>NC_057836.1:61550000-66550000 GCF_910594005.1 Cervus elaphus | reverse complement strand
AATTGGGACGCCTCTCCAGCTGAGGCGGGAGACCAAGTGTCCCTTTCCACGTGCCACAGGAAACCTGGGACTCCTATCAAGTTTGACGAGGAGTCAGGCATCGTCTTCATTGGAGGCAAGGATCTCCGCGTACCTCTGGAGTTTACAAAGGATGTGAGGCCTCCGGTCGCGATGAGCTGGGTAACTAGGTCTTTCTCTGTGGTCTCCACAGGGGATTCAGACATCCTTTCGTCTTGGGAGATGCAAGATGAGCCTGCATTCAAGTCACTGCAGGGATATCCGGCCTTATTTCGAGTCAGGGCATCGCGGTGTCCATTCCACTTGAGGCCGCAAAATCAGGGTCCCTCTCACATAGCTAGAGCTGAGAGAAGCCTCCTCTTGAGGTGCTTGTGGTAAGGTGGTATTCCTCTGGAGTCGAAGCCAGGGACTAACCTCTCATCTCGAGTTGATTTTAGGTCCACGGAGCTCTTTCGTGTGGCTACAGTGACCTCAGGATCCTTCTAGCCTTGAAACAGTGTTCTTGGGGTTTCTCTGGAGTGCCATCAAGGAAATCAAGGCTCCTTTCATGTGTGATGTGCAACACGGAATTGCTCTGCACGCAGTGCAGGGGAATCGGGCCTCATCTCGCGGCGAGGGGGAAGTCTCATGGTCTCTCTCGAGTTGCGGCGGGAACCTGGGGTATATTCTCGAGTTACGACGGGGATGGCCCTTCCACACACGTGTTTGTTCAGCGACGTCAGGACTCCTGCCTAGTTGCGAGGGACAACTCGGGATTCTCCTCGAGGCTTGGCAGGGCCATTGGGATGCCTCTCCAGCTGAGGCGGGAGACCAAGGGTCCCTTTCCACGTGCCACAGGAATCCTGGCACTCCTATCAAGTTTCACGAGGAGTCAGGCATCGTTTCCTTTGGAGGCACTGATCTCCGCGTACCTCTGGAGTTTTCAAAGGATGTGAGGCCTCCGGTCGCGATGAGGTGGGGAACTAGGTCTTTCTCTGTGGTCTCCACAGGGGATTCAGACATCCTTTCGTCTTGGGAGATGCAAGACGAGCCTGCATTCAAGTCACTGCAGGGATCCGGCCTTATTTCGAGTCAGGGCATCGCGGTGTCCATTCCACTTGAGGCCGGAAAGTCAGGGTCCCTCTCACATACCTAGAGCTGAGAGAAGCCTCCTCTTGAGGTGCTTGTGGTAAGGTGGTATTCCTCTGGAGTCGAAGCCAGGGACTAACCTCTCATCTCGAGTTGATTTTTGGTCCACGGAGCTCTTTCGTGTTGCTACAGTGACCTCAGGATCCCTCTAGCCTTGAAACAGTGTTCTTGGGGTTTCTCTGGAGTGCCATCAAGGAAATCAAGGCTCCTTTCATGTGTGATGTGCAACACAGAATTGCTCTGCATGCAGTGCAGGGGAATCGGGCCTCATCTCGCGGCGAGGGGGAAGTCTCATGGTTTTTCTCGAGTTGCGGCGGGAACCTGGGGTATATTCTCGAGTTACGACGGGGATGGCCCTTCCACACACGTGTTTGTTCAGCGACGTCAGGACTCCTGCCTAGTTGCGAGGGACAACTCGGGATTCTCCTCGAGGCTTGGCAGGGCAATTGGGACGCCTCTCCAGCTGAGGCGGGAGACCAACGGTCCCTTTCCACGTGCCACAGGAATCCTGGGACTCCTATCAAGTTTCAAGAGGAGTCAGGCATCTTCTCCTTTGGAGGCACTGATCTCCGCGTACCTCTGGAGTTTTCAAAGGATGTGAGGCCTCCGGTCGCCATGAGGTCGGGAACTAGGTCTTTCTCTGTGGTCTCCACAGGGGATTCAGACATCCTTTCATCTTGGGAGATGCAAGACGATCCTGCATTCAAGTCACTGCAGGGATATCCGGCCTTATTTCGAGTCAGGGCATCGCGGTGTCCATTCCACTTGAGGCCGCAAACTCAGGGTCCCTCTCACATACATAGAGCTGAGAGAAGCCTCCTTTTGAGGTGCTTGTGATAAATTGGTATTCCTCTGGAGTCGAAGCCAGGGACTAACCTCTCATCTCGAGTTGATTTGTGGTCCACGGAGCTCTTTCGTGTTGCTGCAGTGACCTCAGGATCCCTCTCGCCTTGAAACAGTGTTCTTGGGGTTTCTCTGGAGTGCCATCAAGGAAATCAAGGCTCCTTTCATGTGTGATGTGCAACACGGAATTGCTCTGCACGCAGTGCAGGGGAATCGGGCCTCATCTCGCGGCGAGGGGGAAGTCTCATGGTTTTTCTCGAGTTGCGGCGGGAACCTGGGGTATATTCTCGAGTTACGACGGGGATGGCCCTTCCACAACGTGTTTGTTCAGCGACGTCGGGACTCCTGCCTAGTTGCGACGGACAATTCGGAATTCTCCTATATGCTTGGCAGGGCAATTGGGACGCCTCTGCAGCTGAGGGGGGAGACCAAGTGTCCCTTTCCACGTGCCACAGGAAACCTGGAACTCCTATCAAATTTGACGAGGAGTCAGCCATCGTCTCCTTTGGAGGCAAGGATCTCCGCGTACCTCTGGAGTTTTCAAAGGGTGTGAGGCCTCCGGTCGCCCTGAGGTCGGGAACTAGGTCTTTCTCTGTGGTCGCCACAGGGGATTCAGACATCCTTTCATCTTGGGACATGCAAGACGAGCCTGCATTCAAGTCACTGCAGGGATATCCGGCCTTATTTCGAGTCAGGGCATCGCGGTGTCCATTCCACTTGAGGCCGCAAACTCAGGGTCCCTCTCACATACCTAGAGCTGAGAGAAGCCTCCTCTTGAGGTGCTTGTGGTAAGGTGGTATTCCTCTGGAGTCGAAGCCAGGGACTAACCTCTCATCTCGAGTTGATTTTTGGTCCACGGAGCTCTTTCGTGTTGCTACAGTGACCTCAGGATCCCTCTAGCCTTGAAACAGTGTTCTTGGGGTTTCTCTGGAGTGCCATCAAGGAAATCAAGGCTCCTTTCATGTGTGATGTGCAACACGGAATTGGTCTCCACGCAGTGCAGGGGAATCGGGCCTCATCTCGCGGCGAGGGGGAAGTCTAATGGTTTTCTCGAGTTGCGGCGGGAACCTGGGGTATATTCTCGAGTTACGACGGGGATGGCCCTTCCACACACGTGCTTGTTCAGCGACGTCAGGACTCCTGCCTAGTTGCGAGGGACAACTCGGGATTCTCCTCGAGGCTTGGCAGGGCAATTGGGACGCCTCTCCAGCTGAGGCGGGAGACCAAGTGTCCCTTTCCACGTGCCACAGGAAACCTGGGACTCCTATCAAGTTTCACGAGGAGTCAGGCATCGTCTCCTTTGGAGGCAAGGATCTCCGTGTACCTCTGGAGTCTACAAAGGATGTGAAGCCTCCGGTCGCGATGAGCTGGGGAACTAGGTCTTTCTCTGTGGTTTCCACAGGGGATTCAGACATCCTTTCGTCTTGGGAGATTCAAGACGAGCCTGCATTCAAGTCACTGCAGGGATATCCGGCCTTATTTCGAGTCAGGGCATCGCGGTGTCCATTCCACTTGAGGCCGCAAAATCAGGGTCCCTCTCACATACCTAGAGCTGAGAGAAGCCTCCTCTTGAGGTGCTTGTGGTAAGGTGGTATTCCTCTGGAGTCGAAGCCAGGGACTAACCTCTCATCTCGAGTTGATTTTTGGTTCACAGAGCTCTTTCGTGTTGCTACAGTAACCTCAGGATCCCGCTAGCCTTGAAAAAGTGTTCTTGGGGTTTTTCTGGAGTGTCATCAAGGAAATCAAGGCTCCTTTCATGTGTGATGTGCAACGCGGAATTGCTCTGCACGCAGTGCAGGGGAATCGGGCCTCATCTCGCGGCGAGGGGGAAGTCTCATGGTTTCTCTCGAGTTGCGGCGGGAACCTGGGGTATATTTTCGAGTTACGACGGGGATGGCCCTTTCACCCACGTGTTTGTTCAGCGACGTCAGGACTCCCGCCTAGTTGCGAGGGACAACTCGGGATTCTCCTCGAGGCTTGGCAGGGCAATTGGGACGCTTCTCCAGCTGAGGCGGGAGACCAAGGGTCCCTTTCCACGTGCCACAGGAATCCTGGGACTCCTATCAAGTTACACGAGGAGTCAGGCATCGTCTCCTTTGGAGGCACTGATCTCCGCGTACCTCTGAAGTTTTCAAAGGATGTGAGGCCTCCGGTCGCTATGAGGTGGGGAACTAGGTCTTTCTCTGTAGATTCCACAGGGGATTAAGACATCCTTTCGTCTTGGGAGATGCAAGACGAGCCTGCATTCAAGTCACTGCAGGGATAACCGGCCTTATTTCGAGTCAGGGCATCGCGGTGTCCATTCCACTTGAGGCCGCAAACTCAGCGTCCCTCTCACATACCTATAGCTGAGAGAAGCCTCCTCTTGAGGTGCTTGTGGTAAGGTGGTATTCCTCTGGAGTCGAAGCCAGGGACTAACCTCTCATCTCGAGTTGATTTTTGGTCCATGGAGCTCTTTCGTGTTGCTACAGTGACCTCAGGATCCCTCTAGCCTTGAAACAGTGTTCTTGGGTTTTCTCTGGAGTGCCATCAAGGAAATCAAGGCTCCTTTCATGTGTGATGTGCTACACGGAATTGCTCTGCACGCAGTGCAGGGGAATCGGGCCTCATCTCGCGGCGAGGGGGAAGTCTCATGGATTTTCTCGAGTTGCGGTGGGAACCTGGGGTATATTCTCGAGTTACGACGGGGATGGCCCTTCCACACACGTGTTTGTTCAGCGACGTCAGGACTCCTGCCTAGTTGCGAGGGACAACTCGGGATTCTCCTCGAGGCTTGGCAGGGCAATTGGGACGCCTCTCCAGCTGAGGCGGGAGACCAAGGGTCCCTTTCCACGTGCCACAGGAATCCTGGGACTCCTATCAAGTTTCACGAGGAGTCAGGCATCGTCTCCTTTGGAGGCACTCATCTCCGCTTACCTCTGGAGTTTTCTAAGGATGTGAGGCCTCCGGTCGCCATGAGGTGGGGAACTAGGTCTTTCTCTGTGGTCTCCACAGGGGATTCAGACATCCTTTCGTCTTGGGAGATGCAAGACGAGCCTGCATTCAAGTCACTGCAGGGATATCCGGCCTTATTTCGAACCAGGGCATCGCGGTGTCCATTCCACTTGAGGCCGCAAAATCAGGGTCCCTCTCACATACCTAGAGCTGAGAGAAGTCTCCTCTTGAGGTGCTTGTGGTAAGGTCGTGTTCCTCTGGAGTAGAAGCCAGGGACTAACCTCTCATCTCGAGTTGATTTTTGGTCCACGGAGCTCTTTCGTGTTGCTACAGTGACCTCAGGATCCTTCTAGCCTTGAAACAGTGTTCTTCGGGTTTCTCTGGAGTGCCATCAAGGAAATCAAGGCTCCTATCATGTGTGATGTGCAACACGGAATTGCTCTGCACGCAGTGCAGTGGAATCGGGCCTCATTTCGCGGCGAGGGGGAAGTCTCATGGTTTTTCTCGAGTTGCGGCGGGAACCTGGGGTATATTCTCGAGTACGACAGGGATTGCCCTTCCACCCACGTGTTTATTCAGCGACGTCAGGACTCCTGCCTAGTTGCGAGGGACAACTGGGGATTCTCCTCGAGGCTTGGCAGGGCAATTGGAACGCCTCTCCAGCTGAGGCGGGAGACCAAGGGTCCCTTTCCACGTGCCACAGGAATCCTGGGACTCCTATCAAGTTTCACGAGGAGTCAGGCATCGTCTCCTTTGGAGGCACTGATCTCCGCGTACCTCTGGAGTTTTCAAAGGATGTGAGGCCTCCGGTCGTGATGAGCTGGGGAACTAGGTCTTTCTCTGTGGTCTCCACAGGGGATTCAGACATCCTTTCGTCTTGGGAGATGCAAGACGAGCCTGCAGTCAAGTCAATGCAGGGATATCCGGCCTTATTTCGAGTCAGGGCATCGCGGTGTCCATTCCACTTGAGGCCGCAAACTCAGGGTCCCTCTCACATACCTAGAGCTGAGAGAAGCCTCCTCTTGAGGTGCTTGTGGTAAGGTGGTATTCCTCTGGAGTCGAAGCCAGGGTCTAACCTCTCATCTCGTGTTGATTTTTGGTCCACGGAGCTCTTTCGTGTTGCTACAGTGACCTCAGGATCCCTCTAGCCTTGAAACAGTGTTCTTGGGGTTTCTCTGGAGTGCCATCAAGGAAATCAAGGCTCCTTTTTTGTGTGATGTGCAACACGGAATTGCTCTGCACGCAGTGCAGGGGAACCGGGCCTCATCTCGCGGCGAGGGGGAAGTCTCATGGTTTTTTTCGAGTTGCGGCGGGAACCTGGGGTATATTCTCGAGTTACGACGGGGATGGCCCTTCCACCCACGTGTTTATTCAGCGACGTCAGGACTCCTGCCTAGTTGTGAGGGACAACTCGGGATTCTCCTCGAGGCTTGGCAGGGCAATTGGAACGCCTCTCCAGCTGAGGCGGGAGACCAAGGGTCCCTTTCAACGTGCCACAGGAATCCTGGGACTCCTATCAAGTTTCACGAGGAGTCAGGCATCGTCTCCTTTGGAGGCACTGATCTCCGCGTACCTCTGGACTTTTCAAAGGATGTGAGGCCTCCGGTCGCCATGAGGTCGGGAACTAGGTCTTTCTCTGTGGTCTCCAAAGGGGATTCAGACATCCTTTCGTCTTGGGAGATGCAAGACGAGCCTGCATTCAAATCACTGCAGGGATATCCGGTCTTATTTCGAGTCAGGGCATTGCGGTGTCCATTCCACTTGAGGCCGCAAACTCAGGGTCCCTCTCACATACCTAGAGCTGAGAGAAGCCTCCTCTTGAGGTGCTTGTGGTAAGGTGGTATTCCTCTGGAGTCAAAGCCAGGGACTAACCTCTCATCTCGAGTTGATTTTTGGTCCACGGAGCTCTTTCGTGTGGCTACAGTGACCTCAGGATCCCTCTAGCCTTGAAACAGTGTTCTTGGGGTTTCTCTGGAGTGCCATCAAGGAAATCAAGGCTCCTTTCATGTGTGATGTGCAACACGGAATTGCTCTGCATGCAGTGCAGGGGAATCGGGCCTCATCTCGCGGCGAGGGGGAAGTCTCATGGTTTTTCTCAAGTTGCGGCGGGAACCTGGGGTATATTCTCGAGTTACGACGGAGATGGCCCTTCCACAAACGTGTTTGTTCAGCGACGTCAGGACTCCTGCCTAGTTGCGAGGGAAAACTCGGGATTCTCCTCGAGGCTTGGCAGGGCAATTGGGACGCCTCTCCAGCTGAGGCGGGAGACCAAGGGTCCCTTTCCACGTGCCACAGGAATCCTGGGACTCCTATCAAGTTTCACGAGGAGTCAGGCATCGTCTCCTTTGGAGGCACTGATCTCCGCGTACCTCTGGAGTTTTCAAAGGATATGAGCCCTCCGGTGGCCATGAGGTCGGGAACTAGGTCTTTCTCTGTGGTCTCCACAGGGGATTCAGACATCCTTTCATCTTGGGAGATGCAAGACGATCCTGCATTCAAGTCACTGCAGGGATATCCGGCCTTATTTCGAATCAGGTTATCGCGGTGTCCATTCCACTTGAGGCCGCAAACTCAGGGTGCCTCTCACATACCTAGAGCTGAGAGAAGCTTCCTTTTGAGGTGCTTGTGGTAAATTGGTATTCCTCTGGAGTCGAAGCCAGGGACTAACCTCTCATCTCGAGTTGATTTGTGGTCCACGGAGCTCTTTCTTGTTGCTACAGTGACCTCAGGATCCCTCTAGCCTTGAAACAGTGTTCTTGGGGTTTCTCTGGAGTGCCATCAAGGAAATCAAGGCTCCTTTCATGTGTGATGTGCAACACGGAATTGCTCTGCACGCCGTGCAGGGGAATCGAGCCTCATCTCGCGGCGAGTGGGACGTCTCATGGTTTTTCTCGAGTTGCGGCGGGAACCTGGGGTATATTCTCGAGTTACGACGGGGATGGCCCTTCCACAACGTGTCTCTTCAGCGACGTCAGGACTCCTGCCTATTTGCGACGGACAACTCGGGATTCTCCTCGAGGCTTAGCAGGGCAAATGGGACGCCTCTGCAGCTGAGGGGGGAGACCATGTGTCCCTTTCCACGTGCCACAGGAAACCTGGGACTCCTATCAAGTTTGACGAGGAGTCAGCCATCGTCTCCTTTGGAGGCAAGGATCTCCGCGTACCTCTGGAGTTTTCAAAGGATGTGAGGCCTCCGGTCGCGATGAGGTCGGGAACTAGGTCTTTCTCTGTGGTCTCCACAGGGGATTCAGACATCCTTTCATCTTGGGAGATGCAAGACGAGCCTGCATTCAAGTCACTGCAGGGATATCCGGCCTTATTTCGAGTCAGGGCATCGCGGTGTCCATTCCACTTGAGGCCGGAAAGTCAGGGTCCCTCTCACATACCTAGAGCTGAGAGAAGCCTCCTCTTGAGGTGCTTGTGGTAAGGTGGTATTCCTCTGGAGTCGAAGCCAGGGACTAACCTCTCATCTCGAGTTGATTTTTGGTCCACGGAGCTCTTTCGTGTTGCTACAGTGACCTCAGGATCCCTCTAGCCTTGAAACAGTGTTCTTGGGGTTTCTCTGGAGTGCCATCAAGGAAATCAAGGCTCCTTTCATGTGTGATGTGCAACACGGAATTGCTCTGCACGCAGTGCAGGAGAATCGGGCTTCATCTCGCGGCGAGGGGGAAGTCTAATGGTTTTCTCGAGTTGCGGCGGAAACCTGGGGTATATTCTCGAGTTACGACGGGGATGGCCCTTCCACACACGTGCTTGTTCAGCGACGTCAGGACTCCTGCCTAGTTGTGAGGAACAACTCAGGATTCTCCTCGAGGTTTGGCAGGGCAATTGGGACGCCTCTCCAGCTGAGGCGGGAGACCAAGTGTCCCTTTCCACGTGCCACAGGAAACCTGGGACTCCTATCAAGTTTCACGAGGAGTCAGGCATCGTCTCCTTTGGAGGCAAGGATCTCCGTGTACCTCTGGAGTCTAAAAAGGATGTGAAGCCTCCGGTCGCCATGAGGTGGGGAACTAGGTTTTTCTCTGTGGTCTCCACAGGGGATTCAGACATCCTTTCGTCTTGGGAGATGCAAGACGAGCCTGCATTCAAGTCACTGCAGGGATATCCGGCCTTATTTCGAGTCAGGGCATCGCGGTGTCCATTCCACTTGAGGCCGCAAACTCAGGGTCCCTCTCACATACCTAGAGCTGAGAGAAGCCTCCTCTTGAGGTGCTTGTGGTAAGGTGGTATTCCTCTGGAGTCGAAGCCAGGGACTAACCTCTCATCTCGAGTTGATTTTTGGTTCACAGAGCTCTTTCGTGTTGCTACAGTAACCTCAGGATCCCGCTAGCCTTGAAACAGTGTTCTTGGGGTTTTTCTGGAGTGTCATCAAGGAAATCAAGGCTCCTTTCATGTGTGATGTGCAACACGGAATTGCTTTGCATGCAGTGCAGGGGAATCGGGCCTCATATCACGGCGAGGGGGAAGTCTCATGGTTTTTCTCGAGTTGCGGCGGGAACCTGGGGTATATTTTCGAGTTACGACGGGGATGGCCCTTCCACCCACGTGTTTGTTCAGCGACGTCAGGACTCCCGCCTAGTTGCGAGGGACAACTCGGGATTCTCCTCGAGGCTTGGCAGGGCAATTGGGACGCTTCTCCAGCTGAGGCGGGAGACCAAGGGTCCCTTTCCACGTGCCACAGGAATCCTGGGACTCCTATCAAGTTACACGAGGAGTCAGGCATCGTCTCCTTTGGAGGCACTGATCTCCGCATACCTCTGAAGTTTTCAAAGGATGTGAGGCCTCCGGTCGCTATGAGGTGGGGAACTAGGTCTTTCTCTGTGGTCTCCACAGGGGATTCAGACATCCTTTCGTCTTGGGAGATGCAAGACGAGCCTGCATTCAAGTCACTGCAGGGATATCCGGCCTTATTTCGAGTCAGGGCATCGCGGTGTCCATTCCACTTGAGGCCGCAAACTCAGCGTCCCTCTCACATACCTAGAGCTGAGAGAAGCCTCCTCTTGAGGTGCTTGTGGTAAGGTGGTATTCCTCTGGAGTCGAAGCCAGGGACTAACCTCTCATCTCGTGTTGATTTTTGGTCCACGGAGCTCTTTCGTGTTGCTACAGTGACCTCAGGATCCCTCTAGCCTTGAAACAGTGTTCTTGGGGTTTCTCTGGAGTGCCATCAAGGAAATCAAGGCTCCTTTTTTGTGTGATGTGCAACACGGAATTGCTCTGCACGCAGTGCAGGGGAACCGGGCCTCATCTCGCGGCGAGGGGGAAGTCTCATGGTTTTTTTCGAGTTGCGGCGGGAACCTGGGGTATATTCTCGAGTTACGACGGGGATGGCCCTTCCACCCACGTGTTTATTCAGCGACGTCAGGACTCCTGCCTAGTTGCGAGGGACAACTCGGGATTCTCCTCGAGGCTTGGCAGGGCAATTGGAACGCCTCTCCAGCTGAGGCGGGAGACCAAGGGTCCCTTTCAACGTGCCACAGGAATCCTGGGACTCCTATCAAGTTTCACGAGGAGTCAGGCATCGTCTCCTTTGGAGGCACTGATTTCCGCGTACCTCTGGACTTTTCAAAGGATGTGAGGCCTCCGGTCGCCATGAGGTGGGGAACTAGGTCTTTCTCTGTGGTCTCCAAAGGGGATTCAGACATCCTTTCGTCTTGGGAGATGCAAGACGAGCCTGCATTCAAGTCACTGCAGGGATATCCGGCCTTATTACACGTCAGGGCATCGCGGTGTCCATTCCACTTGAAGCCGCAAACTCAGGGTCCCTCTCACATACCTAGAGCTGAGAGAAGCCTCCTCTTGAGGTGCTTGTGGTAAGGTGGTATTCCTCTGGAGTCGAAGCCAGGGACTAACCTCTCATCTCGAGTTGATTTGTGGTCCACGGAGCTCTTTCGTGTTGCTACAGTGACTTCAGGATCCCTCTAGCCTTGAAACAGTGTTCTTGGGGTTTCTCTGGAGTGCCATCAAGAAAATCAAGGCTCCTTTCATGTGTGATGTGCAACACGGAATTGCTCTGCATGCAGTGCAGGGGAATCGGGCCTCATCTCGCGGCGAGGGGGAAGTCTCATGGTTTTTCTCGAGTTGCGGCGGGAACCTGGGGTATATTCTCGAGTTACGACGGGGATGGCCCTTCCACAAACGTGTTTGTTCAGCGACGTCAGGACTCCTGCCTAGTTGCGAGGGAAAACTCGGGATTCTCCTCGAGGCTTGGCAGGGCAATTGGGACGCCTCTCCAGCTGAGGCGGGAGACCAAGGGTCCCTTTCCACGTGCCACAGAAATCCTGGGACTCCTATCAAGTTTCACGAGGAGTCAGGCATCGTCTCCTTTGGAGGCACTGATCTCCGCGTACCTCTGGAGTTTTCAAAGGATATGAGCCCTCCGGTGGCCATGAGGTCGGGAACTAGGTCTTTCTCTGTGGTCTCCACAGGGGATTCAGACATCCTTTCATCTTGGGAGATGCAAGACGATCCTGCATTCAAGTCACTGCAGGGATATCCGGCCTTATTTCGAATCAGGTTATCGCGGTGTCCATTCCACTTGAAGCCGCAAACTCAGGGTGCCTCTCACATACCTAGAGCTGAGAGAAGCTTCCTTTTGAGGTGCTTGTGGTAAATTGGTATTCCTCTGGAGTCGAAGCTAGGGACTAACCTCTCATCTCGAGTTGATTTGTGGTCCACGGAGCTCTTTCTTGTTGCTACAGTGACCTCAGGATCCCTCTAGCCTTGAAACAGTGTTCTTGGGGTTTCTCTGGAGTGCCATCAAGGAAATCAAGGCTCCTTTCATGTGTGATGTGCAACACGGAATTGCTCTGCACGCAGTGCAGGGGAATCGGGCCTCATCTCGCGGCGAGTGGGACGTCTCATGGTTTTTCTCGAGTTGCGGCGGGAACCTGGGGTATATTCTCGAGTTACGACGGGAATGGCCCTTCCACAACGTGTTTGTTCAGCGACGTCAGGACTCCTGCCTAGTTGCGACGGACAACTCGGGATTCTCCTCGAGGCTTGGCAGGGCAATTGGGATGCTTCTCCAGCTGAGGCGGGAGACCAAGGGTCCCTTTCCACGTGCCACAGGAATCCTGGGACTCCTATCAAGTTACACGAGGAGTCAGGCATCGTCTCCTTTGGAGGCACTGATCTCCGCATACCTCTGAAGTTTTCAAAGGATGTGAGGCCTCCGGTCGCTATGAGGTGGGGAACTAGGTCTTTCTCTGTGGTCTCCACAGGGGATTCAGACATCCTTTCGTCTTGGGAGATGCAAGACGAGCCTGCATTCAAGTCACTGCAGGGATATCCGGCCTTATTTCGAGTCAGGGCATCGCGGTGTCCATTCCACTTGAGGCCGCAAACTCAGCGTCCCTCTCACATACCTAGAGCTGAGAGAAGCCTCCTCTTGAGGTGCTTGTGGTAAGGTGGTATTCCTCTGGAGTCGAAGCCAGGGACTAACCTCTCATCTCGTGTTGATTTTTGGTCCACGGAGCTCTTTCGTGTTGCTACAGTGACCTCAGGATCCCTCTAGCCTTGAAACAGTGTTCTTGGGGTTTCTCTGGAGTGCCATCAAGGAAATCAAGGCTCCTTTTTTGTGTGATGTGCAACACGGAATTGCTCTGCACGCAGTGCAGGGGAACCGGGCCTCATCTCGCGGCGAGGGGGAAGTCTCATGGTTTTTTTCGAGTTGCGGCGGGAACCTGGGGTATATTCTCGAGTTACGACGGGGATGGCCCTTCCACCCACGTGTTTATTCAGCGACGTCAGGACTCCTGCCTAGTTGCGAGGGACAACTCGGGATTCTCCTCGAGGCTTGGCAGGGCAATTGGAACGCCTCTCCAGCTGAGGTGGGAGACCAAGGGTCCCTTTCAACGTGCCACAGGAATCCTGGGACTCCTATCAAGTTTCATGAGGAGTCAGGCATCGTCTCCTTTGGAGGCACTGATTTCCGCGTACCTCTGGACTTTTCAAAGGATGTGAGGCCTCCGGTCGCCATGAGGTCGGGAACTAGGTCTTTCTCTGTGGTCTCCAAAGGGGATTCAGACATCCTTTCGTCTTGGGAGATGCAAGACGAGCCTGCATTCAAATCACTGCAGGGATATCCGGTCTTATTTCGAGTCAGGGCATTGCGGTGTCCATTCCACTTGAGGCCGCAAACTCAGGGTCCCTCTCACATACCTAGAGCTGAGAGAAGCCTCCTCTTGAGGTGCTTGTGGTAAGGTGGTATTCCTCTGGAGTCAAAGCCAGGGACTAACCTCTCATCTCGAGTTGATTTTTGGTCCACGGAGCTCTTTCGTGTGGCTACAGTGACCTCAGGATCCCTCTAGCCTTGAAACAGTGTTCTTGGGGTTTCTCTGGAGTGCCATCAAGGAAATCAAGGCTCCTTTCATGTGTGATGTGCAACACGGAATTGCTCTGCACGCAGTGCAGGGGAATCGGGCCTCATCTCGCGGCGAGGGGGAAGTCTCATGGTTTTTCTCGAGTTGCGGTGGGAACCTGGGGTATATTCTCGAGTTACGACGGGGATGGCCCTTTCACACACGTGTTTGTTCAGCGACGTCAGGACTCCTGCCTAGTTGCGAGGGACAACTCGGGATTCTCCTCGAGGCTTGGCAGGGCAATTGGGACGCCTCTCCAGCTGAGGCGGGAGACCAAGGGTCCCTTTCCACGTGCCACAGGAATCCTGGGACTCCTATCAAGTTTCACGAGGAGTCAGGCATCGTCTCCTTTGGAGGCACTGATCTCCGCGTACCTCTGGAGTTTTCAAAGGATGTGAGGCGTCCGGTCGCGATGAGCTGGGGAACTAGGTCTTTCTCTGTGGTTTCCACAGGGGATTCAGACATCCTTTCGTCTTGGGAGATGCAAGACGAGCCTGCATTCAAGTCACTGCAGGGATATCCGGCCTTATTTCGAGTCAGGGCATCGCGGTGTCCATTCCACTTGAGGCCGCAAAATCAGGGTCCCTCTCACATACCTAGAGCTGAGAGAAGCCTTCTCTTGAGGTGCTTGTGGTAAGGTGGTATTCCTCTGGAGTCGAAGCCAGGGACTAACCTCTCAAATCGAGTTGATTTTTGGTCCACAGAGCTCTTTCGTGTTGCTACAGTGACCTCAGGATCCCTCTAGCCTTGAAACAGTGTTCTTGGGGTTTCTCTGGAGTGCCATCAAGGAAATCAAGGCTCCTTTCATGTGTGATGTGCAACACGGAATTGCTCTGCACGCAGTGCAGGGGAATCGGGCCTCATCTCGCGGCGAGGGGGAAGTCTCATGGTTTTTTTCGAGTTGCGGCGGGAACCTGGGGTATATTCTCGAGTTAAGACGGGGATGGCCCTTCCACTCACGTGTTTGTTCAACGAAGTCAGGACTCCTGCCTAGTTGCGAGGGACAACTCGGGATTCTCCTCGTAGCTTGGCAGGGCAATTGGAACGCCTCTCCAGCTGAGGCGCGAGACCAAGGGTCCCTTTCCACGTGCCACAGGAATCCTGGGACTCCTATCAAGTTTCACGAGGAGTCAGGCATCGTCTCCTTTGGAGGCACTGATTTCCGCGTACCTCTGGACTTTTCAAAGGATGTGAGGCCTCCGGTCGCGATGAGGTGGGAAACTAGGTCTTTCTCTGTGGTCTCCAAAGGGGATTCAGACATCCTTTCGTCTTGGGAGATGCAAAACGAGCCTGCATTCAAGTCACTGCAGGGATATCCGGCCTTATTACACGTCAGGGCATCGCGGTGTCCATTCCACTTGAAGCCGCAAACTCCGGGTCCCTCTCACATACCTAGAGCTGAGAGAAGCCTCCTCTTGAGGTGCTTGTGGTAAGGTGGTATTCCTCTGGAGTCGAAGCCAGGGACTAACCTCTCATCTCGAGTTGATTTGTGGTCCACGGAGCTCTTTCGTGTTGCTACAGTGACTTCAGGATCCCTCTAGCCTTGAAACAGTGTTCTTGGGGTTTCTCTGGAGTGCCATCAAGGAAATCAAGGCTCCTTTCATGTGTGATGTGCAACACGGAATTGCTCTGCATGCAGTGCAGGGGAATCGGGCCTCATCTCGCGGCGAGGGGGAAGTCTCATGGTTTTTCTCGAGTTGCGGCGGGAACCTGGGGTATATTCTCGAGTTACGACGGGGATGGCCCTTCCACAAACGTGTTTGTTCAGCGACGTCAGGACTCCTGCCTAGTTGCGAGGGAAAACTCGGGATTCTCCTCGAGGCTTGGCAGGGCAATTGGGACGCCTCTCCAGCTGAGGCGGGAGACCAAGGGTCCCTTTCCACGTGCCACAGAAATCCTGGGACTCCTATCAAGTTTCACGAGGAGTCAGGCATCGTCTCCTTTGGAGGCACTGATCTCCGCGTACCTCTGGAGTTTTCAAAGGATATGAGCCCTCCGGTGGCCATGAGGTCGGGAACTAGGTCTTTCTCTGTGGTCTCCACAGGGGATTCAGACATCCTTTCATCTTGGGAGATGCAAGACGATCCTGCATTCAAGTCACTGCAGGGATATCCGGCCTTATTTCGAATCAGGTTATCGCGGTGTCCATTCCACTTGAAGCCGCAAACTCAGGGTGCCTCTCACATACCTAGAGCTGAGAGAAGCTTCCTTTTGAGGTGCTTGTGGTAAATTGGTATTCCTCTGGAGTCGAAGCTAGGGACTAACCTCTCATCTCGAGTTGATTTGTGGTCCACGGAGCTCTTTCTTGTTGCTACAGTGACCTCAGGATCCCTCTAGCCTTGAAACAGTGTTCTTGGGGTTTCTCTGGAGTGCCATCAAGGAAATCAAGGCTCCTTTCATGTGTGATGTGCAACACGGAATTGCTCTGCACGCAGTGCAGGGGAATCGGGCCTCATCTCGCGGCGAGTGGGACGTCTCATGGTTTTTCTCGAGTTGCGGCGGGAACCTGGGGTATATTCTCGAGTTACGACGGGGATGGCCCTTCCACAACGTGTTTGTTCAGCGACGTCAGGACTCCTGCCTAGTTGCGACGGACAACTCGGGATTCTCCTCGAGGCTTGGCAGGGCAAATGGGACGCCTCTGCAGCTGAGGGGGGAGACCATGTGTCCCTTTCCACGTGCCACAGGAAACCTGGGAGTCCTATCAAGTTTGACGAGGAGTCAGCCATCGTCTCCTTTGGAGGCAAGGATCTCCGCGTACCTCTGGAGTTTTCAAAGGATGTGAGGCCTCCGGTCGCGATGAGGTCGGGAACTAGGTCTTTCTCTGTGGTCTCCACAGGGGATTCAGACATCCTTTCATCTTGGGAGATGCAAGACGAGCCTGCATTTAAGTCACTGCAGGGATATCCGGCCTTATTTCGAGTCAGGGCATCGCGGTGTCCATTCCACTTGAGGCCGGAAAGTCAGGGTCCCTCTCACATACCTAGAGCTGAGAGAAGCCTCCTCTTGAGGTGCTTGTGGTAAGGTGGTATTCCTCTGGAGTCGAAGCCAGGGACTAACCTCTCATCTCGAGTTGATTTTTGGTCCACGGAGCTCTTTCGTGTTGCTACAGTGACCTCAGGATCCCTCTAGCCTTGAAACAGTGTTCTTGGGGTTTCTCTGTAGTGCCATCAAGGAAATCAAGGCTCCTTTCATGTGTGATGTGCAACACGGAATTGCTCTGCACGCAGTGCAGGAGAATCGGGCCTCATCTCGCGGCGAGGGGGAAGTCTAATGGTTTTCTCGAGTTGCGGCGGGAACCTGGGGTATATTCTCGAGTTACGACGGGGATGGCCCTTCCACACACGTGCTTGTTCAGCGACGTCAGGACTCCTGCCTAGTTGTGAGGGACAACTCAGGATTCTCCTCGAGGTTTGGCAGGGCAATTGGGACGCCTCTCCAGCTGAGGCGGGAGACCAAGTGTCCCTTTCCACGTGCCACAGGAAACCTGGGACTCCTATCAAGTTTCACGAGGAGTCAGGCATCGTCTCCTTTGGAGGCAAGGATCTCCGTGTACCTCTGGAGTCTACAAAGGATGTGAAGCCTCCGGTCGCCATGAGGTGGGGAACTAGGTTTTTCTCTGTGGTCTCCACAGGGGATTCAGACATCCTTTCGTCTTGGGAGATGCAAGACGAGCCTGCATTCAAGTCACTGCAGGGATATCTGGCCTTATTTCGAGTCAGGGCATCGCGGTGTCCATTCCACTTGAGGCCGCAAACTCAGGGTCCCTCTCACATACCTAGAGCTGAGAGAAGCCTCCTCTTGAGGTGCTTGTGGTAAGGTGGTATTCCTCTGGAGTCGAAGCCAGGGACTAACCTCTCATCTCGAGTTGATTTTTGGTTCACAGAGCTCTTTCGTGTTGCTACAGTGACCTCAGGATCCCGCTAGCCTTGAAACAGTGTTCTTGGGGTTTTTCTGGAGTGTCATCAAGGAAATCAAGGCTCCTTTCATGTGTGATGTGCAACACGGAATTGCTCTGCATGCAGTGCAGGGGAATCGGGCCTCATATCACGGCGAGGGGGAAGTCTCATGGTTTTCCTCGAGTTGCGGCGGGAACCTGGGGTATATTTTCGAGTTACGACGGGGATGGCCCTTCCACCCACGTGTTTGTTCAGCGACGTCAGGACTCCCGCCTAGTTGCGAGGGACAACTCGGGATTCTCCTCGAGGCTTGGCAGGGCAATTTGGACGCTTCTCCAGCTGAGGCGGGAGACCAAGGGTCCCTTTCCACGTGCCACAGGAATCCTGGGACTCCTATCAAGTTACACGAGGAGTCAGGCATCGTCTCCTTTGGAGGCACTGATCTCCGCATACCTCTGAAGTTTTCAAAGGATGTGAGGCCTCCGGTCGCTATGAGGTGGGGAACTAGGTCTTTCTCTGTGGTCTCCACAGGGGATTCAGACATCCTTTCGTCTTGGGAGATGCAAGACGAGCCTGCATTCAAGTCACTGCAGGGATATCCGGCCTTATTTCGAGTCAGGGCATCGCGGTGTCCATTCCACTTGAGGCCGCAAACTCAGGGTCCCTCTCACATACCTAGAGCTGAGAGAAGCCTCCTCTTGAGGTGCTTGTGGTAAGGTGGTATTCCTCTGGAGTCGAAGCCAGGGACTAACCTCTCATCTCGAGTTGATTTTTGGTCCACGGAGCTCTTTCGTGTGGCTACAGTGACCTCAGGATCCCTCTAGCCTTGAAACAGTGTTCTTGGGGTTTCTCTGGAGTGCCATCAAGGAAATCAAGGCTCCTTTCATGTGTGATGTGCAACACGGAATTGCTCTGCACGCAGTGCAGGGGAATCGGGCCTCATCTCGCGGCGAGGGGGAAGTCTCATGGTTTTTCTCGAGTTGCGGTGGGAACCTGGGGTATATTCTCGAGTTACGACGGGGATGGCCCTTTCACACACGTGTTTGTTCAGCGACGTCAGGACTCCTGCCTAGTTGCGAGGGACAACTCGGGATTCTCCTCGAGGCTTGGCAGGGCAATTGGGACGCCTCTCCAGCTGAGGCGGGAGACCAAGGGTCCCTTTCCACGTGCCACAGGAATCCTGGGACTCCTATCAAGTTTCACGAGGAGTCAGGCATCGTCTCCTTTGGAGGCACTGATCTCCGCGTACCTCTGGAGTTTTCAAAGGATGTGAGGCGTCCGGTCGCGATGAGCTGGGGAACTAGGTCTTTCTCTGTGGTTTCCACAGGGGATTCAGACATCCTTTCGTCTTGGGAGATGCAAGACGAGCCTGCATTCAAGTCACTGCAGGGATATCCGGCCTTATTTCGAGTCAGGGCATCGCGGTGTCCATTCCACTTGAGGCCGCAAACTCAGCGTCCCTCTCACATACCTAGAGCTGAGAGAAGCCTCCTCTTGAGGTGCTTGTGGTAAGGTGGTATTCCTCTGGAGTCGAAGCCAGGGACTAACCTCTCATCTCGTGTTGATTTTTGGTCCACGGAGCTCTTTCGTGTTGCTACAGTGACCTCAGGATCCCTCTAGCCTTGAAACAGTGTTCTTGGGGTTTCTCTGGAGTGCCATCAAGGAAATCAAGGCTCCTTTTTTGTGTGATGTGCAACACGGAATTGCTCTGCACGCAGTGCAGGGGAATCGGGCCTCATCTCGCGGCGAGGGGGAAGTCTCATGGTTTTTTTCGAGTTGCGGCGGGAACCTGGGGTATATTCTCGAGTTACGACGGGGATGGCCCTTCCACCCACGTGTTTATTCAGCGACGTCAGGACTCCTGCCTAGTTGCGAGGGACAACTCGGGATTCTCCTCGAGGCTTGGCAGGGCAATTGGAACGCCTCTCCAGCTGAGGCGGGAGACCAAGGGTCCCTTTCAACGTGCCACAGGAATCCTGGGACTCCTATCAAGTTTCACGAGGAGTCAGGCATCGTCTCCTTTGGAGGCACTGATTTCCGCGTACCTCTGGACTTTTCAAAGGATGTGAGGCCTCCGGTCGCCATGAGGTGGGGAACTAGGTCTTTCTCTGTGGTCTCCAAAGGGGATTCAGACATCCTTTCGTCTTGGGAGATGCAAGACGAGCCTGCATTCAAGTCACTGCAGGGATATCCGGCCTTATTACACGTCAGGGCATCGCGGTGTCCATTCCACTTGAAGCCGCAAACTCAGGGTCCCTCTCACATACCTAGAGCTGAGAGAAGCCTCCTCTTGAGGTGCTTGTGGTAAGGTGGTATTCCTCTGGAGTCGAAGCCAGGGACTAACCTCTCATCTCGAGTTGATTTGTGGTCCACGGAGCTCTTTCGTGTTGCTACAGTGACTTCAGGATCCCTCTAGCCTTGAAACAGTGTTCTTGGGGTTTCTCTGGAGTGCCATCAAGAAAATCAAGGCTCCTTTCATGTGTGATGTGCAACACGGAATTGCTCTGCATGCAGTGCAGGGGAATCGGGCCTCATCTCGCGGCGAGGGGGAAGTCTCATGGTTTTTCTCGAGTTGCGGCGGGAACCTGGGGTATATTCTCGAGTTACGACGGGGATGGCCCTTCCACAAACGTGTTTGTTCAGCGACGTCAGGACTCCTGCCTAGTTGCGAGGGAAAACTCGGGATTCTCCTCGAGGCTTGGCAGGGCAATTGGGACGCCTCTCCAGCTGAGGCGGGAGACCAAGGGTCCCTTTCCACGTGCCACAGAAATCCTGGGACTCCTATCAAGTTTCACGAGGAGTCAGGCATCGTCTCCTTTGGAGGCACTGATCTCCGCGTACCTCTGGAGTTTTCAAAGGATATGAGCCCTCCGGTGGCCATGAGGTCGGGAACTAGGTCTTTCTCTGTGGTCTCCACAGGGGGTTCAGACATCCTTTCATCTTGGGAGATGCAAGACGATCCTGCATTCAAGTCACTGCAGGGATATCCGGCCTTATTTCGAATCAGGTTATCGCGGTGTCCATTCCACTTGAAGCCGCAAACTCAGGGTGCCTCTCACATACCTAGAGCTGAGAGAAGCTTCCTTTTGAGGTGCTTGTGGTAAATTGGTATTCCTCTGGAGTCGAAGCTAGGGACTAACCTCTCATCTCGAGTTGATTTGTGGTCCACGGAGCTCTTTCTTGTTGCTACAGTGACCTCAGGATCCCTCTAGCCTTGAAACAGTGTTCTTGGGGTTTCTCTGGAGTGCCATCAAGGAAATCAAGGCTCCTTTCATGTGTGATGTGCAACACGGAATTGCTCTGCACGCAGTGCAGGGGAATCGGGCCTCATCTCGCGGCGAGTGGGACGTCTCATGGTTTTTCTCGAGTTGCGGCGGGAACCTGGGGTATATTCTCGAGTTACGACGGGAATGGCCCTTCCACAACGTGTTTGTTCAGCGACGTCAGGACTCCTGCCTAGTTGCGACGGACAACTCGGGATTCTCCTCGAGGCTTGGCAGGGCAATTGGGATGCTTCTCCAGCTGAGGCGGGAGACCAAGGGTCCCTTTCCACGTGCCACAGGAATCCTGGGACTCCTATCAAGTTACACGAGGAGTCAGGCATCGTCTCCTTTGGAGGCACTGATCTCCGCATACCTCTGAAGTTTTCAAAGGATGTGAGGCCTCCGGTCGCTATGAGGTGGGGAACTAGGTCTTTCTCTGTGGTCTCCACAGGGGATTCAGACATCCTTTCGTCTTGGGAGATGCAAGACGAGCCTGCATTCAAGTCACTGCAGGGATATCCGGCCTTATTTCGAGTCAGGGCATCGCGGTGTCCATTCCACTTGAGGCCGCAAACTCAGCGTCCCTCTCACATACCTAGAGCTGAGAGAAGCCTCCTCTTGAGGTGCTTGTGGTAAGGTGGTATTCCTCTGGAGTCGAAGCCAGGGACTAACCTATCATCTCGTGTTGATTTTTGGTCCACGGAGCTCTTTCGTGTTGCTACAGTGACCTCAGGATCCCTCTAGCCTTGAAACAGTGTTCTTGGGGTTTCTCTGGAGTGCCATCAAGGAAATCAAGGCTCCTTTTTTGTGTGATGTGCAACACGGAATTGCTCTGCACGCAGTGCAGGGGAACCGGGCCTCATCTCGCGGCGAGGGGGAAGTCTCATGGTTTTTTTCGAGTTGCGGCGGGAACCTGGGGTATATTCTCGAGTTACGACGGGGATGGCCCTTCCACCCACGTGTTTATTCAGCGACGTCAGGACTCCTGCCTAGTTGCGAGGGACAACTCGGGATTCTCCTCGAGGCTTGGCAGGGCAATTGGAACGCCTCTCCAGCTGAGGCGGGAGACCAAGGGTCCCTTTCAACGTGCCACAGGAATCCTGGGACTCCTATCAAGTTTCACGAGGAGTCAGGCATCGTCTCCTTTGGAGGCACTGATTTCCGCGTACCTCTGGACTTTTCAAAGGATGTGAGGCCTCCGGTCGCCATGAGGTCGGGAACTAGGTCTTTCTCTGTGGTCTCCAAAGGGGATTCAGACATCCTTTCGTCTTGGGAGATGCAAGACGAGCCTGCATTCAAATCACTGCAGGGATATCCGGTCTTATTTCGAGTCAGGGCATTGCGGTGTCCATTCCACTTGAGGCCGCAAACTCAGGGTCCCTCTCACATACCTAGAGCTGAGAGAAGCCTCCTCTTGAGGTGCTTGTGGTAAGGTGGTATTCCTCTGGAGTCAAAGCCAGGGACTAACCTCTCATCTCGAGTTGATTTTTGGTCCACGGAGCTCTTTCGTGTGGCTACAGTGACCTCAGGATCCCTCTAGCCTTGAAACAGTGTTCTTGGGGTTTCTCTGGAGTGCCATCAAGGAAATCAAGGCTCCTTTCATGTGTGATGTGCAACACGGAATTGCTCTGCACGCAGTGCAGGGGAATCGGGCCTCATCTCGCGGCGAGGGGGAAGTCTCATGGTTTTTCTCGAGTTGCGGTGGGAACCTGGGGTATATTCTCGAGTTACGACGGGGATGGCCCTTTCACACACGTGTTTGTTCAGCGACGTCAGGACTCCTGCCTAGTTGCGAGGGACAACTCGGGATTCTCCTCGAGGCTTGGCAGGGCAATTGGGACGCCTCTCCAGCTGAGGCGGGAGACCAAGGGTCCCTTTCCACGTGCCACAGGAATCCTGGGACTCCTATCAAGTTTCACGAGGAGTCAGGCATCGTCTCCTTTGGAGGCACTGATCTCCGCGTACCTCTGGAGTTTTCAAAGGATGTGAGGCGTCCGGTCGCGATGAGCTGGGGAACTAGGTCTTTCTCTGTGGTTTCCACAGGGGATTCAGACATCCTTTCGTCTTGGGAGATGCAAGACGAGCCTGCATTCAAGTCACTGCAGGGATATCCGGCCTTATTTCGAGTCAGGGCATCGCGGTGTCCATTCCACTTGAGGCCGCAAAATCAGGGTCCCTCTCACATACCTAGAGCTGAGAGAAGCCTTCTCTTGAGGTGCTTGTGGTAAGGTGGTATTCCTCTGGAGTCGAAGCCAGGGACTAACCTCTCAAATCGAGTTGATTTTTGGTCCACAGAGCTCTTTCGTGTTGCTACAGTGACCTCAGGATCCCTCTAGCCTTGAAACAGTGTTCTTGGGGTTTCTCTGGAGTGCCATCAAGGAAATCAAGGCTCCTTTCATGTGTGATGTGCAACACGGAATTGCTCTGCACGCAGTGCAGGGGAATCGGGCCTCATCTCGCGGCGAGGGGGAAGTCTCATGGTTTTTTTCGAGTTGCGGCGGGAACCTGGGGTATATTCTCGAGTTAAGACGGGGATGGCCCTTCCACTCACGTGTTTGTTCAACGAAGTCAGGACTCCTGCCTAGTTGCGAGGGACAACTCGGGATTCTCCTCGTAGCTTGGCAGGGCAATTGGAACGCCTCTCCAGCTGAGGCGCGAGACCAAGGGTCCCTTTCCACGTGCCACAGGAATCCTGGGACTCCTATCAAGTTTCACGAGGAGTCAGGCATCGTCTCCTTTGGAGGCACTGATTTCCGCGTACCTCTGGACTTTTCAAAGGATGTGAGGCCTCCGGTCGCGATGAGGTGGGAAACTAGGTCTTTCTCTGTGGTCTCCAAAGGGGATTCAGACATCCTTTCGTCTTGGGAGATGCAAAACGAGCCTGCATTCAAGTCACTGCAGGGATATCCGGCCTTATTACACGTCAGGGCATCGCGGTGTCCATTCCACTTGAAGCCGCAAACTCAGGGTCCCTCTCACATACCTAGAGCTGAGAGAAGCCTCCTCTTGAGGTGCTTGTGGTAAGGTGGTATTCCTCTGGAGTCGAAGCCAGGGACTAACCTCTCATCTCGAGTTGATTTGTGGTCCACGGAGCTCTTTCGTGTTGCTACAGTGACTTCAGGATCCCTCTAGCCTTGAAACAGTGTTCTTGGGGTTTCTCTGGAGTGCCATCAAGGAAATCAAGGCTCCTTTCATGTGTGATGTGCAACACGGAATTGCTCTGCATGCAGTGCAGGGGAATCGGGCCTCATCTCGCGGCGAGGGGGAAGTCTCATGGTTTTTCTCGAGTTGCGGCGGGAACCTGGGGTATATTCTCGAGTTACGACGGGGATGGCCCTTCCACAAACGTGTTTGTTCAGCGACGTCAGGACTCCTGCCTAGTTGCGAGGGAAAACTCGGGATTCTCCTCGAGGCTTGGCAGGGCAATTGGGACGCCTCTCCAGCTGAGGCGGGAGACCAAGGGTCCCTTTCCACGTGCCACAGAAATCCTGGGACTCCTATCAAGTTTCACGAGGAGTCAGGCATCGTCTCCTTTGGAGGCACTGATCTCCGCGTACCTCTGGAGTTTTCAAAGGATATGAGCCCTCCGGTGGCCATGAGGTCGGGAACTAGGTCTTTCTCTGTGGTCTCCACAGGGGATTCAGACATCCTTTCATCTTGGGAGATGCAAGACGATCCTGCATTCAAGTCACTGCAGGGATATCCGGCCTTATTTCGAATCAGGTTATCGCGGTGTCCATTCCACTTGAAGCCGCAAACTCAGGGTGCCTCTCACATACCTAGAGCTGAGAGAAGCTTCCTTTTGAGGTGCTTGTGGTAAATTGGTATTCCTCTGGAGTCGAAGCTAGGGACTAACCTCTCATCTCGAGTTGATTTGTGGTCCACGGAGCTCTTTCTTGTTGCTACAGTGACCTCAGGATCCCTCTAGCCTTGAAACAGTGTTCTTGGGGTTTCTCTGGAGTGCCATCAAGGAAATCAAGGCTCCTTTCATGTGTGATGTGCAACACGGAATTGCTCTGCACGCAGTGCAGGGGAATCGGGCCTCATCTCGCGGCGAGTGGGACGTCTCATGGTTTTTCTCGAGTTGCGGCGGGAACCTGGGGTATATTCTCGAGTTACGACGGGGATGGCCCTTCCACAACGTGTTTGTTCAGCGACGTCAGGACTCCTGCCTAGTTGCGACGGACAACTCGGGATTCTCCTCGAGGCTTGGCAGGGCAAATGGGACGCCTCTGCAGCTGAGGGGGGAGACCATGTGTCCCTTTCCACGTGCCACAGGAAACCTGGGAGTCCTATCAAGTTTGACGAGGAGTCAGCCATCGTCTCCTTTGGAGGCAAGGATCTCCGCGTACCTCTGGAGTTTTCAAAGGATGTGAGGCCTCCGGTCGCGATGAGGTCGGGAACTAGGTCTTTCTCTGTGGTCTCCACAGGGGATTCAGACATCCTTTCATCTTGGGAGATGCAAGACGAGCCTGCATTTAAGTCACTGCAGGGATATCCGGCCTTATTTCGAGTCAGGGCATCGCGGTGTCCATTCCACTTGAGGCCGGAAAGTCAGGGTCCCTCTCACATACCTAGAGCTGAGAGAAGCCTCCTCTTGAGGTGCTTGTGGTAAGGTGGTATTCCTCTGGAGTCGAAGCCAGGGACTAACCTCTCATCTCGAGTTGATTTTTGGTCCACGGAGCTCTTTCGTGTTGCTACAGTGACCTCAGGATCCCTCTAGCCTTGAAACAGTGTTCTTGGGTTTTCTCTGTAGTGCCATCAAGGAAATCAAGGCTCCTTTCATGTGTGATGTGCAACACGGAATTGCTCTGCATGCAGTGCAGGAGAATCGGGCCTCATCTCGCGGCGAGGGGGAAGTCTAATGGTTTTCTCGAGTTGCGGCGGGAACCTGGGGTATATTCTCGAGTTACGACGGGGATGGCCCTTCCACACACGTGCTTGTTCAGCGACGTCAGGACTCCTGCCTAGTTGTGAGGGACAACTCAGGATTCTCCTCGAGGTTTGGCAGGGCAATTGGGACGCCTCTCCAGCTGAGGCGGGAGACCAAGTGTCCCTTTCCACGTGCCACAGGAAACCTGGGACTCCTATCAAGTTTCACGAGGAGTCAGGCATCGTCTCCTTTGGAGGCAAGGATCTCCGTGTACCTCTGGAGTCTACAAAGGATGTGAAGCCTCCGGTCGCCATGAGGTGGGGAACTAGGTTTTTCTCTGTGGTCTCCACAGGGGATTCAGACATCCTTTCGTCTTGGGAGATGCAAGACGAGCCTGCATTCAAGTCACTGCAGGGATATCTGGCCTTATTTCGAGTCAGGGCATCGCGGTGTCCATTCCACTTGAGGCCGCAAACTCAGGGTCCCTCTCACATACCTAGAGCTGAGAGAAGCCTCCTCTTGAGGTGCTTGTGGTAAGGTGGTATTCCTCTGGAGTCGAAGCCAGGGACTAACCTCTCATCTCGAGTTGATTTTTGGTTCACAGAGCTCTTTCGTGTTGCTACAGTGACCTCAGGATCCCGCTAGCCTTGAAACAGTGTTCTTGGGGTTTTTCTGGAGTGTCATCAAGGAAATCAAGGCTCCTTTCATGTGTGATGTGCAACACGGAATTGCTCTGCATGCAGTGCAGGGGAATCGGGCCTCATATCACGGCGAGGGGGAAGTCTCATGGTTTTCCTCGAGTTGCGGCGGGAACCTGGGGTATATTTTCGAGTTATGACGGGGATGGCCCTTCCACTCACGTGTTTGTTCAACGACGTCAGGACTCCTGCCTAGTTGCGAGGGACAACTCGGGATTCTCCTCGTAGCTTGGCAGGGCAATTGGAACGCCTCTCCAGCTGAGGCCCGAGACCAAGGGTCCCTTTACACGTGCCACAGGAATCCTGGGACTCCTATCAAGTTTCACGAGGAGTCAGGCATCGTCTCCTTTGGAGGCACTGATTTCCGCGTACCTCTGGACTTTTCAAAGGATGTGAGGCCTCCGGTCGCGATGAGGTGGGAAACTAGGTCTTTCTCTGTGGTCTCCACAGGGGATTCAGACATCCTTTCGTCTTGGGAGATGCAAAACGAGCCTGCATTCAAGTCACTGCAGGGATATCCGGCCTTATTACACGTCAGGGCATCGCGGTGTCCATTCCACTTGAAGCCGCAAACTCAGGGTCCCTCTCACATACCTAGAGCTGAGAGAAGCCTCCTCTTGAGGTGCTTGTGGTAAGGTGGTATTCCTCTGGAGTCGAAGCCAGGGACTAACCTCTCATCTCGAGTTGATTTTTGGTCCACGGAGCTCTTTCGTGTTGCTACAGTGACTTCAGGATCCCTCTAGCCTTGAAACAGTGTTCTTGGGGTTTCTCTGGAGTGCCATCAAGAAAATGAAGGCTCCTTTCATGTTTGATGTGCAACACGGAATTGCTCTGCATGCAGTGCAGGGGAATCGGGCCTCATCTCACGGCGAGGGGAAAGTCTCATAGTTTTTCTCGAGTTGCGGCGGGAACCTGGGATATATTCTCGAGTTAAGACGGGGATGGCCCTTCCACACACGTGCTTGTTCAGCGACGTCAGGACTCCTGCCTAGTTGCGAGGGACAACTCGGGATTCTCCTCGAGGCTTGGCAGGGCAATTGGGACGCCTCTCCAGCTGAGGCGGGAGACCAAGGGTCCCTTTCCACGTGCCACAGGAATCCTGGGACTCCTATCAAGTTTCACGAGGAGTCAGGCATCGTCTCCTTTGGAGGCACTCATCTCCGCTTACCTCTGGAGTTTTCTAAGGATGTGAGGCCTCCGGTCGCGATGAGGTCGGGAACTAGGTCTTTCTCTGTGGTCTCCACAGGGGATTCAGACATCCTTTCATCTTGGGAGATGCAAGACGAGCCTGCATTCAAGTCACTGCAGGGATATCGGCCTTATTTCGAGTCAGGGCATCGCGGTGTCCATTCCACTTGAGGCCGGAAAGTCAGGGTCCCTCTCATATACCTAGAGCTGAGAGAAGCCTCCTCTTGAGGTGCTTGTGGTAAGGTGGTATTCCTCTGGAGTCGAAGCCAGGGACTAACCTCTCATCTCGAGTTGATTTTTGGTCCACGGAGCTCTTTCGTGTTGCTACAGTGACCTCAGGATCCCTCTAGCTTTGAAACAGTGTTCTTGGGGTTTCTCTGGAGTGCCATCAAGGAAATCAAGGCTCCTTTCATGTGTGATGTGCAACACGGAATTGCTCTGCACGCAGTGCAGGAGAATCGGGCCTCATCTCGCGGCGAGGGGGAAGTCTAATGGTTTTCTCGAGTTGCGGCGGAAACCTGGGGTATATTCTCGAGTTACGACGGGGATGGCCCTTCCACACACGTGCTTGTTCAGCGACGTCAGGACTCCTGCCTAGTTGTGAGGGACAACTCAGGATTCTCCTCGAGGTTTGGCAGGGCAATTGGGACGCCTCTCCAGCTGAGGCGGGAGACCAAGTGTCCCTTTCCACGTGCCACAGGAAACCTGGGACTCCTATCAAGTTTCACGAGGAGTCAGGCATCGTCTCCTTTGGAGGCAAGGATCTCCGTGTACCTCTGGAGTCTACAAAGGATGTGAAGCCTCCGGTCGCCATGAGGTGGGGAACTAGGTTTTTCTCTGTGGTCTCCACAGGGGATTCAGACATCCTTTCGTCTTGGGAGATGCAAGACGAGCCTGCATTCAAGTCACTGCAGGGATATCCGGCCTTATTTCGAGTCAGGGCATCGCGGTGTCCATTCCACTTGAGGCCGCAAACTCAGGGTCCCTCTCACATACCTAGAGCTGAGAGAAGCCTCCTCTTGAGGTGCTTGTGGTAAGGTGGTATTCCTCTGGAGTCGAAGCCAGGGACTAACCTCTCATCTCGAGTTGATTTTTGGTTCACAGAGCTCTTTCGTGTTGCTACAGTAACCTCAGGATCCCGCTAGCCTTGAAACAGTGTTCTTGGGGTTTTTCTGGAGTGTCATCAAGGAAATCAAGGCTCCTTTCATGTGTGATGTGCAACACGGAATTGCTCTGCATGCAGTGCAGGGGAATCGGGCCTCATATCACGGCGAGGGGGAAGTCTCATGGTTTTTCTCGAGTTGCGGCGGGAACCTGGGGTATATTTTCGAGTTACGACGGGGATGGCCCTTCCACCCACGTGTTTGTTCAGCGACGTCAGGACTCCCGCCTAGTTGCGAGGGACAACTCGGGATTCTCCTCGAGGCTTGGCAGGGCAATTGGGACGCTTCTCCAGCTGAGGCGGGAGACCAAGGGTCCCTTTCCACGTGCCACAGGAATCCTGGGACTCCTATCAAGTTACACGAGGAGTCAGGCATCGTCTCCTGTGGAGGCACTGATCTCCGCATACCTCTGGAGTTTTCAAAGGATGTGAGGCCTCCGGTCGCTATGAGGTGGGGAACTAGGTCTTTCTCTGTGGTCTCCACAGGGGATTCAGACATCCTTTCGTCTTGGGAGATGCAAGACGAGCCTGCATTCAAGTCACTGCAGGGATATCCGGCCTTATTTCGAGTCAGGGCATCGCGGTGTCCATTCCACTTGAGGCCGCAAACTCAGCGTCCCTCTCACATACCTAGAGCTGAGAGAAGCCTCCTCTTGAGGTGCTTGTGGTAAGGTGGTATTCCTCTGGAGTCGAAGCCAGGGACTAACCTCTCATCTCGTGTTGATTTTTGGTCCACGGAGCTCTTTCGTGTTGCTACAGTGACCTCAGGATCCCTCTAGCCTTGAAACAGTGTTCTTGGGGTTTCTCTGGAGTGCCATCAAGGAAATCAAGGCTCCTTTTTTGTGTGATGTGCAACACGGAATTGCTCTGCACGCAGTGCAGGGGAACCGGGCCTCATCTCGCGGCGAGGGGGAAGTCTCATGGTTTTTTTCGAGTTGCGGCGGGAACCTGGGGTATATTCTCGAGTTACGACGGGGATGGCCCTTCCACCCACGTGTTTATTCAGCGACGTCAGGACTCCTGCCTAGTTGCGAGGGACAACTCGGGATTCTCCTCGAGGCTTGACAGGGCAATTGGAACGCCTCTCCAGCTGAGGCGGGAGACCAAGGGTCCCTTTCAACGTGCCACAGGAATCCTGGGACTCCTATCAAGTTTCACGAGGAGTCAGGCATCGTCTCCTTTGGAGGCACTGATTTCCGCGTACCTCTGGACTTTTCAAAGGATGTGAGGCCTCCGGTCGCCATGAGGTCGGGAACTAGGTCTTTCTCTGTGGTCTCCAAAGGGGATTCAGACATCCTTTCGTCTTGGGAGATGCAAGACGAGCCTGCATTCAAATCACTGCAGGGATATCCGGTCTTATTTCGAGTCAGGGCATTGCGGTGTCCATTCCACTTGAGGCCGCAAACTCAGGGTCCCTCTCACATACCTAGAACTGAGAGAAGCCTCCTCTTGAGGTGCTTGTGGTAAGGTGGTATTCCTCTGGAGTCAAAGCCAGGGACTAACCTCTCATCTCGAGTTGATTTTTGGTCCACGGAGCTCTTTCGTGTGGCTACAGTGACCTCAGGATCCCTCTAGCCTTGAAACAGTGTTCTTGGGGTTTCTCTGGAGTGCCATCAAGGAAATCAAGGCTCCTTTCATGTGTGATGTGCAACACGGAATTGCTCTGCACGCAGTGCAGGGGAATCGGGCCTCATCTCGCGGCGAGGGGGAAGTCTCATGGTTTTTCTCGAGTTGCGGTGGGAACCTGGGGTATATTCTCGAGTTACGACGGGGATGGCCCTTTCACACACGTGTTTGTTCAGCGACGTCAGGACTCCTGCCTAGTTGCGAGGGACAACTCGGGATTCTCCTCGAGGCTTGGCAGGGCAATTGGGACGCCTCTCCAGCTGAGGCGGGAGACCAAGGGTCCCTTTCCACGTGCCACAGGAATCCTGGGACTCCTATCAAGTTTCACGAGGAGTCAGGCATCGTCTCCTTTGGAGGCACTGATCTCCGCGTACCTCTGGAGTTTTCAAAGGATGTGAGGCGTCCGGTCGCGATGAGCTGGGGAACTAGGTCTTTCTCTGTGGTTTCCACAGGGGATTCAGACATCCTTTCGTCTTGGGAGATGCAAGACGAGCCTGCATTCAAGTCACTGCAGGGATATCCGGCCTTATTTCGAGTCAGGGCATCGCGGTGTCCATTCCACTTGAGGCCGCAAAATCAGGGTCCCTCTCACATACCTAGAGCTGAGAGAAGCCTTCTCTTGAGGTGCTTGTGGTAAGGTGGTATTCCTCTGGAGTCGAAGCCAGGGACTAACCTCTCAAATCGAGTTGATTTTTGGTCCACAGAGCTCTTTCGTGTTGCTACAGTGACCTCAGGATCCCTCTAGCCTTGAAACAGTGTTCTTGGGGTTTCTCTGGAGTGCCATCAAGGAAATCAAGGCTCCTTTCATGTGTGATGTGCAACACGGAATTGCTCTGCACGCAGTGCAGGGGAATCGGGCCTCATCTCGTGGCGAGGGGGAAGTCTCATGGTTTTTTTCGAGTTGCGGCGGGAACCTGGGGTATATTCTCGAGTTACGACGGGGATGGCCCTTCCACTCACGTGTTTGTTCAACGACGTCAGGACTCCTGCCTAGTTGCGAGGGACAACTCGGGATTCTCCTCGTAGCTTGGCAGGGCAATTGGAACGCCTCTCCAGCTGAGGCGCGAGACCAAGGGTCCCTTTCCACGTGCCACAGGAATCCTGGGACTCCTATCAAGTTTCACGAGGAGTCAGGCATCGTCTCCTTTGGAGGCACTGATTTCCGCGTACCTCTGGACTTTTCAAAGGATGTGAGGCCTCCGGTCGCGATGAGGTGGGAAACTAGGTCTTTCTCTGTGGTCTCCAAAGGGGATTCAGACATCCTTTCGTCTTGGGAGATGCAAAACGAGCCTGCATTCAAGTCACTGCAGGGATATCCGGCCTTATTACACGTCAGGGCATCGCGGTGTCCATTCCACTTGAAGCCGCAAACTCAGGGTCCCTCTCACATACCTAGAGCTGAGAGAAGCCTCCTCTTGAGGTGCTTGTGGTAAGGTGGTATTCCTCTGGAGTCGAAGCCAGGGACTAACCTCTCATCTCGAGTTGATTTGTGGTCCACGGAGCTCTTTCGTGTTGCTACAGTGACTTCAGGATCCCTCTAGCCTTGAAACAGTGTTCTTGGGGTTTCTCTGGAGTGCCATCAAGGAAATCAAGGCTCCTTTCATGTGTGATGTGCAACACGGAATTGCTCTGCATGCAGTGCAGGGGAATCGGGCCTCATCTCGCGGCGAGGGGGAAGTCTCATGGTTTTTCTCGAGTTGCGGCGGGAACCTGGGGTATATTCTCGAGTTACGACGGGGATGGCCCTTCCACAAACGTGTTTGTTCAGCGACGTCAGGACTCCTGCCTAGTTGCGAGGGAAAACTCGGGATTCTCCTCGAGGCTTGGCAGGGCAATTGGGACGCCTCTCCAGCTGAGGCGGGAGACCAAGGGTCCCTTTCCACGTGCCACAGAAATCCTGGGACTCCTATCAAGTTTCACGAGGAGTCAGGCATCGTCTCCTTTGGAGGCACTGATCTCCGCGTACCTCTGGAGTTTTCAAAGGATATGAGCCCTCCGGTGGCCATGAGGTCGGGAACTAGGTCTTTCTCTGTGGTCTCCACAGGGGATTCAGACATCCTTTCATCTTGGGAGATGCAAGACGATCCTGCATTCAAGTCACTGCAGGGATATCCGGCCTTATTTCGAATCAGGTTATCGCGGTGTCCATTCCACTTGAAGCCGCAAACTCAGGGTGCCTCTCACATACCTAGAGCTGAGAGAAGCTTCCTTTTGAGGTGCTTGTGGTAAATTGGTATTCCTCTGGAGTCGAAGCCAGGGACTAACCTCTCATCTCGAGTTGATTTGTGGTCCACGGAGCTCTTTCTTGTTGCTACAGTGACCTCAGGATCCCTCTAGCCTTGAAACAGTGTTCTTGGGGTTTCTCTGGAGTGCCATCAAGGAAATCAAGGCTCCTTTCATGTGTGATGTGCAACACGGAATTGCTCTGCACGCAGTGCAGGGGAATCGGGCCTCATCTCGCGGCGAGTGGGACGTCTCATGGTTTTTCTCGAGTTGCGGCGGGAACCTGGGGTATATTCTCGAGTTACGACGGGGATGGCCCTTCCACAACGTGTTTGTTCAGCGACGTCAGGACTCCTGCCTAGTTGCGACGGACAACTCGGGATTCTCCTCGAGGCTTGGCAGGGCAAATGGGACGCCTCTGCAGCTGAGGGGGGAGACCATGTGTCCCTTTCCACGTGCCACAGGAAACCTGGGACTCCTATCAAGTTTGACGAGGAGTCAGCCATCGTCTCCTTTGGAGGCAAGGATCTCCGCGTACCTCTGGAGTTTTCAAAGGATGTGAGGCCTCCGGTCGCGATGAGGTCGGGAACTAGGTCTTTCTCTGTGGTCTCCACAGGGGGTTCAGACATCCTTTCATCTTGGGAGATGCAAGACGAGCCTGCATTCAAGTCACTGCAGGGATATCCGGCCTTATTTCGAGTCAGGGCATCGCGGTGTCCATTCCACTTGAGGCCAGAAAGTCAGGGTCCCTCTCACATACCTAGAGCTGAGAGAAGCCTCCTCTTGAGGTGCTTGTGGTAAGGTGGTATTCCTCTGGAGTCGAAGCCAGGGACTAACCTCTCATCTCGAGTTGATTTTTGGTCCACGGAGCTCTTTCGTGTTGCTACAGTGACCTCAGGATCCCTCTAGCCTTGAAACAGTGTTCTTGGGGTTTCTCTGTAGTGCCATCAAGGAAATCAAGGCTCCTTTCATGTGTGATGTGCAACACGGAATTGCTCTGCACGCAGTGCAGGAGAATCGGGCCTCATCTCGCGGCGAGGGGGAAGTCTAATGGTTTTCTCGAGTTGCGGCGGGAACCTGGGGTATATTCTCGAGTTACGACGGGGATGGCCCTTCCACACACGTGCTTGTTCAGCGACGTCAGGACTCCTGCCTAGTTGTGAGGGACAACTCAGGATTCTCCTCGAGGTTTGGCAGGGCAATTGGGACGCCTCTCCAGCTGAGGCGGGAGACCAAGTGTCCCTTTCCACGTGCCACAGGAAACCTGGGACTCCTATCAAGTTTCACGAGGAGTCAGGCATCGTCTCCTTTGGAGGCAAGGATCTCCGTGTACCTCTGGAGTCTACAAAGGATGTGAAGCCTCCGGTCGCCATGAGGTGGGGAACTAGGTTTTTCTCTGTGGTCTCCACAGGGGATTCAGACATCCTTTCGTCTTGGGAGATGCAAGACGAGCCTGCATTCAAGTCACTGCAGGGATATCCGGCCTTATTTCGAGTCAGGGCATCGCGGTGTCCATTCCACTTGAGGCCGCAAACTCAGGGTCCCTCTCACATACCTAGAGCTGAGAGAAGCCTCCTCTTGAGGTGCTTGTGGTAAGGTGGTATTCCTCTGGAGTCGAAGCCAGGGACTAACCTCTCATCTCGAGTTGATTTTTGGTCCACGGAGCTCTTTCGTGTTGCTACAGTGACCTCAGGATCCTTCTAGCCTTGAAACAGTGTTCTTGGGGTTTTTCTGGAGTGCCATCAAGGAAATCAAGGCTCCTTTCATGTGTGATGTGCAACACGGAATTGCTCTGCACGCAGTGCAGGGGAATCGGGCCTCATCTCGCGGCGAGGGGGAAGTCTCATGGTTTTTCTCGAGTTGCGGTGGGAACCTGGGGTATATTCTCGAGTTACGACGGGGATGGCCCTTTCACACACGTGTTTGTTCAGCGACGTCAGGACTCCTGCCTAGTTGCGAGGGACAACTCGGGATTCTCCTCGAGGCTTGGCAGGGCAATTGGGACGCCTCTCCAGCTGAGGCGGGAGACCAAGGGTCCCTTTCCACGTGCCACAGGAATCCTGGGACTCCTATCAAGTTTCACGAGGAGTCAGGCATCGTCTCCTTTGGAGGCACTGATCTCCGCGTACCTCTGGAGTTTTCAAAGGATGTGAGGCGTCCGGTCGCGATGAGCTGGGGAACTAGGTCTTTCTCTGTGGTTTCCACAGGGGATTCAGACATCCTTTCGTCTTGGGAGATGCAAGACGAGCCTGCATTCAAGTCACTGCAGGGATATCCGGCCTTATTTCGAGTCAGGGCATCGCGGTGTCCATTCCACTTGAGGCCGCAAAATCAGGGTCCCTCTCACATACCTAGAGCTGAGAGAAGCCTTCTCTTGAGGTGCTTGTGGTAAGGTGGTATTCCTCTGGAGTCGAAGCCAGGGACTAACCTCTCAAATCGAGTTGATTTTTGGTCCACGGAGCTCTTTCGTGTTGCTACAGTGACCTCAGGATCCCTCTAGCCTTGAAACAGTGTTCTTGGGGTTTCTCTGGAGTGCCATCAAGGAAATCAAGGCTCCTTTCATGTGTGATGTGCAACACGGAATTGCTCTGCACGCAGTGCAGGGGAATCGGGCCTCATCTCGCGGCGAGGGGGAAGTCTCATGGTTTTTTTCGAGTTGCGGCGGGAACCTGGGATATATTCTCGAGTTAAGACGGGGATGGCCCTTCCACACATGTGCTTGTTCAGCGACGTCAGGACTCCTGCCTAGTTGCGAGGGACAACTCGGGATTCTCCTCGAGGCTTGGCAGGGCAATTGGGACGCCTCTCCAGCTGAGGCGGGAGACCAAGGGTCCCTTTCCACGTGCCACAGGAATCCTGGGACTCCTATCAAGTTTCACGAGGAGTCAGGCATCGTCTCCTTTGGAGGCACTCATCTCCGCTTACCTCTGGAGTTTTCTAAGGATGTGAGGCCTCCGGTCGCGATGAGGTGGGGAACTCGGTCTTTCTCTGTGGTCTCCACAGGGGATTCAGACATCCTTTCTTCTTGGGAGATGCAAGACGAGCCTGCATTCAAGTCACTGCAGGGATATCCGGCCTTATTTCGAGTCAGGGCATCGCGGTTTCCATTCCACTTGAGGCTGCAAAATCAGGGTCCCTCTCACATACCTAGAGCTGAGAGAAGTCTCCTCTTGAGGTGCTTGTGGTAAGTTCGTGTTCCACTGAAGTCGAAGCCAGGGACTAACCTCTCATCTCGAGTTGATTTTTGGTCCACGGAGCTCTTTCTTGTTGCTACAGTTACCTCAGGATCCTTCTAGCCTTGAAACAGTGTTCTTGGGGTTTCTCTGGAGTGCCATCAAGGAAATCAAGGCTCCTTTCATGTGTGATGTGCAACACGGAATTGCTCTGCACGCAGTGCAGGGGAATCGGGCCTCATTTCGCGGCGAGGGGGAAGTCTCATGGTTTTTCTCGAGTTGCGGCGGGAACCTGGGGTATATTCTCGAGTTACGACAGGGATTGCCCTTCCACCCACATGTTGGTTCAGCGACGTCAGGACTCCTGCCTAGTTGCGAGGGACAACTCCGGATTCTCCTCGAGGCTTGGCAGAGCAATTGGAACGCCTCTCCAGCTGAGGCAGGAGACCAAGGGTCCCTTTCCACCTGCCACAGGAATCCTGGGACTCCTATCAAGTTTCACGAGGAGTCAGGCATCGTCTCCTTTGGAGGCACTGATCTCCGCGTACCTCTGGAGTTTTCAAAGGATGTGAGGCCTCCGGTCGCGATGAGGTGGGGAACTAGGTCTTTCTCTGTGGTTTCCACAGGGGATTCAGACATCCTTTCGTCTTGGGAGATGCAAGACGAGCCTGCATTCAAGTCACTGCAGGGATATCCGGCCTTATTTCGAGTCAGGGCATCGCGGTGTCCATTCCACTTGAGGCCGCAAACTCAGGGTCCCTCTCACATACCTAGAGCTGAGAGAAGCCTCCTCTTGAGGTGCTTGTGGTAAGGTGGTATTCCTCTGGAGTCGAAGCCAGGGACTAACCTCTCAAATCGAGTTGATTTTTGGTCCACGGAGCTCTTTCGTGTTGCTACAGTGACCTCAGGATCCCTCTAGCCTTGAAACAGTGTTCTTGGGGTTTCTCTGGAGTGCCATCAAGGAAATCAAGGCTCCTTTCATGTGTGATGTGCAACACGGAATTGCTCTGCACGCAGTGCAGGGGAATCGGGCCTCATCTCGCGGCGAGGGGGAAGTCTCATGGTTTTTCTCGAGTTGCGGTGGGAACCTGGGGTATATTCTCGAGTTACGACGGGGATGGCCCTTTCACACACGTGTTTGTTCAGCGACGTCAGGACTCCTGCCTAGTTGCGAGGGACAACTCGGGATTCTCCTCGAGGCTTGGCAGGGCAATTGGGACGCCTCTCCAGCTGAGGCGGGAGACCAAGGGTCCCTTTCCACGTGCCACAGGAATCCTGGGACTCCTATCAAGTTTCACGAGGAGTCAGGCATCGTCTCCTTTGGAGGCACTGATCTTCGCGTACCTCTGGAGTTTTCAAAGGATGTGAGGCGTCCGGTCGCGATGAGCTGGGGAACTAGGTCTTTCTCTGTGGTTTCCACAGGGGATTCAGACATCCTTTCGTCTTGGGAGATGCAAGACGAGCCTGCATTCAAGTCAATGCAGGGATATCCGGCCTTATTTCGAGTCAGGGCATCGCGGTTTCCATTCCACTTGAGGCTGCAAAATCAGGGTCCCTCTCACATACCTAGAGCTGAGAGAAGTCTCCTCTTGAGGTACTTGTGGTAAGTTCGTGTTCCTCTGAAGTCGAAGCCAGGGACTAACCTCTCATCTCGAGTTGATTTTTGGTCCACGGAGCTCTTTCTTGTTGCTACTGTGACCTCAGGATCCTTCTAGCCTTGAAACAGTGTTCTTGGGGTTTCTCTGGAGTGCCATCAAGGAAATCAAGGCTCCTTTCATGTGTGATGTGCAACACGGAATTGCTCTGCACGCAGTGCAGGGGAATCGGGCCTCATTTCGCGGCGAGGGGGAAGTCTCATGGTTTTTCTCGAGTTGCGGCGGGAACCTGGGGTATATTCTCGAGTTACGACAGGGATTGCCCTTCCACCCACATGTTGGTTCAGCGACGTCAGGACTCCTGCCTAGTTGCGAGGGACAACTCCGGATTCTCCTCGAGGCTTGGCAGAGCAATTGGAACGCCTCTCCAGCTGAGGCAGGAGACCAAGGGTCCCTTTCCACCTGCCACAGGAATCCTGGGACTCCTATCAAGTTTCACGAGGAGTCAGGCATCGTCTCCTTTGGAGGCACTGATCTCCGCGTACCTCTGGAGTTTTCAAAGGATGTGAGGCCTCCGGTCGCGATGAGGTGGGGAACTAGGTCTTTCTCTGTGGTTTCCACAGGGGATTCAGACATCCTTTCGTCTTGGGAGATGCAAGACGAGCCTGCATTCAAGTCACTGCAGGGATATCCGGCCTTATTTCGAGTCAGGGCATCGCGGTGTCCATTCCACTTGAGGCCGCAAACTCAGGGTCCCTCTCACATACCTAGAGCTGAGAGAAGCCTCCTCTTGAAGTGCTTGTGGTAAGGTGGTATTCCTCTGGAGTCGAAGCCAGGGACTAACCTCTCAAATCGAGTTGATTTTTGGTCCACGGAGCTCTTTCGTGTTGCTACAGTGACCTCAGGATCCCTCTAGCCTTGAAACAGTGTTCTTGGGGTTTCTCTGGAGTGCCATCAAGGAAATCAAGGCTCCTTTCATGTGTGATGTGCAACACGGAATTGCTCTGCACGCAGTGCAGGGGAATCGGGCCTCATCTCGCGGCGAGGGGGAAGTCTCATGGTTTTTCTCGAGTTGCGGTGGGAACCTGGGGTATATTCTCGAGTTACGACGGGGATGGCCCTTTCACACACGTGTTTGTTCAGCGACGTCAGGACTCCTGCCTAGTTGCGAGGGACAACTCGGGATTCTCCTCGAGGCTTGGCAGGGCAATTGGGACGCCTCTCCAGCTGAGGCGGGAGACCAAGGGTCCCTTTCCACGTGCCACAGGAATCCTGGGACTCCTATCAAGTTTCACGAGGAGTCAGGCATCGTCTCCTTTGGAGGCACTGATTTCCGCGTACCTCTGGACTTTTCAAAGGATGTGAGGCCTCCGGTCGCGATGAGGTGGGAAACTAGGTCTTTCTCTGTGGTCTCCACAGGGGATTCAGACATCCTTTCGTCTTGGGAGATGCAAAACGAGCCTGCATTCAAGTCACTGCAGGGATATCCGGCCTTAATACACGTCAGGGCATCGCGGTGTCCATTCCACTTGAAGCCGCAAACTCAGGGTCCCTCTCACATACCTAGAGCTGAGAGAAGCCTCCTCTTGAGGTGCTTGTGGTAAGGTGGTATTCCTCTGGAGTCGAAGCCAGGGACTAACCTCTCATCTCGAGTTGATTTTTGGTCCACGGAGCTCTTTCGTGTTGCTACAGTGACTTCAGGATCCCTCTAGCCTAGAAACAGTGTTCTTGGGGTTTCTCTGGAGTGCCATCAAGAAAATGAAGGCTCCTTTCATGTTTGATGTGCAACACGGAATTGCTCTGCATGCAGTGCAGGGGAATCGGGCCTCATCTCACGGCGAGGGGAAAGTCTCATAGTTTTTCTCGAGTTGCGGCGGGAACCTGGGATATATTCTCGAGTTACGACGGGGATGGCCCTTCCACACACGTGCTTGTTCAGCGACGTCAGGACTCCTGCCTAGTTGCGAGGGACAACTCGGGATTCTCCTCGAGGCTTGGCAGGGCAATTGGGACGCCTCTCCAGCTGAGGCGGGAGACCAAGGGTCCCATTCCACGTGCCACAGGAATCCTGGGACTCCTATCAAGTTTCACGAGGAGTCAGGCATCGTCTCCTTTGGAGGCACTCATCTCCGCTTACCTCTGGAGTTTTCTAAGGATGTGAGGCCTCCGGTCACGATGAGGTGGGGAACTCGGTCTTTCTCTGTGGTCTCCACAGGGGATTCAGACATCCTTTCGTCTTGGGAGATGCAAGACGAGCCTGCATTCAAGTCACTGCAGGGATATCCGGCCTTATTTCGAGTCAGGGCATCGCGGTTTCCATTCCACTTGAGGCCGCAAAATCAGGGTCCCTCTCACATACCTAGAGCTGAGAGAAGTCTCCTCTTGAGGTGCTTGTGGTAAGTTCGTGTTCCTCTGAAGTCGAAGCCAGGGACTAACCTCTCATCTCGAGTTTTTTTTGGTCCACGGAGCTCTTTCTTGTTGCTACAGTGACCTCAGGATCCTTCTAGCCTTGAAACAGTGTTCTTGGGGTTTCTCTGGAGTGCCATCAAGGAAATCAAGGCTCCTTTCATGTGTGATGTGCAACACAGAATTGCTCTGCACGCAGTGCAGGGGAATCGGGCCTCATTTCGCGGCGAGGGGGAAGTCTCATGGTTTTTCTCGAGTTGCGGCGGGAACCTGGGGTATATTCTCGAGTTACGACAGGGATTGCCCTTCCACCCACATGTTGGTTCAGCGACGTCAGGACTCCTGCCTAGTTGCGAGGGACAACTCCGGATTCTCCTCGAGGCTTGGCAGAGCAATTGGAACGCCTCTCCAGCTGAGGCAGGAGACCAAGGGTCCCTTTCCACCTGCCACAGGAATCCTGGGACTCCTATCAAGTTTCACGAGGAGTCAGGCATCGTCTCCTTTGGAGGCACTGATCTCCGCGTACCTCTGGAGTTTTCAAAGGATGTGAGGCCTCCGGTCGCGATGAGGTGGGGAACTAGGTCTTTCTCTGTGGTTTCCACAGGGGATTCAGACATCCTTTCGTCTTGGGAGATGCAAGACGAGCCTGCATTCAAGTCACTGCAGGGATATCCGGCCTTATTTCGAGTCAGGGCATCGCGGTGTCCATTCCACTTGAGGCCGCAAACTCAGGGTCCCTCTCACATACCTAGAGCTGAGAGAAGCCTCCTCTTGAGGTGCTTGTGGTAAGGTGGTATTCCTCTGGAGTCGAAGCCAGGGACTAACCTCTCAAATCGAGTTGATTTTTGGTCCACGGAGCTCTTTCGTGTTGCTACAGTGACCTCAGGATCCCTCTAGCCTTGAAACAGTGTTCTTGGGGTTTCTCTAGAGTGCCATCAAGGAAATCAAGGCTCCTTTCATGTTTGATGTGCAACACGGAATTGCTCTGCACGCAGTGCAGGGGAATCGGGCCTCATCTCGCGGCGAGGGGGAAGTCTCATGGTTTTTCTCGAGTTGCGGTGGGAACCTGGGGTATATTCTCGAGTTACGACGGGGATGGCCCTTCCACCCACGTGTTTGTTCAGCCACGTCAGGACTCCTGCCTAGTTGCGCGGGACAACTCGGGATTCTCCTCGAGGATTGGCAGGGCAATTGGGACGCCTCTCCAGCTGAGGCGGGAGACCAAGGGTCCCTTTCCACGTGCCACAGTAATTCTGGGTCTCCTGTCAAGTTTCACGAGGAGTCAGGCATCGTCTCCTTTGGAGGCACTGATCTCCGCGTACCTCTCGAGTTTTCAAAGGATGTGAGGCCTCCGGTCGCGATGAGGTGGGAAACTAGGTCTTTCTCTGTGGTCTCCACAGGGGATTCAGACATCCTTTCGTCTTGGGAGATGCAAGACGAGCCTGCATTCAAGTCACTGCAGGGGTATCCGGCCTTATTTCACGTCAGGTCATCGCGGTGTCCATTCCACTAGAAGTCGCAAACTCAGGGGACCTCTCACATACCTAGAGCTGAGAGAAGCCTCCTCTTGAGGTGCTTGTGGTAAGGTGGTATTCCTCTGGAGTCGAAGCCAGGGACTAACCTCTCATCTCGAGTTGATTTTTGGTCCACGGAGCTCTTTCGTGTTGGTACAGTGACCTCAGGATCCCTCTAGCCTTGAAACAGTGTTCTTGGGGTTTCTCTGGAGTGCCATCAAGGAAATCAAGGCTCCTTTCATGTTTGATGTGCAACACGGAATTGCTCTGCATGCAGTGCAGGGGAATCGGGCCTCATCTCACGGCGAGGGGAAAGTCTCATAGTTTTTCTCGAGTTGCGGCGGGAACCTGGGGTATATTCTCGAGTTACGACGGGGATGGCCCTTCCACCCACGTGTTTGTTCAGCGACGTCAGGACTCCTGCCTAGTTGTGAGGGACAGCTCGGGATTCTCCTCGAGGCTTGGCAGGGCAATTGGGACGCCTCTCCAGCTGAGGCGGGATACCAAGTGTCCCCTTCCACGTGCCACAGGAAACCTGGGACTCCTATCAAGTTTCACGAGGAGTCAGGCATCGTCTCCTTTGGAGGCACTGATTTCCGCGTACCTCTGGAGTTTTCAAAGGATGTGAGGCCTCCGGTCGTGATGAGGTGGTAAACTAGGTCTTTCTCTGTGGTCTCAACAGGGGATTCAGACATCCTTTCGTCTTGGGAGATTCAAGACGAGCCTGCATTCAAGTCACTGCAGGGATATCCGGCCTTATTTCACGTCAGGGCATCGCGCTGTCCATTCCACTTGAAGCCACAAACTCAGGGTCCCTCTCACATACCTAGAGCTGAGAGAAGCCTCCTCTTGCGGTGCTTGTGGTAAGGTGGTATTCCTCTGGAGTCGAAGCCAGGGACTAACCTCTCTTCTCGAGTTGATTTTTGGTCCACGGAGCTCTTTGGTGTTGCTACAGGGACCTCAGGATCCCTCTAGCCTTGAAACAGAGTTCTTGGGGTTTCTCTGGAGTGCCATCAAGAAAATGAAGGCTCCTTTCATGTTTGATGTGCAACTCGGAATTGCTCTGCATGCAGTGCAGGGGAATCGGGCCTCATCTCACGGCAAAGGGGAAGTCTCATTGTTTTTCTCGAGTTTCGGCGGGAACCTGGGATATATTCTCGAGTTACGACGGGGATGGCCCTTCCACCCACGTGTTTGTTCAGCCACGTCAGGACTCCTGCCTAGTTGCGAGGGACAACTCGGGATTCTCCTCGAGGCTTGGCAGGGCAATTGGGACGCCTCTCCAGCTGAGGTGGGAGACCAAGGGTCCCTTTCCACGTGCCACAGTAATTCTGGGTCTCCTGTCAAGTTTCACGAGGAGTCAGGCATCGTCTCCTTTGGAGGCACTGATCTCTGCGTACCTCTGGAGTTTTCAAAGGATGTGAGGCCTCCGGTCGCGATGAGCTGGGGAACTAGGTCTTTCTCTGTGGTTTCCACAGGGGATTCAGACATCCTTTCGTCTTGGGAGATGCAAGACGAGCCTGCATTCAAGTCACTGCAGGGATATCCGGCCTTATTTCGAGTCAGGGCATCGCGGTGTCCATTCCACTTGAGGCCGCAAAATCAGGGTCCCTCTCACATACCTAGAGCTGAGAGAAGCCTCCTCTTGAGGTGCTTGTGGTAAGGTGGTATTCCTCTGGAGTCGAAGCCAGGGACTAACCTCTCAAATCGAGTTGATTTTTGGTCCACGGAGCTCTTTCATGTTGCTACAGTGACCTCAGGATCCCTCTAGCCTTGAAACAGTGTTCTTGGGGTTTCTCTGGAGTGCCATCAAGGATATCAAGGCTCCTTTCATGTGTGACGTGCAACACGGAATTGCTCTGCATGCAGTGCAGGGGAATCGGGCCTCATCTCACGGCGAGGGGAAAGTCTCATAGTTTTTCTCGAGTTGCGGCGGGAACCTGGGATATATTCTCGAGTTACGACGGGGATGGCCCTTCCACACACGTGCTTGTTCAGCGACGTCAGGACTCCTGCCTAGTTGCGAGGGACAACTCGGGATTCTCCTCGAGGCTTGGCAGGGTAATTGGGACGCCTCTCCAGCTGAGGCGGGAGACCAAGTGTCCCCTTCCACGTGCCACAGGAAACCTGGGACTCCTATCAAGTTTCACGAGGAGTCAGCCATCGTCTCCTTTGGAGGCAAGGATCTCGGCGTACCTCTGGAGTTTACAAAGGATGTGAGGCCTCCGGTCGCGATGAGGTGGGGAACTAGGTCTTTCTCTGTGGTCTCCACAGGGGATTCAGACATCCTTTCGTCTTGAGAGATGCAAGACGAGCCTGCATTTAAGTCACTGCAGGGATATCCGGCCTTAATTCGAGTCAGGGCATCGCGGTGTCCATTCCACTTGAGGCCGCAAACTCAGGGTCCCTCTCACATACCTAGAGCTGAGAGAAGCCTCCTCTTGAGATGCTTGTGGTAAGGCGGTATTCCTCTGGAGTCGAAGCCAGGGACTAACCTCTCATCTCGAGTTGATTTTTGGTCCACGGAGCTCTTTCGTGTGGCTACAGTGACCTCAGGATCCCTCTAGCCTTGAAACAGTGTTCTTGGGTTTTCTCTGGAGTGTCATCAAGGAAATCAAGGCTCCTTTCATGTGTGATGTGCAACTCGGAATTACTCTGCACGCAGTGCAGGGGAATCGGGCCTCATCTCGCGGCGAGGGGGAAGTCTCATGGTTTTTCTCGAATTGCGGCCGGAACCTGGTGTATATTCTCGAGTTACGACGGGGATGGCCCTTCCACACACGTGTTTGTTCAGCGACGTCAGGACTCCTGCCTAGTTGCGAGGGACAACTCGGGATTCTCCTCGAGGCTTGGCAGGGCAATTGGGACGCCTCTCCAGCTGAGGTGGGAGACCAAGGGTCCCTTTCCACGTGCCACCAGAATCCTGGGACTCCTATCAAGTTTCACGAGGAGTCAGGCATCGTCTCCTTTGGAGGCACTGATCTCCGCGTACCTCTGGAGTTTTCAAAGGATGTGAGGCCTCCGGTCGCCATGAGGTCGGGAACTAGGTCTTTCTCTGTGGTTTCCACAGGGGATTCAGACATCCTTTCGTATTGGGAGATGCAAGACGAGCCTGCATTCAAGTCACTGCAGGGATATCCGGCCTTATTTCGAGTCAGGGCATCGCGGTGTCCATTCCACTTGAGGCCGCAAAATCAGGGTCCCTCTCACATACCTAGAGCTGAGAGAAGCCTCCTCTTGAGGTGCTTGTGGTAAGGTGGTATTCCTCTGGAGTCGAAGCCAGGGACTAACCTCTCATCTCGAGTTGATTTTTGGTCCACGGAGCTCTTTCGTGTTGCTACAGTGACCTCAGGATCCCTCTAGCCTTGAAACAGTGTTCTTGGGGTTTCTCTGGAGTGCCATCAAGGAAATCAAGGCTCCTTTCATGTGTGATGTGCAACACGGAATTGCTCTGCACGCAGTGCAGGAGAATCGGGCCTCATCTCGCGGCGAGGGGGAAGTCTAATGGTTTTCTCGAGTTGCGGCGGAAACCTGGGGTATATTCTCGAGTTACGACGGGGATGGCCCTTCCACACACGTGCTTGTTCAGCGACGTCAGGACTCCTGCCTAGTTGTGAGGAACAACTCAGGATTCTCCTCGAGGTTTGGCAGGGCAATTGGGACGCCTCTCCAGCTGAGGCGGGAGACCAAGTGTCCCTTTCCACGTGCCACAGGAAACCTGGGACTCCTATCAAGTTTCACGAGGAGTCAGGCATCGTCTCCTTTGGAGGCAAGGATCTCCGTGTACCTCTGGAGTCTACAAAGGATGTGAAGCCTCCGGTCGCCATGAGGTGGGGAACTAGGTTTTTCTCTGTGGTCTCCACAGGGGATTCAGACATCCTTTCGTCTTGGGAGATGCAAGACGAGCCTGCATTCAAGTCACTGCAGGGATATCCGGCCTTATTTCGAGTCAGGGCATCGCGGTGTCCATTCCACTTGAGGCCGCAAACTCAGGGTCCCTCTCACATACCTAGAGCTGAGAGAAGCCTCCTCTTGAGGTGCTTGTGGTAAGGTGGTATTCCTCTGGAGTCGAAGCCAGGGACTAACCTCTCATCTCGAGTTGATTTTTGGTTCACAGAGCTCTTTCGTGTTGCTACAGTAACCTCAGGATCCCGCTAGCCTTGAAACAGTGTTCTTGGGGTTTTTCTGGAGTGTCATCAAGGAAATCAAGGCTCCTTTCATGTGTGATGTGCAACACGGAATTGCTCTGCATGCAGTGCAGGGGAATCGGGCCTCATATCACGGCGAGGGGGAAGTCTCATGGTTTTTCTCGAGTTGCGGCGGGAACCTGGGGTATATTTTCGAGTTACGACGGGGATGGCCCTTCCACCCACGTGTTTGTTCAGCGACGTCAGGACTCCCGCCTAGTTGCGAGGGACAACTCGGGATTCTCCTCGAGGCTTGGCAGGGCAATTGGGACGCTTCTCCAGCTGAGGCGGGAGACCAAGGGTCCCTTTCCACGTGCCACAGGAATCCTGGGACTCCTATCAAGTTACACGAGGAGTCAGGCATCGTCTCCTGTGGAGGCACTGATCTCCGCATACCTCTGAAGTTTTCAAAGGATGTGAGGCCTCCGGTCGCTATGAGGTGGGGAACTAGGTCTTTCTCTGTGGTCTCCACAGGGGATTCAGACATCCTTTCGTCTTGGGAGATGCAAGACGAGCCTGCATTCAAGTCACTGCAGGGATATCCGGCCTTATTTCGAGTCAGGGCATCGCGGTGTCCATTCCACTTGAGGCCGCAAACTCAGCGTCCCTCTCACATACCTAGAGCTGAGAGAAGCCTCCTCTTGAGGTGCTTGTGGTAAGGTGGTATTCCTCTGGAGTCGAAGCCAGGGACTAACCTCTCATCTCGTGTTGATTTTTGGTCCACGGAGCTCTTTCGTGTTGCTACAGTGACCTCAGGATCCCTCTAGCCTTGAAACAGTGTTCTTGGGGTTTCTCTGGAGTGCCATCAAGGAAATCAAGGCTCCTTTTTTGTGTGATGTGCAACACGGAATTGCTCTGCACGCAGTGCAGGGGAACCGGGCCTCATCTCGCGGCGAGGGGGAAGTCTCATGGTTTTTTTCGAGTTGCGGCGGGAACCTGGGGTATATTCTCGAGTTACGACGGGGATGGCCCTTCCACCCACGTGTTTATTCAGCGACGTCAGGACTCCTGCCTAGTTGCGAGGGACTACTCGGGATTCTCCTCGAGGCTTGACAGGGCAATTGGAACGCCTCTCCAGCTGAGGCGGGAGACCAAGGGTCCCTTTCAACGTGCCACAGGAATCCTGGGACTCCTATCAAGTTTCACGAGGAGTCAGGCATCGTCTCCTTTGGAGGCACTGATTTCCGCGTACCTCTGGACTTTTCAAAGGATGTGAGGCCTCCGGTCGCCATGAGGTCGGGAACTAGGTCTTTCTCTGTGGTCTCCAAAGGGGATTCAGACATCCTTTCGTCTTGGGAGATGCAAGACGAGCCTGCATTCAAATCACTGCAGGGATATCCGGTCTTATTTCGAGTCAGGGCATTGCGGTGTCCATTCCACTTGAGGCCGCAAACTCAGGGTCCCTCTCACATACCTAGAACTGAGAGAAGCCTCCTCTTGAGGTGCTTGTGGTAAGGTGGTATTCCTCTGGAGTCAAAGCCAGGGACTAACCTCTCATCTCGAGTTGATTTTTGGTCCACGGAGCTCTTTCGTGTGGCTACAGTGACCTCAGGATCCCTCTAGCCTTGAAACAGTGTTCTTGGGGTTTCTCTGGAGTGCCATCAAGGAAATCAAGGCTCCTTTCATGTGTGATGTGCAACACGGAATTGCTCTGCACGCAGTGCAGGGGAATCGGGCCTCATCTCGCGGCGAGGGGGAAGTCTCATGGTTTTTCTCGAGTTGCGGTGGGAACCTGGGGTATATTCTCGAGTTACGACGGGGATGGCCCTTTCACACACGTGTTTGTTCAGCGACGTCAGGACTCCTGCCTAGTTGCGAGGGACAACTCGGGATTCTCCTCGAGGCTTGGCAGGGCAATTGGGACGCCTCTCCAGCTGAGGCGGGAGACCAAGGGTCCCTTTCCACGTGCCACAGGAATCCTGGGACTCCTATCAAGTTTCACGAGGAGTCAGGCATCGTCTCCTTTGGAGGCACTGATCTCCGCGTACCTCTGGAGTTTTCAAAGGATGTGAGGCGTCCGGTCGCGATGAGGTGGGGAACTAGGTCTTTCTCTGTGGTTTCCACAGGGGATTCAGACATCCTTTCGTCTTGGGAGATGCAAGACGAGCCTGCATTCAAGTCACTGCAGGGATATCCGGCCTTATTTCGAGTCAGGGCATCGCGGTGTCCATTCCACTTGAGGCCGCAAAATCAGGGTCCCTCTCACATACCTAGAGCTGAGAGAAGCCTTCTCTTGAGGTGCTTGTGGTAAGGTGGTATTCCTCTGGAGTCGAAGCCAGGGACTAACCTCTCAAATCGAGTTGATTTTTGGTCCACAGAGCTCTTTCGTGTTGCTACAGTGACCTCAGGATCCCTCTAGCCTTGAAACAGTGTTCTTGGGGTTTCTCTGGAGTGCCATCAAGGAAATCAAGGCTCCTTTCATGTGTGATGTGCAACACGGAATTGCTCTGCACGCAGTGCAGGGGAATCGGGCCTCATCTCGCGGCGAGGGGGAAGTCTCATGGTTTTTTTCGAGTTGCGGCGGGAACCTGGGGTATATTCTCGAGTTACGACGGGGATGGCCCTTCCACTCACGTGTTTGTTCAACGACGTCAGGACTCCTGCCTAGTTGCGAGGGACAACTCGGGATTCTCCTCGTAGCTTGGCAGGGCAATTGGAACGCCTCTCCAGCTGAGGCGCGAGACCAAGGGTCCCTTTCCACGTGCCACAGGAATCCTGGGACTCCTATCAAGTTTCACGAGGAGTCAGGCATCGTCTCCTTTGGAGGCACTGATTTCCGCGTACCTCTGGACTTTTCAAAGGATGTGAGGCCTCCGGTCGCGATGAGGTGGGAAACTAGGTCTTTCTCTGTGGTCTCCAAAGGGGATTCAGACATCCTTTCGTCTTGGGAGATGCAAAACGAGCCTGCATTCAAGTCACTGCAGGGATATCCGGCCTTATTACACGTCAGGGCATCGCGGTGTCCATTCCACTTGAAGCCGCAAACTCAGGGTCCCTCTCACATACCTAGAGCTGAGAGAAGCCTCCTCTTGAGGTGCTTGTGGTAAGGTGGTATTCCTCTGGAGTCGAAGCCAGGGACTAACCTCTCATCTCGAGTTGATTTGTGGTCCACGGAGCTCTTTCGTGTTGCTACAGTGACTTCAGGATCCCTCTAGCCTTGAAACAGTGTTCTTGGGGTTTCTCTGGAGTGCCATCAAGGAAATCAAGGCTCCTTTCATGTGTGATGTGCAACACGGAATTGCTCTGCATGCAGTGCAGGGGAATCGGGCCTCATCTCGCGGCGAGGGGGAAGTCTCATGGTTTTTCTCGAGTTGCGGCGGGAACCTGGGTTATATTCTCGAGTTACGACGGGGATGGCCCTTCCACAAACGTGTTTGTTCAGCGACGTCAGGACTCCTGCCTAGTTGCGAGGGAAAACTCGGGATTCTCCTCGAGGCTTGGCAGGGCAATTGGGACGCCTCTCCAGCTGAGGCGGGAGACCAAGGGTCCCTTTCCACGTGCCACAGAAATCCTGGGACTCCTATCAAGTTTCACGAGGAGTCAGGCATCGTCTCCTTTGGAGGCACTGATCTCCGCGTACCTCTGGAGTTTTCAAAGGATATGAGCCCTCCGGTGGCCATGAGGTCGGGAACTAGGTCTTTCTCTGTGGTCTCCACAGGGGATTCAGACATCCTTTCATCTTGGGAGATGCAAGACGATCCTGCATTCAAGTCACTGCAGGGATATCCGGCCTTATTTCGAATCAGGTTATCGCGGTGTCCATTCCACTTGAAGCCGCAAACTCAGGGTGCCTCTCACATACCTAGAGCTGAGAGAAGCTTCCTTTTGAGGTGCTTGTGGTAAATTGGTATTCCTCTGGAGTCGAAGCCAGGGACTAACCTCTCATCTCGAGTTGATTTGTGGTCCACGGAGCTCTTTCTTGTTGCTACAGTGACCTCAGGATCCCTCTAGCCTTGAAACAGTGTTCTTGGGGTTTCTCTGGAGTGCCATCAAGGAAATCAAGGCTCCTTTCATGTGTGATGTGCAACACGGAATTGCTCTGCACGCAGTGCAGGGGAATCGGGCCTCATCTCGCGGCGAGTGGGACGTCTCATGGTTTTTCTCGAGTTGCGGCGGGAACCTGGGGTATATTCTCGAGTTACGACGGGGATGGCCCTTCCACAACGTGTTTGTTCAGCGACGTCAGGACTCCTGCCTAGTTGCGACGGACAACTCGGGATTCTCCTCGAGGCTTGGCAGGGCAAATGGGACGCCTCTGCAGCTGAGGGGGGAGACCATGTGTCCCTTTCCACGTGCCACAGGAAACCTGGGACTCCTATCAAGTTTGACGAGGAGTCAGCCATCGTCTCCTTTGGAGGCAAGGATCTCCGCGTACCTCTGGAGTTTTCAAAGGATGTGAGGCCTCCGGTCGCGATGAGGTCGGGAACTAGGTCTTTCTCTGTGGTCTCCACAGGGGATTCAGACATCCTTTCATCTTGGGAGATGCAAGACGAGCCTGCATTCAAGTCACTGCAGGGATATCCGGCCTTATTTCGAGTCAGGGCATCGCGGTGTCCATTCCACTTGAGGCCAGAAAGTCAGGGTCCCTCTCACATACCTAGAGCTGAGAGAAGCCTCCTCTTGAGGTGCTTGTGGTAAGGTGGTATTCCTCTGGAGTCGAAGCCAGGGACTAACCTCTCATCTCGAGTTGATTTTTGGTCCACGGAGCTCTTTCGTGTTGCTACAGTGACCTCAGGATCCCTCTAGCCTTGAAACAGTGTTCTTGGGGTTTCTCTGTAGTGCCATCAAGGAAATCAAGGCTCCTTTCATGTGTGATGTGCAACACGGAATTGCTCTGCACGCAGTGCAGGAGAATCGGGCCTCATCTCGCGGCGAGGGGGAAGTCTAATGGTTTTCTCGAGTTGCGGCGGGAACCTGGGGTATATTCTCGAGTTACGACGGGGATGGCCCTTCCACACACGTGCTTGTTCAGCGACGTCAGGACTCCTGCCTAGTTGTGAGGGACAACTCAGGATTCTCCTTGAGGTTTGGCAGGGCAATTGGGACGCCTCTCCAGCTGAGGCGGGAGACCAAGTGTCCCTTTCCACGTGCCACAGGAAACCTGGGACTCCTATCAAGTTTCACGAGGAGTCAGGCATCGTCTCCTTTGGAGGCAAGGATCTCCGTGTACCTCTGGAGTCTACAAAGGATGTGAAGCCTCCGGTCGCCATGAGGTGGGGAACTAGGTTTTTCTCTGTGGTCTCCACAGGGGATTCAGACATCCTTTCGTCTTGGGAGATGCAAGACGAGCCTGCATTCAAGTCACTGCAGGGATATCCGGCCTTATTTCGAGTCAGGGCATCGCGGTGTCCATTCCACTTGAGGCCGCAAACTCAGGGTCCCTCTCACATACCTAGAGCTGAGAGAAGCCTCCTCTTGAGGTGCTTGTGGTAAGGTGGTATTCCTCTGGAGTCGAAGCCAGGGACTAACCTCTCATCTCGAGTTGATTTTTGGTCCACGGAGCTCTTTCGTGTTGCTACAGTGACCTCAGGATCCTTCTAGCCTTGAAACAGTGTTCTTGGGGTTTCTCTGGAGTGCCATCAAGGAAATCAAGGCTCCTTTCATGTGTGATGTGCAACACGGAATTGCTCTGCACGCAGTGCAGGGGAATCGGGCCTCATCTCGCGGCGAGGGGGAAGTCTCATGGTTTTTCTCGAGTTGCGGTGGGAACCTGAGGTATATTCTCGAGTTACGACGGGGATGGCCCTTTCACACACGTGTTTGTTCAGCGACGTCAGGACTCCTGCCTAGTTGCGAGGGACAACTCGGGATTCTCCTCGAGGCTTGGCAGGGCAATTGGGACGCCTCTCCAGCTGAGGCGGGAGACCAAGGGTCCCTTTCCACGTGCCACAGGAATCCTGGGACTCCTATCAAGTTTCACGAGGAGTCAGGCATCGTCTCCTTTGGAGGCACTGATCTCCGCGTACCTCTGGAGTTTTCAAAGGATGTGAGGCGTCCGGTCGCGATGAGCTGGGGAACTAGGTCTTTCTCTGTGGTTTCCACAGGGGATTCAGACATCCTTTCGTCTTGGGAGATGCAAGACGAGCCTGCATTCAAGTCACTGCAGGGATATCCGGCCTTATTTCGAGTCAGGGCATCGCGGTGTCCATTCCACTTGAGGCCGCAAAATCAGGGTCCCTCTCACATACCTAGAGCTGAGAGAAGCCTTCTCTTGAGGTGCTTGTGGTAAGGTGGTATTCCTCTGGAGTCGAAGCCAGGGACTAACCTCTCAAATCGAGTTGATTTTTGGTCCACAGAGCTCTTTCGTGTTGCTACAGTGACCTCAGGATCCCTCTAGCCTTGAAACAGTGTTCTTGGGGTTTCTCTGGAGTGCCATCAAGGAAATCAAGGCTCCTTTCATGTGTGATGTGCAACACGGAATTGCTCTGCACGCAGTGCAGGGGAATCGGGCCTCATCTCGCGGCGAGGGGGAAGTCTCATGGTTTTTTTCGAGTTGCGGCGGGAACCTGGGATATATTCTCGAGTTAAGACGGGGATGGCCCTTCCACACACGTGCTTGTTCAGCGACGTCAGGACTCCTGCCTAGTTGCGAGGGACAACTCGGGATTCTCCTCGAGGCTTGGCAGGGCAATTGGGACGCCTCTCCAGCTGAGGCGGGAGACCAAGGGTCCCTTTCCACGTGCCACAGGAATCCTGGGACTCCTATCAAGTTTCACGAGGAGTCAGGCATCGTCTCCTTTGGAGGCACTCATCTCCGCTTACCTCTGGAGTTTTCTAAGGATGTGAGGCCTCCGGTCGCGATGAGGTGGGGAACTCGGTCTTTCTCTGTGGTCTCCACAGGGGATTCAGACATCCTTTCTTCTTGGGAGATGCAAGACGAGCCTGCATTCAAGTCACTGCAGGGATATCCGGCCTTATTTCGAGTCAGGGCATCGCGGTTTCCATTCCACTTGAGGCTGCAAAATCAGGGTCCCTCTCACATACCTAGAGCTGAGAGAAGTCTCCTCTTGAGGTGCTTGTGGTAAGTTCGTGTTCCACTGAAGTCGAAGCCAGGGACTAACCTCTCATCTCGAGTTGATTTTTGGTCCACGGAGCTCTTTCTTGTTGCTACAGTTACCTCAGGATCCTTCTAGCCTTGAAACAGTGTTCTTGGGGTTTCTCTGGAGTGCCATCAAGGAAATCAAGGCTCCTTTCATGTGTGATGTGCAACACGGAATTGCTCTGCACGCAGTGCAGGGGAATCGGGCCTCATTTCGCGGCGAGGGGGAAGTCTCATGGTTTTTCTCGAGTTGCGGCGGGAACCTGGGGTATATTCTCGAGTTACGACAGGGATTGCCCTTCCACCCACATGTTGGTTCAGCGACGTCAGGACTCCTGCCTAGTTGCGAGGGACAACTCCGGATTCTCCTCGAGGCTTGGCAGAGCAATTGGAACGCCTCTCCAGCTGAGGCAGGAGACCAAGGGTCCCTTTCCACCTGCCACAGGAATCCTGGGACTCCTATCAAGTTTCACGAGGAGTCAGGCATCGTCTCCTTTGGAGGCACTGATCTCCGCGTACCTCTGGAGTTTTCAAAGGATGTGAGGCCTCCGGTCGCGATGAGGTGGGGAACTAGGTCTTTCTCTGTGGTTTCCACAGGGGATTCAGACATCCTTTCGTCTTGGGAGATGCAAGACGAGCCTGCATTCAAGTCACTGCAGGGATATCCGGCCTTATTTCGAGTCAGGGCATCGCGGTGTCCATTCCACTTGAGGCCGCAAACTCAGGGTCCCTCTCACATACCTAGAGCTGAGAGAAGCCTCCTCTTGAGGTGCTTGTGGTAAGGTGGTATTCCTCTGGAGTCGAAGCCAGGGACTAACCTCTCAAATCGAGTTGATTTTTGGTCCACGGAGCTCTTTCGTGTTGCTACAGTGACCTCAGGATCCCTCTAGCCTTGAAACAGTGTTCTTGGGGTTTCTCTGGAGTGCCATCAAGGAAATCAAGGCTCCTTTCATGTGTGATGTGCAACACGGAATTGCTCTGCACGCAGTGCAGGGGAATCGGGCCTCATCTCGCGGCGAGGGGGAAGTCTCATGGTTTTTCTCGAGTTGCGGTGGGAACCTGGGGTATATTCTCGAGTTACGACGGGGATGGCCCTTTCACACACGTGTTTGTTCAGCGACGTCAGGACTCCTGCCTAGTTGCGAGGGACAACTCGGGATTCTCCTCGAGGCTTGGCAGGGCAATTGGGACGCCTCTCCAGCTGAGGCGGGAGACCAAGGGTCCCTTTCCACGTGCCACAGGAATCCTGGGACTCCTATCAAGTTTCACGAGGAGTCAGGCATCGTCTCCTTTGGAGGCACTGATCTTCGCGTACCTCTGGAGTTTTCAAAGGATGTGAGGCGTCCGGTCGCGATGAGCTGGGGAACTAGGTCTTTCTCTGTGGTTTCCACAGGGGATTCAGACATCCTTTCGTCTTGGGAGATGCAAGACGAGCCTGCATTCAAGTCACTGCAGGGATATCCGGCCTTATTTCGAGTCAGGGCATCGCGGTTTCCATTCCACTTGAGGCTGCAAAATCAGGGTCCCTCTCACATACCTAGAGCTGAGAGAAGTCTCCTCTTGAGGTACTTGTGGTAAGTTCGTGTTCCTCTGAAGTCGAAGCCAGGGACTAACCTCTCATCTCGAGTTGATTTTTGGTCCACGGAGCTCTTTCTTGTTGCTACTGTGACCTCAGGATCCTTCTAGCCTTGAAACAGTGTTCTTGGGGTTTCTCTGGAGTGCCATCAAGGAAATCAAGGCTCCTTTCATGTGTGATGTGCAACACGGAATTGCTCTGCACGCAGTGCAGGGGAATCGGGCCTCATTTCGCGGCGAGGGGGAAGTCTCATGGTTTTTCTCGAGTTGCGGCGGGAACCTGGGGTATATTCTCGAGTTACGACAGGGATTGCCCTTCCACCCACATGTTGGTTCAGCGACGTCAGGACTCCTGCCTAGTTGCGAGGGACAACTCCGGATTCTCCTCGAGGCTTGGCAGAGCAATTGGAACGCCTCTCCAGCTGAGGCAGGAGACCAAGGGTCCCTTTCCACCTGCCACAGGAATCCTGGGACTCCTATCAAGTTTCACGAGGAGTCAGGCATCGTCTCCTTTGGAGGCACTGATCTCCGCGTACCTCTGGAGTTTTCAAAGGATGTGAGGCCTCCGGTCGCGATGAGGTGGGGAACTAGGTCTTTCTCTGTGGTTTCCACAGGGGATTCAGACATCCTTTCGTCTTGGGAGATGCAAGACGAGCCTGCATTCAAGTCACTGCAGGGATATCCGGCCTTATTTCGAGTCAGGGCATCGCGGTGTCCATTCCACTTGAGGCCGCAAACTCAGGGTCCCTCTCACATACCTAGAGCTGAGAGAAGCCTCCTCTTGAAGTGCTTGTGGTAAGGTGGTATTCCTCTGGAGTCGAAGCCAGGGACTAACCTCTCAAATCGAGTTGATTTTTGGTCCACGGAGCTCTTTCGTGTTGCTACAGTGACCTCAGGATCCCTCTAGCCTTGAAACAGTGTTCTTGGGGTTTCTCTGGAGTGCCATCAAGGAAATCAAGGCTCCTTTCATGTGTGATGTGCAACACGGAATTGCTCTGCACGCAGTGCAGGGGAATCGGGCCTCATCTCGCGGCGAGGGGGAAGTCTCATGGTTTTTCTCGAGTTGCGGTGGGAACCTGGGGTATATTCTCGAGTTACGACGGGGATGGCCCTTTCACACACGTGTTTGTTCAGCGACGTCAGGACTCCTGCCTAGTTGCGAGGGACAACTCGGGATTCTCCTCGAGGCTTGGCAGGGCAATTGGGACGCCTCTCCAGCTGAGGCGGGAGACCAAGGGTCCCTTTCCACGTGCCACAGGAATCCTGGGACTCCTATCAAGTTTCACGAGGAGTCAGGCATCGTCTCCTTTGGAGGCACTGATTTCCGCGTACCTCTGGACTTTTCAAAGGATGTGAGGCCTCCGGTCGCGATGAGGTGGGAAACTAGGTCTTTCTCTGTGGTCTCCACAGGGGATTCAGACATCCTTTCGTCTTGGGAGATGCAAAACGAGCCTGCATTCAAGTCACTGCAGGGATATCCGGCCTTAATACACGTCAGGGCATCGCGGTGTCCATTCCACTTGAAGCCGCAAACTCAGGGTCCCTCTCACATACCTAGAGCTGAGAGAAGCCTCCTCTTGAGGTGCTTGTGGTAAGGTGGTATTCCTCTGGAGTCGAAGCCAGGGACTAACCTCTCATCTCGAGTTGATTTTTGGTCCACGGAGCTCTTTCGTGTTGCTACAGTGACTTCAGGATCCCTCTAGCCTAGAAACAGTGTTCTTGGGGTTTCTCTGGAGTGCCATCAAGAAAATGAAGGCTCCTTTCATGTTTGATGTGCAACACGGAATTGCTCTGCATGCAGTGCAGGGGAATCGGGCCTCATCTCACGGCGAGGGGAAAGTCTCATAGTTTTTCTCGAGTTGCGGCGGGAACCTGGGATATATTCTCGAGTTACGACGGGGATGGCCCTTCCACACACGTGCTTGTTCAGCGACGTCAGGACTCCTGCCTAGTTGCGAGGGACAACTCGGGATTCTCCTCGAGGCTTGGCAGGGCAATTGGGACGCCTCTCCACCTGAGGCGGGAGACCAAGGGTCCCATTCCACGTGCCACAGGAATCCTGGGACTCCTATCAAGTTTCACGAGGAGTCAGGCATCGTCTCCTTTGGAGGCACTCATCTCCGCTTACCTCTGGAGTTTTCTAAGGATGTGAGGCCTCCGGTCACGATGAGGTGGGGAACTCGGTCTTTCTCTGTGGTCTCCACAGGGGATTCAGACATCCTTTCGTCTTGGGAGATGCAAGACGAGCCTGCATTCAAGTCACTGCAGGGATATCCGGCCTTATTTCGAGTCAGGGCATCGCGGTTTCCATTCCACTTGAGGCCGCAAAATCAGGGTCCCTCTCACATACCTAGAGCTGAGAGAAGTCTCCTCTTGAGGTGCTTGTGGTAAGTTCGTGTTCCTCTGAAGTCGAAGCCAGGGACTAACCTCTCATCTCGAGTTGATTTTTGGTCCACGGAGCTCTTTCTTGTTGCTACAGTGACCTCAGGATCCTTCTAGCCTTGAAACAGTGTTCTTGGGGTTTCTCTGGAGTGCCATCAAGGAAATCAAGGCTCCTTTCATGTGTGATGTGCAACACGGAATTGCTCTGCACGCAGTGCAGGGGAATCGGGCCTCATTTCGCGGCGAGGGGGAAGTCTCATGGTTTTTCTCGAGTTGCGGCGGGAACCTGGGGTATATTCTCGAGTTACGACAGGGATTGCCCTTCCACCCACATGTTGGTTCAGCGACGTCAGGACTCCTGCCTAGTTGCGAGGGACAACTCCGGATTCTCCTCGAGGCTTGGCAGAGCAATTGGAACGCCTCTCCAGCTGAGGCAGGAGACCAAGGGTCCCTTTCCACCTGCCACAGGAATCCTGGGACTCCTATCAAGTTTCACGAGGAGTCAGGCATCGTCTCCTTTGGAGGCACTGATCTCCGCGTACCTCTGGAGTTTTCAAAGGATGTGAGGCCTCCGGTCGCGATGAGGTGGGGAACTAGGTCTTTCTCTGTGGTTTCCACAGGGGATTCAGACATCCTTTCGTCTTGGGAGATGCAAGACGAGCCTGCATTCAAGTCACTGCAGGGATATCCGGCCTTATTTCGAGTCAGGGCATCGCGGTGTCCATTCCACTTGAGGCCGCAAACTCAGGGTCCCTCTCACATACCTAGAGCTGAGAGAAGCCTCCTCTTGAGGTGCTTGTGGTAAGGTGGTATTCCTCTGGAGTCGAAGCCAGGGACTAACCTCTCAAATCGAGTTGATTTTTGGTCCACGGAGCTCTTTCGTGTTGCTACAGTGACCTCAGGATCCCTCTAGCCTTGAAACAGTGTTCTTGGGGTTTCTCTAGAGTGCCATCAAGGAAATCAAGGCTCCTTTCATGTTTGATGTGCAACACGGAATTGCTCTGCACGCAGTGCAGGGGAATCGGGCCTCATCTCGCGGCGAGGGGGAAGTCTCATGTTTTTTTTCGAGTTGCGGCGGGAACCTGGGGTATATTCTCGAGTTACGACGGGGATGGCCCTTCCACCCACGTGTTTGTTCAGCCACGTCAGGACTCCTGCCTAGTTGCGAGGGACAACTCGGGATTCTCCTCGAGGCTTGGCAGGGCAATTGGGACGCCTCTCCAGCTGAGGCGGGAGACCAAGGGTCCCTTTCCACGTGCCACAGGAATCCTGGGACTCCTGTCAAGTTTCACGAGGAGTCAGGCATCGTCTCCTTTGGAGGCACTGATCTCCGCGTACCTCTGGAATTTTCAAAGGATGTGAGGCCTCCGGTCGCGATGAGGTGGGGAACTAGGTCTTTCTCTGTGGTCCCCACAGGGGATTCAGACAACCTTTCGTCTTGGGAGATGCAAGACGAGCCTGCATTCAAGTCACTGCAGGGATATCCGGCCTTATTTCGAGTCAGGGCATCGCGGTGTCCATTTCACTTGAGGCCGCAAAATCAGGGTTCCTCTCACATACCGAGAGCTGAGAGAAGCCTCCTCTTGAGGTGCTTGTGGTAAGGTGGTATTCCTCTGGAGTCGAAGCCAGGGACTAACCTCTCATCTCGAGTTGATTTTTGGTCCACGGAGCTCTTTCGTGTTGCTACAGTGACCTCAGGATCCCTCTAGCCTTGAAACAGTGTTCTTGGGGTTTCTCTGGAGTGCCATCAAGGAAATCAAGGCTCCTTTCATGTGTGATGTGCAACACGGAATTGCTCTGCACGCAGTGCAGGGGAATCGGGCCTCATCTCGCGGCGAGGGGGAAGTCTCATGGTTTTTCTCGAGTTGCGGTGGGAACCTGGGGTATATTCTCGAGTTACGACGGGGATGGCCCTTCCACCCACGTGTTTGTTCAGCCACGTCAGGACTCCTGCCTAGTTGCGCGGGACAACTCGGGATTCTCCTCGAGGATTGGCAGGGCAATTGGGACGCCTCTCCAGCTGAGGCGGGAGACCAAGGGTCCCTTTCCACGTGCCACAGTAATTCTGGGTCTCCTGTCAAGTTTCACGAGGAGTCAGGCATCGTCTCCTTTGGAGGCACTGATCTCCGCGTACCTCTCGAGTTTTCAAAGGATGTGAGGCCTCCGGTCGCGATGAGGTGGGAAACTAGGTCTTTCTCTGTGGTCTCCACAGGGGATTCAGACATCCTTTCGTCTTGGGAGATGCAAGACGAGCCTGCATTCAAGTCACTGCAGGGGTATCCGGCCTTATTTCACGTCAGGTCATCGCGGTGTCCATTCCACTAGAAGTCGCAAACTCAGGGGACCTCTCACATACCTAGAGCTGAGAGAAGCCTCCTCTTGAGGTGCTTGTGGTAAGGTGGTATTCCTCTGGAGTCGAAGCCAGGGACTAACCTCTCATCTCGAGTTGATTTTTGGTCCACGGAGCTCTTTCGTGTTGGTACAGTGACCTCAGGATCCCTCTAGCCTTGAAACAGTGTTCTTGGGGTTTCTCTGGAGTGCCATCAAGGAAATCAAGGCTCCTTTCATGTTTGATGTGCAACACGGAATTGCTCTGCATGCAGTGCAGGGGAATCGGGCCTCATCTCACGGCGAGGGGAAAGTCTCATAGTTTTTCTCGAGTTGCGGCGGGAACCTGGGGTATATTCTCGAGTTACGACGGGGATGGCCCTTCCACCCACGTGTTTGTTCAGCGACGTCAGGACTCCTGCCTAGTTGTGAGGGACAGCTCGGGATTCTCCTCGAGGCTTGGCAGGGCAATTGGGACGCCTCTCCAGCTGAGGCGGGATACCAAGTGTCCCCTTCCACGTGCCACAGGAAACCTGGGACTCCTATCAAGTTTCACGAGGAGTCAGGCATCGTCTCCTTTGGAGGCACTGATTTCCGCGTACCTCTGGAGTTTTCAAAGGATGTGAGGCCTCCGGTCGCGATGAGGTGGGGAACTAGGTCTTTCTCTGTGGTTTCCACAGGGGATTCAGACATCCTTTCGTCTTGGGAGATGCAAGACGAGCCTGCATTCAAGTCACTGCAGGGATATCCGGCCTTATTTCGAGTCAGGGCATCGCGGTGTCCATTCCACTTGAGGCCGCAAACTCAGGGTCCCTCTCACATACCTAGAGCTGAGAGAAGCCTCCTCTTGAGGTGCTTGTGGTAAGGTGGTATTCCTCTGGAGTCGAAGCCAGGGACTAACCTCTCAAATCGAGTTGATTTTTGGTCCACGGAGCTCTTTCGTGTTGCTACAGTGACCTCAGGATCCCTCTAGCCTTGAAACAGTGTTCTTGGGGTTTCTCTAGAGTGCCATCAAGGAAATCAAGGCTCCTTTCATGTTTGATGTGCAACACGGAATTGCTCTGCACGCAGTGCAGGGGAATCGGGCCTCATCTCGCGGCGAGGGGGAAGTCTCATGTTTTTTTTCGAGTTGCGGCGGGAACCTGGGGTATATTCTCGAGTTACGACGGGGATGGCCCTTCCACCCACGTGTTTGTTCAGCCACGTCAGGACTCCTGCCTAGTTGCGAGGGACAACTCGGGATTCTCCTCGAGGCTTGGCAGGGCAATTGGGACGCCTCTCCAGCTGAGGCGGGAGACCAAGGGTCCCTTTCCACGTGCCACAGGAATCCTGGGACTCCTGTCAAGTTTCACGAGGAGTCAGGCATCGTCTCCTTTGGAGGCACTGATCTCCGCGTACCTCTGGAATTTTCAAAGGATGTGAGGCCTCCGGTCGCGATGAGGTGGGGAACTAGGTCTTTCTCTGTGGTCCCCACAGGGGATTCAGACAACCTTTCGTCTTGGGAGATGCAAGACGAGCCTGCATTCAAGTCACTGCAGGGATATCCGGCCTTATTTCGAGTCAGGGCATCGCGGTGTCCATTTCACTTGAGGCCGCAAAATCAGGGTTCCTCTCACATACCGAGAGCTGAGAGAAGCCTCCTCTTGAGGTGCTTGTGGTAAGGTGGTATTCCTCTGGAGTCGAAGCCAGGGACTAACCTCTCATCTCGAGTTGATTTTTGGTCCACGGAGCTCTTTCGTGTTGCTACAGTGACCTCAGGATCCCTCTAGCCTTGAAACAGTGTTCTTGGGGTTTCTCTGGAGTGCCATCAAGGAAATCAAGGCTCCTTTCATGTGTGATGTGCAACACGGAATTGCTCTGCACGCAGTGCAGGGGAATCGGACCTCATCTCGCGGCGAGGGGGAAGTCTCATGGTTTTTCTCGAGTTGCGGTGGGAACCTGGGGTATATTCTCGAGTTACGACGGGGATGGCCCTTCCACCCACGTGTTTGTTCAGCCACGTCAGGACTCCTGCCTAGTTGCGCGGGACAACTCGGGATTCTCCTCGAGGATTGGCAGGGCAATTGGGACGCCTCTCCAGCTGAGGCGGGAGACCAAGGGTCCCTTTCCACGTGCCACAGTAATTCTGGGTCTCCTGTCAAGTTTCACGAGGAGTCAGGCATCGTCTCCTTTGGAGGCACTGATCTCCGCGTACCTCTCGAGTTTTCAAAGGATGTGAGGCCTCCGGTCGCGATGAGGTGGGAAACTAGGTCTTTCTCTGTGGTCTCCACAGGGGATTCAGACATCCTTTCGTCTTGGGAGATGCAAGACGAGCCTGCATTCAAGTCACTGCAGGGGTATCCGGCCTTATTTCACGTCAGGTCATCGCGGTGTCCATTCCACTAGAAGTCGCAAACTCAGGGGACCTCTCACATACCTAGAGCTGAGAGAAGCCTCCTCTTGAGGTGCTTGTGGTAAGGTGGTATTCCTCTGGAGTCGAAGCCAGGGACTAACCTCTCATCTCGAGTTGATTTTTGGTCCACGGAGCTCTTTCGTGTTGGTACAGTGACCTCAGGATCCCTCTAGCCTTGAAACAGTGTTCTTGGGGTTTCTCTGGAGTGCCATCAAGGAAATCAAGGCTCCTTTCATGTTTGATGTGCAACACGGAATTGCTCTGCATGCAGTGCAGGGGAATCGGGCCTCATCTCACGGCGAGGGGAAAGTCTCATAGTTTTTCTCGAGTTGCGGCGGGAACCTGGGGTATATTCTCGAGTTACGACGGGGATGGCCCTTCCACCCACGTGTTTGTTCAGCGACGTCAGGACTCCTGCCTAGTTGTGAGGGACAGCTCGGGATTCTCCTCGAGGCTTGGCAGGGCAATTGGGACGCCTCTCCAGCTGAGGCGGGATACCAAGTGTCCCCTTCCACGTGCCACAGGAAACCTGGGACTCCTATCAAGTTTCACGAGGAGTCAGGCATCGTCTCCTTTGGAGGCACTGATTTCCGCCTACCTCTGGAGTTTTCAAAGGATGTGAGGCCTCCGGTCGTGATGAGGTGGTAAACTAGGTCTTTCTCTGTGGTCTCAACAGGGGATTCAGACATCCTTTCGTCTTGGGAGATTCAAGACGAGCCTGCATTCAAGTCACTGCAGGGATATCCGGCCTTATTTCACGTCAGGGCATCGCGCTGTCCATTCCACTTGAAGCCACAAACTCAGGGTCCCTCTCACATACCTAGAGCTGAGAGAAGCCTCCTCTTGCGGTGCTTGTGGTAAGGTGGTATTCCTCTGGAGTCGAAGCCAGGGACTAACCTCTCTTCTCGAGTTGATTTTTGGTCCACGGAGCTCTTTGGTGTTGCTACAGGGACCTCAGGATCCCTCTAGCCTTGAAACAGAGTTCTTGGGGTTTCTCTGGAGTGCCATCAAGAAAATGAAGGCTCCTTTCATGTTTGATGTGCAACTCGGAATTGCTCTGCATGCAGTGCAGGGGAATCGGGCCTCATCTCACGGCAAAGGGGAAGTCTCATTGTTTTTCTCGAGTTTCGGCGGGAACCTGGGATATATTCTCGAGTTACGACGGGGATGGCCCTTCCACCCACGTGTTTGTTCAGCCACGTCAGGACTCCTGCCTAGTTGCGAGGGACAACTCGGGATTCTCCTCGAGGCTTGGCAGGGCAATTGGGACGCCTCTCCAGCTGAGGTGGGAGACCAAGGGTCCCTTTCCACGTGCCACAGTAATTCTGGGTCTCCTGTCAAGTTTCACGAGGAGTCAGGCATCGTCTCCTTTGGAGGCACTGATCTCTGCGTACCTCTGGAGTTTTCAAAGGATGTGAGGCCTCCGGTCGCGATGAGCTGGGGAACTAGGTCTTTCTCTGTGGTTTCCACAGGGGATTCAGACATCCTTTCGTCTTGGGAGATGCAAGACGAGCCTGCATTCAAGTCACTGCAGGGATATCCGGCCTTATTTCGAGTCAGGGCATCGCGGTGTCCATTCCACTTGAGGCCGCAAAATCAGGGTCCCTCTCACATACCTAGAGCTGAGAGAAGCCTCCTCTTGAGGTGCTTGTGGTAAGGTGGTATTCCTCTGGAGTCGAAGCCAGGGACTAACCTCTCAAATCGAGTTGATTTTTGGTCCACGGAGCTCTTTCATGTTGCTACAGTGACCTCAGGATCCCTCTAGCCTTGAAACAGTGTTCTTGGGGTTTCTCTGGAGTGCCATCAAGGATATCAAGGCTCCTTTCATGTGTGACGTGCAACACGGAATTGCTCTGCATGCAGTGCAGGGGAATCGGGCCTCATCTCACGGCGAGGGGAAAGTCTCATAGTTTTTCTCGAGTTGCGGCGGGAACCTGGGATATATTCTCGAGTTACGACGGGGATGGCCCTTCCACACACGTGCTTGTTCAGCGACGTCAGGACTCCTGCCTAGTTGCGAGGGACAACTCGGGATTCTCCTCGAGGCTTGGCAGGGTAATTGGGACGCCTCTCCAGCTGAGGCGGGAGACCAAGTGTCCCCTTCCACGTGCCACAGGAAACCTGGGACTCCTATCAAGTTTCACGAGGAGTCAGCCATCGTCTCCTTTGGAGGCAAGGATCTCGGCGTACCTCTGGAGTTTACAAAGGATGTGAGGCCTCCGGTCGCGATGAGGTGGGGAACTAGGTCTTTCTCTGTGGTCTCCACAGGGGATTCAGACATCCTTTCGTCTTGAGAGATGCAAGACGAGCCTGCATTTAAGTCACTGCAGGGATATCCGGCCTTAATTCGAGTCAGGGCATCGCGGTGTCCATTCCACTTGAGGCCGCAAACTCAGGGTCCCTCTCACATACCTAGAGCTGAGAGAAGCCTCCTCTTGAGATGCTTGTGGTAAGGCGGTATTCCTCTGGAGTCGAAGCCAGGGACTAACCTCTCATCTCGAGTTGATTTTTGGTCCACGGAGCTCTTTCGTGTGGCTACAGTGACCTCAGGATCCCTCTAGCCTTGAAACAGTGTTCTTGGGTTTTCTCTGGAGTGTCATCAAGGAAATCAAGGCTCCTTTCATGTGTGATGTGCAACTCGGAATTACTCTGCACGCAGTGCAGGGGAATCGGGCCTCATCTCGCGGCGAGGGGGAAGTCTCATGGTTTTTCTCGAATTGCGGCCGGAACCTGGTGTATATTCTCGAGTTACGACGGGGATGGCCCTTCCACACACGTGTTTGTTCAGCGACGTCAGGACTCCTGCCTAGTTGCGAGGGACAACTCGGGATTCTCCTCGAGGCTTGGCAGGGCAATTGGGACGCCTCTCCAGCTGAGGTGGGAGACCAAGGGTCCCTTTCCACGTGCCACCGGAATCCTGGGACTCCTATCAAGTTTCACGAGGAGTCAGGCATCGTCTCCTTTGGAGGCACTGATCTCCGCGTACCTCTGGAGTTTTCAAAGGATGTGAGGCCTCCGGTCGCCATGAGGTCGGGAACTAGGTCTTTCTCTGTGGTTTCCACAGGGGATTCAGACATCCTTTCGTATTGGGAGATGCAAGACGAGCCTGCATTCAAGTCACTGCAGGGATATCCGGCCTTATTTCGAGTCAGGGCATCGCGGTGTCCATTCCACTTGAGGCCGCAAAATCAGGGTCCCTCTCACATACCTAGAGCTGAGAGAAGCCTCCTCTTGAGGTGCTTGTGGTAAGGTGGTATTCCTCTGGAGTCGAAGCCAGGGACTAACCTCTCAAATCGAGTTGATTTTTGGTCCACGGAGCTCTTTCGTGTTGCTACAGTGACCTCAGGATCCCTCTAGCCTTGAAACAGTGTTCTTGGGTTTTCTGTGGAGTGCCATCAAAGAAATCAAGGCTCCTTTCATGTGTGATGTGCAACACGGAATCGCTCTGCACGCAGTGCAGGGGAATCGGGCCTCATCTCGCGGCGAGGGGGAAGTCTCATGTTTTTTTTCGAGTTGCGGCGGGAACCTGGTGTATATTCTCGAGTTACGACGGGGATGGCCCTTCCACTCACGTGTTTGTTCAACGACGTCAGGACTCCTGCCTAGTTGCGAGGGACAACTCGGGATTCTCCTCGAAGCTTGGCAGGGCAATTGGGACGCCTCTCCAGCTGAGGCGGGAGACCAAGGGTCCCTTTCCACGTGCCACAGGAATCCTGGGACTCCTATCAAGTTTTACGAGGAGTCAGGCATCGTCTCCTTTGGAGGCACTGATTTCCGCGTACCTCTGGACTTTTCAAAGGATGTGAGGCCTCCGGTCGCGATGAGGTGGGAAACTAGGTCTTTCTCTGTGGTCTCCACAGGGGATTCAGACATCCTTTCGTCTTGGGAGATGCAAGACGAGCCTGCATTCAAGTCACTGCAGGGATATAAGGCCTTATTTCACATCAGGGCATCGCGGTGTCCATTCCTCTTGAAGCCGCAAACTCAGGGTCCCTCTCACATACCTAGAGCTGAGAGAAGCCTCTTCTTGAGGTGCTTGTGGTAAGGTGGTATTCCTCTGGAGTCGAAGCCAGGGACTAACCTCTCATCTCGAGTTGATTTTTGGTCCACGGAGCTCTTTCGTGTTGCTACAGTGACCTCAGGATCCCTTTAGCCTTGAAACAGTGTTCTTGGGGTTTCTCTGGAGTGCCATCAAGAAAATGAAGGCTCCTTTCATGTTTGATGTGCAACACGGAATTACTCTGCATGCAGTGCAGGGGAATCGGGCCTCATCTCAAGGCGAGGGGAAAGTCTCATAGTTTTTCTCGAGTTGCGGCGGGGACCTGGGATATATTCTCGAGTTACGACGGGGATGGCCCTTCCACAAACGTGCTTGTTCAGCGACGTCAGGACTCCTGCCTAGTTGCGAGGGACAACTCGGGATTCTCCTCGAGGCTTGGCAGGGCAACTGGGACGCCTCTCCAGCTGAGGCGGGAGACCAAGGGTCCCTTTCCACGTGCCACAGGAATCCTGGGACTCCTATCAAGTTTCACGAGGAGTCAGGCATCGTCTCCTTTGGAGGCACTGATCTCCGCATACCTCTGGAGTTTTCAAAGGATGTGAGGCCTCCGGTCGCGATGAGGTGGGGAACTAGGTCTTTCTCTGGGGTCTCCACAGGGGATTCAGACATCCTTTCGTCTTGGGAGATGCAAGACGAGCCTGCATTCAAGTCACTGCAGGGATATCCGGCCTTATTTCGAGTCAGGGCATCGCGGTTTCCATTCCACTTGAGGCCGCAAAATCAGGGTCCCTCTCACATACCTAGAGCTGAGAGAAGTCTCCTCTTGAGGTGCTTGTGGTAAGGTCGTGTTCCTCTGGAGTCGAAGCCAGGGAATAACCTCTCATCTCGAGTTGATTTTTGGTCCACGGAGCTCTTTCGTGTTGCTACAGTGACCTCAGGATCCCTCTAGCCTTGAAACAGTGTTCTTGGGGTTTCTCTGGAGTGCCATCAAGGAAATCAAGGCTCCTTTCATGTGTGATGTGCAACTCGGAATTGCTCTGCACGCAGTGCAGGGGAATCGGGCCTCATCTCGCGGCGAGGGGGAAGTCTCATGGTTTTTCTCGAATTGCGGCCGGAACCTGGTGTATATTCTCGAGTTACGACGGGGATGGCCCTTCCACACACGTGTTTGTTCAGCGACGTCAGGACTCCTGCCTAGTTGCGAGGGACAACTCGGGATTCTCCTCGAGGCTTGGCAGGGCAATTGGGACGCCTCTCCAGCTGAGGTGGGAGACCAAGGGTCCCTTTCCACGTGCCACCGGAATCCTGGGACTCCTATCAAGTTTCACGAGGAGTCAGTCATCGTCTCCTTTGGAGGCACTGATCTCCGCGTACCTCTGGAGTTTTCAAAGGATGTGAGGCCTCCGGTCGCCATGAGGTCGGGAACTAGGTCTTTCTCTGTGGTTTCCACAGGGGATTCAGACATCCTTTCGTCTTGGGAGATGCAAGACGAGCCTGCATTCAAGTCACTGCAGGGATATCCGGCCTTATTTCGAGTCAGGGCATCGTGGTGTCCATTCCACTTGAGGCCGCAAAATCAGGGTCCCTCTCACATACCTAGAGCTGAGAGAAGCCTCCTCTTGAGGTGCTTGTGGTAAGGTGGTATTCCTCTGGAGTCGAAGCCAGGGACTAACCTCTCAAATCGAGTTGATTTTTGGTCCACGGAGCTCTTTCGTGTTGCTACAGTGACCTCAGGATCCCTCTAGCCTTGAAACAGTGTTCTTGGGGTTTCTCTGGAGTGCCATCAAAGAAATAAAGGCTCCTTTCATGTGTGATGTGCAACACGGAATTGCTCTGCACGCAGTGCAGGGGAATCGGGCCTCATCTCGCGGCGAGGGGGAAGTCTCATGTTTTTTTTCGAGTTGCGGCGGGAACCTGGGGTATATTCTCGAGTTACGACGGGGATGGCCCTTCCACTCACGTGTATGTTCAACGACGTCAGGACTCCTGCCTAGTTGCGAGGGACAACTCGGGATTCTCCTCGAAGCTTGGCAGGGCAATTGGGACGCCTCTCCAGCTGAGGCGGGAGACCAAGGGTCCCTTTCCACGTGCCACAGTAATTCTGGGTCTCCTGTCAAGTTTCACGAGGAGTCAGGCATCGTCTCCTTTGGAGGCACTGATCTCCGCGTACCTCTCGAGTTTTCAAAGGATGTGAGGCCTCCGGTCGCGATGAGGTGGGAAACTAGGTCTTTCTCTGTGGTCTCCACAGGGGATTCAGACATCCTTTCGTCTTGAGAGATGCAAGACGAGCCTGCATTCAAGTCACTGCAGGGATATCCGGCGTTATTTCACGTCAGGGAATCGCGGTGTCCATTCCACTAGAAGTCGCAAACTCAGGGGACCTCTCACATACCTAGAGCTGAGAGAACCCTCCTCTTGAGGTGCTTGTGGTAAGGTGGTATTTCTCTGGAGTCGAAGCCAGGGACTATCCTCTCATCTCGAGTTGATTTTTGGTCCACGGAGCTCTTTCGTGTTGCTACAGTGACCTCAGGATCCCTCTAGCCTTGAAACAGTGTTCTTGGGGTTTCTCTGGAGTGCCATCAAGAAAATGAAGGCCCCTTTCATGTTTGATGTGCAACACGGAATTGCTCTGCATGCAGTGCAGGGGAATCGGGCCTCATCTCACGGCGAGGGGAAATTCTCATAGTTTTTCTAGAGTTGCGGCGGGAACCTGGGATATATTCTCGAGTTACGACGGGGATGGCCCTTCCACACACGTGCTTGTTCAGCGACGTCAGGACTCCTGCCTAGTTGCGAGGGACAACTCGGGATTCTCCTCGAGGCTTGGCAGGGTAATTGGGACGCCTCTCCAGCTGAGGCGGGAGACCAAGTGTCCCCTTCCACGTGCCACAGGAAACCTGGGACTCCTATCAAGTTTCACGAGGAGTCAGCCATCGTCTCCTTTGGAGGCAAGGATCTCGGCGTACCTCTGGAGTTTACAAAGGATGTGAGGCCCCCGGTCGCGATGAGGTGGGGAACTAGGTCTTTCTCTGTGGTCTCCACAGGGGATTCAGACATCCTTTCGTCTTGGGAGATGCAAGACGAGCCTGCATTTAAGTCACTGCAGGGATATCCGGCCTTAATTCGAGTCAGGGCATCGCGGTGTCCATTCCGCTTGAGGCCGCAAACTCAGGGTCCCTCTCACATACCTAGAGCTGAGAGAAGCCTCCTCTTGAGGTGCTTGTGGTAAGGCGGTATTCCTCTGGAGTCGAAGCCAGGGACTAACCTCTCATCTCGAGTTGATTTTTGGTCCACGGAGCTCTTTCGTGTGGCTACAGTGACCTCAGGATCCCTCTAGCCTTGAAACAGTGTTCTTGGGTTTTCTCTGGAGTGCCATCAAGGAAATCAAGGCTCCTTTCATGTGTGATGTGCAACTCGGAATTGCTCTGCACGCAGTGCAGGGGAATCGGGCCTCATCTCGCGGCGAGGTGGAAGTCTCATGGTTTTTCTCGAATTGCGGCCGGAACCTGGTGTATATTCTCGAGTTACGACGGGGATGGCCCTTCCACACACGTGTTTGTTCAGCGACGTCAGGACTCCTGCCTAGTTGCGAGGGACAACTCGGGATTCTCCTCGAGGCTTGGCAGGGCAATTGGGACGCCTCTCCAGCTGAGGTGGGAGACCAAGGGTCCCTTTCCACGTGCCACCGGAATCCTGGGACTCCTATCAAGTTTCACGAGGAGTCAGGCATCGTCTCCTTTGGAGGCACTGATCTCCCTGGACCTCTGGAGGTTTCAAAGGATGTGAGGCCTCCGGTCGCCATGAGGTCGGGAACTAGGTCTTTCTCTGTGGTCTCCACAGGGGATTCAGACATCCTTTCGTCTTGGGAGATGCAAGACGAGCCTGCATTCAAGTCACTGCAGGGATATCCGGCCTTATTTCACATCAGGGCATCGCGGTGTCCATTCCTCTTGAAGCCGCAAACTCAGGGTCCCTCTCACATACCTAGAGCTGAGAGAAGCCTCTTCTTGAGGTGCTTGTGGTAAGGGGGTATTCCTCTGGAGTCGAAGCCAGGGACTAACCTCTCATCTCGAGTTGATTTTTGGTCCACGGAGCTCTTTCGTGTTGCTACAGTGACCTCAGGATCCCTCTAGCCTTGAAACAGTGTTCTTGGGGTTTCTCTGGAGTGCCATCAAGAAAATGAAGGCTCCTTTAATGTTTGATGTGCAACACGGAATTGCTCTGCATGCAGTGCAGGGGAATCGGGCCTCATCTCACGGCGAGGGGAAAGTCTCATAGTTTTTCTCGAGTTGCGGCGGGGACCTGGGATATATTCTCGAGTTACGACGGGGATGGCCCTTCCACAAACGTGCTTGTTCAGCGACGTCAGGACTCCTGCCTAGTTGCGAGGGACAACTCGGGATTCTCCTCGAGGCTTGGCAGGGCAATTGGGACGCCTCTCCAGCTGAGGCGGGAGACCAAGGGTCCCTTTCCACGTGCCACAGGAATCCTGGGACTCCTATCAAGTTTCACGAGGAGTCAGGCATCGTCTCCTTTGGAGGTACTGATCTCCGCGTACCTCTGGAGTTTTCTAAGGATGTGAGGCCTCCGGTTGCGATGAGGTGGGGAACTAGGTCTTTCTCTGGGGTCTCCACAGGGGATTCAGACATCCTTTCGTCTTGGGAGATGCAAGACGAGCCTGCATTCAAGTCACTGCAGGGATATCCGGCCTTATTTCGAGTCAGGGCATCGCGGTTTCCATTCCACTTGAGGCCGCAAAATCAGGGTCCCTCTCACATACCTAGAGCTGAGAGAAGTCTCCTCTTGAGGTGCTTGTGGTAAGGTCGTGTTCCTCTGGAGTCGAAGCCAGGGACTAACCTCTCATCTCGAGTTGATTTTTGGTCCACGGAGCTCTTTCGTGTTGCTACAGTGACCTCAGGATCCCTCTAGCCATGAAACAGTGTTCTTGGGGTTTCTCTGGAGTGCCATCAAGGAAATCAAGGCTCCTATCATGTTTGATGTGCAACACGGAATTGCTCTGCACGCAGTGCAGGGGAATCGGGCCTCATTTCGCGGCGAGGGGGAAGTCTCATGGTTTTTCTCGAGTTGCGGCGGGAACCTGGGGTATATTCTCGAGTTACGACAGGGATTGCCCTTCCAAACACGTGTTTGTTCAGCGACGTCAGGACTCCTGCCTAGTTGCGAGGGACAACTCGGGATTCTCCTCGAAGCTTGGCAGGGCAATTGGAACGCCTCTCCAGCTGAGGTGGGAGACCAAGGGTCCCTTTCCACGTGCCACAGGAATCCTGGGACTCCTATCAAGTTTCACGAGGAGTCAGGCATCGTCTCCTTTGGAGGCACTGATTTCCGCGTACCTCTGGACTTTTCAAAGGATGTGAGGCCTCCGGTCGTAATGAGGTGGGAAACTAGGTCTTTCTCTGTGGTCTCCACAGGGGATTCAGACATCCTTTCGTCTTGGGAGATGCAAGACGAGCCTGCATTCAAGTCACTGCACGGATATCCGGCCTTATTTCACGTCAGGGCATCGCGGTGTCCATTCCACTTGAAGCCGCAAAATGAGGGCCCCTCTCACATACCTAGAGCTGAGAGAAGCCTCCTCTTGAGGTGCTTGTGGTAAGGTGGTATTCCTCTGGAGTCGAAGCCAGGGACTAACCTCTCTTCTCGAGTTGATTTTTGGTCCACGGAGCTCTTTTGTGTTGCTACAGTGACCTCAGGATCCCTCTAGCCTTGAAACAGTGTTCTTGGGGTTTCTCTCGAGTGCCATCAAGAAAATGAAGGCTCCTTTCATGTTTGATGTGCAACTCGGAATTGCTCTGCATGCAGTGCAGGGGAATCGGGCCTCATCACACGGCAAAGGGGAAGTTTCATAGTTTTTCTCGAGTTGCGGCGGGAACCTGGGATATATTCTCGAGTTACGACGGGGATGGCCCTTCACCCACGTGTTTTTTCAGCCAGGTCAGGACTCCTGCCTAGTTGCGAGGGACAACTCGGGATTCTCCTCGAGGCTTGGCAGGGCAATTGGGACGCCTCTCCAGCTGAGGCGGGTGACCAAGGGTCCCTTTCCACGTGCCACAGGAATTCTGTGTCTCCTGTCAAGTTTCACGAGGAGTCAGGCATCGTCTCCTTTGGAGGCACTGATCTCCGTGGACCTCTGGAGTTTTCAAAGGATGTGAGGCCTCCAGTCGCGATGAGGTGGGGAACTAGGTCTTTCTCTGTGGTTTCCACAGGGAATTCAGACATCCTTTCGTCTTGGGAGATGCAAGACGAGCCTGCATTCAAGTCACTGCAGGGATATCCGGCCTTATTTCGAGTCAGGGCATCGCGGTGTCCATTCCACTTGAGGCCGCAAAGTCAGGGTCCCTCTCACATACCTAGAGCTGAGAGAAGCCTCCTCTTGAGGTGCTTGTGGTAAGGTGGTATTCCTCTGGAGTCGAAGCCAGGGACTAACCTCTCATCTCCAGTTGATTTTTGGTGCACGGAGCTCTTTCGTGTTACTACAGTGACCTCAGGATCCCTCTAGCCTTGAAACAGTGTTCTTGGGGTTTCTCTGGAGTGCCATCAAGGAAATCAAGGCTCCTTTCATGTTTGATGTGCAACACGGAATTGCTCTGCATGCAGTGCAGGGGAATCGGGCCTCATCTCACGGTGAGGGGAAAGTCTCATAGTTTTTCTCGAGTGGCGGCGGGAACCTGGGATATATTTTCGAGTTACGACGGGGATGGCCCTTCCACACACGTGCTTGTTCAACGACGTCAGGACTCCTGCCTAGTTGCGAGGGACAACTCGGGATTCTCCTCGAGGCTTGGCAGGGCAATTGGGACGCCTCTCCAGCTGAGGCGGGAGACCAAGGGTCCCTTTCCACGAGCCACAGGAATCCGGGGACTCCTATCAAGTTTCACGAGGAGTCAGGTATCGTCTCCTTTGGAGACACTGATCTCCGCATACCTCTGGAGTTTTCTAAGGATGTGAGGCCTCCGGTCGCGATGAGGTGGGGAACTAGGTCTTTCTCTGTGGTCTCCACAGGGGATTCAGACATCCTTTCGTCTTGGGAGATGCAAGACGAGCCTGCATTCAAGTCACTGCAGGGATATCCGGCCTTATTTCGAGTCAGGGCATCGCGGTGTCCATTCCACTTGAGGCCGCAAAATCAGGGTCCCTCTCACATACCTAGAGCTGAGAGAAGCCTCCTCTTGAGGTGCTTGTGGTAAGGTGGTATTCCTCTGGAGTCGAAGCCAGGGACTAACCTCTCAAATCGAGTTGATTTTTTGTCCACGGAGCTCTTTCATGTTGCTACAGTGACCTCAGGATCCTTCTAGCCTTGAAACAGTGTTCTTCGGGTTTCTCTGGAGTGCCATCAAGGAAATCAAGGCTCCTTTCATGTGTGATGTGCAACACGGAATTGCTCTGCACGCAGTGCAGTGGAATCGGGCCTCATCTCGGGGCGAGGGGGAAGTCTCATGGTTTTTTTCGAGTTGCGGCGGGAACCTGGGGTATATTCTCGAGTTACGAGGGGATGGCCCTTCCACTCACGTGTTTGTTCAGCGACGTCAGGACTCCTGCCTAGTTGCGAGGGACAACTCGGGATTCTCCTCGAAGCTTGGCAGGGCAATTGGAACGCCTCTCCAGCTGAGGCGGGAGACCAAGGGTCCATTTCCACGTGCCACAGGAATCCTGGGACTCCTATCAAGTTTCACGAGGAGTCAGGCATCGTCTCCTTTGGAGGCACTGATTTCCGCGTACCTCTGGACTTTTCAAAGGATGTGAGGCCTCCGGTCGCGATGAGGTGGGAAACTAGGTATTTCTCTGTGGTCTCCACAGGGGATTCAGACATCCTTTCGTCTTGGGAGATGCAAGACGAGCCTGCATTCAAGTCACTGCAGGGATATCCGGCCTTATTTCACGTCAGGGCATCGCGGTGTCCATTCCACTTGAAGCCGCAAACTCAGCGTCCCTCTCACATACCTAGAGCTGAGAGAAGCCTCCTCTTGAGGTTCTTGTGGTAAGGTGGTATTCCTCTGGAGTCGAAGCCAGGGACTAACCTCTCATCTCCAGATGATTTTTGGTCCACGGAGCTCTTTCGTGTTGCTACAGTGACCTCAGGATTCCTCTAGCCTTGAAACAGTGTTCTTGGGGTTTCTCTGGAGTGCCATCAAGAAAATGAAGGCTCCTTTCATGTTTGATGTGCAACACGGAATTGCTCTGCATGCAGTGCAGGGGAATCGGGCCTCATCTCACGGCGAGGGGAAAGTCTCATAGTTTTTCTCGAGTTGCGGCGGGAACCTGGGATATATTCTCGAGTTACGACGGGGATGGCCCTTCCACACGCGTGCTTGTTCAACGACGTCAGGACTCCTGCCTAGTTGCGAGGGACAACTCGGGATTCTCCTCGAGGCTTGGCAGGGCAATTGGGACGCCTCTCCAGCTGAGGCGGGAGACCAAGGGTCCCTTTCCACGAGCCACAGGAATCCTGGGACTCCTATCAAGTTTCACGAGGAGTCAGGCATCGTCTCCTTTGGAGGCACTGATCTCCGCATACCTCTGGAGTTTTCAAAGAATGTGAGGCCTCCGGTCGCGATGAGGTGGGGAACTAGGTCTTTCTCTGTGGTCTCCACAGGGGATTCAGACATCCTTTCGTCTTGGGAGATGCAAGACGAGCCTGCATTCAAGTCACTGCAGGGATATCCGGCCTTATTTCGAGTCAGGGCATCGCGGTGTCCATTCCACTTGAGGCCGCAAACTCAGGGTCCCTCGCACATACCTAGAGCTGTGAGAAGCCTCCTCTTGAGGTGCTTGTGGTAAGGTGGTATTCCTCTGGAGTCGAAGCCAGGGACTAACCTCTCAAATCGAGTTGATTTTTGGTCCACGGAGCTCTTTCATGTTGCTACAGTGACCTCAGGATCCTTCTAGCCTTGAAACAGTGTTCTTGGGGTTTCTCTGGAGTGCCATCAAGTAAATCAAGGCTCCTTTCATGTGTGATGTGCAACACGGAATTGCTCTGCACGCAGTGCAGGGGAATCGGGCCACATCTCGGGGCGAGGGGGAAGTCTCATGGTTTTTTTCGAGTTGCGGCGGGAACCTGGGGTATATTCTCGAGTTACGACGGGGATGGCCCTTCCACTCACGTGTTTGTTCAGCGTCGTCAGGACTCCTGCCTAGTTGCGAGGGACAACTCGGGATTCTCCTCGAAGCTTGGCAGGGCAATTGGGACGCCTCTCCAGCTGAGGCGGGAGACCAAGGGTCCCTTTCCACGTGCCCCAGGAATCCTGGGACTCCTATCAAGTTTCACGAGGAGTCAGGCATCGTCTCCTTTGGAGGCACTGATCTCCGCGTACCTCTGGATTTTTCAAAGGATGTGAGGCCTCCGGTCGCGATGAGTTGGGGAACTAGGTCTTTCTCTGTGGTCTCCACAGGGGATTCAGACATCCTTTCATCTTGGGAGATGCAAGACGTGCCTGCATTCAAGTCACTGCAGCGATATCCGGCCTTATTTCGAGTCAGGGCATCGCGGTGTCCATTCCACTTGAGGCCGCAAACTCAGGGTCCCTCTCACATACCTAGAGCTGAGAGAAGCCTCCTCTTGAGGTGCTTGTGGTAAGGTGGTATTCCTCTGGAGTCGAAGCCAGGGACTAACCTCTCATCTCGAGTTGATTTTTGGTCCACGGAGCTCTTTCGTGTTGCTACAGTGACCTCAGGATCCCTCTAGCCTTGAAACAGTGTTCTTGGGGTTTCTCTGGAGTGCCATCAAGGAAATCAAGGCTCCTTTCATGTGTGATGTGCAACACGGAATTGCTCTGCACGCAGTGCAGGGGAATCGGGCCTCATCTCGCGGCGAGGGGGAAGTCTCATGGTTTATCTCGAGTTGCGGCGGGAACCTGAGATATATTCTCGAGTTACGGCGGGGATGGCCCTTCCACCCACGTGTTTGTTCAGCGACGGTAGGACTCCTGCCTAGTTGCGAGGGACAACTCGGGATTCTCCTCGAGGCTTGGCAGGGCAATTGGGACGCCTCTCCAGCTGAGGCGGGAGACCAAGTGTCCCTTTCCACGTGCCACAGGAAACCTGGGACTCCTATCAAGTTTGACGAGGAGTCAGGCATCGTCTCCTTTGGAGGCACTGATCTCCGCGTACCTCTGAAGTTTACAAAGGATGTGAGGCCTCCGGTCGCGATGAGGTGGGGAACTAGATCTTTCTCTGTGGTCTCCACAGGGGATTCAGACATCCTTTCGTCTTGGGAGATGCAAGACGAGCCTGCATTCAAGTCACTGCAGGGATATCCGGCCTTATTTCGAGTCAGGGCATCGCGGTGTCCATTCCACTTGAGGCCGCAAACTCAGGGTCCCTCTCACATACCTAGAGCTGAGAGAAGCCTCCTCTTGAGGTGCTTGTGGTAAGGTGGTATTCCTCTGGATTCGAAGCCAGGGACTAACCTCTCATCTCGAGTTGATTTTTGCTCCACGGAGCTCTTTCGTGTTGCTACAGTGACCTCAGGATCCCTCTAGCCTTGAAACAGTGTTCTTGGGGTTTCTCTGGAGTGCCATCAAGGAAATCAAGGCTCCTTTCATGTGTGATGTGCAACACGGAATTGCTCTGCACGCACTACAGGGGAATCGGGCCTCATCTCCCGGCGAGGGGGAAGTCTCATGGTTTATCTCGAGTTGCGGCGGGAACCTGAGATATATTCTCGAGTTACGACGGGGATGGACCTTCCACCCACGTGTTTGTTCAGCGACGGCAGGACTCCTGCCTAGTTGCGAGGGACAACTCGGGATTCTCCTCGAGGCTTGGCAGGGCAATTGGGACGCATCTCCAGCTGAGGCGGGAGACCAAGAGTCCCTTTCCACGTGCCACAGGTGTGCTGGGACTCCTATCAAGTTTGATGAGGAGTCAGGCATCGTCTCCTTTGGAGGCACTGACCTCCGCGTACCTCTGGAGTTTTCAAAGGATGTGAGGCCTCCGGTCGCGATTAGGTGGGGAACTAGATCTTTCTCTGTGGTCTCCACAGGGGATTCAGACATCCTTTCGTCTTGGGAGATGCAAGACGAGCCTGCATTCAAGTCACTGCAGGGATATCCGGCCTTATTTCGAGTCAGGGCATCGCGGTGTCCATTCCACTTGAGGCCGCAAACTCAGGGTCCCTCTCACATACCTAGAGCTGAGAGAAGCCTCCTCTTGAGGTGCTTGTGGTAAGGTGGTATTCCTCTGGAGTCGAAGCCAGGGACTAACCTCTCATCTCCAGTTGATTTTTGGTCCACGGAGCTCTTTCGTGTGGCTACAGTGACCTCAGGATCCCTCTAGCCTTGCAACAGTGTTCTTGGGGTTTCTCTGGAGTGCCATCAAGGAAATCAAGGCTCCTTTCATGTGTGATGTGCAACTCTTAATTGCTCTGCACGCAGTGCAGGGGAATCGGGCCTCATCTCGCAGCGAGGGGGAAGCCTCATGGTTTTTCTCGAGTTGCGACGGGAACCTGGGGTATATTCTCGAGTTACGACGGGGAAGGCCCTTCCACACACGTGTTTGGTCAGCGACGTCAGGACTCCTGCCTAGTTGCGAGGGACAACTCGGGATTCTCCTCGAGGCTTGGCAGGGCAATTGGGACGCCTATCCAGCTGAGGGGGGAGACCAAGTGTCCCTTTCCACGTGCCCCAGGAAACCTGGGACTCCTATCAAGTTTGACGAGGAGTCAGCCATCAGCTCCTTTGGAGGCAAGGATCTCCGCGTACCTCGAGTTTACAAAGGATGTGAGGCCTCCGGTCGCGATGAGGTGGGGAACTAGGTCTTTCTCTGTGGTCTCCTCAGGGGATTCAGACTTCCTTTCGTCTTGGGAGATGCAAGACGAGCCTGCATTCAAGTCACTGCAGGGATATCCGGTCTTATTTCGAGTCAGGGCATTGCGGTGTCCATTCCACTTGAGGCGGCAAACTCAGGGTTCCTCTCACATACCTAGAGCTGAGAGAACCCTCCTCTTGAGGTGCTTGTGGTAAGGTGGTTTTCCTCTGGAGTCGAAGCCAGGGACTAACCTCTCATCTCGAGTTGATTTTTGGTCACCGGAGCTCTTTCGTGTTGGTACAGTGACCTCAGGATCCCTCTAGCCTTGAAACAGTGTTCTTGGGGTTTCTCTGGAGTGCCATCAAGGAAATCAAGGCTCCTTTCATGTTTGATGTGCAACACGGAATTGCTTTGAATGCAGTGCAGGGGAATCGGGCCTCATTTTGCGGCGAGGGGGAAGTCTCATGGTTTTTCTCGAGTTGCGGCGGGAACCTGGGGTATATTCTCGAGTTACGACGGGGATGGCCCTTCCACACACGTGTTTGTTCAGCGACGTCAGGACTCCGGCCTAGTTGCGAGGAACAACTCGGGATTCTCCTCGAGGCTTGGCAGGGCAATTGGGACGCCTCTCCAGCTGAGGCGGGAGACCAAGGGTCCCTTTCCACGTGCCACAGGAATCCTGGGACTCCTATCAAGTTTCACGAGGAGTCAGGCATCGTCTCCTTTGGAGGCACTGATCTCAGTGTACCTCTGGAGTTTTCAAAGGATGTGAGGCCTCCGGTCGCGATGAGGTGGGGAACTAGTTCTTACTCTGTGGTCTCCACAGGGGATTCAGACATCCTTTCGTCTTGGGCGATGCAAGACGAGCCGGCATTCAAGTCACTGCAGGGATATCCGGCCTTATTTCGAGTCAGGGCATCGCGGTGTCCATTCCACTTGAGGCCGCAAACTCGGGGTCCCTCTCACATAGCTAGAGCTGAGAGAAGCCTCCTCTTGAGGTGCTTGTGGTACGGTGGTATTCCTCTGGAGTCGAAGCCAGGGACTAACCTCTCATCTCGAGTTGATTTTTGGTCCACGGAGCTCTTTCGTGTTGCAACAGTGACCTCAGGATCCCTCTAGCCTTGAAACAGTGTTCTTGGGGTTTCTCTGGAGTGCCATCAAGGAAATCAAGGCTCCTTTCAAGTGTGATGTGCAACACGGAATTGCTCTGCTCGCAGTACAGGGGAATCGGGTCTCCTCTCGCGGCGAGGGGGAAGTCTCATGGTTTTTCTCGAGTTGCGGCGGGAACCTGGGGTATATTCTCGAGTTAAGACGGGGATGGCCCTTCCACTCACGTGTTTTTTCAGCCACGCCAGGACTCCTTTCTAGTTGCGAGGGACAACTCGGGATTCTCCTCGAGGCTTGGCAGGGCAATTGGGACGCCTCTCCAGCTGAGGCGGGAGACCAAGGGTCCCTTTCCACGTGCCACAGGAATCCTGTGACTCCTATCAAGTTTCATGAGGAGTCAGGCATCGTCCCTTTTGGAGGCACTGATCTCCGCGTACCTCTGGAGTTTTCAAAGGATGTGAGGCCTCCGGTCGCGATGAGGTGGGGAACTAGGCTTTCTCTGTGGTCTCCACACGGATTCACACATCCTTTCGTCTTGGGAGATGCAAGACGAGCCTGCATTCAAATCACAGCAGGGATATCCGGCCTTATTTCGAGTCAGGGCATCGCGGTGTCCATTCCACTTGAGGCCGCAAACTCGGGGTCCCTCTCACATAGCTAGAGCTGAGAGAAGCCTCCTCTTGAGGTGCTTGTGGTAAGGTGGTATTCCTCTGGAGTCGAAGCCAGGGACTAACCTCTCATCTCGAGTTGATTCTTGGTCCATGGAGCTCTTTCGTGTTGCTACAGTGACCTCAGGATCCCTCTAGCCTTGAAACAGTGTTCTTGGGGTTTCTCTGGAGTGCCATCAAGGAAATCAAGGCTCCTTTCATGTGTGATGTGCAACACGGAATTGCTCTGCACGCAGTGCAGGGGAATCGGGCCTCATCTCGCGGCGAGGGGGAAGTCTCATGGTTTTTCTCGAGTTGCGGCGGAAACCTGGGGTATATTCTCGAGTTACGACGGGAATGGCCCTTCCACACACGTGTTTGTTCAGCGACGGCAGGACTCCTGCCTACTTGCGAGGGACAACTCGGGATTCTCCTCGAGGCTTGGCAGGGCAATTGGGACGCCTCTCCAGCTGAGGCGGGAGACCAAGGGTCCCTTTCCACGTGCCACAGGAGTCCTGGGACTCCTATCAAGTTTCACGAGGAGTCAGGCATCGTCTCCTTTGGAGGCACTGATCTCCGCGTACCTCTGGAGTTTTCAAAGGATGTGAGGCCTCCGGTCGCGATGAGGTGGGGAACTAGGTCTTTCTCTGTGGTCTCCACAGGGGATTCAGACATCCTTTCGTCTTGGGAGATGCAAGACGAGCCTGCATTCAAGTCACTGCAGGGATATCCGGCCTTATTTCGAGTCAGGGCATCGCGGTGTCCATTCCACTTGAGGCCGTAAACTCAGGGTCCCTCTCACATACCTAGAGCTGAGAGAACCCTCCTCTTGAGGTGCTTGTGGTAAGGTGGTATTCCTCTGGAGTCGAAGCCAGGGACTAACCTCTCATCTCGAGTTGATTTTTGGTCCACGGAGCTCTTTCGTGTTGCAACAGTGACCTCAGGATCCCTCTAGCCTTGAAACAGTGTTCTTGGGGTTTCTCTGGAGTGCCATCAAGGAAATCAAGGCTCCTTTCAAGTGTGATGTGCAACACGGAATTGCTCTGCTCGCAGTACAGGGGAATCGGGTCTCCTCTCGCGGCGAGGGGGAAGTCTCATGGTTTTTCTCGAGTTGCGGCGGGAACCTGGGGTATATTCTCGAGTTAAGACGAGGATGGCCCTTCCACTCACGTGTTTGTTCAGCGACGCCAGGACTCCTTTCTAGTTGCGAGGGACCACTCGGGATTCTCCTCGAGGCTTGGCAGGGCAATTGGGACGCCTCTCCAGCTGAGGCGGGAGACCAAGGGTCCCTTTCCACGTGCCACAGTAATCCTGGGACTCCTATCAAGTTTCATGAGGAGTCAGGCATCGTCCCTTTTGGAGGCACTGATCTCCGCGTCCCTCTGGAGTTTTCAAAGGATTTGAGGCCTCAGGTCGCGATGAGTTGGGGAACTAGGTCTTTCTCTGTGGTCTCCACAGGGGATTCAGACATCCTTTCGTCTTGGGAGATGCAAGACGAGCCGGCATTCAAGTCACTGCAGAGATATCTGGCCTTATTTCGAGTCAGGGCATCGCGGTGTCCATTCCACTTGAGGCCGCAAACTCAGAGTCCCTCTCACATACCTAGAGCTGAGAAAAGCCTCCTCTTGAGGTGCTTGTGGTAAGGTGGTATTCCTCTGGAGTCGAAGGCAGGGACTAACCTCTCATCTCTAGTTGATTTTTGGTCCACGGAGCTCTTTCGTGTTGCTACAGTGACCTCAGGATCCCTCTAGCCTTGAAACAGTGTTCTTGGGTTTTCTGTGGAGTGCCATCAAGGAAATCAAGGCTCCTTTCATGTGTGATGTGCAACACGGAATTGCTGTGCATGCAGTGCAGGGTATCGGGCCTCATTTTGCGGCGAGGGGCAAGTCTCATGGTTTTTCTCGAGTTGCGATGGGAACCTGAGGTTTATTCTCGAGTTACGATGGCGATGGCCCTTCCACACACGTGTTTGTTCAGCGACGTTAGGACCCTGCCTAGTTGCGAGGGACAACTCGGGATTCTCCTCGAGGCTTGGCAGGGCAATTGGGACGCCTGTCCAGCTGAGGCGGGAGACCAAGGGTCCCTTTCCACGTGCCACAGGTATCCTGGGACTCCTATCAAGTTTCACGAGGAGTCAGGCATCGTCTCCTTTGGAGGCACTGACCTCCGCGTACCTCTGGAGTTTTCAAAGGATGTGAGGCCTCCGGTCGCGATCAGGTGGGGAACTAGGTCTTTCTCTGTGGTCTCCACAGGGGATTCAGACATCCTTTCATCTTGGGAGATGCCAGACGAGCCTGCATTCAAGTCACTGCAGGGATATCCGGCATTATTTCGCGTCAGGGCATCGCGGTGTCCATTCCACTTGAGGCCACAAACTCAGGGTCCCTCTCACATACCTAGGGCTGAGAGAAGCCTCCTCTTGAGGTGCTTGTGGTAAGGTGGTATTCGTCTGTAGTAGAAGCCAGGGACTAACCTCTCATCTCGAGTTGATTCTTGGTCCACGGAGCTCTTTCGTGTTGCTACAGTGACCTCAGGATCCCTCTAGCCTTGAAACAGTATTCTTGGGGTTTCTCTGGAGTGCCATCAAGGAAATCAAGGCTCCTTTCATGTGTGATGTGCAACACGGAATTGCTCTGCACGCAGTGCAGGGTATCGGGCCTCATTTTTCGGCGAGGGGGAAGTCTCATGGTTTTTCTCGAGTTGCGGTGGAAACCTGGGGTATATTCTCGAGTTACGACGGGGATGGCCTTTCCACCCACGTGTTTGTTCAGCGACGTCAGGACTCCTTTCTAGTTGCGAGGGACCACTCGGGATTCTCCTCGAGGTTTGGCAGGGCAATTGGGACGCCTCTCCAGCTGAGGCGGGAGACCAAGAGTCCCTTTCCACGTGCTACAGGAATCCTGGGACTCCTATCAAGTTTCACGAGGAGTCAGTCATCGTCCCTTTTGGAGGCACTGATCTCCGCTTACCTCTGGAGTTTTCAAAGAATTTGAGGCCTCCGGTCGCGATGAGGTGGGGAACTACGTCTTTCTCTGTGGTCTCCACAGGGGATTCAGACATCCTTTCATCTTGGGAGATGGAAGACGAACTGGCATTTAAGTCACTGCAGAGATATCTGGCCTTATTTCGAGTCAGGGCATCGCGGTGTCCATTCCACTTGAGGCCGCAAACTCAGGGTCCCTCTCACATACCTAGAGCTGAGAGAAGCCTCCTCTTGAGGTGCTTGTGGTAAGGTGGTAGTTGTCTGCAGTCAAAGCCAGGGACTAACCTCTCATCTCGAGTTGATTCTTGGTCCACGGAGCTCTTTCGTGTTGCTACAGTGACCTCAGGATCCCTCTAGCCTTGAAACAGTGTTCTTGGGGTTTCTCTGGAGTACCATCAAGGAAATCAAGGCTCCTTTCATGTGTGATGTGCAACACGGAATTGCTCTGCACACGGTGCAGAGGAATCGGAACTCATCTCGCGGTGAGGGGGAAGTCTCATGGTTTTTCTCGAGTTGCGGCGGGAACCTGGGGTATATTCTCGAGTTACGACGGGGATGGTCCTTCCACCCACGTGTTTGTTCAGCGACTTCAGGACTCCTGCCTAGTTGCGAGGGACAACTCGGGATTCTCCTCGAGGCTTGGCAGGGCAATTGGGACGCCTCTCCAGCTGATGCGGGAGACCAAGTGTTCCTTTGAACGTCCCACAGGAATCCTGGGACTCCTATCAAGTTTCACGAGGAGTCAGGCATCGTCTCCTTTGGAGGCACTGATCTCCGCGTACCTCTGGAGTTTTCAAAGGATGTGAGGCCTCCGGTCGCCATGAGGTGGGGAACTCGGTCTTTCTCTGTGGTCTCCACAGGGGATTCAGACCTCCTTTCATCTTGGGAGATGCAAGACGAGCCTGCATTCAAGTCACTGCAGGGATAACCGGCCTTATTTCGAGTCAGGGCATCGCGGTGTCCATTCCACTTGAGGCCGCAAACTCAGGGTCCCTCTCACATACCTAGAGCTGAGAGAAGCCTCCTCTTGAGGTGCTTGTGGTAAGGTGGTATTCCTCTGGATTCGAAGCCAGGGACTAACCTCTCATCTCGAGTTGATTTTTGCTCCACGGAGCTCTTTCGTGTTGCTACAGTGACCTCAGGATCCCTCTAGCCTTGAAACAGTGTTCTTGGGGTTTCTCTGGAGTGCCATCAAGGAAATCAAGGCTCCTTTCATGTGTGATGTGCAACACGGAATTGCTCTGCACGCACTACAGGGGAATCGGGCCTCATCTCGCGGCGAGGGGGAAGTCTCATGGTTTTTCTCGAGTTGCGGCGGGAACCTGGGGTATATTCTCGAGTTACGACGGGGATGGCCCTTCCACCCACGTGTTTGTTCAGCGACGGCAGGACTCCTGCCTAGTTGCGAGGGACAACTCGGGATTCTCCTCGAGGCTTGGCAGGGCAATTGGGACGCCTCTCCAGCTTAGGCGGGAGACCAAGGGTCCCTTTCCACGTGCCACAGGAATCCTGGGACTCCTATCAAGTTTCACGAGGAGTCAGGCATCGTCTCCTTTGGAGGCACTGATCTCCGCGTACCTCTGGAGTTTTCAAAGGATGTGCGGCCTCCGGTCATGATGAGGTGGGGAACTAGTTCCTTCTCTGTGGTCTCCACAGGGGATTCAGACATCCTTTCGTCTTGGGAGATGCAAGACGAGCCTGCATTCAAGTCACTGCAGGGATATCTGGCATTATTTCCCGTCAGGGCATCGCGGTGTTCATTCCACTTGTGGCCGCAAACTCAGGGTCCCTCTCACATACCTAGAGCTGAGAGAAGCCTCCTCTTGAGGTGCTTGTAGTAAGGTGGTATTCCTCTGGAGTCGAAGCCAAGGACTAACCTCTAATCTCCAGTTGATTTATGGTCCACGGAGCTCTTTCGTGTTGCTACAGTGACCTCAGGATCCCTCTAGCCTTGAAACAGTGTTCTTGGGTTTTCTGTGTAGTGCCATCAAGGAAATCAAGGCTCCTTTCATGTGTGATGTGCAACACGGAATTGCTGTGCATGCAGTGCAGGGTATCGGGCCTCATTTTGCGGCGAGGGGCAAGTCTCATGGTTTTTCTCGAGTTGCGATGGGAACCTGAGGTTTATTCTCGAGTTACGATGGGGATGGCCCTTCCACACACGTGTTTGTTCAGCGACGTCAGGACCCTGCCTAGTTGCGAGGGACAACTCGGGATTCTCCTCGAGGCTTGGCAGGGCAATTGGGACGCCTGTCCAGCTGAGGCGGGAGACCAAGGGTCCCTTTCCACGTGCCTCAGGTATCCTGGGACTCCTATCAAGTTTCACGAGGAGTCAGGCATCGTCTCCTTTGGAGGCACTGATCTCCGCGTACCTCTGGAGTTTTCAAAGGATGTGAGGCCTCCGGTCGCCATGAGGTCGGGAACTAGGTCTTTCTCTGTGGTCTCCACAGGGGATTCAGACCTCCTTTCATCTTGGGAGATGCAAGACGAGCCTGCATTCAAGTCACTGCAGGGATATCCGGCCTTATTTCGAGTCAGGGCATCGCGGTGTCCATTCCACTTGAGGCCACAAACTCAGGGTCCCTCTCACATACCTAGAGCTGAGAGAAGCCTCCTCTTGAGGTGCTTGTGGTAAGGTGGTATTCCTCTGGATTCGAAGCCAGGGAATAACTTCTCATCTCGAGTTGATTTTTGCTCCACGGAGCTCTTTCGTGTTGCTACAGTGACCTCAGGATCCCTCTAGCCTTGAAACAGTGTTCTTGGGGTTTCTCTGGAGTGCCATCAAGGAAATCAAGGCTCCTTTCATGTGTGATGTGCAACACGGAATTGCTCTGCACGCACTGCAGGGGAATCGGGCCTCATCTCGCGGCGAGGGGGAAGTCTCATGGTTTATCTCGAGTTGCGGCGGGAACCTGAGATATATTCTCGAGTTACGACGGGGATGGCCCTTCCACCCACGTGTTTGTTCATCGACGCCAGGACTCCTGCCTAGTTGCGAGGGACAACTCGGGATTCTCCTCGAGGCTTGGCAGGGCAATTGGGACGCCTCTCCAGCTGAGGCGGGAGACCAAGGGTCCCTATTCACGTGCCACAGTAATCCTGGGACTCCTATCAAGTTTCATGAGGAGTCAGGCATTGTCCCTTTTGGAGGCACTGATCTCCGCGTACCTCTGGAGTTTTCAAAGGATGTGAGGCCTCAGGTCGCAATGAGGTGGGGAACTAGGTCTTTCTCTGTGGTCTCCACAGGGGATTCAAACACTCTTTCATCTTGGTAGATGCAAGAGGAGCCGGCATTCAAGTCACTGCAGAGATATCTGGCCTTATTTCGAGTCAGGGCATCGCGGTGTCCATTCCACTTGAGGCCGCAAACTCAGGGTCCCTCTCACATACCTAGAGCTGAGAGAAGCCTCCTCTTGAGGTGCTTGTCGTAAGGTGGTATTCCTCTGGAGTCGAAGCCAGGGACTAACCTCTCATCTCGAGTTGATTTTTGGTCCACGGAGCTCTTTTGTGTTGCTACAGTGACCTCAGGTTCACTCTAGCCTTGAAAGAGTGTTCTTGGGGTTTCTCTGGAGTGCCATCAAGGAAATCAAGGCTGCTTTCATGTGTGATGTGCAACACGGAATTGCTCTGCACGCAGTGCAGGGTATCGGGCCTCATTTTACGACGAGGGGGAAGTCTCATGGTTTTTCTCGAGTTGCGGTGGGAACCTGGGGTATATTCTCGAGTTACGACGGGGATGGCCCTTCCATCCACGTGTTTGTTCAGCGACGTCAGGTCTCCTGCCTAGTTGCGAGGGACAACTCGGGATTCTCCTCGAGGCTTGGCAGGGCAATTGGAACGCGTCTCCATCTGAGGCGGGAGACCAAGGGTCCCTTTCCACGTGCCACAGGAATCCTGGGACTCCTATCAAGTTTCACGAGGAGTCAGGCATCGTCTCCTTTGGAGGCACTGATCTCCGCGTACCTCTGGAGTTTTCAAAGGATGTGAGGCCTCCGATCGCGATAAGGTGGGAGACTAGGTCTTTCTCTGTGGTCTCCACAGGGGATTCAGACATCCTTTCGTCTTGGAAGATGCAAGACGAGCCTGCATTCAAGTCACTGCAGGGATAACCGGCCTTATTTCGAGTCAGGGCATCGCGGTGTCCATTCCACTTGAGGCCGCAAACTCAGGGTCCCTCTCACATACCTAGAGCTGAGAGAAGCCTCCTCTTGAGGTGCTTGTGGTAAGATGGTATTCCTCTGGAGTCGAAGCCAGGGACTAACCTCTCATCTCGAGTTGATTTTTGGTCCACGGAGCTCTTTCGTGTTGCTACAGTGACCTCAGGATACCTCTAGCCTTGAAACAGTGTTCTTGGGGTTTCTCTGGAGTGCCATCAAGGAAATCAAGGCTCCTTTCATCTGTGATGTGCAACACGGAATTGCTCTGCACGCAGTGCAGGGGAATCGGGCCTCATTTCGCGGCGTGGGGAAAGTCTCATGGTTTTTCTCGAGTTGCGGCGGGAACCTGGGGTATATTCTCGAGTTACGACGGGGATGGCCCTTCCACACACGTGTTTGTTCAGCGAAGTCCGGACTCCTGCCTAGTTGCGAGGGACATCTCGGGATTCTCCTCGAGGCTTGGCAGGGCAATTGGGACGCCTCTGCAGCTGAGGCGGGAGACCAAGGGTCCCTTTCCACGTGCCACAGGAATCCTGGGACTCCTATCAAGTTTCACGAGGAGTCAGGTATCGTCTCCTTTGGAGGCACTGATTTCCGCGTACCTCTGGAGTTTTCTAAGGATGTGAGGCCTCCGGTCGCGATGACGTGGGGAAATAGGTCTTTCTCTGTGGTCTCCACAGGGGATTCAGACATCCTTTCGTCTTGGGAGATGCAAGACGAGCCTGCATTCAAGTCACTGCAGGGATATCCAGCCTTATCTCGCGTCAAGGCATCGCGGTGTCCATTCCACTTGAGGCCGCAAACTCAGGGTCCCTCTCACATACCTAGAGCTGAGAGAAGCCTACTCTTGAGGTGCTTGTGGTAAGGTGGTATTCCTCTGGAGTCGAAGCCAGGGACAAACCTATCATCTCGAGTTGATTTTTGGCCCACGGAGATCTTTCTTGTTGCTACAGTGACCTCATAATCTCTCTAGCCTTGAAACAGTGTTCTTGGGGTTTCTCTGGAGTGCCATCAAGGAAATCAAGGCTCCTTTCATGTGTGATGTGCAACACGGAATTGCTCTGCACGCAGTGCAGGGGAATCGGTCCTCATCTCGCGGCGAGGGGGAAGTCTCATGGTTTTTCTCGAGTTGCGGCGGGAACCTGGGGTATATTCTCGAGTTATGACGGGGATGGCCTTTCCACCCACATGTTTGTTTAGCCACGTCAGGACTCCTGCCGAGTCCGAGGGACAACTCGGCATTCTCCTCGAGGCTTGGCAGGGCAATTGGGACGCCTCTCCAGCTGAGGCAGGAGACCAAGTGTCCCTTTCCACGTGCCACAGGAATCCTGGGACTTCTATCAACTTTCACGAGGAGTCAGGCATCGTCTCCTTTGGAGGCACTGATCTCCGCGTACCTCTGGAGTTTTCAAAGGATGTGAGGCCTCCAGTCGCGATGAGGTGGGGAACTAGGTCTTTCTCTGTGGTCTCCACAGGTGATTCAGACATCCTTTTGTCTTGGGAGATGCAAGACGAGCCTGCATTCAAGTCACTGCAGGGATATCCGGCCTTATTTCAGGTCAGGGCATCACGGTGTCCATTCCACTTGAGGCCGCAAACTCAGGGTCCCTCTCACATACCTAGAGCTGAGAGAAGCCTCCTCTTGAGGTGCTTGTGGTATGGTGGTTTTCCTCTGGAGTCGAAGCCAGGGAGTAACCTCTCATCTCGAGTTGATTTTTGGGCCACGGAGCTCTTTCGTGTTGCTACAGTGACCTCAGGATCCCTCTAGCCTTGAAACAGTGTTCTTGGGGTTTCTCTGGAGTGTCATCAAGGAAATCAAGGCTCCTTTCATGTGTGATGTGCAACACATAATTGCACTGCACGCAGTGCAGGGGAATCGGGCCTCATCTCGGGTCGAGGGGGAAGTCTCATGGTTTTTCTGGAGTTGCGGCGGGAACCTGGGTTATATTCTCGAGTTACGACGGGGATGGCCCTTCCACCCACGTGTTTGTTCAGCGACGTGAGGACTCCTGCATAGTTGCGAGGGAAAACTCGGGATTCTCCTCGAGGCTTGGCAGATCAATTGGGACGCCTCTCCAGCTGAGGCGGGAGACCAAGGGTCCCTTTCCACGTGCCACAGAAATCCTGGGACTCCTATCAAGTTTCACGACGAGTCAGGCATCATCTCCTTTGGAGGCACTGATCTCCGCGTACCTCTGGAGTTTTCAAAGGATGTGAGGCCTCCGGTCGCGATGAGGCGGGGAACTAGGTCTTTCTCTGTGGTCTCCACAGGGGATTCAGACATCCTTTCATCTTGGGAGATGCAAGACGAGCCTGCATTCAAGTCACTGCAGGGATATCCGGCCTTATTTCGAGTCAGGGCATCGCGGTGTCCATTCCACTTGAGGCCGCAAACTCAGGGTCCCTCTCACATACCTAGAGCTGAGAGAAGCCTACTCTTGAGGTGCTTGTGGTAAGGGGGTATTCCTCTGGAGTCGAAGCCAGGGAATAACCTCTCATCTCGAGTTAATATTTGGTCCACGGAGCTCTTTCGTGTTGCTACAGTGACCTCAGGAACCCTCTAGCCTGGAAACAGTGTTCTTGGGGTTTCTCTGGAGTGCCATCAAGGAAATCAAGGCTCCTTTCATGTGTGATGTGCAACACGGAATTGCTCTGCACGCAGTGCCGGGGAATTGGGCCTCATCTCGCGGCGAGGGGGAATTCTCATGGTTTTTCTCGAGTTGCGGCGAGAACCTGGGGTATATTCTCGAGTTACGACGGGGATGGCCTTTCCACCCACGTGTTTGTTCAGCAACATCAGGACTCCTGCCTAGTTGTGAGGGACAACTCGGGATTCTCCTCGAGGCTTGGCAGGGCAATTGGGACGCCTCTCCAGCTGAGGCTGGAGACCAAGGGTCCCTTTCCACGTGCCACAGGAATCCTGGGACTCCTATCAAGTTTCACGAGGAGTCAGGCATCGTCTCCTTTGGAGGCACTGATCTCCGCGTACCTCTGGAGTTTTCAAAGGATGTGAGGCTTCCCGTCGCGATGATGTGGGGAACCAGGTCTTTCTCTGTGGTCTCCACAGGGGATTCAGACATCCTTTCGTCTTGGGAGATGCAAGACGAGCCTGCATTCAAGTCACTGCAGGGATATCCGACCTTATTTCGAGTCAGGGCATCGCGGTGTCCATTCCACTTGTGCCGCATACTCAGGGTCCCTCTCACATACCTAGAGCTGAGAGAAGCCTCCTCTTGAGGTGCTTGTGGTAAGGTGGTATTCCTCTGGAGTCGAAGCCAGGGAATAACTTCTCATCTCGAGTTGATTTTTGGTCCACGGAGCTCTTTCGTGTTGCTACAGTGACCTCAGGATCCCTCTAGCCTTGAAACAGTGTTCTTGTGGTTTCTCTGGAGTGCCATCAAGGAAATCAAGGCTCCTTTCATGTGTGATGTGCAACACGGCATTGCTCTGCATGCAGTGAAGGGGAATCGGGCCTCATCTCGCGGTGAGAGGAAAGTCTCATGGTTTTTCTTGAGTTGCGGCGGGATCCTGGGGTATATTCTCGAGTTATGACGGGGATGGCCCTTCCACCCACGTGTTTGTTCAGCGACGTCAGGACTCCTGCCTAGTTGCGAGGGACAACTCGGGATTCTCCTCGAGGCTTGGCAGGGCAATTGGGACGCCTCTCCAGCTGAGGCGGGAAACCAAGGTCCCCTTTTCACTTGCCACAGGAATCCTGGGACTCCTATCAAGTTTCGCGAGGAGTCAGGCATCGTCTCCTTTGGAGGCACTGATCTCCGTGTAGCTCTGGAATTTTCAAACGATGTGAGGCCTCCGGTCGCGATGAGGTGGGTAACTAGGTCTTTCTCTGTGGTCTCCACAGGGGATTCAGACATCCTTTCATCTTGGGAGATGCAAGACGTGCCTGCATTCAAGTCACTGCAGATATATCCGGCCTTATTTCGCATCAGGGCATCGCAGTGTCCATTCCACTTGAGGCCGCAAACTCAGGGTCCCTCTCACATACCTAGAGCTGAGAGAAGCCTCCTCTTGAGGTGCTTGTGGTAAGGTGGTATTCCTCTGGAGTCGAAGCCAGGGACTAACCTCTCATCTCGAGTTGATTTTTGGTCCACGGAGCTCTTTCGTGTTGCTACAGTGACCTCAGGATCCCTCTAGCCTTGAAACAGTGTTCTTGGGGTTTCTCTGGAGTGCCATCAAGGAAATCAAGTCTCCTTTCAAGTGTGATGTGCAACACGGAATTGCTCTGCACTCAGTGCATTGGAATCGGGTCTCATCTCGCGGCGAGGGGGAAGTCTCATGGTTTTTCTCGAGTTGCTGCCGGAACCTGGGGTATATTCCCGAGTTATGACGGGGATGGCTCTTCCACCCACGTGTTTGTTCATCGACGCCAGGACTCCTGCCTAGTTTCGAGGGACAACTCGGGATTCTCCTCGAGGCTTGGCAGGGCAATTGGGACGCCTCTCCAGCTGAGGCGGGAGACCAAGGGTCCCTATTCACGTGCCACAGTAATCCTGGGACTCCTATCAAGTTTCATGAGGAGTCAGTCATTGTCCCTTTTGGAGGCACTGATCTCCGCGTACCTCTGGAGTTTTCAAAGGATGTGAGGCCTCAGGTCGCAATGAGGTGGGGAACTAGGTCTTTCTCTGTGGTCTCCACAGGGGATTCAAACACTCTTTCATCTTGGTAGATGCAAGAGGAGCCGGCATTCAAGTCACTGCAGAGATATCTGGCCTTATTTCGAGTCAGGGCATCGCGGTGTCCATTCCACTTGAGGCCGCAAACTCAGGGTCCCTCTCACATACCTAGAGCTGAGAGAAGCCTCCTCTTGAGGTGCTTGTCGTAAGGTGGTATTCCTCTGGAGTCGAAGCCAGGGACTAACCTCTCATCTCGAGTTGATTTTTGGTCCACGGAGCTCTTTTGTGTTGCTACAGTGACCTCAGGTTCACTCTAGCCTTGAAAGAGTGTTCTTGGGGTTTCTCTGGAGTGCCATCAAGGAAATCAAGGCTGCTTTCATGTGTGATGTGCAACACGGAATTGCTCTGCACGCAGTGCAGGGTATCGGGCCTCATTTTACGACGAGGGGGAAGTCTCATGGTTTTTCTCGAGTTGCGGTGGGAACCTGGGGTATATTCTCGAGTTACGACGGGGATGGCCCTTCCATCCACGTGTTTGTTCAGCGACGTCAGGACTCCTGCCTAGTTGTGAGGGACAACTCGGGATTCTCCTCGAGGCTTGGCAGGGCAATTGGAACGCGTCTCCATCTGAGGCGGGAGACCAAGGGTCCCTTTCCACGTGCCACAGGAATCCTGGGACTCCTATCAAGTTTCACGAGGAGTCAGGCATCGTCTCCTTTGGAGGCACTGATCTCCGCGTACCTCTGGAGTTTTCAAAGGATGTGAGGCCTCCGATCGCGATAAGGTGGGAGACTAGGTCTTTCTCTGTGGTCTCCACAGGGGATTCAGACATCCTTTCGTCTTGGGAGATGCAAGACGAGCCTGCATTCAAGTCACTGCAGGGATATCCAGCCTTATCTCGCGTCAAGGCATCGCGGTGTCCATTCCACTTGAGGCCGCAAACTCAGGGTCCCTCTCACATACCTACACCTGAGAGAAGCCTCCTCTTGAGGTGCTTGTGGTAAGGTGGTTTTCCTCTGGAGTCGAAGCCAGGGAGTAACCTCTCATCTCGAGTTGAATTCTGGTGCACGGAGCTCTTTCGTGTGGCTACAGTGACCTCAGGATCCCTCAAGCCTTGAAACAGAGTTCTTGGGGTTTCTATGGAGTGTCATCAAGGAAATCAAGGCTCCTTTCATGTGTGATGTGAAACACATAATTGCTCTGCACGCAGTGCAGGGGAATCGGGCCTCATCTCGCGGCGAGGGGGAAGTCTCATGGTTTTTCTGGAGTTGCGGCGGGAACCTGGGTTATATTCTCGAGTTACGACGGGGATGGCCCTTCCACCCACGTGTTTGTTCAGCGACGTGAGGACTCCTGCCTAGTTGCGAGGGACAACTCGGGATTCTCCTCGATGCTTGGCAGGGCAATTGGGACGCCTCTCCAGCTGAGGCTGGGGACCAAGTGTCCCTTTCCACGTGCCACAGGAATCCTGGGACTCCTATCAAGTTTCATGAGGAGTCAGGCATCCTCTCCTTTGGAGGCACTGATCTCCGCGTACCTCTGGAGTTTTCAAAGGATGTGAGGCCTCCGGTCGCGATGAGGTGGGGAACTAGGTCTTTCTCTGTGGTCTCCACAGGGGATTCAGACATCCTTTCGTCTTGGGAGATGCAAGACGAGCCTGCATTCAAGTCACTGCAGGGATATCCGGCCTTATTTCGAGTCAGGGCATCGCGGTGTCCATTCCACTTGAGGCCGCAAACTCAGGGTCCCTCTCACATACCTAGAGCTGAGAGAAGCCTCCGCTTGAGGTGCTTGTGGTAAGGGGGTATTCCTCTGGAGTCGAAGCCAGGGAATAACCTCTCATCTCGAGTTGATATTTGGTCCACGGAGCTCTTTCGCGTTGCTACAGTGACCTCAGGAACCCTCTAGCCTGGAAACAGTGTTCTTGGGGTTTCTCTGGAGTGCCATTAAGGAAATCAAGGCTCCTTTCATGTGTGATGTGCAACACGGAATTGCTCTGCACGCAGTGCCGGGGAATCGGGCCTCATCTCGCGGCGAGGGGGAATTCTCATGGTTTTTCTCGACTTGCGGCGGGAACCTGGGGTATATTCTCGAGTTACGACGGGGATGGCCCTTCCACCCACGTGTTTGTTCAGCAACATCAGGACTCCTGCCTAGTTGCTAGGGACAACTCAGGATTCTCCTCGAGGCTTGGCAGGGCAATTGGGACGCCTCTCCAGCTGAGGCTGGAGACCAAGGGTCCCTTTCCACGTGCCACAGGAATCCTGGGACTCCTATCAAGTTTCACGAGGAGTCAGGCATCGTCTCCTTTGGAGGCACTGATCTCCGCGTACCTCTGGAGTTTTCAAAGGATGTGAGGCTTCCGGTCGCGATGATGTGGGGAACTAGGTCTTTCTCTGTGGTCTCCACAGGGGATTCAGACATCCTTTCGTCTTGGGAGATGCAAGACGAGCCTGCATTCAAGTCACTGCAGGGATATCCGGCATTATTTCGAGTCAGGGCATCGCGGTGTCCATTCCACTTGAGGCCGTATACTCAGGGTCCCTCTCACATACCTAGAGCTGAGAGAAGCCTCCTCTTGAGGTGCTTGTGGTAAGATGGTATTCCTCTGGAGTCGAAGCCAGGAAATAACTTCTCATCTCGAGTTGATTCTTGGTCCACGGAGCTCTTTCGTGTTGCTACAGTGACCTCAGGATCCCTCTAGCCTTGAAACAGTGCTCTTGGGGTTTCTCTGGAGTGCCATCAAGGATATCAAGGCTCCTTTCATGTGTGATGTGCAACACGGAATTGCTCTGCACGCAGTGCCGGGGAATCGGGCCTCATCTCGCGGCGAGGGGAAGTCTCACGTTTTTCTCGAGTTGCGGGGGGAACCTGGGGTATATTCTCGAGTTATGACGGGGATGGCCCTTCCACACACATGTTTCTTCAGTGACGTCAGGACTCCTGCCTAGTTGTGAGGGACAACTCGGGATTCTCCTCGAGGCTTGGCAGGGCAATTGGGACGCCTCTCCAGCTGAGGCGGGAGACCAAGGGTCCCTTTCCACGTGCCACAGGAATCCTGGGACTCCTATCAAGTTTCACGAGGAGTCAGGCATCGTCTCCTTTGGAGGCACTGATCTCCGCGTACCTCTGGAGTATTCAAAGGATGTGAGGCCTCCGGTCGCGATGACGTGGGGAACTAGGTCTTTCTCTGTGGTCTCCACAGGGGATTCAGACATCCTTTCGTCTTGGGAGATGTAAGACGAGCCTGCATTCAAGTCACTGCAGGGATATCCGGCCTTATTTCGATCCAGGGCCTCGCGGTGTCCATTCGACTAGAGGCTTCAAACTCAGGGTCCCTCTCACATACCTAGAGATGAGCGAAGCCTCCTTTTGAGGTGCTTGTGGTAAGGTGGTATTCCTCTGGAGTTGAAGCCAGGGACTCACCTCTCATCTCGAGTTAATTTTTGGTCCACGGAGCTCTTTCGTGTTGCTACAGTGACCTCAGGATCCCTCTAGCCTTGAAACAGTGTTCTTGGGCTTTCTCTGGAGTGCCATCAAGGAAATCAAGGCTCCTTTCATGTGTGATGTGCAACACGGAATTGCTATGCATGCAGTGCAGGGGAATCGGGCCTCATCTCCCGGCGAGGGAGAAGTCTCATGGTTTTTCTCGAGTTGCGGCGGGAACCTGGGGTATATTCTCGAGTTACGACGGGGATGGCCCTTCCACACACGTGTTTGTACAGCGACATCAGGACTTCTGCCTAGTTGCGAGGACCAACTCGGGATTCTCCTCGAGGCTTGGCAGGGCAATTTGGATGCCTCTCCAGCTGAGGCGGGAGACCAAGGGTCCCTTTCCACGTGCCACAGGAATCCTGGGACTCCTGTCAAGTTTCACGAAGAGTCAGGCATCGTCTCCTTTGGAGACACTGATCTCTGCGTACCTCGGGAGTTATCAAAGGATGTGAGGCGTCCGGTCGCGATGAGGTGGGTAACTAGGTCTTTCTCTGTCGTCTCCACAGGGGATTCAGACATCCTTTCATCTTGGGAGATGCAAAACGAGCCTGCATTCAAGTCACTGCAGGGATATCCGGCCTTATTTCGAGTCAGGGCATCGCGGTGTCCATTCCACTTGAGGCTGCAAACTCAGGGTCCCTCTCACATACCTAGAGCTGAGAGAAGCCTCCTCTTGAGGTGCTTGTGGAAAGGTGGTATTCCTCTGGAGTCGAAGTCAGGGACTAATCTCTCATCTCGAGTTGATTTTTGGTCCATGGAGCCCTTTCGTGTTGCTACAGTGACCTCAGGATGCCTCTAGCCTTGAAACAGTGTTCCTGGGGTTTCTCTGGAGTGCCATCAAGGAAATCAAGGCTCCTCTCATGTGTGATGTGCAACACGGAATTGCTCTGCACGCAGTGCAGGGGAATCGGGCCTCATCTCGCGGCGAGGGGGAAGTTTCATGGTTTTTCTCGAGTTGCGGCGGGTACCTGGGGTATATTCTCGAGTTACGACGGGGATGGCCCTTCCACACACATGTTTGTTCAGCCACGTCAGGACTCCTGCCTAGTTGCGAGGGACAACTCGGGATTTTCCTCGAGGCTTGGCAGGGAAATTGGGATGCCTCTCCAGATGAGGCGGGAGACCAAGGGTCCCTTTCCACGTGCCACAGGAATCCTGGGACTCCTATCAAGTTTCACGAGGAGTCAGGCATCGTCTCCTTTGGAGGCACTGTTCTCCGCATACCTCTGAAGATTTCAAAGGATGTGAGGCCTCCGGTCGCGATGAGGTGGGGAACTAGGTCTTTCTCTGTGGTCTCCACAGGGGATTCAGACATCCTTTCGTCTTGGGAGATGCAAGACGAGCCTGCTTTCAAGTCACTGCAATGATATCCAGCCTTATTTCGAGTCATGGCATCGCGGTGTCCATTCCACTTGAGGCCGCTAACTCAGGGTCCCTCTCACATACCTAGAGCTGAGAGAAGCCTCCTCTTGAGTTACTTGTGGTAAGGTGGTGTTCTTCTGGAGTCGAAGTCAGGGACTAACCTCTCATCTCGAGTTGATTTTTGGCCCACGGAGCTCTTTCTTGTTGCTACAGTGACCTCAGGATCCGTCTAGCCTTGAAACAGTGTTCTTGGGGTTTCTCTGGAGTGCCATCAAGGAAATCAAGGCTCCTTTCATGTGTGATGTACAACACGAAATTGCTCTGCACGCAGTGCAGGGGAATCGGGCCTCATCTCGCGGCGAGGGGGAAGTCTCATGTTTTTTCTCGAGTTGCGGCGGGAACCTGGGGTATATTCTCGAGTTACGACGGGGATGGCCCTCTCACACACGTGTTTGTTCAGCCACGTCAGGACTCCTGCCTAGTTGCGACGGACAACTCGGGATTCTCCTCGAGGCTTGGCAGGGCAATTGGGACGCCTCTCCAGCTGAGGCGGGAGACCAAGGGTCCCTTTCCACGTGCCACCGGATTCCTGGGACTCCTACCTAGTTTCACGAGGAATCAGGCATCGTCTCCTTTGGAGGTACTGATCTCCGCGTACCTCTGGAGTTTTCAAAGGATGTGAGGCCTCCGGTCGCGATGAGGTGGGGAACTAGGTCTTTCTCTGTGGTCTCCACAGGGGATTCAAACATTCTTTCATCTTGGGAGATGCAAGACGAGCCTGCATTCAAGTCACTGCAGGGATATGCGGCCTTAATTCGAGTCAGGGCATCGCGGTGTCCATTCCACGTGAGGCTGCAAACTGAGGGTCCCTCTCACATACCTAGAGCTGAGAGACGCGTCCTCTTGAGGTGCTTGTGGTAAGGTGGTATTCCTCTGGAGTCGAATCCAGGGACTAACCTCTCATCTCGTGTTGATTCTTGGTCCACGGAGCTCTTTCGTGTTGCTAGAGTGACCTCAGGATCCCTCTAGCCTTGAAACAGTGTTCTTGGGGTTTCTCTGGAGTGCCATCAAAGAAATCAAGGCTCCTTTCATGTGTGATGTGCAACACGGAATTGCTCTGCACGCAGTGCCGGGGAATCGGGCCTCATCTCACGGCGAGGGGAAGTCTCACGTTTTTCTCGAGTTGCGGCGGGAACCTGGGATATATTCTCGAGTTACGACGGGGATGGCCCTTCCACACACATGTTTCTTCAGTGACGTCAGGACCCCTGCCTAGTTGCGAGGGACAACTCGGGATTCTCCTCGAGGATTGGCAGGGCAATTGGGACGCCTCTCCAGCTGAGGCGGGAGACCAAGGGTCCCTTTCCACGTGCCACAAGAATCGTGGGACTCCTATCAAGTTTTACGAGGAGTCAGGCATCGTCTCCTTTGGAGGCACTGATCTCCGCGTACCCTTGGAGTTTTCAAAGGATCTCAGGCCTCCGGTCGCGATGAGGAGGGGAACTAGGTCTTTCTCTGTGGTCTCCACAGGGGATTCAGACATCCTTTCGTCTTGGGAGATGCAAGACGAGCCTGCATTCAAGTCACTGCAGGGATATCCGGCCTTATTTCGAGTCAGGGCATCACAGTGTCCATTCCACTTGAGGCCGCAAACTCAGGGTCCCTCTCACATACCTAGAGCTGAGAGAAGCCTCCTCTTGAGGTGCTTGTGGTAAGGGGGTATTCCTCTGGAGTCGAAGCCAGGGAATAACCTCTCATCTCGTGTTGATATTTGGTCCACGGAGCTCTTTCGCGTTGCTACAGTGACCTCAGGAACCCTCTAGCCTGGAAACAGTGTTCTTGGGGTTTCTCTGGAGTGCCATCAAGGAAATCAAGGCTCCTCTCATGTGTGATGTGCAACACGGAATTGCTCTGCACGCAGTGCAGGGGAATCGGGCCTCATCTCGCGGCGAGGGGGAAGTTTCATGGTTTTTCTCGAGTTGCGGCGGGTACCAGGGGTATATTCTCGAGTTACGACGGGGATGGCCTTTCCACACACATGTTTGTTCAGCCACGTCAGGACTCCTGCCTAGTTGCGAGGGACAACTCGGGATTTTCCTCGAGGCTTGGCAGGGCAATTGTGATGCCTCTCCAGATGAGGCGGGAGACCAAGGGTCCCTTTCCACATGCCACAGGAATCCTGGGACTCCTATCAAGTTTCACGAGGAGTCAGGCATTGTCTCCTTTGGAGGCACTGTTCTCCTCATACCTCTGAAATTTTCAAAGGATGTGAGGCCTCCGGTCGCGATGAGGTGGGGAACTAGGTCTTTCTCTGTGGTCTCCACAGGGGATTCAGACATCCTTTCGTCTTGGGAGATGCAAGACGAGCCTGCTTTCAAGTCACTGCAATGATATCCGGCCTTATTTCGAGTCAGGGCATCGCGGTGTCCATTCCACTTGAGGCCGCTAACTCAGGGTCCCTCTCACATACCTAGAGCTGAGAGAAGCCTCCTCTTGAGGTGCTTGTGGTAAGGTGGTATTCCTCTGGAGTCGAAGCCAGGGACTAACCTCTCATCTCCAGTTGATTTTTGGTCCACGGAGCTCTTTCGTGTTGCTACAGTGACCTCAGGATCCCTCTAGCCTTGAAACAGTGTTCTTGGGGTTTCTCTGGAGTGCCATCAAGGAAATCAAGGCTCCTTTCATGTGTGATGTGCAACACGGAATTGCTCTTCACGCAGTGCAGGGGAATCGAGCCTCATCTCGCGGCCAGGGGGAAGTCTCATGGTTTTTCTCGAGTTGCGGAGGGAACCTGGGGTATATTCTCGAGTTACGACGGGGATGGCCCTTCCAACCACGTGTTTGTTCAGCGACGTCAGGACTCCTGCCTAGTTGCGAGGGACAACTCGGGATTCTCCTCGAGGCTTGGCAGGGCAATTGGGACTCCTCTCCAGCTGAGGCGGGAGACCAAGTGTCCCTTTCCACGTGCCACAGGAATCCTGGGACTCCTATCAAGTTTCTCGAGGAGTCAGGCATCGTCTCCTTTGGAGGCACTGTTCTCCGCGTAGCTCTGGAGTTTTCAAAGGATGTGAGGCCTCCGGTCGCGATGAGGTGGGGAACTAGGTCTTTCTCTGTGGTCTCCACAGGGGATTCAGACATCCTTTCGTCTTGGGAGATGCAAGACGAGCCTGCATTCAAGTCACTGCAGGGATATCCGGCCTTATTTTGAGTCAGGGCATTGCGGTGTCCATTTGACCTGAGGCTGCAAACTCAGGGTCCCTCTCACATACCTAGAGCTGAGAGAAGCCTCCACTTGAGGTGCTTGTGGTAAGGTGGTATTCCTCTGGAGTCGAAGCCAGGGACTAACCCCTCATCTCGAGTTGATTTTTGGTCCACGGAGTTCTTTCGTGTTGCCACAGTGACTTCAGGATACCTCTATCCTGGAAACAGTGATCTTGGGGTTTCTCTGGAGTGCCATCAGGGAAATCAAGGCTCCTTTTATGTGTGATGTGCAACACGGAATTGCTCTGCACAAGGTGCAGGGGAATCAGGCCTCATCTCGCGGCGAGGGGGAAGTCTCATGGTTTTTCTCGAGTTGCGGCGGGAACCTGGGGTATATTCTCGTGTTACGACGGGAATGGCCCTTCCACACACGTGTTTCTTCAGCGACGTCAGGACTCCTGCCTAGTTGCGAGGGACAACTCGGGATTCTCCTCGAGTCTTGGCAGGGCAATTGGGATGCCTCTCCAGCTGAGGCGGGAGACCAAGGGTCCCTTTCCACGTGCCACAGGTGTGCTGGGACTCCTATCAAGTTTCACGAGGAGTCAGGGATCGTCTCCTTTGGAGGCACGGATCTCTGCGTACCTCTGGAGTTTTCAAAGGATGTGAGGCCTCCGGTCGCCATGAGGTGGGGAACTAGGTCTTTCTCTGTGGTCACCACAGGGGATTCAGACATCCTTTCATCTTGGGAGATGCAAGACGAGCCTGCATTCAAGTCACTGCAGGGATATCCGGCCTTATTTCGAGTCAGGGCATCGCGGTGTCCATTCCACTTGAGGCCGCAAACTCAGGGTCCCTCTCACATACCTAGAGCTGATAGAAGCCTCCTCTTGAGGTGCTTGTGGTTAGGTGGTATTCTTCTGGAGTCGAAGCCAGGGACTAACCTCTCATCTCGAGTTGATCTTTGGTCCACGGAGCTCTTTCGTGTTGCTACAGTGACCTCAGGATCCCTCTAGCCTTGAAACAGTGTTCTTGGGGTTTCTCTGGAGTGCCATCAAGGAAATCAAGGCTCCTTTCATGTGTGATGTGCAACACAGAATTGATCTGCCCGCAGTGCAGGGGAATCGGGCCTCATCTCGCGGCGAGGGGGAAGTCTCATGGTTTTTCTCGAGTTGCGGCAGGAACCTTCCGTATATTCTCGAGTTACGACGGGGATGGCCCTTCCACCCACGTGTTTGTTCAGCGACGTCAGGACTCCTGCCTAGTTGAAAGGGACAACTCGCGATTCTCCTCGAGGATTGGCTGGGCAATTGGGACGCCTCTCCAGCTGAGGCGGGAGACCAAGTGTCCCTTTCCACGTGCCACAGAAATCCTGGGACTGCTATCAAGTTTCACGAGGAGTCAGGCATCATCTCCTTTGGAGGCACTGATCTCCGCGTACCTCTGGAGTTTTCAAATGACGTGAGGCCTCCGGTCGCGATGAGGTGGGGAACTAGGTCTTTCTCTGTGGTCTGCACAGGGGATTCAGACATCCTTTCGTCTTGGGAGATGCAAGACGAGCCTGCATTCAAGTCACTGCAGGGATATCCGGCCTTATTTCGCTTCAGAGCATCGCAGGGTCCATTCCACTTAAGGCCACAAAATCAGGGTCCCTTTCACATACCTAGAGCTGAGAGAAGCCTCCTCTTGAGGTGCTTGTGGTAAGGTGGTATTCCTCTGGAGTCGAAGCCAGGGACTAACCTCTCATTTCGAGTTGATTTTTGGAACACGGAGCTCTTTCATGTGGCTACAGTGACCTCAGGATCCCTCTAGCCTTGAAACAGTGTTCTTGGGGTTTCTCTGGAGTGCCATCAAGGAAATAAAGCCTCCTTTCATGTTTGATGTGCAACACGGAATTGCTCTGCACGCAGTGCAGGGGAATCGGGCCTCATCTCGCGGCGAGGGGGAAGTCTCATGGTTTTTCTCGAGTTGCGGTGGGAACCTGGGGTATATTCTCGAGTTACGACGGGGATGGCCATTCCACCCACGTGTTTGTTCAGCGACGTCAGGACTCCAGCCTAGTTGCGAGGGACAACTCTGGATTCTCCTCGAGGCTTGGCAGGGCAATTGGGACTCCTCTCCAGCTGAGGCGGGAGACCAAGGGTCCCTTTCCACGTGCCACAGGAGTCCTGGGACTCCTATCAAGTTTCACGAGAAGTCAGGCATCGTCTCCATTGGAGGCACTGTTCTCCGCGTAGCTCTGGAGTTTTCAAGGGATGTGAGGCCTCCGGTCGCGATGAGGTGGGGAACTAGGTCTTTCTCTGTGGTCTCCACAGGGGATTCAGACATCCTTTCGTCTTGGGAGATGCAAGACGAGCCTGCATTCAAGTCACTGCAGGGATATCCGGCCTTATTTCGAGTCAGGGCATCGCAGTGTCCATTCGACCTGAGGCTGCAAACTCAGGGTACCTCTCACATACCTAGAGCTGAAAGAAGCCTCCACTTGAGGTGCTTGTGGTAAGGTGGTATTCCTCTGGAGTCGAAGCCAGGGACTAACCTCTCATCTCGAGTTGATTTTTGGTCCACGGAGTTCTTTCGTGTTGCTACAGTGACTTCAGGATCCCTCTAGCCTGGAAACAGTGTTCTGGGGATTTCTCTGGAGTGCCATCAAGGAAATCAAAGCTCCTTTCATGTGTGATGTGCAACACGGAATTGCTCTGCACGCAGTGCAGGGGAATCGGGCCTCATCTCGCGGCGAGGGGGAAGTCTCATGGTTTTTCTCGAGTTGCGGCGGGAACCTGGGTTATATTCTCGAGTTACGACGGGAATGGCCCTTCCACACACGTGTTTCTTCAGCGACGTCAGGACTCCTGCCTAGTTGCGAGGGACAACTCGGGATTCTCCTCGAGGCTTGGCAGGGCAATTGGGATGCCTCTCCAGCTGAGGCGGGAGACCAAGGGTCCCTTTCCACGTGCCACAGGAGTCCTGGAACTCCTATCATGTTTCTCGAGATGTCAGGGATCGTCTCCTTTGGAGGCACGCATCTCTGCGTACCTCTGGAGTTATCACAGGATGTGAGGCCTCCGGTCGCGATGAGGTGGGGAACTAGGTCTTTCTCTGTGGTCTCCACAGGGGATTCAGACAACCTTTCATCTTGGGAGATGCAAGACGAGCCTGCATTCAAGTCACTGCAGGGATATCCGGCTGTATTTCGATTCAGGGCATCGGGGTGTCCATTCCACTTGAGGCCGCAAACTCAGGGTCCCTCTCACATACCTAGAGCTGAGAGAAGCCTCCTCTTGAGGTGCTTGTGGTAAGGTGGTAGTCCCCTGGAGTCGAAGCCAGGGACTAACCTCTCATCTCGAGTTGATTTTTGGTCCACGGAGCTCTTTCGTGTTGCTACAGTGACCTCAGTATCCCTCTAGACTTGAAACAGTGTTCTTGGGGTTTCTCTGGAGTACCATCAAGGAAATCAAGGCTCCTTTCATGTGTGATGTGCAACACGGAATTGCTCTGCACGCAGTGCAGGGGAATCGGGCCTCATCTCGCGGCGAGGGGGAAGTCTCATGGTTTTTCTCGAGTTGCGGCGGGAACCTGGGGTATATTCTCGAGTTACGACAGGGATGGCCCTTCCACACACATGTTTGTTCAGCGACAGCAGGACCCCTGCCTAGTTGCAAGGGACATTTCGGAATTAATCTCGAGGCTTGGCAGGACAATTGGGACGCCTCTCCGGGTGAGGGGGGAGACCAAGGGTCCCTTTCCACATGCCACAGTAATCCTGGGACTCCTATCAAGTTTCACGAGGAGTCAGGCATCGTCTCCTTTGGAGGCACTGATCTCCACGTAGCTCTGGAGTTTTCAAAGGATGTGAGGCCTCCGGTCGCGATGAGGTGGGGAACTAGGTCTTTCTCTGTGGTCTCCACAGGGGATTCAGACATCCTTTCGTCTTGGGAGATGCAAGACGAGCCTGCATTCAAGTCACTGCAGGGATATCCGGCCTTATTTCGAGCCAGGGCATCGCGGTGTCCATTCCACTTGAGGCCGCAAACTCAGGGTCCCTCTCACATACCTAGAGATGAGAGAAGCCTCCTCTTGAGGTGCTTGTGGTAAGGTGGTTTCCTCTGGAGTCGAAGCCAGGAACAAACCTCTCATCTCGAGTTGATTTTTGGTCCACGGAGCTCTTTCGTGTTGCTACAGTGACCTCAGGATCCCTCTAGCCTTGAAACAGTGTTCTTGGGGTTTCTCTGGAGTGCCATCAAGGAAATAAAGGCTCCTTTCATGTTTGATGTGCAACACGGAATTGCTCTGCAGGCAGTGCAGGGGAATCGGGCCTCATCTCGTGGCGAGGTGGAAGTCTCATGATTTTTCTCGAGTTGCGGCGGAAACCTGGGGTATATTCTCGAGTTACGACGGGGATGGCCCTTCCACCCACGTGTTTGTTCAGCGACGTCAGGACTCCAGCCTAGTTGCGAGGGACAACTCGGGATTCTCCTCGAGGCTTGGCAGGGCAATTGGGACTCCTCTCCAGCTGAGGCGGGAGACCAAGTGTCCCTTTCCACGTGCCACAGGAATCCTGGGACTCCTATCAAGTTTCTCGAGGAGTCAGGCATCGTCTCCTTTGGAGGCACTGTTCTCCGCGTAGCTCTGGAGTTTTCAAAGGATGTGAGGCCTCCGGTCGCGATGAGGTGGGGAACTAGGTCTTTCTCTGTGGTCTCCACAGGGGATTCAGACATCCTTTCGTCTTGGGAGATGCAAAACGAGCCTGCATTCAAGTCACTGCAGGGATATCCGGCCTTATTTTGAGTCAGGGCATCGCGGTGTCCATTTGACCTGAGGCTGCAAACTCAGGGTCCCTCTCACATACCTAGAGCTGAGAGAAGCCTCCACTTGAGGTGCTTGTGGTAAGGTGGTATTCCTCTGGAGTCGAAGCCAGGGACTAACCCCTCATCTCGAGTTGATTTTTGGTCCACGGAGTTCTTTCGTGTTGCCACAGTGACTTCAGGATACCTCTATCCTGGAAACAGTGATCTTGGGGTTTCTCTGGAGTGCCATCAGGGAAATCAAGGCTCCTTTCATGTGTGATGTGCAACACGGAATTGCTCTGCACAAGGTGCAGGGGAATCAGGCCTCATCTCGCGGCGAGGGGGAAGTCTCATGGTTTTTCTCGAGTTGCGGCGGGAACCTGGGGTATATTCTCGTGTTACGACGGGAATGGCCCTTCCACACACGTGTTTGTTCAGCGACGTCAGGACTCCTGCCTAGTTGCGAGGGACAACTCGGGATTCTCCTCGAGTCTTGGCAGGGCAATTGGGATGCCTCTCCAGCTGAGGCGGGAGACCAAGGGTCCCTTTCCACGTGCCACAGGTGTGCTGGGACTCCTATCAAGTTTCACGAGGAGTCAGGGATCGTCTCCTTTGGAGGCACGGATCTCTGCGTACCTCTGGAGTTATCACAGGATGTGAGGCCTCCGGTCGCGATGAGGTGGGGAACTAGGTCTTTCTCTGTGGTCTCCACAGGGGATTCAGACATCCTTTCGTCTTGGGAGATGCAAGACGAGCCTGCATTCAAGTCACTGCAGGGATATCCGGCCTTATTTCGAGCCAGGGCATCGCGGTGTCCATTCCACTTGAGGCCGCAAACTCAGGGTCCCTCTCACATACCTAGAGATGAGAGAAGCCTCCTCTTGAGGTGCTTGTGGTAAGGTGGTTTCCTCTGGAGTCGAAGCCAGGAACAAACCTCTCATCTCGAGTTGATTTTTGGTCCACGGAGCTCTTTCGTGTTGCTACAGTGACCTCAGGATCCCTCTAGCCTTGAAACAGTGTTCTTGGGGTTTCTCTGGAGTGCCATCAAGGAAATAAAGGCTCCTTTCATGTTTGATGTGCAACACGGAATTGCTCTGCAGGCAGTGCAGGGGAATCGGGCCTCATCTCGTGGCGAGGTGGAAGTCTCATGATTTTTCTCGAGTTGCGGCGGAAACCTGGGGTATATTCTCGAGTTACGACGGGGATGGCCCTTCCACCCACGTGTTTGTTCAGCGACGTCAGGACTCCAGCCTAGTTGCGAGGGACAACTCGGGATTCTCCTCGAGGCTTGGCAGGGCAATTGGGACTCCTCTCCAGCTGAGGCGGGAGACCAAGTGTCCCTTTCCACGTGCCACAGGAATCCTGGGACTCCTATCAAGTTTCTCGAGGAGTCAGGCATCGTCTCCTTTGGAGGCACTGTTCTCCGCGTAGCTCTGGAGTTTTCAAAGGATGTGAGGCCTCCGGTCGCGATGAGGTGGGGAACTAGGTCTTTCTCTGTGGTCTCCACAGGGGATTCAGACATCCTTTCGTCTTGGGAGATGCAAGACGAGCCTGCATTCAAGTCACTGCAGGGATATCCGGCCTTATTTTGAGTCAGGGCATCGCGGTGTCCATTTGACCTGAGGCTGCAAACTCAGGGTCCCTCTCACATACCTAGAGCTGAGAGAAGCCTCCACTTGAGGTGCTTGTGGTAAGGTGGTATTCCTCTGGAGTCGAAGCCAGGGACTAACCCCTCATCTCGAGTTGATTTTTGGTCCACGGAGTTCTTTCGTGTTGCCACAGTGACTTCAGGATACCTCTATCCTGGAAACAGTGATCTTGGGGTTTCTCTGGAGTGCCATCAGGGAAATCAAGGCTCCTTTCATGTGTGATGTGCAACACGGAATTGCTCTGCACAAGGTGCAGGGGAATCAGGCCTCATCTCGCGGCGAGGGGGAAGTCTCATGGTTTTTCTCGAGTTGCGGCGGGAACCTGGGGTATATTCTCGAGTTACGACGGGAATGGCCCTTCCACACACGTGTTTGTTCAGCGACGTCAGGACTCCTGCCTAGTTGCGAGGGACAACTCGGGATTCTCCTCGAGTCTTGGCAGGGCAATTGGGATGCCTCTCCAGCTGAGGCGGGAGACCAAGGGTCCCTTTCCACGTGCCACAGGTGTGCTGGGACTCCTATCAAGTTTCACGAGGAGTCAGGGATCGTCTCCTTTGGAGGCACGGATCTCTGCGTACCTCTGGAGTTATCACAGGATGTGAGGCCTCCGGTCGCGATGAGGTGGGGAACTAGGTCTTTCTCTGTGGTCTCCACAGGGGATTCAGACATCCTTTCGTCTTGGGAGATGCAAGACGAGCCTGCATTCAAGTCACTGCAGGGATATCCGGCCTTATTTCGAGCCAGGGCATCGCGGTGTCCATTCCACTTGAGGCTGCAAACTCAGGGTCCCTCTCACATACCTAGAGCTGAGAGAAGCCTCCTCTTGAGGTGCTTGTGGTAAGGTGGTATTCCTCTGGAGTCGAAGCCAGGGACTAACCTCTCATCTCGAGTTGATTTTTGGTCCACGGAGCTCTTTCGTGTGGCTACAGTGACCTCAGGATCCCTCTAGCCTTGAAATAGTGTTCTTGGGGTTTCTCTGGAGTGCCATCAAGGAAATCAAGGCTCCTTTCATGTGTGATGTGCAACACGGAATTGCTCTGCACGCAGTGCAGGGGAATCGGGCCTCATCTCGTGGCGAGGGGGAAGTCTTATGGTTTTTCTCGAGTAGCGGCGGGAACCTGGGGTATATTCTCGAGTTACGACGGGGATGGCCATTCCACCCACGTGTTTGTTCAGCGACGTCAGGACTCCAGCCTAGTTGCGAGGAACAATTCGGGATTCTCCTCGAGGCTTGGCAGGGCAATTGGGACTCCTCTCCAGCTGAGGCGGGAGACCAAGGGTCCCTTTCCACGTCCACAGGAATCCTGGGACTCCTATCAAGTTTCTCGAGGAGTCAGGCATCGTCTCCTTTGGAGGCACTGTTCTCCGCGTAGCTCTGGAGTTTTCAAAGGATGTGAGGCCTCCGGTCGCGATGAGGTGGGGAACTAGGTCTTTCTCTGTGGTCTCCACAGGGGATTCAGACATCCTTTCGTCTTGGGAGATGCAAGACGAGCCTGCATTCAAGTCACTGCAGGGATATCCGGCCTTATTTCGAGTCAGGGCATCGCGGTGTCCATTCGACCTGAGGCTGCAAACTCAGGGTCCCTCTCACATACCTAGAGCTGAGAGAAGCCTCCACTTGAGGTGCTTGTGGTAAGGTGGTATTCCACTGGAGTCGAAGCCAGGGACTAACCTCTCATCTCGAGTTGATTTTTGGTTCACGGAGTTCTTTCGTGTTGCTACAGTGACTTCAGGATACCTCTAGCCTGAAAACAGTGATCTTGGGGTTTCTCTGGAGTGCCATCAGGGAAATCAAGGCTCCTTTCATGTGTGATGTGCAACACGGAATTGCTCTGCATAAGGTGCAGGGGAATCGGGCCTCATCTCGCAGCGAGGGGGAAGTCTCATGGTTTTTCTCGAGTTGCGGCGGGAACCTGGGGTATATTCTCGAGTTACGACGGGAATGGCCCTTCCACACACGTGTTTCTTCAGCGACGTCAGGACTCCTGCCTAGTTGCGAGGGACAACTCGGGATTCTCCTCGAGGCTTGGCAGGGTAATTGGGATGCCTCTCCATCTGAGGCGGGAGCCCAAGGGTCCCTTTCCACGTGCCACAGGAGTCCTGGGACTCCTATCAAGTTTCACGAGGAGTCAGGGATCGTCTCCTTTGGAGGCACGGATCTCTGCGTACCTCTGGAGTTATCACAGGATGTGAGGCCTCCGGTCGCGATGAGGTGGGGAACTAGGTCTTTCTCTGTGGTCTCCACAGGGGATTCAGACATCCTTTCGTCTTGGGAGATGCAAGACGAGCCTGCATTCAAGTCACTGCAGGGATATCCGGCCTTATTTTGAGTCCAGGCATCGTGGTGTCTATTCGACTGGAGGCTGCAAACTCAGGGTCCCTCTCACATACCTAGAGCTGAGAGAAGCCTCCTCTTGAGGTGCTTGTGGTAAGGTGGTATTCCTCTGGAGTCGAAGCCAGGGACTAACCCCTCATCTCGAGTGGATTTTTGTTCCACCGAGCTCTTTCGTGTTGCTACAGTGACCTCAGGATCCCTCTAGCCTTGAAACAGTGTTCTTGGGGTTTCTCTGGAGTGCCATCAAGGAAATCAAGGCTCCTTTCATGTGTGATGTGCAACACGGAATTGCTCTACACGCAGTGCAGGGGAATCGGGCCTCATTTCGCAGTGAGGGGGAATTCTCATGGTTTTTCTCGAGTTGCGGCGGGAACCTGGGCTATATTCTCGAGTTACAACGGCGATGGCCCTTCCACCCACGTGTTTCTTCAGCCACGTCAGGACTCCTGCCTAGTTGCGAGGGACAACTCGGGATTCTCCTCGAGGCTGGGCAGGGCAATTGGGACGCCTCTCCATCTGTGGCGGTAGACCAAGTGTCCCTTTCCACGTGCCACAGGAATCCTGGGACTCCTAACAAGTTTCACGAGGAGTCAGGCATCGTCTCCTTTGGAGGCACTGATCTCCGCGTACCTCTGGAGTTTTCAAAGGATGTGAGGCCTCCGCTCGCGATGAGGTGGGGAACTAGGTCTTTCTCTGTGGTCTCCACAGGGGATTCAGACATCCTTTCGTCTTGGGAGATGCAAGACGAGCCTGCATTCAAGTCACTGCAGGGATATCCGGCCTTATTTCGCGTCAGGGCATCACAGTGTCCATTCCACTTGAGGCCGCAAACTCAGGGTCCCTCTCACATACCTAGAGCTGAGAGAAGCCTCCTCTTGAGGTGCTTGTGGTAAGGTGGTATTCCTCTGGAGTCGAAGCCAGGGACTAATCTCTCATCTCGAGTTGATTTTTGGTCCACAGTGTTCTTTCTTGTTGCTACAGTGACCTCAGGATCCCTCTAGCCTTGAAACAGTGTTCTTGGGGTTTCTCTGGAGTGCCATGAAGGAAATCAAGGCTCCTTTCATGTGTGATGTGCAACACGGAATTTCTCTGCCCGCAGTGTAGGGGAATCGGGCCACATCTCACGTCGAGGGGGAAGTCTCATGGTTTATCTCGAGTTTCGGCGGGAACCTGGGGTATATTCTCGAGTTACGACGGGGATGGCCATTCCACACACGTGTTTGTTCAGCGACGTCAGGACTCCTGCCTAATTGCGAGGGACAGCTCGGGATTCTCCTCGAGGCTTGGCAGGGCAATTGGGACGCCTCTCCAGCTGAGGCGGGAGACCAAGTGTCCCTTTCCACGTGCCACAGGAATCCTGGGACTCGTATCAAGTTTCCCGAGGAGTCAGGCATCGTCTCCTTTGGAGGCACTGATCTCCGCGTACCTCTGGAGTTTTCAAAGGATGTGAGGCCTCCGTTCGCGATGAGGTGGGGAACTATGTCTTTCTCTGTGGTCTCCACAGGGGATTCAGACATCCTTTCGTCTTGGGAGATGCAAGACGAGCCTGCATTCAAGTCAATGCAGGGATATCCGCCCTTATTTCGAGTCAGGGCATCGCGGTGTCCATTCCACGTGATGCCGCATACTCAGGGTCCCTCTCACATACCTAGAGCTGAGAGAAGCCTCCTCTTGAGGTGCTTGTGATAAGGTGGTATTCCTCTGGAGTCGAAGCCAGGGAATAACCTCTCATCTCGAGTTGATTATTGGTCCACGGAGCTCTTTCATGTTGCTACAGTGACCTCAGGATCCCTCTAGCCTTGAAACAGTGTTCTTGGGGTTTCTCTGGAGTGCCATCAAGGAAATCAAGGCTCCTTTCATGTTTGATGTGCAGCACGGAATGGCTCTGCACGCAGTGTAGGGAAATCGGGCCTCACCTCGCGGCGAGGGGGAAGTCTCATGGTTTTTCTCGAGTTGCGGCGGGAACCTGGGCTATATTATCGAGTTACGATGGGGATGGCCCTTCCACCCAGGTGTTGGTTCAGCGACGTCAGGACTCCTGCCTAGTTGCGAGGGACAATTCGGGATTCTCCTCGAGGCTTGGCAGGGCAATTGGGACGCCTCTCCAGCTGAGGCGGGAGACCAAGGGTCCCTTTCCACGTGCCACAGGAATCCTGGGACTCCTATCAAGTTTCACGAGGAGTCAGGCATTGTCTCATTTGGAGGCACTGATCTCCGCGTACCTCTGGAGTTTTCAAAGGATGTGAGGCCTCCGGTCGCGATGAGGTGGGGAACTAGGTCTTTCTCTGTGGTCTCCACAGGGGATTCAGACATCCTTTCGTCTTGGGAGATGCAAGACGAGCCTGCATTCAAGTCACTGCAGGGATATTCGGCCTTATTTCGATTCAGGGCATCCCGGTGTCCATTCGACTAGAGGCTGCAAACTCAGGGTCCCTCTCACATACCAAGAGCTGAGAGAAGCCTCCTCTTGAGGTGCTTGTGGTAAGGTGGTATTCCTCTGGAGTCGAAGCCAGGGACTAACCTCTCATCTCGAGTTGATTTTTGGTCCACGGAGCTCTTTCGTCTTGCTACAGTGACGTCAGGATCCCTCTAGCCTTGAAACAGTGTTCTTGAGGTTTCTCTGGAGTGCCATCAAGGAAATCAAGGCTCCTTTCATGTGTGATGTACAACACGGAATTGCTTTGCACGCAGTGCAGGGGAATCGGGCCTCATCTCGCGGCGAGGGGGAACTCTCATGGTTTTTCTCGAGTTGCGGCGGGAACCTGGGGTATATTCTCGAGTTACGACGGGGATGGCCCTTCCACCCACATGTTTGTTCAGCGACGACAGGACTCCTGCCTAGTTGCGAGGGACAACTCGGGATTCTCCTCGAGGCTTGGCAGGGCAGTTGGGACGCCTCTCCAGCTGAGGCGGGAGACCAAAGTTCCCTTTCCACGTGCCACAGGAATCCTGGGACTCCTATGAAGTTTCACGAGGAGTCAGGCATCGTCTCCTTTGGAGGCACTGATCTCCGCCTACCTCTCGAGTTTTCAAAGGATGTGAGGCCTCCGGTCACGATGACCTGGGGAACTAGGTCTTTCTCTGTGGTCTCCACAGGGGAATCAGACATCCTTTCGTCTTGGGAGATGCAAGACGAGCCTGCATTCAAGTCACTGCAGGGATATCCGGCCTTATTTTGAGTCAGGGCATCGCGGTGTCCATTAAACTTGAGGCCGCAAACTCACGGTCCCTCTCACATACCTAGAGCTGAGAGAAGCCTCCTCTTGAGGTGCTTGTGGTAAGGTGGTATTCCTCTGGAGTCGAAGTCAGGGACAAACCTCTCATCTCGAGTTGATTTTTGGTCCACGGAGCTCTTTCGTGTTGCTACAGTGACCTCAGGATCCCTCTAGCATTGAAACAGTGTTCTTGGGGTTTCTCTGGAGTGCCATCAAGGAAATCAAGGCTCCTATCATGTGTGATGTGCAACACGGAATTGCTCTGCACGAAGTGCAGGGGAATCAGGCCTCATCTCGCGGCGAGGGGGAAGTCTCATGGTTTTTCTCGAGTTGCGGCGGGAACCTGGGGTATATTCTCGAGTTACGACGGGGATGGCCCTTCCAACCACGTGTTTGTTCAGCGACGTCAGGACTCCTGCCTAGTTGCGAGGGACAACTTGGGAATCTCCTCGAGGCTTGGCAGGGCAATTGGGACGCCTCTCCAGCTGAGGCGGGAGACCAAGGGTCCCTTTCCACGTGCCACAGAAATCCTGGTACTCATATCAAGTTTCACGAGCAGTCAGGCATCGTCTCCTTTGGAGGCACTGATCTCCACGTACCTCTGGAGTTTTCAAAGGATGTGAGGCCTCCGGTCGCCATGAGGTGGGGAACTAGGTCTTTCTCTGTGGTCTCCACAGGGGATTCAGACATCCTTTCGTCTTGGGAGATGCAAGACGAGCCTCCATTCAAGTCACTGCAGGGATATCCGGCCTTATTTCGAGTCAGGGCATCGCGGTGTCCATTCCACCTGAGGCCGCAAACTCAGGGTCCCTCTCACATAGCTAGAGCTGAGAGATGCCTCCTCTTGAGGTGCTTGTGGTAAGGTGGTATTCCTCTGGAGTCGAAGCCAGGGACTAACCTCTCATCTCGAGTTGATTTTTCGTCCACGGAGCTCTTTCTTGTTGCTACAGTGACGTCAGGATCCCTCTAGCCTTGAAACAGTGTTCTTGGGGTTTCTCTGGAGTGCCATCAAGGAAATCAAGGCTCCTTTCATGTGTGATGTGCAACACGGAATTGCTCTGCACGCAGTGCAGGGGAATCGGGCCTCATCTCGCGGCGAAGGGGAAGTCTCATGGTTTTTCTCGAGTTGCGGCGGGAACCTGGGGTAAATTCCCGAGTTACGACGGGGATGGCCCTTCCAGCCACATGTTTGTTCAGCGACGGCAGGACTCGTGCCTAGTTGGAAGGGACAACTCGGGATTCTCCTCGAGGCGTGGCAGGGCAATTGGGACGCCTCTCCAGCTGAGGCAGGAGACCAAGGGTCCCTTTCCACGTGCCACAGGAATCCTGGGACTCCTATCAACTTTCACGAGGAGTCAGGCATCGTCTCCTTTGGAGGCACTGATCTCCGCGTACCTCTGGAGTTTTCAAAGGATGTGAGGCCTCCGGTCGCGATGAGTTGGGGAACTAGGTCTTTCTCTGTGGTCTCCACAGGGGATTCAGACATCCTTTCGTCTTGGGAGATGCAAGACGAGCCTGCATTCAAGTCACTGCAGGGATATCCGGCCTTTCTTCGATTCAGGGCATCCCGGTGTCCATTTGACTAGAGGCTGCAAACTCAGGGTCCCTCTCACATACCAAGAGCTGAGAGAAGCCTCCTCTTGAGGTGCTTGTGGTAAGGTGGTATTCCTCTGGAGTCGAAGCCAGGGACTAACCTCTCATCTCGAGTTGATTTTTGGTCCACGGAGCTCTTTCGTGTTGCTACAGTGACCTCAGGATCCCTCTATCCTTGAAACAGTGTTCTTGAGGTTTCTCTGGAGTGCCATCAAGGAAATCAAGGCTCCTTTCATGTGTGATGTGCAACACGGAATTGCTCTGCACGCAGTGCAGGGGAATCGGGCCTCATCTCGCGGCGAGGGGGAACTCTCATGGTTTTTCTCGAGTTGCGGCGGGAACCTGGGGTATATTCTCGAGTTACGACGGGGATGGCCCTTCCACCCACATGTTTGTTCAGCGACGACAGGACTCCTGCCTAGTTGCGAGGGACAACTCGGGATACTCCTCGAGGCTTGGCAGGGCAATTGGGTCGCCTCTCCAGCTGAGGCTGGAGAACAAGTGTCCCTTTCCACGTGCCACAGGAATCCTGGGACTCCTATCAAGTTTCACGAGGAGTCAGGCATCGTCTCCTTTGGAGGCATTGATCTCCGCATACCTCTGGAGTTTTCAAAGTATGTGAGGCCTCCGGTCGCGATGAGGTGGTGAACTAGGTCTTTCACTGTGGCCTCCACAGGGGATTCAGACATCCTTTCATCTTGGGAGATGCAAGACGAGCCTGCATTCAAGTCACTGCAGGGATATCCGGCCTTTTTTCGAGTCAGGGCATCGCGGTGTCCATTCCACTTGAGGCCGCAAACTCAGGGTCCCTCTCACATACCTAGATCTGAGAGAAGCCTCCCCTTGAGATGCTTGTGGTAAGGTGGTATTCCTCTGGAGTCAAAGCCAGGGACTAACCTCTCATCTCGAGTTGATTTTTGGTCCACGGAGCTCTTTCGTGTTGCTACAGTGACCTCAGGATCCCTCTAGCCTTGAAACAGTGTTCTTCGGGTTTCTCTGGAGTGCCATCAAGGAAATCAAGGCTCCTTTCATGTGTGATGTGCAACACGGAATTGCTCTGCACGCAGTGCAGGGGAATCGGGCCTCATCTCGCGGCGAGGGGGAAGTCTCATGGTTTTTCTCGAGTTACGGCGGGAACCTGGGGTATATTCTCGAGTTACGACGGGGATGGCCCTCCCACACACGTGTTTCTTCAGCGACATCAGGACTCCTGCCTAGTTGCGAGGGACTACTCGGGATTCTCCTCGAGGCTTGGCAGGGCAATTGGGACGCCTCTCCAGCTGAGGCGGGAGACCAAAGGTCCCTTTCCACGTGCCACAGGAATCCTGGGACTCCTATGAAGTTTCACGAGGAGTCAGGCATCGTCTCCTTTGGAGGCACTGATCTCCGCCTACCTCTGGAGTTTTAAAAGGATGTGAGGCCTCCGGTCACGATGAGCTGGGGAACTAGGTCTTTCTCTGTGGTCTCCACAGGGGATTCAGACATCCTTTCATCTTGGGAGATGCAAGACGAGCCTGCATTCAAGACACTGCAGGGATATCCGGCCTTATTTTGAGTCAGGGCATCGCGATGTCACTCCACTTGAGGCCGCAAAATCAGGGTCCCTCTCACATACCTAGAGATGAGAGAAGCCTCCTCTTGAGGTGCTTGTGGTAAGGTGGTATTCCTCTGGAGTCGAAGTCAGGGACAAACCTCTCATCTCGAGTTGATTTTTGGTCCACGGAGCTCTTTCGTGTTGCTACAGTGACCTCAGGATCCCTCTAGCATTGAAACAGTGTTCTTGGGGTTTCTCTGGAGTGCCATCAAGGAAATCAAGGCTCCTTTCATGTGTGATGTGCAACACGGAATTGCTCTGCACGAAGTGCAGGGGAATCAGGCCTCATCTCGCGGCGAGGGGGAAGTCTCATGGTTTTTCTCGAGTTGCGGCGGGAACCTGGGGTATATTCTCGAGTTACGACGGGGATGGCCCTTCCACACTCGTGTTTCTTCAGTGACATCAGGACTCCTGCCTAGTTGCGAGGGACAACTCGGGATTCTCCTCGAGGCTTGGCAGGGCAACTGGGACGCCTCTCCAGCTGAGGCGGGAGACCAAAGGTCCCTTTCCACGTGCCACAGGAATCCTGGGACTCCTATGAAGTTTCACGAGGAGTCAGGCATCGTCTCCTTTGGAGACACTGATCTCCGCGTACCTCTGGAGTTTTCAAAGGATGTGAGGCCTCCGGTCACGATGAGCTGGGGAACTAGGTCTTTCTCTGTGGTCTCCACAGGGGATTCAGACATCCTTTCATCTTGGGAGATGCAAGACGAGCCTGCATTCAAGACACTGCAGGGATATCCGGCCTTATTTTGAGTCAGGACATCGCGGTGTCCATTACACTTGAGGCCGCAAACTCACGGTCCCTCTCACATACCTAGAGCTGAGAGAAGCCTCCTCTTGAGGTGCTTGTGGTAAGGTGGTATTCCTCTGGAGTCGAAGCCAGGGACTAACCTCTCATCTCGAGTTGATTTTTGGTCCATGGAGCCTTTTCGTGTTGCTACAGTGACCTCAGGATCCCTCTAGCCTTGAAACAGTGTTCTTGGGGTTTCTCTGGAGTGCCATCAAGGAAATCAAGGCTCCTTTCATGTGTGATGTGCAACACGGAATTGCTCTGCACGCAGTGCAGGGGAATCGGGACTCATCTCGCGGCGAAGGGGAAGTCTCATGGTTTTTCTCGAATTGCGGCGGGAACCTGGGGTATATTCTCGAGTTACGAAGGGGATGGCCCTTCCACACACGTGATTGTTCAGCGACGTCAGGACTCCTGCTTAGTTGCGAGGGACAACTCGGGATTCTCCTCGAGGCTTGGCAGGGCAATTGGGACGCCTCTCCAGCTGAGGCGGGAGACCAAGGGTCCCTTTCCACGTGCCACAGGAATCCTGGGACTCCTATCAAGTTTCACGAGGAGTCAGGCATCGTCTCCTTTGGAGGCACTGATCTCTGCGTACCTCTGGAGTTTTCAAAGGATGTGAGGCCTCCGGTCGTGATGAGCTGGGGAACTAGGTCTTTCTCTGTGGTCTCCACAGGGGATTCAGACATCCTTTCGTCTTGGGAGATGCAAGACGAGCCTTCATTCAAGTCACTGCAGGGATATCCGGCCTTATTTCGAGTCAGGGCATCGCGGTGTCCATTCCACTTGAGGCCGCAAACTCAGGGTCCCTCTCACATACCTAGAGCTGAGAGAAGCCTCCTCTTGAGGTGCTTGTGGTAAGGTGGTATGCCTCTGGAGTCAAAGCCAGGGACTAACCTCTCATCTCGAGTTGATTTTTGGTTCACGGAGCTCTTTCGTGTTGCTACAGTGACCTCAGGATCCCTCTATCCTTGAAACAGTGTTCTTGGGCTTTCTCTGTAGTGCCATCAAGGAAATCAAGGCTCCTTTCATGTTTGATGTGCAATACGGAATTGCTTTGAATGCAGTGCAGGGGAATCGGGCCTCATTTTGCGGCGAGGGGGAAGTCTCATGGTTTTTCTCGAGTTGCGCCAGGAACCTGGGGTATATTCTCGAGTTACGAAGGGGATGCCCTTCCACACACGTGTTTGTTCAGCGACGTCAGGACTCCTGCCTAGTTGCGAGGGACAACTCGGGATTCTCCTCGAGGCTTGGCAGGGCAATTGCGACGCCTCTCCAGCCGAGGCGGGAGACCAAGGGTCCCTTTCCACGTGCCACAGGAATCCTGGGACTCCTATCAAGTTTCACGAGGAGTCAGGCATCGTCTCCTTTGGAGGCACTGATCTCCGCGTACCTCTGGAGTTTTCAAAGGATGTGAGGCCTCCGGTCGCGATGAGGTGGTGAACTAGGTCTTTCACTGTGGCCTCCACAGGGGATTCAGACATCCTTTCATCTTGGGAGATGCAAGACGAGCCTGCATTCAAGTCACTGCAGGGATATCCAGCCTTATTTCGAGTCAGGGCATCGCGGTGTCCATTCCACTTCAGGCCGCAAACTCAGGGTCCCTCTCACATAGCTAGAGCTGAGAGAAGCCTCCTCTTGAGGTGCTTGTGGTAAGGTGGTATTCCTCTGGAGTCGAAGCCAGGGACTAACCTCTCATCTCGAGTTGATTTTTGGTCCACGGAGCTCTTTTGTGTTGCTACAGTGACCTCAGGATCCCTCTAGCCTTGAAACAGTGTTCTTCGGGTTTCTCTGGAGTGCCATCAAGGAAATCAAGGCTCCTTTCATGTGTGATGTGCAACACGGAATTGCTCTGCACGCAGTGCAGGGGAGTCGGGCCTCATCTCGCGGCGAGGGGGAAGTCTCATGGTTTTTCTCGAGTTACGGCGGGAACCTGGGGTATATTCTCGAGTTACGACGGGGATGGCCCTCCCACACACGTGTTTCTTCAGCGACATCAGGACTCCTGCCTAGTTGCGAGGGACAACTCGGGATTCTCCTCGAGGCTTGGCAGGGCAATTGGGACGCCTCTCCAGCTGAGGCGGGAGACCAAAGGTCCCTTTCCACGTGCCACAGGAATCCTGGGACTCCTATGAAGTTTCACGAGGAGTCAGGCATCGTCTCCTTTGGAGGCACTGATCTCCGCCTACCTCTGGAGTTTTCAATGGATGTGAGGCCTCCGGTCACGATGAGCTGGGGAACTAGGTCTTTCTCTGTGGTCTCCACAGGGGATTCAGACATCCTTTCATCTTGGGAGATGCAAGACGGGCCTGCATTCAAGACACTGCAGGGATATCCGGCCTTATTTTGAGTCAGGGCATCGCGGTGTCCATTACACTTGAGGCCGCAAACTCACGGTCCCTCTCACATACCTAGAGCTGAGAGAAGCCTCCTCTTGAGGTGCTTGTGGTAAGGTGGTATTCCTCTGGAGTCGAAGCCAGGGACTAACCTCTCATCTCGAGTTGATTTTTGGTCCATGGAGCTCTTTCGTGTTGCTACAGTTACCTCAGGATCCCTCTAGCCTTGAAACAGTGTTCTTGGGGTTTCTCTGGAGTGCCATCAAGGAAATCAAGGCTCCTTTCATGTGTGATGTGCAACACGGAATTGCTCTGCACGCAGTGCAGGGGAATCGGGCCTCATCTCGCGGCGAAGGGGAAGTCTCATGGTTTTTCTCGAGTTGCGGCGGGAACCTGGGGTATATTCTCGAGTTACGACGGGGATGGCCCTTCCACCCACGTGTTTGTTCAGCGACGTCAGGACTCCAGCTTAGTTGCGAGGGACAACTCGGGATTCTCCTCGAGGCTTGGGAGGGCAATTGGGACGCCTCTCCAGCTGAGGCGGGAGACCAAGGGTCCCTTTCCACGTGCCACAGGAATCCTGGGCCTCCTATCAAGTTTCACGAGGAGTCAGGCATCGTCTCCTTTGGAGGCACTGATCTCCGTGTACCTCTGGAGTTTTCAAAGCATGTGAGGCCTCCGGTCGCGATGAGGTGGGGAACTACGTCTTTCTCTGTGGTCTCCACATGAGATTAAGACATCCTTTCGTCTTGGGAGATGCAAGACGAGCCTGTATTCAAGTCACTGCAGGGATAAGCGGCCTTATTTCGAGTCAGAGCATCACGGTGTCCATTCCACTTAAGGCCGCAAACTCAGGGTGCCTCTCACATAGCTAGAGCTGAGAGAAGCCTCCTCTTGAGGTGCTTGTGGTAAGGTGGTATTCCTCTGGATTCGAAGCCAGGGACTAACCTCTCATCTCGAGTTGATTTTTGGTCCATGGAGCTTTTTCATGTTGCTACAGTGACGTCAGGATCCCTCTAGCCTTGAAACAGTGTTCTTGGGGTTTCTCTGGAGTGCCATCAAGGAAATCAAGGCTCCTTTCATGTGTGATGTGCAACACGGAATTGCTCTGCACGCAGTGCAGGGGAATCGGGCCTCATCTCGCGATGAGGGGGAAGTCTCATGGTTTTTCTCGAGTTGCGGCGGGAACCTGGGTATATTCTCGAGTTACGACGGGAATGGCTCTTCCACACACGTGTTTGTTCAGCGACGTCAGGACTCCTGCCTAGTTGCGAGGGACAACTCGGGATTCTCCTCGAGGCTTGGCAGGGCAATTGGGACGCCTCTCCAGCAGAGGCGGGAGACGAAGGGTCCCTTTCCACCTGCCACAGGAATCCTGGGACTCCTATCAAGTTTCACGAGGAGTCAGGCATCGTCTCCTTTGGAGGCACTGATCTCTGCGTACCTCTGGAGTTTTCAAAGGATGTGAGGCCTCCGGTCGCGATGAGGTGGGGAACTAGGTCTTTCTCTGTGGTCTCCACAGGGGATTCAGACATCCTTTCATCTTGGGAGATGCAAGACGAGCCTGTATTCAAGTCACTGCAGGGATATCCAGCCTTATTTCGAGTCAGGGCATCGCGGTGTCCATTCGACTAGAGGCTGCAAACTCAGGGTCCTTCTCACATACCTAGAGCTGAGAGAAGCCTCCTCTTGAGGTGCTTGTGGTAAGGTGGTATTCCTCTGGAGTCGAAGCCAGGGAATAACCTGTCATCTCGAGTGCATTTTTGGTCCACGGAGCTCTTTCGTGTTCCTACAGTGACCTCAGGATACCTCTAGCCTTGAAACAGTGTTCTTGGGGTTTCTCTGGAGTGCCATTAAGGAAATCAAGGCTCCTTTCATGTGTGATGTGCAACACGGAATTGCTCTGCACGCAGTGCAGGGGAATCGAGCCTCAACTCGCGGCGAGGTGGAAGTCTCATGGTTTTTCTCGAGTTGCGGCGGGAACCTGGTGTATATTCTCGAGTTACGACAGGAATGGCCCTTCCACACACGTGTTTGTTCAGCGACGTCAGGAATCCTGCCTAGTTGAGAGGGACAACTCGGGATTCTCCTCGAGTCTTGGCAGGGCAATTGGGACGCCTCTCCAGCTGAGGCGGGAGACCAAGGGTCCCTTTCCACGTGCCACAGGAATCCTGGTACTCCTATCAAGTTTCACGAAGAGTCAGGCATCGTCTCCTTTGGAGGCACTGATCTCCGCGTACCTCTGGAGTTTTCAAAGGATGTGAGGCCTCCGGTCGCGATGAGCTGGGGAACTAGTTCTTTCTCTGTGGTCTCCACAGGGGATTCAGACATCCTTTCGTCTTGGCAGATGCAAGACGAGCCTGCATTCAAGTCACTGCAGGGATATCCGGCCTTATTTTGAGTCAGGGCATCGCGGTGTCCATTCCACTTGAGGCCGCAAACTCAGGGTCCCTCTCACATACCTAGAGCTGAGAGAAGCCTCCTCTTGAGGTGCTTGTGGTAAGGTGGTATTCCTCTGGAGTCGAAGCCAGGGACTACCCTCTCATCTCGAGTTGATTTTTGGTCCACGGAGCTCTTTCGTGTGGCTACAGTGACCTCAGGATCCCTCTAGCCTTGAAACAGTGTTCTTGGGGTTTCTCTGGAGTGCCATCAAGGAAATCAAGGCTCCTTTCATGTGTGATGTGCAACACGAAATTGCTCTGCACGCAGTGCAGGGGAATCGGGCCTCATCTCGCGGCGAGGGGGAAGTCTCATGGTTTTTCTCGAGTTGCGACTGGAACCTGGGGTATATTCTCGAGTAACGACGGGGAAGGCCTTTCCACCCACGTGTTTCTTCAGCGACGTCAGGACTCCTGCCTAGATGCGAGGGACAACTCGGGATTCTCCTCGAGGCTTGGCAGGGCACTTGGGACGCCTCTCCAGCTAAGGCGGGAGACCAAGGGTCCCTTTCCACGTGCCACAGGAATCCTGGGACTCCTATCAAGTTTCACGAGGAGTCAGGCATCATCTCTTTGGAGGCTCTGATCTCCGCGTACCTCTGGATTTTTCAAAGGATGTGAGGCCTCCGGTCGCGATGAGGTTGGGAACTAGGTCTTTCTCTGTGGTCTCCACAGGGGATTCAGACATCCTTTCGTCTTGGGAGATGCAAGACGAGCCTGCATTCAAGTCACTGCAGGGATATCCGGCCTTATTTCGAGTCAGGGCATCGCGGTGTCCATTCCACTTGAGGCCGCAAACTCAGGGTCCCTCGCACATACCTAGAGCTGAGAGAAGCCTCCTCTTGAGGTGCTTGTGGTAAGGTGGTATGCCTCTGGAGTCAAAGCCAGGGACTAACCTCTCATCTCGAGTTGATTTTTGGTTCACGGAGATCTTTCGTGTTGCTACAGTGACCTCAGGATCCCTCTAGCCTTGAAACAGTGTTCTTGGGGTTTCTCTGGAGTGCCATCAAGGAAATAAAGGCTTCTTTCGTGTTTGATGTTCAACACGGAATTGCTCTGCATGCAGTACAGGGGAATAGGGCCTCATCTCACGGCGAGGGGGAAGTCTCATGGTTTTTCTCGTGTTGCGGCGAGAACCTGGGGTATATTCTCGAGTTACGACGGTGATGGCCCTTCCACCCTCGTGTTTGTTCAGCGACGTCAGGACTCCTGCCTGGTTGCGAGGGACAACTCGGGATTCTCCTCGAGGCTTGGCAGGGCAATTGGGACGCCTCTCCAGCTGAGGCGGGAGACGAAGGGTCCCTTTCCACGTGCCACAGGAATCCTGGGACTCCTATCAAGTTTCACGAGGAGTCAGGCATCGTCTCCTTTGGAGGCACTGATCTCCGCGTACGTCTGGAGTTTTCAAAGGATGTGAGGCCTCCGGTCGCGATGAGGTGGGGAACTAGGTCTTTCTCTGTGATCTCCACAGGGGATTCAGACATCCTTAAGTCTTGGGAGATGCAAGACAAGCCTGCATTCAAGGCACTGCAGGGATATCCGGCGTTATTTCGCGTCAGGGCATCGCAGTGTCCATTCCACTTGAGGCCGCTAAGTCAAGATCCCTCTCACATACCTAGAGCTGAGAGAAGCCTCCTCTTGAGGTGCTTGTGGTAAGGTGGTATTCCTCTGGTGTCGACGCCAGGAACTAACCTCTCATCTCGAGTTGATTTTTGGTCCACCGAGCTCTTTCGTGTTGCTACAGTGACCTCAGGATCCCTCTAGCCTTGAAACACTGTTCTTGGGCTTTCTTTGTAGTGCCATCAAGGAAATCAAGGCTCCTTTCATGTTTGATGTGCAATACGGAATTGCTTTGAATGCAGTACAGGGGAATCGGGCCTCATCTTGCGGCGAGGGGGAAGTCTCATGGTTTTTCTCGAGTTCCGCCAGGAACCTGGGGTATATTCTCGAGTTACGACGGGGATGCCCTTCCACACACGTGTTTGTTCAGCGACGTCAGGACTCCTGCCTAGTTGCGAGGGACAACTCGGGATTCTCCTCGAGGCTTGGCAGGGCAATTGCGACGCCTCTCAGCCGAGGCGGGAGACCAAGGGTCACTTTCCACGTGCCACAGGAATCCTGGGACTCCTATCAAGTTTCACGAGGAGTCAGGCATCGTCTCCTTTGGAGGCACTGATCTCCGCGTACCTCTGGAATTTTCAAAGGATGTGAGGCCTCCGGTCGCGATGAGGTGGGGAACTAGGTCTTTCTCTGTGGTCTCCACAGGGGATTCAGACATCCTTTCATCTTGGGAGATGCAAGACGAGCCTGCATTCAAGTCACTGCAGGGATATCCGGCCTTATTTCGCGTCAGGGCATCGCGGTGTCCATTCCACTTGAGGCCGCAAACTCAGCGTCCCTCTCACATACCTAGAGCTGAGAGAAGCCTCCTCTTGAGGTGCTTGTGGTAAGGTGGTATTCCTCTGGAGTCGAAGCCAGGTACTAACCTCTCATCTCGAGTTGATTTTTGGTCCACGGAGCTCTTTCGTGTGGCTACAGTGACCTCAGGATCCCTCTAGCCTTGAAACAGTGTTCTTGGGGTTTCTCTGGAGTGCCATCAAGGAAATCAAGGCTCCTTTCATGTGTGATGTGCAACACGGAATTGCTCTGCACGCAGTGCAGGGGAATTGGGCCTCATCTCGCGGCGAGGGGGAAGTCTCATGGTTTTTCTCGAGTTGCGCCAGCAACCTGGGGTATATTCTCGAATTACGACGGGGATGCCCTTTCACACACGTGTTTGTTCAGCGACATCAGGACTCCTGCCTAGTTGCGAGGGACAACTCGGGATTCTCCTCGAGGCTTGGCAGGGCAATTGGGACGCCTCTCCAGCTGAGGCGGGAGACCAAGGGTCCCTTTCCAAGTGCCACAGGAATCCTGGGACTCCTATCAAGTTTCACAAGGCGTCAGGCAGCGTCTCCTTTGGAGGCACTGATTTCAGTGTACCTCTGGAGTTTTCAAAGAATGTGAGGCCTCCGGTCACGATGAGGTAGGGAACTAGGTCTTTATCTGTGGTCTCCACAGGGGATTCAGACATCCTTTCATCTTGGGAGATGCAAGACGAGCCTGCATTCAAGTCACTGCAGGGATATTCGGCCTTATTTCGAGTCAGGGCATCGCGGTGTCCATTGCACTTGTGGCCGCAAACTCAGGGTCCCTCTCACATACCTAGAGCTGAGAGAAGCCTCCTCTTGAGGTGCTTGTGGTAAGGTGGTATTCCTCTGGAGTTGAAGCCAGGGACTAACCTCTCATCTCGAGTTGATTTTTGGTCCACGGAGCTCTTTCGTGTTGCTACAGTGACCTCACGATCCCTCTAGCCTTGAAACAGTGTTCTTGGGGTTTCTCTGGAGTGCCATCAAGGAAATCAAGGCTCCTTTCATGTGTGATGTGCAACACGGAATTGCTCTGCACGCAGTGCAGGGGAATCGGGCCTCATCTCGCGGCGAGGGGGAAGTCTCATGGTTTCTCTCGAGTTGCGGCGGGAACCTGGGGTATATTCTCGAGTTACGACTGGGATGGCCCTTCCACACACGTGTTTGTTCAGCGACGGCAGGACTCCTGCCTAGTTGAGAGGGAAAACTCGGGATTCTCCTCGAGGCTTTGCAGGGCAATTGGGACGCCTCTCCAGCTGAGGCGGGTGACCAAGGGTCCCTTTCCACGTGCCACAGGAATCCTGGGACTCCTATCAAGTTTCACGAGGAGTCAGGCATCGTCTCCTTTGGAGGCACTGATCTCCGCGTACCTCTGGAGTTTTCAAAGGATGTGAGGCCTCCGGTCGCCATGAGGTGGGGAACTAGGTCTTTCTCTGTGGTCTCCACAGGGGATTCAGACATCCTTTCATCTTGGGAGATGCAAGACGAGCCTGCATTCAAGTCACTGCAGGGATATCCGGCCTTATTTCGACTCAGGGCATCGCAGTGTCCATTGCACTTGAGGCCGCAAACTCAGCGTCCCTCTCACATACCTAGAGCTGAGAGAAGCCGCCTCTTGAGGTGCTTGTGGTAAGGTGGTTTCCTCTGGAGTCGAAGCCAGGGACTAACCTCTCATCTCGAGTTGATTTTTGGTCCACGGAGCACTTTAGTGTATCTACAGTGACCTCAGGATCCCTCTAGCCTTAAAACAGTGTTCTTGGGGTTTCTCTGGAGTGCATCAAGGAAATCAAGGCTCCTTTCATGTGTGATGTGCAGCACGGAATTGCTCTGCACGCACTGCAGGGGAATCTGGCATCATCTCGCGGCGAGGGGGAAGTCTCATGGTTTTTCTCGAGTTGCGGCGGGAACCTGGGTTATATTCTCGAGTTACGACGGGGATGGCCCTTCCACCCACGTGTTTGTTCAGCGACGTCAGGACCCTGCCTAATTGCGAGGGACAACTCGGGATTCTCCTCGAGGCTTGGCAGGGCAATTGGGACCCCTCTCCAGCTGAGGCGGCAGATCAAGGTTCCCTTTCCACGTGCCACAGGAATCCTGGGACTCCTATCAAGTTTCACGAGGAGTCAGGCATCGTCTCCTTTGGAGGCACTGATCTCCGCGTACCTCTGGAGTTTTCAAAGGATGTGAGGCCTCCGGTCACGATGAGGTGGGGAACTAGGTCTTTCTCTGTGGTCTTCACAGGGGATTCAGACATCCTTTCGTCTTGGGAGATGCAAGACGAGCCTGCATTCAAGTCACTGCAGTTATATCCGGCCTTATTTCGAGTCAGGGCATCGCGGTGTCCATTCCACTTGAGGCCGCAAACTCAGGGTCCCTCTCACATACCTAGAGCTGAGAGAAGCCTCCTCTTGAGGTGCTTGTGGTAAGGTGGTATTCCTCTGGAGTCGAAGCCAGGGACTAACCTCTCATCTCGAGTTGATTTTTGGTTCACGGAGCTCTTTCGTGTTGCTACAGTGACCTCAGGATCCCTCTAGCCTTGAAACAGTGTTCTTGGGGTTTCTCTGGAGTGCCATCAAGGAAATAAAGGCTTCTTTCGTGTTTGATGTTCAACACGGAATTGCTCTGCATGCAGTACAGGGGAATAGGGCCTCATCTCACGGCGAGGGGGAAGTCTCATGGTTTTTCTCGAGTTGCGGCGAGAACCTGGGGTATATTCTCGAGTTACGACGGTGATGGCCCTTCCACCCTCGTGTTTGTTCAGCGACGTCAGGACTCCTGCCTAGTTGCGAGGGACAACTCGGGATTCTCCTCGAGGCTTGGCAGGGCAATTGGGACGCCTCTCCAGCTGAGGCGGGAGACGAAGGGTCCCTTTCCACGTGCCACAGGAATCCTGGGACTCCTATCAAGTTTCACGAGGAGTCAGGCATCGTCTCCCTTGGAGGCACTGATCTCCGCGTACGTCTGGAGTTTTCAAAGGATGTGAGGCCTCCGGTCGTGATGAGGTGGGGAACTAGGTCTTTCTCTGTGATCTCCACAGGGGATTCAGACATCCTTAAGTCTTGGGAGATGCAAGACAAGCCTGCATTCAAGGCACTGCAGGGATATCCGGCGTTATTTCGCGTCAGGGCATCGCAGTGTCCATTCCACTTGAGGCCGCTAAGTTAAGATCCCTCTCACATACCTAGAGCTGAGAGAAGCCTCCTCTTGAGGTGCTTGTGGTAAGGTGGTATTCCTCTGGTGTCGAAGCCAGGAACTAACCTCTCATCTCGAGTTGATTTTTGGTCCACCGAGCTCTTTCGTGTTGCTACAGTGACCTCAGGATCCCTCTAGCCTTGAAACACTGTTCTTGGGCTTTCTCTGTAGTGCCATCAAGGAAATCAAGGCTCCTTTCATGTTTGATGTGCAATACGGAATTGCTTTGAATGCAGTGCAGGGGAATCGGGCCTCATCTTGCGGCGAGGGGGAAGTCTCATGGTTTTTCTCGAGTTGCGCCAGGAACCTGGCGTATATTCTCGAGTTACGACGGGGATGCCCTTCCACACACGTGTTTGTTCAGCGACGTCAGGACTCCTGCCTAGTTGCGAGGGACAACTCGGGATTCTCCTCGAGGCTTGGCAGGGCAATTGCGACGCCTCTCAGCCGAGGCGGGAGACCAAGGGTCACTTTCCACGTGCCACAGGAATCCTGGGACTCCTATCAAGTTTCACGAGGAGTCAGGCATCGTCTCCTTTGGAGGCACTGATCTCCGCGTACCTCTGGAATTTTCAAAGGATGTGAGGCCTCCGGTCGCGATGAGGTGGCGAACTAGGTCTTTCTCTGTGGTCTCCACAGGGGATTCAGACATCCTTTCATCTTGGGAGATGCAAGACGAGCCTGCATTCAAGTCACTGCAGGGATATCCAGCGTTATTTCGCGTCAGGGCATCGCGGTGTCCATTCCACTTGAGGCCGCAAACTCAGCGTCCCTCTCACATACCTAGAGCTGAGAGAAGCCTCCTCTTGAGGTGCTTGTGGTAAGGTGGTATTCCTCTGGAGTCGAAGCCAGGTACTAACCTCTCATCTCGAGTTGATTTTTGGTCCACGGAGCTCTTTCGTGTGGCTACAGTGACCTCAGGATCCCTCTTGCCTTGAAACAGTGTTCTTGGGGTTTCTCTGGAGTGCCATCAAGGAAATCAAGGCTCCTTTCATGTGTGATGTGCAACACGGAATTGCTCTGCACGCAGTGCAGGGGAATCGGGCCTCATCTCGCGGCGAGGGGGAAGTCTCATGGTTTTTCTCGAGTTGCGCCAGGAACCTGGGGTATATTCTCGAATTACGACGGGGATGCCCTTTCACACACGTGTTTGTTCAGCGACATCAGGACTCCTGCCTAGTTGCGAGGGACAACTCGGGATTCTCCTCGAGGCTTGGCAGGGCAATTGGGACGCCTCTCCAGCTGAGGCGGGAGACCAAGGGTCCCTTTCCAAGTGCCACAGGAATCCTGGGACTCCTATCAAGTTTCACAAGGCGTCAGGCAGCGTCTCCTTTGGAGGCACTGATTTCAGTGTACCTCTGGAGTTTTCAAAGAATGTGAGGCCTCCGGTCACGATGAGGTGGGGAACTAGGTCTTTATCTGTGGTCTCCACAGGGGATTCAGACATCCTTTCATCTTGGGAGATGCAAGACGAGCCTGCATTCAAGTCACTGCAGGGATATTCGGCCTTATTTCGAGTCAGGGCATCGCGGTGTCCATTGCACTTGTGGCCGCAAACTCAGGGTCCCTCTCACATACCTAGAGCTGAGAGAAGCCTCCTCTTGAGGTGCTTGTGGTAAGGTGGTATTCATTTGGAGTTGAAGCCAGAGACTAACCTCTCATCTCGAGTTGATTTTTGGTCCACGGAGCTCTTTCGTGTTGCTACAGTGACCTCACGATCCCTCTAGCCTTGAAACAGTGTTCTTGGGGTTTCTCTGGAGTGCCATCAAGGAAATCAAGGCTCCTTTCATGTGTGATGTGCAACACGGAATTGCTCTGCACGCAGTGCAGGGGAATCGGGCCTCATCTCGCGGCGAGGGGGAAGTCTCATGGTTTCTCTCGAGTTGCGGCGGGAACCTGGGGTATATTCTCGAGTTACGACTGGGATGGCCCTTCCACACACGTGTTTGTTCAGCGACGGCAGGACTCCTGCCTAGTTGCGAGGGACAACTCGGGATTCTCCTCGAGGCTTTGCAGGGCAATTGGGACGCCTCTCCAGCTGAGGCGGGTGACCAAGGGTCCCTTTCCACGTGCCACAGGAATCCTGGGACTCCTATCAAGTTTCACGAGGAGTCAGGCATCGTCTCCTTTGGAGGCACTGATCTCCGCGTACCTCTGGAGTTTTCAAAGGATGTGAGGCCTCCGGTCGCCATGAGGTGGGGAACTAGGTCTTTCTCTGTGGTCTCCACAGGGGATTCAGACATCCTTTCGTCTTGGGAGATGCAAGACGAGCCTGCATTCAAGACACTGCAGGGATATCCGGCCTTATTTCGAATCAGGGCATCACGGTGTTCATTCGACTAGAGGCTGCAAACTCAGGTCCCTCTCACATACCTAGAGCTGAGAGAAGCCTCCTCTTGAGGTGCTTGTGGTAAGTTGATATTCCCCTGGAGTCGAAGCCAGGAACAAACCCCTCATCTCGAGTTGATTTTTGGTCCACGGAGCTCTTTCGTGTTGCTACAGTGACCTCAGGATCCCTCTCGCCTTGAAACAGTGTTCTTGGGGTTTCTCTGGAGTGCCATGAAGGAAATCAAGGCTCCTTTCATGTGTGATGTGCAACACAGAATTGCTCTGCACGCAGTGCAGGGGAATCGGGCCTCATCTCGTGACGAATGGTAATTCTCATGGTTTTTCTCGAGTTGCGGCAGGGACCTGGGGTATATTCTCGAGTTACGACAGGGATGGCCCTTCCACACACGTGTTTGTTCAGCGACGTCAGGACTCCTGCCTAGCTGCGAGGGCCAACTCGGGATTCTCCTTGAGGCTTGACAGGGCAATTGGGACGCCTCAACAGCTGAGGCGGGAGACCAAGGGCCCCTTTCCACGTGCCACAGGAATCCTGGGACTCCTATCAAGTTTCCCGAGGAGTTAGGCATCGTCTCCTTTGGAGGCACTGATCTCCATGTACCTCTGGAGTTTTCAAAGGATGTGAGGCCTCCGGTCGCGATGAGGTGGGGAACTAGGTCTTTCTCTGTGGTCTCCACAGGGGATTCAGACATCCTTTCGTCTTGGGAGATGCAAGACGAGCCTGCATTCAAGTCACTGCAGGGATATCCGGCCTTATTTCGAGTCAGGGCATCGCGGTGTCCATTCCACTTGAGGCCGCAAACTCAGGGTCCCTCTCACATACCTAGAGCTGAGAGAAGCCTCCTCTTGAGGTGCTTGTGGTAAGGTGGTATTCCTCTGGAGTCGAAGCCAGGGACGAACCTCTCATCTCGAGTTGATTTTTGGTCCACGGAGCTCTTTCGTTTTGCAAAAGTAACCTCAGGATCCCTCTAGCCTTGAAACAGTGTTCTTGGGGTATCTCTGGAGTGCCATCAAGGAAATCAAGGCTCCTTTCATGTGTGATGTGCAACACGGAATTGCTCTGCACGCAGTGCAGGGGAATCGGGCCTCATCTCGCGGCGAGGGGCAAGTCTCATGGTTTTTCTCGAGTTGTGGCGGGAACCTGGGGTATATTCTCGAATTACGACGGGGATGGCCCTTCCACACACGTGTTTGTTCAGCCACGTCAGGACTCCTGCCTAGTTGCGAGGGACAACTCGGGATTCTCCTCGAGGCTTGGCAGGGCAATTGGGACGCCTCTCCAGCTGAGGCGGGAGACCAAGGGTCCCTTTCCACGTGCCACAGGAATCCTGGGACTCCTATCAAGTTTGACGAGGAGTCAGGCATCGTCCCTTTTGGAGGCACTGATCTCAGCGTACCTCTGGAGTTTTGAAAGGATTTGAGGCCTCCGGTCGCGATGAGGTGGGGAACTAGGTCTTTCTCTGTGGTCTCCACAGGGGATTCAGACATCCTTTCGTCTTGGGAGATGCAAGAGGAGCCTGCATTCAAGTCACTGCAGGGATATCCGGCCTTATATCAAGTCAGGGCATCGCGGTGTCACTCCACTTGAGGCCGCAAAATCAGGGTCCCTCTCACATAGCTAGAGCTGAGAGAAGCCTCCTCTTGAGGTGCTTGTGGTAAGGTGGTATTCCTCTGGAGTTGAAGCCAGGGACAAACCTCACATCTTGAGTTGATTTTTAGTCCACGGAGCTCTTTCGTGTGGCTACAGTGACCTCAGGATCCCTCTAGCTTTGAAACAGTGTTCTTGGGGTTTCTCTGGAGTGCCATCAAGGAAATCAAGGCTCCTGTCATGTGTGATGTGCAACACGGAATTGCTCTGCATGCAGTGCAGGGGAATCGGGCCTCATCTCGCGCCGAGGGGGAAGTCTCATGGTTTTTCTCAAGTTGCGGCGGGAACCTGGGGTATATTCTCGAGTTACGACGGGGATGGCCCTTCCACAGACGTGTTTTTTCAGCGACGACAGGACTCCTGCCTAGTTGCGAGGGACAATTCGGGATTCTCCTCGAGGCTTGGCAGGGCAATTGGGACGCCTCTGCAGCTGAGGCGGGAGACCAAGGATCCCTTTCCACATGCCACAGGAATCCTGGGACTCCTATCAAGTTTCACGAGGAGTCAGGCATCGTTCCTTTTGGAGGCACTGATCTCCGCGTACCTCTGGAGTTTTCAAAGGATGTGAGGCCTCCGGTCGCGATGAGGTGGGGAACAAGGTCTTTCTCTGTGGTCTCCACAGGGGATTCAAACATCCTTTCATCTTGGGAGATGCAAGACGAGCCTGCATTCAAGTCACTGCAGGGATATTCGGCCTTATTTCGAGTCAGGGCATCGCGGTGTCCATTCGACTAGAGGCCGCAAACTCAGGGTCCCTCTCACATACCTAGAGCTGAGAGAAGCCTCCTCTTGAGGTGCTTGTGGTAAGGTGGTATTCCTCTGGAGTCGAAGCCAGGGACTAACCTCTCATCTCGAGTTCATTTTTGGTCCACAGAGCACTTTCGTGTGGCTACAGTGACCTCAGGATGCCTCTAGCCTTGAAACAGTGTTCTTGCGGTTTCTCTGGAGTGCCATCAAGGAAATCAAGGCTCCTTTCATGTGTGATGTGCAACACGGAATTGCTCTGCACGCAGTGCAGGGGAATCGGGCCTCATCTCGCGGCGAGGGGGATGTCTCATGGTTTTTCTCGAGTTGCGGCGCGAACCTGGGTTATATTCTCGAGTTATGACGAGGATGGCCCTTCCACTCAAGTGTTTTTTCAGCGACGTCAGGACTCCTGCCTAGTTGCGAGGGACAACTCGGGATTATCCTCAAGGCTTGGCAGGGCAATTGGGATGCCTGTCCAGCTGAGGCGGGAAGCCAAGGGTCCCTTTCCACGTGCCACAGGAATCCTGGGACTCCTATCAAGTTTCACGAGGAGTCAGGCATCGTCTCCTTTGGAGGCACTGATCTACGCGTACCTCTGGAGTTTTCAAAGGATTTGAGGCCTCCGGGCGCGATGAGGTGGGGAACTAGGTCTTTCTCTGTGGTCTCCACAGGGGATTCAGACATCCTTTCGTCTTGGGAGATGCAAGACGAGCCTGCATTCAAGTCACTGCAGGGATATCCGGCCTTATTTGGCGTCAGGGCATCGCGGTGTCCATTCCAATTGAGGCCGCAAAATTAGGGTCCCTCTCACATACCTAGAGCTGAGAGAAGCCTCCTCTTGAGGTGCTTGTGGTAAGGTGGTATTTCTCTGGAGTCGAAGCCAGGGACTAACCTCTCATCTCGAGTTGATTTTTGGTCCACGGAGCTCTTTCGTGTTGCTACAGTGACCTCAGGATCCCTCTAGCCTTGAAACAGTGTTCTTGGGGTTTCTCTGGAGTGCCATCAAGGAAATCAAGGCTCCTTTCATGTGTGATGTGCAACACGGAATTGCTCTGCACGCAGTGCAGGGGAATCGGGCCTCATCTCGCGGCGAGGGGGAAGTCTCATGGTTTTTCTCGAGTTGCGGCGGGAACCTGGGGTATATTCTCGCGTTACGACGGGAATGGCCCTTCCACACACGTGTTTCTTCAGCGACGTCAGGACTCCTGCCTAGTTGCGAGGGACAACTTGGGATTCTCCTCGAGGCTTGGCAGGGCAATTGGGACGACTCTCCAGCTGAGGCGGGAGACCAAGGGTCCCTTTCCATGTGCCACAGGAATCCTGGGACTCCTATCAAGGTTCATGAGGTGTCAGGCATCGTCTCCTTTGGAGGCACTGATCTCCGCGTACCTCTGGAGTTTTCAAAGGATGTGAGGCCTCCGGTGGCGATGAGGTGGTGAACTAGGTCTTTCTCTGTGGTCTCCACAGGGGATTCAGACATCCTTTCATCTTGGGAGATGCCAGACGAGCCTGCATTCAAGTCACTGCAGGGATATCCGGCCTTATTTCGTGTCAGGGCATCGCGGTGTCCATTCCACTTGAGGCCGCAAACTCAGGGTCCCTCTCACATACCTAGAGCTGAGAGAAGCCTCCTCTTGAGGTGCTTGTGGTAAGGTGGTATTCCTCTGGAGTCGAAGCCAGGGACTAACCTCTCATCTCGAGTTGATTTTTGGTCCACGGAGCTCTTTTGTGTTGCTACAGTGACCTCAGGATCCCTCTAGCCTTGAAACAGTGTTCTTGGGTTTTCTCTGGAGTGCCATCAAGGAAATCAAGGCTCCTTTCATGTGTGATGTGCAACACGGAATTGCTCTGCACGCAGTGCAGGGGATTCGGACCTCAGCTCGCGGCCAAGGGAAAGTCTCATGGTTTTTCTCCAGTTGCGGCGGGAACCTGGGGTACAATCTCGAGTTACGACGGGGATGGCCCTTCCACACACGTGTTTCTTCAATGACGTCAGGACTACTGCCTAGTTGCGAGGGACAACTCGGGATTCTCCTCGAGGCTTGGCAGGGCAATTGGGACGCCTCTCTAGCTGAGGCGGGAGACCAAGGGTCCCTTTCCATGTGCCACAGGAATCCTGGGACTCCTATCAAGTTTCACGAGGAGTCAGGCATTGTATCCTTTGGAGGCACTGATCTCCGCGTACCTCTGGAGTTTTCAAAGGATGTGAGGCCTCAGGTCGCAATGAGGTGGGGAACTTGTTCTTTTTCTGTGGTCTCCACAGGGGATTCAGACATCCTTTCGTCTTGGGAAATGCAAGACGAGCCTGCTTTCAAGTCACTGCAGGGATATCCGGCCTTATATCGAGTCAGGGCATCGCGGTGTCCATTCCACTAGAGGCCGCAAACTCAGGGTCCCTCTCACATACCTAGAGCTGAGAGAAGCCTCCTCTTGAGGTGCTTGTGGTAAGGTGGTATTCCTCTGGAGTCGAAGCCAGGGACTAACCTCTCATCTCGAGTTGATTTTTGGTCCATGGAGCCCTTACATGTTGCTACAGTGACCTCAGGATCCCTCTTGCCTTGAAACAGTGTTCTTGGGGTTTCTCTGGAGTGCCATCAAGGAAATCAAGGCTCCTTTCATGTGTGATGTGCAACACGGAATTGCTCTGCACGTAGTGCAGGGGAATCGGGCCTCATCTCGCGGCGAGGGGGAAGTCTCATGGTTTTTCTCGAGTTGCGGCGGGAACCTGGGGTATATTCTCGAGTTACGACGGGGAAGTCCTTCCACACACGTGCTTGTTCAGCGACGTATGCACTCCTGCCTAGTTGCGAGGGACAACTTGGGATTCTCTTCGAGTCTTGGCAGGGCAATTGGGACGCCTCTCCAGCTGAGGCGGGAGACCAAGGGTCCCTTTCCACGTGCCACAGGAATCCTGGGACTCCTATCAAGTTTGACGAGGAGTCAGGCATCGTCCCTTTTGGAGGCACTGATCTCAGCGTACCTCTGGAGTTTTGAAAGGATTTGAGGCCTCCGGTCGCGATGAGGTGGGGAACTAGGTCTTTCTCTGTGGTCTCCACAGGGGATTCAGACATCCTTTCGTCTTGGGAGATGCAAGAGGAGCCTGCATTCAAGTCACTGCAGGGATATCCGGCCTTATATCAAGTCAGGGCATCGCGGTGTCACTCCACTTGAGGCCGCAAAATCAGGGTCCCTCTCACATACTTAGAGCTGAGAGAAGCCTCCTCTTGAGGTGCTTGTGGTAAGGTGGTATTCCTCTGGAGTTGAAGCCAGGGACAAACCTCTCATCTTGAGTTGATTTTTAGTCCACGGAGCTCTTTCGTGTGGCTACAGTGACCTCAGGATCCCTCTAGCTTTGAAACAGTGTTCTTGGGGTTTCTCTGGAGTGCCATCAAGGAAATCAAGGCTCCTGTCATGTGTGATGTGCAACACGGAATTGCTCTGCATGCAGTGCAGGGGAATCGGGCCTCATCTCGCGGCGAGGGGGAAGTCTCATGGTTTTTCTCAAGTTACGGCGGGAACCTGGGGTATATTCTCGAGTTACGACGGGGATGGCCCTTCCACAGACGTGTTTTTTCAGCGACGACAGGACTCCTGCCTAGTTGCGAGGGACAATTCGGGATTCTCCTCGAGGCTTGGCAGGGCAATTGGGACGCCTCTGCAGCTGAGGCGGGAGACCAAGGATCCCTTTCCACATGCCACAGGAATCCTGGGACTCCTATCAAGTTTCACGAGGAGTCAGGCATCGTTCCTTTTGGAGGCACTGATCTCCGCGTACCTCTGGAGTTTTCAAAGGATGTGAGGCCTCCGGTCGCGATGAGGTGGGGAACAAGGTCTTTCTCTGTGGTCTCCACAGGGGATTCAAACATCCTTTCATCTTGGGAGATGCAAGACGAGCCTGCATTCAAGTCACTGCAGGGATATTCGGCCTTATTTCGAGTCAGGGCATCGCGGTGTCCATTCGACTAGAGGCCGCAAACTCAGGGTCCCTCTCACATACCTAGAGCTGAGAGAAGCCTCCTCTTGAGGTGCTTGTGGTAAGGTCCTATTCCTCTGGAGTCGAAGCCAGGGACTAACCTCTCATCTCGAGTTCATTTTTGGTCCACAGAGCACTTTCGTGTGGCTACAGTGACCTCAGGATGCCTCTAGCTTTGAAACAGTGTTCTTGCGGTTTCTCTGGAGTGCCATCAAGGAAATCAAGGCTCCTTTCATGTGTGATGTGCAACACGGAATTGCTCTGCACGCAGTGCAGGGGAATCGGGCCTCATCTCGTGGCGAGGGGGATGTCTCATGGTTTTTCTCGAGTTGCGGCGCGAACCTGGGTTATATTCTCGAGTTATGACGAGGATGGCCCTTCCACTCAAGTGTTTTTTCAGCGACGTCAGGACTCCTGCCTAGTTGCGAGGGACAACTCGGGATTATCCTCGAGGCTTGGCAGGGCAATTGGGATGCCTGTCCAGCTGAGGCGGGAAACCAAGGGTCCCTTTCCACGTGCCACAGGAATCCTGGGACTCCTATCAAGTTTCACGAGGAGTCAGGCATCGTCTCCTTTGGAGGCACTGATCTACGCGTACCTCTGGAGTTTTCAAAGGATTTGAGGCCTCCGGGCGCGATGAGGTGGGGAACTAGGTCTTTCTCTGTGGTCTCCACAGGGGATTCAGACATCCTTTCGTCTTGGGAGATGCAAGACGAGCCTGCATTCAAGTCACTGCAGGGATATCCGGCCTTATTTGGCGTCAGGGCATCGCGGTGTCCATTCCAATTGAGGCCGCAAAATTAGGGTCCCTCTCACATACCTAGAGCTGAGAGAAGCCTCCTCTTGAGGTGCTTGTGGTAAGGTGGTATTTCTCTGGAGTCGAAGCCAGGGACTAACCTCTCATCTCGAGTTGATTTTTGGACCACGGAGCTCTTTCGTGTTGCTACAGTGACCTCAGGATCCATCTAGCCTTGAAACAGTGTTCTTGGGCTTTCTCTGGAGTGCCATCAAGGAAATCAAGGCTCCTTTCATGTTTGATGTGCAACACGGAATTGCTCTGCATGCAGTGCAGGGGAATCGGGCCTCATCTCGCGGCGAGGGGGAAGTCTCATGGTTTTTCTCGAGTTGCGGCGGGAACCTGGGGTATATTCTCAAGTTACGACGGGGATGGCCCTTCCCCCCACGTGTTTGTTCAGCGACGTCAGGACTCTTGCCTAGTTGCGAGGGATAACACGGGATTCCCCTCGAGGCTTGGCAGGGCAATTGGGACGCCTCTCCAGCTGAGGCGGGAGACCAAGGGTCCCTTTCCACGTGCCACAGGATTCCTGGGACTCCAATCAAGGTTCACGAGGAGTCAGGCATCGTCTCCTTTGGAGGCACTGATCTCCGCGTACCTCTGGAATTTTCAAAGGATGTGAGGCCTCCGGGCGCAATGAGGTGGGGAACTAGGTCTTTCTCTGTGGTCTCCACAGGGTATTCAAACATCCTTTCGTCTTGGGAGATGCAAGACGAGCCTGCATTCAAGTCACTGCAGGGATATCCGGCCTTATTTCGAGTCAGGGCATCGCGGTGTCCATTCCACTTGAGGCCGCAAACTCAGGGTCCCTCTCACATACCTAGAGCTGAGAGAAGCCTCCTCTTGAGGTGCTTGTGGTAAGGTGGTATTCCTCTGGAGTCGAAGCCAGGGACTAACCTCTCATCTCGAGTTGATTTTTGGTCCACGGAGCTCTTTCGTGTGGCTACAGTGACCTCAGGATCCCTCTAGCCTTGAAACAGTGTTCTTGGGGTTTCTCTGGAGTGCCATCAAGGAAATCAAGGCTCCTTTCATGTGTGATGTGCAACACGGAATTGCTCTGCACGCAGTGCAGGGGAATCGGGCCTCATCTCGCGGCGAGGGGGATGTCTCATGATTTTTCTCGAGTTGCGGCGGGAACCTGGGGTATATTCTCGATTTACGACGGGGATGGCCCTTCCACCCACGTGTTTGTTCAGCGACGTCATGATTCCTGCCTAGTTGGGAGGGACAACTCGGGATTCTCCTCAAGGCTTGGCAGGGCAATTGGGACGCCTCTCCAGCTGAGGCAGGAGACCAAGGGTCCCTTTCCACGTGCCACAGGAATCCTGGTACTCCTTTCAAGTTTCACGAGGAGTTACGCATCGTCTCCTTTGGAGGCACTGATCTCCGCGTACCTCTGGAGTTTTCAAAGGATGTGAGGCCTCCGATCGCAATGAGGTGGGGAACTAGGTCTTTCTCTGTTGTCTCCACAGGGGATTCAGACAACCTTTCGTCTTGGGAGATGCAAGACGAGCCTGCATTCAAGTCACTGCAGGGATATCTGGCCTTATTTTGAGTCAGGGAATCGTGGTGTCCATTCCACTTGAGGCCGCAAACTCAGGGTCCCTCTCACATACCTAGAGCTGAGAGAAGCCTCCTCTTGAGTTGCTTGTGGTAAGGTGGTATTCCTCTGGAGTCGAAGCCAGGGACTAACCTCTCATCTCGAGTTGATTTTTGGTCCACGGAGCTCTTTCGTGTGGCTACAGTGACCTCAGGATCCCTCTAGCCTTGAAACAGTGTTCTTGGGGTTTCTCTGGAGTGCCATCAAGGAAATCAAGGCTCCTTTCATGTGTGATGTGCAACACGGAATTGCTCTGCATGTAATGCAGGGGAATCGGGCCTCATCTCACGACGAGAGGGAAGTCTCATGGTTTTTCTCGAGTTGCGGCGGGAACCTGGGGTATATTCTCGAGTTACAACGGGGTTGGCCCTTCCACCCACGTGTTTGTTCAGCGACGTCAGGACTCCTGCCTAGTTGCGAGGGACAACTCGGGATTCTCCTCGAGGCTTGGCAGGGCAATTGGGACGCCTCTCCAGCTGAGGTGGGAGACCAAGGGTCCCTTTCCACGTGCCACAGGAATCCTGGGACTCCTATCAAGTTTCACGAAGAGTCAGGCATCATCTCCTTTGGAGGCACTGATCTCCGCGTACCTCTGGACTTTTCAAAGGATGTGAGGCCTCCGGTCGCGATGAGATGGGGAACTAGGTCTTTCTCTGTGGTCTCCACAGGGGATTCAGACATCCTTTCGTCTTGGGAGATGCAAGACGAGCCTGCATTCAACTCACTGCAGGGATATCCGGCCTTATTTCGAGCCAGGGCATCGTGGTGTCCATTCCACTTGAGGCCGCAAACTCAGGGTCCCTCTCACATACCTAGAGCTGAGAGAAGCCTCCTCTTCAGGTGCTTGTGGTAAGGTGGTATTCCTCTGGAGTCGAAGCCAGGGACTAACCTCTCATCTCGAGTTGATTTTTGGTCCACGGAGCTCTTTCGTGTTGCTACAGTGACCTCAGGATCCCTCTAGCCTTGAAACAGTGTTCTTGGGGTTTCTCTGGAGTGCCATCAAGGAAATCAAGGCTCCTTTCATGTGTGATGTGCAACACGGAATTGCTCTGCACGCAGTGCAGGGGAATCGGGCCTCATCTCGCGGCAAGGGGGAACTCTCATGGTTTTTCTCCAGTTGCGGCGGGAACCTGGGGTATATTCTCGCGTTAGGACGGGAATGGCCCTACCACACACGTGTTTGTTCAGCGACGTCAGGACTCCTGCCTAGTTGAGAGGGACAACTCGGGATTCTCCTCGAGGCTTGGCAGGGCAATTGGGACGCCTCTCCAGCTTAGGCGGGAGACCAAGTGTCCCTTTCCACGTGCCACAGGAATCCTGGGACTCCTATCAAGTTTCACGAAGAGTCACGCATCATCTCCTTTAGAGGCACTGATCTCCGCGTACCTCTGGAGTTTTCAAATGATGTGAGGCCTAGGGTCGCGATGAGGTGGGGAACTAGGTCTTTCTCTGTTGTCTCCACAGGGGATTCAGACATGCTTTCGTCTTGGGAGATGCAAGACGAGCCTGCATTCAAGTCACTGCAGGGATATCCGGCCTTATTTCGAGCCAGGGCATTGCGGTGTGCATTCCACTTGAGGCCGCAAACTCAGGGTCCCTTTCACATACCTAGAGCTGAGAGCTGAGAGAAGCCTCCTCTTGAGGTGCTTGTGGTAAGGTGGTATTCCTCTGGAGTCGAAGCCAGGGACTAACCTCTCATCTCGAGTTGATTTGTGGTCCACGGAGCTCTTTCATGTTGCTACAGTGACCTCAGGATCCCTCTAGCCTTGAAACAGTGTTCTTGGGGTTTCTCTGGAGTGCCATCAAGGAAATCAAGTCTCCTTTCATGTGTGATGTGCAACACGGAATTGCTCTGCACGTAGTTCAGGGGAATCGGGCCTCATCTCGCGGCGAGGGGGAAGTCTCATGGTTTTTCTCGAGTTGCGGCGGGAACCTGGGGTATATTCCCGAGTTACGACGGGGAAGGGCCTTCCACACACGTGCTTGTTCAGCGACGTAAGCACTCCTGCCTAGTTGCGAGGGACAACTTAGGATTCTCTTCGAGGCTTGGCAGGGCAATTTGGAGGCCACTCCAGCTGAGGCGGGAGACCAAGGGTCCCTTTCCACGTGCCACAGGAATCCTGGGACTCCTATCAAGTTTCACGAGGAGTCAGGCATCGTCCCTTTTGGAGGCACTGATCTCAGCGTACCTCTGGAGTTTTGAAAGGATTTGAGGCCTCCGGTCGCGATGAGGTGGGGAACTAGGTCTTTCTCTGTGGTCTCCACAGGGGATTCAGACATCCTTTCGTCTTGGGAGATGCAAGACGAGCCTGCATTCAAGTCACTGCAGGGATATCCGGCCTTATATCGAGTCAGGGCATCGCGGTGTCACTCCACTTGAGGCCGCAAAATCAGGGTCCCTCTCACATACTTAGAGCTGAGAGAAGCCTCCTCTTGAGATGCTTGTGGTAAGGTGGTATTCCTCTGGAGTCGAAGCCAGGGACTAACCTCTCATCTCGAGTTGATTTTTGGTCCACGGAGCTCTTTCGTGTGGCTACAGTGACATCAGGATCCCTCTAGCTTTGAAACAGTGTTCTTGGGGTTTCTCTGGAGTGCCATCAAGGAAATCAAGGCTCCTTTCATGTGTGATGTGCAACACGGATTTGCTCTGCATGCAGTGCAGGGGAATCGGGCCTCATCTCGCGGCGAGGGGGAAGTCTCATGGTTTTTCTCAAGTTGCGGCGGGAACCTGGGGTATATTCTCGAGTTACGACGGGGATGGCCCTTCCACAGACGTGTTTGTTCAGCGACGACAGGACTCCTGCCTAGTTGCGAGGGTCAATTCGGGATTCTCCTCGAGGCTTGGCAGGGCAATTGGGACGCCTCTCCAGCTGAGGCGGGAGACCAAGGATCCCTTTCCACATGCCACAGGAATCCTGGGACTCCTATCAAGTTTCATGAGGAGTCAGGCATCGTTCCTTTTGGAGGCACTGATCTCCGCGTACCTCTGGAGTTTTCAAAGGATGTGAGGCCTCCGGTGGCGATGAGGTGTGGAACTAGGTCTTTCTCTGTGGTCTCCACAGGGGATTCAAACATCCTTTCATCTTGGGAGATGCAAGACGAGCCTGCATTCTAGTCACTGCAGGGATATCCGGCCTTATTTCGAGTCAGGGCATCGCGGTGTCCATTCCACTTGAGGCCGCACACTCAGGGTCCCTCTCAGATACCTAGAGCTGAGAGAAGCCTCCTCTTGAGGTGCTTGTGGTAAGGTGGTATTCCTCTGGAGTCGAAGCCAGGGACTAACCTCTCATCTCGAGTTCATTTTTCGTCCACGGAGCTCTTTCGTGTGGCTACAGTGACCTCAGGATGCCTCTAGCCATGAAACAGTGTTCTTGGGGTTTCTCTGGAGTGCCATCAAGGAAATCAAGGCTCCTTTCATGTGTGATGTGCAACACAGAATTGCTCTGCACGCAGTGAAGGGGAATCGGGCCTCATCTCGCGGCGAGGGGGATGTCTCATGGTTTTTCTCGAGTTGCGGCGGGAACCTGGGGTATATTCTCAAGTTACGACGGGGATGGCACTTCCACACACGTGTTTGTTCAGCGACGTCAGGACTCCTGCCTAGTTGCGAGGGATAACTCGGGATTCTCCTCGAGGCTTGGCAGGGCAATTGGGACGCCTCTCCAGCTGAGGCGGGAGACCAAGGGTCCCTTTCCACGTGCCACAGGAATCCTGGGACTCCTATCAAGTTTCACGAGGAGTCAGGCATCGTCTCCTGTGGAGGCACTGATCTCCGCGTACCTCTGGAATTTCCAAAAGATGTGAGGACTCCGGTCGCGATGAGGTGGGGAACTAGGTCTTTCTCTGTTTTCTCCACAGGGGATTCAGACATCCTTTCATTTTGGCAGATGCAAGACGAGCCTGCATTCAAGTCACTGCAGGGATATCCGGCCTTATTTCAAGTCAGGGCATCGCGGTGTCCATTCCACTAGAGGCCGCAAACTCAGGGTCCCTCTCACATACCTAGAGCTGACAGAAGCCTCCTCTTGAGGTGCTTGTGGTAAGGTGGTATTCCTCTGGAGTCGAAGCCAGGTACTAACCTCTCATGTCGAGTTGATTTTTGGTCCACGGAGCTCTTTCGTGTTGCTACAGTGACCTCAGGATCCCTCTAGCCTTGAAACAGTGTTCTTCGGGTTTCTCTGGAGTGCCATCAAGGAAATCAAGGCTCCTTTCTTGTTTGATGTGCAACACGGAATTGCTCTGCATGCAGAGCAGGGGAATCGGGCCTCAACTCACGTGAGGGGGAAGACTCATGGTTTTTCTCCAGTTGCGGCGGTAACCTGGGGTATATTCTCGAGTTACGACGGGGATGGCCCTTCCACACACGTGTTTGTTCAGCGACGTCAGGACGCCTGCCTAGTTGCGAGGGACAACTCGGGATTCTCCTCGAGGCTTGGCAGGGCAATTGGGACGCCTCTCCAGCTGAGGCGGGAAACCAAGAGTCCCTTTCCACGTGCCACAGGAATCCTGGGACTCCTATCAAGTTTCACGAGGAGTCAGGCATCGTCTCCTTTGGAGGCACTGATCTCCGCGTACCTCTGGAGTTTTGAAAGGATGTGAGGCCTCCGGTCGTGATGAGGTGGGGAACTAGGTCTTTCTCTGTGGTCTCCACAGGGGATTCAGACATCCTTTCGTCTTGGGAGATGCAAGACGAGCCTGCATTCAAGTCACTGCAGGGATATCCGGCCTTATTTCGAGTCAAGCCATCGCGGTGTCCATTCCACTTGAGGCCGCAAACTCGTGGTCCCTCTTACATACCTAGAGCTGAGAGAAGCCTCCTCTTAAGGTAGTTGTGGTAAGGTGGTATTCCTCTGGTGTCGAAGCCCGGGACTAACCTCTCATCTCGAATTGATTTTTGGTCCACGGAGCTCTTTCATGTTGCTACAGTGACCTCAGGATGCCTCTAGCCTTGAAACAGTGTTCTTGGGGTTTCTCTGCAGTGCCATCAAGGAAATCAAGGCTACTTTCATGTGTGATGTGCAACACGGAATTGCTCTGCACGCAGTGCAGGGGAATCGGGCCTCATCTCGCGGCGAGTGGGAAGTCTCATGGTTTTTCTCGAGTTGCGGCGGGAACCTGGAGTATATTCTCGAGTTACGACGGGAATGGCCCTTCCACCCACGTGTTTCTTCAGCGACGTCAGGACTCCTGCCTAGTTGCGAGGGACAACTTGGGATTCTCCTCGAGGCTTGGCAGGGCAATTGGGACGCCTCTCCAGCTGAGGCGGGAGACCAAGGGTCCCTTTCCACGTGCCACAGGAATCCTGGGACTCCTATCAAGTTTCACAAGGAGTCAGGCATCGTCTCGTTTGGAGGCACTGATCTCTGTGTACCTCTGGAGTTATCAAAGGATGTGAGGCGTCCGGTCGCGATGAGGTGGGGAACTAGGTCTTTCTCTGCGGTCTCCACAGGGGTTTCAGATATCCTTTCATCTTGGGAAAATCAAGACGAGCCTGTATTCAAGTCCCTGCAGGGATCTCCGGCCTTATTTCGAGTCAGGGCAGCACGGTGTCCATTCGACTTGAGGCTGCAAACTCAGGGTCAATCTCACATACCTAGAGCTGAGAGAAGCTTCCTCTTGAGGTGCTTGTAGTAAGGTCGTATTCCTCTGGAGTCGATGCCAGAGACTAACCTCTCATCTCGAGTTGATTTTTGGTCCAGGGAGCTCTTTCGTGTTGCTACAGTGACCTCAGGATCCCTTTAGCCTTGAAACAGTGTTCTTGGGGTTTCTCTGGAGTGCCATCAAGGAAATCAAGGCTCCTTTCATGTGTGATGCGCAACACGGAATTGCTCTGCACGCAGTGCAGGGGAATCGGGCCTCATCTCGCGGCGAGGGGGAAGTCTCATGGTTTTTCTCAAGTTGCGGCGGGAACCTGGGGTATATTCTCGAGTTACGACGGGGATGGCCCTTCCACAGACGTGTTTGTTCAGCGACGACAGGACTCCTGCCTAGTTGCGAGGGACAACTCGGGATTCTCCTCGAGGCTTGGCAGGGCCATTGGGATGCCTCTCCAGCTGAGGCGGGAGACGAAGTGTCCCTTTCCACGTGCCACAGGAATCCTGGGACTCGTATCAAGTTTCACGAGGAGTCAGGGATCGTCTCCTTTGGAGGCACTGATCTCCGCGTACCTCTGGAGTTTTCAAAGGATGTGAGGCCTCCGGTTGCCATGAAGTGGGGAACTAGGTCTTTCTCTGTGGTCTCCACAGGGGATTCAGACATCCTTTCATCTTGGGAGATGCAAGACGAACCTGCATTCAAGTCACTGCAGGGATATCCGGCCTTATTTTGAGTCAGGGCATCGCAGTGTCCATTCCACTTGAGGCCGCAAACTCAGGGTCCCTCTCACATACCTAGAGCTGAGAGAAGCCTCCTCTTGAGGTGCTTGTGGTAAGGTGGTATTCCTCTGGAGTCGAAGCCAGGGACTAACCTGTCATCTCGAGTTGATTTTTGGTCCACGGAGCTCTTTCGAGTTGCTACAGTGACCTCAGGATCCCTCTAGCCTTGAAACAGTGTTCTTGGGGTTTCGCTGGAGTGCCATCAAGGAAATCAAGGCCCCTTTCATGTGTGATGTGCCACACGGAATTGCTCTGCACGCAGTGCAGGGGAATCGGGCCTCATCTCGCGGCGAGGGGGACGTCTCATGGTTTTTCTCGAGTTGTGGCGGGAACCTGGGGTATATTTTCGAGTTACGACGGGGATGGCCCTTCCACCCACGTGTTTGTTCAGCGACGGCAGGACTCCTGCCTAGTTGCGAGGGACAACTCGGGATTCTCCTCGAGGCTTGGCAGGGCAATTGGGATGCCTCTCCAGCTGAGGCGGGAGACCAAGGGTCCCTTTCCACGTGCCACAGGAATCCTGGGACTCCTATCAAGTTTCACGAGGAGTCAGGCATCGTCTCCTTTGGAGGCACTGATCTCCGCGTTCCTCTGGAGTTTTCAAAGGATGTGAGGCCTCCGGTCGCGATGAGGTGGGGAACTAAGTCTTTTTCTGTGGTCTCCACAGGGGATTCAGACATCCTTTCATCTTGGGAGATGCAAGCCGAGCCTGCATTCAAGTCACTGCAGGGATATCCGGCCTTATTTCGAGTCAGGGCATCGCGGTGTCATTCCACTTGAAGCTGCAAACTCAGGGTCCCTCTCACATACCTAGAGCTGAGAGAAGCCTCCTCTTGAGGTGCTTGTGGTAAGGTGGTATTCCTCTGGAGTCGAAGCCAGGGACTAACCTCTCATCTCGAGTTGATTTTTGGTCCACGGAGCTCTTTCGTGTTGGTACAGTGACCTCAGTATCCCTCTAGCCTTGAAACAGTGTTCTTGGGGTTTCTCTGGAGTGCCATCAAGGAAATCAAGGCTCCTTTCACGTGTGATGTGCAACACGGAAATGCTCTGTACGCAGTGCAGGGGAATCGGGCCTCATCTCGCGGCCAGGGTGAAGTCTCATTGTTTTTCTGGATTTCCGGCGGGTACCTGGGGTATATTCTCGAGTTACGACGGGGATGGCCCTTCCACACACGTGTTTGTTCAGCGACGGCAGGACTCCTGCCTAGTTTCGAGAGAAAACTCGGGATTCTCCTCGAGGCTTGGCAGGGCAATTGGGACGCCTCTCCAGCTGAGGCGGGAGACCAAGAGTCCCTTTCCTCGTGCCACAGGAATCCTGGGCCTCCTATCAAGTTTCACGAGGAGTCAGGCATCGTCTCCCTTGGAGGCACTGATCTCCGCGTACCTCTGGAGTTTTCAAGGATGTGAGGCCTCCGGTCGCGATGAGGTGGGGAACTAGGTCTTTCTCTGGGGTCTCCACAGGGGATTCAGACATCCTTTCGTCTTGGGATATGCAAGACGAGCCTGCATTCAAGTCACTGCAGGGATAACCGGCCTTATTTCGCGTCAGGGCATCGCGGTGTCCATTCCACTTGAGGCCGCAATCTCAGGGTCCCTCTCACATACCTAGAGCTGAGAGAAGCCTCCTCTTGAGGTGCTTGTGGTAAGGTGGAATTCCTCTGGAGTCGAAGCCAGGGACTAACCTCTCATCTCGAGTTGATTTTTGGTCCACGGAGCTCTTTCGTGTTGCTACAGTGACCTCAGGATCCCTCTCGCCTTGAAACAGTGTTCTTGGGGTTTCTCTGGAGTGCCATGAAGGAAATCAAGGCTCCTTTCATGTGTGATGTGCAACACAGAATTGCTCTGCACGCAGTGCAGGGGAATCGGGCCTCATCTCGCGACGAATGGTAATTCTCATGGTTTTTCTCGAGTTGCGGCAGGGACCTGGGGTATATTCTCGAGTTACGACAGGGATGGCCCTTCCACACACGTGTTTGTTCAGCGACGTCAGGACTCCTGCCTAGCTGCGAGGGCCAACTCGGGATTCTCCTTGAGGCTTGACAGGGCAATTGGGACGCCTCAACAGCTGAGGCGGGAGACCAAGGGCCGCTTTCCACGTACCACAGGAATCCTGGGACTCCTATCAAGTTTCCCGAGGAGTTAGGCATCGTCTCCTTTGGAGGCACTGATCTCCATGTACCTCTGGAGTTTTCAAAGGATGTGAGGCCTCCGGTCGCGATGAGGTGGGGAACTAGGTCTTTCTCTGTGGTCTCCACAGGGGATTCAGACATCCTTTCGTCTTGGGAGATGCAAGACGAGCCTGCATTCAAGTCACTGCAGGGATATCCGGCCTTATTTCGAGTCAGGGCATCGCGGTGTCCATTCCACTTGAGGCCGCAAACTCAGGGTCCCTCTCACATACCTAGAGCTGAGAGAAGCCTCCTCTTGAGGTGCTTGTGGTAAGGTGGTATTCCTCTGGAGTCGAAGCCAGGGACTAACCTCTCATCTTGAGTTGATTTTTGGTCCAGGGAGCTCTTTCGTTTTGCAAAAGTAACCTCAGGATCCCTCTAGCCTTGAAACAGTGTTCTTGGGGTATCTCTGGAGTGCCATCAAGGAAATCAAGGCTCCTTTCATGTGTGATGTGCAACACGGAATTGCTCTGCACGCAGTGCAGGGGAATCGGGCCTCATCTCGCGGCGAGGGGCAAGTCTCATGGTTTTTCTCGAGTTGTGGCGGGAACCTGGGGTATATTCTCGAATTACGACGGGGATGGCCCTTCCACACACGTGTTTGTTCAGCCACGTCAGGACTCCTGCCTAGTTGCGAGGGACAACTCGGGATTCTCCTCGAGGCTTGGCAGGGCAATTGGGACGCCTCTCCAGCTGAGGCGGGAGACCAAGGGTCCCTTTCCACGTGCCACAGGAATCCTGGGACTCCTAGCAAGTTTCACGAGGAGTCAGGCATCGTCTCCTTTGGAGGCACTGATCTCTGCGTACCTCTGGAGTTATCAAAGGATGTGAGGCCTCCGGTCGCGATGAGGTGGGGAACTAGGTTTTTCTCTGTGGTTTCCACAGGGGATTCAGACATCCTTTCGTCTTGGGAGATGCAAGACGAGCCTGCATTCAAGTCACTGCAGGGATATCCGGCCTTATTTCGAGTCAGGGCATCACGGTGTCCATTCCACTTGAGGCCGCAAACTCAGGGTCCCTCTCACATACCTAAAGCTGCGAGAAGCCTCCTCTGGAGGTGCTTGTGGTAAGGTGGTACTCCTCTGGAGTCGAAGTTAGGGACTAACCTCTCATCTCGAGTTGATTTTTGGTCCACGGAGCTCTTTCGTGTTGCTACAGTGACCTCAGGATCCCTCTAGCCTTGAAACAGTGTTCTTGGGGTTTCTCTGGAGTGCCGTCAAGGAAATCAAGGCTCCTTTCATGTGTGATGTGCAACACGGAATTCCTCTGCACGCAGTGCAGGGGAATCGGGCCTCATCTCGCGGCGAGGGGGAAGTCTCATGGTTTTTCTCGAGTTGCGGCGGGAACCTGGGATATATTCTCGAGTTACGATGGGGATGGCCCTTCCACACACGTGTTTGTTCAGCGACGGCAGGACTCCTGCCTAGTTGCAAGGGACAACTCGGGATTCTCCTCGAGGCTTGACAGGGCAATTGGGACGCCTCTCCGGATGAGGCGGGAGACCAAGGGTCCCTTTCCACGTGCCACAGGAATCCTGGGACTCCTATCAAGTTTCACGAGGAGTCAGGCATCGTCTCCTTTGGAGGCACTGATCTCTGCGTACCTCTGGAGTTATCAAAGGATGTGAGGCCTCCGGTCGCGATGAGGTGGGGAACTAGGTTTTTCTCTGTGGTTTCCACAGGGGATTCAGACATCCTTTCGTCTTGGGAGATGCAAGACGAGCCTGCATTCAAGTCACTGCAGGGATATCCGGCCTTATTTCGAGTCAGGGCATCACGGTGTCCATTCCACTTGAGGCCGCAAACTCAGGGTCCCTCTCGCATACCAAGAGCTGAGAGAAGCCTCCTCTTGAGGTGCTTGTGGTAAGGTGTACTCCTCTGGAGTCGAAGTTAGGGACTAACCTCTCATCTCGAGTTGATTTTTGGTCCACGGAGCTCTTTCGTGTTGCTACAGTGACCTCAGGATCCCTCTAGCCTTGAAACAGTGTTCTTGGGGTTTCTCTGGAGTGCCATCAAGGAAATCAATGCTCCTTTCATGTGTGATGTGCAACACGGAATTGCTCTGCACGCAGTGCAGGGGAATCGGGCCTCATCTCGCGGCGAGGGGGAAGTCTCATGGTTTTTCTCGAGTTGCGGCGGGAACCTGGGGTATATTCTCGCGTTACGACGGGAATGGCCCTTCCACACACGTGTTTGTTCAGCCACGTCAGGACTCCTGCCTAGTTGCGAGGGACAACTCGGGATTCTCCTCGAGGCTTGGCAGGGCAATTGGGACGCCTCTCCAGCTGCGGCGGGAGACCAAGGGCCCCTTTCCACGTGCCACAGGAATCCTGGGACTCCTATCAAGTTTCACGATGAGTCAGGCATCGTCCCCTTTGGAGGCACTGATCTCCATGTACCTCTGGATTTTTCAAAGGATGTGAGGCCTCCGGTCGTGATGAGGTGGGGAACTAGGTCTTTCTCTGTGGTCTCCACAGGGGATTCAGACATCCTTTCGTCTTGGGAGATGCAAGACGAGCCTGCATTCCAGTCACTGCAGGGATATCCGGCCTTATTTCGAGTCAGGGCATAGCGGTGTCCATTCCACTTGAGGCTGCAAACTCAGGGTCCCTCTCACATACCTAGAGCTGGGAGAAGCCTCCTCTTGAGGTGCTTGTGGTAAGGTGGTATTGCTCTGGAGTCGAAGCCAGGGACTAACCCCTCATCTCGAGTTGATTTATGGTCCACGGAGCTCTTTCGTGTTGCTACAGTGACCTCAGGATCCCTCTAGCCATGAAACAGTGTTCTTGGGGTTTCTCTGGAGTGCCATCAAGGAAATCAATGCTCCTTTCATGTGTGATGTGCAACACGGAATTGCTCTGCACGCAGTGCAGGGTATCGGGCCTCATTTTGCGGCGAGGGGGAAGTCTCATGGTTTTTCTCGAGTTGCGGTGGGAACCTGGGGTATATTCTCGAGTTACAATGGGGATGGCCCTTCCACCCACGTGTTTGTTCAGCGATGTCAGGACTCCTGCCTAGTTGCGAGGACCACTCGGGATTCTCCTCGAGGCTTGGCAGGGCAATTGGGATGCCTCTCCAGCTGAGGCGGGAGACCAAGGGTTCCTTTCCACATGCCACAGGAATCCTGGGACTCCTATCAAGTTTCACGAGGAGTCAGGCATCGTCTCCTTTGGAGGCACTGATCTCCGCGTACCTCTGGAGTTTTCAAAGGATGTGAGGCCTCCGGTCGCGTTGAGGTGGGGAACTAGGTCTTTCTCTGTGGTCTCCACAGGGGATTCAGACATCCTTTCGTCTTGGGAGATGCAAGACGAGCCTGCATTGAACTCACTGCAGGGATATCCGGCCTTATTTCGAGCCAGGGCATCGTGGTGTCCATTCCACTTGAGGCCGCAAACTCAGGGTCCCTCTCACATACCTAGAGCTGAGAGAAGCCTCCTCTTGAGGTGCTTGTGGTAAGGTCCTATTCCTCTGGAGTCGAAGCCAGGGACTAACCTCTCATCTCGAGTTGATTTTTGGTCCACGGAGCTCTTTCGTGTTGCTACAGTGACCTCAGGATCCCTCCAGCCTTGAAACAGTGTTCTTGGGGTTTCTCTGGAGTGCCATCAAGGAAATCAAGGCTCCTTTCATGTGTGATGTGCAACACGGAATTGCTCTGCACGCAGTGCAGGGGAATCGGGCTTCATCTCGCGGCGAGGGGGAAGTCTCATGGTTTTTCTCGAGTTGCGGCGGGAACCTGGGGTATATTCCCGCGTTACGACGGGAATGGCCCTTCCACACACGTGTTTCTTCAGCGACGTCAGGACTCCTGCCTAGTTGCGAGGGACAACTTGGGATTCTCCTCGAGGCTTGGCAGGGCAATTGGGACGCCACTCCAGCTGAGGCGGGAGACCAAGTGTCCCTTTCCACGTGCCACAGGAATCCTGGGACTCCTCTCAAGTTTCACGAGGAGTCAGGCATCGTCTCCTTTGGAGGCACTGATCTCCGTGTACCTCTGGAGTTTTCAAAGGATGTGAGGCCTCCGGTCGCGATGAGGTGGGGATCTAGGTCTTTCTCTGTGGTCTCCACAGGGGATTCAGACATCCTTTCATTTTGGGAGATGCAAGATGAGCCTGCATTCAAGTCAATGCAGGGATATCCGGCCTTATTTTGCGTCAGGGCATCGCAGTGTCCATTCCACTTGAGGCCGCAAACTCAGGGTCCCTCTCACATACCTAGAGCTGAGAGAAGCCTCCTCTTGAGGTGCTTGTGGTAAGGTGGTATTCCTCTGGAGCCGAAGCCAGGGACTAACCTTTCATCTCGAGTTGATTTTTGGTCCACGGAGCTCTTTCCTGTTGCTACCGTGACCTCAGGATCCCTCTAGCCTTAAAACAGTGTTCTTCGGGTTTCTCTGGAGTTCCATCAAGGAAATCAAGGCTCCTTTCTTGTTTGATGTGTAACACGGAATTTCTCTGCATGCAGTGTTGGGGAATCGGGCCTCAACTCGCGCGAGGGGGAAGACTCATGGTTTTTCTCGAGTTGCGGCGGGAACCTGGGGTATATTCTCGAGTTACGACGGGGATGGCCCTTCCACCCACGTGTTTGTTCAGCGACGTCAGGACTCCTGCCTAGTTGAGAGGGACAACTCGGGATTCTCCTCGAGGCTTGGCAGGGCAATGGGGACGCCTCTCCAGCTGAGGCGGGAGACCAAGGGTCCCATTCCATGTGCCACAGGAATCCTGGGACTCCTATCAATTTTCACGAGGAGTCAGGCATCGTCTCCTTTGGAGGCACTGATCTCCGCGTACCTCTGGAGTTTTCAAAGGATGTGAGGCCTCCGGTCGCGATGAGGTGGGGAACTAGGTCTTTCTCTGTGTTCTCCACAGGGGATTCAGACATCCTTTCGTCTTGGGAGATGCAAGACGAGCCTGCATTCAAGTCACTGCAGGGATATCCGGCCTTATTTCGAATCAGGGCATCACGGTGTCCATTCGACTAGAGGCTGCAAACTCAGGGTCCCTCTCACATACCTAGAGCTGAGAGAAGCCTCCTCTTGAGGTGCTTGTGGTAAGTTGATATTCCCCTGGAGTCGAAGCCAGGAACTAACCCCTCATCTCGAGTTGATTTTTGGTCCACGGAGCTCTTTCTTGTTGCTACAGTGACCTCAGGATCCCTCTCGCCTTGAAACAGTGTTCTTGGGGTTTCTCTGGAGTGCCATGAAGGAAATCAAGGCTCCTTTCATGTGTGATGTGCAACACAGAATTGCTCTGCACGCAGTGCAGGGGAATCGGGCCTCATCTCGCGACGAATGGTAATTCTCATGGTTTTTCTCGAGTTGCGGCAGGGACCTGGGGTATATTCTCGAGTTACGACAGGGATGGCCCTTCCACACACGTGTTTGTTCAGCGACGTCAGGACTCCTGCCTTGCTGCGAGGGCCAACTCGGGATTCTCCTTGAGGCTTGACAGGGCAATTGGGACGCCTCAACAGCTGAGGCGGGAGACCAAGGGCCCCTTTCCACGTGCCACAGGAATCCTGGGACTCCTATCAAGTTTCACGAGGAGTCAGGCATCGTCTCCTTTGGAGGCACTGATCTCCGCGTACCTCTGGAGTTTTGAAAGGATGTGAGGCCTCCGGTCGTGATGAGGTGGGGAACTAGGTCTTTCTCTGTGGTCTCCACAGGGGATTCAGACATCCTTTCGTCTTGGGAGATGCAAGACGAGCCTGCATTCAAGTCACTGCAGGGATATCCGGCCTTATTTCGAGTCAAGCCATCGCGGTGTCCATTCCACTTGAGGCCGCAAACTCGTGGTCCCTCTTACATACCTAGAGCTGAGAGAAGCCTCCTCTTAAGGTAGTTGTGGTAAGGTGGTATTCCTCTGGTGTCGAAGCCCGGGACTAACCTCTCATCTCGAATTGATTTTTGGTCCACGGAGCTCTTTCATGTTGCTACAGTGACCTCAGGATGCCTCTAGCCTTGAAACAGTGTTCTTGGGGTTTCTCTGCAGTGCCATCAAGGAAATCAAGGCTACTTTCATGTGTGATGTGCAACACGGAATTGCTCTGCACGCAGTGCAGGGGAATCGGGCCTCATCTCGCGGCGAGTGGGAAGTCTCATGGTTTTTCTCGAGTTGCGGCGGGAACCTGGAGTATATTCTCGAGTTACGACGGGAATGGCCCTTCCACCCACGTGTTTCTTCAGCGACGTCAGGACTCCTGCCTAGTTGCGAGGGACAACTTGGGATTCTCCTCGAGGCTTGGCAGGGCAATTGGGACGCCTCTCCAGCTGAGGCGGGAGACCAAGGGTCCCTTTCCACGTGCCACAGGAATCCTGGGACTCCTATCAAGTTTCACAAGGAGTCAGGCATCGTCTCGTTTGGAGGCACTGATCTCTGTGTACCTCTGGAGTTATCAAAGGATGTGAGGCGTCCGGTCGCGATGAGGTGGGGAACTAGGTCTTTCTCTGCGGTCTCCACAGGGGTTTCAGATATCCTTTCATCTTGGGAAAATCAAGACGAGCCTGTATTCAAGTCCCTGCAGGGATCTCCGGCCTTATTTCGAGTCAGGGCAGCACGGTGTCCATTCGACTTGAGGCTGCAAACTCAGGGTCAATCTCACATACCTAGAGCTGAGAGAAGCTTCCTCTTGAGGTGCTTGTAGTAAGGTCGTATTCCTCTGGAGTCGATGCCAGAGACTAACCTCTCATCTCGAGTTGATTTTTGGTCCAGGGAGCTCTTTCGTGTTGCTACAGTGACCTCAGGATCCCTTTAGCCTTGAAACAGTGTTCTTGGGGTTTCTCTGGAGTGCCATCAAGGAAATCAAGGCTCCTTTCATGTGTGATGCGCAACACGGAATTGCTCTGCACGCAGTGCAGGGGAATCGGGCCTCATCTCGCGGCGAGGGGGAAGTCTCATGGTTTTTCTCAAGTTGCGGCGGGAACCTGGGGTATATTCTCGAGTTACGACGGGGATGGCCCTTCCACAGACGTGTTTGTTCAGCGACGACAGGACTCCTGCCTAGTTGCGAGGGACAACTCGGGATTCTCCTCGAGGCTTGGCAGGGCCATTGGGATGCCTCTCCAGCTGAGGCGGGAGACGAAGTGTCCCTTTCCACGTGCCACAGGAATCCTGGGACTCGTATCAAGTTTCACGAGGAGTCAGGGATCGTCTCCTTTGGAGGCACTGATCTCCGCGTACCTCTGGAGTTTTCAAAGGATGTGAGGCCTCCGGTTGCCATGAAGTGGGGAACTAGGTCTTTCTCTGTGGTCTCCACAGGGGATTCAGACATCCTTTCATCTTGGGAGATGCAAGACGAACCTGCATTCAAGTCACTGCAGGGATATCCGGCCTTATTTTGAGTCAGGGCATCGCAGTGTCCATTCCACTTGAGGCCGCAAACTCAGGGTCCCTCTCACATACCTAGAGCTGAGAGAAGCCTCCTCTTGAGGTGCTTGTGGTAAGGTGGTATTCCTCTGGAGTCGAAGCCAGGGACTAACCTGTCATCTCGAGTTGATTTTTGGTCCACGGAGCTCTTTCGAGTTGCTACAGTGACCTCAGGATCCCTCTAGCCTTGAAACAGTGTTCTTGGGGTTTCGCTGGAGTGCCATCAAGGAAATCAAGGCCCCTTTCATGTGTGATGTGCCACACGGAATTGCTCTGCACGCAGTGCAGGGGAATCGGGCCTCATCTCGCGGCGAGGGGGACGTCTCATGGTTTTTCTCGAGTTGTGGCGGGAACCTGGGGTATATTTTCGAGTTACGACGGGGATGGCCCTTCCACCCACGTGTTTGTTCAGCGACGGCAGGACTCCTGCCTAGTTGCGAGGGACAACTCGGGATTCTCCTCGAGGCTTGGCAGGGCAATTGGGATGCCTCTCCAGCTGAGGCGGGAGACCAAGGGTCCCTTTCCACGTGCCACAGGAATCCTGGGACTCCTATCAAGTTTCACGAGGAGTCAGGCATCGTCTCCTTTGGAGGCACTGATCTCCGCGTTCCTCTGGAGTTTTCAAAGGATGTGAGGCCTCCGGTCGCGATGAGGTGGGGAACTAAGTCTTTTTCTGTGGTCTCCACAGGGGATTCAGACATCCTTTCATCTTGGGAGATGCAAGCCGAGCCTGCATTCAAGTCACTGCAGGGATATCCGGCCTTATTTCGAGTCAGGGCATCGCGGTGTCATTCCACTTGAAGCTGCAAACTCAGGGTCCCTCTCACATACCTAGAGCTGAGAGAAGCCTCCTCTTGAGGTGCTTGTGGTAAGGTGGTATTCCTCTGGAGTCGAAGCCAGGGACTAACCTCTCATCTCGAGTTGATTTTTGGTCCACGGAGCTCTTTCGTGTTGGTACAGTGACCTCAGTATCCCTCTAGCCTTGAAACAGTGTTCTTGGGGTTTCTCTGGAGTGCCATCAAGGAAATCAAGGCTCCTTTCACGTGTGATGTGCAACACGGAAATGCTCTGTACGCAGTGCAGGGGAATCGGGCCTCATCTCGCGGCCAGGGTGAAGTCTCATTGTTTTTCTGGATTTCCGGCGGGTACCTGGGGTATATTCTCGAGTTACGACGGGGATGGCCCTTCCACACACGTGTTTGTTCAGCGACGGCAGGACTCCTGCCTAGTTTCGAGAGAAAACTCGGGATTCTCCTCGAGGCTTGGCAGGGCAATTGGGACGCCTCTCCAGCTGAGGCGGGAGACCAAGAGTCCCTTTCCTCGTGCCACAGGAATCCTGGGCCTCCTATCAAGTTTCACGAGGAGTCAGGCATCGTCTCCCTTGGAGGCACTGATCTCCGCGTACCTCTGGAGTTTTCAAGGATGTGAGGCCTCCGGTCGCGATGAGGTGGGGAACTAGGTCTTTCTCTGGGGTCTCCACAGGGGATTCAGACATCCTTTCGTCTTGGGATATGCAAGACGAGCCTGCATTCAAGTCACTGCAGGGATAACCGGCCTTATTTCGCGTCAGGGCATCGCGGTGTCCATTCCACTTGAGGCCGCAATCTCAGGGTCCCTCTCACATACCTAGAGCTGAGAGAAGCCTCCTCTTGAGGTGCTTGTGGTAAGGTGGAATTCCTCTGGAGTCGAAGCCAGGGACTAACCTCTCATCTCGAGTTGATTTTTGGTCCACGGAGCTCTTTCGTGTTGCTACAGTGACCTCAGGATCCCTCTCGCCTTGAAACAGTGTTCTTGGGGTTTCTCTGGAGTGCCATGAAGGAAATCAAGGCTCCTTTCATGTGTGATGTGCAACACAGAATTGCTCTGCACGCAGTGCAGGGGAATCGGGCCTCATCTCGCGACGAATGGTAATTCTCATGGTTTTTCTCGAGTTGCGGCAGGGACCTGGGGTATATTCTCGAGTTACGACAGGGATGGCCCTTCCACACACGTGTTTGTTCAGCGACGTCAGGACTCCTGCCTAGCTGCGAGGGCCAACTCGGGATTCTCCTTGAGGCTTGACAGGGCAATTGGGACGCCTCAACAGCTGAGGCGGGAGACCAAGGGCCGCTTTCCACGTACCACAGGAATCCTGGGACTCCTATCAAGTTTCCCGAGGAGTTAGGCATCGTCTCCTTTGGAGGCACTGATCTCCATGTACCTCTGGAGTTTTCAAAGGATGTGAGGCCTCCGGTCGCGATGAGGTGGGGAACTAGGTCTTTCTCTGTGGTCTCCACAGGGGATTCAGACATCCTTTCGTCTTGGGAGATGCAAGACGAGCCTGCATTCAAGTCACTGCAGGGATATCCGGCCTTATTTCGAGTCAGGGCATCGCGGTGTCCATTCCACTTGAGGCCGCAAACTCAGGGTCCCTCTCACATACCTAGAGCTGAGAGAAGCCTCCTCTTGAGGTGCTTGTGGTAAGGTGGTATTCCTCTGGAGTCGAAGCCAGGGACTAACCTCTCATCTTGAGTTGATTTTTGGTCCAGGGAGCTCTTTCGTTTTGCAAAAGTAACCTCAGGATCCCTCTAGCCTTGAAACAGTGTTCTTGGGGTATCTCTGGAGTGCCATCAAGGAAATCAAGGCTCCTTTCATGTGTGATGTGCAACACGGAATTGCTCTGCACGCAGTGCAGGGGAATCGGGCCTCATCTCGCGGCGAGGGGCAAGTCTCATGGTTTTTCTCGAGTTGTGGCGGGAACCTGGGGTATATTCTCGAATTACGACGGGGATGGCCCTTCCACACACGTGTTTGTTCAGCCACGTCAGGACTCCTGCCTAGTTGCGAGGGACAACTCGGGATTCTCCTCGAGGCTTGGCAGGGCAATTGGGACGCCTCTCCAGCTGAGGCGGGAGACCAAGGGTCCCTTTCCACGTGCCACAGGAATCCTGGGACTCCTAGCAAGTTTCACGAGGAGTCAGGCATCGTCTCCTTTGGAGGCACTGATCTCTGCGTACCTCTGGAGTTTTCAAAGGATGTGAGGCCTCCGGTCGCGATGAGGTGGGGAACTAGGTTTTTCTCTGTGGTTTCCACAGGGGATTCAGACATCCTTTCGTCTTGGGAGATGCAAGACGAGCCTGCATTCAAGTCACTGCAGGGATATCCGGCCTTATTTCGAGTCAGGGCATCACGGTGTCCATTCCACTTGAGGCCGCAAACTCAGGGTCCCTCTCACATACCTAAAGCTGCGAGAAGCCTCCTCTGGAGGTGCTTGTGGTAAGGTGGTACTCCTCTGGAGTCGAAGTTAGGGACTAACCTCTCATCTCGAGTTGATTTTTGGTCCACGGAGCTCTTTCGTGTTGCTACAGTGACCTCAGGATCCCTCTAGCCTTGAAACAGTGTTCTTGGGGTTTCTCTGGAGTGCCGTCAAGGAAATCAAGGCTCCTTTCATGTGTGATGTGCAACACGGAATTCCTCTGCACGCAGTGCAGGGGAATCGGGCCTCATCTCGCGGCGAGGGGGAAGTCTCATGGTTTTTCTCGAGTTGCGGCGGGAACCTGGGATATATTCTCGAGTTACGATGGGGATGGCCCTTCCACACACGTGTTTGTTCAGCGACGGCAGGACTCCTGCCTAGTTGCAAGGGACAACTCGGGATTCTCCTCGAGGCTTGACAGGGCAATTGGGACGCCTCTCCGGATGAGGCGGGAGACCAAGGGTCCCTTTCCACGTGCCACAGGAATCCTGGGACTCCTATCAAGTTTCACGAGGAGTCAGGCATCGTCTCCTTTGGAGGCACTGATCTCTGCGTACCTCTGGAGTTATCAAAGGATGTGAGGCCTCCGGTCGCGATGAGGTGGGGAACTAGGTTTTTCTCTGTGGTTTCCACAGGGGATTCAGACATCCTTTCGTCTTGGGAGATGCAAGACGAGCCTGCATTCAAGTCACTGCAGGGATATCCGGCCTTATTTCGAGTCAGGGCATCACGGTGTCCATTCCACTTGAGGCCGCAAACTCAGGGTCCCTCTCGCATACCAAGAGCTGAGAGAAGCCTCCTCTTGAGGTGCTTGTGGTAAGGTGTACTCCTCTGGAGTCGAAGTTAGGGACTAACCTCTCATCTCGAGTTGATTTTTGGTCCACGGAGCTCTTTCGTGTTGCTACAGTGACCTCAGGATCCCTCTAGCCTTGAAACAGTGTTCTTGGGGTTTCTCTGGAGTGCCATCAAGGAAATCAATGCTCCTTTCATGTGTGATGTGCAACACGGAATTGCTCTGCACGCAGTGCAGGGGAATCGGGCCTCATCTCGCGGCGAGGGGGAAGTCTCATGGTTTTTCTCGAGTTGCGGCGGGAACCTGGGGTATATTCTCGCGTTACGACGGGAATGGCCCTTCCACACACGTGTTTGTTCAGCCACGTCAGGACTCCTGCCTAGTTGCGAGGGACAACTCGGGATTCTCCTCGAGGCTTGGCAGGGCAATTGGGACGCCTCTCCAGCTGCGGCGGGAGACCAAGGGCCCCTTTCCACGTGCCACAGGAATCCTGGGACTCCTATCAAGTTTCACGATGAGTCAGGCATCGTCCCCTTTGGAGGCACTGATCTCCATGTACCTCTGGATTTTTCAAAGGATGTGAGGCCTCCGGTCGTGATGAGGTGGGGAACTAGGTCTTTCTCTGTGGTCTCCACAGGGGATTCAGACATCCTTTCGTCTTGGGAGATGCAAGACGAGCCTGCATTCCAGTCACTGCAGGGATATCCGGCCTTATTTCGAGTCAGGGCATAGCGGTGTCCATTCCACTTGAGGCTGCAAACTCAGGGTCCCTCTCACATACCTAGAGCTGGGAGAAGCCTCCTCTTGAGGTGCTTGTGGTAAGGTGGTATTGCTCTGGAGTCGAAGCCAGGGACTAACCCCTCATCTCGAGTTGATTTATGGTCCACGGAGCTCTTTCGTGTTGCTACAGTGACCTCAGGATCCCTCTAGCCATGAAACAGTGTTCTTGGGGTTTCTCTGGAGTGCCATCAAGGAAATCAATGCTCCTTTCATGTGTGATGTGCAACACGGAATTGCTCTGCACGCAGTGCAGGGTATCGGGCCTCATTTTGCGGCGAGGGGGAAGTCTCATGGTTTTTCTCGAGTTGCGGTGGGAACCTGGGGTATATTCTCGAGTTACAATGGGGATGGCCCTTCCACCCACGTGTTTGTTCAGCGATGTCAGGACTCCTGCCTAGTTGCGAGGACCACTCGGGATTCTCCTCGAGGCTTGGCAGGGCAATTGGGATGCCTCTCCAGCTGAGGCGGGAGACCAAGGGTTCCTTTCCACATGCCACAGGAATCCTGGGACTCCTATCAAGTTTCACGAGGAGTCAGGCATCGTCTCCTTTGGAGGCACTGATCTCCGCGTACCTCTGGAGTTTTCAAAGGATGTGAGGCCTCCGGTCGCGTTGAGGTGGGGAACTAGGTCTTTCTCTGTGGTCTCCACAGGGGATTCAGACATCCTTTCGTCTTGGGAGATGCAAGACGAGCCTGCATTGAACTCACTGCAGGGATATCCGGCCTTATTTCGAGCCAGGGCATCGTGGTGTCCATTCCACTTGAGGCCGCAAACTCAGGGTCCCTCTCACATACCTAGAGCTGAGAGAAGCCTCCTCTTGAGGTGCTTGTGGTAAGGTCCTATTCCTCTGGAGTCGAAGCCAGGGACTAACCTCTCATCTCGAGTTGATTTTTGGTCCACGGAGCTCTTTCGTGTTGCTACAGTGACCTCAGGATCCCTCCAGCCTTGAAACAGTGTTCTTGGGGTTTCTCTGGAGTGCCATCAAGGAAATCAAGGCTCCTTTCATGTGTGATGTGCAACACGGAATTGCTCTGCACGCAGTGCAGGGGAATCGGGCTTCATCTCGCGGCGAGGGGGAAGTCTCATGGTTTTTCTCGAGTTGCGGCGGGAACCTGGGGTATATTCCCGCGTTACGACGGGAATGGCCCTTCCACACACGTGTTTCTTCAGCGACGTCAGGACTCCTGCCTAGTTGCGAGGGACAACTTGGGATTCTCCTCGAGGCTTGGCAGGGCAATTGGGACGCCACTCCAGCTGAGGCGGGAGACCAAGTGTCCCTTTCCACGTGCCACAGGAATCCTGGGACTCCTCTCAAGTTTCACGAGGAGTCAGGCATCGTCTCCTTTGGAGGCACTGATCTCCGTGTACCTCTGGAGTTTTCAAAGGATGTGAGGCCTCCGGTCGCGATGAGGTGGGGATCTAGGTCTTTCTCTGTGGTCTCCACAGGGGATTCAGACATCCTTTCATTTTGGGAGATGCAAGATGAGCCTGCATTCAAGTCAATGCAGGGATATCCGGCCTTATTTTGCGTCAGGGCATCGCAGTGTCCATTCCACTTGAGGCCGCAAACTCAGGGTCCCTCTCACATACCTAGAGCTGAGAGAAGCCTCCTCTTGAGGTGCTTGTGGTAAGGTGGTATTCCTCTGGAGCCGAAGCCAGGGACTAACCTTTCATCTCGAGTTGATTTTTGGTCCACGGAGCTCTTTCCTGTTGCTACCGTGACCTCAGGATCCCTCTAGCCTTAAAACAGTGTTCTTCGGGTTTCTCTGGAGTTCCATCAAGGAAATCAAGGCTCCTTTCTTGTTTGATGTGTAACACGGAATTTCTCTGCATGCAGTGTTGGGGAATCGGGCCTCAACTCGCGCGAGGGGGAAGACTCATGGTTTTTCTCGAGTTGCGGCGGGAACCTGGGGTATATTCTCGAGTTACGACGGGGATGGCCCTTCCACCCACGTGTTTGTTCAGCGACGTCAGGACTCCTGCCTAGTTGAGAGGGACAACTCGGGATTCTCCTCGAGGCTTGGCAGGGCAATGGGGACGCCTCTCCAGCTGAGGCGGGAGACCAAGGGTCCCATTCCATGTGCCACAGGAATCCTGGGACTCCTATCAATTTTCACGAGGAGTCAGGCATCGTCTCCTTTGGAGGCACTGATCTCCGCGTACCTCTGGAGTTTTCAAAGGATGTGAGGCCTCCGGTCGCGATGAGGTGGGGAACTAGGTCTTTCTCTGTGTTCTCCACAGGGGATTCAGACATCCTTTCGTCTTGGGAGATGCAAGACGAGCCTGCATTCAAGTCACTGCAGGGATATCCGGCCTTATTTCGAATCAGGGCATCACGGTGTCCATTCGACTAGAGGCTGCAAACTCAGGGTCCCTCTCACATACCTAGAGCTGAGAGAAGCCTCCTCTTGAGGTGCTTGTGGTAAGTTGATATTCCCCTGGAGTCGAAGCCAGGAACTAACCCCTCATCTCGAGTTGATTTTTGGTCCACGGAGCTCTTTCTTGTTGCTACAGTGACCTCAGGATCCCTCTCGCCTTGAAACAGTGTTCTTGGGGTTTCTCTGGAGTGCCATGAAGGAAATCAAGGCTCCTTTCATGTGTGATGTGCAACACAGAATTGCTCTGCACGCAGTGCAGGGGAATCGGGCCTCATCTCGCGACGAATGGTAATTCTCATGGTTTTTCTCGAGTTGCGGCAGGGACCTGGGGTATATTCTCGAGTTACGACAGGGATGGCCCTTCCACACACGTGTTTGTTCAGCGACGTCAGGACTCCTGCCTAGCTGCGAGGGCCAACTCGGGATTCTCCTTGAGGCTTGACAGGGCAATTGGGACGCCTCAACAGCTGAGGCGGGAGACCAAGGGCCCCTTTCCACGTGCCACAGGAATCCTGGGACTCCTATCAAGTTTCCCGAGGAGTTAGGCATCGTCTCCTTTGGAGGCACTGATCTCCATGTACCTCTGGAGTTTTCAAAGGATGTGAGGCCTCCGGTCGCGATGAGGTGGGGAACTAGGTCTTTCTCTGTGGTCTCCACAGGGGATTCAGACATCCTTTCGTCTTGGGAGATGCAAGACGAGCCTGCATTCAAGTCACTGCAGGGATATCCGGCCTTATTTCGAGTCAGGGCATCGCGGTGTCCATTCCACTTGAGGCCGCAAACTCAGGGTCCCTCTCACATACCTAGAGCTGAGAGAAGCCTCCTCTTGAGGTGCTTGTGGTAAGGTGGTATTCCTCTGGAGTCGAAGCCAGGGACGAACCTCTCATCTCGAGTTGATTTTTGGTCCACGGAGCTCTTTCGTTTTGCAAAAGTAACCTCAGGATCCCTCTAGCCTTGAAACAGTGTTCTTGGGGTCTCTGTGGAGTGCCATCAAGGAAATCAAGGCTCCTTTCATGTGTGATGTGCAACACGGAATTCCTCTGCACGCAGTGCAGGGGAATCGGGCCTCATCTCGCGGCGAGGGGGAAGTCTCATGGTTTTTCTCGAGTTGCGGCGGGAACCTGGGATATATTCTCGAGTTACGATGGGGATGGCCCTTCCACACACGTGTTTGTTCAGCGACGGCAGGACTCCTGCCTAGTTGCAAGGGACAACTCGGGATTCTCCTCGAGGCTTGACAGGGCAATTGGGACGCCTCTCCGGATGAGGCGGGAGACCAAGGGTCCCTTTCCACGTGCCACAGGAATCCTGGGACTCCTATCAAGTTTCACGAGGAGTCAGGCATCGTCTCCTTTGGAGGCACTGATCTCTGCGTACCTCTGGAGTTATCAAAGGATGTGAGGCCTCCGGTCGCGATGAGGTGGGGAACTAGGTTTTTCTCTGTGGTTTCCACAGGGGATTCAGACATCCTTTCGTCTTGGGAGATGCAAGACGAGCCTGCATTCAAGTCACTGCAGGGATATCCGGCCTTATTTCGAGTCAGGGCATCACGGTGTCCATTCCACTTGAGGCCGCAAACTCAGGGTCCCTCTCGCATACCAAGAGCTGAGAGAAGCCTCCTCTTGAGGTGCTTGTGGTAAGGTGTACTCCTCTGGAGTCGAAGTTAGGGACTAACCTCTCATCTCGAGTTGATTTTTGGTCCACGGAGCTCTTTCGTGTTGCTACAGTGACCTCAGGATCCCTCTAGCCTTGAAACAGTGTTCTTAGGGTTTCTCTGGAGTGCCATCAAGGAAATCAATGCTCCTTTCATGTGTGATGTGCAACACGGAATTGCTCTGCACGCAGTGCAGGGGAATCGGGCCTCATCTCGCGGCGAGGGGGAAGTCTCATGGTTTTTCTCGAGTTGCGGCGGGAACCTGGGGTATATTCTCGCGTTACGACGGGAATGGCCCTTCCACACACGTGTTTGTTCAGCCACGTCAGGACTCCTGACTAGTTGCGAGGGACAACACGGGATTCTCCTCGAGGCTTGGCAGGGCAATTGGGACGCCTCTCCAGCTGCGGCGGGAGACCAAGGGCCCCTTTCCACGTGCCACAGGAATCCTGGGACTCCTAGCAAGTTTCACGATGAGTCAGGCATCGTCCCCTTTGGAGGCACTGATCTCCATGTACCTCTGGATTTTTCAAAGGATGTGAGGCCTCCGGTCGTGATGAGGTGGGGAACTAGGTCTTTCTCTGTGGTCTCCACAGGGGATTCAGACATCCTTTCGTCTTGGGAGATGCAAGACGAGCCTGCATTCCAGTCACTGCAGGGATATCCGGCCTTATTTCGAGTCAGGGCATAGCGGTGTCCATTCCACTTGAGGCTGCAAACTCAGGGTCCCTCTCACATACCTAGAGCTGGGAGAAGCCTCCTCTTGAGGTGCTTGTGGTAAGGTGGTATTGCTCTGGAGTCGAAGCCAGGGACTAACCCCTCATCTCGAGTTGATTTATGGTCCACGGAGCTCTTTCGTGTTGCTACAGTGACCTCAGGATCCCTCTAGCCGTGAAACAGTGTTCTTGGGGTTTCTCTGGAGTGCCATCAAGGAAATCAAGGCTCCTTTCATGTGTGATGTGCAACACGGAATTGCTCTGCACGCAGTGCAGGGGAATCGGGCCTCATCTCGCGGCGAGGGGGAAGTCTCATGGTTTTTCTCGAGTTGCGGCGGGAACCTGGGATATATTCTCGAGTTACGATGGGGATGGTCCTTCCACACACGTGTTTGTTCAGCGACGGCAGGACTCCTGCCTAGTTGCAAGGGACAACTCGGGATTCTCCTCGAGGCTTGGCAGGGCAATTGGGACGCCTCTCCGGATGAGGCGGGAGACCAAGGGTCCCTTTCCACGTGCCACAGGAATCCTGGGACTCCTATCAAGTTTCACGAGGAGTCAGGCATCGTCTCCTTTGGAGGCACTGATCTCTGCGTACCTCTGGAGTTATCAAAGGATGTGAGGCCTCCGGTCGCGTTGAGGTGGGGAACTAGGTTTTTCTCTGTGGTTTCCACAGGGGATTCAGACATCCTTTCGTCTTGGGAGATGCAAGACGAGCCTGCATTCAAGTCACTGCAGGGATATCCGGCCTTATTTCGAGTCAGGGCATCACGGTGTCCATTCCACTTGAGGCCGCAAACTCAGGGTGCTCTCGCATACCAAGAGCTGAGAGAAGCCTCCTCTTGAGGTGCTTGTGGTAAGGTGATATTCCCCTGGAGTCGAAGCCAGGAACTAACCCCTCACCTCGAGTTGATTTTTGGTCCACGGAGCTCTTTCGTGTTGCTACAGTGACCTCAGGATCCCTCTCGCCTTGAAACAGTGTTCTTGGGGATTCTCTGGAGTGCCGTCAAGGATATCAAGGCTCCTTTCATGTGTGATGTGCAACACGGAATTGCTCTCCACGCAGTGCAGGGGAAATGGGCCTCATTTTGCTTCGAGGGGGAAGTCTCATGGTTTTTCTCGAGTTGCGGCGGGAACCTGGGGTATATTCTCGAGTTACGACGGGGATGCCCTTCCACACACCTGTTTGTTCAGCGACGTCAGGACTCCTGCCTAGTTGCGAGGGACAACTCGGGATTCTCCTCGAGACTTGGCAGGGCAATTGGGATGCCTCTCCATCTGAGGCGGAAGACCAAGTGTCCCTTTCCACATGCCACAGGAATCCTGGGACTCCTATCAAGTTTCACGAGGAGTCAGGCATCGTCTCCTTTGGAGGCACTGATCTCCGCGTACCTCTGGAATTTTGAAAGGATATGAGGCCTCCGGTCGCGATGAGGTGGGGAACTAGGTCTTTCTCTGTGTTCTCCACAGGGGATTCAGACATCCTTTCGTCTTGGGAGATGCAAGACGAGCCTGCATTCAAGTCACTGCAGGGATATCCGGCCTTATTTCGAATCAGGGCATCACGGTGTCCATTCGACTAGAGGCTGCAAACTCAGGGTCCCTCTCACATACCTAGAGCTGAGAGAAGCCTCCTCTTGAGGTGCTTGTGGTAAGTTGATATTCCCCTGGAGTCGAAGCCAGGAACTAACCCCTCATCTCGAGTTGATTTTTGGTCCACGGAGCTCTTTCGTGTTGCTACAGTGACCTCAGGATCCCTCTCGCCTAGAAACAGTGTTCTTGGGGTTTCTCTGGAGTGCCATGAGGGAAATCAAGGCTCCTTTCATGTGTGATGTGCAACACAGAATTGCTCTGCACGCAGTGCAGGGGAATCGGGCCTCATCTCGCGACGAATGGTAATTCTCATGGTTTTTCTCGAGTTGCGGCAGGGACCTGGGGTATATTCTCGAGTTACGACAGGGATGGCCCTTCCACACACGTGTTTGTTCAGCGACGTCAGGACTCCTGCCCAGCTGCGAGGGCCAACTCGGGATTCTCCTTGAGGCTTGACAGGGCAATTGGGACGCCTCAACAGCTGAGGCGGGAGACCAAGGGCCCCTTTCCACGTGCCACAGGAATCCTGGGACTCCTATCAAGTTTCCCGAGGAGTTAGGCATCGTCTCCTTTGGAGACACTGATCTCCATGTACCTCTGGAGTTTTCAAAGGATGTGAGGCCTCCGGTCGCGATGAGGTGGGGAACTAGGTCTTTCTCTGTGGTCTCCACAGGGGATTCAGACATCCTTTCGTCTTGGGAGATGCAAGACGAGCCTGCATTCAAGTCACTGCAGGGATATCCGGCCTTATTTCGAGTCAGGGCATCGCGGTGTCCATTCCACTTGAGGCCGCAAACTCATGGTCCCTCTCACATACCTAGAGCTGAGAGAAGCCTCCTCTTGAGGTGCTTGTGGTAAGGTGGTATTCCTCTGCAGTCGAAGCCAGGGACTAACCTTTCATCTCGAGTTGATTTTTGGTCCACGGAGCTCTTTCGTTTTGCAAAAGTAACCTCAGGATCCCTCTAGCCTTGAAACAGTGTTCTTGGGGTATCTCTGGAGTGCCATCAAGGAAATCAAGGCTCCTTTCATGTGTGATGTGCAACACGGAATTGCTCTGCACGCAGTGCAGGGGAATCGGGCCTCATCTCGCGGCGAGGGGCAAGTCTCATGGTTTTTCTCGAGTTGTGGCGGGAACCTGGGGTATATTCTCGAATTACGACGGGGATGGCCCTTCCACACACGTGTTTGTTCAGCCACGTCAGGACTCCTGCCTAGTTGCGAGGGACAACTCGGGATTCTCCTCGAGGCTTGGCAGGGCCATTGGGACGCCTCTCCAGCTGAGGGGGGAGACCAAGTGTCCCTTTCCACGTGCCACAGGAATCCTGGGACTCCTAGCAATTTTCACGATGAGTCAGGCATCGTCCCCTTTGGAGGCACTGATCTCCGCGTACCTCTGGAGTTTTCAAAGGATGTGAGGCCTCCGGTCGCGATGAGGTGGGGAACTAGGTCTTTCTCTGTGGTCTCCACAGGGGATTCAGACATCCTTTCGTCTTGGGAGATGCAAGACGAGCCTGCATTCCAGTCACTGCAGGGATATCCGGCCTTATTTCGAGTCAGGGCATAGCGGTGTCCATTCCACTTGAGGCTGCAAACTCAGGGTCCCTCTCACATACCTAGAGCTGAGAGAAGCCTCCTCTTGAGGTGCTTGTGGTAAGGTGGTATTGCTCTGGAGTCGAAGCCAGGGACTAAGCACTCATATCGAGTTGATTTTTGGTCCACGGAGCTGTTTTTTCTTGCTACAGTGACCTCAGGATCCCTCTAGCCGTGAAACAGTGTTCTTGGGGTTTCTCTGGAGTGCCATCAAGGAAATCAAGGCTCCTTTCATGTGTGATGTGCAACACGGAATTCCTCTGCACGCAGTGTAGGGGAATCGGGCTTCATCTCGCGGTGAGGGGGAAGTCTCATGGTTTTTCTCGAGTTGCGGCGGGAACCTGGGATATATTCCCGAGTTACGATGGGGATGGCCCTTCCACACACGTGTTTGTTCAGCGACGGCAGGACTCCTGCCTATTTGCGAGGACCACTCGGGATTCTCCTCGAGGCTTGGCAGGGCAATTGGGATGCCTCTCCAGCTGAGGCGGGAGACCAAGGGTTCCTTTCCACGTACCACAGGAATCCTGGGACTCCTATCAAGTTTCACGAGGAGTCAGGCATCGTCTCCTTTGGAGGCACTGATCTCCGCGTACCTCTGGAGTTTTCAAAGGATGTGAGGCCTCCGGTCGCGTTGAGGTGGGGAACTAGGTCTTTCTCTGTGGTCTCCACAGGGGATTCAGACATCCTTTCGTCTTGGGAGATGCAAGACGAGCCTGCATTGAACTCACTGCAGGGATATCCGGCCTTATTTCGAGCCAGGGCATCGTGGTGTCCATTCCACTTGAGGCCGCAAACTCAGGGTCCCTCTCACATACCTAGAGCTGAGAGAAGCCTCCTCTTGAGGTGCTTGTGGTAAGGTCCTATTCCTCTGGAGTCGAAGCCAGGGACTAACCTCTCATCTCGAGTTGATTTTTGGTCCACGGAGCTCTTTCGTGTTGCTACAGTGACCTCAGGATCCCTCTAGCCTTGAAACAGTGTTCTTGGGGTTTCTCTGGAGTGCTATCAAGGAAATCAAGGCTCCTTTCATGTGTGATGTGCAACACGGAATTGCTCTGCACGCAGTGCAGGGGAATCGGGCCTCATCACGCGGCGAGGGGGAAGTCTCATGGTTTTTCTCGAGTTGCGGCGGGAACCTGGGGTATATTCTGGAGTTACGACGGGAATGGCCCTTCCACACACGTGTTTCTTCAGCGACGTCAGGACTCCTGCCTAGTTGCGAGGGACAACTTGGGATTCTCCTCGAGGCTTGGCAGGGCAATTGGGACGACTCTCCAGCTGAGGCGGGAGACCAAGGGTCCCTTTCCATGTGCCACAGGAATCCTGGGACTCCTATCAAGGTTCATGAGGTGTCAGGCATCGTCTCCTTTGGAGGCACTGATCTCCGCGTACCTCTGGAGTTTTCAAAGGATGTGAGGCCTCCGGTGGCGATGAGGTGGTGAACTAGGTCTTTCTCTGTGGTCTCCACAGGGGATTCAGACATCCTTTCATCTTGGGAGATGCCAGACGAGCCTGTATTCAAGTCACTGCAGGGATATCCGGCCTTATTTCGTGTCAGGGCATCGCGGTGTCCATTCCACTTGAGGCCGCAAACTCAGGGTCCCTCTCACATACCTAGAGCTGAGAGAAGCCTCCTCTTGAGGTGCTTGTGGTAAGGTGGTATTCCTCTGGAGTCGAAGCCAGGGACTAACCTCTCATCTCGAGTTGATTTTTGGTCCACGGAGCTCTTTTGTGTTGCTACAGTGACCTCAGGATCCCTCTAGCCTTGAAGCAGTGTTCTTGGGTTTTCTCTGGAGTGCCATCAAGGAAATCAAGGCTCCTTTCATGTGTGATGTGCAACACGGAATTGCTCTGCACGCAGTGCAGGGGATTCGGACCTCAGCTCGCGGCCAAGGGAAAGTCTCATGGTTTTTCTCGAGTTGCGGCGGGAACCTGGGGTACATTCTCGAGTTACGACGGGGATGGCCCTTCCACACACGTGTTTCTTCAATGACGTCAGGACTACTGCCTAGTTGCGAGGGACAACTCGGGATTCTCCTCGAGGCTTGGCAGGGCAATTGGGACGCCTCTCTAGCTGAGGCGGGAGACCAAGGGTCCCTTTCCATGTGCCACAGGAATCCTGGGACTCCTATCAAGTTTCACGAGGAGTCAGGCATTGTCTCCTTTGGAGGCACTGATCTCCGCGTACCTCTGGAGTTTTCAAAGGATGTGAGGCCTCAGGTCGCAATGAGGTGGGGAACTAGTTCTTTTTCTGTGGTCTCCACAGGGGATTCAGACATCCTTTCGTCTTGGGAAATGCAAGACGAGCCTGCTTTCAAGTCACTGCAGGGATATCCGGCCTTATATCGAGTCAGGGCATCGCGGTGTCCATTCCACTAGAGGCCGCAAACTCAGGGTCCCTCTCACATACCTAGAGCTGAGAGAAGCCTCCTCTTGAGGTGCTTGTGGTAAGGTGGTATTCCTCTGGAGTCGAAGCCAGGGACTAACCTCTCATCTCGAGTTGATTTTTGGTCCATGGAGCCCTTACATGTTGCTACAGTGACCTCAGGATCCCTCTTGCCTTGAAACAGTGTTCTTGGGGTTTCTCTGGAGTGCCATCAAGGAAATCAAGGCTCCTTTCATGTGTGATGTGCAACACGGAATTGCTCTGCACGTAGTGCAGGGGAATCGGGCCTCATCTCGCGGCGAGGGTGAAGTCTCATGGTTTTTCTCGAGTTGCGGCGGGAACCTGGGGTATATTCTCGAGTTACGACGGGGAAGGGCCTTCCACACACGTGCTTGTTCAGCGACGTATGCACTCCTGCCTAGTTGCGAGGGACAACTTGGGATTCTCTTCGAGGCTTGGCAGGGCAATTGGGACGCCTCTCCAGCTGAGGCGGGAGACCAAGGGTCCCTTTCCACGTGCCACAGGAATCCTGGGACTCCTATCAAGTTTGACGAGGAGTCAGGCATCGTCCCTTTTGGAGGCACTGATCTCAGCGTACCTCTGGAGTTTTGAAAGGATTTGAGGCCTCCGGTCGCGATGAGGTGGGGAACTAGGTCTTTCTCTGTGGTCTCCACAGGGGATTCAGACATCCTTTCGTCTTGGGAGATGCAAGAGGAGCCTGCATTCAAGTCACTGCAGGGATATCCGGCCTTATATCAAGTCAGGGCATCGCCTTGTCACTCCACTTGAGGCCGCAAAATCAGGGTCCCTCTCACATACTTAGAGCTGAGAGAAGCCTCCTCTTGAGGTGCTTGTGGTAAGGTGGTATTCCTCTGGAGTTGAAGCCAGGGACAAACCTCTCATCTTGAGTTGATTTTTAGTCCACGGAGCTCTTTCATGTGGCTACAGTGACCTCAGGATCCCTCTAGCTTTGAAACAGTGTTCTTGGGGTTTCTCTGGAGTGCCATCAAGGAAATCAAGGCTCCTGTCATGTGTGATGTGCAACACGGAATTGTTCTGCATGCAGTGCAGGGGAATCAGGCCTCATCTCGCGGCGAGGGGGAAGTCTCATGGTTTTTCTCAAGTTGCGGCGGGAACCTGGGGTATATTCTCGAGTTACGACGGGGATGGCCCTTCCACAGACGTGTTTTTTCAGCGACGACAGGACTCCTGCCTAGTTGCGAGGGACAATTCGGGATTCTCCTCGAGGCTTGGCAGGGCAATTGGGACGCCTCTGCAGCTGAGGCGGGAGACCAAGGATCCCTTTCCACATGCCACAGGAATCCTGGGACTCCTATCAAGTTTCACGAGGAGTCAGGCATCGTTCCTTTTGGAGGCACTGATCTCCGCGTACCTCTGGAGTTTTCAAAGGATGTGAGGCCTCCGGTCGCGATGAGGTGGGGAACTAGGTCTTTCTCTGTGGTCTCCACAGGGGATTCAAACATCCTTTCATCTTGGGAGATGCAAGACGAGCCTGCATTCAAGTCACTGCAGGGATATTCGGCCTTATTTCGAGTCAGGGCATCGCGGTGTCCATTCGACTAGAGGCCGCAAACTCAGGGTCCCTCTCACATACCTAGAGCTGAGAGAAGCCTCCTCTTGAGGTGCTTGTGGTAAGGTGGTATTCCTCTGGAGTCGAAGCCAGGGACTAACCTCTCATCTCGAGTTCATTTTTGGTCCACAGAGCACTTTCGTGTGGCTACAGTGACCTCAGGATGCCTCTAGCCTTGAAACAGTGTTCTTGCGGTTTCTCTGGAGTGCCATCAAGGAAATCAAGGCTCCTTTCATGTGTGATGTGCAACACGGAATTGCTCTGCACGCAGTGCAGGGGAATCGGGCCTCATCTCGCGGCGAGGGGGATGTCTCATGGTTTTTCTCGAGTTGCGGCGCGAACCTGGGTTATATTCTCGAGTTATGACGAGGATGGCCCTTCCACTCAAGTGTTTTTTCAGCGACGTCAGGACTCCTGCCTAGTTGCGAGGGACAACTCGGGATTCTCCTCGAGGCTTGGCAGGGCAATTGGGATGCCTGTCCAGCTGAGGCGGGAAACCAAGGGTCCCTTTCCACGTGCCACAGGAATCCTGGGACTCCTATCAAGTTTCACGAGGAGTCAGGCATCGTCTCCTTTGGAGGCACTGATCTACGCGTACCTCTGGAGTTTTGAAAGGATTTGAGGCCTCCGGTCGCGATGAGGTGGGGAACTAGGTCTTTCTCTGTGGTCTCCACAGGGGATTCAGACATCCTTTCGTCTTGGGAGATGCAAGACGAGCCTGCATTCAAGTCACTGCAGGTATATCCGGCCTTATTTGGCGTCAGGGCATCGCGGTGTCCATTCCAATTGAGGCCGCAAAATTAGGGTCCCTCTCACATACCTAGAGCTGAGAGAAGCCTCCTCTTGAGGTGCTTGTGGTAAGGTGGTATTTCTCTGGAGTCGAAGCCAGGGACTAACCTCTCATCTCGAGTTGATTTTTGGTACACGGAGCTCTTTCGTGTTGCTACAGTGACCTCAGGATCCCTCTAGCCTTGAAACAGTGTTCTTGGGCTTTCTCTGGAGTGCCATCAAGGAAATCAAGGCTCCTTTCATGTTTGATGTGCAACACGGAATTGCTCTGCATGCAGTGCAGGGGAATCGGGCCTCATCTCGCGGCGAGGGGGAAGTCTCATGGTTTTTCTCGAGTTGCGGCGGGAACCTGGGGTATATTCTCAAGTTACGACGGGGATGGCCCTTCCACCCACGTGTTTGTTCAGTGACGTCAGGACTCTTGCCTAGTTGCGAGGGATACCTCGGGATTCCCCTCGAGGCTTGGCAGGGCAATTGGGACGCCTCTCCAGCTGAGGCGGGAGACCAAGGGTCCCTTTCCACGTGCCACAGGATTCCTGGGACTCCAATCAAGGTTCACGAGGAGTCAGGCATCGTCTCCTTTGGAGGCACTGATCTCCGCGTACCTCTGGAATTTTCAAAGGATGTGAGGCCTCCGGGCGCAATGAGGTGGGGAACTAGGTCTTTCTCTGTGGTCTCCACAGGGTATTCAAACATCCTTTCGTCTTGGGAGATGCAAGACGAGCCTGCATTCAAGTCACTGCAGGGATATCCAGCCTTATTTCGAGTCAGGGCATCGCGGTGTCCATTCCACTTGTAGCCGCAAACTCAGGGTCCCTCTCACATACCTAGAGCTGAGAGAAGCCTCCTCTTGAGGTGCTTGTGGTAAGGTGGTATTCCTCTGGAGTCGAAGCCAGGGACTAACCTCTCATCTCGAGTTGATTTTTGGTCCACGGAGCTCTTTCGTGTGGCTACAGTGACCTCAGGATCCCTCTAGCCTTGAAACAGTGTTCTTGGGGTTTCTCTGGAGTGCCATCAAGGAAATCAAGGCTCCTTTCATGTGTGATGTGCAACACAGAATTGCTCTGCACGCAGTGAAGGGGAATCGGGCCTCATCTCGCGGCGAGGGGGATGTCTCATGGTTTTTCTCGAGTTGCGGCGGGAACCTGGGTTATATTCTCGAGTTATGACGAGGATGGCCCTTCCACCCAAGTGTATGTTCAGCGACGTCAGGACTCCTGCCTAGTTGCGAGGGACAACTCGGGATTATCCTCGAGGCTTGGCAGGGCAATTGGGATGCCTGTCCAGCTGAGGCGGGAAACCAAGGGTCCCTTTCCACGTGCCACAGGAATCCTGGGTCTCCTATCAAGTTTCACGAGGAGTCAGGCATCGTCTCCTTTGGAGGCACTGATCTACGCGTACCTCTGGAGTTTTGAAAGGATTTGAGGCCTCCGGTCGCGATGAGGTGGGGAACTAGGTCTTTCTCTGTGGTCTCCACAGGGGATTCAGACATCCTTTCGTCTTGGGAAATGCAAGACGAGCCTGCTTTCAAGTCACTGCAGAGATATCCGGCCTTATTTCGCGTCAGGGCATCGCGGTGTCCATTCCACTTGAGGCCGCAAAATTAGGGTCCCTCTCACATACCTAGAGCTGAGAGAAGCCTCCTCTTGAGGTGCTTGTGGTAAGGTGGTATTTCTCTGGAGTCGAAGCCAGGGACTAACCTCTCATCTCGAGTTGATTTTTGGTCCACGGAGCTCTTTCGTGTTGCTACAGTGACCTCAGGATCCCTCTAGCCTTGAAACAGTGTTCTTGGGGTTTCTCGGAGTGCCATCAAGGAAATCAAGGCTCCTTTCATGTTTGATGTGCAACACGGAGTTGCTCTGCATGCAGTGCAGGGAAATCGGGCCTCATCTCGCGGCGAAGGGGAAGTCTCATGGTTTTTCTCGAGTTGCGGCGGGAACCTGGGGTATATTCTCAAATTACGACGGGGATGGCACTTCCACACACGTGTTTGTTCAGCGACGTCAGGACTCCTGCCTAGTTGCGAGGGATAACTCGGGATTCTCCTCGACGCTTGGCAGGGCAATTGGGACGCCTCTCCAGCTGAGGCGGGAGACCAAGGGTCCCTTTCCACGTGCCACAGGAATCCTGGGACTCCTATCAAGTTTCACGAGGAGTCAGGCATCGTCTCCTGTGGAGGCACTGATCTCCGCGTACCTCTGGAATTTCCAAAAGATGTGAGGACTCCGGTCGCGATGAGGTGGGGAACTAGGTCTTTCTCTGTTTTCTCCACAGGGGATTCAGACATCCTTTCATTTTGGCAGATGCAAGACGAGCCTGCATTCAAGTCACTGCAGGGATATCCGGCCTTATTTCGAGTCAGGGCATCGCGGTGTCCATTCCACTTGAGGCCGCAAACTCAGTGTCCCTCTCACATACCTAAAGCTGAGAGAAGCCTCCTCTTGAGGTGCTTGTGGTGAGGTGGTATTCCTCTGGAGTCGAAGCCAGGGACTAACCTCTCATCTCGAGTTGATTTTTGGTCCACGGAGCTCTTTCGTGTGGCTACAGTGACCTCAGGATCCCTCTAGCCTTGAAACAGTGTTCTTGGGGTTTCTCTGGAGTGCCATCAAGGAAATCAAGGCTCCTTTCATGTGTGATGCGCAACACGGAATTGCTCTGCACGCAGTGCAGGGGAATCGGGCCTCATCTCGCGGCGAGGGGGAAGTCTCATGGTTTTTCTCAAGTTGCGGCGGGAACCTGGGGTATATTCTCGAGTTACGACGGGGATGGCCCTTCCACAGACGTGTTTGTTCAGCGACGACAGGACTCCTGCCTAGTTGCAAGGGTCAATTCCGGATTCTCCTCGAGGCTTGGCAGGGCAATTGGGACGCCTCTGCAGCTGAGGCGGGAGTCCAAGGATCCCTTTCCACATGCCACAGGAATCCTGGGACTCCTATCAAGTTTCACGAGGAGTCAGGCATCGTTCCTTTTGGAGGCACTGATCTCCGCGAACCTCTGGAGTTTTCAAAGGATGTGAGGCCTCCGGTCGCGATGAGGTGGGAAACTAGGTCTTTCTCTGTGGTCTCCACAGGGGATTCAAACATCCTTTCATCTTGGGAGATGCAAGACGAGCCTGCATTGAACTCACTGCAGGGATATCCGGCCTTATTTCGAGTCAGGGCATCGCGGTGTCCATTCCACTTGAGGCCGCAAACTCAGGTCCCTCTCACATACCTAGAGCTGAGAGAAGCCTCCTCTTGAGGTGTTTGTGGTAAGGTGGTATTCCTCTGGAGTCGAAGCCAGGAACTAACCTCTCATCTCGAGTTCATTTTTGGTCCACGGAGCTCTTTCGTGTGGCTACAGTGACCTCAGGATGCCTCTAGCCTTGAAACAGTGTTCTTGGGGTTTCTCTGGAGTGCCATCAAGGAAATCAAGGCTCCTTTCATGTGTGATGTGCAACACGGAATTGCTCTGCAAGAAGTGCAGGGGAATCGGGCCTCATCTCGCGGCGAGGGGGATGTCTTATGGGTTTTCTCGAGTTGCGGCGGGAACCTGGGTTATATTCTCGAGTTATGACGAGGATGGCCCTTCCACCCACGTGTTTGTTCAGCGACGTCAGGACTCCTGCCTAGTTGCGAGGGACAACTCGGGATTATCCTCGAGGCTTGGCAGGGCAATTGGAATGCCTGTCCAGCTGAGGCGGGAGACCAAGGGTCCCTTTCCACGTGCCACAGGAATCCTGGGACTCCTATCAAGTTTCACAAGGAGTCAGGCATCGTCTCCTTTGGAGGCACTGATCTACGCGTACCTCTGGAGTTTTCAAAGGATTTGAGGCCTCCGGGCGCGATGAGGTGGGGAACAAGGTCTTTCTCTGTGGTCTCCGCAGGGGATTCAAACATCCTTTCATCTTGGGAGATGCAAGACGAGCCGGCATTCATGTCACTGCAGAGATATCTGGCCTTATTTCGAGTCAGGGCATCGCGGTGTCCATTCCACTTGAGGCCGCAAAATCAGGGTCCCTCTCACATACCTAGAGCTGAGAGAAGCCTCCTCTTGAGGTGCTTGTGGTAAGGTGGTATTCCTCTGGAGTCGAAGCCAGGGACTAACCTCTCATCTCGAGTTGATTTTTGGTCCACGGAGCTCTTTCGTGTGGCTACAGTGACCTCAGGATCCCTCTAGCTTTGAAACAGTGTTCTTGGGGTTTCTCTGGAGTGCCATCAAGGAAATCAAGGCTCCTTTCATGTGTGATGTGCAACACGGAATTGCTCTGCATGCAGTGCAGGGGAATCGGGCCTCATCTCGCGGCGAGGGGGAAGTCTCATGGTTTTTCTCGAGTTGCGGCGGGAACCTGGGATATATTCTCTAGTTACGACGGGGATGGCCCTTCCACCCACGTGTTTGTTCAGTGACGACAGGACTCCTGCCTAGCTGCGAGGGACCACTCGGGATTCTCCTCGAGGCTTGGCAGGGCAATTGGGACGCCTCTCCAGCTGAGGCGGGAGACCAAGGTTCCCTTTCCACGTGCCACAGGAATCCTGGGACTCCTATCAAGTTTCACGAGGAGTCAGGCATCGTCTCCTTTGGAGGCACTGATCTCCGCGTACCTCTGGAGTTTTCAAAGGATGTGAGGCCTCCGGTCGCTATGAGGTTGGGAACTAGGTCTTTCTATGTGGTCTCCACAGGGGATTCAGACATCCTTTCATCTTGGGAGATGCAAGACGAGCCTGCATTCAAGTCACTGCAGGGATATCCGGCCTTATATCGAGTCAGGGCATCGCGGTGTCCATTCCACTTGAGGACGCAAACTCATGGTCCCTCTCAGATATTTAGAGCTGAGAGAAGCCTCCTCTTGAGGTGCTTGTGGTAAGGTGGTATTCCTCTGGAGTCGAAGCCAGGGACTAACCTCTCATCTCGAGTTGATTTTTGGTCCACGGAGCTCTTTCGTGTTGCTACAGTGACCTCAGGATCCCTCTAGCCTTGAAACAGTGTTCTTGGGGTTTCTCTGGATTGCCATCAAGGAAATCAAGGCTCCTTTCATGTGTGATGTGCAACACGGAATTGCTCTGCATGCAGTGCAGGGGAATCGGGCCTCATCGCGCGGCGAGGGGGAAGTCTCATGGTTTTTCTCGAGTTGCGGCGGGAGCCTGGGGTATATTCTCGAGTTACGACGGGGATGCCCTTCCACACACGTGTTTGTTAAGCGACGTCAGGACTCCTGCCTAGTTGCGAGGGTCAATTCGGGATTCTCCTCGAGGCTTGGCAGGGCAATTGGGATGCCTGTCCAGCTGAGGCAGGAGACCAAGGGTCCCTTTCCACGTGCCACAGGGATCCTGGGACTCCTATCAAGTTTCACGAGGAGTCAGGTATCGTCCCTTTTGGAGGCACTGATCTCAGCGTACCTCTGGAGTTTTGAAAGGATTTGAGGCCTCCGGTCGCCATGAGGTGGGGAACTAGGTCTTTCTCTGTGGTCTCCACAGGGGATTCAGACATCCTTTCGTCTTGGGAGATGCAAGACGAGCCTGCATTCAAGTCACTGCAGGGATATCCGGCCTTATTTCGCGTCAGGGCATCGCGGTGTCCATTCCACTTGAGGCCGCAAACTCAGTGTCCCTCTCACATACCTAGAGCTGAGAGAAGCCTCCTCTTGAGGTGCTTGTGGTAAGGTGGTTATCCCCTGGAGTCGAAGCCAGGTACTAACCTCTCATCTCGAGTTGATTTTTGGTCCACGGAGCTCTTTCGTGTGGCTACAGTGACCTCAGGATCCCTCTAGCCTTGAAACAGTGTTCTTGGGGTTTCTCTGGAGTGCCATCAAGGAAATCAAGGCTCCTTTCATGTGTGATGTGCAACACGGAATTGCTCTGCACGCAGTGCAGGGGAATCGGGCCTCATCTCGTGCCGAGTGGGAAGTCTCATGGTTTTTCTCGAGTTGCGGCGGGAGCCTGGGGTATATTCTCGAATTACGAAGGGGATGGCCCTTCCACGCACATGTTTGTTCAGCGATGTCAGGACTCCTGCCTAGTTGCGAAGGACAACTCGGGATTCTCCTCGAGGTTCGGCAGGGCAATTGGGACGCCTCTCCAGCTGAGGCGGGAGACCAAGGGTCCCTTTCCACGTGCCACAGGAATCCTCGGACCTCTAGGAAGTTTCACGAGGAATAAGGCATCGTTTCCTTTGGAGGCACTGATCTCCGCGTACCTCTGGAGTTTTCAAAGGATGTGAGGCCTCCGGTCGCGATGAGGTGGGGAACTAGGTCTTTCTCTGTGGTCTCCACAGGGGATTCAGACATCCTTTCGTCTTGGGAGATGCAAGACGAGCCTGCATTCAAGTCACTGCAGGGATATCCGGCCTTATTTCGAGTCAAGCCATCGCGGTGTCCATTCCACTTGAGACCGCAAACTCAGGGTCCCTCTTACATACCTAGAGCTGAGAGAAGCCTCCTCTTAAGGTAGTTGTGGTAAGGTGGTATTCCTCTGGTGTCGAAGCCAGGGACTAACCTCTCATCTCGAGTTGATTTTTGGTCCACGGAACTCATTCATGTTGCTTCAGTGACCTCAGGATGCCTCTAGCCTTGAAACAGTGTTCTTGGGGTTTCTCTGCAGTGCCATCAAGGAAATCAAGGCTACTTTCATGTGTGATGTGCAACACGGAATTGCTCTGCACGCAGTGCAGGGGAATCGGGCCTCATCTCGCGGCGAGGGGGAAGTCTCATGGTTTTTCTCGAGTTGCGGCGGGAACCTGGGGTATATTCTCGAGTTACGACGCAGATGGCCCTTCCACTCACGTGTTTCTTCAGCGACGTCAGGACTCCTGCCTAGTTGCGAGGGTCAATTCGGGATTCTCCTCGAGGCTTGGCAGAGCAATTGGGACGCCTCTCCAGCTGAGGCGGGAGACCAAGTGTCCCTTTCCACGTGCCACAGGAATCCTGGGACTCCTAACAAGTTTCACGAGGAGTCAGGCATCGTCTTCTTTGGAGGCACTGATCTCTGCGTACGTCTGGAGTTATCAAAGGATGTGAGGCGTCCGGTCGCGATTGGGTGGGGAACTAGGTCTTTCTCTGTGGTCTTCACAGGGGTTTCAGATATCCTTTCATCTTGGGAAATGCAAGACGAGCCTGTATTCAAGTCCCTGCAGGGATAACCGGCCTTATTTCGAGTCAGGGCATCACGGTGTCCATTCGACTTGAGGCTGCAAACTCAGGGTCAATCTCACATACCTAGAGCTGAGAGAAGCCTCCTCTTGAGGTGCTTGTAGTAAGGTCGTATTCCTCTGGAGTCGAAGCCAGGGACTAACCTCTCATCTCGAGTTGATTTTTGGTCCATGGAGCTCTTTCGTGTTGCTACAGTGACCTCAGGATCCCTTTAGCCTTGAAATAGGGTACTTGGGGTTTCTCTGGAGTGCCATCAAGGAAATCAAGGCTCCTTTCATGTGTGATGTGCAACACGGAATTGCTCTGCACGCAGTGCAGGGGAATCGGGCCTCATCTCGCGGCGAGGGGGAAGTCTCATGGTTTTTCTCGAGTTGCGGCGGGAACCTGGGGTATATTCTCGCGTTACGACGGGAATGGCCCTTCCACACACGTGTTTGTTCAGCGACGTCAGGACTCCTGCCTAGTTGCGAGGGACAACTCGGGATTCTCCTCGAGGCTTGGCAGGGCAATTGGGACGCCGCTCCAGCTGAGGCGGGAGACCAAGTGTCCCTTTCCACGTGCCACAGGAATCCTGGGACTCCTATCAAGTTTCACGAGGAGTCAGGCATCGTCTCCTTTGGAGGCACTGATCTCCGCGTACCTCTGGAGTTTTCAAAGGATGTGAGGCCTCCGGTCGCGATGAGGTGGGGATCTAGGTCTTTCTCTGTGGTCTCCACAGGGGATTCAGACATCCTTTCATCTTGGGATATGCAAGAAGAGCCTGCATTCAAGTCACTGCAGGGATATCCGGCCTTATTTTGGGTCAGGGCATCGCAGTGTGCATTCCACTTGAGGCCGCAAACTCAGGGTCCCTCTCACATACCTAGAGCTGAGAGAAGCCTCCTCTTGAGGTGCTTGTGGTAAAGTGGTATTCCTCTGGAGTCGAAGCCAGGGACTAACCTCTCATCTCGAGTTGATTTTTGGTCCACGGAGCTCTTTAGTGTGGCTACAGTGACCTCAGGATTCCTCGAGCCTTGAAACAGTGTTCTTGGGGTTTCTCTGGAGTGCCATCAAGGAAATCAAGGCTCCTTTCATGTGTGATGTGCAACACAGAATTACTCTGCACGCAGTGCAGGGGAATCGGGCCTCATCTCGCAGCGAGGGGGAAGTCTCATGGTTTTTCTCGAGTTGCGGCGGAAACCCGGGGTATATTCTCGAGTTACCCCGGGGATGGCCCTTCCACCCACGTGTTTGTTCAGCCACGTCAGGACTTCTGCCTAGTTGCAAGGGACAACTTGGGATTCCTCTCGAAGCTTCGCAGGGCAATTGGGACGCCTCTCCAGCTGAGGCAGGAGACCAAGTGTCCCTTTCCACGTGCCACAGGAATCCTGGGACTCCTATCAAGTTTCACGAGGAGTCAGGCATCGTCTCGTTTGGAGGCACTGATCTCTGCGTACCTCTGGAGTTATCAAAGGATGTGAGGCGTCCGGTCGCGATGAGGTGGGGAACTAGGTCTTTCTCTGTGGTCTCCACAGGGGATTCAGATATCCTTTCATCTTGGGAGATGCAAGAAGAGCCTGCATTCAAGTCACTGCATGGATATCCGGCCTTATTTCGAGTCAGGGCATCACGGTGTCCATTCGATTTGAGGCTGCAAACTCAGGGTCAATCTCACATACCTAGAGCTGGGAGAAACCTCCTCTTGAGGTGCTTGTGTTAAGGTGGTATTCCTATGGAGTCGAAGCCAGGGACTAACCTCTCATCTCGAGTTGATTTTTCGTCCATGGAGCACTTTCGTGTTGCTACAGTGACCTCAGGATCCCTCTAGCCTTGAAACAGTGTTCTTGGGGTTTCTCTGGAGTGCCATCAAGCAAATCAAGGCTCCTTTCATGTGTGATGTGCAACACGGAATTGCTCTGCACGCAGTGCAGGGGAATCGGGCCTCATCTCGCGGCGAGGGGGAAGTCTCATGGTTTTTCTCGAGTTGCGGCGGGAACCTGGGATATATTCTCAAGTTACGACGGGGATGGCCCGTCCACCCACGTGTTTCTTCAACGACGTCAGGACTCCTGCATAGTTGCGACGGACAACTCGGGATTCTCCTCGAGGCTTGGCAGGGCAATTGGGACACCTCTCCAGCTGAGGCGGGAGACCAAGGGTCCCTTTCCACATGCCACAGGAATCCTGGGACTCCTATCAAGGTTCATGAGGTGTCAGGCATCGTCTCCTTTGGAGGCACTGATCTCCGCGTACCTCTGGAGTTTTCAAAGGATGTGAGGCCTCCGGTCGCGATGATGTGGGAACTAGGTCTTTCTCTGTGGTCTGCACAGGGGATTCAGATATCCTTTCATCTTGGGAGATGCAAGACGAGCCTGCATTCAAGTCACTGCAGGGATATCCGGCCTTATTTCGAGTCAGGGCATCACGGTGTCCATTCGACTTGAGGCTGCAAACACAGGGTCAATCTCACATACCTAGAGCTGAGAGAAGCCTCCTCTTGAGGTGCTTGTAGTAAGGTCCTATTCCTCTGGAGTCGAAGCCAGGGACTAACCTCCCATCTCGAGTTGATTTTTGGTCCACGGTGCTCTTTCGTGTTGCTACAGTGACCTCAGGATCCCTCTAGCTTTGAAACAGTGTTCTTGGGGTTTCTCTGGAGTGCCATCAAGGAAATCAAGGCTCCTTTCATGTGTGATGTGCAACACGGAATTGCTCTGCACGCAGTGCAGGGGAATCGGGCCTCATCTCGCGGCGAGGGGGAAGTCTCATGGTTTTTCTCGAGTTGCGGCGGGAACCTGGGGTATATTCTCAAGTTACGACGGGGATGGCCCTGCCACCCACGTGTTTCTTCAACAACGTCAGGACTCCTGCATAGTTGCGATGGACAACTCGGGATTCTCCTCGAGGCTTGGCAGGGCAATTGGGACACCTCTCCAGCTGAGGCGGGAGACCACGGGTCCCTTTCCACGTGCCACAGGAATCCTGGGACTCCTATCAAGGTTCATGAGGTGTCAGGCATCGTCTCCTTTGGAGGCACTGATCTCCGCGTACCTCTGGAGTATTCAAAGGATGTGAGGCCTCCGGTCGCGATGAGGTGGGAAACTAGGTCTTTCTCTGTGGTCTCCACAGGGGATTCAGACATCCTTTCGTCTTGGGAGATGCAAGACGAGCCTGCATTCAAGTGACTGCAGGGATTTCCGGCCTTATTTCAAGTCAGGGCATCGCGGTGTCCATTCCACTTGAGGCCGCAAACTCAGGGTCCCTCTCACATACCTAGAGCTGAGAGAAGCCTCCTCTTGAGGTGCTTGTGGTAAGGTGGTATTCCTCTGGAGTCGAAGCCAGGGACTAACCTCTCATCTCGAGTTGATTTTTGGTCCACGGAGCTCTTTTGTGTTGCTACAGTGACGTCAGGATCCCTCTAGCCTTGAAACAGTGTTCTTGGGGTTTGTCTGGAGTGCCATCAAGGAAATCAAGGCTCCTTTCATGTGTGATGTGCAACACGGAATTGCTCTGCACGCAGTGCAGGGGAATCGGGCCTCATCTCGCGGCGAGGGGGAAGTCTCATGGTTTTTCTCGAGTTGCGGAGGGAACCTGGAGTATATTCTCGAGTTACGACGGGGATGGCCTTTCCACCCACGTGTTTCTTCAGCGACGTCAGGACTCCTGCCTAGTTGCGAGGGACAACTCGGGATTCTACTCTAGGCTTGGCAGGGCAATTGGGACGACTCTCCAGCTGAGGCGGGAGACCAAGGCTCCCATTCCACGTGCCACAGGAATCCTGGGACTCCTATCAAGTTTCACGAAGAGTCAGGCATCATCTCCTTTGGAGGCACTGATCTCCGCGTACCTCTGGAGTTTTCAAAGGATGTGAGGCCTCCGGTCGCGATGAGGTGGGGAACTAGGTCTTTCTCTGTGGTCTCCACAGGGGATTCAGACATGCTTTCGTCTTGGGAGATGCAAGACGAGCCTGCATTCAAGTCACTGCAGGGATATCCGGCTTTATTTCGAGCCAGGGCATCGCGGTGTCCATTCCACTTGAGGCCGCAAACTCGAGGTCCCTTTCACATACCTAGAGCTGAGAGAAGCCTCTTCTTGAGGTGCTTGTGGTAAGGTGGTATTCCTCTGGAGTCGAAGCCAGGGACTAACCTCTCATTTCGAGTTGATTTTTCGTCCATGGAGCACTTTCGTGTTGCTACAGTGACCTCAGGATCCCTCTAGCCTTGAAACATTGTTCTTGGGGTTTCTCTGGAGTGCCATCAAGGAAATCAAGGCTCCTTTCATGTGTGATGTGCAACACGGAATTGCTCTGCACGCAGTGCAGGGGAATCGGGCCTCATCTCGCGGCGAGGGGGAAGTCTCATGGTTTTTCTCGAGTTGCGGCGGGAACCTGGGATATATTCTCAAGTTACGACGGGGATGGCCCGTCCACCCACGTGTTTCTTCAACGACGTCAGGACTCCTGCATAATTGCGACGGACAACTCGGGATTCTCCTCGAGGCTTGGCAGGGCAATTGGGACACCTCTCCAGCTGAGGCGGGAGACCAAGGGTCCCTTTCCACGTGCGACAGGAATCCTGTGACTCCTATCAAGGTTCATGAGTAGTCAGGCATCGTCTCCTTTGGAGGCCCTGATCTCGGCATATCTCTGGAGTTTTCAAAGGATGTGAGGCCTCCGGTCGCGATCAGGTGGGGAACTAGGTCTTTCTCTGTGGTCTCCACAGGGGATTCAGACATCCTTTCGTCTTGGGAGATGCAATACGAGCCTGCATTCAAGTCACTGCAGGGATATCCGGCCTTAATTCGAGTCAGGGCATCGCGTTGTCCATTCCACTTGCGGCCGCAAACTCAGGGTACCTCTCACATAGCTAGAGATGAGAGAAGCCTCCTCTTGAGGTGCTTGTGGTAAGATGGTATTCCTCTGGAGTCGAAGCCAGGGACTAACCTCTCATCTCGAGTTGATTTTTGGTCCACGGAGCTCTTTTGTGTTGCTACAGTGACCTCAGGATCCCTCTAGCCTTGAAACAGTGTTCTTGGGGTTTCTCTGGAGTGCCATCAAGGAAATCAAGGCTCCTTTCATGTGTGATGTGTAACACGGAATTGCTCTGCACGCAGTGCAGGGGAATCGGGCCTCATCCCCCGGCGAGGGGGAAGTCTCATGGTTTTTCTCGAGTTCCGGCGGGAAAATGGGTTATATTCTCGAGTTACGACGGGGATGGCCCTTCCACCCACGTGTTTCTTCAGCGACGTCAGGACTCCTGCCTAGTTGCGAGGGACAACTCGGGATTCTCCTCGAGGCTTGGCAGGGCTATTGGAACGCCTCTCCAGCTGCGGCGGGAGACCAAGGGTCCCTTTCCACGTGCCACAGGAATCCTGGGACTCCTATCAAGTTTCACGAGGAGTCAGGCATCATCTCCTTTGGAGGCACTGATCTCCGCGTACCTCTGGAGTTTTCAAAGGATGTGAGGCCTCCGGTCGCGATGAGCTGGGGAACTAGGTCTTTCTCTGTGTTCTCCACAGGGGATTCAGATATCCTTTCATCTTGGGAGATGCAAGACGAGCCTACATTCAAGTCACTGCAGGGATATCCGGCCTTATTTCGAGTCAGGGCATCGCGGTGTCCATTCCACTTGAGGTCGTAAACTCAGTGTGCCTCTCACATAACTAGAGCTGAGAGAAGCCTCCTCTTGAGGTGCTTGTGGTAAGGTGGTATTCTTCTGGAGTCGAAGCTAGGGACTAACCTCTCATCTCGAGTTGATTTTTGGTCCATGGAGCTCTTTCGTGTTTCTACAGTGACCTCAGGATCCCTCTAGCCTTGAAACAGTGTTCTTGGGGTTTCTCTGGAGTGCCATCAAGAAATCAAGGCTCCTTTCATGTGTGATGTGCAACACGGAATTGCTCTGCACGCAGTGCAGGGGAATCCGGCCTCATCTCGCGGCGAGGGGGAAGTCTCATGGTTTTTCTCGAGTTGCGGCGGGAACCTGGAATATATTCTCGAGTTACGACGGGGATGGCCCTTCCACCCACGTGTTTCTTCAGCGACGTCAGGACTCCTGCCTAGTTGCGAGGGACAACTCGGGATTCTCCTCGAGGCTTGACAGGGCAATTGGGACGACTCTCCAGCTGAGGCGGGAGACCAAGGGTCCCTTTCCACGTGCCACAGGAATCCTGGGACTCCTATCAAGTTTCACGAAGAGTCAGGCATCATCTCCTTTGGAGGAACTGATCTCCGCGTACCTCTGGAGTTTTCAAAGGATGTGAGGCCTCCGGTTGCGATGAGGTGGGGAACTAGGTCTTTCTCTGTGGTCTCCACAGGGGATTCAGACATGCTTTCGTCTTGGGAGATGCAAGACGAGCCTGCATTCAAGTCACTGCAGGGATATCCGGCCTTATTTCGAGCCAGGGCATCATGGTGTCCATTCCACTTGAGGCCGCAAACTCGGGGTCCCTTTCACATACCTAGAGCTGAGAGAAGCCTCCTCTTGAGGTGCTTGTGGTAAGGTGGTATTCCTCTGGAGTCGAAGCCAGGGACTAACCTCTCATCTCGAGTTGATTTTTCGTCCATGGAGCACTTTCCTGTTGCTACAGTGACCTCAGGATCCCTCTAGCCTTGAAACAGTGTTCTTGGGGTTTCTCTGGAGTGCCATCAAGGACATCAAGGCTCCTTTCATGTGTGATGTGCAACACGGAATTGCTCTGCACGCAGTGCAGGGGAATCGGGCCTCATCTCGCGGCGAGGAGGAAGTCTCATGGTTTTTCTCGAGTTGCGGCGGGAACCTGGGATATATTCTCAAGTTACGACGGGGATGGCCCGTCCACCCACGTGTTTCTTCAGCGACGTCAGGACTCCTGCATAGTTGCGACGGATAACTCGGGATTCTCCTCGAGGCTTGGCAGGGCAATTGAGACACCTCTCCAGCTGAGGCGGGAGACCAAGGGTCCCTTTCCACGTGCCACAGGAATCCTGGGACTCCTATCAAGGTTCATGAGGAGTCAGGCATCGTCTCCTTTAGAGGCACTGATCTCCGCATACCTCTGGAGTTTTCAAAGGATGTGAGGCCTCCGGTCGCGATGAGGTGGGTAACTAGGTCTTTCTCTGTGGTCTCCACAGGGGATTCAGACATCCTTTCGTCTTGGGAGATGCAAGACGAGCCTGCATTCAAGTCACTGCAGGGATATCCGGCCTTATTTCGAGTCAGGGCATCGCGGTGTCCATTCCACTTGAGGCCGCAAACTCAGGGTCCCTCTCACATACTTAGAGCTGAGAGAATACTCCTGTTGAGGTGCTTGTGGTAAATTGGTATTCCTCTGGAGACGTAGCCAGGGACAAACCTCTCATCTCGAGTTGATTTTTGGTCCACGGAGCTCTTTCGTGTTGCTACAGTGACCTCAGGATCCCTCTAGCCTTGAAACAGTGTTCTTGGGGTTTCTCTGGAGTGCCATCAAGGAAATCAAGGCTCCTTTCATGTGTGATGTGCAACACGAAATTGCTCTGCACGCAGTGCAGGGGAATCGGGCCTCATCTCGCTGCAAGGGGGAATTCTCATGGTTTTTCTCGAGTTGCGGCGGGAACCTGGGGTATATTCTCGAGTTACGACGGGGATGGTCCTTCCACCCACGTGTTTGTTCAGCGACGTCAGTACTCATGCCTAGTTGCGAGGGACAACTCGGGATTCTCCTCGAGGCTTGGCAGGGCTATTGGAACGCCTCTCCAGCTGCGGCGGGAGACCAAGGGTCCCTTTCCACGTGCCACAGGAATCCTGGGACTCCTATCAAGTTTCACAAGGAGTCAGGAATCGTCTCCTTTGGAGGCACTGATCTCCGCGTACCTCTGGAGTTTTCAAAGGATATGAGGCCTCCGGTCGCGATGAGCTGGGGAACTAGGTCTTTCTCTGTGGTCTCCACAGGGGATTCAGACATCCTTTCGTCTTGGGAGATGCAAGACGAGCCTGCATTCAAGTCACTGCAGTTATATCCGGCCTTATTTCGAGTCAGGGCATTGCGGTGTCCATTCGACTTGAGGCCACAAACTCAGGGTGCCTCTCACATACCTAGAGCTGAGAGAAGCCTCCTCTTGAGGTGCTTGTGGTAAGGTGGTATACCTCTGGAGTTGAAGCCAGGGACTAACCTCTCATCTCGAGTTGATTTGTGGTCCACGGAGCTCTTTCGTGTTGCTACAGTGACCTCAGGATCCCTCTAGCCTTGAAAAACTGTTCTTAGGCTTTCTCTGGAGTGCCATCAAGGAAATCAAGGCTCCTTTCATGTGTGATGTGCAACACGGAATTGCTCTGCACGCAGTGCAGGGGAATCGGGCCTCATCTCGCGGCAAGGGGGAAGTCTCATGGTTTTTCTCGAGTTGCGGCGGAAACCTGGGGTATATTCTCGAGTTACGACGGGGATGGCCCTTCCACCCACGTGTTTGTTCAGCGACGGCAGGACTCCTGCCTAGTTGCGAGGGACAACTCGGGATTCTCCTCGAGGATGGCATGGCAATTGGGACGCCTCTCCAGCTGAGGCGGGAGACCAAGGGTCCCTTTCCACGTGCCACAGGAATCCTGGGACTCCTATCAAGTTTCACGAGGAGTCAGGCATCGTCTCCTTTGGAGGCACTGATCTCCGCGTACCTCTGGAGTTTTCAAAGGATGTGAGGCCTCCGATCGCGATGAGGTGGGGAACTAGGTCTTTCTCTGTGGTCTCCACAGGGGATTCAGACATCCTTTCGTCTTGGGAGATGCAAGACGAGCCTGCATTCAAGTCACTGCAGGGATATCCGGCCTTATTTCGAGTCAGGGCATCGCGGTGTACATTCCACTTGAGGCCGCAAACTCAGGGTCCCTCTCACATACTTAGAGCTGAGAGAATACTCCTGTTGAGGTGCTTGTGGTTAGTGGTTTTCCTCTGGAGTCGAAGCCAGGGACTAACCTCTCATCTCGAGTTGATTTTTGGTCCACGGAGCTCTTTCGTGTTGCTACAGTGACCTCAGGATCCCTCTAGCCTTGAAACAGTGTTTTTGGAGTTTCTCTGGAGTGCCATCAAGGAAATCAAGGCTCTTTTCATGTGTGATGTGCAACACGGAATTGCTCTGCACGCAGTGCAGGGGAATCGGGTCTCATCTCGCGGCGAGGGGGAAGTCTCATGGTTTTTCTCGAGTTGCGGCGGGAACCTGGGGTATATTCTCGAGTTACGACGGGGATGGCCCTTCCACCCACGTGTTTGTTCAGCAACCTCAGGACTCCTGCCTAGTTGCGAGGGACAACTCTGGATTCACCTCGAGGCTTGGCAGGGCAACTGGGACGCCTCTCCAGCTGAAGCGGGAGACCAAGGGTCCCTTTCTACGTGCCACAGGAATCCTGGGACTCCTATCAAGTTTCATGAGGAGTCAGGCATCGTCTCCTTTAGAGGCACTGATCTCCGCCTACCTCTGGAGTTTTCAAGTATGTGAGGCCTCCGGTCACCATGAGGTGGGGAACTAGGTCTTTCTCTGTGGTCTCCACAGGGGATTCAGACATCCTTTCATCTTGGGAGATGCAATACGAGCCTGCATTCAAGTCACTGCAGGGATATCCGGCCTTATTTCGAGTCAGGGCATCGCGGTGTCCATTCCACTTGAGGCCGCAAACTCAGGGTCCCTCTCACATACCTACAGCTGAGAGAAGCCTCCTCTTGAGGTGCTTGTGGTAAGGTGGTTTCCTCTGGAGTCGAAGCCAGGGACTAACCTCTCATTTCGAGTTGATTTTTGGTCCACGGAGCTCTTTCGAGTAGCTACAGTGACCTCAGGATCCCTCTAGCCTTGAAAGAGTGTTCTTGGGCTTTCTCTGGAGTGCCATCAAGGAAATCAAGGCTCCTTTCATGTGTGATGTGCAGCACGGAATTGCTCTGCACGCAGTGCAGGGGAATCTGGCCTCATCTCGCGGCGAGGGGGACGTCTCATGGTTTTTCTCGAGTTGCGGCGGGAACCTGGGGTATATTCTCGAGTTACGACGGGAATGCCCTTCCACACCCGTGTTTGTTCAGCGACGTCAGGACTCCTGCCTTGTTGCGAGGGACAACTCGGGATTCTCCTCGAGACTTGGTAGGGCAATTGGGATGCCTCTCCAGCTGAGGCGGGAGACCAAGGGTCCCTTTCCACTTGCCACAGGAATCCTGGGACTCGTATCAAGTTTCACGAGGAGTCAGGCATCGTCTCCTTTGGAGGCACTGATCTCCGCGTACCTCTGGAGTTTTCAAAGGATGTGAGGCCTCCGGTCGCCATGAAGTGGGGAACTAGGTCTATCTCTGTGGTCTCCACAGGGGATTCAGACATCCTTTCATCTTGGTAGATGCAAGACGAGCCTGCATTCAAGTCACTGCAGGGATATCCGGCCTTATTTCGCGTCAGGGCATCGCAGTGTACATTCCACTTGAGGCCGCAAACTCAGGGTCCCTCTCACATACCTAGAGCTGAGAGAAGCCTCCTCTTGAGGTGCTTGTGGTAAGCTGGTATTCCTCTGGAGTTGAAGCCGGGACTAACCTCTCATCTCGAGTTGATTTTTGGTCCACGGAGTTCTTTCGTGTTGCTACAGTGACCTCAGGATCACTCTAGCCTTGAAACAGTGTTCTTGGGGTTTCTCTGGCGTGCCATCAAGGAAATCAAGGCTCCTTTCATGTGTGATGTGCAACACGGAATTGCTCTGCACGCAGTACAGGGGAATCGGGCCTTATCTCGCGGCGAGGGGGAAGTCTCATGATTTTTCTCGAGTTGCGGCGGGAACCTGGTGTACATTCTCGAGTTACGACAGGGATGGTCCTTCCACCCACGTGTTTGTTCAGCGACGTCAGGACTCCTGCCTAGTTGCGAGGGACAACTCGGGATTCTCCTCGAGGCTTGGCAGGGCAATTGGGCCGCCTCTCCAGCTGAGGCGGGAGACCAAGGGTCCCTTTCCACGTGCCACAGGAATCCTGGGACTCCTATCAAGTTTCACAAAGAGTCAGGCATAGTCTCCCTTGGAGGCACTGATCTCCGCGTACGTCTGGAGTTTTCAAAGGATGTGAGGCCTCCGGTCGCGATGAGGTGGGGAACTAGGTCTTTCTCTGTGGTCTCCACAGGGGATTCAGACATCCTTTCATCTTGGGAGATGCAAGACGAGCCTGCATTCAAGTCACTGCAGGGATATCCGGCCTTATTTCGCGTCAGGGCATCGCAGTGTACATTACACTTGAGGCCGCAAACTCAGGGTCCCTCTCACATACCTAGAGCTGAGAGAAGCCTCCTCTTGAGGTGCTTGTGGTAAGGTGTTATGCCTCTGGAGTCGAAGTCAGGGACTAACCTCTCATCTCGAGTTGATTTTTGGTCCACGGAGCTCTTTCATGTTGCTACAGTGACCTCAGGATCCCTCTAGCCTTGAAACAGTGTTCTTGGGGTTTCTCTGGAGTGCCATCAAAGAAATCAAGGCTTCTTTCATGTTTGATGTGCAACACGGAATTGCTCTGCATGCAGTGCAGGGGAATCGGGCCTCATCTCGCGGCGAGGGGGAAGTCTCATGGTTTTTCTCGAGTTGCGGCGAGAACCTGGGGTATATTCTCGAGGTATGACGGGGATGGCCCTTCCACCCACGTGTTTGTTCAGCGACGTCAGGACTCCTTCCTAGTTGCGAGGGACAACTCGGGATTCTCCTCGAGGCTTGGCAGGGAAATTGGAACGCCTCTCCAGCTGAGGCGGGAGACCAAGTGTTCCTTTCCACGTGCCACAGGAATCCTGGGACTCCTATCAAGTTTCACGAGGAGTCAGGAATCGTCTCCCTTGGAGGCACTGATCTCCGCGTACCTCTGGAGTTTTCAAAGGATGTGAGGCCTCCGGTCGCGACGACGTGGGGAACTAGGTCTTTCTCTGTGGTCTCCACAGGGGATTCAGACATCCTTTCGTCTTGGGAGATGCAAGACGAGCCTGCATTCTAGTCACTGCAGTTATATCCGGCCTTATTTCGAGTCAGGGCATCGGGGTGTCCATTCGACTTGAGGCCGCAAACTCAGGGTCCCTCTCACATACCTAGAGCTGAGAGAAGCCTCCTCTTGAGGTGCTTGTGGTAAGGTGGTATTCCTCTGGAGTCGAAGCCAGGGACTAACCTCTCATCTCGAGTTGATTTTTGGTCCACGGAGCTCTTTCCTGTTGCTACAGTGACCTCAGGATCACTCTAGCCTTGAAACAGTGTTCTTGGGGTTTCTCTGGAGTGCCATCAAGGAAATCAAGGCTCCTTTCATGTTTGATGTGCAACACGGAATTGCTCTGCATGCAGTACAGGGGAATAGGGCCTCATCTCACGGCGAGGGGGAAGTCTCATGGTTTTTCTCGAGTTGCGGCGAGAACCTGGGGTATATTCTCGAGGTATGACGGGGATGGCCCTTCCACCCACGTGTTTGTTCAGCGACGTCAGGACTCCTTCCTAGTTGCGAGGGACAACTCGGGATTCTCCTCGAGGCTTGGCAGGGAAATTGGAACGCCTCTCCAGCTGAGGCGGGAGACCAAGTGTTCCTTTCCACGTGCCACAGGAATCCTGGGACTCCTATCAAGTTTCACGAGGAGTCAGGAATCGTCTCCCTTGGAGGCACTGATCTCCGCGTACCTCTGGAGTTTTCAAAGGATGTGAGGCCTCCGGTCGCGACGACGTGGGGAACTAGGTCTTTCTCTGTGGTCTCCACAGGGGATTCAGACATCCTTTCGTCTTGGGAGATGCAAGACGAGCCTGCATTCTAGTCACTGCAGTTATATCCGGCCTTATTTCGAGTCAGGGCATCGGGGTGTCCATTCGACTTGAGGCCGCAAACTCAGGGTCCCTCTCACATACCTAGAGCTGAGAGAAGCCTCCTCTTGAGGTGCTTGTGGTAAGGTGGTATTCCTCTGGAGTCGAAGCCAGGGACTAACCTCTCATCTCGAGTTGATTTTTGGTCCACGGAGCTCTTTCCTGTTGCTACAGTGACCTCAGGATCACTCTAGCCTTGAAACAGTGTTCTTGGGGTTTCTCTGGAGTGCCATCAAGGAAATCAAGGCTCCTTTCATGTTTGATGTGCAATACGGAATTGCTTTGAATGCAGTGCAGGGGAATCGGGCCTCATCTTGCGGCAAGGGGGAAGTCTCATGGTTTTTCTCTAGTTGCGGCGGGAACCTGGGTTATATTCTCGAGTTACGACGGGGATGGCCATTCCACCCACGTGTTTGTTCAGCGACGTCAGGACTCCTGCCTAGTTGCGAGGGACAACTCGGGATTCTCCTCGAGGCTTGGCAGGGCAATTGGGACGCCTCTCCAGCTGAGGCGGGAGACCAAGGGTCCCTTTCCACGTGCCACAGGGATCCTGGGACTCCTATCAAGTTTCACGAGGAGTCAGGCATCGTCTCCTTTGGAGGCACTGATCTGTGCGTACCTCTGGAGTTTTCAAACGATGTGAGGCCTCCGATCGCGATGAGGTGGGAGACTAGGTCTTTCTCTGTGGTTTCCACAGGGGATTCAGACATCCTTTCGTCTTGGGAGATGCAAGACTAGCCTGCATTCATGTCACTGCTGGGATAACCGGTCTTATTTCGAGTCAGGGCATCGCGGTGTCCATTCCACTTGTGGCCGCAAACTCAGGGTCCGTCTCACATACCTAGAGCTGATAGAAGCCTCCTCTTGAGGTGCTTGTGTAAGGTGGTATTCCTCTGGAGTCGAAGCCAGGGACTAACCTCTCATCTCGAGTTGATTTTTGGTCCACGGAGCTCTTTTGTGTTGCTACAGTGACCTCAGCATCCCTCTACCTTGAAACAGTATTCTTGGGGTTTCTCTGGAGTGCCATCAAGGAATTCAAGGCTCCTTTCATGTGTGATGTGCAACACGGAATTGCTCTGCACGCAGTGCAGGGGAATCGGGCCTCATCTCGCGGCGAGGGTGAAGTTTCATGCTTTTTCTCGAGTTGCGGCGGGAACCTGGGGTATATTCTCGAGTTACGACGGGGATGCCCTTCCACACATGTGTTTGTTCAGCCACGTCAGAACTCCTGCCTAGTTGCAAGGGACAACTCGGGATTCTCCTCGAGGCTTGGCAGGGCAATTGGGACGCCTCTCCAGCTGAGGCGGGAGACCAAGGGTCCCTTTCCACGTGCCACAGGAATCCTGGGACTCCTAACAAGCTTCACGAGGAGTCAGGCATCGTCTCCTTTGGAGGCACTGATCTCCGCGTACCTCTGGAATTTTCAAAGGATGTGAGGCCTCCGTTCGCGATGATGTGGGGAACTAGGTCTTTCTCTGTTGTTTCCACAGGGGATTCAGACATCCTTTCTTCTTGGGAGATGCAAGACGAGCCTGCATTCAAGTCACTGCAGGGATATCCGGCCTTATTTCGAGTCAGGGTATCGCGATGTCCATTCCAATTGAGGCCGCAAACTTAGGGTCCCTCTCACTTACCTAGAGCTGAGAGAAGCCTCCTCTTGGGGTGCTTGTGGTAAGGTGGTATTCCTCTGGAGTCGAAGCCAGGGACTAACCTCTCATCTCGTGTTGATTCTTGGTACACGGAACTCTTTCGTGTTGCTACAGTGACCTCAGGATCCCTCTAGCCTTGAAACAGTGTTCTTGGGGTTTCTCTGGAGTGCCATCAAGGAAATCAAGGCTCCTTTCTTGTTTGATGTGCAAGACGGAATTACTCTGCATGCAGTGCAGGGGAATCGGGCCTCAACTCGCGAGAGGGGGAAGACTCATGGTTTTTCACGAGTTCCGGCGGGAACCTGGGGTATATTCTCGAGTTACGACGGGGATGGCCATTCCACCCACGTGTTTGTTCAGCGACGTCAGGACTCCTGCCTAGTTGCGAGGGACAACTCGGGATTCTCCTCGAGGCTTGGCAGGGCAATTGGGACGCCTCTCCAGCTGAGGCGGGAGACCAAGGGTCCCTTTCCATGTGCCACAGGAATCCTGGGACTCCTATCAAGTTTCACGAGGAGTCAGGCATCGTCTCCTTAGAAGGCACTGACCTCCGCATACCTCTGGGTTTTCAAAGGATGTGAGGACTACGGTCGCGATGAGGTGGGGAACTAGGTCTTTTTCTGTGGTCTCCACAGGGGATTCAGACATCCTTTCGTCTTGGGAGATGCAAGACGAGCCTGCATTCAAGTCACTGCAGGGATATCCGGCCTTAATTCGAGTCAGGGCATCGCAGTGTCCATTCCACTTAAGGCCGCAAACTCAGGGTCCCTCTCACATACCTAGAGCTGAGAGAAGCCTCCTCTTGAGGTGCTTGTGGTAAGGTGGTATTCCTCTGGAGTCGAAGCCAGGGACTAACCTCTCATGTCGAGTTGATTTTTGGTCCACGGAGCTCTTTCGTGTTGCTACAGTGACCTCAGGATCCCTCGAGCCTTGAAACAGTGTTCTTGGGGTTTCTCTCGAGTGCCATCAAGGAAATCAAGGCTCCTTTCAAGTGTGATGTGCAACACAGAATTGCTCTGCACGCAGTGCAGGGGAATCAGGCCTCATCTCGGGGCGAGGTGGAAGTCTCATGGTTTTTCTCGAGTTGCGGTGGGAACCTGGGGTATATTCTCGAGTTACGACGGGGATGCCCTTCCACACACGTGTTTGTTCAGCGACGTCAGGACTCCTGCCTAGTTACGAGGGACAACTCGGGATTCTCCTCGAGGGTTGGCAGGGCAATTGGGACGCCTCTGCATCTGAGGCGGCAGACCAAGGGTCCCTTTCCACGTGCCACAGGAATCCTGGGACTCCTAACAAGCTTCACGAGGAGTCAGGCATCGTCTCCTGTGGAGGCACTGATCTCCGCGTACCTCTGGAGTTTTCAAAGGATGTGAGGCCTCCGGTCGTGATGAGGTGGGGAACTACGTTTTTCTCTGTGGTCTCCAGAGGGGATTCAGACATCTTTTCTTCTTGGGAGATGCAAGACGAGCATGCATTAAAGTCACTGCAGGGATTTCCGGCTTTATTTCAAGTCAGGGCATCGCGGTGTCCATTCCACTTGAGGCCGCAAACTCAGGGTCCCTCTCACATACCTAGAGCTGAGAAAAGTCTCCTCTTGAGGTGCTTGTGGTAAGGGGGTTTCCTCAGGAGTCCAAGCCAGGGACTAACCTCTCATCTCGTGTTGTTCTTGGTCCACGGAGCTCTTTCGTGTTGCTACAGTCACCTCAGGATCCCTCTAGCCTTGAAACAGAGTTCTTGGGGTTTCTCTGGATTGCCATCAAGGAAATCAAGGCTCCTTTCATGTGTGATGTGCAAGACGGAATTGCTCTGCATGCAGTGCAGGGGAATCGGTCCTCAACTCGCGCGAGGGGGAAGTCTCATTGTTTTTCTCGAGTTGCGGTGGGAACCTGGGGTATATTCTCGAGTTACGACTGGGATGGCCCTTCCACCCACATGTTTGTTCATCGACGTCAGGACTCCTGCCTAGTTGCGAGGGACAACTCGAGATTCTCCTCGAGGCTTGGCAGGGCAATTGGGACGCCTCTCCAGCTGAGGCGGGAGACCAATGGTCCCTTTCCACATGCCACAGAAATCCTGGGACTCCTATCAAGGTTCACGAAGACTGAGGCATCGTCTCCTTTGGAGGCACTGATCTCCGCGTACCTCTGATGTTTCCAAAGGATGTGAGGCATCTGGTTGCGATGAGCTAGGGAACTAGGTCTTTCTCTGTGGTCTCCACAGGGGATTCAGACATCCTTTCATCTTGAGAGACGCAAGACGAGCCTGCATTCTAATAACTCCAGGGATACCCGGCCTGATTTCGAGTCAGGGCATCGCGGTGTCCATTCCACTTGAGGCCGCAAACTCAGGGTCCCTCTCACATACCTAGAGCTGAGAGAAGCCTCCTCTTGAGGTGCTTGTGGTAAGGTGGTATTCCTCTGGAGTCGAAGCCAGGGACTAACCTCTCATCTCGAGTTGATTTTTGGTCCACGGAGCTCTTTAGTGTGGCTACAGTGACCTCAGGATCCCTCGAGCCTTGAAACAGTGTTCTTGGGGTTTCTCTGGAGTGCCATCAAGGAAGTCAAGGCTCCTTTCATGTGTGATGTGCAACACGGAATTGCTCTGCAAGAAGTGCAGGGGAATCGGGCCTCATCTCGCGGGGAGGGGGAAGTCTCATGGTTTTTCTCGAGTTGCGGCGGGGAACCCGGGGTATATTCTCGAGTTACCACGGGGATGGCCCTTCCACCCACGTGTTTGTTCAGCCACGTCAGGACTCCTGCCTAGTTGCGAGGGACAACTGGGGATTCTCCTCGAGGCTTGGCAGGGCAATTGGGACTCCTCTCCAGCTGAGGCGGGAGACCAAGGGTCCCTTTCCACGTGCCACAGGAATCCTGGGACTCCTATCAAGTTTCACGAGGAGTCAGGCATCGTCTCCTTTGGAGGCACTGATCTCCGCATACCTCTGGGTTTTCAAAGGATGTGAGGCCTCCGGTCGCGATGATGTGGGGAACTAGGTCTCTCTCTGTGGTCTCCACAGGGGATTTAGACATCCTTTCATCTTGGGAGATGCAAGACGTGCCTGCATTCAAGTCACTGCAGGGATATCCGGCCTTAATTTGCATCAGGGCATCGCAGTGTCCATTCCACTTGAGGCCGCAAACTCAGGGTACCTCTCACATACCTAGAGCTGAGAGAAGCCTCCTCTTGAGGTGCTTGTGGTAAGGTGGTATTCCTCTGGAGTCGAAGCCAGGGACTAACCTCTCATGTCGAGTTGATTTTTGGTCCACGGAGCTCTTTCGTGTTGCTACAGTGACCTCAGGATCCCTATAGCCTTGAAACAGTGTTCTTAGGGTTTCTCTGGAGTGCCATCAAGGAAATCAAGGCTCCTTTCTTGTTTGATGTGCAAGACGGAATTACCCTGCATGCAGTGCAGGGGAATCGGGCCTCAACTCGCGGCGAGGGGGAAGACTCATGGTTTTTCACGAGTTCCGCGGGAACCTGGGGTATATTTTCGAGTTACGACGGGGATGGCCCTTTCACCCACGTGTTTGTTCAGCGACGTCAGGACTCCTGCGTAGTTGCGAGGGACAACTCGGGATTCTCCTCGAGGCTTGGCAGGGCAATTGGGACGCCGCTTCAGCTGAGGCGGGAGACGAAGGGTCCCTTTCCACATGCCACAGAAATCCTGTGACTCCTATCAAGGTTCACGAAGACTGAGGCATCGTCTCCTTTGGAGGCACTGATCTCCGCGTACCTCTGATGTTTCCAAAAGATGTGAGGCATCTGGTCGCGATGAGCTGGGGAACTAGGTCTTTCTCTGTGGTCTCCACAGGGGATTCAGACATCCTTTCATCTTGAGAGACGCAAGACGAGCCTGCATTCTAATCACTCCAGGGATACCCGGCCTGATTTCGAGTCAGGGCATCGCGGTGTCCATTCCACTTGAGGCCGAAAACTCAGGGTCCCTCTCACATACCTAGAGCTGAGAGAAGCCTCCTCTTGAGGTGCTTGTGGTAAGGTGGTATTCCTCTGGAGTCGAAGCCAGGGACTAACCTCTCATCTCGAGTTGATTTTTGGTAAACGGAGCTCTTTAGTGTGGCTACTGTGACCTCAGGATCCCTCGAGCCTTGAAACAGTGTTCTTGGGGTTTCTCTGGAGTGCCATCAAGGAAATCAAGGGTCCTTTCATGTGTGATGTGCAACACGGAATTGCTCTGCAAGCAGTGCAGGGGAATCGGGCCTCATCTCGCGGGGAGGGGGAAGTCTCATGGTTTTTCTCGAGTTGCGGCGGGGAACCCGGGGTATATTCTCGAGTTACCCCGGGGATGGCCCTTCCACCCACGTGTTTGTTCAGCCACGTCAGGACTCCTGCCTAGTTGCGAGGGACAACTCGGGATTCTCCTCGAGGCTTGGCAGGGCAATTGGGATGCCTCTCCAGCTGAGGCGGGAGACCAAGTGTCCCTTTCCACGTGCCACAGGAATCCTGGGACTCCCAACAAGTTTGATGAGGAGTCAGCCATCGTTTCCTTTGGAGGCACTGATCTCCGCGTGCCTCTGGAATTTTCAAAGGATGTGAGGCCTCCGGTCGCGATGAGGTGTGGAACTAGGTCTTTCTCTGTGGTCTCCACAGGGGATTCAGACATCCTTTCATCTTGGGAGATGCAAGACGAGCCTGCATTCAAGTCACTGCAGGGATATCCGGCCTTATTTCGAGTCAGGGCATCGCGGTGTCCATTCCACTTGAGGGCGCAAACTCAGGGTGCCTCTCACATACCTAGAGCTGAGAGAAGCCTCCTCTTGAGGTGCTTGTGGTAAGGTGGTATTCCTCTGGAGTCGAAGCCAGGGACTAACCTCTCATCTCGAGGTGATTTTTGGTCCACGGAGCTCTTTCCTGTTGCTACAGTGACCTCACAATCCCTCTAGCCTTGAAACAGTGATCTTGGGGTTTCTCTGGAGTGCCATGAAGGAAATCAAGGCTCCTTTCATGTGTGATGTGCAACACGGAATTGCTCTGTCCACAGTTCAGGGGAATCGGGCCTCATCTCGCGGCGAAGGGGAAGTCTCATGGTTTTTCTCGAGTTGCGGCGGGAACCTGGGGTATATTCTCGAGTTACGACGTGGATGGCCCTTCCACACACGTGTTTGTTCAGCGACGGCAGAACTCCTGCCTAGTTGCCAGGGACAACTCGGGATTCTCCTCGAGGCTTGGCAGGGCAATTGGGACGCCGCTCCAGGTGAGGCGGGAGACCAAGGGTCCCTTTCCACGTGCCACAGGAATCCTGGGACTCCTATCAAGTTTCACGAGGAGTCAGGCATCGTCTCCTTTGGAGGCACTGATCTCCGCGTACCTCTGGAGTTTTCAAAGGATGTGAGGCCTCCGGTCGCGATGAGGTGGGGAACTAGGTCTTTCTCTGTGGTCTCCACAGGGGATTCAGACATCCTTTCGTCTTGGGAGATGCAAGACTAGCCTGCATTCAAGTCACTGCAGGGATGTCCGGCCTTATTTCGACTCAGGGCATCACGGTGTCCATTCCACTTGAGGCCGCAAACTCAGGGTCCCTCTCACATACCTAGAGCTGCGAGAAGCCTCCTCTTGAGGTGCTTGTGGTAAGGTGGTATTCCTCTGGAGTCGAAGCCAGGGACTAACCTCTCATCTCGAGTTGATTTTTGGTCCACGGAGCTCTTTCGTGTTACTACAGTGACCTCAGGATCCCTCTAGCCTTGAAACAGTGTTCTTGGGGTTTCTCTGGAGTGTCATCAAGGATATCAAGGCTCCTTTCATGTGTGATGTGCAACACGGAATTGCTCTGCACGCAGTGTAGGGGAATCGGGCCTCATCTCGCGGCGAGGGGGAAGTCTCATGGTTTTTCTCGAGTTGCGGCGGGAACCTGGGGTATATTCTCGAGTTACGCCGGGGATGGCCCTTCCACCCACGTGTTTGTTCAGCGACGTCAGGACTTCTGCCTAGTTGCGAGGGACAACTCGGGATTCTCCTCGAGGCTTGGCAGGGGAATTGGGACGCCTCTCCAGCTGAGGCGGGAGACCAAGGCTCCCTTTCCACGTGCTACAGGAATCCTGGGACTCCTATCAAGTTTCACGAGGAGTCAGGCATCGTCTCCTTTGGAGGCACTGATCTCCGCGTACCTCTGGAGTTATCAATGGATGTGAGGCCTCCGGTCGTGATGAGGTGGGGAACTAGGTCTTTCTCTGTGGTCTCCACAGGGGATTCAGACATCCTTTCATCTTGGGAGATGCAAGACGAGCCTGCATTCAAGTCACTGCAGGGATATTCGGCCTTATTTCGAGTCAGGGCATCGCGGTGTCCATTCTACTTGAGGCCGCAAACTCAGGGTCCCTCTCACATACCTAGAGCTGAGAGAAGGCTCCTCTTGAGGTGCTTGTGGTAAGGTGGTATTCCTCTGGAGTCGAAGCCAGGGACTAACCTCTCATCTCGAGTTGATTTTTGGTCCACGGAGCTCTTTCTTGTTGCTACAGTGACCTCAGGATCGCTCTAGCCTTGAAACAGAGTTCTTGGGGTTTTTCTGGAGTGCCATCAAGAAAATCAAGGCTCCTTTCATGTTTGATGTGCAACACGGAATTGCTCTGCCCACAGTGCAGGGGAATCGGGCCTCATCTCGCGGCGAGGGGGAAGTCTCATGGTTTTTCTCGAGTTGCGGCGGGAACCTGGGGTATATTCTCGAGTTATGACTGGGATGGCCCGTATACACCCGTGTTTGTTCAGCGACGTCAAGACTCCTGCCTAGTTGCGAGGGACAACTCGGGATTCTCCTCGAGGCTTGGCAGGGCAATTGGGACGCCTCTCCAGCTGAGGCGGGAGACCAAGGGTCCCTTTCCACGTGCCACAGGAATCCTGGGACTCCTATCAAGTTTCAGAGGAGTCAGGCATCGTCTCCTTTGGAGGCACTGATCTCCGTGTACCTCTGGAGTTTTCAAAGGATGTGAGGCCTCCGGTCGCGAAGAGGTGGGGAACTAGGTCTTTCTCTGTGGTCTCCACAGGGGATTCAGACCTCCTTTCATCTTGGGAGATGCATGACGAGCGTGCATTCAAGTCACTGCAGGGATATCCGGCCTTATTTCGAGTCAGGGCATCGCGGTGTCCATTCCACTTGAGGCCGCAAACTCAGGGTCCCTCTCACATACCTAGAGCTGCGCGAAGCCTCCTCTTGAGGTGCTTGTGGTAAGGTGGTATTCCTCTGGAGTCGAAGTTAGGGACTAACCTCTCATCTCGAGTTGATTTTTGGTCCATGGAGCTCTTTCGTGTTACTACAGTGACCTCAGGATCCCTCTAGCCTTGAAACAGTGTTCTTGGGGTTTCTCTGGAGTGCCATCAAGGATATCAAGGCTCCTTTCATGTGTGATGTGCAACACGGAATTGCTCTGCATGCAGTGTAGGGGAATCGGGCCTCATCTCTCGGCGAGGGGGAAGTCTCATGGTTTTTCTCGAGTTGCGGCGGGAACCTGGGGTATATTCTCGAGTTACGACGGGGATGGCCCTTCCACCCACGTGTTTGTTCAGCGACGTCAGGACTCCTGCCTAGTTGCGAGGGACAACTCGGGATTCTCCTCGAGGCTTGGCAGGGCAATTGGGACGCCTCTCCAGCTGAGGCGGTAGACCAAGGGTCCCTTTCCACGTGCCACAGGAATCCTGGAACTCCTATCAAGTTTCATGAGGAGTCAGGCATCATCTCCTTTGGAGGCACTGATCTCCGCGTACCTCTGGAGTTTTCAAAGGATGTGAGGCATCCGGTGGCGATGAGGTGGGGAACTAGGTCTTTCTCTGTGGTCTCCACAGGGGATTCAGACATCCTTTCATCTTGGGAGATGCCAGACGAGCCTGCATTCAAGTCACTGCAGGGATATCCGGCCTCATTTCGCGTCAGAGCATCGCAGTGTCCATTCCACTTGAGGCTGCAAACTCAGGGTCCCTCTCACATACCTAGAGCTGAGAGAAGCCTCCTCTTGAGGTGCTTGTGGTAAGGTAGTATTCCTTTGGAGTCGAAGCCAGGGACTAACCTCTCATCTCGAGTTGATGTTTGGTCCACGGAGATCTTTCGTGTTGCTACAGTGACCTCAGGATCCCTTTAGCCTTGAAACAGTGTTCTTGGGGTTTCTCTGGAGTGCCATCAAGGAAATCAAGGCTCCTTTCATGTCTGATGTGCAACACGGAATTGCTCTGCACGCAGTGCAGGGGAATCGAATCTCATTTTGCGGCGAGGGGGAAGTCTCATGGTTTTTCTCGAGTTGCGGCGGGAACCTGGGGTATATTCTCGAGTTACGACGGGGATGGCCCTTCCACACCCGTGTTTGTTCAGGGATGTCCGGACTTCTGCCTAGTTGCGAGGGACATCTCGGGATTCTCCTCGAGGCTTGGCAGGGCAATTGGGACGCCTCTCCAGCTGAGGCGGGAGACCAAGGCTCCCTTTCCACGTGCTACAGGAATCCTGGGACTCCTATCAAGTTTCACGAGGAGTCAGGCATCGTCTCCTTTGGAGGCACTGATCTCCGCGTACCTCTGGAGTTATCAATGGATGTGAGGCCTCCGGTCGTGATGAGGTGGGGAACTAGGTCTTTCTCTGAGGTCTCCACAGGGGATTCAGTCATCCTTTCATCTTGGGAAATGCAAGACGAGCCTGCATTCAAGTCACTGCAGGGATATTCGGCCTTATTTCGAGTCAGGGCATCGCGGTGTCCATTCCACTTGAGGCCGCAAACTCAGGGTCCCTCTCACATACCTAGAGCTGAGAGAAGGCTCCTCTTGAGGTGCTTGTGGTAAGGTGGTATTCCTCTGGAGTCGAAGCCAGGGCTAACCTCTCATCTCGAGTTGATTTTTGGTCCACGGAGCTCTTTCGTGTTGCTACAGTGACCTCACAATCCCTCTAGCCTTGAAACAGTGTTCTTGGGGTTTCTCTGGAGTGCCATGAAGGAAATCAAGGCTCCTTTCATGTGTGATGTGCAACACGGAATTGCTCTGCCCACAGTGCAGGGGAATCGGGCCTCATCTCGCGGCGAAGAGGAAGTCTCATGGTTTTTCTCGAGTTCCGGCGGGAACCTGGGGTATATTCTCGAGTTACGACGTGGATGGCCCTTCCACACACGTGTTTGTTCAGCGACGGCAGAACTCCTGCCTAGTTGCGAGGGACAACTCGGGATTCTCCTCGAGGCTTGGCAGGGCAATTGGGACGCCGCTTCAGCTGAGGCGGGAGACCAAGGGTCCCTTTCCACGTGCCACAGGAATCCTGGGACTCCTATCAAGTTTCACGAGGAGTCAGGCATCGTCTCCTTTGGAGGCACTGATCTCTGCGTACCTCTGGAGTTTTCAAAAGATGTGAGGCCTCCGGTCGCGATGAGGTGGGGAAGTCGGTCTTTCTCTGTGGTCTCCAGAGGGGATTCAGACATCCTTTCATCTTGGGAGATGCAAGACGAGCCTGCATTCAAGTCACTGCAGGGATATCCGGCCTTATTTCGAGTCAGGGCATCGCGGTGTCCATTCCACTTGAGGCCGCAAACTCAGGGTCCGTCTCACATATCTTGAGCTGAGAGAAGCCTCCTCTTGTGGTGCTTGTGTTAAGGTGGTATTCCTCTGGAGTCGAAGCCAGGGACTAACCTCTCATCTCGAGTTGATTTTTGGTAAACGGAGCTCTTTCTTGTTGCTACAGTGACCTCAGGATCGCTCTAGCCTTGAAACAGTGTTCTTTGGGTTTCTCTGGAGTGCCATCAAGGAAATCAAGACTCCTTTCATGTGTGATGTGCAACACGGAATTGCTCTGCCCACAGTGCAGGGGAATCGGGCCTCATCTCGTGGCGAGGGGGAAGTCTCATGGTTTTTCTCGAGTTGCGGCGGGAACCTGGGGTATATTCTCGAGTTATGACGGGGATGGCCCTTCCACACACGTGTTTGTTCAGCGACGTCAGGACTCCTGCCTAGTTGCGAGGTACAACTCGGGATTCTCCTCGAGGCTTGGCAGGGCAATTGGGACGCCTCTCCAGCTGAGGCGGGAGACCAAGGGTCCCTTTCCACGTGCCACAGGAATCCTGGGACTCCTATCAAGTTTCAGAGGAGTCAGGCATCGTCTCCTTTGGAGGCACTGATCTCCGTGTACCTCTGGAGTTTTCAAAGGATGTGAGGCCTCCGGTCGCGAAGAGGTGGGGAACTAGGTCTTTCTCTGTGGTCTCCACAGGGGATTCAGACCTCCTTTCATCTTGGGAGATGCAAGACGAGCGTGCATTCAAGTCACTGCAGGGATATCCGGCCTTATTTCGAGTCAGGGCATCGCGGTGTCCATTCCACTTGAGGCCGCAAACTCAGGGTCCCTCTCACATACCTAGAGCTGCGCGAAGCCTCCTCTTGAGGTGCTTGTGGTAAGGTGGTATTCCTCTGGAGTCGAAGTTAGGGACTAACCTCTCATCTCGAGTTGATTTTTGGTCCACGGAGCTCTTTCGTGTTACTACAGTGACCTCAGGATCCCTCTAGCCTTGAAACAGTGTTCTTGGGGTTTCTCTGGAGTGCCATCAAGGATATCAAGGCTCCTTTCATGTGTGATGTGCAACACGGAATTGCTCTGCACGCAGTGTAGGGGAATCGGGCCTCATCTCGCGGCGAGGGGGAAGTCTCATGGTTTTTCTCGAGTTGCGGCGGGAACCTGGGGTATATTCTCGAGTTACGACGGGGATGGTCCTTCCACCCACGTGTTTGTTCAGCGACGTCAGGACTTCTGCCTAGTTGCGAGGGACAACTCGGGATTCTCCTCGAGGCTTGGCAGGGAAATTGGGACGCCTCTCCAGCTGAGGCGGTAGACCAAGGGTCCCTTTCCACGTGCCACAGGAATCCTGGAACTCCTATCAAGTTTCATGAGGAGTCAGGCATCATCTCCTTTGGAGGCACTGATCTCCGCGTACCTCTGGAGTTTTCAAAGGATGTGAGGCCTCCGGTCGCAATGAGGTGGGGAACTAGGTCTTTCTCTGTGGTCTCCACAGGACACTCCGTCATCCTTTCGTTTGGGAGATGCAAGACGAGCTTGCATTCAAGTCACTGCTGGGATATCCGGCCTTATTTCGAGTCAGGGCATCGCGGTGTCCATTCCACTTGAGGCCGCAAACTCAGGGTCCCTCTCACATACCTAGAGCTGAGAGAAGCCTCCTCTTGAGGTGCTTGTGGTAAGGTGGTATTCCTCTGGAGTCGACGCCAGGGACTAACCTCTCATCACGAGTTGATTTTTGGTCCACGGAGCTCTTTCTTGTTGCTACAGTGACCTCAGGATCCCTCTAGCCTTGAAACAGTGTTCTTGGGGTTTCTTTGGAGTGCCATCAAGGAAATAAAGGCTCCTTTCATGTGTAATGTGCAACACGGAATTGCTCTGCACGCAGTGCAGGGGAATCCGGCCTCATCTCGCGGCGAGGGGGAAGTCTCATGGTTTTTCTCGAGTTGCGGCGGGAACCTGGGGTATATTCTCGAGTTACGACGGGGATGGCCCTTCCACACACGTGTTTGTTCAGCGACGTCAGGACTCCTGCATAGTTGCGAGGGACAACTCGGGATTCTCATCGTGGCTTGGCAGGGCAATTGGGACGCCTCTCCAGCTGAAGCGGGAGACCAAGAGTCCCTTTCCACGTGCCACAGGAATCCTGGGACTCCTATCAAGTTTCACGAGGAGTCAGGCATCGTCTCCTTTGGAGGCACTGATCTCCGCGTACCTCTGGAGTTTTCAAAGGATTTGAGGCCTCCGGTCGCCATGAGGTGGGGAAGTAGGTTTTCTCTGTGGTCTCCACAGGGGATTCAGACCTCCTTTCATCTTGGGAGATGCAAGACGAGCCTGCATTCAAGTCACTGCAGGAATATTCGGCCTTATTTCGAGTCAGGGCATCACGGTGTCCATTCCACTTGAGGCCGCAAACTCAGGGTCACTCTCACATATCTAGAGCTGAGAGAAGCCTCCTCTTGAGGTGCTTGTGGTAAGGTGGTATTCCCCTGGAGTCGAAGCCAGGGACTAACCTCTCAACTCGAGTTGATTTTTGGTCCACGGAGCTCTTTTGTGTGGCTACAGTGACATCAGGATCCCTCTACCATGAAACAGTGTTCTTGGGGTTTCTCTGGAGTGCCATCAAAGAAATCAAGTCTCCTTTGATGTGTGATGTGCAAGACGGAATTGCTCTGCAAGCAGTGCAGGGGAATCGGGCCTCATCTCGCGGCGAGGGGGAAGTCTCATGGTTTTTCTCGAGTTGCGGCGGGAACCTGGGGTATATTCTCGAGTTACGAAGGGGATGGCCCTTCCACCCACGTGTTTGTTCACCGACGTCAGTACTCCTGCCTAGTTGCGAGGGACAACTCGGGATTCTCCTCGAGGCTTGGCAGGGCAATTGGGACGCCTCTCCAGCTGAGGCGGGAGACCAAGGGTCCCTTTCCACGTGCCACAGGAATCCTGGGACTCCTATCAAGTTTCAGAGGAGTCAGGCATCGTCTCCTTTGGAGGCACTGATCTCCGTGTACCTCTGGAGTTTTCAAAGGATGTGAGGCCTCCGGTCGCGAAGAGGTGGGGAACTAGGTCTTTCTCTGTGGTCTCCACAGGGGATTCACACATCCTTTCATATTGGGAGATGCAAGACGAGCCTGCATTCAAGTCACTGCAGGGATATCCGGCCTTATTTCGAGCCAGGGCATCGCGGTGTCCATTCCACTTGAGGCCGCAAACTCAGGGTCCCTCTCACATACCTAGAGCTGAGAGAAGCCTCCTCTTGAGGTGCTTCTGGTAAGGTGGTATTCCTCTGGAGTCTAAGCCAGGGACTAACCTCTCATCTCGAGTTGATTTTTGATCCACGGAGCATTTTCGTGTTGCTACAGTGACCTGAGGATCCCTCTAGCCTGGAAACAGAGTTCTTGGGGTTTTTCTGGAGTGCCATCAAGAAAATCAAGGCTCCTTTCATGTTTGATGTGCAACACGGAATTGCTCTGCACGCAGTGCAGGAGAATCGGGCCTCATCTCGCGGCGAGGGGGAAGTCTCATGGTTTTTCTCGAGTTGCGGCGGGAACCTGGGGTATATTCTCGAGTTACGACTGGGATGGCCCTTATACACACGTGTTTTTTCAGCGACGTCAAGACTCCTGCCTAGTTGCGAGGGACAACTCGGGATTCTCCTCGAGCCTTGGCAGGGCAATTGGGACTCCTCTCAATCTGAGGCGGGAGACCAAGTGTCCCTTTCCACGTGCCACAGGAATCCTGGGACTCCTATCAAGTTTCACGAGGAGTCAGGCATCGTCTCCTTTGGAGGCACTGATCTCCGCGTACCTCTGGAGTTTTCAAAGGATGTGAGGCCTCCGGTCGCGATGAGGTGGGGAACTAGGTCTTTCTCTGTGGTCTCCACAGGACACTCAGTCATCCTTTCGTTTGGGAGATGCAAGAGGAGCTTGCATTCAAGTCACTGCTGGGATATCCGGCCTTATTTCGAGTCAGGGCATCGCGGTGTCCATTCCACTTGAGGCCGCAAACTCAGGGTCCCTCTCACATACCTAGAGCTGAGAGAAGCCTCCTCTTGAGGTGCTTGTGGTAAGGTGGTATTCCTCTGGAGTCGACGCCAGGGACTAACCTCTCATCTCGAGTTGATTTTTGGTCCACGGAGCTCTTTCTTGTTGCTACAGTGACCTCAGGATCCCTCTAGCCTTGAAACAGTGTTCTTGGGGTTTCTTTGGAGTGCCATCAAGGAAATCAAGGCTCCTTTCATGTGTGATGTGCAACACGGAATTGCTCTGCACGCAGTGCAGGGGAATCGGGCCTCATCTCGCGGCGAGGGGGAAGTCTCATGGTTTTTCTCGAGTTGCGGCGGGAACCTGGGGTATATTCTCGAGTTACGACGGGGATGGCCCTCCCACACACGTGTTTGTTCAGCGACGTCAGGACTCCTGCATAGTTGCGAGGGACAACTCGGGATTCTCCTCGAGGCTTGGCAGGGCAATTGGGACGCCTCTCCAGCTGAGGCGGGAGACCAAGGGTCCCTTTCCACGTGCCACAAGAATCCTGGGACTCCTATCAAGTTTCACGAGGAGTCAGGCATCGTCTCCTTTGGAGGCACTGATCTCCGCGGACCTCTGGAGTTTTCAAAGGATGTGAGGCCTCCGGTCGCGATGAGGTGGGGAACTAGGTCTTTCTCTGTGGTCTCCACAGGGGATTCAGACATCCTTTCGTCTTGGGAGATGCAAGACGAGCCTGCATTCAAGTCACTGCAGTGATAACCGGCCTTATTTCGAGTCAGGGCATCGCGGTGTCCATTCCACTTGAGGCCGCAAACTCAGGGTCCCTCTCACATACCTAGAGCTGAGAGAAGCCTTCTCTTGAGGTGCTTGTGGTAAGGTGGTATTCCTCTGGAGTCGAAGCCAGGGACTAACCTCTCATCTCGAGTTGATTGTTGGTCCACGGAGCTCTTTCGTGTTGCTACAGTGACCTCAGGATCTCTCTAGCCTTGAAACAGTGTTCTTGGGGTTTCTCTGGAGTGCCATCAAGGAAATCAAGGCTCCTTTCATGTGTGATGTGCAACACGGAATTGCTCTGCACGCAGTGCAGGGGAATCGGGCCTCATCTCGCGGCGAGGGGGAAGTCTCATGGTTTTTCTCGAGTTGCGGCGGGAACCTGGGGTATATTCTCGAGTTACGACGGGGATGGCCCTTCCACACACGTGTTTGTTCAGCGACGTCAGGACTCCTGCCTAGTTGCGAGGGACAACTCGGGATTCTCCTCGAGGCTTGGCAGGGCAATTGGGACGCCTCTCCAGCTGAGGCGGGAGACGAAGGGTCCCTTTCCACGTGCCACAGGAATCCTGGGACTCCTATAAAGTTTCACGAGGAGTCAGGCATCGTCTCCTTTGGAGGCACTGATCTCCGCGTACCTCTGGAATTTTCAAAGGATTTGAGGCCTCCGGTCGCCATGAGGTGGGGAACTAGGTCTTTCTCTGTGGTCTCCACAGGGGATTCAGGCACCCTTTCTTCTTGGGAGATGCAAGACGAGCCTGCATTCAAATCACTGCAGGTATATCCGGCCTTATTTCGAGTCAGGGCATCGCGGTGTCCATTCCACTTGAGGCCGCAAACTCAGGGTCCCTCTCACATACCTAGAGCTGAGAGAAGCCTCCTCTTGAGGTGCTTGTGGTAAGGTGGTATTCCTCTGGAGTCGAAGTTAGGGACTAACCTCTCTTCTCGAGTTGATTTTTCATCCACGGAGCTCTTTCGTGTGGTTACAGTGACCTCAGGATCACTCTAGCCTTGAAACAGTGTTCTTGGGGTTTCTCTGGAGTGCCATCAAGGAAATCAAGGCTCCTTTCATGTGTGATGTGCAACACTGAATTGCTCTGCATGCAGTGCAGGGGAATCGGGCCTCATCTCGCGGCGAGGGGGAAGTCTCATGGTTTTTCTCGAGTTGCGGCGGGAACCTGGGGTATATTCTCGAGTTACGACGGGGATGGCCCTTCCACTCGTGTTTGTTCAGCGACGTCAGGACTCCTGCCTAGTTGCGAGGGAAAACTCGGGATTCTCCTCGAGGCTTGGCAGGGCAATTGGGACGCTTCTCCAGCTGAGGCGGGAGACCAAGGGTCCCTTTCCACGTGCCACAGGAATCCTCGGACTCCTATCAAATTTCACGAGGAGTCAGGCATCGGCTCCTTTGGAGAAACTGATCTCCTTGTACCTTTGGAGTTTTCAAAGGATGTGAGGCCTTCGGTCGCCATGAGGTGGGGAACTAGGTCTTTTTCTGTGGTCTCCACAGGGGATTCAGACATCCTTTCGTCTTGGGAGATGCACGACGAGCCTGCATTCAAGTCACTGCAGGGATATCCGGCCTTATTTCTAGTCAGGGCATCGCGGTGTCCATTCCACTTGAGGCCGCAAACTCAGCACATAGCTAGAGCTAAGAGAAGCCTCCTCTTGAGGTGCTTGTGGTAAGGTGGTATTCTTCTGGAGTTGAAGCCAGGGACTAACCTCTCATCTCGAGTTGATTTTTGGTCCACGGAGTTCTTTCGTGTTGCTACAGTGACCTCAGGATCCCTCTAGCCTTGAAACAGTGTTCTTGGGGTTTCTCTAGAGTGCCATCAAGGAAATCAAGGCTCCTTTCATGTGTGATGTGCAAGACGGAATTGCTCTGCACGCAGTGCAGGGAAATCGGGCCTCATCTCGCGGCGAGGGGGAAGTCTCATGGTTTTTCTCGAGTTGCGGCGGGAACGTGGGGTATATTCTCGAGTTACCACGGGGATGGCCCTTCCACACACGTGTTTGTTCACCGACGTCAGGACTCCTGCCTAGTTGCGAGGGACACCTCGGGATTCTCCTCGAGGCTTGGCAGGGCAATTGGGACGCCTCTCCAGCTGAGGCGGGAGACCAAGGGTCCCTTTCCACGTGCCACAGGAATCCTGGGACTCCTATCAAGTTTCACGAGGAGTCAGGCATCGTCTCCTTTGGAGGCACTGATCTCCGCGTACCTCTGGAGTTTTCAAAGGATGTGAGGCCTCCGGTCGCGATGAGGTGGGAAACTAGGTCTTTCTCTGTGGTCTCCACAGGGGATTCAGACATCCTTTCGTCTTGGGAGATGCAAGACGAGCCTGCCTTCAAGTCACTGCAGGGATATCCGGCCTTATTTTGAGTCAGGGCATCGCGGTGTCCATTCCACTTGAGGCCGCAAACTCAGGGTCCCTCTCACATACCTAGAGCTGAGAGAAGCCTCCTCTTGAGGTGCTTGTGGTAAGGTGGTATTCCTCTGGAGTCGAAGCCAGGGACTAACCTCTCATCTCGAGTTGATTCTTGGTTCACGGAGCTCTTTCGTGTTGCTACAGTGACCTCAGGTTCCCTTTAGCCTTGAAACAGTGTTCTTGGTGTTTCTCTGGAGTGCCATCAAGGAAATCAAGGCTCCTTTCATGTGTGATGTGCAACACGAATTGCTCTGCACGCAGTGCAGGATATCAGGCCTCATTTTGCGGCGACGGGGAAGTCTCATGGATTTTCTCGAGTTGCGGTGGGAACTTGGGGTATATTCTGAGGTAATGACGGGGATGGCCCTTCCAGCCACGTGTTTGTTCAGCGATGTCAGGACTCCTACCTAGTTGCGAGGGGCAACTCGGGATTCTCCTCGAGGCTTGGCAGGGCAATAGGGACGCCTCTCCATCTGAGGCGGTAGACCAAGGGTCCCTTTCCACGTGCCACAGGAATCCTGGGATTCCTATCAAGTTTCACGAGAAGTCAGGCATCGTCTCCTTTGGAGGCACTGATCTCCGCGTACCTCTGGAGTTTTCAAAGGATGTGAGGCCTCCGGTCGCGATGAGATGGGGAACTAGGTCTTTCTCTGTGGTCTCCACAGGGGATTCAGACATCCTTTCGTCTTGGGAGGTGCAAGACGGGCCTGCATTCAAGTCACTGCAGGGATATCCGGCCTTATTTTGAGTCAGGGCATCGCGGTGTCCATTCCACTTGAGGCCGCAAACTCAGGGTCCCTCTCACATACCTAGAGCTGAGAGAAGCCTCCTCTTGAGGTGCTTGTGATAAGGTGGTATTCCTCTGGAGTCGAAGCCAGGGACTAAACTCTCATCTCGAGTTAATTCTTGGTCGACGGAGCTCTTTTGTGTTGCTACAGTGACCTCAGGATCCCTCTAGCCTTGAAACAGTGTTCTTGGGGTTTCTCTGGAGTGCCATCAAGGAAATCAAGGCTCCTTTCATGTGTGAAGTGCAGTACGGTATTGCTCTGCACGCAGTGCAGGGGAATCGGGCCTCATCTCGCGGCGAGGGGGAAGTCTCATGGTTTTTCTCGAGTTGCGGCGGGAACCTGGGGTATATTCTCGAGTTACCACGTGGATGGCCTTTCCTCTCACGTGTTTGTTCAGCGACGTCAGGACTCCTGCCTAGTTGCGAGGGACAACTCGGGATTCTCCTTGAGGCTTGGCAGGGAAATTGGGACGCCTCTCCAGCTGAGGCGGGAGACCAAGGGTCCCTTTCCACGTGCCACAGGAATCCTGGGACTCCTATCAAGTTTCACGAGAGTCAGGCATCGTCTGATTTGGAGGCACTGATCTCCGCGTACCTCTGGAGTTTTCAATGGATGTGAAGCCTCTGGTCGCGATGAGGTGGGGAACTATGTCTTTCTCTGTGGTCTCCACAGGGGATTCAGACATCCTTTCATCTTGGGAGATGCAAGACGAGCCTGCATTCAAGTCACTGCAGGGATATCCGGCATTATTTCGACTCAGGGCATCGCAGTGTCCATTCCACTTGAGGCCGCAAACTCAGGGTCCCTCTCACATACCTAGAGCTGAGAGAAGCCTCCTCTTGAGGTGCTTGTGGTAAGGTGGTATTCCTCTGGAGTCGAAGCCAGGGACTAACCTCTCATCTCGAGTTGATTTGTGGTCCACGGAGCTCTTTCGTGTGGTTACAGTGACCTCAGGATCCCTCTAGCCTTCAAACAGTGTTCTTGGGGTTTCTTTGGAGTGCCATCAAGGAAATCAATTCTCCTTTCATGTGTGATGTGCAACACTGAATTGCTCTGCACGCAGTGCAGGGGAATCAGGCCTCATCTCGCGGCGAGGGGGAAGTCTCATGGTTTTTCTCGAGTTGCGGCGGGAACCTGGTGTATATTCTCGAGTTACGACGGCGATGGCCCTTCCACCCACGTGTTTGTTCAGCGACGTCAGGACTCCTGCCTAGTTGCGAGGGACAACTCGGGATTCTCCACGAGGCTTGGCAGGGCAATTGGGACGCCTCTCCAGCTGAGGCGGGAGACCAAGTGTCCCTTTCCACGTGCCACAGGAATCCTCGGACTCCCATCAAATTTCATGAGGAGTCAGGCATCGTCTCCTTTGGAGGAACTGATCTCCCCGTACCTCTGGAGTTTTCAAAGAATGTGAGGCCTCCGGTCGTGATGAGGTGGGGAACTAGGTCTTTCTCTGTGGTCTCCACAGGGGATTCAGACATGCTTTCGTCTTGGGAGATGCAAGACGAGCCTGCATTCTAGTCACTGCAGGGATATCCGGCCTTATTTCGAGTCAGGGCATCGCGGTGTCCATTCCACTTGAGGCCGGAAACTCAGCACATAGCTAGAGCTGAGAGAAGCCTCCTCTTGAGGTGCTTGTGGTAAGGTGGTATTCCTCTGGAGTCGAAGCCAGGGACTAACCTCTCATCTCGAGTTGATTGTTGGTCCACAGAGCTCTTTCGTGTTGCTACAGTGACCTCAGGATCCCGCTAGCCTTGAAACAGTGTTCTTGGGGTTTCTCTGGAGTGCCATCAAGGAAATCAAGGCTCCTTTCATGTGTGATGGGCAACACGGAATTGCTCTGCACGCAGTGCAGGGGAATCGGGCCTCATATCGCGGCGAGGGGGAAGTCTCATGGTTTTTCTCGAGTTGCGGCGGGAACCTGGGGTATATTCTCGAGTTACGACGGGGATGGCCCTTCCACACACGTGTTTGTTCAGCGACGTCAGGACTCCTGCCTAGTTGCGAGGGACAACTCGGGATTCTCCTCGAGGCTTGGCAGGGCAATTGGGACACCTCTCCAGCTGAGGCGGTAGACCAAGCGTCCCTTTCCACGGGCACAGGAATGCTGGGACTCCTATCAAGTTTCACGAGGAGTCAGGCATCGTCTCCTTTGGAGGCACTGATCTCCGCATACCTCTGCAGTTTTCAAAGGATGTGAGGCCTCCGGTCGCGATGAGGTGGGGAACTAGGTCTTTCTCTGTGGTCTCCACAGGGGATTCAGACATCCTTTCGTCTTGGGAGATGCAAGACGAGCATGCATTAAAGTCACTGCAGGGATATCCGGCTTTATTTCGAGTCAGGGCATCGCAGTGTCCATTCCACTCGAGGCCGCAAACACAGGGTCCCTCTCACATACCTAGAGCTGAGAGAAGCCTCCTCTTGAGGTGCTTGTGGTAAGGTGGTATTCCTCTGGAGTCGAAGCCAGGGACTAACCTCTCATCTTGAGTTGATTTTTGGTGGACGGAGCACTTTCGTGTTGCTACAGTGACCTCAGGATCCCTCTAGCCTTGAAATAGGGTACTTGGGGTTTCTCTGGAGTGCCACCAAGGAAATCAAGGCTCCTTTCATATGTGATGTGCAACACGGAATTGCTCTGCAAGCAGTGCAGGGGAATCGGGCCTCATATAGCGGCGACGGGGAAGTCTCATGGTTTTTCTCGAGTTGCGGCGGGAACCTGGGGTATATTCTCGAGTTACGACGGGGATGGCACTTGCACCCACGTGTTTGTTCAGCGACGTCTGGACTCCTGCCTAGTTGCAAGGGACAACTCGGGATTCTCCTCGAGGCTTGGCAGGGCAATAGGGACGCCTCTCCATCTGAGGCGGTAGACCAAGGGTCCCTTTCCACGTGCCAGAGGAATCCAGGGACTCGTATCAAGTTTCACGAGGAGTCAGGAATCGTCTCCTTTGGAGGCACTGATCTCCGCGTACCTCTGGAGTTTTCAAAGGATGTGAGGCCTCCGGCCGCGATGAGGTGGGGAAGTAGGTCTTTCTCTGTTGTCTCCCCAGAGGATTCAGACATCCTTTCGTCTTGGGAGATGCAAGACGAGCCTGCATTCAAGTCACTGCAGGGATATGCGGCCTTATTTCTAGTCAGGGCATCGCAGTGTCCATTCCACTTTAGGCCGCAAACTCAGGGTCTTTCTCACATACCTAGAGCTGAGAGAAGCCTCCCCTTGAGGTGCTTGTGTTAAGGTGATATTCCTCTGGAGTCGAAGCCAGGGACTAACTTCTCATCTCGAGTTGATTCTTGGTTCACGGAGCTCTTTCGTGTTGCTACAGTGACCTCAGGATCCCTCTAGCCTTGAAACAGTGTTCTTGGGGTTTCTCTGGAGTGCCATCAAGGAAATCAAGGCTCCTTTCATGTGTGATGTGAAACACGAAATTACTCTGCACTCAGTGCAGGGGAATCGGTCCTCATCTCGTGGCGAGGGGGAAGTCTGATGGTTTTTCTCGAGTTGCGGCGGGAACCTGGGGTATATTCTCGAGTTACGACGGGGATGGCCCTTCCACCCACGTGTTTTTTCAGCAACGTCAGGACTCCTGGCTAGTTGCGAGGGACAACTCGGGATTCTCCTCGAGGCTTGGCAGGGCAATTGGGACGCCTCTCCAGCTGAGGCGGGAGACCAAGGGTCCCTTTCCACGTGCCACAGGAATCCTGGGACTCCTATCAAGTTTCACGAGGAGTCAGGCATCGTCTTCTTTGGAGGCACTGATCTCCGCGTACCTCTGGAGTTTTCAAAGGATGTGAGGCCTCCGGTCGCGATGAGGTGGGGAACTAGGTCTTTCTCTGTGGTCTCCACAGGGGATTCAGACATCCTTTTGTCTTGGGAGATGCAAGAAGAGCCTGCATTCAAGTCACTTCAGGGATATACGGCCTTATTTCGAGTCAGGGCATCGCGGTTTTCATTCCACTTGAGGCCGCAAACTCAGGGTCCCTCTCACATACCTAGAGCTGAGAGAAGCCTCCTCTTGAGGTGCTTGTGGTAAGGTGGTAGTCCTCTGGAGTCGAAGCCAGGGGCTAACCTCTCATCTCGAGTTGATTCTTGGTCCACGGAGTTCTTTCGTGTGGCTACAGTGACCTCAGGATCCCTTTAGCCTTGAAACAGTGTTCTTGGGTTTCTCTGGAGTGCCATCAAGGAAATCAAGGCTCTTTTCATGTGTGATGTGCAACACGGAATTGCTCTGCACGCAGTGCTGGGGAATCGGGCCTCATCTCGCGGCGAGGGGGAAGTCTCATGGTTTTTCTCGAGTTGCGGCGGGAACCTGGGGTATATTCTCGAGTTACGACGGGGATGGACCTTCCACACACGTGTTTGTTGAGCGACGCCAGGACTCCTGCCTAGTTGTGAGGGACAACTCGGGATTCTCCTCGAGGCTTGGCAGGGCAATTGGGACGCCTCTCCAGCTGAGGCGGGAGACCAAGGGTCCCTTTCCACGTGCCACAGGAATCCTGGGACTCCTATCAAGTTTCACGAGGAGTCAGGCATCGTCTCCATTGGAGGCACTGATCTCCTTGTACCTCTGGAGTTTTCAAAGGATGTGAGGCCTCCGGTCGCGATGAGGTGGGGAACTAGGTCTTTCTCTGTGGTCTGCACAGGGGACTAAGACATCCTTTCATCTTGGGAGATGCAAGACGAGCCTGGATTCAAGTCACTGCAGGGATATCCGGCCTTATTTCGCGTCAGGGCATCGCAGTGTCCATTCCACTTGAGGCCGCAAAATCAGGGTCCCTCTCACATACCTAGAGCTGAGAGAAGCCTCCTCTTGAGGTGCTTGTGGTAAGGTGGTATTCCTCTGGAGTCGAAGCCAGGGACTAACCTCTCATCTCAAGTTCATTTCTGGTCCACGGAGCTCTTTCGTGTTGCTACAGTGACCTCAGGATCCCTCTAGCCTTGAAACACTCTTCCTGGGGTTTCTCTGGAGTGCCATCAAGGAAATCAAGGCTCCTTTCATGTGTCATGTGCAACACGGAATTGCTCTGCACGCAGTGCAGGGGAATCGGGCCTCATCTCGCGGCGAGGGGGAAGTCTCAGGGTTCTTTTCGAGTTGCGGCGGGAACCTGGGGTACATTCTCGAGTTAATATGGGGATGGACCTTCCAACCACGTGTTTGTTCAGCGACGTCAGGACTCCTGCCTAGTTGCGAGGGACAACTCGGGATTCTCCTCGAGGCTTGGCAGGGCAATTGGGACGCCTCTCCAGCTGAGGCGGGAGACCAAGGGTCCCTTTCCACGTGCCACAGGAATCCTGGGACTTCTATCAAGATTCTGAGGAGTCAGACATCGTCTCCTTTGGAGGCACTGATCTCCGCGTACTTCTGGAGTTTTCAAAGGATGTGAAGCCTACGGTCGGGATGAGGTGGGGAACTAGGTCTTTCTTTCTGGTCTCCACAGGGGATTCAGACATCCTTTCATCTTGGGAGATGCAAGACGAGCCTGCATTCAAGTCACTGCAGGATATCCGGCCTTATTTCGAGTCAGAGCATCGCGGTGTCCATTCCACTTGAGGCCGCAAACTCAGGGTCCCTCTCACATACCTAGAGCTGTGAGAAGCCTCCTCTTGAGGTGCTTGTGGTAAGGTGGTATTCCTCTGGAGTCGAAGCCAGGGACTAACCTCTCATCTCGAGTTGATTATTGGTCCACGGAGCTCTTTCGTGTTGCTACAGTGACCTCAGGTTCCCTCTAGCCTTGAAACAGTGTTCTTGTGGTTTCTCTGGAGTGCCCTCAAGGAAATAAAGGCTCCTTTCATGTGTGATGTGCAACACGGAATTGCTCTGCACGCAGTGCAGGATATCAGGCCTCATTTTGTGGCGACGGGGAACTCTCATGGATTTTCTCGAGTTGCGGTGGGAACCTGGTTTATATTCTGAGGTTATGACGGGGATGGCCCTTCCACCCACGTGTTTGTTCAGCGACGGCAGGACTCCTGCCTAGTTGCGAGGGATAACTCGGGATTCTCCTCGAGGCTTGGCAGGGCAATAGGGACGCCTCTCCAGCTGAGGCGGGAGACCAAGGGTTCCTTTCCACGTGCCACAGGAATCCTGGGACTCGTATCAAGATTCACGAGGAGTCAGGCATCGTCTCCTTTGAAGGCACTGATCTCCGCGTACCTCTGGAGTTTTCAAAGGATGTGAGGCCTCCGGTCGCGATGAAGTGGGGAACTAGGTCTTTCTCTGTGGTCTCCACAGGGGATTCAGACATCCTTTCGTCCTGGGAGATGGAAAACGAACCTGCATTCAAGTCACTGCAGGGATATCCGGCCTTATTTCGCGTCAGGGCATCGCAGTGTCCATTCCACTTCAGGCCGCAAATTCTGGGTCCCTCTCACATACCTAGAGCTGAGAGAAGCCTCCCCTTGAGGTGCTTGTGGTAAGGTGATATTCCTCTGGAGTCGAAGCCAGGGACTAACCTCTCATCTCGAGTTGATTTTTGGTCCACGGAGCTCTTTCGTGTTGCTACAGTGACCTCAGGATCCCTCTAGCCTTGAAACAGTGTTCTTGGGGTTTCTCTGGAGTGCCATCAAGGAAATCAAGGCTCCTTTCATGTGTGATGTGCAACACGAAATTGCTTTGCACGCAGTGCAGGGGAATCGGTCCTCATCTCATGGCGAGGGGGAAGTCTGATGGTTTTTCTCGAGTTGCGGCGGGAACCTGGGGTATATTCTCGAGTTACGACGGGGATGGCCCTTCCACCCACGTGTTTTTTCAGCAACGTCAGGACTCCTGGCTAGTTGCGAGGGACAACTCGGGATTCTTCTCGAGGCTTGGCAGGGCAATTGGGACGCCTCTCCAGCTGAGGCGGGAGACCAAGGGTCCCTTTCCACGTGCCACAGGAATCCTGGGACTCCTATCAAGTATCACGAGGAGTCAGGCATCGTCTCCTTTGGAGGCACTGATCTCCGCGTACCTCTGGAGTTTTCAAAGGATGTGAGGCCTCCGGTCGCGATGAGGTGGGGAACTAGGTCTTTCTCTGTGGTCTCCACAGGGGATTCAGACATCCTTTTGTCTTGGGAGATGCAAGACGAGCCTGTATTCAAGTCACTTCAGGGATATCCGCCCTTATTTCGAGTCAGGGCATCGCGGTGTTCATTCCACTTGACGCCACAAACTCAGGGTCCCTCTCACATACCTAGAGCTGAGAGAAGCCTCCTCTTGATATGCTTGTGGTAAGGTGGTAGTCCTCTGGAGTCGAAGCCAGGGACTAACCTCTCATCTCGAGTTGATTCTTGGTCCACGGAGTTCTTTCGTGTTTCTACAGTGACCTCAGGATCCCTCTAGCCTTGAAACAGTGTTCTTGGGGTTTCTCTGGAGGGCCATCAAGGAAATCAAGGCTCCTTTCATGTGTGATGTGCAACACGAAATTGCTCTGCACCCAGTGCAGAGGAATCGGGCCTCATTTTACGGCGAGGGGAAAGTTTCATGGTTTTTCTCGAGTTGCGGCGGGAACCTGGGGTATATTCTCGAGTTACGACAGGGATGGCCCTTCCACACACGTGTTTGTTCAGCGACGTCAGGACTTCTGCCTATTTGCGAGGGACAACTTTGGATTCTCCTCAAGGCTTGGCAGGGCAATTGGGATGCCTCTCCAGCTGAGGCGGGAGACCAAGGGTCCCTTTCCACGTGCCACAGGAATCCTGGGACTCCTATCAAGTTTCACGAGGAGTCAGGCATCGTCTCCTTTGAAGGCACTGATCTCCGCGTACCTCTGGAGTTTTCAAAGGATGTGAGGCCTCCGGTCGCGAGGAAGTGGGGAACTAGGTCTTTCTCTGTGGTCTCCACAGGGAATTCAGACATCCTTTCATCTTGGGAGATGCAAGACGAGCCTGCATTCAAGTCACTGCAGGGATATCCGGCCCTATTTCGAGTCAGGGCATCGCGGTGTCCATTCCACTTGAGGCCGCAAACTCAGGGTCCCTCTCACATACCTAGAGCTGAGAGAAGCCTCCTCTTGAGGTGCTTGTGGTAAGGTGGTATGCCTCTGGAGTCGAAGCCAGGGACTAACCTCTCATCTCGAGTTGATTTTTGGTCCACGGAGCTCTTTCGTGTTGCTACAGTGACCTCAGGATCCCCCTAGCCTTGAAACAGTGTTCTTGAGGTTTCTCTGGAGTGCCATCAAGGAAATCAAGGCTCTTTTCATGTGTGATGTGCAACACGGAATTGCTCTGCACGCAGTGCTGGGGAATCGGGCCTCATCTCGCGGCGAGGGGGAAGTCTCATGGTTTTTCTCGAGTTGCGGCGGGACCCTGGGGTATATTCTCGAGTTACGACGGGGATCGCCTTTCCACACACGTGTTTGTTGAGCGACGGCAGGACTCCTGCCTAGTTGCGAGGGACAACTCGGAATTCTCCTCGAGGCTTGGCAGGGCAATTGGGACGCCTCTCCAGCTGAGGCGGGAGACCAAGGGTCCCCTTCCACGTGCCACAGGAATCCTGGGACTCCTATCAAGTTTCTCGAGGAGTCAGGCATCATCTCCTTTGGAGGCACTGATCTCCGCGTACCTCTGGAGTTTTCAAAGGATGTGAGGCCTCAGGTCGCGATGAGGTGGGGAACTAGTTCTTTTTCTGTGGTCTCCACAGGGGATTCAGACATCCTTTCGTCTTGGGAGATGCAAGACGAGCCTGCATTCAAGTCACTGCAGGGATATCGGCCTTATTTCGAGTCAGGGCATCGCGGTGTCCATTCCACTTGAGGCCGCAAACTCAGGGTCCCTCTCACATAGCTAGAGCTGAGAGAAGCCTCCTCTTGAGGTGCTTGTGGTGAGGTGGTATTCCTCTGGAGTGGAAGCCAGGGACTAACCTCTCATCTCGAGTTGATTTTTGGTCCACGGAGCTCTTTCGTGTTGCTACAGTGACCTCAGGTTCCCTCTAGCCTTGAACCAGTGTTCTTGTGGTTTCTCTGGAGTGCCCTAAGGAAATCAAGGCTCCTTTCATGTGTGATGTGCAACACGGAATTGCTCTGCACGCAGTGCAGAATATCAGGCCTCATTTTGCGGCGACGGGGAAGTCTCATGGATTTTCTCGAGTTGCGGTGGGAACCTGGGGTATAGTCTGAGGTTATGACGGAAATGGCCCTTCCACCCACGTGTTTGTTCAGCGACGTCAGGACTCCTGCCTAGTTGCGAGGGATAACTCGGGATTCTCCTCGAGGCTTGGCAGGGCAATAGGGACGCCTCTCCAGCTGAGGCGGTAGACCAAGGGTCCCTTTCCACGTGCCACAGGAATCCTGGGACTCGTATCAAGTTTCACGAGAAGTCAGGCATCGTCTCCTTTGAAGGCACTGATCTCCGCGTACCTCTGGAGTTTTCAAAGGATGTGAGGCCTCCGGTCGCGATGAAGTGGGGAATTAGGTCTTTCTCTGTGGTCTCCACAGGGGATTCAGACATTCTTTCGTCTTGGGAGATGCAAGACGAGCCTGCATTCAAGTCACTGCAGGGATATCCGGCCTTATTTCGCCTCAGGGCATCGCGGTGTCCATTCCACTTGTGGCCGCAAACTCAGGGTCCCTCTCACATACCTAGAGCTGAGAGAAGCCTCCTCTTGAGGTGCTTGTGGTAAGGTGGCATTCCTCTGGAGTCGAAGCCAGGGACTAACCTCTCATCTCGAGTTGATTGTTGGTCCACGGAGCTCTTTCGTGTTGCTACAGTGACCTCAGGATCCCGCTGTTCTTGAAACAGTGTTCTTGGGGTTTCTCTGGAGTGCCATCAAGGAAATCAAGTCTCCTTTCATGTGTGATGGGCAACACGGAATTGCTCTGCACGCAGTGCAGGGGAATCGGGCCTCATATCGCGGCGAGGGGGAAGTCTCATGGTTTTTCTCGAGTTGCGGTGGGAACCTGGGGTATATTCTCGAGTTACGACGGGGATGGCCCTTCCACACACGTGTTTGTTCAGCGACGTCAGGACTCCTGCCTAGTTGCAAGGGACAACTCGGGATTCTCCTCGAGGCTTGGCAGGGCAATTGGGACGCCTCTCCAGCTGAGGCGGGAGACCAAGGGTCCCTTTCCACGTGCACAGGAATGCTTGGACTCCTATCAAGTTTCACGAAGAGTCAGGCATCGTCTCCTTTGGAGGCACTGATCTCCGCGTACCTCTGGAGTTTTCAAAGGATGTGAGGCCTCCGGTCGCGATGAGGTGGGGAACTAGGTCTTTCTCTGTGGTCTCCACAGGGGATTCAGACATCCTTTCGTCTTGGGAGATGGAAGACGAGCCTGCATTCAAGTCACTGCAGGGATATTCAGCCTTATTTCGAGTCAGGGCATCGCGGTGTCCATTCCACTTGTGGCCGCAAACTCAGGGTCCCTCTCACATACCTAGAGCTGAGAGAAGCCTCCTCTTGAGGTGCTTGTGGTTAGGTGGTATTTCTCTGGAGTCGAAGCCAGGGACTAACCTCTCATCTCGAGTTGATTTTTGGTCCACGGAGCTCTTTCGTGTTGCTACAGTGACTTCAGTTTTCCTCTAGCCTTGAAACAGTGTTCTTGGGGTTTCTCTGGAGTGCCATCAAGGAAATCAAGGCTCCTTTCATGTGTGATGTGCCACACGGAATTGCTCTGCACGCAGTGCAGGATATCAGGCCTCATTTTGCGGCGACGGGGAAGTCTCATGGATTTTCTCGAGTTGCGGCGGGAACCTGGGGTATATTCTCGAGTTACGACGGGGATGGCCCTTCCACCCACGTGTTTGTTCAGCGACGTCAGGACTCCTGCCTAGTTGCGAGGGACAACTCGGGATTCTCCTCGAGGCTTGGCAGGGCAATTGGGACGCCTCTCCTGCTGAGGCGGGAGACCAAGGGTCCCTTTCCACGTGCCACAGGAATCCTGGGACTCCTATCAAGTTTCACGAGGAGTCAGGCATCGTCTCCTTTGAAGGCACTGATCTCCGCGTACCTCTGGAGTTTTCAAAGGATGTGAGGCCTCCGGTCGCGAGGAAGTGGGGAACTAGGTCTTTCTCTGTGGTCTCCACAGGGAATTCAGACATCCTTTCATCTTGGGAGATGCAAGACGAGCCTGCATTCAAGTCACTGCAGGGATATCCGGCCTTATTTCGAGTCAGGGCATCGCGGTGTCCATTCCACTTGAGGCCGCAAACTCAGGGTCCCTCTCACATACCTAGAGCTGAGAGAAGCCTCCTCTTGAGGTGCTTGTGGTAAGGTGGTATTCCTCTGGAGTCGAAGCCAGGGACTAACCTCTCATCTCGAGTTGATTGTTGGTCCACGGAGCTCTTTCGTGTTGCTACAGTGACCTCAGGATCCCCCTAGCCTTGAAACAGTGTTCTTGCGGTTTCTCTGGAGTGCCATCAAGGAAATCAAGGCTCTTTTCATGTGTGATGTGCAACACGGAATTGCTCTGCATGCAGTGCTGGGGAATCGGGCCTCATCTCGCGGCGAGGGGGAAGTCTCATGGTTTTTCTCGAGTTGCGGCGGGAACCTGGGGTATATTCTCGAGTTACGACGGGGATCGCCCTTCCACACACGTGTTTGTTCAGCGACGGCAGGACTCCTGCCTAGTTGCGAGGGACAACTCGGGATTCTCCTCGAGGCTTGGCAGGGCAATTGGGACGCCTCTCCAGCTGAGGCGGGAGACCAAGGGTCCCTTTCCACGTGCCACAGGAATCCTGGGACTCCTATCAAGTTTCAGGAGGAGTCAGGCATCGTCTCGTTTGAAGGCACTGATCTCTGCGTACCTCTGGAGTTTTCAAAGGATGTGAGGCCTCCGGTCGCGATGAGGTGGGGAACTAGTTCTTTTTCTGTGGTCTCCACAGGGGATTCAGACATCCTTTCGTCTTGGGAGATGCAAGACGAGCCTGCATTCAAGTCACTGCAGGGATATCGGCCTTATTTCGAGTCAGGGCATCGCGGTGTCCATTCCACTTGAGGCCGCAAACTCAGGGTCCCTCTCACATAGCTAGAGCTGAGAGAAGCCTCCTCTTGAGGTGATTGTGGTGAGGTGGTATTCCTCTGGAGTCGAAGCCAGGGACTAACCTCTCATCTCGAGTTGATTTTTGGTCCACGGAGCTCTTTCGTGTTGCTACAGTGACCTCAGGTTCCCTCTAGCCTTGAACCAGTGTTCTTGTGGTTTCTCTGGAGTGCCCTAAGGAAATCAAGGCTCCTTTCATGTGTGATGTGCAACACGGAATTGCTCTGCACGCAGTGCTGGATATCAGGCCTCATTTTGCGGCGACGGGGAAGTCTCATGGATTTTCTCGAGTTGCGGTGGGAACCTGGGGTATAGTCTGAGGTTATGACGGGAATGGCCCTTCCACCCACGTGTTTGTTCAGCGACGTCAGGACTCCTGCCTAGTTGTGAGGGATAACTCGGGATTCTCCTCGAGGCTTGGCAGGGCAATAGGGACGCCTCTCCAGCTGAGGCTGGAGACCAAGGGTCCCTTTCCACGTGCCACAGGAATCCTGGGACTCGTATCAAGCTTCACGAGAAGTCAGGCATCGTCTCCTTTGAAGGCACTGATCTCCGCGTACCTCTGGAGTTTTCAAAGGATGTGAGGCCTCCGGTCGCGATGAAGTGGGGAACTAGGTCTTTCTCTGTGGTCTCCACAGGGGATTCAGACATTCTTTCATCTTGGGAGATGCAAGACGAGCCTGCATTCAAGTCACTGCAGGGATATCCGGCCTTATTTCGCCTCAGGGCATCGCGGTGTCCATTCCACTTGAGGCCGCAAACTCAGGGTCCCTCTCACATACCTAGAGCTGAGAGAAGGCTCCTCTTGAGGTGCTTGTGGTAAGGTGGTATTCCTCTGGAGTCGAAGCCAGGGACTAACCTCTCATCTCGAGTTGATTGTTGGTCCACAGAGCTCTTTCGTGTTGCTACTTTGACCTCAGGATCCCGATAGTCTTGAAAGAGTGTTCTTGGGGTTTCTCTGGAGTGCCATCAAGGAAATCAAGGCTCCTTTCATGTGTGATGTGCAACACGAAATTGCTCTGCACGCAGTGCAGGGGAATCGGTCCTCATCTCGTGGCGAGGGGGAAGTCTGATGGTTTTTCTCGAGTTGCGGCGGGAACCTGGGGTATATTATCGAGTTAAGACGGGGATGGCCCTTCCACCCACGTGTTTTTTCAGCAACGTCAGGACTCCTGGCTAGTTGCGAGGGATAACTCGGGATTCTCCTCGAGGCTTGGCAGGGCAATTGGGACGCCTCTCCAGCTGAGGCGGGAGACCAAGTGTCCCTTTCCACGTGCCACAGGAATCCTGGGACTCCTATCAAGTTTCACGAGGAGTCAGGCATCGTCTCCTTTGGAGGCACTGATCTCCGCGTACCTCTGGAGTTTTCAAAGGATGTGAGGCCTCCGGTCGCGATGAGGTGGGGAACTAGGTCTTTCTCTGTGGTCTCCACAGGGGATTCAGACATCCTTTCGTCCTGGGAGATGCAAGACGAGCCTGCATTCAAGTCACTGCAGGTATATCCGGCCTTATTTCGCGTCAAGGCATCGCAGTGTCCATTCCACTTCAAGCCGCAAACTCTGGGTCCCTCTCACATATCTAGAGCTGAGAGAAGCCTCCTCTTCAGGTGCTTGTGTTAAGGTGATAATCTTCTGGAGTCGAAGCCAGGGACTAACCTCTCATCTCGAGTTGATTTTTGGTCCACGGAGCTCTTTCGTGCTGCTACAGTGACCTCAGGATCCCTCTAGCCTTGAAACAGTGCTCTTGGGGTTTCTCTGAAGTGCCATCAAGGAAATCAAGGCTCCTTTCATGTGTGATGTGCAACACGAAATTGCTCTGCACGCAGTGCAGGGGAATCGGTCCTCATCTCGTGGCGAGGGGAAGTCTGATGGTTTTTCTCGAGTTGCGGCGGGAACCTGGGGTATATTCTCGAGTTACGACGGGGATGGCCCTTCCACCCACGTGTTTTTTCAGCGACGTCAGGACTCCTGGCTAGTTGCGAGGGACAACTCGGGATTCTCCTCGAGGCTTGGCAGGGCAATTGGGACGCCTCTCCAGCTGAGGCGGGAGACCAAGGGTCCCTTTCCACGTGCCACAGGAATCCTGGGACTCCTATCAAGTTTCACGAGGAGTCAGGCATCGTCTCCTTTGGAGGCACTGATCTCCGCGTACCTCTGGAGTTTTCAAAGGATGTGAGGCCTCCGTTCGCGATGAGGTGGGGAACTAGGTCTTTCTCTGTGGTCTCCACAGGGGATTCAGACATCCTTTTGTCTTGGGAGATGCAAGACGAGCCTGCATTCAAGTCACTTCAGGGATATCCGGCCTTATTTCGAGTCAGGGCATCGCGGTTTTCATTCCACTTGAGGCCGCAAACTCAGGGTCCCTCTCACATACCTAGAGCTGAGAGAAGCCTCCTCTTGAGGTGCTTGTGGTAAGGTGGTAGTCCTCTGGAGTCGAAGCCAGGGGCTAACCTCTCATCTCGAGTTGATTCTTGATCCACGGAGTTCTTTCGTGTGGCTACAGTGACCTCAGGATCCCTCTAGCCTTGAAACAGTGTACTTGGGTTTCTCTGGAGTGCCATCAAGGAAATCAAAGCTCTTTTCATGTGTGATGTGCAACACGGAATTGCTCTGCACGCAGTGCAGGGGAATCGGGCCTCATCTCGCGGCGAGGGGGAAGTCTCATGGTTTTTCTCGAGTTGCGGCGGGAACCTGGGGTATATTCTCGAGTTACGACGGGGATGGCCCTTCCACCCACGTGTTTGTTGAGTGACGGCAGGACTCCTGCCTAGTTGTGAGGGACAACTCGGGATTCTCCTCGAGGCTTGGCAGGGCAATTGGGACGCCTCTCCAGCTGAGGCGGGAGACCAAGGGTCCCTTTCCACGTGCCACAGGAATCCTGGGACTACTATCAAGTTTCACGAGGAGTCAGGCATCGTCTCCTTTGGAGGCACTGATCTCCGCGTACCTCTGGAGTTTTCAAAGGATGTGAGGCCTCCGGTCGCGATGAGGTGGGGAACTAGGTTTTTCTCTGTGGTCTGCACAGGGGACTAAGACATCCTTTCATCTTGGGAGATGCAAGACGAGCCTGCATTCAAGTCACTGCAGGGATATCCGGCCTTATTTCGCGTCAGGGCATCGCAGTGTCCATTCCACTTGAGGCCGCAAAATCAGGGTCCCTCTCACATACCTAGAGCTGAGAGAAGCCTCCTCTTGAGGTGCTTGTGGTAAGGTGGTATTCCTCTGGAGTCGAAGCCAGGGACTAACCTCTCATCTCAAGTTCATTTCTGGTCCACGGAGCTCTTTCGTGTTGCTACAGTGACCTCAGGATCCCTCTAGCCTTGAAACACTGTTCCTGGGGTTTCTCTGGAGTGCCATCAAGGAAATCAAGGCTCCTTTCAAGTGTCATGTGCAACACGGAATTGCTCTGCACGCAGTGTAGGGGAATCGGGCCTCATCTCGCAGCGAGGGGGAAGTCTCAGGGTTTTTCTCGAGTTGCGGCGGGAACCTGGTGTACATTCTCGAGTTACGATGGGGATGGACCTTCCAACCACGTGTTTGTTCAGCGACGTCAGGACTCCTGCCTAGTTGCGAGGGACAACTCGGGATTCTCCTCGAGGCTTGGCAGGGCAATTGGGACGCCTCTCCAGCTGAGGCGGGAGACCAAGGGTCCCTTTCCACGTGCCACAGGAATCCTGGGACTTCGATCAAGTTTCTGAGGAGTCAGACATCGTCTCATTTGGAGGCACTGATCTCCGCGTACTTCTGGAGTTTTCAAAGGATGTGAGGCCTCCGGTCCCGATGAGGTGGGGAACTAGGTCTTTCTCTGTGGTCTCCACAGGGGATTCAGACATCCTTTCGTCTTGGGAGATGCAAGACGAGCCTGCATTCAAGTCACTGCAGGGATATTCGGCCTTATTTCGAGTCAGGGCATCGCGGTGTCCATTCCACTTGAGGCCGCAAACTCAGCACATAGATAGAACTGAGAGAAGCCTCTTCTTGAGGTGCTTGTGGTAAGGTGGTATTCCTCTGGAGTCGAAGCCAGGGACTAACCTCTCATCTCGAGTTGATTTTTGGTGCACGGAGCACTTTCGTTTGCTACAGTGACCTCAGGATCCCTCTAGCCTTGAAATAGGGTACTTGGGGTTTCTGTGGAGTGCCACCAAGGAAATCAAGGCTCCTTTCATGTGTGATGTGCAAGACGGAATTGCTCTGCACGCAGTGCAGGGGAATCGGGCCTCATCTCGCGGCGAGGGGGAAGTCTCATGGTTTTTCTCGAGTTGCGGCGGGAACCTGGGGTATATTCTCGAGTTACGACGGGGATGGCCCTTCCACCCACGTGTTTGTTCATCGACGTCAGGACTCCTGCCTAGTTGCCAGGGACAACTCGGGATTCTCCTCGAGGCTTGGCAGGGCAATTGGGACGCCTCTCCAGCTGAGGCGGGAGACTAAGGGTCCCTTTCCACGTGCGCAGGAATTCTGGGACTCCTATCAAGTTTCACGAGGAGTCAGGCATCGTCTCCTTTGGAGGGAGTGATCTCCGCGTACCTCTGAAGTTTTCAAAGGATGTGAGGCCTCCGGTCGCGAAGAAGTGGGGAAGTAGGTCTTTCTCTGTGGTCTCCACAGGGGATTCAGACATCCTTTCGTCATGGGAGATGCAAGACGAGCCTGCATTCAAGTCACTGCAGGGATATCCGGCCTTATTTCGAGTCAGGGAATTGCGGTGTCCATTCCACCTGAGGCCGCAAACTCAGGGTCCCTCTCACATACCTAGAGCGGAGAGAAGCCTCCTCTTGAGGTGCTTGTGGTGAGGTGGTATTCCTCTGGAGTCGAAGTCAGGGACTAACCTCTCATCTCGAGTTGATTTTTGGTCCACGGAGCTCTTTCGTGTTGCTACAGTGACCTCAGGATTCCTCTAGCCTTGAAACAGTGTTCTTGGGGTTTCTCTGGAGTGCCATCAAGGAAATCAAGGCTCCTTTCATGTGTGATGTGCAACACGGAATTGCTCTGCACGCAGTGCAGGGGAATCGGGCCTCATCTCGCGGCGAGGGGGAAGTCTCATGGTTTTTCTCGAGTTGCGGCGTGAACCTGGGGTATATTCTCGAGTTACGACAGGGATGGCCCTTCCACCCACGTGTTTGTTCAGCGACTTCAGGACTCCAGCCTAGCTGCGAGGGACAACTCGGGATTCTCCTCGAGGCTTGGCAGGGCAATTGGGACGCCTCTCCAGCTGAGGCGGGAGACCAAGGGTCCCTTTCCACGTGCCACAGGAATCCTGGGACTCCTATCAAGTTTCACGAGGAGTCAGGCATAGTCTCCTTTGGAGGCACTGATCTCCACGTACCTCTGGAGTTTTCAAAGGATGTGAGGCCTCCGGTCGCGATGAGGTGGGGAACTAGGTCTTTCTCTGTGGTCGCCACAGGGGATTCAGACATCCTTTCATCTTGGGAGATGCAAGTCGAGCCTGCATTCAAGTCACTGCAGGGATATCCGGCCTTATTTCGAGTCAGGGCATCGCGGTGTCCATTCCACTTGAGGCCGCAAACTCAGGGTCCCTCTCCATACCTAGAGCTGAGAGAAGCCTCCCCTTGAGGTGCTTGTGGTAAGGTGGTATTCCTCTGGAGTCGAAGCCAGGGACTAACCTCTCATCTCGAGTTGATTTTTGGTCCACGGAGCTCTTTCGTGTTGCTTCAGTGACCTCAGTTTCCCTCTAGCCTTGAAACAGTGTTCTTGGGGTTTCTCTGGAGTGCCATCAAGGAAATCAAGGCTCCTTTCATGTGTGATGTGCAACACGGAATTGCTCTGCACGCAGTGCAGGGGAATCGGGCCTCATCTCGCGGCGAGGGGGAAGTCTCATGGTTTTTCTCGAGTTGCGGCGGGAACCTGGGGTATATTCTCGAGTTACGACGGGGATGGCCCTTCCACCCACGTGTTTGTTCAGCGACGTCAGTACTCATGCCTAGTTGCGAGGGACAACTCGGGATCCTCCTCGAGGCTTGGCAGGGCAATTGGGACGCCTCTCCAGCTGAGGCGGGAGACCAAGGGTCCCTTTCCACATGCACAGGAATCCTGGGACTCCTATCAAGTTTCACAAGGAGTCAGGCATCGTCTCCTTTGAAGGCACTGATCTCCGCATACCTCTGGGATTTTCAAAGGATGTGAGGCCTCCGGTCCCGATGAGGTGGGGAACTAGGTCTTTCTCTGTGGTCTCCACAGGGGATTCAGACATGCTTTCGTCTTGGGAGATGCAAGACGAGCCTGCATTCTAGTCACTGCAGGGATATCCGGCCTTATTTCGAGTCAGGGCATCGCGGTGTCCATTCCACTTGAGGCCGCAAACTCAGCACATAGCTAGAGCTGAGAGAAGCCTCCTCTTGAGGTGCTTGTGGTAAGGTGGTATTCCTCTGGAGTCGAAGCCAGGGACTAACCTCTCATCTCATGTTGATTGTTGGTCCACGGAGCTCTTTCATGTTGCTACAGTGACCTCAGGATCCCGCTAGCCTTGAAACAATGTTCTTGGGGTTTCTCTGGAGTGCCATTAAGGAAATCAAGGCTCCTTTCATGTGTGATGGGCAACACGGAATTGCTCTGCACGCAGTGCAGGGGAATCGGGCCTCATATCGCGGCGAGGGGGAAGTCTCATGGTTTGTCTCGAGTTGCGGCGGGAACCTGGGGTATATTCTCGAGTTACAACGGGGATGGCCCTTCCACACACGTGTTTGTTCAGCCACGTCAGGACTCCTGCCTAGTTGCGACGGACAACACGGGATTCTCCTCGAGGCTTGGCAGGGCAATTGGGACGCCTCTCCAGCTGAGGCGGGAGACCAAAGGTCCCTTTCCACGTGCACAGGAATGCTGGGACTCCTATCAAGTTTCACGAGGAGTCAGGCATCGTCTCCTTTGGAGGCACTGATCTCCGCGTACCTCTGGAGTTTTCAAAGGATGTGAGGCCTCCGGTCGCGATGAGGTGGGGAAGTAGGTCTTTCTCTGTGGTCTCCACAGGGGATTCAGACATCCTTTCGTCTTGGGAGATGCAAGACGAGCATGCATTCAAGTCACTGCAGGGATATCCGGCTTTATTTCGAGTCAGGGCATCGCGGTGTCCATTCCACTTGAGGCCGCAAACTCAGGGTCCCTCTCACATACCTAGAGCTGAGAGAAGCCTCCTCTTGAGGTGCTTGTGGTAAGGTGGTATTCCTCTGGAGTCGAAGCCAGGGACTAACCTCTCATCTCGAGTTGATTTTTGGTGCACGGAGCACTTTCGTGTTGCTACAGTGACCTCAGGATCCCTCTAGCCTTGAAATAGGGTACTTGGGGTTTCTCTGGAGTGCCACCAAGGAAAGCAAGGCTCCTTTCATGTGTGACGTGCAAGACGGAATTGCTCTGCACGCAGTGCATGGGAATCTGGCCTCATATCGCGGCGAGGGGAAAGTCTCATGGTTTTTCCCGAGTTGCGGCGGGAACCTGGGGTATATTCTCGAGTTACGACGGGGATGGCCCTTCCACCCACGTGTTTGTTCAGCGACGTCAGGACTCCTGCCTAGTTGCGAGGGACAACTCGGGATTCTCCTCGAGGCTTGGCAGGGCAATTGGGACGCCTCTCCAGCTGAGGCGGGAGACTAAGGGTCCCTTTCCACGTGCACAGGAATTCTGGGACTCCTATCAAGTTTCACGAGGAGTCAGGCATCATCTCCTTTGAAGGCACTGATCTCCGCGTACCTCTGAAGTTTTCAAAGGATGTGAGGCCTCTGGTCGCCATGAAGTGGGGAAGTAGGTCTTTCTCTGTGGTCTCCACAGGGGATTCAGACCTCCTTTCGTTTGGGAGATGCAAGACGAGCCTGCATTCAAGTCACTGCAGGGATATCCGGCCTTATTTCGAGTCAGGGCATCGCGGTGTCCATTCCACTTGAGGCCGCAAACTCAGGGTCCCTCTCCATACCTAGAGCTGAGAGAAGCCTCCCCTTGAGGTGCTTGTGGTAAGGTGGTATTCCTCTGGAGTCGAAGCCAGGGACTAACCTCTCATCTCGAGTTGATTTTTGGTCCACGGAGCTCTTTCGTGTTGCTACAGTGACCTCAGTTTCCCTCTAGCCTTGAAACAGTGTTCTTGGGGTTTCTCTGGAGTGCCATCAAGGAAATCAAGGCTCCTTTCATGTGTGATGTGCAACACGGAATTGCTCTGCACGCAGTGCAGGGGAATCGGGCCTCATCTCGCGGCGAGAGGGAAGTCTCATGGTTTTTCTCGAGTTGCGGTGGGAACTTGGGGTATATTCTCGAGTTACGATGGGGATGGCCCTTCCACACACGTGTTTGTTCAGCGACGTCAGTACTCATGCCTAGTTGCGAGGGACAACTCGGGATCCTCCTCGAGGCTTGGCAGGGCAATTGGGACGCCTCTCCAGCTGAGGCGGGAGACCAAGGGTCCCTTTCCACGTGCACAGGAATCCTCGGACTCCTATCAAGTTTCACAAGGAGTCAGGCATCGTCTCCTTTGGAGGCACTGATCTCCGCATACCTCTGGAATTTTCAAAGGATGTGAGGCCTCCGGTCCCGATGAGGTGGGGAACTAGGTCTTTCTCTGTGGTCTCCTCAGGGGATTCAGACATGCTTTCGTCTTGGGAGATGCAAGACGAGCCTGCATTCTAGTCACTGCAGGGATATCTGGCCTTATTTCGAGTCAGGGCATCGCGGTGTCCATTCCACTTGAGGCCGCAAACTCAGCACATAGCTAGAGCTGAGAGAAGCCTCCTCTTGAGGTGCTTGTGGTAAGGTGGTATTCCTCTGGAGTCGAAGCCAGGGACTAACCTCTCATCTCGAGTTGATTGTTGGTCCACGGAGCTCTTTTGTGTTGCTACAGTGACCTCAGGATCCCCCTAGCCTTGAAACAGTGTTCTTGGGGTTTCTCTGGAGTGCCATCAAGGAAATCAAGGCTCTTTTCATGTGTGATGTGCAACACGGAATTGCTCTGCACGCAGTGCAGGGGAATCGGGCCTCATCTCGCGGCGAGGGGGAAGTCTCATGGTTTTTCTCGAGTTGCGGCGGGAACCTGGGGTATATTCTCGAGTTACGACGGGGATCGCCCTTCCACACACGTGTTTGTTCAGCGATTTCAGGACTCCTGCCTAGTTGCGAGGGACAACTCGGGATTCTCCTCGAGGCTTGGCAGGGCAATTGGGACGCCTCTCCAGGTGAGGCGGGAGACCAAGGGTCCCTTTCCACGTGCCACAGGAATCCTGGGACTCCTATCAAGTTTCACGAGGAGTCAGGCATCGTCTCCTTTGGAGGCACTGATCTCCGCGTACCTCTGGAGTTTTCAAAGGATGTGAGGCCTCCGGTCGCGATGAGGTGGGGAACTAGTTCTTTTTCTGTGGTCTCCACAGGGGATTCAGACATCCTTTCGTCTTGGGAGATGCAAGACGAGCCTGCATTCAAGTCACTGCAGGGATATCGGCCTTATTTCGAGTCAGGGCATCGCGGTGTCCATTCCACTTGAGGCCGCAAACTCAGGGTCCCTCTCACATAGCTAGAGCTGAGAAAAGCCTCCTCTTGAGGTGCTTGTGGTGAGGTGGTATTCCTCTGGAGTTGAAGCCAGGGACTAACCTCTCATCTCGAGTTGATTTTTGGTCCACGGAGCTCTTTCGTGTTGCTACAGTGACCTCAGGTTCCCTCTAGCCTTGAACCAGTGTTCTTGTGGTTTCTCTGGAGTGCCCTAAGGAAATCAAGGCTCCTTTCATGTGTGATGTGCAACACGGAATTGCTCTGCACGCAGTGCAGGATATCAGGCCTCATTTTGCGGCGACGGGGAAGTCTCATGGATTTTCTCGAGTTGCGGTGGGAACCTGGGGTATAGTCTGAGGTTATGACGGGGATGGCCCTTCCACCCACGTGTTTGTTCAGCGACGTCAGGACTCCTGCCTAGTTGTGAGGGATATCTCGGGATTCTCCTCGAGGCTTGGCAGGGCAATAGGGACGCCTCTCCAGCTGAGGCGGTAGACCAAGGGTCCCTTTCCACGTGCCACAGGAATCCTGGGACTCGTATCAAGTTTCACGAGAAGTCAGGCATCGTCTCCTTTGAAGGCACTGATCTCCGCGTACCTCTGGAGTTTTCAAAGGATGTGAGGCCTCCGGTCGCGATGAAGTGGGGAACTAGGTCTTTCTCTGTGGTCTCCACAGGGGATTCAGACATCCTTTCGTCTTGGGAGATGCAAGACGAGCCTGCATTCAAGTCACTGCAGGGATATCTGGCCTTATTTCGCCTCAGGGCATCGCGGTGTCCATTCCACTTGAGGCCGCAAACTCAGGGTCCCTCTCACATACCTAGAGCTGAGAGAAGCCTCCTCTTGAGGTGCTTGTGGTAAGGTGGTATTCCTCTGGAGTCGAAGCCAGGGACTAACCTCTCATCTCAAATTGATTTCTGGTCCACGGAGCTCTTTCGTGTTGCTACAGTGACCTCAGGATCCCTTTAGCCTTGAAACAGTGTTCTTGGGGTTTCTCTGGAGTGCCATCAAGGAAATCAAGGCTCCTTTCATGTGTGATGTGCAACACGGAATTACTCTGCACGCAGTGTAGGGGAATCGGGCCTCATCTCGCGGCGAGGGGGAAGTCTCATGGTTTTTCTCGAGTTGCGGCGGGAACCTGGGGTATATTCTCGTGTTACGATGGGGATGGCCCTTCCAGCCACGTGTTTGTTCAGCGACGTCAGGACTCCTACCTAGTTGCGAAGGACAACTCGGGATTCTCCTCGAGGCTTGGCAGGGCAATTGGGACGCCTCTCCTGCTGAGGCGGGAGACCAAGGGTCCCTTTCCACGTGCCACAGGAATCCTGGGACTCCTATCAATTTTCACGAGGAGTCAGGCATCGTCTCCTTTGGAGGCACTGATCTCCGCATACCTCTGGAATTTTCAAAGGATGTGAGGCTTCCGGTCCCGATGAGGTGGGGAACTAGGTCTTTCTCTGTGGTCTCCACAGGGGATTCAGACATGCTTTCGTCTTGGGAGATGCAAGATGCGCCTGCATACTAGTCACTGCAGGGATATCTGGCCTTATTTCGAGTCAGGGCATCGCGGTGTCCATTCCACTTGAGGCCGCAAACTCAGGGTCCCTCTCCATACCTAGAGCTGAGAGAAGCCTCCCCTTGAGGTGCTTGTGGTAAGGTGGTATTCCTCTGGAGTCGAAGCCAGGGACTAACCTCTCATCTCGAGTTGATTTTTGGTCCACGGAGCTCTTTCTTGTTGCTACAGTGACCTCAGGATCCCTCTAGCCTTGAAACAGTGTTCTTGGGGTTTCTCTGGAGTGCCATCAAGGAAATCAAGGCTCCTTTCATGTGTGATGTGCAACACGGAATTGCTCTGCACGCAGTGCAGGGGAATCGGGCCTCATCTCGCGGCGAGGGGGAAGTCTCATGGTTTTTCTCGAGTTGCGGCGGGAACCTGGGGTATATTCTCGAGTTACGATGGGGATGGCCCTTCCACCCACGTGTTTGTTCAGCGACGTCAGTACTCATGCCTAGTTGCGAGGGACAACTCGGGATCCTCCTCGAGGCTTGGCAGGGCAATTGGGACGCCTCTCCAGCTGAGGCGGGAGACCAAGGGTCCCTTTCCACGTGCACAGGAATCCTGGGACTCCTATCAAGTTTCACAAGGAGTCAGGCATCGTCTCCTTTGGAGGCATTGATCTCCGCATACCTCTGGAATTTTCAAAGGATGTGAGGCCTCCGGTCGTGAAGAGGTGGGAAACTAGGTCTTTCTCTGTGGTCTCCACAAGGGATTCAGACATGCTTTCGTCTTGGGAAATGCAAGACGAGCCTGCAGTCTAGTCACTGCAGGGATATCCTGCCTTATTTCGAGTCAGGGCATCGCGGTGTCCATTCCACTTGAGGCCGCAAACTCAGCACATAGCTACAGCTGAGAGAAGCCTCCCCTTGAGGTGCTTGTGGTAAGGTGGTATTCCTCTGGATTCGAAGCCAGGGACTAACCTCTCATCTCGAGTTGATTGTTGGTCCACGGAGCTCTTTTGTGTTGCTACAGTGACCTCAGGATCCCCCTAGCCTTGAAACAGTGTTCTTGGGCTTTCTCTGGAGTGCCATCAAGGAAATCAAGGCTCTTTTCATGTGTGATGTGCAACACGGAATTGCTCTGCACGCAGTGCTGGGGAATCGGGCCTCATCTCGCGGCGAGGGGGAAGTCTCATGGTTTTTCTCGAGTTGCGGCGGCAACCTGGGGTATATTCTCGAGTTACGACGGGGATCGCCCTTCCACACACGTGTTTGTTCAGCGACGGCAGGACTCCTGCCTAGTTGCGAGGGACAACTCGGGATTCTCCTCGAGGCTTGGCAGGGCAATTGGGACGCCTCTCCAGCTGAGGCGGGAGACCAAGGGTCCCTTTCCACGTGCCACAGGAATCCTGGGACTCCTATCAAGTTTCACGAAGAGTCAGGCATCGTCTCCTTTGGAGGCACTGATCTCCGCGTACCTCTGGAGTTTTCAAAGGATGTGAGGCCTCCGGTCGCGATGAGGTGGGGAACTAGTTCTTTTTCTGTGGTCTCCACAGGGGATTCAGACATCCTTTCGTCTTGGGAGATGCAAGACGAGCCTGCATTCAAGTCACTGCAGGGATATCGGCCTTATTTCGAGTCAGGGCATCGCGGTGTCCATTCCACTTGAGGCCGCAAACTCAGGGTCCCTCTCACATACCTAGAGCTGAGAGAAGCCTCCTCTTGAGGTGCTTGTGGTGAGGTGGTCTTCCTCTGGAGTGGAAGCCAGGGACTAACCTCTCATCTCGAGTTGATTTTTGGTCCACGGAGCTCTTTCGTGTTGCTACAGTGACCTCAGGTTCCCTCTAGCCTTGAACCAGTGTTCTTGTGGTTTCTCTGGAGTGCCCTAAGGAAATCAAGGCTCCTTTCATGTGTGATGTGCAACACGGAATTGCTCTGCACGCAGTGCAGGATATCAGGCCTCATTTTGCGGCGACGGGGAAGTCTCATGGATTTTCTCGAGTTGCGGTGGGAACCTGGGGTATAGTCTGAGGTTATGACGGGGATGGCCCTTCCACCCACGTGTTTGTTCAGCGACGTCAGGACTCCTGCCTAGTTGCGAGGGATAACTCGGGATTCTCCTCGAGGCTTGGCAGGGCAATAGGGACGCCTCTCCAGCTGAGGCGGTAGACCAAGGGTCCCTTTCCACGTGCCACAGGAATCCTGGGACTCGTATCAAGTTTCACGAGAAGTCAGGCATCGTCTCCTTTGAAGGCACTGATCTCCGCGTACCTCTGGAGTTTTCAAAGGATGTGAGGCCTCCGGTCGCGATGAAGTGGGGAACTAGGTCTTTCTCTGTGGTCTCCACAGGGGATTCAGACATCCTTTCGTCTTGGGAGATGCAAGACGAGCCTGCATTCAAGTCACTGCAGGGATATCTGGCCTTATTTCGCCTCAGGGCATCGCGGTGTCCATTCCACTTAAGGCCGCAAACTCAGGGTCCCTCTCACATACCTAGAGCTGAGAGAAGCCTCCACTTGAGGTGCTTGTGGTAAGGTGGTATTCCTCTGGAGTCGAAGCCAGGGACTAACCTCACATCTCAAGTTGATTTCTGGTCCACGGAGCTCTTTCGTGTTGCTACAGTGACCTCAGGATCCCTCTAGCCTTGAAACAGTGTTCTTGGGGTTTCTCTGGAGTGCCATCAAGGAAATCAAGGCTCCTTTCATGTGTGATGTGCAACACGGAATTGCTCTGTACGCAGTGTAGGGGAATCGGGCCTCATCTCGCGGCGAGGGGGAAGTCTCATGGTTTTTCTCTAGTTGCGGCGGGAACCTGGGGTATATTCTCGTGTTACGATGGGGATGGCCCTTCCAGCCACGTGTTTGTTCAGCGACGTCAGGACTCCTACCTAGTTGCGAAGGACAACTCGGGATTCTCCTCGAGCCTTGGCAGGGCAATTGGGACGCCTCTCCTGCTGAGGCGGGAGACCAAGGGTCCCTTTCCACGTGCCACAGGAATCCTGGGACTCCTATCAAGTTTCACAAGGAGTCAGGCATCGTCTCCTTTGGAGGCACTGATCTCCGCATACCTCTGGAATTTTCAAAGGATGTGAGGCTTCCGGTCCCGATGAGGTGGGGAACTAGGTCTTTCTCTGTGGTCTCCACAGGGGATTCAGACATGCTTTCGTCTTGGGAGATGCAAGACGAGCCTGCAGTCTAGTCACTGCATGGATATCCTGCCTTATTTCGAGTCAGGGCATCGCGGTGTCCATTCCACTTGAGGCCGCAAACTCAGCACATAGCTAGAGCTGAGAGAAGCCTCCCCTTGAGGTGCTTGTGGTAAGGTGGTATTCCTCTGGAGTCGAAGCCAGGGACTAACCTCTCATCTCGAGTTGATTTTTGGTACACGGAGCTCTTTTGTGTTGCTACAGTGACCTCAGGATCCCCCTAGCCTTGAAACAGTGTTCTTGGGCTTACTCTGGAGTGCCATCAAGGAAATCAAGGCTCTTTTCATGTGTGATGTGCAACACGGAATTGCTCTGCACGCAGTGCTGGGGAATCGGGCCTCATCTCGCGGCGAGGGGGAAGTCTCATGGTTTTTCTCAAGTTGCGGCGGGAACCTGGGGTATATTCTCGAGTTACGACGGGGATCGCCCTTCCACACACGTGTTTGTTCAGCGACGGCAGGACTCCTGCCTAGTTGCGAGGGACAACTCGGGATTCTCCTCGAGGCTTGGCAGGGCAATTGGGACGCCTCTCCAGCTGAGGCGGGAGACCAAGGGTCCCTTTCCACGTGCCACAGGAATCCTGGGACTCCTATCAAGTTTCACGAAGAGTCAGGCATCGCCTCCTTTGGAGGCACTGATCTCCGCGTACCTCTGGAGTTTTCAAAGGATGTGAGGCCTCCGGTCGCGATGAGGTGGGGAACTAGTTCTTTTTCTGTGGTCTCCACAGGGGATTCAGACATCCTTTCGTCTTGGGAGATGCAAGACGAGCCTGCATTCAAGTCACTGCAGGGATATCGGCCTTATTTCGAGTCAGGGCATCGCGGTGTCCATTCCACTTGAGGCCGCAAACTCAGGGTCCCTCTCACATAGCTAGAGCTGAGAGAAGCCTCCTCTTGAGGTGCTTGTGGTGAGGTGGTCTTCCTCTGGAGTGGAAGCCAGGGACTAACCTCTCATCTCGAGTTGATTTTTGGTCCACGGAGCTCTTTCGTGTTGCTACAGTTACCTCAGGTTCCCTCTAGCCTTGAACCAGTGTTCTTGTGGTTTCTCTGGAGTGCCCTAAGGAAATCAAGGCTCCTTTCATGTGTGATGTGCAACACGGAATTGCTCTGCACGCAGTGCAGGATATCAGGCCTCATTTTGCGGCGACGGGGAAGTCTCATGGATTTTCTCGAGTTGCGGTGGGAACCTGGGGTATAGTCTGAGGTTATGACGGGGATGGCCCTTCCACCCACGTGTTTGTTCAGCGACGTCAGGACTCCTGCCTAGTTGCGAGGGATAACTCGGGATTCTCCTCGAGGCTTGGCAGGGCAATAGGGACGCCTCTCCAGCTGAGGCGGTAGACCAAGGGTCCCTTTCCACGTGCCACAGGAATCCTGGGACTCGTATCAAGTTTCACGAGAAGTCAGGCATCTTCTCCTTTGAAGGCACTGATCTCCGCGTACCTCTGGAGTTTTCAAAGGATGTGAGGCCTCCGGTCGCGATGAAGTGGGGAACTAGGTCTTTCTCTGTGGTCTCCACAGGGGATTCAGACATTCTTTCGTCTTGTGAGATGCAAGACGAGCCTGCATTCAAGTCACTGCAGGGATATCTGGCCTTATTTCGCCTCAGGGCATCGCGGTGTCCATTCCACTTGAGTCCGCAAACTCAGGGTCCCTCTCACATACCTAGAGCTGAGAGAAGCCTCCACTTGAGGTGCTTGTGGTAAGGTGGTATTCCTCTGGAGTCGAAGCCAGGGACTAACCTCACATCTCAAGTTGATTTCTGGTCCACGGAGCTCTTTCGTGTTGCTACAGTGACCTCAGGATCCCTCTAGCCTTGAAACAGTGCTCTTGGGGTTTCTCTGGAGTGCCATCAAGGAAATCAAGGCTCCTTTCATGTGTGATGTGCAACACGGAATTGCTCTGCACGCAGTGTAGGGGAATCGGGCCTCATCTCGCGGCGAGGGGGAAGTCTCATGGTTTTTCTCGAGTTGCGGCGGGAACCTGGGGTATATTCTCGTGTTACGATGGGGATGGCCCTTCCAGCCACGTGTTTGTTCAGCGACGTCAGGACTCCTACCTAGTTGCGAAGGACAACTCGGGATTCTCCTCGAGCCTTGGCAGGGCAATTGGGACGCCTCTCCTGCTGAGGCGGGAGACCAAGGGTCCCTTTCCACGTGCCACAGGAATCCTGGGACTCCTATCAAGTTTCACAAGGAGTCAGGCATCGTCTCCTTTGGAGGCACTGATCTCCGCATACCTCTGGAATTTTCAAAGGATGTGAGGCTTCCGGTCCCGATGAGGTGGGGAACTAGGTCTTTCTCTGTGGTCTCCACAGGGGATTCAGACATGCTTTCGTCTTGGGAGATGCAAGACGCGCCTACATTCTAGTCACTGCAGGGATATCCGGCCTTATTTCGAGTCAGGGCATCGCGGTGTCCATTCCACTTGAGGCCGCAAACTCAGCACATAGCTAGAGCTGAGAGAAGCCTCCTCTTGAGGTGCTTGTGGTGAGGTGGTATTCCTCTGGAGTGGAAGCCAGGGACTAACCTCTCATCTCGAGTTGGTTTTTGGTCCACGGAGCTCTTTCGTGTTGCTACAGTGACCTCAGGTTCCCTCTAGCCTTGAACCAGTGTTCTTGTGGTTTCTCTGGAGTGCCCTAAGGAAATCAAGGCTCCTTTCATGTGTGATGTGCAACACGGAATTGCTCTGCACGCAGTGCAGGATATCAGGCCTCATTTTGCGGCGACGGGGAAGTCTCATGGATTTTCTCGAGTTGCGGTGGGAACCTGGGGTATAGTCTGAGGTTATGACGGGGATGGCCCTTCCACCCACGTGTTTGTTCAGCGACGTCAGGACTCCTGCCTAGTTGCGAGGGATAACTCGGGATTCTCCTCGAGGCTTGGCAGGGCAATAGGGACGCCTCTCCAGTTGAGGCGGTAGACCAAGGGTCCCTTTCCACGTGCCACAGGAATCCTGGGACTCGTATCAAGTTTCTCGAGAAGTCAGGCATCGTCTCCTTTGTAGGCACTGATCTCCGCGTACCTCTGGAGTTTTCAAAGGATGTGAGGCCTCCGGTCGCGATGAAGTGGGGAACTAGGTCTTTCTCTGTGGTCTCCACAGGGGATTCAGACATTCTTTTGTCTTGGGAGATGCAAGACGAGCCTGCATTCAAGTCACTGCAGGGATATCCGGCCTTATTTCGCCACAGGGCATCGCGGTGTCCATTCCACTTGAGGCCGCAAACTCAGGGTCCCTCTCACATACCTAGAGCTGAGAGAAGCCTCCTCTTGAGGTGCTTGTGGTAAGGTGGTATTCCTCTGGAGTCGAAGCCAGGGACTAACCTCTCATCTCAAGTTGATTTCTGGTCCACGGAGCTCTTTCGTGTTGCTACAGTGACCTCAGGATCCCTCTAGCCTTGAAACAGTGTTCTTGGGGTTTCTCTGGAGTGCCATCAAGGAAATCGAGGCTCCTTTCATGTGTGATGTGCAACACGGAATTGCTCTGCACGCAGTGTAGGGGAATCGGGCCTCATCTCGCGGCGAGGGGGAAGTCTCATGGTTTTTCTCGAGTTGCGGCGGGAACCTGGGGTATATTCTCGTGTTACGATGGGGATGGCCCTTCCAGCCACGTGTTTGTTCAGCGACGTCAGGACTCCTACCTAGTTGCGAAGGACAACTCGGGATTCTCCTCGAGCCTTGGCATGGCAATTGGGACGCCTCTCCTGCTGAGGCGGGAGACCAAGGGTCCCTTTCCACGTGCCACAGGAATCCTGGGACTTCTATCAAGTTTCACAAGGAGTCAGGCATCGTCTCCTTTGGAGGCACTGATCTCCGCATACTTCTGGAATTTTCAAAGGATGTGAGGCCTCCGGTTCCGATGAGGTGGGAAACTAGGTCTTTCTCTGTGGTCTCCACAGGGGATTCAGACATCCTTTCGTCTTGGGAGATGCAAGACGAGCCTGCATTCTAGTCACTGCAGGGATATCCGGCCTTATTTCGAGTCAGGGCATCGCGGTGTCCATTCCACTTGAGGCCGCAAACTCAGCACATAGCTAGAGCTGAGAGAAGCCTCCTCTTGAGGTGCTTGTGGTAAGGTGCTATTCCTCTGGAATCGAAGCCAGGGACTAACCTCTCATCTCGAGTTGATTTTTGGTCCACGGAGCTCTTTCGTGTTGCTACAGTGACCTCAGGATCCTGCTAGTCTTGAAACAGTGTTCTTGGGGTTTCTCTGGAGTGCCATTAAGGAAATCAAGGCTCCTTTCATGTGTGATGGGCAACACGGAATTGCTCTGCACGCAGTGCAGGGGAATCGGGCCTCATATCGCGGCGAGGGGGAAGTCTCATGGTTTTTCTCGAGTTGCGGCGGGAACCTGGGGTATATTCTCGAGTTACGACGGGGATATCCCTTCCACACACGTGTTTGTTCAGCGACGTCAGGACTCCTGCCTAGTTGCGAGGGACAACTCGGGATTCTCCTCGAGGCTTGGCAGGGCAATTGGGACGCCTCTCCAGCTGAGGCGGGAAACCAAGGGTCCCTTTCCACGTGCACAGGAATGCTTGGACTCCTATCAAGTTTCACGAGGAGTCAGGCATCGTCTTCTTTGGAGACACTGATCTCCGCGTACCTCTGGAGTTTTCAAAGGATGTGATGCCTCCGGTCGCGATGAGGTGGGGAACTAGGTTTTTCTCTGTGGTCTCCACAGGGGATTCAGACATCCTTTCGTCTTGGGAGATGCAAGACGAGCATGCATTCAAGTCACTGCAGGGATATCCGGCTTTATTTCGAGTCAGGGCATCGCGGTGTCCATTCCACTTGAGGACGCAAACTCAGGGTCCCTCTCACATAGCTAGAGCTGAAAGAAGCCTCCTCTTGAGGTGCTTGTGGTAAGGTGGTATTCCTCTGGAGTCGAAGCCAGGGACTAACCTCTCATCTTGAGTTGATTTTTGGTGCACGGAGCACTTTCGTGTTGCTACAGTGACCTCAGGATCCCTCTAGCCTTGAAATGCGGTACTTGGGGTTTCTCTGGAGTGCCATCAAGGAAATCAAGGCTCCTTTCATGTGTGATGTGCAAGACGGAATTGCTCTGCACGCAGTGCAGGGGAATCGGGCCTCATATTGCGGCGAGGGGGAAGTCTCATGGTTTTTCTCGAGTTGCGGCGGGAACCTGGGGTATATTCTCGAGTTAAGACGGGGATGGCCCTTCCACACACGTGTTTGTTCAGCGACGTCAGGACTCATGCCTAGTTGCGAGGGACAACTCGGGATTCTCCTTGAGGCTTGGCAGGGCAATTGGGACGCCTCTCCAGCTGAGGCGGGAGACCAAGTGTCCCTTTCCACGTGCCACAGCAATCATGGGACTCCTATCAAGTTTCACAAGGAGTCAGGCATCGTCTCCTTTGAAGGCACTGATCTCCGCATACCTCTGGAGTTTTCAAAGATGTGAGGCCTCCGGTCGCGAGGAAGTGGGGAACTAGGTCTTTCTCTGTGGTCTCCACAGGGGATTCAGACATCCTTTCATCTTGGGAGATGCAAGACGAGCCTGCATTCAAGTCACTGCAGGGATATCCGGCCTTATTTCGAGTCAGGGCATCGCGGTGTCCATTCCACTTGAGGCCGCAAACTCAGGGTCCCTCTCACATACCTAGAGCTGAGAGAAGCCTCCTCTTGAGGTGCTTGTGGTAAGGTGGTATTCCTCTGGAGTCGAAGCCAGGGACTAACCTCTCATCTCGAGTTGATTGTTGGTCCACGGAGCTCTTTCGTGTTGCTACAGTGACCTCAGCATCCCCCAAGCCTTAAAACAGTGTTCTTGGGGTTTCTCTGGAGTGCCATCAAGGAAATCAAGGCTCTTTTCATGTGTGAGGTGCAACACGGAATTGCTCTGCACGCAGTGCAGGGGAATCGGGCCTCATCTCGCGGCGAGGGGGAAGTCTCATGGTTTTTCTCGAGTTGCGGCGGGAACCTGGGGTATATTCTCGAGTTACGACGGGGATCGCCCTTCCACCCACGTGATTGTTCAGCGACGGCAGGACTCCTCCCTTGTTGCGACGGAAAACTCGGGATTCTCCTCGAGGCTTGGCAGGGCAATTGGGACGCCTCTCCAGCTGAGGCGGGAGACCAAGGGTCCCTTTCCACGTGCCACAGGAATCCTGGGACTCCTATCAAGTTTCACAAGGAGTCAGGCATCGTCTCCTTTGGAGGCACTGATCTCCGCGTACCTCTGGAGTTTTCAAAGGATGTGAGGCCTCCGGTCGCGATGAGGTGGGGAACTAGTTCTTTTTCTGTGGTCTCCACAGGGGATTCAGACATCCTTTCGTCTTGGGAGATGCAAGACGAGCCTGCATTCAAGTCACTGCAGGGATATCGGCCTTATTTCGAGTCAGGGCATCGCGGTGTCCATTCCACTTGAGGCCGCAAACTCAGGGTCCCTCTCACATAGCTAGAGCTGAGAGAAGCCTCCTCTTGAGGTGCTTGTGGTGAGGTGGTATTCCTCTGGAGTTGAAGCCAGGGACTAACCTCTCATCTCGAGTTGATTTTTGGTCCACGGAGCTCTTTCGTGTTGCTACAGTGACCTCAGGTTCCCTCTAGCCTTGAACCAGTGTTCTTGTGGTTTCTCTGGAGTGCCCTAAGGAAATCAAGGCTCCTTTCATGTGTGATGTGCAACACGGAATTGCTCTGCACGCAGTGCAGGATATCAGGCCTCATTTTGCGGCGACGGGGAAGTCTCATGGATTTTCTCGAGTTGCGGTGGGAACCTGGGGTATAGTCTGAGGTTATGACGGGGATGGCCCTTCCACCCACGTGTTTGTTCAGCGACGTCAGGACTCCTGCCTAGTTGCGAGGGATAACTCGGGATTCTCCTCGAGGCTTGGCAGGGCAATAGGGACGCCTCTCCAGCTGAGGCGGTAGACCAAGGGTCCCTTTCCACGTGCCACAGGAATCCTGGGACTCGTATCAAGTTTCACGAGAAGTCAGGCATCGTCTCCTTTGAAGGCACTGATCTCCGCGTACCTCTGGAGTTTTCAAAGGATGTGAGGCCTCCGGTCGCGATAAAGTGGGGAACTAGGTCTTTCTCTGTGGTCTCCACAGGGGATTCAGACATTCTTTCGTCTTGGGAGATGCAAGACGAGCCTGCATTCAAGTCACTGCAGGGATATCTGGCCTTATTTCGCCTCAGGGCATCGCGGTGTCCATTCCACTTGAGGCCGCAAACTCAGGGTCCCTCTCACATACCTAGAGCTGAGAGAAGCCTCCTCTTGAGGTGCTTGTGGTAAGGTGGTATTCCTCTGGAGTCGAAGCCAGGGACTAACCTCTCATCTCAAATTGATTTCTGGTCCACGGAGCTCTTTCGTGTTGCTACAGTGACCTCAGGATCCCTTTAGCCTTGAAACAGTGTTCTTGGGGTTTCTCTGGAGTGCCATCAAGGAAATCAAGGCTCCTTTCATGTGTGATGTGCAACACGGAATTGCTCTGCACGCAGTGTAGGGGAATCGGGCCTCATCTCGCGGCGAGGGTGAAGTCTCATGGTTTTTCTCGAGTTGCGGCGGGAACCTGGGGTATATTCTCGTGTTACGATGGGGATGGCCCTTCCAGCCACGTGTTTGTTCAGCGACGTCAGGACTCCTACCTAGTTGCGAAGGACAACTCGGGATTCTCCTCGAGCCTTGGCAGGGCAATTGGGACGCCTCTCCTGCTGAGGCGGGAGACCAAGTGTCCCTTTCCACGTGCCACAGGAATCCTGGGACTCCTATCAATTTTCACGAGGAGTCAGGCATCGTCTCCTTTGGAGGCACTGATCTCCGCATACCTCTGGAATTTTCAAAGGATGTGAGGCTTCCGGTCCCGATGAGGTGTTGAACTAGGTCTTTCTCTGTGGTCTCCACAGGGGATTCAGACATGCTTTCGTCTTGGGAGATGCAAGACGCGCCTGCATTCTAGTCACTGCAGGGATATCCGGCCTTATTTTGAGTCAGGGCATCGCGGTGTCCATTCCACTTGAGGCCGCAAACTCAGGGTCCCTCTCCATACCTAGAGCTGAGAGAAGCCTCCCCTTGAGGTGCTTGTGGTAAGGTGGTATTCCTCTGGAGTCGAAGCCAGGGACTAACCTCTCATCTCGAGTTGATTTTTGGTCCACGGAGCTCTTTCTTGTTGCTACAGTGACCTCAGGATCCCTCTAGCCTTGAAACAGTGTTCTTGGGGTTTCTCTGGAGTGCCATCAAGGAAATCAAGGCTCCTTTCATGTGTGATGTGCAACACGGAATTGCTCTGCACGCAGTGCAGGGGAATCGGGCCTCATCTCGCGGCGAGGGGGAAGTCTCATGGTTTTTCTCGAGTTGCGGAGGGAACCTGGGGTATATTCTCGAGTTACGATGGGGATGGCCCTTCCACCCACGTGTTTGTTCAGCGACGTCAGTACTCATGCCTAGTTGCGAGGGACAACTCGGGATCCTCCTCGAGGCTTGACAGGGCAATTGGGACGCCTCTCCAGCTGAGGCGGGAGACCAAGGGTCCCTTTCCACGTGCACAGGAATCCTGGGACTCCTATCAAGTTTCACAAGGAGTCAGGCATCGTCTCCTTTGGAGGCACTGATCTCCGCATACCTCTGGAATTTTCAAAGGATGTGAGGCCTCCGGTCGTGAAGAGGTGGGGAACTAGGTCTTTCTCTGTGGTCTCCACAGGGGATTCAGACATGCTTTCGTCATGGGAGATGCAAGACGAGCCTGCAGTCTAGTCACTGCAGGGATATCCTGCCTTATTTCGAGTCAGGGCATCGCGGTGTCCATTCCACTTGAGGCCGCAAACTCAGCACATAGCTAGAGCTGAGAGAAGCCTCCCCTTGAGGTGCTTGTGGTAAGGTGGTATTCCTCTGGAGTCGAAGCCAGGGACTAACCTCTCATCTCGAGTTGATTGTTGGTCCACGGAGCTCTTTCGTGTTGCTACAGTGACCTCAGGATCCCCCTAGCCTTGAAACAGTGTTCTTGGGGTTTCTCTGGAGTGCCATCAAGGAAATCAAGGCTCTTTTCATGTGTGATGTGCAACACGGAATTGCTCTGCACGCAGTGCTGGGGAATCGGGCCTCATCTCGCGGCGAGGGGGAAGTCTCATGGTTTTTCTCGAGTTGCGGCGGGAACCTGGGGTATATTCTCGAGTTACGACGGGGATCGCCCTTCCACACACGTGTTTGTTCAGCGACGGCACGACTCCTGCCTAGTTGCGAGGGACAACTCGGGATTCTCCTCGAGGCTTGGCAGGGCAATTGGGACGCCTCTCCAGCTGAGGCGGGAGACCAAGGGTCCCTTTCCACGTGCCACAGGAATCCTGGGACTCCTATCAAGTTTCACGAGGAGTCAGGCATCGTCTCCTTTGGAGGCACTGATCTCCGCGTACCTCTGGAGTTTTCAAAGGATGTGAGGCCTCCGGTCGCGATGAGGTGGGGAACTAGTTCTTTTTCTGTGGTCTCCACAGGGGATTCAGACATCCTTTCGTCTTGGGAGATGCAAGACGAGCCTGCATTCAAGTCACTGCAGGGATATCGGCCTTATTTCGAGTCAGGGCATCGCGGTGTCCATTCCACTTGAGGCCGCAAACTCAGGGTCCCTCTCACATAGCTAGGGCTGAGAGAAGCCTCCTCTTGAGGTGCTTGTGGTGAGGTGGTCTTCCTCTGGAGTGGAAGCCAGGGACTAACCTCTCATCTCGAGTTGATTTTTGGTCCACGGAGCTCTTTCGTGTTGCTACAGTGACCTCAGGTTCCCTCTAGCCTTGAACCAGTGTTCTTGTGGTTTCTCTGGAGTGCCCTAAGGAAATCAAGGCTCCTTTCATGTGTGATGTGCAACACGGAATTGCTCTGCACGCAGTGCAGGATATCAGGCCTCATTTTGCGGCGACGGGGAAGTCTCATGGATTTTCTCGAGTTGCGGTGGGAACCTGGGGTATAGTCTGAGGTTATGACGGGGATGGCCCTTCCACCCACGTGTTTGTTCAGCGACGTCAGGACTCCTGCCTAGTTGCGAGGGATAACTCGGGATTCTCCTCGAGGCTTGGCAGGGCAAAAGGGACGCCTCTCCAGCTGAGGCGGTAGACCAAGGGTCCCTTTCCACGTGCCACAGGAATCCTGGGACTCGTATCAAGTTTCACGAGAAGTCAGGCATCGTCTCCTTTGAAGGCACTGATCTCCGCGTACCTCTGGAGTTTTCAAAGGCTGTGAGGCCTCCGGTCGCCATGAAGTGGGGAACTAGGTCTTTCTCTGTGGTCTCCACAGGGGATTCAGACATTCTTTCGTCTTGTGAGATGCAAGACGAGCCTGCATTCAAGTCACTGCAGGGATATCTGGCCTTATTTCGCCTCAGGGCATCGCGGTGTCCATTCCACTTGAGGCCGCAAACTCAGGGTCCCTCTCACATACCTAGAGCTGAGAGAAGCCTCCTCTTGAGGTGCTTGTGGTAAGGTGGTATTCCTCTGGAGTCGAAGCCAGGGACTAACCTCACATCTCAAGTTGATTTCTGGTCCACGGAGCTCTTTCGTGTTGCTACAGTGACCTCAGGATCCCTCTAGCCTTGAAACAGTGTTCTTGGGGTTTCTCTGGAGTGCCATCAAGGAAATCAAGGCTCCTTTCATGTGTGATGTGCAACACGGAATTGCTCTGCACGCAGTGTAGGGGAATCGGGCCTCATCTCGCGGCGAGGGGGAAGTCTCATGGTTTTTCTCGAGTTGCGGCGGGAACCTGGGGTATATTCTCGTGTTACGATGGGGATGGCCCTTCCAGCCACGTGTTTGTTCAGCGACGTCAGGACTCCTACCTAGTTGCGAAGGACAACTCGGGATTCTCCTCGAGCCTTGGCAGGGCAATTGGGATGCCTCTCCTGCTGAGGCGGGAGACCAAGGGTCCCTTTCCACGTGCCACAGGAATCCTGGGACTCCTATCAAGTTTCACAAGGAGTCAGGCATCGTCTCCTTTGGAGGCACTGATCTCCGCATACCTCTGGAATTTTCAAAGGATGTGAGGCTTCCGGTCCCGATGAGGTGGGGAACTAGGTCTTTCTCTGTGGTCTCCACAGGGGATTCAGACATGCTTTCGTCTTGGGAGATGCAAGACGCGCCTGCATTCTAGTCACTGCAGGGATATCCGGCCTTATTTCGAGTCAGGGCATCGCGGTGTCCATTCCACTTGAGGCCGCAAACTCAGCACATAGCTAGAGCTGAGAGAAGCCTCCTCTTGAGGTGCTTGTGGTAAGGTGGTATTCCTCTGGAGTCGAAGCCAGGGACTAACCTCTCATCTCGAGTTGATTTTTGGTCCACGGAGCTCTTTCGTGTTGCTACAGTGACCTCAGGTTCCCTCTAGCCTTGAACCAGTGTTCTTGTGGTTTCTCTGGAGTGCCCTAAGGAAATCAAGGCTCCTTTCATGTGTGATGTGCAACACGGAATTGCTCTGCACGCAGTGCAGGATATCAGGCCTCATTTTGCGGCGACGGGGAAGTCTCATGGATTTTCTCGAGTTGCGGTGGGAACCTGGGGTATAGTCTGAGGTTATGACGGGGATGGCCCTTCCACCCACGTGTTTGTTCAGCGACGTCAGGACTCCTGCCTAGTTGCGAGGGATAACTCGGGATTCTCCTCGAGGCTTGGCAGGGCAATAGGGACGCCTCTCCAGCTGAGGCGGTAGACCAAGGGTCCCTTTCCACGTGCCACAGGAATCCTGGGACTCGTATCAAGTTTCACGAGAAGTCAGGCATCGTCTCCTTTGAAGGCACTGATCTCCGCGTACCTCTGGAGTTTTCAAAGGCTGTGAGGCCTCCGGTCGCCATGAAGTGGGAAACTAGGTCTTTCTCTGTGGTCTCCACAGGGGATTCAGACATTCTTTCGTCTTGTGAGATGCAAGACGAGCCTGCATTCAAGTCACTGCAGGGATATCTGGCCTTATTTCGCCTCAGGGCATCGCGGTGTCCATTCCACTTGAGGCCGCAAACTCAGGGTCCCTCTCACATACCTAGAGCTGAGAGAAGCCTCCTCTTGAGGTGCTTGTGGTAAGGTGGTATTCCTCTGGAGTCGAAGCCAGGGACTAACCTCACATCTCAAGTTGATTTCTGGTCCACGGAGCTCTTTCGTGTTGCTACAGTGACCTCAGGATCCCTCTAGCCTTGAAACAGTGTTCTTGGGGTTTCTCTGGAGTGCCATCAAGGAAATCAAGGCTCCTTTCATGTGTGATGTGCAACACGGAATTGCTCTGCACGCAGTGTAGGGGAATCGGGCCTCATCTCGCGGCGAGGGGGAAGTCTCATGGTTTTTCTCGAGTTGCGGCGGGAACCTGGGGTATATTCTCGTGTTACGATGGGGATGGCCCTTCCAGCCACGTGTTTGTTCAGCGACGTCAGGACTCCTACCTAGTTGCGAAGGACAACTCGGGATTCTCCTCGAGCCTTGGCAGGGCAATTGGGACGCCTCTCCTGCTGAGGCGGGAGACCAAGGGTCCCTTTCCACGTGCCACAGGAATCCTGGGACTCCTATCAAGTTTCACAAGGAGTCAGGCATCGTCTCCTTTGGAGGCACTGATCTCCGCATACCTCTGGAATTTTCAAAGGATGTGAGGCTTCCGGTCCCGATGAGGTGGGGAACTAGGTGTTTCTCTGTGGTCTCCACAGGGGATTCAGACATGCTTTCGTCTTGGGAGATGCAAGACGCGCCTGCATTCTAGTCACTGCAGGGATATCCGGCCTTATTTCGAGTCAGGGCATCGCGGTGTCCATTCCACTTGAGGCCGCAAACTCAGCACATAGCTAGAGCTGAGAGAAGCCTCCTCTTGAGGTGCTTGTGGTAAGGTGGTATTCCTCTGGAGTCGAAGCCAGGGACTAACCTCTCATCTCGAGTTGATTTTTGGTCCACGGAGCTCTTTCGTGTTGCTACAGTGGCCTCAGGTTCCCTCTAGCCTTGAACCAGTGTTCTTGTGGTTTCTCTGGAGTGCCCTAAGGAAATCAAGGCTCCTTTCATGTGTGATGTGCAACACGGAATTGCTCTGCACGCAGTGCAGGATATCAGGCCTCATTTTGCGGCGACGGGGAAGTCTCATGGATTTTCTCGAGTTGCGGTGGGAACCTGGGGTATAGTCTGAGGTTATGACGGGGATGGCCCTTCCACCCACGTGTTTGTTCAGCGACGTCAGGACTCCTGCCTAGTTGCGAGGGATAACTCGGGATTCTCCTCGAGGCTTGGCAGGGCAATAGGGACGCCTCTCCAGCTGAGGCGGTAGACCAAGGGTCCCTTTCCACGTGCCACAGGAATCCTGGGACTCGTATCAAGTTTCACGAGAAGTCAGGCATCGTCTCCTTTGAAGGCACTGATTTCCGCGTACCTCTGGAGTTTTCAAAGGATGTGAGGCCTCCGGTCGCGATGAAGTGGGGAACTAGGTCTTTCTCTGTGGTCTCCACAGGGGATTCAGACATTCTTTCGTCTTGGGAAATGCAAGACGAGCCTGCATTCAAGTCACTGCAGGGATATCCGGCCTTATTTCGCCTCAGGGCATCGCGGTGTCCATTCCACTTGAGGCCGCAAACTCAGGGTCCCTCTCACATACCTAGAGCTGAGAGAAGCCTCCTCTTGAGGTGCTTGTGGTAAGGTGGTATTCCTCTGGAGTCGAAGCCAGGGACTAACCTCTCATCTCAAGTTGATTTCTGGTCCACGGAGCTCTTTCGTGTTGCTACAGTGACCTCAGGATCCCTCTAGCCTTGAAACAGTGTTCTTGGGGTTTCTCTGGAGTGCCATCAAGAAAATCAAGGCTCCTTTCATGTGTGATGTGCAACACGGAATTGCTCTGCACACAGTGTAGGGGAATCGGGCCTCATCTCGCGGCGAGGGGGAAGTCTCATGGTTTTTCTCGAGTTGCGGCGGGAACCTGGGGTATATTCTCGTGTTACGATGGGGATGGCCCTTCCAGCCACGTGTTTGTTCAGCGACGTCAGGACTCCTACCTAGTTGCGAAGGACAACTCGGGATTCTCCTCGAGCCTTGGCAGGGCAATTGGGACGCCTATCCAGCTGAGGCGGGAGACCAAGGGTCCCTTTCCACGTGCCACAGGAATCCTGGGACTCCTATCAAGTTTCACGAGGAGTCAGGCATCGTCTCCTTTGGAGGCACTGATCTCCGCATACCTCTGGAATTTTCAAAGGATGTGAGGCTTCCGGTCCCGATGAGGTGGGGAACTAGGTCTTTCTCTGTGGTCTCCACAGGGGATTCAGACATGCTTTCGTCTTGGGAGATGCAAGACGCGCCTGCATTCTAGTCACTGCAGGGATATCCGGCCTTATTTCGAGTCAGGGCATCGCGGTGTCCATTCCACTTGAGGCCGCAAACTCAGCACATAGCTAGAGCTGAGAGAAGCCTCCTCTTGAGGTGCTTGTGGTAAGGTGGTATTCCTCTGGAGTCGAAGCCAGGGACTAACCTCTCATCTCGAGTTGATTGTTGGTCCACGGAGCTCTTTCGTGTTGCTACAGTGACCTCAGGATCCCTCTAGCCTTGAAGCAGTGTTCTTGGGGTTTCTCTGGAGTGCCATCAAAGAAATCAAGGTTCTTTTCATGTGTGATGTGCAACACGCAATTGCACTGCACGCAGTGCTGTGGAATCGGGCCTCATCTCTCGGCGAGGGGGAAGTCTCATGGTTTTTCTCGAGTTGCGGCGGGAACCTGGGGTATATTCTCGAGTTACGACGGGGATCGCCCTTCCACACACGTGTTTGTTCAGCGACGGCAGGACTCCTGCCTAGTTGCGAGGGACAACTCGGGATTCTCCTCGAGGCTTGGCAGGGCAATTGGGACGCCTCTCCAGCTGAGGCGGGAGACCAAGGGTCCCTTTACACGTGCCACAGGAATCCTGGGACTCCTATCAAGTTTCACGAGGAGTCAGGCATCGTCTCCTTTGGAGGCACTGATCTCCGCGTACCTCTGGAGTTTTCAAAGGATGTGAGGCCTCCGGTCGCGATGAGGTGGGGAACTAGTTCTTTTTCTGTGGTCTCCACAGGGGATTCAGACATCCTTTCGTCTTGGGAGATGCAAGACGAGCCTGCATTCAAGTCACTGCAGGGATATCGGCCTTATTTCGAGTCAGGGCATCGCGGTGTCCATTCCACTTGAGGCCGCAAACTCAGGGTCCCTCTCACATAGCTAGAGCTGAGAGAAGCCTCCTCTTGAGGTGCTTGTGGTGAGGTGGTATTCCTCTGGAGTGGAAGCCAGGGACTAACCTCTCATCTCGAGTTGGTTTTTGGTCCACGGAGCTCTTTCGTGTTGCTACAGTGACCTCAGGTTCCCTCTAGCCTTGAACCAGTGTTCTTGTGGTTTCTCTGGAGTGCCCTAAGGAAATCAAGGCTCCTTTCATGTGTGATGTGCAACACGGAATTGCTCTGCACGCAGTGCAGGATATCAGGCCTCATTTTGCGGCGACGGGGAAGTCTCATGGATTTTCTCGAGTTGCGGTGGGAACCTGGGGTATAGTCTGAGGTTATGACCGGGATGGCCCTTCCACCCACGTGTTTGTTCAGCGACGTCAGGACTCCTGCCTAGTTGCGAGGGATAACTCGGGATTCTCCTCGAGGCTTGGCAGGGCAATAGGGACGCCTCTCCAGCTGAGGCGGTAGACCAAGGGTCCCTTTCCACGTGCCACAGGAATCCTGGGACTCGTATCAAGTTTCTCGAGAAGTCAGGCATCGTCTCCTTTGAAGGCACTGATCTCCGCGTACCTCTGGAGTTTTCAAAGGATGTGAGGCCTCCGGTCGCGATGAAGTGGGGAACTAGGTCTTTCTCTGTGGTCTCCACAGGGGATTCAGACATTCTTTCGTCTTGGGAGATGCAAGACGAGCCTGCATTCAAGTCACTGCAGGGATATCCGGCCTTATTTCGCCTCAGGGCATCGCGGTGTCCATTCCACTTGAGGCCGCAAACTCAGGGTCCCTCTCACATACCTAGAGCTGAGAGAAGCCTCCTCTTGAGGTGCTTGTGGTAAGGTGGTATTCCTCTGGAGTCGAAGCCAGGGACTAACCTCTCATCTCAAGTTGATTTCTGGTCCACGGAGCTCTTTCGTGTTGCTACAGTGACCTCAGGATCCCTCTAGCCTTGAAACAGTGTTCTTGGGGTTTCTCTGGAGTGCCATCAAGAAAATCAAGGCTCCTTTCATGTGTGATGTGCAACACGGAATTGCTCTGCATGCAGTGTAGGGGAATCGGGCCTCATCTCGCGGCGAGGGGGAAGTCTCATGGTTTTTCTCGAGTTGCGGCGGGAACCTGGGGTATATTCTCGTGTTACGATGGGGATGGCCCTTCCAGCCACGTGTTTGTTCAGCGACGTCAGGACTCCTACCTAGTTGCGAAGGACAACTCGGGATTCTCCTCGAGCCTTGGCAGGGTAATTGGGACGCCTCTCCAGCTGAGGCGGGAGACCAAGGGTCCCTTTCCACGTGCCACAGGAATCCTGGGACTCCTATCAAGTTTCACGAGGAGTCAGGCATCGTCTCCTTTGGAGGCACTGATCTCCGCATACCTCTGGAATTTTCAAAGGATGTGAGGCTTCCGGTCCCGATGAGGTGGGGAACTAGGTCTTTCTCTGTGGTCTCCACAGGGGATTCAGACATGCTTTCGTCTTGGGAGATGCAAGACGCGCCTGCATTCTAGTCACTGCAGGGATATCCGGCCTTATTTCGAGTCAGGGCATCGCGGTGTCCATTCCACTTGAGGCCGCAAACTCAGCACATAGCTAGAGCTGAGAGAAGCCTCCTCTTGAGGTGCTTGTGGTAAGGTGGTATTCCTCTGGAGTCGAAGCCAGGGACTAACCTCTCATCTCGAGTTGATTGTTGGTCCACGGAGCTCTTTCGTGTTGCTACAGTGACCTCAGGATCCCTCTAGCCTTGAAGCAGTGTTCTTGGGGTTTCTCTGGAGTGCCATTAAGGAAATCAAGGCTCCTTTCATGTGTGATGGGCAACACGGAATTGCTCTGCACGCAGTGCAGGGGAATCGGGCCTCATATCGCGGCGAGGGGGAAGTCTCATGGTTTTTCTCGAGTTGCGGCGGGAACCTGGGGTATATTCTCGAGTTACGACGGGGATGGCCCTTCCACACACGTGTTTGTTCAGCGACGTCCAGACTCCTGCCTAGTTGCGAGGGACAACTCGGGATTCTCCTCGAGGCTTGGCAGGGCAATTGGGACGCCTCTCCAGCTGAGGCGGGAAACCAAGGGTCCCTTTCCACGTGCACAGAAATGCTTGGACTCCTATCAAGTTTCACGAGGAGTCAGGCATCGTCTTCTTTGGAGGCACTGATCTCCGCGTACCTCTGGAGTTTTCAAAGGATGTGAGGCCTCCGGTCGCGATGAGGTGGGGAGCTAGGTCTTTCTCTGTGGTCTCCACAGGGGATTCAGACATCCTTTCGTCTTGGGAGATGCAAGACGAGCATGCATTCAAGTCACTCTAAGGATATCCGGCTTTATTTCGAGTCAGGGCATCGCGGTGTCCATTCCACTTGAGGCCGCAAACTCAGGGTCCCTCTCACATACCTAGAGCTGAGAGAAGCCTCCTCTTGAGGTGCTTGTGGTAAGGTGGTATTCCTCTGGAGTCGAAGCCAGGGACTAACCTCTCATCTTGAGTTGATTTTTGGTGCACGGAGCACTTTCGTGTTGCTACAGTGACCTCAGGATCCCTCTAGCCTTGAAATGGGGTACTTGGGGTTTCTCTGGAGTGCCACCAAGGAAATCAAGGCTCCTTTCATGTGTGATGTGTAAGACGGAATTGCTCTGCACGCAGTGCAGGGGAATCGGGCCTCATATTGCGGCGAGGGGGAAGTCTCATGGTTTTTCTCGAGTTGCGGCGGGAACCTGGGGTATATTCTCGAGTTAAGACGGGGATGGCCCTTCCACACACGTGTTTGTTCAGCGACGTCAGGACTCCTGCCTAGTTGCGAGGGACAACTCGGGATTCTCCTTGAGGCTTGGCAGGGCAATTGGGACGCCTCTCCAGCTGAGGCGGGAGACTAAGGGTCCCTTTCCACGTGTGCAGGAGTTCTGGGACTCCTATCAAGTTTCACGAGAAGTCAGACATCATCTCCTTTGGAGGCACTGATCTCCGCGTACCTCTGAAGTTTTCAAAGGATGTGAGGCCTCCAGTCGCGAAGAAGTGGGGAAGTAGGTCTTTCTCTGTGGTCTCCACAGGGGATTCAGACATCCTTTCGTCTTGGGAGATGCAAGACGAGCCTGCATTCAAGTCACTGCAGGGATATCCGGCCTTACTTCGAGTCAGGGCATCGTGGTGTCCATTCCACCTGAGGCCGCAAACTCAGGGTTCCTCTCACATACCTAGAGCTGAGAGAAGCCTCCTCTTGAGGTGCTTGTGGTTAGGTGGTATTCCTCTGGAGTCGAAGCCAGAGACTAACCTCTCATCTCGAGTTGATTTTTGGTCCACGGAGCTCTTTCGTGTTGCTACAGTGACTTCAGTTTTCCTCTAGCCTTGAAACAGTGTTCTTGGGGTTTCTCTGGAGTGCCATCAAGGAAATCAAGGCTCCTTTCATGTGTGATGTGCCACACGGAATTGCTCTGCACGCAGTGCAGGATATCAGGCCTCATTTTGCGGCGACGGGGAAGTCTCATGGATTTTCTCGAGTTGCGGTGGGAACCTGGGGTATATTCTCGAGTTACGACGGGGATGGCCCTTCCACCCACGTGTTTGTTCAGCGACGTCAGGACTCCTGCCTAGTTGCGAGGGACAACTCGGGATTCTCCTCGAGGTTTGGCAGGGCAATTGGGACGCCTCTCCAGCTGAGGCGGGAGACCAAGTGTCCCTTTCCACGTGCCACAGCAATCCTGGGACTCCTATCAAGTTTCACAAGGAGTCAGGCATCGTCTCCTTTGAAGGCACTGATCTCCGCGTACCTCTGGAGTTTTCAAAGGATGTGAGGCCTCCGGTCGCGAGGAAGTGGGGAACTAGGTCTTTCTCTGTGGTCTCCACAGGGGATTCAGACATCCTTTCATCTTGGGAGATGCAAGACGAGCCTGCATTCAAGTCACTGCAGGGATATCCGGCCTTATTTCGAGTCAGGACATCGCGGTGTCCATTCCACTTGAGGCCGCAAACTCAGGGTCCCTCTCACATAGCTAGAGCTGAGAGAAGCCTCCTCTTGAGGTGCTTGTGGTAAGGTGGTATTCCTCTGGAGTCGAAGCCAGGGACTAACCTCTCATCTCGAGTTGATTTTTGGTCCACGGAGCTCTTTCGTGTTGCTACAGTGACCTCAGGATCCCCCTAGCCTTGAAACAGTGTTCTTGGGGTTTCTCTGGAGTGCCATCAAGGAAATCAAGGCTCTTTTCATGTGTGATGTGCAACACGGAATTGCTCTGCACGCAGTGCAGGGGAATCGGGCCTCATCTCGCGGCGAGGGGGAAGTCTCATGGTTTTTCTCGAGTTGCGGCGGGAACCTGGGGTATATTCTCGAGTTACGACGGGGATCGCCCTTCCACACACGTGATTGTTCAGCGACGGCAGGACTCCTGCCTAGTTGCGAGGGACAACTCGGGATTCTCCTCGAGGCTTGGCAGGGCAATTGGGACGCCTCTCCAGCTGAGGCGGGAGACCAAGGGTCCCTTTCCAAGTGCCACAGGAATCCTGGGACTCCTATCAAGTTTCACGAGGAGTCAGGCATCGTCTCCTTTAGAGGCACTGATCTCCGCGTACCTCTGGAGTTTTCAAAGGATGTGAGGCCTCCGGTCGCGATGAGGTGGGGAACTAGTTCTTTTTCTGTTGTCTCCACAGGGGATTCAGACATCCTTTCGTCTTGGGAGATGCAAGACGAGCCTGCATTGAAGTCACTGCAGGGATATCGGCCTTATTTCGAGTCAGGGCATCGCGGTGTCCATTCCACTTGAAGCCGCAAACTCAGGGTCCCTCTCACATAGCTAGAGCTGAGAGAAGCCTCCTCTTGAGGTGCTTGTGGTGAGGTGGTATTCCTCTGGAGTGGAAGCCAGGGACTAACCTCTCATCTCGAGTTGATTTTTGGTCCACGGAGCTCTTTCGTGTTGCTACAGTGACCTCAGGTTCCCTCTAGCCTTGAACCAGTGTTCTTGTGGTTTCTCTGGAGTGCCCTAAGGAAATCAAGGCTCCTTTCATGTGTGATGTGCAACACGGAATTGCTCTGCACGCAGTGCAGGATATCAGGCCTCATTTTGCGGCGACGGGGAAGTCTCATGGATTTTCTCGAGTTGCGGTGGGAACCTGGGGTATAGTCTGAGGTTATGACGGGGATGGCCCTTCCACCCACGTGTTTGTTCAGTGACGTCAGGACTCCTGCCTAGTTGCGAGGGATAACTCGGGATTCTCCTCGAGGCTTGGCAGGGCAATAGGGACGCCTCTCCAGCTGAGGCGGTAGACCAAGGGTCCCTTTCCACGTGCCACAGGAATCCTGGGACTCGTATCAAGTTTCACGAGAAGTCAGGCATCGTCTACTTTGAAGGCACTGATCTCCGCGTACCTCTGGAGATTTCAAAGGATGTGAGGCCTCCGGTCGCGATGAAGTGGGGAACTAGGTCTTTCTCTGTGGTCTCCACAGGGGATTCAGACATTCTTTCGTCTTGGGAGATGCAAGACGAGCCTGCATTCAAGTCACTGCAGGGATATCCGGCCTTATTTCGAGTCAGGGCATCGCGGTGTCCATTCCACTTGAGGCCGCAAACTCAGGGTCCCTCTCACATACCTAGAGCTGAGAGAAGCCTCCTCTTGAGGTGCTTGTGGTAAGGTGGTATTCCTCTGGAGTCGAAGCCAGGGACTAACCTCTCATCTCAAGTTGATTTCTGGTCCACGGAGCTCTTTCGTGTTGCTACAGTGACCTCAGGATCCCTCTAGCCTGGAAACAGTGTTCTTGGGGTTTCTCTGGAGTGCCATCAAGGAAATCAAGGCTCCTTTCATGTGTGATGTGCAACACGGAATTGCTCTGCACGCAGTGTAGGGGAATCGGGCCTCATCTCGCGGCGAGGGGGAAGTCTCATGGTTTTTCTCGAGTTGCGGCGGGAACCTGGGGTATATTCTCGTTTTACGATGGGGATGGCCCTTCCACCCACGTGTTTGTTCAGCGACGTCAGGACTCCTACCTAGTTGCGAAGGACAACTCGGGATTCTCCTCGAGCCATGGCATGGCAATTGGGACGCCTCTCCTGCTGAGGCGGGAGACCAAGGGTCCCTTTCCACGTGCCACAGGAATCCTGGGACTCCTATCAAGTTTCACAAGGAGTCAGGCATCGTCTCCTTTGGAGGCACTAATCTCCGCATACCTCTGGAATTTTCAAAGGATGTGAGGCCTCCGGTCGCGATGAGGTGGGGAACTAGGTCTTTCTCTGTGGTCTCCACAGGGGATTCAGACATGCTTTCGTCTTGGGAGATGCAAGTCGAGCCTGCATTCAAGTCACTGCAGGGATATCCGGCCTTATTTCGAGTCAGGGCATCGCGGTGTCCATTCCACTTGAGGCCGCAAACTCAGCACATAGCTAGAGCTGAGAGAAGCCTCCTCTTGAGGTGCTTGTGTTAAGGTGGTATTCCTCTGGAGTCGAAGCCAGGGACTAACCTCTCATCTCGAGTTGATTGTTGGTCCACGGAGCTCTTTCGTGTTGCTACAGTGACCTCAGGATCCCGCTAGTCTTGAAACAGTGTTCTTGGGGTTTCTCTGGAGTGCCATCAAGTAAATCAAGTCTCCTTTCATGTGTGATGGGCAACACGGAATTGCTCTGCACGCAGTGCAGGGGAATCGGGCCTCATATCGCGGCGAGGGGGAAGTCTCATGGTTTTTCTCGAGTTGCGGTGGGAACCTGGGGTATGTTCTCGAGTTACGACGGGGATGGCCCTTCCACACACGTGTTTGTTCAGCGACGTCAGGACTCCTGCCTAGTTGCGAGGGACAACTCGGGATTCTCCTCGAGGCTTGGCAGGGCAATTGGGACGCCTCTCCACCTGAGGCTTGAGACCAAGGGTCCCTTTCCACGTGCCACAGGAATCCTGGGATTCCTATCAAGTTTCACGAGGAGTCAGGCATCGTCTCCTTTGAAGGCACTGATCTCCGAGTACCTATGGAGTTTTCAAAGGATGTGAGGCCTCCGGTCGCGATGAAGTGGGGAACTAGGTCTTTCTCTGTGGTCTCCACAGGGGATTCAGACATCCTTTCATCTTGGGAGATGCAAGACGAGCCTGCATTCAAGTCACTGCAGGGATATCCGGCCTTATTTCGAGTCAGGGCATCGCGGTGTCCATTCCACTTGAGGCCGCAAACTCAGGGTCCCTCTCACATACCTAGAGCTGAGAGAAGCCTCCTCTTGAGGTGCTTGTGGTAAGGTGGTATTCCCCTGGAGTCGAAGCAAGGGACTAACCTCTCATCTTGAGTTGATTTTTGGTGCACGGAGCACTTTCGTTTGCTACAGTGACCTCAGGATCCCTCTAGCCTTGAAATAGGGTACTTGGGGTTTCTCTGGAGTGCCACCAAGGAAATCAAGGCTCCTTTCATGTGTGATGTGCAACACGGAATTGCACTGCACGCAGTGCAGGGGAATCGGGCCTCATATCGCGGCGAGGGGGAAGTCTCATGGTTTTTCTCGAGTTGCGGCGGGAACCTGGGGTATATTCTCGAGTTACGACGGGGATGCCCCTTCCAGCCACGTGTTTGTTCAGCGACGTCAGGACTCCTACCTAGTTGTGAAGGACAACTCGGGATTCTCCTCGAGCCTTGGCAGGGCAATTGGGACGCCTCTCCTGCTGAGGCGGGAGACCAAGGGTCCCTTTCCACGTGCCACAGGAATCCTGGGACTCCTATCAAGTATCACAAGGAGTCAGGCATCGTCTCCTTTGGAGGCACTGATCTCCGCATACCTCTGGAATTTTCAAAGGATGTGAGGCCTCCGGTCCCGATGAGGTGGGGAACTAGGTCTTTCTCTGTGGTCTCCACAGGGGATTCAGACATACTTTCGTCTTGGGAGATGCAAGACGAGCCTGCATTCTAGTCACTGCAGGGATATCTGGCCTTATTTCGAGTCAGGGCATCGCGGTGTCCATTCCACTTGAGGCTGCAAACTCAGCACATAGCTAGAGCTGAGAGAAGCCTCCTCTTGAGGTGCTTGTGGTGAGGTGGTATTCCTCTGGAGTCGAAGCCAGGGACTAACCTCTCATCTCGAGTTGATTTTTCGTCCACGGAGCTCTTTCGTGTTGCTACAGTGACCTCAGGATTCCTCTAGCCTTGAAACAGTGTTCTTGGGGTTTCTCTGGAGTGCCATCAAGGAAATCAAGGCTCCTTTCATGTGTGATGTGCAACACGGAATTGCTCTGCACGCAGTGCAGGGGAATCGGGCCTCATCTCGCGGCGAGGGGGAAGTCTCATGGTTTTTCTCGAGTTGTGGCGGGAACCTGGGGTATATTCTCGAATTACGACGGGGATCGCCCTTCCACCCACGTGTTTGTTCAGCGACGGCAGGACTCCAGCCTAGCTGCGAGGGACAACTCGGGATTCTCCTCGAGGCTTGGCAGGGCAATTGGGACGCCTCTCCAGCTGAGGCGGGAGACCAAGGGTCCCTTTCCACGTGCCACAGGAATCCTGGGACTCCTATCAAGTTTCACGAGGAGTCAGGCATCGTCTCCTTTGGAGGCACTATTCTCCGCATACCTCTGGAGTTTTCAAAGGATGTGAGGCCTCCGGTCGCGATGAGGTGGGGAACTAGGTCTTTCTCTGTGGTCGCCACAGGGGATTCAGACATCCTTTCATCATGGGAGATGAAAGTCGAGCCTGCATTCAAGTCACTGCAGGGATATCCGGCTTTATTTCGAGTCAGGGCATCGCGGTGTCCATTCCACTTGAGGCCGCAAACTCAGGGTCCCTCTCACATACCTACAGCTGAGAGAAGCCTCCTCTTGAGGTGCTTGTGGTAAGGTGGTATTCCTCTGGAGTCGAAGCCAGGGACTAACCTCTCATCTCGAGTTGATTGTTAGTCCACGGAGCTCTTTCGTGTTGCTACAGTGACCTCAGGATCCCGCTAGCCTTGAAACAGTGTTCTTGGGGTTTCTCTGGAGTGCCATCAAGGAAATCAAGGCTCCTTTCATGTGTGATGGCAACACGGAATTGCTCTGCACGCAGTGCAGGGGAATCGGGCCTCATATCGCGGCGAGGGGGAAGTCTCATGGTTTTTCTCGAGTTGCGGCGGGAACCTGGGGTATATTCTCGAGTTACGACGGGGATGGCCCTTCCACACACGTGTTTGTTCAGCGACGTCAGGACTCCTGCCTAGTTGCGACGGACAACTCGGGATTCTCCTCGAGGCTTGGCAGGGCAATTGGGACGCCTCTCCAGCTGAGGCGGGAGACCAAGGGTCCCTTTCCACGTGCACAGGAATGCTGGGACTCCTATCAAGTTTCACGAGGAGTCAGGCATCGTCTCCTTTGGAGGCACTGATCTCCGCGTACCTCTGGAGTTTTCAAAGGATGTGAGGCCTCCGGTCGGGATGAAGTGGGAAACTAGGTCTTTCTCTGTGGTCTCCACAGGGGATTCAGACATCCTTTTGTCTTGGGAGATGCAAGACGAGCCTGCATTCAAGTCACTGAAGGGATATCCGGCCTTATTTCGAGTCAGGGCATCGCGGTGTCCATTCCACTTGAGGCCGCAAACTCAGGGTCCCTCTCCATACCTAGAGCTGAGAGAAGCCTTCTCTTGACGTGCTTGTGGTAAGGTGGTATTCCTCTGGAGTCGAAGCCAGGGACTAACCTCTCATCTCGAGTTGATTTTTGGTCCACGGAGCTCGTTCTTGTTGCTACAGTGACCTCCGGATCCCTCTAGCCTTGAAACAGTGTTCTTGGGGTTTCTCTGAAGTGCCATCAAGGAAATTAAGGTTCCTTTCATGTGTGATGTGCAACACGGAATTGCTCTGCACGCAGTGCAGGGGAATCGGGCCTCATCTCGGGGCGAGGGGGAAGTCTCATGGTTTTTCTCGAGTTGCGGTGGGAACCTGGGGTATATTCTCGAGTTACGACGGGGATGGCCCTTCCACCCACGTGTTTGTTCAGCGACGTCAGGACTCCTGCCTAGTTGCGAGGGACAACTCGGGATTCTCCTCGAGGCTTGGCAGGGCAATTGGGACACCTCTCCAGCTGAGGCGGGAGTCCAAGGGTCCCTTTCCACGTGCCACAGGAATCCTGGGACTCCTATCAAGTTTCACGAGGAGTCAGGCATCGTCTCCTTTGGAGGCACTGATCTCCGCGTACCTCTGGAGTTTTCAAAGGATGTGAGGCGTCCGGTCGCCATGAGGTGGGGAACTAGGTCTTTCTCTGTGGTCTCCACAGGGGATTCAGACATCCTTTCATCTTGGGAGATGCAAGACTAGCCTGCATTCAAGTCACTGCAGGGATATCCGGCCTTATTTCGAGTCAGGGCATCGTGGTGTCCATTCCACTTAAGGCCGCAAACTCAAGGTCCCTCTCACATACCTAGAGCTGAGAGAAGCCTCCTCTTGAGGTGCTTCTGGTAAGGTGGTATTCCTCTGGAGTCGAAGCCAGGGACTAACCTCTCATCTCGAGTTGATTTGTGGTCCACGGAGCTCTTTCCTGTTGCTACAGTAACCTCAGGATCCCTCTAGCCTTGAAATAGGGTACTTGGGGTTTCTCTGGAGTGCCACCAAGGAAATCAAGGCTCCTTTCATGTGTGACGTGCAAGACGGAATTGATCTGCACGCAGTGCATGGGAATCGGGCCTCATATCGCGGCGAGGGGGAAGTCTCATGGTTTTTCTCGAGTTGCGGCGGAAACCTGGGGTATATTCTCGAGTTACGACGGGGATGGCCCTTCCACCCACGTGTTTGTTCAGCGACTTCAGGACTCCTGCCTAGTTGCGAGGGACAACTCGGGATTCTCCTCGAGGCTTGGCAGGGCCATTGGGACGCCTCTCCAGCTGAGGCGGGAACTAAGGGTCCCTTTCCACGTGCACAGGAATTCTGGGACTCCTATCAAGTTTCACGAGGAGTCAGGCATCATCTCCTTTGGAGGCACTGATCTCCGCGTACCTCTGAAGTTTTCAAAGGATGTGAGGCCTCTGGTCGCCATGAAGTGGGGAAGTAGGTCTTTCTCTGTGGTCTCCACAGGGGATTCAGACATCCTTTCGTTTGGGAGATGCAAGACGAGCCTGCATTCAAGTCACTGCACGGATATCCGGCCTTATTTCGAGTCAGGGCATCGCGGTGTCCATTCCACTTGAGGCCGCAAACTCAGGGTCCCTCTCCATACCTAGAGCTGAGAGAAGCCTCCTCTTGACGTGCTTGTGGTAAGGTGGTATTCCTCTGGAGTCGAAGCCAGGGACTAACCTCTCATCTCGAGTTGATTTTTGGTCCACGGAGCTCTTTCGTGTTGCTCAGTGACCTCAGTTTCCCTTTAGCCTTGAAACAGTGTTCTTGGGGTTTCTCTGGAGTGCCATCAAGGAAATCAAGGCTCCTTTCATGTGTGATGTGCAACACGGAATTGCTCTGCACGCAGTGCAGGGGAATCGGGCCTCATCTCGCGGCGAGGGGGAAGTCTCATGGTTTTTCTCGAGTTGCGGCGGGAACCTGGGGTATATTCTCGAATTACGACGGGGATGGCCCTTCCACCCACGTGTTTGTTCAGCGACGTCAGTACTCATGCCTAGTTGCGAGGGACAACTCGGGATCCTCCTCGAGGCTTGACAGGGCAATTGGGACGCCTCTCCAGCTGAGGCGGGAGACCAAGGGTCCCTTTCCACGTGCACAGGAATCCTGGGACTCCTATCAAGTTTCACAAGGAGTCAGGCATCGTCTCCTTTGGAGGAACTGATCTCCGCATACCTCTGGAATTTTCAAAGGATGTGAGGCCTCCGATCGCCATGAGGTGGGGAACTAGGTCTTTCTCTGTGGTCTCCACAGGGGATTCAGACATGCTTTCGTCTTGGGAGATGCAAGACGAGCCTGCATTCTAGTCACTGCAGGGATATCCGGCCTTATTTCGAGACAGGGCATCGCGGTGTCCATTCCACTTGAGGCCGCAAACTCAGCACATAGCTAGAGCTGAGAGAAGCCTCCTCTTGAGGTGCTTGTGGTAAGGTGGTATTCCTCTGGAGTCGAAGCCAGGGACTAACCTCTCATCTCGAGTTGATTGTTAGTCCACGGAGCTCTTTCGTGTTGCTACAGTGACCTCAGGATCCCGCTAGCCTTGAAACAGTGTTCTTGGGGTTTCTCTGGAGTGCCATCAAGGAAATCAAGGCTCCTTTCATGTGTGATGGGCAACACGGAATTGCTCTGCACGCAGTGCAGGGGAATCGGGCCTCATATCGCGGCGAGGGGGAAGTCTCATGGTTTTTCTCGAGTTGCGGCGGGAACCTGGGGTATATTCTCGAGTTACGATGGGGATGGCCCTTCCACACACGTGTTTGTTCAGCGACGTCAGGACTTCTGCCTAGTTGCGACGGACAACACGGGATTCTCCTCGAGGCTTGGCAGGGCAATTGGGACGCCTCTCCAGCTGAGGCGGGAGACCAAGGGTCCCTTTCCACGTGCACAGGAATGCTGGGACTCCTATCAAGTTTCACGAGGAGTCAGGCATCGTCTCCTTTGGAGGCACTGATCTCCGCGTACCTCTGGAGTTTTCAAAGGATGTGAGGCCTCCGGTCGGGATGAAGTGGGAATCTAGGTCTTTCTCTGTGGTCTCCACAGGGGATTCAGACATTCTTTCATATTGGGAGATGCAAGACGAGCCTGCATTCAAGTTACTGCAGGGATATCCGGCCTTATTTCGAGTCAGGGCATCGCAGTGTCCATTCCACTTGTGGCTGCAAAATCAGGGTCCCTCTCACATACCTAGAGCTGAGAGAAGCCTCCTCTTGAAGTGCTTGTGGTAAGGTGGTATTCCTCTGGAGTCGAAGCCAGGGACTAACCTCTCATCTCGAGTTGATTTTTGGTCCACGGAGCTCTTTCGTGTGGCTACAGTGACCTCCGGATCCCTCTAGCCTTGGAACAGTGTTCTTGGGGTTTCTCTGGAGTGCCATCAAGGAAATCAAGGCTCCTTTCATGTGTGATGTGCAACACGGAATTGCTCTGCACGCAGTGCAGGGGAATCGGACCTCATCTCGGGGCGAGGGGGAAGTCTCTTGGTTTTTCTCGAGTTGCGGCGGGAACCTGGGGTATATTCTCGAGTTACGACGGGGATGGCCCTTCCACCCACGTGTTTGTTCAGCGACGTCAGGACTCCTGCCTAGTTGCGAGGGACAACTCGGGATTCTCCTCGAGGCTTGGCAGGGCAATTGGGACGCCTCTCCAGCTGAGGCGGGAGACCAAGGGTCCCTTTCCATGTGCCACAGGAATCCTGGGACTCCTATCAAGTTTCACGAGGAGTCAGGCATCGTCTCCTTTGGAGGCACTGATCTCCGCGTACCTCTGGAGTTTTCAGAGGATGTGAGGCCTCCGGTCGCGATGAGGTGGGGAACTAGGTCTTTCGCTGTGGTCTCCACAGGGGATTCAGACATCCTTTCATCTTGGGAGATGCAAGACGAGCCTGCATTCAAGTCACTGCAGGGATATCCGGCCTTATTTCACGTCAGGGCATCGCGGTGTCCATTCCACTTAAGGCCTCAAAATCAGGGTACCTCTCACATACCTAGAGCTGAGAGAAGCCTCCTCTTGAGGTGCTTGTTGTAAGGTGGTATTCCTCTGGAATCGAAGCCAGGGACTAACCTCTCATCTCGAGTTGATTTTTGGTACACGGAGCTCTTTCGTGTTGCTACAGTGACCTCAGGATCCCTCTAACCTTGAAACAGTGTTCTTGGGGTTTCTCTGGAGTGCCATCAAGGAATTCAAGGCTCCTGTCATGTGTGATGTGCAAGACGGAATTGCTCTGCACGCAGTGCAGGGGAATCAGGCCTCATCTCGCGGCGAGGGGGAAGTCTCATGGTTTTTCTCGAGTTGCGGCAGGAACCTGGGGTATATTCTCGAGTTACGACGGGGATGGACCTTCCACTCACGTGTTTGTTCAACGAAGTCAGGACTCCTGCCTAGTTGCGAGGGACAACTCGGGATTCTCCTCGAGGCTTGGCAGGGCAATTGGGACGCCTCTCCAGCTGAGGCGGGAGACAAAGGGTCCCTATCCACGTGCCACAGGAATCCTGGGACTCCTATCAAGTTTCACGAGGAGTCAGGCATCGTCTCCTTTGGAGGCACTGATCTCCGCGTACCTCTGGAGTTTTCAAAGGATGTGAGGCCTCCGGTCGGGATGAAGTGGGAAACTAGGTCTTTCTCCGTGGTCTCCACAGGGGATTCAGACATTCTTTCATCTTGGGAGATGCAAGACGAGCCTGCATTCAAGTCACTGCAGGGATATCCGGCCTTATTTCTCGTCAGGGCATCGCAGTGTCCATTCCACTTGTGGCCGCAAAATCAGGGTCCCTCTCACATACCTAGAGCTGAGAGAAGCCTCCTCTTGAGGTGCTTGTGGTAAGGTGGTATTCCTCTGGAGTCGAAGCCACGGACTAACCTCCCATCTCGAGTTGTTTCTTGGTCCACGGAGCTCGTTCGTGTTACTACAGTGACCTCCGGATCCCTCTAGCCTTGAAACAGTGTTCTTTGGGTTTCTCTGGAGTGCCATCAAGGAAATTAAGGTTCCTTTCATGTGTGATGTGCAACACGGAATTGCTCTGCACGCAGTGCAGGGGAATCGGGCCTCATCTCGGGGAGAGGGGGAAGTCTCATGGTTTTTCTCGAGTTGCGGCGGGAACCTGGGGTATATTCTCGAGTTACGACGGGGATGGCCCTTCCACCCACGTGTTTGTTCAGCGACGTCAGGACTCCTGACTAGTTGCGAGGGACAACTCGGGATTCTCCTCGAGGCTTGGCAGGGCAATTGGGACACCTCTCCAGCTGAGGCGGGAGACCAAGGGTCCCTTTCCACGTGCCACAGGAATCCTGGGACTCCTATCAAGTTTCACGAGGAGTCAGGCATCGTCTCCTTTGGAGACACTGATCTCCGCGTACCTCTGGAGTTTTCAAAGGATGTGAGGCCTCCGGTTGCCATGAGGTGGGGAACTAGGTCTTTCTCTGTGTTCTCCACAGGGGATTCAGACATCCTTTCGTCTTGGGAGATGCAAGACGAGCCTGCATTCAAGTCACTGCAGGGATATCCGGCCTTATTTCGAGTCAGGGCATCGCGGTGTCCATTCCACTTGAGGCCCCAAACTCAGGGTCCCTCTCACATACCTAGAGCTGAGAGAAGCCTCCTCTTGAGGTGCTTGTGGTAAGGTGGTATTCCTCTGGAGTCGAAGCCAGGGACTAACCTCTCATCTCAAGTTGATTTGTGGTCCACGGAGCTCTTTCGTGTAGCTACAGTGACCTCAGGATCCCTCTAGCCTTGAAACAGTGTTCTTGGGGTTTCTGTGGAGTGCCATCAAGGAAATCAAGGCTCCTTTCATGTGTGATGTGCCACACGGAATTGCTCTGCACGTAGTGCAGGGGAATCGGGCCTTATCTCGTGGCGAGGGGAAGTCTCATGGTTTTTCTCGAGTTGCGGCGGGAACCTGGGGTATATTCTCGAGTTACGACTGGAATGGCCCTTCCACACATGTGTTTCTTCAGCGACGGCAGGACTCCTGCCTAGTTGCGAGGGACAACTCGGGATTCTCCTCGAGGCTTGGCAGGGCAATTGGGACGCCTCTCCAGCTGAGCCGGGAGACCAAGGGTCCCTTTCCATGTGCCACAGGAATCCTGGGACTCCTATCAAGTTTCACGAGGAGTCAGGCATCGTCTCCTTTGGAGGCACTGATCTCCGCGTACCTCTGGAGTTTTCAGAGGATGTGAGGCCTCCGGTCGCGATGAGGTGGGGAACTAGGTCTTTCTCTGTGGTCTCCACAGGGGATTCAGACATCCTTTCATCTTGGGAGATGCAAGACGAGCCTGCATTCAAGTCACTGCAGGGATATCCGGCCTTATTTCACGTCAGGGCATCGCGGTGTCCATTCCACTTAAGGCCTCAAAATCAGGGTACCTCTCACATACCTAGAGCTGAGAGAAGCCTCCTCTTGACGTGCTTGTGGTAAGGTGGTATTCCTCTGGAGTCGAAGCCAGGGACTAACCTCTCATCTCGAGTTGATTTTTGGTCCACGGAGCTCTTTCGTGTTGCTACAGTGACCTCAGTTTCCCTTTAGCCTTGAAACAGTGTTCTTGGGGTTTCTCTGGAGTGCCATCAAGGAAATCAAGGCTCCTATCATGTGTGATGTGCAACACGGAATTGCTCTGCACGCAGTGCAGGGGAATCGGGCCTCATCTCGCGGCGAGGGGGAAGTCTCATGGTTTTTCTCGAGTTGCGGCGGGAACCTGGGGTATATTCTCGAATTACGACGGGGATGGCCCTTCCACCCACGTGTTTGTTCAGCGACGTCAGTACTCATGCCTAGTTGCGAGGGACAACTCGGGATCCTCCTCGAGGCTTGACAGGGCAATTGGGACGCCTCTCCAGCTGAGGCGGGAGACCAAGGGTCCCTTTCCACGTGCACAGGAATCCTGGGACTCCTATCAAGTTTCACAAGGAGTCAGGCATCGTCTCCTTTGGAGGCACTGATCTCCGCATACCTCTGGAATTTTCAAAGGATGTGAGGCCTCCGATCGTCATGAGGTGGGAAACTAGGTCTTTCTCTGTGGTCTCCACAGGGGATTCAGACATGCTTTCGTCTTGGGAGATGCAAGACGAGCCTGCATTCTAGTCACTGCAGGGATATCCGGCCTTATTTCGAGACAGGGCATCGCGGTGTCCATTTCACTTGAGGCCGAAAACTCAGCACATAGCTAGAGCTGAGAGAAGCCTCCTCTTGAGGTGCTTGTGGTAAGGTGGTATTCCTCTGGAGTCGAAGCCAGGGACTAACCTCTCATCTCGAGTTGATTGTTAGTCCACGGAGCTCTTTCATGTTGCTACAGTGACCTCAGGATCCCGCTAGCCTTGAAACAGTGTTCTTGGGGTTTCTCTGGAGTGCCATCAAGGAAATCAAGGCTCCTTTCATGTGTGATGGGCAACACGGAATTGCTCTGCACGCAGTGCAGGGGAATCGGGCCTCATATCGCGGCGAGGGGGAAGTCTCATGGTTTTTCTCGAGTTGCGGCGGGAACCTGGGGTATATTCTCGAGTTACGACGGGGATGGCCCTTCCACACACGTGTTTGTTCAGCGACGACAGGACTTCTGCCTACTTGCAACGGACAACACGGGATTCTCCTCGAGGCTTGGCAGGGCAATTGGGACGCCTCTCCAGCTGAGGCGGGAGATCAAGGGTCACTTTCCACGTGCACAGGAATGCTGGGACTCCTATCAAGTTTCACGAGGAGTCAGGCATCGTCTCCTTTGGAGGCACTGATCTCCGCGTACCTCTGGAGTTTTCAAAGGATGTGAGGCCTCCGGTCGGGATGAAGTGGGAATCTAGGTCTTTCTCTGTGTTCTCCACAGGGGATTCAGACATCCTTTCGTCTTGGGAGATGCAAGACGAGCCTGCATTCAAGTCACTGCAGGGATATCCGGCCTTATTTCGAGTCAGGGCATCGCGGTGTCCATTCCACTTGAGGCCCCAAACTCAGGGTCCCTCTCACATACCTAGAGCTGAGAGAAGCCTCCTCTTGAGGTGCTTGTGGTAAGGTGGTATTCCTCTGGAGTCGAAGCCAGGGACTAACCTCTCATCTCAAGTTGATTTGTGGTCCACGGAGCTCTTTCGTGTAGCTACAGTGACCTCAGGATCCCTCTAGCCTTGAAACAGTGTTCTTGGGGTTTCTGTGGAGTGCCATCAAGGAAATCAAGGCTCCTTTCATGTGTGATGTGCCACACGGAATTGCTCTGCACGTAGTGCAGGGGAATCGGGCCTCATCTCGTGGCGAGGGGAAGTCTCATGGTTTTTCTCGAGTTGCGGCGGGAACCTGGGGTATATTCTCGAGTTACGACTGGAATGGCCCTTCCAAACATGTGTTTCTTCAGCGACGGCAGGACTCCTGCCTAGTTGCGAGGGACAACTCGGGATTCTCCTCGAGGCTTGGCAGGGCAATTGGGACGCCTCTCCAGCTGAGGCGGGAGACCAAGGGTCCCTTTCCATGTGCCACAGGAATCCTGGGACTCCTATCAAGTTTCACGAGGAGTCAGGCATCGTCTCCTTTGGAGGCACTGATCTCCGCGTACCTCTGGAGTTTTCAGAGGATGTGAGGCCTCCGGTCGCGATGAGGTGGGGAACTAGGTCTTTCTCTGTGGTCTCCACAGGGGATTCAGACATCCTTTCATCTTGGGAGATGCAAGACGAGCCTGCATTCAAGTCACTGGAGGGATATCCGGCCTTATTTCACGTCAGGGCATCGCGGTGTCCATTCCACTTAAGGCCTCAAAATCAGGGTACCTCTCACATACCTAGAGCTGAGAGAAGCCTCCTCTTGACGTGCTTGTGGTAAGGTGGTATTCCTCTGGAGTCGAAGCCAGGGACTAACCTCTCATCTCGAGTTGATTGTTAGTCCACGGAGCTCTTTCATGTTGCTACAGTGACCTCAGGATCCCGCTAGCCTTGAAACAGTGTTCTTGGGGTTTCTCTGGAGTGCCATCAAGGAAATCAAGGCTCCTTTCATGTGTGATGGGCAACACGGAATTGCTCTGCACGCAGTGCAGGGGAATCGGGCCTCATATCGCGGCGAGGGGGAAGTCTCATGGTTTTTCTCGAGTTGCGGCGGGAACCTGGGGTATATTCTCGAGTTACGACGGGGATGGCCCTTCCACACACGTGTTTGTTCAGCGACGACAGGACTTCTGCCTACTTGCAACGGACAACACGGGATTCTCCTCGAGGCTTGGCAGGGCAATTGGGACGCCTCTCCAGCTGAGGCGGGAAATCAAGGGTCACTTTCCACGTGCACAGGAATGCTGGGACTCCTATCAAGTTTCACGAGGAGTCAGGCATCGTCTCCTTTGGAGGCACTGATCTCCGCGTACCTCTGGAGTTTTCAAAGGATGTGAGGCCTCCGGTCGGGATGAAGTGGGAATCTAGGTCTTTCTCTGTGGTCTCCACAGGGGATTCAGACATTCTTTCATCTTGGGAGATGCAAGAAGAGCCTGCATTCAAGTCACTGCAGGAATATCCGGCCTTATTTCGAGTCAGGGCATCGCAGTGTCCATTCCACTTGTGGCCGCAAAATCAGGGTCCCTCTCACATACCTAGAGCTGAGAGAAGCCTCCTCTTGAGGTGCTTGTGGTTAGGTGGTATTCCTCTGGAGTCGAAGCCAGGGACTAACCTCTCATCTCGAGTTGATTTTTGGTCCACGGAGCTCGTTCGTGTGGCTACAGTGACCTCCGGATCCCTCTAGCCTTGAAACAGTGTTCTTGGGGTTTCTCTGGAGTGCCATCAAGGAAATCAAGGCTCCTTTCATGTGTGATGTGCAACACGGAATTGCTCTGCACGCATTGCAGGGGAATCGGACCTCATCTCGGGGCGAGGGGGAAGTCTCATGGTTTTTCTCGAGTTGCGGCGGGAACCTGGGGTATATTCTCGAGTTACGACGGGGATGGCCCTTCCACCCACGTGTTTGTTCAGCGACGTCAGGACTCCTGCCTAGTTGCGAGGGACAACTCGGGATTCTCCTCGAGGCTTGGCAGGGCAATTGGGACGCCTCTCCAGCTGAGGCGGGAGACCAAGGGTCCCTTTCCATATGCCACAGGAATCCTGGGACTCCTATCAAGTTTCACGAGGAGTCAGGCATTGTCTCCTTTGGAGGCACTGATCTCCGCGTACCTCTGGAGTTTTCAGAGGATGTGAGGCCTCCGGTCGCGATGAAGTGGGGAACTAGGTCTTTCTCTGTGGTCTCCACAGGGGATTCAGACATCCTTTCATCTTGGGAGATGCAAGACGAGCCTGCATTCAAGTCACTGCAGGGATATCCGGCCTTATTTCACGTCAGGGCATCGCGGTGTCCATTCCACTTAAGGCCTCAAAATCAGGGTACCTCTCACATACCTAGAGCTGAGAGAAGCCTCCTCTTGAGGTGCTTGTTGTAAGGTGGTATTCCTCTGGAATCGAAGCCAGGGACTAACCTCTCATCTCGAGTTGATTTTTGGTACACGGAGCTCTTTCGTGTTGCTACAGTGAGCTTAGGATCCCTCTAGCCTTGAAACAGTGTTCTTGTGGTTTCTCTGGAGTGCCATCAAGGAATTCAAGGCTCCTGTCATGTGTGATGTGCAAGACGGAATTGCTCTGCACGCAGTGCAGGGGAATCAGGCCTCATCTCGCGGCGAGGGGGAAGTCTCATGGTTTTTCTCGAGTTGCGGCAGGAACCTGGGGTATATTCTCGAGTTACGACGGGGATGGACCTTCCACTCACGTGTTTGTTCAACGAAGTCAGGACTAATGCCTAGTTGCGAGGGACAACTTGGGATTCTCCTCGAGGCTTGGCAGGGCAATTGGGACGCCTCTCCAGCTGAGGCGGGAGACCAAGGGTCCCTTTCCACGTGCACAGGAATCCTGGGACTCCTATCAAGTTTCACGAGGAGTCAGGCATCGTCTCCTTTGGAGGCACTGATCTCCGCGTACCTCTGGAGTTTTCAAAGGATGTGAGGCCTCCGGTCGGGATGAAGTGGGAAACTAGGTCTTTCTCCGTGGTCTCCACAGGGGATTCAGACATTCTTTCATCTTGGGAGATGCAAGACGAGGCTGCATTCAAGTCACTGCAGGGATATCCGGCCTTATTTCTCGTCAGGGCATCGCAGTGTCCATTCCACTTGTGGCCGCAAAATCAGGGTCCCTCTCACATACCTAGAGCTGAGAGAAGCCTCCTCTTGAGGTGCTTGTGGTAAGGTGGTATTCCTCTGGAGTCGAAGCCACGGACTAACCTCTCATCTCGAGTTGTTTCTTGGTCCACGGAGCTCGTTCGTGTTACTACAGTGACCTCCGGATCCCTCTAGCCTTGAAACAGTGTTCTTTGGGTTTCTCTGGAGTGCCATCAAGGAAATTAAGGTTCCTTTCATGTGTGATGTGCAACACGGAATTGCTCTGCAAGCAGTGCAGGGGAATCGGGCCTCATCTCGGGGAGAGGGGGAAGTCTCATGGTTTTTCTCGAGTTGCGGCGGGAACCTGGGGTATATTCTCGAGTTACGACGGGGATGGCCCTTCCACACACGTGTTTGTTCAGCGACGTCAGGACTCCTGCCTAGTTGCGAGGGACAACTCGGGATTCTCCTCGAGGCTTGGCAGGGCAATTGGGACACCTCTCCAGCTGAGGCGGGAGACCAAGGGTCCCTTTCCACGTGCCACAGGAATCCTGGGACTCCTATCAAGTTTCACGAGGAGTCAGGCATCGTCTCCTTTGGAGGCACTGATCTCCGCGTACCTCTGGAGTTTTCAAAGGATGTGAGGCCTCCGGTCGCCATGAGGTGGGGAACTAGGTCTTTCTCTGTGGTCTCCACAGGGGATTCAGACATCCTTTCATCTTGGGAGATGCAAGACGAGCCTGCATTCAAGTCACTGCAGGGATATCCGGCCTTATTTCGAGTCAGGGCATCGTGGTGTCCATTCCACTTAAGGCCGCAAACTCAGGGTCCCTCTCACATAGCTAGAGCTGAGAGAAGCCTCCTCTTGAGGTGCTTGTGGTAAGGTGGTATTCCTCTGGAGTCGAAGCCAGGGACTAACCTCTCATCTCGAGTTGATTTGTGGTCCACGGAGCTCTTTCGTGTTGCTACAGTGACCTCAGGATCCCTCTAGCCTTGAAACAGTGTTCTTGTGGTTTCTCTGGAGTGCCATCAAGGAATTCAAGGCTCCTGTCATGTGTGATGTGCAAGACGGAATTGCTCTGCACGCAGTGCAGGGGAATCAGGCCTCATCTCGCGGCGAGGGGGAAGTCTCATGGTTTTTCTCGAGTTGCGGCGGGAACCTGGGGTATATTCTCGAGTTACGACGGGGATGGACCTTCCACTCACGTGTTTGTTCAACGAAGTCAGGACTCCTGCCTACTTGCGAGGGACAACTCGGGATTCTCCTCGAGGCTTGGCAGGGCAATTGGGACGCCTCTCCAGCTGAGGCGGGAGACCATGGGTCCCTATCCACGTGCCACAGGAATCCTGGGACTCCTATCAAGTTTCACGAGGAGTCAGGCATCGTCTCATTTGGAGGCACTGATCTCTGCGTACCTCTGGAGTTTTCAAAGGATGTGAGGCCTCTGGTCGGGATGAAGTGGGCAACTAGGTCTTTCTCGGTGGTCTCCACAGGGGATTCAGACATCCTTTCATCTTGGGAGATGCAAGACGAGCCTGCATTCAAGTCACTGCAGGGATATCCGGCCTTATTTCGAGTCAGGGCATCGCGGTGTCCTTTCCACTTGTGGCCGCAAAATCAGGGTCCCTCTCACATACATAGAGCTGAGAGAAGCCTCCTCTTGAGGTGCTTGTGGTAAGGTGGTATTCCTCTGGAGTCGAAGCCAGGGACTAACCTCTCATCTCGAGTTGATTTGTGTCCCACGGAGCTCTTTCGTGTTGCTACAGTGACCTCAGGATCCCTCTAGCCTTGAAATAGGGTACTTGGGGTTTCTCTGGAGTGCCACCAAGGAAATCAAGGCTCCTTTCATGTGTGACGTGCAAGACGGAATTGATCTGCACGCAGTGCATGGGAATCGGGCCTCATATCGCGGCGAGGGGGAAGTCTCATGGTTTTTCTCCAGTTGCGGCGGGAACCTGGGGTATATTCTCGAGTTACGACGGGGATGGCCCTTCCACCCACGTGTTTGTTCAGCGACGTCAGGACTCCTGCCTAGTTGCGAGGGACAACTCGGGATTCTCCTCGAGGCTTGGCAGGGCCATTGGGACGCCTCTCCAGCTGAGGCGGGAGACTAAGGGTCCGTTTCCACGTGCACAGGAATTCTGGGACTCCTATCAAGTTTCACGAGGAGTCAGGCATCATCTCCTTTGGAGGCACTGATCTCCGCGTACCTCTGAAGTTTTCAAAGGATGTGAGGCCTCTGGTCGCCATGAAGTGGGGAAGTAGGTCTTTCTCTGTGGTCTCCAGAGGGGATTCAGACATCCTTTCGTTTGGGAGATGCAAGACGAGCCTGCATTCAAGTCACTGCACGGATATCCGGCCTTATTTCGAGTCAGGGCATCGCGGTGTCCATTCCACTTGAGGCCGCAAACTCAGGGTCCCTCTCCATACCTAGAGCTGAGAGAAGCCTCCTCTTGACGTGCTTGTGGTAAGGTGGTATTCCTCTGGAGTCGAAGCCAGGGACTAACCTCTCATCTCGAGTTGATTTTTGGTCCACGGAGCTCTTTCGTGTTGCTACAGTGACCTCAGTTTCCCTTTAGCCTTGAAACAGTGTTCTTGGGGTTTCTCTGGAGTGCCATCAAGGAAATCAAGGCTCCTTTCATGTGTGATGTGCAACACGGAATTGCTCTGCACGCAGTGCAGGGGAATCGGGCCTCATCTCGCGGCGAGGGGGAAGTCTCATGGTTTTTCTCGAGTTGCGGCGGGAACCTGGGGTATATTCTCGAATTACGACGGGGATGGCCCTTCCACCCACGTGTTTGTTCAGCGACGTCAGTACTCATGCCTAGTTGCGAGGGACAACTCGGGATCCTCCTCGAGGCTTGGCAGGGCAATTGGGACGCCTCTCCAGCTGAGGCGGGAGACCAAGAGTCCCTTTCCACGTGCACAGGAATCCTGGGACTCCTATCAAGTTTCACAAGGAGTCAGGCATCGTCTCCTTTGGAGGCACTGATCTCCGCATACCTCTGGAATTTTCAAAGGAAGTGAGGCCTCCGATCGCCATGAGGTGGGAAACTAGGTCTTTCTCTCTGGTCTCCAGAGGGGATTCAGACATGCTTTCGTCTTGGGAGATGCAAGACGAGCCTGCATTCTAGTCACTGCAGGGATATCCGGCCTTATTTCGAGACAGGGCATCGCGGTGTCCATTCCACTTGAGGCCCCAAACTCAGCACATAGCTAGAGCTGAGAGAAGCCTCCTCTTGAGGTGCTTGTGGTAAGGTGGTATTCCTCTGGAGTCGAAGCCAGGGACTAACCTCTCATCTCGAGTTGATTGTTAGTCCACGGAGCTCTTTCATGTTGCTACAGTGACCTCAGGATCCCGCTAGCCTTGAAACAGTGTTCTTGGGGTTTCTCTGGAGTGCCATCAAGGAAATCAAGGCTCCTTTCATGTGTGATGTGCAACACGGAATTGCTCTGCACGCATTGCAGGGGATTCGGACCTCATCTCGGGGCGAGGGGGAAGTCTCATGGTTTTTCTCGAGTTGCGGCGGGAACCTGGGGTATATTCTCGAGTTACGACGGGGATGGCCCTTCCACCCACGTGTTTGTTCAGCGACGTCAGGACTCCTGCCTAGTTGCGAGGGACAACTCGGGATTCTCCTCGAGGCTTGGCAGGGCAATTGGGACGCCTCTCCAGCTGAGGCGGGAGACCAAGGGTCCCTTTCCATGTGCCAAAGGAATCCTGGGACTCCTATCAAGTTTCACGAGGAGTCAGGCATTGTCTCCTTTGGAGGCACTGATCTCCGCGTACCTCTGGAGTTTTCAGAGGATGTGAGGCCTCCGGTCGCGATGAGGTGGGGAACTAGGTCTTTCTCTGTGGTCTCCACAGGGGATTCAGACATCCTTTCATCTTGGGAGATGCAAGACGAGCCTGCATTCAAGTCACTGCAGGGATATCCGGCCTTATTTCACGTCAGGGCATCGCGGTGTCCATTCCACTTAAGGCCTCAAAATCAGGGTACCTCTCACATCCCTAGAGCTGAGAGAAGCCTCCTCTTGAGGTGCTTGTTGTAAGGTGGTATTCCTCTGGAATCGAAGCCAGGGACTAACCTCTCATCTCGAGTTGATTTTTGGTACACGGAGCTCTTTCGTGTTGCTACAGTGAGCTCAGGATCCCTCTAGCCTTGAAACAGTGTTCTTGGGGTTTCTCTGGAGTGCCATCAAGGAATTCAAGGCTCCTGTCATGTGTGATGTGCAAGACGGAATTGCTCTGCACGCAGTGAAGGGGAATCAGGCCTCATCTCGCGGCGAGGGGGAAGTCTCATGGTTTTTCTCGAGTTGCGGCAGGAACCTGGGGTATATTCTCGAGTTACGACGGGGATGGACCTTCCACTCACGTGTTTGTTCAACGAAGTCAGGACTCCTGCCTAGTTGCGAGGGACAACTTGGGATTCTCCTCGAGGCTTGGCAGGGCAATTGGGACGCCTCTCCAGCTGAGGCGGGAGACCAAGGGTCCCTTTCCACGTGCACAGGAATCCTGGCACTCCTATCAAGTTTCACGAGGAGTCAGGCATCGTCTCCTTTGGAGGCACTGAACTCCGCGTACCTCTGGAGTTTTCAAAGGATGTGAGGCCTCCGGTCGGGATGAAGTGGGAAACTACGTCTTTCTCCGTGGTCTCCACAGGGGATTCAGACATTCTTTCATCTTGGGAGATGCAAGACGAGCCTGCATTCAAGTCACTGCAGGGATATCCGGCCTTATTTCTCGTCAGGGCATCGCAGTGTCCATTCCACTTGTGGCCGCAAAATCAGGGTCCCTCTCACATACCTAGAGCTGAGAGAAGCCTCCTCTTGAGGTGCTTGTGGTAAGGTGGTATTCCTCTGGAGTCGAAGCCACGGACTAACCTCTCATCTCGAGTTGTTTCTTGGTCCACGGAGCTCGTTCGTGTTACTACAGTGACCTCCGGATCCCTCTAGCCTTGAAACAGTGTTCTTTGGGTTTCTCTGGAGTGCCATCAAGGAAATCAAGGTTCCTTTCATGTGTGATGTGCAACACGGAATTGCTCTGCACGCAGTGCAGGGGAATCGGGCCTCATCTCGGGGAGAGGGGGAAGTCTCATGATTTTTCTCGAGTTGCGGCGGGAACCTGGGGTATATTCTCGAGTTACGACGGGGATGGCCCTTCCACCCACGTGTTTGTTCAGCGACGTCAGGACTCCTGCCTAGTTGCGAGGGACAACTCGGGATTCTCCTCGAGGCTTGGCAGGGCAATTGGGACGCCTCTCCAGCTGAGGCGGGAGACCAAGGGTCCCTTTCCACGTGCCACAGGAATCCTGGGACTCCTATCAAGTTTCACGAGGAGTCAGGCATCGTCTCCTTTGGAGGCACTGATCTCCGCGTACCTCTGGAGTTTTCAAAGGATGTGAGGCCTCCGGTCGCCATGAGGTGGGGAACTAGGTCTTTCTCTGTGGTCTCCACAGGGGATTCAGACATCCTTTCATCTTGGGAGATGCAAGACGAGCCTGCATTCAAGTCACTGCAGGGATATCCGGCCTTATTTCGAGTCAGGGCATCGTGGTGTCCATTCCACTTAAGGCCGCAAACTCAGGGTCCCTCTCACATAGCTAGAGCTGAGAGAAGCCTCCTCTTGAGGTGCTTGTGGTAAGGTGGTATTCCTCTGGAGTCGAAGCCAGGGACTAACCTCTCATCTCGAGTTGATTTGTGGTCCACGGAGCTCTTTCGTGTTGCTACAGTGACCTCAGGATCCCTCTAGCCTTGAAACAGTGTTCTTGGGGTTTCTCTGGAGTGCCATCAAGGAAATCAAGGCTCCTTTCATGTGTGATGTGCAACACGGAATTGCTCTGCATGCAGTGCAGGGGAATCGGGCCTCATCTCGCGGCGAGGGGGAAGTCTCAGGGTTTTTCTCGAGTTGCGGCGGGAACCTGGGGTATATTCTCGAGTTACGACTGGAATGGCCCTTCCACACACGTGTTTCTTCAGCGACGTCAGGACTCCTGCCTAGTTGCGAGGGACAACTCGGGATTCTCCTCGAGGCTTGGCAGGGCAATTGGGACGCCTCTCCAGCTGAGGCGGGAGACCAAGGGTCCCTTTCCATGTGCCACAGGAATCCTGGGACTCCTATCAAGTTTCACGAGGAGTCAGGCATCGTCTCCTTTGGAGGCACTGATCTCCGCGTACCTCTGGAGTTTTCAGAGGATGTGAGGCCTCCGGTCGCGATGAGGTGGGGAACTAGGTCTTTCTCTGTGGTCTCCACAGAGGATTCAGACATCCTTTCATCTTGGGAGATGCAAGACGAGCCTGCATTCAAGTCACTGCAGGGATATCCGGCCTTATTTCACGTCAGGGCATCGCGGTGTCCATTCCACTTAAGGCCGAAAAATCAGGGTACCTCTCACATAACTAGAGCTGAGAGAAGCCTCCTCTTGAGGTGCTTGTTGTAAGGTGGTATTCCTCTGGAATCAAAAGCCAGGGACTAACCTCTCATCTCGAGTTGATTTTTGGTCCACGGAGCTCTTTCGTGTTGCTACAGTGACCTCAGGATCCCTCTAGCCTTGAAACAGTGTTCTTGTGGTTTCTATGGAGTGCCATCAAGGAATTCAAGGCTCCTTTCATGTGTGATGTGCAAGACGGAATTGCTCTTCACGGAGTGCAGGGGAATCAGGCCTCATCTCGCGGCGAGGGGGAAGTCTCATGGTTTTTCTCGAGTTGCGGCGGGAACCTGGGGTATATTCTCCAGTTACGACGGGGATGGCCCTTCCACCCACGTGTTTGTTCAGCGACGTCAATCCTCATGCCTAGTTGCGAGGGACAACTCGGGATCCTCCTCGCGGCTTGGCAGGGCAATTGGGACGCCTCTCCAGCTGAGGCGGGAGACCAAGGTTCCCTTTCCACGTGCACAGGAATCCTGGGACTCCTATCAAGTTTCACAAGGAGTCAGGCATCGTCTCCTTTGGAGGCACTGATCTCCGCATACCTCTGGAATTTTCAAAGGATGTGAGGCCTCCGGTCGCGATGAGGTGGGGAACTAGGTCTTTCTCTGTGGTCTCCACAGGGGATTCAGACATGCTTTTGTCTTGGGAGATGCAAGACGAGCCTGCATTCTAGTCACTGCAGGGATATCCGGCCTTATTTCGAGTCAGGGCATCGCGGTGTCCATTCCACTTGAGGCCGCAAACTCAGCACATAGCTAGAGCTGAGAGAAGCCTCCTCTTGAGGTGCTTGTGGTAAGGTGGTATTCCTCTGGAGTCGAAGCCAGGGACTAACGTCTCATCTCGAGTTGATTTTTGGTCCATGGAGCTCTTTCGTGTTGCTACAGTGACCTCATGATCCCTCTAGCCTTGAAACAGTGTTCTTGGGGTTTCTCTGGAGTGCCATCAAGGAAATCAAGGCTCCTTTCATGTGTGATGTGCAACACGGAATTGCTCTGCACGCAGTGCAGGGGAATCAGGCCTCATCTCGCGGCGAGGGGAAAGTCTCATGGTTTTTCTCGAGTTGCGGCGGAAACCTGAGGTATATTCCCGAGTTAAAACGGGAATGGCCCTTCCACACACGTGTTTGTTCAGCGACATCAGGACTCCTGCCTAGTTGTGAGGGACAACTCGGGATTCTCCTCGAGGCTTGGCAGGGCAATTGGGACGCCTCTCCAGCTGAGGCGGGAGACCAAGGGTCCCTTTCCACGTGCCACAGGAATCCTGGTACGCCTATCAAGTTTCACGAGGAGTCAGGCATCGTCTCCTTTGGAGGCACTGATCTCCGCGTACCTCTGGAGTTTTCAAAGGATGTGAGGCCTCCGGTCGCGATGAGGTGGGGAACTAGGTCTTTCTCTGTGGTCTCCACAGGGGATTCAGACATCCTTTCGTCTTGGGAGATGCATGACGAGCCTGCATTCAAGTCACTGCAGGGATATCCGGCCTTATTTTGAGTCAGGGCATCGCGGTGTCTTTTCCACTTGAGGCTGCAAACTCAGGGGCCCTCTCACATACCTAGAGCTGAGAGAAGCCTCCTCTTGAGGTGCTTGTGGTAAGGTGGTATTCCTCTGGAGTCGAAGCCAGGGACTGACCTCTCATCTCGAGTTGATTTTTGGTCCACGGAGCTCTTTCGTGTTGCTACAGTGACTTCAGGATCCCTCTAGACTTGAAACAGTGTTCTTGGGGTTTCTCTGGAGTGCCACCAAGGAAATCAAGGCTCCTTTCATGTGTGATGTGCAACACGGAATTTCTCTGCACGCAGTGCAGGGGAATCGGGCCTCATCTCGCGGCGAGGGGGAAGTCTCATGGTTTTTCTCGAGTTGCGGCGGGAACCTGGGGTATATTCTCGAGTTTAAGACGGGGATGGTCCCTCCACCCACGTGTTTGTTCAGCGACGTCAGGACTCCTGCCTAGTTGCGAGGGACAACTCGGGATTCTCCTCGAGGCTTGACAGGGCAATTGGGACGCCTCTCCAGCTGAGGCGGGAGACCAAGTGTCCCTTTCCACGTGCCACAGGAATCCTGGGACTCCTATCAAGTTTCACGAGGAGTCAGGCATCGTCTCCTTTGGAGGCACTGATCTCCGCGTACCTCTGGAGTTTTCAAAGGATGTGAGGCCTCCGGTCGCGATGAGGTGGGGAACTAGGTCTTTCTCTGTGGTCTCCACTGGGGATTCAGACATCCTTTCGTTTGGGAGATGCAAGTCGAGCCTGCATTCAAGTCACTGCAGGGATATCCGGCCTTATTTCGCGTCAGGGAATCGCAGTGTCCATTCCACTTGAGGCCGCAAACTCAGGGTCCCTCTCACATACCTAGAGCTGAGAGAAGCCTCCTCTTGAGGTGCTTGTGGTAAGGTGGTATTCCTCTGGAGTCGAAGCCAGGGACTAACCTCTCATTTCGAGTTGATTTGTGGTCCACGGAGCTCTTTCGTGTTGCTACAGTGACCTCAGGATCCCTCTAGCCTTGAAACAGTATTCTTGTGGTTTCTCTGGAGTGCCATCAAGGAAATCAAGGCTCCTTTCATGTGTGATGTGCAACACGGAATTGCTCTGCACGCAGTGCAGGGGAATCGGGCCTCATCTCGTGGCGAGGGGGAAGTCTCATGGTTTTTCTCGAGTTGCGGCGGGAACCTGGGGTATATTCTCGAGTTACGACTGGAATGGCCCTTCCACACACGTGCTTCTTCAGCGACATCAGGACTCCTGCCTTGTTGCGAGGGACAACTCGGGATTCTCCTCGAGGCTTGGCAGGGCAATTGGGACGCCTCTCCAGCTGAGGCGGGAGACCAAGGGTCCCTTTCCATGTGCCACAGGAATCCTGGGACTCCTATGAAGTTTCACGAGGAGTCAGGCATCGTCTCCTTTGGAGGCACTGATCTCCGCGTACCTCTGGAGTTTTCAGAGGATGTGAGGCCTCCGGTCGCGATGAGGTGGGGAACTAGGTCTTTCTCTGTGGTCTCCACAGGGGATTCAGACATCCTTTCATCTTGGGAGATGCAAGACGAGCCTGCATTCAAGTCACTGCAGGGATATCCGGCCTTATTTCACGTCAGGGCATCGCGGTGTCCATTCCACTTAAGGCCGCAAAATCAGGGTACCTCTCACATACCTAGAGCTGAGAGAAGCCTCCTCTTGAGGTGCTTGTTGTAAGGTGGTATTCCTCTGGAATCGAAGCCAGGGACTAACCTCTCATCTCGAGTTGATTTTTGGTCCACGGAGCTCTTTCGTGTTGCTACAGTGACCTCAGGATCCCTCTAGCCTTGAAACAGTGTTCTTGGGGTTTCTCTGGAGTGCCATCAAGGAATTCAAGGCTCCTGTCATGTGTGATGTGCAAGACGGAATTGCTCTGCATGCAGTGCAGGGGAATCAGGCCTCATCTCGCGGCGAGGGGGAAGTCTCATGGTTTTTCTCGAGTTGCGGCGGGAACCTGGGGTATATTCTCGAGTTACGACTGGGATGGCCCTTCCACCCACGTGTTTGTTCAGCGACGTCAGGACTCCTGCTTAGTTGCGAGGGACAACTCGGGATTCTCCTCGAGGCTTGGCAGGGCAATTGGGACGCCTCTCCAGCTGAGGCGGGAGACCAAGGGTCCCTTTCCACGTGCCACAGGAATCCTGGGACTCCTATCAAGTTTCACGAGGAGTCAGGCATCGTCTCCTTTGGAGGCACTGATTTCCGCGTACCTCTGGAGTTTTCAAAGGATGTGAGGCCTCCGGTCCCGATGAGGTGGGGAACTAGGTCTTTCTCTGTGGTCTCCACAGGGGATTCAGACATTCTTTCATCTTAGGAGATACAAGACGAGCCTGCATTCAAGTCAATGCAGGGATATCCGGCCTTATTTCGCGTCAGGGCATCGCAGTGTCCATTCCACTTGAGTCCGCAAAATCAGGGTCCCTCTCACATACCTAGAGCTGAGAGAAGCCTCCTCTTGAGGTGCTTGTGGTAAGGTGGTATTCCTCTGGAGTTGAAGCCAGGGACTAACCTCTCATCTCGAGTTGATTTTTGGTCCACGGAGCTCTTTCATGTTGCTACAGTGACCTCAGGATCCCTCTAGCCTTGAAACAGTGTTCTTGGGGTTTCTCTGGAGTGCCATCAAGGAAATCAAGGCTCCTTTCATGCTTGATGTGCAACACGGAATTGCTCTGCATGCAGTGCAGGAGAATCGAGCCTCATCTCGCGGCGAGGGGGAAGTCTCATGGTTTTTCTCGAGTTGCGGCGGGACCCTGGGGTATATTCTCGAGTTATGATGGGGATGGCCCTTCCAGCCAAGTGTTTGTTCAGCGACGTCAGGACTCCTGCCTAGTTGCGAGGGACAACTCGGGATTCTCCTCGAGGCTTGGCAGGGCAATTGGGACGCCTCTCCAGCTGAGGCGGGAGACCAAGGGTCCCTTTCCATGTGCCACAGGAATCCTGGGACTCCTATCAATTTTCACAAGGAGTCAGGCATCGTCTCCTTTGGAGGCACTGATCTCCGCGTACCTCTGGAGTTTTCAAAGAATGTGAGGCCTCCGTTCGCGATTAGGTGGAAACTAGTTCTTTCGATGTGGTTTCCACAGGGGATTCAGACATCCTTTCGTCTTGGGAGATGCAAGACGAGCCTGCATTCAAGTCACTGCAGGGATATCCGGCCTTACTTCGAGTCAGGGCATCGCGGTGACCATTCCACTTGAGGCCGCAAACTCAGGGTCCCTCTCCATTCCAAGAGCTGAGAGAAGCCTCGTCTTGAGGTGCTTGTGGTAAGGTGGTATTCCTCTGGAGTCGAAGCCAGGGACTAACCTCTCATCTCGAGTTGATTTTTGGTCCACGGAGCTCTTTCGTGTTGCTACAGTGACTTCAGGATCCCTCTAGCCTTGAAACAGTGTTCTTGGGGTTTTTCTGCAGTGCCACCAAGGAAATCAAGGCTCCTTTCATGTGTGATGTGCAACACGGAATTGCTCTGCACGCAGTGCAGGGGAATCGGGCCTCATCTCGCGGCGAGGGGGAAGTCTCATGGTTTTTCTCCAGTTGCGGCGGGAACCTGGGGTATATTCTCGAGTTTAAGACGGGGATGGCCCTTCCACCCACGTGTTTGTTCAGCGACGTCAATCCTCATGCCTAGTTGCGAGGGACAACTCGGGATCCTCCTCGCGGCTTGGCAGGGCAATTGGGACGCCTCTCCAGCTGAGGCGGGAGACCAAGGTTCCCTTTCCACGTGCACAGGAATCCTGGGACTCCTATCAAGTTTCACAAGGAGTCAGGCATCGTCTCCTTTGGAGGCACTGATCTCCGCATACCTCTGGAATTTTCAAAGGATGTGAGGCCTCCGGTCGCGATGAGGTGGGGAACTAGGTCTTTCTCTGTGGTCTCCACAGGGGATTCAGACATGCTTTTGTCTTGGGAGATGCAAGACGAGCCTGCATTCTAGTCACTGCAGGGATATCCGGCCTTATTTCGAGTCAGGGCATCGCGGTGTCCATTCCACTTGAGGCCGCAAACTCAGCACATAGCTAGAGCTGAGAGAAGCCTCCTCTTGAGGTGCTTGTGGTAAAGTGGTATTCCTCTGGAGTCGAAGCCAGGGACTAACCTCTCATCTCGAGTTGATTTTTGGTCCATGGAGCTCTTTCGTGTTGCTACAGTGACCTCATGATCCCTCTAGCCTTGAAACAGTGTTCTTGGGGTTTCTCTGGAGTGCCATCAAGGAAATCAAGGCTCCTTTCATGTGTGATGTGCAACACGGAATTGCTCTGCACACAGTGCAGGGGAATCAGGCCTCATCTCGCGGCGAGGGGAAAGTCTCATGGTTTTTCTCGAGTTGCGGCGGAAACCTGAGGTATATTCCCGAGTTAAAACGGGAATGGCCCTTCCACACACGTGTTTGTTCAGCGACATCAGGACTCCTGCCTAGTTGTGAGGGACAACTCGGGATTCTCCTCGAGGCTTGGCAGGGCAATTGGGACGCCTCTCCAGCTGAGCCGGGAGACCAAGGGTCCCTTTCCACGTGCCAAAGGAATCCTGGTACGCCTATCAAGTTTCACGAGGAGTCAGGCATCGTCTCCTTTGGAGGCACTGATCTCCGCGTACCTCTGGAGTTTTCAAAGGATGTGAGGCCTCCGGTCGCGATGAGGTGGGGAACTAGGTCTTTCTCTGTGGTCTCCACAGGGGATTCAGACATCCTTTCGTCTTGGGAGATGCATGACGAGCCTGCATTCAAGTCACTGCAGGGATATCCGGCCTTACTTCGAGTCAGGGCATCGCGGTGACCATTCCACTTGAGGCCGCAAACTCAGGGTCCCTCTCCATTCCAAGAGCTGAGAGAAGCCTCGTCTTGAGGTGCTTGTGGTAAGGTGGTATTCCTCTGGAGTCGAAGCCAGGGACTAACCTCTCATCTCGAGTTGATTTTTGGTCCACGGAGCTCTTTCGTGTTGATACATTTACTTCAGGATCCCTCTAGACTTGAAACAGTGTTTTTGGGGTTTCTCTGGAGTGCCACCAAGGAAATCAAGGCTCCTTTCATGTGTGATGTGCAACACGGAATTTCTCTGCACGCAGTGCAGGGGAATCGGGCCTCATCTCGCGGCGAGGGGGAAGTCTCATGGTTTTTCTCGAGTTGCGGCGGGAACCTGGGGTATATTCTCGAGTTTAAGACGGGGATGGCCCTTCCACCCACGTGTTTGTTCAGCGACGTCAATCCTCATGCCTAGTTGCGAGGGACAACTCGGGATCCTCCTCGCGGCTTGGCAGGGCAATTGGGACGCCTCTCCAGCTGAGGCGGGAGACCAAGGTTCCCTTTCCACGTGCACAGGAATCCTGGGACTCCTATCAAGTTTCACAAGGAGTCAGGCATCGTCTCCTTTGGAGGCACTGATCTCCGCATACCTCTGGAATTTTCAAAGGATGTGAGGCCTCCGGTCGCGATGAGGTGGGGAACTAGGTCTTTCTCTGTGGTCTCCACAGGGGATTCAGACATGCTTTTGTCTTGGGAGATGCAAGACGAGCCTGCATTCTAGTCACTGCAGGGATATCCGGCCTTATTTCGAGTCAGGGCATCGCGGTGTCCATTCCACTTGAGGCCGCAAACTCAGCACATAGCTAGAGCTGAGAGAAGCCTCCTCTTGAGGTGCTTGTGGTAAAGTGGTATTCCTCTGGAATCGAAGCCAGGGACTAACCTCTCATCTCGAGTTGATTTTTGGTCCATGGAGCTCTTTCGTGTTGCTACAGTGACCTCATGATCCCTCTAGCCTTGAAACAGTGTTCTTGGGGTTTCTCTGGAGTGCCATCAAGGAAATCAAGGCTCCTTTCATGTGTGATGTGCAACACGGAATTGCTCTGCACACAGTGCAGGGGAATCAGGCCTCATCTCGCGGCGAGGGGAAAGTCTCATGGTTTTTCTCGAGTTGCGGCGGAAACCTGAGGTATATTCCCGAGTTAAAACGGGAATGGCCCTTCCACACACGTGTTTGTTCAGCGACATCAGGACTCCTGCCTAGTTGTGAGGGACAACTCGGGATTCTCCTCGAGGCTTGGCAGGGCAATTGGGACGCCTCTCCAGCTGAGCCGGGAGACCAAGGGTCCCTTTCCACGTGCCACAGGAATCCTGGTACGCCTATCAAGTTTCACGAGGAGTCAGGCATCGTCTCCTTTGGAGGCACTGATCTCCACGTACCTCTGGAGTTTTCAAAGGATGTGAGGCCTCCGGTCGCGATGAGGTGGGGAACTAGGTCTTTCTCTGTGGTCTCCACAGGGGATTCAGACATCCTTTCGTTTGGGAGATGCAAGTCGAGCCTGCATTCAAGTCACTGCAGGGATATCCGGCCTTATTTCGCGTCAGGGAATCGCAGTGTCCATTCCACTTGAGGCCGCAAACTCAGGGTCCCTCTCACATACCTAGAGCTGAGAGAAGCCTCCTCTTGAGGTGCTTGTGGTAAGGTGGTATTCCTCTGGAGTCGAAGCCAGGGACTAACCTCTCATCTCGAGTTGATTTGTGGTCCACGGAGCTCTTTCGTGTTGCTACAGTGACCTCAGGATCCCTCTAGCCTTGAAACAGTATTCTTGTGGTTTCTCTGGAGTGCCATCAAGGAAATCAAGGCTCCTTTCATGTGTGATGTGCAACACGGAATTGCTCTGCACGCAGTGCAGGGGAATCGGGCCTCATCTCGTGGCGAGGGGGAAGTCTCATGGTTTTTCTCGAGTTGCGGCGGGAACCTGGGGTATATTCTCGAGTTACGACTGGAATGGCCCTTCCACACACGTGCTTCTTCAGCGACATCAGGACTCCTGCCTAGTTGCGAGGGACAACTCGGGATTCTCCTCGAGGCTTGGCAGGGCAATTGGGACGCCTCTCCAGCTGAGGCGGGAAACCAAGGGTCCCTTTCCATGTGCCACAGGAATCCTGGGAATCCTATGAAGTTTCACGAGGAGTCAGGCATCGTCTCATTTGGAGGCACTGATCTCCGCGTACCTCTGGAGTTTTCAGAGGATGTGAGGCCTCCGGTCGCGATGAGGTGGGGAACTAGGTCTTTCTCTGTGGTCTCCACAGGGGATTCAGACATCCTTTCATCTTGGGAGATGCAAGACGAGCCTGCATTCAAGTCACTGCAGGGATATCCGGCCTTATTTCACGTCAGGGCATCGCGGTGTCCATTCCACTTAAGGCCGCAAAATCAGGGTACCTCTCACATACCTAGAGCTGAGAGAAGCCTCCTCTTGAGGTGCTTGTTGTAAGGTGGTATTCCTCTGGAGTCGAAGCCAGGGACTAACCTCTCATCTCGAGTTGATTTTTGGTACACGGAGCTCTTTCGTGTTGCTACAGTGACCTTAGGATCCCTCTAGCCTTGAAACAGTGTTCTTGGGGTTTCTCTGGAGTGCCATCAAGGAAATCAAGGCTCCTTTCATGCTTGATGTGCAACACGGAATTGCTCTGCATGCAGTGCAGGGGAATCGAGCCTCATCTCGCGGCGAGGGGAAGTCTCATGGTTTTTCTCGAGTTGCGGCGGGAACCTGGGGTATATTCTCGAGTTACGACTGGGATGGCCCTTCCAGCCACGTGTTTGTTCAGCGACGTCAGGACTCCTGCCTAGTTGCGAGGGACAACTCGGGATTCTCCTCGAGGCTTGGCAGGGCAATTGGGACGCCTCTCCAGCTGAGGCGGGAGACCAAGGGTCCCTTTCCACGTTCCACAGGAATCCTGGGACTCCTAACAAGATTCACGAGGAGTCAGGCATCGTCTCCTTTGGAGGCACTGATCTCCGCGTACCTCTGGAATTTTCAAAGGATGAGAGGCCTCAGGTCGTGATGAGGTGGGGAACTAGGTCTTTCTCTGTGGTCTCCACAGGGGATTCAGACATCCTTTCGTCTTGGGAGATGCAAGACGAGCCTGCATTCAAGTCACTGCAGGGATATACAGCCTTATTTCGAGGCAGGGCATCGCGGTGTCCATTCCACTTGAGTCCGCAAATTCAGGGTCTCTCTCACATACCAAGAGCTGAGAGAACCCTCCTCTTGAGGTGCATGTGGTGAGGTGGCATTCCTCTGGAGTCAAAGCCACGGACTAACCTCTCATCTCGAGTTGATTTCTGGTCCACGGAGATCTTTCGTGTTGCTACAGTGACCTCAGGATCCCTCTAGCCTTGAAACAGTGTTCTTGGGGTTTCTCTGGAGTGCCATCAAGGAAATCAAGGCTCCTTTCATGTGTGATGTGCAACACGGAATTGCTCTGCACGCAGTGCAGGGGAATCGGGCCTCATCTCGCGGCGAGGGGAAAGTCTCATGGTTTTTCTCGAGTTGCGGTGGGAACCTGGGGTATATTCCAGAGTTTAAACGGGGATGGCCCTTCCACACACGTGTTTGTTCAGCGACATCAGGACTCCTGCCTAGAAGCGTGGGACAACTCGGGATTCTCCTCGAGGCTTGGCAGGGCAATTGGGACACCTCTCCAGCTGAGGCTGGAGACCAAGGGTCCCTTTCCACATGCACAGGAATGCTGGGACTCCTATCAAGTTTCATGAGGAGTCAGGCATGGTCTCCTTTGGAGGCACTGATTTCCGCGTACCTCTGGAGTTTTCAAAAGATGTGAGGCCTCCGGTCGCCATGAGGTGGGGAACTAGATCTTTCTCTGTGGTCTACACAGGGGATTCAGACATCCTTTCGTCTTGGGAGATGCAAGACGAGCCTGCATTCAAGTCACTGCAGGGATATCCGGCCTTATTTCGAGTCAGGGCATCGCGGTGTTCATTCCACTTGAGGCCGCAAACTCAGGGTCCCTCTCACATACCTAGAGCTGAGAGAAGCCTCCTCTTGAGGTGCTTGTGGTAAGGTGGTATTCCTCTGGAGTCGAAGCCAGGGACTAACCTCTCATCTCGAGTTGATTTTTGGTCCTCGGAGCTCTTTCATGTTGCTACAGTGACCTCAGGATCCCTCTAGCCTTGAAACAGTGTTCTTGGGGTTTCTCTGGAGTGCCATCTAGGAAATCAAGGCTCCTTTCATGTGTGATGTGCAACACGGAATTGCTCTGCACGCAGTGCAGGGGAATCGAGCCTCATTTTGCTTCGAGGGGGAAGTCTCATGGTTTTTCTCAAGTTGCGGCGGGAACCTGGGGTATATTCTCGAGTTACGACGGGGATGGCCCTTCCACCCACGTGTTTGTTCAGCGACGGCAGGACTCCTGCCTAGTTGCGAGGGACAACTCGAGATTCTCCTCAAGGCGTGGCAGGGCAATTGGGACGCCTCTCCATCTGAGGTGGGAAACCAAGGGTCCCTTTCCACGTGCCACAGGAATCCTGGGACTCCTATCAAGTTTCACGAGGAGAAAGGCATCGTCTCCTTTGGAGGCACTGTTCTCCGCGTACCTCTGGAGTTTTCAAAGGATGTGAGGCCTCCGGTCGCGATGAGGTGGGGAAGTAGGTATTTCTCTGTGGTCTCCACAGGTGATTCAGACATCCTTTCGTCTTGGGAGATGCAAGACGAGCCTGCATTCAAGTCACTGCAGGGATATCCGGCCTTATTTCGAGTCAGGGCATCGCGGTGTTCATTCCACTTGAGGCCGCAAACTCTTGGTCCCTCTCACATACCTAGAGCTGAGAGAAGCCTCCTCTTGAGGTGCTTGTGGTAAGGTGGTATTCCTCTGGAGTCGAAGCCAGGGACTAACCTCTCATCTCGAGTTGATTTTTGGTCCACGGAGCTATTTCGTGTTGCTACAGTGACCTCAGGATCCCTCTAGCCTTGAAACAGTGTTCTTGGGGTTTCTCTGGAGTGCCATCAAGGAAATCAAGGCTCCTTTCATGTGTGATGTGCAACACGGAATTGCTCTGCACGCAGTGCAGGGGAATCGGGCCTCATCTCGCGGCGAGGGGGAAGTCTCATGGTTTTTCTCGAGTTGCGGCGGGAACCTGGGGTATATTCTCGAGTTACGACGGGGATGGCCCTTCCAACCACGTGTTTGTTCAGCGACGTCAGGACTCCTTCCTAGTTGCGAGGGACAACTCGGGATTCTACTCAAGGCTTGGCAGGGCAATTGGGACGCCTCTCCCGCTGAGGAGGGAGACCAAGGGTCCCTTTCCACGTGCCACAGGAATCCTGGGACTCCTATCTAGTTTCACGAGGAGTCAGGCATCGTCTCCTTTGGAGGCACTGACCTCCGCGTACCTTTGGAGTTTTCAAAGGATATGAGGCCTCCGGTCGTGATGAGGTGGGGAACTAGGTCTTTCTCTGTGGTCTCCACAGGGGATTCAGACATCCTTTCGTCTTGGGAGATGCAAGACGAGCCTGCATTCAAGTCACTGCAGGGATATCCGGCCTTATTTCGAGTCAGGGCATCGCGGTGTCCATTCCCCTTAGGCCCCAAACTCAGGGTCCCTCTCACATACCTAGAGCTGAGAGAAGCCTCTTCTTGAGGTGCTTGTGGTAAGGTGGTATTCCTCTGGAGTCGAAGCCAGGGACTAACCTCTCATCTCGAGTTCATTTTTGGTCCATGGAGCTCTTTCGTGTTGCTACAATGACCTCATGATCCCTCTAGCCTTGAAACAGTGTTCTTGGGGTTTCTCTGGAGTGCCATCTAGGAAATCAAGGCTCCTTTCATGTGTGATGTGCAACACGGAATTGCTCTGCACGCAGTGCAGGGGAATCGGGCCTCATCTCGCGGCGAGGGGGAAGTCTCATGGTTTTTCTCGAGTTGCGGCGGGAACCTGGGGTATATTCTCGAGTTACGACGGGGATGGCCCTTCCACCCACGTGTTTGTTCAGCGACGGCAGGACTCCTGCCTAGTTGCGAGGGACAACTCGGGATTCTCCTCGAGGCTTGGCAGGGCAATTGGAACTCCTCTCCAGCTAGGGGGGAGACCAAGGGTCCCTTTCCACGTGCCACAGGAATCCTGGGACTCCTATCAAGTTTCACGAGGAGTCAGGCATCGGCTCCTTTGGAGACACTGATCTCCGCGTACCTCTTGAATTTTCAAAGGACGTGAGGCCTCCGGTCGCGATGAGGTTAGGAACTAGGTCTTTCTCTGTGGTCTCCACAGGGGATTCAGACATCCTTTCGTCTTGGGAGATGCAAGACGAGCCTGCATTCAAGTCACTGCAGGGATATCCAGCCTTATTTCGAGGCAGGGCATCGCGGTGTCCATTCCACTTGAGGCCGCAAACTCAGGGTCCCTCTCACATACCTAGAGCTGAGAGAAGCCTCCTCATGAGGTGCTTGTGGTAAGGTGGTATTCCTCTGGAGTCGAAGCCAGGGACTATCCTCTCATCTCGAGTTGATTTTTGGTCCACGGAGCTCTTTCGTGTTGCTACAGTGACCTCAGGATCCCTCTAGCCTTGAAACAGTGTTCTTGGGGTTTCTCTGGAGTGTCATCAAGGAAATCAAGGCTCCTTTCATGTGTGATGTGCAACACGGAATTGCTCTGCGCGCAGTGCAGGGGAATCGGGCCTCATATCGAGGCGATGGGGAAGTCTCATGGTTTTTCTCGAGTTGCGGCGGGAACCTAGGGTATATTCTCGAGTTAAGACGGGGATGGCCCTTCCAACCACGTGTTTGTTCAGCGACGTCAGGACTCCTTCCTAGTTGCGAGGGACAACTCGGGATTCTCCTCGAGGCTTGGCAGGGCAATTGGGACGCCTCTCCAGCTGAGGCGGGAGACCAAGCTTTCCTTTCGACGTGCCACAGGAATCCTGGGATTCCTATAAAGTATCACGAGGAGTCAGGCATCGTCTCCTTTGGAGGCACTGATCTCCGCGTACCTCTGGAGTTTTCAAAGGATGTGAGGCCTCCGGTCGCCATGAGGTGGGGAACTAGGTCTTTCTCTGTGGTCTCCACAGGGGATTCAGACATCCTTTCATTTTGGAAGATGAAAGACAAGCCTGCATTCAAGTCACTGCAGGGATATCCGGCCTTATTTCGCGTCAGGGCATCACAGTGTCCATTCCACTTGAGGCCGCAAAATCAGGGTCCCTCTCACATACCTAGAGCTGAGAGAAGCCTCCTGTTGAGGTGCTTGTGGTACGGTGGTATTCTTCTGGAGTCGAAGTTAGGGACTAACCTCTCATCTCGAGTTGATTTTTGGTCCACGGAGCTCTTTCGTGTTGCTACAGTGACCTCAGGATCCCTCTAGCCTTGAAACAGTGTTCTTGGGTTTTCTCTGGAGTGCCATCAAGGAAATCAAGGCTCCATTCATGTGTGATGTGCAACACGGAATTGCTCTGCACGCAGTGCAGGGGAATCGGGCCTCATCAAGCGGCGAGGGGCAAGTCTCATGGTTTTTCTCGAGTTGCGGCGGGAACCTGGGGTATATTCTCGAGTTACGACGGGGAAGGCCCTTCCACACACATGTTTGTTCAGCGACGTCAGGACTCCTGCCTAGTTGCGAGGGACAACTCGGGATTCTCCTCGAGGCTTGGCAGGGCAATTGGGAAGCTGCTCCAGCTGAGGCGGGTGACCAAGTGTCCCTTTCCACGTGCCACAGGAATCCTGGGACTCCTATCAAGTTTCAAGAGGAGTCAGGCATCGTCTTCTTTGGAGGCACTGATCTCCGTGTACCTCTGGAGTTTTCAAAGGATTTGAGGCCTCCGGTCGCGATGAGGTGGGGAATTAGGTATTTCTCTGTGGTCTCCACAGGGGATTCAGACATCCTTTCGTCTTGAGAGATGCAAGACGAGCATGTATTCAAGTCACTGCAGGGATATCCGGCCTTATTTCGAGTCAGGGCATCGCGGTGTCCATTCCACTTGATGCCGCAAACTCAGGGTCCCTCTCACATACCTAGAGCTGAGAGAAGCCTCCTCTTGAGGTGCTTGTGGTAAGGTGGTATTCCTCTGGAGTCGAAGCCAGGGACTAACCTCTCATCTCGAGTTGATTTTTGGTCGACGGAGCTCTTTTGTGTTGCTACAGTGACCTCAGGATGCCTCTAGCCTGGAAACAGTGTTCTTGGGGTTTCTCTGGAGTGCCATCAAGGAAATCAAGGCTCCTTTCATGTTTGATGTGCAACACGGAATTGCTCTGCACGCAGTTCAGGGGAATCGGGCCTCATCTCGCGGCGAGGGGGAAGTCTCATGGTTTTTCTCGAGTTGCGGGGGGAACCTGGGGTATATTCTCGAGTTACGACGGGGATGGCCCTTCCACACACGTGTTTGTTCAGCGACGTCAGGACTCCTGCCTAGTTGCAAGGGACAACTCGGGATTCTCCTCGAGGCTTGGCAGGGCAATTGGGACGCCTCTCCAGCTGAGGCGGGAGACCAAGGGTCCCTTTCCACGTGCCACAGGAATCCTGGGACTCCTAACATGTTTGATGAGGAGTCAGCCATCGTTTCCTTTGGAGGCACTGATCTCCGCATACCTCTGGAGTTATCAAAGGATGTGAGGCCTCCGGTCGCGATGAGGTGGGGAACTAGGTCTTTCTCTGTGGTCTCCACAGGGGATTCAGACATCCTTTCGTCTTGGGAGATGCAAGACAAGGCTGCATTCAAGTCACTGCAGGGATATCCGGCCTTATTTCGAGGCAGGGCATAGCGGTGTCCATTCCACTTGAGGCTGCAAACTCAGGGTCGCTCTCACATACCTAGAGCTGAGAGAAGCCTCCTCTTGAGGTGCTTGTGGTAAGGTGGTATTCCTCTGAAGTCGAAGCCAGGGACTAACCCCTCATCTCGAGTTGATTTTTAGTCCACGGAGCTCTTTCGTGTTGCTACAGTGACCTCAGGATCCCTCTAGCCTTGAAACAGTGTTCTTGGGGTTTCTGTGGAGTGCCATCAAGGAAATCAAGGCTCCTTTCATGTGTGATGTGCAACACGGAATTTGTCTGCACGCAGTGCAGGGGAATCGGGCCTCATCTCGCGGCGAGGGGGAAGTCTCATGGTTTTTCTCGAGTTGCGGCGGGAACCTGGGGTATATTCTCGAGTTATGACGGGGATGGCCCTTCCACGCAGGTGTTTGTTCAGCGACGTTAAGACTCCTGCCTAGTTGCGAGGGACAACTCGGGATTCTCCTCGAGGCTTTCAGGGCAATTGGGACGCCTCTCCAGCTGAGGCGGGAGACCAAGGGTCCCTTTCCACGTGCCACAGGAATCCTGGGACTCCTATCAAGTTTCACGAGGAGTCAGGCATCGTCTCCTTTGGAGGGAGTGATCTCCGCGTACCTCTGGAGTTTTGAAAGGATGTGACGCCTCCGGTGGTGATGAGGTGGGGAACTAGGTCTTTCTCTGTGGTCTCCACAGGGGATTCAGACATCCTTTCGTCTTGGGAGATGCAAGACGAGCCTGCATTCAAGTCACTGCAGGGATATCCGGCCTTATTTCGAGTCAGGGCATCGCGGTGTCCATTCCACTTGAGGCCGCAAACTCAGGGTCCCTCTCACATACCTAAAGCTGCAAGAAGCCTCCTCTTGAGGTGCTTGTGGTAAGGTGGTATTCCTCTGGAGTCGAAGCCAGGGACTAACCTCTCATCTTGAGTTGATTTTTGGTCCCCGGATCTCTTTCTTGTTGCTACAGTGACCTCAGGATGCCTCTAGCCTTGAAACAGTGTTCTTGGGGTTTCTCTGGAGTGCCATCAAAGAAATCAAGGCTACTTTCATGTGTGATGTGCAACACGGAATTGCTCTGCACGCAGTGCAGGGGAATCGGGCCTCATCTCGCGGCGAGGGGGAAGTCTCATGGTTTTTCTCGAGTTGCGGCGGGAACCTGGGGTATATTCTCGAGTTAAGACGGGGAAGGCCCTTCCACACACATGTTTGTTCAGCGACGTCAGGACTCCTGCCTAGTTGCAAGGGACAACTCGGGATTCTCCTCGAGGCTTGGCAGGGCAATTGGGACGCCTCTCCGGCTGAGGCCGGAGACCAAGGGTCCCTTTCCACGTGCCACAGGAATCCTGGGACTCCTTTCAAGTTTCACGAGGAGTCAGGCATCGTCTCTTTTGGAGGCACTGATCTCCGCGTACCTCTGGAGTTTTCAAAGGATGTGAGGCCTCCGGTCGTGATGAGGTGGGGAACTAGGTCTTTCTCTGTGGTCTCCAAAGGGGATTCAGACATCCTTTCGTCTTGGGAGATGCAAGACGAGCCTGCATTCAAGTCACTGCAGGGATATCCGGCCTTATTTCGAGTCAGGGCATCACGGTGTCCATTCGACTTGAGGCTGCAAACTCAGGGTCAAGCTCACATACCTAGAACTGAGAGAAGCCTCCTCTTGAGGTGCTTGTAGTTAGGTCGTATTCCTCTGGAGTCGAAGCCAGGGACTAACCCCTCATCTCGAGCTGAATTTTGGTTCACGGAGCTCTTTCGTGTTTCCACAGTGACCTCAGGATCCCTCTAGCTTGAAACAGTGTTCTTGGAGTTTCTCTGGAGTGCCATCAAGGAAATCAAGGCTCCTTTCATGTGTGATGTGCAACACGGAATTGCTCTGCACGCAGTGCAGGGGAATCGAATCTCATTTTGCGGCGAGGGAGGTCTCATGGTTTTTCTCGAGTTGCGGCGGGAACCTGGGGTATATTCTCGAGTTACGACGGGGATGGCCCTCCCACCCACGTCTTTGTTCAGCGACGTCAGGGCTCCTGCCTAGTTGCAAGGGAAAACTCGGAATTCTCCTCGAGGCTTGGCAGGGCAATTGGGACGCCTCTCCAGCTGAGGCGGTAGACCAAGGGTCCCTTTTCACGTGCCACAGGAATCCTGGGACTCCTATCAATTTTCATGAGGAATCAGGCATCGTATCCTTTGGAGGCACTGATCTCCGCCTACCTCTGGATTTATCAAAAGATGTGAGGCCTCCGGTCGCGATGAGGTGGGGAACTAGGTCTTTCTCTGTGGTCTCCACAGGTGATTCAGACATCCTTTCGTCTTGGGAGATGCAAGACAAGCCTGCATTCAAGTCACTGCAGGGATATCCGGCCTTATTTCGAGGCAGGGCATAGCGGTGTCCATTCCACTTAAGGCTGCAAACTCAGGGTCCCTCTCACATACCTAGAGCTGAGAGAAGCCTCCTCTTGAGGTGCTTGTGGTAAGGTGGTATTCCTCTGGAGTCGAAGCCAGGGACTAACCCCTCATCTCGAGTTGATTTTTGGTCCACGGAGCTCTTTCATGTTGCTACAGTGACCTCAGGATCCCTCTAGCCTTGAAACAGTGTTCTTGGGGTTTCTCTGGAGTGCCATCAAGGAAATCAAGGCTCCTTTCATGTGTAATGTGCAACACGGAATTTGTCTGCACGCAGTGCAAGGGAATTGGGCCTCATTTTGCGGCGAGGGGGAAGTCTCATGGTTTTTCTCGAGTTGCGGCGGGAACCTGGGGTATATTCTCGAATTACGACGGGGATGGCCCTTCCACACACGTGTTCGTTCAGCGACGTCAGGACTTCTGCCTAGTTGCGAGGGACAACTCGGGATTCTCCTCGAGGCTTGGGAGGGCAATTGGGATGCCTCTCCAGCTGAGTCGGGAGACCAAGGGTCCCTTTCCTCGTGCCACAGGAATCCTGGGACTCCTATCAAGTTTCACAAGGAGTCAGGCATCGTCTCCTTTGGAGGCACTGTTCTCCGCGTACCTCTGGAGTTTTCAGAGGATGTGCGGCCTCCGGTCGTGATGAATTGGGAAACTAGGTCTTTCTCTGTGGTCACACAGGGGATTCAGACATCCATTCGTCTTGGGAGATGCAAGACGAGCCTGCATTCAAGTCACTGCAGGGATATCCGGCCTTATTTCGAGTCAGGGCATCGCGGTGTCCATTCCACTTGAGGCCGCTAACTCAGGTTCCCTCTTACATACCTAGAGCTGAGAGAAGCCTCCTCTTGAGGTGCTTGTGGTAAGGTGGTGTTCTTCTGGAGTCGAAGTCAGGGACTAACCCCTCATCTCGAGTTGATTTTTGGCCCACGGAGCTCTTTTGTGTTGCTAGAGTGACCTCAGGATCCCTCTAGCCTTGAAACAGTGTTCTTGGGGTTTCTCTTGAGTGCCATCAAGGAAATCAAGGCTCCTTTCATGTGTGATGGGCAACACGGAATTGCTCTGCACGCAGTGCAGCGGAATTGGTCCTGATCTCGCGGCGAGGGGGAAGTCTCATGGTTTTTCTCGAGTTGCGGCAGGAACCTGGGTTATATTCTCGAGTTACGACGGGGATGGCCCTTCCACACACGTGTTTGTTCAGCCACGTCAGGACTCCTGCCTAGTTGCGAGGGACAACTCGGGATTCTCCTCGAGGCTTGGCAGGGCAATTGGGATGCCTCTCCAGCTGAGGCGGGAGACCAAGGTTCCCTTTCCACGTGCCACAGGAATCCTGGGACTCCTATCAAGTTTCACGAGGAGTCAGGCATCGTCTCCTTTGGAGGCACTGATCTCTGCGTACCTCTAGAGTTTTCAAAGTATGTGTGGCCTCCGGTCGCGATGAGGTGGGGAACTAGGTCTTTCTCTGTGGTCTCCACAGGGGATTCAGACATCCTTTCATCTTGGGAGATGCAAGACGAGCCTGCATTCAAGTCACTGCAGGGATATCCGGCCTTATTTCGAGTCAGGGCATCGCGGTGTCCATTGCACTTGAGGCCGCAAACTCAGGGTCCCTCTCACACACCTAGAGCTGAGAGAAGCCTCAACTTGAGGTGCTTGTGGTAAGGTGGTATTGCTCTGGAGTCGAAGCCAGGGACTAACCTCTCATCTCGAGTTGATTTTTGGGCCACGTAGCTCTTTCGTGTTGCTACAGTGACTCAGGATCCCTCTAGCCTTGAAACAGTGTTCTTGGGGTTTCTCTGGAGTGCCATCAAGGAAATCAAGGCTCCTTTCCTGTGTCATGTGCAACACGGAATTGCTCTGCACGCAGTGTAGGGGAATCGGGCCTCATCTCGCGGCGAGGGGGAAGTCTCATGGTTTTTCTCGAGTTGCGGCGGGAACCTGGGGTATATTCTCGAGTTACGAAGGGGATCGCCCTTCCACCCACGTGTTTGATTAGCGACGGCAGAACTCCTGCCTAGTTGCGAGGGACAACTCGGGATTCTTCTTGAGGCTTGGCAGGGCAATTGGGACGCCTCTCCAGCTGAGGCGGGAGACCAAGGGTCCCTTTCCACGTGCCACAGGAATCCTGGGACTCCTATCAAGTTTCACGAGGAGTCAGGCATCGTCCTGTTTGGAGGCACTGATTTCCGCATACCTCTGGAATTTTCAAAGGATGTGAGGCCTCCGGTCGCGATGAGGTGGGGAACTAGGTCTTTCTCTGTGGTCTCCACAGGTGATTCAGACATCCTTTCATCTTGGGAGATGCAAGACGAGCCTGCATTCAAGTCACTGCAGGGATATCCGGCCTTATTTCGAGTCAGGGCATCGCGGTGTCCATTCCACTTGAGGCCGCAAACTCAGGGTGCCTCTCACATACCTTGAGCTGAGAGAAGCCTCCTCTTGAGGTGCTTGTGGTAAGGTGGTATTCCTCTGGAGTCGAAGCCAGGGACTAACCTCTCATCTCGTGTTGATTTTTGGTCCACGGAGCTCTTTCGTGTTGCTACAGTGACCTCAGGATCCCTCTAGCCTTGAAACAGTGTTCTTGGGTTTCTCTGGAGTGCCATCAAGGAAATCAAGGCTCCTTTCATGTGTGATGTGCAACACGGAATTGCTCTGCACGCAGTGTAGGGGAATCGGGCCTCATCTCGCAGCAAGGGGGAAGTCTCATGGTTTTTCTCGAGTTGCGGCGGGAACCTGGGGTATATTCTCGAGTTACGCCGGGGATGGCCCTTCCACCCACGTGTTTGTTCAGCGACGGCAGGACTCCTGCCTAGTTGTGAGGGACAACTCGGGATTCTCCTCGAGGCTTGGCAGGGCAATTGTGAGGCCTCTCCAGCTGAGGCGGGAGACCAAGGGTCCCTTTCCACCTGCCACAGGAATCCTGGGACTCCTATCAAGTTTCACGAGGAGTCAGGCATCGTCTCCTTTGGAGGCACTGATCTCCGCGTACCTCTGGAGTTTTCAAAGGATGTGAGGCCTCCGGTCGCGATGAGTTGGGGAACTAGGTCTTTCTCTGTGGTCTCCACAGGTGATTCAGACATCCTTTCGTCTTGGCAGATGCAAGACGAGCCTGCATTCAAGTCACTGCAGGGATATCCGGCCTTATTTCGAGCCAGGGCATCGCGGTGTCCATTCCACTTGAGGCCGCAAACTCAGGGTCCCTCTCACATACCTAGAGCTGAGAGAAGCCTTCTCTTGAGGTGCATGTAGTAAGGTGGTATTCCTCTGGAGTCGAAGCCAGGGACTAACCTCTCATCTCGAGTTGATTTTTGGTCCACGGAGCTCTTTCGTGTTGCTACAGTGACCTCAGGATCCCTCTAGCCATGAAACAGTGTTCTTGGGGTTTCTCTGGAGTGCCATCAAGGAAATCATGGCTCCTTTCATGTGTGATGTGCAACCCGGAATTGCTCTGCACGCAGTGCAGGGGAATCGGGCCTCATCTCGCGGCGAAGGGGAAGTCTCATGGTTTTTCTCGAGTTGCGGCGGGAACCTGGGGTATATTCTCGAGTTATGACGGGGATGGCCCTTCCACCCAGGTGTTTGTTCAGCGACGTCAGGACTCCTGCCTAGTTGCGAGGGACAACTCGGGATTCTCCTCGAGGCTTGGCAGGGCAATTGGGACGCCTCTCCAGCTGAGGCGGGAGACCAAGGGTCCCTTTCCACGTGCAACAGGAATCCTGGGACTCCTATCAAGTTTCACGAGGAGTCAGGAATCGTCTCCTTTGGAGGGAGTGATCTCCGCGTACCTCTGGAGTTTTGAAAGGATGTGAGGCCTCCGGTGGTGATGAGGTGGGGAACTAGGTCTTTCTCTGTGGTCTCCACAGGGGATTCAGACATCCTTTCGTCTTGGGAGATGCAAGACGAGCCTGCATTCAAGTCACTGCAGGGATATCCGGCCTTATTTCGAGTCAGGGCATCGCGGTGTCCATTCCACTTGAGGCCGCAAACTCAGGGTCCCTCTCACATACCTAAAGCTGCGAGAAGCCTCCTCTTGAGGTGCTTGTGGTAAGGTGGTATTCCTCTGGAGTCGAAGCCAGGGACTAACCTCTCATCTTGAGTTGATTTTTGGTCCCCGGAGCTCTTTCATGTTGCTACAGTGACCTCTGGATGCCTCTAGCCTTGAAACAGTGTTCTTGGGGTTTCTCTGGAGTGCCATCAAGGAAATCAAGGCTTCTTTCATGTGTGATGTGCAACACGGAATTGCTCTGCACGCAGTGCAGGGGAATCGGGCCTCATCTCGCGGCGAGGGGGAAGTCTCATGGTTTTTCTCGAGTTGCGGCGGGAACCTGGGGTATATTCTCGAGTTACGCCGGGGATGGCCCTTCCACCCACTTGTTTGTTCAGCGACGTCAGGACTCCTGCCTAGTTGCGAGGGACAACTCGGGATTCTCCTCGAGGCTTGGCAGGGCAATTGTGAGGCCTCTCCAGCTGAGGCGGAAGACCAAGGGTCCCTTTCCACCTGCCACAGGAATCCTGGGACTCCTATCAAGTTTCACGAGGAGTCAGGCATCGTCTCCTTTGGAGGCACTGATCTCCGCGTACCTCTGGAGTTTTCAAAGGATGTGAGGCCTCCGGTCGCGATGAGGTGGGGAACTAGGTCTTTCTCTGTGGTCTCCACAGGGGATTCAGACATCCTTTCGTCTTGGCAGATGCAAGACGAGCCTGCATTCAAGTCACTGCAGGGATATCCGGCCTTATTTCGAGCCAGGGCATCGCGGTGTCCATTCCACTTGAGGCCGCAAACTCAGGGTCCCTCTCACATACCTAGAGCTGAGAGAAGCCTCCTCTTGAGGTGCTTGTAGTAAGGTGGTATTCCTCTGGAGTCGAAGCCAGGGACTAACCTCTCATCTCGAGTTGATTTTTGGTCCACGGAGCTCTTTCGTGTTGCTACAGTGACCTCAGGATCCCTCTAGCCATGAAACAGTGTTCTTGGGGTTTCTCTGGAGTGCCACCAAGGAAATCAAGGCTCCTTTCATGTGTGATGTGCAACCCGGAATTGCTCTGCACGCAGTGCAGGGGAATCAGGCCTCATCTCGCGGCGAGGGGGAAGTCTCATGGTTTATCTCGAGTTGCGGCGGGAACCTGGGGTATATTCTCGAGTTACAACGGGGATGGCCCTTCCAGCCACGTGTTTGTTCAGCGACGTCAGGACTCCTGCCTAGTTGCGAGGGACAACTCGGGATTCTCCTCGAGGCTTGGCAGGGCAATTGGGACGCCTCTCCATCTGAGGCGGGAGACCAAGGGTCCCTTTCCACGTGCCACAGGAATCCTGGGACTCCTATCAAGTTTCACGAGGAGTCAGGCATCGTCCTGTTTGGAGGCACTGATCTCCGCGTACCTCTGGAATTTTCAAAGGATGTGAGGCCTCCGGTCGCGATGAGGTGTGGAACTAGGTCTTTCTCTGTGGTCTCCACAGGGGATTCAGACATTCTTTCATCTTGGGAGATGCAAGACGAGCCTGCATTCAAGTCACTGCAGGAATATCCGGCCTTATTTCGAGTCAGGGCATCGCGGTGTCCATTCCACTTGAGGCCGCAAACTCAGGGTCCCTCTCACATACCTAGAGCTGAGAGAAGCCTCCTCTTGAGGTGCTTGTGGCAAGGTGGTATTCCTCTGGAGTCGAAGCCAGGGACTAACCTCTCATCTCGAGTTGATTTTTGGTCCACGGAGCTCTTTCGTGTTGCTACAGTGACCTCAGGATCCCTCTAGCCATGAAACAGTGTTCTTGGGGTTTCTCTGGAGTGCCACCAAGGAAATCAAGGCTCCTTTCATGTGTGATGTGCAACCCGGAATTGCTCTGCACGCAGTGCAGGGGAATCAGGCCTCATCTCGCGGCGAGGGGGAAGTCTCATGGTTTATCTCGAGTTGCGGCGGGAACCTGGGGTATATTCTCGAGTTACAACGGGGATGGCCCTTCTACACACGTGTTTGTTCAGGGATGGCAGGACTCCTGCCTAGTTGCGAGGGACAACTCGGGATTCTCCTCGAGGCTTGACAGGGCAATTGGGATGCCTCTCCAGCCTAGGCGGGAGACCAAGAGACCCTTTCCACGTGCCACAGGAATCCTGGGACTCCTATCAAGTTTCACGAGGAGTCAGGCATCGTCTGCTTTGGAGGCACTGATCTCCTCGTACCTCTGGAGTTTTCAAAGGATGTGAGGCCTCCGGTCGCGATGAGGTGGGGAACTAGGTCTTTCTCTGTGGTCTCCACAGGGGATTCAGACATCCTTTCATCTTGGGAGATGCAAGACGAGCCTGCATTCAAGTCACTGCAGGGATATACGGCCTTATTTCGCGTCAGGGCATCGCAGTGTCCATTCCACTTGAGGCCGCAAACTCAGGGTCCCTCTCATATAGCTAGAGCTGAGAGAAGCCTCCTCTTGAGGTGCTTTTGGGAATGTGGTATTCCTCTGGAGTCGAAGTTAGGGACTAACCTCTCATCTCGAGTTGATTTTTGGTCCACGGAGCTCTTTCGTGTTGCTACAGTGACCTCAGGATCCCTCGAGCCTTGAAACAGTGTTCTTGGGGTTTCTCTGTAGTGCCATCAATGAAATCAAGGCTACTTTCATGTGTGATGTGCAACACGGAATTGCTCTGCACGCAGTGCAGGGGAATCGGGCCTCATCTCGCGGCGAGGGGGAAGTCTCATGGTTTTTCTCGAGTTGCGGCGGGAACCTGGGGTATATTCTCGAGTTATGACGGGGATGGCCCTTCCACCCACGTGTTTGTTCAGCGACGTCAGGACTCCTGCCTAGTTGCGAGGGACAACTCGGGATTCTCCTCGAGGCTTGGCAGGGCAATTGGGACGCCTCTCCATCTGAGGCGGGAGACCAAGGGTCCCTTTCCACGTGCCACAGGAATCCTGGGACTCCTATCAAGTTTCACGAGGAGTCAGGCATCGTCCTGTTTGGAGGCACTGATCTCCGCGTACCTCTGGAATTTTCAAAGGATGTGAGGCCTCCGGTCGCGATGAGGTGTGGAACTAGGTCTTTCTCTGTGGTCTCCACAGGGGATTCAGACATTCTTTCATCTTGGGAGATGCAAGACGAGCCTGCATTCAAGTCACTGCAGGAATATCCGGCCTTATTTCGAGTCAGGGCATCGCGGTGTCCATTCCACTTGAGGCCGCAAACTCAGGGTCCCTCTCACATAGCTAGAGCTGAGAGAAGCCTCCTCTTGAGGTGCTTGTGGCAAGGTGGTATTCCTCTGGAGTCGAAGCCAGGGACTAACCTCTCATCTCGAGTCGATTTTTCGTCCACGGAGCTCTTTTGTGTTGCTACAGTGACCTCAGGTTCCCTCTAGCCTTGAAACAGTGTTCTTGGGGTTTCTCTGGAGTGCCATGAAGGAAATCAAGACTCCTTTCATGTGTGATGTGCAACACGAAATTGCTCTGCACGCACTGCAGCGGAATCGGGCCTGATCTCCGGGCGAGGGGGAAGTCTCATGGTTTTTCTCGAGTTGCGGCGGGAACCTGGGGTATATTCTCGAGTTACGACGGGGATGGCCCTTCCACACACGTGTTTGTTCAGCGACGTCAAGACTCCTGCCTAGTTACAAGGGACAACTCGGGATTCTCCTCGAGGCTTGGCAGGGCAATTGGGACGCCTCTCCAGCTGAGGCGGGAGACCAAGGGTCCCTTTCCACGTGCCAAAGGAATCCTGGGAATCCTATCAAGTTTCATGAGGAGTCAGGCATCGTCTCCTTTGGAGGCACTGATCTCCGCGTACCTCTGGAGTTTTCAAAGGATCTGAGGCCTCCGGTCGCCATGAGGTGGGGAACTAGGTCTTTCTCTGTGGTCTCCACAGGGGATTCAGACATCCTTTCATCTTGGGAGATGCAAGACGAGCCTGCATTCAAGTCACTGCAGGGATATCCGGCCTTATTTCGAGTCAGGGCATCGCAGTGTCCATTGAACTTGAGGCCGCAAACTCAGGGTCCCTCTCACATACCTAGAGCTGAGAGAAGCCTCCTCTTGAGGTGCTTGTGGTAAGGTGGTATTCCTCTGGAGTCGAAGCCAGGGACTAACCTCTCATCTCGAGTTGATTTTTGGTCCACGGAGCTCTTTTGTGTTGCTACAGTGACCTCAGGATCCCTCTAGCCTTGAAACAGTGTTCTTGGGGTTTCTCTGGAGTGCCATGAAGGAAATCAAGTCTCCTTTCATGTGTGATGTGCAACACGGAATTACTCTGCACGCTTTGTAGGGGAATCGGGCCTCATCTCGCGGCGAGGGGGAAGTCTCATTTTTTCTCTCGAGTTGCGGCGGGAACCTGGGGTATATTCTCGAGTTACGACGGGGATGGCCCTTCCAGCCACGTGTTTGTTCAGCGACGTCAGGACTCCTGCATAGTTGCGAGGGACAACTCGGGATTCTCATCGAGGCTTGGCAGGGCAATTGGGACGCCTCTCCAGCTGAGGCGGGAGACCAAGGGTCCCTTTCCACGTGCCACAGGAATCCTGGGAATCCTATCAAGTTTCACGAGGAGTCAGGCATCGTCTCCTTTGGAGGCACTGATCTCCGCGTACCTCTGGAGTTTTCAAAGTATGTGAGGCCTCCGGTCGCCATGAGGTGGGGAAGTAGGTTTTCTCTGTGGTCTCCACAGGGGATTCAGACATCCTTTCATCTTGGGAGATGCAAGACGAGCCTGCATTCAAGTCACTGCAGGGATATTCGGCCTTATTTCGAGTCAGGGCATCACGGTGTCCATTTAACTTGAGGCCGCAAACTCAGGGTCACTCTCACATATCTAGAGTTGAGAGAAGCCTCCTCTTGAGGTGCTTGTGGTAAGGTGGTACTCCCCTGGAGTCGAAGTCAAGGACTAACCTCTCAACTCGAGTTGATTTTTGGTCCACGGAGCTCTTTTGTGTGGCTACAGTGACATCAGGATCCCTCTACCATGAAACAGTGTTCTTGGGGTTTCTCTGGAGTGCCATCAAAGAAATCAAGTCTCCTTTGATGTGTGATGTGCAAGACGGAATTGCTCTGCACGCAGTGCAGGGGAATCGGGCCTCATCTCGCGGCGAGGGGGAAGTCTCATGGTTTTTCTCGAGTTGCGGCGGGAACCTGGGGTATATTCTCGAGTTACGACGGGGATGGCCCTTCCAACCACGTGTTTGTTCAGCGACGTCAGGACTCCTGCCTAGTTGCGAGGGACAACTCGGGATTCTCCTCGAGGCTTGGCAGGGCAATTGGGACGCCTCTCCAGGTGAGCCGGGAGACGAAGGGTCCCTTTCCCCGTGCCACAGGAATAATGGGACTCCTATCAAGTTTCACGCGGAGTCAGGCATCGTCTCCTTTGGAAGCACTGTTCTCCGCGTACCTCTGGAGTTTTCGAAGGATGTGAGGCCTCCGGTCGCGATGAGGTGGGGAACTAGGTCTTTCTCTGTGGTCTCCACAGGGGATTCAGACATCCTTTCATCTTGGGAGATGCAAGACGAGCCTGCATTCAAGTCACTGCAGGGATATCCGGCCTTATTTCGAGTCAGGGCATCGCGGTGTCCATTCCACTTGAGGCCGCAAACTCAGCGTCCCTCTCACATACCTAGAGCTGAGAGAAGCCTCCTCTTGAGGTGCTTGTGGTAAGGTGGTATTCCTCTGGAGTCGAAGCCAGGGACTAACCTCTCATCTCGAGTCGATTTTTCGTCCACGGAGCTCTTTTGTGTTGCTACTGTGACCTCAGGATCCCTCTAGCCTTGAAACAGTGTTCTTGGGGTTTCTCTGGAGTGCCATGAAGGAAATCAAGACTCCTTTCATGTGTGATGTGCAACACGCAATTGCTCTGCACGCAGTGCAGCGGAATCGGGCCTGATCTCGCGGCGAGGGGGAAGCCTCATGGTTTTTCTCGAGTTGCGGCGGGAACCTGGGGTATATTCTCGAGTTACGACTGCGATGGCCCTTCCACACACGTGTTTGTTCAGCGACGTCAGGACTCCTGCCTAGTTACAAGGGACAACTCGGGATTATCCTCGAGGCTTGGCAGGGCAATTGGGACGCCTCTCCAGCTGAGGCGGGAGACCAAGGGTCCCTTTCCATGTGCCACCGGAATCCTGGGACTCCGATCAAGTTTCATGAGGAGTCAGGCATCGTCTCCTTTGGAGGCACTGATCTCCGCGTACCTCTGGAGTTTTCAAAGGATGTGAGGCCTCCGGTCGCGATGATGTGGGGAACTAGGTCTTTCTCTGTGGTCTCCACAGGGGATTCAGACATCCTTTCGTCTTGGGAGATGCAAGACGAGCCTGCATTCAAGTCACTGCAGGGATATCCGGCCTTATTTCGAGTCAGGGCATCGCAGTGTCCATTCCACTTGAGGCCGCAAAATCAGGGTCCCTCTCACATACCTAGAGCTGAGAGAAGCCTCCTCTTGAGGTGTTTGTGGTAAGGTGGTATTCCTCTGGAGTCGACGCCAGGGACTAACCTCTCATCTCGAGTTGATTTTTGGTCCACGGAGCTCTTTTGTGTTGCTACAGTGACCTCAGGATCCCTCTAGCCTTGAAACAGTGTTCTTGGGGTTTCTCTGGAGTGCTATCAAGGAAATCAAGGCTCCTATCATGTGTGATGTGAAACACTGAATTGCTCTGCACGCAGTGCAGGGGAATCGGGCCTCATCTCGCGGCGAGGGGGAAGTCTCATGGTTTTTCTCGAGTTGTGGCGGGAACCTGGGGTATATTCTCGAGTTACGACGGGGATGGCCCTTCCACCCACGTGTTTGTTCTGCGACATCAGGACTCGTGCCTAGTTGCGAGGGACAACTCGGGATTCTCCTCGAGGCTTGGCAGGGCAATTGGGACGCCTCTCCATCTGAGGCAGGAGACCAAGGGTCCCTTTCCACGTGCCACAGGAATCCTGGGACTCCTATCAAGTTTCACGAGGAGTCAGGCATCGTCTCCTTTGGAGGCACTGATTTACGCATACCTCTGGAGTTTTCAAAGGATGTGAGGCCTCCGGTCGCGATGAGGTGGGGAACTAGGGCTTTCTCTCTGGTCTCCACAGGGGATTCAGACATCCTTTCATCTTGGGTGATGCAAGACGAGCCTGCATTCAATTCACAGCAGGGATATCCGGCCTTATTTCGAGTTAGGGCATCGCAGTGTCCATTCCACTTGAGTCCGCAAAATCAGGGTCCCTCTCACATACCTAGAGCTGAGAGAAGCCTCCTCTTGAGGTGCTTGTGGTAAGGTGGTATTCCTCTGGAGTCGAAGCCAGGGACTAACCTCTCATCTCGAGTTGATTCTTGGTCCACGGACCTCTTTCCTGTTGCTCCAGTAACCTCAGGATCCCTCTAGCCTTGAAACAGTGTTCTTGGGGTTTCTCTGCAGTGCCATCAAGGAAATCAAGGCTCCTTTCATGTTTGATGTGCAACACGGAATTGCTCTGCATGCAGTGCAGGGGAATCGAGCCTCATCTCGCGGCGAGGGGGAAGTCTCATGGTTTTCTCGAGTTGCGGCGGGACCCTGGGGTATATTCTCGAGTTATGACGGGGATGGCCCTTCCAGCCACGTGTTTATTCAGCGACGTCAGGACTCCTGCCTAGTTGCGAGGGACAACTCGGGATTCTCCTCGAGGCTTGGCAGGGCAATTGAGACGCCTCTCCAGCTGAGGCGGGAGACCAACGGTCCCTTTCCACGTGCCACAGGATTCCTGGGACACCTATCAAGTTTCATGAGGAGTCAGGCATCGTCTCCTTTGGAGGCACTGATCTCCGCGTACCTTTGGAGTTTCAAAGGATGTGAGGCCTCCGGTCGCGATGAGGTGGGGAACTAGGTCTTTCTCTGTGGTCTCCACAGGGGATTCAGACATCCTTTCGTCTTGGGAGATGCAAGACGAGCCTGCATTCAATTCACTGCAGGGATATCCGGCCTTATTTCGCGTCAGGGCATCGCAGTGTCCATTCCACTTGAGTCCGCAAAATCAGGGTCCCTCTCACATACCTAGAGCTGAGAGAAGCCTCCTCTTGAGGTGCTTGTGGTAAGGTGGTATTCCTCTGGAGTCGAAGCCAGGGACTAACCTCTCATCTCGAGTTGATTTTTGGTCCACGGAGCTCTTTCGTGTTGCTACAGTGACCTCAGGATCCCTCTAGCCTTGAAACAGTGTTCTTGGGGTTTCTCTGGAGTGCCATCAAGGAAATCAAGGCTCCTTTCTTGTTAGATGTGCAATAAGGAATTGTACTGCACGCAGCGCAGGGGAATCAGGCCTCATCTCGCGGCGAGGGGGAAGTCTCATGGTTTTTCTCGAGTTGCGGAGGGAACCTGGTGTATATTCTCGAGTTACGACGGGGATGGCCCTTCCACCCACGTGTTTGTTCAGCGACGTCAGGACTCCTGCCTAGTTGCGAGGGACAACTCGGGATTCTCCTCGAGGCTTGGTAGGGCAATTGGGACGCTTCTCCAGCTGAGGCGGGAGACCAAGTGTCCCTTTCCACGTGCCACAGGAATCCTCGGACTCCTATCAAATTTCACGAGGAGTCAGGCATCGTCTCCTTTGGAGGAACTGATCTCCCCGTACCTCTGGAGTTTTCAAAGAATGTGAGGCCTCCGGTCGCCATGAGGTGGGGAACTAGGTCTTTTTCTGTGGTCTCCACAGGGGATTCAGATATCGTTTCGTCTTGGGAGATGCAAGACGAGCCTGCATTCAAGTCACTGCAGGAATATCCGGCCTTATTTCGAGTCAGGGAATCGCGGTGTCCATTCCACTTGAGGCCGCAAACTCAGCACATAGCTAGAGCTGACAGAAGCCTCTTCTTGACGTGCTTGTGGTAAGGTGGTATTCCTCTGGAGTCGAAGCCAGGGACTAACCTCTCATCTCGAGTTGATTTTTGGTCCACGGAGCTCTTTCGTGTTGCTACAGTGACCTCAGGATCCCTCTAGCCTTGAAACAGTGTTCTTGGGTTTTCTCTGGAGTGTCATCAAGGAAATCAAGGCTCCTTTCAGGTGTGATGTGCAACACGAAGTTGCTCTGCACGCAGTGCAGGGGAATCAGGCCTCCTCTCTCGCGAGGGGGAAGTCTGATGGTTTTTCTCGAGTTGCGGCAGGAACCTGGGGTATATTCTCGAGTTACGACTGGAATGGCCCTTCCACATACGTGTTTGTTCAGCGACGTCAGGACTGCTGCCTAGTTGTGAGGGACAACTCGGGATTCTCCTCGAGGCTTGGCAGGGCAATTGGGACGCCTCTCAAGCTGAGGCGGGAGACCAAGGGTCCCTTTCCACGTGCCACAGGAATCCTGGGACTCCTATCAAGTTTAACGAGGAGTCAGGCATCGTCTCCTTTGGAGGCACTGATCTCCGCGTACCTCTGGAGTTGTCAAAGGATATGAGGCCTCAGGTCGCGATGAGGTGGGGAACTAGGTCTTTCTCTGAGGTCTCCACAGGGGATTCAGACATCCTTTCGTCTTGGGAGATGCAAGACGAGCCTGCATTCAAGTCACTGCAGGGATATCCGGCCTTATTTTGAGTCAGGGCATCGCGGTGTCCATTCCACTTGAGGCCAAAAACTCAGGGTCCCTCTCACATAGCTAGAGCTGAGAGAAGCCTCCTCTTGAGGTGCTTGTGGTAAGGTGGTATTCCTCTGGAGTCAAAGCCAGGGACGAACCTCTCATCTCGAGTTGATTCTTGGTTCATGGAGCTCTTTCGTGTTGCTACATTGAGCTCAGGTTCCCTTTAGCCTTGAAACAGTGTTCTTGGGGTTTCTCTGCAGTGCCATCAAGGAAATCAAGGCTCCTTTCATGTGTGATGTGCAACACGGAATTGCTCTGCACGCAGTGCAGGGGAATCGGGCCTCATCTCGCGGCGAGGGGGAAGTCTCATGGTTTTTCTCGAGTTGCGGCGGGAACCTGGGGTATATTCTCGAGTTACGACGGGGATGGCCCTTCCACACACGTGTTTGTTCAGCGACGTCAGGACTCCTGCCTAGTTGCGAGGGACAACTCGGGGGTCTCCTCGAGGCTTGGCAGGGCAATTGGGACGCCTCTCCAGCTGAGGCGGGAGACCAAGGGTCCCTTTCCACGTGCCACAGGAATCCTGGGACTCCTATCAAGTTTAACGAGGAGTCAGGCATCGTCTCCTTTGGAGGCACTGATCTCCGCGTTCCTCTGGGGTTTTCAAAGGATGTGAGGACTCCGGTCGCGATGAGATGGGGAACTAGGTCTTTCTCTGTGGTTTCCACAGGGGATTCAGACATTCTGTCGTTTTGGGAGATGCAAGACGAGCCTGCATTCAAGTCACTGCAGGGATATCCGTCCTTATTTCGAGTCAGGGCATCGCGGTGTCCATTCCACTTGAGGCCGCAAACTCAGGGTCCCTCTCACATACCTAGAGCTGAGAGAAGCCTCCCCTTGAGGTGCTTGTGGTAAGGTGGTAATCCTCTGGAGTCGAAGCCAGGGACTAACCTCTCATCTCGAGTTGATTCTTGGTCCACGGAGCTCTTTCTTGTGGCTACAGTGACCTCAGGATCCCTCTAGCCTTGAAACAGTGTTCTTGGGGTTTCTCTGGAGTGCCATCAAGGAAATCAAGGCTCCTTTCATGTGTGATGTGCAACACGAAATTTCTCTGCACCCAGTGCAGGGGAATCGGGCCTCATTTTGCGGCGAGGGGGAAGTTTCATGGTTATTCTCGAGTTGCGGCGGGAACCTGGGGTATATTCTCGAGTTACGATGGGGATGGCCCTTCCACACACGTGTTTGTTCAGCGACGTCAGGACTCCTGCCTAGTTGCGAGGGACAACTCGGGATTCTCCTCGAGGCTTGGCAGGGCAATTGGGACGCCTCTCCAGCTGAGGCGTGAGACCAAGGGTCCCTTTCCACGTGCCACAGGAATCCTGGGACTCCTATCAAGTTTCACGAGGAGTCAGGCATCGTCTCCTTTGAAGGCACTGATCTCCGCGTACCTCTGGAGTTTTCAAAGGATGTGAGGCCTCCGGTCGCGAGGAAGTGGGGAACTAGGTCTTTCTCTGTGGTCTCCACAGGTGATTCAGACATCCTTTCATCTTGGGAGATGCAAGACGAGCCTGCATTCAAGTCACTGCAGGGATATCCGGCCTTATTTCGAGGCAGGGCATCGCGGTGTCCATTCCACTTGAGGCCGCAAACTCAGGGTCCCTCTCACATACCTAGAGCTGAGAGAAGCCTCCTCTTGAGGTGCTTGTGGTAAGGTGGTATTCCTCTGGAGTCGAAGCCAGGGACTAACCTCTCATCTCGAGTTGATTCTTGGTCCACGGAGTTCTTTCGTGTGGCTACAGTGACCTCAGGATCCCTCTAGCCTTCAAACAGTGTTCTTGGGGTTTCTCTGGAGTGCCATCTAGGAAATCAAGGCTCCTTTCATGTGTGATGTGCAACACGGAATTGCTCTGCACGCAGTGCTGGGGAATCGGGCCTCATCTCGTGGCGAGGGGGAAGTCTCATGGTTTTTCTCGAGTTGCGGCGGGAACCTGGGGTATATTCTCGAGTTACGACTGCGATGGCCCTTCCACACACGTGTTTGTTCAGCGACGGCAGGACTCCTGCCTAGTTGCGAGGGACAACTCGGGATTCTCCTCGAGGCTTGGCAGGGCAATTGGGACGCCTCTCCAGCTGAGGCGGGAGACCAAGGGTCCCTTTCCACGTGCCACAGGAATCCTGGGACTCCTATCAAGTTTCACTAGGAGTCAGGCATCGTCTCCTTTGGAGGCACGGATCTCTGCGTACCTCTGGAGTTATCACAGGATGTGAGGCCTCCGGTCGCGATGAGGTGGGGAACTAGGTCTTTCTCTGTGGTCTCCACAGGGGATTCAGACATCCTTTCATCTTGGGAGATGCAAGACGAGCCTGCATTCAAGTCACTGCAGGGATATCCAGCCTTATTTTGAGTCAGGGCATCGCGGTGTCCATTCCACTTGAGGCCGCAAACTCAGCACATAGCTAGAGCTGAGAGAAGCCTCCTCTTGAGGTGCTTGTGGTAAGGTGGTATTCCTCTGGAGTCGAAGCCACGGACTAACCTCTCATCTCGAGTTGTTTCTTGGTCCACGGAGCTCGTTCGTGTTGCTACAGTGACCTCAGGATCCCTCTAGCCTTGAAACAGTGTTCTTTGGGTTTCTCTGGAGTGCCATCAAGGAAATTAAGGTTCCTTTCATGTGTGATGTGCAACACGAAATTGCTCTGCACGCAGTGCAGGGGAATCGGGCCTCATCTCGGGGCGAGGGGGAAGTCTCATGGTTTTTCTCGAGTTGCGGCGGGAACCTGGGGTATATTCTCGAGTTACGACGGGGATGGCCCTTCCACCCACGTGTTTGTTCAGCGACGTCAGGACATCTGCCTAGTTGCGAGGGACAACTCGGGATTCTCCTCGAGGCTTGGCAGGGCAATTGGGACACCTCTCCAGCTGAGGCGGGAGACCAAGGGTCCCTTTCCACGTGCCACAGGAATCCTGGGACTCCTATCAAGTTTCACGAGGAGTCAGGCATCGTCTCCTTTGGAGGCACTGATCTCCGCGTACCTCTGGAATTTTCAAAGGATGTGAGGCCTCCGGTCGCCATGAGGTGGGGAACTAGGTCTTTCTCTGTGGTCTCCACAGGGGATTCAGACATCCTTTCGTCTTGGGAGATGCAAGACGAGCCTGCATTCAAGTCACTGCAGGGATATCCGGCCTTATTTCGAGTCAGGGCATCGCGGTGTCCATTTCACTTGAGGCAGCAAAATCAGGGTCCCTCTCACATACCTAGAGCTGAGAGAAGCCTCCTCTTGAGATGCTTGTGGTAAGGTGGTATTCCTCTGGAGTCGAAGCCAGGGACTAACCTCTCATCTCGAGTTGATTTTTGGGCCACGGAGCTCTTTCGTGTTGCTACAGTGACTTCAGGATCCCTCTAGACTTGAAACAGTGTTTTTGGGGTTTCTCTGGAGTGCCACCAAGGAAATCAAGGCTTCTTTCATGTGTGATGTGCAACACGGAATTGCTCTGCACGCAGGGCAGGGGATTCGGGCCTCATCTCGCGGCGAGGGGGAAGTCTCATGGTTTTTCTCGAGTTGCGGCGGGAACCTGGGGTATATTCTCGAGTTAGGACGGGGATGGCCCTTCCACCCACGTGTTTGTTCAGCGACGTCAGGACTCATGCCTAGTTGCGAGGGACAACTCGGGATTCTCCTCGAGGCGTGGCAGGGCAATTGGGATGCCTCTCCAGCTGAGGCGGGAGACCAAGGGTCCCTTTCCATGTGCCACAGGAATCCTGGGACTCCTATCAAGTTTCACGAGGAGTCAGGCATCGTCTCCTTTGGAGGCACTGATCTCCGCGTGCCTCTGGAGTTTTCATAGGATGTGAGGCCTCCGGTCGCCATGAGGTGGGGAACTAGGTCATTCTCTGTGGTCTCCACAGGGGATTCAGACATCCTTTCGTCTTGGGAGATGCAAGACGAGCCTGCATTCAAGTCACTGCAGGGATATCCGACCTTACTTCGAGTCAGGGCATCGCGGTGACCATTCCACTTGAGGCCGCAAACTCAGGGTCCCTCTCCATACCAAGAGCTGAGAGAAGCCTCCTCTTGAGGTGCTTGTGGTAAGGTGGTATTCCTCTGGAGTCGAAGCCAGGGACTAACCTCTCATCTCGAGTTGATTTTTGGTCCACGGAGCTCTTTCGTGTTGATACATTTACTTCAGGATCCCTCTAGACTTGAAACAGTGTTTTTGGGGTTTCTCTGGAGTGCCACCAAGGAAATCAAGGCTCCTTTCATGTGTGATGTGCAACACGGAATTTCTCTGCACGCAGTGCAGGGGAATCGGGCCTCATCTCGCGGCGAGGGGGAAGTCTCATGGTTTTACTCGAGTTGCGGCGGGAACCTGGGGTATATTCTCGAGTTTAAGACGGGGATGGTCCCTCCACACACGTGTTTGTTCAGCGACGTCAGGACTCCTGCCTAGTTGCGAGGGACAACTCGGGATTCTCCTCGAGGCTTGGCAGGGCAATTGGGACGCCTCTCCAGCTGAGGCGGGAGACCAAGTGTCCCTTTCCACGTGCCACAGGAATCCTGGGACTCCTATCAAGTTTCACGAGGAGTCAGGCATCGTCTCCTTTGGAGGCACTGATCTCCGCGTACCTCTGGAGTTTTCAAAGCATGTGAGGCCTCCGGTCGCGATGAGGTGGGGAACTAGGTCTTTCTCTGTGGTCTCCACAGGGGATTCAGACATCCTTTCGTCTTGGGAGATGCAAGTCGAGCCTGCATTCAAGTCACTGCAGGGATATCCGGCCTTATTTCGCGTCAGGGAATCGCAGTGTCCATTCCACTTGAGGCCTCAAACTCAGGGTCCCTCTCACATACCTAGAGCTGAGAGAAGCCTCCTCTTGAGGTGCTTGTGGTAAGGTGGTATTCCTCTGGAGTCGAAGCCAGGGACTAACCTCTCATTTCGAGTTGATTCTTGGTCCACGTTGCTCTTTCGTGTAGCTACAGTGACCTCAGGATCCCTCTAGCCTGAAAGAGTGTTCTTGGGGTTTCTCTGAAGTGCCATCAAGGAAATCAAGGCTTTTTTCATGTGTGATGTGCAACACGGAATTGCTCTGCATGCAGTGCAGGGGAATCGGGCCTCATCTCGCGGCGAGGGGGAAGTCTCATGGTTTTTCTCGAGTTGCGGCGGGACCCTGGGGTATATTCTCGAGTTATGACGGGGATGGCCCTTCCAGCCTCGTGTTTGTTCAGCGACGTCAGGACTCCTGCCTAGTTGCGAGGGACAACTCGGGATTCTCCTCGAGGCTTGGCAGGGCAATTGGGACGCCTCTCCAGCTGAGGCGGGAGACCAAGGGTCCCTTTCCACGTGCCACAGGAATCCTGGGACTCCTATCAAGTTTCACGAGGAGTCAGGCATCGTCTCCTTTGGAGGCACTGATCTCCGCGTACCTCTGGAGTTTTCAAAGGATGTGAGGCCTCCGGTCGCGATGAGGTGGGGAACTACGTCTTTTTCTGTGGTCTCCACAGGGGATTCAGACATCCTTTCGTCTTGGGAGATGCAAGACGAGGCTGCATTCAAGTCACTGCAGGGATATCCGGCCTTATTTCGAGTCAGGGCATTGCGGTGTCTATTCTACTTGAGGCCGCAAACTCAGGGTCCCTCTCACATACCTAGAGCTGAGAGAAGCCTCCTCTTGAGGTGCTTGTGGTAAGGTGGTATTCCTCTGGAGTCGAAGCCAGGGACTAACCTCTCATCTCGAGTTGATTTTTGGTCCATGAATCTCTTTCGTGTTGCTACAGTGACCTCATGATCCCTCTAGCCTTGAAACAGTGTTCTTGGGGTTTCTCTGGAGTGCCATCAAGGAAATCAAGGCTCCTTTCATGTGTGATGTGCAACACGGGATTGCTCTGCACGCAGTGCAGGGGAATCAGGCCTCATCTCGCGGCGAGGGGGAAGTCTCATGGTTTTTCTCGAGTTGCGGCGGGAACCTGGGGTATATTCCCGAGTAAAACGGGGATGGCCCTTCCAGCCTCGTGTTTGTTCAGCGACATCAGGACTCCTGCCTAGTTGCGAGGGACAACTCGGGATTCTCCTCGAGGCTTGGCAGGGCAATTGGGACGCCTCTCCAGCTGAGGCGGGAGACCAAGGGTCCCTTTCCACGTGCCACAGGAATCCTGGTACGCCTATCAAGTTTCACGAGGAGTCAGGCATCGTCTCCTTTGGAGGCACTGATCTCCACGTACCTCTGGAGTTTTCAAAAGATGTGAGGCCTCCGGTCGCGATGAGGTGGGGAACTAGGTCTTTCTCTGTGGTCTCCACAGGGGACTCAGACATCCTTTCGTCTTGGGAGATGCATGACGATCCTGCATTCAAGTCACTGCAGGGATATCCGGCCTTATTTTGAGTCAGGGCATCGCGGTGTCTTATCCACTTGACGCTGCAAACTCAGGGTCCCTCTCACATACCTAGAGCTGAGAGAAGCCTCCTCTTGAGGTGCTTGTGGTAAGGTGGTATTCCTCTGGAGTTGAAGCCAGAGACTGACCTCTCATCTCGAGTTGATTTTTGGTCCACGGAGCTCTTTCGTGTTGCTCCAGTGACCTCAGGATCCCTCTAGCCTTGAAACAGTGTTCTTGGGGTTTCTCTAGAGTGCCATCAAGGAAATCAAGGCTCCTTTCATGTTTGATGTGCAACACGGAATTGCTCTGCATGCAGTGCAGGAGAATCGAGCCTCATCTCGCGGCGAGGGGGAAGTCTCATGGTTTTTCTCGAGTTGCGGCGGGACCCTGGGGTATATTTTCGAGTTATGACGGGGATGGCACTTCCAGCCACGTGTTTGTTCAGCGACGTCAGGACTCCTGCCTAGTAGCAAGGGACAACTCGGGATGCTCCTCGAGGCTTGGCAGGATAATTGGGACGCCTCTCCAGCTGAGGCGGGAGACCAAGGGTCCCTTTCCACGTGCCACAGGTATCCGGGGACTCCTATCAAGTTTCACGAGGAGTCAGGCATCGTCTCCTTTGGAGGCACTGATCTCCGCGTACCTCTGGAGTTTTCAAAGGATGTGAGGCCTCCGTTCGCGATGAGGTGGGGAATTAGATCTTTCTCTGAGGTCTCCACAGGGGATTCAGACATCCTTTCGTCTTGGGAGATGCAAGACGAGCCTGCATTCAAGTCACTGCAGGGATATCCGGCCTTATTTCGAGTCAGGGCATCGCGGTGTCCATTCCACTTGAGGCCGCAAACTCAGGGTCCCTCTCACATACCTAGAGCTGAGAGAAGCCTCCTCTTGAGGTGCTTGTGTTAAGATAGTATCCTCTGGAGTCGAAGCCAGGGACTAACCTCTCATCTCGAGTTGATTTTTGGGCCACGGAGCTCTTTAGTGTGGCTTCAGTGACGTCACGATCCCTCTAGCCTTGAAACAGTGTTCTTGGGGTTTCTCCAGAGTGCCATCAAGGAAATCAAGGCTCCTTTCATGTGTGATGTGCAACACGGAATTGCTCTGCACGCAGTGCAGGGGAATCGGGCCTCATCTCGCGGCGAGGGGGAAGTCTCATTGTTTTTCTCGAGTTGCGGCGGGAACCTGGGGTATATTCTCGAGTTACGACTGGGATGGCCCTTCCACCCACGTGTTTGTTCAGCGACGTCAGGACTCCTGCTTAGTTGCGAGGGACAACTCGGGATTCTCCTCGAGGCTTGGCAGGGCAATTGGGACGCCTCTCCAGCTGAGGCGGGAGACCACGGGTCCCTTTCCACGTGCCACAGGAATCCTGGGATTCCTATCAAGTTTCACGAGGAGTCAGGCATCGTCTCCTTTGGAGGTACTGATCTTCGCGTTCCTCTGGAGTTTTCGAAGGATGTGAGGCCTCCGGTCGCGATGAGGTGGGGAACTAGGTCTTTCTCTGTGGTCTCCACAGGGGATTCAGACTTTCTTTCGTCTTGGGAGATGCAAGACGAGCCTGCATTCAAGTCACTGCAGGGATATCCGGCCTTATTTCGAGTCAGGGCATCGCGGTGTTCATTCCACTTGAGGCCGCAAACTCAGGGTCCCTCTCACATACCTAGAGCTGAGAGAAGCCTCCTCTTGAGGTGCTTGTGGTAAGGTGGTATTCCTCTGGAGTCGAAGCCAGGGACTAACCTCTCATCTCGAGTTGATTTTTTGTCCACGGAGCTCTTTCGTGTTGCTACAGTGACCTCAGGATCCCTCTAGCCTTGAAACAGTGTTCTTGGAGATTCTCTGGTGTGCCATCAAGGAAATCAAGGCTCCTTTCATGTGTGATGTGCAACAAGGAATTGCTCTGCACGCAGTGCAGGGGAATCGGGCCTCATCTCGCGGCGAGGGGGAAGTCTCATGGTTTTTTTCGAGTTGTGGCGGGAACCTGGGGTATCTTCTCGAGTTACGACGGGGATGGCCCTTCCAACCACGTGTTTGTTTAGCGACGTCAGGACTCCTTCCTAGTTGCGAGGGACAACTCGGGATTCTCCTCGAGGCTTGGCAGGGCAATTGGGACGCCTCTCCAGCTGAGGCGGGAGAACATGTGTCCCTTTCCACGTGCACAGGAATCCTGGGACTCCTATCAAGTTTCACGAGGAGTCAGGCATCGTCTCCTTTGGAGGCACTGATCTCCGCGTACCTCTGAAGTTTTCAAAGGATGTGAGGCCTCCGGTCGCGATGAGGTGGGGTACTAGGTCTTTCTCTGTGGTCTCCACAGGGGATTCAGACATCCTTTCGTCTTGCGAGATTCAAGATGAGCCTGCATTCAAGTCACTGCAGGGATATCCAGCCTTATTTCGAGGCAGGGCATCGCGGTGTCCATTCCACTTGAGGCCGCAAACTCAGGGTCCCTCTCACATACCTAGAGCTGAGAGAAGCCTCCTCTTGAGGTGCTTGTGGTAAGGTGGTATTCCTCTTTAGTCGAAGCCAGGGACTATCCTCTCATCTCGAGTTGAATTTGGTCCACGGAGCTCTTTCGTGTTGCTACAGTGACCTCAGGATCCATCTAGCCTTGGAACAGTGTTCTTGGGGTTTCTCTGGAGTGCCATCAAGGAAATCAAGGCTCCTTTCATGTGTGATGTGCAACACGGAATTGCTCTGCGCGTAGTGCAGGGGAATCGGGCCTCATATCGCGGCGATGGGGAAGTCTCATGGTTTTTCTCGAGTTGCGGCGGGAACCTGGGGTATATTCTCGAGTTACGACGGGGATGGCACTTCCAACCACGTGTTTGTTCAGCGACGTCAGGACTCCTTCCTAGTTGCGAGGGACAACTCGGGATTGTCCTCGAGGCTTGGCAGGGCAATTTGGACGCCTCTCTAGCTGAGGCGGGAGACCAAGGGTCCCTTTCCACGTGCACAGGTATCCTGGGACTCCTATCAAGTTTCACAAGGAGTCAGGCATCTTCTCCTTTGGAGGCACTGACCTCCGCGTACCTCTGGAGTTTTCAAAGGATGTGAGGCCTCCGGTCGCGATGAGGTGGGGAACTAGGTCTTTTCTGTGGTCTCCAGAGGGGATTCAGACATCCTTTCGTCTTGGGAGATGCAAGACGAGCCTGCATTCAAGTCACTGCAGGGATATCCGGCCTTATTTCGAGTCAGGGCATCGCGGTGTCCATTCCACTTGAGGCCCCAAACTCAGGGTCCCTCTCACAAACCTAGAGCTGAGAGAAGCCTCCTCTTGAGGTGCTTGTGGTAAGGTGGTATTCCTCTGGAGTCGAAGCCAGGGACTAACCTCTCATCTCGAGTTGATTTTTGGTCCATGTAGCTCTTTCGTGTTGCTACAGTGACCTCATGATCCCTCTAGCCTTGAAACAGTGTTCTTGGGGTTTCTCTGGAGTGCCATCAAGGAAATCAAGGCTCCTTTCATGTGTGATGTGCAACACGGAATTGCTCTGCACGCAGTGCAGGGGAATCGGGCCTCATCTCGCGGCGAGGGGGAAGTCTCATGGTTTTTCTCGAGTTGCGGCGGAACCTGGGGGATATTCTCGAGTTACGACGGGGATGGCCCTTCCACCCACGTGTTTGTGCAGCGACGGCAGGACTCCTGCCTAGTTGCGAGGGACAACTTGGGATTCTACTCGAGGCTTGGCAGGGCAATTGGGACGCCTCTCCAGCTGAGGCGGAAGACCAAGGGTCCCTTTCAACGTGCCACAGGAATCCTGGGACTCCTATCAAGTTTCACGAGGAGTCAGGCATCGTCTCCTTTGGAGGCACTGATCTCCGCGTACCTCTGGAATTTTCAAAGGATGTGAGGCCTCCGGTCGCGATGAGGTGGGGAACTAGGTCTTTCTCTGTGGTCTCCACAGGGGATTCAGACATCCTTTCGTCTTGGGAGATGCAAGACGAGCCTGCATTCAAGTCACTGCAGGGATATCCAGCCTTATTTCGAGGCAGGGCATCGCGGTGTCCATTCCACTTGAGGCCGCAAACTCAGTGTCTCTCTCACATACCTAGAGCTGAGAGAATCCTCCTCTTGAGGTGCATGTGGTGTGGTGGCATTCCTCTGGAGTCGAAGCCACGGACTAACCTCTCATCTCGAGTTGATTTTTGGTCCACGGAGCTCTTTCGTGTGGCTACAGTGACCTCAGGATCCCTCTAGCCTTGAAACAGTGTTCTTGGGGTTTCTCTGGAGTGCCATCAAGGAAATCAAGGCTCCTTTCATGTGTGATGTGCAACACGGAATTGCTCTGCACTCAATGCAGGGGAATCGGGCCTCATCTCGCGGCTAGGGAAAAGTCTCCTGGTTTTTCTCGAGTTGCGGCGGGAACCTGGGGTATATTCTCGAGTTAGACGGGGATGGCCCTTCCACACACGTGTTTGTTCAGCGACGTCAGGACTCCTGCCTAGTTGCGAGGGACAACTCGGGATTCTCCTCGAGGCTTGGCAGGGCAATTGGGACGCCTCTCCAGCTGAGGCGGGAGACCAAGGGTCCCTTTCCACGTGCCACAGGAATCCTGGGACTCCTATCAAGTTTCACGAGGAGTCAGGCTTCGTCTCCTTTGGAGCCACTGATCTCCGCGTACCTCTGGAGTTTTCAAAGGATGTGAGGCCTCCGGTCGCGATGAGGTGGGGAACTAGGTCTTTCTCTGTGGTCTCCACAGGGGATTCAGTCATCCTTTCATTTTGGAAGATGCAAGACGAGCCTGCATTCAAGTCACTGCAGGGATATCCGGCCTTATTTCGCGTCAGGGCATCACAGTGTCCATTACACTTAGGCCGCAAAATCAGGGTCCCTCTCACATATCCAGAGCTCAGAGAAGCCTCCTCTTGAGGTGCTTGTGGTACGGTGGTATTCTTCTGGAGTCGAAGTTAGGGACTAACCTCTCATCTCGAGTTGATTTTTGGTCCATGGAGCTCTTTCGTGTTGCTACAGTGACCTCAGGATCCCTCTAGCCTTGAAAGAGTGTTCTTGGGGTTTCTCTGGAGTGCCATCAAGGAAATCAAGGCTCCTTTCATATGTGATGTGCAACACGGAATTGCTCTGCACGCAGTGCAGGGGAATGGGGCCTCATCTCTCGGCGAGGGGGAAGTCTCATGGTTTTTCTCGAGTTGCGGCGGGAACCTGGGGTATATTCTCGAATTACGACGGGGATGGCCTTTCCACTCACTTGTTTGTTCAGCGACGTCAGGACTCCTGCCTAGTTGCGAGGGACAACTCGCGATTCTCCTCGAGGCTTGGCAGGGCAATTGGGACGCCTCTCCAGCTGAGGCGGGAGACCAAGGGTCCCTTTCCACGTCCCACAGGAATCCTGGGACTCCTATCAAGTTTCACGAGGAATCAGGCATCGTCTCCTTTGGAGGCACTGATCTCCGCGTACCTCTGGAGTTTAAAAAGGATGTGAGGCCTCCGGTCGCCATGAGGTGGGGAACTAGGTCTTTCTCTGTGGTCTCCACAGGGGATTCAGACATCCTTTAATCTTGGGAGATGCAAGACGAGCCTGCATTCAAGTCACTGCAGGGATATCCGGCCTTATTTCGCGTCAGGGCATCGCAGTGTCCATTCCACTTGAGGCCGCAAAATCAGGGTCCCTCTCACATACCTAGAGCTGAGAGAAGCCTCCTCTTGAGGTGCTTGTGTTAAGGTGGTATTCCTCTGGAGTCGAAGTTAGTGACTAACCTCTCGTCTCGAGTTGATTTTTGGTCCACGGAAGTCTTTCGTGTTGCTACAGTGACCTCAGGATCCCTCTAGCCTTGAAACAGTGTTCTTGGCGTTTATCTGGAGTGCCATCAAGGAAATCAAGGCCCCTTTCATATGTGGTGTGCAACAGGGAATTGCGCTGCACGCAGTGCTGGAGAATGGGGCCTCATCTCGTGGCGAGGGGGAAGTCTCAGGTTTTTTCTCGAGTTGCGACGGGAACCTGGGGTAAATTCTCGAGTTACGACGGGGATGGCCCTTCCACCCACGTGTTTGTTCAGCGATGTCTGGACTCCTGCCTAGTTGCGAGGGACAACTCGCGATACTCCTCGAGGCTTGGCAGGGCAATTGGGACGCCTCTTCAGCTGAGGCATGAGACCAAGGGTCCCTTTCCACGTGCCACAGGAATCCTGGGACTCCTATCAAGTTTCACGAGGAGTCAGGCATCGTCTCCTTTGGAGGCACTGATCTCCGCGTACCTCTGGAGTTTTCAAATGATGTGAGGCCTCCGCTCGCGATGAGGTGGGGAACTAGTTCTTTCTCTGTGGTCTACACAGGTAATTCAGATATCCTTTCGTCTTGGGAGATGCAAGATGAGCCTGCATTCATGTCACTGCAGGGATATCCGGCCTTATTTCGAGTCAGGGCATCGCGGTGTCCATTCCACTTGAAGCCGCTAAATCAGGGTCCCTCTCACATACCTAGAGCTGAGAGAAGCCTCCTCTTGAGGTGCTTGTGGTAACGTGGTATTCCTCTGGAGTGGAAGCCAGGGACTAACCTCTCATCTCGAGTTGATTTGTGGTCCACGGAGCTCTTTCGTGTTGCTACAGTGACCTCAGGATCCCTCTAGCCTTGAAGCAGTATTCCTGGGGTTTCTCTGGAGTGCCACCAAGGAAATTAAGGCTCTTTTCATGTGTGATGTGCAACACAGAATTGCTCTGCATGCAGTGCAGGGGAATCGGGCCTCATCTCACGGCGAGTGGGAAATCTCATGGTTTTTCTCGAGTGCCGCGGGAACCTGGGGTATATTCTCGAGTTACGACGGGGATGGCCCTTCCACCCACGTGTTTGTTCAGCCAGGTCAGGACTCCTGCCTAGTTGCGAGGGACAACTCGGTATTCTAATCGAGGCTTGGCAGGGCAATTGGGACGCCTCTCCAGCTGAGGCGGGAGACCAAGGGTCCCTTTCCACGTGCCACAGGAATCCTGGGACTCCTATCTAGTTTCACGAGGAGTCAGGCATCGTCTCCTTTGGAGGCACTGATCTCCGCGTACCTCTGGAGTTTGCAAAAGATGTGAGGCCTCCGGTCGCCATGAGGTGGGGAACTAGGTCTTTCTCTGTGGTCTCCATAGGGGATTCAGACATCCTTTCGTCTTGGGAGATGCAAGACGAGCCTGCATTCAAGTCACTGCAGGGATATCCGGCCTTATTTCGAGGCAGGGCATCGCGGTGTCCATTCCACTTGAGGCCGCAAACTCAGGGTATCTCTCACATACCTAGAGCTGGGAGAAGCCTCCCCTTGAGGTGCTTTTGGTAAGGTGGTATTCCTCTGGAGTCGAAGCCAGGGACTAACCTCTCATCTCGAGTTGATTTTTGGTCCACGGAGCTCTTTCGTGTTGCTACAGTGACCTCAGGATCCCTCTAGCCTTGAAACAGTGTTCTTGGGGTTTCTCTGGAGTTCCATCAAGGAAATCAAGGCTCCTTTCATGTGTGACGTGCAACACGGAATTGCTCTGCACGCAGTGCAGGGGAATCAGGCCTCATCTCACGGCGAGGGGGAGATCTCATGGTTTTTCTCGAGTTGCGGCGGGAACCTGGGGTATATTCTCGAGTTACGACTGGGATGGCCCTTCCACACACGTGTTTGTTCAGCGACGTAAGGACTCCTGCCTAGTTGCGAGGGACAACTCGGGATTCTCCTCGAGGCTTGGCAGGGCAATTGGGACGCCTCTCCAGCTGAGGCGGGAGACCAAGGGTCTCTTTCCACGTGCCCCAGGAATCCTGGGACTCCTATCAAGTTTCACAAGGAGTCAGGCATCGTCTCCTTTGAAGGCACTGATCTCCGCGTACCTCTGGAGTTTTCAAAGGATGTGAGGCCTCCGGTCGCGATGAGGTAGTAAACTAGGTCTTTCTCTGTGGTCTCCACAGGGGATTCAGACATTCTTTCATCTTGGGAGATGCAAGACGAGTCTGCATTCAAGTCACTGCAGGGATATCCGGGCTTATTTCGCGTCAGGGCATCGCAGTGTAAATTCCACTTGAGGCCGCAAACTCAGGGTCCCTCTCACATACCTAGAGCAGAGAGAAGCCTCCTCGTGTGGTACTTGTGGTAAGGTGGTATTCCTCTGGAGTCGAAGCCAGGGACTAACCTCTCATCTTGAGTTGATTTTTGGTCCACGGAGCTCTTTCGTGTTGCTACAGTGACCTCAGGATCCCTCTAGCTTTGAAACTGTGTTCTGGGGTTTCTCTGGAGTGCCATCAAGGAAATCAAGGCTCCTTTCATGTGTGATGTGCAACACGAAATTGCTCTGCACGCAGTGCATGGGAATCGGGCCTCATCTCGCGGCGAGGGGGAAGTCTCATGGTTTTTCTCGAGTTGCGGCGGGAACCTGGGGTATATTCTTGAGTTACGACGGGGATGGCCCTTCCACACACGTGTTTGTTCAGCGACGTCAGGACTCCTGCCTAGTTGCGAGGGACAACTCGGGATTCTCCTCGAGGCTTGGCAGGGCAATTGGGATGCCTCTCCAGCTGAGGCGGGAGACCAAGGGTCCCTGTCCACGTTCCACAGGAATCATGGGACTCCTATCAAGTTTCACGAGGAGTCAGGCATCGTCTCCTTTGGAGGCACTGATCTCCGCGTACCTCTGGAGTTTTGAAAGGATGTGAGACCTCCGGTCGGGATGATTTGGGGAACTAGGTCTTTCTCTGTGGTCTCCACAGGGGATTCAGACATCCTTTCGTCTTGGGAGATGCAAGACGAGCCTGCATTCAAGTCATTGCAGGGATATCCGGCCTTATTTCGAGTCAGGGCATCGCGGTGTCCATTCCACTTGAGGCCGCAAACTCAGGGTCCCTCTCACATACCTAGAGCTGAGAGAAGCCTCCTCTTGAGGTGCTTGTGGTAAGGTGGTATTCCTCTGGAGTCGAAGCCAGGGACTAACCTCTCATCTCGAGTTGATTTTTGGTCCACGGAGCTCTTTCGTGTTGCTACAGTGACCTCAGGCTTCCTCTAGCCTTGAAACAGTGTTCTTGGGGTTTCTCTGGAGTGCCATCAAGGAAATCAAGGCTCCTTTCATGTGTGATGTGCAACACGGAATTGCTCTGCACGCAGTGCAGGGGAATCGGGCCTCATCTCTGGGCGAGGGGGAAGTCTCATGGTTTTTCTCGAGTTGCGGCGGGAACCTGGGGTATATTCTCGAGTTACGACGGGGATGGCCCTTCCACCCACGTGTTTGTTCAGCGACGGCAGGACTCCTGCCTAGTTGCGAGGGACAACTCGGGATTCTCCTCGAGGCTTGGCAGGGCAATTGTGAGGCCTCTCCAGCTGAGGCGGGAGACCAATGGTCCCTTTCCACGTGCCACAGGAATCCTGGGACTCCTATCAAGTTTCACGAGGAGTCAGGCATCGTCTCCTTTGGAGCCACTGATCTCCGCGTACCTCTGGAGTTTTCAAAGGATGTGAGGCCTCCGGTCGCGATGAGGTGGGGAACTAGGTCTTTCTCTGTGGTCTCCACAGGTGATTCAGACATCCTTTCGTCTTGGCAGATGCAAGACGAGCCTGCATTCAAGTAACTGCAAGGATATCCGGCCTTATTTCGAGCCAGGGCATCGCGGTGTCCATTCCACTTGAGGCCGCAAACTCAGGGTCCCTCTCACATACCTAGAGCTGAGAGAAGCCTCCTCTTGAGGTGCTTGTGGTAAGGTGGTATTCCTCTGGAGTCGAAGCCAGGGACTAACCTCTCATCTCGAGTTGATTTTTTGTCCACGGAGCTCTTTCGTGTTGCTACAGTGACCTCATGATCCCTCTAGCCTTGAAACAGTGTTCTTGGGGTTTCTCTGGAGTGCCATCAAGGAAATCAAGGCTCCTTTCAAGTGTGATGTGCAACACGGAATTGCTCTGCACGCAGTGCAGGGGAATCAGGCCTCATCTCGCGGCGAGGGGGAAGTCTCATGGTTTATCTCAAGTTGCGGCGGGAACCTGGGGTATATTCTCGAGTTACAACGGAGATGTCCCTTCTACACACGTGTTTGTTCAGCGATGGCAGGACTCTTGCCTAGTTGCGAGGGACAACTCGGGATTCTCCTCGAGGCTTGGAAGGGCAATTGGGATGCCTCTCCAGCTGAGGCGGGAGACCAAGAGTCCCTTTCCACGTGCCACAGGAATCCTGGGACTCCTATCAAGTTTCACGAGGAGTCAGGCATCGTCTCCTTTGGAGGCACTGATCTCCGCGTACCTCTGGAGTTTTCAAAGGATGTGAGGCCTCCGGTCGCCATGAGGTGGGGAACTAGGTCTTTCGCTGTGGTCTCCACAGAGGATTCAGACATCCTTTCATCTTGGGAGATGCAAGACGAGCCTGCATTCAAGTCACTGCAGGGATATCCGGTCTTATTTCGCGTCAGGGCATCGCAGTGTCCATTCCACTTGAGGCCGCAAACTCAGGGTCCCTCTCATATAGCTAGAGCTGAGAGAAGCCTCCTCTTGACGTGCTTTTGGTAAGGTGGTATTCCTCTGGAGTCGAAGTTAGGGACTAACCTCTCATCTCGAGTTGATTTTTGGTCCACGGAGCTCTTTCGTGTTGCTACGGTGACCTCAGGATCCCTCTAGCCTTGAAACAGTGTTCTTGGGGTTTCTCTGGAGTGCCATCAAGGAAATCAAGGCTCCTTTCATGTGTGATGTGCAACACGGAATTGCGCTGCACGCAGTGCAGGGGAATCGGGCCTCATCTCACGGCGAGGGGAAAGTCTCATGGTTTTTCTCGAGTTGCGGCGGGAACCTGGGGTATATTCTCGAGTTACGACGGGGATGGCCCTTCCACCCACTTGTTTGTTCACCGACGTCAGGACTCCTGCCTAATTGCGAGGGACAACTCGCGATTCTCCTCGAGGCTTGGCAGGGCAATTGGGACGCCTCTCCAGCTGAGGCGGGAGACCAAGGGTCCCTTTCCATGTGCCACAGGAATCATGGGACTCCTATCAAGTTTCACGACGAGTCAGGCATCGTCTCCTTTGGAGGCACTGATCTCCGCGTATCTCTGGAGTTTTCAAAGGATGTGAGGCCTCCGGTCGCGATGAGGTGGGGAACTAGGTCTATCTCTGTGGTCCCCACAGGGGATTCAGACATCCTTTTTTCTTCGGAGATGCAAGACGAGCCTGCATTCAAGTCACTGCAGGGATATCCGGCCTTATTTCGAGTCAGGGCATCGCAGTGTCCATTCCACTTGAGGCCGCAAACTCAGGGTCCCTCTCACATACCTAGAGCTGAGAGAAGCCTCCTCTTGTGGTGCTTGTGGTAACGTGGTATTCCTCTGGAGTCGAAGCCAGGGACTAACCTCTCATCTCGAGTTGACTTGTGGTCCACGGAGCTCTTTCGTGTTGCTACATTGACCTCAGGATCCCTCTAGCCTTGAAGCAGTGTTCTTGGGGTTTCTCTGGAGTGCCACCAAGGAAATCAAGGCTCCTTTCATGTGTGATGTGCAACACGGAATTGCTCTGCACGCAGTGCAGGGGAATCAGGCCTCATCTCGCGGCGAGGGGGAAGTCTCATGGTTTTTCTCGAGTTGCGGCGGGACCCTGGGTTATATTCTCGAGTTACGACGGGGATGGCCCTTCCAACATCGTGTTTGTTTAGCGACGTCAGGACTCCTTCCTAGTTGCGAGGGACAACTCGGGATTCTCCTCGAGGCTTGGCAGGGCAATTGGGACACCTCTCCAGCTGAGGCGGGAGAACATGTGTCCCTTTCCACGTGCACAGGAATCCTGGGACTCCTATCAAGTTTCACGAGGAGTCAGGCATCGTCTCCTTTGGAGGCACTGATCTCCGCGTACCTCTGGAATTTTCAAAGGATGTGAGGCCTCCGGTCGCGATGAGGTGGGGAACTAGGTCTTTCTCTGTGGTCTCCACAGGGGATTCAGACATCCTTTCGTCTTGGGAGATGGAAGACGAGCCTGCATTCAAGTCACTGCAGGGATATTCAGCCTTATTTCGAGGCAGGGCATCGCGGTGTCCATTCCACTTGAGGCCGGAAACTCAGGGTCCCTCTCACATACCTAGAGCTGAGAGAAGCCTCCTCTTGAGGTGCTTGTGGTAAGGTGGTATTCCTCTGGAGTCGAAGCCAGTGACTATCCTCTCATCTCGAGTTGATTTTTGTTCCCTGGAGCTCTTTCGTGTTGCTACAGTGACCTCAGGATCCCTCTATTCTTGAAACAGTGTTCTTGGGGTTTCTCTGGAGTGCCATCAAGGAAATCAAGGCTCCTTTCATGTGTGATGTGCAACACGGAATTGCTCTGCGCGCAGTGCAGGGGAATCGGGCCTCATATGGCGGCGATGGGGAAGTCTCATGGTTTTTCTCGAGTTGCGACGGGAACCTGGGGTATATTCTCGAGTTACGACGGGGATGGCCCTTCCACACACGTGTTTGTTCAGCGACGTCAGGACTCCTTCCTAGTTGCGAGGGACAACTCGGGATTGTCCTCGAGGCTTGGCAGGGCAATTTGGACGCCTCTCTAGCTGAGGCGGGAGACCAAGGGTCCCTTTCCACGTGCACAGGTATCCTGGGACTCCTATCAAGTTTCACAAGGAGTCAGGCATCGTCTCCTTTGGAGGCACTGATCTCCGCGTACCTCTGGAGTTTTCAAAGGATGTGAGGCCTCCGTTCGCGATGAGGTGGGGAAGTAGGTCTTTCTCTCTGGTCTCCACAGGGGATTCAGACATCCTTTCGTCTTGGGAGATGCAAGACGAGCCTGCATTCAAGTCACTGCAGGGATATCCGGCCTTATTTCGAGTCAGGGCATCGCGGTGTCCATTCCACTTTAGGCCGCAAACTCAGGGTCCCTCTCACATACCTAGAGCTGAGAGAAGCCTCCTCTTGAGGTGCTTGTGGTAAGGTGGTATTCCTCTGGAGTGGAAGCCAGGGACTAACCTCTCATCTCGAGTTGATTTTTGGTCCACGGAGGTCTTTCGTGTTGCTACAGTGACCTCAGGATCCCTCTAGCCTTGAAACAGTGTTCTTGGGGTTTCTCTGGAGTGCCATCAAGGAAATCAAGGCTCCTTTCATGTGTGATGTGCAACACGGAATTGCTCTGCACGCAGTGCAGGGGAATCGGGCCTCATCTCGCGGCGAGGGGGAAGTCTCATGGTTTTTCTCGAGTTGCGGCGGGAACCTGGGGTATATTCTCGAGTTACGACGGGGATGGCCCTTCCACCCACGTGTTTGTTCAGCGTCGTCACAACTCCTTCCTCGTTGCGAGGGACAACTCGGGATTCTCCTCAAGGCTTGGCAGGGCAATTGGGACGCCTCTCCAGCTGAGGCGGGAGACCAAGAGTCCCTTTCCACGTGCCACAGGAATCCTGGGACTCCTATCTAGTTTCACGAGGAGTCAGGAATCGTCTCCTTTGGAGGCACTGACCTCCACGTACCTCTGGAGTTTTCAAAGGATATGAGGCCTCCGGTCGCGATGAAGTGGGGAACTAGGTCTTTCTCTGTGGTCTCCACAGGGGATTCAGACATTCTTTCGTCTTGGGAGATGCAAGACGAGCCTGCATTCAAGTCACTGCAGCGATATCCGGCCCTATTTCGAGTCAGGGCATCGCGGTGTCCATTCCACTTGAGGCCGCAAACTCAGGATCCCTCTCACATACCTAGAGCTGAGAGAAGCCTCCTCTTGAGGTGCTTGTGGTAAGGTGGTATTCCTCTGGAGTCGAAGTTAGTGACTAACCTCTCGTCTCGAGTTGATTTTTGGTCCACGGAAGTCTTTCGTGTTGCTACAGTGACCTCAGGATCCCTCTAGCCTTGAAACAGTGTTCTTGGCGTTTATCTGGAGTGCCATCAAGGAAATCAAGGCCCCTTTCATATGTGGTGTGCAACAGGGAATTGCGCTGCACGCAGTGCTGGAGAATGGGGCCTCATCTCGTTGCGAGGGGGAAGTCTCAGGTTTTTTCTCGAGTTGCGACGGGAACCTGGGGTAAATTCTCGAGTTACGACGGGGATGGCCCTTCCACCCACGTGTTTGTTCAGCGATGTCTGGACTCCTGCCTAGTTGCGAGGGACAACTCGCGATACTCCTCGAGGCTTGGCAGGGCAATTGGGACGCCTCTTCAGCTGAGGCATGAGACCAAGGGTCCCTTTCCACGTGCCACAGGAATCCTGGGACTCCTATCAAGTTTCACGAGGAGTCAGGCATCGTCTCCTTTGGAGGCACTGATCTCCGCGTACCTCTGGAGTTTTCAAATGATGTGAGGCCTCCGCTCGCGATGAGGTGGGGAACTAGTTCTTTCTCTGTGGTCTACACAGGTAATTCAGATATCCTTTCGTCTTGGGAGATGCAAGATGAGCCTGCATTCATGTCACTGCAGGGATATCCGGCCTTATTTCGAGTCAGGGCATCGCGGTGTCCATTCCACTTGAAGCCGCTAAATCAGGGTCCCTCTCACATACCTAGAGCTGAGAGAAGCCTCCTCTTGAGGTGCTTGTGGTAACGTGGTATTCCTCTGGAGTGGAAGCCAGGGACTAACCTCTCATCTCGAGTTGATTTGTGGTCCACGGAGCTCTTTCGTGTTGCTACAGTGACCTCAGGATCCCTCTAGCCTTGAAGCAGTATTCCTGGGGTTTCTCTGGAGTGCCACCAAGGAAATTAAGGCTCTTTTCATGTGTGATGTGCAACACAGAATTGCTCTGCATGCAGTGCAGGGGAATCGGGCCTCATCTCACGGCGAGTGGGAAATCTCATGGTTTTTCTCGAGTGCCGCGGGAACCTGGGGTATATTCTCGAGTTACGACGGGGATGGCCCTTCCACCCACGTGTTTGTTCAGCCAGGTCAGGACTCCTGCCTAGTTGCGAGGGACAACTCGGTATTCTAATCGAGGCTTGGCAGGGCAATTGGGACGCCTCTCCAGCTGAGGCGGGAGACCAAGGGTCCCTTTCCACGTGCCACAGGAATCCTGGGACTCCTATCTAGTTTCACGAGGAGTCAGGCATCGTCTCCTTTGGAGGCACTGATCTCCGCGTACCTCTGGAGTTTGCAAAAGATGTGAGGCCTCCGGTCGCCATGAGGTGGGGAACTAGGTCTTTCTCTGTGGTCTCCATAGGGGATTCAGACATCCTTTCGTCTTGGGAGATGCAAGACGAGCCTGCATTCAAGTCACTGCAGGCATATCCGGCCTTATTTCGAGGCAGGGCATCGCGGTGTCCATTCCACTTGAGGCCGCAAACTCAGGGTATCTCTCACATACCTAGAGCTGGGAGAAGCCTCCCCTTGAGGTGCTTTTGGTAAGGTGGTATTCCTCTGGAGTCGAAGCCAGGGACTAACCTCTCATCTCGAGTTGATTTTTGGTCCACGGAGCTCTTTCGTGTTGCTACAGTGACCTCAGGATCCCTCTAGCCTTGAAACAGTGTTCTTGGGGTTTCTCTGGAGTTCCATCAAGGAAATCAAGGCTCCTTTCATGTGTGACGTGCAACACGGAATTGCTCTGCACGCAGTGCAGGGGAATCAGGCCTCATCTCACGGCGAGGGGGAGATCTCATGGTTTTTCTCGAGTTGCGGCGGGAACCTGGGGTATATTCTCGAGTTACGACTGGGATGGCCCTTCCACACACGTGTTTGTTCAGCGACGTAAGGACTCCTGCCTAGTTGCGAGGGACAACTCGGGATTCTCCTCGAGGCTTGGCAGGGCAATTGGGACGCCTCTCCAGCTGAGGCGGGAGACCAAGGGTCTCTTTCCACGTGCCCCAGGAATCCTGGGACTCCTATCAAGTTTCACAAGGAGTCAGGCATCGTCTCCTTTGAAGGCACTGATCTCCGCGTACCTCTGGAGTTTTCAAAGGATGTGAGGCCTCCGGTCGCGATGAGGTGGGAAACTAGGTCTTTCTCTGTGGTCTCCACAGGGGATTCAGACATTCTTTCATCTTGGGAGATGCAAGACGAGTCTGCATTCAAGTCACTGCAGGGATATCCGGGCTTATTTCGCGTCAGGGCATCGCAGTGTAAATTCCACTTGAGGCCGCAAACTCAGGGTCCCTCTCACATACCTAGAGCAGAGAGAAGCCTCCTCGTGTGGTACTTGTGGTAAGGTGGTATTCCTCTGGAGTCGAAGCCAGGGACTAACCTCTCATCTTGAGTTGATTTTTGGTCCACGGAGCTCTTTCGTGTTGCTACAGTGACCTCAGGATCCCTCTAGCTTTGAAACTGTGTTCTGGGGTTTCTCTGGAGTGCCATCAAGGAAATCAAGGCTCCTTTCATGTGTGATGTGCAACACGAAATTGCTCTGCACGCAGTGCATGGGAATCGGGCCTCATCTCGCGGCGAGGGGGAAGTCTCATGGTTTTTCTCGAGTTGCGGCGGGAACCTGGGGTATATTCTTGAGTTACGACGGGGATGGCCCTTCCACACACGTGTTTGTTCAGCGACGTCAGGACTCCTGCCTAGTTGCGAGGGACAACTCGGGATTCTCCTCGAGGCTTGGCAGGGCAATTGGGATGCCTCTCCAGCTGAGGCGGGAGACCAAGGGTCCCTGTCCACGTTCCACAGGAATCATGGGACTCCTATCAAGTTTCACGAGGAGTCAGGCATCGTCTCCTTTGGAGGCACTGATCTCCGCGTACCTCTGGAGTTTTGAAAGGATGTGAGACCTCCGGTCGGGATGATTTGGGGAACTAGGTCTTTCTCTGTGGTCTCCACAGGGGATTCAGACATCCTTTCGTCTTGGGAGATGCAAGACGAGCCTGCATTCAAGTCATTGCAGGGATATCCGGCCTTATTTCGAGTCAGGGCATCGCGGTGTCCATTCCACTTGAGGCCGCAAACTCAGGGTCCCTCTCACATACCTAGAGCTGAGAGAAGCCTCCTCTTGAGGTGCTTGTGGTAAGGTGGTATTCCTCTGGAGTCGAAGCCAGGGACTAACCTCTCATCTCGAGTTGATTTTTGGTCCACGGAGCTCTTTCGTGTTGCTACAGTGACCTCAGGCTTCCTCTAGCCTTGAAACAGTGTTCTTGGGGTTTCTCTGGAGTGCCATCAAGGAAATCAAGGCTCCTTTCATGTGTGATGTGCAACACGGAATTGCTCTGCACGCAGTGCAGGGGAATCGGGCCTCATCTCTGGGCGAGGGGGAAGTCTCATGGTTTTTCTCGAGTTGCGGCGGGAACCTGGGGTATATTCTCGAGTTACGACGGGGATGGCCCTTCCACCCACGTGTTTGTTCAGCGACGGCAGGACTCCTGCCTAGTTGCGAGGGACAACTCGGGATTCTCCTCGAGGCTTGGCAGGGCAATTGTGAGGCCTCTCCAGCTGAGGCGGGAGACCAATGGTCCCTTTCCACCTGCCACAGGAATCCTGGGACTCCTATCAAGTTTCACGAGGAGTCAGGCATCGTCTCCTTTGGAGCCACTGATCTCCGCATACCTCTGGAGTTTTCAAAGGATGTGAGGCCTCCGGTCGCGATGAGGTGGGGAACTAGGTCTTTCTCTGTGGTCTCCACAGGTGATTCAGACATCCTTTCGTCTTGGCAGATGCAAGACGAGCCTGCATTCAAGTAACTGCAAGGATATCCGGCCTTATTTCGAGCCAGGGCATCGCGGTGTCCATTCCACTTGAGGCCGCAAACTCAGGGTCCCTCTCACATACCTAGAGCTGAGAGAAGCCTCCTCTTGAGGTGCTTGTGGTAAGGTGGTATTCCTCTGGAGTCGAAGCCAGGGACTAACCTCTCATCTCGAGTTGATTTTTTGTCCACGGAGCTCTTTCGTGTTGCTACAGTGACCTCATGATCCCTCTAGCCTTGAAACAGTGTTCTTGGGGTTTCTCTGGAGTGCCATCAAGGAAATCAAGGCTCCTTTCAAGTGTGATGTGCAACACGGAATTGCTCTGCACGCAGTGCAGGGGAATCAGGCCTCATCTCGCGGCGAGGGGGAAGTCTCATGGTTTATCTCAAGTTGCGGCGGGAACCTGGGGTATATTCTCGAGTTACAACGGAGATGTCCCTTCTACACACGTGTTTGTTCAGCGATGGCAGGACTCTTGCCTAGTTGCGAGGGACAACTCGGGATTCTCCTCGAGGCTTGGAAGGGCAATTGGGATGCCTCTCCAGCTGAGGCGGGAGACCAAGAGTCCCTTTCCACGTGCCACAGGAATCCTGGGACTCCTATCAAGTTTCACGAGGAGTCAGGCATCGTCTCCTTTGGAGGCACTGATCTCCGCGTACCTCTGGAGTTTTCAAAGGATGTGAGGCCTCCGGTCGCCATGAGGTGGGGAACTAGGTCTTTCGCTGTGGTCTCCACAGAGGATTCAGACATCCTTTCATCTTGGGAGATGCAAGACGAGCCTGCATTCAAGTCACTGCAGGGATATCCGGTCTTATTTCGCGTCAGGGCATCGCAGTGTCCATTCCACTTGAGGCCGCAAACTCAGGGTCCCTCTCATATAGCTAGAGCTGAGAGAAGCCTCCTCTTGACGTGCTTTTGGTAAGGTGGTATTCCTCTGGAGTCGAAGTTAGGGACTAACCTCTCATCTCGAGTTGATTTTTGGTCCACGGAGCTCTTTCGTGTTGCTACGGTGACCTCAGGATCCCTCTAGCCTTGAAACAGTGTTCTTGGGGTTTCTCTGGAGTGCCATCAAGGAAATCAAGGCTCCTTTCATGTGTGATGTGCAACACGGAATTGCGCTGCACGCAGTGCAGGGGAATCGGGCCTCATCTCACGGCGAGGGGAAAGTCTCATGGTTTTTCTCGAGTTGCGGCGGGAACCTGGGGTATATTCTCGAGTTACGACGGGGATGGCCCTTCCACCCACTTGTTTGTTCACCGACGTCAGGACTCCTGCCTAATTGCGAGGGACAACTCGCGATTCTCCTCGAGGCTTGGCAGGGCAATTGGGACGCCTCTCCAGCTGAGGCGGGAGACCAAGGGTCCCTTTCCATGTGCCACAGGAATCATGGGACTCCTATCAAGTTTCACGACGAGTCAGGCATCGTCTCCTTTGGAGGCACTGATCTCCGCGTATCTCTGGAGTTTTCAAAGGATGTGAGGCCTCCGGTCGCCATGAGGTGGGGAACTAGGTCTTTCTCTGTGGTCCCCACAGGGGATTCAGACATCCTTTTTTCTTCGGAGATGCAAGACGAGCCTGCATTCAAGTCACTGCAGGGATATCCGGCCTTATTTCGAGTCAGGGCATCGCAGTGTCCATTCCACTTGAGGCCGCAAACTCAGGGTCCCTCTCACATACCTAGAGCTGAGAGAAGCCTCCTCTTGTGGTGCTTGTGGTAACGTGGTATTCCTCTGGAGTCGAAGCCAGGGACTAACCTCTCATCTCGAGTTGACTTGTGGTCCACGGAGCTCTTTCGTGTTGCTACATTGACCTCAGGATCCCTCTAGCCTTGAAGCAGTGTTCTTGGGGTTTCTCTGGAGTGCCACCAAGGAAATCAAGGCTCCTTTCATGTGTGATGTGCAACACGGAATTGCTCTGCACGCAGTGCAGGGGAATCAGGCCTCATCTCGCGGCGAGGGGGAAGTCTCATGGTTTTTCTCGAGTTGCGGCGGGAACCTGGGGTATATTCTCGAGTTACGACGGGGATGGCCCTTCCAACATCGTGTTTGTTTAGCGACGTCAGGACTCCTTCCTAGTTGCGAGGGACAACTCGGGATTCTCCTCGAGGCTTGGCAGGGCAATTGGGACACCTCTCCAGCTGAGGCGGGAGAACATGTGTCCCTTTCCACGTGCACAGGAATCCTGGGACTCCTATCAAGTTTCACGAGGAGTCAGGCATCGTCTCCTTTGGAGGCACTGATCTCCGCGTACCTCTGGAATTTTCAAAGGATGTGAGGCCTCCGGTCGCGATGAGGTGGGGAACTAGGTCTTTCTCTGTGGTCTCCACAGGGGATTCAGACATCCTTTCGTCTTGGTAGATGGAAGACGAGCCTGCATTCAAGTCACTGCAGGGATATTCAGCCTTATTTCGAGGCAGGGCATCGCGGTGTCCATTCCACTTGAGGCCGGAAACTCAGGGTCCCTCTCACATACCTAGAGCTGAGAGAAGCCTCCTCTTGAGGTGCTTGTGGTAAGGTGGTATTCCTCTGGAGTCGAAGCCAGTGACTATCCTCTCATCTCGAGTTGATTTTTGGTCCACGGAGCTCTTTCGTGTTGCTACAGTGACCTCAGGATCCCTCTATTCTTGAAACAGTGTTCTTGGGGTTTCTCTGGAGTGCCATCAAGGAAATCAAGGCTCCTTTCATGTGTGATGTGCAACACGGAATTGCTCTGCGCGCAGTGCAGGGGAATCGGGCCTCATATGGCGGCGATGGGGAAGTCTCATGGTTTTTCTCGAGTTGCGACGGGAAACTGGGGTATATTCTCGAGTTACGACGGGGATGGCCCTTCCACACACGTGTTTGTTCAGCGACGTCAGGACTCCTTCCTAGTTGCGAGGGACAACTCGGGATTGTCCTCGAGGCTTGGCAGGGCAATTTGGACGCCTCTCTAGCTGAGGCGGGAGACCAAGGGTCCCTTTCCACGTGCACAGGTATCCTGGGACTCCTATCAAGTTTCACAAGGAGTCAGGCATCGTCTCCTTTGGAGGCACTGATCTCCGCGTACCTCTGGAGTTTTCAAAGGATGTGAGGCCTCCGTTCGCGATGAGGTGGGGAAGTAGGTCTTTCTCTCTGGTCTCCACAGGGGATTCAGACATCCTTTCGTCTTGGGAGATGCAAGACGAGCCTGCATTCAAGTCACTGCAGGGATATCCGGCCTTATTTCGAGTCAGGGCATCGCGGTGTCCATTCCACTTTAGGCCGCAAACTCAGGGTCCCTCTCACATACCTAGAGCTGAGAGAAGCCTCCTCTTGAGGTGCTTGTGGTAAGGTGGTATTCCTCTGGAGTGGAAGCCAGGGACTAACCTCTCATCTCGAGTTGATTTTTGGTCCACGGAGGTCTTTCGTGTTGCTACAGTGACCTCAGGATCCCTCTAGCCTTGAAACAGTGTTCTTGGGGTTTCTCTGGAGTGCCATCAAGGAAATCAAGGCTCCTTTCATGTGTGATGTGCAACACGGAATTGCTCTGCACGCAGTGCAGGGGAATCGGGCCTCATCTCGCGGCGAGGGGGAAGTCTCATGGTTTTTCTCGAGTTGCGGCGGGAACCTGGGGTATATTCTCGAGTTACGACGGGGATGGCCCTTCCACCCACGTGTTTGTTCAGCGTCGTCACAACTCCTTCCTCGTTGCGAGGGACAACTCGGGATTCTCCTCAAGGCTTGGAAGGGCAATTGGGACGCCTCTCCAGCTGAGGCGGGAGACCAAGAGTCCCTTTCCACGTGCCACAGGAATCCTGGGACTCCTATCTAGTTTCACGAGGAGTCAGGAATCGTCTCCTTTGGAGGCACTGACCTCCACGTACCTCTGGAGTTTTCAAAGGATATGAGGCCTCCGGTCGCGATGAAGTGGGGAACTAGGTCTTTCTCTGTGGTCTCCACAGGGGATTCAGACATTCTTTCGTCTTGGGAGATGCAAGACGAGCCTGCATTCAAGTCACTGCAGCGATATCCGGCCCTATTTCGAGTCAGGGCATCGCGGTGTCCATTCCACTTGAGGCCGCAAACTCAGGATCCCTCTCACATACCTAGAGCTGAGAGAAGCCTCCTCTTGAGGTGCTTGTGGTAAGGTGGTATTCCTCTGGAGTCGAAGCCAGGGACTAACCTCTCATCTCGAGTTGATTTTTGGTCCATGTAGCTCTTTCGTGCTGCTACAGTGACCTCATGATCCCTCTAGCCTTGAAACAGTGTTCTTGGGGTTTCTCTGGAGTGCCATCAAGGAAATCAAGGCTCCTTTCATGTGTGATGTGCAACACGGAATTGCTCTGCACGCAGTGCAGGGGAATCGGGCCTCATCTCGCGGCGAGGGGGAAGTCTCATGGTTTTTCTCGAGTTGCGGCCGGAACCTGGGGTATATTCTCGAGTTACGACGGGGATGGCCCTTCCACCTACGTGTTTGTTCAGCGACGGCAGGACTCCTGCCTAATTGCGAGGGACAACTCGGGATTCTCCTCAAGGCTTGGCAGGGCAATTGGGACGCCTCTCCAGCTGAGGCGGAAGACCAAGGGTCCCTTTCCACGTGCCACAGGAATCCTGGGACTCCTATCAAGTTTCACGAGGAGTCAGGCATCGTCTCCTTTGGAGGCACTGATCTCCGCGTACCTCTGGAATTTTCAAAGGATGTGAGGCCTCCGGTCGCGATGAGGTGGGGAACTAGGTCTTTCTCTGTGGTCTCCACAGGGGATTCAGACATCCTTTCGTCTTGGGAGATGCAAGACGAGCCTGAATTCAAGTCACTGCAGGGATATCCAGCCTTATTTCGAGGCAGGGCATCGCGGTGTCCATTCCACTTGAGGCCGCAAACTCAGTGTCTCTCTCACATACCTAGAGCTGAGGGAAGCCTCCTCTTGAGGTGCATGTGGTGAGGTGGCATTCCTCTGGAGTCGAAGCCACGGACTAACCTCTCATCTCGAGTTGATTTTTGGTCCACGGAGCTCTTTCGTGTGGCTACAGTGACCTCAGGATCCCTCTAGCCTTGAAACAGTGTTCTTGGGGTTTCTCTGGAGTGCCATCAAGGAAATCAAGGCTCCTTTCATGTGTGATGTGCAACACGGAATTGCTCTGCACGCAATGCAGGGGAATCGGGCCTCATCTCGCGGCGAGGGGAAAGTCTCATGGTTTTTCTCGAGTTGCGGCGGGAACCTGGGGTATATTCTCGAGTTACAACGGGGATGGCCCTTCCACACACGTGTTTGTTCAGCGATTTCAGGGCTCCTGCCTAGTTGCGAGGGACAACTCGGGATTCTCCTCGAGGCTTGGCAGGACAATTGGGATGCCTCTCCAGCTGAGGCGGGAGACCAAGGGTCCCTTTCCACGTGCCACAGGAATCCTGGGACTCCTATCAAGTTTCACGAGGAGTCAGGCATCGTCTCCTTTGGAGGCACTGATCTCCGCGTACCTCTGGAGTTTTCAAATGATGTGAGGCCTCCGCTCGCGATGAGGTGGGGAACTAGGTCTTTCTCTGTGGTCTACACAGGTGATTCAGATATCCTTTCGTCTTGGGAGATGCAAGATGAGCCTGCATTCATGTCACTGCAGGGATATCCGGCCTTATTTCGAGTCAGGGCATCGCGGTGTCCATTTTACTTGAAGCCGCTAAATCAGGGTCCCTCTCACATACCTAGAGCTGAGAGAAGCCTCCTCTTGAGGTGCATGTGGTAACGTGGTATTCCTCTGGAGTGGAAGCCAGGGACTAACCTCCCATCTCGAGTTGATTTGTGGTCCACGGAGCTCTTTCGTGTTGCTACAGTGACCTCAGGATCCCTCTAGCCTTGAAGCAGTATTCCTGGGGTTTCTCTGGAGTGCCACCAAGGAAATTAAGGCTCTTTTCATGTGTGATGTGCAACACAGAATTGCTCTGCATGCAGTGCAGGGGAATCGGGCCTCATCTCACGGCGAGTGGGAAATCTCATGGTTTTTCTCGAGTGCCGCGGGAACCTGGGGTATATTCTCGAGTTACGACGGGGATGGCCCTTCCACCCACGTGTTTGTTCAGCCAGGTCAGGACTCCTGCCTAGTTTCGAGGGACAACTCGGTATTCTAATCGAGGCTTGGCAGGGCAATTGGGACGCCTCTCCAGCTGAGGCGGGAGACCAAGTGTCCCTTTCCACGTGCCACAGGAATCCAGGGACTCCTATCTAGTTTCACGAGGAGTCAGGCATCGTCTCCTTTGGAGGCACTGATCTCCGCGTACCTCTGGAGTTTGCAAAAGATGTGAGGCCTCCGGTCGCCATGAGGTGGGGAACTAGGTCTTTCTCTGTGGTCTCCATAGGGGATTCAGACATCCTTTCGTCTTGGGAGATGCAAGACGAGCCTGCATTCAAGTCACTGCAGGGATATCCGGCCTTATTTCAAGTCAGGGCATCGCGGTGTCCATTCCACTTGAGGCCGCAAACTCAGGGTCCCTCTCACATACCTAGAGCTGGGAGAAGCCTCCCCTTGAGGTGCTTTTGGTAAGGTGGTATTCCTCTGGAGTCGAAGCCAGGGACTAACCTCTCATCTCGAGTTGATTTTTGGTCCACGGAGCTCTTTCGTGTTGCTACAGTGACCTCAGGATCCCTCTAGCCTTGAAACAGTGTTCTTGGGGTTTCTCTGGAGTTCCATCAAGGAAATCAAGGCTCCTTTCATGTGTGATGTGCAACACGGAATTGCTCTGCACGCAGTGCAGGGGAATCAGGCCTCATCTCGCGGCGAGGGGGAGATCTCATGGTTTTTCTCGAGTTGCGGCGGGAACCTGGGGTATATTCTCGAGTTACGACGGGGATGGCCCTTCCACACACGTGTTTGTTCAGCGACGTCAGGACTCCTTCCTAGTTGCGAGGGACAACTCGGGATTGTCCTCGAGGCTTGGCAGGGCAATTTGGACGCCTCTCTAGCTGAGGCGGGAGACCAAGGGTCCCTTTCCACGTGCACAGGTATCCTGGGACTCCTATCAAGTTTCACAAGGAGTCAGGCATCGTCTCCTTTGGAGGCACTGATCTCCGCGTACCTCTGGAGTTTTCAAAGGATGTGAGGCCTCCGTTCGCGATGAGGTGGGGAAGTAGGTCTTTCTCTCTGGTCTCCACAGGGGATTCAGACATCCTTTCGTCTTGGGAGATGCAAGACGAGCCTGCATTCAAGTCACTGCAGGGATATCCGGCCTTATTTCGAGTCAGGGCATCGCGGTGTCCATTCCACTTTAGGCCGCAAACTCAGGGTCCCTCTCACATACCTAGAGCTGAGAGAAGCCTCCTCTTGAGGTGCTTGTGGTAAGGTGGTATTCCTCTGGAGTGGAAGCCAGAGACTAACCTCTCATCTCGAGTTGATTTTTGGTCCACGGAGGTCTTTCGTGTTGCTACAGTGACCTCAGGATCCCTCTAGCCTTGAAACAGTGTTCTTGGGGTTTCTCTGGAGTGCCATCAAGGAAATCAAGGCTCCTTTCATGTGTGATGTGCAACACGGAATTGCTCTGCACGCAGTGCAGGGGAATCGGGCCTCATCTCGCGGCGAGGGGGAAGTCTCATGGTTTTTCTCGAGTTGCGGCGGGAACCTGGGGTATATTCTCGAGTTACGACGGGGATGGCCCTTCCACCCACGTGTTTGTTCAGCGTCGTCACAACTCCTTCCTCGTTGCGAGGGACAACTCGGGATTCTCCTCAAGGCTTGGAAGGGCAATTGGGACGCCTCTCCAGCTGAGGCGGGAGACCAAGAGTCCCTTTCCACGTGCCACAGGAATCCTGGGACTCCTATCTAGTTTCACGAGGAGTCAGGAATCGTCTCCTTTGGAGGCACTGACCTCCACGTACCTCTGGAGTTTTCAAAGGATATGAGGCCTCCGGTCGCGATGAAGTGGGGAACTAGGTCTTTCTCTGTGGTCTCCACAGGGGATTCAGACATTCTTTCGTCTTGGGAGATGCAAGACGAGCCTGCATTCAAGTCACTGCAGCGATATCCGGCCCTATTTCGAGTCAGGGCATCGCGGTGTCCATTCCACTTGAGGCCGCAAACTCAGGATCCCTCTCACATACCTAGAGCTGAGAGAAGCCTCCTCTTGAGGTGCTTGTGGTAAGGTGGTATTCCTCTGGAGTCGAAGCCAGGGACTAACCTCTCATCTCGAGTTGATTTTTGGTCCATGTAGCTCTTTCGTGCTGCTACAGTGACCTCATGATCCCTCTAGCCTTGAAACAGTGTTCTTGGGGTTTCTCTGGAGTGCCATCAAGGAAATCAAGGCTCCTTTCATGTGTGATGTGCAACACGGAATTGCTCTGCACGCAGTGCAGGGGAATCGGGCCTCATCTCGCGGCGAGGGGGAAGTCTCATGGTTTTTCTCGAGTTGCGGCCGGAACCTGGGGTATATTCTCGAGTTACGACGGGGATGGCCCTTCCACCTACGTGTTTGTTCAGCGACGGCAGGACTCCTGCCTAATTGCGAGGGACAACTCGGGATTCTCCTCAAGGCTTGGCAGGGCAATTGGGACGCCTCTGCAGCTGAGGCGGAAGACCAAGGGTCCCTTTCCACGTGCCACAGGAATCCTGGGACTCCTATCAAGTTTCACGAGGAGTCAGGCATCGTCTCCTTTGGAGGCACTGATCTCCGCGTACCTCTGGAATTTTCAAAGGATGTGAGGCCTCCGGTCGCGATGAGGTGGGGAACTAGGTCTTTCTCTGTGGTCTCCACAGGGGATTCAGACATCCTTTCGTCTTGGGAGATGCAAGACGAGCCTGAATTCAAGTCACTGCAGGGATATCCAGCCTTATTTCGAGGCAGGGCATCGCGGTGTCCATTCCACTTGAGGCCGCAAACTCAGTGTCTCTCTCACATACCTAGAGCTGAGGGAAGCCTCCTCTTGAGGTGCATGTGGTGAGGTGGCATTCCTCTGGAGTCGAAGCCACGGACTAACCTCTCATCTCGAGTTGATTTTTGGTCCACGGAGCTCTTTCGTGTGGCTACAGTGACCTCAGGATCCCTCTAGCCTTGAAACAGTGTTCTTGGGGTTTCTCTGGAGTGCCATCAAGGAAATCAAGGCTCCTTTCATGTGTGATGTGCAACACGGAATTGCTCTGCACGCAGTGCAGGGGAATCGGGCCTCATCTCGCGGTGAGGGGGAAGTCTCATGGTTTTTCTCGAGTTGCGGCGGGAACCTGGGGTATATTCTCGAGTTACAACGGGGATGGCCCTTCCACACACGTGTTTGTTCAGCGATTTCAGGGCTCCTGCCTAGTTGCGAGGGACAACTCGGGATTCTCCTCGAGGCTTGGCAGGACAATTGGGATGCCTCTCCAGCTGAGGCGGGAGACCAAGGGTCCCTTTCCACGTGCCACAGGAATCCTGGGACTCCTATCAAGTTTCACGAGGAGTCAGGCATCGTCTCCTTTGGAGGCACTGATCTCCGCGTACCTCTGGAGTTTTCAAATGATGTGAGGCCTCCGCTCGCGATGAGGTGGGGAACTAGGTCTTTCTCTGTGGTCTACACAGGTGATTCAGATATCCTTTCGTCTTGGGAGATGCAAGATGAGCCTGCATTCATGTCACTGCAGGGATATCCGGCCTTATTTCGAGTCAGGGCATCGCGGTGTCCATTTTACTTGAAGCCGCTAAATCAGGGTCCCTCTCACATACCTAGAGCTGAGAGAAGCCTCCTCTTGAGGTGCATGTGGTAACGTGGTATTCCTCTGGAGTGGAAGCCAGGGACTAACCTCCCATCTCGAGTTGATTTGTGGTCCACGGAGCTCTTTCGTGTTGCTACAGTGACCTCAGGATCCCTCTAGCCTTGAAGCAGTATTCCTGGGGTTTCTCTGGAGTGCCACCAAGGAAATTAAGGCTCTTTTCATGTGTGATGTGCAACACAGAATTGCTCTGCATGCAGTGCAGGGGAATCGGGCCTCATCTCACGGCGAGTGGGAAATCTCATGGTTTTTCTCGAGTGCCGCGGGAACCTGGGGTATATTCTCGAGTTACGACGGGGATGGCCCTTCCACCCACGTGTTTGTTCAGCCAGGTCAGGACTCCTGCCTAGTTTCGAGGGACAACTCGGTATTCTAATCGAGGCTTGGCAGGGCAATTGGGACGCCTCTCCAGCTGAGGCGGGAGACCAAGTGTCCCTTTCCACGTGCCACAGGAATCCAGGGACTCCTATCTAGTTTCACGAGGAGTCAGGCATCGTCTCCTTTGGAGGCACTGATCTCCGCGTACCTCTGGAGTTTGCAAAAGATGTGAGGCCTCCGGTCGCCATGAGGTGGGGAACTAGGTCTTTCTCTGTGGTCTCCATAGGGGATTCAGACATCCTTTCGTCTTGGGAGATGCAAGACGAGCCTGCATTCAAGTCACTGCAGGGATATCCGGCCTTATTTCAAGTCAGGGCATCGCGGTGTCCATTCCACTTGAGGCCGCAAACTCAGGGTCCCTCTCACATACCTAGAGCTGGGAGAAGCCTCCCCTTGAGGTGCTTTTGGTAAGGTGGTATTCCTCTGGAGTCGAAGCCAGGGACTAACCTCTCATCTCGAGTTGATTTTTGGTCCACGGAGCTCTTTCGTGTTGCTACAGTGACCTCAGGATCCCTCTAGCCTTGAAACAGTGTTCTTGGGGTTTCTCTGGAGTTCCATCAAGGAAATCAAGGCTCCTTTCATGTGTGATGTGCAACACGGAATTGCTCTGCACGCAGTGCAGGGGAATCAGGCCTCATCTCGCGGCGAGGGGGAGATCTCATGGTTTTTCTCGAGTTGCGGCGGGAACCTGGGGTATATTCTCGAGTTACGACTGGGATGGCCCTTCCACACACGTGTTTGTTCAGCGACGTAAGGACTCCTGCCTAGTTGCGAGGGACAACTCGGGATTCTCCTCGAGGCTTGGCAGGGCAATTGGGACGCCTCTTCAGCTGAGGCGGGAGAACAAGGGTCTCTTTCCACGTGCCACAGGAATCCTGGGACTCCTATCAAGTTTCACAAGGAGTCAGGCATCGTCTCCTTTGAAGGCACTGATCTCCGCGTACCTCTGGAGTTTTCAAAGGATGTGAGGCCTCCGGTCGCGATGAGGTAGTAAACTAGGTCTTTCTCTGTGGTCTCCACAGGGGATTCAGACATTCTTTCATCTTGGGAGATGCAAGACGAGTCTGCATTCAAGTCACTGCAGGGATATCCGGGCTTATTTCGCGTCAGGGCATCGCAGTGTCAATTCCACTTGAGGCCGCAAACTCAGGGTCCCTCTCACATACCTAGAGCTGAGAGAAGCCTCCTCGTGTGGTACTTGTGGTAAGGTGGTATTCCTCTGGAGTCGAAGCCAGGGACTAACCTCTCATCTTGAGTTGATTTTTAGTCCACGGAGCTCTTTCGTGTTGCTACAGTGACCTCAGGATCCCTCTAGCTTTGAAACTGTGTTCTGGGGTTTCTCTGGAGTGCCATCAAGGAAATCAAGGCTCCTTTCATGTGTGATGTGCAACACGGAATTGCTGTGCACGCAGTGCATGGGAATCGGGCCTCATCTCGCGGCGAGGGGGAAGTCTCATGGTTTTTCTCGAGTTGCGGCGGGAACCTGGGGTATATTCTTGAGTTACGACTGGGATGGCCCTTCCACACACGTGTTTGTTCAGCGACGTCAGGACTCCTGCCTAGTTGCGAGGGACAACTCGGGATTCTCCTCGAGGCTTGGCAGGGCAATTGGGATGCCTCTCCAGCTGAGGCGGGAGACCAAGGGTCCCTGTCCACGTGCCACAGGAATCATGGGACTCCTATCAAGTTTCACGAGGAGTCAGGCATCGTCTCCTTTGGAGGCACTGATCTCCGCGTACCTCTGGAGTTTTGAAAGGATGTGAGACCTCCAGTCGCGATGATTTGGGGAACTAGGTCTTTCTCTGTGGTCTCCACAGGGGATTCAGACATCCTTTCGTCTTGGGAGATGCAAGACGAGCCTGCATTCAAGTCATTGCAGGGATATCCGGCCTTATTTCGAGTCAGGGCATCGCGGTGTCCATTCCACTTGAGGCCGCAAACTCAGGGTCCCTCTCACATACCTAGAGCTGAGAGAAGCCTCCTCTTGAGGTGCTTGTGGTAAGGTGGTATTCCTCTGGAGTCGAAGCCAGGGACTAACCTCTCATCTCGAGTTGATTTTTGGTCCACGGAGCTCTTTCGTGTTGCTACAGTGACCTCAGGCTTCCTCTAGCCTTGAAACAGTGTTCTTGGGGTTTCTCTGGAGTGCCATCAAGGAAATCAAGGCTCCTTTCATGTATGATGTGCAACACGGAATTGCTCTGCACGCAGTGCAGGGGAATCGGGCCTCATCTCTGGGCGAGGGGGAAGTCTCATGGTTTTTCTCGAGTTGCGGCGGGAACCTGGGGTATATTCTCGAGTTACGACGGGGATGGCCCTTCCACCCACGTGTTTGTTCAGCGACGGCAGGACTCCTGCCTAGTTGCGAGGGACAACTCGGGATTCTCCTCGAGGCTTGGCAGGGCAATTGTGAGGCCTCTCCAGCTGAGGCGGGAGACCAATGGTCCCTTTCCACCTGCCACAGGAATCCTGGGACTCCTATCAAGTTTCACGAGCAGTGAGGCATCGTCTCCTTTGGAGCCACTGATCTCCGCGTACCTCTGGAGTTTTCAAAGGATGTGAGGCCTCCGGTCGCGATGAGGTGGGGAACTAGATCTTTCTCTGTGGTCTCCACAGGTGATTCAGACATCCTTTCGTCTTGGCAGATGCAAGACGAGCCTGCATTCAAGTAACTGCAGGGATATCCGGCCGTATTTCGAGCCAGGGCATCGCGGTGTCCATTCCACTTGAGGCCGCAAACTCAGGGTCCCTCTCACATACCTAGAGCTGAGAGAAGCCTCCTCTTGAGGTGCTTTTGGTAAGGTGGTATTCCTCTGGAGTCGAAGCCAGGGACTAACCTCTCATCTCGAGTTGATTTTTTGTCCACGGAGCTCTTTCGTGTTGCTACAGTGACCTCATGATCCCTCTAGCCTTGAAACAGTGTTCTTGGGGTTTCTCTGGAGTGCCATCAAGGAAATCAAGGCTCCTTTCAAGTGTGATGTGCAACACGGAATTGCTCTGCACGCAGTGCAGGGGAATCAGGCCTCATCTCGCGGCGAGGGGGAAGTCTCATGGTTTATCTCAAGTTGCGGCGGGAACCTGGGGTATATTCTCGAGTTACAACAGAGATGTCCCTTCTACACACGTGTTTGTTCAGCGATGGCAGGACTCTTGCCTAGTTGCGAGGGACAACTCGGGATTCTCCTCGAGGCTTGGAAGGGCAATTGGGATGCCTCTCCAGCTGAGGCGGGAGACCAAGAGTCCCTTTCCACGTGCCACAGGAATCCTGGGACTCCTATCAAGTTTCACGAGGAGTCAGGCATCGTCTCCTTTGGAGGCACTGATCTCCGCGTACCTCTGGAGTTTTCAAAGGATGTGAGGCCTCCGGTCGCCATGAGGTGGGGAACTAGGTCTTTCGCTGTGGTCTCCACAGAGGATTCAGACATCCTTTCATCTTGGGAGATGCAAGACGAGCCTGCATTCAAGTCACTGCAGGGATATCCGGCCTTATTTCGCGTCAGGGAATCGCAGTGTCCATTCCACTTGAGGCCGCAAACTCAGGGTCCCTCTCATATAGCTAGAGCTGAGAGAAGCCTCCTCTTGACGTGCTTTTGGTAAGGTGGTATTCCTCTGGAGTCGAAGTTAGGGACTAACCTCTCATCTCGAGTTGATTTTTGGTCCACGGAGCTCTTTCGTGTTGCTACGGTGACCTCAGGATCCCTCTAGCCTTGAAACAGTGTTCTTGGGGTTTCTCTGGAGTGCCATCAAGGAAATCAAGGCTCCTTTCATGTGTGATGTGCAACACGGAATTGCGCTGCACGCAGTGCAGGGGAATCGGGCCTCATCTCACGGCGAGGGGAAAGTCTCATGGTTTTTCTCGAGTTGCGGCGGGAACCTGGGGTATATTCTCGAGTTACGACGGGGATGGCCCTTCCACCCACTTGTTTGTTCACCGACGTCAGGACTCCTGCCTAATTGCGAGGGACAACTCGCGATTCTCCTCGAGGCTTGGCAGGGCAATTGGGACGCCTCTCCAGCTGAGGCGGGAGACCAAGGGTCCCTTTCCATGTACCACAGGAATCATGGGACTCCTATCAAGTTTCACGACGAGTCAGGCATCGTCTCCTTTGGAGGCACTGATCTCCGCGTATCTCTGGAGTTTTCAAAGGATGTGAGGCCTCCGGTCGCCATGAGGTGGGGAACTAGGTCTTTCTCTGTGGTCCCCACAGGGGATTCAGACATCCTTTTTTCTTCGGAGATGCAAGACGAGCCTGCATTCAAGTCACTGCAGGGATATCCGGCCTTATTTCGAGTCAGGGCATCGCGGTGTCCATTCCACTTGAGGCCGCAAACTCAGGGTCCCTCTCACATACCTAGAGCTGAGAGAAGCCTCCTCTTGAGGTGCTTGTGGTAACGTGGTATTCCTCTGGAGTCGAAGCCAGGGACTAACCTCTCATCTCGAGTTGACTTGTGGTCCACGGAGCTCTTTCTTGTTGCTACATTGACCTCAGGATCCCTCTAGCCTTGAAGCAGTGTTCTTGGGGTTTCTCTGGAGTGCCACCAAGGAAATCAAGGCTCCTTTCATGTGTGATGTGCAACACGGAATTGCTCTGCACGCAGTGCAGGGGAATCAGGCCTCATCTCGCGGCGAGGGGGAAGTCTCATGGTTTTTCTCGAGTTGCGGCGGGAACCTGGGGTATATTCTCGAGTTACGACGGGGATGGCCCTTCCAACATCGTGTTTGTTTAGCGACGTCAGGACTCCTTCCTAGTTGCGAGGGACAACTCGGGATTGTCCTCGAGGCTTGGCAGGGCAATTGGGACGCCTCTCCAGCTGAGGCGGGAGAACATGTGTCCCTTTCCACGTGCACAGGAATCCTGGGACTCCTATCAAGTTTCACGAGGAGTCAGGCATCGTCTCCTTTGGAGGCACTGATCTCCGCGTACCTCTGGAATTTTCAAAGGATGTGAGGCCTCCGGTCGCGATGAGGTGGGGAACTAGGTCTTTCTCTGTGGTCTCCACAGGGGATTCAGACATCCTTTCGTCTTGGGAGATGCAAGACGGGCCTGCATTCAAGTCACTGCAGGGATATCCAGCCTTATTTCGAGGCAGGGCACTGCGGTGTCCATTCCACTTGAGGCCGGAAACTCAGGGTCCCTCTCACATACCTAGAGCTGAGAGAAGCCTCCTCTTGAGGTGCTTGTGGTAAGGTGGTATTCCTCTGGAGTCGAAGCCAGGTACTAACCTCTCATCTCGAGTTGATTTTTGGTCCACGGAGCTCTTTCGTGTTGCTACAGTGACCTCAGGATCCCTCTAGCCTTGAAACAGTGTTCTTGGGGTTTCTCTGGAGTGCCATCAAGGAAATCAAGGCTCCTTTCATGTGTGATGTGCAACACGGAATTGCTCTGCACGCAGTGCAGGGGAATCGGGCCTAATATCGCGGCGATGGGGAAGTCCCATGGTTTTTCTCGAGTTGCGACGGGAACCTGGGGTATATTCTCGAGTTACGACGGGGATGGCCCTTCCACACACGTGTTTGTTCAGCGACGTCAGGACTCCTTCCTAGTTGCGAGGGACAACTCGGGATTGTCCTCGAGGCTTGGCAGGGCAATTTGGACGCCTCTCTAGCTGAGGCGGGAGACCAAGGGTCCCTTTCCACGTGCCACAGGAATCCTGGGACGCCTATCAAGTTTCACGAGGAGTCAGGCATCGTCTCCTTTGGAGGCACTGATCTCCGCGTACCTCTGGAGTTTTCAAAGGATGTGAGGCCTCCGGTCGCGATGAGGTGGGGAACTAGGTCTTTCTCTGTGGTCTCCACAGGGGATTCAGACATCCTTTCATTTTGGAAGATACAAGACGAGCCTGCATTCAAGTCACTGCAGGGATATCCGGCCTTATTTCGCGTCAGGGCATCGCAGTGTCCATTCCACTTGAGGCCGCAAACTCAGGGTCCCTCTCACATACCTAGAGCTGAGAGAAGCCTCCTCTTGAGGTGCTTGTGTTAAGGTGGTATTCCTCTGGAGTCGAAGTTAGGGACTAACCTCTCGTCTCGAGTTGATTTTTGGTCCACGGAGGTCTTTCGTGTTGCTACAGTGACCTCAGGATCCCTCTAGCCTTGAAACAGTGTTCTTGGCGTTTCTCTGGAGTGCCATCAAGGAAATCAAGGCTCCTTTCATATGTGGTGTGCAACAGGGAATTGCGCTGCACGCAGTGCTGGGGAATGGGGCCTCATCTCGCGGCGAGGGGGAAGTCTCATGGTTTTTCTCGAGTTGCGACGGGAACTTGGGGTAAATTCTCGAGTTACGACGGGGATGGCCCTTCCACCCACGTGTTTGTTCAGTGATGTCAGGACTCCTGCCTAGCTGCGAGGGACAACTCGCGATACTCCTCGAGGCTTGGCAGGGCAATTGGGACGCCTCTCCATCTGAGGTGGGAGACCAAGGGTCCCTTTCCACGTGCCACAGGAATCCTGGGACTCCTATCAAGTTTCACGAGGAGTCAGGCATCGTCTCCTTTGGAGGCACTGATCTCCGCGTACCTCTGGAGTTTTCAAAGGATGTGAGGCCTCCGGTCGCGATGAGGTGGGGAACTAGGTCTTTCTCTGTGGTCTACACAGGGGATTCAGACATCCTTTCGTCTTGGGAGATGCAAGACGAGCCTGCATTCAAGTCACTGCAGGGATATCCGGCCTTATTTCGAGTCAGGGCATCGCGGTGTCCATTCCACTTGAAGCCGCTAAATCAGGGTCCCTTTCACATACCTAGAGCTGAGAGAAGCCTCCTCTTGAGGTGCTTGTGGTAACGTGGTATTCCTCTGGAGTCGAAGCCAGGAACTAACCTCTCATCTCGAGTTGATTTGTGGTCCACGGAGCTATTTCGTGTTGCTACAGTGACCTCAGGATCCCTCTAGCCTTGATGCAGTATTCTTGGGGTTTCTCTGGAGTGCCACCAAGGAAATCAAGGCTCCTTTCATGTGTGATGTGCAACACGGAATTGCTCTGCATGCAGTGCAGGGGAATCGGGCCTCATCTCACGGCGAGTTGGAAGTCTCATGGTTTTTCTCGAGTTGTGGCGGGAACCTGCTGTATATTCTCGAGTTAAGACGGGGATGGCCCTTCCACACACGTGTTTGTTCAGCGACGTCAGGACTCCTGCCTAGTTGTGAGGGACAACTCGGGATTCTAATTGAAGCTTGGCAGGGCAATTGGGACGCCTCTCCAGCTGAGGCGGGAGACCAAGGGTCCCTTTCCCCGTGCCACAGGAATCCTGGGACTCCTATCTAGTTTCACGAGGAGTCAGGCATCGTCTCCTTTGGAGGCACTGATCTCCGCGTACCTCTGGAGTTTTCAAAAGATGTGAGGCCTCCGGTCGCCATGAGGTGGGGAACTAGGTCTTTCTCTGTGGTCTCCACAGGGGATTCAGACATCCTTTCGTCTTGGGAGATGCAAGACGAGCCTGCATTCAAGTCACTGCAGGGATATCCGGCCTTATTTCGAGTCAGGGCATCGCGGTGTCCATTCCACTTGAGACCGCAAACTCAGGGTCCCTCTCACATACCTAGAGCTGAGAGAAGCCTCCTCTTGAGGTGCTTGTGGTAAGGTGGTATTCCTCTGGAGTCGAAGCCAGGGACTAACCTCTCATCTCGAGTTGATTTTTGGTCCACGGAGCTCTTTCATGTTGCTACAGTGACCTCAGGATCCCTCTAGCCTTGAAACAGTGTTCTTGGGGTTTCTCTGGAGTGCCATAAAGGAAATCAAGGCTCCTTTCATGTGTGATGTGCAACACGGAATTGCTCTGCACGCAGTGCAGGGGAATCAGGCCTCATCTCGCGGCCAGGGGGAAGTCTCATGGTTTCTCTCGAGTTGCGGAGGGAACTTGGGGTATATTCTCGAGTTAAGACGGGGATGGCCCTTCCGCACATGTGTTTGTTCAGCGACGTCAGGACTCCTGCCTAGTTGCGAGGGACAACTCGGGATTCTCCTCGAGGCTTGGCAGGGCAATTGGGACGCCTCTCCAGCTGAGGCGGGAAACCAAGGGTCTCTTTCCACGAGCCACAGGAATCCTGGGACTCCTATCAAGTTTCACGAGGCGTCAGGCATCGTCTCCTTTGGAGGCACTGATCTCCGCGTACCTCTGGAGTTTTCAAAGGATGTGAGGCCTCCGGTCGCGATGAGGTGGGGAATTAGGTCTTTCTCTGTGGTCTCCACAGGGGATTCAGACATCCTTTCGTCTTGGGAGATGCAAGACGAGCCTACATTCAAGTCACTGCAGGGATATCCGGCCTTATTTGGAGTCAGGTCATCGCGGTGTCCATTCCACTTGAGGCCGCAAACTCAGGGTCCCTCTCACATACCTAGAGCTGAGAGTAGCCTCCTCTTGAGGTGCTTATGGTAAGGTGGTATTCCTCTGGAGTCGAAGCCAGGGACTAACCTCTCATCTCGAGTTGATTTTTGGTCCACGGAGCTCTTTCGTGTTGCTACAGTGACCTCAGGATCCCTCTAGCCTTGAAACAGTGTTCTTGGGGTTTCTCTGGAGTGCCATCAAGGAAATCAAGGCTCCTTTTATGTGTGATGTGCAACACGGAATTGCTCTGCACGCAGTTCAGGGGAATCGGGCCTCATCTCGCTGCGAGGGGGAAGTCTCATGGTTTTTCTCGAGTTGCGGCGGGAACCTGCGTTATATTCTCGAGTTGCGACGGGGATCGCCCTTCCACACACGTGTTTGTTCAGCGACGTCAGGACTCCTGCCTAGTTGCGAGGGACAACTCGGGATTCTCCTCGAGGCTTGGCAGGGCAATTGGGATGCCTCTCCAGCTGAGGCGGGAGACCAAGGGTCCCTTTCCACGTGTCACAGGAAACCTGGGTCTCCTATCAAATTTCACGAGGAGTCAGGCATCGTCTCCTTTGGAGGCACTGATCTCCGCGTACCTCTGGAGTTTTCAAAGGATGTGAGGCCTCCGGTCGCGATGAGGTGGGGAACTAGGTCTTTCTCTGTGGTCTCCACAGGGGATTCAGACATCCTTTCGTCTTGGGAGATGCAAGACGAGCCTGCATTCAAGTCACTGCAGGGATATCCGGCCTTATTTCGAGTCCGGGCATCGCGGTGTCCATTCCACTTGAGGCCGCAAACTCAGGGTCCCTCTCACATACCAAGAGCTGAGAGAAGCCTCCTCTTGAGGTGCTTGTGGTTAGGTGGTATTCCTCTGGAGTCGAAGCCAGGGACTAACCTCTCATCTCGAGTTGATTTTTGGTCCACGGAGCTCTTTCTTATGGCTACAGTGACCTCAGGATCCCTCTAGCCTTGAAAGAGTGTTCTTGGGGTTTCTCTGGAGTGCCATCAAGGAAATCAAGGCTCCTTTCATGTGTGATGTGCAACACGGAATTGCTCTGCACGCAGTGCAGGGGAATCGGGCCTCATCTCGCGGCGAGGGGGAAGTCTCATGGTTTTTCTCAAGTTGCGGCGGGAACCTGTGGTATATTCTCGAGTTACGACTGGGATGGCCCTTCTACCCACGTGTTTGTTCAGCCACGTCAGGACTCCTGCCTAGTTGCGAGGGACAATTCGGGATTGTCCTCGATGTTTGGCAGGGCAATTTGGACGCCTCTCTAGCTGAGGCTTGAGACCAAGTGTCCCTTTTCACGTGCACAGGAATCCTGGGACTCCTATCAAGTTTCACGAGGAGTCAGGCATCGTCTCCTTTGGAGGCACTGATCTCCGCGTACCTCTGGAGTTTTCAAAGGATGTGAGGCCTCCGTTCGCGATGAGGTGGGGAAGTAGGTCTTTCTCTGTGGTCTCCACAGGGGATTCAGACATCCTTTCGTTTTGGGAGATGCAGGACGAGCCTGCATTCAAGTCACTGCAGGGATATCCGGCTTTATTTCGAGTCAGGGCATCGCGGTGTCCTTTCCACTTGAGGCCCCAAACTCAGGGTCCCTCTCACATAGCTAGAGCTGAGAGAAGCCTCCTCTTGAGGTGCTTGTGGTAAGGTGGTATTCCTCTGGAGTCGAAGCCAGGGACTAACCTCTCATCTCGAGTTGATTTTTGGTCCATGGAGCTCTTTCGTGTTGCTACAGTGACCTCATGATCCCTCTAGCCTTGAAACAGTGTTCTTGGGGTTTCTCTGGAGTGCCATCAAGGAAATCAAGGCTCCTTTCATGTGTGATGTGCAACACTGAATTGCTCTGCACGCAGTGTAGGGGAATCGGGCCTCATCTCGCGGCGAGGGGGAAGTCTCATGGTTTTTCTCGAGTTGCGGCGGGAACCTGGGGTATATTCTCGAGTTACGACGGGGATGGCCCTTCCACCCACGTGTTTGTTCAGCGATGGCAGGACTCCTGCCTAGTTGCGAGGGACAACTCGGGATTCTCCTCGAGGCTTGGCAGGGCAATTGGGACGCCTCTCCAGCTGAGGCGGGAGACCAAGAGTCCCTTTCCACGTGCCAAAGGAATCCTGGGACTCCTATCAAGTTTCACGAGGAGTCAGGCATCGTCTCATTTGGAGGCACTGATCTCCGCGTACCTCTGGAATTTTCAAAGGATGTGAGGCCTCCGGTCGCGATGAGGTGGGGAATTAGGTCTTTCTCTGTGGTCTCCACAGGGGATTCAGACATCCTTTCGTCTTGGGAGATGCAAGACGGGCCTGCATTCAAGTCACTGCAGGGATATCCAGCCTTATTTCGAGGCAGGGCTCTGCGGTGTCCATTCCACTTGAGGCCGCAAACTCAGGGTCCCTCTCACATACCTAGAGCTGAGAGAAGCCTCCTCTTGAGGTGCTTGTGGTAAGGTGGTATTCCTCTGGAGTCGAAGCCAGGTACTAACCTCTCATCTCGAGTTGATTTTTGGTCCACGGAGCTCTTTCGTGTTGCTACAGTGACCTCAGGATCCCTCTAGCCTTGAAACAGTGTTCTTGGGGTTTCTCTGGAGTGCCATCAAGGAAATCAAGGCTCCTTTCATGTGTGATGTGCAACACGGAATTGCTCTGCGCGCAGTGCAGGGGAATCGGGCCTCATATCGCGGGGATGGGGAAGTCTCATGGTTTTTCTCGAGTTGCGGCGGGAACCTGGGGTATATTCTCGAGTTACGACGGGGATGGCCCTTCCAACCACGTGTTTGTTCAGCGACGTCAGGACTCCTTGCTAGTTGCGAGGGACAACTCGGGATTGTCCTCGAGGCTTGGCAGGGCAATTTGGACGCCTCTCTAGCTGAGGCGGGAGACCAAGGGTCCCTTTCCACGTGCCACAGGAATCCTGGGACTCCTATCAAGTTTCACAAGGAGTCAGGCATCGTCTCCTTTGGAGGCACTGATCTCCGCGTACCTCTGGAGTTTTCAAAGGATGTGAGGCCTCCGGTCGCGATGAGGTGGGGAACTAGGTCTTTCTCTGTGGTCTCCACAGGGGATTCAGACATCCTTTCGTCTTGGGAGATGCAAGACGAGCCTGCATTCAAGTCACTGCAGGGATATCCGGCCTTATTTTGAGTCAGGGCATCGCGGTGTCCATTCCACTTGAGGCCGCAAAATCAGGGGCCCTCTCACATACCTAGAGCTGAGAGAAGCCTCCTCTTGAGGTGCTTGTGGTAAGGTGGTATTCCTCTGGAGTCGAAGCCAGGGACTAACCTCTCATCTCGAGTTGATTTTTGGTCCACGGAGCTCTTTCATGTTGCTACATTGACCACAGGATCCCTCTAGCCTTGAAACAGTGTTCTTGGGGTTTCTCTGGAGTGCCACCAAGGAAATCAAGGCTCCTTTCATGTGTGACGTGCAACACGGAATTGCTCTTCACGCAGTGCAGGGGAATCGGGCCTCATCTCGCGGCGAGGGGGAAGTCTCATGATTTTTCTCGAGTTGCGGCGGGAACCTGGGGTATATTCTCGAGTTACGACGGGGATGGCCCTTCCACCCACGTGTTTGTTCAGCGACGGCAGGACTACTGCCTAGTTGCGAGGGACAACTCGGGATTCTCCTCGAGGCTTGGCAGGGCAATTGGGACGCCTCTCCAGCTGAGGCGGGAGACCAAGGGTCCCTTTCCACGTGCCACAGGAATCCTGGGACTCCTATCAAGTTTCACGAGGAGTCAGGCATCGTCTCCTTTGGAGGCACTGATCTCCGCGTACCTCTGGAATTTTCAAAGGATGTGAGGTCTCCGGTCGCGATGAGGTGGGGAACTAGGTCTTTCTCTGTGGTCTCCACAGGGGATTCAGACATCCTTTCGTCTTGGGAGATGCAAGACGAGCCTGCATTCAAGTCACTGCAGGGATATCCAGCCTTATTTCGAGGCAGGGCATCGCGGTGTCCATTCCACTTGAGGCCGCAAACTCAGGGTCCCTCTCACATACCTAGAGCTGAGAGAAGCCTCCTCTTGAGGTGCTTGTGGTAAGGTGGTATTCCTCTGGAGTCGAAGCCAGGGACTATCCTCTCATCTGGAGTTGATTTTTGGTCCACGGAGCTCTTTCGTGTTGCTACAGTGACCTCAGGATCCCTCTAGCCTTGAAACAGTGTTCTTGGGGTTTCTCTGGAGTGCCATCAAGGAAATCAAGGCTCCTTTCATGTGTGATGTGCAACACGGAATTGCTCTGCGCGCAGTGCAGGGGAATCGGGCCTCATATCGCGGCGATGGGGAAGTCTCATGGTTTTTCTCGAGTTGCGGCGGGAACCTGGGGTATATTCTCGAGTTACGACGGGGATGGCCCTTCCAACCACGTGTTTGTTCAGCGACGTCAGGACTCCTTCCTAGTTGCAAGGGACAACTCGGGATTGTCCTCGAGGCTTGGCAGGGCAATTTGGACGCCTCTCTAGCTGAGGCGGGAGACCAAGGGTCCCTTTCCACGTGCCACAGGAATCCTGGGACTCCTATCAAGTTTCACAAGGAGTCAGGCATCGTCTCCTTTGGAGGCACTGATCTCCGCGTACCTCTGGAGTTTTCAAAGGATGTGAGGCCTCCGTTCGCGATGAGGTGGGGAAGTAGGTCTTTCTCTGTGGTCTCCACAGGGGATTCAGACATCCTTAAGTCTTGGGAGATGCAAGACGATCCTGCATTCAAGTCACTGCAGGGATATCCGGCCTTATTTTGAGTCAGGGCATTGCGGTATCCATTCCACTTTAGGCCGCAAATTCAGGGTCCCTCTCACATACCTAGAGCTGAGAGAAGCCTCCTCTTGAGGTGCTTGTGGTAAGGTGGTATTCCTCTGGAGTCGAAGCCAGGGACTAACCTCTAATCTCGAGTTGATTTTTGGTCCATGGAGCTCTTTCGTGTTGCTACAGTGACCTCAGGATCCCTCTAGCCTTGAAACAGTGTTCTTCGGGTTTCTCTGGAGTGCCATCAAGGAAATCAAGGCTCCTTTCATGTGTGATGTGCAACACGGAATTGCTCTGCACGCAGTGCAGGGGAATCGGGCCTCATCTCACGGCGAGGGGGAAGTCTCATGGTTTTTCTCGAGTTGCGGCGGGAACCTGGGGTATATTCTCGAGTTACGACGGGGATGGCCCTTCCACCCACGTGTTTGTTCAGCGAAGTCACAACTCCTGCCTAGTTGCGAGGGACAACTCGGGATTCTCCTCAAGGCTTGGCAGGGCAATTGGGACGCCTCTCCAGCTGAGGAGGGAGACCAAGGGTCCCTTTCCACGTGCCACAGGAATCCTGCGACTCCTATCTAGTTTCACGAGGAGTCAGGCATCGTCTCCTTTGGAGGCATTGACCTCCGCGTACCTCTGGAGTTTTCAAAGGATATGAGGCCTCCGGTCGCGATGAGGTGGGGAACTAGGTCTTTCTCTGTGGTCTCCACAGGGGATTCAGACATCCTTTCTTCTTGGGAGATGCAAGACGAGCCTGCATTCAAGTCACTGCAGGGATATCCGGCCTTATTTCGAGTCAGGGCATCGCGGTGTCCATTCCACTTGAGGCCGCAAACTCAGGGTCCCTCTCACATACCTAGAGCTGAGAGAAGCCTCCTCTTGAGGTGCTTGTGGTAAGGTGGTATTCCTCTGGAGTCGAAGCCAGGGACTAACCTCTCATCTCGAGTTGATTTTTGGTCCACGGAGATCTTTCGTGTTGCTACAGTGACCTCAGGATCCCTCTAGCCTTGAAACTGTGTTCTGGGGTTTCTCTGGAGTGCCATCAAGGAAATCAAGGCTCCTTTCATGTGTGATGTGCAACACGGAATTGCTCTGCACGCAGTGCAGGGGAATCGGGCCTCATCTCGCGCCGAGGGGGAAGTCTCATGGTTTTTCTCGAGTTGCGGCGGGAACCTGGGGTATATTCTTGAGTTACAACGGGGATGGCCCTTTCACACACGTGTTTGTTCAGCGACGTCAGGACTCCTGCCTAGTTGCGAGGGACAACTCGGGATTCTCCTCGAGGCTTGGCAGGGCAATTGGAACGCCTCTCCATCTGAGCCGGGAGACCAAGGGTCCCTTTCCACGTGCGACAGGAATCCTGGGACGCCTATCAAGTTTCACGAGGAGTCAGGCATCGTCTTATTTGGAGGCACTGATCTCCGCGTACCTCTGGAGTTTTCAAAGGATGTGAGGCCTCCGGTCGCGATGAGGTGGGGAACTAGGTCTTTCTCTGTGGTCTCCACAGGGGATTCAGACATCCTTTCGTCTTGGGAGATGCATGACGAGCCTGCATTCAAGTCACTGCAGGGATATCCGGCCTTATTTTGAGTCAGGGCATCGCGGTGTCCATTCCACTTGAGGCCGCAAAATCAGGGGCCCTCTCACATACCTAGAGCTGAGAGAAGCCTCCTCTTGAGGTGCTTGTGGTAAGGTGGTATTCCTCTGGAGTCGAAGCCAGGGACTAACCTCTCATCTCGAGTTGATTTTTGGTCCACGGAGCTCTTTCCTGTTGCTACATTGACCTCAGGATCCCTCTAGCCTTGAAACAGTGTTCTTGGGGTTTCTCTGGAGTGCCACCAAGGAAATCAAGGCTCCTTTCATGTGTGACGTGCAACACGGAATTGCTCTTCACGCAGTGCAGGGGAATCGGGCCTCATCTCGCGGCGAGGGGGAAGTCTCATGGTTTTTCTCTAGTGGCGGCGGGAAGCTGGGGTATATTCTCGAGTTACAACGGGGATGGCCCTTCCAACCACGTGTTTGTTCAGCGACGTCAGGACTCCTGCCTAGTTGTGAGGGACAACTCGGGATTCTCCTCGAGGCTTGGCAGGGCAATTGGGACGCCTCTCCAGCTGAGGCGGGAGACCAAGGGTCCCTGTCCACGTGCCACAGGAATCATGGGACTCCTATCAAGTTTCACGAGGAGTCAGGCATCGTCTCCTTTGTAGGCACTGATCTCCGCGTACCTCTGGAGTTTTGAAAGGATGTGAGACCTCCGGTCGCGATGAGGTGGGGAACTAGGTCTTTCTCTGTGGTCTCCACAGGGGATTCAGACATCCTTTCGTCTTGGGAGATGCAAGATGAGCCTGCATTCAAGTCACTGCAGGGATATCCGGCCTTATTTTGAGTCAGGGCATCGCGGTGTCCATTCCACTTGAGGCCGCAAACTCAGGGTCCCTCTCACATACCTAGAGCTGAGAGAAGCCTCCTCTTGAGGTGCTTGTGGTAAGGTGGTATTCCTCTGGAGTCGAAGCCAGGGACTAACCTCTCATCTCGAGTTGATTTTTGGTCCACGGAGCTCTTTCGTGTTGCTACAGTGACCTCAGGCTTCCTCTAGCCTTGAAACAGTGTTCTTGGGGTTTCTCTGGAGTGCCATCAAGGAAATCAAGGCTCCTTTCATGTGTGATGTGCAACACGGAATTGCTCTGCACGCAGTGCAGGGGAATCGGGCCTCATCTCGCGGCGAGGGGGAAGTCTCATGGTTTTTCTCGAGTTGCGGCGGGAACCTGGGGTATTTTCTCGAGTTACGACTGGGATGGCCCTTCCACCCACGTGTTTGTTCAGCGACGTCAGGACTCCTGCCTAGTTGCGAGGGACAACTCGGGATTCTCCTCGAGGCTTGGCAGGGCAATTGGGACGCCTCTCCAGCTGAGGCGGGAGACCATGGGTCCCTTTCCACGTGCCACAGGAATCCTGGGACTCCTATCAAGTTTCACGAGGAGTCAGGCATCGTCTCCTTTGGAGGTACTGATCTTCGCGTTCCTCTGGAGTTTTCAAAGGATGTGAGGCCTCCGGTCGCGATGAGGTCGGGAACTAGGTCTTTCTCTGTGGTCTCCACAGGGGTTTCAGACATTCTTTCGTCTTGGGAGATGCAAGACGAGCCTGCATTCAAGTCACTGCAGGGATATCCGGCCTTATTTCGAGTCAGGGCATCGCGGTGTTCATTCCACTTGAGGCCTCAAACTCAGGGTCCCTCTCACATACCTAGAGCTGAGAGAAGCCTCCTCTTGAGGTGCTTGTGGTAAGGTGGTATTCCTCTGGAGTCGAAGCAAGGGACTAACCTCTCATCTCGAGTTGATTTTTGGTCCACGGAGCTCTTTCGTGTTGCTACAGTGACCTCAGGATCCCTCTAGCCGTGAAACAGTGTTCTTGGGGTTTCTCTGGTGTGCCATCAAGGAAATCAAGGCTCCTTTCATGTGTGATGTGCAACACGGAATTGCTCTGCACGCAGTGCAGGGGAATCGGGCCTCATCTCGCGGCGAGGGGGAAGTCTCATGGTTTTTCTCGAGTTGCGGCGGGAACCTGGGGTATATTCTCGAGTTACGCGGGGATGGCCCTTCCAACCACGTATTTGTTTAGCGACGTCAGGACTCCTTCCTAGTTGCGAGGGACAACTCGGGATTCTCCTCGAGGCTTGGCAGGGCAATTGGGACGCCTCTCCAGCTGAGGCGGGAGACCAAGGGTCCCTTTCCACGTGCCACAGGAATCCTGGGAATCCTATCAAGTTTCACGAGGAGTCAGGCATCGACTCCTTTGGAGGCACTGATCTCCGCGTACCTCTGGAGTTTTCAAAGGATGTGAGGCCTCCGTTCGCGATGAGGTGGGGAATTAGGTCTTTCTCTGTGGTCTCCACAGGGGATTCAGACATCCTTTCGTCTTGGGAGATGCAAGACGAGCCTGCATTCAAGTCACTGCAGGGATATCCGGCCTTATTTCGAGTCAGGGCATCGCGGTGTCCATTCCGCTTGAGGCCGCAAACTCAGGGTCCCTCTCACATACCTAGAGCTGAGAGAAGCCTCCTCTTGAGGTGCTTGTGGTAAGGAGGTATTCCTCTGGAGTCGAAGCCAGGGACTAACCTCTCATCTCGAGTTGATTTTTGGTCCATGGAGCTCTTTCGTGTTGCTACAGTGACCTCAGGATCCCTCTAGCCTTGAAACAGTGTTCTTCGGGTTTCTCTGGAGTGCCATCAAGGAAATCAAGGCTCCTTTCATGTGTGATGTGCAACACGGAATTGCTCTGCACGCAGTGCAGGGGAATCGGGCCTCATCTCGCGGCGAGGGGGAAGTCTCATGGTTTTTCTCGAGTTGCGGCGGGAACCTGGGGTATATTCTCGAGTTACGACGGGGATGGCCCTTCCACCCACGTGTTTGTTCAGCGACGTCACAACTCCTGCCTAGTTGCGAGGGACAACTCGGGAATCTCCTCAAGGCTTGGCAGGGCAATTGGGACGCCTCTCCCGCTGAGGAGGGAGACCAAGGGTCCCTTTCCACGTGCCACAGGAATCCTGGGACTCCTATCTAGTTTCACGAGGAGTCAGGATTCGTCTCCTTTGGAGGCACTGACCTCCGCGTACCTCTGGAGTTTTCAAAGGATATGAGGCCTCCGGTCGCGATGAGGTGGGGAACTAGGTCTTTCTCTGTGGTCTCCACAGGGGATTCAGACATCCTTTCATCTTGGGAGATGCAAGACGAGCCTGCATTCAAGTCACTGCAGGGATATCCGGCCTTATTTCGAGTCAGGGCATCGCGGTGTCCATTCCACTTGAGGCCCCAAACTCAGGGTCCCTCTCACATACCTAGAGCTGAGAGAAGCCTCCTCTTGAGGTGCTTGTGGTAAGGTGGTATTCCTCTGGAGTCGAAGCCAGGGACTAACCTCTCATCTCGAGTTGATTTTTGGTCCATGGAGCTCTTTCGTGTTGCTACAGTGACCTCATGATCCCTCTAGCCGTGGAACAGTGTTCTTGGGGTTTCTCTGGAGTGCCATGAAGGAAATCAAGGATCCTTTCATGTGTGATGTGCAACACGGAATTGCTCTGCACGCAGTGCAGGGGAATGGGGCCTCATCTCTCGGCGAGGGGGAAGTCTCATGGTTTTTCTCGAGTTGCGGCGGGAACCTGGGGTATATTCTCGAGTTACGACGGGGATGGCCCTTCCACCCACGTGTTCGTTCAGCGACGTCAGGACTCCTGCCTAGTTGTGAGGGACAACTCGGGATTCTCCTCGAGGCTTGGCAGGGCAATTGGGACGCCTCTCCAGCTGAGGCGGGAGACCAAGGGTCCCTTTCCACGTGCCACAGGAATCCTGGGACTCCTATCAAGTTTCACGAGGAGTCAGGCATCGTCTCCTTTGGAGGCACTGATCTCCGCGTACCTCTGGAGTTTTCAAAGGATGTGAGGCCTCCGGTCGCGATGAGGTGGGGAACTAGGTCTTTCTCTGTGGTCTCCACAGGGGATTCAGACATCCTTTCGTCTTGGGAGATGCAAGACGAGCCTGCATTCAAGTCACTGCAGGGATATCCGGCCTTATTTTGAGTCAGGGCATCGCGGTGTCCATTCCACTTGAGGCCGCCAACTCAGGGTCCCTCTCACATACCTAGAGCTGAGAGAAGCCTCCTCTTGAGGTGCTTGTGGTAAGGTGGTATTCCTCTGGAGTCGAAGCCAGGGACTATCCTCTCATCTCGAGTTGATTTTTGGTCCTCGGAGCTCTTTCGTGTTGCTACAGTGACCTCAGGATCCCTCTAGCCTTGAAACAGTGTTCTTGGGGTTTCTCTGGAGTGCCATCAAGGAAATCAAGGCTCCTTTCATGTGTGATGTGCAACACGGAATTGCTCTGCGCGCAGTGCAGGGGAATCGGGCCTCATATCGCGGCGATGGGGAAGTCTCATGGTTTTTCTCGAGTTGCGGCGGGAACCTGGGGTATATTCTCGAGTTACGACGGGGATGGCCCTTCCACCCACGTGTTTGTTCAGCGACGGCAGGACTACTGCCTAGTTGCGAGGGACAACTCGGGATTCTCCTCGAGGCTTGGCAGGGCAATTGGGACGCCTCTCCAGCTGAGGCGGGAGACCAAGGGTCCCTTTCCACGTGCCACAGGAATCCTGGGACTCCTATCAAGTTTCACGAGGAGTCAGGCATCGTCTCCTTTGGAGGCACTGATCTCCGCGTACCTCTGGAATTTTCAAAGGATGTGAGGTCTCCGGTCGCGATGAGGTGGGGAACTAGGTCTTTCTCTGTGGTCTCCACAGGGGATTCAGACATCCTTTCGTCTTGGGAGATGCAAGACGAGCCTGCATTCAAGTCACTGCAGGGATATCCAGCCTTATTTCGAGGCAGGGCATCGCGGTGTCCATTCCACTTGAGGCCGCAAACTCAGGGTCCCTCTCACATACCTAGAGCTGAGAGAAGCCTCCTCTTGAGGTGCTTGTGGTAAGGTGGTATTCCTCTGGAGTCGAAGCCAGGGACTATCCTCTCATCTGGAGTTGATTTTTGGTCCACGGAGCTCTTTCGTGTTGCTACAGTGACCTCAGGATCCCTCTAGCCTTGAAACAGTGTTCTTGGGGTTTCTCTGGAGTGCCATCAAGGAAATCAAGGCTCCTTTCATGTGTGATGTGCAACACGGAATTGCTCTGCGCGCAGTGCAGGGGAATCGGGCCTCATATCGCGGCGATGGGGAAGTCTCATGGTTTTTCTCGAGTTGCGGCGGGAACCTGGGGTATATTCTCGAGTTACGACGGGGATGGCCCTTCCAACCACGTGTTTGTTCAGCGACGTCAGGACTCCTTCCTAGTTGCAAGGGACAACTCGGGATTGTCCTCGAGGCTTGGCAGGGCAATTTGGACGCCTCTCTAGCTGAGGCGGGAGACCAAGGGTCCCTTTCCACGTGCCACAGGAATCCTGGGACTCCTATCAAGTTTCACAAGGAGTCAGGCATCGTCTCCTTTGGAGGCACTGATCTCCGCGTACCTCTGGAGTTTTCAAAGGATGTGAGGCCTCCGTTCGCGATGAGGTGGGGAAGTAGGTCTTTCTCTGTGGTCTCCACAGGGGATTCAGACATCCTTAAGTCTTGGGAGATGCAAGACGAGCCTGCATTCAAGTCACTGCAGGGATATCCGGCCTTATTTTGAGTCAGGGCATTGCGGTATCCATTCCACTTTAGGCCGCAAATTCAGGGTCCCTCTCACATACCTAGAGCTGAGAGAAGCCTCCTCTTGAGGTGCTTGTGGTAAGGTGGTATTCCTCTGGAGTCGAAGCCAGGGACTAACCTCTAATCTCGAGTTGATTTTTGGTCCATGGAGCTCTTTCGTGTTGCTACAGTGACCTCAGGATCCCTCTAGCCTTGAAACAGTGTTCTTCGGGTTTCTCTGGAGTGCCATCAAGGAAATCAAGGCTCCTTTCATGTGTGATGTGCAACACGGAATTGCTCTGCACGCAGTGCAGGGGAATCGGGCCTCATCTCACGGCGAGGGGGAAGTCTCATGGTTTTTCTCGAGTTGCGGCGGGAACCTGGGGTATATTCTCGAGTTACGACGGGGATGGCCCTTCCACCCACGTGTTTGTTCAGCGAAGTCACAACTCCTGCCTAGTTGCGAGGGACAACTCGGGATTCTCCTCAAGGCTTGGCAGGGCAATTGGGACGCCTCTCCAGCTGAGGAGGGAGACCAAGGGTCCCTTTCCACGTGCCACAGGAATCCTGCGACTCCTATCTAGTTTCACGAGGAGTCAGGCATCGTCTCCTTTGGAGGCATTGACCTCCGCGTACCTCTGGAGTTTTCAAAGGATATGAGGCCTCCGGTCGCGATGAGGTGGGGAACTAGGTCTTTCTCTGTGGTCTCCACAGGGGATTCAGACATCCTTTCTTCTTGGGAGATGCAAGACGAGCCTGCATTCAAGTCACTGCAGGGATATCCGGCCTTATTTCGAGTCAGGGCATCGCGGTGTCCATTCCACTTGAGGCCGCAAACTCAGGGTCCCTCTCACATACCTAGAGCTGAGAGAAGCCTCCTCTTGAGGTGCTTGTGGTAAGGTGGTATTCCTCTGGAGTCGAAGCCAGGGACTAACCTCTCATCTCGAGTTGATTTTTGGTCCACGGAGATCTTTCGTGTTGCTACAGTGACCTCAGGATCCCTCTAGCCTTGAAACTGTGTTCTGGGGTTTCTCTGGAGTGCCATCAAGGAAATCAAGGCTCCTTTCATGTGTGATGTGCAACACGGAATTGCTCTGCACGCAGTGCAGGGGAATCGGGCCTCATCTCGCGCCGAGGGGGAAGTCTCATGGTTTTTCTCGAGTTGCGGCGGGAACCTGGGGTATATTCTTGAGTTACAACGGGGATGGCCCTTTCACACACGTGTTTGTTCAGCGACGTCAGGACTCCTGCCTAGTTGCGAGGGACAACTCGGGATTCTCCTCGAGGCTTGGCAGGGCAATTGGAACGCCTCTCCATCTGAGCCGGGAGACCAAGGGTCCCTTTCCACGTGCGACAGGAATCCTGGGACGCCTATCAAGTTTCACGAGGAGTCAGGCATCGTCTTATTTGGAGGCACTGATCTCCGCGTACCTCTGGAGTTTTCAAAGGATGTGAGGCCTCCGGTCGCGATGAGGTGGGGAACTAGGTCTTTCTCTGTGGTCTCCACAGGGGATTCAGACATCCTTTCGTCTTGGGAGATGCATGACGAGCCTGCATTCAAGTCACTGCAGGGATATCCGGCCTTATTTTGAGTCAGGGCATCGCGGTGTCCATTCCACTTGAGGCCGCAAAATCAGGGGCCCTCTCACATACCTAGAGCTGAGAGAAGCCTCCTCTTGAGGTGCTTGTGGTAAGGTGGTATTCCTCTGGAGTCGAAGCCAGGGACTAACCTCTCATCTCGAGTTGATTTTTGGTCCACGGAGCTCTTTCCTGTTGCTACATTGACCTCAGGATCCCTCTAGCCTTGAAACAGTGTTCTTGGGGTTTCTCTGGAGTGCCACCAAGGAAATCAAGGCTCCTTTCATGTGTGACGTGCAACACGGAATTGCTCTTCACGCAGTGCAGGGGAATCGGGCCTCATCTCGCGGCGAGGGGGAAGTCTCATGGTTTTTCTCTAGTGGCGGCGGGAAGCTGGGGTATATTCTCGAGTTACAACGGGGATGGCCCTTCCAACCACGTGTTTGTTCAGCGACGTCAGGACTCCTGCCTAGTTGTGAGGGACAACTCGGGATTCTCCTCGAGGCTTGGCAGGGCAATTGGGACGCCTCTCCAGCTGAGGCGGGAGACCAAGGGTCCCTGTCCACGTGCCACAGGAATCATGGGACTCCTATCAAGTTTCACGAGGAGTCAGGCATCGTCTCCTTTGTAGGCACTGATCTCCGCGTACCTCTGGAGTTTTGAAAGGATGTGAGACCTCCGGTCGCGATGAGGTGGGGAACTAGGTCTTTCTCTGTGGTCTCCACAGGGGATTCAGACATCCTTTCGTCTTGGGAGATGCAAGATGAGCCTGCATTCAAGTCACTGCAGGGATATCCGGCCTTATTTTGAGTCAGGGCATCGCGGTGTCCATTCCACTTGAGGCCGCAAACTCAGGGTCCCTCTCACATACCTAGAGCTGAGAGAAGCCTCCTCTTGAGGTGCTTGTGGTAAGGTGGTATTCCTCTGGAGTCGAAGCCAGGGACTAACCTCTCATCTCGAGTTGATTTTTGGTCCACGGAGCTCTTTCGTGTTGCTACAGTGACCTCAGGCTTCCTCTAGCCTTGAAACAGTGTTCTTGGGGTTTCTCTGGAGTGCCATCAAGGAAATCAAGGCTCCTTTCATGTGTGATGTGCAACACGGAATTGCTCTGCACGCAGTGCAGGGGAATCGGGCCTCATCTCGCGGCGAGGGGGAAGTCTCATGGTTTTTCTCGAGTTGCGGCGGGAACCTGGGGTATTTTCTCGAGTTACGACTGGGATGGCCCTTCCACCCACGTGTTTGTTCAGCGACGTCAGGACTCCTGCCTAGTTGCGAGGGACAACTCGGGATTCTCCTCGAGGCTTGGCAGGGCAATTGGGACGCCTCTCCAGCTGAGGCGGGAGACCATGGGTCCCTTTCCACGTGCCACAGGAATCCTGGGACTCCTATCAAGTTTCACGAGGAGTCAGGCATCGTCTCCTTTGGAGGTACTGATCTTCGCGTTCCTCTGGAGTTTTCAAAGGATGTGAGGCCTCCGGTCGCGATGAGGTCGGGAACTAGGTCTTTCTCTGTGGTCTCCACAGGGGTTTCAGACATTCTTTCGTCTTGGGAGATGCAAGACGAGCCTGCATTCAAGTCACTGCAGGGATATCCGGCCTTATTTCGAGTCAGGGCATCGCGGTGTTCATTCCACTTGAGGCCTCAAACTCAGGGTCCCTCTCACATACCTAGAGCTGAGAGAAGCCTCCTCTTGAGGTGCTTGTGGTAAGGTGGTATTCCTCTGGAGTCGAAGCAAGGGACTAACCTCTCATCTCGAGTTGATTTTTGGTCCACGGAGCTCTTTCGTGTTGCTACAGTGACCTCAGGATCCCTCTAGCCGTGAAACAGTGTTCTTGGGGTTTCTCTGGTGTGCCATCAAGGAAATCAAGGCTCCTTTCATGTGTGATGTGCAACACGGAATTGCTCTGCACGCAGTGCAGGGGAATCGGGCCTCATCTCGCGGCGAGGGGGAAGTCTCATGGTTTTTCTCGAGTTGCGGCGGGAACCTGGGGTATATTCTCGAGTTACGCGGGGATGGCCCTTCCAACCACGTATTTGTTTAGCGACGTCAGGACTCCTTCCTAGTTGCGAGGGACAACTCGGGATTCTCCTCGAGGCTTGGCAGGGCAATTGGGACGCCTCTCCAGCTGAGGCGGGAGACCAAGGGTCCCTTTCCACGTGCCACAGGAATCCTGGGAATCCTATCAAGTTTCACGAGGAGTCAGGCATCGACTCCTTTGGAGGCACTGATCTCCGCGTACCTCTGGAGTTTTCAAAGGATGTGAGGCCTCCGTTCGCGATGAGGTGGGGAATTAGGTCTTTCTCTGTGGTCTCCACAGGGGATTCAGACATCCTTTCGTCTTGGGAGATGCAAGACGAGCCTGCATTCAAGTCACTGCAGGGATATCCGGCCTTATTTCGAGTCAGGGCATCGCGGTGTCCATTCCGCTTGAGGCCGCAAACTCAGGGTCCCTCTCACATACCTAGAGCTGAGAGAAGCCTCCTCTTGAGGTGCTTGTGGTAAGGAGGTATTCCTCTGGAGTCGAAGCCAGGGACTAACCTCTCATCTCGAGTTGATTTTTGGTCCATGGAGCTCTTTCGTGTTGCTACAGTGACCTCAGGATCCCTCTAGCCTTGAAACAGTGTTCTTCGGGTTTCTCTGGAGTGCCATCAAGGAAATCAAGGCTCCTTTCATGTGTGATGTGCAACACGGAATTGCTCTGCACGCAGTGCAGGGGAATCGGGCCTCATCTCGCGGCGAGGGGGAAGTCTCATGGTTTTTCTCGAGTTGCGGCGGGAACCTGGGGTATATTCTCGAGTTACGACGGGGATGGCCCTTCCACCCACGTGTTTGTTCAGCGACGTCACAACTCCTGCCTAGTTGCGAGGGACAACTCGGGAATCTCCTCAAGGCTTGGCAGGGCAATTGGGACGCCTCTCCCGCTGAGGAGGGAGACCAAGGGTCCCTTTCCACGTGCCACAGGAATCCTGGGACTCCTATCTAGTTTCACGAGGAGTCAGGATTCGTCTCCTTTGGAGGCACTGACCTCCGCGTACCTCTGGAGTTTTCAAAGGATATGAGGCCTCCGGTCGCGATGAGGTGGGGAACTAGGTCTTTCTCTGTGGTCTCCACAGGGGATTCAGACATCCTTTCATCTTGGGAGATGCAAGACGAGCCTGCATTCAAGTCACTGCAGGGATATCCGGCCTTATTTCGAGTCAGGGCATCGCGGTGTCCATTCCACTTGAGGCCCCAAACTCAGGGTCCCTCTCACATACCTAGAGCTGAGAGAAGCCTCCTCTTGAGGTGCTTGTGGTAAGGTGGTATTCCTCTGGAGTCGAAGCCAGGGACTAACCTCTCATCTCGAGTTGATTTTTGGTCCATGGAGCTCTTTCGTGTTGCTACAGTGACCTCATGATCCCTCTAGCCGTGGAACAGTGTTCTTGGGGTTTCTCTGGAGTGCCATGAAGGAAATCAAGGATCCTTTCATGTGTGATGTGCAACACGGAATTGCTCTGCACGCAGTGCAGGGGAATGGGGCCTCATCTCTCGGCGAGGGGGAAGTCTCATGGTTTTTCTCGAGTTGCGGCGGGAACCTGGGGTATATTCTCGAGTTACGACGGGGATGGCCCTTCCACCCACGTGTTCGTTCAGCGACGTCAGGACTCCTGCCTAGTTGTGAGGGACAACTCGGGATTCTCCTCGAGGCTTGGCAGGGCAATTGGGACGCCTCTCCAGCTGAGGCGGGAGACCAAGGGTCCCTTTCCACGTGCCACAGGAATCCTGGGACTCCTATCAAGTTTCACGAGGAGTCAGGCATCGTCTCCTTTGGAGGCACTGATCTCCGCGTACCTCTGGAGTTTTCAAAGGATGTGAGGCCTCCGGTCGCGATGAGGTGGGGAACTAGGTCTTTCTCTGTGGTCTCCACAGGGGATTCAGACATCCTTTCGTCTTGGGAGATGCAAGACGAGCCTGCATTCAAGTCACTGCAGGGATATCCGGCCTTATTTTGAGTCAGGGCATCGCGGTGTCCATTCCACTTGAGGCCGCCAACTCAGGGTCCCTCTCACATACCTAGAGCTGAGAGAAGCCTCCTCTTGAGGTGCTTGTGGTAAGGTGGTATTCCTCTGGAGTCGAAGCCAGGGACTATCCTCTCATCTCGAGTTGATTTTTGGTCCTCGGAGCTCTTTCGTGTTGCTACAGTGACCTCAGGATCCCTCTAGCCTTGAAACAGTGTTCTTGGGGTTTCTCTGGAGTGCCATCAAGGAAATCAAGGCTCCTTTCATGTGTGATGTGCAACACGGAATTGCTCTGCGCGCAGTGCAGGGGAATCGGGCCTCATATCGCGGCGATGGGGAAGTCTCATGGTTTTTCTCGAGTTGCGGCGGGAACCTGGGGTATATTCTCGAGTTACAACGGGGATGGCCCTTCCAACCACGTGTTTGTTCAGCGACGTCAGGACTCCTTCCTAGTTGCGAGGGACAACTCGGGATTGTCCTCGAGGCTTGGCAGGGCAATTTGGACGCCTCTCTAGCTGAGGCGGGAGACCAAGGGTCCCTTTCCACGTGCACAGGAATCCTGGGACTCCTATCAAGTTTCACGAGGAGTCAGGCATCGTCTCCTTTGGAGGCACTGATCTCCGCGTACCTCTGGAGTTTTCAAAGGATGTGAGGCCTCCGTTCGCGATGAGGTGGGGAAGTAGGTCTTTCTCTGTGGTCTCCACAGGGGATTCAGACATCCTTTCGTCTTGGGAGATGCAAGACGAGCCTGCATTCAAGTCACTGCAGGGATATCCGGCCTTATTTCGAGTCAGGGCATCGCGGTGTCCATTCCACTTGAGGCCGCAAACTCAGGGTCCCTCTCACATACCTAGAGCTGAGGGAAGCCTCCTCTTGAGGTGCTTGTGGTAAGGTGGTATTCCTCTGGAGTCGAAGCCAGGGACTAACCTCTCATCTCGAGTTGATTTTTGGTCCATGGAGCTCTTTCGTTTTGCTACAGTGACCTCAGGATCCCTCTAGCCTTGAAACAGTGTTCTTGGGGTTTCTCTGGAGTGCCATCAAGGAAATCAAGGCTCCTTTCATGTGTGATGTGCAAGACGGAATTGCTCTGCACGCAGTGCAGGGGAATCGGGCCTCATCTCGCGGCGAGGGGGAAGTCTCATGGTTTTTCTCGAGTTGCGGCGGGAACCTGGGGTATATTCTCGAGTTACGACGGGGATGGCCCTTCCACCCACGTGTTTGTTCAGCGACGTCACAACTCCTGCCTAGTTGCGAGGGACAACTCGGGATTCTCCTCAAGGCTTGGCAGGGCAATTGGGACGCCTCTCCCGCTGAGGAGGGAGACCAAGGGTCCCTTTCCACGTGCCACAGGAATCCTGGGACTCCTATCTAGTTTCACGAGAAGTCAGGATTCGTCTCCTTTGGAGGCACTGACCTCCGCGTACCTCTGGAGTTTTCAAAGGATGTGAGGCCTCCGGTCGCGATGAGGTGGGGAACTAGGTCTTTCTCTGTGGTCTCCACAGGGGATTCAGACATCCTTTCGTCTTGGGAGATGCAAGACGAGCCTGCATTCAAGTCACTGCAGGGATATCCGGCCTTATGTCGAGTCAGGGCATCGCGGTGTCCATTCCACTTGAGGCCCCAATCTCAGGGTCCCTCTCACATACCTAGAGCTGAGAGAAGCCTCCTCTTGAGGTGCTTGTGTTAAGGTGGTATTCCTCTGGAGTCGAAGCCAGGGACTAACCTCTCATCTCGAGTTGATTTTTGGTCCATGGAGCTCTTTCGTGTTGCTACAGTGACCTCATGATCCCTCTAGCCTTGAAACAGTGTTCTTGGGGTTTCTCTGAAGTGCCATCAAGGAAATCAAGGCTCCTTTCATGTGTGATGTGCAACAAGGAATTGCTCTGCACGCAGTGCAGGGGAATGGGGCCTCATCTCTCGGCGAGGGGGAAGTCTCATGGTTTTTCTCGAGTTGCGGCGGGAACCTGGGGTATATTCTCGAGTTACGACGGGGAAGGCCCTTCCACCCACGTGTTTGTTCAGCGACGTCAGGACTCCTGCCTAGTTGCGAGGGACAACTCGGGATTCTCCTCGAGGCTTGGCAGGGCAATTGGGACGCCTCTCCAGCTGAGGCGGGAGACCAAGTGTCCCTTTCCACGTGCCACAGGAATCCTGGGACTCCTATCAAGTTTCACGAGGAGTCAGGCATCGTCTCCTTTGGAGGCACTGATCTCCGCGTACCTCTGGAGTTTCCAAAGGATGTGAGGCCTCCGGTCGCGATGAGGTGGGGAACTAGGTCTTTCTCTGTGGTCTCCACAGGGGATTCAGACATCCTTTCGTCTTGGGAGATGCAAGACGAGCCTGCATTCAAGTCACTGCAGGGATATCCGGCCTTATTTTGAGTCAGGGCATCGCGGTGTCCATTCCACTTGAGGCCGCCAACTCAGGGTCCCTCTCACATACCTAGAGCTGAGAGAAGCCTCCTCTTGAGGTGCTTGTGGTAAGGTGGTATTCCTCTGGAGTCGAAGCCAGGGACTATCCTCTCATCTCGAGTTGATTTTTGGTCCTCGGAGCTCTTTCGTGTTGCTACAGTGACCTCAGGATCCCTCTAGCCTTGAAACAGTGTTCTTGGGGTTTCTCTGGAGTGCCATCAAGGAAATCAAGGCTCCTTTCATGTGTGATGTGCAAGACGGAATTGCTCTGCACGCAGTGCAGGGGAATCGGGCCTCATCTCGCGGCGAGGGGGAAGTCTCATGGTTTTTCTCGAGTTGCGGCGGGAACCTGGGGTATATTCTCGAATTACGACGGGGATGGCCCTTCCACCCACGTGTTTGTTCAGCGACGTCACAACTCCTGCCTAGTTGCGAGGGACAACTCGGGATTCTCCTCAAGGCTTGGCAGGGCAATTGGGACGCCTCTCCAGCTGAGGAGGGAGACCAAGGGTCCCTTTCCACGTGCCACAGGAATCCTGGGACTCCTATCTAGTTTCACGAGGAGTCAGGCATCGTCTCCTTTGGAGGCACTGACCTCCGCGTACCTCTGGAGTTTTCAAAGGATATGAGGCCTCCGGTCGCGATGAAGTGGGGAACTAGGTCTTTCTCTGTGGTCTCCACAGGGGATTCAGACATCCTTTCGTCTTGGGAGATGCAAGACGAGCCTGCATTCAAGTCACTGCACGGATATCCGGCCTTATTTCGAGTCAGGGCATCGCGGTGTCCATTCCGCTTGAGGCCGCAAACTCAGGGTCCCTCTCACATACCTAGAGCTGAGAGAAGCCTCCTCTTGAGGTGCTTGTGGTAAGGTGGTATTCCTCTGGAGTCGAAGCCAGGGACTAACCTCTCATCTCGAGTTGATTTTTGGTCCATGGAGCTCTTTCTTGTTGCTACAGTGACCTCATGATCCCTCTAGCCTTGAAACAGTGTTCTTCGGGTTTCTCTGGAGTGCCATCAAGGAAATCAAGGCTCCTTTCATGTGTGATGTGCAAGACGGCATTGCTCTGCACGCAGTGCAGGGGAATCGGGCCTCATCTCGCGGCGAGGGGGAAGTCTCATGGTTTTTCTCGAGTTGCGGCGGGAACCTGGGGTATATTCTCGAGTTACGACGGGGATGGCCCTTACACCCACGTGTTTGTTCAGCGACGGCAGGACTCCTGCCTAGTTGCGAGGGACAACTCGGGAATCTCCTCAAGGCTTGGCAGGGCAATTGGGACGCCTCTCCCGCTGAGGAGGGAGACCAAGGGTCCCTTTCCACGTGCCACAGGAATCCTGGGACTCCTATCTAGTTTCACGAGGAGTCAGGATTCGTCTCCTTTGGAGGCACTGACCTCCGCGTACCTCTGGAGTTTTCAAAGGATATGAGGCCTCCGGTCGCGATGAGGTGGGGAACTAGGTCTTTCTCTGTGGTCTCCACAGGGGATTCAGACATCCTTTCGTCTTCGGAGATGCAAGACGAGCCTGCATTCAAGTCACTGCAGTGATATCCGGCCTTATTTCGAGTCAGGGCATCGCGGTGTCCATTCCACTTGAGGCCCCAAACTCAGAGTCCCTCTCACATACCTAGAGCTGAGAGAAGCCTCCTCTTGAGGTGCTTGTGGTAAGGTGGTATTCCTCTGGAGTCGAAGCCAGGGACTAACCTCTCATCTCGAGTTGATTTTTGGTCCATGGAGCTCTTTCGTGTTGCTACAGTGACCTCATGATCCCTCTAGCCGTGAAACAGTGTTCTTGGGGTTTCTCTGGAGTGCCATGAAGGAAATCAAGGATCCTTTCATGTGTGATGTGCAACACGGAATTGCTCTGCACGCAGTGCAGGGGAATGGGGCCTCATCTCTCGGCGAGGGGGAAGTCTCATGGTTTTTCTCGAGTTGCGGCGGGAACCTGGGGTATATTCTCGAGTTACGACGGGGATGGCCCTTCCACCCATGTGTTTGTTCAGCGACGTCAGGACTCCTGCCTAGTTGTGAGGGACAACTCGGGATTCTCCTCGAGGCTTGGCAGGGCAATTGGGACGCCTCTCCAGCTGAGGCGGGAGACCAAGGGTCCCTTTCCACGTGCCACAGGAATCCTGGGACTCCTATCAAGTTTCACGAGGAGTCAGGCATCGTCTCCTTTGGAGGCACTGATCTCCGCGTACCTCTGGAGTTTTCAAAGGATGTGAGGCCTCCGGTCGCGATGAGGTGGGGAACTAGGTCTTTCTCTGTGGTCTCCACAGGGGATTCAGACATCCTTTCGTCTTGGGAGATGCAAGACGAGCCTGCATTCAAGTCACTGCAGGGATATCCGGCCTTATTTTGAGTCAGGGCATCGCGGTGTCCATTCCACTTGAGGCCGCCAACTCAGGGTCCCTCTCACATACCTAGAGCTGAGAGAAGCCTCCTCTTCAGGTGCTTGTGGTAAGGTGGTATTCCTCTGGAGTCGAAGCCAGGGACTATTCTCTCATCTCGAGTTGATTTTTGGTCCTCGGAGCTCTTTCGTGTTGCTACAGTGACCTCAGGATCCCTCTAGCATTGAAGCAGTGTTCTTGGGGTTTCTCTGGAGTGCCATCAAGGAAATCAAGGCTCCTTTCATGTGTGATGTGCAACACGGAATTGCTCTGCGCGCAGTGCAGGGGAATCGGGCCTCATATCGCGGCGATGGGGAAGTCTCATGGTTTTTCTCGAGTTGCGGCGGGAACCTGGGGTATATTCTCGAGTTACAACGGGGATGGCCCTTCCAACCACGTGTTTGTTCAGCGACGTCAGGACTCCTTCCTAGTTGCGAGGGACAACTCGGGATTCTCCTCGAGGCTTGGCAGGGCAATTGGGACGCCTCTCTAGCTGAGGCGGGAGACCAAGGGTCCCTTTCCACGGGCACAGGAATCCTGGGACTCCTATCAAGTTTCACGAGGAGTCAGGCATCGTCTCCTTTGGAGGCACTGATCTCCGCGTACCTCTGGAGTTTTCAAAGGATGTGAGGCCTCCGTTCGCGATGAGGTGGGGAAGTAGGTCTTTCTCTGTGGTCTCCACAGGGGATTCAGACATCCTTTCGTCTTGGGAGATGCAAGACGAGCCTGCATTCAAGTCACTGCAGGGATATCCGGCCTTATTTCGAGTCAGGGCATCGCGGTGTCCATTCCACTTGAGGCCCCAAACTCAGGGTCCCTCTCACATACCTAGAGCTGAGAGAAGCCTCCTCTTGAGGTGCTTGTGGTAAGGTGGTATTCCTCTGGAGTCGAAGCCAGGGACTAACCTCTCATCTCGAGTTGATTTTTGGTCCATGGAGCTCTTTCGTGTTGCTACAGTGACCTCAGGATCCCTCTAGCCTTGAAACAGTGTTCTTCGGGTTTCTCTGAAGTGCCATCAAGGAAATCAAGGCTCCTTTCATGTGTGATGTGCAACACGGAATTGCTCTGCACGCAGTGCAGGGGAATGGGGCCTCATCTCTCGGCGAGGGGGAAGTCTCATGGTTTTTCTCGAGTTGCGGCGGGAACCTGGGGTATATTCTCGAGTTACGACGGGGATGGCCCTTCCACCCACGTGTTTGTTCAGCGACGTCAGGACTCCTGCCTAGTTGCGAGGGACAACTCGGGATTCTCCTCGAGGCTTGGCAGGGCAATTGGGACGCCTCTCCAGCTGAGGCGGGAGACCAAGGGTCCCTTTCCACGTGCCACAGGAATCCTGGGACTCCTATCAAGTTTCACGAGGAGTCAGGCATCGTCTCCTTTGGAGGCACTGATCTCCGCGTACCTCTGGAGTTTTCAAAGGATGTGAGGCCTCCGGTCGCGATGAGGTGGGGAACTAGGTCTTTCTCTGTGGTCTCCACAGGGGATTCAGACATCCTTTCGTCTTGGGAGATGCAAGACGAGCCTGCATTCAAGTCACTGCAGGGATATCCGGCCTTATTTTGAGTCAGGGCATCGCGGTGTACATTCCACTTGAGGCCGCCAACTCAGGGTCCCTCTCACATACCTAGAGCTGAGAGAAGCCTCCTCTTGAGGTGCTTGTGGTAAGGTGGTATTCCTCTGGAGTCGAAGCCAGGGACTATCCTCTCATCTCGAGTTGATTTTTGGTCCTCGGAGCTCTTTCGTGTTGCTACAGTGACCTCAGGATCCCTCTAGCCTTGAAACAGTGTTCTTGGGGTTTCTCTGGAGTGCCATCAAGGAAATCAAGGCTCCTTTCATGTGTGATGTGCAACACGGAATTGCTCTGCGCGCAGTGCAGGGGAATCGGACCTCATATCGCGGCGATGGGGAAGTCTCATGGTTTTTCTCGAGTTGCGGTGGGAACCTGGGGTATATTCTCGAGTTACGACGGGGATGGCTCTTCCACCCACGTGTTTGTTCAGCGACGTCACAACTCCTGCCTAGTTGCGAGGGACAACTCGGGATTCTCCTCAAGGCTTGGCAGGGCAATTGGGACGCCTCTCCAGCTGAGGAGGGAGACCAAGGGTCCCTTTCCACGTGCCACAGGAATCCTGGGACTCCTATCTAGTTTCACGAGGAGTCAGGCATCGTCTCCTTTGGAGGCACTGACCTCCGCGTACCTCTGGAGTTTTCAAAGGATATGAGGCCTCCGGTCGCGATGAGTTGGGGAACTAGGTCTTTCTCTGTGGTCTCCACAGGGGATTCAGACATCCTTTCGTCTTGGGAGATGCAAGACGAGCCTGCATTCAAGTCACTGCAGGGATATCCAGCCTTATTTCGAGTCAGGGCATCGCGGTGTCCATTCCACTTGAGGCCGCAAACTCAGGGGCCCTCTCACATACCTAGAGCTGAGAGAAGCCTCCTCTTGAGGTGCTTGTGGAAAGGTGGTATTCCTCTGGAGTCGAAGCCAGGGACTAACCTCTCATCTCGAGTTGATTTTTGGTCCACGAAGCTCTTTCTTGTTGCTACAGTGACCTCAGGATCCCTCCAGCCTTGAAACAGTGTTCTTGGGTTTGCTCTGGAGTGTCATCAAGGAAATCAAGGCTCCTTTCATGTGTGATGTGCAACACGGTATTGCTCTGCACGCAGTGCAGGGGAATCAGGCCTCATCTCGCGGCGAGGGGGAAGTCTCATAGTTTTTCTCGAGTTTCGGCGGGAACCTGGGGTATATTCTCGAGTTACGACGGGGATGGCCCTTCCACCCACTTGTTTGTTCACCGACGTCAGGACTCCTGCCTAGTTGCGAGGGACAACTCGGGATTCTCCTCGAGGCTTGGCAGGGCAATTGGGACGCCTCTCCAGCTGAGGCGGGAGACCAAGGGTCCCTTTCCACGTGCCACAGGAATCCTGGGACTCCTATCAAGTTTCACGAGGAGTCAGGCATCGTCTCCTTTGGAGGCACTGATCTCCGCGTACCTCTGGAATTTTCAAAGGATGTGAGGCCTCCGTTCGCGATGAGGTGGGGAACTAGGTCTTTCTCTGTGGTCTCCACAGGGGATTCAGACATCCTTTCGTCTTGGGAGATGCAAGACGAGCCTGCATTCAAGTCACTGCAGGGATATCCAGCCTTATTTCGAGGCAGGGCATTGCGGTGTCCATTCCACTTGAGGCCGCAAACTCAGGGTCCCTCTCACATACCTAGAGCTGAGAGAAGCCTCCTCTTGAGGTGCTTGTGGTAAGGTGGTATTCCTCTGGAGTCGAAGCCAGGGACTATCCTCTCGTCTCGAGTTGATTTTTGGTCCACGGAGCTCTTTCGTGTTGCTACAGTGACCTCAGGCTTCCTATAGCCTTGAAACAGTGTTCTTCGGGTTTCTCTGGAGTGCCATCAAGGAAATCAAGGCTCCTTTCATGTGTGATGTGCAACACGGAATTGCTCTGCACGCAGTGCAGGGGAATCGGGCCTCATCTCGCGGCGAGGGGGAAGTCTCATGGTTTTTCTCGAGTTGCGGCGGGAACCTGGGGTATATTCTCGAGTTACGACGGGGATGGCCCTTCCACCCACGTGTTTGTTCAGCGACGGCAGGACTCCTGCCTAGTTGCGAGGGACAACTCGGGATTCTCCTCGAGGCTTGGCAGGGCAATTGCGACGCCTCTCCAGCTGAGGCGGAAGACCAAGGGTCCCTTTCCACGTGCCACAGGAATCCTGGGACTCCTATCAAGTTTCACGAGGAGTCAGGCATCGTCTCCTTTGGAGGCACTGATCTCCGCGTACCTCTGGAATTTTCAAAGGATGTGAGGCCTCCGGTCGCGATGAGGTGGGGAACTAGGTCTTTCTCTGTGGTCTCCACAGGGGATTCAGACATCCTTTCGTCTTCGGAGATGCAAGACGAGCCTGCATTCAAGTCACTGCAGGGATATCCAGCCTTATTTCCAGTCAGGGCATCGCGGTGTCCATTCCACTTGAGGCCGCAAACTCAGGGGCCCTCTCACATACCTAGAGCTGAGAGAAGCCTCCTCTTGAGGTGCTTGTGGAAAGGTGGTATTCCTCTGGAGTCGAAGCCAGGGACTAACCTCTCATCTCGAGTTGATTTTTGGTCCACGGAGCTCTTTCGTGTTGCTACATTGACCTCAGGATCCCTCTAGCCTTGAAACAGTGTCCTTGGGGTTTCTCTGGAGTGCCACCAAGGAAATCAAGGCTCCTTTCATGTGTGACGTGCAACACGGAATTGCTCTGCACGCAGTGCAGGGGAATCGGGCCTCATCTCGCGGCGAGGGGGAAATCTCATGGTTTTTCTCGAGTTGCGGCGGGAAGCTGGGGTATATTCTCGAGTTACGACGGTGATGGCCCTTCCAACCACGTGTTTGTTCAGCGACGTCAGGACTCCTTCCTAGTTGCGAGGGACAACTCGGGATTCTCCTCGAGGCTTGGCAGGGCAATTGGGACGCCTCTCCAGCTGAGGCGTGAGACCAAGGGTCCCTTTCCACGTGCACAGGAATCCTGGAACTCCTATCAAGTTTCACGAGGAGTCAGGCATCGTCTCCTTTGGAGGCACTGATCTCCGCGTACCTCTGGAGTTTTCAAAGGATGTGAGGCCTCCGGTCGCGATGAAGTGGGGAAATAGGTCTTTCTCTGTGGTCTCCACAGGGGATTGAGACATCCTTTCGTCTTGGGAGATGCAAGACGAGCCTGTATTCAAGACACTGCAGGGATATCCGGCCTTATTTCGAGTCAGGGCATCGCGGTGTCCATTCCACTTGAGGCCGCAAACTCAGGGTCCCTCTCACATAGCTAGAGCTGAGAGAAGCCTCCTCTTGAGGTGCTTGTGGTAAGGTGGTATTCCTCTGGAGTCGAAGCCAGGGACTACCCTCTCATCTCGAGTTGATTTTTGGTCCACGGAGCTCTTTCGTGTTGCTACAGTGACCTCAAGATCCCTCTAGACTTGAAACAGTGTTCTTGGGGTTTCTCTGGAGTGCCATCAAGGAAATCAAGGCTTCTTTCATGTTTGATGTGCAACACGGAATTGCTCTGCATGCAGTGCGGGGGAATCGGGCCTCTTCTCACGACGAGGCGGAAGTCTCATGATGTTTCTCGAGTTGCGTCGAGAACCTGGGGTATATTCTCGAGTTACGACGGGGATGGCCCTTCCACCCACGTGTTTGTTCAGCGACGTCAGGACTCCTGCCTAGTTGCGAGGGACAACTCGGGATTCTCCTCGAGGCTTGGCAGGGCAATTGGAACGCCTCTCCAGCTGAGGCGGGAGACCAAGGGTCCCTTTCCACGTGCCACAGGAATCCTGGGACTCCTATCAAGTTTCACGACGAGTCAGGCATCCTCTCCTTTGGAGGCACTGATCTCCGCGTACCTCTGGAATTTTCAAAGGATGTGAGGCCTCCGGTCGCGATGAGGTGGGGATCTAGGTCTTTCTCTGTGATCTTCACAGGGGATTCAGACATCCTTTCGTCTTGGGAGATGCAAGACGAGCCTGCATTCAAGTCACTGCAGTTATATCCGGCCTTATTTCGAGTCAGGGCATCGCGGTGTCCATTCGACTCGAGGCCGCAAACTCAGGGTCCCTCTCACATACTTAGAGCTGAGAGAAGCCTCCTCTTGAGGTGCTTGTGGTAAGGTGGTATTCCTCTGGATTTGAAGCCAGGGACTAACCTCTCATCTCCAGTTGATTTGTGGTCCACGGAGCTCTTTCGTGTTGCTACAGTGACCTCAGGATCTCTCTAGCCTTGAAACAGTGTTCTTGGGGTTTCTCTGGAGTGCCATCAAGGAAATCAAGGCTCCTTTCATGTGTGATGTGCAACACGGAATTGCTCTGCACGCAGTGCAGGGGAATCGGGCCTCATCTCGCGGCGAGGGGGAAGTCTCATGGTTTTTCTCGAGTTGCGGCGGGAATCTGGGATATATTCTCGAGTTACGACGGGGATGGCCCTTCCACCCACGTGTTTGTTCAGCGACGGCAGGACTCCTGCCTAGTTGCGAGGGAAAACTCGGGATTCTCCTCGAGGCTTGGCAGGGCAATTGGGACGCCTCTCCAGCTGAGGCGGGAGACCAAGGGTCCCTTTCCACGTGCCACAGGAATCCTGGGACTCCTATCAAGTTTCTCGAGGAGTCAGGCATCGTCTCCCTGGAGGCAGTGATCTCCACGTACGTCTGGACTTTTCAAAGGATGTGAGGCCTCCGGTCGCGATGAGGTGGGGAACTTGGTCTTTCTCTGTGGTCTCCACAGGGGATTCAGTCATCTTTTCGTCTTGGGAGATGCAAGACGAGCCTGCATTCTCGTCACTGCAGGGATATCCGGCGTTATTTCGTGTCAGGGCATCGCAGTGTCCAATCCACCTGAGGCCGCAAACTCAGGGCCCTCTCACATACCTAGAGCTGAGAGAAGCCTCCTCTTGAGGTGCTTGTGGTAAGGTGGTATTCCTCTGGTGTCGAAGCCAGGGACTAACCTCTCATCTCGAGTTGATTTTTGGTCCACGGAGCTCTTTCGTGTTGCTACAGTGATATCAGGATCCCTCTAGCCTTGAAACACTGTTCTTGGGGTTTCTCTGGAGTGCCATCAAGGAAATCAAGGCTCCTTTCATGTGTGATGTGCAATACGGAATTGCTTTGAATGCAGTGCAGGGGAATCGGGCCACATCTTGCGGCGAGGGGGAAGTCTCATGGTTTTTCTCGAGTTGCGGCGGGAACCTGGGGTATATTCTCGAGTTACGACGGGGATGGCCCTTCCACCCACGTGTTTCTTCAGCGACGTCAGGACTCCTGCCTAGTTGCGAGGGACAACTCGGGATTCTCCTCGAGGCTGGCAGGGCAATTGGGACGCCTCTCCAGCTGAGGCGGGAGACCAAGGGTCCCTTTCCACGTGCCACAGGAATCCTGGGACTCCTATCAAGTTTCACGAGGAGTCCGGCATCGTCTCCTTTGGAAGCACTGATCTCAGTGTACCTCTGGAATTTCCAAAGTATGTGAGGCCTCACGGTCGCGATGAAGTGGGGAACTAGGTCTTTCTCTGTGGTCTCCACAGGGGATTCAGACATCCTTTCGTCTTGGGAGATGCAAGACGAGCCTGCATTCAAGTCACTGCAGGCATATCCGGCCTTATATCGAGCCAGGGCATCGCGGTGTCCATTCCACTTGAGGCCGCAAACTCAGGGTCCCTCTCACATACCTAGAGCTGAGAGAAGCCTCCTCTTGAGGTGCTTGTGGTAAGGTGGTATTCCTCTGGAGTCGAAGCCAGGGACTAACCTCTCATCTCAAGTTGATTTTTGGTCCACGGAGCTCTTTCGTGTAGCTACAGTGACCTCAGGATCCCTCTAGCCTTGAAACAGTGTTCTTGGGGTTTCTCTGGAGTGCCATCAAGGAAATCAAGGCTCCTTTCATGTGTGATGTGCAGCACGGAATTGCTCTGCACGCACTGCAGGGGAATCTGGCCTCATCTCGCGGTGAGGGGGACGTCTCATGGTTTACCTCGAGTTGCGGCGGGAACCTGGGGAATATTCTCGAGTTACGACTGGGATGGCCCTTCCACACACGTGTTTGTTCAGCGACGTCAGGACTCCTGCCTAGTTGCGAGGAACAACTCGGGATTCTCCTCGAGGCTTGGCAGGGCAATTGGGACGCCTCTCCAGCTGAGGCGGCAGACCAAGGGTCCTTTCCACGTGCCACAGGAATCCTGGGACTCCTATCAAGTTTCACGAGGAGTCAGGCATCGTCTCCTTTGGAGGTACTAATCTCCGCGTACCTCTGGAGTTTTCAAAGGATGTGAGGCCTCCGGTCGCGATGAGGTGGGGAACTAGGTCTTTCTCTGTGGTCTCCACAGGGGATTCAGACATTCTTTCATCTTGGGAGATGCAAGACGAGCCTGCATTCAAGTCACTGCAGGGATATCCGGCCTTATTTTCGTCAGGGCATCGCGGTGTCCATTCCACTTGAGGCCGCAAACTCAGGGTCCCTCTCACATACCTAGAGCTGAAAGAAGCCTCCTCTTGAGGTGCTTGTGGTAAGGTGGTATTCCTCTGGAGTCGAAGCCAGGGACAAACCTCTCATCTCGAGTTGATTTTTGGTCCACGGAGCTGTTTCGTGTTGCTACAGTGACCTCAGGATCCCTCTAGCCTTGAAACAGTGTTCTTGGGGTTTCTCTGGAGTGCCATCAAGGAAATCAAGGCTCCTTTCATGTGTGATGTGCAACACGGAATTGCTCTGCACGCAGTGCAGGGGAATCGGGCCTCATCTCGCGGAGAGGGGGAAGTCTCATGGTTTTTCTCGAGTTGCGGCGGGAACCTGGTGTATATTCTCGAGTTACGATGGGGATGGCCCTTCCACACACGTGTTTGTTCAGTGACGTCAGGACTCCTGCCTAGTTGCGAGGGACAACTCGGGATTCTCCTCGAGGCTTGGCAGGGCAATTGGGACGCCTCTCCAGGTGAGCCGGGAGACGAAGGGTCCCTTTCCACGTGCCACAGGAATCCTGGGACTCTTATCAAGTTTCACGAGGAGTCAGGCATCGTCTCCTTTGGAGGCACTGATCTCCGCGTACCTCTGGAGTTTTCAAAGGATGTGAAGCCTCCGGTCGCCATGAGGTGGGGAACTAGGTCTTTCTCTGTGGTCTCCACAGGGGATTCAGACATCCTTTCGTCTTCGGAGATGCAAGACGAGCCTGCATTCAAGTCACTGCAGGGATATCCGGCCTTATTTCGAGTCAGGGCATCGCGGTGTCCATTCGACTCGAGGCCGCAAACTCAGGGTCCCTCTCACATACTTAGAGCTGAGAGAAGCCTCCTCTTGAGGTGCTTGTGGTAAGGTGGTATTCCTCTGGAGTCGAAGCCAGGGACTACCCTCTCATCTCGAGTTGATTTTTGGTCCACGGAGCTCTTTCGTGTTGCTACAGTGAACTCAGGATCCCTCTAGCCTTGAAACAGTGTTCTTGGGGTTTCTCTGGAGTGCCATCAAGGAAATCAAGGCTCCTTTCATGTGTGATGTGCAACACGGAATTGCTCTGCACGCAGTGCAGGGGAATCGGGCCTCATCTCGCAGCGAGGGGGAAGTCTCATGGTTTTTCTCGAGTTGCGGCGGGAACCTGGGGTATATTCTCGAGTTACGACGGGGATGGTCCTTCCACCCTAGTGTTTGTTCAGCGACGTCAGGACTCCTGCCTAATTGAGAGGGACAACTCGGGATTCTCCTCGAGGCTTGGCAGGGCAATTGGGACGCCTCTCCAGCTGAGGCGGGAGACCAAGGGTCCCTTTACACGTGCCACAGGAATCCTGGGACTCCTATCAAGTTTCACGAGGAGTCAGGCATCGTCTCCTTTGGAGGCACTGATCTCCGCGTACCTCTGGAGTTTTCAAAGGATGTGAGGCCTCCGGTCGCGATGAGGTGGGGAACTAGGTCTTTCTCTGTGGTCTCCACAGGGGATTCAGACATCCTTTCGTCTTAGGAGATGCAAGACGAGCCTGCATTCAAGTCACTGCAGGGATATCCGGCCTTATTTCGCGTCAGGGCATCGCAGTGTCCATTCGACTTGAGGCCGCAAACTCAGGGTCCCTCTCACATAGCTAGAGCTGAGAGAAGCCTCCTCTTGAGGTGCTTGTGGTAAGGTGGTATTCCTCTGGAGTCGAAGCCAAGGACTAACCTCTCATCTCGAGTTGATTTTTGGTCCACGGAGCTCTTTCGTGTTGCTACAGTGACCTCAGGTTCCCTCTAGCCTTGAAACAGTGTTCTTGGGGTTTCTCTGGAGTGCCATCAAGGAAATCAAGGCTCCTTTCATGTGTGATGTGCAACACACAATTGCTCTGCACGCAGTGCAGGGGAATCGGGCCTCATCTCGCGGCGAGGGGGACGTCTCATGGTTTTTGTCGAGTTGCGGCGGGAACCTGGGGTGTATTCTCGAGTTACGACGGGGATGGCCCTTCCACCCACGTGTTTGTTCAGCGACGACAGGACTCCTGCCTAGTTGCGAGGGACAACTCAGGATTCTCCTCGAGGCTTGGCAGGGCAATAGCGACGGCTCTCCATCTGAGGTGGTAGACCAAGTGTCCCTTTCCACGTGCCACAGGAATCCTGGGACTCCTATCAAGTTTCACGAGGAGTCAGGCATCGTCTCCTTTGAAGGCACTGATCTCCGCGTACCTCTGGAGTTTTCAAAGGATGTGAGGCCTCCGGTCGCGATGAAGTGGGGAACTAGGTCTTTCTCTGTGGTCTCCACAGGGGATTCAGACATCCTTTCATCTTGGGAGATGCAAGACGAGCCTGCATTCAAGTCACTGCAGGGATATCCGGCCTTATTTCGCGTCAGGGCATCACGGTGTCCATTCCACTTGAGGCCGCAAACTCAGGGTCCCTCTCACATACCTAGAGCTGAGAAAGCCTCCTCTTGAGGTGCTTGTGGTAAGGTGGTATTCCTCTGGAGTCGAAGCCAGGGACTAACCTCTCTTCTCGAGTTGATTTTTGGTCCACGGAGCTCTTTCGTGTTGCTACATTTACCTCAGGATCCCTCTAGCCTTGAAACAGTGTTCTTGGGGTTTCTCTGGAGTGCCGTCAAGGACATCAAGGCTCCTTTCATGTGTGATGTGCAACACACAATTGCTCTGCACGCAGTGCAGGGGAATCGGTCTTCATCTTGCGGCGAGGGGGAAGTCTCATGGTTTTTCTCGAGTTGCGGCGGGAACCTGGGGTGTATTCTCGAGTTACGACGGGGATGGCCCTTCCACCCTCGTGTTTGTTCAGCGACGACAGGACTCCTGCCTTGTTGCGAGGGACAACTCCGGATTCTCCTCGAGGCTTGGCAGGGCAATTGGGACGCCTCTCCAGCTGAGGCGGGAGACCAAGAGTCCCTTTCCACGTGCCACAGGAATCCTGGGACTCTTATCAAGTTTCACGAGGAGTGAGGCATCGTCTCCTTTGGAGGCACTGATCTCCGCGTACCTCTGGAGTTTTCAAAGGATGTGAGGCCTCCGGTTGCGATGAGGTGGGGAACTAGGTCTTTCTCTGTGGTCTCCACAGGGGATTCAGACATCCTTTCGTCTTGGGAGATGCAAGACGAGCCTGCATTCAAGACACTGCAGGGATATTCGGCCTTATTTCAGTCAGGGCATCGCGGTGTCCATTGAACTTGAGGCCGCAAACTCTGGGTCCCTCTCACATACTTAGAGCTGAGAGAAGCCTCCTCTTGAGGTGCTTGTGGTAAGGTGGTATTCCTCTGGAGTCGAAGCCAGGGACTAACCTCTCATCTCGAGTTGATTTTTGGTCCACGGAGCTCTTTCATGTTGCTACAGTGATATCAGGATCCCTCTAGCCTTGAAACACTGTTCTTGGGGTTTCTCTGGAGTGCCATCAAGGAAATCAAGGCTCCTTTCATGTGTGATGTGCAATACGGAATTGCTTTGAATGCAGTGCAGGGGAATCGGGCCACATCTTGCGGCGAGGGGGAAGTCTCATGGTTTTTCTCGAGTTGCGGCGGGAACCTGGGGTATATTCTCGAGTTACGTCGGGGATGGCCCTTCCACCCACGTGTTTCTTCAGCTACGTCAGGACTCCTGCCTAGTTGCGAGGGACAACTCGGGATTCTCCTCGAGGCTGGCAGGACAATTGGGACGCCTCTCCAGCTGAGGCGGGAGACCAAGGGTCCCTTTCCACGTGCCACAGGAATCCTGGGACTCCTATCAAGTTTCACGAGGAGTCAGGCATCGTCTCCTTTGGAAGCACTGATCTCAGTGTACCTCTGGAATTTCCAAAGTATGTGAGGCCTCACGGTCGCGATGAAGTGGGGAACTAGGTCTTTCTCTGTGGTCTCCACAGGGGATTCAGACATCCTTTCGTCTTGGGAGATGCAAGACGAGCCTGCATTCAAGTCACTGCAGGGATATCCGGCCTTATTTCGAGCCAGGGCATCGCGGTGTCCATTCCACTTGAGGCCGCAAACTCAGGGTCCCTCTCACATAGCTAGAGCTGAGAGCAGCCTCCTCTTGAGGTGCTTGTGGTAAGGTGGTATTCCTCTGGAGTCGAAGCCAGGGACTAACCTCTCATCTCGAGTTGATTTGTGGTCCACGGAGCTCTTTCGTGTAGCTACAGTGACCTCAGGATCCCTCTAGCCTTGAAACAGTGTTCTTGGGGTTTCTCTGGAGTGCCATCAAGGAAATCAAGGCTCCTTTCATGTGTGATGTGCAGCACGGAATTGCTCTGCACGCACTGCAGGGGAATCTGGCCTCATCTCGCGGCGAGGGGGACGTCTCATGGTTTACCTCGAGTTGCGGCGGGAACCTGGGGAATATTCTCGAGTTACGACGGGGATGGCCCTTCCACACACGTGTTTGTTCAGCGACGTCAGGACTCCTGCCTAGTTGCGAGGGAAAACTCGGGATTCTCCTCGAGGCTTGGCAGGGCAATTGGGACGCCTCTCCAGCTGAGGCGGCAGACCAAGGGTCCTTTCCACGTGCCACAGGAATCCTGGGACTCCTATCAAGTTTCACGAGGAGTCAGGCATCGTCTCCTTTGGAGGTACTAATCTCCGCGTACCTCTGGAGTTTTCAAAGGATGTGAGGCCTCCGGTCGCGATGAGGTGGGGAACTAGGTCTTTCTCTGTGGTCTCCACAGGGGATTCAGACATCCTTTCATCTTGGGAGATGCAAGACGAGCCTGCATTCAAGTCACTGCAGGGATATCCGGCCTTATTTTGCGTCAGGGCATCGCGGTGTCCATTCCACTTGAGGCCGCAAAATTAGGGTCCCTCTCACATACCTAGAGCTGAAAGAAGCCTCCTCTTGAGGTGTTTGTGGTAAGGTGGTATTCCTCTGGAGTCGAAGCCAGGGACTAACTTCTCATCTCGAGTTGATTTTTGATCCACGGAGCTCTTTCGTGTTGCTACAGTGACCTCAGGATCCCTCTAGCCTAGAAACAGTGTTCTTGGGGTTTCTCTGGAGTGCCATCAAGGAAATCAAGGCTCCTTTCATGTGTGATGTGCAACACGGAATTGCTCTGCACGCAGTGCAGGGGAATCGGGCCTCATCTCGTGGCGAGGGGAAAGTCTCATGGTTTTTCTCGAGTTGCGGCGGGAACCTGGGGTATATTCTCGAGTAACGACCAGGATGGCCCTTCCACACACGTGTTTCTTCAGCGACTTCAGGACTCCTGCCTTGTTTGCGAGGGACAACTCGGGATTCTCCTCGAGGCTTGGCAGGGTAATTGGGACGCCTCTCCAGCTGAGGCGGGAGACCAAGGTTCTCTTTCGACGTGCCACAGGAATCCTGGGACTCCTATCAAGTTTCACGAGGAGTCAGGCATCGTCTCCTTTGGAGGCACTGATCTCCGCGTACCTCTGGAGTTTTCAAAGGATGTGAGGCCTCCGATCGCGATGAGGTGGGGAACTAGGTCTTTCTCTGTGGTCTCCACAGGGGATTCAGACATCCTTTCGTCTTCGGAGATGCAAGACGAGCCTGCATTCAAGTCACTGCAGGGATATCCGGCCTTAGTTCGAGCCAGGGCATCGCGGTGTCCATTCCACTTGAGGCCGCAAACTCAGGGTCCCTCTCACATAGCTAGAGCTGAGAGAAGCCTCCTCTTGAGGTGCTTGTGGTAAGGTGGTATTCCTCTGGTGTCGAAGCCAGGGACTAACCTCTCATCTCGAGTTGATTTTCGGTCCACGGAGCTCTTTCGTGTTGCTACAGTGATATCAGGATCCCTCTAGCCTTGAAACACTGTTCTTGGGGTTTCTCTGGAGTGCCATCAAGGAAATCAAGGCTCCTTTCATGTGTGATGTGCAATACGGAATTGCTTTGAATGCAGTGCAGGGGAATCGGGCCACATCTTGCGGCGAGGGGGAAGTCTCATGGTTTTTCTCGAGTTTCGGCGGGAACCTGGGGTATATTCTCGAGTTACGACGGGGATGGCCCTTCCACCCACGTGTTTCTTCAGCGACGTCAGGACTCCTGCCTAGTTGCGAGGGACAACTCGGGATTCTCCTCGAGGCTGGCAGGGCAATTGGGACGCCTCTCCAGCTGAGGCGGGAGACCAAGGGTTCCTTTCCACGTGCCACAGGAATCCTGGGACTCCTATCAAGTTTCACGAGGAGTCAGGCATCGTCTCCTTTGGAAGCACTGATCTCAGTGTACCTCTGGAATTTCCAAAGTATGTGAGGCCTCACGGTCGCGATGAAGTGGGGAACTAGGTCTTTCTCTGTGGTCTCCACAGGGGATTCAGACATCCTTTCGTCTTAGGAGATGCAAGACGAGCCTGCATTCAAGTCACTGCAGGCATATCCGGCCTTATTTCGAGCCAGGGCATCGCGGTGTCCATTCCACTTGAGGCCGCAAACTCAGGGTCCCTCTCACATAGCTAGAGCTGAGAGCAGCCTCCTCTTGAGGTGCTTGTGGTAAGGTGGTATTCCTCTGGAGTCGAAGCCAGGGACTAACCTCTCATCTCGAGTTGATTTGTGGTCCACGGAGCTCTTTCGTGTAGCTACAGTGACCTCAGGATCCCTCTAGCCTTGAAACAGTGTTCTTGGGGTTTCTCTGGAGTGCCATCAAGGAAATCAAGGCTCCTTTCATGTGTGATGTGCAACACGGAATTGCTCTGCACGCAGTGCTGGGGAATCTGGCCTCATCTCGCGGCGAGGGGGACGTCTCATGGTTTACCTCGAGTTGCGGCGGGAACCTGGGGAATATTCTCGAGTTACGACGGGGATGGCCCTTCCACACACGTGTTTGTTCAGCGACGTCAGGACTCCTGCCTAGTTTCGAGGGAAAACTCGGGATTTTCCTCGAGGCTTGGCAGGGCAATTGGGATGCCTCTCCAGCTGAGGCGGCAGACCAAGGGTCCCTTTCCACGTGCCACAGGAATCCTGGGACTCCTATCAAGTTTCACGAGGAGTCAGGCATCGTCTCCTTTGGAGGCACTGATCTCCGCGTACCTCTGGAGTTTTCAAAGGATGTGAGGCCTCCGGTCGGGATGAGGTGGGGAACTAGGTCTTTCTCTGTGGTCTCCACAGGGGATTCAGACATCCATCCGTCTTGGGAGATGCAAGACGAGCCTGCATTCAAGTCACTGCAGGGATATCCGGCCTTATTTCGCGTCAGGGCATCGCAGTGTCCATTCGACTTGAGGCCGCAAACTCAGGGTCCCTCTCACATAGCTAGAGCTGAGAGAAGCCTCCTCTTGAGGTGCTTGTGGTAAGGTGGTATTCCTCTGGAGTCGAAGCCAAGGACTAACCTCTCAACTCGAGTTGATTTTTGGTCCACGGAGCTCTTTCGTGTTGCTACAGTGACTTCAGGTTCCCTCTAGCCTTGAAACAGTGTTCTTGGGGTTTCTCTGGAGTGCCATCAAGGAAATCAAGGCTCCTTTCATGTGTGATGTGCAACACACAATTGCTCTGCACGCAGTGCAGGGGAATCGGTCCTCATCTCGCGGCAAGGGGGAAGTCTCATGGTTTTTTTCGAGTTGCGGCGGAAACCTGGGGTGTATTCTCGAGTTACGACGGGGATGGCCCTTCCACCCACGTGTTTGTTCAGCGACGACAGGACTCCTGCCTAGTTGCGAGGGACAACTCAGGATTCTCCTCGAGGCTTGGCAGGGCAATAGCGACGGCTCTCCATCTGAGGTGGTAGACCAAGGGTCCCTTTTCACGTGCCACAGGAATCCTGGGACTCCTATCAAGTTTCATGAGGAGTCAGGCATCGTCTCCTTTGAAGGCACTGATCTCCGCGTACCTCTGGAGTTTTCAAAGGATGTGAGGCCTCCGGTCGCGATGAAGTGGGGAACTAGGTCTTTCTCTGTGGTCTCCACAGGGGATTCAGACATCCTTTCATCTTGGGAGATGCAAGACGAGCCTGCATTCAAGTCACTGCAGGGATATCCGGCCTTATTTCGCGTCAGGGCATCACGGTGTCCATTCCACTTGAGGCCGCAAACTCAGGGTCCCTCTCACATACCTAGAGCTGAGAAAGCCTCCTCTTGAGGTGCTTGTGGTAAGGTGGTATTCCTCTGGAGTCGAAGCCAGGGACTAACCTCTCTTCTCGAGTTGATTTTTGGTCCACGGAGCTCTTTCGTGTTGCTACATTTACCGCAGGATTCCTCTAGCCTTGAAACAGTGTTCTTGGGGTTTCTCTGGAGTGCCGTCAAGGAAATCAAGGCTCCTTTCATGTGTGATGTGCAACACACAATTGCTCTGCACGCAGTGCAGGGGAATCGGTCTTCATCTCGCGGCGAGGGGGAAGTCTCTTGGTTTTTCTCGAGTTGCGGCGGGAACCTGGGGTGTATTCTCGAGTTACGACGGGGATGGCCCTTCCACCCACGTGTTTGTTCAGCGACGACAGGACTCCTGCCTTTTTGCGAGGGACAACTCCGCATTCTCCTCGAGGCTTGGCAGGGCAATTGGGACGCCTCTCCAGCTGAGGCGGGAGACCAAGGGTCCCTTTCCACGTGCCACAGGAATCCTGGGACTCCTATCAAGTTTCACGAGGAGTCAGGCATCGTCTCCTTTGGAGGCACTGATCTCCGCGTACCTCTGGAGTTTTCAAAGGATGTGAAGCCTCCGGTCGCCATGAGGTGGGGAACTAGGTCTTTCTCTGTGGTCTCCACAGGGGATTCAGACATCCTTTCGTCTTGGGAGATGCAAGACGAGCCTGCATTCAAGTCACTGCAGGGATATCCGGCCTTATTTCGAGTCAGGGCGTCGCGGTGTCCATTTCACTGGAGGTCACAAACTCAGGGTCCCTCTCACATAGCTAGAGCTGAGAGAAGCCTCCTCTTGAGGTGCTTGTGGTAAGGTGGTATTTCTCTGGAGTCGAAGCCAGGGACTACCCTCTCATCTCGAGTTGATTTTTGGTCCACGGAGCTCTTTCGTGTTTCTACAGTGACCTCAAGATCCCTCTAGACTTGAAACAGTGTTCTTGGGATTTCTCTGGAGTGCCTTCAAGGAAATCAAGGCTTCTTTCATGTTTGATGTGCAACACGGAATTGCTCTGCATGCAGTGCGGTGGAATCGGGCCTCATCTCACGACGAGGGGGAAGTCTCATGATTTTTCTCGAGTTGCGTCGAGAACCTGGGGTATATTCTCGAGTTACGACGGGCATGGCCCTTCCACCCACGTGTTTGTTCAGCGATGTCAGGACTCCTTCCTAGTTGCGAGGGACAACTCGGGATTCTCCTCGAGGCTTGGCAGGGCAATTGGAACGCCTCTCCAGCTGAGGCGGGAGACCAAGGGTCCCTTTCCACGTGCCACAGGAATCCTGGGACTCCTATCAAGTTTCACGACGAGTCAGGCATCGTCTCCTTTGGAGGCACTGATATCCGCGTACCTCTGGAGTTTTCAAAGGATGTGAGGCCTCCGGTCGCGATGAGGTGGGGAACTAGGTCTTTCTCTGTGATCTTCACAGGGGATTCAGACATCCTTTCGTCTTAGGAGATGCAAGACGAGCCTGCATTCAAGTCACTGCAGCTATATACGGCCTTATTTCGAGTCAGGGCATCGCGGTGTCCATTCGACTCGAGGCCGCAAACTCAGGGTCCCTCTCACATAGCTAGAGCTGAGAGAAGCCTCCTCTTGAGGTGCTTGTGGTAAGGTGGTATTTCTCTGGAGTCGAAGCCAGGGACTAACCTCTCATCTCGAGTTGATTTTTGGTCCACGGAGATCTTTCGTGTTGCTACAGTGACCTCAAGATCCCTCTAGACTTGAAACAGTGTTCTTGGGGTTTCTCTGGAGTGCCATCAAGGAAATCAAGGCTTCTTTCATGTTTGATGTGCAACACGGAATTGCTCTGCATGCAGTGCGGTGGAATCGGGCCTCATCTCACGACGAGGGGGAAGTCTCATGATTTTTCTCGAGTTGCGTCGAGAACCTGGGGTATATTCTCGAGTTACGACGGGGATGGCCCTTCCACCCACGTGTTTGTTCAGCGATGCCAGGACTCCTTCCTAGTTGCGAGGGACAACTCGGGATTCTCCTCGAGGCTTGGCAGGGCAATTGGAACGCCTCTCCAGCTGAGGCGGGAGACCAAGGGTCCCTTTCCACGTGCCACAGGAATCCTGGGACTCCTATCAAGTTTCACGACGAGTCAGGCATCGTCTCCTTTGGAGGCACTGATATCCGCGTACCTCTGGAGTTTTCAAAGGATGTGAGGCCTCCGGTCGCGATGAGGTGGGGAACTAGGTCTTTCTCTGTGATCTTCACAGGGGATTCAGACATCCTTTCGTCTTAGGAGATGCAAGACGAGCCTGCATTCAAGTCACTGCAGTTATATACGGCCTTATTTCGAGTCAGGGCATCGCGGTGTCCATTCGACTCGAGGCCGCAAACTCAGGGTCCCTCTCACATACTTAGAGCTGAGAGAAGCCTCCTCTTGAGGTGCTTGTGGTAAGGTGGTATTCCTCTGGAGTCGAAGCCAGGGACTACCCTCTCATCTCGAGTTGAGTTTTGGTCCACGGAGCTCTTTCGTGTTGCTACAGTGACCTCAGGATCCCTCTAGCCTTGAAACAGTGTTCTTGGGGTTTCTCTGGAGTGCCATCAAGGAAATCAAGGCTCCTTTCATGTGTGATGTGCAACACGGAATTGCTCTGCACGCAGTGCAGGGGAATCGGGAATCATCTCGCGGCGAGGGGGAAGTCTCATGGTTTTTCTCGAGTTGCGGCGGGAACCTGGGGTATATTCTCGAGTTACGACGGGGATGGTCCTTCCACCCAAGTGTTTGTTCAGCGACGTCAGGACTCCTGCCTAATTGAGAGGGACAACTCGGGATTCTCCTCGAGGCTTGGCAGGGCAATTGGGACGCCTCTCCAGCTGAGGCGGCAGACCAAGGGTCCCTTTCCACGTGCCACAGGAATCCTGGGACTCCTATCAAGTTTCACGAGGAGTCAGGCATCGTCTCCTTTGCAGGCACTGATCTCCGCGTACCTCTGGAGTTTTCAAAGGATGTGAGGCCTCCGGTCGCGATGAGGTGGGGAACTAGGTCTTTCTCTGTGGTCTCCACAGGGGATTCAGACATCCTTCCGTCTTGGGAGATGCAAGACGAGCCTGCATTAAAGTCACTGCAGGGATATCCGGTCTTATTTCGCGTCAGGGCATCGCAGTGTCCATTCGACTTGAGGCCGCAAACTCAGGGTCCCTCTCACATAGCTAGAGCTGAGAGAAGCCTCCTCTTGAGGTGCTTGTGGTAAGGTGGTATTCCTCTGGAGTCGAAGCCAAGGACTAACCTCTCATCTCGAGTTGATTTTTGGTCCACGGAGCTCTTTCGTGTTGCTACAGTGACCTCAGGATCCCTCTAGCCTTGAAACAGTGTTCTTGGGGTTTCTCTGCAGTGCCATCAAGGAAATCAAGCCTCCTTTCATGTGTGATGTGCAACACACAATTGCTCTGCACGCAGTGCAGGGGAATCGGTCCTCATCTCGCGGCAAGGGGGAAGTCTCATGGTTTTTCTCGAGTTGCGGCGGGAACCTGGGGTGTATTCTCGAGTTACAACGGGGATGGCCCTTCCACCCACGTGTTTGTTCAGCGACGACAGGACTCCTGCCTAATTGCGAGGGACAACTCAGGATTCTCCTCGAGGCTTGGCAGGGCAATAGCGACGGCTCTCCATCTGAGGTGGTAGAACAAGGGTCCCTTTTCACGTGCCACAGGAATCCTGGGACTCCTATCAAGTTTCACGAGGAGTCAGGCATCGTCTCCTTTGAAGGCACTGATCTCCGCGTACCTCTGGAGTTTTCAAAGGATGTGAGGCCTCCGGTCGCGATGAAGTGGGGAACTAGGTCTTTCTCTGTGGTCTCCACAGGGGATTCAGACATCCTTTCATCTTGGGAGATGCAAGACGAGCCTGCATTCAAGTCACTGCAGGGATATCCGGCCTTATTTCGTGTCAGGGCATCGCAGTGTCCGTTCCACTTGAGGCCGCAAACTCAGGGTCCCTCTCACATACTTAGAGCTGAGAGAAGCCTCCTCTTGAGGTGCTTGTGGTAAGGTGGTATTTCTCTGGAGTCGAAGCCAGGGACTAACCTCTCATCTCGAGTTGATTTTTGGTCCACGGAGCTCTTTCGTGTAGCTACAGTGACCTGAGGATCCCTCTAGCCTTGAAACAGTGTTCTTGGGGTTTCTCTGGAGTGCCATCAAGGAAATCAAGGCTCCTTTCATGTGTGATGTGCAACACGGAATTACTCTGCACGCAGTGCAGGAGAATCGGGCCTCATCTTGGGGCGAGGGGGAAGTCTCATGGTTTTTCTCGAGTTGCGGCGGGAACCTGGGGTATATTCTCGAGTTACGACGGGGATGGCCCTTCCACCCACGTGTTTCTTCAGCGACGTCAGGATTCCTGCCTAGTTGCGAGGGACAACTCGGGATTCTCCTCGAGGCTGGCAGGGCAATTGGGACGCCTCTCCAGCTGAGGCGGGAGACCAAGGGTCCCTTTCCACGTGCACAGGAATCCTGGGACTCCTATCAAGTTTCACGAGGAGTCAGGCATCGTCTCCATTGGAAGCACTGATCTCCGCGTACCTCTGGAATTTCCAAAGTATGTGAGGCCTCACGGTCGCGATGAAGTGGGGAACTAGGTCTTTCTCTGTGGTCTCCACAGGGGATTCAGACATCCTTTCGTCTTGGGAGATGCAAGACGAGCCTGCATTCAAGTCACTGCAGTTATAACCGGCCTTATTTCGAGTCAGGGCATCGCGGTGTCCATTCCACCTGAGGCCACAAACTCAGGGCCCCTCTCATATACCTAGAGCTGAGAGAAGCCTCCTCTTGAGGTGCTTTTGGTAAGATGGTATTCCTCTGGTGTCGAAGCCAGGGACTAACCTCTCATTTCGAGTTGATTTTTGGTCCACGGAGCTCTTTCATGTTGCTACAGTGATATCAGGATCCCTCTAGCCTTGAAACACTGTTCTTGGGGTTTCTCTGGAGTGACATCAATGTAATCAAGGCTCCTTTCATGTGTGATGTGCAATACGGAATTGCTTTGAATGCAGTGCAGGGGAATCGGGCCTCATCTTGCGGCGAGTAGGAAGTCTCATGGTTTTTCTCGAGTTGCGGCGGGAACCTGGGGTATATTCTCGAGTTACGACGGGGATGGCCCTTCCACCCACGTTTTTGTTCAGCGACGTCAGGACTCCTGCCTAGTTGCGAGGGACAACTCGGGATTCTCCTCGAGGCTGGCAGGGCAATTGGGACGCCTCTCCAGCTGAGGCGGGAGACCAAGGGTCCCTTTTCCCGTGCCACAGGAAACCTGGGACTCCTATCAAGTTTCACGAGGAGTCAGGCATCGTCTCCTTTGGAGGCACTGATCTCAGTGTACCTCTGGAATTTTCAAAGGATGTGAGGCCTCCGATCGCGATGAAGTGGGGAACTAGGTCTTTCTCTGTGGTCTCCACAGGTGATTCAGATATCCTTTCGTCTTGGGAGATACAAGACGAGCCTGCATTCAAGTCACTGCAGGGATATCCGGCCTTATTTCGAGTCAGGGCATCGCGGTGTCCATTCCACTTGAAGCCGCAAACTCAGGGTCCCTCTCACATACCTAGAGCTGAGAGAAGCCTCCTCTTGAGGTGCTTGTGGTAAGGTGGTTTCCTCTGGAGTCAAAGCCAGGGACTAACCTCTCATCTCGAGTTGATTTTTGGTCCACGGAGCTCTTTCGTGTAGCTACACTGACCTCAGGATCCCTCTAGCCTTGAAACAGTGTTCTTGGGGTTTATCTGGAGTGCCATCAAGGAAATCAAGGCTCCTTTCATGTGTGATGTGCAGCACGGAATTGCTCTGCACGCACTGCAGGGGAATCTGGCCTCATCTCGCGGCGAGGGGGACGTCTCATGGTTTACCTCGAGTTGCGGCGGGAACCTGGGGTATAATCTCGAGTTACGACGGGGATGGCCCTTCCACACACGTGTTTGTTCAGCGACGTCAGGACTCCTGCCTAGTTGCGAGGGACAACTCGGGATTCTCCTCGAGGCTTGGCAGGGCAATTGGGACGCCTCTCCAGCTGAGGCGGGAGACCAAGGGTCCCTTTCCACGTGCCACAGGAATCCTGGGACTCCTATCAAGTTTCACGAGGAGTCAGGCATCTTCTCCTTTGGAGGCACTGATCTCCGCGTACGTCTGGAGTTTTCAAAGGATGTGAGGCCTCTGGTCGCGATGAGGTTGTGAACTAGGTGTTTCTCTGTGGTCTCCACAGGGGATTCAGACATCCTCTCGTCTTGGGAGATGCAAGACGAGCCTGCATTCAAGTCACTGCAGGGATATCCGGCCTTTTTTCGAGTCAGGGCGTCGCGGTGTCCATTTCACTTGAGGCCACAAACTCAGGGTTCCTCTCATATACCTAGAGCTGAGAGAAGCCTCCTCTTGTGGTGCTTGTGGTAAGGTGGTATTCCTCTGGAGTCGAAGCCAGGGACTACCCTCTCATCTCGAGTTGATTTTTGGTCCACGGAGCTCTTTCGTGTTGCTACAGTGAACTCAGCATCCCTCTAGCCTTGAAACAGTGTTCTTGGGGTTTCTCTGGAGTGCCATCAAGGAAATCAAGGCTCCTTTCATGTGTGATGTGCAACACGGAGTTGCTCTGCACGCAGTGCAGGGGAATCGGGCCTCATCTCGCGGCGAGGGGGAAGTCTCATGGTTTTTCTCGAGTTGCGGCGGGAACCTGGGGTATATTCTCGAGTTACGACGGGGATGGCCCTTCCACACACGTGTTTGTTCAGCGACGTCAGGACTCCTGCCTAGTTGCGAGGGACAACTCGGGATTCTCCTCGAGGCTTGGCAGGGCAATTGGGACGCCTCTCCAGCTGAGGCGGGAGACCAAGGGTCCCTTTCCACGTGCCACAGGAATCCTGGGACTCCTATCAAGTTTCACGAGGAGTCAGGCATCGTCTCCTTTGGAGGCACTGATCTCCGCGTACCTCTGGAGTTTTTAAAGGATGTGAGGCCTCCGGTCGCGATGAGGTGGGGAACTTGGTCTTTCTCTGCGGTCTCCACAGGGGATTCAGACATCCTTTCGTCTTGGGAGATGCAAGACGAGCCTGCATTCAAGTCACTGCAGGGATATCCGGCCTTATTTTGAGTCAGGGCATAGCGGTGTCCATTCCACTTGAGGCCACAAACTCAGGGTCTCTCTCACATACCTATAGCTGAGAGAAGCCCGCTCTTGAGGTGCTTGTGGTAAGTTGGTATTACTCTGGAGTCGAAGCCAGGGACTAACCTCTCATCTCGAGTTGATTTTTGGTCCACGGAGCTTTTTCGTGTTGCTACAGTGACCTCAGGATCCCTCTAGCCTTGAAACAGTGTTCTTGGGGTTTCTCTGGAGTGCCATAAAGGAAATCAAGGCTCCTTTCATGTGTGATGTGCAACACGGAATTGCTCTGCACGCAGTGCAGGGGAATCGGGCCTCATCTCGCGGTGAGGGGGAAGTCTCATGGTTTTTCTCGAGTTGCGGCGGGAACCTGGGGTATATTCTCGAGTTACGACGGGGATGGCCCTTCCACCCACGTTTTTGTTCAGCGACGTCAGGACTCCTGCCTAGTTGCGAGGGACAACTCGGTATTCTCCTCGAGGCTGGCAGGGCAATTGGGACGCCTCTCCAGCTGAGGCGGGAGACCAAGGGTCCCTTTTCGTGTGCCACAGGAAACCTGGGACTCCTATCAAGTTTCACGAGGAGTCAGGCATCGTCTCCTTTGGAGGCACTGATCTCTCCGTACCTCTGGAATTTTCAAAGGATGTGAGGCCTCCGATCGCGATGAAGTGGGGAACTAGGTCTTTCTCTGTGGTCTCCACAGGGGATTCAGACATCCTCTCGTCTTGGGAGATGCAAGACGAGCCTGCATTCAAGTCACTGCAGGGATATCCGGCCTTTTTTCGAGTCAGGGCGTCGCGGTGTGCATTTCACTTGAGGCCACAAACTCAGGGTTCCTCTCATATACCTAGAACTGAGAGAAGCCTCCTCTTGTGGTGCTTGTGGTAAGGTGGTATTCCTCTGGAGTCGAAGCCAGGGACTACCCTCTCATCTCGAGTTGATTTTTGGTCCACGGAGCTCTTTCTTGTTGCTACAGTGAACTCAGGATCCCTCTAGCCTTGAAACAGTGTTCTTGGGGTTTCTCTGAAGTGCCATCAAGGAAATCAAGGCTCCTTTCATGTGTGATGTGCAACACGGAATTGCTCTGCACGCAGTGCAGGGGAATCGGGCCTCATCTCGCGGCGAGGGGGAAGTCTCATGGTTTTTCTCGAGTTGCGGTGGGAACCTGGGGTATATTCTCGAGTTACGACGGGGATGGCCCTTCCACAAACGTGTTTGTTCAGCGACGTCAGGACTCCTGCCTAGTTGCGAGGGACAACTCGGGATTCTCCTCGAGGCTTGGCAGGGCAATTGGGACGCCTCTCCAGCTGAGGCGGGAGACCAAGGGTCCCTTTCCACGTGCCACAGGAATCCTGGGACTCCTATCAAGTTTCACGAGGAGTCAGGCATCGTCTCCTTTGAAGGCACTGATCTCCGCGTACCTCTGGAGTTTTCAAAGGATGTGAGGCCTCCGGTCGCGATGAAGTGGGGAACTAGGTCTTTCTCTGTGGTCTCCACAGGGGATTCAGACATCCTTTCATCTTGGGAGATGCAAGACGAGCCTGCATTCAAGTCACTGCAGGGATATCCGGCCTTATTTCGCGTCAGGGCATCACGGTGTCCATTCCACTTGAGGCCGCAAACTCAGGGTCCCTCTCACATACCTAGAGCTGAGAAAGCCTCCTCTTGAGGTGCTTGTGGTAAGGTGGTATTCCTCTGGAGTCGAAGCCAGGGACTAACCTCTCTTCTCGAGTTGATTTTTGGTCCACGGAGCTCTTTCGTGTTGCTACATTTACCTCAGGATCCCTCTAGCCTTGAAACGGTGTTCTTGGGGTTTCTCTGGAGTGCCGTCAAGGAAATCAAGGCTCCTTTCATGTGTGATGTGCAACACACAATTGCTCTGCACGCAGTGCAGGGGAATCGGTTCTCATCTCGCGGCGAGGGGGAAGTCTCATTGTTTTTCTCGAGTTGCGGCGGGAACCTGGGGTGTATTCTCGAGTTACGACGGGGATGGCCCTTCCACCCACGTGTTTGTTCAGCGACGCAGGACTCCTGCCTTGTTGCGAGGGACAACTCAGGATTCTCCTCGAGGCTTGGCAGGGCAATAGCGACGGCTCTCCATCTGAGGTGGTAGACCAAGGGTCCCTTTTCACGTGCCACAGGAATCCTGGGACTCCTATCAAGTTTCACGAGGAGTCAGGCATCGTCTCCTTTGAAGGCACTGATCTCCGCGTACCTCTGGAGTTTTCAAAGGATGTGAGGCCTCCGGTCGCGATGAAGTGGGGAACTAGGTCTTTCTCTGTGGTCTCCACAGGGGATTCAGACATCCTTTCATCTTGGGAGATGCAAGACGAGCCTGCATTCAAGTCACTGCAGGGATATCCGGCCTTATTTCGTGTCAGGGCATCGCAGTGTCCGTTCCACTTGAGGCCGCAAACTCAGGGTCCCTCTCACATACCTAGAGCTGAGAGAAGCCTCCTCTTGAGGTGCTTGTGGTAAGGTGGTATTTCTCTGGAGTCGAAGCCAGGGACTAACCTCTCATCTCGAGTTGATTTTTGGTCCACGGAGCTCTTTCGTGTAGCTACAGTGACCTGAGGATCCCTCTAGCCTTGAAACAGTGTTCTTGGGGTTTCTCTGGAGTGCCATCAAGGAAATCAAGGCTCCTTTCATGTGTGATGTGCAACACGGAATTACTCTGCACGCAGTGCAGGAGAATCGGGCCTCATCTTGGGGCGAGGGGGAAGTCTCATGGTTTTTCTCGAGTTGCGGCGGGAACCTGGGGTATATTCTCGAGTTACGACGGGGATGGCCCTTCCACCCACGTGTTTCTTCAGCGACGTCAGGATTCCTGCCTAGTTGCGAGGGACAACTCGGGATTCTCCTCGAGGCTGGCAGGGCAATTGGGACGCCTCTCCAGCTGAGGCGGGAGACCAAGGGTCCCTTTCCACGTGCACAGGAATCCTGGGACTCCTATCAAGTTTCACGAGGAGTCAGGCATCGTCTCCATTGGAAGCACTGATCTCCGCGTACCTCTGGAATTTCCAAAGTATGTGAGGCCTCACGGTCGCGATGAAGTGGGGAACTAGGTCTTTCTCTGTGGTCTCCACAGGGGATTCAGACATCCTTTCGTCTTGGGAGATGCAAGACGAGCCTGCATTCAAGTCACTGCAGTTATAACCGGCCTTATTTCGAGTCAGGGCATCGCGGTGTCCATTCCACCTGAGGCCACAAACTCAGGGCCCCTCTCATTTACCTAGAGCTGAGAGAAGCCTCCTCTTGAGGTGCTTTTGGTAAGGTGGTATTCCTCTGGTGTCGAAGCCAGGGACTAACCTCTCATTTCGAGTTGATTTTTGGTCCACGGAGCTCTTTCATGTTGCTACAGTGATATCAGGATCCCTCTAGCCTTGAAACACTGTTCTTGGGGTTTCTCTGGAGTGACATCAATGTAATCAAGGCTCCTTTCATGTGTGATGTGCAATACGGAATTGCTTTGAATGCAGTGCAGGGGAATCGGGCCTCATCTTGCGGCGAGTAGGAAGTCTCATGGTTTTTCTCGAGTTGCGGCGGGAACCTGGGGTATATTCTCGAGTTACGACGGGGATGGCCCTTCCACCCACGTTTTTGTTCAGCGACGTCAGGACTCCTGCCTAGTTGCGAGGGACAACTCGGGATTCTCCTCGAGGCTGGCAGGGCAATTGGGACGCCTCTCCAGCTGAGGCGGGAGACCAAGGGTCCCTTTTCCCGTGCCACAGGAAACCTGGGACTCCTATCAAGTTTCACGAGGAGTCAGGCATCGTCTCCTTTGGAGGCACTGATCTCAGTGTACCTCTGGAATTTTCAAAGGATGTGAGGCCTCCGATCGCGATGAAGTGGGGAACTAGGTCTTTCTCTGTGGTCTCCACAGGTGATTCAGATATCCTTTCGTCTTGGGAGATACAAGACGAGCCTGCATTCAAGTCACTGCAGGGATATCCGGCCTTATTTCGAGTCAGGGCATCGCGGTGTCCATTCCACTTGAAGCCGCAAACTCAGGGTCCCTCTCACATACCTAGAGCTGAGAGAAGCCTCCTCTTGAGGTGCTTGTGGTAAGGTGGTTTCCTCTGGAGTCAAAGCCAGGGACTAACCTCTCATCTCGAGTTGATTTTTGGTCCACGGAGCTCTTTCGTGTAGCTACACTGACCTCAGGATCCCTCTAGCCTTGAAACAGTGTTCTTGGGGTTTCTCTGGAGTGCCATCAAGGAAATCAAGGCTCCTTTCATGTGTGATGTGCAGCACGGAATTGCTCTGCACGCACTGCAGGGGAATCTGGCCTCATCTCGCGGCGAGGGGGACGTCTCATGGTTTACCTCGAGTTGCGGCGGGAACCTGGGGTATAATCTCGAGTTACGACGGGGATGGCCCTTCCACACACGTGTTTGTTCAGCGACGTCAGGACTCCTGCCTAGTTGCGAGGGACAACTCGGGATTCTCCTCGAGGCTTGGCAGGGCAATTGGGACGCCTCTCCAGCTGAGGCGGGAGACCAAGGGTCCCTTTCCACGTGCCACAGGAATCCTGGGACTCCTATCAAGTTTCACGAGGAGTCAGGCATCTTCTCCTTTGGAGGCACTGATCTCCGCGTACGTCTGGAGTTTTCAAAGGATGTGAGGCCTCTGGTCGCGATGAGGTTGTGAACTAGGTGTTTCTCTGTGGTCTCCACAGGGGATTCAGACATCCTCTCGTCTTGGGAGATGCAAGACGAGCCTGCATTCAAGTCACTGCAGGGATATCCGGCCTTTTTTCGAGTCAGGGCGTCGCGGTGTCCATTTCACTTGAGGCCACAAACTCAGGGTTCCTCTCATATACCTAGAGCTGAGAGAAGCCTCCTCTTGTGGTGCTTGTGGTAAGGTGGTATTCCTCTGGAGTCGAAGCCAGGGACTACCCTCTCATCTCGAGTTGATTTTTGGTCCACGGAGCTCTTTCGTGTTGCTACAGTGAACTCAGCATCCCTCTAGCCTTGAAACAGTGTTCTTGGGGTTTCTCTGGAGTGCCATCAAGGAAATCAAGGCTCCTTTCATGTGTGATGTGCAACACGGAATTGCTCTGCACGCAGTGCAGGGGAATCGGGCCTCATCTCGCGGCGAGGGGGAAGTCTCATGGTTTTTCTCGAGTTGCGGCGGGAACCTGGGGTATATTCTCGAGTTACGACGGGGATGGCCCTTCCACACACGTGTTTGTTCAGCGACGTCAGGACTCCTGCCTAGTTGCGAGGGACAACTCGGGATTCTCCTCGAGGCTTGGCAGGGCAATTGGGACGCCTCTCCAGCTGAGGCGGGAGACCAAGGGTCCCTTTCCACGTGCCACAGGAATCCTGGGACTCCTATCAAGTTTCACGAGGAGTCAGGCATCGTCTCCTTTGGAGGCACTGATCTCCGCGTACCTCTGGAGTTTTTAAAGGATGTGAGGCCTCCGGTCGCGATGAGGTGGGGAACTTGGTCTTTCTCTGCGGTCTCCACAGGGGATTCAGACATCCTTTCGTCTTGGGAGATGCAAGACGAGCCTGCATTCAAGTCACTGCAGGGATATCCGGCCTTATTTTGAGTCAGGGCATAGCGGTGTCCATTCCACTTGAGGCCACAAACTCAGGGTCTCTCTCACATACCTATAGCTGAGAGAAGCCCGCTCTTGAGGTGCTTGTGGTAAGTTGGTATTACTCTGGAGTCGAAGCCAGGGACTAACCTCTCATCTCGAGTTGATTTTTGGTCCACGGAGCTTTTTCGTGTTGCTACAGTGACCTCAGGATCCCTCTAGCCTTGAAACAGTGTTCTTGGGGTTTCTCTGGAGTGCCATAAAGGAAATCAAGGCTCCTTTCATGTGTGATGTGCAACACGGAATTGCTCTGCACGCAGTGCAGGGGAATCGGGCCTCATCTCGCGGTGAGGGGGAAGTCTCATGGTTTTTCTCGAGTTGCGGCGGGAACCTGGGGTATATTCTCGAGTTACGACGGGGATGGCCCTTCCACCCACGTTTTTGTTCAGCGACGTCAGGACTCCTGCCTAGTTGCGAGGGACAACTCGGGATTCTCCTCGAGGCTGGCAGGGCAATTGGGACGCCTCTCCAGCTGAGGCGGGAGACCAAGGGTCCCTTTTCGTGTGCCACAGGAAACCTGGGACTCCTATCAAGTTTCACGAGGAGTCAGGCATCGTCTCCTTTGGAGGCACTGATCTCTCCGTACCTCTGGAATTTTCAAAGGATGTGAGGCCTCCGATCGCGATGAAGTGGGGAACTAGGTCTTTCTCTGTGGTCTCCACAGGGGATTCAGACATCCTCTCGTCTTGGGAGATGCAAGACGAGCCTGCATTCAAGTCACTGCAGGGATATCCGGCCTTTTTTCGAGTCAGGGCGTCGCGGTGTGCATTTCACTTGAGGCCACAAACTCAGGGTTCCTCTCATATACCTAGAACTGAGAGAAGCCTCCTCTTGTGGTGCTTGTGGTAAGGTGGTATTCCTCTGGAGTCGAAGCCAGGGACTACCCTCTCATCTCGAGTTGATTTTTGGTCCACGGAGCTCTTTCTTGTTGCTACAGTGAACTCAGGATCCCTCTAGCCTTGAAACAGTGTTCTTGGGGTTTCTCTGAAGTGCCATCAAGGAAATCAAGGCTCCTTTCATGTGTGATGTGCAACACGGAATTGCTCTGCACGCAGTGCAGGGGAATCGGGCCTCATCTCGCGGCGAGGGGGAAGTCTCATGGTTTTTCTCGAGTTGCGGTGGGAACCTGGGGTATATTCTCGAGTTACGACGGGGATGGCCCTTCCACACACGTGTTTGTTCAGCGACGTCAGGACTCCTGCCTAGTTGCGAGGGACAACTCGGGATTCTCCTCGAGGCTTGGCAGGGCAATTGGGACGCCTCTCCAGCTGAGGCGGGAGACCAAGGGTCCCTTTCCACGTGCCACAGGAATCCTGGGACTCCTATCAAGTTTCACGAGGAGTCAGGCATCGTCTCCTTTGAAGGCACTGATCTCCGCGTACCTCTGGAGTTTTCAAAGGATGTGAGGCCTCCGGTCGCGATGAAGTGGGGAACTAGGTCTTTCTCTGTGGTCTCCACAGGGGATTCAGACATCCTTTCATCTTGGGAGATGCAAGACGAGCCTGCATTCAAGTCACTGCAGGGATATCCGGCCTTATTTCGCGTCAGGGCATCACGGTGTCCATTCCACTTGAGGCCGCAAACTCAGGGTCCCTCTCACATACCTAGAGCTGAGAAAGCCTCCTCTTGAGGTGCTTGTGGTAAGGTGGTATTCCTCTGGAGTCGAAGCCAGGGACTAACCTCTCTTCTCGAGTTGATTTTTGGTCCACGGAGCTCTTTCGTGTTGCTACATTTACCTCAGGATCCCTCTAGCCTTGAAACGGTGTTCTTGGGGTTTCTCTGGAGTGCCGTCAAGGAAATCAAGGCTCCTTTCATGTGTGATGTGCAACACACAATTGCTCTGCACGCAGTGCAGGGGAATCGGTTCTCATCTCGCGGCGAGGGGGAAGTCTCATTGTTTTTCTCGAGTTGCGGCGGGAACCTGGGGTGTATTCTCGAGTTACGACGGGGATGGCCCTTCCACCCACGTGTTTGTTCAGCGACGCAGGACTCCTGCCTTGTTGCGAGGGACAACTCCGGATTCTCCTCGAGGCTTGGCAGGGCAATTGGGACGCCTCTCCAGCTGAGGCGGGAGACCAAGGGTCCGTTTCCACGTGCCACAGGAATCCTGGGACTCCTATCAAGTTTCACGAGGAGTCAGGCATCGTCTCCTTTGGAGGCACTGATCTCGGCGTACCTCTGGAGTTTTCAAAGGATGTGAGGCCTCCTGTCGCGATGAGGTGGGGAACTAGGTCTTTCTCTGTGGTCTCCACAGGGGACTCAGACATCCTTTCGTCTTGGGAGATGTAAGACGAGCCTGCATTCAAGTCACTGCAGGGATATCCGGCCTTATTTCGAGTCAGGGCATCGCGGTGTCCATTCCACTTGAGGCCGCAAACTCAGGGTCCCTCTCACATAGCTAGAGCTGAGAGAAGCCTCCTCTTGAGGTGCTTGTGTTAAGGTGGTATTCCTCTGGAGTCGAAGCCAGGGACTAACCTCTCATCTCGAGTTGATTCTTGGTCCACGGAGCTCTTTCGTGTTGCTACAGTGACCTCAGGATTCCTCTAGCCTTGAAACAGTGTTCTTGGGGTTTCTCTGGAGTGCCATCAAGGAAATCAAGGCTCCTTTCATGTGTGATGTGCAACACGGAATTGCTCTGCACGCAGTGCAGGGGAATCGGACCTCATCTCGCGGCGAGGGGGAAGTCTCATGGCTTTCTCGAGTTGCAGCGGGAACCTGGGGTATATTCTCGAGTTACGACGGGGATGGCCCTTCCACCCACGTGTTTGTTCAGCGAAGTCAGGACTCCTGCCTAGTTGTGAGGGACAACTCAGGATTCTCCTCGAGGATTGGCAGGGCAATTGGGACGCCTCTCCAGCTGAGGCGGGAGACCAAGGGTCCCTTTCCACGTGCCACAGGAATCCTGGGACTCCTATCAAGTTTCAGAGGAGTCAGGCATCGTCTCCTTTGGAGGAACTGATCTCCGCGTACCTCTGAAGTTTTCAAAGGATGTGAGGCCTCCAATCGCGATGAGGTGGGAAACTAGGTCTTTCTCTGTGGTCTCCACAGGGGATTCAGACATCCTTTCATCTTGGGAGATGCAAGACGAGCCTGCATTCAAGTCACTGCAGGGATATCCGGCCTTATTTCGAGTCAGGGCATCGCGGTGTCCATTGAACTTGAGGCCGCAAACACAGGGTCGCTCTCACATACCTAGAGCTGAGAGAAGCCTCCTCTTGAGGTGCTTGTTGTAAGGTGGTATTCCTCTGGAGTCGAAGCCAGGGACTAACCTGTCATCTCGAGTTGATTTTTGGTCCATGGAGCTCTTTCGTGTTGCTACAGTGACCTCAGGATCCCTCTAGCCTTGAAACAGTGTTCTTGGGGTTTCTCTGAAGTGCCATCAAGGAAATCAAGGCTCCTTTCATGTGTGATGTGCAGCACGGAATTGCTCTGCACGCACTGCAGGGGAATCTGGCCTCATCTCACGGCGAGGGGGACGTCTCATGGTTTACCTCGAGTTGCGGCGGGAACCTGGGGTATATTCTCGAGTTACGACGGGGATGGCCCTTCCACCCACGTGTTTGTTCAGCGACGTCAGGACTCCTGCCTAGTTGCGAGGGACAACTCGGGATTCTCCTCGAGGCTTGGCAGGGCAATTGGGACGCCTCTCCAGCTGAGGCGGGAGACCAAGGGTCCCTTTCCACGTGCCACAGGAATCCTGGGACTCCTATCAAGTTTCACGAGGAGTCAGGCATCGTCTCCTTTGGAGGCACTGATCTCCGCGTACCTCTGGAGTTTTCAAAGTATGTGAGGCCTCCGGTCGCGATGAAGTGGGGAACTAGGTCTTTCTCTGTGGTCTCCACAGGGGATTCAGACATCCTTTGGTCTTGGGAGATGCAAGACGAGCCTGCATTCAAGTCACTTCAGGGATATCCGGCCTTATTTGGAGTCAGGGCGTCACGGTGTCCATTCCAGTTGAGGCCACAAACTCAGGGTCCCTCTCACATACCTAGAGCTGAGAGAAGCCTCCTCTTGAGGTGCTTGTGGTAAGGTGGTATTCCTCTGGAGTCGAAGCCAGGGACTAACCTCTCATCTCGAGTTGATTTTTGGTCCACGGAGCTCTTTCTTGTTGCTACAGTTACCTCAGGATCCCTCTAGCCTTGAAACAGTGTTCTTGGGGTTTCTCTGGAGTGCAATCAAGGAAATCAAGGCTCCTTTCATGTGTGATGTGCAACACGGAATTGCTCTGCACGCAGTGCAGGAGAATCGGGCCTCATCTCGCGCGAGGGGGAATTCTCATGGTTTTTCTCGAGTTGCGGCGGGAACCTGGGGTATATTCTCGAGTTACGACGGGGATGGCCCTTCCACACACGTGTTTGTTCAGCGTCGTCAGGACTCCTGCCTAGTTGAGAGGGATAACTCGGGATTCTCCTCGAGGCTTGGCAGGGCAATTGGGACGCCTCTCCAGCTGAGGCGGGAGACCATGGGTCTCTTTCCACGTGCCACAGGAATCCTGGGACTCCTATCAAGTTCACGAGGAGTCAGGCATCGTCTCCCTTGGAGGCACTGATCTCCGCGTACATCTGGAGTTTTCAAAGGATGTGAGGCCTCCGGTCGCGATGAGGTGGGGAACTAGGTCTTTCTCTGTGGTCTCCACTGGGATTGAGACATCCTTTCGTCTTCGGAGATGCAAGACGAACCTGCATTCAAGTCACTGCAGGGATATCCGGTGTTATTTCGTGTCAGGGCATCGCAGTGTCCGTTCCACTTGAGGCCGCAAACTCAGGGTCCCTCTCACATACCTAGAGCGGAGAGAAGCCTCCTCTTGAGGTGCTTCTGGTAAGGTGGTATTTCTCTGGAGTCGAAGCCAGGGACTAACCTCTCATCTCGAGTTGATTTTTGGTCCACGGAGCTCTTTCGTGTAGCTACAGTGACCTGAGGATCCCTCTAGCCTTGAAACAGTGTTCTTGGGGTTTCTCTGGAGTGCCATCAAGGAAATCAAGGCTCCTTTCATGTGTGATGTGCAACACGGAATTACTCTGCACGCAGTGCAGGAAAATCGGGCCTCATCTTGGGGCGAGGGGGAAGTCTCATGGTTTTTCTCGAGTTGCGGCGGGAACTTGGGGTATATTCTCGAGTTACGACGGGGATGGCCCTTCCACCCACGTGTTTCTTCAGCGACGTCAGGACTCCTGCCTAGTTGCGAGGGACAACTCGGGATTCTCCTCGAGGCTGGCAGGGCAATTGGGACGCCTCTCCAGCTGAGGCGGGAGACCAAGGGTCCCTTTCCACGTGCACAGGAATCCTGGGACTCCTATCAAGTTTCACGAGGAGTCAGGCATCGTCTCCTTTGGAAGCACTGATCTCCGCGTACCTCTGGAATTTCCAAAGTATGTGAGGCCTCACGGTCGCGATGAAGTGGGGAACTAGGTCTTTCTCTGTGGTCTCCACAGGGGATTCAGACATCCTTTCGTCTTGGGAGATGCAAGACGAGCCTGCATTCAAGTCACTGCAGTTATAACCGGCCTTATTTCGAGTCAGGGCATCGCGGTGTCCATTCCACCTGAGGCCGCAAACTCAGGGCCCCTCTCATATACCTAGAGCTGAGAGAAGCCTCCTCTTGAGGTGCTTTTGGTAAGGTGGTATTCCTCTGGTGTCGAAGCCAGGGACTAACCTCTCATTTCGAGTTGATTTTTGGTCCACGGAGCTCTTTCATGTTGCTACAGTGATATCAGGATCCCTCTAGCCTTGAAACACTGTTCTTGGGGTTTCTCTGGAGTGACATCAATGTAATCAAGGCTCCTTTCATGTGTGATGTGCAATACGGAATTGCTTTGAATGCAGTGCAGGGGAATCGGGCCTCATCTTGCGGCGAGTAGGAAGTCTCATGGTTTTTCTCGAGTTGCGGCGGGAACCTGGGGTATATTCTCGAGTTACGACGGGGATGGCCCTTCCACCCACGTTTTTGTTCAGCGACGTCAGGACTCCTGCCTAGTTGCGAGGGACAACTCGGGATTCTCCTCGAGGCTGGCAGGGCAATTGGGACGCCTCTCCAGCTGAGGCGGGAGACCAAGCGTCCCTTTTCCCGTGCCACAGGAAACCTGGGACTCCTATCAAGTTTCACGAGGAGTCAGGCATCGTCTCCTTTGGAGGCACTGATCTCAGTGTACCTCTGGAATTTTCAAAGGATGTGAGGCCTCCGATCGCGATGAAGTGGGGAACTAGGTCTTTCTCTGTGGTCTCCACAGGTGATTCAGATATCCTTTCGTCTTGGGAGATACAAGACGAGCCTGCATTCAAGTCACTGCAGGGATATCCGGCCTTATTTCGAGACAGGGCATCGCGGTGTCCATTCCACTTGAAGCCGCAAACTCAGGGTCCCTCTCACATACCTAGAGCTGAGAGAAGCCTCCTCTTGAGGTGCTTGTGGTAAGGTGGTTTCCTCTGGAGTCAAAGCCAGGGACTAACCTCTCATCTCGAGTTGATTTTTGGTCCACGGAGCTCTTTCGTGTAGCTACACTGACCTCAGGATCACTCTAGCCTTGAAACAGTGTTCTTGGGGTTTCTCTGGAGTGCCATCAAGGAAATCAAGGCTCCTTTCATGTGTGATGTGCAGCACGGAATTGCTCTGCACGCACTGCAGGGGAATCTGGCCTCATCTCGCGGCGAGGGGGACGTCTCATGGTTTACCTCGAGTTGCGGCGGGAACCTGGGGTATAATCTCGAGTTACGACGGGGATGGCCCTTCCACACACGTGTTTGTTCAGCGACGTCAGGACTCCTGCCTAGTTGCAAGGGACAACTCGGGATTCTCCTCGAGGCTTGGCAGGGCAATTGGGACGCCTCTCCAGCTGAGGCGGGAGACCAAGGGTCCCTTTCCACGTGCCACAGGAATCCTGGGACTCCTATCAAGTTTCACGAGGAGTCAGGCATCTTCTCCTTTGGAGGCACTGATCTCCGCGTACGTCTGGAGTTTTCAAAGGATGTGAGGCCTCTGGTCGCGATGAGGTTGTGAACTAGGTGTTTCTCTGTGGTCTCCACAGGGGATTCAGACATCCTCTCGTCTTGGGAGATGCAAGACGAGCCTGCATTCAAGTCACTGCAGGGATATCCGGCCTTTTTTCGAGTCAGGGCGTCGCGGTGTCCATTTCACTTGAGGCCACAAACTCAGGGTTCCTCTCATATACCTAGAGCTGAGAGAAGCCTCCTCTTGTGGTGCTTGTGGTAAGGTGGTATTCCTCTGGAGTCGAAGCCAGGGACTACCCTCTCATCTCGAGTTGATTTTTGGTCCACGGAGCTCTTTCGTGTTGCTACAGTGAACTCAGCATCCCTCTAGCCTTGAAACAGTGTTCTTGGGGTTTCTCTGGAGTGCCATCAAGGAAATCAAGGCTCCTTTCATGTGTGATGTGCAACACGGAGTTGCTCTGCACGCAGTGCAGGGGAATCGGGCCTCATCTCGCGGCGAGGGGGAAGTCTCATGGTTTTTCTCGAGTTGCGGCGGGAACCTGGGGTATATTCTCGAGTTACGACGGGGATGGCCCTTCCACACACGTGTTTGTTCAGCGACGTCAGGACTCCTGCCTAGTTGCGAGGGACAACTCGGGATTCTCCTCGAGGCTTGGCAGGGCAATTGGGACGCCTCTCCAGCTGAGGCGGGAGACCAAGGGTCCCTTTCCACGTGCCACAGGAATCCTGGGACTCCTATCTAGTTTCACGAGGAGTCAGGCATCGTCTCCTTTGGAGGCACTGATCTCCGCGTACCTCTGGAGTTTTTAAAGGATGTGAGGCCTCCGGTCGCGATGAGGTGGGGAACTTGGTCTTTCTCTGCGGTCTCCACAGGGGATTCAGACATCCTTTCGTCTTGGGAGATGCAAGACGAGCCTGCATTCAAGTCACTGCAGGGATATCCGGCCTTATTTTGAGTCAGGGCATAGCGGTGTCCATTCCACTTGAGGCCACAAACTCAGGGTCTCTCTCACATACCTATAGCTGAGAGAAGCCCGCTCTTGAGGTGCTTGTGGTAAGTTGGTATTACTCTGGAGTCGAAGCCAGGGACTAACCTCTCATCTCGAGTTGATTTTTGGTCCACGGAGCTTTTTCGTGTTGCTACAGTGACCTCAGGATCCCTCTAGCCTTGAAACAGTGTTCTTGGGGTTTCTCTGGAGTGCCATAAAGGAAATCAAGGCTCCTTTCATGTGTGATGTGCAACACGGAATTGCTCTGCACGCAGTGCAGGGGAATCGGGCCTCATCTCGCGGTGAGGGGGAAGTCTCATGGTTTTTCTCGAGTTGCGGCGGGAACCTGGGGTATATTCTCGAGTTACGACGGGGATGGCCCTTCCACCCACGTTTTTGTTCAGCGACGTCAGGACTCCTGCCTAGTTGCGAGGGACAACTCGGGATTCTCCTCGAGGCTGGCAGGGCAATTGGGACGCCTCTCCAGCTGAGGCGGGAGACCAAGGGTCCCTTTTCGTGTGCCACAGGAAACCCGGGACTCCTATCAAGTTTCACGAGGAGTCAGGCATCGTCTCCTTTGGAGGCACTGATCTCTCCGTACCTCTGGAATTTTCAAAGGATGTGAGGCCTCCGATCGCGATGAAGTGGGGAACTAGGTCTTTCTCTGTGGTCTCCACAGGGGATTCAGACAGCCTTTCATCTTGGGAGATGCAAGACGAGCCTGCATTCAAGTCACTGCAGGGATATCCGGCCTTATTTCGAGTCAGGGCGTCGCGGTGTGCATTTCACTTGAGGCCACAAACTCAGGGTTCCTCTCATATACCTAGAACTGAGAGAAGCCTCCTCTTGTGGTGCTTGTGGTAAGGTGGTATTCCTCTGGATTCGAAGCCAGGGACTACCCTCTCATCTCGAGTTGATTTTTGGTCCACGGAGCTCTTTCTTGTTGCTACAGTGAACTCAGGATCCCTCTAGCCTTGAAACAGTGTTCTTGGGGTTTCTCTGAAGTGCCATCAAGGATATCAAGGCTCCTTTCATGTGTGATGTGCAACACGGAATTGCTCTGCACGCAGTGCAGGGGAATCGGGCCTCATCTCGCGGCGAGGGGGAAGTCTCATGGTTTTTCTCGAGTTGCGGTGGGAACCTGGGGTATATTCTCGAGTTACGACGGGGATGGCCCTTCCACACACGTGTTTGTTCAGCGACGTCAGGACTCCTGCCTAGTTGCGAGGGACAACTCGGGATTCTCCTCGAGGCTTGGCAGGGCAATTGGGACGCCTCTCCAGCTGAGGCGGGAGACCAAGGGTCCCTTTCCACGTGCCACAGGAATCCTGGGACTCCTATCAAGTTTCACGAGGAGTCAGGCATCGTCTCCTTTGGAGGCACTGATCTCCGCGTACCTCTGGAGTTTTTAAAGGATGTGAGGCCTCCGGTCGCGATGAGGTGGGGAACTAGGTGTTTCTCTGTGGTCTCCACAGGGGATTCAGACATCCTTTCGTCTTGGAGGATGCAACATGAGCCTGCATTCAAGTCACTGCAGGGATATCCGGCCTTATTTCGAGTCAGGGCATCGCGGTGTCCATTCCACTTGAGGCCGCAAACTCAGGGTCCCTCTCACATACCTAGAGCTGAGAGAAGCCTCCTCTTGAGGTGCTTGTGGTAAGGTGGTTTCCTCTGGAGTCGAAGCCAGGGACTAACCTCTCATCTCGAGTTGATTTTTGGTCCACGGAGCTCTTTTGTGTTGCTACAGTGACCTTAGGATCCCTCTAGCCTTGAAAGAGTGTTCTTTTGGTTTCTCTGGAGTGCCATCAAGGAAATCAAGGCTCCATTCATGTGTGATGTGCAACACGGAATTGCTCTGCACGCAGTGCAGGGGAATCGGGCCTCATCTCGCGGCGAGGGGGAAGTCTCATGGTTTTTCTCGAGTTGCGGCGGGAACCTGGGGTATATTCTCGAGTTACGACGGGGATGGCCCTTCCACACACGTGTTTGTTCAGCGACGTCAGGACTCCTGCCTAGTTGCGAGGGACAACTCGGGATTCTCCTCGAGGCTTGGCAGGGCAATTGGGACGCCTCTCCACCTGAGGCGGGAGAACAAGTGTCCCTTTCCACGTGCCACAGGAATCCTGGGACTCCTATCAAGTTTCACGACGAGTCAGGCATCCTCTCCTTTGGAGGCACTGATCTCCGCGTACGTCTGGAGTTTTCAAAGGATGTGAGGCCTCCGGTCGAGATGAGGTGGGGAACTAGGTCTTTCTCTGTGGTCTCCACAGGAATTCAGACATCCTTTCGTCTTCGGAGATGCAAGACGAACCTGCATTCAAGTCACTGCAGGGATATCCGGCGTTATTTCGCGTCAGGGCATCGCAGTGTCCATTCCACTTTAGGCCGCAAACTCAGGGTCCCTCTCACATACCTAGAGCTGAGAGAAGCCTCCTCTTGAGGTGCTTGTGGTAAGGTGGTATTCCTCTGGAGTCGAAGCCAGGGACTAACCTCTCATCTCGAGTTGATTTTTGGTCCACGGAGCTCTTTCGTGTAGCTACAGTGACCTGAGGATCCCTCTAGCCTTGAAACAGTGTTCTTGGGGTTTCTCTGGAGTGCCATCAAGGAAATCAAGGCTCCTTTCATGTGTGATGTGCAACACGGAATTACTCTGCATGCAGTGCAGGGGAATCGGGCCTCATCTTGCGGCGAGGGGGAAGTCTCATGGTTTTTCTCGAGTGGCCGCGGGAACCTGGGGTATATTCTCGAGTTACGACGGGGATGGCCCTTCCACCCACGTGTTTCTTCAGCGACGTCAGGACTCCTGCCTAGTTGAGAGGGACAACTCGGGATTCTCCTCGAGGCTGGCAGGGCAATTGGGACGCCTCTCCAGTTGAGGCGGGAGACCAAGGGTCCCTTTCCACGTGCCACAGGAATCCTGGGACTCCTATCAAGTTTCAGGAGGAGTCAGGCATCGTCTCCTTTGTAAGCACTGATCTCAGTGTACCTCTGGAATTTCCAAAGTATGTGAGGCCTCACGGTCGCGATGAAGTGGGGAACTAGGTCTTTCTCTGTGGTCTCCACAGGGGATTCAGACATCCTTTCGTCTTGGGAGATGCAAGACGAGCCTGCATTCAAGTCACTGCAGGCATATCCGGCCTTATTTCGAGCCAGGGCATCGCGGTGTCCATTCCACTTGAGGCCGCAAACTCAGGGTCCCTCTCACATACCTAGAGCTGAGAGAAGCCTCCTCTTGAGGTGCTTGTGGTAAGGTGGTATTCCTCTGTAGTCGAAGCCACGCACTAACCTCTCATCTCGAGTTGATTTTTTGTCCACGGAGCTCTTTCGTGTTGCTACAGTGACCTCACGATCCCTCTAGCCTTGAAACAGTGTTCTTGGGGTTTCTCTGGAGTGCCATCAAGGAAATCAAGGCTCCTTTCATGTGTGATGTGCAACACGGAATTGCTCTGCACGCAGTGCAGGGGAATCGGGCCTCATCTCGCGGCGAGGGGGAAGTCTCATGGTTTTTCTCGAGTTGCGGCGGGAACCTGGGGTATATTTTCGAGTTACGACGGGGATGGCCCTTCCACACACGTGTTTGTTCAGTGACGTCAGGACTCCTGCCTAGTTCCAAGGACAACTCGGGATTCTCCTCGAGGCTTGGCAGGGCAATTGGGACGCCTCTCCAGCTGAGGCGGGAGACCAAGGGTCCCTTTCCACGTGCCACAGGAATCCTGGGACTCTTATCAAGTTTCACGAGGAGTCAGGCATCGTCTCCTTTGGAGGCACTGATCTCCGCGTACCTCTGGAGTTTTCAAAGGATGTGAAGCCTCCGGTCGCCATGAGGTGGGGAACTAGGTCTTTCTCTGTGGTCTCCACAGGGGATTCAGACATCCTTTCGTCTTGGGAGATGCAAGACGAGCCTGCATTCAAGTCACTGCAGGGATATCCGGCCTTATTTCGAGTCAAGGCGTCGCGGTGTCCATTTCACTGGAGGCCACAAACTCAGGGTCCCTCTCACATAGCTAGAGCTGAGAGAAGCCTCCTCTTGAGGTGCTTGTGGTAAGGTGGTATTCCTCTGGAGTCGAAGCCAGGGACTACCCTCTCATCTCGAGTTGATTTTTGGTCCACGGAGCTCTTTCGTGTTGCTACAGTGACCTCAATATCCCTCTAGACTAGAAACAGTGTTCTTGGGGTTTCTCTGGAGTGCCATCAAGGAAATCAAGGCTTCTTTCATGTTTGATGTGCAACACGGAATTGCTCTGCATGCAGTGCGGGGGAATCGGGCCTCATCTCACGACGAGGGGGAAGTCTCATGATTTTTCTCGAGTTGCGTCGAGAACCTGGGGTATATTCTCGAGTTACGATGGGCATGGCCCTTCCACCCACGTGTTTGTTCAGCGACGTCAGGACTCCTTCCTAGTTGCGAGGGAAACCCGGGATTCTCCTCGAGGCTTGGCAGGGCAATTGGAACGCCTCTCCAGCTGAAGCGGGAGACCAAGGGTCCCTTTCCACGTGCCACAGGAATCCTGGGACTCCTATCAAGTTTCACGACGAGTCAGGCATCCTCTCCTTTGGAGGCACTGATCTCCGCGTACCTCTGGAGTTTTCAAAGGATGTGAGGCCTCCGGTCGCGATGAGGTGGGAAACTAGGTCTTTCTCTGTGATCTTCACAGGGGATTCAGACATCCTTTCGTCTTGGGAGATGCAAGACGAGCCTGCATTCAAGTCACTGCAGTTATATCCGGCCTTATTTCGAGTCAGGGCATCGCGGTGTCCATTCGACTCGAGGCCGCAAACTCAGGGTCCCTCTCACATACTTAGAGCTGAGAGAAGCCTCCTCTTGAGGTGCTTGTGGTAAGGTGGTATTCCTCTGGAGTCGAAGCCAGGGACTACCCTCTCATCTCGAGTTGATTTTTGGTCCACGGAGCTCTTTCATGTTGCTACAGTGAACTCAGGATCCCTCTAGCCTTGAAACAGTGTTCTTGGGGTTTCTCTGGAGTGCCATCAAGGAAATCAAGGCTCCTTTCATGTGTGATGTGCAACACGGAATTGCTCTGCACGCAGTGCAGGGGAATCGGGCCTCATCTCGCGGCGAGGGGGAAGTCTCATGGTTTTTCTCGAGTTGCGGCGGGAACCTGGGGTATATTCTCGAGTTACGACGGGGATGGTCCTTCCACCCAAGTGTTTGTTCAGCGACGTCAGGACTCCTGCCTAGTTGCGAGGGACAACTCGGGATTCTCCTCGAGGCTTGGCAGGGCAATTGGGACGCCTCTCCAGCTGAGGAGGGAGACCAAGGGTCCCTTTCCACGTGCCACAGGAATCCTGGGACTCCTATCAAGTTTCACGAGGAGTCAGGCATCGTCTCCTTTGGAGGCACTGATCTCCGCGTACCTCTGGAGTTTTCAAAGGATGTGAGGCCACCGGTCGCCATGAAGTGGGGAACTAGGTCTTTCTCTGTGGTCTCCACAGGGGATTCAGACATCCTTTCATCTTGGGAGATGCAAGACGAGCCTGCATTCAAGTCACTGCAGGGATATCCGGCCTTATTTTGCGTCAGGGCATCGCAGTGTCCATTCCACTTGAGGCCGCAAACTCAGGGTCCCTCTCACATACTTAGAGCTGAGAGAAGCCTCCTCTTGAGGTGCTTGTGGTAAGGTGGTATTCCTCTGAAGTCGAAGCCAGGGACTAACCTCTCATCTCCAGTCGATTTGTGGTCCACGGAGCTCTATGGTGTTGCTACAGTGACCTCAGGATCTCTCTAGCCTTGAAAGAGTGTTCTTGGGGTTTCTCTGGAGTGCCATCAAGGAAATCAAGGCTTCTTTCTTGTGTGATGTGCAACACAGAATTGCTCTGCACGCAGTGCAGGGGAATCGGGCCTCATCTCGCGGCGAGGGGGAAGTCTCATGGTTTTTCTCGAGTTGCGGCGGGAACCTGGGGTATATTCTCGAGTTACGACGGGGATGGCCCTTCCACCCACGTGTTTCTTCAGCGACGTCAGGACTCCTGCCTAGTTGCGAGGGACAACTCGGGATTCTCCTCGAGGCTGGCAGGGCAATTGGGACGCCTCTCCAGCTGAGGCGGGAGACCAAGGGTCCCTTTCCACGTGCACAGGAATCCTGGGACTCCTATCAAGTTTCACGAGGAGTCAAGCATCGTCTCCTTTGGAAGCACTGATCTCCGCGTACCTCTGGAATTTCCAAAGTATGTGAGGCCTCACGGTCGCGATGAAGTGGGGAACTAGGTCTTTCTCTGTGGTCTCCACAGGGGATTCAGACATCCTTTCGTCTTGGGAGATGCAAGACGAGCCTGCATTCAAGTCACTGCAGGCATATCCGGCCTTTTTTCGAGCCAGGGCATCGCGGTGTCCATTCCACTTGAGGCCGCAAACTCAGGGTCCCTCTCACATACCTAGAGCTGAGAGAAGCCTCCTCTTGAGGTGCTTGTGGTAAGGTGGTATTCCTCTGGAGTCGAAGCCAGGGACTAACCTCTCATCTCGAGTTGATTTTTGGTCCACGGAGCTCTTTCGTGTAGCTACAGTGACGTCAGGATCCCTCTAGCCTTGAAACAGTGTTCTTGGGGTTTCTCTGGAGCGCCATCAAGGAAATCAAGGCTCCTTTCATGTGTGATGTGCAGCACGGAATTGCTCTGCACGCACTGCAGGGGAATCGGGCCTCATCTCGCGGTGAGGGGGAAGTCTCATGGTTTTTCTCGAGTTGCGGCGGGAACATGGGGAATATTCTCGAGTTACGACGGGGATGGCCCTTCCACCCACGTTTTTGTTCAGCGACGTCAGGACTCCTGCCTAGTTGCGAGGGACAACTCGGGATTCTCCTCGAGGCTGGCAGGGCAATTGGGACGCCTCTCCAGCTGAGGCGGGAGACCAAGGGTCCCTTTTCCCGTGCCAAAGGAAACCTGGGACTCCTATCAAGTTTCACCACGAGTCAGGCATCGTCTCCTTTGGAGGCACTGATCTCAGTGTACCTCGGGAATTTTCAAAGGATGTGAGGCCTCCGATCGCGATCAAGTGGGGAACTAGGTCTTTCTCTGTGGTCTCCACAGGTGATTCAGATATCCTTTCGTCTTGGGAGATGCAAGACGAGCCTGCATTCAAGTCACTGCAGGGATATCCGGCCTTATTTCGAGTCAGGGCATCGCGGTGTCCATTCCACTTGAGGCCGCAAACTCAGGGTCCCTCTCACATACCTAGAGCTGAGAGAAGCCTCCTCTTGAGGTGCTTGTGGTAAGGTGGTTTCCTCTGGAGTCAAAGCCAGGGACTAACCTCTAATTTCGAGTTGATTTTTGGTCCACGGAGCTCTTTCGTGTAGCTACAGTGACCTCAGGATCCCTCTAGCCTTGAAACAGTGTTCTTTGGGTTTCTCTGGAGTGCCATCAAGGAAATCAAGGCTCCTTTCATGTGTGATGTGCAACACGGAATTGCTCTGCACGCAGTGCAGGGGAATCGGGCCTCATCTCGCGGTGAGGGGGAAGTCTCATGGTTTTTCTCGAGTTGCGGCGGGAACCTGGGGAATATTCTCGAGTTACGACGGGAATGGCCCTTCCACACACGTGTTTGTTCAGCGTCGTCAGGACTCCTGCCTAGTTGACAGGGATAACTCAGGATTCTCCTCGAGGCTTGGCAGGGCAATTGGGACGCCTCTCCAGCTGAGGCGGGAGACCATGGGTCTCTTTCCACGTGCCACAGGAATCCTGGGACTCCTATCAAGTTCACGAGGAGTCAGGCATCGTCTACTTTGGAGGCACTGATCTCCGCGTACCTCTGGAGTTTTAAAAAGACGTGAGGCCTCCGGTCGCCATGAAGTGGGGAACTAGGTCTTTCTCTGTGGTCTCCACAGGGGATTCAGACATCCTTTCGTCTTGGGAGATGCAAGACGAGCCTGCATTCAAGTCACTGCAGGGATAGCCGGCCTTATTTCGAGTCAGGGCATCGCGGTGTCCATTCCACTTGAGGCCGCAATCTCAGGGTCCCTCTCACATAGATAGAGCTGAGAGAAGCCTCCTCTTGAGGTGCTTGTGGTAAGGTGGTATTCCTCTGGAGTCGAAGCCAGGGACTAACCTCTAATCTCGAGTTGATTTTTAGTCCCCGGAGCTCTTTCGTGTTGCTACAGTGACCTCAGGATCCCTCTAGCCTTGAAACCGTGTTCTTGGGGTTTCTCTGGAGTGCCATCAAGGAAATCAAGGCTCCTTTCATGTGTGATGTGCAACACGGAATTGCTCTGCACGCAGTGCAGGGGAATCGGGCCTCATCTCGCGGCGAGGGGGAAGTCTCATGGTTTTTCTCGAGTTGCGGCGGGAACTTGGGGTATATTCTCGAGTTACGACGGGGATGGCCCTTCCACCCACGTGTTTGTTCAGTGACGTCAGGACTCCTGCCTAGTTGCGAGGGAAAACTCGGGATTCTCCTCGAGGCTTGGCAGGGCAATTGGGACGCCTCTCCAGCTGAGGCGGCAGACCAAGGGTCCCTTTCCACGTGCCACAGGAATCCTGGGACTCCTATCAAGTTTCACGAGGAGTCAGGCATCGTCTCCTTTGGAGGCACTAATCTCCGCGTACCTCTGGAGTTTTCAAAGGATGTGAGGCCTCCGGTCGCGATGAGGTGGGGAACTAGTTCTTTCTCTGTGGTCTCCACAGGGGATTCAGACAACCTTTCATCTTGGGAGATGCAAGACGAGCCTGCATTCAAGTCACTGCAGGGATATCCGGCCTTATTTTGCGTCAGGGCATCGCGGTGTCCATTCCACTTGAGGCCACAAAATTAGGGTCCCTCTCACATACCTAGAGCTGAAAGAAGCCTCCTCTTGAGGTGCTTGTGGTAAGGTGGTATTCCTCTGGAGTCGAAGCCAGGGACAAACCACTCATCTCGAGTTGATTTTTGGTCCACGGAGCTCTTTCGTGTTGCTACAGTGACCTCACGATTCCTCTAGCCTTGAAACAGTGTTCTTGGGGTTTCTCTGGAGTGCCATCAAGGAAATCAAGGCTCCTTTCATGTGTGATGTGCAACACGGAATTGCTCTGCACGCAGTGCAGGGGAATCGGGCCTCATCTCGCGGCGAGGGGGAAGTCTCATGGTTTTTCTCGAGTTGCGGCGGGAACCTGGGGTATATTCTCGAGTTACGACGGGGATGGTCCTTCCACCCACGTGTTTGTTCAGTGACGTCAGGACTCCTGCCTAGTTCCAAGGACAACTCGGGATTCTCCTCGAGGCTTGGCAGGGCAATTGGGACGCCTCTCCAGCTGAGGCGGGAGACAAAGGGTCCCTTTCCACGTGCCACAGGAATCCTGGGACTCCTATCAAGTTTCACGACGAGTCAGGCATCGTCTCCCTTGGAGGCACTGATCTCCACGTACGTCTGGAGTTTTCAAAGGATGTGAGGCCTCCGGTCGCGATGAGGTGGGGAACTAGGTGTTTCTCTGTGGTCTCCACAGGGGATTCAGACATCCTTTCGTCTTGGGAAATGCAAGCCGAGCCTGCATTCAAGTCACTGCAGGGATATCCGGCCTTGTTTCGAGTCAGGGCATCGCGGTGTCCATTCCACTTGAGGCCGCAAACTCAGGGTCCCTCTCACATACCTAGAGCTGAGAGAAGCCTCCTCTTGAGGTGCTTGTGGTAAGGTGGTTTCCTCTGGAGTCAAAGCCAGGGACTAACTTCTCATCTCGAGTTGATTTTTGGTTCACGGAGCTCTTTCGTGTAGCTACAGTGACCTCAGGATCCTCCTAGCCTTAAAACAGTGTTCTTGGGGTTTCTCTGGAGTGCCATCAAGGAAATCAAGGCTCCTTTCATGTGTGATGTGCATCACGGAGTTGCTCTGCATGCAGTGCAGGGGAATCGGGCCTCATCTGACGGCGAGGGGGAAGTCTCATGGTTTTTCTCGAGTTGCGGCGGGAACCTGGGGTATATTCTCGAGTTACGACGGGGATGGTCCTTCCACCCACGTGTTTGTTCAGCGACGTCAGAACTCCTGCCTAGTTGCGAGGGACAACTCGGGATTCTCCTCGAGGCTTGGCAGGGCAATTGGGACGCCTCTCCAGCTGAGGCGGGAGACCAAGTGTCCCTTTCCACGTGCCACAGGAATCCTGGGACTCCTATCAAGTTTCACGAGGAGTCAGGCATCATCTCATTTGGAGGCACTGATCTCCGCGTACCTCTGGAGTTTTCAAAGGATGTGAGGCCACCGGTCGCCATGAAGTGGGGAACTAGGTCTTTCTCTGTGGTCTCCTCAGGGGATTCAGACATCCTTTCATCTTTGGAGATGCAAGACGAGCCTGCATTCAAGTCACTGCAGGGATATCCGGCCTTATTTTGCGTCAGGGCATCGCAGTGTCCATTCCACTTGAGGCCGCAAACTCAGGGTCCCTCTCACATACCTAAAGCTGAGAGAAGCCTCCTCTTGAGGTGCTTGTGGTAAGGTGGTATTCCTCTGGAGTCGAAGCCAGGGACTAACCTCTCGTCTCGAGTTGATTTTTGGTTAACGGAGCTCTTTCGTGTAGCTACAGTGACCTGAGGATCCCTCTAGCCTTGAAACAGTGTTCTTGGGGTTTCTCTGGAGTGCCATCAAGGAAATCAAGGCTCCTTTCATGTGTGATGTGCAACACGGAATTACTCTGCATGCAGTGCTGGGGAATCGGGCCTCATCTTGCGGCGAGGGGGAAGTCTCATGGTTTTTCTCGAGTGGCCGCGGGAACCTGGGGTATATTCTCGAGTTACGACGGGGATGGCCCTTCCACCCACGTGTTTCTTCAGCGACGTCAGGACTCCTGCCTAGTTGCGAGGGACAACTCGGGATTCTCCTCGAGGCTGGCAGGGCAATTGGGACGCCTCTCCAGTTGAGGCGGGAGACCAAGGGTCCCTTTCCACGTGCCACAGGAATCCTGGGACTCCTATCAAGTTTCAGGAGGAGTCAGGCATCGTCTCCTTTGGAGGCACTGATCTCCGTGTACCTCTGGAATTTCCAAAGTATGTGAGGCCTCACGGTCGCGATGAAGTGGGGAACTAGGTCTTTCTCTGTGGTCTCCACAGGGGATTCAGACATCCTTTCGTCTTGGGAGATGCAAGACGAGCCTGCATTCAAGTCACTGCAGGCATATCCGGCCTTATTTCGAGCCAGGGCATCGCGGTGTCCATTCCACTTGAGGCCGCAAACTCAGGGTCCCTCTCACATACCTAGAGCTGAGAGAAGCCTCCTCTTGAGGTGCTTGTGGTAAGGTGGTATTCCTCTGGAGTCGAAGCCAGGGACTAACCTCTCATCTCGAGTTGATTTTTTGTCCACGGAGCTCTTTCTTGTTGCTACAGTGACCTCAGGATCCCTCTAGCCTTGAAACAGTGTTCTTGGGGTTTCTCTGGAGTGCCATCAAGGAAATCAAGGCTCCTTTCATGTGTGATGTGCAGCACGGAATTGCTCTGCACGCACTGCAGGGGAATCTGGACTCATCTCGCGGCGAGGGGGACGTCTCATGGTTTGCCTCGAGTTGCGGCGGGAACCTGGGGAATATTCTCGAGTTACGACGGGGATGGCCCTTCCACACACGTGTTTGTTCAGCGACGTCAGGACTCCTGCCTAGTTGCGAGGGAAAACTCGGGATTCTCCTCGAGGCTTGGCAGGGCAATTGGGACGCCTCTCCAGCTGAGGCGGCAGACCAAGGGTCCCTTTCCACGTGCCACAGGAATCCTGGGACTCCTATCAAGTTTCACGAGGAGTCAGGCATCGTCTCCTTTGGAGGCACTAATCTCCGCGTACCTCTGGAGTTTTCAAAGGATGTGAGGCCTCCGGTCGCGATGAGGTGGGGAACTAGTTCTTTCTCTGTGGTCTCCACAGGGGATTCAGACAACCTTTCATCTTGGGAGATGCAAGACGAGCCTGCATTCAAGTCACTGCAGGGATATCCGGCCTTATTTTGCGTCAGGGCATCGCGGTGTCCATTCCACTTGAGGCCACAAAATTAGGGTCCCTCTCACATACCTAGAGCTGAAAGAAGCCTCCTCTTGAGGTGCTTGTGGTAAGGTGGTATTTCTCTGGAGTCGAAGCCAGGGACAAACCACTCATCTCGAGTTGATTTTTGGTCCACGGAGCTCTTTCGTGTTGCTACAGTGACCTCACGATTCCTCTAGCCTTGAAACAGTGTTCTTGGGGTTTCTCTGGAGTGCCATCAAGGAAATCAAGGCTCCTTTCATGTGTGATGTGCAACACGGAATTGCTCTGCACGCAGTGCAGGGGAATCGGGCCTCATCTCGCGGCGAGGGGGAAGTCTCATGGTTTTTCTCGAGCTGCGGCGGGAACCTGGGGTATATTTTCGAGTTACGACGGGGATGGCCCTTCCACACACGTGTTTGTTCAGTGACGTCAGGACTCCTGCCTAATTCCAAGGACAACTCGGAATTCTCCTCGAGGCTTGGCAGGGCAATTGGGACGCCTCTCCAGCTGAGGCGGGAGACCAAGGGTCCCTTTCCACGTGCCACAGGAATCCTGGGACTCCTATCAAGTTTCACGAGGAGTCAGGCATCGTCTCCCTTGGAGGCACTGATCTCCACGTACGTCTGGAGTTTTCAAAGGATGTGAGGCCTCCGGTCGCGATGAGGTGGGGAACTAGGTGTTTCTCTGTGGTCTCCACAGGGGATTCAGACATCCTTTCGTCTTGGGAAATGCAAGCCAAGCCTGCATTCAAGTCACTGCAGGGATATCCGGCCTTGTTTCGAGTCAGGGCATCGCGGTGTCCATTCCACTTGAGGCCGCAAACTCAGGGTCCCTCTCACATACCTAGAGCTGAGAGAAGCCTCCTCTTGAGGTGCTTGTGGTAAGGTGGTTTCCTCTGGAGTCAAAGCCAGGGACTAACTTCTCATCTCGAGTTGATTTTTGGTCCACGGAGCTCTTTCGTGTAGCTACAGTGACCTCAGGATCCTCCTAGCCTTAAAACAGTGTTCTTGGTGTTTCTCTGGAGTGCCATCAAGGAAATCAAGGCTCCTTTCATGTTTGATGTGCAACACGGAATTGCTCTGCATGCAGTGCAGGGGAATCGGGCCTCATCTCACGGCGAGGGGGAAGTCTCATGGTTTTTCTCGAGTTGCGGCGATAACCTGGGGTATATTCTCGAGTTACGACGGGGATGGGCCTTCCACCCACGTGTTTGTTCAGCCACGTCAGGACTCCTGCCTAGTTGCGAGGGACAACTCAGGATTCTCCTCGAGGCTTGGCAGGGCAATTGAAACGCCTCTCCAGCTGAGGCGGGAGACCAAGGGTCCCTTTCCACGTGCCACAGGAATCCTGGGACTCCTATCAAGTTTCACGAGTAGTCAGGAATCGTCTCCTTTTGAGGCACTGATCTCCGCGTACCTCTGGAGTTTTCAAAGGATGTGAGGCCTCCGGTCGCGATGAGGTGGGGAACTACGTCTTTCTCTGTGATCTACACAGGGGATTCAGACATCCTTTCGTCTTGGGAGATGCAAGACGAGCCTGCATTCAAGTCACTGCAGGGATATCCGGCCTTATTTCGAGTCAGGGCATCGCGGTGTCCATTCCACTTGAGGCCGCAAACTCAGGGTCCCTCTCACATACCTAGAGCTGAGAGAAGCCTCCTCTTGAGGTGCTTGTGGTAAGGTGGTATTCCTCTAGAGTTGAAGCCAGGGACTAACCTCTCATCTCCAGTTGATTTGTGGTCCACGGAGCTCTTTGGTGTTGCTACAGTGACCTCAGGATCTCTCTAGCCTTGAAAGAGTGTTCTTGGGGTTTCTCTTGAGTGCCATCAAGGAAATCAAGGCTTCTTTCTTGTGTGATGTGCAACACGGAATTGCTCTGCACGCAGTGCAGGGGAATCGGGCCTCATCTCGCGGCGAGGGGGAAGTCTCATGGTTTTTCTCGAGTTGCGGCGGGAACCTGGGGTATATTCTCGAGTTACGACGGGGATGGCCCTTCCACCCACGTGTTTCTTCAGCGACGTCAGGACTCCTGCCTAGTTGCGAGGGACAACTCGGGATTCTCCTCGAGGCTGGCAGGGCAATTGGGACGCCTCTCCAGCTGAGGCGGGAGACCAAGGGTCCCTTTCCACGTGCCACAGGAATCCTGGGACTCCTATCAAGTTTCACGAGGAGTCAGGCATCGTCTCCTTTGGAAGCACTGTTCTCAGTGTACCTGTGGAATTTCCAAAGTATGTGAGGCCTCACGGTCGCGATGAGGTGGGGAACTAGGTCTTTCTCTGTGGTCTCCACAGGGGATTCAGACATCCTTTCGTCTTGGGAGATGCAAGACGAGCCTGCATTCAAGTCACTGCAGGCATATCCGGCCTTATTTCGAGCCAGGGCATCGCGGTGTCCATTCCACTTGAGGCCGCAAACTCAGGGTCCCTCTCACATACCTAGAGCTGAGAGAAGCCTCCTCTTGAGGTGCTTGTGGTAAGGTGGTATTCCTCTGGAGTCGAAGCCAGGGACTAACCTCTCATCTCGAGTTGATTTTTGGTCCACGGAGCTCTTTCGTGTAGCTACAGTGACGTCAGGATCCCTCTAGCCTAGAAACAGTGCTCTTGGGGTTTCTCTGGAGCGCCATCAAGGAAATCAAGGCTCCTTTCATGTGTGATGTGCAGCACGGAATTGCTCTGCACGCACTGCAGGGGAATCTGGCCTCATCTCGCGGCGAGGGGGACGTCTCATGGTTTACCTCGAGTTGCGGCGGGAACCTGGGGAATATTCTCGAGTTACGACGGGGATGGCCCTTCCACACACGTGTTTGTTCAGCGACGTCAGGACTCCTGCCTCGTTGCGAGGGACAACTCGGGATTCTCCTCGAGGCTTGGCAGGGCAATTGGGACGCCTCTCCAGCTGAGGCGGGAGACCAAGGGTCCCTTTCCACGTGCCACAGTAATCCTGGGACTCCTATCAATTTTCACGAGGAGTCAGGCATCGTCTCCTTTGGAGGCACTAATCTCCGCGTACCTCTGGAGTTTTCAAAGGATGTGAGGCCTCCGGTCGCGATGAGGTGGGGAACTAGGTCTTTCTCTGTGGTCTCCACAGGGGATTCAGACATCCTTTCATCTTGGGAGATGCAAGACGAGCCTGCATTCAAGTCACTGCAGGGATATCCGGCCTTATTTTGCGTCAGGGCATCGCGGTGTCCATTCCACTTGAGGCCGCAAAATTAGGATCCCTCTCACATACCTAGAGCTGAAAGAAGCCTCCTCTTGAGGTGCTTGTGGTAAGGTGGTATTCCTCTGGAGTCGAAGCCAGGGACAAACCTCTCATCTCGAGTTGATTTTTGGTCCACGGTGCTGTTTCGTGTTGCTACAGTGACCTCAGGATCCCTCTAGCCTTGAAACAGTGTTCTTGGCGTTTCTCTGGAGTGCCATCAAGGAAATCAAGGCTCCTTTCATGTGTGATGTGCAACACGGAAGTGCTCTGCACGCAGTGCAGGGGAATCGGGCCTCATCTCGCGGCGAGGGGGAAGTCTCATGATTTTTCTCGAGTTGCGTCGAGAACCTGGGGTATATTCTCGAGTTACGACGGGGATGGCCCTTCCACCCACGTGTTTGTTCAGCGACGTCATTACTCCTTCCTAGTTGCGAGGGACAACTCGGGATTCTCCTCGAGGCTTGGCAGGGCAATTGGGACGCCTCTCCAGTTGAGGCGGGAGACCAAGGGTCCCATTCCACGTGCCACAGGAATCCTGGGACTCCTATCAAGTTTCACGACGAGTCAGGAATCCTCTCCTATGGAGGCACTGATCTCCACGTACGTCTGGAGTTTTCAAAGGATGTGAGGCCTCCGGTCGCGATGAGGTGGGGAACTAGGTCTTTCTCTGTGAACTTCACAGGGGATTCAGACATCCTTTCGTCTTGGGAGATGCAAGACGAGCCTGCATTCAAGTCACTGCAGTTATATCCGGCCTTATTTCGAGTCAGGGCATCGCGGTGTCCATTCGACTCGAGGCCGTAAACTCAGGGTCCCTCTCACATACTTAGAGCTGAGAGAAGCCTCCTCTTGAGGTGCTTGTGGTAAGGTGGCATTCCTCTGGAGTTGAAGCCAGGGACTAACCTCTCATCTCGAGTTGATATTTGGTCCACGGAGCTCTTTTGTGTTGCTACAGTGATATCAGGATCCCTCTAGCCTTGAAACACTGTTCTTGGGGTTTCTCTGGAGTGCCATCAAGGAAATCAAGGCTCCTTTCATGTGTGATGTGCAATACGGAATTGCTTTGAATGCAGTGCAGGGGAATCGGGCCACATCTTGCGGCGAGGGGGAAGTCTCAGGGTTTTTCTCGAGTTGCGGCGGGAACCTGGGGTATATTCTCGAGTTACGACGGGGATGGCCCTTCCACCCACGTGTTTGTTCAGCGACGTCAGGACTCCTGCCTAGTTGTGAGGGACAACTCGGGATTCTCCTCGAGGCTTGGCAGGGCAATTGGGACGCCTCTCCAGCTGAGGCGGGAGACCAAGGGTCCCTTTTCCCGTGCCACAGGAAACCTGGGACTCCTATCAAGTTTCACGAGGAGTCAGGCATCGTCTCCTTTGGAGGCACTGATCTCAGTGTACCTCTGGAATTTTCAAAGGATGTGAGGCCTCCGATCGCGATGAAGTGGGGAACTAGGTCTTTCTCTGTGGTCTCCACAGGTGATTCAGATAACGTTTCGTCTTGGGAGATGCAAGACGAGCCTGCATTCAAGTCACTGCAGGGATATCCGGCCTTATTTCGAGTCAGGGCATCGCGGTGTCCATTCCACTTGAGGCCGCAAACTCAGGGTCCCTCTCACATACCTAGAGCTGAGAGAAGCCTCCTCTTGAGGTGCTTGTGGTAAGGTGGTTTCCTCTGGAGTCAAAGCCAGGGACTAACCTCTCATCTCGAGTTGATTTTTGGTCCACGGAGCTCTTTCTTGTAGCTACAGTGACGTCAGGATCCCTCCCCTTGAAACAGTGTTCTTGGGGTTTCTCTGGAGTGCCATCAAGGAAATCAAGGCTCCTTTCATGTGTGATGTGCAGCACGGAATTGCTCTGCACGCACTGCAGGGGAATCTGGCCTCATCTCGCGGCGAGGGGGACATCTCATGGTTTACCTCGAGTTGCGGCGGGAACCTGGGGTATATTCTCGAGTTACGACGGGGATGGCCCTTCCACACACGTGTTTGTTCAGCGACGGCAGGACTCCTGCCTAGTTGCGAGGGACAACTCGGGATTCTCCTCGAGGCTTGGCAGGGCAATTGGGACGCCTCTCCAGCTGAGGCTGGAGACCAAGGGTCCCTTTCCACGTGCCACAGGAATCCTGGGACTCCTATCAAGTTTCACGAGGAGTCAGGCATCTTCTCCTTTGGAGGCACTGATCTCCGCGTCCCTCTGGAGTTTTCAAAGGATGTGAGGCCTCCGGTCGCGATGAGGTGGGGAACTAGGTCTTTCTCTGTGGTCTCCACAGGTGATTCAGACATCCTTTCGTCTTGGGAGATGCAAGACAAGCCTGCATTCAAGTCACTGCAGGGATATCCGGCCTTATTTCGCGTCAGGGCATCGCGGTGTCCATTCCACTTGAGGCCGCAAACTCAGCGTCCCTCTCACATACCTAGAGCTGAGAGAAGCCTCCTCTTGAAGTGCTTGTGGTAAGGTGGTATTCCTCTGGAGTTGAAGCCAGGGACTAACCTCTCATCTCCAGTTGATTTGTGGTCCACGGAGCACTTTCGTGAGGCTACAGTGACCTCAGGATCCCTCTAGCCTTGAAACAGTGTTCTTGGGGTTTCTCTGGAGTGCCATCAAGGAAATCAAGGCTCCTTTCATGTGTGATGTGCAACACGGAATTGCTCTGTACGCAGTGCAGGGGAATCGGGCCTCATCTGACGGCGAGGGGGAAGTCTCATGGTTTTTCTCGAGTTGCGCCAGGAACCTGGGGTATATTCTCGAGTTACGACGGGGATGGCCCTTCCACCCACGTGTTTGTTCAGCGACGTCAGGACTCCTGCCTAGTTGCGAGGGACAACTCGGGATTCTCCTCGAGGCTTGGCAGGGCAATTGGGACGACTCTTCAGCTGAGGCGGGAGACCAAGGGTCCCTTTCCACGTGCCACAGGAATCCTGGGACTCCTATCAAGTTTCACGAGGAGTCAGGCATCGTCTCCCTTGGAGGCACTGATCTCCGCGTACGTCTGGAGTTTTCAAAGGATGTGAGGCCTCCGGTCGCGATGAGGTTCGGAACTAGGTCTTTCTCTGTGGTCTCCACAGGGGATTCAGACATCCTTTCGTCTTGGGAGATGCAAGACGAGCCTGCATTCAAGTCACTGCAGGGATATCCGGCCTTATTTCGAGTCAGGGCATCGCGGTGTCCATTCCACTTGAGGCCGCAAACTCAGGGTCCGTCTCACATACCTAGAGCTGAGAGAAGACTCCTCTTGAGGTGCTTGTGGTAAGGTGATATTCCTCTGGAGTCGAATCCAGGGACTAACCTCTCATCTCGAGTTGATTTGTGGTCCACGGAGCTCTTTCGTGTTGCTACAGTGACCTCAGGATCCTTCTAGCCTTGAAACAGTGTTCTTGGGGTTTCTCTGGAGTGCCATCAAGGAAATCAAGGCTCCTTTCATGTGTGATGTGCAACACGGAATTGCTCTGCATGCAGTGTAGGGGAATCGGGCCTCATCTCACGGCGAGGGGGAAGTCTCATGGTTTTTCTCGAGTTGCGGCGAGAACCTGGGGTATATTATCGAGTTACGACGGGGATGGCCCTTCCACCCACGTGTTTGTTCAGTGACGTCAGGACTCCTGCCTAATTGAGAGGGACAACTCGGGATTCTCCTCGAGGCTTGGCAGGGCAATTGGAACGCCTCTCCAGCTGAGGCGGGAGACCAAGGGTCCCTTTCCACGTGCCACAGGAATCCTCGGACTCCTATCAAGTTTTACGAGGAGTCAGGAATCGTCTCCTTTGGAGGAACTGATCTCCGCGTACCTCTGGAGTTTTCAAAGGATGTGAGGCCTCCGGTCGCGATGACGTGGGGAACTAGGTCTTTCTCTGTGGTCTCCACAGGGGATTCAGACATCCTTTCGTCTTGGGAGATGCAAGACGAGCCTGCATTTAAATCACTGCAGGGATATCCGGCCTTATTTCGAGTCAGGGCATCGCGGTGTCCATTCGACTTGAGGCCGCAAACTCAGGGTCCCTCTCACATACCTAGAGCTGAGAGAAGCCTCCTCTTGAGGTGCTTGTGGTAAGGTGGTATTCCTCTGGAGTCGAAGCAAGGGACTAACCTCTCATCTCGAGTTGATTTTTGGTCCACGGAGCTCTTTCGTGTTGCTACAGTGACCTCAGGATCCTCTAGCCTTGAAACAGTGTTCTTGGGGTTTCTCTGGAGTGCCATCAAGGAAATCTAGGCTTCTTTCATGTGTGATGTGCAACAGGGAATTGCTCTGCACGCAGTGCAGGGGAATCGGGCCTCATCTCGCGGCGAGGGGGAAGTCTCATGGTTTTTCTCGAGTTGCGGCGGGAACCTTGGGTATATTCTCGAGTTACGACGGGGATGGCCCTTTCACCCACGTGTTTATTCACTGACGTCAGGACTCCTGCCTAGTTGCGAGGGACAACTCGGGATTCTCCTTGAGGCTTGGCAGGGCAATTGGGACGCCTTTCCAGCTGAGGCGGGAGACCAAGGGTCCCTTTCCACGTGCCACAGGAATCCTGGGACTCCTATCAAGTTTCACGAGGAGTCAGGCATCGTCTCCTTTGGAGGCACTGATTTCCGCGTACCTCTGGAGTTTTCAAAGGATGTGACGCCTCCGGTCGCGATGAGGTGGGGAACTAGGTCTTTCTCTCTGGTCTCCACAGGGGATTCAGACATCCTTTCGTCTTGGGAGATGCAAGACGAGCCTGCATTCAAGGCACTGCAGGGATATCCGGCGTTATTTCGCGTCAGGGCATCGCGGTGTCCATTCCACTTGAGGCCGCAAACTCAGGGTCCCTCTCACATACCTAGAGCTGAGAGAAGCCTCCTCTTGAGGTGCTTGTGGTAAGGTGGTATTCCTCTGGAGTCGAAGCAAGGGACTAACCTCTCATCTCGAGTGGATTTTTGGTCCACGGAGCTCTTTCGTGTTGCTACAGTGACCTCAGGATCCCTCTAGCCTTGAAACAGTGTTCTTGGGGTTTCTCTGGAGTGCCATCAAGGAAATCAAGGCTCCTTTCATGTGTGATGTGCAACACGGAATTGCTCTGCACGCAGTGCAGGGGAATCGGGCCTCATCTCGCGGCGAGGGGGAAGTCTCATGGTTTTTCTCGAGTTGCGGCGGGAACATGGGGTATATTCTCGAGTTACGATGCGGATGGCCCTTCCACCCAAGTGTTTGTTCAGCGACGTCAGGACTCCTGCCTAGTTGCGAGGGACAACTCAGGATTCTCCTCGAGGCTTGGTAGGGCAATTGGGACGCCTCTCCAGCTGAGGCGGGAGACCAAGTGTCCCTTTCCACGTGCCACAGGAATCCTGGGACTCCTATCAAGTTTCACGAGAAGTCAGGCATCGTCTCCTTTGGAGGCACTGATCTCCGCGTACCTCTGGAGTTTTCAAAGGATGTGAGGCCTTCGGTCGCGAGGAGGTGGGGATCTAGGTCTTTCTCTGTGGTCCCCACAGGGGATTCAGACATCCTTTCGTCTTGGGAAATGTAAGACGAGCCTGCATTCAAGTCACTGCAGGGATATCCGGCCTTATTTCGCGTCAGGGCATCGCAGTGTCCATTCCACTTGAGGCCGCAAAATCAGGGTCCCTCTCACATACCTAGAGCTGAGAGAAGCCTCCTCTTGAGGTGCTTGTGGTAAGGTGGTATTCCTCTGGAGTCGAAGCCAGGGACTAACCTCTCATCTCGAGTTGATTTTTCGTCCACGGAGCTCATTCATGTTGCTACAATGACCTCAGGATCCCTCTAGCCTTGAAACAGTGTTCTTGGGGTTTCTCTGGAGTGCCCTCAAGGAAATCAAGGCTCCTTTCATGTGTGATGTGCAACACGGAATTGCTCTGCACGCAGTGCAGGGGAATCGGGCCTCATCTCGCGGCGAGGGGGAAGTCTCATGGTTTTTCTCGAGTTGCGGCGGGAACCTGGGGTATATTCTCGAGTTACGACGGGGATGGCCCTTCCACACACGTGTTTGTTCAGCGACGTCAGGACTCCTACCTAGTTGCAAGGGACAACTCGGGATTCTCCTCGAGGCTTGGCAGGGCAATTGGGATGCCTCTCCAGCTGAGGCGGGAGACCAAGTGTCCCTTTCCACGAGCCACAGGAATCCTGGGACTCCTATCAAATTTCATGAGGTGTCAGGCATCGTTTCCTTTGGAGGCACTTTTCTCCGCGTACATCTGGAGTTTTCAAAGGATGTGAGGCCTCCGGTCGCGATGAGGTGGGGAACTAGGTCTTTCTCTGTGGTCTCCACAGAGGATTCAGACATCCTTTCGTCTTGGGAGATGCAAGACGAGCCAGCATTTATGTCAATGCAGGGATATCCGGCCTTATTTCGAGTCAGGGCATTGCGGTGTCCATTCCACTTGAGGCTGCAAACTCAGGGTCCCTCTCACATACCTAAAGCTGCGAGAAGCCTCCTCTTGAGGTGCTTGTGGTTAGGTGGTATTCCTCTGGAGTCGAAGTTAGGGACTAACCTCTAATCTCGAGTTGATTTTTGGGCCTCGGAGCTCTTTCGTGTGGCTACAGTGACCTCAGGATCCCTCTAGCCTTGAAACAGTGTTCTTGGGGTTTCTCTGCAGTGCCATCAAGAAAATCAAGGCTCCTTTCCTGTGTGATGTGCAACACGGAATTGCTCTGCACGCAGTGCAGGGGAATCGGGCCTCATCTCACGGCGAGGGGGAAGTCTCATGGTTTTTCTCGAGTTGCGGCGAGAACCTGGGGTATATTATCGAGTTACGATGGGGATGGCCCTTCCACCCACGTGTTTGTTCAGCGACGTCAGGAGTCCTTCCTAGTTGCGAGGGACAACTCGGGATTCTCCTCGAGGCTTGGCAAGGCAATTGGAACCCCTCTCCAGCTGAGGCGGGTGACCAAGTGTCCCTTTCCACGTGCCACAGGAATCCTGGGACTCCTATCAAGTTTCACGAGGAGTCAGGCATCGTCTCCTTTGGAGGCACTGATCTCTGTGTACCTCTGCAGTTTTCAAAGTATGTGAGTTCTCCGGTCGCGATGTGGTGGGGAATTAGGTCTTTCTCTGTGGTCTCCACAGGAGATTCAGACATCCTCTCGTCTTGGGAGATGCAAGACGAGCCTGCATTCAAGTCACTGCAGGGATATCCGGCCTTTTTTCGAGTCAGGGCGTCGCGGTGTCCATTTCACTTGAGGCCACAAACTCAGGGTTCCTCTCACATACCTAGAGCTGAGAGAAGCCTCCTCTTGAGGTGCTTGTGGTAAAGTGGTATTCCTCTGGAGTCGAAGCCAGGGACTACCCTCTCATTTCGAGTTGATTTTTGGTCCACGGAGCTCTTTCGTGTTGCTACAGTGAACTCAGGATCCCTCTAGCATTGAAACAGTGTTCTTGGGGTTTCTCTGGAGTGCCATCAAGGAAATCAAGGCTCCTTTCATGTGTGATGTGCAACACGGAATTGCTCTGCACGCAGTGCAGGGGAATCGGGCCTCATCTCGCGGCGAGGGGGAAGTCTCATGGTTTTTCTCGAGTTTCGGCGGGAACCTAGGGTATATTCTCGAGTTACGACGGGGATGGTCCTTCCACCCAAGTGTTTGTTCAGCGACGTCAGGACTCCTGCCTAATTGAGAGGGACAACTCGGGATTCTCCTCGAGGCTTGGCAGGGCAATTGGGACGCCTGTCCAGCTGAGGCGGGAGACCAAGTGTCCCTTTCCACGTGCCACAGGAATCCTGGGACTCCTATCAAGTTTCACGAGGAGTCAGGCATCGTCTACCTTGGAGGCACTGATCTCCACGTACGTCTGGAGTTTTCAAAGGATGTGAGGCCTCCGGTCGCCATGAAGTGGGGAACTAGGTCTTTCTCTGTGGTCTCCACAGGGGATTCAGACATCCTTTCATCTTGGGAGATGCAAGACGAGCCTGCATTCAAGGCACTGCAGGGATATCCGGCCTTATTTTGCGTCAGGGCATCGCAGTGTCCATTCCACTTGAGGCCGCAAACTCAGGGTCCCTCTCACATACCTAGAGCTGAGAGAAGCCTCCTCTTGAGGTGCTTGTGGTAAGGTGGTATGCCTCTGGAGTCGAAGCCAGGGACTAACCTCTCATCTCGAGTTGATTTTTGGTCCACGGAGCTCTTTCGTGTTGCTACAGTGACCTCAGGATCCCTCTAGCCTTGAAACAGTGTTCTTGGGGTTTCTCTGGAGTGCCATCAAGGAAATCAAGGCTTCTTTCATGTTTGATGTGCAACACGGAATTGCTCTGCATGCAGTGCAGGGGAATCGGGCCTCATCTCACGGCGTGGGGGAAGTCTCTTGGTTTTTCTCGAGTTGCGGCGAGAACCTGGGGTATATTCTCGAGTTACGACGGGGATGGACCTTCCACCCACGTGTTTTTTCAGCCACGTCAGGACTCCTTCCTAGTTGCGAGGGACAACTCAGGATTCTCCTCGAGGCTGGCAGGGAAATTGGGACCCCTCTCCAGCTGAGGCGGGAGACCAAGGGTCCCTTTTCCCGTGCCACAGTAAACCTGGGACTCCTATCAAGTTTCACGAGGAGTCAGGCATGGTCTCCTTTGGAGGCACTGATCTCCGCGTCCCTCTGGAGTTTTCAAAGGATGTGAGGCCTCCGATCGCGATGAAGTGGGGAACTAGGTCTTTCTCTGTGGTCTCCACAGGTGATTCAGATATCCTTTCGTCTTGGGAGATGCAAGACGAGCCTGCATTCAAGTCACTGCAGGGATATCCGGCCTTATTTCGAGTCAGGGCATCGCGGTGTCCATTCCACTTGAGGCCACAAACTCAGGGTCCCTCTCACATACCTAGAGCTGATAGAAGCCTCCTCTTGAGGTGCTTGTGGTAAGGTGGTTTCCTCTGGAGTCGAAGCCAGGGACTAACCTCTCATCTCGAGTTGATTTTTGGTCCACGGAGCTCATTCGTGTTGCTACAGTGACCTCAGGATCCCTCTAGCCTTGAAACAGTGTTCTTGGGGTTTCTCTGGAGTGCCATCAAGGGAATCAAGGCTCCTTTCATGTGTGATGTGCAACACGGAATTGCTCTGCACGCAGTGCAGGGGAATCGGGCCTCATCTCGCGGCGAGGGGGAAGTCTCATGGTTTTTCTCGAGTTGCGGCGGGAACATGGGGTATATTCTCGAGTTACGATGCGGATGGCCCTTCCACCCAAGTGTTTGTTCAGCGACGTCAGGACTCCTGCCTAGTTGCGAGGGACAACTCAGGATTCTCCTCGAGGCTTGGTAGGGCAATTGGGACGCCTCTCCAGCTGAGGCGGGAGACCAAGTGTCCCTTTCCACGTGCCACAGGAATCCTGGGACTCCTATCAAGTTTCACGAGAAGTCAGGCATCGTCTCCTTTGGAGGCACTGATCTCCGCGTACCTCTGGAGTTTTCAAAGGATGTGAGGCCTTCGGTCGCGAGGAGGTGGGGATCTAGGTCTTTCTCTGTGGTCCCCACAGGGGATTCAGACATCCTTTCGTCTTGGGAAATGTAAGACGAGCCTGCATTCAAGTCACTGCAGGGATATCCAGCCTTATTTCGCGTCAGGGCATCGCAGTGTCCATTCCACTTGAGGCCGCAAAATCAGGGTCCCTCTCACATACCTAGAGCTGAGAGAAGCCTCCTCTTGAGGTGCTTGTGGTAAGGTGGTATTCCTCTGGAGTCGAAGCCAGGGACTAACCTCTCATCTCGAGTTGATTTTTCGTCCACGGAGCTCATTCATGTTGCTACAATGACCTCAGGATCCCTCTAGCCTTGAAACAGTGTTCTTGGGGTTTCTCTGGAGTGCCCTCAAGGAAATCAAGGCTCCTTTCATGTGTGATGTGCAACACGGAATTGCTCTGCACGCAGTGCAGGGGAATCGGGCCTCATCTCGCGGCGAGGGGGAAGTCTCATGGTTTTTCTCGAGTTGCGGCGGGAACCTGGGGTATATTCTCGAGTTACGACGGGGATGGCCCTTCCACACACGTGTTTGTTCAGCGACGTCAGGACTCCTACCTAGTTGCAAGGGACAACTCGGGATTCTCCTCGAGGCTTGGCAGGGCAATTGGGATGCCTCTCCAGCTGAGGCGGGAGACCAAGTGTCCCTTTCCACGAGCCACAGGAATCCTGGGACTCCTATCAAATTTCATGAGGTGTCAGGCATCGTTTCCTTTGGAGGCACTTTTCTCCGCGTACATCTGGAGTTTTCAAAGGATGTGAGGCCTCCGGTCGCGATGAGGTGGGGAACTAGGTCTTTCTCTGTGGTCTCCACAGAGGATTCAGACATCCTTTCGTCTTGGGAGATGCAAGACGAGCCAGCATTTATGTCAATGCAGGGATATCCGGCCTTATTTCGAGTCAGGGCATTGCGGTGTCCATTCCACTTGAGGCTGCAAACTCAGGGTCCCTCTCACATACCTAAAGCTGCGAGAAGCCTCCTCTTGAGGTGCTTGTGGTTAGGTGGTATTCCTCTGGAGTCGAAGTTAGGGACTAACCTCTAATCTCGAGTTGATTTTTGGGCCTCGGAGCTCTTTCGTGTGGCTACAGTGACCTCAGGATCCCTCTAGCCTTGAAACAGTGTTCTTGGGGTTTCTCTGCAGTGCCATCAAGAAAATCAAGGCTCCTTTCCTGTGTGATGTGCAACACGGAATTGCTCTGCACGCAGTGCAGGGGAATCGGGCCTCATCTCACGGCGAGGGGGAAGTCTCATGGTTTTTCTCGAGTTGCGGCGAGAACCTGGGGTATATTATCGAGTTACGATGGGGATGGCCCTTCCACCCACGTGTTTGTTCAGCGACGTCAGGAGTCCTTCCTAGTTGCGAGGGACAACTCGGGATTCTCCTCGAGGCTTGGCAAGGCAATTGGAACCCCTCTCCAGCTGAGGCGGGTGACCAAGTGTCCCTTTCCACGTGCCACAGGAATCCTGGGACTCCTATCAAGTTTCACGAGGAGTCAGGCATCGTCTCCTTTGGAGGCACTGATCTCTGTGTACCTCTGCAGTTTTCAAAGTATGTGAGTTCTCCGGTCGCGATGTGGTGGGGAATTAGGTCTTTCTCTGTGGTCTCCACAGGAGATTCAGACATCCTCTCGTCTTGGGAGATGCAAGACGAGCCTGCATTCAAGTCACTGCAGGGATATCCGGCCTTTTTTCGAGTCAGGGCGTCGCGGTGTCCATTTCACTTGAGGCCACAAACTCAGGGTTCCTCTCACATACCTAGAGCTGAGAGAAGCCTCCTCTTGAGGTGCTTGTGGTAAGGTGGTATTCCTCTGGAGTCGAAGCCAGGGACTACCCTCTCATTTCGAGTTGATTTTTGGTCCACGGAGCTCTTTCGTGTTGCTACAGTGAACTCAGGATCCCTCTAGCCTTGAAACAGTGTTCTTGGGGTTTCTCTGGAGTGCCATCAAGGAAATCAAGGCTCCTTTCATGTGTGATGTGCAACACGGAATTGCTCTGCACGCAGTGCAGGGGAATCGGGCCTCATCTCGCGGCGAGGGGGAAGTCTCATGGTTTTTCTCGAGTTTCGGCGGGAACCTAGGGTATATTCTCGAGTTACGACGGGGATGGTCCTTCCACCCAAGTGTTTGTTCAGCGACGTCAGGACTCCTGCCTAATTGAGAGGGACAACTCGGGATTCTCCTCGAGGCTTGGCAGGGCAATTGGGACGCCTGTCCAGCTGAGGCGGGAGACCAAGTGTCCCTTTCCACGTGCGACAGGAATCCTGGGACTCCTATCAAGTTTCACGAGGAGTCAGGCATCGTCTACCTTGGAGGCACTGATCTCCACGTACGTCTGGAGTTTTCAAAGGATGTGAGGCCTCCGGTCGCCATGAAGTGGGGAACTAGGTCTTTCTCTGTGGTCTCCACAGGGGATTCAGACATCCTTTCATCTTGGGAGATGCAAGACGAGCCTGCATTCAAGGCACTGCAGGGATATCCGGCCTTATTTTGCGTCAGGGCATCGCAGTGTCCATTCCACTTGAGGCCGCAAACTCAGGGTCCCTCTCACATACCTAGAGCTGAGAGAAGCCTCCTCTTGAGGTGCTTGTGGTAAGGTGGTATGCCTCTGGAGTCGAAGCCAGGGACTAACCTCTCATCTCGAGTTGATTTTTGGTCCACGGAGCTCTTTCGTGTTGCTACAGTGACCTCAGGATCCCTCTAGCCTTGAAACAGTGTTCTTGGGGTTTCTCTGGAGTGCCATCAAGGAAATCAAGGCTTCTTTCATGTTTGATGTGCAACACGGAATTGCTCTGCATGCAGTGCAGGGGAATCGGGCCTCATCTCACGGCGTGGGGGAAGTCTCTTGGTTTTTCTCGAGTTGCGGCGAGAACCTGGGGTATATTCTCGAGTTACGACGGGGATGGACCTTCCACCCACGTGTTTTTTCAGCCACGTCAGGACTCCTTCCTAGTTGCGAGGGACAACTCAGGATTCTCCTCGAGGCTGGCAGGGAAATTGGGACCCCTCTCCAGCTGAGGCGGGAGACCAAGGGTCCCTTTTCCCGTGCCACAGTAAACCTGGGACTCCTATCAAGTTTCACGAGGAGTCAGGCATGGTCTCCTTTGGAGGCACTGATCTCCGCGTCCCTCTGGAGTTTTCAAAGGATGTGAGGCCTCCGATCGCGATGAAGTGGGGAACTAGGTCTTTCTCTGTGGTCTCCACAGGTGATTCAGATATCCTTTCGTCTTGGGAGATGCAAGACGAGCCTGCATTCAAGTCACTGCAGGGATATCCGGCCTTATTTCGAGTCAGGGCATCGCGGTGTCCATTCCACTTGAGGCCGCAAACTCAGGGTCCCTCTCACATACCTAGAGCTGAGAGAAGCCTCCTTTTGAGGTGCTTGTGGTAAGGTGGTTTCCTCTGGAGTCAAAGCCAGGGACTAACCTCTCATCTCGAGTTGATTTTTGGTCCACGGAGCTCTTTCTTGTAGCTACAGTGACATCAGGATCCCTCTAGCCTTGAAACAGTGTTCTTGGGGTTTCTCTGGAGTGCCATCAAGGAAATCAAGGCTCCTATCATGTGTGATGTGCAGCACGGAATTGCTCTGCACGCACTGCAGGGGAATCTGGCCTCATCTCGCGGCGAGGGGGACGTCTCATGGTTTACCTCGAGTTGCGGCGGGAACCTGGGGTATATTCTCGAGTTACGACGGGGATGGCCCTTCCACACACGTGTTTGTTCAGCGACGGCAGGACTCCTGCCTAGTTGCGATTGACAACTCGGGATTCTCCTCGAGGCTTGGCAGGGCAATTGGGACGCCTCTCCAGCTGAGGCGGGAGACCAAGGGTCCCTTTCCACGTGCCACAGGAATCCTGGGACTCCTATCAAGTTTCACGAGGAGTCAGGCATCGTCTCCTTTGGAGGCACTGATCTCCGGGTACCTCTGGAATTTTCAAAGGATGTGAGGCCTCTGGTCGCGATGAGGTGGGGAACTATGTCTTTCTCTGTGGTCTCCACAGGGGATTCAGACATCCTCTCGTCTTGGGAGATGCAAGACGAGCCTGCATTCAAGTCACTGCAGGGATATCCGGCCTTATTTCGCGTCAGGGCATCGCGGTGTCCATTCCACTTGAGGCCGCAAACTCAGCGTCCCTCTCACATACCTAGAGCTGAGAGAAGCCTCCTCTTGAAGTGCTTGTGGTAAGGTGGTATTCCTCTGGAGTTGAAGCCAGGGACTAACCTCTCATCTCCAGTTGATTTGTGGTCCACGGAGCTCTTTCGTGAGGCTACAGTGACCTCAGGATCCCTCTAGCCTTGAAACAGTGTTCTTGGGGTTTCTCTGTAGTGCCATCAAGGAAATCAAGGCTCCTTTCATGTTTGATGTGCAATACGGAATTGTTTTGAATGCAGTGCAGGGGAATCGGGCCTCATCTTGCGGCGAGGGGGAAGTCTCATGGTTTTTCTCGAGTTGCGGCGGGAACCTGGGGTATATTCTCGAGTTACGACGGGGATGGCCCTTCCACCCACGTGTTTGTTCAGCGACGTCAGGACTCCTGCCTAGTTGCGAGGGACAACTCGGGATTCTCCTTGAGGCTTGGCAGGGCAATTGGGACGCCTCTCCAGCTGAGGCGGGAGACCAAGTGTCCCTTTCCACGTGCCACAGGAATCCTGGGACTCCTATCAAGTTTCACGAGGAGTCAGGCATCGTCTCCTTTGGAGGCACTGATCTCCGCGTACCTCTGGAGTTTTCAAAGGATGTGAGGCCTCCGGTCGCGATGACGTGGGGAACTAGGTCTTTCTCTGTGTTCTCCACAGGGGATTCAGACATCCTTTCGTCTTGGGAGATGCAAGACGAGCCTGCATTCAAGGCACTGCAGGGATATCCGGCCTTATTTCGAGTCAGGGCATCGCGGTGTCCATTCCACTTGAGGCCGCAAACTCAGGGTCCCTCTCACATACCTAGAGCTGAGAGAAGCCTCCTCTTGAGGTGCTTGTGGTAAGGTGGAATTCCTTTGGAGACGAAGACAGGGACTAACCTCTCATCTCGAGTTGATTTTTGGGCCACGGAGCTCTTTCGTGTTACTACAGTGACCTCAGGATCCCTCTAGCCTTGAAACAGTGTTCCTGGGGTTTCTCTGGAATGCCATCAAGGAAATCAAGGCTCCTTTCATGTGTGATGTGCAACACGGAATTGCTTTGAATGCAGTGCAGGGGAATCGGGACTCATCTCGCGGCAAGGGAGAAGTCTCATGGTTTTTCTCGAGTTGCGGCGGCAACCTGGGGTATATTCTCGAGTTACAACGGGGATGGCCCTTCCACCCACGTGTTTGTTCAGCGACGTCAGGACTCCTGCCTAGTTGCGAGGGACAACTCGGGATTGTCCTCGAGGGTTGGCAGGGCAACTGGGACGCCTCTCCAGCTGAGGCGGGAGACCAAGGGTCCCTTTCCACGAGCCACAGGAATCCTGGGACTCCTATCAAGTTTCACGAGGAGTCAGGCATCGTCTCCTTTGGAGGCACTGATCTCTGTGTACCTCTGCAGTTTTCAAAGTATGTGAGTCCTCCGGTCGCGATGAGGTGGGGAATTAGGTCTTTCTCTGTGGTCTCCACAGGGGATTCAGACTTCCTTTCGTCTTGGGAGATGCAAGACGAGCCTGCATTCAAGTCACTGCAGGGATATCCGGCCTTATTTCGAGTCAGGGCATCGCGGTGTCCATTCCACTTGAGGCCGCAAACTCAGGGTCCCTCTCACATACCTAGAGCTGATAGAAGCCTCCTCTTGAGGTGCTTGTGGTAAGGTGGTTTCCTCTGGAGTCGAAGCCAGGGACTAACCTCTCATCTCGAGTTGATTTTTGGTCCACGGAGCTCATTCGTGTTGCTACAGTGACATCAGGATCCCTCTAGCCTTGAAACAGTGTTCTTGGGGTTTCTCTGGAGTGCCATCAAGGGAATCAAGGCTCCTTTCATGTGTGATGTGCAACACGGAATTGCTCTGCACGCAGTGCAGGGGAATCGGGCCTCATTTCGCTGCGAGGGGGACGTCTCATGGTTTTTCTCGAGTTGCGGCGTGAACATGGGGTATATTCTCGAGTTACGATGCGGATGGCCCTTCCACCCAAGTGTTTGTTCAGCGACGTCAGGACTCCTGCCTAGTTGCGAGGGACAACTCGGGATTCTCCTCGAGGCTTGGCAGGGCAATTGGGATGCCTCTCCAGCTGAGCCGGGAGACCAAGTGTCCCTTTCCACGAGCCACAGGAATCCTGGGACTCCTATCAAGATTCACGAGGAGTCAGGCATCGTCTCCTTTGGAGGCACTGATCTCCGCGTACCTCTGGAGTTTTCAAAGGATGTGAGGCCTCTGGTCGCGATGAGGTGGGGAACTAGGTCTTTCTCTGTGGTCTCCACAGGGGAGTCAGACATCCTTTCATCTTGGGAGATGCAAGACGAGCCTGCATTCAAGTCATTGCAGGGATATCCGGCCTTATTTCGAGTCAGGGCATCGTGGTGTCCATTCCACTTGAGGCCGCAAAATCAGGGTCCCTCTCACATAGCTAGAGCTGAGAGAAGCCTCCTCTTGAGGTGCTTGTGGTAAGGTGGTATTCCTCTGGAGTCCAAGCCAGGGACTAACCTCTCATCTCAAGTTGATTTTTGGTCCACGGAGCTCTTTCGTGTTGCTATAGTGACCTCAGGATCCCTCTAGCCTTGAAACAGTGTTCTTGGGGTTTCTCTGCAGTGCCATCAATGAAATCAAGGCTCCTTTCATGTGTGATGTGCAAGACGGAATTGCTCTGCACGTAGTGCAGGGGAATCGGGCCTCATCTCGTGGCGAGTGGGAAGTCTCATGGTTTTTCGCGAGTTGCAGCGGGAACTTGGGGTATAGTCTCGAGTTACGACGGGGATGGCCATTCCACACACGTGTTTGTTCAGCGACGTCAGGACTCCTGCCTAGTTGCGAGGGACAACTCGGGATTCTCCTCGAGGCTTGGCAGGGCAATTGGGACGCCTCTCCAGCTGAGGTGGGAGACCAAGGGTCCCTTTCCACGAGCCACAGGAATCCTGGGACGCCTATCAAGTTTCACGAGTCAGGCATCGTCTCCTTTGGAGGCACTGATCTCCGCGTACCTCTGAAGTTTTCAAATGATGTGAGGCCTCCGGTCGCGATGAGGTGGGGAACTTGGTCTTTCTCTGTGGTCTCCACAGGGGATTCAGACATTCTTTCGTCTTGGGAGATGCAAGACGAGCCTGCATTCAAGTCACTGCAGGGATATCCGGCCTTATTTCGAATCAGGGCATCGCGGTGTCCATTCCACTTGAGGCCGCAAAATCAAGGTCCCTCTCACATACCTAGAGCTGATGGAAGCCACCTCTTGAGGTGCTTGTGGTAAGGTGGTATTCCTCTGGAGTCGAAGCCAGGGACTAACCTCTCATCTCGAGTTGATTTTTGGGCCACGGAGCTCTTTCGTGTTGCTACAGTGACCTCAGGATCCCTCTAGCCTTGAAACAGTGTTCTTGGGGTTTCTCTGGAGTGCCATCAAGGAAATCAAGGCTTTTTTCATGTGTGACGTGCAACACGGAATTGCTCTGCACGCAGTGCAGGGGAATCGGGCCTCATCTCGCGGCGAGGGGGAAGTCTCATGGTTTTTCTCGAGTTGCGGCCGGAACCTGGGGTATATTCTCGAGTTACGACGGGGATGGCCTTTCCACCCACGTGTTTGTTCACCGACGTCAGGACTCCTGCCTAGTTGCGAGGGACAACTCGGGATTCTCCTCGAGGCTTGGCAGGGCAATTGGGACGCCTCTCCAGCTGAGGCGGGAGACCAAGGGTCCCTTTCCACGTGCCACAGGAATCCTGGGACTCCTATCAAGTTTCACGAGTCAGGCATCGTCTCCTTTGGAGGCACTGATCTCCGCGTACCTCTGGAATTTTCAAAGGATGTGAGGCCTCCGGTCGCGATGAGGTGGGGAACTAGTTCTTTCTCTGTGTTCTCCACAGGGGATTCAGACATCCTTTCGTCTTGGGAGATGCAAGACAAGCCTGCATTCAAGTCACTGCAGGGATATCCGGCCTTATTTCAAGTCAGGGCATCGCGGTGTCCATTCCACTTGAGGCCGCAATCAGGGTCCCTCTCACATACCTAGAGCTGAGAGAAGCCTCCTCTTGAGGTGCTTGTGGTAAGGTGGTATTCCTCTGGAGAAGAAGCAAAGGACTAACCTGTCATCTCGAGTTGATTTTTGGTCCACGGAGCTGTTTCGTGTTGCTACAGTGACCTCAGGTTCCCTCTAGCCTTGAAACAGTGTTCTTGGGGTTTCTCTGGAGTGTCATCAAGGAAATCAAGGCTTCTTTCATGTGTGATGTGCAACACAGAATTGCTCTGCACACAGTGCAGGATATCGGGCCTCATTTTGCGGCGAGGGGGAAGTCTCATGGTTTTTCTAGAGTTGCGGTGGGAACCTGGGGTATATTCTGAAGTTATTACGGGGATGGCCCTTCCACCCACGTGTTTGTTCAGCCACGTCAGGACTCCTGCCTAGTTGCGAGGGACAACTCGGGATTCTCCTCGAGGCTTGGCAGGGCAATTGGGACGCCTCTCCAGCTGAGGCGGGAGACCAAGGGTCCCTTTCCACGTGCCACAGGAATCCTGGGACTCCTATCAAGTTTCACGAGGAGTCAGGCATCGTCTCCTTTGAAGGCACTGATCTCCGCGTACCTCTGAAGTTTTCAAAGTATGTGAGTCCTCCGGTCGCGATGTGGTGGGGAATTAGGTCTTTCTCTGTGGTCTCCACAGGGGATTCAGACTTCCTTTCGTCTTGGGAGATGCAAGACGAGCCTGCATTCAAGTCACTGCAGGGATATCCGGCCTTATTTCGAGTCAGGGCATCGCGGTGTCCATTCCACTTGAGTCCGCAAACTTAGGGTCCCTCTCACATACCTAGAGCTGATAGAAGCCTCCTCTTGAGGTGCTTGTGGTAAGGTGGTTTCCTCTGGAGTCGAAGCCAGGGACTAACCTCTCATCTCGAGATGATTTTTGGTCCACGGACCTCATTCGTGTTGCTACAGTGACCTCAGGATCCCTCTAGCCTTGAAACAGTGTTCTTGGGGTTTCTCTGGAGTGCCATCAAGGAAATCAAGGCTCCTTTCATGTGTGATGTGCAACACGGAATTGCTCTGCACGCAGTGCAGGGGAATCGGGCCTCATCTCGCGTCGAGGGGGACGTCTCATGGTTTTTCTCGAGTTGCGGCGGGAACCTGGGGTATATTCTCGAGTTACGTTGCGGATGGCCCTTCCACCCAAGTGTTTGTTCAGCGACGTCAGGACTCCTGCCTAGTTGCGAGGGACAACTCGGGATTCTCCTCGAGGCTTGGCAGGGCAATTGGGACGCCTCTCCAGCTGAGGCGGGAGACCAAGTGTCCCTTTCCACGTGCCACAGGAATCCTGGGACTCCTATCAAGTTTCACGAGAAGTCAGGCATCGTCTCCTTTGGAGGCACTGATCTCCGCGTACCTCTGGAGTTTTCAAAGGATGTGAGGCCTCCGGTCGCGAGGAGGTGGGGATCTAGGTCTTTCTCTGTGGTCCCCACAGGGGATTCAGACATCCTTTCGTCTTGGGAGATGCAAGACGAGCCAGCATTTTTGTCAATGCAGGGATATCCGGCCTTATTTCGAGTCAGGGCATTGCGGTGTCCATTCCACTTGAGGCTGTAAACTCAGGGTCCCTCTCACATACCTAAAGCTGCGAGAAGCCTCCTCTTGAGGTGCTTGTGGTTAGGTGGTATTCCTCTGGAGTCGAAGTTAGGGACTAACCTCTAATCTCGAGTTGATTTTTGGGCCTCGGAGCTCTTTCGTGTGGCTACAGTGACCTCAGGATCCCTCTAGCCTTGAAACAGTGTTCTTGCGGTTTCTCTGCAGTGCCATCAAGGAAATCAAGGCTCCTTTCCTGTGTGATGTGCAACACGTAATTGCTCTGCACGCAGTGCAGGGGAATCAGGCCTTATATTGCGTCGAGGGGGAAGTCTCATGGTTTTTCTCGAGCTGCGGCGGGGACCTGGGGTATATTCTTGACTTACGACGGGGATGGCCCTTCCACCCACGTGTTTGTTCAGCGAAGTCAGGACTCCTGCCTAGTTGCGAGGGACAACTCGGGATTCTCCTCGAGGCTTGGCAGGGCAATTGGGACGCCTCTCCATCAGAGGTGGTAGACTAAGGGTCCCTTTCCACGTGCCACAGGAATCCTGGGACTCCTATCAAGTTTCACGAGGAGTCAGGCATCGGCTCCTTTGGAGGCACTGATCTCCGCGTACCTCTGGAGTTTTCAAAGGATGTGAGGCCTCTGGTCGCGATGAGGTGGGGAACTAGGTCTTTCTCTGTTGTCTCCACAGGGGATTCAGACATCCTTTCATCTTGGGAGATGCAAGACGAGCCTGCATTCAAGTCACTGCAGGGATATCCGGCCTTATATCGAGTCAGGGCATCGCGGTGTCCATTCCACTTGAGGCCGCAAACTCAGGCTCCCTCTCACATTCCTAGAGCTGAGAGAAGCCTCCTCTTGAGGTGCTTGTGGTAAGGTGGTATTCCTCTGGAGTCCAAGCCAGGGACTAACCTCTCATCTCAAGTTGATTTTTGGTCCACGGAGCTCTTTCGTGTTGCTATAGTGACCTAGGATCCCTCTAGCCTTGAAACAGTGTGCTTGGGGTTTCTCTGGAGTGCCATCAAGGAAATCAAGGCTCCTTTCATGTGTGATGTGCAACACGAAATTGCTCTGCACGTAGTGCAGGGGAATCGGGCCTCATCTCGCGGCGAGTGGGAAGTCTCATGGTTTTTCGCGAGTTGCAGCGGGAACTTGGGGTATATTCTCGAGTTACGACGGGGATGGCGCTTCCACCCACGTGTTTGTTCAGCGAAGTCAGGACTCCTGCCTAGTTGCGAGGGACAACTCGGGATTCTCCTCGAGGCTTGGCAGGGCAATTGGGACGCCTCTCCAGCTGAGGCGGGAGACCAAGGGTCCCTTTCCACGTGCCACAGGAATCCTGGGACTCCTATCGAGTTTCACGAGGAATCAGGCATCGTCTCCTTTGGAGGCACTGATCTCCGCGTACCTCTGGAGTTTTCAAAGGATGTGAAGCCTTCGGTCTCGATGAGGTGGGGAACTAGGTCTTTCTCTGTGGTCTCCAAAGGGGATTGAGACAGCCTTTCGTCTTGGGAGATTCAAGACGAGCCTGCATTCAAGTCACTGCAGGGATATCCGGGCTTATTTCGAGTCAGGGCATCGCGGTGTCCATTCCACTTGAGGCCGTAAAATCAGCGTCCCTCTCACATACCTAGAGCTGAGAGAAGCCTCCTCTTGAGGTGCTTGTGGTAAGGTGGTATTCCTCTGGATTCGAAGCCAGGGACTAACCTCTCATCTCGAGTTGATTTTTGGGCCACGGAGCTCTTTCGTGTGGCTTCAGTAACCTCAGGATTCCTCCAGCCTTGAAACAGTGTTTTTGGGGTTTCTCTGGAGTGCCATCAAGGAAATCAAGGCTCCTTTCATGTGTGATGTGCAACACGGAATTGCTCTGCACGCAGTGCAGGGGAATCGGGCCTCATCTCGCGGCGAGGGGGAAGTCTCATGGTTTTTCTCGAGTTGCGGCGGGAACCTGGGGTATATTCTCGAGTTACGACGGGGATGGCCCTTCCACCCACGTGTTTGTTCAGCGACGTCAGGACTCCTGCCTAGTTGCGAGGGACAACTCGGGATTCTCCTCGAGGCTTGGCAGGGCAATTGGGATGCCTCTCCAGCTGAGGCGGGAGACCAAGGGTCCCTTTCCACGTGCCACAGGAATCCTGGAACTCCTATCAGTTTCACGAGGAATCACGCATCGTCTCCTTTGGAGGCACTGATCTCCGTGTAACTCTGAAGTTTTCAAAGGATGTGAGGCCTCCGGTCGCGATGAGTTGGGGAACTAGGTCTTTCTCTGTGTTCTGCACAGGGGATTCAGACATCCTTTCGTCTTGGGAGATGCAAGACGAGCCTGCATTCAAGTCACTGCAGGGATATCCGGCCTTATTTCGAGTCAGGGCATCGCGGTGTTCATTCCACTTGAGGCCGCAAACTCAGGGTCCCTCTCACATACCTAGAGCTGAGAGAAGCCTCCTCTTGAGGTGCTTGTGGTAAGGTGGTATTCCTCTGGAGTCGAAGCCAGGGACTAACCTCTCATCTCGAGTTGATTTTTGGTCCACGGAGCTCTTTCGTGTTGCTACAGTGACCTCAGGTTCCCTCTAGCCTTGAAACAGTGTTCTTGGGGTTTCTCTGGAGTGTCATCAAGGAAATCAAGGCTTCTTTCATGTGTGATGTGCAACACAGAATTCCTCTGCACACAGTGCAGGATATCGGGCCTCATTTTGCGGCGAGGGGGAAGTCTCATGGTTTTTCTAGAGTTGCGCTGGGAACCTGGGGTATATTCTGAAGTTATTACGGGGATGGCCCTTCCACCCACGTGTTTCTTCTGCCACGTCAGGACTCCTGCCTAGTTGCGAGGGACAACTCGGGATTCTCCTCGAGGCTTGGCAGGGCAATTGGGACGCCTCTCCAGCTGAGGCGGGAGACCAAGTGTCCCTTTCCACGTGCCACAGGAATCCTGGGACTCCTATCAAGTTTCACGAGGAGTCAGGCATCGTCTCCTTTGAAGGCACTAATCTCCGCGTACCTCTGAAGTTTTCAAAGGATGTGAGGCCTCCTCTAGCGATGAGGTGGGGACCTAGGTCTTTCTCTGTGGTCTCCACAGGGGATTCAGACATCCTTTCGTCTTGGGAGATGCAAGACGAGCCTGCATTCAAGTCATTGCAGGGATATCCAGCCTTATTTCGAGACAGGGCATTGCGGTGTCCATTCCACTTGAGGCCGCACACTCAGGGTCCGTCTCACATACATAGAGCTGAGAGAAGCCTCCTCTTGAGGTGCTTGTGGTAAGGTGGTATTCCTCTGGAGTTGAAGCCAGGGACTGACCTCTCATCTCAAGTTGATTTTTGGTCCACGGAGCTCTTTTGTGTTGCTACAGTAACCTCAGGATCCCTCTAGCCTTGAAACAGTGTTCTTGGGGTTTCTCTGGAGTGCCATCAAGGAAATCAAGGCTCCTTTCATGTGTGATGTGCAACACGGAATTGCTCTGCACACAGTGCAGGGGAATCGGGCCTCATCTCGCGGCGAGGGGGAAGTCTCATGGTTTTTCTCGAGTTGCGGCGGGAACCTGGGGTATATTCTCGAGTTACGACGGGGATGGCCCTTCCACCCACGTGTTTCTTCAGCGACGTCAGGACTCCTGCCTAGTTGCGAGGGACAACTCGGGATTCTCCTCGAGGCTTGGCAGGGCAATTGGGACGCCTCTCCAGCTGAGGCGGGAGACCAACGGTCCCTTTCCACGTGCCACAGGAATCCTGGAACTCCTATCAAGTTTCAGGAGGAGTCAGGCATCGTCTCCTTTGGAGGCACTGATCTCCGTGTACCTCTGGAATTTTCAAATGATGTGAGGCCTCCGGTCGCGATGAGGTGGGGAACTAGGTCTTTCTCTGTGGTCTCCACAGGGGATTCAAACATCCTTTCATCTTGGGAGATGCAAGACGAGCCTGCATTCAAGTCACTGCAGGGATATCCGGCCTTATTTCGAGTCAGGGCATTGCGGTGTCCATTCCACTTGAGGCCGCAAACTCAGGGTCCCTCTCACATACCTAGAGCTGAGAGAAGCCTCCTCTTGAGGTGCTTGTGGTAAGGTGGTATTCCTCTGGAGTCGAAGCCAGGGACTAACCTCTCATCTCGAGTTGATTTTTGGTCCACGGAGCTCTTTCGTGTTGCTACGGTGACCTCAGGATCCCTCTAGCCTTGAAACAGTGTTCTTGGGGTTTCTCTGCAGTGCCATCAAGGAAATCAAGGCTCCTTTCATGTGTGATGTGCAACACGGAATTGCTCTGCATGCAGTGCAGGAGAATCGAGCCTCATCTCGCGGCGAGGGGGAAGTCTCATAGTTTTTCTCGAGTTGCGGCGGAAACCTGGGGTATATTCTCGAGTTATGACGGGGATGGCCCTTCCACCCACGTGTTTGTTCAGCGACGTCAGGACTCCTTCCTAGTTGCGAGGGACAACTCGGGATTCTCCTCGAGGCTTGGCAGGGCAATTGGGATGCCTCTCCAGCTGAGGCGGGAGACCAAGGGTCCCATTCCACGTGCCACAGGAATCCTGGGACTCCTATCAAGTTTCACGAGGAGTCAGGCATCGTCTCCTTTGGAGGCACTGATCTCCGCGTACCTCTGGAGTTTTCAAAGGATGTGAGGCCTCCGGTCGCGATGAGGTGGGGAACTAGGTCTTTCTCTGTGGTCTGCACAGGGGATTCAGACATCCTTTCGTCTTGGGAGATGCAAGAAGAGCCTGCATTCAAGACACTGCAGGGATATCCGTCCTTATTTCGAGTCAGGGCATCGCGGTGTCCATTCCACTTGAGGCCGCAAACTCAGGGTCCCTCTCACATACCTAGAGCTGAGAGAAGCCTCCTCTTGAGGTGCTTGTGGTAAGGTGGTATTCCTCTGGAGTCGAAGCCAGGGACTAACCTCTCATCTCGAGTTGATTTTTGGTCCACGGAGCTCTTTCTTGTGGCTACAGTGACCTCAGGATCCCTCTAGCCTTGAAACAGTGTTCTTGGGGTTTCTCTGGAGTGCCATCAAGGAAATCAAGGCTCCTTTCATGTGTGATGTGCAACACGGAATTGCTCTGCACACAGTGCAGGGGAATCGGGCCTCATCTCGCGGCGAGGGGGAAGTCTCATGGTTTTTCTCGAGTTGCGGCGGGAACCTGGGGTATATTCTCGAGTTACGACGGGGATGGCCCTTCCACCCACGTGTTTGTTCAGCGAAGTCAGGACTCCTGCCTAGTTGCGAGGGACAACCCGGGATTCTCCTCGAGGCTTGGCAGGGCAATTGGGACGCCTCTCCAGCTGAGGCGGGAGACCAAGTGTCCCTTTCCACGTGCCACAGGAATCCTGGGACTCCTATCAAGTTTCACGAGAAGTCAGGCATCGTCTCCTTTGGAGGCACTGATCTCTGCGTACCTCTGGAGTTTTCAAAGGATGTGAGGCCTCCGGTCGCGAGGAGGTGGGGATCTAGGTCTTTCTCTGTGGTCCCCACAGGGGATTCAGACATCCTTTCGTCTTGGGAGATGCAAGACGAGCCAGCATTTATGTCAATGCAGGGATATCCGGCCTTATTTCGAGTCAGGGCATTGCGGTGTCCATTCCACTTGAGGCTGCAAACTCAGGGTCCCTCTCACATACCTAAAGCTGCGAGAAGGCTCATCTTGAGGTGCTTGTGGTTAGGTGGTATTCCTCTGGAGTCGAAGTTAGGGACTAACCTCTAATCTCGAGTTGATTTTTGGGCCTCGGAGCTCTTTCGTGTGGCTACAGTGACCTCAGGATCCCTCTAGCCTTGAAACAGTGTTCTTGCGGTTTCTCTGCAGTGCCATCAAGGAAATCAAGGCTCCTTTCCTGTGTGATGTGCAACACGTAATTGCTCTGCACGCAGTGCAGGGGAATCAGGCCTTATATTGCGTCGAGGGGGAAGTCTCATGGTTTTTCTCGAGCTGCGGCGGGGACCTGGGGTATATTCTTGACTTACGACGGAGATGGCCCTTCCACCCACGTGTTTGTTCAGCGAAGTCAGGACTCCTGCCTAGTTGCGAGGGACAACTCGGGATTCTCCTCGAGGCTTGGCAGGGCAATTGGGACGCCTCTCCATCAGAGGTGGTAGACTAAGGGTCCCTTTCCACGTGCCACAGGAATCGTGGGACTCCTATCAAGTTTCACGAGGAGTCAGGCATCGGCTCCTTTGGAGGCACTGATCTCCGCGTACCTCTGGAGTTTTCAAAGGATGTGAGGCCTCTGGTCGCGATGAGGTGGGGAACTAGGTCTTTCTCTGTTGTCTCCACAGGGGATTCAGACATCCTTTCGTCTTGGGAGATGCAAGACGAGCCTGCATTCAAGTCACTGCAGGGATATCCGGCCTTATATCGAGTCAGGGCATCGCGGTGTCCATTCCACTTGAGGCCGCAAACTCAGGCTCCCTCTCACATTCCTAGAGCTGAGAGAAGCCTCCTCTTGAGGTGCTTGTGGTAAGGTGGTATTCCTCTGGAGTCCAAGCCAGGGACTAACCTCTCATCTCAAGTTGATTTTTGGTCCACGGAGCTCTTTCGTGTTGCTATAGTGACCTAGGATCCCTCTAGCCTTGAAACAGTGTTCTTGGGGTTTCTCTGGAGTGCCCTCAAGGAAATCAAGGCTCCTTTCATGTGTGATGTGCAACACGAAATTGCTCTGCACGTAGTGCAGGGGAATCGGGCCTCATCTCGCGGCGAGTGGGAAGTCTCATGGTTTTTCGCGAGTTGCAGCGGGAACTTGGGGTATATTCTCGAGTTACGACGGGGATGGCCCTTCCAGCCACGTGTTTGTTCAGCGAAGTCAGGACTCCTGCCTATTTGCGAGGGACAACTCGGGATTCTCCTCGAGGCTTGGCAGGGCAATTGGGACGCCTCTCCAGCTGAGGCGGGAGACCAAGGGTCCCTTTCCACGTGCCACAGGAATCCTGGGACTCCTATCGAGTTTCACGAGGAATCAGGCATCGTCTCCTTTGGAGGCACTGATCTCCGCGTACCTCTGGAGTTTTCAAAGGATGTGAAGCCTTCGGTCGCGATGAGGTGGGGAACTAGGTCTTTCTCTGTGGTCTCCAAAGGGGATTGAGACAGCCTTTCGTCTTGGGAGATGAAAGACGAGCCTGCATTCAAGTCACTGCAGGGATATCCGGCCTTATATTGAGTCAGGGCATCGCGGTGTCCATTCCACTTGAGGCCGCAAACTCAGGCTCCCTCTCACATTCCTAGAGCTGAGAGAAGCCTCCTCTTGAGGTGCTTGTGGTAAGGTGGTATTCCTTTGGAGTCCAAGCCAGGGACTAACCTCTCATCTCAAGTTGATTTTTGGTCCACGGAGCTCTTTCGTGTTGCTATAGTGACCTAGGATCCCTCTAGCCTTGAAACAGTGTTCTTGGGGTTTCTCTGGAGTGCCATCAAGGAAATCAAGGCTCCTTTCATGTGTGATGTGCAACACGGAATTGCTCTGCACACAGTGCAGGGGAATCGGGCCTCATCTCGCGGCGAGGGGGAAGTCTCATGGTTTTTCTCGAGTTGCGGCGGGAACCTGGGGTATATTCTCGAGTTACGACGGGGATGGCCCTTCCACCCACGTGTTTCTTCAGCGACGTCAGGACTCCTGCCTAGTTGCGAGGGACAACTCGGGATTCTCCTCGAGGCTTGGCAGGGCAATTGGGACGCCTCTCCAGCTGAGGCGGGAGACCAACGGTCCCTTTCCACGTGCCACAGGAATCCTGGAACTCCTATCAAGTTTCAGGAGGAGTCAGGCATCGTCTCCTTTGGAGGCACTGATCTCCGTGTACCTCTGGAATTTTCAAATGATGTGAGGCCTCCGGTCGCGATGAGGTGGGGAACTAGGTCTTTCTCTGTGGTCTCCACAGGGGATTCAAACATCCTTTCATCTTGGGAGATGCAAGACGAGCCTGCATTCAAGTCACTGCAGGGATATCCGGCCTTATTTCGAGTCAGGGCATTGCGGTGTCCATTCCACTTGAGGCCGCAAACTCAGGGTCCCTCTCACATACCTAGAGCTGAGAGAAGCCTCCTCTTGAGGTGCTTGTGGTAAGGTGGTATTCCTCTGGAGTCGAAGCCAGGGACTAACCTCTCATCTCGAGTTGATTTTTGGTCCACGGAGCTCTTTCGTGTTGCTACGGTGACCTCAGGATCCCTCTAGCCTTGAAACAGTGTTCTTGGGGTTTCTCTGCAGTGCCATCAAGGAAATCAAGGCACCTTTCATGTGTGATGTGCAACACGGAATTGCTCTGCATGCAGTGCAGGAGAATCGAGCCTCATCTCGCGGCGAGGGGGAAGTCTCATAGTTTTTCTCGAGTTGCGGCGGAAACCTAGGGTATATTCTCGAGTTATGACGGGGATGGCCCTTCCACCCACGTGTTTGTTCAGCGACGTCAGGACTCCTTCCTAGTTGCGAGGGACAACTCGGGATTCTCCTCGAGGCTTGGCAGGGCAATTGGGATGCCTCTCCAGCTGAGGCGGGAGACCAAGGGTCCCATTCCACGTGCCACAGGAATCCTGGGACTCCTATCAAGTTTCACGAGGAGTCAGGCATCGTCTCCTTTGGAGGCACTGATCTCCGCGTACCTCTGGAGTTTTCAAAGGATGTGAGGCCTCCGGTCGCGATGAGGTGGGGAACTAGGTCTTTCTCTGTGGTCTGCACAGGGGATTCAGACATCCTTTCGTCTTGGGAGATGCAAGAAGAGCCTGCATTCAAGACACTGCAGGGATATCCGTCCTTATTTCGAGTCAGGGCATCGCGGTGTCCATTCCACTTGAGGCCGCAAACTCAGGGTCCCTCTCACATACCTAGAGCTGGGAGAAGCCTCCTCTTGAGGTGCTTGTGGTAAGGTGGTATTCCTCTGGAGTCGAAGCCAGGGACTAACCTCTCATCTCGAGTTGATTTTTGGTCCACGGAGCTCTTTCTTGTGGCTACAGTGACCTCAGGATCCCTCTAGCCTTGAAACAGTGTTCTTGGGGTTTCTCTGGAGTGCCATCAAGGAAATCAAGGCTCCTTTCATGTGTGATGTGCAACACGGAATTGCTCTGCACACAGTGCAGGGGAATCGGGCCTCATCTCGCGGCGAGGGGGAAGTCTCACGGTTTTTCTCGAGTTGCGGCGGGAACCTGGGGTATATTCTCGAGTTACGACGGGGATGGCCCTTCCACCCACGTGTTTGTTCAGCGAAGTCAGGACTCCTGCCTAGTTGCGAGGGACAACTCGGGATTCTCCTCGAGGCTTGGCAGGGCAATTGGGACGCCTCTCCAGCTGAGGCGGGAGACCAAGGGTCCCTTTCCACGTGCCACAGGAATCCTGGGACTCCTATCGAGTTTCACGAGGAATCAGGCATCGTCTCCTTTGGAGGCACTGATCTCCGTGTAACTCTGAAGTTTTCAAAGGATGTGAGGCCTCCGGTCGCGATGAGGTGGGGAACTAGGTCTTTCTCTGTGGTCTCCACAGGGGATTCAGACAGCCTTTCGTCTTGGGAGATGCAAGACGAGCCTACATTCAAGTCACTGCAGGGATATTCGGCCTTATTTCGCGTCAGGGCATCGCAGTGTCCATTCCACTTGAGGCCGCAAACTCAGGGTCCCTCTCACATACCTAGAGCTGAGAGAAGCCTCCTATTGAGGTGCTTGTGGTAAGGTGGTATTTCTCTGGAGTCGAAGCCAGGGACTAACCTCTCATCTCGAGTTGATTCTTGGTCCACGGTGTTCTTTCGTGTTGCTACACTAACCTCAGGATACCTCTAGCCTTGAAACAGTGTTCTTGGGGTTTCTCTGGAGGGCCATCAAGGAAATCAAGGCTCCTTTCATGTTTGATGTGCAACACGAAATTGCTCTGCATGCAGTGCAGGAGAATCGAGCCTCATCTCACGGCGAGGGGGAAGTCTCATGGTTTTTCTCAAGTTGCGGCGGGACCTTGGGGTATATTCTCGAGTTATGACGGGGATGGCCCTTCCAGCCACGTGTTTTTTCAGCCACGTCAGGACTCCTGCCTAGTTGCGAGGGACAACTCGGGATTCTCCTCGAGGCTTGGCAGGGCAATTGGGACGCCTCTCCAGCTGAGGCGGGAGACCAAGGGTCCCTTTCCATGTGCCACAGGAATCCTGGGACTCCTATCAAGTGTGACGAGGAGTCAGGCATTGTCTCCTTTGGAGGCACTGATCTCCACGTACCTCTGGAGTTTTCAAAGGATGTGAGGCCTCCGGTCGCGATGTGGTGGGGAACTAGGTCTTTTTCTGTGGTCTCCACAGGGGATTCAGACATCCTTTCTTCTTGGGAGATGCAAGACCAACCTGCATTCCAGTCACTGCAGGGATATCCGGCCTTATTTCGAGTCAGGGCATCGCGGTGTCCATTCCACTTGAGGCCGCAAACTCAGGGTCACTCTCCCATACCTAGAGCTGAGAGAAGCCTCCTCTTGAGGTGCTTGTGGTAAGGTGGTATTCCTCTGGAGTCTAAGCCAGGGACTAACCTCTCATCTCGAGTTGATTTTTGGTCCACGGAGCTCTTTCGTGTGGCTACAGTGACCTCAGGATCCCTCTAGCCTTGAAACACTGTTCTTGGGGTTTCTCTGGAGTGCCATCAAGGAAATCAAGGCTCCTTTCATGTGTGATGTGCAACACGGAATTGCTCTGCACGCAGTGCAGGGGAATCGGGCCTCATCTCGCGGCGAGGGGGAAGTCTCATAGTTTTTCTCTAGTTGCAGCGGGAACCTGGGGTATATTCTCGAGTTACGACGGGGATGGCCCTTCCACCCACGTGTTTGTTCAGCGAAGTCAGGACTCCTGCCTAGTTGTGAGGGACAACTCGGGATTCTCCTCGAGGCTTGGCAGGGCAATTGGGACGCCTCTCCAGCTGAGGCGGGAGACCAAGGGTCCCTTTCCACGTGCCACAGGAATCCTGGGACTCCTATCAGTTTCACGAGGAATCAGGCATCGTCTCCTTTGGAGGCACTGATCTCCGTGTAACTCTGAAGTTTTCAAAGGATGTGAGGCCTCCGGTCGCGATGAGTTGGGGAACTAGGTCTTTCTCTGTGGTCTCCAAGGGGATTCAGACAGCCTTTCATCTTGGGAGATGCAAGACGAGCCTGCATTCAAGTCACTGCAGGGATATCCGGCCTTATTTCGAGTCAGGGCATCGCGGTGTCCATTCCAATTGAGGCCGCAAACTCAGGGTCCCTCTCACATACCTAGAGGTGAGAGAAACCTCCTCTTGAGGTGCTTGTGGTAAGGTGGTATTCCTCTGGAGTCAAAGCCAGGGACTAACCTCTCATCTCGAGTTGATATTTGGTCCGCGGAGATCTTTCGTGTGGCTACAGTGACCTCAGGATCCCTCTAGCCTTGAAAAAGTGTTCTTGGGGTTTCTCTGGAGTGCCATCAAGGAAATCAAGGCACCTTTCATGTGTGATGTGCAACACGGAATTGCTCTGCATGCAGTGCAGGAGAATCGAGGCTCATCTCGCGGCGAGGGGGAAGTCTCATAGTTTTTCTCGAGTTGCGGCGGAAACCTGGGGTATATTCTCGAGTTATGACGGGGATGGCCCTTCCACCCACGTGTTTGTTCAGCGACGTCAGGACTCCTTCCTAGTTGCGAGGGACAACTCGGGATTCTCCTCGAGGCTTGGCAGGGCAATTGGGATGCCTCTCCAGCTGAGGCGGGAGACCAAGGGTCCCATTCCACGTGCCACAGGAATCCTGGGACTCCTATCAAGTTTCACGAGGAGTCAGGCATCGTCTCCTTTGGAGGCACTGATCTCCGCGTACCTCTGGAGTTTTCAAAGGATGTGAGGCCTCCGGTCGCGATGAGGTGGGGAACTAGGTCTTTCTCTGTGGTCTGCACAGGGGATTCAGACATCCTTTCGTCTTGGGAGATGCAAGAAGAGCCTGCATTCAAGACACTGCAGGGATATCCGTCCTTATTTCGAGTCAGGGCATCGCGGTGTCCATTCCACTTGAGGCCGCAAACTCAGGGTCCCTCTCACATACCTAGAGCTGAGAGAAGCCTCCTCTTGAGGTGCTTGTGGTAAGGTGGTATTCCTCTGGAGTCGAAGCCAGGGACTAACCTCTCATCTCGAGTTGATTTTTGGTCCACGGAGCTCTTTCTTGTGGCTACAGTGACCTCAGGATCCCTCTAGCCTTGAAACAGTGTTCTTGGGGTTTCTCTGGAGTGCCATCAAGGAAATCAAGGCTCCTTTCATGTGTGATGTGCAACACGGAATTGCTCTGCACACAGTGCAGGGGAATCGGGCCTCATCTCGCGGCGAGGGGGAAGTCTCATGGTTTTTCTCGAGTTGTGGCGGGAACCTGGGGTATATTCTCGAGTTACGACGGGGATGGCCCTTCCACCCACGTGTTTGTTCAGCGAATTCAGGACTCCTGCCTAGTTGCGAGGGACAACTCGGGATTCTCCTCGAGGCTTGGCAGGGCAATTGGGACGCCTCTCCAGCTGAGGCGGGAGACCAAGGGTCCCTTTCCACGTGCCACAGGAATCCTGGGACTCCTATCGAGTTTCACGAGGAATCAGGCATCGTCTCCTTTGGAGGCACTGATCTCCGTGTAACTCTGAAGTTTTCAAAGGATGTGAGGCCTCCGGTCGCGATGAGGTGGGGAACTAGGTCTTTCTCTGTGGTCTCCACAGGGGATTCAGACAGCCTTTCGTCTTGGGAGATGCAAGACGAGCCTACATTCAAGTCACTGCAGGGATATTCGGCCTTATTTCGCGTCAGGGCATCGCAGTGTCCATTCCACTTGAGGCCGCAAACTCAGGGTCCCTCTCACATACCTAGAGCTGAGAGAAGCCTCCTATTGAGATGCTTGTGGTAAGGTGGTATTTCTCTGGAGTCGAAGCCAGGGACTAACCTCTCATCTCGAGTTGATTCTTGGTCCACGGTGTTCTTTCGTGTTGCTACACTAACCTCAGGATACCTCTAGCCTTGAAACAGTGTTCTTGGGGTTTCTCTGGAGGGCCATCAAGGAAATCAAGGCTCCTTTCATGTTTGATGTGCAACACGAAATTGCTCTGCATGCAGTGCAGGAGAATCGAGCCTCATCTCGCGGCGAGGGGGAAGTCTCATGGTTTTTCTCAAGTTGCGGCGGGACCTTGGGGTATATTCTCGAGTTATGACGGGGATGGCCCTTCCAGCCACGTGTTTTTTCAGCCACGTCAGGACTCCTGCCTAGTTGCGAGGGACAACTCGGGATTCTCCTCGAGGCTTGGCAGGGCAATTGGGACGCCTCTCCAGCTGAGGCGGGAGACCAAGGGTCCCTTTCCATGTGCCACAGGAATCCTGGGACTCCTATCAAGTGTGACGAGGAGTCAGGCATTGTCTCCTTTGGAGGCACTGATCTCCGCGTACCTCTGGAGTTTTCAAAGGATGTGAGGCCTCCGGTCGCGATGTGGTGGGGAACTAGGTCTTTTTCTGTGGTCTCCACAGGGGATTCAGACATCCTTTCTTCTTGGGAGATGCAAGACGAGCCTGCATTCCAGTCACTGCAGGGATATCCGGCCTTATTTCGAGTCAGGGCATCGCGGTGTCCATTCCACTTGAGGCCGCAAACTCAGGGTCACTCTCCCATACCTAGAGCTGAGAGAAGCCTCCTCTTGAGGTGCTTGTGGTAAGGTGGTATTCCTCTGGAGTCTAAGCCAGGGACTAACCTCTCATCTCGAGTTGATTTTTGGTCCACGGAGCTCTTTCGTGTGGCTACAGTGACCTCAGGATCCCTCTAGCCTTGAAACAGTGTTCTTGGGGTTTCTCTGGAGTGCCATCAAGGAAATCAAGGCTCCTTTCATGTGTGATGTGCAACACGGAATTGCTCTGCACGCAGTGCAGGGGAATCGGGCCTCATCTCGCGGCGAGGGGGAAGTCTCATAGTTTTTCTCTAGTTGCAGCGGGAACCTGGGGTATATTCTCGAGTTACGACGGGGATGGCCCTTCCACCCACGTGTTTGTTCAGCGAAGTCAGGACTCCTGCCTAGTTGTGAGGGACAACTCGGGATTCTCATCGAGGCTTGGCAGGGCAATTGGGACGCCTCTCCAGCTGAGGCGGGAGACCAAGGGTCCCTTTCCACGTGCCACAGGAATCCTGGGACTCCTATCAGTTTCACGAGGAATCAGGCATCGTCTCCTTTGGAGGCACTGATCTCCGTGTAACTCTGAAGTTTTCAAAGGATGTGAGGCCTCCGGTCGCGATGAGTTGGGGAACTAGGTCTTTCTCTGTGGTCTCCACAGGGGATTCAGACAGCCTTTCGTCTTGGGAGATGCAAGACGAGCCTGCATTCAAGTCACTGCAGGGATATCCGGCCTTATTTCGAGTCAGGGCATCGCGGTGTCCATTCCAATTGAGGCCGCAAACTCAGGGTCCCTCTCACATACCTAGAGGTGAGAGAAACCTCCTCTTGAGGTGCTTGTGGTAAGGTGGTATTCCTCTGGAGTCAAAGCCAGGGACTAACCTCTCATCTCGAGTTGATATTTGGTCCGCGGAGATCTTTCGTGTGGCTACAGTGACCTCAGGATCCCTCTAGCCTTGAAACAGTGTTCTTGGGGTTTCTGTGGAGTGCCATCAAGGAAATCAAGGCTCCTTTCATGTGTGATGTGCAACACGGAATTGCTCTGCACGCAGTGCAGGGGAATCGGGCCTCATCTCGCGGCGAGAGGGAAGTCTCATGGTTTTTCTCGAGTTGCGGCGGAAACCTGGGGTATATTCTCGAGTTACGACGGGGATGGCCCTTCCACCCACGTGTTTGTTCAGCGACGTCAGGACTCCTGCCTAGTTGCGAGGGACAACTCGGGATTCTCCTCGAGGCTTGGCAGGGCAATTGGGACGCCTCTCCAGCTGAGGCGGGAGACCAAGGGTCCCTTTCCACGTGCCACAGGAATCCTTGGACTCCTATCAAGTTTCACGAGGAGTCAGGTATCGTCTCCTTTGGAGGCACTGATCTCCGCGTACCTCTAAAGTTTTCAAAGGATGTGAGGCCTCCTCTAGCGATGAGGTGGGGACCTAGGTCTTTCTCTGTGGTCTCCATAGGGGATTCAGACATCCTTTCGTCTTGGGAGATGCAAGACGAGCTTGCATTCAAGTCACTGCAGGGATATCCAGCCTTATTTCGAGTCAGGGCATTGCGGTGTCCATTCCACTTGAGGCCGCACACTCAGGGTCCCTCTCACATACCTAGAGCTGAGAGAAGCCTCCTCTTGAGGTGCTTGTGGTAAGGTGGTATTCCTCCGGAGTTGAAGCCAGGGACTAACCTCTCATCTCGAGTTGATTTTTGGGCCACGGAGCTCTTTTGTGTTGCTACAGTGACCTCAGGATCTCTCTAGCCTTGAAACAGTGTTCTTGGGGTTTCTCTGGAGTGCCATCAAGGAAATCAAGGCTCCTTTCATGTGTGATGTGCAACACGGAATTGCTCTGCACACAGTGCAGGGGAATCGGGCCTCATCTCGGGGCGAGGGGGAAGTCTCATGGTTTTTCTCGAGTTGCGGCGGGAACCTGGGGTATATTCTCGAGTTACGACGGGGATGGCCCTTACACACACGTGTTTGTTCAGCGACGTCAGGACTCCTGCCTAGTTGCGAGGGACAACTCGGGATTCTCCTCGAGGCTTGGCAGGGCAATTGGGACGCCTCTCCAGCTGAGGCGGGAGACCAAGGGTCCCTTTCCACGTGCCACAGGAATCCTGGAACTCCTATCAAGTTTCACGAGGAGTCAGGCATCGTCTCCTTTGGAGGCACTGATCTCCGCGTACCTCTGGAGTTTTCAAAGAATCTGAGGCCTCCGGTCGCGATGAGGTGGGGAACTATGTCTTTTTCTGTGGTCTCCACAGGGGATTCAGACATCCTTTCGTCTTGGGAGATGCAAGACGAGCCTGCATCCAAGTCACTGCAGGGATATTCGTCCTTATTTCGAGTCAGGGCATCGCGGTGTCCATTCCACTTGAGGCCGCAAACTCAGGGTCCCTCTCACATACATAGATCTGAGAGAAGCCTCCTCTTGAGGTGTTTCTGGTAAGGTGGTATTTCTCTGGAGTCGAAGCCAGGGAGTAATCTCTCATCTCGAGTTGATTTTTGGGCCACGGAGCTCTTTCGTGTGGCTACAATGACCTCAGGATCCCTCTAGCCTTGAAACAGTGTTCTTGGAGTTTCTCTGCAGTGCCCTCAAGGAAATCAAGGCTCCTTTCATGTGTGATGTGCAACACGGAATTGCTCTGCACGCAGTGCAGGGGAATCGGGCCTCATCTCGAGACGAGGGGGAAGTCTCATGGTTTTTCTCGAGTTGCGGCGGGAACCTGGGGTATATTCTGAGTTACGATGGGGATAGCCCTTCCACCCACGTGTTTGTTCAGCGACGTCAGGACTCCTGCCTAGTTGCGAGGTACAACTCGGCATTCTCCTCGAGGCTTGGCAGGGCAATTGGGATGCCTCTCCAGCTGAGGAGGGAGACCAAGTGTCCCTTTCCAAGTGTCACAGGAATCCTGTGACTCCTATCAAGTTTCACGCGGAGTCAGGCATCGTCCCCTTTGGAGGCACAGATCTCCGCGTACCTCTGGAGTTTTCAAAGGATGTGAGGCCTCCGGTCGCGATGAGGTGGGGAACTAGGTCTTTCTCTGTGGTCTCCACAGGGGATTCAAACATCCTTTCTTCTTGGGAGATGTAAGCCGGGCCTGCATTCAAGTCACTGCAGGGATATCCGGCCTTATTTCGAATCAGGGAATCGCGGTGTCCATTCCACTTGAGGCCGCAAACTCAGGGTCCCTCTCACATACCTAGAGCTGAGAGAAGCCTCCTCTTGAGGTGCTTGTGGTAAGGTGGTATTCCTCTGGAGTCGAAGCCAGGGACTAACTTCTCATCTCGAGTTGATTCTTGGTCCACGGAGTTCTTTCGTGTTGCTACAGTAACCTCAGGATCCCTCTAGCCTTGAAACAGTGTTTTTGGGGTTTCTCTGGAGTGCCATCAAGGAAATCAAGGCTCCTTTCATGTTTGATGTGCAACACGAAATTGCTCTGCATGCAGTGCAGGAGAATTGAGCCTCATCTCGCGGCGAGGGGGAAGTCTCATGGTTTTTCTCAAGTTGCGGCGGGACCCTGGGGTATATTCTCGAGTTACAACGGGGATGGCCCTTCCACCCACGTGTTTGTTCAGCGAAGGCAGGACTCCTGCCTAGTTGCGAGGGACAACTTGGGATTCTCCTCGAGGCTTGGCAGGGCAATTGGGACGCCTCTCCAGCTGAGGCAGGAGACCAAGGGTCCCTTTCCATGTGCCACAGGAATCCTGGGTCTCCTATCAGTTTCACGAGGAATCACGCATCGTCTCCTTTGGAGGCACTGATCTCCGTGTAACTCTGAAGTTTTCAAAGGATGTGAGGCCTCCGGTCGCGATGAGTTGGGGAACTAGGTCTTTCTCTGTATTCTGCACAGGGGATTCAGACAGCCTTTCATCTTGGGAGATGCAAGACGAGCCTGCATTCAAGTCACTGCAGGGATATCCGGCCTTATTTCGAGTCAGGGCATCGCGGTGTCCATTCCACTTGAGGCCGCAAAATCAGGGTCCCTCTCACATACCTAGAGCTGAGAGAAGCCTCCTCTTGAGGTGCTTGTGGTAAGGTGGTATTCCTCTGGAGTCGAAGCCAGGGACTAACCTCTCATCTCGAGTTGATTTTTGGTCCACGGAGCTCTTTCGTGTTGCTACAGTGACCTCAGGTTCCCTCTAGCCTTGAAACAGTGTTCTTGGGGATTCTCTGGAGTGTCATCAAGGAAATCAAGGCTTCTTTCATGTGTGATGTGCAACACGGAATTGCTCTGCACACAGTGCAGGATATCGGGCCTCATTTTGCGGCGAGGGGGAAGTCTCATGGTTTTTCTAGAGTTGCGGTGGGAACCTGGGGTATATTCTGAAGTTATTACGGGGATGGCCCTTCCACCCACGTGTTTGTTCAGCACGTCAGGACTCCTGCCTAGTTGCGAGGGACAACTCGGGATTCTCCTCGAGGCTTGGCAGGGCAATTGGGACCCTCTCCAGCTGAGGCGGGAGACCAAGGGTCCCTTTCCAAGTGCCACAGGAATCCTGGGACTCCTATCAAGTTTCACGAGGAGTCAGGCATCGTCTCCTTTGAAGGCACTGATCTCCGCGTACCTCTGAAGTTTTCAAAGGATGTGAGGCCTCCGGTCGCGATGAGGTGGGGAACTAGGTCTTTCTCTGTGGTCTCCACAGGGGATTCAGACATCCTTTCATCTTGGGAGATGCAAGACGAGCCTGCATTCAAGTCACTGCAGGGATATCTGGCCTTATTTCGCGTCAGGGCATCGCGGTGTCCATTTCACTTGAGGCCGCAAACTCAGGGTCCCTCTCACATACCTAGAGCTGAGAGAAGCCTCCTCTTGAGGTGCTTGTGGTAAGGTGGTATTCCTCTGGAGTCGAAGTCAGGGACAAACCTCTCATCTCGAGTTGATTTGTGGTCCACGGAGCTCTTTCGTGTTGCTACAGTGACCTCAGGTTCCCTCTTGCCTGGAAACAGTGTTCTTGGGGTTTCTCTAGAGTGCCATCAAGGAAATCAAAGCTCCTTTCATGTTTGATGTGCAACACGGAATTGCTCTGCACACAGTGGAGGAGAATCGAGCCTCATCTCGCGTCGAGGGGGAAGTCTCATGGTTTTTCTCGAGTTGTGGCGGGAACCTGGGGTATATTCTCGAGTTACGACGGGGATGGCCCTTCCACCCACGTGTTTGTTCAGCGACGTCAGGACTCCTGCCTAGTTGCGAGGGACAACTCGGGATTCTCCTCGAGGCTTGGCAGGGCAATTGGGATTCCTCTCCAGCTGAGGCGGGAGACCAAGGGTCCCATTCCACGTGCCACAGGAATCCTGGGACTCCTATCAAGTTTCACGAGGAGTCAGGCATCGTCTCCTTTGGAGGCACTGATCTCCGCGTACCTCTGGAGTTTTCAAAGGATGTGAGGCCTCCGGTCACGATGAGGTGGGGAACTAGGTCTTTTTCTGTGGTCTCCACAGGGGATTCAGACATCCTTTCGTCTTGGGAGATGCAAGACGAGCCTGCATTCAAGACACTGCAGGGATATCCGTCCTTATTTCGAGTCAGGGCATCGCGGTGTCCATTCCACTTGAGGCCGCAAACTCAGGGTCCCTCTCACATACCTAGAGCTGGGAGAAGCCTCCTCTTGAGGTGCTTGTGGTAAGGTGGTATTCCTCTGGAGTCGAAGCCAGGGACTAACCTCTCATCTCGAGTTGATTTTTGGTCCACGGAGCTCTTTCTTGTGGCTACAGTGACCTCAGGATCCCTCTAGCCTTGAAACAGTGTTCTTGGGGTTTCTCTGGAGTGCCATCAAGGAAATCAAGGCTCCTTTCATGTGTGATGTGCAACACGGAATTGCTCTGCACACAGTGCAGGGGAATCGGGCCTCATCTCGCGGCGAGGGGGAAGTCTCATGGTTTTTCTCGAGTTGCGGCGGGAACCTGGGGTATATTCTCGAGTTACGACGGGGATGGCCCTTCCACCCACGTGTTTGTTCAGCGAAGTCAGGACTCCTGCCTAGTTGTGAGGGACAACTCGGGATTCTCCTCGAGGCTTGGCAGGGCAATTGGGACGCCTCTCCAGCTGAGGCGGGAGACCAAGGGTCCCTTTCCACGTGCCACAGGAATCCTGGGACTCCTATCGAGTTTCAGGAGGAATCAGGCATCGTCTCCTTTGGAGGCACTGATCTCCGTGTAACTCTGAAGTTTTCAAAGGATGTGAGGCCTCCGGTCGCGATGAGGTGGGGAACCAGGTCTTTCTCTGTGGTCTCCACAGGGGATTCAGACAGCCTTTCGTCTTGGGAGATGCAAGACGAGCCTACATTCAAGTCACTGCAGGGATATTCGGCCTTATTTCGCGTCAGGGCATCGCAGTGTCCATTCCACTTGAGGCCGCAAACTCAGGGTCCCTCTCACATACCTAGAGCTGAGAGAAGCCTCCTATTGAGGTGCTTGTGGTACGGTGGTATTTCTCTGGAGTCTAAGCCAGGGACTAACCTCTCATCTCGAGTTGATTCTTGGTCCACGGTGTTCTTTCGTGTTGCTACAGTGACCTCAGGATACCTCTAGCCTTGAAACAGTGTTCTTGGGGTTTCTCTGGAGGGCCATCAAGGAAATCAAGGCTCCTTTCATGTTTGATGTGCAACACGAAATTGCTCTGCATGCAGTGCAGGAGAATCGAGCCTCATCTCGCGGCGAGGGGGAAGTCTCATGGTTTTTCTCAAGTTGCGGCGGGACCTTGGGGTATATTCTCGAGTTATGACGGGGATGGCCCTTCCAGCCACGTGTTTGTACAGCCACGTCAGGACTCCTGCCTAGTTGCGAGGGACAACTCGGGATTCTCCTCGAGGCTTGGCAGGGCAATTGGGACGCCTCTCCAGCTGAGGCGGGAGACCAAGGGTCCCTTTCCATGTGCCACAGGAATCCTGGGACTCCTATCAAGTGTGACGAGGAGTCAGGCATTGTCTCCTTTGGAGGCACTGATCTCCGCGTACCTCTGGAGTTTTCAAAGGATGTGAGGCCTCCGGTCGCGATGTGGTGGGGAACTAGGTCTTTTTCTGTGGTCTCCACAGGGGATTCAGACATCCTTTCTTCTTGGGAGATGCAAGACGAGCCTGCATTCCAGTCACTGCAGGGATATCCGGCCTTATTTCGAGTCAGGGCATCGCGGTGTCCATTCCACTTGAGGCCGCAAACTCAGGGTCACTCTCCCATACCTAGAGCTGAGAGAAGCCTCCTCTTGAGGTGCTTGTGGTAAGGTGGTATTCCTCTGGAGTCTAAGCCAGGGACTAACCTCTCATCTCGAGTTGATTTTTGGTCCACGGAGCTCTTTCGTGTGGCTACAGTGACCTCAGGATCCCTCTAGCCTTGAAACTGTGTTCTTGGGGTTTCTCTGGAGTGCCATCAAGGAAATCAAGGCTCCTTTCATGTGTGATGTGCAACACGGAATTGCTCTGCACGCAGTGCAGGGGAATCGGGCCTCATCTCGCGGCGAGGGGGAAGTCTCATAGTTTTTCTCTAGTTGCAGCGGGAACCTGGGGTATATTCTCGAGTTACGACGGGGATGGCCCTTCCACCCACGTGTTTGTTCAGCGAAGTCAGGACTCCTGCCTAGTTGTGAGGGACAACTCGGGATTCTCCTCGAGGCTTGGCAGGGCAATTGGGACGCCTCTCCAGCTGAGGCGGGAGACCAAGGGTCCCTTTCCACGTGCCACAGGAATCCTGGGACTCCTATCAGTTTCACGAGGAATCAGGCATCGTCTCCTTTGGAGGCACTGATCTCCGTGTAACTCTGAAGTTTTCAAAGGATGTGAGGCCTCCGGTCGCGATGAGTTGGGGAACTAGATCTTTCTCTGTGGTCTCCACAGGGGATTCAGACAGCCTTTCGTCTTGGGAGATGCAAGACGAGCCTGCATTCAAGTCACTGCAGGGATATCCGGCCTTATTTCGAGTCAGGGCATCGCGGTGTCCATTCCAATTGAGGCCGCAAACTCAGGGTCCCTCTCACATACCTAGAGGTGAGAGAAACCTCCTCTTGAGGTGCTTGTGGTAAGGTGGTATTCCTCTGGAGTCAAAGCCAGGGACTAACCTCTCATCTCGAGTTGATATTTGGTCCGCGGAGATCTTTCGTGTGGCTACAGTGACCTCAGGATCCCTCTAGCCTTGAAACAGTGTTCTTGGGGTTTCTCTGGAGTGCCATCAAGGAAATCAAGGCTCCTTTCATGTGTGATATGCAACACGGAATTGCTCTGCACGCAGTGCAGGGGAATCGGGCCTCATCTCGCGGCAAGGGGGAAGTCTCATGGTTTTTCTCGAGTTGCGGCGGAAACCTGGGGTATATTCTCGAGTTACGACGGGGATGGCCCTTCCACCCACGTGTTTGTTCAGCGACGTCAGGACTCCTGCCTAGTTGCGAGGGACAACTCGGGATTCTCCTCGAGGCTTGGCAGGGCAATTGGGACGCCTCTCCAGCTGAGGCGGGAGACCAAGGGTCCCTTTCCACGTGCCACAGGAATCCTGGGACTCCTATCAAGTTTCACGAGGAGTCAGGTATCGTCTCCTTTGGAGGCACTGATCTCCGCGTACCTCTAAAGTTTTCAAAGGATGTGAGGCCTCCTCTAGCGATGAGGTGGGGACCTAGGTCTTTCTCTGTGGTCTCCATAGGGGATTCAGACATCCTTTCGTCTTGGGAGATGCAAGACGAGCTTGCATTCAAGTCACTGCAGGGATATCCAGCCTTATTTCGAGTCAGGGCATTGCGGTGTCCATTCCACTTGAGGCCGCACACTCAGGGTCCCTCTCACATACCTAGAGCTGAGAGAAGCCTCCTCTTGAGGTGCTTGTGGTAAGGTGGTATTCCTCTGGAGTTGAAGCCAGGGACTAACCTCTCATCTCGAGTTGATTTTTGGGCCACGGAGCTCTTTTGTGTTGCTACAGTGAACGCAGGATCTCTCAAGCCTTGAAACAGTGTTCTTGGGGTTTCTCTGGAGTGCCATCAAGGAAATCAAGGCTCCTTTCATGTGTGATGTGCAACACGGAATTGCTCTGCACACAGTGCAGGGGAATCGGGCCTCATCTCGGGGCGAGGGGGAAGTCTCATGGTTTTTCTCGAGTTGCGGCGGGAACCTGGGGTATATTCTCGAGTTACGACGGGGATGGCCCTTACACACACGTGTTTGTTCAGCGACGTCAGGACTCCTGCCTAGTTGCGAGGGACAACTCGGGATTCTCCTCGAGGCTTGGCAGGGCAATTGGGACGCCTCTCCAGCTGAGGCGGGAGACCAAGGGTCCCTTTCCACGTGCCACAGGAATCCTGGAACTCCTATCAAGTTTCACGAGGAGTCAGGCATCGTCTCCTTTGGAGGCACTGATCTCCGCGTACCTCTGGAATTTTCAAAGGATGTGAGGCCTCCGGTCGCGATGAGGTGGGGAACTAGTTCTTTTTCTGTGGTCTCCACAGGGGATTCAGACATCCTTTCATCTTGGGAGATGCAAGACGAGCCTGCATTCAAGTCACTGCAGGGATATCCGGCCTTATTTCGAGTCAGGGCATCGCGGTGTCCATTCCAATTGAGGCCGCAAACTCAGGGTCCCTCTCACATACCTAAAGCTGAGAGAAACCTCCTCTTGAGGTGCTTGTGGTAAGGTGGTATTCCTCTGGAGTCAAACCAGGGACTAACCTCTCATCTCGAGTTGATATTTGGTCCGCGGAGATCTTTCGTGTGGCTACAGTGACCTCAGGATCCTTCTAGCCTTGAAACAGTGTTCTTGGGGTTTCTCTGGAGTGCCATCAAGGAAATCAAGGCTCCTTTCATGTGTGATGTGCAACACGGAATTGCTCTGCACGCAGTGCAGGGGAATCGGGCCTCATCTCGCGGCGAGGGGGAAGTCTCATGGTTTTTCTCGAGTTGCGGCGGGAACCTGGGGTATATTCTCGAGTTACGACGGGGATGGCCCTTTCACCCACGTGTTTGTTCAGCGACGTCAGGACTCCTGACTAGTTGCGAGGGACAACTCGGGATTCTCCTCGAGGCTTGGCAGGGCAATTGGGACGCCTCTCCAGCTGAGGCGGGGACCAAGGGTCCCTTTCCATGTGCCACAGGAATCCTGGGACTCCTATCAAGTTTCACGAGGAGTCAGGCATCGTCTCCTTTGGAGGCACTGATCTCCGCGTACCTCTGGAGTTTTCAAAGGATCTGAGGCCTCCGGTCGCGATGAGGTGGGGAACTATGTCTTTTTCTGTGGTCTCCACAGGGGATTCAGACATCCTTTCGTCTTGGGAGATGCAAGACGAGCCTGCATCCAAGTCACTGCAGGGATATTCGTCCTTATTTCGAGTCAGGGCATCGCGGTGTCCATTCCACTTGAGGCCGCAAACTCAGGGTCCCTCTCACATACATAGATCTGAGAGAAGCCTCCTCTTGAGGTGCTTGTGTTAAGGTGGTATTCCTCTGGAGTCGAAGCCAGGGAGTAATCTCTCATCTCGAGTTGATTTTTGGGCCACGGAGCTCTTTCGTGTGGCTACAATGACCTCAGGATCCCTCTAGCCTTGAAACAGTGTTCTTGGAGTTTCTCTGCAGTGCCCTCAAGGAAATCAAGGCTCCTTTCATGTGTGATGTGCAACACGGAATTGCTCTGCACGCAGTGCAGGGGAATCGGGCCTCATCTCGAGACGAGGGGGAAGTCTCATGGTTTTTCTCGAGTTGCGGCGGGAACCTGGGGTATATTCTGAGTTACGATGGGGATAGCCCTTCCACCCACGTGTTTGTTCAGCGACGTCAGGAGTCCTGCCTAGTTGCGAGGTACAACTCGGCATTCTCCTCGAGGCTTGGCAGGGCTATTGGGATGCCTCTCCAGCTGAGGAGGGAGACCAAGGGTCCCTTTCCAAGTGTCACAGGAATCCTGTGACTCCTATCAAGTTTCACGCGGAGTCAGGCATCGTCCCCTTTGGAGGCACAGATCTCCGTGTACCTCTGGAGTTTTCAAAGGATGTGAGGCCTCCGGTCGCGATGAGGTGGGGAACTAGGTCTTTCTCTGTGGTCTCCACAGGGGATTCAAACATCCTTTCTTCTTGGGAGATGTAAGCCGGGCCTGCATTCAAGTCACTGCAGGGATATCCGGCCTTATTTCGAATCAGGGAATCGCGGTGTCCATTCCACTTGAGGCCGCAAACTCAGGGTCCCTCTCACATACCTAGAGCTGAGAGAAGCCTCCTCTTGAGGTGCTTGTGGTAAGGTGGTATTCCTCTGGAGTCGAAGCCAGGGACTAACCTCTCATCTCGAGTTGATTCTTGGTCCACGTAGTTCTTTCGTGTTGCTACAGTAACCTCAGGATCCCTCTAGCCTTGAAACAGTGTTCTTGGGGTTTCTCTGGAGTGCCATCAAGGAAATCAAGGCTCCTTTCATGTTTGATGTGCAACACGAAATTGCTCTGCATGCAGTGCAGGAGAATCGAGCCTCATCTCGCGGCGAGGGGGAAGTCTCATGGTTTTTCTCAAGTTGCGGCGGGACCCTGGGGTATATTCTCGAGTTACAACGGGGATGGCCCTTCCACCCACGTGTTTGTTCAGCGAAGGCAGGACTCCTGCCTAGTTGCGAGGGACAACTTGGGATTCTCCTCGAGGCTTGGCAGGGCAATTGGGACGCCTCTCCAGCTGAGGCAGGAGACCAAGGGTCCCTTTCCATGTGCCACAGGAATCCTGGGACTCCTATCAGTTTCACGAGGAATCACGCATCGTCTCCTTTGGAGGCACTGATCTCCGTGTAACTCTGAAGTTTTCAAAGGATGTGAGGCCTCCGGTCGCGATGAGTTGGGGAACTAGGTCTTTCTCTGTATTCTGCACAGGGGATTCAGACAGCCTTTCATCTTGGGAGATGCAAGACGAGCCTGCATTCAAGTCACTGCAGGGATATCCGGCCTTATTTCGAGTCAGGGCATCGCGGTGTCCATTCCACTTGAGGCCGCAAACTCAGGGTCCCTCTCACATACCTAGAGCTGAGAGAAGCCTCCTCTTGAGGTGCTTGTGGTAAGGTGGTATTCCTCTGGAGTCGAAGCCAGGGACTAACCTCTCATCTCGAGTTGATTTTTCGTCCACGGAGCTCTTTCGTGTTGCTACAGTGACCTCAGGTTCCCTCTAGCCTTGAAACAGTGTTCTTGGGGATTCTCTGGAGTGTCATCAAGGAAATCAAGGCTTCTTTCATGTGTGATGTGCAACACGGAATTGCTCTGCACACAGTGCAGGATATCGGGCCTCATTTTGCGGCGAGGGGGAAGTCTCATGGTTTTTCTAGAGTTGCGGTGGGAACCCGGGGTATATTCTGAAGTTATTACGGGGATGGCCCTTCCACCCACGTGTTTGTTCAGCACGTCAGGACTCCTGCCTAGTTGCGAGGGACAACTCGGGATTCTCCTCGAGGCTTGGCAGGGCAATTGGGACGCCTCTCCAGCTGAGGCGGGAGACCAAGGGTCCCTTTCCAAGTGCCACAGGAATCCTGGGACTCCTATCAAGTTTCACGAGGAGTCAGGCATCGTCTCCTTTGAAGGCACTGATCTCCGCGTACCTCTGAAGTTTTCAAAGGATGTGAGGCCTCCGGTCGCGATGAGATGGGGAACTAGGTCTTTCTCTGTGGTCTCCACAGGGGATTCAGACATCCTTTCATCTTGGGAGATGCAAGACGAGCCTGCATTCAAGTCACTGCAGGGATATCTGGCCTTATTTCGCGTCAGGGCATCGCGGTGTCCATTCCACTTGAGGCCGCAAACTCAGGGTCCCTCTCACATACCTAGAGCTGAGAGAAGCCTCCTCTTGAGGTGCTTGTGGTAAGGTGGTATTCCTCTGGAGTCGAAGTCAGGGACAAACCTCTCATCTCGAGTTGATTTGTGGTCCACGGAGCTCTTTCGTGTTGCTACAGTGACCTCAGGATCCCTCTTGCCTGGAAACAGTGTTCTTGGGGTTTCTCTAGAGTGCCATCAAGGAAATCAAAGCTCCTTTCATGTTTGATGTGCAACACGGAATTGCTCTGCACACAGTGGAGGAGAATCGAGCCTCATCTCGCGTCGAGGGGGAAGTCTCATGGTTTTTCTCGAGTTGTGGCGGGAACCTGGGGTATATTCTCGAGTTACGACGGGGATGGCCCTTCCACCCACGTGTTTGTTCAGCGACGTCAGGACTCCTGCCTAGTTGCGAGGGACAACTCGGGATTCTCCTCGAGGCTTGGCAGGGCAATTGGGATTCCTCTCCAGCTGAGGCGGGAGACCAAGGGTCCCATTCCACGTGCCACAGGAATCCTGGGACTCCTATCAAGTTTCACGAGGAGTCAGGCATCGTCTCCTTTGGAGGCACTGATCTCCGCGTACCTCTGGAGTTTTCAAAGGATGTGAGGCCTCCGGTCGCGATGAGGTGGGGAACTAGGTCTTTTTCTGTGGTCTCCACAGGGGATTCAGACATCCTTTCATCTTGGGAGATGCAAGACGAGCCTGCATTCAAGTCACTGCAGGGATATCCGGCCTTATTTCGAGTCAGGGCATCGCGGTGTCCATTCCACTTGAGGCCGCAAACTCAGGGTCCCTCTCACATACCTAGAGCTGGGAGAAGCCTCCTCTTGAGGTGCTTGTGGTAAGGTGGTATTCCTCTGGAGTCGAAGCCAGGGACTAACCTCTCATCTCGAGTTGATTTTTGGTCTACGGAGCTCTTTCGTGTGGCTACAGTGACCTCAGGATCCCTCTAGCCTTGAAACAGTGTTCTTGGGGTTTCTCTGGAGTGCCATCAAGGAAATCAAGGCTCCTTTCATGTGTGATGTGCAACACGGAATTGCTCTGCATGCAGTGCAGGGGAATCGGGCCTCATCTCGCGGCGAGGGGGAAGTCTCGGTTTTTCTCGAGTTGCGGCGGGAACCTGGGGTATATTCTCGAGTTACGACGGGGATGGCCCTTCCACCCACGTGTTTGTTCAGCCACGTCAGGACTCCTGCCTAGTTGCGAGGGACAACTCGGGATTCTCCTCGAGGCTTGGCAGGGCAATTGGGACGCCTCTCCAGCTGAGGCGGGAGACCAAGGGTCCCTTTCCACGTGCCACAGGAATCCTGGGACTCCTATCGAGTTTCACGAGGAATCAGGCATCGTCTCCTTTGGAGGCACTGATCTCCGTGTAACTCTGAAGTTTTCAAAGGATGTGAGGCCTCCGGTCGCGATGAGGTGGAAAACTAGGTCTTTCTCTGTGGTCTCCACAGGGGATTCAGAAAGCCTTTCGTCTTGGGAGATGCAAGACGAGCCTGCATTCAAGTCACTGCAGGGATATTCGGACTTATTTCGCGTCAGGGCATCGCAGTGTCAATTCCACTTGAGGCCGCAAACTCAGGGTCCCTCTCACATACCTAGAGCTGAGAGAAGCCTCCTCTTGAGGTGCTTGTGGTAAGGTGGTATTTCTCTGGAGTCGAAGCCAGGGACTAACCTCTCATCTCGAGTTGATTCTTGGTCCACGGTGTTCTTTCCTGTTGCTACAGTAACCTCAGGATACCTCTAGCCTTGAACCAGTGTTCTTGGGGTTTCTCTGGAGGGCCATCAAGGAAATCAAGGCTCCTTTCATGTTTGATGTGCAACACGAAATTGCTCTGCATGCAGTGCAGGAGAATCGAGCCTCATCTCGCGGCGAGGGGGAAGTCTCATGGTTTTTCTCAAATTGCGGCGGGACCCTGGGGTATATTCTCGAGTTATGTCGGGGATGGCCCTTCCAGCCACGTGTTTGTTCAGCCACGTCAGGACTCCTGCCTAGTTGCGGGGGACAACTCGGGATTCTCCTCGAGGCTTGGCAGGGCAATTGGGACGCCTCTCCAGCTGAGGCGGGACACCAAGTGTCCCTTTCCATGTGCCACAGGAATCCTGGGACTCCTATCAAGTGTGACGAGGAGTCAGGCATCGTCTCCTTTGGAGGCACTGATCTCCGCGTACCTCTGGAGTTTTCAAAGGATGTGAGGCCTCCGGTCGCGATGAGGTGGGGAACTAGGTCTTTTTCTGTGGTCTCCACAGGGGATTCAAACATCCTTTCATCTTGGGAGATGCAAGACGAGCCTGCATTCAAGTCACTGCAGGGATATCCGGCCTTATTTCGAGTCAGGGCATTGCGGTGTCCATTCCACTTGAGGCCGCAAACTCAGGGTCCCTCTCACATACCTAGAGCTGAGAGAAGCCTCCTCTTGAGGTGCTTGTGGTAAGGTGGTATTCCTCTGGAGTCGAAGCCAGGGACTAACCTCTCATCTCGAGTTGATTTTTGGTCCACGGAGCTCTTTCGTGTTGCTACAGTGACCTCAGGTTCCCTCTAGCCTTGAAACAGTGTTCTTGGGGTTTCTCTGGAGTGTCATCAAGGAAATCAAGGCTTCTTTCATGTGTGATGTGCAACACAGAATTGCTCTGCACACAGTGCAGGATATCGGGCCTCATTTTGCGGCGAGGGGGAAGTCTCATGGTTTTTCTAGAGTTGCGCTGGGAACCTGGGGTATATTCTGAAGTTATTACGGGGATGGCCCTTCCACCCACGTGTTTGTTCAGCCACGTCAGGACTCCTGCCTAGTTGCGAGGGACAACTCGGGATTCTCCTCGAGGCTTGGCAGGGCAATTGGGACGCCTCTCCAGCTGAGGCGGGAGACCAAGTGTCCCTTTCCAAGTGCCACAGGAATCCTGGGACTCCTATCAAGTTTCACGAGGAGTCAGGTATCGTCTCCTTTGAAGGCACTAATCTCCGCGTACCTCTGGAGTTTTCAAAGGATGTGAGGCCTCCTCTAGCGATGAGGTGGGGACCTAGGTCTTTCTCTGTGGTCTCCACAGGCGATTCAGACATCCTTTCGTCTTGGGAGATGCAAGACGAGCTTGCATTCAAGTCACTGCAGGGATATCCAGCCTTATTTCGAGACAGGGCATTGCGGTGTCCATTCCACTTGAGGCCGCACACTCAGGGTCCGTCTCACATACATAGAGCTGAGAGAAGCCTCCTCTTGAGGTGCTTGTGGTAAGGTGGTATTCCTCTGGAGTTGAAGCCAGGGACTAACCTCTCATCTCAAGTTGATTTTTGGTCCACGGAGCTCTTTTGTGTTGCTACAGTAACCTCAGGATCCCTCTAGCCTTGAAACAGTGTTCTTGGGGTCTCTCTGGAGTGCCATCAAGGAAATCAAGGCTCCTTTCATGTGTGATGTGCAACACGGAATTGCTCTGCACACAGTGCAGGGGAATCGGGCCTCATCTCGCGGCGAGGGGGTAGTCTCATGGTTTTTCTCGAGTTGCGGCGGGAACCTGGGGTATGTTCTCGAGTTACGACGGGGATGGCCCTTCCACCCACGTGTTTCTTCAGCGACGTCAGGACTCCTGCCTAGTTGCGAGGGACAACTCGGGATTCTCCTCGAGGCTTGGCAGGGCAATTGGGACGCCTCTCCAGCTGAGGCGGGAGACCAAGGGTCCCTTTCCACGTGCCACAGGAATCCTGGGACTCCTATCGAGTTTCACGAGGAATCAGGCATCGTCTCCTTTGGAGGCACTGATCTCCGCGTACCTCTGGAGTTTTCAAAGGATGTGAGGCCTCCGGTCGCGATGTGGTGGGGAACTAGGTCTTTTTCTGTGGTCTCCACAGGTGATTCAGATATCCTTTCGTCTTGGGAGACGCAAGACGAGCCTGCATTCAAGTCACTGCAGGGATATCCGGCCTTATTTCGAGTCAGGGCATCGCGGTGTCCATTCCACTTGAGGCCGCAAACTCAGGGTCACTCTCCCATACCTAGAGCTGAGAGAAGCCTCCTCTTGAGGTGCTTGTGGTAAGGTGGTATTCCTCTGGAGTCGAAGCCAGGGACTAACCTCTCATCTCGAGTTGATTTTTGGTCCACGGAGCTCTTTCGTGTGGCTACAGTGACCTCAGGATCCCTCTAGCCTTGAAACAGTGATCTTGGGGTTTCTCTGGAGTGCCATCAAGGAAATCAAGGCTCCTTTCATGTGTGATGTGCAACACGGAATTGCTCTGCACGCAGTGCAGGGGAATCGGGCCTCATCTCGCGGCGAGGGGGAAGTCTCATAGTTTTTCTCTAGTTGCAGCGGGAACCTGGGGTATATTCTCGAGTTACGACGGGGATGGCCCTTCCACCCACGTGTTTGTTCAGCGAAGTCAGGACTCCTGCCTAGTTGTGAGGGACAACTCGGGATTCTCCTCGAGGCTTGGCAGGACAATTGGGACGCCTCTCCAGCTGAGGCGGGAGACCAAGGGTCCCTTTCCACGTGCCACAGGAATCCTGGGACTCCTATCAGTTTCACGAGGAATCAGGCATCGTCTCCTTTGGAGGCACTGATCTCCGTGTAACTCTGGAGTTTTCAAAGGATGTGAGGCCTCCGGTCGCGATGAGTTGGGGAACTAGGTCTTTCTCTGTGGTCTCCACAGGGGATTCAGACAGCCTTTCGTCTTGGGAGATGCAAGACGAGCCTGCATTCAAGTCACTGCAGGGATATCCGGCCTTATTTCGAGTCAGGGCATCGCGGTGTCCATTCCAATTGAGGCCGCAAACTCAGGGTCCCTCTCACATACCTAGAGGTGAGAGAAACCTCCTCTTGAGGTGCTTGTGGTAAGGTGGTATTCCTCTGGAGTCAAAGCCAGGGACTAACCTCTCATCTCGAGTTGATATTTGGTCCGCGGAGATCTTTCGTGTGGCTACAGTGACCTCAGGATTTCTCTAGCCTTGAAACAGTGTTCTTGGGGTTTCTCTGGAGTGCCATCAAGGAAATCAAGGCTCCTTTCATGTGTGATGTGCAACACGGAATTGCTCTGCACGCAGTGCAGGGGAATCGGGCCTCATCTCGCGGCGAGAGGGAAGTCTCATGGTTTTTCTCGAGTTGCGGCGGAAACCTGGGGTATATTCTCGAGTTACGACGGGGATGGCCCTTCCACCCACGTGTTTGTTCAGCGACGTCAGGACTCCTGCCTAGTTGCGAGGGACAACTCGGGATTCTCCTCGAGGCTTGACAGGGCAATTGGGACGCCTCTCCAGCTGAGGCGGGAGACCAAGGGTCCCTTTCCACGTGCCACAGGAATCCTGGGACTCCTATCAAGTTTCACGAGGAGTTAGGTATCGTCTCCTTTGGAGGCACTGATCTCCGCGTACCTCTAAAGTTTTCAAAGGATGTGAGGCCTCCTCTAGCGATGAGGTGGGGACCTAGGTCTTTCTCTGTGGGCTCCATAGGGGATTCAGACATCCTTTCGTCTTGGGAGATGCAAGACGAGCTTGCATTCAAGTCACTGCAGGGATATTCGTCCTTATTTCGAGTCAGGGCATCGGGGTGTCCATTCCACTTGAGGCCGCAAACTCAGGGTCCCTCTCACATTCCTAGAGGTGAGAGAAACCTCCTCTTGAGGTGCTTGTGTTAAGGTGGTATTCCTCTGGAGTCGAAGCCAGGGAGTAATCTCTCATCTCGAGTTGATTTTTGGGCCACGGAGCTCTTTCGTGTGGCTACAATGACCTCAGGATCCCTCTAGCCTTGAAACAGTGTTCTTGGAGTTTCTCTGCAGTGCCCTCAAGGAAATCAAGGCTCCTTTCATGTGTGATGTGCAACACGGAATTGCTCTGCACGCAGTGCAGGGGAATCGGGCCTCATCTCGAGACGAGGGGGAAGTCTCATGGTTTTTCTCGAGTTGCGGCGGGAACCTGGGGTATATTCTGAGTTACGATGGGGATAGCCCTTCCACCCACGTGTTTGTTCAGCGACGTCAGGACTCCTGCCTAGTTGCGAGGTACAACTCAGCATTCTCCTCGAGGCTTGGCAGGGCAATTGGGATGCCTCTCCAGCTGAGGAGGGAGACCAAGGGTCCCTTTCAAGTGTCACAGGAATCCTGGAACTCCTATCAAGTTTCACGCGGAGTCAGGCATCGTCCCCTTTGGAGGCACAGATCTCCGCGTACCTCTGGAGTTTTCAAAGGATGTGAGGCCTCCGGTCGCGATGAGGTGGGGAACTAGGTCTTTCTCTGTGGTCTCCACAGGGGATTCAAACATCCTTTCTTCTTGGGAGATGCAAGACGAGCCGGCATTCAAGACACTGCAGGGATATCCGGCTTTATTTCGAATCAGGGAATCGCGGTGTCCATTCCACTTGAGGCCGCAAACTCAGGGTCCCTCTCACATACCTAGAGCTGAGAGAAGCCTCCTCTTGAGGTGCTTGTGGTAAGGTGGTATTCCTCTGGATTCGAAGCCAGGGACTAACCTCTCATCTCGAGTTGATTCTTGGTCCACGGAGTTCTTTCGTGTTGCTACAGTAACCTCAGGATACCTCTAGCCTTGAAACAGTGTTCTTGGGGTTTCTCTGGAGTGCCTTCAAGGAAATCAAGGCTCCTTTCATGTTTGATGTGCAACACGAAATTGCTCTGCATGCAGTGCAGGAGAATCGAGCCTCATCTCGCGGCGAGGGGGAAGTCTCATGGTTTTTATCAAGTTGCGGCGGGACCCTGGGGTATATTCTCGAGTTATGTCGGGGATGGCCCTTCCACCCACGTGTTTGTTCAGCGAAGGCAGGTCTCCTGCCTAGTTGCGAGGGACAACTTGTGATTCTCCTCGAGGCTTGGCAGGGCAATTGGGACGCCTCTCCAGCTGAGGCGGGAGACCAAGGGTCCCTTTCCATGTGCCACAGGAATCCTGGGACTCCTATCAGTTTCACGAGGAATCACGCATCGTCTCCTTTGGAGGCACTGATCTCCGTGTAACTCTGAAGTTTTCAAAGGATGTGAGGCCTCCGGTCGCGATGAGTTGGGGAACTAGGTCTTTCTCTGTGTTCTGCACAGGGGATTCAGACAGCCTTTCATCTTGGGAGATGCAAGACGAGCCTGCATTCAAGTCACTGCAGGGATATCCGGCCTTATTTCGAGTCAGGGCATCGCGGTGTCCATTCCACTTGAGGCCGCAAACTCAGGGTCCCTCTCACATACCTAGAGCTGAGAGAAGCCTCCTCTTGAGGTGCTTGTGGTAAGGTGGTATTCCTCTGGAGTCGAAGCCAGGGACTAACCTCTCATCTCGAGTTGATTTTTGGTCCACGGAGCTCTTTCGTGTTGCTACAGTGACCTCAGGTTCCCTCAAGCCTTGAAACAGTGTTCTTGGGGATTCTCTGGAGTGTCATCAAGGAAATCAAGGCTTCTTTCATGTGTGATGTGCAACACAGAATTGCTCTGCACACAGTGCAGGATATCGGGCCTCATTTTGCGGCGAGGGGGAAGTCTCATGGTTTTTCTCAAGTTGTGGCGGGACCTTGGGGTATATTCTCGAGTTATGACGGGGATGGCCCTTCCAGCCACGTGTTTGTTCAGCCACGTCAGGACTCCTGCCTAGTTGCGAGGGACAACTCGGGATTCTCCTCGAGGCTTGGCAGGGCAATTGGGACGCCTCTCCAGCTGAGGCGGGAGACCAAGGGTCCCTTTCCATGTGCCACAGGAATCCTGGGACTCCTATCAAGTGTGACGAGGAGTCAGGCATTGTCTCCTTTGGAGGCACTGATCTCCGCGTACCTCTGGAGTTTTCAAAGGATGTGAGGCCTCCGGTCGCGATGTGGTGGGGAACTAGGTCTTTTTCTGTGGTCTCCACAGGGGATTCAGACATCCTTTCGTCTTGGGAGATGCAAGACGAGCCTGCATTCAAGTCACTGCAGGGATATCCGGCCTTATTTCGAGTCAGGGCATCGCGGTGTCCATTCCACTTGAGGCCGCAAACTCAGGGTCCCTCTCACATACCTAGAGCTGAGAGAAGCCTCCTCTTGAGGTGCTTGTGGTAAGGTGGTATTCCTCTGGAGTCTAAGCCAGGGACTAACCTCTCATCTCGAGTTGATTTTTGGTCCACGGAGCTCTTTCGTGTGGCTACAGTGACCTCAGGATCCCTCTAGCCTTGAAACAGTGTTCTTGGGGTTTCTCTGGAGTGCCATCAAGGAAATCAAGGCTCCTTTCATGTGTGATGTGCAACACGGAATTGCTCTGCACGCAGTGCAGGGGAATCGGGCCTCATCTCGCGGCGAGGGGGAAGTCTCATAGTTTTTCTCTAGTTGCAGCGGGAACCTGGGGTATATTCTCGAGTTACGACGGGGATGGCCCTTCCACCCACGTGTTTGTTCAGCGAAGTCAGGACTCCTGCCTAGTTGTGAGGGACAACTCGGGATTCTCCTCGAGGCTTGGCAGGGCAATTGGGACGCCTCTCCAGCTGAGGCGGGAGACCAAGGGTCCCTTTCCATGTGCCACAGGAATCCTGGGACTCCTATCAGTTTCACGAGGAATCAGGCATCGTCTCCTTTGGAGGCACTGATCTCCGTGTAACTCTGAAGTTTTCAAAGGATGTGAGGCCTCCGGTCGCGATGAGTTGGGGTACTAGGTCTTTCTCTGTGTTCTCCACAGGGGATTCAGACAGCCTTTCGTCTTGGGAGATGCAAGACGAGCCTGCATTCAAGTCACTGCAGGGATATCCGGCCTTATTTCGAGTCAGGGCATCGCGGTGTCCATTCCAATTGAGGCCGCAAACTCAGGGTCCCTCTCACATACCTAAAGCTGAGAGAAACCTCCTCTTGAGGTGCTTGTGGTAAGGTGGTATTCCTCTGGAGTCAAACCAGGGACTAACCTCTCATCTCGAGTTGATATTTGGTCCGCGGAGATCTTTCGTGTGGCTACAGTGACCTCAGGATCCCTCTAGCCTTGAAACAGTGTTCTTGGTGTTTCTCTGGAGTGCCATCAAGGAAATCAAGGCTCCTTTCATGTGTGATGTGCAACACGGAATTGCTCTGCACGCAGTGCAGGGGAATCGGGCCTCATCTCGCGGCGAGGGGGAAGTCTCATGGTTTTTCTCGAGTTGCGGCGGGAACCTGGGGTATATTCTCGAGTTACGACGGGGATGGCCCTTCCACCCACGTGTTTGTTCAGCGACGTCAGGACTCCTGCCTAGTTGCGAGGGACAACTCGGGATTCTCCTCGACGCTTGGCAGGGCAATTGGGACGCCTCTCCAGCTGAGGCGGGAGACCAAGGGTCCCTTTCCACGTGCCACAGGAATCCTGGGACTCCTATCAAGTTTCAGGAGGAGTCAGGCATCGTCTCCTTTGGAGGCACTGATCTCCGCGTACCTCTGGAGTTTTCAAAGGATCTGAGGCCTCCGGTCGCGATGAGGTGGGGAACTATGTCTTTTTCTGTGGTCTCCACAGGGGATTCAGACATCCTTTCGTCTTGGGAGATGCAAGACGAGCCTGCATTCAAGTCACTGCAGGGATATTCGTCCTTATTTCGAGTCAGGGCATCGGGGTGTCCATTCCACTTGAGGCCGCAAACTCAGGGTCCCTCTCACATTCCTAGATCTGAGAGAAGCCTCCTCTTGAGGTGCTTGTGTTAAGGTGGTATTCCTCTGGAGTCGAAGCCAGGGAGTAATCTCTCATCTCGAGTTGATTTTTGGGCCACGGAGCTCTTTCGTGTGGCTACAATGACCTCAGGATCCCTCTAGCCTTGAAACAGTGTTCTTGGAGTTTCTCTGCAGTGCCCTCAAGGAAATCAAGGCTCCTTTCATGTGTGATGTGCAACACGGAATTGCTCTGCACGCAGTGCAGGGGAATCGGGCCTCATCTCGAGACGAGGGGGAAGTCTCATGGTTTTTCTCGAGTTGCGGCGGGAACCTGGGGTATATTCTGAGTTACGATGGGGATAGCCCTTCCACCCACGTGTTTGTTCAGCGACGTCAGGACTCCTGCCTAGTTGCGAGGTACAACTCGGCATTCTCCTCGAGGCTTGGCAGGGCAATTGGGATGCCTCTCCAGCTGAGGAGGGAGACCAAGGGTCCCTTTCAAGTGTCACAGGAATCCTGGAACTCCTATCAAGTTTCACGCGGAGTCAGGCATCGTCCCCTTTGGAGGCACAGATCTCCGCGTACCTCTGGAGTTTTCAAAGGATGTGAGGCCTCCGGTCGCGATGAGGTGGGGAACTAGGTCTTTCTCTGTGGTCTCCACAGGGGATTCAAACATCCTTTCTTCTTGGGAGATGCAAGACGAGCCGGCATTCAAGTCACTGCAGGGATATCCGGCTTTATTTCGAATCAGGGAATCGCGGTGTCCATTCCACTTGAGGCCGCAAACTCAGGGTCCCTCTCACATACCTAGAGCTGAGAGAAGCCTCCTCTTGAGGTGCTTGTGGTAAGGTGGTATTCCTCTGGATTCGAAGCCAGGGACTAACCTCTCATCTCGAGTTGATTCTTGGTCCACGGAGTTCTTTCGTGTTGCTACAGTAACCTCAGGATACCTCTAGCCTTGAAACAATGTTCTTGGGGTTTCTCTGGAGTGCCTTCAAGGAAATCAAGGCTCCTTTCATGTTTGATGTGCAACACGAAATTGCTCTGCATGCAGTGCAGGAGAATCGAGCCTCATCTCGCGGCGAGGGGGAAGTCTCATGGTTTTTCTCGAGTTGCGGCGGGAACCTGGGGTATATTCTCGAGTTACGACGGGGATGGCCCTTCCACCCACGTGTTTGTTCAGCGACGTCAGGACTCCTGCCTAGTTGCGAGGGACAACTCGGGATTCTCCTCGAGGCTTGGCAGGGCAATTGGGACGCCTCTCCAGCTGAGGCGGGAGACCAAGTGTCCCTTTCCATGTGCCACAGGAATCCTGGGACTCCTATCAGTTTCACGAGGAATCAGGCATCGTCTCCTTTGGAGGCACTGATCTCCGTGTAACTCTGAAGTTTTCAAAGGATGTGAGGCCTCCGGTCGCGATGAGTTGGGGTACTAGGTCTTTCTCTGTGTTCTCCACAGGGGATTCAGACAGCCTTTCGTCTTGGGAGATGCAAGACGAGCCTGCATTCAAGTCACTGCAGGGATATCCGGCCTTATTTCGAGTCAGGGCATCGCGGTGTCCATTCCAATTGAGGCCGCAAACTCAGGGTCCCTCTCACATACCTAAAGCTGAGAGAAACCTCCTCTTGAGGTGCTTGTGGTAAGGTGGTATTCCTCTGGAGTCAAACCAGGGACTAACCTCTCATCTCGAGTTGATATTTGGTCCGCGGAGATCTTTCGTGTGGCTACAGTGACCTCAGGATCCCTCTAGCCTTGAAACAGTGTTCTTGGGGTTTCTCTGGAGTGCCATCAAGGAAATCAAGGCTCCTTTCCTGTGTGATGTGCAACACGGATTTGCTCTGCACGCAGTGCAGGGGAATCGGGCCTCATCTCGCGGCGAGGGGGAAGTCTCATGGTTTTTCTCGAGTTGCGGCGGGAACCTGGGGTATATTCTCGAGTTACGACGGGGATGGCCCTTCCACCCACGTGTTTGTTCAGCGACGTCAGGACTCCTGCCTAGTTGCGAGGGACAACTCGGGATTCTCCTCGACGCTTGGCAGGGCAATTGGGACGCCTCTCCAGCTGAGGCGGGAGACCAAGGGTCCCTTTCCACGTGCCACAGGAATCCTGGGACTCCTATCAAGTTTCACGAGGAGTCAGGCATCGTCTCCTTTGGAGGCACTGATCTCTGCGTACCTCTGGAGTTTTCAAAGGATCTGAGGCCTCCGGTCGCGATGAGGTGGGGAACTATGTCTTTTTCTGTGGTCTCCACAGGGGATTCAGACATCCTTTCGTCTTGGGAGATGCAAGACGAGCCTGCATTCAAGTCACTGCAGGGATATTCGTCCTTATTTCGAGTCAGGGCATTGGGGTGTCCATTCCACTTGAGGCCGCAAACTCAGGGTCCCTCTCACATTCCTAGATCTGAGAGAAGCCTCCTCTTGAGGTGCTTGTGTTAAGGTGGTATTCCTCTGGAGTCGAAGCCAGGGAGTAATCTCTCATCTCGAGTTGATTTTTGGGCCACGGAGCTCTTTCGTGTGGCTACAATGACCTCAGGATCCCTCTAGCCTTGAAACAGTGTTCTTGGAGTTTCTCTGCAGTGCCCTCAAGGAAATCAAGGCTCCTTTCATGTGTGATGTGCAACACGGAATTGCTCTGCACGCAGTGCAGGGGAATCGGGCCTCATCTCGAGACGAGGGGGAAGTCTCATGGTTTTTCTCGAGTTGCGGCGGGAACCTGGGGTATATTCTGAGTTACGATGGGGATAGCCCTTCCACCCACGTGTTTGTTCAGCGACGTCAGGACTCCTGCCTAGTTGCGAGGTACAACTCGGCATTCTCCTCGAGGCTTGGCAGGGCAATTGGGATGCCTCTCCAGCTGAGGAGGGAGACCAAGGGTCCCTTTCAAGTGTCACAGGAATCCTGGAACTCCTATCAAGTTTCACGCGGAGTCAGGCATCGTCCCCTTTGGAGGCACAGATCTCCGCGTACCTCTGGAGTTTTCAAAGGATGTGAGGCCTCCGGTCGCGATGAGGTGGGGAACTAGGTCTTTCTCTGTGGTCTCCACAGGGGATTCAAACATCCTTTCTTCTTGGGAGATGCAAGACGAGCCGGCATTCAAGTCACTGCAGGGATATCCGGCTTTATTTCGAATCAGGGAATCGCGGTGTCCATTCCACTTGAGGCCGCAAACTCAGGGTCCCTCTCACATACCTAGAGCTGAGAGAAGCCTCCTCTTGAGGTGCTTGTGGTAAGGTGGTATTCCTCTGGATTCGAAGCCAGGGACTAACCTCTCATCTCGAGTTGATTCTTGGTCCACGGAGTTCTTTCGTGTTGCTACAGTAACCTCAGGATACCTCTAGCCTTGAAACAGTGTTCTTGGGGTTTCTCTGGAGTGCCTTCAAGGAAATCAAGGCTCCTTTCATGTTTGATGTGCAACACGAAATTGCTCTGCATGCAGTGCAGGAGAATCGAGCCTCATCTCGCGGCGAGGGGGAAGTCTCATGGTTTTTATCAAGTTGCGGCGGGACCCTGGGGTATATTCTCGAGTTACAACGGGGATGGCCCTTCCACCCACGTGTTTGTTCAGCGAAGGCAGGTCTCCTGCCTTGTTGCGAGGGACAACTTGTGATTCTCCTCGAGGCTTGGCAGGGCAATTGGGACGCCTCTCCAGCTGAGGCGGGAGACCAAGGGTCCCTTTCCATGTGCCACAGGAATCCTGGGACTCCTATCAGTTTCACGAGGAATCACGCATCGTCTCCTTTGGAGGCACTGATCTCCGTGTAACTCTGAAGTTTTCAAAGGATGTGAGGCCTCCGGTCGCGATGAGTTGGGGAACTAGGTCTTTCTCTGTATTCTGCACAGGGGATTCAGACAGCCTTTCATCTTGGGAGATGCAAGACGAGCCTGCATTCAAGTCACTGCAGGGATATCCGGCCTTATTTCGAGTCAGGGCATCGCGGTGTCCATTCCACTTGAGGCCGCAAACTCAGGGTCCCTCTCACATACCTAGAGCTGGGAGAAGCCTCCTCTTGAGGTGCTTGTGGTAAGGTGGTATTCCTCTGGAGTCGAAGCCAGGGACTAACCTCTCATCTCGAGTTGATTTTTGGTCCACCGAGCTCTTTCGTGTTGCTACAGTGACCTCAGGTTCCCTCTAGCCTTGAAACAGTGTTCTTGGGGATTCTCTGGAGTGTCATCAAGGAAATCAAGGCTTCTTTCATGTGTGATGTGCAACACAGAATTGCTCTGCACACAGTGCAGGATATCGGGCCTCATTTTGCGGCGAGGGGGAAGTCTCATGGTTTTTCTCGAGTTGCGGTGGGAACCTGGGGTATATTCTGAAGTTATTACGGGGATGGCCCTTCCACCCACGTGTTTGTTCAGCACGTCAGGACTCCTGCCTAGTTGCGAGGGACAACTCGGGATTCTCCTCGAGGCTTGGCAGGGCAATTGGGACGCCTCTCCAGCTGAGGCGGGAGACTAAGGGTCCCTTTCCAAGTGCCACAGGAATCCTGGGACTCCTATCAAGTTTCACGAGGAGTCAGGCATCGTCTCCTTTGAAGGCACTGATCTCCGCGTACCTCTGAAGTTTTCAAAGGATGTGAGGCCTCCGGTCGCGATGAGATGGGGAACTAGGTCTTTCTCTGTGGTCTCCACAGGGGATTCAGACATCCTTTCATCTTGGGAGATGCAAGACGAGCCTGCATTCAAGTCACTGCAGGGATATCTGGCCTTATTTCGCGTCAGGGCATCGCGGTGTCCATTCCACTTGAGGCCGCAAACTCAGGGTCCCTCTCACATACCTAGAGCTGAGAGAAGCCTCCTCTTGAGGTGCTTGTGGTAAGGTGGTATTCCTCTGGAGTCGAAGTCAGGGACAAACCTCTCATCTCGAGTTGATTTGTGGTCCACGGAGCTCTTTCGTGTTGCTACAGTGACCTCAGGATCCCTCTTGCCTGGAAACAGTGTTCTTGGGGTTTCTCTAGAGTGCCATCAAGGAAATCAAAGCTCCTTTCATGTTTGATGTGCAACACGGAATTGCTCTGCACACAGTGGAGGAGAATCGAGCCTCATCTCGCGTCGAGGGGGAAGTCTCATGGTTTTTCTCGAGTTGCGGCGGGAACCTGGGGTATATTCTCGAGTTACGACGGGGATGGCCCTTCCACCCACGTGTTTGTTCAGCGACGTCAGGACTCCTGCCTAGTTGCGAGGGACACCTCGGGATTCTCCTCGAGGCTTGGCAGGGCAATTGGGACGCCTCTCCAGCTGAGGCGGGAGACCAAGGGTCCCTTTCCATGTGCCACAGGAATCCTGGGACTCCTATCAGTTTCACGAGGAATCAGGCATCGTCTCCTTTGGAGGCACTGATCTCCGTGTAACTCTGAAGTTTTCAAAGGATGTGAGGCCTCCGGTCGCGATGAGTTGGGGTACTAGGTCTTTCTCTGTGTTCTCCACAGGGGATTCAGACAGCCTTTCGTCTTGGGAGATGCAAGACGAGCCTGCATTCAAGTCACTGCAGGGATATCCGGCCTTATTTCGAGTCAGGGCATCGCGGTGTCCATTCCAATTGAGGCCGCAAACTCAGGGTCCCTCTCACATACCTAAAGCTGAGAGAAACCTCCTCTTGAGGTGCTTGTGGTAAGGTGGTATTCCTCTGGAGTCAAACCAGGGACTAACCTCTCATCTCGAGTTGATATTTGGTCCGCGGAGATCTTTCGTGTGGCTACAGTGACCTCAGGATCCCTCTAGCCTTGAAACAGTGTTCTTGGGGTTTCTCTGGAGTGCCATCAAGGAAATCAAGGCTCCTTTCCTGTGTGATGTGCAACACGGAATTGCTCTGCACGCAGTGCAGGGGAATCGGGCCTCATCTCGCGGCGAGGGGGAAGTCTCATGGTTTTTCTCGAGTTGCGGCGGGAACCTGGGGTATATTCTCGAGTTACGACGGGGATGGCCCTTCCACCCACGTGTTTGTTCAGCGACGTCAGGACTCCTGCCTAGTTGCGAGGGACAACTCGGGATTCTCCTCGACGCTTGGCAGGGCAATTGGGACGCCTCTCCAGCTGAGGCGGGAGACCAAGGGTCCCTTTCCACGTGCCACAGGAATCCTGGGACTCCTATCAAGTTTCACGAGGAGTCAGGCATCGTCTCCTTTGGAGGCACTGATCTCCGCGTACCTCTGGAGTTTTCAAAGGATCTGAGGCCTCCGGTCGCGATGAGGTGGGGAACTATGTCTTTTTCTGTGGTCTCCACAGGGGATTCAGACATCCTTTCGTCTTGGGAGATGCAAGACGAGCCTGCATTCAAGTCACTGCAGGGATATTCGTCCTTATTTCGAGTCAGGGCATTGGGGTGTCCATTCCACTTGAGGCCGCAAACTCAGGGTCCCTCTCACATTCCTAGATCTGAGAGAAGCCTCCTCTTGAGGTGCTTGTGTTAAGGTGGTATTCCTCTGGAGTCGAAGCCAGGGAGTAATCTCTCATCTCGAGTTGATTTTTGGGCCACGGAGCTCTTTCGTGTGGCTACAATGACCTCAGGATCCCTCTAGCCTTGAAACAGTGTTCTTGGAGTTTCTCTGCAGTGCCCTCAAGGAAATCAAGGCTCCTTTCATGTGTGATGTGCAACACGGAATTGCTCTGCACGCAGTGCAGGGGAATCGGGCCTCATCTTGAGACGAGGGGGAAGTCTCATGGTTTTTCTCGAGTTGCGGCGGGAACCTGGGGTATATTCTGAGTTACGATGGGGATAGCCCTTCCACCCACGTGTTTGTTCAGCGACGTCAGGACTCCTGCCTAGTTGCGAGGTACAACTCGGCATTCTCCTCGAGGCTTGGCAGGGCAATTGGGATGCCTCTCCAGCTGAGGAGGGAGACCAAGGGTCCCTTTCCACGTGCCACAGGAATCCTGGGACGCCTATCAAGTTTCACGCGGAGTCAGGCATCGTCCCCTTTGGAGGCACAGATCTCCGCGTACCTCTGGAGTTTTCAAAGGATGTGAGGCCTCCGGTCGCGATGAGGTGGGGAACTAGGTCTTTCTCTGTGGTCTACACAGGGGATTCAAACATCCTTTCTTCTTGGGAGATGCAAGACGAGCCGGCATTCAAGTCACTGCAGGGATATCCGGCTTTATTTCGAATCAGGGAATCGCGGTGTCCATTCCACTTGAGGCCGCAAACTCAGGGTCCCTCTCACATACCTAGAGCTGAGAGAAGCCTCCTCTTGAGGTGCTTGTGGTAAGGTGGTATTCCTCTGGAGTCGAAGCCAGGGACTAACCTCTCATCTCGAGTTGATTCTTGGTCCACGGAGTTCTTTCGTGTTGCTACAGTAACCTCAGGATACCTCTAGCCTTGAAACAGTGTTCTTGGGGTTTCTCTGGAGTGCCTTCAAGGGAATCAAGGCTCCTTTCCTGTTTGATGTGCAACACGAAATTGCTCTGCATGCAGTGCAGGAGAATCGAGCCTCATCTCGCGGCGAGGGGGAAGTCTCATGGTTTTTATCAAGTTGCGGCGGGACCCTGGGGTATATTCTCGAGTTACAACGGGGATGGCCCTTCCACCCACGTGTTTGTTCAGCGAAGGCAGGTCTCTTGCCTAGTTGCGAGGGACAACTTGTGATTCTCCTCGAGGCTTGGCAGGGCAATTGGGACGCTTCTCCAGCTGAGGCGGGAGACCAAGGGTCCCTTTCCATGTGCCACAGGAATCCTGGGACTCCTATCAGTTTCACGAGGAATCACGCATCGTCTCCTTTGGAGGCACTGATCTCCGTGTAACTCTGAAGTTTTCAAAGGATGTGAGGCCTCCGGTCGCGATGAGTTGGGGAACTAGGTCTTTCTCTGTATTCTGCACAGGGGATTCAGACAGCCTTTCATCTTGGGAGATGCAAGACGAGCCTGCATTCAAGTCACTGCAGGGATATCCGGCCTTATTTCGAGTCAGGGCATCGCGGTGTCCATTCCACTTGAGGCCGCAAACTCAGGGTCCCTCTCACATACCTAGAGCTGAGAGAAGCCTCCTCTTGAGGTGCTTGTGGTAAGGTGGTATTCCTCTGGAGTCGAAGCCAGGGACTAACCTCTCATCTCGAGTTGATTTTTGGTCCACGGAGCTCTTTCGTGTTGCTACAGTGACCTCAGGTTCCCTCTAGCCTTGAAACAGTGTTCTTGGGGATTCTCTGGAGTGTCATCAAGGAAATCAAGGCTTCTTTCATTTGTGATGTGCAACACAGAATTGCTCTGCACACAGTGCAGGATATCGGGCCTCATTTTGCGGCGAGGGGGAAGTCTCATGGTTTTTCTCGAGTTGCGGTGGGAACCTGGGGTATATTCTGAAGTTATTACGGGGATGGCCCTTCCACCCACGTGTTTGTTCAGCACGTCAGGACTCCTGCCTAGTTGCGAGGGACAACTCGGGATTCTCCTCGAGGTTTGGCAGGGCAATTGGGACGCCTCTCCAGCTGAGGCGGGAGACTAAGGGTCCCTTTCTAAGTGCCACAGGAATCCTGGGACTCCTATCAAGTTTCACGAGGAGTCAGGCATCGTCTCCTTTGAAGGCACTGATCTCCGCGTACCTCTGAAGTTTTCAAAGGATGTGAGGCCTCCGGTCGCAATGAGGTGGGGAACGAGATCTTTCTCTGAGGTCTCCACAGGAGATTCAGACATCCTTTCGTCTTGGGAAATGCAAGACGAGCCTGCATTCAAGTCACTGCAGGGATATCCGGCCTTATTTCGAGTCAGGGCATCGCGGTGTCCATTCCACTTGAGGCCGCAAACTCAGGGTCCCTCTCCCATACATAGAGCTGAGAGAAGCCTCCTCTTGAGGTGCTTGTGGTAAGGTGGTATTCCTCTGGAGTCGAAGCCAGGGACTAACCTCTCATCTCGAGTTGATTTTTGGGCAACGGAGCTCTTTTGTGTTGCTACAGTGACCTCAGGATCCCTCTAGCCTTGAAACAGTGTTCTTGGGGTTTCTCTGGAGTGCCATCAAGGAAATCAAGGCTCCTTTCATGTGTGATGTGCAACACGGAATTGCTCTGCATGCAGTGCAGGAGAATCGGGCCTCATCTTGCGGCGAGGGGGAAGTCTCATGGTTTTTCTCGAGTTGCGGCGGGAACCTGGGGTATATTCTCGAGTTATGACGGGGATGGCCCTTCCACCCACGTGTTTGTTCAGCGACGTCAGGACTCCTGCCTAGTTGCGAGGGACAACTCGGGATTCTCCTCGAGGCTTGGCAGGGCAATTGGGATGCCTCTCCAGCTGAGGCGGGAGTACCAAGGGTCCCATTCCACGTGGCACAGGAATCCTGGGACTCCTATCAAGTTTCACGAGGAGTCAGGCATCGTCTCCTTTGGAGGCACTGATCTCCGCGTACCTCTGGAGTTTTCAAAGGATGTGAGGCCTCCGGTCGCGATGAGGTGGGGAACTAGGTCTTTCTCTGTGGTCTCCACAGGTGATTCAGACATCCTTTCGTCTTGGGAGATGCAAGACGAGCCTGCATTCTAGACACTGCAGGGATATCCGGCCTTATTTCGAGTCAGGGCATCGCGATGTCCATTCCACTTGAGGCCGCAAACTCAGGGTCCCTCTCACATACCTAGAGCTGAGAGAAGCCTCCTCTTGAGGTGCTTGTGGTAAGGTGGTATTCCTCTGGAGTCGAAGCCAGGGACTAACCTCTCATCTCGAGTTGATTTTTGGTCCACGGAGCTCTTTCGTGTTGCTACAGTGACCTCAGGATCCCTCTAGCCGTGAAACAGTGTTCTTGGTGTTTCTCTGCAGTGCCATCAAGGAAATCAAGGCTCCTTTCATGTGTGATGTGCAGCACGGAATTGCTCTGCATGCAGTGCAGGAGAATCGAGCCTCATCTCGCGGCGAGGGGGAAGTCTCATGGTTTTTCTCGAGTTGCGGCGAGAACCTGGGGTATATTCTCGAGTTATGACGGGGATGGCCCTTCCACCCACGTGTTTGTTCAGCGACGTCAGGACTCCTGCCTAGTTGCGAGGGACAACTCGGGATTCTCCTCGAGGCTTGGCAGGGCAATTGGGATGCCTCTTAGGCTGAGGCGGGAGACCAAAGGTCCCATTCCACGTGGCACAGGAATCCTGGGACTCCTATCAAGTTTCAGGAGGAGTCAGGCATCGTCTCCTTTGGAGGCACTGATCTCCGCGTACCTCTGGAGTTTTCAAAGGATGTGAGGCCTCCGGTCGCGAATAGGTGGGGAACTAGGTCTTTCTCTGTGGTCTGCACAGGGGATTCAGACATCCTTTCGTCTTGGGAGATGCAAGACGAGCCTGCATTCAAGTCACTGCAGGGATATCCGGCCTTATTTCGAGTCAGGGCATCGGGGTGTCCATTCCACTTGAGGCCGCAAACTCAGGGTCCCTCTCACATACCTAGAGCTGAGAGAAGCCTCCTCTTAAGGTGCTTGTGGTAAGGTGGTATTCCTCTGGAGTTGAAGCCAGGGACTAACCTCTCATTTCGAGGTGATTTTTGGTCCACGGAGCTGTTTCTTGTTACTACAGTGACCTCACGTTCCCTCTAGCCTTGAAACAGTGTTCTTGGGGTTTCTCTGGAGTGCCGTCAAGGAAATCAAGGCTCCTTTCATGTGTGATGTGCAAGACGGAATTGCTCTGCACGCAGTGCAGGGTATCGGGCCTCATTTTGCGGCGAGGGGAAAGTCTCATGGTTTTCTCGAGTTGCGGTGGGAACCTGGGGTATATTCTGAGTTACGATGGGGATATCCCTTCCACCCACGTGTTTGTTCAGCGACGTCAGGACTCCTGCCTAGTTGCGAGGGACAACTCGGGATTCTCCTCGAGGCTTGGCAGGGCAATTGGGACGCCTCTCCAGCTGAGGCGGGAGACCAAGGGTCCCATTCCACGTGCCACAGGAATCCTGGGACTCCTATCAAGTTTGACGAGGAGTCAGCCATCGTCTCCTTTGGAGGCACTGATCTCCGCGTACCTCTGGAGTTTTCAAAGGATGTGAGGCCTCTGGTCGCGATGAGGTGGGGAACTAGGTCTTTTTCTGTGGTCTCCACAGGGGATTCAGACATCCTTTCATCTTGGGAGATGCAAGACGAGCCTGCATTCAAGTCACTGCAGGGATATCCGGCCTTATTTCGAGTCAGGGCATCGCGGTGTCCATTCCACTTGAAGCCGCAAAATCAGGGTCCCTCTCACATACCTAGAGCTGAGAGAAGCCTCCTCTTGAGGTGCTTGTGGTAAGGTGGTATTCCTCTGGAATCGAAGCCAGGGACTAAACTCTCATCTCGAGTTGATTTTTTGGCCACGGAGCTCTTTCGTGTGGCTACAGTGACCTCAGAATCCCTCTAGCCTTGAAACACTGTTCTTGGGCTTTCTCTGCAGTGCCCTCAAGGAAATCAAGGCTCCTTTCATGTGTGATGTGCAACACGGAATTGCTCTGCATGCAGTGCAGGAGAATCGGGCCTCATCTTGCGGCGAGGGGGAAGTCTCATGGTTTTTCTCGAGTTGCGGCGGGAACCTGGGGTATATTCTCGAGTTACGACGGGGATGCCCCTTCCACCAACGTGTTTGTTCAGCGAAGGCAGGACTCCTGCCTAGTTGCGAGGGACAACTCGGGATTCTCCTCGAGGCTTGGCAGGGCAATTGGGACCCCTCTCCAGCTGAGGCGGGAGGCCAAGGGTCCCTTTCCACGTGCCACAGGAATCCTGGGACTCCTATCAAGTTTCACGAGGAGTCAGGCATCGTCTCCTTTGGAGGCACTGATCTCCGCGTACCTCTGGAATTTTCAAAGGATGTGAGGCCTCCGTTCGCGATGAGGTGGGGAACTAGGTCTTTTTCTGTGGTCTCCACAGGGGATTCAGACATCCTTTCGTCTTGGGAGATGCAAGACGAGCCTGCATTCAAGTCACTGCAGGGATATCCGTCCTTATTTCGAGTCAGGGCATCGCGGTGTCCATTCCACTTGAGGCCGCAAACTCAGGGTCCCTCTCACATACCTAGAGCTGAGAGAAGCCTCCTCTTGAGGTGCTTGTGGTAAGGTGGTATTCCTCTGGAGTCGAATCCAGGGACTAACCTCTCATCTCGAGTTGATTTTTGGGCCACGGAGCTCTTTCCTGTGGCTACAGTGACCTCAGGATCCTTCTAGCCTTGAAACAGTGTTCTTGGGGTTTCTCTGCAGTGCCGTCAAGGAAATCAAGGCTCCTTTCATGTGTGATGTGCAAGACGGAATTGCTCTGCACGCAGTGCAGGGGAATCGGGCCTCATCTCGCGGCGAGTGGGAAGTCTCATGGTTTTTCTTGAGTTGTGGCGGGAACCTGGGGTATATTCTCGAGTTACGACGGGGATGGACCTTCCACACACGTGTTTGTTCAGCGACGTCAGGACTCCTGCCTAGTTGCGAGGGACAACTCGGGATTCTCCTCGAGGCTTGGCAGGGCAATTGGGACGCCTCTCCAGCTGAGGTGGGAGACCATGGGTCCCTTTCCACGTGCCAGAGGAATCCTGGAACTCCTATCAAGTTTCACGAGGAGTCAGGCATCGTCTCCTTTGGAGGCACTGATCTCCGCGTACCTCTGGAGTTTTCAAAGGATGTGAGGCCTCCGGTCGCGATGAGGTGGGGAACTATGTCTTTTTCTGTGGTCTCCACAGGGGATTCAGACATCCTTTCGTCTTGGGAGATGCAAGCCGGGCCTGCATTCAAGTCACTGCAGGGATATCCGGCCTTATTTCGAGTCAGGGCATCGCGGTGTCCATTCCACTTGAGGCCGCAAACTCAGGGTCCCTCTCACATTCCTAGATCTGAGAGAAGCCTCCTCTTGAGGTGCTTGTGGTAAGGTGGTATTCCTCTGGAGTCGAAGCCAGGGACTAATCTCTCATCTCGAGTTGATTTTTGGGCCACGGAGCTCTTTCGTGTGGCTACAGTGACCTCAGGATCCCTCTAGCCTTGAAACAGTGTTCTTGGGGTTTCTCTGGAGTGCCCTCAAGGAAATCAAGGCTCCTTTCATGTGTGATGTGCAAGACGGAATTGCTCTGCACGCAGTGCAGGGGAATCGGGCCTCATCTCGCGGCGAGGGGGAAGTCTCATGGCTTTTCTCGAGTTGCGGCGGGAACCTGGGGTATATTCTCGAGTTACGACGGGGATGGCCCTTCCACCCATGTGTTTGTTCAGCGATGTCAGGACTCCTGCCTAGTTGCGAGGGACAACTCGGGATTCTCCTCGAGGCTTGGCAGGGCAATTGGGACGCCTCTCCAGCTGAGGCGGGAGACCAAGGGTCCCTTTCCACGTGCCACAGGAATCCTGGGACTCCTATCAAGTTTCAGGAGGGGTCAGGCATCGTCTCCTTTGAAGGCACGGATCTCCGCGCACCTCTGAAGTTTTCAAAGGATGTGAGGCCTCCAGTCGCGAAGATGTGGGGAACTAGGTCTTTCTCTGTGGTCTCCACATGGGATTCAGACATCCTTTCGTCTTGGGAGATGCAACACGAGCTTGCATTCAAGTCACTGCAGGGATATCCGTCCTTATTTCGAGTCAGGGCATCGCGGTGTCCATTCCACTTGAGGCCGCAAACTCAGGGTCCCTCTCACATACCTAGAGCTGAGAGAAGCCTCCTCTTAAGGTGCTTGTGGTAAGGTGGTATTCCTCTGGAGTCGAAGCCAGGGACTAACCTCTCATTTCGAGTTGATTTTTCGTGGACGGAGCTGTTTCTTGTTACTACAGTGACCTCAGGTTCCCTCTAGCCTTGAAACAGTGTTCTTGGGGTTTCTCTGGAGTGCCGTCAAGGAAATCAAGGCTCCTTTCATGTGTGATGTGCAACACGGAATTGCTCTGCATGCAGTGCAGGGTATCGGGCCTCATTTTGCGCCGAGGGGGAAGTCTCATGGTTTTCTCGAGTTGCGATGGGAACCTGGGGTATATTCTCGAGTTACGAGGGGGATAGCCCTTCCACCCACGTGTTTGTACAGCGACGTCAGGACTCCTGCCTAGTTGCGAGGGACAACTCGGGATTCTCCTCGAGGCTTGCCAGGGCAATTGGGATGCCTCTCCAGCTGAGGTGGGAGAACAAGTGTCCCTTTCCACGTGCCACAGGAATCCTGGAACTCCTATCAAGTTTCACGAGGAGTCAGGCATCGTCCCTTTTGGAGGCACTCATCTCCGCGTACCTCTGGAGTTTTCAAAGGATGTGAGGCCTCTGGTCGCGATGAGGTGGGGCACTAGGTCTTTCTCTGTGGTCTCCACAGGGGATTCAAACATCCTTTCATCTTGGGAGATGCAAGATGAGCCGGCATTCAAGTCAATGCAGGGATATCCGGCCTTATTTCGAGTCAGGGAATCGCGGTGTCCATTCCACTTGAGGCCGCAAAATCAGGGTCCCTCTCACATACCTAGAGCTGAGAGAAGCCTCCTCTTGAGGTGCTTGTGGTAAGGTGGTATTCCTCTGGAGTCGAAGCCAGGGACTAACCTCTCATCTCGAGTTGATTTTTGGTCCACGGAGCTCTTTCGTGTTGCTACAGTGCCCTCAGGATCCCTCTAGCCTTGAAACAGTGTTCTTGGGCTTTCTCTGGAGTGCCATCAAGGAAATCAAGGCTCCTTTCATGTGTGATGTGCAACACGGAATTGCTCTGCACGCAGTGAAGGGGAATCGGGCCTCATCTCGCGGCGAGGGGGAAGTCTCATGGTTTTTCTCGAGTTGCGGCAAGAACCTGGGGTATATTCTCGAGTTACGACGGGGATGGCCATTCCACACACGTGTTTGTTCAGCGACGTCAGGACTCCTGCCTAGTTGCGAGGGACAACTCGGGATTCTCCTCGAGGCTTGGCAGGGCAATTGGGACGCCTCTCCAGGTGAGGTGGGAGAGCAAGTGTCCCTTTCCACGTGCCACAGGAATCCTGGAACTCCTATCAAGTTTGCCGAGGAGTCAGGCATCGTCTGCTTTGGAGGAACTGATCTCCGCGTACCTCTGGAGTTTTCAAAGGATGTGAGGCCTCCGGTCGCGATGAGGTGGGGAACTAGGTCTTTCTCTGTGGTCTCCAAAGGGGATTCAGACATCCTTTCGTCTTGGGAGATGCAAGACGAGCCTGCATGCAAGTCACTGCAGGGATATCCAGCCTTATTTCGAGTCAGGGCATCGCGGTGTCCATTCCACTTGAGGCCGCAAACTCAGGGTCCCTCTCACATACCTAGAGCTGAGAGAAGCCTCCTCTTGAGGTGCTTGTGGCAAGGTGGTATTCGTCTGGAGTCGAAGCCAGGGACTAACCTCTCATCTCGATTTGATTTTTGGTCCACGGAGCTCTTTCGTGTTGCTACAGTGCCCTCAGGATCCCTCTAGCCTTGAAACAGTGTTCTTGGGGTTTCTCTGGAGTGCCATCAAGGAAATCAAGGCTCTTTTCATGTGTGATGTGCAACACGGAATTGCTCTGCACGCAGTGCAGGGGAATCGGGCCTCATCTCGCGGCGAGGGGGAAGTCTCATGGTTTTTCTCGAGTTGCGGCGGGAACCTGGGGTATATTCTCGAGTTACGACGGGGATGGCCCTTCCACCCACGTGTTTGTTCAGCAACGTCAGGACTCCTGCCTAGTTGCGAGGGACAACTCGCGATTCTCCTCGAGGCTTGGCAGGGCAATTGGGACGCCTCTCCAGCTGAGGCGGGAGACCAAGGGTCCCTTACCACGTGCCACAGGAATCCTGGGACTCCTATCAAGTTTCACGAGGAGTCAGGCATCGTCTCTGTTGGAGGCACTGATCTCCGCGTACCTCTGGAGTTTTCAAAGGATGTGAGGCCTTTGGTCGCGATGAGGTGGGGAACTAGGTCTTTCTTTGTGGTCTCCACAGGGCATTCAGACATCCTTTCTTCTTGGGAGATGCAAGACGAGCCTGCATTCAAGTCACTGCAGGGATATCCGGCCTTATTTCGAGTCAGGGCATCGGGGTGTCCATTCCACTTGAGGCCGCAAACTCAGGGTCCCTCTCACATACCTAGAGCTGAGAGAAGCCTCCTCTTAAGGTGCTTGTGGTAAGGTGGTATTCCTCTGGAGTTGAAGCCAGGGACTAACCTCTCATTTCGAGTTGATTTTTGGTCCATGGAGCTGTTTCTTGTTACTACAGTGACCTCAGGTTCCCTCTAGCCTTGAAACAGTGTTCTTGGGGTTTCTCTGGAGTGCCGTCAAGGAAATCAAGGCTCCTTTCATGTGTGATGTGCAAGACGGAATTGCTCTGCACGCAGTGCAGGGTATCGGGCCTCATTTTGCGGCGAGGGGAAAGTCTCATGTTTTTCTCGAGTTGCGGTGGGAACCTGGGGTATATTCTGAGTTACGATGGGGATAGCCCTTCCACCCACGTGTTTGTTCAGCGACGTCAGGACTCCTGCCTAGTTGCGAGGGACAACTCGGGATTCTCCTCGAGGCTTGGCAGGGCAATTGGGACGCCTCTCCAGCTGAGGCGGGAGACCAAGGGTCCCTTTCCACGTGCCACAGGAATCCTGGGACTCCTATCAAGTTTGACGAGGAGTCAGGCATCGTCTCCTTTGGAGGCACTGATCTCCGCGTACCTCTGGAGTTTTCAAAGGATGTGAGGCCTCCGGTCGCGATGAGGTGGGGAACTAGGTCTTTTTCTGTGGTCTCCACAGGGGATTCAGACATCCTTTCGTCTTGGGAGATGCAAGACGAGCCTGCATTCAAGTCACTGCAGGGATATCCGGCCTTATTTCGAGTCAGGGCATCGCGGTGTCCATTCCACTTGAAGCCGCAAAATCAGGGTCCCTCTCACATACCTAGAGCTGAGAGAAGCCTCCTCTTGAGGTGCTTGTGGTAAGGTGGTATTCCTCTGGAATCGAAGCCAGGGACTAAACTCTCATCTCGAGTTGATTTTTTGGCCACGGAGCTCTTTCGTGTGGCTACAGTGACCTCAGGATCCCTCTAGCCTTGAAACACTGTTCTTGGGCTTTCTCTGCAGTGCCGTCAAGGAAATCAAGGCTCCTTTAATGTGTGATGTGCAACACGGAATTGCTCTGCATGCAGTGCAGGAGAATCGAGCCTCATCTCGCGGCGAGGGGGAAGTCTCATGGTTTTTCTCGAGTTGCGGCGGGAACCTGGGGTATATTCTCGAGTTACGACGGGGATGCCCCTTCCACCAACGTGTTTGTTCAGCGAAGGCAGGACTCCTGCCTAGTTGCGAGGGACAACTCGGGATTCTCCTCGAGGCTTGGCAGGGCAATTGGGACGCCTCTACAGCTGAGGCGGGAGGCCAAGGGTCCCTTTCCACGTGCCAGAGGAATCCTGGGACTCCTATCAAGTTTGACGAGGAGTCAGGCATCGTCTCCTTTGGAGGCACTGATCTCCGCGTACCTCTGGAGTTTTCAAAGGATGTGAGGCCTCCGGTCGCGATGAGGTGGGGAACTAGGTCTTTTTCTGTCGTCTCCACAGGGGATTCAGACATCCTTTCGTCTTGGGAGATGCAAGACGAGCCTGCATTCAAGTCACTGCAGGGATATCCGTCCTTATTTCGAGTCAGGGCATCGCGGTGTCCATTCCACTTGAGGCCGCAAACTCAGGGTCCCTCTCACATACCTAGAGCTGAGAGAAGCCTCCTCTTGAGGTGCTTGTGGTAAGGTGGTATTCCTCTGGAGTCGAAGCCAGGGACTAACCTCTCATCTCGAGTTGATTTTTGGGCCACGGAGCTCTTTCGTGTGGCTACAGTGACCTCAGGATCCTTCTAGCCTTGAAACAGTGTTCTTGGGGTTTCTCTGCAGTGCCGTCAAGGAAATCAAGGCTCCTTTCATGTGTGATGTGCAAGACGGAATTGCTCTGCACGCAGTGCAGGGGAATCGGGCCTCATCTCGCGGCGAGTGGGAAGTCTCATGGTTTTTCTTGAGTTGCGGCGGGAACCTGGGGTATATTCTCGAGTTACGACGGGGATGGACCTTCCACACACGTGTTTGTTCAGCGACGTCAGGACTCCTGCCTAGTTGCGAGGGACAACTCGGGATTCTCCTCGAGGCTTGGCAGGGCAATTGGGACGCCTCTCCAGCTGAGGTGGGAGACCATGGGTCCCTTTCCACGTGCCATAGGAATCCTGGAACTCCTATCAAGTTTCACGAGGAGTCAGGCATCGTCTCCTTTGGAGGCACTGATCTCCGCGTACCTCTGGATTTTTCAAAGGATGTGAGGCCTCCGGTCGCGATGAGGTGGGGAACTATGTCTTTTTATGTGGTCTCCACAGGGGATTCAGACATCCTTTCATCTTTGGAGATGTAAGCCGGGCCTGCATTCAAGTCACTGCAGGGATATCCGGCCTTATTTCGAGTCAGGGCATCGCGGTGTCCATTCCACTTGAGGCCGCAAATTCAGGGTCCCTCTCACATTCCTAGATCTGAGAGAAGCCTCCTCTTGAGGTGCTTGTGGTAAGGTGGTATTCCTCTGGAGTTGAAGCCAGGGACTAATCTCTCATCTCGAGTTGATTTTTGGGCCACGGAGCTCTTTCGTGTGGCTACAGTGACCTCAGGATCCCTCTAGCCTTGAAACAGTGTTCTTGGGGTTTCTCTGGAGTGCCCTCAAGGAAATCAAGTCTCCTTTCATGTGTGATGTGCAAGACGGAATTGCTCTGCACGCAGTGCAGGGGAATCGGGCCTCATCTCGCGGCGAGGGGGAAGTCTCATGGCTTTTCTCGAGTTGCGGCGGGAACCTGGGGTATATTCTCGAGTTACGACGGGGATGGCCCTTCCACCCACGTGTTTGTTCAGCGATGTCAGGACTCCTGCCTAGTTGCGAGGGACAACTCGGGATTCTCCTCGAGGCTTGGCAGGGCAATTGGGACGCCTCTCCAGCTGAGGCGGGAGACCAAGGGTCCCTTTCCACGTGCCACAGAAATCCTGGGACTCCTATCAAGTTTCAGGAGGGGTCAGGCATCGTCTCCTTTGGAGGCACGGATCTCCGCGCACCTCTGAAGTTTTCAAAGGATGTGAGGCCTCCAGTCGCGAAGATGTGGGGAACTAGGTCTTTCTCTGTGGTCTCCACAGGGGATTCAGACATCCTTTCGTCTTGGGAGATGCAACACGAGCCTGCATTCAAGTCACTGCAGGGATATCCGTCCTTATTTCGAGTCAGGGCATCGCGGTGTCCATTCCACTTGAGGCCGCAAACTCAGGGTCCCTCTCACATACCTAGAGCTGAGAGAAGCCTCCTCTTAAGGTGCTTGTGGTAAGGTGGTATTCCTCTGGAGTCGAAGCCAGGGACTAACCTCTCATTTCGAGTTGATTTTTCGTGGACGGAGCTGTTTCTTGTTACTACAGTGACCTCAGGTTCCCTCTAGCCTTGAAACAGTGTTCTTGGGGTTTCTCTGGAGTGCCGTCAAGGAAATCAAGGCTCCTTTCATGTGTGATGTGCAACACGGAATTGCTCTGCATGCAGTGCAGGGTATCGGGCCTCATTTTGCGACGAGGGGAAATCTCATGGTTTTCTCGAGTTGTGATGGGAACCTGGGGTATATTCTCGAGTTACGAGGGGGATAGCCCTTCCACCCACGTGTTTGTACAGCGACGTCAGGACTCCTGCCTAGTTGCGAGGGACAACTCGGGATTCTCCTCGAGGCTTGCCAGGGCAATTGGGATGCCTCTCCAGCTGAGGTGGGAGAACAAGTGTCCCTTTCCACGTGCCACAGGAATCCTGGAACTCCTATCAAGTTTCACGAGGAGTCAGGCATCGTCCCTTTTGGAGGCACTGATCTCCGCGTACCTCTGGAGTTTTCAAAGGATGTGAGGCCTCTGGTCGCGATGAGGTGGGGCACTAGGTCTTTCTCTGTGGTCTCCACAGGGGATTCAGACATCCTTTCATCTTGGGAGATGCAAGATGAGCCGGCATTCAAGTCACTGCAGGGATATCCGGCCTTATTTCGAGTCAGGGAATCGCGGTGTCCATTCCACTTGAGGCCGCAAAATCAGGGTCCCTCTCACATACCTAGAGCTGAGAGAAGCCTCCTCTTGAGGTGCTTGTGGTAAGGTGGTATTCCTCTGGAGTCGAAGCCAGGGACTAACCTCTCATCTCGAGTTGATTTTTGGTCCACGGAGCTCTTTCGTGTTGCTACAGTGACCTCAGGATCCCTCTAGCCTTGAAACAGTGTTCTTGGGCTTTCTCTGGAGTGCCATCAAGGAAATCAAGGCTCCTTTCATGTGTGATGTGCAACACGGAATTGCTCTGCACGCAGTGAAGGGGAATCGGGCCTCATCTCGCGGCGAGGGGGAAGTCTCATGGTTTTTCTCGAGTTGCGGCGGTAACCTGGGGTATATTCTCGAGTTACGACGGGGATGGCCATTCCACACACGTGTTTGTTCAGCGACGTCAGGACTCCTGCCTAGTTGCGAGGGACAACTCGGGATTCTCCTCGAGGCTTGGCAGGGCAATTGGGACGCCTCTCCATGTGAAGTGGGAGAGCAAGTGTCCCTTTCCACGTGCCACAGGAATCCTGGAACTCCTATCAAGTTTGACGAGAAGTCAGGCATCGTCTCCTTTGGAGGAACTGATCTCCGCGTACCTCTGGAGTTTTCAAAGGATGTGAGGCCTCCGGTCGCGATGAGGTGGGGAACTAGGTCTTTCTCTGTGGTCTCCACAGGGGATTCAGACATCCTTTCGTCTTGGGAGATGCAAGACGAGCCTGCATGCAAGTCACTGCAGGGATATCCAGCCTTATTTCGAGTCAGGGCATCGCGGTGTCCATTCCACTTGAGGCCGCAAACTCAGGGTCCCTCTCACATACCTAGAGCTGAGAGAAGCCTCCTCTTGAGGTGCTTGTGGTAAGGTGGTATTCCTCTGGAGTCGAAGCCAGGGACTAACCTCTCATCTCGAGTTGATTTTTGGTCCACGGAGCTCTTTCGTGTTGCTACAGTGCCCTCAGGATCCCTCTAGCCTTGAAACAGTGTTCTTGGGGTTTCTCTGGAGTGCCATCAAGGAAATCAAGGCTCTTTTCATGTGTGATGTGCAACACGGAATTGCTCTGCACGCAGTGCTGGGGAATCGGGCCTCATCTCGCGGCGAGGGGGAAGTCTCATGGTTTTTCTCGAGTTGCGGCGGGAACCTGGGGTATATTCTCGAGTTACGACGGGGATGGCCCTTCCACCCACGTGTTTGTTCAGCAACGTCAGGACTCCTGCCTAGTTGTGAGGGACAACTCGGGATTCTCCTCGAGGCTTGGCAGGGCAATTGGGACGCCTCTCCAGCTGAGACGGGAGACCAAGGGTCCCTTACCACGTGCCACAGGAATCCTGGGACTCCTATCAAGTTTCACGAGGAGTCAGGCATCGTCTCCTTTGGAGGCACTGATCTCCGCGTACCTCTGGAGTTTTCAAAGGATGTGAGGCCTCTGGTCGCGATGAGGTGGGGAACTAGGTCTTTCTCTGTGGTCTCCACAGGGCATTCAGACATCCTTTCGTCTTGGGAGATGCAAGACCAGCCTGCATTCAAGTCACTGCAGGGATATCCGGCCTTATTTCGAGTCAGGGCATCGGGGTGTCCATTCCACTTGAGGCCGCAAACTCAGGGTCCCTCTCACATACCTAGAGCTGAGAGAAGCCTCCTCTTAAGGTGCTTGTGGTAAGGTGGTATTCCTCTGGAGTCGAAGCCAGGGACTAACCTCCCATTTCGAGTTGATTTTTGGTCCACGGAGCTGTTTCTTGTTACTACAGTGACCTCACGTTCCCTCTAGCCTTGAAACAGTGTTCTTGGGCTTTCTCTGGAGTGCCGTCAAGGAAATCAAGGCTCCTTTCATGTGTGATGTGCAACACGGAATTGCTCTGCACGCAGTGCAGGGTATCGGGCCTCATTTTGCGGCGAGGGGGAAGTCTCATGGTTTTCTCGAGTTGCGGTGGGAACCTGGGGTATATTCTGAGTTACGATGGGGATAGCCCTTCCACCCACGTGTTTGTTCAGCGACGTCAGGACTCCTGCCTAGTTGCGAGGGACAACTCGGGATTCTCCTCGAGGCTTGGCAGGGCAATTGGGATGCCTCTCCAGCTGAGGCGGGAGACCAAGGGTCCCTTTCCACGTGCCACAGGAATCCTGGGACTCCTATCAAGTTTCATGAGGAATCAGGCATCGTCTCCTTTGGAGGCACTGATCTCTGCGTACCTCTGAAGTTTTCAAAGAATGTGAGGCCTCCGGTCGCGATGAGGTGGGGAACTAGGTCTTTCTCTGTGGTCTCCACAGGGGATTCAGACAGCCTTTCGTCTTGGGAGATAGAAGACGAGCCTGCATTCAAGTCACTGCAGGGATATCCGGGCTTATTTCAAGTCAGGGAATCGCGGTGTCCATTCCACTTGAGGCCGCAAAATCAGGGTCCCTCTAACATACCTAGAGCTGAGAGAAGCCTCCCCTTGAGGTGCTTGTGGTAAGGTGGTATTCCTTTGGAGTCAAAGCCAGGGACTAACCTCTCATCTCGAGTTAATTTTTGGGCCACGGATCTCTTTCTTGTTGCTACAGTGACCTCAGGATCCCTCTAGCCTTGTAACAGTGTTCTTGGGGTTTCTCTGGAGTGCCATCAAGGAAATCAAGGCTCCTTTCATGTTTGATGTGCAACACGGAATTGCTCTGCACGCAGTGATGGGGAATCGGGCCTCATCTCGCGGCGAGGGGGAAGTCTCATGGTTTTTCTCGAGTTGCGGTGGGAACCTGGGGTATATTCTCGAGTTACGAAGGGGATGGCCCTTCCACACACGTGTTTGTTCAGCGAAGTCAGGACTCCTGCCTAGTTGTGAGGGACAACTCGGGATTCTCCTCGAGGCTTGGCAGGGCAATTGGGACGCCTCTCCAGCTGAGGCGGGAGACCAAGGGTCCCTTTCCATGTGCCACAGGAATCCTGGGACTCCTATCAGTTTCACGAGGAATCAGGCATCGTCTCCTTTGGAGGCACTGATCTCCGTGTACCTCTGAAGTTTTCAAAGGATGTGAGGCCTCCGGTCGTGATGAGGTGGATATCTAGGTCTTTCTCTCTGTTCTCCACAGGGGATTCAGAGAGCCTTTCGTCTTGGGAGATGCAAGACGAGCCTGCATTCAAGTCACTGCAGGGATATCTGGCCTTATTTCGAGTCAGGGCATCGGGGTGTCCATTCCACTTGAGGCCGCAAACTCAGGGTCCCTCTCACATACCTAGAGCTGAGAGAAGCCTCCTCTTAAGGTGCTTGTGGTAAGGTGGTATTCCTCTGGAGTCGAAGCCAGGGACTAACCTCTCATTTCGAGTTGATTTTTGGTCCACGGAACTGTTTCTTGTTACTACAGTGACCTCACGTTCCCTCTAGCCTTGAAACAGTGTTCTTGGGCTTTCTCTGGAGTGCCGTCAAGGAAATCAAGGCTCCTTTCATGTGAGATGTGCAACACTTAATTGCTCTGCACGCAGTGCAGGGTATCGGGCCTCATTTTGCGGCGAGGGGGAAGTCTCATGGTTTTCTCGAGTTGCGGGGGAAACCTGGGGTATATTCTGAGTTACTATGGGGATAGCCCTTCCACCCACGTGTTTGTTCAGCGAAGTCAGGACTCCTGCCTAGTTGCGAGGGACAACTCGGGATTCTCCTCGAGGCTTGGCAGGGCAATTGGGATGCCTCTCCAGCTGAGGCGGGAGACCAAGGGTCCCTTTCCACGTGCCACAGGAATCCTGGGACTCCTATCAGTTTCACGAGGAATCAGGCATCGTCTCCTTTGGAGGCACTGATCTCCGTGTAACTCTGAAGATTTTAAAGGATGTGAGGCCTCCGGTCGCGATGAGGTGGGGAATTAGGTCTTTCTCTGTGTTCTCCACAGGGGATTCAGACAGCCTTTCGTCTTGGGAGATGCAAGACGAGCCTGCATTCAAGTCACTGCAGGGATATCCGGCCTTATTTCGAGTCAGGGCATCGCGGTGTCCATTCCAATTGAGGCCGCAAAATCAGGGTCCCTCTCACATACCTAGAGCTGAGAGAAGCCTCCTCTTGAGGTGATGGTGGTAAAGTGGTATTCCTCTGGAGTCAAAGCCAGGGACTAATCTCTCATCTCGAGTTGATATTTGGTCCACGGAGATCTTTCGTGTGGCTACAGTGACCTCAGGATCCCTCTAGCCTTGAAACAGTGTCCTTGGGGTTTCTCTGGAGTACCATCAAGGAAATCAAGGCTCCTTTCATGTGTGATGTGCAAGACGGAATTGCTCTGCACGCAGTGCAGGGGAATCGGGCCTCATCTCGCGGCGAGGGGGAAGTCTCATGGTTTTTCTCGAGTTGCGGCGGGAACCTGGGGTATATTCTCGAGTTACGACGGGGATGGCCCTTCCACCCACGTGTTTGTTCAGCGACGTCAGGACTCCTGCCTAGTTGCGAGGGACAACTCGGGATTCTCCTCGAGGCTTGGCAGGGCAATTGGGACGCCTCTCCAGCTGAGGCGGGAGACCAAGGGTCCCTTTCCACGTGCCACAGGAATCCTGGGACTCCTATCAAGTTTCAGGAGGGGTCAGGCATCGTCTCCTTTGGAGGCACTAATCTCTGCGTACCTCTGAAGTTTTCAAAGAATGTGAGGCCTCCGGTCGCGATGAGGTGGGGAACTAGGTCTTTCTCTGTGGTCTCCACAGGGGATTCAGACAGCCTTTCGTCTTGGGAGATGGAAGACGAGCCTGCATTCAAGTCACTGCAGGGATATCCGGGCTTATTTCAAGTCAGGGCATCGCGGTGTCCATTCCAATTGAGGCCGCAAAATCAGGGTCCCTCTAACATACCTAGAGCTGAGAGAAGCCTCCCCTTGAGGTGCTTGTGGTAAGGTGGTATTCCTCTGGAGTCAAAGCCAGGGACTAACCTCTCATCTGGAGTTGATTTTTGGGCCACGGATCTCTTTCTTGTTGCTACAGTGACCTCAGGATCCCTCTAGCCTTGAAACAGTGTTCTTGGGGTTTCTCTGGAGTGCCATCAAGGAAATCAAGGCTCCTTTCATGTGTGATGTGCAACACGGAATTGCTCTGCACGCAGTGATGGGGAATCGGGCCTCATCTCGCGGCGAGGGGGAAGTCTCATGGTTTTTCTCGAGTTGCGGCGGGAACCTGGGGTATATTCTCGAGTTACGAAGGGGATGGCCCTTCCACACACGTGTTTGTTCAGCGAAGTCAGGACTCCTGCCTAGTTGTGAGGGACAACTCGGGATTCTCCTCGAGGCTTGGCAGGGCAATTGGGACGCCTCTCCAGCTGAGGCGGGAGACCAAGGGTCCCTTTCCACGTGCCACAGGAATCCTGGGACTCCTATCAAGTTTCACGAGGAATCAGGCATCGTCTCCTTTGGAGGCACTGATCTCCGTGTACCTCTGAAGTTTTCAAACGATGTGAGGCCTCCGGTCGTGATGAGGTGGATAACTAGGTCTTTCTCTCTGTTCTCCACAGGGGATTCAGACAGCCTTTCGTCTTGGGAGATGCAAGACGAGCCTGCATTCAAGTCACTGCAGGGATATCTGGCCTTATTTCGAGTCAGGGCATCGGGGTGCCCATTCCACTTGAGGCCGCAAACTCAGGGTCCCTCTCACATACCTAGAGCTGAGAGAAGCCTCCTCTTAAGGTGCTTGTGGTAAGGTGGTATTCCTCTGGAGTCGAAGCCAGGGACTAAGCTCTCATCTCGAGTTGATTTTTGGTCCTCTAAGCTCTTTCGTGTGGCTACAGTGATCTCAGGATCCCTCTAGCCTTGAAACAGTGTTCTTGGGGGTTCTCTGGAGTGCCATCAAGGAAATCAAGGCTCCTTTCATGTGTGATGTGCAACACGGAATTGCTCTGCACGCAGTGCAGGGGAATCGGGCCTCATCTCGCAGCGAGGGGGAAGTCTCATGGTTTTTCTCGAGTTGCGGCGGGAACCTGGGGTATATTCTCGAGTTACGACGGGGATGGCCCTTCCACCCACGTGTTTGTTCAGCGAAGTCAGGACTCCTGCCTAGTTGTGAGGGACAACTCGGGATTCTCCTCGAGGCTTGGCAGGGCAATTGGGACGCCTCTCCAGCTGAGGCGGGAGACCAAGGGTCCCTTTCCACGTGCCACAGGAATCCTGGGACTCCTATCAAGTTTCATGAGGAATCAGGCATCGTCTCCTTTGGAGGCACTGATCTCTGCGTACCTCTGAAATTTTCAAAGAATGTGAGGCCTCCGGTCGCGATGAGGTGGGGAACTAGGTCTTTCTCTGTGGTCTCCACAGGGGATTCAGACAGCCTTTCGTCTTGGGAGATGGAAGACGAGCCTGCATTCAAGTCACTGCAGGGATATCCGGGCTTATTTCAAGTCAGGGCATCGCGGTGTCCATTCCACTTGAGGCCGCAAAATCAGGGTCCCTCTACATACCTAGAGCTGAGAGAAGCCTCCCCTTGAGGTGCTTGTGATAAGGTGGTATTCCTCTGGAGTCAAAGCCAGGGACTAACCTCTCATCTGGAGTTGATTTTTGGGCCACGGATCTCTTTCTTGTTGGAACAGTGACCTCAGGATCCCTCTAGCCTTGAAACAGTGTTCTTGGGGTTTCTCTGGAGTGCCATCAAGGAAATCAAGGCTCCTTTCATGTTCGATGTGCAACACGGAATTGCTCTGCACGCAGTGATGGGGAATCGGGCCTCATCTCGCGGCGAGGGGGAAGTCTCATGGTTTTTCTCGAGTTGCGGCGGGAACCTGGGGTATATTCTCGAGTTACGAAGGGGATGGCCCTTCCACACACGTGTTTGTTCAGCGAAGTCAGGACTCCTGCCTAGTTGTGAGGGACAACTCGGGATTCTCCTCGAGGCTTGGCAGGGCAATTGGGACGCCTCTCCAGCTGAGGCGGGAGACCAAGGGTCCCTTTCCACGTGCCACAGGAATCCTGGGACTCCTATCAAGTTTCACGAGGAATCAGGCATCGTCTCCTTTGGAGGCACTGATCTCCGTGTACCTCTGAAGTTTTCAAAGGATGTGAGGCCTCCGGTCGTGATGAGGTGGATAACTAGGTCTTTCTCTCTGTTCTCCACAGGGGATTCAGACAGCCTTTCGTCTTGGGAGATGCAAGATGAGCCTGCATTCAAGTCACTGCAGGGATATCTGGCCTTATTTCGAGTCAGGGCATCGGGGTGTCCATTCCACTTGAGGCCGCAAACTCAGGGTCCCTCTCCCATACCTAGAGCTGAGAGAAGCCTCCTCTTAAGGTGCTTGTGGTAAGGTGGTATTCCTCTGGAGTCGAAGCCAGGGACTAACCTCTCATTTCGAGGTGATTTTTGGTCCACGGTGCTGTTTCTTGTTACTACAGTGACCTCAGGTTCCCTCTATCCTTGAAACAGTGTTCTTGGGGTTTCTCTGGAGTGCCGTCAAGGAAATCAAGGCTCGTTTCATGTGAGATGTGCAACACTTAATTGCTCTGCACGAAGTGCAGGGTATCGGGCGTCATTTTGCGGCGAGGGGGAAGTCTCATTGTTTTCTCGAGTTGCGGGGGGAACCTGGGGTATATTCTGAGTTACGATGGGGATAGCCCTTACACCCACGTGTTTGTTCAGCGACGTCAGGACTCCTGCCTAGTTGCAAGGGACAACTCGGGATTCTCCTCGAGGCTTGGCAGGGCAATTGGGATGCCTCTCCAGCGGCGGCGGGAGACCAAGGGTCCCTTTCCACGTGCCACAGGAATCCTGGAACTCCTATCAAGTTTCACGAGGAGTCAGGCATCGTCTCCTTTGGAGGCACTGATCTCCGCGTACCTCTGGAGTTTTCAAAGGATGTGAGGCCTCCGGTCGCGATGAGCTGGGGAACTATGTCTTTCTCTGTGGTCTCCACAGGGGATTCAGACATCCTTTCATCTTGGGAGATGCAAGACGAGCCTGCATTCAAGTCACTGCAGGGATATTCGGCCTTATATCGCGTCAGGACATCGCAGTGTCCATTACACGTGAGGCCGCAAACTCATGGTCCCTCTCACATACCTAGAGCTGAGAGAAGCCTCCTCTTGAGGTGCTTGTGGTAAGGTGGTATTCCTCTGGAGTCGAAGCCAGGGACTAACCTCTCATCTCGAGTTGATTCTTGGTCCACGGAGTTCTTTCGTGTTGCTACAGTGACCTCAGGATACCTCTAGCCTTGAAACAGTGTTCTTGGGGTTTCTCTGGAGGGCGATCAAGGAAATCAAGGCTCCTTTCATGTGTGACGTGCAACACGAAATTGCTCTGCATGCAGTGCAGGAGAATCGAGCCTCATCTCGCGGCGAGGGGGAAGTCTCATGGTTTTTCTCAAGTTGCGGCGGGACCCTGGGGTATATTCTCGAGTTATGACGGGGATGGCCCTTCCAGCCACGTGTTTGTTCAGCCACGTCAGGACTCCTGCCTAGTTGCGAGGGACAACTCGGGATTCTCCTCGAGGCTTGGCAGGGCAATTGGGACGCCTCTCCAGCTGAGGCGGGAGACCAAGGGTCCCTTTCCACGTGCCACAGGAATCCTGGGACTCCTATCAGTTTCACGAGGAATCAGGCATCGTCTCCTTTGGAGGCACTGATCACCGCGTACCTCTGGAGTTTTCAAAGGATGTGAGGCCTCCGGTCGCGATGAGTTGGGGAACTAGGTCTTTTTCTGTGGTCTCCACAGGGGATTCAGACAGCATTTCGTCTTGGGAGATGCAAGACGAGCCTGCATTCAAGTCTCTGCAGGGATATACGGCCTTATTTCGAGTCAGGGCATCGCGGTGTCCATTCCACTTGAGGCCGCAAAATCAGGGTCCCTCTCACATACCTAGAGCTGAGAGAAGCCTCCTCTTGAGGTGCTTGTGGTAAGGTGGTATTCCTCTGGAGTCAAAGCCAGGGACTAACCTCTCATCTCGAGTTGATATTTGGTCCACGGAGATCTTTCGTGTGGCTACAGTGACCTCAGGATCCCTCTAGCCTTGAAACAGTGTTCTTGGGGTTTCTCTGGAGTGCCATCAAGGAAATCAAGGCTCCTTTCATGTGTGATGTGCAACACGGAATTGCTCTGCACACAGTGCAGGGGAATCGGGCCTCATCTCGCGGCGAGGGGGAAGTCTCATGGTTTTTCTCGAGTTGCGGCGGGAACCTGGGGTATATTCTCGAGTTACGACGGGGATGGCCCTTCTACCCACGTGTTTGTTCAGCGACGTCAGGACTCCTGCCTATTTGCGAGGGACAACTCGGGATTCTCCTCGAGGCTTGGCAGGGCAATTGGGACGCCTCTCCAGCTGAGGCGGGAGACCAAGGGTCCCTTTCCACGTGCCACAGGAATCCTGGGACTCCTATCAAGTTTCACGAGGAGTCAGGCATCGTCTCCTTTGGAGGCACTGATCTCCGCGTACCTCTGGAGTTTTCAAAGGATGTGAGGCCTCCGGTCGCGATGAGGTGGGAAACTAGGTCTTTTTCTGTGGTCTCCACAGGGGATTCAGACATCCTTTCGTCTTGGGAGATGCAAGAGGAGCCTGCATTCAAGTCACTGCAGGGATGTCCGTCCTTATTTCGAGTCAGGGCATCGCGGTGTCCATTCCACTTGAGGCCGCAAACTCAGGGTCCCTCTCACATACCTAGAGCTGAGAGAAGCCTCCTCTTGAGGTGCTTGTGGTAAGGTGGTATTCCTCTGGAGTCGAAGCCAGGGACTAACCTCTCATCTCGAGTTGATTTTTGGGCCACGGAGCTCTTTCGTGTGGCTACAGTGACCTCAGGATCCCTCTAGCCTTGAAACAGTGTTCTTGGGGTTTCTCTGGAGTGCCATCAAGGAAATCAAGGCTCCTTTCATGTGTGATGTGCAACACGGAATTGCTCTGCACGCAGTGCAGAGGAATCAGGCCTCATCTCGCGGCGAGGGGGAAGTCTCATGGTTTTTCTTGAGTTGCGGCGGGAACCTGGGGTATATTCTCGAGTTACGACGGGGATGGCCCTTCCACCCACGTGTTTGTTCAGCGACGTCAGGACTCCTGCCTAGTTGCAAAGGACAACTCGGGATACTCCTCGAGGCTTGGCAGGGCAATTGGGACGCCTCTCCAGCTGAGGCGGGAGACCAAGGGTCCCTTTCCACGTGCCACAGGAATCCTGGGACTCCTATCAAGTTTCAGGAGGAGTCAGGCATCGTCTCCTTTGGAGGCACGGATCTCCGCCTACGTCTGAAATTTTCAAAGGATGTGAGGCCTCCGGTTGCGAAGATGTGAGGAACTAGGTCTTTCTCTGTGTTCTCCACAGGGGATTCAGACATCCTTTCGTCTTGGGAGATGCAACACGAGCCTGCATTCAAGTCACTGCAGGGATATCTGGCCTTATTTCGAGTCAGGGAATCGGGGTGTCCATTCCACTTGAGGCCGCAAACTCAGGGTCCCTCTCACATACCAAGAGCTGAGAGAAGCCTCCTCTTAAGGTGCTTGTGGTAAGGTGGTATTCCTCTGGAGTCGAAGCCAGGGACTAACCTCTCATTTCGAGGTGATTTTTGGTCCACGGAGCTGTTTCTTGTTACTACAGTGACCTCAGGTTCCCTCTAGCCTTGAAAGAGTGTTCTTGGGGTTTCTCTGCAGTGCCATCAAGGAAATCAAGGCTACTTTCATGTGTGATGTGCAACACGGAATTGCTCTACACGCAGTGCAGGATATCGGGCCTCATTTTGCGGTGAGGGGGAAGTCTCAAGGTTTTTCTCGAGTTGAGGTGGGAACCTGGGGTATATTCTCGAGTTATGACGGGCATGGCCCTTCCACCAACGTGTTTGTTCAGCCAAGTCAGGACTCCTGCCTAGTTGCGAGGGACAACTCGGGATTCTCCTCGAGGCTTGGCAGGGCAATTGGGACGCCTCTCCAGCTGAGGCGGGAGACCAAGGGTCCCATTCCACTTGCCACAGGAATCCTGGAACTCCTATCAAGTTTCACGAGGAGTTAGGCATCGTCTCCTTTAGAGGCACTGATCTCCCCGTACCTCTGGAGTCTTCAAAGGATATGAGGCCTCCGGTCGCGATGAGGTGGGGAACTAGGTCTTTCTCTGTGGTTTCCACAGGGGATTCAGACATCCTTTCATCTTGGGAGATGCAAGACGAGCCTTCATTCAAGTCACTGCAGGGATATTGGGCCTTATTTCGCGTCAGGGCATCACAGTGTCCATTCCACTTGAGGCCGCAAACTCAGGGTCCCTCTCACATACCTAGAGCTGAGAGAAGCCTCCTCTTGAGGTGCTTGTGGTAAGGTGGTATTCCTCTGGAGTCGAAGCCTCGGACTAACCTCTCATCTCGAGTTGATTTTTGGTCCACGGAGCTCTTTCGTGTTGCTACAGTGACTTCAGTTTTCCTCTAGCCTTGAAACAGTGTTCTTGGGGTTTCTCTAGAGTGCCATCAAGAAAATCAAGGCTCCTTTCATGTTTGATGTGCAACACGGAATTGCTCTGCATGCAGTGCAGGAGAATCGAGCCTCATCTCGCGGCGAGGGGGAAGTCTCATGGTTTTTCTCCAGTTGCGGCGGGAACCTGGGGTATATTCTCGAGTTACAACGGGGATGGCCCTTCCACCCACGTGTTTGTTCAGCGACGTCAGGACTCCTGCCTAGTTGCGAGGGACAACTCGGGATTCTCCTCGAGGCTTGGCAGGGCAATTGGGACGCCTCTCCAGCTGAGGCAGGAGACCAAGGGTCCCTTTCCACGTGCCACAGGAATCCTGGGACTCCTATCAAGTTTCACGAGGAGTCAGGGATCGTCTCCTTTGGAGGCACTGATCTCCGCGTACCTCTGGAGTTTTCAAAGGATGTGAGGCATCCGGTCGCCATGAGGTGGGGAACTAGGTCTTTCTCTGTGGTCTCCACAGGGGATTCAGACATCCTTTCATCTTGGGAGATAGAAGACGAGCCTGCTTTCAAGTCACGGCAGGGATATCCGGCCTTATTTCAAGTCAGGGCATCGGGGTGTCCATTCCACTTGAGGCCGCAAACTCAGGGTCCCTCTCACATACCTAGATCTGAGAGAAGCATCCTCTTGAGGTGCTTGTGGTAAGGTGGTATTCCTCTGGAGTCAAAGCCAGGGACTAACCTCTCATCTCGAGTTGATTTTTGGGCCACGGATCTCTTTCTTGTTGCTACAGTGACCTCAGGATACCTCTAGGCTTGAAACAGTGTTCTTGGGGTTTCTCTGCAGTGCCATCAAGGAAATCAAGGCTCCTTTCATGTGTGATGTGCAACACGGTACTGTTCTGCATGCAGTGCAGGAGAATCGAGCTTCATCTCGCGGCGAGGGGGAAGTCTCATGGTTTTTTTCGAGTTGCGTCGTGAACCTGGGGTATATTTTCGAGTTATGACGGGGATGGCCCTCCCACCCACGTGTTTGTTCAGCGACGTCCGGACTCCTGCCTAGTTGCGAGGGACAACTCGGGATTCTCCTCGAGGCTTGGCAGGGCAATTGGGACGCCTCTCCAGCTGAGGCGGGAGACCAAGAGTCCCATTCCACGTGCCACAGGAATCCTGGGACTCCTATCAAGTTTCACGAGGAGTCAGGCATCGTCTCCTTTGGAGGCACTGATCTCCGCGTACCTCTGGAGTTTTCAAAGGATGTGAGGACTCCGGTCGCGATGAGGTGGGGAACTAGGTCTTTCTCTGTGGTCTGCACAGGGGATTCAGACATCCTTTCGTCTTGGGAGATGCAAGACGAGCCTGCATTCAAGTCACTTCAGGGATATCCGGCCTTATTTCGAGTCAGGGCATCGCGGTGTCCATTCCACTTGAGACCGCAAACTCAGGGTCCCTCCCACATACCTAGAGCTGAGAGAAGCCTCCTCTTGAGGTGCTTGTGGTAAGGTGGTTTTCCTCTGGAGTCGAATCCAGGGACAAACCTCTCATTTCGAGTTGATTTTTGGTCCACGGAGCTCTTTCTTGTTGCTACAGTGACCTCAGGTTCCCTCTAGCCTTGAAACAGTGTTCTTGGGGTTTCTCTGGAGTGCCATCAAGAAAATCAAGGCTCCTTTCATGTGTGATGTGCAACACGGAATTGCTCTGCACGCAGTGCAGGGTATCAGGCCTCATTTTGCGGCGAGGGGGAAGTCTCATGGTTTTCTCGAGTTGCAATGGGAACCTGGGGTATATTCTCGAGTTACGACGGGGATAGCCCTTCCACCCACGTGTTTGTTCAGCTAGTCAAGACTCCTGCCTAGTTGCGAGGGACAACTCGGGATTCTCCTCGAGGCTTGGCAGGGCAATTGGGATGCCTCTCCAGCTGAGGCGGGAGACCAAGGGTCCCTTTCCACGTGCCACAGAAATCCTGGGACTCCTATCAAGTTTCACGAGGAGTCAGGCATCGTCTCCTTTGGAGGCACTGATCTCCGCGTACCTCTGAAGTTTTCAAAGGATGGGAGGCCTTCTCTCACGATGAGGTGGGGAACTAGGTCTTTCTCTGTGGTCTCCACAGGGGATTCAGACATCCTTTCGTCTTGGGAGATGCAAGACGAGCTTGCATTCAAGTCACTGCAGGTATATCCGGCCTTATTTCGAGTCAGGGCATCGCGGTGTTCATTTCACTTGAGGCCGCAAACTCAGGGTCCCTCTCACATACATAGAGCTGAGAGAAGCCTCCTCTTGAGTTGCTTGTGTTAAGGTGGTATTCCTCTGGAGTTGAAGCCAGGGACTAACCTCTAATCTCGAGTTGATTTTTGGGCCATGGAGCTCTTTTGTGTTGCTACAGTGACCTCAGGATCCCTCTAGCCTTGAAACAGTGTCCTTGGGGTTTCTCTGGAGTACCATCAAGGAAATCAAGGCTCCTTTCATGTGTGATGTGCAACATGAAATTGCTCTGCACACAGTGCAGGGGAATCGGGCCTCATCTCGCGGCGAGGGGGACGTCTCATGGTTTTACTCGAGTTGCGGCGGGAACCTGGGGTATATTCTCGAGTTACGACGGGGATGGCCCTTTCACCCACGTGTTTATTCAGCGACGGCCGGACTCCTGCCTAGTTGCGAGGGACAACTCGGGATTCTCCTCGAGGCTTGGCAGGGCAATTGGGACGCCTCTCCAGCTGAGGCGGGAGACCAAGGGTACCTTTCCACGTGCCACAGGAATCCTGGGACTCCTATCAAGTTTGACAAGGAGTCAGGCATCGTCTCCTTTGGAGGCACTGATCTCCGCGTACCTCTGGAGTTTTCAAAGGATGTGAGGCCTCCGGTCGCGATGAGGTGGGGAACTAGGTCTTTCTCTGAGGTCTCCACAGGGGATTCAGACATCCATTCTTCTTGGGAAATGCAAGACGAGCCTGCATTCAAGTCACTGCAGGGATATCCGCCCTTATTTCGAGTCAGGGCATCGCGGTGTCCATTCCACTTGAGGCCGCAAACTCAGGGTCCCTCTCCCATACATAGAGCTGAGAGAAGCCTCCTCTTGAGGTGCTTGTGGTAAGGTGGTATTCCTCTGGAGTCGAAGCCAGGGACTAAGCTCTCATCTCGAGTTGATTTTTCGTCCTCGAAGCTCTTTCGTGTGGCTACAGTGACCTCAGGATCCCTCTAGCCTTGAAACAGTGTTCTTGGGGGTTCTCTGGAGTGCCATCAAGGAAATCAAGGCTCCTTTCATGTTCGATGTGCAACACGGAATTGCTCTGCACGCAGTGATGGGGAATCGGGCCTCATCTCGCGGCGAGGGCGAAGTCTCATGGTTTTTCTCGAGTTGCGGCGGGAACCTGGGGTATATTCTCGAGTTACGAAGGGGATGGCCCTTCCACACACGTGTTTGTTCAGCGAAGTCAGGACTCCTGCCTAGTTGTGAGGGACAACTCGGGATTCTCCTCGAGGCTTGGCAGGGCAATTGGGACGCCTCTCCAGCTGAGGCGGGAGACCAAGGGTCCCTTTCCACGTGCCACAGGAATCCTGGGACTCCTATATAGTTTCACGAGGAATCAGGCATCGTCTCCTTTGGATGCACTGATTTCCGTGTACCTCTGAAGTTTTCAAAGGATGTGAGGCCTCCGGTCGTGATGAGGTGGATAACTAGGTCTTTCTCTCTGTTCTCCACAGGGAATTCAGACAGCCTTTCGTCTTGGGAGATGCAAGACGAGCCTGCATTCAAGTCACTGCAGGGATATCTGGCCTTATTTCGAGTCAGGGCATCGGGGTGTCCATTCCACATGAGGCCGCAAACTCAGGGTCCCTCTCCCATACCTAGAGCTGAGAGAAGCCTCCTCTTAAGGTGCTTGTGGTAAGGTGGTATTCCTCTGGAGTCGAAGCCAGGGACTAACCTCTCATTTCGAGGTGATTTTTGGTCCACGGAGCTGTTTCTTGTTACTACAGTGACCTCAGGTTCCCTCTATCCTTGAAACAGTGTTCTTGGGGTTTCTCTGGAGTGCCGTCAAGGAAATCAAGGCTCGTTTCATGTGAGATGTGCAACACTTAATTGCTCTGCACGCAGTGCAGGGTATCGGGCCTCATTTTGCGGCGAGGGGGAAGTCTCATGGTTTTCTCGAGTTGCGGGGGGAACCTGGGGTATATTCTGAGTTACGATGGGGATAGCCCTTACACCCACGTGTTTGTTCAGCGACGTCAGGACTCCTGCCTAGTTGCAAGGGACAACTCGGGATTCTCCTCGAGGCTTGGCAGGGCAATTGGGATGCCTCTTCAGCTGCGGCGGGAGACCAAGGGTCCCTTTCCACGTGCCACAGGATTCCTGGAACTCCTATCAAGTTTCACAAGGAGTCAGGCATCGTCCCCTTTGGAGGCACTGATCTCCGCATACCTCTGGAGTTTTCAAAGGATGTGAGGCCTCCGGTCGCGATGAGGTGGGGAACTAGGTCTTTCTCTGTGGTCTCCACAGAGGATTCAAACATCCTTTCAACTTGGGAGATGCAAGACGAGCCGGCATTCAAGTCACTGCAGGGATATCCGTCCTTATTTCGAGTCAGGGCATCGCGGTGTCCATTCCACTTGAGGCCGCAAACTCAGGGTCCCTCTCACATAGCTAGAGCTGAGAGAAGCCTCCTCTTGAGGTGCTTGTGGTAAGGTGGTATTCCTCTGGAGTCGAAGCCAGGGACTAAGCTCTCATCTCGAGTTGATTTTTGGTCCTCGGAGCTGTTTCTTGTTACTACAGTGACCTCAGGATCCCTCTAGCCTTGAAACAGTGTTCTTGGGCTTTCTCTGGAGTGCCATCAAGGAAATCAAGGCTCCTTTAATGTGTGATGTGCAACACGGAATTGCTCTGCACGCAGTGCAGGGGAATCGGGCCTCATCTCGCGGCGAGGGGGAAGTCTCATGGTTTTTCTCGAGTTGCGGCGGGAACCTGGGGTATATTCTCGAGTTACGACGGGGATGGCCCTTCTACCCACGTGTTTGTTCAGCGACGTTAGGACTCCTGCCTAGTTGCGAGGGACAACTCGGGATTCTCCTCGAGGCTTGGCAGGGCAATTGGGACGCCTCTCCAGCTGAGGCGGGAGACCAAGGGTCCCTTTCCACGTGCCACAGGAATCCTGGGACTCCTGTCAAGTTTCACGAGGAGTCAGGCATCGTCTCCTTTGGAGGCACTGATCTCCGCGTACCTCTGGAGTTTTCAAAGGATGTGAGGCCTCCGGTCGCGATGAGTTGGGGAACTAGGTCTTTTTCTGTGGTCTCCACAGGGGATTCAGACAGCCTTTCGTCTTGGGAGATGCAAGACGAGCCTGCATTCAAGTCACTGCAGGGATATCAGGCCTTATTTCGAGTCAGGGCATCGCGGTGTCCATTCCAATTGAGGCCGCAAAATCAGGGTCCCTCTCACATAACTAGAGCTGAGAGAAGCCTCCTCTTGAGGTGCTTGTGGTAAGGTGGTATTCCTCTGGAGTCGAAGCCAGGGACTAACCTCTCATCTCGAGTTGATATTTGGTCCACGGAGATCTTTCGTGTGGCTACAGTGACCTCAGGATCCCTCTAGCCTTGAAACAGTGTTCTTGGGGTTTCTCTGGAGTGCCATCAAGGAAATCAAGGCTCCTTTCATGTGTGATGTGCAACACGGAATTGCTCTGCAAGCAGTGCAGGGGAATCGGGCCTCATCTCGCGGCGAGGGGGAAGTCTCATTGTTTTTCTCGAGTTGCGGCGGGAACCTGGGGTATATTCTCAAGTTACGACGGGGATGGCCCTTCCACCCACGTGTTTGTTCAGCGACGTCAGGACTCCTGCCTAGTTGCGAGGGACAACTCGGGATTCTCCTCGAGGCTTGGCAGGGCAGCTGGGACGCCTCTCCAGCTGAGGCGGGAGACCAAGGGTCCCTTTCCACGTGCCACAGGAATCCTGGGACTCCTATCAAGTTTCACGAGGAGTTAGGCATCGTCTCCTTTAGAGGCACTGATCTCCGCGTACCTCTGGAGTCTTCAAAGGATGTGAGGTCTCCGGTCGCGATGAGGTGGGGAACTAGGTCTTTCTCTGAGTTCTCCACAGGCGATTCAGACATCCTTTCATCTTGGGAGATGCAAGACGAGCCTGCATTCAAGTCACTGCAGGGATATCCGGCCTTATTTTGAGTCAGGGCATTGCGGTGTCCATTCCACTTGAGGCCGCAAACTCAGGGTCCCTCTCACATACCTAGAGCTGAGAGAAGCCTCCTCTTGAGGTGCTTGTGGTAAGGTGGTATTCCTCTGGAGTCGAAGCCAGGGACTAAGCTCTCATCTCGAGTTGATTTTTGGGCCACGGAGCTCTTTCGTGTGGCTACAGTGACCTCAGGATCCCTCTAGCCTTGAAACAGTGTTCTTGGGTTTTCTCTGCAGTGCCCTCAAGGAAATCAAGGCTCCTTTCATGTGTGATGTGCAACAGGGAATTGCTCTGCACGCAGTGCAGGGGAATCGGGCCTCATCTCGCGGCGAGGGGGAAGTCTCATGTTTTTTCTTGAGTTGCGGCGGGAACCTGGGGTATATTCTCGAGTTACGACGGGGATGGCCGTTCCACCCACGTGTTTGTTCAGCGACGTCAGGACTCCTGCCTAGTTGCGAGGGACAACTCGGGATTCTCCTCGAGGCTTGGCAGGGCAATTGGGACGCCGCTCCAGCTGAGGCGGGAGACCAAGGGTCCCTTTCCACGTGCCACAGGAATCCTGGGACTCCTATCAAGTTTCAGGAGGAGTCAGGCATCGTCTCCTTTGGAGGAACGGATCTCCGCGTACCTCTGAAATTTTCAAAGGATGTGAGGCCTCCGGTCGCGAAGATGTGGGGAACTAGGTCTTTCTCTGTGGTCTCCACAGGGGATTCAGACATCCTTTCGTCTTGGGAGATGCAACACGAGCCTGCATTCAAGTCACTGCAGGGATATCTGGCCTTATTTCGAGTCAGGGCTTCGGGGTGTCCATTCCACTTGAGGCCGCAAACTCAGGGTCCCTCTCACATACCTAGAGCTGAGAGAAGCCTCCTCTTAAGGTGCTTGTGGTAAGGTGGTATTCCTCTGGAGTCGAAGCCAGGGACTAACCTCTCATTTCGAGGTGATTTTTAATCCATGGAGCTCTTTTGTGTTGCTACAGTGCCCTCAGGATCCCTCTAGCCTTGAAACAGTGTTCTTGGGGTTTCTCTGGAGTGCCGTCAAGGAAATCAAGGCTCCTTTCATGTGTGATGTGCAACACGGAATTGCTCTGCACGCAGTGCAGCGTATCGGGCCTCATTTTGCGGCGAGAGGGAAGTCTCATGGTTTTCTCGAGTTGCGGTGGGAACCTGGGGTAAATTCTGAGTTACGATGGGGATAGCCCTTCCAACCACGTGTTTGTTCAGCGACGTCAGGACTCCTGCCTAGTTGCGAGGGACAACTCGGGATTTTCCTCGAGGCTTGGCAGGGCAATTGGGACGCCTCTCCAGCTGAGGCGGGAGACCAAGGGTCCCTTTCCATGTGCCACAGGAATCCTGGGACTCCTATCAAGTTTGACGAGGAGTCAGGCATCGTCTCCTTTGGAGGCACTGATCTCCGCGTACCTCTGGAGTTTTCAAAGGATGTGACGCCTCCGGTCGCGATGAGGTGGGGAACTAGGTCTTTTTCTGTGTTCTCCACAGGGGATTCAGACATCCTTTCATCTTGGGAGATGCAAGACGAGCCTGCATTCAAGTCACTGCAGGGATATCCGGCCTTATTTCGAGTCAGGGCATCGCGGTGTCCATTCCACTTGAGGCCGCAAACTCAGGGTCCCTCTCCCATACCTAGAGCTGAGAGAAGCCTCCTCTTGAGGGGCTTGTGGTAAGGTGGTATTCCTCTGGAGTCTAAGCCAGGGACTAACCTCTCATCTCGAGTTGATTTTTGGTCCACGGAGCTCTTTCGTGTGGCTACAGTGACCTCAGGATCCCTCTAGCCTTGAAATAGTGTTCCTGGGGTTTCTCTGGAGTGCAATCAAGGAAATCAAGGCTCCTTTCATGTGTGATGTGCAACACGGAATTGCTCTGCACGCAGTGCAGGGGAATCGGGCCTCATCTCACGGCGAGGGGGAAGTCTCATGGTTTTTCTCTAGTTGCGGCGGGAACCTGGGGTATATTCTCGAGTTACGACGGGGATGGCCCTTCCACCCACGTGTTTGTTCAGCGAAGTCAGGACTCCTGAGTAGTTGTGAGGGACAACTCGGGATTCTCCTTGAGGCTTGGCAGGGCAATTGGGACGCCTCTCCAGCTGAGGCGGGAGACCAAGGTTCCCTTTCCACGTGCCATAGGAATCCTGGGACTCCTATAAAGTTTCACGAGGAGTCAGGCATCGTCTCCTTTGGAGGCACTGATCTCCGCGTACCTCTGGAGTTTTCAAAGGATCTGAGGCCTCCGGTCGCGATGAGGTGGGGAACTAGGTCTTTTTCTGTGGTCTCCACAGGGGATTCAAACATCCTTTCGTCTTGGGAGATGCAAGACGAGCCTGCATTCAAGTCACTGCAGGGATATCCGTCCTTATTTCGAGTCAGGGCATCGCGGTGTCCATTCCACTTGAGGCCGCAAACTCAGGGTCCCTCTCACATACCTAGATCTGAGAGAAGCCTCCTCTTGAGGTGCTTGTGGTAAGGTGGTATTCCTCTGGAGTCGAAGCCAGGGACTAATCTCTCATCTCGAGTTGATTTTTGGGCCACGGAGCTCTTTCGTGTGGCTACAGTGACCTCAGGATCCCTCTAGCCTTGAAACAGTGTTCTTGGGGTTTCTCTGCAGTGTCCTCAAGGAAATCAAAGCTCCTTTCATGTGTGATGTGCAACACGGAATTGCTCTGCACGCAGTGCAGGGGAATCGGGCCTCATCTCGCGACGAGGGGGAAGTCTCATGGTTTTTCTCAAGTTGCGGCGGGAACCTGGGGTATATTCTCGAGTTACGACGGGGATGCCCCTTCCACCCACGTGTTTGTTCAGCGACGTCAGGACTCCTGCCTAGTTGTGAGGGACAACTCAGGATTCTCCTCGCGGCTTGGCAGGGCAATTGGGACGCCTCTCCAGCTGAGGCGGGAGACCAAGTGTCCCTTTCCACGTGCCACAGGAATCCTGGGGCTCCTATCAAGTTTGACGAGGAGTTAGGCATCGTCTCCTTTGGAGGCACTGATCTCGGCGTACCTCTGGAGTTTTCAAAGGATGTGAGGCCTCCGTTCGCGATGAGGTGGGGAACTATTTCTTTTTCTGTGGTCTCCACAGGGGATTCAGACATCCTTTCGTCTTGGGAGATGCAAGAGGAGCCTGCATTCAAGTCACTGCAGGGATATCCGTCCTTATTTCGAGTCAGGGCATCGCGGTGTCCATTCCACTTGAGGCCGCAAACTCAGGGTCCCTCTCACATACCTAGAGCTGAGAGAAGCCTCCTCTTGAGGTGCTTGTGGTAAGGTGGTATTCCTCTGGAGTCGAAGCCAGGGACTAAGCTCTCATCTCGTGTTGATTGTTGGGCCACGGAGCTCTTTCGTGTGGCTACAGTGACCTCAGGATCCCTCTAGCCTTGAAACAGTGTTCTTGGGGTTTCTCTGCAGTGCCCTCAAGGAAATCAAGGCTCCTTTCATGTGTGATGTGCAACACGGAATTGCTCTGCACGCAGTGCAGGGGAATCGGGCCTCATCTCGCGACGAGGGGGAAGTCTCATGGTTTTTCTCGAGTTGCGGCGGGAACCTGGGGTATATTCTCGAGTTACGACGGGGATGGCCCTTCCACCCACATGTTTGTTCAGCGAAAGCAGGACTCCTGCCTAGTTGCGAGGGAAAACTCGGGATTCTCCTCGAGGCTTGGCAGGGCAATTGGGACGCCTCTCCAGCTGAGGCGGGAGACCAAGGTTCCCTTTCCACGTGCCACAAGAATCCTGGGACTCCTATCAAGTTTCACGAGGAGTCAGGCATCGTCTCCTTTGGAGGCACTGATCTCCGCGTCCCTCTGGAGTTTTCAAAGGATGTGAGGCCTCCGGTCGCGATGAGGTGGGGAACTAGGTCTTTCTCTGTGGTCTCCACAGGGGATTCAGACATCCTTTCATCTTGGGAGATGCAAGACGAGCCTTCATTCATGTCACTGCAGGGATATCCGGCCTTATTTCTCGTCAGGGCATCGCGGTGTCCATTCCACTTGAGGCCGCAAACTCAGGGTCCCTCCCATATACCTAGAGCTGAGAGAAGCCTCCTCTTGAGGTGCTTGTGGTAAGGTGGTATTCCTCTGGAGTCGAAGCCAGGGACAAACCTCTCATTTTGAGTTGATTTTTGGTCCACGGAGCTCTTTCCTGTTGTTACAGTGACCTCAGGATCCCTCTAGCCTTGAAACAGTGTTCTTGGGGTTTCTCTGGAGTGCCATCGAGAAAATCAAGGCTCCTTTCATGTGTGATGTGCAACACGAAATTGCTCTGCACGCAGTGCAGGGTATCGGGCCTCATTTTGCGGCGAGGGGGAAGTCTCATGGTTTTTCTCGAGTTGCGGCCGGAACCTGGGGTATATTCTCGAGTTACGACGGGGATGGCCCTTCCACCCACGTGTTTGTTCAGCGACGTCAGGACTCCTGCCTAGTTGCGAGGGACAACTCGGGATTCTCCTCGAGGCTTGGCAGGGCAATTGGGACGCCTCTCCAGCTGAGGCGGGAGACCAAGGGTCCCTTTCCACGTGCCACAGGAATCCTGGGACTCCTATCAAGTTTCACGAGGAGTCAGGCATCGTCTCCTTTGGAAGCACTGATCTCCGCGTACCTGTGGAGTTTTCAAAGAATGTGAGGCCTCCGGTAGCGATGAGGTGGGGAACTAGGTCTTTTTCTGTGGTCTCCACAGGGGATTCAGACATCCTTTCGTCTTGGGAAATGCAAGACGAGCCTGAATTAAAGTCACTGCAGGGATATCCGGCCTTATTTCGAGTCAGGGCATCGCGGTGTCCATTCCAGTTGAGGCCGCAAACTAAGGGTACCTCTCACATACCTAGAGCTGAGAGAAGCCTCCTCTTGAGGTGCTTGTGGTAAGGTGGTATTCCTCTGGAGTCGAAGCCAGGGACTAACTTCTCATCTCGATTTGATTTTTGGTCGACGGAGCTCTTTCGTGTTGCTACAAGTGACCTCAGGATCCCTCTAGCCTTGAAACAGTGTTCTTGGGGTTTCTCTGCAGTGCCATCAAGGAAATCAAGGCTCCTTTCATGTGTGATGTGCAACATGGAATTGCGCTGCACGTAGTGCAGGAGAATAGGGCCTCATTTTGCGGCGAGGGGGAAGTCTCATGGTTTTTCTCGAGTTGCGGCGGGGACCTGGGGTATAATCTCGAGTTACGACGGGGATGGCGCTTCCACACACGTGCTTGTTCAGCGACGTCAGGACTCCTGCCTAGTTGCGAGGGACAACTCGGGATTCTCCTCGAGGCTTGGCAGGGCAATTGGGACGCCTCTCCAGCTGAGGGGGGAGACCAAGTGTCCCTTTCCACGTGCCACAGGAATCCTGGGACTCCTATCAAGTTTCACGAGGAGTCAGGCATCGTCTCCTTTGGAGGCACTGATCTCCGTGTACCTCTGGAGTTTTCAAAGGATGTGAGGCCTCCGGTCGCGATGAGGTGGGGAACTAGGTCTTTCTCTGTGGTCTCCACAGGGGATTCAGACATCCTTTCATCTTGGGAGATGCAAAACGAGCCTGCATTTAAGTCACTGCAGGGATATCCGGCCTTATTTGGCGTCAGGGCATTGTGGTGTCCATTCCACTTGAGGCCGCAAAATCAGGGTCCCTCTCACATAGCTAGAGCTGAGAGAAGCCTCCTCTTGAGGTGCTTGTGGTAAGGTGGTGTTCCTCTGGAGTCGAAGCCAGGGACTAACCTCTCATCTCGAGTTGATTTTTGGTCCACGGAGCTCTTTCGTGTTGCTACATTGACCTCAGGATCCCTCTAGCCTTGAAACAGTGTTCTTGGGGTTTCTCTGGAGTGCCATCAAGGAAATCAAGGCTCCTTTCATGTGTGATGTGCAAGACGCAATTGCTCTGCACGCAGTGCAGGGGAATCGGGCCTCATCTCGCGGCGAGGGGGAAGTCTCATGGTTTTTCTCGAGTTGCGGCGGGAACCTGGGGTATATTCTCGAGTTACGACGGGGATGGCCCTTCCACCCACGTGTTTGTTCAGCAACGGCAGGACTCCTGCCTAGTTGCGAGGGACAACTCGGGATTCTCCTCGAGGCTTGGCAGGTCAATTGGGAAGCCTCTCCAGCTGAGGCGGGAGACCAAGGGTCCCTATCCACGTGCCACAGGAATCCTGGGACTCCTATCAAGTTTCACGAGGAGTCAGGCATCGTTTCCTTTGGAGGCACTGATCTCCGTGTACCTCTGGAGTTTTAAAAGATGTGAGGCCTCCGGTCGCGATGAGGTGGGGAAGTAGGTCTTTCTCTGTGGTCTCCACAGGGGATTCAGACATCCTTTCATCTTGGGAGATGCAAGACGAGCCTGCATTCAAGTCACTGCAGGGATATCCGGCCTTATATCGAGTCAGGGCATCGCGGTGTCCATTCCAATTGAGGCCGCAAACTCAGGGTCCCTCTCACATACCTAGAGCTGAGAGAAGCCTCCTCTTGAGGTGCTTGTGGTAAGGTGGTATTCCTCTGGAGTCGAAGACAGGGACTAACCTCTCACCTCGAGCTGATTCTTGGTCCACGGAGCTCTTTCTTGTCGCTACAGTGACCTCAGTTTCCCTCTAGCCTTGAAACAGTGTTCTTGGGGTTTCTCTGGAGTGCCATCAAGGAAATCAAGGCTCCTTTCATGTGTGATGTGCAACAGGGAATTGCTCTGCACGCAGTGCAGGGTATCGGGCCTCATTTTGCGGCGAGGGGGAAGTCTCATGGTTTTTCTCGAGTTGCTGTAGGAACCTGGGGTATATTCTCGAGTTACGACGGGGATGGCCCTTCCACCCACGTGTTTGTTCAGCGACGTCAGGACTCCTGCCTAGTTGCGAGGGACAACTCGGGATTCTCCTCGAGGCTTGGCAGGGCAATTGGGATGCCTCTCTGGCTGAGGCGGGAGACCAAGAGTCCCTTTCCACGTGCCACAGGAATCCTGGGACTCCTATCAAGTTTCACGAGGAGTCAGGCATCGTCTCCTTTGGAGCCACTGATCTCCGCGTACCTCTGGAGTTTTCAAAGGATGTGAGGCCTCCGGTCGCGATGAGGTGGGGAACTAGGTCTTTCTCTGTGGTCTCCACAGGGGATTCAGACATCCTTTCGTCTTGGGAGATGCAAGACGAGCCTGCATTCAAGTCACTGCAGGGATATCCGGCCTTATATCGAGTCAGGGCATCGCGGTGTCCATTCCAATTGAGGCCGCAAACTCAGGGTCCCTCTCACATACCTAGAGCTGAGAGAAGCCTCCTCTTGAGGTGCTTGTGGTAAGGTGGTATTCCTCTGGAGTCGAAGCCAGGGACTAACCTCTCATCTCGAGTTGATTTTTGGTCCACGGAGCTCTTTCGTGTTGCTACAAGTGACCTCAGGATCCCTCTAGCCTTGAAACAGTGTTCTTGGGGTTTCTCTGGAGTGCCATCAAGGAAATCAAGGCTCCTTTCATGTGTGATGTGCAACATGGAATTGCTCTGCACGCAGTGTAGGGGAATCGTGCCTCATCTCGCGGCGAGGGGGAAGTCTCATGGTTTTTCTCGAGTTGCGGCGGGAACCTGGGGTATATTCTCGAGTTACGACGGGGATGGCCCTTCCACACACGTGTTTGTTCAGCGATGGCAGGACTCCTGCCTAGTTGCGAGGGACAACTCGGGATTCTCCTCGAGGCTTGGCAGGGCAATTGGGACGCCGCTCCAGCTGAGGCGGGAGACCAAGGGTCCCTTTCCACGTGTCACAGGAATCCTGGACTCCTATCAAGTTTCACGAGGAGTCAGGCATCGTCTCCTTTGGAGCCACTGATCTCCGCGTACCTCTGGAGTTTTCAAAGGATGTGAGGCCTCCGGTCGCGATGAGGTGGGGAACTAGGTCTTTCTCTGTGGTCTCCACAGGGGATTCAGTCATCCTTTCGTCTTGGGAGATGCAAGACGAGCCTGCATTCAAGTCACTGCAGGGTTATTCGGCCTTATTTCGAGTCAGGGCATCACGGTGTCCATTCCACTTGAGGCCGCAAACTCACGGTCCCTCTCACATATCTAGAGCTGAGAGAAGCCTCCTCTTGAGGTGCTTGTGGTAAGGTGGTATTCCTCTGGAGTCGAAGCCAGGGACTAACCTCTCAACTCGAGTTGATTTTTGGTCCACGGAGCTCTTTTGTGTGGCTACAGTGACCTCAGGATCCCTCTACTTTGAAACAGTGTTCTTGGGGTTTCTCTGGAGTGCCATCAAGGAAATCAAGGCTCCATTCATGTGTGATGTGCAAGACGGAATTGCACTGCATGCAGTGCAGGGGAATCGGGCCTCATCTCGCGGCGAGGGGGAAGTCTCATGGTTTTTCTCGAGTTGCGGCGGGAACCTGGGGTATATTCTCGAGTTACGACGGGGATGGCCCTTTCACCCACGTGTTTGTTCAGCCACGTCAGGACTCCTGCCTAGTTGCGAGGGACAACTCGGGATTCTCCGCGAGGCTTGGCAGGGCAATTGGGACTCCTCTCAATCTGAGGCTGGAGACCAAGGGTCCCTTTCCAGGTGCCACAGGAATCCTGGGACTCCTATCAAGTTTCACGAGGAGTCAGGCATCGTCTCCTTTGGAGGCACTGATCTCCGCGTACCTCTGGAGTTTTCAACGGATGTGAGGCCTCCGGTCGTCATGAGGTGGGGAACTAGGTCTTTTTCTGTGGTCTCCAAAGGGGAGTCAGACATCCTTTCGTCTTGGGAGATGCAAGACGAGCCTGCATTCAAGTCACTGCAGGGATATCCGGCCTTATATCGAGTCAGGGCATCGCGGTGTCCATTCCACTTGAGGCCGCAAAATCAGGGTCCCTCTCACATACCTAGAGCTGAGAGAAGCCTCCTCTTGAGGTGCTTGTGGAAAGGTGGTATTCCTCTGGAGTCGAAGCCAGGGACTAACCTCTCATCTCGAGTTGATTCTTGGTCCACGGAGCTCTTTCGTGTTGCTACAGTGACCTCAGGATCCCTCTAGCCTTGAAACAGTGTTCTTGGGGTTTCTCTGGAGTGCCATCAAGGAAATCAAGGCTCCTTTCATGTGTGATGTGCAACAGGGAATTGCTCTGCACGCAGTGCACGGTATCGGGCCTCATTTTTCGGCGAGGGGGAAGTCTCATGGTTTTTCTCGAGTTGCTGTGTGAACCTGGGGTATATTCTCGAGTTACGACGGGGATGGCCCTTCCACCCACGTGTTTGTTCAGCGACGTCAGGACTCCTGCCTAGTTGCGAGGGACAACTCGGGATTCTCCTCGAGGCTTGGCAGGGCAATTGGGATGCCTCTCCAGCTGAGACGGGAGACCAAGGGTCCCTTTCCACGTGCCACAGGAATCCTGGGACTCCTATAAAGTTTCACGAGGAGTCAGGCATCGTCTCCTTTGGAGGCACTGATCTCCGCGTACCTCTGGAGTTTTCAAAGGATGTGAGGCCTCCGGTCGCAATGAGGTGGGGAAGTAGGTTTCCTTGTGGTGTCCACAGAGGATTCAGACATCCTTTCGTCTTGGGAGATGCAAGACGAGCCTGCATTCAAGTCACTGCAGGGATATTCGGCCTTATTTCGAGTCAGGGCATCGCGGTCTCCATTCCACTTGAGGCCGCAAACTCAGGGTCCCTCTCACATACCAAGAGCTGAGATAAGCCTGCTCTTGAGGTGCTTGTGGTAAGGTGGTATTCCTCTGCAGTCGAAGCCAGGGACTAACCTCTCATCTCGAGTTGATTTTTGGTCCACGGAGCTCTTTCGTGTTGCTACAGTGACCTCAGGATCCGTCTAGCCTTGAAACAGTGTTCTTGGGGTTTCTCTGGAGTGCCATCAAGAAAATCAAGGCTCCTTTCATGTGTGATGTGCAACACGGAATTGCTCTGCATGCAGTGCAGGAGAATCGAGCCTCATCTCGAGGCGAGGGGGAAGTCTCTTGGTTTTTCTCGAGTTGCCGCGGGAACCTGGGGTATATTCTCGAGTTACGACGGGGATGGCCCTTCCACCCACGTGTTTGTTCAGCGACGTCAGGACTCCTGCCTAGTTGCGAGGGACAACTCGGGATTCTCCTCGAGGCTTGGCAGGGCAATTGGGACGCCTCTCCAGCTGAGGCGGGAGACCAAGTGTCCCTTTCCACGTGCCACAGGAATCCTGGGACTCCTATCAAGTTTCACGAGGAGTCAGGCATCGTCTCCTTTGGAGGCACTGATCTCCGCGTACCTCTGGAGTCTTCAAAGGATGTGAGGCCTCCGGTCGCGATGAGGTGGGGACCTAGGTCTTTCTCTGTTGTCTCCACAGGGGATTCAGACATCCTTTCGTCTTGGGAGATGCAAGACGAGCTTGCATTCAAGTCCCTGCAGGGATATCCGGCCTTATTTCGAGTCAGGGCATCGCGATGTCCACTCCAATTGAGGCCGCAAAATCAGGGTACCTCTCACATGCCTAGAGCTGAGAGAAGCCTCCTCTTGAGGTGCTTGTGGTAAGGTGGTATTCCTCTGGAGTCGAAGCCAGGGACTAACCTCTCATCTCGAGTTGATTTTTGGTCCACGGAGCTCTTTCCTGTGGATACATTGACCTCAGGATCCCTCTAGCCTTGAAACAGTGTTCTTGGGGTTTCTCTGGAGTGCCATCAAGGAAATCAAGGCTCCTTTCAAGTGTGATGTGCAACACACAATTGCTCTGCACGCAGTGCAGGGGAATCGGGCCTCATCTCGCGGCGAGGGGGAAGTCTCATGGTTTTTCTCGAGTTGCGGCGGGAACCTGGGGTATATTCTCGAGTTACGACGGGGATGGCCCTTCAACCCAAGTGTTTGTTCAGCGAAGGCAGGACTCCTGCCTAGTTGCGAGGGAAAACTCGGGATTCTCCTGGAGGCTTGGCAGGGCAATTGGGACGCCTCTCCAGCTGAGGCGGGAGACCAAGGGTCCCTTTCCACGTGCCACATTAATCCTGGGACTCCTATCAAGTTTCACGAGGAGTCAGGCATCGTCTCCCTTGGAGGCACTGATCTCCGCGTACCTCTGGAGTTTTCAAAGGATGTGGGGCCTCCGGTCGCGATGAGGTGGGGAACTAGGTCTTTCTCTGTGGTCTCCACAAGGGATTCAGACATCCTTTCGTCTTGGGAGATGCAAGACGAGCCTGCATTCAAGTCACTGCAGGGATATCCGGCCTTATTTCGAGTCAGGGCATCGCGGTGTCCATTCCACTTGAGGCCGCAAACTCAGGGTCCCTCTCACATAGCTAGAGCTGAGAGAAGCCTCCTCTTGAGGTGCTTGTGGTAAGGTGGTATTCCTCTGGAGTCTAAGCCAGGGACTAACCTCTCATCTCGTGTTGATTGTTGGGCCACGGAGCACTTTCGTGTTGCTCCAGTGACCTCAGGTTCCCTCTAGCCTTGAAACAGTGTTGTTGGGGTTTCTCTGGAGTGCCTTCAAGGAAATCAAGGCTACTTTCATGTGTGATGTGCAACACGAAATTGCTCTACACGCAGTGCAGGATATCAGGCCTCATTTTGCGGCGAGGGGGAAGTCTCAAGTTTTTCTCGAGTTGAGGTGGGAACCTGGGGTATATTCTCGAGTTATGACGGGCATGGACCTTCCACCAACTTGTTTGTTCAGCCAAGTCAGGACTCCTGCCTAGTTGCGAGGGACAACTCGGGATTCTCCTCGAGGCTTGGCAGGGCAATTGGGACGCCTCTCCAGCTGAGGCGGGAGACCAAGAGTCCCATTCCACGTGCCACAGGAATCCTGGGACTCCTATCAAGTTTCACAAGGAGTCAGGCATCGTCTCCTTTAGAGGCACTGATCTCCGCGTACCTCTGGAGTTTTCAAAGGATGTGAGGCCTCCGGTCGCGATGAGGTGGGGAACTAGGTCTTTCTATGTGGTCTGCACAGGGGACTCAGACATCCTTTCGTCTTGGGAGATGCAAGACGAGCCTGCATTCAAGACACTGCAGGGATATCCGGCCTTATTTCGAGTCAGGGCATCGCGGTGTCCATTCAACTTGAGGCCACAAACTCAGGGTCCTTCTCACATACCTAGAGCTGAGAGAAGCCTCCTCTTGAGGTGCTTGTGGTAAGGTGGTATTCCTCTGGAGTCGAAGCCAGGGACTAAGCTCTCATCTCGATTTGATTTTTGGTCCACGGAGCTCTTTCGTGTTGCTACAGTGACCTCAGGATCCCTCTAGCCTTGAAACAGTGTTCTTGGGGTTTCTCTGGAGTGCCATCAAGGAAATCAAGGCTCCTTTCATGTGTGATGTGCAACACGGAATTGCTCTGCACGCAGTGCAGGGGAATCGGGCCTCATCTCGCGGCGAGGGGGAAGTCTCATGGTTTTTCTCGAGTTGCGGCGGGAACCTGGGGTATATTCTCGAGTTAAGACGGGGATGGCCCTTCCACCCACGTGTTTGTTCAGCGACGTCAGGACTCCTGCCTAGTTGTGAGGGACAACTCGGGATTCTCCTCGAGGCTTGGCAGGGCAATTGGGACGCCTCTCCAGCTGAGGCGGGAGACCAAGGGTCCCTTTCCACGTGCCACAGGAATCCTGGGACTCCTATCAAGTTTTACGAGGAGTCAGGCATCGTCTCCTTTGGAGGCACTGATCTCCGCGTACCTCTGAAGTTTTCAAAGGATGTGAGGCCTCCGGTCGCGATGAGGTGGGGAACTAGGTCTTTCTCTGTGGTCTCCACAGGGGATTCAGACAGCCTTTCGTCTTGGGAGATGCAAGACGAGCCTGCATTCAAGTCACTGCAGGGATATCCGGCCTTATTTCGAGTCAGGGCATCGCGATGTCCACTCCAATTGAGGCCGCAAAATCAGGGTACCTCTCACATGCCTAGAGCTGAGAGAAGCCTCCTCTTGAGGTGCTTGTGGTAAGGTGGTATTCCTCTGGAGTCGAAGCCAGGGACTAACCTCTCATCTCGAGTTGATTTTTGGTCCACGGAGCTCTTTCCTGTGGCTACAGTGACCTCAGGATCCCTCTAGCCTTGAAACAGTGTTCTTGGGGTTTCTCTGGAGTGCCATCAAGGAAATCAAGGCTCCTTTTATGTGTGATGTGCAACACGGAATTGCTCTGCACGCAGTGCAGGGGAATCGGGCCTCATCTCGCGGCGAGGGGGAAGTCTCATGGTTTTTCTCGAGTTGCGGCGGGAACCTGGGGTATATTCTCGAGTTACGACGGGGATGGCCCTTCCACACACGTGTTTGTTCAGCGACGTCAGGACTCCTGCCTAGTTGTAAGGGACAACTCGGGATTCTCCTCGAGGCTTGGCAGGGCAATTGGGACGCCTCTCCAGCTGAGGCGGGAGACCAAGGGTCCCTTTCCACGTGCCACAGGAATCCTGGGACTTCTATCAAGTTTCACGAGGAGTCAGGCATCGTCTCCTTTGGAGGCACTGATCTCCGCGTACCTCTGGAGTTTTCAAAGGATGTGAGGCCTCCGGTCGCGATGAGGTGGGGAACTAGGTCTTTCCCTGAGGTCTCCACAGGGGATTCAGACATCCATTCTTCTTGGGAAAAGCATGACGAGCCTGCATTCAAGTCACTGCAGGGATATCCGGCCTTATTTCGAGTCAGGGCATCGCAGTGTCCATTCCACTTGAGGCCGCAAACTCAGGGTCCCTCTCCCATACCTAGAGCTGAGAGAAGCCTCCTCTTGAGGTGCTTGTGGTAAGGTGGTATTCCTCTGGAGTCTAAGCCAGGGACTAACCTCTCATCTCGAGTTGATTTTTGGTCCACGCAGTTCTTTCGTGTTGCTACAGTGACCTCAGGATCCCTCTAGCCTTGAAACAGTGTTCTTGGGGTTTCTCTGGAGTGCCATCAAGGAAATCAAGGCTCCTTTCATGTGTGATGTGCAACACGGATTTGCTCTGCACGCAGTGCAGGGGAATCGGGCCTCATCTCGCGGCGAGGGGGCAGTCTCATGGTTTTTCTCGAGTTGCGGCGGGAACCTGGGGTATATTCTCGAGTTACGACGGGGATGGCCCTTCCACCCACGTGTTTGTTCAGCGACGTCAGGACTCCTGCCTAGTTGCGAGGGACAACTCGGGATTCTCCTCGAGGCTTGGCAGGGCAATTGGGACGCCTCTCCAGCTGAGGCGGGAGACCAAGGGTCCCTTTCCACGTGCCACAGGAATCCTGGGACTCCTATCAAGTTTCACGAGGAGTCAGGCATCGTCTCCTTTGGAGGCACTGATCTCCGCGTACCTCTGGAGTTTTCAAAGGATGTGAGGCCTCCGGTCGCGATGAGCTGGGGAACTAGGTCTTTCTCTGTGGTCTCCACAGGGGATTCAGACATCCTTTCATCTTGGGAGATGCAAGACGAGCCTGCATTCAAGTCACTGCAGGGATATTCGGTCTTATTTCGCGTCAGGGCATCGGGGTGTCCATTCCACATGAGGCTGCAAACTCAGGGTCCCTCTCCCATACCTAGAGCTGAGAGAAGCCTCCTCTTGAGGTGCTTTTGGTAAGGTGGTATTTCTCTGGAGTCGAAGCCAGGGACTAACCTCTCATCTCGAGTTGATTCTTGGTCCACGGAGTTCTTTCGTGTTGCTACAGTAACCTCAGGATACCTCTAGCCTTGAAACAGTGTTCTTGGGGTTTCTCTGGAGGGCCAGCAAGGAAATCAAGGCTCCTTTCATGTTTGATGTGCAACACGAAATTGCTCTGCATGCAGTGCAGGAGAATCGAGCCTCATCTCGCGGCGAGGGGGAAGTCTCACGGTTTTTCTAAAGTTGCGGCGGGACCCTGGGGTATATTCTCCAGTTATGACGGGGATGGCCCTTCCAGCCACGTGTTTGTGCAGCCACGTCAGGACTCCTGCCTAGTTGCGAGGGACAACTCGGGATTCTCCTCGAGGCTTGGCAGGGCAATTGGGACGCCTCTCCAGCTGAGGCGGGAGACCAAGGGTCCCTTTCCATGTGCCACAGGAATCCTGGGACTCCTATCAAGTTTCACGAGGAGTCAGGCATCGTCTCCTTTGGAGGCACTGATCTCCGTGTACCTCTGGAGTTTTCAAAGGATCTGAGGCCTCCGGTCGCGATGAGGTGGGGAACTAGGTCTTTTTCTGTGGTCTCCACAGGGGATTCAGACATCCTTTCATCTTGGGAGATGCAAGACGAGCCTGCATTCAAGTCACTGCTGGGATATCCGTCCTTATTTCGAGTCAGGGCATCGCGGTGTCCATTCCACTTGTGGCCGCAAACTCAGGGTCCCTCTCACATACCTAGATCTGAGAGAAGCCTCCTCTTGAGGTGCTTGTGGTAAGGTGGTATTCCTCTGGAGTCGAAGCCAGGGACTAATCTCTCATCTCCAGTTGATTTTTGGGCCACGGAGCTCTTTCGTGTGGCTACAGTGACCTCAGGATCCCTCTAGCCTTGAAACAGTGTTCTTGGGGTTTCTCTGCAGTGCCATCAAGGAAATCAAGGCTCCTTTCATGTGTGATGTGCAACACGGAATTGCTCTGCACGCAGTGCAGGGGAATCGGGCCTCATCTCGCGACGAGGGGGAAGTCTCATGGTTTTTCTCAAGTTGCGGCGGGAACCTGGGGTATATTCTCGAGTTACGACGGGGATGCCCCTTCCACCCACGTGTTTGTTCAGCGACGTCAGGACTCCTGCCTAGTTGTGAGGGACAACTCAGGATTCTCCTCGCGGCTTGGCAGGGCAATTGGGACGCCTCTCCAGCTGAGGCGGGATACCAAGGTTCCCTTTCCACGTGCCACAGGAATCCTGGGGCTCCTATCAAGTTTGACGAGGAGTTAGGCATCGTCTCCTTTGGAGGCACTGATTTCCGCGTACCTCTGGAGTTTTCAAAGGATGTGAGGCCTCCGTTCGCGATGAGGTGGGGAACTATTTCTTTTTCTGTGGTCTCCACAGGGGATTCAGACATCCTTTCGTCTTGGGAGATGCAAGAGGAGCCTGCATTCAAGTCACTGCAGGGATATCCGTCCTTATTTCGAGTCAGGGCATCGCGGTGTCCATTCCACTTGAGGCCGCAAACTCAGGGTCCCTCTCACATACCTAGAGCTGAGAGAAGCCTCCTCTTGAGGTGCTTGTGGTAAGGTGGTATTCCTCTGGAGTCGAAGCCAGGGACTAACCTCTCATTTCGAGGTGATTTTTGATCCATGGAGCTCTTTTGTGTTGCTACAGTGCCCTCAGGATCCCTCTAGCCTTGAAACAGTGTTCTTGGGGTTTCTCTGGAGTGCCGTCAAGGAAATCAAGGCTCCTTTCATGTGTGATGTGCAACACGGAATTGCTCTGCACGCAGTGCAGCGTATCGGGCCTCATTTTGCGGCGAGAGGGAAGTCTCATGGTTTTCTCGAGTTGCGGTGGGAACCTGGGGTAAATTCTGAGTTACGATGGGGATAGCCCTTCCAACCACGTGTTTGTTCAGCGACGTCAGGACTCCTGCCTAGTTGCGAGGGACAACTCGGGATTCTCCTCGAGGCTTGGCAGGGCAGCTGGGACGCCTCTCCAGCTAAGGCGGGAGACCAAGGGTCCCTTTCCACGTGCCACAGGAATCCTGGGACTCCTATCAGTTTCACGAGGAATCAGGCATCGTCTCCTTTGGAGGCACGGATCTCCGAGTACCTCTGAAGTTTTCAAAGGATGTGAGGCCTCCGGTCGCGAAGATGTGGGGAACTAGGTCTTTCTCTGTGGTCTCCACAGGGGATTCAGACATCCTTTCGTCTTGGGAGATGCAACACGAGCCTGCATTCAAGTCACTGCAGGGATATCCAGTCTTATTTCGAGTCAGGGCATCGGGGTGTCCATTCCAATTGAGGCCGCAAACTCAGGGTCCCTCTCACATACCTAGAGCTGAGAGAAGCCTCCTCTTAAGGTGCTTGTGGTAAGGTGGTATTCCTCTGGAGTCGAAGCCAAGGACTAACCTCTCATTTCGAGTTGAATTTTGGTCCACGGAGCTGTTTCTTGTTACTACAGTGACCTCAGGTTCCCTCTAGCCTTGAAACAGTGTTCTTGGAGTTTCTCTGGAGTGCCGTCAAGGAAATCAAGGCTCCTTTCATGTGTGTTGTGCAACACGGAATTGCTCTGCACGCAGTGCAGGGTATCGGGCCTCATTTTGTGGCGAGGGGGACGTCTCATGGTTTTCTCGAGTTGCGGTGGGAACCTGGGGTATATTCTGAGTTACGTTGGGGATAGCCCTTCCACCCACGTGTATGTTCAGCGACGTCAGGACTCCTGCCTAGTTGCGAGGGACAACTCGGGATTCTCCTCGAGGCTTGGCAGGGCAATTGGGATGCGTCTCCAGCTGAGGTGGGAGACCAAGGGTCCCTTTCCACGTGCCACAGGAATCCTGGAACTCCTATCAAGTTTCACGAGGAGTCAGGCATCGTCCCCTTTGGAGGCACAGATCTCCGCGTACCTCTGGAGTTTTCAAAGTATGTGAGGCCTCCGGTCACGATGAGGTGGGGAACTAGGTCTTTCTCTGTGGTCTCCACAGGGGATTCAAACATCCTTTCTTCTTGGGAGATGCAAGACGAGCCGGCATTCGAGTCACTGCAGGGATATCCGGCCTTATTTCGAGTCAGGCCACCGCGGTGTCCATTCTACTTGAGGCCGCAAACTCAGGGTTCCTCTCACATACCTAGAGCTGAGAGAAGCCTCCTCTTGAGGTGCTTGTGGTAAGGTGGTATTCCTCTGGAGTCGAAGCCAGGGACTAACCTCTCATCTCGAGTTGATTCTTGGTCCACGTAGTTCTTTCGTGTTGCTACAGTAACCTCAGGATACTTCTAGCCTTGAAACAGTGTTCTTGGGGTTTCTCTGGAGTGCCATCAAGGAAATCAAGGCTCCTTTCATGTGTGATGTGCAATACGGAATTGCTCTGCATGCAGTGCAGGATATCGGGACTCATTTTGCGGCGAGGGGGAAGTCTCTTGGTTTTTCTCGAGTTGAGGTGGGAACCTGGGGTATATTCTCGAGTTATGACGGGCATGGCCCTTCCACCAACTTGTTTGTTCAGCCAAGTCAGGACTCCTGCCTAGTTGCGAGGGACAACTCGGGATTCTCCTCGAGGCTTGGCAGGGCAATTGGGACGCCTCTCCAGCTGAGGCGGGAGACCAAGGGTCCCTTTCCACGTGCCACAGGAATCCTGGGACTCCTATCAAGTTTCACGAGGAGTCAGGCATCGTCTCCTTTAGAGGCACTGATCTCCGCGTACCTCTGGAGTCTTCAAAGGATGTGAGGCCTCCGGTCGCGATGAGGTGGGGAACTAGGTCTTTCTCTGAGTTCTCCACAGGCGATTCAGACATCCTTTCATCTTGGGAGATGCAAGACGAGCCTGCATTCAAGTCACTGCAGGGATATCCGGCCTTATTTTGAGTCAGGGCATTGCGGTGTCCATTCCACTTGAGGCCGCAAAATCAGGGTCCCTCTCACATACCTAGAGCTGAGAGAAGCCTCCTCTTGAGGTGCTTGTGGTAAGGTGGTATTCCTCTGGAGTCGAAGACAGGGTCTAACCTCTCATCTCGAGGTGATTTCTGCTCCAAGGAGCTCTTTCTTGATGCTACAGTGACCTCAGGATCCCTCTAGCCTGGAAACAGTGTTCTTGGGGTTTCTCTAGAGTGCCATCAAGAAAATCAAGGCTCCTTTCATGTTTGATGTGCAACACGGAATTGCTCTGCATGCAGTGCAGGAGAATCGAGCCTCATCTCGAGGCGAGGGGGAAGTCTCTTGGTTTTTCTCGAGTTGCCGCGGGAACCTGGGGTATATTCTCGAGTTACGACGGGGATGGCCCTTCCACCCACGTGTTTGTTCAGCGACGTCAGGACTCCTGCCTAGTTGCGAGGGACAACTCGGGATTCTCCTCGAGGCTTGGCAGGGCAATTGGGACGCCTCTCCAGCTGAGGCGGGAGACCAAGGGTCCCTTTCCACGTGCCACAGGAATCCTGGGACTCCTATCAAGTTTCACGAGGAGTCAGGCATCGTCTCCTTTGGAGGCACTGATCTCCGCGTACCTCTGGAGTCTTCAAAGGATGTGAGGCCTCCGGTCGCGATGAGGTGGGGACCTAGGTCTTTCTCTGTTGTCTCCACAGGGGATTCAGACATCCTTTCGTCTTGGGAGATGCAAGACGAGCTTGCATTCAAGTCCCTGCAGGGATATCCGGACTTATTTCGAGTCAGGGCATTGCGGTGTCCATTCCACTTGAGGCCGCAAACTCAGGGTCCCTCTCCCATACATAGAGCTGAGAGAAGCCTCCTCTTGAGGTGCTTGTGGTAAGGTGGTATTCCTCTGGAGTTGAAGCCAGGGACTAACCTCTTATTTCGAGTTGTTTTTTGGTCCCCGGAGCACTTTTGTGTTGCTACAGTGACCTCAGGATCCCTCTAGCCTTGAAACAGTGTTCTTGGGGTTTCTCTGTAGTGCCATCAAGGAAATCAAGGCTCCTTTCATGTGTGATGTGCAACACGGAATTGCTCTGCACGCAGTGCAGGGGAATCGGGCCTCATTTTGCAGCGAGGGGGAAGTCTCATGGTTTTTCTCGAGTTGCGGCGGGAACCTGGGGTATATTCTCGAGTTACGACGGGGATGGCCCTTCCACCCACATGTTTGTTCAGCGAAAGCAGGACTCCTGCCTAGTTGCGAGGGAAAACTCGGGATTCTCCTCGAGGCTTGGCAGGGCAATTGGGACGCCTCTCCAGCTGAGGCGGGAGACCAAGGGTCCCTTTCCACGTGCCACTGGAATCCTGGGACTCCTGTCAAGTTTCACGAGGAGTCAGGCATCGTCTCCTTTGGAGGCACTGATCTCCGCGTCCCTCTGGAGTTTTCAAAGGATGTGAGGCCTCCGGTCGCGATGAGGTGGGGAACTAGGTCTTTCTCTGTGGTCTACACAGGGGATTCAGACATCCTTTCATCTTGGGAGATGCAAGACGAGCTTTCATTCATGTCACTGCAGGGATATCCGGCCTTATTTCTCGTCAGGGCATCGCGGTGTCCATTCCACTTGAGGTCGCAAACTCAGGGTCCCTCCCACATACCTAGAGCTGAGAGAAGCCTCCTCTTGAGGTGCTTGTGGTAAGGTGGTATTCCTCTGGAGTCGAAGCCAGGGACAAACCTCTCATTTTGAGTTGATTTTTGGTCCACGGAGCTCTTTCCTGTTGCTACAGTGACCTCAGGATCCCTCTAGCCTTGAAACAGTGTTCTTGGGGTTTCTCTGGAGTGCCATCGAGAAAATCAAGGCTCCTTTCATGTGTGATGTGCAACACGAAATTGCTCTGCACGCAGTGCAGGGTATCGGGCCTCATTTTGCGGCGAGGGGAAAGTCTCATGGATTTTCTCCAGTTGCGGCCGGAACCTGGGGTATATTCTCGAGTTACGACGGGGATGGCCCTTCCACCCACGTGTTTGTTCAGCGACGTCAGGACTCCTGCCTAGTTGCGAGGGACAACTCGGGATTCTCCTCGAGGCTTGGGAGGGCAATTGGGACGCCTCTCCAGCTGAGGCGGGAGACCAAGGGTCCCTTTCCACGTGCCACAGGAATCCTGGGACTCCTATCAAGTTTCACGAGGAGTCAGGCATCGTCTCCTTTGGAGGCACTGATCTCCGCGTACCTGTGGAGTTTTCAAAGAATGTGAGGCCTCCGGTAGCGATGAGGTGGGGAACTAGGTCTTTTTCTGTGGTCTCCACAGGGGATTCAGACATCCTTTCGTCTTGGGAAATGCAAGACGAGCCTGCATTTAAGTCACTGCAGGGATATCCGGCCTTATTTCGAGTCAGGGAATCGCGGTGTCCATTCCAGTTGAGGCCGCAAACTAAGGGTACCTCTCACATACCTAGAGCTGAGAGAAGCCTCCTCTTGAGGTGCTTGTGGTAAGGTGGTATTCCTCTGGAGTCGAAGCCAGGGACTAACCTCTCATCTCGATTTGATTTTTGGTCGACGGAGCTCTTTCGTGTTGCTACAAGTGACCTCAGGATCCCTCTAGCCTTAAAACAGTGTTCTTGGGGTTTCTCTGCAGTGCCATCAAGGAAATCAAGGCTCCTTTCATGTGTGATGTGCAACATGGAATTGCGCTGCACGTAGTGCAGGAGAATAGGGCCTCATTTTGCGGCGAGGGGGAAGTCTCATGGTTTTTCTCGAGTTGCGGCGGGGACCTGGGGTATAATCTCGAGTTACGACGGGGATGGCGCTTCCACACACGTGCTTGTTCAGCGACGTCAGGACTCCTGCCTAGTTGCGAGGGACAACTCGGGGTTCTCCTCGAGGCTTGGCAGGGCAATTGGGACGCCTCTCCAGCTGAGGGGGGAGACCAAGTGTCCCTTTCCACGTGCCACAGGAATCCTGGGACTCCTATCAAGTTTCACGAGGAGTCAGGCATCGTCTCCTTTGGAGGCACTGATCTCCGTGTACCTCTGGAGTTTTCAAAGGATGTGAGGCCTCCGGTCGCGATGAGGTGGGGAACTAGGTCTTTCTCTGTGGTCTCCACAGGGGATTCAGACATCCTTTCATCTTGGGAGATGCAAAACGAGCCTGCATTTAAGTCACTGCAGGGATATCCGGCCTTATTTTGCGTCAGGGCATCGTGGTGTCCATTCCACTTGAGGCCGCAAACTCAGGGTCCCTCTCACATAGCTAGAGCTGAGAGAAGCCTCCTCTTGAGGTGCTTGTGGTAAGGTGGTGTTCCTCTGGATTCGAAGCCAGGGACTAACCTCTCATCTCGAGTTGATTTTTGGTCCACGGAGCTCTTTCGTGTTGCTACATTGACCTCAGGATCCCTCTAGCCTTGAAACAGTGTTCTTGGGGTTTCTCTGGAGTGCCATCAAGGAAATCAAGGCTCCTTTCATGTGTGATGTGCAAGACGCAATTGCTCTGCACGCAGTGCAGGGGAATCGGGCCTCATCTCGCGGCGAGGGGGAAGTCTCATGGTTTTTCTCGAGTTGCGGCGGGAACCTGGGGTATATTCTCGAGTTACGACGGGGATGGCCCTTCCACCCACGTGTTTGTTCAGCAACGGCAGGACTCCTGCCTAGTTGCGAGGGACAACTCGGGATTCTCCTCGAGGCTTGGCAGGTCAATTGGGACGCCTCTCCAGCTGAGGCGGGAGACCAAGGGTCCCTATCCACGTGCCACAGGAATCCTGGGACTCCTATCAAGTTTCACGAGGAGTCAGGCATCGTTTCCTTTGGAGGCACTGATCTCCGTGTACCTCTGGAGTTTTCAAAAGATGTGAGGCCTCCGGTCGCGATGAGGTGGGGAAGTAGGTCTTTCTCTGTGGTCTCCACAGGGGATTCAGACATCCTTTCGTCTTGGGAGATGCAAGACGAGCCTGCATTCAAGTCACTGCAGGGATATCCGGCCTTATATCGAGTCAGGGCATCGCGGTGTCCATTCCAATTGAGGCCGCAAACTCAGGGTCCCTCTCACATACCTAGAGCTGAGAGAAGCCTCCTCTTGAGGTGCTTGTGGTAAGGTGGTATTCCTCTGGAGTCGAAGCCAGGGACTAACCTCTCACCTCGAGCTGATTCTTGGTCCACGGAGCTCTTTCGTGTTGCTACAGTGACCTCAGTTTCCCTCTAGCCATGAAACAGTGTTCTTGGGGTTTCTCTGGAGTGCCATCAAGGAAATCAAGGCTCCTTTCATGTGTGATGTGCAACACGGAATTGCTCTGCACGCAGTGCAGGGTATCGGGCCTCATTTTGCGGCGAGGGGGAAGTCTCATGGTTTTTCTCGAGTTGCTGTGGGAACCTGGGGTATATTCTCGAGTTACGACGGGGATGGCCCTTCCACCCACGTGTTTGTTCAGCGACGTCAGGACTCCTGCCTAGTTGCGAGGGACAACTCGGGATTCTCCTCGAGGCTTGGCAGGGCAATTGGGATGCCTCTCTGGCTGAGGCGGGAGACCAAGGGTCCCTTTCCACGTGCCACAGGAATCCTGGGACTCCTATCAAGTTTCACGAGGAGTCAGGCATCGTCTCCTTTGGAGCCACTGATCTCCGCGTACCTCTGGAGTTTTCAAAGGATGTGAGGCCTCCGGTCGCGATGAGGTGGGGAACTAGGTCTTTCTCTGTGGTCTCCACAGGGGATTCAGACATCCTTTCGTCTTGGGAGATGCAAGACGAGTCTGCATTCAAGTCACTGCAGGGATATCCGGCCTTATTTCGAGTCAGGTCATCGTGGTATCCATTCCACTTGAGGCCGCAAACTCAGGGTCCCTCTCACATATCTAGAGCTGAGAGAAGCCGCCTCTTGAGGTGCTTGTGGTAAGGTGGTATTCCTCTGGAGTCGAAGCCAGGGACTAACCTCTCATCTCGAGTTGATTTTTGGTCCACGGAGCTCTTTCGTGTTGCTACAAGTGACCTCAGGATCCCTCTAGCCTTGAAACAGTGTTCTTGGGGTTTCTCTGGAGTGCCATCAAGGAAATCAAGGCTCCTTTCATGTGTGATGTGCAACATGGAATTGCTCTGCACGCAGTGTAGGGGAATCGTGCCTCATCTCGCGGCGAGGGGGAAGTCTCATGGTTTTTCTCGAGTTGCGGCCGGAACCTGGGGTATATTCTCGAGTTACAACGGGGATGGCCCTTCCACACACGTGTTTGTTCAGCGATGGCAGGACTCCTGCCTAGTTGCGAGGGACAACTCGGGATTCTCCTCGAGGCTTAGCAGGGCAATTGGGACGCCGCTCCAGCTGAGGCGGGAGACCAAGGGTCCCTTTCCACGTGTCACAGGAATCCTGGGACTCCTATCAAGTTTCACGAGGAATCAGGCATCGTCTCCTTTGGAGGCACTGATCTCCGCGTACCTCTGGAGTTTTCAAAGGATGTGAGGCCTCCGGTCGCGATGAGGTGGGGAACTAGGTCTTTCTCTGTGGTCTCCACAGGGGATTCAGTCATCCTTTCGTCTTGGGAGATGCAAGACGAGCCTGCATTCAAGTCACTGTAGGGTTATTCGGCCTTATTTCGAGTCAGGGCATCACGGTGTCCATTCCACTTGAGGCCGCAAACTCACGGTCCCTCTCACATACCTAGAGCTGAGAGAAGCCTCCTCTTGAGGTGCTTGTGGTAAGGTGGTATTCCTCTGGAGTCGAAGCCAGGGACTAACCTCTCAACTCGAGTTGATTTTTGGTCCACGGAGCTCTTTTGTGTGGCTACAGTGACCTCAGGATCCCTCTACCTTGAAACAGTGTTCTTGGGGTTTCTCTGGAGTGCCATCAAGGAAATCAAGGCTCCATTCATGTGTGATGTGCAAGACGGAATTGCACTGCATGCAGTGCAGGGGAATCGGGCCTCATCTCCCGGCGAGGGGGAAGTCTCATGGTTTTTCTCGAGTTGCGGCGGGAACCTGGGGTATATTCTCGAGTTACGACGGGGATGGCCCTTTCACCCACGTGTTTGTTCAGCCACGTCAGGACTCCTGCCTAGTTGCAAGGGACAACTCGGGATTCTCCGCGAGGCTTGGCAGGGCAATTGGGACTCCTCTCAATCTGAGGCGGGAGACCAAGGGTCCCTTTCCAGGTGCCACAGGAATCCTGGGACTCCTATCAAGTTTCACGAGGAGTCAGGCATCGTCTCCTTTGGAGGCACTGATCTCCGTCTACCTCTGTAGTTTTCTAAGGATGTGAGGCCTCCGGTCACGATGAGGTGGGGAACTAGGTCTTTCTCTGTGGTCTCCACAGGGGATTCAGTCATCCTTTCATCTTGGGAGATGCAAGACGAGCGTGCATTCAAGTGACTGCAGGGATATCCGGCCTTATATCGAGTCAGGGCATCGCAGTGTCCATTCCACTTGAGGCCGCAAAATCAGGGTCCCTCTCACATACCAAGAGCTGAGAGAAGCCTCCTCTTGAGGTGCTTGTGGTAAGGTGGTATTCCTCTGGAGTCGAAGCCAGGGACTAACCTCTCATCTCGAGTTGATTCTTGGTCCACGGAGCTCTTTCGTGTTGCTACAGTGACCTCAGGATCCCTCTAGCCTTGAAACAGTGTTCTTGGGGTTTCTCTGGAGTGCCATCAAGGAAATCAAGGCTCCTTTCATGTGTGATGTGCAACAGGGAATTGCTCTGCACGCAGTGCACGGTATCAGGCCTCATTTTTCGGCGAGGGGGAAGTCTCATGGTTTTTCTCGAGTTGCTGTGTGAACCTGGGGTATATTCTCGAGTTACGACGGGGATGGCCCTTCCACCCACGTGTTTGTTCAGCGACGTCAGGACTCCTGCCTAGTTGCGAGGGACAACTTGGGATTCTCCTCGAGGCTTGGCAGGGCAATTGGGATGCCTCTCCAGCAGAGACGGGAGACCAAGGGTCCCTTTCCACGTGCCACAGGAATCCTGGGACTCTTATCAAGTTTCACGAGGAGTCAGGCATCGTCTCCTTTGGAGGCACTGATCTCCGCGTACCTCTGGAGTTTTCAAAGGATGTGAGGCCTCCGGTCGCAATGAGGTGGGGAAGTAGGTTTCCTTGTGGTGTCCACAGAGGATTCAGACATCCTTTCGTCTTGGGAGATGCAAGACGAGCCTGCATTCAAGTCACTGCAGGGATATTCGGCCTTATTTCGAGTCAGGGCATCGCGGTCTCCATTCCACTTGAGGCCGCAAACTCAGGGTCCCTCTCACATACCAAGAGCTGAGATAAGCCTGCTCTTGAGGTGCTTGTGGTAAGGTGGTATTCCTCTGGAGTCGAAGCCAGGGACTAACCTCTCATCTCGAGTTGATTTTTGGTCCACGGAGCTCTTTCGTGTTGCTACAGTGACCTCAGGATCCGTCTAGCCTTGAAACAGTGTTCTTGGGGTTTCTCTGGAGTGCCATCAAGAAAATCAAGGCTCCTTTCATGTGTGATGTGCAACACGGAATTGCTCTGCATGCAGTGCAGGAGAATCGAGCCTCATCTCGAGGCGAGGGGGAAGTCTCTTGGTTTTTTTCGAGTTGCCGCGGGAACCTGGGGTATATTCTCGAGTTACGACGGGGATGGCCCTTCCACCCACGTGTTTGTTCAGCGACGTCAGGACTCCTGCCTAGTTGCGAGGGACAACTCGGGATTCTCCTCGAGGCTTGGCAGGGCAATTGGGACGCCTCTCCAGCTGAGGCGGGAGACCAAGTGTCCCTTTCCACGTGCCACAGGAATCCTGGGACTCCTATCAAGTTTCACGAGGAGTCAGGCATCGTCTCCTTTGGAGGCACTGATCTCCGCGTACCTCTGGAGTCTTCAAAGGATGTGAGGCCTCCGGTCGCGATGAGGTGGGGACCTAGGTCTTTCTCTGTTGTCTCCACAGGGGATTCAGACATCCTTTCGTCTTGGGAGATGCAAGACGAGCTTTCATTCAAGTCCCTGCTGGGATATCCGGACTTATTTCGAGTCAGGGAATTGCGGTGTCCATTCCACTTGAGGCCGCAAACTCAGGGTCCCTCTCCCATACCTAGAGCTGAGAGAAGCCTCCTCTTGAGGTGCTTGTGGTAAGGTGGTATTCCTCTGGAGTTGAAGCCAGGGACTAACCTCTCATTTCGAGTTGTTTTTTGGTCCCCGGAGCACTTTTGTGTTGCTACAGTGACCTCAGGATCCCTCTAGCCTTGAAACAGTGTTCTTGGGGTTTCTCTGTAGTGCCATCAAGGAAATCAAGGCTCCTTTCATGTGTGATGTGCAACACGGAATTGCTCTGCACGCAGTGCAGGGGAATCGGGCCTCATCTCGCGACGAGGGGGAAGTCTCATGGTTTTTCTCGAGTTGCGGCGGGAACCTGGGGTATATTCTCGAGTTACGACGGGGATGGCCCTTCCACCCACATGTTTGTTCAGCGAAAGCAGGACTCCTGCCTAGTTGCGAGGGAAAACTCGGGATTCTCCTCGAGGCTTGGCAGGGCAATTGGGACGCCTCTCCAGCTGAGGCGGGAGACCAAGGTTCCCTTTCCACGTGCCACAGGAATCCTGGGACTCCTATCAAGTTTCACGAGGAGTCAGGCATCGTCTCCTTTGGAGGCACTGATCTCCGCGTCCCTCTGGAGTTTTCAAAGGATGTGAGGCCTCCGGTCGCGATGAGGTGGGGAACTAGGTCTTTCTCTGTGGTCTCCACAGGGGATTCAGACATCCTTTCATCTTGGGAGATGCAAGACGAGCCTTCATTCAAGTCAATGCAGGGATATCCGGCCTTATTTCGAGTCAGGGCATCGCGGTGTCCATTCCACTTGAGGCCGCAAACTCAGGGTCCCTCCCACATACCTAGAGCTGAGAGAAGCCTCCTCTTGAGGTGCTTGTGGTAAGGTGGTATTCCTCTGGAGTCGAAGCCAGGGACAAACCTCTCATTTCGAGTTGATTTTTGGTCCACGGAGCTCTTTCGTGTTGCTACAGTGACCTCAGGATCCCTCTAGCCTTGAAACAGTGTTCTTGGGGTTTCTCTGGAGTGCCATCGAGAAAATCAAGGCTCCTTTCATGTGTGATGTGCAACACGAAATTGCTCTGCACGCAGTGCAGGGTATCGGGCCTCATTTTGCGGCGAGGGGGAAGTCTCATGGTTTTCTCGAGTTGCGATGGGAACCTGGGGTATATTCTCGAGTTACGACGGGGATAGCCCTTCCACCCACGTGTTTGTTCAGCTAGTCAAGACTCCTGCCTCGTTGCGAGGGACAACTCGGGATTCTCCTCGAGGCTTGGCAGGGCAATTGGGATGCCTCTCCAGCTGAGGCGGGAGACCAAGGGTCCCTTTCCACGCGCCACAGGAATCCTGGAACTCCTGTCAAGTTTCACGAGGAGTCAGGCATCGTCCCCTTTGGAGGCACTGATCTCCGCGTACCTCTGGAGTTTTCAAAGGATGTGAGGCCTCCGGTCGCCATGAGGTGGGGAACTAGGTCTTTCTCTGTGGTCTCCACAGGGGATTCAGACATCCTTTCGTCTTGGGAGATGCAAGACGAGCTTGCATTCAAGTCACTGCAGGGATATCCGGCCTTATTTCGAGTCAGAGCATCGCGGTGTCCATTCCACTTGAGGCCGCAAACTCAGGGTCCCTCTCACATACCTAGAGCTGAGAGAAGCCTCCTCTTGAGGTGCTTGTGGTAAGGTGGTATTCCTCTGGAGTCGAAGCCAGGGACTAACCTCTCATCTCGAGTTGATATTTGGTCCACGGAGATCTTTCGTGTGGCTACAGTGACCTCAGGATCCCTCTAGCCTTGAAACAGTGTTCTTGGGGTTTCTCTGGAGTGCCATCAAGGAAATCAAGGCTCCTTTCATGTGTGATGTGCAACACGGAATTGCTCTGAAGGCAGTGCTGGGGAATCGGGCCTCATCTCGCGGCGAGGGGGAAGTCTCATGGTTTTTCTCGAGTTGCGGCCGGAACCTGGGGTATATTCTCGAGTTAGGACGGGGATGGCCCTTCCACCCACGTGTTTGTTCAGCGACGTCAGTACTCCTGCCTAGTTGCGAGGGACAACTCGGGATTCTCCTCGAGGCTTGGGAGGGCAATTGGGACGCCTCTCCAGCTGAGGCGGGAGACCAAGGGTCCCTTTCCACGTGCCACAGGAATCCTGGGACTCCTATCAAGTTTCACGAGGAGTCAGGCATCGTCTCCTTTGGAGGCACTGATCTCCGCGTACCTGTGGAGTTTTCAAAGAATGTGAGGCCTCCGGTAGCGATGAGGTGGGGAACTAGGTCTTTTTCTGTGGTCTCCACAGGGGATTCAGACATCCTTTCGTCTTGGGAGATGCAAGACGAGCCTGCATTTAAGTCACTGCAGGGATATCCGGCCTTATTTTGCGTCAGGGCATCGTGGTGTCCATTCCACTTGAGGCCGCAAACTCAGGGTCCCTCTCACATACCTAGAGCTGAGAGAAGCCTCCTCTTGAGGTGCTTGTGGTAAGGTGGTATTCCTCTGGAGTCGAAGCCAGGGACTAACCTCTCATTTCGAGTTGATTTTTGGTCCACGGAGCTCTTTCGTGTTGCTACAGTGACCTCAGGATCACTCTAGCCTTGAAACAGTGTTCTTGGTGTTTCTCTGGAGTGCCATCAAGGAAATCAAGGCTCCTTTCATGTGTGATGTGCAACACGCAATTGCTCTGCACGCAGTGCAGGGGAATCGGGCCTCATCTCGCGGCGAGGGGGAAGTCTCATGGTTTTTCTCGAGTTGCGGCGGGAACCTGGGGTATATTCTCGAGTTACGACGGGGATGGCCCTTCCACCCACGTGTTTGTTCAGCAACGGCAGGACTCCTGCCTAGTTGCGAGGGACAACTCGGGATTCTCCTCGAGGCTTGGCAGGTCAATTGGGACGCCTCTCCAGCTGAGGCGGGAGACCAAGGGTCCCTATCCACGTGCCACAGGAATCCTGGGACTCCTATCAAGTTTCACGAGGAGTCAGGCATCGTTTCCTTTGGAGGCACTGATCTCCGTGTACCTCTGGAGTTTTCAAAAGATGTGAGGCCTCCGGTCGCGATGAGGTGGGGAAGTTGGTCTTTCTCTGTGGTCTCCACAGGGGATTCAGACATCCTTTCGTCTTGGGAGATGCAAGACGAGCCTGCATTCAAGTCACTGCAGGGATATCCGGCCTTATATCGAGTCAGGGCATCGCGGTGTCCATTCCACTTGAGGCCGCAAAATCAGGGTCCCTCTCACATACCTAGAGCTGAGAGAAGCCTCCTCTTGAGGTGCTTGTGGTAAGGTGGTATTCCTCTGGAGTCGAAGCCAGGGACTAACCTCTCTCCTCGAGCTGATTCTTGGTCCACGGAGCTCTTTCTTGTCGCTACAGTGACCTCAGTTTCCCTCTAGCCTTGAAACAGTGTTCTTGGGGTTTCTCTGGAGTGCCATCAAGGAAATCAAGGCTCCTTTCATGTGTGATGTGCAACAGGGAATTGCTCTGCACGCAGTGCAGGGTATCGGGCCTCATTTTGCGGCGAGGGGGAAGTCTCATTGTTTTTCTCGAGTTGCTGTGGGAACCTGGGGTATATTCTCGAGTTACGACGGGGATGGCCCTTCCACCCACGTGTTTGTTCAGCGACGTCAGGACTCCTGCCTAGTTGCTAGGGACAACTCGGGATTCTCCTCGAGGCTTGGCAGGGCAATTGGGACGCCTCTCTGGCTGAGGCGGGAGACCAAGGGTCCCTTTCCACGTGCCACAGGAATCCTGGGACTCCTATCAAGTTTCACGAGGAGTCAGGCATCGTCTCCTTTGGAGCCACTGATCTCCGCGTACCTCTGGAGTTTTCAAAGGATGTGAGGCCTCCGGTCGCGATGAGGTGGGGAACTAGGTCTTTCTCTGTGGTCTCCACAGGGGATTCAGACATCCTTTCGTCTTGGGAGATGCAAGACGAGTCTGCATTCAAGTCACTGCAGGGATATCCGGCCTTATTTCGAGTCAGCGCATCGTGGTATCCATTCCACTTGAGGCCGCAAACTCAGGGTCCCTCTCACATATCTAGAGCTGAGAGAAGCCTCCTCTTGAGGTGCTTGTGGTAAGGTGGTATTCCTCTGGAGTCGAAGCCAGGGACTAACCTCTCATCTCGAGTTGATTTTTGGTCCACGGAGCTCTTTCGTGTTGCTTCAAGTGACCTCAGGATCCCTCTAGCCTTGAAACAGTGTTCTTGGGGTTTCTCTGGAGTGCCATCAAGAAAATCAAGGCTCCTTTCATGTGTGATGTGCAACACGGAATTGCTCTGGACGCAGTGTAGGGGAATCGTGCCTCATCTCGCGGCGAGGGGGAAGTCTCATGGTTTTTCTCGAGTTGCGGCGGGAACCTGGGGTATATTCTCGAGTTACGACGGGGATGGCCCTTCCACACACGTGTTTGTTCAGCGATGGCAGGACTCCTGCCTAGTTGCGAGGGACAACTCGGGATTCTCCTCGAGGCTTGGCAGGGCAATTGGGACGCCGCTCCAGCTGAGGCGGGAGACCAAGGGTCCCTTTCCACGTGTCACAGGAATCCTGGGACTCCTATCAAGTTTCACGAGGAATCAGGCATCGTCTCCTTTGGAGGCACTGATCTCCGCGTACCTCTGGAGTTTTCAAAGGATGTGAGGCCTCCGGTCGCGATGAGGTGGGGAACTAGGTCTTTCTCTGTGGTCTCCACAGGGGATTCAGTCATCCTTTCGTCTTGGGAGATGCAAGACGAGCCTGCATTCAAGTCACTGCAGGGTTATTCGGCCTTATTTCGAGTCAGGGCATCACGGTGTCCATTCCACTTGAGGCCGCAAACTCACGGTCCCTCTCACATATCTAGAGCTGAGAGAAGCCTCCTCTTGAGGTGCTTGTGGTAAGGTGGTATTCCTCTGGAGTCGAAGCCAGGGACTAACCTCTCAACTCGAGTTGATTTTTGGTCCACGGAGCTCTTTTGTGTGGCTACAGTGACCTCAGGATCCCTCTACCTTGAAACAGTGTTCTTGGGGTTTCTCTGGAGTGCCATCAAGGAAATCAAGGCTCCATTCATGTGTGATGTGCAAGACGGAATTGCACTGCATGCAGTGCAGGGGAATCGGGCCTCATCTCGCGGCGAGGGGGAAGTCTCATGGTTTTTCTCGAGTTGCGGCGGGAACCTGGGGTATATTCTCGAGTTACGACGGGGATGGCCCTTTCACCCACGTGTTTGTTCAGCCACGTCAGGACTCCTGCCTAGTTGCGAGGGACAACTCGGGATTCTCCGCGAGGCTTGGCAGGGCAATTGGGACTCCTCTCAATCTGAGGCGGGAGACCAAAGGTCCCTTTCCAGGTGCCACAGGAATCCTGGGACTCCTATCAAGTTTCACGAGGAGTCAGGCATCGTCTCCTTTGGAGGCACTGATCTCCGTGTACCTCTGTAGTTTTCTAAGGATGTGAGGCCTCCGGTCACGATGAGGTGGGGAACTAGGTCTTTCTCTGTGGTCTCCACAGGGGATTCAGTCATCCTTTCATCTTGGGAGATGCAAGACGAGCGTGCATTCAAGTCACTGCAGGGATATCCGGCCTTATATCGAGTCAGGGCATTGCGGTGTCCATTCCACTTGAGGCCGCAAAATCAGGGTCCCTCTCACATACCTAGAGCTGAGAGAAGCCTCCTCTTGAGGTGCTTGTGGTAAGGTGGTATTCCTCTGGAGTCGAAGCCAGGGACTAACCTCTCATCTCGAGTTGATTCTTGGTCCACGGAGCTCTTTCGTGTTGCTACAGTGACCTCAGGATCCCTCTAGCCTTGAAACAGTGTTCTTGGGGTTTCTCTGGAGTGCCATCAAGGAAATCAAGGCTCCTTTCATGTGTGATGTGCAACAGGGAATTGCTCTGCACGCAGTGCACGGTATCGGGCCTCATTTTTCGGCGAGGGGGAAGTCTCATGGTTTTTCTCGAGTTGCTGTGTGAACCTGGGGTATATTCTCGAGTTACGACGGGGATGGCCCTTCCACCCACGTGTTTGTTCAGCGACGTCAGGACTCCTGCCTAGTTGCGAGGGACAACTCGGGATTCTCCTCGAGGCTTGGCAGGGCAATTGGGATGCCTCTCCAGCTGAGACGGGAGAACAAGGGTCCCTTTCCACGTGCCACAGGAATCCTGGGACTCCTATCAAGTTTCACGAGGAGTCAGGCATCGTCTCCTTTGGAGGCACTGATCTCCGCGTACCTCTGGAGTTTTCAAAGGATGTGAGGCCTCCGGTCGCGATGAGGTGGGGAAGTAGGTTTCCTTGTGGTGTCCACAGAGGATTCAGACATCCTTTCGTCTTGGGAGATGCAAGACGAGCCTGCATTCAAGTCACTGCAGGGATATTCGGCCTTATTTCGAGTCAGGGCATCGCGGTCTCCATTCCACTTGAGGCCGCAAACTCAGGGTCCCTCTCACATACCAAGAGCTGAGATAAGCCTGCTCTTGAGGTGCTTGTGGTAAGGTGGTATTCCTCTGGAGTCGAAGCCAGGGACTAACCCCTCATCTCGAGTTGATTTTTGGTCCACGGAGCTCTTTCGTGTTGCTACAGTGACCTCAAGATCCGTCTAGCCTTGAAACAGTGTTCTTGGGGTTTCTCTGGAGTGCCATCAAGGAAATCAAGGCTCCTTTCATGTGTGATGTGCAACACGGAATTGCTCTGCACGCAGTGCAGGGGAATCGGGCCTCATTTTGCGGCGAGGGGGAAGTCTCATGGTTTTTCTCCAGTTGCGGGGGGAACCTGGGGTATATTCTCGAGTTAGGACGGGGATGGACCTTCCACACACGTGTTTGTTCAGCGACGGCAGAACTCCTGCCTAGTTGCGAGGGACAACTCGGGATTCTCCTCGAGGCTTGGTAGGGCAATTGGGACGCCTCTCCAGCTGAGGCGGGAGACCAAGGGTCCCTTTCCACGTGCCACAGGAATCGTGGGACTCCTATCAAGTTTCACGAGGAGTCAGGCATCGTCTCCTTTGGAGGCACTGATCTCCGTGTACCTCTGGAGTTTTCAAAGGATGTGAGGCCTCCGGTCGCGATGAGGTGGGGAAGTAGGTTTTCTCTCTGTTTTCCACAGGGGATTCAGACATCCTTTCGTCTTGGGAGATGCAAGACGAGCCTGCATTCAAGTCAATGCAGGGATATTCGGCCTTATTTCGAGTCAGGGCATCACGGTGTCCATTCCACTTGAGGCCGCAAACTCAGGGTCCCTCTCACATATCTAGAGCTGAGAGAAGCCTCCTCTTGAGGTGCTTGTGGTAAGGTGGTATTCCTCTGTAGTCGAAGCCAGGGACTAACCTCTCAACTCGAGTTGATTTTTGGTCCACGGAGCTCTTTTGTGTGGCTACAGTGACTTCAGGATCCCTCTACCTTGAAACAGTGTTCTTGGGGATTCTCTGGAGTGCCATCAAGGAAATCAAGGCTCCTTTCTTGTGTGATGTGCAAGACGGAATTGCTCTGCACGCAGGTCAGGGGAATCGGGCCTCATCTCGCGGAGAGGGGGAAGTCTCATGGTTTTTCTCGAGTTGCGGCGGGAACCTGGGGTATATTCTCGAGTTACGACGGGGATGGCCCTTCCACCCACGTGTTTGTTCAGCCACGTCAGGACTCCTGCCTAGTTGCGAGGGACAACTTGGGATTCTTCTCGAGGCTTGGCAGGGCAATTGGGACGCCTCTCCAGGTGAGGCGGGAGAACAAGGGTCCCTTTCCCCTTGCCACAGGAATCCTGGGACTCCTATCAAGTTTCACGAGGAGTCAGGCATCGTCTCCTTTGGAGGCACTGATCTCCGCGTACCTGTGGAGTTTTCAAAGAATGTGAGGCCTCCGGTAGCGATGAGGTGGGGAACTAGGTCTTTCTCTGTGGTCTCCACAGGGGATTCAGACATCCTTTCGTCTTGGGAGATGCAAGACGAGCCTGCATTCAAGTCACTGCAGGGATATCCGGCCTTATTTCGAGTCAGGGCATCGCGGTGTCCATTCCACTTGAGGCCGCAAATCAGGGTCCCTCTCACATACCTAGAGCTGAGAGAAGCCTCCTCTTGAGGTGCTTCTGGTAAGGTGATATTCCTCTATAGTCGAAGCCAGGGACTAACCTCTCATCTCGAGTTGATTTTTGGTCCACGGAGCTCTTTCGTGTTGCTACAGTGACCTCAGGATCCCTCTAGCCTTGAAACAGTGTTCTTGAAGTTTTTCTGGAGTGACATCAAGGAAATCAAGGCTCCTTTCATGTGTGATGTGCAACACGGATTTGCTCTGCACGCAGTGCAGGGGAATCGGGCCTCATCTCACGGCGAGGGGGAAGTCTCATGCTTCTTCTCGAGTTGCGGCGGGAACCTGGGGTATATTCTCGAGTTACGACGGGGATGGCCCTTCCATACACGTGTTTGTTCAGCGACGTCAGGACTCCTGCCTAGTTGCGAGGGACAACTCGGGATTCTCCTCGAGGCTTGGCAGGGCAATTGGGACGCCTCTCCAGCTGAGGCGGGAGACCACGGGTCCCTTTCCATGTGCCACAGGAATCCTGGGACTCCTATGAAGTTTCACGAGGAGTCAGGCATCGTCTCCTTTGGAGGCACTGATCTCCGCGTACCTCTGGATTTTTCAAACGATGTGAGGCCTCCGGTCGTCATGAGGTGGGGAACTAGGTCTTTCTCTGTGGTCTCCACAGGGGATTCAGACATCCTTTCGTCTTGGGAGATGCAAGACGAGCCTGCATACAAGTCACTGCAGGGATATCCGGCCTTATTTCGAGTCAGGGCATCACGGTGTCCATTCCACTTGAGGCCGAAAAATCAGGGTCCCTCTCACATACCTACAGCTGAGAGAAGCCTTCTCTTGATGTGCTTGTGGTAACGTGGTATTCCTCTGAAGTCGAAGCCAGGGACTAAGCTCTCATCTCGACTTGATTTTTGGTCCACGGAGCTCTTTCGTGTTGCTACAGTGACCTCAGGATCCCTCTAGCCTTGAAACAGTGTTCTTGGGGTTTCTCTGGAGTGCCATCAAGGAAAACAAGGCTCCTTTCATGTGAGATGTGCATCACGGAATTGCTCTGCCCGCAGTGGAGGGGAATCGGGCCTCATATCGCGGCAAGGGAAAAGTCTCATGGTTTTTCTCGAGTTACGGCGGGAACCTGGGGTATATTCTCGAGTTACAACGGGGATGGCCCTTCCACCCACGTGTTTCTTCAGCGACGTCAGGACTCCTGCCTAGTTGCGAGGGACACCTCGGGATTCTCCTCGAGGGTTGGTAGGGCAATTGGGACGCCTCTCCAGCTGAGGCGGGAGAACAAGTGTCCCTTTCCACGTGCCACAGGAATCCTGGGACTCCTATCAAGTTTCACGAGGAGTCAGGCATCGTCTCCTTTGGAGGCACTGATCTCCGCGTACCTGTGGAGTTTTCAAAGAATGTGAGGCCTCCGGTCGCGATGAGGTGGGGAACTAGGTCTTTTTCTGTGGTCTCCACAGGGGAGTCAGACATCCTTTCGTCTTGGGAGATGCAACACGAGCCTGCATTCAAGTCACTGCAGGGATATCCGGCCTTATTTCGAGTCAGGGCATCGCGGTGTCCATTCCACTTGAGGCCGCAAATCAGGGTACCTCTCACATACCTAGAGCTGAGAGAAGCCTCCTCTTGAGGTGCTTCTGGTAAGGTGATATTCCTCTGGAGTCGAAGCCAGGGACTAACCTCTCATTTCGAGTTGTTTTTTGGTCCCCGGATCACTTTTGTGTTGCTACAGTGACCTCAGGATCCCTCTAGCCTTGAAACAGTGTTCTTGGGGTTTCTCTGGAGTGCCATCAAGGAAATCAAGGCTCCTTTCATGTGTGATGTGCAACACGGATTTGCTCTGCACGCAGTGCAGGGGAATCGGGCCTCATCTCGCGACGAGGGGGAAGTCTCATGGTTTTTCTCGAGTTGCGGGGGGAACCTGGGGTATATTCTCGAGTTACGACGGGGATGGCCCTTCCACCCACATGTTTGTTCAGCGAAAGCAGGACTCCTGCCTAGTTGCGAGGGAAAACTCGGGATTCTCCTCGAGGCTTGGCAGGGCAATTAGGACGCCTCTCCAGCTGAGGCGGGAGACCAAGGTTCCCTTTCCACGTGCCACAGGAATCCTGGGACTCCTATCAAGTTTCACGAGGAGTCAGGCATCGTCTCCTTTGGAGGCACTGATCTCCGCGTCCCTCTGGAGTTTTCAAAGGATGTGAGGCCTCCGGTCGCGATGAGGTGGGGAACTAGGTCTTTCTCTGTGGTCTCCACAGGGGATTCAGACATCCTTTCATCTTGGGAGATGCAAGACGAGCCTTCATTCATGTCACTGCAGGGATATCCGGCCTTATTTCGAGTCAGGGCATCGCGGTGTCCATTCCACTTGAGGCCGCAAACTCAGGGTCCCTCCCACATACCTAGAGCTGAGAGAAGCCTCCTCTTGAGGTGCTTGTGGTAAGGTGGTATTCCTCTGGAGTCGAAGCCAGGGACAAACCTCTCATTTCGAGTTGATTTTTGGTCCACGGAGCTCTTTCCTGTTGCTACAGTGACCTCAGGATCCCTCTAGCCTTGAAACAGTGTTCTTGGGGCTTCTCTGGAGTGCCATCGAGAAAATCAAGGCTCCTTTCATGTGTGATGTGCAACAGGAAATTGCTCTGCACGCAGTGCAGGGTATCGGGCCTCATTTTGCGGCGAGGGGGAAGTCTCATGGTTTTCTCGAGTTGCGATGGGAACCTGGGGTATATTCTCGAGTTACGACGGGGATAGCCCTTCCACCCACGTGTTTGTTCAGCTAGTCAAGACTCCTGCCTCGTTGCGAGGGACAACTCGGGATTCTCCTCGAGGCTTGGCAGGGCAATTGGGATGCCTCTCCAGCTGAGGCGGGAGACCAAGGGTCCCTTTCCACGCGCCACAGGAATCCTGGAACTCCTGTCAAGTTTCACGAGGAGTCAGGCATCGTCCCCTTTGGAGGCACTGATCTCCGCGTACCTCTGGAGTTTTCAACGGATGTGAGGCCTCCTGTCGCCATGAGGTGGGGAACTAGGTCTTTCTCTGTGGTCTCCACAGGGGATTCAGACATCCTTTCATCTTGGGAGATGCAAGACGAGCTTGCATTCAAGTCACTGCAGGGATATCCGGCCTTATTTCGAGTCAGGGCATCGCGGTGTCCATTCCACTTGAGGCCGCAAACTCAGGGTCCCTCTCTCATACCTAGAGCTGAGAGAAGCCTCCTCTTGAGGTGCTTGTGGTAAGGTGGTATTCCTCTGGAGTCGAAGCCAGGGACTAACCTCTCATCTCGAGTTGATATTTGGTCCACGGAGATCTTTCGTGTGGCTACAGTGACCTCAGGATCCCTCTAGCCTTGAAACAGTGTTCTTGGGGTTTCTCTGGAGTGCCATCAAGGAAATCAAGGCTCCTTTCATGTGTGATGTGCAACACGGAATTGCTCTGAAGGCAGTGCTGGGGAATCGGGCCTCATCTCGCGGCGAGGGGGAAGTCTCATGGTTTTTCTCGAGTTGCGGCCGGAACCTGGGGTATATTCTCGAGTTACGACGGGGATGGCCCTTCCACCCACGTGTTTGTTCAGCGACGTCAGGACTCCTGCCTAGTTGCGAGGGACAACTCGGGATTCTCCTCGAGGCTTGGGAGGGCAATTGAGACGCCTCTCCAGCTGAGGCGGGAGACCAAGGGTCCCTTTCCACGTGCCACAGGAATCCTGGGACTCCTATCAAGTTTCACGAGGAGTCAGGCATCGTCTCCTTTGGAGGCACTGATCTCCGCGTACCTGTGGAGTTTTCAAAGAATGTGAGGCCTCCGGTAGCGATGAGGTGGGGAACTAGGTCTTTTTCTGTGGTCTTCACAGGGGATTCAGACATCCTTTCGTCTTGGGAGATGCAAGACGAGCCTGCATTTAAGTCACTGCAGGGATATCCGGCCTTATTTTGCGTCAGGGCATCGTGGTGTCCATTCCACTTGAGGCCGCAAACTCAGGGTCCCTCTCACATACAGAGAGCTGAGAGAAGCCTCCTCTTGAGGTGCTTGTGGTAAGGTGGTATTCCTCTGGAGTCGAAGCCAGGGACTAACCTCTCATTTCGAGTTGATTTTTGGTCCACGGAGCTCTTTCGTGTTGCTACAATTACCTCAGGATCCCTCTAGCCTTGAAACAGTGTTCTTGGGGTTTCTCTGGAGTGCCATCAAGGAAATCAAGGCTCCTTTCATGTGTGATGTGCAACACGCAATTGCTCTGCACGCAGTGCAGGGGAATCGGGCCTCATCTCGCGGCGAGGGGGAAGTCTCATGGTTTTTCTCTAGTTGCGGCGGGAACCTGGGGTATATTCTCGAGTTAAGACGGGGATGGCCCTTCCACCCACGTGTTTGTTCAGCAACGGCAGGACTACTGCCTAGTTGCGAGGGACAACTCGGGATTCTCCTCGAGGCTTGACAGGGCAATTGGGACGCCTCTCCAGCTGAGGCGGGAGACCAAGGGTCCCTATCCACGTGCCACAGGAATCCTGGGACTCCTATCAAGTTTCACGAGGAGTCAGGCATCGTATCCTTTGGAGGCACTGATCTCCGCGTACCTCTGGAGTTTTCAAAAGATGTGAGGCCTCCGGTCGTCATGAGGTGGGGAACTAGGTCTTTCTCTGTGGTCTCCACAGGGGATTCAGACATCCTTTCGTCTTGGGAGATGCAAGACGAGCCTGCATTCAAGTCACTGCAGGGATATCCGGCCTTATTTCGAGTCAGGGCATCGCGGTGTCCATTCCACTTGAGGCCGCAAAATCAGGGTCCCTCTCACATACCTACAGCTGAGAGAAGCCTCCTCTTGAGGTGCTTGTGGTAACGTGGTATTCCTCTGAAGTCGAAGCCAGGGACTAAGCTCTCATCTCGACTTGATTTTTGGTCCACGGAGCTCTTTCGTGTTGCTACAGTGACCTCAGGATCCCTCTAGCCTTGAAACAGTGTTCTTGGGGTTTCTCTGGAGTGCCATCAAGGAAAACAAGGCTCCTTTCATGTGAGATGTGCATCACGGAATTGCTCTGCCCGCAGTGGAGGGGAATCGGGCCTCATATCGCGGCAAGGGAAAAGTCTCATGGTTTTTCTCGAGTTACGGCGGGAACCTGGGGTATATTCTCGAGTTACAACGGGGATGGCCCTTCCACCCACGTGTTTCTTCAGCGACGTCAGGACTCCTGCCTAGTTGCGAGGGACAACTCGGGATTCTCCTCGAGGGTTGGTAGGGCAATTGGGACGCCTCTCCAGCTGAGGCGGGAGAACAAGTGTCCCTTTCCACGTGCCACAGGAATCCTGGGACTCCTATCAAGTTTCACGAGGAGTCAGGCATCGTCTCCTTTGGAGGCACTGATCTCCGCATACCTGTGGAGTTTTCAAAGAATGTGAGGCCTCCGGTCGCGATGAGGTGGGGAACTAGGTGTTTTTCTGTGGTCTCCACAGGGGATTCAGTCATCCTTTCATCTTGGGAGATGCAAGACGAGCCTGCATTCAAGTCACTGCAGGGATATTCGGCCTTATTTCCAGTCAGGGCATCACGGTGTCCATTCCACTTGAGGCCGCAATATCAGGGTCCCTCTCACATAGCTAGAGCTGAGAGAAGCCTCCTCTTGAGGTGCTTCTGGTAAGGTGGTATTCCTCTGGAGTCGAAGCCAGGGATTAATCTCTCATCTCGAGTTGATTTTTGGTCCACGGAGCTCTTTCGTGTTGCTACAGTGACCTCAGGATCCGTCTAGCCTTGAAACAGTGTTCTTGGGGTTTCTCTGGAGTGCCATCAAGGAAATCAAGGCTCCTTTCATGTGTGATGTGCAACACGGAATTTCTCTGCACGCAGTGCAGGGGAATCAGGCCTCATCTCACGCCGAGGGGGAAGTCTCATGGTTTTTCTCGAGTTGCGGCGGGAACCTGGGGTATATTCTCGAGTTACGACGGGGATGGCCCTTCCATACACGTGTTTGTTCAGCGACGTCAGGACTCCTGCCTAGTTGCGAGGGACAACTCGGGATTCTCCTCGAGGCTTGGCAGGGCAATTGGGACGCCTCTCCAGCTGAGGCGGGAGACCAAGGGTCCCTTTCCATGTGCCACAGGAATCCTGGGACTCCTATAAAGTTTCACGAGAAGTCAGGCATCGTCTCCTTTGGAGGCACTGATCTCCGCGTACCTCTGGAGTTTTCAAACGATGTGAGGCCTCCGGTCGTCATGAGGTGGGGAACTAGGTCTTTCTCTGTGGTCTCCACAGGGGATTCAGACATCCTTTCGTCTTGGGAGATGCAAGACGAGCCTGCATTCAAGTCACTGCAGGGATATCCGGCCTTATTTCGAGTCAGGGCATCGCGGTGTCCATTCCACTTGAGGCCGCAAAATCAGGGTCCCTCTCACATACCTACAGCTGAGAGAAGCCTCCTCTTGAGGTGCTTGTGGTAACGTGGTATTCCTCTGAAGTCGAAGCCAGGGACTAACCTCTCATCTCGAGTTGATTTTTGGTCCACGGAGCTCTTTTGTGTTGCTACAGTGACCTCAGGATCCCTCTAGCCTTGAAACAGTGTTCTTGGGGTTTCTCTGGAGTGCCATCAAGGAAAACAAGGCTCCTTTCATGTGAGATGTGCATCACGGAATTGCTCTGCCCGCAGTGGAGGGGAATCGGGCCTCATATCGCGGCAAGGGAAAAGTCTCATGGTTTTTCTCGAGTTACGGCGGGAACCTGGGGTATATTCTCGAGTTACAACGGGGATGGCCCTTCCACCCACGTGTTTCTTCAGCGACGTAAGGACTCCTGCCTAGTTGCGAGGGACAACTCGGGATTCTCCTCGAGGGTTGGTAGGGCAATTGGGACGCCTCTCCAGCTGAGGCGGGAGAACAAGTGTCCCTTTCCACCTGCCACAGGAGTCCTGGGACTCCTATCAAGTTTCACGAGGAGTCAGGCATCGTCTCCTTTGGAGGCACTGATCTCCGCGTACCTGTGGAGTTTTCAAAGAATGTGAGGCCTCCGGTCGCGATGAAGTGGGGAACTAGGTCTTTTTCTGTGGTCTCCACAGGGGAGTCAGACATCCTTTCGTCTTGGGAGATGCAAGACGAGCCTGCATTCAAGTCACTGCAGGGATATCCGGCCTTATTTCGAGCCAGGGCAGCGCGGTGTCCATTCCACTTGAGGCCGCAAACTCAGGGTCCCTCTCACATACCAAGAGCTGAGATAAGCCTGCTCTTGAGGTGCTTGTGGTAAGGTGGTATTCCTCTGGAGTCGAAGCCAGGGACTAACCTCTCATCTCGAGTTGATTTTTGGTCCACGGAGCTCTTTCGTGTTGCTACAGTGACCTCAGGATCCGTCTAGCCATGAAACAGTGTTCTTGGGGTTTCTCTGGAGTGCCATCAAGGAAATCAAGGCTCCTTTCATGTGTGATGTGCAACACGGAATTGCTCTGCACGCAGGGCAAGGGAATCGGGCCTCATCTCGCGGCGAGGGGGAAGTCTCATGGTTTTTCTCGAGTTGCGGCGGGAACCTGGGGTATATTCTCGAGTTAGGACGGGGATGGCCCTTCCACACACGTGTTTGTTCAGCGACGTCCGCACTCCTGCCTAGTTGCGAGGGACAACTCGGGATTCTCCTCGAGGCTTGGCAGGGCAATTGGGACGCCTCTCCAGGTGAGGCGGGAGACCAAGGGTCCCTTTCCACGTGGCACAGGAATCCTGGGACTCCTGTAAAGTTTCACGAGGAGTCAGGCATCGTCTCCTTTGGAGGCACTGATCTCCGCGTACCTCTGGAATTTTCAAAGGATGTGAGGCCTCCGGTCGCGATGAGGTGGGGAACTAGGTCTTTCTCTGTGGTCTCCACAGGGTATTCAGACATCCTTTCGTCTTGGGAGATGCAAGACCAGCCTGCATTCAAGTCACTGCAGGGATATCCAGCCTTATTTCGAGCCAGGGCATCGCGGTGTCCATTCTACTTGAGGCCGCAAAGTCAGGGTCCCTCGCACATACCTAGAGCTGAGAGAAGCCTCCTCTTGAGGTGTTTGTGTAAGGTGGTATTCCTCTGGAGTCGAAGCCAGGGACTAACCTCTCATCTCGAGTTGATTTTTGGTCCACGGAGCTCTTTCGTGTTGCTACAGTGACCTCAGGATCCCTCTAGCCTTGAAACAGTGTTCTTGGGGTTTCTCTGGAGTGCCATCAAGGAAATCAAGGCTCCTTTCATGTGTGATGTGCAACACGGAATTGCTCTGCACGCAGGGCAGGGGAATCGGGCCTCATCTCGCGGCGAGGGGGAAGTCTCATGGTTTTTCTCGAGTTGCGGCGGGAACCTGGGGTATATTCTCGAGTTACGACGGGGATGGCCCTTCCACACACGTGTTGTTCAGCGACGTCAGGACTCCTGCCTAGTTGCAAGGGACAACTCGGAATTCTCCTCGAGGCTTGGCAGGGCAATTGGGACGCCTCTCCAACTGAGGCGGGAGACCAAGGTTCCCTTTCCACGTGCCACAGGTATCCTGGGACTCCTATCAAGTTTCACGAGGAGTCAGGCATCGTCTCCTTTGGAGGCACTGATCTCCGCGTACCTCTGGAGTTTTCAACGGATGTGAGGCCTCCGGTCGTCATGAGGTGGGGAACTAGGTTTTTCTCTGTGGTCTCCACAGGGGATTCAGACATCCTTTCATCTTGGGAGATGCAAGACGAGCCTGCATTCAAGTCACTGCAGGGATATGCGGCCTTATTTCTAGCCAGACTATCGCGGTGTCCATTCCACTTGAGGCCGCAAACTCAGGGTCCCTCTCACATACCTAGAGCTGAGAGAAGCCTCCTCTTGAGGTGCTTGTGGTAAGGTGGTATTCCTCTGGAGTCGAAGCCACGGACAAAGCTCTCATCTCGAGTTGATTTTTGGTCCACGGAGCTCTTTCGTGTTGCTACAGTGTCCTCAGGATCCCTCTAGCCTTGAAACAGTGTTCTTGGGGTTTCTCTGGAGTGCCATCAAGGAAATCAAGGCTCCTTTCATGTGTGATGTGCAACACGGAATTGCTCTGCATGCAGTGCAGGGGAATCGGGCCTCATCTCGCGGCGAGGGGGAAGTCTCATGGTTTTTCTCGAGTGGCGGCGGGAACCTGGGGTATATTCTCGAGTTACGACGGGGATGGCCCTTCCACACACGTGTTTCTTCAGCGACGTCAGGACTCCTGCCTAGTTGTGAGGGACAACTCGGAATTCTCCTCGAGGCTTGGCAGGGCAATTGGGACGCCTCTCCAGCTGAGGCGGGAGACCAAGGGTCCCTTTCCACGTGCTACAGGAATCCTGGGACTCCTATAAAGTTTCACGAGGAGTCAGGCATCGTCTCCTTTGGAGGCACTGATCTCCGCGTACCTCTGGAGTTTTCCAAGGATGTGAGGCCTCCGGTCGCCATGAGGTGGGGAACTAGGTCTTTCTCTGTGGTCTCCACAGGAGATTCAGACATCCTTTCGTCTTGGGAGATGCAAGACGAGCCTGCATTCAAGTCACTGCAGGGATATCCAGCCTTATTTCGAGTCAGGGCATCGCGGTGTCCATACCACTTGAGGCCGCAAACTCAGGGTCCCTCTCCCATACATAGAGCTGAGAGAAGCCTCCTCTTGAGGTGCTTGTGTAAGGTGGTATTCCTCTGGAGTCGAAGCCAGGGACTAACCTCTCATCTCGAGTTGATTTTTGGTCCACGGAGCTCTTTCGTGTTGCTATAGTGACCTCAGGATCCCTCTAGCCTTGAAACAGTGTTCTTGGGGTTTCTCTGGAGTGCCATCAAGGAAATCAAGGCTCCTTTCCTGTGTGATGTGCAACACGGAATTGCTCTGCACCCAGTGCAGGGGAATCGGGCCTCATCTCGCGGCGAGGGGGAAGTCTCATGTTTTTACTCGAGTTGCGGTGGGAACCTGTTGTATATTCTCGAGTTACGACGGGGATGGCCCTTCCACACACGTGTTTGTTCAGCGACGTCAGGACTCCTGCCTAGTTGCGAGGGACAACTCGGGATTCTCCTCGAGGCTTGGCAGGGCAATTGGGACGCCTCTCCAGTTGAGGCGGGAGACCAAGGGTCCCTTTCCACGTGCCACAGGAATCCTGGGACAACTATAAAGTTTCACGAGGAGTCAGGCATCGTCTCCTTTGGAGGCACTGATCTCCGCGTACCTCTGGAGTTTTCAAAGGATGTGAGGCCTCCGGTCGCGATGAGGTGGGGAACTAGGTCTTTCTCTGTGGCCTCACAGGGGATTCAGACATCCTTTCATCTTGGGAGATGCAAGACGAGCCTGCATTCAAGTCACTGCAGGGATATCCGGCCTTATTTCGCGTCAGGGAATCGCGGTGTCCATTCCACTTGAGGCCGCAAACTCAGGGTCCCTCTCACATACCTAGAGCTGAGAGAAGCCTCCTCTTGAGGTGCTTGTGGTAAGGTGGTATTCCTCTGGAGTCGAAGCCAGGGACTAAGCTCTCATCTCGAGTTGATTTTTGGTCCACGGAGCTCTTTCGTGTTGCTACAGTGACCTCAGGATCCGTCTAGCCTTGAAACAGTGTTCTTGGGGTTTCTCTGGATTGCCATCAAGGAAATCAAGGCTCCTTTCTTGTTTGATGTGCAACACGGAATTGCTCTGCATGCAGTGCAGGGGAATCGGGCCTCATCTCGCGGCGAGGGGGGAGTCTCATGGTTTTTCTCGAGTTGCGGCGGGAACCTGGGGTATATTCTCGAGTTACGACGGGGATGGCCCTTCCACCCACGTGTTTGTTCAGCGACGTCAGGACTCCTGCCTAGTTGCGAGGGACAACTCGGGATTCTCCTCGAGGCTTGGCAGGGCATTTGGAATGCCTCTTCAGCTGAGGCGGGAGACCAAGAGTCCCTTTCCACGTGCCACAGGAATCCTGGGACTCCTATCAAGTTTCACGAGGAGTCAGGCATCGTCTCCTTTGGAGGCACTCATCTCCGCGTACCTCTGGAGTTTTCAAAGGATGTGAGGCCTCCGGTCGTCATGAGGTGGGGAACTAGGTCTTTCTCTGTGGTCTCCACAGGGGATTCAGACATCCTTTCGTCTTGGGAGATGCAAGACGAGCCTGCATTCAAGTCACTGCAGGGATATCCGGCCTTATTTCGAGTCAGGGCATCGCGGTGTCCATTCCACTTGAGGCCGCAAAATCAGGATCCCTCTCACATAGCTACAGCTGAGAGAAGCCTCCTCTTGAGGTGCTTGTGGTAACGTGGTATTCCTCTGAAGTCGAAGCCAGGGACTAAGCTCTCATCTCGACTTGATTTTTGGTCCACGGAGCTCTTTCGTGTTGCTACAGTGACCTCAGGATCCCTCTAGCCTTGAAACAGTGTTCTTGGGGTTTCTCTGGAGTGCCATCAAGGAAAACAAGGCTCCTTTCATGTGAGATGTGCATCACGGAATTGCTCTGCCCGCAGTGGAGGGGAATCGGGCCTCATATCGCGGCAAGGGAAAAGTCTCATGGTTTTTCTCGAGTTACGGCGGGAACCTGGGGTATATTCTCGAGTTACAACGGGGATGGCCCTTCCACCCACGTGTTTCTTCAGCGACGTCAGGACTCCTGCCTAGTTGCGAGGGACAACTCGGGATTCTCCTCGAGGGTTGGTAGGGCAATTGGGACGCCTCTCCAGCTGAGGCGGGAGAACCAGTGTCCCTTTCCACGTGCCACAGGAATCCTGGGACTCCTATCAAGTTTCACGAGGAGTCAGGCATCGTCTCCTTTGGAGGCACTGATCTCCGCGTACCTGTGGAGTTTTCAAAGAATGTGAGGCCTCCGGTCGCGATGAGGTGGGGAACTAGGTCTTTTTCTGTGGTCTCCACAGGGGAGTCAGACATCCTTTCGTTTTGGGAGATGCAAGACGAGCCTGCATTCAAGTCACTGCAGGGATATCCGGCCTTATTTCGAGTCAGGGCATCGCGGTGTCCATTCCACTTGAGGCCGCAAATCAGGGTCCCTCTCACATACCTAGAGCTGAGAGAAGCCTCCTCTTGAGGTGCTTCTGGTAAGGTGATATTCCTCTGGAGTCGAAGCCAGGGACTAACCTCTCATCTCGAGTTGATTTTTGGTCCACGGAGCTCTTTCGTGTGGCTACAGTGACCTCAGGATCCCTCTAGCCTTGAAACAGTGTTCTTGGGGTTTTTCTGGAGTGCCATCAAGGAAATCAAGGCTCCTTTCATGTGTGATGTGCAACACGGATTTGCTCTGCACGCAGTGCAGGGGAATCGGGCCTCATCTCACGGCGAGGGGGAAGTCTCATGCTTCTTCTCGAGTTGCGGCGGGAACCTGGGGTATATTCTCGAGTTACGACGGGGATGGCACTTCCACACACGTGTTTGTTCAGCGACGTCAAGACTCCTGCCTAGTTGCGAGGGACAACTCGGGATTCTCCTCGACGCTTGGCAGGGCAATTGGGACTCCTCTCCAGCTGAGGCGGGAGATCAAGGGTCCCTTTCCATGTGCCACAGGAATCCTGGGACTCCTATAAAGTTTCACGAGGAGTCAGGCATCGTCTCCTTTGGAGGCACTGATCTCCGCGTACCTCTGGAGTTTTCAAAGGATGTGAGGCCTCCGGTCGTCATGAGGTGGGGAACTAGGTCTTTCTCTGTGGTCTCCACAGGGGATTCAGTCATCCTTTCATCTTGGGAGATGCAAGACGAGCCTGCATTCAAGTCACTGCAGGGATATTCGGCCTTATTTCTAGTCAGGGCATCACGGTGTCCATTCCACTTGAGGCCGCAATATCAGGGTCCCTCTCACATAGCTAGAGCTGAGAGAAGCCTCCTCTTGAGGTGCTTGTGGTAAGGTGGTATTCCTCTGGAGTCGAAGCCAGGGATTAATCTCTCATCTCGAGTTGATTTTTGGTCCACGGAGCTCTTTCGTGTTGCTACAGTGACCTCAGGATCCCTCTAGCCTTGAAACAGTGTTCTTGGGGTTTCTCTGGAGTGCCATCAAGGAAATCAAGGCTCCTTTCATGTGTGATGTGCAAAACGGAATTTCTCTGCACGCAGTGCAGGGGAATCGGGCCTCATCTCACGCCGAGGGGGAAGTCTCATGGTTTTTCTCGAGTTGCGGCGGGAACCTGGGGTATATTCTCGAGTTACGACGGGGATGGCCCTTCCATACACGTGTTTGTTCAGCGACGTCAGGACTCCTGCCTAGTTGCGAGGGACAACTCGGGATTCTCCTCGAGGCTTGGCAGGGCAATTGGGACGCCTCTCCAGCTGAGGCGGGAGACCAAGTGTCCCTTTCCATGTGCCACAGGAATCCTGGGACTCCTATAAAGTTTCACGAGAAGTCAGGCATCGTCTCCTTTGGAGGCACTGATCTCCGCGTACCTCTGGAGTTTTCAAACGATGTGAGGCCTCCGGTCGTCATGAGGTGGGGAACTAGGTCTTTCTCTGTGGTCTCCACAGGGGATTCAGACATCCTTTCGTCTTGGGAGATGCAAGACGAGCCTGCATTCAAGTCACTGCAGGGATATCCGGCCTTATTTCGAGTCAGGGCATCGCGGTGTCCATTCCACTTGAGGCCGCAAAATCAGGGTCCCTCTCACATACCTACAGCTGAGAGAAGCCTCCTCTTGAGGTGCTTGTGGTAACGTGGTATTCCTCTGAAGTCGAAGCCAGGGACTAACCTCTCATCTCGAGTTGATTTTTGGTCCACGGAGCTCTTTTGTGTTGCTACAGTGACCTCAGGATCCCTCTAGCCTTGAAACAGTGTTCTTGGGGTTTCTCTGGAGTGCCATCAAGGAAAACAAGGCTCCTTTCATGTGAGATGTGCATCACGGAATTGCTCTGCCCGCAGTGGAGGGGAATCGGGCCTCATATCGCGGCAAGGGAAAAGTCTCATGGTTTTTCTCGAGTTACGGCGGGAACCTGGGGTATATTCTCGAGTTACAACGGGGATGGCCCTTCCACCCACGTGTTTCTTCAGCGACGTAAGGACTCCTGCCTAGTTGCGAGGGACAACTCGGGATTCTCCTCGAGGGTTGGTAGGGCAATTGGGACGCCTCTCCAGCTGAGGCGGGAGAACAAGTGTCCCTTTCCACCTGCCACAGGAGTCCTGGGACTCCTATCAAGTTTCACGAGGAGTCAGGCATCGTCTCCTTTGGAGGCACTGATCTCCGCGTACCTGTGGAGTTTTCAAAGAATGTGAGGCCTCCGGTCGCGATGAAGTGGGGAACTAGGTCTTTTTCTGTGGTCTCCACAGGGGAGTCAGACATACTTTCGTCTTGGGAGATGCAAGACGAGCCTGCATTCAAGTCACTGCAGGGATATCCGGCCTTATTTCGAGCCAGGGCATCGCGGTGTCCATTCCACTTGAGGCCGCAAACTCAGGGTCCCTCTCACATACCAAGAGCTGAGATAAGCCTGCTCTTGAGGTGCTTGTGGTAAGGTGGTATTCCTCTGGAGTCGAAGCCAGGGACTAACCTCTCATCTCGAGTTGATTTTTGGTCCACGGAGCTCTTTCGTGTTGCTACAGTGACCTCAGGATCCGTCTAGCCTTGAAACAGTGTTCTTGGGGTTTCTCTGGAGTGCCATGAAGGAAATCAAGGCTCCTTTCATGTGTGATGTGCAACACGGAATTGCTCTGCACGCAGGGCAAGGGAATCGGGCCTCATCTCGCGGCGAGGGGGAAGTCTCATGGTTTTTCTCGAGTTGCGGCCGGAACCTGGGGTATATTCTCGAGTTAGGACGGGGATGGCCCTTCCACACACGTGTTTGTTCAGCGACGTCCGCACTCCTGCCTAGTTGCGAGGGACAACTCGGGATTCTCCTCGAGGCTTGGCAGGGCAATTGGGACGCCTCTCCAGGTGAGGCGGGAGACCAAGGGTCCCTTTCCACGTGGCACAGGAATCCTGGGACTCCTGTAAAGTTTCACGAGGAGTCAGGCATCGTCTCCTTTGGAGGCACTGATCTCCGCGTACCTCTGGAATTTTCAAAGGATGTGAGGCCTCCGGTCGCGATGAGGTGGGGAACTAGGTCTTTCTCTGTGGTCTCCACAGGGTATTCAGACATCCTTTCGTCTTGGGAGATGCAAGACGAGCCTGCATTCAAGTCACTGCAGGGATATCCAGCCTTATTTCGAGCCAGACTATCGCGGTGTCCATTCCACTTGAGGCCGCAAACTCAGGGTCCCTCTCACATACCTAGAGCTGAGAGAAGCCTCCTCTTGAGGTGCTTGTGGTAAGGTGGTATTCCTCTGGAGTCGAAGCCACGGACTAAGCTCTCATCTCGAGTTGATTTTTGGTCCACGGAGCTCTTTCGTGTTGCTACAGTGTCCTCAGGATCCCTCTAGCCTTGAAACAGTGTTCTTGGGGTTTCTCTGGAGTGCCATCAAGGAAATCAAGGCTCCTTTCATGTGTGATGTGCAACACGGAATTGCTCTGCATGCAGTGCAGGGGAATCGGGCCTCATCTCGCGGCGAGGGGGAAGTCTCATGGTTTTTCTCGAGTTGCGGCGGGAACCTGGGGTATATTCTCGAGTTACGACGGGGATGGCCCTTCCACCCACGTGTTTCTTCAGCGACGTCAGGACTCCTGCCTAGTTGTGAGGGACAACTCGGAATTCTCCTCGAGGCTTGGCAGGGCAATTGGGACGCCTCTCCAGCTGAGGCGGGAGACCAAGGGTCCCTTTCCACGTGCTACAGGAATCCTGGGACTCCTATAAAGTTTCACGAGGAGTCAGGCATCGTCTCCTTTGGAGGCACTGATCTCCGCGTACCTCTGGAGTTTTCAAAGGATGTGAGGCCTCCGGTCGCCATGAGGTGGGGAACTAGGTCTTTCTCTGTGGTCTCCACAGGAGATTCAGTCATCCTTTCGTCTTGGGAGATGCAAGACGAGCCTGCATTCAAGTCACTGCAGGGATATTCGGCCTTATTTCGAGTCAGGGCATCGCGGTGTCCATTCCACTTGAGGCCGCAAAATCAGGGTCCCTCTAACATACTTAGAGCTGAGAGAAGCCTCCTCTTGAGGTGCTTGTGGTAAGGTGGTATTCCTCTGGAGTCGAAGCCAGGGACTAAGCTCTCATCTCGAGTTGATTTTTGGTCCACGGAACTCTTTCGTGTTGCTACAGTGACCTCAGGATCCCTCTAGCCTTGAAACAGTGTTCTTGGGGTTTCTCTGGAGTGCCATCAAGGAAATCAAGGCTCCTTTCATGTGTGATGTGCAACACGGAATTGCTCTGCACGCAGGGCAGGGGAATCGGGCCTCATCTCGCGGCGAGGGGGAAGTCTCATGGTTTTTCTCAAGTTGTGGCGGGAACCTGGGGTATATTCTCGAGTTACGACGGGGATGGCCCTTCCACACACGTGTTTGTTCAGCGACGTCCGCACTCCTGCCTAGTTGCGAGGGACAACTCGGGGTTCTCCTCGAGGCTTGGCAGGGCAATTGGGACGCCTCTCCAGCTGAGGCGGGAGACCAAGGGTCCCTTTCCACGTGCCACAGGAATCCTGGGACTCCTGTCAAGTTTCACGAGGAGTCAGGCATCGTCTCCTTTGAAGGCACTGATCTCCGCGTACCTCTGGAGTTTTCAACGGATGTGAGGCCTCCGGTCGTCATGAGGTGGGGAACTAGGTCTTTCTCTGTGGTCTCCACAGGGGATTCAGACATCCTTTCATCTTGGGAGATGCAAGACGAGCCTGCATTCAAGTCACTGCAGGGATATCCGGCCTTATTTCGAGCCAGACTATCGCGGTGTCCATTCCACTTGAGGCCGCAAACTCAGGGTCCCTCTCACATACCTAGAGCTGAGAGAAGCCTCCTCTTGAGGTGCTTGTGGTAAGGTGGTATTCGTCTGGAGTCGAAGCCAGGGACTAAGCTCTCATCTCGAGTTGATTTTTGGTCCACGGAGCTCTTTCGTGTTGCTACAGTGTCCTCAGGATCCCTCTAGCCTTGAAACAGTGTTCTTGGGGTTTCTCTGGATTGCCATCAAGGAAATCAAGGCTCCTTTCATGTGTGATGTGCAACACGGAATTGCTCTGCATGCAGTGGAGGGGAATCGGGCCTCATCTCGCGGCGAGGGGGAAGTCTCATGGTTTTTCTCGAGTTGCGGCGGGAACCTGGGGTATATTCTCGAGTTACGACGGGAATGGCCCTTCCACACACGTGTTTCTTCAGCGACGTCAGGACTCCTGCCTAGTTGTGAGGGACAACTCGGGATTCTCCTCGAGGCTTGGCAGGGCAATTGGGACGCCTCTCCAGCTGAGGCGGGAGACCAAGGGTCCCTTTCCACATGCCACAGGAATCCTGGGACTCCTGTCAAGTTTCACGAGGAGTCAGGCATCGTCTCCTTTGGAGGCACTAATCTCCGCGTACCTCTGGAGTTTTCAAAGGATGTGAGGCCTCCGGTCGCCATGAGGTGGGGAACTAGGTCTTTCTCTGTGGTCTCCACAGGGGATTCAGACATCCTTTCGTCTTGGGAGATGCAAGACGAGCCTGCATTCAAGTCACTGCAGGGATATCCAGCCTTATTTCGAGCCAGGGCATCCCGGTGTCCATTCCACTTGAGGCCGCAAAGTCAGGGTCCCTCTCACATACCTAGAGCTGAGAGTAGCCTCCTCTTGAGGTGCTTGTGTAAGGTGGTATTCCTCTGGAGTCGAAGCCAGGGACTAACCTCTCATCTCGAGTTGATTTTTGGTCCACGGAGCTCTTTCGTGTTGCTACAGTGACCTCAGGATCCCTCTAGCCTTGAAACAGTGCTCTTGGGGTTTCTCTGGAGTGCCATGAAGGAAATCAAGGCTCCTTTCATGTGTGATGTGCAACACGGAATTGCTCTGCACGCAGGGCAGGGGAATCGGGCCTCATCTCGCGGCGAGGGGGAAGTCTCATGGTTTTTCTCGAGTTGCGGCGGGAACCTGGGGTATATTCTCGAGTTACGACGGGGATGGCCCTTCCACACACGTGTTTGTTCAGCGACGTCAGGACTCCTGCCTAGTTGCGAGGGACAACTCGGGGTTCTCCTCGAGGCTTGGCAGGGCAATTGGGACGCCTCTCCAGCTGAGGCGGGAGACCAAGGGTCCCTTTCCACGTGCCACAGGAATCCTGGGACTTCTGTCAAGTTTCACGAGGAGTCAGGCATCGTCTCCTTTGGAGGCACTGATCTCCGCGTACCTCTGGAGTTTTCAACGGATGTGAGGCCTCCGGTCGTCATGAGGTGGGGAACTAGGTCTTTCTCTTTGGTCTCCACAGGGGATTCAGACATCCTTTCATCTTGGGAGATGCAAGACGAGCCTGCATTCAAGTCACTGCAGGGATATGCGGCCTTATTTCGAGCCAGACTATCGCGGTGTCCATTCCACTTGAGGCCGCAAACTCAGGGTCCCTCTCACATACCTAGAGCTGAGAGAAGCCTCCTCTTGAGGTGCTTGTGGTAAGGTGGTATTCCTCTGGAGTCGAAGCCAGGGACTAAGCTCTCATCTCGAGTTGATTTTTGGTCCACGGAGCTCTTTCGTGTTGCTACAGTGTCCTCAGGATCCCTCTAGCCTTGAAATAGTGTTCTTGGGGTTTCTCTGGAGTGCCATCAAGGAAATCAAGGCTCCTTTCATGTGTGATGTGCAACACGGAATTGCTCTGCATGCAGTGCAGGGGAATCGGGCCTCATCTCGCGGCGAGGGGGAAGTCTCATGGTTTTTCTCGAGTTGCGGCGGGAACCTGGGGTATATTCTCGAGTTACGACGGGGATGGCCCTTCCACACACGTGTTTGTTCAGCGACGTCAGGACTCCTGCCTAGTTGTGAGGGACAACTCGGGATTCTCCTCGAGGCTTGGCAGGGCAATTGGGACGCCTCTCCAGCTGAGGCGGGAGACCAAGGGTCCCTTTCCACGTGCTACAGGAATCCTGGGACTCCTATAAAGTTTCACGAGGAGTCAGGCATCGTCTCCTTTGGAGGAACTGATCTCCGCGTACCTCTGGAGTTTTCAAAGGATGTGAGGCCTCCGTTCGCCATGAGGTGGGGAACTAGGTCTTTCTCTGTGGTCTCCACAGGAGATTCAGACATCCTTTCGTCTTGGGAGAATCAAGACGAGCCTGCATTCAAGTCACTGCAGGGATATCCAGCCTTATTTCGAGTCAGGGCATCGCGGTGTCCATACCACTTGAGGCCGCAAACTCAGGGTCCCTCTCACATAGCTAGAGCTGAGAGAAGCCTCCTCTTGAGGTGCTTGTGTAAGGTGGTATTCCTCTGGAGTCGAAGCCAGGGACTAACCTCTCATCTCGAGTTGATTTTTGGTCCACGGAGCTCTTTCGTGTTGCTATAGTGACCTCAGGATCCCTCTAGCCTTGAAACAGTGTTCTTGGGGTTTCTCTGGAGTGCCATCAAGGAAATCAAGGCTCCTTTCCTGTGTGATGTGCAACACGGAATTGCTCTGCACCCAGTGCAGGGGAATCGGGCCTCATCTCGCGGCGAGGGGGAAGTCTCATGTTTTTACTCGAGTTGCGGTGGGAACCTGTTGTATATTCTCGAGTTACGACGGGGATGGCCCTTCCACACACGTGTTTGTTCAGCGACGTCAGGACTCCTGCCTAGTTGCGAGGGACAACTCGGGATTCTCCTCGAGGCTTGGCAGGGCAATTGGGACGCCTCTCCAGTTGAGGCGGGAGACGAAGGGTCCCTTTCCACGTGCCACAGGAATCCTGGGACAACTATAAAGTTTCACGAGGAGTCAGGCATCGTCTCCTTTGGAGGCACTGATCTCCGCGTACCTCTGGAGTTTTCAAAGGATGTGAGGCCTCCGGTCGCGATGAGGTGGGGAACTAGGTCTTTCTCTGTGGCCTCACAGGGGATTCAGACATCCTTTCATCTTGGGAGATGCAAGACGAGCCTGCATTCAAGTCACTGCAGGGATATCCGGCCTTATTTCGCGTCAGGGAATCGCGGTGTCCATTCCACTTGAGGCCGCAAACTCAGGGTCCCACTCACATACCTAGAGCTGAGAGAAGCCTCCTCTTGAGGTGCTTTTGGTAAGGTGGTATTCCTCTGGAGTCGAAGCCAGGGACTAAGCTCTCATCTCGAGTTGATTTTTGGTCCACGGAGCTCTTTCGTGTTGCTACAGTGACCTCAGGATCCGTCTAGCCTTGAAACAGTGTTCTTGGGGTTTCTCTGGATTGCCATCAAGGAAATCAAGGCTCCTTTCTTGTTTGATGTGCAACACGGAATTGCTCTGCATGCAGTGCAGGGGAATCGGGCCTCATCTCGCGGCGAGGGGGGAGTCTCATGGTTTTTCTCGAGTTGCGGCGGGAACCTGGGGTATATTCTCGAGTTACGACGGGGATGGCCCTTCCACCCACGTGTTTGTTCAGCGACGTCAGGACTCCTGCCTAGTTGCGAGGGACAACTCGGGATTCTCCTCGAGGCTTGGCAGGGTATTTGGAATGCCTCTTCAGCTGAGGCGGGAGACCAAGAGTCCCTTTCCACGTGCCACAGCAATCCTGGGACTCCTATCAAGTTTCACGAGGAGTCAGGCATCGTCTCCTTTGGAGGCACTGATCTCCGCGTACCTCTGGAGTTTTCAAACGATGTGAGGCCTCCGGTCGCGATGAGGTGGGGAACTAGGTCTTTCTCTGTGGTCTCCACAGGGGATTCAGACATCCTTTCATCTTGGGAGATGCAAGACGAGCCTGCATTCAAGTCACTGCAGGGATATCCGTCCTTATTTCGAGTCAGGGCATCGCGGTCTCCATTCCACTTGAGTCCGGAAACTCACGGTCCCTCTCACATAGCTAGAGCTGAGAGAAGCCTCCTCTTGAGGTGCTTGTGGTAAGGTGGTATTCCTCTGGAGTCGAAGCCAGGGACTAACCTCTCATCTCGAGTTGATTTTTAGTCCACGGAGCTCTTTCGTGTTGCTACAGTGACCTCAGGATCCCTCTAGCCTTGAAACAGTGTTCTTGGGGTTTCTCTGGAGTGCCATCAAGGAAATCAAGGCTCCTTTCATGTGTGATGTGCAACACGGAATTGCTCTGCACGCAGTGCAGGGGAATCGGGCCTCATCTCGCGGCGAGGGGGAAGTCTCATGGTTTTTCTCGAGTTGCGGCGGGAACCTGGGGTATATTCTCGAGTTAGAACGGGGATGGCCCTTCCACACACGTGTTTGTTCAGCGACGTCCGGACTTCTGCCTAGTTGCGAGGGACAACTCGGGATTCTCCTCGAGGCTTGGCAGGGCAATTGGGACGCCTCTCCAGCTGAGGCGGGAGACCAAGGGTCCCTTTCCATGTGCCACAGGAATCCTGGGACTCCTGTCAAGTTTCACGAGGAGTCAGGCATCGTCTCCTTTGGAGGCACTGATCTCCGCCTACCTCTGGAGTTTTCAAACGATGTGAGGCCTCCGGTCGTCATGAGGTGGGGAACTAGGTCTTCCTCTGTGGTCTCCACAGGGGATTCAGACATCCTTTCATCTTGGGAGATGCAAGACGAGCCTGCATTCAAGTCACTGCAGGGATATGCGGCCTTATTTCGAGCCAGACTATCGCGGTGTCCATTCCACTTGAGGCCGCAAACTCAGGGTCCCTCTCACATACCTAGAGCTGAGAGAAGCCTCCTCTTGAGGTGCTTGTGGTAAGGTGGTATTCCTCTGGAGTCGAAGCCAGGGACTAAGCTCTCATCTCGAGTTGATTTTTGGTCCACTGAGCGCTTTCGTGTTGCTACAGTGTCCTCAGGATCCCTCTAGCCTTGAAACAGTGTTCTTGGGTTTTCTCTGGATTGCCATCAAGGAAATCAAGGCTCCTTTCATGTGTGATGTGCAACACGGAATTGCTCTGCACGCAGTGCAGGGGAATCGGGCCTCATCTCGCGGCGAGGGGGAAGTCTCATGGTTTTTCTCGAGTTGCGGCGGGAACCTGGGGTATATTCTCGAGTTACGACGGGGATGGCCCTTCCACACACGTGTTTCTTCAGCGACGTCAGGACTCCTGCCTAGTTGTGAGGGACAACTCGGGATTCTCCTCGAGGCTGTGCAGGGCAATTGGGACGCCTCTCCAGCTGAGGTGGGAGACCAAGGGTCCCTTTCCACGTGCTACAGGAATCCTGGGACTCCTATAAAGTTTCACGAGGAGTCAGGCATCCTCTCCTTTGGAGGCACTGATCTCCGCGTACCTCTGGAGTTTTCAAAGGATGTGAGGCCTCCGGTCGCCATGAGGTGGGGAACTAGGTCTTTCTCTGTGGTCTCCACAGGAGATTCAGACATCCTTTCGTCTTGGGAGATGCAAGACGAGCCTGCATTCAAGTCACTGCAGGGATATTCGGCCTTATTTCGAGTCAGGGCATCGCGGTGTCCATTCCACTTGAGGCCGCAAAATCAGGGTCCCTCTCACATACTTAGAGCTGAGAGAAGCCGCCTCTTGAGGTGCTTGTGGTAAGGTGGTATTCCTCTGGAGTTGAAGCCAGGGACTAACCTCTCATCTCGAGTTGATTTTTGGTCCACGGAGCTCTTTCGTGTTGCTACAGTGACCTCAGGATCCCCCTAGCCTTGAAAGAGTGTTCTTGGGGTTTCTCTGGAGTGCCATCAAGGAAATCAAGGCTCCTTTCTTGTTTGATGTGCAACACGGAATTGCTCTGCATGCAGTGCAGGGGAATCGGGCCTCATCTCTCGGCGAGGGGGAAGTCTCATGGTTTTTCTCAAGTTGCGGCGGGAACCTGGGGTATATTCTCGAGTTACGACGGGGATGGCCCTTCCACACACGTGTTTCTTCAGCGACGTCAAGCCTCCTGCCTAGTTCCGAGGGACAACTCCGGATTCTGCTCCAGGTTTGGCAGGGCAATTGGGACGCCTCTCCAGCTGAGGCGGGAGACCAAGGGTCCCTTTCCACGTGCCACAGGAATCCTGGGACTCCTATCAAGTTTCACGAGGAGTCAGGCATCGTCTCCTTTGGAGGCACTGATCTCCGCGTACCTCTGGAGTTTTCAAAGGATGTGAGGCCTCTGGTCGCGATGAGGTGGGGAACTAGGTCTTTCTCTGTGGTCTCCACAGGGGATTCAGACATCCTTTCGTCTCGGAAGATGCAAGACGAGCCTGCATTCAAGTCACTGCAGGGATATCCGGCCTTATTTCGCATCAGGGCAACGCGGTGTCCATACCACTTGAGGCCGCAAACTCAGGGTCCCTCTCACATAGCTAGAGCTGAGAGAAGCCTCCTCTTGAGGTGCTTGTGGTAAGGTGGTATTCCTCTGGAGTCGAAGCCAGGGACTAACCTCTCATCTCGAGTTGATTTTTGGTCCACGGAGCTCTTTCGTGTTGCTATAGTGACCTCAGGATCCCTCTAGCCTTGAAACAGTGTTCTTGGGGTTTCTCTGGAGTGCCATCAAGGAAATCAAGGCTCCTTTCATGTGAGATGTGCATCACGGAATTGCTCTGCCCGCAGTGGAGGGGAATCGGGCCTCATATCGCGGCAAGGGAAAAGTCTCATGGTTTTTCTCGAGTTACGGCGGGAACCTGGGGTATATTCTCGAGTTACAACGGGGATGGCCCTTCCACCCACGTGTTTCTTCAGCGACGTCAGGACTCCTGCCTAGTTGCGAGGGACAACTCGGGATTCTCCTCGAGGGTTGGTAGGGCAATTGGGACGCCTCTCCAGCTGAGGCGGGAGAACAAGTGTCCCTTTCCACGTGCCACAGGAATCCTGGGACTCCTATCAAGTTTCACGAGGAGTCAGGCATCGTCTTCTTTGGAGGCACTGATCTCCGCGTACCTGTGGAGTTTTCAAAGAATGTGAGGCCTCCGGTCGCGATGAGGTGGGGAACTAGGTCTTTTTCTGTGGTCTCCACAGGGGATTCAGACATCCTTTCGTCTTGGGAGATGCAAGACGAGCCTGCATTCAAGTCACTGCAGGGATATCCGGCCTTATTTCGAGTCAGGGCATCGCGGTGTCCATTCCACTTGAGGCCGCAAATCAGGGTCCCTCTCACATACCTAGAGCTGAGAGAAGCCTCCTCTTGAGGTGCTTCTGGTAAGGTGATATTCCTCTGGAGTCGAAGCCAGGGACTAACCTCTCATCTCGAGTTGATTTTTGGTCCACGGAGCTCTTTCGTGTGGCTACAGTGACCTCAGGATCCCTCTAGCCTTGAAACAGTGTTCTTGGGGTTTTTCTGGAGTGCCATCAAGGAAATCAAGGCTCCTTTCATGTGTGATGTGCAACACGGATTTGCTCTGCACGCAGTGCAGGGGAATCGGGCCTCATCTCACGGCGAGGGGGAAGTCTCATGCTTCTTCTCGAGTTGCGGCGGGAACCTGGGGTATATTCTCGAGTTACGACGGGGATGGCTCTTACACACAAGTGTTTGTTCAGGGACGTCAAGACTCCTGCCTAGTTGCGTGGGACAACTCGGGATTCTCCTCGACGCTTGGCAGGGCAATTGGGACTCCTCTCCAGCTGAGGCGGGAGACCAAGGGTCCCTTTCCATGTGCCATAGGAATCCTGGGACTCCTATAAAGTTTCACGAGGAGTCAGGCATCGTCTCCTTTGGAGGCACTGATCTCCGCGTACCTCTGGAGTTTTCAAAGGATGTGAGGCCTCCGGTCGTCATGAGGTGGGGAACTAGGTCTTTCTCTGTGGTCTCCACAGGGGATTCAGTCATCCTTTCATCTTGGGAGATGCAAGACGAGCCTGCATTCAAGTCACTGCAGGGATATTCGGCCTTATTTCGAGTCAGGGCATCACGGTGTCCATTCCACTTGAGGCCGCAATATCAGGGTCCCTCTCACATAGCTAGAGCTGAGAGAAGCCTCCTCTTGAGGTGCTTGTGGTAAGGTGGTATTCCTCTGGAGTCGAAGCCAGGGCTTAATCTCTCATCTCGAGTTGATTTTTGGTCCACGGAGCTCTTTCGTGTTGCTACAGTGACCTCAGGATCCCTCTAGCCTTGAAACAGTGTTCTTGGGGTTTCTCTGGAGTGCCATCAAGGAAATCAAGGCTCCTTTCATGTGTGATGTGCAACACGGAATTTCTCTGCACGCAGTGCAGGGGAATCGGGCCTTATCTCACGGCGAGGGGGAAGTCTCATGGTTTTTCTCGAGTTGCGGCGGGAACCTGGGGTATATTCTCGAGTTACGACGGGGATGGCCCTTCCATACACGTGTTTGTTCAGCGACGTCAGGACTCCTGCCTAGTTGCGAGGGACAACTCGGGATTCTCCTCGAGGCTTGGCAGGGCAATTGGGACGCCTCTCCAGCTGAGGCGGGAGACCAAGCGTCCCTTTCCATGTGCCACAGGAATCCTGGGACTCCTATAAAGTTTCACGAGAAGTCAGGCATCGTCTCCTTTGGAGGCACTGATCTCCGCGTACCTCTGGAGTTTTCAAACGATGTGAGGCCTCCGGTCGTCATGAGGTGGGGAACTAGGTCTATCTCTGTGGTCTCCACAGGGGATTCAGACATCCTTTCGTCTTGGGAGATGCAAGACGAGCCTGCATTCAAGTCACTGCAGGGATATCCGGCCTTATTTCGAGTCAGGGCATCGCGGTGTCCATTCCACTTGAGGCCGCAAAATCAGGGTCCCTCTCACATACCTAGAGCTGAGAGAAGCCTCCTCTTGAGGTGCTTGTGGTAACGTGGTATTCCTCTGAAGTCGAAGCCAGGGAGTAAGCTCTCATCTCGAGTTGATTTTTGGTCCACGGAGCTCTTTCGTGTTGCTACAGTGACCTCAGGATCCCTCTAGCCTTGAAACAGTGTTCTTGGGGTTTCTCTGGAGTGCCATCAAGGAAATCAAGGCTCCTTTCATGTGTGATGTGCAACACGGATTTGCTCTGCACGCAGTGCAGGGGAATCGGGCCTTATCTCACGGCGAGGGGGAAGTCTCATGGTTTTTCTCGATTGCGGCGGGAACCTGGGGTATATTCTCGAGTTACGACGGGGATGGCCCTTCCATACACGTGTTTGTTCAGCGACGTCAGGACTCCTGCCTAGTTGCGAGGGACAACTCGGTATTCTCCTCGAGGCTTGGCAGGGCAATTGGGACGCCTCTCCAGCTGAGGCTGGAGACCAAGGGTCCCTTTCCATGTGCCACAGCAATCCTAGGACTCCTATAAAGTTTCACGAGAATTCAGGCATCGTCTCCTTTGGAGGCAATGATCTCCGCGTACCTCTGGAGTTTTCAAAGGATGTGAGGCCTCTGGTCGCGATGAGGTGGGGAACTAGGTCTTTCTCTGTGGTCTCCACAGGGGTTTCAGACATCCTTTCGTCTTGGAAGATGCAAGACGAGCCTGCATTCAAGTCACTGCAGGGATATCCGGCCTTATTTCGCATCAGGGCATCGCGGTGTCCATTCCACTTGAGGCCGCAAACTCAGGGTCCCTCTCACATACCTAGAGCTGAGAGAAGCCTCCTCTTGAGGTGCTTGTGTAAGGTGGTATTCCTCTGGAGTCGAAGCCAGGGACTAACCTCTCATCTCGAGTTGATTTTTGGTCCACGGAGCTCTTTCGTGTTGCTACAGTGACCTCAGGATCCCTCTAGCCTTGAAACAGTGTTCTTGGGGTTTATCTGGAGTGCCATCAAGGAAATCAAGGCTCCTTTCATGTGTGATGTGCAACACGGAATTGCTCTGCACGCAGTGCAGGGGAATCGGGCCTCATCTCGCAGCGAGGGGGAAGTCTCATGGTTTTTCTCGAGTTGCGGCGGGAACCTGGGGTATATTCTCGAGTTACGACGGGGATGGCCCTTCCACACACGTGTTTCTTCAGCGACGTCAGGACTCCTGCCTAGTTGCGAGGGACAACTCGGGGTTCTCCTCAAGGCTTGGCAGGTCAATTGGGATGCCTCTCCAGCTGAGGCGGGAGACCAAGAGTCCCTTTCCACGTGCCACAGGAATCCTGGGACTCCTATCATGTTTCACGAGGAGTCAGGAATCGTCTCCTTTGGAGGCACGGATCTCCGCGTACCTCTGGAGTTTTCAAATGATGTGAGGCCTCCGATCGCGATGAGGTGGGGAACTAGGTCTTTTTCTATGGTCTCCACAGGGGATTCAGACATCCTTTCGTCTTGGGAGATGCAAGACGAGCCTGCATTCAAGTCACTGCAGGGATATCCGGCCTTATTTCGAGTCAGGGCATCGCAGTGTCCATTCCACTTGAGGCCGCAAACTCAGGGTCCCTCTCACATACCTAGAGCTGAGAGAAGCCTCCTCTTGAGGTGCTTGTGGTAAGGTGGTATTCCTCTGGAGTCGAAACCAGGGACTAACCTCTCATCTCTAGTTGATTTTTGGTCCACGGAGCTCTTTCGTGTTGCTACAGTGACCTCAGGATCCCTCTAGCCTTGAAACAGTGTTCTTGGGGTTTTTCTGGAGTGCCATCAAGGAAATCAAGGCTCCTTTCATGTGTGATGTGCAGCACGGAATTGCTGTGCACGCAGTGCAGGGGAATCGGGCCTCATCTCGCGCGAGGGGGAAGTCTCATGGTTTCTCTCGAGTTGCGGCGGGAACCTGGGGTATATTCTCGAGTTACGACGCGGATGGCCCTTCCACACACGTGTTTCTTCAGCGATGTCAGGACTCCTGCCTAGTTGTGAGGGACAACTCGGGATTCTCCTCGAGGCTTGGCAGGGCAATTGGGACGCCTCTCCAGCTGAGGCGGGAGACCAAGGGTCCCTTTCCACGTGCCACAGGAATCCTGGGACTCCTATCAAGTTTCACGAGGAGTCAGGCATCGTCTCCTTTGGAGGCACTGATCTCCGCGTACCTCTGGAGTTTTCAACGGATGTGAGGCCTCCGGTCGTCATGAGGTGGGGAACTAGGTCTTTCTCTGTGGTCTCCACAGGGTATTCAGACATCCTTTCATCTTGGGAGATGCAAGACGAGCCTGCATTCAAGTCACTGCAGGGATATGCGGCCTTATTTCGAGCCAGACTATCGCGGTGTCCATTCCACTTGAGGCCGCAAACTCAGGGTCCCTCTCACATACCTAGAGCTGAGAGAAGCCTCCTCTTGAGGTGCTTGTGGTAAGGTGGTATTCCTCTGGAGTCGAAGCCAGGGACTAACCTCTCATCTCGAGTTGATTTTTGGTCCACGGAGCTCTTTCGTGTTGCTACAGTGTCCTCAGGATCCCTCTAGCCTTGAAACAGTGTTCTTGGGGTTTCTCTGGAGTGCCATCAAGGAAATCAAGGCTCCTTTCATGTGTGATGTGCAACACGAAATTGCTCTGCATGCAGTGCAGGGGAATCGGGCCTCATCTCGCGGCGAGGGGGAAGTCTCATGGTTTTTCTCGAGTTGCGGCGGGAACCTGGGGTATATTCTCGAGTTACGACGGGGATGGCCCTTCCACACACGTGTTTCTTCAGCGACGTCAGGACTCCTGCCTAGTTGTGAGGGACAACTCGGGATTCTCCTCGAGGCTTGGCAGGGCAATTGGGACGCCTCTCCAGCTGAGGCGGGAGACCAAGTGTCCCTTTCCACGTGCTACAGGAATCCTGGGACTCCTATAAAGTTTCACGAGGATTCAGGCTTCGTCTCCTTTGGAGGCACTGATCTCCGCGTACCTCTGGAGTTTTCAAAGGATGTGAGGCCTCCGGTCGCCATGAGTTGGGGAACTAGGTCTTTCTCTGTGTTCTCCACAGGGGATTCAGACAGCCTTTCATCTTGGGAGATGCAAGACGAGCCTGCATTCAAGTCACTGCAGGGATATCCGGCCTTATTTCGAGTCAGGGCATCGCGGTGTCCATTCTAATTGAGGCCGCAAAATCAGGGTCCCTCTCACATACCTAGAGCTGAGAGAAGCCTCCTCTTGAGGTGCTTGTGGTAAAGTGGTATTCCTCTGGAGTCAAAGCCAGGGACTAACCTCTCATCTCGAGTTGATATTTGGTCCACGGAGATCTTTCGTGTGGCTACAGTGACCTCAGGATCCCTCTAGCCTTGAAACAGTGTTCTTGGGGTTTCTCTGGAGTGCCATCAAGGAAATCAAGGCTCCTTTCATGTGTGATGTGCAACACGGAATTGCTCTGCACACCGTGCAGGGGAATCGGGCCTCATCTCGCGGCGAGGGGGAAGTCTCATGGTTTTTCTCGAGTTGCGGCGGGAACCTGGGGTATATTCTCGAGTTACGACGGGAATGGCCCTTCCACACACGTGTTTGTTCAGCGACGTCAGGACTCCTGCCTAGTTGCGAGGGACAACTCGGGATTCTCCTGGAGGCTTGGCAGGGCAATTGGGACGCCTCTCCAGCTGAGGCGGGAGACCAAGGGTCCCTTTACACGTGCCACAGGAATCCTGGGACTCCTATCAAGTTTCACGACGAGTCAGGCATCGTCTCCTTTGGAGGCACTGATCTCCGCGTACCTCTGGAGTTTTCAAAGGATCTGAGGACTCCGGTCGCGATGAGGTGTGGAACTATGTCTTTTTCTGTGGTCTCCACAGGGGATTCAGACAGCCTTTCGTCTTGGGAGATGCAAGACGAGCCTGCATTCAAGTCACTGCAGGGATATCCGGCCTTATTTCGAGTCAGGGCATCGCGATGTCCACTCCAATTGAGGCCGCAAAATCAGGGTACCCCTCACATGCCTAGAGCTGAGAGAAGCCTCCTCTTGAGGTGCTTGTGGTAAGGTGGGATTCCTCTGGAGTCGAAGCCAGGGACTAACCTCTCATCTCGAGTTGATTTTTGGTCCACGGAGCTCTTTCCTGTGGCTACAGTGACCTCAGGATCCCTCTAGCCTTGAAACAGTGTTCTTGGGGTTTCTCTGGAGTGCCATCAAGGAAATCAAGGCTCCTTTCATGTGTGATGTGCAACACGGAATTGCTCTGCACGCAGTGCAGGGGAATCGGGCCTCATCTCGCAGCGAGGGGGAAGTCTCATGGTTTTTCTCGAGTTGGGGCGGGAACCTGGGGTATATTCTCGAGTTACGACGGGGATGGCCCTTCCAGCCACGTGTTTGTGCAGCCACGTCAGGACTCCTGCCTAGTTGCGAGGGACAACTCGGGATTCTCCTCGAGGCTTGGCAGGGCAATTGGGACGCCTCTCCAGCTGAGGCGGGAGACCAAGGGTCCCTTTACATGTGCCACAGGAATCCTGGGACTCCTATCAAGTTTGACGAGGAGTCAGGCATCGTCTCCTTTGGAGGCACTGATCTCCGCGTACCTCTGGAGTTTTCAAAGGATGTGAGGCCTCCGGTCGCGATGAGGTGGGGAACTAGGTCTTTTTCTGTGTTCTCCACAGGGGATTCAGACATCCTTTCATCTTGGGAGATGCAAGACGAGCCTGCATTCAAGTCACTGCAGGGATATCCGGCCTTATTTCGAGTCAGGGCATCGCGGTGTCCATTCCACTTGAGTCCGCAAACTCAGGGTCCCTCTCCCATACCTAGAGCTGAGAGAAGCCTCCTCTTGAGGTGCTTGTGGTAAGGTGGTATTCCTCTGGAGTCGAAGCCAGGGACTAACCTCTCATCTCGAGTTGATTTTTGGTCCACGGAGCTCTTTCGTGTGGCTACAGTGACCTCAGGATCCCTCTAGCCTTGAAATAGTGTTCCTGGGGTTTCTCTGGAGTGCAATCAAGGAAATCAAGGCTCCTTTCATGTGTGATGTGCAACACGGAATTGCTCTGCACGCAGTGCAGGGGAATCGGGCCTCATCTCACGGCGAGGGGGAAATCTCATGGTTTTTCTCTAGTTGCGGTGGGAACCTGGGGTATATTCTCGAGTTACGACGGGGATGGCCCTTCCACCCACGTGTTTGTTCAGCGAAGTCAGGACTCCTGAGTAGTTGTGAGGGACAACTCGGGATTCTCCTTGAGGCTTGGCAGGGCAATTGGGACGCCTCTCCAGCTGAGGCGGGAGACCAAGGTTCCCTTTCCACGTGCCACAGGAATCCTGGGACTCCTATCAGTTTCACGAGGAATCAGGCATCGTCTCCTTTGGAGGCACTGATCTCCGTGTAACTCTGAAGTTTTCAAAGGATGTGAGGCCTCCGGTCGCGATGAGTTGGGGAATTAGGTCTTTCTCTGTGTTCTCCACAGGGGATTCAGACAGCCTTTCGTCTTGGGAGATGCAAGACGAGCCTGCATTCAAGTCACTGCAGGGATATCCGGCCTTATTTCGAGTCAGGGCATCACGGTGTCCATTCCAATTGAGGCCGCAAAATCAGGGTCCCTCTCACATACCTAGAGCTGAGAGAAGCCTCCTCTTGAGGTTCTTGTGGTAAAGTGGTATTCCCCTGGAGTCAAAGCCAGGGACTAACCTCTCATCTCGAGTTGATATTTGGTCCACGGAGATCTTTCGTGTGGCTACAGTGACCTCAGGATCCCTCTAGCCTTGAAACATTGTTCTTGGGTTTTCTCTGGAGTGCCATCAAGGAAATCAAGGCTCCTTTCATGTGTGATGTGCAACACGGAATTGCTCTGCACGCAGTGCAGGGGAATCGGGCCTCATCTCGCGGCGAGGGGGAAGTCTCATGGTTTTTCTCGAGTTGCGGCGGGAACCTGGGGTATATTCTCGAGTTAAGAAGGGGATGGCCCTTCCACCCACGTGTTTGTTCAGCGACGTCAGGACTCCTGCCTAGTTGCGAGGGACAACTCGGGATTCTCCTCGAGACTTGGCAGGGCAATTGGGACGCCTCTCCAGCTGAGGCGGGAGACCAAGGTTCCCTTTCCACGTGCCACAGGAATCCTGGGACTCCTATCAAGTTCCACGAGGAGTCAGGCATCGTCTCCTTTGGAGGCACTGATCTCCGCGTACCTCTGGAGTTTTCAAAGGATCTGAGGCCTCCGGTCGCGATGAGGTGGGGAACTAGGTCTTTTTCTGTGGTCTCCACAGGGGATTCAAACATCCTTTCGTCTTGGGAGATGCAAGATGAGCCTGCATTCAAGTCACTGCAGGGATATCCGTCCTTATTTCGAGTCAGGGCATCGCGGTGTCCATTCCACTTGAGGCCGCAAACTCAGGGTCCCTCTCACATACCTAGTGCTGAGAGAAGCCTCCTCTTGAGGTGCTTGTGGTAAGGTGGTATTCCTCTGGAGTCGAAGCCAGGGACTAATCTCTCATCTCGAGTTGATTTTTGGGCCACGGAGCTCTTTCGTGTGGCTACAGTGACCTCAGGATCCCTCTAGCCTTGAAACAGTGTTCTTGGGGTTTCTCTGCAGTGCCCTCAAGGAAATCAAGGCTCCTTTCATGTGTGATGTGCAACACGGAATTGCTCTGCATGCAGTGCAGGGGAATCGGGCCTCATCTCGCGACGAGGGGGAAGTCTCATGGTTTTTCTCAAGTTGCGGCGGGAACCTGGGGTATATTCTCGAGTTACGACGGGGATGCCCCTTCAACCCACGTGTTTGTTCAGCGACGTCAGGACTACTGCCTAGTTGCGAGGGACAACTCAGGATTCTCCTCGCGGCTTGGCAGGGCAATTGGGACGCCTCTTCAGCTGAGGCGGGATACCAAGTGTCCCTTTCCACGTGCCACAGGAATCCTGGGGCTCCTATCAAGTTTGACGAGGAGTTAGGCATCGTCTCCTTTGGAGGCACTGATCTCCGCGTACCTCTGGAGTTTTCAAAGGATGTGAGGCCTCCGTTCGCGATGAGGTGGGGAACTTTTTCTTTTTCTGTGGTCTCCACAGGGGATTCAGACATCCTTTCCTCTTGGGAGATGCAAGAGGAGCCTGCATTCAAGTCACTGCAGGGATATCCGTCCTTATTTCGAGTCAGGGCATCGCGGTGTCCATTCCACTTGAGGCCGCAAACTCAGGGTCCCTCTCACATACCTAGAGCTGAGAGAAGCCTCCTCTTGAGGTGCTTGTGGTAAGGTGGTATTCCTCTGGAGTGGAAGCCAGGGACTAAGCTCTCATCTCGAGTTGATTTTTGGGCCACGGAGCTCTTTCGTGTGGCTACAGAGACCTCAGGATCCCTCTAGCCTTGAAACAGTGTTCTTGGGGTTTCTCTGCAGTGCCCTCAAGGAAATCAAGGCTCCTTTCATGTGTGATGTGCAACACGGAATTGCTCTGCACGCAGTGCAGGGGAATCGGGCCTCATCTCGCGACGAGGGGGAAGTCTCATGGTTTTTCTTGAGTTGCGGCGGGAACCTGGGGTATATTCTCGAGTTACGACGGGGATGGCCCTTCCACCCACGTGTTTGTTCAGCGACGTCAGGACTCCTGCCTAGTTGCGAGGGACAACTCGGGATTCTCCTCGAGGCTTGGCAGGGAAATTGGGACGCCTCTCCAGCTGAGGCGGGAGACCAAGGGTCCCTTTCCACGTGCCACAGGAATCCTGGGACTCCTATCAAGTTTCAGAGGGGGCAGGCATCGTCTCCTTTGGAGGCACGGATCTCCGCGTACCTCTGAAATTTTCAAAGGAGGTGAGGCCTCCGGTCGCGAAGATGTGGGGAACTAGGTCTTTCTCTGTGGTCTCCACAGGGGATTCAGACATCCTTTCGTCTTGGGAGATGCAACACGAGCCTGCATTCAAGTCACTGCAGGGACGTCTGGCCTTATTTCGAGTCAGGGCATCGGGGTGTCCATTCCACTTGAGGCCGCAAACTCAGGGTCCCTCTCACATACCTAGAGCTGAGAGAAGCCTCCTCTTAAGGTGCTTGTGGTAAGGTGGTATTCCTCTGGAGTCGAAGCCAGGGACTAACCTCTCATTTCGAGGTGATTTTTGGTCCACGGAGCTGTTTCTTGTTACTACAGTGACCTCAGGTTCCCTCTAGCCTCGAAACAGTGTTCCTGGGGTTTCTCTGGAGTGCCTTCAAGGAAATCAAGGCTCCTTTCATGTATGATGTGCAACACGGAATTGCTCTGCTCGCAGTGCAGGGGAATCGGGCCTCATCTCGCGGCGAGGAGGAAGTCTCATGATTTTCTCGAGTTGCGGTGGGAACCTGGGGTATATTCTGAGTTACGATGGGGATAGCCCTTCCACCCACGTGTTTGTTCAGCGACGTCAGGACTCTTGCCTAGTTGCGAGGGACAACTCGGGATTCTCCTCGAGGCTTGGCAGGGCAATTGGGATGCCTCTCCAGCTGAGGCGGGAGACTAAGGGTCCCTTTCCACGTGCCACAGGAATCCTGGAACTCCTATCAAGTTTCACGAGGAGTCAGGCATCGTCCCCTTTGGAGGCACAGATCTCCGCGTACCTCTGGAATTTGCAAAGGATGTGAGGCCTCCGGTCGTGATGAGATGGGGAACTAGGTCTTTCTCTGTGGTCTCCACAGGGGATTCAAACATCCTTTCTTCTTGGGAGATGCAAGACGAGCCGGCATTCAAGTCACTGCAGGGATATCCGGCCTTATTTCGAGTCAGGCCATCACGGTGTCCATTCCACTTGAGGCCGCAAACTCAGGGTCCCTCTCACATACCTAGAGCTGAGAGAAGCCTCCTCTTGAGGTGCTTGTGGTAAGGTGGTATTCCTCTGAAGTCGAAGTCAGGGACTAACCTCTCATCTCGAGTTGATTTTTGGTCAACGGAGCTCTTTCGTGTTGCTACAGTTACCGCAGGATCCCTCTAGCCTTGAAACAGTGTTCTTGGGGTTTCTCTGGAGTGCCATCAAGGAAATCAAGGCTCCTTTCATGTGTGATGTGCAACACGGAATTGCTCTGCACGGAGTGCAGGGGAATCGGGCCTCATCTCGCGGCGAGGGGGAAGTCTCATGGTTTTTCTCGAGTTGCGGCGGGAACCTGGGGTATATTCTCGAGTTACGACGGGGATGGCCCTTCCACCCACATGTTTGTTCAGCGACGTCAGGACTCCTGCCTAGTTGCGAGGGACAACTCGGGATTCTCCTCGAGGCTTGGCAGGGCAATTGGGACGCCTCTCCAGCTGAGGCGGGAGACCAAGAGTCCCTTTCCACGTACCACAGGAATCCTGGGACTCCTATCAAGTTTCACGAGGAGTCAGGCATCGTCTCCTTTGGAGGCACTGATCTCCGTGTACTTCTGAAGTTTTCAAAGGATGTGAGGCCTCTGGTCGCGATGAGGTGGGGAACTAGGTCTTTCTCTGTGGTCTCCACAGGGCATTTAGACATCCTTTCATCTTGGGAGATGCAAGACGAGCCTGCATTCAAGTCACTGCAGGGATATCCGGCCTTATTTTGAGTCAGGGCATCGCAGTGTCCATTCCACTTGAGGCCGCAAACTCAGGGTCCCTCTCACATACATAGAGCTGAGAAAAGCCTCTTCTTGAGGTGCTTGTGGTAAGGTGGTATTCCTCTGGAGTTGAAGCCAGGGACTAACCTCTCATCTCGAGTTGATTTTTGGCCCACGGAGCTCTTTCGTGTTGCTACAGTGACCTCAGGGTCCCTCGAGCCTTGAAACAGTGTTCTTGGGGTTTCTCTGGAGTGCCATCAAGGAAATCAAGGCTCCTTTCATGTGTGATGTGCAACACGGAATTGCTCTGCACGCAGTGTAGGGGAATCAGGCCTCATCTCGCGGCAAGGGGGAAGTCTCATGGTTTTTCTCGAGTTGCGGCGGGAACCTGGGGTATATTCTCGAGTTACGACGGGGATGGCCGTTCCACCCACGTGTTTGTTCAGCGACGTCAGGACTCCTGCCTAGTTGCGAGGGACAACTCGGGATTCTCCTCGAGGCTTGGCAGGGCAATTGGGACGCCTCTCCAGCTGAGGCGGGAGACCAAGGGTCCCTTTCCACGTGCCACAGGAATCCTGGGACTCCTATCAAGTTTCACGAGGAGTCAGGCATCGTCTCCTTTGGAGGCACTGATATCCGCGTACCTCTGAAGTTTTCAAAGGATGTCAGGCCTCCTCTCGCGATGAGGTAGGGATCTAGGTCTTTCTCTGTTGTCTCCACAGGGGATTCAGACATCCTTTCGTCTTGGGAGATGCAAGACGAGCCTGCATTCAAGTCACTGCAGGGATATGCGGCCTTATTTCGAGCCAGACTATCGCGGTGTCCATTCCACTTGAGGCCGCAAACTCAGGGTCCCTCTCACATAGCTAGAGCTGAGAGAAGCCTCCTCTTGAGGTGCTTGTGGTAAGGTGGTATTCCTCTGGAGTCGACGCCAGGGACTAAGCTCTCATCTCGAGTTGATTTTTGGGCCACGGAGCTCTTTCGTGTGGCTACAGTGACCTCAGGATCCCTCTAGCCTTGAAACAGTGTTCTTGGGGTTTCTCTGCAGTGCCATCAAGGAAATCAAGGCTCCTTTCATGTGTGATATGCAACACGAAATTGCTCTGCATGCAGTGCAGGGGAATCGGGCCTCATCTCGCGGCGAGGGGGAAGTCTCATGGTTTTTCTCGAGTTGCGGCGGGAACCTGGGTTATATTCTCGAGTTACGACGGGGATGGCCCTTCCACACACGTGTTTGTTCAGCGACGCCAGGACTCCTGCCTAGTTGCGAGGGACAACTCGGGATTCTCCTCGAGGCTTGGCAGGGCAATTGGGACGCCTCTCCAGCTGAGGCGGGAGACCAAGGGTCCCTTTCCACGTGCTACAGGAATCCTGGGACTCCTATAAAGTTTCACGAGGAGTCAGGCTTCGTCTCCTTTGGAGCCACTGATCTCCGCGTACCTCTGGAGTTTTCAAAGGATGTGAGGCCTCCGGTCGCGATGAGGTGGGGAACTAGGTCTTTCTCTGTGGTCTCCACAGGAGATTCAGACATCCTTTCGTCTTGGGAGATGCAAGACGAGCCTGCATTCAAGTCACTGCAGGGATATCCAGCCTTATTTCGAGTCAGGGCATCGCGGTCTCCATTCCACTTGAGGCCGCAAACTCAGGGTCCCTCTCACATAGCTAGAGCTGAGAGAAGCCTCCTCTTGAGGTGCTTGTGGTAAGGTGGTATTCCTCTGGAGTCGAAGCCAGGGACTAACCTCTCATCTCGAGTTGATTTTTGGTCCACGGAGCTCTTTCGTGTTGCTACAGTGACCTCAGGATCCCTCTAGCCTTGAAACAGTGTTCTTGGGGTTTCTCTGGAGTGCCATCAAGGAAATCAAGGCTCCTTTCATGTGTGATGTGCAATACGGAATTGCTCTGCATGCAGTGCAGGGGAATCCGACCTCATATCGCGTCGAGGGGGAAGTCTCATGGTTTTTCTCGAGTTGCGGCGGGAACCTGGGGTATATTCTCGAGTTACGACGGGGATGGCCCTTCCACCCACGTGTTTGTTCAGCGACGTCAGGACTCCTGCCTAGTTGCGAGGGACAACTCGGGATTCTCCTCGAGGCTTGGCAGGGCAATTGGGACGCCTCTCCAGCTGAGGCGGGAGACCAAGGGTCCCTTTACACGTGCCACAGGAATCCTGGGACTTCTATCAAGTTTCACGACGAGTCAGGCATCGTCTCCTTTGGAGGCACTGATCTCCGCGTACCTCTGGAGTTTTCAAAGGATCTGAGGACTCCGGTCGCGATGAGGTGTGGAACTATGTCTTTTTCTGTGGTCTCCACAGGGGATTCAGACATCCTTTCGTCTTGGGAGATGCAAGAGGAGCCTGCATTCAAGTCACTGCAGGGATATTCGTCCTTATTTCGAATCAGGGCATCGCGGTGTCCATTCCACTTGAGGCCGCAAACTCAGGGTCCCTCTCACATACCTAGAGGTGAGAGAAGCCTCCTCTTGAGGTGCTTGTGGTAGGTGGTATTCCTCTGGAATCGAAGCCAGCGACTAACCTCTCATCTCGAGTTGATTTTTGGGCCACGGAGCTCTTTCGTGTGGCTACAGTGACCTCAGGATCCCTCTAGCCTTGAAACAGTGTTCTTGGGGTTTCTCTGCAGTGCCATCAAGGAAATCAAGGCTCCTTTCATGTGTGATGTGCAACACGGAATTGCTCTGCACGCAGTGCAGGGAAATCGGGCCTCATTTCGCGGCGAGGGGGAAGTCTCATAGTTTTTCTCTAGTTGCGGCGGGAACCTGGGGTATATTCTCGAGTTACGACGGCGATGGCCCTTCCACCCACGTGTTTGTTCAGCGAAGTCAGGACTCCTGCCTAGTTGTGAGGGACAACTCGGGATTCTCCTCGAGGCTTGGCAGGGCAGTTGGGACGCATCTCCAGCTGAGGCGGGACACCAAGGGTTCCTTTCCACGTGCCACAGGAATCCTGGGACTCCTATCAGTTTCACGAGGAATCAGGCATCGTCTCCTTTGGAGGCACTGATCTCCGTGTACCTCTGAAGTTTTCAAAGGATGTGAGGCCTCCGGTCGCGATGAGTTGGGGAACTAGGTCTTTCTCTGTGGTCTCCACAGGGGATTCAGACATCCTTTCGTCTTGGGAGATGCAAGACGAGCCTGCATTCAAGTCACTGCAGGGATATCCGTCCTTATTTCGAGTCAGGGCATCGCGGTGTCCATTCCACTTGAGGCCGCAAACTCAGGGTCCCTCTCACATACCTAGATCTGAGAGAAGCCTCCTCTTGAGGTGCTTGTGGTAAGGTGGGATTTCTCTGGAGTCGAAGCCAGGGACTAATCTCTCATCTCGAGTTGATTTTTGGGCCACGGAGCGCTTTCGTGTGGCTACAGTGACCTCAGGATCCCTCTAGCCTTGAAACAGTGTTCTTGGGGTTTCTCTGCAGTGCCCTCAAGGAAATCAAGGCTCCTTTCATGTGTGATGTGCAACACGGAATTGCTCTGCACGCAGTGCAGGGGAATCGGGCCTCATCTCGCGACGAGGGGGAAGTCTCATGGTTTTTCTCGAGTTGCGTCGGGAACCTGGGGTATATTCTCGAGTTACGACGGGGATGGCCCTTCCACCCACGTGTTTGTTCAGCGACGTCAGGACTCCTGCCTAGTTGCGAGGGACAACTCAGGATTCTCCTCGAGGCTTGGCAGGGCAATTGGGACGCCTCTCCAGCTGAGGCGGGATACCAAGGGTCCCTTTCCACGTGCCACAGGAATCCTGGGACTCCTATCAAGTATGACGAGGAGTCAGGTATCGTCTCCTTTGGAGGCACTGATCTCCGCGTACCTCTGGAGTTTTCAAAGGATGTGAGGCCTCCGTTCGCGATGAGGTGGGGAACTAGGTCTTTTTCTGTGGTCTCCACAGGGGATTCAGACATCCTTTCGTCTTGGGAGATGCAAGAGGAGCCTGCATTCAAGTCACTGCAGGGATATCCGTCCTTATTTCGAATCAGGGCATCGCGGTGTCCATTCCACTTGAGGCCGCAAACTCAGGGTCCCTCTCACATACCTAGAGGTGAGAGAAGCCTCCTCTTGAGGTGCTTGTGGAAGGTGGTATTCCTCTGGAGTCGAAGCCAGGGACTAACCTCTCATCTCGAGTTGATTTTTGGGCCACGGATCTCTTTCGTGTGGCTACAGTGACCTCAGGATCCCTCTAGCCTTGAAACAGTGTTCTTGGGGTTTCTCTGCAGTGCCATCAAGGAAATCAAGGCTCCTTTCATGTGTGATGTGCAACACGGAATTGCTCTGCACGCAGTGCAGGGGAATCGGGCCTCATCTCGCGGCGAGGGGGAAGTCTCATGGTTTTTCTTGAGTTGCGGCGGGAACCTGGGGTATATTCTCGAGTTACGACGGGGATGGCCCTTCCACCCACGTGTTTGTTCAGCGACGTCAGGACTCCTGCCTAGTTGCGAGGGACAACTCGGGATTCTCCTCGAGGCTTGGCAGGGAAATTGGGACGCCTCTCCAGCTGAGGCGGGAGACCAAGGGTCCCTTTCCACGTGCCACAGGAATCCTGGGACTCCTATCAAGTTTCAGAGGGGGCAGGCATCGTCTCCTTTGGAGGCACGGATCTCCGCGTACCTCTGAAATTTTCAAAGGATGTGAGGCCTCCGGTCGCGAAGATGTGGGGAACTAGGTCTTTCTCTGTGGTCTCCACAGGGGATTCAGACATCCTTTCGTCTTGGGAGATGCAACACGAGCCTGCATTCAAGTCACTGCAGGGACGTCTGGCCTTATTTCGAGTCAGGGCATCGGGGTGTCCATTCCACTTGAGGCCGCAAACTCAGGGTCCCTCTCACATACCTAGAGCTGAGAGAAGCCTCCTCTTAAGGTGCTTGTGGTAAGGTGGTATTCCTCTGGAGTCGAAGCCAGGGACTAACCTCTCATTTCGAGGTGATTTTTGGTCCACGGAGCTGTTTCTTGTTACTACAGTGACCTCAGGTTCCCTCTAGCCTCGAAACAGTGTTCTTGGGGTTTCTCTGGAGTGCCGTCAAGGAAATCAAGGCTCCTTTCATGTGTGATGTGCAACACGGAATTGCTCTGCTCGCAGTGCAGGGGAATCGGGCCTCATCTCGCGGCGAGAGGGAAGTCTCATGATTTTCTCGAGTTGCGGTGGGAACCTGGGGTATATTCTGAGTTACGATGGGGATAGCCCTTCCACCCACGTGTTTGTTCAGCGACGTCAGGACTCCTGCCTAATTGCGAGGGACAACTTGGGATTCTCCTCTAGGCTTGGCAGTGCAATTGGGATGCCTCTCCAGCTGAGGCGGGAGACCAAGGGTCCCTTTCCACGTGCCACAGGAATCCTGGAACTCCTATCAAGTTTCACGAGGAGTCAGGCATCGTCCCCTTTGGAGGCACAGATCTCCGCGTACCTCTGGAATTTGCAAAGGATGTGAGGCCTCCGGTCGCGATGAGGTGGGGAACTAGGTCTTTCTCTGTGGTCTCCACAGGGGATTCAGACATCCTTTCGTCTTGGGATATGCAACACGAGCCTGGATTCAAGTCACTGCAGGGATATCCAGCCTTATTTCGAGTCAGGGCATCGCGGTGTCCATTCCACTTGAGGCCGCAAACTCAGGGTCCCTCTCACATACGTAGAGCTGAGAGAAGCCTCCTCTTGAGGTGCTTGTGGTTAGGTGGTATTCCTCTGGAGTCGAAGCCAGGGACTAACCTCTCATCTCGAGTTGATTTTTGGTCCACGGAGCTCTTTCGTGTTGCTACAGTGCCCTCAGGATCCCTCTAGCCTTGAAACAGTGTTCTTGGGGTTTCTCTGGAGTGCCATCAAGGAAATCAAGGCTCCTTTCATGTGTGATGTGCAACACGGAATTGCTCTGCACGCAGTGCAGGGGAATCGGGCCTCATCTCGCGGCGAGGGGAAAATTCATGGTTTTTCTTGAGTTGCGGCGGGAACCTGGGGTATATTCTCGAGTTACGACGGGGATGGCCCTTCCACCCACGTGTTTGTTCAGCAACGTCAGGACTCCTGCCTAGTTGCGAGGGACAACTCGGGATTCTCCTCGAGGCTTGGCAGGGCAATTGGGACGCCTCTCCAGCTGAGGCGGGAGACCAAGAGTCCCTTACCACGTGCCACAGGAATCCTGGGACTCCTATCAAGTTTCACGAGGAGTCAGGCATCGTCTCCTTTGGAGGCACTGATCTCCGTGTACTTCTGAAGTTTTCAAAGGATGTGAGGCCTCTGGTCGCGATGAGGTGGGGAACTAGGTCTTTCTCTGTGGTCTCCACAGGGCATTTAGACATCCTTTCATCTTGGGAGATGCAAGACGAGCCTGCATTCAAGTCACTGCAGGGATATCCGGCCTTATTTTGAGTCAGGGCATCGCAGTGTCCATTCCACTTGAGGCCGCAAACTCAGGGTCCCTCTCACATACATAGAGCTGAGAAAAGCCTCTTCTTGAGGTGCTTGTGGTAAGGTGGTATTCCTCTGGAGTTGAAGCCAGGGACTAACCTCTCATCTCGAGTTGATTTTTGGCCCACGGAGCTCTTTCGTGTTGCTACAGTGACCTCAGGATCCCTCTAGCCTTGAAACAGTGTTCTTGGGGTTTCTCTGGAGTGCCATCAAGGAAATCAAGGCTCCTTTCATGTGTGATGTGCAACACGGAATTGCTCTGCACGCAGTGCAGGGGAATCGGGCCTCATCTCGCGGCGAGGGGGAAGTCTCATGGTTTTTCTCGAGTTGCGGCGGGAACCTGGGGTATATTCTCGAGTTAAGACGGGGATGGCCCTTCCACCCACGTGTTTGTTCAGCGACGTCAGGACTCCTGCCTAGTTGCGAGGGACAACTCGGGATTCTCCCCGAGGCTTGGCAGGGCAATTGGGACGCCTCTCCAGCTGAGGCGGGAGACCAAGGGTCCCTTTCCACGTGCCACAGGAATCCTGGGACTCCTATCAAGTTTCACGAGGAGTCAGGCATCGTCTCCTTTGGAGGCACTGATCTCCGCGTACCTCTGAAGTTTTCAAAGGATGTGAGGCCTCCGGTCGCGATGAGGTGGGGAACTAGGTCTTTCTCTGTGGTCTCCACAGGGGATTCAGACAGCCTTTCATCTTGGGAGATGCAAGACGAGCCTGCATTCAAGTCACTGCAGGGATATCCGGCCTTATTTTGAGTCAGGGCATTGCGGTGTCCATTCCACTTGAGGCCGCAAAATCAGGGTCCCTCTCACATACCTAGAGCTGAGTGAAGCCTCCTCTTGAGGTGCTTGTGGTAAGGTGGTATTCCTCTGGAGTCGAAGACAGGGACTAACCTTTCATCTCGAGGTGATTTCTGCTCCAAGGAGCTCTTTCTTGATGCTACAGTGACCTCAGGATCCCTCTAGCCTGGAAACAGTGTTCTTGGGGTTTCTCTAGAGTGCCATCAAGAAAATCAAGGCTCCTTTCATGTTTGATGTGCAACACGGAATTGCTCTGCATGCAGTGCAGGAGAATCGAGCCTCATCTCGAGGCGAGGGGGAAGTCTCTTGGTTTTTCTCGAGTTGCCGCGGGAACCTGGGGTATATTCTCGAGTTACGACGGGGATGGCCCTTCCACCCACGTGTTTGTTCAGCGACGTCAGGACTCCTGCCTAGTTGCGAGGGACAACTCGGAATTCTCCTCGAGGCTTGGCAGGGCAATTGGGACGCCTCTCCAGCTGAGGCGGGAGACCAAGTGTCCCTTTCCACGTGCCACAGGAATCCTGGGACTCCTATCAAGTTTCACGAGGAATCAGGCATCGTCTCCTTTGGAGGCACTGATCTCCGCGTATCTCTGGAGTTTTCAAAGGATGTGAGGCCTCCGGTCGCGATGACGTGGGGAACTATGTCTTTTTCTGTGGTCTCCACAGGGGATTCAGACATCCTTTCATCTTGGGAGATGCAAAACGAGCCTGCATTTAAGTCACTGCAGGGATATCCGGCCTTATTTTGCGTCAGGGCATCGTGGTGTCCATTCCACTTGAGGCCGCAAACTCAGGGTCCCTCTCCCATACATAGAGCTGAGAGAAGCCTCCTCTTGAGGTGCTTGTGGTAAGGTGGTATTCCTCTGGAGTAGAAGCCAGGGACTAACCTCTCATTTCGAGTTGTTTTTTGGTCCCCGGAGCACTTTTGTGTTGCTACAGTGACCTCAGGATCCCTCTAGCCTTGAAACAGTGTTCTTGGGGTTTCTCTGTAGTGCCATCAAGGAAATCAAGGCTCCTTTCATGTGTGATGTGCAACACGGAATTGCTCTGCACGCAGTGCAGGGGAATCGGGCCTCATCTCGCGACGAGGGGGAAGTCTCATGGTTTTTCTCGAGTTGCGGCGGGAACCTGGGGTATATTCTCGAGTTACGACGGGGATGGCCCTTCCACCCACATGTTTGTTCAGCGAAAGCAGGACTCCTGCCTAGTTGCGAGGGAAAACTCGGGATTCTCCTCGAGGCTTGGCAGGGCAATTGGGACGCCTCTCCAGCTGAGGCGGGAGACCAAGGTTCCCTTTCCACGTGCCACAGGAATCCTGGGACTCCTATCAAGTTTCACGAGGAGTCAGGCATCGTCTCCTTTGGAGGCACTGATCTCCGCGTCCCTCTGGAGTTTTCAAAGGATGTGAGGCCTCCGGTCGCGATGAGGTGGGGAACTAGGTCTTTCTCTGTGGTCTCCACAGGGGATTCAGACATCCTTTCATCTTGGGAGATGCAAGACGAGCCTTCATTCATGTCACTGCAGGGATATCCGGCCTTATTTCGAGTCAGGGCATCGCGGTGTCCATTCCACTTGAGGCCGCAAACTCAGGGTCCCTCCCACATACCTAGAGCTGAGAGAAGCCTCCTCTTGAGGTGCTTGTGGTTAGGTGGTATTCCTCTGGAGTCGAAGCCAGGGACAAACCTCTCATTTCGAGTTGATTTTTCGTCCACGGAGCTCTTTCCTGTTGCTACAGTGACCTCAGGATCCCTCTAGCCTTGAAACAGTGTTCTTGGGGTTTCTCTGGAGTGCCATCGAGAAAATCAAGGCTCCTTTCATGTGTGATGTGCAACACGAAATTGCTCTGCACGCAGTGCAGGGTATCGGGCCTCATTTTGCGGCGAGGGGGAAGTCTCATGGTTTTCTCGAGTTGCGATGGGAACCTGGGGTATATTCTCGAGTTACGACGGGGATAGCCCTTCCACCCACGTGTTTCTTCAGCTAGTCAAGACTCCTGCCTCGTTGCGAGGGACAACTCGGGATTCTCCTCGAGGCTTGGGAGGGCAATTGGGACGCCTCTCCACCTGAGGCGGGAGACCAAGGGTCCCTTTCCACGTGCCACAGGAATCCTGGGACTCCTATCAAGTTTCACGAGGAATCAGGCATCGTCTCCTTTGGAGGCACTGATCTCTGCGTAGCTCTGGAGTTTTCAAAGGATGTGAGGCCTCCGGTCGCGATGACGTGGGGAACTATGTCTTTTTCTGTGGTCTCCACAGGGGATTCAGACATCCTTTCATCTTGGGAGATGCAAAACGAGCCTGCATTTAAGTCACTGCAGGGATATCCGGCCTTATTTTGCGTCAGGGCATCGTGGTGTCCATTCCACTTGAGGCCGCAAACTCAGGGTCCCTCTCACATACAGAGAGCTGAGAGAAGCCTCCTCTTGAGGTGCTTGTGGTAAGGTGGTATTCCTCTGGAGTCGAAGCCAGGGACTAACCTCTCATCTCGAGTTGATTTTTGGTCCACGGAGCTCTTTCGTGTTGCTACAGTGACCTCAGGATCCCTCTAGCCTTGAAACAGTGTTCTTGGGGTTTCTCTGGAGTGCCATCAAGGAAATCAAGGCTCCTTTCATGTGTGATGTGCAACACGGAATTGCTCTGAAGGCAGTGCTGGGGAATCGGGCCTCATCTCGCAGCGAGGGGGAAGTCTCATGGTTTTTCCGAGTTGCGGCCGGAACCTGGGGTATATTCTCGAGTTACGACGGGGATGGCCCTTTCACACACGTGTTTTGTTCAGCGACGTCAGGACTCCTGCCTAGTTGCGAGGGACAACTCGGGATTCTCCTCGAGGCTTGGCAGGGCAATTGGGACGCCTCTCCAGTGAGGCGGGAGACCAAGGGTCCCTTTCCACGTGCCACAGGAATCCTGGGACTCCTATCAAGTTTCACGAGGAGTCAGGCATCGTCTCCTTTGGAGGCACTGATCTCCGCGTACCTCTGGAGTTTTCAAAGGATGTGAGGCCTCCGGTCGCGATGACGTGGGGAACTATGTCTTTTTCTGTGGTCTCCACAGGGGATTCAGACATCCTTTCATCTTGGGAGATGCAAAACGAGCCTGCATTAAGTCACTGCAGGGATATCCGGCCTTATTTTGCGTCAGGGCATCGTGGTGTCCATTCCACTTGAGGCCGCAAACTCAGGGTCCCTCTCACATACAGAGAGCTGAGAGAAGCCTCCTCTTGAGGTGCTTGTGGTAAGGTGGTATTCCTCTGAAGTCGAAGCCAGGGACTAACCTCTCATTTCGAGTTGATTTTTGGTCCACGGAGCTCTTTCGTGTTGCTACAGTGACGTCAGGATCCCTCTAGCCTTAGAACAGTGTTCTTGGGGTTTCTCTGGAGTGCCATCAAGGAAATCAAGGCTCCTTTCATGTGTGATGTGCAACACGGAATTACTCTGCATGCAGTGCAGGGGAATCAGGCCTCATTTTGCGCCGAGGGGGAAGTCTCATGGTTTTTCTCGATTGCGGCGTGAACCTGGGGTATATTCTCGAGTTACGACGGGGATGTCCCTTCCACACACGTGTTTGTTCAGCGAAGTCAGGACTCTTGCCTAGTTGCGAGGGACAACTCGGGATTCTCCTCGAGGCTTGGCAGGGCAATTGGGACGCCTCTCCAGCTGAGGCGGGAGACCAAGGGTCCCTTTCCACGTGCCACAGGAATCCTGGAACTCCTATCAAGTTTCACGAGGAGTCAGGCATCGTCACCTTTGGAGGCACTGATCTCCGCGTACCTCTGGAGTTTTCAAAGCATGTGAGGCCTCCGGTCGCGATGAGGTGGGGAACTAGATCTTTCTCTGTGGTCTCCACAGGGGATTCAGACATCCTTTCATCAAGGGAGATGCAAGACGAGAATGCATTCAAGTCACTGCAGGAATATCCGGCCTTATTTCGCGTCAGGGCATCGCGGTGTCCATTCCAGTTGAGGCCGCAAACTAAGGGTACCTCTCACATACCTAGAGCTGAGAGAAGCCTCCTCTTGAGGTGCTTGTGGTAAGGTGGTGTTCCTCTGGAGTCGAAGCCAGGGACTAACCTCTCATCTCGAGTTGATTTTTGGTCCACGGAGCTCTTTCGTGTTGCTACATTGACCTCAGGATCCCTCTAGCCTTGAAACAGTGTTCTTGGGGTTTCTCTGGAGTGCCATCAAGGAAATCAAGGCTCCTTTCATGTGTGATGTGCAAGACGCAATTGCTCTGCACGCAGTGAAGGGGAATCGGGCCTCATCTCGCGGCGAGGGGGAAGTCTCATGGTTTTTCTCGAGTTGCGGCGGGAACCTGGGGTATATTCTCGAGTTACGACGGGGATGGCCCTTCCACCCACGTGTTTGTTCAGCAACGGCAGGACTCCTGCCTAGTTGCGAGGGACAACTCGGGATTCTCCTCGAGGCTTGGCAGGTCAATTGGGACGCCTCTCCAGCTGAGGCGGGAGACCAAGGGTCCCTTTCCACGTGCCACAGGAATCCTGGGACTCCTATCAAGTTTCACGAGGAATCAGGCATCGTCTCCTTTGGAGGCACTGATCTCCGCGTACCTCTGGAGTTTTCAAAGGATGTGAGGCCTCCGGTCGCGATGTGGTGGGGAACTAGGTCTTTCTCTGTGGTCTCCACAGGGGATTCAGACATCCTTTCGTCTTGGGAGATGCAAGACGAGACTGCATTTAAGTCACTGCAGGGATATCCGGCCTTATTTTGCGTCAGGGCATCGTGGTGACCATTCCACTTGAGGCCGCAAACTCAGGGTCCCTCTCACATACAGAGAGCTGAGAGAAGCCTCCTCTTGAGGTGCTTGTGGTAAGGTGGTATTCCTCTGGAGTCGAAGCCAGGGACTAACCTCTCATTTCGAGTTGATTTTTGGTCCACGGAGCTCTTTCGTGTTGCTACAGTGACCTCAGGATCCCTCTAGCCTTGAAACAGTGTTCTTGGGGTTTCTCTGGAGTGCCATCAAGGAAATCAAGGCTCCTTTCATGTGTGATGTGAAACACGGAATTACTCTGCATGCAGTGCAGGGGAATCAGGCCTCATTTTGCGCCGAGGGGGAAGTCTCATGGTTTTTCTCGATTGCGGCGTGAACCTGGGGTATATTCTCGAGTTACGACGGGGATGTCCCTTCCACACACGTGTTTGTTCAGCGAAGTCAGGACTCTTGCCTAGTTGCGAGGGACAACTCGGGATTCTCCTCGAGGCTTGGCAGGGCAATTGGGACGCCTCTCCAGCTGAGGCGGGAGACCAAGTGTCCCTTTCTACGTGCCACAGGAATCCTGGAACTCCTATCAAGTTTCACGAGGAGTCAGGCATCGTCACCTTTGGAGGCACTGATCTCCGCGTACCTCTGGAGTTTTCAAAGCATGTGAGGCCTCCGGTCGTGATGAGGTGGGGAACTAGATCTTTCTCTGTGGTTTCCACAGGGGATTCAGACATCCTTTCGTCAAGGGAGATGCAAGACGAGAATGCATTCAAGTCACTGCAGGAATATCCGGCCTTATTTCGCGTCAGGGCATCGCGGTGTCCATTCCAGTTGAGGCCGCAAACTAAGGGTACCTCTCACATACCTAGAACTGAGAGAAGCCTCCTCTTGAGGTGCTTGTGGTAAGGTGGTATTCCTCTGGAGTCGAAGCCAGGGACTAACCTCTCATCTCGATTTGATTTTTGGTCGACGGAGCTCTTTCGTGTTGCTACAAGTGACCTCAGGATCCCTCTAGCCTTGAAACAGTGTTCTTGGGGTTTCTCTGGAGTGCCATCAAGGAAATCAAGGCTCCTTTCATGTGTGATGTGCAACATGGAATTGCGCTGCAGGTAGTGCAGGAGAATAGGGCCTCATTTTGCGGCGAGGGGGAAGTCTCATGGTTTTTCTCGAGATGCGGCGGGGACCTATGTTATATTCTCGAGTTACGACGGGGATGGCCCTTCCACACACGTGCTTGTTCAGCGACGTCAGGACTCCTGCCTAGTTGCGAGGGACAACTCGGGATTCTCCTCGAGGCTTGGCAGGGCAATTGGAACGCCTCTCCAGCTGAGGGGGGAGACCAAGTGTCCCTTTCCACGTGCCACAGGAATCCTGGGACTCCTATGAAGTTTCACGAGGAGTCAGGCATCGTCTCCTTTGGAGGCACTGATCTCCGTGTACCTCTGGAGTTTTCAAAGGATGTGAGGCCTCCGGTCGCGATGAGGTGGGGAACTAGGTCTTTCTCTGTGGTCTCCACAGGGGATTCAGACATCCTTTCATCTTGGGAGATGCAAAACGAGCCTGCATTTAAGTCACTGCAGGGATATCCGGCCTTATTTTGCGTCAGGGCATCGTGGTGTCCATTCCACTTGAGGCCGCAAACTCAGGGTCCCTCTCACATAGCTAGAGCTGAGAGAAGCCTCCTCTTGAGGTGCTTGTGGTAAGGTGGTGTTCCTCTGGAGTCGAAGCCAGGGACTAACCTCTCATCTCGAGTTGATTTTTGGTCCACGGAGCTCTTTCGTGTTGCTACATTGACCTCAGGATCCCTCTAGCCTTGAAACAGTGTTCTTGGGGTTTCTCTGGAGTGCCATCAAGGAAATCAAGGCTCCTTTCATGTGTGATGTGCAAGACGCAATTGCTCTGCACGCAGTGCAGGGGAATCGGGCCTCATCTCGCGGCGAGGGGGAAGTCTCATGGTTTTTCTCGAGTTGCGGCAGGAACCTGGGGTATATTCTCGAGTTACGACGGGGATGGCCCTTCCACCCACGTGTTTGTTCAGCAACGGCAGGACTCCTGCCTAGTTGCGAGGGACAACTCGGGATTCTCCTCGAGGCTTGGCAGGTCAATTGGGACGCCTCTCCAGCTGAGGCGGGAGACCAAGGGTCCCTTTCCACGTGCCACAGGAATCCTGGGACTCCTATCAAGTTTCACGAGGAGTCAGGCATCGTTTCCTTTGGAGGCACTGATCTCCGTGTACCTCTGGAGTTTTCAAAAGATGTGAGGCCTCCGGTCGCGATGAGGTGGGGAAGTAGGTCTTTCTCTGTGGTCTCCACAGGGGATTCAGACATCCTTTCGTCTTGGGAGATGCAAGACGAGCCTGCATTCAAGTCACTGCAGGGATATCCGGCCTTATATCGAGTCAGGGCATCGCGGTGTCCATTCCACTTGAGGCCGCAAAATCAGGGTCCCTCTCACATACCTAGAGCTGAGAGAAGCCTCCTCTTGAGGTGATTGTGGTAAGGTGGTATTCCTCTGGAGTCGAAGCCAGGGACTAACCTCTCACCTCGAGCTGATTCTTGGTCCACGGAGCTCTTTCTTGTCGCTACAGTGACCTCAGTTTCCCTCTAGCCTTGAAACAGTGTTCTTGGGGTTTCTCTGGAGTGCCATCAAGGAAATCAAGGCTCCTTTCATGTGTGATGTGCAACAGGGAATTGCTCTGCACGCAGTGCAGGGTATCGGGCCTCATTTTGCGGCGAGGGGGAAGTCTAATGGTTTTTCTCGAGTTGCTGTGGGAACCTGGGGTATATTCTCGAGTTACGACGGGGATGGCCCTTCCACCCACGTGTTTGTTCAGCAACGTCAGGACTCCTGCCTAGTTGCGAGGGACAACTCGGGATTCTCCTCGAGGCTTGGCAGGGCAATTGGGATGCCTCTCTGGCTGAGGCGGGAGACCAAGGGTCCCTTTCCACGAGCCACAGGAATCCTGGGACTCCTATCAAGTTTCACGAGGAGTCAGGCATCGTCTCCTTTGGAGGCACTGATCTCCGCGTACCTCTGGAGTTTTCAAAGGATGTGAGGCCTCCGGTCGCGATGACGTGGGGAACTAGGTCTTTCTCTGTGGTCTCCACAGGGGATTCAGTCATCCTTTCGTCTTGGGAGATGCAAGACGAGCCTGCATTCAAGTCACTGCAGGGTTATTCGGCCTTATTTCGAGTCAGGGCATCACGGTGTCCATTCCACTTGAGGCCGCAAACTCACGGTCCCTCTCACATATCTAGAGCTGAGAGAAGCCTCCTCTTGAGGTGCTTGTGGTAAGGTGGTATTCCTCTGGAGTCGAAGCCAGGGACTAACCTCTCAACTCGAGTTGATTTTTGGTCCACGGAGCTCTTTTGTGTGGCTACAGTGACCTCAGGATCCCTCTACCTTGAAACAGTGTTCTTGGGGTTTCTCTGGAGTGCCATCAAGGAAATCAAGGCTCCATTCATGTGTGATGTGCAAGACGGAATCGCACTGCATGCAGTGCAGGGGAAACGGGCCTCATCTCGCGGCGAGGGGGAAGTCTCATGGTTTTTCTCGAGTTGCGGCGGGAACCTGGGGTATATTCTCGAGTTTCGACGGGGATGGCCCTTTCACCCACGTGTTTGTTCAGCCACGTCAGGACTCCTGCCTAGTTGCGAGGGACAACTCGGGATTCTCCGCGAGGCTTGGCAGGGCAATTGGGACTCCTCTCAATCTGAGGCGGGAGACCAAGGGTCCCTTTCCAGGTGCCACAGGAATCCTGGGACTCCTATCAAGTTTCACGAGGAGTCAGGCATCGTCTCCTTTGGAGGCACTGATCTCCGTGTACCTCTGTAGTTTTCTAAGGATGTGAAACCTCCGGTCACGATGAGGTGGGAACTAGGTCTTTCTCTGTGGTCTCCACAGGGGATTCAGTCATCCTTTCATCTTGGGAGATGCAAGACGAGCGTGCATTCAAGTCACTGCAGGGATATCCGGCCTTATATCGAGTCAGGGCATCGCGGTGTCCATTCCACTTGAGGCCGCAAAATCAGGGTCCCTCTCACATACCTAGAGCTGAGAGAAGCCTCCTCTTGAGGTGCTTGTGGTAAGGTGGTATTCCTCTGGAGTCGAAGCCAGGGACTCACCTCTCATCTCGAGTTGATTCTTGGTCCACGGAGCTCTTTCGTGTTGCTACAGTGACCTCAGGATCCCTCTAGCCTTGAAACAGTGTTCTTGGGGTTTCTCTGGAGTGCCATCAAGGAAATCAAGGCTCCTTTCATGTGTGATGTGCAACAGGGAATTGCTCTGCACGCAGTGCAGGGTATCGGGCCTCATTTTTCGGCGAGGGGGAAGTTTCATGGTTTTTCTCGAGTTGCTGTGTGAACCTGGGGTATATTCTCGAGTTACGACGGGGATGGCCCTTCCACCCACGTGTTTGTTCAGCGACGTCAGGACTCCTGCCTAGTTGCGAGGGACAACTCGGGATTCTCCTCGAGGCTTGGCAGGGCAATTGGGATGCCTCTCCAGCTGAGACGGGAGACCAAGGGTCCCTTTCCACGTGCCACAGGAATCCTGGGACTCCTATCAAGTTTCACGAGGAGTCAGGCATCGTCTCCTTTGGAGGCACTGATCTCCGCGTACCTCTGGAGTTTTCAAAGGATGTGAGGCCTCCGGTCGCGATGAGGTGGGGAAGTAGGTTTCCTTGTGGTGTCCACAGAGGATTCAGACATCCTTTCGTCTTGGGAGATGCAAGACGAGCCTGCATTCAAGTCACTGCAGGGATATCCGGCCTTATTTCGAGTCAGGGCATCGCGGTGTCCATTCCACTTGAGGCCGCAAATCAGGGTCTCTCTCACATACCTAGAGCTGAGAGAAGCCTCCTCTTGAGGTGCTTCTGGTAAGGTGATATTCCTCTGGAGTCGAAGAAAGGGACTAACCTCTCATCTCGAGTTGATTTTTGGTCCACGGAGCTCTTTCGTGTTGCTACAGTGACCTCAGGATCCCTCTAGCCTTGAAACAGTGTTCTTGGGGTTTTTCTGGAGTGCCATCAAGGAAATCAAGGCTCCTTTCATGTGTGATGTGCAACACGGATTTGCTCTGCACGCAGTGCAGGGGAATCGGGCCTCATCTCACGGCGAGGGGGAAGTCTCATGCTTCTTCTCGAGTTGCGGCGGGAACCTGGGGTATATTCTCGAGTTACGACGGGGATGGCACTTCCACACACGTGTTTGTTCAGCGACGTCAAGACTCCTGCCTAGTTGCGAGGGACAACTCGGGATTCTCCTCGAGGGTTGGTAGGGCAATTGGGACGCCTCTCCAGCTGAGGCGGGAGAACAAGTGTCCCTTTCCACGTGCCACAGGAATCCTGGGACTCCTATCAAGTTTCACGAGGAGTCAGGCATCGTCTCCTTTGGAGGCACTGATCTCCGCGTACCTGTGGAGTTTTCAAAGAATGTGAGGCCTCCGGTCGCGATGAGGTGGGGAACTAGGTCTTTTTCTGTGGTCTCCACAGGGGAGTCAGACATCCTTTCGTCTTGGGAGATGCAAGACGAGCCTGCATTCAAGTCACTGCAGGGATATCCGGCCTTATTTCGCGTCAGGGCATCGCGGTGTCCATTCCACTTGAGGCCGCAAATCAGGGTCCCTCTCACATACCTAGAGCTGAGAAAAGCCTCCTCTTGAGGTGCTTCTGGTAAGGTGATATTCCTATGGAGTCGAAGCCAGGGACTAACCTCTCATCTCGAGTTGATTTTTGGTCCACGGAGCTCTTTCTTGTGGCTACAGTGACCTCAGGATCCCTGTAGCCTTGAAACAGTGTTCTTGGGGTTTTTCTGGAGTGCCATCAAGGAAATCAAGGCTCCTTTCATGTGTGATGTGCAACACGGATTTGCTCTGCACGCAGTGCAGGGGAATCAGGCCTCATCTCACGGCGAGGGGGAAGTCTCATGCTTCTTCTCGAGTTGCGGCGGGAACCTGGGGTATATTCTCGAGTTACGACGGGGATGGCTCTTCCACACACGTGTTTGTTCAGCGACGTCAAGACTCCAGCCTAGTTGCGAGGGACAACTCGGGGTTCTCCTCGACGCTTGGCAGGGCAATTGGGACGCCTCTCCAGCTGAGGCGGGAGAACAAGGGTCCCTTTCCATGTGCCACAGGAATCCTGGGACTCCTATAAAGTTTCACGAGGAGTCAGGCATCGTCTCCTTTGGAGGCACTGATCTCCGCGTACCTCTGGAGTTTTCAAAGGATGTGAGGCCTCCGGTCGTCATGAGGTGGGGAACTAGGTCTTTCTCTGTGGTCTCCACAGGGGAATCAGACATCCTTTCGTCTTGGGAGATGCAAGACGAGCCTGCATTCAAGTCACTGCAGGGATATCCGGCCTTATTTCGAGTCAGGGCATCGCGGTGTCCATTCCACTTGAGGCCGCAAAATCAGGGTTCCTCTCACATACCTAGAGCTGAGAGAAGCCTCCTCTTGAGGTGCTTGTGGTAAGGTGGTATTCCTCTGGAGTCGAAGCCAGGGACTAACTTCTCATCTCGAGTTGATTTTTGGTCCACGGAGCTCTTTCGTGTTGCTACAGTGACCTCAGGATCCCTCTAGCCTTGAAACAGTGTTCTTGGGGTTTCTCTGGAGTGCCATCAAGGAAATCAAGGCTCCTTTCATGTGAGATGTGCAACACGGAATTGCTCTGCACGCAGTGGAGGGGAATCGGGCCTCATATCGCGGCGAGGGGGAAGTCTCATGGTTTTTCTCGAGTTACGGCGGGAACCTGGGGTATATTCTCGAGTTACAACGGGGATGGCCCTTCCACACACGTGTTTCTTCAGCGACGTCAGGACTCCTGCCTAGTTGCGAGGGACAACTCGGGATTCTCCTCGAGGCTTGGCAGGGCAATTGGGACGCCTCTCCAGCTGAGGCGGGAGACCAAGGGTCCCTTTCCACGTACCACAGGAATCCTGGAACTCCTGTCAAGTTTCACGAGGAGTCAGGCATCGTCTCCTTTGGAGGCACTGATCTCCGCGTACCTCTGGAGTTTTCAAAGGATGTGAGGCCTCCGGTCGCGATGAGGTGGGGAACTAGGTCTTTCTCTGTGGTCTCCACAGGGGATTCAGACATCCTTTCGTCTTGGGAGATGCAAGACGAGCCTGCATTCAAGACACTGCAGGGATATCCAGCCTTATTTCGAGCCAGGGCATCGCGGTGTCCATTCCACTTGAGGCCGCAATGTCAGGGTCCCTCTCACATACCTAGAGCTGAGAGAAGCCTCCTCTTGAGGTGCTTGTGTAAGGTGGTATTCCTCTGGAGTCGAAGCCAGGGACTAACCTCTCATCTCGAGTTGATTTTTGGTCCACGGAGCTCTTTCGTGTTGCTACAGTGACCTCAGGATCCCTCTAGCCTTGAAACAGTGTTCTTGGGGTTTCTCTGGAGTGCCATCAAGGAAATCAAGGCTCCTTTCATGTGTGATGTGCAACACGGAATTGCTCTGCACGCAGGGCAGGGGCATCGGGCCTCATCTCGCGGCGAGGGGGAAGTCTCATGGTTTTTCTCGAGTTGCGGCGGGAACCTGGGGTATATTCTCGAGGTACGACGGGGATGGCCCTTCCACACACGTGTTTGTTCAGCGACGTCAGGACTCCTGCCTAGTTGCGAGGGACAACTCGGGATTCTCCTCGAGGCTTGGCAGGGCAATTGGGACGCCTCTCCAGCTGAGGCGGGAGACCAAGGGTCCCTTTCCACGTGCCACAGGAATCCTGGGACTCCTGTCAAGTTTCACGAGAAGTCAGGCATCGTCTCCTTTGGAGGCACTGATCTCCGTGTACCTCTGGAATTTTTAAAGGATGTGAGGCCTCCGGTCGCGATGAGGTGGGGAACTAGGTCTTTCTCTGTGGTCTCCACAGGGGATTCAGACATCCTTTCATCTTGGGAGATGCAAGACGAGCCTGCATTCAAGTCACTGCAGGGATATTCGGCCTTATTTCGAGTCAGGGCATCGCGGTGTCCATTCCACTTGAGGCCGCAAACTCAGGGTCCCTCTAACATACCTAGAGCTGAGAGAAGCCTCCTCTTGAGGTGCTTGTGGTAAGTTGGTATTCCTCTGGAGTCGAAGCCAGGGACTAAGCTCTCATCTCGAGTTGATTTTTGGTCCACGGAACTCTTTCGTGTTGCTACAGTGACCTCAGGATCCCTTAGCCTTGAAACAGTGTCCTTGGGGTTTCTCTGGAGTGCCATCAAGGAAATCAAGGCTCCTTTCATGTGTGATGTGCAACACGGAATTGCTCTGCACGCAGGGCAGGGGAATCGGGCCTCATCTCGCGGCGAGGGGGAAGTCTCATGGTTTTTCTCAAGTTGTGGCGGGAACCTGGGGTATATTCTCGAGTTACGACGGGGATGGCCCTTCCACACACGTGTTTGTTCAGCGACGTCAGGACTCCTGCCTAGTTGCGAGGGACAACTCAGGGTTCTCCTCGAGGCTTGGCAGGGCAATTGGGACGCCTCTCCAGCTGAGGCGGGAGACCAAGGGTCCCTTTCCACGTGCCACAGGAATCCTGGGACTCCTATCAAGTTTCACGAGGAGTCAGGCATCGTCTCCTTTGGAGGCACTGATCTCCGCGTACCTCTGGAGTTTTCAATGGATGTGAGGCCTCCGGTCGTCATGAGGTGGGGAACTAGGTCTTTCTCTGTGGTCTCCACAGGGGATTCAGATATCCTTTCATCTTGGGAGATGCAAGACGAGCCTGCATTCAAGTCACTGCAGGGATATGCGGCCTTATTTCGAGCCAGACTATCGCGGTGTCCATTCCACTTGAGGCCGCAAAATCAGGGTCCCTCTCACATACCTAGAGCTGAGAGAAGCCTCCTCTTGAGGTGCTTGTGGTAACGTGGTATTCCTCTGAAGTCGAAGCCAGGGACTAAGCTCTCATCTCGACTTGATTTTTGGTCCACGGAGCTTTTTCGTGTTGCTACAGTGACCTCAGGATCCCTCTAGCCTTGAAACAGTGTTCTTGGGGTTTCTCTGGAGTGCCATCAAGGAAAACAAGGCTCCTTTCATGTGAGATGTGCATCACGGAATTGCTCTGCCCGCAGTGGAGGGGAATCGGGCCTCATATCGCGGCAAGGGAAAAGTCTTATGGTTTTTCTCGAGTTACGGCGGGAACCTGGGGTATATTCTCGAGTTACAACGGGGATGGCCCTTCCACCCACGTGTTTCTTCAGCGACGTCAGGACTCCTGCCTAGTTGTGAGGGACAACTCGGGATTCTCCTCGAGGCTTGGCAGGGCAATTGGACCCCTCTCCAGCTGAGGCGGGAGACCAAGGGTCCCTTTCCACGTGCTACAGGAATCCTGGGACTCCTATAAAGTTTCACGAGGAGTCAGGCATCGTCTCCTTTGGAGGCACTGATCTCCGCGTACCTCTGGAGTTTTCAAAGGATGTGAGGCCTCCGTTCGCCATGAGGTGGGGAACTAGGTCTTTCTCTGTGGTCTCCACAGGAGATTCAGACATCCTTTCGTCTTGGGAGATGCAAGACGAGCCTGCATTCAAGTCACTGCAGGAATATCCAGCCTTATTTCGAGTCAGGGCATCGCGGTGTCCATACCACTTGAGGCCGCAAACTCAGGGTCCCTCTCACATAGCTAGAGCTGAGAGAAGCCTCCTCTTGAGGTGCTTGTGTAAGGTGGTATTCCTCTGGAGTCGAAGCCAGGGACTAACCTCTCATCTCGAGTTGATTTTTGGTCCACGGAGCTCTTTCGTGTTGCTATAGTGACCTCAGGATCCCTCTAGCCTTGAAACAGTGTTCTTGGGGTTTCTCTGGAGTGCCATCAAGGAAATCAAGGCTCCTTTCCTGTGTGATGTGCAACACGGAATTGCTCTGCACCCAGTGCAGGGGAATCGGGCCTCATCTCGCGGCGAGGGTGAAGTGTCATATTTTTACTCGAGTTGCGGTGGGAACCTGTTGTATATTCTCGAGTTACGACGGGGATGGCCCTTCCACACACGTGTTTGTTCAGCGACGTCAGGACTCCTGCCTAGTTGCGAGGGACAACTCGGGATTCTCCTCGAGGCTTGGCAGGGCAATTGGGATGCCTCTCCAGCTGAGGCGGGAGACCAAGGGTCCCTTTCCACGTGCCACAGGAATCCTGGGACAACTATAAAGTTTCACGAGGAGTCAGGCATCGTCTCCTTTGGAGGCACTGATCTCCGCGTACCTCTGGAGTTTTCAAAGGATGTGAGGCCTCCGGTCGCGATGAGGTGGGGAACTAGGTCTTTCTCTGTGGCCTCACAGGGGATTCAGACATCCTTTCATCTTGGGAGATGCAAGACGAGCCTGCATTCAAGTCACTGCAGGGATATCCGGCCTTATTTCGCGTTAGGGCATCGCGGTGTCCATTCCACTTGAGGCCGCAAACTCAGGGTCCCTCTCACATACCTAGAGCTGAGAGAAGCCTCCTCTTGAGGTGCTTGTGGTAAGGTGGTATTCCTCTGGAGTCGAAGCCAGGGACTAAGCTCTCATCTCGAGTTGATTTTTGGTCCACGGAGCTCTTTCGTGTTGCTACAGTGTCCTCAGGATCCCTCTAGCCTTGAAACAGTGTTCTTGGGGTTTCTCTGGATTGCCATCAAGGAAATCAAGGCTCCTTTCTTGTTTGATGTGCAACACGGAATTGCTCTGCATGCAGTGCAGGGGAATCGGGCCTCATCTCGCGGCGAGGGTGGAGTCTCATGGTTTTTCTCGAGTTGCGGCGGGAACCTGGGGTATATTCGCGAGTTACGACGGGGATGGCCCTTCCACCCACGTGTTTGTTCAGCGACGTCAGGACTCCTGCCTAGTTGCGAGGGACAACTCGGGATTCTCCTCGAGGCTTGGCAGGGCAATTGGGATGCCTCTCCAGCTGAGGCGGGAGACCAAGAGTCCCTTTCCACGTGCCACAGCAATCCTGGGACTCCTATCAAGTTTCACGAGGAGTCAGGCATCGTCTCCTTTGGAGGCACTGATCTCCGCGTACCTCTGGAGTTTTCAAAGGATGTGAGGCCTCCGGTCATGATGAGGTGGGGAACTAGGTCTTTCTCTGTGGTCTCCACAGGGGATTCAGACATCCTTTCATCTTGGGAGATGCAAGACGAGCCTGCATTCAAGTCACTGCAGGGATATCCGTCCTTATTTCGAGTCAGGGCATCGCGGTCTCCATTCCACTTGAGTCCGCAAACTCAGGGTCCCTCTCACATAGCTAGAGCTGAGAGAAGCCTCCTCTTGAGGTGCTTGTGGTAAGGTGGTATTCCTCTGGAGTCGAAGCCAGGGACTAACCTCTCATCTCGAGTTGATTTTTGGTCCACGGAGCTCTTTCGTGTTGCTACAGTGACCTCAGGATCCCTCTAGCCTTGAAACAGTGTTCTTGGGGTTTCTCTGGAGTGCCATCAAGGAAATCAAGGCTCCTTTCATGTGTGATGTGCAACACGGAATTGCTCTGCACGCAGGGCAGGGGAATCGGGCCTCATCTCGCGGCGAGGGGGAAGTCTCATGGTTTATCTCGAGTTGCGGCGGGAACCTGGGGTATATTCTCGAGTTAGGACGGGGATGGCCCTTCCACACATGTGTTTGTTCAGCGACGTCCGGACTCCTGCCTAGTTGCGAGGGACAACTCGGGATTCTCCTCGAGGCTTGGCAGGGCAATTGGGACGCCTCTCCAGCTGAGGCGGGAGACCAAGTGTCCCTTTCCACGTGCCACAGGAATCCTGGGACTCCTGTCAAGTTTCACGAGGAGTCAGGCATCGTCTCCTTTGGAGGCACTGATCTCCGCGTACCTCTGGAGTTTTCAATGGATGTGAGGCCTTCGGTCGTCATGAGGTGGGGAACTAGGTCTTACTCTGTGGTCTCCACAGGGGATTCAGACATCCTTTCATCTTGGGAGATGCAAGACGAGCCTGCATTCAAGTCACTGCAGGGATATGCGGCCTTATTTCGAGCCAGACTATGGCGGTGTCCATTCCACTTGAGGCCGCAAACTCAGGGTCCCTCTCACATACCTAGAGCTGAGAGAAGCCTCCTCTTGAGGTGCTTGTGGTAAGGTGGTATTCCTCTGGAGTCGAAGCCAGGGACTAACCTCTCATCTCGAGTTGATTTTTGGTCCACTGAGCTCTTTCATGTTGCTACAGTGTCCTCAGGATCCCTCTAGCCTTGAAACAGTGTTCTTAGGGTTTCTCTGGAGTGCCATCAAGGAAATCAAGGCTCCTTTCATGTGTGATGTGCAACACGGAATTGCTCTGCATGCAGTGCAGGGGAATCGGGCCTCATCTCGCGGCGAGGGGGAAGTCTCATGGTTTTTCTCGAGTTGCGGCGGGAACCTGGGGTATAATCTCGAGTTACGACGGGGATGGCCCTTCCACACACGTGTTTCTTCAGCGACGTCAGGACTCCTGCCTAGTTGTGAGGGACAACTCGGGATTCTCCTCGAGGCTTGGCAGGGCAATTGGGACACCTCTCCAGCTGAGGCGGGAGACCAAGGGTCCCTTTCCACGTGCTACAGGAATCCTGGGACTCCTATAAAGTTTCACGAGGAGTCAGGCATCGTCTCCTTTGGAGGCACTGATCTCCGCGTACCTCTGGAGTTTTCAAAGGATGTGAGGCCTCCGGTCGCCATGAGGTGGGGAACTAGGTCTTTCTCTGTGGTCTCCACAGGAGATTCAGACATCCTTTCGTCTTGGGAGATGCAAGACGAGCCTGCATGCAAGTCACTGCAGGGATATTCGGCCTTATTTCGAGTCAGGGCATCGCGGTGTCCATTCCACTTGAGGCCGCAAAATCAGGGTCCCTCTCACATACTTAGAGCTGAGAGCAGCCTCCTCTTGAGGTGCTTGTGGTAAGGTGGTATTCCTCTGGAGTCGAAGCCAGGGACTAACCTCTCATCTCGAGTTGATTTTTGGTCCACGGAGCTCTTTCGTGTTGCTACAGTGACCTCAGGATCCCTCTAGCCTGGAAAGAGTGTTCTTGGGGTTTCTCTGGAGTGCCATCAAGGAAATCAAGGCTCCTTTCTTGTTTGATGTGCAACACGGAATTGCTCTGCATGCAGTGCAGGGGAATCGGGCCTCATCTCGCGGCGAGGGGGAAGTCTCATGGTTTTTCTCAAGTTGCGGCGGGAACCTGGGGTATATTCTCGAGTTACGACGGGGATGGCCCTTCCACACACGTGTTTCTTCAGCGACGTCAGGACTACTGCCTAGTTCCGAGGGACAACTCCGGATTCTGCTCCAGGTTTGGCAGGGCAATTGGGACGCCTCTCCAGCTGAGGCGGGAGACCAAGGGTCCCTTTCCACGTGCCACAGGAATCCTGGGACTCCTATCAAGTTTCACGAGGAGTCAGGCATCGTCTCCTTTGGAGGCACTGATCTCCGCGTACCTCTGGAGTTTTCAAAGGATGTGAGGCCTCTGGTCGCGATGAGGTGGGGAACTAGGTCTTTCTCTGTGGTCTCCACAGGGGATTCAGACATCCTTTCGTCTTGGAAGATGCAAGACGAGCCGGCATTCAAGTATCTGCAGGGATATCCGGCCTTATTTCGCATCAGGGCATCGCGGTGTCCATACCACTTGAGGCCGCAAACTCAGTGTCCCTCTCACATACCTAGAGCTGAGAGAAGCCTCCTCTTGAGGTGCTTGTGTAAGGTGGTATTCCTCTGGAGTCGAAGCCAGGGACTAACCTCTCATCTCGAGTTGATTTTTGGTCCACGAAGCTCTTTCGTGTTGCTATAGTGACCTCAGGATCCCTCTAGCCTTGAAACAGTGTTCTTGGGGTTTCTCTGGAGTGCCATCAAGGAAATCAAGGCTCCTTTCATGTGTGATGTGCAACACGGAATTGCTCTGCACCCAGTGCAGGGGAATCGGGACTCATCTCGCGGCGAGGGGGAAGTCTCATGGTTTTACTCGAGTTGCGGGGGGAACCTGTTGTATATTCTCGAGTTACGACGGGGATGGCCCTTCCACACACGTGTTTGTTCAGCGACGTCAGGACTCCTGCCTAGTTGCGAGGGACAACTCGGGATTCTCCTCGAGGCTTGGCAGGGCAATTGGGACGCCTCTCCAGCTGAGGCGGGAGACCAAGGGTCCCTTTCCACGTGCCACAGGAATCCTGGGACAACTATAATGTTTCACGAGGAGTCAGGCATCGTCTCCTTTGGAGGAACTGATCTCCGCGTACCTCTGGAGTTTTCAAAGAATGTGAGGCCTCCGGTCGCGATGAGGTGGGGAAGTAGGTCTTTCTCTGTGGTCTCCACAGGGGATTCAGACATCCTTTCATCTTGGGAGATGCAAGACGAGCCTGCATTCAAGTCACTGCAGGGATATCCGGCCTTATTTGGCGTCATGGCATCGCGGTGTCCATTCCACTTGAGGCCGCAAACTCAGGGTCCCTCTCACATACCTAGAGCTTAGAGAAGCCTCCTCTTGAGGTGCTTGTGGTAAGGTGGTATTCCTCTGGAGTCGAAGCCAGGGAGTAAGCTCTCATCTCGAGTTAATTTTTGGTCCACGGAGCTCTTTCGTGTTGCTACAGTGACCTCAGGATCCCTCTAGCCTTGAAACAGTGTTCTTGGGGTTTCTCTGGAGTGCCATCAAGGAAATCAAGGCTCCTTTCATGTGTGATGTGCAACACGGAATTGCTCTGCACGCAGGGCAGGGGAATCGGGCCTCATCTCGCGGCGAGGGGGAAGTCTCATGGTTTTTCTCGAGTTGCGGCGGGAACCTGGGGTATATTCTCGAGTTAGGACGGGGATGGCCCTTCCACACACGTGTTTGTTCAGCGACGTCCGGACTCCTGCCTAGTTGCGAGGGACAACTCGGGATTCTCCTCGAGGCTTGGCAGGGCAATTGGGACGCCTCTCCAGCTGAGGCGGGAGACCAAGGGTCCCTTTCCACGTGCCACAGGAATCCTGGGACTCCTGTCAAGTTTCACGAGGAGTCAGGCATCGTCTCCTTTGGAGGCACTGATCTCCGCGTACCTCTGGAGGTTTCAATGGATGTGAGGCCTCCGGTCGTCATGAGGTGGGGAACTAGGTCTTCCTCTGTGGTCTCCACAGGGGATTCAGACATCCTTTCATCTTGGGAGATGCAAGACGAGCCTGCATTCAAGTCACTGCAGGGATATGCGGCCTTATTTCGAGCCAGACTATGGCGGTGTCCATTCCACTTGAGGCCGCAAACTCAGGGTCCCTCTCACATACCTAGAGCTGAGAGAAGCCTCCTCTTGAGGTGCTTGTGGTAAGGTGGTATTCCTCTGGAGTCGAAGCCAGGGACTAACCTCTCATCTCGAGTTGATTTTTGGTCCACTGAGCTCTTTCATGTTGCTACAGTGTCCTCAGGATCCCTCTAGCCTTGAAACAGTGTTCTTAGGGTTTCTCTGGAGTGCCATCAAGGAAATCAAGGCTCCTTTCATGTGTGATGTGCAACACGGAATTGCTCTGCATGCAGTGCAGGGGAATCGGGCCTCATCTCGCGGCGAGGGGGAAGTCTCATGGTTTTTCTCGAGTTGCGGCGGGAACCTGGGGTATATTCTCGAGTTACGACGGGGATGGCCCTTCCACACACGTGTTTCTTCAGCGACGTCAGGACTCCTGCCTAGTTGTGAGGGACAACTCGGGATTCTCCTCGAGGCTTGGCAGGGCAATTGGGACGCCTCTCCAGCTGAGGCGGGAGACCAAGGGTCCCTTTCCACGTGCTACAGGAATCCTGGGACTCCTATAAAGTTTCACGAGGAGTCAGGCATCGTCTCCTTTGGAGGCACTGATCTCCGCGCACCTCTGGAGTTTTCAAAGGATGTGAGGCCTCCGGTCGCCATGAGGTGGGGAACTAGGTCTTTCTCTGTGGTCTCCACAGGAGATTCAGACATCCTTTCGTCTTGGGAGATGCAAGACGAGCCTGCATTCAAGTCACTGCAGGGATATTCGGCCTTATTTCGAGTCAGGGCATCGCGGTGTCCATTCCACTTGAGGCCGCAAAATCAGGGTCCCTCTAACATACTTAGAGCTGAGAGCAGCCTCCTCTTGAGGTGCTTGTGGTAAGGTGGTATTCCTCTGGAGTCGAAGCCAGGGACTAACCTCTCATCTCGAGTTGATTTTTGGTCCACGGAGCTCTTTCGTGTTGCTACAGTGACCTCAGGATCCCCCTAGCCTGGAAAGAGTGTTCTTGGGGTTTCTCTGGAGTGCCATCAAGGAAATCAAGGCTCCTTTCTTGTTTGATGTGCAACACGGAATTGCTCTGCATACAGTGCAGGGGAATCGGGCCTCATCTCGCGGCGAGGGGGAAGTCTCATGGTTTTTCTCAAGTTGCGGCGGGAACCTGGGGTATATTCTCGAGTTACGACGGGGATGGCCCTTCCACACACGTGTTTCTTCAGCGACGTCAGGACTACTGCCTAGTTCCGAGGGACAACTCCGGATTCTGCTCCAGGTTTGGCAGGGCAATTGGGACGCCTCTCCAGCTGAGGCGGGAGACCAAGGGTCCCTTTCCACGTGCCACAGGAATCCTGGGACTCCTATCAAGTTTCACGAGGAGTCAGGCATCGTCTCCTTTGGAGGCACTGATCTCCGCGTACCTCTGGAGTTTTCAAAGGATGTGAGGCCTCTGGTCGCGATGAGGTGGGGAACTAGGTCTTTCTCTGTGGTCTCCACAGGGGATTCAGACATCCTTTCGTCTTGGAAGATGCAAGACGAGCCTGCATTCAAGTATCTGCAGGGATATCCGGCCTTATTTCGCATCAGGGCATCGCGGTGTTCATACCACTTGAGGCCGCAAACTCAGTGTCCCTCTCACATACCTAGAGGTGAGAGAAGCCTCCTCTTGAGGTGCTTGTGTAAGGTGGTATTCCTCTGGAGTCGAAGCCAGGGACTAACCTCTCATCTCGAGTTGATTTTTGGTCCACGAAGCTCTTTCGTGTTGCTATAGTGACCTCAGGATCCCTCTAGCCTTGAAACAGTGTTCTTGGGGTTTCTCTGGAGTGCCATCAAGGAAATCAAGGCTCCTTTCATGTGTGATGTGCAACACGGAATTGCTCTGCACCCAGTGCAGGGGAATCGGGACTCATCTCGCGGCGAGGGGGAAGTCTCATGGTTTTACTCGAGTTGCGGGGGGAACCTGTTGTATATTCTCGAGTTACGACGGGGATGGCCCTTCCACACACGTGTTTGTTCAGCGACGTCAGGACTCCTGCCTAGTTGCGAGGGACAACTCGGGATTCTCCTCGAGGCTTGGCAGGGCAATTGGGACGCCTCTCCAGCTGAGGCGGGAGACCAAGGGTCCCTTTCCACGTGCCACAGGAATCCTGGGACAACTATAATGTTTCACGAGGAGTCAGGCATCGTCTCCTTTGGAGGAACTGATCTCCGCGTACCTCTGGAGTTTTCAAAGAATGTGAGGCCTCCGGTCGCGATGAGGTGGGGAAGTAGGTCTTTCTCTGTGGTCTCCACAGGGGATTCAGACATCCTTTCATCTTGGGAGATGCAAGACGAGCCTGCATTCAAGTCACTGCAGGGATATCCGGCCTTATTTGGCGTCATGGCATCGCGGTGTCCATTCCACTTGAGGCCGCAAACTCAGGGTCCCTCTCACATACCTAGAGCTTAGAGAAGCCTCCTCTTGAGGTGCTTGTGGTAAGGTGGTATTCCTCTGGAGTCGAAGCCAGGGAGTAAGCTCTCATCTCGAGTTGATTTTTGGTCCACGGAGCTCTTTCGTGTTGCTACAGTGACCTCAGGATCCCTCTAGCCTTGAAACAGTGTTCTTGGGGTTTGCTGGAGTGCCGTCAAGGAAATCCAGGCTCCTTTCATGTGTGATGTGCAACACGGAATTGCTCTGCATGCAGTGCAGGGGAATCGGGCCTCATCTCGCGGCGAGGGGGAAGTCTCATGGTTTTTCTCGAGTTGCGGCGGGAACCTGCGGTATATTCTCGAAGTACGACGGGGATGGCCCTTCCAACCTCGTGTTTGTTCAGCGACGTCAGGACTTCTGCCTAGTTGCGAGGGACAACTCGGGGTTTTCCTCGAGGCTTGGCAGGGCAATTGGGACGCCTCTCCAGCTGAGGCGGGAGACCAAGGGTCCCTTTCCACGTGCTACAGGAATCCTGGGACTCCTGTAAAGTTTCACGAGGAGTCAGGCATCGTCTCCTTTGGAGGCACTGATCTCCGCGTACCTCTGGAGTTTTCAAAGGATGTGAGGCCTCCGGTCGCGATGAGGTGGGGAACTAGGTCTTTCTCTGTGGTCTCCACAGGGGATTCAGACCCCCTTTCGTCTTGGGAGATTCAAGACGAGGCTGCATTCAAGTCACTGCAGGGATATTCGGCCTTATTTCGAGTCAGGGAATCACGGTGTCCATTCCACTTGAGGCCGCAATATCAGGGTCCCTCTCACATAGCTAGAGCTTAGAGAAGCCTCCTCTTGAGGTGCTTGTGGTAAGGTGGTATTCCTCTGGAGTCGAAGCCAGGGATTAATCTCTCATCTCGAGTTGATTTTTGGTCCACGGAGCTCTTTCGTGTTGCTACAGTGACCTCAGGATCCCTCTAGCCTTGAAACAGTGTTCTTGGGGTTTCTCTGGAGTGCCATCAAGGAAATCAAGGCTCCTTTCATGTGTGATGTGCAACACGGAATTTCTCTGCACGCAGTGCAGGGGAATCGGGCCTCATCTCACGGCGAGGGGGAAGTCTCATGGTTTTTCTCGAGTTGCGGCGGGAACCTGGGGTATATTCTCGAGTTACGACGGGGATGGCCCTTCCATACACGTGTTTGTTCAGCGACGTCAGGACTCCTGCCTAGTTGCGAGGGACAACTCGGAATTCTCCTCGAGGCTTGGCAGGGCAATTGGGACGCCTCTCCAGCTGAGGCGAGAGACCAAGGGTCCCTTTCCATGTGCCACAGGAATCCTGGGACTCCTATAAAGTTTCACGAGAAGTCAGGCATCGTCTCCTTTGGAGGCACTGATCTCCGCGTACCTCTGGAGTTTTCAAACGATGTGAGGCCTTCGGTCGTCATGAGGTGGAGAACTAGGTCTTTCTCTGTGGTCTCCACAGGGGATTCAGACATCCTTTCGTCTTGGGAGATGCAAGACGAGCCTGCATTCAAGTCACTGCAGGGATATCCGGCCTTATTTCGAGTCAGGGCATCGCGGTGTCCATTCCACTTGAGGCCGCAAAATCAGGGTCCCTCTCACATACCTACAGCTGAGAGAAGCCTCCTCTTGAGGTGCTTGTGGTAACGTGGTATTCCTCTGAAGTCGAAGCCAGGGACTAAGCTCTCATCTCGACTTGATTTTTGGTCCACGGAGCTTTTTCGTGTTGCTACAGTGACCTCAGGATCCCTCTAGCCTTGAAACAGTGTTCTTGGGGTTTCTCTGGAGTGCCATCAAGGAAAACAAGGCTCCTTTCATGTGAGATGTGCATCACGGAATTGCTCTGCCCGCAGTGGAGGGGAATCGGGCCTCATATCGCGGCAAGGGAAAAGTCTTATGGTTTTTCTCGAGTTACGGCGGGAACCTGGGGTATATTCTCGAGTTACAACGGGGATGGCCCTTCCACCCAGGTGTTTCTTCAGCGACGTCAGGACTCCTGCCTAGTTGTGAGGGACAACTCGGTATTCTCCTCGAGGCTTGGCAGGGCAATTGGACGCCTCTCCAGCTGAGGCGGGAGACCAAGGGTCCCTTTCCACGTGCTACAGGAATCCTGGGACTCCTATAAAGTTTCACGAGGAGTCAGGCATCGTCTCCTTTGGAGGCACTGATCTCCGCGTACCTCTGGAGTTTTCAAAGGATGTCAGGCCTCCGTTCGCCATGAGGTGGGGAACTAGGTCTTTCTCTGTGGTCTCCACAGGAGATTCAGACATCCTTTCGTCTTGGGAGATGCAAGACGAGCCTGCATTCAAGTCACTGCAGGAATATCCAGCCTTATTTCGAGTCAGGGCATCGCGGTGTCCATACCACTTGAGGCCGCAAACTCAGGGTCCCTCTCACATAGCTAGAGCTGAGAGAAGCCTCCTCTTGAGGTGCTTGTGTAAGGTGGTATTCCTCTGGAGTCGAAGCCATGGACTAACCTCTCATCTCGAGTTGATTTTTGGTCCACGGAGCTCTTTCGTGTTGCTATAGTGACCTCAGGATCCCTCTAGCCTTGAAACAGTGTTCTTGGGGTTTCTCTGGAGTGCCATCAAGGAAATCAAGGTTCTTTTACTGTGTGATGTGCAACACGGAATTGCTCTGCACCCATTGCAGGGGAATCGGGCCTCATCTCGCGGCAAGGGTGAAGTCTCATATTTTTACTCAAGTTGCGGTGGGAACCTGTTGTATATTCTCGAGTTACGACGGGGATGGCCCTTCCACACACGTGTTTGTTCAGCGACGTCAGGACTCCTGCCTAGTTGCGAGGGACAACTCGGGATTCTCCTCGAGGCTTGGCAGGGCAATTGGGACGCCTCTCCAGCTGAGGCGGGAGACCAAGGGTCCCTTTCCACGTGCCACAGGAATCCTGGGACAACTATAAAGTTTCACGAGGAGTCAGGCATCGTCTCCTTTGGAGGCACTGATCTCCGCGTACCTCTGGAGTTTTCAAAGGATTTGAGGCCTCCGGTCGCGATGAGGTGGGGAACTCGGTCTTTCTCTGTGGCCTCACAGGGGATTCAGACATCCTTTCATCTTGGGAGATGCAAGACGAGCCTGCATTCAAGTCACTGCAGGGATATCCGGCCTTATTTCGCGTCAGGGCATCGCGGTGTCCATTCCACTTGAGGCCGCAAACTCAGGGTCCCTCTCACATACCTAGAGCTGAGAGAAGCCTCCTCTTGAGGTGCTTGTGGTAAGGTGGTATTCCTCTGGAGTCGAAGCCAGGGACTAAGCTCTCATCTCGAGTTGATTTTTGGTCCACGGAGCTCTTTCGTGTTGCTACAGTGTCCTCAGGATCCCTCTAGCCTTGAAACAGTGTTCTTGGGGTTTCTCTGGATTGCCATCAAGGAAATCAAGGCTCCTTTCTTGTTTGATGTGCAACACGGAATTGCTCTGCATGCAGTGCAGGGGAATCGGGCCTCATCTCGCGGCGAGGGTGGAGTCTCATGGTTTTTCTCGAGTTGCGGCGGGAACCTGGGGTATATTCGCGAGTTACGACGGGGATGGCCCTTCCAACCACGTGTTTGTTCAGCGACGTCAGGACTCCTGCCTAGTTGCGAGGGACAACTCGGGGTTCTCCTCGAGGCTTGGCAGGGCAATTGGGATGCCTCTCCAGCTGAGGCGGGAGACCAAGAGTCCCTTTCCACGTGCCACAGCAATCCTGGGACTCCTATCAAGTTTCACGAGGAGTCAGGCATCGTCTCCTTTGGAGGCACTGATCTCCGCGTACCTCTGGAGTTTTCAAAGGATGTGAGGCCTCCGGTCGCGATGAGGTGGGGAACTAGGTCTTTCTCTGTGGTCTCCACAGGGGATTCAGACATCCTTTCATCTTGGGAGATGCAAGACGAGCCTGCATTCAAGTCACTGCAGGGATATCCGTCCTTATTTCGAGTCAGGGCATCGCGGTGTCCATTCCACTTGAGTCCGCAAACTCAGGGTCCCTCTCACATAGCTAGAGCTGAGAGAAGCCTCCTCTTGAGGTGCTTGTGGCAAGGTGGTATTCCTCTGGAGTCGAAGCCAGGGACTAACCTTTCATCTCGAGTTGATTTTTGGTCCACGGAGCTCTTTCGTGTTGCTACAGTGACCTCAGGATCCCTCTAGCCTTGAAACAGTGTTCTTGGGGTTTCTCTGGAGTGCCATCAAGGAAATCAAGGCTCCTTTCATGTGTGATGTGCAACACGGAATTGCTCTGCACGCAGGGCAGGGGAATCGGGCCTCATCTCGCGGCGAGGGGGAAGTCTCATGGTTTTTCTCGAGTTGCGGCGGGAACCTGGGGTATATTCTCGAGTTAGGACGGGGATGGCCCTTCCACACACGTGTTTGTTCAGCGACGTCCGGACTCCTGCCTAGTTGCGAGGGACAACTCGGGATTCTCCTCGAGGCTTGGCAGGGCAATTGGGACGCCTCTCCAGCTGAGGCGGGAGACCAAGGGTCCCTTTCCACGTGCCACAGGAATCCTGGGACTCCTATCAAGTTTCACGAGGAGTCAGGCATCGTCTCCTTTGGAGGCACTGATCTCCGCGTACCTCTGGAGTTTTCAATGGATGTGAGGCCTCCGGTCGTCATGAGGTGGGGAACTAGGTCTTCCTCTGTGGTCTCCACAGGGGATTCAGACATCCTTTCATCTTGGGAGATGCAAGACGAGCCTGCATTCAAGTCACTGCAGGGATATGCGGCCTTATTTCGAGCCAGACTATGGCGGTGTCCATTCCACTTGAGGCCGCAAACTCAGGGTCCCTCTCACATACATAGAGCTGAGAGAAGCCTCCTCTTGAGGTGCTTGTGGTAAGGTGGTATTCCTCTGGAGTCGAAGCCAGGGACTAAGCTCTCATCTCGAGTTGATTTTTGGTCCACTGAGCTCTTTCATGTTGCTACAGTGTCCTCAGGATCCCTCTAGCCTTGAAACAGTGTTCTTGGGGTTTCTCTGGAGTGCCATCAAGGAAATCAAGGCTCCTTTCATGTGTGATGTGCAACACGGAATTGCTCTGCATGCAGTGCAGGGGAATCGGGCCTCATCTCGCGGCGAGGGGGAAGTCTCATGGTTTTTCTCGAGTTGCGGCGGGAACCTGGGGTATATTCTCGAGTTACGACGGGGATGGCCCTTCCACACACGTGTTTCTTCAGCGACGTCAGGACTCCTGCCTAGTTCTGAGGGACAACTCGGGATTCTCCTCGAGGCTTGGCAGGGCAATTGGGACGCCTCTCCAGCTGAGGCGGGAGACCAAGGGTCCCTTTCCACGTGCTACAGGAATCCTGGGACTCCTATAAAGTTTCACGAGGAGTCAGGCATCGTCTCCTTTGGAGGCACTGATCTCCGCGTACCTCTGGAGTTTTCAAAGGATGTGAGGCCTCCGGTCGCCATGAGGTGGGGAACTAGGTCTTTCTCTGTGGTCTCCACAGGAGATTCAGACATCCTTTCGTCTTGGGAGATGCAAGACGAGCCTGCATTCAAGTCACTGCAGGGATATTCGGCCTTATTTCGAGTCAGGGCATCGCGGTGTCCATTCCACTTGAGGCCGCAAAATCAGGGTCCCTCTCACATACTTAGAGCTGAGAGAAGCCTCCTCTTGAGGTGCTTGTGGTAAGGTGGTATTCCTCTGGAGTCGAAGCCAGGGACTCACCTCTCATCTCGAGTTGATTCTTGGTCCACGGAGCTCTTTCGTGTTGCTACAGTGACCTCAGGATCCCTCTAGCCTTGAAACAGTGTTCTTGGGGTTTCTCTGGAGTGCCATCAAGGAAATCAAGGCTCCTTTCATGTGTGATGTGCAACAGGGAATTGCTCTGCACGCAGTGCAGGGTATCGGGCCTCATTTTTCGGCGAGGGGGAAGTTTCATGGTTTTTCTCGAGTTGCTGTGTGAACCTGGGGTATATTCTCGAGTTACGACGGGGATGGCCCTTCCACCCACGTGTTTGTTCAGCGACGTCAGGACTCCTGCCTAGTTGCGAGGGACAACTCGGGATTCTCCTCGAGGCTTGGCAGGGCAATTGGGATGCCTCTCCAGCTGAGACGGGAGACCAAGGGTCCCTTTCCACGTGCCACAGGAATCCTGGGACTCCTATCAAGTTTCACGAGGAGTCAGGCATCGTCTCCTTTGGAGGCACTGATCTCCGCGTACCTCTGGAGTTTTCAAAGGATGTGAGGCCTCCGGTCGCGATGAGGTGGGGAAGTAGGTTTCCTTGTGGTGTCCACAGAGGATTCAGACATCCTTTCGTCTTGGGAGATGCAAGACGAGCCTGCATTCAAGTCACTGCAGGGATATCCGGCCTTATTTCGAGTCAGGGCATCGCGGTGTCCATTCCACTTGAGGCCGCAAATCAGGGTCTCTCTCACATACCTAGAGCTGAGAGAAGCCTCCTCTTGAGGTGCTTCTGGTAAGGTGATATTCCTCTGGAGTCGAAGAAAGGGACTAACCTCTCATCTCGAGTTGATTTTTGGTCCACGGAGCTCTTTCGTGTTGCTACAGTGACCTCAGGATCCCTCTAGCCTTGAAACAGTGTTCTTGGGGTTTTTCTGGAGTGCCATCAAGGAAATCAAGGCTCCTTTCATGTGTGATGTGCAACACGGATTTGCTCTGCACGCAGTGCAGGGGAATCGGGCCTCATCTCACGGCGAGGGGGAAGTCTCATGCTTCTTCTCGAGTTGCGGCGGGAACCTGGGGTATATTCTCGAGTTACGACGGGGATGGCACTTCCACACACGTGTTTGTTCAGCGACGTCAAGACTCCTGCCTAGTTGCGAGGGACAACTCGGGATTCTCCTCGAGGGTTGGTAGGGCAATTGGGACGCCTCTCCAGCTGAGGCGGGAGAACAAGTGTCCCTTTCCACGTGCCACAGGAATCCTGGGACTCCTATCAAGTTTCACGAGGAGTCAGGCATCGTCTCCTTTGGAGGCACTGATCTCCGCGTACCTGTGGAGTTTTCAAAGAATGTGAGGCCTCCGGTCGCGATGAGGTGGGGAACTAGGTCTTTTTCTGTGGTCTCCACAGGGGAGTCAGACATCCTTTCGTCTTGGGAGATGCAAGACGAGCCTGCATTCAAGTCACTGCAGGGATATCCGGCCTTATTTCGCGTCAGGGCATCGCGGTGTCCATTCCACTTGAGGCCGCAAATCAGGGTCCCTCTCACATACCTAGAGCTGAGAAAAGCCTCCTCTTGAGGTGCTTCTGGTAAGGTGATATTCCTATGGAGTCGAAGCCAGGGACTAACCTCTCATCTCGAGTTGATTTTTGGTCCACGGAGCTCTTTCGTGTTGCTACAGTGACCTCAGGATCCCTCTAGCCTTGAAACAGTGTTCTTGGGGTTTCTCTGGAGTGCCATCAAGGAAATCAAGGCTCCTTTCATGTGAGATGTGCAACACGGAATTGCTCTGCACGCAGTGGAGGGGAATCGGGCCTCATATCGCGGCGAGGGGGAAGTCTCATGGTTTTTCTCGAGTTACGGCGGGAACCTGGGGTATATTCTCGAGTTACAACGGGGATGGCCCTTCCACACACGTGTTTCTTCAGCGACGTCAGGACTCCTGCCTAGTTGCGAGGGACAACTCGGGATTCTCCTCGAGGCTTGGCAGGGCAATTGGGACGCCTCTCCAGCTGAGGCGGGAGACCAAGGGTCCCTTTCCACGTACCACAGGAATCCTGGAACTCCTGTCAAGTTTCACGAGGAGTCAGGCATCGTCTCCTTTGGAGGCACTGATCTCCGCGTACCTCTGGAGTTTTCAAAGGATGTGAGGCCTCCGGTCGCGATGAGGTGGGGAACTAGGTCTTTCTCTGTGGTCTCCACAGGGGATTCAGACATCCTTTCGTCTTGGGAGATGCAAGACGAGCCTGCATTCAAGACACTGCAGGGATATCCAGCCTTATTTCGAGCCAGGGCATCGCGGTGTCCATTCCACTTGAGGCCGCAATGTCAGGGTCCCTCTCACATACCTAGAGCTGAGAGAAGCCTCCTCTTGAGGTGCTTGTGTAAGGTGGTATTCCTCTGGAGTCGAAGCCAGGGACTAACCTCTCATCTCGAGTTGATTTTTGGTCCACGGAGCTCTTTCGTGTTGCTACAGTGACCTCAGGATCCCTCTAGCCTTGAAACAGTGTTCTTGGGGTTTCTCTGGAGTGCCATCAAGGAAATCAAGGCTCCTTTCATGTGTGATGTGCAACACGGAATTGCTCTGCACGCAGGGCAGGGGCATCGGGCCTCATCTCGCGGCGAGGGGGAAGTCTCATGGTTTTTCTCGAGTTGCGGCGGGAACCTGGGGTATATTCTCGAGGTACGACGGGGATGGCCCTTCCACACACGTGTTTGTTCAGCGACGTCAGGACTCCTGCCTAGTTGCGAGGGACAACTCGGGATTCTCCTCGAGGCTTGGCAGGGCAATTGGGACGCCTCTCCAGCTGAGGCGGGAGACCAAGGGTCCCTTTCCACGTGCCACAGGAATCCTGGGACTCCTGTCAAGTTTCACGAGAAGTCAGGCATCGTCTCCTTTGGAGGCACTGATCTCCGTGTACCTCTGGAATTTTTAAAGGATGTGAGGCCTCCGGTCGCGATGAGGTGGGGAACTAGGTCTTTCTCTGTGGTCTCCACAGGGGATTCAGACATCCTTTCATCTTGGGAGATGCAAGACGAGCCTGCATTCAAGTCACTGCAGGGATATTCGGCCTTATTTCGAGTCAGGGCATCGCGGTGTCCATTCCACTTGAGGCCGCAAACTCAGGGTCCCTCTAACATACCTAGAGCTGAGAGAAGCCTCCTCTTGAGGTGCTTGTGGTAAGTTGGTATTCCTCTGGAGTCGAAGCCAGGGACTAAGCTCTCATCTCGAGTTGATTTTTGGTCCACGGAACTCTTTCGTGTTGCTACAGTGACCTCAGGATCCCTTAGCCTTGAAACAGTGTCCTTGGGGTTTCTCTGGAGTGCCATCAAGGAAATCAAGGCTCCTTTCATGTGTGATGTGCAACACGGAATTGCTCTGCACGCAGGGCAGGGGAATCGGGCCTCATCTCGCGGCGAGGGGGAAGTCTCATGGTTTTTCTCAAGTTGTGGCGGGAACCTGGGGTATATTCTCGAGTTACGACGGGGATGGCCCTTCCACACACGTGTTTGTTCAGCGACGTCAGGACTCCTGCCTAGTTGCGAGGGACAACTCAGGGTTCTCCTCGAGGCTTGGCAGGGCAATTGGGACGCCTCTCCAGCTGAGGCGGGAGACCAAGGGTCCCTTTCCACGTGCCACAGGAATCCTGGGACTCCTATCAAGTTTCACGAGGAGTCAGGCATCGTCTCCTTTGGAGGCACTGATCTCCGCGTACCTCTGGAGTTTTCAATGGATGTGAGGCCTCCGGTCGTCATGAGGTGGGGAACTAGGTCTTTCTCTGTGGTCTCCACAGGGGATTCAGATATCCTTTCATCTTGGGAGATGCAAGACGAGCCTGCATTCAAGTCACTGCAGGGATATGCGGCCTTATTTCGAGCCAGACTATCGCGGTGTCCATTCCACTTGAGGCCGCAAAATCAGGGTCCCTCTCACATACCTAGAGCTGAGAGAAGCCTCCTCTTGAGGTGCTTGTGGTAACGTGGTATTCCTCTGAAGTCGAAGCCAGGGACTAAGCTCTCATCTCGACTTGATTTTTGGTCCACGGAGCTTTTTCGTGTTGCTACAGTGACCTCAGGATCCCTCTAGCCTTGAAACAGTGTTCTTGGGGTTTCTCTGGAGTGCCATCAAGGAAAACAAGGCTCCTTTCATGTGAGATGTGCATCACGGAATTGCTCTGCCCGCAGTGGAGGGGAATCGGGCCTCATATCGCGGCAAGGGAAAAGTCTTATGGTTTTTCTCGAGTTACGGCGGGAACCTGGGGTATATTCTCGAGTTACAACGGGGATGGCCCTTCCACCCACGTGTTTCTTCAGCGACGTCAGGACTCCTGCCTAGTTGTGAGGGACAACTCGGGATTCTCCTCGAGGCTTGGCAGGGCAATTGGACCCCTCTCCAGCTGAGGCGGGAGACCAAGGGTCCCTTTCCACGTGCTACAGGAATCCTGGGACTCCTATAAAGTTTCACGAGGAGTCAGGCATCGTCTCCTTTGGAGGCACTGATCTCCGCGTACCTCTGGAGTTTTCAAAGGATGTGAGGCCTCCGTTCGCCATGAGGTGGGGAACTAGGTCTTTCTCTGTGGTCTCCACAGGAGATTCAGACATCCTTTCGTCTTGGGAGATGCAAGACGAGCCTGCATTCAAGTCACTGCAGGAATATCCAGCCTTATTTCGAGTCAGGGCATCGCGGTGTCCATACCACTTGAGGCCGCAAACTCAGGGTCCCTCTCACATAGCTAGAGCTGAGAGAAGCCTCCTCTTGAGGTGCTTGTGTAAGGTGGTATTCCTCTGGAGTCGAAGCCAGGGACTAACCTCTCATCTCGAGTTGATTTTTGGTCCACGGAGCTCTTTCGTGTTGCTATAGTGACCTCAGGATCCCTCTAGCCTTGAAACAGTGTTCTTGGGGTTTCTCTGGAGTGCCATCAAGGAAATCAAGGCTCCTTTCCTGTGTGATGTGCAACACGGAATTGCTCTGCACCCAGTGCAGGGGAATCGGGCCTCATCTCGCGGCGAGGGTGAAGTGTCATATTTTTACTCGAGTTGCGGTGGGAACCTGTTGTATATTCTCGAGTTACGACGGGGATGGCCCTTCCACACACGTGTTTGTTCAGCGACGTCAGGACTCCTGCCTAGTTGCGAGGGACAACTCGGGATTCTCCTCGAGGCTTGGCAGGGCAATTGGGACGCCTCTCCAGCTGAGGCGGGAGACCAAGGGTCCCTTTCCACGTGCCACAGGAATCCTGGGACAACTATAAAGTTTCACGAGGAGTCAGGCATCGTCTCCTTTGGAGGCACTGATCTCCGCGTACCTCTGGAGTTTTCAAAGGATGTGAGGCCTCCGGTCGCGATGAGGTGGGGAACTAGGTCTTTCTCTGTGGCCTCACAGGGGATTCAGACATCCTTTCATCTTGGGAGATGCAAGACGAGCCTGCATTCAAGTCACTGCAGGGATATCCGGCCTTATTTCGCGTTAGGGCATCGCGGTGTCCATTCCACTTGAGGCCGCAAACTCAGGGTCCCTCTCACATACCTAGAGCTGAGAGAAGCCTCCTCTTGAGGTGCTTGTGGTAAGGTGGTATTCCTCTGGAGTCGAAGCCAGGGACTAAGCTCTCATCTCGAGTTGATTTTTGGTCCACGGAGCTCTTTCGTGTTGCTACAGTGTCCTCAGGATCCCTCTAGCCTTGAAACAGTGTTCTTGGGGTTTCTCTGGATTGCCATCAAGGAAATCAAGGCTCCTTTCTTGTTTGATGTGCAACACGGAATTGCTCTGCATGCAGTGCAGGGGAATCGGGCCTCATCTCGCGGCGAGGGTGGAGTCTCATGGTTTTTCTCGAGTTGCGGCGGGAACCTGGGGTATATTCGCGAGTTACGACGGGGATGGCCCTTCCACCCACGTGTTTGTTCAGCGACGTCAGGACTCCTGCCTAGTTGCGAGGGACAACTCGGGATTCTCCTCGAGGCTTGGCAGGGCAATTGGGATGCCTCTCCAGCTGAGGCGGGAGACCAAGAGTCCCTTTCCACGTGCCACAGCAATCCTGGGACTCCTATCAAGTTTCACGAGGAGTCAGGCATCGTCTCCTTTGGAGGCACTGATCTCCGCGTACCTCTGGAGTTTTCAAAGGATGTGAGGCCTCCGGTCATGATGAGGTGGGGAACTAGGTCTTTCTCTGTGGTCTCCACAGGGGATTCAGACATCCTTTCATCTTGGGAGATGCAAGACGAGCCTGCATTCAAGTCACTGCAGGGATATCCGTCCTTATTTCGAGTCAGGGCATCGCGGTCTCCATTCCACTTGAGTCCGCAAACTCAGGGTCCCTCTCACATAGCTAGAGCTGAGAGAAGCCTCCTCTTGAGGTGCTTGTGGTAAGGTGGTATTCCTCTGGAGTCGAAGCCAGGGACTAACCTCTCATCTCGAGTTGATTTTTGGTCCACGGAGCTCTTTCGTGTTGCTACAGTGACCTCAGGATCCCTCTAGCCTTGAAACAGTGTTCTTGGGGTTTCTCTGGAGTGCCATCAAGGAAATCAAGGCTCCTTTCATGTGTGATGTGCAACACGGAATTGCTCTGCACGCAGGGCAGGGGAATCGGGCCTCATCTCGCGGCGAGGGGGAAGTCTCATGGTTTATCTCGAGTTGCGGCGGGAACCTGGGGTATATTCTCGAGTTAGGACGGGGATGGCCCTTCCACACATGTGTTTGTTCAGCGACGTCCGGACTCCTGCCTAGTTGCGAGGGACAACTCGGGATTCTCCTCGAGGCTTGGCAGGGCAATTGGGACGCCTCTCCAGCTGAGGCGGGAGACCAAGTGTCCCTTTCCACGTGCCACAGGAATCCTGGGACTCCTGTCAAGTTTCACGAGGAGTCAGGCATCGTCTCCTTTGGAGGCACTGATCTCCGCGTACCTCTGGAGTTTTCAATGGATGTGAGGCCTTCGGTCGTCATGAGGTGGGGAACTAGGTCTTACTCTGTGGTCTCCACAGGGGATTCAGACATCCTTTCATCTTGGGAGATGCAAGACGAGCCTGCATTCAAGTCACTGCAGGGATATGCGGCCTTATTTCGAGCCAGACTATGGCGGTGTCCATTCCACTTGAGGCCGCAAACTCAGGGTCCCTCTCACATACCTAGAGCTGAGAGAAGCCTCCTCTTGAGGTGCTTGTGGTAAGGTGGTATTCCTCTGGAGTCGAAGCCAGGGACTAACCTCTCATCTCGAGTTGATTTTTGGTCCACTGAGCTCTTTCATGTTGCTACAGTGTCCTCAGGATCCCTCTAGCCTTGAAACAGTGTTCTTAGGGTTTCTCTGGAGTGCCATCAAGGAAATCAAGGCTCCTTTCATGTGTGATGTGCAACACGGAATTGCTCTGCATGCAGTGCAGGGGAATCGGGCCTCATCTCGCGGCGAGGGGGAAGTCTCATGGTTTTTCTCGAGTTGCGGCGGGAACCTGGGGTATAATCTCGAGTTACGACGGGGATGGCCCTTCCACACACGTGTTTCTTCAGCGACGTCAGGACTCCTGCCTAGTTGTGAGGGACAACTCGGGATTCTCCTCGAGGCTTGGCAGGGCAATTGGGACACCTCTCCAGCTGAGGCGGGAGACCAAGGGTCCCTTTCCACGTGCTACAGGAATCCTGGGACTCCTATAAAGTTTCACGAGGAGTCAGGCATCGTCTCCTTTGGAGGCACTGATCTCCGCGTACCTCTGGAGTTTTCAAAGGATGTGAGGCCTCCGGTCGCCATGAGGTGGGGAACTAGGTCTTTCTCTGTGGTCTCCACAGGAGATTCAGACATCCTTTCGTCTTGGGAGATGCAAGACGAGCCTGCATGCAAGTCACTGCAGGGATATTCGGCCTTATTTCGAGTCAGGGCATCGCGGTGTCCATTCCACTTGAGGCCGCAAAATCAGGGTCCCTCTCACATACTTAGAGCTGAGAGCAGCCTCCTCTTGAGGTGCTTGTGGTAAGGTGGTATTCCTCTGGAGTCGAAGCCAGGGACTAACCTCTCATCTCGAGTTGATTTTTGGTCCACGGAGCTCTTTCGTGTTGCTACAGTGACCTCAGGATCCCTCTAGCCTGGAAAGAGTGTTCTTGGGGTTTCTCTGGAGTGCCATCAAGGAAATCAAGGCTCCTTTCTTGTTTGATGTGCAACACGGAATTGCTCTGCATGCAGTGCAGGGGAATCGGGCCTCATCTCGCGGCGAGGGGGAAGTCTCATGGTTTTTCTCAAGTTGCGGCGGGAACCTGGGGTATATTCTCGAGTTACGACGGGGATGGCCCTTCCACACACGTGTTTCTTCAGCGACGTCAGGACTACTGCCTAGTTCCGAGGGACAACTCCGGATTCTGCTCCAGGTTTGGCAGGGCAATTGGGACGCCTCTCCAGCTGAGGCGGGAGACCAAGGGTCCCTTTCCACGTGCCACAGGAATCCTGGGACTCCTATCAAGTTTCACGAGGAGTCAGGCATCGTCTCCTTTGGAGGCACTGATCTCCGCGTACCTCTGGAGTTTTCAAAGGATGTGAGGCCTCTGGTCGCGATGAGGTGGGGAACTAGGTCTTTCTCTGTGGTCTCCACAGGGGATTCAGACATCCTTTCGTCTTGGAAGATGCAAGACGAGCCGGCATTCAAGTATCTGCAGGGATATCCGGCCTTATTTCGCATCAGGGCATCGCGGTGTCCATACCACTTGAGGCCGCAAACTCAGTGTCCCTCTCACATACCTAGAGCTGAGAGAAGCCTCCTCTTGAGGTGCTTGTGTAAGGTGGTATTCCTCTGGAGTCGAAGCCAGGGACTAACCTCTCATCTCGAGTTGATTTTTGGTCCACGAAGCTCTTTCGTGTTGCTATAGTGACCTCAGGATCCCTCTAGCCTTGAAACAGTGTTCTTGGGGTTTCTCTGGAGTGCCATCAAGGAAATCAAGGCTCCTTTCATGTGTGATGTGCAACACGGAATTGCTCTGCACCCAGTGCAGGGGAATCGGGACTCATCTCGCGGCGAGGGGGAAGTCTCATGGTTTTACTCGAGTTGCGGGGGGAACCTGTTGTATATTCTCGAGTTACGACGGGGATGGCCCTTCCACACACGTGTTTGTTCAGCGACGTCAGGACTCCTGCCTAGTTGCGAGGGACAACTCGGGATTCTCCTCGAGGCTTGGCAGGGCAATTGGGACGCCTCTCCAGCTGAGGCGGGAGACCAAGGGTCCCTTTCCACGTGCCACAGGAATCCTGGGACAACTATAATGTTTCACGAGGAGTCAGGCATCGTCTCCTTTGGAGGAACTGATCTCCGCGTACCTCTGGAGTTTTCAAAGAATGTGAGGCCTCCGGTCGCGATGAGGTGGGGAAGTAGGTCTTTCTCTGTGGTCTCCACAGGGGATTCAGACATCCTTTCATCTTGGGAGATGCAAGACGAGCCTGCATTCAAGTCACTGCAGGGATATCCGGCCTTATTTGGCGTCATGGCATCGCGGTGTCCATTCCACTTGAGGCCGCAAACTCAGGGTCCCTCTCACATACCTAGAGCTTAGAGAAGCCTCCTCTTGAGGTGCTTGTGGTAAGGTGGTATTCCTCTGGAGTCGAAGCCAGGGAGTAAGCTCTCATCTCGAGTTAATTTTTGGTCCACGGAGCTCTTTCGTGTTGCTACAGTGACCTCAGGATCCCTCTAGCCTTGAAACAGTGTTCTTGGGGTTTCTCTGGAGTGCCATCAAGGAAATCAAGGCTCCTTTCATGTGTGATGTGCAACACGGAATTGCTCTGCACGCAGGGCAGGGGAATCGGGCCTCATCTCGCGGCGAGGGGGAAGTCTCATGGTTTTTCTCGAGTTGCGGCGGGAACCTGGGGTATATTCTCGAGTTAGGACGGGGATGGCCCTTCCACACACGTGTTTGTTCAGCGACGTCCGGACTCCTGCCTAGTTGCGAGGGACAACTCGGGATTCTCCTCGAGGCTTGGCAGGGCAATTGGGACGCCTCTCCAGCTGAGGCGGGAGACCAAGGGTCCCTTTCCACGTGCCACAGGAATCCTGGGACTCCTGTCAAGTTTCACGAGGAGTCAGGCATCGTCTCCTTTGGAGGCACTGATCTCCGCGTACCTCTGGAGTTTTCAATGGATGTGAGGCCTCCGGTCGTCATGAGGTGGGGAACTAGGTCTTCCTCTGTGGTCTCCACAGGGGATTCAGACATCCTTTCATCTTGGGAGATGCAAGACGAGCCTGCATTCAAGTCACTGCAGGGATATGCGGCCTTATTTCGAGCCAGACTATGGCGGTGTCCATTCCACTTGAGGCCGCAAACTCAGGGTCCCTCTCACATACCTAGAGCTGAGAGAAGCCTCCTCTTGAGGTGCTTGTGGTAAGGTGGTATTCCTCTGGAGTCGAAGCCAGGGACTAACCTCTCATCTCGAGTTGATTTTTGGTCCACTGAGCTCTTTCATGTTGCTACAGTGTCCTCAGGATCCCTCTAGCCTTGAAACAGTGTTCTTAGGGTTTCTCTGGAGTGCCATCAAGGAAATCAAGGCTCCTTTCATGTGTGATGTGCAACACGGAATTGCTCTGCATGCAGTGCAGGGGAATCGGGCCTCATCTCGCGGCGAGGGGGAAGTCTCATGGTTTTTCTCGAGTTGCGGCGGGAACCTGGGGTATATTCTCGAGTTACGACGGGGATGGCCCTTCCACACACGTGTTTCTTCAGCGACGTCAGGACTCCTGCCTAGTTGTGAGGGACAACTCGGGATTCTCCTCGAGGCTTGGCAGGGCAATTGGGACGCCTCTCCAGCTGAGGCGGGAGACCAAGGGTCCCTTTCCACGTGCTACAGGAATCCTGGGACTCCTATAAAGTTTCACGAGGAGTCAGGCATCGTCTCCTTTGGAGGCACTGATCTCCGCGTACCTCTGGAGTTTTCAAAGGATGTGAGGCCTCCGGTCGCCATGAGGTGGGGAACTAGGTCTTTCTCTGTGGTCTCCACAGGAGATTCAGACATCCTTTCGTCTTGGGAGATGCAAGACGAGCCTGCATTCAAGTCACTGCAGGGATATTCGGCCTTATTTCGAGTCAGGGCATCGCGGTGTCCATTCCACTTGAGGCGGCAAAATCAGGGTCCCTCTAACATACTTAGAGCTGAGAGCAGCCTCCTCTTGAGGTGCTTGTGGTAAGGTGGTATTCCTCTGGAGTCGAAGCCAGGGACTAACCTCTCATCTCGAGTTGATTTTTGGTCCACGGAGCTCTTTCGTGTTGCTACAGTGACCTCAGGATCCCCCTAGCCTGGAAAGAGTGTTCTTGGGGTTTCTCTGGAGTGCCATCAAGGAAATCAAGGCTCCTTTCTTGTTTGATGTGCAACACGGAATTGCTCTGCATACAGTGCAGGGGAATCGGGCCTCATCTCGCGGCGAGGGGGAAGTCTCATGGTTTTTCTCAAGTTGCGGCGGGAACCTGGGGTATATTCTCGAGTTACGACGGGGATGGCCCTTCCACACACGTGTTTCTTCAGCGACGTCAGGACTACTGCCTAGTTCCGAGGGACAACTCCGGATTCTGCTCCAGGTTTGGCAGGGCAATTGGGACGCCTCTCCAGCTGAGGCGGGAGACCAAGGGTCCCTTTCCACGTGCCACAGGAATCCTGGGACTCCTATCAAGTTTCACGAGGAGTCAGGCATCGTCTCCTTTGGAGGCACTGATCTCCGCGTACCTCTGGAGTTTTCAAAGGATGTGAGGCCTCTGGTCGCGATGAGGTGGGGAACTAGGTCTTTCTCTGTGGTCTCCACAGGGGATTCAGACATCCTTTCGTCTTGGAAGATGCAAGACGAGCCTGCATTCAAGTATCTGCAGGGATATCCGGCCTTATTTCGCATCAGGGCATCGCGGTGTTCATACCACTTGAGGCCGCAAACTCAGTGTCCCTCTCACATACCTAGAGGTGAGAGAAGCCTCCTCTTGAGGTGCTTGTGTAAGGTGGTATTCCTCTGGAGTCGAAGCCAGGGACTAACCTCTCATCTCGAGTTGATTTTTGGTCCACGGAGCTCTTTCGTGTTGCTACAGTGACCTCAGGATCCCTCTAGCCTTGAAACAGTGTTCTTGGGGTTTCTCTGGAGTGCCATCAAGGAAATCAAGGCTCCTTTCATGTGTGATGTGCAACACGGAATTTCTCTGCACGCAGTGCAGGGGAATCGGGCCTCATCTCACGGCGAGGGGGAAGTCTCATGGTTTTTCTCGAGTTGCGGCGGGAACCTGGGGTATATTCTCGAGTTACGACGGGGATGGCCCTTCCATACACGTGTTTGTTCAGCGACGTCAGGACTCCTGCCTAGTTGCGAGGGACAACTCGGAATTCTCCTCGAGGCTTGGCAGGGCAATTGGGACGCCTCTCCAGCTGAGGCGAGAGACCAAGGGTCCCTTTCCATGTGCCACAGGAATCCTGGGACTCCTATAAAGTTTCACGAGAAGTCAGGCATCGTCTCCTTTGGAGGCACTGATCTCCGCGTACCTCTGGAGTTTTCAAACGATGTGAGGCCTTCGGTCGTCATGAGGTGGAGAACTAGGTCTTTCTCTGTGGTCTCCACAGGGGATTCAGACATCCTTTCGTCTTGGGAGATGCAAGACGAGCCTGCATTCAAGTCACTGCAGGGATATCCGGCCTTATTTCGAGTCAGGGCATCGCGGTGTCCATTCCACTTGAGGCCGCAAAATCAGGGTCCCTCTCACATACCTACAGCTGAGAGAAGCCTCCTCTTGAGGTGCTTGTGGTAACGTGGTATTCCTCTGAAGTCGAAGCCAGGGACTAAGCTCTCATCTCGACTTGATTTTTGGTCCACGGAGCTTTTTCGTGTTGCTACAGTGACCTCAGGATCCCTCTAGCCTTGAAACAGTGTTCTTGGGGTTTCTCTGGAGTGCCATCAAGGAAAACAAGGCTCCTTTCATGTGAGATGTGCATCACGGAATTGCTCTGCCCGCAGTGGAGGGGAATCGGGCCTCATATCGCGGCAAGGGAAAAGTCTTATGGTTTTTCTCGAGTTACGGCGGGAACCTGGGGTATATTCTCGAGTTACAACGGGGATGGCCCTTCCACCCAGGTGTTTCTTCAGCGACGTCAGGACTCCTGCCTAGTTGTGAGGGACAACTCGGTATTCTCCTCGAGGCTTGGCAGGGCAATTGGACGCCTCTCCAGCTGAGGCGGGAGACCAAGGGTCCCTTTCCACGTGCTACAGGAATCCTGGGACTCCTATAAAGTTTCACGAGGAGTCAGGCATCGTCTCCTTTGGAGGCACTGATCTCCGCGTACCTCTGGAGTTTTCAAAGGATGTCAGGCCTCCGTTCGCCATGAGGTGGGGAACTAGGTCTTTCTCTGTGGTCTCCACAGGAGATTCAGACATCCTTTCGTCTTGGGAGATGCAAGACGAGCCTGCATTCAAGTCACTGCAGGAATATCCAGCCTTATTTCGAGTCAGGGCATCGCGGTGTCCATACCACTTGAGGCCGCAAACTCAGGGTCCCTCTCACATAGCTAGAGCTGAGAGAAGCCTCCTCTTGAGGTGCTTGTGTAAGGTGGTATTCCTCTGGAGTCGAAGCCAGGGAGTAAGCTCTCATCTCGAGTTGATTTTTGGTCCACGGAGCTCTTTCGTGTTGCTATAGTGACCTCAGGATCCCTCTAGCCTTGAAACAGTGTTCTTGGGGTTTCTCTGGAGTGCCATCAAGGAAATCAAGGTTCTTTTACTGTGTGATGTGCAACACGGAATTGCTCTGCACCCATTGCAGGGGAATCGGGCCTCATCTCGCGGCAAGGGTGAAGTCTCATATTTTTACTCAAGTTGCGGTGGGAACCTGTTGTATATTCTCGAGTTACGACGGGGATGGCCCTTCCACACACGTGTTTGTTCAGCGACGTCAGGACTCCTGCCTAGTTGCGAGGGACAACTCGGGATTCTCCTCGAGGCTTGGCAGGGCAATTGGGACGCCTCTCCAGCTGAGGCGGGAGACCAAGGGTCCCTTTCCACGTGCCACAGGAATCCTGGGACAACTATAAAGTTTCACGAGGAGTCAGGCATCGTCTCCTTTGGAGGCACTGATCTCCGCGTACCTCTGGAGTTTTCAAAGGATTTGAGGCCTCCGGTCGCGATGAGGTGGGGAACTCGGTCTTTCTCTGTGGCCTCACAGGGGATTCAGACATCCTTTCATCTTGGGAGATGCAAGACGAGCCTGCATTCAAGTCACTGCAGGGATATCCGGCCTTATTTCGCGTCAGGGCATCGCGGTGTCCATTCCACTTGAGGCCGCAAACTCAGGGTCCCTCTCACATACCTAGAGCTGAGAGAAGCCTCCTCTTGAGGTGCTTGTGGTAAGGTGGTATTCCTCTGGAGTCGGAGCCAGGGACTAAGCTCTCATCTCGAGTTGATTTTTGGTCCACGGAGCTCTTTCGTGTTGCTACAGTGTCCTCAGGATCCCTCTAGCCTTGAAACAGTGTTCTTGGGGTTTCTCTGGATTGCCATCAAGGAAATCAAGGCTCCTTTCTTGTTTGATGTGCAACACGGAATTGCTCTGCATGCAGTGCAGGGGAATCGGGCCTCATCTCGCGGCGAGGGTGGAGTCTCATGGTTTTTCTCGAGTTGCGGCGGGAACCTGGGGTATATTCGCGAGTTACGACGGGGATGGCCCTTCCAACCACGTGTTTGTTCAGCGACGTCAGGACTCCTGCCTAGTTGCGAGGGACAACTCGGGGTTCTCCTCGAGGCTTGGCAGGGCAATTGGGATGCCTCTCCAGCTGAGGCGGGAGACCAAGAGTCCCTTTCCACGTGCCACAGCAATCCTGGGACTCCTATCAAGTTTCACGAGGAGTCAGGCATCGTCTCCTTTGGAGGCACTGATCTCCGCGTACCTCTGGAGTTTTCAAAGGATGTGAGGCCTCCGGTCGCGATGAGGTGGGGAACTAGGTCTTTCTCTGTGGTCTCCACAGGGGATTCAGACATCCTTTCATCTTGGGAGATGCAAGACGAGCCTGCATTCAAGTCACTGCAGGGATATCCGTCCTTATTTCGAGTCAGGGCATCGCGGTGTCCATTCCACTTGAGTCCGCAAACTCAGGGTCCCTCTCACATAGCTAGAGCTGAGAGAAGCCTCCTCTTGAGGTGCTTGTGGCAAGGTGGTATTCCTCTGGAGTCGAAGCCAGGGACTAACCTTTCATCTCGAGTTGATTTTTGGTCCACGGAGCTCTTTCGTGTTGCTACAGTGACCTCAGGATCCCTCTAGCCTTGAAACAGTGTTCTTGGGGTTTCTCTGGAGTGCCATCAAGGAAATCAAGGCTCCTTTCATGTGTGATGTGCAACACGGAATTGCTCTGCACGCAGGGCAGGGGAATCGGGCCTCATCTCGCGGCGAGGGGGAAGTCTCATGGTTTTTCTCGAGTTGCGGCGGGAACCTGGGGTATATTCTCGAGTTAGGACGGGGATGGCCCTTCCACACACGTGTTTGTTCAGCGACGTCCGGACTCCTGCCTAGTTGCGAGGGACAACTCGGGATTCTCCTCGAGGCTTGGCAGGGCAATTGGGACGCCTCTCCAGCTGAGGCGGGAGACCAAGGGTACCTTTCCACGTGCCACAGGAATCCTGGGACTCCTATCAAGTTTCACGAGGAGTCAGGCATCGTCTCCTTTGGAGGCACTGATCTCCGCGTACCTCTGGAGTTTTCAATGGATGTGAGGCCTCCGGTCGTCATGAGGTGGGGAACTAGGTCTTCCTCTGTGGTCTCCACAGGGGATTCAGACATCCTTTCATCTTGGGAGATGCAAGACGAGCCTGCATTCAAGTCACTGCAGCGATATGCGGCCTTATTTCGAGCCAGACTATGGCGGTGTCCATTCCACTTGAGGCCGCAAACTCAGGGTCCCTCTCACATACATAGAGCTGAGAGAAGCCTCCTCTTGAGGTGCTTGTGGTAAGGTGGTATTCCTCTGGAGTCGAAGCCAGGGACTAAGCTCTCATCTCGAGTTGATTTTTGGTCCACTGAGCTCTTTCATGTTGCTACAGTGTCCTCAGGATCCCTCTAGCCTTGAAACAGTGTTCTTGGGGTTTCTCTGGAGTGCCATCAAGGAAATCAAGGCTCCTTTCATGTGTGATGTGCAACACGGAATTGCTCTGCATGCAGTGCAGGGGAATCGGGCCTCATCTCGCGGCGAGGGGGAAGTCTCATGGTTTTTCTCGAGTTGCGGCGGGAACCTGGGGTATATTCTCGAGTTACGACGGGGATGGCCCTTCCACACACGTGTTTCTTCAGCGACGTCAGGACTCCTGCCTAGTTCTGAGGGACAACTCGGGATTCTCCTCGAGGCTTGGCAGGGCAATTGGGACGCCTCTCCAGCTGAGGCGGGAGACCAAGTGTCCCTTTCCACGTGCTACAGGAATCCTGGGACTCCTATAAAGTTTCACGAGGAGTCAGGCATCGTCTCCTTTGGAGGCACTGATCTCCGCGTACCTCTGGAGTTTTCAAAGGATGTGAGGCCTCCGGTCGCCATGAGGTGGGGAACTAGGTCTTTCTCTGTGGTCTCCACAGGAGATTCAGACATCCTTTCGTCTTGGGAGATGCAAGACGAGCCTGCATTCAAGTCACTGCAGGGATATTCGGCCTTATTTCGAGTCAGGGCATCGCGGTGTCCATTCCACTTGAGGCCGCAAAATCAGGGTCCCTCTCACATACTTAGAGCTGAGAGAAGCCTCCTCTTGAGGTGCTTGTGGTAAGGTGGTATTCCTCTGGAGTCGAAGCCAGGGACTAACCTCTCATCTCGAGTTGATTTTTGGTCCACGGAGCTCTTTCGTGTTGCTACAGTGACCTCAGGATCCCCCTAGCCTGGAAAGAGTGTTCTTGGGGTTTCTCTGGAGTGCCATCAAGGAAATCAAGGCTCCTTTCTTGTTTGATGTGCAACACGGAATTGCTCTGCATGCAGTGCAGGGGAATCGGGCCTCATCTCGCGGCGAGGGGGAAGTCTCATGGTTTTTCTCAAGTTGCGGTGGGAACCTGGGGTATATTCTCGAGTTACGACGGGGATGGCCCTTCCACCCACGTGTTTCTTCAGCGACGTCAAGCCTCCTGCCTAGTTCCGAGGGACAACTCCGGATTCTGCTCCAGGTTTGGCAGGGCAATTGGGACGCCTCTCCAGCTGAGGCGGGAGACCAAGGGTCCCTTTCCACGTGCCACAGGAATCCTGGGACTCCTATCAAGTTTCACGAGGAGTCAGGCATCGTCTCCTTTGGAGGCACTGATCTCCGCGTACCTCTGGAGTTTTCAAAGGATGTGAGGCCTCTGGTCGCGATGAGATGCGGAACTAGGTCTTTCTCTGTGGTCTCCACAGGGGATTCAGACATCCTTTCGTCTTGGAAGATGCAAGACGAGCCTGCATTCAAGTATCTGCAGGGATATCCGGCCTTATTTCGCATCAGGGCATCGTGGTGTCCATACCACTTGAGGCCGCAAACTCAGTGTCCCTCTCACATACCTAGAGCTGAGAGAAGCCGCCTCTTGAGGTGCTTATGTAAGGTGGTATTCCTCTGGAGTCCAAGCCAGGGACTAACCTCTCATCTCGAGTTGATTTTTGGTCCACGGAGCTCTTTCGTGTTGCTATAGTGACCTCAGGATCCCTCTAGCCTTGAAACAGTGTTCTTGGGGTTTCTCTGGAGTGCCATCAAGGAAATCAAGGCTCCTTTCATGTGTGATGTGCAACACGGAATTGCTCTGCACCCAGTGCAGGGGAATCGGGACTCATCTCGCGGCGAGGGGGAAGTCTCATGGTTTTACTCGAGTTGCGGGGGGAACCTGTTGTATATTCTCGAGTTACGACGGGGATGGCCCTTCCACACACGTGTTTGTTCAGCGACGTCAGGACTCCTGCCTAGTTGCGAGGGACAACTCGGGATTCTCCTCGAGGCTTGGCAGGGCAATTGGGACGCCTCTCCAGCTGAGGCGGGAGACCAAGGGTCCCTTTCCACGTGCCACAGGAATCCTGGGACAACTATAATGTTTCACGAGGAGTCAGGCATCGTCTCCTTTGGAGGAACTGATCTCCGCGTACCTCTGGAGTTTTCAAAGAATGTGAGGCCTCCGGTCGCGATGAGGTGGGGAAGTAGGTCTTTCTCTGTGGTCTCCACAGGGGATTCAGACATCCTTTCATCTTGGGAGATGCAAGACGAGCCTGCATTCAAGTCACTGCAGGGATATCCGGCCTTATTTGGCGTCATGGCATCGCGGTGTCCATTCCACTTGAGGCCGCAAACTCAGGGTCCCTCTCACATACCTAGAGCTTAGAGAAGCCTCCTCTTGAGGTGCTTGTGGTAAGGTGGTATTCCTCTGGAGTCGAAGCCAGGGAGTAAGCTCTCATCTCGAGTTAATTTTTGGTCCACGGAGCTCTTTCGTGTTGCTACAGTGACCTCAGGATCCCTCTAGCCTTGAAACAGTGTTCTTGGGGTTTCTCTGGAGTGCCATCAAGGAAATCAAGGCTCCTTTCATGTGTGATGTGCAACACGGAATTGCTCTGCACGCAGGGCAGGGGAATCGGGCCTCATCTCGCGGCGAGGGGGAAGTCTCATGGTTTTTCTCGAGTTGCGGCGGGAACCTGGGGTATATTCTCGAGTTAGGACGGGGATGGCCCTTCCACACACGTGTTTGTTCAGCGACGTCCGGACTCCTGCCTAGTTGCGAGGGACAACTCGGGATTCTCCTCGAGGCTTGGCAGGGCAATTGGGACGCCTCTCCAGCTGAGGCGGGAGACCAAGGGTCCCTTTCCACGTGCCACAGGAATCCTGGGACTCCTGTCAAGTTTCACGAGGAGTCAGGCATCGTCTCCTTTGGAGGCACTGATCTCCGCGTACCTCTGGAGTTTTCAATGGATGTGAGGCCTCCGGTCGTCATGAGGTGGGGAACTAGGTCTTCCTCTGTGGTCTCCACAGGGGATTCAGACATCCTTTCATCTTGGGAGATGCAAGACGAGCCTGCATTCAAGTCACTGCAGGGATATGCGGCCTTATTTCGAGCCAGACTATGGCGGTGTCCATTCCACTTGAGGCCGCAAACTCAGGGTCCCTCTCACATACCTAGAGCTGAGAGAAGCCTCCTCTTGAGGTGCTTGTGGTAAGGTGGTATTCCTCTGGAGTCGAAGCCAGGGACTAACCTCTCATCTCGAGTTGATTTTTGGTCCACTGAGCTCTTTCATGTTGCTACAGTGTCCTCAGGATCCCTCTAGCCTTGAAACAGTGTTCTTAGGGTTTCTCTGGAGTGCCATCAAGGAAATCAAGGCTCCTTTCATGTGTGATGTGCAACACGGAATTGCTCTGCATGCAGTGCAGGGGAATCGGGCCTCATCTCGCGGCGAGGGGGAAGTCTCATGGTTTTTCTCGAGTTGCGGCGGGAACCTGGGGTATATTCTCGAGTTACGACGGGGATGGCCCTTCCACACACGTGTTTCTTCAGCGACGTCAGGACTCCTGCCTAGTTGTGAGGGACAACTCGGGATTCTCCTCGAGGCTTGGCAGGGCAATTGGGACGCCTCTCCAGCTGAGGCGGGAGACCAAGGGTCCCTTTCCACGTGCTACAGGAATCCTGGGACTCCTATAAAGTTTCACGAGGAGTCAGGCATCGTCTCCTTTGGAGGCACTGATCTCCGCGTACCTCTGGAGTTTTCAAAGGATGTGAGGCCTCCGGTCGCCATGAGGTGGGGAACTAGGTCTTTCTCTGTGGTCTCCACAGGAGATTCAGACATCCTTTCGTCTTGGGAGATGCAAGACGAGCCTGCATTCAAGTCACTGCAGGGATATTCGGCCTTATTTCGAGTCAGGGCATCGCGGTGTCCATTCCACTTGAGGCGGCAAAATCAGGGTCCCTCTAACATACTTAGAGCTGAGAGCAGCCTCCTCTTGAGGTGCTTGTGGTAAGGTGGTATTCCTCTGGAGTCGAAGCCAGGGACTAACCTCTCATCTCGAGTTGATTTTTGGTCCACGGAGCTCTTTCGTGTTGCTACAGTGACCTCAGGATCCCCCTAGCCTGGAAAGAGTGTTCTTGGGGTTTCTCTGGAGTGCCATCAAGGAAATCAAGGCTCCTTTCTTGTTTGATGTGCAACACGGAATTGCTCTGCATACAGTGCAGGGGAATCGGGCCTCATCTCGCGGCGAGGGGGAAGTCTCATGGTTTTTCTCAAGTTGCGGCGGGAACCTGGGGTATATTCTCGAGTTACGACGGGGATGGCCCTTCCACACACGTGTTTCTTCAGCGACGTCAGGACTACTGCCTAGTTCCGAGGGACAACTCCGGATTCTGCTCCAGGTTTGGCAGGGCAATTGGGACGCCTCGCCAGCTGAGGCGGGAGACCAAGGGTCCCTTTCCACGTGCCACAGGAATCCTGGGACTCCTATCAAGTTTCACGAGGAGTCAGGCATCGTCTCCTTTGGAGGCACTGATCTCCGCGTACCTCTGGAGTTTTCAAAGGATGTGAGGCCTCTGGTCGCGATGAGGTGGGGAACTAGGTCTTTCTCTGTGGTCTCCACAGGGGATTCAGACATCCTTTCGTCTTGGAAGATGCAAGACGAGCCTGCATTCAAGTATCTGCAGGGATATCCGGCCTTATTTCGCATCAGGGCATCGCGGTGTTCATACCACTTGAGGCCGCAAACTCAGTGTCCCTCTCACATACCTAGAGGTGAGAGAAGCCTCCTCTTGAGGTGCTTGTGTAAGGTGGTATTCCTCTGGAGTCGAAGCCAGGGACTAACCTCTCATCTCGAGTTGATTTTTGGTCCACGAAGCTCTTTCGTGTTGCTATAGTGACCTCAGGATCCCTCTAGCCTTGAAACAGTGTTCTTGGGGTTTCTCTGGAGTGCCATCAAGGAAATCAAGGCTCCTTTCATGTGTGATGTGCAACACGGAATTGCTCTGCACCCAGTGCAGGGGAATCGGGACTCATCTCGCGGCGAGGGGGAAGTCTCATGGTTTTACTCGAGTTGCGGGGGGAACCTGTTGTATATTCTCGAGTTACGACGGGGATGGCCCTTCCACACACGTGTTTGTTCAGCGACGTCAGGACTCCTGCCTAGTTGCGAGGGACAACTCGGGATTCTCCTCGAGGCTTGGCAGGGCAATTGGGACGCCTCTCCAGCTGAGGCGGGAGACCAAGGGTCCCTTTCCACGTGCTACAGGAATCCTGGGACTCCTGTAAAGTTTCACGAGGAGTCAGGCATCGTCTCCTTTGGAGGCACTGATCTCCGCGTACCTCTGGAGTTTTCAAAGGATGTGAGGCCTCCGGTCGCGATGAGGTGGGGAACTAGGTCTTTCTCTGTGGTCTCCACAGGGGATTCAGACCCCCTTTCGTCTTGGGAGATTCAAGACGAGGCTGCATTCAAGTCACTGCAGGGATATTCGGCCTTATTTCGAGTCAGGGAATCACGGTGTCCATTCCACTTGAGGCCGCAATATCAGGGTCCCTCTCACATAGCTAGAGCTTAGAGAAGCCTCCTCTTGAGGTGCTTGTGGTAAGGTGGTATTCCTCTGGAGTCGAAGCCAGGGATTAATCTCTCATCTCGAGTTGATTTTTGGTCCACGGAGCTCTTTCGTGTTGCTACAGTGACCTCAGGATCCCTCTAGCCTTGAAACAGTGTTCTTGGGGTTTCTCTGGAGTGCCATCAAGGAAATCAAGGCTCCTTTCATGTGTGATGTGCAACACGGAATTTCTCTGCACGCAGTGCAGGGGAATCGGGCCTCATCTCACGGCGAGGGGGAAGTCTCATGGTTTTTCTCGAGTTGCGGCGGGAACCTGGGGTATATTCTCGAGTTACGACGGGGATGGCCCTTCCATACACGTGTTTGTTCAGCGACGTCAGGACTCCTGCCTAGTTGCGAGGGACAACTCGGAATTCTCCTCGAGGCTTGGCAGGGCAATTGGGACGCCTCTCCAGCTGAGGCGAGAGACCAAGGGTCCCTTTCCATGTGCCACAGGAATCCTGGGACTCCTATAAAGTTTCACGAGAAGTCAGGCATCGTCTCCTTTGGAGGCACTGATCTCCGCGTACCTCTGGAGTTTTCAAACGATGTGAGGCCTTCGGTCGTCATGAGGTGGAGAACTAGGTCTTTCTCTGTGGTCTCCACAGGGGATTCAGACATCCTTTCGTCTTGGGAGATGCAAGACGAGCCTGCATTCAAGTCACTGCAGGGATATCCGGCCTTATTTCGAGTCAGGGCATCGCGGTGTCCATTCCACTTGAGGCCGCAAAATCAGGGTCCCTCTCACATACCTACAGCTGAGAGAAGCCTCCTCTTGAGGTGCTTGTGGTAACGTGGTATTCCTCTGAAGTCGAAGCCAGGGACTAAGCTCTCATCTCGACTTGATTTTTGGTCCACGGAGCTTTTTCGTGTTGCTACAGTGACCTCAGGATCCCTCTAGCCTTGAAACAGTGTTCTTGGGGTTTCTCTGGAGTGCCATCAAGGAAAACAAGGCTCCTTTCATGTGAGATGTGCATCACGGAATTGCTCTGCCCGCAGTGGAGGGGAATCGGGCCTCATATCGCGGCAAGGGAAAAGTCTTATGGTTTTTCTCGAGTTACGGCGGGAACCTGGGGTATATTCTCGAGTTACAACGGGGATGGCCCTTCCACCCAGGTGTTTCTTCAGCGACGTCAGGACTCCTGCCTAGTTGTGAGGGACAACTCGGTATTCTCCTCGAGGCTTGGCAGGGCAATTGGACGCCTCTCCAGCTGAGGCGGGAGACCAAGGGTCCCTTTCCACGTGCTACAGGAATCCTGGGACTCCTATAAAGTTTCACGAGGAGTCAGGCATCGTCTCCTTTGGAGGCACTGATCTCCGCGTACCTCTGGAGTTTTCAAAGGATGTCAGGCCTCCGTTCGCCATGAGGTGGGGAACTAGGTCTTTCTCTGTGGTCTCCACAGGAGATTCAGACATCCTTTCGTCTTGGGAGATGCAAGACGAGCCTGCATTCAAGTCACTGCAGGAATATCCAGCCTTATTTCGAGTCAGGGCATCGCGGTGTCCATACCACTTGAGGCCGCAAACTCAGGGTCCCTCTCACATAGCTAGAGCTGAGAGAAGCCTCCTCTTGAGGTGCTTGTGTAAGGTGGTATTCCTCTGGAGTCGAAGCCAGGGAGTAAGCTCTCATCTCGAGTTGATTTTTGGTCCACGGAGCTCTTTCGTGTTGCTATAGTGACCTCAGGATCCCTCTAGCCTTGAAACAGTGTTCTTGGGGTTTCTCTGGAGTGCCATCAAGGAAATCAAGGTTCTTTTACTGTGTGATGTGCAACACGGAATTGCTCTGCACCCATTGCAGGGGAATCGGGCCTCATCTCGCGGCAAGGGTGAAGTCTCATATTTTTACTCAAGTTGCGGTGGGAACCTGTTGTATATTCTCGAGTTACGACGGGGATGGCCCTTCCACACACGTGTTTGTTCAGCGACGTCAGGACTCCTGCCTAGTTGCGAGGGACAACTCGGGATTCTCCTCGAGGCTTGGCAGGGCAATTGGGACGCCTCTCCAGCTGAGGCGGGAGACCAAGGGTCCCTTTCCACGTGCCACAGGAATCCTGGGACAACTATAAAGTTTCACGAGGAGTCAGGCATCGTCTCCTTTGGAGGCACTGATCTCCGCGTACCTCTGGAGTTTTCAAAGGATTTGAGGCCTCCGGTCGCGATGAGGTGGGGAACTCGGTCTTTCTCTGTGGCCTCACAGGGGATTCAGACATCCTTTCATCTTGGGAGATGCAAGACGAGCCTGCATTCAAGTCACTGCAGGGATATCCGGCCTTATTTCGCGTCAGGGCATCGCGGTGTCCATTCCACTTGAGGCCGCAAACTCAGGGTCCCTCTCACATACCTAGAGCTGAGAGAAGCCTCCTCTTGAGGTGCTTGTGGTAAGGTGGTATTCCTCTGGAGTCGAAGCCAGGGACTAAGCTCTCATCTCGAGTTGATTTTTGGTCCACGGAGCTCTTTCGTGTTGCTACAGTGTCCTCAGGATCCCTCTAGCCTTGAAACAGTGTTCTTGGGGTTTCTCTGGATTGCCATCAAGGAAATCAAGGCTCCTTTCTTGTTTGATGTGCAACACGGAATTGCTCTGCATGCAGTGCAGGGGAATCGGGCCTCATCTCGCGGCGAGGGTGGAGTCTCATGGTTTTTCTCGAGTTGCGGCGGGAACCTGGGGTATATTCGCGAGTTACGACGGGGATGGCCCTTCCAACCACGTGTTTGTTCAGCGACGTCAGGACTCCTGCCTAGTTGCGAGGGACAACTCGGGGTTCTCCTCGAGGCTTGGCAGGGCAATTGGGATGCCTCTCCAGCTGAGGCGGGAGACCAAGAGTCCCTTTCCACGTGCCACAGCAATCCTGGGACTCCTATCAAGTTTCACGAGGAGTCAGGCATCGTCTCCTTTGGAGGCACTGATCTCCGCGTACCTCTGGAGTTTTCAAAGGATGTGAGGCCTCCGGTCGCGATGAGGTGGGGAACTAGGTCTTTCTCTGTGGTCTCCACAGGGGATTCAGACATCCTTTCATCTTGGGAGATGCAAGACGAGCCTGCATTCAAGTCACTGCAGGGATATCCGTCCTTATTTCGAGTCAGGGCATCGCGGTGTCCATTCCACTTGAGTCCGCAAACTCAGGGTCCCTCTCACATAGCTAGAGCTGAGAGAAGCCTCCTCTTGAGGTGCTTGTGGCAAGGTGGTATTCCTCTGGAGTCGAAGCCAGGGACTAACCTTTCATCTCGAGTTGATTTTTGGTCCACGGAGCTCTTTCGTGTTGCTACAGTGACCTCAGGATCCCTCTAGCCTTGAAACAGTGTTCTTGGGGTTTCTCTGGAGTGCCATCAAGGAAATCAAGGCTCCTTTCATGTGTGATGTGCAACACGGAATTGCTCTGCACGCAGGGCAGGGGAATCGGGCCTCATCTCGCGGCGAGGGGGAAGTCTCATGGTTTTTCTCGAGTTGCGGCGGGAACCTGGGGTATATTCTCGAGTTAGGACGGGGATGGCCCTTCCACACACGTGTTTGTTCAGCGACGTCCGGACTCCTGCCTAGTTGCGAGGGACAACTCGGGATTCTCCTCGAGGCTTGGCAGGGCAATTGGGACGCCTCTCCAGCTGAGGCGGGAGACCAAGGGTACCTTTCCACGTGCCACAGGAATCCTGGGACTCCTATCAAGTTTCACGAGGAGTCAGGCATCGTCTCCTTTGGAGGCACTGATCTCCGCGTACCTCTGGAGTTTTCAATGGATGTGAGGCCTCCGGTCGTCATGAGGTGGGGAACTAGGTCTTCCTCTGTGGTCTCCACAGGGGATTCAGACATCCTTTCATCTTGGGAGATGCAAGACGAGCCTGCATTCAAGTCACTGCAGCGATATGCGGCCTTATTTCGAGCCAGACTATGGCGGTGTCCATTCCACTTGAGGCCGCAAACTCAGGGTCCCTCTCACATACATAGAGCTGAGAGAAGCCTCCTCTTGAGGTGCTTGTGGTAAGGTGGTATTCCTCTGGAGTCGAAGCCAGGGACTAAGCTCTCATCTCGAGTTGATTTTTGGTCCACTGAGCTCTTTCATGTTGCTACAGTGTCCTCAGGATCCCTCTAGCCTTGAAACAGTGTTCTTGGGGTTTCTCTGGAGTGCCATCAAGGAAATCAAGGCTCCTTTCATGTGTGATGTGCAACACGGAATTGCTCTGCATGCAGTGCAGGGGAATCGGGCCTCATCTCGCGGCGAGGGGGAAGTCTCATGGTTTTTCTCGAGTTGCGGCGGGAACCTGGGGTATATTCTCGAGTTACGACGGGGATGGCCCTTCCACACACGTGTTTCTTCAGCGACGTCAGGACTCCTGCCTAGTTCTGAGGGACAACTCGGGATTCTCCTCGAGGCTTGGCAGGGCAATTGGGACGCCTCTCCAGCTGAGGCGGGAGACCAAGTGTCCCTTTCCACGTGCTACAGGAATCCTGGGACTCCTATAAAGTTTCACGAGGAGTCAGGCATCGTCTCCTTTGGAGGCACTGATCTCCGCGTACCTCTGGAGTTTTCAAAGGATGTGAGGCCTCCGGTCGCCATGAGGTGGGGAACTAGGTCTTTCTCTGTGGTCTCCACAGGAGATTCAGACATCCTTTCGTCTTGGGAGATGCAAGACGAGCCTGCATTCAAGTCACTGCAGGGATATTCGGCCTTATTTCGAGTCAGGGCATCGCGGTGTCCATTCCACTTGAGGCCGCAAAATCAGGGTCCCTCTCACATACTTAGAGCTGAGAGAAGCCTCCTCTTGAGGTGCTTGTGGTAAGGTGGTATTCCTCTGGAGTCGAAGCCAGGGACTAACCTCTCATCTCGAGTTGATTTTTGGTCCACGGAGCTCTTTCGTGTTGCTACAGTGACCTCAGGATCCCCCTAGCCTGGAAAGAGTGTTCTTGGGGTTTCTCTGGAGTGCCATCAAGGAAATCAAGGCTCCTTTCTTGTTTGATGTGCAACACGGAATTGCTCTGCATGCAGTGCAGGGGAATCGGGCCTCATCTCGCGGCGAGGGGGAAGTCTCATGGTTTTTCTCAAGTTGCGGTGGGAACCTGGGGTATATTCTCGAGTTACGACGGGGATGGCCCTTCCACCCACGTGTTTCTTCAGCGACGTCAAGCCTCCTGCCTAGTTCCGAGGGACAACTCCGGATTCTGCTCCAGGTTTGGCAGGGCAATTGGGACGCCTCTCCAGCTGAGGCGGGAGACCAAGGGTCCCTTTCCACGTGCCACAGGAATCCTGGGACTCCTATCAAGTTTCACGAGGAGTCAGGCATCGTCTCCTTTGGAGGCACTGATCTCCGCGTACCTCTGGAGTTTTCAAAGGATGTGAGGCCTCTGGTCGCGATGAGATGCGGAACTAGGTCTTTCTCTGTGGTCTCCACAGGGGATTCAGACATCCTTTCGTCTTGGAAGATGCAAGACGAGCCTGCATTCAAGTATCTGCAGGGATATCCGGCCTTATTTCGCATCAGGGCATCGTGGTGTCCATACCACTTGAGGCCGCAAACTCAGTGTCCCTCTCACATACCTAGAGCTGAGAGAAGCCGCCTCTTGAGGTGCTTATGTAAGGTGGTATTCCTCTGGAGTCCAAGCCAGGGACTAACCTCTCATCTCGAGTTGATTTTTGGTCCACGGAGCTCTTTCGTGTTGCTATAGTGACCTCAGGATCCCTCTAGCCTTGAAACAGTGTTCTTGGGGTTTCTCTGGAGTGCCATCAAGGAAATCAAGGCTCCTTTCATGTGTGATGTGCAACACGGAATTGCTCTGCACCCAGTGCAGGGGAATCGGGACTCATCTCGCGGCGAGGGGGAAGTCTCATGGTTTTACTCGAGTTGCGGGGGGAACCTGTTGTATATTCTCGAGTTACGACGGGGATGGCCCTTCCACACACGTGTTTGTTCAGCGACGTCAGGACTCCTGCCTAGTTGCGAGGGACAACTCGGGATTCTCCTCGAGGCTTGGCAGGGCAATTGGGACGCCTCTCCAGCTGAGGCGGGAGACCAAGGGTCCCTTTCCACGTGCCACAGGAATCCTGGGACAACTATAATGTTTCACGAGGAGTCAGGCATCGTCTCCTTTGGAGGAACTGATCTCCGCGTACCTCTGGAGTTTTCAAAGAATGTGAGGCCTCCGGTCGCGATGAGGTGGGGAAGTAGGTCTTTCTCTGTGGTCTCCACAGGGGATTCAGACATCCTTTCATCTTGGGAGATGCAAGACGAGCCTGCATTCAAGTCACTGCAGGGATATCCGGCCTTATTTGGCGTCATGGCATCGCGGTGTCCATTCCACTTGAGGCCGCAAACTCAGGGTCCCTCTCACATACCTAGAGCTTAGAGAAGCCTCCTCTTGAGGTGCTTGTGGTAAGGTGGTATTCCTCTGGAGTCGAAGCCAGGGAGTAAGCTCTCATCTCGAGTTGATTTTTGGTCCACGGAGCTCTTTTGTGTTGCTACAGTGACCTCAGGATCCCTCTAGCCTTGAAACAGTGTTCTTGGGGTTTGCTGGAGTGCCATCAAGGAAATCCAGGCTCCTTTCATGTGTGATGTGCAACACGGAATTGCTCTGCATGCAGTGCAGGGGAATCGGGCCTCATCTCGCGGCGAGGGGGAAGTCTCATGGTTTTTCTCGAGTTGCGGCGGGAACCTGCGGTATATTCTCGAAGTACGACGGGGATGGCCCTTCCAACCTCGTGTTTGTTCAGCGACGTCAGGACTTCTGCCTAGTTGCGAGGGACAACTCGGGGTTTTCCTCGAGGCTTGGCAGGGCAATTGTGACGCCTCTCCAGCTGAGGCGGGAGACCAAGGGTCCCTTTCCACGTGCCACAGGAATCCTGGGACAACTATAATGTTTCACGAGGAGTCAGGCATCGTCTCCTTTGGAGGAACTGATCTCCGCGTACCTCTGGAGTTTTCAAAGAATGTGAGGCCTCCGGTCGCGATGAGGTGGGGAAGTAGGTCTTTCTCTGTGGTCTCCACAGGGGATTCAGACATCCTTTCATCTTGGGAGATGCAAGACGAGCCTGCATTCAAGTCACTGCAGGGATATCCGGCCTTATTTGGCGTCATGGCATCGCGGTGTCCATTCCACTTGAGGCCGCAAACTCAGGGTCCCTCTCACATACCTAGAGCTTAGAGAAGCCTCCTCTTGAGGTGCTTGTGGTAAGGTGGTATTCCTCTGGAGTCGAAGCCAGGGAGTAAGCTCTCATCTCGAGTTGATTTTTGGTCCACGGAGCTCTTTCGTGTTGCTACAGTGACCTCAGGATCCCTCTAGCCTTGAAACAGTGTTCTTGGGGTTTGCTGGAGTGCCGTCAAGGAAATCCAGGCTTCTTTCATGTGTGATGTGCAACACGGAATTGCTCTGCATGCAGTGCAGGGGAATCGGGCCTCATCTCGCGGCGAGGGGGAAGTCTCATGGTTTTTCTCGAGTTGCGGCGGGAACCTGCGGTATATTCTCGAAGTACGACGGGGATGGCCCTTCCAACCTCGTGTTTGTTCAGCGACGTCAGGACTTCTGCCTAGTTGCGAGGGACAACTCGGGGTTTTCCTCGAGGCTTGGCAGGGCAATTGGGACGCCTCTCCAGCTGAGGCGGGAGACCAAGGGTCCCTTTCCACGTGCTACAGGAATCCTGGGACTCCTGTAAAGTTTCACGAGGAGTCAGGCATCGTCTCCTTTGGAGGCACTGATCTCCGCGTACCTCTGGAGTTTTCAAAGGATGTGAGGCCTCCGGTCGCGATGAGGTGGGGAACTAGGTCTTTCTATGTGGTCTCCACAGGGGATTCAGACCCCCTTTCGTCTTGGGAGATTCAAGACGAGGCTGCATTCAAGTCACTGCAGGGATATTCGGCCTTATTTCGAGTCAGGGCATCACGGTGTCCATTCCACTTGAGGCCGCAATATCAGGGTCCCTCTCACATAGCTAGAGCTGAGAGAAGCCTCCTCTTGAGGTGCTTGTGGTAAGGTGGTATTCCTCTGGAGTCGAAGCCAGGGATTAATCTCTCATCTCGAGTTGATTTTTGGTCCACGGAGCTCTTTCGTGTTGCTACAGTGACCTCAGGATCCCTCTAGCCTTGAAACAGTGTTCTTGGGGTTTCTCTGGAGTGCCATCAAGGAAATCAAGGCTCCTTTCATGTGTGATGTGCAACACGGAATTTCTCTGCACGCAGTGCAGGGGAATCGGGCCTCATCTCACGGCGAGGGGGAAGTCTCATGGTTTTTCTCGAGTTGCGGCGGGAACCTGGGGTATATTCTCGAGTTACGACGGGGATGGCCCTTCCATACACGTGTTTGTTCAGCGACGTCAGGACTCCTGCCTAGTTGCGAGGGACAACTCGGGATTCTCCTCGAGGCTTGGCAGGGCAATTGGGACGCCTCTCCAGCTGAGGCGGGAGACCAAGGGTCCCTTTCCATGTGCCACCGGAATCCTGGGACTCCTATAAAGTTTCACGAGAAGTCAGGCATCGACTCCTTTGGAGGCACTGATCTCCGCGTACCTCTGGAGTTTTCAAACGATGTGAGGCCTCCGGTCGTCATGAGGTGGGGAACTAGGTCTTTCTCTGTGGTCTCCACAGGGGATTCAGACATCCTTTCGTCTTGGGAGATGCAAGACGAGCCTGCATTCAAGTCACTGCAGGGATATCCGGCCTTATTTCGAGTCAGGGCATCGCGGTGTCCATTCCACTTGAGGCCGCAAAATCAGGGTCCCTCTCACATACCTACAGCTGAGAGAAGCCTCCTCTTGAGGTGCTTGTGGTAACGTGGTATTCCTCTGAAGTCGAAGCCAGGGACTAAGCTCTCATCTCGACTTGATTTTTGGTCCACGGAGCTTTTTCGTGTTGCTACAGTGACCTCAGGATCCCTCTAGCCTTGAAACAGTGTTCTTGGGGTTTCTCTGGAGTGCCATCAAGGAAAACAAGGCTCCTTTCATGTGAGATGTGCATCACGGAATTGCTCTGCCCGCAGTGGAGGGGAATCGGGCCTCATATCGCGGCAAGGGAAAAGTCTTATGGTTTTTCTCGAGTTACGGCGGGAACCTGGGGTATATTCTCGAGTTACAACGGGGATGGCCCTTCCACCCACGTGTTTCTTCAGCGACGTCAGGACTCCTGCCTAGTTGCGAGGGACAACTCGGTATTCTCCTCGAGGGTTGGTAGGGCAATTGGGACCCCTCTCCAGCTGAGGCGGGAGAACAAGTGTCCCTTTCCACGTGCCACAGGAATCCTGGGACTCCTATCAAGTTTCACGAGGAGTCAGGCATCGTCTCCTTTGGAGGCACTGATCTCCGCGTACCTGTGGAGTTTTCAAAGAATGTGAGGCCTCCGGTCGCGATGAGGTGGGGAACTAGGTCTTTTTCTGTGGTCTCCACAGGGGAGTCAGACATCCTTTCGTCTTGGGAGATGCAAGACGAGCCTGCATTCAAGTCACTGCAGGGATATCCGGCCTTATTTCGAGTCAGGGCATCGCGGTGTCTATTCCACTTGAGGCCGCAAATCAGGGTCCCTCTCACATACCTAGAGCTGAGAGAAGCCTCCTCTTGAGGTGCTTCTGGTAAGGTGATATTCTTCTGGAGTCGAAGCCAGGGACTAACCTCTCATCTCGAGTTGATTTTTGGTCCACGGAGCTCTTTCGTGTGGCTACAGTGACCTCAGGATCCCTCTAGCCTTGAAACAGTGTTCTTGGGGTTTTTCTGGAGTGCCATCAAGGAAATCAAGGCTCCTTTCATGTGTGATGTGCAACACGGATTTGCTCTGCACGCAGTGCAGGGGAATCGGGCCTCATCTCACGGCGAGGGGGAAGTCTCATGCTTCTTCTCGAGTTGCGGCGGGAACCTGGGGTATATTCTCGAGTTTCGACGGGGATGGCTCTTCCACACACGTGTTTGTTCAGCGACGTCAAGACTCCTGCCTAGTTGCGAGGGACAACTCGGGATTCTCCTCGACGCTTGGCAGGGCAATTGGGACTCCTCTCCAGCTGAGGCGGGAGACCAAGGGTCCCTTTCCATGTGCCACAGGAATCCTGGGACTCCTATAAAGTTTCACGAGGAGTCAGGCATCGTCTCCTTTGGAGGCACTGATCTCCGCGTACCTCTGGAGTTTTCAAAGGATGTGAGGCCTCCGGTCGTCATGAGGTGGGAAACTAGGTCTTTCTCTGTGGTCTCCACAGGGGATTCAGACATCCTTTCGTCTTGGGAGATGCAAGACGAGCCTGCATTCAAGTCACTGCAGGGATATCCGGCCTTATTTCGAGTCAGGACATTGCGGTGTCCATTCCACTTGAGGCCGCAAAATCAGGGTTCCTCTCACATACCTAGAGCTGAGAGAAGCCTCCTCTTGAGGTGCTTGTTGTAAGGTGGTATTCCTCTGGAGTCGAAGCCAGGGACTAATCTCTCATCTTGAGTTGATTTTTGGTCCACGGAGCTCTTTGGTGTTGCTACAGTGACCTCAGGATCCCTCTAGCCTTGTAACAGTGTTCTTGGGGTTTCTCTGGAGTGCCATCAAGGAAATCAAGGCTCCTTTCATGTGAGATGTGCAACACGGAATTGCTCTGCACGCAGTGGAGGGGAATCGGGCCTCATATCGCGGAGAGGGAAAAGTCTCATGGTTTTTCTCGAGTTTCGGCGGGAACCTGGGGTATATTCTCGAGTTACAACGGGGATGGCCCTTCCACACACGTGTTTATTCAGCGACGTCAGGACTCCTGCCTAGTTGCGAGGGACAACTCGGGATTCTCCTCGAGGCTTGGCAGGGCAATTGGGACGCCTCTCCAGCTGAGGCGGGAGACCAAGGGTCCCTTTCCACGTGCCACAGGAATCCTGGGACTCCTGTCAAGTTTCACGAGGAGTCAGGCATCGTCTCCTTTGGAGGCACTGATCTCCGCGTACCTCTGGAGTTTTCAAAGGATGTGAGGCCTCCGGTCGCGATGAGGTGGGGAACTAGGTCTTTCTCTGTGGTCTCCACAGGGGATTCAGACATCCTTTCATCTTGGGAGATGCAAGACGAGCCTGCATTCAAGTCACTGCAGGGATATCCGGCCTTATTTCGAGCCAGGGCATCGCAGTGTCCATTCCACTTGAGGCCGCAAACTCAGGGTCCCTCTCACATACCAAGAGCTGAGATAAGCCTGCTCTTGAGGTGCTTGTGGTAAGGTGGTATTCCTCTGGAGTCGAAGCCAGGGACTAACCTCTCATCTCGAGTTGATTTTTGGTCCACGGAGCTCTTTCGTGTTGCTACAGTGACCTCAGGATCCGTCTAGCCTTGAAACAGTGTTCTTGGGGTTTCTCTGGAGTGCCATCAAGGAAATCAAGGCTCCTTTCAGGTGTGATGTGCAACACGGAATTGCTCTGCACGCAGTGCAGGGGAATCGGGCCTCATCTCGCGGCGAGGGGGAAGTCTCATGGTTTTTCTCGAGTTGCGGCGGGAACCTGGGGTATATTCTCGAGTTAGGACGGGGATGGCCCTTCCACACACGTGTTTGTTCAGCGACGTCCGGACTCCTGCCTAGTTGCGAGGGACAACTCGGGATTCTCCTCGAGGCTTGGCAGGGCAATTGGGACGCCTCTCCAGCTGAGGCGGGAGACTAAGGGTCCCTTTCCACGTGCCACAGGAATCCTGGGACTCCTGTCAAGTTTCACGAGGAGTCAGGCATCGTCTCCTTTGGAGGCACTGATCTCCGCGTACCTCTGGAATTTTCAAAGGATGTGAGGCCTCCGGTCGCGATGAGGTGGGGAACTAGGTCTTTCTCTGTGGTCTCCACAGGGGATTCAGACATCCTTTCGTCTTGGGAGATGCAAGACGAGCCTGCATTCAAGTCACTGCAGGGATATCCAGCATTATTTCGAGCCAGGGCATCGCGGTGTCCATTCTACTTGAGGCCGCAAAGTCAGGGTCCCTCTCACATACCTAGAGCTGAGAGAAGCCTCCTCTTGAGGTGCTTGTGTAAGGTGGTATTCCTCTGGAGTCGAAGCCAGGGACTAACCTCTCATCTCGAGTTGATTTTTGGTCCACGGAGCTCTTTCGTGTTGCTACAGTGACCTCAGGATCCCTCTAGCCTTGAAACAGTGTTCTTGGGGTTTCTCTGGAGTGCCATCAAGGAAATCAAGGCTCCTTTCATGTGTGATGTGCAACACGGAATTGCTCTGCACGCAGGGCAGGGGAATCGGGCCTCATCTCGCGGCGAGGGGTAAGTCTCATGGTTTTTCTCGAGTTGCGGCGGGAACCTGGGGTATATTCTCGAGTTACGACGGGGATGGCCCTTCCACACACGTGTTTGTTCAGCGACGTCAGGACTCCTGCCTAGTTGCGAGGGACAACTCGGAATTCTCCTCGAGGCTTTGCAGGGCAATTGGGACGCCTCTCCAGCTGAGGCGGGAGACCAAGGGTCCCTTTCCACGTGCCACAGGAATCCTGGGACTCCTATCAAGTTTCACGAGGAGTCAGGCATCGTCTCCTTTGTAGGCACTGATCTCCGCGTACCTCTGGAGTTTTCAACGGATGTGAGGCCTCCGGTCGTCATGAGGTGGGGAACTACGTTTTTCTCTGTGGTCTCCACAGGGGATTCAGACATCCTTTCATCTTGGGAGATGCAAGACGAGCCTGCATTCAAGTCACTGCAGGGATATGCGGCCTTATTTCGAGCCAGACTATCGCGGTGTCCATTCCACTTGAGGCCGCAAACTCAGGGTCCCTCTCACATACCTAGAGCTGAGAGAAGCCTCCTCTTGAGGTGCTTGTGGTAAGGTGGTATTCCTCTGGAGTCGAAGCCAGGGACTAAGCTCTCATCTCGAGTTGATTTTTGGTCCACGGAGCTCTTTCGTGTTGCTACAGTGTCCTCAGGATCCCTCTAGCCTTGAAACAGTGTTCTTGGGGTTTCTCTGGAGTGCCATCAAGGAAATCAAGGCTCCATTCATGTGTGATGTGCAACACGGAATTGCTCTGCATGCAGTGCAGGGGAATCGGGCCTCATCTCGCGGCGAGGGGGACGTCTCATGGTTTTTCTCGAGTTGCGGCGGGAACCTGGGGTATATTCTCGAGGTACGACGGGGATGGCCCTTCCACACACGTGTTTCTTCAGCGACGTCAGGACTCCTGCCTAGTTGTGAGGGACAACTCGGGATTCTCCTCGAGGCTTGGCAGGGCAATTGGGACGCCTCTCCAGCTGAGGCGGGAGACCAAGGGTCCCTTTCCACGTGCTACAGGAATCCTGGGACTCCTATAAAGTTTCACGAGGAGTCAGGCATCGTCTCCTTTGGAGGCACTGATCTCCGCGTACCTCTGGAGTTTTCAAAGGATGTGAGGCCTCCGGTCGCGATGAGGTGGGGAACTAGGTCTTTCTCTGTGGTGTCCACAGAGGATTCAGACATCCTTTCGTCTTGGGAGATGCAAGACGAGCCTGCATTCTAGTCACTGCAGGGATATCCAGCCTTATTTCGAGCCAGGGCATCCCGGTGTCCATTCCACTTGAGGCCGCAAAGTCAGGGTCCCTCTCACATACCTAGAGCTGAGAGAAGCCTCCTCTTGAGGTGCTTGTGTAAGGTGGTATTCCTCTCGAGTCGAAGCCAGGGACTAACCTCTCATCTCGAGTTGATTTTTGGTCCACGCAGCTCTTTCGTGTTGCTACAGTGACCTCAGGATCCCTCTAGCCTTGAAACAGTGTTCTTGGGGTTTCTCTGGAGTGCCATCAAGGAAATCAAGGCTCCTTTCATGTGTGATGTGTAACACGGAATTGCTCTGCACGCAGGGCAGGGGAATCGGGCCTCATCTCGCGGCGAGGGGGAAGTCTCATGGTTTTTCTCGAGTTGCGGCGGGAACCTGGGGTATATTCTCGAGTTACGACGGGGATGGCCCTTCCACACACGTGTTTGTTCAGCAACGTCAGGACTCCTGCCTAGTTGCGAGGGACAACTCGGGGTCCTCCTCGAGGCTTGGCAGGGCAATTGGGACGCCTCTCCAGCTGAGGCGGGAGACCAAGGGTCCCTTTCCATGTGCCACAGGAATCCTGGGACTCCTATCAAGTTTCACGAGGAGTCAGGCATCGTCTCCTTTGGAGGCACTGATCTCCGCGTACCTCAGGAGTTTTCAAAGGATGTGAGGCCTCCGGTCGCCATGAGGTGGGGAACTAGTTCTTTCTCTGTGGTCTCCACAGGGGATTCAGACATCCTTTCATCTTGGGAGATGCAAGACGAGCCTGCATTCAAGTCACTGCAGGGATATGCGGCCTTATTTCGAGCCAGACTATCGCGGTGTCCATTCCACTTGAGGCCGCAAACTCAGGGTCCCTCTCACATACCTAGAGCTGAGAGAAGCCTCCTCTTGAGGTGCTTGTGGTAAGGTGGTATTCCTCTGGAGTCGAAGTCAGGGACTAACCTCTCATCTCGAGTTGATTTTTGGTCCACGGAGCTCTTTCGTGTTGCTACACTGTCCTCAGGATCCCTCTAGCCTTGAAACAGTGTTCTTGGGGTTTCTCTGGAGTGCCATCAAGGAAATCAAGGCTCCTTTCATGTGTGATGTGCAACACGGAATTGCTCTGCATGCAGTGCAGGGGAATCGGGCCTCATCTCGCGGCGAGGGGGAAGTCTCATGGTTTTTCTCGAGTTGCGGCGGGAACCTGGGGTATATTCTCGAGGTACGACGGGGATGGCCCTTCCACACACGTGTTTCTTCAGCGACGTCAGGACTCCTGCCTAGTTGTGAGGGACAACTCGGGATTCTCCTCGAGGCTTGGCAGGGCAATTGGGACGCCTCTCCAGCTGAGGCGGGAGACCAAGGGTCCCTTTCCACGTGCTACAGGAATCCTGGGACTCCTATAAAGTTTCACGAGGAGTCAGGCATCGTCTCCTTTGGAGGCACTGATCTCCGCGTACCTCTGGAGTTTTCAAAGGATGTGAGGCCTCCGGTCGCCATGAGGTGGGGAACTAGGTCTTTCTCTGTGGTCTCCACAGGAGATTCAGTCATCCTTTCGTCTTGGGAGATGCAAGACGAGCCTGCATTCAAGTCACTGCAGGGATATTCGGCCTTATTTCTAGTCAGGGCATCGCGGTGTCCATTCCACTTGAGGCCGCAAAATCAGGGTCCCTCTAACATACCTAGAGCTGAGAGAAGCCTCCTCTTGAGGTGCTTGTGGTAAGGTGGTATTCCTCTGGAGTCGAAGCCAGGGACTAAGCTCCCATCTCGAGTTGATTTTTGGTCCACGGAACTCTTTCGTGTTGCTACAGTGACCTCAGGATCCCTCTAGCCTTGAAACAGTGTCCTTGGGGTTTCTCTGGAGTGCCATCAAGGAAATCAAGGCTCCTATCATGTGTGATGTGCAATACGGAATTGCTTTGCACGCAGGGCAGGGGAATCGGGCCTCATCTCGCGGCGAGGGGGAAGTCTCATGGTTTTTCTCAAGTTGTGGCGGAACCTGGGGTATATTCTCGAGTTACGACGGGGATGGCCCTTCCACACACGTGTTTGTTCAGCGACGCCAGGACTCCTGCCTAGTTGCGAGGGACAACTCGGGGTTCTCCTCGAGGCTTGGCAGGGCAATTGGGACGCCTCTCCAGCTGAGGCGGGAGACCAAGGGTCCCTTTCCACGTGCCACAGGAATCCTGGGACTCCTATCAAGTTTCACGAGGAGTCAGGCATCGTCTCCTTTGGAGGCACTGATCTCCGCGTACCTCTGGAGTTTTCAACGGATGTGAGGCCTCCGGTCGCGATGAGGTGGGGAACTAGGTCTTTCTCTGTGGTCTCCACAGGGGATTCAGACATCCTTTCGTCTTGGGAGATGCAAGACGAGCCTGCATTCAAGTCACTGCAGGGATATGCGGCCTTATTTCGAGCCAGACTATCGCGGTGTCCATTCCACTTGAGGCCGCAAACTCAGGGTCCCTCTCACATACCTAGAGCTGAGAGAAGCCTCCTCTTGAGGTGCTTGTGGTAAGGTGGTATTCCTCTGGAGTCGAAGCCAGGGACTAAGCTCTCATCTCGAGTTGATTTTTGGTCCACGGAGCTCTTTCGTGTTGCTACAGTGTCCTCAGGATCCCTCTAGCCTTGAAACAGTGTTCTTGGGGTTTCTCTGGATTGCCATCAAGGAAATCAAGGCTCCTTTCATGTGTGATGTGCAACACGGAATTGCTCTGCACGCAGTGCTGGGGAATCGGGCCTCATCTCGCGGCGAGGGGGACGTCTCATGGTTTTTCTCGAGTTGCGGCGGGAACCTGGGTTATATTCTCGAGTTACGACGGGGATGGCCCTTCCACACACGTGTTTCTTCAGCGACGTCAGGACTCCTGCCTAGTTGTGAGGGACAACTCGGGATTCTCCTCGAGGCTTGGCAGACAATTGGGACGCCTCTCCAGCTGAGGCGGGAGACCAAGGGTCCCTTTCCACGTGCCACAGGAATCCTGGGACTCCTGTCAAGTTTCACGAGGAGTCAGGCATCGTCTCCTTTGGAGGCACTGATCTCCGCGTACCTCTGGAGTTTTCAAAGGATGTGAGGCCTCCGGTCGCGATGAGGTGGGAACTAGGTCTTTCTCTGTGGTCTCCACAGGCGATTCAGACATCCTTTCGTCTTGGGAGATGCAAGACGAGCCTGCATTCAAGTCACTGCAGGGATATCCAGCCTTATTTCGAGCCAGGGCATCCCGGTGTCCATTCCACTTGAGGCCGCAAAGTCAGGGTCCCTCTCACATACCTAGAGCTGAGAGAAGCCTCCTCTTGAGGTGCTTGTGTAAGGTGGTATTCCTCTCGAGTCGAAGCCAGGGACTAACCTCTCATCTCGAGTTGATTTTTGGTCCACGGAGCTCTTTCGTGTTGCTACAGTGACCTCAGGATCCGTCTAGCCTTGAAACAGTGTTCTTGGGGTTTCTCTGGAGTGCCATCAAGGAAATCAAGGCTCCTTTCATGTGTGATGTGCAACACGGAATTGCTCTGCACGCAGTGCAGGGGAATCGGGCCTCATCTCGCGGCGAGGGGGAAGTCTCATGGTTTTTCTCGAGATGCGGCGGGGACCTATGTTATATTCTCGAGTTACGACGGGGATGGCCCTTCCACACACGTGCTTGTTCAGCGACGTCAGGACTCCTGCCTAGTTGCGAGGGACAACTCGGGATTCTCCTCGAGGCTTGGCAGGGCAATTGGAACGCCTCTCCAGCTGAGGGGGGAGACCAAGTGTCCCTTTCCACGTGCCACAGGAATCCTGGGACTCCTATGAAGTTTCACGAGGAGTCAGGCATCGTCTCCTTTGGAGGCACTGATCTCCGTGTACCTCTGGAGTTTTCAAAGGATGTGAGGCCTCCGGTCGCGATGAGGTGGGGAACTAGGTCTTTCTCTGTGGTCTCCACAGGGGATTCAGACATCCTTTCATCTTGGGAGATGCAAAACGAGCCTGCATTTAAGTCACTGCAGGGATATCCGGCCTTATTTTGCGTCAGGGCATCGTGGTGTCCATTCCACTTGAGGCCGCAAACTCAGGGTCCCTCTCACATAGCTAGAGCTGAGAGAAGCCTCCTCTTGAGGTGCTTGTGGTAAGGTGGTGTTCCTCTGGAGTCGAAGCCAGGGACTAACCTCTCATCTCGAGTTGATTTTTGGTCCACGGAGCTCTTTCGTGTTGCTACATTGACCTCAGGATCCCTCTAGCCTTGAAACAGTGTTCTTGGGGTTTCTCTGGAGTGCCATCAAGGAAATCAAGGCTCCTTTCATGTGTGATGTGCAAGACGCAATTGCTCTGCACGCAGTGCAGGGGAATCGGGCCTCATCTCGCGGCGAGGGGGAAGTCTCATGGTTTTTCTCGAGTTGCGGCAGGAACCTGGGGTATATTCTCGAGTTACGACGGGGATGGCCCTTCCACCCACGTGTTTGTTCAGCAACGGCAGGACTCCTGCCTAGTTGCGAGGGACAACTCGGGATTCTCCTCGAGGCTTGGCAGGTCAATTGGGACGCCTCTCCAGCTGAGGCGGGAGACCAAGGGTCCCTTTCCACGTGCCACAGGAATCCTGGGACTCCTATCAAGTTTCACGAGGAGTCAGGCATCGTTTCCTTTGGAGGCACTGATCTCCGTGTACCTCTGGAGTTTTCAAAAGATGTGAGGCCTCCGGTCGCGATGAGGTGGGGAAGTAGGTCTTTCTCTGTGGTCTCCACAGGGGATTCAGACATCCTTTCGTCTTGGGAGATGCAAGACGAGCCTGCATTCAAGTCACTGCAGGGATATCCGGCCTTATATCGAGTCAGGGCATCGCGGTGTCCATTCCACTTGAGGCCGCAAAATCAGGGTCCCTCTCACATACCTAGAGCTGAGAGAAGCCTCCTCTTGAGGTGATTGTGGTAAGGTGGTATTCCTCTGGAGTCGAAGCCAGGGACTAACCTCTCACCTCGAGCTGATTCTTGGTCCACGGAGCTCTTTCTTGTCGCTACAGTGACCTCAGTTTCCCTCTAGCCTTGAAACAGTGTTCTTGGGGTTTCTCTGGAGTGCCATCAAGGAAATCAAGGCTCCTTTCATGTGTGATGTGCAACAGGGAATTGCTCTGCACGCAGTGCAGGGTATCGGGCCTCATTTTGCGGCGAGGGGGAAGTCTAATGGTTTTTCTCGAGTTGCTGTGGGAACCTGGGGTATATTCTCGAGTTACGACGGGGATGGCCCTTCCACCCACGTGTTTGTTCAGCAACGTCAGGACTCCTGCCTAGTTGCGAGGGACAACTCGGGATTCTCCTCGAGGCTTGGCAGGGCAATTGGGATGCCTCTCTGGCTGAGGCGGGAGACCAAGGGTCCCTTTCCACGAGCCACAGGAATCCTGGGACTCCTATCAAGTTTCACGAGGAGTCAGGCATCGTCTCCTTTGGAGGCACTGATCTCCGCGTACCTCTGGAGTTTTCAAAGGATGTGAGGCCTCCGGTCGCGATGACGTGGGGAACTAGGTCTTTCTCTGTGGTCTCCACAGGGGATTCAGTCATCCTTTCGTCTTGGGAGATGCAAGACGAGCCTGCATTCAAGTCACTGCAGGGTTATTCGGCCTTATTTCGAGTCAGGGCATCACGGTGTCCATTCCACTTGAGGCCGCAAACTCACGGTCCCTCTCACATATCTAGAGCTGAGAGAAGCCTCCTCTTGAGGTGCTTGTGGTAAGGTGGTATTCCTCTGGAGTCGAAGCCAGGGACTAACCTCTCAACTCGAGTTGATTTTTGGTCCACGGAGCTCTTTTGTGTGGCTACAGTGACCTCAGGATCCCTCTACCTTGAAACAGTGTTCTTGGGGTTTCTCTGGAGTGCCATCAAGGAAATCAAGGCTCCATTCATGTGTGATGTGCAAGACGGAATCGCACTGCATGCAGTGCAGGGGAAACGGGCCTCATCTCGCGGCGAGGGGGAAGTCTCATGGTTTTTCTCGAGTTGCGGCGGGAACCTGGGGTATATTCTCGAGTTTCGACGGGGATGGCCCTTTCACCCACGTGTTTGTTCAGCCACGTCAGGACTCCTGCCTAGTTGCGAGGGACAACTCGGGATTCTCCGCGAGGCTTGGCAGGGCAATTGGGACTCCTCTCAATCTGAGGCGGGAGACCAAGAGTCCCTTTCCATGTGCCACAGGAATCCTGGGACTCCTATCAAGTTTCACGAGGAGTCAGGCATCGTCTCCTTTGGAGGCACTGATCTCCGTGTACCTCTGTAGTTTTCTAAGGATGTGAAACCTCCGGTCACGATGAGGTGGGAACTAGGTCTTTCTCTGTGGTCTCCACAGGGGATTCAGTCATCCTTTCATCTTGGGAGATGCAAGACGAGCGTGCATTCAAGTCACTGCAGGGATATCCGGCCTTATATCGAGTCAGGGCATCGCGGTGTCCATTCCACTTGAGGCCGCAAAATCAGGGTCCCTCTCACATACCTAGAGCTGAGAGAAGCCTCCTCTTGAGGTGCTTGTGGTAAGGTGGTATTCCTCTGGAGTCGAAGCCAGGGACTCACCTCTCATCTCGAGTTGATTCTTGGTCCACGGAGCTCTTTCGTGTTGCTACAGTGACCTCAGGATCCCTCTAGCCTTGAAACAGTGTTCTTGGGGTTTCTCTGGAGTGCCATCAAGGAAATCAAGGCTCCTTTCATGTGTGATGTGCAACAGGGAATTGCTCTGCACGCAGTGCAGGGTATCGGGCCTCATTTTTCGGCGAGGGGGAAGTTTCATGGTTTTTCTCGAGTTGCTGTGTGAACCTGGGGTATATTCTCGAGTTACGACGGGGATGGCCCTTCCACCCACGTGTTTGTTCAGCGACGTCAGGACTCCTGCCTAGTTGCGAGGGACAACTCGGGATTCTCCTCGAGGCTTGGCAGGGCAATTGGGATGCCTCTCCAGCTGAGACGGGAGACCAAGGGTCCCTTTCCACGTGCCACAGGAATCCTGGGAATCCTATCAAGTTTCACGAGGAGTCAGGCATCGTCTCCTTTGGAGGCACTGATCTCCGCGTACCTCTGGAGTTTTCAAAGGATGTGAGGCCTCCGGTCGCGATGAGGTGGGGAAGTAGGTTTCCTTGTGGTGTCCACAGAGGATTCAGACATCCTTTCGTCTTGGGAGATGCAAGACGAGCCTGCATTCAAGTCACTGCAGGGATATCCGGCCTTATTTCGAGTCAGGGCATCGCGGTGTCCATTCCACTTGAGGCCGCAAATCAGGGTCTCTCTCACATACCTAGAGCTGAGAGAAGCCTCCTCTTGAGGTGCTTCTGGTAAGGTGATATTCCTCTGGAGTCGAAGCCAGGGACTAACCTCTCATCTCGAGTTGATTTTTGGTCCACGGAGCTCTTTCGTGTGGCTACAGTGACCTCAGGATCCCTCTAGCCTTGAAACAGTGTTCTTGGGGTTTTTCTGGAGTGCCATCAAGGAAATCAAGGCTCCTTTCATGTGTGATGTGCAACACGGATTTGCTCTGCACGCAGTGCAGGGGAATCGGGCCTCATCTCACGGCGAGGGGGAAGTCTCATGCTTCTTCTCGAGTTGCGGCGGGAACCTGGGGTATATTCTCGAGTTACGACGGGGATGGCACTTCCACACACGTGTTTGTTCAGCGACGTCAAGACTCCTGCCTAGTTGCGAGGGACAACTCGGGATTCTCCTCGAGGGTTGGTAGGGCAATTGGGACGCCTCTCCAGCTGAGGCGGGAGAACAAGTGTCCCTTTCCACGTGCCACAGGAATCCTGGGACTCCTATCAAGTTTCACGAGGAGTCAGGCATCGTCTCCTTTGGAGGCACTGATCTCCGCGTACCTGTGGAGTTTTCAAAGAATGTGAGGCCTCCGGTCGCGATGAGGTGGGGAACTAGGTCTTTTTCTGTGGTCTCCACAGGGGAGTCAGACATCCTTTCGTCTTGGGAGATGCAAGACGAGCCTGCATTCAAGTCACTGCAGGGATATCCGGCCTTATTTCGCGTCAGGGCATCGCGGTGTCCATTCCACTTGAGGCCGCAAATCAGGGTCCCTCTCACATACCTAGAGCTGAGAAAAGCCTCCTCTTGAGGTGCTTCTGGTAAGGTGATATTCCTATGGAGTCGAAGCCAGGGACTAACCTCTCATCTCGAGTTGATTTTTGGTCCACGGAGCTCTTTCGTGTGGCTACAGTGACCTCAGGATCCCTCTAGCCTTGAAACAGTGTTCTTGGGGTTTTTCTGGAGTGCCATCAAGGAAATCAAGGCTCCTTTCATGTGTGATGTGCAACACGGATTTGCTCTGCACGCAGTGCAGGGGAATCAGGCCTCATCTCACGGCGAGGGGGAAGTCTCATGCTTCTTCTCGAGTTGCGGCGGGAACCTGGGGTATATTCTCGAGTTACGACGGGGATGGCTCTTCCACACACGTGTTTGTTCAGCGACGTCAAGACTCCAGCCTAGTTGCGAGGGACAACTCGGGGTTCTCCTCGACGCTTGGCAGGGCAATTGGGACGCCTCTCCAGCTGAGGCGGGAGAACAAGGGTCCCTTTCCATGTGCCACAGGAATCCTGGGACTCCTATAAAGTTTCACGAGGAGTCAGGCATCGTCTCCTTTGGAGGCACTGATCTCCGCGTACCTCTGGAGTTTTCAAAGGATGTGAGGCCTCCGGTCGTCATGAGGTGGGGAACTAGGTCTTTCTCTGTGGTCTCCACAGGGGATTCAGACATCCTTTCGTCTTGGGAGATGCAAGACGAGCCTGCATTCAAGTCACTGCAGGGATATCCGGCCTTATTTCGAGTCAGGGCATCGCGGTGTCCATTCCACTTGAGGCCGCAAAATCAGGGTTCCTCTCACATACCTAGAGCTGAGAGAAGCCTCCTCTTGAGGTGCTTGTGGTAAGGTGGTATTCCTCTGGAGTCGAAGCCAGGGACTAACTTCTCATCTCGAGTTGATTTTTGGTCCACGGAGCTCTTTCGTGTTGCTACAGTGACCTCAGGATCCCTCTAGCCTTGAAACAGTGTTCTTGGGGTTTCTCTGGAGTGCCATCAAGGAAATCAAGGCTCCTTTCATGTGAGATGTGCAACACGGAATTGCTCTGCACGCAGTGGAGGGGAATCGGGCCTCATATCGCGGCGAGGGGGAAGTCTCATGGTTTTTCTCGAGTTACGGCGGGAACCTGGGGTATATTCTCGAGTTACAACGGGGATGGCCCTTCCACACACGTGTTTCTTCAGCGACGTCAGGACTCCTGCCTAGTTGCGAGGGACAACTCGGGATTCTCCTCGAGGCTTGGCAGGGCAATTGGGACGCCTCTCCAGCTGAGGCGGGAGACCAAGGGTCCCTTTCCACGTACCACAGGAATCCTGGAACTCCTGTCAAGTTTCACGAGGAGTCAGGCATCGTCTCCTTTGGAGGCACTGATCTCCGCGTACCTCTGGAGTTTTCAAAGGATGTGAGGCCTCCGGTCGCGATGAGGTGGGGAACTAGGTCTTTCTCTGTGGTCTCCACAGGGGATTCAGACATCCTTTCGTCTTGGGAGATGCAAGACGAGCCTGCATTCAAGACACTGCAGGGATATCCAGCCTTATTTCGAGCCAGGGCATCGCGGTGTCCATTCCACTTGAGGCCGCAATGTCAGGGTCCCTCTCACATACCTAGAGCTGAGAGAAGCCTCCTCTTGAGGTGCTTGTGTAAGGTGGTATTCCTCTGGAGTCGAAGCCAGGGACTAACCTCTCATCTCGAGTTGATTTTTGGTCCACGGAGCTCTTTCGTGTTGCTACAGTGACCTCAGGATCCCTCTAGCCTTGAAACAGTGTTCTTGGGGTTTCTCTGGAGTGCCATCAAGGAAATCAAGGCTCCTTTCATGTGTGATGTGCAACACGGAATTGCTCTGCACGCAGGGCAGGGGCATCGGGCCTCATCTCGCGGCGAGGGGGAAGTCTCATGGTTTTTCTCGAGTTGCGGCGGGAACCTGGGGTATATTCTCGAGGTACGACGGGGATGGCCCTTCCACACACGTGTTTGTTCAGCGACGTCAGGACTCCTGCCTAGTTGCGAGGGACAACTCGGGATTCTCCTCGAGGCTTGGCAGGGCAATTGGGACGCCTCTCCAGCTGAGGCGGGAGACCAAGGGTCCCTTTCCACGTGCCACAGGAATCCTGGGACTCCTGTCAAGTTTCACGAGAAGTCAGGCATCGTCTCCTTTGGAGGCACTGATCTCCGTGTACCTCTGGAATTTTTAAAGGATGTGAGGCCTCCGGTCGCGATGAGGTGGGGAACTAGGTCTTTCTCTGTGGTCTCCACAGGGGATTCAGACATCCTTTCGTCTTGGGAGATGCAAGACGAGCCTGCATTCAAGTCACTGCAGGGATATCCGGCCTTATTTCGAGCCAGGGCATCGCGGTGTCCATTCTACTTGAGGCCGCAAAGTCAGGGTCACTCTCACATACCTAGAGCTGAGAGAAGTCTCCTCTTGAGGTGCTTGTGTAAGGTGGTATTCCTCTGGAGTCGAAGCCAGGGACTAACCTCTCATCTCGAGTTGATTTTTGGTCCACGGAGCTCTTTCGTGTTGCTACAGTGACCTCAGGATCCCTCTAGCCTTGAAACAGTGTTCTTGGGGTTTCTCTGGAGTGCCATCAAGGAAATCAAGGCTCCTTTCATGTGTGATGTGCAACACGGAATTGCTCTGCACGCAGGGCAGGGGAATCGCGCCTCATCTCGCGGCGAGGGGGAAGTCTCATGGTTTTTCTCGAGTTGCGGCGGGAACCTGGGGTATATTCTCGAGTTACGACGGGGATGGCCCTTCCACCCACGTGTTTGTTCAGCGACGTCAGGACTCCTGCCTAGTTGCGAGGGACAACTCGGGGTTCTCCTCGAGGCTTGGCAGGGCAATTGGGACGCCTCTCCAGCTGAGGCGGGAGACCAAGTGTCCCTTTCCACGTGCCACAGGAATCCTGGGACTCCTATCAAGTTTCACGAGGAGTCAGGCATCGTCTCCTTTGGAGGCACTGATCTCCGCGTACCTCTGGAGTTTTCAACGGATGTGAGGCCTCCGGTCGTCATGAGGTGGGGAACTAGGTCTTTCTCTGTGGTCTCCACAGGGGATTCAGACATCCTTTCATCTTGGGAGATGCAAGACGAGCCGGCATTCAAGTATCTGCAGGGATATCCGGCCTTATTTCGCATCAGGGCATCGCGGTGTCCATTCCACTTGAGGCCGCAAACTCAGGGTCCCTCTAACATACCTAGAGCTGAGAGAAGCCTCCTCTTGAGGTGCTTGTGGTAAGTTGGTATTCCTCTGGAGTCGAAGCCAGGGACTAAGCTCTCATCTCGAGTTGATTTTTGGTCCACGGAACTCTTTCGTGTTGCTACAGTGACCTCAGGATCCCTTAGCCTTGAAACAGTGTCCTTGGGGTTTCTCTGGAGTGCCATCAAGGAAATCAAGGCTCCTTTCATGTGTGATGTGCAACACGGAATTGCTCTGCACGCAGGGCAGGGGAATCGGGCCTCATCTCGCGGCGAGGGGGAAGTCTCATGGTTTTTCTCAAGTTGTGGCGGGAACCTGGGGTATATTCTCGAGTTACGACGGGGATGGCCCTTCCACACACGTGTTTGTTCAGCGACGTCAGGACTCCTGCCTAGTTGCGAGGGACAACTCAGGGTTCTCCTCGAGGCTTGGCAGGGCAATTGGGACGCCTCTCCAGCTGAGGCGGGAGACCAAGGGTCCCTTTCCACGTGCCACAGGAATCCTGGGACTCCTATCAAGTTTCACGAGGAGTCAGGCATCGTCTCCTTTGGAGGCACTGATCTCCGCGTACCTCTGGAGTTTTCAATGGATGTGAGGCCTCCGGTCGTCATGAGGTGGGGAACTAGGTCTTTCTCTGTGGTCTCCACAGGGGATTCAGATATCCTTTCATCTTGGGAGATGCAAGACGAGCCTGCATTCAAGTCACTGCAGGGATATGCGGCCTTATTTCGAGCCAGACTATCGCGGTGTCCATTCCACTTGAGGCCGCAAAATCAGGGTCCCTCTCACATACCTAGAGCTGAGAGAAGCCTCCTCTTGAGGTGCTTGTGGTAACGTGGTATTCCTCTGAAGTCGAAGCCAGGGACTAAGCTCTCATCTCGACTTGATTTTTGGTCCACGGAGCTTTTTCGTGTTGCTACAGTGACCTCAGGATCCCTCTAGCCTTGAAACAGTGTTCTTGGGGTTTCTCTGGAGTGCCATCAAGGAAAACAAGGCTCCTTTCATGTGAGATGTGCATCACGGAATTGCTCTGCCCGCAGTGGAGGGGAATCGGGCCTCATATCGCGGCAAGGGAAAAGTCTTATGGTTTTTCTCGAGTTACGGCGGGAACCTGGGGTATATTCTCGAGTTACAACGGGGATGGCCCTTCCACCCACGTGTTTCTTCAGCGACGTCAGGACTCCTGCCTAGTTGTGAGGGACAACTCGGGATTCTCCTCGAGGCTTGGCAGGGCAATTGGACCCCTCTCCAGCTGAGGCGGGAGACCAAGGGTCCCTTTCCACGTGCTACAGGAATCCTGGGACTCCTATAAAGTTTCACGAGGAGTCAGGCATCGTCTCCTTTGGAGGCACTGATCTCCGCGTACCTCTGGAGTTTTCAAAGGATGTGAGGCCTCCGTTCGCCATGAGGTGGGGAACTAGGTCTTTCTCTGTGGTCTCCACAGGAGATTCAGACATCCTTTCGTCTTGGGAGATGCAAGACGAGCCTGCATTCAAGTCACTGCAGGAATATCCAGCCTTATTTCGAGTCAGGGCATCGCGGTGTCCATACCACTTGAGGCCGCAAACTCAGGGTCCCTCTCACATAGCTAGAGCTGAGAGAAGCCTCCTCTTGAGGTGCTTGTGTAAGGTGGTATTCCTCTGGAGTCGAAGCCAGGGACTAACCTCTCATCTCGAGTTGATTTTTGGTCCACGGAGCTCTTTCGTGTTGCTATAGTGACCTCAGGATCCCTCTAGCCTTGAAACAGTGTTCTTGGGGTTTCTCTGGAGTGCCATCAAGGAAATCAAGGCTCCTTTCCTGTGTGATGTGCAACACGGAATTGCTCTGCACCCAGTGCAGGGGAATCGGGCCTCATCTCGCGGCGAGGGTGAAGTGTCATATTTTTACTCGAGTTGCGGTGGGAACCTGTTGTATATTCTCGAGTTACGACGGGGATGGCCCTTCCACACACGTGTTTGTTCAGCGACGTCAGGACTCCTGCCTAGTTGCGAGGGACAACTCGGGATTCTCCTCGAGGCTTGGCAGGGCAATTGGGACGCCTCTCCAGCTGAGGCGGGAGACCAAGGGTCCCTTTCCACGTGCCACAGGAATCCTGGGACAACTATAAAGTTTCACGAGGAGTCAGGCATCGTCTCCTTTGGAGGCACTGATCTCCGCGTACCTCTGGAGTTTTCAAAGGATGTGAGGCCTCCGGTCGCGATGAGGTGGGGAACTAGGTCTTTCTCTGTGGCCTCACAGGGGATTCAGACATCCTTTCATCTTGGGAGATGCAAGACGAGCCTGCATTCAAGTCACTGCAGGGATATCCGGCCTTATTTCGCGTTAGGGCATCGCGGTGTCCATTCCACTTGAGGCCGCAAACTCAGGGTCCCTCTCACATACCTAGAGCTGAGAGAAGCCTCCTCTTGAGGTGCTTGTGGTAAGGTGGTATTCCTCTGGAGTCGAAGCCAGGGACTAAGCTCTCATCTCGAGTTGATTTTTGGTCCACGGAGCTCTTTCGTGTTGCTACAGTGTCCTCAGGATCCCTCTAGCCTTGAAACAGTGTTCTTGGGGTTTCTCTGGATTGCCATCAAGGAAATCAAGGCTCCTTTCTTGTTTGATGTGCAACACGGAATTGCTCTGCATGCAGTGCAGGGGAATCGGGCCTCATCTCGCGGCGAGGGTGGAGTCTCATGGTTTTTCTCGAGTTGCGGCGGGAACCTGGGGTATATTCGCGAGTTACGACGGGGATGGCCCTTCCACCCACGTGTTTGTTCAGCGACGTCAGGACTCCTGCCTAGTTGCGAGGGACATCTCGGGATTCTCCTCGAGGCTTGGCAGGGCAATTGGGATGCCTCTCCAGCTGAGGCGGGAGACCAAGAGTCCCTTTCCACGTGCCACAGCAATCCTGGGACTCCTATCAAGTTTAACGAGGAGTCAGGCATCGTCTCCTTTGGAGGCACTGATCTCCGCGTACCTCTGGAGTTTTCAAAGGATGTGAGGCCTCCGGTCATGATGAGGTGGGGAACTAGGTCTTTCTCTGTGGTCTCCACAGGGGATTCAGACATCCTTTCATCTTGGGAGATGCAAGACGAGCCTGCATTCAAGTCACTGCAGGGATATCCGTCCTTATTTCGAGTCAGGGCATCGCGGTCTCCATTCCACTTGAGTCCGCAAACTCAGGGTCCCTCTCACATAGCTAGAGCTGAGAGAAGCCTCCTCTTGAGGTGCTTGTGGTAAGGTGGTATTCCTCTGGAGTCGAAGCCAGGGACTAACCTCTCATCTCGAGTTGATTTTTGGTCCACGGAGCTCTTTCGTGTTGCTACAGTGACCTCAGGATCCCTCTAGCCTTGAAACAGTGTTCTTGGGGTTTCTCTGGAGTGCCATCAAGGAAATCAAGGCTCCTTTCATGTGTGATGTGCAACACGGAATTGCTCTGCACGCAGGGCAGGGGAATCGGGCCTCATCTCGCGGCGAGGGGGAAGTCTCATGGTTTTTCTCGAGTTGCGGCGGGAACCTGGGGTATATTCTCGAGTTAGGACGGGGATGGCCCTTCCACACACGTGTTTGTTCAGCGACGTCCGGACTCCTGCCTAGTTGCGAGGGACAACTCGGGATTCTCCTCGAGGCTTGGCAGGGCAATTGGGACGCCTCTCCAGCTGAGGCGGGAGACCAAGGGTCCCTTTCCACGTGCCACAGGAATCCTGGGACTCCTGTCAAGTTTCACGAGGAGTCAGGCATCGTCTCCTTTGGAGGCACTGATCTCCGCGTACCTCTGGAGTTTTCAATGGATGTGAGGCCTTCGGTCGTCATGAGGTGGGGAACTAGGTCTTACTCTGTGGTCTCCACAGGGGATTCAGACATCCTTTCATCTTGGGAGATGCAAGACGAGCCTGCATTCAAGTCACTGCAGGGATATGCGGCCTTATTTCGAGCCAGACTATGGCGGTGTCCATTCCACTTGAGGCCGCAAACTCAGGGTCCCTCTCACATACCTAGAGCTGAGAGAAGCCTCCTCTTGAGGTGCTTGTGGTAAGGTGGTATTCCTCTGGAGTCGAAGCCAGGGACTAACCTCTCATCTCGAGTTGATTTTTGGTCCACTGAGCTCTTTCATGTTGCTACAGTGTCCTCAGGATCCCTCTAGCCTTGAAACAGTGTTCTTAGGGTTTCTCTGGAGTGCCATCAAGGAAATCAAGGCTCCTTTCATGTGTGATGTGCAACACGGAATTGCTCTGCATGCAGTGCAGGGGAATCGGGCCTCATCTCGCGGCGAGGGGGAAGTCTCATGGTTTTTCTCGAGTTGCGGCGGGAACCTGGGGTATAATCTCGAGTTACGACGGGGATGGCCCTTCCACACACGTGTTTCTTCAGCGACGTCAGGACTCCTGCCTAGTTGTGAGGGACAACTCGGGATTCTCCTCGAGGCTTGGCAGGGCAATTGGGACACCTCTCCAGCTGAGGCGGGAGACCAAGGGTCCCTTTCCACGTGCTACAGGAATCCTGGGACTCCTATAAAGTTTCACGAGGAGTCAGGCATCGTCTCCTTTGGAGGCACTGATCTCCGCGTACCTCTGGAGTTTTCAAAGGATGTGAGGCCTCCGGTCGCCATGAGGTGGGGAACTAGGTCTTTCTCTGTGGTCTCCACAGGAGATTCAGACATCCTTTCGTCTTGGGAGATGCAAGACGAGCCTGCATTCAAGTCACTGCAGGGATATTCGGCCTTATTTCGAGTCAGGGCATCGCGGTGTCCATTCCACTTGAGGCCGCAAAATCAGGGTCCCTCTCACATACTTAGAGCTGAGAGCAGCCTCCTCTTGAGGTGCTTGTGGTAAGGTGGTATTCCTCTGGAGTCGAAGCCAGGGACTAACCTCTCATCTCGAGTTGATTTTTGGTCCACGGAGCTCTTTCGTGTTGCTACAGTGACCTCAGGATCCCCCTAGCCTGGAAAGAGTGTTCTTGGGGTTTCTCTGGAGTGCCATCAAGGAAATCAAGGCTCCTTTCTTGTTTGATGTGCAACACGGAATTGCTCTGCATGCAGTGCAGGGGAATCGGGCCTCATCTCGCGGCGAGGGGGAAGTCTCATGGTTTTTCTCAAGTTGCGGCGGGAACCTGGGGTATATTCTCGAGTTACGACGGGGATGGCCCTTCCACACACGTGTTTCTTCAGCGACGTCAGGACTACTGCCTAGTTCCGAGGGACAACTCCGGATTCTGCTCCAGGTTTGGCAGGGCAATTGGGACGCCTCTCCAGCTGAGGCGGGAGACCAAGGGTCCCTTTCCACGTGCCACAGGAATCCTGGGACTCCTATCAAGTTTCACGAGGAGTCAGGCATCGTCTCCTTTGGAGGCACTGATCTCCGCGTACCTCTGGAGTTTTCAAAGGATGTGAGGCCTCTGGTCGCGATGAGGTGGGGAACTAGGTCTTTCTCTGTGGTCTCCACAGGGGATTCAGACATCCTTTCGTCTTGGAAGATGCAAGACGAGCCGGCATTCAAGTATCTGCAGGGATATCCGGCCTTATTTCGCATCAGGGCATCGCGGTGTCCATACCACTTGAGGCCGCAAACTCAGTGTCCCTCTCACATACCTAGAGCTGAGAGAAGCCTCCTCTTGAGGTGCTTGTGTAAGGTGGTATTCCTCTGGAGTCGAAGCCAGGGACTAACCTCTCATCTCGAGTTGATTTTTGGTCCACGAAGCTCTTTCGTGTTGCTATAGTGACCTCAGGATCCCTCTAGCCTTGAAACAGTGTTCTTGGGGTTTCTCTGGAGTGCCATCAAGGAAATCAAGGCTCCTTTCATGTGTGATGTGCAACACGGAATTGCTCTGCACCCAGTGCAGGGGAATCGGGACTCATCTCGCGGCGAGGGGGAAGTCTCATGGTTTTACTCGAGTTGCGGGGGGAACCTGTTGTATATTCTCGAGTTACGACGGGGATGGCCCTTCCACACACGTGTTTGTTCAGCGACGTCAGGACTCCTGCCTAGTTGCGAGGGACAACTCGGGATTCTCCTCGAGGCTTGGCAGGGCAATTGGGACGCCTCTCCAGCTGAGGCGGGAGACCAAGGGTCCCTTTCCACGTGCCACAGGAATCCTGGGACAACTATAATGTTTCACGAGGAGTCAGGCATCGTCTCCTTTGGAGGAACTGATCTCCGCGTACCTCTGGAGTTTTCAAAGAATGTGAGGCCTCCGGTCGCGATGAGGTGGGGAAGTAGGTCTTTCTCTGTGGTCTCCACAGGGGATTCAGACATCCTTTCATCTTGGGAGATGCAAGACGAGCCTGCATTCAAGTCACTGCAGGGATATCCGGCCTTATTTGGCGTCATGGCATCGCGGTGTCCATTCCACTTGAGGCCGCAAACTCAGGGTCCCTCTCACATACCTAGAGCTTAGAGAAGCCTCCTCTTGAGGTGCTTGTGGTAAGGTGGTATTCCTCTGGAGTCGAAGCCAGGGAGTAAGCTCTCATCTCGAGTTGATTTTTGGTCCACGGAGCTCTTTCGTGTTGCTACAGTGACCTCAGGATCCCTCTAGCCTTGAAACAGTGTTCTTGGGGTTTGCTGGAGTGCCGTCAAGGAAATCCAGGCTCCTTTCATGTGTGATGTGCAACACGGAATTGCTCTGCATGCAGTGCAGGGGAATCGGGCCTCATCTCGCGGCGAGGGGGAAGTCTCATGGTTTTTCTCGAGTTGCGGCGGGAACCTGCGGTATATTCTCGAAGTACGACGGGGATGGCCCTTCCAACCTCGTGTTTGTTCAGCGACGTCAGGACTTCTGCCTAGTTGCGAGGGACAACTCGGGGTTTTCCTCGAGGCTTGGCAGGGCAATTGGGACGCCTCTCCAGCTGAGGCGGGAGACCAAGGGTCCCTTTCCACGTGCTACAGGAATCCTGGGACTCCTGTAAAGTTTCACGAGGAGTCAGGCATCGTCTCCTTTGGAGGCACTGATCTCCGCGTACCTCTGGAGTTTTCAAAGGATGTGAGGCCTCCGGTCGTCATGAGGTGGGAAACTAGGTCTTTCTCTGTGGTCTCCACAGGGGATTCAGACCCCCTTTCGTCTTGGGAGATTCAAGACGAGGCTGCATTCAAGTCACTGCAGGGATATTCGGCCTTATTTCGAGTCAGGGAATCACGGTGTCCATTCCACTTGAGGCCGCAATATCAGGGTCCCTCTCACATAGCTAGAGCTTAGAGAAGCCTCCTCTTGAGGTGCTTGTGGTAAGGTGGTATTCCTCTGGAGTCGAAGCCAGGGATTAATCTCTCATCTCGAGTTGATTTTTGGTCCACGGAGCTCTTTCGTGTTGCTACAGTGACCTCAGGATCCCTCTAGCCTTGAAACAGTGTTCTTGGGGTTTCTCTGGAGTGCCATCAAGGAAATCAAGGCTCCTTTCATGTGTGATGTGCAACACGGAATTTCTCTGCACGCAGTGCAGGGGAATCGGGCCTCATCTCACGGCGAGGGGGAAGTCTCATGGTTTTTCTCGAGTTGCGGCGGGAACCTGGGGTATATTCTCGAGTTACGACGGGGATGGCCCTTCCATACACGTGTTTGTTCAGCGACGTCAGGACTCCTGCCTAGTTGCGAGGGACAACTCGGAATTCTCCTCGAGGCTTGGCAGGGCAATTGGGACGCCTCTCCAGCTGAGGCGAGAGACCAAGGGTCCCTTTCCATGTGCCACAGGAATCCTGGGACTCCTATAAAGTTTCACGAGAAGTCAGGCATCGTCTCCTTTGGAGGCACTGATCTCCGCGTACCTCTGGAGTTTTCAAACGATGTGAGGCCTTCGGTCGTCATGAGGTGGAGAACTAGGTCTTTCACTGTGGTCTCCACAGGGGATTCAGACATCCTTTCGTCTTGGGAGATGCAAGACGAGCCTGCATTCAAGTCACTGCAGGGATATCCGGCCTTATTTCGAGTCAGGGCATCGCGGTGTCCATTCCACTTGAGGCCGCAAAATCAGGGTCCCTCTCACATACCTACAGCTGAGAGAAGCCTCCTCTTGAGGTGCTTGTGGTAACGTGGTATTCCTCTGAAGTCGAAGCCAGGGACTAAGCTCTCATCTCGACTTGATTTTTGGTCCACGGAGCTTTTTCGTGTTGCTACAGTGACCTCAGGATCCCTCTAGCCTTGAAACAGTGTTCTTGGGGTTTCTCTGGAGTGCCATCAAGGAAAACAAGGCTCCTTTCATGTGAGATGTGCATCACGGAATTGCTCTGCCCGCAGTGGAGGGGAATCGGGCCTCATATCGCGGCAAGGGAAAAGTCTTATGGTTTTTCTCGAGTTACGGCGGGAACCTGGGGTATATTCTCGAGTTACAACGGGGATGGCCCTTCCACCCAGGTGTTTCTTCAGCGACGTCAGGACTCCTGCCTAGTTGTGAGGGACAACTCGGTATTCTCCTCGAGGCTTGGCAGGGCAATTGGACGCCTCTCCAGCTGAGGCGGGAGACCAAGGGTCCCTTTCCACGTGCTACAGGAATCCTGGGACTCCTATAAAGTTTCACGAGGAGTCAGGCATCGTCTCCTTTGGAGGCACTGATCTCCGCGTACCTCTGGAGTTTTCAAAGGATGTGAGGCCTCCGTTCGCCATGAGGTGGGGAACTAGGTCTTTCTCTGTGGTCTCCACAGGAGATTCAGACATCCTTTCGTCTTGGGAGATGCAAGACGAGCCTGCATTCAAGTCACTGCAGGAATATCCAGCCTTATTTCGAGTCAGGGCATCGCGGTGTCCATACCACTTGAGGCCGCAAACTCAGGGTCCCTCTCACATAGCTAGAGCTGAGAGAAGCCTCCTCTTGAGGTGCTTGTGTAAGGTGGTATTCCTCTGGAGTCGAAGCCATGGACTAACCTCTCATCTCGAGTTGATTTTTGGTCCACGGAGCTCTTTCGTGTTGCTATAGTGACCTCAGGATCCCTCTAGCCTTGAAACAGTGTTCTTGGGGTTTCTCTGGAGTGCCATCAAGGAAATCAAGGTTCTTTTACTGTGTGATGTGCAACACGGAATTGCTCTGCACCCATTGCAGGGGAATCGGGCCTCATCTCGCGGCAAGGGTGAAGTCTCATATTTTTACTCGAGTTGCGGTGGGAACCTGTTGTATATTCTCGAGTTACGACGGGGATGGCCCTTCCACACACGTGTTTGTTCAGCGACGTCAGGACTCCTGCCTAGTTGCGAGGGACAACTCGGGATTCTCCTCGAGGCTTGGCAGGGCAATTGGGACGCCTCTCCAGCTGAGGCGGGAGACCAAGGGTCCCTTTCCACGTGCCACAGGAATCCTGGGACAACTATAAAGTTTCACGAGGAGTCAGGCATCGTCTCCTTTGGAGGCACTGATCTCCGCGTACCTCTGGAGTTTTCAAAGGATTTGAGGCCTCCGGTCGCGATGAGGTGGGGAACTCGGTCTTTCTCTGTGGCCTCACAGGGGATTCAGACATCCTTTCATCTTGGGAGATGCAAGACGAGCCTGCATTCAAGTCACTGCAGGGATATCCGGCCTTATTTCGCGTCAGGGCATCGCGGTGTCCATTCCACTTGAGGCCGCAAACTCAGGGTCCCTCTCACATACCTAGAGCTGAGAGAAGCCTCCTCTTGAGGTGCTTGTGGTAAGGTGGTATTCCTCTGGAGTCGAAGCCAGGGACTAAGCTCTCATCTCGAGTTGATTTTTGGTCCACGGAGCTCTTTCGTGTTGCTACAGTGTCCTCAGGATCCCTCTAGCCTTGAAACAGTGTTCTTGGGGTTTCTCTGGATTGCCATCAAGGAAATCAAGGCTCCTTTCTTGTTTGATGTGCAACACGGAATTGCTCTGCATGCAGTGCAGGGGAATCGGGCCTCATCTCGCGGCGAGGGTGGAGTCTCATGGTTTTTCTCGAGTTGCGGCGGGAACCTGGGGTATATTCGCGAGTTACGACGGGGATGGCCCTTCCACCCACGTGTTTGTTCAGCGACGTCAGGACTCCTGCCTAGTTGCGAGGGACAACTCGGGGTTCTCCTCGAGGCTTGGCAGGGCAATTGGGATGCCTCTCCAGTTGAGGCGGGAGACCAAGAGTCCCTTTCCACGTGCCACAGCAATCCTGGGACTCCTATCAAGTTTCACGAGGAGTCAGGCATCGTCTCCTTTGGAGGCACTGATCTCCGCGTACCTCTGGAGTTTTCAAAGGATGTGAGGCCTCCGGTCGCGATGAGGTGGGGAACTAGGTCTTTCTCTGTGGTCTCCACAGGGGATTCAGACATCCTTTCATCTTGGGAGATGCAAGACGAGCCTGCATTCAAGTCACTGCAGGGATATCCGTCCTTATTTCGAGTCAGGGCATCGCGGTGTCCATTCCACTTGAGTCCGCAAACTCAGGGTCCCTCTCACATAGCTAGAGCTGAGAGAAGCCTCCTCTTGAGGTGCTTGTGGCAAGGTGGTATTCCTCTGGAGTCGAAGCCAGGGACTAACCTTTCATCTCGAGTTGATTTTTGGTCCACGGAGCTCTTTCGTGTTGCTACAGTGACCTCAGGATCCCTCTAGCCTTGAAACAGTGTTCTTGGGGTTTCTCTGGAGTGCCATCAAGGAAATCAAGGCTCCTTTCATGTGTGATGTGCAACACGGAATTGCTCTGCACGCAGGGCAGGGGAATCGGGCCTCATCTCGCGGCGAGGGGGAAGTCTCATGGTTTTTCTCGAGTTGCGGCGGGAACCTGGGGTATATTCTCGAGTTAGGACGGGGATGGCCCTTCCACACACGTGTTTGTTCAGCGACGTCCGGACTCCTGCCTAGTTGCGAGGGACAACTCGGGATTCTCCTCGAGGCTTGGCAGGGCAATTGGGACGCCTCTCCAGCTGAGGCGGGAGACCAAGGGTCCCTTTCCACGTGCCACAGGAATTCTGGGACTCCTATCAAGTTTCACGAGGAGTCAGGCATCGTCTCCTTTGGAGGCACTGATCTCCGCGTACCTCTGGAGTTTTCAATGGATGTGAGGCCTCCGGTCGTCATGAGGTGGGGAACTAGGTCTTCCTCTGTGGTCTCCACAGGGGATTCAGACATCCTTTCATCTTGGGAGATGCAAGACGAGCCTGCATTCAAGTCACTGCAGGGATATGCGGCCTTATTTCGAGCCAGACTATGGCGGTGTCCATTCCACTTGAGGCCGCAAACTCAGGGTCCCTCTCACATACATAGAGCTGAGAGAAGCCTCCTCTTGAGGTGCTTGTGGTAAGGTGGTATTCCTCTGGAGTCGAAGCCAGGGACTAAGCTCTCATCTCGAGTTGATTTTTGGTCCACTGAGCTCTTTCATGTTGCTACAGTGTCCTCAGGATCCCTCTAGCCTTGAAACAGTGTTCTTGGGGTTTCTCTGGAGTGCCATCAAGGAAATCAAGGCTCCTTTCATGTGTGATGTGCAACACGGAATTGCTCTGCATGCAGTGCAGGGGAATCGGGCCTCATCTCGCGGCGAGGGGGAAGTCTCATGGTTTTTCTCGAGTTGCGGCGGGAACCTGGGGTATATTCTCGAGTTACGACGGGGATGGCCCTTCCACACACGTGTTTCTTCAGCGACGTCAGGACTCCTGCCTAGTTCTGAGGGACAACTCGGGATTCTCCTCGAGGCTTGGCAGGGCAATTGGGACGCCTCTCCAGCTGAGGCGGGAGACCAAGGGTCCCTTTCCACGTGCTACAGGAATCCTGGGACTCCTATAAAGTTTCACGAGGAGTCAGGCATCGTCTCCTTTGGAGGCACTGATCTCCGCGTACCTCTGGAGTTTTCAAAGGATGTGAGGCCTCCGGTCGCCATGAGGTGGGGAACTAGGTCTTTCTCTGTGGTCTCCACAGGAGATTCAGACATCCTTTCGTCTTGGGAGATGCAAGACGAGCCTGCATTCAAGTCACTGCAGGGATATTCGGCCTTATTTCGAGTCAGGGCATCGCGGTGTCCATTCCACTTGAGGCCGCAAAATCAGGGTCCCTCTCACATACTTAGAGCTGAGAGAAGCCTCCTCTTGAGGTGCTTGTGGTAAGGTGGTATTCCTCTGGAGTCGAAGCCAGGGACTAACCTCTCATCTCGAGTTGATTTTTGGTCCACGGAGCTCTTTCGTGTTGCTACAGTGACCTCAGGATCCCCCTAGCCTGGAAAGAGTGTTCTTGGGGTTTCTCTGGAGTGCCATCAAGGAAATCAAGGCTCCTTTCTTGTTTGATGTGCAACACGGAATTGCTCTGCATGCAGTGCAGGGGAATCGGGCCTCATCTCGCGGCGAGGGGGAAGTCTCATGGTTTTTCTCAAGTTGCGGTGGGAACCTGGGGTATATTCTCGAGTTACGACGGGGATGGCCCTTCCACCCACGTGTTTCTTCAGCGACGTCAAGCCTCCTGCCTAGTTCCGAGGGACAACTCCGGATTCTGCTCCAGGTTTGGCAGGGCAATTGGGACGCCTCTCCAGCTGAGGCGGGAGACCAAGGGTCCCTTTCCACGTGCCACAGGAATCCTGGGACTCCTATCAAGTTTCACGAGGAGTCAGGCATCGTCTCCTTTGGAGGCACTGATCTCCGCGTACCTCTGGAGTTTTCAAAGGATGTGAGGCCTCTGGTCGCGATGAGATGCGGAACTAGGTCTTTCTCTGTGGTCTCCACAGGGGATTCAGACATCCTTTCGTCTTGGAAGATGCAAGACGAGCCTGCATTCAAGTATCTGCAGGGATATCCGGCCTTATTTCGCATTAGGGCATCGTGGTGTCCATACCACTTGAGGCCGCAAACTCAGTGTCCCTCTCACATACCTAGAGCTGAGAGAAGCCTCCTCTTGAGGTGCTTATGTAAGGTGGTATTCCTCTGGAGTCGAAGCCAGGGACTAACCTCTCATCTCGAGTTGATTTTTGGTCCACGGAGCTCTTTCGTGTTGCTATAGTGACCTCAGGATCCCTCTAGCCTTGAAACAGTGTTCTTGGGGTTTCTCTGGAGTGCCATCAAGGAAATCAAGGCTCCTTTCATGTGTGATGTGCAACACGGAATTGCTCTGCACCCAGTGCAGGGGAATCGGGACTCATCTCGCGGCGAGGGGGAAGTCTCATGGTTTTACTCGAGTTGCGGGGGGAACCTGTTGTATATTCTCGAGTTACGACGGGGATGGCCCTTCCACACACGTGTTTGTTCAGCGACGTCAGGACTCCTGCCTAGTTGCGAGGGACAACTCGGGATTCTCCTCGAGGCTTGGCAGGGCAATTGGGACGCCTCTCCAGCTGAGGCGGGAGACCAAGGGTCCCTTTCCACGTGCCACAGGAATCCTGGGACAACTATAATGTTTCACGAGGAGTCAGGCATCGTCTCCTTTGGAGGAACTGATCTCCGCGTACCTCTGGAGTTTTCAAAGAATGTGAGGCCTCCGGTCGCGATGAGGTGGGGAAGTAGGTCTTTCTCTGTGGTCTCCACAGGGGATTCAGACATCCTTTCATCTTGGGAGATGCAAGACGAGCCTGCATTCAAGTCACTGCAGGGATATCCGGCCTTATTTGGCGTCATGGCATCGCGGTGTCCATTCCACTTGAGGCCGCAAACTCAGGGTCCCTCTCACATACCTAGAGCTTAGAGAAGCCTCCTCTTGAGGTGCTTGTGGTAAGGTGGTATTCCTCTGGAGTCGAAGCCAGGGAGTAAGCTCTCATCTCGAGTTGATTTTTGGTCCACGGAGCTCTTTTGTGTTGCTACAGTGACCTCAGGATCCCTCTAGCCTTGAAACAGTGTTCTTGGGGTTTGCTGGAGTGCCATCAAGGAAATCCAGGCTCCTTTCATGTGTGATGTGCAACACGGAATTGCTCTGCATGCAGTGCAGGGGAATCGGGCCTCATCTCGCGGCGAGGGGGAAGTCTCATGGTTTTTCTCGAGTTGCGGCGGGAACCTGCGGTATATTCTCGAAGTACGACGGGGATGGCCCTTCCAACCTCGTGTTTGTTCAGCGACGTCAGGACTTCTGCCTAGTTGCGAGGGACAACTCGGGGTTTTCCTCGAGGCTTGGCAGGGCAATTGTGACGCCTCTCCAGCTGAGGCGGGAGACCAAGGGTCCCTTTCCACGTGCCACAGGAATCCTGGGACAACTATAATGTTTCACGAGGAGTCAGGCATCGTCTCCTTTGGAGGAACTGATCTCCGCGTACCTCTGGAGTTTTCAAAGAATGTGAGGCCTCCGGTCGCGATGAGGTGGGGAAGTAGGTCTTTCTCTGTGGTCTCCACAGGGGATTCAGACATCCTTTCATCTTGGGAGATGCAAGACGAGCCTGCATTCAAGTCACTGCAGGGATATCCGGCCTTATTTGGCGTCATGGCATCGCGGTGTCCATTCCACTTGAGGCCGCAAACTCAGCGTCCCTCTCACATACCTAGAGCTTAGAGAAGCCTCCTCTTGAGGTGCTTGTGGTAAGGTGGTATTCCTCTGGAGTCGAAGCCAGGGAGTAAGCTCTCATCTCGAGTTGATTTTTGGTCCACGGAGCTCTTTCGTGTTGCTACAGTGACCTCAGGATCCCTCTAGCCTTGAAACAGTGTTCTTGGGGTTTGCTGGAGTGCCGTCAAGGAAATCCAGGCTTCTTTCATGTGTGATGTGCAACACGGAATTGCTCTGCATGCAGTGCAGGGGAATCGGGCCTCATCTCGCGGCGAGGGGGAAGTCTCATGGTTTTTCTCGAGTTGCGGCGGGAACCTGCGGTATATTCTCGAAGTACGACGGGGATGGCCCTTCCAACCTCGTGTTTGTTCAGCGACGTCAGGACTTCTGCCTAGTTGCGAGGGACAACTCGAAGTTTTCCTCGAGGCTTGGCAGGGCAATTGGGACGCCTCTCCAGCTGAGGCGGGAGACCAAGGGTCCCTTTCCACGTGCTACAGGAATCCTGGGACTCCTGTAAAGTTTCACGAGGAGTCAGGCATCGTCTCCTTTGGAGGCACTGATCTCCGCGTACCTCTGGAGTTTTCAAAGGATGTGAGGCCTCCGGTCGCGATGAGGTGGGGAACTAGGTCTTTCTCTGTGGTCTCCACAGGGGATTCAGACCCCCTTTCGTCTTGGGAGATTCAAGACGAGGCTGCATTCAAGTCACTGCAGGGATATTCGGCCTTATTTCGAGTCAGGGCATCACGGTGTCCATTCCACTTGAGGCCGCAATATCAGGGTCCCTCTCACATAGCTAGAGCTGAGAGAAGCCTCCTCTTGAGGTGCTTGTGGTAAGGTGGTATTCCTCTGGAGTCGAAGCCAGGGATTAATCTCTCATCTCGAGTTGATTTTTGGTCCACGGAGCTCTTTCGTGTTGCTACAGTGACCTCAGGATCCCTCTAGCCTTGAAACAGTGTTCTTGGGGTTTCTCTGGAGTGCCATCAAGGAAATCAAGGCTCCTTTCATGTGTGATGTGCAACACGGAATTTCTCTGCACGCAGTGCAGGGGAATCGGGCCTCATCTCACGGCGAGGGGGAAGTCTCATGGTTTTTCTCGAGTTGCGGCGGGAACCTGGGGTATATTCTCGAGTTACGACGGGGATGGCCCTTCCATACACGTGTTTGTTCAGCGACGTCAGGACTCCTGCCTAGTTGCGAGGGACAACTCGGGATTCTCCTCGAGGCTTGGCAGGGCAATTGGGACGCCTCTCCAGCTGAGGCGGGAGACCAAGGGTCCCTTTCCATGTGCCACAGGAATCCTGGGACTCCTATAAAGTTTCACGAGAAGTCAGGCATCGACTCCTTTGGAGGCACTGATCTCCGCGTACCTCTGGAGTTTTCAAACGATGTGAGGCCTCCGGTCGTCATGAGGTGGGGAACTAGGTCTTTCTCTGTGGTCTCCACAGGGGATTCAGACATCCTTTCGTCTTGGGAGATGCAAGACGAGCCTGCATTCAAGTCACTGCAGGGATATCCGGCCTTATTTCGAGTCAGGGCATCGCGGTGTCCATTCCACTTGAGGCCGCAAAATCAGGGTCCCTCTCACATACCTACAGCTGAGAGAAGCCTCCTCTTGAGGTGCTTGTGGTAACGTGGTATTCCTCTGAAGTCGAAGCCAGGGACTAAGCTCTCATCTCGACTTGATTTTTGGTCCACGGAGCTTTTTCGTGTTGCTACAGTGACCTCAGGATCCCTCTAGCCTTGAAACAGTGTTCTTGGGGTTTCTCTGGAGTGCCATCAAGGAAAACAAGGCTCCTTTCATGTGAGATGTGCATCACGGAATTGCTCTGCCCGCAGTGGAGGGGAATCGGGCCTCATATCGCGGCAAGGGAAAAGTCTTATGGTTTTTCTCGAGTTACGGCGGGAACCTGGGGTATATTCTCGAGTTACAACGGGGATGGCCCTTCCACCCACGTGTTTCTTCAGCGACGTCAGGACTCCTGCCTAGTTGCGAGGGACAACTCGGTATTCTCCTCGAGGGTTGGTAGGGCAATTGGGACCCCTCTCCAGCTGAGGCGGGAGAACAAGTGTCCCTTTCCACGTGCCACAGGAATCCTGGGACTCCTATCAAGTTTCACGAGGAGTCAGGCATCGTCTCCTTTGGAGGCACTGATCTCCGCGTACCTGTGGAGTTTTCAAAGAATGTGAGGCCTCCGGTCGCGATGAGGTGGGGAACTAGGTCTTTTTCTGTGGTCTCCACAGGGGAGTCAGACATCCTTTCGTCTTGGGAGATGCAAGACGAGCCTGCATTCAAGTCACTGCAGGGATATCCGGCCTTATTTCGAGTCAGGGCATCGCGGTGTCTATTCCACTTGAGGCCGCAAATCAGGGTCCCTCTCACATACCTAGAGCTGAGAGAAGCCTCCTCTTGAGGTGCTTCTGGTAAGGTGATATTCTTCTGGAGTCGAAGCCAGGGACTAACCTCTCATCTCGAGTTGATTTTTGGTCCACGGAGCTCTTTCGTGTGGCTACAGTGACCTCAGGATCCCTCTAGCCTTGAAACAGTGTTCTTGGGGTTTTTCTGGAGTGCCATCAAGGAAATCAAGGCTCCTTTCATGTGTGATGTGCAACACGGATTTGCTCTGCACGCAGTGCAGGGGAATCGGGCCTCATCTCACGGCGAGGGGGAAGTCTCATGCTTCTTCTCGAGTTGCGGCGGGAACCTGGGGTATATTCTCGAGTTTCGACGGGGATGGCTCTTCCACACACGTGTTTGTTCAGCGACGTCAAGACTCCTGCCTAGTTGCGAGGGACAACTCGGGATTCTCCTCGACGCTTGGCAGGGCAATTGGGACTCCTCTCCAGCTGAGGCGGGAGACCAAGGGTCCCTTTCCATGTGCCACAGGAATCCTGGGACTCCTATAAAGTTTCACGAGGAGTCAGGCATCGTCTCCTTTGGAGGCACTGATCTCCGCGTACCTCTGGAGTTTTCAAAGGATGTGAGGCCTCCGGTCGTCATGAGGTGGGAAACTAGGTCTTTCTCTGTGGTCTCCACAGGGGATTCAGACATCCTTTCGTCTTGGGAGATGCAAGACGAGCCTGCATTCAAGTCACTGCAGGGATATCCGGCCTTATTTCGAGTCAGGACATTGCGGTGTCCATTCCACTTGAGGCCGCAAAATCAGGGTTCCTCTCACATACCTAGAGCTGAGAGAAGCCTCCTCTTGAGGTGCTTGTGGTAAGGTGGTATTCCTCTGGAGTCGAAGCCAGGGACTAATCTCTCATCTCGAGTTGATTTTTGGTCCACGGAGCTCTTTGGTGTTGCTACAGTGACCTCAGGATCCCTCTAGCCTTGTAACAGTGTTCTTGGGGTTTCTCTGGAGTGCCATCAAGGAAATCAAGGCTCCTTTCATGTGAGATGTGCAACACGGAATTGCTCTGCACGCAGTGGAGGGGAATCGGGCCTCATATCGCGGAGAGGGGGAAGTCTCATGGTTTTTCTCGAGTTGCGGCGGGAACCTGCGGTATATTCTCGAAGTACGACGGGGATGGCCCTTCCAACCTCGTGTTTGTTCAGGGACGTCAGGACTTCTGCCTAGTTGCGAGGGACAACTCGGGGTTTTCCTCGAGGCTTGGCAGGGCAATTGTGACGCCTCTCCAGCTGAGGCGGGAGACCAAGGGTCCCTTTCCACGTGCCACAGGAATCCTGGGACAACTATAATGTTTCACGAGGAGTCAGGCATCGTCTCCTTTGGAGGAACTGATCTCCGCGTACCTCTGGAGTTTTCAAAGAATGTGAGGCCTCCGGTCGCGATGAGGTGGGGAAGTAGGTCTTTCTCTGTGGTCTCCACAGGGGATTCAGACATCCTTTCATCTTGGGAGATGCAAAACGAGCCTGCATTCAAGTCACTGCAGGGATATCCGGCCTTATTTGGCGTCATGGCATCGCGGTGTCCATTCCACTTGAGGCCGCAAACTCAGGGTCCCTCTCACATACCTAGAGCTTAGAGAAGCCTCCTCTTGAGGTGCTTGTGGTAAGGTGGTATTCCTCTGGAGTCGAAGCCAGGGAGTAAGCTCTCATCTCGAGTTGATTTTTGGTCCACGGAGCTCTTTCGTGTTGCTACAGTGACCTCAGGATCCCTCTAGCCTTGAAACAGTGTTCTTGGGGTTTGCTGGAGTGCCGTCAAGGAAATCCAGGCTTCTTTCATGTGTGATGTGCAACACGGAATTGCTCTGCATGCAGTGCAGGGGAATCGGGCCTCATCTCGCGGCGAGGGGGAAGTCTCATGGTTTTTCTCGAGTTGCGGCGGGAACCTGCGGTATATTCTCGAAGTACGACGGGGATGGCCCTTCCAACCTCGTGTTTGTTCAGCGACGTCAGGACTTCTGCCTAGTTGCGAGGGACAACTCGGGGTTTTCCTCGAGGCTTGGCAGGGCAATTGGGACGCCTCTCCAGCTGAGGCGGGAGACCAAGGGTCCCTTTCCACGTGCTACAGGAATCCTGGGACTCCTGTAAAGTTTCACGAGGAGTCAGGCATCGTCTCCTTTGGAGGCACTGATCTCCGCGTACCTCTGGAGTTTTCAAAGGATGTGAGGCCTCCGGTCGCGATGAGGTGGGGAACTAGGTCTTTCTATGTGGTCTCCACAGGGGATTCAGACCCCCTTTCGTCTTGGGAGATTCAAGACGAGGCTGCATTCAAGTCACTGCAGGGATATTCGGCCTTATTTCGAGTCAGGGCATCACGGTGTCCATTCCACTTGAGGCCGCAATATCAGGGTCCCTCTCACATAGCTAGAGCTGAGAGAAGCCTCCTCTTGAGGTGCTTGTGGTAAGGTGGTATTCCTCTGGAGTCGAAGCCAGGGATTAATCTCTCATCTCGAGTTGATTTTTGGTCCACGGAGCTCTTTCGTGTTGCTACAGTGACCTCAGGATCCCTCTAGCCTTGAAACAGTGTTCTTGGGGTTTCTCTGGAGTGCCATCAAGGAAATCAAGGCTCCTTTCATGTGTGATGTGCAACACGGAATTTCTCTGCACGCAGTGCAGGGGAATCGGGCCTCATCTCACGGCGAGGGGGAAGTCTCATGGTTTTTCTCGAGTTGCGGCGGGAACCTGGGGTATATTCTCGAGTTACGACGGGGATGGCCCTTCCATACACGTGTTTGTTCAGCGACGTCAGGACTCCTGCCTAGTTGCGAGGGACAACTCGGGATTCTCCTCGAGGCTTGGCAGGGCAATTGGGACGCCTCTCCAGCTGAGGCGGGAGACCAAGGGTCCCTTTCCATGTGCCACAGGAATCCTGGGACTCCTATAAAGTTTCACGAGAAGTCAGGCATCGACTCCTTTGGAGGCACTGATCTCCGCGTACCTCTGGAGTTTTCAAACGATGTGAGGCCTCCGGTCGTCATGAGGTGGGGAACTAGGTCTTTCTCTGTGGTCTCCACAGGGGATTCAGACATCCTTTCGTCTTGGGAGATGCAAGACGAGCCTGCATTCAAGTCACTGCAGGGATATCCGGCCTTATTTCGAGTCAGGGCATCGCGGTGTCCATTCCACTTGAGGCCGCAAAATCAGGGTCCCTCTCACATACCTACAGCTGAGAGAAGCCTCCTCTTGAGGTGCTTGTGGTAACGTGGTATTCCTCTGAAGTCGAAGCCAGGGACTAAGCTCTCATCTCGACTTGATTTTTGGTCCACGGAGCTTTTTCGTGTTGCTACAGTGACCTCAGGATCCCTCTAGCCTTGAAACAGTGTTCTTGGGGTTTCTCTGGAGTGCCATCAAGGAAAACAAGGCTCCTTTCATGTGAGATGTGCATCACGGAATTGCTCTGCCCGCAGTGGAGGGGAATCGGGCCTCATATCGCGGCAAGGGAAAAGTCTTATGGTTTTTCTCGAGTTACGGCGGGAACCTGGGGTATATTCTCGAGTTACAACGGGGATGGCCCTTCCACCCACGTGTTTCTTCAGCGACGTCAGGACTCCTGCCTAGTTGCGAGGGACAACTCGGTATTCTCCTCGAGGGTTGGTAGGGCAATTGGGACCCCTCTCCAGCTGAGGCGGGAGAACAAGTGTCCCTTTCCACGTGCCACAGGAATCCTGGGACTCCTATCAAGTTTCACGAGGAGTCAGGCATCGTCTCCTTTGGAGGCACTGATCTCCGCGTACCTGTGGAGTTTTCAAAGAATGTGAGGCCTCCGGTCGCGATGAGGTGGGGAACTAGGTCTTTTTCTGTGGTCTCCACAGGGGAGTCAGACATCCTTTCGTCTTGGGAGATGCAAGACGAGCCTGCATTCAAGTCACTGCAGGGATATCCGGCCTTATTTCGAGTCAGGGCATCGCGGTGTCTATTCCACTTGAGGCCGCAAATCAGGGTCCCTCTCACATACCTAGAGCTGAGAGAAGCCTCCTCTTGAGGTGCTTCTGGTAAGGTGATATTCTTCTGGAGTCGAAGCCAGGGACTAACCTCTCATCTCGAGTTGATTTTTGGTCCACGGAGCTCTTTCGTGTGGCTACAGTGACCTCAGGATCCCTCTAGCCTTGAAACAGTGTTCTTGGGGTTTTTCTGGAGTGCCATCAAGGAAATCAAGGCTCCTTTCATGTGTGATGTGCAACACGGATTTGCTCTGCACGCAGTGCAGGGGAATCGGGCCTCATCTCACGGCGAGGGGGAAGTCTCATGCTTCTTCTCGAGTTGCGGCGGGAACCTGGGGTATATTCTCGAGTTTCGACGGGGATGGCTCTTCCACACACGTGTTTGTTCAGCGACGTCAAGACTCCTGCCTAGTTGCGAGGGACAACTCGGGATTCTCCTCGACGCTTGGCAGGGCAATTGGGACTCCTCTCCAGCTGAGGCGGGAGACCAAGGGTCCCTTTCCATGTGCCACAGGAATCCTGGGACTCCTATAAAGTTTCACGAGGAGTCAGGCATCGTCTCCTTTGGAGGCACTGATCTCCGCGTACCTCTGGAGTTTTCAAAGGATGTGAGGCCTCCGGTCGTCATGAGGTGGGAAACTAGGTCTTTCTCTGTGGTCTCCACAGGGGATTCAGACATCCTTTCGTCTTGGGAGATGCAAGACGAGCCTGCATTCAAGTCACTGCAGGGATATCCGGCCTTATTTCGAGTCAGGACATTGCGGTGTCCATTCCACTTGAGGCCGCAAAATCAGGGTTCCTCTCACATACCTAGAGCTGAGAGAAGCCTCCTCTTGAGGTGCTTGTGGTAAGGTGGTATTCCTCTGGAGTCGAAGCCAGGGACTAATCTCTCATCTCGAGTTGATTTTTGGTCCACGGAGCTCTTTGGTGTTGCTACAGTGACCTCAGGATCCCTCTAGCCTTGTAACAGTGTTCTTGGGGTTTCTCTGGAGTGCCATCAAGGAAATCAAGGCTCCTTTCATGTGAGATGTGCAACACGGAATTGCTCTGCACGCAGTGGAGGGGAATCGGGCCTCATATCGCGGAGAGGGAAAAGTCTCATGGTTTTTCTCGAGTTTCGGCGGGAACCTGGGGTATATTCTCGAGTTACAACGGGGATGGCCCTTCCACACACGTGTTTATTCAGCGACGTCAGGACTCCTGCCTAGTTGCGAGGGACAACTCGGGATTCTCCTCGAGGCTTGGCAGGGCAATTGGGACGCCTCTCCAGCTGAGGCGGGAGACCAAGGGTCCCTTTCCACGTGCCACAGGAATCCTGGGACTCCTGTCAAGTTTCACGAGGAGTCAGGCATCGTCTCCTTTGGAGGCACTGATCTCCGCGTACCTCTGGAGTTTTCAAAGGATGTGAGGCCTCCGGTCGCGATGAGGTGGGGAACTAGGTCTTTCTCTGTGGTCTCCACAGGGGATTCAGACATCCTTTCATCTTGGGAGATGCAAGACGAGCCTGCATTCAAGTCACTGCAGGGATATCCGGCCTTATTTCGAGCCAGGGCATCGCAGTGTCCATTCCACTTGAGGCCGCAAACTCAGGGTCCCTCTCACATACCAAGAGCTGAGATAAGCCTGCTCTTGAGGTGCTTGTGGTAAGGTGGTATTCCTCTGGAGTCGAAGCCAGGGACTAACCTCTCATCTCGAGTTGATTTTTGGTCCACGGAGCTCTTTCGTGTTGCTACAGTGACCTCAGGATCCGTCTAGCCTTGAAACAGTGTTCTTGGGGTTTCTCTGGAGTGCCATCAAGGAAATCAAGGCTCCTTTCATGTGTGATGTGCAACACGGAATTGCTCTGCACGCAGTGCAGGGGAATCGGGCCTCATCTCGCGGCGAGGGGGAAGTCTCATGGTTTTTCTCGAGTTGCGGCGGGAACCTGGGGTATATTCTCGAGTTAGGACGGGGATGGCCCTTCCACACACGTGTTTGTTCAGCGACGTCCGGACTCCTGCCTAGTTGCGAGGGACAACTCGGGATTCTCCTCGAGGCTTGGCAGGGCAATTGGGACGCCTCTCCAGCTGAGGCGGGAGACTAAGGGTCCCTTTCCACGTGCCACAGGAATCCTGGGACTCCTGTCAAGTTTCACGAGGAGTCAGGCATCGTCTCCTTTGGAGGCACTGATCTCCGCGTACCTCTGGAATTTTCAAAGGATGTGAGGCCTCCGGTCGCGATGAGGTGGGGAACTAGGTCTTTCTCTGTGGTCTCCACAGGGGATTCAGACATCCTTTCGTCTTGGGAGATGCAAGACGAGCCTGCATTCAAGTCACTGCAGGGATATCCAGCATTATTTCGAGCCAGGGCATCGCGGTGTCCATTCTACTTGAGGCCGCAAAGTCAGGGTCCCTCTCACATACCTAGAGCTGAGAGAAGCCTCCTCTTGAGGTGCTTGTGTAAGGTGGTATTCCTCTGGAGTCGAAGCCAGGGACTAACCTCTCATCTCGAGTTGATTTTTGGTCCACGGAGCTCTTTCGTGTTGCTACAGTGACCTCAGGATCCCTCTAGCCTTGAAACAGTGTTCTTGGGGTTTCTCTGGAGTGCCATCAAGGAAATCAAGGCTCCTTTCATGTGTGATGTGCAACACGGAATTGCTCTGCACGCAGGGCAGGGGAATCGGGCCTCATCTCGCGGCGAGGGGTAAGTCTCATGGTTTTTCTCGAGTTGCGGCGGGAACCTGGGGTATATTCTCGAGTTACGACGGGGATGGCCCTTCCACACACGTGTTTGTTCAGCGACGTCAGGACTCCTGCCTAGTTGCGAGGGACAACTCGGAATTCTCCTCGAGGCTTTGCAGGGCAATTGGGACGCCTCTCCAGCTGAGGCGGGAGACCAAGGGTCCCTTTCCACGTGCCACAGGAATCCTGGGACTCCTATCAAGTTTCACGAGGAGTCAGGCATCGTCTCCTTTGTAGGCACTGATCTCCGCGTACCTCTGGAGTTTTCAACGGATGTGAGGCCTCCGGTCGTCATGAGGTGGGGAACTACGTTTTTCTCTGTGGTCTCCACAGGGGATTCAGACATCCTTTCATCTTGGGAGATGCAAGACGAGCCTGCATTCAAGTCACTGCAGGGATATGCGGCCTTATTTCGAGCCAGACTATCGCGGTGTCCATTCCACTTGAGGCCGCAAACTCAGGGTCCCTCTCACATACCTAGAGCTGAGAGAAGCCTCCTCTTGAGGTGCTTGTGGTAAGGTGGTATTCTTCTGGAGTCGAAGCCAGGGACTAAGCTCTCATCTCGAGTTGATTTTTGGTCCACGGAGCTCTTTCGTGTTGCTACAGTGTCCTCAGGATCCCTCTAGCCTTGAAACAGTATTCTTGGGGTTTCTCTGGAGTGCCATCAAGGAAATCAAGGCTCCTTTCATGTGTGATGTGCAACACGGAATTGCTCTGCATGCAGTGCAGGGGAATCGGGCCTCATCTCGCGGCGAGGGGGACGTCTCATGGTTTTTCTCGAGTTGCGGCGGGAACCTGGGGTATATTCTCGAGGTACGACGGGGATGGCCCTTCCACACACGTGTTTCTTCAGCGACGTCAGGACTCCTGCCTAGTTGTGAGGGACAACTCGGGATTCTCCTCGAGGCTTGGCAGGGCAATTGGGACGCCTCTCCAGCTGAGGCGGGAGACCAAGGGTCCCTTTCCACGTGCTACAGGAATCCTGGGACTCCTATAAAGTTTCACGAGGAGTCAGGCATCGTCTCCTTTGGAGGCACTGATCTCCGCGTACCTCTGGAGTTTTCAAAGGATGTGAGGCCTCCGGTCGCGATGAGGTGGGGAACTAGGTCTTTCTCTGTGGTGTCCACAGAGGATTCAGACATCCTTTCGTCTTGGGAGATGCAAGACGAGCCTGCATTCAAGTCACTGCAGGGATATCCAGCCTTATTTCGAGCCAGGGCATCCCGGTGTCCATTCCTCTTGAGGCCGCAATGTCAGGGTCCCTCTCACATACCTAGAGCTGAGAGAAGCCTCCTCTTGAGGTGCTTGTGTAAGGTGGTATTCCTCTCGAGTCGAAGCCAGGGACTAACCTCTCATCTCGAGTTGATTTTTGGTCCACGCAGCTCTTTCGTGTTGCTACAGTGACCTCAGGATCCCTCTAGCCTTGAAACAGTGTTCTTGGGGTTTCTCTGGAGTGCCATCAAGGAAATCAAGGCTCCTTTCATGTGTGATGTGTAACACGGAATTGCTCTGCACGCAGGGCAGGGGAATCGGGCCTCATCTCGCGGCGAGGGGGAAGTCTCATGGTTTTTCTCGAGTTGCGGCGGGAACCTGGGGTATATTCTCGAGTTACGACGGGGATGGCCCTTCCACACACGTGTTTGTTCAGCAACGTCAGGACTCCTGCCTAGTTGCGAGGGACAACTCGGGGTTCTCCTCGAGGCTTGGCAGGGCAATTGGGACGCCTCTCCAGCTGAGGCGGGAGACCAAGGGTCCCTTTCCATGTGCCACAGGAATCCTGGGACTCCTATCAAGTTTCACGAGGAGTCAGGCATCGTCTCCTTTGGAGGCACTGATCTCCGCGTACCTCAGGAGTTTTCAAAGGATGTGAGGCCTCCGGTCGCCATGAGGTGGGGAACTAGTTCTTTCTCTGTGGTCTCCACAGGGGATTCAGACATCCTTTCATCTTGGGAGATGCAAGACGAGCCTGCATTCAAGTCACTGCAGGGATATGCGGCCTTATTTCGAGCCAGACTATCGCGGTGTCCATTCCACTTGAGGCCGCAAACTCAGGGTCCCTCTCACATACCTAGAGCTGAGAGAAGCCTCCTCTTGAGGTGCTTGTGGTAAGGTGGTATTCCTCTGGAGTCGAAGTCAGGGACTAACCTCTCATCTCGAGTTGATTTTTGGTCCACGGAGCTCTTTCGTGTTGCTACAGTGTCCTCAGGATCCCTCTAGCCTTGAAACAGTGTTCTTGGGGTTTCTCTGGAGTGCCATCAAGGAAATCAAGGCTCCTTTCATGTGTGATGTGCAACACGGAATTGCTCTGCATGCAGTGCAGGGGAATCGGGCCTCATCTCGCGGCGAGGGGGAAGTCTCATGGTTTTTCTCGAGTTGCGGCGGGAACCTGGGGTATATTCTCGAGGTACGACGGGGATGGCCCTTCCACACACGTGTTTCTTCAGCGACGTCAGGACTCCTGCCTAGTTGTGAGGGACAACTCGGGATTCTCCTCGAGGCTTGGCAGGGCAATTGGGACGCCTCTCCAGCTGAGGCGGGAGACCAAGGGTCCCTTTCCACGTGCTACAGGAATCCTGGGACTCCTATAAAGTTTCACGAGGAGTCAGGCATCGTCTCCTTTGGAGGCACTGATCTCCGCGTACCTCTGGAGTTTTCAAAGGATGTGAGGCCTCCGGTCGCCATGAGGTGGGGAACTAGGTCTTTCTCTGTGGTCTCCACAGGAGATTCAGTCATCCTTTCGTCTTGGGAGATGCAAGACGAGCCTGCATTCAAGTCACTGCAGGGATATTCGGCCTTATTTCTAGTCAGGGCATCGCGGTGTCCATTCCACTTGAGGCCGCAAAATCAGGGTCCCTCTAACATACTTAGAGCTGAGAGAAGCCTCCTCTTGAGGTGCTTGTGGTAAGGTGGTATTCCTCTGGAGTCGAAGCCAGGGACTAAGCTCCCATCTCGAGTTGATTTTTGGTCCACGGAACTCTTTCGTGTTGCTACAGTGACCTCAGGATCCCTCTAGCCTTGAAACAGTGTCCTTGGGGTTTCTCTGGAGTGCCATCAAGGAAATCAAGGCTCCTATCATGTGTGATGTGCAATACGGAATTGCTTTGCACGCAGGGCAGGGGAATCGGGCCTCATCTCGCGGCGAGGGGGAAGTCTCATGGTTTTTCTCAAGTTGTGGCGGAACCTGGGGTATATTCTCGAGTTACGACGGGGATGGCCCTTCCACACACGTGTTTGTTCAGCGACGCCAGGACTCCTGCCTAGTTGCGAGGGACAACTCGGGGTTCTCCTCGAGGCTTGGCAGGGCAATTGGGACGCCTCTCCAGCTGAGGCGGGAGACCAAGGGTCCCTTTCCACGTGCTACAGGAATCCTGGGACTCCTATAAAGTTTCACGAGGAGTCAGGCATCGTCTCCTTTGGAGGCACTGATCTCCGCGTACCTCTGGAGTTTTCAAAGGATGTGAGGCCTCCGGTCGCCATGAGGTGGGAAACTAGGTCTTTCTCTGTGGTCTCCACAGGGGATTCAGACATCCTTTCGTCTTGGGAGATGCAAGACGAGCCTGCATTCAAGTCACTGCAGGGATATGCGGCCTTATTTCGAGCCAGACTATCGCGGTGTCCATTCCACTTGAGGCCGCAAACTCAGGGTCCCTCTCACATACCTAGAGCTGAGAGAAGCCTCCTCTTGAGGTGCTTGTGGTAAGGTGGTATTCCTCTGGAGTCGAAGCCAGGGACTAAGCTCTCATCTCGAGTTGATTTTTGGTCCACGGAGCTCTTTCGTGTTGCTACAGTGTCCTCAGGATCCCTCTAGCCTTGAAACAGTGTTCTTGGGGTTTCTCTGGAGTGCCATCAAGGAAATCAAGGCTCCTTTCATGTGTGATGTGCAACACGGAATTGCTCTGCACGCAGTGCTGGGGAATCGGGCCTCATCTCGCGGCGAGGGGGACGTCTCATGGTTTTTCTCGAGTTGCGGCGGGAACCTGGGGTATATTCTCGAGTTACGACGGGGATGGCCCTTCCACACACGTGTTTCTTCAGCGACGTCAGGACTCCTGCCTAGTTGTGAGGGACAACTCGGGATTCTCCTCGAGGCTTGGCAGACAATTGGGACGCCTCTCCAGCTGAGGCGGGAGACCAAGGGTCCCTTTCCACGTGCCACAGGAATCCTGGGACTCCTGTCAAGTTTCACGAGGAGTCAGGCATCGTCTCCTTTGGAGGCACTGATCTCCGCGTACCTCTGGAGTTTTCAAAGGATGTGAGGCCTCCGGTCGCGATGAGGTGGGAACTAGGTCTTTCTCTGTGGTCTCCACAGGCGATTCAGACATCCTTTCGTCTTGGGAGATGCAAGACGAGCCTGTATTCAAGTCACTGCAGGGATATCCAGCCTTATTTCGAGCCAGGGCATCCCGGTGTCCATTCCACTTGAGGCCGCAAAGTCAGGGTCCCTCTCACATACCTAGAGCTGAGAGAAGCCTCCTCTTGAGGTGCTTGTGTAAGGTGGTATTCCTCTCGAGTCGAAGCCAGGGACTAACCTCTCATCTCGAGTTGATTTTTGGTCCACGGAGCTCTTTCGTGTTGCTACAGTGACCTCAGGATCCGTCTAGCCTTGAAACAGTGTTCTTGGGGTTTCTCTGGAGTGCCATCAAGGAAATCAAGGCTCCTTTCATGTGTGATGTGCAACACGGAATTGCTCTGCACGCAGTGCAGGGGAATCGGGCCTCATCTCGCGGCGAGGGGGAAGTCTCATGGTTTTTCTCGAGTTGCGGCGGGAACCTGGGGTATATTCTCGAGTTAGGACGGGGATGGCCCTTCCACACACGTGTTTGTTCAGCGACGTCCGGACTTCTGCCTAGTTGCGAGGGACAACTCGGGATTCTCCTCGAGGTTTGGCAGGGCAATTGGGACGCCTCTCCAGCTGAGGCGGGAGACTAAGGGTCCCTTTCCACGTGCCACAGGAATCCTGGGACTCCTGTCAAGTTTCACGAGGAGTCAGGCATCGTCTCCTTTGGAGGCACTGATCTCCGCGTACCTCTGGAATTTTCAAAGGATGTGAGGCCTCCGGTCGCGATGAGGTGGGGAACTAGGTCTTTCTCTGTGGTCTCCACAGGGGATTCAGACATCCTTTCGTCTTGGGAGATGCAAGACGAGCCTGCATTCAAGTCACTGCAGGGATATCCAGCATTATTTCGAGCCAGGGCATCGCGGTGTCCATTCTACTTGAGGCCGCAAAGTCAGGGTCCCTCTCACATACCTAGAGCTGAGAGAAGCCTCCTCTTGAGGTGCTTGTGTAAGGTGGTATTCCTCTGGAGTCGAAGCCAGGGACTAACCTCTCATCTCGAGTTGATTTTTGGTCCACGAAGCTCTTTCGTGTTGCTACAGTGACCTCAGGATCCCTCTAGCCTTGAAACAGTGTTCTTGGGGTTTCTCTGGAGTGCCATCAAGGAAATCAAGGCTCCTTTCATGTGTGATGTGCAACACGGAATTGCTCTGCACGCAGGGCAGGGGAATCGGGCCTCATCTCGCGGCGAGGGGGAAGTCTCATGGTTTTTCTCGAGTTGCGGCGGGAACCTGGGGTATATTCTCGAGTTACGACGGGGATGGCCCTTCCACACACGTGTTTGTTCAGCGACGTCAGGACTCCTGCCTAGTTGCGAGGGACAACTCGGAATTCTCCTCGAGGCTTGGCAGGGCAATTGGGACGCCTCTCCAGCTGAGGCGGGAGACCAAGGGTCCCTTTCCACGTGCCACAGGAATCCTGGGACTCCTATCAAGTTTCACGAGGAGTCAGGCATCGTCTCCTTTGTAGGCACTTATCTCCGCGTACCTCTGGAGTTTTCAACGGATGTGAGGCCTCCGGTCGTCATGAGGTGGGGAACTAGGTTTTTCTCTGTGGTCTCCACAGGGGATTCAGACATCCTTTCATCTTGGGAGATGCAAGACGAGCCTGCATTCAAGTCACTGCAGGGATATGCGGCCTTATTTCGAGCCAGACTATCGCGGTGTCCATTCCACTTGAGGCCGCAAACTCAGGGTCCCTCTCACATACCTAGAGCTGAGAGAAGCCTCCTCTTGAGGTGCTTGTGGTAAGGTGGTATTCCTCTGGAGTCGAAGGCAGGGACTAAGCTCTCATCTCGAGTTGATTTTTGGTCCACGGAGCTCTTTCGTGTTGCTACAGTGTCCTCAGGATCCCTCTAGCCTTGAAACAGTGTTCTTGGGGTTTCTCTGGAGTGCCATCAAGGAAATCAAGGCTCCTTTCATGTGTGATGTGCAACACGGAATTGCTCTGCATGCAGTGCAGGGGAATCGGGCCTCATCTCGCGGCGAGGGGGAAGTCTCATGGTTTTTCTCGAGTTGCGGCGGGAACCTGGGGTATATTCTCGAGGTACGACGGGGATGGCCCTTCCACACACGTGTTTCTTCAGCGACGTCAGGACTCCTGCCTAGTTGTGAGGGACAACTCGGGATTCTCCTCGAGGCTTGGCAGGGCAATTGGGACGCCTCTCCAGCTGAGGCGGGAGACCAAGGGTCCCTTTCCACGTGCTACAGGAATCCTGGGACTCCTATAAAGTTTCACGAGGAGTCAGGCATCGTCTCCTTTGGAGGCACTGATCTCCGCGTACCTCTGGAGTTTTCAAAGGATGTGAGGCCTCCGGTCGCCATGAGGTGGGGAACTAGGTCTTTCTCTGTGGTCTCCACAGGAGATTCAGTCATCCTTTCGTCTTGGGAGATGCAAGACGAGCCTGCATTCAAGTCACTGCAGGGATATTCGGCCTTATTTCGAGTCAGGGCATCGCGGTGTCCATTCCACTTGAGGCCGCAAAATCAGGGTCCCTCTAACATACTTAGAGCTGAGAGAAGCCTCCTCTTGAGGTGCTTGTGGTAAGGTGGTATTCCTCTGGAGTCGAAGCCAGGGACTAAGCTCCCATCTCGAGTTGATTTTTGGTCCACGGAACTCTTTCGTGTTGCTACAGTGACCTCAGGATCCCTCTAGCCTTGAAACAGTGTCCTTGGGGTTTCTCTGGAGTGCCATCAAGGAAATCAAGGCTCCTTTCATGTGTGATGTGCAATACGAAATTGCTCTGCACGCAGGGCAGGGGAATCGGGCCTCATCTCGCGGCGAGGGGGAAGTCTCATGGTTTTTCTCAAGTTGTGGCGGGAACCTGGGGTATATTCTCGAGTTACGACGGGGATGGCCCTTCCACACACGTGTTTGTTCAGCGACGTCAGGACTCCTGCCTAGTTGCGAGGGACAACTCGGGGTTCTCCTCGAGGCTTGGCAGGGCAATTGGGACGCCTCTCCATCTGAGGCGGGAGACCAAGTGTCCCTTTCCACGTGCCACAGGAATCCTGGGACTCCTATCAAGTTTCACGAGGAGTCAGGCATCGTCTCCTTTGGAGGCACTGATCTCCGCGTACCTCTGGAGTTTTCAACGGATGTGAGGCCTCCGGTCGTCATGAGGTGGGGAACTAGGTCTTTTTCTGTGGTCTCCACAGGGGAGTCAGACATCCTTTCGTCTTGGGAGATGCAAGACGAGCCTGCATTCAAGTCACTGCAGGGATATCCGGCCTTATTTCGAGTCAGGGCATCGCGGTGTCCATTCCACTTGAAGCCGCAAATCAGGGTCCCTCTCACATACCTAGAGCTGAGAGAAGCCTCCTCTTGAGGTGCTTCTGGTAAGGTGATATTCCTCTGGAGTCGAAGCCAGGGACTAACCTCTCATCTCGAGTTGATTTTTGGTCCACGGAGCTCTTTCGTGTGGCTACAGTGACCTCAGGATCCCTCTAGCCTTGAAACAGTGTTCTTGGGGTTTTTCTGGAGTGCCATCAAGGAAATCAAGGCTCCTTTCATGTGTGATGTGCAACACGGATTTGCTCTGCACGCAGTGCAGGGGAATCGGGCCTCATCTCACGGCGAGGGGGAAGTCTCATGCTTCTTCTCGAGTTGCGGCGGGAACCTGGGGTATATTCTCGAGTTTCGACGGGGATGGCTCTTCCACACACGTGTTTGTTCAGCGACGTCAAGACTCCTGCCTAGTTGCGAGGGACAACTCGGGATTCTCCTCGACGCTTGGCAGGGCAATTGGGACTCCTCTCCAGCTGAGGCGGGAGACCAAGGGTCCCTTTCCATGTGCCACAGGAATCCTGGGACTCCTATAAAGTTTCACGAGGAGTCAGGCATCGTCTCCTTTGGAGGCACTGATCTCCGCGTACCTCTGGAGTTTTCAAAGGATGTGAGGCCTCCGGTCGTCATGAGGTGGGAAACTAGGTCTTTCTCTGTGGTCTCCACAGGGGATTCAGACATCCTTTCGTCTTGGGAGATGCAAGACGAGCCTGCATTCAAGTCACTGCAGGGATATCCGGCCTTATTTCGAGTCAGGACATTGCGGTGTCCATTCCACTTGAGGCCGCAAAATCAGGGTTCCTCTCACATACCTAGAGCTGAGAGAAGCCTCCTCTTGAGGTGGTTGTGGTAACGTGGTATTCCTCTGAAGTCGAAGCCAGGGACTAAGCTCTCATCTCGAGTTGATTTTTGGTCCACGGAGCTCTTTCGTGTTGCTACAGTGACCTCAGGATCCCTCTAGCCTTGAAACAGTGTTCTTGGGGTTTCTCTGGAGTGCCATCAAGGAAATCAAGGCGCCTTTCTTTTTTGATGTGCAACACGGATTTGCTCTGTACGCAGTGCAGGGGAATCGGGCCTCATCTCGCGGCGAGGGGTAAGTCTCATGGTTTTTCTCGAGTTGCGGCGGGAACCTGGGGTATATTCTCGAGTTACGACGGCGATGGCCCTTCCACACACGTGTTTGTTCAGCGACGTCAGGACTCCTGCCTAGTTGCGAGGGACAACTCGGGATTCTCCTCGAGGCTTGGCAGGACAATTGGGACGCCTATCCAGCTGAGGCGGGAGACCAAGGGTCCCTTTCCACGTACCACAGGAATCCTGGGACTCCTGTCAAGTTTCACGAGGAGTCAGGCATCGTCTCCTTTGGAGGCACTGATCTCCGCGTACCTCTGGAGTTTTCAAAGGATGTGAGGCCTCCGGTCGCGATGAGGTGGGGAACTAGGTCTTTCTCTGTGGTCTCCACAGGGGATTCAGACATCCTTTCGTTTTGGGAGATGCAAGACGAGCCTGCATTCAAGTCACTGCAGGGATATGCGGCCTTATTTCGAGCCAGGGCATCGCGGTGTCCATTCCACTTGAGGCCGCAAACTCAGGGTCCCTCTCACATACCAAGAGCTGAGATAAGCCTGCTCTTGAGGTGCTTGTGGTAAGGTGGTATTCCTCTGGAGTCGAAGCCAGGGACTAACCTCTCATCTCGAGTTGATTTTTGGTCCACGGAGCTTTTTCGTGTTGCTACAGTGACCTCAGGATCCCTCTAGCCTTGAAACAGTGTTCTTGGGGTTTCTCTGGAGTGCCATCAAGGAAATCAAGGCTCCTTTCATGTGTGATGTGCAACACGGATTTGCTCTGTACACAGTGCAGGGGAATCGGGCCTCATCTCGCGGCGAGGGGGAAGTCTCATGGTTTTTCTTGAGTTGCGGCGGGAACCTGGGGTATATTCTCGAGTTACGACGGCGATGGCACTTCCACACACGTGTTTGTTCAGCGACGTCAGGACTACTGCCTAGTTGCGAGGGACAACTCTGGATTCTCCTCGAGGCTTGGCAGGGCAATTGGGACGCCTCTCCAGCTGAGGCGGGAGACCAAGGGTCCCTTTCCACGTGCCACAGGAATCCTAGGACTCCTATCAAGTTTCACGAGGAGTTAGGCATCATCTCCTTTGGAGGCACTGATCTCCGCGTACCTCTGGAATTTTCAAAGGATGTGAGGCCTCCGGTCGCGATGAGGTGGGGAACTAGGTCTTTCTCTGTGGTCTTCACAGGGGATTCAGACATCCTTTCGTCTTGGGAGATGCAAGACGAGCCTGCATTCAAGTCACTGCTGGGATATCCAGCCTTATTTCGAGCCAGGGCATCGCGGTGTCCATTCTACTTGAGGCCGCAAAGTCAGGGTCCCTCTCACATACCTAGAGCTGAGAGAAGCCTCCTCTTGAGGTGCTTGTGTAAGGTGGTATTCCTCTGGAGTCGAAGCCAGGGACTAACCTCTCATCTCGAGTTGATTTTTGGTCCACGGAGCTCTTTCGTGTTGCTACAGTGACCTCAGGATCCCTCTAGCCTTGAAACAGTGTTCTTGGGGTTTCTCTGGAGTGCCATCAAGGAAATCAAGGCTCCTTTCATGTGTGATGTGCAACACGGAATTGCTCTGCACGCAGTGCAGGGGAATCGGGCCTCATCTCGCGGCGAGGGGGAAGTCTCATGGTTTTTCTCGAGTTGCGGCGGGAACCTGGGGTATATTCTCGAGTTAGGACGGGGATGGCCCTTCCACACACGTGTTTGTTCAGCGACGTCCGGACTCCTGCCTAGTTGCGAGGGACAACTCGGGATTCTCCTCGAGGTTTGGCAGGGCAATTGGGACGCCTCTCCAGCTGAGGCGGGAGACTAAGGGTCCCTTTCCACGTGCCACAGGAATCCTGGGACTCCTGTCAAGTTTCACGAGGAGTCAGGCATCGTCTCCTTTGGAAGCACTGATCTCCGCGTACCTCTGGAATTTTCAAAGGATGTGAGGCCTCCGGTCGCGATGAGGTGGGGAACTAGGTCTTTCTCTGTGGTCTCCACAGGGGATTCAGACATCCTTTCGTCTTGGGAGATGCAAGACGAGCCTGCATTCAAGTCACTGCAGGGATATCCAGCATTATTTCGAGCCAGGGCATCGCGGTGTCCATTCTACTTGAGGCCGCAAAGTCAGGGTCCCTCTCACATACCTAGAGCTGAGAGAAGCCTCCTCTTGAGGTGCTTGTGTAAGGTGGTATTCCTCTGGAGTCGAAGCCAGGGACTAACCTCTCATCTCGAGTTGATTTTTGGTCCACGAAGCTCTTTCGTGTTGCTACAGTGACCTCAGGATCCCTCTAGCCTTGAAACAGTGTTCTTGGGGTTTCTCTGGAGTGCCATCAAGGAAATCAAGGCTCCTTTCATGTGTGATGTGCAACACGGAATTGCTCTGCACGCAGGGCAGGGGAATCGGGCCTCATCTCGCGGCGAGGGGGAAGTCTCATGGTTTTTCTCGAGTTGCGGCGGGAACCTGGGGTATATTCTCGAGTTACGACGGGGATGGCCCTTCCACACACGTGTTTGTTCAGCTACGTCAGGACTCCTGCCTAGTTGCGAGGGACAACTCGGAATTCTCCTCGAGGCTTGGCAGGGCAATTGGGACGCCTCTCCAGCTGAGGCGGGAGACCAAGGGTCCCTTTCCACGTGCCACAGGAATCCTGGGACTCCTATCAAGTTTCACGAGGAGTCAGGCATCGTCTCCTTTGTAGGCACTGATCTCCGCGTACCTCTGGAGTTTTCAACGGATGTGAGGCCTCCGGTCGTCATGAGGTGGGGAACTAGGTTTTTCTCTGTGGTCTCCACAGGGGATTCAGACATCCTTTCATCTTGGGAGATGCAAGACGAGCCTGCATTCAAGTCACTGCAGGGATATGCGGCCTTATTTCGAGCCAGACTATCGCGGTGTCCATTCCACTTGAGGCCGCAAACTCAGGGTCCCTCTCACATACCTAGAGCTGAGAGAAGCCTCCTCTTGAGGTGCTTGTGGTAAGGTGGTATTCCTCTGGAGTCGAAGGCAGGGACTAAGCTCTCATCTCGAGTTGATTTTTGGTTCACGGAGCTCTTTCGTGTTGCTACAGTGTCCTCAGGATCCCTCTAGCCTTGAAACAGTGTTCTTGGGGTTTCTCTGGAGTGCCATCAAGGAAATCAAGGCTCCTTTCATGTGTGATGTGCAACACGGAATTGCTCTGCATGCAGTGCAGGGGAATCGGGCCTCATCTCGCGGCGAGGGGGAAGTCTCATGGTTTTTCTCGAGTTGCGGCGGGAACCTGGGGTATATTCTCGAGGTACGACGGGGATGGCCCTTCCACACACGTGTTTCTTCAGCGACGTCAGGACTCCTGCCTAGTTGTGAGGGACAACTCGGGATTCTCCTCGAGGCTTGGCAGGGCAATTGGGACGCCTCTCCAGCTGAGGCGGGAGACCAAGGGTCCCTTTCCACGTGCTACAGGAATCCTGGGACTCCTATAAAGTTTCACGAGGAATCAGGCATCGTCTCCTTTGGAGGCACTGATCTCCGCGTACCTCTGGAGTTTTCAAAGGATGTGAGGCCTCCGGTCGCCATGAGGTGGGGAACTAGGTCTTTCTCTGTGGTCTCCACAAGAGATTCAGTCATCCTTTCGTCTTGGGAGATGCAAGACGAGCCTGCATTCAAGTCACTGCAGGGATATTCGGCCTTATTTCGAGTCAGGGCATCGCGGTGTCCATTCCACTTGAGGCCGCAAAATCAGGGTCCCTCTAACATACTTAGAGCTGAGAGAAGCCTCCTCTTGAGGTGCTTGTGGTAAGGTGGTATTCCTCTGGAGTCGAAGCCAGGGACTAAGCTCCCATCTCGAGTTGATTTTTGGTCCACGGAACTCTTTCGTGTTGCTACAGTGACCTCAGGATCCCTCTAGCCTTGAAACAGTGTCCTTGGGGTTTCTCTGGAGTGCCATCAAGGAAATCAAGGCTCCTTTCATGTGTGATGTGCAATACGAAATTGCTCTGCACGCAGGGCAGGGGAATCGGGCCTCATCTCGCGGCGAGGGGGAAGTCTCATGGTTTTTCTCAAGTTGTGGCGGGAACCTGGGGTATATTCTCGAGTTACGACGGGGATGGCCCTTCCACACACGTGTTTGTTCAGCGACGTCAGGACTCCTGCCTAGTTGCGAGGGACAACTCGGGGTTCTCCTCGAGGCTTGGCAGGGCAATTGGGACGCCTCTCCAGCTGAGGCGGGAGACCAAGTGTCCCTTTCCACGTGCCACAGGAATCCTGGGACTCCTATCAAGTTTCACGAGGAGTCAGGCATCGTCTCCTTTGGAGGCACTGATCTCCGCGTACCTCTGGAGTTTTCAACGGATGTGAGGCCTCCGGTCGTCATGAGGTGGGGAACTAGGTCTTTTTCTGTGGTCTCCACAGGGGAGTCAGACATCCTTTCGTCTTGGGAGATGCAAGACGAGCCTGCATTCAAGTCACTGCAGGGATATCCGGCCTTATTTCGAGTCAGGGCATCGCGGTGTCCATTCCACTTGAAGCCGCAAATCAGGGTCCCTCTCACATACCTAGAGCTGAGAGAAGCCTCCTCTTGAGGTGCTTCTGGTAAGGTGATATTCCTCTGGAGTCGAAGCCAGGGACTAACCTCTCATCTCGAGTTGATTTTTGGTCCACGGAGCTCTTTCGTGTGGCTACAGTGACCTCAGGATCCCTCTAGCCTTGAAACAGTGTTCTTGGGGTTTTTCTGGAGTGCCATCAAGGAAATCAAGGCTCCTTTCATGTGTGATGTGCATCACGGATTTGCTCTGCACGCAGTGCAGGGGAATCGGGCCTCATCTCACGGCGAGGGGGAAGTCTCATGCTTCTTCTCGAGTTGCGGCGGGAACCTGGGGTATATTCTCGAGTTTCGACGGGGATGGCTCTTCCACACACGTGTTTGTTCAGCGACGTCAAGACTCCTGCCTAGTTGCGAGGGACAACTCGGGATTCTCCTCGACGCTTGGCAGGGCAATTGGGACTCCTCTCCAGCTGAGGCGGGAGACCAAGGGTCCCTTTCCATGTGCCACAGGAATCCTGGGACTCCTATAAAGTTTCACGAGGAGTCAGGCATCGTCTCCTTTGGAGGCACTGATCTCCGCGTACCTCTGGAGTTTTCAAAGGATGTGAGGCCTCCGGTCGTCATGAGGTGGGAAACTAGGTCTTTCTCTGTGGTCTCCACAGGGGATTCAGACATCCTTTCGTCTTGGGAGATGCAAGACGAGCCTGCATTCAAGTCACTGCAGGGATATCCGGCCTTATTTCGAGTCAGGACATTGCGGTGTCCATTCCACTTGAGGCCGCAAAATCAGGGTTCCTCTCACATACCTAGAGCTGAGAGAAGCCTCCTCTTGAGGTGGTTGTGGTAACGTGGTATTCCTCTGAAGTCGAAGCCAGGGACTAAGCTCTCATCTCGAGTTGATTTTTGGTCCACGGAGCTCTTTCGTGTTGCTACAGTGACCTCAGGATCCCTCTAGCCTTGAAACAGTGTTCTTGAGGTTTCTCTGGAGTGCCATCAAGGAAATCAAGGCGCCTTTCTTTTTTGATGTGCAACACGGATTTGCTCTGTACGCAGTGCAGGGGAATCGGGCCTCATCTCGCGGCGAGGGGTAAGTCTCATGGTTTTTCTCGAGTTGCGGCGGGAACCTGGGGTATATTCTCGAGTTACGACGGCGATGGCCCTTCCACACACGTGTTTGTTCAGCGACGTCAGGACTCCTGCCTAGTTGCGAGGGACAACTCGGGATTCTCCTCGAGGCTTGGCAGGACAATTGGGACGCCTATCCAGCTGAGGCGGGAGACCAAGGGTCCCTTTCCACGTACCACAGGAATCCTGGGACTCCTGTCAAGTTTCACGAGGAGTCAGGCATCGTCTCCTTTGGAGGCACTGATCTCCGCGTACCTCTGGAGTTTTCAAAGGATGTGAGGCCTCCGGTCGCGATGAGGTGGGGAACTAGGTCTTTCTCTGTGGTCTCCACAGGGGATTCAGACATCCTTTCGTTTTGGGAGATGCAAGACGAGCCTGCATTCAAGTCACTGCAGGGATATCCGGCCTTATTTCGAGCCAGGGCATCGCGGTGTCCATTCCACTTGAGGCCGCAAACTCAGGGTCCCTCTCACATACCAAGAGCTGAGATAAGCCTGCTCTTGAGGTGCTTGTGGTAAGGTGGTATTCCTCTGGAGTCGAAGCCAGGGACTAACCTCTCATCTCGAGTTGATTTTTGGTCCACGGAGCTTTTTCGTGTTGCTACAGTGACCTCAGGATCCCTCTAGCCTTGAAACAGTGTTCTTGGGGTTTCTCTGGAGTGCCATCAAGGAAATCAAGGCTCCTTTCATGTGTGATGTGCAACACGGATTTGCTCTGTACACAGTGCAGGGGAATCGGGCCTCATCTCGCGGCGAGGGGGAAGTCTCATGGTTTTTCTTGAGTTGCGGCGGGAACCTGGGGTATATTCTCGAGTTACGACGGCGATGGCACTTCCACACACGTGTTTGTTCAGCGACGTCAGGACTACTGCCTAGTTGCGAGGGACAACTCTGGATTCTCCTCGAGGCTTGGCAGGGCAATTGGGACGCCTCTCCAGCTGAGGCGGGAGACCAAGGGTCCCTTTCCACGTGCCACAGGAATCCTAGGACTCCTATCAAGTTTCACGAGGAGTTAGGCATCATCTCCTTTGGAGGCACTGATCTCCGCGTACCTCTGGAATTTTCAAAGGATGTGAGGCCTCCGGTCGCGATGAGGTGGGGAACTAGGTCTTTCTCTGTGGTCTTCACAGGGGATTCAGACATCCTTTCGTCTTGGGAGATGCAAGACGAGCCTGCATTCAAGTCACTGCTGGGATATCCAGCCTTATTTCGAGCCAGGGCATCGCGGTGTCCATTCTACTTGAGGCCGCAAAGTCAGGGTCCCTCTCACATACCTAGAGCTGAGAGAAGCCTCCTCTTGAGGTGCTTGTGTAAGGTGGTATTCCTCTGGAGTCGAAGCCAGGGACTAACCTCTCATCTCGAGTTGATTTTTGGTCCACGGAGCTCTTTCGTGTTGCTACAGTGACCTCAGGATCCCTCTAGCCTTGAAACAGTGTTCTTGGGGTTTCTCTGGAGTGCCATCAAGGAAATCAAGGCTCCTTTCATGTGTGATGTGCAACACGGAATTGCTCTGCACGCAGGGCAGGGGAATCGGGCCTCATCTCGCGGCGAGGGGGAAGTCTCATGGTTTTTCTCGAGTTGCGGCGGGAACCTGGGGTATATTCTCGAGTTACGACGGGGATGGCCCTTCCACACACGTGTTTGTTCAGCGACGTCAGGACTCCTGCCTAGTTGCGAGGGACAACTCGGAATTCTCCTCGAGGCTTTGCAGGGCAATTGGGACGCCTCTCCAGCTGAGGCGGGAGACCAAGGGTCCCTTTCCACGTGCCACAGGAATCCTGGGACTCCTATCAAGTTTCACGAGGAGTCACGCATCGTCTCCTTTGGAGGCACTGATCTCCGCATACCTCTGGAGTTTTCAACGGATGTGAGGCCTCCGGTCGTCATGAGGTGGGGAACTAGGTTTTTCTCTGTGGTCTCCACAGGGGATTCAGACATCCTTTCATCTTGGGAGATGCAAGACGAGCCTGCATTTAAGTCACTGCAGGGATATGCGGCCTTATTTCGAGCCAGACTATCGCGGTGTCCATTCCACTTGAGGCCGCAAACTCAGGGTCCCTCTCACATACCTAGAGCTGAGAGAAGCCTCCTCTTGAGGTGCTTGTGGTAAGGTGGTATTCCTCTGGAGTCGAAGCCAGGGACTAAGCTCTCATCTCGAGTTGATTTTTGGTCCACGGAGCTCTTTCGTGTTGCTACAGTGTCCTCAGGATCCCTCTAGCCTTGAAACAGTGTTCTTGGGGTTTCTCTGGAGTGCCATCAAGGAAATCAAGGCTGCTTTCATGTGTGATGTGCAACATGGAATTGCTCTGCATGCAGTGCAGGGGAATCGGGCCTCATCTCGCGGCGAGGGGGAAGTCTCATGGTTTTTCTCGAGTTGCGGCGGGAACCTGGGGTATATTCTCGAGGTACGACGGGGATGGCCCTTCCACACACGTGTTTCTTCAGCGACGTCAGGACTCCTGCCTAGTTGTGAGGGACAACTCGGGATTCTCCTCGAGGCTTGGCAGGGCAATTGGGACGCCTCTCCAGCTGAGGTGGGAGACCAAGGGTCCCTTTCCACGTGCTACAGGAATCCTGGGACTCCTATAAAGTTTCACGAGGAGTCAGGCATCGTCTCCTTTGGAGGCACTGATCTCCGCGTACCTCTGGAGTTTTCAAAGGATGTGAGGCCTCCGGTCGCGATGAGGTGGGGAACTAGGTCTTACTCTGTGGTCTCCACAGGGGATTCAGACATCCTTTCGTCTTGGGAGATGCAAGACGAGCCTGCATTCAAGTCACTGCAGGGATATCCAGCCTTATTTCGAGCCAGGGCATCCCGGTGTCCATTCCACTTGAGGCCGCAAAGTCAGGGTCCCTCTCACATACCTAGAGCTGAGAGAAGCCTCCTCTTGAGGTGCTTGTGGTAACGTGGTATTCCTCTGAAGTCGAAGCCAGGGACTAAGCTCTCATCTCGAGTTGATTTTTGGTCCACGCAGCTCTTTCGTGTTGCTACAGTGACCTCAGGATCCCTCTAGCCTTGAAACAGTGTTCTTGGGGTTTCTCTGGAGTGCCATCAAGGAAATCAAGGCTCCTTTCATGTGTGATGTGCAACACGGAATTGCTCTGCACGCAGGGCAGGGGAATCGGGCCTCATCTCGCGGCGAGGGGGAAGTCTCATGGTTTTTCTCGAGTTGCAGCGGGAACCTGGGGTATATTCTCGAGTTACGACGGGGATGGCCCTACCACACACGTGTTTGTTCAGCAACGTCAGGACTCCTGCCTAGTTGCGAGGGACACCTCGGGGTACTCCTCGAGGCTTGGCAGGGCAATTGGGACGCCTCTCCAGCTGAGGCGGGAGACCAAGGGTCCCTTTACACGTGCCACAGGAATCCTGGGACTCCTATCAAGTTTCACGAGGAGTCAGGCATCGTCTCCTTTGGAGGCACTGATCTCCGCGTACCTCAGGAGTTTTCAAAGGATGTGAGTCCTCCGGTCGCCATGAGGTGGGGAACTAGTTCTTTCTCTGTGGTCTCCACAGGGGATTCAGACATCCTTTCATCATGGGAGATGCAAGACGAGCCTGCATTCAAGTCACTGCAGGGATATGCGGCCTTATTTCGAGCCAGACTATCGCGGTGTCCATTCCACTTGAGGCCGCAAACTCAGGGTCCCTCTCACATACCTAGAGCTGAGAGAAGCCTCCTCTTGAGGTGCTTGTGGTAAGGTGGTATTCCTCTGGAGTCGAAGGCAGGGACTAAGCTCTCATCTCGAGTTGATTTTTGGTCCACGGAGCTCTTTCGTGTTGCTACAGTGTCCTCAGGATCCCTCTAGCCTTGAAACAGTGTTCTTGGGGTTTCTCTGGAGTGCCATCAAGGAAATCAAGGCTCCTTTCATGTGTGATGTGCAACACGGAATTGCTCTGCATGCAGTGCAGGGGAATCGGGCCTCATCTCGCGGCGAGGGGGAAGTCTCATGGTTTTTCTCGAGTTGCGGCGGGAACCTGGGGTATATTCTCGAGGTACGACGGGGATGGCCCTTCCACACACGTGTTTCTTCAGCGACGTCAGGACTCCTGCCTAGTTGTGAGGGACAACTCGGGATTCTCCTCGAGGCTTTGCAGGGCAATTGGGACGCCTCTCCATCTGAGGCGGGAGACCAAGGGTCCCTTTCCACGTGCTACAGGAATCCTGGGACTCCTATAAAGTTTCACGAGTAGTCAGGCATCGTCTCCTTTGGAGGCACTGATCTCCGCGTACCTCTGGAGTTTTCAAAGGATGTGAGGCCTCCGGTCGCCATGAGGTGGGGAACTAGGTCTTTCTCTGTGGTCTCCACAGGGGATTCAGACATCCTTTCATCTTGGGAGATGCAAGACGAGCCTGCATTCAAGTCACTGCAGGGATATGCGGCCTTATTTCGAGCCAGACTATCGCGGTGTCCATTCCACTTGAGGCCGCAAACTCAGGGTCCCTCTCACATACCTAGAGCTGAGAGAAGCCTCCTCTTGAGGTGCTTGTGGTAAGGTGGTATTCCTCTGGAGTCGAAGGCAGGGACTAAGCTCTCATCTCGAGTTGATTTTTGGTCCACGGAGCTCTTTCGTGTTGCTACAGTGTCCTCAGGATCCCTCTAGCCTTGAAACAGTGTTCTTGGGGTTTCTCTGGAGTGCCATCAAGGAAATCAAGGCTCCTTTCATGTGTGATGTGCAACACGGAATTGCTCTGCATGCAGTGCAGGGGAATCGGGCCTCATCTCGCGGCGATGGGGAAGTCTCATGGTTTTTCTCGAGTTGCGGCGGGAACCTGGGGTATATTCTCGAGGTACGACGGGGATGGCCCTTCCACACACGTGTTTCTTCAGCGACGTCAGGACTCCTGCCTAGTTGTGAGGGACAACTCGGGATTCTCCTCGAGGCTTGGCAGGGCAATTGGGACGCCTCTCCAGCTGAGGCGGGAGACCAAGGGTCCCTTTCCACGTGCTACAGGAATCCTGGGACTCCTATAAAGTTTCACGAGGAGTCAGGCATCGTCTCCTTTGGAGGCACTGATCTCCGCGTACCTCTGGAGTTTTCAAAGGATGTGAGGCCTCCGGTCGCCATGAGGTGGGGAACTAGGTCTTTCTCTGTGGTCTCCACAGGAGATTCAGTCATCCTTTCGTCTTGGGAGATGCAAGACGAGCCTGCATTCAAGTCACTGCAGGGATATTCGGCCTTATTTCGAGTCAGGGCATCGCGGTGTCCATTCCACTTGAGGCCGCAAAATCAGGGTCCCTCTAACATACTTAGAGCTGAGAGAAGCCTCCTCTTGAGGTGCTTGTGGTAAGGTGATATTCCTCTGGAATTCGAAGCCAGGGACTAAGCTCCCATCTCGAGTTGATTTTTGGTCCACGGAACTCTTTCGTGTTGCTACAGTGACCTCAGGATCCCTCTAGCCTTGAAACAGTGTCCTTGGGGTTTCTCTGGAGTGCCATCAAGGAAATCAAGGCTCCTATCATGTGTGATGTGCAATACGGAATTGCTTTGCACGCAGGGCAGGGGAATCGGGCCTCATCTCGCGGCGAGGGGGAAGTCTCATGGTTTTTCTCAAGTTGCGGCGGGAACCTGGGGTATATTCTCGAGTTACGATGGGGATGGCCCTTCCACACACGTGTTTGTTCAGCGACGTCAGGACTCCTGCCTAGTTGCGAGGGACAACTCGGGGTTCTCCTCGAGGCTTGGCAGGGCAATTGGGACGCCTCTCCAGCTGAGGCGGGAGACCAAGGGTCCCTTTCCACGTGCCACAGGAATCCTGGGACTCCTATCAAGTTTCACGAGGAGTCAGGCATCGTCTCCTTTGGAGGCACTGATCTCCGCGTACCTCTGGAGTTTTCAACGGATGTGAGGCCTCCGGTCGTCATGAGGTGGGGAACTAGGTCTTTCTCTGTGGTCTCCACAGGGGATTCAGACATCCTTTCATCTTGGGAGATGCAAGACGAGCCTGCATTCAAGTCACAGCAGGGATATGCGGCCTTATTTCGAGCCAGACTATCGCGGTGTCCATTCCACTTGAGGCCGCAAACTCAGGGTCCCTCTCACATACCTAGAGCTGAGAGAAGCCTCCTCTTGAGGTGCTTGTGGTAAGGTGGTATTCCTCTGGAGTCGAAGCCAGGGACTAAGCTCTCATCTCGAGTTGATTTTTGGTCCACGGAGCTCTTTCGTGTTGCTACAGTGTCCTCAGGATCCCTCTAGCCTTGAAACAGTGTTCTTGGGGTTTCTCTGGAGTGCCATCAAGGAAATCAAGGCTCCTTTCATGTGTGATGTGCAACACGGATTTGCTCTGTACACAGTGCAGGGGAATCGGGCCTCATCTCGCGGCGAGGGGGAAGTCTCATGGTTTTTCTTGAGTTGCGGCGGGAACCTGGGGTATATTCTCGAGTTACGACGGCGATGGCACTTCCACACACGTGTTTGTTCAGCGACGTCAGGACTACTGCCTAGTTGCGAGGGACAACTCTGGATTCTCCTCGAGGCTTGGCAGGGCAATTGGGACGCCTCTCCAGCTGAGGCGGGAGACCAAGGGTCCCTTTCCACGTGCCACAGGAATCCTAGGACTCCTATCAAGTTTCACGAGGAGTTAGGCATCATCTCCTTTGGAGGCACTGATCTCCGCGTACCTCTGGAATTTTCAAAGGATGTGAGGCCTCCGGTCGCGATGAGGTGGGGAACTAGGTCTTTCTCTGTGGTCTTCACAGGGGATTCAGACATCCTTTCGTCTTGGGAGATGCAAGACGAGCCTGCATTCAAGTCACTGCTGGGATATCCAGCCTTATTTCGAGCCAGGGCATCGCGGTGTCCATTCTACTTGAGGCCGCAAAGTCAGGGTCCCTCTCACATACCTAGAGCTGAGAGAAGCCTCCTCTTGAGGTGCTTGTGTAAGGTGGTATTCCTCTGGAGTCGAAGCCAGGGACTAACCTCTCATCTCGAGTTGATTTTTGGTCCACGGAGCTCTTTCGTGTTGCTACAGTGACCTCAGGATCCCTCTAGCCTTGAAACAGTGTTCTTGGGGTTTCTCTGGAGTGCCATCAAGGAAATCAAGGCTCCTTTCATGTGTGATGTGCAACACGGAATTGCTCTGCACGCAGGGCAGGGGAATCGGGCCTCATCTCGCGGCGAGGGGGAAGTCTCATGGTTTTTCTCGAGTTGCGGCGGGAACCTGGGGTATATTCTCGAGTTACGACGGGGATGGCCCTTCCACACACGTGTTTGTTCAGCGACGTCAGGACTCCTGCCTAGTTGCGAGGGACAACTCGGAATTCTCCTCGAGGCTTTGCAGGGCAATTGGGACGCCTCTCCAGCTGAGGCGGGAGACCAAGGGTCCCTTTCCACGTGCCACAGGAATCCTGGGACTCCTATCAAGTTTCACGAGGAGTCACGCATCGTCTCCTTTGGAGGCACTGATCTCCGCATACCTCTGGAGTTTTCAACGGATGTGAGGCCTCCGGTCGTCATGAGGTGGGGAACTAGGTTTTTCTCTGTGGTCTCCACAGGGGATTCAGACATCCTTTCATCTTGGGAGATGCAAGACGAGCCTGCATTTAAGTCACTGCAGGGATATGCGGCCTTATTTCGAGCCAGACTATCGCGGTGTCCATTCCACTTGAGGCCGCAAACTCAGGGTCCCTCTCACATACCTAGAGCTGAGAGAAGCCTCCTCTTGAGGTGCTTGTGGTAAGGTGGTATTCCTCTGGAGTCGAAGCCAGGGACTAAGCTCTCATCTCGAGTTGATTTTTGGTCCACGGAGCTCTTTCGTGTTGCTACAGTGTCCTCAGGATCCCTCTAGCCTTGAAACAGTGTTCTTGGGGTTTCTCTGGAGTGCCATCAAGGAAATCAAGGCTGCTTTCATGTGTGATGTGCAACATGGAATTGCTCTGCATGCAGTGCAGGGGAATCGGGCCTCATCTCGCGGCGAGGGGGAAGTCTCATGGTTTTTCTCGAGTTGCGGCGGGAACCTGGGGTATATTCTCGAGGTACGACGGGGATGGCCCTTCCACACACGTGTTTCTTCAGCGACGTCAGGACTCCTGCCTAGTTGTGAGGGACAACTCGGGATTCTCCTCGAGGCTTGGCAGGGCAATTGGGACGCCTCTCCAGCTGAGGTGGGAGACCAAGGGTCCCTTTCCACGTGCTACAGGAATCCTGGGACTCCTATAAAGTTTCACGAGGAGTCAGGCATCGTCTCCTTTGGAGGCACTGATCTCCGCGTACCTCTGGAGTTTTCAAAGGATGTGAGGCCTCCGGTCGCGATGAGGTGGGGAACTAGGTCTTACTCTGTGGTCTCCACAGGGGATTCAGACATCCTTTCGTCTTGGGAGATGCAAGACGAGCCTGCATTCAAGTCACTGCAGGGATATCCAGCCTTATTTCGAGCCAGGGCATCCCGGTGTCCATTCCACTTGAGGCCGCAAAGTCAGGGTCCCTCTCACATACCTAGAGCTGAGAGAAGCCTCCTCTTGAGGTGCTTGTGGTAACGTGGTATTCCTCTGAAGTCGAAGCCAGGGACTAAGCTCTCATCTCGAGTTGATTTTTGGTCCACGCAGCTCTTTCGTGTTGCTACAGTGACCTCAGGATCCCTCTAGCCTTGAAACAGTGTTCTTGGGGTTTCTCTGGAGTGCCATCAAGGAAATCAAGGCTCCTTTCATGTGTGATGTGCAACACGGAATTGCTCTGCACGCAGGGCAGGGGAATCGGGCCTCATCTCGCGGCGAGGGGGAAGTCTCATGGTTTTTCTCGAGTTGCAGCGGGAACCTGGGGTATATTCTCGAGTTACGACGGGGATGGCCCTACCACACACGTGTTTGTTCAGCAACGTCAGGACTCCTGCCTAGTTGCGAGGGACACCTCGGGGTACTCCTCGAGGCTTGGCAGGGCAATTGGGACGCCTCTCCAGCTGAGGCGGGAGACCAAGGGTCCCTTTACACGTGCCACAGGAATCCTGGGACTCCTATCAAGTTTCACGAGGAGTCAGGCATCGTCTCCTTTGGAGGCACTGATCTCCGCGTACCTCAGGAGTTTTCAAAGGATGTGAGTCCTCCGGTCGCCATGAGGTGGGGAACTAGTTCTTTCTCTGTGGTCTCCACAGGGGATTCAGACATCCTTTCATCATGGGAGATGCAAGACGAGCCTGCATTCAAGTCACTGCAGGGATATGCGGCCTTATTTCGAGCCAGACTATCGCGGTGTCCATTCCACTTGAGGCCGCAAACTCAGGGTCCCTCTCACATACCTAGAGCTGAGAGAAGCCTCCTCTTGAGGTGCTTGTGGTAAGGTGGTATTCCTCTGGAGTCGAAGGCAGGGACTAAGCTCTCATCTCGAGTTGATTTTTGGTCCACGGAGCTCTTTCGTGTTGCTACAGTGTCCTCAGGATCCCTCTAGCCTTGAAACAGTGTTCTTGGGGTTTCTCTGGAGTGCCATCAAGGAAATCAAGGCTCCTTTCATGTGTGATGTGCAACACGGAATTGCTCTGCATGCAGTGCAGGGGAATCGGGCCTCATCTCGCGGCGAGGGGGAAGTCTCATGGTTTTTCTCGAGTTGCGGCGGGAACCTGGGGTATATTCTCGAGGTACGACGGGGATGGCCCTTCCACACACGTGTTTCTTCAGCGACGTCAGGACTCCTGCCTAGTTGTGAGGGACAACTCGGGATTCTCCTCGAGGCTTTGCAGGGCAATTGGGACGCCTCTCCATCTGAGGCGGGAGACCAAGGGTCCCTTTCCACGTGCTACAGGAATCCTGGGACTCCTATAAAGTTTCACGAGTAGTCAGGCATCGTCTCCTTTGGAGGCACTGATCTCCGCGTACCTCTGGAGTTTTCAAAGGATGTGAGGCCTCCGGTCGCCATGAGGTGGGGAACTAGGTCTTTCTCTGTGGTCTCCACAGGGGATTCAGACATCCTTTCATCTTGGGAGATGCAAGACGAGCCTGCATTCAAGTCACTGCAGGGATATGCGGCCTTATTTCGAGCCAGACTATCGCGGTGTCCATTCCACTTGAGGCCGCAAACTCAGGGTCCCTCTCACATACCTAGAGCTGAGAGAAGCCTCCTCTTGAGGTGCTTGTGGTAAGGTGGTATTCCTCTGGAGTCGAAGGCAGGGACTAAGCTCTCATCTCGAGTTGATTTTTGGTCCACGGAGCTCTTTCGTGTTGCTACAGTGTCCTCAGGATCCCTCTAGCCTTGAAACAGTGTTCTTGGGGTTTCTCTGGAGTGCCATCAAGGAAATCAAGGCTCCTTTCATGTGTGATGTGCAACACGGAATTGCTCTGCATGCAGTGCAGGGGAATCGGGCCTCATCTCGCGGCGATGGGGAAGTCTCATGGTTTTTCTCGAGTTGCGGCGGGAACCTGGGGTATATTCTCGAGGTACGACGGGGATGGCCCTTCCACACACGTGTTTCTTCAGCGACGTCAGGACTCCTGCCTAGTTGTGAGGGACAACTCGGGATTCTCCTCGAGGCTTGGCAGGGCAATTGGGACGCCTCTCCAGCTGAGGCGGGAGACCAAGGGTCCCTTTCCACGTGCTACAGGAATCCTGGGACTCCTATAAAGTTTCACGAGGAGTCAGGCATCGTCTCCTTTGGAGGCACTGATCTCCGCGTACCTCTGGAGTTTTCAAAGGATGTGAGGCCTCCGGTCGCCATGAGGTGGGGAACTAGGTCTTTCTCTGTGGTCTCCACAGGAGATTCAGTCATCCTTTCGTCTTGGGAGATGCAAGACGAGCCTGCATTCAAGTCACTGCAGGGATATTCGGCCTTATTTCGAGTCAGGGCATCGCGGTGTCCATTCCACTTGAGGCCGCAAAATCAGGGTCCCTCTAACATACTTAGAGCTGAGAGAAGCCTCCTCTTGAGGTGCTTGTGGTAAGGTGATATTCCTCTGGAATTCGAAGCCAGGGACTAAGCTCCCATCTCGAGTTGATTTTTGGTCCACGGAACTCTTTCGTGTTGCTACAGTGACCTCAGGATCCCTCTAGCCTTGAAACAGTGTCCTTGGGGTTTCTCTGGAGTGCCATCAAGGAAATCAAGGCTCCTATCATGTGTGATGTGCAATACGGAATTGCTTTGCACGCAGGGCAGTGGAATCGGGCCTCATCTCGCGGCGAGGGGGAAGTCTCATGGTTTTTCTCAAGTTGCGGCGGGAACCTGGGGTATATTCTCGAGTTACGATGGGGATGGCCCTTCCACACACGTGTTTGTTCAGCGACGTCAGGACTCCTGCCTAGTTGCGAGGGACAACTCGGGGTTCTCCTCGAGGCTTGGCAGGGCAATTGGGACGCCTCTCCAGCTGAGGCGGGAGACCAAGGGTCCCTTTCCACGTGCCACAGGAATCCTGGGACTCCTATCAAGTTTCACGAGGAGTCAGGCATCGTCTCCTTTGGAGGCACTGATCTCCGCGTACCTCTGGAGTTTTCAACGGATGTGAGGCCTCCGGTCGTCATGAGGTGGGGAACTAGGTCTTTCTCTGTGGTCTCCACAGGGGATTCAGACATCCTTTCATCTTGGGAGATGCAAGACGAGCCTGCATTCAAGTCACAGCAGGGATATGCGGCCTTATTTCGAGCCAGACTATCGCGGTGTCCATTCCACTTGAGGCCGCAAACTCAGGGTCCCTCTCACATACCTAGAGCTGAGAGAAGCCTCCTCTTGAGGTGCTTGTGGTAAGGTGGTATTCCTCTGGAGTCGAAGCCAGGGACTAAGCTCTCATCTCGAGTTGATTTTTGGTCCACGGAGCTCTTTCGTGTTGCTACAGTGTCCTCAGGATCCCTCTAGCCTTGAAACAGTGTTCTTGGGGTTTCTCTGGATTGCCATCAAGGAAATCAAGGCTCCTTTCATGTGTGATGTGCAACACGGAATTGCTCTGCACGCAGTGCAGGGGAATCGGGCCTCATCTCGCGGCGAGGGGGACGTCTCATGGTTTTTCTCGAGTTGCGGCGGGAACCTGGGGTATATTCTCGAGTTACGACGGGGATGGCCCTTCCACCCACGTGTTTCTTCAGCGACGTCAGGACTCCTGCCTAGTTGTGAGGGACAACTCGGGATTCTCCTCGAGGCTTGGCAGACAATTGGGACGCCTCTCCAGCTGAGGCGGGAGACCAAGGGTCCCTTTCCACGTGCCACAGGAATCCTGGGACACCTGTCAAGTTTCACGAGGAGTCAGGCATCGTCTCCTTTGGAGGCACTGACCTCCGCGTACCTCTGGAGTTTTCAAAGGATGTGAGGCCTCCGGTCGCGATGAGGTGGGGAACTAGGTCTTTCTCTGTGGTCTCCACAGGCGATTCAGACATCCTTTCGTCTTGGGAGATGCAAGACGAGCCTGCATTCAAGTCACTGCAGGGATATCCAGCCTTATTTCGAGCCAGGGCATCCCGGTGTCCTTTCCACTTGAGGCCGCAAAGTCAGGGTCCCTCTCACATACCTAGAGCTGAGAGAAGCCTCCTCTTGAGGTGCTTGTGTAAGGTGGTATTCCTCTCGAGTCGAAGCCAGGGACTAACCTCTCATCTCGAGTTGATTTTTGGTCCACGGAGCTCTTTCGTGTTGCTACAGTGACCTCAGGATCCCTCTAGCCTTGAAACAGTGTTCTTGGGGTTTCTCTGGAGTGCCATCAAGGAAATCAAGGCTCCTTTCATGTGTGATGTGCAACACGGAATTGCTCTGCACGCAGGGCAGGGGAATCGGGCCTCATCTCGCGGCGAGGGGGAAGTCTCATGGTTTTTCTCGAGTTACGGCGGGAACCTGGGGTATATTCTCGAGGTACGACGGGGATGGCCCTTCCACCCACGTGTTTGTTCAGCAACGTCAGGACTCCTGCCTAGTTGCGAGGGACAACTCGGGGTTCTCCTCGAGGCTTGGCAGGGCAATTGGGACGCCTCTCCAGCTGAGGCGGGAGACCAAGGGTCCCTTTCCACGTGCCACAGGAATCCTGGGACTCCTATCAAGTTTCACGAGGAGTCAGGCATCGTCTCCTTTGGAGGCACTGATATCTGCGTACCTCAGGAGTTTTCAAAGGATGTGAGGCCTCCGGTCGCCATGAGGTGGGGAACTAGTTCTTTCTCTGTGGTCTCCACAGGGGATTCAGACATCCTTTCATCTTGGGAGATGCAAGACGAGCCTGCATTCAAGTCACTGCAGGGATATCCGGCCTTATTTCGAGTCAGGGCATCGCGGTGTCCATTCCACTTGAGGCCACAATATCAGGGTCCCTCTCACATAGCTAGAGCTGAGAGAAGCCTCCTCTTGAGGTGCTTGTGGTAAGGTGGTATTCCTCTGGAGTCGAAGTCAGGGACTAACCTCTCATCTCGAGTTGATTTTTGGTCCACGGTGCTCTTTAGTGTTGCTACAGTGACCTCAGGATCCCCCTAGCCTTGAAACAGTGTTCTTGGGGTTTCTCTGGAGTGCTATCAAGGAAATCAAGGCTCCTTTCTTGTTTGATGTGCAACACAGAATTGCTCTGCATGCAGTGCAGGGGAATCGGGCCTCATCTCACGGCGAGGGGGAAGTCTCATGGTTTTTCTCAAGTTGCGGCGGGAACCTGGGGTATATTCTCGAGTTACGACGGGGATGGCCCTTCCACCCACGTGTTTCTTCAGCGACGTCAGGCCTCCTGCCTAGTTCCGAGGGACAACTCCGGATTCTGCTCCAGGTTTGGCAGGGCAATTGGGACGCCTCTCCAGCTGAGGCGGGACACCAAGGGTCCCTTTCCACGTGCTACATGAATCCTGGGACTCCTATCAAGTTTCACGAGGAGTCAGGCATCGTCTCCTTTGGAGGCACTGATCTCCGCGTACCTCTGGAGTTTTCAAAGGATGTGAGGCCTCTGGTCGCGATGAGGTGGGGAACTAGGTCTTTCTCTGTGGTCTCCACAGGGGTTTCAGACATCCTTTCGTCTTGGAAGATGCAAGACGAGCCTGCATTCAAGTCACTGCAGCGATATGCGGCCTTATTTCGCATCAGGGCATCGCGGTGTCCATTCCATTTGAGGCCGCAAACTCAGGGTCCCTCTCACATACCTAGAGCTGAGAGAAGCCTCCTCTTGAGGTGCTTGTGTAAGGTGGTATTCCTCTGGAGTCGAAGCCAGGGACTAACCTCTCATCTCTAGTTGATTTTTGGTCCACGGAGCTCTTTCGTGTTGCTACAGTGACCTCAGGATCCCTCTAGCCTTGAAGCAGTGTTCTTGGGGTTTTTCTGGAGTGCCATCAAGGAAATCAAGGCTCCTTTCATGTGTGATGTGCAACACGGAATTGCTCTGCACGCAGTGCAGGGGAATCGGGCCTCATCTCGCAGCGAGGGGGAAGTCTCATGGTTTTTCTCAAGTTGCGGCGGGAACCTGGGTTATATTCTCGAGTTACGACGGGGATGGCCCTTCCACACATGTGTTTGTTCAGCGACGTCAGGACTCCTGCCTAGTTGCGAGGGACAACTCGGGGTTCTCCTCAAGGCTTGGCAGGGCAAATGGGATGCCTCTCCAGCTGAGGCGGGAGACCAAGAGTCCCTTTCCACGTGCCACAGCAATCCTGGGACTCCTATCAAGTTTCACGAGGAGTCAGGCATCGTCTCCTTTGGAGGCACTGATCTCCGCGTACCTCTGGAGTTTTCAAAGCATGTGAGGCCTCCGGTCGCGATGAGGTGGGGAACTAGGTCTTTCTCTGTGGTCTCCGCAGGGGATTCAGACATCCTTTCGTCTTGGGAGATGCAAGACGAGCCTGCATTCAAGTCACTGCAGGGATATCCGTCCTTATTTCGAGTCAGGGCATCGCGGTCTCCATTCCACTTGAGGCCGCCAACTCAGGGTCCCTCTCACATAGCTAGAGCTGAGAGAAGCCTCCTCTTGAGGTGCTTGTGGTAAGGTGGTATTCCTCTGGAGTCGAAGCCAGGGACTAACCTCTCATCTCGAGTTGATTTTTAGTCCACGGAGCTCTTTCGTGTTGCTACAGTGACGTCAGGATCCCTCTAGCCTTGAAACAGTGTTCTTGGGGTTTCTCTGGAGTGCCATCAAGGAAATCAAGGCTCCTTTCATGTGTGATGTGCAACACGGAATTGCTCTGCACGTAGTGCAGGGGAATCGGGCCTCATCTCGCGGCGAGTGGGAAGTCTCATGGTTTTTCTCGAGTTGCGGCGGGAACCTGGGGAATAATCTCGAGTTACGGCGGGAATGGACCTTCCACACACGTGTTTGTTCAGCGACGTCAGGACTCCTGCCTAGTTGCGAGGGACAACTCGGGATTCTCCTCGAGGCTTGGCAGGGCAATTGGGACGCCTCTCCAGCTGAGGCGGGAGACAAAGGGTCCCTTTCCACGTGCCACAGGAATCCTGGGAATCCTATCAAGTTTCACCAGGAGTCAGGCATCGTCTCCTTTGGAGGCACTGATCTCCGCGTACCTCTGGAGTTTTCAAATGATGTGAGGCCTCCGGTCGCGATGAGGTGGGGAACTAGGTCTTTTTCTATGGTCTCCACAGGGGATTCAGACATCCTTTCGTCTTGGGAGATGCAAGACGAGCCTGCATTCAAGTCACTGCAGGGATATCCGGACTTATTTCGATTCAGGGCATCGCAGTGTCCATTCCACTTGAGGCCGCAAACTCAGGGTCCCTCTCACATACCTAGAGCTGAGAGAAGCCTCCTCTTGAGGTGCTTGTGGTAACGTGGTATTCCTCTGAAGTCGAAGCCAGGGACTAAGCTCTCATCTCGAGTTGATTTTTGGTCCACGCAGCTCTTTCGTGTCGCTACAGTGACCTCAGGATCCCTCTAGCCTTGAAACAGTGTTCCTGGGGTTTCCCTGGAGTGCCATCAAGGAAATCAAGGCTCCTTTCATGTGTGATGTGCAACACGGAATTGCTCTGCACGCAGTGCAGGGGAATCGGGCCTCATATCGCGTCGAGTGGGAAGTCTCATGGTTTTTCTCGAGTTGCGGCGGGAACCTGGGGTATATTCTCGAGTTACGACGGGGATGGCCCTTCCACCCACGTGTTTCTTCAGCGATGTCAGGACTACTGCCTAGTTGCGAGGGACAACTCTGGGTTCTCCTCGAGGCTTGGCAGGGCAATTGGGACGCCTCTCCAGCTGAGGCGGGAGACCAAGGGTCCCTTTCCACGTGCCACAGGAATCCTGGGACTCCTATAAAGTTTCACGAGGAGTCAGGCATCGTCTCCTTTGGAGGCACTGATATCTGCGTACCTCAGGAGTTTTCAAAGGATATGAGGCCTCCGGTCGCCATGAGGTGGGGAACTAGTTCTTTCTCTGTGGTCTCCACAGGGGATTCAGACATCCTTTCATCTTGGGAGATGCAAGACGAGCCTGCATTCAAGTCACTGCAGGGATATCCGGCCTTATTTCGAGTCAGGGCATCGCGGTGTCCATTCCACTTGAGGCCACAATATCAGGGTCCCTCTCACATAGCTAGAGCTGAGAGAAGCCTCCTCTTGAGGTGCTTGTGGTAAGGTGGTATTCCTCTGGAGTCGAAGTCAGGGACTAACCTCTCATCTCGAGTTGATTTTTGGTCCACGGTGCTCTTTTGTGTTACTACAGTGACCTCAGGATCCCCCTAGCCTTGAAACAGTGTTCTTGGGGTTTCTCTGGAGTGCCATCAAGGAAATCAAGGCTCGTTTCTTGTTTGATGTGCAACACGGAATTGCTCTGCATGCAGTGCAGGGGAATCGGGCCTCATCTCACGGCGAGGGGGAAGTCTCATGGTTTTTCTCAAGTTGCGGCGGGAACCTGGGGTATATTCTCGAGTTACGACGGGGATGGCCCTTCCACACACGTGTTTGTTCAGCGACGTCAGGACTCCTGCCTAGTTGCGAGGGACAACTCGGGATTCTCCTCGAGGCTTGGCAGGGCAATTGGGACCCATCCCCAGCTGAGGCGGGAGACCAAGGGTCCCTTTCCACGCGCCACAGGAATCCTGGGACTCCTATCAAGTTTCACGAGGAGTCAGGCATCGTCTCCTGTGGAGGCACTGATCTCCGCGTACCTCTGGAGTTTTCAACGGATGTGAGGCCTCCGGTCGTCATGAGGTGGGGAACTAGGTCTTTCTCTGTGGTCTCCACAGGGGATTCAGACATCCTTTCATCTTGGGAGATGCAAGACGAGCCTGCATTCAAGTCACAGCAGGGATATGCGGCCTTATTTCGAGCCAGACTATCGCGGTGTCCATTCCACTTGAGGCCGCAAACTCAGGGTCCCTCTCACATACCTAGAGCTGAGAGAAGCCTCCTCTTGAGGTGCTTGTGGTAAGGTGGTATTCCTCTGGAGTCGAAGCCAGGGACTAAGCTCTCATCTCGAGTTGATTTTTGGTCCACGGAGCTCTTTCGTGTTGCTACAGTGTCCTCAGGATCCCTCTAGCCTTGAAACAGTGTTCTTGGGGTTTCTCTGGATTGCCATCAAGGAAATCAAGGCTCCTTTCATGTGTGATGTGCAACACGGAATTGCTCTGCACGCAGTGCAGGGGAATCGGGCCTCATCTCGCGGCGAGGGGGACGTCTCATGGTTTTTCTCGAGTTGCGGCGGGAACCTGGGGTATATTCTCGAGTTACGACGGGGATGGCCCTTCCACCCACGTGTTTCTTCAGCGACGTCAGGACTCCTGCCTAGTTGTGAGGGACAACTCGGGATTCTCCTCGAGGCTTGGCAGACAATTGGGACGCCTCTCCAGCTGAGGCGGGAGACCAAGGGTCCCTTTCCACGTGCCACAGGAATCCTGGGACACCTGTCAAGTTTCACGAGGAGTCAGGCATCGTCTCCTTTGGAGGCACTGACCTCCGCGTACCTCTGGAGTTTTCAAAGGATGTGAGGCCTCCGGTCGCGATGAGGTGGGGAACTAGGTCTTTCTCTGTGGTCTCCACAGGCGATTCAGACATCCTTTCGTCTTGGGAGATGCAAGACGAGCCTGCATTCAAGTCACTGCAGGGATATCCAGCCTTATTTCGAGCCAGGGCATCCCGGTGTCCTTTCCACTTGAGGCCGCAAAGTCAGGGTCCCTCTCACATACCTAGAGCTGAGAGAAGCCTCCTCTTGAGGTGCTTGTGTAAGGTGGTATTCCTCTCGAGTCGAAGCCAGGGACTAACCTCTCATCTCGAGTTGATTTTTGGTCCACGGAGCTCTTTCGTGTTGCTACAGTGACCTCAGGATCCCTCTAGCCTTGAAACAGTGTTCTTGGGGTTTCTCTGGAGTGCCATCAAGGAAATCAAGGCTCCTTTCATGTGTGATGTGCAACACGGAATTGCTCTGCACGCAGGGCAGGGGAATCGGGCCTCATCTCGCGGCGAGGGGGAAGTCTCATGGTTTTTCTCGAGTTACGGCGGGAACCTGGGGTATATTCTCGAGGTACGACGGGGATGGCCCTTCCACCCACGTGTTTGTTCAGCAACGTCAGGACTCCTGCCTAGTTGCGAGGGACAACTCGGGGTTCTCCTCGAGGCTTGGCAGGGCAATTGGGACGCCTCTCCAGCTGAGGCGGGAGACCAAGGGTCCCTTTCCACGTGCCACAGGAATCCTGGGACTCCTATCAAGTTTCACGAGGAGTCAGGCATCGTCTCCTTTGGAGGCACTGATATCTGCGTACCTCAGGAGTTTTCAAAGGATGTGAGGCCTCCGGTCGCCATGAGGTGGGGAACTAGTTCTTTCTCTGTGGTCTCCACAGGGGATTCAGACATCCTTTCATCTTGGGAGATGCAAGACGAGCCTGCATTCAAGTCACTGCAGGGATATCCGGCCTTATTTCGAGTCAGGGCATCGCGGTGTCCATTCCACTTGAGGCCACAATATCAGGGTCCCTCTCACATAGCTAGAGCTGAGAGAAGCCTCCTCTTGAGGTGCTTGTGGTAAGGTGGTATTCCTCTGGAGTCGAAGTCAGGGACTAACCTCTCATCTCGAGTTGATTTTTGGTCCACGGTGCTCTTTAGTGTTGCTACAGAGACCTCAGGATCCCCCTAGCCTTGAAACAGTGTTCTTGGGGTTTCTCTGGAGTGCTATCAAGGAAATCAAGGCTCCTTTCTTGTTTGATGTGCAACACAGAATTGCTCTGCATGCAGTGCAGGGGAATCGGGCCTCATCTCACGGCGAGGGGGAAGTCTCATGGTTTTTCTCAAGTTGCGGCGGGAACCTGGGGTATATTCTCGAGTTACGACGGGGATGGCCCTTCCACCCACGTGTTTCTTCAGCGACGTCAGGCCTCCTGCCTAGTTCCGAGGGACAACTCCGGATTCTGCTCCAGGTTTGGCAGGGCAATTGGGACGCCTCTCCAGCTGAGGCGGGACACCAAGGGTCCCTTTCCACGTGCTACATGAATCCTGGGACTCCTATCAAGTTTCACGAGGAGTCAGGCATCGTCTCCTTTGGAGGCACTGATCTCCGCGTACCTCTGGAGTTTTCAAAGGATGTGAGGCCTCTGGTCGCGATGAGGTGGGGAACTAGGTCTTTCTCTGTGGTCTCCACAGGGGTTTCAGACATCCTTTCGTCTTGGAAGATGCAAGACGAGCCTGCATTCAAGTCACTGCAGCGATATCCGGCCTTATTTCGCATCAGGGCATCGCGGTGTCCATTCCATTTGAGGCCGCAAACTCAGGGTCCCTCTCACATACCTAGAGCTGAGAGAAGCCTCCTCTTGAGGTGCTTGTGTAAGGTGGTATTCCTCTGGAGTCGAAGCCAGGGACTAACCTCTCATCTCTAGTTGATTTTTGGTCCACGGAGCTCTTTCGTGTTTCTACAGTGACCTCAGGATCCCTCTAGCCTTGAAGCAGTGTTCTTGGGGTTTTTCTGGAGTGCCATCAAGGAAATCAAGGCTCCTTTCATGTGTGATGTGCAACACGGAATTGCTCTGCACGCAGTGCAGGGGAATCGGGCCTCATCTCGCAGCGAGGGGGAAGTCTCATGGTTTTTCTCAAGTTGCGGCGGGAACCTGGGTTATATTCTCGAGTTACGACGGGGATGGCCCTTCCACACATGTGTTTGTTCAGCGACGTCAGGACTCCTGCCTAGTTGCGAGGGACAACTCGGGGTTCTCCTCAAGGCTTGGCAGGGCAAATGGGATGCCTCTCCAGCTGAGGCGGGAGACCAAGAGTCCCTTTCCACGTGCCACAGCAATCCTGGGACTCCTATCAAGTTTCACGAGGAGTCAGGCATCGTCTCCTTTGGAGGCACTGATCTCCGCGTACCTCTGGAGTTTTCAAAGCATGTGAGGCCTCCGGTCGCGATGAGGTGGGGAACTAGGTCTTTCTCTGTGGTCTCCGCAGGGGATTCAGACATCCTTTCGTCTTGGGAGATGCAAGACGAGCCTGCATTCAAGTCACTGCAGGGATATCCGTCCTTATTTCGAGTCAGGGCATCGCGGTCTCCATTCCACTTGAGGCCGCCAACTCAGGGTCCCTCTCACATAGCTAGAGCTGAGAGAAGCCTCCTCTTGAGGTGCTTGTGGTAAGGTGGTATTCCTCTGGAGTCGAAGCCAGGGACTAACCTCTCATCTCGAGTTGATTTTTAGTCCACGGAGCTCTTTCGTGTTGCTACAGTGACGTCAGGATCCCTCTAGCCTTGAAACAGTGTTCTTGGGGTTTCTCTGGAGTGCCATCAAGGAAATCAAGGCTCCTTTCATGTGTGATGTGCAACACGGAATTGCTCTGCACGTAGTGCAGGGGAATCGGGCCTCATCTCGCGGCGAGTGGGAAGTCTCATGGTTTTTCTCGAGTTGCGGCGGGAACCTGGGGAATAATCTCGAGTTACGGCGGGAATGGACCTTCCACACACGTGTTTGTTCAGCGACGTCAGGACTCCTGCCTAGTTGCGAGGGACAACTCGGGATTCTCCTCGAGGCTTGGCAGGGCAATTGGGACGCCTCTCCAGCTGAGGCGGGAGACAAAGGGTCCCTTTCCACGTGCCACAGGAATCCTGGGAATCCTATCAAGTTTCACCAGGAGTCAGGCATCGTCTCCTTTGGAGGCACTGATCTCCGCGTACCTCTGGAGTTTTCAAATGATGTGAGGCCTCCGGTCGCGATGAGGTGGGGAACTAGGTCTTTTTCTATGGTCTCCACAGGGGATTCAGACATCCTTTCGTCTTGGGAGATGCAAGACGAGCCTGCATTCAAGTCACTGCAGGGATATCCGGACTTATTTCGATTCAGGGCATCGCAGTGTCCATTCCACTTGAGGCCGCAAACTCAGGGTCCCTCTCACATACCTAGAGCTGAGAGAAGCCTCCTCTTGAGGTGCTTGTGGTAACGTGGTATTCCTCTGAAGTCGAAGCCAGGGACTAAGCTCTCATCTCGAGTTGATTTTTGGTCCACGCAGCTCTTTCGTGTCGCTACAGTGACCTCAGGATCCCTCTAGCCTTGAAACAGTGTTCTTGGGGTTTCCCTGGAGTGCCATCAAGGAAATCAAGGCTCCTTTCATGTGTGATGTGCAACACGGAATTGCTCTGCACGCAGTGCAGGGGAATCGGGCCTCATATCGCGTCGAGTGGGAAGTCTCATGGTTTTTCTCGAGTTGCGGCGGGAACCTGGGGTATATTCTCGAGTTACGACGGGGATGGCCCTTCCACCCACGTGTTTCTTCAGCGATGTCAGGACTACTGCCTAGTTGCGAGGGACAACTCTGGGTTCTCCTCGAGGCTTGGCAGGGCAATTGGGACGCCTCTCCAGCTGAGGCGGGAGACCAAGGGTCCCTTTCCACGTGCCACAGGAATCCTGGGACTCCTATAAAGTTTCACGAGGAGTCAGGCATCGTCTCCTTTGGAGGCACTGATATCTGCGTACCTCAGGAGTTTTCAAAGGATGTGAGGCCTCCGGTCGCCATGAGGTGGGGAACTAGTTCTTTCTCTGTGGTCTCCACAGGGGATTCAGACATCCTTTCATCTTGGGAGATGCAAGACGAGCCTGCATTCAAGTCACTGCAGGGATATCCGGCCTTATTTCGAGTCAGGGCATCGCGGTGTCCATTCCACTTGAGGCCACAATATCAGGGTCCCTCTCACATAGCTAGAGCTGAGAGAAGCCTCCTCTTGAGGTGCTTGTGGTAAGGTGGTATTCCTCTGGAGTCGAAGTCAGGGACTAACCTCTCATCTCGAGTTGATTTTTGGTCCACGGTGCTCTTTTGTGTTACTACAGTGACCTCAGGATCCCCCTAGCCTTGAAACAGTGTTCTTGGGGTTTCTCTGGAGTGCCATCAAGGAAATCAAGGCTCGTTTCTTGTTTGATGTGCAACACGGAATTGCTCTGCATGCAGTGCAGGGGAATCGGGCCTCATCTCACGGCGAGGGGGAAGTCTCATGGTTTTTCTCAAGTTGCGGCGGGAACCTGGGGTATATTCTCGAGTTACGACGGGGATGGCCCTTCCACACACGTGTTTGTTCAGCGACGTCAGGACTCCTGCCTAGTTGCGAGGGACAACTCGGGATTCTCCTCGAGGCTTGGCAGGGCAATTGGGACCCATCCCCAGCTGAGGCGGGAGACCAAGGGTCCCTTTCCACGTGCCACAGGAATCCTGGGACTCCTATCAAGTTTCACGAGGAGTCAGGCATCGTCTCCTGTGGAGGCACTGATCTCCGCGTACCTCTGGAGTTTTCAAAGGATGTGAGGCCTCCGGTCGCGATGAGGTGGGGAACTAGGTCTTTCTCTGTGGTCTCCACAGGGGATTCAGACATCCTTTCGTCTTGGGAGATGCAAGACGAGCCTGCATTCAAGTCACTGCAGGGATATCCGGCCTTATTTCGAGTCAGGGCATCGCGGTCTCCATTCCACTTGAGGCCGCAAAGTCAGGGTCCCTCTCACATAGCTAGAGCTGAGAGAAGCCTCCTCTTGAGGTGCTTGTGGTAAGGTGGTATTCCTCTGGAGTCGAAGCCAGGGACTAACCTCTCATCTCGAGTTGATTTTTAGTCCACGGAGCTCTTTCGTGTTGCTACAGTGACGTCAGGATCCCTCTAGCCTTGAAACAGTGTTCTTGGGGTTTCTCTGGAGTGCCATCAAGGAAATCAAGGCTCCTTTCATGTGTGTTGTGCAACACGGAATTGCTCTGCACGCAGTGCAGGGGAATCGGGCCTCATCTCGCGGCGAGTGGGAAGTCTCATGGTTTTTCTCGAGTTGCGGCGGGAACCTGGGGAATAATCTCGAGTTACGGCGGGAATGGACCTTCCACACACGTGTTTGTTCAGCGACGTCAGGACTCCTGCCTAGTTGCGAGGGACAACTCGGGATTCTCCTCGAGGCTTGGCAGGGCAATTGGGACGCCTCTCCAGCTGAGGCGGGAGACCAAGGGTCCCTTTCCACGTGCCACAGGAATCCTGGGACTCCTATCAAGTTTCACGAGGAGTCAGGCATCGTCTCCTTTGGAGGCACTGATCTCCGCGTACCTCTGGAGTTTTCAAATGATGTGAGGCCTCCGGTCGCGATGAGGTGGGGAACTAGGTCTTTCTCTATGGTCTCCACAGGGGATTCAGACATCCTTTCGTCTTGGGAGATGCAAGACGAGCCTGCATTCAAGTCACTGCAGGGATATCCGGCCTTATTTCGAGTCAGGGCATCGCAGTGTCCATTCCACTTGAGGCCGCAAACTCAGGGTCCCTCTCACATACCTAGAGCTGAAAGAAGCCTCCTCTTGAGGTGCTTGTGGTAAGGTGGTATTCCTCTGGAGTCGAAGCCAGGGACTAACCTCTCATCTCTAGTTGATTTTTGGTCCACGGAGCTCTTTCGTGTTGCTACAGTGACCTCAGGATCCCTCTAGCCTTGAAACAGTGTTCTTGGGGTTTCTCTGGAGTGCCATCAAGGAAATCAAGGCTCCTTTCATGTGTGATGTGCAACACGGAATTGCTCTGCACGCAGTGCAGGGGAATCGGGCCTCATCTCGCGCGAGGGGGAAGTCTCATGGTTTCTCTGGATTTGCGGCGGGAACCTGGGGTATATTCTCGAGTTACGACGGGGATGGCCCTTCCACCCACGTGTTTCTTCAGCGACGTCAGGACTCCTGCCTAGTTTCGAGGGACAACGCGGGGTTCCCCTCGAGGCTTGGCAGGGCAATTGGGACGCCTCTCCAGTTGAGGCGGGACACCAAGGGTCCCTTTCCACGTGCCACAAGAATCCTGGGACTCCTATAAAGTTTCACGAGGAGTCAGGCATCGTCTCCTTTGGAGGCACTGATCTCCGCGTACCTCTGGAGTTTTCAAAGGATGTGAGGCCTCCGGTCGTCATGAGGTGGGGAACTAGGTCTTACTCTGTCGTCTCCACAGGGGATTCAGACATCCTTTCATCTTGGGAGATGCAAGACGAGCCTGCATTCAAGTCACTGCAGGGATATCCAGCCTTATTTCGAGTCAGGTCATCGTGGTGTCCATTCCACTTGAGGCCGCAAACTCAGGGTCCCTCTCACATACCTAGAGCTGAGAGAAGCCTCCTCTTGAGGTGCTTGTGGTAACGTGGTATTCCTCTGAAGTCGAAGCCAGGGACTAAGCTCTCATCTCGAGTTGATTTTTGGTCCACGCAGCTCTTTCGTGTTGCTACAGTGACCTCAGGATCCCTCTAGCCTTGAAAAAGTGTTCTTGGGGTTTCCCTGGAGTGCCATCAAGGAAATCAAGGCTCCTTTCATGTGTGATGTGCAACACGGAATTGCTCTGCACGCAGTGCAGGGGAATCGGGCCTCATCTCGCGACGAGGGGGAAGTCTCATGGTTATTCTCGAGTTGCGGCGGGAACCTGGGGTATATTCTCGAGTTAGGACGGGGATGGCCCTTCCACCCACATGTTTGTTCAGCGACGGCAGGACTCCTGCCTAGTTGCGAGGGACAACTCGGGATTCTCCTCGAGGCTTGGCAGGGCAATTGGGACGCCTCTCCAGCTGAGGCGGGAGACCGAGGGTCCCTTTCCACGTGTCACAGGAATCCTGGGACTCCTATCAAGTTTCACGAGGAGTCAGGCATCGTCTCCTGTGGAGGCACTGATCTCCGCGTACCTCTGGAGTTTTCAAAGGATGTGAGGCCTCCGGTCGCCATGAGGTGGGGAACTATGTCTTTCTCTGTGGTCTCCACAGGGGATTCAGACATCCTTTCGTCTTGGGAGATGCAAGACGAGCCTGCATTCATGTCACTGCAGGGATATCCAGCCTTATTTCGAGCCAGGGCATCGCGGTGTCCATTCCACTTGAGGCCGCAAAGTCAGGGTCCCTCTCACATACCTAGAGCTGAGAGAAGCCTCCTCTTGAGGTGCTTGTGTAAGGTGGTATTCCTCTGGAGTCGAAGCCAGGGACTAACCTCTCATCTCGAGTTGATTTTTGGTCCACGGAGCTCTTTCTTGTTGCTACAGTGACCTCAGGATCCCTCTAGCCTTGAAACAGTGTTCTTGGGGTTTCTCTGGAGTGCCATCAAGGAAATCAAGGCTCCTTTCATGTGTGATGTGCAACACGGAATTGCTCTGCACGCAGGGCAGGGGAATCGGGCCTCATCTCGCGGCGAGGGGGAAGTCTCATGGTTTTTCTCGAGTTGCGGCGGGAACCTGGGGTATATTCTCGAGTTACGCCTGGGATGGCCCTTCCACACACGTGTTTGTTCAGCGACGTCAGGACTCCTGCCTAGTTGCGAGGGACAACTCGGGGTTCTCCTCGAGGCTTGGCAGGGCAATTGGGACGCCTCTCCAGCTGAGGCGGGAGACCAAGGGTCCCTTTCCACGTGCCACAGGAATCCTGGGACTCCTATCAAGTTTCACGAGGAGTCAGGCATCGTCTCCTTTGGAGGCACTGATCTCCGCGTACCTCTGGAGTTTTCAACGGATGTGAGGCCTCCGGTCGTCATGAGGTGGGGAACTAGGTCTTTCTCTGTGGTCTCCACAGGGGATTCAGACATCCTTTCGTCTTGGGAGATGCAAGACGAGCCTGCATTCAAGTCACTGCAGGGATATCAGGCCTTATTTCGAGTCAGGGCATCGCGGTGTCCATTCCACTTGAGGCCGCAATATCAGGGTCCCTCTCACATAGCTAGAGCTGAGAGAAGCCTCCTCTTGAGGTGCTTGTGGTAAGGTGGTATTCCTCTGGAGTCGAAGCCAGGGACTAAGCTCCCATCTCGAGTTGATTTTTGGTCCACGGAGCTCTTTCGTGTTGCTACAGTGACCTCAGGATCCCCCTAGCCTTGAAACAGTGTTCTTGGGGTTTCTCTGGAGCGCCATCAAGGAAATCAAGGCTCCTTTCTTGTTTGATGTGCAACACGGAATTGCTCTGCATGCAGTGCAGGGAAATCGGGCCTCATCTCACGGCGAGGGGGAAGTCTCATGGTTTTTCTCAAGTTGCGTCGGGAACCTGGGGTATATTCTCGAGTTACGACGGGGATGGCCCTTCCACCCACGTGTTTCTTCAGCGACGTCAGGCCTACTGCCTAGTTCCGAGGGACAACTCCGGATTCTGCTCCAGGTTTGGCAGGGCAATTGGGACGCCTCTCCAGCTGAGGCGGGAGACCAAGGGTCCCTTTCCACGTGCCACAGGAATCCTGGGACTCCTGTCAAGTTTCACGAGGAGTCAGGCATCGTCTCCTTTGGAGGCACTGATCTCCGCGTACCTCTGGAGTTTTCAAAGGATGTGAGGCCTCTGGTCGCGATGAGGTGGGGAACTAGGTCTTTCTCTGTGGTCTCCACAGGGGATTCAGACATCCTTTCGTCTTGGAAGATGCAAGACGAGCCTGCATTCAAGTCACTGCAGGGATATCCGGCCTTATTTCGCATCAGGGCATCGCGGTGTCCATACCACTTGAGGCCGCAAACTCAGGGTCCCTCTCACATACCTAGAGCTGAGAGAAGCCTCCTCTTGAGGTGCTTGTATAAGGTGGTATTCCTCTGGAGTCGAAGCCAGGGACTAACCTCTCATCTCGAGTTGATTTTTGGTCCACGGAGTTCTTTCGTGTTGCTACAGTGACCTCAGGATCCCTCTAGCCTTGAAACAGTGTTCTTGGGGTTTCTCTGGAGTGCCATCAAGGAAATCAAGGCTCCTTTCATGTGTGATGTGCAACACGGAATTGCTGTTCACGCAGTGCAGGGGAATCGGGCCTCATCTCGAGGCGAGTGGGACGTCTCATGGTTTTTCTCGAGTTGCGGCGGTAACCTGGGGAATATTCTCGAGTTACGACGGGGATGGACCTTCCACCCACGTGTTTCTTCAGCGACGTCAGGACTCCTGCCTAGTTGCGAGGGACAACTCGGGATTCTCCTCGAGGCTTGGCAGGGCAATTGGGACGCCTCTCCAGCTGAGGCGGGAGACCAAGGGTCCCTTTCCACGTGCCACAGGAATCCTGGGAATCCTATCAAGTTTCACGAGGAGTCAGGCATCGTCTCCTTTGGAGGCACTGATCTCCGCGTACCTCTGGAGTTTTCAAATGATGTGAGGCCTCCGGTCGTCATGAGGTGGGGAACTAGGTCTTTCTCTATGGTCTCCACAGGGGATTCAGACATCCTTTCATCTTGGGAGATGCAAGACGAGCCTGCATTCAAGTCACTGCAGGGATATCCGGCCTTATTTCGCATTAGGGCATCGCGGTGTCCATACCACTTGAGGCCGCAAACTCAGGGTCCCTCTCACATACCTAGAGCTGAGAGAAGCCTCCTCTTGAGGTGCTTGTGTAAGGTGGTATTCCTCTGGAGTCGAAGCCAGGGACTAACCTCTCATCTCGAGTTGATTTTTGGTCCACGGAGCTCTTTCGTGTTGCTATAGTGACCTCAGGATCCCTCTAGCCTTGAAACAGTGTTCTTGGGGTTTCTCTGGAGCGCCATCAAGGAAATCAAGGCTCCTTTCATGTGTGATGTGCAACACGGAATTGCTCTGCACCCAGTGCAGGGAAATCGGGCTTCATCTCGCGGCGAGGGGGAAGTCTCATGGTTTTACTCGAGTTTCGGGGGGAACCTGTTGTATATTCTCGAGTTACGACGGGGATGGCCCTTCCACACACGTGTTTGTTCAGCGACGTCAGGACTCCTGCCTAGTTGCGAGGGACAACTCGGGATTCTCCTCGAGGCTTGGCAGGGCAATTGGGACGCCTCTCCAGCTGAGGCGGGAGACCAAGGGTCCCTTTCCACGTGCCACAGGAATCCTGGGACAACTATAATGTTTCACGAGGAGTCAGGCATCGTCTCCTTTGGAGGAACTGATCTCCGCGTACCTCTGGAGTTTTCAAAGGATGTGAGGCCTCGGGTCGCGATGAGGTGGGGAACTAGGTCTTTCTCTGTGGTCTCCACAGGGGATTCAGACATCCTTTCATCTTGGGAGATGCAAGACGAGCCTGCATTCAAGTCACTGCAGGGATATCCGGCCTTATTTGGCGTCATGGCATCGCGGTGTCCATTCCACTTGAGGCCGCAAACTCAGGGTCCCTCTCACATACCTAGAGCTTAGAGAAGCCTCCTCTTGAGGTGCTTGTGGTAAGGTGGTATTTCTCTGGAGTCGAAGCCAGGGAGTAAGCTCTCATCTCGAGTTGATTTTTGGTCCACGGAACTCTTTTGTGTTGCCACAGTGACCTCAGGATCCCTCTAGCCTTGAAACAGTATTCTTGGGGTTTTGCTGGAGTGCCGTCAGGGAAATCCAGGCTCCTTTCATGTGTGATGTGCAACACGGAATTGCTCTGCATGCAGTGCAGGGGAATCGGGCCTCATCTCGCGGGCGAGGGGGAAGTCTCACGGTTTTTCTCGAGTTGCGGCGGGAACCTGGGGTATATTCTCGAAGTACGACGGGGATGGCCCTTCCAACCTCGTGTTTGTTCAGCGACGTCAGGACTTCTGCCTAGTTGCGAGGGACAACTCGGGGTTTTCCTCGAGGCTTGGCAGGGCAATTGGGACGCCTCTCCAGCTGAGGCGGGACACCAAGGGTCCCTTTCCACGTGCTACAGCAATCCTGGGACTTCTGTAAAGTTTCACGAGGAGTCAGGCATTGTCTCCTTTGGAGGCACTGATCTCCGCGTACCTCTGGAGTTTTCAAAGGATGTGAGGCCTCCGGTCGCGATGAGGTGGGGAACTAGGTCTTTCTCTGTGGTCTCCACAGGGGATTCAGACATCCTTTCGTCTTGGGAGATTCAAGACGAGCCTGCATTCAAGTTACTGCAGGGATATCCGGCCTTATTTCGAGTCAGGGCATCGCGGTGTGCATTCCACTTGAGGCCGCAAACTCAGGGTACCTCTCACATAGCTAGAGCTGAGAGAAGCCTCCTCTTGAGGTGCTTGTGGTAAGGTGGTATTCCTCTGGAGTCGAAGCCAGGGACTAACCTCTCATCTCAAGTTGATTTTTGGTCCACGGAGCACTTTCGTGTTGCTACAGTGACCTCAGGATCCCTCTAGCCTTGAAACAGTGTTCTTGGGGTTTCTCTGGAGTGCCATCAAGGAAATCAAGGCTACTTTCATGTTTGATGTGCAACACTGAATTGCTCTGCATGCATTGCAGGGGAATCGTGCCTCATCTCACGGCGAGGGGGAAGTCTCATGGTTTTTCTCGAGTTGCGGCGGGAACCTGGGGTATATTCTCGAGTTACGACGGGGATGGCCCTTCCACCCACATGTTTGTTCAGCGACGGCAGGACTCCTGCCTAGTTGCGAGGGACAACTCGGGATTCTCCTCGAGGCTTGGCAGGGCAATTGGGACGCCTCTCCAGCTGAGGCGGGAGACCAAGGGTCCCTTTCCACGTGCCACAGGAATCCTGGGAATCCTATCAAGTTTCACGAGGAGTCAGGCATCGTCTCCTTTGGAGGCACTGATCTCCGCGTACCTCTTGAGTTTTCAAAGGATGTGAGGCCTCCGGTCGCGATGAGGTGGGGAACTAGGTCTTTCTCTGTGGTCTCCACAGGGGATTCAGACATCCTTTCAACTTGGGAGATGCAAGACGAGCCTGCATTCAAGTCACTGCAGGGATATGCGGCCTTATTTCGAGCCAGACTATCGCGGTGTCCATTCCACTTGAGGCCGGAAACTCAGGGTCCCTCTCACATACCTAGAGCTGAGAGAAGCCTCCTCTTGAGGTGCTTGTGGTAAGGTGGTATTCCTCTGGAGTCGAAGCCAGGGACTAACCTCTCATCTCGAGTTGATTTTTGGTCCACGGAGCTCTTTCGTGTTGCTACAGTGTCCTCAGGATCCCTCTAGCCTTGAAACAGTGTTCTTGGGGTTTCTCTGGAGTGCCATCAAGGAAATCAAGGCTCCTTTCATGTGTGATGTGCAACACGGAATTGCTCTGCATGCAGTGCAGGGGAATCGGGCCTCATTTCGCCTCGAGGGGGAAGTCTCATGGTTTTTCTCGAGTTGCGGCGGGAACCTGGGGTATATTCTCGAGTTAGGACGGGGATGGCCCTTCCACCCACATGTTTGTTCAGCGACGGCAGGACTCCTGCCTAGTTGCGAGGGACAACTCGGGATTCTCCTCGAGGCTTGGCAGGGCAATTGGGACGCCTCTCCAGCTGAGGCGGGAGACCAAGGGTCCCTTTCCACGTGCGACAGGAATCCTGGGACTCCTATAAATTTTCACGAGGAGTCAGGCATCGTCTCCTTTGGAGGCACTGATCTCCGCGTACCTCTGGAGTTTTCAAAGGATGTGAGGCCTCCGGTCGCCATGAGGTGGGGAACTAGGTCTTTCTCTGTGGTCTCCTAAGGAGATTCAGACATCCTTTCATCTTGGGAGATGCAAGACGAGCCTGCATTCAAGTCACTGCAGGGGTATTCGGCCTTATTTCGAGTCAGGGCATCGCGGTGTCCATTCCACTTGAGGCCGCAAAATCAGGGTCCCTCTCACATACTTAGAGCTGAGAGAAGCCTCCTCTTGAGGTGCTTGTGGTAAGGTGGTATTCCTCTGGAGTCGAAGCCAGGGACTAACCTCTCATCTCGAGTTGATTTTTGGTCCACGGAGCTCTTTCGTGTTGCTACAGTGTCCTCAGGATCCCTCTAGCCTTGAAACAGTGTTCTTGGGGTTTCTCTGGAGCGCCATCAAGGAAATCAAGGCTCCTTTCATGTGTGATGTGCAACACGGAATTGCTCTGCACCCAGTGCAGGGGAATCGGGCCTCATCTCGCGGCGAGGGGGAAGTCTCATGGTTTTACTCGAGTTGCGGGGGGAACCTGTTGTATATTCTCGAGTTACGACGGGGATGGCCCTTCCACACACGTGTTTGTTCAGCGACGTCAGGACTCCTGCCTAGTTGCGAGGGACAACTCGGGATTCTCCTCGAGGCTTGGCAGGGCAATTGGGACGCCTCTCCAGCTGAGGCGGGAGACCAAGGGTCCCTTTCCACGTGCCACAGGAATCCTGGGACAACTATAATGTTTCACGAGGAGTCAGGCATCGTCTCCTTTGGAGGAAGTGATCTCCGCGTACCTCTGGAGTTTTCAAAGGATGTGAGGCCTCGGGTCGCGATGAGGTGGGGAACTAGGTCTTTCTCTGTGGTCTCCACAGGGGATTCAGACATCCTTTCATCTTGGGAGATGCAAGACGAGCCTGCATTCATGTCACTGCAGGGATATCCGGCCTTATTTGGCGTCATGGCATCGCGGTGTCCATTCCACTTGAGGCCGCAAACTCAGGGTCCCTCTCACATACCTAGAGCTTAGAGAAGCCTCCTCTTGAGGTGCTTGTGGTAAGGTGGTATTCCTCTGGAGTCGAAGCCAGGAAGTAAGCTCTCATCTCGAGTTGATTTTTGGTCCACGGAGCTCTTTTGTGTTGCTACAGTGACCTCAGGATCCCTCTAGCCTTGAAACAGTGTTCTTGGGGTTTTGCTGGAGTGCCGTCAGGGAAATCCAGGCTCCTTTCATGTGTGATGTGCAACACGGAATTGCTCTGCATGCAGTGCAGGGGAATCGGGCCTCATCTCGCGGCGAGGGGGAAGTCTCATGGTTTTTCTCGAGTTGCGGCGGGAACCTGGGGTATATTCTCGAAGTACGACGGGGATGGCCCTTCCAACCTCGTGTTTGTTCAGCGACGTCAGGACTTCTGCCTAGTTGCGAGGGACAACTCGGGGTTTTCCTCGAGGCTTGGCAGGGCAATTGGGACGCCTCTCCAGCTGAGGCGGGAGACCAAGGGTCCCTTTCCACGTGCTACAGGAATCCTGGGACTCCTGTAAAGTTTCACGAGGAGTCAGGCATCGTCTCCTTTGGAGGCACTGATCTCCGCGTACCTCTGGAGTTTTCAAAGGATGTGAGGCCTCTGGTCGCGATGAGGTGGGAACTAGGTCTTTCTCTGTGGTCTCCACAGGGGATTCAGACATCCTTTCGTCTTGGAAGATGCAAGACGAGCCTGCATTCAAGTCACTGCAGGGATATCCGGCCTTATTTCGCATTAGGGCATCGCGGTGTCCATACCACTTGAGGCCGCAAACTCAGGGTCCCTCTCACATACCTAGAGCTGAGAGAAGCCTCCTCTTGAGGTGCTTGTGTAAGGTGGTATTCCTCTGGAGTCGAAGCCAGGGACTAACCTCTCATCTCGAGTTGATTTTTGGTCCACGGAGCTCTTTCGTGTTGCTATAGTGACCTCAGGATCCCTCTAGCCTTGAAACAGTGTTCTTGGGGTTTCTCTGGAGCGCCATCAAGGAAATCAAGGCTCCTTTCATGTGTGATGTGCAACACGGAATTGCTCTGCACCCAGTGCAGGGGAATCGGGCCTCATCTCGCGGCGAGGGGGAAGTCTCATGGTTTTACTCGAGTTGCGGGGGGAACCTGTTGTATATTCTCGAGTTACGACGGGGATGGCCCTTCCACACACGTGTTTGTTCAGCGACGTCAGGACTCCTGCCTAGTTGCGAGGGACAACTCGGGATTCTCCTCGAGGCTTGGCAGGGCAATTGGGACGCCTCTCCAGCTGAGGCGGGAGACCAAGGGTCCCTTTCCACGTGCCACAGGAATCCTGGGACAACTATAATGTTTCACAAGGAGTCAGGCATCGTCTCCTTTGGAGGAACTGATCTCCGCGTACCTCTGGAGTTTTCAAAGGATGTGAGGCCTCGGGTCGCGATGAGGTGGGGAACTAGGTCTTTCTCTGTGGTCTCCACAGGGGATTCAGACATCCTTTCATCTTGGGAGATGCAAGACGAGCCTGCATTCAAGTCACTGCAGGGATATCCGGCCTTATTTGGCGTCATTGCATCGCGGTGTCCATTCCACTTGAGGCCGCAAACTCAGGGTCCCTCTCACATACCTAGAGCTTAGAGAAGCCTCCTCTTGAGGTGCTTGTGGTAAGGTGGTATTCCTCTGGAGTCGAAGCCAGGGAGTAAGCTCTCATCTCGAGTTGATTTTTGGTCCACGGAACTCTTTTGTGTTGCCACAGTGACCTCAGGATCCCTCTAGCCTTGAAACAGTGTTCTTGGGGTTTTGCTGGAGTGCCGTCAGGGAAATCCAGGCTCCTTTCATGTGTGATGTGCAACACGGAATTGCTCTGCATGCAGTGCAGGGGAATCGGGCCTCATCTCGCGGGCGAGGGGGAAGTCTCACGGTTTTTCTCGAGTTGCGGCGGGAACCTGGGGTATATTCTCGAAGTACGACGGGGATGGCCCTTCCAACCTCGTGTTTGTTCAGCGACGTCAGGACTTCTGCCTAGTTGCGAGGGACAACTCGGGGTTTTCCTCGAGGCTTGGCAGGGCAATTGGGACGCCTCTCCAGCTGAGGCGGGACACCAAGGGTCCCTTTCCACGTGCTACAGCAATCCTGGGACTTCTGTAAAGTTTCACGAGGAGTCAGGCATTGTCTCCTTTGGAGGCACTGATCTCCGCGTACCTCTGGAGTTTTCAAAGGATGTGAGGCCTCCGGTCGCGATGAGGTGGGGAACTAGGTCTTTCTCTGTGGTCTCCACAGGGGATTCAGACATCCTTTCGTCTTGGGAGATTCAAGACGAGCCTGCATTCAAGTTACTGCAGGGATATCCGGCCTTATTTCGAGTCAGGGCATCGCGGTGTGCATTCCACTTGAGGCCGCAAACTCAGGGTACCTCTCACATAGCTAGAGCTGAGAGAAGCCTCCTCTTGAGGTGCTTGTGGTAAGGTGGTATTCCTCTGGAGTCGAAGCCAGGGACTAACCTCTCATCTCAAGTTGATTTTTGGTCCACGGAGCACTTTCGTGTTGCTACAGTGACCTCAGGATCCCTCTAGCCTTGAAACAGTGTTCTTGGGGTTTCTCTGGAGTGCCATCAAGGAAATCAAGGCTACTTTCATGTTTGATGTGCAACACTGAATTGCTCTGCATGCATTGCAGGGGAATCGTGCCTCATCTCACGGCGAGGGGGAAGTCTCATGGTTTTTCTCGAGTTGCGGCGGGAACCTGGGGTATATTCTCGAGTTACGACGGGGATGGCCCTTCCACCCACATGTTTGTTCAGCGACGGCAGGACTCCTGCCTAGTTGCGAGGGACAACTCGGGATTCTCCTCGAGGCTTGGCAGGGCAATTGGGACGCCTCTCCAGCTGAGGCGGGAGACCAAGGGTCCCTTTCCACGTGCCACAGGAATCCTGGGAATCCTATCAAGTTTCACGAGGAGTCAGGCATCGTCTCCTTTGGAGGCACTGATCTCCGCGTACCTCTTGAGTTTTCAAAGGATGTGAGGCCTCCGGTCGCGATGAGGTGGGGAACTAGGTCTTTCTCTGTGGTCTCCACAGGGGATTCAGACATCCTTTCAACTTGGGAGATGCAAGACGAGCCTGCATTCAAGTCACTGCAGGGATATGCGGCCTTATTTCGAGCCAGACTATCGCGGTGTCCATTCCACTTGAGGCCGGAAACTCAGGGTCCCTCTCACATACCTAGAGCTGAGAGAAGCCTCCTCTTGAGGTGCTTGTGGTAAGGTGGTATTCCTCTGGAGTCGAAGCCAGGGACTAACCTCTCATCTCGAGTTGATTTTTGGTCCACGGAGCTCTTTCGTGTTGCTACAGTGTCCTCAGGATCCCTCTAGCCTTGAAACAGTGTTCTTGGGGTTTCTCTGGAGTGCCATCAAGGAAATCAAGGCTCCTTTCATGTGTGATGTGCAACACGGAATTGCTCTGCATGCAGTGCAGGGGAATCGGGCCTCATTTCGCCTCGAGGGGGAAGTCTCATGGTTTTTCTCGAGTTGCGGCGGGAACCTGGGGTATATTCTCGAGTTAGGACGGGGATGGCCCTTCCACCCACATGTTTGTTCAGCGACGGCAGGACTCCTGCCTAGTTGCGAGGGACAACTCGGGATTCTCCTCGAGGCTTGGCAGGGCAATTGGGACGCCTCTCCAGCTGAGGCGGGAGACCAAGGGTCCCTTTCCACGTGCGACAGGAATCCTGGGACTCCTATAAATTTTCACGAGGAGTCAGGCATCGTCTCCTTTGGAGGCACTGATCTCCGCGTACCTCTGGAGTTTTCAAAGGATGTGAGGCCTCCGGTCGCCATGAGGTGGGGAACTAGGTCTTTCTCTGTGGTCTCCTAAGGAGATTCAGACATCCTTTCATCTTGGGAGATGCAAGACGAGCCTGCATTCAAGTCACTGCAGGGGTATTCGGCCTTATTTCGAGTCAGGGCATCGCGGTGTCCATTCCACTTGAGGCCGCAAAATCAGGGTCCCTCTCACATACTTAGAGCTGAGAGAAGCCTCCTCTTGAGGTGCTTGTGGTAAGGTGGTATTCCTCTGGAGTCGAAGCCAGGGACTAACCTCTCATCTCGAGTTGATTTTTGGTCCACGGAGCTCTTTCGTGTTGCTACAGTGTCCTCAGGATCCCTCTAGCCTTGAAACAGTGTTCTTGGGGTTTCTCTGGAGCGCCATCAAGGAAATCAAGGCTCCTTTCATGTGTGATGTGCAACACGGAATTGCTCTGCACCCAGTGCAGGGGAATCGGGCCTCATCTCGCGGCGAGGGGGAAGTCTCATGGTTTTACTCGAGTTGCGGGGGGAACCTGTTGTATATTCTCGAGTTACGACGGGGATGGCCCTTCCACACACGTGTTTGTTCAGCGACGTCAGGACTCCTGCCTAGTTGCGAGGGACAACTCGGGATTCTCCTCGAGGCTTGGCAGGGCAATTGGGACGCCTCTCCAGCTGAGGCGGGAGACCAAGGGTCCCTTTCCACGTGCCACAGGAATCCTGGGACAACTATAATGTTTCACGAGGAGTCAGGCATCGTCTCCTTTGGAGGAAGTGATCTCCGCGTACCTCTGGAGTTTTCAAAGGATGTGAGGCCTCGGGTCGCGATGAGGTGGGGAACTAGGTCTTTCTCTGTGGTCTCCACAGGGGATTCAGACATCCTTTCATCTTGGGAGATGCAAGACGAGCCTGCATTCATGTCACTGCAGGGATATCCGGCCTTATTTGGCGTCATGGCATCGCGGTGTCCATTCCACTTGAGGCCGCAAACTCAGGGTCCCTCTCACATACCTAGAGCTTAGAGAAGCCTCCTCTTGAGGTGCTTGTGGTAAGGTGGTATTCCTCTGGAGTCGAAGCCAGGAAGTAAGCTCTCATCTCGAGTTGATTTTTGGTCCACGGAGCTCTTTTGTGTTGCTACAGTGACCTCAGGATCCCTCTAGCCTTGAAACAGTGTTCTTGGGGTTTTGCTGGAGTGCCGTCAGGGAAATCCAGGCTCCTTTCATGTGTGATGTGCAACACGGAATTGCTCTGCATGCAGTGCAGGGGAATCGGGCCTCATCTCGCGGCGAGGGGGAAGTCTCATGGTTTTTCTCGAGTTGCGGCGGGAACCTGGGGTATATTCTCGAAGTACGACGGGGATGGCCCTTCCAACCTCGTGTTTGTTCAGCGACGTCAGGACTTCTGCCTAGTTGCGAGGGACAACTCGGGGTTTTCCTCGAGGCTTGGCAGGGCAATTGGGACGCCTCTCCAGCTGAGGCGGGAGACCAAGGGTCCCTTTCCACGTGCTACAGGAATCCTGGGACTCCTGTAAAGTTTCACGAGGAGTCAGGCATCGTCTCCTTTGGAGGCACTGATCTCCGCGTACCTCTGGAGTTTTCAAAGGATGTGAGGCCTCTGGTCGCGATGAGGTGGGAACTAGGTCTTTCTCTGTGGTCTCCACAGGGGATTCAGACATCCTTTCGTCTTGGAAGATGCAAGACGAGCCTGCATTCAAGTCACTGCAGGGATATCCGGCCTTATTTCGCATTAGGGCATCGCGGTGTCCATACCACTTGAGGCCGCAAACTCAGGGTCCCTCTCACATACCTAGAGCTGAGAGAAGCCTCCTCTTGAGGTGCTTGTGTAAGGTGGTATTCCTCTGGAGTCGAAGCCAGGGACTAACCTCTCATCTCGAGTTGATTTTTGGTCCACGGAGCTCTTTCGTGTTGCTATAGTGACCTCAGGATCCCTCTAGCCTTGAAACAGTGTTCTTGGGGTTTCTCTGGAGCGCCATCAAGGAAATCAAGGCTCCTTTCATGTGTGATGTGCAACACGGAATTGCTCTGCACCCAGTGCAGGGGAATCGGGACTCATCTCGCGGCGAGGGGGAAGTCTCATGGTTTTACTCGAGTTTTGGGGGGAACCTGTTGTATATTCTCGAGTTACGACGGGGATGGCCCTTCCACACACGTGTTTGTTCAGCGACGTCAGGACTCCTGCCTAGTTGCGAGGGACAACTCGGGATTCTCCTCGAGGCTTGGCAGGGCAATTGGGACGCCTCTCCAGCTGAGGCGGGAGACCAAGGGTCCCTTTCCACGTGCCACAGGAATCCTGGGACAACTATAATGTTTCACAAGGAGTCAGGCATCGTCTCCTTTGGAGGAACTGATCTCCGCGTACCTCTGGAGTTTTCAAAGGATGTGAGGCCTCGGGTCGCGATGAGGTGGGGAACTAGGTCTTTCTCTGTGGTCTCCACAGGGGATTCAGACATCCTTTCATCTTGGGAGATGCAAGACGAGCCTGCATTCAAGTCACTGCAGGGATATCCGGCCTTATTTGGCGTCATTGCATCGCGGTGTCCATTCCACTTGAGGCCGCAAACTCAGGGTCCCTCTCACATACCTAGAGCTTAGAGAAGCCTCCTCTTGAGGTGCTTGTGGTAAGGTGGTATTCCTCTGGAGTCGAAGCCAGGGAGTAAGCTCTCATCTCGAGTTGATTTTTGGTCCACGGAACTCTTTTGTGTTGCCACAGTGACCTCAGGATCCCTCTAGCCTTGAAACAGTGTTCTTGGGGTTTTGCTGGAGTGCCGTCAGGGAAATCCAGGCTCCTTTCATGTGTGATGTGCAACACGGAATTGCTCTGCATGCAGTGCAGGGGAATCGGGCCTCATCTCGCGGGCGAGGGGAAAGTCTCACGGTTTTTCTCGAGTTGCGGCGGGAACCTGGGGTATATTCTCGAAGTACGACGGGGATGGCCCTTCCAACCTCGTGTTTGTTCAGCGACGTCAGGACTTCTGCCTAGTTGCGAGGGACAACTCGGGGTTTTCCTCGAGGCTTGGCAGGGCAATTGGGACGCCTCTCCAGCTGAGGCGGGAGACCAAGGGTCCCTTTCCACGTGCTACAGGAATCCTGGGACTTCTGTAAACTTTCACGAGGAGTCAGGCATCGTCTCCTTTGGAGGCACTGATCTCCGCGTACCTCTGGAGTTTTCAAAGGATGTGAGGCCTCCGGTCGCGATGAGGTGGGGAACTAGGTCTTTCTCTGTGGTCTCCACAGGGGATTCAGACATCCTTTCGTCTTGGGAGATTCAAGACGAGCCTGCATTCAAGTTACTGCAGGGATATCCGGCCTTATTTCGAGTCAGGGCATCGCGGTGTGCATTCCACTTGAGGCCGCACACTCAGGGTACCTCTCACATAGCTAGAGCTGAGAGAAGCCTCCTCTTGAGGTGCTTGTGGTAAGGTGGTATTCCTCTGGAGTCGAAGCCAGGGACTAACCTCTCATCTCAAGTTGATTTTTGGTCCACGGAGCACTTTCGTGTTGCTACAGTGACCTCAGGATCCCTCTAGCCTTGAAACAGTGTTCTTGGGGTTTCTCTGGAGTGCCATCAAGGAAATCAAGGCTACTTTCATGTTTGATGTGCAACACTGAATTGCTCTGCATGCATTGCAGGGGAATCGTGCCTCATCTCACGGCGAGGGGGAAGTCTCATGGTTTTTCTCGAGTTGCGGCGGGAACCTGGGGTATATTCTCGAGTTACGACGGGGATGGCCCTTCCACCCACATGTTTGTTCAGCGACGGCAGGACTCCTGCCTAGTTGCGAGGGACAACTCGGGATTCTCCTCGAGGCTTGGCAGGGCAATTGGGACGCCTCTCCAGCTGAGGCGGGAGACCAAGGGTCCCTTTCCACGTGCCACAGGAATCCTGGGAATCCTATCAAGTTTCACGAGGAGTCAGGCATCGTCTCCTTTGGAGGCACTGATCTCCGTGTACCTCTTGAGTTTTCAAAGGATGTGAGGCCTCCGGTCGCGATGAGGTGGGGAACTAGGTCTTTCTCTGTGGTCTCCACAGGAGATTCAGTCATCCTTTCGTCTTGGGAGATGCAAGACGAGCCTGCATTCAAGTCACTGCAGGGATATGCGGCCTTATTTCGAGCCAGACTATCGCGGTGTCCATTCCACTTGAGGCCGGAAACTCAGGGTCCCTCTCACATACCTAGAGCTGAGAGAAGCCTCCTCTTGAGGTGCTTGTGGTAAGGTGGTATTCCTCTGGAGTCGAAGCCAGGGACTAACCTCTCATCTCGAGTTGATTTTTGGTCCACGGAGCTCTTTCGTGTTGCTACAGTGTCCTCAGGATCCCTCTAGCCTTGAAACAGTGTTCTTGGGGTTTCTCTGGAGTGCCATCAAGGAAATCAAGGCTCCTTTCATGTGTGATGTGCAACACGGAATTGCTCTGCATGCAGTGCAGGGGAATCGGGCCTCATTTCGCCTCGAGGGGGAAGTCTCATGGTTTTTCTCGAGTTGCGGCGGGAACCTGGGGTATATTCTCGAGTTACGACGGGGATGGCCCTTCCACACACGTGTTTCTTCAGTGACGTCAGGACTCCTGCCTAGTTCTGAGGGACAACTCGGGATTCTCCTCGAGGCTTGGCAGGGCAATTGGGACGCCTCTCCAGCTGAGGCGGGAGACCAAGGGTCCCTTTCCACGTGCCACAGGAATCCTGGGACTCCTATAAATTTTCACGAGGAGTCAGGCATCGTCTCCTTTGGAGGCACTGATCTCCGCGTACCTCTGGAGTTTTCAAAGGATGTGAGGCCTCCGGTCGCGATGAGGTGGGGAACTAGGTCTTTCTCTGTGGTCTCCTAAGGAGATTCAGACATCCTTTCATCTTGGGAGATGCAAGACGAGCCTGCATTCAAGTCACTGCAGGGGTATTCGGCCTTATTTCGAGTCAGGGCATCGCGGTGTCCATTCCACTTGAGGCCGCAAAATCAGGGTCCCTCTCACATACTTAGAGCTGAGAGAAGCCTCCTCTTGAGGTGCTTGTGGTAAGGTGGTATTCCTCTGGAGTCGAAGCCAGGGACTAACCTCTCATCTCGAGTTGATTTTTGGTCCACGGAGCTCTTTCGTGTTGCTATAGTGACCTCAGGATCCCTCTAGCCTTGAAACAGTGTTCTTGGGGTTTCTCTGGAGCGCCATCAAGGAAATCAAGGCTCCTTTCATGTGTGATGTGCAACACGGAATTGCTCTGCACCCAGTGCAGGGGAATCGGGCCTCATCTCGCGGCGAGGGGGAAGTCTCATGGTTTTACTCGAGTTGCGGGGGGAACCTGTTGTATATTCTCGAGTTACGACGGGGATGGCCCTTCCACACACGTGTTTGTTCAGCGACGTCAGGACTCCTGCCTAGTTGCGAGGGACAACTCGGGATTCTCCTCGAGGCTTGGCAGGGCAATTGGGACGCCTCTCCAGCTGAGGCGGGAGACCAAGGGTCCCTTTCCACGTGCCACAGGAATCCTGGGACAACTATAATGTTTCACGAGGAGTCAGGCATCGTCTCCTTTGGAGGAAGTGATCTCCGCGTACCTCTGGAGTTTTCAAAGGATGTGAGGCCTCGGGTCGCGATGAGGTGGGGAACTAGGTCTTTCTCTGTGGTCTCCACAGGGGATTCAGACATCCTTTCATCTTGGGAGATGCAAGACGAGCCTGCATTCATGTCACTGCAGGGATATCCGGCCTTATTTGGCGTCATGGCATCGCGGTGTCCATTCCACTTGAGGCCGCAAACTCAGGGTCCCTCTCACATACCTAGAGCTTAGAGAAGCCTCCTCTTGAGGTGCTTGTGGTAAGGTGGTATTCCTCTGGAGTCGAAGCCAGGAAGTAAGCTCTCATCTCGAGTTGATTTTTGGTCCACGGAGCTCTTTTGTGTTGCTACAGTGACCTCAGGATCCCTCTAGCCTTGAAACAGTGTTCTTGGGGTTTTGCTGGAGTGCCGTCAGGGAAATCCAGGCTCCTTTCATGTGTGATGTGCAACACGGAATTGCTCTGCATGCAGTGCAGGGGAATCGGGCCTCATCTCGCGGCGAGGGGGAAGTCTCATGGTTTTTCTCGAGTTGCGGCGGGAACCTGGGGTATATTCTCGAAGTACGACGGGGATGGCCCTTCCAACCTCGTGTTTGTTCAGCGACGTCAGGACTTCTGCCTAGTTGCGAGGGACAACTCGGGGTTTTCCTCGAGGCTTGGCAGGGCAATTGGGACGCCTCTCCAGCTGAGGCGGGAGACCAAGGGTCCCTTTCCACGTGCTACAGGAATCCTGGGACTCCTGTAAAGTTTCACGAGGAGTCAGGCATCGTCTCCTTTGGAGGCACTGATCTCCGCGTACCTCTGGAGTTTTCAAAGGATGTGAGGCCTCCGGTCGCGATGAGGTGGGGAACTAGGTCTTTCTCTGTGGCCTCCACAGGGGATTCAGACACCCTTTCGTCTTGGGAGATTCAAGACGAGCCTGCATTCAAGTTACTGCAGGGATATCCGGCCTTATTTCGAGTCAGGGCATCGCGGTGTGCATTCCACTTGAGGCCGCAAACTCAGGGTACCTCTCACATAGCTAGAGCTGAGAGAAGCCTCCTCTTGAGGTGCTTGTGGTAAGGTGGTATTCCTCTGGAGTCGAAGCCAGGGACTAAGCTCTCATCTCTAGTTGATTTTTGGTCCACGGAGCTCTTTCGTGTTGCTACAGTGACCTCAGGATCCCTCTAGCCTTGAAACAGTGTCCTTGGGGTTTCTCTGGAGTGCCATCAAGGAAATCAAGGCTCCTTTCTTGTTTGATGTGCAACACGGAATTGCTCTGCATGCAGTGCAGGGGAATCGGGCCTCATCTCATGGCGAGGGGGAAGTCTCATGGTTTTTCTCGAGTTGCGGCGGGAACCTGGGGTATATTCTCGAGTTACGACGGGGATGGCCCTTCCACCCACGTGTTTGTCAGTGACGTCAGGACTCCTGCCTAGTTGCGAGGGAAAACTCGGGATTCTCCTCGAGGCTTGGCAGGGCAATTGGGACGCCTCTCCAGCTGAGGCGGGAGACCAAGGGTCCCTTTCCACGTGCCACAGGAATTCTGGGACTCCTATCAAGTTTCACGAGGAGTCAGGCATCGTCTCCTTTGGAGGCACTGATCTCCGCGTACCTCTGGAGTTTTCAAAGGATGTGAGGCCTCCGGTCGCGATGAGGTGGGGAACTAGGTCTTTTTCTGTGGTCTCCACAGGGGATTCAGACATCCTTTCGTCTTGGGAGATGCAAGACGAGCCTGCATTCAAGTCACTGCAGGAATATCCAGCCTTATTTCGAGTCAGGGCATCGCGGTCTCCATTCCACTTGAGGCCGCAAACTCAGGGTCCCTCTCACATAGCTAGAGCTGAGAGAAGCCTCCTCTTGAGGTGCTTGTGGTAAGGTGGTATTCCTCTGGAGTCGAAGCGAGGGACTAACCTCTCATCTCTAGTTGATTTTTGGTCCACGGAGCTCTTTCGTGTGGCTACAGTGACCTCAGGATCCCTCTAGCCTTGAAACAGTGTTCTTGGGGTTTCTCTGGAGTGCCATCAAGGAAATCAAGGCTCCTTTCATGTGTGATGTGCAACACGGAATTGCTCTGCATGCAGTGCAGGGGAATCGGGCCTCATCTCACGGCGAGGGGGAAGTCTCATGGTTTTTCTCAAGTTGCGGCGGGAACCTGGGGTATATTCTCGAGTTACGACGGGGATGGCCCTTTCACCCACGTGTTTCTTCAGCGACGTCAGGCCTCCTGCCTAGTTCCGAGGGACAACTCCGGATTCTGCTCCAGGTTTGGCAGGGCAATTGGGACGCCTCTCCAGCTGAGGCGGGACACCAAGGGTCCCTTTCCACGTGCTACAGGAATCCTGGGACTCCTATAAATTTTCACGAGGAGTCAGGCATTGTCTCCTTTGGAGGCACTGATCTCCGCGTACCTCTGGAGTTTTCAAAGGATGTGAGGCCTCCGGTCGCCATGAGGTGGGGAACTAGGTCTTTCTCTGTGGTCTCCACAGGGGATTCAGACATCCTTTCGTCTTGGAAGATGCAAGACGAGCCTGCATTCAAGTCACTGCAGGGATATCCGGCCTTATTTCGAGTCAGGGCATCGCGGTGTCCATTCCACTTGAGGCCGCAAACTCAGGGTCCCTCTCACATACCTAGAGCTGAGAGAAGCCTCCTCTTGAGGTGCTTGTGTAAGGTGGTATTCCTCTGAAGTCGAAGCCAGGGACTAACCTCTCATCTCTAGTTGATTTTTGGTCCACGGAGCTCTTTCGTGTTGCTACAGTGACCTCAGGATCCCTCTAGCCTTGAAACAGTGTTCTTGGGGTTTTTCTGGAGTGCCATCAAGGAAATCAAGGCTCCTTTTATGTGTGATGTGCAACACGGAATTGCTCTGCACGCAGTGCAGGGGAATCGGGCCTCATCTCGCAGCGAGGGGGAAGTCTCATGGTTTTTCTCGAGTTGCGGCGGGAACCTGGGGTATATTCTCGAGTTACGACGGGGATGGCCCTTCCACACACCTGTTTCTTCAGCGACGTCAGGACTCCTGCCTAGTTGCGAGGGACAACTCGGGGTTCTCCTCGAGGCTTGGCAGGGCAATTGGGACGCCTCTCCAGCTGAGGCGGGAGACCAAGGGTCCCTTTCCACGTACCACAGGAATCCTGGGACTCCTGTCAAGTTTCACGAGGAGTCAGGCATCGTCTCCTTTGGAGGCACTGATCTCCGCGTACCTCTGAAGTTTTTAAAGGATGTGAGTCCTCCGGTCGCGATGAGGTGGGGAAGTAGGTCTTTCTCTGTGGTCTCCACAGGGGATTCAGACATCCTTTCGTCTTGGGAGATGCAAGACGAGCCTGCATTCAAGTCACTGCAGGGATATCCGGCCTTATTTCGAGTCAGGGCATCGCGGTGTCCATTCCACTTGAGGCCGCAAACTCAGGGTCTCTCTCACATAGCTAGAGCTGAGAGAAGCCTCCTCTTGAGGTGCTTGTGGTAAGGTGGTATACCTCTGGAGTCGAAGCCAGGGACTAACCTCTCATCTCAAGTTGATTTTTGGTCCACGGAGCTCTTTCGTGTTGCTACAGTGACCTCAGGATCCCTCTAGCCTTGAAACAGTGTTCTTGGGGTTTCTCTGGAGTGCCATCAAGGAAATCATGGCTCCTTTCATGTGTGATGTGCAACACGGAATTGCTCTGCACGCAGTGCAGGGGAATCGGGCCTCATCTCGCGGCGAGGGGGAAGTCTCATGGTTTTTCTCGAGTTGCGGCGGGAACCTGGGGAATATTCTCGAGTTACGGCGGGAATGGACCTTCCACAGACGTGTTTGTTCAGCGACGTCAGGACTCCTGCCTAGTTGCGAGGGACAACTCGGGATTCTCCTGGGGGCTTGGCAGGGCATTTGGGACGCCTCTCCAGCTGAGGCGGGAGACCAAGGGTCCCTTTCCACGTGCCACAGGAATCCTGGGAATCCTATCAAGTTTCACAAGGAGTCAGGCATCGTCTCCTTTGGAGGCACTGATCTCCGCGTACCTCTGGAGTTTTCAAAGGATGTGAGGCCTCCGGTCGCGATGAGCTGGGGAACTAGGTCTTTCTCTATGGTCTCCACAGGGGATTCAGACATCCTTTCGTCTTGGGAGATGCAAGACGAGCCTGCATTCAAGTCACTGCAGGGATATCCGGCCTTATTTCGAGTCAGGGCATCGCAGTGTCCATTCCACTTGAGGCCGCAAACTCAGGGTCCCTCTCACATACCTAGAGCTGAGAGAAGCCTCCTCTTGAGGTGCTTGTGGTAAGGTGGTATTCCTCTGGAGTCGAAGCCAGGGACTAACCTCTCATCTCTAGTTGATTTTGGGTCCACGGAGCTCTTTCGTGTTGCTACAGTGACCTCAGGATCCCTCTAGCCTTGAAACAGTGTTCTTGGGGTTTCTCTGGAGTGCCATCAAGGAAATCAAGGCTCCTTTCATGTGTGATGTGCAACACGGAATTGCTCTGCACGCACTGCAGGGGAATCGGGCCTCATCTCGCGCGAGGGGCAAGTCTCATGGTTTCTCTCGAGTTGCGGCGGGAACCTGGGGTATATTCTCGAGTTACGACGGGGATGGCCCTTCCACCCACGTGTTTCCTCTGCGACGTCAGGACTCCTGCCTAGTTGCGAGGGACAACGCGGGGTTCCCCTCGAGGCTTGGCAGGGCAATTGGGACGCCTCTCCAGCTGAGGCGGGACACCAAGGGTCCCTTTCCACGTGCCACAAGAATCCTGGGACTCCTATAAAGTTTCACGAGGAGTCAGGCATCGTCTCCTTTGGAGGCACTGATCTCCGCGTACCTCTGGAGTTTTCAAAGGATGTGAGGCCTCCGGTCGTCATGAGGTGGGGAACTAGGTCTTTCTCTGTCGTCTCCACAGGGGATTCAGACATCCTTTCATCTAGGGAGATGCAAGACGAGCCTGCATTCAAGTCACTGCAGGGATATCCAGCCTTATTTCGAGTCAGGTCATCGTGGTGTCCTTTCCACTTGAGGCCGCAAACTCAGGGTCCCTCTCACATACCTAGAGCTGAGAGCAGCCTCCTCTTGAGGTGCTTGTGGTAACGTGGTATTCCTCTGAAGTCGAAGCCAGGGACAAAGCTCTCATCTCGAGTTGATTTTTGGTCCACGCAGCTCTTTCGTGTTGCTACAGTGACCTCAGGATCCCTCCAGCCTTGAAAAAGTGTTCTTGAGGTTTCTCTGGAGTGCCATCAACGAAATCAAGGCTCCTTTCATGTGTGATGTGCAACACGGAATTGCTCTGCACGCAGTGCAGGGGAATCGGGCCTCATCTCGCGGCGAGGGGGAAGTCTCATGGTTATTCTCGAGTTGCGGCGGGAACCTGGGGTATATTCTCGAGTTAGGACGGGGATGGCCCTTCCACCCACATGTTTGTTCAGCGACGGCAGGACTCCTGCCTAGTTGCGAGGGACAACTCGGGATTCTCCTCGAGGCTTGGCAGGGAAATTGGGACGCCTCTCCAGCTGAGGCGGGAGACCGAGGGTCCCTTTCCACGTGTCACAGGAATCCTGGGACTCCTATCAAGTTTCACGAGGAGTCAGGCATCGTCTCCTTTGGAGGCACTGATCTCCGCGTACCTCTGGAGTTTTTAAAGGATGTGAGGCCTCCGGTCGCGATGAGGTGGGGAAGAAGGTCTTTCTTTGTGGTCTCCACAGGGGATTCAGACATCCTTTCGTCTTGGGAGATGCAAGACGAGCCTGCATTCAAGTCACTGCAGGGATATCCGGCCTTATTTCGAGTCAGGGCATCGCGGTGTCCATTCCACTTGAGGCCGAAAACTCAGGGTCCCTCTCACATACCTAGAGCTGAGAGAAGCCGCCTCTTGAGGTGCTTGTGGTAAGGTGGTATTCCTCTGGAGTCGAAGCCAGGGACTAACCTCTCATCTCGAGTTGATTTTTGGTCCACGGAGCTCTTTCGTGTTGCTACAGTGACCTCGGGATCCCTCTAGCCTTGAAACAGTGTTCTTGGGGTTTCTCTGGAGTGCCATCAAGGAAATCAAGGCTCCTTTCATGTGTGATGTGCAACAGGGAATTGCTCTGCACGCAGTGCAGGGGAATCGGGCCTCATCTCGCGGCGAGGGGGATGTCTCATGGTTTTTCTCGAGTTGCGGCGGGAACCTGGGGTATATTCTCGAGTTACGACGGGGATGGCACTTCCACACACGTGTTAGTTCAGCGACGGCAGGACTCCTGCCTAGTTGCGAGGGACAACTCGGGATTCTCCTCGAGGCTTAGCAGGGCAATTGGGACACCTCTTGAGCTGAGGCGGGAGACCAAGGGTCCCTTGCCACGTGAAACAGGAATCCTGGAACTCCTATCAAGTTTCACTAGGAGTCAGGCATCGTCTCCTTTGGAGGCACTTGTCTCCGCGTACCTCTGGAGTTTTCAAGGGATGTGAGGCCTCCGGTCGCGATGAAGTGGGGAACTAGGTGTTTCTCTGTGGTCTCCACAGGGGATTCAGACACCCTTTCGTCTTAGGAGATGCAAGACGAGGCCTGCATTCAAGTCACTGCAGGGATATCCGGCCTTATTTCGAGTCAGGGCATCGCAGTGTCCATTAAACTTGAGGCCGCAAACTCAGGGTCCCTCTCACATAGATAGAGCTGAGAGAAGCCTCCTCTTGAGGTGCTTGTGGTAAGGTGGTATTCCTCTGGAGTCGAAGCCAGGGACTAAGCTCTCATCTCGAGTTGATTTTTGGTCCACGGAGCTCTTTCGTGTTGCTACAGTGACCTCAGGATCCCTCTAGCCTTGAAACAGTATTCTTGGGGTTTCGCTGGAGTGCCGTCAAGGAAATCAAGGCTCCTTTCATGTGTGATGTGCAACACGGAAATGGTCTGCACGCAGTGCAGGGGAATCGGGCCTCATCTCGCGGCGAGGGGGAAGTCTCATGGTTTTTCTCAAGTTGTGGCGGGAACCTGGGGTATATTCTCGAGTTACGACGGGGATGACCCTTCCACACACGTGTTAGTTCAGCGACGGCAGGACTCCTGCCTAGTTGCGAAGGACAACTCGGGATTCTCCTCGAGGCTTGGCAGGGCAATTGGGACGGCTCTCCAGCTGAGGCGGGAGACCAAGGGTCCCTTTCCACGTGCCACAGGAATCCTGGGACTCCTATAAAGTTTCACGAGGAGTCAGGCATCGTCTCCTTTGGAGGCACTGATCTCCGCGTACCTCTGGAGTTTTCAAGGGATGTGAGGCCTCCGGTCGCGATGAGGTGGGGAACTAGGTCTTTCTCTATGGTCTCCACAGGGGATTCAGACATCCTTTCGTCTTGGGAGATGCAAGACGAGCCTGCATTCAAGTCACTGCAGGGATATCCGGCCTTATTTCGCGTCAGGGCATCGCGGTGTCCATTCCAATTGAGGCCGCAAACTCAGGGTCCCTCTCACATAGCTAGAGCTGAGAGAAGCCTCCTCCTGAGGTGCTTGTGGTAAGGTGGTATTCCTCTGGAGTCGAAGCCAGGGACTAACCTCTCATCTCGAGTTGATTTTTGGTCCACGGAGCTCTTTCGTGTTGCTACAGTGACCTCAGGATCCCTCTAGCCTTGAAACAGTGTTCTTGGGATTTCGCTGGAGTGCCATCAAGGAAATCAAGGCTCCTTTCATGTGTGATGTGCAACACGGAATTGCTCTGCACGCAGTGCAGGGGAATCGGGCCTCATCTCGCGGCGAGGGGGAAGTCTCATGGTTTTTCTCGAGTTGTGGCGGGAACCTGGGGTATATTCTCGAATTACGAAGGGGATGGCCCATCCAACCACGTGTTTGTTCAGCGACGTCAGGACTCCTGCCTAGTTGCGAGGGACAACTCGGGGTTCTCCTCGAGGCTTGGCAGGGCAATTGGAACGCCTCTCCAACTGAGGCGGGAGACCAAGGGTCCCTTTCCACGTGCCACAGGAATCCTGGGACTCCAATCAAGTTTCACGAGGAGTCTGGCATCGTCTCCTTTGGAGGCACTGATCTCCGCGTACCTCTGGAGTTTTCGAAGGATGAGAGGCCTCCGGTCACGATGAAGTGGGGAAGTAGGTCTTTCTCTGTGGTCTCCACAGGGGATTCAGACATCCTTTCGTCTTGGGAGATGCAAGACGAGCCTGCATTCAAGTTACTGCAGGGATATCTGGCCTTATTTCGAGTCAGGGCATCGCGGTGTCCATTCCACTTGAGGCCGCAAACTCAGGGTCCCTCTCACATACCTAGAGCTGAGAGAAGCCTCCTCTTGTGGTGCTTGTGGTAAGGTGGTATTCCTCTGGAGTCGAAGCCAGGGACTAACCTCTCATCTCGAGTTGATTTTTGGTACACGGAGCTCTTTCGTGTTGCTACAGTGACCTCGGGATCCCTCTAGCCTTGAGACAGTGTTCTTGGGGTTTCTCTGGAGTGCCATCCAGGAAATCAAGGCTCCTTTCATGTGTGATGTGCAACACGGAATTGCTCTGCACGCAGTGCAGGGGAATCGGGCCTCATCTCGCGGCGAGGGGGAAGTCTCATGGTTTTTCTCGAGTTGCAGCGGGAACCTGGGGTATATTCTCGAGTTACGACGGGAATGGCCCTTCCACAAACGTGTTTCTTCAGCATCGTCAGGACTCCTGTCTAGTTGCGAGGGACAACTTGGGATTCTCCTCGAGGCTTGGCAGGGCAATTGGGACGCCTCTCCAGCTGAGGCGGGAGACCAAGGGTCCCTTTCCACGTGCTACAGCAATCCTGGGACTCCTATAAAGTTTCACGAGGAGTCAGGCATCATCTCTTTTGGATGCACTGATCTCTGCGTACCTCTGGAGTTTTCAAAGGATGTGAGGCCTCCGGTCGCGATGAGGTGGGAAACTAGGTCTTTCTCTGTGGTCTCCACAGGGGATTCAGACATCCTTTCGTCTTGGGAGATGCAAGACGAGCCTGCATTCAAGTCACTGCAGGGATATCCGGCCTTATTTCGAGTCAGGGCATCGCGGTGTCCATTCCACTTGAGGCCGCAAACTCAGGGTCCCTCTCACATAGCTAGAGCTGAGAGAAGACTCCTCTTGAGGTGCTTGTGGTAAGGTGGTATTCCTCTGGAGTCGAAGCCAGGGACTAACCTCTCATCTCGAGTTGATTTTTGGTCCACGGAGCTCTTTCGTGTTGCTACAGTGACCTCAGGATCCCTCTAGCCTTGAAACAGTGTTCTTGGGGTTTCTCTGGAGTGCCATCAAGGAAATCAAGGCTCCTTTCATGTGTGATGTGCAACACGGAATTGCTCTGCACGCACTGCAGGGGAATCGGGCCTCATCTCGCGCGAGGGGGAAGTCTCATGGTTTCTCTCGAGTTGCGGCGGGAACCTGGGGTATATTCTCGAGTTACGACGGGGATGGCCCTTCCACCCACGTGTTTCCTCTGCGACGTCAGGACTCCTGCCTAGTTGCGAGGGACAACGCGGGGTTCCCCTCGAGGCTTGGCAGGGCAATTGGGACGCCTCTCCAGCTGAGGCGGGAGACCAAGGGTCCCTTTCCACGTGCCACAAGAATCCTGGGACTCCTATAAAGTTTCACGAGGAGTCAGGCATCGTCTCCTTTGGAGGCACTGATCTCCGCGTACCTCTGGAGTTTTCAAAGGATGTGAGGCCTCCGGTCGTCATGAGGTGGGGAACTAGGTCTTTCTCTGTCGTCTCCACAGGGGATTCAGACATCCTTTCATCTAGGGAGATGCAAGACGAGCCTGCATTCAAGTCACTGCAGGGATATCCAGCCTTATTTCGAGTCAGGTCATCGTGGTGTCCTTTCCACTTGAGGCCGCAAACTCAGGGTCCCTCTCACATACCTAGAGCTGAGAGCAGCCTCCTCTTGAGGTGCTTGTGGTAACGTGGTATTCCTCTGAAGTCGAAGCCAGGGACAAAGCTCTCATCTCGAGTTGATTTTTGGTCCACGCAGCTCTTTCGTGTTGCTACAGTGACCTCAGGATCCCTCCAGCCTTGAAAAAGTGTTCTTGGGGTTTCTCTGGAGTGCCATCAACGAAATCAAGGCTCCTTTCATGTGTGATGTGCAACACGGAATTGCTCTGCATGCAGTGCAGGGGAATCGGGCCTCATCTCGCGGCGAGGGGGAAGTCTCATGGTTATTCTCGAGTTGCGGCGGGAACCTGGGGTATATTCTCGAGTTAGGACGGGGATGGCCCTTCCACCCACATGTTTGTTCAGCGACGGCAGGACTCCTGCCTAGTTGCGAGGGACAACTCGGGATTCTCCTCGAGGCTTGGCAGGGAAATTGGGACGCCTCTCCAGCTGAGGCGGGAGACCGAGGGTCCCTTTCCACGTGTCACAGGAATCCTGGAACTCCTATCAAGTTTCACGAGGAGTCAGGCATCGTCTCCTTTGGAGGCACTGATCTCCGCGTACCTCTGGAGTTTTTAAAGGATGTGAGGCCTCCGGTCGCGATGAGGTGGGGAAGAAGGTCTTTCTTTGTGGTCTCCACAGGGGATTCAGACATCCTTTCGTCTTGGGAGATGCAAGACGAGCCTGCATTCAAGTCACTGCAGGGATATCCGGCCTTATTTCGAGTCAGGGCATCGCGGTGTCCATTCCACTTGAGGCCGAAAACTCAGGGTCCCTCTCACATACCTAGAGCTGAGAGAAGCCGCCTCTTGAGGTGCTTGTGGTAAGGTGGTATTCCTCTGGAGTCGAAGCCAGGGACTAACCTCTCATCTCGAGTTGATTTTTGGTCCACGGAGCTCTTTCGTGTTGCTACAGTGACCTCGGGATCCCTCTAGCCTTGAAACAGTGTTCTTGGGGTTTCTCTGGAGTGCCATCAAGGAAATCAAGGCTCCTTTCATGTGTGATGTGCAACAGGGAATTGCTCTGCACGCAGTGCAGGGGAATCGGGCCTCATCTCGCGGCGAGGGGGAAGTCTCATGGTTTTTCTCGAGTTGCGGCGGGAACCTGGGGTATATTCTCGAGTTACGACGGGGATGGCACTTCCACACACGTGTTAGTTCAGCGACGGCAGGACTCCTGCCTAGTTGCGAGGGACAACTCGGGATTCTCCTCGAGGCTTAGCAGGGCAATTGGGACACCTCTTGAGCTGAGGCGGGAGACCAAGGGTCCCTTTCCACGTGAAACAGGAATCCTGGGACTCCTATCAAGTTTCACTAGGAGTCAGGCATCGTCTCCTTTGGAGGCACTTGTCTCCGCGTACCTCTGGAGTTTTCAAGGGATGTGAGGCCTCCGGTCGCGATGAAGTGGGGAACTAGGTGTTTCTCTGTGGTCTCCACAGGGGATTCAGACACCCTTTCGTCTTGGGAGATGCAAGACGAGGCCTGCATTCAAGTCACTGCAGGGATATCCGGCCTTATTTCGAGTCAGGGCATCGCAGTGTCCATTAAACTTGAGGCCGCAAACTCAGGGTCCCTCTCACATAGATAGAGCTGAGAGAAGCCTCCTCTTGAGGTGCTTGTGGTAAGGTGGTATTCCTCTGGAGTCGAAGCCAGGGACTAAGCTCTCATCTCGAGTTGATTTTTGGTCCACGGAGCTCTTTCGTGTTGCTACAGTGACCTCAGGATCCCTCTAGCCTTGAAACAGTATTCTTGGGGTTTCGCTGGAGTGCCGTCAAGGAAATCAAGGCTCCTTTCATGTGTGATGTGCAACACGGAAATGGTCTGCACGCAGTGCAGGGGAATCGGGCCTCATCTCGCGGTGAGGGGGAAGTCTCATGGTTTTTCTCGAGTTGCGGCGGGAACCTGGGGTATATTCTCGAGTTACGACGGGGATGACCCTTCCACACACGTGTTAGTTCAGCGACGGCAGGACTCCTGCCTAGTTGCGAAGGACAACTCGGGATTCTCCTCGAGGCTTGGCAGGGCAATTGGGACGGCTCTCCAGCTGAGGCGGGAGACCAAGGGTCCCTTTCCACGTGCCACAGTAATCCTGGGACTCCTATCAAGTTTCACGAGGAGTCAGGCATCGTCTCCTTTGGAGGCACTGATCTCCGCGTACCTCTGGAGTTTTCAAGGGATGTGAGGCCTCCGGTCGCGATGAGGTGGGGAACTAGGTCTTTCTCTGTGGTCTCCACAGGGGATTCAGACATCCTTTCGTCTTGGGAGATGCAAGACGAGCCTGCATTCAAGTCACTGCAGGGATATCAGGCCTTATTTCGAGTCAGGGCATCGCGGTTTCCATTCCACTTGAGGCCGCAAACTCAGGGTCCCTCTCACATACGTAGAGCTAAGAGAAACCTCCTCTTGAGGTGCTTGTGGTAACGTGGTATTCCTCTGGAGTCGAAGCCAGGGACTAACCTCTCATCTCAAGTTGATTTTTGGTCCACGGAGCTCTTTCATGTTGCTACAGTGACCTCCGGATCCCTCTCGCCTTGAAACAGTGTTCTTGGGGTTTCTCTGGAGTGCCATCAAGGAAATCAAGGCTCCTTTCATGTGTGATGTGCAACACGGAATTGCTCTGCACGCAGTGCAGGGTATCGGACCTCATTTTGCGGCGAGCGGGAAGTCTAATGGTTTTTCTCGTGTTGCGATGGTAACCTGGGGTATATTCTCGAGTTACGACTGGGATGGCCCTTCCACCCACGTGTTTCTTCAGCGACGTCAGGACTCCTGCCTAGTTGCGAGGGAAAACTCGGGATTCTCCTCGAGGCTTGGCAGGGCAATTGGGATGCCTCTCCAGCTGAGGCGGGAGACCAAGGGTCCCTTTCCACGTGCCACAGGAATCCTGGGACTCCTATCAAGTTTCACGAGGAGTCAGGCATCGTCTCCTTTGGAGGCACTGATCTCTGCGTACCTCTGGAGTTTTCAAAGAATGTGAGGCCTCCGGTCGCGATGAGGTGGGGAAGTAGGTCTTTCTCTGTGGTCTCCACAGGGGATTCAGACATCCTTTCGTCTTGGGAGATGCAAGACGAGCCTGCATTCAAGTCACTGCAGGGATATCCGGCCTTATTTCGAGTCAGGCCATCGTGGTTTCCATTCCACTTGAGGCCGCAAACTCAGGGTCCCTCTCACATACCTAGAGCTGAGAGAAGCCTCCTCTTGAGGTGCTTGTGGTAACGTGGTATTCCTCTGGAGTCGAAGCCAGGGACTAAAATCTCATGTCGAGTTGATTTTTGGTCCACGGAGCTCTTTCGTGTTGCTACAGCGACCTCGGGATCCCTCTAGCCTTGAAACAGTGTTCTTGGGGTTTCTCTGGAGTGCCATCAAGGAAATCAAGGCTCCTTTCATGTGTGATGTGCAACACGGAATTGCTCTGCATGCAGTGCAGGGGAATCGGGCCTCATATCGCGTCGAGGGGGAAGTCTCATGGTTTTTCTCGAGTTGCGGCGGGAACCTGGGGTATATTCTAGAGTTACGACGGGCATGGCCCTTCCACACACGTGTTTGTTCAGCGACGTCAGGACTCCTGCCTAGTTGCGAGGGACAACTCGGGATTCTCCTCGAGGCTTGGCAGGGCAATTGGGACGCCTCTCCAGCTGAGGCGGGAGACCAAGGGTCCCTTTCCACATGCCACAGGAATTCTCGGACTCCTATCAAGTTTCACGAGGAGTCAGGCATCGTCTCCTTTGGAGGCACTGATCTCCGCGTACCTCTGGAGTTTTCAAAGGATGTGAGGCCTCCGGTCGCGATGAGGTGGGGAACTAGGTCTTTCTCTGTGGTCTCCACAGGGGATTCAGACATCCTTTCGTCTTGGGAGATGCAAGACGAGCCTGCATTCAAGTCACTGCAGGAATATCCAGCCTTATTTCGAGTCAGGGCATCGCGGTCTCCATTCCACTTGAGGCCGCAAACTCAGGGTCACTCTCACATAGCTAGAGCTGAGAGAAGCCTCCTCTTGAGGTGCTTGTGGTAAGGTGGTATTCCTCTGGAGTCGAAGCGAGGGACTAACCTCTCATCTCTAGTTGATTTTTGGTCCACGGAGCTCTTTCGTGTGGCTACAGTGACCTCAGGATCCCTCTAGCCTTGAAACAGTGTTCTTGGGGTTTCTCTGGAGTGCCATTAAGGAAATCAAGGCTCCTTTCATGTGTGATGTGCAACACGGAATTGCTCTGCATGCAGTGCAGGGGAATCGGGCCTCATATCGCGTCGAGGGGGAAGTCTCATGGTTTTTCTCGAGTTGCAGCGGGAACCTGGGGTATATTCTCGAGTTACGACGGGGATGGCCCTTCCACCCACGTGTTTCTTCAGCGATGTCAGGACTCCTGCCTAGTTGCGAGGGACAACTCTGGGTTCTCCTCGAGGCTTGGCAGGGCAATTGCGACGCCTCTCCAGCTGAGGCGGGAGACCAAGGGTCCCTTTCCACGTGCCACAGGAATCCTGGGACTCCTATAAAGTTTCACGAGGAGTCAGGCATCGTCTCCTTTGGAGGCACTGATATCTGCGTACCTCAGGAGTTTTCAAAGGATGTGAGGCCTCCGGTCGCCATGAGGTGGGGAACTAGTTCTTTCTCTGTGGTCTCCACAGGGGATTCAGACATCCTTTCATCTTGGGAGATGCAAGACGAGCCTGCATTCAAGTCACTGCAGGGATATCCGGCCTTATTTCGAGTCAGGGCATCGCGGTGTCCATTCCACTTGAGGCCGCAATATCAGGGTCCCTCTCACATAGCTAGAGCTGAGAGAAGCCTTCTCTTGAGGTGCTTGTGGTAAGGTGGTATTCCTCTGGAGTCGAAGCCAGGGACTAACCTCTCATCTCTAGTTGATTTTTGGTCCACGGAGCTCTTTCGTGTTGCTACAGTGTCCTCAGGATCCCTCTAGCCTTGAAACAGTGTTCTTGGGGTTTCTCTGGAGTGCCATCAAGGAAATCAAGGCTCCTTTCATGTGTGATGTGCAACACGGAATTGCTCTGCATGCAGTGCAGGGGAATCGGGCCTCATTTCGCCTCGAGGGGGAAGTCTCATGGTTTTTCTCGAGTTGCGGCGGGAACCTGGGGTATATTCTCGAGTTACGACGGGGATGGCCCTTCCACACACGTGTTTCTTCAGCGACGTCAGGACTCCTGCCTAGTTCTGAGGGACAACTCGGGATTCTCCTCGAGGCTTGGCAGGGCAATTGGGACGCCTCTCCAGCTGAGGCGGGAGACCAAGGGTCCCTTTCCACGTGCTACAGGAATCCTGGGACTCCTATAAAGTTTCACGAGGAGTCAGGCATCGTCTCCTTTGGAGGCACTGATCTCCGCGTACCTCTGGAGTTTTCAAAGGATGTGAGGCCTCCGGTCGCCATGAGGTGGGGAACTAGGTCTTTCTCTGTGGTCTCCTAAGGAGATTCAGACATCCTTTCATCTTGGGAGATGCAAGACGAGCCTGCATTCAAGTCACTGCAGGGGTATTCGGCCTTATTTCGAGTCAGGGCATCGCGGTGTCCATTCCACTTGAGGCCGCAAAATCAGGGTCCCTCTCACATACTTAGAGCTGAGAGAAGCCTCCTCTTGAGGTGCTTGTGGTAAGGTGGTATTCCTCTGGAGTCGAAGCCAGGGACTAACCTCTCATCTCGAGTTGATTTTTGGTCCACGGAGCTCTTTCGTGTTGCTATAGTGACCTCAGGATCCCTCTAGCCTTGAAACAGTGTTCTTGGGGTTTCTCTGGAGCGCCATCAAGAAAATCAAGGCTCCTTTCATGTGTGATGTGCAACACGGAATTGCTCTGCACCCAGTGCAGGGGAATCGGGCCTCATCTCGCGGCGAGGGGGAAGTCTCATGGTTTTACTCGAGTTGCGGGGGGAACCTGTTGTATATTCTCGAGTTACGACGGGGATGGCCCTTCCACACACGTGTTTGTTCAGCGACGTCAGGACTCCTGCCTAGTTGCGAGGGACAACTCGGGATTCTCCTCGAGGCTTGGCAGGGCAATTGGAACGCCTCTCCAGCTGAGGCGGGAGACCAAGGGTCCCTTTCCACGTGCCACAGGAATCCTGGGACAACTATAATGTTTCACGAGGAGTCAGGCATCGTCTCCTTTGGAGGAAGTGATCTCCGCGTACCTCTGGAGTTTTCAAAGGATGTGAGGCCTCGGGTCGCGATGAGGTGGGGAACTAGGTCTTTCTGTGTGGTCTCCACAGGGGATTCAGACATCCTTTCATCTTGGGAGATGCAAGACGAGCCTGCATTCAAGTCACTGCAGGGATATCCGGCCTTATTTGGCGTCATGGCATCGCGGTGTCCATTCCACTTGAGGCCGCAAACTCAGGGTCCCTCTCACATACCTAGAGCTTAGAGAAACCTCCTCTTGAGGTGCTTGTGGTAAGGTGGTATTCCTCTGGAGTCGAAGCCAGGAAGTAAGCTTTCATCTCGAGTTGATTTTTGGTCCACGGAGCTCTTTTGTGTTGCTACAGTGACCTCAGGATCCCTCTAGCCTTGAAACAGTGTTCTTGGGGTTTTGCTGGAGTGCCGTCAGGGAAATCCAGGCTCCTTTCATGTGTGATGTGCAACACGGAATTGCTCTGCATGCAGTGCAGGGGAATCGGGCCTCATCTCGCGGCGAGGGGGAAGTCTCATGGTTTTTCTCGAGTTGCGGCGGGAACCTGGGGTATATTCTCGAAGTACGACGGGGATGGTCCTTCCAACCTCGTGTTTGTTCAGCGACGTCAGGACTTCTGCCTAGTTGCGAGGGACAACTCGGGGTTTTCCTCGAGGCTTGGCAGGGCAATTGGGACGCCTCTCCAGCTGAGGCGGGAGACCAAGAGTCCCTTTCCACGTGCTACAGGAATCCTGGGACTCCTGTAAAGTTTCACGAGGAGTCAGGCATCGTCTCCTTTGGAGGCACTGATCTCCGCGTACCTCTGGAGTTTTCAAAGGATGTGAGGCCTCCGGTCGCGATGAGGTGGGGAACTAGGTCTTTCTCTGTGGCCTCCACAGGGGATTCAGACACCCTTTCGTCTTGGGAGATTCAAGACGAGCCTGCATTCAAGTTACTGCAGGGATATCCGGCCTTATTTCGAGTCAGGGCATCGCGGTGTGCATTCCACTTGAGGCCGCAAACTCAGGGTACCTCTCACATAGCTAGAGCTGAGAGAAGCCTCCTCTTGAGGTGCTTGTGGTAAGGTGGTATTCCTCTGGAGTCGAAGCCAGGGACTAACCTCTCATCTCAAGTTGATTTTTGGTCCACGGAGCACTTTCGTGTTGCTACAGTGACCTCAGGATCCCTCTAGCCTTGAAACAGTGTTCTTGGGGTTTCTCTGGAGTGCCATCAAGGAAATCAAGGCTCCTTTCATGTGTGATGTGCAACACGGAATTGCTCTGCATGCAGTGCAGGGGAATCGGGCCTCATTTCGCCTCGAGGGGGAAGTCTCATGGTTTTTCTCGAGTTGCGGCGGGAACCTGGGGTATATTCTCGAGTTACGACGGGGATGGCCCTTCCACACACGTGTTTCTTCAGCGACGTCAGAACTCCTGCCTAGTTCTGAGGGACAACTCGGGATTCTCCTCGAGGCTTGGCAGGGCAATTGGGACGCCTCTCCAGCTGAGGCGGGAGACCAAGGGTCCCTTTCCACGTGCTACAGGAATCCTGGGACTCCTATCAAGTTTCACGAGGAGTCAGGCATCGTCTCCTTTGGAGGCACTGATCTCCGCGTACCTCTGGAGTTTTCAAAGGATGTGAGGCCTCCGGTCGCCATGAGGTGGGGAACTAGGTCTTTCTCTGTGGTCTCCAAAAGAGATTCAGACATCCTTTCATCTTGGGAGATGCAAGACGAGCCTGCATTCAAGTCACTGCAGGGGTATTCGGCCTTATTTCGAGTCAGGGCATCGCGGTGTCCATTCCACTTGAGGCCGCAAAATCAGGGTCCCTCTCACATACTTAGAGCTGAGAGAAGCCTCCTCTTGAGGTGCTTGTGGTAAGGTGGTATTCCTCTGGAGTCGAAGCCAGGGACTAAGCTCTCATCTCGAGTTGATTTTTGGTCCACGGAGCTCTTTCGTGTTGCTACAGTGACCTCAGGATCCCTCTAGCCTTGAAACACTGTCCTTGGGGTTTCTCTGGAGTGCCATCAAGGAAATCAAGGCTCCTTTCTTGTTTGATGTGCAACACGGAATTGCTCTGCATGCAGTGCTGGGGAATCGGGCCTCATCTCATGGCGAGGGGGAAGTCTCATGGTTTTTCTCGAGTTGCGGCGGGAACCTGGGGTATATTCTCGAGTTACGACGGGGATGGCCCTTCCACCCACGTGTTTGTTCAGCGACGTCAGGACTCCTGCCTAGTTGCGAGGGACAACTCGGGATTCTCCTCGAGGCTTGGCAGGGCAATTGGGACGCCTCTCCAGCTGAGGCGGGAGACCAAGGGTCCCTTTCCACGTGCCACAGGAATTCTGGGACTCCTATCAAGTTTCACGAGGAGTCAGGCATCGTCTCCTTTGGAGGCACTGATCTCCGCGTACCTCTGGAGTTTTCAAAGGATGTGAGGCCTCCGGTCGGGATGAGGTGGGGAACTAGGTCTTTCTCTGTGGTCTCCACAGGGGATTCAGACATCCTTTCGTCTTGGGAGATGCAAGACGAGCCTGCATTCAAGTCACTGCAGGAATATCCAGCCTTATTTCAAGTCAGGGCATCGCGGTCTCCATTCCACTTGAGGCCGCAAACTCAGGGTCCCTCTCACATAGCTAGAGCTGAGAGAAGCCTCCTCTTGAGGTGCTTGTGGTAAGGTGGTATTCCTCTGGAGTCGAAGCGAGGGACTAACCTCTCATCTCTAGTTGATTTTTGGTCCACGGAGCTCTTTCGTGTGGCTACAGTGACCTCAGGATCCCTCTAGCCTTGAAACAGTGTTCTTGGGTTTTCTCTGGAGTGCCATCAAGGAAATCAAGGCTCCTTTCATGTGTGATGTGCAACACGGAATTGCTCTGCATGCAGTGCAGGGGAATCGGGCCTCATCTCACGGCGAGGGGGAAGTCTCATGGTTTTTCTCAAGTTGCGGCGGGAACCTGGGGTATATTCTCGAGTTACGACGGGGATGGCCCTTCCACACACGTGTTTCTTCAGCGACGTCAGGCCTCCTGCCTAGTTCCGAGGGACAACTCCGGATTCTGCTCCAGGTTTGGCAGGGCAATTGGGACGCCTCTCCAGCTGAGGCGGGACACCAAGGGTCCCTTTCCACGTGCTACAGGAATCCTGGGACTCCTATAAATTTTCACGAGGAGTCAGGCATCGTCTCCTTTGGAGGCACTGATCTCCGCGTACCTCTGGAGTTTTCAAAGAATGTGAGGCCTCTGGTCGCGATGAGGTGGGGAACTAGGTCTTTCTCTGTGGTCTCCACAGGGGATTCAGACATCCTTTCGTCTTGGAAGATGCAAGACGAGCCTGCATTCAAGTCACTGCAGGGATATCCGGCCTTATTTCGCATCAGGGCATCGCGGTGTCCATTCCACTTGAGGCCGCAAACTCAGGGTCCCTCTCACATACCTAGAGCTGAGAGAAGCCTCCTCTTGAGGTGCTTGTGGTAAGGTGGTATTCCTCTGGAGTCGAAGCTAGGGACTAACCTCTCATCTCTAGTCGATTTTTGGTCCACGGAGCTCTTTCGTGTTGCTACAGTGACCTCAGGATCCCTCTAGCCTTGAAACAGTGTTCTTGGGGTTTCTATGGAGTGCCATCAAGGAAATCAAGGCTCCTTTCATGTGTGATGTGCAACACGGAATTGCTCAGCACGCAGTGCAGGGAATCGGGCCTCATCTCGCGGCGAGGGGGAAGTCTCATGGTTTTTCTCGAGTTGCGGCGGGAACCTGGGGTATATTCTAGAGTTACGACGGGCATGGCCCTTCCACACACCTGTTTGTTCAGCGACGTCAGGACTCCTGCCTAGTTGCGAGGGACAACTCGGGATTCTCCTCGAGGCTTGGCAGGGCAATTGGGACGCCTCTCCAGCTGAGGCGGGAGACCAAGGGTCCCTTTCCACGTGCCACAGGAATCCTGGGACTCCTATAAAGTTACACGAGGAGTCAGGCATCGTCTCCTTTGGAGGCACTGATCTCCGCGTACCTCTGGAGTTTTCAAAGGATGTGAGGCCTCCGGTCGCCATGAGGTGGGGAACTAGGTCTTTCTCTGTGGTCTCCACAGGGGATTCAGACATCCTTTCGTCTTGGGAGATGCAAGACGAGCCTGCATTTAAGTCACTGGACGGATATCCGGCCTTATTTCTCATCAGGGCATCGCAGTGTCCATTCCACTTGAGGCCGCAAAATTAGGGTCCCTCTCACATACCTAGAGCTGAGAGAAGCCTCCTCTTGAGGTGCTTGTGGTAAGGTGGTATTCCTCTGAAGTCGAAGCCAGGGACTAAACTCTCATCTCGAGTTGATTTTTGGTCCACGGAGCTCTTTCGTGTTGCTACAGTGACCTCAGGATCCCTCTAGCCTTGAAACAGTGTTCTTGGGGTTTCTCTGGAGTGCCATCAAGGAAATCAAGGCTCCTTTCATGTGTGATGTGCAACACGGAATTGCTCTGCATGCAGTGCAGGGGAATCGTGCCTCATCTCACGGCGAGGGGGAAGTATCATGGTTTTTCTCGAGTTTCGGTGGGAACGTGGGGTATATTCTCGAGTTACGACGGGGATGGCCCTTTCACACACGTGTTTGTTCAGCGACGTCAGACTTCTGCCTAGTTGCGAGGGACAACTCGGGATTCTCCTCGAGGCTTGGCAGGGCAATTGGGACGCCTCTCCACCTGAGGTGGGAGACCAAGTGTCCCTTTTCACGTGACACAGGAATCCTGGGACTCCTATAAAGTTTCACGAGGAGTCAGGCAGCGTCTCCTTTGGAGGCACTGATCTCTGCGTACCTCTGGAGTTTTCAAAGGATGTGAGGCCTCCGGTCGCGATGAGGTGGGGAACTAGGTCTTTCTCTGTGGTCTCCACAGGGGATTCAGACATCCTGTCATCTTGGGAGATGCAAGACGAGCCTGCATTCAAGTCACTGCAGGGATATCCGGCCTTATTTCGAGTCAGGGCATCGCGGTGTCCATTCCACTTGAGGCCGCAAAGTCAGGGTCCCTCTCACATACCTAGAGCTGAGAGAAGCCTCCTCTTGAGGTGCTTGTGGTAAGGTGGTATTCCTCTGGAGTCGAAGCCAGGGACTAACCTCTCATCTCGAGTTGATTTTTGGTCCACGGAGCTCTTTCGTGTTTCTAAAGTGACCTCAGGATCCCTCTAGCCTTGAAACAGTGTTCTTGGGGTTTCTCTGGAGTGCCATCAAGGAAATCAAGGCTCCTTTCATGTGTGATGTGCAACACGGAATTGCTCTGCACGCAGTGCAGCGGAATCGGGCCTCATCTCGCGACGAGGGGGAAGTCTCATGGTTTTTCTCGAGGTGCGGCGGGAACCTGGGGTATATTCTCGAGTTACCACGGGGATGGCCCTTCCAACCACGTGTTTGTTCAGCGAAGTCAGGACTTCTGCCTAGTTGCGAGGGACAACTCGGGGTTCTTCTCGAGGCTTGGCAGGGCAATTGGGAGGCCTCTCCAGCTGAGCCGGGAGACCAAGTGTCCCTTTCCACGTGCCACAGGAATCCTGGGACTCCTATCAAGTTTCACGAGGAGTCAGGCATCGTCTCCTTTGGAGGCACTGATCTCCGCGTACCTCTGGAGTTTTCAAGGGATGTCAGGCCTCCGGTCGCGATGAGGTGGGGAACTAGGTCTTTCTCTGTGGTCTCCACAGTGGATTCAGACATCCTTTCGTCTTGGGAGATGCAAGACGAGCCTGCATTCAAGTCACTGTAGGGATATCAGGCCTTATTTCGCGGCAGGGCATCGCGGTGTCCATTCCACTTGAGGCCGCAAACTCAGGGTCCCTCTCACATAGCTAGAGCTGAGAGAAGCCTCCTCCTGAGGTGCTTGTGGTAAGGTGGTATTCCTCTGGAGTCGAAGCCAGGGACTAAGCTCTCATCTCTAGTTGATTTTTGGTCCACGGAGCTCTTTCGTTTTGCTACAGTGACCTCAGGATCCCTGTAGCCTTGAAACAGTGTTCTTGGGTTTTCGCTGGAGTGCCGTCAAGGAAATCAAGGCTCCTTTCATGTGTGATGTGCAACACGGAATTGCTCTGCACGCAGTGCAGGGGAATCGGGCCTCATCTCGCGGCGAGGGGGAAGTCTCATGGTTTTTCTCGAGTTGCGGCGGGAATCGGGGGTATATTCTCGAGTTACGACGGGGATGGCCCTTCCAACCACGTGTTTGTTCAGCGAAGTCAGGACTCCTGCCTAATTGCGAGGGACAACTTGGGGTTCTCCTCGAGGCTTGGCAGGGCAATTGGGACGCCTCTCCAGCTGAGGCGGGAGACCAAGTGTCCCTTTCCACGTGCCACAGGAATCCTGGGACTCCTATCAAGTTTCACGAGGAGTCAGGCATCGTCTCCTTTGGAGGCACTGATCTCCGCGTACCTCTGGAGTTTTCAAAGGATGTGAGGCCTCCGGTCGCGATGAGGTGGGAAACTAGGTCTTTATCTGTGGTCTCCACAGGGGATTCAGACATCCTTTCGTCTTGGGAGATGCAAGACGAGCCTGCATTCAAGTCACTGCAGGAATATCCGGCCTTATTTCGAGTCAGGGCATCGCGGTGTCCATTCCACTTGAGGCCGCAAACTCAGGGTCCCTCTCACATACCTAGAGCTGAGAGAAGCCTCCTCTTGAGGTGCTTGTGGTAAGGTGGTATTCCTCTGGAGTCGAAGCCAGGGACTAACCTCTCATCTCGAGTTGATTTTTGGCCCACGGAGCTCTTTCGTGTTGCTACAGTGACCTCGGGATCCCTCTAGCCTTGAACCAGTGTTCTTGGGGTTTCTCTGGAGTGCCATCAAGGGAATCAAGGCTCCTTTCAAGTGTGATGTGCAACACGGAATTGCTCTGCACGCAGTGCAGGGGAATCGGGCCTCATCTCGCGGCGAGGGGGAAGTCTCATGGTTTTTCTCGAGTTGCGGCGGGAACCTGGGGTATATTCTCGAGTTACGACGGGGATGGCACTTCCACACACGTGTTAGTTCAGCGACGGCAGGACTCCTGCCTAGTTGCGAGGGACAACTCGGGATTCTCCTCGAGGCTTAGCAGGGCAATTGGGACACCTCTCCAGCTGAGGCGGGAGACCAAGGGTCCCTTTCCACGTGAAACAGGAATTCTGGGACTCCTATCAAGTTTCACTAGGAGTCAGGCATCGTCTCCTTTGGAGGCACTTGTCTCCGCGTACCTCTGGAGTTTTCAAGGGATGTGAGGCCTTCGGTCGCGATGAGGTGGGGAACTAGGTCTTTTTCTGTGGTCTCCACAGGGGATTCAGACACCCTTTCGTCTTGGGAGATGCAAGACGAGGACTGCATTCAAGTCACTGCAGGGATATCCGGCCTTATTTCGAGTCAGGGCATCGCGGTGTCCATTCCACTTGAGGCCGCAAACTCAGGGTCCCTCTCACATAGCTAGAGCTGAGAGAAGCCTCCTCTTGAGGTGCTTGTGGTAAGGTGGTATTCCTCTGGAGTCGAAGCCAAGGACTAAGCTCTCATCTCGAGTTGATTTTTGGTCCACGGAGCTCTTTCGTGTTGCTACAGTGACCTCAGGATCCCTATAGCCTTGAAACAGTATTCTTGGGGTTTCGCTGGAGTGCCGTCAAGGAAATCAAGGCTCCTTTCATGTGTGATGTGCAACACGGAAATGCTCTGCACGCAGTGCAGGGTAATCGGGCCTCATCTCGCGGCGAGGGGGAAGTCTCATGGTTTTTCTCGAGTTGCGGCGGGAACCTGGGGTATATTCTCGAGTTACGACGGGGATGACCCTTCCACACACGTGTTAGTTCAGCGATGGCAGGACTCCTGCCTAGTTCCGAGGGACAACTCGGGATTCTCCTTGAGGCTTGGCAGGGCAATTGGGACGCCTCTCCAGCTGAGGCGGGAGACCAAGGGTCCCTTTCCACGTGCCACAGGAATCCTGGGACTCCTATAAAGTTTCACGAGGAGTCAGGCATCGTCTCCTTTGGAGGCACTGATCTCCGCGTACCTCTGGAGTTTTCAAAGGATGTGAGGCCTCCGGTCGCGATGAGCTGGGGAACTAGGTCTTTCTCTGTGGTCTCCACAGGGGATTCAGACATCCTTTCGTCTTGGGAGATGCAAGACGAGCCTGCATTCAAGTCACTGCAGGGATATCCGGCCTTATTTCGCGTCAGGGCATCGCGGTGTCCATTCCACTTGAGGCCGCAAACTCAGGGTCCCTCTCACATAGCTAGAGCTGAGAGAAGCCTCCTCCTGAGGTGCTTGTGGTAAGGTGGTATTCCTCTGGAGTCGAAGCCAGGGACTATCCTCTCATCTCGAGTTGATTTTTGGTCCACGGAGCTCTTTCGTGTTGCTACAGTGACCTCAGGATCCTTCTAGCCTTGAAACAGTGTTCTTGGGATTTCGCTGGAGTGCCGTCAAGGAAATCAAGGCTCCTTTCATGTGTGATGTGCAACACGGAATTGCTCTGCACGCAGTGCAGGGGAATCGGGCCTCATCTCGCGGCGAGGGGGAAGTCTCATGGTATTTCTCGAGTTGTGGCGGGAACCTGGGGTATATTCTCGAAGTACGAAGGGGATGGCCCATCCAACCACGTGTTTGTTCAGCGACGTCAGGATTCCTGCCTAGTTGCGAGGGACAACTCGGGGTTCTCCTCGAGGCTTGGCAGGGCAATTGGAACGCCTCTCCAGCTGAGGCGGGAGACCAAGGGTCCCTTTCCACGTGCCACAGGAATCCTGGGACTCCTATCAAGTTTCACGAGGAGTCAGGCATCGTCTCCTTTGGAGGCACTGATCTCCGCGTACCCCTGGAGTTTTCAAGGGATGTGAGGCCTCCGGTCGCGATGAGCTGGGGAACTAGGTCTTTCTCTGTGGTCTCCACAGGGGATTCAGACATCCTTTCGTCTTGGGAGATGCAAGACGAGCCTGCATTCAAGTCACTGCAGGGATATCCGGCCTTATTTCGCGTCAGGGCATCGCGGTGTCCATTCCACTTGAGGCCGCAAACTCAGGGTCCCTCTCACATACCTAGAGCTGAGAGAAGCCTCCTCCTGAGGTGCTTGTGGTAAGGTGGTATTCCTCTGGAGTCGAAGCCAGGGACTAACCTCTCATCTCGAGTTGATTTTTGGTCCACGGAGCTCTTTCGTGTTGCTACAGTGACCTCAGGATCCCTCTAGCCTTGAAACAGTGTTCTTGGGGTTTCTCTGGAGTGCCATCAAGGAAATCAAGGCTCCTTTCATGTGTGATGTGCAACACGGAATTGCTCTGCACGCAGTGCAGGGGAATCGGGCCTCATCTCGCGGCGAGGGGGAAGTATCATGGTTTTTCTCGAGTTGCGGCAGGAACCTGGGGTATATTCTCGAGTTACGCCGGGGTGGCCCTTCCACACACGTGTTTCTTCAGCGACGTAAGGACTCCTGCCTACTTGCGAGGGACAACGCGGGATTCTCCTCGAGGCTTGGCAGGGCAATTGGGACGCCTCTCCAGCTGAGGCGGGAGACCAAGGGTCCCTTTCCACGTGCCACAGGAATCCTGGGACTCGTATCAAGTTTCACGAGGAGTCAGGCATCGTCTCCTTTGGAGGCACTGATCTCCGCGTACCTCTGGAGTTTTCAAAGGATGTGAGGCCTCCGGTCGCGATGATGTGGGGAACAAGGTCTTTCTCTGTGGTCTCCACTTGTGGTTCAGACCTCCTTTCGTCTTGGGAGATGCTAGACGAACCTGCATTCAAGTCACTGCAGGGATATTCAGCCTTATTTCGAGTCAGGGCATCGCGGTGGCCATTCCACTTGAGGCCGCAAACTCAGGGTTCCTCTCACATACCTAGAGCTGAGAGAAGCCTCCTCTTGAGGTGCTTGTGGTAAGGTGGTATTCCTCTGGAGTCGAAGCCAGGGACTAACCTCTCATCTCGAGTTGATTTTTGGTCCACGGAGCTCTTTCGTGTTGCTACAGTGACCTCAGGATCCCTCTAGCCTTGAAACAGTGTTTTTGGGGTTTCTCTGCAGTGCCATCAAGGAAATCAAGGCTCCTTTCATGTGTGATGTGCAACACGGAATTGCTCTGCACGCACTGCAGGGGAATCGGGCCTCATCTCGGGGCGAGGGGGAAGTCTCATGGTTTTTCTCGAGTTGCGGCGGGAACCTGGGGTATATTCTCGAGTTACGACGGGGATGGCCCTTCCACCCACGTGTTTGTTCAGCGATGTCAGGACTCCTGCATAGTTGCGAGGGACAACTCGGGATTCTCCTCGAGGCTTGGCAGGGCAATTGGGACGCCTCTCCAGCTGAGGCGGGAGACCAAGGGTCCCTTTCCACGTGCCACAGGAATCCTGGGACTCCTATCAAGTTTCAGAAGGAGTCAGGCATCGTCTCCTTTGGAGGCACTGATCTCCTCGTACCTCTGGAGTTTTCGAGGGATGTGAGGCCTACATTCGCGATTAGGTGGGGAAGTAGGTCTTTCTCTATGGTCTGCACAGGGGATTCAGACATCCTTTCGTCTTGGGAGATGCAAGACGAGTCTGCATTCAAGTCACTGCAGGGATATCCGGCCTTATTTCGAGTCAGGGCATCGCGGTGTCCATTCCACTTGAGGCCGTAAACTCAGGGTCCCTCTCACATAGCTAGAGCTGAGGGAAGCCTCCTCTTGAGGTGCTTGTGGTAAGGTGGTATTCCTCTGGAGTCGAAGCCAGGGAATAAGCTCTCATCTCGAGTTAATTTTTGGTCCACGGAGCTCTTCTGTGTTGCTACAGTGACCTCGGGATCTCTCTAGCCTTGAAACAGTGTTCTTGGTGTTTCTCTGGAGTGCCATCAAGGAAATCAAGGCTCCTTTCATGTGTGATGGGCAACACGGAAATGCTCTGCACGCAGTGAAGGGGAATCGGGCCTCATCTCGTGGTGAGGGGGAAGTCTCATGGTTTTTCTCGAGTTGCGGCGGGAACCTGGGGTATATTCTCGAGTTACGTCGGGGATGGCCCTTTCACACACGTGTTTCTTCAGAGATGTCAGGACTCCTGCCTAGTTGCGAGGGACAACTCGGGATTCTCCTCGAGGCTTGGCAGGGCAATTGGGACGCCTCTCCAGCTGAGGCGGGAGACCAAGGGTCCCTTTCCACGTGCCACAGGAATCCTGGGACTCCTATCAAGTTTCAGAAGGAGTCAGGCATCGTCTCCTTTGGAGGCACTGATCTCCGCGTACCTCTGGAGTTTTCAAAGGATGTGAGGCCTCCGGTCGCGATGAGGTGGGGAACTAGGTCTTTCTCTGTGGTCTCCACAGGGGATTCAGACATCCTTTCATCTTGGGAGATGCAAGACGAGCCTGCATTCAAGTCACTGCAGGGATATCCGGCCTTATTTCGCGTCAGGGCATCGCGGTGTCCATTCCATTTGAGGCCGCAAACTCAGGGTCCCTCTCACATACCTAGAGCTAAGAGAAGCCTCTTCTTGAGGTGCTTGTGCAAGGTGGTATTCCTCTGGAGTTGAAGCCAGGGTCTAACCTCTCATCTCTAGTTGATTTTTGGTCCACAGAGCTCTTTCGTGTTGCTACAGTGACCTCAGGATCCCTCTAGCCTTGAAACAGTGTTCTTGGGGTTTCTATGGAGTGCCATCAAGGAAATCAAGGCTCCTTTCATGTGTGATGTGCAACACGGAATTGCTCAGCACCCAGTGCAGGGAATCGGGCCTCATCTCGCGGCGAGGGGGAAGTCTCATGGTTTTTCTCGAGTTGCGGCGGGAACCTGGGGTATATTCTAGAGTTACGACGGGCATGGCCCTTCCACACACCTGTTTGTTCAGCGACGTCAGGACTCCTGCCTAGTTGCGAGGGACAACTCGGGATTCTCCTCGAGGCTTGGCAGGGCAATTGGGACGCCTCTCCAGCTGAGGCGGGAGACCAAGGGTCCCTTTCCACGTGCCACAGGAATCCTGGGACTCCTATAAAGTTACACGAGGAGTCAGGCATCGTCTCCTTTGGAGGCACTGATCTCCGAGTACCTCTGGAGTTTTCAAAGGATGTGAGGCCTCCGGTCGCCATGAGGTGGGGAACTAGGTCTTTCTCTGTGGTCTCCACAGGGGATTCAGACATCCTTTCATATTGGGAGATGCAAGACGACCCTGCATTTAAGTCACTGGAGGGATATCCGGCCTTATTTCTCGTTAGGGCATCGCAGTGTCCATTCCACTTGAGGCCGCAAAATTAGGGTCCCTCTCACATACCTAGAGCTGAGAGAAGCCTCCTCTTGAGGTGCTTGTGGTAAGGTGGTATTCCTCTGAATTCGAAGCCAGGGACTAAACTCTCATCTCGAGTTGATTTTTGGTCCACGGAGCTCTTTCGTGTTGCTACAGTGACCTCAGGATCCCTCTAGCCTTGAAACAGTGTTCTTGGGGTTTCTCTGGAGTGCCATCAAGGAAATCAAGCTCCTTTCATGTGTGATGTGCAACACGGAATTGCTCTGCATGCAGTGCAGGGGAATCGTGCCTCATCTCACGGCGAGGGGGAAGTATCATGGTTTTTCTCGAGTTGCGGTGGGAACGTGGGGTATATTCTCGAGTTACGACGGGGATGGCCCTTCCACACACGTGTTTGTTCAGCGACGTCAGACTTCTGCCTAGTTGCGAGGGACAACTCGGGATTCTCCTCGAGGCTTGGCAGGGCAATTGGGACGCCTCTCCAGCTGAGGCGGGAGACCAAGTGTCCCTTTTCACGTGCCACAGGAATCCTGGGACTCCTATAAAGTTTCACGAGGAGTCAGGCATCGTCTCCTTTGGAGGCACTGATCTCTGCGTACCTCTGGAGTTTTCAAAGGATGTGAGGCCTCCGGTCGCGATGAGGTGGGGAACTAGGTCTTTCTCTGTGGTCTCCACAGGGGATTCAGACATCTTGTCATCTTGGGAGATGCAAGACGAGCCTGCATTCAAGTCACTGCAGGGATATCCGGCCTTATTTCGAGTCAGGGCATCGCGGTGTCCATTCCACTTGAGGCCGCAAAGTCAGGGTCCCTCTCACATACCTAGAGCTGAGAGAAGCCTCCTCTTGAGGTGCTTGTGGTAAGGTGGTATTCCTCTGGAGTCGAAGCCAGGGACTAACCTCTCATCTCGAGTTGATTTTTGGTCCACGCAGCTCTTTCGTGTTGCTACAGTGACCTCAGGATCCCTCCAGCCTTGAAAAAGTGTTCTTGGGGTTTCTCTGGAGTGCCATCAACGAAATCAAGGCTCCTTTCATGTGTGATGTGCAACACGGAATTGCTCTGCATGCAGTGCAGGGGAATCGGGCCTCATCTCGCGGCGAGGGGGAAGTCTCATGGTTATTCTCGAGTTGCGGCGGGAACCTGGGGTATATTCTCGAGTTAGGACGGGGATGGCCCTTCCACACACGTGTTTGTTCAGCGACGGCAGGACTCCTGCCTAGTTGCGAGGGACAACTCGGGATTCTCCTCGAGGCTTGGCAGGGAAATTGGGACGCCTCTCCAGCTGAGGCGGGAGACCGAGGGTCCCTTTCCACGTGTCACAGGAATCCTGGAACTCCTATCAAGTTTCACGAGGAGTCAGGCATCGTCTCCTTTGGAGGCACTGATCTCCGCGTACCTCTGGAGTTTTTAAAGGATGTGAGGCCTCCGGTCGCGATGAGGTGGGGAAGAAGGTCTTTCTTTGTGGTCTCCACAGGGGATTCAGACATCCTTTCGTCTTGGGAGATGCAAGACGAGCCTGCATTCAAGTCACTGCAGGGATATCCGGCCTTATTTCGAGTCAGGGCATCGCGGTGTCCATTCCACTTGAGGCCGAAAACTCAGGGTCCCTCTCACATACCTAGAGCTGAGAGAAGCCGCCTCTTGAGGTGCTTGTGGTAAGGTGGTATTCCTCTGGAGTCGAAGCCAGGGACTAACCTCTCATCTCGAGTTGATTTTTGGTCCACGGAGCTCTTCTGTGTTGCTACAGTGACCTCGGGATCCCTCTAGCCTTGAAACAGTGTTCTTGGGGTTTCTCTGGAGTGCCATCAAGGAAATCAAGGCTCCTTTCATGTGTGATGTGCAACAGGGAATTGCTCTGCACGCAGTGCAGGGGAATCGGGCCTCATCTCGCGGCGAGGGGGAAGTCTCATGGTTTTTCTCGAGTTGCGGCGGGAACCTGGGGTATATTCTCGAGTTACGACGGGGATGGCACTTCCACACACGTGTTAGTTCAGCGACGGCAGGACTCCTGCCTAGTTGCGAGGGACAACTCGGGATTCTCCTCGAGGCTTAGCAGGGCAATTGGGACACCTCTTGAGCTGAGGCGGGAGACCAAGGGTCCCTTTCCACGTGAAACAGGAATCCTGGGACTCCTATCAAGTTTCACTAGGAGTCAGGCATCGTCTCCTTTGGAGGCACTTGTCTCCGCGTACCTCTGGAGTTTTCAAGGGATGTGAGGCCTCCGGTCGCGATGAAGTGGGGAACTAGGTGTTTCTCTGTGGTCTCCACAGGGGATTCAGACACCCTTTCGTCTTGGGAGATGCAAGACGAGGCCTGCATTCAAGTCACTGCAGGGATATCCGGCCTTATTTCGAGTCAGGGCATCGCAGTGTCCATTAAACTTGAGGCCGCAAACTCAGGGTCCCTCTCACATAGATAGAGCTGAGAGAAGCCTCCTCTTGAGGTGCTTGTGGTAAGGTGGTATTCCTCTGGAGTCGAAGCCAGGGACTAAGCTCTCATCTCGAGTTGATTTTTGGTCCACGGAGCTCTTTCGTGTTGCTACAGTGACCTCAGGATCCCTCTAGCCTTGAAACAGTATTCTTGGGGTTTCGCTGGAGTGCCGTCAAGGAAATCAAGGCTCCTTTCATGTGTGATGTGCAACACGGAAATGGTCTGCACGCAGTGCAGGGGAATCGGGCCTCATCTCGCGGTGAGGGGGAAGTCTCATGGTTTTTCTCGAGTTGCGGCGGGAACCTGGGGTATATTCTCGAGTTACGACGGGGATGACCCTTCCACACACGTGTTAGTTCAGCGACGGCAGGACTCCTGCCTAGTTGCGAAGGACAACTCGGGATTCTCCTCGAGGCTTGGCAGGGCAATTGGGACGGCTCTCCAGCTGAGGCGGGAGACCAAGGGTCCCTTTCCACGTGCCACAGTAATCCTGGGACTCCTATCAAGTTTCACGAGGAGTCAGGCATCGTCTCCTTTGGAGGCACTGATCTCCGCGTACCTCTGGAGTTTTCAAGGGATGTGAGGCCTCCGGTCGCGATGAGGTGGGGAACTAGGTCTTTCTCTGTGGTCTCCACAGGGGATTCAGACATCCTTTCGTCTTGGGAGATGCAAGACGAGCCTGCATTCAAGTCACTGCAGGGATATCAGGCCTTATTTCGAGTCAGGGCATCGCGGTTTCCATTCCACTTGAGGCCGCAAACTCAGGGTCCCTCTCACATACGTAGAGCTAAGAGAAACCTCCTCTTGAGGTGCTTGTGGTAACGTGGTATTCCTCTGGAGTCGAAGCCAGGGACTAACCTCTCATCTCAAGTTGATTTTTGGTCCACGGAGCTCTTTCATGTTGCTACAGTGACCTCCGGATCCCTCTCGCCTTGAAACAGTGTTCTTGGGGTTTCTCTGGAGTGCCATCAAGGAAATCAAGGCTCCTTTCATGTGTGATGTGCAACACGGAATTGCTCTGCACGCAGTGCAGGGTATTGGACCTCATTTTGCGGCGAGCGGGAAGTCTAATGGTTTTTCTCGTGTTGCGATGGTAACCTGGGGTATATTCTCGAGTTACGACTGGGATGGCCCTTCCACCCACGTGTTTCTTCAGCGACGTCAGGACTCCTGCCTAGTTGCGAGGGAAAACTCGGGATTCTCCTCGAGGCTTGGCAGGGCAATTGGGATGCCTCTCCAGCTGAGGCGGGAGACCAAGGGTCCCTTTCCACGTGCCACAGGAATCCTGGGACTCCTATCAAGTTTCACGAGGAGTCAGGCATCGTCTCCTTTGGAGGCACTGATCTCTGCGTACCTCTGGAGTTTTCAAAGAATGTGAGGCCTCCGGTCGCGATGAGGTGGGGAAGTAGGTCTTTCTCTGTGGTCTCCACAGGGGATTCAGACATCCTTTCGTCTTGGGAGATGCAAGACGAGCCTGCATTCAAGTCACTGCAGGGATATCCGGCCTTATTTCGAGTCAGGCCATCGTGGTTTCCATTCCACTTGAGGCCGCAAACTCAGGGTCCCTCTCACATACCTAGAGCTGAGAGAAGCCTCCTCTTGAGGTGCTTGTGGTAACGTGGTATTCCTCTGGAGTCGAATCCAGGGACTAAAATCTCATGTCGAGTTGATTTTTGGTCCACGGAGCTCTTTCGTGTTGCTACAGCGACCTCGGGATCCCTCTAGCCTTGAAACAGTGTTCTTGGGGTTTCTCTGGAGTGCCATCAAGGAAATCAAGGCTCCTTTCATGTGTGATGTGCAACACGGAATTGCTCTGCATGCAGTGCAGGGGAATCGGGCCTCATATCGCGTCGAGGGGGAAGTCTCATGGTTTTTCTCGAGTTGCGGCGGGAACCTGGGGTATATTCTAGAGTTACGACGGGCATGGCCCTTCCACACACGTGTTTGTTCAGCGACGTCAGGACTCCTGCCTAGTTGCGAGGGACAACTCGGGATTCTCCTCGAGGCTTGGCAGGGCAATTGGGACGCCTCTCCAGCTGAGGCGGGAGACCAAGGGTCCCTTTCCACGTGCCACAGGAATTCTCGGACTCCTATCAAGTTTCACGAGGAGTCAGGCATCGTCTCCTTTGGAGGCACTGATCTCCGCGTACCTCTGGAGTTTTCAAAGGATGTGAGGCCTCCGGTCGCGATGAGGTGGGGAACTAGGTCTTTCTCTGTGGTCTCCACAGGGGATTCAGACATCCTTTCGTCTTGGGAGATGCAAGACGAGCCTGCATTCAAGTCACTGCAGGAATATCCAGCCTTATTTCGAGTCAGGGCATCGCGGTCTCCATTCCACTTGAGGCCGCAAACTCAGGGTCACTCTCACATAGCTAGAGCTGAGAGAAGCCTCCTCTTGAGGTGCTTGTGGTAAGGTGGTATTCCTCTGGAGTCGAAGCGAGGGACTAACCTCTCATCTCTAGTTGATTTTTGGTCCACGGAGCTCTTTCGTGTGGCTACAGTGACCTCAGGATCCCTCTAGCCTTGAAACAGTGTTCTTGGGGTTTCTCTGGAGTGCCATTAAGGAAATCAAGGCTCCTTTCATGTGTGATGTGCAACACGGAATTGCTCTGCATGCAGTGCAGGGGAATCGGGCCTCATATCGCGTCGAGGGGGAAGTCTCATGGTTTTTCTCGAGTTGCAGCGGGAACCTGGGGTATATTCTCGAGTTACGACGGGGATGGCCCTTCCACCCACGTGTTTCTTCAGCGATGTCAGGACTCCTGCCTAGTTGCGAGGGACAACTCTGGGTTCTCCTCGAGGCTTGGCAGGGCAATTGCGACGCCTCTCCAGCTGAGGCGGGAGACCAAGGGTCCCTTTCCACGTGCCACAGGAATCCTGGGACTCCTATAAAGTTTCACGAGGAGTCAGGCATCGTCTCCTTTGGAGGCACTGATATCTGCGTACCTCAGGAGTTTTCAAAGGATGTGAGGCCTCCGGTCGCCATGAGGTGGGGAACTAGTTCTTTCTCTGTGGTCTCCACAGGGGATTCAGACATCCTTTCATCTTGGGAGATGCAAGACGAGCCTGCATTCAAGTCACTGCAGGGATATCCGGCCTTATTTCGAGTCAGGGCATCGCGGTGTCCATTCCACTTGAGGCCGCAATATCAGGGTCCCTCTCACATAGCTAGAGCTGAGAGAAGCCTTCTCTTGAGGTGCTTGTGGTAAGGTGGTATTCCTCTGGAGTCGAAGCCAGGGACTAACCTCTCATCTCTAGTTGATTTTTGGTCCACGGAGCTCTTTCGTGTTGCTACAGTGTCCTCAGGATCCCTCTAGCCTTGAAACAGTGTTCTTGGGGTTTCTCTGGAGTGCCATCAAGGAAATCAAGGCTCCTTTCATGTGTGATGTGCAACACGGAATTGCTCTGCATGCAGTGCAGGGGAATCGGGCCTCATTTCGCCTCGAGGGGGAAGTCTCATGGTTTTTCTCGAGTTGCGGCGGGAACCTGGGGTATATTCTCGAGTTACGACGGGGATGGCCCTTCCACACACGTGTTTCTTCAGCGACGTCAGGACTCCTGCCTAGTTCTGAGGGACAACTCGGGATTCTCCTCGAGGCTTGGCAGGGCAATTGGGACGCCTCTCCAGCTGAGGCGGGAGACCAAGGGTCCCTTTCCACGTGCTACAGGAATCCTGGGACTCCTATAAAGTTTCACGAGGAGTCAGGCATCGTCTCCTTTGGAGGCACTGATCTCCGCGTACCTCTGGAGTTTTCAAAGGATGTGAGGCCTCCGGTCGCCATGAGGTGGGGAACTAGGTCTTTCTCTGTGGTCTCCTAAGGAGATTCAGACATCCTTTCATCTTGGGAGATGCAAGACGAGCCTGCATTCAAGTCACTGCAGGGGTATTCGGCCTTATTTCGAGTCAGGGCATCGCGGTGTCCATTCCACTTGAGGCCGCAAAATCAGGGTCCCTCTCACATACTTAGAGCTGAGAGAAGCCTCCTCTTGAGGTGCTTGTGGTAAGGTGGTATTCCTCTGGAGTCGAAGCCAGGGACTAACCTCTCATCTCGAGTTGATTTTTGGTCCACGGAGCTCTTTCGTGTTGCTATAGTGACCTCAGGATCCCTCTAGCCTTGAAACAGTGTTCTTGGGGTTTCTCTGGAGCGCCATCAAGAAAATCAAGGCTCCTTTCATGTGTGATGTGCAACACGGAATTGCTCTGCACCCAGTGCAGGGGAATCGGGCCTCATCTCGCGGCGAGGGGGAAGTCTCATGGTTTTACTCGAGTTGCGGGGGGAACCTGTTGTATATTCTCGAGTTACGACGGGGATGGCCCTTCCACACACGTGTTTGTTCAGCGACGTCAGGACTCCTGCCTAGTTGCGAGGGACAACTCGGGATTCTCCTCGAGGCTTGGCAGGGCAATTGGAACGCCTCTCCAGCTGAGGCGGGAGACCAAGGGTCCCTTTCCACGTGCCACAGGAATCCTGGGACAACTATAATGTTTCACGAGGAGTCAGGCATCGTCTCCTTTGGAGGAAGTGATCTCCGCGTACCTCTGGAGTTTTCAAAGGATGTGAGGCCTCGGGTCGCGATGAGGTGGGGAACTAGGTCTTTCTGTGTGGTCTCCACAGGGGATTCAGACATCCTTTCATCTTGGGAGATGCAAGACGAGCCTGCATTCAAGTCACTGCAGGGATATCCGGCCTTATTTGGCGTCATGGCATCGCGGTGTCCATTCCACTTGAGGCCGCAAACTCAGGGTCCCTCTCACATACCTAGAGCTTAGAGAAACCTCCTCTTGAGGTGCTTGTGGTAAGGTGGTATTCCTCTGGAGTCGAAGCCAGGAAGTAAGCTTTCATCTAGAGTTGATTTTTGGTCCACGGAGCTCTTTTGTGTTGCTACAGTGACCTCAGGATCCCTCTAGCCTTGAAACAGTGTTCTTGGGGTTTTGCTGGAGTGCCGTCAGGGAAATCCAGGCTCCTTTCATGTGTGATGTGCAACACGGAATTGCTCTGCATGCAGTGCAGGGGAATCGGGCCTCATCTCGCGGCGAGGGGGAAGTCTCATGGTTTTTCTCGAGTTGCAGCGGGAACCTGGGGTATATTCTCGAAGTACGACGGGGATGGTCCTTCCAACCTCGTGTTTGTTCAGCGACGTCAGGACTTCTGCCTAGTTGCGAGGGACAACTCGGGGTTTTCCTCGAGGCTTGGCAGGGCAATTGGGACGCCTCTCCAGCTGAGGCGGGAGACCAAGAGTCCCTTTCCACGTGCTACAGGAATCCTGGGACTCCTGTAAAGTTTCACGAGGAGTCAGGCATCGTCTCCTTTGGAGGCACTGATCTCCGCGTACCTCTGGAGTTTTCAAAGGATGTGAGGCCTCCGGTCGCGATGAGGTGGGGAACTAGGTCTTTCTCTGTGGCCTCCACAGGGGATTCAGACACCCTTTCGTCTTGGGAGATTCAAGACGAGCCTGCATTCAAGTTACTGCAGGGATATCCGGCCTTATTTCGAGTCAGGGCATCGCGGTGTGCATTCCACTTGAGGCCGCAAACTCAGGGTACCTCTCACATAGCTAGAGCTGAGAGAAGCCTCCTCTTGAGGTGCTTGTGGTAAGGTGGTATTCCTCTGGAGTCGAAGCCAGGGACTAACCTCTCATCTCAAGTTGATTTTTGGTCCACGGAGCACTTTCGTGTTGCTACAGTGACCTCAGGATCCCTCTAGCCTTGAAACAGTGTTCTTGGGGTTTCTCTGGAGTGCCATCAAGGAAATCAAGGCTCCTTTCATGTGTGATGTGCAACACGGAATTGCTCTGCATGCAGTGCAGGGGAATCGGGCCTCATTTCGCCTCGAGGGGGAAGTCTCATGGTTTTTCTCGAGTTGCGGCGGGAACCTGGGGTATATTCTCGAGTTACGACGGGGATGGCCCTTCCACACACGTGTTTCTTCAGCGACGTCAGAACTCCTGCCTAGTTCTGAGGGACAACTCGGGATTCTCCTCGAGGCTTGGCAGGGCAATTGGGACGCCTCTCCAGCTGAGGCGGGAGACCAAGGGTCCCTTTCCACGTGCTACAGGAATCCTGGGACTCCTATCAAGTTTCACGAGGAGTCAGGCATCGTCTCCTTTGGAGGCACTGATCTCCGCGTACCTCTGGAGTTTTCAAAGGATGTGAGGCCTCCGGTCGCCATGAGGTGGGGAACTAGGTCTTTCTCTGTGGTCTCCAAAAGAGATTCAGACATCCTTTCATCTTGGGAGATGCAAGACGAGCCTGCATTCAAGTCACTGCAGGGGTATTCGGCCTTATTTCGAGTCAGGGCATCGCGGTGTCCATTCCACTTGAGGCCGCAAAATCAGGGTCCCTCTCACATACTTAGAGCTGAGAGAAGCCTCCTCTTGAGGTGCTTGTGGTAAGGTGGTATTCCTCTGGAGTCGAAGCCAGGGACTAAGCTCTCATCTCGAGTTGATTTTTGGTCCACGGAGCTCTTTCGTGTTGCTACAGTGACCTCAGGATCCCTCTAGCCTTGAAACACTGTCCTTGGGGTTTCTCTGGAGTGCCATCAAGGAAATCAAGGCTCCTTTCTTGTTTGATGTGCAACACGGAATTGCTCTGCATGCAGTGCTGGGGAATCGGGCCTCATCTCATGGCGAGGGGGAAGTCTCATGGTTTTTCTCGAGTTGCGGCGGGAACCTGGGGTATATTCTCGAGTTACGACGGGGATGGCCCTTCCACCCACGTGTTTGTTCAGCGACGTCAGGACTCCTGCCTAGTTGCGAGGGACAACTCGGGATTCTCCTCGAGGCTTGGCAGGGCAATTGGGACGCCTCTCCAGCTGAGGCGGGAGACCAAGGGTCCCTTTCCACGTGCCACAGGAATTCTGGGACTCCTATCAAGTTTCACGAGGAGTCAGGCATCGTCTCCTTTGGAGGCACTGATCTCCGCGTACCTCTGGAGTTTTCAAAGGATGTGAGGCCTCCGGTCGGGATGAGGTGGGGAACTAGGTCTTTCTCTGTGGTCTCCACAGGGGATTCAGACATCCTTTCGTCTTGGGAGATGCAAGACGAGCCTGCATTCAAGTCACTGCAGGAATATCCAGCCTTATTTCAAGTCAGGGCATCGCGGTCTCCATTCCACTTGAGGCCGCAAACTCAGGGTCCCTCTCACATAGCTAGAGCTGAGAGAAGCCTCCTCTTGAGGTGCTTGTGGTAAGGTGGTATTCCTCTGGAGTCGAAGCGAGAGACTAACCTCTCATCTCTAGTTGATTTTTGGTCCACGGAGCTCTTTCGTGTGGCTACAGTGACCTCAGGATCCCTCTAGCCTTGAAACAGTGTTCTTGGGTTTTCTCTGGAGTGCCATCAAGGAAATCAAGGCTCCTTTCATGTGTGATGTGCAACACGGAATTGCTCTGCATGCAGTGCAGGGGAATCGGGCCTCATCTCACGGCGAGGGGGAAGTCTCATGGTTTTTCTCAAGTTGCGGCGGGAACCTGGGGTATATTCTCGAGTTACGACGGGGATGGCCCTTCCACACACGTGTTTCTTCAGCGACGTCAGGCCTCCTGCCTAGTTCCGAGGGACAACTCCGGATTCTGCTCCAGGTTTGGCAGGGCAATTGGGACGCCTCTCCAGCTGAGGCGGGACACCAAGGGTCCCTTTCCACGTGCTACAGGAATCCTGGGACTCCTATAAATTTTCACGAGGAGTCAGGCATCGTCTCCTTTGGAGGCACTGATCTCCGCGTACCTCTGGAGTTTTCAAAGAATGTGAGGCCTCTGGTCGCGATGAGGTGGGGAACTAGGTCTTTCTCTGTGGTCTCCACAGGGGATTCAGACATCCTTTCGTCTTGGAAGATGCAAGACGAGCCTGCATTCAAGTCACTGCAGGGATATCCGGCCTTATTTCGCATCAGGGCATCGCGGTGTCCATTCCACTTGAGGCCGCAAACTCAGGGTCCCTCTCACATACCTAGAGCTGAGAGAAGCCTCCTCTTGAGGTGCTTGTGGTAAGGTGGTATTCCTCTGGAGTCGAAGCTAGGGACTAACCTCTCATCTCTAGTCGATTTTTGGTCCACGGAGCTCTTTCGTGTTGCTACAGTGACCTCAGGATCCCTCTAGCCTTGAAACAGTGTTCTTGGGGTTTCTATGGAGTGCCATCAAGGAAATCAAGGCTCCTTTCATGTGTGATGTGCAACACGGAATTGCTCAGCACGCAGTGCAGGGAATCGGGCCTCATCTCGCGGCGAGGGGGAAGTCTCATGGTTTTTCTCGAGTTGCGGCGGGAACCTGGGGTATATTCTAGAGTTACGACGGGCATGGCCCTTCCACACACCTGTTTGTTCAGCGACGTCAGGACTCCTGCCTAGTTGCGAGGGACAACTCGGGATTCTCCTCGAGGCTTGGCAGGGCAATTGGGACGCCTCTCCAGCTGAGGCGGGAGACCAAGGGTCCCTTTCCACGTGCCACAGGAATCCTGGGACTCCTATAAAGTTACACGAGGAGTCAGGCATCGTCTCCTTTGGAGGCACTGATCTCCGCGTACCTCTGGAGTTTTCAAAGGATGTGAGGCCTCCGGTCGCCATGAGGTGGGGAACTAGGTCTTTCTCTGTGGTCTCCACAGGGGATTCAGACATCCTTTCGTCTTGGGAGATGCAAGACGAGCCTGCATTTAAGTCACTGGACGGATATCCGGCCTTATTTCTCATCAGGGCATCGCAGTGTCCATTCCACTTGAGGCCGCAAAATTAGGGTCCCTCTCACATACCTAGAGCTGAGAGAAGCCTCCTCTTGAGGTGCTTGTGGTAAGGTGGTATTCCTCTGAAGTCGAAGCCAGGGACTAAACTCTCATCTCGAGTTGATTTTTGGTCCACGGAGCTCTTTCGTGTTGCTACAGTGACCTCAGGATCCCTCTAGCCTTGAAACAGTGTTCTTGGGGTTTCTCTGGAGTGCCATCAAGGAAATCAAGGCTCCTTTCATGTGTGATGTGCAACACGGAATTGCTCTGCATGCAGTGCAGGGGAATCGTGCCTCATCTCACGGCGAGGGGGAAGTATCATGGTTTTTCTCGAGTTTCGGTGGGAACGTGGGGTATATTCTCGAGTTACGACGGGGATGGCCCTTTCACACACGTGTTTGTTCAGCGACGTCAGACTTCTGCCTAGTTGCGAGGGACAACTCGGGATTCTCCTCGAGGCTTGGCAGGGCAATTGGGACGCCTCTCCACCTGAGGTGGGAGACCAAGTGTCCCTTTTCACGTGACACAGGAATCCTGGGACTCCTATAAAGTTTCACGAGGAGTCAGGCAGCGTCTCCTTTGGAGGCACTGATCTCTGCGTACCTCTGGAGTTTTCAAAGGATGTGAGGCCTCCGGTCGCGATGAGGTGGGGAACTAGGTCTTTCTCTGTGGTCTCCACAGGGGATTCAGACATCCTGTCATCTTGGGAGATGCAAGACGAGCCTGCATTCAAGTCACTGCAGGGATATCCGGCCTTATTTCGAGTCAGGGCATCGCGGTGTCCATTCCACTTGAGGCCGCAAAGTCAGGGTCCCTCTCACATACCTAGAGCTGAGAGAAGCCTCCTCTTGAGGTGCTTGTGGTAAGGTGGTATTCCTCTGGAGTCGAAGCCAGGGACTAACCTCTCATCTCGAGTTGATTTTTGGTCCACGGAGCTCTTTCGTGTTTCTAAAGTGACCTCAGGATCCCTCTAGCCTTGAAACAGTGTTCTTGGGGTTTCTCTGGAGTGCCATCAAGGAAATCAAGGCTCCTTTCATGTGTGATGTGCAACACGGAATTGCTCTGCACGCAGTGCAGCGGAATCGGGCCTCATCTCGCGACGAGGGGGAAGTCTCATGGTTTTTCTCGAGGTGCGGCGGGAACCTGGGGTATATTCTCGAGTTACCACGGGGATGGCCCTTCCAACCACGTGTTTGTTCAGCGAAGTCAGGACTTCTGCCTAGTTGCGAGGGACAACTCGGGGTTCTTCTCGAGGCTTGGCAGGGCAATTGGGAGGCCTCTCCAGCTGAGCCGGGAGACCAAGTGTCCCTTTCCACGTGCCACAGGAATCCTGGGACTCCTATCAAGTTTCACGAGGAGTCAGGCATCGTCTCCTTTGGAGGCACTGATCTCCGCGTACCTCTGGAGTTTTCAAGGGATGTCAGGCCTCCGGTCGCGATGAGGTGGGGAACTAGGTCTTTCTCTGTGGTCTCCACAGTGGATTCAGACATCCTTTCGTCTTGGGAGATGCAAGACGAGCCTGCATTCAAGTCACTGTAGGGATATCAGGCCTTATTTCGCGGCAGGGCATCGCGGTGTCCATTCCACTTGAGGCCGCAAACTCAGGGTCCCTCTCACATAGCTAGAGCTGAGAGAAGCCTCCTCCTGAGGTGCTTGTGGTAAGGTGGTATTCCTCTGGAGTCGAAGCCAGGGACTAAGCTCTCATCTCTAGTTGATTTTTGGTCCACGGAGCTCTTTCGTTTTGCTACAGTGACCTCAGGATCCCTGTAGCCTTGAAACAGTGTTCTTGGGTTTTCGCTGGAGTGCCGTCAAGGAAATCAAGGCTCCTTTCATGTGTGATGTGCAACACGGAATTGCTCTGCACGCAGTGCAGGGGAATCGGGCCTCATCTCGCGGCGAGGGGGAAGTCTCATGGTTTTTCTCGAGTTACGGCGGGAATCGGGGGTATATTCTCGAGTTACGACGGGGATGGCCCTTCCAACCACGTGTTTGTTCAGCGAAGTCAGGACTCCTGCCTAATTGCGAGGGACAACTTGGGGTTCTCCTCGAGGCTTGGCAGGGCAATTGGGACGCCTCTCCAGCTGAGGCGGGAGACCAAGTGTCCCTTTCCACGTGCCACAGGAATCCTGGGACTCCTATCAAGTTTCACGAGGAGTCAGGCATCGTCTCCTTTGGAGGCACTGATCTCCGCGTACCTCTGGAGTTTTCAAAGGATGTGAGGCCTCCGGTCGCGATGAGGTGGGAAACTAGGTCTTTATCTGTGGTCTCCACAGGGGATTCAGACATCCTTTCGTCTTGGGAGATGCAAGACGAGCCTGCATTCAAGTCACTGCAGGAATATCCGGCCTTATTTCGAGTCAGGGCATCGCGGTGTCCATTCCACTTGAGGCCGCAAACTCAGGGTCCCTCTCACATACCTAGAGCTGAGAGAAGCCTCCTCTTGAGGTGCTTGTGGTAAGGTGGTATTCCTCTGGAGTCGAAGCCAGGGACTAACCTCTCATCTCGAGTTGATTTTTGGCCCACGGAGCTCTTTCGTGTTGCTACAGTGACCTCGGGATCCCTCTAGCCTTGAACCAGTGTTCTTGGGGTTTCTCTGGAGTGCCATCAAGGGAATCAAGGCTCCTTTCAAGTGTGATGTGCAACACGGAATTGCTCTGCACGCAGTGCAGGGGAATCGGGCCTCATCTCGCGGCGAGGGGGAAGTCTCATGGTTTTTCTCGAGTTGCGGCGGGAACCTGGGGTATATTCTCGAGTTACGACGGGGATGGCACTTCCACACACGTGTTAGTTCAGCGACGGCAGGACTCCTGCCTAGTTGCGAGGGACAACTCGGGATTCTCCTCGAGGCTTAGCAGGGCAATTGGGACACCTCTCCAGCTGAGGCGGGAGACCAAGGGTCCCTTTCCACGTGAAACAGGAATTCTGGGACTCCTATCAAGTTTCACTAGGAGTCAGGCATCGTCTCCTTTGGAGGCACTTGTCTCCGCGTACCTCTGGAGTTTTCAAGGGATGTGAGGCCTTCGGTCGCGATGAGGTGGGGAACTAGGTCTTTTTCTGTGGTCTCCACAGGGGATTCAGACACCCTTTCGTCTTGGGAGATGCAAGACGAGGACTGCATTCAAGTCACTGCAGGGATATCCGGCCTTATTTCGAGTCAGGGCATCGCGGTGTCCATTCCACTTGAGGCCGCAAACTCAGGGTCCCTCTCACATAGCTAGAGCTGAGAGAAGCCTCCTCTTGAGGTGCTTGTGGTAAGGTGGTATTCCTCTGGAGTCGAAGCCAGGGACTAAGCTCTCATCTCGAGTTGATTTTTGGTCCACGGAGCTCTTTCGTGTTGCTACAGTGACCTCAGGATCCCTATAGCCTTGAAACAGTATTCTTGGGGTTTCGCTGGAGTGCCGTCAAGGAAATCAAGGCTCCTTTCATGTGTGATGTGCAACACGGAAATGCTCTGCACGCAGTGCAGGGTAATCGGGCCTCATCTCGCGGCGAGGGGGAAGTCTCATGGTTTTTCTCGAGTTGCGGCGGGAACCTGGGGTATATTCTCGAGTTACGACGGGGATGACCCTTCCACACACGTGTTAGTTCAGCGATGGCAGGACTCCTGCCTAGTTCCGAGGGACAACTCGGGATTCTCCTTGAGGCTTGGCAGGGCAATTGGGACGGCTCTCCAGCTGAGGCGGGAGACCAAGGGTCCCTTTCCACGTGCCACAGGAATCCTGGGACTCCTATAAAGTTTCACGAGGAGTCAGGCATCGTCTCCTTTGGAGGCACTGATCTCCGCGTACCTCTGGAGTTTTCAAAGGATGTGAGGCCTCCGGTCGCGATGAGCTGGGGAACTAGGTCTTTCTCTGTGGTCTCCACAGGGGATTCAGACATCCTTTCGTCTTGGGAGATGCAAGACGAGCCTGCATTCAAGTCACTGCAGGGATATCCGGCCTTATTTCGCGTCAGGGCATCGCGGTGTCCATTCCACTTGAGGCCGCAAACTCAGGGTCCCTCTCACATAGCTAGAGCTGAGAGAAGCCTCCTCCTGAGGTGCTTGTGGTAAGGTGGTATTCCTCTGGAGTCGAAGCCAGGGACTATCCTCTCATCTCGAGTTGATTTTTGGTCCACGGAGCTCTTTCGTGTTGCTACAGTGACCTCAGGATCCTTCTAGCCTTGAAACAGTGTTCTTGGGATTTCGCTGGAGTGCCGTCAAGGAAATCAAGGCTCCTTTCATGTGTGATGTGCAACACGGAATTGCTCTGCACGCAGTGCAGGGGAATCGGGCCTCATCTCGCGGCGAGGGGGAAGTCTCATGGTATTTCTCGAGTTGTGGCGGGAACCTGGGGTATATTCTCGAAGTACGAAGGGGATGGCCCATCCAACCACGTGTTTGTTCAGCGACGTCAGGATTCCTGCCTAGTTGCGAGGGACAACTCGGGGTTCTCCTCGAGGCTTGGCAGGGCAATTGGAACGCCTCTCCAGCTGAGGCGGGAGACCAAGGGTCCCTTTCCACGTGCCACAGGAATCCTGGGACTCCTATCAAGTTTCACGAGGAGTCAGGCATCGTCTCCTTTGGAGGCACTGATCTCCGCGTACCCCTGGAGTTTTCAAGGGATGTGAGGCCTCCGGTCGCGATGAGCTGGGGAACTAGGTCTTTCTCTGTGGTCTCCACAGGGGATTCAGACATCCTTTCGTCTTGGGAGATGCAAGACGAGCCTGCATTCAAGTCACTGCAGGGATATCCGGCCTTATTTCGCGTCAGGGCATCGCGGTGTCCATTCCACTTGAGGCCGCAAACTCAGGGTCCCTCTCACATACCTAGAGCTGAGAGAAGCCTCCTCCTGAGGTGCTTGTGGTAAGGTGGTATTCCTCTGGAGTCGAAGCCAGGGACTAACCTCTCATCTCGAGTTGATTTTTGGTCCACGGAGCTCTTTCGTGTTGCTACAGTGACCTCAGGATCCCTCTAGCCTTGAAACAGTGTTCTTGGGGTTTCTCTGGAGTGCCATCAAGGAAATCAAGGCTCCTTTCATGTGTGATGTGCAACACGGAATGGCTCTGCACGCAGTGCAGGGGAATCGGGCCTCATCTCGCGGCGAGGGGGAAGTCTCATGGTTTTTCTCGAGTTGCGGCGGGAACCTGGGGTATATTCTCGAGTTACGACGGGCATGGCCCTTCCACCCACGTGTTTCTTCAGCGACGTCAGGACTCCTGCCTAGTTGCGAGGGACAACTCGGGGTTCTCCTCGAGGCTTGGCAAGGCAATTGGGACGCCCCTCCAGCTGAGGCGGGAGACCAAGTGTCCCTATCCACGTGCCACAGGAATCCTGGGACTCCTATCAAGTTTCACGAGGAGTCAGGCATCGTCTCCTTTGGAGGCACTGATCTCCGCGTACCTCTGGAGTTTTCAAAGGATGTGAGGCCTCCGGTCGCGATGAGGTGGGGAACTAGGTCTTTCTCTGTGGTCTCCACAGGGGATTCAGACATCCTTTCGTCTTGGGAGATGCAAGACGAGCCTGCATTCAAGTCACTGCAGGGATATCCGGCCTTATTTCGAGTCAGAGCATCGCGGTCTCCATTCCACTTGAGGCCGCAAACTCAGGGTCCCTCTCACATAGCTAGAGCTGAGAGAAGCCTCCTCTTGAGGTGCTTGTGGTAAGGTGGTATTCCTCTGGAGTCGAAGCCAGGGACTAACCTCTCATCTCGAGTTGATTTTTGGTCCACGGAGCACTTTCGTTTTGCTACAGTGACCTCAGGATCCCTCTAGCCTTGAAACAGTGTTCTTGGGGTTTCTCTGGAGTGCCATCAAGGAAATCAAGGCTCCTTTCATGTGTGATGTGCAACACGGAATTGCTCTGCACGCACTGCAGGGGAATCGGGCCTCATCTCGCGGCGAGGGGGAAGTATCATGGTTTTTCTCGAGTTGCGGCAGGAACCTGGGGTATATTCTCGAGTTACGCCGGGGATGGCCCTTCCACACACGTGTTTCTTCAGCGACGTAAGGACTCCTGCCTACTTGCGAGGGACAACGCGGGATTCTCCTCGAGGCTTGGCAGGGCAATTGGGACGCCTCTCCAGCTGAGGCGGGAGACCAAGGGTCCCTTTCCACGTGCCACAGGAATCCTGGGACTCGTATCAAGTTTCACGAGGAGTCAGGCATCGTCTCCTTTGGAGGCACTGATCTCCGCGTACCTCTGGAGTTTTCAAAGGATGTGAGGCCTCCGGTCGCGATGATGTGGGGAACAAGGTCTTTCTCTGTGGTCTCCACTTGTGGTTCAGACCTCCTTTCGTCTTGGGAGATGCAAGACGAACCTGCATTCAAGTCACTGCAGGGATATTCAGCCTTATTTCGAGTCAGGGCATCGCGGTGGCCATTCCACTTGAGGCCGCAATCTCAGGGTTCCTCTCACATACCTAGAGCTGAGAGAAGCCTCCTCTTGAGGTCCTCGTGGTAAGGTGGTATTCCTCTGGAGTCGAAGCCAGGGACTAACCTCTCATCTCGAGTTGATTTTTGTTCCACGGAGCTCTTTCGTGTTGCTACAGTGACCTCAGGATCCCTCTAGCCTTGAAACAGTGTTTTTGGGGTTTCTCTGCAGTGCCATCAAGGAAATCAAGGCTCCTTTCATGTGTGATGTGCAACACGGAATTGCTCTGCACGCAGTGCAGGGAAATCGGGCCTCATCTCGCGGCGAGGGGGAAGTCTCATGGTTTTTCTCGAGTTGCGGCGGGAACCTGGGGTATATTCTCGAGTTACGACGGGGATGGCCCTTCCACCCACGTGTTTGTTCAGCGGTGTCAGGACTCCTGCATAGTTGCGAGGGACAACTCGGGATTCTCCTCGAGGCTTGGCAGGGCAATTGGGACGCCTCTCAAGCTGAGGCGGGAGACCAAGGGCCCCTTTCCACGTGCCACAGGAATCCTGGGACTCCTATCAAGTTTCACGAGGAGTCAGGCATCGTCTCCTTTGGAGGCACTGATCTCCGCGTACCTCTGGAGTTTTCAAAGGATGTGAGGCCTCCGGTCGCCATGAGCTGGGGAACTAGGTCTTTCTCTGTGGTCTCCACAGGGGATTCAGACATCCTTTCGTCTTGGGAGATGCAAGACGAGCCTGCATTCAAGTCACTGCTGGGATATCCGGCCTTATTTTGAGTCATAGCATCGCGGTCTCCATTCCACTTGAGGCCGTAAACTCAGGGTCCCTCTCACATAGCTAGAGCTGAGAGAAGCCTCCTCTTGAGGTGCTTGTGGTAAGGTGGTATTCCTCTGGAGTCGAAGCCATGGACTAACCTCTCATCTCGAGTTGATTTTTGGTCCACGGAGCACTTTCGTGTTGCTACAGTGACCTCAGGATCCCTCTAGCCTTGAAACAGTGTTCTTGGGGTTTCTCTGGAGTGCCATCAAGGAAATCAAGGCTCCTTTCATGTGTGATGTGCAACACGGAATTGCTCTGCACGCAGTGCAGGGGAATCGGGCCTCATCTCGCGGCGAGGGGGAAGTATCATGGTTTTTCTCGAGTTGCGGCAGGAACCTGGGGTATATTCTCGAGTTACGCCGGGGTGGCCCTTCCACACACGTGTTTCTTCAGCGACGTAAGGACTCCTGCCTACTTGCGAGGGACAACGCGTTATTCTCCTCGAGGCTTGGCAGGGCAATTGGGACGCCTCTCCAGCTGAGGCGGGAGACCAAGGGTCCCTTTCCACGTGCCACAGGAATCCTGGGACTCGTATCAAGTTTCACGAGGAGTCAGGCATCGTCTCCTTTGGAGGCACTGATCTCCGCGTACCTCTGGAGTTTTCAAAGGATGTGAGGCCTCCGGTCGCGATGATGTGGGGAACAAGGTCTTTCTCTGTGGTCTCCACTTGTGGTTCAGACCTCCTTTCGTCTTGGGAGATGCTAGACGAACCTGCATTCAAGTCACTGCAGGGATATTCAGCCTTATTTCGAGTCAGGGCATCGCGGTGGCCATTCCACTTGAGGCCGCAAACTCAGGGTTCCTCTCACATACCTAGAGCTGAGAGAAGCCTCCTCTTGAGGTGCTTGTGGTAAGGTGGTATTCCTCTGGAGTCGAAGCCAGGGACTAACCTCTCATCTCGAGTTGATTTTTGGTCCACGGAGCTCTTTCGTGTTGCTACAGTGACCTCAGGATCCCTCTAGCCTTGAAACAGTGTTTTTGGGGTTTCTCTGCAGTGCCATCAAGGAAATCAAGGCTCCTTTCATGTGTGATGTGCAACACGGAATTGCTCTGCACGCACTGCAGGGGAATCGGGCCTCATCTCGGGGCGAGGGGGAAGTCTCATGGTTTTTCTCGAGTTGCGGCGGGAACCTGGGGTATATTCTCGAGTTACGACGGGGATGGCCCTTCCACCCACGTGTTTGTTCAGCGATGTCAGGACTCCTGCATAGTTGCGAGGGACAACTCGGGATTCTCCTCGAGGCTTGGCAGGGCAATTGGGACGCCTCTCCAGCTGAGGCGGGAGACCAAGGGTCCCTTTCCACGTGCCACAGGAATCCTGGGACTCCTATCAAGTTTCAGAAGGAGTCAGGCATCGTCTCCTTTGGAGGCACTGATCTCCTCGTACCTCTGGAGTTTTCGAGGGATGTGAGGCCTACATTCGCGATTAGGTGGGGAAGTAGGTCTTTCTCTATGGTCTGCACAGGGGATTCAGACATCCTTTCGTCTTGGGAGATGCAAGACGAGTCTGCATTCAAGTCACTGCAGGGATATCCGGCCTTATTTCGAGTCAGGGCATCGCGGTGTCCATTCCACTTGAGGCCGTAAACTCAGGGTCCCTCTCACATAGCTAGAGCTGAGGGAAGCCTCCTCTTGAGGTGCTTGTGGTAAGGTGGTATTCCTCTGGAGTCGAAGCCAGGGACTAAGCTCTCATCTCGAGTTAATTTTTGGTCCACGGAGCTCTTCTGTGTTGCTACAGTGACCTCGGGATCTCTCTAGCCTTGAAACAGTGTTCTTGGTGTTTCTCTGGAGTGCCATCAAGGAAATCAAGGCTCCTTTCATGTGTGATGGGCAACACGGAAATGCTCTGCACGCAGTGAAGGGGAATCGGGCCTCATCTCGTGGTGAGGGGGAAGTCTCATGGTTTTTCTCGAGTTGCGGCGGGAACCTGGGGTATATTCTCGAGTTACGTCGGGGATGGCCCTTTCACACACGTGTTTCTTCAGAGATGTCAGGACTCCTGCCTAGTTGCGAGGGACAACTCGGGATTCTCCTCGAGGCTTGGCAGGGCAATTGGGACGCCTCTCCAGCTGAGGCGGGAGACCAAGGGTCCCTTTCCACGTGCCACAGGAATCCTGGGACTCCTATCAAGTTTCAGAAGGAGTCAGGCATCGTCTCCTTTGGAGGCACTGATCTCCGCGTACCTCTGGAGTTTTCAAAGGATGTGAGGCCTCCGGTCGCGATGAGGTGGGGAACTAGGTCTTTCTCTGTGGTCTCCACAGGGGATTCAGACATCCTTTCATCTTGGGAGATGCAAGACGAGCCTGCATTCAAGTCACTGCAGGGATATCCGGCCTTATTTCGCGTCAGGGCATCGCGGTGTCCATTCCATTTGAGGCCGCAAACTCAGGGTCCCTCTCACATACCTAGAGCTAAGAGAAGCCTCTTCTTGAGGTGCTTGTGCAAGGTGGTATTCCTCTGGAGTTGAAGCCAGGGTCTAACCTCTCATCTCTAGTTGATTTTTGGTCCACAGAGCTCTTTCGTGTTGCTACAGTGACCTCAGGATCCCTCTAGCCTTGAAACAGTGTTCTTGGGGTTTCTATGGAGTGCCATCAAGGAAATCAAGGCTCCTTTCATGTGTGATGTGCAACACGGAATTGCTCAGCACCCAGTGCAGGGAATCGGTCCTCATCTCGCGGCGAGGGGGAAGTCTCATGGTTTTTCTCGAGTTGCGGCGGGAACCTGGGGTATATTCTAGAGTTACGACGGGCATGGCCCTTCCACACACCTGTTTGTTCAGCGACGTCAGGACTCCTGCCTAGTTGCGAGGGACAACTCGGGATTCTCCTCGAGGCTTGGCAGGGCAATTGGGACGCCTCTCCAGCTGAGGCGGGAGACCAAGGGTCCCTTTCCACGTGCCACAGGAATCCTGGGACTCCTATAAAGTTACACGAGGAGTCAGGCATCGTCTCCTTTGGAGGCACTGATCTCCGAGTACCTCTGGAGTTTTCAAAGGATGTGAGGCCTCCGGTCGCCATGAGGTGGGGAACTAGGTCTTTCTCTGTGGTCTCCACAGGGGATTCAGACATCCTTTCATATTGGGAGATGCAAGACGACCCTGCATTTAAGTCACTGGAGGGATATCCGGCCTTATTTCTCGTCAGGGCATCGCAGTGTCCATTCCACTTGAGGCCGCAAAATTAGGGTCCCTCTCACATACCTAGAGCTGAGAGAAGCCTCCTCTTGAGGTGCTTGTGGTAAGGTGGTATTCCTCTGAATTCGAAGCCAGGGACTAAACTCTCATCTCGAGTTGATTTTTGGTCCACGGAGCTCTTTCGTGTTGCTACAGTGACCTCAGGATCCCTCTAGCCTTGAAACAGTGTTCTTGGGGTTTCTCTGGAGTGCCATCAAGGAAATCAAGCTCCTTTCATGTGTGATGTGCAACACGGAATTGCTCTGCATGCAGTGCAGGGGAATCGTGCCTCATCTCACGGCGAGGGGGAAGTATCATGGTTTTTCTCGAGTTGCGGTGGGAACGTGGGGTATATTCTCGAGTTACGACGGGGATGGCCCTTCCACACACGTGTTTGTTCAGCGACGTCAGACTTCTGCCTAGTTGCGAGGGACAACTCGGGATTCTCCTCGAGGCTTGGCAGGGCAATTGGGACGCCTCTCCAGCTGAGGCGGGAGACCAAGTGTCCCTTTTCACGTGCCACAGGAATCCTGGGACTCCTATAAAGTTTCACGAGGAGTCAGGCATCGTCTCCTTTGGAGGCACTGATCTCTGCGTACCTCTGGAGTTTTCAAAGGATGTGAGGCCTCCGGTCGCGATGAGGTGGGGAACTAGGTCTTTCTCTGTGGTCTCCACAGGGGATTCAGACATCTTGTCATCTTGGGAGATGCAAGACGAGCCTGCATTCAAGTCACTGCAGGGATATCCGGCCTTATTTCGAGTCAGGGCATCGCGGTGTCCATTCCACTTGAGGCCGCAAAGTCAGGGTCCCTCTCACATACCTAGAGCTGAGAGAAGCCTCCTCTTGAGGTGCTTGTGGTAAGGTGGTATTCCTCTGGAGTCGAAGCCAGGGACTAACCTCTCATCTCGAGTTGATTTTTGGTCCACGGAGCTCTTTCGTGTTTCTAAAGTGACCTCAGGATCCCTCTAGCCTTGAAACAGTGTTCTTGGGGTTTCTCTGGAGTGCCATCAAGGAAATCAAGGCTCCTTTCATGTGTGATGTGCAACACGGAATTGCTCTGCACGCAGTGCAGCGGAATCGGGCCTCATTTCGCGACGAGGGGGAAGTCTCATGGTTTTTCTCGAGGTGCGGCGGGAACCTGGGGTATATTCTCGAGTTACCTCGGGGATGGCCCTTCCAACCACGTGTTTGTTCAGCGAAGTCAGGACTTCTGCCTAGTTGCGAGGGACAACTCGGGGTTCTTCTCGAGGCTTGGCAGGGCAATTGGGAGGCCTCTCCAGCTGAGCCGGGAGACCAAGTGTCCCTTTCCACGTGCCACAGGAATCCTGGGACTCCTATCAAGTTTCACGAGGAGTCAGGCATCGTCTCCTTTGGAGGCACTGATCTCCGCGTACCTCTGGAGTTTTCAAGGGATGTCAGGCCTCCGGTCGCGATGAGGTGGGGAACTAGGTCTTTCTCTGTGGTCTCCACAGTGGATTCAGACATTCTTTCGTCTTGGGAGATGCAAGACGAGCCTGCATTCAAGTCACTGTAGGGATATCAGGCCTTATTTCGCGGCAGGGCATCGCGGTGTCCATTCCACTTGAGGCCGCAAACTCAGGGTCCCTCTCACATAGCTAGAGCTGAGAGAAGCCTCCTCCTGAGGTGCTTGTGGTAAGGTGGTATTCCTCTGGAGTCGAAGCCAGGGACTAACCTCTCATCTCGAGTTGATTTTTGGTCCACGGAGCTCTTTCGTGTTGCTACAGTGACCTCAGGATCCCTCTAGCCTTGAAACAGTGTTCTTGGGGTTTCTCTGGAGTGCCATCAAGGAAATCAAGGCTCCTTTCATGTGTGATGTGCAACACGGAATGGCTCTGCACGCAGTGCAGGGGAATCGGGCCTCATCTCGCGGCGAGGGGGAAGTCTCATGGTTTTTCTCGAGTTGCGGCGGGAACCTGGGGTATATTCTCGAGTTACGACGGGCATGGCCCTTCCACCCACGTGTTTCTTCAGCGACGTCAGGACTCCTGCCTAGTTGCGAGGGACAACTCGGGGTTCTCCTCGAGGCTTGGCAAGGCAATTGGGACGCCCCTCCAGCTGAGGCGGGAGACCAAGTGTCCCTATCCACGTGCCACAGGAATCCTGGGACTCCTATCAAGTTTCACGAGGAGTCAGGCATCGTCTCCTTTGGAGGCACTGATCTCCGCGTACCTCTGGAGTTTTCAAAGGATGTGAGGCCTCCGGTCGCGATGAGGTGGGGAACTAGGTCTTTCTCTGTGGTCTCCACAGGGGATTCAGACATCCTTTCGTCTTGGGAGATGCAAGACGAGCCTGCATTCAAGTCACTGCAGGGATATCCGGCCTTATTTCGAGTCAGAGCATCGCGGTCTCCATTCCACTTGAGGCCGCAAACTCAGGGTCCCTCTCACATAGCTAGAGCTGAGAGAAGCCTCCTCTTGAGGTGCTTGTGGTAAGGTGGTATTCCTCTGGAGTCGAAGCCAGGGACTAACCTCTCATCTCGAGTTGATTTTTGGTCCACGGAGCACTTTCGTTTTGCTACAGTGACCTCAGGATCCCTCTAGCCTTGAAACAGTGTTCTTGGGGTTTCTCTGGAGTGCCATCAAGGAAATCAAGGCTCCTTTCATGTGTGATGTGCAACACGGAATTGCTCTGCACGCACTGCAGGGGAATCGGGCCTCATCTCGCGGCGAGGGGGAAGTATCATGGTTTTTCTCGAGTTGCGGCAGGAACCTGGGGTATATTCTCGAGTTACGCCGGGGATGGCCCTTCCACACACGTGTTTCTTCAGCGACGTAAGGACTCCTGCCTACTTGCGAGGGACAACGCGGGATTCTCCTCGAGGCTTGGCAGGGCAATTGGGACGCCTCTCCAGCTGAGGCGGGAGACCAAGGGTCCCTTTCCACGTGCCACAGGAATCCTGGGACTCGTATCAAGTTTCACGAGGAGTCAGGCATCGTCTCCTTTGGAGGCACTGATCTCCGCGTACCTCTGGAGTTTTCAAAGGATGTGAGGCCTCCGGTCGCGATGATGTGGGGAACAAGGTCTTTCTCTGTGGTCTCCACTTGTGGTTCAGACCTCCTTTCGTCTTGGGAGATGCAAGACGAACCTGCATTCAAGTCACTGCAGGGATATTCAGCCTTATTTCGAGTCAGGGCATCGCGGTGGCCATTCCACTTGAGGCCGCAATCTCAGGGTTCCTCTCACATACCTAGAGCTGAGAGAAGCCTCCTCTTGAGGTCCTCGTGGTAAGGTGGTATTCCTCTGGAGTCGAAGCCAGGGACTAACCTCTCATCTCGAGTTGATTTTTGTTCCACGGAGCTCTTTCGTGTTGCTACAGTGACCTCAGGATCCCTCTAGCCTTGAAACAGTGTTTTTGGGGTTTCTCTGCAGTGCCATCAAGGAAATCAAGGCTCCTTTCATGTGTGATGTGCAACACGGAATTGCTCTGCATGCAGTGCAGGGAAATCGGGCCTCATCTCGCGGCGAGGGGGAAGTCTCATGGTTTTTCTCGAGTTGCGGCGGGAACCTGGGGTATATTCTCGAGTTACGACGGGGATGGCCCTTCCACCCACGTGTTTGTTCAGCGGTGTCAGGACTCCTGCATAGTTGCGAGGGACAACTCGGGATTCTCCTCGAGGCTTGGCAGGGCAATTGGGACGCCTCTCAAGCTGAGGCGGGAGACCAAGGGCCCCTTTCCACGTGCCACAGGAATCCTGGGACTCCTATCAAGTTTCACGAGGAGTCAGGCATCGTCTCCTTTGGAGGCACTGATCTCCGCGTACCTCTGGAGTTTTCAAAGGATGTGAGGCCTCCGGTCGCCATGAGCTGGGGAACTAGGTCTTTCTCTGTGGTCTCCACAGGGGATTCAGACATCCTTTCGTCTTGGGAGATGCAAGACGAGCCTGCATTCAAGTCACTGCTGGGATATCCGGCCTTATTTTGAGTCATAGCATCGCGGTCTCCATTCCACTTGAGGCCGCAAACTCAGGGTCCCTCTCACATAGCTAGAGCTGAGAGAAGCCTCCTCTTGAGGTGCTTGTGGTAAGGTGGTATTCCTCTGGAGTCGAAGCCATGGACTAACCTCTCATCTCGAGTTGATTTTTGGTCCACGGAGCACTTTCGTGTTGCTACAGTGACCTCAGGATCCCTCTAGCCTTGAAACAGTGTTCTTGGGGTTTCTCTGGAGTGCCATCAAGGAAATCAAGGCTCCTTTCATGTGTGATGTGCAACACGGAATTGCTCTGCACGCAGTGCAGAGGAATCGGGCCTCATCTCGCGGCGAGGGGGAAGTATCATGGTTTTTCTCGAGTTGCGGCAGGAACCTGGGGTATATTCTCGAGTTACGCCGGGGTGGCCCTTCCACACACGTGTTTCTTCAGCGACGTAAGGACTCCTGCCTACTTGCGAGGGACAACGCGGGATTCTCCTCGAGGCTTGGCAGGGCAATTGGGACGCCTCTCCAGCTGAGGCGGGAGACCAAGGGTCCCTTTCCACGTGCCACAGGAATCCTGGGACTCGTATCAAGTTTCACGAGGAGTCAGGCATCGTCTCCTTTGGAGGCACTGATCTCCGCGTACCTCTGGAGTTTTCAAAGGATGTGAGGCCTCCGGTCGCGATGATGTGGGGAACAAGGTCTTTCTCTGTGGTCTCCACTTGTGGTTCAGACCTCCTTTCGTCTTGGGAGATGCTAGACGAACCTGCATTCAAGTCACTGCAGGGATATTCAGCCTTATTTCGAGTCAGGGCATCGCGGTGGCCATTCCACTTGAGGCCGCAAACTCAGGGTTCCTCTCACATACCTAGAGCTGAGAGAAGCCTCCTCTTGAGGTGCTTGTGGTAAGGTGGTATTCCTCTGGAGTCGAAGCCAGGGACTAACCTCTCATCTCGAGTTGATTTTTGGTCCACGGAGCTCTTTCGTGTTGCTACAGTGACCTCAGGATCCCTCTAGCCTTGAAACAGTGTTTTTGGGGTTTCTCTGCAGTGCCATCAAGGAAATCAAGGCTCCTTTCATGTGTGATGTGCAACACGGAATTGCTCTGCACGCACTGCAGGGGAATCGGGCCTCATCTCAGGGCGAGGGGGAAGTCTCATGGTTTTTCTCGAGTTGCGGCGGGAACCTGGGGTATATTCTCGAGTTACGACGGGGATGGCCCTTCCACCCACGTGTTTGTTCAGCGATGTCAGGACTCCTGCATAGTTGCGAGGGACAACTCGGGATTCTCCTCGAGGCTTGGCAGGGCAATTGGGACGCCTCTCCAGCTGAGGCGGGAGACCAAGGGTCCCTTTCCACGTGCCACAGGAATCCTGGGACTCCTATCAAGTTTCAGAAGGAGTCAGGCATCGTCTCCTTTGGAGGCACTGATCTCCTCGTACCTCTGGAGTTTTCGAGGGATGTGAGGCCTACATTCGCGATTAGGTGGGGAAGTAGGTCTTTCTCTATGGTCTGCACAGGGGATTCAGACATCCTTTCGTCTTGGGAGATGCAAGACGAGTCTGCATTCAAGTCACTGCAGGGATATCCGGCCTTATTTCGAGTCAGGGCATCGCGGTGTCCATTCCACTTGAGGCCGTAAACTCAGGGTCCCTCTCACATAGCTAGAGCTGAGGGAAGCCTCCTCTTGAGGTGCTTGTGGTAAGGTGGTATTCCTCTGGAGTCGAAGCCAGGGACTAAGCTCTCATCTCGAGTTAATTTTTGGTCCACGGAGCTCTTCTGTGTTGCTACAGTGACCTCGGGATCTCTCTAGCCTTGAAACAGTGTTCTTGGTGTTTCTCTGGAGTGCCATCAAGGAAATCAAGGCTCCTTTCATGTGTGATGGGCAACACGGAAATGCTCTGCACGCAGTGAAGGGGAATCGGGCCTCATCTCGTGGTGAGGGGGAAGTCTCATGGTTTTTCTCGAGTTGCGGCGGGAACCTGGGGTATATTCTCGAGTTACGTCGGGGATGGCCCTTTCACACACGTGTTTCTTCAGAGATGTCAGGACTCCAGCCTAGTTGCGAGGGACAACTCGGGATTCTCCTCGAGGCTTGGCAGGGCAATTGGGACGCCTCTCCAGCTGAGGCGGGAGACCAAGGGTCCCTTTCCACGTGCCACAGGAATCCTGGGACTCCTATCAAGTTTCAGAAGGAGTCAGGCATCGTCTCCTTTGGAGGCACTGATCTCCGCGTACCTCTGGAGTTTTCAAAGGATGTGAGGCCTCCGGTCGCGATGAGGTGGGGAACTAGGTCTTTCTCTGTGGTCTCCACAGGGGATTCAGACATCCTTTCATCTTGGGAGATGCAAGACGAGCCTGCATTCAAGTCACTGCAGGGATATCCGGCCTTATTTCGAGTCAGGGCATCGCGGTGTCCATTCCATTTGAGGCCGCAAACTCAGGGTCCCTCTCACATACCTAGAGCTAAGAGAAGCCTCTTCTTGAGGTGCTTGTGCAAGGTGGTATTCCTCTGGAGTTGAAGCCAGGGTCTAACCTCTCATCTCTAGTTGATTTTTGGTCCACAGAGCTCTTTCGTGTTGCTACAGTGACCTCAGGATCCCTCTAGCCTTGAAACAGTGTTCTTGGGGTTTCTATGGAGTGCCATCAAGGAAATCAAGGCTCCTTTCATGTGTGATGTGCAACACGGAATTGCTCAGCACCCAGTGCAGGGAATCGGGCCTCATCTCGCGGCGAGGGGGAAGTCTCATGGTTTTTCTCGAGTTGCGGCGGGAACCTGGGGTATATTCTAGAGTTACGACGGGCATGGCCCTTCCACACACCTGTTTGTTCAGCGAAGTCAGGACTCCTGCCTAGTTGCGAGGGACAACTCGGGATTCTCCTCGAGGCTTGGCAGGGCAATTGGGACGCCTCTCCAGCTGAGGCGGGAGACCAAGGGTCCCTTTCCACGTGCCACAGGAATCCTGGGACTCCTATAAAGTTACACGAGGAGTCAGGCATCGTCTCCTTTGGAGGCACTGATCTCCGAGTACCTCTGGAGTTTTCAAAGGATGTGAGGCCTCCGGTCGCCATGAGGTGGGGAACTAGGTCTTTCTCTGTGGTCTCCACAGGGGATTCAGACATCCTTTCATATTGGGAGATGCAAGACGACCCTGCATTTAAGTCACTGGAGGGATATCCGGCCTTATTTCTCGTCAGGGCATCGCAGTGTCCATTCCACTTGAGGCCGCAAAATTAGGGTCCCTCTCACATACCTAGAGCTGAGAGAAGCCTCCTCTTGAGGTGCTTGTGGTAAGGTGGTATTCCTCTGAATTCGAAGCCAGGGACTAAACTCTCATCTCGAGTTGATTTTTGGTCCACGGAGCTCTTTCGTGTTGCTACAGTGACCTCAGGATCCCTCTAGCCTTGAAACAGTGTTCTTGGGGTTTCTCTGGAGTGCCATCAAGGAAATCAAGCTCCTTTCATGTGTGATGTGCAACACGGAATTGCTCTGCATGCAGTGCAGGGGAATCGTGCCTCATCTCACGGCGAGGGGGAAGTATCATGGTTTTTCTCGAGTTGCGGTGGGAACGTGGGGTATATTCTCGAGTTACGACGGGGATGGCCCTTCCACACACGTGTTTGTTCAGCGACGTCAGACTTCTGCCTAGTTGCGAGGGACAACTCGGGATTCTCCTCGAGGCTTGGCAGGGCAATTGGGACGCCTCTCCAGCTGAGGCGGGAGACCAAGTGTCCCTTTTCACGTGCCACAGGAATCCTGGGACTCCTATAAAGTTTCACGAGGAGTCAGGCATCGTCTCCTTTGGAGGCACTGATCTCTGCGTACCTCTGGAGTTTTCAAAGGATGTGAGGCCTCCGGTCGCGATGAGGTGGGGAACTAGGTCTTTCTCTGTGGTCTCCACAGGGGATTCAGACATCTTGTCATCTTGGGAGATGCAAGACGAGCCTGCATTCAAGTCACTGCAGGGATATCCGGCCTTATTTCGAGTCAGGGCATCGCGGTGTCCATTCCACTTGAGGCCGCAAAGTCAGGGTCCCTCTCACATACCTAGAGCTGAGAGAAGCCTCCTCTTGAGGTGCTTGTGGTAAGGTGGTATTCCTCTGGAGTCGAAGCCAGGGACTAACCTCTCATCTCGAGTTGATTTTTGGTCCACGGAGCTCTTTCGTGTTTCTAAAGTGACCTCAGGATCCCTCTAGCCTTGAAACAGTGTTCTTGGGGTTTCTCTGGAGTGCCATCAAGGAAATCAAGGCTCCTTTCATGTGTGATGTGCAACACGGAATTGCTCTGCACGCAGTGCAGCGGAATCGGGCCTCATTTCGCGACGAGGGGGAAGTCTCATGGTTTTTCTCGAGGTGCGGCGGGAACCTGGGGTATATTCTCGAGTTACCACGGGGATGGCCCTTCCAACCACGTGTTTGTTCAGCGAAGTCAGGACTTCTGCCTAGTTGCGAGGGACAACTCGGGGTTCTTCTCGAGGCTTGGCAGGGCAATTGGGAGGCCTCTCCAGCTGAGCCGGGAGACCAAGTGTCCCTTTCCACGTGCCACAGGAATCCTGGGACTCCTATCAAGTTTCACGAGGAGTCAGGCATCGTCTCCTTTGGAGGCACTGATCTCCGCGTACCTCTGGAGTTTTCAAGGGATGTCAGGCCTCCGGTCGCGATGAGGTGGGGAACTAGGTCTTTCTCTGTGGTCTCCACAGTGGATTCAGACATTCTTTCGTCTTGGGAGATGCAAGACGAGCCTGCATTCAAGTCACTGTAGGGATATCAGGCCTTATTTCGCGGCAGGGCATCGCGGTGTCCATTCCACTTGAGGCCGCAAACTCAGGGTCCCTCTCACATAGCTAGAGCTGAGAGAAGCCTCCTCCTGAGGTGCTTGTGGTAAGGTGGTATTCCTCTGGAGTCGAAGCCAGGGACTAAGCTCTCATCTCGAGTTGATTTTTGTTCCACGGAGCTCTTTCGTTTTGCTACAGTGACCTCAGGATCCCTGTAGCCTTGAAACAGTGTTCTTGGGTTTTCGCTGGAGTGCCGTCAAGGAAATCAAGGCTCCTTTCATGTGTGATGTGCAACACGGAATTGCTCTGCACGCAGTGCAGGGGAATCGGGCCTCATCTCGCGGCGAGGGGGAAGTCTCATGGTTTTTCTCGAGTTGCGGCGGGAATCGGGGGTATATTCTCGAGTTACGACGGGGATGGCCCTTCCAACCACGTGTTTGTTCAGCGAAGTCAGGACTCCTGCCTAATTGCGAGGGACAACTCGGGGTTCTTCTCGAGGCTTGGCAGGGCAATTGGGACGCCTCTCCAGCTGAGGCGGGAGACCAAGTGTCCCTTTCCACGTGCCACAGGAATCCTGGGACTCCTATCAAGTTTCACGAGGAGTCAGGCATCGTCTCCTTTGGAGGCACTGATCTCCGCGTACCTCTGGAGTTTTCAAAGGATGTGAGGCCTCCGGTCGCGATGAGGTGGGGAACTAGGTCTTTATCTGTGGTCTCCACAGGGGATTCAGACATCCTTTCGTCTTGGGAGATGCAAGACGAGCCTGCATTCAAGTCATTGCAGGGATATCCGGCCTTATTTCGCGTCAGGGCATCGCAGTGTCCATTCCACTTGAGGCCGCAAACTCAGGGTCCCTCTCACATACCTAGAGCTGAGAGAAGCCTCCTCTTGAGGTGCTTGTGGTAAGGTGGTATTCCTCTGGAGTCGAAGCCAGGGACTAACCTCTCGTCTCGAGTTGATTTTTGGTCCACGGAGCTCTTTCGTGTTGCTACAGTGACCTCAGGATCCCTCTAGCCTTGAAACAGTGTTCTTGGGGTTTCTCTGGAGTGCCATCAAGGAAATCAAGGCTCCTTTCATGTGTGATGTGCAACACGGAATTGCTCTGCACGCAGTGCAGGGGAATCGGGCCTCATCTCGCGGCGAGGGGGAAGTCTCATGGTTTTTCTCGAGTTGCGGCGGGAACCTGGGGTATATTCTCGAGTTACGACGGGGATGGCCCTTCCACACACGTGTTTGTTCAGTGACGTCAGGACTCCTGCCTAGTTGCGAGGGACAATTCGGGATTCTCCTCGAGGCTTGGCAGGGCAATTGGGACGCCTCTCCAGCTGAGGCGGGAGACCAAGGGTCCCTTTCCACGTGCCACAGGAATCCTGGGACTCCTATCAAGTTTCACGAGGAGTCAGGCATCGTCTCCTTTGGAGGCACTGATCTCCGAGTACCTCTGGAGTTTTCAAAGGATGTGAGGCCTCCGGTCGCGATGAGGTGGGGAACTAGGTCTTTCTCTGTGGTCTCCACAGGGGATTCAGACATCCTTTCGTCTTGGGAGATGCAAGACGAGCCTGCATTCAAGTCACTGCAGGGGTATCAGGCCTTATTTCGAGTCAGGTCATCACGGTTTCCATTCCACTTGAGGCCGCAAACTCAGGGTCCCTCTCACATACGGAGAGCTAAGAGAAGCCTCCTCTTGAGGTGCTTGTGGTAAGGTGGTATTCCTCTGGAGTCGAAGCCAGGGACTAACCTCTCATCTCGAGTTGATTTTTGGTCCACGGAGCTCTTTCGTGTGGCTACAGTGACCTCTGGATCCCTCTCGCCTTGAAACAGTGTTCTTGGGGTTTCTCTGGAGTGCCATCAAGGAAATCAAGGCTCCTTTCATGTGTGATGTGCAACACGGAATTGCTCTGCACGCAGTGCAGGGTATCGGACCTCATTTTGCGGCGAGCGGGAAGTCTAATGGTTTTTCTCGTGTTGCGATGGTAACCTGGGGTATATTCTCGAGTTCCGACGGGGATGGCCCTTCCACCCACGTGTTTGTTCAGCGACGTCAGGACTCCTGCCTAGTTGCGAGGGACAACTCGGGATTCTCCTCGAGGCTTGGCAGGGCAATTGGGACGCCTCTCCAGCTGAGGCGGGAGACCAAGGGTCCCTTTCCACGTGCCACAGGAATCCTGGGACTCCTATCAAGTTTCACAAGGAGTCAGGCATCGTCTCCTTTGGAGACACTGATCTCTGCGTACCTCTGGAGTTTTCAAAGGATGTGAGGCCTCCGGTCGCGATGAGTTGGGGAACTAGGTCTTTCTCTGTGGTCTCCACAGGGGATTCAGACATCCTTTCGTCTTGGGAGATGCAAGACGAGCCTGCATTCAAGTCACTGCAGGGATATCCGGCCTTATTTCAAGTCAGGGCATCGCGGTTTCCATTCCACTTGAGGCCGCAAACTCAGGGTCCCTCTCACATACCTAGAGCTGAGAGAAGCCTCCTCTTGAGGTGCTTGTGGTAACGTGGTATTCCTCTGGAGTCGAAGCCAGGGACTAAAATCTCATGTCGAGTTGATTTTTGGTCCACTGAGCTCTTTCGTGTTGCTACAGCGACCTCGGGATCCCTCTAGCCTTGAAACAGTGTTCTTTGGGTTTCTCTGGAGTGCCATCAAGGAAATCAAGGCGCCTTTCTTGTTTAATGTGCAACACGGAATTGCTCAGCATGCAGTGCAGGGGAATCGAGCCTCATCTCACGGCGAGGGGGAAGTCTCATGGTTTTTCTCGAGTTGCGGCAGGAACCTGGGGTATATTCTCGAATTACGACGGGGATGGGCCTTCCAGCCACGTGTTTGTTCAGCGAAGTCCGGACTCCTGCCTAGTGCGAGGGACAATTCGGGATTCTCCTCGATGCGTGACAGGGCAATTGGGACGCCTCTCCAACTGAGGCAGAAGACCAAGGGTCCCTTTCCACGTGCCACAGGAATCCTGGGACTCCTATCAAGTTTCACGAGGAGTCAGGCATCGTCTCCTTGGAGACACTGATCTCTGCGTACCTCTGGAGTTTTCAAAGGATGTGAGGCCTCCGGTCGCGATGAGGTGGGGAACTAGGTCTTTATCTGTGGTCTCCACAGGGGATTCAGACATCCTTTCGTCTTGGGAGATGCAAGACGAGCCTGCATTCAAGTCACTGCAGGGATATCCGGCCTTATTTCGAGTCAGGGCATCGCGATGTCCACTCCAATTGAGGCCGCAAAATCAGGGTACCTCTCACATGCCTAGAGCTGAGAGAAGCCTCCTCTTGAGGTGCTTGTCGTAAGGTGGTATTCCTCTGGAGTTGAAGCCAGGGACTAACCTCTCATCTCGAGTTGATTTTTGGTCCACGGAGCTCTTTCGTGTTGCTACAGTGACCTCGGGATCCATCCAGCCTTGAAACAGTGTTCTTGGGGTTTCTCTGGAGTGCCATCAAGGAAATCAAGGCTCCTTTCTTGTTTGATGTGCAACAGGGAATTGCTCTGCATGCAGTGCAGGGGAATCGGGCCTCATCTCACGGCGAGGGGGAAGTCTCATGGTTTTTCTCGAGTTGCGGCGGGAACCTGGGGTATATTCTAGAGTTACGACGTGCATGGCCCTTCCACCCACGAGTTTCTTCAGCGACGTCAGGACTCCTGACTAGTTGCGAGGGACAACTCGGGATTCTCCTCGAGGCTTGGCAGGGCAATTGGGACGCCTCTCCAGCTGAGGCGGGAGACCAAGGGTCCCTATCCACGTGCCACAGGAATCCTGGGACTCCTATCAAGTTTCACGAGGAGTCAGGCATCGTCTCCTCTGGAGGCACTGATCTCCGCGTACCTCTGGAGTTTTCAAAGGATGTGAGGCCTCCGGTCGCGATGAGCTGGGGAACTAGGTCTTTCTCTGTGGTCTCCACAGGGGATTCAGACATCCTTTCATCTTGGGAGATGCAAGACGAGCCTGCATTCAAGTCACTGCAGGGATATCCCGCCTTATTTCGAGTCAGGGCATCGCGGTGTCCATTCCACTTGAGGCCGCAAACTCAGGGTCCCTCTCACATAGCTAGAGCTGAGAGAAGTCTCCTCTTGAGGTGCTTGTGGTAAGGTGGTATTCCTCTGGAGTCGAAGCCAGGGACTAACCTCTCATCTCGAGTTGATTTTTGGTCCACGGAGCTCTTTCGTGTTGCTACAGTGACCTCAGGATCCCTCTAGCCTTGAAACAGTGTTCTTGGGGTTTCTCTGGAGTGCCATCAAGGAAATCAAGGCTCCTTTCATGTGTGATGTGCAACACGGAATTGCTCTGCACGCAGTGCAGGGTATCGGGCCTCATTTTGCGGCGAGGGGGAAGCTAATTTTTTTTCTCGAGTTGCGATTGGAACCTGGGGTATATTCTCGAGTTACGACGGGGATGGCCCTTCCACCCACGTGTTTGTTCAGCGACGTCAGACTCCTGCCTAGTTGCGAGGGACAACTCGGGATTCTCCTCGAGGCTTGGCAGGGCAATTGGGATGCCTCTCCAGCTGAGGCGGGAGACCAAGGGTCCCTTTCCACGTGATACAGGAATCCTGGGACTCCTATCAAGTTTCACGAGGAGTCACGCATCGTCTCCTTTAGAGGCACTGATCTCCGCGAACCTCTGGAGTTTTCAATGGATGAGAGGCCTCCGGTCGCGATGAGGTGGGGAACTAGGTCTTTCTCTGTGGTCTCCACAGGGGATTCAGACATCCTTTCGTCTTGGGAGATGCAAGACGAGCCTGCATTCAAGTCACTGCAGGGATATCCGGCCTTATTTTGCGTCAAGGCATTGCAGTGTTCATTCCACTTGAGGCCGCAAAATCAGGGTCCCTCTCACATACATAGAGCTGAGAGAAGCCTCCTCTTGAGGTGCTTGTGGTAAGGTGGTATTCCCCTGGAGTCGAAGCCAGGGACTAACCTCTCATCTCGAGTTGATTTTTGCTCCACGGAGCTTTTTCGTGTTGCTACAGTGACCTCAGGATCCCTCTAGCCTTGAAACAGTGTTCTTGGGGTTTCTCTGGAGTGCCATCAAGGAAATCAAGGCTCCTTTCATGTGTGATGTGCAACACGGAATTGCTTTGCACGCAGTGCAGGGGAATCGGGCCTCATCTTGCGGCGAGGGGGAAGTCTCATGGTTTTTCTCGAGTTGCGGCGGGAACCTGGGGTATATTCTCGAGTTACGACGGGGATGGCCCTTCCACCCACGTGTTTGTTCAGCGACGTCAGACTCCTGCCTAGTTGCGAGGGACAACTCGGGATTCTCCTCGAGGCTTGGCAGGGCAATTGGGACGCCTCTCCAGCTGAGGCGGGAGACCAAGGGTCCCTTTCCACGTGCCACAGGAATCCTGGGACTCCTATCAAGTTTCACGAGGAGTCAGGCATCCTCTCCTTTGGAGGCACTGATCTCCGCTTACCTCTGGAGTTTTCAAGGGATGTGAGGCCTCCGGTCGCGATGAGGTGGGGAACTAGGTCTTTCTCTGTGGTCTCCACAGGGGATTCAGACATCCTTTCGTCTTGGGAGATGCAAGACGAGCCTGCATTCAAGTCACTGCAGGGATATCCGGTCTGATTTCGAGTCAGGGCATCGCGGTGTCCATTCCACTTGAGGCCGCAAAATCAGGGTCCCTCTCACATACCTAGAGCTGAGAGAAGCCTCCTCTTGAGGTGCTTGTGGTAAGGTGGTATTCCTCTGGAGTCGAAGCCAGGGACTAACCTCTCATCTCGAGTTGATTTTTGGTCCACGGAGCTCTTTCGTGTTGCTACAGTGACCTCAGGATCCCTCAACCTTGAAACAGTGTTCTTGGGTTCTCTGGAGTGCCATCATGGAAATCAAGGCTCCTTTCATGTGTGATGTGCAACACGAAATTGCTCTGCACGCAGTGCAGGGGAATCGGGCCTCATATCGCGTCGAGGGGGAAGTCTCATGGTTTTTCTCGAGTTGCGGCGGGAACCTGGGGTATATTCTCGAGTTACGACGGGGATGGCCCTTCCATCCACGTGTTTGTTCAGCGACGTCAGGACTCCTGCCTAGTTGCGAGGGATAACTCGGGATTCTCCTCGAGGCTTGGCAGGGCAATTGGGATGCCTCTCCAGCTGAGGCGGGAGACCAAGTGTCCCTTTCCACGTGCCACAGGAATCCTGGGACTCCTATCAAGTTTCACGAGGAGTCAGGCATCGTCTCCTTTGGAGGCACTGATCTCCGCGTACCTCTGGAGTTTTCAAAGGATATGAGGCCTCCGGTCGCGATGAGGTGGGGAACTAGGTCATTCTCTGTGGTCTCCACAGGGGATTCAGACATCCCTTCGTCTTGGGAGATGCAAGATTAGCCGGCATTCAAGTCACTGCAGGGATATCCGGCCTTATTTCGCGTCAGGGCATCGTGGTGTCCATTCCACTTGAGGCCGCAAACTCAGGGTCCCTTTCACATAGCTAGAGCTGAGAGAAGCCTCCTCTTGAGGTGCTTATGGTAAGGTGGTATTCCTCTGGAGTCGAAGCCAGGGACTAACCTCTCATCTCGAGTTGATTTTTGGTCCACGGAGCTCTTTCGTGTTGCTAAAGTGACCTCAGGATCCCTCTAGCCTTGAAACAGTGTTCTTGGGGTTTCTCTGGAGTGCCATCAAGGAAATCAAGGCTCCTTTCATGTGTGATGTGCAACCCGGAATTGCGCTGCACGCAGTGCAGGGGAATCGGGCCTCATCTCGCGGCGAGGGGGAAGTCTCATGGTTTTTCTCGAGTTGCGGCGGGAACCTGGGGTATATTCTCGAGTTAAGACGGGGATGGCTCTTCCACCCACGTGTTTGATCAGCGACGTCAGGACTCCTGCCTAGTTGCCAGGGACAACTCGGGATTCTCCTCGAGGCTTGGCAGGGCAATTGGGACGCCTCTCCAGCTGAGGTGGGAGACCAAGGGTCCCTTTCCACGTGCCACAGGAATCCTGGGACTCCTATCAAGTTTCACGAGGAGTCAGGCATCGTCTCCTTTGGAGGCACTGATCTCCGTGTACCTCTGGAGTTTTCAAAGGATGTGAGGCCTCCGGTCGCGATGAGGTGGGGAACTAGGTCTTTCTCTGTGGTCTCCACAGGGGATTCAGACATCCTTTCGTCTTGGGAGATGCAAGACGAGCCTGCATTCAAGTCACTGCAGGGATATCCGGCCTTATTTCGAGTCAGGGCATCGCGGTCTCCATTCCACTTGAGGCCGCAAAGTCAGGGTGCCTCTCACATACCTAGAGCTGAGAGAAGCCTCCTCTTGAGGTGCTTGTGGTAAGGTGGTATTCCTCTGGAGTCGAAGCCAGGGACTAACCTCTCATCTCGAGTTGATTTTTGGTCCACAGAGCTCTTTCGTGTTGCTAAAGTGACCTCAGGATCCCTCTAGCCTTGAAACAGTGTTCTTGGGGTTTCTCTGGAGTGCCATCAAGGAAATCAAGGCTCCTTTCATGTGTGATGTGCAACACGGAATTGCTCTGCATGCAGTTCAGGGGAATCGGGCCTCATCTCGCGGCGAGGGGGAAGTCTCATGGTTTTTCCCGAGTTGCGGCTTGAACCTAGGGTATATCCTCGAGTTACGACGGGGATGGCCCTTCCACCCACGTGTTTGTTCAGCGACGTCAGGACTCCTGCCTAGTTGCCAGGGACAACTCGGGATTCTCCTCGAGGCTTGGCAGGGCAATTGGGACGCCTCTCCAGCTGAGGCGGGAGACCAAGGGTCCCTTTCCACGTGCCACAGGAATCCTGGGACTCCTATCAAGTTTCACGAGGAGTCAGGCATCGTCTCCTTTGGAGGCACTGATCTCCGCGTACCTCTGGAATTTTCAAAGGATGTGAGGCCTCCGGTCGCGATGAGGTGGGGAACTAGGTCTTTCTCTGTGGTCTCCACAGGGGGTTCAGACATCCTTTCGTCTTGGGAGATGCAAGACGAGCCTGCATTCAAGTCACTGCAGGGATATCCGGCCTTATTTCGCGTCAGGGAATCGCGGTGTCCATTCGACTTGAGGCCGCAAACTCAGGGTCCCTCTCACATAGCTAGAGCTGAGAGAAGCCTCCTCTTGAGGTGCTTGTGGTAAGGTGGTATTCCTCTGGAGTCGAAGCCAGGGACTAACCTCTCATCTCGAGTTGATTTTTGGTCCACGGAGCTCTTTCGTGTTGCTACAGTGACCTCAGGATCCCTCTAGCCTTGAAACAGTGTTCTTGGGGTTTCTCTGGAGTGCCATCAAGGAAATCAAGGCTCCTTTCATGTGTGATGTGCAGCACGGAATTGCTCTGCACGCAGTGCAGGGGAATCGGGCCTCATCGCGGCGAGGGGGAAGTCTCATGGTTTTTCTCGAGTTGAGGCGGGAACCTGCGGTATAATCTCGAGTTATGACGGGGATGGCCCTTCCACACACGTGTTAGTTCAGCGACGGCAGGACTTCTGCCTAGTTGCGAGGGACAACTCGGGATTCTCCTCGAGGCTTGGCAGGGCAATTGGGACGCCTCTCCAGCTGAGGCGGGAGACCAAGGGTCCCTTTCCACGTGATACAGGAATCCTGGGACTCCTATCAAGTTTCACGAGGAGTCAGGCATCGTCTCCTTTAGAGGCACTGATCTCCGCGAACCTCTGGAGTTTTCAAAGGATGAGAGGCCTCCGGTCGCGATGAGGTGGGGAACTAGGTCTTTCTCTGTGGTCTCCACAGGGGATTCAGACATCCTTTCGTCTTGGGAGATGCAAGACGAGCCTGCATTCAAGTCACTGCAGGGATATCCGGCCTTATTTTGCGTCAGGGCATTGCAGTTTTCATTCCACTTGAGGCCGCAAAATCAGGGTCCCTCTCACATACTTAGAGTTGAGAGAAGCATCCTCTTGAGGTGCTTGTGGTAAGGTGGTATTCCCCTGGAGTCGAAGCCAGGGACTAACCTCTCATCTCGAGTTGATTTTTGGTCCACGGAGCTTTTTCGTGTTGCTACAGTGACCTCAGGATCCCTCTAGACTTGAAACAGTGTTCTTGGGGTTTCTCTGGAGTGCCATCAAGGAAATCAAGGCTCCTTTCATGTGTGATGTGCAACACGGAATTGCTCTGCACGCAGTGCAGGGGAATCGGGCCTCATCTCGCGGCGAGGGGGAAGTCTCATGGTTTTTCTCGAGTTTCGGTGGGAACCTGGGGTATATTCTCGAGTTACGACGGGGGTAGCCCTTCCACCCACGTGTTTGTTCAGCGACGTCTGACTCCTGCCTAGTTGCGAGGGACAACTCGGGATTCTCCTCGAGGCTTGGCAGGGCAATTGGGACGCCTCTCCAGCTGAGGCGGGAGACCAAGGGTCCCTTTCCACGTGCCACAGGAATCCTGGGACTCCTATCAAGTTTCACGAGGAGTCAGGCATCGTCTCCTTTGGAGGCACTGATCTCCGCTTTCCTCTGGAGTTTTCAAGGGATGTGAGGCCTCCGGTCGCGATGAGGTGGGGAACTAGGTCTTTCTCTGTGGTCTCCACAGGGGATTCAGACATCCTGTCGTCTTGGGAGATGCAAGACGAGCCTGCATTCAAGACACTGCAGGGATATCCGGCCTTAGTTCGAGTCAGGGCATCGCGGTGTCCATTCCACTTGAGGCCGCAAACTCAGGGTCCCTCTCACATACCTAAAGCTGAGAGAAGCCTCCTCTTGAGGTGCTTGTGGTAAGGTGGTATTCCTCTGGAGTGGAAGCCAGGGACTAACCTCTCATCTCGAGTTGATTTTTGGTCCACGGAGCTCTTTCGTGTTTCTACAGTGACCTCAGGATCCCTCTAGCCTTGAAACAGTGTTCTTGGGGTTTCTCTGGAGTGCCATCAAGGAAATCAAGGCTCCTTTCATGTTTGATGTGCAACACGGAATTGCTCTGCACGCAGTGCAGGGGAATCGGGCCTCATCTCGCGGCGAGGGGGAAGTCTCATGGTTTTTCTCGAGTTGCGGCGGGAACCTGGGGTATATTCTCAAGTTCCGACGGGGATGGCCCTTCCACCCACGTGTTTGTTCAGCGAAGTCAGGACTCCTGCCTAGTTGCGAGGGACAACTCGGGATTCTCCTCGAGGCTTGGCAGGGCAATTGGGACGCCTCTCCAGCTGAGGCGGGAGACCAAGGGTCCCTTTCCACGTGCCACAGGAATCCTGGGACTCCTATCAAGTTTCATGAGGAGTCAGGCATCGTCTCCTTTGGAGGCACTGATCTCCGCGTACCTCTGGAGTTTTCAAAGGATGTGAGGCCTCCGGTCGCGATAAGGTGGGGAACTAGGTCTTTCTCTGTGGTCTCCACAGAGGATTCAGACATCCTTTCGTCTTGGGAAATGCAAGACGAGCCTGCATTCAAGTCACTGCAGGGATATCCAGCCTTATTTCGAGTCAGGGCATCGCGGTCTCCATTCCACTTGAGGCCGCAAAGTCAGGGTCCCTCTCACATACATAGAGCAGAGAGAAGCCTCCTCTTGAGGTGCTTGTGGTAAGGTGGTATTCCTCTGGAGTCGAAGCCAGGGCCTAACCTCTCATCTCGAGTTGATTTTTGGTCCACAGAGCTCTTTCGTGTTGCTAAAGTGACCTCAGGATCCCTCAACCTTGAAACAGTGTTCTTGGGGTTTCTCTGGAGTGCCATCAAGGAAATCAAGGCTCCTTTCATGTGTGATGTGCAACACGGAATTGCTCTGCATGCAGTTCAGGGGAATCGGGCCTCATCTCGCGGCGAGGGGGAAGTCTCATGGTTTTTCTCGAGTTGCGGCTTGAACCTGGGGTATATTCTCGAGTTACAACGGGGATGGCCCTTCCACCCACGTGTTTGTTCAGCGACGTCAGGACTCCTGCCTAGTTGCCAGGGACAACTCGGGATTCTCCTCGAGGCTTGGCAGGGCAATTGGGACGCCTCTCCAGCTAAGGCGGGAGACCAAGTGTCCCTTTCCACGTGCCACATGAATCCTGGTACTCCTATCAAGTTTCACAAGGAGTCAGGCATCGTCTCCTTTGGAGGTACTGATCTCCGCGTACCTCTGGAGTTTTCCAAGGATGTGAGGCCTCTGGTCGCGATGAGGTGGGGAACTAGGTTTTTCTCTGTGGTCTCCACAGGGGATTCAGACATCCTTTCGTCTTGGGAGATGCAAGACGAGCCTGCATTCAAGTCACTGCATGGATATCCGGCCTTATTTCGAGCCAGGGCATCGCGGTGTCCATTCCACTTGACGCCGCAAACTCAGGGTCCCTCTCACATAGCTAGAGCTGAGAGAAGCCTCCTCTTGAGGTGCTTGTGGTAAGGTGGTATTCCTCTGGAGTCGAAGCCAGGGACTAACCTCTCATCTCGAGTTGATTTTTGGTCCACGGAGCTCTTTCGTGTTGCTACAGTGACCTCAGGATCCCTCTAGCCTTAAAACAGTGTTCTTGGGGTTTCTCTGGAGTGCCATCAAGGAAATCAAGGCTCCTTTCATGTGTGATGTGCAACACGGAATTGCTCTGCACGCAGTGCAGGGGAATCGTGCCTCATCTCGCGGCGAGGGGGAAGTCTCATGGTTTTTCTCGAGTTGCGGCGGGAACCTGGGGTATATTCTCGAGTTAGGACGGGGATGGCCCTTCCACCCACGTGATTGTTCAGCGACGTCAGTACTCCTGCCTAGTTGCGAGGGACAACTCGGGATTCTCCTCGAGGCTTGGCAGGGCAATTGGGACGCCTCTCCAGCTGAGGCGGGAGACCAAGGGTCCCTTTCCACGTGCCACAGGAATCCTGGGACTCCTATCAAGTTTCACGAGGAGTCAGGCATCGTCTCCTTTGGAGGCACTGATCTCCGCGTACCTCTGGAGTTTTCAAAGGATGTGAGGCCTCCGGTCGCGATGAGGTGGGGAACTAGGTCTTTCTCTGTGGTCTCCACAGGGGATTCAGACATTCTTTCGTCTTGGGAGATGCAAGACGAGCCTGCATTCAAGTCACTGCAGGGATATAAGCCTTATTTTGAGTCAGGGCATCGCGGTCTCCATTCCACTTGAGGCCGCAAACTCAGGGTCCCTCTCACATACATAGAGCTGAGAGAAGCCTCCTCTTGAGGTGCTTGTGGTAAGGTGGTATTCCTCTGGAGTCGAAGCCAGGGACTAACCTCTCATCTCGAGTTAATTTTTGGTCCACGGACCTCTTTCGTGTTGCTACAGTGACCTCAGGATCCCTCTAGCCTTGAAACAGTGTTCTTGGGGTTTCTCTGGAGTGCCATCAAGGAAATCAAGGCTCCTTTCATGTTTGATGTGCAGCACGGAATTGCTCTGCACGCAGTGCAGGGGAATCGGGCCTCATCTCGCGGCGAGGGGGAAGTCTCATGGTTTTTCTCGAGTTGCGGCGGGAACCTGCGGTATATTCTCGAGTTATGACGGGGATGGCCCTTCCACACACGTGTTAGTTCAGCGACGGCAGGACTTCTGCCTAGTTGCGAGGGACAACTCGGGATTCTCCTCGAGGCTTGGCAGGGCAATTGGGACGCCTCTCCAGCTGAGGCGGGAGACCAAGGGTCCCTTTCCACGTGATACAGGAATCCTGGGACTCCTATCAAGTTTCACGAGGAGTCAGGCATCGTCTCCTTTAGAGGCACTGATCTCCGCGAACCTCTGGAGTTTTCAAAGGATGAGAGGCCTCCGGTCGCGATGAGGTGGGGAACTAGGTCTTTCTCTGTGGTCTCCACAGGGGATTCAGACATCCTTTCGTCTTGGGAGATGCAAGACGAGCCTGCATTCAAGTCACTGCAGGGATATCCGGCCTTATTTTGCGTCAAGGCATTACAGTGTTCATTCCACTTGAGGCCGCAAAATCAGGGTCCCTCTCACATACCTAGAGCTGAGAGAAGCCTCCTCTTGTGGTGCTTGTGGTAAGGTGGTATTCCCCTGGAGTCGAAGCCAGGGACTAACCTCTCATCTCGAGTTGATTTTTGGTCCACGGAGCTTTTTCGTGTTGCTACAGTGACCTCAGGATCCCTCTAGCCTTGAAACAGTGTTCTTGGGGTTTCTCTGGAGTGCCATCAAGGAAATCAAGGCTCCTTTCATGTGTGATGTGAAACACGGAATTGCTTTGCACGCAGTGCAGGGGAATCGGGCCTCATCTTGCGGCGAGGGGGAAGTCTCATGGTTTTTCTCGAGTTGCGGCGGGAACCTGGGGTATATTCTCGAGTTACGACGGGGATGGCCCTTCCACCCACGTGTTTGTTCAGCGACGTCAGACTCCTGCCTAGTTGCGAGGGACAACTCGGGATTCTCCTCGAGGCTTGGCAGGGCAATTGGGCCGCCTCTCCAGCTGAGGCGGGAGACCAAGGGTCCCTTTCCACGTGCCACAGGAATCCTGGGACTCCTATCAAGTTTCACGAGGAGTCAGGCATCGTCTCCTTTGGAGGCACTGATCTCCGCTTACCTCTGGAGCTTTCAAGGGATGTGAGGCCTCCGGTCGCAATGAGGTGGGGAACTAGGTCTTTCTCTGTGGTCTCCACAGGGGATTCAGACATCCTGTCGTCTTGGGAGATGCAAGACGAGCCTGCATTCAAGTCACTGCAGGGATATCCGGTCTGATTTCGAGTCAGGGCATCGCGGTGTCCATTCCACTTGAGACCGCAAACTCAGGGTCCCTCTCACATACATAGAGCTGAGAGAATCCTCCTCTTGAGATGCTTGTGGTAAGGTGGTATTCCTCTGGAGTCGAAGCCAGGGACTAACCTCTCATCTCGAGTTGATTTTTGGTCCACGGAGCTCTTTCGTGTTGCTACAGTGACCTCAGGATCCCTCAACCTTGAAACAGTGTTCTTGGGGTTTCTCTGGAGTGCCATCAAGGAAATCAAGGCTCCTTTCAAGTGTGATGTGCAACACGGAATTGCTCTGCACGCAGTGCAGGGGAATCGGGCCTCATCTCGCGGCGAGGGGGAAGTCTCATGGTTTTTCTCGAGTGGCGGCCGGAACCTGGGGTATATTCTCGAGTTACGACGGGGATGGCCCTTCCATCCACGTGTTTGTTCAGCGACGTCAGGACTCCTGCCTAGTTGCGAGGGATAACTCGGGATTCTCCTCGAGGCTTGGCAGGGCAATTGGGATGCCTCTCCAGCTGAGGCGGGAGACCAAGTGTCCCTTTCCACGTGCCACAGGAATCCTGGGACTCCTATCAAGTTTCACGAGGAGTCAGGCATCGTCTCCTTTGGAGGCACTGATCTCCGTGTACCTCTGGAGTTTTCAAAGAATGTGAGGCCTCCGGTCACGTTGAGGTGGGGAACTAGGTCATTCTCTGTGGTCTCCACAGGGGATTCAGACATCCTTTCGTCTTGGGAGATGCAAGATGAGCCTGCATTCAAGTCACTGCAGGGATATTCGGCCTTATTTCGCGTCAGGGAATCGCGGTGTCCATTCCACTTGAGGCCGCAAACTCAGGGTCCCTTTCACATAGCTAGAGCTTAGAGAAGCCTCCTCTTGAGGTGCTTATGGTAAGGTGGTATTCCTCTGGAGTCGAAGCCAGGGACTAACCTCTCATCTCGAGATGATTTTTGGTCCACGGAGCTCTTTCGTGTTGCTAAAGTGACCTCAGGATCCCTCTAGCCTTGAAACAGTGTTCTTGGGGTTTCTCTGGAGTGCCATCAAGGAAATCAAGGCTCCTTTCATGTGTGATGTGCAACCCGGAATTGCTCTGCACGCAGTGCAGGGGAATCGGGCCTCATCTCGCGGCGAGGGGGAAGTCTCATGGTTTTTCTCGAGTTGCGGCGGGAACCTGGGGTATATTCTCCAGTTACGACGGGGATGGCCCTTCCACCCACGTGTTTGATCAGCGACGTCAGGACTCCTGCCTAGTTGCCAGGGACAACTCGGGATTCTCCTCGAGGCTTGGCAGGGCAATTGGGACGCCTCTCCAGCTGAGGTGGGAGACCAAGGGTCCCTTTCCACGTGCCACAGGAATCCTGGGACTCCTATCAAGTTTCACGAGGAGTCAGGCATCGTCTCCTTTGGAGGCACTGATCTCCGTGTACCTCTGGAGTTTTCAAAGGATGTGAGGCCTCCGGTCGCGATGAGGTGGGGAACTAGGTCTTTCTCTGTGGTCTCCACAGGGGATTCAGACATCCTTTCGTCTTGGGAGATGCAAGACGAGCCTGCATTCAAGTCACTGCAGGGATATCCGGCCTTATTTCGAGTCAGGGCATCGCGGTCTCCATTCCACTTGAGGCCGCAAACTCAGGGTCCCTCTCACATACCTAGAGCTGAGAGAAGCCTCCTCTTGAGGTGCTTGTGGTAAGGTGGTATTCCTCTGGAGTCGAAGCCAGGGACTAACCTCTCATCTCGAGTTGATTTTTGGTCCACGGAGCTCTTTCGTGTTGCTACAGTGACCTCAGGATGCCTCAACCTTGAAACAGTGTTCTTGGGGTTTCTCTGGAGTGCCATCAAGGAAATCAAGGCTCCTTTCATGTGTGATGTGCAACACGGAATTGCTCTGCATGCAGTGCATGGGAATCGGGCCTCATCTCGCGGCGAGGGGGAAGTCTCATGGTTTTTTTCGAGTTGCGGCGGGAACCTGGGGTATATTCTCGAGTTACGACGGGGATGGCCCTTCCACCCACGTGTTTGTTCAGCGACGTCAGACTCCTGCCTAGTTGCGAGGGACAACTCGGGATTCTCCTCAAGGCTTGGCAGGGCAATTGGGACGCCTCTCCAGCTGAGGCGGGAGACCAAGGGTCCCTTTCCACGTGCCACAGGAATCCTGGGACTCCTATCAAGTTTCACGAGGAGTCAGGCATCGTCTCCTTTGGAGGCACTGATCTCCGCTTACCTCTGCAGTTTTCAAGGGATGTGAGGCCTCCGGTCGGGATGAGGTGGGGAACTAGGTCTTTCTCTGTGGTCTCCACAGGGGATTCAGACATCTTGTCGTCTTGGGAGATGCAAGACGAGCCTGCATTCAAGTCACTGCAGGGATATCCAGTCTGATTTCGAGTCAGGGCATCGTGGTGTCCATTCCACTTGAGGCCGCAAACTCAGGGTCCCTCTCACATACCTAGAGCTGAGAGAAGCCTCCTCTTGAGGTGCTTGTGGTAAGGTGGTATTCCTCTGGAGTCGAAGCCAGGGACTAACCTCTCATCTCGAGTTGATTTTTGGTCCACGGAGCTCTTTCGTGTTGCTACAGTGACCTCAGGATCCCTTTAGCCTTGAAACAGTGTTCTTGGGGTTTCTCTGGAGTGCCATCAAGGAAATCAAGGCTCCTTTCATGTTTGATGTGCAACACGGAATTGCTCTGCACGCAGTGCAGGGGAATCGGGCCTCATCTCGCGGCGAGGGGGAAGTCTCATGGTTTTTCTCGAGTTGCGGCGGGAACCTGGGGTATATTCTCGAGTTACGACGGGGATGGCCCTTCCACCCACGTGTTTGTTCAGCGACGTCAGGACTCCTGCCTAGTTGCGAGGGACAACTCGGGATTCTCCTCGAGGCTTGGCAGGGCAATTGGGACGCATCTCCAGCTGAGGCGGGAGACCAAGGGTCCCTTTCCACGTGCCACAGGAATCCTGGGACTCCTATCAAGTTTCATGAGGAGTCAGGCATCGTCTCCTTTGGAGGCACTGATCTCCGCGTACCTCTGGAGTTTTCAAAGGATGTGAGGCCTCCGGTCGCGATGAGGTGGGGAACTAGGTTTTTCTCTGTGGTCTCCACAGAGGATTCAGACATCCTTTCGTCTTGGGAGATGCAAGACGAGCCTGCATTCAAGTCACTGCAGGGATATCCAGCCTTATTTCGAGTCAGGGCATCGCGGTCTCCATTCCACTTGAGGCCGCAAAGTCAGGGTCCCTCTCACATACATAGAGCTGAGAGAAGCCTCCTCTTGAGGTGCTTGTGGTAAGGTGGTATTCCTCTGGAGTCGAAGCCAGGGACTAACCTCTCATCTCGAGTTGATTTTTGGTCCACGGAGCTCTTTCGTGTTGCTACAGTGACCTCAGGATGCCTCAACCTTGAAACAGTGTTCTTGGGGTTTCTCTGGAGTGCCATCAAGGAAATCAAGGCTCCTTTCATGTGTGATGTGCAACACGGAATTGCTCTGCATGCAGTGCAGGGGAATCGGGCCTCATCTCGCGGCGAGGGGGAAGTCTCATGGTTTTTCTCGAGTTGCGGTGGGAACCTGGGGTATATTCTCGAGTTACGACGGGGATGGCCCTTCCACCCACGTGTTTGTTCAGCGACGTCAGGACTCCTGCCTAGTTGCCAGGGACAACTCGGGATTCTCCTCGAGGCTTGGCAGGGCAATTGGGACGCCTCTCCAGCTGAGGTGGGAGACCAAGGGTCCCTTTCCACGTGCCACAGGAATCCTGGGACTCCTATCAAGTTTCACGAGGAGTCAGGCATTGTCTCCTTTGGAGGCACTGATCTCCGCGTACCTCTGGAGTTTTCAAAGGATGTGAGGCCTCCGGTCGCGATGAGGTGGGGAACTAGGTCTTTCTCTGTGGTCTCCACAGGGGATTCAGACATCCTTTCGTCTTGGGAGATGCAAGACGAGCCTGCATTCAAGTCACTGCAGGGATATCCGGCCTTATTTCGAGTCAGGGCATCGCGGTCTCCATTCCACTTGAGGCCGCAAACTCAGGGTCCCTCTCACATACCTAGAGCTGAGAGAAGCCTCCTCTTGAGGTGCTTGTGGTAAGGTGGTATTACTCTGGAGTCGAAGCCAGGGACTAACCTCTCATCTCGAGTTGATTTTTGGTCCACTGAGCTCTTTCGTGTTGCTACAGTGACCTCAGGATCCCTCTAGCCTTGAAACAGTGTTCTTGGGGTTTCTCTGGAGTGCCATCAACGAAATCAAGGCTCCTTTCATGTGTGATGTGCAAAACGCAATTGCTCTGCACGCAGTGCAGGGGAATCGGGCCTCATCTCGCGGCGAGGGGGAAGTCTCATGGTTTTTCTCGAGTTTCGGCGGGAACCTGGGGTATATTCTCGAGTTACGACGGGGATGGCCCTTCCACCCACGTGTTTGTTCAGCGACGTCAGACTCCTGCCTAGTTGCGAGGGACAACTCGGGATCCTCCTCAAGGCTTGGCAGGGCAATTGGGACGCCTCTCCAGCTGAGGCGGGAGACCAAGGGTCCCTTTCCACGTGCCACAGGAATCCTGGGACTCCTATCAAGTTTCACGAGGAGTCAGGCATCGTCTCCTTTGGAGGCACTGATCTCCGCTTACCTCTGCAGTTTTCAAGGGATGTGAGGCCTCCGGTCGCGATGAGGTGGGGAACTAGGTCTTTCTCTGTGGTCTCCACAGGATATTCAGACATCTTGTCGTCTTGGGAGATGCAAGACGAGCCTGCATTCAAGTCACTGCAGGGATATCCGGTCTGATTTCGAGTCAGGGCATCGCGGTGTCCATTCCACTTGAGGCCGCAAACTCAGGGTCCCTCTCACATACCTAGAGCTGAGAGAAGCATCCTCTTGAGGTGCTTGTGGTAAGGTGGTATTCCTCTGGAGTCGAAGCCAGGGACTAACCTCTCATCTCGAGTTGATTTTTGGTCCACGGAGCTCTTTCGTGTTGCTACAGTGACCTCAGGATCCCTTTAGCCTTGAAACAGTGTTCTTGGGGTTTCTCTGGAGTGCCATCAAGGAAATCAAGGCTCCTTTCATGTTTGATGTGCAACACGGAATTGCTCTGCACGCAGTGCAGGGGAATCGGGCCTCATCTCGCTGCGAGGGGGAAGTCTCATGGTTTTTCTCGAGTTGCGGCGGGAACCTGGGGTATATTCTCGAGTTACGACGGGGATGGCCCTTCCACCCACGTGTTTGTTCAGCGACGTCAGGACTCCTGCCTAGTTGCGAGGGACAACTCGGGATTCTCCTCGAGGCTTGGCAGGGCAATTGGGACGCCTCTCCAGCTGAGACGGGAGACCAAGGGTCCCTTTCCACGTGCCACAGGAATCCTGGGACTCCTATCAAGTTTCATGAGGAGTCAGGCATCGTCTCCTTTGGAGGCACTGATCTCCGCCTACCTCTGGAGTTTTCAAAGGATGTGAGGCCTCCGGTCGCGATGAGGTGGGGAACTAGGTTTTTCTCTGTGGTCTCCACAGAGGATTCAGACATCCTTTCGTCTTGGGAGATGCAAGACGAGCCTGCATTCAAGTCACTGCAGGGATATCCAGCCTTATTTCGAGTCAGGGCATCGCGGTCTCCATTCCACTTGAGGCCGCAAAGTCAGGGTCCCTCTCACATACATAGAGCTGAGAGAAGCCTCCTCTTGAGGTGCTTGTGGTAAGGTGGTATTCCTCTGGAGTCGAAGCCAGGGACTAACCTCTCATCTCGAGTTGATTTTTGGTCCACGGAGCTCTTTCGTGTGGCTACAGTGACCTCAGGATCCCTCTAGCCTTGAAACAGTGTTCTTGGGGTTTCTCTGGAGTGCCATCAAGGAAATCAAGGCTCCTTTCCTGTGTGATGTGCAACACGGAATTGCTCTGCACCCATTGCAGGGGAATCGGGCCTCATCTCGCGGCGAGGGGGAAGTCTCATGGTTTTTCTCGAGTTGCGGCGGGAACCTGGGGTATATTCTCGAGTTACGACGGGGATGGCCCTTCCACCCACGTGTTTGTTCAGCGACGTCAGGACTCCTGCCTAGTTGCCAGGGACAACTCGGGATTCTCCTCGAGGCTTGGCAGGGCAATTGGGACGCCTCTCCAGCTGAGGAGGGAGACCAAGTGTCCCTTTCCACGTGCCACAGGAATCCTGGGACTCCTATCAAGTTTCACGAGGAGTCAGGCATCGTCTCCTTTGGAGGCACTGATCTCCGCGTACCTCTGGAGTTTTCAAAGGATGTGAGGCCTCCGGTCGCGATGAGGTGGGGAACTAGGTCATTCTCTGTGGTCTCCACAGGGGATTCAGACATCCTTTCGTCTTGGGAGATGCAAGACGAGCCTGCATTCAAGTCACTGCAGGGATATCCGGCCTTATTTCGCGACAGGGAATCGCGGTGTCCATTCCACTTGAGGCCGTAAACTCAGGGTCACTCTCACATATCTAGAGCTGAGAGAAGCCTCCTCTTGAGGTGCTTGTGGTAAGGTGGTATTCCTCTGGAGTCGAAGCCAGGGACTAACCTCTCATCTCGAGTTGATTTTTGGTCCACGGAGCTCTTTCGTGTTGCTACAGTGACCTCAGGATCCCTCTAGCCTTCAAACCGTGTTCTTGGGGTTTCTCTGGAGTGCCATCAAGGAAATCAAGGCTCCTTTCATGTGTGATGTGCAACACGGAATTGCTCTGCACGCAGTGCAGGGGAATCGGGCCTCATCTCGCGGCGAGGGGGAAGTCTCATGGTTTTTCTCGAGTTGCGGCGGGAACCTGGGGTATATTCTCGAGTTACGACGGGGATGGCCCTTCCACCCACGTGTTTGATCAGCGACGTCAGGACTCCTGCCTAGTTGCCAGGGACAACTCGGGATTCTCCTCGAGGCTTGGCAGGGCAATTGGGACGCCTCTCCAGCTGAGGTGGGAGACCAAGGGTCCCTTTCCACATGCCACAGGAATCCTGGGACTCCTATCAAGTTTCACGAGGAGTCAGGCATCGTCTCCTTTGGAGGCACTGATCTCCGTGTACCTCTGGAGTTTTCAAAGGATGTGAGGCCTCCGGTCGCGATGAGGTGGGAAACTAGGTCTTTCTCTGTGGTCTCCACAGGGGATTCAGACATCCTTTCGTCTTGGGAGATGCAAGACGAGCCTGCATTCAAGTCACTGCAGGGATATCCAGCCTTATTTCGAGTCAGGGCATCGCGGTCTCCATTCCACTTGAGGCCGCAAACTCAGGGTCCCTCTCACATACCTAGAGCTGAGAGAAGCCTCCTCTTGAGGTGCTTGTGGTAAGGTGGTATTCCTCTGGAGTCGAAGCCAGGGACTAACCTCTCATCTCGAGTTGATTTTTGGTCCACGGAGCTCTTTCGTGTTGCTACAGTGACCTCAGGATCCCTCAACCTTGAAACAGTGTTCTTGGGGTTTCTCTGGAGTGCCATCAAGGAAATCAAGGCTCCTTTCATGTGTGATGTGCAACACGGAATTACTCTGCACGCAGTGCAGGGGAATCGGGCCTCATCTCGCGGCGAGGGGGAACTCTCATGGTTTTTCTCGAGTTGCGGCGGGAACCTGGGGTATATTCTCGAGTTACGACGGGGATGGCCCTTCCACCCACGTGTTTGTTCAGCAACGTCAGGACTCCTGCCTAGTTGCGAGGGACAACTCGGGATTCTCCTCGAGGCTTGGCAGGGCAATTGGGACGGCTCTCCAGCTGAGGCGGGAGACCAAGGGTCCCTTTCCACGTGCCACAGGAATCCTGGGACTCCTATCAAGTTTCCCGAGGAGTCAGACATCGTCTCCTTTGGAGGCACAGATCTCCGCATACCTCTGGAGTTTTCAAAGGATGTGAGGCCTCCGGTCGCGATGAGGTGGGGAACTAGGTCTTTCTCTGTGGTCTCCACAGGGGATTCAGACATCCTTTCGTCTTGGGAGATGCAAGACGAGCCTGCATTCAAGTCACTGCAGGGATATCCGGCCTTATTTCGAGTCAGGGCATCGCGGTGTCCATTCCAATTGAGGCCGCAAACTCAGGGTCCCTCTCACATAGCTAGAGCTGAGAGAAGCCTCCTCTTGAGTTGCTTGTGGTAAGGTGGTATTCCTCTGCAGTCGAAGCCAGGGACTAACCTCTCATCTCGAGCTGATTTTTGGTCCACGGAGCTCTTTCGTGTTGCTACATTGACCTCAGGATCCCTCTAGCCTTGAAAGAGTGTTCTTGGGGTTTCTCTGGAGTGCCATCAAGGAAATCAAGGCTCCTTTCATGTGTGATGTGCAACACTGAAATGCTCTGCACGCAGTGCAGGGGAATCGGGCCTCATCTCGCGGCGAGGGGGAAGTCTCATGGTTTTTCTCGAGTTGCGGCGGGAACCTGGGGTATATTCTCGAGTTACGACGGGGATGGCCCTTCCACACACGTGTTTGTTCAGCGACGTCAGGACTCCTGCCTAGTTGCGAGGGACAACTCGGGATTCTCCTCGAGGCTTGGCAGGGCAATTGGGACGCCTCTCCAGCTGAGGCGGGAGACCAAGGGTCCCTTTCCACGTGCCACAGGAATCCTGGGACTTCTATCAAGTTTCACGAGGAGTCAGGCATCGTCTCCTTTGGAGGCACTGATCTCCGCGTACCTCTGGAGTTTTCAAAGGATGTGAGGCCTCCGGTCGCGATGAGGTGGGGAACTAGGTCTTTCTCTGTGGTCTCCACAGGGGATTCAAACATCCTTTCGTCTTGGCAGATGCTAGACGAGCCTGCATTCAAGTCACTACAGGGATATCCGGCCTTATTTCGAGTCAGGGCCTCGCGGTGTCCATTCCACTTGAGGCCGCAAACTCAGGGTCCCTCTCACATACCTAGAGCTGAGAGAAGCCTCCTCTTGAGGTGCTTGTGGTAAGGTGGTATTCCTCTGGAGTCGAAGCCAGGGACTAACCTCTCATCTCGAGTTGATTTTTGGTCCACGGAGCTTTTTCCTGTTGCTTCAGTGACCTCAGGATCCCGCTAGCCTTGAAACAGTGTTCCTGGGGTTTCTCTGGAGTGCCATCAAGGAAATCAAGGCTCCTTTCATGTGTGATGTGCAACACGGAATTGCTCTGCATGCAGTGTAAGGGAATAGGGCCTCATCTCGTGGCGAGGGGGAATTCTCATGGTTTTTCTCGAGTTGCGGCGGGAACCTGGGGTATATTTTCGAGTTAAGACGGGGATGGCCCTTCCACATACATGTTTGTTCAGCGACGTCAGAACTCCTGCCTAGTTGCGAGGGACAACTCGGGATTCTCCTCGAGGCTTGGCAGGGCAAATGGGACGCCTCTCCAGCTGAGGCGGGAGACCAAGGGTCCCTTTCCACGTGCCACAGGAATCCTGGGACTCCTATCAAGTTTCACGAGGAGTCAGGCATCGTCTCCTTTGGAGGCACTGATCTCCGTGTACCTCTGGAGTTTTCAAAGGATGTAAGGCCTCCGGTCGCGATGAGGTGGGGAACTAGGTCTTTCTCTGTGCTCTCCACAGGGGATTCAGACATCCTTTCGTCTTGGGAGATGCAAGACGAGCCTGCATTCTAGTCACTGTAGGGATATCCAGCCTTATTTCGAGTCAGGGCATCGCGGTGTCCATTCCACTTGAGGCCGCAAACTCAGGGTCCCTCTCACATACCTAGAGCGGAGAGAAGCCTCCTCTTGAGGTGCTTGGGGTAAGGTGGTATTCCTCTGGAGTCGAAGCCAGGAACTAACCTCTCATCTCGAGTTGATTTTTGGTCCACGGAGCTCTTTCGTGTTGCTACATTGACCTCAGGATCCCTCTAGCCATGAAACAGTGGTCTTGGGGTTTCTCTGGAGTGCCACCAAGGAAATCAAGGCTCCTTTCATGTGTGATGTGCAACACGGAATTGCTCTGCACGCAGTGCAGGGGAATCGGGCCTCATCTCGCGGCGAGGGGGAAGTCTCATGGTTTTTCTCGAGTTGCGGCGGGAACCTGGGGTATATTCTCGAGTTACGACGGGGATGGCCCTTCCACCCACGTGATTGTTCAGCGACGTCAGGACTCCTGCCTAGTTGCGAGGGACAACTCGGGATTCTCCTCGAGGCTTGGCAGGGCAATTGGGACGCCTCTCCTGTTGAGGCGGGAGACCAAGGGTCCCTTTCCACGTGCCACAGGAATCCTGGGACTCCTATCAAGTTTCACGAGGAGTCAGGCATCGTTTCCTTTGGAGGCACTGATATCCGCGTACCTCTGGAGTTTTCAAAGGATGTGAGGCCTCCGGTCGCGATGAGGTGGGGAACTAGGTCTTTCTCTGTGCTCTCCACAGGGGATTCAGACATCCTTTCGTCTTGGGAGATGCAAGACGAGCCTGCATTCAAGTCACTGCAGGGATATCCGGCCTTATTTCGAGTCAGGGCATCGCGGTGTCCATTCCACTTGAGGCCGCAAACTCAGGGTCCCTCTCACATACCTAGAGCTGAGACAAGCCTCCTCTTGAGGTGCTTGTGGTAAGGTGGTATTCCTCTGGAGTCGAAGCCAGGGACTAACCTCTCATCTCGAGTTGATTTTTGGTCCATGGAGCTCTTTCGTGTTGCTACAGTGACCTCAGGATCCCTCTAGCCTTGAAACAATGTTCTTGGGGTTTCTCTGGAGTGCCATCAAGGAAATCAAGGCTCCTTTCATGTTTGATGAGCAACACGGAATTGCTCTGCACGCAGTGCAGGGGAATCGGGCCTCATCTCGCGGCGAGGGGGAAGTCTCATGGTTTTTCTCGAGTTGCGGCGGGAACCTGGGGTATATTCTCGAGTTACGACGGGGATGGCCCTTCCACCCACGTGATTGTTCAGCAACGTCAGGACTCCTGCCTAGTTGCGAGGGACAACTCGGGATTCTCCTCGAGGCTTGGCAGGGCAATTGGGACGCCTCTCCAGCTGAGGCGGGAGACCAAGGGTCCCTTTCCACGTGCCTCAGGACTCCTGGGACTCCTATCAAGTTTCACGAGGAGTCAGGCATCGTCTCCTTTGGAGGCACTGATCTCCACATACCTCTGGAGTTTTCAAAGGATCTCAGGTCTCCGGTCGCGATGAGGTGGGGAACTAGGTCTTTCTCTGTGGTCTCCACAGGGGATTCAGACATCCTTTCGTCTTGGGAGATGCAAGACGAGCCTGCATTCAAGTCACTGCAGGGATATCCGGCCTTATTTCGAGTCAGGGCATCGCGGTGTCCATTCCACTTGAGGCCGCAAACTCAGGGTCCCTCTCACATAGCTAGAGCTGAGAGACGCCTCCTCTTGAGGTGCTTGTGGTAAGGTGGTATTCCTCTGGAGTCGAAGCCAGGGACTAACCTCTCATCTCGAGTTGATTTTTGGTCCACGGAGCTCTTTCGTGTTGCTACAGTGACCTCAGGATCCCTCTGGCCTTGTAACAGTGTTCTTGGGGTTTCTCTGGAGTGCCATCAAGGAAATCAAGGCTCCTTTCATGTGTGATGTGCAACACGGAATTGCTCTGCACACAGTGCAGGGGAATCGGGCCTCATCTCGCGGCGAGGGGGAAGTCTCATGGTTTTTCTCGAGTTGCGGCGGGAACCTGGGGTATATTCTCGAGTTACGACGGGGATGGCCCTCCCACACACGTGTTTGTTCAGCGACGGCAGGACTCCTGCCTAGTTGCGAGGGACAACTCGGGATTCTCCTCGAGGCTTGGCAGGGCAATTGGGACGCCTCTCCAGCTGAGGCGGGAGACCAAGTGTCCCCTTCCACGTGCCACAGGAATCCTGGGACTCCTATCAAGTTTCACGAGGAGTCAGGCTTCGTCTCCTATGGAGACACTGATCTCCGCGTACCTCTGGAGTTTTCAAAGGATGTGAGGCCTCCGGTCGCGATCAGGTGGGGAACTAGGTCTTTCTCTGTGGTCTTCACAGGGGATTCAGACATCCTTTCGTCTTGGGAGATGCAAGACGAGCCTGCATTCAAGTCACTGCATGGATATCCGGCCTTATTTCGAGTCAGGGCATCGCAGTGTCCATTCCATTTGAGGCCGCAAACTCAGGGTCCCTCTCACATACCTAGAGCTGAGACAAGCCTCCTCTTGAGGTGCTTGTGGTAAGGTGGTATTCCTCTGGAGTCGAAGCCAGGGACTAACCTCTCATCTCGAGTTGATTTTTGGTCCACGGAGCTCTTTCGTGTTGCTACAGTGACCTCAGGATCCCTCTAGCCTTGAAACAGTGTTCTTGGGGTTTCTCTGGAGTGCCATCAAGGAAATCAAGGCTCCTTTCATGTGTGATGTGCAACACGGAATTGCTGTGCACCCAGTACAGGGGAATCGGGCCTCATCTCGCGGCGAGGGGGAAGTCTCATGGTTTTTCTCGAGTTGCGGCGGGAACCTGGGGTATATTCTCGAGTTACGACGGGGATGGCCCTTCCACCCACGTGTTTCTTCAGCGACGTCAGGACTCCTAGCTAGTTGCGAGGGACAATTCGGGATTCTCCTCGAGGCTTGGCAGGGCAATTGGGACGCCTCTCCAGCTGAGGCGGAGACCATGGGTCCCTTTCCACGTGCCACAGGAATCCTGGGACTCCTATCAAGTTTCACGAGGAGTCAGGCATCGTCTCCTTTGGAGGCACTGATCTTGGCGTGCCTCTGGAGTTTTCAAAGGATGTGAGGCCTCCGGTCGTGATGAGGTGGGGAATTAGTTCTTTCTCTGTGGTCTCCACAGGGGATTCAGACATCCTTTCGTCTTGGGAGATGCATGACGAGCCTGCATTCAAGTCACTGCAGGGATATCCGGCCTTATTTCGAGTCAGGGCATCGCGGTGTCCATTCCAATTGAGGCCGCAAACTCAGGATCCCTCTCACATAGCTAGAGCTGAGAGAAGCCTCCTCTTGAGTTGCTTGTGGTAAGGTGGTATTCCTCTGCAGTCGAAGCCAGGGACTAACCTCTCATCTCGAGCTGATTTTTGGTCCACGGAGCTCTTTCGTGTTGCTACAGTGACCTCAGGATCCCTCTAGCCTTGAAAGAGTGTTCTTGGGGTTTCTCTGGAGTGCCATCAAGGAAATCAAGGCTCCTTTCATGTGTGATGTGCAACACGGAATTGCTCTGCACGCAGTGCAGGGGAATCGGGCCTCATCTCGCGGCGAGGGGGAAGTCTCATGGTTTTTCTCGAGTTTCGGCGGGAACCTGGGGTATATTCTCGAGTTACGACGGGGATGGCCCTTCCAGCCACGTGTTTGTTCAGCGACGTCAGGACTCCTGCCTAGTTGCGAGGGACAACTCGGGATTCTCCTCGAGGCTTGGCAGGGCAATTGGGACGCCTCTCCAGCTGAGGCGGGAGACCAAGGGTCCCTTTCCACGTGCCACAGGAATCCTGGGACTCCTATCAAGTTTCACGAGGAGTCAGGCATCGTCTCCTTTGGAGGCACTGATCTCCGCATACCTCTGGAGTTTTCAAAGGATGTGAGGCCTCTGGTCGCGATGAGGTGGGGAACTAGGTCTTTCTCTGTGGTCTCCACAGGGGATTCAGACATCCTTTCGTCTTGGGAGATGCAAGACGAGCCTGCATTCAAGTCACTGCAGGGATATCCGGCCTTATTTCGAGTCAGGGCATCGCGGTGTCCATTCCACTTGAGGCCGCAAACTCAGGGTCCCTCTCACATACCTAGAGCTGAGAGAAGCCTCCTCTTGAGGTGCTTGTGGTAAGGTGGTATTCCTCTGGAGTCGAAGCCAGGGACTAACCTCTCATCTCGAGTTGATTTTTGGTTCACGGAGCTCTTTCCTGTTGCTTCAGTGACCTCAGGATCCCGCTAGCCTTGAAACAGTGTTCTTGGGGTTTCTCTGGAGTGCCATCAAGGAAATCAAGGCTCCTTTCATGTGTGATGTGCAACACGGAATTGCTCTGCATGCAGTGTAAGGGAATAGGGCCTCATCTCGTGGCGAGGGGGAATTCTCATGGTTTTTCTCGCGTTGCGGCGGGAACCTGGGGTATATTTTCGAGTTAAGACGGGGATGGCCCTTCCACATACATGTTTGTTCAGCGACGTCAGAACTCCTGCCTAGTTGCGAGGGACAACTCGGGATTCTCCTCGAGGCTTGGCAGGGCAAATGGGACGCCTCTCCAGCTGAGGCGGGAGACCAAGGGTCCCTTTCCACGTGCCACAGGAATCCTGGGACTCCTATCAAGTTTCACGAGGAGTCAGGCATCGTCTCCTTTGAAGGCACTGATCTCCGTGTACCTCTGGAGTTTTCAAAGGATGTAAGGCCTCCGGTCGCGATGAGGTGGGGAACTAGGTCTTTCTCTGTGCTCTCCACAGGGGATTCAGACATCCTTTCGTCTTGGGAGATGCAAGACGAGCCTGCATTCAAGTCACTGCAGGGATATCCAGCCTTATTTCGAGTCAGGGCATCGCGGTGTCCATTCCACTTGAGGCCGCAAACTCAGGGTCCCTCTCACATACCTAGAGCGGAGAGAAGCCTCCTCTTGAGGTGCTTGTGGTAAGGTGGTATTCCTCTGGAGTCGAAGCCAGGAACTAACCTCTCATCTCGAGTTGATTTTTGGTCCACGGAGCTCTTTCGTGTTGCTACATTGACCTCAGGATCCCTCTAGCCATGAAACAGTGGTCTTGGGGTTTCTCTGGAGTGCCATCAAGGAAATCAAGGCTCCTTTCATGTGTGATGTGCAACACGGAATTGCTCTGCACGCAGTGCAGGGGAATCGGGCCTCATCTCGCGGCGAGGGGGAAGTCTCATGGTTTTTCTCGAGTTGCGGCGGGAACCTGGGGTATATTCTCGAGTTACGACGGGGATGGCCCTTCCACCCACGTGATTGTTCAGCGACGTCAGGACTCCTGGCTAGTTGCGAGGGACAACTCGGGATTCTCCTCGAGGCTTGGCAGGGCAATTGGGACGCCTCTCCAGCTGAGGCGGGAGACCAAGGGTCCCTTTCCACGTGCCACAGGAATCCTGGGACTCCTATCAAGTTTCACGAGGAGTCAGGCATCGTTTCCTTTGGAGGCACTGATATCCGCGTACCTCTGGAGTTTTCAAAGGATGTGAGGCCTCCGGTCGCGATGAGGTGGGGAACTAGGTCTTTCTCTGTGCTCTCCACAGGGGATTCAGACATCCTTTCGTCTTGGGAGATGCAAGACGAGCCTGCATTCAAGTCACTGCAGGGATATCCGGCCTTATTTCGAGTCAGGGCATCGCGGTGTCCATTCCACTTGAGGCCGCAAACTCAGGGTCCCTCTCACATACCTAGAGCTGAGAGAAGCCTCCTCTTGAGGTGCTTGTGGTAAGGTGGTATTCCTCTGGAGTCGAAGCCAGGGACTAACCTCTCATCTCGAGTTGATTTTTGGTCCATGGAGCTCTTTCGTGTTGCTACAGTGACCTCAGGATCCCTCTAGCCTTGAAACAATGTTCTTGGGGTTTCTCTGGAGTGCCATCAAGGAAATCAAGGCTCCTTTCATGTTTGATGAGCAACACGGAATTGCTCTGCACGCAGTGCAGGGGAATCGGGCCTCATCTCGCGGCGAGGGGGAAGTCTCATGGTTTTTCTCTAGTTGCGGCGGGAACCTGGGGTATATTCTCGAGTTACGACGGGGATGGCCCTTCCACCCACGTGCTTGTTCAGCGACGTCAGGACTCCTGCCTAGTTGCGAGGAACAACTCGGGATTCTCCTCGAGGCTTGGCAGGGCAATTGGGACGCCTCTCCAGCTGAGGCGGGAGACCAAGGGTCCCTTTCCACGTGCCTCAGGAATCCTGGGACTCCTATCAAGTTTCACGAGGAGTCAGGCATCGTCTCCTTTGGAGGCACTGATCTCCGCATACCTCTGGAGTTTTCAAAGGATGTCAGGTCTCCGGTCGCGATGAGGTGGGGAACTAGGTCTTTCTCTGTGGTCTCCACAGGGGATTCAGACATCCTTTCGTCTTGGGAGATGCAAGACGAGCCTGCATTCAAGTCACTGCAGGGATATCCGGCCTTATTTTGAGTCAGGGCATCGCGGTGTCCATTCCACTTGAGGCCGCAAACTCAGGGCCCCTCTCACATACCTAGAGCTGAGAGAAGCCTCCTCTTGAGGTGCTTGTGGTAAGGTGGTATTCCTCTGGAGTCGAAGCCAGGGACTAACCTCTCATTTCGAGTTGATTTTTGGTCCACGGCGCTCTTTCCTGTTGCTACAGAGAATTCAGGATCCCTCTAGCCTTGAAAGAGTATTCTTGGGGTTTCTCTGGAGTGCCATCAAGGAAATCAAGGCTCCTTTCATGTGTGATGTGCAAAACGGAATTGCTCTGCACGCAGTGCAGGGGAATCGGGCCACATCTCGCGGCGAGGGGGAAGTCTCATGGTTTTTCTCGAGTTGCGGCGGGAACCTGGGGTATACTCTCGAGTTACGACGGGGATGGCCCTTCCAACCACGTGTTTGTTCAGCGACGTCTGGACTCCTGCCTAGTTGCGAGGGACAACTCGGGATTCTCCTCGAGGCTTGGCAGGGCAATAGGGACGCCTCTCCAGCTGAGGCGGGAGACCAAGGGTCCCTTTCCACGTGCACAGGAATCCTGGGCCTCTATCAAGTTTCACGAGGAGTCAGGCATCGTCTCCTTTGGAGGCACTGATCTCCGTGTACCTCTGGAGTTTTCAAAGGATGTGAGGCCTCCGATCGCCATGAGGTGGGGAACTAGGTCTTTCTCTGTGGTCTCCACAGGGGATTCAGACATCCTTTCGTCTTGGGAGATGCAAGACGAGCCTGCATTCAAGTCACTGCAGGGATATCCGGCCTTATTTCGAGTCAGGGCATCGCGGTGTCCATTCCACTTGAGGCCGCAAACTCAGGGTCCCTCTCACATAGCTAGAGCTGAGAGACGCCTCCTCTTGAGGTGCTTGTGGTAAGGTGGTATTCCTCTGGAGTCGAAGCCAGGGACTAACCTCTCATCTCGAGTTGATTTTTGGTCCACGGAGCTCTTTCGTGTTGCTACAGTGACCTCAGGATCCCTCTGGCCTTGAAACAGTGTTCTTGGGGTTTCTCTGGAGTGCCATCAAGGAAATCAAGGCTCCTTTCATGTGTGATGTGCAACACGGAATTGCTCTGCACGCAGTGCAGGGGAATCGGGCCTCATCTCGCGGCGAGGGGGAAGTCTCATGGTTTTTCTCGAGTTGCGGCGGGAACCTGGGGTATATTCTCGAGTTACGACGGGGATGGCCCTCCCACACACGTGTTTGTTCAGCGACGGCAGGACTCCTGCCTAGTTGCGAGGGACAACTCGGGATTCTCCTCGAGGCTTGGCAGGGCAATTGGGACGCCTGTCCAGGTGAGGCGGGAGACCAAGGGTCCCTTTCCACGTGCCACAGGAATCCTGGGACTCCTATCAAGTTTAACGAAGAGTCAGGCGTCGTCTCCTTTGGAGGCACTGATCTCCGCGTACCTCTGGAGTTTTCAAAGGATGTCAGGCCTCCGGTCGCGATGAGGTGGGGAACTAGGTCTTTCTCTGTGGTCTCCATAGGGGATTCAGACATCCTTTCGTCTTGGGAGATGCAAGACGAGCCTGCATTCAAGTCACTGCAGGGATATCCGGCCTTATTTCGAGTCAGGGCATCGCGGTGTCCATTCCACTTGAGGCCGCAAACTCAGGGTCCCTCTCACATAGCTAGAGCTGAGAGAAGCCTCCTCTTGAGGTGCTTGTGGTAAGGTGGTATTCCTCTGGAGTCGAAGCCAGGGACTAACCTCTCATCTCGAGTTGATTTTTGGTCCACGGAGCTCTTTCGTGTTGCTACAGTGACCCCAGGATCCCTCTGGCCTTGAAACAGTGTTCTTGGGGTTTCTCTGGAGTGCCATCAAGGAAATCAAGGCTCCTTTCATGTGTGATGTGCAACACGGAATTGCTGTTCACGCAGTGCAGGGGAATCGGGCCTCATCTCGCGGCGAGGGGGAAGTCTCATGGTTTTTCTCGAGTTTCGGCCGGAACCTGGGTTATATTCTCGAGTTGCGACGGGGATGGCCCTTCCACACACGTGTTTGTTCAGCGACGTCAGGAGTCCTAGCTAGTCGCGAGGGACAATTCGGGATTCTCCTCGAGGCTTGGCAGGGCAATTGGGACGCCTCTCCAGCTGAGGCGGGAGACCAAGTGTCCCCTTCCACGTGCCACAGGAATCCTGGGACTCCTATCAAGTTTCACGAGGAGTCAGGCTTCGTCTCCTATGGAGACACTGATCTCCGCGTACCTCTGGAGTTTTCAAAGGATGTGAGGCCTCCGGTCGCGATCAGGTGGGGAACTAGGTCTTTCTCTGTGGTCTCCACAGGGGATTCAGACATCCTTTCGTCTTGGGAGATGCAAGACGAGCCTGCATTCAAGTCACTGCATGGATATCCGGCCTTATTTCGAGTCAGGGCATCGCAGTGTCCATTCCATTTGAGGCCGCAAACTCAGGGTCCCTCTCACATAGCTAGAGCTGAGAGAAGCCTCCTCTTGAGGTGCTTGTGGTAAGGTGGTATTCCTCTGGAGTCGAAGCCAGGGACTAACCTCTCATCTCGAGTTGATTTTTGGTCCACGGAGCTCTTTCGTGTTGCTACAGTGACCTCAGGATCCCTCTAGCCTTGAAACAGTGTTCTTGGGGTTTCTCTGGAGTGCCATCAAGGAAATCAAGGCTCCTTTCATGTGTGATGTGCAACATGGAATTGCTGTGCACCCAGTACAGGGGAATCGGGCCTCATCTCGCGGCGAGGGGGAAGTCTCATGGTTATTCTCGAGTTGCGGCGGGAACCTGGGGTATATTCTCGAGTTACGACGGGGATGGCCCTTCCACCCACGTGTTTCTTCAGCGACGTCAGGACTCCTAGCTAATTGCGAGGGACAATTCGGGATTCTCCTCGAGGCTTTGCAGGGCAATTGGGACGCCTCTCCAGCTGAGGCGGAGACCATGGGTCCCTTTCCACGTGCCACAGGAATCCTGGGACTCCTATCAAGTTTCACGAGGAGTCAGGCATCGTCTCTTTTGGAGGCACTGATCTTGGCGTGCCTCTGGAGTTTTCAAAGGATGTGAGGCCTCCGGTCGTGATGAGGTGGGTAATTAGTTCTTTCTCTGTGGTCTCCACAGGGTATTCAGACATCCTTTCGTCTTGGGAGATGCATGACGAGCCTGCATTCAAGTCACTGCAGGGATATCCGGCCTTATTTCGAGTCAGGGCATCGCGGTGTCCATTCCAATTGAGGCCGCAAACTCAGGGTCCCTCTCACATAGCTAGAGCTGAGAGAAGCCTCCTCTTGAGTTGCTTGTGGTAAGGTGGTATTCCTCTGCAGTCGAAGCCAGGGACTAACCTCTCATCTCGAGCTGATTTTTGGTCCACGGAGCTCTTTCGTGTTGCTACAGTGACCTCAGGATCCCTCTAGCCTTGAAAGAGTGTTCTTGGGGTTTCTCTGGAGTGCCATCAAGGAAATCAAGGCTCCTTTCATGTGTGATGTGCAACACGGAATTGCTCTGCACGCAGTGCAGGGGAATCGGGCCTCATCTCGCGGCGAGGGGGAATTCTCATGGTTTTTCTCGAGTTGCGGCGGGAACCTGGGGTATATTCTCGAGTTAAGACGGGGATGGCCCTTCCACATACACGTTTGTTCAGCGACGTCAGAACTCCTGCCTAGTTGCGAGGGACAACTCGGGATTCTCCTCGAGGCTTGGCAGGGCAAATGGGACGCCTCTCCAGCTGAGGCGGGAGACCAAGGGTCCCTTTCCACGTCCACAGGAATCCTGGGACTCCTATCAAGTTTCACGAGGAGTCAGGCATCGTCTCCTTTGGAGGCACTGATCTCCGTGTACCTCTGGAGTTTTCAAAGGATGTGAGGCCTCCGGTCGCGATGAGGTGGGGAACTAGGTCTTTTTCTGTGCTCTCCACAGGGGATTCAGACATACTTTCGTCTTGGGAGATGCAAGAAGAGCCTGCATTCAAGTCACTGCAGGGATATCCGGCCTTATTTCGAGTCAGGGCATAGCGGTGTCCATTCCACTTGAGGCCGCAAACTCAGGGTCCCTCTCACATACCTAGAGCTGAGAGAAGCCTCCTCTTGAGGTGCTTGTGGTAAGGTGGTATTCCTCTGGAGTCGAAGCCAGGGACTAACCTCTCATCTCGAGTTGATTTTTGGTCCATGGAGCTCTTTCGTGTTGCTACAGGGACCTCAGGATCCCTCTAGCCTTGAAACAGTGTTCTTGGGGTTTCTCTGGAGTGCCATCAAGGAAATCAAGGCTCCTTTCATGTGTGATGTGCAACACGGAATTGCTGTTCACGCAGTGCAGGGGAATCGGGCCTCATCTCGCGGCGAGGGGGAAGTCTCATGGTTTTTTTCGAGTTGCGGCGGGAACCTGTGGTAAATTCTCGAGTTACGACGGGAATGGCCCTTCCACACACGTGTTTGTTCAGCGACGGCAGGACTCCTGCCTAGTTGCGAGGGGAAACTCGGGATTCTCCTCGAAGCTTGGCAGGGCAATTGGGACGCCTCTCCAGCTGAGGCGGGAGACCAAGGGTCCCTTTCCATGTGCCACAGGAATCCTGGGACTCCTATCAAGTTTCACGAGGAGTCAGGCATCGTCTCCTTTGGAGGCACTGATCTCCGCGTACCTCTGGAGTTTTCAAAGGATGTGAGGCCTCCGGTCGCGATGAGGTGGGGAACTAGGTCTTTCTCTGTGGTCTACACTGGGGATTCAGACATCCTTTCGTCTTGGGAGATGCAAGACGAGCCTGCATTCAAGTCACTGCAGGGATATCCGGCCTTATTTCGAGTCAGGGCATCGCGGTGTCCATTCCAGTTGAGGCCGCAAACTCAGGGTCCCTCTCACATACCTAGAGCTGAGAGAAGCCTCCTCTTGAGGTGCTTGTGGTAAGGTGGTATTCCTCTGGAGTCGATGCCAGTAACTAACCTCTCATCTCGAGTTGATTTTTCGTCCACGGAGCTCTTTCGTGTTGCTACAGTGACCTCAGGATCCCTCTAACCTTGAAACAGTGTTCTTGGGGTTTCTCTGGAGTGCCACCAAGGAAATCAAGGTTCCTTTCATGTGTGATGTGCAACACGGAATTGCTCTGCACGCAGTGCAGGGGAATCGGGCCTCATCTCGCGGCGAGGGGGAAGTCTCATGGTTTTTCTCGAGTTGCGGCGGGAACCTGGGGTATATTCTCGAGTTACGACGGGGATGTCCCTTCCACACACGTGTTTGTTCAGCGACGGCAGGACTGCTGCCTAGTTGCGAGGGACAACTCGGGATTCTCCTCGAGGTTTGGCAGGGCAATTGGGACTCCTCTCCAGCTGAGGCGGGAGACCAAGTGTCCCTTTCCACGTGCACAGGAATCCTGGGTCTCCTATCAAGTTTCACGAGGAGTCAGGCATCGTCTCCTTTGGAGGCACTGATCTCCGCGTACCTCTGAAGTTTTCAAAGGATGTGAGGCCTCCGGTGGCGATGAGGTGGGGAACTAGGTCTTTCTCTGTGGTCTCCACAGGGGATTCAGACATCCTTTCGTCTTGGGAGATGCAAGACGAGCCTGCATTCAAGTCACTGCAGGGATATCCGGCCTTATTTCGAGTCAGGGCATCGTGGTGTCCATTCCACTTGAGGCCGCAAACTCAGGGTCCCTCTCACATACCTAGAGCTGAGAGAAGCCTCCTCTTGAGGTGCTTGTGGTAAGGTGGTATTCCTCTGGAGTCGAAGCCAGGGACTAACCTCTCATCTCGAGTTGATTTTTGGTCCATGGAGCTCTTTCGTGTTGCTAAAATGACCTCAGGATCCCTCTAGCCTTGAAACAGTGTTCTTGGGGTTTCTCTGGAGTGCCACCAAGGAAATCAAGGCTCCTTTCATGTTTGATGAGCTACACGGAATTGCTCTGCACGCAGTGCAGGGGAATCGGGCCTCATCTCACGGCGAGGGGGAAGTCTCATGGTTTTTCTCGAGTTGCGGCGGGAACCTGGGGTATATTCTCGAGTTACGACGGGGATGGCCCTTCCACCCACGTGATTGTTCAGCGACGTCAGGACTCCTGCCTAGTTGCGAGGGACAACTCGGGATTCTCCTCGAGGCTTGGCAGGGCAATTGGGACGCCTCTCCAGCTGAGGCGGGAGACCAAGGGTCCCTTTCCACGTGCCACAGGAATCCTGGGACTCCTATCAAGTTTCACGAGGAGTCAGGCATCGTCTCCTTTGGACGCACTGATCTCCGCGTACCTCTGGAGTTTTCAAAGAATGTGAGGCCTCCGGTCGCGATGAGGTGGGGAACTAGGTCTTTCTCTGTGGTCTCCACAGGGGATTCAGACATCCTTTCGTCTTGGGAGATGCAAGACGAGCCTGCATTCAAGTCACTGCAGGGATATCCGGCCTTATTTCGAGTCAGGGCATCGCGGTGTCCATTCCACTTGAGGCCGCAAACTCAGGGTCCCTCTCACATACCTAGAGCTGAGAGAAGCCTCCTCTTGAGGTGCTTGTGGTAAGGTGGTATTCCTCTGGAGTCGAAGCCAGGGACTAACCTCTCATTTCGAGTTGATTTTTGGTCCACGGCGCTCTTTCCTGTTGCTACAGTGAATTCAGGATCCCTCTAGCCTTGAAACAGTGTTCTTGGGGTTTCTCTGGAGTGCCATCAAGGAAATCAAAGCTCCTTTCATGTGTGATGTGCAACACGGAATTGCTCTGCACGCAGTGCAGGGGAATCGGGCCTCATCTCGCGGCGAGGGGGAAGTCTCATGGTTTTTCTCGAGTTGCGGCGGGAACCTGGGGTATACTCTCGAGTTACGACGGGGATGGCCCTTCCAACCACGTGTTTGTTCAGCGACGTCTGGACTCCTGCCTAGTTGCGAGGGACAACTCGGGATTATCCTCGAGGCTTGGCAGGGCAATAGGGACGCCTCTCCAGCTGAGGCGGGAGACCAAGTGTCCCTTTGCACGTGCACAGGAATCCTGGGACTCCTATCAAGTTTCACGAGGAGTCAGGCATCGTCTCCTTTGGAGGCACTGATCTCCGTGTACCTCTGGAGTTTTCAAAGGATGTGAGGCCTCCGGTCGCGATGAGGTGGGGAACTAGGTCTTTCTCTGTGCTCTCCACAGGGGATTCAGACATACTTTCGTCTTGGGAGATGCAAGAAGAGCCTGCATTCAAGTCACTGCAGGGATATCCGGCCTTATTTCGAGTCAGGGCATCGCGGTGTCCATTCCACTTGAGGCCGCAAACTCAGGGTCCCTCTCACATACCTAGAGCTGAGAGAAGCCTCCTCTTGAGGTGCTTGTGGTAAGGTGGTATTCCTCTGGAGTCGAAGCCAGGGACTAACCTCTCATCTCGAGTTGATTTTTGGTCCATGGAGCTCTTTCGTGTTGCTACAGTGACCTCAGGATCCCTCTAGCCTTGAAACAGTGTTCTTGCGGTTTCTCTGGAGTGCCATCAAGGAAATCAAGGCTCCTTTCATGTGTGATGTGCAACACGGAATTGCTCTGCACGCAGTGCAGGGGAATCGGGCCTCATCTCGCGGCGAGGGGGAAGTCTCATGGTTTTTTTCGAGTTGCGGCGGGAACATGGGGTATATTCTCGAGTTACGACGGGAATGGCCCTTCCACACACGTGTTTGTTCAGCGACGGCAGGACTCCTCCCTAGTTGCGAGGGACAACTCGGGATTCTCCTCGAGGCTTGGCACGGCATTTGGGACGCCTCTCCAGCTGAGGCGGGAGACCAAGGGTCCCTTTCCATGTGCCACAGGAATCCTGGGACTCCTATCAAGTTTCACGAGGAGTCAGGCATCGTCTCCTTTGGAGGCACTGATCTCCGCGTACCTCTGGAGTTTTCAAAGGATGTGAGGCCTCCGGTCGCGATGAGGTGGGGAACTAGGTCATTCTCTGTGGAATCCACAGGGGATTCAGACATCCTTTAATCTTGGGAGATGCAAGACGAGCCTGCATTCAAGTCACTGCAGGGATATCCGGCTTTATTTCGAGTCAGGGCATCACTGTGTCCATTCCACTTGAGGCCACAAAATCAGGGTCCCTCTCACATACTTGGAGGTGAGAGAAGCCTCCTCTTGAGGTGCTTGTGGTAAGGTGGTATTCCTCTGGAGTCGAAGCCAGGGACTAACCTCTCATCTCGAGTTGATTGTTGGGCCACGGAGCACTTTCGTGTTGCTACAGTGACCTCAGGATCCCTCTAGCCTTGAAACAGTGTTCTTGGGGTTTCTCTGGAGTACCATCAAGGAAATCAAGGCTCCTTCCATGTTTGATGTGCAACCTGGAATTGCTCTGCATGCAGTGCAGGGGAATTGGGCCTCATCTCGGGGCGACGGGGAAGTCTCATGGTTTTTCTCGAGTTTCGGCGGGAACCTGGGGTATATTCTCGAGTTACGACGGGGATGGCCCTTCCACCCACGTGTTTGTTCAGCGACGTCAGGACTCCTGCCTAGTTGCGCGGGACAACTCGGGATTCTCCTCGAGGCTTGGCAGGGCAATTGGGACGCCTCTCCAGCTGAGGCGGGAAACCAAGGGTCCCTTTCCACGTGCCAAGGAATCCTGGGACTCCTATCAAGTTTCACGAGGAGTCAGGCATCGTCTCCTTTGGAGGCACTGATTTCCGCGTACCTCTGAAGTTTTCAAAGGATGTGAGGCCTCCGGTCGCGATGAGGTGGGGAACTAGGTCTTTTTCTGTGGTCTCCACAGGGGATTCAGACATCCTTTCGTCTTGGTAGATGCAAGACGAGCCTGCATTCAAGTCACTGCAGGGATACCTGGCCTTATTTCGAGTCAGGGCATCACGGAGTCCATTCCACTTGAGGCCGCAAACTCAGGGTACCTCTCACATACCTAGAGCTGAGAGAAGGCTCCTCTTGAGGTGCTTGTGGTAAGGTGGTATTCCTCTGGAGTCGAAGCCAGGGACTAACCTCTCATCTCGAGTTGATTTTTGGTCCACGGAGCTCTTTCCCTTTGCTACAGTGACCTCAGGATCCCGCTAGCCTTGAAACAGTGTTCCTGGGGTTTCTCTGGAGTGCCATCAAGTAAATCAAGGATCCTTTCTTGTTTGATGTGCAACACGGAATTGCTCTGCATGCAGTGAAGGGGAATCAGGCCTCATCTCGCGGCGAGGGGGAAGTCTCATGGTTTTTCTCGAGTTGCGGCGGGAACCTGGGGTATATTCTCGAGTTATGCGGGGATGGCCCTTCCACCCACGTGTTTGTTCAGCGACGTCAGGACTCCTGCCTAGTTGCCAGGGACAACTCGGGATTCTCCTCAAGGCTTGGCAAGGCAATTGGGACGCCTCTCCAGCTGAGGCGGAAGACCAAGGGTCCCATTCCACGTTCCACAGGAATCCTGGGACTCCTATCGCGTTTCACGAGGAGTCAGGCATCGTCTCCTTTGGAGGCACTGATCTCCGCGTACCTCTGGAGTTTTCAAAGGATGTGCGGCCTCCGGTCGCGATGAGGTGGGGAACTAGGTCTTTCTCTGTGGTCTCCACAGGAATTCAGACCTCCTTTCATCTTGGGAGATGCAAGACGAGCCTGCATTCAAGTCACTGCAGGGATATCCGGCCTTATTTCGAGTCAGGGCATCGCGGTGTCCATTCCACTTGAGGCCGCAAACTCAGGGTCCCTCTCACATAGCTAGAGCTGAGAGAAGCCTCCTCTTGAGGTGCTTGTGGTAAGGTGGTATTCCTCTGGAGTCGAAGCCAGGGACTAACCTCTGATCTCGAGTTGATTTTTGGTCCACGGAGCTCTTTCGTGTTGCTACAGTGACCTCAGGATGCCTCTAGCCTTGAAACAGTGTTCTTGGGGTTTCTCTGGAGTGCCATCAAGGAAATCAAGGCTCCTTTCATGTGTGATGTGCAACACGAAATTGCTCTGCACGCAGTGCAGGGGAATCGGGCCTCATCTCGCGGCGAGGGGGAAGTCTCATGGTTTTTCTCGAGTTGCGGCGGGAACCTGGGGTATATTCTCGAGTTACGACGGGGATGGCCCTTCCACCCACGTGTTTGTTGAGCGACGTCAGACTCCTGCATAGTTGCGAGGGACATCTCGGGATTCTCCTCGAGGCTTGGCAGGGCAATTGGGACGCCTCTCCAGCTGAGGCGGGAGACCAAGTGTCCCTTTCCACGTGCCACAGGAATCCTGGAACTTCTATCAAGTTTCACGAGGAGTCAGGCATCGTCTCCTTTGGAGGCACTGATTTCACCGTACCTCTGAAGTTTTCAAAGGATGTGAGGCCTCCGGTCGCGATGAGGTGGGGAACTAGGGCTTTCTCTGTGGTCTCCACAGGGGATTCAGGTATCCTTTCGTCTTGGGAGATGCAAGACGAGCCTGCATTCAAGTCACTGCAGGGATATCCGGCCTTATTTCGAGTCAGTGCATCGCGGTGTCCTTTCCACTTGAGGCCGCAAACTCAGGGTCCCTCTCACATACCTAGAGCTGAGAGAAGCCTCCTCTTGAGGTGCTTGGGGTAAGGTGGTATTCCTCTGGAGTCGAAGCCAGGGACTAACCTCTCATCTCGAGTTGATTTTTGGTCCACGGAGCTCTTTCGTGTTGCTACAGTGACCTCAGGATGCCTCTAGCCTTGAAACAGTGTTCTTGGGGTTTCTCTGGAGTGCCATCAAGGAAATCAAGGCTCCTTTCATGTGTGATGTGCAACACGGAATTGCTCTGCACGCAGTGCAGGGGAATCGGGCCTCATCTCGCGGCGAGTGGGAAGTCTCATGGTTTTTCTCGAGTTGCGGCGGGAACCTGGGGTATATTCTCGGGTTACGACGGGGATGGCCCTTCCACACACGTGTTTGTTCAGCGACGGCAGGACTCCTCCCTAGTTGCGAGGGACAACTCGGGATTCTCCTCGAGGCTTGGCAGGGCAATTGGGACGCCTCTCCATCTGAGGCGGGAGACCAAGGGTCCCTTTCCACGTGCCACAGGAATCCTGGGACTCCTATCAAGTTTCACGAGGAGTCAGGCATCGTCTCCTTTGGAGGCACTGATCTCCGCGTACCTCTGGAGTTTTCAAAGGATGTGAGGCTCCGGTCGCCATGAGGTGGGGAACTAGGTCTTTCTCTGTGGTCTCCACAGGGGATTCAGACATCCTTTCATCTTGGGAGATGCAAGACGAGCCTGCATTCAAGTCACTGCAGGGATATCCGGCCTTATTTCGAGTCAGGGCATCGCAGTGTCCATTCCACTTTAGGCCGCAAAATCAGGGTCCCTCTCACATACTTAAAGCTGAGAGAAGCCTCCTCTTGAGGTGCTTGTGGTAAGGTGGTATTCCTCTGGAGTCGAAGCCAGGGACTAACCTCTCATCTCGAGTAGATTTTTGGTCCACGGAGCTCTATCGTGTTGTTACAGTGACCTCCGGATCCCTCTAGCCTTGAAACAGTGTTCTTGGGGTTTCTCTGGAGTGCCATCAAGGAAATCAAGGCGCCTTTCTTTTTTGATGTGCAACACGGAATTGCTCTGCATGCAGTGCAGGGGAATCGGGCCTCATCTCGCGGCGAGGGGGAAGTCTCATGGTTTTTCTCGAGTTGCGGCGGGAACCTGGGGTATATTCTCGAGTTACGACGGGGATGGCCCTTCCACCCACGTGTTTGTTCAGCGACGTCAGGACTCCTGCCTAGTTGCGAGGGACAACTCGGGATTCTCCTCGAGGCTTGGCAGGGCAATTTGGACACCTCTCCAGCTGAGGTGGGAGACCAAGGGTCCCTTTCCACGTGCCACAGGAATCCTGGGTCTCCTATCAAGTTTCACGAGGAGTCAGGCATCGTCTCCTTTGGAGGCACTGATCTCCGCGTACCTCTGGAGTTTTCATAGGATGTGAGGCCTCCGGTCGCGATGAGGTGGGGAACTAGGTCTTTCTCTGTGGTCTCCCCCGGGGATTCAGACATCCTTTCGTCTTGGGAGATGCAGGACGAGCCTGCATTCAAGTCACTGCAGGGATATCCGGCCTTATTTCGAGTTAGGGCATCGCGGTGTCCATTCCACTTGAGGCCGCAAACTCCGGGTCCTTCTCACATACCTAGAGCTGTGAGAAGCCTCCTCTTGAGGTGCTTGTGGTAAGGTGGTATTCCTCTGGAGTCGAAGCCAGGGACTAACCTCTCATCTCGAGTTGATTGTTGGGCCACGGAGCACTTTCGTGTTGCTACAGTGACCTCAGGATCCCTCTAGCCTTGAAACAGTGTTCTTGGGGTTTCTCTGGAGTACCATCAAGGAAATCAAGGCTTCTTCCATGTTTGATGTGCAACATGGAATTGCTCTGCATGCAGTGCAGGGGGATTAGGCCTCATCTCGTGGCGACGGGGAAGTCTCATGGTTTTTCTCGAGTTTCGGCGGGAACCTGGGGTATATTCTCGAGTTACGACGGGGATGGCCCTTCCACCCACGTGTTTGTTCAGCGACGTCAGGCCTCCTGCCTAGTTGCGTGGGACAACTCGGGATTCTCCTCGAGGCTTGGCAGGGCAATTGGGACGCCTCTCCAGCTGAGGCGGGAGACCAAGTGTCCCTTTACACGTGCCACAGGAATCCTGGAACTTCTATCAAGTTTCACGAGGAGTCACGCATCGTCTCCTTTGGAGGCACTGATTTCCGCGTACCTCTGAAGTTTTCAAAGGATGTGAGGCCTCCGGTCGCGATGAGGTGGGGAACTAGGTCTTTTTCTGTGGTCTCCACAGGGGATTCAGACATCCTTTCATCTTGGCAAATGCAAGACGAGCCTGCATTCAAGTCACTGCAGGGATATCCGGCCTTATTTCGAGTCAGGGCATCGCGGAGTCCATTCCACTTGAGGCCGCAAACTCAGGGTACCTCTCACATACCTAGAGCTGAGAGAAGCCTCCTCTTGAGGTGCTTGGGGTAAGGTGGTATTCCTCTGGAGTCGAAGACAGGGACTAACCTCTCATCTCGAGTTGATTTTTGGTCCACGGAGCTCTTTCCTGTTGCTACAGTGACCTCAGGATCCTGCTAGCCTTGAAACAGTGTTCTTGGGGTTTCTCTGGAGTGCCATCAAGTAAATCAAGGCTCCTTTCATGTGTGATGTGCAACACGGAATTGCTCTGCATGCAGTGAACGGGAATCAGGCCTCATCTCGCGGCGAGGGGGAAGTCTCATGGTTTTTCTCGAGTTTCGGCGGGAACCTGGGGTATATTCTCGAGTTACGACGGGGATGGCCCTTCCACCCACGTGTTTGTTGAGCGACGTCAGACTCCTGCATAGTTGCGAGGGACAACTCGGGATTCTCCTCGAGGCTTGGCAGGGCAATTGGGACGCCTCTCCAGCTGAGGCGGGAGACCAAGTGTCCCTTTCCACGTGCCACAGGAATCCTGGAACTTCTATCAAGTTTCACGAGGAGTCAGGCATCGTCTCCTTTGGAGGCACTGATCTCCGCGTACCTCTGGAGTTTTCAAAGGATGTGAGGCCTCCGTTCGCGATGAGGTGGGGAACTAGGTCTTTTTCTGTGGTCTCCACAGGGGATTCAGACATCCTTTCATCTTGGGAGATGCAAGACGAGCCGGCATTCAAGTCACTGTAGGGATATCCGGCCTTATTTCGAGTCAGGGCATCGCGGAGTCCATTCCACTTGAGGCCGCAAACTCAGGGTACCTCTCACATACCTAAAGCTGAGAGAAGCCTCCTCTTGAGGTGCTTGGGGTAAGGTGGTATTCCTCTGGAGTCGAAGCCAGGGACTAACCTCTCATCTCGAGTTGATTTTTGGTCCACGGAGCTCTTTCCTGTTGCTACAGTGACCTCAGGATCCCGCTAGCCTTGAAACAGTGTTCTTGGGGTTTCTCTGGAGTGCCATCAAGGAAATCAAGGCTCCTTTCATGTGTGATGTGCAACACGGAATTGCTCTGCATGCAGTGAAGGGGAATCAGGCCTCATCTCGCGGCGAGTGGGAAGTCTCATGGTTTTTCTCGAGTTGCGGCGGGAACCTGGGCTATATTCTCGAGTTATGCGGGGATGGCCCTTCCACCCACGTGTTTGTTCAGCGACGTCAGGACTACTGCCTAGTTGCCAGGGACAACTCGGGATTCTCCTCGAGGCTTGGCAAGGCAATTGGGACGCCTCTCCAGCTGAGGCGGAATACCAAGGGTCCCTTTCCACGTGCCACAGGAATCCTGGGACTCCTATCAAGTTTCACGAGGAGTCAGGCATCGTCTCCTTTGGAGGCACTGATCTCCGCGTACCTCTGGAGTTTTCAAAGGATGTGAGGCCTCCGGTCGCGATGAGGTGGGGAACTAGGTCTTTCTCTGTGGTCTCCACAGGGGATTCAGACATTCTTTCATCTTGGGAGATGCAAGACGAGCCTGCATTCAAGTCACTGCAGGGATATCCGGCTTTATTTCGAGTCAGGGCATCGCTGTGTCCATTCCACTTGAGGCCGCAAACTCAGGGCCCCTCTCACATACCTAGAGCTGAGAGAAGCCTCCTCTTGAGGTGCTTGTGGTAAGGTGGTATTCCTCTGGAGTCGAAGCCAGGGACTAACCTCTCATCTCGAGTTGACTGTTGGGCCACGGAGCTCTTTCGTGTTGCTACAGTGACCTCAGGATCCCTCTAGCCTTGAAACAGTGTTCTTGGGTTTTCTCTGGAGTGCCATCAAGGAAATCAAGGCTCCTTTCATGTGTGATGTGCAACACGAAATTGCTCTGCACGCAGTGCAGGGGAATCGGGCCTCATCTCGCAGCGAGGGGGAAGTCTCACGGTTTTTCTCGAGTTGCGGCGGGAACCTGGGGTATATTCTCGAGTTCCGACGGGGATGGCCCTTCCACCCACGTGTTTCTTCAGCGACGTCAGGACTCCTGCCTAGTTGCGAGGGACAACTCGGGATTCTCCTCGAGGCTTGGCAGGGCAATTGGGACGCCTCTCCAGCTGAGGCGGGAGACCAAGGGTCCCTTTCCACGTGCCACAAGAATCCTGGGACTTTATCAAGTTTCACGAGGAGTCACGAATCGTCTCCTTTGGAGGCACTGATCTCTGCGTACCTCAGGAGTTTTCAAAGGATGTGAGGCCTTCGGTCGCGATGAGGTGGGGAACTAGGTCTTTCTCTGTGGTCTCCACAGGGGATTCAGGTATCCTTTCGTCTTGGGAGATGAAAGACGAGCCTGCATTCAAGTCACTGCAGGGATATCCGGCCTTATTTCGAGTCAGGGCATCGCGGTGTCCTTTCCACTTGAGGCCGCAAACTCAGGGTACCTCTCACATACCTAGAGCTGAGAGAAGCCTCCTCTTGAGGTGCTTGTGATAAGGTGGTATTTCTCAGGAGTCGAAGCCACGGACTAATCTCTCATCTCGAGTTGATTTTTGGTCCACGGAGCTCTTTCGTGTTGCTACAGTGACCTCAGGATGCCTCTAGCCTTGAAACAGTGTTCTTGGGGTTTCTCTGGAGTGCCATCAAGGAAATCAAGGCTCCTTTCATGTGTGATGTGCAACACGGAATTGCTCTGCACGCAGTGCAGGGGAATCGGGCCTCATCTCGCGGCGAGGGGGAAGTCTCATGGTTTTTCTCGAGTTGCGGCGGGAACCTGGGGTATATTCTCGGGTTACGACGGGGATGGCCCTTCCACACACGTGTTTGTTCAGCGACGGCAGGACTCCTCCCTAGTTGCGAGGGACAACTCGGGATTCTCCTCGAGGCTTGGCAGGCCATTTGGGACGCCTCTCCAGCTGAGGCGGGAGACCAAGTGTCCCTTTCCACGTGCCACAGGAATCCTGGGACTCCTATCAAGTTTCACGAGGAGTCAGGCATCGTCTCCTTTGGAGGCACTGATCTCCGCGTACCTCTGGAGTTTTCAAAGGATGTGAGGCCTCCGGTCGCCATGAGGTGGGGAACTAGGTCTTTCTCTGTGGTCTCCACAGGGGATTCAGACATCCTTTCATCTTGAGAGATGCAAGACGAGCCTGCATTCAAGTCACTGCAGGGATATCCGGCCTTATTTCGAGTCAGGGCATCGCGGTGTCCATTCCACTTGAGGCCACAAACTCAGGGTCCCTCTCACATAGCTAGAGCTGAGAATAGCCTCCTCTTGAGGTGCTTGTGGTAAGGTGGTATTCCTCTGGAGTCGAAGCCAGGGACTAACCTCTGATCTCGAGTTGATTTTTGGTCCACGGAGCTCTTTCGTGTTGCTACAGTGACCTCAGGATGCCTCTAGCCTTGAAACAGTGTTCTTGGGGTTTCTCTGGAGTGCCATCAAGGAAATCAAGGCTCCTTTCATGTGTGATGTGCAACACGGAATTGCTCTGCACGCAGTGCAGGGGAATCGGGCCTCATCTCGCGGCGAGGGGGAAGTCTCATGGTTTTTCTCGAGTTGCGGCGGGAACCTGGGGTATATTCTCGAGTTACGACGGGGATGGCCCTTCCACCCACGTGTTTGTTGAGCGACGTCAGACTCCTGCATAGTTGCGAGGGACAACTCGGGATTCTCCTCGAGGCTTGGCAGGGCAATTTGGACGCCTCTCCAGCTGAGGCGGGAGACCAAGTGTCCCTTTCCACGTGCCACAGGAATCCTGGAACTTCTATCAAGTTTCACGAGGAGTCAGGCATCGTCTCCTTTGGAGGCACTGATTTCACCGTACCTCTGAAGTTTTCAAAGGATGTGAGGCCTCCGGTCGCGATGAGGTGGGGAACTAGGGCTTTCTCTGTGGTCTCCACAGGGGATTCAGGTATCCTTTCGTCTTGGGAGATGCAAGACGAGCCTGCATTCAAGTCACTGCAGGGATATCTGGCCTTATTTCGAGTCAGGGCATCGCAGTGTCCTTTCCAATTGAGGCCGCAAACTCAGGGTCCCTCTCACATACCTAGAGCTGAGACAAGCCTCCTCTTGAGGTGCTTGGGGTAAGGTGGTATTCCTCTGGAGTCGAAGCCAGGGACTAACCTCTCATCTCGAGTTGATTTTTGGTCCACGGAGCTCTTTCGTGTTGCTACAGTGACCTCAGGATGCCTCTAGCCTTGAAACAGTGTTCTTGGGGTTTCTCTGGAGTGCCATCAAGGAAATCAAGGCTCCTTTCATGTGTGATGTGCAACACGGAATTGCTCTGCACGCAGTGCAGGGGAATCGGGCCTCATCTCGCGGCGAGTGGGAAGTCTCATGGTTTTTCTCGAGTTGCGGCGGGAACCTGGGGTATATTCTCGGGTTACGACGGGGATGGCTCTTCCACACACGTGTTTGTTCAGCGACGGCAGGACTCCTCCCTAGTTGCGAGGGACAACTCGGGATTCTCCTCGAGGCTTGGCAGGGCAATTGGGACGCCTCTCCAGCTGAGGCGGGAGACCAAGGGTTCCTTTCCACGTGCCACAGGAATCCTGGGACTCCTATCAAGTTTCACGAGGAGTCAGGCATCGTCTCCTTTGGAGGCACTGATCTCCGCGTACCTCTGGAGTTTTCAAAGGATGTGAGGCCTCCGGTCGCCATGAGGTGGGAAACTAGGTCTTTCTCTGTGGTCTCCACAGGGGATTCAGACATCCTTTCATCTTGGGAGATGCAAGACGAGCCTGCATTCAAGTCACTGCAGGGATATCCGGCCTTATTTCGAGTCAGGGCATCGCAGTGTCCATTCCACTTTAGGCCGCAAAATCAGGGTCCCTCTCACATACTTAGAGCTGAGAGAAGCCTCCTCTTGAGGTGCTTGTGGTAAGGTGGTATTCCTCTGGAGTCGAAGCCAGGGAGTAACCTCTCATCTCGAGTAGATTTTTGGTCCACGGAGCTCTATCGTGTTGTTACAGTGACCTCCGGATCCCTCTAGCCTTGAAACAGTGTTCTTGGGGTTTCTCTGGAGTGCCATCAAGGAAATCAAGGCGCCTTTCTTTTTTGATGTGCAACACGGATTTGCTCTGCATGCAGTGCAGGGGAATCGGGCCTCATCTCGCGGCGAGGGGGAAGTCTCATGGTTTTTCTCGAGTTGCGGCGGGAACCTGGGGTATATTCTCGAGTTACGACGGGGATGGCCCTTCCACCCACGTGTTTGTTCAGCGACGTCAGGACTCCTGCCTAGTTGCGAGGGACAACTCGGGATTCTCCTCGAGGCTTGGCAGGGCAATTGGGACACCTCTCCAGCTGAGGTGGGAGACCAAGGGTCCCTTTCCACGTGCCACAGAAATCCTGGGTCTCCTATCAAGTTTCACGAGGAGTCAGGCATCGTCTCCTTTGGAGGCACTGATCTCCGCGTACCTCTGGAGTTTTCATAGGATGTGAGGCCTCCGGTCGCGATGAGGTGGGGAACTAGGTCTTTCTCTGTGGTCTCCCCCGGGGATTCAGACATCCTTTCGTCTTGGGAGATGCAGGACGAGCCTGCATTCAAGTCACTGCAGGGATATCCGGCCTTATTTCGAGTCAGGGCATCGCGGTGTCCATTCCACTTGAGGCCGCAAACTCCGGGTCCCTCTCACATACCTAGAGCTGTGAGAAGCCTCCTCTTGAGGTGCTTGTGGTAAGGTGGTATTCCTCTGGAGTCGAAGCCAGGGACTAACCTCTCATCTCGAGTTGATTGTTGGGCCACGGAGCACTTTCGTGTTGCTACAGTGACCTCAGGATCCCTCTAGCCTTGAAACAGTGTTCTTGGGGTTTCTCTGGAGTACCATCAAGGAAATCAAGGCTTCTTCCATGTTTGATGTGCAACATGGAATTGCTCTGCATGCAGTGCAGGGAAATTAGGCCTCATCTCGTGGCGACGGGGAAGTCTCATGGTTTTTCTCGAGTTTCGGCGGGAACCTGGGGTATATTCTCGAGTTACGACGGGGATGGCCCTTCCACCCACGTGTTTGTTCAGCGACGTCAGGCCTCCTGCCTAGTTGCGTGGGACAACTCGGGATTCTCCTCGAGGCTTGGCAGGGCAATTGGGACGCCTCTCCAGCTGAGGCGGGAGACCAAGTGTCCCTTTACACGTGCCACAGGAATCCTGGAACTTCTATCAAGTTTCACGAGGACTCACGCATCGTCTCCTTTGGAGGCACTGATTTCCGCGTACCTCTGAAGTTTTCAAAGGATGTGAGGCCTCCGGTCGCGATGAGGTGGGGAACTAGGTCTTTTTCTGTGGTCTCCACAGCGGATTCAGACATCCTTTCATCTTGGCAAATGCAAGACGAGCCTGCATTCAAGTCACTGCAGGGATATCCGGCCTTATTTCGAGTCAGGGCATCGCGGAGTCCATTCCACTTGAGGCCGCAAACTCAGGGTACCTCTCACATACCTAGAGCTGAGAGAAGCCTCCTCTTGAGGTGCTTGGGGTAAGGTGGTATTCCTCTGGAGTCGAAGACAGGGACTAACCTCTCATCTCGAGTTGATTTTTGGTCCACGGAGCTCTTTCCTGTTGCTACAGTGACCTCAGGATCCTGCTAGCCTTGAAACAGTGTTCTTGGGGTTTCTCTGGAGTGCCATCAAGTAAATCAAGGCTCCTTTCATGTGTGATGTGCAACACGGAATTGCTCTGCATGCAGTGAACGGGAATCAGGCCTCATCTCGCGGCGAGGGGGAAGTCTCATGGTTTTTCTCGAGTTTCGGCGGGAACCTGGGGTATATTCTCGAGTTATACGGGGATGGCCCTTCCACCCACGTGTTTGTTCAGTGACGTCAGGACTCCTGCCTAGTTGCCAGGGACAACTCGGGATTCTCCTCGAGGCTTGGCAAGGCAATTGGGACGCCTCTTCAGCTGAGGCGTAAGACCAAGGGTCCCTTTCCACGTGCCACAGGAATCCTGGGACTCCTATCAAGTTTCACGAGGAGGCAGGCATCGTCTCCTTTGGAGGCACTGATCTCCGCGTACCTCTGGAGTTTTCAAAGGATGTGAGGCCTCCGGTCGCCATGAGGTGGGGAACTAGGTCTTTCTCTGTGGAATCCACAGGGAACTCAGACATCTTTCATCTTGGGAGATGCAAGACGAGCCTGCATTCAAGTCACTGCAGGAATATCCGGCCTTATTTCGAGTCAGGGCATCGCGGTGTCCATTCCACTTGCGGCCGCAAACTTAGGGTCCCTCTCACATACCTAGAGCTGAGAGAAGCCTCCTCTTGAGGTGCTTGTGGTAAGGTGGTATTCCTCTGGAGTCGAAGCCAGGGACTAACCTCTCATCTCGAGTTGATTTTTGGTCCACGGAGCTCTTTCGTGTTGCTACAGTGACCTCAGGATCCCTCTAGCCTTGAAACAGTGTTCTTGGCGTTTCTCTGGAGTGCCATCAAGGAAATCAAGGCTCCTTTCATGTTTGATGTGCAAGACGGAATTGCTCCGCACGCAGTGCAGGGGAATCGGGCCTCATCTCGCGGCGTGGGGGAACTCTCATGGTTTTTCTCGAGTTGCGGCGGGAACCTGGGGTATACTCTCGAGTTACGACGGGGATGGCCCTTCCACACACGTGTTTGTTCAGCGACGGCAGGACTCCTGCCTAGTTGCGAGGGACAACTCGAGATTCTCCTCGAGGCTTGGCAGGGCAATTGGGACGGCTCTCCAGCTGAGGTGGGAGACCAAGTGTCCCTTTCCACGTGCCACAAGAATCCTGGGACTCCTATCAAGTTTCACGAGGAGTCACGAATCGTCTCCTTTGGAGGTACTGATCTCTGCGTACCTCAGGAGTTTTCAAAGGATTTGAGGCCTTCGGTCGCGATGAAGTGGGGAACTAGGTCTTTCTCTGTGGTCTCCACAGGGGATTCAGACATCCTTTCGTCTTGGGAGATGCAAGACGAGCCTGCATTCAAGTCACTGCAGGGATATCCGGCCTTATTTCGAGTCAGGGCATCGCGGTGTCCTTTCCACTTGAGGCCGCAAACTCAGGGTCCCTCTCACATACCTGTAGCTGAGAGAAGCCTCCTCTTGAGGTGCTTGTGATAAGGTGGTATTCCTCTGGAGTCGAAGCCAGGGACTAACCTCTCATCTCGAGTTGATTTTTGGTCCACGGAGCTCTTTCGTGTTGCTACAGTGACCTCAGGATGCCTCTAGTCTTGAAACAGTGTTCTTGGGGTTTCTCTGGAGTGCCATCAAGGAAATCAAGGCTCCTTTCATGTGTGATGTGCAACACGGAATTGCTCTGCACGCAGTGCAGGGGAATCGGGCCTCATCTCGCGGCGAGGGGGGAGTCTCATGGTTTTTCTCGAGTTGCGGCGGGAACCTGGGCTATATTCTCGAGTTATGCGGGGATGGCCCTTCCACCCACGTGTTTGTTCAGCGACGTCAGGACTACTGCCTAGTTGCCAGGGACAACTCGGGATTCTCCTCGAGGCTTGGCAAGGCAATTGGGACGCCTCTCCAGCTGAGGCGGAATACCAAGGGTCCCTTTCCACGTGCCACAGGAATCCTGGGACTCCTATCAAGTTTCACGAGGAGTCAGGCATCGTCTCCTTTGGAGGCACTGATCTCCGCGTACCTCTGGAGTTTTCAAAGGATGTGAGGCCTCCGGTCGCGATGAGGTGGGGAACTAGGTCTTTCTCTGTGGTCTCCACAGGGGATTCAGACATCCTTTCATCTTGGGAGATGCAAGACGAGCCTGCATTCAAGTCACTGCAGGGATATCCGGCTTTATTTCGAGTCAGGGCATCGCTGTGTCCATTCCACTTGAGGCCGCAAACTCAGGGCCCCTCTCACATACCTAGAGCTGAGAGAAGCCTCCTCTTGAGGTGCTTGTGGTAAGGTGGTATTCCTCTGGAGTCGAAGCCAGGGACTAACCTCTCATCTCGAGTTGATTGTTGGGCCACGGAGCTCTTTCGTGTTGCTACAGTGACCTCAGGATCCCTCTAGCCTTGAAACAGTGTTCTTGGGTTTTCTCTGGAGTGCCATCAAGGAAATCAAGGCTCCTTTCATGTGTGATGTGCAACACGAAATTGTTCTGCACGCAGTGCAGGGGAATCGGGCCTCATCTCGCAGCGAGGGGGAAGTCTCACGGTTTTTCTCGAGTTGCGGCGGGAACCTGGGGTATATTCTCGAGTTCCGACGGGGATGGCCCTTCCACCCACGTGTTTCTTCAGCGACGTCAGGACTCCTGCCTAGTTGCGAGGGACAACTCGAGATTCTCCTCGAGGCTTGGCAGGGCAATTGGGACGCCTCTCCAGCTGAGGCGGGAGACCAAGGGTCCCTTTCCACGTGCCACAAGAATCCTGGGACTTTATCAAGTTTCACGAGGAGTCACGAATCGTCTCCTTTGGAGGCACTGATCTCTGCGTACCTCAGGAGTTTTCAAAGGATGTGAGGCCTTCGGTCGCGATGAGGTGGGGAACTAGGTCTTTCTCTGTGGTCTCCACAGGGGATTCAGGTATCCTTTCGTCTTGGGAGATGCAAGACGAGCCTGCATTCAAGTCACTGCAGGGATATCCGGCCTTATTTCGAGTCAGGGCATCGCGGTGTCCTTTCCACTTGAGGCCGCAAACTCAGGGTCCCTCTCACATACCTAGAGCTGAGAGAAGACTCCTCTTGAGGTGCTAGTGATAAGGTGGTATTCCTCTGGAGTCGAAGCCACGGACTACCCTCTCATCTCGAGTTGATTTTTGGTCCACGGAGCTCTTTCGTGTTGCTACAGTGACCTCAGGATGCCTCTAGCCTTGAAACAGTGTTCTTGGGGTTTCTCTGGAGTGCCATCAAGGAAATCAAGGCTCCTTTCATGTGTGATGTGCAACACGGAATTGCTCTGCACGCAGTGCAGGGGAATCGGGCCTCATCTCGCGGCGAGGGGGAAGTCTCATGGTTTTTCTCGAGTTGCGGCGGGAACCTGGGGTATATTCTCGGGTTACGACGGGGATGGCCCTTCCACACACGTGTTTGTTCAGCGACGGCAGGACTCCTCCCTAGTTGCGAGGGACAACTCGGGATTCTCCTCGAGGCTTGGCAGGCCATTTGGGACGCCTCTCCAGCTGAGGCGGGAGACCAAGTGTCCCTTTCCACGTGCCACAGGAATCCTGGGACTCCTATCAAGTTTCACGAGGAGTCAGGCATCGTCTCCTTTGGAGGCACTGATCTCCGCGTACCTCTGGAGTTTTCAAAGGATGTGAGGCCTCCGGTCGCGATGAGCTGGGGAACTAGGTCTTTCTCTGTGGTCTCCACAGGGGATTCAGACATCCTTTCATCTTGAGAGATGCAAGACGAGCCTGCATTCAAGTCACTGCAGGGATATCCGGCCTTATTTCGAGTCAGGGCATCGCAGTGTCCATTCCACTTTAGGCCGCAAAATCAGGGTTCCTCTCACATACCTAGAGCTGAGAGAAGCCTCTTCTTGAGGTGCTTGTGGTAAGGTGGTATTCTTCTGGAGTCGAAGCCAGGGAGTAACCTCTCATCTCGAGTTGATTTTTGGTCCACGGAGCTCTATCGTGTTGTTACAGTGACCTCCGGATCCCTCTAGCCTTGAAACAGTGTTCTTGGGGTTTCTCTGGAGTGCCATCAAGGAAATCAAGGCGCCTTTCATTTTTGATGTGCAACACGGAATTGCTCTGCACGCAGTGCAGGGGAATCGGGCCTCATCTCGCGGCGAGGGGGAAGTCTCATGGTTTTTCTCGAGTTGCGGCGGGAACCTGGGGTATATCCTCGAGTTACGACGGGGATGGCCCTTCCACCCAAGTGTTTGTTCAGCGACGTCAGGACTCCTGCCTAGTTGCGAGGGACAACTCGGGATTCTCCTCGAGGCTTGGCAGGGCAATTGGGACACCTCTCCAGCTGAGGTGGTAGACCAAGTGTCCCTTTCCACGTGCCACAGGAATCCTGGGTCTCCTATCAAGTTTCACGAGGAGTCAGGCATCGTCTCCTTTGGAGGCACTGATCTCCGCGTACCTCTGGAGTTTTCATAGGATGTGAGGCCTCCGGTCGCGATGAGATGGGGAACTAGGTCTTTCTCTGTGGTCTCCCCAGGGGATTCAGACATCCTTTCGTCTTGGGAGATGCAGGACGAGCCTGCATTCATGTCACTGCAGGGATATCCGGCCTTATTTCGAGTCAGGGCATCGCGGTGTCCATTCCACTTGAGGCCGCAAACTCAGGGTCCCTCTCACATACCTAGAGCTGAGAGAAGCCTCCTCTTGAGGTGCTTGTGGTAAGGTGGTATTCCTCTGGAGTCGAAGCCAGGGACTAACCTCTCATCTCGAGTTGATTGTTGGGCCATGGAGCACTTTCGTGTTGCTACAGTGACCTCAGGATCCCTCTAGCCTTGAAACAGTGTTCTTGGGGTTTCTCTGGAGTACCATCAAGGAAATCAAGGCTCCTTCCATGTTTGATGTGCAACATGGAATTGCTCTGCATGCAGTGCAGGGGAATTGGGCCTTATCTCGTGGCGACGGGGAAGTCTCATGGTTTTTCTCGAGTTTTGGCGGGAACCTGGGGTATATTCTCGAGTTACGACGGGGATGGCCCTTCCACCCACGTGTTTGTTCAGTGACGTCAGGACTCCTGCCTAGTTGCGAGGGACAACTCGGGATTCTCCTCGAGGCTTGGCAGGGCAATTGGGACGCCTCTCCAGCTGAGGCGGGAGACCAAGTGTCCCTTTACACGTGCCACAGGAATCCTGGAACTTCTATCAAGTTTCACAAGGAGTCAGGCATCGTCTCCTTTGGAGGCACTGATTTTCGCGTACCTCTGAAGTTTTCAAAGGATGTGAGGCCTCCGGTCGCGATGAGGTGGGGAACGAGGTCTTTTTCTGTGGTCTCCACAGGGGATTCAGACATCCTTTCATCTTGGGAGATGCAAGACGAGCCTGCATTCAAGTCACTGCTGGGATATCCGGCCTTATTTCGAGTCAGGGCATCGCGGAGTCCATTCCACTTGAGGCCGCAAACTCAGGGTACCTCTCACATACCTAGAGCTGAGAGAAGCCTCCTCTTGAGGTGCTTGGGGTAAGGTGGTATTCCTCTGGAGTCGAAGCCAGGGACTAACCTCTCATCTCGAGTTGATTTTTGGTCCACGGAGCTCTTTCCTGTTGCTACAGTGACCTCAGGATCCCTCTAGCCTTGAAAGAGTGTTCTTGGGGTTTCTCTGGAGTACCATCAAGGAAATCAAGGCTCCTTCCATGTTTGATGTGCAACACGAAATTGCTCTGCATGCAGTGCAGGGGAATCGGGCCTCAGCTCGCGGCGAGGGGGAAGTCTCATGGTTTTTCTCGAGTTGCGGCGGGAACCTGGGGTATATTCTCGAGTTACGACGGGGATGGCCCTTCCACCCACGTCTTTGTTCAGCGACGTCAGGACTCCTGCCTAGTTGCGAGGGACAAGTCGGGATTCTCCTCGAGGCTTGGCAGGGCAATTGGGACGCCTCTCCAGCTGAGGCGGGAGACCAAGGGTCCCTTTCCACGTGCCACAGGAATCCTGGGACTCCTATCAAGTTTCACGAGGAGTCAGGAATCTTCTCCTTTGGAGGCACTGATCTCTGCGTACCTCAGGAGTTTTCAAAGGATGTGAGGCCTTCGGTCGCGATGAGGTGGGGAACTAGGTCTTTCTCTGTGGTCTCCACAGGGGATTCAGTTATCCTTTCGTCTTGGGAGATGCAAGACGAGCCTGCATTCAAGTCACTGTAGGGATATCTGGCCTTATTTCGAGTCATGGCATCGCGGTGTCCTTTCCACTTGAGGCCGCAAACTCAGGGTCCCTCTCACATACCTATAGCTGAGAGAAGCCTCCTCTTGAGGTGCTTGTGGTAAGGTGGTATACCTCTGCAGTCGAAGCCAGGGACTAACCTCTCATCTCGAGTTGATTTTTCGTCCACGGAGCTCTTTTGTGTTGCTACAGTGACCTCAGGATCCCTCTAGCCTTGAAACAGTGTTCTTGGGGTTTCTCTGGAGTGCCATCAAGGAAATCAAGGCTCCTTTCAAATGTGATGTGCAGGAGGGAATTGCTCTGCACGCAGTGCAGGGGAATCGGGCCTCATCTCGCGGCGAGGGGGAAGTCTCATGGTTTTTCTCGAGTTGTGGCGGGAACCTGGGGTATATTCTCGAGTTACGACGGGGATGGCCCTTCCACACACGTGTTACTTCAGCGACGTTAGGACTCCTGCCTAGTTGCGAGGGACAACTCGGGATTCTCCTCGAGGGTTGGCAGGGCAATTGGGACGCCTCTCCAGCTGAGGCGGGAGACCAAGAGTCCCTTTCCACGTGCCACAGGAATCCTGGGACTCCTATCAAGTTTCACGAGGAGTCAGGCATCGTCTCCTTTGGAGGCACTGATCTCCGCGTACCTGTGAAGTTTTCAAAGGATGTGAATCTTCCGGTCGCGATGAGGTGGGGAACTAGGTCTTTCTCTGTGGTCTCCACAGGCGATTCAGACATCCTTTCGTCTTGCGCGATGCAAGACGAGCCTGCATTCAAATCACTGCAGGGATATCCGGCCTTATTTCGAGACAGCGCATCGCGGTGTCCATTCCACTTGAGGCCGCAAACTCAGGGTCCCTCTCACATACCTAGAGCTGAAAGAAGCCTCCTCTTGAGGTGCTTGTGGTAAGGTGGTATTCCTTTGGAGACGGAGCCAGGGACTAACCTCTCATCTCGAATTGATTTTTGGTCCACGGAGCTCTTTCATGTTGCTACAGTGACCTCAGGATCCCTCTAGCCTTGAAACAGTGTTCTTGGGGTTTCTCTGGAGTGCCATCAAGGAAATCAAGGCTCCTTTCATGTGTGATGTGCAACACGGAATTGCTCTGCACGCAGTATAGGGGAATCGGGCCTCATCTCGCGGCGAGGGGGAAGTGTCATTGTTTTTCTCGAGTTGCGGCGGGAACCTGGGGTATATTCTCGAGTTATGACGGGGATGGCCCTTCCACCCACGAGTTTGTTCAGCGACGTCAGGACTCCTTCCTAGTTGCGAGGGACAATTCGGGATTCTCCTCGAGGCTTGGCAGGGCCATTGGGATGCCTCTCCAGCTGAGGCGGGAGACCAAGGGTCCCTTTCCACGTGCCACAGGAATCCTGGGACTCCTATCAAGTTTCACGAGGAGTCAGGCATCGTCTCCTTTGGAGGCACTGATCTCCGCATACCTCTGGAGTTTTCAAAGAATGTGAGGCCTCCGGTCGCCATGAGGTGGTGAACTAGGTCTTTCTCTGTGGTCTCCACAGTGGATTCAGACATCCTTTCATCTTGGGAGATGCAAGACGAGCCTGCATTCAAGTCACTGCAGGGATATCCGTCCTTATTTCGAATCAGGGCATCGCGGTGTCCATTCCACTTGATGCCGCAAACTCAGGGTCGCTCTCACATAGCTAAAGCTGTGAGAAGCCTCCTGTTGAGGTGCTTGTGGTAAGGTGGTATTCCTCTGGAGTCGAAGCCAGGGACTAACCTCTCATCTCGAGTTGATTTTTGGTCCACGGAGCTCTTTCGTGTTGCTACAGTGACCTCAGGATCCCTCTGGCCTTGAAACAGTGTTCTTGGGGTTTCTCTGGAGTGCCATCAAGGAAATCAAGGCTCCTTTCATGTGTGATGTGCAACACGGAATTGCTCTGCACGCAGTGCAGGGGAATCGAGCCTCATCTCGCGGCGAGGGGGAAGTCTCATGGTTTTTCTCGAGTTGCGGCGGGAACCTGGGGTATATTCTCGAGTTCCGACGGGGATGGCCCTTCCACCCACGTGTTTCTTCAGCGACGTCAGGACTCCTGGCTAGTTGCGAGGGGCAACTCGGGATTCTCCTCGAGGCTTGGCAGGGCAATTGGGACGCCTCTCCAGCTGAGGCGGGAGACCAAGTGTCCCTTTCCATGTGCCACAGGAATCCTGGGACTCCTATCAAGTTTCACGAGGAGTCAGGCATCATCTCCTTTCAAGGCACTGATCTCCGCGTACCTCTGGAGTTTTCAAAGGATGTGAGGCCTTCGTTCGCTATGAGATGGGGAACTAGGTCTTTCTCTGTGGTCTCCACAGGGGATTCAGACATCCCTTCGTCTTGGGAGATGCAAGACGAGCCTGCATTCAAGTCACTGCAGGGATATCCGGCCTTATTTCGAGCCAGGGCATCGCGGTGTCCATTCCACTTGAGGCCGCAAACTCAGGGTCCCTCTCACATACCTAGAGCTGAGAGAAGCCTCCTCTTGAGGTGCTTGTGGTAAGGTGGTATTCCTCTGCAGTCGAAGCCAGGGACTAACCTCTCATCTCGAGTTGATTTTTCGTCCACGGAGCTCTTTTGTGTTGCTACAATGACCTCAGGATCCCTCTAGCCTTGAAACAGTGTTCTTGGGGTTTCTCTGGAGTGCCATCAAGGAAATCAAGGCTCCTTTCATGTGTGATGTGCAACACGGAATTGCTCTGCACGCAGTGCAGGGGAATCGGGCCTCATCTCGCGGCGAGGGGGAAGTCTCATGGTTTTTCTCGAGTTGTGGCGGGAACCTGGGGTATATTCTCGAGTTACGACGGGAATGGCCCTTCCACACACGTGTTACTTCAGCGACGTCAGGACTCCTGCCTAGTTGCGAGGGACAACTCGGGATTATCCTCGAGGCTTGGCAGGGAAATTGGGACGCCTCTCCAGCTGAGGGGGGAGACCAAGGGTCCCTTTCCACGTGCCACAGGAATCCTGGGACTCCTATCAAGTTTCACGAGGAGTCAGGCATCGTCTCCTTTGGAGGCACTGATCTCCGCGTACCTCTGGAATTTTCAAAGGATGTGAGGCTTCCGGTCGCGATGAGGTGGGGAACTAGATCTTTCTCTGTGGTCTACACAGGGGATTCAGACATCCTTTCGTCTTGGGCGATGCAAGACGAGCCTGCATTCAAATCACTGCAGGGATATCCGGCCTTATTTCGAGACAGGGCATCGTGGTGTCCATTCCACTTGAGGCCGCAAACTCAGGGTCCCTCTCACATACCTAGAGCTGAGAGAAGCCTCCTCTTGAGGTGCTTGTGGTAAGGTGGTATTCCTCTGGAGTCGAAGCCAGGGACTAACCTCTCATCTCGAGTTGATTTTTGGTCCACGGAGCTCTTTCATGTTGCTACAGTGACCTCAGGATCCCTCTAGCCTTGAAACAGTGTTCTTGGCGTTTCTCTGGAGTGCCATCAAGGAAATCAAGGCTCCTTTCATGTGTGATGTGCAACACGGAATTGCTCTGCATGCAGTGCAGGGGAATCGGGCCTCATCTCGTGGCGAGGGGGAGGTCTCATGGTTTTTGTCGAGTTGCGGCGGGAACCTGGGGTATATTCTCGAGTTACGACGGGGATGGCCCTTCCACACACGTGTTTGTTCAGCGACGGCAGGACTCCTGCCTAGTTGCGAGGCACAACTCGGGATTCTCCTCGAGGCTTGGCAGGGCAATTGGGACGCCTCTCCAGCTTAGGAGGGAGACCAAGTGTCCCTTTCCACGTGCCACAGGAATCCTGGGACTCCTATCAAGTTTCACGAGGAGTCAGGCATCGTCTCCTTTGAAGGCACTGATCTCAGTGTACCTCTGGAGTTTTCAAAGGATGTGAGGCCTCCGGTCGCGATGAGGTGGGGAACTAGGTCTTTCTCAGTGGTCTGCACTGGGGATTCAGACATCCTTTCGTCTTGGGAGATGCAAGACGAGCCTGCATTCAAGTCAATGCAGGGATATCCAGCCTTATTTCGAGTCAGGGCATCGCGGTGTCCATTCCACTTGAGGCCGCAAACTCAGGGTCCCTCTCACATACCTAGAGCTGAGAGAAGCCTCCTCTTGAGGTGCTTGTGGTAAGGTGGTATTCCTCTGGAGTCGAAGCCAGGGACTAACCTCTCATCTCGAGTAGATTTTTGGTCAACGGAGCTCTTTCATGTTGCTACAGTGAATTCACGATCCCTCTAGCCTTGAAACAGTGTTCTTGGGGTTTCTCTGGAGTGCCATCAAGGAAATCAAGGCTCCTTTCATGTGTGATGTGCAACACGGAATTGCTCTGCACGCAGTGCAGGGGAATCGGTCCTCATCTCGTGGCGAGGGGGAAGTCTCATGGTTTTTCTCGAGTTGCGGCGGGAACCTGGGGTATATTCTCGAGTTACGACGGGGATGGCCCTTCCACCCACGTGATTGTTCAGCGACGTCAGGACTCCTGCCTAGTTGCGAGGGACAACTCGGGATTGTCCTCGAGGCTTGGCAGGGCAATTGGGACGCCTCTCCAGCTGAGGCGGGAGACCAAGGGTCCCTTTCCACGTGCCACAGGAATCCTGGGACTCCTATCAAGTTTCACGAGGAGTCAGGCATCGTCTCCTTTGGAGGCACTGATCTCCGCGTACCTCTGGAGTTTTCAAAGGATGTGAGGCCTCCGGTCGCGATGAGGTGGGGAACTAGGTCTTTCTGTGTGGTCTACACAGGGGATTCAGACATCCTTTCGTCTTGGGAGATGCAAGACGAGCCTGCATTCAAGTCACTGCAGGGATATCCAGCCTTATTTCGAGTCAGGGCATTGCGGTGTCCTTTCCACTTGAGGCCGCAAACTCAGGGTCCCTCTCACATACCTAGAGCTGAGAGAAGCCTCCTCTTGAGGTGCTTTTGGTAAGGTGGTATTCCTCTGGAGTCGAAGCCAGGGACTAACCTCTCATCTCGAGTTGATTTTTGGTCCGCGGAGCTCTTTCGTGTTGTTACAGTGACCTCAGGATCCCTTTAGCCTTGAAACAGTGTTCTTGGGTTTTCTCTGGAGTCCCACAAAGCAAATCAAGGCTCCTTTCATGTGTGATGTGCAACACGGAATTGCTCTGCACGCAGTGCAGGGGAATCGGGCCTCATCTCGCGGCGAGGGGGAAGTCTCATGGTTTTTCTCGAGTTGCGGCGGGAACCTGGGGTATATTCTCGAGTTAGGACGGGGATGGCCCTTCCACCCACGTGTTTGTTCAGCGACGTCAGGACTCCTGCCTAGTTGCGAGGGACAACTCGGGATTCTCCTCGAGGCTTGGCAGGGCAATTGGGACGCCTCTCCAGCTGAGGCGGGAGACCAAGCGTCCCTTTCCACGTGCCACAGGAATCCTGGGACTCCTATCAAGTTTCACGAGGAGGCAGGCATCGTCTCCTTTGGAGGCACTGATCTCCGCGTACCTCTGGAGTTTTCAAAGGATGTGTGGCCTCCAGTCGCGATGAGGTGGGGAACTAGGTCTTTCTCTGTGGTCTACACTGGGGATTCAGACATCCTTTCGTCTTGGGAGATGCAAGACGAGCCTGCATTCAAGTCACTGCAGGGATATCCAGCCTTATTTCGAGTCAGGGCATCGCGGTGTCCATTCCACTTGAGGCCGCAAACTCAGGGTCCCTCTCACATACCTAGAGCTGAGAGAAGCCTCCTCTTGAGGTGCTTGTGGTAAGGTGGTATTCCTCTGGAGTCGAAGCCAGGGACTAACCTCTCATCTCGAGTTGATTTTTGGTCCGCGGAGCTCTTTCGTGTTGCTACAGTGACCTCAGGATCCCTCTAGCCTTGAAACAGTGTTCTTGGGTTTTCTCTGGAGTCCCACAAAGCAAATCAAGGCTCCTTTCATGTGTGATGTGCAACACGGAATTGCTCTACAAGCAGTGCAGGGGAATCGGGCCTCATCTCGCGGCGAGGGGGAAGTCTCATGGTTTTTCTCGAGTTGCGGTGGGAACCTGGGGTATCTTCTCGAGTTACGACGGGGATGGCACTTCCACACACGTGAATTGTTCAGCGACGTCAGGACTCCTGCCTAGTTGCGAGGGACAACTCGGGATTCTCCTCGAGGCTTGGCAGGGCAATTGGGACGCCTCTCCAGCTGAGGCGGGAGACCAAGGGTCCCTTTCCATGTGCCACAGGAATCCTGGGACTCCTATCAAGTTTCCCGAGGAGTCAGGCATCATCTCCTTTGGAGGCACTGATCTCCGTGTACCTCTGGAGTTTTCAAAGGATGTGAGGCCTCCGGTCGGGATGAGGTGTGGAACTAGGTCTTTTCTGTGCTCTCCACAGGGGATTCAGACATACTTTCGTCTTGGGAGATGCAAGACGAGCCTGCATTCAAGTCACTGCAGGGATATCCGGCCTTATTTCGAGTCAGGGCATCGCGGTGTCCATTCCACTTGAGGCCGCAAACTCAGGGTCCCTCTCACATACCTAGAGCTGAGAGAAGCCTCCTCTTGAGGTGCTTGTGGTAAGGTGGTATTCCTCTGGAGTCGAAGCCGGGGACTAACCTCTCATCTCGAGTTGATTTTTGGTCCACGGAGCTCTTTCGTGTTGCTACAGTGACCTCAGGATCCCTCTAGCCTTGAAACAGTGTTCTTGGGGTTTCTCTGGAGTGCCATCAAGGAAATCAAGGCTCCTTTCATGTGTGATGTGCAACACGGAATTGCTCTGCACGCAGTGCAGGGGAATCGGGCCTCATCTCGCGGCGAGGGGGAAGTCTCATGGTTTTTTTCGAGTTGCGGCGGGAACCTGGGGTATATTCTCGAGTTAGGACGGGGATGGCCCTTCCACCCACGTGTTTGTTCAGCGACGTCAGGACTCCTGCCTAGTTGCGAGGGACAACTCGGGATTCTCCTCGAGGCTTGGCAGGGCAATTGGGACGCCTCTCCATCTGAGGCGGGAGACCAAGCGTCCCTTTCCACGTGCCACAGGAATCCTGGGACTCCTATCAAGTTTCACGAGGAGTCAGGCATCGTCTCCTTTGGAGGCACTGATCTCCGCGTACCTCTGGAGTTTTCAAAGGATGTGAGGCCTCCAGTCGCGATGAGGTGTGGAACTAGGTCTTTCTCTGTGGTCTACACTGGGGATTCAGACATCCTTTCGTCTTGGGAGATGCAAGACGAGCCTGCATTCAAGTCACTGCAGGGATATCCAGCCTTATTTCGAGTCAGGGCATCGCGGTGTCCATTCCACTTGAGGACGCAAACTCAGGGTCCCTCTCACATACCTAGAGCTGAGAGAAGCCTCCTCTTGAGGTGCTTGTGGTAAGGTGGTATTCCTCTGGAGTCGAAGCCAGGAAATAACCTCTCATCTCGAGTTGATTTTTGGTCCACGGAGCTCTTTCGTGTTGCTACATTGACCTCAGGATTCCTCTAGCCTTGAAACAGTGTTCTTGGGGTTTCTCTGGAGTGCCACCAAGGAAATCAAGGCTCCTTTCATGTGTGATGTGCAACACGGAATTGCTCTGCATGCAGTGCAGGGGAATCGGGCCTCATCTCGCGGCGAGGGGGAAGTCTCATGGTTTTTCTCGAGTTCCGGCGGGAACCTGGGGTATATTCTCGAGTTACGCCGGGGGTGTCCCTTCCACACACGTGTTTGTTCAGCGACGGCAGGACTGCTGCCTAGTCACGAGGGACAACTCGGGATTCTCCTAGAGGCTTGGCAGGGCATTTGGGACGCCTCTCCAGCTGAGACGGGAGACCAAGGGTCCCTTTCCACGTGCACAGGAATCCTGGGGCTCCTATCAAGTTTCACGAGGAGTCAGGCATCGTCTCCTTTGGAGGCACTGATCTCCGCGTACCTGTGAAGTTTTCAAAGGATGTGAGGCATCCGGTCGCGATGAGGTGGGGAACTAGGTCTTTCTCTGTGGTCTCCACAGGGGATTCAGACATCCTTTCGTCTTGGGAGATGCAAGACTAGCCTGCATTCAAGTCACTGCAGGGATATCCACCCTTATTTCGAGTCAGGGCATCGCGGTGTCCTTTCCACCTGATGCCGCAAACTCAGGGTCCCTCTTACATACCTAGAGCTGAGAGAAGCCTCCTCTTGAGGTGCTTGTGGTAAGGTGGTATTCCTCTGGAGTCGAAGCCAGGGACTAACCTCTCATCTCGAGTTGATTTTTCGTCCACGGAGCTCTTTTGTGTTGCTACAGTGACCTCAGGATCCCTCTAGCCTTGAAACAGTGTTCTTGGGGTTTCTCTGGAGTGCCATCAAGGAAATCAAGGCTCCTTTCATGTGTGATGTGCAACACGGAATTGCTCTGCACGCAGTGCAGGGGAATCGGGCCTCATCTCGCGGCGAGGGGGAAGTCTCATGGTTTTTCTCGAGTTGTGGCGGGAACCTGGGGTATATTCTCGAGTTACGACGGGCATGGCCCTTCCACACACGTGTTTCTTCAGCGACGTCAGGACTCCTGCCTAGTTGCGAGGGACAACTCGGGATTCTCCTCGAGGCTTGGCAGGGCAATTGGGACGCCTCTCCAGCTGAGGCGGGAGACCAAGGGTCCCTTTCCACGTGCCACAAGAATCCTGGGACTCCTATCAAGTTTCACGAGGAGTCAGGCATCGTCTCCTTTGGAGGCACTGATCTCCGCCTACCTCTGGAATTTTCAAAGGATGTGAGGCTTCCGGTCGCGATGAGGTGGGGAACTAGGTCTTTCTCTGTGGTCTACACAGGGGATTCAGACATCCTTTCGTCTTGGGCGATGCAAGACGAGCCTGCATTCAAATCACTGCAGGGATATCCGGCCTTATTTCGAGACAGGGCATCGTGGTGTCCATTCCACTTGAGGCCGCAAACTCAGGGTCCCTCTCACATACCTAGAGCTGAGAGAAGCCTCCTCTTGAGGTGCTTGTGGTAAGGTGGTATTCCTCTGGAGTCGAAGCCAGGGACTAACCTCTCATCTCGAGTTGATTTTTGGTCCACGGAGCTTTTTCGTGTTGCTACAGTGACCTCAGGATCCCTCTAGCCTTGAAACAGTGTTCTTGGGGTTTCTCTGGAGTGCCATCAAGGAAATCAAGGCTCCTTTCATGTGTGATGTGCAACACGGAATTGCTCTGCACGCAGTGCAGGGGAATCGGGCCTCATTTCGCGGCGAGGGGGAAGTCTCATGGTTTTTTTCGAGTTGCGGTGGGAACCTGGGGTATATTCTCGAGTTACGACGGGGATGGCCCTTCCACCCACGTGTTTGTTCAGCGACGTCAGGACTCCTGCCTAGTTGCGAGGGACAACTCGGGATTCTCCTCGAGGCTTGGCAGGGCAATTGGGACGCCTCTCCATCTGAGGCGGGAGACCAAGGGTCCCTTTCCACGTGCCACAGGAATCCTGGGACTCCTATCAAGTTTCACGAGGAGTCAGGCATCGTCTCCTTTGGAGGCACTGATCTTCGCGTACCTCTGGAGTTTTCAAAGGATGTGAGGCCTCCAGTCGCGATGAAGTGGGGAACTAGGTCTTTCTCTGTGGTCTACACTGGGGATTCAGACATCCTTTCGTCTTGGGAGATGCAAGACGAGCCTGCATTCAAGTCACTGCAGGGATATCCAGCCTTATTTCGAGTCAGGGCATCGCGGTGTCCATTCCACTTGAGGCCGCAAACTCAGGGTCCCTCTCACATACCTAGAGCTGAGAGAAGCCTCCTCTTGAGGTGCTTGTGGTAAGGTGGTATTCCTCTGGAGTCGAAGCCAGGAAATAACCTCTCATCTCGAGTTGATTTTTGGTCCACGGAGCTCTTTCGTGTTGCTACAATGACCTCAGGATCCCTCTAGCCTTGAAACAGTGTTCTTGGGGTTTCTCTGGAGTGCCACCAAGGAAATCAAGGCTCCTTTCATGTGTGATGTGCAACACGGAATTGCTCTGCATGCAGTGCAGGGGAATCGGGCCTCATCTCGCGGCGAGGGGGAAGTCTCATGGTTTTTCTCGAGTTCCGGCGGGAACCTGGGGTATATTCTCGAGATACGACGGGGGTGTCCCTTCCACACACGTGTTTGTTCAGCGTCGGCAGGACTGCTGCCTAGTCACGAGGGACAACTCGGGATTCTCCTCGAGGCTTGGCAGGGCAATTGGGACTCCTCTCCAGCTGAGGCGGGAGACCAAGGGTCCCTTTCCACGTGCACAGGAATCCTGGGGCTCCTATCAAGTTTCACGTGGAGTCAGGCATCGTCTCCTTTGGAGGCACTGATCTCCGCGTACCTGTGAAGTTTTCAAAGGATGTGAGGCATCCGGTCGCGATGAGGTGGGGAACTAGGTCTTTCTCTGTGGTCTCCACAGGGGATTCAGACATCCTTTCGTCTTGGGAGATGCAAGACGAGCCTGCATTCAAGTCACTGCAGGGATATCCACCCTTATTTCGAGTCAGGGCATCGCGGTGTCCTTTCCACCTGATATCGCAAACTCAGGGTCCCTCTCACATACCTAGAGCTGAGAGAAGCCTCCTCTTGAAGTGCTTGTGGTAAGGTGGTATTCCTCTGGAGTCGAAGCCAGGGACTAACCTCTCATCTCGAGTTGATTTTTGGTCCGCGGAGCCCTTTCGTGTTGCTACAGTGACATCAGGATCCCTCTAGCCTTGAAATAGTGTTCTTGGGTTTTCTCTGAAGTCCCACCAAGGAAATCAAGGCTTCTTTCATGTGTGATGTGCAACACGGAATTGCTCTGCACGCAGTGCAGGGGAATCGGGCCTCATCTCGCGGCGAGGGGGAAGTCTCATGGTTTTTCTCGAGTTGCGGCGGGAACCTGGGGTATATTCTCGAGTTACGACGGGGATGGCACTTCCACACACGTGATTGTTCAGCGATGTCAGGACTCCTGCCTAGTTGCGAGGGACAACTGGGGATTCTCCTCGAGGATTGGCAGGGCAATTGGGACGCCTCTCCAGCTGAGGCGGGAGACCAAGTGTCCCTTTCCATGTGCCACAGGAATCCTGGGACTCCTATCAAGTTTCACGAGGAGTCAGGCATCGTCTCCTTTGGAGGCACTGATCTCCGCATACCTCTGGAGTTTTCAAAGAATGTGAGGCCTCCGGTCGCCATGAGGTGGTGAACTAGGTCTTTCTCTGTGGTCTCCACAGGGGATTCAGACATCCTTTCATCTTGGGAGATGCAAGACGAGCCTGCATTAAAGTCACTGCAGGGATATCCGGCCTTATTTCGAGTCAGGGCATCGCGGTGTCCATTCTACTTGAGGCCGCAAACTCAGGGTCGCTCTCACATAGCTAGAGCTGTGAGAAGCCTCCTCTTTAGGTGCTTGTGGTAAGGTGGTATTCCTCTGGAGTGGAAGCCAGGGACTAACCTCTCATCTCGAGTTGATTTTTGGTCCACGGAGCTCTTTCGTGTTGCTACAGTGACCTCAGGATCCCTCTAGCCTTGAAACAGTGTTCTTGGGGTTTCTCTGGAGTGCCATCAAGGAAATCAAGGCTCCTTTCATGTGTGATGTGCAACACGGAATTGCTCTGCACGCAGTGCAGGGGAATCGATCCTCATCTCGCGGCGAGGGGGAAGTCTCATGGTTTTTCTCGAGTTGCGGCGGGAACCTGGGGTATATTCTCGAGTTCCGACGGGGATGGCCCTTCCACCCACGTGTTTGTTCAGCGACGTCAGGACTCCTGCCTAGTTGCGAGGGACAACTCGGGATTCTCCTCGAGGCTTGGCAGGGCAATTGGGACGCCTCTCCAGCTGAGGCGGGAGACCAAGGGTCCCTTTCCACGTGCCACAGGAATCCTGGGACTCCTATCAAGTTTCACGAGGAGTCAGGCATCGTCTCCTTTGGAGGCACTGATCTCCGCCTACCTCTGGAATTTTCAAAGGATATGAGGCTTCCGGTCGCGATGAGGTGGGGAACTAGGTCTTTCTCTGTGGTCTACACAGGGGATTCAGACATCCTTTCGTCTTGGGCGATGCAAGACGAGCCTGCATTCAAATCACTGCAGGGATATCCGGCCTTATTTCGAGACAGGGCATCGTGGTGTCCATTCCACTTGAGGCCGCAAACTCAGGGTCCCTCTCACATACCTAGAGCTGAGAGAAGCCTCCTCTTGAGGTGCTTGAGGTAAGGTGGTATTCCTCTTGAGTCGAAGCCAGGGACTAACCTCTCATCTCGAGTTGATTTTTGGTCCACGGAGCTCTTTCATGTTGCTACAGTGACCTTAGGATCCCTCTAGCCTTGAAACAGTGTTCTTGGGGTTTCTCTGGAGTGCCATCAAGGAAATCAAGGCTCCTTTCATGTGTGATGTGCAACACGGAATTGCTCTGCATGCAGTGCAGGGGAATCAGGCCTCATCTCGCGGCGAGGGGGAGGTCTCATGGTTTTTCTCGAGTTGCGGCGGGAACCTGGGGTATATTCTCGAGTTACGACGGGGATGGCCCTTCCACCCACGTGTTTGTTGAGCGACGTCAGACTCCTGCATAGTTGCGAGGGACATCTCGGGATTCTCCTCGAGGCTTGGCAGGGCAATTGGGACGCCTCTCCAGCTGAGGCGGGAGACCAAGTGTCCCTTTCCACGTGCCACAGGAATCCTGGGACTCCTATCAAGTTTCACGAGGAGTCAGGCATCGTCTCCTTTGGAGGCACTGATCTCCGCGTACCTCTGAAGTTTTCAAAGGATGTGAGGCTTCCGGTCGCGATGAGGTGGGGAACTAGGTCTTTCTCTGTGGTCTACACAGGGGATTCAGACATCCTTTCGTCTTGGGCGATGCAAGACGAGCCTGCATTCAAATCACTGCAGGGATATCCGGCCTTATTTCGAGACAGGGCATCGTGGTGTCCATTCCACTTGAGGCCGCAAACTCAGGGTCCCTCTCACATACCTAGAGCTGAGAGAAGCCTCCTCTTGAGGTGCTTGTGGTAAGGTGGTATTCCTCTGGAGTCGAAGCCAGGGCCTAACCTCTCATCTCGAGTTGATTTTTGGTCCACGGAGCTCTTTCATGTTGCTACAGTGACCTCAGGATCCCTCTAGCCTTGAAACAGTGTTCTTGGGGTTTCTCTGGAGTGCCATCAAGGAAATCAAGGCTCCTTTCATGTGTGATGTGCAACACGGAATTGCTCTGCATGCAGTGCAGGGGAATCGGGCCTCATCTCGCGGCGAGGGGGAGTTCTCATGGTTTTTCTCGAGTTGCGGCGGGAACCTGGGGTATATTCTCGAGTTACGACGGGGATGGCCCTTCCACACACGTGTTTGTTCAGCGACGTCAGGACTCCTGCCTAGTTGCGAGGCACAACTCGGGATTCTCCTCGAGGCTTGGCAGGGCAATTGGGACGCCTCTCCAGCTTAGGAGGGAGACCAAGTGTCCCTTTCCACGTGCCACAGGAATCCTGGGACTCCTATCAAGTTTCACGAGGAGTCAGGCATCGTCTCCTTTGAAGGCACTGATCTCAGTGTACCTCTGGAGTTTTCAAAGGATGTGAGGCCTCCGGTCGCCATGAGGTGGGGAACTAGGTCTTTCTCAGTGGTCTACACTGGGGATTCAGACATCCTTTCGTCTTGGGAGATGCAAGACGAGCCTGCATTCAAGTCACTGCAGGGATATCCGGCCTTATTTCGAGTCAGGGAATCGCGGTGTCCATTCCACTTGAGGCCGCAAACTCAGGGTCCCTCTCACATACCTAGAGCTGAGAGAAGCCTCCTCTTGAGGTGCTTGTGGTAAGGTGGTATTCCTCTGGAGTCGAAGCCAGGGACTAACCTCTCATCTCGAGTAGATTTTTGGTCCACGGAGCTCTTTCATGTTGCTACAGTGAATTCACGATCCCTCTAGCCTTGAAACAGTGTTCTTGGGGTTTCTCTGGAGTGCCATCAAGGAAATCAAGGCTCCTTTCATGTGTGATGTGCAACACGGAATTGCTCTACAAGCAGTGCAGGGGAATCGGGCCTCATCTCGCGGCGAGGGGGAAGTCTCATGGTTTTTCTCGAGTTGCGGCGGGAACCTGGGGTATATTCTCGAGTTACGACGGGGATGGCACTTCCACACACGTGAATTGTTCAGCGACGTCAGGACTCCTGCCTAGTTGCGAGGGACAACTGGGGATTCTCCTCGAGGCTTGGCAGGGCAATTGGGACGCCTCTCCAGCTGAGGCGGGAGACCAAGGGTCCCTTTCCATGTTCCACAGGAATCCTGGGACTCCTATCAAGTTTCACGAGGAGTCAGGCATCATCTCCTTTGGAGGCACTGATCTCCGTGTACCTCTGGAGTTTTCAAAGGATGTGAGGCCTCCGGTCGGGATGAGGTGGGGAACTAGGTCTTTTCTGTGCTCTCCACAGGGGATTCAGACATACTTTCGTCTTGGGAGATGCAAGACGAGCCTGCATTCAAGTCACTGCAGGGATATCCGGCCTTATTTCAAGTCAGGGCATCGCGGTGTCCATTCCACTTGAGGCCGTAAAATCAGGGTCCCTCTCACATACCTAGAGCTGAGAGAAGCCTCCTCTTGAGGTGCTTGTGGTAAGGTGGTATTCCTCTGGAGTCGAAGCCAGGGACTAACCTCTCATCTCGAGTTGATTTTTGGTCCATGGAGCTTTTTCGTGTTGCTACAGTGACCTCAGGATCCCTCTAGCCTTGAAACAGTGTTCTTGGGGTTTCTCTGGAGTGCCATCAAGGAAATCAAGGCTCCTTTCATGTGTGATGTGCAACACGGAATTGCTCTGCACGCAGTGCAGGGGAATCGGGCCTCATCTCGCGGCGAGGGGGAAGTCTCATGGTTTTTTTCGAGTTGCGGCGGGAACCTGGGGTATATTCTCGAGTTACGACGGGGATGGCCCTTCCACCCACGTGTTTGTTCAGCGACGTCAGGACTCCTGCCTAGTTGCGAGGGACAACTCGGGATTCTCCTCGAGGCTTGGCAGGGCAATTGGGACGCCTCTCCATCTGAGGCGGGAGACCAAGGGTCCCTTTCCACGTGCCACAGGAATCCTGGGACTCCTATCAAGTTTCACGAGGAGTCAGGCATCGTCTCCTTTGGAGGCACTGATCTTCGCGTACCTCTGGAGTTTTCAAAGGATGTGAGGCCTCCAGTCGCGATGAGGTGGGTAACTAGTTCTTTCTCTGTGGTCTACACTGGGGATTCAGACATCCTTTTGTCTTGGGAGATGCAAGACGAGCCTGCATTCAAGTCACTGCAGGGATATCCAGCCTTATTTCGAGTCAGGGCATCGCGGTGTCCATTCCACTTGAGGCCGCAAACTCAGGGTCCCTCTCACATACCTAGAGCTGAGAGAAGCCTCCTCTTGAGGTGCTTGTGGTAAGGTGGTATTCCTCTGGAGTCGAAGCCAGGAAATAACCTCTCATCTCGAGTTGATTTTTGGTCCACGGAGCTCTTTCGTGTTGCTACAATGACCTCAGGATCCCTCTAGCCTTGAAACAGTGTTCTTGGGGTTTCTCTGGAGTGCCACCAAGGAAATCAAGGCTCCTTTCATGTGTGATGTGCAACACGGAATTGCTCTGCATGCAGTGCAGGGGAATCGGGCCTCATCTCGCGGCGAGGGGGAAGTCTCATGGTTTTTCTCGAGTTCCGGCGGGAACCTGGGGTATATTCTCGAGTTACGACGGGGGTGTCCCTTCCACACACGTGTTTGTTCAGCGACGGCAGGACTGCTGCCTAGTCACGATGGACAACTCGGGATTCTCCTCGAGGCTTGGCAGGGCATTTGGGACGCCTCTCCAGCTGAGGCGGGAGACCAAGGGTCCCTTTCCAAGTGCACAGGAATCCTAGGGCTCCTATCAAGTTTCACGTGGAGTCAGGCATCGTCTCCTTTGGAGGCACTGATCTCCGCGTACCTGTGAAGTTTTCAAAGGATGTGAGGCATCCGGTCGCGATGAGGTGGGGAACTAGGTCTTTCTCTGTGGTCTCCACAGGGGATTCAGACATCCTTTCGTCTTGGGAGATGCAAGACGAGCCTGCATTCAAGTCACTGCAGGGATATCCACCCTTATTTCGAGTCAGGGCATCGCGGTGTCCTTTCCACCTGATATCGCAAACTCAGGGTCCCTCTCACATACCTAGAGCTGAGAGAAGCCTCCTCTTGAAGTGCTTGTGGTAAGGTGGTATTCCTCTGGAGTCGAAGCCAGGGACTAACCTCTCATCTCGAGTTGATTTTTCGTCCGCGGAGCCCTTTCGTGTTGCTACAGTGACATCAGGATCCCTCTAGCCTTGAAATAGTGTTCTTGGTTTTCTCTGGAGTCCCACCAAGGAAATCAAGGCTTCTTTCATGTGTGATGTGCAACACGGAATTGCTCTGCACGCAGTGCAGGGGAATCGGGCCTCATCTCGCGGCGAGGGGGAAGTCTCATGGTTTTTCTCGAGTTGCGGCGAGAACCTGGGGTATATTCTCGAGTTACGACGGGGATGGCACTTCCACACACGTGATTGTTCAGCGATGTCAGGACTCCTGCCTAGTTGCGAGGGACAACTGGGGATTCTCCTCGAGGCTTGGCAGGGCAATTGGGACGCCTCTCCAGCTGAGGCGGGAGACCAAGGGTCCCTTTCCATGTGCCACAGGAATCCTGGGACTCCTATCAAGTTTCACGAGGAGTCAGGCATCGTCTCCTTTGGAGGCACTGATCTCCGCATACCTCTGGAGTTTTCAAAGAATGTGAGGCCTCCGGTCGCCATGAGGTGGGGAACTAGGTCTTTCTCTGTGGTCTCCACAGGGGATTCAGACATCCTTTCATCTTGGGAGATGCAAGACGAGCCTGCATTCAAGTCACTGCAGGGATATCCGGCCTTATTTCGAGTCAGGGCATCGCGGTGTCCATTCTACTTGAGGCCGCAAACTCAGGGTCGCTCTCACATTGCTAGAGCTGTGAGAAGCCTCCTCTTTAGGTGCTTGTGGTAAAGTGGTATTCCTCTGGAGTGGAAGCCAGGGACTAACCTCTCATCTCGAGTTGATTTTTGGTCCACGGAGCTCTTTCGTGTTGCTACAGTGACCTCAGGATCCCTCTAGCCTTGAAACAGTGTTCTTGGGGTTTCTCTGGAGTGCCATCAAGGAAATCAAGGCTCCTTTCATGTGTGATGTGCAACACGGAATTGCTCTGCACGCAGTGCAGGGGAATCGATCCTCATCTCGCGGCGAGGGGGAAGTCTCATGGTTTTTCTCGAGTTGCGGCGGGAACCTGGGGTATATTCTCGAGTTCCGACGGGGATGGCCCTTCCACCCACGTGTTTCTTCAGCGACGTCAGGACTCCTGCCTAGTTGCGAGGGACAACTCGGGATTCTCCTTGAGGCTTGGCAGGGCAATTGGGACGCCTCTCCAGCTGAGGCGGGAGACCAAGGGTCCCTTTCCACGTGCCACAGGAATCCTCGGACTCCTATCAAGTTTCACGAGGAGTCAGGCATCGTCTCCTTTGGAGGCACTGATCTCCGCGTACCTCTGGAATTTTCAAAGGATGTGAGGCTTCCGGTCGCGATGAGGTGGGGAACTAGGTCTTTCTCTGTGGTCTACAGAGGGGATTCAGACATCCTTTCGTCTTGGGAGATGCAATACGAGCCTGCATTCAAGTCACTGCAGGGATATCCAGCCTTATTTCGAGTCAGGGCATCGTGGTGTCCTTTCCACTTGAGGCCGCAAACTCAGGGTCCCTCTCACATACCTAGAGCTGAGAGAAGCCTCCTCTTGAGGTGCTTGTGGTAAGGTGGTATTCCTCTGGTGTTGAAGCCAGGGACTAACCTCTCATCTCGAGTTGATTTTTGGTCCGCGGAGCTCTTTCGTGTTGCTACAGTGACCTCAGGATCCCTCTAGCCTTGAAACAGTGTTCTTGGGTTTTCTCTGGAGTCCCACCAAGCAAATCAAGGCTCCTTTCATGTGTGATGTGCAACACGGAATTGCTTTACAAGCAGTGCAGGGGAATCGGGCCTCATCTCGCGGCGAGGGGGAAGACTCATGGTTTTTCTCGAGTTGCGGCGGTAACCTGGGGTATATTCTCGAGTTACGATGGGGATGGCACTTCCACACACGTGAATTGTTCAGCGACGTCAGGACTCCTGCCTAGTTGCGAGGGACAACTGGGGATTCTCCTCGAGGCTTGGCAGGGCAATTGGGACGCCTCTCCAGCTGAGGCGGGAGACCAAGGGTCCCTTTCCATGTGCCACAGGAATCCTGGGACTCCTATCAAGTTTCACGAGGAGTCAGGCATCATCTCCTTTGGAGGCACTGATCTCCGTGTACCTCTGGAGTTTTCAAAGGATGTGAGGCCTCCGGTCGGGATGAGGTGGGGAACTAGGTCTTTTCTGTGCTCTCCACAGGGGATTCAGACATACTTTCGTCTTGGGAGATGCAAGACGAGCCTGCATTCAAGTCACTGCAGGGATATCCGGCCTTATTTCGAGTCAGGGCATCGCGGTGTCCATTCCACTTGAGGCCGTAAACTCAGGGTCCCTCTCACATACCTAGAGCTGAGAGAAGCCTCCTCTTGAGGTGCTTGTGGTAAGGTGGTATTCCTCTGGAGTCGAAGCCAGGGACTAACCTCTCATCTCGAGTTGATTTTTGGTCCATGGAGCTTTTTCGTGTTGCTACAGTGACCTCAGGATCCCTCTAGCCTTGAAACAGTGTTCTTGGGGTTTCTCTGGAGTGCCATCAAGGAAATCAAGGCTCCTTTCATGTGTGATGTGCAACACGGAATTGCTCTGCACGCAGTGCAGGGGAATCGGGCCTCATCTCGCGGCGAGGGGGAAGTCTCATGGTTTTTTTCGAGTTGCGGCGGGAACCTGGGGTATATTCTCGAGTTAGGACGGGGATGGCCCTTCCACCCACGTGTTTGTTCAGCGACGTCAGGACTCCTGCCTAGTTGCGAGGGACAACTCGGGATTCTCCTCGAGGCTTGGCAGGGCAATTGGGACGCCTCTCCATCTGAGGCGGGAGACCAAGGGTCCCTTTCCACGTGCCACAGGAATCCTGGGACTCCTATCAAGTTTCACGAGGAGTCAGGCATCGTCTCCTTTGGAGGCACTGATCTTCGCGTACCTCTGGAGTTTTCAAAGGATGTGAGGCCTCCAGTCGCGATGAGGTGGGGAATTAGGTCTTTCTCTGTGGTCTACACTGGGGATTCAGACATCCTTTCGTCCTGGGAGTTGCAAGACGAGCCTGCATTCAAGTCACTGCAGGGATATCCAGCCTTATTTCGAGTCAGGGCATCGCGGTGTCCATTCCACTTGAGGACGCAAACTCAGGGTCCCTCTCACATACCTAGAGCTGAAAGAAGCCTCCTCTTGAGGTGCTTGTGGTAAGGTGGTATTTCTCTGGAGTCGAAGCCAGGAAATAACCTCTCATCTCGAGTTGATTTTTGGTCCACGGAGCTCTTTCGTGTTGCTACAATGACCTCAGGATCCCTCTAGCCTTGAAACAGTGTTCTTGGGGTTTCTCTGGAGTGCCACCAAGGAAATCAAGGCTCCTTTCATGTGTGATGTGCAACACGGAATTGCTCTGCATGCAGTGCAGGGGAATCGGGCCTCATCTCGCGGCGAGGGGGAAGTCTCATGGTTTTTCTCGAGTTCCGGCGGGAACCTGGGGTATATTCTCGAGTTACGACGGGGATGGCCCTTCCACACACGTGTTTGTTCAGCGACGGCAGGACTGCTGCCTAGTCACGAGGGACAACTCGGGATTCTCCTCGAGGCTTGGCAGGGCATTTGGGACGCCTCTCCAGCTGAGGCGGGAGACCAAGGGTCCCTTTCCACGTGCACAGGAATCCTGGCGCTCCTATCAAGTTTCACGTGGAGTCAGGCATCGTCTCCTTTGGAGGCACTGATCTCCGCGTTCCTGTGAAGTTTTCAAAGGATGTGAGGCATCCGGTCGCGATGAGGTGGGGAACTAGGTCTTTCTCTGTGGTCTCCACAGGGGATTCAGACATCCTTTCGTCTTGGGAGATGCAAGACGAGCCTGCATTCAAGTCACTGCAGGGATATCCACCCTTATTTCGAGTCAGGGCATCGCGGTGTCCTTTCCACCTGATATCGCAAACTCAGGGTCCCTCTCACATACCTAGAGCTGAGAGAAGCCTCCTCTTGAAGTGCTTGTGGTAAGGTGGTATTCCTCTGGAGTCGAAGCCAGGGACTAACCTCTCATCTCGAGTTGATTTTTGGTCCGCGGAGCCCTTTCGTGTTGCTACAGTGACATCAGGATCCCTCTAGCCTTGAAATAGTGTTCTTGGGTTTTCTCTGGAGTCCCACCAAGGAAATCAAGGCTTCTTTCATGTGTGATGTGCAACACGGAATTGCTCTGCACGCAGTGCAGGGGAATCGGGCCTCATCTCGCGGCGATTGGGAAGTCTCATGGTTTTTCTCGAGTTGCGGCGGGAACCTGGGGTATATTCTCGAGTTACGACGGGGATGGCACTTCCACACACGTGATTGTTCAGCGATGTCAGGACTCCTGCCTAGTTGCGAGGGACAACTCGGGATTCTCCTCGAGGCTTGGCAGGGCAATTGGGACGCCTCTCCAGCTGAGGCGGGAGACCAAGGGTCCCTTTCCATGTGCCACAGGAATCCTGGGACTCCTATCAAGTTTCACGAGGAGTCAGGCATCGTCTCCTTTGGAGGCACTGATCTCCGCATACCTCTGGAGTTTTCAAAGAATGTGAGGCCTCCGGTCGCCATGAGGTGGTGAACTAGGTCTTTCTCTGTGGTCTCCACAGGGGATTCAGACATCCTTTCATCTTGGGAGATGCAAGACGAGCTTGCATTCAAGTCACTGCAGGGATATCCGGCCTTATTTCGAGTCAGGGCATCGCGGTGTCCATTCTACTTGAGGCCGCAAACTCAGGGTCGCTCTCACATAGCTAGAGCTGTGAGAAGCCTCCTCTTTAGGTGCTTGTGGTAAGGTGGTATTCCTCTGGAGTGGAAGCCAGGGACTAACCTCTCATCTCGAGTTGATTTTTGGTCCACGGAGCTCTTTCGTGTTGCTACAGTGACCTCAGGATCCCTCTAGCCTTGAAACAGTGTTCTTGGGGTTTCTCTGGAGTGCCATCAAGGAAATCAAGGCTCCTTTCATGTGTGATGTGCAACACGGAATTGCTCTGCACGCAGTGCAGGGGAATCGATCCTCATCTCGCGGCGAGGGGGAAGTCTCATGGTTTTTCTCGAGTTGCGGCGGGAACCTGGGGTATATTCTCGAGTTCCGACGGGGATGGCCCTTCCACCCACGTGTTTCTTCAGCGACGTCAGGACTCCTGCCTAGTTGCGAGGGACAACTCGGGATTCTCCTCGAGGCTTGGCAGGGCAATTGGGACGCCTCTCCAGCTGAGGCGGGAGACCAAGGGTCCCTTTCCATGTGCCACAGGAATCCTGGGACTCCTATCAAGTTTCACGAGGAGTCAGGCATCATCTCCTTTCGAGGCACTGATCTCCGCGTACCTCTGGAGTTTTCAAAGGATGTGAGGCCTTCGGTCGCGATGAGATGGGGAACTAGGTCTTTCTCTGTGGTCTCCACAGGGGATTCAGACATCCTTTCGTCTTGAGAGATGCAAGACGAGCCTGCATTCAAGTCACTGCAGGGATATCCGGCCTTATTTCGAGCCAGGGCATCGCGGTGTCCATTCCACTTGAGGCCGCAAACTCAGGGTCCCTCTCACATACCTAGAGCTGAGAGAAGCCTCCTCTTGAGGTGCTTGTGGTAAGGTGGTATTCCTCTGGAGTCGAAGCCAGGGACTAACCTCTCATCTCGAGTTGATTTTTCGTCCACGGAGCTCTTTTGTGTTGCTACAGTGACCTCAGGATCCCTCTAGCCTTGAAACAGTGTTCTTGGGGTTTCTCTGGAGTGCCATCAAGGAAATCAAGGCTCCTTTCATGTGTGATGTGCAACACGGAATTGCTCTGCACGCAGTGCAGGGGATTCGGGCCTCATCTCGCGGCGAGGGGGAAGTCTCATGGTTTTTCTCGAGTTGTGGCGGGAACCTGGGGTATATTCTCGAGTTACGACGGGAATGGCCCTTCCACACACGTGTTTGTTCAGCGACGTCAGGACTCCTGCCTAGTTGCGAGGGACAACTCGGGATTCTCCTCGAGGCTTGGCAGGGCAATTGGGACGCCTCTCCATCTGAGGCGGGAGACCAAGGGTCCCTTTCCACGTGCCACAGGAATCCTGGGACTCCTATCAAGTTTCACGAGGAGTCAGGCATCGTCTCCTTTGGAGGCACTGATCTCCGCGTACCTCTGGAATTTTCAAAGGATGTGAGGCTTCCGGTCGCGATGAGGTGGGGAACTAGGTCTTTCTCTGTGGTCTACACAGGGGATTCAGACATCCTTTCGTCTTGGGCGATGCAAGACGAGCCTGCATTCAAATCACTGCAGGGATATCCGGCCTTATTTCGAGACAGGGCATTGTGGTGTCCATTCCACTTGAGGCCGCAAACTCAGGGTCCCTCTCACATACCTAGAGCTGAGAGAAGCCTCCTCTTGAGGTGCTTGTGGTAAGGTGGTATTCCTCTGGAGTCGAAGCCAGGGACTAACCTCTCATCTCGAGTAGATTTTTGGTCCACGGAGCTCTTTCGTGTTGCTACAGTGACCTCAGGATCCCTCTAGCCTTGAAACAGTGTTCTTGGGGTTTCTCTGGAGTGCCATCAAGGAAATCAAGGCTCCTTTCATGTGTGATGTGCAACACGGAATTGCTCTGCATGCAGTGCAGGGGAATCGGGCCTCATCTCGCGGCGAGGGGGAGGTCTCATGGTTTTTCTCGAGTTGCGGCGGGAACCTGGGGTATATTCTCGAGTTACGACGGGGATGGCCCTTCCACACACGTGTTTGTTCAGCGACGGCAGGACTCCTGCCTAGTTGCGAGGCACAACTCGGGATTCTCCTCGAGGCTTGGCAGGGCAATTGGGACGCCTCTCCAGCTTAGGAGGGAGACCAAGTGTCCCTTTCCACGTGCCACAGGAATCCTGGGACTCCTATCAAGTTTCACGAAGAGTCAGGCATCGTCTCCTTTGAAGGCACTGATCTCAGTGTACCTCTGGAGTTTTCAAAGGATGTGAGGCCTCCGGTCGCGATGAGGTGGGGAACTAGGTCTTTCTCAGTGGTCTACACTGGGGATTCAGACATCCTTTCGTCTTGGGAGATGCAAGACGAGCCTGCATTCAAGTCACTGCAGGGATATCCAGCCTTATTTCGAGTCAGGGCATCGCGGTGTCCATTCCACTTGAGGCCGCAAACTCAGGGTCCCTCTCACATACCTAGAGCTGAGAGAAGCCTCCTCTTGAGGTGCTTGTGGTAAGGTGGTATTCCTCTGGAGTCGAAGCCAGGGACTAACCTCTCATCTCGAGTAGATTTTTGGTCCACGGAGCTCTTTCATGTTGCTACAGTGAATTCACGATCCCTCTAGCCTTGAAACAGTGTTCTTGGGGTTTCTCTGGAGTGCCATCAAGGAAATCAATGCTTCTTTCATGTGTGATGTGCAACACGGAATTACTCTGCACGCAGTGCAGGGGAATCGGTCCTCATCTCGCGGCGAGGGGGAAGTCTCATGGTTTTTCTCGAGTTGCGGCGGGAACCTGGGGTATATTCTCGAGTTACGACGGGGATGGCCCTTCCACCCACGTGATTGTTCAGCGACGTCAGGACTCCTGCCTAGTTGCGAGGGACAACTCGGGATTCTCCTCGAGGCTTGGCAGGGCAATTGGGACGCCTCTCCAGCTGAGGCGGGAGACCAAGGGTCCCTTTCCACGTGCCACAGGAATCCTGGGACTCCTATCAAGTTTCACGAGGAGTCAGGCATCGTCTCCTTTGGAGGCACTGATCTCCGCGTACCTCTGGAGTTTTCAAAGGATGTGAGGCCTCCGGTCGCGATGAGGTGGGGAACTAGGTCTTTCTCTGTGGTCTCCACAGGGGATTCAGACATCCTTTCATCTTGGGAGATGCAATACGAGCCTGCATTCAAGTCACTGTAGGGATATCCAGCCTTATTTCGAGTCAGGGCATCGTGGTGTCCTTTCCACTTGAGGACGCAAACTCAGGGTCCCTCTCACATACCTAGAGCTGAGAGAAGCCTCCTCTTGAGGTGCTTGTGGTAAGGTGGTATTCCTCTGGAGTCGAAGCCAGGGACTAACCTCTCATCTCGAGTTGATTTTTGGTCCATGGAGCTTTTTCGTGTTGCTACAGTGACCTCAGGATCCCTCTAGCCTTGAAACAGTGTTCTTGGGGTTTCTCTGGAGTGCCATCAAGGAAATCAAGGCTCCTTTCATGTGTGATGTGCAACACGGAATTGCTCTGCACGCAGTGCAGGGGAATCGGGCCTCATCTCGCGGCGAGGGGGAAGTCTCATGGTTTTTTTCGAGTTGCGGCGGGAACCTGGGGTATATTCTCGAGTTAGGACGGGGATGGCCCTTCCACCCACGTGTTTGTTCAGCGACGTCAGGACTCCTGCCTAGTTGCGAGGGACAACTCGGGATTCTCCTCGAGGCTTGGCAGGGCAATTGGGACGCCTCTCCATCTGAGGCGGGAGACCAAGGGTCCCTTTCCACGTGCCACAGGAATCCTGGGACTCCTATCAAGTTTCACGAGGAGTCAGGCATCGTCTCCTTTGGAGGCACTGATCTTCGCGTACCTCTGGAGTTTTCAAAGGATGTGAGGCCTCCAGTCGCGATGAGGTGGGGAATTAGGTCTTTCTCTGTGGTCTACACTGGGGATTCAGACATCCTTTCGTCCTGGGAGTTGCAAGACGAGCCTGCATTCAAGTCACTGCAGGGATATCCAGCCTTATTTCGAGTCAGGGCATCGCGGTGTCCATTCCACTTGAGGCCGCAAACTCAGGGTCCCTCTCACATACCTAGAGCTGAAAGAAGCCTCCTCTTGAGGTGCTTGTGGTAAGGTGGTATTTCTCTGGAGTCGAAGCCAGGAAATAACCTCTCATCTCGAGTTGATTTTTGGTCCACGGAGCTCTTTCGTGTTGCTACAATGACCTCAGGATCCCTCTAGCCTTGAAACAGTGTTCTTGGGGTTTCTCTGGAGTGCCACCAAGGAAATCAAGGCTCCTTTCATGTGTGATGTGCAACACGGAATTGCTCTGCATGCAGTGCAGGGGAATCGGGCCTCATCTCGCGGCGAGGGGGAAGTCTCATGGTTTTTCTCGAGTTCCGGCGGGAACCTGGGGTATATTCTCGAGTTACGACGGGGGTGTCCCTTCCACACACGTGTTTGTTCAGCGACGGCAGGACTGCTGCCTAGTCACGAGGGACAACTCGGGATTCTCCTCGAGGCTTGGCAGGGCATTTGGGACGCCTCTCCAGCTGAGGCGGGAGACCAAGGGTCCCTTTCCACGTGCACAGGAATCCTGGCGCTCCTATCAAGTTTCACGTGGAGTCAGGCATCGTCTCCTTTGGAGGCACTGATCTCCGCGTTCCTGTGAAGTTTTCAAAGGATGTGAGGCATCCGGTCGCGATGAGGTGGGGAACTAGGTCTTTCTCTGTGGTCTCCACAGGGGATTCAGACATCCTTTCGTCTTGGGAGATGCAAGACGAGCCTGCATTCAAGTCACTGCAGGGATATCCACCCTTATTTCGAGTCAGGGCATCGCGGTGTCCTTTCCACCTGATATCGCAAACTCAGGGTCCCTCTCACATACCTAGAGCTGAGAGAAGCCTCCTCTTGAAGTGCTTGTGGTAAGGTGGTATTCCTCTGGAGTCGAAGCCAGGGACTAACCTCTCATCTCGAGTTGATTTTTGGTCCGCGGAGCCCTTTCGTGTTGCTACAGTGACATCAGGATCCCTCTAGCCTTGAAATAGTGTTCTTGGGTTTTCTCTGGAGTCCCACCAAGGAAATCAAGGCTTCTTTCATGTGTGATGTGCAACACGGAATTGCTCTGCACGCAGTGCAGGGGAATCGGGCCTCATCTCGCGGCGATTGGGAAGTCTCATGGTTTTTCTCGAGTTGCGGCGGGAACCTGGGGTATATTCTCGAGTTACGACGGGGATGGCACTTCCACACACGTGATTGTTCAGCGATGTCAGGACTCCTGCCTAGTTGCGAGGGACAACTCGGGATTCTCCTCGAGGCTTGGCAGGGCAATTGGGACGCCTCTCCAGCTGAGGCGGGAGACCAAGGGTCCCTTTCCATGTGCCACAGGAATCCTGGGACTCCTATCAAGTTTCACGAGGAGTCAGGCATCGTCTCCTTTGGAGGCACTGATCTCCGCATACCTCTGGAGTTTTCAAAGAATGTGAGGCCTCCGGTCGCCATGAGGTGGTGAACTAGGTCTTTCTCTGTGGTCTCCACAGGGGATTCAGACATCCTTTCATCTTGGGAGATGCAAGACGAGCTTGCATTCAAGTCACTGCAGGGATATCCGGCCTTATTTCGAGTCAGGGCATCGCGGTGTCCATTCTACTTGAGGCCGCAAACTCAGGGTCGCTCTCACATAGCTAGAGCTGTGAGAAGCCTCCTCTTTAGGTGCTTGTGGTAAGGTGATATTCCTCTGGAGTGGAAGCCAGGGACTAACCTCTCATCTCGAGTTGATTTTTGGTCCACGGAGCTCTTTCGTGTTGCTACAGTGACCTCAGGATCCCTCTAGCCTTGAAACAGTGTTCTTGGGGTTTCTCTGGAGTGCCATCAAGGAAATCAAGGCTCCTTTCATGTGTGATGTGCAACACGGAATTGCTCTGCACGCAGTGCAGGGGAATCGATCCTCATCTCGCGGCGAGGGGGAAGTCTCATGGTTTTTCTCGAGTTGCGGCGGGAACCTGGGGTATATTCTCGAGTTCCGACGGGAATGGCCCTTCCACCCACGTGTTTCTTCAGCGACGTCAGGGCTCCTGCCTAGTTGCGAGGGACAACTCGGGATTCTCCTCGAGGCTTGGCAGGGCAATTGGGACGCCTCTCCAGCTGAGGCGGGAGACCAAGGGTCCCTTTCCATGTGCCACAGGAATCCTGGGACTCCTATCAAGTTTCACGAGGAGTCAGGCATCATCTCCTTTCGAGGCACTGATCTCCGCGTACCTCTGGAGTTTTCAAAGGATGTGAGGCCTTCGGTCGCGATGAGATGGGGAACTAGGTCTTTCTCTGTGGTCTCCACAGGGGATTCAGACATCCTTTCGTCTTGAGAGATGCAAGACGAGCCTGCATTCAAGTCACTGCAGGGATATCCGGCCTTATTTCGAGCCAGGGCATCGCGGTGTCCATTCCACTTGAGGCCGCAAACTCAGGGTCCCTCTCACATACCTAGAGCTGAGAGAAGCCTCCTCTTGAGGTGCTTGTGGTAAGGTGGTATTCCTCTGGAGTCGAAGCCAGGGACTAACCTCTCATCTCGAGTTGATTTTTCGTCCACGGAGCTCTTTTGTGTTGCTACAGTGACCTCAGGATCCCTCTAGCCTTGAAACAGTGTTCTTGGGGTTTCTCTGGAGTGCCATCAAGGAAATCAAGGCTCCTTTCATGTGTGATGTGCAACACGGAATTGCTCTGCACGCAGTGCAGGGGATTCGGGCCTCATCTCGCGGCGAGGGGGAAGTCTCATGGTTTTTCTCGAGTTGTGGCGGGAACCTGGGGTATATTCTCGAGTTACGACGGGAATGGCCCTTCCACACACGTGTTTCTTCAGCGACGTCAGGACTCCTGCCTAGTTGCGAGGGACAACTCGGGATTCTCCTCGAGGCTTGGCAGGGCAATTGGGACGCCTCTCCAGCTGAGGCGGGAGACCAAGGGTCCCTTTCCACGTGCCACAGGAATCCTGGGACTCCTATCAAGTTTCACGAGGAGTCAGGCATCGTCTCCTTTGGAGGCACTGATCTCCGCGTACCTCTGGAATTTTCAAAGGATGTGAGGCTTCCGGTCGCGATGAGGTGGGGAACTAGGTCTTTCTCTGTGGTCTACACAGGGGATTCAGACATCCTTTCGTCTTGGGCGATGCAAGACGAGCCTGCATTCAAATCACTGCAGGGATATCCGGCCTTATTTCGAGACAGGGCATTGTGGTGTCCATTCCACTTGAGGCCGCAAACTCAGGGTCCCTCTCACATACCTAGAGCTGAGAGAAGCCTCCTCTTGAGGTGCTTGTGGTAAGGTGGTATTCCTCTGGAGTCGAAGCCAGGGACTAACCTCTCATCTCGAGTTGATTTTTAGTCCACGGAGCTCTTTCGTGTTGCTACAGTGACCTCAGGATCCCTCTAGCCTTGAAACAGTGTTCTTGGGGTTTCTCTGGAGTGCCATCAAGGAAATCAAGGCTCCTTTCATGTGTGATGTGCAACACGGAATTGCTCTGCATGCAGTGCAGGGGAATCGGGCCTCATCTCGCGGCGAGGGGGAGGTCTCATGGTTTTTCTCGAGTTGCGGCGGGAACCTGGGGTATATTCTCGAGTTACGACGGGGATGGCCCTTCCACACACGTGTTTGTTCAGCGACGGCAGGACTCCTGCCTAGTTGCGAGGCACAACTCGGGATTCTCCTCGAGGCTTGGCAGGGCAATTGGGACGCCTCTCCAGCTTAGGAGGGAGACCAAGGGTCCCTTTCCACGTGCCACAGGAATCCTGGGACTCCTATCAAGTTTCACGAAGAGTCAGGCATCGTCTCCTTTGAAGGCACTGATCTCAGTGTACCTCTGGAGTTTTCAAAGGATGTGAGGCCTCCGGTCGCGATGAGGTGGGGAACTAGGTCTTTCTCAGTGGTCTACACTGGGGATTCAGACATCCTTTCGTCTTGGGAGATGCAAGACGAGCCTGCATTCAAGTCACTGCAGGGATATCCAGCCTTATTTCGAGTCAGGGCATCGCGGTGTCCATTCCACTTGAGGCCACAAACTCAGGGTCCCTCTCACATACCTAGAGCTGAGTGAAGCCTCCACTTGAGGTGCTTGTGGTAAGGTGGTATTCCTCTGGAGTCGAAGCCAGGGACTAACCTCTCATCTCGAGTAGATTTTTGGTCCACGGAGCTCTTTCATGTTGCTACAGTGAATTCACGATCCCTCTAGCCTTGAAACAGTGTTCTTGGGGTTTCTCTGGAGTGCCATCAAGGAAATCAAGGCTTCTTTCATGTGTGATGTGCAACACGGAATTACTCTGCACGCAGTGCAGGGGAATCGGTCCTCATCTCGCGGCGAGGGGGAAGTCTCATGGTTTTTCTCGAGTTGCGGCGGGAACCTGGGGTATATTCTCGAGTTACGACGGGGATGGCCCTTCCACCCACGTGATTGTTCAGCGACGTCAGGACTCCTGCCTAGTTGCGAGGGACAACTCGGGATTCTCCTCGAGGCTTGGCAGGGCAATTGGGACGCCTCTCCAGCTGAGGCGGGAGACCAAGGGTCCCTTTCCACGTGCCACAGGAATCCTGGGACTCCTATCAAGTTTCACGAGGAGTCAGGCATCGTCTCCTTTGGAGGCACTGATCTCCGCGTACCTCTGGAGTTTTCAAAGGATGTGAGGCCTCCGGTCGCGATGAGGTGGGGAACTAGGTCTTTCTCTGTGGTCTCCACAGGGGATTCAGACATCCTTTCATCTTGGGAGATGCAATACGAGCCTGCATTCAAGTCACTGTAGGGATATCCAGCCTTATTTCGAGTCAGGGCATCGTGGTGTCCTTTCCACTTGAGGACGCAAACTCAGGGTCCCTCTCACATACCTAGAGCTGAGAGAAGCCTCCTCTTGAGGTGCTTGTGGTAAGGTGGTATTCCTCTGGAGTCGAAGCCAGGGACTAACCTCTCATCTCGAGTTGATTTTTGGTCCGCGGAGCTCTTTCGTGTTGCTACAGTGACCTCAGGATCCCTCTAGCCTTGAAACAGTGTTCTTGGGTTTTCTCTGGAGTCCCACCAAGCAAATCAAGGCTCCTTTCATGTGTGATGTGCAACACGGAATTGCTCTACAAGCAGTGCAGGGGAATCGGGCCTCATCTCGCGGCGAGGGGGAAGACTCATGGTTTTTCTCGAGTTGCGGCGGGAACCTGGGGTATATTCTCGAGTTACGATGGGGATGGCACTTCCACACACGTGAATTGTTCAGCGACGTCAGGACTCCTGCCTAGTTGCGAGGGACAACTGGGGATTCTCCTCGAGGCTTGGCAGGGCAATTGGGACGCCTCTCCAGCTGAGGCGGGAGACCAAGGGTCCCTTTCCATGTGCCACAGGAATCCTGGGACTCCTATCAAGTTTCACGAGGAGTCAGGCATCATCTCCTTTGGAGGCACTGATCTCCGTGTACCTCTGGAGTTTTCAAAGGATGTGAGGCCTCCGGTCGCCATGAGGTGGGGAACTAGGTCTTTTCTGTGCTCTCCACAGGGGATTCAGACATACTTTCGTCTTGGGAGATGCAAGACGAGCCTGCATTCAAGTCACTGCAGGGATATCCGGCCTTATTTCGAGTCAGGGCATCACGGTGTCCTTTCCACTTGAGGCCGTAAACTCAGGGTCCCTCTCACATACCTAGAGCTGAGAGAAGCCTCCTCTTGAGGTGCTTGTGGTAAGGTGGTATTCCTCTGGAGTCGAAGCCAGGGACTAACCTCTCATCTCGAGTTGATTTTTGGTCCATGGAGCTTTTTCGTGTTGCTACAGTGACCTCAGGATCCCTCTAGCCTTGAAACAGTGTTCTTGGGGTTTCTCTGGAGTGCCATCAAGGAAATCAAGGCTCCTTTCATGTGTGATGTGCAACACGGAATTGCTCTGCACGCAGTGCAGGGGAATCGGGCCTCATCTCGCGGCGAGGGGGAAGTCTCATGGTTTTTTTCGAGTTGCGGCGGGAACCTGGGGTATATTCTCGAGTTAGGACGGGGATGGCCCTTCCACCCACGTGTTTGTTCAGCGACGTCAGGACTCCTGCCTAGTTGCGAGGGACAACTCGGGATTCTCCTCGAGGCTTGGCAGGGCAATTGGGACGCCTCTCCAGCTGAGGCGGGAGACCAAGGGTCCCTTTCCACGTGCCACAGGAATCCTGGGACTCCTATCAAGTTTCACGAGGAGTCAGGCATCGTCTCCTTTGGAGGCACTGATCTCCGCGTACCTCTGGAGTTTTCAAAGGATGTGAGGCCTCCAGTCGCGATGAGGTAGGGAACTAGGTCTTTCTCTGTGGTCTACACTGGGGATTCAGACATCCTTTCGTCTTGGGAGATGCAAGACGAGCCTGCATTCAAGTCACTGCAGGGATATCCGGCCTTATTTCGAGCCAGGGCATCGCGGTGTCCAGTCCACTTGAGGCCGCAAACTCAGGGTCCCTCTCACATACCTAGAGCTGAGAGAAGCCTCCTCTTGAGGTGCTTGTGGTAAGGTGGTATTCCTCTGCAGTCGAAGCCAGGGACTAACCTCTCATCTCGAGTTGATTTTTCGTCCACGGAGCTCTTTTGTGTTGCTACAGTGACCTCAGGATCCCTCGAGCCTTGAAACAGTGTTCTTGGGGTTTCTCTGGAGTGCCATCAAGGAAATCAAGGCTCCTTTCTTGTGTGATGTGCAACACGGAATTGCTCTGCACGCAGTGCAGGGGAATCGGGCCTCATCTCGCGGCGAGGGGGAAGTCTCATGGTTTTTCTCGAGTTGTCGCGGGAACCTGGGGTATATTCTCGAGTTACGACGGGGATGTCCCTTCCACACACGTGTTTCTTCAGTGACGTCAGGACTCCTGCCTAGTTGCGAGGGACAAATCGGGAATCTCCTCGAGAGTTGGCAGGGCATTTGGGACGCCTCTCCAGCTGAGGCGGGAGACCAAGGGTCCCTTTCCACGTGCCACAGGAATCCTGGGACTCCTATCAAGTTTCAGGAGGAGTCAGGCATCGTCTCCTTTGGAGGCACTGATCTCCGCGTACCTCTGGAATTTTCAAAGGATGTGAGTCCTCCGGTCGCCATGAGGTGGGGAACTAGGTCTTCTCTGTGCTCTTCACAGGGGATTCAGACATCCTTTCATCTTGGGAGATGCAAGACGAGCCTGCATTCAAGTCACTGCAGGGATATCCGGCCTTATTTCGAGTCAGGGTATCGCGGTGTCCATTCTACTTGAGGCCGCAAACTCAGGGTCCCTCTCACATAGCTAGAGCTGAGAGAAGCCTCCTCTTTAGGTGCTTGTGGTAAGGTGGTATTCCTCTGGAGTGGAAGCCAGGGACTAACCTCTCATCTCGAGTTGATTTTTGGTCCACGGAGCTCTTTCGTGTTGCTACAGTGATCTCAGGATCCCTCTAGCCTTGAAACAGTGTTCTTGGGGTTTCTCTGGAGTGCCATCAAGGAAATCAAGGCTCCTTTCATGTTTGATGTGCAACACGGAATTGCTCTACATGCAGTGCACGGGAATCGGGCCACATCTCACGACGAGGGGGAAGTCTCATGGTTTTTCTCGAGTTGCGGCGGGAACCTGGGGTATATTCTCGAGTTACGACGGGGATGGCCCTTCCACCCACGTGTTTCTTCAGCGACGTCACGACTCCTGCCTAGTTGCGAGGGACAACTCGGGATTCTCCTCGAGGCTTGGCAGGGCAATTGGGACGCCTCTCCAGCTGAGGCAGGAGACCAAGCGTCCCTTTCCACGTGCCACAGGAATCCTGGGACTCCTATCAAGTTTCACGAGGAGTCAGGCATCGTCTCCTTTGGAGTCACTGATCTCCGCATACCTCTGGAGTTTTCAAAGGATGTGAGGCCTCCGGTCACCATGAGGTGGTGAACTACGTCTTTCTCTGTGGTCTCCACAGGGGATTCAGACATCCTTTCATCTTGGGAGATGCAAGACGAGCCTGCATTCAAGTCACTGCAGGGATATCCGGCCTTATTTCGAGTCAGGGCATCGCAGTGTCCCTTCCACTTGAGGCCACAAACTCAGGGTCCCTCTGACATACCTAGAGCTGAGAGAAGTCTCCTGTTGAGGTGCTTGTGGTAAGGTGGTATTCCTCTGGAGTCGAAGCCAGGGACTAACCTCTCATCTCGAGTTGATTTTTGGTCCACGGAGCTCTTTCGTGTTGCTACAGTGACCTCAGGATCCCTCTAGCCATGAAACAGTGTTCTTGGGGTTTCTCTGGAGTGCCATCAAGGAAATCAAGGCTCCTTTCATGTGTGATGTGCAACACGGAATTGCTCTGCACGCAGTGCAGGGGAATCGGGCCTCATCTCGCGGCGCTGGGGAAGTCTCATGGTTTTTCTCGAGTTGCGGCGGGAACCTGGGGTATAATCTCGAGTTACGACGGGGATGGCCCTTCCACACAAGTGTTTGTTCAGCGACGGCAGGACTCCTGCCTAGTTACGAGGGACAACTCGGGATTCTCCTCGAGGCTTGACAGGGCAATTGGGACGCCTCTCCAGCTGAGGCGGGAGACCAAGGGTCCCTTTCAACGTGCCACAGGAATCCTGGGACTCCTATCAAGTTTCACGAGGAGTCAGGCATCGTCTCCTTTGGAGGCACTGATCTCCGCGTACCTCTGGAGTTTTCAAAGGATGTGAGGCCTCCGGTCCCGATGAGGTGGGGAACTAGGTCTTTCTCTGTGGTCTACACTGGGGATTCAGACATCCTTTCGTCTTGGGAGATGCAAGACGAGCATGCATTCAAGTCACTGCAGGGATATCCAGCCTTATTTCGAGTCAGGGCATCGCGGTGTCCATTCCACTTGAGGCCGCAAACTCAGGGTCCCTCTCACATACCTAGAGCTGAGAGAAGCCTCCTGTTGAGGTGCTTTTGGTAAGGTGGTATTCTTCTGGAGTCGAAGCCAGGAACTAACCGCTCATCTCGAGTTGATTTTTGGTCCACGTAGCTCTTTCGTGTTGCTACAGTGACCTCAGGATCCCTCTAGCCTTGAAACAGTGTTCTTGGGGTTTCTCTGGAGTGCCATCAAGGAAATCAAGGCTCCTTTCATGTTTGATGTGCAATACAGAATTGCTCTACATGCAGTGCACGGGAATCGGGCCTCATCTCGCGGCGAGGGGGAAGTCTCATGGTTTTTCTCGAGTTGCGGCGGGAACCTGGGGTATATTCTCGAGTTACGACGGGGATGGCCCTTCCACCCACGTGTTTGTTCCGTGACGTCACGACTCCTGCCTAGTTGCGAGGGACAACTCGGGATTCTCCTCGAGGCTTGGCAGGGCAATTGGGACGCCTCTCCAGCTGAGGCGGGAGACCAAGGGTCCCTTTCCACGTGCACAGGAATCCTGGGGCTCCTATCTAGTTTCACGAGGAGTCAGGCATCGTCTCCTTTGGAGGCACTGATCTCCGCGTACCTCTGGAGTTTTCAAAGGATGTGAGGCCTCCGGTCGCGATGAGGTGGGGAACTAGGTCTTTCTCTGTGGTCTCCACAGGGTATTCAGACATCCTTTCGTCTTGGGAGATGCAAGACGAGCCTGTATTCAAGTCACTGCAGGGATATCCGGCCTTATTTCGAGTCAGGACATCGCGGTGTCCATTCCACTTGAGGCCGCAAACTCAGGGTCCCTCTGACATACCTAGAGCTGAGAGAAGCCTCCTCTTGAGGTGCTTGTGGTAAGGTGGTATTCCTCTGGAGTCGAAGCCAGGGACTAACCTCTCATCTCGAGTTGATTTTTGGTCCACAGAGCTCTTTCGTGTTGCTACAGTGACCTCAGGATCCCTCTAGCCATGAAACAGTGTTCTTGGGGTTTCTCTGGAGTGCCATCAAGGAAATCAAGGCTCCTTTCATGTGTGATGTGCAACACGGAATTGCTCTGCACGCAGTGCAGGGGAATCGGGCCTCATCGCGTGGCGAGGGGGAAGTCTCATGGTTTTTCTCGAGTTGCGGCGGGAACCTAGGGTATATTCTCGAGTTCCGACGGGGATGGCCCTTCCACCCACGTGTTTGTTCAGCGACGTCAGGACTCCTGCCTAGTTGCGAGGGACAACTCGGAATTCTCCTCGAGGCTTGGCAGGGCAATTGGGACGCCTCTCCAGCTGAGGCGGGAGACCAAGGGTCCCTTTCCACGTGCCACAGGAATCCTGGGACTCCTATCAAGTTTCACGAGGAGTCAGGCATCATCTCCTTTGGAGGCACTGATCTCCGCGTACCTCTGGAGTTTTCAAAAGATGTGAGGCCTCCGGTCGCGATGGGGTGGGGAACTAGGTCTTTCTTTGTGGTCTCCACAGGGGATTCAGACATCCTTTCGTCTTGGGAGATGCAAGACGAGCCTGCCTTCCAGTCACTGCAGGGATATACAGCCTTATTTCGAGTCAGGGCATCGCGGTGTCCATTCCACTTGAGGCCGCAAACTCAGGGTCCCTCTCACATACCTAGAGCTGAGAGAAGCCTCCTCTTGAGGTGCTTGTGGTAAGGTGGTATTCCTCTGGAGTCGAAGCCAGGAACTAACCTCTCATCTCGAGTTGATTTTTCGTCCACGGAGCTCTTTCGTGTTGCTACAGTGACCTCAGGATCCCTCTAGCCTTGAAACAGTGTTCTTGGGGTTTCTCTGGAGTGCCACCAAAAAATCAAGGCTCCTTTCATGTGTGATGTGCAACACGAAATTGCTCTGCACGCAGTGCAGGGGAATCGGGCGTCATCTCGCCACGAGGGGGAAGTCTCATGGTTTTTCTCGAGTTCCGGCGGGAACCTGGGGTATATTCTCGAGTTACGACGGGGATGGCCCTTCCACACATGTGTTTGTTCCGCAAAGGCAGGACTGCTGCCTAGTTGCGAGGGACAACTCGGGATTCTCCTCGAGGCTTGGCAGGGCAATTGGGACGCCTCTCCAGCTGAGGCGGGAGACCAAGGGTCCCTTTCCACGTGCACAGGAATCCTGGGGCTCCTATCTAGTTTCACGAAGAGTCAGGCATCGTCTCCTTTGGAGGCACTGATCTCCGCGTACCTCTGGAGTTTTCAAAGGATGTGAGGCCTCCGGTCGCCATGAGGTGGGGAACTAGGTCTTTCTCTGTGGTCTCCACAGGGTATTCAGACATCCTTTCGTCTTGGGAGATGCAAGACGAGCCTGTATTCAACTCACTGCAGGGATATCCGGCCTTATTTCGAGTCAGGACATCGCGGTGTCCATTCCACTTGAGGCCGCAAACTCAGGGTCCCTCTCACATACCAAGAGTTGAGAGAAGCCTCCTCTTGAGGTGCTTGTGGTAAGGTGGTATTCCTCTGGAGTCGAAGCCAGGGACTAACCTCTCATCTCGAGTTGATTTTTGGTCCACGGAGCTCTTTCGTGTTGCTACAGTGACCTCAGGATCCCTCTAGCCATGAAACAGTGTTCTTGGGGTTTCTCTGGAGTGCCATCAAGGAAATCAAGGCTCCTTTCATGTGTGATGTGCAACACGGAATTGCTCTGCACGCAGTGCAGGGGAATCGGGCCTCATCGCGTGGCGAGGGGGAAGTCTCATGGTTTTTCTCGAGTTGCGGCGGGAACCTAGGGTATATTCTCGAGTTCCGACGGGGATGGCCCTTCCACCCACGTGTTTGTTCAGCGACGTCAGGACTCCTGCCTAGTTGCGAGGGACAACTCGGAATTCTCCTCGAGGCTTGGCAGGGCAATTGGGACGCCTCTCCAGCTGAGGCGGGAGACCAAGGGTCCCTTTCCACGTGCCACAGGAATCCTGGGACTCCTATCTAGTTTCACGAGGAGTCAGGCATCATCTCCTTTGGAGGCACTGATCTCCGCGTACCTCTGGAGTTTTCAAAGGATGTGAGGCCTCCGGTCGCGATGGGGTGGGGAACTAGGTCTTTCTCTGTGGTCTCCACAGGGGATTCAGACATCCTTTCGTCTTGGGAGATGCAAGACGAGCCTGTATTCAACTCACTGCAGGGATATCCGGCCTTATTTCGAGTCAGGACATCGCGGTGTCCATTCCACTTGAGGCCGCAAACTCAGGGTCCCTCTCACATACCAAGAGTTGAGAGAAGCCTCCTCTTGAGGTGCTTGTGGTAAGGTGGTATTCCTCTGGAGTCGAAGCCAGGGACTAACCTCTCATCTCGAGTTGATTTTTGGTCCACGGAGCTCTTTCGTGTTGCTACAGTGACCTCAGGATCCCTCTAGTCATGAAACAGTGTTCTTGGGGTTTCTCTGGAGTGCCATCAAGGAAATCAAGGCTCCTTTCATGTGTGATGTGCAACACGGAATTGCTCTGCACGCAGTGCAGGGGAATCGGGCCTCATCGCGTGGCGAGGGGGAAGTCTCATGGTTTTTCTCGAGTTGCGGCGGGAACCTAGGGTATATTCTCGAGTTACGACGGGGATGGCCCTTCCACCCACGTGTTTCTTCAGCGACGGCAGGACTCCTGCCTAGTTGCGAGGGACAACTCGCGATTCTCCTCGAGGCTTGGCAGGGCAATTGGGACGCCTCTCCAGCTGAGGCGGGAGACCAAGGGTCCCTTTCCACGTGCCACAGGAATTCTGGAACTTCTATCAAGTTTCACGAGGAGTCAGGCATCATCTCCTTTGGAGGCACTGATCTCCGCGTACCTCTGGAGTTTTCAAAAGATGTGAGGCCTCCGGTCGCGATGGGGTGGGGAACTAGGTCTTTCTTTGTGGTCTCCACAGGGGATTCAGACATCCTTTCGTCTTGGGAGATGCAAGACGAGCCTGCATTCCAGTCACTGCAGGGATATACAGCCTTATTTCGAGTCAGGGCATCGCGGTGTCCATTCCACATGAGACCGCAAACTCAGGGTCCCTCTCACATACCTAGAGCTGAGAGAAGCCTTCTCTTGAGGCGCTTGTGGTAAGGTGGTATTCCTCTGGAGTCGAAGCCAGGGACTAACCTCTCATCTCAAGTTGATTTTTGGTCCACGGAGCTCTTTTGTGTTGCTACAGTGACCTCAGGATCCCTCTAGCCTTGAAACAGTATTCTTGGGGTTTCTCTGGAGTGCCATCAAGGAAATCAAGGCTTCTTTCATGTTTGATGTGCAACACGGTATTGCGCTGCATGCAGTGCAGGGGAATCGGGCCTCATCTCACGGCGAGGAGGAAGTCTCATGGTTTTACTCGAATTGCGGCGGGAACATGGGGTATATTCTCGAGTTACGACGGGGATGTCCCTTCCACACACGTGTTTGTTCAGCGACGGCAGGACTCCTGCCTAGTTGCCAGGGACAACTCGGGATTCTCCTCGAGGCTTGGCAGGGCAATTGGGACGCCTCTCCAGCTGCGGCGGGAGACCAAGTGTCCCTTTCCACGTGCCACAGATATCCTGGGACTCCTAAGAAGTTTCACGATGAGTCAGGCATCGTCTCGCTTGGAGGCACTGATCTCCGCATACGTCTGGAGTTTTCAAAGGATGTGAGGCCTCCGGTCGTGATGAGGTGGGGAACTAGGTCTTTCTCTGTGGTCTCCACAGGGGATTCAGACATCCTTTTGTCTTGGGAGATGCAAGACGGGCCTGCATTCAAGTCACTGCAGGGATATCCGGCCTTATTTCGCGTCAGGGCATCGCAGTGTCCATTCCACTTGAGGCCGCAAACTCAGGGTCCCTCTCACATACCTAGAGCTGAGAGAAGCCTCCTCTTGAGGTGCTTGTGGTAAGGTGTTATTCCTCTGGAGTCGAAGCCAGGGACTAACCTCTCATCTCGAGTTGATTTTTGGTCCACGGAGCTCTTTCGTGTGGCTACAGTGACCTCAGGATCCCTCCAGCCTTGAAAAAGTGTTCTTGGGGTTTCTCTGGAGTGCCATCAAGGAAATCAAGGCTCCTTTCATGTTTGATGTGCAATACGGAATTGCTTTGAATGCAGTGCAGGGGAATCGGGCCTCATCTTGCGGTGAGGGGGAAGTCTCATGGTTTTTCTCGAGTTGCGGCGGGAACCTGGGGTATATTCTCGAGTTACGACGGGGATGGCCCTTCCACACACGTGTTTGTTCAGCGACGCCAGGACTCCTGCCTAGTTGCGAGGGACAACTCGGGATTCTCCTCGAGGCTTGGTAGGGCAATTGGGACGCCTCTCCAGCTGAGGCGGGAGACCAAGGGTCCCTTTCCACGTGCCACAGGAATCCTGGGACTCCTATCAAGTTTCACGAGGAGTCAGGCATCGTCTCCTTTGGAGGCACTGATCTCAGTGTACCTCTGAAATTTTCAAAGGATGTGATGCCTCCTGTCGCGATGAGGTGGGGAACTAGGTCTTTCTCTGTGGTCTCCACAGGGGATTCAGACATCCTTTCGTCTTGGGCGATGCAAGACGAGCCTGCATTCAAGTCACTGCAGGGATATACAGCCTTATTTCGAGTCAGGGCATCGCGGTGTCCATTCCACTTGAGGCCGCAAACTCAGGGTACCTCTCACATAGCTAGAGCTGAGAGAAGCCTCCTCTTGAGGTGCTTGTGGTAAGGTGGTATTCCTCTGGAGTCGAAGCCAGGGACTATCCTCTCATCTCGAGTTGATTTTTGGTCCACGGAGCTCTTTCGTGTTGCTACAGTGACCTCAGGATCCCTCTAGCCTTGAAACAGTGTTCTTGGGGTTTCTCTGGAGTGCCATCAAGGAAATCAAGGCTCCTTTCATGTGTGATGTGCAACACGGAATTGCTCTGCACGCAGTGCAGGGGAATCGGGCCTCATCTCGCGGCGAGGGGGAAGTCTCATGGTTTTTCTCGAGTTGCGGCGGGAACCTGGGGTATATTCTCGAGTTACGACGGGGATGGCCCTTCCTCACAAGTGTTTGTTCAGCGACGGCAGGACTCCTGCCTAGTTGCGAGGGACAACTCGGGATTCTCCTCGAGGCTTGGCAGGGCAATTGGGACGCCTCTCCAGCTGAGGCGGGAGACCAAGGGTCCCTTTCCACGTGCACAGGAATCCTGGGGCTCCTATCTAGTTTCACGAGTAGTCAGGCATCGTCTCCTTTTGAGGCACTGATCTCCGCGTACCTCTGGAGTTTTCAAAGGATGTGAGGCCTCCGGTCGCGATGAGGTGGGGAACTAGGTCTTTCTCTGTGGTCTCCACAGGGTATTCAGACATCCTTTCGTCTTGGGAGATGCAAGACGAGCCTGTATTCAAGTCACTGCAGGGATATCCGGCCTTATTTCGAGTCAGGACATCGCGGTGTCCATTCCACTTGAGGCCGCAAACTCAGGGTCCCTCTCACATACCTAGAGTTGAGAGAAGCCTCCTGTTGAGGTGCTTGTGGTAAGGTGGTATTCCTCTGGAGTCGAAGCCAGGGACTAACCTCTCATCTCGAGTTGATTTTGGTCCACGGAGCTCTTTTGTGTTGCTACAGTGACCTCAGGATCCCTCTAGCCTTGAAACAGTATTCTTGGGGTTTCTCAGGAGTGCCATCAAGGAAATCAAGGCTCCTTTCATGTTTGATGTGCAACACGGTATTGCTCTGCATGCAGTGCAGGGGAATCGGGCCTCATCTCACGGCGAGGAGGAAGTCTCATGGTTTTACTCGAATTGCGGCGGGAACATGGGGTATATTCTCGAGTTCCGACGGGGATGGCCCTTCCACCCACGTGTTTGTTCAGCGACGGCAGGACTCCTGCCTAGTTGCGAGGGACAACTCGGGATTCTCCTCGAGGCTTGGCAGGGCAATTGGGACGCCTCTCCAGCTGTGGCGGGAGACCAAGTGTCCCTTTCCACGTGCCACAGGTATCCTGGGACTCCTAAGAAGTTTCACGATGAGTCAGGCATCGTCTCGCTTGGAGGCACTGATCTCCGCATACGTCTGGAGTTTTCAAAGGATGTGAGGCCTCCGGTCGTGAAGAGGTGGGGAACTAGGTCTTTCTCTGTGGTCTCCACAGGGGATTCAGACATCCTTTTGTCTTGGGAGAAGCAAGACGAGCCTGCATTCAAGTCACTGCAGGGATATCCGGCCTTATTTCGCGTCAGGGCATCGCAGTGTCCATTCCACTTGAGGCCGCAATCTCAGGGTCCCTCTCACATACCTAGAGCTGAGAGAAGCCTCCTCTTGAGGTGCTTGTGGTAAGGTGGTATTCCTCTGGAGTCGAAGCCAGGGACTAACCTCTCATCTCGAGTTGATTTTTGGTCCACGGAGCTCTTTCGTGTGGCTACAGTGACCTCAGGATCCCTCTAGCCTTGAAGCAGTGTTCTTGGGGTTTCTCTAGAGTGCCATCAAGGAAATCAAGGCTCCTTTCATGTTTGATGTGCAATACGGAATTGCTTTGAATGCAGTGCAGGGGAATCGGGCCTCATCTTGCGGTGAGGGGGAAGTCTCATGGTTTTTCTCGAGTTGCGGCGGGAACCTGGGGTATATTCTCGAGTTACGACGGGGATGGCACTTCCACCCACGTGTTTGTTCAGCGACGCCAGGACTCCTGCCTAGTTGTGAGGGACAACTCGGGATTCTCCTCGAGGCTTGGCAGGGCAATTGGGACGCCTCTCCAGCTGAGGCGGCAGACCAAGGGTCCCTTTCCACGTGCCACAGGAATCCTGGGACTCCTATCAAGTTTCACGAGGAGTCACGCATCGTCTCCTTTGGAGGCACTGATCTCAGTGTACCTCTGGAATTTTCAAAGGATGTGAGGCCTCCTGTCGCGATGAGGTGGGGAACTAGGTCTTTCTCTGTGGTCTCCACAGGGGATTCAGATATCCTTTCGTCTTGGGCGATGCAAGACGAGCCTGCATTCAAATCACTGCAGGGATATCCGGTCTGATTTCGAGTCAGGGTATCGCGGTGTCCATTCTACTTGAGGCCGCAAACTCAGGGTCCCTCTCACATAGCTAGAGCTGAGAGAAGCCTCCTCTTGAGGTGCTTGTGGTAAGGTGGTATTCCTCTGGAGTGGAAGCCAGGGACTAACCTCTCATCTCGAGTTGATTTTTGGTCCACGGAGCTCTTTCGTGTTGCTACAGTGACCTCAGGATCCCTCTAGCCTTGAAACAGTGTTCTTGGGGTTTCTCTGGAGTGCCATCAAGGAAATCAAGGCTCCTTTCATGTTTAATGTGCAACACGGAATTGCTCTACATGCAGTGCACGGGAATCGGGCCTCATCTCACGACGAGGGGGAAGTCTCATGGTTTTTCTCGAGTTGCGGCGGGAACCTGGGGTATATTCTCGAGTTACGACGGGAATGGCCCTTCCACCCACGTGTTTCTTCAGCGACGTCACGACTCCTGCCTAGTTGCGAGGGACAACTCGGGATTCTCCTCGAGGCTTGGCAGGGCAATTGGGACGCGTCTCCAGCTGAGGCGGGAGACCAAGCGTCCCTTTCCACGTGCCACAGGAATCCTGGGACTCCTATCAAGTTTCACGAGGAGTCAGGCATCGTCTCCTTTGGAGGCACTGATCTCCGCATACCTCTGGAGTTTTCAAAGGATGTGAGGCCTCCGGTCACCATGATGTGGTGAACTACGTCTTTCTCTGTGGTCTCCACAGGGGATTCAGACATCCTTTCATCTTGGGAGATGCAAGACGAGCCTGCATTCAAGTCACTGCAGGGATATCCGGCCTTATTTCGAGTCAGGGCATTGCGGTGTCCATTCCACTTGAGGCCACAAACTCAGGGTCCCTCTGACATACCTAGAGCTGAGAGAAGCCTCCTGTTGAGGTGCTTGTGGTAAGGTGGTATTCCTCTGGAGTCGAAGCCAGGGACTAACCTCTCATCTCGAGATGATTTTTGGTCCACGGACCTCTTTCGTGTTGCTACAGTGACCTCAGGATACCTCTAGCCTTGAAACAGTGTTCTTGGGGTTTCTCTGGAGTGCCACCAAAAAATCAAGGCTCCTTTCATGTGTGATGTGCAACACGGAATTGCTCTGCACGCAGTGCAGGGGAATCGGGCCTCATCGCGTGGCGAGGGGGAAGTCTCATGGTTTTTCTCGAGTTCCGGCGGGAACCTGGGGTATATTCTCGAGGTACGACGGGGATGGCCCTTCCACCCACGTGTTTGTTCAGCGACGGCAGGACTCCTGCCTAGTTGCGAGGGACAACTCGGGATTCTCCTCGAGGCTTTGCAGGGCAATTGGGACGCCTCTCCAGCTTCGGCGGGAGACCAAGGGTCCTTTTCCACGTGCCACAGGAATCCTGGGACTCCTATCAAGTTTCACGAGGAGTCAGGCATCATCTCCTTTGGAGGCACTGATCTCCGCGTACCTCTGGAGTTTTCAAAAGATGTGAGGCCTCCGGTCGCGATGGGGTGGGGAACTAGGTCTTTCTTTGTGGTCTCCACAGGGGATTCAGACATCCTTTCGTCTTGGGAGATGCAAGACGAGCCTGCATTCCAGTCACTGCAGGGATATCCGGCCTTATTTCGAGTCAGGGCATCGCGGTGTCCATTCCACTTGAGGCCGCAAACTCAGGGCCCTCTCACATACCTAGAGCTGAGAGAAGCCTCCTCTTGAGGTGCTTGTGGTAAGGTGGTATTCCTTTGGAGTCGAAGCCAGGGACTAACCTCTCATCTCGAGTTGATTTTTGGTCCACGGAGTTCTTTTGTGTTGCTGCAGTGACCTCAGGATCCCTCTAGCCTTGAAACAGTGTTCTTGGGGTTTCTCTGGAGTGCCATCAAGGAAATCAAGGCTCCTTTCATGTTTGATGTGCAACACGGTATTGCTCTGCATGCAGTGCAGGGGAATTGGGCCTCATCTCACGGCGAGGAGGAAGTCTCATGGTTTTACTCGAAGTGCGGCGGGAACATGGGGTATATTCTCGAGTTACGACGGGGATGTCCCTTCCACACACGTGTTTGTTCAGCAACGGCAGGACTCTTGCCTAGTTGCGAGGGACAACTCGGGATTCTCCTCGAGGCTTGGCAGGGCAATTGGGACGCCTCTCCAGCTGCGGCGGGAGACCAAGTGTCCCTTTCCACGTGCCACAGATATCCTGGGACTCCTATCAAGTTTCACGATGAGTCAGGCATCGTCTCGCTTGGAGGCACTGATCTCCGCATACGTCTGGAGTTTTCAAAGGATGTGAGGCCTCCGGTCGTGATGAGGTGGGGAACTAGGTCTTTCTCTGTGGTCTCCACAGGGGATTCAGACATCCTTTTGTCTTGGGAGATGCAAGACGAGCCTGCATTCAAGTCACTGCAGGGATATCCACCCTTATTTCGAGTCAGGGCATCGCGGTGTCCATTCCACTTGAGGCCGCAATCTCAGGGTCCCTCTCACATAGCTAGAGCTGAGAGAAGCCTCCTCTTGAGGTGCTTGTGTTAAGGTGGTATTCCTCTGGAGTCGAAGCCAGGGACTAACCTCTCATCTCGAGTTGATTTTTGGTCCACGGAGCTCTTTCGTGTGGCTACAGTGACCTCAGGATCCCTCTAGCCTTGAAGCAGCTGTGCTTGGGGTTTCTCTGGAGTGCCATCAAGGAAATCAAGGCTTCTTTCATGTTTGATGTGCAATACGGAATTGCTTTGAATGCAGTGCAGGGGAATCGGGCCTCATCTTGCGGTGACGGGGAAGTCTCATGGTTTTTCTCGAGTTGCGGCGGGAACCTGGGGTATATTCTCGAGTTACGACGGGGATGGCCCTTCCACCCACGTGTTTGTTCAGCGACGTCAGGACTCCTGCCTAGTTGCGAGGGACAACTCGGGATTCTCCTCGAGGCTTGGCAGGGAAATTGGGACGCCTCTCCAGCTGAGGCGGGAGACCAAGCGTCCCTTTCCACGTGCCACAGGAATCCTGGGACTCCTATCAAGTTTCACGAGGAGTCAGGCATCGTCTCCTTTGGAGGCACTGATCTCAGTGTACCTCTGGAGTTTTCAAAGGATGTGAGGCCTCCTGTCGCGATGAGGTGGGGAACTAGGTCTTTCTCTGTGGTGTCCACAGGGGATTCAGACATCCTTTCGTCTTGGGCGATGCAAGACGAGCCTGCATTCAAGTCACTGCAGGGATATCCGGCCTTATTTCGAGACAGGGCATCGCGGTGTCCATTCCACTTGAGGACGCAATCTCAGGGTCCCTCTCACATAGCTAGAGCTGACAGAAGCCTCCTGTTGAGGTGCTTGTGGTAAGGTGGTATTCCTCTGGAGTCGAAGCCAGGGACTAACCTTTCATCTCGAGATGATTTTTGGTCCACGGAGCTCTTTCGTGTTGCCACAGTGACCTCAGGATACCTCTAGCCTTGAAACAGTGTTCTTGGGGTTTCTCTGGAGTGCCATCAAGGAAATCAGGGCTCCTTTTATGTGTGATGTGCAACACGGAATTGCTCTGCACGCAGTGCAGGGGAATCGGGCCTCATCTCGCGGCGCTGGGGAAGTCTCATGGTTTTTCTCGAGTTGCCGCGGGAACCTGTGGTATATTTTCGAGTTACGACGGGGATGTCCTTTCCCACACGTGTTTGTTCCGCGACGGCAGGACTGCTGCCTAGTTGCGAGGGACAACTCGAGATTCTCCTCGAGGCTTGGCAGGGCAATTGGGACGCCTCTCCAGCTGAGGCGGGAGACCAAGAGTCCCTTTCCACGTGCACAGGAATCCTGGGGCTCCTATCTAGTTTCACGAGGAGTCAGGTATCGTCTCCTTTGGAGGCACTGATCTCCGCGTACCTCTGGAATTTTCAAAGGATGTGAGGCCTCCGGTCGCGATGAGGTGGGGAACTAGGTCTTTCTCTGTGGTCTCCACAGGGGATTCAGACATCCTTTCATCTTGGGAGATGCAAGACGAGCCTGCATTCAAGTCACTGCAGGGATATCCGGCCTTATTTCGAGTCAGGATATCGCGGTGTCCATTCCACTTGAGTCCGCAAACTCAGGGTCCCTCTGACATACCTAGAGTTGAGAGAAGCCTCCTCTTGAGGTGCTTGTGGTAAGGTGGTATTCCTCTGGAGTCGAAGCCAGGGACTAACCTCTCATCTCGAGTTGATTTTTTGTCCACGGAGCTCTTTCGTGTTGCTACAGTGACCTCAGGATCCCTCTAGCCATGAAACAGTGTTCTTGGGGTTTCTCTGGAGTGCCATCAAGGAAATCAAGGCTCCTTTCATGTGGGATGTGCAACACGGAATTGCTCTGCACGCAGTGCAGGTGAATCGGGCCTCATCGCGTGGCAAGGGGGAAGTCTCATGGTTTTTCTCGAGTTGCGGCGGGAACCTAGGGTATATTCTCGAGTTACGATGGGGATGGCCCTTCCACCCACGTGTTTGTTCAGCGACGGCAGGACTCCTGCCTAGTTGCGAGGGACAACTCGGGATTCTCCTCGAGGCTTTGCAGGGCAATTGGGACGCCTCTCCAGCTTCGGCGGGAGACCAAGTGTCCCTTTCTACGTGCCACAGGAATCCTGGGACTCCTATGAAGTTTCACGAGGAGTCAGGCATCATCTCCTTTGGAGACACTGATCTCCGCGTACCTCTGGAGTTTTCAAAAAATGTGAGGCCTCCGGTCGCGATGGGGTGGGGAACTAGGTCTTTCTTTGTGGTCTCCACAGGGGATTCAGACATCCTTTCGTCTTGGGAGATGCAAGACGAGCCTGCATTCCAGTCACTGCAGGGATATACAGCCTTATTTCGAGTCAGGGCATCGCGGTGTCCATTCCACTTGAGGCCGCAAACTCAGGGCCCTCTCACATACCTAGAGCTGAGAGAAGCCTCCTCTTGAGGTGCTTGTGGTAAGGTGGTATTCCTTTGGAGTCGAAGCCAGGGACTAACCTCTCATCTCGAGTTGATTTTTGGTCCACGGAGCTCTTTTGTGTTGCTACAGTGACCTCAGGATCCCTCTAGCCTTGAAACAGTGTTCTTGGGGTTTCTCTGGAGTGCCATCAAGGAAATCAAGGCTCCTTTCATGTTTAATGTGCAACACGGAATTGCTCTACATGCAGTGCACGGGAATCGGGCCTCATCTCACGACGAGGGGGAAGTCTCATGGTTTTTCTCGAGTTGCGGCGGGAACCTGGGGTATATTCTCGAGTTACGACGGGGATGGCCCTTCCACCCACGTGTTTCTTCAGCGACGTCACGACTCCTGCCTAGTTGCGAGGGACAACTCGGGATTCTCCTCGAGGCTTGGCAGGGCAATTGGGACGCGTCTCCAGCTGAGGCGGGAGACCAAGCGTCCCTTTCCACGTGCCACAGGAATCCTGGGACTCCTATCAAGTTTCACGAGGAGTCAGGCATCGTCTCCTTTGGAGGCACTGATCTCCGCATACCTCTGGAGTTTTCAAAGGATGTGAGGCCTCCGGTCACCATGATGTGGTGAACTACGTCTTTCTCTGTGGTCTCCACAGGGGATTCAGACATCCTTTCATCTTGGGAGATGCAAGACGAGCCTGCATTCAAGTCACTGCAGGGATATCCGGCCTTATTTCGAGTCAGGGCATTGCGGTGTCCATTCCACTTGAGGCCACACACTCAGGGTCCCTCTGACATACCTAGAGCTGAGAGAAGCCTCCTGTTGAGGTGCTTGTGGTAAGGTGGTATTCCTCTGGAGTCGAAGCCAGGGACTAACCTCTCATCTCGAGATGATTTTTGGTCCACGGACCTCTTTCGTGTTGCTACAGTGACCTCAGGATACCTCTAGCCTTGAAACAGTGTTCTTGGGGTTTCTCTGGAGTGCCACCAAAAAATCAAGGCTCCTTTCATGTGTGATGTGCAACACGGAATTGCTCTGCACGCAGTGCAGGGGAATCGGGCGTCATCTCGCCTCGAGGGGGAAGTCTCATGGTTTTTCTCGAGTTCCGGCGGGAACCTGGGGTATATTCTCGAGTTACGACCGGGATATCCCTTCCACACACGTGTTTGTTCCGCGACGGCAGGACTGCTGCCTAGTTGCGATGGACAACTCGGGATTCTCCTCGAGGCTTGGCAGGGCAATTGGGACGCCTCTCCAGCTGAGGCGGGAGACCAAGAGTCCCTTTCCACGTGCACAGGAATCCTGGGGCTCCTATCTAGTTTCACGAGGAGTCAGGCATCGTCTCCTTTGGAGGCACTGATCTCCGCGTACCTCTGGAGTTTTCAAAGGATGTGAGGCCTCCGGTCGCGATGAGGTGGGGAACTTGGTCTTTCTCTGTGGTCTCCACAGGTGATTCAGACATCCTTTCGTCTTGGGAGATGCAAGACGAGCCTGTATTCAAGTCACTGCAGGGATATCCGGCCTTATTTCGAGTCAGGACATCGCGGTGTCCATTCCACTTGAGGCCGCAAACTCAGGGTCCCTCTGATATACCTAGAGTTGAGAGAAGCCTCCTCTTGAGGTGCTTGTGGTAAGCTGGTATTCCTCTGGAGTCGAAGCCAGGGACTAACCTCTCATCTCGAGTTGATATTTGGTCCACGGAGCTCTTTCGTGTTGCTACAGTGACCTCAGGATCCCTCTAGCCATGAAACAGTGTTCTTGGGGTTTCTCTGGAGTGCCATCAAGGAAATCAAGGCTCCTTTCATGTGTGATGTGCAACACGGAATTGCTCTGCACGCAGTGCAGGGGAATCGGGCCTCATCTCACGGCGAGGAGGAAGTCTCATGGTTTTACTCGAGTTGCGGCGGGAACATGGGGTATATTCTCGAGTTACGACGGGGATGTCCCTTCCACACACGTGTTTGTTCAGCGACGGCAGGACTCCTGCCTAGTTGCGAGGGACAACTCGGGATTCTCCTCGAGGCTTGGCAGGGCAATTGGGACGCCTCTCCAGCTGTGGCGGGAGACCAAGTGTCCCTTTCCACGTGCCACAGATATCCTGGGACTCCTATGAAGTTTCACGATGAGTCAGGCATCGTCTCGCTTGGAGGCACTGACCTCCGCATACGACTGGAGTTTTCAAAGGATGTGAGGCCTCCGGTCGTGATGAGGTGGGGAACTAGGTCTTTCTCTGTGGTCTCCACAGGGGATTCAGACATCCTTTCGTCTTGGGCGATGCAAGACGAGCCTGCATTCAAGTCACTGCAGGGATATCCGGCCTTATTTCGAGCCAGGGCATCGCGGTGTCCATTCCACTTGAGGCCGCAAACTCAGGGTCCCTCTCACATAGCTAGAGCTGAGAGAAGCCTCCTCTTGAGGTGCTTGTGGTAAGGTGGTATTCCTCTGGAGTGGAAGCCAGGGACTAACCTCTCATCTCGAGTTGATTTTTGGTCCACGGAGCTCTTTCGTGTTGCTACAGTGACCTCAGGATCCCTCTAGCCTTGAAACAGTGTTCTTGGGGTTTCTCTGGAGTGCCATCAAGGAAATCAAGGCTCCTTTCATGTTTGATGTGCAACACGGAATTGCTCTACATGCAGTGCACGGGAATCGGGCCTCATCTCACGACGAGGGGGAAGTCTCATGGTTTTTCTCGAGTTGCGGCGGGAACCTGGGGTATATTCTCGAGTTACGACGGGGATGGCCCTTCCACCCACGTGTTTGTTCAGCGACGTCAGGACTCCTGCCTAGTTGCGAGGGACAACTCGGGATTCTCCTCGAGGCTTGGCAGGGCAATTGGGACGCCTCTCCAGCTGAGGCGGGAGACCAAGCGTCCCTTTCCACGTGCCACAGGAATCCTGGGACTCCTATCAAGTTTCACTAGGAGTCAGGCATCGTCTCCTTTGGAGGCACTGATCTCCGCATACCTCTGAAGTTTTCAAAGGATGTGAGGCCTCCGGTCACCATGAGGTGGTGAACTACGTCTTTCTCAGTGCTCTCCACAGGGGATTCAGACATCCTTTCATCTTGGGAGATGCAAGACGAGCCTGCATTCAAGTCACTGCAGGGATATCCGGCCTTATTTCGAGTCAGGGCATTGCGGTGTCCATTCCACTTGAGGCCACAAACTCAGGGTCCCTCTGACATACCTAGAGTTGAGAGAAGCCTCCTGTTGAGGTGCTTGTGGTAAGGTGGTATTCCTCTGGAGTCGAAGCCAGGGACTAACCTCTCATCTCGAGATGATTTTTGGTCCACGGAGCTCTTTCGTGTTGCCACAGTGACCTCAGGATACCTCTAGCCTTGAAACAGTGTTCTTGGGGTTTCTCTGGAGTGCCATCAAGGAAATCAAGGCTCCTTTTATGTGTGATGTGCAACACGGAATTGCTCTGCACGCAGTGCAGGGGAATCGGGCCTCATCGCGTGGCGAGGGGGAAGTCTCATGGTTTTTCTCGAGTTCCGGCGGGAACCTGGGGTATATTCTCGAGGTACGACGGGGATGGCCCTTCCACCCACGTGTTTGTTCAGCGACGGCAGGACTCCTGCCTAGTTGCGAGGGACAACTCGGGATTCTCCTCGAGGCTTGGCAGGGCAATTGGGACGCCTCTCCAGCTTCGGCGGGAGACCAAGGGTCCTTTTCCACGTGCCACAGGAATCCTGGGACTCCTATCAAGTTTCACGAGGAGTCAGGCATCATCTCCTTTGGAGGCACTGATCTCCGCGTACCTCTGGAGTTTTCAAAAGATGTGAGGCCTCCGGTCGCGATGGGGTGGGGAACTAGGTCTTTCTTTGTGGTCTCCACAGGGGATTCAGACATCCTTTCGTCTTGGGAGATGCAAGACGAGCCTGCATTCAAGTCACTGCAGGGATATCCGGCCTTATTTCGAGACAGGGCATCGCGGTGTCCATTCCACTTGAGGCCGCAATCTCAGGGTCCCTCTCACATAGCTAGAGCTGACAGAAGCCTCCTGTTGAGGTGCTTGTGGTAAGGTGGTATTCCTCTGGAGTCGAAGCCAGGGACTAACCTCTCATCTCGAGATGATTTTTGGTCCACGGAGCTCTTTCGTGTTGCCACAGTGACCTCAGGATACCTCTAGCCTTGAAACAGTGTTCTTGGGGTTTCTCTGGAGTGCCATCAAGGAAATCAGGGCTCCTTTTATGTGTGATGTGCAACACGGAATTGCTCTGCACGCAGTGCAGGGGAATCGGGCCTCATCTCGCGGCGCTGGGGAAGTCTCATGGTTTTTCTCGAGTTGCGGCGGGAACCTGGGGTATATTTTCGAGTTACGACGGGGATGTCCTTTCCCCACACGTGTTTGTTCCGCGACGGCAGGACTGCTGCCTAGTTGCGAGGGACAACTCGAGATTCTCCTCGAGGCTTGGCAGGGCAATTGGGACGCCTCTCCAGCTGAGGCGGGAGACCAAGAGTCCCTTTCCACGTGCACAGGAATCCTGGGGCTCCTATCTAGTTTCACGAGGAGTCAGGCATCGTCTCCTTTGGAGGCACTGATCTCCGCGTACCTCTGGAATTTTCAAAGGATGTGAGGCCTCCGGTCGCGATGAGGTGGGGAACTAGGTCTTTCTCTGTGGTCTCCACAGGGGATTCAGACATCCTTTTGTCTTGGGAGATGCAAGACGAGCCTGCATTCAAGTCACTGTAGGGATATCCGGCCTTATTTCGCGTCAGGGCATCGCAGTGTCCATTCCACTTGAGGCCGCAATCTCAGGGTCCCTCTCACATACCTAGAGCTGAGAGAAGCCTCCTCTTGAGGTGCTTGTGGTAAGGTGGTATTCCTCTGGAGTCGAAGCCAGGGACTAACCTCTCATCTCGAGTTGATTTTTGGTCCACGGAGCTCTTTCGTGTTGCTACAGTGACCTCAGGATCCCTCTAGCCTTGAAACAGTGTTCTTGGGATTTCTCTGGAGTGCCATCAAGGAAATCAAGGCTCCTTTCATGTTTGATGTGCAACACGGAATTGCTCTGCATGCTATGCACGGGAATCGGGCCTCATATCACGACGAGGGGGAAGTCTCATGGTTTTTCTCGAGTTGCGGCGGGAACCTGGGGTATATTCTCGAGTTACGACGGGGATGGCCCTTCCACCCACGTGTTTCTTCAGCGACGTCAGGACTCCTGCCTAGTTGCGAGGGACAACTGGGGATTCTCCTCGAGGCTTGGCAGGGCAATTGGGACGCCTCTCCAGCTGAGGCGTGAGACCAAGCGTCCCTTTCCACGTGCCACAGGAATCCTGGGACTCCTATCAAGTTTCACGAGGAGTCAGGCATCGTCTCCTTTGGAGGCACTGATCTCCGCATACCTCTGGAGTTTTCAAAGAATGTGAGGCCTCCGGTCACCATGAGGTGGTGAACTACGTCTTTCTTTGTCGTCTCCACAGGGGATCCAGACATCCTTTCATCTTGGGAGATGCAAGACGAGCCTGCATTCAAATCACTGCAGAGATATCCGGCCTTATTTCGAGTCAGGGCATCGCAGTGTCCATTCCACTTGAGGCCACAAACTCAGGGTCCCTCTCACATACCTAGAACTGAGAGAAGCCTCCTCTTGAGGTGCTTGTGGTAAGGTGGTTTCCTCTGAAGTCGAAGCCAGGGACTAACCTCTCATCTCGAGTTGATTTTTGGTCCACGGACCTCTTTCGTGTTGCTACAGTGACCTCAGGATCCCTCTAGCCTTGAAACAGTGTTCTTGGGGTTTCTCTGGAGTGCCATCAAGGAAATCAAGGCTCCTTTCATGTGTGATGTGCAACACGGAATTGCTCTGCACGCAGTGCAGGGGAATCGGGCCTCATCTCGCGGCGAGGGGGAAGTCTCATGGTTTTTCTCGGGTTGCGGCGGGAACCTGGGATATATTCTCGAATTACGATGGGAACGGCCGTTCCACCCACGTGTTTGTTCAGCGACGTCAGGACTCCTGCCTAGTTGCGAGGGACAACTCGGGATTCTCCTCGAGGCTTGGCAGGGCAATTGGGACGCCTCTCCAGCTGAGGCGGGAGACCAAGGGTCCCTTTCCACGTGCCACAGTAATCCTGGGACTCCTATCAAGTTTCAGAGGAGTCAGGCATCGTCTCCTTTGGAGGCACTGATCTCTGCGTACCTCTGGAGTTTTCAAAGGATGTGAGGCCTCCGGTCGCCATGAGGTGGGGAACTAGGTCTTTCTCTGTGGTCTCCACAGGGGATTCAGACATCCTTTCGTCTTGCGAGATGCAAGACGAGCCTGCATTCAAGTCACTGCAGGGATATCCGGCCTTATTACGAGTCAGGGCATCGCGGTGTCTATTCCACTTGAGGCCGCAAACTCAGGGTCCCTCTCACATACCTAGAGCTGAGAGAAGCCTCCTCTTGAGGTGCTTGTGGTAAGGTGGTTTCCTCTGGAGTCGAAGCCAGGGACTAACCTCTCATCTCGAGTTGATTTTTGGTCCACGGAGGTCTTTATTGTAGCTACACTGACCTCAGGATCCCTCTAGCCTTGAAACAGTGTTCTTGGGGTTTCTCTGGAATGCCATCAAGGAAATCAAGGCTCCTTTCATGTGTGATGTGCAACACGGAATAGCTCTGCACGAAGTGCAGGGGAATCGGGCCTCATCTCGCGGCGAGGGGGAAGTCTCATGGTTTTTCTCGAGTTGCGGCGGGAACCTGGGGTATATTCTCGAGTTACGACGGGGCTGGCCCTTCCACCCACGTGTTTGTTCAGCGACGTCAGGACTCCTGCCTAGTTGCGAGGGACAACTCGGGATTCTCCTCGAGGCTTGGCAGGGCAATTGGGACGCCTCTCCAGCTTCGGCGGGAGACCAAGGGTCCCTTTCCACGTGCCACAGGAATCCTGGGATTCCTATCAAGTTTCACGAGGAGTCAGGCATGGTCTCCTTTGGAGGCACTGATCTCCGCGTACCTCTGGAGTTTTCAAAGGATGTGAGGCCTCCGGTCGCGATGAGGTGGGGAACTAGGTCTATCTCTGTGGTCTCCACAGGGGATTCAGACATCCTTTCGTCTTGGGAGATGCAAGACGAGCCTGCATTCAAGTCACTGCAGGGATATCCGGCCTTATTTCGAGTCAGCGCATCGCGGTGTCCATTCCACTTGAGGCCGCAAACTCAGGGTCCCTCTCACATACCTAGAGCTGAGAGAAGCCTCCTCTTGAGGTGCTTGTGGTAAGGTGGTATTCCTCTGGAGTCGAAGCCAGGGACTAACCTCTCACCTCGAGTTGATTTTTGGTCCACGGAGCTCTTTTGTGTTGCTACAGTGACCTCAGGATCCCTCTAGCCTTGAAACAGTGTTCTTGGGATTTCTCTGGAGTGCCATCAAGGAAATCAAGGCTCCTTTCATGTTTGATGTGCAACACGGAATTGCTCTGCATGCAGTGCAGGGGAATCGGGCCTCATCTCACGGCGAGGGGGAAGTCTCATTGTATTTCTCGAGTTGCGGCGGGAACCTGGAGTATATTCTCGAGTTATGACGGGGATGGCCCTTCCACCCACGTGTTTCTTCAGCGACGTCAGGACTCCTGCCTAGTTGCGAGGGACAACTCGGGATTCTCCTCGAGGCTTGGCAGGGCAGTTGGGACGCCTCTCCAGCTGAGGCGGGAGACCAAGGGTCCCTTTCCACGTGCCACAGGAATCCTGGGACTCCTATCAAGTTTCACGAGGAGTCAGGCATCGTCTCCTTTGGAGGCACTGATCTCAGTGTACCTCTGGAATTTTGAAAGTATGTGAGGCCTCCGGTCGCAATGAAGTGGGGAATTAGGTCTTTCTCTGTGGTCTCCACAGGGGATTCAGACATCCTTTCGTTTTGCGAGATGCAAGACGAGCCTGCATTCAAGTCACTGCAGGGATATCCGGCCTTATTTCGAGTCAGGGCATCGCGGTGTCCATTCCACTTGAGGCCGCAAACTCAGGGTCCCTCTCACATACCTAGAGCTGAGAGAAGCCTCCTCTTGAGGTGCTTGTGGTAAGGTGGTTTCCTCTGGAGTCGAAGCCAGGGACTAACCTCTCATCTCGAGTTGATTTTTGGTCCACGGAGCTCTTTCGTGTTGCTACAGTGACCTCAGGATCCCTCTAGCCTTGAAACAGTGTTCTTGGGATTTCTCTGGAGTGCCATCAAGGAAATCAAGGCTCCTTTCATGTTTGATGTGCAACACGGAATTGCTCTGCATGCTATGCACGGGAATCGGGCCTCATATCACGACGAGGGGGAAGTCTCATGGTTTTTCTCGAGTTGCGGCGGGAACCTGGGGTATATTCTCGAGTTACGACGGGGATGGCCCTTCCACCCACGTGTTTCTTCAGCGACGTCACGACTCCTGCCTAGTTGCGAGGGACAACTGGGGATTCTCCTCGAGGCTTGGCAGGGCAATTGGGACGCCTCTCCAGCTGAGGCGTGAGACCAAGCGTCCCTTTCCACGTGCCACAGGAATCCTGGGACTCCTATCAAGTTTCACGAGGAGTCAGGCATCGTCTCCTTTGGAGGCACTGATCTCCGCATACCTCTGGAGTTTTCAAAGAATGTGAGGCCTCCGGTCGCGATGAGGTGGGAAACTAGGTCTTTCTCTGTGGTCTCCACAGGGGATTCAGACATCCTTTCGTCTTGGGAGATGCAAGACGAGCCGGCATTCAAGTCACTGCAGGGATATCTGGCCTTATTTCGAGTCAGGGCATCGCGGTGTCCATTCCACTTGAGGCCGCAATCTCAGGGTCCCTCTCACATACCTAGAGCTGAGAGAAGCCTCCTTCTGAGGTGCTTGTGGTAAGGTGGTATTCCTCTGGAGTCGAACCCAGGGACTAACCTCTCATCTCGAGTTGATTTTTGGTCCACGGAGCTCTTTCGTGTTGCTACAGGGACCTCAGGATCCCTCTAGCCTTGAAACAGTGTTCTTGGGGTTTCTCTGGAGTGCCATCAAGGAAATCAAGGCTCCTTTCATGTGTGATGTGCAACACGGAATTGCTCTGCAGGCAGTGCAGGGGAATCGGGCCTCATCTCGCGGCGAGGGGGAAGTCTCATGGTTTTTCTCGAGTTGCGGCGGGAACCTGGGATATATTCTCGAGTTACGATGGGAATGGCCCTTCCACCCACGTGTTTGTTCAGCGACATCAGGACTCCTGCCTAGTTGCGAGGGCCAACTCGGGATTCTCCTCGATGCTTGGCAGGGCAATTGGGACGCCTCTCCAGCTGAGGCGGGAGACCAAGGGTCCCTTTCCACGTGCCACAGGAATCCTGGGACTCCTATCAAGTTTCACGAGGAGTCAGGCATCGTCTCCTTTGGAGGCACTGATCTCCGCATACCTCTGGAGTTTTCAAAGGATGTGAGGCCTCCGGTCGCGATGAGGTGGGGAAGTAGGTCTTTCTCTGTGGTCTCCACAGGGGATTCAGACATCCTTTCGTCTTGGGAGATGCAAGACGAGCCTGCATTCAAGTCACTGCAGGGATATCCGGCCTTATTTCGAGTCAGGGCATCGCGGTGTCCATTCCACTTGAGGCCGCAAACTCAGGGTACCTCTCACATACATAGAGCTGAGAGAAGCCTCCTCTTGAGGTGCTTGTGGTAAGGTGGTATTCCGCTGGAGTCGAAGCCAGGGACTAACCTCTCATCTCGAGTTGATTTTTGGTCCACGGAGCTCTTTTGTGTTGCTACAGTGACCTCAGGATCCCTTTAGCCTTGAAACAGTGTTCTTGGGGTTTCTCTGGAGTGCCATCAAGGAAATCAAGGCTCCTTTCATTTTTGATGTGCAACACGGAATTGCTCTGCATGCAGTGCAGGGGAATGTGGCCTCATCTCACGGCGAGGGGGAAGTCTCATGGTATTTCTCGAGTTGCGGCGGGAACCTGGGGTATATTCTCGAGTTACGACGGGGATGGCCCTTCCACCCACGTGTTTCTTCAGCGACGTCAGGACTCCTGCCTAGTTGCGAGGGACAACTCGGGATTCTCCTCGAGGCTTGGGAGGGCAATTGGGACGGCTCTCCAGCTGAGGCGGGAGACCAAGGGTCCCTTTCCACGTGCCACAGGAATCCTGGGACTCCTATCAAGTTTCACGAGGAGTCAGGCATCGTCTCCTTTGGAGGCACTGATCTCCGTGTACCTCTGGAGTTTTCAAAGGATGTGAGGCCTCCGGTCGCGATGAGGTGGGGAACTAGGTCTTTCTCTGTGTTCTCCACAGGGGATTCAGACATCCTTTCGTCTTGGGAGATGCAAGACGAGCCTGCATTCAAGTTACTGCAGGGATATCCGGCCTTATTTCGAGTCAGGGCATCGCGGTGTCCTTTCCACTTGAGGCCGCAAACTCAGGGTCCCTCTCACATACCTAGAGCTGAGAGAAGCCTCCTCTTGAGGTGCTTGTGGTAAGGTGGTATTCCTCTGGAGTCGAAGCTACGGACTAACCTCTCATCATGAGTTGATTTTTGGTCCACGGAGCTCTTTCGTGTGGCTACAGTGACCTCAGGATCCCTCTAGCCTTGAAACAGTGTTCTTGGGGTTTCTCTGGAGTGCCATCAAGGAAATCAAGGCTACTTTCATGTTTGATGTGCAACACGGAATTGCTCTGCACGCAGTGCAGGGGAATCGGGCCTCATCTCGCGGCGAGGGGGAAGTCTCATGGTTTTTCTCGAGTTGCGGCGGGAACCTGGGGTATATTCTCGAGTTACGACGGGGATGGCCCTTCCACACACGTGTTTGTTCAGCGACGTCAGGACTCCTTCCTAGTTGCGAGGGACAACTCGGGATTCTACTCGAGGCTTGGCAGGGCAATTGGGACGCCTCTCGATCTGAGGTGGAAGACCAAAAGTCCCTTTCCACGTGCCACAGGAATCCTGGGACTCCTAAGAAGTTTCACGATGAGTCAGGCATCGTCTCGCTTGGAGGCACTGATCTCCGCATACCTCTGGAGTTTTCAAAGGATGTGAGGCCTCCGGTCGCGATGAGGTGGGGAACAATGTCTTTCTCTGTGGTCTCCACAGGGGATTCAGACATCCTTTTGTCTTGGGAGATGCAAGACGAGCCTGCATTCAAGTCACTGCAGGGATATCCGGCCTTATTTCGTGTCAGGACATCGCAGTGCCCATTCCACTTGAGGCCGCAATCTCAGGGTCCCTCTCACATACCTAGAGCTGAGAGAAGCCTCCTCTTGAGATGCTTGTGGTAAGGTGGTATTCCTCTGGAGTCGAAGCCAGGGACTAACCTCTCATCTCGAGTTGATTTTTGGTCCACGGAGCTCTTTCGTGTTGCTACAGTGACCTCAGGATCCCTCTAGCCTTGAAACAGTGTTCTTGGGGTTTCTCTGGAGTGCCATCAAGGAAATCAAGGCTCCTTTCATGTTTGATGTGCAACACGGAATTGCTCTGCATGCAGTGCAGGGGAATCGGGCCTCATCTCACGGCGAGGGGGAAGTCTCATGGTATCTCTCGAGTTGCGGCGGGAACCTGGGGTATATTCTCGAGTTATGACGGGGATGGCCCTTCCACCCACGTGTTTGTTCAGCGACGTCAGGACTCCTGCCTAGTTGGGAGGGACGACTCGGGATTCTCCTCGAGGCTTGGCAGGGCAATTGGGACGCCTCTCCAGCTGAGGCGGGAGACCAAGTGTCCCTTTCCACGTGCCACAGGAATCCTGGGACTCCTATCAAGTTTCACGAGGAGTCAGGCATCGTCTCCTTTGGATTCACTGATCTCCGCGTACCTCTGGAGTTTTCAAAGGATGTGAGGCCTCCGGTCGCGATGAGGTGGGGAACTAGGTCTTTCTCTGTGGTCTCCACAGGGGATTCAGACATCCTTTCGTCATGGGAGATGCAAGACGAGCCTGCATTCAAGTCACTGCAGGGATATCCGGCCTTATTTCGAGTCAGGGCATCGCGGTGTCCATTCCACTTGAGGCCACAAACTCAGGGTCCCTCTCACATAGCTAGAGATGAGAGAAGCCTCCTCTTGAGGTGCTTGTGGTAAGGTGGTATTCCTCTGGAGTCGAAGCCAGGGACTACCCTCTCATCTTGAGTTGATTTTTGGTCCACGGAGCTCTTTCGTGTTGCTACAGTCACCTCAGGATCCCTCTAGCATTGAAATAGTGTTCTTGGGGTTTCTCTGGAGTGCCATCAAGGAAATCAAGGCTCCTTTCATGTGTGATGTGCAACACGGAATTGCTCTGCACGCAGTGCAGGGGAATCGGGCCTCATCTCCCGGCGAGGGGGAAGTCTCATGGTTTTTCTCGAGTTGCGGCGGGAACCTGGGGTATATTCTCGAGTTACGACGTGGATGGCCCTTCCTCCCACATGTTTGTTCAGCGACGTCAGGACTCCTGCCTAGTTGCGAGGGACAACTAGGGATTCTCCTCGAGGCGTGGCAGTGCAATTGGGACGCCTCTCCAGCTGAGGCGGGAGACCAAGGGTCCCTTTCCACGTGCCACAGGAATCCTGGGACTCCTTTCAAGTTTCAGAGGAGTCAGGCATCGTCTCCTTTGGAGGCACTGATCTCCGCCTACCTCTGGAGTTTTCAAACGATGTGAGGCCTCCGGTCGGGATGAGGTGGGGAACTAGGTCTTTCTCTGTGGTCTCCACAGGGGATTCAGACATCCTTTCATCTTGGGAGATGCAAGACGAGCCTGCATTCAAGTCACTGCAGGGATATCCGGCCTTATTTCGCATCAGGGCATCGCAGTGTCCATTCCACTTTAGGCCGCATACTCAGGGTCCCTCTCACATACCTAGAGCTGAGAGAAGCCTCCTCTTGAGGTACTTGTGGTAAGGTGGTATTCCTCTGGAGTTGAAGCCAGGGACTAACCTCTCATCTCGAGTTGATTTGTGGTCCACGGAGCTCTTTTGTGTTGCTACAGTGACCTCAGGATCCCTCTAGCCTTGAAACAGTATTCTTGGGGTTTCTCAGGAGTGCCATCAAGGAAATCAAGGCTCCTTTCATGTTTGATGTGCAACACGGAATTGCTCTGCATGCAGTGCAGGGGAATCGGGCCTCATCTCGCGGCGAGGGGGAAGTCTCATGGTTTTTCTCGAGTTGCGGCGGGAACCTGGGGTATATTCTCGAGTTACGACGGGGATGGCCCTTCCACTCACGTGCTTGTTCAGCGACGTCAGGACTCCTGCCAAGTTGCGAGGGACAACTCGGGATTCTCCGCGAGGCTTGGCAGGGCAATTGGGACGCCTCTTCAGCTGAGGGGGGAGACCAAGTGTCCCTTTCCACGTGCCACAGGAAACCTGGGACTCCTATCAAGTTTGACGAGGAGTCAGGCATCGTCTCCTTTGGAGGCAAGGATCTCCGCGTACCTCTGGAGTTTTCAAAGGATGTGAGGCCTCCGGTCGCGATGAGGTGGGGAACTAGGTCTTTCTCTGTGGTCTCCACAGGGGATTCAGACATCCTTTCGTCTTGGGAGATGCAAGACGAGCCAGAATTCAAGTCACTGCAGGGATATCCGGCCTTATTTCGAGTCAGGGCATCGCGGTGTCCATTCCACTTGAGGCCGCAAACTCAGGGTTCCTCTCACATACCTAAAGCTGAGAGAAGCCTCCTCTTGAGGTGCTTGTGGTAAGGTGGTATTCCTCTGGAGTCGAAGCCAGGGACTAACCTCTCATCTCGAGTTGATTTTTGGTCCACGGAGGTCTTTTGTGTTGCTACAGTGACCTCAGGATCCCTCTAGCCTTGAAACAGTGTTCTTGGGGTTTCTCTGGAGTGCCATCAAGGAAATCAAGGCTCCTTTCATGTTTGATGTGCAACACGGAATTGCTCTGCATGCAGTGCAGGGGAATCGGGCCTCATCTCACGGCGAGGGGGAAGGCTCATTGTATTTCTCGAGTTGCGGCGGGAACCTGGGGTATATTCTCGAGTTACGACGGGGATGGCCCTTCCTCCCACATGTTTGTTCAGCGCCGTCAGGACTCCTGCCTAGTTGCGAGGGACAACTCGGGATTCTCCTCGAGGCTTGGCAGTGCAATTGGGACGCCTCTCCAGCTGAGGCGGGAGACCAAGGGTCCCTTTCCACGTGCCACAGGATTCCTGGGACTCCTATCAAGTTTCAGAGGAGTCAGGCATCGTCTCCTTTGGAGGCACTGATCTCCGCGTACCTCTGGAGTTTTCAAACGATGTGAGGCCTCCGGTCGCGATGAGGTGGGGAACTAGGTCTTTCTCTGTGGTCTCCACAGGGGATTCAGACATCCTTTCATCTTGGGAGATGCAAGACGAGCCTGCATTCAAGTAACTGCAGGGATATCCGGCCTTATTTCGCGTCAGGGCATCGCAGTGTCCATTCCACTTTAGGCCACATACTCAGGGTCCCTCTCACATACCTAGAGCTGAGAGAAGCCTCCTCTTGAGGTGCTTGTGGTAAGGTGGTATTCCTCTGGAGTTGAAGCCAGGGACTAACCTTTCATCTCGAGTTGATTTGTGGTCCACGGAGCTCTTTCGTGTTGCTACAGTGACCTCAGGATCCCTCTAGCCTTGAAACAGTGTTCTTGGGGTTTCTCTGGAGTGCCATCAAGGAAATCAAGGCTCCTTTCTTGTTTGATGTGCAACACGGAATTGCTCTGCATGCAGTACAGGGGAATCGGGCCTCATCTCATGGCGAGGGGGAAGTCTCATGGTTTTTCTCGAGTTGCGGCGAGTACCTGGGGTATATTCTCGAGTTACGACGGGGATGGCCCTTCCACCCACGTGTTTATTTAGCGACGACAGGACTCCTGCCTAGTTGCGAGGGACAACTCGGGATTCTCCTCGAGGCTTGCAAGGGCAATTGGAACGCCTCTCCAGCTGAGGCGGGAGATCAAGGGTCCCTTTCCACGTGCCACAGGAATCCTGGGACTCCTATCAAGTTTCACGAGGAGTCAGGCATCGTCTCCTTTGGAGGCACTGATCTCCGCGTACCTCTGGAGTTTTCAAAGGATGTGAGGCCTCCGGTCGCGATGAGGTGGGGAACTAGGTCTTTCTCTGTGGTCTCCACAGGGGATTCAGACATCCTTTCGTCATGGGAGATGCAAAACGAGCCTGCATTCAAGTCACTGCAGGGATATCCATCCTTATTTCGAGTCAGGGCATCGAGGTGCCCTTTCCACTTGAGGCCGCAATCTCAGGGTCCCTCTCACATAGATAGAGCTGAGAGAATCCTCCTCTTGAGGTGCTTGTGGTAAGGTGGTATTCCTCTGGAGTCGAAGCCAGGGACTAACCTCTCATCTCGAGTTGATTCTTGGTCCACAGAGCTCTTTCGTGTTGCTACAGTGACATCAGGATCCCTCTAGCCTTGAAACAGTGTTCTTGGGGTTTCTCTGGAGTGCCATCAAGGAAATCAAGGCTCCTTTCATGTGTGATGTGCAACACGGAATTGCTCTGCACGCAGTGCAGGGGAATTGGGCCTCATCTCGGGGCGAGGGGGAAGTCTCATGGTTTTTCTCGAGTTGCGGCGGGAACCTGGGGTATATTCTCGAGTTACGACGGGGATGGCCCTTCCACACACGTGTTTGTTCAGCGACGTCAGGACTCCTGCCTAGTTGCGAGGGACAACTCGGGATTCTCCTCGAGGCTTGGCAGGGCAATTGGGACGCCTCTCCAGCTGAGGCGGGAGACCAAGGGTCCCTTTCCACGTGCCACAGGAATCCTGGGACTCCTATCAAGTTTCACGAGGAGTCAGGCATCGTCTCCTTTGGAGGCACTGATCTCCGCGTACCTCTGGAGTTTTCAAAGGATGTGAGGCCTCCGGTCGCCATGAGGTGGGGAACTAGGTCTTTCTCTGTGGTCTCCACAGGGGATTCAGACATCCTTTCGTCATGGGAGATGCAAGACGAGCCTGCATTCAAGTCACTGCAGGGATATCCGGTCTGATTTCGAGTCAGGGCATCGCGGTGTCCATTCCACTTGAGGCCACAAACTCAGGGTCCCTCTCACATACCTAGAGCTGAGAGAAGCCTCCTCTTGAGGTGCTTGTGGTAAGGTGGTATTCCTCTGGAGTTGAAGCCAGGGACTAACCTCTCATCTCGAGTTGATTTGTGGTCCACGGAGCTCTTTCGTGTTGCTACAGTGACCTCAGGATCCCTCTAGCCTTGAAACAGTGTTCTTGGGGTTTCTCTGGAGTGCCATCAAGGAAATCAAGGCTCCTTTCATGTTTGATGTGCAACACGGAATTGCTCTGCATGCAGTGCAGGGGAATCGGGCCTCTTCTCATGGCGAGGGGGAAGTCTCATGGTTTTTCTCGAGTTGCGGCGGGAACCTGGGGTATATTCTCGAGTTACGACGGGGATGGCCCTTCCACCCACGTGTTTATTCAGCGACATCAGGACTCCTGCCTAGTTGCGAGGGACAACTCGGGATTCTCCTCGAGGCTTGCAAGGGCAATTGAAACGCCTCTCCAGCTGAGGCGGGAGACCAAGGGTCCCTTTCCACGTCCCACAGGAATCCTGGGACTCCTAAGAAGTTTCACGAGGAGTCAGGCATCGTTTCCTTTGGAGGCACTGATCTCCGCGTACCTCTGGAGTTTTCAAAGGATGTGAGGCCTCCGGTCGCGATGAGGTGGGGAACTAGGTCTTTTTCTGTGGTCTCCACAGGGGATTCAGACATGCTTTCGTCATGGGAGATGCAAGACGAGCCTGCATTCAAGTCACTGCAGGGATATCCAGCCTTATTTCGAGTCAGGGCATCGAGGTGTCCTTTCCACCTGAGGCCGCAATCTCAGGGTCCCTCTCACATAAATAGAGCTGAGAGAAGCCTCCTCTTGAGGTGCTTGTGGTAAGGTGGTATTCCTCTGGAGTCGAAGCCAGGGACTAACCTCTCATCTCGAGTTGATTCTTGGTCCACAGAGCTCTTTCGTGTTGCTACAGTGACATCAGGATCCCTCCAGCCTTGAAACAGTGTTCTTGGGGTTTCTCTTGAGTGCCATCAAGGAAATCAAGGCTCCTTTCATGTGTGATGTGCAACACGGAATTGCTCTGCACGCAGTGCAGGGGAATCGGGCCTCATCTCGCAGCGAGGGGAAAGTCTCATGGTTTTTCTCGAGTTGCGGCGGGAACCTGGGGTATATTCTCGAGTTACGACGGGGATGGCCCTTCCACACACGTGTTTCTTCAGCGACGTCAGGACTCCTGCCTAGTTGCGAGGGACAACTCGGGATTCTCCTCGAGGCTTGGCAGGGCAATTGGGACGCCTCTCCAGCTGAGGCGGGAGACCAAGGGTCCCTTTCCACGTGCCACAGGAATCCTGGGACTCCTATCAAGTTTCAGAGGAGTCAGGCATCGTCTCCTTTAGAGGCACTGATCTCCGCGTACCTGTGGAGTTTTCAAAGGATGTGAGGCCTCCGGTCGCCATGAGGTGGGGAACTAGGTCTTTCTCTGTGGTCTCCACAGGGGATTCAAACATCCTTTCGTCTTGGGAGATGCAAGACGAGCCTGCATTCAAGTCACTGCAGGAATATCCGGCCTTATTTCGAGTCAGGGCATCGCGGTGTCCATTCCACTTGAGGCTGCAAACTCAGGGTCCCTCTCACATAGCTAGAACTGAGAGAAGCCTCCTCTTGAGGTGCTTGTGGTAAGGTGGTATTCCTCTGGAGTCGAAGCCAGGGACTAACCTCTCCTCTCGAGTTGATTTTTAGTCCACGGAGCTCTTTCGTGTTGCTACAGTGACCTCAGGATCCCTCTAGCCTTGAAACAGTGTTCTTGGGGTTTCTCTGGAGTGCCATCAAGGAAATCAAGGCTCCTTTCATGTGTGATGTGCAACACGGAATTGCTCTGCACGCAGTGCGGGGGAATCGGGCCTCATCTCGCGGCGAGGAGGAAGTCTCATGTTTTTTCTCGAGTTGCGGTGGGAACCTGGGGTATATTCTCGAGTTCCGACTGGGATGGCCCTTCCACCCACGTGTTTCTTCAGTGACGTCAGGACTCCTGCCTAGTTGCGAGGGAGAACTCGGGATTCTCCTCGAGGCTTGGCAGGGCAATTGGGACGCCTATCCAGCTGAGGCGGGAGACCAAGTGTCCCTTTCCACGTGCCACAGTAATCCTGGCACTCCTATCAAATTTCACGAGGAGTCAGGCATTGTCTCCTTTGGAGGCACTGATCTCCGCATACCTCTGGAATTTTCAAATGATGTGAGGCCTCCGGTCGCGATGAGGTGGGGAACTAGGTGTTTCTCTGTGGTCTCCACAGGGGATTCAGACATCCTTTCGTCTTGGGAGATGCAAGACGAGCCTGCATTCAAGTCACTGCAGGGATATCCGGCCTTATTTCGAGTCAGGGCATCGCGGTGTCCATTCCACTTCAGGCCGCAATCTCAGGGTCCCTTTCACATAGCTAGAGCTGAGAGAAGCCTCCTCTTGAGGTGCTTGTGGTAAGGTGGTATTCCTCGGAAGTCGAAGCCAGGGACTAAACTCTCATCTCGAGTTGATTTTTGGCCGACGGAGGTCTTTCGTGTTGCTACAGTGACCTCAGGATCCCTCTAGCCTTGAAACAATATTCTTGGGGTTTCTCTGGAGTGCCATCAAGGAAATCAAGGCTCCTTTCATGTGTGATGTGCAACACGGAATTGCTCTGCATGCAGTGCAGGGGAATCGGGCCTCATCTCGCGGCGAGGGGGAAGTCTCATGGTTTTTCTCGAGTTGCGGCGGGAACCTGGGATATATTCTCGAGTTACGACGGGGATGGCCCTTCCACACACGTGTTTGTTCAGCGACGTCAGGACTCCTGCCTAGTTGCGAGGGACAACTCGGGATTCTCCTCGAGGCTTGGCAGGGCAATTGGACGCCTCTCCAGCTGAGGCGGGAGACCAAGGGTCCCTTTCCACGTGCCACAGGAATCCTGGGACTCCTATCAATTTTCACGAGGAGTCAGGCATCGTCTCCTTTGGAGGCACTCATCTCCGCGTACCTCTGGAGTTTTCAAAGTATGTGAGGCCTCCGGTCGCCATGAGGTGGGGAACTAGGTCTTTCTCTGTGGTCTCCACAGGGGATTCAGACATCCTTTCGTCTTGGGAGATGCAAGACGAGCCTGCATTCAAGTCACTGCAGGGATATCCGGCCTTATTTCGAGTCAGGGCATCGCGGTGTCCATTCCACTTGAGGCCGCAAACTCAGGGTCCCTCTCACATACCTAGAGCTGAGACAAGCCTCCTCTTGAGGTGCTAGTGGTAAGGTGGTATTCCTCTGGAGTCGAAGCCAGGGACTAACCTCTCATCTCGAGTTGATTTTTGGTCCACGGAGGTCTTTTGTGTTGCTACAGTGACCTCAGGATCCCTCTAGCCTTGAAACAGTGTTCTTGGGGTTTCTCTGGAGTGCCATCAAGGAAATCAAGGCTCCTTTCATGTTTGATGTGCAACACGGAATTGCTCTGCATGCAGTGCAGGGGAATCGGACCTCATCTCACGGCGAGGGGGAAGTCTCATGGTATTTCTCGAGTTGCGACGAGAACCTGGGGTATATTCTCGAGTTATGACGGGGATGGCCCTTCCACTCACGTGTTTGTTCAGCGACGTCAGGACTCCTGCCTAGTTACGAGGGACGACTCGGGATTCTCCTCGAGGCTTGGCAGGGCAATTGGGACGCCTCTCCAGCTGAGGCGGCCCACCAAGGGTCCCTTTCCACGTGCCACAGGAATCCTGGGACTCCTATCAAGTTTCACGAGGAGTCAGGCATCGTCTCCTTTGGAGGCACTGATCTCCGCGTACCTCTGGAGTTTTCAAAGGATGTGAGGCCTCCGGTCGCGATGAGGTGGGGAACTAGGTCTTTCTCTGTGGTCTCCACAGGGGATTCAGACATCCTTTCGTCATGGGAGATGCAAGACGAGCCTGCATTCAAGTCACTGCAGGGATATCCGGCCTTATTTCGAGTCAGGGCATCGCGGTGTCCATTCCACTTGAGGCCACAAACTCAGGGTCCCTCTCACATAGCTAGAGATGAGAGAAGCCTCCTCTTGAGGTGCTTATGGTAAGGTGGTATTCCTCTGGAGTGGAAGCCAGGGACTAACCTCACATCTCGAGTTGATTTTTGGCCCACGGAGCTCTTTCGTGTTGCTACAGTGACCTCAGGATCCCTCTAGCCTTGAAACAGTGTTCTTGGGGATTCTCTGGAGTGCCATCAAGGAAATCAAGGCTCCTTTCATGTGTGATGTGCAACACGGAATTGCTCTGCACGCAGTGCAGGGGAATCGGTCCTCATCTCGCGGCGAGGGGGAAGTCTCATGGTTTTTCTCGAGTTGCGGCGGGAACCTGGGGTATATTCTCGAGTTACGATGGGGATGGCCCTTCCACACACGTGTTTGTTCAGCGACGTCAGGACTCCTGCCTAGTTACGAGGGACAACTCGGGATTCTCCTCGAGGCTTGGCAGGGCAATTGGGACGCCACTCCAGCTGAGGCGGGAGACCAAGGGTCCCTTTCCACGTGCCACAGGAATCCTGGGACTTCTATCAAATTTCACGAGGAGTCAGGCATCGTCTCCTTTGGAGGCACTGATCTCCGCGTACCTCTGGAGTTTTCAAAGGATTTGAGGCCTACGGTCGCCATGAGGTGGGGAACTAGGTGTTTCTCTGTGGTCTCCACAGGGGATTAAGACATCCTTTCGTCTTGGGAGATGCAAGACGAGCCTGCATTCAAGTCACTGCAAGGATATCCGGCCTTATTTCGAGTCCGGGCATCGCGGTGTTCATTCCACTTCAGGCCGCAATCTCAGGGTCCCTTTCACATAGCTAGAGCTGAGAGAAGCCTCCTCTTGAGGTGCTTGTGGTAAGGTGGTATTCCTCGGAAGTCGAAGCCAGGGACTAACCTCTCATCTCGAGTTGATTTTTGGCCGACTGAGGTCTTTCGTGTTGCTACAGTGACCTCAGGATCCCTCTATCCTTGAAACAATGTTCTTGGGGTTTCTCTGGAGTGCCATCAAGGAAATCAAGGCTCCTTTCATGTGTGATGTGTAACACGGAATTGCTCTGCATGCAGTGCAGGGAAATCGAGCCTCATCTCGATGCGATGGGGAAGTCTCATGGTTTTTCTCGAGTTGCGGCGGGAACCTGGGGTATATTCTCTAGTTACGAAGGGGATGGACCTTCCACACACGTGTTTCTTCAGCGACGTGAGGACCCCTGCCAAGTTGAGAGGGACAACTCGGGATTCTCCTCGAGGCTTGGCAGGGAAATTGGGACGCCTCTCCAGCTGAGGCAAGAGACCAAGTGTCCCGTTCCACGTGCCACAGGAATCCTGGGACTCCTAAGAAGTTTCACGAGGAGTCATGCATCGTCTCCTTTGGAGGCAGTCATCTCCGCGTACCTCTGGAGTTTTCAAAGGATGTGAGGCCTCCGGTCGCGATGAAGTGGGGAACTAGGTCTTTCTCTATGGTCTCCACAGGGGATTCAGACATCCTTTCGTCTTGGGAGATGCAAGACGAGCCTGCATTCAAGTCACTGCAGGGATATCCGGCCTTATTTCGAGTCAGGGCATCGCGGTGTCCATTCCACTTGAGGCCATAAAGTCAGGGTCCCTCTCACATAGCTAGAGATGAGAGAAGCCTCCTCTTGAGGTGCTTGTGTTAAGGTGGTATTCCTCTGGAGCCGAAGCCAGGGACTAACCTCTCATCTCGAGTTGATTTTTGGCCCACGGAGCTCTTTCGTGTTGCTACAGTGACCTCAGGATACCTCTAGCATTGCAAGAGTGTTCTTGGGGTTTCTCTGGAGTGCCATCAAGGAAATCAAGGCTCCTTTCATGTTTGATATGCAATACGGAATTGCTTTGAATGCAGTGCAGGGGAATCGGGCCTCATCTTGCGGCGAGGGGGAAGTCTCATGGTTTTTCTCGAGTTGCGGCGGGAACCTGGGGTATATTCTCGAGTTATGACGGGGATGGCCCTTCCACCCACGTGTTTGTTCAGCGACGTCAGGACTCCTGCCTAGTTGCGAGGGACAACTCGGGATTCTCCTCGAGGCTTGGCAGGGCAATTGGGACGCCTCTCCAGCTGAGGCGGGAGACCAAGGGTCCCTTTCCACGTGCCACAGGAATCCTGGGACTCCTATCAAGTTTCACGAGGAGTCAGGCATCGTCTCCTTTGGAGGCACTGATCTCCGCGTACCTCTGGAGTTTTCAAAGGATGTGAGGCCTCCGGTCGCGATGAGGTGGGGAACTAGGTCTTTCTCTGTGGTCTCCACAGGGGATTCAGACATCCTTTCGTCATGGGAGATGCAAGACGAGCCTGCATTCAAGTCACTGCAGGGATATCCGGCCTTATTTCGAGTCAGGGCATCGCGGTGTCCATTCCACTTGAGGCCACAAACTCAGGGTCCCTCTCACATAGCTAGAGCTGAGAGAAGCCTCCTCTTGAGGTGCTTGTGGTAAGGTGGTATTCCTCTGCAGTCGAAGCCAGGGACTAACCTCTCATCTCGAGTTGATTTTTGGTCCACGGAGCTCTTTTATGCTGCTACAGTGACCTCAGGATCACTCTAGCCTTGAAATAGTGTTCTTGGGGTTTCTCTGGAGTGCCATCAAGGAAATCAAGGCTCCTTTCATGTGTGATGTGCAACACGGAATTGCTCTGCACGCAGGGCAGGGGAATCGGGCCTCATCTCGCAGCGAGGGGGAAGTCTCATGGTTTTTCTCGAGTTGCGGCGGGAACCTGGGGTATATTCTTGAGTTACGACGGGGATGGCCCTTCCAACCACGTGTTTGTTCAGCGACGTCAGGACTCCTGCCTAGTTGGGAGGGACAACTCGGGATTCTCCTCGAGGCTTGGCAGGGCAATTGGGACACCTCTCCATCTGAGGCGGGAGACCAAGTGTCCCTTTCCACGTGCCACAGGTATCCTGGGACTCCTATCAAGTTTCACGAGGAGTCAGGCATCGTCTCCTTTGGAGGCACTGATCTGCGTGTACCTCTGGAGTTTTCAAAGTATGTGAGGCCTCCGGTCGCGATGAGGTGGGGAACTAGGTCTTTCTCTGTGGTCTCCACAGGGGATTCAGACATCCTTTCGTCTTGGGAGATGCAAGACGAGCCTGCATTCAAGTCACTGCAGTTATATCCGGCCTTATTTCGAGTCAGGGCATCGCGGTGTCCATTCCACTTGAGGCCGCAAACTCAGGGTCCCTCTCACATACCTAGAGCTGAGAGAAGCCTCCTCTTGAGGTGCTTGTGGTAAGGTGGTATTCCTCTGGAGTCGAAGCCAGGGACTAACCTCTCATCTCGAGTTGATTTTTGGTCCACGGAGCTCTTTCATGTTGCTACAGTGACCTCAGGATCCCTCTAGCCTTGAAACAGTGTTCTTGGGGATTCTCTGGAGTGCCATCAAGGAAATCAAGGCTCCTTTCATGTGTGATGTGCAACACGGAATTGCTCTGCACGCAGTGCAGGGGAATCGGGCCTCATCTCGCGGCGAGGGGGAAGTCTCATGGTTTTTCTCGAGTTGCGGCGGGAACCTGGGGTATATTCTCGAGTTACGACGGGAATGGCCCTTCCACACACGTCTTTATTCAGCGACGACAGGACTCCTGCCTAGTTGCGAGGGACAACTCGGGATTCTCCTCGAGGCTTTTCAGGGCAATTGGGACGCCTCTCCAGCTGCGGCGGGAGACCAAGTGTCCCTTTCCACGTGCCACAGGAATCCTGGGACTCCTAAGAAGTTTCACGAGGAGTCAGGCATCATCTCCTTTGGAGGCAGTGATCTCCGCGTACCTCTGGAGTTTTCAAAGTATGTGAGGCATCCGGTCGCGATAAGGTGGGGAACTAGGTCTTTCTCTGTGGTCTCCACAGGGGATTCAGACATCCTTTCATCTTGGGAGATGCAAGACGAGCCTGCATTCAAGTCACTGCAGGGATATCCGGCGTTATTTGGAGTCAGGGCATCGCGGTGTCCATTCCACTTGAGGCCGCAAACTCAGGGTCCCTCTCACATACCTAGCGCTGAGAGAAGCCTCCTCTTGAGGTGCTTGTGGTAAGGTGGTATTCCTCTGGAGTCGAAGCCAGGGACTAACCTCTCATCTCGAGTTGATTTTTGGTCCACGGACCTGTTTCGTGTTGCTACAGTGACCTCAGGATCCCTCTAGCCTTGAAACAGTGTTCTTGGGGTTTCTCTGGACTGCCATCAAGGAAATCAAGGCTCCTTTCATGTGTGATGTGCAACACGTAATTGCTCTGCACGCAGTGCAGGGGAATTCGGGCCTCATCTCGCGGCGAGGGGGAAGTCTCATGGTTTTTCTCGAGTTGCGGCGGGAACCTGGGATATATTCTCAAGTTACGATGGGAATGGCCCTTCCACCCACGTGTTTGTTCAGCGACGTCAGGACTCCTGCCTAGTTGCGAGGGACAACTCGGGATTCTCCTCGAGGCTTGGCAGGGCAATTGGGACGCCTCTCCAGCTGAGGCGGGAGACCAAGGGTCCCTTTCCACGTGCCACAGGAATCCTCGGACTCCTATCAAGTTTCACGAGGAGTCAGGCATCGTCTCCTTTGGAGGCACTGATCTCCGCGTACCTCTGGAGTTTTCAAAGGATGTGAGGCGTCCGGTCGCGATGAGGTGGGGAACTAGGTCTTTCTCTGTGGTCTCCACAGGGGATTCAGACATCCTTTCGTCTTGGGAGATGCAAGACGAGCCTGCATTCAAGTCACTGCAGGGATATCCTGCCTTATTTCGAGTCAGGGCATCGCGGTGTCGTTTCCACTTGAGGCCGCAAACTCAGGGTCCCTCTCACATACCTAGAGCTGAGAGAAGCCTCCTCTTGAGGTGCTTGTGGTAAGGTGGTATTCCGCTGGAGTCGAAGCCAGGGACTAACCTCTCATCTCGAGTTGATTTTTGGTCCACGGAGCTCTTTTATGCTGCTACAGTGACCTCAGGATCACTCTAGCCTTGAAATAGTGTTCTTGGGGTTTCTCTGGAGTGCCATCAAGGAAATCAAGGCTCCTTTCATGTGTGATGTGCAATACGGAATTGCTCTGCACGCAGGGCAGGGGAATCGGGCCTCATCTCGCGGCGAGGGGGAAGTCTCATGGTTTTTCTCGAGTTGCGGCGGGAACCTGGGGTATATTCTTGAGTTACGACGGGGATGGCCCTTCCACCCACGTGTTTGTTCAGCGACGTCAGGACTACTGCCTAGTTGGGAGGGACAACTCGGGATTCTCCTCGAGGCTTGGGAGGGCAATTGTGACGCCTCTCCATCTGAGGCGGGAGACCAAGGGTCCCTTTCCACGTGCCACAGGTATCCTGGGACTCCTATCAAGTTTCACGAGGAGTCAGGCATCGTCTCCTTTGGAGGCACTGATCTCAGTGTACCTCTGGAGTTTTCAAAGTATGTGAGGCCTCCGGTCGCCATGAGGTGCGGAACTAGGTCTTTCTCTGTGGTCTCCACAGGGGATTCAGACATCCTTTCGTCTTGGGAGATGCAAGACGAGCCTGCATTCAAGTCACTGCAGGGATATCCGGCCTTATTTCGAGTCAGGGCATCGCGGTGTCCTTTCCACTTGAGGCCGCAAACTCAGGGTCCCTCTCACATACCTAGAGCTGAGAGAAGCCTCCTCTTGAGGTGCTTGTGGTAAGGTGGTATTCCGCTGGAATCGAAGCCAGGGACTAACCTCTCATCTCGAGTTGATTTTTGGTCCACGGAGCTCTTTTATGTTGCTACAGTGACCTCAGGATCACTCTAGCCTTGAAATAGTGTTCTTGGGGTTTCTCTGGAGTGCCATCAAGGAAATCAAGGCTCCTTTCATGTGTGATGTGCAACACGGAATTGCTCTGCACGCAGGGCAGGGGAATCGGGCCTCATCTCGCGGCGAGGGGGAAGTCTCATGGTTTTTCTCGAGTTGCGGCGGGAACCTGGGGTATATTCTTGAGTTAAGACGGGGATGGCCCTTCCACCCACGTGTTTGTTCAGCGACGTCAGGACTCCTGCCTAGTTGGAAGGGACAACTCGGGATTCTCCTCGAGGCTTGGCAGGGCAATTGGGACGCCTCTCCAGCTGAGGCGGGAGACCAAGGGTCCCTTTCCACGTGCCACAGGAATCCTGGGACTCCTATCAATTTTCACGAGGAGTCAGGCATCGTCTCCTTTGGAGGCACTCATCTCCGCGTACCTCTGGAGTTTTCAAAGTATGTGAGGCCTCCGGTCGCCATGAGGTGGGGAACTAGGTCTTTCTCTGTGGTCTCCACAGGGGATTCAGACATCCTTTCGTCTTGGGAGATGCAAGACGAGCCTGCATTCAAGTCACTGCAGGGATATCCGGCCTTATTTCGAGTCAGGGCATCGCGGTGTCCATTCCACTTGAGGCCGCAAACTCAGGGTCCCTCTCACATACCTAGAGCTGAGACAAGCCTCCTCTTGAGGTGCTAGTGGTAAGGTGGTATTCCTCTGGAGTCGAAGCCAGGGACTAACCTCTCATCTCGAGTTGATTTTTGGTCCACGGAGGTCTTTTGTGTTGCTACAGTGACCTCAGGATCCCTCTAGCCTTGAAACAGTGTTCTTGGGGTTTCTCTGGAGTGCCATCAAGGAAATCAAGGCTCCTTTCATGTTTGATGTGCAACACGGAATTGCTCTGCATGCAGTGCAGGGGAATCGGGCCTCATCTCACGGCGAGGGGGAAGTCTCATGGTATTTCTCGAGTTGCGACGAGAACCTGGGGTATATTCTCGAGTTATGACGGGGATGGCCTTTCCACTCACGTGTTTGTTCAGCGACGTCAGGACTCCTGCCTAGTTACGAGGGACGACTCGGGATTCTCCTCGAGGCTTGGCAGGGCAATTGGGACGCCTCTCCAGCTGAGGCGGCCCACCAAGGGTCCCTTTCCACGTGCCACAGGAATCCTGGGACTCCTATCAAGTTTCACGAGGAGTCAGGCATCGTCTCCTTTGGAGGCACTGATCTCCGCGTACCTCTGGAGTTTTCAAAGGATGTGAGGCCTCCGGTCGCGATGAGGTGGGGAACTAGGTCTTTCTCTGTGGTCTCCACAGGGGATTCAGACATCCTTTCGTCATGGGAGATGCAAGACGAGCCTGCATTCAAGTCACTGCAGGGATATCCGGCCTTATTTCGAGTCAGGGCATCGCGGTGTCCATTCCACTTGAGGCCACAAACTCAGGGTCCCTCTCACATAGCTAGAGATGAGAGAAGCCTCCTCTTGAGGTGCTTATGGTAAGGTGGTATTCCTCTGGAGTGGAAGCCAGGGACTAACCTCACATCTCGAGTTGATTTTTGGCCCACGGAGCTCTTTCGTGTTGCTACAGTGACCTCAGGATCCCTCTAGCCTTGAAACAGTGTTCTTGGGGATTCTCTGGAGTGCCATCAAGGAAATCAAGGCTCCTTTCATGTGTGATGTGCAACACGGAATTGCTCTGCACGCAGTGCAGGGGAATCGGTCCTCATCTCGCGGCGAGGGGGAAGTCTCATGGTTTTTCTCGAGTTGCGGCGGGAACCTGGGGTATATTCTCGAGTTACGATGGGGATGGCCCTTCCACACACGTGTTTGTTCAGCGACGTCAGGACTCCTGCCTAGTTACGAGGGACAACTCGGGATTCTCCTCGAGGCTTGGCAGGGCAATTGGGACGCCACTCCAGCTGAGGCGGGAGACCAAGGGTCCCTTTCCACGTGCCACAGGAATCCTGGGACTTCTATCAAATTTCACGAGGAGTCAGGCATCGTCTCCTTTGGAGGCACTGATCTCCGCGTACCTCTGGAGTTTTCAAAGGATTTGAGGCCTACGGTCGCCATGAGGTGGGGAACTAGGTGTTTCTCTGTGGTCTCCACAGGGGATTAAGACATCCTTTCGTCTTGGGAGATGCAAGACGAGCCTGCATTCAAGTCACTGCAAGGATATCCGGCCTTATTTCGAGTCAGGGCATCGCGGTGTTCATTCCACTTCAGGCCGCAATCTCAGGGTCCCTTTCACATAGCTAGAGCTGAGAGAAGCCTCCTCTTGAGGTGCTTGTGGTAAGGTGGTATTCCTCGGAAGTCGAAGCCAGGGACTAACCTCTCATCTCGAGTTGATTTTTGGCCGACGGAGGTCTTTCGTGTTGCTACAGTGACCTCAGGATCCCTCTATCCTTGAAACAATGTTCTTGGGGTTTCTCTGGAGTGCCATCAAGGAAATCAAGGCTCCTTTCATGTGTGATGTGTAACACGGAATTGCTCTGCATGCAGTGCAGGGAAATCGAGCCTCATCTCGAGGCGATGGGGAAGTCTCATGGTTTTTCTCGAGTTGCGGCGGGAACCTGGGGTATATTCTCTAGTTACGAAGGGGATGGACCTTCCACACACGTGTTTCTTCAGCGACGTGAGGACCCCTGCCAAGTTGAGAGGGACAACTCGGGATTCTCCTCGAGGCTTGGCAGGGAAATTGGGACGCCTCTCCAGCTGAGGCAAGAGACCAAGTGTCCCGTTCCACGTGCCACAGGAATCCTGGGACTCCTAAGAAGTTTCACGAGGAGTCATGCATCGTCTCCTTTGGAGGCAGTCATCTCCGCGTACCTCTGGAGTTTTCAAAGGATGTGAGGCCTCCGGTCGCGATGAAGTGGGGAACTAGGTCTTTCTCTATGGTCTCCACAGGGGATTCAGACATCCTTTCGTCTTGGGAGATGCAAGACGAGCCTGCATTCAAGTCACTGCAGGGATATCCGGCCTTATTTCGAGTCAGGGCATCGCGGTGTCCATTCCACTTGAGGCCATAAAGTCAGGGTCCCTCTCACATAGCTAGAGATGAGAGAAGCCTCCTCTTGAGGTGCTTGTGTTAAGGTGGTATTCCTCTGGAGCCGAAGCCAGGGACTAACCTCTCATCTCGAGTTGATTTTTGGTCCACGGAGCTCTTTCGTGTTGCTACAGTGACCTCAGGATCCCTCTAGCATTGCAAGAGTGTTCTTGGGGTTTCTCTGGAGTGCCATCAAGGAAATCAAGGCTCCTTTCATGTTTGATATGCAATACGGAATTGCTTTGAATGCAGTGCAGGGGAATCGGGCCTCATCTTGCGGCGAGGGGGAAGTCTCATGGTTTTTCTCGAGTTGCGGCGGGAACCTGGGGTATATTCTCGAGTTATGACGGGGATGGCCCTTCCACCCACGTGTTTGTTCAGCGACGTCAGGACTCCTGCCTAGTTGCGAGGGACAACTCGGGATTCTCCTCGAGGCTTGGCAGGGCAATTGGGACGCCTCTCCAGCTGAGGCGGGAGACCAAGGGTCCCTTTCCACGTGCCACAGGAATCCTGGGACTCCTATCAAGTTTCACGAGGAGTCAGGCATCGTCTCCTTTGGAGGCACTGATCTCCGCGTACCTCTGGAGTTTTCAAAGGATGTGAGGCCTCCGGTCGCGATGAGGTGGGGAACTAGGTCTTTCTCTGTGGTCTCCACAGGGGATTCAGACATCCTTTCGTCATGGGAGATGCAAGACGAGCCTGCATTCAAGTCACTGCAGGGATATCCGGCCTTATTTCGAGTCAGGGCATCGCGGTGTCCATTCCACTTGAGGCCACAAACTCAGGGTCCCTCTCACATAGCTAGAGCTGAGAGAAGCCTCCTCTTGAGGTGCTTGTGGTAAGGTGGTATTCCTCTGCAGTCGAAGCCAGGGACTAACCTCTCATCTCGAGTTGATTTTTGGTCCACGGAGCTCTTTTATGCTGCTACAGTGACCTCAGGATCACTCTAGCCTTGAAATAGTGTTCTTGGGGTTTCTCTGGAGTGCCATCAAGGAAATCAAGGCTCCTTTCATGTGTGATGTGCAACACGGAATTGCTCTGCACGCAGGGCAGGGGAATCGGGCCTCATCTCGCAGCGAGGGGGAAGTCTCATGGTTTTTCTCGAGTTGCGGCGGGAACCTGGGGTATATTCTTGAGTTACGACGGGGATGGCCCTTCCAACCACGTGTTTGTTCAGCGACGTCAGGACTCCTGCCTAGTTGGGAGGGACAACTCGGGATTCTCCTCGAGGCTTGGCAGGGCAATTGGGACACCTCTCCATCTGAGGCGGGAGACCAAGGGTCCCTTTCCACGTGCCACAGGTATCCTGGGACTCCTATCAAGTTTCACGAGGAGTCAGGCATCGTCTCCTTTGGAGGCACTGATCTGCGTGTACCTCTGGAGTTTTCAAAGTATGTGAGGCCTCCGGTCGCGATGAGGTGGGGAACTAGGTCTTTCTCTGTGGTCTCCACAGGGGATTCAGACATCCTTTCGTCTTGGGAGATGCAAGACGAGCCTGCATTCAAGTCACTGCAGTTATATCCGGCCTTATTTCGAGTCAGGGCATCGCGGTGTCCATTCCACTTGAGGCCGCAAACTCAGGGTCCCTCTCACATACCTAGAGCTGAGAGAAGCCTCCTCTTGAGGTGCTTGTGGTAAGGTGGTATTCCTCTGGAGTCGAAGCCAGGGACTAACCTCTCATCTCGAGTTGATTTTTGGTCCACGGAGCTCTTTCATGTTGCTACAGTGACCTCAGGATCCCTCTAGCCTTGAAACAGTGTTCTTGGGGATTCTCTGGAGTGCCATCAAGGAAATCAAGGCTCCTTTCATGTGTGATGTGCAACACGGAATTGCTCTGCACGCAGTGCAGGGGAATCGGGCCTCATCTCGCGGCGAGGGGGAAGTCTCATGGTTTTTCTCGAGTTGCGGCGGGAACCTGGGGTATATTCTCGAGTTACGACGGGAATGGCCCTTCCACACACGTCTTTATTCAGCGACGACAGGACTCCTGCCTAGTTGCGAGGGACAACTCGGGATTCTCCTCGAGGCTTTTCAGGGCAATTGGGACGCCTCTCCAGCTGCGGCGGGAGACCAAGTGTCCCTTTCCACGTGCCACAGGAATCCTGGGACTCCTAAGAAGTTTCACGAGGAGTCAGGCATCATCTCCTTTGGAGGCAGTGATCTCCGCGTACCTCTGGAGTTTTCAAAGTATGTGAGGCCTCCGGTCGCGATAAGGTGGGGAACTAGGTCTTTCTCTGTGGTCTCCACAGGGGATTCAGACATCCTTTCATCTTGGGAGATGCAAGACGAGCCTGCATTCAAGTCACTGCAGGGATATCCGGCGTTATTTGGAGTCAGGGCATCGCGGTGTCCATTCCACTTGAGGCCGCAAACTCAGGGTCCCTCTCACATACCTAGCGCTGAGAGAAGCCTCCTCTTGAGGTGCTTGTGGTAAGGTGGTATTCCTCTGGAGTCGAAGCCAGGGACTAACCTCTCATCTCGAGTTGATTTTTGGTCCACGGACCTGTTTCGTGTTGCTACAGTGACCTCAGGATCCCTCTAGCCTTGAAACAGTGTTCTTGGGGTTTCTCTGGACTGCCATCAAGGAAATCAAGGCTCCTTTCATGTGTGATGTGCAACACGTAATTGCTCTGCACGCAGTGCAGGGGAATTCGGGCCTCATCTCGCGGCGAGGGGGAAGTCTCATGGTTTTTCTCGAGTTGCGGCGGGAACCTGGGATATATTCTCAAGTTACGATGGGAATGGCCCTTCCACCCACGTGTTTGTTCAGCGACGTCAGGACTCCTGCCTAGTTGCGAGGGACAACTCGGGATTCTCCTCGAGGCTTGGCAGGGCAATTGGGACGCCTCTCCAGCTGAGGCGGGAGACCAAGGGTCCCTTTCCACGTGCCACAGGAATCCTCGGACTCCTATCAAGTTTCACGAGGAGTCAGGCATCGTCTCCTTTGGAGGCACTGATCTCCGCGTACCTCTGGAGTTTTCAAAGGATGTGAGGCGTCCGGTCGCGATGAGGTGGGGAACTAGGTCTTTCTCTGTGGTCTCCACAGGGGATTCAGACATCCTTTCGTCTTGGGAGATGCAAGACGAGCCTGCATTCAAGTCACTGCAGGGATATCCGGCCTTATTTCGAGTCAGGGCATCGCGGTGTCGTTTCCACTTGAGGCCGCAAACTCAGGGTCCCTCTCACATACCTAGAGCTGAGAGAAGCCTCCTCTTGAGGTGCTTGTGGTAAGGTGGTATTCCGCTGGAGTCGAAGCCAGGGACTAACCTCTCATCTCGAGTTGATTTTTGGTCCACGGAGCTCTTTTATGCTGCTACAGTGACCTCAGGATCACTCTAGCCTTGAAATAGTGTTCTTGGGGTTTCTCTGGAGTGCCATCAAGGAAATCAAGGCTCCTTTCATGTGTGATGTGCAACACGGAATTGCTCTGCACGCAGGGCAGGGGAATCGGGCCTCATCTCGCGGCGAGGGGGAAGTCTCATGGTTTTTCTCGAGTTGCGGCGGGAACCTGGGGTATATTCTTGAGTTACGACGGGGATGGCCCTTCCACCCACGTGTTTGTTCAGCGACGTCAGGACTACTGCCTAGTTGGGAGGGACAACTCGGGATTCTCCTCGAGGCTTGGGAGGGCAATTGGGACGCCTCTCCATCTGAGGCGGGAGACCAAGGGTCCCTTTCCACGTGCCACAGGTATCCTGGGACTCCTATCAAGTTTCACGAGGAGTCAGGCATCGTCTCCTTTGGAGGCACTGATCTCAGTGTACCTCTGGAGTTTTCAAAGTATGTGAGGCCTCCGGTCGCCATGAGGTGCGGAACTAGGTCTTTCTCTGTGGTCTCCACAGGGGATTCAGACATCCTTTCGTCTTGGGAGATGCAAGACGAGCCTGCATTCAAGTCACTGCAGGGATATCCGGCCTTATTTCGAGTCAGGGCATCGCGGTGTCCTTTCCACTTGAGGCCGCAAACTCAGGGTCCCTCTCACATACCTAGAGCTGAGAGAAGCCTCCTCTTGAGGTTCTTGTGGTAAGGTGGTATTCCGCTGGAATCGAAGCCAGGGACTAACCTCTCATCTCGAGTTGATTTTTGGTCCACGGAGCTCTTTTATGTTGCTACAGTGACCTCAGGATCACTCTAGCCTTGAAATAGTGTTCTTGGGGTTTCTCTGGAGTGCCATCAAGGAAATCAAGGCTCCTTTCATGTGTGATGTGCAACACGGAATTGCTCTGCACGCAGGGCAGGGGAATCGGGCCTCATCTCGCGGCGAGGGGGAAGTCTCATGGTTTTTCTCGAGTTGCGGCGGGAACCTGGGGTATATTCTTGAGTTAAGACGGGGATGGCCCTTCCACCCACGTGTTTGTTCAGCGACGTCAGGACTCCTGCCTAGTTGGAAGGGACAACTCGGGATTCTCCTCGAGGCTTGGCAGGGCAATTGGGACGCCTCTCCAGCTGAGGCGGGAGACCAAGGGTCCCTTTCCACGTGCCACAGGAATCCTGGGACTCCTATCAAGTTTCACGAGGAGTCAGGCATCGTCTCCTTTGGAGGCACTGATCTCAGTGTACCTCTGGAGTTTTCAAAGTATGTGATGCCTCCGGTCGCGATGAGGTGGGGAACTAGGTCTTTCTCTGTGGTCTCCACAGGGGATTCAGACATCCTTTCGTCTTGGGAGATGCAAGACGAGCCAGCATTCAAGTCACTGCAGGGATATCCGGCCTTATTTCGAGTCAGGGCATCGCAGTGTCCATTCCACTTGAGGCCGCAAACTCAGGGTCCCTCTCACATACCTAGAGCTGAGAGAAGCCTCCTCTTGAGGTGCTTGTGGTAAGGTGGTATTCCTCTGGAGTTGAAGCCAGGGACTAAAATCTCATCTCGAGTTGATTTTTGGTCCACGGAGGTCTTTTGTGTTGCTACAGTGACCTCAGGATCCCTCTAGCCTTGAAACAGTGTTCTTGGGGTTTCTCTGGAGTGCCATCAAGGAAATCAAGGCTCCTTTCATGTTTGATGTGCAACACGGAATTGCTCTGCATGCAGTGCAGGGGAATCGGGCCTCATCTCACAGCGAGGGGGAAGTCTCATGGTATTTCTCGAGTTGCGGCTGGAACCTGGGGTATATTTTCGAGTTATGACGGGGATGGCCCTTCCACCCACGTGTTTGTTCAGCGACGTCAGGACTCCTGCCTAGTTGCGAGGGACGACTCGGGATTTTCCTCGAGGCTTGGCAGGGCAATTGGGACGCCTCTCCAGCTGAGGCGGGAGACCAAGGGTCCCTTTCCACGTGCCACAGGAATCCTGGGACTCCTATCAAGTTTCACGAGGAGTCAGGCATCGTCTCCTTTGGAGGCACTGATCTCCGCGTACCTCTGGAGTTTTCAAAGGATGTGAGGCCTCCGGTCGCGATGAGGTGGGGAACTAGGTCTTTCTCTGTGGTCTCCACAGGGGATTCAGACATCCTTTCGTCATGGGAGATGCAAGACGAGCCTGCATTCAAGTCACTGCAGGGATATCCGGCCTTATTTCGAGTCAGGGCATCGCGGTGTCCATTCCACTTGAGGCCACAAACTCAGGGTCCCTCTCACATAGCTAGAGCTGAGAGAAGCCTCCTCTTGAGGTGCTTGTGGTAAGGTGGTATTCCTCTGCAGTCGAAGCCAGGGACTAACCTCTCATCTCGAGTTGATTTTTGGTCCACGGAGCTCTTTTATGCTGCTACAGTGACCTCAGGATCACTCTAGCCTTGAAATAGTGTTCTTGGGGTTTCTCTGGAGTGCCATCAAGGAAATCAAGGCTCCTTTCATGTGTGATGTGCAACACGGAATTGCTCTGCACGCAGGGCAGGGGAATCGGGCCTCATCTCGCGGCAAGGGGGAAGTCTCATGGTTTTTCTCGAGTTGCGGCGGGAACCTGGGGTATATTCTTGAGTTACGACGGGGATGGCCCTTCCAACCACGTGTTTGTTCAGCGACGTCAGGACTCCTGCCTAGTTGGGAGGGACAACTCGGGATTCTCCTCGAGGCTTGGCAGGGCAATTGGGACACCTCTCCATCTGAGGCGGGAGACCAAGGGTCCCTTTCCACGTGCCACAGGTATCCTGGGACTCCTATCAAGTTTCACGAGGAGTCAGGCATCGTCTCCTTTGGAGGCACTGATCTGCGTGTACCTCTGGAGTTTTCAAAGTATGTGAGGCCTCCGGTCGCGATGAGGTGGGGAACTAGGTCTTTCTCTGTGGTCTCCACAGGGGATTCAGACATCCTTTCGTCTTGGGAGATGCAAGACGAGCCTGCATTCAAGTCACTGCAGTTATATCCGGCCTTATTTCGAGTCAGGGCATCGCGGTGTCCATTCCACTTGAGGCCGCAAACTCAGGGTCCCTCTCACATACCTAGAGCTGAGAGAAGCCTCCTCTTGAGGTGCTTGTGGTAAGGTGGTATTCCTCTGGAGTCGAAGCCAGGGACTAACCTCTCATCTCGAGTTGATTTTTGGTCCACGGAGCTCTTTCATGTTGCTACAGTGACCTCAGGATCCCTCTAGCCTTGAAACAGTGTTCTTGGGGATTCTCTGGAGTGCCATCAAGGAAATCAAGGCTCCTTTCATGTGTGATGTGCAACACGGAATTGCTCTGCACGCAGTGCAGGGGAATCGGGCCTCATCTCGCGGCGAGGGGGAAGTCTCATGGTTTTTCTCGAGTTGCGGCGGGAACCTGGGGTATATTCTCGAGTTACGACGGGAATGGCCCTTCCACACACGTCTTTATTCAGCGACGACAGGACTCCTGCCTAGTTGCGAGGGACAACTCGGGATTCTCCTCGAGGCTTTTCAGGGCAATTGGGACGCCTCTCCAGCTGCGGCGGGAGACCAAGTGTCCCTTTCCACGTGCCACAGGAATCCTGGGACTCCTATCAAGTTTCACGAGGAGTCAGGCATCGTCTCCTTTGGAGGCAGTGATCTCCGCGTACCTCTGGAGTTTTCAAAGTATGTGAGGCCTCCGGTCGCGATGAGGTGGGGAACTAGGTCTTTCTCTGTGGTCTCCACAGGGGATTCAGACATCCTTTCATCTTGGGAGATGCAAGACGAGCCTGCATTCAAGTCACTGCAGGGATATCCGGCGTTATTTGGAGTCAGGGCATCGCGGTGTCCATTCCACTTGAGGCCGCAAACTCAGGGTCCCTCTCACATACCTAGCGCTGAGAGAAGCCTCCTCTTGAGGTGCTTGTGGTAAGGTGGTATTCCTCTGGAGTCGAAGCCAGGGACTAACCTCTCATCTCGAGTTGATTTTTGGTCCACGGACCTGTTTCGTGTTGCTACAGTGACCTCAGGATCCCTCTAGCCTTGAAACAGTGTTCTTGGGGTTTCTCTGGACTGCCATCAAGGAAATCAAGGCTCCTTTCATGTGTGATGTGCAACACGTAATTGCTCTGCACGCAGTGCAGGGGAATTCGGGCCTCATCTCGCGGCGAGGGGGAAGTCTCATGGTTTTTCTCGAGTTGCGGCGGGAACCTGGGATATATTCTCAAGTTACGATGGGAATGGCCCTTCCACCCACGTGTTTGTTCAGCGACGTCAGGACTCCTGCCTAGTTGCGAGGGACAACTCGGGATTCTCCTCGAGGCTTGGCAGGGCAATTGGGACGCCTCTCCAGCTGAGGCGGGAGACCAAGGGTCCCTTTCCACGTGCCACAGGAATCCTGGGACTCCTATCAAGTTTCACGAGGAGTCAGGCATCGTCTCCTTTGGAGGCACTGATCTCCGCGTACCTTTGGAGTTTTCAAAGGATGTGAGGCGTCCGGTCGCGATGAGGTGGGGAACTAGGTCTTTCTCTGTGGTCTCCACAGGGGATTCAGACATCCTTTCGTCTTGGGAGATGCAAGACGAGCCTGCATTCAAGTCACTGCAGGGATATCCTGCCTTATTTCGAGTCAGGGCATCGCGGTGTCGTTTCCACTTGAGGCCGCAAACTCAGGGTCCCTCTCACATACCTAGAGCTGAGAGAAGCCTCCTCTTGAGGTGCTTGTGGTAAGGTGGTATTCCGCTGGATTCGAAGCCAGGGACTAACCTCTCATCTCGAGTTGATTTTTGGTCCACGGAGCTCTTTTATGCTGTTACAGTGACCTCAGGATCACTCTAGCCTTGAAATAGTGTTCTTGGGGTTTCTCTGGAGTGCCATCAAGGAAATCAAGGCTCCATTCATGTGTGATGTGCAACACGGAATTGCTCTGCACGCAGGGCAGGGGAATCGGGCCTCATCTCGCGGCGAGGGGGAAGTCTCATGGTTTTTCTCGAGTTGCGGCGGGAACCTGGGGTATATTCTTGAGTTACGACGGGGATGGCCCTTCCACCCACGTGTTTGTTCAGCGACGTCAGGACTACTGCCTAGTTGGGAGGGACAACTCGGGATTCTCCTCGAGGCTTGGGAGGGCAATTGGGTCGCCTCTCCATCTGAGGCGGGAGACCAAGGGTCCCTTTCCACGTGCCACAGGAATCCTGGGACTCCTATCAAGTTTCACGAGGAGTCAGGCATCGTCTCCTTTGGAGGCACTGATCTCAGTGTACCTCTGGAGTTTTCAAAGTATGTGAGGCCTCCGGTCGCGATGAGGTGCGGAACTAGGTCTTTCTCTGTGGTCTCCACAGGGGATTCAGACATCCTTTCGTCTTGGGAGATGCAAGACGAGCCTGCATTCAAGTCACTGCAGGGATATCCGGCCTTATTTCGAGTCAGGGCATCGCGGTGTCCTTTCCACTTGAGGCCGCAAACTCAGGGTCCCTCTCACATACCTAGAGCTGAGAGAAGCCTCCTCTTGAGGTGCTTGTGGTAAGGTGGTATTCCGCTGGAATCGAAGCCAGGGACTAACCTCTCATCTCGAGTTGATTTTTGGTCCACGGAGCTCTTTTATGTTGCTACAGTGACCTCAGGATCACTCTAGCCTTGAAATAGTGTTCTTGGGGTTTCTCTGGAGTGCCATCAAGGAAATCAAGGCTCCTTTCATGTGTGATGTGCAACACGGAATTGCTCTGCACGCAGGGCAGGGGAATCGGGCCTCATCTCGCGGCGAGGGGGAAGTCTCATGGTTTTTCTCGAGTTGCGGCGGGAACCTGGGGTATATTCTTGAGTTAAGACGGGGATGGCCCTTCCACCCACGTGTTTGTTCAGCGACGTCAGGACTCCTGCCTAGTTGGAAGGGACAACTCGGGATTCTCCTCGAGGCTTGGCAGGGCAATTGGGACGCCTCTCCAGCTGAGGCGGAAGACCAAGGGTCCCTTTCCACGTGCCACAGGAATCCTGGGACTCCTATCAAGTTTCACGAGGAGTCAGGCATCGTCTCCTTTGGAGGCACTGATCTCAGTGTACCTCTGGAGTTTTCAAAGTATGTGATGCCTCCGGTCGCGATGAGGTGGGGAACTAGGTCTTTCTCTGTGGTCTCCACAGGGGATTCAGACATCCTTTCGTCTTGGGAGATGCAAGACGAGCCTGCATTCAAGTCACTGCAGCGATATCCGGCCTTATTTCGAGTCAGCGCATCGCGGTGTCCATTCCACTTGAGGCCGCAAACTCAGGGTCACTCTCACATAGCTAGAGCTGAGAGAAGCCTCCTGTTGAGGTGCTTGTGGTAAGGTGGTATTCCTCTGGAGTCGAAGCCAGGGACTAACCTCTCATCTCGATTTGATTTTTGGTCCACGGAGCTCTTTCTTGTGGCTACAGTAGCCTCAGGATCCCTCTAGCCTTGAAACACTCTTCTTGGGGTTTCTCTGGAGTGCCATCAAGGAAATCAAGGCTCCTTTCATATGTGATGTGCAACACGGAATTGCTCTGCACGCAGGGCAGGGGAATCGGGCCTCATCTCGCGGCGAGGGGGAAGTCTCATGGTTTTTCTAGAGTTGCGTCGGGAACCTGGGATATATTCTCGAGTTACGAGGGGGATGGCCCTTCCACCCACGTGTTTGTTCAGCGACGTCAGGACTCCTTCCTAGTTGCGAGGGACAACTCGGGATTCTCCTCGAGGCTTGGCAGGGCAATTGGGACGCCTCTCGAGCTGAAGCGGGAGACCATGGGTCCCTTTCCACGTGCCACAGGAATCCTGGGACTCCTATCAAGTTTCACGAGGAGTCAGGCATCGTCTCCTTTGGAGGCACTGATCTCCGCGTACCTCTGGAGTTTTCAAAGGATGTGAGGCCTCCGGTCGCGATGAGGTGGGAAACTAGGTCTTTCTCTGTGGTCTCCACAGGGGATTCAGACATCCTTTCGTCTTGGGAGATGCAAGACGAGCCTGCATTCAAGTCACTGCAGGGATATCCGGCCTTATTTCGAGTCAGGGCATCGCGGTGTCCATTCCACTTGAGGCCGCAAACTCAGGGTCCCTCTCACATACCTAGAGCTGAGAGAAACCTCCTCCTGAGGTGCTTGTGGTAAGGTGGTATTCCTCTGGAGTCGAAGCCAGGGACTAACCTCTCATCTCGAGTTGATTTTTGGTTCATGGACCTCTTTCGTGTTGCTACAGTGACCTCAGGATCCCTCTAGCCTTGAAACAGTGTTCTTGGGGTTTCTCTGGAGTGCCATCAAGGAAATCAAGGCTCCTTTCATGTGTGATGTGCAACACGGAATTGCTCTGCACGCAGTGCAGGGGAATCGGGCCTCATCTCGCGGCGAGGGGGAAGTCTCATGGTTTTTCTCGAGTTGCGGCGGGAACCTGGGGTATATTCTCGAGTTACGATGGGAATGGCCCTTCCACCCACGTGTTTGTTCAGCGACGTCAGGACTCCTGCCTAGTTGCGAGGGCCAACTCGGGATTCTCCTCGAGGCTTGGGAGGGCAATTGGGACGCCTCTCCAACTGAGGCCGGAGAACAAGGGTCCCTTTCCACGTGCCACAGGAATCCTGGGACTCCTATCAAGTTTCACGAGGAGTCAGGCATCGTCTCCTTTGGAGGCACTGATCTCCGCGTACCTCTGGAGTTTTCAAAGGATGTGAGGCCTCCGGTCGCAATGAGGTGGGGAACTAGGTCTTTGTCTGTGGTCTCCACAGGGGATTCAGACATCCTTTCGTCTTGTGAGGTGCAAGACGAGCCTGCATTCAAGTCACTGCAGGGATATCCGGCCTTATTTCGCGTCAGGGCATCGCGGTGTCCATTCCTCTTGAGGCCGCAAACTCAGGGTCCCTCTCACATAGCTAGAGCTGAGAGAAGCCTCCTCTTGAGGTGCTTGTGGTAAGGTGGTTTCCTCTGGAGTCGAAGCCAGGGACTAACCTCTCATCTCGAGTTGATTTTTGGTCCACGGAGCTCTTTCGTGTAGCTGCAGTGACCTCAGAATCCCTCTAGCCTTGAAACAGTGTTCTTGGGATTTCTCTGGAGTGCCATCAAGGAAATCAAGGCTCCTTTCATGTGTGATGTGCAGCACGGAATTGCTCTGCACGCAGTGCAGGGGAATCGGGCCTCATCTCGCGGCAAGGGGGAAGTCTCATTGTTTTTCTCGAGTTGCGGCGGGAACCTGGGGTATATTCTCGAGTTACGACGGGGACGGCCCTTCCACACATGTGTGTGTTTAGCGACGCCAGGACTCCTGCCTAGTTGCGAGGGACAACTCGGGATTCTCCTCGAGGCTTGGCAGGGCAATTGGGACGCCTCTCCAGCTGAGGCGGGAAACCAAGGGACCCTTTCCAAGTGCCACAGGAATCCTGGGACTCCTATCAAGTTTCACGAGGAGTCAGGCATCATCTCATTTGGAGGCACTGATGTCCGCGTACCTCTGGAGTTTTCAAAGGATGTGAGGCTATCGGTCGCTATGAGGTGGGGAACTAAGTCTTTCTCTGTGCTTTCCACAGGGGATTCAGACATCCTTTCGTCTTGGGAGATGCAAGATGAGCCTGCATTGAAGTCACTGCAGGGATATCCGGCCTTATTTCGAGTCAGGGCATCGCGTTGTCCATTCCACTTGAGGCCGCAAACTCAGGGTCCCTCTCACATACTTAAAGATGAGAGAAGCCTCCTCTTGAGGTGCTTGTGGTAAGGTGGTATTCCTCTGGAGTCGAATCCAGGGACTAACCTCTCTTCTCGAGTTGATTTTTGGTCCACAGAGTTCTTTCGTGTTGCTACAGTGACCTCAGGATCCATCGAGCCTTCAAACACTGTTCTTGGGGTTTCTCTGGAGTGCCATCAAGGAAATCAAGGCACCTTTCATGTGTGATGTGCCAGACGGAATTGCTCTGCACGCAGTACAGGGGAATCGGGCCTCATCTCGCATCGATGGGGAAGTCTCATGGTTTTTCTCGAGTTGCGGAGAGAACCTGGGGTATATTCTCGAGTTACGACGGGGATGGCCCTTCCACCCACGTGTTTGTTCAGCGACGTCAGGACTCCTGCCTAGTTGCGAGGGACAACTCGGGATTCTCCTCGAGGCTTGGCAGGGCAATTGGAACGCCTCGCCAGATGAGGCGGGAGACCAAGGGACCCTTTCCACGTGCCACAAGAATCCTGGGACTCCTATCAAGTTTCACGAGGAGTCAGGAATCGTCTCCTTTGGAGGCACTGATCTCCGCGTACCTCTGGAGTTTTCAAAGGATGTGAGGCCTCCGGTCGCCATGAGGTGGGGAACTAGGTCTTTCTCTGTGGCCTCCACAGGGGATTCAAACATCCTTTCATCTTCGGAGATGCAAGACGAGCCTGCATTGAAGTCACTGCAGGGATATGCGGCCTTAATTCGAGTCAGGGCATCGCAGTGTCCATTCCACTTGAGGCCGCAAACTCAGGGTCCCTCTCACATACCTAGAGCTGAGAGAAGCCTCGTCTTGCGGTGCTTGTGGTAAGGTGGTATTCCTCTGGAGTCGAAGCCAGGGACTAACCTCTCATCTCGAGTTGATTTTTGGTCCATGGAGCTCTTTCGTGTTGCTACAGTGACCTCAGGATCCTTCGAGCCTTGAAACAGTGTTCTTGGGGTTTCTCTGGAGTGCCATCAAGGAAATCAAGGCTCCTTTCATGTGTGATGTGCAACACGGAATTGCTCTGCACGCAGGGCAGGGGAATCGGGCCTCATCTCGCGTCGAGGGGTAAGTCTCATGGTTTTTCTCGAGTTGCGGCGGGAACCTGGGGTATATTCTCGAGTTACGACGGGGATGCCTTTCCACACACGTGTTTGTTCAGCGACGTCAGGACTCCTGCCTAGTTGCGAGGGACAACTCGGGATTCACCTCGAGGATTGGCAGGGCAATTGGGACGCCTCTCCAGCTGAGGCGGGAGACCAAGGGTCCCTTTCCACGTGCCACAGGAATCCTGGGACTCCTATCAAGTTTCACGAGGAGTCAGGCATCCTCTCCTTTGGAGGCACTGATCTCAGTGTACCTCTGGAATTATCAAAGTATGTGAGGCCTCCGGTCGCGATGAAGTGGGGAACTAGGTCTTTCTCTGTGGTCTCCACAGGGGATTCAGACATCCTTTCGTCTTGGGAGATGCAAGACGAGCCTGCATTCAAGTCACTGCAGGGATATCCAGCCTTATTTCGAGTCAGGGCATCGCGTTGTCCATTCCACTTGAGGCCGCAAACTCAGGGTCCCTCTCACATACCTAGAGCTGAGAGAAGCCTCCTCTTGCGGTGCTTGTGGTAAGGTGGTATTCCTCTGGAGTTGAAGCCAGGGACTAACCTCTCATCTCGAGTTGATTTTTGGTCCACGGAGCTCTTTCGTGTGGCTACAGTGACCTCAGGATCCCTCTAGCCTTGAAACAGTGTTCTTGGGGTTTCTCTGGAGTGCCATCAAGGAAATCAAGGCTCCTTTCATGTGTGATGTGCAACACGGAATTGCTCTGCACGCAGTGCAGGGGAATCGGGCCTCATCCTGCGGCGAGGGGGAATTCTCATGGTTTTCTCGAGTTGCGGCGGGAACCTGGGGTATATTCTCAAGTTACGACGGGGTTAGCCCTTTCACACAGGTGTTTGTTCAGCGACGTCAGGACTCCTGCCTAGTTGCGAGGGACAACTCGGGATTCTCCTCGAGGTTTGGCAGGGCAATTGGGACGCCTCTCCAGCTGAGGCGGGAGACCAAGGGTCCCTTTCCACGTGCCACAGGAATCCTGGGACTCCTATCAAGTTTCACGAGGAGTCAGGCATCGTCTCCTTTGGAGGCACTGATCTCCGCGTACCTCTGGAGTTTTCAAAGGATGTGAGGCCTCCGGTCGCGATGAGGTGGGGAACTAGGTCTTTCTCTGTGGTCTCCACAGGGGATTCAGACATCCTTTCGTCTTGGGAGATGCAAGACGAGCCTGCATTCAAGTCACTGCAGGGATATCCGGCCTTATTTCGCGTCAGGGCATCGCAGTGTCCATTCCACTTGAGGCCGCAAACTCAGGGTCCCTCTCACATACCTAGAGCTGAGAGAAGCCTCCTCTTGAGGTGCTTGTGGTAAGGTGGTATGCCTCTGGAGTCGAAGCCAGGGACTAACCTCTCATCTCGAGTTGATTTTTGGTCCACGGAGCTCTTTCGTGTTGCTACAGTGACCTCAGGATACCTCTAGCCTTGAAACAGTGTTCTTGGGGTTTCTCTGGAATGCCATCAAGGAAATCAAGGCTTCTTTCATGTTTGATGTGCAACACGGAATTGCTCTGCATGCAGTGCAGGGGAATCGGGCCTCATCCCATGGCGAGGGGGAAGTCTCATGGTTTTTCTCGAGTTGTGGCGAGAACCTGGGGTATATTCTCGAGTTACGACGGGATGGCCCTTCCACCCACGTGTTTGTTCAGGGACGTCAGGACTCCTGCCTAGTTGCGAGGGACAACTCGGGATTCTCCTCGAGGCATGGCAGAGCAATTGGAACGCCTCTCCAGCTGAGGCGGGAGAGCAAGGGTCCCTTTCCACGTGCCACAGGAATCCTGGGACTCCTATCAAGTTTCACGAGGAGTCAGGCATCGTCTCCTTTGGAGGCACTGATCTCCGCGTACCTCTGGAGTTTTCAAAGGATGTGAGGCCTCAGGTCGCGATGAGGTGGGGAACTAGGTCTTTCTCTGTGGTCTCCACAGGGGATTCAGAAATCCTTTCGTCTTGGGAGATGCAAGACGAGCCTGCATTCAAGTCACTGCAGGGATATCCGGCCTTATTTGGAGTCAGAGCATCGCGGTGTCCATTCCACTTGAGGCCACAAAGTCAGGGTCCCTCTCACATACCTGGAGCTGAGAGAAGCCTCCTCTTGAGGTGCTTGTGGTAAGGTGGTATTCCTCTGGAGTCGAACCCAGGGACTACCCTCTCATCTCGAGTTGATTTTTGGTCCACGGAGCTCTTTCGTGTTGCTACAGTTACATCCGAATCCCTCTAGCCTTAAAACAGTGTTCTTGGGGTTTCTCTGGAGTGCCATCAAGGATATCAAGGCTCCTTTCATATGTGATGTTTAACACGGAATTGCTCTGCACACGGTTCAGGGGAATCGGAGCTCATCTCGCGGCGAGGGGGAAGTCTCATGGGTTTTCTCGAGTTGCGTCGGGAACCTAGGGTATATTCTCGAGTTACTACGGGGATGGCCCTTTCACATACGTGCTTGTTCAGCGACGTCAGGAATCCTGCCTAGTTGCGAGGGACAACTCGGGATTCTCCTCGGGGCTGGCCAGGGCAATTGGGACGCCTCTCCAGCTGAGGCGGAAGACCAAGTGTCCCTTTCCACGTTCCACAGGAATCCTGGGACTCCTTTCAAGTTTCACAAGAAGTCAGGCATCGTCCCTTTTGGAGGCACTGATTTCCGCGTACCTCTGGAGTTTTCAAAGGATTTGAGGCCTCCGGTCGCGATGAGGTGGGGAACTAGGTCTTTCTCTGTGGTCTCCAAAGGGAATTCAGATATCCTTTCATCTTGGGAGATGCAAGACGAGCTGTCATTCAAGTCACTGCAGAGATATCTAGCCTTATTTCGAGTCAGGGCATCGCGGTGTCCATTCCACTTGAGTCCACAAACTCAGGGTCCCTCTCCCATACCTAGAGCTGAGAGAAGCCTCCTCTTGAGGTGCTTGTGGTAAGGTGGTATTCCTCTGCAGTCCAAGCCAGGGACTTACCTCTCATCTCGAGTTGATTTTTGGTCCACGGAGCTCTTTTGTGTTGCTACAGTGACCTCAGGATCCCTCTAGCCTTTAAACAGTGTTCTTGGGGTTTCTTTGGAGTGCCATCAAGGAAATCAAGGCTCCTTTCATGTGTGATGTGCAACACGGAATTGCTGTGCACGCAGTGCAGGGAAATCGGGCCTCATCTCGCGGCGAGGGGGAAGTCTCATGGTTTTTCTCGAGTTGCGGCGGGAACCTGGGGTATATTCTCGAGTTACGACGGGGATGGCCCTGCCACACACGTGTTTGTTTAGCGACGTCAGGATTCCTGCCTAGTTGCGAGGGACAACTCGGGATTCTCCTCGAGGCTTGGCAGGGCAATTGGGACGCCTCTCCAGCTGAGGCGGGAGACCAAGTGTCCCTTTACACGTGCCACAGGAATCCTGGGACTCCTATCAAGTTTCACGAGGAGTCAGGCATCGTCTCCTTTAGAGGCACTGATCTCCGCGTACCTCTGGAGTTTTCAAAGGATGTGAGGCCTCCGGTCGTGATGACGTGGGGAACTAGGTCTTTCTCTGTGGTCTCCACAGGGGATTCAGGTATCCTTTCGTCTTGGGAGAGGCAAGACGAGCCTGCATTCAAGTCACTGCAGGGATATCCGGCCTTATTTCAAGTCAGGGCATCCCGGTGTCCCTTCCACTTGAGTCCGCAAACTCAGGGTCCCTCTCACATACCTAGAGCTGAGAGAAGCCTTCTCCTGAGGTGCTTCTGGTAAGGTGGTATTCCTCTGGATTCGAAGCCAGGAACTAACGTCACATCTTGAGTTGATTTTTGGTCCACGGAGCTCTTTCGTGTTACTACAGTGACCTCAAGATCCCTCTAGCCTTGAAACAGTGTTCTTGGGGTTTCTCTGGAGTGCCATCAAGGAAATCAAGGCTCCTTTCATGTGTGATGTGCAACACGGGAATTGCTCTGCACGCAGTGCAGGGGAATCTGGCCTCATCTCGCGGCGAGGAGGAAGTCTCATGGTTTTTCTCGAATTGCAGTGGGAACCTGGGGTATATTCTCGAGTTACGACGGGGAGGGCCCTTCCTCTCACGTGTTTGTTCAGCAACGTCAGGATTCCTGCCTAGTTGAAAGGGACAACTCGGGATTCTCCTCGAGGCTTAGCATGGCAATTGGGACGCCTCTCCAGCTGAGGCGGGAGACCAAGTGTCCCTTTCCGCGTGCCACAGGAATCCTGGGACTCCTAAGAAGTTTCACGAGGAGTCAGGCATCGTCTCCTCTGGAGGAACTGATCTCCGTTTACCTCTGGAATTTTTAAAGGATGTGAGGCCTCTGGTCGCGATGAGGTGGGGAACTAGGTCTTTCTCTGTGGTCTCCACAGGGGATTCAGACATCCTTTCGTCTTGGGAGATGCAAGACGAGCCTGCATTCAAGTCACTGTAGGGATATTCGGCCTTATTTCGAGTCAGGGCATCGCGGTGTCCATTCCACTTGAGGCCGCAAACTCAGGGTCCCTCTCACATACCTAGAGCTGAGAGAAGCCTCCTCTTGAGGTGCTTGTGGTAAGGTGGTATTCCTCTGGAGTCGAAGCCAGGGACTAACCTCTCATCTCGAGTTGATTTTTGGTCCACGGAGCTCTTTCGTGTTGCTACAGGGACCTCAGGATCCCTCTAGCCTTGAAACAGTGTTCTTGGGGTTTCTCTGGAGTGCCATCAAGGAAGTCAAGGCTTCTTTCATGTGTGATGTGACACACGGAATTGCTCTGCACACAGTGCAGGGGAATCGGGCCTCATCTGTCGGCGAGGGGGAAGTCTCATGGTTTTTCTCGAGTTGCGGCGGGAACCTGGGGTATATTCTCGAGTTACGACGGGGATGGCCCTTCCACACACGTGTGTGTTTAGCGACGTCAGGACTCCTGCCTAGTTGCGAGGGACAACTCGGGATTCTCCTCGAGGCTTGGCAGGACAATTGGGACGCCACTCCAGCTGAGGCGGGAGACCAAGTGACCCTTTCCAAGTGCCACAGGAATCCTGGAACTCCTATCAAGTTTCACGAGGAGTCAGGCATCGTCTCCTTTGGAGGCACTGATCTCCGCGTACCTCTGGAGTTTTCAAAGGATGTGAGGCTATCGGTCGCGATGAGGTGGGGAACTAAGTCTTTCTCTGTGCTTTTCACAGGGGATTCAGACATCCTTTCGTCTTGGGAGATGCAAGACGAGCCTGCATTGAAGTCACTGCAGGGATATCCGGCCTTATTTCGAGTCAGGGCATCGCGGTGTACATTCCACTAGAGGCCGCAAACTCAGGGTTCCTCTCACATACCTAGAGCTGAGAGAAGCCTCCTCTTTCGGTGCTTGTGGTAAGGTGGTGTACTTCTGGAGTCGAAGTCAGGGACTAACCTCTCATCTCGAGTTGATTTTTGGCCCACGGAGCTCTTTTGTGTTGCTACAGTGACCTCAGGATCCCTCTAGCCTTGAAACAGTGTTCTTGGGGTTTCTTTGGAGTGCCATCAAAGAAATCAAGGCTCCTTTCATGTGTGATGTGCAACACGGAATTGCTCTGCACGCAGTGCAGCGGAATCGGTCCTGATCTCCCGGTGAGGGGGAAGTCTCATGGTTTTTCTCGAGTTGCGGCGGGAACCTGGGGTATATTCTCGAGTTACGACGGGGATGGCCCTGCCAACCACGTGTTTGTTCAGCGACGTCTGGACTCCTGCCTAATTACGAGGGAAAACTCGGGATTCTCCTCGAGGCTTTGCAGGGCAATTGGGACGCCTCTCCAGCTGAGGCGGGAGACCAAGGGTCCCTTTCCACATGCCACAGGAATCCTGGGAATCCTATCAAGTTTCACGAGGAGTCAGGCATCGTCTCCTTTGGAGGCACTGATTTCCGCGTACCTCTGGAGTTTTCAAAAGATGTGAGGCCTCCGGTCGCGATGAGGTTGGGAACTAGGTCTTTCTCTGTGGTCTCCACAGGGGATTCAGACATCCTTTCGTCTTGGGAGATGCAAGACGAGCCTGCATTCAAGTCACTGCAGGGATATCCGGCCTTATTTCGAGTCAGGGCATCCCGGTGTCCATTCGACTAGAGGCTGCAAACTCAGGGTCCCTTTCACATACCTAGAGCTGAGAGAAGCCTCCTCTTGAGGTGCTTGTGGTAAGGTGGTATTCCTCTGGAGTCGAAGCCAGGGACTAACCTCTCATCTCGAGTTGATTTTTGGTCCAGGGAGATCTTTCGTGTTGCTACAGTGAACTCAGGATCCCTCTAGCCTGGAAACAGGGTTCTTCGGGTTTCTCTGGAGTGCCATGACGGAAATCAAGGCTCCTTTCATGTGTGATGTGCAACACGGAATTGCTCTGCACGCAGTGCAGGGGAATCGGGCCTCATCTCACGGCGACGGGGAAGTCTCATGGTTTTTCTCGAGTTGCGGCGGGAACCTGGGCTCTATTCTCGAGTTACGACGGGGATGGCCCTTCCACACACGTGTTTGTTCATTGACGTCAGGACTCCTGCCTAGTTGCGAGGGACAACTCGGGATTCTCCTCGAGGTTTGGCAGGGCAATTGGGACGCCTCTCCAGCTGAGGCGGGAGACCAAGGGTCCCTATCCACGTGCCACAGGAATCCTGGGACTCCTATCAATTTTCACGAGGAGTCAGGCATCGTCTGCTTTGAAGGCACTGATCTCCGCGTACCTCTAGAGTTTTCAAAGGATGTGAGGCCTCCGGTCGCGATGAGGTGGGGAACTAGGTCTTTCTCTGTGGTCTTCACAGGGGATTCAGACATCCTTTCGTCTTGGGAGATGCAAGACGAGCCTGCATTCAAGTCACTGCAGGGATATCCGGCCTTATTTCGAGTCAGGGCATCGCGGTGTCCATTCCACTTGAGGCCGCTAACTCAGGTTCCCTCTCACATACCTAGAGCTGAGAGAAGCCTCTTCTTGAGGTACTTGTGGTAAGGCGGTGTTCTTCTGGAGTCGAAGCCAGGGACTAACCTCTCATCTCGAGTTGATTTTTGGCCCACGGAGCTCTTTTGTGTTGCTACAGTGACCTCAGGATCCCTCTAGCCTTGAAACAGTGTTCTTGGGGTTTCTCTGGAGTGCCATCAAGGAAATCAACGCTCCTTTCATGTGTGATGTGCAACACGGAATTGCTCTGCACGCAGTGCAGCGGAATCGGGCCTGATCTCGCGGCGAGGGGGAAGTCTCATGGTTTTTCTCGAGTTGCGTCGGGAAGCTGGGGTATAGTCTCGAGTTACGACGGGGATGGCCCTTCCACCCACGTGTTTGTTCAGCGACGTCAGGACTTTTGCCTAGTTGCGAGGGACAACTCGGGATTCTCCTCGAGGCTTGGGAGGGCAATTGGTATGCCTCTCCAGGTAAGGCGGGAGACCAAGGGTCCCTTTCCACGTGCCACAGGAATACTGGGACTACTCTCAAGTTTCACTAGGAGTCACGCATCGTCTTCTTTGGAGGCACAGATCTCTGCGTGCCTCTGGAGTTATCAAGGGATGTGAGGCCTCCGGTCGCGATGAGGTGGGGAACTAGATCTTTCTCTGTGGTCTCCACAGGGAATTCAGACATCCTTTCATCTTGGGAGATGCAAGACGAGCCTGCATTCAAGTCACTGCAGGGATATCCGGCCTTATTTCGAGTCAGGGCATCGCGGTGTCCATTCCACTTGAGGCTGCAAACTCAGGGTCCCTCTCACATACCTAGAGCTGAGAGAAGCCTCCTCTTGAGGTGCTTGTGGTAAGGTGGTATTCCTCTGGAGTCGAAGCCAGGGACTAACCTCTCATCTCGAGTTGATTTTTGGTCCACGGAGCTCTTTCGTGTTGCTACAGTGACCTCAGGATGCCTCTAGCCTTGAAACAGTGTTCCTGGGGTTTCTCTGGAGTGCCATCAAGGAAATCAAGGCTCCTTTCATGTGTGATGTGCAACACGGAATTGCTCTGCACGCAGTGCAGGGGAATCGGGCCTCATCTCGCAGCGAGGGGGAAGTCTCATGGTTTTTCTTGAGTTGCGGCGGGAAACTGGGGTATATTCTCGAGTTACGACGGGGATGGCCCTTCCACCCACATGTTTGTTCAGCCACTTAAGGACTCCTGCCTAGTTGCGAGGCACAACTCGGGATTCACCTCGAGGCTTGGCAAGGCAATTGGGACGCCTCTCCAGCTGAGGCGGGAGACCAAGGGTCCCTTTCCACGTGCCACAGGAATCCTGGGACTCCTATCAAGTTTCACGAGGAGTCAGGCATCGTCTCCTTTGGAGGCACTGATCTCCGCGTACCTCTGGAGTTTTCAAAAGATGTGAGGCCGCCGGTCGCGATGAGGTGGGGAACTAGGTCTTTCTCTGTGGTCTCCACAGGGGATTCAGACATCCTTTCGTCTTGGGAGATGCAAGACGAGCCTGCATTCAAGTCACTGCAGGGATATCCGGCCTTATTTCGAGTCAGGGCATCCCGGTGTCCATTCGACTAGAGGCTGCAAACTCAGGGTCCCTCTCACATACCTAGAGCTGAGAGAAGCCTCCTCTTGAAGTGCTTGTGGTAAGTTGGTATTCCTCTGGAGTCGAAGCCAGGGACTAACCTCTCATGTCGAGTTGATTTTTGGTCCACGGAGCTCTTTTGTGTTGCTACAGTGACCTCAGGATCCCTCTAGCCTTGAAACAGTGTTCTTCGGGTTTCTCTGGAGTGCCATGAAGGAAATCAAGGCTCCTTTCATGTGTGATGTGCAACACGGAATTGCTCTGCACGCAGTGCAGGGGAATCGGGCCTCATCTCGCGGCGAGGGGGAAGTCTCATGTTTTTTCTCGAGTTGCGGCAGGGACCTGGGGTATATTCTCGAGTTACGACGGGGATGGCCCTTCCACACACGTGTTTGTTCAGCGACGTCAGGACTTCTGCCTAGTTGCAAGGGACAACTCGGGATTCTCCTCGAGGCTTGGCAGGGCAATTGGGATGCCTCTCCAGCTGAGGCGGGAGACCAAGGGTCCCTTTCCACGTGCCACAGGAATCCTGGGACTCCTATCAAGTTTCCCGAGGAGTTAGGCACGTCTCCTATGGAGGCACTGATCTCTGCGTACCTCTGGAGTTATCAAAGGATGTGAGGCATCAGGTCGCGATGAGGTGGGGAAATAGGTCTTTCTCTGTGCTCTCCACAGGGGATTCAGACATCCTTTCGTCTTGGGAGATGCAAGACGAGCCTGCATTCAAGTCACTGCAAGGATATCCCGCCTTATTTCGAGTCATGGCATCGCGGTGTCCATTCCACTTGAGGCAGCAAACTCAGGGTCCCTCTCACATAACTAGAGCTGAGAGAAGCCTCCTGTTGAGGTGCTTGTGGTAAGGTGGTATTCCTCTGGAGTCGAAGCCAGGGACTAACCTCTCATCTCGAGTGGATTTTTGGTCCACGGAGCTCTTTCGTGTTGCTACAGTGACCTCAGGATGCCTCTAGCCTTGAAACAGTGTTCTTGGAGTTTCTCTGGAGTCCCACCAAGGAAATCAAGGCTCCTTTCATGTGTGATGTGCAACACGCAATTGCTCTGCACGCAGTGCAGGGGAATAGGGCCTCATCTCGCGGCGAGGAGGAAGTCTCATGGTTTTTCTCGAGTTGCGGCAGGAACCTGGGGTATATTCTCGAGTTACGATGGGGATGGCCCTTCCACCCACATTTATGTTTAGCCACCTCAGGACTCCTGCCTAGTTGCGAGGGACAACTCGGGATTCTCCTCGAGGCTTGGCAGGGCAATTGGGACTCCTCTCCAGCTGAGGCGGGAGACCAAGTGTCCCTTTCTACATGCCACAGGAATCCTGGGACTCCTATCAAATTTCACGAGGAGTCAGGCATCGTCTCCTTTGGAGGCGCGGATCTCTGTGTACCTCTGGAGTTTTCAAAGGATGTGAGGCCTCCGGTCGCGATGAGGTGGGGAACTAGGTCTTTCTCTGTGGTCTCCACAGGGAATTCAGACATCCTTTCATCTTGGGAGATGCAAGACGAGCCTGCATTCAAGTCACTGCAGGGAAATCCGGCCTTATTTCGGGTCAGGGCATCGCGGTGTCCATTCCACTTGAGGCCGCAAACTCAGGGTCCCTCTCACATACCTAGAGCTGAGAGAAGCCTCCTCTTGAGGTGCTTGTGGTAAGGTGGTTTCCTCTGGAGTCGAAGCCAGGGACTAACCTCTCATCTCGAGTTGATTTTTGGTCCACGGAGCTATTTCGTGTAGCTACAGTGACCTCGGGATCCCTCTAGCCTTGAAACAGTGTTCTTGGGGTTTCTCTGGAGTGCCATCAAGGAAATCAAGGCTCCTTTCATGTGTGATGTGCAACACGGAATTGCTCTGCACGCAGTGCAGGGGAATCGGGCCTCATCTCGTGGCGAGCGGGAAGTCTCATGGTTTTTCTCGAGTTGCGGCGGGAACCTGGGGTATATTCTCGAGTTACGACGGGGATGGCCCTTCCACACACGTGTTTGTTCAGCGACGTCAGGACTCCTGCCTAGTTGCGAGGAAAAACTCGGGATTCTCCTCGAGGCTTGGCAGGGCAATTGGGACGCCTCTCCAGCTGAGGCGGGAGACCAAGGGTCCCTTTCCACATGCCACAGGAATCCTGGGACTCCTATCAAGATTCACGAAGAGTCAGGCATCGTCTCCCTTGGGGGCACTGATCTCCGCGTACGTCTGGAATTTTCAAAAGAAGTGAGGCCTCCGGACGCGATGAGGTGGGGAACTAGGTCTTTCTCTGTGGTCTCCACAGGGGATTCAGACATCCTTTCGTCTTCGGAGATGCAAGACGAGCCTGCATTCAAGTCACTGCAGGGATATCCGGCCTTATTTCGCGTCAGGGCCTCGCAGTGTCCATTCCACTTGAGGCTGCAAACTCAGGGTCCCTCTCACATACCTAGAGCTGAGAGAAGCCTCCTCTTGAGGTGCTTGTGGTAAGGTGGTATTCCTCTGGAGTCGAAGCCAGGGACTAACCTCTCATCTCGAGTTGATTTTTGGTCCACGTAGCTCTTTCGTGTTGCTACAGTGACCTCAGGATCCCTCTAGCCTTGAAACAGTGTTCTTGGGGTTTCTCTGGAGTGCCATCAAGGAAATCAAGGCTCCTGTCATGTCAGATGTGCAATACGGAATTGTTTGAATGCAGTGCAGGGGAATCGGGCCTCATCTTGCGGCGAGGGGGAAGTCTCATGGTTTTTCTCGAGTTGCGGCGGGATCCTGGGGTATATTCTCGAGTTACGACGGGGATGGCCCTTCCACCGACGTGTTTCTTCAGCGACGTCAGGACTCCTGCCTAGTTGCGAGGGACAACTTGGGATTCTCCTCGAGGCTGGCAGGGCAATTGGGACGCCTCTCCAGCTGAGGCGGGAAACCAAGGGTCCCTTTCCACGTGCCACAGGAATCCTGGGACTCCTATCAAGTTTCACGAGGAGTCAGGCATCGTCTCCTTTGGAGGCACTGATCTCAGTGTACCTCTGGAATTTTCAAAGTATGTGAGGCCTCCGGTCGCGATGAAGTGGGGAACTAGGTCTTTCTCTGTGTTCTCCACAGGGGATTCAGACATCCTTTCGTCTTGGGAGATGCAAGACGAGCCTGCATTCAAGTCACTGCAGGGATTTCCGGCCTTATTTCGAGTCAGGGCATCGCGGTGCCCATTCCACTTGAGGCCGCAAACTCAGGGTCTCTCTCACATAGCTAGAGCTGAGAGAAGCCTCCTCTTGAGGTGCTTGTGGTAAGGTGGTATTCCTCTGGAGTCGAAGCCAGGGACTAACCTCTCATCTCGAGTTGATTTTTGGTCCACGGCGCTCTTTCGTGTAGCTACAGAGACCTCAGGATCCCTCTAGCCTTGGAACACTGTTCTTGGGCTTTCTCTGGAGTGCCATCAAGGAAATCTAGGCTCCTTTCATGTGTGATGTGCAATACGGAATTGCTTTGCACGCAGTGCAGGGGAATCGGGCCTCATCTCGTGGCGAGGGGGAAGTCTCATGGTTTTTCTCGAGTTGCGGCGGGAACCTGGGGTATATTCTCGAGTTACGACGGGGATGGCCCTTCCACACACGTGTTTGTTCAGCGACGTCAGGACTCCTGCCTAGTTGTGAGGGACAACTCGGGATTCTCCTCGAGGCTTGGCAGGGCAATTGGGACGCCTCTCCAGCTGAGGCGGGAGACCAAGGGTCCCTTTCCACGTGCCACAGGAATCATGGGACTCCTATCAAGATTCACGAAGAGTCAGGCATCGTCTCCTTTGGAGGCACTGATCTCAGTGTACCTCTACAATTTTCAAAGTATGTGAAGCCTCTGGTCGCGATGAGGTGGGGAACTAGGTCTTTCTCTGTGGTCTCCACAGGGGATTCAGACATCCTTTAATCTTGGGAGATGCAAGACGAGCCTGAATTCAAGGCACTGCAGGGATATCCGGCGTTATTTCGCGTCAGGGCATCGCAGTGTCCATTCCACTTGAGGCCACAAACTCAGGGTCCCTCTCACATACCTAGAGCTGAGAGAAGCCTCCTCTTGAGGTGCTTGTGGTAAGGTGGTATTCCTCTGGAGTCGAAGCCAGGGACTAACCTCTCATCTCGAGTTGATCTTTGGTCCACGGAGCTCTTTCGTGTTGCTACAGTGACCTCAGGATCCCTCTAGCCTTGAAACAGTGTTCTTGGGGTTTCTCTGGAGTGCCATCAAGGAAATCAAGGCTCCTTTCATGTTTGATGTGCCAGACGGAATTGCTTTGAATGTAGTGCAGGGGAATCGGGCCTCATCTTGCAGCGAGGGGGAAGTCTCATGGTTTTTCTCGAGTTGCGGCGGGAACCTGGGGTATATTCTCGAGTTACGACGGGGATGGCCCTTCCACACACGTGTTTGTTCAGCGACGTCAGGACTCCTTCCTAGTTGCGAGGGACAACTCGGGATTCTCCTCGAGGCTTGGCAGGGCAATTGGGACGCCTCTCCAGCTGAGGCGGGAGACCAAGTGTCCCTTTCCACGTGCCACAGGAATCCTGGGACTCCTATCAAGTTTCACTAGGAGTCAGGCATCGTCTCCTTTGGAGGCACTGATCTCAGTGTACCTCTGGAATTTTCAAAGTATCTGAGGCTTCCGGTCGCGATGAGGTGGGGAACTAGGTCTTTCTCTGTGGTCTCCACAGGGGATTCAGACATCCTTTCTTCTTGGGAGATGCAAGACGAGCCTGCATTCAAGTCACTGCAGGGATATCCGGCCTTATTTCGAGTCAGGGCATCGCGGTGTCCATTCGATTTGAAGCCGCAAACTCAGGGTCCCTCTCACATACCTGGAGCTGAGAGAAGCCTCTTCTTGAGGTGCTTGTGGTAAGGTGGTATTCCTCTGGAGTTGAAGCCAGGGACTAACCTCTCATCTCGAGTTGATTCTTGGTCCACAGAGCTCTTTTCTGTTGCTACAGTGACCTCAGGATCCCTCTAGCCTTGAAACAGTGTTCTTGGGGTTTCTCTGGAGTGCCATCAAGGAAATCAAGGCTCCTTTCATGTGTGATGTGCAATACGGAATTGCTCTGCATGCAGTGCAGGGGAATCGGGCCTCATCTCACGGCGAGGGGGAAGTCTCATGGTTTTTCTCGAGTTGCGGCGGGAACCTGGGGTATATTCTCGAGTTACGACAGGGATGGCCCTTCCACACACGTGTTTGTTCAGCGACGTCAGGACTCCTTCCTAGTTGCGAGGGACAACTCGGGATTCTCCTCGAGGCTTGGCAGGGCAATTGGAACGCTTCTCCAGCTGAGGCAGGATACCAAGGGTCCCTTTCCACGAGCCACAGGAATCCTGGGACTCCTATCAAGTTTCACGAGGAGTCAGGCATCGTCTCCTTTGGAGGCACTGATCTCAGTGTACCTCTGGAATTTTCAAAGTATGTGAGGCCTCCGGTCGCGATGAGGTGGGGAACTAGGTCTTTCTCTGTGGTCTCCACAGGGGATTCAGATATCCTTTCGTCTTAGGAAATGCAAGACGAGCCTGCATTCAAGTCACTGCAGGGATATCCGGCCTTATTTTGAGTCAGGGCATCGCGTTGTCCATTCCACTTGAGGCCGCAAACTCAGGGTCCCTCTCACATACCTAGAGCTGAGAGAAGCCTCCTCTTGAGGTGCTTGTGGTAAGGTGGTTTCCTCTGGAGTCGAAGCCAGGGACTAACCTCTCATCTCGAGTTGATTTTTGGTCCACGGAGCTATTTCGTGTAGCTACAGTGACCTCGGGATCCCTCTAGCCTTGAAACAGTGTTCTTGGGGTTTCTCTGGAGTGCCATCAAGGAAATCAAGGCTCCTTTCATGTGTGATGTGCAACACGGAATTGCTCTGCACGCAGTGCAGGGGAATCGGGCCTCATCTCGTGGCGAGGGGGAAGTCTCATGGTTTTTCTCGAATTGCGGCGGGAACCTGGGGTATATTCTCGAGTTACGACGGGGATGGCCCTTCCACACACGTGTTTGTTCAGCGACGTCAGGACTCCTGCCTAGTTGCGAGGAAAAACTCGGGATTCTCCTCGAGGCTTGGCAGGGCAATTGGGACGCCTCTCCAGCTGAGGCGGGAGACCAAGGGTCCCTTTCCACATGCCACAGGAATCCTGGGACTCCTATCAAGATTCACGAAGAGTCAGGCATCGTCTCCCTTGGGGGCACTGATCTCCGCGTACGTCTGGAATTTTCAAAAGAAGTGAGGCCTCCGGACGCGATGAGGTGGGGAACTAGGTCTTTCTCTGTGGTCTCCACAGGGGATTCAGACATCCTTTCGTCTTCGGAGATGCAAGACGAGCCTGCATTCAAGTCACTGCAGGGATATCCGGCCTTATTTCGCGTCAGGGCCTCGCAGTGTCCATTCCACTTGAGGCTGCAAACTCAGGGTCCCTCTCACATACCTAGAGCTGAGAGAAGCCTCCTCTTGAGGTGCTTGTGGTAAGGTGGTATTCCTCTGGAGTCGAAGCCAGGGACTAACCTCTCATCTCGAGTTGATTTTTGGTCCACGTAGCTCTTTCGTGTTGCTACAGTGACCTCAGGATCCCTCTAGCCTTGAAACAGTGTTCTTGGGGTTTCTCTGGAGTGCCATCAAGGAAATCAAGGCTCCTTTCATGTTAGATGTGCAATACGGAATTGTTTGAATGCAGTGCAGGGGAATCGGGCCTCATCTTGCGGCGAGGGGGAAGTCTCATGGTTTTTCTCGAGTTGCGGCGGGATCCTGGGGTATATTCTCGAGTTACGACGGGGATGGCCCTTCCACCGACGTGTTTCTTCAGCGACGTCAGGACTCCTGCCTAGTTGCGAGGGACAACTTGGGATTCTCCTCGAGGCTGGCAGGGCAATTGGGACGCCTCTCCAGCTGAGGCGGGAAACCAAGGGTCCCTTTCCACGTGCCACAGGAATCCTGGGACTCCTATCAAGTTTCACGAGGAGTCAGGCATCGTCTCCTTTGGAGGCACTGATCTCAGTGTACCTCTGGAATTTTCAAAGTATGTGAGGCCTCCGGTCGCGATGAAGTGGGGAACTAGGTCTTTCTCTGTGTTCTCCACAGGGGATTCAGACATCCTTTCGTCTTCGGAGATGCAAGACGAGCCTGCATTCAAGTCACTGCAGGGATTTCCGGCCTTATTTCGAGTCAGGGCATCGCGGTGCCCATTCCACTTGAGGCCGCAAACTCAGGGTCTCTCTCACATAGCTAGAGCTGAGAGAAGCCTCCTCTTGAGGTGCTTGTGGTAAGGTGGTATTCCTCTGGAGTCGAAGCCAGGGACTAACCTCTCATCTCGAGTTGATTTTTGGTCCACGGCGCTCTTTCGTGTAGCTACAGAGACCTCAGGATCCCTCTAGCCTTGGAACACTGTTCTTGGGCTTTCTCTGGAGTGCCATCAAGGAAATCTAGGCTCCTTTCATGTGTGATGTGCAATACGGAATTGCTTTGCACGCAGTGCAGGGGAATCGGGCCTCATCTCGTGGCGAGGGGGAAGTCTCATGGTTTTTCTCGAGTTGCGGCGGGAACCTGGGGTATATTCTCGAGTTACGACGGGGATGGCCCTTCCACACACGTGTTTGTTCAGCGACGTCAGGACTCCTGCCTAGTTGTGAGGGACAACTCGGGATTCTCCTCGAGGCTTGGCAGGGCAATTGGGACGCCTCTCCAGCTGAGGCGGGAGACCAAGGGTCCCTTTCCACGTGCCACAGGAATCATGGGACTCCTATCAAGTTTCACGAAGAGTCAGCATCGTCTCCTTTGGAGGCACTGATCTCAGTGTACCTCTACAATTTTCAAAGTATGTGAAGCCTCTGGTCGCGATGAGGTGGGGAACTAGGTCTTTCTCTGTGGTCTCCACAGGGGATTCAGACATCCTTTAATCTTGGGAGATGCAAGACGAGCCTGAATTCAAGGCACTGCAGGGATATCCGGCGTTATTTCGCGTCAGGGCATCGCAGTGTCCATTCCACTTGAGGCCACAAACTCAGGGTCCCTCTCACATACCTAGAGCTGAGAGAAGCCTCCTCTTGAGGTGCTTGTGGTAAGGTGGTATTCCTCTGGAGTCGAAGCCAGGGACTAACCTCTCATCTCGAGTTGATCTTTGGTCCACGGAGCTCTTTCGTGTTGCTACAGTGACCTCAGGATCCCTCTAGCCTTGAAACAGTGTTCTTGGGGTTTCTCTGGAGTGCCATCAAGGAAATCAAGGCTCCTTTCATGTTTGATGTGCAATACGGAATTGCTTTGAATGTAGTGCAGGGGAATCGGGCCTCATCTTGCAGCGAGGGGGAAGTCTCATGGTTTTTCTCGAGTTGCGGCGGGAACCTGGGGTATATTCTCGAGTTACGACGGGGATGGCCCTTCCACACACGTGTTTGTTCAGCGACGTCAGGACTCCTTCCTAGTTGCGAGGGACAACTCGGGATTCTCCTCGAGGCTTGGCAGGGCAATTGGGACGCCTCTCCAGCTGAGGCGGGAGACCAAGTGTCCCTTTCCACGTGCCACAGGAATCCTGGGACTCCTATCAAGTTTCACTAGGAGTCAGGCATCGTCTCCTTTGGAGGCACTGATCTCAGTGTACCTCTGGAATTTTCAAAGTATCTGAGGCTTCCGGTCGCGATGAGGTGGGGAACTAGGTCTTTCTCTGTGGTCTCCACAGGGGATTCAGACATCCTTTCTTCTTGGGAGATGCAAGACGAGCCTGCATTCAAGTCACTGCAGGGATATCCGGCCTTATTTCGAGTCAGGGCATCGCGGTGTCCATTCCACTTGAGGCCGCAAACTCAGCGTCCCTCTCACATACCTAGAGCTGAGAGAAGCCTCCTCTTGAGGTGCTTGTGGTAAGGTGGTATTCCTCTGGAGTCGAAGCCAGGGACTAACCTCTCATCTCGAGTTGATTTTTGGTCCACGGAGCTCTTTCATGTTGCTACAGTGACCTCAGGATCCCTCTAGCCTTGAAACACTGTTCTTGGGGTTTCTCTGGAGTGCCATCAAGGAAATCAAGGCTCCTTTCATGTTAGATGTGCAATACGGAATTGTTTGAATGCAGTGCAGGGGAATCGGGCCTCATCTTGCGGCGAGGGGGAAGTCTCATGGTTTTTCTCGAGTTGCGGCGGGATCCTGGGGTATATTCTCGAGTTACGACGGGGATGGCCCTTCCACCGACGTGTTTCTTCAGCGACGTCAGGACTCCTGCCTAGTTGCGAGGGACAACTTGGGATTCTCCTCGAGGCTGGCAGGGCAATTGGGACGCCTCTCCAGCTGAGGCGGGAAACCAAGGGTCCCTTTCCACGTGCCACAGGAATCCTGGGACTCCTATCAAGTTTCACGAGGAGTCAGGCATCGTCTCCTTTGGAGGCACTGATCTCAGTGTACCTCTGGAATTTTCAAAGTATGTGAGGCCTCCGGTCGCGATGAAGTGGGGAACTAGGTCTTTCTCTGTGGTCTCCACAGGGGATTCAGACATCCTTTCGTCTTGGGAGATGCAAGACGAGCCTGCATTCAAGTCACTGCAGGGATTTCCGGCCTTATTTCGAGTCAGGGCATCGCGGTGCCCATTCCACTTGAGGCCACAAACTCAGGGTCTCTCTCACATAGCTAGAGCTGAGAGAAGCCTCCTCTTGAGATGCTTGTGGTAAGGTGGTATACCTCTGGAGTCGAAGCCAGGGACTAACCTCTCATCTCGAGTTGATTTTTGGTCCACGGCGCTCTTTCGTGTAGCTACAGAGACCTCAGGATCCCTCTAGCCTTGGAACACTGTTCTTGGGCTTTCTCTGGAGTGCCATCAAGGAAATCTAGGCTCCTTTCATGTGTGATGTGCAATACGGAATTGCTTTGCACGCAGTGCAGGGGAATCGGGCCTCATCTCGTGGCGAGGGGGAAGTCTCATGGTTTTTCTCGAGTTGCGGCGGGAACCTGGGGTATATTCTCGAGTTACGACGGGGATGGCCCTTCAACACACGTGTTTGTTCAGCGACGTCAGGACTCCTGCCTAGTTGCGAGGGACAACTCGGGATTCTCCTCGAGGCTTGGCAGGGCAATTGGGACGCCTCTTCAGCTGAGGCGGGAGACCAAGGGTCCCTTTCCACGTGACACAGGAATCATGGGACTCCTATCAAGTTTCACGAGGAGTCAGGAATCGTCTCCTTTGGAGGCACTGATCTCCGCATACCTCTGGAGTTTTCAAAGGATGTGAGGCCTCCGGTCGCGATGAGGTGGGGAACTAGGTCTTTCTCTGTGGTCTCCACAGGGGATTCAGACATCCTTTCGTATTGGTAGATGCAAGACGAGCCTGCATTCAAGTCACTGCAGGGATATCCGGCCTTATTTCGAGTCAGGGCATCGCGGTGTCCATTCGATTTGAAGCCGCAACCTCAGGGTCCCTCTCACATACCTTGAGCTGAGAGAAGCCTCTTCTTGAGGTGCTTGTGGTAAGGTGGTATTCCTCTGGAGTTGAAGCCAGGGACTAACCTCTCATCTCGAGTTGATTCTTGGTCCACAGAGCTCTTTTGTGTTGCTACAGTGACCTCAGGATCCCTCTAGCCTTGAAACAGTGTTCTTGGGGTTTCTCTGGAGTGCCATCAAGGAAATCAAGGCTCCTTTCATGTGTGATGTGCAATACGGAATTGCTCTGCATGCAGTGCAGGGGAATCGGGCCTCATCTCACGGCGAGGGGGAAGTCTCATGGTTTTTCTCGAGTTGCGGCGGGAACCTGGGGTATATTCTCGAGTTACGACAGGGATGGCCCTTCCACACACGTGTTTGTTCAGCGACGTCAGGACTCCTTCCTAGTTGCGAGGGACAACTCGGGATTCTCCTCGAGGCTTGGCAGGGAAATTGGAACGCTTCTCCAGCTGAGGCAGGATACCAAGGGTCCCTTTCCACGAGCCACAGGAATCCTGGGACTCCTATCAAGTTTCACGAGGAGTCAGGCATCGTCTCCTTTGGAGGCACTGATCTCAGTGTACCTCTGGAATTTTCAAAGTATGTGAGGCCTCCGGTCGCGATGAGGTGGGGAACTAGGTCTTTCTCTGTGGTCTCCACAGGGGATTCAGATATCCTTTCGTCTTAGGAAATGCAAGACGAGCCTGCATTCAAGTCACTGCAGGGATATCCGGCCTTATTTTGAGTCAGGGCATCGCGTTGTCCATTCCACTTGAGGCCGCAAACTCAGGGTCCCTCTCACATACCTAGAGCTGAGCGAAGCCTCCTCTTGAGGTGCTTGTGGTAAGGTGGTTTCCTCTGGAGTCGAAGCCAGGGACTAACCTCTCATCTCGAGTTGATTTTTGGTCCACGGAGCTATTTCGTGTAGCTACAGTGACCTCGGGATCCCTCTAGCCTTGAAACAGTGTTCTTGGGGTTTCTCTGGACTGCCATCAAGGAAATCAAGGCTCCTTTCATGTGTGATGTGCAACACGGAATTGCTCTGCACGCAGTGCAGGGGAATCGGGCCTCATCTCGTGGCGAGGGGGAAGTCTCATGGTTTTTCTCGAGTTGCGGCGGGAACCTGGGGTATATTCTCGAGTTACGACGGGGATGGCCCTTCCACACACGTGTTTGTTCAGCGACGTCAGGACTCCTGCCTAGTTGCGAGGAAAAACTCGGGATTCTCCTCGAGGCTTGGCAGGGCAATTGGGACGCCTCTCCAGCTGAGGCGGGAGACCAAGGGTCCCTTTCCACGTGCCACAGGAATCCTGGGACTCCTATCAAGATTCACGAAGAGTCAGGCATCGTCTCCCTTGGAGGCACTGATCTCCGCGTACGTCTGGAATTTTCAAAAGAAGTGAGGCCTCCGGACGCGATGAGGTGGGGAACTAGGTCTTTCTCTGTGGTCTCCACAGGGGATTCAGACATCCTTTCGTCTTCGGAGATGCAAAACGAACCTGCATTCAAGTCACTGCAGGGATATCCGGCCTTATTTCGCGTCAGGGCCTCGCAGTGTCCATTCCACTTGAGGCTGCAAACTCAGGGTCCCTCTCACATACCTAGAGCTGAGAGAAGCCTCCTCTTGAGGTGCTTGTGGTAAGGTGGTATTCCTCTGGAGTCGAAGCCAGGGACTAACCTCTCATCTCGAGTTGATTTTTGGTCCACGTAGCTCTTTCGTGTTGCTACAGTGACCTCAGGATCCCTCTAGCCTTGAAACAGTGTTCTTGGGGTTTCTCTGGAGTGCCATCAAGGAAATCAAGGCTCCTTTCATGTTAGATGTGCAATACGGAATTGTTTGAATGCAGTGCAGGGGAATCGGGCCTCATCTTGCGGCGAGGGGGAAGTCTCATGGTTTTTCTCGAGTTGCGGCGGGATCCTGGGGTATATTCTCGAGTTACGACGGGGATGGCCCGTCCACCGACGTGTTTCTTCAGCGACGTCAGGACTCCTGCCTAGTTGCGAGGGACAACTTGGGATTCTCCTCGAGGCTGGCAGGGCAATTGGGACGCCTCTCCAGCTGAGGCGGGAAACCAAGGGTCCCTTTCCACGTGCCACAGGAATCCTGGGACTCCTATCAAGTTTCACGAGGAGTCAGGCATCGTCTCCTTTGGAGGCACTGATCTCAGTGTACCTCTGGAATTTTCAAAGTATGTGAGGCCTCCGGTCGCGATGAAGTGGGGAACTAGGTCTTTCTCTGTGTTCTCCACAGGGGATTCAGACATCCTTTCGTCTTGGGAGATGCAAGACGAGCCTGCATTCAAGTCACTGCAGGGATTTCCGGCCTTATTTCGAGTCAGGGCATCGCGGTGCCCATTCCACTTGAGTCCGCAAACTCAGGGTCTCTCTCACATAGCTAGAGCTGAGAGAAGCCTCCTCTTGAGGTGCTTGTGGTAAGGTGGTATTCCTCTGGAGTCGAAGCCAGGGACTAACCTCTCATCTCGACTTGATTTTTGGTCCACGGCGCTCTTTCGTGTAGCTACAGAGACCTCAGGATCCCTCCAGCCTTGGAACACTGTTCTTGGGCTTTCTCTGGAGTGCCATCAAGGAAATCTAGGCTCCTTTCATGTGTGATGTGCAATACGGAATTGCTTTGCACGCAGTGCAGGGGAATCGGGCCTCATCTCGTGGCGAGGGGGAAGTCTCATGGTTTTTCTCGAGTTGCGGCGGGAACCTGGGGTATATTCTCGAGTTACGACGGGGATGGCCCTTCCACACACGTGTTTGTTCAGCGACGTCAGGACTCCTGCCTAGTTGTGAGGGACAACTCGGGATTCTCCTCGAGGCTTGGCAGGGCAATTGGGACGCCTCTCCAGCTGAGGCGGGAGACCAAGGGTCCCTTTCCACGTGCCCCAGGAATCATGGGACTCCTATCAAGTTTCACGAAGAGTCAGGCATCGTCTCCTTTGGAGGCACTGATCTCAGTGTACCTCTGGAATTTTCAAAGTATCTGAGGCTTCCGGTCGCGATGAGGTGGGGAACTAGGTCTTTCTCTGTGGTCTCCACAGGGGATTCAGACATCCTTTCTTCTTGGGAGATGCAAGACGAGCCTGCATTCAAGTCACTGCAGGGATATCCGGCCTTATTTCGAGTCAGGGCATCGCGGTGTCCATTCCACTTGAGGCCGCAAACTCAGCGTCCCTCTCACATACCTAGAGCTGAGAGAAGCCTCCTCTTGAGGTGCTTGTGGTAAGGTGGTATTCCTCTGGAGTCGAAGCCAGGGACTAACCTCTCATCTCGAGTTGATTTTTGGTCCACGGAGCTCTTTCGTGTTGCTACAGTGACCTCAGGATCCCTCTAGCCTTGAAACACTGTTCTTGGGGTTTCTCTGGAGTGCCATCAAGGAAGTCAAGGCTCCTTTCATGTTAGATGTGCAATACGGAATTGTTTGAATGCAGTGCAGGGGAATCGGGCCTCATCTTGCGGCGAGGGGGAAGTCTCATGGTTTTTCTCGAGTTGCGGCGGGATCCTGGGGTATATTCTCGAGTTACGACGGGGATGGCCCTTCCACCGACGTGTTTCTTCAGCGACGTCAGGACTCCTGCCTAGTTGCGAGGGACAACTTGGGATTCTCCTCGAGGCTGGCAGGGCAATTGGGACGCCTCTCCAGCTGAGGCGGGAAACCAAGGGTCCCTTTCCACGTGCCACAGGAATCCTGGGACTCCTATCAAGTTTCACGAGGAGTCAGGCATCGTCTCCTTTGGAGGCACTGATCTCAGTGTACCTCTGGAATTTTCAAAGTATGTGAGGCCTCCGGTCGCGATGAAGTGGGGAACTAGGTCTTTCTCTGTGGTCTCCACAGGGGATTCAGACATCCTTTCGTCTTGGGAGATGCAAGACGAGCCTGCATTCAAGTCACTGCAGGGATTTCCGGCCTTATTTCGAGTCAGGGCATCGCGGTGCCCATTCCACTTGAGGCCGCAAACTCAGGGTCTCTCTCACATAGCTAGAGCTGAGAGAAGCCTCCTCTTGAGATGCTTGTGGTAAGGTGGTATACCTCTGGAGTCGAAGCCAGGGACTAACCTCTCATCTCGAGTTGATTTTTGGTCCACGGCGCTCTTTCGTGTAGCTACAGAGACCTCAGGATCCCTCTAGCCTTGGAACACTGTTCTTGGGCTTTCTCTGGAGTGCCATCATGGAAATCTAGGCTCCTTTCATGTGTGATGTGCAATACGGAATTGCTTTGCACGCAGTGCAGGGGAATCGGGCCTCATCTCGTGGCGAGGGGGAAGTCTCATGGTTTTTCTCGAGTTGCGGCGGGAACCTGGGGTATATTCTCGAGTTACGACGGGGATGGCCCTTCCACACACGTGTTTGTTCAGCGACGTCAGGACTCCTGCCTAGTTGCGAGGGACAACTCGGGATTCTCCTCGAGGCTTGGCAGGGCAATTGGGACGCCTCTCCAGCTGAGGCGGGAGACCAAGGGTCCCTTTCCACGTGACACAGGAATCATGGGACTCCTATCAAGTTTCACGAAGAGTCAGGCATCGTCTCCTTTGGAGGCACTGATCTCAGTGTACCTCTACAATTTTCAAAGTATGTGAAGCCTCTGGTCGCGATGAGGTGGGGAACTAGGTCTTTCTCTGTGGTCTCCACAGGGGATTCAGACATCCTTTCATCTTGGGAGATGCAAGACGAGCCTGAATTCAAGGCACTGCAGGGATATCCGGCGTTATTTCGCGTCAGGGCATCGCAGTGTCCATTCCACTTGAGGCCACAAACTCAGGGTCCCTCTCACATACCTAGAGCTGAGAGAAGCCTCCTCTTGAGGTGCTTGTGGTAAGGTGGTATTCCTCTGGAGTCGAAGCCAGGGACTAACCTCTCATCTCGAGTTGATCTTTGGTCCACGGAGCTCTTTCGTGTTGCTACAGTGACCTCAGGATCCCTCTAGCCTTGAAACAGTGTTCTTGGGGTTTCTCTGGAGTGCCATCAAGGAAATCAAGGCTCCTTTCATGTTTGATGTGCAATACGGAATTGCTTTGAATGCAGTGCAGGGGAATCGGGCCTCATCTTGCAGTGAGGGGGAAGTCTCATGGTTTTTCTCGAGTTGCGGCGGGAACCTGGGGTATATTCTCGAGTTACGACGGGAGTGGCCCTTCCACCCACGTGTTTGTTCAGCGACGTCAGGACTCCTTCCTAGTTGCGAGGGACAACTTGGGATTCTCCTCGAGGCTTGGCAGGGCAATTGGGACGCCTCTCCAGCTGAGGCGGGAGACCAAGTGTCCCTTTCCACGTGCCACAGGAATCCTGGGACTCCTATCAAGTTTCACTAGGAGTCAGGCATCGTCTCCTTTGGAGGCACTGATCTCAGTGTACCTCTGGAATTTTCAAAGTATCTGAGGCTTCCGGTCGCGATGAGGTGGGGAACTAGGTCTTTCTCTGTGGTCTCCACAGGGGATTCAGACATCCTTTCGTCTTGGGAGATGCAAGACGAGCCTGCATTCAAGTCACTGCAGGGATATCCGGCCTTATTTCGAGTCAGGGAATCGCGGTGTCCATTCCACTTGAGGCCGCAAACTCAGGGTCCCTCTCACATACCTAGAGCTGAGAGAAGCCTCCTCTTGAGGTGCTTGTGGTAAGGTGGTATTCCTCTGGAGTCGAAGCCAGGGACTAACCTCTCATCTCGAGTTGATTTTTCGTCCACGGAGCTCTTTCGTGTTGCTACAGTAACCTGAGGATCCCTCTAGCCTTGAAACAGTGTTCTTGGGGTTTCTCTGGAGTGCCATCAAGGAAATCAAGGCTCCTTTCAGGTGTGATGTGCAACACGGAATTGCTCTGCACACAGTGCAGGGGAATCGGGCCTCATCTCACGGCGAGGAGGAAGTCTCATGGTTTTTCTCGAGTTGCGGCGGGAACCTGGGGTATATTCTCGAGTTACGACGGGGATGGCCCTTCCACACACGTGTTTGTTCAGCGACATCAGGACTCCTGCCTAGTTGCGATGGAGTTCTCGGCATTCTCCTCGAGGCTTGGCAGGGCAATTGGGACGCCTCTCCAGCTGAGGCGGGAGACCAAGGGTCCCTTTCCACGTGCCACAAGAATCCTGGGACTCCTATCAAGTTTCACGAGGAGTCAGGCATCGTCTCCTTTGGAGGCACTGATCTCCGCGTACCTCTGGAGTCTTCAAAGGATGTGAGGCCTCCGGTCGTGATGATGTGGGGCACTAGGTCTTTCTCTGTGGCCTCCACAGGGGATTCAGACATCCTTTCGTCTTGGGAGATGCAAGACGAGCCTGCATTCAAGTCACTGCAGGGTTATCCGGCTTTATTTCGAGTCAGGGGATCGCGGTGTCCATTCCACTTGAGGCCGCAAACTCAGGGTCCCTCTCACATACCTAGAGCTGTGAGAAGCCTCCTCTTGAGGTACATGTGGTAAGGTGGTATTCCTCTGGAGTCGAAGCCAGGGACTAACCTCTCATCTCGAGTTGATTCTTGGTCCACGGAGCTCTTTCGTGTGGCTACAGTGACCTCAGGACCCTCTAGCTTTGAAACAGTGTTCTTGGGGTTTCTCTGGAGTGCCATCAAGGAAATCAAGGCTCCTTTCATGTGTGATGTGCAACCCGGAATTGCTCTGCACGCAGTGCAGGGGAATCGGGCCTCATCTCGTGGCGAGGGGGAAGTCTCATGGTTTTTGTCGAGTTGCAGCGGGAACCTGGGGTATATTCTCGAGTTACGACGGGGATGGCCCTTCCACCCACGTGTTTGTTCAGCGACGTCAGGACTCCTGCCTAGTTACGAGGGACAACTCGGGATTCTCCTCGAGGCTTGGCAGGGCAACTGGGACGCCTCTCCAGCTGAGGCATAGACCAATGGTCCCTTTCCAAGTGCCACAGGAATCCTGGAACTCCTATAAAGTTTCACGAGGAGTCAGGCATCGTCTCCTTTGGAGGCACTGATCTCCGCGTACCTCTGGAGTTTTCAAAGAATGTGAGGCCTCCGGTCGCCATGAGGTGGGGAACTAGGTCTTTCTCTGTGGTCTCCACAGGGGATTCAGACATCCTTTCGTCTTGGGAGATGCAAGACGAGCCTGCATTCAAGTCACTGCAGGGATATCCAGCCTTATTTCGAGTCAGGGCATCGCGGTGTCCATTCCACTTGATTCAGCAAACTCAGGGTCCCTCTTCCATAGCTAGAGCTGAGAGAAGCCTCCTCTTGAGGTGCTTGTGGTAAGGTGGTATCCCTCTGGAGTCGAAGCCAGGGACTAACCTATCATCTCGTGTTGAATTTTGGTCCACGGAGCTCTTTCGTGTTGCTACAGTGACCTCAGGATCCCTCTAGCCTTGAAAAAGTGTTCTTGGGGTTTCTCTGGAGTGCCATCAAGGAAATCAAGGCTCCTTTCATGTGTGATGTGCAACACGGAATTGTTCTGCACGCAGTGCAGGGGAATCGGGCCTCATCTCGCGGCGAGGGGGAAGTCTCATGGTTTTTCTCGAGTTGCGGCGGGAACCTGGTGTATATTCTCGAGTTACGACGGGGATGGCCCTTCCACCCACTAGTTTATTCAGCGACGTCAGGAGTCCTAGCTAGTGGCGAGGGACAATTCGGGATTCTCCTCGAGGCTTGGCAGGGCAATTGGGACGCCTCTCCAGCTGAGGCGGGAGACCAAGGGTCCCTTTACACGTGCCACAGGAATCCTGGGACTCCTATCAAGTTTCACGAGGAGTCAGGCATCGTCGCCTATGGAGACACTGATCTCCGCGTACCTCTGGAGTTTTCAAAGGATGTGAGGCCTCCGGTCGCGATGAGGTGTGGAACTAGGTCTTTCTCTGTGGTCTCCACAGGGGATTCAGACATCCTTTCGTCTTGGGAGATGCAAGACGAGCCTGCATTCAAGTCACTGCAGGGATATCCAGTCTTATCTCGAGTCAGGGCATCGCGGTGTTCATTCCCCTTGAGGCCGCAATCTCAGGGTCCCTCTCACATACCTAGAGCTGAGAGAAGCCTCCTCTTGAGTTGCTTGTGGTAAGGTGGTATTCCTCTGGAGTCGAAGCCAGGGACTAACCTATCATCTCGTGTTGAATTTTGGTCCACGGAGCTCTTTCGTGTTGCGACAATGACCTCAGGATCCCTATAGCCTCGAAACAGTGTTCTTCTGTTTTTTCTGGAGTGCCATCAAGGAAATCAAGGCTCCTTTCATGTGTGATGTGCAACACGCAATTGCTCTGCACACAGTGCAGGGGAATCGGGCCTCATCTCGCGGCGAGGGGGAAGTCTCATGGTTTTTCTCGAGTTGCGGCGGGAACCTGGAGTATATTCTCGAGTTACGACGGGGATGGCCCTTCCACCCACTAGTTTATTCAGCGACGTCAGGAGTCCTAGCTAGTCGCGAGGGACAATTCGGGATTCTCCTCGAGGCTTGGCAGGGCAATTGGGACGCCTCTCCAGCTGAGGCGGGAGACCACGTATCCCTTTCCACCTGCCACAGGGATCCTGGGACTCCTATCAAGTTTCACGAGGAGTCAGGCATAGTCTCCTATGGAGACACTGATCTCCGCGTACCTCTGGAGTTTTCAAAGGATGTGAGGCCTCCGGTCGCGATCAGGTAGGGAACTAGGTCTTTCTCTGTGGTCTCCACAGGGGATTCAGACATCCTTTCATCTTGGGAGATGCAAGACGAGCCTGCATTCAAGTCACTGCATGGATATCCGGCCTTATTTCGAGTCAGGGCATCGCGGTGTCCATTCCACTTGAGGCCGCAAACTCAGGGTCCCTCTCACATAGCTAGAGCTGAGAGAAGCCTCCTCTTGAGGTGCTTGTGGTAAGGTGGTATTCCTCTGGAGTCGAAGCCAGGGACTAACCTCTCATCTCGAGTTGATTTTTGGTCCACGGAGCTCTTTCGTGTTGCTACAGTGACCTCAGGATCCCTCTAGCCTTGAAAGAGTTTTCTTGGGGTTTCTCTGGAGTGCCATCAAGGAAATCAAGGCTCCTTTCATGTGTGATGTGCAACACGGAATGGCTCTGCACGCAGTGCAGGGGAATCGGGCCTCATCTCGCGGCGAGGGGGAGGTCTCATGGTTTTCCTCAAGTTGCGGCGGGAACCTGGGGTATATTCTCGAGTTACGACGGTGATGGCCCTTCCACCCACGTGTTTGTTCAGCAACGTCAGGACTCCTGCCTAGTTGCGAGGGACAACTCGGGATTCTCCTCGAGGCTTGGCAGGGCAATTGGGACGCCTCTCCAGCTGAGGCGGGAGACCAAGGGTCCCTTTCCACGTGCCGCAGGAATCCTGGGACTCATATCAAGTTTCACGAGGAGTCAGGCATCGTTTCCTTTGGAGGCACTGATCTCCGTGTACCTCTGGAGTTTTCGAAGGATGTGAGTCCTTCGGTCGCAATGAGGTGGGGAACTAGGCCTTTCTCTGTGGTCTCCACAGGGGATTCAGACATCCTTTCGTCTTGGGAGATGCAAGACGAGCCTGCATTCAACTCACTGCAGGGATATCCGGCCTTATTTCGAGTCAGGGCATCGCGGTGTCCATTCCACTTGAGGCCGCAAACTCAGGGTCCCTCTCACATACCTAGAGCTGAGAGAAGCCTCCTCTTGAGGTGCTTGTGGTAAGGTGGTATTCCTCTGGAGTCGAAACGAGGGACTAACCTCTCATCTCGAGTTGATTTTTGGTCCACGGAGCTCTTTCCTGTGGCTACAGTGACCTCAGGATCCCTCTAGCCTTGAAACAGTGTTCTTGGGGTTTCTCTGGAGTGCCATCAAGGAAATCAAGGCTCCTTTCATGTGTGATGTGCAACCCGGAATTACTCTGCACGCAGTACAGGGGAATCGGGCCTCATCTCGCGGCGAGGGGGAAGTCTCATGGTTTTTCTCGAGTTGCGGCGGGAACCTGGGGTATATTCTCAAGTTACGACGGGGATGGCCCTTCCACCCACGTGTTTGTTCAGCGACGTCAGGACTCCTGCCTAGTTGCGAGGGACAACTCGGGATTCTCCTCGAGGCTTGGCAGGGCATTTGGGACGCCTCTCCAGCTGAGGCGGGAGACCAAGTGTCCCTTTCCATGTGCCACAGGAATCCTGGGACTCCTATCAAGTTTCACGAGGAGTCAGGCATCGTCTCCTTTGGAGGCACTGATCTCAGTGTACCTCTGGAATTTTCAAAGTATGTGAGGCCTCCGGTCGCGATGAAGTGGGGAACTAGGTCTTTCTCTGTGTTCTCCACAGGGGATTCAGACATCCTTTCGTCTTGGGAGATGCAAGACGAGCCTGCATTCAAGTCACTGCAGGGATTTCCGGCCTTATTTCGAGTCAGGGCATCGCGGTGCCCATTCCACTTGAGGCCGCAAACTCAGGGTCTCTCTCACATAGCTAGAGCTAAGAGAAGCCTCCTCTTGAGGTGCTTGTGGTAAGGTGGTATTCCTCTGGAGTCGAAGCCAGGGACTAACCTCTCATCTCGAGTTGATTTTTGGTCCACGGCGCTCTTTCGTGTAGCTACAGAGACCTCAGGATCCCTCTAGCCTTGGAACACTGTTCTTGGGCTTTCTCTGGAGTGCCATCAAGGAAATCTAGGCTCCTTTCATGTGTGATGTGCAATACGGAATTGCTTTGCACGCAGTGCAGGGGAATCGGGCCTCATCTCGTGGCGAGGGGGAAGTCTCATGGTTTTTCTCGAGTTGCGGCGGGAACCTGGGGTATATTCTCGAGTTACGACGGGGATGGCCCTTCCACACACGTGTTTGTTCAGCGACGTCAGGACTCCTGCCTAGTTGTGAGGGACAACTCGGGATTCTCCTCGAGGCTTGGCAGGGCAATTGGGACGCCTCTCCAGCTGAGGCGGGAGACCAAGGGTCCCTTTCCACGTGCCACAGGAATCATGGGACTCCTATCAAGTTTCACGAAGAGTCAGGCATCGTCTCCTTTGGAGGCACTGATCTCAGTGTACCTCTACAATTTTCAAAGTATGTGAAGCCTCTGGTCGCGATGAGGTGGGGAACTAGGTCTTTCTCTGTGGTCTCCACAGGGGATTCAGACATCCTTTCATCTTGGGAGATGCAAGACGAGCCTGAATTCAAGGCACTGCAGGGATATCCGGCGTTATTTCGCGTCAGGGCATCGCAGTGTCCATTCCACTTGAGGCCACAAACTCAGGGTCCCTCTCACATACCTAGAGCTGAGAGAAGCCTCCTCTTGAGGTGCTTGTGGTAAGGTGGTATTCCTCTGGAGTCGAAGCCAGGGACTAACCTCTCATCTCGAGTTGATCTTTGGTCCACGGAGCTCTTTCGTGTTGCTACAGTGACCTCAGGATCCCTCTAGCCTTGAAACACTGTTCTTGGGGTTTCTCTGGAGTGCCATCAAGGAAATCAAGGCTCCTTTCATGTTTGATGTGCAATACGGAATTGCTTTGAATGTAATGCAGGGGAATCGGGCCTCATCTCGCGGCGAGGGGGAAGTCTCATGGTTTTTCTCGAGTTGCGGCGGGAACCTGGGGTATATTCTCGAGTTACGACGGGGATGGCCCTTCCACACACGTGTTTGTTCAGCGACGTCAGGACTCCTTCCTAGTTGCGAGGGACAACTCGGGATTCTCCTCGAGGCTTGGCAGGGCAATTGGGACGCCTCTCCAGCTGAGGCGGGAGACCAAGTGTCCCTTTCCACGTGCCACAGGAATCCTGGGACTCCTATCAAGTTTCACTAGGAGTCAGGCATCGTCTCCTTTGGAGGCACTGATCTCAGTGTACCTCTGGATTTTTCAAAGTATCTGAGGCTTCCGGTCGCGATGAGGTGGGGAACTAGGTCTTTCTCTGTGGTCTCCACAGGGGATTCAGACATCCTTTCTTCTTGGGAGATGCAAGACGAGCCTGCATTCTAGTCACTGCAGGGATATCCGGCCTTATTTCGAGTCAGGGCATCGCGGTGTCCATTCCACTTGAGGCCGCAAACTCAGCGTCCCTCTCACATACCTAGAGCTGAGAGAAGCCTCCTCTTGAGGTGCTTGTGGTAAGGTGGTATTCCTCTGGAGTCGAAGCCAGGGACTAACCTCTCATCTCGAGTTGATTTTTGGTCCACGGAGCTCTTTCGTGTTGCTACAGTGACCTCAGGATCCCTCTAGCCTTGAAACACTGTTCTTGGGGTTTCTCTGGAGTGCCATCAAGGAAATCAAGGCTCCTTTCATGTTAGATGTGCAATACGGAATTGTTTGAATGCAGTGCAGGGGAATCGGGCCTCATCTTGCGGCGAGGGGGAAGTCTCATGGTTTTTCTCGAGTTGCGGCGGGATCCTGGGGTATATTCTCGAGTTACGACGGGGATGGCCCTTCCACCGACGTGTTTCTTCAGCGACGTCAGGACTCCTGCCTAGTTGCGAGGGACAACTTGGGATTCTCCTCGAGTCTGGCAGGGCAATTGGGACGCCTCTCCAGCTGAGGCGGGAAACCAAGGGTCCCTTTCCACGTGCCACAGGAATCCTGGGACTCCTATCAAGTTTCACGAGGAGTCAGGCATCGTCTCCTTTGGAGGCACTGATCTCAGTGTACCTCTGGAATTTTCAAAGTATGTGAGGCCTCCGGTCGCGATGAAGTGGGGAACTAGGTCTTTCTCTGTGGTCTCCACAGGGGATTCAGACATCCTTTCGTCTTGGGAGATGCAAGACGAGCCTGCATTCAAGTCACTGCAGGGATTTCCGGCCTTATTTCGAGTCAGGGCATCGCGGTGCCCATTCCACTTGAGGCCGCAAACTCAGGGTCTCTCTCACATAGCTAGAGCTGAGAGAAGCCTCCTCTTGAGATGCTTGTGGTAAGGTGGTATACCTCTGGAGTCGAAGCCAGGGACTAACCTCTCATCTCGAGTTGATTTTTGGTCCACGGCGCTCTTTCGTGTAGCTACAGAGACCTCAGGATCCCTCTAGCCTTGGAACACTGTTCTTGGGCTTTCTCTGGAGTGCCATCAAGGAAATCTAGGCTCCTTTCATGTGTGATGTGCAATACGGAATTGCTTTGCACGCAGTGCAGGGGAATCGGGCCTCATCTCGTGGCGAGGGGGAAGTCTCATGGTTTTTCTCGAGTTGCGGCGGGAACCTGGGGTATATTCTCGAGTTACGACGGGGATGGCCCTTCCACACACGTGTTTGTTCAGCGACGTCAGGACTCCTGCCTAGTTGCGAGGGACAACTCGGGATTCTCCTCGAGGCTTGGCAGGGCAATTGGGACGCCTCTCCAGCTGAGGCGGGAGACCAAGGGTCCCTTTCCACGTGACACAGGAATCATGGGACTCCTATCAAGTTTCACGAAGAGTCAGGCATCGTCTCCTTTGGAGGCACTGATCTCAGTGTACCTCTGGAGTTTTCAAAGGATGTGAAGCCTCCGGTCGTGATGATGTGGGGCACTAGGTCTTTCTCTGTGGCCTCCACAGGGGATTCAGACATCCTTTCGTCTTGGGAGATGCAAGACGAGCCTGCATTCAAGTCACTGCAGGGTTATCCGGCTTTATTTCGAGTCAGGGGATCGCGGTGTCCATTCCACTTGAGGCCGCAAACTCAGGGTCCCTCTCACATACCTAGAGCTGTGAGAAGCCTCCTCTTGAGGTACATGTGGTAAGGTGGTATTCCTCTGGAGTCGAAGCCAGGGACTAACCTCTCATCTCGAGTTGATTCTTGGTCCACGGAGCTCTTTCGTGTGGCTACAGTGACCTCAGGACCCTCTAGCTTTGAAACAGTGTTCTTGGGGTTTCTCTGGAGTGCCATCAAGGAAATCAAGGCTCCTTTCATGTGTGATGTGCAACCCGGAATTGCTCTGCACGCAGTGCAGGGGAATCGGAGCTCATCTAGCTGCGAGGGGAAGTCTCATGGTTTTTGTCGAGTTGCAGCGGGAACCTGGGGTATATTCTCGAGTTACGACGGGGATGGCCCTTCCACCCACGTGTTTGTTCACCGACGTCAGGACTCCTGCCTAGTTACGAGGGACAACTCGGGATTCTCCTCGAGGCTTGGCAGGGCAACTGGGACGCCTCTCCAGCTGAGGCATAGACCAATGGTCCCTTTCCAAGTGCCACAGGAATCCTGGAACTCCTATAAAGTTTCACGAGGAGTCAGGCATCGTCTCCTTTGGAGGCACTGATCTCCGCGTACCTCTGGAGTTTTCAAAGAATGTGAGGCCTCCGGTCGCCATGAGGTGGGGAACTAGGTCTTTCTCTGTGGTCTCCACAGGGGATTCAGACATCCTTTCGTCTTGGGAGATGCAAGACGAGCCTGCATTCAAGTCACTGCAGGGATATCCAGCCTTATTTCGAGTCAGGGCATCGCGGTGTCCATTCCACTTGATTCAGCAAACTCAGGGTCCCTCTTCCATAGCTAGAGCTGAGAGAAGCCTCCTCTTGAGGTGCTTGTGGTAAGGTGGTATCCCTCTGGAGTCGAAGCCAGGGACTAACCTATCATCTCGTGTTGAATTTTGGTCCACGGAGCTCTTTCGTGTTGCTACAGTGACCTCAGGATCCCTCTAGCCTTGAAAAAGTGTTCTTGGGGTTTCTCTGGAGTGCCATCAAGGAAATCAAGGCTCCTTTCATGTGTGATGTGCAACACGGAATTGTTCTGCACGCAGTGCAGGGGAATCGGGCCTCATCTCGCGGCGAGGGGGAAGTCTCATGGTTTTTCTCGAGTTGCGGCGGGAACCTGGGGTATATTCTCGAGTTACGACGGGGATGGCCCTTCCACCCACTAGTTTATTCAGCGACGTCAGGAGTCCTAGCTAGTGGCGAGGGACAATTCGGGATTCTCCTCGAGGCTTGGCAGGGCAATTGGGACGCCTCTCCAGCTGAGGCGGGAGACCAAGGGTCCCTTTCCACGTGCCACAGGAATCCTGGGACTCCTATCAAGTTTCACGAGGAGTCAGGCATCGTCGCCTATGGAGACACTGATCTCCGCGTACCTCTGGAGTTTTCAAAGGATGTGAGGCCTCCGGTCGCGATGAGGTGTGGAACTAGGTCTTTCTCTGTGGTCTCCACAGGGGATTCAGACATCCTTTCGTCTTGGGAGATGCAAGACGAGCCTGCATTCAAGTCACTGCAGGGATATCCAGTCTTATCTCGAGTCAGGGCATCGCGGTGTCCATTCCACTTGAGTCCGCAAAGTCAGGGTCCCTCTCACATACCTAGAGCTGAGAGAAGCCTCCTCTTGAGTTGCTTGTGGTAAGGTGGTATTCCTCTGGAGTCGAAGCCAGGGACTAACCTATCATCTCGTGTTGAATTTTGGTCCACGGAGCTCTTTCGTGTTGCTACAATGACCTCAGGATCCCTATAGCCTCGAAACAGTGTTCTTCTGTTTTCTCTGGAGTGCCATCAAGGAAATCAAGGCTCCTTTCATGTGTGATGTGCAACACGCAATTGCTCTGCACACAGTGCAGGGGAATCGGGCCTCATCTCGCGGCGAGGGGGAAGTCTCATGGTTTTTCTCGAGTTGCGGCGGGAACCTGGAGTATATTCTCGAGTTACGACGGGGATGGCCCTTCCACCCACTAGTTTATTCAGCGACGTCAGGAGTCCTAGCTAGTCGCGAGGGACAATTCGGGATTCTCCTCGAGGCTTGGCAGGGCAATTGGGACGCCTCTCCAGCTGAGGCGGGAGACCAAGGGTCCCTTTCCACCTGCCACAGGGATCCTGGGACTCCTATCAAGTTTCACGAGGAGTCAGGCATAGTCTCCTATGGAGACACTGATCTCCGCGTACCTCTGGAGTTTTCAAAGGATGTGAGGCCTCCGGTCGCGATCAGGTAGGGAATTAGGTCTTTCTCTGTGGTCTCCACAGGGGATTCAGACATCCTTTCATCTTGGGAGATGCAAGACGAGCCTGCATTCAAGTCACTGCATGGATATCCGGCCTTATTTCGAGTCAGGGCATCGCGGTGTCCATTCCACTTGAGGCCGCAAACTCAGGGTCCCTCTCACATAGCTAGAGCTGAGAGAAGCCTCCTCTTGAGGTGCTTGTGGTAAGGTGGTATTCCTCTGGAGTCGAAGCCAGGGACTAACCTCTCATCTCGAGTTGATTTTTGGTCCACGGAGCTCTTTCGTGTTGCTACAGTGACCTCAGGATCCCTCTAGCCTTGAAAGAGTTTTCTTGGGGTTTCTCTGGAGTGCCATCAAGGAAATCAAGGCTCCTTTCATGTGTGATGTGCAACACGGAATGGCTCTGCACGCAGTGCAGGGGAATCGGGCCTCATCTCGCGGCGAGGGGGAAGTCTCATGGTTTTCCTCAAGTTGCGGCGGGAACCTGGGGTATATTCTCGAGTTACGACGGCGATGGCCCTTCCACCCACGTGTTTGTTCAGCGACGTCAGGACTCCTGCCTAGTTGCGAGGGACAACTCGGGATTCTCCTCGAGGCTTGGCAGGGCAATTGGGACGCCTCTCCAGCTGAGGCGGGAGACCAAGGGTCCCTTTCCACGTGCCACAGGAATCCTGGGACTCATATCAAGTTTCACGAGGAGTCAGGCATCGTTTCCTTTGGAGGCACTGATCTCCATGTACCTCTGGAGTTTTCGAAGGATGTGAGTCCTTCGGTCGCGATGAGGTGGGGAACTAGGCCTTTCTCTGTGGTCTCCACAGGGGATTCAGACATCCTTTCGTCTTGGGAGATGCAAGACGAGCCTGCATTCAAGTCACTGCAGGGATATCCGGCCTTATTTCGAGTCAGGGCATCGCGGTGTCCATTCCACTTGAGGCCGCAAACTCAGGGTCCCTCTCACATACCTAGAGCTCAGAGAAGCCTCCTCTTGAGGTGCTTGTGGTAAGGTGGTATTCCTCTGGAGTTGAAACGAGGGACTAACCTCTCATCTCGAGTTGATTTTTGGTCCACGGAGCTCTTTCCTGTGGCTACAGTGACCTCAGGATCCCTCTAGCCTTGAAACAGTGTTCTTGGGGTTTCTCTGGAGTGCCATCAAGGAAATCAAGGCTCCTTTCATGTGTGATGTGCAACCCGGAATTGCTCTGCACGCAGTGCAGGGAAATCGGAGCTCATCTAGCTGCGAGGGGAAGTCTCATGGTTTTTCTCGAGTTGCGGCGGGAACCTGGGGTATATTCTAGAGTTACGACGGGGATGGCCCTTCCACCCACTTGTTTGTACACCGACGTCAGGACTCCTGCCTAGTTACGAGGGACAACTCGGGATTCTCCTCGAGGCTTGGCAGGGCAACTGGGACGCCTCTCCAGCTGAGGCAGTAGACCAATGGTCCCTTTCCAAGTGCCACAGGAATCCTGGGACTCCTATAAAGTTTCACGAGGAGTCAGGCATCGTCTCCTTTGGAGGCACTGATCTCCGCGTACCTCTGGAGTTTTCAAAGAATGTGAGGCCTCCGGTCGCCATGAGGTGGGGAACTAGGTCTTTCTCTGTGGTCTCCACAGGGGATTCAGACATTCTTTCTTCTTGGGAGATGCAAGACGAGCCTGCATTCAAGTCACTGCAGGGATATCCAGCCTTATTTCGAGTCAGGGCATCGCGGTGTCCATTCCACTTGATTCAGCAAACTCAGGGTCCCTCTTCCATAGCTAGAGCTGAGAGAAGCCTCCTCTTGAGGTGCTTGTGGTAAGGTGGTATTCCTCTGGAGTCGAAGCCAGGGACTAACCTCTCATCTCGAGTTGATTTTTGGTCCACGGAGCTCTTTCTTGTGGCTACAGTGACCTCAGGATCCCTCTAGCCTTGAAACAGTGTTCCTGGGGTTTCTCTGGAGTGCCATCAAGGAAATCAAGGCTCTTTAATGTGTGATGTGCAACACGGAATTGCTCTGCACGCAGGGCAGGGGAATCGGGCCTCATCTCGCGGCGAGGGGGAAGTCTCATGGTTTTTCTCGAGTTGCGGCGGGAACCTGGGGTATATTCTCGAGTTACGACGGGGATGGCCCTTCCACACACGTGTTTGTTCAGCGACGTCAGGACTCCTGCCTAGTTGCGAGGGACACCTCGGGATTCTCCTCGAGGCTTGGCAGGGCAATTGGGACGCCTCTCCATCTGAGGCGGGAGACCAAGTGTCCCTTTCCACGTGCCACAGAAATCCTGGGACTCCTATCAAGTTTCACGAGGAGTCAGGCATCGTCTCCTTTGGAGGCACTGATCTCGGCGTACCTCTGGAGTTTTCAAAGGATGTGAGGCCTCCGGTCGCGATGAGGTGGGGAACTAGGTCTTTCTCTGTGGTCTCCACAGGGGATTCAGACATCCTTTCGTCTTGGGAGATGCAAGACGAGCCTGCATTCAAGTCACTGCAGGGATATCCGGCCTTATTTCGCGTCAGGGCATCGCAGTGTCCATTCCACTTGAGGCCGCAAACTCAGGGTCCCTCTCACATACCTAGAGCTGAGAGAAGCCTCCTCTTGAGGTGCTTGTGGTAAGGTGGTATTCCTCTGGAGTCGAAGCCAGGGACTAACCTCTCATCTCGAGTTGATTTTTGGTCCATGGAGCTCTTTCGTGTTGCTACAGTGACCTCAGGATCCCTCTAACCTTGAAACAGTGTTCCTGGGGTTTCTCTGGAGTGCCATCAAGTAAATCAAGGCTCCTTTCATGTGTGATGTGCAACACGGAAGTGCTCTGCACGCAGTGCAGGGGAATCGGGCCTCACATCGCGGCGAGGGGCAAGTCTCATGGTTTTTCTCGAGTTGCGGCGGGAACCTGGGGTATATTCTCGAATTACGACGGGGATGGGCCTTCCACCCACGTGTTTGTTCAGCGACGTCAGGACTCCTGCCTAGTTGCGAGGGACAACTCGGGATTCTCCTCGAGGCTTGGCAGGGCACTTGGGACGCCTCTCCAGCTGAGGCGGGAGACCAAGGGTCCCTTTCCACGTGCCACAGGAATCATGGGACTCCTATCAAGTTTCACGAGGAGTCAGGCATCGTCTCCTTTGGAGGCACTGATATCCGCGTACCTCTGGAGTTTTCAAAGGATGTGAGGCCTCCGGTCGCGATGAGGTGGGGAACTAGGTCTTTCTCTGTGGTCTCCACAGGGGATTCAGACATCCTTTCGTCTTGGGAGATGCAAAATGAGCCTGCATTCAAGTCACTGCAGGGATATCCGGCCTTATTTCGCATCAGGGCATCGCGCTGTCCATTCCATTTAAGGCCGCACTCAGGGTCCCTCTCACATACCTAGAGCTGAGAGAAGCCTCCTCTTGCGGTGCTTGTGGTAAGGTGGCATTCCTCTGGAGTCGAAGCCAGGAACTAACCTCTCATCTCGAGTTGATTCTTGGGCCACGGAGCTCTTTCATGTTGCTACAGTTACCTCAGGATCCCTCTAGCCTTGAAACAGTGTTCTTGGGGTTTCTCTGGAGTGCTATCAAGGAAATCAAGGCTCCTTTCATGTGTGATGTGCAACACAGAAATGCTCTGCACGCAGTGCAGGGGAATCGGGCCTCATCTCGCGGCGAGGGGGCAGTCTCATGGTTTTTCTCGAGTTGCGGCGGGAACCTGGGGTGTATTCTCGAGTTACGACGGGGATGGCCCTTCCACCCACGTGTTTGTTCAGCGACGTCAGGACTCCTGCCTAGTTGCGAGGGACAACTCAGTATCCTCCTCGAGGCTTAGCAGGGCAATTGGGACGCCTCTCCAGCTGAGGCAGGAGACCAAGGGTCCCTTTCCACGTGCCACAGGAATCCTGGAACTCCTATCAAGTTTCACGAGGAGTCAAGCATCGTCTCCTTTGGAGGCACTGATCTCCGCGTACCTCTCGAGTTTTTAAAGATATGAGGCCTCCGGTCGCGATGAGGTGGGAAACTAGGTCATTCTCTGTGGTCTCCACAGGGGATTCAGACATCCTTTCGTCTTGGGAGATGCAAGACGAGCCTGCATTCAAGTCACTGCAGGGATATCCGGCCTTATTTCGCGTCAGGGCATCACAGTGTCCATTCCACTTGTGGCCGCAGACTCAGGGTTCCTCTCACATACCTAGAGCTGAGAGAAGCCTCCTCTTGAGGTGCTTGTGGTAAGGTGGTATTCCTCTGGAGTCGAAGCCAGGGACTAACCTCTCATCTCGAGTTGATTTTTGGTCCACGGAGCTCTTTCTTGTGGCTACAGTGACCTCAGGATCCCTCTAGCCTTGAAACAGTGTTCCTGGGGTTTCTCTGGAGTGCCATCAAGGAAATCAAGGCTCTTTAATGTGTGATGTGCAACACGGAATTGCTCTGCACGCAGGGCAGGGGAATCGGGCCTCATCTCGCGGCGAGGGGGAAGTCTCATGGTTTTTCTCGAGTTGCGGCGGGAACCTGGGGTATATTCTCGAGTTACGACGGGGATGGCCCTTCCACACACGTGTTTGTTCAGCCATGTCAGGACTCCTGCTTAGTTGCGAGGGACAACTCGGGATTCTCCTCGAGGCTTGGCAGGGCAATTGGGACGCCTCTCCAGCTGAGGCGGGAGACCAAGTGTCCCTTTCCAAGTGCCACAGGAATCATGGGACTCCTATCAAGTTTCACGAGGAGTCAGGCATCGTCTCCTTTGGAGGCACTGATATCCGCGTACCTCTGGAGTTTTCAAAGGATGTGAGGCCTCCGGTCGCGATGAGGTGGGGAACTAGGTCTTTCTCTGTGGTCTCCACAGGAGATTCAGACATCCTTTCGTCTTGGGAGATGCAAGACGAGCCTGCATTCAAGTCACTGCAGGGATATCCTGCCTTATTTCGCGTCAGGGCATTGCAGTGCCATTCCACTTGAGGCCGCAAAATCAGGGTCCCTCTCACATACCTAGAGCTGAGAGAAGCCTCCTCTTGATGTGCTTGTGCTAAGGTGGAATTCCTCTGGAGTCGAAGCCAGGGACTAACCTCTCATCTCGAGTTGATTCTTGCTCCACGGAGCTCTTTCGTGTTGCTACAGTGACCTCAGGATCCCTCTAGCCTTGAAACAGTGTTCTTGGGGTTTCTCTGTAGTGCCGTCAAGGAAATCAAGGCTCTTTTAATGTGTGATGTGCAACACGGAATTGCTCTGCACGCAGTGCAGGGGAATCGGGCCTCATCTCGCGGCGAGGGGGCAGTCTCATGGTTTTTCTCGAGTTGCGGCGGGAACCTGGGGTGTATTCTCGAGTTACGACGGGGATGGCCCTTCCACCAACGTGTTTGTTCAGCGACGGCAGGACTCCTGCCTAGTTGCGAGGGACAACTCGGTATCCTCCTCGAGGCTTGGCAGGGCAATTGGGACGCCTCTCCAGCTGAGGCAGGAGACCAAGGGTCCCTTTCCACGTGCCACAGGAATCCTGGAACTCCTATCAAGTTTCACGAGGAGTCAAGCATCGTCTCCTTTGGAGGCACTGATCTCCGCGTACCTCTCGAGTTTTTAAAGATATGAGGCCTCCGGTCGCGATGAGGTGGGAAACTAGGTCATTCTCTGTGGTCTCCACAGGGGATTCAGACATCCTTTCGTCTTGGGAGATGCAAGACGAGCCTGCATTCAAGTCACTGCAGGGATATCCGGCCTTATTTCACGTCAGGGCATCGCAGTGTCCATTCCACTTGGGGCCGCAAACTCAGGGTCCCTCTCACATACCTAGAGCTGAGAGAAGCCTCCTCTTGAGGTGCTTGTGGTAAGGTGGTATTCCTCTGCAGTCGAAGCCAGGGACTAACCTCTCATCTCGAGTTGATTTTTGGTCCACGGAGCTCTTTCGTGTGGCTACAGTGACCTCAGGATCCCTCTAGCCTTGAAACAGTGTTCTTGGGGTTTCTCTGGAGTGCCATCAAGGAAATCAAGGATCTTTTAACGTGTGATGTGCAACACGGAATTGCTCTGCACGCAGTGCAGGGGAATCAGGCCTCATCTCGCCGCGAGGGGGACGTCTCATGGTTTTTCTCGAGTTGCGGCGGGAACCTGGGGTATATTCTCGAGTTACGACGGGGATGGCCCTTCCACACACGTGTTTGTTCAGCGACGTCAGGACTCCTGCCTAGTTGCGAGGGACAAAACGGGATTCGCCTCCAGGCTTGGCAGGGCAATTGGGATGCCTCTCCAGCTGAGGCAGGAGACCAAGGGTCCCTTTCCACGTGCCACAGGAATCCTGGGACTCCTATCAAGTTTCACGAGGAGTCAGGCATCGTCTCCTTTGGCGGCACTGATCTCCGCGTACCTCTGGAGTTTTCAAAGGATGTGAGGCCTCCGGTCGCGATGAGGTTGGGAACTAGGTTTTTCTCTGTGGTCTCCACAGGGGATTCAGACATCCTTTCGTCTTGGGAGATGCAAAACGAGCCTGCATTCAAGTCACTGCAGGGATATCCGGCCTTATTTCGCGTCAGGGCATCACAGTGTCCATTCCACTTGTGGCCGCAGACTCAGGGTTCCTCTCACATACCTAGAGCTGAGAGAAGCCTCCTCTTGAGATGCTTGTGGAAAGGTGGTATTCCTCTGGAGTCGAAGCCAGGGACTAACCTCTCATCTCGAGTTGATTTTTGGTCCACGGAGCTCTTTCTTGTGGCTACAGTGACCTCAGGATCCCTCTAGCCTTGAAACAGTGTTCTTGGGGTTTCTCTGGAGTGCCATCAAGGAAATCAAGGCTCTTTAATGTGTGATGTGCAACACGGAATTGCTCTGCACGCAGGGCAGGGGAATTGGGCCTCATCTCGCGGCGAGGGGGAAGTCTCATGGTTTTTCTCGAGTTGCGGCGGGAACCTGGGGTATATTCTCGAGTTACGACGGGGATGGCCCTTCCACACACGTGTTTGTTCAGCCATGTCAGGACTCCTGCTTAGTTGCGAGGGACAACTCGGGATTCTCCTCGAGGCTTGGCAGGGCAATTGGGACGCCTCTCCAGCTGAGGCGGGAGACCAAGTGTCCCTTTCCACGTGCCACAGGAATCCTGGGACTCCTATCAAGTTTCCCGAGGAGTCAGGCATCCTCTCCTTTGGAGGCACTGATCTCCGCGTACCTCTGGAGTTTTCAAAGGATGTGAGGCCTCCGGTCGCGATGAGGTGGGGAACTAGGTCTTTCTCTGTGGTCTCCACAGGGGATTCAGACATCCTTTCGTATTGGGAGATGCAAGACGAGCCTGCATTCAAGTCACTGCAGGGATATCCGGCCTTATTTCGAGTCAGGGCATCGCGGTGTCCATTCCACTTGAGGCCGCAAACTCAGGGTCCTTTTCACATACTTAGAGCTGAGAGAAGCCTCCTGTTGAGGTGCTTGTGGAAAGGTGGTAGTCCTCTGGAGTCGAAGCCAGTGACTAACCTCTCATCTCGAGTTGATTCTTGATCCACGGAGCTCTTTCATGTTGCTACAGAGACCTCAGGATCCCTCTAGCCTTTAAACAGTGTTCTTGGTGTTTCTCTGGAGTGCCATCAAGGAAATCAAGGCTCCTTTCATGTGTGATGTGCAACACGGTATTGCTCTGCACGCAGTGCAGGGGAATCGGGCCTCATCTCGGGGCGAGGGGGAAGTCTCATGGTTTTTCTCGAGTTGCGGCGGGAACCTGGGGTATATTCTCGAGTTACGACGGGGATGGCCCTTCCACCCACGTGTTTGTTCAGCGACGTCAGGACTCCTGCCTAGTTGTGAGGGACAACTCGGGATTGTCCTCGAGGCTTGGCAGGGCAATTGGGACGCCTCTCCAGCTGAGGCGGGAGACCAAGTGTCCCTTTCCACGTGCCACAGGAATCCTGGGACTCCTATCAATATTCACTAGGAGTCAGGCATCGTCTCCTTTGGAGGCACTGATCTCCGCGTACCTCTGGAGTTTTCAAAGGATGTGAGGCCTCCGGTCGGGATGAGGTGGGGAACTAGATCTTTCGCTGTGGTCTCCACAGGGGATTCAGACATCCTTTCGTCTTCGGAGATGCAAGACGAGCCTGCATTCAAGTCACTGCAGGGATATCCGGCCTTACTTCGAGTCAGGGCATCACAGTGTCCATTCCACTTGAGGCCGCAAACTCAGGGTCCCTCTCACATACCTAGATCTGAGAGAAGCCTCCTCTTGAGGTGCTTGTGGTAAGGTGGTATTCCTCTGGATTCGAAGCCAGGGACTAACCTCTCATCTGGAGTTGATTTTTGGTCCACGGAGCTCTTTCGTGTTGCTACAGTGACCTCAGGTTCCCTCTAGCCTTGAAAGAGTGTTCTTGGGGTTTCTCTGGAGTGCCATCAAGGAAATCAAGGCTCCTTTCATGTGTGATGTGCAACACGGAATTGCTCTGCACGCAGTGCAGGATATCGGGCCTCATTTTGCGGCGAGGGGGAAGTCTCATGGTTTTTCTCGAGTTGCGGAGGGACCCTGGGGTATATTCTCGAGTTATGACTGGTATGGCCTTTCTACCCACGTGTTTGTTCAGCGACGTCAGGACTCCTGCCTAGTTGCGAGGGACAGCTCGGGATTCTCCTCGAGGCTTGGTAGGGCAATTGGGACGCCTCTCCAGCTGAGGCCGGAGACCAAGTGTCCCTTTCCACGTGCCACAGGAATCCTGGGACTCCTATCAAGTTTCATGAGGAGTCAGGCATCGTCTCCTTTGGAGGCACTGATTTCCGCGTACCTCTGGAATTTTCAAAGGATGTGAGGCCTCCGGTCGCGATGAGGTGGGGAACTAGGTCTTTCTCTGTGGTCTCCACAGGGGATTCAGACATCCTTTCGTCTTGGGAGATGCAAGACGAGCCTGCATTCAAGTCAGTGCAGGGATATCCGGCCTTATTTCGAGCCAGGGCATCGCGGTGTCCATTCCACTTGAGGCCGCAAACTCAGGGTCCCTCTCACATACCTAGAGCTGAGAGAAGCCTCCTCTTGAGGCGCTTCTGGTAAGGTGGTATTCCTCTGGAGTCGAAGCCAGGGACTAACCTCTCATCTCGAGTTGATTCATGGTCCACGGAGCTCTTTCGTGTTGCTACAGTGACCTCAGGATCCCTCTAGCCTTGAAACAGTGTTCTTGGGTTTTCTCTGGAGTGCCATCAAGGAAATCAAGGCTCCTTTCATGTGTGATGTGCAACACGGAATTGCTCTGCACGCAGTGTAGGGGAATCGGGCCTCATCTCGCGGCGAGGGGGAAGTCTCATGGTTTTTCTCGAGTTGCGGCGGGAACCTGGGGTATATTCTCGAGTTACGACGGGGATGGCCCTTCCACACACGTGTTTGTTCAGCGACGTCAGGACTCCTGCCTAGTTGCGAGGGACACCTCGGGATTCTCCTCGAGGCTTGGCAGGGCAATTGGGACGCCTCTCCATCTGAGGCGGGAGACCAAGTGTCCCTTTCCACGTGCCACAGAAATCCTGGGACTCCTATCAAGTTTCACGAGGAGTCAGGCATCGTCTCCTTTGGAGGCACTGATCTCCTCGTACCTCTGGAGTTTTCAAAGGATGTGAGGCCTCCGGTCGCGATGAGGTGGGGAACTAGGTCTTTCTCTGTGGTCTCCACAGGGGATTCAGACATCCTTTCGTCTTGGGAGATGCAAGACGAGCCTGCATTCAAGTCACTGCAGGGATATCCGGCCTTATTTCGCGTCAGGGCATCGCAGTGTCCATTCCACTTGAGGCCGCAAACTCAGGGTCCCTCTCACATACCTAGAGCTGAGAGAAGCCTCCTCTTGAGGTGCTTGTGGTAAGGTGGTATTCCTCTGGAGTCGAAGCCAGGGACTAACCTCTCATCTCGAGTTGATTTTTGGTCCATGGAGCTCTTTCGTGTTGCTACAGTGACCTCAGGATCCCTCTAACCTTGAAACAGTGTTCCTGGGGTTTCTCTGGAGTGCCATCAAGGAAATCAAGGCTCCTTTCATGTGTGATGTGCAACACGGAATTGCTCTGCACGCAGTGCAGGGGAATCGGGCCTCATCTCGCGGCGAGGGGGAAGTCTCATGGTTTTTCTCGAGTTGCGGCGGGAACCTGGGGTATATTCTCGAGTTACGACGGGGATGGCCCTTACACACACGTGTTTGTTCAGCGACGTCAGGACTCCTGCCTAGTTGCGAGGGACACCTCGGGATTCTCCTCGAGGCTTGGCAGGGCAATTGGGACGCCTCTCCAGCTGAGGCGGGAGACCAAGTGTCCCTTTCCACGTGCCACAGAAATCCTGGGGCTCCTATCAAGTTTCACGAGGAGTCAGGCATCGTCTCCTTTGGAGGCACTGATCTCCGCGTACCTCTGGAGTTTTCAAAGGATGTGAGGCCTCCGGTCGCGATGAGGTGGGGAACTAGGTCTTTCTCTGTGGTCTCCACAGGGGATTCAGACATCCTTTCGTCTTGGGAGATGCAAGACGAGCCTGCATTCAAGTCACTGCAGGGATATCCGGCCTTATTTCGCGTCAGGGCATCGCAGTGTCCATTCCACTTGAGGCCGCAAACTCAGGGTCCCTCTCACATACCTAGAGCTGAGAGAAGCCTCCTCTTGAGGTGCTTGTGGTAAGGTGGTATTCCTCTGAAGTCGAAGCCAGGGACTAACCTCTCATCTCGAGTTGATTTTTGGTCCATGGAGCTCTTTCGTGTTGCTACAGTGACCTCAGGATCCCTCTAACCTTGAAACAGTGTTCCTGGGGTTTCTCTGGAGTGCCATCAAGGAAATCAAGGCTCCTTTCATGTGTGATGTGCAACACGGAAGTGCTCTGCACGCAGTGCAGGGGAATCGGGCCTCACATCGCGGCGAGGGGCAAGTCTCATGGTTTTTCTCGAGTTGCGGCGGGAACCTGGGGTATATTCTCGAATTACGACGGGGATGGGCCTTCCACCCACGTGTTTGTTCAGCGACGTCAGGACTCCTGCCTAGTTGCGAGGGACAACTCGGGATTCTCCTCGAGGCTTGGTAGGGCACTTGGGACGCCTCTCCAGCTGAGGCGGGAGACCAAGGGTCCCTTTCCACGTGCCACAGGAATCATGGGACTCCTATCAAGTTTCACGAGGAGTCAGGCATCGTCTCCTTTGGAGGCACTGATCTCCGCGTACCTCTGGAGTTTTCAAAGGATGTGAGGCCTCCGGTCGCGATGAGGTGGGGAACTAGGTCTTTCTCTGTGGTCTCCACAGGGGATTCAGACATCCTTTCGTCTTGGGAGATGCAAAATGAGCCTGCATTCAAGTCACTGCAGGGATATCCGGCCTTATTTCGCATCAGGGCATCGCGGTGTCCATTCCATTTGAGGCCGCACTCAGGGACCCTCTCACATACCTAGAGCTGAGAGAAGCCTCCTCTTGCGGTGCTTGTGGTAAGGTGGCATTCCTCTGGAGTCGAAGCCAGGGACTAACCTCTCATCTCTAGTTGATTCTTGGTCCACGGAGCTCTTTCATGTTGCTACAGTTACCTCAGGATCCCTCTAGCCTTGAAACAGTGTTCTTGGGGTTTCTCTGGAGTGCTATCAAGGAAATCAAGGCTCCTTTCATGTGTGATGTGCAACACGGAAATGCTCTGCACGCAGGGCAGGGGAAGCGGGCCTCATTTCGCGGCGAGGGGGCAGTCTCATGGTTTTTCTCGAGTTGCGGCGGGAACCTGGGGTGTATTCTCGAGTTACGACGGGGATGGCCCTTCCACCAACGTGTTTGTTCAGCGACGGCAGGACTCCTGCCTAGTTGCGAGGGACAACTCGGTATCCTCCTCGAGGCTTGTCAGGGCAATTGGGACGCCTCTCCAGCTGAGGCAGGAGACCAAGGGTCCCTTTCCACGTGCCACAGGAATCCTGGAACTCCTATCAAGTTTCACGAGGAGTCAAGCATCGTCTCCTTTGGAGGCACTGATCTCCGCGTACCTCTCGAGTTTTTAAAGATATGAGGCCTCCGGTCGCGATGAGGTGGGAAACTAGGTCATTCTCTGTGGTCTCCACAGGGGATTCAGACATCCTTTCGTCTTGGGAGATGCAAGACGAGCCTGCATTCAAGTCACTGCAGGGATATCAGGCCTTATTTCGCGTCAGGGCATCACAGTGTCCATTCCACTTGTGGCCGCAGACTCAGGGTTCCTCTCACATACCTAGAGCTGAGAGAAGCCTCCTCTTGAGATGCTTGTGGTAAGGTGGTATTCCTCTGGAGTCGAAGCCAGGGACTAACCTCTCATCTCGAGTTGATTCGTGGTCCACGGAGCTCTTTCGTGTTGCTACAGTGACCTCAGGATCCCTCTGGCCTTGAAACAGTGTTCTTGGGTTTTCTCTGGAGTGCCATCAAGGAAATCAAGGCTCCTTTCATGTGTGATGTGCAACACGGAAATGCTCTGCACGCAGTGCAGGGGAATCGGGCCTCATCTCGCGGCGAGGGGGCAATCTCATGGTTTTTCTCGAGTTGCGGCGGGAACCTGGGGTGTATTCTCGAGTTACGACGGGGATGGCCCTTCCACCAACGTGTTTGTTCAGCGACGGCAGGACTCCTGCCTAGTTGCGAGGGACAACTCGGTATCCTCCTCGAGGCTTGGCAGGGCAATTGGGACGCCTCTCCAGCTGAGGCGGGAGACCAAGGGTCCCTTTCCACGTGCCACAGGAATCCTGGGACTCCTATCAAGTTTCACGAGGAGTCAGGCATCGTCTCCTTTGGAGGCACTGATCTCCGCGTACCTCTCGAGTTTTTAAAGATATGAGGCCTCCGGTCGCGATGAAGTGGGAAACTAGGTCATTCTCTGTGGTCTCCACTGGGGATTCAGACATCCTTTCGTCTTGGGAGATGCAAGACGAGCCTGCATTCAAGTCACTGCAGGGATATCCGGCCTTATTTCACGTCAGGGCATCGCAGTGTCCATTCCACTTGAGGCCGCAAACTCAGGGTCCCTCTCACATACCTAGAGCTGAGAGAAGCCTCCTCTTGAGGTGCTTGAGGTAAGGTGGTATTCCTCTGCAGTCGAAGCCAGGGACTAACCTCTCATCTCGAGTTGATTCGTGGTCCACGGAGCTCTTTCGTGTGGCTACAGTGACCTCAGGATCCCTCTAGCCTTGAAACAGTGTTCTTGGGGTTTCTCTGGAGTGCCATCAAGGAAATCAAGGATCTTTTAACGTGTGATGTGCAACACGGAATTGCTCTGCACGCAGTGCAGGGGAATCAGGCCTCATCTCGCCGCGAGGGGGACGTCACATGGTTTTTCTCGAGTTGCGGCGGGAACCTGGGGTATATTCTCGAGTTACGACGGGGATGGCCCTTCCACACACGTGTTTGTTCAACGACGTCAGGACTCCTGCCTAGTTGCGAGGGACAACTCGGGATTCGCCTCGAGGCTTGGCAGGGCAATTGGGATGCCTCTCCAGCTGAGGCAGGAGACCAAGGGTCCCTTTCCACGTGCCACAGGAATCCTGGGACTCCTATCAAGTTTCACGAGGAGTCAGGCATCGTCTCCTTTGGCGGCACTGATCTCCGCGTACCTCTGGAGTTTTCAAAGGATGTGAGGCCTCCGGTCGCGATGAGGTGGGGAACTAGGTCTTTCTCTGTGGTCTCCACAGGGGATTCAGACATCCTTTCGTCTTGGGAGATGCAAGACGAGCCTGCATTCAAGTCACTGCAGGGATATCCGGCCTTATTTCGAGTCAGGGCATCGCGGTGTCCATTCCACTTGAGGCCGCAAACTCAGGGTCCTTTTCACATACTTAGAGCTGAGAGAAGCCTCCTGTTGAGGTGCTTGTGGTAAGGTGGTAGTCCTCTGGAGTCGAAGCCAGTGACTAACCTCTCATCTCGAGTTGATTCTTAATCCACGGAGCTCTTTCGTGTTGCTACAGAGACCTCAGGATCCCTCTAGCCTTGAAACAGTGTTCTTGGGGTTTCTCTGGAGTGCCATCAAGGAAATCAAGGCTCCTTTCATGTGTGATGTGCAACACGGTATTGCTCTGCACGCAGTGCAGGGGAATCGGGCCTCATCTCGGGGCGAGGGGCAAGTCTCATGCTTTTTCTCGAGTTGCGGCGGGAACCTGGGGTATATTCTCGAATTACGACGGGGATGGGCCTTCCACCCACGTGTTTGTTCAGCGACGTCAGGACTCCTGTCTAGTTGCGAGGGACAACTCGGGATTCTCCTCGAGGCTTGGCAGGGCACTTGGGACGCCTCTCCAGCTGAGGCGGGAGACCAAGGGTCCCTTTCTACGTGCCACAGGAATCATGGGACTCCTATCAAGTTTCACGAGGAGTCAGGCATCGTCTCCTTTGGAGGCACTGATCTCCGTGTACCTCTGGAGTTTTCAAAGGATGTGAGGACGCCGGTCGCGATGAGGTGGGGAACTAGGTCTTTCTCTGTGGTCTCCACAGGAGATTCAGACATCCTTTCGTCTTGGGAGATGCAAGACGAGCCTGCATTCAAGTCACTGCAGGGATATCCGGCCGTATTTCGCGTCAGGGCATTGCAGTGCCATTCCACTTGAGGCCGCAAACTCAGGGTCCCTCTCACATACCTAGAGCTGAGAGAAGCCTCTTCTTGAGGTGCTTGTGCTAAGGTGGAATTCCTCTGGAGTCGAAGCCAGGGACTAACCTCTCATCTCGAGTTGATTCTTGCTCCACGGAGCTCTTTCGTGTTGCTACAGTGACCTCAGGATCCCTCTAGCCTTGAAACAGTGTTCTTGGGGTTTCTCTGGAGTACCATCAAGGAAATCAAGGCTCCTTCCATGTTTGATGTGCAACACGGAATTGCTCTGCACGCAGTGCAGGGGAATCGGGCCTCATCTCGCGGCGAGGGGGAAGTCTCATGGTTTTTCTCGAGTTGCGGCGGGAACCTGGGGTATATTCTCGAGTTAAGATGGGGATGGCAATTCCACCCACGTTTTTGTTCAGCGACGTCAGGACTCCTGCCTAGTTGCGAGGGACAGCTCGGGATTCTCCTCGAGGCTTGGCAGGGCAATTGGGAAGCCTCTCCAGCTGAGGCGGGAGACCAAGTGTCCCTTTACACGTGCCACAGGAATCCTGGAACTTCTATCAATTTTCACGATGAGTCAGGCATCGTCTCCTTTGGAGGCACTGATCTCCGCATACCTCTGGAGTTTTCAAAGGATGTGAGGCCTCCGGTCGCGATGAGGTGGTGAACTAGGTCTTTCTCTGTGGTCTCCACAGGGGATTCAGACATCCTTTCGTCTTGGGAGATGCAAGACAAGCCTGCATTCAAGTCACTGCAGGTATATCCAGCCTTATTTCGAGTCAGGGCATCGCGGTGTCCATTCCACTTGAGGCCGCAAACTCAGGGTCCCTCTCACATACCTAGAGCTGAGAGAAGCCTCCTCTTGAGGTGCTTGTGGTAAGGTGGTATTCCTCTGGAGTCGAAGCCAGGGACTAACCTCTCATCTCGAGTTGATTTTTGGTCCACGGAGCTCTTTCGTGTTGCTACAGTGACCTCAGGATCCCTCTAGCCTTGAAACAGTGTTCGTGGGGTTTCTCTGGAGTGCCACCAAGGAAATCAAGGCTCCTTTCATGTGTGATGTGCAACACGGAATTGCTCTGCACGCAGTGCAGGGGAATCATGCCTCATCTCGCGGCGAGGGGGAAGTCTCATGGTTTTTCTCGAGTTGCGGCGGGAACCTGGGGTATATTCTCGAGTTAAGATGGGGATGGCACTTCCACCCACGTGTTTGTTCAGCCACGTCAGGACTTCTGCCTAGTTGCGAGGGACAACTCGGGATTCTCCTCGAGGCTTGGCAGGGCAATTGGGAAGCCTCTCCAGCTGAGGCGGGAGACCAAGGGTCCCTTTCCACGTGCCACAGGAATCCTGGAACTTCTATCAAGTTTCACGATGAGTCAGGCATCGTCTCCTTTGGAGGCACTGATCTCCGCGTACCTCTGGAGTTTTCAAAGGATGTGAGGCCTCCGGTCGCGATGAGGTGGTGAACTAGGTCTTTCTCTGTGGTCTCCACAGGGGATTCAGACATCCTTTCGTCTTGGGAGATGCAAGACGAGCCTGCATTCAAGTCACTGCAGGGATATCCGGCCTTATTTCGAGTCAGGGCATCGCGGTGTCCATTCCACTTGAGGCCACAAACTCAGGGTCCCTCTCACATAGCTAGAGCTGAGAGAAGCCTCCTCTTGAGGTGCTTGTGGTAAGGTGGTATTCCTCTGGAGTCGAAGCCAGGGACTAACCTCTCATCTCGAGTTGATTTTTCGTCCACGGACCTCTTTCCTGTTGCTACAGTGACCTCAGGATCCCTCTAGCCTTGAAACAGTGTTCTTGGGGTTTCTCTGGAGTGCCATCATGGAAATCAAGGCTCCTTTCATGTGTGATGTGCAACACGGAATTGCTCTGCACGCAGTGCAGGGGAATCAGGCGTCATCTCGTGGCGAGGGGGAAGTCTCATGGTTTTTCTCGAGTTGTGGCGAGAACCTGGGGTATATTCTCGAGTTACGATGGGGATGGCCCTTCCACACACGTGTTTGTTCAGCGACGTCAGGACTCCTGCCTAGTTGCGAGGGACAACTCGGGATTCTCCTCGAGGCTTGGCAGGGCAATTGGGACGCCTCTCCAGCTGAGGCGGGAGACCAAGGGTCCCATTCCCCATGCCACAGGAATCCTGGGACTGCTATCAAGTTTCACGAGGAGTCAGGCATCGTCTCCTTTGGAGGCACTGATCTCATTGTACCTCTGGAATTTTCAAAGGATGTGAGGCCTCCGGTCGCGATGAGGTGGGGACTAGGTCTTTCTCTGTGGTCTCCACAGGGGATTCAGAAATCCTTTCGTCTTGGGAGATACAAGACGAGCCTGCATTCAAGTCACTGCAGGGATATCCGGCCTTATTTCGAGTCAGGGCATCGCGGTGTCCATTCCACTTGAGGCCGCAAACTCAGGGTCCCTCTCACAAACCTAGAGCTGAGAGAAGCCTCCTGAGGTGCTTGTGGTAAGGTGGTATTCCTCTGGAGTCGAAGCCAGGGACTAACCTCTCATCTCGAGTTGATTCTTGGAACACGGAGCTCTTTTGCGTTGCTACAGTGACCTCAGGATCCCTCTAGCCTTGAAAAAGTGTTCTTGGGGTTTCTCTGGAGTTCCATTAAGGAAATCAAGGCTCCTTTCATGTGTGATGTGCAACACGGAATTGCTCTGCACGCAGTGCAGGGGAATCGGGCCTTATCTCGCGGCGAGGGGGAAGTCTCATGGTTTTACTCGAGTTGCGGCGGGAACCTGGGGTATATTCTCGAGTAACGACGGGGATGGCCCTTCCACACACGTGTTTGTTCAGCGACGGCAGGACTCCTCCCTAGTTGCGAGGGACAACTCGGGATTCTCCTCGAGGCTTGGCAGGGCAATTGGGACGCCTCTCCAGCTGAGGCGGGAGACCAAGGGTCCCTTTCCACGTGCCACAGGAATCCTGGGACTCCTATCAAGTTTCACGAGGAGTCAGGCATCGTCTCCTTTGGAGGCACTGATCTCCGCGTACCTCTGGAGTTTTCAAAGGATGTGAGGCCTCCGGTCGCGATGAGGTGGGGAACTAGGTCTTTCTCTGTGTTCTGCACAGGGGATTCAGACATCCTTTCATCTTGGGAGATGCAAGACGAGGCTGCATTCAAGTCACTGCAGGGATATCCGGCCTTATTTCGAGTCAGGGCATCGCGGTGTCCATTCCACTTGAGGCCGCAAACTCAGGGTCCCTCTCACATACCTAGAGCTGTGAGAAGCCTCCTCGTGAGGTGCTTGTGGTAAGGTGGTATTCCTCTGGAGTCGAAGCCAGGGACTAACCTCTCATCTCGAGTTGATTTTTCGTCCACGGAGTTCTTTCCTGTTGCTACAGTGACCTCAGGATCCCTCTAGCCTTGAAACAGTGTTCTTGGGGTTTCTCTGGAGTGCCATCAAGGAAATCAAGGCTCCTGTCATGTGTGATGTGCAACACGGAATTACTCTGCACGCAGTGTAGGGGAATCAGGCCTCATCTCGCAGCGAGGGGGAAGTCTCATGGTTTTTCTCGAGTTGTGGCGGAAACCTGGGGTATATTCTCGAGTTACGACGGGGATGGCCCTTCCACACACGTGTTTCTTCAGCGACTTCAGGACTCCTGCCTAGTTGCGAGGGACAACTCGGGATTCTCCTCGAGGCTTGGCAGGGCAATTGGGACGCCTCTCCAGCTGAGGCGGGAGACCAAGGGTCCCTTTCCACATGCCGCAGGAATCCTGGGACTCCAATCAAGTTTCACGAGGAGTCAGGCTCCGTCTCCTTTGGAGGCACTGATCTCCGCGTACCTCTGGAGTTTTCAAAGTATGTGAGGCCTCCGGTCGCGATGAGGTGGGGAACTAGGTCTTGCTCCGTGGTCTCCACAGGGGATTCAGAAATCCTTTCGTCTTGGGAGATGCAAGACGAGCCTGCATTCAAGTCACTGCAGGGATATCCGGCCTTATTTCGAGCCAGGGCATCGCGGTGTCCATTCCACTTGAGGCCGTAAACTCAGGGTCCCTCTCACATACCTAGAGCTGAGAGAAGCCTCCTCTTGAGGTGCTTGTGGTAAGGTGGTATTCCTCTGGAGTCGAAGCCAGGGACTAACCTCTCATCTCGAGTTGATTTTTGGTCCCCGGGGCTCTTTTGTATTGCTACAGTGACCTCAGGATCCCTCTAGCCTTGAAACAGTGTTCTTGGGTTTTCTCTGGAGTGCCATCAAGGAAATCAAGGCTCCTTTCATGTGTGATGTGCAACATGGAATTGCTCTGCACGCAGTGCAGGGGAATCAGGCCTCATCTCACGGCGAGGGGGAAGTCTCATGGTTTTTCTCGAGTTACAGCGGGAACCTGGGGTATATTCTCGAGTTACGACGGGGATGGCCCTTCCACTCACGTGTTTGTTCAGCGGCGTCAGGACTCCTGCCTAGTTGGGAGGGACAACTCGGGATTCTCCTCGAGGCTTGGCAGGGCAATTGGGTCGCCTCTCCAGAAGGGGCGGGAGACCAAGGGTCCCTTTCCACGTGCCAGAGGAATCCTGGGACTCCTATCAAGTTTCACGAGGAGTCAGGCATCGTCTCCTTTGGAGGCACTGATCTCCGCGTACCTCTGGAGTTTTCAAAGGATGTGAGGCCTCCGGTCGCGATGAGGTGGGGAACTAGGTCTTTCTCTGTGGTCTCCACAGGGGATTCAGACATCCTTTCGTCTTGGGAGATGCAACACGAGCCTGCATTCAAGTCACTGCAGGGATATCCGGCCTTATTTCGAGCCAGGGCATCGCGGTGTCCATTCCACTTGAGGCCGCAAACTCAGGGTCCCTCTCACATACCTAGAGCTGAGAGAAGCCTCCTCTTGAGGTGCTTGTGGTAAGGTGGTATTCCTCTGGAGTCGAAGCCAGGGACTAACCTCTCATATCTAGTTGATTTTCGGTCTACAGAGCTCTTTCGTGATGCTACAGTGAACTCAGGATCCCTCTAGCCTTGAAAGAGTGTTCTTGGGGTTTCTCTGGAGTGCCATCAAGGAAATCAAGGCTCCTTTCATGTGTGATGTGCAACACGGAATTGCTCTACACGCAGTGCAGGGGAATCGGGCCTCATCTCGCGGCGAGGGGGAAGTCTCATGGTTTTTCTCGAGTTGCGGCGGGAACCTGGGGTATATTCTCGAGTTACGACGGGGATGGCCCTTCCACACACGTGTTTGTTCAGCGACGTCAGGACTCCTGCCTAGTTGCGAGGGACAACTCGGGATTCTCCTCGAGGCTTGGCAGGGCAATTGGGATGCATCTCCAGCTGAGGCGGGAGACCAAGGGTCCCTTTCCACGTGCCACAGGAATCCTGGGACTCCTATCAAGTTTCATGAGGAGTCAGGCATCGTCTCCTTTGGAGGCACTGATCTCAGTGTACCTCTGGAGTTTTCAAAGGATGTGAGGCCTCCGGTCGCGATAAGGTGGGGAACTAGGTCTTTCTCTGTGGTCTCCACAGGGGATTCGGACATCCTTTCATCTTGGGAGATGCAAGACGCGCCTGCATTCAAGTCACTGCAGGGATATCCCGCCTTATTTTGCATCAGGGCATCGCAGTGTCCATTCCACTTGAGGCCGCAAAATCAGGGTCCCTCTCACATACCTAGAGCTGAGAGAAGCCTCCTCTTGAGGTGCTTGTGGTAAGGTGGTATTTCTCTGGAGTCGAAGCCAGGGGCTAACCTCTCATCTCGAGTTGATTTTTGGTCCACGGAGCTCTTTCTTGTTGCTACAGTGACCTAGGGATCCCTCTAGCCTTGAAACAGTGTTCCTGGGGTTTCTCTGGAGTGCCATCAAGGAAATCAAGGCTCCTTTCATGTGTGATGTGCAACACGGAATTGCTCTGCACGCAGTGCAGGGGAATCGTGCCTCATCTCGCGGCGAGGGGGAAGTCTCATGGTTTTTCTCGATTTGCGGCGGGAACCTGGGGTATATTCTCGAGTTACGACGGGGATGGCCCTTCCACCCACGTGTTTGTTCAGCAACGTGAGGACTCCTACCTAGTTGCGAGGAACAACTCGGGATTCTCCTCGAGGCTTAGCAGGGCAATTGGGACGCCTCTCCAGCTGAGACGGGAGACCAAGGCTCCCTTTCCACGTGCCACAGGAATCCTGGGATTTCTATCAAGTTTCACGAAGAGTCAGGCATCATCTCCTTTGGAGGCACTGATCTCCGCGTACCTCTGGAGTTTTCAAATGATGTGAAGCCTCCAGGCGCGATGAGGTGGGAAACTAGGTCTTTCTCTGTGGTCTCCACAGGGGATTCACACATCCTTTCGTCTTGGGAGATGCAAGACGAGCCTGCATTCAAGTCACAGCAGGAATATCCGGCCTTATTTCGAGTCAGGGCATCGCGGTGTCCATTCCACTTGAGGCCGCAAACTCAGGGTCCCTCTCACATACCTAGAGCTGAGAGAAGCCTCCTCTTGAGGTGCTTGTGGTAAGGTGGTATTCCTCTGGAGTCGAAGCCCGGGACTAACATATCATCTCGAGTTGATTCTTGGTCCACGAAGCTCTTTCGTGTTGCTACAGTGACCTCAGGATCCCTCTAGCCTTGAAACAGTGTTCTTGGGGTTTCTCTGGAGTGCCATCAAGGAAATCAAGGCTCCTTTCATGTGTGATGTGCAACACGGAATTGCTCTGCACGCAGTGCAGGGGAATCGTGCCTCATCTCGCGGCGAGGGGGAAGTCTCATGGTTTTTCTCGAGTTGCGGCGGGAACCTGGGGTATATTCTCGAGTTACGATGGGGATGGCCCTTCCACCCACGTGTTTGTTCAGCAACGTCAGGACTCCTGCCTAGTTGCGAGGGACAACTCGGGATTCTCCTTGAGGCTTGGCAGGGCAATTGGGACACCTCTCCAGCTGAGGCGGGAAACCAAGGGTCCCTTTCCACGTGCCACAGGAATCCTGGGACTGCTATCAAGTTTCACGAGGAGTCAGGCATCGGCTCTTTGGAGGCACTGATCTCCGCGTACCTCTGGAGTTTTCAAAGGATGTGAGGCCTCCGGTCGCGATGAGGTGGGGAACTAGGTCTTTCTCTATGGTCTCCACAGGGGATTCAGACATCCTTTCGTCTTGGGAGATACAAGACGAGCCTGCATTCAAGTCACTGCAGGGATATCCGGCCTTATTTCGAGTGAGGGCATCGCGGTGTCCATTCCACTTGAGGCCGCAAACTCAGGGTCCCTCTCACAAACCTAGAGCTGAGAGAAGCCTCCGGAGGTGCTTGTGGTAAGGTGGTATTCCTCTGGAGTCGAAGCCAGGGACTAACCTCTCATCTCGAGTTGATTCTTGGTCCACGGAGCTCTTTCATGTTGCTACAGTGACCTCAGGATGCCTCTAGCCTTGAAACACTGTTCTTGGGGTTTCTCTGAAGTGCCATCAAGGAAATCAAGGCTCCTTTCATGTGTGATGTGCAACACGGAATTGCTCTGCACGCAGTGCAGGGGAATCGTGCCTCATCCTGCGGCGAGGGGGATGTCTCATGGTTTTTCTCGAGTTGTGGCGAGAAAATGGGGTATATTCTCGAGTTACGACGGGGATGGCCCTTCCACACACGTGTTTATTCAGCGATGTCAGGTCTCCTGCCTAGTTGCGAGGGACAACTCGGGATTCTCCTCGAGGCTTGGCAGGGCAATTGGAACGCCTCTCCAGCTGAGGCGGGAGACCAAGGGTCCCTTTCCACGTGCCACAGGAATCCTGGGACACCTATCAAGTTTCACGAGGAGTCAGGCATCGTCTGCCTTGGAGGCACTGATCTCCGCGTACGTCTGGAGTTTTCAAAGGATGTGAGGCCTCCGGTCGCGATGAGGTGGGGAACTAGGTCTTTCTCTGTGGTCTCCACAGGGGATTCAGACACCCTTTCGTCTTGGGACATGCAAGACGAGCCTGCATTCAAGTCACTGCAGGGATATCCGGCCTTATTTCGCGTCAGGGCATCGCGGTGTCCATTCCACTTGAGGCCGCAAACTCAGGGTTCCTCTCACATACCTAGAGCTGAGAGAAGCCTCCTCTTGAGGTGCTTGTGGTAAGGTGGTATTCCTCTGGAGTCGAAGCCAGGGACTAACCTCTCATCTCGAGTTAATTTTTGGTCCACGCAGCTCTTTCGTGTTGCTACAGTGACCTCAGGATCCCTCTAGCCTTGAAACAGTGTTCTTGGCGTTTCTCTGGAGTGCCATCAAGGAAATCAAGGCTCCTTTCATATTTGATGTGCAACACGGAATTGCTCTGCACGCAGTGCAGGGGATTCGGGCCTCATCTCGCGGCGAGGGGGAAGTCTCATTTTTTTTCTCGAGTTGCGACGGGAACCTGGGGTATATTCTCGAGTTACGACGGGGATGGCCCTTCCACCCACGTGTTTGTTCAGCGACGTCAGGACTTCTGCCTAGTTGCGAGGGACAACTCGGCATTCTCCTCGAGGCTTGGCAGGGCAATTGGGACGCCTCTCCAGCTGAGGCGGGAGACCAAGGGTCCCTTTCCACGTGCCACAGGAATCCTGGGACTCGTATCAAGTTTCACGAGGAGTCAGGTATCGTCTCCTTTGGAGGCACTGATCTTCGCTCACCTCTGGAGTTTTCAAAGGATGTGAGGCCTCCGGTCGCCATGAAGTGGGGAACTAGGTCTTCCTCTGTGGTCTCCAAAGGGGATTCAGACATCCTTTAGTCTTGGGAGATGCAAGACGAGCCTGCATTCAAGTCACTGCAGGGATATCCGGCCTTATTTCAAGTCAGGGCATCGCGGTGTCCTTTCCACTTGAGACCGCAAACTCAGGGTTCCTCTCACATACCTAGAGCTGAGAGAAGCCTCCTCTTGAGGTGCTTGTGGTAAGGTGGTTTCCTCTGTAGTCGAAGCCAGGGACTAACCTCTCATCTCGAGTTGATTTATTGTCCACGGAGCTCTTTCGTGTAGCTACAGTGACATCAGGATCCCTCTAGCCTGGAAACAGTGTTCTTGGGGTTTCTCTGGAGTGCCATCAAGGAAATCAAGGCTCCTTTCATGTGTGATGTGCAGCACGGAATTGCTCTGCACGCACTGCAGGGGAATCTGGCCTCATCTCGCGGCGAGGGGGACGTGTCATGGTTTTTCTCGAGTTGCGGCGGGAACCTGGGGTATATTCTCGAGTTACGACGGGGAGGGCCCTTCCACACACGTGTTTGTTCAGCAACGTCAGGACTCCTGCCTAATTGCGAGGGACAACTAGGGATTCTCCTCGAGGCTTGGCAGGGCAATTGGGACGCCTCTCCAGCTGAGGCGGGAGACCAAGGGTCCCTTTCCACGTGCCACTGGAATCCTGGGATTCCTATTAAGTTTCACGAGGAGTCAGGCATCGTCTCCTTTGGAGGCACTGATCTCCGTGTACCTCTGGAATTTTCAAAAGATGTGAGGTCTCCGGTCGCGATGAGGTGGGGAACTAGGTCTTTCTCTGTGGTCTCCACAGGGGATTCAGACATCCTTTCATCTTGGGAGATGCAAGACGAGCGTACATTCAAGTCACTGCAGGGATATCCGGCCTTATTTCGAGTCAGGGCATCGCGGTGTCCATTCCACTTGAGGCCGCACACTCAGGGTCCCTCTCACATACCTAGAGCTGAGAGAATCCTCCTCTTGAGGTTCTTGTGGTAAGGTGGTATTCCTCTGGAGTCGAAGCCAGGGACTAACCTCTCATCTCGAGTTGATTTTTGGTCCTCGGAGCTCTTTCGTGTGGCTACAGTGACCTCAGGATCCCTCTAGCCTTGAAACAGTGTTCTTGGGGATTCTCTGGAGTGCCATCATGGAAATCAAGGCTCCTTTCATGTGTGATGTGCAACACGGAATTGCTCTGCACGCAGTGCAGAGGAATCGAGCCTCATCTCGCGGCGAGGCGGAAGTCTCATGGTTTTTCTCGAGTTGCGGCGGGAACCTGGGGTGTATTCTCGAGTTACGACGGGGATGGCCCTTCCACCCACGTGTTTGTTCAGCGACATCAGGTCTCCTGCCTAGTTGCGAGGGACAACTCGGGATTCTCCTCGAGGCTTGGCAGGACAATTGGGACGCCTCTCCATCTGAGGCGGGAAACCAAGGGTCCCATTCCACGTGCCACTGGAATCCTGGGACTCCTATCAAGTTTCACGAGGAGTCAGGCATCGTCTCCTTTGGAGGCACTGATCTCCGCGTACCTCTGGAGTTTTCAAAGGATGTGAGGCCTCCGGTCGCGATGAGGTGGGGAACAAGTTCTTTCTCTGTGGTCTCCACAGGGGATTCAGACATCCTTTCGTCTTGGGAGATGCAAGACGAGCCTGCATTCAAGTCACTGCAGGGATATCCGGCCTTATTTCGAGTCAGGGCATCACGGTGTCCTTTCCACTTGAGGCCGCAAACTCAGGGTTCCTCTCACATACCTAGAGCTGAGAGAAGCCTCCTCTTGAGGTGCTTGTGGTAAGGTGGTTTCCTCTGGAGTCGAAGCCAGGGACTAACCTCTCATCTCGAGTTGATTTATTGTCCACGGAGCTCTTTCGTGTAGCTACAGTGACATCAGGATCCCTCTAGCCTGGAAACAGTGTTCTTGGGGTTTCTCTGGAGTGCCATCAAGGAAATCAAGGCTCCTTTCATGTGTGATGTGCAGCCCGGAATTGCTCTGCACGCACTGCAAGGGAATCTGGCCTCATCTCGCGGCGAGGGGGACGTGTCCTGGTTTTTCTCGAGTTGCGGCGGGAACCTTTGGTATATTCTCGAGTTACAACGGGGAGGGCCCTTCCACACACGTGTTTGTTCAGCGACGTCAGGACTCCTGCCTAGTTGCGAGGGAAAACTCGGGATTCTCCTCGAGGCTTGGCAGGGCAATTGGGACGCCTCTCCAGCTGAGGCGGGAGACCAAGGGTCCCTTTCCACGTGCCACTGGAATCCTGGGATTCCTATCAAGTTTCACGAGGAGTCAGGCATCGTCTCCTTTGGAGGCACTGATCTCCGTGTACCTCTGGAATTTTCAAAGGATGTGAGGTCTCCGGTCGCGATGAGGTGGGGAACTAGGTCTTTCTCTGTGGTCTCCACAGGGGATTCAGACATCCTTTCATCTTGGGAGATGCAAGACGAGCCTACATTCAAGTCACTGCAGGGATATCCGGCCTTATTTCGATTCAGGGCATCGCGGTGTCCATTCCACTTGAGGCCGCACACTCAGGGTCCCACTCACATACCTAGAGCTGAGAGAAGCCTCCTCTTGAGGTGCTTGTGGTAAGGTGGTATTCCTCTGGAGTCGAAGCCAGGGACTAACCTCTCATCTCGAGTTGATTTTTGGTCCATGGAGCTCTTTCGTGTTGCTACAGTGACCTCAGGATCCCTCTAGCCTTGAAACAGTGTTCTTGGGGTTTCTCTGGAGTGCCATCAAGGAAATCAAGGCTCCTTTCATATTTGATGTGCAACACGGAATTGCTCTGCACGCAGTGCAGGGGATTCGGGCCTCATCTCGCGGCGAGGGGGAAGTCTCATTTTTTTTCTCGAGTTGCGACGGGAACCTTGGGTATATTCTCGAGTTACGACGGGGATGGCCCTTCCACCCACGTGTTTGTTCAGCGACGTCAGGACTCCTGCCTAGTTGCGAGGGACAACTCGGCATTCTCCTCGAGGCTTGGCAGGGCAATTGGGACGCCTCTCCAGCTGAGGCGGGAGACCAAGGGTCCCTTTCCACGTGCCACAGGAATCCTGGGACTCGTATCAAGTTTCACGAGGAGTCAGGTATCGTCTCCTTTGGAGGCACTGATCTTCGCTTACCTCTGGAGTTTTCAAAGGATGTGAGGCCTCCGGTCGCCATGAAGTGGGGAACTAGGTCTTCCTCTGTGGTCTCCAAAGGGGATTCAGACATCCTTTAGTCTTGGGAGATGCAAGACGAGCCTGCATTCAAGTCACTGCAGGGATATCCGGCCTTATTTCAAGTCAGGGCATCGCGGTGTCCTTTCCACTTGAGACCGCAAACTCAGGGTTCCTCTCACATACCTAGAGCTGAGAGAAGCCTCCTCTTGAGGTGCTTGTGGTAAGGTGGTTTCCTCTGGAGTCGAAGCCAGGGACTAACCTCTCTTCTCGAGTTGATTTATCGTCCACTGAGCTCTTTCGTGTAGCTACAGTGACATCAGGATCCCTCTAGCCTGGAAACAGTGTTCTTGGGGTTTCTCTGGAGTGCCATCAAGGAAATCAAGGCTCCTTTCATGTGTGATGTGCAGCACGGAATTGCTCTGCACGCACTGCAGGGGAATCTGGCCTCATCTCGCGGCGAGGGGGACGTGTCATGGTTTTTCTCGAGTTGCGGCGGGAACCTGGGGTATATTCTCGAGTTACGACGGGGAGGGCCCTTCCACACACGTGTTTGTTCAGCAACGTCAGGACTCCTGCCTAGTTGCGAGGGACAACTAGGGATTCTCCTCGAGGCTTGGCAGGGCAATTGGGACGCCTCTCCAGCTGAGGCGGGAGACCAAGGGTCCCTTTCCACGTGCCACTGGAATCCTGGGATTCCTATCAAGTTTCACGAGGAGTCAGGCATCGTCTCCTTTGGAGGCACTGATCTCCGTGTACCTCTGGAATTTTCAAAAGATGTGAGGTCTCCGGTCGCGATGAGGTGGGGAACTAGGTCTTTCTCTGTGGTCTCCACAGGGGATTCAGACATCCTTTCATCTTGGGAGATGCAAGACGAGCGTACATTCAAGTCACTGCAGGGATATCCGGCCTTATTTCGAGTCAGGGCATCGCGGTGTCCATTCCACTTGAGGCCACACACTCAGGGTCCCTCTCACATACCTAGAGCTGAGAGAATCCTCCTCTTGAGGTTCATGTGGTAAGGTGGTATTCCTCTGGAGTCGAAGCCAGGGACTAACCTCTCATCTCGAGTTGATTTTTGGTCCTCGGAGCTCTTTCGTGTGGCTACAGTGACCTCAGGATCCCTCTAGCCTTGAAACAGTGTTCTTGGGGATTCTCTGGAGTGCCATCATGGAAATCAAGGCTCCTTTCATGTGTGATGTGCAACACGGAATTGCTCTGCACGCAGTGCAGGGGAATCGAGCCTCATCTCGCGGCGAGGCGGTAGTCTCATGGTTTTTCTCGAGTTGCGGCGGGAACCTAGGGTGTATTCTCGAGTTACGACGGGGATGGCCCTTCCACCCACGTGTTTGTTCAGCGACATCAGGTCTCCTGCCTAGTTGCGAGGGACAACTCGGGATTCTCCTCGAGGCTTGGCAGGACAATTGGGACGCCTCTCCATCTGAGGCGGGAAACCAAGGGTCCCTTTCCACGTGCCACTGGAATCCTGGGACTCCTATCAAGTTTCACGAGGAGTCAGGCATCGTCTCCTTTGGAGGCACTGATCTCCGCGTACCTCTGGAGTTTTCAAAGGATGTGAGGCCTCCGGTCGCGATGAGGTGGGGAACAAGTTCTTTCTCTGTGGTCTCCACAGGGGATTCAGACATCCTTTCGTCTTGGGAGATGCAAGACGAGCCTGCATTCAAGTCACTGCAGGGATATCCGGCCTTATTTCGAGTCAGGGCATCATGGTGTCCTTTCCACTTGAGGCCGCAAACTCAGGGTTCCTCTCACATACCTAGAGCTGAGAGAAGCCTTCTCTTGAGGTGCTTGTGGTAAGGTGGTTTCCTCTGGAGTCGAAGCCAGGGACTAACCTCTCATCTCGAGTTGATTTATTGTCCACGGAGCTCTTTCGTGTAGCTACAGTGACATCAGGATCCCTCTAGCCTGGAAACAGTGTTCTTAGGGTTTCTCTGGACTGCCATCAAGGAAATCAAGGCTCCTTTCATGTGTGATGTGCAGCCCGGAATTGCTCTGCACGCACTGCAGGGGAATCTGGCCTCATCTCGCGGCGAGGGGGACGTGTCCTGGTTTTTCTCGAGTTGCGGCGGGAACCTTTGGTATATTCTCGAGTTACGACGGGGAGGGCCCTTCCACACACGTGTTTGTTCAGCGACGTCAGGACTCCTGCCTAGTTGCGAGGGAAAACTCGGGATTCTCCTCGAGGCTTGGCAGGGCATTTGGGACGCCTCTCCAGCTGAGGCGGGAGACCAAGGGTCCCTTTCCACGTGCCACTGGAATCCTGGGATTCCTATCAAGTTTCACGAGGAGTCAGGCATCGTCTCCTTTGGAGGCACTGATCTCCGTGTACCTCTGGAATTTTCAAAGGATGTGAGGTCTCCGGTCGCGATGAGGTGGGGAACTAGGTCTTTCTCTGTGGTCTCCACAGGGGATTCAGACATCCTTTCATCTTGGGAGATGCAAGACGAGCCTACATTCAAGTCACTGCAGGGATATCCGGCCTTATTTCGATTCAGGGCATCGCGGTGTCCATTCCACTTGAGGCCGCACACTCAGGGTCCCACTCACATACCTAGAGCTGAGAGAAGCCTCCTCTTGAGGTGCTTGTGGTAAGGTGGTATTCCTCTGGAGTCGAAGCCAGGGACTAACCTCTCATCTCGAGTTGATTTTTGGTCCACGGAGCTCTTTCGTGTTGCTACAGTGACCTCTGGATCCCTCTAGCCTTGAAACAGTGTTCTTGGGGTTTCTCTGGAGTGCCATCAAGGAAATCAAGGCTCCTTTCATGTGTGATGTGCAAGACGGAATTGCTCTGCACGCAGTGCAGGGGAATCGGGCCTCATCTCGCGGCGAGTGGGACGTCTCATGGTTTTTCTCGAGTTGCGGCGGGAACCTGGGGTATATTCTCGAGTTACGAGGGGGATGGCCCTTCCACCCAAGTGTTTGTTCAGCGACGTCAGGACTCCTGCCTAGTTGCGAGGGACAACTCGGGATTCTCCTCGAGGCTTGGCAGGGCAATTGGGACGCCTCTCCAGCTGAGGCGGGAGACCAAGGGTCCCTTTCCACGTGCCACAGGAATCCTGGGACTCCTAGCAAGTTTCACGAGGAGTCAGGCATCGTCTCCTTTGGAGGCACTGATCTCCGCGTACCTCTGGAGTTTTCAAAGGATGTGAGGCCTCCGGTCGCGATGAGGTGGGGAACTAGGTCTTTCTCTGTGGTCTCCACAGGGGATTCAGACTTCCTTTCATCTTGGGAGATGCAAGACGAGCCTGCATTCTAGTCACTGCAGGGATATCCGGCGTTATTTCGCGTCAGGGCATCGCGGTGTCCATTCCACTTGAGGTCGCAAACTCAGGGTCCCTCTCACATACCTAGAGCTGAGAGAAGCCTCCTCTTGAGTTGCTTGTGGTAAAGTGGTATTCCTCTGGAGTCTAATCCAGGGACTAACTTCTCATCTCGAGTTGATTTTTGATCCACTGAGCTCTTTCGTGTTGCAACAGTCACCTCAGGATCCCTCTAGCCTTGAAACAGTGTTCTTGGGGTTTCTCTGGAGTGCCATCAAGGAAATCAAGGCTCCTTTCATGTTTGATGTGCAATACGGAAATGCTTTGAATGAAGTGCAGGTGAATCGGGACTCATCTCGCGGTGAGGGGGAAGTCTCATGGTTTTTCTCGAGTTGCGGCGGGACCCTGGGGTATATTCTCGAGTTATGACGGGGATGGCCCTTTCAAACACGTGTTTGTTCAGCCACGTCAGGACTCCTGCCTAGTTGCGAGGGACAACTCGGGATTCTCCTCGAGGCTTGGCAGGGCAATTGCGACGCATCTCCAGCTGAGGCGGGAGACCAAGGTTCCCTTTACACGTGCACAGGAATCCTGGGACTCCTATCAAGTTTCACGAGGAGTCATTCATCATCTTCTTTGGAGGCACTGATCTCCGCGTACCTCTGAAGTTTTCAAAGGATGTGAGGCCTCCGGTCGCGATGAGGTGGGAAACTAGGTCTTTCTCTGTGGTCTCCACAGGGGATTCAGACATCCTTTCATCTTGGGAGATGCAAGACGAGCCTGCATTCAAGTCACTGCAGGGATATCCGGCCTTATTTCGAGTCAGGGCATCGCGGTGTCCATTCCACTTGAGGCCACAAAGTCAGGGTCACTCTCACATACCTAGAGCTGAGAGAAGCCTCCTCTTGAGGTGCTTGTGGTAAGGTGGTATTCCTCTGGAGTCGAAGCCAGGGACTAACCTCTCTTCTCGAGTTGAATTTTGGGCCACGGAGCTCTTTCGTGTTGCTACATTTACCTCAGGATCCCTCTAGCCTTGAAACATTGTTCTTGGGGTTTCTCTGGAGTGCCATCAAGGAAATCAAGGCTCCTTTCATGTGTGATGTGCAACACACAATTGCTCTGCACGCAGTGCAGGGGAATCGGGCCTCATCTCACGGCGAGGGGGAAGTCTCATGCTTTTTCTCGAGTTGCGGCGGGAACCTGGGGTATATTCTCGAGTTACGACGTGGATGGCCCTTCCACACACGTGTTTGTTCAGCGACGGCAGGACTCCTGCCTAGTTGCGAGGGACAACTCGCGATTCTCCCCGAGGCTTGGCAGGGCAATTGGGACGCCTCTCCAGCTGAGGCGGGAGACCAAGGGTCCCTTTCCACGTGCCACAGGAATCCTGGGACTCCTATCAATTTTCACGAGGAGTCACGAATCGTCTCCTTTGGAGGCACTGATCTCCGCGTACTTCTGGATTTTTCAAAGGATGTGAGGCCTCCGGTCGCCATAAGTTGGGGAAATAGGTCTTTCTCTGTGGTCTCCACAGGGTATTCAGACATCCTTTCGTCTTGGGAGATGCAAGACGAGCCTGCATTCAAGTCACTGCAGGGATATCCCGCCTTATTTCGAGCCAGGGCATCGCGGTGTCCATTCCACTTGAGGCCGCAAACTCAGGGTCCCTCTCACATACATAGAGCTGAGAGAAGCCTCCTCTTCAGGTGCTTGTGGTAAGGTGGTATGCCGCTGGAGTCGAAGCCAGGGACTAACCTCTCATCTCGAGTTGATTTTTGGTCCACAGAGCTCTTTCGTGTTGCTACAGTGACCTCAGGATCCCTCTAGCCTTGAAACAGTGTTCTTGGGGTTTCTCTGGAGTGCCATCAAGGAAATCAAGGCTCCTTTCATGTGTGATGTGCAACACGGAATTGCTCTGCACGCAGTGCAGGGGAATCGGGCCTCATCTCGCGGCGAGGGGGAAGTCTCATGGTTTTTCTCGAGTTGCGGCGGGAACCTGGGGTATATTCTCGAGTTACGACGGGGAGGGCCCTTCCACACACATGTTTGTTCAGCGAAGGCAGGACTCTTGCCTTGTTGCGAGGGACAACTCGGGATTCTCCTCGAGGCTTGGCAGGGCAATTGGGACGCCTCTCCAGCTGAGGCGGGAGACCAAGGGTCCCTTTCCACGTGCCACAGGAATCCTGGGACTCCTATCAAGTTTCACGAGGAGTCAGGCATCGTCTCCTTTGGAGGCACTGATCTCCGCGTACCTCTGGAGTTTTCAAAGGATGTGAGGCCTCCGGTCGCGATGAGGTGGGGAACTAGGTCTTTCTCTGTGATCTGCACAGGGGATTCAGACATCCTTTCATCTTGGGAGATGCAAGACGAGGCTGCATTCAAGTCACTGCAGGGATATCCGGCCTTATTTCGAGTTAGGGCATCGCGGTGTCCATTCCACTTGAGGCCGCAAACTCAGGGTCCCTCTCACATACCTAGAGCTGAGAGAAGCCTCCTCGTGAGGTGCTTGTGGTAAGGTGGTATTCCTCTGGAGTCGAAGCCAGGGACTAACCTCTCATCTCGAGTTGATTTTTCGTCCACGGAGTTCTTTCCTGTTGCTACAGTGACCTCAGGATCCCTCTAGCCTTGAAACAGTGTTCTTGGGGTTTCTCTGGAGTGCCATCAAGGAAATCAAGGCTCCTGTCATGTGTGATGTGCAACACGGAATTACTCTGCACGCAGTGTAGGGGAATCAGGTCTCATCTCGCAGCGAGGGGGAAGTCTCATGGTTTTTCTCGAGTTGCGGTGGAAACCTGGGGTATATTCTCGAGTTACGACGGGGATGGCCCTTCCACACACGTGTTTCTTCAGCGACTTCAGGACTCCTGCCTAGTTGCGAGGGACAACTCGGGATTCTCCTCGAGGCTTGGCAGGGCAATTGGGACGCCTCTCCAGCTGAGGCGGGAGACCAAGGGTCCGTTTCCACGTGCCACAGGAATCCTGGGACTCCAATCAAGTTTCACGAGGAGTCAGGCTCCGTCTCCTTTGGAGGCACTGATCTCCGCGTACCTCTGGAGTTTTCAAAGTATGTGAGGCCTCCGGTCGCGATGAGGTGGGGAACTAGGTCTTGCTCCGTGGTCTCCACAGGGGATTCAGAAATCCTTTCGTCTTGGGAGATGCAAGACGAGCCTGCATTCAAGTCACTGCAGGGATATCCGGCCTTATTTCGAGCCAGGGCATCGCGGTGTCCATTCCACTTGAGGCCGTAAACTCAGGGTCCCTCTCACATACCAAGAGCTGAGAGAAGCCTCCTCTTGAGGTGCTTGTGGTAAGGTGGTATTCCTCTGGAGTCGAAGCCAGGGACTAACCTCTCATCTCGAGTTGATTTTTGGTCCCCGGGGCTCTTTTGTATTGCTACAGTGACCTCAGGATCCCTCTAGCCTTGAAACAGTGTTCTTGGGGTTTCTCTGGAGTGCCATCAAGGAAATCAAGGCTCCTTTCATGTGTGATGTGCAACATGGAATTGCTCTGCACGCAGTGCAGGGGAATCAGGCCTCATCTCACGGCGAGGGGGAAGTCTCATGGTTTTTCTCGAGTTACAGCGGGAACCTGGGGTATATTCTCGAGTTACGACGGGGATGGCCCTTCCACCCACGTGTTTGTTCAGCGGCGTCAGGACTCCTGCCTAGTTGGGAGGGACAACTCGGGATTCTCCTCGAGGCTTGGCAGGGCAATTGGGACGCCTCTCCAGCTGAGGCAGGAGACCAAGGGTCCCTTTCCACGTGCCACAGGAATCCTGGGACTCCTATCAAGTTTCACGAGGAGTCAGGCATCGTCTCCTTTGGAGGCACTGATCTCTGCGTACCTCTGGAGTTTTCAAAGGATGTGAGGCCTCCGGTCGCGATGAGGTGGGGAACTAGGTCTTTCTCTGTGGTCTCCACAGGGGATTCAGACATCCTTTCGTCTTGGGAGATGCAACACGAGCCTGCATTCAAGTCACTGCAGGGATATCCGGCCTTATTTCGAGCCAGGGCATCGCGGTGTCCATTCCACTTGAGGCCGCAAACTCAGGGTCCCTCTCTCATACCCAGAGCTGAGAGAAGCCTGCTCTTGAGGTGCTTGTGGTAAGGTGGTATTCCTCTGGAGTCGAATCCAGGGACTAACCTCTCATATCTAGTTGATTTTCGGTCCACAGAGCTCTTTCGTGATGCTACAGTGAACTCAGGATCCCTCAAGCCTTGAAAGAGTGTTCTTGGGGTTTCTCTGGAGTGCCATCAAGGAAATCAAGGCTCCTTTCATGTGTGATGTGCAACACGGAATTGCTCTACACGCAGTGCAGGGGAATCGGGCCTCATCTCGCGGCGAGGGGGAAGTCTCATGGTTTTTCTCGAGTTGCGGCGGGAACCTGGGGTATATACTCGAGTTACGACGGGGATGGCCCTTCCACACACGTGTTTGTTCAGCGACGTCAGGACTCCTGCCTAGCTGCGAGGGACAACTCGGGATTCTCCTCGAGGCTTGGCAGGGCAATTGGGACGCCTCTCCAGCTGAGGCGGGAAACCAAGGATCCCTTTCCAAGTGCCACAGGAATCCTTGGACTCCTATCAAGTTTCACGAGGAGTCAGGCATCGTCTCCTTTGGAGGCACTGATCTCCGCATACCTCTGGAGTTTTCAAAGGATGTGAGGCCTCCGGTCGCGAAGAGGTGGTGAAGTAGGTCTTTCACTGTGGTCTCCACAGGGGATTCAGACATCCTTTCATGTTGGGAAATACAAGACGAGCCTGCATTCAAGTCACTGCAGGGATATCCGGCCTTATTTCGAGTCAGGGCATCGCGGTGTCCATTCCACTTGAGGCCGCAAACTCAGGGTCCCTCTCACATAGCTAGAGCTGAGAGAAGCCTCCTCTTGAGGTGCTTTTGGTAAGGTGGTATTCCTCTGCAGTCGAAGCCAGGGACTAACCTCTCATCTCGAGTTGATTTTTGGTCCAGGGAGCTCTTTCGTGTTGCTACAGTGACCTCAGGATCCCTCTAGCCTGGAAACAGTGTTCTTGGGGTTTCTATGGAGTGCCATCAAGGAAATCAAGGCTCCTTTCATGTGTGATGTGCAACACGGAATTGCTCTGCATGCAGTGCAGGGGAATCAGGCCTCATCTCGCGGCGAGGGGGAAGTCTCATGGTTTTTCTCGAGTTGCGGCGGGAACCTGGGGTGTATTCTCGAGATACTACGGGGATGGCCCTTTCACACACGTGCTTGTTCTGCGACTTCAAGACTCCTGCCTAGTTGCGAGGGATAACTCGGGATTCTCCTCGAGGGTTGGCAGGGCAATTGGGACGCCTCTCCAGCTGAGGCGGGAGACCAAGTGTCCCTTTCCACGTGCCACAGGAATCCTGGGACTCCTATCAAGTTTCACGAGTAGTCAGGCATCGTCTGCTTTGGAGGCACTGATCTCCGCGTACCTCTGGAATTTTCAAAGGATGTGAGGCATCCGGTCGCCATGAAGTGGGAACTAGGTCTTCCTCTGTGGTCTCCACAGGGGATTCAGACATCCTTTCGTCTTGGGAGATGCAAGACGAGCCTGCATTCAAGTCACTGCAGGGATATCCGGCCTTATTTCGAGTCAGGGCATCGCGGTGTCCTTTCCACTTGAGGCCGCACACTCAGGGTCCCTCTCACATACCTAGAGCTGAGAGAAGCCTCCTCTTGAGGTGCTTCTGGTAAGGTGGTTTCCTCTGGAGTCGAAGCCAGGGACTAACCTCTCATCTCGAGTTGATTTTTGGTCCACGGAGCTCTTTCGTGTTGCTACAGTGACCTCAGGATCCTCTAGCCTTGAAACAGTGTTCTTGGGGTTTCTCTGGAGTGCCATCAAGGAAATCAAGGCTCCTTTCATGTGTGATGTACAACACGGAATTGCTCTGCACGCAGTGCAGGGGAATCGGGTCTCATCTCGCGGCGAGGGGGAAGTCTCATGGTTTTTCTCGAGTTGCGGCGGGAACCTGGGGTATATTCTCGAGTTACGACGAGGATGGCCCTTCCACCCACGTGTTTGTTCAGCGACGCAAGGACTCCTGCCTAGTTGCGACGGACAACTCGGGATTCTCCTCGAGGCTTGGCAGGGCAATTGGGATGCCTCTCCAGCTGAGGCGGGACACGAAGGGTCCCTTTCCACGTGCCACAGGAATCGTGGGACTCCTATCAAGTTTCACGAGGAGTCAGGCATCGTCTCCTTTGGAGGCACTCATCTCAGTGTACCTCAGGAGTTTTCAAAGTATGTGAGGCCTCCGGTCGCGATGAGGTGGGGAACTAGGTCTTTCTCTGTGGTCTCCACAGGGGATTCAGACATCCTTTCGTCTTGGGAGATGCAAGACGAGCCTGCATTCAAGTCACTGCAGGGATATCCGGCCTTATTTTGAGTCAGGGCATCGCGGTGTCCTTTCCAATTGAGGCCGCAAACTCAGGGTCCCTCTCACATACCTAGAGCTGAGAGAAGCCTCCTCTTGAGGTGCTTGTGGTAAGGTGGTATTCCTCTGGAGTCGAATCCAGGGACTAACCTCTCATCTCGAGTTGATTTGTGGTCCACGGAGCTCTTTCGTGTTGCTACAGTGACCTCAGGATCCCTCTAGCCTTGAAACAGTGTTCTTGGGGTTTCTCTGGAGTGCCATCAAGGAAATCAAGGCTCCTTTCTTGTGTGATGTGCAACACGGAATTGCTCTGCATGCAGTGCAGGGGAATCGGGCCTCATCTCACGGCAAGGGGGAAGTCTCATGGTTTTTCTCGAGTTGCGGCGGGAGCCTGGGGTGTATTCTCGAGTTACGACGGGGATGGCCCTTCCACCCACGTGTTTGTTCAGCGACGGAAGGACTCCTGCCTAGTTGGGAGGGAAAACTCGTGATTCTCCTCGAGGCTTGGCAGGGCAATTGGGAAGCCTCTCCAGCTGAGGCGGGAGACCAAGGGTCCCTTTCCACGTGCCACAGGAATCCTGGGACACCTATCAAGTTTCACGAGGAGTCAGGCATCGTCTGCCTTGGAGGCACTGATCTCCGCGTACGTCTGGAGTTTTCAAAGGATGTGAGGCCTCCGGTCGCGATGAGGTGGGGAACTAGGTCTTTCTCTGTGGTCTCCACAGGGGATTCAGGCACCCTTTCGTCTTGGGACATGCAAGACGAGCCTGCATTCAAGTCACTGCAGGGATATCCGGCCTTATTTCGCGTCAGGGCATCGCGGTGTCCATTCCACTTGAGGCCGCAAACTCAGGGTTCCTCTCACATACCTAGAGCTGAGAGAAGCCTCCTCTTGAGGTGCTTGTGGTAAGGTGGTATTCCTCTGGAGTCGAAGCCAGGGACTAACCTCTCATCTCGAGTTGATTTTTGGTCCACACAGCTCTTTCGTGTTGCTACAGTGACCTCAGGATCCCTCTAGCCTTGAAACAGTGTTCTTGGCGTTTCTCTGGAGTGCCATCAAGGAAATCAAGGCTCCTTTCATATTTGATGTGCAACACGGAATTGCTCTGCACGCAGTGCAGGGGATTCGGGCCTCATCTCGCGGCGAGAGGGAAGTCTCATTTTTTTTCTCGAGTTGCGACGGGAACCTGGGGTATATTCTCGAGTTACGACTGGGATGGCCCTTCCACCCACGTGTTTGTTCAGCGACGTCAGGACTCCTGCCTAGTTGCGAGGGACAACTCCCGATTCTCCTCGAGGCTTGGCAGGGCAATTGGGACGCCTCTCCAGCTGAGGCGGGAGACCAAGGGTCCCTTTCCACGTGCCACAGGAATCCTGGGACTCCTATCAAGTTTCACGAGGAGTCAGGCATCGTCTCCTTTCGAGGCACTGATATCCGCGTACCTCTGTAGTTTTCAAAAGATGTGAGGCCTCCGGTCGCGATGAGGTGGGGAAATAGGTCTTTCTCTGTGGTCTTCACAGGGGATTCAGACATCCTTTCGTCTTGGGAGATGCAAGACATGCCTGCAATTAAGTCACTGCAGTTATATCCGGCCTTCTTTCGAGTCAGGGCATCGCGGTGTCCATTCGACTTGAGGCCGCAAACTCAGGGTCCCTCTCACATACCTAGAGCTGAGAGAAGCCTCCTCTTGAGGTGCTTGTGGTTAGGTGGTATTCCTCTGGAGTCGAAGCCAGGGACTAACCTCTCATCTCGAGTTGATTCTTGGTCCACGGAGCTCTTTCCTGTTGCTACAGTGACCTCAGGATCCCTCTAGCCTTGAAACAGTGTTCTTGGGGTTTCTCTGGAGTGCCATCAAGGAAATCAAGGCTCCTTTCATGTTTGATGTGCAATACGGAATTGCTTTGAATGCAGTGCAGGGGAATCGGGCCTCATCTTGCGGCGAGGGGGAAGTCTCTTGGTTTTTCTCGAGTTGCGGCGGGAACCTGGGGTATATTCTCGAGTTACGACGGGGATGGCCCTTCCACCCACGTGTTTGTTCAGCGACGTCAGGACTCCTGCCTAGTTGCGAGGGACAACGAGGGATTCTCCTCGAGACTTGGCAGGGCAATTGGGACGCCTCTCCAGCTGAGGCGGGAGACCAAGGGTCCCTTTCCCCGTGCCACAGGAATCCTGGGACTCCTATCAAGTTTCACGAGGAGTCAGGCATCGTCTCCTTTGGAGGCACTGATCTCATTGTACCTCTGGAATTTTCAAAGTATGTGAGGCCTCCGATCGCGATGAGGTGGGGAACTAGGTCTTTCTCTGTGGACTCCACAGGGGATTCAGACATCCTTTCGTCTTGGGAGATGCAAGCCGAGCCTGCATTCAAGGCACTGCAGGGATATCCGGCCTTATTTCGAGTCAGGGCATCGCGGTGTCCATTCCACTTGAGGCCGCAAACTCAGGGTCCCTCTCACATACCTAGAGCTGAGAGAAGCCTCCTCTTGAGGTGCTTGTGGTAAGGTGGTTTCCTGTGGAGTCGAAGCCAGGGACTAACCTCTCATCTCGAGTTGATTTTTGGTCCACGGAGCTCTTTCGTGTGGCTACAGTGACCTCAGGATCCCTCTAGCCTTGAATCAGTGTTCTTGGGTTTTCTCTGGAGTGCCATCCAGGAAATCAAGGCTCCTTTCATGTGTGATGTGCAACACGGAATTGCTCTGCACGCAGTGCAGGGGAATCGGGCCTCATCTCGCGGCGAAGGGGAAATCTCATGATTTTTCTCGAGTTGCGGCGGGAACCTGGGGTATATTCTCGAGTTACGACGGGGATGGCCCTTCCACCCACGTGTTTGTTCAGCGACGTCAGGACTCCTGCCTAGTTGCGAGGGAAAACTCGGGATTCTCCTCGAGGCTTGGCAGGGCAATTGGGACCTCTCTCCAGCTGAGGCGGGAGACCAAGGGTCCCTTTCCACGTGCCACAGAAATCCTGGGACTCCTATCAAGTTTCACGAGGAGTCAGGCATCGTCTCCTTTGGAGGCACTGATCTCAGTGTACCTCTGGAATTTTCAATGTATGTGCGGCCTCCGGTCGCGATGAGGTGGGGAACTAGGTCTTTCTCTGTGGTCTCCACAGGGGATTCAGACATCCTTTCGTCTTGGGAGATGCAAGACGAGCCTGCATTCAAGTCACTGCAGGGATATCCGGCCTTATTTCCAGTCAGGGCATCGCAGTGTCCATTCCACTTGAGGCCGCAAACTCAGGGTCCCTCTCACTTACCTAGAGCTGAGAGAAGCCTCCTCTTGAGGTGCTTGTGGTAAGGTGGAATTCCTCTGGAGTCGAAGCCAGGGACTAACCTCTCATCTCGAGTTGATTTTTGGTCCACGGAGATCTTTCGTGTTGCTACAGTGACCTCAGGTTCCCTCTAGCCTTGAAACTGGGTTCTTGGGGTTTCTCTGGAGTGCCGTCAAGGAAATCAAGGCTCCTTTCATGCGTGATGTGCAACACAGAATTGCTCTGCACGCAGTGCAGGGGAATCGGGCCTCATCTCGCGGCGAGGGGGAAGCCTCATGGTTTCTCTCGAGTTGTGGCGGCAAACTGGGGTATATTCTCGAGTTACGACGGGGATGGACCTTCCACCCACGTCTTTCTTCAGCCATGTCAGGACTCCTGCCTAGTTGCGAGGGACAACTCGGGATTCTCCTCGAGGCTTGGCAGGCAATTGGGATGCCTCTCCAACTGAGGCGGGAGACGAAGGGTTCCTTTCCACGTTCCACAGGAATCCTGGGACTCCTATCAAGTTTCACGAGGAGTCAGGCATCGTCTCCGATGGAGGCACTGATCTCCGCGTACCTCTGGAATTTTCAAAGGATGTGAGGCATCCGGTCGAGATGAGGTGGGACACTAGGTCTTTCTCTGTGGTCTCCACAGGGGATTCAGACATCCTTTCATCTTGGGAGATGAAGACGAGCCTGCATTCAAGTCACTGCAACGATATCCGGCCTTATTTCGAGTCAGGGCATCGCGGTGTCCATTCCACTTGATGCCGCAAACTCAGGGTCCCTCTCACATACCTAGAGCTGAGAGAAGCCTCCTCTTGAGGTGCTGGTGGCAAGGTGGTATTCCCCTGGAGTCGAAGCCAGGGACTAACCTCTCATCTCGAGTTGATTTTTGGTCCACGGAGCTCTTTCGTGTTGCTACAGTGACCTCAGGATCGCTCTAGCCTTGAAAGAGTGTTCTTGGGGTTTCTCTGGAGTGCCATCAATGAAATCAAGGCTCCTTTCATATTTGATGTGCAACACGGAATTGCTCTGCACGCAGTGCAGGGGAATCGGGCCTCATCTCGCGGCGAGGGGGAAGTCTCATGGTTTTTCTCGATTTGCGGCGGGAACCTGGGGTATATTCTCGAGTTACGACGGGGATGGCCCTTCCACCCACGTGTTTGTTCAGCGACGTCAGGACTCCTGCCTAGTTGCGAGGGACAACTCGGGATTCTCCTCGAGGCTTGGCAGGGCAATTGGGACGCCTCTCCAGCTGAGGCGGGAGACAAAGGGTCCCTTTCCACGTGCCACAGGAATCCTGGGACTCCTATGAAGTTTCACGAGGAGTCAGGTATCGTCTCCTTTGGAGGCACTGATCTTCGCTTACCTCTGGAGTTTTCAAAGGATGTGAGGCCTCCGGTCGCCATGAAGTGGGGAACTAGGTCTTCCTCTGTGGTCTCCACAAGGGATTCAGACATCCTTTCGTCTTGGGAGATGCAAGACGAGCCTGCATTCAAGTCACTGCAGGGATATCCGGCCTTATTTCGAGTCAGGGCATCGCGGTGTCCTTTCCACTTGAGGCCGCACACTCAGGGTCCCTCTCACATACCTAGAGCTGAGAGAAGCCTCCTCTTGAGGTGCTTCTGGTAAGGTGGTTTCCTCTGGAGTCGAAGCCAGGGACTAACCTCTCATCTCGAGTTGATTTTTGGTCCACGGAGCTCTTTCGTGTTGCTACAGTGACCTCAGGATCCTCTAGCCTTGAAACAGTGTTCTTGGGGTTTCTCTGGAGTGCCATCAAGGAAATCAAGGCTCCTTTCATGTGTGATGTACAACAAGGAATTGCTCTGCACGCAGTGCAGGGGAATCGGGTCTCATCTCGCGGCGAGGGGGAAGTCTCATGGTTTTTCTCGAGTTGCGGCGGGAACCTGGGGTATATTCTCGAGTTACGACGAGGATGGCCCTTCCACCCACGTGTTTGTTCAGCGACGCCAGGACTCCTGCCTAGTTGCGACGGACAACTCGGGATTCTCCTCGAGGCTTGGCAGGGCAATTGGGATGCCTCTCCAGCTGAGGCGGGACACCAAGGGTCCCTTTCCACGTGCCACAGGAATCTTGGGACTCCTATCAAGTTTCACGAGGAGTCAGGCATCGTCTCCTTTGGAGGCACTCATCTCAGTGTACCTCTGGAGTTTTCAAAGTATGTGAGGCCTCCGGTCGCGATGAGGTGGGGAACTAGGTCTTTCTCTGTGGTCTCCACAGGGGATTCAGACATCCTTTCGTCTTGGGAGATGCAAGACGAGCCTGCATTCAAGTCACTGCAGGGATATCCGGCCTTATTTCGAGTCAGGGCATCGCGGTGTCCTTTCCAATTGAGGCCGCAAACTCAGGGTCCCTCTCACATACCTAGAGCTGAGAGAAGCCTCCTCTTGAGGTGCTTGTGGTAAGGTGGTATTCCTCTGGAGTCGAATCCAGGGACTAACCTCTCATCTCGAATTGATTTGTGGTCCACGGAGCTCTTTCGTGTTGCTACAGTGACCTCAGGATCCATCTAGCCTTGAAACAGTGTTCTTGGGGTTTCTCTGGAGTGCCATCAAGGAAATCAAGGCTCCTTTCATGTGTGATGTGCAACACGAAATTGCTCTGCATGCAGTGCAGGGGAATCGGGCCTCATCTCACGGCAAGGGGGAAGTCTCATGGTTTTTCTCGAGTTGCGGCGGGAGCCTGGGGTGTATTCTCGAGTTACGACGGGGATGGCCCTTCCACCCACGTGTTTGTTCAGCGACGGAAGGACTCCTGCCTAGTTGGGAGGGAAAACTCGTGATTCTCCTCGAGGCTTGGCAGGGCAATTGGAACGCCTCTCCAGCTGAGGCGGGAGACCAAGGGTCCCTTTCCACGTGCCACAGGAATCCTGGGACTCCTATGAAGTTTCACGAGGAGTCAGGTATCGTCTCCTTTGGAGGCACTGATCTTCGCTTACCTCTGGAGTTTTCAAAGGATGTGAGGCCTCCGGTCGCCATGAAGTGGGGAACTAGGTCTTCCTCTGTGGTCTCCACAAGGGATTCAGACATCCTTTCGTCTTGGGAGATGCAAGACGAGCCTGCATTCAAGTCACTGCAGGGATATCCGGCCTTATTTCGAGTCAGGGCATCGCGGCGTCCTTTCCACTTGAGGCCGCACACTCAGGGTCCCTCTCACATACCTAGAGCTGAGAGAAGCCTCCTCTTGAGGTGCTTCTGGTAAGGTGGTTTCCTCTGGAGTCGAAGCCAGGGACTAACCTCTCATCTCGAGTTGATTTTTGGTCCACGGAGCTCTTTCGTGTTGCTACAGTGACCTCAGGATCCTCTAGCCTTGAAACAGTGTTCTTGGGGTTTCTCTGGAGTGCCATCAAGGAAATCAAGGCTCCTTTCATGTGTGATGTACAACAAGGAATTGCTCTGCACGCAGTGCAGGGGAATCGGGTCTCATCTCGCGGCGAGGGGGAAGTCTCATGGTTTTTCTCGAGTTGCGGCGGGAACCTGGGGTATATTCTCGAGTTACGACGAGGATGGCCCTTCCACCCACGTGTTTGTTCAGCGACGCCAGGACTCCTGCCTAGTTGCGACGGACATCTCGGGATTCTCCTCGAGGCTTGGCAGGGCAATTGGGATGCCTCTCCAGCTGAGGCGGGACACCAAGGGTCCCTTTCCACGTGCCACAGGAATCTTGGGACTCCTATCAAGTTTCACGAGGAGTCAGGCATCGTCTCCTTTGGAGGCACTCATCTCAGTGTACCTCTGGAGTTTTCAAAGTATGTGAGGCCTCCGGTCGCGATGAGGTGGGGAACTAGGTCTTTCTCTGTGGTCTCCACAGGGGATTCAGACATCCTTTCGTCTTGGGAGATGCAAGACGAGCCTGCATTCAAGTCACTGCAGGGATATCCGGCCTTATTTCGAGTCAGGGCATCGCGGTGTCCTTTCCAATTGAGGCCGCAAACTCAGGGTCCCTCTCACATACCTAGAGCTGAGAGAAGCCTCCTCTTGAGGTGCTTGTGGTAAGGTGGTATTCCTCTGGAGTCGAATCCAGGGACTAACCTCTCATCTCGAGTTGATTTGTGGTCCACGGAGTTCTTTCGTGTTGCTACAGTGACCTCAGGATCCCTCTAGCCTTGAAACAGTGTTCTTGGGGTTTCTCTGGAGTGCCATCAAGGAAATCAAGGCTCCTTTCATGTGTGATGTGCAACACGAAATTGCTCTGCATGCAGTGCAGGGGAATCGGGCCTCATCTCACGGCAAGGGGGAAGTCTCATGGTTTTTCTCGAGTTGCGGCGGGAGCCTGGGGTGTATTCTCGAGTTACGACGGGGATGGCCCTTCCACCCACGTGTTTGTTCAGCGACATCAGGTCTCCTGCCTAGTTGCGAGGGACAACTAGGGATTCTCCTCGAGGCTTGGCAGGGCAATTGGGACGCCTCTCCAGCTGAGGCGGGAGACCAAGGGTCCCTTTCCACGTGCCACTGGAATCCTGGGACTCCTATCAAGTTTCACGAGGAGTCAGGCATCGTCTCCTTTGGAGGCACTGATCTCCGCGTACCTCTGGAGTTTTCAAAGTATGTGAGGTCTCCGGTCGCGATGAGGTGGGGAACAAGTTCTTTCTCTGTGGTCTCCACAGGGGATTCAGACATCCTTTCGTCTTGGGAGATGCCAGACGAGCCTGCATTCAAGTCACTGCAGGGATATCCGGCCTTATTTCGAGTCAGGGCATCGCGGTGTCCTTTCCACTTGAGGCCGCAAACTCAGGGTTCCTCTCACATACCTGGAGCTGAGAGAAGCCTCCTCTTGAGGTGCTTGGGGTAAGGTGGTTTCCTCTGGAGTCGAAGCCAGGGACTAACCTCTCATCTCGAGTTGATTTATTGTCCACGGAGCTCTTTCGTGTAGCTACAGTGACATCAGGATCCCTCTAGCCTGGAAACAGTGTTCTTGGGGTTTCTCTGGAGTGCCATCAAGGAAATCAAGGCTCCTTTCATGTGTGATGTGCAGCCCGGAATTGCTCTGCACGCACTGCAGGGGAATCTGGCCTCATCTCGCGGCGAGGGGGACGTGTCCTGGTTTTTCTCGAGTTGCGGCGGGAACCTTTGGTATATTCTCGAGTTACGACGGGGAGGGCCCTTCCACACACGTGTTTGTTCAGCGACGTCAGGACTCCTGCCTAGTTGCGAGGGAAAACTCGGGATTCTCCTCGAGGCTTTGCAGGGCAATTGGGACGCCTCTCCAGCTGAAGCGGGAGACCAAGGGTCCCTTTCCACGTGCCACTGGAATCCTGGGATTCCTATCAAGTTTCACGAGGAGTCAGGCATCGTCTCCTTTGGAGGCACTGATCTCCGTGTACCTCTGGAATTTTCAAAGGATGTGAGGTCTCCGGTCGCGATGAGGTGGGGAACTAGGTCTTTCTCTGTGGTCTCCACAGGGGATTCAGACATCCTTTCATCTTGGGAGATGCAAGACGAGCCTACATTCAAGTCACTGCAGGGATATCCGGCCTTATTTCGATTCAGGGCATCGCGGTGTCCATTCCACTTGAGGCCGCACACTCAGGGTCCCACTCACATACCTAGAGCTGAGAGAAGCCTCCTCTTGAGGTGCTTGTGGTAAGGTGGAATTCCTCTGGAGTCGAAGCCAGGGACTAACCTCTCATCTCGAGTTGATTTTTGGTCCACGGAGATCTTTCGTGTTGCTACAGTGACCTCAGGTTCCCTCTAGCCTTGAAACTGGGTTCTTGGGGTTTCTCTGGAGTGCCGTCAAGGAAATCAAGGCTCCTTTCATGCGTGATGTGCAACACAGAATTGCTCTGCACGCAGTTCAGGGAAATCGGGCCTCATCTCGCGGCGAGGGGGAAGCCTCATGGTTTCTCTCGAGTTGTGGCGGCAAACTGGGGTATATTCTCGAGTTACGACGGGGATGGACCTTCCACCCACGTCTTTCTTCAGCCATGTCAGGACTCCTGCCTAGTTGCGAGGGACAACTCGGGATTCTCCTCGAGGCTTGGCAGGCAATTGGGATGCCTCTCCAACTGAGGCGGGAGACGAAGGGTTCCTTTCCACGTTCCACAGGAATCCTGGGACTCCTATCAAGTTTCACGAGGAGTCAGGCATCGTCTCCGATGGAGGCACTGATCTCCGCGTACCTCTGGAATTTTCAAAGGATGTGAGGCATCCGGTCGAGATGAGGTGGGACACTAGGTCTTTCTCTGTGGTCTCCACAGGGGATTCAGACATCCTTTCATCTTGGGAGATGAAGACGAGCCTGCATTCAAGTCACTGCAACGATATCCGGCCTTATTTCGAGTCAGGGCATCGCGGTGTCCATTCCACTTGATGCCGCAAACTCAGGGTCCCTCTCACATACCTAGAGCTGAGAGAAGCCTCCTCTTGAGGTGCTGGTGGCAAGGTGGTATTCCCCTGGAGTCGAAGCCAGGGACTAACCTCTCATCTCGAGTTGATTTTTGGTCCACGGAGCTCTTTCGTGTTGCTACAGTGACCTCAGGATCGCTCTAGCCTTGAAAGAGTGTTCTTGGGGTTTCTCTGGAGTGCCATCAATGAAATCAAGGCTCCTTTCATATTTGATGTGCAACACGGAATTGCTCTGCACGCAGTGCAGGGGAATCGGGCCTCATCTCGCGGCGAGGGGGAAGTCTCATGGTTTTTCTCGATTTGCGGCGGGAACCTGGGGTATATTCTCGAGTTACGACGGGGATGGCCCTTCCACCCACGTGTTTGTTCAGCGACGTCAGGACTCCTGCCTAGTTGCGAGGGACAACTCGGGATTCTCCTCGAGGCTTGGCAGGGCAATTGGGACGCCTCTCCAGCTGAGGCGGGAGACAAAGGGTCCCTTTCCACGTGCCACAGGAATCCTGGGACTCCTATGAAGTTTCACGAGGAGTCAGGTATCGTCTCCTTTGGAGGCACTGATCTTCGCTTACCTCTGGAGTTTTCAAAGGATGTGAGGCCTCCGGTCGCCATGAAGTGGGGAACTAGGTCTTCCTCTGTGGTCTCCACAAGGGATTCAGACATCCTTTCGTCTTGGGAGATGCAAGACGAGCCTGCATTCAAGTCACTGCAGGGATATCCGGCCTTATTTCGAGTCAGGGCATCGCGGTGTCCTTTCCACTTGAGGCCGCACACTCAGGGTCCCTCTCACATACCTAGAGCTGAGAGAAGCCTCCTCTTGAGGTGCTTCTGGTAAGGTGGTTTCCTCTGGAGTCGAAGCCAGGGACTAACCTCTCATCTCGAGTTGATTTTTGGTCCACGGAGCTCTTTCGTGTTGCTACAGTGACCTCAGGATCCTCTAGCCTTGAAACAGTGTTCTTGGGGTTTCTCTGGAGTGCCATCAAGGAAATCAAGGCTCCTTTCATGTGTGATGTACAACAAGGAATTGCTCTGCACGCAGTGCAGGGGAATCGGGTCTCATCTCGCGGCGAGGGGGAAGTCTCATGGTTTTTCTCGAGTTGCGGCGGGAACCTGGGGTATATTCTCGAGTTACGACGAGGATGGCCCTTCCACCCACGTGTTTGTTCAGCGACGCCAGGACTCCTGCCTAGTTGCGACGGACAACTCGGGATTCTCCTCGAGGCTTGGCAGGGCAATTGGGATGCCTCTCCAGCTGAGGCGGGACACCAAGGGTCCCTTTCCACGTGCCACAGGAATCTTGGGACTCCTATCAAGTTTCACGAGGAGTCAGGCATCGTCTCCTTTGGAGGCACTCATCTCAGTGTACCTCTGGAGTTTTCAAAGTATGTGAGGCCTCCGGTCGCGATGAGGTGGGGAACTAGGTCTTTCTCTGTGGTCTCCACAGGGGATTCAGACATCCTTTCGTCTTGGGAGATGCAAGACGAGCCTGCATTCAAGTCACTGCAGGGATATCCGGCCTTATTTCGAGTCAGGGCATCGCGGTGTCCTTTCCAATTGAGGCCGCAAACTCAGGGTCCCTCTCACATACCTAGAGCTGAGAGAAGCCTCCTCTTGAGGTGCTTGTGGTAAGGTGGTATTCCTCTGGAGTCGAATCCAGGGACTAACCTCTCATCTCGAATTGATTTGTGGTCCACGGAGCTCTTTCGTGTTGCTACAGTGACCTCAGGATCCATCTAGCCTTGAAACAGTGTTCTTGGGGTTTCTCTGGAGTGCCATCAAGGAAATCAAGGCTCCTTTCATGTGTGATGTGCAACACGAAATTGCTCTGCATGCAGTGCAGGGGAATCGGGCCTCATCTCACGGCAAGGGGGAAGTCTCATGGTTTTTCTCGAGTTGCGGCGGGAGCCTGGGGTGTATTCTCGAGTTACGACGGGGATGGCCCTTCCACCCACGTGTTTGTTCAGCGACGGAAGGACTCCTGCCTAGTTGGGAGGGAAAACTCGTGATTCTCCTCGAGGCTTGGCAGGGCAATTGGAACGCCTCTCCAGCTGAGGCGGGAGACCAAGGGTCCCTTTCCACGTGCCACAGGAATCCTGGGACTCCTATGAAGTTTCACGAGGAGTCAGGTATCGTCTCCTTTGGAGGCACTGATCTTCGCTTACCTCTGGAGTTTTCAAAGGATGTGAGGCCTCCGGTCGCCATGAAGTGGGGAACTAGGTCTTCCTCTGTGGTCTCCACAAGGGATTCAGACATCCTTTCGTCTTGGGAGATGCAAGACGAGCCTGCATTCAAGTCACTGCAGGGATATCCGGCCTTATTTCGAGTCAGGGCATCGCGGCGTCCTTTCCACTTGAGGCCGCACACTCAGGGTCCCTCTCACATACCTAGAGCTGAGAGAAGCCTCCTCTTGAGGTGCTTCTGGTAAGGTGGTTTCCTCTGGAGTCGAAGCCAGGGACTAACCTCTCATCTCGAGTTGATTTTTGGTCCACGGAGCTCTTTCGTGTTGCTACAGTGACCTCAGGATCCTCTAGCCTTGAAACAGTGTTCTTGGGGTTTCTCTGGAGTGCCATCAAGGAAATCAAGGCTCCTTTCATGTGTGATGTACAACAAGGAATTGCTCTGCACGCAGTGCAGGGGAATCGGGTCTCATCTCGCGGCGAGGGGGAAGTCTCATGGTTTTTCTCGAGTTGCGGCGGGAACCTGGGGTATATTCTCGAGTTACGACGAGGATGGCCCTTCCACCCACGTGTTTGTTCAGCGACGCCAGGACTCCTGCCTAGTTGCGACGGACATCTCGGGATTCTCCTCGAGGCTTGGCAGGGCAATTGGGATGCCTCTCCAGCTGAGGCGGGACACCAAGGGTCCCTTTCCACGTGCCACAGGAATCTTGGGACTCCTATCAAGTTTCACGAGGAGTCAGGCATCGTCTCCTTTGGAGGCACTCATCTCAGTGTACCTCTGGAGTTTTCAAAGTATGTGAGGCCTCCGGTCGCGATGAGGTGGGGAACTAGGTCTTTCTCTGTGGTCTCCACAGGGGATTCAGACATCCTTTCGTCTTGGGAGATGCAAGACGAGCCTGCATTCAAGTCACTGCAGGGATATCCGGCCTTATTTCGAGTCAGGGCATCGCGGTGTCCTTTCCAATTGAGGCCGCAAACTCAGGGTCCCTCTCACATACCTAGAGCTGAGAGAAGCCTCCTCTTGAGGTGCTTGTGGTAAGGTGGTATTCCTCTGGAGTCGAATCCAGGGACTAACCTCTCATCTCGAGTTGATTTGTGGTCCACGGAGTTCTTTCGTGTTGCTACAGTGACCTCAGGATCCCTCTAGCCTTGAAACAGTGTTCTTGGGGTTTCTCTGGAGTGCCATCAAGGAAATCAAGGCTCCTTTCATGTGTGATGTGCAACACGAAATTGCTCTGCATGCAGTGCAGGGGAATCGGGCCTCATCTCACGGCAAGGGGGAAGTCTCATGGTTTTTCTCGAGTTGCGGCGGGAGCCTGGGGTGTATTCTCGAGTTACGACGGGGATGGCCCTTCCACCCACGTGTTTGTTCAGCGACATCAGGTCTCCTGCCTAGTTGCGAGGGACAACTAGGGATTCTCCTCGAGGCTTGGCAGGGCAATTGGGACGCCTCTCCAGCTGAGGCGGGAGACCAAGGGTCCCTTTCCACGTGCCACTGGAATCCTGGGACTCCTATCAAGTTTCACGAGGAGTCAGGCATCGTCTCCTTTGGAGGCACTGATCTCCGCGTACCTCTGGAGTTTTCAAAGTATGTGAGGTCTCCGGTCGCGATGAGGTGGGGAACAAGTTCTTTCTCTGTGGTCTCCACAGGGGATTCAGACATCCTTTCGTCTTGGGAGATGCCAGACGAGCCTGCATTCAAGTCACTGCAGGGATATCCGGCCTTATTTCGAGTCAGGGCATCGCGGTGTCCTTTCCACTTGAGGCCGCAAACTCAGGGTTCCTCTCACATACCTGGAGCTGAGAGAAGCCTCCTCTTGAGGTGCTTGGGGTAGGTGGTTTCCTCTGGAGTCGAAGCCAGGGACTAACCTCTCATCTCGAGTTGATTTATTGTCCACGGAGCTCTTTCGTGTAGCTACAGTGACATCAGGATCCCTCTAGCCTGGAAACAGTGTTCTTGGGGTTTCTCTGGAGTGCCATCAAGGAAATCAAGGCTCCTTTCATGTGTGATGTGCAGCCCGGAATTGCTCTGCACGCACTGCAGGGGAATCTGGCCTCATCTCGCGGCGAGGGGGACGTGTCCTGGTTTTTCTCGAGTTGCGGCGGGAACCTTTGGTATATTCTCGAGTTACGACGGGGAGGGCCCTTCCACACACGTGTTTGTTCAGCGACGTCAGGACTCCTGCCTAGTTGCGAGGGAAAACTCGGGATTCTCCTCGAGGCTTTGCAGGGCAATTGGGACGCCTCTCCAGCTGAAGCGGGAGACCAAGGGTCCCTTTCCACGTGCCACTGGAATCCTGGGATTCCTATCAAGTTTCACGAGGAGTCAGGCATCGTCTCCTTTGGAGGCACTGATCTCCGTGTACCTCTGGAATTTTCAAAGGATGTGAGGTCTCCGGTCGCGATGAGGTGGGGAACTAGGTCTTTCTCTGTGGTCTCCACAGGGGATTCAGACATCCTTTCATCTTGGGAGATGCAAGACGAGCCTACATTCAAGTCACTGCAGGGATATCCGGCCTTATTTCGATTCAGGGCATCGCGGTGTCCATTCCACTTGAGGCCGCACACTCAGGGTCCCACTCACATACCTAGAGCTGAGAGAAGCCTCCTCTTGAGGTGCTTGTGGTAAGGTGGTATTCCTCTGGAGTCGAAGCCAGGGACTAACCTCTCATCTCGAGTTGATTTTTGGTCCATGGAGCTCTTTCGTGTTGCTACAGTGACCTCAGGATCCCTCTAGCCTTTAAACAGTGTTCTTGGGGTTTCTCTGGAGTGCCATCAAGGAAATCAAGGCTCCTTTCATGTGTGATGTGCAACACGGAATTGCTCTGCACGCAGTGCAGGGGAATCGGGCCTCATCTCGCGGCGAGTGGGACGTCTCATGGTTTTTCTCGAGTTGCGGCGGGAACCTGGGGTATATTCTCGAGTTACGAGGGGGATGGCCCTTCCACCCAAGTGTTTGTTCAGCGACGTCAGGACTCCTGCCTAGTTGCGAGGGACAACTCGGGATTCTCCTCGAGGCTTGGCAGGGCAATTGGGACGCCTCTCCAGCTGAGGCGGGAGACCAAGGGTCCCTTTCCACGTGCCACAGGAATCCTGGGACTCCTATCAAGTTTCACGAGGAGTCAGGCATCGTCTCCATTGGAGGCACTGATCTCCGCGTACCTCTGGAGTTTTCAAAGGATGTGAGGCCTCCGGTCGCGATGAGGTGGGGAACTAGGTCTTTCTCTGTGGTCTCCACAGGGGATTCAGACTTCCTTTCATCTTGGGAGATGCAAGACGAGCCTGCATTCTAGTCACTGCAGGGATATCCGGCGTTATTTCGCGTCAGGGCATCGCGGTGTCCATTCCACTTGAGGTCGCAAACTCAGGGTCCCTCTCACATACCTAGAGCTGAGAGAAGCCTCCTCTTGAGTTGCTTGTGGTAAAGTGGTATTCCTCTGGAGTCTAATCCAAGGACTAACTTCTCATCTCGAGTTGATTTTTGGTCCACTGAGCTCTTTCGTGTTGCAACAGTGACCTCAGGATCCCTCTAGCCTTGAAACAGTGTTCTTGGGGTTTCTCTGGAGTGCCATCAAGGAAATCAAGGCTCCTTTCATGTTTGATGTGCAATACGGAAATGCTTTGAATGAAGTGCAGATGAATCGGGCCTCATCTTGCAGCGAGGGGGAAGTCTCATGGTTTTTCTGGAGTTGCGGCGGGAACTTGGGGTATATTCTCGAGTTACGACGGGGATGGCCCTTTCACACACGTGTTTGTTCAGCGACGTCAGGACTCCTGCCTAGTTGCGAGGGACAACTCGGGATTCTCCTCGAGGCTTGGCAGGACAATTGGGACGCCTCTTCAGCTGAGGCGGGAGACGAAGTGTCCCTTTCCACGTGTCACAGGAATCTTGGGACTCCTATCAAGTTTCACGAGGAGTCAGGCGTCGTCTCATTTGGAGGCACTGATCTCAGTGTACCTCTGGAGTTTTCAAAGGATGTGAGGCCTCCGGTCGCGATGAGGTGGGGAACTAGGTCTTTCTCTGTGGTCTCCACAGGGGATTCAGACATCCTTTCCTCTTGGGAGATGCAAGACGAGCCTGCATTCAAGTCACTGCAGGGATATCCTACCTTATTTCGAGTCAGGGCATCGCGGTGTTCATTCCACTTGAGGCCGTAAACTCAGGGTCCCTCTCACATACCTAGAGCTGAGAGAAGCCTCCTCTTGAGGTGCTTCTGGTAAGGTGGTTTCCTCTGGAGTCGAAGCCAGGGACTAACCTCTCATCTCGAGTTGATTTTTGGTCCACGGAGCTCTTTCGTGTAGCTACAGTGACCTCAAGATCCCTCTAGCCTTGAAACAGTGTTCTTCGGTTTTCTCTGGAGTGCCATCAAGGAAATCAAGGCTCCTTTCATGTGTGATGTGCAGCACGGAATTGCTCTGCACTCACTGCAGGTGAATCTGGCCTCATCTCGCGGCGAGGGGGACGTCTCATGGTTTTTCTCGAGTTGCGGCCGGAACCTGGGGTATATTCTCGAGTTACGACGGGGAAGGCCCTTTCACACACGTGTTTGTTCAGCGACGTCAGGACTCCTGCCTAGTTGCGAGGGACAACTCGGGATTCTCCTCGAGGCTTGGGAGGGCAATTGGGACGCCTCTCCAGCTGAGGCGGGAGACCAAGGGTCCCTTTCCACGTGCCATAGGAATCCTGGGACTCCTATCAAGTTTCACGAGGAGTCAGGCATCGTCTCCTTTGGAGGCACTGATCTCCGCGTACCTCTGGAGTTTTCAAAGAATGTGAGGCCTCCGGTCGCGATGAGATGGGGAACTAGGTCTTTCTCTGTGGTCTCCACAGGGGATTCAGACATCCTTTCATCTTGGGAGATGCAAGACGTGCCTGTATTCAAGTCACTGCAGGGATATCCGGCCTTATTTCGAGTCAGGGCATCGCGGTGTCCATTTCACTTGAGGCCGCTAACTCAGGGTCCCTCTCACATACCTAGCGCTGGGAGAAGCCTCCTCTTGAGGTGCTTGTGGTAAGGTGGTATTCCTCTGGAGTCGAAGCCAGGGACTAACCTCTCATCTCGAGTTGATTCTTGGTCCACGGAGCTCTTTTGTGTTGCTTCAGTGACCTCAGGATCCTCTAGCCTTGAAACAGTGTTCTTGGGGTTTCTCTGGAGTGCCATCAAGGAAATCAAGGCTCCTTTCATGTGTGATGTGCAACACGGAATTGCTCTGCACGCAGTGCAGGGGAATCGGGCCTCATCTCGCGGCGAGGGGGAAGTCTCATGGTTTTTCTCGAGTTGCGGCGGGAACCTGGGGTATATTCTCGAGTTACGACGGGGATGGCCCTTCCACCCACATGTTTGTTCAGTGACGTCAGGACTCCTGCCTAGTTGCGAGGGACAACTCGGGATTATCCTCGAGGCCTGGCAGGGCAATTGGGACGCCTCTCCAGCTGAGGCGGGAGACCAAGGGTCCCTTTCCACGTGCCACAGGAATCCTGGGACTCCTATCAAGTTTCACGAGGAGTCAGGCATCGTCCCTTTTGGAGGCACTGATCTCCGCATACCTCTGGAGTTTTCAAATGATTTGAGGCCTCAGGTCGCGATGAGGTGGGGAACTAGGTCTTTCTCTGTGGTCTCCACAGGGGATTCAAACATCCTTTCGTCTTGGGAGATGCAAGACGAGCCGGCATTCAAGTCACTGCAGGGATATCCGGCCTTATTTCGAGTCAGGGCATCCCGGTGTCCATTCCACTTGAGGCCGCAAACTCAGGGTCCCTCTCACATAGCTAGAGCTGAGAGAAGCCTCCTCTTGAGGTGCTTGTGGTAAGGTGGTATTCCTCTGGAGTCGAAGCCAGGGACTAACCTCTCATCTCGAGTTGATTTTTGGTCCACGGAGCTCTTTCGTGTTGCTACAGTGACCTCAGGATCCCTCTAGCCTTGAAACAGTGTTCTTGGGGTTTCTCTGGAGTGCCATCAAGGAAATCAAGGCTCCTTTCATGTGTGATGTGCAACACGGAATTGCTCTGCACGCAGTGCAGGGGAATCGGGTCTCATCTCGCGGCGAGGGGGAAGTCTCATGGTTTTTCTCGAGTTGCGATGGGAACCTGGGGAATATTTTCGAGTTACGACGAGGATGGCCCTTCCACCCACGTGTTTGTTCAGCGACGCCAGGACTCCTGCCTAGTTGCGAGGGACAACTCGGGATTCTCCTCGAGGCTTGGCAGGACAATTGGGACGCCTCTCCAGCTGAGGCGGGACACCAAGGGTCCCTTTCCACGTACCACAGGAATCTTGGGACTCCTATCAAGTTTCACGAGGAGTCAGGCATCGTTTCCTTTGGAGGCACTTATCTCAGTGTACCTCTGGAGTTTTCAAAGGATGTGAGGCCTCCGGTCGCGATGAGGTGGGGAACTAGGTCTTTCTCTGTGGTCTCCACATGGGATTCAGACATCCTTTCGTCTTGGGAGATGCAAGACGAGCCTGCATTCAAGTCACTGCAGGGATATCCGGGCTTATTTCGAGTCAGGGCATCGCGGTGTCCTTTCCACTTGAGGCTGCAAACTCAGGGTCCCTCTCACATACCTAGAGCTGAGAGAAGCCTCCTCTTGAGGTGCTTGTGGTAAGGTGGTATTCCTCTGGAGTCGAATCCAGGGACTAACCTCTCATCTCGAGTTGATTTGTGGTCCACGGAGCTCTTTCGTGTTGCTACAGTGAACTCAGGATCCCTCTAGCCTTGAAAGAGTGTTCTTGGGTTTTCTCTGGAGTGCCATCAAGGAAATCAAGGCTCCTTTCATGTGTGATGTGCAGCACGGAATTGCTCTGCACGCACTGCAGGTGAATCTGGCCTCATCTCGCGGCGAGGGGGACGTCTCATGGTTTTTCTCGAGTTGCGGCCGGAACCTGGGGTATATTCTCGAGTTACGACGGGGATGGCCCTTCCACCCACGTATTTGATCAGCGACGTCAGGACTCCTGCCTAGTTGCAAGGGACAATTCGGGATTCTCCTCGAGGCTTGGGAGGGCAATTGGGACGCCTCTCCAGCTGAGGCGGGAGACCAAGGGTCCCTTTCCACGTGCCACAGGAATCCTGGGACTCCTATCAAGTTTCACGAGGAGTCAGGCATCGTCTCCTTTGGAGGCACTGATCTCCGCGTACCTCTGGAGTTTTCAAAGGATGTGAGGCCTCCGGTCGCCATGAAGTGGGGAACTAGGTCTTCCTCTGTGGTCTCCAAAGGGGATTCAGACATCCTTTCGTCTTCGGAGATGCAAGACGAGCCTGCATTCAAGTCACTGCAGGGATATCCGGCCTTATTTCGAGTCAGGGCATCGCGGTGTCCTTTCCACTTGAGGCCGCAAACTCATGGTTCCTCTCACATACCTAGAGCTGAGAGAAGCCTCCTCTTGAGGTGCTTGTGGTAAGGTGGTTTCCTCTGGAGTCGAAGCCAGGGACTAACCTCTCATCTCGAGTTGATTTATTGTCCACGGAGCTCTTTCGTGTAGCTACAGTGACATCAGGATCCCTCTAGCCTGGAAACAGTGTTCTTGGGGTTTCTCTGGAGTGCCATCAAGGAAATCAAGGCTCCTTTCATGTGTGATGTGCAGCCCGGAATTACTCTGCACGCACTGCAGGGGAATCTGGCCTCATCTCGCGGCGAGGGGGACGTGTCATGGTTTTTCTCGAGTTGCGGCGGGAACCTGGGGTATATTCTCGAGTTACGACGGGGATGGCCCTTCCACACACGTGTTTGTTCAGCGATGTCAGGACTCCTGCCTAGTTGCGAGGGAAAACTCGGGATTCTCCTCGAGGCTAGGCAGGGTAATTGGGACGCCTCTCCAGCTGAGGCGGGAGACCAAGGGTCCCTTTCCACGTGCCACTGGAATCCTGGGATTCCTATCAAGTTTCACGAGGAGTCAGGCATCGTCTCCTTTGGAGGCACTGATCTCCGTGTACCTCTGGAATTTTCAAAGGATGTGAGGTCTCCGGTCACGATGAGGTGGGGAACTAGGTCTTTCTCTGTGGTCTCCACAGGGGATTCAGACATCCTTTCGTCTTGGGAGATGCAAGACGAGCCTGCATTCAAGTCACTGCAGGGATATCCGGCCTTATTTCGAGTCAGGGCATCGCGGTGTCCTTTCCACTTGAGGCCGCAAACTCAGGGTTCGTCTCACATACCTAGAGCTGAGAGAAGCCTCCTCTTGAGGTGCTTGTGGTAAGGTGGTTTCCTCTGGAGTCGAAGCCAGGGACTAACCTCTCATCTCGAGTTGATTTATTGTCCACGGAGCTCTTTCGTGTAGCTACAGTGACCTCTGGATCCCTCTAGCCTGGAAACAGTGTTCTTGGGGTTTCTCTGGAGTGCCATCAAGGAAATCAAGGCTCCTTTCATGTGTGATGTGCAGCCCGGAATTGCTCTGCACGCACTGCAGGGGAATCTGGCCTCATCTCGCGGCGAGGGGGACGTGTCATGGTTTTTCTCGAGTTGCGGCGGGAACCTGGGGTATAATCTCGAGTTACGACGGGGAGGGCCCTTCCACCCACGTGTTTGTTCAGCGACGTCAGGACTCCTGCCTAGTTGCGAGGGACAACTCGGGATTCTCCTCGAGGCTTGGCAGGACAGTTGGGACGCCTCTCCAGCTGAGGCGGGAGACCAAGGGTCTCTTTCCACGTGCCACAGGAATCCTGGGACTCCTATCAAGTTTCACGAGGAGTCAGGCATCGTCTCCTTTGGAGGCACTGATCTCCGCGTACCTCTGGAGTTTTCAAAGGATGTGAGGCCTCCGGTCGCCATGAAGTGGGGAACTAGGTCTTTCTCTGTGGTCTCCACAGGGGATTCAGACATCCTTTCATCTTGGGAGATGCAAGACGAGCCTGCATTCAAGTCACTGCAGGGATATCCGGCCTTATTTCGCGTCAGGGCATCGCAGTGTCCATTCCACTTGAGGCCGCAAACTCAGCGTCCCTCTCACATACCTAGAGCTGAGAGAAGCATCCTCTTGAGGTGCTTATGGCAAGGTGGTATTCCTCTGTAGTTAAAGCCAGGAACTAACCTCTCATGTCGAGTTGATTTTTGGTCCACGGAGCACTTTCGTGTTGCTACAGAGACCTCAGGATCCCTCTAGCCTTGAAACAGTGTTCTTGGGGTTTCTCTGGAATGCCATCCAGGAAATCAAGGCTCCTTTCATGTGTGATGTGCAACACGGAATTGCTCTGCACGCAGTGCAGGGGAATCGGGCCTCATCTCGCGGCGAGGGGGAAGTCTCATGGTTTTTCTCGAGTTGAGGCGGGTACCTGGGGTATATTCTCGAGTTATGTCGGGGATGGCCCTTCCACCCACGTGTTTGTTCAGCGACGTCAGGACTCCTGCCTAGTTGCGAGGGAAAACTCGGGATTCTCCTCGAGGCTTGGCAGGGCAATTGGGACCTCTCTCCAGCTGAGGCGGGAGACCAAGGGTCCCTTTCCACGTGCCACAGGAAACCTGGGACTCCTATCAAGTGTCACGAGGAGTCAGGCATCGTCTCCTTTGGAGGTACTCATCTCAGTGTACCTCTGGAGTTTTCAATGTATGTGAGGCCTCCGGTCGCGATGAGGTGGGGAACTAGGTCTTTCTCTGTGGTCTCCACAGGGGCTTCAGACATCCTTTCGTCTTGGGAGATGAAAGACGAGCCTGCATTCAAGTCACTGCAGGGATATCCGGCCTTATTTCCAGTCAGGGCATCGCGGTGTCCATTCCACTTGAAGCCGCAAACACAGGGTCCCTCTCACATACCTAGAGCTGAGAGATGCCTCCTCTTGAGGTGCTTGTGGTAAGGTGGTTTCCTCTGGAGTCGAAGCCAGGGACTAACCTCTCATCTCGAGTTGATTTTTGGTCCACGGAGCTCTTTCGTGTAGCTACAGTGAACTCAGGATCCCTCTAGCCTTGAAACAGTGTTCTTGGGGTTTCTCTGGAGTGCCATCAAGGAAATCAAGGCTCCTTTCATGTGTGATGTGCAGCACGGAATTGCTCTGCACGCACTGCAGGGGATTCTGGCCTCATCTCGCGGCGAGGGGGACGTCTCATGGTTTTTCTCGAGTTGCGGCGGGAACCTGGGGTATATTCTCGAGTTATGACGGGGATGGCCCTTCCACAAACGTGTTTGTTCAGCGACGTCAGGACTCCTGCCTAGTTGCGAGGGACAACTCGGGATTCTCCTCGAGGCTTGGCAGGGCAATTGGGACGCCTCTCCAGCTGAGGCGGGAGACCAAGTGTCCCTTTCCACGTGCCACAGGAATCCTGGGACTCCTAGCAAGTTTCACGAGGAGTCAGGCATCGTCTCCTTTGGAGGCACTGATCTCCGCGTACCTCTGGAGTTTTCAAAGAATGTGAGGCCTCCGGTCGCGATGAGGTGGGGAACTAGATCTTTCTCTGTGGTCTCCAGAGGGGATTCAGACATCCTTTCGTCTTGGGAGATGCAAGACGAGCCTGCATTCAAGTCACTGCAGGGATATCCGGCCTTATTTCGAGTCAGGGCATCGCGGTGTCCATTGAACTTGAGGCCGCAAACTCAGGGTCCCTCTCACATAGCTAGAGCTGAGAGAAGCCTCCTCTTGAGGTGCTTGTGGTAAGGGGGTATTCCTCTGGAGTCGAAGCCAGGGACTAACCTCTCATCTCGATTTGATTTTTGGTCCACGGAGCTCGTTCGTGTGGCTAGAGTGACCTCAGGAACCCTCTAGCCTTGAAACAGTGTTCTTGGGGTTTCTCTGGAGTGCCATCAAGGAAATCAAGGCTCCTTTCATGTGTGATGTGCAACACGGAATTGCTCTGCACGCAGTGCAGGGGAATCGGGTCTCATCTCGCGGCGAGGGGGAAGTCTCATGGTTTTTCTCGAGTTGCGGCGGGAACCTGGGGTATATTCTCGAGTTACGACGAGGATGGCCCTTCCACCCACGTGTTTGTTCAGCGACGCCAGGACTCCTGCCTAGTTGCGAGGGACAACTCGGGATTCTCCTCGAGGCTTGGCAGGGCAATTGGGACGCCTCTCCAGCTGAGGCGGGACACCAAGGGTCCCTTTTCACGTGCCACAGGAACCTTGGGACTCCTATCAAGTTTCACGAGGAGTCAGGCATCGTCTCCTTTGGAGGCACTCATCTCAGTGTACCTCCGGAGTTTTCAAAGTATGTGAGGCCTCCGGTCGCGATGAGGTGGGGAACTAGGTCTTTCTCTGTGGTCTCCGCAGGGGATTCAGACATCCTTTTGTCTTGGGAGATGCAAGACGAGCCTGCATTCAAGTCTCTGCAGGGATATCCAGGCTTATTTCGAGTCAGGGCATCGCGGTGTCCTTTCCACTTGAGGCCGCAAACTCAGGGTCCCTTTCACATACCTAGAGCTGAGAGAAGCCTCCTCTTGAGGTGCTTGTGGTAAGGTGGTATTCCTCTGGAGTCGAATCCAGGGACTAACCTGTCATCTCGAGTTGATTTGTGGTCCACGGAGCTCTTTCGTGTTGCTACAGTGACCTCAGGATCCCTCTAGCCTTGAAACAGTGTTCTTGGGTTTTCTCTGGAGTGCCATCAAGGAAATCAAGGCTCCTTTCATGTGTGATGTGCAGCACGGAATTGCTCTGCACGCACTGCAGGTGAATCTGGCCTCATCTCGCGGCGAGGGGGACGTCTCATGGTTTTTCTCGAGTTGCGGCCGGAACCTGGGGTATATTCTCGAGTTACGACGGGGATGGCCCTTCCACACACGTGTTTGTTCAGCGACGTCAGGACTCCTGCCTAGTTGCGAGGGACAACTCGGGATTCTCCTCGAGGCTTGGGAGGGCAATTGGGACGCCTCTCCAGCTGAGGCGGGACACCAAGTGTCCCTTTCCACGTGCCACAGGAATCCTGGGACTCCTATCAAGTTTCACGAGGAGTCAGGCATCGTCTCCTTTGAAGGCACTGATCTCCGCGTACCTCTGGAGTTTTCAAAGGATGTGAGGCCTCTGGTCGCGATGAGGTGGGGAACTAGGTCTTTCTCTGTGGTCTCCACAGGGGATTCAGACATCCTTTCATCTTGGGAGATGCAAGACGAGCCTGTATTCAAGTCACTGCAGGGATATCCGGCCTTATTTCGAGTCAGGGCATCGCGGTGTCCATTCCACTTGAGGCCGCAAACTCAGGGTCCCTCTCACATACCTAGAGCTGAGAGAAGCCTCCTCTTGAGGTGCTTGTGGTAAGGTGGTGTTTCTCTGGAGTCGAAGCCAGGGACTAACCTCTCATCTCGAGTTGATTTTTGGTCCACGGAGCTCTTTCGTGTGGCTACAGTGACCTCAGGATCCCTCTAGCCTTGAAACAGTGTTCTTGGGGTTTCTCTGGAGTGCCATCAAGGAAATCAAGGCTCTTTTCATGTGTGATGTGCAGGACGGAATTGCTCTGCACGCACTGCAGGGGAATCTGGCCTCATCTCGCGGCGAGGCGGCAGTCTCATGGTTTTTCTCGAGTTGCGGCGGGAACCTGCGGTATATTTTCGAGTTACGACGGGGATGGCCCTTCCACACACGTGTTTGTTCAGTGACATCAGGTCTCCTGCCTAGTTGTGAGGGACAACTCGGGATTCTCCTCGAGGCTTGGCAGGGCAACTGGGACGCCTCTCCAGCTGAGGCGGGAAACCAAGGGTCCCTTTCCACTTGCCACAGGAATCCTGGGACTCCTATCAAGTTTCACGAGGAGTCAGGCATCGTCTCCTTTGGAGGCACTGATCTCCGCGTACCTCTGGAGTTTTCAAAGGATGTGAGGCCTCCGGTCGCGATGAGGTTGGGAACAAGGTCTTTCTCTGTGGTCTCCACAGGGGATTCAGACATCCTTTCGTCTTGGGAGATGCAAGACGAGCCTGCATTCAAGTCACTGCAGGGATATCCGGCCTTATTTCGCATCAGGGCATCGCAGTGTCCATTTCACTTGAGGCCGCAAACTCAGGGTCCCTCTCACATACCTAGAGCTGAGAGAAGCCTCCTCTTGAGGAGCTTGTGGTAAGGTGGTATGCCTCTGGAGTCGAAGCCAGGGACTAACCTCTCATCTCGAGTTGATTTTTGGTCCACGGAGCTCTTTCCTGTTGCTACAGTGACCTCAGGATCCCTCTAGCCTTGAAACAGTGTTCTTGGGGTTTCTCTGGAGTGCCATCAAGGAAATCAAGGCTCCTTTCATGTTTGATGTGCACAACGGAATTGCTCTGCACGCAGTGCAGGGGAATCGGGCCTCATCTCGCGGTGAGGGGGAATAGTCATGGTTTTTCTCTTGTTGCGGTGGGATCCTGGGGTATATTCTCGAGTTATGACGGGGATGGCCCTTCCACCCACGTGTTTGTTCAGCGACCTCAGGACTCCTGCCTAGTTGCGAGGGACAACTCGGGATTCTCCTCGAGGCTTGGCAGGGCAATTGGGACGCCTCTCCAGCTGAGGCGGGAGACCAAGGGTCCCTTTCCACGTGCCACTGGAATCCTGGGACTCCTATCAAGTTTAACGAGGAGTCAGGCATCGTCTCCTTTGGAGGCACTGATCTCCGTGTACCTCTGGAATTTTCAAAGGATGTGAGGTCTCCGGTCGCGATGAGGTGGGGAACTAGGTCTTTCTCTGTGGTCTCCACAGGGGATTCAGACAACCTTTCATCTTGGGAGATGCAAGACGAGCCTGCATTCAAGTCACTGCAGGGATATCCGGCCTTATTTCGAGTCAGGGCATAGCGGTGTCCATTCCACGTGAGGCCGCACACTCAGGGTCCCTCTCACATAGCTAGAGCTGAGAGAAGCCTCCTCTTGAGGTGCTTGTGGTAAGGGGGTATTCCTCTGGAGTCGAAGCCAGGGACTAACCTCTCATCTCGATTTGATTTTTGGTCCACGGAGCTCGTTCGTGTGGCTAGAGTGACCTCAGGAACCCTCTAGCCTTGAAACAGTGTTCTTGGGGTTTCTCTGGAGTGCCATCAAGGAAATCAAGGCTCCTTTCATGTGTGATGTGCAACACGGAATTGCTCTGCACGCAGTGCAGGGGAATCGGGTCTCATCTCGCGGCGAGGGGGAAGTCTCATGGTTTTTCTCGAGTTGCGGCGGGAACCTGGGGTATATTCTCGAGTTACGACGAGGATGGCCCTTCCACCCACGTGTTTGTTCAGCGACGCCAGGACTCCTGCCTAGTTGCGAGGGACAACTCGGGATTCTCCTCGAGGCTTGGCAGGGCAATTGGGACGCCTCTCCAGCTGAGGCGGGACACCAAGGGTCCCTTTTCACGTGCCACAGGAACCTTGGGACTCCTATCAAGTTTCACGAGGAGTCAGGCATCGTCTCCTTTGGAGGCACTCATCTCAGTGTACCTCCGGAGTTTTCAAAGTATGTGAGGCCTCCGGTCGCGATGAGGTGGGGAACTAGGTCTTTCTCTGTGGTCTCCGCAGGGGATTCAGACATCCTTTCGTCTTGGGAGATGCAAGACGAGCCTGCATTCAAGTCTCTGCAGGGATATCCAGGCTTATTTCGAGTCAGGGCATCGCGGTGTCCTTTCCACTTGAGGCCGCAAACTCAGGGTCCCTTTCACATACCTAGAGCTGAGAGAAGCCTCCTCTTGAGGTGCTTGTGGTAAGGTGGTATTCCTCTGGAGTCGAATCCAGGGACTAACCTGTCATCTCGAGTTGATTTGTGGTCCACGGAGCTCTTTCGTGTTGCTACAGTGACCTCAGGATCCCTCTAGCCTTGAAACAGTGTTCTTGGGTTTTCTCTGGAGTGCCATCAAGGAAATCAAGGCTCCTTTCATGTGTGATGTGCAGCACGGAATTGCTCTGCACGCACTGCAGGTGAATCTGGCCTCATCTCGCGGCGAGGGGGACGTCTCATGGTTTTTCTCGAGTTGCGGCCGGAACCTGGGGTATATTCTCGAGTTACGACGGGGATGGCCCTTCCACACACGTGTTTGTTCAGCGACGTCAGGACTCCTGCCTAGTTGCGAGGGACAACTCGGGATTCTCCTCGAGGCTTGGGAGGGCAATTGGGACGCCTCTCCAGCTGAGGCGGGACACCAAGTGTCCCTTTCCACGTGCCACAGGAATCCTGGGACTCCTATCAAGTTTCACGAGGAGTCAGGCATCGTCTCCTTTGAAGGCACTGATCTCCGCGTACCTCTGGAGTTTTCAAAGGATGTGAGGCCTCTGGTCGCGATGAGGTGGGGAACTAGGTCTTTCTCTGTGGTCTCCACAGGGGATTCAGACATCCTTTCATCTTGGGAGATGCAAGACGAGCCTGTATTCAAGTCACTGCAGGGATATCCGGCCTTATTTCGAGTCAGGGCATCGCGGTGTCCATTCCACTTGAGGCCGCAAACTCAGGGTCCCTCTCACATACCTAGAGCTGAGAGAAGCCTCCTCTTGAGGTGCTTGTGGTAAGGTGGTATTTCTCTGGAGTCGAAGCCAGGGACTAACCTCTCATCTCGAGTTGATTTTTGGTCCACGGAGCTCTTTCGTGTGGCTACAGTGACCTCAGGATCCCTCTAGCCTTGAAACAGTGTTCTTGGGGTTTCTCTGGAGTGCCATCAAGGAAATCAAGGCTCTTTTCATGTGTGATGTGCAGGACGGAATTGCTCTGCACGCACTGCAGGGGAATCTGGCCTCATCTCGCGGCGAGGCGGCAGTCTCATGGTTTTTCTCGAGTTGCGGCGGGAACCTGCGGTATATTTTCGAGTTACGACGGGGATGGCCCTTCCACACACGTGTTTGTTCAGTGACATCAGGTCTCCTGCCTAGTTGTGAGGGACAACTCGGGATTCTCCTCGAGGCTTGGCAGGGCAACTGGGACGCCTCTCCAGCTGAGGCGGGAAACCAAGGGTCCCTTTCCACTTGCCACAGGAATCCTGGGACTCCTATCAAGTTTCACGAGGAGTCAGGCATCGTCTCCTTTGGAGGCACTGATCTCCGCGTACCTCTGGAGTTTTCAAAGGATGTGAGGCCTCCGGTCGCGATGAGGTTGGGAACAAGGTCTTTCTCTGTGGTCTCCACAGGGGATTCAGACATCCTTTCGTCTTGGGAGATGCAAGACGAGCCTGCATTCAAGTCACTGCAGGGATATCCGGCCTTATTTCGCATCAGGGCATCGCAGTGTCCATTTCACTTGAGGCCGCAAACTCAGGGTCCCTCTCACATACCTAGAGCTGAGAGAAGCCTCCTCTTGAGGAGCTTGTGGTAAGGTGGTATGCCTCTGGAGTCGAAGCCAGGGACTAACCTCTCATCTCGAGTTGATTTTTGGTCCACGGAGCTCTTTCCTGTTGCTACAGTGACCTCAGGATCCCTCTAGCCTTGAAACAGTGTTCTTGGGGTTTCTCTGGAGTGCCATCAAGGAAATCAAGGCTCCTTTCATGTTTGATGTGCACAACGGAATTGCTCTGCACGCAGTGCAGGGGAATCGGGCCTCATCTCGCGGTGAGGGGGAATAGTCATGGTTTTTCTCTTGTTGCGGTGGGATCCTGGGGTATATTCTCGAGTTATGACGGGGATGGCCCTTCCACCCACGTGTTTGTTCAGCGACCTCAGGACTCCTGCCTAGTTGCGAGGGACAACTCGGGATTCTCCTCGAGGCTTGGCAGGGCAATTGGGACGCCTCTCCAGCTGAGGCGGGAGACCAAGGGTCCCTTTCCACGTGCCACTGGAATCCTGGGACTCCTATCAAGTTTAACGAGGAGTCAGGCATCGTCTCCTTTGGAGGCACTGATCTCCGTGTACCTCTGGAATTTTCAAAGGATGTGAGGTCTCCGGTCGCGATGAGGTGGGGAACTAGGTCTTTCTCTGTGGTCTCCACAGGGGATTCAGACAACCTTTCATCTTGGGAGATGCAAGACGAGCCTGCATTCAAGTCACTGCAGGGATATCCGGCCTTATTTCGAGTCAGGGCATAGCGGTGTCCATTCCACGTGAGGCCGCACACTCAGGGTCCCTCTCACATACCTAGAGCTGAGAGAAGCCTCCTCTTGAGGTGCTTGTGGTAAGGTGGTATTCCTCTGGAGTCGAAGCCAGGGACTAACCTCTCATCTCGAGTTGATTTTTGGTCCACGGAGCTCTTTCTTCTTGCTACAGTGACCTCAGGATCCCTCTAGCCTTGAAACAGTGTTCTTGGGGTTTCTCTGGAGTGCCATCAAGGAAATCAAGGCTCCTTTCATGTGTGATGTGCAACACGAAATTGCTCTGCACGCAGTGCAGGGGAATCGGGTCTCATCTCGCGGCGAGGGGGAAGTCTCATGGTTTTTCTCGAGTTGCGGCGGGAACCTGGGGTATATTCTCGAGTTACGACGAGGATGGCCCTTCCACCCACGTGTTTGTTCAGCGACGCCAGGACTCCTGCCTAGTTGCGAGGGACAACTCGGGATTCTCCTCGAGGCTTGGCAGGGCAATTGGGAAGCCTCTCCATCTGAGGCGGGACACCAAGGGTCCCTTTCCACGTGCCACAGGAATCTTGGGACTCCTATCAAGTTTCACGAGGAGTCAGGCATCGTCTCCTTTGGAGGCACTGATCTCAGTGTACCTCTGGAGTTTTCAAAGTATGTGAGGCCTCCGGTCGCGATGAGGTGGGGAACTAGGTCTTTCTCTGTGGTCTCCACAGGGGATTCAGACATCCTTTCGTCTTGGGAGATGCAAGACGAGCCTGCATTCAAGTCACTGCAGGGATATCCGGGCTTATTTCGAGTCAGGGCATCGCGGTGTCCTTTCCACTTGAGGCCGCAAACTCAGGGTCCCTCTCACATACCTAGAGCTCAGAGAAGCCTCCTCTTGAGGTGCTTGTGGTAAGGTGGTATTCCTCTGGAGTCGAAGCCAGGGACTAACCTCTCATCTCGAGTTGATTTGTGGTCCACGGAGCTCTTTCGTGTTGCTGCAGTGACCTCAGGATCCCTCAAGCCTTGAAACAGTGTTCTTGGGTTTTCTCTGGAGTGCCATCAAGGAAATCAAGGCTCCTTTCATGTGTGATGTGCAACACGGAATTGCTCTGCATGCAGTGCAGGGGAATCGGGCCTCATCTCACGGCGAGGGGGAAGTCTCATGGTTTTTCTCGAGTTGCGGCGAGAACCTGGGTATATTCTCGAGTTACGACGGGGATGGCCCTTCCACCCACGTGTTTGATCAGCAACGTCAGGACTCCTTCCTAGTTGCGAGGGACAACTCGGGATTCTCCTCGAGTCTTGGCAGGGCAATTGGAACGCCTCTCCAGCTGAGGCGGGAGACCAAGGGTCCCATTCCACATGCCACAGGAATCCTGGGACTCCTATCAAGTTTCACGAGGAGTCAGGAATCGTCTCCTTTGGAGGCACTGATCTCCGCATACCTCTGGAGTTTTCAAAGGATGTGAGGCCTCCGGTCGCGATGAGGTGGGGAACTAGGTCTTTCTCTGTGGTCTCCACAGGGGATTCAGACATCCTTTCGTCTTGGGACATGCAAGACGAGCCTGCATTCAAGTCACTGCAGGGATATCCGGCCTTATTACGAGTAAGGGCATCGCGGTGTCCATTCGACTTGAGGCCGCAAACTCAGGGTCCCTCTCACATACCTAGAGCTGAGAGAAGCCTCCTCTTGAGGTGCTTGTGGTAAGGTGCTATTCCTCTGGAGTTGAAGCCAGGGACTAACCTCTCATCTTCAGTTGATTTGTGGTTCACGGAGCTCTTTCGTGTTGCTACAGTGATGTCAGGATCTCTCTAGCCTTGAAACAGTGTTCTTGGGGTTTCTCTGGAGTTCCACCAAGGAAATCAAGTCTCCTTTCATGTGTGATGTGCAACACGGAATTGCTCTGCACGCAGTGCAGGGGAATCGGGCCTCATTTCATGGCGATGGGGAAGTCTCATGGTTTTTCTCGAGTTGCGGCGGGAGCCTGGGGTGTATTCTCGAGTTACGACGGGGATGGCCCTTCCACCCACGTGTTTGTTCAGCGATGGCAGGACTCCTGCCTAGTTGGGAGGGAAAACTCGGGATTCTCCTCGAGGCTTGGCAGGGCAATTGGAACGCCTCTCCAGCTGAGGCGGGAGACCAAGGGTTCCTTTCCACGTGCCACAGGTATCCTTTGACACCTATCAAGATTCACGAGGAGTCAGGCATCGTCTGCCTTGGAGGCACTGATCTCCGTGTACGTCTGGAGTTTTCAAAGGATGTGAGGCCTCCGGTCGCGATGAGGTGGGGAACTAGGTCTTTCTCTGTGGTCTCCACAGGGGATTCAGACATCCTTCCGTCTTGGGAGATGCAAGACGAGCCTGCATTCAAGTCACTGCAGGGATATCCGGCCTTATTTTGCGTCAGGGCATCGCAGTGTTCATTCCACTTGAGGCCTCAAACTCAGGGTTCCTCTCACATACCTATAGCTGAGAGAAGCCTCCTCTTGAGGTGCTTGTGGTAAGGTGGTATTCCTCTGGAGTCGAAGTCAGGGACTAACCTCTCATCTCGAGTTGATTTTTGGTCCACGGAGCTCTTTCGTGTGGCTACAGTGACCTCAGGATCCCTCTAGCCTTGAAACAGTGTTCTTGGGGTTTCTCTGGAGTGCCATCAAGGAAATCAAGGCTCCTTTCATATTTGATGTGCAACACGGAATTGCTCTGCATGCAGTGCAGGGGAATCGGGCCTCATCTCGCGGCGAGGGGGAAGTCTCATTGTTTTTCTCGAGTTGCGGCGGGAACCTGGGGTATATTCTCGAGTTACGACGGCTATGGCCCTTCCACCCACGTGTTTGTTCAGCGACGTCAGGACTCCTGCCTAGTTGCGAGGAACAACTCGGGATTCTCCTCGAGGCTTGGCAGGGCAATTGGGACGCCTCTCCAGCTGAGGCGGGAGACCAAGGGTCCCTTTCCACGTGCCACTGGAATCCTGGGACTCCTATCAAGTTTCACGAGGAGTCAGGTATCGTCTCCTTTGGAGGCACTGATCTTCGCGTACCTCTGGAGTTTTCAAAGGATGTGAGGCCTCCGGTCGCCATGAAGTGGGGAACTAGGTATTCCTCTGTGGTCTCCAAAGGGGATTCAGACATCCTTTCGTCTTGGGAGATGCAAGACGAGCCTGCATTCAAGTCACTGCAGGGATATCCGGCCTTATTTCGAGTCAGGGCATCGCGGTGTCCTTTCCACTTGAGGCCGCAAACTCAGGGTTCCTCTCACATACCTAGAGCTGAGAGAAGCCTCCTCTTGAGGTGCTTGTGGTAAGGTGGTTTCCTCTGGAGTCGAAGCCAGGGACTAACCTCTCATCTCGAGTTGATTTATTGTCCACGGAGCTCTTTCGTGTAGCTACAGTGACCTCAGGATCCCTCTAGCCTTGAAAGAGTGTTCTTGGGGTTTCTCTGGAGTGCCATCAAGGAAATCAAGGCTCCTTTCATGTGTGATGTGCAGCCCGGAATTGCTCTGCACGCACTGCAGGGAAATCTGGCCTCATCTCGCGGCGAGGGGGACGTGTCATGGTTTTTCTCGAGTTGCGGCGGGAACCTGGGGTATATTCTCGAGTTACGACGGGGAGGGCCCTTCCACACACGTGTTCGTTCAGCGACGTCAGGACTCCTGCCTAGTTGCGAGGGACAACTCGGGATTCTCCTCGAGGCTTGGCAGGGCAATTGGGACGCCTCTCCAGCTGAGGCGGGAGACCAAGGGTCCCTTTCCACGTGCCACTGGAATCCTGGGACTCCTATCAAGTTTCACGAGGAGTCAGGCATCGTCTCCTTTGGAGGCACTGATCTCCGCGTACCTCTGGAGTTTTCAAAGGATGTGAGGCCTCCGGTCGCGATGAGGTGGGGAACTAGGTCTTTCTCTGTGGTCTCCACAGGGGATTCAGACATCCTTTCGTCTTGGGAGATGCAAGACGAGCCTGCATTCAAGTCACTGCAGGGATATCCGGCCTTATTTCGCATCAGGGCATCGCAGTGTCCATTTCACTTGAGGCCGCAAACTCAGGGTCCCTCTCACATACCTAGAGCTGAGAGAAGCCTCCTCTTGAGGTGCTTGTGGTAAGGTGGTTTCCTCTGGAGTCGAAGCCAGGGACTAACCTCTCATCTCGAGTTGATTTTTGGTCCACGGAGCTCTTTCGTGTTGCTACAGTGACCTCAGGATCCCTCTAGCCTTGAAACAGTGTTCTTGGGGTTTCTCTGGAGTGCCATCAAGGAAATCAAGGCTCCTTTCATGTTTGATGTGCAACACGGAATTGCTCTGCACGCAGTGCAGGGGAATCGGGCCTCATCTTGCGGTGAGGGGGAATTCTCATGGTTTTTCTCGAGTTGCGGCGGTATCCTGGGGTGTATTCTCGAGTTACGACGGGGATGGCCCTTCCACCCACGTGTTTGTTCAGCGACGTCAGGACTCCTGCCTAGTTGCGAGGGACAACTCGGGATTCTCCTCAAGGCTTGGCAGGGCAATTGGGACGCCTCTCCAGCTGAGGCGGGAGACCAAGGGTCCCTTTCCACGTGCCACAGGAATCCTGTGACTCCTATCAAGTTTCACGAGGAGTCAGGCATCGTCTCCTTTGGAGGCACTGATCTCCACGTACCTCTGGAGTTTTCAAAGGATGTGAGGCCTCCAGTCCCGATGAGGTGGGGAACTAGGCTTTTCTCTGTGGTCTCCACAGGGGATTCAGACATCCTTTCGTCTTGGGAGATGCAAGACGAGCCTGCATTCAAGTCACTGCAGGGATATCCGGCCTTATTTCGAGTCAGGGCATCGCAATGTCCATTCCACTTGAGGCCGCAAACTCAGGGTCCCTCTCACATAGCTAGAGCTGAGAGAAGCCTCCTCTTGAGGTGTTTGTGGTAAGGTTGTATTCCTCTGGAGTCGAAGCCAGGGACTAACCTCTCATCTCGAGTTGATTTTTGGTCCACGGAGCTCTTTCGTGTTGCTACAGTGACCTCAGGATCGCTCTAGCCTTGAAACAGTGTTCTTGGGGTTTCTCTGGAGTGCCATCAAGGAAATCAAGACTCCTTTAATGTGTGATGTGCAACACGGAATTGCTCTGCACGCAGTGCAGGGGAATCGGGCCTCATCTCGCGGCAAGGGGGAAGTCTCATGGTTTTTCTCGAGTTGCGGCGGGAACCTGGGGTATATTCTCGAGTTACAACGGGGATGGCCCTTCCACCCACGTGTTTGTTCAGCGACGTCAGGACTCCTGCCTAGTTGCGAGGGACAACTCGGGATTCTCCTCGAGGCTTGGCAGGGCAATTGGGATGCCTCTCCAGCTGAGGCGGGAGACCAAGGGTCCCTTTCCACGTGCCACAGGAATCCTGGGACTCCTATCAATTTCACGAGGAGTCATGCATCGTCTCCTTTGGAGGCACTGATCTCCGTGTACCTCTGGAGTTGTCAAAGGATGTGAGGCCTCCGGTCGCGATGAGGTTGGGAACTAGGTCTTTCTCTGTGGTCTCCACAGGGGATGCAGACATCCTTTCGTCTTGGGAGATGCAAGACGAGCCTGCATTCAAGTCACTGCAGGGAAATCCAGCCTTATTTCGCGTCAGGGCATCGCAATGTCCATTCCACTTGAGGCCGCAAAATCAGGGTCCCTCTCACATACCTAGAGCTGCGAGAAGCCTCCTCTTGAGGTGCTTGTGGTAAGGTGGTATTCCTCTGGAGTCGAAGCCAGGGACTAACCTCTCATCTCGAGTTGATTTTTGGTCCACGGAGCTCTTTCGTGTTGCTACAGTGACCTCAGGATCGCTCTAGCCTTGAAAGAGTGTTCTTGGGGATTCTCTGGAGTGCCATCAAGGAAATCAAGACTCCTTTCATGTGTGATGTGCAACACGGAATTGCTCTGCACGCAGTGCAGGGGAATCGGGCCTCATCTCGCGGCGAGGGGGAAGTCTCATGGTTTTTCTCGAGTTGCGGCGGGAACCTGGGGTATATTCTCGAGTTACGACGGGGATGGCCCTTCCAGCCACGTGTTTGTTCAGCGACGTCAAGACTCCTGCCTAGTTGAGAGGGACAACTCGGGATTCTCCTCGAGGCTTGGCAGGGCAATTGGGACGCCTCTCCAGCTGAGGCGGGAGACCAAGTGTCCCTTTCCACGTGCCACAGGAATCCTGGGACTCCTATAAAGTTTCACGAGGAGTCAGGCATCGTCTCCTTTGGAGGCACTGATCTCCGCGTACCTCTGAAGTTTTCAAAAGATGTGAGGCCTCCGGTCGCCATGAGGTGGGGAACTAGGTCTTTCTCTGTGGTCTCCACAGTGGATTCAGACATCCTTTCATCTTGGGAGATGCAAGACGAGCCTGCATTCAAGTCACTGCAGGGATATCCGGCCTTATTTCGCGTCAGGGCATCGCAGTGTCCATTCCACTTGAGGCCGCAAAATCAGGGTCCCTCTCACATACCTAGAGCTGAGAGAAGCTTCCTCTTGAGGTGCTTGTGGTAAGGTGGTATTCCTCTGGAGTCGAAGCCAGGGACTAACCTCTCATCTCGAGTTGATTTTTGGTCCACGGAGCTCTTTCGTGTTGCTAGAGTGACCTCAGGTTCCCTCTAGCCTTGAAACAGTGTTCTTGGGGTTTCTCTGGAGTGCCATCAAGGAAATCAAGGCTCCTTTCATGTGTGATGTGCAACCCGGAATTGCTCTGCACGCAGTGCAGGAGAATCGCGCCTCATCTCGCGGCGAGGGGGAAGCATCATGGTTTCTCTCGAGTTGCGGCGGGAACCTGGGGTATATTCTCGAGTTACGATGGGGATGGCTCTTCCACCCACGTGTTTGTTCAGCGACGTCAGGACTCCTGCCTAGTTGCGAGGGACAACTCGCGATTCTCCTCGAGGCTTGGCAGGGCAATTGGGATGCCTCTCCAGCTGAGGCGGGAGACCAAGGGTCCCTTTCCACGTGCCACAGGAATCCTGGGACTCCTATCAATTTCACGAGGAGTCATGCATCGTCTCCTTTGGAGGCACTGATCTCCGTGTACCTCTGGAGTTTTCAAAGGATGTGAGGCCTCCGGTCGCCATGAGGTGGGGAACTAGGTCTTTCTCTGTGGTCTCCACAGGGGATTCAGACATCCTTTCGTCTTGGGAGATGCAAGACGAGCCTGCATTCAAGTCACTGCAGGGATATCCGGCCTTATTTGGAGTCAGGGCATCGCAATGTCCATTCCACTTGAGGCCGCAAACTCAGGGTCCCTCTCACATAGCTAGAGCTGAGAGAAGCCTCCTCTTGAGGTGCTTGTGGTAAGGTTGTATTCCTCTGGAGTCGAAGCCAGGGACTAACCTCTCATCTCGAGTTGATTTTTGGTCCACGGAGCTCTTTCGTGTTGCTACAGTGACCTCAGGATCCCTCTAGCCTTGAAACTGTGTTCTTGGGGTTTCTCTGGAGTGCCATCAAGGAAATCAAGACTCCTTTCATGTGTGATGTGCAACACGGAATTGCTCTGCATGCAGTGCAGGGGAATCGGGCCTCATCTCGCGGCAAGGGGGAAGTCTCATGGTTTTTCTCGAGTTGCGGCGGGAACCTGGGGTATATTCTCGAGTTACGACGGGGATGGCCCTTCCACCCACGTGTTTGTTCAGCGACGTCAGGACTCCTGCCTAGTTGCGAGGGACAACTCGGGATTCTCCTCAAGGCTTGGCAGGGCAATTGGGACGCCTCTCCAGCTGAGGCGGGAGACCAAGGGTCCCTTTCCACGTGCCACAGGAATCCTGTGACTCCTATCAAGTTTCACGAGGAGTCAGGCATCGTCTCCTTTGGAGGCACTGATCTCCACGTACCTCTGGAGTTTTCAAAGGATGTGAGGCCTCCAGTCGCGATGAGGTGGGGAACTAGGCTTTTCTCTGTGGTCTCCACAGGGGATTCAGACATCCTTTCGTCTTGGGAGATGCAAGACGAGCCTGCATTCAAGTCACTGCAGGGATATCCGGCCTTATTTCGAGTCAGGGCATCGCAATGTCCATTCCACTTGAGGCCGCAAACTCAGGGTCCCTCTCACATAGCTAGAGCTGAGAGAAGCCTCCTCTTGAGGTGTTTGTGGTAAGGTTGTATTCCTCTGAAGTCGAAGCCAGGGACTAACCTCTCATCTCGTGTTGATTTTTGGTCCACGGAGCTCTTTCGTGTTGCTACAGTGACCTCAGGATCGCTCTAGCCTTGAAACAGTGTTCTTGGGGTTTCTCTGGAGTGCCATCAAGGAAATCAAGACTCCTTTAATGTGTGATGTGCAACACGGAATTGCTCTGCACGCAGTGCAGGGGAATCGGGCCTCATCTCGCGGCGAGGGGGAAGTCTCATGGTTTTTCTCGAGTTGCGGCGGGAACCTGGGGTATATTCTCGAGTTACAACGGGGATGGCCCTTCCAGCCACGTGTTTGTTCAGCGACGTCAGGACTCCTGCCTAGTTGCGAGGGACAACTCGGGATTCTCCTCGTGGCTTGGCAGGGCAATTGGGACGCTTCACCAGCTGAGGCGGAAGACCAAGGGTCCCTTTCCTCGTGCCACAGGAATCCTGGAACTCTTATGAAGTTTCACGAGGAGTCAGGCATCGTGTCCTTTGGAGGCACTGATCTCCGCGTACCTCTGGAGTTTCAAAGGATGTGAGGCCTCCGGTCGCGATGAGGTGGGGAACTAGGTCTTTCTCTGTGGTTTCCACAGGGGATGCAGACATCCTTTCGTCTTGGGAGATGCAAGACGAGCCTGCATTTAAGTCACTGCAGGGATATCCGGCCTTATTTAGAGTCAGGGCATCGCGGTGTCAATTCCACTTGAGGACGCAAACTCAGGGTCCCTCTCACATACCTAGAGCTGAGAGAAGCCTCCTCTTGAGGTGCTTGTGGTAAGGTGGTATTCCTCTGGAGTCGAAGCCAGGGACTAACCTCTCATCTCGAGTTGATTTTTGGGCCACGGAGCTCCTTCGTGTTGCTACAGTGACCTCAGGATCCCTCTAGCCTTGAAACAGTGTTCTTGGGGTTTCTCTGGAGTGCCATCAAGGAAATCAAGACTCCTTTCATGTGTGATGTGCAACCCGGAATTGCTCTGCACGCAGTGCAGGGGAATCGGGCCTCATCTCGCGGCGAGGGGGAAGTCTCATGGTTTTTCTCGAGTTGCGGCGGGAACCTGGGGTATATTCTCGAGTTACGACGGGGATGGCCCGTCCACCCACGTGTTTGTTCAGCGACGTCAGGACTCCTGCCTAGTTGCGAGGGACAACTCGGGATTCTCCTCGAGGCTTGGCCGGGCAATTGGGACCCCTCTCCAGGTGAGGCGGGAGGCCAAGGGTCCCTTTCCACGTGCCACTGGAATCCTGGGACTCCTATGAAGTTTCACGAGGAGTCAGGCATCGTCTCCTTTGGAGGCACTGATCTCCGCGTACCTCTGGAGTTTTCAAAGGATGTGAGGCCTCCGGTCGCCATGAGGGGGGAACTAGGTCTTTCTCTGTGCTCTCCACAGTGGATGCAGACATCCTTTCGTCTTGGGAGATGCAAGACAAGCCTGCATTCAAGTCACTGCAGGGATATCCGGCCTTATTTCGCGTCAGGGCATCGCAGTGTCGATTCCACTTGAGGCCGCAAAATCAGGGTCCCTCTCACATACCTAGAGCTGAGAGATGCCTCCTCTTGAGGTGCTTGTGGTAAGGTGGTATTCCTCTGGAGTCGAAGCCAGGGACTAACCTCTCATCTCGAGTTGATTTTTGTCCACGGAGCACTTTCGTGTTGCTACAGTGACCTCAGGATCCCTCTAGCCTTGAAACAGTGTTCTTGGGGTTTCTCTGGAGTGCCATCAAGGAAATCAAGGCTTCTTTCACCTGTGATGTGCAACACGGAATTGCTCTGCACACAGTGCAGGGGAATCGGGCCTCATCTCGCGGCGAGGGGGAAGTCTCATGGTTTTTCTCGAGTTGCGGCGGGAACCTGGGGTATATTCTCGAGTTACGACGGGGATGGACCTTCCACACACGTGCTTGTTCAGCGACGTCAGGACTCCTGGCTAGTTGCGAGGGAAACTCGGGATTCTCCTCGAGGCTTGGCAGGGCAATTGGGACGCCTCTCCAGATGAGGCGGGAGACCAAGGGTACCTTTCCATGTGCCACAGGAATCCTGGGACTCCTATCAAGTTTCACAAGGAGTCAGGCATCGTCTCCTTTGGAGGCACTGATCTCCGCGTACCTCTGGAGTTTTCAAAGGATGTGAGGCCTCCGGTCACGATGAGGTGGGGAACTAGGTCTTTCTCTGTGGTCTCCACAGGGGATTCAGACATCCTTTCGTATTGGGAGATGCAAGACGAGCCTGCATTCAAGTCACTGCAGGGATATCCGGCTTTACTTCGAGTCAGGGCATCGCAGTGTCCATTCCACTTGAAGCCGCAAACTCAGGGTCCCTCTCACATACCTAGAGCTGAGAGAAGCCTCCTCTTGAGGTGCTTGTGGTAAGGTGGTATTTCTCTGCAGTCGAAGCCAGGGACTAACCTCTCATCTCGAGTTGATTTTTGGTCCACAGAACTCTTTCGTGTTGCTCCAGTGACCTCAGGATCGCTCTAGCCTTGAAACAGTGTTCTTGGGGTTTCTCTGGAGTGCCATCAAGGAAATCAAGGCTCCTTTCATGTGTGATGTGCAACACGGAATTGCTCTGCACGCAGTGCAGGCGAATCGGGCCTCATCTCGCGGCGAGGGGGAAGTCTCATGGTTTTTCTCGAGTTGCGGCGGGAACCTGGGGTATATTCTCGAGTTACGACGGGGATGGCCCTTCCACCCACGTGTTTGTTCAGCGACGTCAGGACGCCTGCCTAGTTGTGAGGGACAACTCGGGATTCTCCCCGAGGCTTGGCAGGGCAATTGGGACGCCTCTCCAGCTGAGGCGGGAGACCAACGGTCCCTTTCCACGTGCCACAGGAATCCTGGGACTCCTATCAAGTTTCACGAGGAGTCAGGCATCGTCTCCTTTGGAGGCACTGATCTCCACGTACCTCTGGAGTTTTCAAAGGATGTGAGGCCTCCGGTCGCCATGATGTGGGGAACTAGGTCTTTCTCTGTGGTCTCCACAGGGGATTCAGACATTCTTTCGTCTTGGGAGATGCAAGACGAGCCTGCATTCAAGTCACTGCAGGGATATCCGGCCTTACTTCGCGTCAGGGCATCGCAGTGTCCATTCCACTTGAGGCCGCAAACTCAGGGTCCCTCTCACATACCTAGAACTGAGAGAAGCCTCCTCTTGAGGTGCTTGTGGTAAGGTGGTATTCCTCTGGAGTCGAAGCCAGGGACTACCCTCTCATCTCGAGTTGATTTTTGGTCTACGGAGTTCTTTCGTGTGGCTACAGTGACCTCAGGATCCCTCTAGCCTTGAAACAGTGTTCTTGGGGTTTCTCTGGAGTGCCATCAAGGAAATTAAGGCTCCTTTCATGTGTGATGTGTAACACGGAATTGCTCTGCACGCAGTGCAGGGGAATCGGGCCTCATCTCGCGGCGTGGGGGAAGTCTCATGGTTTTTCTCGATTTGCGGTGGGAACCTGGGGTATATTCTCGAGTTACGACGGGGATGGCCCTTCCACCCACGTGTTTGTTCAGCGACGTCAGGACTCCTGCCTAGTTGCGAGGGACAACTCGGGATTCTCCTCGAGGCTTGGCAGGGAAATTGGGACGCCTCTCCAGCTGAGGTGGGAGACCAAGGGTCCCTTTCCACGTGCCACAGGAATCCTGGGACTCCTATCAAGTTTCACAAGGAGTCAGGCATCGTCTCCTTTGGAGGCACTGATCTACGCGTACCTCTGGAGTTTTCAAAGGATGTGAGGCCTCCGGTCGCGATGAGGTGGGGAACTAGGTCTTTCTCTGTGGTCTCCACAGGGGATTCAGACATCCTTTCGTCTTGGGAGATGCAAGACGAGACTGCATTCAAGTCACTGCAGGGATATCCGGCCTTATTTCAAATCAGGGCATCGCGGTGTCCATTCCACTTGAGGCCACAAACTCAGGGTCCCTCTCACATACCTAGAGCTGAGAGAAGCCTCCTCTTGAGGTGCTTGTGGTAAGGTGGTATTCCTCTGGAGTCGAAGCCAGGGACTAACCTCTCATCTCGAGTTGATTTTTGGTCCACGGAGCTCTTTCATGTTGCTACAGTGACCTCAGCATCCCTCTAGCCTTGAAACAGTGTTCTTGGGGTTTCTCTGGAGTGCCATTAAGGAAATCAAGGCTCCTTTCATGTGTGATGTGCAACACGGAATTGCTCTGCACGCAGGGCAGGGGAATCGGGCCTCATCTCGCGGCGAGGGGGAAGTCTCATGGTTTTTCTCGAGTTGCGGCGGGAACCTGGGGTATATTCTCGAGTTACGACGGGGATGGCCCTTCCACCCACGTGTTTGTTCAGCGACGTCAGGACGCCTGCCTAGTTGTGAGGGACAACTCGGGATTCTCCTCGAGGCTTGGCAGGGCAATTGGGACGCCTCTCCAGCTGAGGGGGGAGACCAAGTGTCCCTTTCCACGTACCACAGGAATCCTGGGACTCCTATCAAGTTTCACGAGGAGTCAGGCATCGTCTCCTTTGGAGGCACTGATCTCTGCATACCTCTGGAGTTTTCAAAGGATGTGAGGCCCCCTGTCGCGATGAGGTGGGGAACTAGGTCTTTCTCTGTGGTCTCCACAGGGGATTCAGACATCCTTTCGTCTTGGAATATGCAAGACGAGCCTGCAATCAAGTCACTTCAGGGATATCCGGCCTTATTTCGAGTCAGGGCATTGCAATGTCCATTCCACTTGAGGCCGCAAACTCAGGGTCCCTCTCACATACCTAGAGCTGCGAGAAGCCTCCTCTTGAGGTGCTTGTGGTAAGGTGGTATTCCTCTGGAGTCGAAGCCAGGGACTAACCTCTCATCTCGAGTTGATTTTTGGTCCACGGAGCTCTTTCGTGTTGCTACAGTGACCTCAGGATCGCTCTAGCCTTAAAACAGTGTTCTTGGGGATTCTCTGGAGTGCCATCAAGGAAATCAAGACTCCTTTCACGTGTGATATGCAACACGGAATTGCTCTGCACGCAGTGCAGGGGAATCGGGCCTCATCTCGCGGCGAGGGGGAAGTCTCATGGTTTTTCTCGAGTTGCGTTGGGAACCTGGGGTATATTCTCGAGTTACGACGGGGATGGCCCTTCCACCCACGTGTTTGTTCCGCGACGTCAGGACTCCTGCCTAGTTGCGAGGGACAACTCGGGATTCTCCTCGAGGCTTGGCAGGGCAATTGGAACGCCTCTCCAGCTGAGGCGGGAGACCAAGGGTCCCTTTCCACGTGCCACAGGAATCCTGGGACTCCTATCAAGTTTCACGAGGAGTCAGGCATCGTCTCCTTTGGAGGCACTGATCTCCACGTACCTCTGGAGTTTTCAAAGGATGTGAGGCCTCCAGTCGCGATGAGGTGGGGAACTAGGCTTTTCTCTGTGGTCTCCACAGGGGATTCAGACATCCTTTCGTCTTGGGAGATGCAAGACGAGCCTGCATTCAAGTCACTGCAGGGATATCCGGCCTTATTTCGAGTCAGGGCATCGCAATGTCCATTCCACTTGAGGCCGCAAACTCAGGGTCCCTCTCACATAGCTAGAGCTGAGAGAAGCCTCCTCTTGAGGTGTTTGTGGTAAGGTTGTATTCCTCTGAAGTCGAAGCCAGGGACTAACCTCTCATCTCGTGTTGATTTTTGGTCCACGGAGCTCTTTCGTGTTGCTACAGTGACCTCAGGATCGCTCTAGCCTTGAAACAGTGTTCTTGGGGTTTCTCTGGAGTGCCATCAAGGAAATCAAGACTCCTTTAATGTGTGATGTGCAACACGGAATTGCTCTGCACGCAGTGCAGGGGAATCGGGCCTCATCTCGCGGCGAGGGGGAAGTCTCATGGTTTTTCTCGAGTTGCGGCGGGAACCTGGGGTATATTCTCGAGTTACAACGGGGATGGCCCTTCCAGCCACGTGTTTGTTCAGCGACGTCAGGACTCCTGCCTAGTTGCGAGGGACAACTCGGGATTCTCCTCGTGGCTTGGCAGGGCAATTGGGACGCTTCACCAGCTGAGGCGGAAGACCAAGGGTCCCTTTCCTCGTGCCACAGGAATCCTGGAACTCTTATGAAGTTTCACGAGGAGTCAGGCATCGTGTCCTTTGGAGGCACTGATCTCCGCGTACCTCTGGAGTTTCAAAGGATGTGAGGCCTCCGGTCGCGATGAGGTGGGGAACTAGGTCTTTCTCTGTGGTTTCCACAGGGGATGCAGACATCCTTTCGTCTTGGGAGATGCAAGACGAGCCTGCATTTAAGTCACTGCAGGGATATCCGGCCTTATTTAGAGTCAGGGCATCGCGGTGTCAATTCCACTTGAGGACGCAAACTCAGGGTCCCTCTCACATACCTAGAGCTGAGAGAAGCCTCCTCTTGAGGTGCTTGTGGTAAGGTGGTATTCCTCTGGAGTCGAAGCCAGGGACTAACCTCTCATCTCGAGTTGATTTTTGGGCCACGGAGCTCCTTCGTGTTGCTACAGTGACCTCAGGATCCCTCTAGCCTTGAAACAGTGTTCTTGGGGTTTCTCTGGAGTGCCATCAAGGAAATCAAGACTCCTTTCATGTGTGATGTGCAACCCGGAATTGCTCTGCACGCAGTGCAGGGGAATCGGGCCTCATCTCGCGGCGAGGGGGAAGTCTCATGGTTTTTCTCGAGTTGCGGCGGGAACCTGGGGTATATTCTCGAGTTACGACGGGGATGGCCCGTCCACCCACGTGTTTGTTCAGCGACGTCAGGACTCCTGCCTAGTTGCGAGGGAAAACTCGGGATTCTCCTCGAGGCTTGGCCGGGCAATTGGGACCCCTCTCCAGGTGAGGCGGGAGGCCAAGGGTCCCTTTCCACGTGCCACTGGAATCCTGGGACTCCTATGAAGTTTCACGAGGAGTCAGGCATCGTCTCCTTTGGAGGCACTGATCTCCGCGTACCTCTGGAGTTTTCAAAGGATGTGAGGCCTCCGGTCGCCATGAGGGGGGAACTAGGTCTTTCTCTGTGCTCTCCACAGTGGATGCAGACATCCTTTCGTCTTGGGAGATGCAAGACAAGCCTGCATTCAAGTCACTGCAGGGATATCCGGCCTTATTTCGCGTCAGGGCATCGCAGTGTCGATTCCACTTGAGGCCGCAAAATCAGGGTCCCTCTCACATACCTAGAGCTGAGAGATGCCTCCTCTTGAGGTGCTTGTGGTAAGGTGGTATTCCTCTGGAGTCGAAGCCAGGGACTAACCTCTCATCTCGAGTTGATTTTTGTCCACGGAGCACTTTCGTGTTGCTACAGTGACCTCAGGATCCCTCTAGCCTTGAAACAGTGTTCTTGGGGTTTCTCTGGAGTGCCATCAAGGAAATCAAGGCTTCTTTCACCTGTGATGTGCAACACGGAATTGCTCTGCACACAGTGCAGGGGAATCGGGCCTCATCTCGCGGCGAGGGGGAAATCTCATGGTTTTTCTCGAGTTGCGGCGGGAACCTGGGGTATATTCTCGAGTTACGACGGGGATGGACCTTCCACACACGTGCTTGTTCAGCGACGTCAGGACTCCTGGCTAGTTGCGAGGGAAACTCGGGATTCTCCTCGAGGCTTGGCAGGGCAATTGGGACGCCTCTCCAGATGAGGCGGGAGACCAAGGGTACCTTTCCACGTGCCACTGGAATCCTGGGACTCCTATGAAGTTTCACGAGGAGTCAGGCATCGTCTCCTTTGGAGGCACTGATCTCCGCGTACCTCTGGAGTTTTCAAAGGATGTGAGGCCTCCGGTCACGATGAGGTGGGGAACTAGGTCTTTCTCTGTGGTCTCCACAGGGGATTCAGACATCCTTTCGTATTGGGAGATGCAAGACGAGCCTGCATTCAAGTCACTGCAGGGATATCCGGCCTTACTTCGAGTCAGGGCATCGCAGTGTCCATTCCACTTGAAGCCGCAAACTCAGGGTCCCTCTCACATACCTAGAGCTGAGAGAAGCCTCCTCTTGAGGTGCTTGTGGTAAGGTGGTATTTCTCTGCAGTCGAAGCCAGGGACTAACCTCTCATCTCGAGTTGATTTTTGGTCCACAGAACTCTTTCGTGTTGCTCCAGTGACCTCAGGATCGCTCTAGCCTTGAAACAGTGTTCTTGGGGTTTCTCTGGAGTGCCATCAAGGAAATCAAGGCTCCTTTCATGTGTGATGTGCAACACGGAATTGCTCTGCACGCAGTGCAGGCGAATCGGGCCTCATCTCGCGGCGAGGGGGAAGTCTCATGGTTTTTCTCGAGTTGCGGCGGGAACCTGGGGTATATTCTCGAGTTACGACGGGGATGGCCCTTCCACCCACGTGTTTGTTCAGCGACGTCAGGACTCCTGCCTAGTTGCGAGGGACAACTCGGGATTCTCCCCGAGGCTTGGCAGGGCAATTGGGACGCCTCTCCAGCTGAGGCGGGAGACCAACGGTCCCTTTCCACGTGCCACAGGAATCCTGGGACTCCTATCAAGTTTCACGAGGAGTCAGGCATCGTCTCCTTTGGAGGCACTGATCTCCACGTACCTCTGGAGTTTTCAAAGGATGTGAGGCCTCCGGTCGCCATGATGTGGGGAACTAGGTCTTTCTCTGTGGTCTCCACAGGGGATTCAGACATTCTTTCGTCTTGGGAGATGCAAGACGAGCCTGCATTCAAGTCACTGCAGGGATATCCGGCCTTACTTCGCGTCAGGGCATCGCAGTGTCCATTCCACTTGAGGCCGCAAACTCAGGGTCCCTCTCACATACCTAGAACTGAGAGAAGCCTCCTCTTGAGGTGCTTGTGGTAAGGTGGTATTCCTCTGGAGTCGAAGCCAGGGACTACCCTCTCATCTCGAGTTGATTTTTGGTCTACGGAGTTCTTTCGTGTGGCTACAGAGACCTCAGGATCCCTCTAGCCTTGAAACAGTGTTCTTGGGGTTTCTCTGGAGTGCCATCAAGGAAATTAAGGCTCCTTTCATGTGTGATGTGTAACACGGAATTGCTCTGCACGCAGTGCAGGGGAATCGGGCCTCATCTCGCGGCGTGGGGGAAGTCTCATGGTTTTTCTCGATTTGCGGTGGGAACCTGGGGTATATTCTCGAGTTACGACGGGGATGGCCCTTCCACCCACGTGTTTGTTCAGCGACGTCAGGACTCCTGCCTAGTTGCGAGGGACAACTCGGGATTCTCCTCGAGGCTTGGCAGGGAAATTGGGACGCCTCTCCAGCTGAGGTGGGAGACCAAGGGTCCCTTTCCACGTGCCACAGGAATCCTGGGACTCCTATCAAGTTTCACAAGGAGTCAGGCATCGTCTCCTTTGGAGGCACTGATCTACGCGTACCTCTGGAGTTTTCAAAGGATGTGAGGCCTCCGGTCGCGATGAGGTGGGGAACTAGGTCTTTCTCTGTGGTCTCCACAGGGGATTCAGACATCCTTTCGTCTTGGGAGATGCAAGACGAGACTGCATTCAAGTCACTGCAGGGATATCCGGCCTTATTTCAAATCAGGGCATCGCGGTGTCCATTCCACTTGAGGCCACAAACTCAGGGTCCCTCTCACATACCTAGAGCTGAGAGAAGCCTCCTCTTGAGGTGCTTGTGGTAAGGTGGTATTCCTCTGGAGTCGAAGCCAGGGACTAACCTCTCATCTCGAGTTGATTTTTGGTCCACGGAGCTCTTTCGTGTTGCTACAGTGACCTCAGCATCCCTCTAGCCTTGAAACAGTGTTCTTGGGGTTTCTCTGGAGTGCCATTAAGGAAATCAAGGCTCCTTTCATGTGTGATGTGCAACACGGAATTGCTCTGCACGCAGGGCAGGGGAATCGGGCCTCATCTCGCGGCGAGGGGGAAGTCTCATGGTTTTTCTCGAGTTGCGGCGGGAACCTGGGGTATATTCTCGAGTTACGACGGGGATGGCCCTTCCACCCACGTGTTTGTTCAGCGACGTCAGGACGCCTGCCTAGTTGTGAGGGACAACTCGGGATTCTCCTCGAGGCTTGGCAGGGCAATTGGGACGCCTCTCCAGCTGAGGGGGGAGACCAAGTGTCCCTTTCCACGTACCACAGGAATCCTGGGACTCCTATCAAGTTTCACTAGGAGTCAGGCATCGTCTCCTTTGGAGGCACTGATCTCTGCATACCTCTGGAGTTTTCAAAGGATGTGAGGCCCCCTGTCGCGATGAGGTGGGGAACTAGGTCTTTCTCTGTGGTCTCCACAGGGGATTCAGACATCCTTTCGTCTTGGAATATGCAAGACGAGCCTGCAATCAAGTCACTTCAGGGATATCCGGCCTTATTTCGAGTCAGGGCATTGCAATGTCCATTCCACTTGAGGCCGCAAACTCAGGGTCCCTCTCACATACCTAGAGCTGCGAGAAGCCTCCTCTTGAGGTGCTTGTGGTAAGGTGGTATTTCTCTGGAGTCGAAGCCAGGGACTAACCTCTCATCTCGAGTTGATTTTTGGTCCACGGAGCTCTTTCGTGTTGCTACAGTGACCTCAGGATCGCTCTAGCCTTAAAACAGTGTTCTTGGGGATTCTCTGGAGTGCCATCAAGGAAATCAAGACTCCTTTCACGTGTGATATGCAACACGGAATTGCTCTGCACGCAGTGCAGGGGAATCGGGCCTCATCTCGCGGCGAGGGGGAAGTCTCATGGTTTTTCTCGAGTTGCGTCGGGAACCTGGGGTATATTCTCGAGTTACGACGGGGATGGCCCTTCCACCCACGTGTTTGTTCAGCGACGTCAGGACTCCTGCCTAGTTGCGAGGGACAACTCGGGATTCTCCTCGAGGCTTGGCAGGGCAATTGGAACGCCTCTCCAGCTGAGGCGGGAGACCAAGGGTCCCTTTCCACGTGCCACAGGAATCCTGGGACTCCTATCAAGGTTCACGAGGAGTCAGGCATCGTCTCCTTTGGAGGCACTGATCTCCACGTACCTCTGGAGTTTTCAAAGGATGTGAGGCCTCCGGTCGCGATGAGGTGGGGAACTAGGTCTTTCTCCGTGGTCTCCACAGGGGATTCAGACAGCCTTTCGTTTTGGGATATGCAAGACGAGCCTGCATTTAAGTCAGTGCAGGGATATCCGGCCTTATTTCGAGTCAGGGCATTGCAATGTCTATTCCACTTGAGGCCGCAAACTCAGGGTCCCTCTCACATACATAGAGCTGCGAGAAGCCTCCTCTTGAGGTGCTTGTGGTAAGGTTGTATTCCTCTGGAGTCGAAGCCAGGGACTAACCTCTCATCTCGAGTTGATTTTTGGTCCACGGAGCTCTTTCGTGTTGCTACAGTGACCTCAGGATCGCTCTAGCCTTGAAACAGTGTTCTCGGGGATTCTCTGGAGTGCCATCAAGGAAATCAAGACTCCTTTCATGTGTGATGTGCAACACGGAATTGCTCTGCACGCAGTGCAGGGGAATCGGGCCTCATCTCGCGGCGAGGGGGAAGTCTCATGGTTTTTCTCGAGTTGCGGCGGGAACCTGGGGTATATTCTCGAGTTACGACGGGGATGGCCCTTCCAGCCACGTGTTTGTTCAGCGACGTCAGGACTCCTGCCTAGTTGCGAGGGACAACTCGGGATTCTCCTCGAGGCTTGGCAGGGCAATTGGGACGCCTCTCCAGCTGAGGCGGGAGACCAAGGGTCCCTTTCCACGTGCCACAGGAATCCTGGGACTCCTATCAAGGTTCACGAGAAGTCAGGCATCGTCTCCTTTGGAGGCACTGATCTCCACGTACCTCTGGAGTTTTCAAAGGATGTGAGGCCTCCGGTCGCCATGAGGTGGGGAACTAGGTCTTTCTCTGTGGTCTCCACAGGGGATTCAGACATCCTTTCGTCTTGGGAGATGCAAGACGAGCCTGCATTCAAGTCACTGCAGGGATATCCGGCCTTATTTCGAGTCAGGGCATCGCAATGTCCATTCCACTTGAGGCTGCAAACTCCGGGTCCCTCTCACATTGCTAGAGCTGAGAGAAGCCTCCTCTTGAGGTGCTTGTGGTAAGGTGGTATTCCTCTGGAGTCGAAGCCAGGGACTAACCTCTCATCTCGAGTTGATTTTTGGTCCACGGAGCACTTTCGTGTTGCTACAGTGACCTCAGGATCCCTCTAGCCTTGAAACAGTGTTCTTGGGGTTTCTCTGGAGTGCCATCAAGGAAATCAAGACTCCTTTCATGTGTGATGTGCAACACGGAATTGCTCTGCACGCAGTGCAGGGGAATCGGGCCTCATCTCGCGGCGAGGGGGAAGTCTCATGGTTTTTCTCGAGTTGCGGCGGGAACCTGGGGTATATTCTCGAGTTACGACGGGGATGGCCCTTCCACACACGTGTTTGTTCAGCGACGTCAGGACTCCTGCCTAGTTGCGAGGGACAACTCGGGATTCTCCTCGAGGCTTGGCAGGGCAATTGGGACGCCTCTCCAGCTGAAGCGGGAGACCATGGGTCCCTTTCCACGTGCCACAGGAATCCTGGGACTCCTATCAAATTTCACGAGGAGTCAGGCATCGTGTCCTTTGGAGACACTGATCTCCGCGTACCTCTGGAGTTTTCAAAGGATGTGAGGCCTCCGGTCGCGATGAGGTGGGGAACTAGGTCTTTCTCTGTGGTCTCCACAGGGGATTCAGACATCCTTTCGTCTTGGGAGATGCAAGACGAGCCTGCATTCAAGTCACTGCAGGGATATCCGGCCTTATTTCGAGTCAGGGCATCGCACTGTCCATTCCACTTGAGGCCGCAAACTCAGGGTCACTGTCACATACCTAGAGCTGCGAGAAGCCTCCTCTTGAGGTGCTTGTGGTAAGGTTGTATTCCTCTGGAGTCGAAGCCAGGGACTAACCTCTCATCTCGAGTTGATTTTTGGTCCACGGAGCTCTTTCGTGTTGCTACAGTGACCTCAGGATCCGTCTAGCCTTGAAACAGTGTTCTTGGGGTTTCTCTGGAGTGCCATCAAGTAAATCAAGACTCCTTTCATGTGTGATGTGCAACACGGAATTGCTCTGCACGCAGTGCATGGGAATCGGGCCTCATCTCGCGGCGAGGGGGAAGTCTCATGGTTTTTCTCGAGTTGCGGCGGGAACCTGGGGTATATTCTCGAGTTACGACGGGGATGGCCCTTCCAGCCACGTGTGTGTTCAGCGACGTCAGGACTCCTTCCTAGTTGCGAGGGACATCTCGGGATTCTCCTCGAGGCTTGGCAGGGCAATTGGGACGCCTCTCCAGCTGAGGCGGAAGACCAAGGGTCCCTTTCCACGTGCCACAGGAATCCTGGGACTCCTATCAAGTTTCACGAGGAGTCAGGCATCGTCTCCTTTGGAGGCACTGATCTCCGCGTACCTCTGGAGTTTTCAAAGGATGTGAGGCCTCCGGTCGCGATGAGGTGGGGAACTAGGTCTTTCTCTGTGGTCTCCACAGGGGATTCAGACAGCCTTTCGTTTTGGGATATGCAAGATGAGCCTGCATTTAAGTCAGTGCAGGGATATCCGGCCTTATTTCGAGTCAGGGCATTGCAATGTCTATTCCACTTGAGGCCGCAAACTCAGGGTCCCTCTCACATACATAGAGCTGCGAGAAGCCTCCTCTTGAGGTGCTTGTGGTAAGGTGGTATTCCTCTGGAGTCGAAGCCAGGGACTAACCTCTCATCTCGAGTTGATTTTTGGTCCACGGAGCTCTTTCGTGTTGCTACAGTGACCTCAGGATCGCTCTAGCCTTAAAACAGTGTTCTTGGGGATTCTCTGGAGTGCCATCAAGGAAATCAAGACTCCTTTCACGTGTGATGTGCAACACGGAATTGCTCTTCACGCAGTGCAGGGGAATCGGGCCTCATCTCGCGGCGAGGGGGAAGTCTCATGGTTTTTCTCGAGTTGCGTCGGGAACCTGGGGTATATTCTCGAGTTACGACGGGGATGGCCCTTCCACCCACGTGTTTGTTCAGCGATGTCAGGACTCCTGCCTAGTAGCGAGGGACAACTCGGGATTCTCCTCGAGGCTTGGCAGGGCAATTAGAACGCCTCTCCAGCTGAGGCGGGAGACCAAGGGTCCCTTTCCACGTGCCACAGGAATCCTTGGACTCCTATCAAGATTCACGAGGAGTCAGGCATCGTCTCCTTTGGAGGCACTGATCTCCACGTACCTCTGGAGTTTTCAAAGGATGTGAGGCCTCCGGTCGCGATGAGGTGGGAAACTAGGTCTTTCTCAGTGGTCTCCACAGGGGATTCAGACAGCCTTTCGTTTTGGGATATGCAAGACGAGCCTGCATTTAAGTCAGTGCAGGGATATCCGGCCTTATTTCGAGTCAGGGCATTGCAATGTCTATTCCACTTGAGGCCGCAAACTCAGGGTCCCTCTCACATACATAGAGCTGCGAGAAGCCTCCTCTTGAGGTGCTTGTGGTAAGGTTGTATTCCTCTGGAGTCGAAGCCAGGGACTAACCTCTCATCTCGAGTTGATTTTTGGTCCACGGAGCTCTTTCGTGTTGCTACAGTGACCTCAGGATCGCTCTAGCCTTGAAACAGTGTTCTTGGGGATTCTCTGGAGTGCCATCAAGGAAATCAAGACTCCTTTCATGTGTGATGTGCAACACGGAATTGCTCTCCACGCAGTGCAGGGGAATCGGGCCTCATCTCGCGGCGAGGGGGAAGTCTCATGGTTTTTCTCGAGTTGCGGCGGGAACCTGGGGTATATTCTCGAGTTACGACGGGGATGGCCCTTCCAGCCACGTGTTTGTTCAGCGACGTCAGGACTCCTGCCTAGTTGCGAGGGACAACTCGGGATTCTCCTCGAGGCTTGGCAGGGCAATTGGGACGCCTCTCCAGCTGAGGCGGGAGACCAAGGGTCCCTTTCCACGTGCCACAGGAATCCTGGGACTCCTATCAAGGTTCACGAGGAGTCAGGCATCGTCTCCTTTGGAGGCACTGATCTCCACGTACCTCTGGAGTTTTCAAAGGATGTGAGGCCTCCGGTCGCCATGAGGTGGGGAACTAGGTCTTTCTCTGTGGTCTCCACAGGGGATTCAGACATCCTTTCGTCTTGGGAGATGCAAGACGAGCCTGCATTCAAGTCACTGCAGGGATATCCGGCCTTATTTCGAGTCAGGGCATCGCAATGTCCATTCCACTTGAAGCTGCAAACTCAGGGTCCCTCTCACATTGCTAGAGCTGAGAGAAGCCTCCTCTTGAGGTGCTTGTGGTAAGGTTGTATTCCTCTGGAGTCGAAGCCAGGGACTAACCTCTCATCTCGAGTTGATTTTTGGTCCACGGAGCACTTTCGTGTTGCTACAGTGACCTCAGGATCGCTCTAGCCTTGAAACAGTGTTCTTGGGGTTTCTCTGGAGTGCCATCAAGGAAATCAAGACTCCTTTCATGTGTGATGTGCAACACGGAATTGCTCTGCACGCAGTGCAGGGGAATCGGGCCTCATCTCGCGGCGAGGGGGAAGTCTCATGGTTTTTCTCGAGTTGCGGCGGGAACCTGGGGTATATTCTCGAGTTACGACGGGGATGGCCCTTCCACACACGTGTTTGTTCAGCGACGTCAGGACTCCTGCCTAGTTGCGAGGGACAACTCGGGATTCTCCTCGAGGCTTGGCAGGGCAATTGGGACGCCTCTCCAGCTGAGGCGGGAGACCAAGGGTCCCTTTCCACGTGCCACAGGAATCGTGGGACTCCTATCAAGTTTCACGAGGAGTCAGGCATCGTCTCCTTTGGAGCCACTGAACTCCACGTACCTCTCGAGTTTTCAAAGGATGTGAGGCCTCCGGTCGCGATGAGGTGGGGAACTAGGCTTTTCTCTGTGGTCTCCACAGGGGATTCAGACATCCTTTCGTCTTGTGAGATGCAAGACGAGCCTGCATTCAAGTCAGTGCAGGATTATCCGGCCTTATTTCGAGTCAGGGCATCGCAATGTCCATTCCACTTGAGGCCGCAAACTCAGGGTCCCTCTCACATAGCTAGAGCTGAGAGAAACCTCCTCTTGAGGTGCTTGTGGTAAGGTTGTATTCCTCTGGAGTCGAAGCCAGGGACTAACCTCTCATCTCGAGTTGATTTTTGGTCCACGGAGCTCTTTCGTGTTGCTACAGTGACCTCAGGATCGCTCTAGCCTTAAAACAGTGTTCTTGGGGTTTCTCTGGAGTGCCATCAAGGAAATCAAGGCCCCTTTGCTGGGTGATGTGCAACACGGAATTGCTCTGCACGCAGTGCAGGGGAATCGGGCCTCATCTCGCGGCGAGGGGGAAGTCTCATGGTTTTTCTCGAGTTGCGGCGGGAACCTGGGGTATATTCTCGAGTTACAACGGGGATGGCCCTTCCAGCCACGTGTTTGTTCAGCGACGTCAGGACTCCTGCCTAGTTGCGAGGAACAACTCGGGATTCTCCTCGAGGCTTGGCAGGGCAATTGGGACGCTTCACCAGCTGAGGCGGAAGACCAAGGTTACCTTTCCTCGTGCCACACGAATCCTGGGACTCCTATGAAGTTTCACGAGGAGTCAGGCATCGTGTCCTTTGGAGGCACTGATCTCCGCGTACCTCTGGAGTTTCAAAGGATGTGAGGCCTCCGGTCGCGATGAGGTGGGGAACTAGGTCTTTCTCTGTGGTCTCCACAGGGGATGCAGACATCCTTTCGTCTTGGGAGATGCAAGACGAGCCTGCATTCAAGTCACTGCAGGGATATCCGGCCTTATTTCGAGTCAGGGCATCGCGGTGTCCATTCCACTTGAGGCCGCAAACTCAGGGTCCCTCTCACATACCTAGAGCTGACAGAAGCCTCCTCTTGAGGTGCTTGTGGTAAGGTGGTATTCCTCTGGAGTTGAAGCCAGGGACTAACCTCTCATCTCGAGTTGATTTGTGGTCCACGGAGCTCTTTCGTGTGGCTACAGTGACCTCAGGATCCCTCTAGCCTTGAAACAGTGTTCTTGGGGTTTCTGTGGAGAGCCATCAAGGAAATCAAGACTCCTTTCATGTGTGATGTGCAACACGGAATTGCTCTGCACGCAGTGCAGGGGAATCGGGCCTCATCTCGCAGCGAGGGGGAAGTCTCATGGTTTTTCTCGAGTTGCGGCGGGAACCTGGGGTATATTCTCGAGTTACGACGGGGATGGCCCTTCCAGCCACGTGTGTGTTCAGCGACGTCAGGACTCCTGCCTAGTTGCGAGGGACAACTCGGGATTCTCCTCGAGGCTTGGCCGGGCAGTTGGGACGCCTCTCCAGCTGAGGGGGGAGGCCAAGGGTCCCTTTCCACGTGCCACAGGAATCCTGGGACTCCTATCAAGTTTCACGAGGAGTCAGGCATCGTCTCCTTTGGAGGCACTGATCTCCGCGTACCTCTGGAGTTTTCAAAGGATGTGAGGCCTCCGGTCGCCATGAGGGGGGAACTAGGTCTTTCTCTGTGGTCTCCACAGGGGATGCAGACATCCTTTCGTCTTGGGAGATGCAAGACAAGCCTGCATTCAAGTCACTGCAGGGATATCCGGCCTTATTTCGCGTCAGGGCATCGCAGTGTCGATTCCACTTGAGGCCGCAAAATCAGGGTCCCTCTCACATACCTAGAGCTGAGAGATGCCCCCTCTTGAGGTGCTTGTGGTAAGGTGGTATTCCTCTGGAGTAGAAGCCAGGGACTAACCTCTCATCTCGAGTTGATTTTTGTCCACGGAGCATTTTCGTGTTGCTACAGTGACCTCAGGATCCCTCTAGCCTTGAAACAGTGTTCTTGGGGTTTCTCTGGAGTGCCATCAAGGAAATCAAGGCTCCTTTCACGTGTGATGTGCAACACGGAATTGCTCTGCACGCAGTGCAGGGGAATCGGGCCTCATCTCGCGGCGAGGGGGAAGTCTCATGGTTTTTCTCGAGTTGCGGCGGGAACCTGGGGTATATTCTCGAGTTACGACGGGGATGGCCCTTCCACACACGTGTTTGTTCAGCGACGTCAGGATTCCTGCCTAGTTGCGAGGGAAACTCGGGATTCTCCTCGAGGCTTGGCAGGGCAATTTGGACGCCTCTCCAGATGCGGCGGGAGACCAAGGGTCCCTTTCCATGTACCACAGGAATCCTGGGACTCCTATCAAGTTTCACGAGGAGTCAGGCATCGTCTCCTTTGGAGGCACTGATCTCCGCGTACCTCTGGAGTTTTCAAAGGATGTGAGGCCTCCGGTCGCCATGAGGGGGGAACTAGGTCTTTCTCTGTGGTCTCCACAGGGGATGCAGACATCCTTTCGTCTTGGGAGATGCAAGACAAGCCTGCATTCAAGTCACTGCAGGGATATCCGGCCTTATTTCGCGTCAGGGCATCGCAGTGTCGATTCCACTTGAGGCCGCAAAATCAGGGTCCCTCTCACATACCTAGAGCTGAGAGATGCCCCCTCTTGAGGTGCTTGTGGTAAGGTGGTATTCCTCTGGAGTAGAAGCCAGGGACTAACCTCTCATCTCGAGTTGATTTTTGTCCACGGAGCATTTTCGTGTTGCTACAGTGACCTCAGGATCCCTCTATCCTTGAAACAGTGTTCTTGGGGTTTCTCTGGAGTGCCATCAAGGAAATCAAGGCTCCTTTCACGTGTGATGTGCAACACGGAATTGCTCTGCACGCAGTGCAGGGGAATCGGGCCTCATCTCGCGGTGAGGGGGAAGTCTCATGGTTTTTCTCGAGTTTCGGCGGGAACCTGGGGTATATTCTCGAGTTACGACGGGGATGGCCCTTCCACACACGTGTTTGTTCAGCGACGTCAGGATTCCTGCCTAGTTGCGAGGGAAACTCGGGATTCTCCTCGAGGCTTGGCAGGGCAATTGGGACGCCTCTCCAGATGCGGCGGGAGACCAAGGGTCCCTTTCCATGTACCACAGGAATCCTGGGACTCCTATCAAGTTTCACAAGGAGTCAGGCATCGTCTCCTTTGGAGGCACTGATCTCCGCGTACCTCTGGAGTTTTCAAAAGATGTGAGGCTTCCGGTCACGATGAGGTGGGGAACTAGGTCTTTCTCTGTGGTCTCCACAGGGGATTCAGACATTCTTTCGTATTGGGAGATGCAAGACGAGCCTGCATTCAAGTCATTGCAGCGATATCCGGCCTTACTTCGAGTCAGGGCATCGCAGTGTCCATTCCACTTGAGGCCGCAAACTCAGGGTCCCTCTCACATACCTAGAGCTGAGAGAAGCCTCCTCTTGAGGTGCTTGTGGTAAGGTGGTATTCCTCTGCAGTCGAAGCCAGGGAGTAACCTCTCATCTCGAGTTGATTTTTGGTCCACAGAGCTCGTTCGTGTTGCTCCAGTGACCTCAGGATCGCTCTAGCCTGGAAACAGTATTCTTGGGGTTTCTCTGGAGTGCCATTAAGGAAATCAAGGCTCCTTTCATGTGTGATGTGCAACACGGAATTGCTCTGCACGCAGTGCAGGGAAATCGGGCCTCATCTCGCGGCGAGGGGGAAGTCTCATGGTTTTTCTCGAGTTGCGGCGGGAACCTGGGGTATATTCTCGAGTTACGACGGGGATGGCCCTTCCAGCCACGTGTTTGTTCAGCGACGTCAGGACTCCTGCCTAGTTGCGAGGGACAACTCGGGATTCTCCTCGAGGCTTGGCAGGGCAATTGGGACGCCTCTCCAGCTGAGGCGGGAGACCAAGTGTCCCTTTCCACGTGCCACAGGAATCCTGGGACTCCTATCAAGTTTCACGAGGAGTCAGGCATCGTCTCCTTTGGAGGCACGGATCTCCACGTACCTCTGAAGTTTTCAAAGGATGTGAGGCCTCCGGTCGCCATGATGTGGGGAACTAGGTCTTTCTCTGTGGTCTCGACAGGGGATTCAGACATCCTTTCGTCTTGGGAGATGCAAGACGAGCCTGCATTCAAGTCACTGCTGGGATATCCAGCCTTACTTCGCGTCAGGGCATCGCAGTGTCCATTCCACTTGAGGCCGCAAACTCAGGGTCCCTCTCACATACCTAGAGCTGAAAGAAGCCTCCTCTTGAGGTGCTTGTGGTAAGGTGGTATTCCTCTGGAGTCGAAGCCAGGGACTACCCTCTCATCTCGAGTTGATTTTTGGTCCACGGAGCTCTTTCGTGTGGCTACAGTGACCTCAGGATCCCTCTAGCCTTGAAACAGTGTTCTTGGGGTTTCTCTGGAGTGCCATCAGGGAAATCAAGGCTCCTTTCATGTGTGATGTGCAACACGGAATTGCTCTGCACGCAGTGCAGGGGAATTGGGACTCATCTCGCGGCGAGGGGGAAGTCTCATGGTTTTTCTCGAGTTGCGGCGGGAACCTGGGGTATATTCTCGAGTTACGACGGGGATGGCCCTTCCACCCACGTGTTTGTTCAGCGACGTCAGGACGCCTGCCTAGTTGTGAGGGACAACTCGGGATTCTCCTCGAGGCTTGGCAGGGCAATTGGGACGCCTCTCCAGCTGAGGCGGCAGACCAAGTGTCCCTTTTCACGTACCACAGGAATCCTGGGATCCTATCAAGTTTCACGAGGAGTCAGGCATCGTCTCCTTTGGAGGCACTGATCTCTGCATACCTCTGGAGTTTTCAAAGGATGTGAGGCCCCCTGTTGCGATGAGGTAGGGAACTAGGTCTTTCTCTGTGGTCTCCACAGGGGATTCAGACATCCTTTCGTCTTGGGAGATGCAAGACGAGCCTGCATTCAAGTCACTGCAGGGATATCCGGCCTTATTTCGAGTCAGGGCATCGCGGTGTCCATTCCACTTGAGGCCTCAAACTCAGGGTCCCTCTCACATACCTAGAGCTGAGAGAAGCCTCCTCTTGAGGTGCTTGTGGTAAGGTGGTATTCCTCTGGAGTCGAAGCCAGGGACTCACCTCTCATCTCGAGTTGATTTTTGGTCCACGGAGCTCTTTCGTGTGGCTACAGTGACCTCAGGATCGCTCTAGCCTTGAAACAGTGTTCTTGGGGTTTCTCTGGAGTGCCATCAAGGAAATCAAGACTCCTTTCATGTGTGATGTGCAACACGGAATTGCTCTTCACGCAGTGCAGGGGAATCGGGCCTCATCTCGCGGTGAGGGGGAAGTCTCATGGTTTTTCTCGAGTTGCGGCGGGAACCTGGGGTATATTCTCAAGTTACGACGGGGATGGCCCTTCCAGCCACGTGTGTGTTCAGCGACGTCAGGACTCCTGCCTAGTTGCGAGGGACAACTCGGGATTCTCCTCGAGGCTTGGCAGGGCAATTGGGACGCCTCTCCACCTGAGGCGGGAGACCAAGGGTCCCTTTCCACGTGCCACAGGAATCCTGGGACTCCTATCAAGTTTCACGAGGAGTCAGACATCGTCTCCTTTGGAGGCACTGATCTCCACGTACCTCTGGAGTTTTCAAAGGATGTGAGGCCTCCGGTCGCGATGAGGTGGGGAACTAGGCTTTTCTCTGTGGTCTCCACAGGGGATTCAGACATCCTTTCGTCTTGGGAGATGCAAGACGAGCCTGCATTTAAGTCACTGCAGGGATATCCGGCCTTATTTCGCGTCAGGGCATCGCAGTGTAGATTCCACTTGAGGCCGCAAACTCAGGGTCCCTCTCACATAGCTAGAGCTGAGAGAAGCCTCCTCTTGAGGTGCTTGTGGTAAGGTTGTATTCCTCTGGAGTCGAAGCCAGGGACTAACCTCTCATCTCGAGATGATTTTTGCTCCACGGAGCTCTTTCGTGTTGCTACAGTGACCTCAGGATCCCTCTAGCCTTGAAACAGTGTTCTTGGGGTTTCTCTGGAGTGCCATCAAGGAAATCAAGACTCCTTTCATGTGTGATGTGCAACACGGAATTGCTCTGCACGCAGTGCAGGGGAATCGAGCCTCATCTCGCGGCGAGGGGGAAGTCTCATGGTTTTTCTCGAGTTGCGGCGGGAAACTGGGGTATATTCTCGAGTTACGACGGGGATGGCCCTTCCACCCACGTGTTTGTTCAGCAACGTCAGGACTCCTGCCTATTTGCGAGGGACAACTCGGGATTCTCCTCGAGGCTTGGCAGGGCAATTGGGACACCTCTCCAGCTGAGGCGGGAGACCAAGGGTCCCTTTCCACGTGCCACAGGAATCCTGGGACTCCTATCAAGTTTCACGAGGAGTCAGGCATCGTCTCCTTTGGAGGCACTGATCTCCACGTACCTCTGGAGTTTTCAAAGGATGTGAGGCTTCCGGTCGCGATGAGGTGGGGAACTAGGTCTTTCTCTGTGGTCTCCACAGGGGATTCAGACATCCTTTCGTCTTGGGAGATGCAAGACGAGCCTGCATTCAAGTCACTGCAGGGATATCCGGCCTTATTTCGAGTCAGGGCATCGCAATGTCCATTCCACTTGAGGCCGCAAACTCAGGGTCCCTCTCACATACCTAGAGCTGAGAGAAGCCTCCTCTTGAGGTGCTTGTGGTAAGGTGGTATTCCTCTGGAGTCGAAGCCAGGGACTAACCTCTCATCTCGAGTTGATTTTTGGTCCACGGAGCTCTTTCGTGTTGCTACAGTGACCTCAGGATCGCTCTAGCCTTGAAACAGTGTTCTTGGGGTTTCTCTGGAGTGCCATCAAGGAAATCAAGACTCCTTTCATGTGTGATGTGCAACACGGAATTGCTCTGCACGCAGTGCAGGGGAATCGGGCCTCATCTCGCAGCGAGGGGGAAGTCTCATGGTTTTTCTCGAGTTGCGGCGGGAACCTGGGGTATATTCTCGAGTTACGACGGGGATGGCCCTTCCAGCAACGTGTTTGTTCAGCGACGTCAGGACTCCTGCCTAGTTGCGAGGGACAACTCGGGATTCTCCTCGAGGCTTGGCAGAGCAATTGGGACGCCTCTCCAGCTGAGGCGGGAGACCAAGTGTCCCTTTCCACGTGCCACAGGAATCGTGGGACTCCTATCAAGTTTCACGAGGAGTCAGGCATCGTCTCCTTTGGAGGCACTGATCTCCACGTACCTCTGGAGTTTTCAAAGGATGTGAGGCCTCCGGTCGCGATGAGGTGGGGAACTAGGCTTTTCTCTGTGGTCTCCACAGGGGATTCAGACATCTTTTCGTCTTGGGAGATGCAAAACGAGCCTGCATTCAAGTCACTGCAGAGATATCCGGCCTTATTTCGAGTCAGGGCATCGCAGTGTCGATTCCACTTGAGGCCGCAAACTCAGGGTCCCTCTCACATAGCTAGAGCTGAGAGAAGCCTCCTCTTGAGGTGCTTGTGGTAAGGTTGTTTTCCTCTGGAGTCGAAGCCAGGGACTAACCTTTCATCTCGAGTTGATTTTTGGTCCACGGAGCTCTTTCGTGTTGCTACAGTGACCTCAGGATCGCTCTAGCCTTGAAACAGTGTTCTTGGGGTTTCTCTGGAGTGCCATCAAGGAAATCAATACTCCTTTCATGTGTGATGTGCAACACGGAATTACTCTGCACGCAGTGCAGGGGAATCGGGCCTCATCTCGCGGCAAGGGGGAAGTCTCATGGTTTTTCTCGAGTTGCGGCGGGAAACTGGGGTATATTCTCGAGTTACGAAGGGGATGGCCCTTCCACCCACGTGTTTGTTCAGCAACGTCAGGACTCCTGCCTATTTGCGAGGGACAACTCGGGATTCTCCTCGAGGCTTGGCAGGGCAATTGGGACACCTCTCCAGCTGAGGCGGGAGACCATGGTTCCCTTTCCACGTGCCACAGCAATCCTGGGACTCCTATCAAGTTTCACGAGGAGTCAGGCATCGTCTCCTTTGGAGGCACTGATCTCCACGTACCTCTGGAGTTTTCAAAGGATGTGAGGCCTCCGGTCGCGATGAGGTGGGGAACTACGCTTTTCTCTGTGGTCTCCACAGGGGATTCAGACATCCTTTCGTCTTGGGAGATGCAAGACGAGCCTGTATTCAAGTCACTGCAGGGATATCCGGCCTTATTTCGAGTCAGGGCATCGCAGTGTCGATTCCACTTGAGTCCGCAAACTCAGGGTCCCTCTCACATAGCTAGAGCTGAGAGAAGCCTCCTCTTGAGGTGCCTGTGGTAAGGTTGTATTCCTCTGGAGTCGAAGCCAGGGACTAACCTCTCATCTCGAGTTGATTTTTGGTCCACGGAGCTCTTTCGTGTTGCTACAGTGACCTCAGGATCGCTCTAGCCTTGAAACAGTGTTCTTGGGGTTTCTCTGGAGTGCCATCAAGGAAATCAAGACTCCTTTAATGTGTGATGTGCAACACGGAATTGCTCTGCACGCAGTGCAGGGGAATCTGGCCTCATCTCGCGGCGAGGGGGAAGTCTCATGGTTTTTCTCGAGTTGCGGCGGGAACCTGGGGTATATTCTCGAGTTACGACGGGGATGGCCCTTCCACCCACGTGTTTGTTCAGCGACGTCAGGACGCCTGCCTAGTTGTGAGGGACAACTCGGGATTCTCCTCGAGGCTTGGCAGGGCAATTGGGACGCCTCTCCAGCTGAGGCGGGAAACCATGGGTCCCTTTCCACGTGCCACAGGAATCCTGGGACTCCTATCAAATTTCACGAGGAGCCAGGCATCGTCTCCTTTGGAGACACTGATCTCCGCGTACCTCTGGAGTTTTCAAAGGATGTGAGGCCTCCGGTCGCGATGAGGTGGGGAACTAGGTCTTTCTCTGTGGTCTCCACAGGGGATTCAGACAGCCTTTCGTCTTGGGAGATGCAAGACGAGCCTGCATTCAAGTCACTGCAGGGATATCCGGCCTTATTTCGAGTCAGGGCATCGCAATGTCCATTCCACTTGAGGCCGCAAACTCAGGGTCACTCTCACATACCTAGAGCTGCGAGAAGCCTCCTCTTGAGGTGCTTGTGGTAAGGTTGTATTCCTCTGGAGTCGAAGCCAGGGACTAACCTCTCATCTCGAGTTGATTTTTGCTCCACGGAGCTCTTTCGTGTTGCTACAGTGACCTCAGGATCGCTCTAGCCTTGAAACAGTGTTCTTGGGGTTTCTCTGGAGTGCCATCAAGGAAATCAAGACTCCTTTCATGTGTGATGTGCAACACGGAATTACTCTGCACGCAGTGCAGGGGAATCGGGCCTCATCTCGCGGCGAGGGGGAAGTCTCATGGTTTTTCTCGAGTTGCGGCGGGAAACTGGGGTATATTCTCGAGTTACGACGGGGATGGCCCTTCCAGCCACGTGTGTGTTCAGCGACGTCAGGACTCCTGCCTAGTTGCGAGGGACATCTCGGGATTTTCCTCGAGGCTTGGCAGGGCAATTGGGACTCTTCTCCAGCTGAGGCGGGAGACCAAGGGTCCCTTTCCCCGTGCCACAGGAATCCTGGGACTCCTATCAAGTTTCACGAGGAGTCAGGCATCGTCTCCTTTGGAGGCACTGATCTCCGGGTACCTCTGGAGTTTTCAAAGGATGTGAGGCCTCCGGTCGCGATGAGGTGGGGAACTAGGTCTTTCTCTGTGGTCTCCACAGGGGATTCAGACAGCCTTTCGTTTTGGGATATGCAAGACGAGCCTGCATTGAAGTCAGTGCAGGGATATCCGGCCTTATTTCGAGTCAGGGCATTGCAATGTCTATTCCACTTGAGCCCGCAAACTCAGGGTCCCTCTCACATAGCTAGAGCTGAGAGAAGCCTCCTCTTGAGGTGCTTGTGGTAAGGTTGTATTCCTCTGGAGTCGAAGCCAGGGACTAACCTCTCATCTCGAGTTGATTTTTGGTCCACGGAGCTCTTTTGTGTTGCTACAGTGACCTCAGGATCGCTCTAGCCTTAAAACAGTGTTCTTGGGGATTCTCTGGAGTGCCATCAGGGAAATCAAGGCTCCTTTCATGTGTGATGTGCAACACGGAATTGCTCTGCACGCAGTGCATGGTAATCGGGCCTCATCTCGCGGCGAGGGGGAAGTCTCATGGTTTTTCTCGAGTTGCGGCGGGAACCTGGGGTATATTCTCGAGTTACGACGGGGATGGCCCTTCCACCCACGTGTTTGTTCAGCGACGTCAGGACGCCTGCCTAGTTGTGAGGGACAACTCGGGATTCTCCTCGAGGCTTGGCAGGGCAATTGGGACGCCTCTCCAGCTGAGGCGGCAGACCAAGTGTCCCTTTCCACGTACCACAGGAATCCTGGGATCCTATCAAGTTTCACGAGGAGTCAGGCATCGTCTCCTTTGGAGGCACTGATCTCTGCATACCTCTGGAGTTTTCAAAGGATGTGAGGCCCCCTGTTGCGATGAGGTAGGGAACTAGGTCTTTCTCTGTGGTCTCCACAGGGGATTCAGACATCCTTTCGTCTTGGGAGATGCAAGACGAGCCTGCATTCAAGTCACTGCAGGGATATCCGGCCTTATTTCGAGTCAGGGCATCGCGGTGTCCATTCCACTTGAGGCCTCAAACTCAGGGTCCCTCTCACATACCTAGAGCTGAGAGAAGCCTCCTCTTGAGGTGCTTGTGGTAAGGTGGTATTCCTCTGGAGTCGAAGCCAGGGACTAACCTCTCATCTCGAGTTGATTTTTGGTCCACGGAGCTCTTTCGTGTGGCTACAGTGACCTCAGGATCGCTCTAGCCTTGAAACAGTGTTCTTGGGGTTTCTCTGGAGTGCCATCAAGGAAATCAAGACTCCTTTCATGTGTGATGTGCAACACGGAATTGCTCTTCACGCAGTGCAGGGGAATCGGGCCTCATCTCGCGGTGAGGGGGAAGTCTCATGGTTTTTCTCGAGTTGCGGCGGGAACCTGGGGTATATTCTCAAGTTACGACGGGGATGGCCCTTCCAGCCACGTGTGTGTTCAGCGACGTCAGGACTCCTGCCTAGTTGCGAGGGACAACTCGGGATTCTCCTCGAGGCTTGGCAGGGCAATTCGGACGCCTCTCCACCTGAGGCGGGAGACCAAGGGTCCCTTTCCACGTGCCACAGGAATCGTGGGACTCCTATCAAGTTTCACGAGGAGTCAGACATCGTCTCCTTTGGAGGCACTGATCTCCACGTACCTCTGGAGTTTTCAAAGGATGTGAGGCCTCCGGTCGCGATGAGGTGGGGAACTAGGCTTTTCTCTGTGGTCTCCACAGGGGATTCAGACATCCTTTCGTCTTGGGAGATGCAAGACGAGCCTGCATTTAAGTCACTGCAGGGATATCCGGCCTTATTTCGCGTCAGGGCATCGCAGTGTAGATTCCACTTGAGGCCGCAAACTCAGGGTCCCTCTCACATAGCTAGAGCTGAGAGAAGCCTCCTCTTGAGGTGCTTGTGGTAAGGTTGTATTCCTCTGGAGTCGAAGCCAGGGACTAACCTCTCATCTCGAGATGATTTTTGCTCCACGGAGCTCTTTCGTGTTGCTACAGTGACCTCAGGATCCCTCTAGCCTTGAAACAGTGTTCTTGGGGTTTCTCTGGAGTGCCATCAAGGAAATCAAGACTCCTTTCATGTGTGATGTGCAACACGGAATTGCTCTGCACGCAGTGCAGGGGAATCGAGCCTCATCTCGCGGCGAGGGGGAAGTCTCATGGTTTTTCTCGAGTTGCGGCGGGAAACTGGGGTATATTCTCGAGTTACGACGGGGATGGCCCTTCCACCCACGTGTTTGTTCAGCAACGTCAGGACTCCTGCCTATTTGCGAGGGACAACTCGGGATTCTCCTCGAGGCTTGGCAGGGCAATTGGGACGCCTCTCCAGCTGAGGCGGGAGACCAAGGGTCCCTTTCCTCGTGCCACAGGAATCCTGGGACTCCTATCAAGTTTCACGAGGAGTCAGGCATCGTCTCCTTTGGAGGCACTGATCTCCACGTACCTCTGGAGTTTTCAAAGGATGTGAGGCTTCCGGTCGCGATGAGGTGGGGAACTAGGTCTTTCTCTGTGGTCTCCACATGGGATTCAGACATCCTTTCGTCTTGGGAGATGCAAGACGAGCCTGCATTCAAGTCACTGCAGGGATATCCGGCCTTATTTCGAGTCAGGGCATCGCAATGTCCATTCCACTTGAGGCCGCAAACTCAGGGTCCCTCTCACATACCTAGAGCTGAGAGAAGCCTCCTCTTGAGGTGCTTGTGGTAAGGTGGTATTCCTCTGGAGTCGAAGCCAGGGACTAACCTCTCATCTCGAGTTGATTTTTGGTTCACGGAGCTCTTTCGTGTTGCTACAGTGACCTCAGGATCGCTCTAGCCTTGAAACAGTGTTCTTGGGGTTTCTCTGGAGTGCCATCAAGGAAATCAAGACTCCTTTCATGTGTGATGTGCAACACGGAATTGCTCTGCACGCAGTGCAGGGGAATCGGGCCTCATCTCGCAGCGAGGGGGAAGTCTCATGGTTTTTCTCGAGTTGCGGAGGGAACCTGGGGTATATTCTCGAGTTACGACGGGGATGGCCCTTCCAGCAACGTGTTTGTTCAGCGACGTCAGGACTCCTGCCTAGTTGCGAGGGACAACTCGGGATTCTCCTCGAGGCTTGGCAGAGCAATTGGGACGCCTCTCCAGCTGAGGCGGGAGACCAAGTGTCCCTTTCCACGTGCCACAGGAATCGTGGGACTCCTATCAAGTTTCACGAGGAGTCAGGCATCGTCTCCTTTGGAGGCACTGATCTCCACGTACCTCTGGAGTTTTGAAAGGATGTGAGGCCTCCGGTCGCGATGAGGTGGGGAACTAGGCTTTTCTCTGTGGTCTCCACAGGGGATTCAGACATCCTTTCGTCTTGGGAGATGCAAGACGAGCCTGCATTCAAGTCACTGCAGAGATATCCGGCCTTATTTCGAGTCAGGGCATCGCAGTGTCGATTCCACTTGAGGCCGCAAACTCAGGGTCCCTCTCACATACCTAGAGCTGAGAGAAGCCTCCTCTTGAGGTGCTTGTGGTAAGGTGGTATTCCTCTGGAGTCGAAGCCAGGGACTAAGCTCTCATCTCGAGTTGATTTTTGGTCCACGGAGCTCTTTCGTGTTGCTACAGTGACCTCAGGATCCCTCTAGCCTTGAAACAGTGTTCTTGGGGTTTCTCTGGAGTGCCATCAAGGAAATCAAGGCTCCTTTCATGTGTGATGTGCAACACGGAATGGCTCTGCACGCAGTGCAGGGGAATCGGGCCTCATCTCGCGGCAAGGGGGAAGTCTCATGGTTTTTCTCGAGTTGCGGCGGGAAACTGGGGTATATTCTCGAGTTACGAAGGGGATGGCCCTTCCACCCACGTGTTTGTTCAGCAACGTCAGGACTCCTGCCTAGTTGCGAGGGACAACTCGGGATTCTCCTCGAGGCTTGGCAGGGCGATTGGGACACCTCTCCAGCTGAGGCGGGAGACCATGGTTCCCTTTCCACGTGCCACAGCAATCCTGGGACTCCTATCAAGTTTCACGAGGAGTCAGGCATCGTCTCCTTTGGAGGCACTGATCTCCACGTACCTCTGGAGTTTTCAAAGGATGTGAGGCCTCCGGTCGCGATGAGGTGGGGAACTACGCTTTTCTCTGTGGTCTCCACAGGGGATTCAGACATCCTTTCGTCTTGGGAGATGCAAGACGAGCCTGTATTCAAGTCACTGCAGGGATATCCGGCCTTATTTCGAGTCAGGGCATCGCAGTGTCGATTCCACTTGAGTCCGCAAACTCAGGGTCCCTCTCACATAGCTAGAGCTGAGAGAAGCCTCCTCTTGAGGTGCCTGTGGTAAGGTTGTATTCCTCTGGAGTCGAAGCCAGGGACTAACCTCTCATCTCGAGTTGATTTTTGGTCCACGGAGCTCTTTCGTGTTGCTACAGTGACCTCAGGATCGCTCTAGCCTTGAAACAGTGTTCTTGGGGTTTCTCTGGAGTGCCATCAAGGAAATCAAGACTCCTTTAATGTGTGATGTGCAACACGGAATTGCTCTGCACGCAGTGCAGGGGAATCGGGCCTCATCTCGCGGCGAGGGGGAAGTCTCATGGTTTTTCTCGAGTTGCGGCGGGAACCTGGGGTATATTCTCGAGTTACGACGGGGATGGCCCTTCCACCCACGTGTTTGTTCAGCGACGTCAGGACGCCTGCCTAGTTGTGAGGGACATCTCGGGATTCTCCTCGAGGCTTGGCAGGGCAATTGGGACGCCTCTCCAGCTGAGGCGGGAGACCATGGGTCCCTTTCCACGTGCCACAGGAATCCTGGGACTCCTATCAAATTTCACGAGGAGTCAGGCATCGTCTCCTTTGGAGACACTGATCTCCGCGTACCTCTGGAGTTTTCAAAGGATGTGAGGCCTCCGGTCGCGATGAGGTGGGGAACTAGGTCTTTCTCTGTGGTCTCCACAGGGGATTCAGACAGCCTTTCGTCTTGGGAGATGCAAGACGAGCCTGCATTCAAGTCACTGCAGGGATATCCGGCCTTATTTCGAGTCAGGGCATCGCAATGTCCATTACACTTGAGGCCGCAAACTCAGGGTCACTCTCACATACCTAGAGCTGCGAGAAGCCTCCTCTTGAGGTGCTTGTGGTTAGGTTGTATTCCTCTGGAGTCGAAGCCAGGGACTAACCTCTCATCTCGAGTTGATTTTTGCTCCACGGAGCTCTTTCGTGTTGCTACAGTGACCTCAGGATCGCTCTAGCCTTGAAACAGTGTTCTTGGGGTTTCTCTGGAGTGCCATCAAGGAAATCAAGACTCCTTTCATGTGTGATGTGCAACACGGAATTACTCTGCACGCAGTGCAGGGGAATCGGGCCTCATCTCGCGGCGAGGGGGAAGTCTCATGGTTTTTCTCGAGTTGCGGAGGGAAACTGGGGTATATTCTCGAGTTACGACGGGGATGGCCCTTACAGCCACGTGTGTGTTCAGCGACGTCAGGACTCCTGCCTAGTTGCGAGGGACATCTCGGGATTTTCCTCGAGGCTTGGCAGGGCAATTGGGACCCTTCTCCAGCTGAGGCGGGAGACCAAGGGTCCCTTTCCCCGTGCCACAGGAATCCTGGGACTCCTATCAAGTTTCACGAGGAGTCAGGCATCGTCTCCTTTGGAGGCACTGATCTCCGGGTACCTCTGGAGTTTTCAAAGGATGTGAGGCCTCCGGTCGCGATGAGGTGGGGAACTAGGTCTTTCTCTGTGGTCTCCACAGGGGATTCAGACAGCCTTTCGTTTTGGGATATGCAAGACGAGCCTGCATTTAAGTCAGTGCAGGGATATCCGGCCTTATTTCGAGTCAGGGCATTGCAATGTCTATTCCACTTGAGCCCGCAAACTCAGGGTCCCTCTCACATAGCTAGAGCTGAGAGAAGCCTCCTCTTGAGGTGCTTGTGGTAAGGTTGTATTCCTCTGGAGTCGAAGCCAGGGACTAACCTCTCATCTCGAGTTGATTTTTGGTCCACGGAGCTCTTTCGTGTTGCTACAGTGACCTCAGGATCGCTCTAGCCTTAAAACAGTGTTCATGGGGATTCTCTGGAGTGCCATCAAGGAAATCAAGACTCCTTTCACGTGTGATGTGCAACACGGAATTGCTCTGCACGCAGGGCAGGGTAATCGGGCCTCATCTCGCGGCGAGGGGGAAGTCTCATGGTTTTTCTCGAGTTGCGGCGGGAACCTGGGGTATAACTCGAGTTACAACCGGGATGGCCCTTCCAGCCACGTGTTTGTTCAGCGACGTCAGGACTCCTGCCTAGTTGCGAGGGAAAACTCGGGATTCTCCTCGAGGCTTGGCAGGGCAATTGGGACGCTTCACCAGCTGAGGCGGAAGACCAAGGGTCCCTTTCCTCGTGCCACAGGAATCCTGGGACTCCTATGAAGTTTCACGAGGAGTCAGGCATCGTGTCCTTTGTAGGCACTGATCTCCGCATACCTCTGGAATTTCAAAGGATGTGAGGCCTCCGGTCGCGATGAGGTGGGGAACTAGGTCTTTCTCTGTGGTCTCCACAGGGGATGCAGACATCCTTTCCTCTTGGGAGATGCAAGACGAGCCTGCATTCAAGTCACTGCAGGGATATCCGGCCTTATTTCGAGTCAGGGCATCTCGGTGTCCATTCCACTTGAGGCCGCAAACTCAGGGTCCCTCTCACATACCTAGAGCTGAGAGAAGCCTCCTCTTGAGGTGCTGGTGGTAAGGTGGTATTCCTCTGGAGTCGAAGCCAGGGACTCACCTCTCATCTCGAGTTGATTTTTGGTCCACGGAGCTTTTTCGTGTTGCTACAGTGACCTCAGGATCGCTCTAGCCTTGAAACAGTGTTCTTGGGGTTTCTCTGGAGTGCCATCAAGGAAATCAAGGCTCCTTTCACGTGTGATGTGCAACACGGAATTGCTCTGCACGCATTGCAGGGGAATCGGGCCTCATCTCACGGCGAGGGGGAAGTCTCATGGTTTCTCTCGAGTTGCCGCGGGAACCTGGGGTATATTCTCGAGTTACGACGGGGATGGTCCTTCCACCCACGTGTTTGTTCAGCGACGTCAGGACCCCTGCCTAGTTGCGAGGGACAACTCGGGATTCTCCTCGAGGCTTGGCAGGGCAATTGGGACCCCTCTCCAGGTGAGGCGGTAGGCCAAGGGTCCCTTTCCACGTGCCACAGGAATCCTGGGACTCCTATCAAGTTTCACGAGGAGTCAGGCATCCTCTCCTTTGGAGGCACTGATCTCCGCGTACCTCTGGAGTTTTCAAAGGATGTGAGGCCTCCGGTCGCCATGAGGGGGGAACTAGGCTTTTCTCTGTGTTCTCCACAGGGGATTCAGACATCCTTTCATCTTGGGAGATGCAAGACGAGCCTGCATTCAAGTCACTGCAGGGATATCCGGCCTTATTTCGCGTAAGGGCATCGCAGTGTCCATTCCACTTGAGGCCGCAAAATCAGGGTCCCTCTCACATACCTAGAGCTGAGAGAAGCTTCCTCTTGAGGTGCTTGTGGTAAGGTGGTATTCCTCTGGAGTCGAAGCCAGGGACTAACCTCTCATCTCGAATTGATTTTTGGGCCACGGAGCTCTGTCGTGTTGCTACAGTGACCTCAGGATCCCTCTAGCCTTGAAACAGTGTTCTTGGGGTTTCTCTGGAGTGCCATCAAGGAAATCAAGGCTCCTTTCATGTGTGATGTGCAACACGGAATTGCTCTGCAAGCAGTGCAGGGGAATCGCGCCTCATCTCGCGGCGAGGGGGAAGTCTCATGGTTTCTCTCGAGTTGCGGCGGGAACCTTGGGTATATTCTCGAGTTACGACGGAGATGGCCCTTCCACCCACGTGTTTGTTCAGCAACGTCAGGACTCCTGCCTAGTTGCGAGGGACAACTCGGGATTCTCCTCGAGGCTTGGCAGGGCAATTGGGACACCTCTCCAGCTGAGCCGGGAGACCAAGAGTACCTTTCCATGTGCCACAGGAATCTTGGGACTCCTATCAAGTTTCACGAGGAGTCAGGCATCGTCTCCTTTGGAGGCACTGATCTACGCGTACCTCTGGAGTTTTCAAAGGATGTGAGGCCTCCGGTCGCGATGAGGTGGGGAACTAGGTCTTTCTCTGTGGTCTCCACAGGGGATTCAGACATCCTTTCGTCTTGGGAGATGCAAGACGAGCCTGCATTCAAGTCACTGCAGGGATATCCGGCCTTATTTCAAATCAGGGCATCGCGGTGTCCATTCCACTTGAGGCCACAAACTCAGGGTCCCTCTCACATACCTAGAGCTGAGAGAAGCCTCCTCTTGAGGTGCTTGTGGTAAGGTGGTATTCCTCTGGAGTCGAAGCCAGGGACTAACCTCTCATCTCGAGTTGATTTTTGGTCCACGGAGCTCTTTCGTGTTGCTACAGTGACCTCAGGATCCCTCTAGCCTTGAAACAGTGTTCTTGGGGTTTCTCTGGAGTGCCATTAAGGAAATCAAGGCTCCTTTCTTGTGTGATGTGCAACACGGAATTGCTCTGCACGCAGTGCAGGGGAATCGGTCCTCATCTCGCGGCGAGGTGGAAGTCTCATGGTTTTTCTCGAGTTGCGGTGGGAACCTGGGGTATATTCTCGAGTTACGACGGAGATGGCCCTTCCACCCACGTGTTTGTTCAGCGACGTCAGGACGCCTGCCTAGTTGTGAGGGACAACTCGGGATTCTCCTCGAGGCTTGGCAGGGCAATTGGGACGCCTCTCCAGCTGAGGCGGGAGAACAAGTGTCCCTTTCCACGTACCACAGGAATCCTGGGACTCCTATCAAGTTTCACGAGGAGTCAGGCATCGTCTCCTTTGGAGGCACTGATTTCTGCATACCTCTGGAGTTTTCAAAGGATGTGAGGCCCCCTGTCGCGATGAGGTGGGGAACTAGGTCTTTCTCTGTGGTCTCCACAGGGGATTCAGACATCCTTTCGTCTTGGGAGATGCAAGACGAGCCTGCATTCAAGTCACTGCAGGGATATCCGGCCTTATTTCGAGTCAGGGCATCGCGGTGTCCATTCCACTTGAGGCCGCAAACTCAGGGTCCCTCTCACATACCTAGAGCTGAGAGAAGCCTCCTCTTGAGGTGCTTGTGGTAAGGTGGTATTCCTCTGGAGTCGAAGCCAGGGACTAACCTCTCATCTCGAGTTGATTTTTGGTCCACGGAGCTCTTTCGTGTTACTACAGTGACCTCAGGATCGCTCTAGCCTTGAAACAGTGTTCTTGGGGTTTCTCTGGAGTGCCATCAAGGAAATCAAGACTTCTTTCATGTGTGATGTGCAACACGGAATTGCTCTGCACGCAGTGCAGGGGAATCGGGCCTCATCTCGCGGCGAGGTGGAAGTCTCATGGTTTTTCTCGAGTTGCGGCGGGAACCTGGGTTATATTCTCGAGTTACGACGGGGATGGCCCTTCCAGCCACGTGTTTGTTCAGCGACGTCAGGACTCCTGCCTAGTTGCGAGGGACAACTCGGGATTCTCCTCGAGGCTTGGCAGAGCAATTGGGACGCCTCTCCAGCTGAGGCGGGAGACCAAGGGTCCCTTTCCACGTGCCACAGGAATCGTGGGACTCCTATCAAGTTTCACGAGGAGTCAGGCATCGTTTCCTTTGGAGGCACTGATCTCCACGTACCTCTGGAGTTTTCAAAGGATGTGAGGCCTCCGGTCGCGATGAGGTGGGGAACTAGGCTTTTCTCTGTGGTCTCCACAGGGGATTCAGACATCCTTTCGTCTTGGGAGATGCAAGACGAGCCTGCATTCAAGTCACTGCAGGGATATCCGGCCTTATTTCGAGTCAGGGCATCGCAGTGTCGATTCCATTTGAGGCTGCAAACTCAGGTTCCCTCTCACATAGCTAGAGCTGAGAGAAGCCTCCTCTTGAGGTGCTTGTGGTAAGGTTGTATTCCTCTGGAGTCGAAGCCAGGGACTAACCTCTCATCTCGAGTTGATTTTTGCTCCACGGAGCTCTTTCGTGTTGCTACAGTGACCTCAGGATCGCTCTAGCCTTGAAACAGTGTTCTTGGGGTTTCTCTGGAGTGCCATCAAGGAAATCAAGACTCCTTTCATGTGTGATGTGCAACACGGAATTGCTCTGCACGCAGTGCAGGGGAATCGGGCCTCATCTCGCGGTGAGGGGGAAGTCTCATGGTTTTTCTCGAGTTGCGGCGGGAACCTGGGGTATATTCTCGAGTTACGACGGGGATGGTCCTTCCAGCCACGTGTTTGTTCAGCGACGTAAGGACTCCTGCCTAGTTGCGAGGGACAACTCGGGATTCTCCTCGAGGCTTGGCAGAGCAATTGGGACGCCTCTCCAGCTGAGGCGGGAGACCATAGGTCTCTTTCCACGTGCCACAGGAATCCTGGGACTCCTATCAAGTTTCACGAGGAGTCAGGCATCGTCTCCTTTGGAGGCACTGATCTCCGCGTACCTCTGGAGTTTTCAAAGGATGTGAGGCCTCCGGTCGCCATGAGGGGGGAACTAGGCTTTTCTCTGTGGTCTCCACATGGGATTCAGACATCCTTTCATCTTGGGAGATGCAAGACGAGCCTGCATTCAAGTCACTGCAGGGATATCCGGCCTTATTTCGCGTAAGGGCATCGCAGTGTCCATTCCACTTGAGGCCGCAAAATCAGGGTCCCTCTCACATACCTAGAGCTGAGAGAAGCTTCCTCTTGAGGTGCTTGTGGTAAGGTGGTATTCCTCTGGAGTCGAAGCCAGGGACTAACCTCTCATCTCGAATTGATTTTTGGGCCACGGAGCTCTTTCGTGTTGCTACAGTGACCTCAGGATCCCTCTAGCCTTGAAACAGTGTTCTTGGGGTTTCTCTGGAGTGCCATCAAGGAAATCAAGGCTCCTTTCATGTGTGATGTGCAACACGGAATTGCTCTGCACGCACTGCAGGGGAATCGCGCCTCATCTCGCGGCGAGGGGGAAGTCTCATGGTTTCTCTCGAGTTGCGGCGGGAACCTGGGGTATATTCTCGAGTTACGACGGAGATGGCCCTTCCACCCACGTGTTTGTTCAGCAACGTCAGGACTCCTGCCTAGTTGCGAGGGACAACTCGGGATTCTCCTCGAGGCTTGGCAGGGGAATTGGGACACCTCTCCAGCTGAGCCGGGAGACCAAGAGTACCTTTCCATGTGCCACAGGAATCTTGGGACTCCTATCAAGTTTCACGAGGAGTCAGGCATCGTCTCCTTTGGAGGCACTGATCTACGCGTACCTCTGGAGTTTTCAAAGGATGTGAGGCCTCCGGTCGCGATGAGGTGGGGAACTAGGTCTTTCTCTGTGGTCTCCACAGGAGATTCAGACATCCTTTCGTCTTGGGAGATGCAATACGAGCCTGCATTCAAGTCACTGCAGGAATATCCGGCCTTATTTCGAGTCAGGGCATCGCGGTGTCCATTCCACTTGAGGCCACAAACTCAGGGTCCCTCTCACATACCTAGAGCTGAGAGAAGCCTCCTCTTGAGGTGCTTGTGGTAAGGTGGTATTCCTCTGGAGTCGAAGCCAGGGACTAACCTCTCATCTCGAGTTGATATTTGGTCCACGGAGCTCTTTCGTGTTGCTACAGTGACCTCAGGATCCCTCTAGCCTTGAAACAGTGTTCTTGGGGTTTCTCTGGAGTGCCATCAAGGAAATCAAGGCTCCTTTCATGTGTGATGTGCAACACGGAATTGCTCTGCACGCAGTGCAGGGGAATCGGGCCTCATCTCCCGGCGAGTGTGAAGTCCCATGGTTTTCCTCGAGTTGCGGCGGGAACCTGGGGTATATTCTCGAGTTACAACGGGAATGGCCCTTTCACCCACGTGTTTGTTCAGCGACGTCAGGACTCCTGCCTAGTTGCGAGGGACAACTCGGGATTCTCCTCGAGGCTTGGCAGGGCAATTGGGACGCCTCTCCAGCTGAGGCGGGAGACCAAGGGTCCCTTTTCACGTGCCACAGGAATCCTGGGACTCCTATCAAGTTTCACAAGAAGTCAGGCATCGTCTCCTTTGGAGGCACTGATCTCCACGTACCTCTGGAGTTTTCAAAGGATGTGAGGCCTCCGGTCGCGAAGAGGTGGAGAACTAGGCTTTTCTCTGTGGTCTCCACAGGGGATTCAGACATCCTTTCGTCTTGGGAGATGCAAGACGAGCATGCATTCAAGTCACTGCAGGGATATCCGGCCTTATTTCGAGTCAGGGCATCGCAATGTCCATTCCACTTGAGGCCGCAAACTCAGGGTCCCTCTCACATAGCTAGAGCTGAGAGACGCCTCCTCTTGAGGTGCTTGTGGTAAGGTTGTATTCCTCTGGAGTCGAAGCCAGGGACTAACCTCTCATCTCGAGTTGATTTTTGGTCCACGGAGCTCTTTCGTGTGGCTACAGTGACCTCAGGATCCCCTAGCCTTGAAACAGTGTTCTTTGGGTTTCTCTGGAGTGCCATCAAGGAAATCAAGACTCCTTTCATGTGTGATGTGCAACCCGGAATTGCTCTGCACGCAGTGCAGGGGAATCGGGCCTCATCTCGCGGCGAGGGGGAAGTCTCATGGTTTTTCTCGAGTTGAGGCGGGAACCTGGGGTATATTCTCGAGTTACGACGGGGATGGCCCTTCCAGCCACGTGTGTGTTCAGCGACGTCAGGACTCCTGCCTAGTTGCGAGGGACAACTCGGGATTCTCCTCGAGGCTTGGCCGGGCAATTGGGACCCCTCTCCAGGTGAGGCGGGAGGCCAAGGGTCCCTTTCCACATGCCACAGGAATCCTGGGACTCCTATCAAGTTTCACGAGGAGTCAGGCATCGTCTCCTTTGGAGGCACTGATCTCCGCGTACCTCTGGAGTTTTCAAAGGATGTGAGGCCTCCGGTCGCCATGAGGGGGGAACTAGGTCTTTCTCTGTGGTCTCCACAGGGGATGCAGACATCCTTTCGTCTTGGGAGATGCAAGACAAGCCTGCATTCAAGTCACTGCAGGGATATCCGGCCTTATTTCGCGTCAGGGCATCGCAGTGTCGATTCCACTTGAGGCCGCAAAATCAGGGTCCCTCTCACATACCTAGAGCTGAGAGATGCCTCCTCTTGAGGTGCTTGTGGTAAGGTGGTATTCCTCTGGAGTAGAAGCCAGGGACTAACCTCTCATCTCGAGTTGATTTTTGTCCACGGAGCACTTTCGTGTTGCTACAGTGACCTCAGGAACCCTCTAGCCTTGAAACAGTGTTCTTGGGGTTTCTCTGGAGTGCCATTAAGGAAATCAAGGCTCCTTTCATGTGTGATGTGCAAAACGGAATTGCTCTGCACACAGTGCAGGGGAATCGGGCCTCATCTCGCGGCGAGGGGGAAGTCTCATGGTTTTTCTCGATTTGCGGTTGGAACCTGGGGTATATTCTCGAGTTACGACGGGGATGGCCCTTCCACCCACGTGTTTGTTCAGCGACGTCAGGATTCCTGCCTAGTTGCGAGGGAAACTCGGGATTCTCCTCGAGGCTTGGCAGGGCAATTGGGACGCCTCTCCAGATGAGGCGGGAGACCAAGGGTCCCTTTCCACATGCCACAGGAATCCTGGGACTCCTATCAAGTTTCACGAGGAGTCAGGCATCGTCTCCTTTGGAGGCACTGATCTCCACGTACCTCTGGAGTTTTCAAAGGATGTGAGGCCTCCAGTCGCGATGAGGTGGGGAACTAGGTCTTTCTCTGTGGTCTCCACAGGGGATTCAGACATCCTTTCGTCTTGGGATATGCAAGACGAGCCTGCATTTAAGTCAGTGCAGGGATATCCGGCCTTATTTCGAGTCAGGGCATTGCAATGTCTATTCCACTTGAGGCCGCAAACTCAGGGTCCCTCTCACATACATAGAGCTGCGAGAAGCCTCCTCTTGAGGTGCTTGTGGTAAGGTTGTATTCCTCTGGAGTCGAAGCCAGGGACTAACCTGTCATCTCGAGTTGATTTTTCGTCCACGGAGCTCTTTCGTGTTGCTACAGTGACCTCAGGATCGCTCTAGCCTTAAAACAGTTTTCTTGGGGATTCTCTGGAGTGCCATCAAGGAAATCAAGACTCTTTTCACGTGTGATGTGCAACACAGAATTGCTCTGCACGCAGTGCAGGAGAATCGGGCCTCATCTTGCGGCGAGGGGGAAGTCTCATGGTTTTTCTCGAGTTGAGGCGGGAACCTGGGGTATATTCTCGAGTTACGACGGGGATGGCCCTTCCACACACGTGTTTGTTCAGCAACATCAGGACTCCTACCTAGTTGCGAGGGACAACTCGGGATTCTCCTCGAGGCTTGGCAGGGAAATTGGGACGACTCTCCAGCTGAGGCGGGAGACCAAGGGTCCCTTTCCACGTGCCACAGGAATCCTGGGACTCCTATCAAGTTTCACGAGGAGTCAGGCATCGTCTCCTTTGGAGGCACTGATCTCCACGTACCTCTGGAGTTTTCAAAGGATTTGAGGCCTCCGGTCGCGATGAGGTGGGGAACTAGGCTTTTCTCTGTGGTCTCCACAGGGGATTCAGACATCCTTTCGTCTTGCGAGATGCAAGACGAGCCTGCATTCAAGTCACTGCAGGGATATCCGGCCTTATTTCGAGTCAGGGCATCGCAGTGTCGATTCCACTTGAGGCCGCAAACTCAGGGTCCCTCTCACATACCTAGAGCTGAGAGAAGCCTCCTCTTGAGGTGCTTGTGGTAAGGTTGTATTCCTCTGGAGTCGAAGCCAGGGACTAACCTCTCATCTCGAGTTGATTTTTGGTTCCCGGAGCTCTTTCGTGTTGCTACAGTGACCTCAGGATCGCTCTAGCCTTAAAACAGTGTTCTTGCGGTTTCTCTGGAGTGCCATCAAGGAAATCAAGACTCCTTTAATGTGTGATGTGCAACACGGAATTGCTCTGCATGCAGTGCAGGGGAATCGGGCCTCATCTCGCGGCGAGGGGGAAGTCTCATGGTTTTTCTCGACTTGCGGCGGGAACCTGGGGTATATTCTCGAGTTACAACGGGGATGGCCCTTCCAGCCACGTGTTTGTTCAGCGACGTCAGGACTCCTGCCTAGTTGCGAGGGACAACTCGGGATTCTCCTCGAGGCTTGGCAGGGCAATTGGGACGCTTCACCAGCTGAGGCGGAAGAACAAGGGACACTTTCCTCGTGCCACAGGAATCCTGGGACTCCTATGAAGTTTCACGAGGAGTCAGGCATCGTGTCCTTTGGAGGCACTGATCTCCGGGTACCCCTGGAGTTTCAAAGGATGTGAGGCCTCCCGTCCCGATGAGTTGGGGAACTAGGTCTTTCTCTGTGGTCTCCACAGGGGATTCAGACATCCTTTCGTCTTGGGAGATGCAAGACGAGCCTGCATTCAAGTCACTGCAGGGATATCCGGCCTTATTTCGAGTCAGGGCATCGCGGTGTCCATTCCACTTGAGGCCGCAAACTCAGGGTCCCTCTCACATACCTAGAGTTGAGAGAAGCCTCCTCTTGAGGTGCTTGTGGTAAGGTGGTATTCCACTGGAGTCGAAGCGAGGGACTAACCTCTCATCTCGAGTTGATTTTTGGTCCACGGAGCTCTTTCGTGTGGCTACAGTGACCTCAGGATGCCTCTAGCCATGAAACTGTGTTCTTGGGGTTTCTCTGGAGTGCCATCAAGGAAATCAAGACTCCTTTCATGTGTGATGTGCAACCCGGAATTGCTCTGCACGCAGTGCAGGGGAATCGGGCCTCATCTCGCGGCGAGGGGGAAGTCTCATGGTTTTTCTCGAGTTGCGGCGGGAACCTGGGGTATATTCTCGAGTTACGACGGGGATGGCCCTTCCAGCCACGTGTGTGTTCAGCGACGTCAGGACTCCTGCCTAGTTGCGAGGGACAACTCGGGATTCTCCTCGAGGCTTGGCCGGGCAATTGGGACCCCTCTCCAGGTGAGGCGGGAGGCCAAGGGTCCCTTTCCACGTGCCACAGGAATCCTGGGACTCCTATCAAGTTTCACGAGGAGTCAGGCATCGTCTCCTTTGGAGGCACTGATCTCCGCGTACCTCTGGAGTTTTCAAAGGATGTGAGGCCTCCGTTCGCGATGAGGGGGGAACTAGGTCTTTCTCTGTGGTCTCCACAGGGGATGCAGACATCCTTTCGTCTTGGGAGATGCAAGGAAAGCCTGCATTCAAGTCACTGCAGGGATATCCGGCCTTATTTCGCGTCAGGGCATCGCAGTGCCGATTCCACTTGAGGCCGCAAAATCAGGGTCCCTCTCACATACCTAGAGCTGAGAGATGCCTCCTCTTGAGGTGCTTGTGGTAAGGTGGTATTCCTCTGGAGTTGAAGCCAGGGACTAACCTCTCATCTCGAGTTGATTTTTGTCCACGGAGCACTTTCGTGTTGCTACAGTGACCTCATGAACCCTCTAGCCTTGAAACAGTGTTCTTGGGGTTTCTCTGGAGTGCCATCAAGGAAATCAAGGCTCCTTTCACGTGTGATGTGCAACACGGAATTGCTCTGCACACATTGCAGGGGAATCGGGCCTCATCTCGCGGCGAGGGGGAAGTCTCATGGTTTTTCTCGAGTTGCGGCGGGAACCTGGGGTATATTCTCGAGTTACGACGGGGATGGCCCTTCCACATACGTGTTTGTTCAGCGACGTCAGGACTCCTGCCTAGTTGTGAGGGAAACTCGGGATTCTCCTCGAGGCTTGGCAGGGCAATTGGGACGCCTCTCCAGCTGAGGCGGGAGACCAAGGGTCCCTTTCCATGTGCCACAGGAATCCTGGGACTCCTATCAAGTTTCACAAGGAGTCAGGCATCGTCTCCTTTGGAGGCACTGATCTCCGCGTACCTCTGGAGTTTTCAAAGGATGTGAGGCCTCCGGTCGCGATGAGGTGGGGAACTAGGTCTTTCTCTGTGGTCTCCACAGGGGATTCAGACATCCTTTCGTCTTGGGAGATGCAAGACGAGCCTGCATTCAAGTCACTGCAGGGATATCCGGCCTTACTTCGAGTCAGGGCATCGCAGTGTCCATTCCACTTGAGGCCGCAAACTCAGGGTCCCTCTCACATACCTAGAGCTGAGAGAAGCTTCCTCTTGAGGTGCTTGTGGTAAGGTGGTATTCCTCTGGAGTCGAAGCCAGGGACTACCCTCTCATCTCGAGTTGATTTTTGGGCCACGGAGCTCTTTCGTGTTGCTACAGTGACCTCAGGATCCCTTTAGCCTTGAAACAGTGTTCTTGGGGTTTCTCTGGAGTGCCATCAAGGAAATCAAGTCTCCTTTCATGTGTGATGTGCAACACGGAATTGCTCTGAACGCAGTGCAGGGGAATCGCGCCTCATCTCGCGGCGAGGGGGAAGTCTCATGGTTTTTCTCGAGTTGCGGCGGGAACCTGGGGTATATTCTCGAGTTACGACGGGGATGGCCCTTCCAGCCACATGTGTGTTCAGCGACGTCAGGACTCCTGCCTAGTTGCGAGGGACAACTCGGGATTCTCATCGAGGCTTGGCAGGGCAATTGGGACGCCTCTCCAGCTGAGGCGGGAGACCATGGTTCCCTTTCCACGTGCCACAGGAATCCTGGGACTCCTATCAAATTTCACGAGGAGTCAGGCATCGTCTCCTTTGGAGACACTGATCTCCGCGTACCTCTGGAGTTTTCAAAGGATGTGAGGCCTCCGGTCGCGATGAGGTGGGGAACTAGGTCTTTCTCTGTGGTCTCCACAGGGGATTCAGACATCCTTTCGTCTTGGGAGATGCAAGACGAGCCTGCATTCAAGTCACTGCAGGGATATCCGGCCTTATTTTGAGTCAGGGCATCGCAATGTCCATTCCACTTGAGGCCGCAAACTCAGGGTCCCTCTCACATAGCTAGAGCTGAGAGAAGCCTCCTCTTGAGGTGCTTGTGGTAAGGTGGTATTCCTCTGGAGTCGAAGCCAGGGACTAACCTCTCATCTCGAGTTGATTTTTGGTCCACGGAGCACTTTCGTGTTGCTACAGTGACCTCAGGATCGCTCTAGCCTTGAAACAGTGTTCTTGGGGATTCTCTGGAGTGCCATCAAGGAAATCAAGACTCCTTTCATGTGTGATGTGCAACACGGAATTGCTCTGCACGCAGTGCAGGGGAATCGGGCCTCATCTCCCGGCGAGTGTGAAGTCCCATGGTTTTTCTCGAGTTGCGGCGGGAACCTGGGGTATATTCTCGAGTTACAACGGGAATGGCCCTTCCAGCCACGTGTGTGTTCAGCGACGTCAGGACTCCTGCCTAGTTGCGAGGGACAACTCGGGATTCTCCTCGAGGCTTGGCAGGGCAATTGGGACGCCTCTCAGCTGAGGCGGGAGACCAAGGGTCCCTTTCCACGTGCCACAGGAATCCTGGGACTCCTATCAAGGTTCACGAGGAGTCAGGCATCGTCTCCTTTGGAGGCACTGATCTCCACGTACCTCTGGAGTTTTCAAAGGATGTGAGGCCTCCGGTCGCCATGTGGTGGGGAACTAGGTCTTTCTCTGTGGTCTCCACAGGGGATTCAGACATCCTTTCGTCTTGGGAGATGCAAGACGAGCCTGCATTCAAGTCACTGCAGGGATATCCGGCCTTATTTCGAGTCAGGGCATCGCAATGTCCATTCCACTTGAGGCCGCAAACTCAGGGTCCCTCTCACATACCTAGAGCTGAGAGAAGCCTCCTCTTGAGGTGCTTGTGGTAAGGTGGTATTCCTCTGGAGTCGAAGCCAGGGACTAACCTCTCATCTCGAGTTGATTTTTGGTCCACGGAGCACTTTCGTGTTGCTACAGTGACCTCAGGATCCCTCTAGCCTTGAAACAGTGTTCTTGGGGTTTCTCTGGAGTGCCATCAAGGAAATCAAGACTCCTTTCATGTGTGATGTGCAACACGGAATTGCTCTGCACGCAGTGCAGGGGAATCGGGCCTCATCTCGCGGCGAGGGGGAAGTCTCATGGTTTTTCTCGAGTTGGGTCGGGAACCTGGGGTATATTCTCGAGTTGCGACGGGGATGGCCCTTCCAGCCACGTGTTTGTTCAGCGACGTCAGGACTCCTGCCTAGTTGCGAGGGACAACTCGGGATTCTCCTCGAGGCTTGGCAGGGCAATTGGGACGCTTCACCAGCTGAGACGGAAGAACAAGGGACCCTTTCCTCGTGCCACAGGAATCCTGGGACTCCTATGAAGTTTCACGAGGAGTCAGGCATCGTGTCCTTTGGAGGCACTGATCTCCGGGTACCTCTGGAGTTTCAAAGGATGTGAGGCCTCCCGTCGCGATGAGTTGGGGAACTAGGTCTTTCTCTGTGGTCTCCACAGGGGATTCAGACATCCTTTCGTCTTGGGAGATGCAAGACGAGCCTGCATTCAAGTCACTGCAGGGATATCCGGCCTTATTTCGAGTCAGGGCATCGCGGTGTCCATTCCACTTGAGGCCGCAAACTCAGGGTCCCTCTCACATACCTAGAGTTGAGAGAAGCCTCCTCTTGAGGTGCTTGTGGTAAGGTGGTATTCCACTGGAGTCGAAGCGAGGGACTAACCTCTCATCTCGAGTTGATTTTTGGTCCACGGAGCTCTTTCGTGTGGCTACAGTGACCTCAGGATGCCTCTAGCCATGAAACTGTGTTCTTGGGGTTTCTCTGGAGTGCCATCAAGGAAATCAAGACTCCTTTCATGTGTGATGTGCAACCCGGAATTGCTCTGCACGCAGTGCAGGGGAATCGGGCCTCATCTCGTGGCGAGGGGGAAGTCTCATGGTTTTTCTCGAGTTGCGGCGGGAACCTGGGGTATATTCTCGAGTTACGACGGGGATGGCCCTTCCAGCCACGTGTGTGTTCAGCGACGTCAGGACTCCTGCCTAGTTGCGAGGGACAACTCGGGATTCTCCTCGAGGCTTGGCCGGGCAATTGGGACCCCTCTCCAGGTGAGGCGGGAGGCCAAGGGTCCCTTTCCACGTGCCACAGGAATCCTGGGACTCCTATCAAGTTTCACGAGGAGTCAGGCATCGTCTCCTTTGGAGGCACTGATCTCCGCGTACCTCTGGAGTTTTCAAAGGATGTGAGGCCTCCGGTCGCCATGAGGGGGAAACTAGGTCTTTCTCTGTGGTCTCCACAGGGGATGCAGACATCCTTTCGTCTTGGGAGATGCAAGACAAGCCTGCATTCAAGTCACTGCAGGGATATCCGGCCTTATTTCGCGTCAGGGCATCGCAGTGTCGATTCCACTTGAGGCCGCAAAATCAGGGTCCCTCTCACATACCTAGAGCTGAGAGATGCCTCCTCTTGAGGTGCTTGTGGTAAGGTGGTATTCCTCTGGAGTAGAAGCCAGGGACTAACCTCTCATCTCGAGTTGATTTTTGTCCACGGAGCACTTTCGTGTTGCTACAGTGACCTCAGGAACCCTCTAGCCTTGAAACAGTGTTCTTGGGGTTTCTCTGGAGTGCCATCAAGGAAATCAAGGCTCCTTTCACGTGTGATGTGCAACACGGAATTGCTCTGCACACAGTGCAGGGGAATCGGGCCTCATCTCGCGGCGAGGGGGAAGTCTCATGGTTTTTCTCGAGTTGCGGCGGGAACCTGGGGTATATTCTCGAGTTACGACGGGGATGGCCCTTCCAGCCACGTGTGTGTTCAGCGACGTCAGGACTCATGCCTAGTTGCGAGGGACAACTCGGGATTCTCCTCGAGGCTTGGCCGGGCAATTGGGACCCCTCTCCAGGTGAGGCGGGAGGCCAAGGGTCCCTTTCCACGTGCCACAGGAATCCTGGGACTCCTATCAAGTTTCACGAGGAGTCAGGCATCGTCTCCTTTGGAGGCACTGATCTCCGCGTACCTCTGGAGTTTTCAAAGGATGTGAGGCCTCCGGTCGCCATGAGGGGGGAACTAGGTCTTTCTCTGTGGTCTCCACAGGGGATGCAGACATCCTTTCTTCTTGGGAGATGCAAGACAAGCCTGCATTCAAGTCACTGCAGGGATATCCGGCCTTATTTCACGTCAGGGCATCGCAGTGTCGATTCCACTTGAGGCCGCAAAATCAGGGTCCCTCTCACATACCTAGAGCTGAGAAATGCCTCCTCTTGAGGTGCTTGTGGTAAGGTGGTATTCCTCTGGAGTAGAAGCCAGGGACTAACCTCTCATCTCGAGTTGATTTTTGTCCACGGAGCACTTTCGTGTTGCTACAGTGACCTCAGGAACCCTCTAGCCTTGAAACAGTGTTCTTGGGGTTTCTCTGGAGTGCCACCAAGGAAATCAAGGCTTCTTTCACGTGTGATGTGCAACACGGAATTGCTCTGCACGCAGTGCAGGGGAATCGGGCCTCATCTCCCGGCCAGTGTGAAGTCCCATGGTTTTTCTCGAGTTGCGGCGGGAACCTGGGGTATATTCTCGAGTTACAACGGGAATGGCCCTTCCAGCCACGTGTGTGTTCAGCGACGTCAGGACTCCTGCCTAGTTGCGAGGGACAACTCGGGATTCTCCTTGAGGCTTGGCAGGGCAATTGGGACGCCTCTCCAGCTGAGGCGGGAGACCAAGGGTCCCTTTCCACGTGCCACAGGAATCCTGGGACTCCTATCAAGGTTCACGAGGAGTCAGGCATCGTCTCCTTTGGAGGCACTGATCTCCACGTACCTCTGGAGTTTTCAAAGGATGTGAGGCCTCCGGTCGCCATGTGGTGGGGAACTAGGTCTTTCTCTGTGGTCTCCACAGGGGATTCAGACATCCTTTCGTCTTGGGAGATGCAAGACGAGCCTGCATTCAAGTCACTGCAGGGATATCCGGCCTTATTTCGAGTCAGGGCATCGCAATGTCCATTCCACTTGAGGCCGCAAACTCAGGGTCCCTCTCACATACCTAGAGCTGAGAGAAGCCTCCTCTTGAGGTGCTTGTGGTAAGGTGGTATTCCTCTGGAGTCGAAGCCAGGGACTAACCTCTCATCTCGAGTTGATTTTTGGTCCACGGAGCACTTTCGTGTTGCTACAGTGACCTCAGGATCCCTCTAGCCTTGAAACAGTGTTCTTGGGGTTTCTCTGGAGTGCCATCAAAGAAATCAAGACTCCTTTCATGTGTGATGTGCAACACGGAATTGCTCTGCACGCAGTGCAGGGGAATCGGGCCTCATCTCGCGGCGAGGGGGAAGTCTCATGGTTTTTCTCGAGTTGGGTCGGGAACCTGGGGTATATTCTCGAGTTACGACGGGGATGGCCCTTCCAGCCACGTGTTTGTTCAGCGACGTCAGGACTCCTGCCTAGTTGCGAGGGACAACTCGGGATTCTCCTCGAGGCTTGGCAGGGCAATTGGGACGCCTCTCCAGCTGAGGTGGGAGACCAAGGGTCCCTTTCCACGTGCCACTGGAATCCTGGGACTCCTATCAACTTTCACGAGGAGTCAGGCATCGTCTCCTTTGGAGGCACTGATCTCCACGCACCTCTGGAGTTTTCAAAGGATGTGAGCCCTCCGGTCGCGATGAGGTGGGGAACTAGGCTTTTCTCTGTGGTCTCCACAGGGGATTCAGACATCCTTTCGTCTTGGGAGATGCAAGACGAGCATGCATTCAAGTCACTGCAGGGATATCCGGCCTTATTTCGAGTCAGGGCATCGCAATGTCCATTCCACTTGAGGCCGCAAACTCAGGGTCCCTCTCACATACCTAGAGCTGAGAGATGCCTCCTCTTGAGGTGCTTGTGGTAAGGTTGTATTCCTCTGGAGTCGAAGCCAGGGACTAACCTCTCATCTCGAGTTGATTTTTGGTCCACGGAGCTCTTTCTTGTTGCTACAGTGACCTCAGGATCGCTCTAGCCTTAAAGCAGTATTCTTGGGGTTTCTCTGGAGTGCCATCAAGGAAATCAAGACTCCTTTAATGTGTGATGTGCAACAGGGAATTGCTCTGCACGCAGTGCAGGGGAATCGGGCCTCATCTCGCGGCGAGGGGGAAGTCTCATGGTTTTTCTCGAGTTGCGGCGGGAACCTGGTGTATATTCTCGAGTTACGACGGGGATGGCCCTTCCAGCCACGTGTGTGTTCAGCGACGTCAGGACTCCTGCCTAGTTGCGAGGGACAACTCGGGATTCTCCTCGAGGCTTGGCCGGGCAATTGGGACCCCTCTCCAGGTGAGGCGGGAGGCCAAGGGTCCCTTTCCACGTGCCACAGGAATCCTGGGACTCCTATCAAGTTTCACGAGGAGTCAGGCATCGTCTCCTTTGGAGGCACTGATCTCCGCGTACCTCTGGAGTTTTCAAAGGATGTGAGGCCTCCGGTCGCGATGAGGGGGGAACTAGGTCTTTCTCTGTGGTCTCCACAGGGGATGCAGACATCCTTTCGTCTTGGGAGATGCAAGACAAGCCTGCATTCAAGTCACTGCAGGGATATCCGGCCTTATTTCGAGTCAGGGCATCGCAGTGCCGATTCCACTTGAGGCCGCAAAATCAGGGTCTCTCTCACATACCTAGAGCTGAGAGATGCCTCCTCTTGAGGTGCTTGTGGTAAGGTGGTATTCCTCTGGAGTTGAAGCCAGGGACTAACCTCTCATCTCGAGTTGATTTTTGTCCACGGAGCACTTTCGTGTTGCTACAGTGACCTCAGGAACCCTCTAGCCTTGAAACAGTGTTCTTGGGGTTTCTCTGGAGTGCCATCAAGGAAATCAAGGCTCCTTTCACGTGTGATGTCCAACACGGAATTGCTCTGCACACAGTGCAGGGGAATCGGGCCTCATCTCGCGGCGAGGGGGAAGTCTCATGGTTTTTCTCGACTTGCGGCGGGAACCTGGGGTATATTCTCGAGTTACGACGGGGATGGCCCTTCCACATACGTGTTTGTTCAGCGACGTCAGGACTCCTGCCTAGTTGCGAGGGAAACTCGGGATTCTCCTCGAGGCTTGGCAGGGCAATTGGGACGCCTCTCCAGCTGAGGCGGGAGACCAAGGGTCCCTTTCCATGTGCCACAGGAATCCTGGGACTCCTATCCAGTTTCACGAGGAGTCAGGCATCGTCTCCTTTGGAGGCACTGATCTCCGCGTACCTCTGGAGTTTTCAAAGGATGTGAGGCCTCCGGTCGCCATGAGGTGGGGGACTAGGTCTTTCTCTGTGGTCTCCCCAGGGGATTCAGACATCCTTTCGTCTTGGGAGATGCAAGACGAGCCTGCATTCAAGTCACTGCAGGGATATCCGGCCTTACTTCGAGTCAGGGCATCGCAGTGTCCATTCCACTTGAGGCCGCAAACTCAGGGTCCCTCTCACATACCTAGAGCTGAGAGAAGCCTCCTCTTGAGGTGCTTTTGGTAAGGTGGTATTCCTCTGCAGTCGAAGCCAGGGACTAACCTCTCATCTCGAGTTGATTTTTGGTCCACAGAACTCTTACGTGTTGCTCCAGTGACCTCAGGATCGCTCTAGCCTTGAAACAGTATTCTTGGGGTTTCTCTGGAGTGCCATCAAGGAAATCAAGGCTCCTTTCATGTGTGATGTGCAACACGGAATTGCTTTGCACGCAGTGCAGGGGAATCGGGCCTCATCTCGCGGCGAGGGGGAAGTCTCATGGTTTTTCTCGAGTTGCGGCGGGAACCTGGGGTATATTCTCGAGTTACGACGGGGATGGCCCTTCCAGCCACGTGTGTGTTCAGCGACGTCAGGACTCCTGCCTAGTTGCGAGGGACAACTCGGGATTCTCCTCGAGGCTTGGCAGGGCAATTGGGACGCCTCTCCAGCTGAGGCGGGAGACCAAGGGTCCCTTTCCACGTGCCACAGGAATCCTGGGACTCCTATCAAGTTTCACGAGGAGTCAGGCATCGTCTCCTTTGGAGGCACTGATCTCCGCGTACCTCTGGAGTTTTCAAAGGATGTGAGGCCTCCGGTCGCCATGAGGTGGGGAACTAGGCTTTTCTCTGTGGTCTCCACAGGGGATTCAGACATCCTTTCGTCTTGGGAGATGCAAGACGAGCCTGCATTCAAGTCACTGCAGGGATATCCGGCCTTATTTCGAGTCAGGGCATCGCAATGTCCATTCCACTTGAGGCCGCAAACTCAGGGTCCCTCTCACATAACTAGAGCTGAGAGAAGCCTTCTCTTGAGGTGCTTGTGGTAAGGTTGTATTCCTCTGGAGTCGAAGCCAGGGACTAACCTCTCATCTCGAGTTGATTTTTGGTCCACGGAGCACTTTCGTGTTGCTACAGTGACCTCAGGATCGCTCTAGCCTTGAAACAGTGTTCTTGGGGATTCTCTGGAGTGCCATCAAGGAAATCAAGACTCCTTTCATGTGTGATGTGCAACACGGAATTGCTCTGCACGCAGTGCAGGGTAATCGGGCCTCATCTCCCGGCGAGTGTGAAGTCCCATGGTTTTTCTCGAGTTGCGGCGGGAGCCTGGGGTGTATTCTCGAGTTACGACGGGAATGGCCCTTCCAGCCACGTGTGTGTTCAGCGACGTCAGGACTCCTGCCTCGTTGCGAGGGACAACTCGGGATTCTCCTCGAGGCTTGGCAGGGCAATTGGGACGCCTCTCCAGCTGAGGCGGGAGACCAAGGGTCCCTTTCCACGTGCCACAGGAATCCTGGGACTCCTATCAAGGTTCACGAGGAGTCAGGCATCGTCTCCTTTGGAGGCACTCATCTCAGTGTACCTCTGGAGTTTTCAAAGGATGTGAGGCCTCCGGTCGCCATGTGGTGGGGAACTAGGTCTTTCTCTGTGGTCTCCACAGGGGATTCAGACATCCTTTCGTCTTGGGAGATGCAAGACGAGCCTGCATTCAAGTCACTGCAGGGATATCCGGCCTTATTTCGAGTCAGGGCATCGCAATGTCCATTCCACTTGAGGCCGCAAACTCAGGGTCCCTCTCACATAGCTAGAGCTGAGAGAAGCCTCCTCTTGAGGTGCTTGTGGCAAGGTTGTATTCCTCTGGAGTCGAAGCCAGGGACTAACCTCTCATCTCGAGTTGATTTTTGGTCCACGGAGCACTTTCGTGTTGCTACAGTGACCTCAGGATCCCTCTAGCCTTGAAACAGTGTTCTTGGGGTTTCTCTGGAGTGCAATCAAGGAAATCAAGACTCCTTTCATGTGTGATGTGCAACACGGAATTGCTCTGCACGCAGTGCAGGGGAATCGGGCCTCATCTCGCGGCGAGGGGGAAGTCTCATGGTTTTTCTCGAGTTGGGTCGGGAACCTGGGGTATATTCTCGAGTTACGACGGGGATGGCCCTTCCACACACGTGTTTGTTCAGCGACGTCAGGACTCCTGCCTAGTTGCGAGGGACAACTCGGGATTCTCCTCGAGGCTTGGCAGGGCAATTGGTACGCCTCTCCAGCTGTGGCGGGAGACCAAGGGTCCCTTTCCACGTGCCACTGGAATCCTGGGACTCCTATCAAGTTTCACGAGGAGTCAGGCATCGTCTCCTTTGGAGGCACTGATCTCCACGTACCTCTGGAGTTTTCAAAGGATGTGAGCCCTCCGGTCGCGATGAGGTGGGGAACTAGGCTTTTCTCTGTGGTCTCCACAGGGGATGCAGACATCCTTTCGTCTTGGGAGATGCAAGACGAGCCTGCATTCAAGTCACTGCAGGGATATCCGGCCTTATTTCGCGTCAGGGCATCGCGGTGTCCATTCCACTTGAGGCCGCAAACTCAGGGTCACTCTCACATACCTAGAGCTGAGAGAAGCCTCCTCTTGAGGTGCTTGTGGTAAGGTGGTATTCCTCTGGAGTCGAAGCCAGGGACTAACCTCTCATCTCGAGTTGATTTTTGGTCCACGGAGCTCTTTCGTGTGGCTACAGTGACCTCAGGATCCCTCTAGCCTTGAAACAGTGTTCTTGGGGTTTCTCTGGAGTGCCATCAAGGAAATCAAGACTCCTTTCATGTGTGATGTGCAACCCGGAATTGCTCTGCACGCAGTGCAGGGGAATCGGGCCTCATCTCGCGGCGAGGGGGAAGTCTCATGGTTTTTCTCGAGTTGCGGCGGGAACCTGGGGTATATTCTCGAGTTACGACGGGGATGGCCCTTCCACACACGTGTGTGTTCAACGACGTCAGGACTCCTGCCTAGTTGCGAGGGACAACTCGGGATTCTCCTCGAGGCTTGGCCGGGCAATTGGGACCCCTCTCCAGGTGAGGCGGGAGGCCAAGGGTCCCTTTCCACGTGCCACAGGAATCCTGGGACTCCTATCAAGTTTCACGAGGAGTCAGGCATCGTCTCCTTTGGAGGCACTGATCTCCGCGTACCTCTGGAGTTTTCAAAGGATGTGAGGCCTCCGGTCGCCATGAGGGGGAAACTAGGTCTTTCTCTGTGGTCTCCAAAGGGGATGCAGACATCCTTTCGTCTTGGGAGATGCAAGACAAGCCTGCATTCAAGTCACTGCAGGGATATCCGGCCTTATTTCGAGTCAGGGCATCGCAGTGTCGATTCCACTTGAGGCCGCAAAATCAGGGTCCCTCTCACATACCTAGAGCTGAGAGATGCCTCCTCTTGAGGTGCTTGTGGTAAGGTGGTATTCCTCTGGAGTAGAAGCCAGGGACTAACCTCTCATCTCGAGTTGATTTTTGTCCACGGAGCACTTTCGTGTTGCTACAGTGACCTCAGGAACCCTCTAGCCTTGAAACAGTGTTCTTGGGGTTTCTCTGGAGTGCCATCAAGGAAATCAAGGCTCCTTTCACGTGTGATGTGCAACACGGAATTGCTCTGCACACAGTGCAGGGGAATCGAGCCTCATCTCGCGGCGAGGGGGAAGTCTCATGGTTTTTCTCGAGTTGCGGCGGTAACCTGGGGTATATTCTCGAGTTACGACGGGGATGGCCCTTCCACACACGTGTTTGTTCAGCGACGTCAGGACTCCTGCCTAGTTGCGTGGGAAACTCGGGATTCTCCTCGAGGCTTGGCAGGGCAATTGGGACGCCTCTTCAGATGAGGCGGGAGACCAAGGGTCCCTTTCCATGTGCCACAGGAATCTTGGGACTCCTATCAAGTTTCACGAGGAGTCAGGCATCGTCTCCTTTGGAGGCACTGATCTCCGCGTACCTCTGGAGTTTTCAAAGGATGTGAGGCCTCCGGTCACGATGAGGTGGGGAACTAGGTCTTTCTCTGTGGTCTCGACAGGGGATTCAGACATCCTTTCGTCTTGGGAGATGCAAGACGAGCCTGCATTCAAGTCACTGCAGGGATATCCGGCCTTACTTCGCGTCAGGGCATCGCAGTGTCCATTCCACTTGAGGCCGCAAACTCAGGGTCCCTCTCACATACCTAGAGCTGAGAGAAGCCTCCTCTTGAGGTGCTGGTGGTAAGGTGGTATTCCTCTGGAGTCGAAGCCAGGGACTAACCTCTCATCTCGAGTTGATTTTTGGTCCACGGAGCTCTTTCGTGTGGCTACAGTGACCTCAGGATCCCTCTAGCCTTGAAACAGTGTTCTTGGGGTTTCTCTGGAGTGTCATTAAGGAAATCAAGGCTCCTTTCATGTGTGATGTGCAACACGGAATTGCTCTGCACGCAGTGCAGGGGAATCGGGCCTCATCTCGCGGCGAGGGGGAAGTCTCATGGTTTTTCTCGAGTTGCGGCGGGAACCTGGGGTATATTCTCGAGTTACGACGGGGATGGCCCTTCCACACACGTGTGTGTTCAACGACGTCAGGACTCCTGCCCAGTTGCGAGGGACAACTCGGGATTCTCCTCGAGGCTTGGCCGGGCAATTGGGACCCCTCTCCAGGTGAGGCGGGAGGCCAAGTGTCCCTTTCCACGTGCCACAGGAATCCTGGGACTCCTATCAAGTTTCACGAGGAGTCAGGCATCGTCTCCTTTGGAGGCACTGATCTCCGCGTACCTCTGGAGTTTTCAAAGGATGTGAGGCCTCCGGTCGCCATGAGGGGGAAACTAGGTCTTTCTCTGTGGTCTCCAAAGGGGATGCAGACATCCTTTCGTCTTGGGAGATGCAAGACAAGCCTGCATTCAAGTCACTGCAGGGATATCCGGCCTTATTTCGAGTCAGGGCATCGCAGTGTCGATTCCACTTGAGGCCGCAAAATCAGGGTCCCTCTCACATACCTAGAGCTGAGAGATGCCTCCTCTTGAGGTGCTTGTGGTAAGGTGGTATTCCTCTGGAGTAGAAGCCAGGGACTAACCTCTCATCTCGAGTTGATTTTTGTCCACGGAGCACTTTCGTGTTGCTACAGTGACCTCAGGAACCCTCTAGCCTTGAAACAGTGTTCTTGGGGTTTCTCTGGAGTGCCATCAAGGAAATCAAGGCTCCTTTCACGTGTGATGTGCAACACGGAATTGCTCTGCACACAGTGCAGGGGAATTGGGCCTCATCTCGCGGCGAGGGGGAAGTCTCATGGTTTTTCTCGAGTTGCGGCGGGAACCTGGGGTATATTCTCGAGTTACGACGGGGATGGCCCTTCCACACACGTGTTTGTTCAGCGACGTCAGGACTCCTGTCTAGTTGCGTGGGAAACTCGGGATTCTCCTCGAGGCTTGGCAGGGCAATTGGGACGCCTCTTCAGATGAGGCGGGAGACCAAGGGTCCCTTTCCATGTGCCACAGGAATCTTGGGACTCCTATCAAGTTTCACGAGGAGTCAGGCATCGTCTCCTTTGGAGGCACTGATCTCCGCGTACCTCTGGAGTTTTCAAAGGATGTGAGGCCTCCGGTCACGATGAGGTGGGGAACTAGGTCTTTCTCTGTGGTCTCGACAGGGGATTCAGACATCCTTTCATCTTGGGAGATGCAAGACGAGCCTGCATTCAAGTCACTGCAGGGATATCCGGCCTTACTTCGCGTCAGGGCATCGCAGTGTCCATTCCACTTGAGGCCGCAAACTCAGGGTCCCTCTCACATACCTAGAGCTGAGAGAAGCCTCCTCTTGAGGTGCTGGTGGTAAGGTGGTATTCCTCTGGAGTCGAAGCCAGGGACTAACCTCTCATCTCGAGTTGATTTTTGGTCCACGGAGCTCTTTCGTGTGGCTACAGTGACCTCAGGATCCCTCTAGCCTTGAAACAGTGTTCTTGGGGTTTCTCTGGAGTGTCATTAAGGAAATCAAGGCTCCTTTCATGTGTGATGTGCAACACGGAATTGCTCTGCACGCAGTGCAGGGGAATCGGGCCTCATCTCGCGGCGAGGGGGAAGTCTCATGGTTTTTCTCGATTTGCGGTTGGAACCTGGGGTATATTCTCGAGTTACGACGGGGATGGCCCTTCCACCCACGTGTTTGTTCAGCGACGTCAGGACTCCTGCCTAGTTGCGAGGGACAACTCGGGATTCTCCTCGAGGCTTGGCAGGGAAATTGGGACGCCTCTCCAGCTGAGGCGGGAGACCAAGTGTCCCTTTCCACGTGCCACAGGAATCCTGGGACTCCTATCAAGTTTCACGAGGAGTCAGGCATCGTCTCCTTTGGAGGCACTGATCTCCACGTACCTCTGGAGTTTTCAAAGGATGTGAGGCCTCCGGTCGCGATGAGGTGGGGAACTAGGTCTTTCTCTGTGGTCTCCACAGGGGATTCAGACAGCCTTTCGTTTTGGGATATGCAAGACGAGCCTGCATTTAAGTCAGTGCAGGGATATCCGGCCTTATTTCGAGTCAGGGCATTGCAATGTCTATTCCACTTGAGGCCGCAAACTCAGGGTCCCTCTCACATATCTAGAGCTGAGAGAAGCCTCCTCTTGAGGTGCTTGTGGTAAGGTTGTATTCCTCTGGAGTCGAAGCCAGGGACTAACCTCTCATCTCGAGTTGATTTTTGGTTCCCGGAGCTCTTTCGTGTTGCTACAGTGACCTCAGGATCCCTCTTGCCTTAAAACAGTGTTCTTGCGGTTTCTCTGGAGTGCCATCAAGGAAATCAAGACTCCTTTAATGTGTGATGTGCAACACGGAATTGCTCTGCATGCAGTGCAGGGGAATCGGGCCTCATCTCGCGGCAAGGGGGAAGTCTCATGGTTTTTCTCGACTTGCGGCGGGAACCTGGGGTATATTCTCGAGTTACAACGGGGATGGCCCTTCCAGCCACGTGTTTGTTCAGCGACGTCAGGACTCCTGCCTAGTTGCGAGGGACAACTCGGGATTCTCCTCGAGGCTTGGCAGGGCAATTGGGACGCTTCACCAGCTGAGGCGGAAGAACAAGGGACCCTTTCCTCGTGCCACAGGAATCCTGGGACTCCTATGAAGTTTCACGAGGAGTCAGGCATCGTGTCCTTTGGAGGCACTGATCTCCGCGTACCTCTGGAGTTTCAAAGGATGTGAGGCCTCCGGTCGCAATGAGGTGGGGAACTAAGTCTTTCTCTGTGGTCTCCACAGGGGATGCAGACATCCTTTCGTCTTGGGAGATGCAAGACGAGCCTGCATTCAAGTCACTGCAGGGATATCCGGCCTTATTTCGAGTCAGGGCATCGCGGTGTCCATTCCACTTGAGGCCGCAAACTCAGGGTCCCTCTCACATACCTAGAGCTGAGAGAAGCCTCCTCTTGAGGTGCTTGTGGTAAGGTGGTATTCCACTGGAGTCGAAGCCAGTGACTAACGTCTCATCTCGAGTTGATTTTTGGTCCACGGAGCTCTTTCTTGTGGCTACAGTGACCTCAGGATGCCTCTAGCCTTGAAACAGTGTTCTTTGGGTTTCTCTGGAGTGCCATCAAGGAAATCAAGACTCCTTTCATGTGTGATATGCAACCCGGAATTGCTCTGCACGCAGTGCAGGGGAATCGGGCCTCATCTCGCGGCGAGGGGGAAGTCTCATGGTTTTTCTCGAGTTGCGGCGGGAACCTGGGGTATATTCTCGAGTTACGACGGGGATGGCCCTTCCAGCCACGTGTGTGTTCAGCGATGTCAGGACTCCTGCCTAGTTGCGAGGGACAACTCGGGATTCTCCTCGAGGCTTGGCCGGGCAATTGGGACCCCTCTCCAGGTGAGGCGGGAGGCCAAGGGTCCCTTTCCACGTGCCACAGGAATCCTGGGACTCCTATCAAGTTTCACAAGGAGTCAGGCATCGTCTCCTTTGGAGGCACTGATCTCCGCGTACCTCTGGAGTTTTCAAAGGATGTGAGGCCTCCGGTCGCCATGAGGGGGCAACTAGGTCTTTCTCTGTGGTCTCCACAGGGGATTCAGACATCCTTTCGCCTTGGGAGATGCAAGACGAGCCTGCATTCAAGTCACTGCAGGGATATCCGGCCTTATTTCGAGTCAGGGCATCGCAATGTCCATTCCACTTGAGGCCGCAAACTCAGGGTCCCTCTCACATACCTGGAGCTGAGAGAAGCCTCCTCTTGAGGTGCTGGTGGTAAGGTGGTATTCCTCTGGAGTCGAAGCCAGGGACTAACCTCTCATCTCGAGTTGATTTTTGGTCCACGGAGCTCTTTCGTGTTGCTACAGTGACCTCAGGATCCCTCTAGCCTTGAAACAGTGTTCTTGGGGTTTCTCTGGAGTGCCATCAAGGAAATCCAGGCTCCTTTCCTGTCTGATGTGCAACACGGCATTGCTCTGCACGCAGTGCAGGGGAATCGGGCCTCATCTCGCGGCGAGGGGGAAGTCTCATGGTTTTAATCGAGATGCCTCGGGAACCTGAGGTATATTCTCGAGTTACGACGGGGATGGTCCTTCCACCCATGTGTTTGTTCAGCGACGTCAGGACCCCTGCCTAGTTGCGAGGGACAACTCGGGATTCTCCTCGAGGCTTGGCAGGGCAATTGGGACGCCTCTCCAGCTGAGGCGGGAGACCAGAGTCCCTTTCCACGTGCCGCAGGAATCCTGGGACTCCTATCAAGTTTCACGAGGAGTTAGGCATCGTCTCCTTTGGAGGCACTGATCTCCGCGTAACTCTGGAGTTTTCAAAGGATGTGAGGCCTCCGGTCGCGATGAGGTGGGGAACTAGGTCTTTCTCTGTGGTCTCCACAGGGGATTCAGACAGCCTTTCGTCTTGGGAGATGCAAGACGAGCCTGCATTCAAGTCACTGCAGGGATATCCGGCCTTATTTCGAGTCAGGGCATCGCGGTGTCCATTCCACTTGAGATCGCAAACTCAGGGTCCCTCTCACATACCTAGAGCTGAGAGAAGCCTCCTCTTGAGGTGCTTGTGGTAAGGTGGTATTCCTCTGGAGTCGAAGCCAGGGACTAACCTCTCATCTCGAGTTGATTTTTGGTCCACGGAGCACTTTCGTGGGGCTACAGTGACCTCAGGATCCCTCTAGCCTTGAAACAGGGTTCTTGGGGTTTTTCTGGAGTGCCATTAAGGAAATCAAGGCTCCTTTCATGTTTGATGTGCAACACGGAATTGCTCTGCACGCAGTCCAGGGGAATCGGGCCTCATCTCGCGGCGAGGGGGAAGTCTCATGGTTTTTTTCGAGTTGCGGCGGGAACCTGGGGTATATTCTCGAGTTACGACGGGGATGGCCCGTCCACCCACGTGTTTGTTCAGCGACGTCAGGATTCCTGCCTAGTTGCGAGGGACAACTCGGAATTCTCCTCGAGGCTTGGCAGGGCAATTGGGACCCCTCTCCAGGTGATGCGGGAGGCCAAGGGTCCCTTTCCATGTGCCACAGGAATCCTGGGACTCCTATCCAGTTTCACGAGGAGTCAGGCATCGTCTCCTTTGGAGGCACTGATCTCCGCGTACCTCTGGAGTTTTCAAAGGATGTGAGGCCTCCTGTCGCCATGAGGGGGGAACTAGGTCTTTCTCTGTGGTCTCCACAGGGTATTCAGACATCCTTTCGTCTTGGGAGATGCAAGACGAGCCTGCATTCAAGTCACTACAGGGATATTCGGCCTTATTTCGAGTCAGGGCATCGCAGTGTCCATTCCACTTGAGGCCGCAAATTCAGGGTCCCTCTCTCATACCTAGAGCTGAGAGAAGCCTCCTCTTGAGGTGCTTGTGGTAAGGTTGTATTCCTCTGGAGTCGAAGCCAGGGACTACCCTCTCATCTCGAGTTGATTTTTGGTCCACGGAGCTCTTTCGTGTTGCTACAGTGACCTCAGGAACCCTCTAGCCTTGAAACAGTGTTCTTGGGGTTTCTCTGGAGTGCCATCAAGGAAATCAAGGCTCCTTTCATGTGTGATGTGCAACACGGAATTGCTCTGCACGCAGTGCAGGGGAATCGGGCCTCATCTCGCGGCGAGGGGGAAGTCTCATGGTTTTTCTCGAGTTGCGGCGGGAACCTGGGGTATATTCTCGAGTTACGACGGGGATGGCCCTTCCACCCACGTGTTTGTTCAGCGACGTCAGGACTCCTGCCTAGTTGCGAGGGACAACTCGGGATTCTCCTCGAGGCTTGGCAGGGCAATTGGGACGCCTCTCCAGCTGAGGCGGGAGACCAAGGGTCCCTTTCCACGTGCCACAGGAATCCTGGGACTCTTATAAAGTTTCACGAGGAGTCAGGCATCGTCTCCTTTGGAGGCACTGATCTCCACGTACCTCTGGAGTTTTCAAAGGATGTGAGGCCTCCGGTCGCCATGATGTGGGAAACTTGGTCTTTCTCTGTGGTCTCGACAGGGGATTCAGACATCCTTTCGTCTTGGGAGATGCAAGACGAGACTGCATTCAAGTCACTGCAGGGATATCCGGCCTTACTTCGCGTCAGGGCATCGCAGTGTCCATTTCACTTGAGGCCGCAAACTCAGGGTCCCTCTCACATACCTAAAGCTGAGAGAAGCCTCCTCTTGAGGTGCTTGTGGTAAGGTGGTATTCCTCTGGAGTCGAAGCCAGGGACTACCCTCTCATCTCGAGTTGATTTTTGGTCCACGGAGCTCTTTCGTGTGGCTACAGTGACCTCAGGATCCCTCTAGCCTTGAAACAGTGTTCTTGGGGTTTCTCTGGAGTGTCATTAAGGAAATCAAGGCTCCTTTCATGTTTGATGTGCAACACGGATTTGCTATGCACACAGTGCAGGGGAATCGGGCCTCATCTCGCGGCGAGGGGGAAGTCTCATGGTTTTTCTCGATTTGCGGTGGGAACCTGGGGTATATTCTCGAGTTACGACGGGGATGGCCCTTCCACCCACGTGTTTGTTCAGCGACGTCAGGACTCCTGCCTAGTTGCGAGGGACAACTCGGGATTCTCCTCGAGGCTTGGCAGGGAAATTGGGACGCCTCTCCAGCTGAGGCGGGAGACCAAGGGTCCCTTTCCACGTGCCACAGGAATCCTGGGACTCCTATCAAGTTTCACGAGGAGTCAGGCATCGTCTCCTTTGGAGGCACTGATCTCCACGTACCTCTGGAGTTTTCAAAGGATGTGAGGCCTCCGGTCGCGATGAGGTGGGGAACTAGGTCTTTCTCTGTGGTCTCCACAGGGGATTCAGACAGCCTTTCGTTTTGGGATATGCAAGACGAGCCGACATTTAAGTCAGTGCAGGGATATCCGGCCTTATTTCGAGTCAGGGCATTGCAATGTCTATTCCACTTGAGGCCGCAAACTCAGGGTCCCTCTCACATACATAGAGCTGCGAGAAGCCTTCTCTTGAGGTGCTTGTGGTAAGGTTGTATTCCTCTGGAGTCGAAGCCAGGGACTAACCTCTCATCTCGAGTTGATTATTGGTCCACGGAGCTCTTTCGTGTTGCTACAGTGACCTCAGGATCGCTCTAGCCTTAAAACAGTGTTCTTGGGGATTCTCTGGAGTGCCATCAAGGAAATCAAGGCTCCTTTCACGTGTGATGTGCAACACAGAATTGCTCTGCACGCAGTGCAGGAGAATCGGGCCTCATCTCGCGGCGAGGGGGAAGTCTCATGGTTTTTCTCGAGTTGCGGCGGGAACCTGGGGTATATTCTCGAGTTACGACGGGGATGGCCCTTCCACACACGTGTTTGTTCAGCGACGTCTGGACTCCTGCCTAGTTGCGAGGGACAACTCGGGATTCTCCTCGAGGCTTGGCAGGGCAATTGGGACGCCTCTCCAGCTGAGGCGGGAGACCAAGGGTCCCTTTCCACGTGCCACAGGAATCCTGGGACTCCTATCAAGTTTCACGAGGAGTCAGGCATCGTCTCCTTTGGAGGCACTGATCTCCACGTACCTCTGGAGTGTTCAAAGGATTTGAGGCCTCCGGTCGCGATGAGGTGGGGAACTAGGCTTTTCTCTGTGGTCTCCACAGGGGATTCAGACATCCTTTCGTCTTGGGAGATGCAAGACGAGCCTGCATTCAAGTCACTGCAGGGATATCCGGCCTTATTTCGAGTCAGGGCATCGCAGTGTCGATTCCACTTGAGGCCGCAAACTCAGGGTCCCTCTCACATAGCTAGAGCTGAGAGAAGCCTCCTCTTGAGGTGCTTGTGGTAAGGTTGTATTCCTCTGGAGTCGAAGCCAGGGACTACCCTCTCATCTCGAGTTGATTTTTGGTCCACGGAGCTCTTTCGTGTTGCTACAGTGACCTCAGGATCGCTCTAGCCTTAAAACAGTGTTCTTGGGGTTTCTCTGGAGTGCCATCAAGGAAATCAAGGCTCCTTTAATGTGTGATGTGCAACACGGAATTGCTTTGCACGCAGTGCAGGGTAATCGGGCCTCATCTCGCGGCGAGGGGGAAGTCTCATGGTTTTTCTCGAGTTGCGGCGGGAACCTGGGGTATATTCTCGAGTTACAAAGGGGATGGCACTTCCAGCCACGTGTTTGTTCAGCGACGTCAAGACTCCTGCCTAGTTGCGAGGGACAACTCGGGATTCTCCTCGAGGCTTGGCAGGGCAATTGGGACACTTCACCAGCTGAGGCGGAAGACCAAGCGTCCCTTTCCTCGTGCCACAGGAATCCTGGGACTCCTATGAAGTTTCACGAGGAGTCAGGCATCGTGTCCTTTGGAGGCACTGATCTCCGCGTACCTCTGGAATTTCAAAGGATGTGAGGCCTCCGGTCGCGATGAGGTGGGGAACTAGGTCTTTCTCTGTGGTCTCCACAGGGGATGCAGACATCCTTTCGTCTTGGGAGATGCAAGACGAGCCTGCATTCAAGTCACTGCAGGGATATCCGGCCTTATTTCGCGTCAGGGCATCGCGGTGTCCATTCCACTTGAGGCCGCAAACTCAGGGTCCCTCTCACATACCTAGAGCTGAGAGAAGCCTCCTCTTGAGGTGCTTGTGGTAAGGTGGTATTCCTCTGGAGTCGAAGCCAGGGACTAACCTCTCATCTCGAGTTGATTTTGGGTCCACGGAGCTCTTTCGTGGGGCTACAGTGACCTCAGGATCCCTCTAGCCTTGAAACAGTGTTCTTGGGGATTCTCTGGAGTGCCATCAAGGAAATCAAGACTCCTTTCATGTGTGATGTGCAACCCGGAATTGCTCTGCACGCAGTGCAGGGGAATCGGGCCTCATCTCCCGGCGAGGGGGAAGTCTCATGGTTTTTCTCGAGTTGCGGCGGGAACCTGGGGTATATTCTCGAGTTACGACGGGGATGGCCCGTCCACCCACGTGTTTGTTCAGCGACGTCAGGACTCCTGCCTAGTTGCGAGGGACAACTCGGAATTCTCCTCGAGGCTTGGCAGGGCAATTGGGACCCCTCTCCAGGTGAGGCGGGAGACCAAGGGTCCCTTTCCACGTGCCACAGGAATCCTGGGACTCCTATCAAGTTTCATGAGGAGTCAGGCATCGTCTCCTTTGGAGGCACTGATCTCCGCGTACCTCTGGAGTTTTCAAAGGATGTGAGGCCTCCGGTCTCCATGAGGGGGGAACTAGGTCTTTCTCTGTGGTCTCCACAGGGTATTCAGACATCCTTTCGTCTTGGGAGATGCAAGACGAGCCTGCATTCAAGTCACTGCAGGGATATCCGGCCTTACTTTGCGTCAGGGCATCACAGTGTCCATTCCACTTGAGGCCGCAAACTCAGGGTCCCTCTCACATACCTAGAGCTGAGAGAAGCCTCCTCTTGAGGTGCTTGTGGTAAGGTGGTATTCCTCTGGAGTCGAAGCCAGGGACTACCCTCTCATCTCGAGTTGATTTTTGGTCCACGGAGCTCTTTCGTGTGGCTACAGTGACCTCAGGATCTCTCTAGCCTTGAAACAGTGTTCTTGGGGTTTCTCTGGAGTGCCATTAAGGAAATCAAGGCTCCTTTCATGTGTGATGTGCAACACGGAATTGCTCTGCACGCAGTGCAGGGGAATCGGGCCTCATCTCGCGGCGAGGGGGAAGTCTCATGGTTTTACTCGATTTGCGGTGGGAACCTTGGGTATATTCTCGAGTTTCGACGGGGATGGCCCTTCCACACACGTGTTTGTTCAGTGACGTCAGGACTCCTGCCTAGTTGCGAGGGACATCTCGGGATTCTCCTCGAGGCTTGGCAGGGCAATTGGGACGCCTCTCCAGCTGAGGCGGGAGACCAAGGGTCCCTTTCCACGTGCCACAGGAATCCTGGGACTCCTATCAAGTTTCACGAGGAGTCAGGCATCGTCTCCTTTGGAGGCACTGATCTCCGCGTACCTCTGGAGTTTTCAAAGGATGTGAGGCCTCCGGTCGCGATGAGGTGGGGAACTAGTTCTTTATCTGTGGTGTCCACAGGGTATTCAGACATCCTTTCGTCTTGGGAGATGCAAGACGAGCCTGCATTCAAGTCACTGCAGGGATATCCGGCCTTATTTCGAGTCAGGGCATCGTGGTGTCCATTCCACTTTAGGCCGCAAACTCAGGGTCCCTCTCACATACCTAGAGCTGAGAGAAGCCTCCTCTTGAGGTGCTTGTGGTAAGGTGGTATTCCTCTGGAGTCGAAGCCAGGGACTAACCTCTCATCTCGAGTTGATTTTTGGTCCACGGAGCTCTTTCGTGTTGCTACAGTGACCTCAGGATCCCTCTAGCCTTGAAACAGTGTTCTTGGGGTTTCTCTGGAGTGCCATCAAGGAAATCAAGGCTCCTTTCATGTGTGATGTGCAACACGGAATTGCTCTGCACGCAGTGCAGGGGAATCGGGCCTCATTTTGCAGCGAGGGGGAAGTCTCATGGTTTTTCTCGATTTGCGGTGGGAACCTGGGGTATATTCTCGAGTTACGACGGGGATGTCCCTTCCACCCAAGTTTTTGTTCAGCAACGTCAGGACTCCTGCCTAGTTGCGAGGGACAACTCGGGATTCTCCTCGAGGCTTGGCAGGGCAATTGGGACGCCTCTCCAGCTGAGGCGGGAGACCAAGTGTCCCTTTACACGTGCCACAGGAATCCTGGGACTCCTATCAAGTTTCACGAGGAGTCAGGCATCGTCTCCTTTGGAGGCACTGATCTCTGCGTACCTCTGGAGTTTTCAAAGGATGTGAGGCCTCCGGTCGCGATGAGGTGGGGATCTAGGTCTTTCTCTGTGGTCTCCACAGGGGATTCAGACATCCTTTCGTCTTGGGAGATGCAAGACGAGCCTGCATTCAAGTCACTGCAGGGAAAACCGGTCTTATTTCGAGTCAGGGTATCGCGGTGTCCATTCCACTTGAGGCCGCAAACTCAGGGTCCCTCTCACATACCTAGAGCTGAGAGAAGCCTCCTCTTGAGGTGCTTGTGGTAAGGTGGTATTCCTCTGGAGTCGAAGCCAGGGACAAACCTCTCATCTCGAGTTGATTTTTGGTCCACGGAGCTCTTTCCTGTGGCTACAGTGACCTCAGGATCCCTCTAGCCTTGAAACAGTGTTCTTGGGGTTTCTCTGGAGTGCCATCAAGGAAATCAAGGCTCCTTTCATGTGTGTTGTGCAACATGGAATTGCTCTGCATGCAGTGCTGGGTATCGGGCCTCATTTCGCGGCGAGGGGTAAGTCTCATTGTTTTTCTCGAGTTGCGATGGGAACCTGGGGTATATTCTCGAGTTACAACGGGAATGGCCCTTCCAGCCACGTGTGTGTTCAGCGACGTCAGGACTCCTGCCTAGTTGCGAGGGACAACTCGGGATTCTCCTCGAGGCTTGGCAGGGCAATTGGGACGCCTCTCAGCTGAGGCGGGAGACCAAGGGTCCCTTTCCACGTGCCACAGGAATCCTGGGACTCCTATCAAGGTTCACGAGGAGTCAGGCATCGTCTCCTTTGGAGGCACTGATCTCCACGTACCTCTGGAGTTTTCAAAGGATGTGAGGCCTCCGGTCGCCATGTGGTGGGGAACTAGGTCTTTCTCTGTGGTCTCCACAGGGGATTCAGACATCCTTTCGTCTTGGGAGATGCAAGACGAGCCTGCATTCAAGTCACTGCAGGGATATCCGGCCTTATTTCGAGTCAGGGCATCGCAATGTCCATTCCACTTGAGGCCGCAAACTCAGGGTCCCTCTCACATACCTAGAGCTGAGAGAAGCCTCCTCTTGAGGTGCTTGTGGTAAGGTGGTATTCCTCTGGAGTCGAAGCCAGGGACTAACCTCTCATCTCGAGTTGATTTTTGGTCCACGGAGCACTTTCGTGTTGCTACAGTGACCTCAGGATCCCTCTAGCCTTGAAACAGTGTTCTTGGGGTTTCTCTGGAGTGCCATCAAGGAAATCAAGACTCCTTTCATGTGTGATGTGCAACACGGAATTGCTCTGCACGCAGTGCAGGGGAATCGGGCCTCATCTCGCGGCGAGGGGGAAGTCTCATGGTTTTTCTCGAGTTGGGTCGGGAACCTGGGGTATATTCTCGAGTTGCGACGGGGATGGCCCTTCCAGCCACGTGTTTGTTCAGCGACGTCAGGACTCCTGCCTAGTTGCGAGGGACAACTCGGGATTCTCCTCGAGGCTTGGCAGGGCAATTGGGACGCTTCACCAGCTGAGACGGAAGAACAAGGGACCCTTTCCTCGTGCCACAGGAATCCTGGGACTCCTATGAAGTTTCACGAGGAGTCAGGCATCGTGTCCTTTGGAGGCACTGATCTCCGGGTACCTCTGGAGTTTCAAAGGATGTGAGGCCTCCCGTCGCGATGAGTTGGGGAACTAGGTCTTTCTCTGTGGTCTCCACAGGGGATTCAGACATCCTTTCGTCTTGGGAGATGCAAGACGAGCCTGCATTCAAGTCACTGCAGGGATATCCGGCCTTATTTCGAGTCAGGGCATCGCGGTGTCCATTCCACTTGAGGCCGCAAACTCAGGGTCCCTCTCACATACCTAGAGTTGAGAGAAGCCTCCTCTTGAGGTGCTTGTGGTAAGGTGGTATTCCACTGGAGTCGAAGCGAGGGACTAACCTCTCATCTCGAGTTGATTTTTGGTCCACGGAGCCCTTTCGTGTGGCTACAGTGACCTCAGGATGCCTCTAGCCATGAAACTGTGTTCTTGGGGTTTCTCTGGAGTGCCATCAAGGAAATCAAGACTCCTTTCATGTGTGATGTGCAACCCGGAATTGCTCTGCACGCAGTGCAGGGGAATCGGGCCTCATCTCGTGGCGAGGGGGAAGTCTCATGGTTTTTCTCGAGTTGCGGCGGGAACCTGGGGTATATTCTCGAGTTACGACGGGGATGGCCCTTCCAGCCACGTGTGTGTTCAGCGACGTCAGGACTCCTGCCTAGTTGCGAGGGACAACTCGGGATTCTCCTCGAGGCTTGGCCGGGCAATTGGGACCCCTCTCCAGGTGAGGCGGGAGGCCAAGGGTCCCTTTCCACGTGCCACAGGAATCCTGGGACTCCTATCAAGTTTCACGAGGAGTCAGGCATCGTCTCCTTTGGAGGCACTGATCTCCGCGTACCTCTGGAGTTTTCAAAGGATGTGAGGCCTCCGGTCGCCATGAGGGGGAAACTAGGTCTTTCTCTGTGGTCTCCACAGGGGATGCAGACATCCTTTCGTCTTGGGAGATGCAAGACAAGCCTGCATTCAAGTCACTGCAGGGATATCCGGCCTTATTTCGCGTCAGGGCATCGCAGTGTCGATTCCACTTGAGGCCGCAAAATCAGGGTCCCTCTCACATACCTAGAGCTGAGAGATGCCTCCTCTTGAGGTGCTTGTGGTAAGGTGGTATTCCTCTGGAGTAGAAGCCAGGGACTAACCTCTCATCTCGAGTTGATTTTTGTCCACGGAGCACTTTCGTGTTGCTACAGTGACCTCAGGAACCCTCTAGCCTTGAAACAGTGTTCTTGGGGTTTCTCTGGAGTGCCATCAAGGAAATCAAGGCTCCTTTCACGTGTGATGTGCAACACGGAATTGCTCTGCACACAGTGCAGGGGAATCGGGCCTCATCTCGCGGCGAGGGGGAAGTCTCATGGTTTTTCTCGAGTTGCGGCGGGAACCTGGGGTATATTCTCGAGTTACGACGGGGATGGCCCTTCCAGCCACGTGTGTGTTCAGCGACGTCAGGACTCATGCCTAGTTGCGAGGGACAACTCGGGATTCTCCTCAAGGCTTGGCCGGGCAATTGGGACCCCTCTCCAGGTGAGGCGGGAGGCCAAGGGTCCCTTTCCACGTGCCACAGGAATCCTGGGACTCCTATCAAGTTTCACGAGGAGTCAGGCATCGTCTCCTTTGGAGGCACTGATCTCCGCGTACCTCTGGAGTTTTCAAAGGATGTGAGGCCTCCGGTCGCCATGAGGGGGGAACTAGGTCTTTCTCTGTGGTCTCCACAGGGGATGCAGACATCCTTTCTTCTTGGGAGATGCAAGACAAGCCTGCATTCAAGTCACTGCAGGGATATCCGGCCTTATTTCACGTCAGGGCATCGCAGTGTCGATTCCACTTGAGGCCGCAAAATCAGGGTCCCTCTCACATACCTAGAGCTGAGAAATGCCTCCTCTTGAGGTGCTTGTGGTAAGGTGGTATTCCTCTGGAGTAGAAGCCAGGGACTAACCTCTCATCTCGAGTTGATTTTTGTCCACGGAGCACTTTCGTGTTGCTACAGTGACCTCAGGAACCCTCTAGCCTTGAAACAGTGTTCTTGGGGTTTCTCTGGAGTGCCACCAAGGAAATCAAGGCTTCTTTCACGTGTGATGTGCAACACGGAATTGCTCTGCACGCAGTGCAGGGGAATCGGGCCTCATCTCCCGGCCAGTGTGAAGTCCCATGGTTTTTCTCGAGTTGCGGCGGGAACCTGGGGTATATTCTCGAGTTACAACGGGAATGGCCCTTCCAGCCACGTGTGTGTTCAGCGACGTCAGGACTCCTGCCTAGTTGCGAGGGACAACTCGGGATTCTCCTTGAGGCTTGGCAGGGCAATTGGGACGCCTCTCCAGCTGAGGCGGGAGACCAAGGGTCCCTTTTCACGTGCCACAGGAATCCTGGGACTCCTATCAATGTTCACGAGGAGTCAGGCATCGTCTCCTTTGGAGGCACTGATCTCCACGTACCTCTGGAGTTTTCAAAGGATGTGAGGCCTCCGGTCGCCATGTGGTGGGGAACTAGGTCTTTCTCTGTGGTCTCCACAGGGGATTCAGACATCCTTTCGTCTTGGGAGATGCAAGACGAGCCTGCATTCAAGTCACTGCAGGGATATCCGGCCTTATTTCGAGTCAGGGCATCGCAATGTCCATTCCACTTGAGGCCGCAAACTCAGGGTCCCTCTCACATACCTAGAGCTGAGAGAAGCCTCCTCTTGAGGTGCTTGTGGTAAGGTGGTATTCCTCTGGAGTCGAAGCCAGGGACTAACCTCTCATCTCGAGTTGATTTTTGGTCCACGGAGCACTTTCGTGTTGCTACAGTGACCTCAGGATCCCTCTAGCCTTGAAACAGTGTTCTTGGGGTTTCTCTGGAGTGCCATCAAAGAAATCAAGACTCCTTTCATGTGTGATGTGCAACACGGAATTGCTCTGCACGCAGTGCAGGGGAATCGGGCCTCATCTCGCGGCGAGGGGGAAGTCTCATGGTTTTTCTCGAGTTGGGTCGGGAACCTGGGGTATATTCTCGAGTTACGACGGGGATGGCCCTTCCAGCCACGTGTTTGTTCAGCGACGTCAGGACTCCTGCCTAGTTGCGAGGGACAACTCGGGATTCTCCTCGAGGCTTGGCAGGGCAATTGGGACGCCTCTCCAACTGAGGCGGGAGACCAAGGGTCCCTTTCCACGTGCCACTGGAATCCTGGGACTCCTATCAACTTTCACGAGGAGTCAGGCATCGTCTCCTTTGGAGGCACTGATCTCCACGCACCTCTGGAGTTTTCAAAGGATGTGAGCCCTCCGGTCGCAATGAGGTGGGGAACTAGGCTTTTCTCTGCGGTCTCCACAGGGGATTCAGACATCCTTTCGTCTTGGGAGATGCAAGACGAGCCTGCATTCAAGTCACTGCAGGGATATCCGGCCTTATTTCGAGTCAGGGCATCGCAATGTCCATTCCACTTGAGGCCGCAAACTCAGGGTCCCTCTCACATACCTAGAGCTGAGAGATGCCTCCTCTTGAGGTGCTTGTGGTAAGGTTGTATTCCTCTGGAGTCGAAGCCAGGGACTAACCTCTCATCTCGAGTTGATTTTTGGTCCACGGAGCTCTTTCTTGTTGCTACAGTGACCTCAGGATCGCTCTAGCCTTAAAGCAGTATTCTTGGGGTTTCTCTGGAGTGCCATCAAGGAAATCAAGACTCCTTTAATGTGTGATGTGCAACAGGGAATTGCTCTGCACGCAGTGCAGGGGAATCGGGCCTCATCTCGCGGCGAGGGGGAAGTCTCATGGTTTTTCTCGAGTTGCGGCGGGAACCTGGTGTATATTCTCGAGTTACGACGGGGATGGCCCTTCCAGCCACGTGTGTGTTCAGCGACGTCAGGACTCCTGCCTAGTTGCGAGGGACAACTCGGGATTCTCCTCGAGGCTTGGCCGGGCAATTGGGACCCCTCTCCAGGTGAGGCGGGAGGCCAAGGGTCCCTTTCCACGTGCCACAGGAATCCTGGGACTCCTATCAAGTTTCACGAGGAGTCAGGCATCGTCTCCTTTGGAGGCACTGATCTCCGCGTACCTCTGGAGTTTTCAAAGGATGTGAGGCCTCCGGTCGCGATGAGGGGGGAACTAGGTCTTTCTCTGTGGTCTCCACAGGGGATGCAGACATCCTTTCGTCTTGGGAGATGCAAGACAAGCCTGCATTCAAGTCACTGCAGGGATATCCGGCCTTATTTCGCGTCAGGGCATCGCAGTGCCGATTCCACTTGAGGCCGCAAAATCAGGGTCTCTCTCACATACCTAGAGCTGAGAGATGCCTCCTCTTGAGGTGCTTGTGGTAAGGTGGTATTCCTCTGGAGTTGAAGCCAGGGACTAACCTCTCATCTCGAGTTGATTTTTGTCCACGGAGCACTTTCGTGTTGCTACAGTGACCTCAGGAACCCTCTAGCCTTGAAACAGTGTTCTTGGGGTTTCTCTGGAGTGCCATCAAGGAAATCAAGGCTCCTTTCACGTGTGATGTCCAACACGGAATTGCTCTGCACACAGTGCAGGGGAATCGGGCCTCATCTCGCGGCGAGGGGGAAGTCTCATGGTTTTTCTCGACTTGCGGCGGGAACCTGGGGTATATTCTCGAGTTAGGACGGGGATGGCCCTTCCACATACGTGTTTGTTCAGCGACGTCAGGACTCCTGCCTAGTTGCGAGGGAAACTCGGGATTCTCCTCGAGGCTTGGCAGGGCAATTGGGACGCCTCTCCAGCTGAGGCGGGAGACCAAGGGTCCCTTTCCATGTGCCACAGGAATCCTGGGACTCCTATCCAGTTTCACGAGGAGTCAGGCATCGTCTCCTTTGGAGGCACTGATCTCCGCGTACCTCTGGAGTTTTCAAAGGATGTGAGGCCTCCGGTCGCCATGAGGTGGGGAACTAGGTCTTTCTCTGTGGTCTCCCCAGGGGATTCAGACATCCTTTCGTCTTGGGAGATGCAAGACGAGCCTGCATTCAAGTCACTGCAGGGATATCCGGCCTTATTTCGAGTCAGGGCATCGCAATGTCCATTCCACTTGAGGCCGCAAACTCAGGGTCCCTCTCACATACCTAGAGCTGAGAGAAGCCTCCTCTTGAGGTGCTTGTGGTAAGGTGGTATTCCTCTGGAGTCGAAGCCAGGGACTAACCTCTCATCTCGAGTTGATTTTTGGTCCACGGAGCACTTTCGTGTTGCTACAGTGACCTCAGGATCCCTCTAGCCTTGAAACAGTGTTCTTGGGGTTTCTCTGGAGTGCCATCAAAGAAATCAAGACTCCTTTCATGTGTGATGTGCAACACGGAATTGCTCTGCACGCAGTGCAGGGGAATCGGGCCTCATCTCGCGGCGAGGGGGAAGTCTCATGGTTTTTCTCGAGTTGGGTCGGGAACCTGGGGTATATTCTCGAGTTACGACGGGGATGGCCCTTCCAGCCACGTGTTTGTTCAGCGACGTCAGGACTCCTGCCTAGTTGCGAGGGACAACTCGGGATTCTCCTCGAGGCTTGGCAGGGCAATTGGGACGCCTCTCCAACTGAGGCGGGAGACCAAGGGTCCCTTTCCACGTGCCACTGGAATCCTGGGACTCCTATCAACTTTCACGAGGAGTCAGGCATCGTCTCCTTTGGAGGCACTGATCTCCACGCACCTCTGGAGTTTTCAAAGGATGTGAGCCCTCCGGTCGCAATGAGGTGGGGAACTAGGCTTTTCTCTGCGGTCTCCACAGGGGATTCAGACATCCTTTCGTCTTGGGAGATGCAAGACGAGCCTGCATTCAAGTCACTGCAGGGATATCCGGCCTTATTTCGAGTCAGGGCATCGCAATGTCCATTCCACTTGAGGCCGCAAACTCAGGGTCCCTCTCACATACCTAGAGCTGAGAGATGCCTCCTCTTGAGGTGCTTGTGGTAAGGTTGTATTCCTCTGGAGTCGAAGCCAGGGACTAACCTCTCATCTCGAGTTGATTTTTGGTCCACGGAGCTCTTTCTTGTTGCTACAGTGACCTCAGGATCGCTCTAGCCTTAAAGCAGTATTCTTGGGGTTTCTCTGGAGTGCCATCAAGGAAATCAAGACTCCTTTAATGTGTGATGTGCAACAGGGAATTGCTCTGCACGCAGTGCAGGGGAATCGGGCCTCATCTCGCGGCGAGGGGGAAGTCTCATGGTTTTTCTCGAGTTGCGGCGGGAACCTGGTGTATATTCTCGAGTTACGACGGGGATGGCCCTTCCAGCCACGTGTGTGTTCAGCGACGTCAGGACTCCTGCCTAGTTGCGAGGGACAACTCGGGATTCTCCTCGAGGCTTGGCCGGGCAATTGGGACCCCTCTCCAGGTGAGGCGGGAGGCCAAGGGTCCCTTTCCACGTGCCACAGGAATCCTGGGACTCCTATCAAGTTTCACGAGGAGTCAGGCATCGTCTCCTTTGGAGGCACTGATCTCCGCGTACCTCTGGAGTTTTCAAAGGATGTGAGGCCTCCGGTCGCGATGAGGGGGGAACTAGGTCTTTCTCTGTGGTCTCCACAGGGGATGCAGACATCCTTTCGTCTTGGGAGATGCAAGACAAGCCTGCATTCAAGTCACTGCAGGGATATCCGGCCTTATTTCGCGTCAGGGCATCGCAGTGCCGATTCCACTTGAGGCCGCAAAATCAGGGTCTCTCTCACATACCTAGAGCTGAGAGATGCCTCCTCTTGAGGTGCTTGTGGTAAGGTGGTATTCCTCTGGAGTTGAAGCCAGGGACTAACCTCTCATCTCGAGTTGATTTTTGTCCACGGAGCACTTTCGTGTTGCTACAGTGACCTCAGGAACCCTCTAGCCTTGAAACAGTGTTCTTGGGGTTTCTCTGGAGTGCCATCAAGGAAATCAAGGCTCCTTTCACGTGTGATGTCCAACACGGAATTGCTCTGCACACAGTGCAGGGGAATCGGGCCTCATCTCGCGGCGAGGGGGAAGTCTCATGGTTTTTCTCGACTTGCGGCGGGAACCTGGGGTATATTCTCGAGTTAGGACGGGGATGGCCCTTCCACATACGTGTTTGTTCAGCGACGTCAGGACTCCTGCCTAGTTGCGAGGGAAACTCGGGATTCTCCTCGAGGCTTGGCAGGGCAATTGGGACGCCTCTCCAGCTGAGGCGGGAGACCAAGGGTCCCTTTCCATGTGCCACAGGAATCCTGGGACTCCTATCCAGTTTCACGAGGAGTCAGGCATCGTCTCCTTTGGAGGCACTGATCTCCGCGTACCTCTGGAGTTTTCAAAGGATGTGAGGCCTCCGGTCGCCATGAGGTGGGGAACTAGGTCTTTCTCTGTGGTCTCCCCAGGGGATTCAGACATCCTTTCGTCTTGGGAGATGCAAGACGAGCCTGCATTCAAGTCACTGCAGGGATATCCGGCCTTACTTCGAGTCAGGGCATCGCAGTGTCCATTCCACTTGAGGCCGCAAACTCAGGGTCCCTCTCACATACCTAGAGCTGAGAGAAGCCTCCTCTTGAGGTGCTTTTGGTAAGGTGGTATTCCTCTGCAGTCGAAGCCAGGGACTAACCTCTCATCTCGAGTTGATTTTTGGTCCACAGAGCTCTTACGTGTTGCTCCAGTGACCTCAGGATCGCTCTAGCCTTGAAACAGTATTCTTGGGGTTTCTCTGGAGTGCCATCAAGGAAATCAAGGCTCCTTTCATGTGTGATGTGCAACACGGAATTGCTTTGCACGCAGTGCAGGGGAATCGGGCCTCATCTCGCGGCGAGGGGGAAGTCTCATGGTTTTTCTCGAGTTGCGGCGGGAACCTGGGGTATATTCTCGAGTTACGACGGGGATGGCCCTTCCAGCCACGTGTGTGTTCAGCGACGTCAGGACTCCTGCCTAGTTGCGAGGGACAACTCGGGATTCTCCTCGAGGCTTGGCAGGGCAATTGGGACGCCTCTCCAGCTGAGGCGGGAGACCAAGGGTCCCTTTCCACGTGCCACAGGAATCCTGGGACTCCTATCAAGTTTCACGAGGAGTCAGGCATCGTCTCCTTTGGAGGCACTGATCTCCGCGTACCTCTGGAGTTTTCAAAGGATGTGAGGCCTCCGGTCGCCATGAGGTGAGGAACTAGGCTTTTCTCTGTGGTCTCCACAGGGGATTCAGACATCCTTTCGTCTTGGGAGATGCAAGACGAGCCTGCATTCAAGTCACTGCAGGGATATCCGGCCTTATTTCGAGTCAGGGCATCGCAATGTCCATTCCACTTGAGGCCGCAAACTCAGGGTCCCTCTCACATAACTAGAGCTGAGAGAAGCCTTCTCTTGAGGTGCTTGTGGTAAGGTTGTATTCCTCTGGAGTCGAAGCCAGGGACTAACCTCTCATCTCGAGTTGATTTTTGGTCCACGGAGAACTTTCGTGTTGCTACAGTGACCTCAGGATCGCTCTAGCCTTGAAACAGTGTTCTTGGGGATTCTCTGGAGTGCCATCAAGGAAATCAAGACTCCTTTCATGTGTGATGTGCAACACGGAATTGCTCTTCACGCAGTGCAGGGTAATCGGGCCTCATCTCCCGGCGAGTGTGAAGTCCCATGGTTTTTCTCGAGTTGCGGCGGGAGCCTGGGGTGTATTCTCGAGTTACGACGGGAATGGCCCTTCCAGCCACGTGTGTGTTCAGCGACGTCAGGACTCCTGCCTCGTTGCGAGGGACAACTCGGGATTCTCCTCGAGGCTTGGCAGGGCAATTGGGACGCCTCTCCAGCTGAGGCGGGAGACCAAGGGTCCCTTTCCACGTGCCACAGGAATCCTGGGACTCCTATCAAGGTTCACGAGGAGTCAGGCATCGTCTCCTTTGGAGGCACTCATCTCAGTGTACCTCTGGAGTTTTCAAAGGATGTGAGGCCTCCGGTCGCCATGTGGTGGGGAACTAGGTCTTTCTCTGTGGTCTCCACAGGGGATTCAGACATCCTTTCGTCTTGGGAGATGCAAGACGAGCCTGCATTCAAGTCACTGCAGGGATATCCGGCCTTATTTCGAGTCAGGGCATCGCAATGTCCATTCCACTTGAGGCCGCAAACTCAGGGTCCCTCTCACATAGCTAGAGCTGAGAGAAGCCTCCTCTTGAGGTGCTTGTGGCAAGGTTGTATTCCTCTGGAGTCGAAGCCAGGGACTAACCTCTCATCTCGAGTTGATTTTTGGTCCACGGAGCACTTTCGTGTTGCTACAGTGACCTCAGGATCCCTCTAGCCTTGAAACAGTGTTCTTGGGGTTTCTCTGGAGTGCAATCAAGGAAATCAAGACTCCTTTCATGTGTGATGTGCAACACGGAATTGCTCTGCACGCAGTGCAGGGGAATCGGGCCTCATCTCGCGGCGAGGGGGAAGTCTCATGGTTTTTCTCGAGTTGGGTCGGGAACCTGGGGTATATTCTCGAGTTACGACGGGGATGGCCCTTCCACACACGTGTTTGTTCAGCGACGTCAGGACTCCTGCCTAGTTGCGAGGGACAACTCGGGATTCTCCTCGAGGCTTGGCAGGGCAATTGGGACGCCTCTCCAGCTGTGGCGGGAGACCAAGGGTCCCTTTCCACGTGCCACTGGAATCCTGGGACTCCTATCAAGTTTCACGAGGAGTCAGGCATCGTCTCCTTTGGAGGCACTGATCTCCACGTACCTCTGGAGTTTTCAAAGGATGTGAGCCCTCCGGTCGCGATGAGGTGGGGAACTAGGCTTTTCTCTGTGGTCTCCACAGGGGATGCAGACATCCTTTCGTCTTGGGAGATGCAAGACGAGCCTGCATTCAAGTCACTGCAGGGATATCCGGCCTTATTTCGCGTCAGGGCATCGCGGTGTCCATTCCACTTGAGGCCGCAAACTCAGGGTCACTCTCACATACCTAGAGCTGAGAGAAGCCTCCTCTTGAGGTGCTTGTGGTAAGGTGGTATTCCTCTGGAGTCGAAGCCAGGGACTAACCTCTCATCTCGAGTTGATTTTTGGTCCACGGAGCTCTTTCGTGTGGCTACAGTGACCTCAGGATCCCTCTAGCCTTGAAACAGTGTTCTTGGGGTTTCTCTGGAGTGCCATCAAGGAAATCAAGACTCCTTTCATGTGTGATGTGCAACCCGGAATTGCTCTGCACGCAGTGCAGGGGAATCGGGCCTCATCTCGCGGCGAGGGGGAAGTCTCATGGTTTTTCTCGAGTTGCGGCGGGAACCTGGGGTATATTCTCGAGTTACGACGGGGATGGCCCTTCCACACACGTGTGTGTTCAACGACGTCAGGACTCCTGCCTAGTTGCGAGGGACAACTCGGGATTCTCCTCGAGGCTTGGCCGGGCAATTGGGACCCCTCTCCAGGTGAGGCGGGAGACCAAGGGTCCCTTTCCACGTGCCACAGGAATCCTGGGACTCCTATCAAGTTTCACGAGGAGTCAGGCATCGTCTCCTTTGGAGGCACTGATCTCCGCGTACCTCTGGAGTTTTCAAAGGATGTGAGGCCTCCGGTCACGATGAGGTGGGGAACTAGGTCTTTCTCTGTGGTCTCGACAGGGGATTCAGACATCCTTTCGTCTTGGGAGATGCAAGACGAGCCTGCATTCAAGTCACTGCAGGGATATCCGGCCTTACTTCGCGTCAGGGCATCGCAGTGTCCATTCCACTTGAGGCCGCAAACTCAGGGTCCCTCTCACATACCTAGAGCTGAGAGAAGCCTCCTCTTGAGGTGCTGGTGGTAAGGTGGTATTCCTCTGGAGTCGAAGCCAGGGACTAACCTCTCATCTCGAGTTGATTTTTGGTCCACGGAGCTCTTTCGTGTGGCTACAGTGACCTCAGGATCCCTCTAGCCTTGAAACAGTGTTCTTGGGGTTTCTCTGGAGTGTCATTAAGGAAATCAAGGCTCCTTTCATGTGTGATGTGCAACACGGAATTGCTCTGCACGCAGTGCAGGGGAATCGGGCCTCATCTCGCGGCGAGGGGGAAGTCTCATGGTTTTTCTCGAGTTGCGGCGGGAACCTGGGGTATATTCTCGAGTTACGACGGGGATGGCCCTTCCACACACGTGTGTGTTCAACGACGTCAGGACTCCTGCCCAGTTGCGAGGGACAACTCGGGATTCTCCTCGAGGCTTGGCCGGGCAATTGGGACCCCTCTCCAGGTGAGGCGGGAGGCCAAGGGTCCCTTTCCACGTGCCACAGGAATCCTGGGACTCCTATCAAGTTTCACGAGGAGTCAGGCATCGTCTCCTTTGGAGGCACTGATCTCCGCGTACCTCTGGAGTTTTCAAAGGATGTGAGGCCTCCGGTCGCCATGAGGGGGAAACTAGGTCTTTCTCTGTGGTCTCCAAAGGGGATGCAGACATCCTTTCGTCTTGGGAGATGCAAGACAAGCCTGCATTCAAGTCACTGCAGGGATATCCGGCCTTATTTCGCGTCAGGGCATCGCAGTGTCGATTCCACTTGAGGCCGCAAAATCAGGGTCCCTCTCACATACCTAGAGCTGAGAGATGCCTCCTCTTGAGGTGCTTGTGGTAAGGTGGTATTCCTCTGGAGTAGAAGCCAGGGACTAACCTCTCATCTCGAGTTGATTTTTGTCCACGGAGCACTTTCGTGTTGCTACAGTGACCTCAGGAACCCTCTAGCCTTGAAACAGTGTTCTTGGGGTTTCTCTGGAGTGCCATCAAGGAAATCAAGGCTCCTTTCACGTGTGATGTGCAACACGGAATTGCTCTGCACACAGTGCAGGGGAATCGGGCCTCATCTCGCGGCGAGGGGGAAGTCTCATGGTTTTTCTCGAGTTGCGGCGGGAACCTGGGGTATATTCTCGAGTTACGACGGGGATGGCCCTTCCACACACGTGTTTGTTCAGCGACGTCAGGACTCCTGCCTAGTTGCGTGGGAAACTCGGGATTCTCCTCGAGGCTTGGCAGGGCAATTGGGACGCCTCTTCAGATGAGGCGGGAGACCAAGGGTCCCTTTCCATGTGCCACAGGAATCTTGGGACTCCTATCAAGTTTCACGAGGAGTCAGGCATCGTCTCCTTTGGAGGCACTGATCTCCGCGTACCTCTGGAGTTTTCAAAGGATGTGAGGCCTCCGGTCACGATGAGGTGGGGAACTAGGTCTTTCTCTGTGGTCTCGACAGGGGATTCAGACATCCTTTCGTCTTGGGAGATGCAAGACGAGCCTGCATTCAAGTCACTGCAGGGATATCCGGCCTTACTTCGCGTCAGGGCATCGCAGTGTCCATTCCACTTGAGGCCGCAAACTCAGGGTCCCTCTCACATACCTAGAGCTGAGAGAAGCCTCCTCTTGAGGTGCTGGTGGTAAGGTGGTATTCCTCTGGAGTCGAAGCCAAGGACTAACCTCTCATCTCGAGTTGATTTTTGGTCCACGGAGCTCTTTCGTGTGGCTACAGTGACCTCAGGATCCCTCTAGCCTTGAAACAGTGTTCTTGGGGTTTCTCTGGAGTGTCATTAAGGAAATCAAGGCTCCTTTCATGTGTGATGTGCAACACGGAATTGCTCTGCACGCAGTGCAGGGGAATCGGGCCTCATCTCGCGGCGAGGGGGAAGTCTCATGGTTTTTCTCGATTTGCGGTTGGAACCTGGGGTATATTCTCGAGTTACGACGGGGATGGCCCTTCCACCCACGTGTTTGTTCAGCGACGTCAGGACTCCTGCCTAGTTGCGAGGGAAAACTCGGGATTCTCCTCGAGGCTTGGCAGGGAAATTGGGACGCCTCTCCAGCTGAGGCGGGAGACCAAGGGTCCCTTTCCACGTGCCACAGGAATCCTGGGACTCCTATCAAGTTTCACGAGGAGTCAGGCATCGTCTCCTTTGGAGGCACTGATCTCCACGTACCTCTGGAGTTTTCAAAGGATGTGAGGCCTCCGGTCGCGATGAGGTGGGGAACTAGGTCTTTCTCTGTGGTCTCCACAGGGGATTCAGACAGCCTTTCGTTTTGGGATATGCAAGACGAGCCTGCATTTAAGTCAGTGCAGGGATATCCGGCCTTATTTCGAGTCAGGGCATCGCGGTGTCCATTCCACTTGAGGCCGCAAACTCAGGGTCCCTCTCACATATCTAGAGCTGAGAGAAGCCTCCTCTTGAGGTGCTTGTGGTAAGGTTGTATTCCTCTGGAGTCGAAGCCAGGGACTAACCTCTCATCTCGAGTTGATTTTTGGTTCCCGGAGCTCTTTCGTGTTGCTACAGTGACCTCAGGATCCCTCTTGCCTTAAAACAGTGTTCTTGCGGTTTCTCTGGAGTGCCATCAAGGAAATCAAGACTCCTTTAATGTGTGATGTGCAACACGGAATTGCTCTGCATGCAGTGCAGGGGAATCGGGCCTCATCTCGCGGCGAGGGGGAAGTCTCATGGTTTTTCTCGACTTGCGGCGGGAACCTGGGGTATATTCTCGAGTTACAACGGGGATGGCCCTTCCAGCCACGTGTTTGTTCAGCGACGTCAGGACTCCTGCCTAGTTGCGAGGGACAACTCGGGATTCTCCTCGAGGCTTGGCAGGGCAATTGGGACGCTTCACCAGCTGAGGCGGAAGAACAAGGGACCCTTTCCTCGTGCCACAGGAATCCTGGGACTCCTATGAAGTTTCACGAGGAGTCAGGCATCGTGTCCTTTGGAGGCACTGATCTCCGCGTACCTCTGGAGTTTCAAAGGATGTGAGGCCTCCGGTCGCAATGAGGTGGGGAACTAAGTCTTTCTCTGTGGTCTCCACAGGGGATGCAGACATCCTTTCGTCTTGGGAGATGCAAGACGAGCCTGCATTCAAGTCACTGCAGGGATATCCGGCCTTATTTCGAGTCAGGGCATCGCGGTGTCCATTCCACTTGAGGCCGCAAACTCAGGGTCCCTCTCACATACCTAGAGCTGAGAGAAGCCTCCTCTTGAGGTGCTTGTGGTAAGGTGGTATTCCACTGGAGTCGAAGCCAGTGACTAACGTCTCATCTCGAGTTGATTTTTGGTCCACGGAGCTCTTTCTTGTGGCTACAGTGACCTCAGGATGCCTCTAGCCTTGAAACAGTGTTCTTTGGGTTTCTCTGGAGTGCCATCAAGGAAATCAAGACTCCTTTCATGTGTGATATGCAACCCGGAATTGCTCTGCACGCAGTGCAGGGGAATCGGGCCTCATCTCGCGGCGAGGGGGAAGTCTCATGGTTTTTCTCGAGTTGCGGCGGGAACCTGGGGTATATTCTCGAGTTACGACGGGGATGGCCCTTCCAGCCACGTGTGTGTTCAGCGATGTCAGGACTCCTGCCTAGTTGCGAGGGACAACTCGGGATTCTCCTCGAGGCTTGGCCGGGCAATTGGGACCCCTCTCCAGGTGAGGCGGGAGGCCAAGGGTCCCTTTCCACGTGCCACAGGAATCCTGGGACTCCTATCAAGTTTCACGAGGAGTCAGGCATCGTCTCCTTTGGAGGCACTGATCTCCGCGTACCTCTGGAGTTTTCAAAGGATGTGAGGCCTCCGGTCGCCTTGAGGGGGGAACTAGGTCTTTCTCTGTGGTCTCCACAGGGGATTCAGACATCCTTTCCTCTTGGGAGATGCAAGACGAGCCTGCATTCAAGTCACTGCAGGGATATCCGGCCTTATTTCGAGTCAGGGCATCGCAATGTCCATTCCACTTGAGGCCGCAAACTCAGGGTCCCTCTCACATACCTAGAGCTGAGAGAAGCCTCCTCTTGAGGTGCTGGTGGTAAGGTGGTATTCCTCTGGAGTCGAAGCCAGGGACTAACCTCTCATCTCGAGTTGATTTTTGGTCCACGGAGCTCTTTCGTGTTGCTACAGTGACCTCAGGATCCCTCTAGCCTTGAAACAGTGTTCTTGGGGTTTCTCTGGAGTGCCATCAAGGAAATCCAGGCTCCTTTCCTGTCTGATGTGCAACACGGCATTGCTCTGCACGCAGTGCAGGGGAATCGGGCCTCATCTCGCGGCGAGGGGGAAGTCTCATGGTTTTAATCGAGATGCCTCGGGAACCTGAGGTATATTCTCGAGTTACGACGGGGATGGTCCTTCCACCCATGTGTTTGTTCAGCGACGTCAGGACCCCTGCCTAGTTGCGAGGGACAACTCGGGATTCTCCTCGAGGCTTGGCAGGGCAATTGGGACGCCTCTCCAGCTGAGGCGGGAGACCAGAGTCCCTTTCCACGTGCCGCAGGAATCCTGGGACTCCTATCAAGTTTCACGAGGAGTTAGGCATCGTCTCCTTTGGAGGCACTGATCTCCGCGTAACTCTGGAGTTTTCAAAGGATGTGAGGCCTCCGGTCGCGATGAGGTGGGGAACTAGGTCTTTCTCTGTGGTCTCCACAGGGGATTCAGACATCCTTTCGTCTTGGGAGATGCAAGACGAGCCTGCATTCAAGTCACTGCAGGGATATCCGGCCTTATTTCGAGTCAGGGCATCGCGGTGTCCATTCCACTTGAGATCGCAAACTCAGGGTCCCTCTCACATACCTAGAGCTGAGAGAAGCCTCCTCTTGAGGTGCTTGTGGTAAGGTGGTATTCCTCTGGAGTCGAAGCCAGGGACTAACCTCTCATCTCGAGTTGATTTTTGGTCCACGGAGCACTTTCGTGGGGCTACAGTGACCTCAGGATCCCTCTAGCCTTGAAACAGGGTTCTTGGGGTTTTTCTGGAGTGCCATTAAGGAAATCAAGGCTCCTTTCATGTTTGATGTGCAACACGGAATTGCTCTGCACGCAGTCCAGGGGAATCGGGCCTCATCTCGCAGCGAGGGGGAAGTCTCATGGTTTTTTTCGAGTTGCGGCGGGAACCTGGGGTATATTCTCGAGTTACGACGGGGATGGCCCGTCCACCCACGTGTTTGTTCAGCGACGTCAGGATTCCTGCCTAGTTGCGAGGGACAACTCGGAATTCTCCTCGAGGCTTGGCAGGGCAATTGGGACCCCTCTCCAGGTGAGGCGGGAGGCCAAGGGTCCCTTTCCATGTGCCACAGGAATCCTGGGACTCCTATCCAGTTTCACGAGGAGTCAGGCATCGTCTCCTTTGGAGGCACTGATCTCCGCGTACCTCTGGAGTTTTCAAAGGATGTGAGGGCTCCTGTCGCCATGAGGGGGGAACTAGGTCTTTCTCTGTGGTCTCCACAGGGTATTCAGACATCCTTTCGTCTTGGGAGATGCAAGACGAGCCTGCATTCAAGTCACTACAGGGATATCCGGCCTTATTTCGAGTCAGGGCATCGCAGTGTCCATTCCACTTGAGGCCGCAAATTCAGGGTCCCTCTCTCATACCTAGAGCTGAGAGAAGCCTCCTCTTGAGGTGCTTGTGGTAAGGTTGTATTCCTCTGGAGTCGAAGCCAGGGACTACCCTCTCATCTCGAGTTGATTTTTGGTCCACGGAGCTCTTTCGTGTTGCTACAGTGACCTCAGGAACACTCTAGCCTTGAAACAGTGTTCTTGGGGTTACTCTGGAGTGCCATCAAGGAAATCAAGGCTCCTTTCATGTGTGATGTGCAACACGGAATTGCTCTGCACGCAGTGCAGGGGAATCGGGCCTCATCTCGCGGCGAGGGGGAAGTCTCATGGTTTTTCTCGATTTGCGGCGGGAACCTGGGGTATATTCTCGAGTTACGACGGGGATGGCCCTTCCACCCACGTGTTTGTTCAGCGACGTCAGGACTCCTGCCTAGTTGCGAGGGACAACTCGGGATTCTCCTCGAGGCTTGGCAGGGCAATTGGGACGCCTCTCCAGCTGAGGCGGGAGACCAAGGGTCCCTTTCCACGTGCCACAGGAATCCTGGGACTCTTATAAAGTTTCACGAGGAGTCAGGCATCGTCTCCTTTGGAGGCACTGATCTCCACGTACCTCTGGAGTTTTCAAAGGATGTGAGGCCTCCGGTCGCCATGATGTGGGAAACTTGGTCTTTCTCTGTGGTCTCGACAGGGGATTCAGACATCCTTTCGTCTTGGGAGATGCAAGACGAGACTGCATTCAAGTCACTGCAGGGATATCCGGCCTTACTTCGCGTCAGGGCATCGCAGTGTCCATTTCACTTGAGGCCGCAAACTCAGGGTCCCTCTCACATACCTAAAGCTGAGAGAAGCCTCCTTTTGAGGTGCTTGTGGTAAGGTGGTATTCCTCTGGAGTCGAAGCCAGGGACTACCCTCTCATCTCGAGTTGATTTTTGGTCCACGGAGCTCTTTCGTGTGGCTACAGTGACCTCAGGATCCCTCTAGCCTTGAAACAGTGTTCTTGGGGTTTCTCTGGAGTGTCATTAAGGAAATCAAGGCTCCTTTCATGTTTGATGTGCAACACGGATTTGCTATGCACACAGTGCAGGGGAATCGGGCCTCATCTCGCGGCGAGGGGGAAGTCTCATGGTTTTTCTCGATTTGCGGTGGGAACCTGGGGTATATTCTCGAGTTACGACGGGGATGGCCCTTCCATCCACGTGTTTGTTCAGCGACGTCAGGACTCCTGCCTAGTTGCGAGGGACAACTCGGGATTCTCCTCGAGGCTTGGCAGGGAAATTGGGACGCCTCTCCAGCTGAGGCGGGAGACCAAGGGTCCCTTTCCACGTGCCACAGGAATCCTGGGACTCCTATCAAGTTTCACGAGGAGTCAGGCATCGTCTCCTTTGGAGGCACTGATCTCCACGTACCTCTGGAGTTTTCAAAGGATGTGAGGCCTCCGGTCGCGATGAGGTGGGGAACTAGGTCTTTCTCTGTGGTCTCCACAGGGGATTCAGAAAGCCTTTCGTTTTGGGATATGCAAGACGAGCCGACATTTAAGTCAGTGCAGGGATATCCGGCCTTATTTCGAGTCAGGGCATTGCAATGTCTATTCCACTTGAGGCCGCAAACTCAGGGTCCCTCTCACATACATAGAGCTGCGAGAAGCCTTCTCTTGAGGTGCTTGTGGTAAGGTTGTATTCCTCTGGAGTCGAAGCCAGGGACTAACCTCTCATCTCGAGTTGATTATTGGTCCACGGAGCTCTTTCGTGTTGCTACAGTGACCTCAGGATCGCTCTAGCCTTAAAACAGTGTTCTTGGGGATTCTCTGGAGTGCCATCAAGGAAATCAAGGCTCCTTTCACGTGTGATGTGCAACACAGAATTGCTCTGCACGCAGTGCAGGAGAATCGGGCCTCATCTCGCGGCGAGGGGGAAGTCTCATGGTTTTTCTCGAGTTGCGGCGGGAACCTGGGGTATATTCTCGAGTTACGACGGGGATGGCCCTTCCACACACGTGTTTGTTCAGCGACGTCTGGACTCCTGCCTAGTTGCGAGGGACAACTCGGGATTCTCCTCGAGGCTTGGCAGGGCAATTGGGACGCCTCTCCAGCTGAGGCGGGAGACCAAGGGTCCCTTTCCACGTGCCACAGGAATCCTGGGACTCCTATCAAGTTTCACGAGGAGTCAGGCATCGTCTCCTTTGGAGGCACTGATCTCCACGTACCTCTGGAGTGTTCAAAGGATTTGAGGCCTCCGGTCGCGATGAGGTGGGGAACTAGGCTTTTCTCTGTGGTCTCCACAGGGGATTCAGACATCCTTTCGTCTTGGGAGATGCAAGACGAGCCTGCATTCAAGTCACTGCAGGGATATCCGGCCTTATTTCGAGTCAGGGCATCGCAGTGTCGATTCCACTTGAGGCCGCAAACTCAGGGTCCCTCTCACATAGCTAGAGCTGAGAGAAGCCTCCTCTTGAGGTGCTTGTGGTAAGGTTGTATTCCTCTGGAGTCGAAGCCAGGGACTACCCTCTCATCTCGAGTTGATTTTTGGTCCACGGAGCTCTTTCGTGTTGCTACAGTGACCTCAGGATCGCTCTAGCCTTAAAACAGTGTTCTTGGGGTTTCTCTGGAGTGCCATCAAGGAAATCAAGGCTCCTTTAATGTGTGATGTGCAACACGGAATTGCTTTGCACGCAGTGCAGGGTAATCGGGCCTCATCTCGCGGCGAGGGGGAAGTCTCATGGTTTTTCTCGAGTTGCGGCGGGAACCTGGGGTATATTCTCGAGTTACAAAGGGGATGGCACTTCCAGCCACGTGTTTGTTCAGCGACGTCAAGACTCCTGCCTAGTTGCGAGGGACAACTCGGGATTCTCCTCGAGGCTTGGCAGGGCAATTGGGACACTTCACCAGCTGAGGCGGAAGACCAAGCGTCCCTTTCCTCGTGCCACAGGAATCCTGGGACTCCTATGAAGTTTCACGAGGAGTCAGGCATCGTGTCCTTTGGAGGCACTGATCTCCGCGTACCTCTGGAATTTCAAAGGATGTGAGGCCTCCGGTCGCGATGAGGTGGGGAACTAGGTCTTTCTCTGTGGTCTCCACAGGGGATGCAGACATCCTTTCGTCTTGGGAGATGCAAGACGAGCCTGCATTCAAGTCACTGCAGGGATATCCAGCCTTATTTCGCGTCAGGGCATCGCGGTGTCCATTCCACTTGAGGCCGCAAACTCAGGGTCCCTCTCACATACCTAGAGCTGAGAGAAGCCTCCTCTTGAGGTGCTTGTGGTAAGGTGGTATTCCTCTGGAGTCGAAGCCAGGGACTAACCTCTCATCTCGAGTTGATTTTGGGTCCACGGAGCTCTTTCGTGTGGCTACAGTGACCTCAGGATCCCTCTAGCCTTGAAACAGTGTTCTTGGGGTTTCTCTGGAGTGCCATCAAGGAAATCAAGACTCCTTTCATGTGTGATGTGCAACCCGGAATTGCTCTGCACGCAGTGCAGGGGAATCGGGCCTCATCTCGCGGCGAGGGGGAAGTCTCATGGTTTTTTTCGAGTTGCGGCGGGAACCTGGGGTATATTCTCGAGTTACGACGGGGATGGCCCATCCACCCACGTGTTTGTTCAGCGACGTCAGGACTCCTGCCTAGTTGCGAGGTACAACTCGGGATTCTCCTCAAGGCTTGGCAGGGCAATTGGGACGCCTCTCCAGCTGAGGCGGGAGATCAAGGGTCCCTTTCCACGTGCCACAGGAATCCTGGGACTCCTATCAAGTTTCACGAGGAGTCAGGCATCGTCTCCTTTGGAGGCACTGATCTCCGCGTACCTCTGGAGTTTTCAAAGGATGTGAGGCCTCCGGTCGCGATGAGGTGGGGAACTATGTCTTTCTCTGTGGTCTCCACAGGGGATTCAGTCATCCTTTCGTCTTGGGAGATGCAAGACGAGCCTGCATTCAAGTCACTGCAGGGATATCCGGCCTTATTTCGCGTCAGGGCATCGCAGTGTCCATTCCACTTGAGGCCGCAAACTCAGGGTCCCTCTCACATACCTAGAGCTGAGAGAAGCCTCCTCTTGAGGTGCTTGTGGTAAGGTGGTATTCCTCTGGAGTCGAAGCCAGGGACTAACCTCTCATCTCGAGTTGATTTTTGGTCCACGGAGCTCTTTTGTGTTGCTACAGTGACCTCAGGATCGCTCTAGCCTTGAAACAGTGTTCTTGGGGTTTCTCTGGAGTGCCATCAAGGAAATCAAGGCTCCTTTCATGTGTGATGTGCAACACAGAATTGCTCTGCACGCAGTCCAGGGTAATCGGGCCTCATCTCGCGGCGAGGGGGAAGTCTCTTGGTTTTTCTCGAGTTGCGGCGGGGACCTGGGGTATATTCTCGAGTTACAACGGGGATGGCCCTTCCAGCCACGTGTTTGTTCAGCGACGTCAGGACTCCTGCCTAGTTGCGAGGGACAACTCGGGATTCTCCTCGAGGCTTGGCAGGGCAATTGGGACACTTCACCAGCTGAGGCGGAAGACCAAGCGTCCCTTTCCTCGTGCCACAGGAATCCTGGGACTCCTATGAAGTTTCACGAGGAGTCAGGCATCGTGTCCTTTGGAGGCACTGATCTCCGCGTACCTCTGGAGTTTCAAAGAATGTGAGGCCTCCGGTCGCGATGAGGTGGGGAACTAGGTCTTTCTCTGTGGTCTCCACAGGGGATGCAGACATTCTTTCCTCTTGGGAGATGCAAGACAAGCCTACATTCAAGTCACTGCAGGGATATCCGGCCTTATTTCGAGTCAGGGCATCGTGGTGTCCATTCCACTTGAGGCCGCAAACTCAGGGTCCCTCTCACATACCTAGAGCTGAGAGAAGCCTCCTCTTGAGGTGCTTGTGGTAAGGTGGTATTCCTCTGGAGTCGAAGCCAGGGACTAACCTCTCATCTCGAGTTGATTTTTGGTCCACGGAGCTCTTTCGTGTTGCTACAGTGACCTCAGGATCCCTTTAGCCTTGAAACAGTGTTCTTGGGGTTTCTCTGGAGTGCCATCAAGGAAATCAAGGCTCCTTTCATGTTTGATATGCAATACGGAATTGCTCTGCATGCAGTGCAGGGGAATCGGGCCTCATCTCGCGGCGAGGGGGAAGTCTCATGGTTTTACTCGAGTTCCGGCGAGAACCTGGGGTATATTCACGAGTTACGACGGGGATGGCCCTTCCACCCACGTGTTTATTCAGCGACGTCAGGCCTCCTGCCTACTTGCTATTGACAGCTCGGAATTCTCCTCGAGGCTTGGCAGGGCAACTGGGACGCCTCTCCAGCTGAGGCGGGAGACCAAGGGTCTCTTTCCACGTGCCACAGGAATCCTGGGACTCCTATGAAGTTTCACGAGGAGTCAGGCATCGTCTCCTTTGGAGGCACTGATCTCCGCGTACCTCTGGAGTTTTCAAAGGATGTGAGGCCTCCGGTCGCGATGAGGTGGGGAACTAGGTCTTTCTCTGTGGTCTCCACAGGGTATTCAGACATCCTTTCGTCTTGGGAGATGCAAGACGAGCCTGCATTCAAGTCACTGCAGGGATATCCGGCCTTACTTTGCGTCAGGGCATCACAGTGTCCATTCCACTTGAGGCCGCAAACTCAGGGTCCCTCTCACATACCTAGAGCTGAGAGAAGCCTCCTCTTGAGGTGCTTGTGGTAAGGTGGTATTCCTCTGGAGTCGAAGCCAGGGACTACCCTCTCATCTCGAGTTGATTTTTGGTCCACGGAGCTCTTTCGTGTGGCTACAGTGACCTCAGGATCTCTCTAGCCTTGAAACAGTGTTCTTGGGGTTTCTCTGGAGTGCCATTAAGGAAATCAAGGCTCCTTTCATGTGTGATGTGCAACACGGAATTGCTCTGCACGCAGTGCAGGGGAATCGGGCCTCATCTCGCGGCGAGGGGGAAGTCTCATGGTTTTACTCGATTTGCGGTGGGAACCTTGGGTATATTCTCGAGTTTCGACGGGGATGGCCCTTCCACACACGTGTTTGTTCAGTGACGTCAGGACTCCTGCCTAGTTGCGAGGGACATCTCGGGATTCTCCTCGAGGCTTGGCAGGGCAATTGGGACGCCTCTCCAGCTGAGGCGGGAGACCAAGGGTCCCTTTCCACGTGCCACAGGAATCCTGGGACTCCTATCAAGTTTCACGAGGAGTCAGGCATCGTCTCCTTTGGAGGCACTGATCTCCGCGTACCTCTGGAGTTTTCAAAGGATGTGAGGCCTCCGGTCGCGATGAGGTGGGGAACTAGTTCTTTATCTGTGGTGTCCACAGGGTATTCAGACATCCTTTCGTCTTGGGAGATGCAAGACGAGCCTGCATTCAAGTCACTGCAGGGATATCCGGCCTTATTTCGAGTCAGGGCATCGTGGTGTCCATTCCACTTTAGGCCGCAAACTCAGGGTCCCTCTCACATACCTAGAGCTGAGAGAAGCCTCCTCTTGAGGTGCTTGTGGTAAGGTGGTATTCCTCTGGAGTCGAAGCCAGGGACTAACCTCTCATCTCGAGTTGATTTTTGGTCCACGGAGCTCTTTCGTGTTGCTACAGTGACCTCAGGATCCCTCTAGCCTTGAAACAGTGTTCTTGGGGTTTCTCTGTAGTGCCATCAAGGAAATCAAGGCTCCTTTCATGTGTGATGTGCAACACGGAATTGCTCTGCACGCAGTGCAGGGGAATCGGGCCTCATATCGCAGCGAGGGGGAAGTCTCATGGTTTTTCTCGATTTGCGGTGGGAACCTGGGGTATATTCTCGAGTTACGACGGGGATGTCCCTTCCACCCAAGTTTTTGTTCAGCAACGTCAGGACTCCTGCCTAGTTGCGAGGGACAACTCGGGATTCTCCTCGAGGCTTGGCAGGGCAATTGGGACGCCTCTCCAGCTGAGGCGGGAGACCAAGTGTCCCTTTACACGTGCCACAGGAATCCTGGGACTCCTATCAAGTTTCACGAGGAGTCAGGCATCGTCTCCTTTGGAGGCACTGATCTCTGCGTACCTCTGGAGTTTTCAAAGGATGTGAGGCCTCCGGTCGCGATGAGGTGGGGATCTAGGTCTTTCTCTGTGGTCTCCACAGGGGATTCAGACATCCTTTCGTCTTGGGAGATGCAAGACGAGCCTGCATTCAAGTCACTGCAGGGAAAACCGGTCTTATTTCGAGTCAGGGTATCGCGGTGTCCATTCCACTTGAGGCCGCAAACTCAGGGTCCCTCTCACATACCTAGAGCTGAGAGAAGCCTCCTCTTGAGGTGCTTGTGGTAAGGTGGTATTCCTCTGGAGTCGAAGCCAGGGACAAACCTCTCATCTCGAGTTGATTTTTGGTCCACGGAGCTCTTTCCTGTGGCTACAGTGACCTCAGGATCCCTCTAGCCTTGAAACAGTGTTCTTGGGGTTTCTCTGGAGTGCCATCAAGGAAATCAAGGCTCCTTTCATGTGTGTTGTGCAACATGGAATTGCTCTGCATGCAGTGCTGGGTATCGGGCCTCATTTCGCGGCGAGGGGTAAGTCTCATTGTTTTTCTCGAGTTGCGATGGGAACCTGGGGTATATTCTCGAGTTACGACGGGGATGGCAGTTCCACCTACGTGTTTGTTCAGCGACGTCGGGACTCCTGCCTAGTTGCGAGGGACAACTCGGGATTCTCCTCGAGGCTTGGCAGGGCAATTGGGACGCCTCTCCAGCTGAGGCGGGAGACCAAGGGTCCCTTTCCACGTGCCACAGGAACCCTGGGACTCCTTTCAAGTTTCACGAGGAGTCAGGCATCGTCTCCTTTGGAGGCACTGATCTCCGCGTACCTCTGGAGTTTTCAAAGGATGTGAGGCCTCCGGTCGCGATGAGGTGGGGAACTAGGTCTTTCTCTGTGGTCTCCACAGGGGATTCAGAAATCCTTTCATCTTGGGAGATGGAGGACAAGCCTTCTTTCAAGTCACTGCAGGGATATCCGTCCTTATTTCGAGTCAGGGCATCGCAGTGTCCATTCCACTTGAGGCCGCAAAATCAGGGTCCCTCTCACATACCTAGAGCTGAGAGAAGCCTCCTCTTGAGGTGCTTGTGGTAAGGTGGTATTCCTCTGGAGTCGAAGCCAGGGACTAACCTCTCATCTCGAGTTGATTTTTGGTCCACGGAGCTCTTTCGTGTGGCTACAGTGACCTCAGGATCCCTCTAGCCTTGAAACAGTGTTCTTGGGGTTTCTCTGGAGTGCCATCAAGGAAATCAAGGCTCCTTTCATGTTTGATGTGCAACTCGGAATTGTTTTTCATGCAGTGCAGGGGAATCGGGCCTCATCTCCCGCCGAGGAGGAAGTCTCAGGGTTTTTCTCGAGTTGCGGCGGGAACCTGGTGTATATTCTCGAGTTACGACGGGGATGGCCCTTCCACTCACGTGTTTGTTCAGCGACGTCAGGACTCCTGCCTAGTTGCGAGGGACAACTCGGGATTCTCCTCGAGGCTTGGCAGGGCAATTGGGACGCCTCTCCAGCTGAGGTGGGAGACCAAGTGTCCCTTTCCACGTGCCACAGGAATCCTGGGACTCCTATCAAGTTTCACTAGGAGTCAGGCATCGTCTCCTTTGGAGGCACTTATCTCCGCGTACCTCTGGAGTTTTCAAAGGATGTGAGGCCTCCGGTCACGATGAGGTGGGGAACTAGGTCTTTCTCTGTGGTCTCCACAGGGGATTCAGTCATCCTTTCGTCTTAGGAGATGCAGGACGAGCCTGCATAAAAGTCACTGCAGGGCTATCCGGCCTTATTTCGAGTCAGGGCATCGCGGTGTCCATTCCACTTGAGGCCGCAAACTCAGGGTCCCTCTCACATACCTAGAGCTGAGAGAAGCCTCCTCTTGAGGTGCTTGTGGTAAGGTGGTATTCCTCTGGAGTCGAAGCCAGGGACTAACCTCTCATCTCGAGTTGATTTTTGGTCCACGGAGCTCTTTCGTGTTGCTACAGTGACCTCAGGATCCCTCTAGCCTTGAAACAGTGTTCTTGGGGTTTCTCTGGAGTGCCATCAAGGAAATCAAGGCTCCTTTCATGTGTGATGTGCAACACGGAATTGCTCTGCACGCAGTGCAGGGGAATCGGGCCTCATTTTGCAGCGAGGGGGAAGTCTCATGGTTTTTCTCGATTTGCGGTGGGAACCTGGGGTATATTCTCGAGTTACGACGGGGATGTCCCTTCCACCCAAGTTTTTGTTCAGCGACGTCAGGACTCCTGCCTAGTTGCGAGGGACAACTCGGGATTCTCCTCGAGGCTTGGCAGGGCAATTGGGACGCCTCTCCAGCTGAGGCGGGAGACCAAGTGTCCCTTTACACGTGCCACAGGAATCCTGGGACTCCTATCAAGTTTCACGAGGAGTCAGGCATCGTCTCCTTTGGAGGCACTGATCTCCGCGTACCTCTGGAGTTTTCAAAGGATGTGAGGCCTCCGGTCGCGATGAGGTGGGGAACTAGGTCTTTCTCTGTGGTCTCCACAGGGGATTCAGACATCCTTTCGTCTTGGGAGATGCAAGACGAGCCTGCATTCAAGTCACTGCAGGGAAAACCGGTCTTATTTCGAGTCAGGGTATCGCGGTGTCCATTCCACTTGAGGCCGCAAACTCAGGGTCCCTCTCACATACCTAGAGCTGAGAGAAGCCTCCTCTTGAGGTGCTTGTGGTAAGGTGGTATTCCTCTGGAGTCGAAGCCAGGGACTAACCTCTCATCTCGAGTTGATTTTTGGTCCATGGAGCTCTTTCGTGTTGCTAAAATGACCTCAGGATCCCTCTAGCCTTGAAACAGTGTTCTTGGGGTTTCTCTGGAGTGCCATCAAGGAAATCAAGGCTCCTTTCATGTGTGATGTGCAACATGGAATTACTCTGCATGCAGTGCTGGGTATCGGGCCTCATTTCGCGGCGAGGGGTAAGTCTCATTGTTTTTCTCGAGTTGCGATGGGAACCTGGGGTATATTCTCGAGTTACGACGGGGATGGCAGTTCCACCTACGTGTTTGTTCAGCGACGTCGGGACTCCTGCCTAGTTGCGAGGGACAACTCGGGATTCTCCTCGAGGCTTGGCAGGGCAATTGGGACGCCTCTCCAACTGAGGCGGGAGACCAAGGGTCCCTTTCCACGTGCCACAGGAATCCTGGGACTCCTTTCAAGTTTCACGAGGAGTCAGGCATCGTCTCCTTTGGAGGCACTGATCTCCGCGTACCTCTGGAGTTTTCAAAGGATGTGAGGCCTCCGGTCGCGATGAGGTGGGGAACTAGGTCTTTCTCTGTGGTCTCCACAGGGGATTCAGAAATCCTTTCATCTTGGGAGATGGAGGACAAGCCTTCTTTCAAGTCACTGCAGGGATATCCGTCCTTATTTCGAGTCAGGGCATCGCAGTGTCCATTCCACTTGAGGCCGCAAAATCAGGGTCCCTCTCACATACCTAGAGCTGAGAGAAGCCTCCTCTTGAGGTGCTTGTGGTAAGGTGGTATTCCTCTGGAGTCGAAGCCAGGGACTAACCTCTCATCTCGAGTTGATTTTTGGTCCACGGAGCTCTTTCGTGTTGCTACAGTGACCTCAGGATCCCTCTAGCCTTGAAACAGTGTTCTTGGGGTTTCTCTGGAGTGCCATCAAGGAAATCAAGGCTCCTTTCATGTGTGATGTGCAACACGGAATTGTTCTGCACGCAGTGCAGGGTATCGGGCCTCATTTTGCGGCGAGGGGGAAGTCTCATGGTTTTTCTCGAGTTGCGATGGGAACCTGGGGTATATTCTCGAGTTACGACGGGGATGGCCCTTCCACCCACGTGTTTGTTCAGCGACGTCAGGACTCCTGCCTAGTTGCGAGGGACAACTCGGGATTCTCCTCGAGGCTTGGCAGGGCAATTGGGACGCCTCTCCAGCTGAGGCGGGAGACCAAGGGTCCCTTTCCACGTGCCACAGGAATCCTGGGACTCCTATGAAGTTTCACGAGGAGTCAGGCATCGTCTCCTTTGGAGGCACTGATCTACGCGTACCTCTGGAGTTTTCAAAGGATGTGAGGCCTCCGGTCGCGATGAGGTGGGGAACTAGGTCTTTCTCTGTGGTCTCCACAGGGGATTCAGACATCCTTTCATCTTGGCAGATGCAAGACGAGCCTGCATTTAAGTCACTGCAGGGATAACCGGCCTTATTTCGCGTCAGGGCATCGCAGTGTCCATTCCACTTGAGGCCGCAAATTCAGGGTCCCTCTCACATACCTAGAGCTGAGAGAAGCCTCCTTTTGAGGTGGTTGTGGTAAGGTGCTATTCCTCTGGAGTCGAAGCCAGGGACTAACCTCTCATCTCGAGTTGATTTTTGGTCCACGGAGCTCTTTCGTGTTGCTACAGTGACCTCCGGATCCCTCTAGCCTTGATACAGTGTTCTTGGGGTTTCTCTGGAGTGCCATCAAGGAAATCAAGGCTCCTTTCATGTGTGATGTGCAACACGGAATTGTTCTGCATGCAGTGCAGGGGATACGGGCCTTATCTCTCGGCGAGGGGGAAGTCTCATGGTTTTTCTCGAGTTGCGGCGGGAACCTGGGGTATATTCTCGAGTTACGACGGGGATGGCCCTTCCACCCACGTTTTTGTTCAGCGACGTCAGGACGCCTGCCTAGTTGTGAGGGACAACTCGGGATTCTCCTCTAGGCTTGGCAGGGCAATTGGGATGCCTCTCCAGCTGAGGTGGGAGACCAATGGTCCCTTTCCACGTGCCACAGGAATCCTGGGACTCCTATCAAGTTTCACGAGGAGTCAGGCATTTTCTCCTTGGGAGGCACTGATATCTGCATACCTCTGGTGTTTTCAAAGGATGTGAGGCCCCCTGTCACGATTAGGTGGGGAACTAGGTCTTTCTCTGTGGTCTCCACAGGGGATTCAGACATCCTTTCGTCTTGGGAGATGCAAGACGAGCCTGCATTCAAGTCACTGCAGGGATATCCAGCCTTATTTCGAGTCAGGGCATCACGGTGTCCATTCCACTTGAGGCCGCAAACTCAGGGTCCCACTCACATACCTAGAGCTGAGAGAAGCCTCCTCTTGAGGTGCGTGTGGTAAGGTGATATTCCTCTGGAGTCGAAGTCAAGGACTAACCTCTCATCTCTAGTTGATTTTTGGTCCACGGAGCTCTTTCGTGTGGCTACAGTGACCTCAGGATCCCTCTAGCCTTGAAACAGTGTTCTTGGGGTTTCTCTGGAGTGCCATCAAGGAAATCAAGGCTCCTTTCATGTTTGATGTGCAACTCGGAATTGTTTTTCATGCAGTGCAGGGGAATCGGGCCTCATCTCGCGCCGAGGAGGAAGTCTCAGGGTTTTTCTCGAGTTGCGGCGGGAACCTGGTGTATATTCTCGAGTTACGACGGGAATGGCCCTTCCACTCACGTGTTTGTTCAGCGACGTCAGGACTCCTGCCTAGTTGCGAGGGACAACTCGGGATTCTCCTCGAGGCTTGACAGGGCAATTGGGACGCCTCTCCAGCTGAGGTGGGAGACCAAGTGTCCGTTTCCACGTGCCACAGGAATCCTGGGACTCCTATCAAGTTTCACTAGGAGTCAGGCATCGTCTCCTTTGGAGGCACTTATCTCCGCGTACCTCTGGAGTTTTCAAAGGATGTGAGGCCTCCGGTCACGATGAGGTGGGGAACTAGGTCTTTCTCTGTGGTCTCCACAGGGGATTCAGTCATCCTTTCGTCTTAGGAGATGCAGGACGAGCCTGCATAAAAGTCACTGCAGGGCTATCCGGCCTTATTTCGAGTCAGAGCATCGCGGTGTCCATTCCACTTGAGGCCGCAAACTCAGGGTCCCTCTCACATACCTAGAGCTGAGAGAAGCCTCCTCTTGAGGTGCTTGTGGTAAGGTGGTATTCCTCTGGAGTCGAAGCCAGGGACTAACCTCTCATCTCGAGTTGATTTTTGGTCCACGGAGCTCTTTCGTGTTGCTACAGTGACCTCAGGATCCCTCGAGCCTTGAAACAGTGTTCTTGGGGTTTCTCTGGAGTGCCATCAAGGAAATCAAGGCTCCTTTCATGTGTGATGTGCAACACGGAATTGCTCTGCACGCAGTGCAGGGGAATCGGGCCTCATCTCGCAGCGAGGGGGATGTCTCATGGTATTTCTCGAGTTGCGGCGGGAACCTGGGGTATATTCTCGAGTTACGACGGGGATGGCCCTTCCACCCACGTGTTTGTTCAGCGACGTCAGGACTCCTGCCTAGTTGCGAGGGACAACTTGGGATTCTCCTCGAGGCTTGGCAGGGCAATTGGGACGCCTCTCCAGCTGAGGCGGGAGACCAAGGGTCCCTTTCCACGTGCCACAGGAATCCTGGGACTCCTATCAAGTTTCTCGAGGAGTCAGGCATCGTCTCCTTTGGAGGCACTGATCTACGCGTACCTCTGGAGTTTTCAAAGGATGTGAGGCCTCCGGTCGCGATGAGGTGGGGAACTAGGTCTTTCTCTGTGGTCTCCACAGGGGATTCAGACATCCTTTCGTCTTGTGAGATGAAAGACGAGCCTGCATTCAAGTCACTGCAGGGATAACCGGCCTTATTTCGAGTCAGGGCATAGCGGTGTCCATTCCACTTGAGGCCCCAAACTCAGGGTCGCTCTCACATACCTAGAGCTGAGAGAAGCCTCCTCTTGAGGTGCTTGTGGTAAGGTGGTATTCCTCTGGAGTCGAAGCCAGGGACTAACCTCTCATCTCGAGTTGATTTTTGGTCCACGGAGCTCTTTCGTGTTGCTACAGTGACCTCAGGATCCCTCTAGCCTTGAAACAGTGTTCTTGGGGTTTCTCTGGAGTGCCATCAAGGAAATCAAGGCTCCTTTCATGTGTGATGTGCAACACGGAATTGTTCTGCATGCAGTGCAGGGTATCGGGCCTCATTTTGCGGCGAGGGGGAAGTCTCATGGTTTTTCTCGAGTTGCAATGGGAACCTGGGGTATATTCTCGAGTTACGACGGCTATGGCCCTTCCACCCACGTGTTTGTTCAGCGACGTCAGACTCCTGCCTAGTTGCGAGGGACAACTCGGGATTCTCCTCGAGGCTTGGCAGGGCAATTGGGACGCCTCTCCAGCTGAGGCGGGAGACCAAGGGTCCCTTTACTCGTGCCACAGGAATCCTGGGACTCCTATCAAGTTTCACGAGGAGTCAGGCATCATCTCCTTTGGAGGCACTGATCTCCGCGTACCTCTGGAGTTTTCAAAGGATGTGAGGCCTCCGGTCCCGATGAGGTGGGGAACTAGGTCTTTCTTTGTGGTCTCCACAGGGAATTCAGACACCCTTTCGTCTTGGGAGATGCAGGACGAGCCTGCATAAAAGTCACTGCAGGGATATCCGGCCTTATTTCGAGTCAGGGCATTGCGGTGTCCATTCCACTTGAGGCTGTAAACTCAGGGTCCCTCTCACATACCTAGAGCTGAGAGAAGCCTCCTCTTGAGGTGCTTGTGGTAAGGAGGTATTCCTCTGGAGTCGAAGCCAGGGACGAACCTCTCATCTCGAGTTGATTTATGGTCCACAGAGCTCTTTCGTGTTGCTCCAGTGACCTCAGGATCCCTCTAGCCTTGAAACAGTGTTCTTGGGGTTTCTCTGGAGTGCCATCAAGGAAATCAAGGCTCCTTTCATGTTTGATATGCAATACGGAATTGCTCTTCATGCAGTGCAGGGGAATCGGGCCTCATCTCACGGCGAGGGGGAAGTCTCATGGTTTTTCTCGAGTTCCGGCGAGAACCTGGGGTATATTCACGAGTTACGACGGGGATGGCCCTTCCACCCACGTGTTTATTCAGCGACGTCAGGCCTCCTGCCTACTTGCTATTGACAGCTCGGGATTCTCCTCGAGGCTTGGCAGGGCAACTGGGACGCCTCTCCAGCTGAGGCGGGAGACCAAGGGTCCCTTTCCACGTGCCACAGGAATCCTGGGACTCCTATGAAGTTTCACGAGGAGTCAGGCATCGTCTCCTTTGGAGGCACTGATCTCCGCGTACCTCTGGAGTTTTCAAAGGATGTGAGGCCTCCGGTCGCGATGAGGTGGGGAACTAGGTCTTTCTCTGTGGTCTCCACAGGGTATTCAGACATCCTTTCGTCTTGGGAGATGCAAGACGAGCCTGCATTCAAGTCACTGCAGGGATATCCGGCCTTACTTTGCGTCAGGGCATCACAGTGTCCATTCCACTTGAGGCCGCAAACTCAGGGTCCCTCTCACATACCTAGATCTGAGAGAAGCCTCCTCTTGAGGTGCTTGTGGTAAGGTGGTATTCCTCTGGAGTCGAAGCCAGGGACTAACCTCTCATCTCGAGTTGATTTTTGGTCCACGGAGCTCTTTCGTGTTGCTACAGTGACCTCAGGATCCCTCTAGCCTTGAAACAGTGTTCTTGGGGTTTCTCTGGAGTGCCATCAAGGAAATCAAGGCTCCTTTCATGTGTGATGTGCAACACGGAATTGCTCTGCACGCAGTGCAGGGGAATCGGGCCTCATCTCGCGGCGAGGGGGAAGTCTCATGGTTTTTCTCGAGTTGCGGCGGGAACCTGGGGTATATTCTCGAGTTACGACGGGGATGGCCCTTCTACCCACGTGTTTGTTCAGCGACGTCAGGACTCCTGCCTAGTTGCGAGGGACAACTCGGGATTCTCCTCGAGGTTTGGCAGGGCAATTGGGACGCCTCTCCAGCTGAGGCGGGAGACCAAGGGTCCCTTTCCACGTGCCACAGGAATCCTGGGACTCCTATTAAGTTTCACGTGGAGTCAGGCATCGTCTCCTGTGGAGGCACTGATCTCCGCGTACCTCTGGAGTTTTCAAAGGATGTGAGGCCTCCGGTCGCGATGAGGTGGGGAACTAGGTCTTTCTCTGTGGTCTCCACAGGGGATTCAGACATCCTTTCGTCTTGGGAGATGCAAGACGAGCCTGCATTCAAGTCACTGTAGTGATATCCGGCTTTATTTCCAGTCAGGGCATCGCGGTGTACATTCCACTTGAGGCCGGAAAATCAGGTTCCCTCTCACATACCTAGAGCTGAGAGAAGCCTCCTCTTGAGGTGCTTGTGGTAAGGTGGTATTCCTCTGGAGTCGAAGCCAGGGACTACCCTCTCATCTCGAGTTGATTTTTGGTCCACGGAGCTCTTTCGTGTTGCTACAGTGACCTCAGGATCCCTCTAGCCTTGAAACAGTGTTCTTGGGGTTTCTCTGGAGTGCCATCAAGGAAATCAAGGCTCCTTTCATGTGTGATGTGCAACACGGAATTGCTCTGCATGCAGTGTAGGGTATCGGGCCTCATTTTGCGGCGAGTGGGAAGTCTCATGGTTTTTCTCGAGTTGCGATGGGAACCTGGGGTATATTCTCGAGTTACGACGGGGATGGCCCTTCCACCCACGTGTTTGTTCAGCGACGTCAGGACTCCTGCCTAGTTGCGAGGGACAACTCGGGATTCTCCTCGAGGCTTGGCAGGGCAATTGGGACGCCTCTCCAGCTGAGGCGGGAGACCAAGGGTCCCTTTCCACGTGCCACAGGAATCCTGGGACTCCTATGAAGTTTCACGAGGAGTCAGGCATCGTCTCCTTTGGAGGCACTGATCTACGCGTACCTCTGGAGTTTTCAAAGGATGTGAGGCCTCCGGTCGCGATGAGGTGGGGAACTAGGTCTTTCTCTGTGGTCTCCACAGGGGATTCAGACATCCTTTCATCTTGGCAGATGCAAGACGAGCCTGCATTCAAGTCACTGCAGGGATATCCGGCCTTACTTTGCGTCAGGGCATCACAGTGTCCATTCCACTTGAGGCCGCAAACTCAGGGTCCCTCTCACATACCTAGAGCTGAGAGAAGCCTCCTCTTGAGGTGCTTGTGGTAAGGTGGTATTCCTCTGGAGTCGAAGCCAGGGACTACCCTCTCATCTCGAGTTGATTTTTGGTCCACGGAGCTCTTTCGTGTGGCTACAGTGACCTCAGGATCTCTCTAGCCTTGAAACAGTGTTCTTGGGGTTTCTCTGGAGTGCCATTAAGGAAATCAAGGCTCCTTTCATGTGTGATGTGCAACACGGAATTGCTCTGCACGCAGTGCAGGGGAATCGGGCCTCATCTCGCGGCGAGGGGGAAGTCTCATGGTTTTTCTCGATTTGCGGTGGGAACCTTGGGTATATTCTCGAGTTACGACGGGGATGGCCCTTCCACACACGTGTTTGTTCAGCGACGTCAGGACTCCTGCCTAGTTGCGAGGGACATCTCGGGATTCTCCTCGAGGCTTGGCAGGGCAATTGGAACGCCTCTCCAGCTGAGGCGGGAGACCAAGGGTCCCTTTCCACGTGCCACAGGAATCCTGGGTCTCCTATCAAGTTTCACGAGGAGTCAGGCATCGTCTCCTTTGGAGGCACTGATCTCCGCGTACCTCTGGAGTTTTCAAAGGATGTGAGGCCTCCGGTCGCAATGAGCTGGGGAACTAGTTCTTTATCTGTGGTGTCCACAGGTATTCAGACATCCTTTCGTCTTGGGAGATGCAAGACGAGCCTGCATTCAAGTCACTGCAGGGATATCCGGCCTTATTTCGAGTCAGGGCATCGTGGTGTCCATTCCACTTGAGGCCGCAAACTCAGGGTCCCTCTCACATACCTAGAGCTGAGAGAAGCCTCCTCTTGAGGTGCCTGTGGTAAGGTGGTATTCCTCTGGAGTTGAAGCCAGGGACTAACCTCTCATCTCGAGTTGATTTTTGGTCCACGGAGCTCTTTCGTGTTGCTACAGTGACCTCAGGATCCCTCTACCCTAGAAACAGTGTTCTTGGGGTTTCTCTGGAGTGCCATCAAGGAAATCAAGGCTCCTTTCATGTGTGATGTGCAACACGGAATTGCTCTGCACGCAGTGCAGGGGAATCGGGCCTCATTTTGCAGCGAGGGGGAAGTCTCATGGTTTTTCTCGATTTGCGGTGGGAACCTGGGGTATATTCTCGAGTTACGACGGGGATGGCCCTTCCACCCAAGTTTTTGTTCAGCGACGTCAGGACTCCTGCCTAGTTGCGAGGGACAACTCGGGATTCTCCTCGAGGCTTGGCAGGGCAATTGGGACGCCTCTCCAGCTGAGGCGGGAGACCAAGTGTCCCTTTCCACGTGCCACAGGAATCCTGGGACTCCTATCAAGTTTCACGAGGAGTCAGGCATCGTCTCCTTTGGAGGCACTGATCTCCGCGTACCTCTGGAGTTTTCAAAGGATGTGAGGCCTCCGGTCGCGATGAGGTGGGGAACTAGGTCTTTCTCTGTGGTCTCCACAGGGGATTCAGACATCCTTTCGTTTGGGAGATGCAAGACGGGCCTGCATTCAAGTCACTGCAGGGATATTCGGCCTTATTTCGAGTCAGGTAATCGCGGTCTCCATTCCACTTGAGGCCGCAAACTCAGGGTCCCTCCCACATACCTAGAGCTGAGATAAGCCTGCTCTTGAGGTGCTTGTAGTAAGGTGGTATTCCTCTGGAGTCGAAGCCAGGGACTAACCTCTCATCTCGAGTAGATTTTTGGTCCACCGAGCTCTTTCTTGTTGCTACAGTGACCTCAGGATCCCTCTAGCCTTGAAACAGTGTTCTTGGGGTTTCTCTGGAGTGCCATCAAGGAAATCAAGGCTTCTTTCATGTGTGATGTGCAACATGGAATTGCTCTGCTCGCACTGTAGGGGAATCCGGCCTCATCTCGCGGCGAGGGGGAAGTCTCATGGTTTTTCTCGAGTTGCGGCGGGAACCTGGGGTATATTCTCGAGTTACGACGGGGATGGCCCTTCCACACACGTGCTTGTTCAGCGACGTCAGGACTCCTGCCTAGTTGCGAGGGACAACTCGGGATTCTCCTCGAGGCTTGGCAGGGCAATTGGGACGCCTCTCCAGCTGAGGGGGGAGACCAAGTGTCCCTTTCCACGTGCCACAGGAATCTTGGGACTCCTATCAAGTTTCACGAGGAGTCAGGAATCGTCTCCTTTGGAGGCACTGATCTCCGCGTACCTCTGGAGTTTTCAAAGGATGTGAGGCCTCCGGTCGCGATGAAGTGTGGAACTATGTCTTTCTCTTTGGTCTCCACAGGGGATTCAGACATCCTTTCGTCTTGGAGATGCAAAACGAGCCTGCATTTAAGTCACTGCAGGGATATCCGGCGTTATTCCGAGTCAGGGCATCGAGGTGTCCATTCCTCTTGAGGCCGCAAACTCAGGGTCCCTCTCACATAGCTAGAGCTGAGAGAAGCCTCCTCTTGAGGTGCTTGTTGTAAGGTGGTATTCCTCTGGATTCGAAGCCAGGGACTAACCTCTCATCTCGAGTTGATTTTTGGTCCACGGAGTTCTTTCGTGTTGCTACAGTGACCTCAGGATCCCTCTAGCCTTGAAACAGTGTTCTTGGGGTTTCTCTGGAGTGCCATCAAGGAAATCAAGGCTCCTTTCATGTGTGATGTGCAACACGGAATTGCTCTGCACGCAGTGTAGGGGAATCGGGCCTCATCTCGCGGCGAGGGGGAAGTCTCATGGTTTTTCTCGACTTGCGGCGGGAACCTGGGTTATATTCTCGAGTTACGACGGGGATGGCCCTTACACACACGTGTTTGTTCAGCTGCGTCAGGACTCCTGCCTAGTTGCGAGGGACAACTCGGGATTCTCCTCGAGGCTTGGCAGGGCAATTGGGACGCCTCTCCAGCTGAGGCGGGAGACCAAGGGTCCCTTTCCCCGTGCCACAGGAATCCTGGGACTCCTATCAAGTTTCACGAGGAGTCAGGCATCATCTCCTTTGGAGGCACTGATCTCCGCGTACCTCTGGAGTTTTCAAAGAATGTGAGGCCTCCGGTCGCGATGAGGTGGGGAACTAGGTCTTTTTCTGTGGTCTCCACAGGGTATTCAGACATCCTTTCGTCTTGGGAGATGCAAGACGAGCCTGCATTCAAGTCACTGCAGGGATATCGGGCCTTATTTCGAGTCAGGACATCGCGGTGTCAATTCCACTTGAGGCCGCAAATCAGGGTCCCTCTCACATACCTAGAGCTGAGAGAAGCCTCCTCTTGAGGTGCTTGTGGTAAGGTGGTATGCCTCTGGAGTCGAAGCCAGGGACTAACCTCTCATCTCGAGTTGATTTTTGGTCCACGGAGCTCTTTCTTGTTGCTACAGTGACCTCAGGATCCCTCGAGCCTTGAAACAGTGTTCTTGGGGTTTCTCTGGAGTGCCATCAAGGAAATCAAGGCTCCTTTCATGTGTGATGTGCAACACGGAATTGGTCTGCCCGCAGTGCAGGGGAATCGGGCCTCATCTCGCGACGAGTGGGTAGTCTCATGGTTTTTCTCGAGTTGCGGCGGGAACCTGGGGTATATTCTCGAGTTACGACGGGGATGGCCCTTCCACCCACGTGTTTGTTCAACGACGTCAGGACTCCTGCCTAGTTGCGAGGGACAACTCGGGAATCTCCTCGAGGCTTGGCAGGGCAATTGGGACGCCTCTCCAGCTGAGGCGGGAGACCAAGGGTCCCTTTCCATGTGCCACAGGAATCCTGGGACTCCTATCAAGTTTCACGAGGAGTCAGGCATCGTCTCCTTTGGAGGCACTGATCTCCGCGTACCTCTGGAGTTTTCAAAGGATGTGAGGCCTCCGGTCGCGATGAGGTTGGGAACTACGTCTTTCTCTGTGGTCTCCACAGGGGATTCAGACATCCTTTCGTCTTAGGAGATGCAAGACGAGCCTGCATTCAAGTCACTGCAGGGATATCCGGCCTTACTTTGCGTCAGGGCATCACAGTGTCCATTCCACTTGAGGCCGCAAACTCAGGGTCCCTCTCACATACCTAGAGCTGAGAGAAGCCTCCTCTTGAGGTGCTTGTGGTAAGGTGGTATTCATCTGGAGTCGAAGCCAGGGACTACCCTCTCATCTCGAGTTGATTTTTGGTCCACGGAGCTCTTTCGTGTGGCTACAGTGACCTCAGGATCTCTCTAGCCTTGAAACAGTGTTCTTGGGGTTTCTCTGGAGTGCCATTAAGGAAATCAAGGCTCCTTTCATGTGTGATGTGCAACACGGAATTGCTCTGCACGCAGTGCAGGGGAATCGGGCCTCATCTCGCGGCGAGGGGGAAGTCTCATGGTTTTTCTCGATTTGCGGTGGGAACCTTGGGTATATTCTCGAGTTACGACGGGGATGGCCCTTCCACACACGTGTTTGTTCAGCGACGTCAGGACTCCTGCCTAGTTGCGAGGGACATCTCGGGATTCTCCTCGAGGCTTGGCAGGGCAATTGGAACGCCTCTCCAGCTGAGGCGGGAGACCAAGGGTCCCCTTCCACGTGCCACAGGAATCCTGGGTCTCCTATCAAGTTTCACGAGGAGTCAGGCATCGTCTCCTTTGGAGGCACTGATCTCCGCGTACCTCTGGAGTTTTCAAAGGATGTGAGGCCTCCGGTCGCGATGAGCTGGGGAACTAGTTCTTTATCTGTGGTGTCCACAGGTATTCAGACATCCTTTCGTCTTGGGAGATGCAAGACGAGCCTGCATTCAAGTCACTGCAGGGATATCCGGCCTTATTTCGAGTCAGGGCATCGTGGTGTCCATTCCACTTGAGGCCGCAAACTCAGGGTCCCTCTCACATACCTAGAGCTGAGAGAAGCCTCCTCTTGAGGTGCCTGTGGTAAGGTGGTATTCCTCTGGAGTTGAAGCCAGGGACTAACCTCTCATCTCGAGTTGATTTTTGGTCCACGGAGCTCTTTCGTGTTGCTACAGTGACCTCAGGATCCCTCTACCCTTGAAACAGTGTTCTTGGGGTTTCTCTGGAGTGCCATCAAGGAAATCAAGGCTCCTTTCATGTGTGATGTGCAACACGGAATTGCTCTGCACGCAGTGCAGGGGAATCGGGCCTCATTTTGCAGCGAGGGGGAAGTCTCATGGTTTTTCTCGATTTGCGGTGGGAACCTGGGGTATATTCTCGAGTTACGACGGGGATGGCCCTTCCACCCAAGTTTTTGTTCAGCGACGTCAGGACTCCTGCCTAGTTGCGAGGGACAACTCGGGATTCTCCTCGAGGCTTGGCAGGGCAATTGGGACGCCTCTCCAGCTGAGGCGGGAGACCAAGTGTCCCTTTCCACGTGCCACAGGAATCCTGGGACTCCTATCAAGTTTCACGAGGAGTCAGGCATCGTCTCCTTTGGAGGCACTGATCTCCGCGTACCTCTGGAGTTTTCAAAGGATGTGAGGCCTCCGGTCGCGATGAGGTGGGGAACTAGGTCTTTCTCTGTGGTCTCCACAGGGGATTCAGACATCCTTTCGTTTGGGAGATGCAAGACGGGCCTGCATTCAAGTCACTGCAGGGATATTCGGCCTTATTTCGAGTCAGGTAATCGCGGTCTCCATTCCACTTGAGGCCGCAAACTCAGGGTCCCTCCCACATACCTAGAGCTGAGATAAGCCTGCTCTTGAGGTGCTTGTAGTAAGGTGGTATTCCTCTGGAGTCGAAGCCAGGGACTAACCTCTCATCTCGAGTAGATTTTTGGTCCACCGAGCTCTTTCTTGTTTCTACAGTGACCTCAGGATCCCTCTAGCCTTGAAACAGTGTTCTTGGGGTTTCTCTGGAGTGCCATCAAGGAAATCAAGGCTTCTTTCATGTGTGATGTGCAACATGGAATTGCTCTGCTCGCACTGCAGGGGAATCCGGCCTCATCTCGCGGCGAGGGGGAAGTCTCATGGTTTTTCTCGAGTTGCGGCGGGAACCTGGGGTATATTCTCGAGTTACGACGGGGATGGCCCTTCCACACACGTGCTTGTTCAGCGACGTCAGGACTCCTGCCTAGTTGCGAGGGACAACTCGGGATTCTCCTCGAGGCTTGGCAGGGCAATTGGGACGCCTCTCCAGCTGAGGGGGGAGACCAAGTGTCCCTTTCCACGTGCCACAGGAATCTTGGGACTCCTATCAAGTTTCACGAGGAGTCAGGAATCGTCTCCTTTGGAGGCACTGATCTCCGCGTACCTCTGGAGTTTTCAAAGGATGTGAGGCCTCCGGTCGCGATGAAGTGTGGAACTATGTCTTTCTCTGTGGTCTCCACAGGGGATTCAGACATCCTTTCGTCTTGGAGATGCAAAACGAGCCTGCATTTAAGTCACTGCAGGGATATCCGGCGTTATTCCGAGTCAGGGCATCGAGGTGTCCATTCCTCTTGAGGCCGCAAACTCAGGGTCCCTCTCACATAGCTAGAGCTGAGAGAAGCCTCCTCTTGAGGTGCTTGTTGTAAGGTGGTATTCCTCTGGATTCGAAGCCAGGGACTAACCTCTCATCTCGAGTTGATTTTTGGTCCACGGAGTTCTTTCGTGTTGCTACAGTGACCTCAGGATCCCTCTAGCCTTGAAACAGTGTTCTTGGGGTTTCTCTGGAGTGCCATCAAGGAAATCAAGGCTCCTTTCATGTGTGATGTGCAACACGGAATTGCTCTGCACGCAGTGGAGGGGAATCGGGCCTCATCTCGCGGCGAGGGGGAAGTCTCATGGTTTTTCTCGACTTGCGGCGGGAACCTGGGTTATATTCTCGAGTTACGACGGGGATGGCCCTTACACACACGTGTTTGTTCAGCTGCGTCAGGACTCCTGCCTAGTTGCGAGGGACAACTCGGGATTCTCCTCGAGGCTTGGCAGGGCAATTGGGACGCCTCTCCAGCTAAGGCGGGAGACCAAGGGTCCCTTTCCCCGTGCCACAGGAATCCTGGGACTCCTATCAAGTTTCACGAGGAGTCAGGCATCATCTCCTTTGGAGGCACTGATCTCCGCGTACCTCTGGAGTTTTCAAAGAATGTGAGGCCTCCGGTCGCGATGAGGTGGGGAACTAGGTCTTTTTCTGTGGTCTCCACAGGGGATTCAGACATCCTTTCGTCTTGGGAGATGCAAGACGAGCCTGCATTCAAGTCACTGCAGGGATATCGGGCCTTATTTCGAGTCAGGACATCGCGGTGTCAATTCCACTTGAGGCCGCAAATCAGGGTCCCTCTCACATACCTAGAGCTGAGAGAAGCCTCCTCTTGAGGTGCTTGTGGTAAGGTGGTATGCCTCTGGAGTCGAAGCCAGGGACTAACCTCTCATCTCGAGTTGATTTTTGGTCCACGGAGCTCTTTCTTGTTGCTACAGTGACCTCAGGATCCCTCGAGCCTTGAAACAGTGTTCTTGGGGTTTCTCTGGAGTGCCATCAAGGAAATCAAGGCTCCTTTCATGTGTGATGTGCAACACGGAATTGGTCTGCCCGCAGTGCAGGGGAATCGGGCCTCATCTCGCGACGAGTGGGTAGTCTCATGGTTTTTCTCGAGTTGCGGCGGGAACCTGGGGTATATTCTCGAGTTACGACGGGGATGGCCCTTCCACCCACGTGTTTGTTCAACGACGTCAGGACTCCTGCCTAGTTGCGAGGGACAACTCGGGAATCTCCTCGAGGCTTGGCAGGGCAATTGGGACGCCTCTCCAGCTGAGGCGGGAGACCAAGGGTCCCTTTCCATGTGCCACAGGAATCCTGGGACTCCTATCAAGTTTCACGAGGAGTCAGGCATCGTCTCCTTTGGAGGCACTGATCTCCGCGTACCTCTGGAGTTTTCAAAGGATGTGAGGCCTCCGGTCGCGATGAGGTGGGGAAGTAGGTTTCCTTGTGGTCTCCACAGAGGATTCAGACATCGTTTCGTCTTGGGAGATGCAAGACGAGCCTGCATTCAAGTCACTGCAGGGATATTCGGCCTTATTTCGAGTCAGGTCATCGCGGTCTCCATTCCACTTGAGGCCGCAAACTCAGGGTCCCTCTCACATACCTAGAGCTGAGATAAGCCTGCTCTTGAGGTGCTTGTGGTAAGGTGGTATTCCTCTGGAGTCGAAGCCAGGGACTAACCTCTCATCTCGAGTAGATTTTTGGTCCACGGAGCTCTTTCGTGTTGCTACAGTGACCTCAGGATCCCTCTAGCCTTGAAACAGTGTTCTTGGGGTTTCTCTGGAGTGCCATCAAGGAAATCAAGGCTGCTTTCATGTGTGATGTGCAACACGGAATTGCTCTGCTCGCACTGCAGGGGAATCCGGCCTCATCTCGCGGCGAGGGGGAAGTCTCATGGTTTTTCTCGAGTTGCGGCGGGAACCTGGGGTATATTCTCGAGTTACGACGGGGATGGCCCTTCCACACACGTGCTTGTTCAGCGACGTCAGGACTCCTGCCTAGTTGCGAGGGACAACTCGGGATTCTCCTCGAGGCTTGGCAGGGCAATTGGGACGCCTCTCCAGCTGAGGGGGGAGACCAAGTGTCCCTTTCCACGTGCCACAGGAATCTTGTTACTCCTATCAAGTTTCACGAGGAGTCAGGCATCGTCTCCTTTGGAGGCACTGATCTCCGCGTACCTCTGGAGTTTTCAAAGGATGTGAGGCCTCCGGTCGCGATGAAGTGTGGAACTATGTCTTTCTCTGTGGTCTCCACAGGGGATTCAGACATCCTTTCGTCTTGGGAGATTCAAAACGAGCCTGCATTTAAGTCACTGCAGGGATATCCGGCCTTATTTCGAGTCAGGGCATCGCGGTGTCCATTCCACTTGAGGCCGCAATCTCAGGGTCCCTCTCACATAGCTAGAGCTGAGAGAAGCCTGCTCTTGAGGTGCTTGTGGTAAGGTTGTATTCCTCTGGAGTCGAAGCCAGGGACTAACCTCTCAACTCGAGTTGATTTTTGGTCCACGCAGCTCTTTTGCGTGGCTACAGTGACCTCAGGATCCCTCTACCTTAAAACAGTGTGCCTGGGGTTTCTCTGGAGTGCCATCAAGGAAATCAAGGCTCCTTTCATGTGTGATGTGCAACACGGAATTGCTCTGCACGCAGTGCAGGGGAATCGGGCCTCATCTCGCGGAGAGGGGGAAGTCTCATGGTTTTTCTCGACTTGCGGCGGGAACCTGGGTTATATTCTCGAGTTACGACGGGGATGGCCCTTACACACACGTGTTTGTTCAGCTGCGTCAGGACTCCTGCCTAGTTGCGAGGGACAACTCGGGATTCTCCTCGAGGCTTGGCAGGGCAATTGGGACGCCTCTCCAGCTGAGGCGGGAGACCAAGGGTCCCTTTCCCCGTGCCACAGGAATCCTGGGACTCCTATCAAGTTTCACGAGGAGTCAGGCATCATCTCCTTTGGAGGCACTGATCTCCGCGTACCTCTGGAGTTTTCAAAGAATGTGAGGCCTCCGGTCGCGATGAGGTGGGGAACTAGGTCTTTTTCTGTGGTCTCCACAGGGGATTCAGACATCCTTTCGTCTTGGGAGATGCAAGACGAGCCTGCATTCAAGTCACTGCAGGGATATCGGGCCTTATTTCGAGTCAGGACATCGCGGTGTCAATTCCACTTGAGGCCGCAAATCAGGGTCCCTCTCACATACCTAGAGCTGAGAGAAGCCTCCTCTTGAGGTGCTTGTGGTAAGGTGGTATGCCTCTGGAGTCGAAGCCAGGGACTAACCTCTCATCTCGAGTTGATTTTTGGTCCACGGAGCTCTTTCTTGTTGCTACAGTGACCTCAGGATCCCTCGAGCCTTGAAACAGTGTTCTTGGGGTTTCTCTGGAGTGCCATCAAGGAAATCAAGGCTCCTTTCATGTGTGATGTGCAACACGGAATTGGTCTGCCCGCAGTGCAGGGGAATCGGGCCTCATCTCGCGACGAGTGGGTAGTCTCATGGTTTTTCTCGAGTTGCGGCGGGAACCTGGGGTATATTCTCGAGTTACGACGGGGATGGCCCTTCCACCCACGTGTTTGTTCAACGACGTCAGGACTCCTGCCTAGTTGCGAGGGACAACTCGGGAATCTCCTCGAGGCTTGGCAGGGCAATTGGGACGCCTCTCCAGCTGAGGCGGGAGACCAAGGGTCCCTTTCCATGTGCCACAGGAATCCTGGGACTCCTATCAAGTTTCACGAGGAGTCAGGCATCGTCTCCTTTGGAGGCACTGATCTCCGCGTACCTCTGGAGTTTTCAAAGGATGTGAGGCCTCCGGTCGCGATGAGGTGGGGAAGTAGGTTTCCTTGTGGTCTCCACAGAGGATTCAGACATCGTTTCGTCTTGGGAGATGCAAGACGAGCCTGCATTCAAGTCACTGCAGGGATATTCGGCCTTATTTCGAGTCAGGTCATCGCGGTCTCCATTCCACTTGAGGCCGCAAACTCAGGGTCCCTCTCACATACCTAGAGCTGAGATAAGCCTGCTCTTGAGGTGCTTGTGGTAAGGTGGTATTCCTCTGGAGTCGAAGCCAGGGACTAACCTCTCATCTCGAGTAGATTTTTGGTCCACGGAGCTCTTTCGTGTTGCTACAGTGACCTCAGGATCCCTCTAGCCTTGAAACAGTGTTCTTGGGGTTTCTCTGGAGTGCCATCAAGGAAATCAAGGCTGCTTTCATGTGTGATGTGCAACACGGAATTGCTCTGCTCGCACTGCAGGGGAATCCGGCCTCATCTCGCGGCGAGGGGGAAGTCTCATGGTTTTTCTCGAGTTGCGGCGGGAACCTGGGGTATATTCTCGAGTTACGACGGGGATGGCCCTTCCAGACACGTGCTTGTTCAGCGACGTCAGGACTCCTGCCTAGTTGCGAGGGACAACTCGGGATTCTCCTCGAGGCTTGGCAGGGCAATTGGGACGCCTCTCCAGCTGAGGGGGGAGACCAAGTGTCCCTTTCCACGTGCCACAGGAATCTTGTTACTCCTATCAAGTTTCACGAGGAGTCAGGCATCGTCTCCTTTGGAGGCACTGATCTCCGCGTACCTCTGGAGTTTTCAAAGGATGTGAGGCCTCCGGTCGCGATGAAGTGTGGAACTATGTCTTTCTCTGTGGTCTCCACAGGGGATTCAGACATCCTTTCGTCTTGGGAGATTCAAAACGAGCCTGCATTTAAGTCACTGCAGGGATATCCGGCCTTATTTCGAGTCAGGGCATCGCGGTGTCCATTCCACTTGAGGCCGCAATCTCAGGGTCCCTCTCACATAGCTAGAGCTGAGAGAAGCCTGCTCTTGAGGTGCTTGTGGTAAGGTTGTATTCCTCTGGAGTCGAAGCCAGGGACTAACCTCTCAACTCGAGTTGATTTTTGGTCCACGCAGCTCTTTTGCGTGGCTACAGTGACCTCAGGATCCCTCTACCTTAAAACAGTGTGCCTGGGGTTTCTCTGGAGTGCCATCAAGGAAATCAAGGCTCCTTTCATGTGTGATGTGCAACACGGAATTGCTCTGCACGCAGTGCAGGGGAATCGGGCCTCATCTCGCGGAGAGGGGGAAGTCTCATGGTTTTTCTCGACTTGCGGCGGGAACCTGGGTTATATTCTCGAGTTACGACGGGGATGGCCCTTACACACACGTGTTTGTTCAGCTGCGTCAGGACTCCTGCCTAGTTGCGAGGGACAACTCGGGATTCTCCTCGAGGCTTGGCAGGGCAATTGGGACGCCTCTCCAGCTGAGGCGGGAGACCAAGGGTCCCTTTCCCCGTGCCACAGGAATCCTGGGACTCCTATCAAGTTTCACGAGGAGTCAGGCATCATCTCCTTTGGAGGCACTGATCTCCGCGTACCTCTGGAGTTTTCAAAGAATGTGAGGCCTCCGGTCGCGATGAGGTGGGGAACTAGGTCTTTTTCTGTGGTCTCCACAGGGGATTCAGACATCCTTTCGTCTTGGGAGATGCAAGTCGAGCCTGCATTCAAGTCACTGCAGGGATATCGGGCCTTATTTCGAGTCAGGACATCGCGGTGTCAATTCCACTTGAGGCCGCAAATCAGGGTCCCTCTCACATACCTAGAGCTGAGAGAAGCCTCCTCTTGAGGTGCTTGTGGTAAGGTGGTATGCCTCTGGAGTCGAAGCCAGGGACTAACCTCTCATCTCGAGTTGATTTTTGGTCCACGGAGCTCTTTCTTGTTGCTACAGTGACCTCAGGATCCCTCGAGCCTTGAAACAGTGTTCTTGGGGTTTCTCTGGAGTGCCATCAAGGAAATCAAGGCTCCTTTCATGTGTGATGTGCAACACGGAATTGGTCTGCCCGCAGTGCAGGGGAATCGGGCCTCATCTCGCGACGAGTGGGTAGTCTCATGGTTTTTCTCGAGTTGCGGCGGGAACCTGGGGTATATTCTCGAGTTACGACGGGGATGGCCCTTCCACCCACGTGTTTGTTCAACGACGTCAGGACTCCTGCCTAGTTGCGAGGGACAACTCGGGAATCTCCTCGAGGCTTGGCAGGGCAATTGGGACGCCTCTCCAGCTGAGGCGGGAGACCAAGGGTCCCTTTCCATGTGCCACAGGAATCCTGGGACTCCTATCAAGTTTCACGAGGAGTCAGGCATCGTCTCCTTTGGAGGCACTGATCTCCGCGTACCTCTGGAGTTTTCAAAGGATGTGAGGCCTCCGGTCGCGATGAGGTGGGGAAGTAGGTTTCCTTGTGGTCTCCACAGAGGATTCAGACATCGTTTCGTCTTGGGAGATGCAAGACGAGCCTGCATTCAAGTCACTGCAGGGATATTCGGCCTTATTTCGAGTCAGGTCATCGCGGTCTCCATTCCACTTGAGGCCGCAAACTCAGGGTCCCTCTCACATACCTAGAGCTGAGATAAGCCTGCTCTTGAGGTGCTTGTGGTAAGGTGGTATTCCTCTGGAGTCGAAGCCAGGGACTAACCTCTCATCTCGAGTAGATTTTTGGTCCACGGAGCTCTTTCGTGTTGCTACAGTGACCTCAGGATCCCTCTAGCCTTGAAACAGTGTTCTTGGGGTTTCTCTGGAGTGCCATCAAGGAAATCAAGGCTGCTTTCATGTGTGATGTGCAACACGGAATTGCTCTGCTCGCACTGCAGGGGAATCCGGCCTCATCTCGCGGCGAGGGGGAAGTCTCATGGTTTTTCTCGAGTTGCGGCGGGAACCTGGGGTATATTCTCGAGTTACGACGGGGATGGCCCTTCCACACACGTGCTTGTTCAGCGACGTCAGGACTCCTGCCTAGTTGCGAGGGACAACTCGGGATTCTCCTCGAGGCTTGGCAGGGCAATTGGGACGCCTCTCCAGCTGAGGGGGGAGACCAAGTGTCCCTTTCCACGTGCCACAGGAATCTTGTTACTCCTATCAAGTTTCACGAGGAGTCAGGCATCGTCTCCTTTGGAGGCACTGATCTCCGCGTACCTCTGGAGTTTTCAAAGGATGTGAGGCCTCCGGTCGCGATGAAGTGTGGAACTATGTCTTTCTCTGTGGTCTCCACAGGGGATTCAGACATCCTTTCGTCTTGGGAGATTCAAAACGAGCCTGCATTTAAGTCACTGCAGGGATATCCGGCCTTATTTCGAGTCAGGGCATCGCGGTGTCCATTCCACTTGAGGCCGCAATCTCAGGGTCCCTCTCACATAGCTAGAGCTGAGAGAAGCCTGCTCTTGAGGTGCTTGTGGTAAGGTTGTATTCCTCTGGAGTCGAAGCCAGGGACTAACCTCTCAACTCGAGTTGATTTTTGGTCCACGCAGCTCTTTTGCGTGGCTACAGTGACCTCAGGATCCCTCTACCTTAAAACAGTGTGCCTGGGGTTTCTCTGGAGTGCCATCAAGGAAATCAAGGCTCCTTTCATGTGTGATGTGCAACACGGAATTGCTCTGCACGCAGTGCAGGGGAATCGGGCCTCATCTCGCGGAGAGGGGGAAGTCTCATGGTTTTTCTCGACTTGCGGCGGGAACCTGGGTTATATTCTCGAGTTACGACGGGGATGGCCCTTACACACACGTGTTTGTTCAGCTGCGTCAGGACTCCTGCCTAGTTGCGAGGGACAACTCGGGATTCTCCTCGAGGCTTGGCAGGGCAATTGGGACGCCTCTCCAGCTGAGGCGGGAGACCAAGGGTCCCTTTCCCCGTGCCACAGGAATCCTGGGACTCCTATCAAGTTTCACGAGGAGTCAGGCATCATCTCCTTTGGAGGCACTGATCTCCGCGTACCTCTGGAGTTTTCAAAGAATGTGAGGCCTCCGGTCGCGATGAGGTGGGGAACTAGGTCTTTTTCTGTGGTCTCCACAGGGGATTCAGACATCCTTTCGTCTTGGAGATGCAAAACGAACCTGCATTCAAGTCACTGCAGGGATATCCGGCGTTATTCCGAGTCAGGGCATCGCGGTGTCCATTCCACTTGAGGCCTCAATCTCAGGGTCCCTCTCTCATAGCTAGAGCTGAGAGAAGCCTCCTCTTGAGGTGCTTGTGGTAAGGTGGTATTCCTCTGGAGTCGAAGCCAGGGACTAACCTCTCATCTCGAGTTGATTTTTGGTCCACGGAGTTCTTTCGTGTTGCTACAGTGACCTCAGGATCCCTCTAGCCTTGAAACAGTGTTCTTGGGGTTTCTCTGGAGTGCCATCAAGGAAATCAAGGCTCCTTTCATGTGTGATGTGCAACACGGAATTGCTCTGAACGCCGTGCAGGGGAATCGGGCCTCATCTCACGGCGAGGGGGAAGTCTCATGGTTTTTCTCGAGTTGCGTCGGGAACCTGGGGTATATTCTCGAGTTACGACGGGGATGGCCATTACACACACGTGTTTGTTCAGCCGCGTAAGGACTCCTGCCTAGTTGCGAGGGACAACTCGGGATTCTCCTCGAGGCTTGGCAGGGCATTTGGGACGCCCCTCCAGCTGAGGCGGGAGACCAAGGGTCCCTTTCCCCGTGCCACAGGAATCCTAGGACTCCTATCAAGTTTCACGAGGAGTCAGGCATCGTCTCCTTTGGAGGCACTGATCTCCGCTTACCTCTGGAGTTTTCAAAGGATGTGAGGCCTCTGGTCGGGATGAGGTGGGGAACTAGGTCTTTCTCTGTGGTCTCCACAGGGGATTCAGTCATCCTTTCATCTTGGGAGATGCAAGACGAGCCTGCATTCAAGTCACTGCAGGGATATCCGGCCTTATTTCGAGTCAGGGCATCGCGGTGTCCATTCCACTTGAGGCCGCAAATCAGGGTCCCTCTCACATACCTAGAGCTGCGAGAAGCCTCCTCTTGAGGTGCTTGTGGTAAGGTGGTATTCCTCTGGAGTCGAAGCCAGGGACTAACCTCTCATCTCGAGTTGATTCTTGGACCACGGAGCTCTTTCGTGTTGCTACAGTGACCTCAGTTTCCCTCTAGCCTTGAAACAGTGTTCTTGGTGTTTCTCTGGAGTGCCATCAAGGAAATCAAGGCTCCTTTCATGTGTGATGTGCAACAGGGAATTGCTCTGCACGAAGTGCATGGTATCGGGCCTCATTTTTCGGTGAGGGGGAATCTCATGGTTTTTCTCGAGTTGCTGTGTGAACCTGGGGTATATTCTCGAGTTACGACGGGGATGGCCCTTCCACCCACGTGTTTGTTCAGCGACGTCTGGACTCCTGCCTAGTTGCGAGGGACAACTCGGGATTCTCCTCGAGGCTTGGCAGGGCAATTGGGATGCCTCTCCAGCTGAGACGGGAGACCAAGGGTCCCTTTCCAGGTGCCAAAGGAATCCTGGGACTCCTATCAAGTTTAACGAGGAGTCAGGCATCGTCTCCTTTGGAGGCACTGATCTCTGCGTACCTCTGGAGTTTTCAAAGGATGTGAGGCCACCGGTCGCGATGAGGTGGGGAACTAGGTCTTTTTCTGTGGTCTCCACAGGGGATTCAGACATCCTTCCGTCTTGGGAGATGCAAGACGAGCCTGCATTCAAGTCACTGCAGGGATATCGGGCCTTATTTCGAGTCAGGGCATCGCGGTGTCAATTCCACTTGAGGCCGCAAATCAGGGTCCCTCTCACATACCTAGAGCTGAGAGAAGCCACCTCTTGAGGTGCTTGTGGTAAGGTGGTATGCCTCTGGAGTCGAAGCCAGGGACTAACCTCTCATCTCGAGTTGATTTTTGGTCCACGGAGCTCTTTCTTGTTGCTACAGTGACCTCAGGATCCCTCGAGCCTTGAAACAGTGTTCTTGGGGTTTCTCTGGAGTGCCATCAAGGAAATCAAGGCTCCTTTCATGTGTGATGTGCAACACGGAATTGCTCTGCCCGCAGTGCAGGGGAATCGGGCCTCATCTCGCGACGAGTGGGTAGTCTCATGGTTTTTCTCGAGTTGCGGCGGGAACCTGGGGTATATTCTCGAGTTACGACGGGGATGGCCCTTCCACCCACGTGTTTGTTCAGCGACGTCAGGACTCCTGCCTAGTGGCGAGGGACAACTCGGGAATCTCCTCGAGGCTTGGCAGGGCAATTGGGACGCCTCTCCAGCTGAGGCGGGAGACCAAGGGTCCCTTTCCATGTGCCACAGGAATCCTGGGACTCCTATCAAGTTTCACGAGGAGTCAGGCATCGTCTCCTTTGGAGGCACTGATCTCCGCGTACCTCTGGAGTTTTCAAAGGATGTGATGCCTCCGGTCGCGATGAGGTGGGGAAGTAGGTTTCCTTGTGGTCTCCACAGAGGATTCAGACATCGTTTCGTCTTGGGAGATGCAAGACGAGCCTGCATTCAAGTCACTGCAGGGATATTCGGCCTTATTTCGAGTCAGGTCATCGCGGTCTCCATTCCACTTGAGGCCGCAAACTCAGGGTCCCTCTCACATACCTAGAGCTGAGATAAGCCTGCTCTTGAGGTGCTTGTGGTAAGGTGGTATTCCTCTGGAGTCGAAGCCAGGGAATAACCTCTCATCTCGAGTAGATTTTTGGTCCACGGAGCTCTTTCGTGTTGCTACAGTGACCTCAGGATCCCTCTAGCCTTGAAACAGTGTTCTTGGGGTTTCTCTGGAGTGCCATCAAGGAAATCAAGGCTGCTTTCATGTGTGATGTGCAACACGGAATTGCTCTGCTCGCACTGCAGGGGAATCCGGCCTCATCTCGCGGCGAGGGGGAAGTCTCATGGTTTTTCTCGAGTTGCGGCGGGAACCTGGGGTATATTCTCGAGTTACGACGGGGATGGCCCTTCCAGACACGTGCTTGTTCAGCGACGTCAGGACTCCTGCCTAGTTGCGAGGGACAACTCGGGATTCTCCTCGAGGCTTGGCAGGGCAATTGGGACGCCTCTCCAGCTGAGGGGGGAGACCAAGTGTCCCTTTCCACGTGCCACAGGAATCTTGTTACTCCTATCAAGTTTCACGAGGAGTCAGGCATCGTCTCCTTTGGAGGCACTGATCTCCGCGTACCTCTGGAGTTTTCAAAGGATGTGAGGCCTCCGGTCGCGATGAAGTGTGGAACTATGTCTTTCTCTGTGGTCTCCACAGGGGATTCAGACATCCTTTCGTCTTGGGAGATTCAAAACGAGCCTGCATTTAAGTCACTGCAGGGATATCCGGCCTTATTTCGAGTCAGGGCATCGCGGTGTCCATTCCACTTGAGGCCGCAATCTCAGGGTCCCTCTCACATAGCTAGAGCTGAGAGAAGCCTGCTCTTGAGGTGCTTGTGGTAAGGTTGTATTCCTCTGGAGTCGAAGCCAGGGACTAACCTCTCAACTCGAGTTGATTTTTGGTCCACGGAGCTCTTTTGTGTGGCTACAGTGACCTCAGGATCCCTCTACCTTGAAACAGTGTTCTTGGGGTTTCTCTGGAGTGCCATCAAGGAAATCAAGGCTCCTTTCATGTGTGATGTGCAACACGGAATTGCTCTGCACTCAGTGCTGGGGAATCGGGCCTCATCTCGCGGAGAGGGGGAAGTCTCATGGATTTTCTCGAGTTGCGGCGGGAACCTGGTGTATATTATCGAGTTACGACGGGGATGGCCCTTCCACCCACGTGTTTGTTCAGCTACGACAGAACTCCTGCCTAGTTGCGAGGGACAACTCGGGATTCTCCTCGAGGCTTGGCAGGGCAACTGGGACGCCTGTCCAGGTGAGGCGGGAGACCAAGGGTCCCTTTCCCCGTGGCACAGGAATCCTGGGACTCCTATCTAGTTTCACGAGGAGTCAGGCATCGTCTCCTTTGGAGGCACTGATCTCCGCGTACCTCTGGAGTTTTCAAAGGATGTGAGACCTCCGGTCGCGTTGATGTGGGGAACTATGTATTTCTCTGTGGTCTCCACAGGGGATTCAGACATCCTTTCGTCTTGGGAGATGCAAGACGAGCCTGCATTCAAGTCACTGCAGGGATATCGGGCCTTATTTCGAGTCAGGGCATCGCGGTGTCCATTCCACTTGAGGCTGCAAATCAGGGTCCCTCTCACATACCTAGAGCTGAGAGAAGCCTCCTCTTGAGGTGCTTCTGGTAAGGTGATATTCTTCTTTAGTCGAAGCCAGGGACTAACCTCTGATCTCGAGTTGATATTTGGTCCACGGAGCTCTTTCTTGTGGCTACAGTGACCTCAGGATCCCTCTAGCATTGAAACAGTGTTCTTGGGGTTTTTCTGGAGTGCCATCAAGGAAATCAAGGCTCCTTTCATGTGTGATGTGCAACACGGAATTGCTCTGCACTCAGTGCTGGGGAATCGGGCCTCATCTCGCGGCGAGGGGGAAGTCTCAAGCTTTTTCTCGACTTGCGGCGGGAACCTGGGGTATATTCTCGAGTTATGACGGGGATGGCCCTTCCACACACGTGTTTGTTCAGCGACGTCAAGACTCCTGCCTAGTTGCGAGGGACAACTCGGGATTCTCCTCGAGGCTTGGCAGGGCAATTCGGACTCCTCTCAATCTGAGGCGGGAGACCAAGGGTCCCTTTCCACGTGCCACAGGAATCCTGGGACTCCTATCAAGTTTCACGAGGAGTCAGGCATCGTCTCCTTTGGAGGCACTGATCTCCGCGTACCTCTGGAGTTTTCAAAGGATGTGAGACCTCCGGTCGCGATGAGGTGGGGAACTAGGTCTTTCTCTGTGGTCTCCACAGGGGATTCAGTCATCCTTTCATCTTGGGAGATGCAAGACGAGCCTGCATTCAAGTCATTGCAGGGATATCCGGCCTTATATCGAGTCAGGGCATCGCGGTGTCCATTCCACTTGAGGCCGCAAACTCAGGGTCCCTCTCACATACCTAGAGCTGAGAGAAGCCTCCTCTTGAGGTGCTTGTGGAAAGGTGGTATTGCTCTGGAGTCGAAGCCAGGGAATAACCTCTCATCTCGAGTTGATTGTTGGTCCACGGAGCTCTTTCGTGTTGCTACAGTGACCTCAGGATCCCTCTAGCCTTGAAACAGTGTTCTTGGGGTTTCTCTGGAGTGCCATCAAGGAAATCAAGGCTCCTTTCATGTGTGATGTGCAACACAGAATTGCTTTGCACGCAGAGCAGGGGAATCGGGCCTCATATCGCAGCGAGGGGGAAGTCTCATGGTTTTTCTCGAGTTGCGGCGGGAACCTGGGGTATATTCTCGAGTTACGACGGGGATGGCCATTACACACACGTGTTTGTTCAGCCGCGTCAGGACTCCTGCCTAGTTGCGAGGGACAACTCGGGATTCTCCTCGAGGCTTGGCAGGGCATTTGGGACGCCTCTCCAGCTGAGGCGGGAGACCAAGGGTCCCTTTCCCCGTGCCACAGGAATCCTGGGACTCCTATCAAGTTTCACGAGGAGTCAGGCATCGTCTCCTTTGGAGGCACTGATCTCCACGTACCTCTGGAGTTTTCAAAGGATGTGAGGCCTCCGGTCGCGATGAGGTGGAGAACTAGATCTTTCTCTGTGGTCTCCACAGGGGATTCAGACATCCTTTCGTCTTGGAGATGCAAAACGAACCTGCATTCAAGTCACTGCAGGGATATCCGGCGTTATTCCGAGTCAGGGCATCGCGGTGTCCATTCCACTTGAGGCCTCAATCTCAGGGTCCCTCTCACATAGCTAGAGCTGAGAGAAGCCTCCTCTTGAGGTGCTTGTGGTAAGGTGGTATTCCTCTGGAGTCGAAGCCAGGGACTAACCTCTCATCTCGAGTTGATTTTTGGTCCACGGAGTTCTTTCGTGTTGCTACAGTGACCTCAGGATCCCTCTAGCCTTGAAACAGTGTTCTTGGGGTTTCTCTGGAGTGCCATCAAGGAAATCAAGGCTCCTTTCATGTGTGATGTGCAACACGGAATTGCTCTGCACGCCGTGCAGGGGAATCGGGCCTCATCTCACGGCGAGGGGGAAGTCTCATGGTTTTTCTCGAGTTGCGTCGGGAACCTGGGGTATATTCTCGAGTTACGACGGGGATGGCCATTACACACACGTGTTTGTTCAGCCGCGTAAGGACTCCTGCCTAGTTGCGAGGGACAACTCGGGATTCTCCTCGAGGCTTGGCAGGGCATTTGGGACGCCCCTCCAGCTGAGGCGGGAGACCAAGGGTCCCTTTCCCCGTGCCACAGGAATCCTAGGACTCCTATCAAGTTTCACGAGGAGTCAGGCATCGTCTCCTTTGGAGGCACTGATCTCCGCTTACCTCTGGAGTTTTCAAAGGATGTGAGGCCTCTGGTCGGGATGAGGTGGGGAACTAGGTCTTTCTCTGTGGTCTCCACAGGGGATTCAGTCATCCTTTCATCTTGGGAGATGCAAGACGAGCCTGCATTCAAGTCACTGCAGGGATATCCGGCCTTATTTCGAGTCAGGGCATCGCGGTGTCCATTCCACTTGAGGCCGCAAATCAGGGTCCCTCTCACATACCTAGAGCTGCGAGAAGCCTCCTCTTGAGGTGCTTGTGGTAAGGTGGTATTCCTCTGGAGTCGAAGCCAGGGACTAACCTCTCATCTCGAGTTGATTCTTGGACCACGGAGCTCTTTCGTGTTGCTACAGTGACCTCAGTTTCCCTCTAGCCTTGAAACAGTGTTCTTGGTGTTTCTCTGGAGTGCCATCAAGGAAATCAAGGCTCCTTTCATGTGTGATGTGCAACAGGGAATTGCTCTGCACGAAGTGCATGGTATCGGGCCTCATTTTTCGGTGAGGGGGAATCTCATGGTTTTTCTCGAGTTGCTGTGTGAACCTGGGGTATATTCTCGAGTTACGACGGGGATGGCCCTTCCACCCACGTGTTTGTTCAGCGACGTCTGGACTCCTGCCTAGTTGCGAGGGACAACTCGGGATTCTCCTCGAGGCTTGGCAGGGCAATTGGGATGCCTCTCCAGCTGAGACGGGAGACCAAGGGTCCCTTTCCAGGTGCCAAAGGAATCCTGGGACTCCTATCAAGTTTAACGAGGAGTCAGGCATCGTCTCCTTTGGAGGCACTGATCTCTGCGTACCTCTGGAGTTTTCAAAGGATGTGAGGCCACCGGTCGCGATGAGGTGGGGAACTAGGTCTTTTTCTGTGGTCTCCACAGGGGATTCAGACATCCTTCCGTCTTGGGAGATGCAAGACGAGCCTGCATTCAAGTCACTGCAGGGATATCGGGCCTTATTTCGAGTCAGGGCATCGCGGTGTCAATTCCACTTGAGGCCGCAAATCAGGGTCCCTCTCACATACCTAGAGCTGAGAGAAGCCACCTCTTGAGGTGCTTGTGGTAAGGTGGTATGCCTCTGGAGTCGAAGCCAGGGACTAACCTCTCATCTCGAGTTGATTTTTGGTCCACGGAGCTCTTTCTTGTTGCTACAGTGACCTCAGGATCCCTCGAGCCTTGAAACAGTGTTCTTGGGGTTTCTCTGGAGTGCCATCAAGGAAATCAAGGCTCCTTTCATGTGTGATGTGCAACACGGAATTGCTCTGCCCGCAGTGCAGGGGAATCGGGCCTCATCTCGCGACGAGTGGGTAGTCTCATGGTTTTTCTCGAGTTGCGGCGGGAACCTGGGGTATATTCTCGAGTTACGACGGGGATGGCCCTTCCACCCACGTGTTTGTTCAGCGACGTCAGGACTCCTGCCTAGTGGCGAGGGACAACTCGGGAATCTCCTCGAGGCTTGGCAGGGCAATTGGGACGCCTCTCCAGCTGAGGCGGGAGACCAAGGGTCCCTTTCCATGTGCCACAGGAATCCTGGGACTCCTATCAAGTTTCACGAGGAGTCAGGCATCGTCTCCTTTGGAGGCACTGATCTCCGCGTACCTCTGGAGTTTTCAAAGGATGTGATGCCTCCGGTCGCGATGAGGTGGGGAAGTAGGTTTCCTTGTGGTCTCCACAGAGGATTCAGACATCGTTTCGTCTTGGGAGATGCAAGACGAGCCTGCATTCAAGTCACTGCAGGGATATTCGGCCTTATTTCGAGTCAGGTCATCGCGGTCTCCATTCCACTTGAGGCCGCAAACTCAGGGTCCCTCTCACATACCTAGAGCTGAGATAAGCCTGCTCTTGAGGTGCTTGTGGTAAGGTGGTATTCCTCTGGAGTCGAAGCCAGGGAATAACCTCTCATCTCGAGTAGATTTTTGGTCCACGGAGCTCTTTCGTGTTGCTACAGTGACCTCAGGATCCCTCTAGCCTTGAAACAGTGTTCTTGGGGTTTCTCTGGAGTGCCATCAAGGAAATCAAGGCTGCTTTCATGTGTGATGTGCAACACGGAATTGCTCTGCTCGCACTGCAGGGGAATCCGGCCTCATCTCGCGGCGAGGGGGAAGTCTCATGGTTTTTCTCGAGTTGCGGCGGGAACCTGGGGTATATTCTCGAGTTACGACGGGGATGGCCCTTCCAGACACGTGCTTGTTCAGCGACGTCAGGACTCCTGCCTAGTTGCGAGGGACAACTCGGGATTCTCCTCGAGGCTTGGCAGGGCAATTGGGACGCCTCTCCAGCTGAGGGGGGAGACCAAGTGTCCCTTTCCACGTGCCACAGGAATCTTGTTACTCCTATCAAGTTTCACGAGGAGTCAGGCATCGTCTCCTTTGGAGGCACTGATCTCCGCGTACCTCTGGAGTTTTCAAAGGATGTGAGGCCTCCGGTCGCGATGAAGTGTGGAACTATGTCTTTCTCTGTGGTCTCCACAGGGGATTCAGACATCCTTTCGTCTTGGGAGATTCAAAACGAGCCTGCATTTAAGTCACTGCAGGGATATCCGGCCTTATTTCGAGTCAGGGCATCGCGGTGTCCATTCCACTTGAGGCCGCAATCTCAGGGTCCCTCTCACATAGCTAGAGCTGAGAGAAGCCTGCTCTTGAGGTGCTTGTGGTAAGGTTGTATTCCTCTGGAGTCGAAGCCAGGGACTAACCTCTCAACTCGAGTTGATTTTTGGTCCACGGAGCTCTTTTGTGTGGCTACAGTGACCTCAGGATCCCTCTACCTTGAAACAGTGTTCTTGGGGTTTCTCTGGAGTGCCATCAAGGAAATCAAGGCTCCTTTCATGTGTGATGTGCAACACGGAATTGCTCTGCACTCAGTGCTGGGGAATCGGGCCTCATCTCGCGGAGAGGGGGAAGTCTCATGGATTTTCTCGAGTTGCGGCGGGAACCTGGTGTATATTATCGAGTTACGACGGGGATGGCCCTTCCACCCACGTGTTTGTTCAGCTACGACAGAACTCCTGCCTAGTTGCGAGGGACAACTCGGGATTCTCCTCGAGGCTTGGCAGGGCAACTGGGACGCCTGTCCAGGTGAGGCGGGAGACCAAGGGTCCCTTTCCCCGTGGCACAGGAATCCTGGGACTCCTATCTAGTTTCACGAGGAGTCAGGCATCGTCTCCTTTGGAGGCACTGATCTCCGCGTACCTCTGGAGTTTTCAAAGGATGTGAGACCTCCGGTCGCGTTGATGTGGGGAACTATGTATTTCTCTGTGGTCTCCACAGGGGATTCAGACATCCTTTCGTCTTGGGAGATGCAAGACGAGCCTGCATTCAAGTCACTGCAGGGATATCGGGCCTTATTTCGAGTCAGGGCATCGCGGTGTCCATTCCACTTGAGGCTGCAAATCAGGGTCCCTCTCACATACCTAGAGCTGAGAGAAGCCTCCTCTTGAGGTGCTTCTGGTAAGGTGATATTCTTCTTTAGTCGAAGCCAGGGACTAACCTCTGATCTCGAGTTGATATTTGGTCCACGGAGCTCTTTCTTGTGGCTACAGTGACCTCAGGATCCCTCTAGCATTGAAACAGTGTTCTTGGGGTTTTTCTGGAGTGCCATCAAGGAAATCAAGGCTCCTTTCATGTGTGATGTGCAACACGGAATTGCTCTGCACTCAGTGCTGGGGAATCGGGCCTCATCTCGCGGCGAGGGGGAAGTCTCAAGCTTTTTCTCGACTTGCGGCGGGAACCTGGGGTATATTCTCGAGTTATGACGGGGATGGCCCTTCCACACACGTGTTTGTTCAGCGACGTCAAGACTCCTGCCTAGTTGCGAGGGACAACTCGGGATTCTCCTCGAGGCTTGGCAGGGCAATTCGGACTCCTCTCAATCTGAGGCGGGAGACCAAGGGTCCCTTTCCACGTGCCACAGGAATCCTGGGACTCCTATCAAGTTTCACGAGGAGTCAGGCATCGTCTCCTTTGGAGGCACTGATCTCCGCGTACCTCTGGAGTTTTCAAAGGATGTGAGACCTCCGGTCGCGATGAGGTGGGGAACTAGGTCTTTCTCTGTGGTCTCCACAGGGGATTCAGTCATCCTTTCATCTTGGGAGATGCAAGACGAGCCTGCATTCAAGTCACTGCAGGGATATCCGGCCTTATATCGAGTCAGGGCATCGCGGTGTCCATTCCACTTGAGGCCGCAAACTCAGGGTCCCTCTCACATACCTAGAGCTGAGAGAAGCCTCCTCTTGAGGTGCTTGTGGAAAGGTGGTATTGCTCTGGAGTCGAAGCCAGGGAATAACCTCTCATCTCGAGTTGATTGTTGGTCCACGGAGCTCTTTCGTGTTGCTACAGTGACCTCAGGATCCCTCTAGCCTTGAAACAGTGTTCTTGGGGTTTCTCTGGAGTGCCATCAAGGAAATCAAGGCTCCTTTCATGTGTGATGTGCAACACAGAATTGCTTTGCACGCAGAGCAGGGGAATCGGGCCTCATATCGCAGCGAGGGGGAAGTCTCATGGTTTTTCTCGAGTTGCGGCGGGAACCTGGGGTATATTCTCGAGTTACGACGGGGATGGCCATTACACACACGTGTTTGTTCAGCCGCGTCAGGACTCCTGCCTAGTTGCGAGGGACAACTCGGGATTCTCCTCGAGGCTTGGCAGGGCATTTGGGACGCCTCTCCAGCTGAGGCGGGAGACCAAGGGTCCCTTTCCCCGTGCCACAGGAATCCTGGGACTCCTATCAAGTTTCACGAGGAGTCAGGCATCGTCTCCTTTGGAGGCACTGATCTCCGCATACCTCTGGAGTTTTCAAAGGATGTGAGGCCTCTGGTCGGGATGAGGTGGGGAACTAGGTCTTTCTCTGTGGTCTCCACAGGGGATTCAGACATCCTTTCGTCTTGGGAGATGCAAGACGAGCCTGCATTCAAGTCACTGCAGGGATATCCGGCCTTATATCGAGTCAGGGCATCGCGGTGTCCATTCCACTTGAGGCCGCAAACTCAGGGTCCCTCTCACATACCTAGAGCTGAGAGAAGCCTCCTCTTGAGGTGCCTGTGGTAAGGTGGTATGGCTCTGGAGTCGAAGCCAGGGACTAACCTCTCATCTCGAGTTGATTTTTGGTCCTCGGAGCTCTTTTGTGTTGCTACAGTGACCTCAGGATCCCTCTAGCCTTGAAACAGTGTTCTTTGGGTTTCTCTGGAGTGCCATCAAGGAAATCAAGGCTCCTTTCATGTGTGATGTGCAACACGGAATTGCTCTGCACGCAGTGCAGGGGAATCGGGCCTCATCTCGCGGCGAGGGGGAAGTCTCATGGTTTTTCTCGACTTGCGGCGGGAACCTGGGGTATATTCTCGAGTTACGACGGGGATGGCCCTTCCACCCACGTGTTTGTTCAGCGACGTCTGGACTCCTGCCTAGTTGCGAGGGACAACTCGGGATTCTCCTCGAGGCCTGGCAGGGCAATTGGGATGCCTCTCCAGCTGAGACGGGAGACCAAGGGTCCCTTTCCAGGTGCCACAGGAATCCTGGGACTCCTATGAAGTTTCACGAGGAGTCAGGCATCGTCTCCTTTGGAGGCACTGATCTCCGCGTACCTCTGGAGTTTTCAAAGGATGTGAGGCCTCCGGTCGCGATGAGGTGGGGAACTAGGTCTTTCTCTGTGGTCTCCACAGGGGATTCAGACATCCTTTCGTTTGGGAGATGCAAGACGAGCCTGCATTCAAGTCACTGCAGGGATATCCGGCCTTATTTCGAGTCAGGGCATCGTGGTGTTCATTCCACTTGAGGCCGCAAACTCAGTGTCCCTCTCACATAGCTAGAGCTGAGAGAAGCCTCCTCTTGAGGTGCTTGTGGTAAGGTGGTGTGCCTCTGGAGTCGAAGCCAGGGACTAACCTCTCATCTCGAGTTGATTTTTGGTCCACGGAGCTCTTTCTTGTTGCTACAGTGACCTCAGGATCCCTCGAGCCTTGAAACAGTGTTCTTGGGGTTTCTCTGGAGTGCCATCAAGGAAATCAAGGCTCCTTTCATGTGTGATGTGCAAGACGGAATTGTTCTGCACGCAGTGCAAGGGAATCGGGCCTCATCTCGCGGCGAGGGGGAAGTCTCATGGTTTTTCTCGAGTTGCGGCGGGAACCTGGGGTATATTCTCGAGTTACGACGGGGATGGCCCTTCCACACACGTGTTAGTTCAGCGACGGCAGGACTCCTGCCTAGTTGCGAGGGACAACTCGGGAATCTCCTCGAGGCTTGGTAGGGCAATTGGGACGCCTCTCGAGCTGAGGCGGGAGATCAAGGGTCCCTTTCCACGTGCTACAGGAATCCTGGGACTCCTATCAAGTTTCACGAGGAGTCAGGCATCGTCTCCTTTGGAGGCACTGATCTCCGCGTACCTCTGGAGTTTTCAAGGGATGTGAGGCCTAAAGTCGCGATGAGGTGGGGAAGTAGGTCTTTCTCTGTGGTCTCCACAGGGAATTCAGACATCCTTTCGTCTTGGGAGATGCAAGACGAGCCTGCATTCAAGTCACTGCAGGGATATCCGGCCTTATTTCGAGTCAGGGCATCGCGGTGTCCATTCCAGTTGAGGCCGCAAACTCAGGGTCCCTCTCACATACCTAGAGCTGAGAGACGCCTCCTCTTGAGGTGCTTGTGGTAAGGTGGTATTCCTCTGGATCGAAGCCAGGGACTAACCTCTCATCTCGAGTTGAATTTTGGTCCATGGAGCTCTTTCGTGTTGCTACAGTGACCTCGGCATCCGTCTAGCCTTGAAACAGTGTTCTTGGGGTTTCTCTGGAGTGCCATCAAGGAAATCAAGGCTCCTTTCATGTGTGAAGTGCAACACAGAATTGCTCTGCACGCAGAGCAGGGGAATCGGGCCTCATATCGCAGCGAGGGGGAAGTCTCATGGTTTTTCTCGAGTTGCGGCGGGAACCTGGGGTATATTCTCGAGTTACGACGGGGATGGCCCTTCCACACACGTGTTAGTTCAGCGACGGCAGGACTCCTGCCTAGTTGCGAGGGACAACTCGGGATTCTCCTCGAGGCTTGGCAGGGCAATTGGGACGCCTCTCCAGCTGAGGCGGGAGACCAAGGGTCCCTTTCCACGTGCCACAGGAATCCTGGGACTCCTACCAAGTTTCACGAGGAGTCAGGCATCGTCTCCTTTGGAGGCACTGATCTCCACGTACCTCTGGAGTTTTCAAGGGATGTGAGACCTCCAGTCGCGATGACGTGGGGAACTAGGACTTTCTCTGTGGTCTCCACAGGGGATTCAGACATCCTTTCGTCTTGGGAGATGCAAGACGAGCCTGCATTCAAGTCACTGCAGGGATATCTGGCCTCATTTCGAGTCAGGGCATCGCGGTGTCTATTCCACTTGAGGCCGCAAACTCAGGGTCCCTCTCACATGCCTAGAGCTGAGAGAAGCCTCCTCTTGAGGTGCTTGTGGTAAGGTGGTATTCCTCTGGAGTCGAAGCCAGGGACTAACCTCTCATCTCGAGTTGATTTTTGGTCCACGGAGTTCTTTTCTGTTGCTACAGTGACCTCAGGATCCCTCTAGCCTTGAAACAGTGTTCTTGGGGTTTCTCTGGAGTCCCATCAAGGAAATCGAGGCTCCTTTCTTGTTTGATGTGCAACACGGTATTGCTCTGCATGCAGTGCAGGGGAATCGGGCCTCATTTCGCGGCGAGGGGGAAGTCTCATTGTTTTTCTCGAGTTGCGGCGGGAACCTGGGGTATATTCTCGAGTTACGACAGGGATTGCACTTCACCCACATGTTTCTTCAGCGACGTCAGGACTCCTGCCTAGTTGCGAGGGACAACTCGGGATTCTCCTCGAGGCTTGGCAGGGTAATTGGGACGCCTCTCCAGCTGAGGCGAGAGACCAAGGGTCCCTTTCCACGTGCCACAATAATTCTGGGACTCCTATCAAGTTTCACGAGGAGTCAGGCATCGTCTCCTTTGGAGGCACTGATCTCCGCGTACCTCTGTAGTTTTCAAAGGATGTGAGGCCTCCGGTCGCGATGATGTGGGGAACGAGGTCTTTCTCTGTGGTCTCCTCAGGGGTTCAGACATCCTTTAGTCTTGGGAGATGAAAGAAGAGCCTGCATTCAAGTCACTGCAGGGATATCCCACCTTATTTTTGAGTCAGGGCATCGCGGTGTCCATTCCACTTGAGGCCACAAACTCAGGATCCCTCTCACATACCTAGAGCTGAGAGAAGCCTTCTCTTGAGGTGCTTGTGGTAAGGTGGTATTCCTCTGGAGTCGAAGCCAGGGACTAACCTCTCATCTCGAGTTGATTTTGGGTCCACGGAGCTCTTTCGTGTTGCTACAGTGACCTCAGGATCCCTCTAGCCTTGAAACAGTGTTCTTGGGGTTTCTCTGGAGTGCCATCAAGGAAATCAAGGCTCCTTTCATGTGTGATGTGCAACACGGAATTGATCTGCACGCAGTGCAGGGGAATCGGGCCTCATCTCGCGGCGAGGGGGAAGTCTCATGGTTTTTCTCGAGTTGCGGCGGGAACCTGGGGTATATTCTCGAGTTACGACGGGGATGGCCCTTCCACACACGTGTTTCTTCAGCGACGTCATGACTCCTGCCTAGTTGCGAGGGACAACTCGGGATTCTCCTCGAGGCTTGGCAGGGAAATTGGGACGCCTCTCCAGCTGAGGCGGGAGACCAACGGTCCCTTTCCACGTGCCACAGGAATCCTGGGACTCCTATCAAGTTTCACGAGGAGTCAGGCATCGTCTCCTTTGGAGGCACTGATCTCCGCGTACCTCTGGAGTTTTCAAAGGATGTGAGGCCTCCGGTCGCGATGAGGTGGGGAACTAGGTCTTTCTCTGTGGTCTCCACAGGGGATTCAGACATCCTTTCGTCTTGGGAGATGCAAGACGAGCCTGCATTCTAGTCACTGCAGGGATATCCGGCCTTATTTTGCGTCAGGGCATCGCAGTGTCCATTCCACTTGAGGCCGCAAAATCAGGGTCGCTCTCACATACCTAGAGCTGAGAGAAGCCTCCTCTTGAGGTGCTTGTGGTAAGGTGGTATTCCTCTGGAGTCGAAGCCAGGGACTAACCTCTCATCTCGAGTTGATTTGTGGTCCACGGAGCTCTTTCTTGTTGCTACAGTGACCTCAGGATCCCTCGAGCCTTGAAACAGTGTTCTTGGGGTTTCTCTGGAGTGCCATCAAGGAAATCAAGGCTCCTTTCACGTGTGATGTGCAACACGGAATTGCTCTGCACGCAGTGCAGGGGAATCGGGCCTCATCTCTCGGCGAGGGGGAAGTCTCATGGTTTTTCTCGAGTTGCCGCGGGAACCTGGGGTATATTCTCGAGTTACGACGGGGATGGCCCTTCCACCCACGTGTTTGTTCAGCGACGGCAGGACTCCTGCCTAGTTGCGAGGGTCAACTCGGGATTCTCCTCGAGGCTTGGCAGGGCAATTGGGACGCCTCTCCAGCTGAGGCGGGAGACTAAGGATCCCTTTCCATGTGCCACAGGAATCCTGGGACTCCTATCAAGTTTCACGAGGAGTCAGGCATCGTCTAATTTGAAGGCACTGATCTCCGCGTACCTCTGGAGTTTTCAAAGGATGTGAGGCCTCCGGTCGCGATGAGGTGGGGAACTATATCTTTCTCTGTGGTCTCCACAGTGGATTCAGACATCCTTTCGTCTTGGGAGATGCAAGCCGAGCCTGCATTCAAGTCACTGCAGGGATATCCGGCCTTATTTCGAGTCAGGGCATCGCGGTGTCCATTCCACTTGAGGCCGCAAAATCAGGGTCCCTCTCACATACCTAGAGCTGAGAGAAGCCTTCTCTTGAGGTGCTTGTGGTAAGGTGGTATTCCTCTGGAGTCGAAGCCAGGGACTAACCTCTCATCTCGAGTTGATTGTTGGTCCACGGAGCTCTTTCGTGTTGCTACAGTGACCTCAGGATCCCTCTAGCCTTGAAACAGTGTTCTTGGGGTTTCTCTGGACTGCCATCAAGGAAATCAAGGCTCCTTTCATGTTTGATGTGCAACACGGAATTGCTCTGCACGCAGTGCAGGGGAATCGGGCCTCATCTCGCGGCGAGGGGGAAGACTCATGGTTTTTCTCGAGTTGCGGTGGGAACCTGGGGTATATTCTCGAGTTACGACGGGGATGGCCCTTCCACCCACGTGTTTGTTCAGCGACGTCAGGACTCCTGCCTAGTTGCGAGGGACAACTTGGGATTCTCCTCGACGCTTGGCAGGGCAATTGGGATGCCTCTCCAGCTGAGGTGGGAGACCAAGTGTCCCTTTCCACGTGCCACAGGAATCCTGGGACTCCTGTCAAGTTTCACGAGGAGTCAGGAATCGTCTCCTTTGGAGGCACTGATCTCCGCATACCTCTGGAGTTTTCAAAGGATGTGAGGCCTCCGGTCGCGATGATGTGGGGAACTAGGTCTTTTTCTGTGGTCTCCACAGGGGATTCGGACATCCTTTCGTCTTGGGAGATGCAAGATGAGCCTGCATTCAAGTCACTGCAGGGATATCCGGCCTTATTTTGAGTCAGGGCATCGTGGTGTCCATTCCACTTGAGGCCGCAAACTCAGTGTCCCTCTCACATAGCTAGAGCTGAGAGAAGCCTCCTCTTGAGGTGCTTGTGGTAAGGTGGTATGCCTCTGGAGTCGAAGCCAGGGACTAACCTCTCATCTCGAGTTGATTTTTGGTCCACGGAGCTCTTTCTTGTTGCTACAGTGACCTCAGGATCCCTCGAGCCTTGAAACAGTGTTCTTGGGGTTTCTCTGGAGTGCCATCAAGGAAATCAAGGCTCCTTTCACGTGTGATGTGCAACACGGAATTGCTCTGCACGCAGTGTAGGGGGAATCAGGCTTCATCTCGCGGCGAGGGGGAAGTCTCATGGTTTTTCTCGAGTTGCCGCGGGAACCTGGGGTATATTCTCGAGTTACGACGGGGATGGCCCTTCCACCCACGTGTTTGTTCAGCGACGTCAGGACTCCTGCCTAGTTGCGAGGGATATCTCGGGATTCTCCTCGAGGCTTGGCAGGGCCATTGGGATGCCTCTCCAGCTGAGGCGGGAGACTAAAGGTCCCTTTCCACGTGCCACAGGAATCCTGGGACTCCTATCAAGTTTCACGAGGAGTCAGGTATCGTCTCCTTTGGAGGCACTGATCTCTGCGTACCTCTGGAATTGTCAAAGGATATGAGGCCTCCGGTCGCGATGAGGTGGGGAAGTAGGTCTTTCTCTGTGGTCTACACAGGTGATTCAGACATCCTTTTGTCTTGGGAGATGCAAGACGAGCCTGCATTCAAGTCACTGCAGGGATATCCTGCCTTATTTCGAGTCAGGGCATCGCGGTGTCCATTCCACTTGAGGCCGCAAACTCAGAACATAGCTAGAGCTGACAGAAGCCTCCTCTTGAGGTGCTTGTGGTAAGGTGGTATTCCTCTGGAGTCGAAGCCAGGGACTAACCTCTCATCTCGAGTTGATTTTTGGTCCACGGAGCTCTTTCGTGTTGCTACAGTGACCTCAGGATCCCTCTAGCCTTGAAACAGTGTTCTTGGGGTTTCTCTGGAGTGCCATCAAGGAAATCAAGGCTCCTTTCATGTGTGATGTGCAACACGGAATTGCTCTGCACGCAGTGCAGGGGAATCGGGCCTCATCTCGCGGCGAGGGGGAAGTCTCATGGTTTTTCTCGAGTTGCCGCGGGAACCTGGGGTATATTCTCGAGTTACGACGGGGATGGCCCTTCCACCCACGTGTTTGTTCAGCGACGGCAGGACTCCTGCCTAGTTGCGAGGGACAACTCGGGATTCTCCTCGAGGCTTGGCAGGGCATTTGGGACGCCTCTCCAACTGAGGCGGGAGACCAAGGGTCCCTTTCCACGTGCCACAGGAATCCTGGGACTCCTATCAAGTTTCACGAGGAGTCAGGCATCGTTTCCTTTGGAGGCACAGATCTCGGCATACCTCTGGAGTTTTCAAAGGATGTGAGGCCTCCGGTCGCGATGAGGTGGGGAAGTAGGTCTTTCTCTGTGGTCTCCACAGGGGATTCAGACATCCTTTCGTCTTGGGAGATGCAAGACGCGCCTGCATTCAAGTCACTGCAGGGATATCCGGCCTTATTTCGAGTCTCGGCATCGCGGTGTCCATTCCACTTGAGGCCGCAAACTCAGGGTCCCTCTCACATACCTAGAGCTGAGAGAAGCCTCCTCTTGAGGTGCTTGTGGTGAGGTGGTATACCTCTGGAGTCGAAGCCAGGGACTAACCTCTCATCTCGAGTTGATTTTTGGTCCACGGAGCTCTTTCGTGTTGCTACAGTGACCTCAGGATCCCTCTAGCCTTGAAACAGTGTTCTTGGGGTTTCTCTGGAATGTCACCAAGGAAATCAAGGCTCCGTTCATGTGTGATGTGCAACATGGAATTGCTCTGCACGCAGTGCATGGGAATCGGGCCTCATCTCGCGACGAGGGGGAACTCTCATGGTTTTTCTCGAGTTGCGGCGGGAACCTGGGGTATATTCTCGAGTTACGACGGGGATGGCCCTTCCACCCACGTGTTTGTTCAGCGACGTCAGGACTCCTGCCTAGTTGCGAGGGACAACTCGGGATTCTCCTCGAGGCTTGGCAGGGCAATTGGGACGCCTCTCCAGCTGAGGCGGGAGACCAAGCGTCCCTATCCACGTGCCACAGGAAACCTGGGAATTCTATCAAGTTTCACGAGGAGTCAGGCATCGTCTCCTTTGGAGGCACTGATCTCCGCGCAACTCTGGAATTTTCAAAGGATGTGAGGCCTCCGGTCGCCATGAGGTGGGAAACTAGGTCTTTCTCTGTGGTCTCCACAGGGGATTCAGACATTCTTTCATCTTGGGAGATGAAAGACGAGCCTGCATTCAATTCACTGCAGGGATATCCGGCCTTATTTCACGTCAGGGCATCGCAGTGTCCATTCCACTTGAAGCCGCAAAATTAGGGTCCCTCTCACACACCTAGAGCTGAGAGAAGCCACCTCTTGAGGTGCTTGTGGTAAGGTGGTATTCCTCTGGAGTCGAAGCCAGGGACTAACCTCTCATCTCGAGTTGAATCTTGGTCCACGGAGCTCTTTCGTGTTGCTACAGTGACCTCAGGATCCCTCTAGCCTTGAAACAGTGTTCTTTGGTTTTCTCTGGAGTGCCATCAAGGAAATTAAGGCTCCTTTCATGTGTGATGTGCAACACGGAATTGCTCTGCACGCAGTGTAGGGGAATCGGGCCTCATCTCACGGCGAGGGGGAAGTCTCATGGTTTTTCCCGAGTTGCGGCGGGAAGCTGGGGTATATTCTCGAGTTACGACGGGGATGGCCCTTCCACCCACGTGTTTGTTCAGCGACGTCAGGACTCCTGTCTAGTTGCGAGGAATATCTCGGGATTCTCCTCGAGGCTTGGCAGGGCCATTGGGATGCCTCTCCAGCTGAGGCTGGACACTAAAGGTCCCTTTCCACGTGCCACAGGAATCCTGGGACTCCTATCAAGTTTCACGAGGAGTCAGGCATCGTCTCCATTGGAGGCACTGATCTCCGCGTACCTCTGGAGTTGTCAAAGGATATGAGGCCTCCGGTCGGGATGAGGTGGGGAAGTAGGTCTTTCTCTGTGGTCTACACAGGTGATTCAGACATCCTTTCGTCTTGGGAGATGCAAGACGAGCCTGCATTCAAGTCACTGCAGGGATATCCGGCCTTATTTCGAGTCAGGGCATCGCGGTGTCCATTCCACTTGATGCCGCAAACTCAGAACATAGCTAGAGCTGAGAGAAGCCTCCTCTTGAGGTGCTTGTGGTAAGGTGGTATTCCTCTGGAGTCGAAGCCAGGGACTAACCTCTCATCTCGAGTTGATTGTTGGTCCACGGAGCTCTTTCGTGTTGCTACAGTGACCTCAGGATCCCGCTAGCCTTGAAACAGTGTTCTTGAGGTTTCTCTGGAGTGCCATCAAGGAAATCAAGGCTCCTTTCATGTGTGATGTGCAACACGGAATTGCTCTGCACGCAGTGCAGGGGAATCGGGCCTCATCTCGCGGGGAGAGGAAAGTCTCATGGTTTTTCTCGAGTTGCGGCGGGAACCTGGGGTATATTCTCGAGTTACGACTGTGATGGCCCTTCCAACCACGTGTTTGTTCAGCGACGGCAGGACTCCTGCCTAGTTGCGAGGGACAACTCGGGATTCTCCTTGAGGCTTGGCAGGGCAATTGGGACGCCTCTCCAGCTGAGGCGGGAGACCAAGTGTCCCTTTCCACGTGCACAGGAATCCTGGGACTCCTATCAAGTTTCACGAGGAGTCAGGCATCATCTCCTTTGGAGGCACTGATCTCCGCGTACCTCTGGAGTTTTCAAAGGATGTGAGGCCTCCGGTCGCGATGAGGTGGGAAACTAGGTCTTTCTCTGTGGTCTCCACAGGGGATTCAGACATCCTTTCGTCTTGGGAGATGCAAGACGAGCCTGCATTCAAGACACTGCAGGGATATCTGGCCTTATTTCGAGTCAGGGCATCACGGTGTCCATTCCACTTGAGGCCGCAAAATCAGGGTCCCTCTCACATACCTAGAGCTGAGAGAAGCCTCCTCTTGAGGTGCTTGTGGTAAGGTGGTATTCCTCTGGAGTCGAAGCCAGGGACTAACCTCTCATCTCGAGTTGATTTTTGGTCCACGGAGCTCTTTCGTGTTGCTACAGTGACCTCAGGATCCCTCTAGCCTTGAAACAGTGTTCTTGGGGTTTCTCTGGAGTGCCATCAAGGAAATCAAGGCTCCTTTCATGTGTGATGTGCAACACGTAATTGCTCTGCACGCAGTGCAGTGGAATCGGGCCTCATCTCGCGGCGAGGGGGAAGTCTCATGGTTTTTCTCAAGTTGCGGCGGGAACCTGGGGTATATTCTCGAGTTACGACGGGGATGGCCCTTCCAAACAAGTGTTTGTTCACAGACGTCAGGACTCCTGCCTAGTTGCGAGGGACAACTCGGGATTCTCCTCGAGGCTTGGCAGGGCAATTGGGACGCCTCTCCAGCTGAGTCGGGAGACCAAGGGTCCCTTTCCACGTGCCACAGGAATCCTGGGAATCCTATCAAGTTTCACGAGGAGTCAGGCATCGTCTCCTTTGGAGGCACAGATCTCCGCGTACCTCTGGAGTTTTCAAAGGATGTGAGGCCTCCGGTCGCGATGAGGTGGGAACTAGGTCTTTCTCTGTGGTCTCCACAGGGGATTCAGACATCCTTTCGTCTTGGGAGATGCAAGACGAGCCTGCATTCAAGTCACTGAAGGGATGTCCGGCCTTATTTCGAGTCAGGGCATCGCGGTGTCCATTCCACTTGAGGCCGCAAACTCAGGGTCCCTCTCACATACCTAGAGCTGAGAGAAGCCTCCTCTTGAGGTGCTTGTGGTAAGGTGGTATTCCTCTGGAGTCGAAGCCAGGGACTAACCTCTCATCTCGAGTGGATTTTTGGTCCACGGAGCTCTTTCGTGTTGCTACAGTGACCTCAGGATCCCTCTAGCCTTGAAACAGTGTTCTTGGGGTTTCTCTGGAGTGCCATCAAGGAAATCAAGGCTCCTTTCATGTGTGATGTGCAACACGGAATTGCTCTGCACACAGTGCAGGGGAATCGGGCCTCATCTCGCGGCGAGGGGGAAGTCTCATGGTTTTTCTCGAGTTGCGGCGGGAACCTGGGGTATATTCTCGAGTTACGTCGGGGATGGCCCTTCCACACACGTGTTAGTTCAGCGACGGCAGGACTCCTGCCTAGTTGCGAGGGACAACTCGGGATTCTCCTCGAGTCTTGGCAGGGCAATTGGGACGCCTCTCCAGCTGAGGCGGGAGACCAAGGGTCCCTTTCCACGTGCCACAGGAATCCTGGGACTCCTATCAAGTTTCACGAGGAGTCAGGCATCGTCTCCTTTGGAGGCACTGATCTCCGCGTACCTCTGGAGTTTTCAAAGGATGTGAGGCCTCCGGTCGCCATGAGGTGGGGAACTAGGTCTTTCTCTGTGGTCTCCACAGGGGATTCAGACATCCTTTCATCTTGGGAGATGCAAGACGAGCCTGCATTCAAGTCACTGCAGGGATATCCGGCCTTATTTCGCGTCAGGGCATCGCAGTGTCCATTCCACTTGAGGCCGCAAACACAGGGTCCCTCTCACATACCTAGAGCTGAGAGAAGCCTCCTCTTGAGGTTCTTGTGGGAAGGTGGTATTCCTCTGGAGTCGAAGCCAGGGACTAACCTCTCATCTCGAGTTGATTTTTGGTCCACGGAGCTCTTTCGTGTTGCTACAGTGACCTCAGGATCCCTCTAGCCTTGAAACAGTGTTCTTGGGGTTTCTCTGGAGTGCCATCAAGGAAATCAAGGCTACTTTCATGTTTTATGTGCAACACGGAATTGTTCTGCATGCAGTGCCAGGGAATCGTGGCTCATCTCACGACGAGCGGGAAGTCTCATGGTTTTTCTCGAGTTGCGGCGGGAACCTGGGGTATATTCTCGAGTTACGACGGGGATGGCCCTTCCACCCACATGTTTGTTCATCGACGTCAGGACTCCTGCCTAGTTGCGAGGGACAACTCGGGATTCTCCTCGAGGCTTGGCAGGGCAATTGGGACGCCTCTCCAGCTGAGGCGGGAGACCAATTGTCCCTTTCCACGTGCCACAGGAATCCTGGGACTCCTATCAAGTTTCACGAGGAGTCAGGCATCGTCTCCTTTGGAGGCACTGATCTCCGCGTACCTCTGGAATTTTCAAAGGATGTGAGGCCTCCGGTCTCCATGAGGTGGGGAACTAGTTCTTTCTCTGTGGTCTCCACAGGGGATTCAGACATCCTTTCATCTTGGGAGATGCAAGACAAGCCTGCATTCAAGTCACTGCAGGGATATCCGGCCTTATTTCGAGTCACGGCATCGCGGTCTCCATTCCACTTGAGGACGCAAAATCAGGGTCCCTCTCACATAGCTACAGCTGAGAGAAGCCCCCTCTTGAAGTGCTTGTGGTAAGGTGGTATTCCTCTGGAGTCGAAGCCAGGGACTAACCTCTCATCTCGAGTTGATTTTTGGTCCACGGAGCTCTTTCGTGTTGCTACAGTGACCTCAGGATCCCTCTAGCCTTGAAACAGTGTTCTTGGGGTTTCTCTGGAGTTCCATCAAGGAAATCAAGGCTCCTTTCACGTGTGATGTGCAACACGGAATTGCTCTGCACGCAGTGCAGGGGAATCGGGCCTCATCTCGCGGCGAGGGGGAAGTCTCATGATTTTTCTCGAGTTGCCGCGGGAACCTGGGGTATATTCTCGAGTTACGACGGGGATGGCCCTTCCACACACGTGTTTGTTCAGCGACGGCAGGACTCCTGCCTAGTTGCGAGGGACAACTCGGGATTCTCCTCGAGGCTTGGCAGGGCAATTGGGACGCCTCTCGAGCTGAGGCGGGAGACCAAGTGTCCCTTTCCACGTGCCACAGGAATCCTGGGACTCCTATCAAGTTTCACGAGGAGTCAGGCATCGTCTCCTTTGGAGGCACTGATCTCCGCATAACTCTGGAGTTTTCAAAGGATGTGAGGCCTCAGGTCGCGATGAGGTGGGGAACTAGGTCTTTCTCTGTGGTCTCCACAGGGAATTCAGACATCCTTTCGTCTTGGGAGATGCAAGACGAGCCTGCATTCAAGTCACTGCAGGGATATCCGGCCTTATTTCGAGTCACGGCATCGCGGTGTCCATTCCACTTGAGGCCCCAAACTCAGGGTCCCTCTCACATACCTAGAGCTGCGAGAAGCCTCCTCTTGAGGTGCTTGTGGTGATGTGGTATACCTCTGGAGTCGAAGCCAGGGACTAACCTCTCAAATCGAGTTGATTTTTGGTCCACGGAGCTCTTTCGTGTTGCTACAGTGACCTCAGGATCCCTCTAGCCTTGAAACAGTGTTCTTGGGGTTTCTCTGGTGTGCCATCAAGGAAATCAAGGCCCCTTTCACGTGTGATGTGCAACACGGAATTGCTCTGCACGCAGTGTAGGGGAATCAGGCTTCATCTCGCGGCGAGGGGGAAGTCTCATGGTTTTTCTCGAGTTGCGGCGGGAACCTGGGGTATATTCTCGAGTTACGACGGGGATGGCCCTTCCACCCACGTGTTTGTTCAGCGACGACAGGACTCCTACCTAGTTGCGAGGGATATCTCGGGATTCTCCTCGAGGCTTGGCAGGGCAATTGGGACGCCTCTCCAGCTGAGGCGGGAGACCAAGGGTCCCTTTCCACGTGCCACAGGAATCCTGGGACTCCTATCAAGTTTCACGAGGAGTCAGGCATCGTCTCCTTTGGAGGCACTGATCTCCGCGTACCTCTGGAGTTTTCAAAGGATGTGAGGCCTCCGGTCGCCATGAGGTGGGGAACTAGGTCTTTCTCTGTGGTCTCCACAGGGGATTCAGACATCCTTTCATCTTGGGAGATGCAAGACGAGCCTGCATTCAAGTCACTGCCGGGATATCCGGCCTTATTTCGCGTCAGGGCATCGCAGTGTCCATTCCACTTGAGGCCGCAAACTCAGGGTCCCTCTCACATACCTAGAGCTGAGAGAAGCCTCCTCTTGAGGTTCTTGTGGTAAGGTGGTATTCCTCTGAAGTCGAAGCCAGGGACTAACCTCTCATCTCGAGTTGATTTTTGGTCCACGGAGCTCTTTCGTGTTGCTACAGTGACCTCAGGATCCCTCTAGCCTTGAAACAGTGTTCTTGGGGTTTCTCTGGAGTGCCATCAAGGAAATCAAGGCTACTTTCATGTTTTATGTGCAACACGGAATTGTTCTGCATGCAGTGCCGGGGAATCGTGGCTCATCTCACGACGAGCGGGAAGTCTCATGGTTTTTCTCGAGTTGCGACGGGAACCTGGGGTATATTCTCGAGTTACGACGGGGATGGCCCTTCCACCCACATGTTTGTTCATCGACGTCAGGACTCCTGCCTAGTTGCGAGGGACAACTCGGGATTCCCCTCGAGGCTTGGCAGGGCAATTGGGACGCCTCTCCAGCTGAGGCGGGAGACCAATTGTCCCTTTCCACGTGCCACAGGAATCCTGGGACTACTATCAAGTTTCACGAGGAGTCAGGCATCGTCTCCTTTGGAGGCACTGATCTCCGCATAACTCTGGAGTTTTCAAAGGATGTGAGGTCTCATGTCGCGATGAGGTGGGGAACTAGGTCTTTCTCTGTGGTCTCCACAGGGGATTCAGACATCCTTTCGTCTTGGGAGATGCAAGACGAGCCTGCATTCAAGTCACTGCAGGGATATCCGGCCTTATTTCGAGTCACGGCATCGCGGTGTCCATTCCATTTGAGGCCCCAAACTCAGGGTCCCTCTCACATACCTAGAGCTGCGAGAAGCCTACTCTTGAGGTGCTTGTGGTGATGTGGTATACCTCTGGAGTCGAAGCCAGGGACTAACCTCTCAAATCGAGTTGATTTTTGGTCCACGGAGCTCTTTCGTGTTGCTACAGTGACCTCAGGATCCCTCTAGCCTTGAAACAGTGTTCTTGGGGTTTCTCTGGAGTGCCATCAAGGAAATCAAGGCTCCTTTCACGTGTGATGTGCAACACGGAATTGCTCTGCACGCAGTGTAGGGGAATCAGGCTTCATCTCGCGGCGAGGGGGAAGTCTCATGGTTTTTCTCGAGTTGCGGCGGGAACCTGGGGTATATTCTCGAGTTACGACGGGGATGGCCCTTCCACCCACGTGTTTGTTCAGCGACGTCAGGACTCCTGCCTAGTTGCGAGGGATATCTCGGGTTTCTCCTCGAGGCTTGGCAGGGCCATTGGGATGCCTCTCCAGCTGAGGCGGGAGACTAAATGTCCCTTTCCACGTGCCACAGGAATCCTGGGACTCCTATCAAGTTTCACGAGGAGTCAGGCATCGTCTCCTTTAGAGGCACTGATCTCCGCGTACCTCTGGAATTGTCAAAGGATATGAGGCCTCCGGTCGCGATGAGGTGGGGAACTAGGTCTTTCTCTGTGGTCTCCACAGGGGATTCAGACATCCTTTTTTCTTGGGAGATGCAAGACGAGCCTGCATTCAAGTCACTGCAGGGATATCCTGCCTTATTTCGAGTCAGGGCATCGCGGTGTCCATTCCACTTGAGGCCGCAAACTCAGAACATAGCTAGAGCTGACAGAAGCCTCCTCTTGAGGTGCTTGTGGTAAGGTGGTATTCCTCTGGAGTCGAAGCCAGGGACTAACCTCTCATCTCGAGTTGATTTTTGGTCCACGGAGCTCTTTCGTGTTGCTACAGTGACCTCAGGATCCCTCTAGCCTTGAAACAGTGTTCTTGGGGTTTCTCTGGAGTGCCATCAAGGAAATCAAGGCTCCTTTCATGTGTGATGTGCAACACGGAATTGCTCTGCACGCAGTGCAGGGGAATCGGGCCTCATCTCGCGGCGAGGGGGAAGTCTCATGGTTTTTCTCGAGTTGCGGCGGGAACCTGGGGAATATTCTCGAGTTACGACGGGGATGGCCCTTCCACACACGTGTTTGTTCAGCGACGTCAGGACTCCTGCCTAGTTGCGAGGGACAACTCGGGATTCTCCTCGAGGCTTGGCAGGGCAATTGGGACGCCTCTCCAGCTGAGGCCGGAGACCAAGGGTCCCTTTCCACGTGCCACAGGAATCCTGGGACTCCTATCCAGTTTCACGAGGAGTTAGGCATCGTCTCCTTTGGAGGCACTGATCTCCGCGTACCTCTGGAGTTTTCAAAGGATGTGAGGCCTCCGGTCGCCATGAGGTGGGGAACTAGGTCTTTCTCTGTGGTCTCCACAGGGGATTCAGACATCCTTTCGTCTTGGGAGATGCAAGACGAGCCTGCATTCAAGTCACTGCAGGGATATCCGGCCTTATTTCGAGTCAGGGCATCGCGGTGTCCATTCCACTTGAGGCCGCAAACTCAGGGTCCCTTTCACATACCTAGAGCTGAGAGAAGCCTCCTCTTGAGGTGCTTGTGGTAAGGTGGTATTCCTCTGGAGTCGAAGCCAGGGACTAACCTCTCATCTCGAGTTGATTTTTGGTCCACGGAGCTCTTTCGTGTTGCTACAGTGACCTCAGGATCCCTCTAGCCTTGAAACAGTGTTCTTGGGGTTTCTCTGGAGTGCCATGAAGGAAATCAAGGCTCCTTTCATGTGTGATGTGCAACACGGAATTGCTCTGCACGCAGTGCAGGGGAATCGGGCCTCATCTCGCAGCGAGGGGGAAGTCTCATGGTTTTTCTCGAGTTGCGGCGGGAACGTGGGGTATATTCTCAAGTTACGACGAGGATGGCGCTTCCACACACGTGTTAGATCAGCGACGGCAGGACTCCTGCCTAGTTGCGAGGGAAAACTCGGGATTCTCCTCGAGGCTTGGCAGGGCAATTGGGACGCCTCTCCAGCTGAGGCGGGAGACCAAGGGTCCCTTTCCACGTGCCACAGGAATCCTGGGACTCCTATCAAGTTTCACGAGGAGTCAGGCATCGTCTTCTTTGGAGGCACTGATCTCCGCGTACCTCTGGAGTTTTCAAAGGATGTGAGGCCTCCGGTCGCGATGAGGTGGGGAACTAGGTCTTTCTCTGTGGTCTCTACAGGGGATTCAGACATCTTTTCATCTTGGGAGATGCAAGACGAGCCTGCATTCAAGTCACTGCAGGGATATCCGGCCTTATTTCGAGTCAGGGCATCGCAGTCTCCATTCCACTTGAGGCCGCAAACTCAGGGTCCCTCTCACATAGCTAGAGCTGAGAGAAGCCTCCTCTTGAGGTGCTTGTGGTAAGGTGGTATTCCTCTGGAGTGGAAGCCAGTGACTAACCTCTCATCTCGAGTTGATTTTTGGTCCACGGAGCTCTTTCGTGTTGCTACAGTGACCTCAGGATCCCTCTAGCCTTGAAACAGTGTTCTTGGGGTTTCTCTGGAGTGCCATCAAGGAAATCAAGGCTACTTTCATGTTTGATGTGCAACACGGAATTGCTCTGCATGCAGTGCAGGGGAATCGTGGCTCATCTCACGACGAGGGGGAAGTCTCATGGTTTTTCTCGAGTTGCGGCGGGAACCTGCCGTATATTCTCGAGTTACGACGGGGATGGCCCTTCCACCCACATGTTTGTTCAGCGACGTCAGGATTCCTGCCTAGTTGCGAGGGAAAACTCGGGATTCTCCTCGAGGCTTGGCAGGGCAATTGGAACGCCTCTCAAGCTGAGGCGGGAGACCAAGTGTCCCTTTCCAAGTGCCACAGGAATCCTGGGACTCCTATCAAGTTTCACGAGGAGTCAGGCATCGTCTCCTTTGGAGGCACTGATCTCCGCGTACCTCTGGATTTTTCAAAGGATGTGAGGCCTCCGATCGCGATGTGGTGGGGAACTAGGTCTTTCTCTGTGGTCTCCACAGGGGATTCAGACATCCTTTCGTCTTGGGAGATGCAAGACGAGCCTGCATTCAAGTCACTGCAGGGATATCCGGCCTTATTTCGAGTCAGGGCATCGCAGTGTCCATTCCACTTGAGGCCGCAAACTCAGGGTCCCTCTCACATACCTAGAGTTGAGTGAAGCCTCCTCTTGAGGTGCTTGTGGTAAGGTGTATTTCTCTGGAGTCGAAGCCAGGGACTAACCTCTCATCTCGAGTTGATTTTTGGTCCACGGAGCTCTTTCCTGTTGCTACAGTGACCTCAGGATGCCTCTAGCCTTGATACAGTGCTCTTGGGGTTACTCTGGAGTGCCATCATGGAAATCAAGGCTCCTTTCATGTGTGATGTGCAACACGGAATAGCTCTGCATGCAGTGTAGGGGAATCGGGCCTCATCTCGCGGCGAGGGGGAAGTCTCATGGTTTTTCTCGAGTTGCGACGGGAACCTGGTCTATATTCTCGAGTTACGATGGGGATGGCCCTTCCACACACGTGTTTGTTCAGCGACGTCAGGACTCCTGCCTAGTTGCAAGGGAAAACTCGGGTTCTCCTCGAGGCTTGGCAGGGCAATTGGGATGCCTCTCCAGCTGAGGCGTGAGACCAAGGGTCCCTTTCCACGTGCCACAGGAATCCTGGGACTCGTATCAAGTTTCACGAGGAGTCAGGTATCGTCTCCTTTGGAGGCACTGATCTTCGCTTACCTCTGGAATTATCAAAGGATGTGAGGCCTCCGGTCGCGATAAGGTGGGGAACTAGGTCTTTCTCTGTGGTCTCCACAGGGGATTCAGACATCCTTTCGTCTTGGGAGATGCAAGACGAGCCTGCATTCAAGTCACTGCAGGGATATCCGGCCTTATTTCGAGTCAGGGCATCACGGTGTCCATTCCACTTGAGGCCGCAAACTCAGGGTCCCTCTCACATACCTAGAGCTGAGAGAAGCCTCCTCTTGAGGTGCTTGTGGTAAGGTGGTATTCCTCTGGAGTCGAAGCCAGGGACTAACCTCTCATCTCGAGTTGATTTTTGGTCCACGGAGCTGTTTTTTGTTGCCACAGTGACCTCAGGATCCCTCTAGCCTTGAAACAGTGTTCTTGTGGTTTCTCTGGAGTGCCATCAAGGAAATCAAGGCTCCTTTCATGTGTGATGTGCAACAGGGAATTGCTCTGCACGCAGTGCTGGGGAATCGGGCCTCATCTCGCAGCGAGGGGGACGTCTCATGGTTTTTCTCGAGTTGCGGCGGGAACCTGGGATATATTCTCGAGTTACGATGGGGATGGCGCTTCCACACACGTGTTAGTTCAGCGACGGCAGGACTCCTGCCTAGTTGCGAGGGACAACTCGGGATTCTCCTCGAGGCTTGGCAGGGCAATTGGGACGCCTCTCCAGCTGAGGCGGGAGACCAAGTGTCCCTTTTCACGTGCCACAGGAATCCTGGGACTCCAAATCAAGTTTCACGAGGAGTCAGTCATCGTCTCCTTTGGAGGCACTGATCTCCGCGTACCTCTGGAGTTTTCAAAGGATGTGAGGCCTCCGGTCGCGATGAGGTGGGGAACTAGGTCTTTCTCTGTGGTCTCCACAGGGGATTCAGACATCCTTTCGTCTTGGGAGATGCAAGATGAGCCTGCATTCAAGTCACTGCAGGGAAATCCGGACTTATTTCGAGTCAGGGCATCGCAGTGTCCATTCCACTTGAGGCCGCAAACTCAGGGTCCCTCTCACATACCTAGAGCTGAGAGAAGCCTCCTCTTGAGGTGCTTGTGGTAAGGTGGTATTCCTCTGGAGTCGAAGCCAGGGATTAACCACTCATCTCGAGTTGATTTTTGGCCCACGGAGCTCTTTCGTGTTGCCACAGTGACCTCAGGTTCCCTCTAGCCTTGAAACAGTATTCTTGGGGTTTCTCTGGAGTGCCAACAAGGAAATCAAGGCTCCTTTCATGTGTGATGTGCAACACGGAATTGCTCTGCACGCAGTGCAGGGGAATCGGGCCTCATCTCGTGGCGAGGGGGAAGTCTCATGGTTTTTCTCGAGTTGTGGCGGGAACCTGGGCTATATTCTCGAGTTAGGACGGGGATGGCCCTTCCTCCCACGTGTTTGTTCAGCGCCGTCAGGCCTTCTGCCTAGTTGCGATGGACAACTTGGGATTCTCCTCGAGGCTTGGCAGGGCAATTGGGACGACTCTTCAGCTGAGGCTGGAGACCAAGTGTCCCTTTCCACGTGCCACAGGAATCCTGGGACTCCTATCAAGTTTCACGAGGAGTCAGGCATCGTCTCCTTTGGAGGCATTGATCTCCACGTACCTCTGGAGTTTTCAAAGGATGTGAGGCCTCCGGTCGCGATGAGGTGGGGAACTAGGTCTTTCTCTGTGGTCTCCACAGGGGATTCAGACATCCTTTCGTCTTGGGAAATGCAAGACGAGCCTGCATTCAAGTCACTGCAGGGATATCCGGCCTTATTTCGAGTCAGGGCATCGCGGTGTCCATTCCACTTGAGGCCGCAAACTCAGGGTCTCTCTCACATAGCTAGAGCTGAGAGAAGCCTCCTCTTGAGGTGCTTGTGGTAAGGTGGTATTCCTCTGGAGTCGAAGCCAGGGACTAAACTCTCATCTCGAGTTGATTTTTGGTCCACGGAGCTCTTTCGTGTGGCTACAGTGACCTCAGGATCCCTCTAGCCTTGAAACAGTGTTCTTGGGGTTTCTCTGGAGTGCCATGAAGGAAATCAAGGCTTCTTTCATGTTTGATGTGCAACAAGGAATTGCTCTGCATGCAGTGCAGGGGAATCGGGCCTCATCTCACGGCGAGGGGGAAGTCTCATGGTTTTTCTCGAGTTGCGGCGAGAACCTGGGGTATATTTTCGAGTTACGACGGGGATGGCCCTGCCACCCACGTGTTTGTTCAGCGACGTCAGGACTCCTTCCTAGTTGCGAGGTAAAACTCGGGATTCTCCTCGAGGCTTGGCAGGGCAATTGGTACGCCTCTCCAGCTGAGGCGGGAGACCAAGGGTCCCTTTGCACGTGCCACAGGAATCCTGGGACTCCTATCAAGTTTCACGAGGAGTCAGGCATCGTCTCCCTTGGAGGCACTGATCTCCGCGTACGTCTGGAGTTTTAAAAGGATGTGAGGCCTCCGGTCGCGATGAAGTGGGGAACTAGGTCTTTCTCTGTGGTCTCCACAGGGGATTCAGACATCCTTTCGTCTTGGAAGATGCAAGACGAGCCTACATTCAAGGCACTGCAGGGATATCCGGCGTTATTTCGAGTCAGGGCATCGCAGTGTCCATTCCACTTAAGGTCGCAAAGTCAGGGTCCCTCTCACATACCTAGAGCTGAGAGAAGCCTCCTCTTGAGGTGCTTGTGGTAAGGTGGTATTCCTCTGGAGTCGAAGCCAGGGACTAACCTCTCATGTCGAGTTGATTTTTGGTCCACGGAGCTGTTTTTTGTTGCTACAGTGACCTCAGGATCCCTCTAGCCTTGAAACAGTGTTCTTGTGGTTTCTCTGGAGTGCCATCAAGGAAATCAAGGCTCCTTTCATGTGTGATGTGCAACACGGAATTGCTCTGCACGCAGTGCTGGGGAATCGGGCCTCATCTCGCAGCGAGGGGGACGTCTCATGGTTTTTCTCGAGTTGCGGCGGGAACCTGGGATATATTCTCGATTTACGATGGGGATGGCCCTTTCACACACGTGTTTGTTCAGCGACGGCAGGACTCCTGCCTAGTTGCGAAGGACAATTCGGGATTCTCCTTGTGGCTTGGCAGGGCAATTGGGACGCCTCTCCAGCTGAGGCGGGAGACCAAGTGTCCCTTTTCACGTGCCACAGGAATCCTGGGACTCCAAATCAAGTTTCACGAGGAGTCAGTCATCGTCTCCTTTGGAGGCACTGATCTCCGCGTACCTCTGGAGTTTTCAAAGGATGTGAGGCCTCCGGTCGCGATGAGGTGGGGAACTAGGTCTTTCTCTGTGGTCTCCACAGGGGATTCAGACATCCTTTCGTCTTGGGAGATGCAAGATGAGCCTGCATTCAAGTCACTGCAGCGAAATCCGGACTTATTTCGAGTCAGGGCATCGCGGTGTCCATTCCACTTGAGGCCGCAAACTCAGGGTCACTCTCACATACCTAGAGCTGAGAGAAGCCTCCTCTTGAGGTGCTTGTGGTAAGGTGGTATTCCTCTGGAGTGGAAGCCAGTGACTAACCTCTCATCTCGAGTTGATTTTTGGTCCACGGAGCTCTTTCGTGTTGCTACAGTGACCTCAGGATCCCTCTAGCCTTGAAACAGTGTTCTTGGGGTTTCTCTGGAGTGCCATCAAGGAAATCAAGGCTACTTTCATGTTTGATGTGCAACACGGAATTGCTCTGCATGCAGTGCAGGGGAATCGTGGCTCATCTCACGACGAGGGGGAAGTCTCATGGTTTTTCTCGAGTTGCGGCGGGAACCTGCCGTATATTCTCGAGTTACGACGGGGATGGCCCTTCCACCCACATGTTTGTTCAGCGACGTCAGGATTCCTGCCTAGTTGCGAGGGAAAACTCGGGATTCTCCTCGAGGCTTGGCAGGGCAATTGGAACGCCTCTCAAGCTGAGGCGGGAGACCAAGTGTCCCTTTCCAAGTGCCACAGGAATCCTGGGACTCCTATCAAGTTTCACGAGGAGTCAGGCATCGTCTCCTTTGGAGGCACTGATCTCCGCGTACCTCTGGATTTTTCAAAGGATGTGAGGCCTCCGATCGCGATGTGGTGGGGAACTAGGTCTTTCTCTGTGGTCTCCACAGGGGATTCAGACATCCTTTCGTCTTGGGAGATGCAAGACGAGCCTGCATTCAAGTCACTGCAGGGATATCCGGCCTTATTTCGAGTCAGGGCATCGCAGTGTCCATTCCACTTGAGGCCGCAAACTCAGGGTCCCTCTCACATACCTAGAGTTGAGTGAAGCCTCCTCTTGAGGTGCTTGTGGTAAGGTGTATTTCTCTGGAGTCGAAGCCAGGGACTAACCTCTCATCTCGAGTTGATTTTTGGTCCACGGAGCTCTTTCCTGTTGCTACAGTGACCTCAGGATGCCTCTAGCCTTGATACAGTGCTCTTGGGGTTACTCTGGAGTGCCATCATGGAAATCAAGGCTCCTTTCATGTGTGATGTGCAACACGGAATAGCTCTGCATGCAGTGTAGGGGAATCGGGCCTCATCTCGCGGCGAGGGGGAAGTCTCATGGTTTTTCTCGAGTTGCGACGGGAACCTGGTCTATATTCTCGAGTTACGATGGGGATGGCCCTTCCACACACGTGTTTGTTCAGCGACGTCAGGACTCCTGCCTAGTTGCAAGGGAAAACTCGGGTTCTCCTCGAGGCTTGGCAGGGCAATTGGGATGCCTCTCCAGCTGAGGCGTGAGACCAAGGGTCCCTTTCCACGTGCCACAGGAATCCTGGGACTCGTATCAAGTTTCACGAGGAGTCAGGTATCGTCTCCTTTGGAGGCACTGATCTTCGCTTACCTCTGGAATTATCAAAGGATGTGAGGCCTCCGGTCGCGATAAGGTGGGGAACTAGGTCTTTCTCTGTGGTCTCCACAGGGGATTCAGACATCCTTTCGTCTTGGGAGATGCAAGACGAGCCTGCATTCAAGTCACTGCAGGGATATCCGGCCTTATTTCGAGTCAGGGCATCACGGTGTCCATTCCACTTGAGGCCGCAAACTCAGGGTCCCTCTCACATACCTAGAGCTGAGAGAAGCCTCCTCTTGAGGTGCTTGTGGTAAGGTGGTATTCCTCTGGAGTCGAAGCCAGGGACTAACCTCTCATCTCGAGTTGATTTTTGGTCCACGGAGCTGTTTTTTGTTGCCACAGTGACCTCAGGATCCCTCTAGCCTTGAAACAGTGTTCTTGTGGTTTCTCTGGAGTGCCATCAAGGAAATCAAGGCTCCTTTCATGTGTGATGTGCAACACGGAATTGCTCTGCACGCAGTGCTGGGGAATCGGGCCTCATCTCGCAGCGAGGGGGACGTCTCATGGTTTTTCTCGAGTTGCGGCGGGAACCTGGGATATATTCTCGAGTTACGATGGGGATGGCGCTTCCACACACGTGTTAGTTCAGCGACGGCAGGACTCCTGCCTAGTTGCGAGGGACAACTCGGGATTCTCCTCGAGGCTTGGCAGGGCAATTGGGACGCCTCTCCAGCTGAGGCGGGAGACCAAGTGTCCCTTTTCACGTGCCACAGGAATCCTGGGACTCCAAATCAAGTTTCACGAGGAGTCAGTCATCGTCTCCTTTGGAGGCACTGATCTCCGCGTACCTCTGGAGTTTTCAAAGGATGTGAGGCCTCCGGTCGCGATGAGGTGGGGAACTAGGTCTTTCTCTGTGGTCTCCACAGGGGATTCAGACATCCTTTCGTCTTGGGAGATGCAAGATGAGCCTGCATTCAAGTCACTGCAGGGAAATCCGGACTTATTTCGAGTCAGGGCATCGCAGTGTCCATTCCACTTGAGGCCGCAAACTCAGGGTCCCTCTCACATACCTAGAGCTGAGAGAAGCCTCCTCTTGAGGTGCTTGTGGTAAGGTGGTATTCCTCTGGAGTCGAAGCCAGGGATTAACCACTCATCTCGAGTTGATTTTTGGCCCACGGAGCTCTTTCGTGTTGCCACAGTGACCTCAGGTTCCCTCTAGCCTTGAAACAGTATTCTTGGGGTTTCTCCGGAGTGCCAACAAGGAAATCAAGGCTCCTTTCATGTGTGATGTGCAACACGGAATTGCTCTGCACGCAGTGCAGGGGAATCGGGCCTCATCTCGTGGCGAGGGGGAAGTCTCATGGTTTTTCTCGAGTTGTGGCGGGAACCTGGGCTATATTCTCGAGTTAGGACGGGGATGGCCCTTCCTCCCACGTGTTTGTTCAGCGCCGTCAGGCCTTCTGCCTAGTTGCGATGGACAACTTGGGATTCTCCTCGAGGCTTGGCAGGGCAATTGGGACGACTCTTCAGCTGAGGCTGGAGACCAAGTGTCCCTTTCCACGTGCCACAGGAATCCTGGGACTCCTATCAAGTTTCACGAGGAGTCAGGCATCGTCTCCTTTGGAGGCATTGATCTCCACGTACCTCTGGAGTTTTCAAAGGATGTGAGGCCTCCGGTCGCGATGAGGTGGGGAACTAGGTCTTTCTCTGTGGTCTCCACAGGGGATTCAGACATCCTTTCGTCTTGGGAAATGCAAGACGAGCCTGCATTCAAGTCACTGCAGGGATATCCGGCCTTATTTCGAGTCAGGGCATCGCGGTGTCCATTCCACTTGAGGCCGCAAACTCAGGGTCTCTCTCACATAGCTAGAGCTGCGAGAAGCCTCCTCTTGAGGTGCTTGTGGTAAGGTGGTATTCCTCTGGAGTCGAAGCCAGGGACTAAACTCTCATCTCGAGTTGATTTTTGGTCCACGGAGCTCTTTCGTGTGGCTACAGTGACCTCAGGATCCCTCTAGCCTTGAAACAGTGTTCTTGGGGTTTCTCTGGAGTGCCATGAAGGAAATCAAGGCTTCTTTCATGTTTGATGTGCAACAAGGAATTGCTCTGCATGCAGTGCAGGGGAATCGGGCCTCATCTCACGGCGAGGGGGAAGTCTCATGGTTTTTCTCGAGTTGCGGCGAGAACCTGGGGTATATTTTCGAGTTACGACGGGGATGGCCCTGCCACCCACGTGTTTGTTCAGCGACGTCAGGACTCCTTCCTAGTTGCGAGGTAAAACTCGGGATTCTCCTCGAGGCTTGGCAGGGCAATTGGCACGCCTCTCCAGCTGAGGCGGGAGACCAAGGGTCCCTTTGCACGTGCCACAGGAATCCTGGGACTCCTATCAAGTTTCACGAGGAGTCAGGCATCGTCTCCCTTGGAGGCACTGATCTCCGCGTACGTCTGGAGTTTTAAAAGGATGTGAGGCCTCCGGTCGCGATGAAGTGGGGAACTAGGTCTTTCTCTGTGGTCTCCACAGGGGATTCAGACATCCTTTCGTCTTGGAAGATGCAAGACGAGCCTGCATTCAAGGCACTGCAGGGATATCCGGCGTTATTTCGAGTCAGGGCATCGCAGTGTCCTTTCCACTTAAGGTCGCAAAGTCAGGGTCCCTCTCACATACCTAGAGCTGAGAGAAGCCTCCTCTTGAGGTGCTTGTGGTAAGGTGGTATTCCTCTGGAGTCGAAGCCAGGGACTAACCTCTCATCTCGAGTTGATTTTTGGTCCACGGAGCTGTTTTTTGTTGCTACAGTGACCTCAGGATCCCTCTAGCCTTGAAACAGTGTTCTTGTGGTTTCTCTGGAGTGCCATCAAGGAAATCAAGGCTCCTTTCATGTGTGATGTGCAACACGGAATTGCTCTGCACGCAGTGCTGGGGAATCGGGCCTCATCTCGCAGCGAGGGGGACGTCTCATGGTTTTTCTCGAGTTGCGGCGGGAACCTGGGATATATTCTCGATTTACGATGGGGATGGCCCTTTCACACACGTGTTTGTTCAGCGACGGCAGGACTCCTGCCTAGTTGCTAAGGACAATTCGGGATTCTCCTTGTGGCTTGGCAGGGCAATTGGGACGCCTCTCCAGCTGAGGCGGGAGACCAAGTGTCCCTTTTCACGTGCCACAGGAATCCTGGGACTCCAAATCAAGTTTCACGAGGAGTCAGTCATCGTCTCCTTTGGAGGCACTGATCTCCGCGTACCTCTGGAGTTTTCAAAGGATGTGAGGCCTCCGGTCGCGATGAGGTGGGGAACTAGGTCTTTCTCTGTGGTCTCCACAGGGGATTCAGACATCCTTTCGTCTTGGGAGATGCAAGATGAGCCTGCATTCAAGTCACTGCAGCGAAATCCGGACTTATTTCGAGTCAGGGCATCGCGGTGTCCATTCCACTTGAGGCCGCAAACTCAGGGTCACTCTCACATACCTAGAGCTGAGAGAAGCCTCCTCTTGAGGTGCTTGTGGTAAGGTGGTATTCCTCTGGTGTCGAAGCCATTGACTAACCTCTCACCTCGAGTTGATTTGTGGTCCACGGAGCTCTTTCGTGTTGCTACATTGACCTCAGGATCCCTCTAGCCTTGAAACAGTGTTCTTGGGGTTTCTCTGGAGTGCCATCAAGGAAATCAAGGCTCCTTTCATGTGTGATGTGCAACACGGAATTGCTCTGCACGCAGGGCACGGGAATCAGGCCTCATCTCGCGGCGAGGGGGAAGTCTCATGGTTTTTCTCGAGTTGTGGCGGGAACCTGGGGTATATTCTCGAGTTACGACGGGGATGGCCCTTCCACACACGTGTTTGTTCAGCGACGTCAGGTCTCCTTTCCTAGTTGCGAGGGACAACTCGGGATTCTCCTCGAGGCTTGGCAGGGCAATTGGGATGCCTCTCCAGCTGAGGCGGGAGGCCAAGGGTCCCTTTCCACGTGCCACAGGAATCCTGGGACTCCTATCAAGTTTCACGAGGAGTCAGGCATCGTCTCCTTTGGAGGCACTGATCTCAGTGTACCTCTGGAATTTTCAAAGTATGTGAGGCCTCCGGTCGCGATGAGGTGGGGAACTAGGTCTTTCTCTGTGGTCTCCACAGGGGATTCAGACACCCTTTCGTCTTGGGAAATGCAAGACGAGCCTGCATTCAAGTCACTGCAGGGATATCCGGCCTTATTTCGAGTCAGGGCATCGCGGTGTCCATTCCACTTGAGGCCGCAAACTCAGGGTCTCTCTCACATAGCTAGAGCTGAGAGAAGCCTCCTCTTGAGGTGCTTGTGGTAAGGTGGTATTCCTCTGGAGTCGAAGCCAGGGACTAAACTCTCATCTCGAGTTGATTTTTGGTCCACGGAGCTCTTTCGTGTGGCTACAGTGACCTCAGGATCCCTCTAGCCTTGAAACAGTGTTCTTGGGGTTTCTCTGGAATGCCATGAAGGAAATCAAGGCTTCTTTCATGTTTGATGTGCAACAAGGAATTGCTCTGCATGCAGTGCAGGGGAATCGGGCCTCATCTCACGGCGAGGGGGAAGTCTCATGGTTTTTCTCGAGTTGCGGCGAGAACCTGAGGTATATTTTCGAGTTACGACGGGGATGACCCTGCCACCCACGTGTTTGTTCAGCGACGTCAGGACTCCTTCCTAGTTGCGAGGGAAAACTCGGGATTCTCCTCGAGGCTTGGCAGGGCAATTGGTACGCCTCTCCAGCTGAGGCGGGAGACCAAGGGTCCCTTTCCAGGTGCCACAGGAATCCTGGGACTCCTATCAAGTTTCACGAGGAGTCAGGCATCGTCTCCCTTGGAGGCACTGATCTCCGCGTACCTCTGGAGTTTTAAAAGGATGTGAGGCCTCCGGTCGCGATGAAGTGGGGAACTAGTTTTTTCTCTGTGGTCTCCACAGGGGATTCAGACATCCTTTCGTCTTGGGAGATGCAAGACGAGCCTGCATTCAAGGCACTGCAGGGATATCCGGCGTTTTTTCGAGTCAGGGCATCGCAGTGTCCATTCCACTTAAGGTCGCAAAGTCAGGGTCCCTCACACATACCTAGAGCTGAGAGAAGCCTCCTCTTGAGGTGCTTGTGTTAAGGGGGTATTCCTCTGGTGTCGAAGCCAGGGACTAACCTCTCATCTCGAGTTGATTTTTGGTCCACGGAGCTCTTTCGTGTTGCTACAGTGACCTCAGGATCCCTCTAGCCTTGAAACACTGTTCTTGGGCTTTCTCTGGAGTGCCATCAAGGAAATCAAGGCTCCTTTCATGTTTGATGGGCAATACGGAATTGCTTTGAATGCAGTGCAGGGGAATCGGGTCTCATCTTGCGGCGAGGGGGACGTCTCATAGTTTTTCTCGAGTTGCGGCGGGAACCTGGGGTATATTCTCGAGTTACGACGGGGATGGCCCTTCCACCCACGTGTTTGTTCAGCGACGTCAGGACTCCTGCCTAGTTGCGTGGGACAACTCGGGATTCTCCTCGAGGCTTGGCAGGGCAATTGGGACGCCTCTCCAGCTGAGGCGGGAGACCAAGGGTCCCTTTCCACTTGCCACAGGAATCCTGGGACTCCTATCAAGTTTCACGAGGAGTCAGGCATCGTCTCCTTTGGAGGCACTGATCTCCGCGTACCTCTGGAGTTTTCAAAGGATGTGAGGCCTCCGGTCACGATGATGTGTGGAACTAGGTCTTTCTCTGTGGTCTCCACAGGGGATTCAGACATCCTTTCTTCTTCGGAGATGCAAGACGAGCCTGCATTCAAGTCACTGCAGGGACATCCGGCCTTATTTCGCGTCAGGGCATCGCGGTGTCCATTCCACTTGAGGCCGCAAACTCAGGGTCCCTCTCACATACCTAGAGCTGAGAGAAGCCTCCTCTTGAGGTGCTTGTGGTAAGGTGGCATTCTCTAGAGTTGAAGCCAGGGACTAACCTCTCATCTCGAGTTGATTTTTGGTCCATGTAGCTCTTTCGTGTAGCTACAGTGACCTCGGGATCCCTCTAGCCTTGAAACAGTGTTCTTGGGGTTTCTCTGGACTGCCATCAAGGAAATCAAGGCTTCTTTCATGTTTGATGTGCAACACGGAATTGCTCTGCACGCAGTGCAGGGGAATCGGGCCTCATCTCGCGGCGAGGGGGAAGTCTCATGGTTTTTCTCGAGTTGCGGCGGGAACCTGGGGTATATTCTCGAGTTACGACTGGGATGGCCCTTCCACCCACTAGTTTATTCAGCGACGTCAGGAGTCCTAGCTAGTGGCGAGGGACAATTCGGGATTCTCCTCGAGGCTTGGCAGGGCAATTGGGACGCCTCTCCAGCTGAGGCGGGAGACCAAGGGTCCCTTTCCACGTGCCACAGGTATCGTGGGACTCCTATCAAGTTTCACGAGGAGTCAGGCATCGTCGCCTATGGAGACACTAATCTCCGCGTACCTCTGGAGTTTTCAAAGGATGTGAGGCCTCCGGTCGCGATCAGGTGGGGAACTAGGTCTTTCTCTGTGGTCTCCACAGGGGATTCAGACATCCTTTCGTCTTGGGAGATGCAAGACGAGCCTGCATTCAAGTCACTGCAGGGATATCCGGCCTTATTTCGAGTCAGGGCATCGCGGTGTCCATTCCACTTGAGGGCGCAAACTCAGGGTCCCTCTCACATACCTAGAGCTGAGAGAAGCCTCCTCTTGAGGTGCTTGTGGTAAGGTGGTATTCCTCTGCAGTCGAAGCCAGGGACTAACCTCTCATCTCGAGCTGATTTTTGGTCCACGGAGCTCTTTCGTGTTGCTACAGTGACCTCAGGATCCCTCTAGCCTTGAAACAGTGTTCTTGGGGTTTCTCTGGAGTGTCATCAAGGAAATCAAGGCTCCTTTCATGTGTGATGTGCAACACGGAATTCCTCTGCACGCAGTGCAGTGGAATCGGGCTTCATCTCGCGGCGAGGGCGAAGTCTCATTGTTTTTCTCGAGTTGCGGCGGGAACCTGGGGTATATTCTCGAGTTACGACTGGGATGGCCCTTCCACCCACGTGTTTGTTCAGCGACGTCAGGACTCCTGCCTAGTTGCGAGGGACAACTCGGGATTCTCCTCGAGGCTTGGCAGGGCAATTGGTACGCCTCTCCAGCTGAGGCGGGAGACGAAGGGTCCCTTTGCACGTGCCACAGGAATCCTGGGACTCCTATCAAGTTTCACGAGGAGTCAGGCATCGTCTCCCTTGGAGGCACTGATCTCCGCGTACGTCTGGAGTTTTAAAAGGATGTGAGGCCTCCGGTCGCGATGAAGTGGGGAACTAGGTCTTTCTCTGTGGTCTCCACAGGGGATTCAGACATCCTTTCGTCTTGGGAGATGCAAGACGAGCCTGCATTCAAGGCACTGCAGGGATATCCGGCGTTATTTCGAGTCAGGGCATCGCAGTGTCCATTCCACTTAAGGTCGCAAAGTCAGGGTCCCTCTCACATACCTAGAGCTGAGAGAAGCCTCCTCTTGAGGTGCTTGTGGTAAGGTGGTATTCCTCTGGAGTCGAAGCCAGGGACTAACCTCTCATCTCGAATTGATTTTTGGTCCACGGAGCTGTTTTTTGTTGCTACAGTGACCTCAGGATCCCTCTAGCCTTGAAACAGTGTTCTTGTGGTTTCTCTGGAGTGCCATCAAGGAAATCAAGGCTCCTTTCATGTGTGATGTGCAACACGGAATTGCTCTGCACGCAGTGCTGGGGAATCGGGCCTCATCTCGCAGCGAGGGGGACGTCTCATGGTTTTTCTCGAGTTGCGGCGGGAACCTGGGATATATTCTCGAGTTACGATGGGGATGGCCCTTCCACACACGTGTTTGTTCAGCGACGGCAGGACTCCTGCCTAGTTGCGAAGGACAATTCGGGATTCTCCTTGTGGCTTGGCAGGGCAATTGGGACGCCTCTCCAGCTGAGGCGGGAGACCAAGTGTCCCTTTTCACGTGCCACAGGAATCCTGGGACTCCAAATCAAGTTTCACGAGGAGTCAGTCATCGTCTCCTTTGGAGGCACTGATCTCCGCGTACCTCTGGAGTTTTCAAAGGATGTGAGGCCTCCGGTCGCGATGAGGTGGGGAACTAGGTCTTTCTCTGTGGTCTCCACAGGGGATTCAGACATCCTTTCGTCTTGGGAGATGCAAGATGAGCCTGCATTCAAGTCACTGCAGCGAAATCCGGACTTATTTCGAGTCAGGGCATCGCGGTGTCCATTCCACTTGAGGCCGCAAACTCAGGGTCACTCTCACATACCTAGAGCTGAGAGAAGCCTCCTCTTGAGGTGCTTGTGGTAAGGTGGTATTCCTCTGGTGTCGAAGCCATTGACTAACCTCTCACCTCGAGTTGATTTGTGGTCCACGGAGCTCTTTCGTGTTGCTACATTGACCTCAGGATCCCTCTAGCCTTGAAACAGTGTTCTTGGGGTTTCTCTGGAGTGCCATCAAGGAAATCAAGGCTCCTTTCATGTGTGATGTGCAACACGGAATTGCTCTGCACGCAGGGCACAGGAATCAGGCCTCATCTCGCGGCGAGGGGGAAGTCTCATGGTTTTTCCCGAGTTGCGGCGGGAACCTGGGGTATATTCTCGAGTTACGACTGGGATGGCCCTTCCACCCACGTGTTTGTTCAGCTTCGTCAGGACTCCTTCCTAGTTGCGAGGGAAAACTCGGGATTCTCCTCGAGGCTTGGCAGGGCAATTGGTACGCCTCTCCAGCTGAGGCGGGAGACCAAGGGTCCCTTTGCACGTGCCACAGGAATCCTGGGACTCCTATCAAGTTTCACGAGGAGTCAGGCATCGTCTCCCTTGGAGGCACTGATCTCCGCGTACGTCTGGAGTTTTAAAAGGATGTGAGGCCTCCGGTCGCGATGAAGTGGGGAACTAGGTCTTTCTCTGTGGTCTCCACAGGGGATTCAGACATCCTTTCGTCTTGGGAGATGCAAGACGAGCCTGCATTCAAGGCACTGCAGGGATATCCGGCGTTATTTCGAGTCAGGGCATCGCAGTGTCCATTCCACTTAAGGTCGCAAAGTCAGGGTCCCTCTCACATACCTAGAGCTGAGAGAAGCCTCCTCTTGAGGTGCTTGTGGTAAGGTGGTATTCCTCTGGTGTCGAAGCCAGGGACTAACCTCTCATCTCGAGTTGATTTTTGGTCCACGGAGCTCTTTCGTGTTGCTACAGTGACCTCAGGATCCCTCTAGCCTTGAAACACTGTTCTTGGGCTTTCTCTGGAGTGCCATCAAGAAAATCAAGGCTCCTTTCATGTTTGATGGGCAATACGGAATTGCTTTGAATGCAGTGCAGGGGAATCGGGTCTCATCTTGCGGCGAGGGGGACGTCTCATAGTTTTTCTCGAGTTGCGGCGGGAACCTGGGGTATATTCTCGAGTTACGACGGGGATGGCCCTTCCACCCACGTGTTTGTTCAGCGACGTCAGGACTCCTGCTTAGTTGCGTGGGACAACTCGGGATTCTCCTCGAGGCTTGGCAGGACAATTGGGACGCCTCTCCAGCTGAGGCGGGAGACCAAGGGTCCCTTTCCACTTGCCACAGGAATCCTGGGACTCCTATCAAGTTTCACGAGGAGTCAGGCATCGTCTCCTTTGGAGGCACTGATCTCCGCGTACCTCTGGAGTTTTCAAAGGATGTGAGGCCTCCGGTCACGATGATGTGTGGAACTAGGTCTTTCTCTGTGGTCTCCACAGGGGATTCAGACATCCTTTCTTCTTCGGAGATGCAAGACGAGCCTGCATTCAAGTCACTGCAGGGACATCCGGCCTTATTTCGCGTCAGGGCATCGCGGTGTCCATTCCACTTGTGGCCGCAAACTCAGGGTCCCTCTCACATACCTAGAGCTGAGAGAAGCCTCCTCTTGAGGTGCTTGTGGTAAGGTGGTATTCCTCTGGAGTTGAAGCCAGGGACTAACCTCTCATCTCGAGTTGATTTTTGGTCCACGGCGCTCTTTCGTGTAGCTACAGTGACCTCGGGATCCCTCTAGCCTTGAAACAGTGTTCTTGGGGTTTCTCTGGACTGCCATCAAGGAAATCAAGGCTCCTTTCATGTTTGATGTGCAACACGGAATTGCTCTGCACGCAGTGCAGGGGAATCGGGCCTCATCTCGCGGCGAGGGGGAAGTCTCATGGTTTTTCTCGAGTTGCGGCGGGAACCTGGGGTATATTCTCGAGTTACGACGGGGATGGCCCTTCCACCCACTAGTTTATTCAGCGACGTCAGGAGTCCTAGCTAGTGGCGAGGGACAATTCGGGATTCTCCTCGAGGCTTGGCAGGGCAATTGGGACGCCTCTCCCGCTGAGGCGGGAGACCAAGGGTCCCTTTCCACGTGCCACATGAATCCTGGGACTCCTATCAAGTTTCACGAGGAGTCAGGCATCGTCGCCTATGGAGACACTGATCTCCGCGTACCTCTGGAGTTTTCAAAGGATGTGAGGCCTCCGGTCGCGATCAGGTGGGGAACTAGGTCTTTCTCTGTGGTCTCCACAGGGGATTCAGACATCCTTTCGTCTTGGGAGATGCAAGACGAGCCTGCATTCAAGTCACTGCAGGGATATCCGGCCTTATTTCGAGTCAGGGCATCGCGGTGTCCATTCCACTTGAGGCCGCAAACTCAGGGTCCCTCTCACATACCTAGAGCTGAGAGAAGCCTCCTCTTGAGGTGCTTGTGGTAAGGTGGTATTCCTCTGCAGTCGAAGCCAGGGACTAACCTCTCATCTCGAGCTGATTTTTGGTCCACGGAGATCTTTCGTGTTGCTACAGTGACCTCAGGATCCCTCTAGCCTTGAAACAGTGTTCTTGGGGTTTCTCTGGAGTGCCATCAAGGAAATCAAGGCTCCTTTCATGTGTGATGTGCAACACGGAAATCCTCTGCACGCAGTCCAGTGGAATCGGGCTTCATCTCGCGGCGAGGGCGAAGTCTCATTGTTTTTCTCGAGTTGCGGCGGGAACCTGGGGTATATTCTCGAGTTACGACTGGGATGGCCCTTCCACCCACGTGTTTGTTCAGCGACGTCAGGACTCCTGCCTAGTTGCGAGGGACAACTCGGGATTCTCCTCGAGGCTTGGCAGGGCAATTGGGACGCCTCTGCAGCTGAGGCGCGAGACCAAGGGTCCCGTTCCACGTGCCACAGGAATCCTGGGACTCCTATCAAGTTTCACCAGGAGTCAGGCATCGTCTCCTTTGGAGGCACTGATCTCCGCGTGCCTCTGGAGTTTTCAAAGGATGTGAGGCCTCCGGTCGCGATGAGGTGGGAAACTAGGTCATTCTCTGTGGTCTCCACAGGGGATTCAGACATCCTTTCATCTTGGGAGATGCAAGACGAGCCTGCATTCAAGTCACTGCAGGGATATCCGGCCTTATTTCGAGTCAGGGCATCGCAGTGTCCATTTCACTTTATGCCGCAAAATCAGGGTCCCTCTCACATACTTAGAGCTGAGAGAAGCCTCCTCTTGAGGTGCTTGTGGTAAGGTGGTATTCCTCTGGAGTCGAAGCCAGGGACTAACCTCTCATCTCGAGTTGATTTTTGGTCCACGGAGCTCTTTCGTGTTGTTACAGTGACCTCAGGATCCCTCTAGCCTTGAAACAGTGTTCTTGGGGTTTCTCTGGAGTGCCATCAAGGAAATCAAGGCTCCTTTCATGTTTGATGTGCAACACGCAATTGCTCTGCATGCAGTGCGGGGGAATCGGGCCTCATCTCGCGGCGAGGGGGAAGTCTCATGGTTTTTCTCGAGTTGCGGCGGGAACCTGGGGTATATTCTCGCGTTACGACGGGGATGGCCCTTCCACCCACGTGTTTGTTCAGCGACGTCAGGACTCCTGCCTAGTTGCGAGGGACAACTCGGAATTCTCCTCGAGGCTTGGCAGGGCAATTGGGACGCCTCTCCAGCTGAGGTGGGAGACCAAGGGTCCCTTTCCACGTGCCACAGGAATCCTGGGACTCCTATCAAGTTTCACGAGGAGTCAGGCATCGTCTCCTTTGGAGGCACTGATCTCCACGTACCTCTGGAGTTTTCATAGGATGTGAGGCCTCCGGTCGCGATGAGGTGGGAAACTAAGTCCTTCTCTGTGGTCTCCACAGGGGATTCAGACATCCTTTCGTCTTGGGAGATGCAAGACGAGCCTGCATTCAAGTCACTGCAGGGATGTTCGGCCTTATTTCGAGTCAGGGCATCACGGTGTCCATTCCACTTGAGGCCGCAAACTCAGGGTCCCTCTCACATACCTAGAGCTGAGAGAAGCCTCCTCTTGAGGTGCTTGTGGTAAGGTGGTATTCCTCTGGAGTCGAAGCCAGGGACTAACCTATCATCTCGTGTTGAATTTTGGTCCACGGAGCTCTTTCGTGTTGCTACAGTGACCTCAGGATCCCTCTAGCCTCGAAACAGTGTTCTTCTGTTTTCTCTGGAGTGCCATCAAGGAAATCAAGGCTAGTTTCATGTGTGATGTGCAACACGGAATTGTTCTGCACACAGTGCAGGGGAATCGGGCCTCATCTCGCGGCGAAGGGGAAGTCTCATGGTTTTTCTCGAGTTGCGGCCGGAACCTGGTGTATATTCTCGAGTTACGACGGGGATGGCCCTTCCACCCACTAGTTTATTCAGTGACGTCAGAAGTCCTAGCTAGTCGAGAGGGACAACTGGGGATTCTCCTCGAGGCTTGCAAGGGCAATTGGGACGCCTCTCCAGCTGAGGCGGGAGACCAAGTGTCCCTTTCCACGTGCCACAGGAATCCTGGGACTCCTATCAATTTTCACGAGGAGTCAGGCATCGTCTCCTTTGGAGGGACGGATCTCGGCGTACCTCTGGAGTTTTCAAAGGATGTGAGGCCTCCGGTCGTGATGAGGTGGGGAATTAGGTCTTTCTCTGTGGTCTCCACAGGGGATTCAGACATCCTTTCGTCTTGGGAAATGCATGACGAGCCTGCATTCAAGTCACTGCAGGGATATCCGGCCTTATTTCGAGTCAGGGCATCGCGGTGTCCATTCCACTTGAGGCCGCAAACTCAGGGTCCCTCTCACATAGCTAGAGCTGAGAGAAGCCTCCTCTTGAGGTGCTTGTGGTAAGGTGGTATTCCTCTGCAATCGAAGCCAGGGACTAACCTCTCATCTCGAGCTGATTTTTGGTCCACGGAGCTCTTTCGTGTTGCTACAGTCACCTCAGGATCCCTCTAGCCTTGAAACAGTGTTCTTGGGGTTTCTCTGGAGTGCCATCAAGGAAATCAAGGCTCCTTTCATGTGTGATGTGCAACACGGAATTCCTCTGCACGCAGTGCAGTGGAATCGGGCTTCATCTCGCGGCGAGGGCGAAGTCTCATTGTTTTTCTCGAGTTGCGGCGGGAACCTGGGGTATATTCTCGAGTTACGACTGGGATGGCCCTTCCACCCACGTGTTTGTTCAGCGACGTCAGGACTCCTGCCTAGTTGCGAGGGACAACTCGGGATTCTCCTCGAGGCTTGGCAGGGCATTTGGGACGCCTCTCCAGCTGAGGCGGGAGACCAAGTGTCCCTTTCCACGTGCCACAGGAATCCTGGGACTCCTATCAAGTTTCACGAGGAGTCAGTCATCGTCTCCTTTGGAGGCACTGATCTCCGCGTACCTCTGGAGTTTTCAAAGGATGTGAGGCCTCCGGTCGCGATGAGGTGGGGAACTAGGTCTTTCTCTGTGGTCTCCACAGGGGATTCAGACATCCTTTCGTCTTGGGAGATGCGAGACGAGCCTGCATTCAAGTCACTGCAGGGATATCCGGCCTTATTTCGAGTCAGGGCATCGCAGTGTCCATTTCACTTTATGCCGCAAAATCAGGGTCCCTCTCACATACTTAGAGCTGAGAGAAGCCTCCTCTTGAGGTGCTTGTGGTAAGGTTGTATTCCTCTGGAGTCGAAGCCAGGGCCTAACCTCTCATCTCGAGTTGATTTTTTGTCCACGGAGCTCTTTCGTGTTGTTACAGTGACCTCAGGATCCCTCTAGCCTTGAAACAGTGTTCTTGGGGTTTCTCTGGAGTGCCATCAAGGAAATCAAGGCTCCTTTCATGTTTGATGTGCAACACGCAATTGCTCTACATGCAGTGCGGGGGAATCGGGCCTCATCTCGCGGCGAGGGGGAAGTCTCATGGTTTTTCTCGAGTTGCGGCGGGAACCTGGGGTATATTCTCGCGTTACGACGGGGATGGCCCTTCCACCCACGTGTTTGTTCAGCGACGTCAGGACTCCTGCCTAGTTGCGAGGGACAACTCGGAATTCTCCTCGAGGCTTGGCAGGGCAATTGGGACGCCTCTCCAGCTGAGGTGGGAGACCAAGGGTCCCTTTCCACGTGCCACAGGAATCCTGGGACTCCTATCAAGTTTCACGAGGAGTCAGGCATCGTCTCCTTTGGAGGCACTGATCTCCACGTACCTCTGGAGTTTTCATAGGATGTGAGGCCTCCGGTCGCGATGAGGTGGGGAACTAGGTCTTTCTCTGTGGTCTCCACAGGGGATTCAGATATCCTTTCGTCTTGGGAGATGCAAGACGAGCCTGCATTCAAGTCACTGCAGGGATGTTCGGCCTTATTTCGAGTCAGGGCATCGCGGTGTCCATTCCACTTGAGGCCGCAAACTCAGGGTCCCTCTCACATACCTAGAGCTGATAGAAGCCTCCTCTTGAGGTGCTTGTGGTAAGGTTGTATTCCTCTGGAGTCGAAGCCAGGGACAAACCTCTCATCTCGAGTTGATTTTTGGTCCACGGAGCTCTTTCGTGTTGCTACAGTGACCTCAGGATCCCTCTAGCCTCGAAACAGTGTTCTTCTGTTTTCTCTGGAGTGCCATCAAGGAAATCAAGGCTAGTTTCATGTGTGATGTGCAACACGGAATTGTTCTGCACACAGTGCAGGCGAATCGGGCCTCATCTCGCGGCGAAGGGGAAGTCTCATGGTTTTTCTCGAGTTGCGGCCGGAACCTGGGGTATATTCTCGAGTTACGACGGGGATGGCCCTTCCACCCACTAGTTTATTCAGCGACGTCAGGAGTCCTAGCTAGGCGCGAGGTACAACTGGGGATTCTCCTCGAGGCTTGCAAGGGCAATTGGGACGCCTCTCCAGCTTAGGCGGGAGACCAAGTGTCCCTTTCCAAGTGCCACAAGAATCCTGGGACTCCTATCAATTTTCACGAGGAGTCAGGCATCGTCTCCTTTGGAGGTACGGATCTCGGCGTACCTCTGGAGTTTTCAAAGGATGTGAGGCCTCCGGTCGTGATGAGGTGGGGAATTAGGTCTTACTCTGTGGTCTCCACAGGGGATTCAGACATCCTTTCGTCTTGGGAAATGCATGACGAGCCTGCATTCAAGTCACTGCAGGGATATCCGGCCTTATTTCGAGTCAGGGCATCGCGGTGTCCATTCCACTTGAGGCCGCAAACTCAGGGTCCCTCTCACATAGCTAGAGCTGAGAGAAGCCTCCTCTTGAGGTGCTTGTGGTAAGGTGGTATTCCTCTGCAGTCGAAGCCAGGGACTAACCTCTCATCTCGAGCTGATTTTTGGTCCTCGGAGCTCTTTCGTGTTGCTACAGTGACCTCAGGATCCCTCTAGCCTTGAAACAGTGTTCTTGGGGTTTCTCTGGAGTGCCATCAAGGAAATCAAGGCTCCTTTCATGTGTGATGTGCAACACGGAATTCCTCTGCACGCAGTGCAGTGGAATCGGTCTTCATCTCGCGGCGAGGGCGAAGTCTCATGGTTTTTCTCGAGTTGCGGCGGGAACCTGGGGTATATTCTCGAGTTACGACTGGGATGGCCCTTCCACCCACGTGTTTGTTCAGCGACGTCAGGACTCCTGCCTAGTTGCGAGGGACAACTCGGGATTCTCCTCGAGGCTTGGCAGGGCATTTGGGACGCCTCTCCAGCTGAGGCGGGAGACCAAGTGTCCCTTTCCACGTGCCACAGGAATCCTGGGACTCCTATCAAGTTTCACGAGGAGTCAGTCATCGTCTCCTTTGGAGGCACTGATCTCCGCGTACGTCTGGAGTTTTAAAAGGATGTGAGGCCTCCGGTCGCGATGAAGTGGGGAACTAGGTCTTTCTCTGTGGTCTCCACAGGGGATTCAGACATCCTTTCGTTTTGGGAGATGCAAGACGAGCCTGCATTCAAGTCACTGCAGGGATATCCAGCCTTATTTCGAGTCAGGGCATCGCGGTGTCCATTCCACTTGAGGTCGCAAACTCAGGGTCCCTCTCACATACCTAGAGCTGAGAGAAGCCTCCTCTTGAGTTGCTTGTGGTAAGGTGGTATTCCTCTGGAGTCGAAGCCAGGGACTAACCTATCATCTCGTGTTGAATTTTGGTCCACGGAGCTCTTTCGTGTTGCTACAGTGACCTCAGGATCCCTCTAGCCTTGAAACAGTGTTCTTGTGTTTTCTCTGGAGTGCCATCAAGGAAATCAAGGCTCCTTTCATGTGTGATGTGCAACACGCAATTGCTCTGCACACAGTGCAGGGGAATCGGGCCTCATCTCGCGGCGAGGGGGAAGTCTCATGGTTTTTCTCGAGTTGCGGCGGGAACCTGGGGTATATTCTCGAGTTACGACGGGGATGGCCCTTCCACCCACTAGTTTATTCAGCGACTTCAGGAGTCCTAGCTAGTCGCGAGGGACAATTCGGGATTCTCCTCGAGGCTTGGCAGGGCAATTGGGACGCCTCTCCAGCTGAGGCGGGAGACCACGTGTCCCTTTCCACCTGCCACAGGGATCCTGGGACTCCTATCAAGTTTCACGAGGAGTCAGGCATAGTCTCCTATGGAGACACTGATCTCCGCGTACCTCTGGAGTTTTCAAAGGATGTGAGGCCTCCGGTCGCGATCAGGTAGGGAACTAGGTCTTTCTCTGTGGTCTCCACAGGGGATTCAGACATCCTTTCGTCTTGGGAGATGCAAGACGAGCCTGCATTCAAGTCACTGCAGGGATATCCGGCCTTATTTCGAGTCAGGGCATCGCGGTGTCCATTCCACTTGAGGCCGCAAACTCAGGGTCCCTCTCACATAGCTAGAGCTGAGAGAAGCCTCCTCTTGAGGTGCTTGTGGTAAGGTGGTATTCCTCTGGAGTCGAAGCCAGGGACTAACCTCTCATCTCGAGTTGATTTTTGGTCCACGGAGGTCTTTCGTGTTGCTACAGTGACCTCAGGATCCCTCTAGCCTTGAAAGAGTTTTCTTGGGGTTTCTCTGGAGTGCCATCAAGGAAATCAAGGCTCCTTTCATGTGTGATGTGCAACACGGAATTGCTCTGCAAGCAGTGCAGGGGAATCGGGCCTCATCTCGCGGCGAGGGGGAAGTCTCATGGTTTTCCTCGAGTTGCGGCGGGAACCTGGGGTATATTCTCGAGTTACGTCGGCGATGGCCCTTCCACCCACGTGTTTGTTCAGCGACGTCAGGACTCCTGCCTAGTTGCGAGGGACAACTCGGGATTCTCCTCGAGGCTTGGCAGGGCAATTTTGACGCCTCTCCAGCTGAGGCGGGAGACCAAGGGTCCCTTTCCACGTGCCACAGGAATCCTGGGACTCCTATCAAGTTTCACGAGGAGTCAGGCATCGTCCCCTTTGGATTCACTGATCTCCCCGTACCTCTGGAGTTTTCAAAGGATGTGAGGCCTCCGGTCGCGATAAGGTGGGTAACTAGTTCTTTTACTCTGGTCTCCACAGGGGATTCAGACATCCTTTCGTCTTGGGAGATGCAAGACGAGCCTGCATTCAAGTCACTGCAGGGATATCGGGCCTTATTTCGAGTCAGGGCATCGCAGTGTCCATTCCACGTGAGGCCGCAAACTCAGGGTCCGTCTCACATACTTAGAGCTGAGAGAAGCCTCCTCTAGAGGTGCTTGTGGTAAGGTGGTATTCCTCTGGAGTCGAAGCCAGGGACTAACCTCTCATCTCGAGTTGATTTTTGGTCCACGGTGCTCTTTCGTCTTGCTACAGTGACCTCAGAATCACTCTAGCCTTTAAACATTGTTCTTGCGGTTTCTCTGGAGTGCCATCAAGGAAATCAAGGCTCCTTTCATGTGTGATGTGCAACACGGAATTGCTCTGCACGCAGTGCAGGGTATCGGGCCTCATCTCGCGGCGAGGGGGAAGTCTCATGGTTTTTCTCGAGTTGCGGCGGGAACCTGGGGTATATTCTCGAGTTACGATGGGGATGGCCCTTCCACACACGTGTTTGTTCAGCGACGTCAGGACTCCTGCCTAGTTGCGAGGGACAGCTCGGGATTCTCCTCGAGTCTTGGTAGGGCAATTGGGCCGCCTCTCCAGCTGAGGCGGGAGACCAAGGGTCCCTTTCCACGTGCCACATGAATCCTGGGACTCCTATCAAGTTTCATGAGGAGTCAAGCATCGTCTCCTTTGGAGGCACTGATCTCCGCGTACCTCTGGAGTTTTCAAAGTATGTGAGGCCTCCGGTGGCGATGATGTGGGGAACTAGGTCTTTCTCTGTTGTCTCCACAGGGGATTCACACATCCTTTCATCTTGGGAGATGCAAGACGAGCCTGCATTCAAGTCACTGCAGGGATATCTGGCCTTATTTCGCGTCAGGGCATCGCAGTGTCCATTCCCCTTGAGGTCATAAAATCAGGGTCCCTCTCACATACCTAGAGCTGAGAGAAGCCTCCTCTTGAGATGCTTGTGGTAAGGTGTTATTCCTCTGGAGTCGAAGCCAGGGACTAACCTCTCATCTCGAGTTGATTTTTGGCCCACGGAGCTCTTTCGTGTTGCTAAAGTGACCTCAGGATCCCTCTAGCCTTGAAACAGTGTTTTTGGGGTTTCTCTGGAGTGCCATGAAGGAAATCAAGGCTCCTTTCATGTGTGATGTGCAACACGGAATTGGTGTGCACGCAGTGCAGGGGAATCGGGCCTCATCTCGTGGCTAGGAGGAATTCTCATGGTTTTTCTCGAGTTGCGGCGGGAACCTGGGGTATATTCTCGAGTTACGAAGGGGATGCCCTTCCACCCACGTGTTTGTTCAGCGACGTCAGGACTCCTGCCTAGTTGCGAGGGACAACTTGGGATTCTCCTCGAGGCTTGGCAGGGCAATTGGGACGCCTCTCCAGCTGAGGCGGGAGACCAAGTGTCCCTTTCCACGTGCCACAGGAATCCTGGGACTCCTATCAAGTTTCACGAGGAGTCAGGAATCGTCTCCTTTGGAGGCACTGATCTCCGCGTACCTCTGGAGTTTTCAAAGGATGTGAGGCCTCCGGTCGCGATGAGGTGGGTAACTAGTTCTTTTTCTCTGGTCTCCACAGGGGATTCAGACATCCTTTCGTCTTGGGAGATGCAAGATGAGCCTGCATTCAAGTCACTGCAGGGATACCCGGCCTTGTTTCGAGTCAGGGGATCGCGGTGTCCATTCCACTTGAGGCCGCAAACTCAGGGTCCCTCTCACATACCTAGAGCTGTGAGAAGCCTCCTCTTGAGGTGCATGTGGTAAGGTGGTATTCCTCTGGAGTCGAAGCCAGGGACTAACCTCTCATCTCGAGTTGATTCTTGGTCCACGGAGCTCTTTCGTGTGGCTACAGTGACCTCAGGACCCTCTAGCTTTGAAACAGTGTTCTTTGGGTTTCTCTGGAGTGCCATCAAGGAAATCAAGGCTCCTTTCATGTGTGATGTGCAACACGGAATTGCTCTGCACGCAGTGCAGGGGAATCGGGCCTCATCTCGCGGCGAGGGGGAAGTCTCATGGTTTTTCTCGAGTTGCGGCGGGAACCTGGGGTACATTCTCGAGTTACGATGGGAATGGCCCTTCCACACACGTGTTTGTTCAGCGACGTCAGGACTCCTGCCTAGTTGCGAGGGGCAACTCGGGATTCTCCTCGAGGCTTGGCAGGGCAATTGGGACGCCTCTCCAGCTGAGGCAGGAGAACTAGTGTCCTTTTCTACGTGCCACAGGAATCCTGGGACTCCTATAAAGTTTCACGAGGAATCAGGCATCGTCTCCTTTGGAGGCACTGATCTCCGCGTACCTCTGGAGTTTTCAAAGTATGTGAGGCCTCCGGTCACGATGAGGTGGGGAACTAGGTCTTTCTCTGTGGTCTCCACAGGGGATTCAGACATCCTTTCGTCTTGGGAGATGCAAGACGAGCCTGCATTCAGGTCACTGCAGGGATATCCGGCCTTATTTCGAGTCAGGGGATAGCTGTGTCCATTCCACTTGAGGCAGCAAACTCAGGGTCCCTCTCACATACCTAGAGCTGAGAGAAGCCTCCTCTTGAGCTGCATGTGGTAAGGTGGTATTCCTCTGGAGTCGAAGCCAGGGACTAACCTCTCATCTCGAGTTGATTCTTGGTCCACGGAGCTCGTTCGTGTTGCTACAGTGACCTCAGGATCCCTCTAGCCTTGAAACAGTGTTCTTGGGGTTTCTCTGGAGTGCCATCATGGAAATCAAGGCTCCTTTCATGTGTGATGTGCAACACGGAATTGTTCTGCACGCAGTGCAGGGGAATCGGGCCTCATCTCGCGGCGAGGGGGAAGTCTCATGGTTTTTCTCGAGTTGCGGCGGGAACCTGGGGTATATTCTCGAGTTACGACGGGGATGGCCCTTCCACCCACTAGTTTATTCAGCGACGTCAGGAGTCCTAGCTAGTCGCGAGGGACAACTCGGGATTCTCCTCGAGGCTTGGCAGGGCAATTGGGACGCCTCTCCAGCTGAGGCGGAAGACCAAGTGTCCCTTTCCACGTGCCACAGGAATCCTGGGACTCCTATCAAGTTTCACGAGGAGTCAGGCATCGTCTCCTTTGGAGGCACTGATCTCAGCTTACCTCTGGAGTTTTCAAAGGATGTGAGGCCTCCGGTCGTGATGAGGTGGGGAATTAGGTCTTTCACTGTGGTCTCCACAGGGGATTCAGACATCCTTTCGTCTTGGGAGATGCATGACGAGCCTGCATTCAAGTCACTGCAGGGATATCCGGCCTTATTTCGATTCAGGGCATCGCGGTGTCCATTCCACTTGAGGCCGCAAACTCAGGGTCCCTCTCACATAGCTAGAGCTGAGAGAAGCCTCCTCTTGAGGTGCTTGTGGTAAGGTGGTATTCCTCTGCAGTCGAAGCCAGGGACTAACCTCTCATCTCGAGCTGATTTTTCGTCCACGGAGCTCTTTCGTGTTGCTACAGTGACCTCAGGATCCCTCTAGCCTTGAAACAGTGTTCTTGGGGTTTCTCTGGAGTGCCATCAAGGAAATCACGGCTCCTTTCATGTGTGATGTGCAACACGGAATTCCTCTGCACGCAGTGCAGTGGAATCGGGCTTCATCTCGCAGCGAGGGCGAAGTCTCATTGTTTTTCTCGAGTTGCGGCGGGAACCTGGGGTATATTCTCGAGTTACGACTGGGATGGCCCTTCCACCCACGTGTTTGTTCAGCGACGTCAGGACTCCTGCCTAGTTGCGAGGGACAACTCGGGATTCTCCTCGAGGCTTGGCAGGGCAATTGGGACGCCTCTCCAGCTGAGGCGCGAGACCAAGGGTCCCGTTCCACGTGCCACAGGAATCCTGGGACTCCTATAAAGTTTCACCAGGAGTCAGGCATCGTCTCCTTTGGAGGCACTGATCTCCGCGTGCCTCTGGAGTTTTCAAAGGATGTGAGGCCTCCGGTCGCGATGAGGTGGGAAACTAGGTCTTTCTCTGTGGTCTCCACAGGGGATTCAGACATCCTTTCATCTTGGGAGATGCAAGACGAGACTGCATTCAAGGCACTGCAGGGATATCCGGCCTTATTACGAGTCAGGGCATCGCAGTGTCCATTTCACTTTATGCCGCAAAATCAGGGTCCCTCTCACATACTTAGAGCTGAGAGAAGCCTCCTCTTGAGGTGCTTGTGGTAAGGTGGTATTCCTCTGGAGTCGAAGCCAGGGACTAACCTCTCATCTCGAGCTGATTTTTGGTCCACGGAGCTCTTTCGTGTTGTTACAGTGACCTCAGGATCCCTCTAGCCTTGAAACAGTGTTCTTGGGGTTTCTCTGGAGTGCCATCAAGGAAATCAAGGCTCCTTTCATGTTTGATGTGCAACACGCAATTGCTCTGCATGCAGTGCGGGGGAATCGGTCCTCATCTCGCGGCGAGGGGGAAGTCTCATGGTTTTTCTCGAGTTGCGGCGGGAACCTGGGGTATATTCTCGCGTTACGACGGGGATGGCCCTTCCACACACGTGTTTGTTCAGCGACGTCAGGACTCCTGCCTAGTTGCGAGGGACAACTCGGGATTCTCCTCGAGGCTTGGCAGCGCAATTGGGACGCCTCTCCAGCTGAGGCGGGAAACCAAGGGTCCCTTTCCACGTGCCACAGGAATCCTGGGACTCCTATCAAGTTTCACGAGGAGTCAGGCATCGTCTCCTTTGGAGCACTGATCTCCACGTACCTCTGGAGTTTTCATAGGATGTGAGGCCTCCGGTCGCGATGAGGTGGGAAACTAAGTCCTTCTCTGTGGTCTCCACAGGGGATTCAGACATCCTTTCGTCTTGGGAAATGCAAGACGAGCCTGCATTCAAGTCACTGCAAGGATGTTCGGCCTTATTTCGAGTCAGGGCATCGCGGTGTCCATTCCACTTGAGGCCGCAAACTCAGGGTCCCTCTCACATACTTAGAGCTGAGAGAAGCCTCCTCTTGAGGTGCTTGTGGTAAGGTGGTATTCCTCTGGAGTCGAAGCCAGGGACTAACCTATCATCTCGTGTTGAATTTTGGTCCACGGAGCTCTTTCGTGTTGCTACAGTGACTTCAGGATCCCTCTAGCCTCGAAACAGTGTTCTTCTGTTTTCTCTGGAGTGCCATCAAGGAAATCAAGGCTAGTTTCATGTGTGATGTGCAACACGGAATTGTTCTGCACACAGTGCAGGGGAATCGGGCCTCATCTCGCGGCGAAGGGGAAGTCTCATGGTTTTTCTCGAGTTGCGGCCGGAACCTGGGGTATATTCTCGAGTTACGACGGGGATGGCCCTTCCACCCACTAGTTTATTCAGCGACGTCAGGAGTCCTAGCTAGTCGCGAGGGACAACTCGGGATTCTCCTCGAGGCTTGCAAGGGCAATTGGGACGCCTCTCCAGCTGAGGCGGGAGACCAAGTGTCCCTTTCCACGTGCCACAGGAATCCTGGGACTCCTATCAATTTTCACGAGGAGTCAGGCATCGTCTCCTTTGGAGGCACGGATCTCGGCGTACCTCTGGAGTTTTCAAAGGATGTGAGGCCTCCGGTCGTGATGCGGTGGGGAATTAGGTCTTTCTCTGTGGTCTCCACAGGGGATTCAGACATCCTTTCGTCTTGGGAGATGCATGACGAGCCTGCATTCAAGTCACTGCAGGGATATTCGGCCTTATTTCGAGTCAGGGCATCGCGGTGTCCATTCCACTTGAGGCCGCAAACTCAGGGTCACTCTCACATACCTAGAGCTGAGAGAAGCCTCCTCTTGAGGTGCTTGTGGTAAGGTGGTATTCCTCTGCAGTCGAAGCCAGGGACTAACCTCTCATCTCGAGCTGATTTTTGGTCCACGGAGCTCTTTCGTGTTGCTACAGTGACCTCAGGATCCCTCTAGCCTTGAAACAGTGTTCTTGGGGTTTCTCTGGAGTGCCATCAAGGAAATCAAGGCTCCTTTCATGTGTGATGTGCAACACGGAATGCCTCTGCACGCAGTGCAGTGGAATCGGGCTTCATCTCGCGGCGAGGGCGAAGTCTCATTGTTTTTCTCGAGTTGCGGCGGGAACCTGGGGTATATTCTCGAGTTACGACTGGGATGGCCCTTCCACCCACGTGTTTGTTCAGCGACGTCAGGACTCCTGCCTAGTTGCGAGGGACAACTCGGGATTCTCCTCGAGGCTTGGCAGGGCAACTGGGACGCCTCTCCAGCTGAGGCAGTAGACCAATGGTCCCTTTCCAAGTGCCACAGGAATCCTGGGACTCCTATAAAGTTTCACGAGGAGTCAGGCATCGTCTCCTTTGGAGGCACTGATCTCCGCGTACCTCTGGAGTTTTCAAAGAATGTGAGGCCTCCGGTCGCCATGAGGTGGGGAACTAGGTCTTTCTCTGTGGTCTCCACAGGGGATTCAGACATCCTTTCGTCTTGGGAGATGCAAGACGAGCCTGCATTCAAGTCACTGCAGGGATATCCAGCCTTATTTCGAGTCAGGGCATCACGGTGTCCATTCCACTTGATTCAGCAAACTCAGGGTCCCTCTTCCATAGCTAGAGCTGAGAGAAGCCTCCTCTTGAGGTGCTTGTGGTAAGGTGGTATCCCTCTGGAGTCGAAGCCAGGGACTAACCTATCATCTCGTGTTGAATTTTGGTCCACGGAGCTCTTTCGTGTTGCTACAGTGACCTCAGGATCCCTCTAGCCTTGAAACAGTGTTCTTGGGGTTTCTCTGGAGTGCCATCAAGGAAATCAAGGCTCCTTTCATGTGTGATGTGCAACACGGAATTGTTCTGCACGCAGTGCAGGGGAATCGGGCCTCATCTCGCGGCGAGGGGGAAGTCTCATGGTTTTTCTCGAGTTGCGGCGGGAACCTGGGGTATATTCTCGAGTTACGACGGGGATGGCCCTTCCACCCACTAGTTTATTCAGCGACGTCAGGAGTCCTAGCTAGTCGCGAGGGACAACTCGGTATTCTCCTCGAGGCTTGGCAGGGCAATTGGGACGCCTCTCCAGCTGAGGCGGAAGACCAAGTGTCCCTTTCCACGTGCCACAGGAATCCTGGGACTCCTATCAAGTTTCACGAGGAGTCAGGCATCGTCTCCTTTGGAGGCACTGATCTCAGCTTACCTCTGGAGTTTTCAAAGGATGTGAGGCCTCCGGTCGTGATGAGGTGGGGAATTAGGTCTTTCACTGTGGTCTCCACAGGGGATTCAGACATCCTTTCGTCTTGGGAGATGCATGACGAGCCTGCATTCAAGTCACTGCAGGGATATCCGGCCTTATTTCGATTCAGGGCATCGCGGTGTCCATTCCACTTGAGGCCGCAAACTCAGGGTCACTCTCACATACCTAGAGCTGAGAGAAGCCTCCACTTGAGGTGCTTGTGGTAAGGTGGTATTCCTCTGCAGTCGAAGCCAGGGACTAACCTCTCATCTCGAGCTGATTTTTGGTCCACGGAGCTCTTTCGTGTTGTTACAGTGACCTCAGGATCCCTCTAGCCTTGAAACAGTGTTCTTGGGGTTTCTCTGGAGTGCCATCAAGGAAATCAAGGCTCCTTTCATGTTTGATGTGCAACACGCAATTGCTCTGCATGCAGTGCGGGGGAATCGGGCCTCATCTCGCGGCGAGGGGGAAGTCTCATGGTTTTTCTCGAGTTGCGGCGGGAACCTGGGGTATATTCTCGCGTTACGACGGGGATGGCCCTTCCACCCACGTGTTTGTTCAGCGACGTCAGGACTCCTGCCTAGTTGCGAGGGACAACTCGGGATTCTCCTCGAGGCTTGGCAGGGCAATTGGGACGCCTCTCCAGCTGAGGCGGGAGATCAAGGGTCCCTTTCCACGTGCCACAGGAATCCTGGGACTCCTATCAAGTTTCACGAGGAGTCAGGCATCGTCTCCTTTGGAGCACTGATCTCCACGTACCTCTGGAGTTTTCATAGGATGTGAGGCCTCCGGTCGCGATGAGGTGGGAAACTAAGTCCTTCTCTGTGGTCTCCACAGGGGATTCAGACATCCTTTCGTCTTGGGAAATGCAAGACGAGCCTGCATTCAAGTCACTGCAAGGATGTTCGGCCTTATTTCGAGTCAGGGCATCGCGGTGTCCATTCCACTTGAGGCCGCAAACTCAGGGTCCCTCTCACATACTTAGAGCTGAGAGAAGCCTCCTCTTGAGGTGCTTGTGTTAAGGTGGTATTCCTCTGGAGTCGAAGCCAGGGACTAACCTATCATCTCGTGTTGAATTTTGGTCCACGGAGCTCTTTCGTGTTGCTACAGTGACCTCAGGATCCCTCTAGCCTCGAAACAGTGTTCTTCTGTTTTCTCTGGAGTGCCATCAAGGAAATCAAGGCTAGTTTCATGTGTGATGTGCAACACGGAATTGTTCTGCACACAGTGCAGGGGAATCGAGCCTCATCTCGCGGCGAAGGGGAAGTCTCATGGTTTTTCTCGAGTTGCGGCCGGAACCTGGGGTATATTCTCGAGTTACGACGGGGATGGCCCTTCCACCCACTAGTTTATTCAGCGACGTCAGGAGTCCTAGCTAGTCGCGAGGGACAACTCGGGATTCTCCTCGAGGCTTGCAAGGGCAATTGGGACGCCTCTCCACCTGAGGCGGGAGACCAAGTGTCCCTTTCCACGTGCCACAGGAATTCTGGGACTCCTATCAATTTTCACGAGGAGTCAGGCATCGTCTCCTTTGGAGGCACGGATCTCGGCGTACCTCTGGAGTTTTCAAAGGATGTGAGGCCTCCGGTCGTGATGAGGTGGGAAATTAGGTCTTTCTCTGTGGTCTCCACAGGGGATTCAGACATCCTTTCGTCTTGGGAGATGCATGACGAGCCTGCATTCAAGTCACTGCAGGGATATTCGGCCTTATTTCGAGTCAGGGCATCCCGGTGTCCATTCCACTTGAGGCCGCAAACTCAGGGTCACTCTCACATACCTAGAGCTGAGAGAAGCCTCCTCTTGAGGTGCTTGTGGTAAGGTGGTATTCCTCTGCAGTCGAAGCCAGGGACTAACCTCTCATCTCGAGCTGATTTTTGGTCCACGGAGCTCTTTCGTGTTGCTACAGTGACCTCAGGATCCCTCTAGCCTTGAAACAGTGTTCTTGGGGTTTCTCTGAAGTGCCATCAAGGAAATCAATACTCCTTTCATGTGTGATGTGCAACACGGAATTCCTCTGCACGCAGTGCAGTGGAATCGGGCTTCATCTCGCGGCGAGGGCGAAGTCTCATTGTTTTTCTCGAGTTGCGGCGGGAACCTGGGGTATATTCTCGAGTTACGACTGGGATGGCCCTTCCACCCACGTGTTTGTTCAGCGACGTCAGGACTCCTGCCTAGTTGCGAGGGACAACTCGGGATTCTCCTCGAGGCTTGGCAGGGCAACTGGGACGCCTCTCCAGCTGAGGCAGTAGACCAATGGTCCCTTTCCAAGTGCCACAGGAATCCTGGGACTCCTATAAAGTTTCACGAGGAGTCAGGCATCGTCTCCTTTGGAGGCACTGATCTCCGCGTACCTCTGGAGTTTTCAAGGAATGTGAGGCCTCCGGTCGCCATGAGGTGGGGAACTAGGTCTTTCTCTGTGGTCTCCACAGGGGATTCAGACATCCTTTCGTCTTGGGAGATGCAAGACGAGCCTGCATTCAAGTCACTGCAGGCATATCCGGCCTTATTTCGAGTCAGGGCATCGCAGTGCCCATTTCACTTTATGCCGCAAAATCAGGGTCCCTCTCACATACTTAGAGCTGAGAGAAGCCTCCTCTTGAGGTGCTTGTGGTAAGGTGGTATTCCTCTGGAGTCGAAGCCAGGGACTAACCTCTCATCTCGAGTTGATTTTTGGTCAACGGAGCTCTTTCGTGTTGTTACAGTGACCTCAGGATCCCTCTAGCCTTGAAACAGTGTTCTTGGGGTTTCTCTGGAGTGCCATCAAGGAAATCAAGGCTCCTTTCATGTTTGATGTGCAACACGCAATTGCTCTGCATGCAGTGCGGGGGAATCGGGCCTCATCTCGCGGCGAGGGGGAAGTCTCATGGTTTTTCTCGAGTTGCGGCGGGAACCTGGGGTATATTCTCGAGTTACGACGGGGATGGCCCTTCCACCCACGTGTTTGTTCAGCGACATCAGGACTCCTGCCTAGTTGCGAGGGACAACTCGGGATTCTCCTCGAGGCTTGGCAGGGCAATTGGGACGCCTCTCCAGCTGAGGCGGGAGACCAAGGGTCCCTTTCCGCGTGCCACAGGAATCCTGGGACTCCTATCAAGTTTCACGAGGAGTCAGGCATCGTCTCCTTTGGAGGCACTGATCTCCACGTACCTCTGGAATTTTCATAGGATGTGAGGCCTTCGGTCGCGATGAGGTGGGAAACTAAGTCCTTCTCTGTGGTCTCCACAGGGGATTCAGACATCCTTTCGTCTTGGGAGATGCAAGACGAGCCTGCATTCCAGTCACTGCAGGGATGTTCGGCCTTATTTCGAGTCAGGGCATCGCGGTGTCCATTCCACTTGAGGCCGCAAACTCAGGGTCCGTCTCACATACCTAGAGCTGAGAGAAGCCTCCTCTTGAGGTGCTTGTGGTAAGGTGGTATTCCTCTGGAGTTGAAGCCAGGGACTAACCTCTCATCTCGAGTTGATTTTTGGTCCACGGAGCTCTTTCGTGTTGCTACAGTGACCTCAGGATCCCGCTAGCCTTGAAACAGTGTTCTTGGGGTTTCTCTGGAGTGCCATCAAGGAAATCAAGGCTCCTTTCATGTGTGATGTGCAACACGGAATTGCTGTGCACCCAGTACAGGGGAATCGGGCCTCATCTCGCGGCGAGGGGGAAGTCTCATGGTTTTTCTCGAGTTGCGGCAGGCACCTGGGGTATATTCTCGAGTTACGACGGGAATGGCCCTTCCACACACGTGTTTGTTCAGCCATGTCAGGACTCCTGCCTAGTTGCGAGGGACAACTCGGGATTCTCCTCGAGGCTTGGCAGGGCAATTGGGACGCCTCTCCAGCTGAGGCGGGAGACCAAGGGTCCCTTTCCACGTGCCACAGGAATCCTGGGACTCCTATCAAGTTTCACGAGGAGTCAGGCATCGTCTCCTTTGGAGGCACTGATCTCCGCGTACCTCTGGAGTTTTCAAAGGATGTGAGGCCTCCGGTCGCCATGAGGTGGCTAACTAGGTCTTTTTCTGTGGAATCCACAGGGGATTCAGACATCCTTTCATCTTCGGAGATGCAAGACGAGCCTGCATTCAAGTCACTGCAGGGATATCCGGCTTTATTTCGAGTCAGGGCATCGCTGTGTCCATTCCACTTGAGGCCGCAAAATCAGGGTCCCTCTCACATACTTGGAGCTGAGAGAAGCCTCCTCTTGAGGTGCTTGTGGTAAGGTGGTATTCCTCTGGAGTCGAAGCCAGGGACTAACCTCTCATCTCGAGTTGATTTTTGGGCCACGGAGCTCTGTCGTGTTGCTACAGAGACCTCAGGATCCCTCTAGCCTTGAAAGAGTGTTCTTGGGGTTTCTCTGGAGTACCATCAAGGAAATCAAGGCTCCTTCCATGTTTGATGTGCAACACGGAATTGCTCTGCATGCAGTGCAGGGGAATCGGGCCTCATCTCGCGGCGAGGGGGAAGTCTCATGGTTTTTCTCGAGTTGCGGCGGGAACCTGGGGTATATTCTCGAGTTACGACTGGGATGGCCCTTCCACCCACGTGTTTGTTCAGCGACGTCAGGACTCCTGCCTAGTTGCGAGGGACAACTCGGGATTCTCCTCGAGGCTTGGCAGGGCAATTGGGACGCCTCTCCAGCTGAGGCGGGAGACCAAGGGTCCCTTTCCACGTGCCACAGGAATCCTGGGACTCCTATCAAGTTTCACGAGGAGTCAGGCATCGTCTCCTTTGGACGCACTGATCTCCACGTACCTCTGGAGTTTTCATAGGATGTGAGGCCTCCGGTCGCGATGAGGTGGGAAACTAAGTCCTTCTCTGTGGTCTCCACAGGGGATTCAGACATCCTTTCGTCTTGGGAGATGCAAGACGAGCCTGCATTCAAGTCACTGCAGGGATGTTCGGCCTTATTTCGAGTCAGGGCATCGCGGTGTCCATTCCACTTGAGGCCGCAAACTCAGGGTCCCTCTCACATACCTAGAGCTGAGAGAAGCCTCCTCTTGAAGTGCTTGTGGTAAGGTGGTATTCCTCTGGAGTCGAAGCCAGGGACTAACCTCTCATCTCGAGTTGATTTTTGGTCCACGGAGCTCTTTCGTGTTGCTACAGTGACCTCAGGATCCCGCTAGCCTTGAAACAGTGTTCTTGGGGTTTCTCTGGAGTGCCATCAAGGAAATCAAGGCTCCTTTCATGTGTGATGTGCAACACGGAATTGCTCTGCACGCAGTGCAGGGGAATCGGGCTTCATCTCGCGGCGAGGGGAAAGTCTCATGGTTTTTCTCGAGTTGCGGCGGGAACCTGGGGTATATTTTCGAGTTAAGACGGGGATGGCCCTTCCACATACATCTTTGTTCAGCGACGTCAGGACTCCTGCCTAGTTGCGAGGGACAACTCGGGATTCGCCTCGAGGCTTGGCAGGGCAATTGAGACGCCTCTCCAGCTGAAGCGGGAGACCAAGGGTCCCTTTCCACGTGCCACAGGAATCCTGGGCCTCCTATCAAGTTTGACGAGGAGTCAGGCATCGTCTCCTTTGGAGGAACTGATCTCCGCATACCTCTGGAGTTTTCAAAGGATGTGAGGCCTCCGGTCGTGATGAGGTGGGGAACTAGGTCTTTCTCTGCGGTCTCCAGAGGGGATTCAGACATCTTTTCGTCTTGGGAGATGCAAGACGAGCCTGCATTCAAGTCACTGCAGGGTATCCGGCCTTATTTCGCGTCAGGGCATCGCAGTGTCCATTCCACTTGAGGCCGCAAACTCAGGGTCCCTCTCACATACCTAGAGCTGAGAGAAGCCTCCTCTTGAGGTGCTTGTGGTAAGGTGGTATTCCTCTGGAGTCGAAGCCACGGACTAACCCCTCATGTCGAGTTGATTTTTGGTCCACGGAGCTCTTTCGTGTTGCTACAGTGACCTCAGGATCCCTCTAGCCTGGAAACAGTGTTCTTGGGGTTTCTTTGGAGTGCCATAAAGGAAATCAAGGCTCCTTTCATGTGTGATGTGCAACACGGAATTGCTCTGCACGCAGTGAAGGGAATCGGGCCTCATCTCGCGGCGAGGGGGAAGTCTCATGGTTTTTCTCGAGTTGCGGCGGGAACCTGGGGTATATTCTCGAGTTACGACGGGGATGGTCCTTCCACACACGTGTTTGTTCAGCGACGTCAGGATTCCTGCCTAGTTGTGAGGGACAACTCGGGATTCTCCTCGAGACTTGGCAGGGCAATTGGGACGCCTCTCCAGCTGAGGCGGGAGACCAAGGGTCCCTTTCCACGTGCCACAGGAATCCTGGAACTCCTATCAAGTTTCACGAGGAGTCAGGCATCGTCTCCTTTGGAGGCACTGATCTCTGCGTACCTCTGGAGTTATGAAAGGATGTGAGGCCTCCGGTCGCGATGAGGTGGGGAACTAGGTCTTTCTCTGTGGTCTCCACAGGGGATTCAGACATCCTTTCATCTTGGGAGATGCAAGACGAGCCTGCATTCAAGTCACTGCAGGGATATCCGGCCTTATTTCGAGTCAGGGCATCGCGGTGTCCATTCCACTTGAGGCCGCAAACTCAGGGTCCCTCTCACATACCTAGAGCTGAGAGAAGCCTCCTCTTGAGGTGCTTGTGGTAAGGTGGTATTCTTCTGGAGTCGAAGCCAGGGACTAACCTCTCATCTCGAGTTGATTTTTGTTCCATGGAGCTCTTTTGTGTTGCTACAGTGACCTCAGGATCCCTCTAGCCTTGAAACAGTGTTCTTGGGGTTTCTCTGGAGTGCCATCAAGGAAATCAAGGCTCCTTTCATGTGTGATGTGCAACACGGAATTCCTCTGCACGCAGTGCAGGGGAATCGGGCCTCATCTCGGGGCGAGGGGGAAGTCTCATGGTTTTTCTCGAGGCGGGAACCTGGGGTATATTCTCGAGTTACGACGGGGATGGCCCTTCCACCCACGTGTTTGTTCAGCCACGTCAGAACTCCTGCCTAGTTGCGAGGGACAACTCGGGATTCTCCTCGAGGCTGGGCAGGGCAATTGGGACGCCTCTCCATCTGTGGCCGTAGACCAAGTGTCCCTTTCCACGTGCCACAGGAATCCTCGGACTCCTATCAAGTTTCACGAGGAGTCAGGCATCGTCTCCTTTGGAGGCACTGATCTCCGCGTACCTCTGGAGTTTTCAAAGGATGTGAGGCTTCCGGTCGCAATGAGGTGGGGAACTAGGTCTTTCTCTGTGGTCTCCACAGGGGATTCAGACATCCTTTCGTCTTGGGAGATGCAAGACGAGCCTGCATTCAAGTCACTGCGGGGATATCGGGCCTTATTTCGAGCCAGGGCATCGCGGTGTCCATTCCACTTGAGGCCGCAAACTCAGGGTCCCTCTCACATACCTAGAGCTGAGAGAAGCCTCCTCTTGAGGTGCTTGTGGTAAGGTGGTATTCCTCTGGAGTCGAAGCCAGGGACTAACCTCTCATCTGGAGTTGATTTTTGGTCCACGGAGCTCTTTCGTTTTGCTACCTTGACCTCAGTTTCCCTCTAGCCTTAAAACAGTTTTCTTGGGGATTCTATGGAGTGCCATCAAGGAAATTAAGGCTCCTCTCATGTGTGATGTGCAACACGGAATTGCTCTGCACGCAGTGCAGGATATCGGGCCTCATCTCGCGGCGAGGGGGCAGTCTCATGGTTTTTCTCGAGTTGCGGCGGGAACCTGGGGTGTATTCTCGAGTTACGACGGGGATGGCCATTCCACCAACGTGTTTGTTCAGCGACGTCAGGACTCCTGCCTAGTTGCGAGGGACAACTCGGTATCCTCCTCGAGGATTGGCAGGGCAATTGGGACGCCTCTCCAGCTGAGGCGGGAGACTAAGGGTCCCTTTCCACGTGCCACTGGAATCCTGGAACTCCTATCAAGTTTCACGAGGAGTCAAGCATCGTCTCCTTTGGAGGCACTGATCTCCGCGTACCTCTCGAGTTTTTAAAGATGTGAGGCCTCCGGTCGCGATGAGGTGGGAAACTAGGTCTTTCTCTGTGGTCTCCACAGGGGATTCAGAAATCCTTTCGTCTTGGGAGATGCAAGACGAGCCTGCATTCAAGTCACTGCAGGGATATCTGGCCTTATTTCACGTCAGGGCATCGCAGTGTCCATTCCACTTGAGGCCGCAAACTCAGGGTCCCTCTCACATACCTAGAGCTGAGAGAAGCCTCCTCTTGAGGTGCTTGTGGTAAGGTGGTATTCCTCTGGAGTCGAAGCCAGGGACTAACCTCTCATCTCGAGTTGATTTTTGGTTCACAGAGCTCTTTCGTGTGGCTACAGTTACCTCAGGATCCCTGTAGCCTTGAAACAGTGTTCTTGGGGTTTCTCTGGAGTGCCATCAAGGAAATCAAGGATCTTTTAACGTGTGATGTGCAACACGGAATTGCTCTGCACGCAGTGCAGGGGAATCAGGCCTCATCTCGCCGCGAGGGGGACGTCTCATGGTTTTTCTCGAGTTGCGGCGGGAACCTGGGGTATATTCTCGAGTTACGACGGGGATGGCCCTTCCACACACGTGTTTGTTCAGCGACGTCAGGACTCCTGCCTAGTTGCGAGGGACAACTCGGGATTCGCCTCCAGGCTTGGCAGGGAAATTGGGATGCCTCTCCAGCTGAGGCAGGGGACCAAGGGTCCCTTTCCACGTGCCACAGGAATCCTGGGACTCCTATCAAGTTTCACGAGGAGTCAGGCATCGTCTCCTTTGGCGGCACTGATCTCCGCGTACCTCTGGAGTTTTCAAAGGATGTGAGGCCTCCGGTCGCGATGAGGTGGGGAACTAGGTTTTTCTCTGTGGTCTCCACAGGGGATTCAGACATCCTTTCGTCTTGGGAGATGCAAGACGAGCCTTCATTCAAGTCACTGCAGGGATATCCGGCCTTATTTCGCGTCAGGGCATCACAGTGTCCATTCCACTTGTGGCCGCAGACTCAGGGTCCCTCTCACATACCTAGAGCTGAGAGAAGCCTCCTCTTGAGATGCTTGTGGTAAGGTGGTATTCGTCTGGAGTCGAAGCCAGGGACTAACCTCTCATCTCGAGTTGATTTTTGGTCCACGGAGCTCTTTCTTGTGGCTACAGTGACCTCAGGATCCCTCTAGCCTTGAAACAGTGTTCTTGGGGTTTCTCTGGAGTGCCATCAAGGAAATCAAGGCTCTTTAATGTGTGATGTGCAAGACGGAATTGCTCTGCACGCAGTGCAGGGGAATCGGGCCTCATCTCGCGGAGAGGGGGAAGTCTCATGGTTTTTCTCGAGTTGCGGCGGGAACCTGGGGTATATTCTCGAGTTACGACGGGGATGGCCCTTCCACACACGTGTTGGTTCAACCATGTCAGGACTCCTGCTTAGTTGCGAGGGACAACTCGGGATTCTCCTCCAGGCTTGGCAGGGCAATTGGGACGCCTCTCCAGCTGAGGCGGGAGACCAAGGGTCCCTTTCCACGTGCCACAGGAATCCTGGGACTCCTATCAAGTTTCCCGAGGAGTCAGGCATCCTCTCCTTTGGAGGCACTGATCTACGCGTACCTCTGGAGTTTTCAAAGGATGTGAGGCCTCCGGTCGCGATGAGGTGGGGAACTAGGTCTTTCTCTGTGGTCTCCACAGGGGATTCAGACATCCTTTCGTCTTGGGAGATGCAAGACGAGCCTGCATTCAAGTCACTGCAGGGATATCCGGCCTCATTTCGAGTCAGGGCATCCCGGTATCCATTCCACTTGAGGCCGCAAACTCAGGGTCCTTTTCACATACTTAGAGCTGAGAGAAGCCTCCTGTTGAGGTGCTTGTGGTAAGGTAGTAGTCCTCTGGAGTCGAAGCCAGTGACTATCCTCTCATCTCGAGTTGATTCTTGATCCACGGAGCTCTTTCGTGTTCCTACAGAGACCTCAGGATCCCGCTAGCCTTGAAACAGTGTTCTTGGGGTTTCTCTGGAGTGCCATCAAGGAAATCAAGGCTCCTTTCATGTGTGATGTGCAACACGGTATTGCTCTGCACGCAGTGCAGGGGAATCGGGCCTCATCTCGCGGCGAGGGGGAAGTCTCATGGTTTTTCTCGAGTTGCGGCGGGAACCTGGGGTATATTCTCGAGTTACGACGGGGATGGCCCTTCCACCCACGTGTTTGTTCAGCGACGTCAGGACTCCTGCCTAGTTGTGAGGGACAACTCGGGATTGTCCTCGAGGCTTGGCAGGGCAATTGGGACGCCTCTCCAGCTGAGGCGGGAGACCATGTGTCCCTTTCCACGTGCCACAGGAATCCTGGGACTCCTATCAAGTTTCACTAGGAGTCAGGCATCGTCTCCTTTGGAGGCACTGATCTCCGCGTACCTCTGGAGCTTTCAAAGGATGTGAGGCCTCCGGTCGGGATGAGGTGGGGAACTAGGTCTTTCGCTGTGGTCTCCACAGGGGATTCAGACATCCTTTCGTCTTGGGAGATGCAAGACGAGCCTGCATTCAAGTCACTGCAGGGATATCCGGCCTTATTTCGCGTCAGGGCATCGCAGTGTCCATTCCACTTGAGGCCGCAAACTCAGGGTCCCTCTCACATACCTAGAGCTGAGAGAAGCCTCCTCTTGAGGTGCTTGTGGTTAGGTGGTATTCCTCTGGAGTCGAAGCCAGGGACTAACCTCTCATCTCGTGTTGATTTTTGGTCCATGGAGCTCTTTCGTGTTGCTACAGTGACCTCAGGATCCCTCTAACCTTGAAACAGTGTTCCTGGGGTTTCTCTGGAGTGCCATCAAGGAAATCAAGGCTCCTTTCATGTGTGATGTGCAACACACAATTGCTCTGCACGCAGTGCAGGGGAATCGGGCCTCATCTCACGGCGAGGGGGAAGTCTCATGCTTTTTCTCGAGTTGCGGCGGGAACCTGGGGTATATTCTCGAGTTACGACGTGGATGGCCCTTCCACACACGTGTTTGTTCAGCGACGGCAGGACTCCTGCCTAGTTGCGAGGGACAACTCGCGATTCTCCCCGAGGCTTGACAGGGCAATTGGGACGCCTCTCCAGCTGAGGCGGGAGACCAAGGATCCCTTTCCACGTGCCACAGGAATCCTGGGACTCCTATCAATTTTCTCGAGGAGTCACGAATCGTCTCCTTTGGAGGCACTGATCGCCGCGTACTTCTGGATTTTTCAAAGGATGTGAGGCCTCCGGTCGCCATGAGTTGGGGAAATAGGTCTTTCTCTGTGGTCTCCACAGGGGATTCAGACATCCTTTCGTCTTGGGAGATGCAAGACGAGCCTGCATTCAAGTCACTGCAGGGATATCCGGCCTTATTTCGAGTCAGGGCATCGCGGTGTCCATTCCACTTGAGGCCGCAAATTCAGGGTCCCTCTCACATACATAGAGCTGAGAGAAGCCTCCTCTTCAGGTGCTTGTGGTAAGGTGGTATTCCTCTGGAGTCGAAGCCAGGGACTAATTTCTCATCTCGAGTTGATTTTTGGTCCACAGAGCTCTTTCGTGTTGCTACAGTGACCTCAGGATCCCTCTAGCCTTGAAACAGTGTTCTTGGGTTTGCTCTGGAGTGCCATCAAGGAAATCAAGGCTCCTTTCATGTGTGATGTGCAACACGGAATTGCTCTGCACGCAGTGCAGGGGAATCGGGCCTCATCTCGCGGCGAGGGGGAAGTCTCATGGTTTTTCTCGAGTTGCGGCGGGAACCTGGGGTATATTCTCGAGTTACGACGGGGATGGCCCTTCCACACACGTGTTTGTTCAGCGACGGCAGGACTCTTGCCTAGTTGCGAGGGACAACTCGGGATTCTCATCGAGGCTTGGCAGGGCAATTGGGACGCCTCTCCAGCTGAGGCGGGAGACCAAGGGTGCCTTTCCACGTGCCACAGGAATCCTGGGACTCCTATCAAGTTTCACGAGGAGTCAGGCATCGTCTCCTTTGGAGGCACTGATCTCCGCGTACCTCTGGAGTTTTCAAAGGATGTGAGGGCTCCGGTCGCGATGACGTGGTGAACAAGGTCTTTCTCTGTGGTCTTCACAGGGGATTCAGACATCCTTTCATCTTGGGAGATGCAAGACGAGCCTGCATTCAAGTCACTGCAGGGATATCCGGCCTAATTTCGAGTCAGGGCATCGCGGTGTCCATTCCACTTGAGGCCGTAAACTCAGGGTCCCTCTCACATACCTAGAGCTGAGAGAAGCCTCCTTGTGAGGTGCTTGTGGTAAGGTGGTATTCCTCTGGAGTCGAAGCCAGGGACTAACCTCTCATCTCGAGTTGATTTTTCGTCCACGGAGCTCTTTCCTGTTGCTACAGTGACCTCAGGATCCCTCTAGCCTTGAAACAGTGTTCTTGGGGTTTCTCTGGAGTGCCATCAAGGAAATCAAGGCTCCTGTCATGTGTGATGTGCAACACGGAATTGCTCTGCACGCAGTGCAGGGGAATCAGGCCTCATCTCGCAGCGAGGGGGAAGTCTCATGGTTTTTCTCGAGTTGCGGTGGGAACCTGGGGTATATTCTCGAGTTACGACGGGGATGGCCCTTACACACACGTGTTTGTTCAGCGACGGCAGACTCCTGCCTAGTTGCGAGGGACAACTCGGGATTCTCCTCGAGGCTTGGCAGGGCAATTAGGACGCCTCTTCAGCTGAGGCGGGAGACCAAGGGTCCCTTTCCACGTGCTACGGGAATCCTGGGACTCCTATCAAGTTTCCCGAGGAGTCAGGCATCGTCTCCTTTGGAGGCACTGATCTCCGCGTACCTCTGGAGTTTTCAAAGGATGTGAGGCCTCCGGTCGCGATGAGGTGGGGAACTAGGTCTATTTCTGTGGTCTCCACAGGGTATTCAGACATCCTTTCATCTTGGGAGATGCAAGACGAGCCTGCATTCAAGTCACTGCTGGGATATCCTGCCTTATTTCGAGTCAGGGCATCGCAGTGTCCATTCCACTTGAGGCCGCAAACTCAGGGTCCCTCTCACATACCTAGAGCTGAGAGAAGCCTCCTCTTGAGGTGCTTGTGGTAAGGTGGTATTCCTCTGGAGTCGAAGCCAGGGACTAACCTCTCATCTCGAGTTGATTCTTGGTCCACGGAGCTCTTTCGTGTGGCTACAGTGACCTCAGGATCCCTCTAGCCTTGAAACAGTGTTCTTGGGGTTTCTCTGGAGTACCATCAAGGAAATCAAGGCTCCTTCCATGTTTGATGTGCAACACGGAATTGCTCTGCATACAGTGCAGGGGAATCATGCCTCATCTCGCGGCGAGGGGGAAGTCTCATGGTTTTTCTCGAGTTGCGGCGGGAACCTGGGGTATATTCTCGAGTTACGACTGGGAAGGCCCTTCCACCCACGTGTTTGTTCAGCGGCGTGAGGACTCCTGCCTAGTTGGGAGGGACAACTCGGGATTCTCCTCGAGGCTTGGCAGGGCAATTGGGACGCCTCTCCAGCTGAGGCAGGAGACCAAGGGTCCCTTTCCACGTGCCACAGGAATCCTGGGACTCCTATCAAGTTTCACGAGGAGTCAGGCATCGTCTCCTTTGGAGGCACTGATCTCCGCGTACCTCTGGGGTTTTCAAAGGATGTGAGGCCTCCGGTCGCCATGAGGTGGGGAACTCGGTCTTTCTCTGTGGTCTCCACAGGGGATTCAGACATCCTTTCGTCTTGGGAGATGCAAGACGAGCCTGCATTCAAGTCAGTGCAGGGATATCCGGCCTTATTTCGAGCCAGGGCATCGCGGTGTCCATTCCACTTGAGGCCGCAAACTCAGGGTCCCTCTCACATACCCAGAGCTGAGAGAAGCCTCCTCTTGAGGTGCTTGTGGTAAGGTGGTATTCCTCTGGAGTCGAAGCCAGGGACTAACCTCTCATATCTAGTTGATTTTTGGTCCACAGAGCTCTTTCGTGTTGCTACAGTGAACTCAGGATCCCTCTAGCCTTGAAAGAGTGTTCTTGGGGTTTCTCTGGAGTGCCATCAAGGAAATCAAGGCTCCTTTCATGTGTGATGTGCAACACGGAATTGCTCTACACGCAGTGCAGGGGAATCGGGCCTCATCTCGCGGCGAGGGGGAAGTCTCATGGTTTTTCTCGAGTTGCGGCGGGAACCTGGGGTATATTCTCGAGTTACGTCGGGGATGGCCCTTCCACACACGTGTTTGTTCAGCGACATCAGGACTCCTGCCTAGCTGCGAGGGACAACTCGGGATTCTCCTCAAGGCTTGGCAGGGCAATTGGGACGCCTCTCCACCTGAGGCGGGAGAACAAGGGTCCCTTTCCAAGTGCCACAGGAATCCTTGGACTCCTATCAAGTTGCACGAGGAGTCAGGCATCGTCTCCTTTGGAGGCACTGATCTCCGCATACCTCTGGAGTTTTCAAAGGATGTGAGGCCTCCGGTCGCGATGAGGTGGTGAACTAGGTCTTTCACTGTGGTCTCCACAGGGGATTCAGACATCCTTTCATCTTGGGAGATGCAAGACGAGCCTGCATTCAAGTCACTGCAGGGATATCCGGCCTTATTTCGAGTCAGGGCATCGCGGTGTCCATTCCACTTGAGGCCGCAAACTCAGGGTCCCTCTCACATAGCTAGAGCTGAGAGAAGCCTCCTCTTGAGGTGCTTTTGGTATGGTGGTATTCCTCTGGAGTCGAAGCCAGGGACTAACCTCTCATCTCGAGTTGATTTTTGGTCCACGGAGCTCTTTCTTGTTGCTACAGTGACCTCAGGATCCCTCTAGCCTGGAAACAGTGTTCTTGGGGTTTCTCTGGAGTGCCATCAAGGAAATCAAGGCTCCTTTCATGTGTGATGTGCAACACGGAATTGCTCTGCATGCAGTGCAGGGGAATCAGGCCTCATCTCGCGGCGAGGGGGAAGTCTCATGGTTTTTCTCGAGTTGCGGCGGGAACCTGGGCTATATTCTCGAGTTACGACGGGGATGGCCCTTCCACACACGTGTTTGTTCAGCCAAGTCAGGACTCCTGCCTAGTTGCGAGGGACAACTCGGGATTCTCCTCGAGGCTTGGCAGGGCAATTGGGATGCCTCTCCAGGTGAGGAGGGAGACCAAGTGTCCCTTTCCACGTGCCACAGGAATCCTGGGACTCCTATCAAGTTTCATGAGGAGTCAGGCATCGTCTCCTTTGGAGGCACTGATCTCCGCGTACCTCTGGAGTTTTCAAAGGATTTGAGCCCTCCGGTCGCCATGAGGTGGGGAACTAGGTCTTTCTCTGTGGTCTCCACAGGGGATTCGGACATCCTTTCATCTTGGGAGATGCAAGACGCGCCTGCATTCAAGTCACTGCAGGGATATCCAGCCTTATTTTGCATCAGGGCATCGCAGTGTCCATTTCACTTGAGGCCGCAAAATCAGGGTCCCTCTCACATACCTAGAGCTGAGAGAAACCTCCTCTTGAGGTGCTTGTGGTAAGGTGGTATTCCTCTGGAGTCGAAGCCAGGGACTAACCTCTCATCTCGAGTTGATTTTTCTTCCATGGAGCTCTTTCATGTTGCTACAGTGACCTCAGAATCCCTCTAGCCTTGAAACAGTGTTCTTGGGGTTTCTCTGGAGTGCCATCAAGGAAATCAAGGCTCCTTTCATGTGTGATGTGCAACACGGAATTGCTCTGCACGCACTGCAGGGGAATCAGGCGTCATCTCGCGGCGAGGGGGAAGTCTCATGGTTTTTCTCGAGTTGCGGCGGGAACCTGGGGTATATTCTCGAGTTACGACGGGGATGGCCCTTCCACCCACGTGTTTGTTCAGCGACGTCAGGACTCCTGCCTAGTTGCGAGGGACAACTCGGGATTCTCCTCGAGGCTTGGCAGGGCAATTGGGACGCCTCTCCAGCTGAGGCGGGAGACCAAGGGTCCCTTTCCCCGTGCCACAGGAATCCTGGGACTGCTATCAAGTTTCACGAGGAGTCAGGCATCGTCTCCTTTGGAGGCACTGATCTCATTGTACCTCTGGAATTTTCAAAGGATGTGAGGCCTCCGGTCGCGATGAGGTGGTGAACTAGGTCTTTCTCTGTGGTCTCCACAGGGGATTCAGACATCCTTTCGTCTTGGGAGATACAAGACGAGCCTGCATTCAAGTCACTGCAGGGATATCCGGCCTTATTTCGAGTGAGGGCATCGCAGTGTCCATTCCACTTGAGGCCGCAAACTCAGGGTCCCTCTCACAAACCTAGAGCTGAGAGAAGCCTCCTGAGGTGCTTGTGGTAAGGTGGTATTCCTCTGGAGTCGAAGCCAGGGACTAACCTCTCATCTCGAGTTGATTCTTGGTCCAGCGGAGCTCTTTTGCGTTGCTACAGTGACCTCTGGATCCCTCTAGCCTTGAAACAGTATTCTTGGGGTTTCTCTGGAGTGCCATCAAGGAAATCAAGGCTCCTTTCATGTGTGATGTGCAACACGGAATTGTTCTGCACGCAGTGCAGGGGAATCGGGCCTCATCTCGCGGCGAGGGGGTAGTCTCATGGTTTTTCTCGAGTTGCGGAGGGAACCTGGAGTATATTCTCGAGTTACGACGTGGATGGCCCTTCCACCCACGTGTTTGTTCAGCGACGTCAGGACTCCTGCCTAGTTGCGAGGGACAACTCGGGATTCTCCTCGAGGCTTGGTAGGGCAATTGGGACGCCTCTCCAGCTGAGGCGGGAGACCAAGGGTCCCTTTCCACGTGCCACAGGAATCCTGGGACTGCTATCAAGTTTCACGAGGAGTCAGGCATCGGCTCCTTTGGAGTCACTGATCTCCGCGTACCTCTGGAGTTTTCAAAGCATGTGAGGCCTCCGGTCGCGATGAGGTGGGGAACTAGGTCTTTCTCTGTGGTCTCCACAGGGCATTCAGACATCCTTTCGTCTTGGGAGATACAAGACGAGCCTGCATTCAAGTCACTGCAGGGATATCCGGCCTTATTTCGAGTGAGGGCATCGCGGTGTCCATTTCACTTGAGGCCGCAAACTCAGGGTCCCTCTCACAAACCTAGAGCTGAGAGAAGCCTCCGGAGGTGCTTATGGTAAGGTGGTATTCCTCTGGAGTCGAAGCCAGGGACTAACCTCTCACCTCGAGTTGATTCTTGGTCCACGGAGCTCTTTCATGTTGCTACAGTGACCTCAGGATGCCTCTAGCCTTGAAACAGTATTCTTGGGGTTTCTCTGAAGTGCCATCAAGGAAATCAAGGCTCCTTTCATGTGTGATGTGCAACACGGAATTGCTCTGCACGCAGTGCAGGGGAATCGGGCCTCATCTTGCGGCGAGGGGGAAGTCTCATGGTTTTTCTCGAGTTGTGGCGAAAACCTGGGGTATATTCTCGAGTTACGACGGGGATGGCCCTTCCACACACGTGTTTATTCAGCGACGTCAGGTCTCCTGCCTAGTTGCGAGGGACAACTCGGTATTCTCCTCAAGGCTTGGCAGGGCAATTGGAACGCCTCTCCAGCTGAGGCGGGAGACCAAGGGTCCCTTTCCGCGTGCCACAGGAATCCTGGGACTCCTATCAAGTTTCACGAGTAGTCAGGCATCGTCTCCTTTGGAGGCACTGATCTCCGCGTACCTCTGGAATTTTCAAAGAATGTGAGGCCTCCGGTCGCGATGAGGTGGGGAACTAGGTCTTTCTCTGTGGTCTCCACAGGGGATTCAGACATCCTTTATCTTGGGAGATGCAAGACGAGCCTGCATTCAAGTCACTGCAGGGATATCCGGCCTTATTTCGAGTCAGGGCATCGCGGTGTCCATTCCACTTGAGGCCGCAAACTCAGGGTCCCTCTCACATACCTAGAGCTGAGAGAAGCCTCCTCTTGAGGTGCTTGTGGTAAGGTGGTGTTCCTCTGGAGTCAAAGCCAGGGACTAACCTCTCATCTCGAGTTGATTTTTGGTCCACGGAGCTCTTTCGTGTTGCTACAGTGACCTCAGGATCCCTCTAGCCTTGAAAAAGTGTTCTTGGGGTTTCTCTGGAGTGCCATCAAGGAAATCAAGGCTCCTTTCATGTGTGATATGCAACACGGAATTGCTCTGCACGCAGTGCAGGGGAATCGGGCCTCATCTCGCGGCGAGGGGGAAGTCTCATGGTTTTTCTCGAGTTGCGGCAGGAACCTGGGGTATATTCTCGAGATACGACGGGGATGGCCCTTCCACCCACGTGTTTGTTCAGCGACGTCAGGACTCCTGCCTAGTTGCGAGGGACAACTCGGGATTCTCCTCGAGGCTTGGCAGGGCAATTGGGACGCCTCTCCAGCTGAGGCGGGAGACCAAGGGTCCCTTTCCACGTGCCACAGGAATCCTGGGACTCCTATGAAGTTTCACGAGGAGTCAGGCATCGTCTCCTTTGGAGGCACTGATCTCCGCGTACCTCTGAAGTTTTCAAAGGATGTGAGGCCTCCGGTCGCGATGAGGTGGGGAACAAGGTCTTTCTCTGTGGTCTCCACAGGGGATTCAGACATCCTTTCGTCTTGGGAGATGCAAGACGAGCCTGCATTCAAGTCACTGCAGGGATATCCGGCCTTATTTCGAGTCAGGGCATCGCGGTGTCCATTCCACTTGAGGCTGCAAACTCAGGGTCCCTCTCACATAGCTAGAGCTGAGAGAAGCCTCCTCTTGAGGTGCTTGTGGTAAGGTGGTATTCGTCTGGAATCGAAGCCAGGGACTAACCTCTCATCTCGAGTTGATTTTTGGTCCACGGAGCTCTTTCCTGTTGCTACAGTGACCTCAGGATGCCTCTAGCCTTGAAACAGTGTTCTTGGGGTTTCTCTGGAGTGCCATCAAGGAAATCAAGTCTCATTTCATGTGTGATGTGCAACACGGAATTGCTCTGCATGCAGTGCAGGGGAATCGTGCCTCATCTTGCGGCGAGGGGGATGTCTCATGGTTTTTCTCGAGTTGTGGCGAGAACCTGGGGTATATTCTCGAGTTACGACGGGGATGGCCCTTCCACCCACGTGTTTGTTCAGCGACGTCAGGACTCCTGCCTAGTTGCGAGGGACAACTCGGGATTCTCCTCGAGGCTTGGCAGGGCAATTGGAACGCCTCTCCAGCTGAGGCGGGAGAGCAAGGGTCCCTTTCCGCGTGCCACAGGAATCCTGGGACTCCTATCAAGTTTCACGAGAAGTCAGGCATCGTCTCCTTTGGAGGCACTGATCTCCGCATACCTCTGGAGTTTTCAAAGAATGTGAGGCCTCCGGTCGCGATGAGGTGGGGAACTAGGTCTTTGTCTGTGGTCTCCACAGGGGATTCAGACATCTTTTCATCTTGGGAGATGCAAGACGAGCCTGCATTCAAGTCACTGCAGGGATATCCGGCCTTATTTCGAGTCAGGGCATCGCGGTGTCCATTCCACTTGAGGCCGCAAACTCAGGGTCCCTCTCACATACCTAGAGCTGAGAGAAGCCTCCTCTTGAGGTGCTTGTGGTAAGGTGGTGTTCCTCTGGAGTCAAAGCCAGGGACTAACCTCTCATCTCGAGTTGATTTTTGGTCCACGGAGCTCTTTCGTGTTGCTACAGTGACCTCAGGATCCCTCTAGCCTTGAAACAGTGTTCTTGGGGTTTCTCTGGAGTGCCATCAAGGAAATCAAGGCTCCTTTCATGTGTGATATGCAACACGGAATTGCTCTGCACGCAGTGCAGGGGAATCGGGCCTCATCTCGCGGCGAGGGGGAAGTCTCATGGTTTTTCTCGAGTTGCGGCAGGAACCTGGGGTATATTCTCGAGATACGACGGGGATGGCCCTTCCACCCACGTGTTTGTTCAGCGACGTCAGGACTCCTGCCTAGTTGCGAGGGACAACTCGGGATTCTCCTCGAGGCTTGGCAGGGCAATTGGGACGCCTCTCCAGCTGAGGCGGGAGACCAAGGGTCCCTTTCCACGTGCCACAGGAATCCTGGGACTCCTATGAAGTTTCACGAGGAGTCAGGCATCGTCTCCTTTGGAGGCACTGATCTCCGCGTACCTCTGAAGTTTTCAAAGGATGTGAGGCCTCCGGTCGCGATGAGGTGGGGAACAAGGTCTTTCTCTGTGGTCTCCACAGGGGATTCAGACATCCTTTCGTCTTGGGAGATGCAAGACGAGCCTGCATTCAAGTCACTGCAGGGATATCCGGCCTTATTTCGAGTCAGGGCATCGCGGTGTCCATTCCACTTGAGGCTGCAAACTCAGGGTCCCTCTCACATAGCTAGAGCTGAGAGAAGCCTCCTCTTGAGGTGCTTGTGGTAAGGTGGTATTCGTCTGGAATCGAAGCCAGGGACTAACCTCTCATCTCGAGTTGATTTTTGGTCCACGGAGCTCTTTCCTGTTGCTACAGTGACCTCAGGATGCCTCTAGCCTTGAAACAGTGTTCTTGGGGTTTCTCTGGAGTGCCATCAAGGAAATCAAGTCTCATTTCATGTGTGATGTGCAACACGGAATTGCTCTGCATGCAGTGCAGGGGAATCGTGCCTCATCTTGCGGCGAGGGGGATGTCTCATGGTTTTTCTCGAGTTGTGGCGAGAACCTGGGGTATATTCTCGAGTTACGACGGGGATGGCCCTTCCACCCACGTGTTTGTTCAGCGACGTCAGGACTCCTGCCTAGTTGCGAGGGACAACTCGGGATTCTCCTCGAGGCTTGGCAGGGCAATTGGAACGCCTCTCCAGCTGAGGCGGGAGAGCAAGGGTCCCTTTCCGCGTGCCACAGGAATCCTGGGACTCCTATCAAGTTTCACGAGAAGTCAGGCATCGTCTCCTTTGGAGGCACTGATCTCCGCATACCTCTGGAGTTTTCAAAGAATGTGAGGCCTCCGGTCGCGATGAGGTGGGGAACTAGGTCTTTGTCTGTGGTCTCCACAGGGGATTCAGACATCTTTTCATCTTGGGAGATGCAAGACGAGCCTGCATTCAAGTCACTGCAGGGATACCCGGCCTTATTTCGAGTCAGAGCATCGCGGTGTCCATTCCACTTGAGGCCGCAAACTCAGGGTACCTCTGACATACCTAGAGCTGAGAGAAGCCTCCTCTTGAGGTGCTTGTGGTAAGGTGGTATTCCTCTGGAGTCGAAGCCAGGGACTAACCTCTCATCTCGAGTTGATTTTTGGTCCACGGAGCTCTTTTGTGTTGCTACAGTGACCTCAGGATCCCTCTAGCCTTGAAACAGTGTTCTTGGGGTTTCTCTGGAGTGCCATCAAGGAAATCAAGGCTCCTTTCATGTGTGATGTGCAACACGGAATTGCTCTGCACGCAGTGCAGGGGAATCGGGCCTCATCTCGCAGCGAGGGGGAAGTCTCATGGTTTTTCTCGAGTTGCGGCGGGAACCTGGGGTATATTCTCAAGTTACCACGGGGATGGACCTTCCACCCACGTGTTTCTTCAGCGACATCAGGACTCCTGCCTAGTTGCGAGGGACAACTCGGGATTCTCCTCGAGGCTTGGCATGGGAATTGGGACGCCTCTCCAGCTGAGGCGGGAGACCAAGGGTCCCTTTCCACGTGCCACAGGAATCCTGGGACTCCTATCAAGTTTCACGAGGAGTCAGGCATCGTCTCCTTTGGAGGCACTGATCTCCGCGTACCTCTGGAGTTTTCAAAAGATTTGAGGCCTCTGGTCGCGATGAGGTGGGGAACTAGGTCTTTCTCTGTGGTCTCCACAGGGGATTCAGACATCCTTTCGTCTTGGGAGATGCAAGACGAGCCTGCATTCAAGTCACTGCAGGGATATCCGGCCTTATTTCGACTCAGGGCATCGCGGTGTCCATTCCACTTGAGGCTGCAAACTCAGGGTCCCTCTCACATAGCTAGAGCTGAGAGAAGCCTCCTCTTGAGGTGCTTGTGGTAAGGTGGTATTCCTCTGGAGTCGAAGCCAGGGACTAACCTCTCATCTCGAGTTGATTTTTGGTCCACGGAGCTCTTTCGTGTTGCTACAGTGACCTCAGGATCCCTCTAGCCTTGAAACAGTGTTCTTGGGGTTTCTCTGGAGTGCCATCAAGGAAATCAAGGCTCCTTTCATATTTGATGTGCAACACGGAATTGCTCTGCACGCAGTGCAGGGGAATCGGGCCTCATCTCGCGGTGAGGGGGAAGTCTCATTGTTTTTCTCGAGTTGCGGCGGGAACCTGGGGTATATTCTCGAGTTACGACGGGGATGGCCCTTCCACCCACGTGTTTGTTCAGCGACGTCAGGACTCCTGCCTAGTTGGGAGGGACAACTCGGGATTCTCCTCGAGGCTTGGCAGGGCAATTGGGACGCCTCTCCAGCTGAGGCGGGAGACCAAGGGTCCCTTTCCACGTGCCACAGGAATCCTGGGACTCCTATCAAGTTTCACGAGGAGTCAGGCATCGTCTCCTTTGGAGGCACTGATCTTCGCTTACCTCTGGCGTTTTCAAAGGATGTGAGGCCTCCGGTCGCCATGAAGTGGGGAACTAGGTCTTCCTCTGTGGTCTCCAAAGGTGATTCAGACATCCTTTCGTCTTGGGAGATGCAAGACGAGCCTGCATTCAAGTCACTGCAGGGATATCCGGCCTTATTTCGAGTCAGGGCATCGCGGTGTCCTTTCCACATGAGGCCGCAATCTCAGGGTCCCGCTCACATACCTAGAGCTGAGAGAAGCCTCCTCTTGAGGTGCTTGTGGTAAGGTGGTTTCCTCTGGAGTCGAAGCCAGGGACTAACCTCTCATCTCGAGTTGATTTTTGGTCCACGGAGCTCTTTCCTGTAGCTACAGTGACCTCAGGATCCCTCTAGCCTGGAAACAGTGTTCTTGGGGTTTCTCTGGAGTGCCATCAAGGAAATCAAGTCTCATTTCATGTGTGATGTGCAACACGGAATTGCTCTGCATGCAGTGCAGGGGAATCGGGCCTCATCTTGCGGCGAGGGGGATGTCTCATGGTTTTTCTCGAGTTGTGGCGAGAACCTGGGGTATATTCTCGAGTTACGACGGGGATGGCCCTTCCAACCACGTGTTTGTTCAGCGACGTCAGGACTCCTGCCTAGTTGCGAGGGACAACTCGGGATTCTCCTCGAGGCTTGGCAGGGCAATTGGAACGCCTCTCCAGCTGAGGCGGGAGACCAAGGGTCCCTTTCCGCGTGCCACAGGAATCCTGGGACTCCTATCAAGTTTCACGAGGAGTCAGGCATCGTCTCCTTTGGAGGCACTGATCTCCGCGTACCTCTGGAGTTTTCAAAGAATGTGAGGCCTCCGGTCGCGATGAGTTGGGGAACTAGGTTTTTCTCTGTGGTCTCCACAGGGGATTCAGACATCCTTTCATCTTGGGAGATGCAAGACGAGCCTGCATTCAAGTCACTGCAGGGATATCCGGCCTTATTTCGAGTCAGGGCATCGCGGTGTCCATTCCACTTGAGGCCGCAAACTCAGGGTCCCTCTCACATACCTAGAGCTGATAGAAGCCTCCTCTTGAGGTGCTTGTGGTAAGGTTGTATTCCTCTGGAGTCGAAGCCAGGGACAAACCTCTCATCTCGAGTTGATTTTTGGTCCACGGAGCTCTTTTGTGTTGCTACAGTGACCTCAGGATCCTTCTAGCCTTGAAACAGTGTTCTTGGGGTTTCTCTGGAGTGCCATCAAGGAAATCAAGGCTCCTTTCATGTGTGATATGCAACATGGAATTGCTCTGCACGCAGTGCAGGGGAATCGGGCCTCATCTCGCCGCGAGGGGGAAGTCTCATGGTTTTTCTCGAGTTGCGGCGGGAACCTGGGGTATATTCTCGAGTTACGACGGGGATGGCCCTTCCACCCACGTGTTTGTTCAGCGACGTCAGTACTCCTGCCTAGTTGCGAGGGACAACTCGGGATTCTCCTCGAGGCTTGGCAGGGCAATTGGGACGCCTCTCCAGCTGAGGCGGGAGACCAAGGGTCCCTTTCCACGTGCCACAGGAATCCTGGGACTCCTATCAAGTTTCACGAGGAGTCAGGCATCGTCTCCTTTGGAGGCACTGATCTCCGCGTACCTCTGGAGTTTTCAAAGGATGTGAGGCCTCCGGTCGCGATGAGGTGGGGAACAAGGTCTTTCTCTGTGGTCTCCACAGGGGATTCAGACATCCTTTCGTCTTGGGAGATGCAAGACGAGCCTGCATTCAAGTCACTGCAGGGATATCCGGCCTTATTTCGAGTCAGGGCATCGCGGTGTCCATTCCACTTGAGGCTGCAAACTCAGGGTCCCTCTCACATAGCTAGAGCTGAGAGAAGCCTCCTCTTGAGGTGCTTGTGGTAAGGTGATATTCCTCTGGAGTCGAAGCCAGGGACTAACCTCTCATCTCGAGTTGATTTTTGGTCCACGGAGCTCTTTCGTGTTGCTACAGTAACCTCAGGATCCCTCTAGCCTTGAAACAGTGTTCTTGGGGTTTCTCTGGAGCACCATCAAGGAAATTAAGGCTCCTTTCATGTGTGATGTGCAACACGGAATTGCTCTGCAGGCAGTGCAGGGGAATCGGGCCTCATCTCGCGGCGAGGGGGAAGTCTCATGGTTTCTCTCGAGTTGCGGCGGGAACCTGGGGTATATTCTCGAGTTACGAAGGGGATGGTCTTTCCACCCACGTGTTTGTTCAGCGACATCAGGATTCCTGCCTAGTTGTGAGGGACAATTCGGCATTCTCTTCGAGGCTTGGCAGGGCAATTGGGACGCCTCTCCAGCTGAGGCGGGAGACCAAGGGTCCCTTTCCACGTGCCACAGGAATCCTGGGACTCCTATCAAGTTTCACGAGGAGTCAGGCATCGTCTCCTTTGGAGGCAGTGATCTCAGTGTACCTCTGGAGTTTTCAAAGTATGTGAGGCCTCCGGTCGCGATGAGGTGGGGAACTAGGTCTTTCTCTGTGGTCTCCACAGGGGATTCAGAAATCCTTTCATCTTGGGAGATGCAAGACGAGACTGCATTCAAGTCACTGCAGGGATATCCGGCCTTATTTAGAGTCAGGGCATCGCAGTGTCCATTCCACTTGAGGCCGCAAACTCAGGGTCCCTCTCACATACCTAGAGCTGAGAGAAGCCTCCTCTTGAGGTGCTTGAGGTAAGGTGGTTTCCTCTGGAGTCGAAGCCAGGGACTAACCTCTCATCTCGAGTTGATTTTTGGTCCACGGAGCTCTTTCGTGTTGCTACAGTGACCTCAGGATTCCTCTAGCCTTGAAACAGTGTTCTTGGGGTTTCTCTGGAGTGCCATCAAGGAAATCAAAGCTCCTTTCATGTGTGATGTGCAACACGGAATTGCTCTGCACGCAGTGCAGGGGAATCGGGTCCCATCTCGCGGCGAGGGGGAAGTCTCATGGTTTTTCTCGAGTTGCGACGGGAACCTGGGGTATATTCTCGAGTTATGACGGGGATGGCCCTTCCACACACGTGTTTGTTCAGCGACGTCAGGACTCCTGCCTAGTTGTGAGGGACAACTCGGGATTCTCCTCGAGGCTTGGCAGGGCAATTGGGACGCCTCTCCAGCTGAGGCGGGAGACCAAGGGTCCCTTTCCACGTGCCACAGGAATCCTGGGACTCCTATCAAGTTTCACGAGGAGTCAGGCATCGTCTCCTTTGGAGGCACTGATCTCCACGTACCTCTGGAGTTTTCAAAGGATGTGAGGCCTCCGGTCGCGATGAGGTGGGGAACTAGGTCTTTCTCTGTGGTCTCCACAGGGGATTCAGACATCCTTTCATCTTGGGAGATGCAAGACAAGCCTGCATTCAAGTCACTGCAGGGATATCCGGCCTTATTTCGAGTCAGTGCATAGCAGTGTAAATTCCACTTGTGGCCACAAACTCATGGTCCCTCTCACATAGCTAGAGCTGAGAGAATCCTCCTCTTGAGGTGCGTGTGGTAAGGTGGTATTCCTCTGGAGTCGAAGCCAGGGACTAACCTCTCATCTCGAGTTGATTTTTGGTCCACGGAGCTCTTTCGTGTTGCTACAGTGACCTGAGGATCCCTCTAGCCTTGAAACAGTGTTCTTGGGGTTTCTCTGGAGTGCCATCAAGGAAATCAAGGCTCCTTTCATGTGTGATGTGCAACACGGAATTGCTCTGCACGCAGTGCAGGGGAATCGGGCCTCATCTCGCGGTGAGGATGAAGTCTCATGGTTATTCTCGAGTTGCGGCGGGAACCTGGGGTATATTCTCGAGTTACGACGGGAATGGCCCTTCCACACACGTGTTAATTCAGTGACGTCAGGACTCCTTCCTATTTGCCAGGGACAACTCGGGATTCTCCTCGAGGCTTGGCTGGGCAATTGGGACGCTTCTCCACCTGAGGCGGGAGACCAAGGGTCCCTTTCCACGTGCCACAGGAATCCTGGGACTCTTATCAAGTTTCACGAGGAGTCAGGCATCGTCTCCTTTGGAGGCACTGATCTCCGCGTACCTCTGGAGTTTTCAAAGGATGTGAGGCCTCCGGTCGCGATGAGGTGGGGAACTAGGTCTTTCTCTGTGGTCTAAACAGGGATTCAGACATCCTTTCGTCTTCGGAGATGCAAGACGAACCTGCATTCAAGTCCCTACAGTGATATCCGGCGTTATTTCGCGTCAGGGCATCGCAGTGTCCATTCCACTTGAGGCCGCAAACTCAGGATCCCTCTCACATACCTAGAGCTGAGAGAAGCCTCCTCTTGACGTGCTTGTGGTAAGGTGGTATTCCTCTGGAGTCGAAGCCAGGGACTAACCTCTCATCTCGAGCTGATTTTTGGTCCACGGAGCTCTTTCGTGTTGCTACAGTGACCTCAGGATCCCTCTAGCCTTGAAACAGTGTTCTTGGGGTTTCTCTGGAGTGCCATCAAGGAAATCAAGGCTCCTTTCATGTGTGATGTGCAACACGGAATTGCTCTGCACGCAGTGCAGGGGAATAGGGCCTCATCTCGCGGCGAGGGGGAAGTCTCATGGTTTTTCTCGAGTTGCGGCGGGAACCTGGGGTATATTCTCGAGTTACGACGGGATGGCCCTTCCACCCACGTGTTTTTTCAGCGACGTCAGGTCTCCTGCCTAGTTGCGAGGGACAACTCGGGATTCTCCTCGAGGCTTGGCAGGGCAATTGGGACGCCTCTCCAGCTGAGGCGGGAGACCAAGGGTCCCTTTCCACGTGCCACAGGAATCCTGGGACTCCTATCAAGTTTCACGAGGAGTCAGGCATCCTCTCCCTTGGAGGCAGTGATCTCCGCGTACCTCTAGAGTTTTCAAAGGATGTGAGGCCTCCGGTCGCGATGAGGTGGGGAACTAGGTCTTTCTCTGTGGTCTGCACAGGGGATTCAGACATCCTTTCGTCTTGGGAGATGCAAGACGAGCCTGCATTCAAGTCACTGCAGGGATATCCGGCCTTATTTCGAGTCAGGGCATCGCGGTGTCCTTTCCAATTGAGGCCGCAATCTCAGGATCCCTCTCACATACCTAGAGCTGAGAGGAGTCTACTCTTGAGGTGCTTGTGGTAAGGTGGTATTCCTCTGGAGTCGAAGCCAGGGACAAACCTCTCATCTCGAGTTGATTTTTGGTCCACGGAGCTCTTTCGTGTTGCTACAGTGACCTCAGGATCCCTCTAGCCTTGAAACAGTGTTCTTGGGATTTCTCTGGAGTGCCATCAAGGAAATCAAGGCTCCTTTCATGTGTGATGTGCAACACGGAATTGCTCTGCATGCAGTGCAGGGGAATCGGGCCTCATCTCGCGGCGAGGGGGAAGTCTCATGGTTTTTCTCGAGTTGCGGCGAGAACCTGGGGTATATTCTCGAGTTACGACGGGGATGGCCCTTCCAACCACGTGTTTGTTCAGCGACGTCAGGACTCCTGCCTAGTTGCGAGGGACAACTCGGGATTCTCCTCGAGGCTTGGCAGGGCAATTGGAACGCCTCTCCAGCTGAGGCGGGAGACCAAGGGTCCCTTTCCGCGTGCCACAGGAATCCTGGGACTCCTATCAAGTTTCACGAGGAGTCAGGCATCGTCTCCTTTGGAGGCACTGATCTCCGCGTACCTCTGGAGTTTTCAAAGAATGTGAGGCCTCCGGTCGCGATGAGTTGCGGAACTAGGTCTTTCTCTGTGGTCTCCACAGGGGATTCAGACATCCTTTCATCTTGGGAGATGCAAGACGAGCCTGCATTCAAGTCACTGCAGGGATATCCGGCCTTATTTCGAGTCAGGGCATCGCGGTGTCCATTCCACTTGAGGCCGCAAACTCAGGGTCCCTCTCACATACCTAGAGCTGAGAGAAGCCTCCTCTTGAGGTGCTTGTGGTAAGGTGTTATTCCTCTGGAGTCGAAGCCAGGGACTAACCTCTCATCTCGAGTTGATTTTTGGTCCACGGAGCTCTTTTGTGTTGCTACAGTGACCTCAGGATCCTTCTAGCCTTGAAACAGTGTTCTTGGGGTTTCTCTGGAGTGCCATCAAGGAAATCAAGGCTCCTTTCATGTGTGATGTGCAACATGGAATTGCTCTGCACGCAGTGCAGGGGAATCGGGCCTCATCTCGCCGCGAGGGGGAAGTCTCATGGTTTTTCTCGAGTTGCGGCGGGAACCTGGGGTATATTCTCGAGTTACGACGGGGATGGCCCTTCCACCCACGTGTTTGTTCAGCGACGTCAGTACTCCTGCCTAGTTGCGAGGGACAACTCGGGATTCTCCTCGAGGCTTGGCAGGGCAAGTGGGACGCCTCTCCAGCTGAGGCGGGAGACCAAGGGTCCCTTTCCACGTGCCACAGGAATCCTGGGACTCCTATGAAGTTTCACGAGGAGTCAGGCATCGTCTCCTTTGGAGGCACTGATCTCCGCGTACCTCTGGAGTTTTCAAAGGATGTGAGGCCTCCGGTCGCGATGAGGTGGGGAACAAGGTCTTTCTCTGTGGTCTCCACAGGGGATTCAGACATCCTTTCGTCTTGGGAGATGCAAGACGAGCCTGCATTCAAGTCACTGCAGGGATATCCGGCCTTATTTCGAGTCAGGGCATCGCGGTGTCCATTCCACTTGAGGCTGCAAACTCAGGGTCCCTCTCACATAGCTAGAGCTGAGAGAAGCCTCCTCTTGAGGTGCTTGTGGTAAGGTGATATTCCTCTGGAGTCGAAGCCAGGGACTAACCTCTCATCTCGAGTTGATTTTTGGTCCACGGAGCTCTTTCGTGTTGCTACAGTAACCTCAGGATCCCTCTAGCCTTGAAACAGTGTTCTTGGGGTTTCTCTGGAGCACCATCAAGGAAATTAAGGCTCCTTTCATGTGTGATGTGCAACACGGAATTGCTCTGCAGGCAGTGCAGGGGAATCGGGCCTCATCTCGCGGCGAGGGGGAAGTCTCATGGTTTCTCTCGAGTTGCGGCGGGAACCTGGGGTATATTCTCGAGTTACGAAGGGGATGGTCTTTCCACCCACGTGTTTGTTCAGCGACATCAGGATTCCTGCCTAGTTGTGAGGGACAATTCGGCATTCTCTTCGAGGCTTGGCAGGGCAATTGGGACGCCTCTCCAGCTGAGGCGGGAGACCAAGGGTCCCTTTCCACGTGCCACAGGAATCCTGGGACTCCTATCAAGTTTCACGAGGAGTCAGGCATCGTCTCCTTTGGAGGCAGTGATCTCAGTGTACCTCTGGAGTTTTCAAAGTATGTGAGGCCTCCGGTCGCGATGAGGTGGGGAACTAGGTCTTTCTCTGTGGTCTCCACAGGGGATTCAGAAATCCTTTCGTCTTGGGAGATGCAAGACGAGACTGCATTCAAGTCACTGCAGGGATATCCGGCCTTATTTAGAGTCAGGGCATCGCAGTGTCCATTCCACTTGAGGCCGCAAACTCAGGGTCCCTCTCACATACCTAGAGCTGAGAGAAGCCTCCTCTTGAGGTGCTTGAGGTAAGGTGGTTTCCTCTGGAGTCGAAGCCAGGGACTAACCTCTCATCTCGAGTTGATTTTTGGTCCACGGAGCTCTTTCGTGTTGCTACAGTGACCTCAGGATTCCTCTAGCCTTGAAACAGTGTTCTTGGGGTTTCTCTGGAGTGCCATCAAGGAAATCAAAGCTCCTTTCATGTGTGATGTGCAACACGGAATTGCTCTGCACGCAGTGCAGGGGAATCGGGCCTCATCTCGCGGTGAGGATGAAGTCTCATGGTTATTCTCGAGTTGCGGCGGGAACCTGGGGTATATTCTCGAGTTACGACGGGAATGGCCCTTCCACACACGTGTTAATTCAGTGACGTCAGGACTCCTTCCTATTTGCCAGGGATAACTCGGGATTCTCCTCGAGGCTTGGCTGGGCAATTGGGACGCTTCTCCACCTGAGGCGGGAGACCAAGGGTCCCTTTCCACGTGCCACAGGAATCCTGGGACTCTTATCAAGTTTCACGAGGAGTCAGGCATCGTCTCCTTTGGAGGCACTGATCTCCGCGTACCTCTGGAGTTTTCAAAGGATGTGAGGCCTCCGGTCGCGATGAGGTGGGGAACTAGGTCTTTCTCTGTGGTCTAAACAGGGATTCAGACATCCTTTCGTCTTCGGAGATGCAAGACGAACCTGCATTCAAGTCCCTACAGTGATATCCGGCGTTATTTCGCGTCAGGGCATCGCAGTGTCCATTCCACTTGAGGCCGCAAACTCAGGATCCCTCTCACATACCTAGAGCTGAGAGAAGCCTCCTCTTGAGGTGCTTGTGGTAAGGTGGTATTCCTCTGGAGTCGAAGCCAGGGACTAACCTCTCATCTCGAGCTGATTTTTGGTCCACGGAGCTCTTTCGTGTTGCTACAGTGACCTCAGGATCCCTCTAGCCTTGAAACAGTGTTCTTGGGGTTTCTCTGGAGTGCCATCAAGGAAATCAAGGCTCCTTTCATGTGTGATGTGCAACACGGAATTGCTCTGCACGCAGTGCAGGTGAATAGGGCCTCATCTCGCGGCGAGGGGGAAGTCTCATGGTTTTTCTCCAGTTGCGGCGGGAACCTGGGGTATATTCTCGAGTTACGACGGGATGGCCCTTCCACCCACGTGTTTTTTCAGCGACGTCAGGTCTCCTGCCTAGTTGCGAGGGACAACTCGGGATTCTCCTCGAGGCTTGGCAGGGCAATTGGGACGCCTCTCCAGCTGAGGCGGGAGACCAAGGGTCCCTTTCCACGTGCCACAGGAATCCTGGGACTCCTATCAAGTTTCACGAGGAGTCAGGCATCCTCTCCCTTGGAGGCAGTGATCTCCGCGTACCTCTAGAGTTTTCAAAGGATGTGAGGCCTCCGGTCGCGATGAGGTGGGGAACTAGGTCTTTCTCTGTGGTCTGCACAGGGGATTCAGACATCCTTTCGTCTTGGGAGATGCAAGACGAGCCTGCATTCAAGTCACTGCAGGGATATCCGGCCTTATTTCGAGTCAGGGCATCGCGGTGTCCTTTCCAATTGAGGCCGCAATCTCAGGATCCCTCTCACATACCTAGAGCTGAGAGGAGTCTACTCTTGAGGTGCTTGTGGTAAGGTGGTATTCCTCTGGAGTCGAAGCCAGGGACAAACCTCTCATCTCGAGTTGATTTTTGGTCCACGGAGCTCTTTCGTGTTGCTACAGTGACCTCAGGATTCCTCTAGCCTTGAAACAGTTTTCTTGGGGTTTCTCTGGAGTGCCATCAAGGAAATCAAGGCTCCTTTCATGTGTGATGTGCAGCACGGAATTGCTCTGCACGCACTGCAGGGGAATCTGGCCTCATCTCGCGGCGAGGGGGAAGTCTCATGGTTTTTCTCGAGTTGCGGTGGGAACCTGGGGTATATTCTCGAGTTACGACGGGGATGGCTCTTCCACCCACGTGTTTGTTCAGCTACGTCAGGACTCCTTCCTAGTTGCGAGGGACAACTCGGGATTCTCCACGAGGCTTGGCAGGGGAATTGGGACGCCTCTCCAGCTGAGGCGGGAGACCAAGGGTCCCTTTCCACGTGCCACAGCAATCCTGGGACTCCTATCAAGTTTCACGAGGAGTCAGGCATCGTCTCCTTTGGAGGCACTGATCTCCGCGTACCTCTGGAGTTTTCAAAGGATGTGAGGCCTCCGGTCGCGATGAGGTGGGGAACTAGGTCTTTCTCTGTGGTCTTCACAGGGGATTCAGACATCCTTTCGTCTTGGGAGATGCAAGACGTGCCTGCAATCAAGTCACTGCAGTTATATCCGGCCTTATTTCGAGTCAGGGCATCGCGGTGTCTATTTGACTTGAGGCCGCAAACTCAGGGTCCCTCTCACATACCTAGAGCTGAGAGAAGCCTCCTCTTGAGGTGCTTGTGGTTAGGTGGTATTCCTCTGGAGTCGAAGCCAGGGACTAACCTCTCATCTCGAGTTGATTCTTGGTCCACGGAGCTCTTTCCTGTTGCTAAAGTGACCTCAGGATCCCTCTAGCCTTGAAACAGTGTTCTTGGGGTTTCTCTGGAGTGCCATCAAGGAAATCTAGGCTCCTTTCATGTTTGATGTGCAATACGGAATTGCTTTGAATGCAGTGCAGGGGAATCGGGCCTCATCTTGCGGCGAGGGGGAAGTCTCTTGGTTTTTCTCGAGTTGCGGCGGGAACCTGGGGTATATTCTCGAGTTACGACGGGGATGGCCCTTCCACCCACGTGTTTGTTCAGCAACGTCAGGACTCCTGCCTAGTTGCGAGGGACAACTAGGGATTCTCCTCGAGACTTGGCAGGGCAATTGGGACGCCTCTCCAGCTGAGGCGGGAGACCAAGGGTCCCTTTCCCCGTGCCACAGGAATCCTGGGACTCCTATCAAGTTTCACGAGGAGTCAGGCATCGTCTCCTTTGGAGGCACTGATCTCATTGTACCTCTGGAATTATCAAAGTATGTGAGGCCTCCGGTCGCGATGAGGTGGGGAACTAGGTCTTTCTCTGTGGTCTCCACAGGGGATTCAGACATCCTTTCGTCTTGGGAGATGCAAGCCGAGCCTGCATTCAAGGCACTGCAGGAATATCCGGCCTTATTTCGAGTCAGGGCATCGCGGTGTCCATTCCACTTGAGGCCGCAAACTCAGGGTCCCTCTCACATACCTAGAGCTGAGAGAAGCCTCCTCTTGAGGTACTTGTGGTAAGGTGGTTTCCTCTGGAGTCGAAGCCAGGGACTAACCTCTCATCTCGAGTTGATTTTTGGTCCACGGAGCTCTTTCGTGTAGCTACAGTGACCTCAGGATCCCTCTAGCCTTGAATCAGTGTTCTTGTGTTTTCTCTGGAGTGCCATCCAGGAAATCAAGGCTCCTTTCATGTGTGATGTGCAACACGGAATTGCTCTGCACGCAGTGCATGGTAATCGGGCCTCATCTCGCGGCGAGGGGGAAGTCTCATGGTTTTTCTCGAGTTGCGGCCGGAACCTGAGGTATATTCTCGAGTTACGACGGGGATGGCCCTTCCACCCACGTGTTTGTTCAGCGACGTCAGGACTCCTGCCTAGTTACGAGGGACAACTCGGGATTCTCCTCGAGGCTTGGCAGGGCAATTGGGACGCCTCTCCAGCTGAGGCGGGAGACGAAGTGTCCCTTTCCACGTGCCACAGGAATCTTGGGACTCCTATCAAGTTTCACGAGGAGTCAGGCACCGTCTCCTTTGGAGGCACTAATCTCCACGTACCTCTGGAGTTTTCAAAGGATGTGAGGCCTCCGGTCGCGATGAGGTGGGGAACTAGATCTTTTTCTGTGGTCTCCACAGGGGATTCAGACATCCTTTCGTCTTGGGAGATGCAAGACGAGCCTGCATTCAAGTCACTGCAGGGATATCCTACCTTATTTCGAGTCAGGGCATCGCGGTGTCCATTCCACTTGAGGCCGCAAACTCAGGGTCCCTCTCACATACCTAGAGCTGAGAGAAGCCTCCTCTTGAGGTGCTTGTGGTAATGTGGTTTCCTCTGGAGTCGAAGCCAGGGACTAACTTCTCATCTCGAGTTGATTTTTGGTCCACGGAGCTCTTTCGTGTAGCTACAGTGACCTCAAGATCCCTCTAGCCTTGAAAGAGTTTTCTTGGGGTTTCTCTGGAGTGCCATCAAGGAAATCAAGGCTCCTTTCATGTGTGATGTGCAGCACGGAATTGCTCTGCACGCATTGCAGGTGAATCTGGCCTCATCTCGCGGCGAGGGGGACGTCTCATGGTTTTTCTCGAGTTGCGGCGGGAACCTGGGGTATATTCTCGAGTTACGACGGGGATGGCCCTTCCACACACGTGTTTGTTCAGCAACGTCAGGACTCCTGCCTAGTTGCGAGGGACAACTCGGGATTCTCCTCGAGGCTTGGGAGGGCAATTGGGACGCCTCTCCAGCTGAGGCGGGAGACCAAGGGTCCCTTTCCACGTGCCACACGAATCCTGGGACTCCTATCAAGTTTCACGAGGAGTCAGGCATCGTCTCCTTTGGAGGCACTGATCTCCGCGTACCTCTGGAGTTTTCAAAGGATGTGAGGCCTCCGGTCGCGATGAGGTGGGGAACTAGGTCTTTCTCTGTGGTCTCCACAGGGGATTCAGACTTCCTTTCATCTTGGGAGATGCAAGACGAGCCTGTATTCAAGTCACTGCAGGGATATCCTACCTTATTTCGAGTCAGGGCATCGCGGTGTCCATTCCACTTGAGGCCGCAAACTCAGGGTCCCTCTCACATACCTAGAGCTGAGAGAAGCCTCCTCTTGAGGTGCTTGTGGTAAGGTGGTATTCCTCTGGAGTCAAAGCCAGGGACTAACCTCTCATCTCGAGTTGATTCTTGGTCCACGGAGCTCTTTTGTGTTGCTTCAGTGACCTCAGGATCCTCTAGCCTTGAAACAGTGTTCTTGGGGTTTCTCTGGAGTGCCATCAAGGAAATCAAGGCTCCTTTCATGTGTGATGTGCAACACGGAATTGCTCTGCACGCAGTGCAGGGGAATCGGGCCTCATCTCGCGGCGAGGGGGAAGTCTCATGGTTTTTCTCGAGTTGCGGCGGGAACCTGGGATATATTCTCGAGTTCCGACGGGGATGGCCCTTCCACCCACATGTTTGTTCAGTGAGTCAGGACTCCTGCCTAGCTGCGAAGGACAACTCGGGATTCTCCTTGAGGCTTGTCAGGGCAATTGGGACGCCTCTCCAGCTGAGGCAGGAGACCAAGGGTACCTTTCCACGTGCCACAGGAATCCTGGGACTCCTATCAAGTTTCACGAGGAGTCAGGCATCGTCTCCTTTGGAGGCACTGATCTCCGCGTACCTCTGGAGTTTTCAAAGGATGTGAGGCCTCCGGTCGCGATGAGGTGGGGAACTAGGTCTTTCTCTGTGGTCTTCACAGGGGATTCAGACATCCTTTCGTCTTGGGAGATGCAAGACGTGCCTGCAATCAAGTCACTGCAGTTATATCCGGCCTTATTTCGAATCAGGGCATCGCGGTGTCTATTCGACTTGAGGCCGCAAACTCAGGGTCGCTCTCACATACCTAGAGCTGAGAGAAGCCTCCTCTTGAGGTGCTTGTGGTTAGGTGGTATTCCTCTGGAGTCGAAGCCAGGGACTAACCTCTCATCTCGAGTTGAATCTTGGTCCACGGAGCTCTTTCGTGTTGCTACAGTGACCTGAGGATCCCTCTAGCCTTGAAACAGTGTTCTTGGGGTTTCTCTGGAGTGCCTTCAAGGAAATCAAGGCTCCTTTCATGTGTGATGTGCAACACGGAATTGCTCTGCACGCAGTGCAGGGGAATCGGGCCTCATCTCGCGGTGAGGATGAAGTCTCATGGTTATTCTCGAGTTGCGGCGGGAACCTGGGGTATATTCTCGAGTTACGACGGGAATGGCCCTTCCACACACGTGTTAATTCAGTGACGTCAGGACTCCTTCCTATTTGCCAGGGACAACTCGGGATTCTCCTCGAGGCTTGGCTGGGCAATTGGGACGCTTCTCCACCTGAGGCGGGAGACCAAGGGTCCCTTTCCACGTGCCACAGGAATCCTGGGACTCTTATCAAGTTTCACGAGGAGTCAGGCATCGTCTCCTTTGGAGGCACTGATCTCCGCGTACCTCTGGAGTTTTCAAAGGATGTGAGGCCTCCGGTCGCGATGAGGTGGGGAACTAGGTCTTTCTCTGTGGTCTAAACAGGGATTCAGACATCCTTTCGTCTTCGGAGATGCAAGACGAACCTGCATTCAAGTCCCTACAGTGATATCCGGCGTTATTTCGGGTCAGGGCATCGCAGTGTCCATTCCACTTGAGGCCGCAAACTCAGGATCCCTCTCACATACCTAGAGCTGAGAGAAGCCTCCTCTTGAGGTGCTTGTGGTAAGGTGGTATTCCTCTGGAGTCGAAGCCAGGGACTAACCTCTCATCTCGAGCTGATTTTTGGTCCACGGAGCTCTTTCGTGTTGCTACAGTGACCTCAGGATCCCTCTAGCCTTGAAACAGTGTTCTTGGGGTTTCTCTGGAGTGCCATCAAGGAAATCAAGGCTCCTTTCATGTGTGATGTGCAACACGGAATTGCTCTGCACGCAGTGCAGGGGAATAGGGCCTCATCTCGCGGCGAGGGGGAAGTCTCATGGTTTTTCTCGAGTTGCGGCGGGAACCTGGGGTATATTCTCGAGTTACGACGGGATGGCCCTTCCACCCACGTGTTTTTTCAGCGACGTCAGGTCTCCTGCCTAGTTGCGAGGGACAACTCGGGATTCTCCTCGAGGCTTGGCAGGGCAATTGGGACGCCTCTCCAGCTGAGGCGGGAGACCAAGGGTCCCTTTCCACGTGCCACAGGAATCCTGGGACTCCTATCAAGTTTCACGAGGAGTCAGGCATCCTCTCCCTTGGAGGCAGTGATCTCCGCGTACCTCTAGAGTTTTCAAAGGATGTGAGGCCTCCGGTCGCGATGAGGTGGGGAACTAGGTCTTTCTCTGTGGTCTGCACAGGGGATTCAGACATCCTTTCGTCTTGGGAGATGCAAGACGAGCCTGCATTCAAGTCACTTCAGGGATATCCGGCCTTATTTCGAGTCAGGGCATCGCGGTGTCCTTTCCAATTGAGGCCGCAATCTCAGGATCCCTCTCACATACCTAGAGCTGAGAGGAGTCTACTCTTGAGGTGCTTGTGGTAAGGTGGTATTCCTCTGGAGTCGAAGCCAGGGACAAACCTCTCATCTCGAGTTGATTTTTGGTCCACGGAGCTCTTTCGTGTTGCTACAGTGACCTCAGGATTCCTCTAGCCTTGAAACAGTGTTCTTGGGGTTTCTCTGGAGTGCCATCAAGGAAATCAAGGCTCCTTTCATGTGTGATGTGCAGCACGGAATTGCTCTGCACGCACTGCAGGGGAATCTGGCCTCATCTCGCGGCGAGGGGGAAGTCTCATGGTTTTTCTCGAGTTGCGGTGGGAACCTGGGGTATATTCTCGAGTTACGACGGGGATGGCTCTTCCACCCACGTGTTTGTTCAGCTACGTCAGGACTCCTTCCTAGTTGCGAGGGACAACTCGGGATTCTCCACGAGGCTTGGCAGGGGAATTGGGACGCCTCTCCAGCTGAGGCGGGAGACCAAGGGTCCCTTTCCACGTGCCACAGCAATCCTGGGACTCCTATCAAGTTTCACGAGGAGTCAGGCATCGTCTCCTTTGGAGGCACTGATCTCCGCGTACCTCTGGAGTTTTCAAAGGATGTGAGGCCTCCGGTCGCGATGAGGTGGGGAACTAGGTCTTTCTCTGTGGTCTTCACAGGGGATTCAGACATCCTTTCGTCTTGGGAGATGCAAGACGTGCCTGCAATCAAGTCACTGCAGTTATATCCGGCCTTATTTCGAGTCAGGGCATCGCGGTGTCTATTTGACTTGAGGCCGCAAACTCAGGGTCCCTCTCACATACCTAGAGCTGAGAGAAGCCTCCTCTTGAGGTGCTTGTGGTTAGGTGGTATTCCTCTGGAGTCGAAGCCAGGGACTAACCTCTCATCTCGAGTTGATTCTTGGTCCACGGAGCTCTTTCCTGTTGCTAAAGTGACCTCAGGATCCCTCTAGCCTTGAAACAGTGTTCTTGGGGTTTCTCTGGAGTGCCATCAAGGAAATCTAGGCTCCTTTCATGTTTGATGTGCAATACGGAATTGCTTTGAATGCAGTGCAGGGGAATCGGGCCTCATCTTGCGGCGAGGGGGAAGTCTCTTGGTTTTTCTCGAGTTGCGGCGGGAACCTGGGGTATATTCTCGAGTTACGACGGGGATGGCCCTTCCACCCACGTGTTTGTTCAGCAACGTCAGGACTCCTGCCTAGTTGCGAGGGACAACTAGGGATTCTCCTCGAGACTTGGCAGGGCAATTGGGACGCCTCTCCAGCTGAGGCGGGAGACCAAGGGTCCCTTTCCCCGAGCCACAGGAATCCTGGGACTCCTATCAAGTTTCACGAGGAGTCAGGCATCGTCTCCTTTGGAGGCACTGATCTCATTGTACCTCTGGAATTATCAAAGTATGTGAGGCCTCCGGTCGCGATGAGGTGGGGAACTAGGTCTTTCTCTGTGGTCTCCACAGGGGATTCAGACATCCTTTCGTCTTGGGAGATGCAAGCCGAGCCTGCATTCAAGGCACTGCAGGAATATCCGGCCTTATTTCGAGTCAGGGCATCGCGGTGTCCATTCCACTTGAGGCCGCAAACTCAGGGTCCCTCTCACATACCTAGAGCTGAGAGAAGCCTCCTCTTGAGGTACTTGTGGTAAGGTGGTTTCCTCTGGAGTCGAAGCCAGGGACTAACCTCTCATCTCGAGTTGATTTTTGGTCCACGGAGCTCTTTCGTGTAGCTACAGTGACCTCAGGATCCCTCTAGCCTTGAATCAGTGTTCTTGTGTTTTCTCTGGAGTGCCATCCAGGAAATCAAGGCTCCTTTCATGTGTGATGTGCAACACGGAATTGCTCTGCACGCAGTGCATGGTAATCGGGCCTCATCTCGCGGCGAGGGGGAAGTCTCATGGTTTTTCTCGAGTTGCGGCGGGAACCTGAGGTATATTCTCGAGTTACGACGGGGATGGCCCTTCCACACACGTGTTTGTTCAGCGACGTCAGGACTCCTGCCTAGTTACGAGGGACAACTCGTGATTCTCCTCGAGGCTTGGCAGGGCAATTGGGACGCCTCTCCAGCTGAGGCGGGAGACGAAGTGTCCCTTTCCACGTGCCACAGGAATCTTGGGACTCCTATCAAGTTTCACGAGGAGTCAGGCACCGTCTCCTTTGGAGGCACTAATCTCCACGTACCTCTGGAGTTTTCAAAGGATGTGAGGCCTCCGGTCGCGATGAGGTGGGGAACTAGATCTTTTTCTGTGGTCTCCACAGGGGATTCAGACATCCTTTCGTCTTGGGAGATGCAAGACGAGCCTGCATTCAAGTCACTGCAGGGATATCCTACCTTATTTCGAGTCAGGGCATCGCGGTGTCCATTCCACTTGAGGCCGCAAACTCAGGGTCCCTCTCACATACCTAGAGCTGAGAGAAGCCTCCTCTTGAGGTGCTTGTGGTAAGGTGGTATTCCTCTGGAGTCGAAGCCAGGGACTAACTTCTCATCTCGAGTTGATTTTTGGTCCACGGAGCTCTTTCGTGTAGCTACAGTGACCTCAAGATCCCTCTAGCCTTGAAACAGTGTTCTTGGGTTTGCTCTGGAGTGCCATCAAGGAAATCAAGACTCCTTTCATGTGTGATGTGCAGCACGGAATTGCTCTGCACGCATTGCAGGTGAATCTGGCCTCATCTCGCGGCGAGGGGGACGTCTCATGGTTTTTCTCGAGTTGCGGCGGGAACCTGGGGTATATTCTCGAGTTACGACGGGGATGGCCCTTCCACACACGTGTTTGTTCAGCAACGTCAGGACTCCTGCCTAGTTGCGAGGGACAACTCGGGATTCCCCTCGAGGCTTGGGAGGGCAATTGGGACGCCTCTCCAGCTGAGGCGGGAGACCAAGGGTCCCTTTCCACGTGCCACACGAATCCTGGGACTCCTATCAAGTTTCACGAGGAGTCAGGCATCGTCTCCTTTGGAGGCACTGATCTCCGCGTACCTCTGGAGTTTTCAAAGGATGTGAGGCCTCCGGTCGCGATGAGGTGGGGAACTAGGTCTTTCTCTGTGGTCTCCACAGGGGATTCAGACTTCCTTTCATCTTGGGAGATGCAAGACGAGCCTGTATTCAAGTCACTGCAGGGATATCCTACCTTATTTCGAGTCAGGGCATCGCGGTGTCCATTCCACTTGAGGCCGCAAACTCAGGGTCCCTCTCACATACCTAGAGCTGAGAGAAGCCTCCTCTTGAGGTGCTTGTGGTAAGGTGGTATTCCTCTGGAGTCAAAGCCAGGGACTAACCTCTCATCTCGAGTTGATTCTTGGTCCACGGAGCTCTTTTGTGTTGCTTCAGTGACCTCAGGATCCTCTAGCCTTGAAACAGTGTTCTTGGGGTTTCTCTGGAGTGCCATCTAGGAAATCAAGGCTCCTTTCATGTGTGATGTGCAACACGGAATTGCTCTGCACGCAGTGCAGGGGAATCGGGCCTCATCTCGCGGCGAGGGGGAAGTCTCATGGTTTTTCTCGAGTTGCGGCGGGAACCTGGGATATATTCTCGAGTTCCGACGGGGATGGCCCTTCCACCCACATGTTTGTTCAGTGAGTCAGGACTCCTGCCTAGTTGCGAAGGACAACTCGGGATTCTCCTTGAGGCTTGTCAGGGCAATTGGGACGCCTCTCCAGCTGAGGCGGGAGACCAAGGGTCCCTTTCCACGTGCCACAGGAATCCTGGGACTCCTATCAAGTTTCACGAGGAGTCAGGCATCGTCTCCTTTGGAGGCACTGATCTCCGCGTACCTCTGGAGTTTTCAAAGGATGTGAGGCCTCCGGTCGCGATGAGGTGGGGAACTAGGTCTTTCTCTGTGGTCTTCACAGGGGATTCAGACATCCTTTCGTCTTGGGAGATGCAAGACGTGCCTGCAATCAAGTCACTGCAGTTATATCCGGCCTTATTTCGAGTCAGGGCATCGCGGTGTCTATTCGACTTGAGGCCGCAAACTCAGGGTCGCTCTCACATACCTAGAGCTGAGAGAAGCCTCCTCTTGAGGTGCTTGTGGTTAGGTGGTATTCCTCTGGAGTCGAAGCCAGGGACTAACCTCTCATCTCGAGTTGAATCTTGGTCCACGGAGCTCTTTCGTGTTGCTACAGTGACCTCAGGATCCCTCTAGCCTTGAAACAGTGTTCTTGGGGTTTCTCTGGAGTGCCATCAAGGAAATCAAGGCTCCTTTCATGTGTGATGTGCAATACGGAATTGCTTTGAATGCAGTGCAGGGGAATCGGGCCTCATCTTGCGGCGAGGGGGAAGTCTCTTGGTTTTTCTCGAGTTGCGGCGGGAATCTGGGGTATATTCTCGAGGTACCACGGGGATGGCCCTTCCACCCACGTGTTTGTTCAGCGACGTCAGGACTCCTGCCTAGTTGCGAGGGACAACTAGGGATTCTCCTCGAGACTTGGCAGGGCAATTGGGACGCCTCTCCATCTGAGCCGGGAGACCAAGGGTCCCTTTCACCGTGCCACAGGAATCCTGGGACTCCTATCAAGTTTCACGAGAAGTCAGGCATCGTCTCCTTTGGAGGCACTGATTTCATTGTACCTCTGGAATTATCAAAGTATGTGAGGCCTCCGGTGGCGATGAGGTGGGGAACTAGGTCTTTCTCTTGTGGTCTCCACAGGGGATTCAGACATCCTTTCGTCTTGGGAGATGCAAGACGAGCCTGCATTCAAGTCACTGCAGGGATATCCGGCCTTATTTCGAGTCAGGGCATCGCGGTGTCCATTCCACTTGAGGCTGCAAACTCAGGGTCCCTCTCACATAGCTAGAGCTGAGAGAAGCCTCCTCTTGAGGTGCTTGTGGTAAGGTGATATTCCTCTGGAGTCGAAGCCAGGGACTAACCTCTCATCTCGAGTTGATTTTTGGTCCACGGAGCTCTTTCGTGTTGCTACAGTAACCTCAGGATCCCTCTAGCCTTGAAACAGTGTTCTTGGGGTTTCTCTGGAGCACCATCAAGGAAATTAAGGCTCCTTTCATGTGTGATGTGCAACACGGAATTGCTCTGCAGGCAGTGCAGGGGAATCGGGCCTCATCTCGCGGCGAGGGGGAAGTCTCATGGTTTCTCTCGAGTTGCGGCGGGAACCTGGGGTATATTCTCGAGTTACGAAGGGGATGGTCTTTCCACCCACGTGTTTGTTCAGCGACGTCAGGATTCCTGCCTAGTTGTGAGGGACAATTCGGCATTCTCTTCGAGGCTTGGCAGGGCAATTGGGACGCCTCTCCAGCTGAGGCGGAAGACCAAGGGTCCCTTTCCACGTGCCACAGGAATCCTGGGACTCCTATCAAGTTTCACGAGGAGTCAGGCATCGTCTCCTTTGGAGACAGTGATCTCAGTGTACCTCTGGAGTTTTCAAAGTATGTGAGGCCTCCGGTCGCGATGAGGTGGGGAACTAGGTCTTTCTCTGTGGTCTCCACAGGGGATTCAGAAATCCTTTCGTCTTGGGAGATGCAAGACGAGACTGCATTCAAGTCACTGCAGGGATATCCGGCCTTATTTAGAGTCAGGGCATCGCAGTGTCCATTCCACTTGAGGCCGCAAACTCAGGGTCCCTCTCACATACCTAGAGCTGAGAGAAGCCTCCTCTTGAGGTGCTTGAGGTAAGGTGGTTTCCTCTGGAGTCGAAGCCAGGGACTAACCTCTCATCTCGAGTTGATTTTTGGTCCACGGAGCTCTTTCGTGTTGCTACAGTGACCTCAGGATTCCTCTAGCCTTGAAACAGTGTTCTTGGGGTTTCTCTGGAGTGCCATCAAGGAAATCAAGGCTCCTTTCATGTGTGATGTGCAACACGGAATTGCTCTGCACGCAGTGCAGGGGAATCGGGTCCCATCTCGCGGCGAGGGGGAAGTCTCATGGTTTTTCTCGAGTTGCGACGGGAACCTGGGGTATATTCTCGAGTTATGACGGGGATGGCCCTTCCACACACGTGTTTGTTCAGCGACGTCAGGACTCCTGCCTAGTTGTGAGGGACAACTCGGGATTCTCCTCGAGGCTTGGCAGGGCAATTGGGACGCCTCTCCAGCTGAGGCGGGAGACCAAGGGTCCCTTTCCACGTGCCACAGGAATCCTGGGACTCCTATGAAGTTTCACGAGGAGTCAGGAATCGTCTCCTTTGGAGGCACTGATCTCCACGTACCTCTGGAGTTTTCAAAGGATGTGAGGCCTCCGGTCGCGATGAGGTGGGGAACTAGGTCTTTCTCTGTGGTCTCCACAGGGGATTCAGACATCCTTTCATCTTGGGAGATACAAGGCAAGCCTGCATTCAAGTCACTGCAGGGATATCCGGCCTTATTTCGAGTCAGGGCATAGCAGTGTAAATTCCACTTGAGGCCACAAACTCATGGTCCCTCTCACATAGCTAGAGCTGAGAGAATCCTCCTCTTGAGGTGCGTGTGGTAAGGTGGTATTCCTCTGGAGTCGAAGCCAGGGACTAACCTCTCATCTCGAGTTGATTTTTGGTCCACGGAGCTCTTTCGTGTTGCTACAGTGACCTGAGGATCCCTCTAGCCTTGAAACAGTGTTCTTGGGGTTTCTCTGGAGTGCCATCAAGGAAATCAAGGCTCCTTTCATGTGTGATGTGCAACACGGAATTGCTCTGCACGCAGTGCAGGGGAATCGGGCCTCATCTCGCGGTGAGGAGGAAGTCTCATAGTTATTCTCGAGTTGCGGCGGGAACCTGGGGTATATTCTCTAGTTACGACGGGAATGGCCCTTCCACACACGTGTTAATTCAGTGACGTCAGGACTCCTTCCTATTTGCCAGGGACAACTCGGGATTCTCCTCGAGGCTTGGCTGGGCAATTGGGACGCTTCTCCACCTGAGGCGGGAGACCAAGGGTCCCTTTCCACGTGCCACAGGAATCCTGGGACTCTTATCAAGTTTCACGAGGAGTCAGGCATCGTCTCCTTTGGAGGCACTGATCTCCGCGTACCTCTGGAGTTTTCAAAGGATGTGAGGCCTCCGGTCGCGATGAGGTGGGGAACTAGGTCTTTCTCTGTGGTCTAAACAGGGATTCAGACATCCTTTCGTCTTCGGAGATGCAAGACGAACCTGCATTCAAGTCCCTACAGTGATATCCGGCGTTATTTCGGGTCAGGGCATCGCAGTGTCCATTCCACTTGAGGCCGCAAACTCAGGATCCCTCTCACATACCTAGAGCTGAGAGAAGCCTCCTCTTGAGGTGCTTGTGGTAAGGTGGTATTCCTCTGGAGTCGAAGCCAGGGACTAACCTCTCATCTCGAGTTGATTTTTGGTCCACGGAGCTCTTTCGTGTTGCTACAGTGACCTCAGGATCCCTCTAGCCTTGAAACAGTGTTCTTGGGGTTTCTCTGGAGTGCCATCAAGGAAATCAAGGCTCCTTTCTTGTGTGATGTGCAGCACGGAATTGCTCTGCACGCACTGCAGGGGAATCTGGCCTCATCTCGCGGCGAGGGGGAAGTCTCATGGTTTTTCTCGAGTTGCGGTGGGAACCTGGGGTATATTCTCGAGTTACGACGGGGATGGCTCTTCCACCCACGTGTTTGTTCAGCTACGTCAGGACTCCTTCCTAGTTGCGAGGGACAACTCGGGATTCTCCACGAGGCTTGGCAGGGGAATTGGGACGCCTCTCCAGCTGAGGCGGGAGACCAAGGGTCCCTTTCCACGTGCCACAGCAATCCTGGGACTCCTATCAAGTTTCACGAGGAGTCAGGCATCGTCTCCTTTGGAGGCACTGATCTCCGCGTACCTCTGGAGTTTTCAAAGGATGTGAGGCCTCCGGTCGCGATGAGGTGGGGAACTAGGTCTTTCTCTGTGGTCTTCACAGGGGATTCAGACATCCTTTCGTCTTGGGAGATGCAAGACGTGCCTGCAATCAAGTCACTGCAGTTATATCCGGCCTTATTTCGAGTCAGGGCATCGCGGTGTCTATTTGACTTGAGGCCGCAAACTCAGGGTCCCTCTCACATACCTAGAGCTGAGAGAAGCCTCCTCTTGAGGTGCTTGTGGTTAGGTGGTATTCCTCTGGAGTCGAAGCCAGGGACTAACCTCTCATCTCGAGTTGATTCTTGGTCCACGGAGCTCTTTCCTGTTGCTAAAGTGACCTCAGGATCCCTCTAGCCTTGAAACAGTGTTCTTGGGGTTTCTCTGGAGTGCCATCAAGGAAATCTAGGCTCCTTTCATGTTTGATGTGCAATACGGAATTGCTTTGAATGCAGTGCAGGGGAATCGGGCCTCATCTTGCGGCGAGGGGAAAGTCTCTTGGTTTTTCTCGAGTTGCGGCGGGAACCTGGGGTATATTCTCGAGTTACGACGGGGATGGCCCTTCCACCCACGTGTTTGTTCAGCGACGTCAGGACTCCTGCCTAGTTGCGAGGGACAACTAGGGATTCTCCTCGAGACTTGGCAGGGCAATTGGGACGCCTCTCCAGCTGAGGCGGGAGACCAAGGGTCCCTTTCCCCGTGCCACAGGAATCCTGGGACTCCTATCAAGTTTCACGAGGAGTCAGGCATCGTCTCCTTTGGAGGCACTGATCTCATTGTACCTCTGGAATTATCAAAGTATGTGAGGCCTCCGGTCGCGATGAGGTGGGGAACTAGGTCTTTCTCTGTGGTCTCCACAGGGGCTTCAGACATCCTTTCGTCTTGGGAGATGCAAGCCGAGCCTGCATTCAAGGCACTGCAGGAATATGCGGCCTTATTTCGAGTCAGGGCATCGCGGTGTCCATTCCACTTGAGGCCGCAAACTCAGGGTCCCTCTCACATACCTAGAGCTGAGAGAAGCCTCCTCTTGAGGTACTTGTGGTAAGGTGGTTTCCTCTGGAGTCGAAGCCAGGGACTAACCTCTCATCTCGAGTTGATTTTTGGTCCACGGAGCTCTTTCGTGTAGCTACAGTGACCTCAGGATCCCTCTAGCCTTGAATCAGTGTTCTTGTGTTTTCTCTGGAGTGCCATCCAGGAAATCAAGGCTCCTTTCATGTGTGATGTGCAACACGGAATTGCTCTGCACGCAGTGCATGGTAATCGGGCCTCATCTCGCGGCGAGGGCGAAGTCTCATGGTTTTTCTCGAGTTGCGGCGGGAACCTGAGGTATATTCTCGAGTTACGACGGGGATGGCCCTTCCACACACGTGTTTGTTCAGCGACGTCAGGACTCCTGCCTAGTTACGAGGGACAACTCGGGATTCTCCTCGAGGCTTGGCAGGGCAATTGGGACGCCTCTCCAGCTGAGGCGGGAGACGAAGTGTCCCTTTCCACGTGCCACAGGAATCTTGGGACTCCTATCAAGTTTCACGAGGAGTCAGGCACCGTCTCCTTTGGAGGCACTGATCTCCACGTACCTCTGGAGTTTTCAAAGGATGTGAGGCCTCCGGTTGCGATGAGGTGGGGAACTAGATCTTTTTCTGTGGTCTCCACAGGGGATTCAGACATCCTTTCGTCTTGGGAGATGCAAGACGAGCCTGCATTCAAGTCACTGCAGGGATATCCTACCTTATTTCGAGTCAGGGCATCGCGGTGTCCATTCCACTTGAGGCCGCAAACTCAGGGTCCCTCTCACATACCTAGAGCTGAGAGAAGCCTCCTCTTGAGGTGCTTGTGGTAAGGTGGTTTCCTCTGGAGTCGAAGCCAGGGACTAACTTCTCATCTCGAGTTGATTTTTGGTCCACGGAGCTCTTTCGTGTAGCTACAGTGACCTCAAGATCCCTCTAGCCTTGAAACAGTGTTCTTGGGTTTGCTCTGGAGTGCCATCAAGGAAATCAAGGCTCCTTTCATGTGTGATGTGCAACACGGAATTGCTCTGCACGCATTGCAGGTGAATCTGGCCTCATCTCGCGGCGAGGGGGACGTCTCATGGTTTTTCTCGAGTTGCGGCGGGAACCTGGGGTATATTCTCGAGTTACGACGGGGATGGCCCTTCCACACACGTGTTTGTTCAGCAACGTCAGGACTCCTGCCTAGTTGCGAGGGACAACTCGGGATTCTCCTCGAGGCTTGGGAGGGCAATTGGGACGCCTCTCCAGCTGAGGCGGGAGACCAAGGGTCCCTTTCCACGTGCCACACGAATCCTGGGACTCCTATCAAGTTTCACGAGGAGTCAGGCATCGTCTCCTTTGGAGGCACTGATCTCCGCGTACCTCTGGAGTTTTCAAAGGATGTGAGGCCTCCGGTCGCGATGAGGTGGGGAACTAGGTCTTTCTCTGTGGTCTCCACAGGGGATTCAGACTTCCTTTCATCTTGGGAGATGCAAGACGAGCCTGTATTCAAGTCACTGCAGGGATATCCTACCTTATTTCGAGTCAGGGCATCGCGGTGTCCATTCCACTTGAGGCCGCAAACTCAGGGTCCCTCTCACATACCTAGAGCTGAGAGAAGCCTCCTCTTGAGGTGCTTGTGGTAAGGTGGTATTCCTCTGGAGTCAAAGCCAGGGACTAACCTCTCATCTCGAGTTGATTCTTGGTCCACGGAGCTCTTTTGTGTTGCTTCAGTGACCTCAGGATCCTCTAGCCTTGAAACAGTGTTCTTGGGGTTTCTCTGGAGTGCCATCCAGGAAATCAAGGCTCCTTTCATGTGTGATGTGCAACACGGAATTGCTCTGCACGCAGTGCAGGGGAATCGGGCCTCATCTCGCGGCGAGGGGGAAGTCTCATGGTTTTTCTCGAGTTGCGGCGGGAACCTGGGATATATTCTCGAGTTCCGACGGGGATGGCCCTTCCACCCACATGTTTGTTCAGTGAGTCAGGACTCCTGCCTAGTTGCGAAGGACAACTCGGGATTCTCCTTGAGGCTTGTCAGGGCAATTGGGACGCCTCTCCAGCTGAGGCGGGAGACCAAGGGTCCCTTTCCACGTGCCACAGGAATCCTGGGACTCCTATCAAGTTTCACGAGGAGTCAGGCATCGTCTCCTTTGGAGGCACTGATCTCCGCGTACCTCTGGAGTTTTCAAAGGATGTGAGGCCTCCGGTCGCGATGAGGTGGGGAACTAGGTCTTTCTCTGTGGTCTTCACAGGGGATTCAGACATCCTTTCGTCTTGGGAGATGCAAGACGTACCTGCAATCAAGTCACTGCAGTTATATCCGGCCTTATTTCGAGTCAGGGCATCGCGGTGTCTATTCGACTTGAGGCCGCAAACTCAGGGTCGCTCTCACATACCTAGAGCTGAGAGAAGCCTCCTCTTGAGGTGCTTGTGGTTAGGTGGTATTCCTCTGGAGTCGAAGCCAGGGACTAACCTCTCATCTCGAGTTGAATCTTGGTCCACGGAGCTCTTTCCTGTTGCTAAAGTGACCTCAGGATCCCTCTAGCCTTGAAACAGTGTTCTTGGGGTTTCTCTGGAGTGCCATCAAGGAAATCAAGGCTCCTTTCATGTTTGATGTGCAATACGGAATTGCTTTGAATGCAGTGCAGGGGAATCGGGCCTCATCTTGCGGCGAGGGGGAAGTCTCTTGGTTTTTCTCGAGTTGCGGCGGGAATCTGGGGTATATTCTCGAGGTACCACGGGGATGGCCCTTCCACCCACGTGTTTGTTCAGCGACGTCAGGACCCCTGCCTAGTTGCGAGGGACAACTAGGGATTCTCCTCGAGACTTGGCAGGGCAATTGGGACGCCTCTCCAGCTGAGGCGGGAGACCAAGGGTCCCTTTCCCCGTGCCACAGGAATCCTGGGACTCCTATCAAGTTTCACGAGAAGTCAGGCATCGTCTCCTTTGGAGGCACTGATCTCATTGTACCTCTGGAATTATCAAAGTATGTGAGGCCTCCGGTGGCGATGAGGTGGGGAACTAGGTCTTTCTCTGTGGTCTCCACAGGGGATTCAGACATCCTTTCGTCTTGGGAGATGCAAGCCGAGCCTGCATTCAAGGCACTGCAGGAATATCCGGCCTTATTTCGAGTCAGGGCATCGCGGTGTCCATTCCACTTGAGGCCGCAAACTCAGGGTCCCTCTCACATACCTATAGCTGAGAGAAGCCTCCTCTTGAGGTACTTGTGGTAAGGTGGTTTCCTCTGGAGTCGAAGCCAGGGACTAACCTCTCATCTCGAGTTGATTTTTGATCCACGGAGCTCTTTCGTGTAGCTACAGTGACCTCAGGATCCCTCTAGCCTTGAATCAGTGTTCTTGGGTTTTCTCTGGAGTGCCATCCAGGAAATCAAGGCTCCTTTCATGTGTGATGTGCAACACGGAATTGCTCTGCACGCAGTGCATGCTAATCGGGCCTCATCTCGCGGCGAGGGGGAAGTCTCATGGTTTTTCTCGAGTTGCGGCGGGAACCTGAGGTATATTCTCGAGTTACGACGGGGATGGCCCTTCCACACACGTGTTTGTTCAGCGACGTCAGGACTCCTGCCTAGTTACGAGGGACAACTCGGGATTCTCCTCGAGGCTTGGCAGGGCAATTGGGACGCCTCTCCAGCTGAGGCGGGAGACGAAGTGTCCCTTTCCACGTGCCACAGGAATCTTGGGACTCCTATCAAGTTTCACGAGGAGTCAGGAACCGTCTCCTTTGGAGGCACTGATCTCAGTGTACCTCTGGAGTTTTCAAAGGATGTGAGGCCTCTGGTCGCGATGAGGTGGGGAACTAGGTCTTTCTCTGTGGTCTCCACAGGGGATTCAGACATCCTTTCGTCTTGGGAGATGCAAGACGAGCCTGCATTCAAGTCACTGCAGGGATATCCTACCTTATTTCCAGTCAGGGCATCGCGGTGTCCATTCCACTTGAGGCCGCAAACTCAGGGTCCCTCTCACATACCTAGAGCTGAGAGAAGCCTCCTCTTGAGGTGCTTGTGGTAAGGTGGTTTCCTCTGGAGTCGAAGCCAGGGACTAACTTCTCATCTCGAGTTGATTTTTGGTCCACGGAGCTCTTTCGTGTAGCTACAGTGACCTCAAGATCCCTCTAGCCTTGAAACAGTGTTCTTGGGTTTGCTCTGGAGTGCCATCAAGGAAATCAAGGCTCCTTTCATGTGTGATGTGCAGCACGGAATTGCTCTGCACGCATTGCAGGTGAATCTGGCCTCATCTCGCGGCGAGGGGGACGTCTCATGGTTTTTCTCGAGTTGCGGCGGGAACCTGGGGTATATTCTCGAGTTACGACGGGGATGGCCCTTCCACACACGTGTTTGTTCAGCAACGTCAGGACTCCTGCCTAGTTGCGAGGGACAACTCGGGATTCTCCTCGAGGCTTGGGAGGGCAATTGGGACGCCTCTCCAGCTGAGGCGGGAGACCAAGGGTCCCTTTCCACATGCCACACGAATCCTGGGACTCCTATCAAGTTTCACGAGGAGTCAGGCATCGTCTCCTTTGGAGGCACTGATCTCCGCGTACCTCTGGAGTTTTCAAAGGATGTGAGGCCTCCGGTCGCGATGAGGTGGGGAACTAGGTCTTTCTCTGTGGTCTCCACAGGGGATTCAGACTTCCTTTCATCTTGGGAGATGCAAGACGAGCCTGTATTCAAGTCACTGCAGGGATATCCGGCCTTATTTCGAGTCAGGGCATCGCGGTGTCCATTCCACTTGAGGCCGCAAACTCAGGGTCCCTCTCACATACCTAGAGCTGAGAGAAGCCTCCTCTTGAGGTGCTTGTGGTAAGGTGGTATTCCTCTGGAGTCAAAGCCAGGGACTAACCTCTCATCTCGAGTTGATTCTTGGTCCACGGAGCTCTTTTGTGTTGCTTCAGTGACCTCAGGATCCTCTAGCCTTGAAACAGTGTTCTTGGGGTTTCTCTGGAGTGCCATCCAGGAAATCAAGGCTCCTTTCATGTGTGATGTGCAACACGGAATTGCTCTGCACGCAGTGCAGGGGAATCGGGCCTCATCTCGCGGCGAGGGGGAAGTCTCATGGTTTTTCTCGAGTTGCGGCGGGAACCTGGGATATATTCTCGAGTTCCGACGGGGATGGCCCTTCCACCCACATGTTTGTTCAGTGAGTCAGGACTCCTGCCTAGTTGCGAAGGACAACTCGGGATTCTCCTTGAGGCTTGTCAGGGCAATTGGGACGCCTCTCCAGCTGAGGCGGGAGACCAAGGGTCCCTTTCCACGTGCCACAGGAATCCTGGGACTCCTATCAAGTTTCACGAGGAGTCAGGCATCGTCTCCTTTGGAGGCACTGATCTCCGCGTACCTCTGGAGTTTTCAAAGGATGTGAGGCCTCCGGTCGCGATGAGGTGGGGAACTAGGTCTTTCTCTGTGGTCTTCACAGGGGATTCAGACATCCTTTCGTCTTGGGAGATGCAAGACGTGCCTGCAATCAAGTCACTGCAGTTATATCCGGCCTTATTTCGAGTCAGGGCATCGCGGTGTCTATTCGACTTGAGGCCGCAAACTCAGGGTCGCTCTCACATACCTAGAGCTGAGAGAAGGCTCCTCTTGAGGTGCTTGTGGTTAGGTGGTATTCCTCTGGAGTCGAAGCCAGGGACTAACCTCTCATCTCGAGTTGAATCTTGGTCCACGGAGCTCTTTCCTGTTGCTAAAGTGACCTCAGGATCCCTCTAGCCTTGAAACAGTGTTCTTGGGGTTTCTCTGGAGTGCCATCAAGGAAATCAAGGCTCCTTTCATGTTTGATGTGCAATACGGAATTGCTTTGAATGCAGTGCAGGGGAATCGGGCCTCATCTTGCGGCGAGGGGGAAGTCTCTTGGTTTTTCTCGAGTTGCGGCGGGAATCTGGGGTATATTCTCGAGGTACCACGGGGATGGCCCTTCCACCCACGTGTTTGTTCAGCGACGTCAGGACTCCTGCCTAGTTGCGAGGGACAACTAGGGATTCTCCTCGAGACTTGGCAGGGCAATTGGGACGCCTCTCCAGCTGAGGCGGGAGACCAAGGGTCCCTTTCCCCGTGCCACAGGAATCCTGGGACTCCTATCAAGTTTCACGAGAAGTCAGGCATCGTCTCCTTTGGAGGCACTGATCTCATTGTACCTCTGGAATTATCAAAGTATGTGAGGCCTCCGGTGGCGATGAGGTGGGGAACTAGGTCTTTCTCTGTGGTCTCCACAGGGGATTCAGACATCCTTTCGTCTTGGGAGATGCAAGCCGAGCCTGCATTCAAGGCACTGCAGGAATATCCGGCCTTATTTCGAGTCAGGGCATCGCGGTGTCCATTCCACTTGAGGCCGCAAACTCAGGGTCCCTCTCACATACCTATAGCTGAGAGAAGCCTCCTCTTGAGGTACTTGTGGTAAGGTGGTTTCCTCTGGAGTCGAAGCCAGGGACTAACCTCTCATCTCGAGTTGATTTTTGATCCACGGAGCTCTTTCGTGTAGCTACAGTGACCTCAGGATCCCTCTAGCCTTGAATCAGTGTTCTTGGGTTTTCTCTGGAGTGCCATCCAGGAAATCAAGGCTCCTTTCATGTGTGATGTGCAACACGGAATTGCTCTGCACGCAGTGCATGGTAATCGGGCCTCATCTCACGGCGAGGGGGAAGTCTCATGGTTTTTCTCGAGTTGCGGCGGGAACCTGAGGTATATTCTCGAGTTACGACGGGGATGGCCCTTCCACACACGTGTTTGTTCAGCGACGTCAGGACTCCTGCCTAGTTACGAGGGACAACTCGGGATTCTCCTCGAGGCTTGGGAGGGCAATTGGGACGCCTCTCCAGCTAAGGCGGGAGACCAAGTGTCCCTTTCCACGTGCCACAGGAATCTTGGGACTCCTATCAAGTTTCACGAGGAGTCAGGCACCGTCTCCTTTGGAGGCACTGATCTCAGTGTACCTCTGGAGTTTTCAAAGGATGTGAGGCCTCTGGTCGCGAAGAGGTGGGGAACTAGGTCTTTCTCTGTGGTCTCCACAGGGGATTCAGACATCCTTTCGTCTTGGGAGATGCAAGACGAGCCTGCATTCAAGTCACTGCAGGGATATCCTACCTTATTTCGAGTCAGGGCATCGCGGTGTCCATTCCACTTGAGGCCGCAAACTCAGGGTCCCTCTCACATACCTAGAGCTGAGAGAAGCCTCCTCTTGAGGTGCTTGTGGTAAGGTGGTTTCCTCTGGAGTCGAAGCCAGGGACTAACTTCTCATCTCGAGTTGATTTTTGGTCCACGGAGCTCTTTCGTGTAGCTACAGTGACCTCAAGATCCCTCTAGCCTTGAAACAGTGTTCTTGGGTTTGCTCTGGAGTGCCATCAAGGAAATCAAGGCTCCTTTCATGTGTGATGTGCAGCACGGAATTGCTCTGCACGCATTGCAGGTGAATCTGGCCTCATCTCGCGGCGAGGGGGACGTCTCATGGTTTTTCTCGAGTTGCGGCCGGAACCTGGGGTATATTCTCGAGTTACGACGGGGATGGCCCTTCCACACACGTGTTTGTTCAGCAACGGCAGGACTCCTGCCTAGTTGCGAGGGACAACTCGGGATTCTCCTCGAGGCTTGGGAGGGCAATTGGGACGCCTCTCCAGCTGAGGCGGGAGACCAAGGGTCCCTTTCTACGAGCCACAGGAATCCTGGGACTCCTATCAATTTTCACGAGGAGTCAGGCATCGTCTCCTTTGGAGGCACTGATCTCCGCGTACCTCTGGAGTTTTCAAAGGATGTGAGGCCTCTGGTCGCGATGAGGTGGGGAACTAGGTCTTTCTCTGTGGTCTCCACAGGGGATTCAGACATCCTTTCATCTTGGGAGATGCAAGACGAGCCTGTATTCAAGTCACTGCAGGGATATTCGGCCTTATTTCGAGTCAGGGCATCGCGGTGTCCATTCCACTTGAGGCCGCAAACTCAGGGTCCCTCTCACATACCTAGAGCTGAGAGAAGCCTCCTCTTGAGGTGCTTGTGGTAAGGTGGTATTCCTCTGGAGTCAAAGCCAGGGACTAACCTCTCATCTCGAGTTGATTCTTGGTCCACGGAGCTCTTTTGTGTTGCTTCAGTGACCTCAGGATCCTCTAGCCTTGAAACAGTGTTCTTGGGGTTTCTCTGGAGTGCCATCAAGGAAATCAAGGCTCCTTTCATGTGTGATGTGCAACACGGAATTGCTCTGCACGCAGTGCAGGGGAATCGGGCCTCATCTCGCGGCGAGGGGGAAGTCTCATGGTTTTTCTCGAGTTGCGGCGGGAACCTGGGGTATATTCTCGACTTACGACGGGGATGGCCCTTCCACCCACATGTTTGTTCAGTGAGTCAGGACTCCTGCCTAGTTGCGAAGGACAACTCGGGATTCTCCTTGAGGCTTGTCAGGGCAATTGGGACGCCTCTCCAGCTGAGGCGGGAGACCAAGGGTCCCTTTCCACGTGCACAGGAATCCTGGGATTCCTATCAAGTTTCACGAGGAGTCAGGCATCGTCCCTTTTGGAGGCACTGATCTCAGCGTACCTGTGGAGTTTTCAAAGGATTTGAGGCCTCAGGTCGCGATGTAGTGGGGAAGTAGGTCTTTCTCTGTGGTCTCCACAGGGGATTCAAACATCCTTTCATCTTGGGAGATGCAAGACGAGCCGGCATTCAAGTCACTGCAGAGATATCTGGCCTTATTTCGCCTCAGGGCATCGTGGTGTCCATTCCACTTGAGGCCGCACACTCAGGGTCCCTCTCACATACCTAGAGCTGAGAGAAGCCTCCTCTTGAGGTGCTTGTGGTAAGGTGGTATTCCTCTGGAGTCGAAGTCAGGGACTAACCTCTCATCTCGAGTTGATTTTTGGTCCATGGAGCTCTTTCGTGTTGCTACAGTGACCTCAGGATCCCTCGATCCTTGGAACAGTGTTCTTGGGGTTTCTCTGGAGTGCCATCAAGGAAATCAAGGCTCCTTTCATGTGTGATGTGCAACACGGAATTGCTCTGCACGCAGTGCAGGGGAATCGGGCCTCATCTCGCGGCGAGGGGGACGTCTCATGGTTTTTCTCGAGTTGCGGCGGGAACCTGGGGTATATTCTCGAGTTACGAGGGGGATGACCCTTCCACCCAAGTGTTTGTTCAGCGACGTCAGGACTCCTGCCTAGTTGCGAGGGACAACTCGGGATTCTCCTCGAGGCTTGGCAGGGCAGTTGGGACGCCTCTCCAGCTGAGGCGGGAGACCAAGGGTCCCTTTCCACGTGCCACAGGAATCCTGGGACTCCTATCAAGTTTCACGAGGAGTCAGGCATCGTCTCCTTTGGAGTCACTGATCTCCGCGTACCTCTGGAGTTTTTAAAGGATGTGAGGCCTCCGGTCGCGATGAGGTGGGGAACTAGGTCTTTCTCTGTGGTCTCCAGAGGGGATTCAGACATCCTTTCGTCTTGGGAGAGGCAAGACGAGCCTGCATTCAAGTCACTGCAGGGATATCCGGCCTTATTTCGAGTCAGGGCATCGCGGTGTCCATTGAACTTGAGGCCGCAAACTCAGGGTCCCTCTCACATACCTAGAGCTGAGAGAAGCCTCCTCTTGAGGTGCTTGTGGTAAGTGGGTATTCCTCTGGAGTCGAAGCCAGGGACTAACCTCTCATCTCGATTTGATTTTTGGTCCACGGAGCTCTTTCGTGTGGCTACAGTGACCTCAGGAACCCTCTAGCCTTGAAACAGTGTTCTTGGGGTTTCTCTGGAGTGCCATCAAGGAAATCAAGGCTCCTTTCATGTGTGATGTGCAACACGGAATTGCTGTGCACGCAGTGCAGGGGAATCGGGCCTCATCTCGCGGCGAGGGGGAAGTCTCATGGTTTTTCTCGAGTTGCGGCAGGAACCTGGGGTATATTCTCGAGTTACGACGGGGATGGCCCTTCCACCCACGTGTTTGTTCAGCGACGTCAGGACTCCTGCCTAGTTGCCAGGGAAAACGCGGGATTCTCCTCGAGGCTTGGCAGGGCAATTGGGACCTCTCTCCCGCTGAGGAGGGAGACCAAGTGTCCCTTTCCAGGTGCCACAGGAATCCTGGGACTCCTATCAAGTTTCACGAGGAGTCAGGCATCGTCTCCTTTGGAGGCACTCATCTCAGTGTACCTTTGGAGTTTTCAATGTATGTGAGGCCTCCGGTCGCGATGAGGTGGGGAACTAGGTCTTTCTCTGTGGTCTCCACAGGGGATTCAGACATCCTTTCGTCTTGGGAGATGCAAGACGAGCCTACATTCAAGTCACTGCAGGGATATCCGGCCTTATTTCCAGTCAGGGCATCGCGGTGTCCATTCCACTTGAGGCCGCAAACTCAGGGTCCCTCTCACATACCTAGAGCTGAGAGAAGCCTCCTCTTGAGGTGCTTGTGGTAAGGTGGTTTCCTCTGGCGTCGAAGCCAGGGACTAACCTCTCATCTCGAGTTGATTTTTGGTCCACGGAGCTCTTTCGTGTAGCTACAGTGACCTCAGGATCCCTCTAGCCTTGAAACAGTGTTCTTGGGGTTTCTCTGGAATGCCATCAAGGAAATCAAGGCTCCTTTCATGTGTGATGTGCAGCACGGAATTGCTCTGCACGCACTGCAGGGGATTTTGGCCTCATCTCGCTGCGAGGGGGACGTCTCATGTTTTTGTCGAGTTGCGGCGGGAACCTGGGGTATATTCTCGAGTTATGCCGGGGATGGCCCTTCCACACACGTGTTTGTTCAGCGACGTCAGGACTCCTGCCTAGTTGCGAGGGACAACTCGGGATTCTCCTCGAGGCTTGGCAGGGCAATTGGGACGCCTCTCCAGCTGAGGCGGGAGACCAAGGGTCCCTTTCCACGTGCCACAGGAATCCTGGGACTCCTAGCAAGTTTCACGAGGAGTCAGGCATCGTCTCCTTTGGAGGCACTGATCTCCGCGTACCTCTGGAGTTTTCAAAGGATGCGAGGCCTCCGGTCGCGATGAGGTGGGGAACTAGGTCTTTCTCTGTGGTCTCCACAGGGGATTCAGACTTCCTTTCATCTTGGGAGATGCAAGACGAGCCTGCATTCAAGTCACTGCAGGGATATCCGGCGTTATTTCGCGTCAGGGCATCGCAGTGTCCATTCCACTTGAGGTCGCAAACTCAGGGTCCCTCTCACATACCTAGAGCTGAGAGAAGCCTCCCCTTGAGTTGCTTGTGGTAAAGTGGTATTCCTCTGGAGTCTAATCCAGGGACTAACTTCTCATCTCGAGTTGATTTTTGGTCCACGGAGCTCTTTCGTGTTGCAACAGTGACCTCAGGATCCCTCTAGCCTTGAAACAGTGTTCTTGGGGTTTCTCTGGAGTGCCATCAAGGAAATCAAGGCTCCTTTCATGTTTGATGTGCAATACGGAAATGCTTTGAATGAAGTGCAGGGGAATCGGGCCTCATCTTGCAGCGAGGGGGAAGTATCATGGTTTTTCTGGAGTTGCGGCGGGAACCTGGGGTATATTCTCGAGTTACGACGGGGATGGCCCTTTCACACACGTGTTTGTTCAGCGACGTCAGGACTCCTGCCTAGTTGCGAGGGACAACTCGGGATTCTCCTCGAGGCTTGGCAGGGCAATTGGGACGCCTCTCCAGCTGAGGCGGGAGACGAAGTGTCCCTTTCCGCGTGTCACAGGAATCTTGGGACTCCTATCAAGTTTCACGAGGAGTCAGGCATCGTCTCATTTGGAGGCACTGATCTCAGTGTACCTCTGGAGTTTTCAAAGGATGTGAGGCCTCCGGACGCGATGAGGTGGGGAACTAGGTCTTTCTCTGTGGTCTCCACAGGGGATTCAGACATCCTTTCGTCTTGGGAGATGCAAGACGAGCCTGCATTCAAGTCACTGCAGGGATATCCTACCTTATTTCGAGTCAGGGCATCGCGGTGTTCATTCCACTTGAGGCCGTAAACTCAGGGTCCCTCTCACATACCTAGAGCTGAGAGAAGCCTTCTCTTGAGGTGCTTGTGGTAAGGTGGTGTTCCTCTGGAGTCGAAGCCAGGGACTAACCTCTCATCTCGAGTTGATTTTTGGTCCACGGAGCTCTTTCGTGTAGCTACAGTGACCTCAAGATCCCTCTAACCTTGAAACAGTGTTCCTGGGTTTTCTCTGGAGTGCCATCAAGGAAATCAAGGCTCCTTTCATGTGTGATGTGCAGCACGGAATTGCTCTGCACGCACTGCAGGTGAATCTGGCCTCATCTCGCGGCGAGGGGGACGTCTCATGGTTTTTCTCGAGTTGCGGCCGGAACCTGGGGTATATTCTCGAGTTACGACGTGGATGGCCCTTCCACACACGTGTTTGTTCAGCGACGTCAGGACTCCTGCCTAGTTGCGAGGGACAACTCGGGATTCTCCTCGAGGCTTGGCAGGGCAATTGGGACGCCTCTCCAGCTGAGGCGGGAGACCAAGGGTCCCTTTCCACGTGCCACAGGAATCCTGGGACTCCTATCAAGTTTCACGAGGAGTCAGGCATCGTCTCCTTTGGAGGCACTGATCTCCGCGTACCTCTGGAGTTTTCAAAGGATGTGAGGCCTCCGGTCGCGATGAGGTGGGGAACTAGGTCTTTCTCTTTGGTCTCCACAGGGGATTCAGACATCCTTTCATCTTGGGAGATGCAAGACGAGCCTGTATTCAAGTCACTGCAGGGATATCCGGCCTTATTTCGAGTCAGGGCATCGCGGTGTCCATTCCACTTGAGGCCGCAAAATCAGGGTCCCTCTCACATACCTAGCGCTGAGAGAAGCCTCCTCTTGAGGTGCTTGTGGTAAGGTGGTATTCCTCTGGAGTCGAAGCCAGGGACTAACCTCTCATCTCGAGTTGATTCTTGGTCCACGGAGCTCTTTTGTGTTGCTTCAGTGACCTCAGGATCCTCTAGCCTTGAAACAGTGTTCTTGGGGTTTCTCTGGAGTGCCATCAAGGAAATCAAGGCTCCTTTCATGTGTGATGTGCAACACGGAATTGCTCTGCACGCAGTGCAGGGGAATCGGGCCTCATCTCGCGGCGAGTGGGAAGTCTCATGGTTTTTCTCGAGTTGCGGCGGGAACCTGGGGTATATTCTCGAGTTACGACGGGGATGGCCCTTCCACCCACATGTTTGTTCAGCGACGTCAGGACTCCTGCCTAGTTGCAAGGGACAACTCGGGATTCTCCTCGAGGCTTGGCAGGGCAATTGGGACGCCTCTCCAGCTGAGGCGGGAGACCAAGGGTCCCTTTCCACGTGCCACAGGAATCCTGGGACTCCTATCAAGTTTCACGAGGAGTCAGGCATCGTCTCCTTTGGAGGCACTGATCTCCGCGTACCTCTGGAGTTTTCAAAGGATGTGAGGCCTCCGGTCGCCATGAAGTGGGGAACTAGGTCTTCCTCTGTGGTCTCCAAAGGGGATTCAGACATCCTTTCGTCTTGGGAGATGCAAGACGAGCCTGCATTCAAGTCACTGCAGGGATATCCGGCCTTATTTCGAGTCAGGGCATCGCGGTGTCCATTCCACTTGAGGCCGCACACTTAGGGTCCCTCTCACATACCTAGAGCTGAGAGAAGCCTCCTCTTGAGGTTCTTGTGGTAAGGTGGTATTCCTCTGGAGTCGAAGCCAGGGACTAACCTCTCATCTCGAGTTGATTTTTGGTCCACGGAGCTCTTTCGTGTGGCTACAGTGACCTCAGGATCCCTCTGGCCTTGAAACAGTGTTCTTGGGGATTCTCTGGAGTGCCATCAAGGAAATCAAGGCTCCTTTCATGTGTGATGTGCAACACGGAATTGCTCTGCACGCAGTGCAGGGGAATCGAGCCTCATCTCGCGGCGCGGCGGAAGTCTCATGGTTTTTCTCGAGTTGCGGCGGGAACCTGGGGTGTATTCTCGAGTTACGACAGGGATGGCCCTTCCACACACGTGTTTGTTCAGCGACATCAGGTCTCCTGCCTAGTTGCGAGGGACAACTCGGGATTCTCCTCGAGGCTTGGCAGGGCAATTGGGACGCCTCTCCATCTGAGGCGGGAAACCAAGGGTCCCTTTCCACGTGCCACTGGAATCCTGGGACTCCTATCAAGTTTCACGAGGAGTCAGGCATCGTCTCCTTTGGAGGCACTGATCTCCGCGTACCTCTGGAGTTTTCAAAGGATGTGAGGCCTCCGTTCGCGATGAGGTGGGGAACAAGGTCTTTCTCTGTGGTCTCCACAGGGGATTCAGACATCCTTTCTTCTTGGGAGATGCAAGACGAGCCTGCATTCAAGTCACTGCAGGGATATCCGGCCTTATTTCGCATCAGGGCATCGCAGTGTCCATTTCACTTGAGGCCGCAAACTCAGGGTTCCTCTCATGTACCTAGAGCTGAGAGAAGCCTCCTCTTGAGGTGCTTGTGGTAAGGTGGTTTCCTCTGGAGTCGAAGCCAGGGACTAACCTCTCATCTCGAGTTGATTTTTGGTCCACGGAGCTCTTTCGTGTTGCTACAGTGACCTCAGGATCGCTCTAGCCTTGAAACAGTGTTCTTGGGGTTTCTCTGGAGTGCCATCAAGGAAATCAAGGCTCCTTTCATGTTTGATGTGCAACACGGAATTGCTCTGCAAGCAGTGCAGGGGAATCGGGCCTCATCTCGCGGTGAGGGGGAATTCTCATGGTTTTTCTCGAGTTGCAGCGGTATCCTGGGGTGTATTCTCGAGTTATGACGGGGATGGCCCTTCCACCCACGTGTTTGTTCAGCGACGTCAGGACTCCTGCCTAGTTGCGAGGGACAACTCGGGATTCTCCTCGAGGCTTGGCAGGGCAATTGGGAAGCCTCTCCAGCTGAGGCGGGAGACCAAGGGTCCCTTTCCACGTGCCACTGGAATCCTGGGACTCCTATCAAGTTTCACGAGGAGTCAGGCATCGTCTCCTTTGGAGGCACTGATCTCCGTGTACCTCTGGAATTTTCAAAGGATGTGAGGTCTCCGGTCGCGATGAGGTGGGGAACTAGGTCTTTTTCTGTGGTCTCACAGGGGATTCAGACAACCTTTCATGTTGGGAGATGCAAGACGAGCCTGCATTCAAGTCACTGCAGGGATATCCGGCCTTACTTCGAGTCAGGGCATAGCGGTGTCCATTCCACTTGAGGCCGCACACTCAGGGTCCCTCTCACATACCTAGAGCTGAGAGAAGCCTCCTCTTGAGGTGCTTGTGATAAGGTGGTATTCCTCTGGAGTCGAAGCCAGGGACTAACCTCTCATCTCGAGTTGATTTTTGGTCCACGGAGCTCTTTCGTGTGGCTACAGTGACCTCAGGATCCCTCTAGCCTTGAAACAGTGTTCTTGGGGTTTCTCTGGAGTGCCATCAAGGAAATCAAGGCTCCTTTCATGTGTGATGTGCAACACGGAATTGCTCTGCACACGGTGCAGAGGAATCGGAGCTCATCACGCGGCGAGGGAGAAGTCTCATGGTTTTCCTCGAGTTGCGGCGAGAACCTGGGGTATATTCTCGAGATACGACGTGGATGGCCCTTTCACACACGTGCTTGTTCTGCGACTTCAGGACTCCTGCCTAGTTGCGAGGGACAACTCGGGATTCTCCTCGAGGCTTGGCAGGGCAATTGGGACGCCTCTCCAGCTGAGGCGGGAGACCAAGGGTCCCTTTCCACGTGCCACAGGAATCCTGGGACTCCTATCAAGTTTTACGAGGAGTCAGGCATCGTCTCCTTTGGAGGCACTGATCTTCGCTTACCTCTGGAGTTTTCAAAGGATGTGAGGCTTCCGGTCGCAATGAGGTGGGGAACTAGGTCTTTCTCTGTGGTCTACACAGGGGATTCAGACATCCTTTCGGCTTGGGAGACGCAAGATGAACGTGCATTCTAGTCACTGTAGGGATATCCGGCCTTTCTTAGAGTCAGGGCATCGCGGTGTCCAATTCAATTGAAGACGCAAACTCAGGGTCCCTCTCACTTACCTAGAGCTGAGAGAAGCCTCCTCTTGAGGTGCTTGTGGTAAGGTGGAATTTCTCTGGAGTCGAAGCCAGGGACTAACCTCTCATCTCGAGTTGATTTTTGGTCCACGGAGATCTTTCGTGTTGCTACAGTGACCTCAGGTTCCCTCTAGCCTTGAAACTGGGTTCTTGGGGTTTCTCTGGAGTGCCGTCAAGGAAATCAAGGCTCCTTTCATGCGTGATGTGCAACACAGAATTGCTCTGCACGCAGTGCAGGGGAATCGGGCCTCATCTCGCGGCGAGGGGGAAGCCTCATGGTTTCTCTCGAGTTGTGGCGGGAACCTGGTGTATATTCTCGAGTTACGACGGGGATGGACCTTCCACCCACGTGTTTCTTCAGCCATGTCAGGACTTCTGCCTAGTTGTGAGGGACAACTCGGGACTCTCCTCGAGGCTTGGCAGGCAATTGGGATGCCTCTCCAAATGAGGCGGGAGACGAAGGGTCCCTTTCCACGTTCCACAGGAATCCTGGGACTCCTATCAAGTTTCACGAGGAGTCAGGCATCGTCTCCGATGGAGGCACTGATCTCCGCGTACCTCTGCAGTTTTCAAAGGATGTGAGGCCTCCGGTCGCGATGAGGTGGGGAACTAGGTCTTTCTCTGTGGTCTCCACAGGGGATTCAGACATCCTTTCGTCTTGGGAGATGCAAGACGAGCCTGCATTCAAGTCACTGCAGGGATATCCGGCCTTATTTCGAGTCAGGGCGTCGTGGTGTCCATTCCACTTGAGGCCGCAAACTCAGGGTCCCTCTAACATACTAGAGCTGAGAGAAGCCTCCTCTTGAGGTGCTTGTGGTAAGGTGGTATTCCTCTGGAGTAGAAGCCAGGGACTAACCTCTCATCCCGAGTTGATTTTTGGTCCACGGAGCTCTTTCGTGTTGCTACAGTGACATCAGAATCCCTCTAGCCTTAAAACAGTTTTCTTGGGATTTCTCTGGAGTGCCATCAAGGAAATCAAGGCTCCTTTCATGTGTGATGTGCAACACGGAATTGCTCTGCACACGGTGCAGGGGAATCGGAGCTCATCTCGCGGCGAGGGGGAAGTCTCATGGTTTTTCTCGAGTTGCGGCGGGGAACCTGGGGTGTATTCTCGAGATACTACGGGGATGGCCCTTTCACACACGTGCTTGTTCTGCGACGTCAGGACTCCTGCCTAGTTGCGAGGGATAACTCGGGATTCTCCTCGAGGCTTGGCAGGGCAATTGGGACGCCTCTCCAGCTGAGGCGGGAGACCAAGTGTCCCTTTCCACGTGCCACAGGAATCCTGGGACTCCTATCAAGTTTCACGAGTAGTCAGGCATCGTCTGCTTTGGAGGCACTGATCTCCGCGTACCTCTGGAATTTTCAAAGGATGTGAGGCCTCCGTTCGCGATGAGGTGGGGAACTAGGTCTTTCTCTGTGGTCTCCACAGGGGATTCAGACATCCTTTCATCTTGGCAGATGCAAGACGAGCCTGCATTCAAGTCACTGCAGGGATATCCGGCCTTATTTCGAGTCAGGGCATCGCGGTGTCCATTCCACTTGATGCCGCAAACTCAGGGTCCCTCTCACATACCTAGAGCTGAGAGAAGCCTCCTCTTGAGGTGCTTGTGGCAAGGTGGTATTCCCCTGGAGTCGAAGCCAGGGACTAACCTCTCATCTCGAGTTGATTTTTGGTCCACGGTGCTCTTTCGTGTGGCTACAGTGACCTCAGGATCCCTCTAGCCTTGAAACAGTGTTCTTGGGGTTTCTCTGGAGTGCCATCAATGAAATCAAGGCTCCTTTCATATTTGATGTGCAACACGGAATTGCTCTGCACGCAGTGCAGGGGAATCGGGCCTCATCTCGCGGCGAGGGTGAAGTCTCATTGTTTTTCTCGAGTTGCGGCGGGAACCTGGGGTATATTCTCGAGTTACGACGGGGATGGCCCTTCCACACACGTGTTAGTTCAGCGACCTCAGGACTCCTGCCTAGTTGCGAAGGACAACTCGGGATTCTCCTCGAGGCTTGGCAGGGCAATTGGGACGCGTCTCCAGCTGAGGCGGGAAACCAAGGGTCCCTTTCCACTTGCCACTGGAATCCTGGGACTCCTATCAAGTTTCACAAGGAGTCAGGCATCGTCTCCTTTGGAGGCACTGATCTCCGTGTACCTCTGGAATTTTCAAAGGATGTGAGGTCTCCGGTCGCGATGAGGTGGGGAACTAGGTCTTTCTCTGTGGTCTCCACAGGGGATTCAGACAACCTTTCATCTTGGGAGATGCAAGACGAGCCTGCATTCAAGTCACTGCAGGGATATCCGGCCTTATTTCGAGTCAGGGCATCGCGGTGTCCATTCCACTTGAGGCCGCACACTCAGGGTCCCTCTCACATACCTAGAGCTGAGAGAAGCCTCCTCTTGAGGTGCTTGTGGTAAGGTGGTATTCCTCTGGCGTCGAAGCCAGGGACTAACCTCTCATCTCGAGTTGATTTTTGGTCCACGGAGCTCTTTCGTGTAGCTACAGTGACCTCAGGATCCCTCTAGCCTTGAAACAGTGTTCTTGGGGTTTCTCTGGAGTGCCATCAAGGAAATCAAGGCTCCTTTCATGTGTGATGTGCAGCACGGAATTGCTCTGCACGCACTGCAGGGGATTCAGGCCTCATCTCGCGGCGAGGGGGACTTCTCATGGTTTTTCTCGAGTTGCGGCGGGAACCTGGGGTATATTCTCGAGTTACGACGGGAATGGCCCTTCCACACACGTGTTTGTTCAGCGACGTCAGGACTCCTGCCTCGTTGCGAGGGACAACTCGGGATTCTCCTCGAGGCTTGGCAGGGCAATTGGGACGCCTCTCCAGCTGAGGCGGGAGACCAAGGGTCCCTTTCCACGTGCCACAGGAATCCTGGGACTCCTATCAAGTTTCACGAGGAGTCAGGCATCGTCTCCTTTGGAGGCACTGATCTCAGTGTACCTCTGGAGTTTTCAAAGTATGTGAGGCCTCCGGTCGCGATGAGGTGGGGAACTAGGTCTTTCTCTGTGGTCTCCACAGGGGATTCAGACATCCTTTCGTCTTGGGAGATGCAAGACGAGCCTGCATTCAAGTCACTGCAGGGATATCCGGCCTTATTTCGAGTCAGGGCATCGCGGTGTCCTTTCCACTTGAGGCCGCAAACTCAGGGTCCCTCTCACATACCTAGAGCTGAGAGAAGCCTCCTCTTGAGGTGCTTGTGGTAAGGTGGTATTCCTCTGGAGTCGAATCCAGGGACTAACCTCTCATCTCGAGTTGATTTGTGGTCCACGGAGTTCTTTCTTGTTGCTACAGTGACCTCATTATCCCTCTAGCCTTGAAACAGTGTTCTTGGGGTTTCTCTGGAGTGCCATCAAGGAAATCAAGGCTCCTTTCATGTGTGATGTGCAACACGGAATTGCTCTGCATGCAGTGCAGGGGAATCGGGCCTCATCTCACGGCGAGGGGGAATTCTCATGGTTTTTCTCGAGTTGCGGCGAGAACCTCGGTATATTCTCGAGTTACGACGGGGATGGCCCTTCCACCCACGTGTTTGTTCAGCAACGTCAGGACTCCTTCCTAGTTGCGAGGGACAACTGGGGATTCTCCTCGAGGCTTGGCAGGGCAATTGGAACGCCTCTCCAGCTGAGGCGGGAGACCAAGGGTCCCTTTCCTCGTCCCACAGGAATCCTGGGACTCCTATCAAGTTTCACGAGGAGTCAGGAATCGTCTCCTTTGGAGGCACTGATCTCCGCGTACCTCTGGAGTTTTCAAAGGATGTGAGGCCTCCGGTCGCGATGAGGTGGGGAACTAGGTCTTTCTCTGTGTTCTCCACAGGGGATTCAGACATCCTTTCGTCTTGGGAGATGCAAGACGAGCCTGCATTCAAGTCACTGCAGGGATATCCGGCCTTATTACGAGTCAGGGCATCGCGGTGTCCATTTGACTTGAGGCTGCAAACTCAGGGTCCCTCTCACATACCTAGAGCTGAGAGAAGCCTCCTCTTGAGGTGCTTGTGGTAAGGTGCTATTCCTCTGGAGTTGAAGCCAGGGACTAACCTCTCATCTTCAGTTGATTTGTGGTTCACGGAGCTCTTTCGTGTTGCTACAGTGAAGTCAGGATCTCTCTAGCCTTGAAACAGTGTTCTTGGGGTTTCTCTGGAGTGCCATCAAGGAAATCAAGGCTCCTTTCATGTGTGATGTGCAACACGGAATTGCTCTGCACGCAGTGCAGGGGAATCGGGCCTCATCTCGCGGCGAGGGGGAAGTCTCATTGTTTTTCTCGAGTTGCGGCGGGAACCTGGGGTATATTCTCGAGTTACGACGGGGATGGCCCTTCCACCCACGTGTTTGTTCAGCGACGTCAGGACTCCTGCCTAGTTGCGAGGGACAACTCGGGATTCTCCTCGAGGCTTGGCAGGGCAATTGGAACGCCTCTCCAGCTGAGGCGGGAGACCAAGGGTCCCTTTCCACGTGCCACAGGAATCCTGGGACTCGTATCAAGTTTCACGAGGAGTCAGGTATCGTCTCCTTTGGAGGCACTGATCTTCGCTTACCTCTGGAGTTTTCAAAGGATGTGAGGCCTCCGGTCGCCATGAAGTGGGGAACTAGGTCTTTCTCTGTGGTCTCCAAAGGGGATTCAGACATCCTTTCGTCTTGGGAGATGCAAGACGAGCCTACATTCAAGTCACTGCAGGGATATCCGGCCTTATTTCGAGTCAGGGCATCGCGGTGTCCTTTCCACTTGAGGCCGGAAACTCAGGGTTCCTCTCACATACCTAGAGCTGAGAGAAGCCTCCTCTTGAGGTGCTTGTGGTAAGGTGGTTTCCTCTGGAGTCGAAGCCAGGGACTAACCTCTCATCTCGAGTTGATTTATTGTCCACGGAGCTCTTTCGTGTAGCTACAGTGACATCAGGATCCCTCTAGCCTGGAAACAGTGTTCTTGGGGTTTCTCTGGAGTGCCATCAAGGAAATCAAGGCTCCTTTCATGTGTGATGTGCAGCCCGGTATTGCTCTGCACGCACTGCAGGGGAATCTGGCCTCATCTCGCGGCGAGGGGGACGTGTCCTGGTTTTTCTCGAGTTGCGGCGGGAACCTGGGGTATATTCTCGAGTTACGACGGGGAGGGCCCTTCCACACACGTGTTTGTTCAGCGACGTCAGGACTCCTGCCTAGTTGCGAGGGAAAACTCGGGATTCTCCTCGAGGCTTGGCAGGGTAATTGGGACGCCTCTCCAGCTGAGGCGGGAGACCAAGGGTCCCTTTCCACGTGCCACTGGAATCCTGGGATTCCTATCAAGTTTCACGAGGAGTCAGGCATCGTCTCCTTTGGAGGCACTGATCTCCGTGTACCTCTGGAATTTTCAAAGGATGTGAGGTCTCCGGTCGCGATGAGGTGGGGAACTAGGTCTTTCTCTGTGGTCTCCACAGGGGATTCAGACATCCTTTCGTCTTGGGAGATGCAAGACGAGCCTACATTCAAGTCACTGCAGGGATATCCGGCCTTATTTCGAGTCACGGCATCGCGGTGTCCATTCCACTTGAGGCCGCACACTCAGGGTCCCTCTCACATACCTAGAGCTGAGAGAAGCCTCCTCTTGAGGTGCTTGTGGTAAGGTGGTATTCCTCTGGAGTCGAAGCCAGGGACTAACCTCTCATCTCGAGTTGATTTTTGTTCCATGGAGCTCTTTCGTGTTGCTACAGTGACCTCAGGATCCCTCGATCCTTGGAACAGTGTTCTTGGGGTTTCTCTGGAGTGCCATCAAGGAAATCAAGGCTCCTTTCATGTGTGATGTGCAACACGGAATTGCTCTGCACGCAGTGCAGGGGAATCGGGCCTCATCTCGCGGCGAGGGGGACGTCTCATGGTTTTTCTCGAGTTGCGGCGGGAACCTGGGGTATATTCTCGAGTTACGAGGGGGATGGCCCTTCCACCCAAGTGTTTGTTCAGCGACGTCAGGACTCCTGCCTAGTTGAGAGGGATAACTCGGGATTCTCCTCGAGGCTTGGCAGGGCAGATGGGACGCCTCTCCAGCTGAGGCGGGAGACCAAGGGTCCCTTTCCACGTGCCACAGGAATCCTGGAACTCCTATCAAGTTTCACGAGGAGTCAGGCATCGTCTCCTTTGGAGGCACTGATCTCCGCGTACCTCTGGAGTTTTCAAAGGATGTGAGGCCTCCGGTCGCCATGAAGTGGGGAACTAGGTCTTTCTCTGTGGTCTACACAGGGGATTCAGACATCCTTTCATCTTGGGAGATGCAAGACGAGCCTGCATTCAAGTCACTGCAGGGATATCCGACCTTATTTCGCGTCAGGGCATCGCAGTGTCCATTCCACTTGAGGCCGCAAACTCAGCGTCCCTCTCACATACCTAGAGCTGAGAGAAGCATCCTCTTGAAGTGCTTATGGTAAGGTGGTATTACTCTGGAGTCAAAGCCAGGGACTAACCTCTCATCTCGAGTTGATTTTTGGTCCACGGAGTACTTTCGTGTTGCTAGAGAAACCTCAGGATCCCTCTAGCCTTGAAACAGTGTTCTTGGGGTTTCTCTGGAGTGCCATCCAGGAAATCAAGGCTCCTTTCATGTGTGATGTTCAACACGGAATTGCTCTGCACGCAGTGCAGGGGAATCGGGCCTCATCTCGCGGCGAGGGGGAAGTCTCATGGTTTTTCTCGAGTTGCGGCGGGAACCTGGGATATATTCTCGAGTTCCGACGGGGATGGCCCTTCCACCCACATGTTTGTTCAGTGAGTCAGGACTCCTGCCTAGTTGCGAAGGACAACTCGGGATTCTCCTTGAGGCTTGTCAGGGCAATTGGGACGCCTCTCCAGCTGAGGCGGGAGACCAAGGGTCCCTTTCCACGTGCCACAGGAATCCTGGGACTCCTATCAAGTTTCACGAGGAGTCAGGCATCGTCTCCTTTGGAGGCACTGATCTCCGCGTACCTCTGGAGTTTTCAAAGGATGTGAGGCCTCCGGTCGCGATGAGGTGGGGAACTAGGTCTTTCTCTGTGGTCTTCACAGGGGATTCAGACATCCTTTCGTCTTGGGAGATGCAAGACGTGCCTGCAATCAAGTCACTGCAGTTATATCCGGCCTTATTTCGAGTCAGGGCATCGCGGTGTCTATTCGACTTGAGGCCGCAAACTCAGGGTCGCTCTCACATACCTAGAGCTGAGAGAAGCCTCCTCTTGAGGTGCTTGTGGTTAGGTGGTATTCCTCTGGAGTCGAAGCCAGGGACTAACCTCTCATCTCGAGTTGAATCTTGGTCCACGGAGCTCTTTCCTGTTGCTAAAGTGACCTCAGGATCCCTCTAGCCTTGAAACAGTGTTCTTGGGGTTTCTCTGGAGTGCCATCAAGGAAATCAAGGCTCCTTTCATGTTTGATGTGCAATACGGAATTGCTTTGAATGCAGTGCAGGGGAATCGGGCCTCATCTTGCGGCGAGGGGGAAGTCTCTTGGTTTTTCTCGAGTTGCGGCGGGAATCTGGGGTATATTCTCGAGGTACCACGGGGATGGCCCTTCCACCCACGTGTTTGTTCAGCGACGTCAGGACTCCTGCCTAGTTGCGAGGGACAACTAGGGATTCTCCTCGAGACTTGGCAGGGCAATTGGGACGCCTCTCCAGCTGAGGCGGGAGACCAAGGGTCCCTTTCCCCGTGCCACAGGAATCCTGGGACTCCTATCAAGTTTCACGAGAAGTCAGGCATCATCTCCTTTGGAGGCACTGATCTCATTGTACCTCTGGAATTATCAAAGTATGTGAGGCCTCCGGTGGCGATGAGGTGGGGAACTAGGTCTTTCTCTGTGGTCTCCACAGGGGATTCAGACATCCTTTCGTCTTGGGAGATGCAAGCCGAGCCTGCATTCAAGGCACTGCAGGAATATCCGGCCTTATTTCGAGTCAGGGCATCGCGGTGTCCATTCCACTTGAGGCCGCAAACTCAGGGTCCCTCTCACATACCTATAGCTGAGAGAAGCCTCCTCTTGAGGTACTTGTGGTAAGGTGGTTTCCTCTGGAGTCGAAGCCAGGGACTAACCTCTCATCTCGAGTTGATTTTTGATCCACGGAGCTCTTTCGTGTAGCTACAGTGACCTCAGGATCCCTCTAGCCTTGAATCAGTGTTCTTGGGTTTTCTCTGGAGTGCCATCCAGGAAATCAAGGCTCCTTTCATGTGTGATGTGCAACACGGAATTGCTCTGCACGCAGTGCATGGTAATCGGGCCTCATCTCACGGCGAGGGGGAAGTCTCATGGTTTTTCTCGAGTTGCGGCGGGAACCTGAGGTATATTCTCGAGTTACGACGGGGATGGCCCTTCCACACACGTGTTTGTTCAGCGACGTCAGGACTCCTGCCTAGTTACGAGGGACAACTCGGGATTCTCCTCGAGGCTTGGGAGGGCAATTGGGACGCCTCTCCAGCTAAGGCGGGAGACCAAGTGTCCCTTTCCACGTGCCACAGGAATCTTGGGACTCCTATCAAGTTTCACGAGGAGTCAGGCACCGTCTCCTTTGGAGGCACTGATCTCAGTGTACCTCTGGAGTTTTCAAAGGATGTGAGGCCTCTGGTCGCGATGAGGTGGGGAACTAGGTCTTTCTCTGTGGTCTCCACAGGGGATTCAGACATCCTTTCGTCTTGGGAGATGCAAGACGAGCCTGCATTCAAGTCACTGCAGGGATATCCTACCTTATTTCCAGTCAGGGCATCGCGGTGTCCATTCCACTTGAGGCCGCAAACTCAGGGTCCCTCTCACATACCTAGAGCTGAGAGAAGCCTCCTCTTGAGGTGCTTGTGGTAAGGTGGTTTCCTCTGGAGTCGAAGCCAGGGACTAACTTCTCATCTCGAGTTGATTTTTGGTCCACGGAGCTCTTTCGTGTAGCTACAGTGACCTCAAGATCCCTCTAGCCTTGAAACAGTGTTCTTGGGTTTGCTCTGGAGTGCCATCAAGGAAATCAAGACTCCTTTCATGTGTGATGTGCAGCACGGAATTGCTCTGCACGCATTGCAGGTGAATCTGGCCTCATCTCGCGGCGAGGGGGACGTCTCATGGTTTTTCTCGAGTTGCGGCCGGAACCTGGGGTATATTCTCGAGTTACGACGGGGATGGCCCTTCCACACACGTGTTTGTTCAGCAACGGCAGGACTCCTGCCTAGTTGCGAGGGACAACTCGGGATTCTCCTCGAGGCTTGGGAGGGCAATTGGGACGCCTCTCCAGCTGAGGCGGGAGACCAAGGGTCCCTTTCTACGAGCCACAGGAATCCTGGGACTCCTATCAATTTTCACGAGGAGTCAGGCATCGTCTCCTTTGGAGGCACTGATCTCCGCGTACCTCTGGAGTTTTCAAAGGATGTGAGGCCTCTGGTCGCGATGAGGTGGGGAACTAGGTCTTTCTCTGTGGTCTCCACAGGGGATTCAGACATCCTTTCATCTTGGGAGATGCAAGACGAGCCTGTATTCAAGTCACTGCAGGGATATCCGGCCTTATTTCGAGTCAGGGCATCGCGGTGTCCATTCCACTTGAGGCCGCAAACTCAGGGTCCCTCTCACATACCTAGAGCTGAGAGAAGCCTCCTCTTGAGGTGCTTGTGGTAAGGTGGTATTCCTCTGGAGTCAAAGCCAGGGACTAACCTCTCATCTCGAGTTGATTCTTGGTCCACGGAGCTCTTTTGTGTTGCTTCAGTGACCTCAGGATCCTCTAGCCTTGAAACAGTGTTCTTGGGGTTTCTCTGGAGTGCCATCAAGGAAATCAAGGCTCCTTTCATGTGTGATGTGCAACACGGAATTGCTCTGCACGCAGTGCAGGGGAATCGGGCCTCATCTCGCGGCGAGGGGGAAGTCTCATGGTTTTTCTCGAGTTGCGGCGGGAACCTGGGGTATATTCTCGACTTCCGACGGGGATGGCCCTTCCACCCACATGTTTGTTCAGTGAGTCAGGACTCCTGCCTAGTTGCGAAGGACAACTCGGGATTCTCCTTGAGGCTTGTCAGGGCAATTGGGACGCCTCTCCAGCTGAGGCGGGAGACCAAGGGTCCCTTTCCACGTGCACAGGAATCCTGGGATTCCTATCAAGTTTCACGAGGAGTCAGGCATCGTCCCTTTTGGAGGCACTGATCTCAGCGTACCTGTGGAGTTTTCAAAGGATTTGAGGCCTCAGGTCGCGATGTAGTGGGGAAGTAGGTCTTTCTCTGTGGTCTCCACAGGGGATTCAAACATCCTTTCATCTTGGGAGATGCAAGACGAGCCGGCATTCAAGTCACTGCAGAGATATCTGGCCTTATTTCGCCTCAGGGCATCGTGGTGTCCATTCCACTTGAGGCCGCACACTCAGGGTCCCTCTCACATACCTAGAGCTGAGAGAAGCCTCCTCTTGAGGTGCTTGTGGTAAGGTGGTATTCCTCTGGAGTCGAAGTCAGGGACTAACCTCTCATCTCGAGTTGATTTTTGGTCCATGGAGCTCTTTCGTGTTGCTACAGTGACCTCAGGATCCCTCGATCCTTGGAACAGTGTTCTTGGGGTTTCTCTGGAGTGCCATCAAGGAAATCAAGGCTCCTTTCATGTGTGATGTGCAACACGGAATTGCTCTGCACGCAGTGCAGGGGAATCGGGCCTCATCTCGCGGCGAGGGGGACGTCTCATGGTTTTTCTCGAGTTGCGGCGGGAACATGGGGTATATTCTCGAGTTACGAGGGGGATGACCCTTCCACCCAAGTGTTTGTTCAGCGACGTCAGGACTCCTGCCTAGTTGCGAGGGACAACTCGGGATTCTCCTCGAGGCTTGGCAGGGCAGTTGGGACGCCTCTCCAGCTGAGGCGGGAGACCAAGGGTCCCTTTCCACGTGCCACAGGAATCCTGGGACTCCTATCAAGTTTCACGAGGAGTCAGGCATCGTCTCCTTTGGAGTCACTGATCTCCGCGTACCTCTGGAGTTTTTAAAGGATGTGAGGCCTCCGGTCGCGATGAGGTGGGGAACTAGGTCTTTCTCTGTGGTCTCCAGAGGGGATTCAGACATCCTTTCGTCTTGGGAGAGGCAAGACGAGCCTGCATTCAAGTCACTGCAGGGATATCCGGCCTTATTTCGAGTCAGGGCATCGCGGTGTCCATTGAACTTGAGGCCGCAAACTCAGGGTCCCTCTCACATACCTAGAGCTGAGAGAAGCCTCCTCTTGAGGTGCTTGTGGTAAGTGGGTATTCCTCTGGAGTCGAAGCCAGGGACTAACCTCTCATCTCGATTTGATTTTTGGTCCACGGAGCTCTTTCGTGTGGCTACAGTGACCTCAGGAACCCTCTAGCCTTGAAACAGTGTTCTTGGGGTTTCTCTGGAGTGCCATCAAGGAAATCAAGGCTCCTTTCATGTGTGATGTGCAACACGGAATTGCTGTGCACGCAGTGCAGGGGAATCGGGCCTCATCTCGCGGCGAGGGGGAAGTCTCATGGTTTTTCTCGAGTTGCGGCAGGAACCTGGGGTATATTCTCGAGTTACGACGGGGATGGCCCTTCCACCCACGTGTTTGTTCAGCGACGTCAGGACTCCTGCCTAGTTGCCAGGGAAAACGCGGGATTCTCCTCGAGGCTTGGCAGGGCAATTGGGACCTCTCTCCCGCTGAGGAGGGAGACCAAGTGTCCCTTTCCAGGTGCCACAGGAATCCTGGGACTCCTATCAAGTTTCACGAGGAGTCAGGCATCGTCTCCTTTGGAGGCACTCATCTCAGTGTACCTTTGGAGTTTTCAATGTATGTGAGGCCTCCGGTCGCGATGAGGTGGGGAACTAGGTCTTTCTCTGTGGTCTCCACAGGGGATTCAGACATCCTTTCGTCTTGGGAGATGCAAGACGAGCCTACATTCAAGTCACTGCAGGGATATCCGGCCTTATTTCCAGTCAGGGCATCGCGGTGTCCATTCCACTTGAGGCCGCAAACTCAGGGTCCCTCTCACATACCTAGAGCTGAGAGAAGCCTCCTCTTGAGGTGCTTGTGGTAAGGTGGTTTCCTCTGGCGTCGAAGCCAGGGACTAACCTCTCATCTCGAGTTGATTTTTGGTCCACGGAGCTCTTTCGTGTAGCTACAGTGACCTCAGGATCCCTCTAGCCTTGAAACAGTGTTCTTGGGGTTTCTCTGGAATGCCATCAAGGAAATCAAGGCTCCTTTCATGTGTGATGTGCAGCACGGAATTGCTCTGCACGCACTGCAGGGGATTTTGGCCTCATCTCGCTGCGAGGGGGACGTCTCATGTTTTTGTCGAGTTGCGGCGGGAACCTGGGGTATATTCTCGAGTTATGCCGGGGATGGCCCTTCCACACACGTGTTTGTTCAGCGACGACAGGACTCCTGCCTAGTTGCGAGGGACAACTCGGGATTCTCCTCGAGGCTTGGCAGGGCAATTGGGACGCCTCTCCAGCTGAGGCGGGAGACCAAGGGTCCCTTTCCACGTGCCACAGGAATCCTGGGACTCCTAGTAAGTTTCACGAGGAGTCAGGCATCGTCTCCTTTGGAGGCACTGATCTCCGCGTACCTCTGGAGTTTTCAAAGGATGCGAGGCCTCCGGTCGCGATGAGGTGGGGAACTAGGTCTTTCTCTGTGGTCTCCACAGGGGATTCAGACTTCCTTTCATCTTGGGAGATGCAAGACGAGCCTGCATTCAAGTCACTGCAGGGATATCCGGCGTTATTTCGCGTCAGGGCATCGCAGTGTCCATTCCACTTGAGGTCGCAAACTCAGGGTCCCTCTCACATACCTAGAGCTGAGAGAAGCCTCCCCTTGAGTTGCTTGTGGTAAAGTGGTATTCCTCTGGAGTCTAATCCAGGGACTAACTTCTCATCTCGAGTTGATTTTTGGTCCACGGAGCTCTTTCGTGTTGCAACAGTGACCTCAGGATCCCTCTAGCCTTGAAACAGTGTTCTTGGGGTTTCTCTGGAGTGCCATCAAGGAAATCAAGGCTCCTTTCATGTTTGATGTGCAATACGGAAATGCTTTGAATGAAGTGCAGGGGAATCGGGCCTCATCTTGCAGCGAGGGGGAAGTCTCATGGTTTTTCTGGAGTTGCGGCGGGAACCTGGGGTATATTCTCGAGTTACGACGGGGATGGCCCTTTCACACACGTGTTTGTTCAGCGACGTCAGGACTCCTGCCTAGTTGCGAGGGACAACTCGGGATTCTCCTCGAGGCTTGGCAGGGCAATTGGGACGCCTCTCCAGCTGAGGCGGGAGACGAAGTGTCCCTTTCCGCGTGTCACAGGAATCTTGGGACTCCTATCAAGTTTCACGAGGAGTCAGGCATCGTCTCATTTGGAGGCACTGATCTCAGTGTACCTCTGGAGTTTTCAAAGGATGTGAGGCCTCCGGACGCGATGAGGTGGGGAACTAGGTCTTTCTCTGTGGTCTCCACAGGGGATTCAGACATCCTTTCGTCTTGGGAGATGCAAGACGAGCCTGCATTCAAGTCACTGCAGGGATATCCTACCTTATTTCGAGTCAGGGCATCGCGGTGTTCATTCCACTTGAGGCCGTAAACTCAGGGTCCCTCTCACATACCTAGAGCTGAGAGAAGCCTTCTCTTGAGGTGCTTGTGGTAAGGTGGTGTTCCTCTGGAGTCGAAGCCAGGGACTAACCTCTCATCTCGAGTTGATTTTTGGTCCACGGAGCTCTTTCGTGTAGCTACAGTGACCTCAAGATCCCTCTAGCCTTGAAACAGTGTTCCTGGGTTTTCTCTGGAGTGCCATCAAGGAAATCAAGGCTCCTTTCATGTGTGATGTGCAGCACGGAATTGCTCTGCACGCACTGCAGGTGAATCTGGCCTCATCTCGCGGCGAGGGGGACGTCTCATGGTTTTTCTCGAGTTGCGGCCGGAACCTGGGGTATATTCTCGAGTTACGACGTGGATGGCCCTTCCACACACGTGTTTGTTCAGCGACGTCAGGACTCCTGCCTAGTTGCGAGGGACAACTCGGGATTCTCCTCGAGGCTTGGCAGGGCAATTGGGACGCCTCTCCAGCTGAGGCGGGAGACCAAGTGTCCCTTTCCACGTGCCACAGGAATCCTGGGACTCCTATCAAGTTTCACGAGGAGTCAGGCATCGTCTCCTTTGGAGGCACTGATCTCCGCGTACCTCTGGAGTTTTCAAAGGATGTGAGGCCTCCGGTCGCGATGAGGTGGGGAACTAGGTCTTTCTCTTTGGTCTCCACAGGGGATTCAGACATCCTTTCATCTTGGGAGATGCAAGACGAGCCTGTATTCAAGTCACTGCAGGGATATCCGGCCTTATTTCGAGTCAGGGCATCGCGGTGTCCATTCCACTTGAGGCCGCAAAATCAGGGTCCCTCTCACATACCTAGCGCTGAGAGAAGCCTCCTCTTGAGGTGCTTGTGGTAAGGTGGTATTCCTCTGGAGTCGAAGCCAGGGACTAACCTCTCATCTCGAGTTGATTCTTGGTCCACGGAGCTCTTTTGTGTTGCTTCAGTGACCTCAGGATCCTCTAGCCTTGAAACAGTGTTCTTGGGGTTTCTCTGGAGTGCCATCAAGGAAATCAAGGCTCCTTTCATGTGTGATGTGCAACACGGAATTGCTCTGCACGCAGTGCAGGGGAATCGGGCCTCATCTCGCGGCGAGTGGGAAGTCTCATGGTTTTTCTCGAGTTGCGGCGGGAACCTGGGGTATATTCTCGAGTTACGACGGGGATGGCCCTTCCACCCACATGTTTGTTCAGCGACGTCAGGACTCCTGCCTAGTTGCAAGGGACATCTCGGGATTCTCCTCGAGGCTTGACAGGGCAATTGGGACGCCTCTCCAGCTGAGGCGGGAGACCAAGGGTCCCTTTCCACGTGCCACAGGAATCCTGGGACTCCTATCAAGTTTCACGAGGAGTCAGGCATCGTCTCCTTTGGAGGCACTGATCTCCGCGTACCTCTGGAGTTTTCAAAGGATGTGAGGCCTCCGGTCGCCATGAAGTGGGGAACTAGGTCTTCCTCTGTTGTCTCCAAAGGGGATTCAGACATCCTTTCGTCTTGGGAGATGCAAGACGAGCCTGCATTCAAGTCACTGCAGGGATATCCGGCCTTATTTCGAGTCAGGGCATCGCGGTGTCCATTCCACTTGAGGCCGCACACTTAGGGTCCCTCTCACATACCTAGAGCTGAGAGAAGCCTCCTCTTGAGGTTCTTGTGGTAAGGTGGTATTCCTCTGGAGTCGAAGCCAGGGACTAACCTCTCATCTCGAGTTGATTTTTGGTCCACGGAGCTCTTTCGTGTGGCTACAGTGACCTCAGGATCCCTCTGGCCTTGAAACAGTGTTCTTGGGGATTCTCTGGAGTGCCATCAAGGAAATCAAGGCTCCTTTCATGTGTGATGTGCAACACGGAATTGCTCTGCACGCAGTGCAGGGGAATCGAGCCTCATCTCGCGGCGCGGCGGAAGTCTCATGGTTTTTCTCGAGTTGCGGCGGGAACCTGGGGTGTATTCTCGAGTTACGACAGGGATGGCCCTTCCACACACGTGTTTGTTCAGCGACATCAGGTCTCCTGCCTAGTTGCGAGGGACAACTCGGGATTCTCCTCGAGGCTTGGCAGGGCAATTGGGACGCCTCTCCATCTGAGGCGGGAAACCAAGGGTCCCTTTCCACGTGCCACTGGAATCCTGGGACTCCTATCAAGTTTCACGAGGAGTCAGGCATCGTCTCCTTTGGAGGCACTGATCTCCGCGTACCTCTGGAGTTTTCAAAGGATGTGAGGCCTCCGTTCGCGATGAGGTGGGGAACAAGGTCTTTCTCTGTGGTCTCCACAGGGGATTCAGACATCCTTTCTTCTTGGGAGATGCAAGACGAGCCTGCATTCAAGTCACTGCAGGGATATCCGGCCTTATTTCGCATCAGGGCATCGCAGTGTCCATTTCACTTGAGGCCGCAAACTCAGGGTTCCTCTCACGTACCTAGAGCTGAGAGAAGCCTCCTCTTGAGGTGCTTGTGGTAAGGTGGTTTCCTCTGGAGTCGAAGCCAGGGACTAACCTCTCATCTCGAGTTGATTTTTGGTCCACGGAGCTCTTTCGTGTTGCTACAGTGACCTCAGGATCGCTCTAGCCTTGAAACAGTGTTCTTGGGGTTTCTCTGGAGTGCCATCAAGGAAATCAAGGCTCCTTTCATGTTTGATGTGCAACACGGAATTGCTCTGCAAGCAGTGCAGGGGAATCGGGCCTCATCTCGCGGTGAGGGGGAATTCTCATGGTTTTTCTCGAGTTGCAGCGGTATCCTGGGGTGTATTCTCGAGTTATGACGGGGATGGCCCTTCCACCCACGTGTTTGTTCAGCGACGTCAGGACTCCTGCCTAGTTGCGAGGGACAACTCGGGATTCTCCTCGAGGCTTGGCAGGGCAATTGGGAAGCCTCTCCAGCTGAGGCGGGAGACCAAGGGTCCCTTTCCACGTGCCACTGGAATCCTGGGACTCCTATCAAGTTTCACGAGGAGTCAGGCATCGTCTCCTTTGGAGGCACTGATCTCCGTGTACCTCTGGAATTTTCAAAGGATGTGAGGTCTCCGGTCGCGATGAGGTGGGGAACTAGGTCTTTTTCTGTGGTCTCACAGGGGATTCAGACAACCTTTCATGTTGGGAGATGCAAGACGAGCCTGCATTCAAGTCACTGCAGGGATATCCGGCCTTACTTCGAGTCAGGGCATAGCGGTGTCCATTCCACTTGAGGCCGCACACTCAGGGTCCCTCTCACATACCTAGAGCTGAGAGAAGCCTCCTCTTGAGGTGCTTGTGGTAAGGTGGTATTCCTCTGGAGTCGAAGCCAGGGACTAACCTCTCATCTCGAGTTGATTTTTGGTCCACGGAGCTCTTTCGTGTGGCTACAGTGACCTCAGGATCCCTCTAGCCTTGAAACAGTGTTCTTGGGGTTTCTCTGGAGTGCCATCAAGGAAATCAAGGCTCCTTTCATGTGTGATGTGCAACACGGAATTGCTCTGCACACGGTGCAGAGGAATCGGAGCTCATCACGCGGCGAGGGAGAAGTCTCATGGTTTTCCTCGAGTTGCGGCGAGAACCTGGGGTATATTCTCGAGATACGACGTGGATGGCCCTTTCACACACGTGCTTGTTCTGCGACTTCAGGACTCCTGCCTAGTTGCGAGGGACAACTCGGGATTCTCCTCGAGGCTTGGCAGGGCAATTGGGACGCATCTCCAGCTGAGGCGGGAGACCAAGGGTCCCTTTCCACGTGCCACAGGAATCCTGGGACTCCTATCAAGTTTTACGAGGAGTCAGGCATCGTCTCCTTTGGAGGCACTGATCTTCGCTTACCTCTGGAGTTTTCAAAGGATGTGAGGCTTCCGGTCGCAATGAGGTGGGGAACTAGGTCTTTCTCTGTGGTCTACACAGGGGATTCAGACATCCTTTCGGCTTGGGAGACGCAAGATGAACGTGCATTCTAGTCACTGTAGGGATATCCGGCCTTTCTTAGAGTCAGGGCATCGCGGTGTCCAATTCAATTGAAGACGCAAACTCAGGGTCCCTCTCACTTACCTAGAGCTGAGAGAAGCCTCCTCTTGAGGTGCTTGTGGTAAGGTGGAATTCCTCTGGAGTCGAAGCCAGGGACTAACCTCTCATCTCGAGTTGATTTTTGGTCCACGGAGATCTTTCGTGTTGCTACAGTGACCTCAGGTTCCCTCTAGCCTTGAAACTGGGTTCTTGGGGTTTCTCTGGAGTGCCGTCAAGGAAATCAAGGCTCCTTTCATGCGTGATGTGCAACACAGAATTGCTCTGCACGCAGTGCAGGGGAATCGGGCCTCATCTCGCGGCGAGGGGGAAGCCTCATGGTTTCTCTCGAGTTGTGGCGGGAACCAGGGGTATATTCTCGAGTTACGACGGGAATGGACCTTCCACCCACGTGTTTCTTCAGCCATGTCAGGACTTCTGCCTAGTTGTGAGGGACAACTCGGGACTCTCCTCGAGGCTTGGCAGGCAATTGGGATGCCTCTCCAAATGAGGCGGGAGACGAAGGGTCCCTTTCCACGTTCCACAGGAATCCTGGGACTCCTATCAAGTTTCACGAGGAGTCAGGCATCGTCTCCGATGGAGGCACTGATCTCCGCGTACCTCTGCAGTTTTCAAAGGATGTGAGGCCTCCGGTCGCGATGAGGTGGGGAACTAGGTCTTTCTCTGTGGTCTCCACAGGGGATTCAGACATCCTTTCGTCTTGGGAGATGCAAGACGAGCCTGCATTCAAGTCACTGCAGGGATATCCGGCCTTATTTCGAGTCAGGGCGTCGTGGTGTCCATTCCACTTGAGGCCGCAAACTCAGGGTCCCTCTAACATACTAGAGCTGAGAGAAGCCTCCTCTTGAGGTGCTTGTGGTAAGGTGGTATTCCTCTGGAGTAGAAGCCAGGGACTAACCTCTCATCCCGAGTTGATTTTTGGTCCACGGAGCTCTTTCGTGTTGCTACAGTGACATCAGAATCCCTCTAGCCTTAAAACAGTTTTCTTGGGATTTCTCTGGAGTGCCATCAAGGAAATCAAGGCTCCTTTCATGTGTGATGTGCAACACGGAATTGCTCTGCACACGGTGCAGGGGAATCGGAGCTCATCTCGCGGCGAGGGGGAAGTCTCATGGTTTTTCTCGAGTTGCGGCGGGGAACCTGGGGTGTATTCTCGAGATACTACGGGGATGGCCCTTTCACACACGTGCTTGTTCTGCGACGTCAGGACTCCTGCCTAGTTGCGAGGGATAACTCGGGATTCTCCTCGAGGCTTGGCAGGGCAATTGGGACGCCTCTCCAGCTGAGGCGGGAGACCAAGTGTCCCTTTCCACGTGCCACAGGAATCCTGGGACTCCTATCAAGTTTCACGAGTAGTCAGGCATCGTCTGCTTTGGAGGCACTGATCTCCGCGTACCTCTGGAATTTTCAAAGGATGTGAGGCCTCCGTTCGCGATGAGGTGGGGAACTAGGTCTTTCTCTGTGGTCTCCACAGGGGATTCAGACATCCTTTCATCTTGGCAGATGCAAGACGAGCCTGCATTCAAGTCACTGCAGGGATATCCGGCCTTATTTCGAGTCAGGGCATCGCGGTGTCCATTCCACTTGATGCCGCAAACTCAGGGTCCCTCTCACATACCTAGAGCTGAGAGAAGCCTCCTCTTGAGGTGCTTGTGGCAAGGTGGTATTCCCCTGGAGTCGAAGCCAGGGACTAACCTCTCATCTCGAGTTGATTTTTGGTCCACGGTGCTCTTTCGTGTGGCTACAGTGACCTCAGGATCCCTCTAGCCTTGAAACAGTGTTCTTGGGGTTTCTCTGGAGTGCCATCAATGAAATCAAGGCTCCTTTCATATTTGATGTGCAACACGGAATTGCTCTGCACGCAGTGCAGGGGAATCGGGCCTCATCTCGCGGCGAGGGTGAAGTCTCATTGTTTTTCTCGAGTTGCGGCGGGAACCTGGGGTATATTCTCGAGTTACGACGGGGATGGCCCTTCCACACACGTGTTAGTTCAGCGACCTCAGGACTCCTGCCTAGTTGCGAAGGACAACTCGGGATTCTCCTCGAGGCTTGGCAGGGCAATTGGGACGCGTCTCCAGCTGAGGCGGGAAACCAAGGGTCCCTTTCCACTTGCCACTGGAATCCTGGGACTCCTATCAAGTTTCACAAGGAGTCAGGCATCGTCTCCTTTGGAGGCACTGATCTCCGTGTACCTCTGGAATTTTCAAAGGATGTGAGGCCTCCGGTCGCGATGAGGTGGGGAACTAGGTCTTTGTCTGTGGTCTCCACAGGGGATTCAGACAACCTTTCATCTTGGGAGATGCAAGACGAGCCTGCATTCAAGTCACTGCAGGGATATCCGGCCTTATTTCGAGTCAGGGCATCGCGGTGTCCATTCCACTTGAGGCCGCACACTCAGGGTCCCTCTCACATACCTAGAGCTGAGAGAAGCCTCCTCTTGAGGTGCTTGTGGTAAGGTGGTATTCCTCTGGCGTCGAAGCCAGGGACTAACCTCTCATCTCGAGTTGATTTTTGGTCCACGGAGCTCTTTCGTGTAGCTACAGTGACCTCAGGATCCCTCTAGCCTTGAAACAGTGTTCTTGGGGTTTCTCTGGAGTGCCATCAAGGAAATCAAGGCTCCTTTCATGTGTGATGTGCAGCACGGAATTGCTCTGCACGCACTGCAGGGGATTCAGGCCTCATCTCGCGGCGAGGGGGACTTCTCATGGTTTTTCTCGAGTTGCGGCGGGAACCTGGGGTATATTCTCGAGTTACGACGGGAATGGCCCTTCCACACACGTGTTTGTTCAGCGACGTCAGGACTCCTGCCTCGTTGCGAGGGACAACTCGGGATTCTCCTCGAGGCTTGGCAGGGCAATTGGGACGCCTCTCCAGCTGAGGCGGGAGACCAAGGGTCCCTTTCCACGTGCCACAGGAATCCTGGGACTCCTATCAAGTTTCACGAGGAGTCAGGCATCGTCTCCTTTGGAGGCACTGATCTCAGTGTACCTCTGGAGTTTTCAAAGTATGTGAGGCCTCCGGTCGCGATGAGGTGGGGAACTAGGTCTTTCTCTGTGGTCTCCACAGGGGATTCAGACATCCTTTCGTCTTGGGAGATGCAAGACGAGCCTGCATTCAAGTCACTGCAGGGATATCCGGCCTTATTTCGAGTCAGGGCATCGCGGTGTCCTTTCCACTTGAGGCCGCAAACTCAGGGTCCCTCTCACATACCTAGAGCTGAGAGAAGCCTCCTCTTGAGGTGCTTGTGGTAAGGTGGTATTCCTCTGGAGTCGAATCCAGGGACTAACCTCTCATCTCGAGTTGATTTGTGGTCCACGGAGCTCTTTCGTGTTGCTACAGTGACCTCATTATCCCTCTAGCCTTGAAACAGTGTTCTTGGGGTTTCTCTGGAGTGCCATCAAGGAAATCAAGGCTCCTTTCATGTGTGATGTGCAACACGGAATTGCTCTGCACGCAGTGCAGGGGAATCGGGCCTCATCTCGCGGCGAGGGGGAAGTCTCATTGTTTTTCTCGAGTTGCGGCGGGAACCTGGGGTATATTCTCGAGTTACGACGGGGATGGCCCTTCCACCCACGTGTTTGTTCAGCGACGTCAGGACTCCTGCCTAGTTGCGAGGGACAACTCGGGATTCTCCTCGAGGCTTGGCAGGGCAATTGGAACGCCTCTCCAGCTGAGGCGGGAGACCAAGGGTCCCTTTCCACGTGCCACAGGAATCCTGGGACTCGTATCAAGTTTCACGAGGAGTCAGGTATCGTCTCCTTTGGAGGCACTGATCTTCGCTTACCTCTGGAGTTTTCAAAGGATGTGAGGCCTCCGGTCGCCATGAAGTGGGGAACTAGGTCTTTCTCTGTGGTCTCCAAAGGGGATTCAGACATCCTTTCGTCTTGGGAGATGCAAGACGAGCCTACATTCAAGTCACTGCAGGGATATCCGGCCTTATTTCGAGTCAGGGCATCGCGGTGTCCTTTCCACTTGAGGCCGGAAACTCAGGGTTCCTCTCACATACCTAGAGCTGAGAGAAGCCTCCTCTTGAGGTGCTTGTGGTAAGGTGGTTTCCTCTGGAGTCGAAGCCAGGGACTAACCTCTCATCTCGAGTTGATTTATTGTCCACGGAGCTCTTTCGTGTAGCTACAGTGACATCAGGATCCCTCTAGCCTGGAAACAGTGTTCTTGGGGTTTCTCTGGAGTGCCATCAAGGAAATCAAGGCTCCTTTCATGTGTGATGTGCAGCCCGGTATTGCTCTGCACGCACTGCAGGGGAATCTGGCCTCATCTCGCGGCGAGGGGGACGTGTCCTGGTTTTTCTCGAGTTGCGGCGGGAACCTGGGGTATATTCTCGAGTTACGACGGGGAGGGCCCTTCCACACACGTGTTTGTTCAGCGACGTCAGGACTCCTGCCTAGTTGCGAGGGAAAACTCGGGATTCTCCTCGAGGCTTGGCAGGGTAATTGGGACGCCTCTCCAGCTGAGGCGGGAGACCAAGGGTCCCTTTCCACGTGCCACTGGAATCCTGGGATTCCTATCAAGTTTCACGAGGAGTCAGGCATCGTCTCCTTTGGAGGCACTGATCTCCGTGTACCTCTGGAATTTTCAAAGGATGTGAGGTCTCCGGTCGCGATGAGGTGGGGAACTAGGTCTTTCTCTGTGGTCTCCACAGGGGATTCAGACATCCTTTCGTCTTGGGAGATGCAAGACGAGCCTACATTCAAGTCACTGCAGGGATATCCGGCCTTATTTCGAGTCACGGCATCGCGGTGTCCATTCCACTTGAGGCCGCACACTCAGGGTCCCTCTCACATACCTAGAGCTGAGAGAAGCCTCCTCTTGAGGTGCTTGTGGTAAGGTGGTATTCCTCTGGAGTCGAAGCCAGGGACTAACCTCTCATCTCGAGTTGATTTTTGTTCCATGGAGCTCTTTCGTGTTGCTACAGTGACCTCAGGATCCCTCGATCCTTGGAACAGTGTTCTTGGGGTTTCTCTGGAGTGCCATCAAGGAAATCAAGGCTCCTTTCATGTGTGATGTGCAACACGGAATTGCTCTGCACGCAGTGCAGGGGAATGGGGCCTCATCTCGCGGCGAGGGGGACGTCTCATGGTTTTTCTCGAGTTGCGGCGGGAACCTGGGGTATATTCTCGAGTTACGAGGGGGATGGCCCTTCCACCCAAGTGTTTGTTCAGCGACGTCAGGACTCCTGCCTAGTTGAGAGGGATAACTCGGGATTCTCCTCGAGGCTTGGCAGGGCAGATGGGACGCCTCTCCAGCTGAGGCGGGAGACCAAGGGTCCCTTTCCACGTGCCACAGGAATCCTGGAACTCCTATCAAGTTTCACGAGGAGTCAGGCATCGTCTCCTTTGGAGGCACTGATCTCCGCGTACCTCTGGAGTTTTCAAAGGATGTGAGGCCTCCGGTCGCCATGAAGTGGGGAACTAGGTCTTTCTCTGTGGTCTACACAGGGGATTCAGACATCCTTTCATCTTGGGAGATGCAAGACGAGCCTGCATTCAAGTCACTGCAGGGATATCCGACCTTATTTCGCGTCAGGGCATCGCAGTGTCCATTCCACTTGAGGCCGCAAACTCAGCGTCCCTCTCACATACCTAGAGCTGAGAGAAGCATCCTCTTGAAGTGCTTATGGTAAGGTGGTATTACTCTGGAGTCAAAGCCAGGGACTAACCTCTCATCTCGAGTTGATTTTTGGTCCACGGAGTACTTTCGTGTTGCTAGAGAAACCTCAGGATCCCTCTAGCCTTGAAACAGTGTTCTTGGGGTTTCTCTGAAGTGCCATCAAGGAAATCAAGGCTCCTTTCATGTGTGATGTGCAACACGGAATTGCTCTGCACGCAGTGCAGGGGAATCGGGCCTTATCTCGCGGCGAGGGGGAAGTCTCATGGTTTTTCTCGAGTTGCGGGGGGAACCTGGGGTATATTCTCGAGTTACGACGGGGATGGCCCTTCCACCCACGTGTTTGTTCAGCGACGTCAGGACTCCTGCCTAGTTGCGAGGGAAAACGCGGGATTCTCCTCGAGGCTTGGCAGGGCAATTGGGACCTCTCTCCCGCTGAGGAGGGAGACCAAGTGTCCCTTTCCAGGTGCCACAGGAATCCTGGGACTCCTATCAAGTTTCACGAGGAGTCAGGCATCGTCTCCTTTGGAGGCACTCATCTCAGTGTACCTCTGGAGTTTTCAATGTATGTGAGGCCTCCGGTCGCGATGAGGTGGGGAACTAGGTCTTTCTCTGTGGTCTCCACAGGGGATTCAGACATCCTTTCGTCTTGGGAGATGCAAGACGAGCCTACATTCAAGTCACTGCAGGGATATCCGGCCTTATTTCCAGTCAGGGCATCGCGGTGTCCATTCCACTTGAGGCCGCAAACTCAGGGTCCCTCTCACATACCTAGAGCTGAGAGAAGCCTCCTCTTGAAGTGCTTGTGGTAAGGTGGTTTCCTCTGGCATCGAAGCCAGGGACTAACCTCTCATCTCGAGTTGATTTTTGGTCCACGGAGCTCTTTCGTGTAGCTACAGAGACCTCAGGATACCTCTAGCCTTGAAACAGTGTTCTTGGGGTTTCTCTGGAGTGCCATCAAGGAAATCAAGGCTCCTTTCATGTGTGATGTGTAGCACGGAATTGCTCTGCACGCACTGCAGGGGATTCTGGCCTCATCTCGCGGCGAGGGGAACGTCTCATGGTTTTTCTCGAGTTGGGGCGGGAACCTGGGGTATATTCTCGAGTTATGACGGGGATGGCCCTTCCACACACGTGTTTGTTCAGCGACGTCAGGACTCCTGCCTAGTTGCAAGGGACAACTCGGGATTCTCCTCGAGGCTTGGCAGGGCAATTGGAACGCCTCTCCAGCTGAGGCGGGAGACCAAGGGTCCCTTTCCACGTGCCACAGGAATCCTGGGACTCCTATCAAGTTTCATGAGGAGTCAGGCATCGTCTCCTTTGGAGGCACTGATCTCCGCGTACCTCTGGAGTTTTCAAAGGATGTGAGGCCTCCGGTCGCGATGAGGTGGGGAACTAGGTCTTTCTCTGTGGTCTCCACAGGGGATTCAGACTTCCTTTCATCTTGGGAGATGCAAGACGAGCCTGCATTCAAGTCACTGCAGGGATATCCGGCGTTATTTCGCGTCAGGGCATCGCAGTGTCCATTCCACTTGAGGTCGCAAACTCAGGGTCCCTCTCACATACCTAGAGCTGAGAGAAGCCTCCTCTTGACTTGCTTGTGGTAAAGTGGTATTCCTCTGGAGTCTAATCCAGGGACTAACTTCTCATCTCGAGTTGATTTTTGGTCCACGGAGCTCTTTCGTGTTGCAACAGTGACCTCAGGATCCCTCTAGCCTTGAAACAGTGTTCTTGGGGTTTCTCTGGAGTGCCATCAAGGAAATCAAGGCTCGTTTCATGTTTGGTGTGCAATACGGAAATGCTTTGAATAAAGTGCAGGGGAATCGGGCCTCATCTTGCAGCGAGGGGGAAGTCTCATGGTTTTTCTGGAGTTGCGGCGGGAACCTGGGGTATATTCTCGAGTTACGACGGGGATGGCCCTTCCACCCACATGTTTGTTCAGCGACGTCAGGACTCCTGCCTAGTTGCGAGGGACAACTCGGGACTCTCCTCGAGGCTTGGCAGGGCAATTGGGACGCCTCTCCAGCTGAGGCGGGAGACGAAGTGTCCCTTTCCACGTGTCACAGGAATCTTGGGACTCCTATCAAGTTTCACGAGGAGTCAGGCATCGTCTCATTTGGAGGCACTGATCTCAGTGTACCTCTGGAGTTTTCAAAGGATGTGAGGCCTCCGGACGCGATGAGGTGGGGAACTAGGTCTTTCTCTGTGGTCTCCACAGGGGATTCAGACATCCTTTCGTCTTGGGAGATGCAAGACGAGCCTGCATTCAAGTCACTGCAGGGATATCCTACCTTATTTCGAGTCAGGGCATCGCGGTGTTCATTCCACTTGAGGCCGTAAACTCAGGGTCCCTCTCACATACCTAGAGCTGAGAGAAGCCTCCTCTTGAGGTGCTTGTGGTAAGGTGGTGTTCCTCTGGAGTCGAAGCCAGGGACTAACCTCTCATCTCGAGTTGATTTTTGGTCCACGGAGCTCTTTCGTGTAGCTACAGTGACCTCAAGATCCCTCTAGCCTTGAAACAGTGTTCTTGGGTTTTCTCTGGAGTGCCATCAAGGAAATCAAGGCTCCTTTCATGTGTGATGTGCAGCACGGAATTGCTCTGCACGCACTGCAGGTGAATCTGGCCTCATCTCGCGGCGAGGGGGACGTCTCATGGTTTTTCTCGAGTTGCGGCGGGAACCTGGGGTATATTCTCGAGTTACAACGGGGATGGCCCTTCCACACACGTGTTTGTTCAGCGACGTCAGGACTCCTGCCTAGTTGCGAGGGACAACTCGGGATTCTCCTCGAGGCTTGGGAGGGCAATTGGGACGCCTCTCCAGCTGAGGCGGGAGACCAAGGGTCCCTTTCCACGTGCCACAGGAATCCTGGGACTCCTATCAAGTTTCACGAGGAGTCAGGCATCGTCTCCTTTGGAGGCACTGATCTCCGCGTACCTCTGGAGTTTTCAAAGGATGTGAGGCCTCCGGTCGCGATGAGGTGGGGAACTAGGTCTTTCTCTGTGGTCTCCACAGGGGATTCAGACATCCTTTCATCTTGGGAGATGCAAGACGAGCCTGTATTCAAGTCAATGCAGGGATATCCGGCCTTATTTCGAGTCAGGGCATCGCGGTGTCCATTCCACTTGAGGCCGCAAAATCAGGGTCTCTCTCACATAAATAGCGCTGAGAGAGGCCTCCTCTTGAGGTGCTTGTGGTAAGGTGGTATTCCTCTGGAGTCGAAGCCAGGGACTAACCTCTCATCTCGAGTTGATTCTTGGTCCACGGAGCTCTTTTGTGTTGCTTCAGTGACCTCAGGATCCTCTAGCCTTGAAACAGTGTTCTTGGGGTTTCTCTGGAGTGCCATCAAGGAAATCAAGGCTCCTTTCATGTGTGATGTGCAACACGGAATTGCTCTGCACGCTGTGCAGGGGAATCGGGCCTCATCTCGCGGCGAGGGGGAAGTCTCATGGTTTTTCTCGAGTTGCGGCGGGAACCTGGGGTATATTCTCGAGTTACGACGGGGATGGCCCTTCCACCCACATGTTTGTTCAGCGACGTCAGGACTCCTGCCTAGTTGCAAGGGATAACTCGGGATTCTCCTCGAGGCTTGGGAGGGCAATTGGGACGCCTCTCCAGCTGAGGCGGGAGACCAAGGGTCCCTTTCCACGTGCCACAGGAATCCTGGGACTCCTATCAAGTTTCACGAGGAGTCAGGCATCGTCTCCTTTGGAGGCACTGATCTCCGTGTACCTCTGGAGTTTTCAAAGGATGTGAGGCCTCCGGTCGCCATGAAGTGGGGAACTAGGTCTTCCTCTGTGGTCTCCAAAGGGGATTCAGACATCCTTTCGTCTTGGGAGATGCAAGACGAGCCTGCATTCAAGTCACTGCAGGGATATCCGGCCTTATTTCGAGTCAGGGCATCGCGGTGTCCTTTCCACTTGAGGCCGCAAACTCAGGGTTCCTCTCACATACCTAGAGCTGAGAGAAGCCTCCTCTTGAGGTGCTTGTGGTAAGGTGGTTTCCTCTGGAGTCGAAGCCAGGGACTAACCTCTCATCTCGAGTTGATTTTTGGTCCACGGAGCTCTTTCGTGTTGCTACAGTGACCTCAGGATCCCTCTAGCCTGGAAACAGTGTTCTTGGGGTTTCTCTGGAGTGCCATCAAGGAAATCAAGGCTCCTTTCATGTGTGATGTGCAGCCCGGAATTGCTCTGCACGCACTGCAGGGGAATCTGGCCTCATCTCGCGGCGAGGGGGACGTGTCATGGTTTTTCTCGAGTTGCGGCGGGAACCTGGGGTATATTCTCGAGTTACGACGGGGAGGGCCCTTCCACACACGTGTTTGTTCAGCGACGTCAGGACTCCTGCCTAGTTGCGAGGGACAACTCGGGATTCTCCTCGAGGCTTGGCAGGGTAATTGGGACGCCTCTCCAACTGAGGCGGGAGACCAAGGGTCCCTTTCCACGTGCCACTGGAATCCTGGGATTCCTATCAAGTTTCATGAGGAGTCAGGCATCGTCTCCTTTGGAGGCACTGATCTCCGTGTACCTCTGGAATTTTCAAAGGATGTGAGGTCTCCGGTCGCGATGAGGTGGGGAACTAGGTCTTTCTCTGTGGTCTCCACAGGGGATTCAGACATCCTTTCATCTTGGGAGATGCAAGACGAGCCTACATTCAAGTCACTGCAGGGATATCCGGCCTTATTTCGAGTCAGGGCATCGCGGTGTCCATTCCACTTGAGGCCGAAACACTCAGGGTCCCTCTCACATACATAGAGCTGAGAGAAGCCCCCTCTTGAGGTGCTTGTGGTAAGGTGGTATTCCTCTGGAGTCGAAGCCAGGGACTAACCTCTCATCTCGAGTTGATTTTTGGTCCATGGAGCTCTTTCGTGTTGCTACAGTGACCTCAGGATCCCTCGATCCTTGGAACAGTGTTCTTGGGGTTTCTCTGGAGTGCCATCAAGGAAATCAAGGCTCCTTTCATGTGTGATGTGCAACACGGAATTGCTCTGCACGCAGTGCAGGGGAATCGGGCCTCATCTCGCGGCGAGGGGGACGTCTCATGGTTTTTCTCGAGTTGCGGCGGGAACCTGGGGTATATTCTCGAGTTACGAGGGGGATGGCCCTTCCACCCAAGTGTTTGTTCAGCGACGTCAGGACTCCTGCCTAGTTGCGAGGGACAACTCGGGATTCTCCTCGAGGCTTGGCAGGGCAGTTGGGACGCCTCTCCAGCTGAGGCGGGAGACCAAGGGTCCCTTTCCACGTGCCACAGGAATCCTGGGACTCCTATCAAGTTTCACGAGGAGTCAGGCATCGTCTCCTTTGGAGGCACTGATCTCCGCGTACCTCTGGAGTTTTCAAAGGATGTGAGGCCTCCGGTCGCCATGAAGTGGGGAACTAGGTCTTCCTCTGTGGTCTCCAAAGGGCATTCAGACATCCTTTCCTCTTGGGAGATGCAAGACGAGCCTGCATTCAAGTCACTGCAGGGATATCCGGCCTTATTTCGAGTCAGGGCATCGCGGTGTCCTTTCCACTTAAGGCCGCAAACTCAGGATTCCTCTCACATACCTAGAGCTGAGAGAAGCCTCCTCTTGAGGTGCTTGTGGTAAGGTGGTTTCCTCTGGAGTCGAAGCCAGGGACTAACCTCTCATCTCGAGTTGATTTATTGTCCACGGAGCACTTTCGTGTAGCTACAGTGACATCAGGATCCCTCTAGCCTGGAAACAGTGTTCTTGGGGTTTCTCTGGAGTGCCATCAAGGAAATCAAGGCTCCTTTCATGTGTGATGTGCAGCCCGGAATTGCTCTGCACGCACTGCAGGGGAATCTGGCCTCATCTCGCGGCGAGGGGGACGTGTCATGGTTTTTCTCGAGTTGCGGCGGGAACCTGGCGTACATTCTCGAGTTAAGACGGGGAGGGCCCTTCCACACACGTGTTTGTTCAGCGACGTCAGGACTCCTGCCTAGTTGCGAGGGAAAACTCGGGATTCTCCTCGAGGCTTGGCAGGGTAATTGGGACGCCTCTCCAGCTGAGGCGGGAGACCAAGGGTCCCTTTCCACGTGCCACTGGAATCCTGGGATTCCTATCAAGTTTCACGAGGAGTCAGGCATTGTCTCCTTTGGAGGCACTGATCTCCGTGTACCTCTGGAATTTTCAAAGAATGTGAGGTCTCCGGTCGCGATGAGGTGGGGAACTAGGTCTTTCTCTGTGGTCTCCACAGGGGATTCAGACATCCTTTCGTCTTGGGAGATGCAAGACGAGCCTGCATTCAAGTCACTGCAGGGATATCCGGCCTTATTTCGAGTCAGGGCATCGCGGTGTCCTTTCCACTTGAGGCCGCAAACTCAGGGTTCCTCTCACATACCTAGAGCTGAGAGAAGCCTCCTCTTGAGGTGCTTGTGGTAAGGTGGTTTCCTCTGGAGTCGAAGCCAGGGACTAACCTCTCATCTCGAGTTGATTTATTGTCCACGGTGCTCTTTCGTATAGCTACAGTGACATCAGGATTCCTCTAGCCTGGAAACAGTGTTCTTGGGGTTTCTCTGGAGTGCCATCAAGGAAATCAAGGCTCCTTTCATGTGTAATGTGCAGCCCGGAATTGCTCTGCAAGCACTGCAGGGGAATCTGGACTCATCTCGCGGCGAGGGGGACGTGTCATGGTTTTTCTCGAGTTGCGGCGGGAACCTGGCGTACATTCTCGAGTTAAGACGGGGAGGGCCCTTCCACACACGTGTTTGTTCAGCGACGTCAGGACTCCTGCCTAGTTGCGAGGGAAAACTCGGGATTCTCCTCGAGGCTTGGCTGGGTAATTGGGACGCCTCTCCAGCTGAGGCGGGAGACCAAGGGTCCCTTTCCACGTGCCACTGGAATCCTGGGATTCCTATCAAGTTTCACGAGGAGTCAGGCATCGTCTCCTTTGGAGGCACTGATCTCCGTGTACCTCTGGAATTTTCAAAGGATGTGAGGTCTCCGGTCGCGATGAGGTGGGGAACTAGGTCTTTCTCTGTGGTCTCCACAGGGGATTCAGACATCCTTTCGTCCTGGGAGATGCAAGACGAGCCTGCATTCAAGTCACTGCAGGGATATCCGGCCTTATTTCGAGTCAGGGCATCGCGGTGTCCTTTCCACTTGAGGCCACACACTCAGGGTCCCTCTCACATACCTAGAGCTGAGAGAAGCCCCCTCTTGAGGTGCTTGTGGTAAGGTGGTATTCCTCTGGAGTCGAAGCCAGGGACTAACCTCTCATCTCGAGTTGATTTTTGGTCCATGGAGCTCTTTTGTGTTGCTACAGTGACCTCAGGATCCCTCGATCCTTGGAACAGTGTTCTTGGGGTTTCTCTGGAGTGCCATCATGGAAATCAAGGCTCCTTTCATGTGTGATGTGCAACACGGAATTGCTCTGCACGCAGTGCAGGGGAATCGGGCCTCATCTCGCGGCGAGGGGGACGTCTCATGGTTTTTCTCGAGTTGCGGCGGGAACCTGGGGTATATTCTCGAGTTACGAGGGGGATGGCCCTTCCACCCAAGTGTTTGTTCAGCGACGTCAGGACTCCTGCCTAGTTGCGAGGGACAACTCGGGATTCTCCTCGAGGCTTGGCAGGGCAGTTGGGACGCCTCTCCAGCTGAGGCGGGAGACCAAGGGTCCCTTTCCACGTGCCACAGGAATCCTGGGACTCCTATCAAGTTTCACGAGGAGTCAGGCATCGTCTCCTTTGGAGGCACTGATCTCCGCGTACCTCTGGAGTTTTCAAAGGATGTGAGGCCTCCGGTCGCCATGAAGTGGGGAACTAGGTCTTTCTCTGTGGTCTACACAGGGGATTCAGACATCCTTTCATCTTGGGAGATGCAAGACGAGCCTGCATTCAAGTCACTGCAGGGATATCCGGCCTTATTTCGCGTCAGGGCATCGCAGTGTCCATTCCACTTGAGGCCGCAAACTCAGCGTCCCTCTCACATACCTAGAGCTGAGAGAAGCATCCTCTTGAGGTGCTTATGGTAAGGTGGTATTCCTCTGGAGTTAAAGCCAGGGACTAACCTCTCATCTCGAGTTGATTTTTGGTCCACGGAGCACTTTCGTGTTGCTACAGAGACCTCAGGATCCCTCTAGCCTTGAAACAGTGTTCTTGGGGTTTCTCTGGAGTGCCATCAAGGAAATCAAGGCTCCTTTCATGTGTGATGTGCAACACGGAATTGCTCTGCACGCAGTGCAGGGGAATCGGGCCTTATCTCGCGGCGAGGGGGAAGTCTCATGGTTTTTCTCGAGTTGCGGCGGGAACCTGGGGTATATTCTCGAGTTACGACGGGGATGGCCCTTCCACCCACGTGTTTGTTCAGCGACGTCAGGACTCCTGCCTAGTTTCGAGGGACAACTCGGGATTGTCCTCGAGGGTTGGCAGGGCACCTGGGACGCCTCTCCAGCTGAGGCGGGAGACCAAGGGTCCCTTTCCACATGCCACAGGAATCCTGGGACTCCTATCAAGTTTCACGAGGAGTCAGGCATCGTCTCCTTTGGAGGCACTGATCTCCGCGTACCTTTGGAGTTTTCAAAGGATGTGAGGCCTCCGGTCGCGATGAGGTGGGGAACTAGGTCTTTCTCTGTGGTCTCCACAGGGGATTCAGACATCCTTTCGTCTTGGGAGAGGCAAGACGAGCCTGCATTCAAGTCACTGCAGGGATATCCGGCCTTATTTCGAGTCAGGGCATCACGGTGTCCATTGAACTTGAGGCCGCAAACTCAGAGTCCCTCTCACATAGCTAGAGCTGAGAGAAGCCTCCTCTTGAGGTGCTTGTGGTAAGGTGGTATTCCTCTGGAGTCGAAGCCAGGGACTAACCTCTCATCTCGATTTGATTTTTGGTCCACGGAGCTCTTTCGTGTGGCTACAGTGACCTCAGGAACCCTCTAGCCTTGAAACAGTGTTCTTGGGGTTTCTCTGGAGTGCCATCAAGGAAATCAAGGCTCCTTTCATGTGTGATGTGCAACACGGAATTGCTCTGCACGCAGTGCAGGGGAATTGGGCCTCATCTCGCGGCGAGGGGGAAGTCTCATGGTTTTTCTCGAGTTACGGCGGGAACCTGGGGTATATTCTCGAGTTACGACGGGGATGGCCCTTCCACCCACGTGTTTGTTCAGCGACGTCAGGACTCCTGCCTAGTTGCGAGGGAAAACTCGGGATTCTCCTCGAGGCTTGGCAGGGCAATTGGGACCTCTCTCCAGCTGAGGCGGGAGACCAAGTGTCCCTTTCCAGGTGCCACAGGAATCCTGGGACTCCTATCAAGTTTCACGAGGAGTCAGGCATCGTCTCCTTTGGAGGCACTAATCTCAGTGTACCTCTGGAGTTTTCAATGTATGTGAGGCCTCCGGTCGCGATGAGGTTGGGAACTAGGTCTTTCTCTGTGGTCTCCACAGGGGATTCAGACATCCTTTCGTCTTGGGAGATGCAAGACGAGCCTGCATTCAAGTCACTGAAGGGATATCCGGCCTTATTTCCAGTCAGGGCATCGCGGTGTCCAATCCACTTGAGGCCGCAAACTCAGGGTCCCTCTCACATACCTAGAGCTGAGAGAAGCCTCCTCTTGAGGTGCTTGTGGTAAGGTGGTTTCCTCTGGAGTCGAAGCCAGGGACTAACTTCTCATCTCGAGTTGATTTTTGGTCCACGGAGCTCTTTCGTGTAGCTACAGTGACCTCAAGATCACTCTAGCCTTGAAACAGTGTTCTTGGGTTTGCTCTGGAGTGCCATCAAGGAAATCAAGGCTCCTTTCATGTGTGATGTGCAGCACGGAATTGCTCTGCACGCATTGCAGGTGAATCTGGCCTCATCTCGCGGCGAGGGGGACGTCTCATGGTTTTTCTCGAGTTGTGGCCGGAACCTGGGGTATATTCTCAGGTTACGACGGGGATGGCCCTTCCACACACGTGTTTGTTCAGCAACGTCAGGACTCCTGCCTAGTTGCGAGGGACAACTCGGGATTCTCCTCGAGGCTTGGGAGGGAAATTGGGACGCCTCTCCAGCTGAGGCGGGAGACCAAGGGTCCCTTTCCACGTGCCACACGAATCTTGGGACTCCTATCAAGTTTCACGAGGAGTCAGGCATCGTCTCCTTTGGACGCACTGATCTCCGCGTACCTCTGGAGTTTTCAAAGGATGTGAGGCTTCTGGTCGCGATGAGGTGGGGAACTAGGTCTTTCTCTGTGGTCTCCACAGGGGATTCAGACATCCTTTCGTCTTGGGAGAGGCAAGACGAGCCTGTATTCAAGTCACTGCAGGGATATCCTACCTTATTTCGAGTCAGGGCATCGCGGTGTCCATTCCACTTGAGGCCGCAAACTCAGGGTCCCTCTCACATACCTAGAGCTGAGAGAAGCCTCCTCTTGAGGTGCTTGTGGTAAGGTGGTATTCCTCTGGAGTCAAAGCCAGGGACTAACCTCTCATCTCGAGTTGATTCTTGGTCCACGGAGCTCTTTTGTGTTGCTTCAGTGACCTCAGGATCCTCTAGCCTTGAAACAGTGTTCTTGGGGTTTCTCTGGAGTGCCATCAAGGAAATCAAGGCTCCTTTCATGTGTGATGTGCAACACGGAATTGCTCTGCACGCAGTGCAGGGGAATCGGGCCTCATCTCGCGGCGAGGGGGAAGTCTCATGGTTTTTCTCGAGTTGCGGCGGGAACCTGGGGTATATTCTCGAGTTACGACGGGGATGGCCCTTCCACCCACATGTTTGTTCAGCGACGTCAGGACTCCTGCCTAGTTGCAAGGGATAACTCGGGATTCTCCTCGAGGCTTGGGAGGGCAATTGGGACGCCTCTCCAGCTGAGGCGGGAGACCAAGGGTCCCTTTCCACGTGCACAGGAATCCTGGGACTCCTATCAAGTTTCACGAGGAGTCAGGCATCGTCCCTTTTGGAGGCACTGATCTCAGCGTACCTGTGGAGTTTTCAAAGGATTTGAGGCCTCTGGTCGCGATGAGGTGGGGAACTAGGTCTTTCTCTGTGGTCTCCACAGGGGATTCAAACATCCTTTCATCTTGGGAGATGCAAGACGAGCCGGCATTCAAGTCACTGCAGAGATATCTGGCCTTATTTCGCATCTGGGCATCGCAGTGTCCATTTCACTTGAGGCCGCAAACTCAGGGTCCCTCTCACATAGCTAGAGCTGAGAGAAGCCTCCTCTTGAGGTGCTTGGGGTAAGGTGGTTTCCTCTGGAGTCGAAGCCAGGGACTAACCTCTCATCTCGAGTTGATTTTTGGTCCACGGAGCTCTTTCCTGTTGCTACAGTGACCTCAGGATCCCTCTAGCCTTGAAACAGTGTTCTTGGGGTTTCTCTGGAGTGCCATCAAGGAAATCAAGGCTCCTTTCATGTTTGATGTGCAACACGGAATTGCTCTGCACGCAGTGCAGGGGAATCGGGACTCATCTCGCGGTGAGGGGGAAGTCTCATGGTTTTTCTCGAGTTGCGGCGGTATCCTGGGGTGTATTCTCGAGTTATGACGGGGATGGCCCTTCCACACACGTGTTTGTTCAGCAACGTCACGACTCCTTCCTAGTTACGAGGGACAACTCGGGATTCTCCTCGAGGCTTGGCAGGGCAATTGGAACGCCTCTCCAGCTGAGGCGGGAGACCAAGTGTCCCTTTCCACGTGCCACAGGAATCCTGGGACTCCTATCAAGTTTCACGAGGAGTCAGGAATCGTCTGCTTTGGAGGCACTGATCTCCGCGTACCTCTGGAGTTTTCAAAGGATGTGAGGCCTCCGGTCGCGATGTGGTGGGGAACTAGGTCTTTCTCTGTGGTCTCCACAGGGGATTCAGACATCCTTTCGTCTTGGGAGATGCAAGACGAGCCTGCATTCAAGTCACTGCAGGGATATCCGGCCTTATTTAGAGTCAGGGCATCGCGGTGTCCATTCGACTTGAGGCCGCAAACTCAGGGTCCCTCTCACATACCTAGAGCTGAGAGAAGCCTCCTCTTGAGGTGCTTGTGGTAAGGTGCTATTCCTCTGGAGTTGAAGCCAGGGACTAACCTCTCATCTTCAGTTGATTTGTGGTTCACGGAGCTCTTTCGTGTTGCTACAGTGACGTCAGGATCCCTCTAGCCTTGAAACAGTGTTCTTGGGGTTTCTCTGGAGTGCCATCAAGGAAATCAAGGCTCCTTTCATGTATGATGTGCAACACGGAATTGCTCTGCACGCAGTGCAGGGGAATCGGGCCTCATCTCATGGCGAGGGGGAAGTCTCATGGTTTTTCTCGAGTTGCGGCGGGAGCCTGGGGTGTATTCTCGAGTTACGACGGGGATGGCCCTTCCACCCACGTGTTTGTTCAGTGACGGCAGGACTCCTGCCTAGTTGGGAGGGAAAACTCGTGATTCTCCTCGAGGCTTGGCAGGGCAATTGGAACGCCTCTCCAGCTGAGGCGGGAGACCAAGGGTCCCTTTCCATGTGCCACAGGAATCCTGGGACTCCTATCAAGTTTCACGAGGAGTCAGGCATCGTCTGCCTTGGAGGCACTGATCTCCGCGTACGTCTGGAGTTTTCAAAGGATGTGAGGCCTCCGGTCGCGATGAGGTGGGGAACTAGGTCTTTCTCTGTGGTCTCCACAGGGGATTCAGACATCCTTTCGTCTTGGGAGATGCAAGACGAGCCTGCATTCAAGTCAATGCAGGGATATCCGGCCTTATTTCAAGTCAGGGCATCGCGGTGTCCTTTCCACTTGAGACCGCAAACTCAGGGTTCCTCTCACATACCTAGAGCTGAGAGAAGCCTCCTCTTGAGGTGCTTGTGGTTAGGTGGTTTCCTCTGGAGTCGAAGCCAGGGACTAACCTCTCATCTCGAGTTGATTTATTGTCCACGGAGCTCTTTCGTGTAGCTACAGTGACATCAGGATCCCTCTAGCCTTGAAACAGTGTTCTTGGGGTTTCTCTGGAGTGCCATCAAGGAAATCAAGGCTCCTTTCATGTGTGATGTGCAGCACGGAATTGCTCTGCACGCACTGCAGGGGAATCTGGCCTCATCTCGCGGCGAGGGGGACGTGTCATGGTTTTTCTCGAGTTGCGGCGGGAACCTGGGGTATATTCTCGAGTTACGACGGGGAGGGCCCTTCCACACACGTGTTTGTTCAGCGACGTCAGGACTCCTGCCTAGTTGCGAGGGAAAACTCGGGATTCTCCTCGAGGCTTGGCAGGGCAATTGGGACTCCTCTCCAACTGAGGCGGGAGACCAAGGGTCCCTTTCCACGTGCCACAGGAATCCTGGGATTCCTATCAAGTTTCACAAGGAGTCAGGCATCGTCTCCTTTGGAGGCACTGATCTCCGTGTACCTCTGGAATTTTCAAAGGATGTGAGGTCTCTGGTCGCGATGAGGTGGGGAACTAGGTCTTTCTCTGTGGTCTCCACAGGGGATTCAGACATCCTTTCATCTTGGGAGATGCAAGACGAGCGTACATTCAAGTCACTGCAGGGATATCCGGCCTTATTTCGAGTCAGGGCATCGCGGTGTCCATTCCTCTTGAGGCCGCACAATTAGGGTCCCTCTCACATACCTAGAGCTGAGAGAAGCCTCCTCTTGAGGTTCTTGTGGTGAGGTGGTATTCCTCTGGAGTCGAAGCCAGGGACTAACCTCTCATCTCGAGTTGATTTTAGTCCACGGAGCTCTTTCGTGTGGCTACAGTGACCTCAGGATCCCTCTAGCCTTGAAACAGTGTTCTTGGGGATTCTCTGGAGTGCCATCAAGGAAATCAAGGCTCCTTTCATGTGTGATGTGCAACACGGAATTGCTCTGCACGCAGTGCAGGGGAATCGAGCCTCATCTCGCGGCGCGGCGGAAGTCTCATGGTTTTTCTCGAGTTGCAGCGGTATCCTGGGGTGTATTCTCGAGTTATGACGGGGATGGCCCTTCCACCCACGTGTTTGTTCAGCGACGTCAGGACTCCTGCCTAGTTGCGAGGGACAACTCGGGATTCTCCTCGAGGCTTGGCAGGGCAATTGGGAAGCCTCTCCAGCTGAGGCGGGAGACCAAGGGTCCCTTTCCACGTGCCACTGGAATCCTGGGACTCCTATCAAGTTTCACGAGGAGTCAGGCATCGTCTCCTTTGGAGGCACTGATCTCCGTGTACCTCTGGAATTTTCAAAGGATGTGAGGTCTCCGGTCACGATGAGGTGGGGAACTAGGTCTTTTTCTGTGGTCTCACAGGGGATTCAGACAACCTTTCATCTTGGGAGATGCAAGACGAGCCTGCATTCAAGTCACTGCAGGGATATCCGGCCTTATTTCGAGTCAGGGCATAGCGGTGTCCATTCCACTTGAGGCCGCACACTCACGGTCCCTCTCACATACCTAGAGCTGAGAGAAGCCTCCTCTTGAGGTGCTTGTGGTAAGGCGGTATTCCTCTGGAGTCGAAGCCAGGGAATAACCTCTCATCTCGAGTTGATTTTTGGTCCACGGAGCTCTTTCGTGTGGCTACAGTGACCTCAGGATCCCTCTAGCCTTGAAACAGTGTTCTTGGGGTTTCTCTGGAGTGCCATCAAGGAAATCAAGGCTCCTTTCATGTGTGATGTGCAACACGGAATTGCTCTGCACACGGTGCAGAGGAATCGGAGCTCATCACGCGGCGAGGGAGAAGTCTCATGGTTTTCCTCGAGTTGCGGCGAGAACCTGGGGTATATTCTCGAGATACGACGTGGATGGCCCTTTCACACACGTGCTTGTTCTGCGACTTCAGGACTCCTGCCTAGTTGCGAGGGACAACTCGGGATTCTCCTCGAGGCTTGGCAGGGCAATTGGGACGCCTCTCCAGCTGAGGCGGGAGACCAAGGGTCCCTTTCCACGTGCCACAGGAATCCTGGGACTCCTATCAAGTTTTACGAGGAGTCAGGCATCGTCTCCTTTGGAGGCACTGATCTCCGCGTACCTCTGGAGTTTTCAAAGGATGTGAGGCTTCCGGTCGCAATGAGGTGGGGAACTAGGTCTTTCTCTGTGGTCTACACAGGGGATTCAGACATCCTTTCGTCTTGGGAGACGCAAGATGAACGTGCTTCTAGTCACTGTAGGTATATCCGGCCTTTCTTCGAGTCAGGGCATCGCGGTGTCCAATTCAATTGAAGACGCAAACTCAGGGTCCCTCTCAATTACCTAGAGCTGAGAGAAGCCTCCTCTTGAGGTGCTTGTGGTAAGGTGGAATTCCTCTGGAGTCGAAGCCAGGGACTAACCTCTCATCTCGAGTTGATTTTTGGTCCACGGAGATCTTTCGTGTTGCTACAGTGACCTCAGGTTCCCTCTAGCCTTGAAACTGGGTTCTTGGGGTTTCTCTGGAGTGCCGTCAGGGAAATCAAGGCTCCTTTCATGCGTGATGTGCAACACAGAATTGCACTGCACGCAGTGCAGGGGAATCGGGCCTCATCTCGCGGCGAGGGGGAAGCCTCATGGTTTCTCTCGAGTTGTGGCGGGAACCAGGGGTATATTCTCGAGTTACGACGGGGATGAACCTTCCACCCACGTGTTTCTTCAGCCATGTCAGGACTTCTGCCTAGTTGTGAGGGACAACTCGGGACTCTCCTCGAGGCTTGGCACGCAATTGGGATGCCTCTTCAAAGGAGGCGGGAGACGAAGGGTCCCTTTCCACGTTCCACAGGAATCCTGGGACTCCTATCAAGTTTCACGAGGAGTCAGGCATCGTCTCCGATGGAGGCACTGATCTCCGCGTACCTCTGCAGTTTTCAAAGGATGTGAGGCCTCCGGTCGGGATGAGGTGGGGAACTAGGTCTTTCTCTGTGGTCTCCACAGGGGATTCAGACATCCTTTCGTCTTGGGAGATGCAAAACGAGCCTGCATTCAAGTCACTGCAGGGATATCCGGCCTTATTTCGAGTCAGGGCATCGCGGTGTCCTTTCCACTTGAGGCCGCAAACTCAGGGTCCCTCTCACATACCTAGAGCTGAGAGAAGCCTCCTCTTGAGGTGCTTGTGGTAAGGTGGTATTCCTCTGGAGTCGAATCCAGGGACTAACCTCTCATCTCGAGTTGATTTGTGGTCCACGGAGCTCTTTCGTGTTGCTACAGTGACCTCATTATCCCTCTAGCCTTGAAACAGTGTTCTTGGGGTTTCTCTGGAGTGGCATCAAGGAAATCAAGGCTCCTTTCATGTGTGATGTGCAACACGGAATTGCTCTGCATGCAGTGCAGGGGAATCGGGCCTCATCTCACGGCGAGGGGGAAGTCTCATGGTTTTTCTCGAGTTGCGGCGAAAACCTGGGTATATTCTCGAGTTACGACGGGGATGGCCCTTCCACCCACGTGTTAGTTCAGCAACGTCAGAACTCCTTCCTAGTTGCGAGGGACAACTCGGGATTCTCCTCGAGGCTTTGCAGGGCAATTGGAACGTCTCTCCAGCTGAGGCGGGAGACCAAGGGTCCCTTTCCTCGTCCCACAGGAATCCTGGGACTCCTATCAAGTTTCACGAGGAGTCAGGCATCGTCTCCTTTGGAGGCACTGATCTCCGCGTACCTCTGGAGTTTTCAAAGGATGTGAGGCCTCCGGTCGCGATGAGGTGGGGAACTAGGTCTTTCTCTGTGGTCTCCACAGGGGATTCAGACATCCTTTCGTCTTGGGAGATGCAAGACGAGCCTGCATTCAAGTCACTGCAGGGATATCCGGCCTTATTACGAGTCAGGGCATCGCGGTGTCCATTTGACTTGAGGCTGCAAACTCAGGGTCCCTCTCACATACCTAAAGCTGAGAGCAGCCTCCTCTTGAGATGCTTGTGGTAAGGTGCTATTCCTCTGGAGTTGAAGCCAGGGACTAACCTCTCATCTTCAGTTGATTTGTGGTTCACGGAGCTCTTTCGTGTTGCTACAGTGAAGTCAGGATCTCTCTAGCCTTGAAACAGTGTTCTTGGGGTTTCTCTGGAGTGCCATCAAGGAAATCAAGGCTCCTTTCATGTGTGATGTGCAACACGGAATTGCTCTGCACGCAGTGCAGGGGAATCGGGCCTCATCTCATGGCGAGGGGGAAGTCTCATGGTTTTTCTCGAGTTGCGGCGGGAGCCTGGGGTGTATTCTAGAGTTACGACGGGGATAGCCCTTCCACCCACGTGTTTGTTCATCGACGGCAGGACTCCTGCATAGTTGGGAGGGAAAACTCGTGATTCTCCTCGAGGCTTGGCAGGGCAATTGGAACGCCTCTCCAGCTGAGGCGGGAGACCAAGTGTCCCTTTCCACGTGCCACAGGAATCCTGGGACACCTATCAAGTTTCACGAGGAGTCAGGCATCGTCTCCTTTGGAGGCACTGATCTCCGCGTACGTCTGGAGTTTTCAAAGGATGTGAGGCCTCCGGTCGCGATGAGGTGGGGAACTAGGTCTTTCTCTGTGGTCTCCACAGGGGATTCAGACATCCTTTCGTCTTGGGAGATGCAAGACGAGCCTGCATTCAAGTCACTGCAGGGATATCCGGCCTTATTTCGAGTCAGGGCATCGCAGTGTCCATTCCACTTGAGGCCGCAAACTCAGGGTCCCTCTCACATAGCTAGAGCTGAGAGAAGCCTCCTCTTGAGGTGCTTGTGGTAAGGTGGTATTCCTCTGGAGTCGAAGCCAGGGACTAACCTCTCATCTCGAGTTGATTTTTGGTCCACGGAGCTCTTTCGTGTGGCTACAGTGACCTCAGGATCCCTCTAGCCTTGAAACAGTGTTCTTGGGGTTTCTCTGGAGTGCCATGAAGGAAATCAAGGCTCCTTTCATATTTGATGTGCAACACGGAATTGGTCTGCTCGTAGTGCAGGGGAATCGGGCCTCATCTCGCGTCGAGGGGGAAGTCTCATTGTTTTTCTCGAGTTGCGGCGGGAACCTGGGGTATATTCTCGAGTTACGACGGGGATGGCCCTTCCACCCACGTGTTTGTTCAGCGACGTCAGGACTCCTGCCTAGTTGCGAGGGACAACTCGGGATTCTCCTCGAGGCTTGGGAGGGCAATTGGGACGCCTCTCCAGCTGAGGCGGGAGACCAAGGGTCCCTTTCCACGTGCCACAGGAATCCTGGGACTCGTATCAAGTTTCACGAGGAGTCAGGTATAGTCTCCTTTGGAGGCACTGATCTTCGCTTACCTCTGGAGTTTTCAAAGGATGTGAGGCCTCCGGTCGCCATGAAGTGGGGAACTAGGTCTTTCTCTGTGGTCTCCACAGGGGATTCAGACATCCTTTCGTCTTGGGAGATGCAAGACGAGCCTGCATTCAAGTCACTGCAGGGATATCCGGCCTTATTTCGAGTCAGGGCATCGAGGTGTCCTTTCCACTTGAGGCCGGAAACTCAGGGTTCCTCTCACATACCTAGAGCTGAGAGAAGCCTCCTCTTGAGGTGCTTGTGGTAAGGTGGTTTCCTCTGGAGTCGAAGCCAGGGACTAACCTCTCATCTCGAGTTGATTTATTGTCCACGGAGCTCTTTCGTGTAGCTACAGTGACATCAGTATCCCTCTAGCCTGGAAACAGTGTTCTTGGGGTTTCTCTGGAGTGCCATCAAGGAAATCAAGGCTCCTTTCATGTGTGATGTGCAGCCCGGTATTGCTCTGCACGCACTGCAGGGCAATGTGGCCTCATCTCGCGGCGAGGGGGACCTGTCCTGTTTTTTCTCGAGTTGCGGCGGGAACCTGCGGTATATTCTCAAGTTACGACGGGGAGGGCCCTTCCACCCACGTGTTTGTTCAGCGACGTCAGGACTCCTGCCTAGTTGCGAGGGAAAACTCGGGATTCTCCTCGAGGCTTGTTAGGGCAATTGGGACGCCTCTCCAGCTGAGGCGGGAGACCAAGGGTCCCTTTCCACGTGCCACTGGAATCCTGGGATTCCTATCAAGTTTCAGGAGGAGTCAGGCATCGTCTCCTTTGGAGGCACTGATCTCCGTGTACCTCTGGAATTTTCAAAGGATGTGAGGTCTCCGGTCGCGATGAGGTGGGGAACTAGGTCTTTCTCTGTGGTCTCCACAGGGGATTCAGACATCCTTTCATCTTGGGAGATGCAAGACGAGCCTACATTCAAGTCACTGCAGGGATATCCGGCCTTATTTCGAGTCAGGGCATCGCGGTGTCCATTCCACTTGAGGCCGCACACTCAGGGTCCCTCTCACATACCTAGAGCTGAGAGAAGCCTCCTCTTGAGGTGCTTGTGGTAAGGTGGTATTACTCTGGAGTCGAAGCCAGGGACTAACCTCTCATCTCGAGTTGATTTTTGGTCCATGGAGCTCTTTCGTGTTGCTACAGTGACATCAGGATCCCTCGATCCTTGGAACAGTGTTCTTGGGGTTTCTCTGGAGTGCCATCAAGGAAATCAAGGCTCCTTTCATGTGTGATGTGCAACACGGAATTGCTCTGCACGCAGTGCAGGGGAATCGGGCCTCATCTCGCGGCGAGGGGGACGTCTCATGGTTTTTCTCGAGTTGCGGCGGGAACCTGGGGTATATTCTCGAGTTACGAGGGGGATGGCCCTTCCACCCAAGTGTCTGTTCAGCGACGTCAGGACTCCTGCCTAGTTGCGAGGGACAACTCGGGATTCTCCTCGAGGCTTGGCAGGGCAGTTGGGACGCCTCTCCAGCCGAGGCGGGAGACCAAGGGTCCCTTTCCACGTGCCACAGGAATCCTGGGACTCCTATCAAGTTTCACGAGGAGTCAGGCATCGTCTCCTTTGGAGGCACTGATCTCCGCGTACCTCTGGAGTTTTCAAAGGATGTGAGGCCGCCGGTCGCCATGAAGTGGGGAACTAGGTCTTTCTCTGTGGTCTACACAGGGGATTCAGACATCCTTTCATCTTGGGAGATGCAATACGAGCCTGCATTCAAGTCACTGCAGGGATATCCGACCTTATTTCGCGTCAGGGCATATCAGTGTCCATTCCACTTGAGGCCGCAAACTCAGCGTCCCTCTCACATACCTAGAGCTGAGAGAAGCATCCTCTTGAGGTGCTTATGGTAAGGTGGTATTCCTCTGGAGTCAAAGCCAGGGACTAACCTCTCATCTCGAGTTGATTTTTGGTCCACGGAGTACTTTCGTGTTGCTACAGAAACCTCAGGATCCCTCTAGCCTTGAAACAGTGTTCTTGGGGTTTCTCTGGAGTGCCATCAAGGAAATCAAGGCTCCTTTCATGTGTGATGTGCAACACGGAATTGCTCTGCACGCAGTGCAGGGGAATCGGGCCTTATCTCGCGGCGAGGGGGAAGTCTCATGGTTTTTCTCGAGTTGCGGGGGGAACCTGGGGTATATTCTCGAGTTACGACGGGGATGGCCCTTCCACCCACGTGTTTGTTCAGCGACGTCAGGACTCCTGCCTAGTTGCGAGGGAAAACGCGGGATTCTCCTCGAGGCTTGGCAGGGCAATTGGGACCTCTCTCCCGCTGAGGAGGGAGACCAAGTGTCCCTTTCCAGGTGCCACAGGAATCCTGGGACTCCTATCAAGTTTCACGAGGAGTCAGGCATCGTCTCCTTTGGAGGCACTCATCTCAGTGTACCTCTGGAGTTTTCAATGTATGTGAGGCCTCCGGTCGCGATGAGGTGGGGAACTAGGTCTTTCTCTGTGGTCTCCACAGGGGATTCAGACATCCTTTCGTCTTGGGAGATGCAAGACGAGCCTACATTCAAGTCACTGCAGGGATATCCGGCCTTATTTCCAGTCAGGGCATCGCGGTGTCCATTCCACTTGAGGCCGCAAACTCAGGGTCCCTCTCACATACCTAGAGCTGAGAGAAGCCTCCTCTTGAGGTGCTTGTGGTAAGGTGGTTTCCTCTGGCGTCGAAGCCAGGGACTAACCTCTCATCTCGAGTTGATTTTTTGTCCACGGAGCTCTTTCGTGTAGCTACAGTGACCTCAGGATCCCTCTAGCCTTGAAACAGTGTTCTTGGGGTTTCTCTGGAGTGCCATCAAGGAAATCAAGGCTCCTTTCATGTGTGATGTGCAGCACGGAATTGCTCTGCACGCACTGCAGGGGATTCTGGCCTCATCTCGCGGCGAGGGGGACGTCTCATGGTTTTTCTCGAGTTGCGGCGGGAACCTGGGGTATATTCTCGAGTCATGACGGGGATGGCCCTTCCACACACGTGTTAGTTCAGCGACGTCAGGACTCCTGCCTAGTTGCGAGGGACAACTCGGGATTCTCCTCGAGGCTTGGCAGGGCAATTGGGACGCCTCTCCAGCTGAGGCGGGAGACCAAGGGTCCCTTTCCACGTGCCACAGGAATCCTGGGACTCCTAGCAAGTTTCACGAGGAGTCAGGCATCGTCTCCTTTGGAGGCACTGATCTCCGCGTACCTCTGGAGTTTTCAAAGGATGTGAGGTCTCCGGTCGCGATGAGGTGGGGAACTAGGTCTTTCTCTGTGGTCTCCACAGGGGATTCAGACTTCCTTTCATCTTGGGAGATGCAAGACGAGCCTGCATTCAAGTCACTGCAGGGATATCCGGCCTTATTTCACGTCAGGGCATCGCAGTGTCCATTCCACTTGAGGTCGCAAACTCAGGGTCCCTCTCACATACCTAGAGCTGAGAGAAGCCTCCTCTTGAGTTGCTTGTGGTAAAGTGGTATTCCTCTGGAGTCTAATCCAGGGACTAACTTCTCATCTCGAGTTGATTTTTGGTCCACGGAGCTCTTTCGTTTTGCAACAGTGACCTCAGGATCCCTCTAGCCTTGAAACAGTGTTCTTGGGGTTTCTCTGGAGTGCCATCAAGGAAATCAAGGCTCCTTTCATGTTTGATGTGCAATACGGAAATGCTTTGAATGAAGTGCAGGGGAATCGGGCCTCATCTTGCAGCGAGGGGGAAGTCTCATGGTTTTTCTGGAGTTGCGGCGGGAACCTGGGGTATATTCTCGAGTTACGACGGGGATGGCCCTTTCACACACGTGTTTGTTCAGCGACGTCAGGACTCCTGCCTAGTTGCGAGGGACAACTCGGGATTCTCCTCGAGGCTTGGCAGGGCAATTGGGACGCCTCTCCAGCTGAGGCGGGAGACGAAGTGTCCCTTTCCACGTGTCACAGGAATCTTGGGACTCCTATCAATTTTCACGAGGAGTCAGGCATCGTCTCATTTGGAGGCACTGATCTCAGTGTACCTCTGGAGTTTTCAAAGGATGTGAGGCCTCCGGACGCGATGAGGTGGGGAACTAGGTCTTTCTCTGTGGTCTCCACAGGGGATTCAGACATCCTTTCGTCTTGGGAGATGCAAGACGAGCCTGCATTCAAGTCACTGCAGGGATATCCTACCTTATTTCGAGTCAGGGCATCGCGGTGTTCATTCCACTTGAGGCCGTAAACTCAGGGTCCCTCTCACATACCTAGAGCTGAGAGAAGCCTCCTCTTGAGGTGCTTGTGGTAAGGTGGTGTTCCTCTGGAGTCGAAGCCAGGGACTAACCTCTCATCTCGAGTTGATTTTTGGTCCACGGAGCTCTTTCGTGTAGATACAGTGACCTCAAGATCCCTCTAGCCTTGAAACAGTGTTCTTGGCGTTTCTCTGGAGTGCCATCAAGGAAATCAAGGCTCCTTTCATGTGTGATGTGCAGCACGGAATTGCTCTGCACGCACTGCAGGTGAATCTGGCCTCATCTCGCGGCGAGGGGGACGTCTCATGGTTTTTCTCGAGTTGCGGCCGGAACCTGGGGTATATTCTCGAGTTACGACGGGGAGGGCCCTTCCACACACGTGTTTGTTCAGCGACGTCAGGACTCCTGCCTAGTTGCGAGGGACAACTCGGGATTCTCCTCGAGGCTTGGCAGGGCAATTGGGACGCCTCTCCAGCTGAGGCGGGAGACCAAGGGTCCCTTTCCACGTGCCACTGGAATCCTGGGATTCCTATCAAGTTTCACGAGGAGTCAGGCATCGTCTCCTTTGGAGGCACTGATCTCCGTGTACCTCTGGAATTTTCAAAGGATGTGAGGTCTCCGGTCGCGATGAGGTGGGGAACTAGGTCTTTCTCTGTGGTCTCCACAGGGGATTCAGACATCCTTTCATCTTGGGAGATGCAAGACGAGCCTGCATTCAAGTCACTGCAGGGATATCCGGCCTTATTTCGCGTCAGGGCATCGCAGTGTCCATTCCACTTGAGGCCGCAAACTCAGCGTCCCTCTCACATACCTAGAGCTGAGAGAAGCATCCTCTTGAGGTGCTTATGGTAAGGTGGTATTCCTCTGGAGTTAAAGCCAGGGACTAACCTCTCATCTCGAGTTGATTTTTGGTCCACGGAGCACTTTCGTGTTGCTACAGAGACCTCAGGATTCCTCTAGCCTGGAAACAGTGTTCTTGGGGTTTCTCTGGAGTGCCATCAAGGAAATCAAGGCTCCTTTCATGTGTGATGTGCAACACGGAATTGCTCTGCACGCAGTGCAGGGGAATCGGGCCTTATCTCGCGGCGAGGGGGAAGTCTCATGGTTTTTCTCGAGTTGCGGCGGGAACCTGGGGTATATTCTCGAGTTACGACGGGGATGGCCCTTCCACCCACGTGTTTGTTCAGCGACGTCAGGACTCCTGCCTAGTTGCGAGGGAAAACGCGGGATTCTCCTCGAGGCTTGGCAGGGCAATTGGGACCTCTCTCCAGCTGAGGCGGGAGACCAAGTGTCCCTTTCCACGTGCCACAGGAATCCTGGGACTCCTATCAAGTTTCACGAGGAGTCAGGCATCGTCTCCTTTGGAGGCACTCATCTCAGTGTACCTCTGGAGTTTTCAATGTATGTGAGGCCTCTGGTCGGGATGAGGTTGGGAACTAGGTCTTTCTCTGTGGTCTCCACAGGGGATTCAGACATCCTTTCGTCTTGGGAGATGCAAGACGAGCCTGCATTCAAGTCACTGAAGGGATATCCGGCCTTATTTCCAGTCAGGGCATCGCGGTGTCCATTCCACTTGAGGCCGCAAACTCAGGGTCCCTCTCACATACCTAGAGCTGAGAGAAGCCTCCTCTTGAGGTGCTTGTGGTAAGGTGGTTTCCTCTGGCGTCGAAGCCAGGGACTAACCTCTCATCTCGAGTTGATTTTTGGTCCACGGAGCTCTTTCGTATAGCTACAGTGACCTCAGGATCCCTCTAGCCTTGAAACAGTGTTCTTGGGGTTTCTCTGGAGTGCCATCAAGGAAATCAAGGCTCCTTTCATGTGTGATGTGCAGCACGGAATTGCTCTGCACGCACTGCAGGGGATTCTGAACTCATCTCGCGGCGAGGGGGAAGTCTCATGGTTTTTCTCGAGTTGCGGCGGAAACCTGGGGTATATTCTCGAGTTATGACGGGGATGGCCCTTCTACACACGTGTTTGTTCAGCGACGTCAGGACTCCTGCCTTGTTGCGAGGGACAACTCGGGATTCTCCTCGAGGCTTGGCAGGGCAATTGGGACGCCTCTCCAGCTGAGGCGGGAGACCAAGGGTCCCTTTCCACGTGCCAGAGGAATACTGGGACTCCTAGCAAGTTTCACGAGGAGTCAGGCATCGTCTCCTTTGGAGGCACTGATCTCCGCGTACCTCTGGAGTTTCAAAGGATGTGAGGCCTCCGTTCGCGATGAGGTGGGGAAGTAGGTCTTTCTCTGTGGTCTCCACAGGGGATTCAGACTTCCTTTCATCTTGGGAGATGCAAGACGAGCCTGCATTCAAGTCACTGCAGGGATATCCGGCGTTATTTCGCGTCAGGGCATCGCAGTGTCCATTCCACTTGAGGTCGCAAACTCAGGGTCACTCTCACATACCTAGAGCTGAGAGAAGCCTCCTCTTGAGTTGCTTGTGGTAAAGTGGTATTCCTCTGGAGTCTAATCCAGGGACTAACTTCTCATCTCGAGTTGATTTTTGGTCCACGGAGCTCTTTCGTGTTGCAACAGTGACCTCAGGATCCCTCTAGCCTTGAAACAGTGTTCTTGGCGTTTCTCTGGAGTACCATCAAGGAAATCAAGGCTCCTTTCATGTTTGATGTGCAATACGGAAATGCTCTGCACGCACTGCAGGTGAATCGGGCCTCATCTCGCGGCGAGGGGGACGTCTCATGGTTTTTCTCGAGTTGCGGCGGGAACCTGGGGTATATTCTCGAGTTACGACGGGGATGGCCCTTCCACACACGTGTTTGTTCAGCGACGTCAGGACTCCTGCCTAGTTGCGAGGGACAACTCGGGATTCTCCTCGAGGCTTGGGAGGGCAATTGGGACGCCTCTCCAGCTGAGACGGGAGACCAAGGGTCCCTTTCCACGTGCCACAGGAATCCTGGGACTCCTATCAAGTTTCACGAGGAGTCAGGCATCGTCTCCTTTGGAGGCACTGATCTCCACGTACCTCTGGAGTTTTCAAAGGATGTGAGGCCTCCGGTCGCGATGAGGTGGGGAACTAGGTCTTTCTCTGTGGTCTCCACAGGGGATTCAGACATCCTTTCATCTTGGGAGATGCAAGACGAGCCTGTATTCAAGTCACTGCAGGGATATCCGGCCTTATTTCGAGTCAGGGCATCGCGGTGTCCATTCCACTTGAGGCCGCAAACTCAGGGTCCCTCTCACATACCTAGAGCTGAGAGAAGCCTCCTCTTGAGGTGCTTGTGGTAAGGTGGTATTCCTCTGGAGTCGAAGCCAGGGACTAACCTCTCATCTCGAGTTGATTCTTGGTCCACGGAGCTCTTTTGTGTTGCTTCAGTGACCTCCGGATCCTCTAGCCTTGAAACAGTGTTCTTGGGGTTTCTCTGGAGTGCCATCAAGGAAATCAAGGCTCCTTTCATGTGTGATGTGCAACACGGAATTGCTCTGCACGCAGTGCAGGGGAATCGGGCCTCATCTCGCGGCGAGGGGGAAGTCTCATGGTTTTTCTCGAGTTGCGGCGGGAACCTGGGGTATATTCTCGAGTTACGACGAGGATGGCCCTTCCACCCACGTGTTTGTTCAGCGACCCCAGGACTCCTGCCTAGTTGCGAGAGACAACTCGGGATTCTCCTCGAAGCTTGGCAGGGCAATTGGGACGCCTCTCCAGCTGAGTCGGGACACCAAGGGTCCCTTTCCACGTGCCACAGGAATCTTGGGACTCCTATCAAGTTTCACGAGGAGTCAGGCATCGTCTCCTTTGGAGACACTGATCTCAGTGTACCTCTGGAGTTTTCAAAGTATGTGAGGCCTCCGGTCGCGATGAGGTGGGGAACTAGGTCTTTCTCTGGGTCTCCACAGGGGATTCAGACATCCTTTCGTCTTGGGAGATGCAAGACGAGCCTGCATTCAAGTCACTGCAGGGATATCCGGGCTTATTTCGAGTCAGGGCATCGCGGTGTCCTTTCCACTTGGGGCCGCAAACTCAGGGTCCCTCTCACATACCTAGAGCTGAGAGAAGCCTCCTCTTGAGGTGCTTGTGGTAAGGTGGTATTCCTCTGGAGTCGAATCCAGGGACTAACCTCTCATCTCGAGTTGATTTGTGGTCCACGGAGCTCTTTCGTGTTGCTACAGTGAACTCAGGATCCCTCTAGCCTTGAAACAGTGTTCTTGGGTTTTCTCTGGAGTGCCATCAAGGAAATCAAGGCTCCTTTCATGTGTGATGTGCAGCACGGAATTGCTCTGCACGCACTGCAGGTGAATCTGGCCTCATCTCGCGGCGAGGGGGACGTCTCATGGTTTTTCTCGAGTTGCGGCCGGAACCTGGGGTATATTCTCGAGTTACGACGGGGATGGCCCTTCCACACACGTGTTTGTTCAGCGACGTCAGGACTCCTGCCTAGTTGCAAGGGACAACTCGGGATTCTCCTCGAGGCGTGGGAGGGCAATTGGGACGCGGCTCCAGCTGAGGCGGGAGACCAAGGGTCCCTTTCCACGTGCCACAGGAATCCTGGGACTCCTATCAAGTTTCACGAGGCGTCAGGCATCGTCTCCTTTGGAGGCACTGATCTCCGCGTACCTCTGGAGTTTTCAAAGGATGTGATGCCTCCGGTCGCGATGAGGTGGGGAACTAGGACTTTCTCTGTGGTCTCCACAGGGGATTCAGACATCCTTTCATCTTGGGAGATGCAAGACGAGCCTGTATTCAAGTCACTGCAGGGATATCCGGCCTTATTTCGAGTCAGGGCATCGCGGTGTCCATTCCACTTGAGGCCGCAAACTCAGGGTCCCTCTCACATACCTAGAGCTGAGAGAAGCCTCCTCTTGAGGTGCTTGTGGTAAGGTGGTATTCCTCTGGAGTCGAAGCCAGGGACTAACCTCTCATCTCGAGTTGATTCTTGGTCCACGGAGCTCTTTTGTGTTGCTTCAGTGACCTCAGGATCCTCTAGCCTTGAAACAGTGTTCTTGGGGTTTCTCTGGAGTGCCATCAAGGAAATCAAGGCTCCTTTCATGTGTGATGTGCAACATGGAATTGCTCTGCACGCAGTGCAGGGGAATCGGGCCTCATCTCGCGGCGAGGGGGAAGTCTCATGGTTTTCCTCGAGTTGCGGCGGGAACCTGGGGTATATTCTCGAGTTACGACGGTGATGGCCCTTCCACCCACATGTTTGTTCAGTGATGTCAGGACTCCTGCCTAGTTGCGAGGGACAACTCGGGATTCTCCTTGAGGCTTGGCAGGGAAATTGGGACGCCTCTCCAGCTGAGGCGGGAGACCAAGGGTCCCTTTCCACGTGCCACAGGAATCCTGGGACTCCTATCAATTTTCACGAGGAGTCAGGCATCGTCTCCTTTGGAGGCACTGATCTCCGCGTACCTCTGGAGTTTTCAAAGGATGTGAGGCCTCCGGTCGCCATGAGGTGGGGAACTAGGTCTTTCTCTGTGGTCTCCACAGGGGATTCAGACATCCTTTCATCTTGGGAGATGCAAGACGAGCCTGTATTCAAGTCACTGTAGGGATATCCGGCCTTATTTCGAGTCAGGGCATCGCGGTGTCCATTCCACTTGAGGCCGCAAACTCAGGGTCCCTCTCACATACCTAGAGCTGAGAGAAGCCTCCTCTTGAAGTGCTTGTGGTAAGGTGGTATTCCTCTGGAGTCGAAGCCAGGGACTAACCTCTCATCTTCAGTTGATTTGTGGTTCACGGAGCTCTTTCGTGTTGCTACAGTGACGTCAGGATCTCTCTAGCCTTGAAACAGTGTTCTTGGGTTTTCTCTGGAGTGCCATCAAGGAAATCAAGGCTCCTTTCATATGTGATGTGCAACACGGAATTGCTCTGCACGCAGTGCAGGGGAATCGGGGCTCATCTCATGGCGAGGGGGAAGTCTCATGGTTTTTCTCGAGTTGCGGCGGGAGCCTGGGGTGTATTCTCGAGTTACGACGGGGATGGCCCTTCCACCCACGTGTTTGTTCATCGACTTCAGGACTCCTGCCTAGTTGGGAGGGAAAACTCGTGATTCTCCTCGAGGCTTGGCAGGGAAATTGGAACGCCTCTCCAGCTGAGGCGGGAGACCAAGGGTCCCTTTCCACGTGCCACAGGAATCCTGGGACTCCTATCAAGTTTCACGAGGAGTCAGGCATCGTCTCCTTTGGAGGCACTGATCTCCGCGTACCTCTGGAGTTTTCAAAGGATGTGAGGCCTCCGGTCGCCATGAAGTGGGGAACTAGGTCTTTCTCTGTGGTCTACACAGGGGATTCAGACATCCTTTCATCTTGGGAGATGCAAGACGAGCCTGCATTCAAGTCACTGCAGGGATATCCGGCCTTATTTCGCGTCAGGGCATCGCAGTGTCCATTCCACTTGAGGCCGCAAACTCAGCGTCCCTCTCACATACCTAGAGCTGAGAGAAGCATCCTCTTGAGGTGCTTATGGTAAGGTGGTATTCCTCTGGAGTCAAAGCCAGGGACGAACCTCTCATCTCGAGTTGATTTTTCGACCACGGAGCACTATTGTGTTGCTACAGAGACCTCAGGATCCCTCTAGCCTTGAAACAGTGTTCTTGGGGTTTCTCTGGAGTGCCATCAAGGAAATCAAGGCTCCTTTCATGTGTGATGTGCAACACGGAATTGCTCTGCACGCAGTGCAGGGGAATCGGGCCTCATCTCGCGGCGAGGGGGAAGTTTCATGGTTTTTCTCGAGTTGCGGGGGGAACCTGGGGTATATTCTCGAGTTACGACGGGGATGGCCCTTCCACCCACGTGTTTGTTCAGCGACGTCAGGACTCCTGCCTAGTTGCGAGGGACAACTCGGGATTGTCCTCGAGGGTTGGCAGGACAACTGGGATGCCTCTCCAGCTGAGGCGGGAGACCAAGGGTCCCTTTCCACATGCCGCAGGAATCCTGGGACTCCTATCAAGTTTCACGAGGAGTCAGGCATCGTCTCCTTTGGAGGCACTGATCTCCGCGTACCTCTGGAGTTTTCAAAGGATGTGAGGCCTCCGGTCGCGATGAGGTGGGGAACTAGGTCTTTCTCTGTGGTCTCCACAGGGGATTCAGACATCCTTTCGTCTTGGGAGAGGCAAGACGAGCCTGCATTCAAGTCACTGCAGGGATATCCGGCCTTATTTCGAGTCAGGGCATCGCGGTGTCCATTGAACTTGAGGCCGCAAACTCAGGGTCCCTCTCACATACCTAGAGCTGAGAGAAGCCTCCTCTTGAGGTGCTTGTGGTAAGGGGGTATTCCTCTGGAGTCGAAGCCAGGGACTAACCTCTCATCTCGATTTGATTTTTGGTCCACGGAGCTCTTTCGTGTGGCTACAGTGACCTCAGGAACCCTCTAGCCTCGAAACAGTGTTCTTGGGGTTTCTCAGGAGTGCCATCAAGGAAATCAAGGCTCCTTTCATGTGTGATGTGCAACACGGAATTGCTCTGCACGCAGTGCAGGGTAATCAGGCCTCATCTCGCGTCGAGGGCGAAGTCTCATGGTTTTTCTCGAGTTGCGGCGGGAACCTGGGTTATATTCTCGAGTTACGACGGGGATGTCCCTTCCACCGACGTGTTTGTTCAGCGACGTCAGGACTCCTGCCTAGTTGCGAGGGACAACTCGGGATTCTCCTCGAGGCTTGGCAGGGCAATTGGGACCTCTCTCCAGCTGAGGCGGGAGACCAAGTGTCCCTTTCCAGGTGCCACAGGAATCCTGGGACTCCTATAAAGTTTCACGAGGAGTCAGGCATCGTCTCCTTTGGAGGCACTCATCTCAGTGTACCTCTGGAGTTTTCAATGTATGTGAGGCCTCCGGTCGCGATGAGGTGGGGAACTAGGTCTTTCTCTGTGGTCTCCACAGGGGATTCAGACATCCTTTCGTCTTGGGAGATGCAAGACGAGCCTGCATTCAAGTCACTGAAGGGATATCCGGCCTTATTTCCAGTCAGGGCATCGCGGTGTCCATTCCACTTGAGGCCGCAAACTCAGGGTCCCTCTCACATACCTAGAGCTGAGAGAAGCCTCCTCTTGAGGTGCTTGTGGTAAGGTGGTTTCCTCCGGCGACGAAGCCAGGGACTAACCTCTCATCTCGAGTTGATTTTTGGTCCACGGAGCTCTTTCGTGTAGCTACAGTGACCTCAGGATCCCTCTAGCCTTGAAACAGTGTTCTTGGGGTTTCTCTGGAGTGCCATCAAGGAAATCAAGGCTCCTTTCATGTGTGATGTGCAGCACGGAATTGCTCTGCACGCACTGCAGGGGATTCTGGCCTAATCTCGCGGCGAGTGGGACGTCTCATGGTTTTTCTCGAGTTGCGGCGGGAACCTGGGGTATATTCTCGAGTTATGACGGGGATGGCCCTTCCACACACGTGTTTGTTCAGCGACTTCAGGACTCCTGCCTAGTTGCGAGGGACAACTCGGGATTCTCCTCGAGGCTTGGCAGGGCAATTGGGACTCCTCTCCAGCTGAGGCGGGAGACCAAGTGTCCCTTTCCACGTGCCACAGGAATCCTGGGACTCCTAGCAAGTTACACGACGAGTCAGGCCTCGTCTCCTTTGGAGGCACTGATCTCCGCGTACCTCTGGAGTTTTCAAAGGATGTGAGGCCTCCGGTCGCGATGAGGTGGGGAACTAGGTCTTTCTCTGTGGTCTCCACAGGGGATTCAGACTTCCTTTCATCTTGGGAGATGCAAGACGAGCCTGCATTCAAGTCACTTCAGGGATATCCGGCATTATTTCGCGTCAGGGCATCGCAGTGTCCATTCCACTTGAGGTCGCAAACTCAGGGTCCCTCTCACATACCTAGAGCTGAGAGAAGCCTCCTCTTGATTTGCTTGTGGTAAAGTGGTATTTCTCTGGAGTCTAATCCAGGGACTAACTTCTCATCTCGAGTTGATTTTTGGTCCACGGAGCTCTTTCGTGTTGCAACAGTGACCTCAGGATCCCTCTAGCCTTGAAATAGTGTTCTTGAGGTTTCTCTGGAGTGTCATCAAGGAAATCAAGGCTCCTTTCATGTTTGATGTGCAATACGGAAATGCTTTGAATGAAGTGCAGGGTAATCGGGCCTCATCTTGCAGCGAGGGGGAAGTCTCATGGTTTTTCTGGAGTTGCGGCGGGAACCTGGGGTATATTCTCGAGTTATGACGGGGATGGCCCTTTCACACACGTGTTTGTTCAGCGACGTCAGGACTCCTGCCTAGTTGCGAGGGACAACTCGGGATTCTCCTCGAGGCTTGGCAGGGCAATTGGGACGCCTCTCCAGCTGAGGCGGGAGACGAAGTGTCCCTTTCCACGTGCCACAGGAATCTTGGGACTCCTATCAAGTTTCACGAGGAGTCAGGCATCGTCTCATTTGGAGGCACTGATCTCAGTGTACCTCTGGAGTTTTCAAAGGATGTGAGGCCTCCGGTCGCGATGAGGTGGGGAACTAGGTCTTTCTCTGTGGTCTCCACAGGGGATTCAGACATCCTTCCGTCTTGGGAGATGCAAGAAGAGCCTGCATTCAAGTCACTGCAGGGATATCCTACCTTATTTCGAGTCAGGGCATCGCGGTGTCCATTCCACTTGAGGCCGCAAACTCAGGGTCCCTCTCACATACCTAGAGCTGAGAGAAGCCTCCTCTTGAGGTGCTTGTTGTAAGGTGGTTTCCTCTGGAGTCGAAGCCAGGGACTAACCTCTCATCTCGAGTTGATTTTTGGTCCACGGAGCTCTTTTGTGTAGCTACAGTGACCTCAAGATCCCTCTAGCCTTGAAACAGTGTTCTTGGGTTTTCTCTGGAGTGCCATCAAGGAAATCAAGGCTCCTTTCATGTGTGATGTGCAGCACGGAATTGCTCTGCACGCACTGCAGGTGAATCTGGCCTCATCTCGCGGCGAGGGGGAAGTCTCATGGTTTTTCTCGAGTTGTGGCCGGAACCTGGGGTATATTCTCGAGTTACGACGGGGATGGCCCTTCCACACACGTGTTTGTTCAGCGACGTCAGGACTCCTGCCTAGTTGCGAGGGACAACTCGGGATTCTCCTCGAGGCTTGGGAGGGCAATTGGGACGCCTCTCCAGCTAAGGCGGGAGACCAAGGGTCCCTTTCCACGTGCCACAGGAATCCTGGGACTCCTATCAAGTTTCACGAGGAGTCAGGCATCGTCTCCTTTGGAGGCACTGATCTCCGCGTACCTCTGGAGTTTTCAAAGGATGTGAGGCCTCCGGTCGCGATGAGGTGGGGAACTAGGTTTTCTCTGTGGTTTCCACAGGGGATTCAGACATCCTTTCATCTTGGGAGATGCAAGACGAGCCTGTATTCAAGTCACTGCAGGGATATCCGGCCTTATTTCGAGTCAGGTCATCGCGGTGTCCATTCCACTTGAGGCCGCAAACTCAGGGTCCCTCTCACATACCTAGAGCTGAGAGAAGCCTCCTCTTGAGGTGCTTGTGGTAAGGTGGTATTCCTCTGGAGTCGAAGCCAGGGACTAACCTCTCATCTCGAGTTGATTCTTGGTCCACGGAGCTCTTTTGTGTTGCTTCAGTGACCTCAGGATCCTCTAGCCTTGAAACAGTGTTCTTGGGGTTTCTCTGGAGTGCCATCAAGGAAATCAAGGCTCCTTTCATGTGTGATGTGCAACACGGAATTGCTCTGCACGCAGTGCAGGGGAATCGGGCCTCATCTCGCGGCGAGGGGGAAGTCTCATGGTTTTTCTCGAGTTGCGGCGGGAACCTGGGGTATATTCTCGAGTTACGACGGGGATGGCCCTTCCACCCACATGTTTGTTCAGTGACGTCAGGACTCCTGCCTAGTTGCGAGGGACAACTCGGGATTCTCCTTGAGGCTTGGCAGGGCAATTGGGACGCCTCTCCAGCTGAGGCGGGAGACCAAGGGTCCCTTTCCACGTGCCACAGGAATCCTGGGACTCCTATCAAGTTTCACGAGGAGTCAGGCATCGTCCCTTTTGGAGGCACTGATCTCCGCGTACCTCTGGAGTTTTCAAAGGATTTGAGGCCTCAGGTCGCGATGAGGTGGGGAACTAGGTCTTTCTCTGTGGTCTCCACAGGGGATTCAAACATCCTTTCATCTTGGGAGATGCAAGACGAGCCGGCATTCAAGTCACTGCAGGGATATCGGGCCTTATTTCGAGTCAGGGCATCGCGGTGTCCATTCCACTTGAGGCCGAAAACTCAGGGTCCCTCTCACATACCTAGAGCTGAGAGAAGCCTCCTCTTGAGGTGCTTGTGGTAAGGTGGTATTCCTCTGGAGTCGAAGCCAGGGACTAACCTCTCATCTCGAGTTGATTTTTGGTCCACGGAGCTCTTTCTTCTTACTACAGTGACCTCAGGATCCCTCTAGCCTTGAAACAGTGTTCTTGGGGTTTCTCTGGAGTGCCATCAAGGAAATCAAGGCTCCTTTCATGTGTGATGTGCAACACGGAATTGCTCTGCACGCAGTGCAGGGGAATCGGGTCTCATCTCGCGGCGAGGGGGAAGTCTCATGGTTTTTCTCGAGTTGCGGCGGGAACCTGGGGTATATTCTCGAGTTACGACGAGGATGGCCCTTCCACCCACGTGTTTGTTCAGCGACGGCAGGACTCCTGCCTAGTTGCGAGGGACAACTCGGGATTCTCCTCGAGGCTTGGCAGGGCAATTGGGACGCCTCTCCAGCTGAGGCGGGACACCAAGGGTCCCTTTCCACGTGCCACAGGAATCTTGGGACTCCTATCAAGTTTCACGAGGAGTCAGGCATCGTCTACTTTGGAGGCACTGATCTCCGCATACCTCTGGAATTTTCAAAGGATGTGAGGCCTCCGGTCGCGATGAGGTGGGGAACTAGGTCTTTCTCTGTGGTCTCCACAGGGGATTCAGACATCCTTTCGTCTTGGGAGATGCAAGACGAGCCTGCATTCAAGTCACTGCAGGGATATCCGGCCTTATTTTGCGTCAGGGCATCGCAGTGTCCATTCCACTTGAGGCCGCAAACTCAGGGTCCCTCTCACATAGCTAGAGCTGCGAGAAGCCTCCTCTTGAGGTGCTTGTGGTAAGGTGGTATTCCTCTGGAGTCGAAGCCAGGGACTAACCTCTCATCTCGAGTTGATTTTTGGTCCACGGAGCTCTTTCGTGTGGCTACAGTGACCTCAGGATCCTTCTAGCCTTGAAACAGTGTTCTTGGGGTTTCTCTGGAGTGCCATCAAGGAAATCAAGGCTCCTTTCATGTGTGATGTGCAACACGGAATTGCTCTGCACGCAGTGCAGGGGAATCGGACCTCATCTCGCGGCGAGGGGGAAGTCTCATTGTTTTTCTCGAGTTGCGGCGGGAACCAGGGGTATATTCTCGAGTTACGACGGGGATGGCCCTTCCACCCACGTGTTTGTTCAGCGACGTCAGGACTCTTGCCTAGTTGCGAGGGACAACTCGGGATTCTCCTCGAGGCTTGGCAGGGCAATTGGGACGCCTCTCCAGCTGAGACGGGAGACCAAGGGTCCCTTTCCACGTGCCACAGGAATCCTGGGACTCGTATCAAGTTTCACGAGGAGTCAGGTATCGTCTCCTTTGGAGGCACTGATCTTCGCTTACCTCTGGAGTTTTAAAAGGATGTGAGGCCTCCGGTCGCGATGAGGTGGGGAACTAGGTCTTTCTCTGTGGTCTCCACAGGGGATTCAGACATCCTTTCATCTTGGGAGATGCAAGACAAGCTTGTATTCAAGTCACTGCAGGGATATCCAGCCTTATTTCGAGTCAGGGCATCGCGGTGTCCTTTCCACTTGAGGCCGCAAACTCAGGGTCCCTCTCACATACCTAGAGCTGAGAGAAGCCTCCTCTTGAGGTGCTTGTGGTAAGGTGGTATTCCTCTGGAGTCGAAGCCAGGGACTAACCTCTCATCTCGAGTTGATTCTTGGTCCACGGAGCTCTTTTGTGTTACTTCAGTGACCTCAGGATCCTCTAGCCTTGAAACAGTGTTCTTGGGGTTTCTCTGGAGTGCCATCAAGGAAATCAAGGCTCCTTTCATGTGTGATGTGCAACACGGAATTGCTCTGCACGCAGTGCAGGGGAATCGGGCCTCATCTCGCGGCGAGGGGGAAGTCTCATGGTTTTTCTCGAGGTGCGGCGGGAACCTGCGGTATATTCTCGAGTTACGACGGGGATGGCCCTTCCACACACGTGTGTGTTTTGCGACGTCAGGACTCCTGCATAGTCGCGAGGGACAACTCGGGATTCTCCTCGAGGCTTGGCAGGGCAAATGGGACGCCTCTCCAGCTGAGGCGGGAGACCAAGGGACCCTTTCCAAGTGCCACAGGAATCCTGGGACTCCTATCAAGTTTCACGACAAGTCAGGCATCGTCTCCTTTGGAGGCATTTATCTCCGCGTACCTCTGGAGTTTTCAAAGGATGTGAGGCCTCCGGTCGCGATGAGGTGGGGAACTAGGTCTTTCTCTGTGGTTTCCACAGGGGATTCAGACATCCTTTCATCTTGGGAGATGCAAGACGAGCCTGTATTCAAGTCACTGCAGGGATATCCGGCCTTATTTCGAGTCAGGGCATCGCGGTGTCCATTCCACTTGAGGCCGCAAACTCAGGGTCCCTCTCACATACCTAGAGCTGAGAGAAGCCTCCTCTTGAGGTGCTTGTGGTAAGGTGGTATTCCTCTGGAGTCGAAGCCAGGGACTAACCTCTCATCTCGAGTTGATTCTTGGTCCACGGAGCTCTTTTGTGTTGCTTCAGTGACCTCAGGATCCTCTAGCCTTGAAACAGTGTTCTTGGGGTTTCTCTGGAGTGCCATCAAGGAAATCAAGGCTCCTTTCATGTGTGATGTGCAACACGGAATTGCTCTGCACGCAGTGCAGGGGAATCGGGCCTCATCTCGCGGCGAGGGGGAAGTCTCATGGTTTTTCTCGAGTTGCGGCGGGAACCTGGGGTATATTCTCGAGTTACGACGGGGATGGCCCTTCCACCCACATGTTTGTTCAGTGACGTCAGGACTCCTGCCTAGTTGCGAGGGACAACTCGGGATTCTCCTTGAGGCATGGCAGGGCAATTGGGACGCCTCTCCAGCTGAGGCGGGAGACCAAGGGTCCCTTTCCACGTGCCACAGGAATCCTGGGACTCCTATCAAGTTTCACGAGGAGTCAGGCATCGTCCCTTTTGGAGGCACTGATCTCCGCGTACCTCTGGAGTTTTCAAAGAATTTGAGGCCTCAGGTCGCGATGAGGTGGGGAACTAGGTCTTTCTCTGTGGTCTCCACAGGGGATTCAAACATCCTTTCATCTTGGGAGATGCAAGACGAGCCGGCATTCAAGTCACTGCAGGGATATCTGGCCTTATTTCGAGTCAGGGCATCGCGGTGTCCATTCCACTTGAGGCCGCAAACTCAGGGTCCCTCTCACATACCTAGAGCTGAGAGAAGCCTCCTCTTGAGGTGCTTGTGGTAAGGTGGTATTCCTCTGGAGTCGAAGCCAGGGACTAACCTCTCATCTCGAGTTGATATTTGGTCCACGGAGCTCTTTCTTCTTACTACAGTGACCTCAGGATCCCTCTAGCCTTGAAACAGTGTTCTTGGGGTTTCTCTGGAGTGCCATCAAGGAAATCAAGGCTCCTTTCATGTGTGATGTGCAACACGGAATTGCTCTGCACGCAGTGCAGGGGAATCGGGTCTCATCTCGCGGCGAGGGGGAAGTCTCATGGTTTTTCTCGAGTTGCGGCGGGAACCTGGGGTATATTCTCGAGTTACGACGAGGATGGCCCTTCCACCCACGTGTTTGTTCAGCGACGGCAGGACTCCTGCCTAGTTGCGAGGGACAACTCGGGATTCTCCTCGAGGCTTGGCAGGGCAATTGGGACGCCTCTCCAGCTGAGGCGGGACACCAAGGGTCCCTTTCCACGTGCCACAGGAATCTTGGGACTCCTATCAAGTTTCACGAGGAGTCAGGCATCGTCTCCTTTGAAGGCACTGATCTCCGCATACCTCTGGAATTTTCAAAGGATGTGAGGCCTCCGGTCGCGATGAGGTGGGGAACTAGGTCTTTCTCTGTGGTCTCCACAGGGGATTCAGACATCCTTTCATCTTGGGAGATGCAAGACAAGCTTGTATTCAAGTCACTGCAGGGATATCCGGCCTTATTTCGAGTCAGGGCATCGCGGTGTCCATTCCACTTGAGGCCGCAAACTCAGGGTCCCTCTCACATACCTAGAGCTGAGAGAAGCCTCCTCTTGAGGTGCTTGTGGTAAGGTGGTATTCCTCTGGAGTCGAAGCCAGGGACTAACCTCTCATCTCGAGTTGATTCTTGGTCCACGGAGCTCTTTTGTGTTGCTTCAGTGACCTCAGGATCCTCTAGCCTTGAAACAGTGTTCTTGGGGTTTCTCTGGAGTGCCATCAAGGAAATCAAGGCTCCTTTCATGTGTGATGTGCAACACGGAATTGCTCTGCACGCAGTGCAGGGGAATCGGGCCTCATCTCGCGGCGAGGGGGAAGTCTCATGGTTTTTCTCGAGTTGCGGCGGGAACCTGGGGTATATTCTCGAGTTACGACGGGGATGGCCCTTCCACCCACATGTTTGTTCAGTGACGTCAGGACTCCTGCCTAGTTGCGAGGGACAACTCGGGATTCTCCTTGAGGCTTGGCAGGGCAATTGGGACGCCTCTCCAGCTGAGGCGGGAGACCAAGGGTCCCTTTCCACGTGCCACAGGAATCCTGGGACTCCTATCAAGTTTCACGAGGAGTCAGGCATCGTCCCTTTTGGAGGCACTGATCTCCGCGTACCTCTGGAGTTTTCAAAGGATTTGAGGCCTCAGGTCGCGATGAGGTGGGGAACTAGGTCTTTCTCTGTGGTCTCCACAGGGGATTCAAACATCCTTTCATCTTGGGAGATGCAAGACGAGCCGGCATTCAAGTCACTGCAGGGATATCTGGCCTTATTTCGAGTCAGGGCATCGCGGTGTCCATTCCACTTGAGGCCGCAAACTCAGGGTCCCTCTCACATACCTAGAGCTGAGAGAAGCCTCCTCTTGAGGTGCTTGTGGTAAGGTGGTATTCCTCTGGAGTCGAAGCCAGGGACTAACCTCTCATCTCGAGTTGATATTTGGTCCACGGAGCTCTTTCTTCTTACTACAGTGACCTCAGGATCCCTCTAGCCTTGAAACAGTGTTCTTGGGGTTTCTCTGGAGTGCCATCAAGGAAATCAAGGCTCCTTTCATGTGTGATGTGCAACACGGAATTGCTCTGCACGCAGTGCAGGGGAATCGGGTCTCATCTCGCGGCGAGGGGGAAGTCTCATGGTTTTTCTCGAGTTGCGGCGGGAACCTGGGGTATATTCTCGAGTTACGACGAGGATGGCCCTTCCACCCACGTGTTTGTTCAGCGACGGCAGGACTCCTGCCTAGTTGCGAGGGACAACTCGGGATTCTCCTCGAGGCTTGGCAGGGCAATTGGGACGCCTCTCCAGCTGAGGCGGGACACCAAGGGTCCCTTTCCACGTGCCACAGGAATCTTGGGACTCCTATCAAGTTTCACGAGGAGTCAGGCATCGTCTCCTTTGGAGGCACTGATCTCCGCATACCTCTGTAATTTTCAAAGGATGTGAGGCCTCCGGTCGCGATGAGGTGGGGAACTAGGTCTTTCTCTGTGGTCTCCACAGGGGATTCAGACATCCTTTCGTCTTGGGAGATGCAAGACGAGCCTGCATTCAAGTCACTGCAGGGATATCCGGCCTTATTTTGCGTCAGGGCATCGCAGTGTCCATTCCACTTGAGGCCGCAAACTCAGGGTTCCTCTCACATACCTAGAGCTGAGAGAAGCCTCCTCTTGAGGTGCTTGTGGTAAGGTGGTATTCCTCTGGAGTCGAAGCCAGGGACTAACCTCTCATCTCGAGTTGATTTTTGGTCCACGGAGCTCTTTCGTGTGGCTACAGTGACCTCAGGATCCTTCTAGCCTTGAAACAGTGTTCTTGGGGTTTCTCTGGAGTGCCATCAAGGAAATCAAGGCTCCTTTCATGTGTGATGTGCAACACGGAATTGCTCTGCACGCAGTGCAGGGGAATCGGACCTCATCTCGCGGCGAGGGGGAAGTCTCATTGTTTTTCTCGAGTTGCGGCGGGAACCTGGGGTTATACTCGAGTTACGACGGGGATGGCCCTTCCACCCACGTGTTTGTTCAGCGACGTCAGGACTCCTGCCTAGTTGCGAGGGACAACTCGGGATTCTCCTCGAGGCTTGGCAGGGCAATTGGGACGCCTCTCCAGCTGAGACGGGAGACCAAGGGTCCCTTTCCACGTGCCACAGGAATCCTGGGACTCGTATCAAGTTTCACGAGGAGTCAGGTATCGTCTCCTTTGGAGGCACTGATCTTCGCTTACCTCTGGAGTTTTCAAAGGATGTGAGGCCTCCGGTCGCGATGAGGTGGGGAACTAGGTCTTTCTCTGTGGTCTCCACAGGGGATTCAGACATCCTTTCATCTTGGGAGATGCAAGACAAGCTTGTATTCAAGTCACTGCAGGGATATCCGGCCTTATTTCGAGTCAGGGCATCGCGGTGTCCATTCCACTTGAGGCCGCAAACTCAGGGTCCCTCTCACATACCTAGAGCTGAGAGAAGCCTCCTCTTGAGGTGCTTGTGGTAAGGTGGTATTCCTCTGGAGTCGAAGCCAGGGACTAACCTCTCATCTCGAGTTGATTCTTGGTCCACGGAGCTCTTTTGTGTTGCTTCAGTGACCTCAGGATCCTCTAGCCTTGAAACAGTGTTCTTGGGGTTTCTCTGGAGTGCCATCAAGGAAATCAAGGCTCCTTTCATGTGTGATGTGCAACACGGAATTGCTCTGCACGCAGTGCAGGGGAATCGGGCCTCATCTCGCGGCGAGGGGGAAGTCTCATGGTTTTTCGCGAGGTGCGGCGGGAACCTGCGGTATATTCTCGAGTTACGACGGGGATGGCCCTTCCACACACGTGTGTGTTTTGCGATGTCAGGACTCCTGCATAGTCGCGAGGGACAACTCGGGATTCTCCTCGAGGCTTGGCAGGGCAAATGGGACGCCTCTCCAGCTGAGGCGGGAGACCAAGGGACCCTTTCCAAGTGCCACAGGAATCCTGGGACTCCTATCAAGTTTCACGACAAGTCAGGCATCGTCTCCTTTGGAGGCATTTATCTCCGCGTACCTCTGGAGTTTTCAAAGGATTTGAGGCTCTCGGTCGCGATGAGGTGGGGAACTAAGTCTTTCTCTGTGCTTTCCACAGGGGATTCAGACATCCTTTCGTCTTGGGAGATGCAAGACGAGCCTGCATTCAAGTCACTGCAGGGATATCCGGCCTTATTTCACGTCAGGGCATCGCAGTGTCCATTCCACTTGAGGTCGCAAACTCAGGGTCCCTCTCACATACCTAGAGCTGAGAGAAGCCTCCTCTTGAGGTGCTTATGGTAAGGTGGTATTCCTCTGGAGTCGAAGCCAGGGACTAACCTCTCATCTCGAGTTGATTTTTGGTCCACGGAGCACTTTCGTGTTCCTACAGAGACCTCAGGATCCCTCTAGCCTTGAAACAGTGTTCTTGGGGTTTCTCTGGAGTGCCATCAAGGAAATCAAGGCTCCTTTCATGTGTGATGTGCAACACGGAATTGCTCTGCACGCAGTGCAGGGGAATCGGGCCTTATCTCGCGGCGAGGGGGAAGTCTCATGGTTTTTCTCGAGTTGCGGGGGGAACCTGGGGTATATTCTCGAGTTACGACGGGGATGGCCCTTCCACCCACGTGTTTGTTCAGCGACGTCAGGACTGCTGCCTAGTTGCGAGGGACAACTCGGGATTGTCCGCGAGGGTTGGCAGGGCAACTGGGACACCTCTCCAGCTGAGGCGGGAGACCAAGGGTCCCTTTCCACATGCCACAGGAATCCTGGGACTCCTATCAAGTTTCACGAGGAGTCAGGCATCGTCTCCTTTGGAGGCACTGATCTCCGCGTACCTCTGGAGTTTTCAAAGGATGTGAGGCCTCCGGTCGCGATGAGGTGGGGAACTAGGTCTTTCTCTGTGGTCTCCAGAGGGGATTCAGAAATCCTTTCGTCTTGGGAGAGGCAAGACGAGCCTACATTCAAGTCACTGCAGGGATATCCGGCCTTATTTCGAGTCAGGGCATCGCGGTGTCCATTCCACTTGAGGCCGCAAACTCAGGGTCCCTCTCACATACCTAGAGCTGAGAGAAGCCTCCTCTTGAGGTGCTTGTGGTAAGGGGGTATTCCTCTGGAGTCGAAGCCAGGGACTAACCTCTCATCTCGAATTGATTTTTGGTCCACGGAGCTCTTTCGTGTGGCCACAGTGACCTCAGGAACCCTCTAGCCTTGAAACAGTGTTCTTGGGGTTTCTCTGGAGTGCCATCAAGGAAATCAAGTCTCCTTTCACGTGTGAGGTGCAACACGGAATTGCTCTGCACGCAGTGCAGGGGAATCGGGCCTCATCTCGCGGCGAAGGGGAAGTCTCATGGTTTTTCTCGAGTGGAGGCGGGAACCTGGGGTATATTCTCGAGTTACGAGGGGGATGGCCCTTCCACCCAAGTGTTTATTCCGCGACGTCAGGACTCCTGCTTAGTTGCGAGGGACAACTCGTGATTCTCCTCGAGGCTTGGCAGGGCAATTGGGACGCCTCTCCAGCTGAGGCGGGAGACCAAGGGTCCCTTTCCACGTGCCACAGGAATCCTGGGACTCCTATCAAGTTTCACGAGGAGTCAGGCATCGTCTCCTTTGGAGGCACTGATCTCCACGTACCTCTGGACTTTTCAAAGGATGTGAGGCCTCCGGTCGCCATGAAGTGGGGAACTTGGTCTTTCTTTGTGGTCTCCACAGGGGATTCAGACATCCTTTCATCTTGTGAGATGCAAGACGAGCCTGCATTCAAGTCACTGCAGGGATATCCAGCCTTTTTTCGCGTCAGGGCATCGCGGTGTCCATTCCACTTGAGGCCGCAAACTCAGGGTCCCTCTCACATACCTAGAGCTGAAAGAAGCCTCCTCTTGAAGTGCTTGTGGTTAGGTGGTATTCCTCTGGAGTCGAAGCCAGGGACTAACCTCTCATCTCGAGTTGATTTTTGGTCCACGGAGCTCTTTCATGTTGCTACAGTGACCTCAGGATCCCTCTAGCCTTGAAACAGTGTTCTTGGGGTTTCTCTGGAGTGCCATCAAGGGAATCAAGGCTCCTTTCATGTTTGTTGTGAAACACGGAATTGCTCTGCATGCAGTGCAGGGAAATCGGGCCTCATCTCACGGCGAGAGAGAAGTCTCATGGTTTTTCTCGAATTGCGGCGAGAACCTGGGGTATATTCTCGAGTTACGACGGGGATGGCCCTTCCACCCACGTGTTTATTCAGCGACGTCAGGACTCCTTCCTAGTTGCGAGGGACAACTCGGGATTCTCCTCGAGGCTTGGCAGGGCAATTGGAACGCCTCTCCAGCTGAGGCGGGAGACCAAGGGTCCCTTTCCACGTGCCACAGGAATCCTGGGACCCCTATCAAGTTTCACGAGGAGTCAGGCATCGTCTCCTTTGGAGGCACTGATCTCCGCGTACCTCTGGACTTTTCAAAGGATGTGAGGCCTCCGGTCGCGATGAGGTGGGGAACTAGGTCTTTCTCTGTGGTCTCCACAGGGGATTCAGACATCCTTTCGTCTTGGGAGATGCAAGACGAGCCTGCATTCAAGTCACTGCAGGGATATCCGGCCTTATTTCGAGTCAGGGCATCGCGGTGTCCATTCCACTTGAGGCCGCAAATTCAGGGTACCTCTCACATACCTAGTGCTGAGAGAAGCCTCCTCTTGAGGTGCTTGTGGTAAGGTGGTATTCCTCTGGAGTCGAAGCCAGGGACTAACCTCTCATCTCGAGTTGATTTTTGGTGCACGGAGCTCTTTCGTGCGGCTACAGTGACCTCAGGATCCCTCTAGCCTGGAAACAGTGTTCTTGGGTTTTCTCTGGAGTGCCATCAAGGAAATCAAGGCTCCTTTCATGTGTGATGTGCAACACGGAATTGCTCTGCACGCAGTGCAGGGGAATCGGGCCTCATCTCGCGGCGAGGGGGAAGTCTCATGGTTTTTCTTGAGTTGCGGCGGGAACCTGGGGTACATTCTCGAGTTACGACGGGGATGGCCCTTCCACACACGTGTTTGTTCAGCCTCGTCAGTACTCCAGGCTAGATGCGAGGGACAACTCGGGATTCTCCTCGAGGCTTCGCAAGGCAATTGGGACGCCTCTCCATTTGAGGCGGGAGACCAAGGGTCCCATTCCACGTGCCACAGGAATCCTGGGACTCCTATCAAGTTTCACGAGGAGTCAGGCATCGTCTCCTTTGGAGGCACTGATCTCCGCGTACCTCTGGAGTTTTCAAAGGATGTGAGGCCTCCGGTCGCGATGAGGTGGGGAACTAAGTCTTTCTCAGTGGTCTCCAAAGGGGATTAAGACATCCTTTCGTCTTGGGAGATGCAAGACGAGCCTGCATTCAAGTCACTGCAGGGATATCCGGCGTTATTTCGAGTCAGGGCATCGTGGTGTCCATTCCACTTGAGTTCGCAAACCCAGGGTCCCTCTCACATACCTAGAGCTGAGAGAAGCCTCCTCTTGAGGTGCTTGTGGTATGGTGGTTTTCCTCGGAAGTCGAAGCCAAGGACTAACCTCTCATCTCGAGTTGACTTTTGGTCCACGGAGCTCTTTCTTGTTGCTACAGTGACCTCAGGATCCCTCTAGCCTTGAAACAGCGTTCTTGGGTTTTCTCTGTAGTGCCATCAAGGAAATTAAGGCTCCTTTCATATGTGATGTGCAACACGGAATTACTCTGCACGCAGTGCAGGGGAATCGGGCCTCATTTTTTGGCGAGGGGGAAGTCTCATGGTTTTTCTCGAGTTGCGGCGGGAACCTGGGGTATATTCTCGAGTTACGACGGGGATGGCCCTTCCACACACGTGTTTGTTCAGTGACGTAAGGACTCCTGTCTAGTTGCGAGGGACATCTCGGGATTCTCCTCGAGGCTTGGCAGGGCAATTGGGACGCCTCTCCAGCTGAGGCGGTAGACCAAGGGTCCCTTTCCACGTGCCACAGGAATCCTGGGACTCGTATCAAGTTTCACGAGGAGTCAGGCATCGTCTCCTTTGGAGGCACTGATCTCCGCGTACCTCTGGAGTTTTCAAAGGATGTGAGGCCTCCGGTCGCGATGAGGTGGGGAACTAGGTCTTTCTCTGTGGTCTCCACAGGGGATTCAGACATCCTTTCGTCTTGGGAGATGCAAGACGAGCCTGCATTCAAGTCACTGCAGGGATATCCGGCCTTATTTCGTGTCAGGGCATTGCGGTGTCCATTCCACTTGAGGCCGCAAACTCAGGGTTCCTCTCACATAGCTAGAGCTGAGAAAATCCTCCTCTTGAGGTGCTTGTGGTAAGGTGGTATTCCTCTGGAGTCGAAACCAGGGACTAACCTTTCATCTCGAGTTGATTTTTGGCCCACGGAGCTCTTTCGTGTTGCTACAGTGACCTCGGGATCCCTCTAGCCTTGAAACAGTGTTCTTGGGGTTTCTCTGGAGTGCCATCAAGGAAATCAAGGCTCGTTTCATGTGTCATGTTCAACACTTAATTGCTCTACACGCAGTGCAGGGGAATCGGGCCTCATCTCGCGGCGAGGAGGAAGTCTCATGGTTTTTCTCGAGTTGCAGTGGAAACCTGGGGTATATTCTCGAGTTACGACGGGGAGGGCCCTTCTTCTCACGTGTTTGTTCAGCAACGTCAGGATTCCTGCCTAGTTGCAAGGGACAACTCGGCATTCTCCTCGAGGCTTGGCAGGGCAATTTGGACGCCTCTCAAGCTGAGGCGGGAGACCAAGGGTCCCTTTCCACGTGCCACAGGAATCCTGGGACTCCTAAGAAGTTTCACGAGGAGGCAGGCATCGTCTCCTCTGGAGGAACTGATCTCCGCGTACCTCTGAAGTTTTCAAAGGATGTGAGGCCCCCGGTCGCGATGAGGTGGGGAACAAGGTCTTTCTCTGTGGTCTCCACAGGGGATTCAGACATCCTTTCATCTTGGGAGATGCAAGACGAGCCTGCATTCAAGTCACTGCAGGGATATCCGGCCTTATTTCACGTCAGGGCATCGCAGTGTCCATTCCACTTGAGGCTGCAAATTCAGCGTCCCTCTCACATACCTAGAGCTGAGAGAAGCCTCCTCTTGAGGTGCTTGTGGTAAGGTGGTATTCCTCTGGATTCGAAGCCAGGGACTAACCTCTCATCTCGAGTTGATTTTTGGTCCACGGAGCTCTTTCGTGTGGCTACAGTGACCTCAGGAACACTCTAGCCTTGAAACAGTGTTCTTGGGGTTTCTCTGGAGTGCCATCAAGGAAATCAAGGCTCCTTTCATTTGTGATGTGCAACACGGAATTGCTCTGCACGCAGTGCAGGGGAATCGGGCCTTATCTCGCGGCGAGGGGGAAGTTTCATGGTTTTCCTCGAGTTGCGGCGGGAACCTGGGGTATATTCTCGAGTTACGACGGGGATGGCCCTTCCACCCACATGTTTGTTTCGCGACGGCAGGACTCCTGCCTAGTTGCGAGGGACAACTCGGGATTCTCCTCGAGGCTTGGCAGGGCAATTGGGACGACTGTCCAGCTGAGGCGGTAGACCAAGGGTCCCTTTCCACGTGCCACAGTAATCCTGGGACTCCTATCAAGTTTCACGAGAAGTCAGGCATCGTCTCCTTTGGAGGCACTGATCTATGCGTACTTCTGGAGTTTTCAAAGGATGTGAGGCCTCCGGTCGCCATGAAGTGGGGAACTTGATCTTTCTCTGTGGTCTCCACAGGGGATTCAGACATCCTTTCATCTTGGGAGATGCAAGTCGAGCCTGCATTCAAGTCACTGCAGGGATATCCGGCCTTATTTCGCGTCAGGGCATCGCAGTGTCCATTCCACTTGAGGCCGCAAACTCAGGGTCCCTCTCACATACCTAGAGCTGAAAGAAGCCTCCTCTTGAGGTGCTTGTGGTTAGGTGGTATTCCTCTGGAGTCGAAGCCAGGTACTAACCTCTCATCTCGAGTTGATTTTTGGCCCACGGAGCTCTTTCGTGTGGCTTCAGTGACCTCAGGAACCCTCTAGCCTTGAAACAGTGTTCTTGGGGTTTCTCTGGAGTGCCATCAAAGAAATCAAGGCTCCTTTCATGTGTGATGTGCAACACGGAATTCCTCTGTACGCAGTGCAGGGGAATCGGGCCTCATCTTGCAGCGAGGGGGACGTCTAATGGTTTTTCTCGAGTTGCGGCGGGAACCTGGGCTGTATTCTCGAGTTACGTCGGGGATGGCCCTTCCACACACGTGTTTGTTCAGCGACGTCAGGACTCCTGCCTAGTTGCGAGGGACAACTCGGGATTCTCCTCGAGGCTTGGCAGGGCAACTGGGATGCCTCTCCAGCTGAGGCGGGAGACCAAGGGTCCCTTTCCACGTGCCACAGGAATCCTGGGACTCCTATCAAGTTTCACGAGGAGTCAGGCCTCGTCTCCTTTGGAGGCACTGATCTCCACGTACCTCTGGAGTTTTCAAAGGTTGTGAGGCCTCCGGTCGCGATGAGGTGGGGAACTAGGTCTTTCTCTGTGGTCTCCACAGGGGATTCAGACATCCTTTCGTCTTGGGAGATGCAAGACGAGCCTGCATTCAACTCACTGCAGGGATATCCGGCCTTATTTCGAGTCAGGGCATCGGGGTGTCCATTCCACTTGAGGCTGCAAACTCAGGCTCCCTCTCACATACCTAGAGCTGAGAGAAGCCTCCTCTTGAGGTGCTTGTGGTAAGCTGGTATTCCTCTGGAGTCGAAGCCAGGGACTAACCTCTCATCTCGAGTTGATTCTTGGTCCACGGAGTTCTTTTGTGTTGCTACAGTGACCTCAGGATCCCTCTAGCCTTGAAATAGTGTTCTTGGGTTTTCTCTGGAGTGCCATCAAGGAAATCAAGGCTCCTTTCATGTGTGATGTGCAACACGGAATTGCTCTGCACGCAGTGCAGGGGAATCGGGCCTCATCTCGCGGCGAGGGGGAAGTCTCATGGTTTTTCTCGAGTTGCGGCGGGAACCTGGGGTATATTCTCGAGTTACGACGGGGATGGCCCTTCCACACACTTGTTTGTTCAGCGACGGCAGGACTCCTGCCTAGTTGCGAGGGACAACTCGGGATTCTCCTCGAGGCTTGGCAGGGCAATTGGGACGCCTCTCCAGCTGAGGCGGGAGACCAAGGGTCCCTTTCCACGTGCCACAGGAATCCTGGGACTCCTATCAAGTTTCACGAGGAGTCAGGCATCGTCTCCTTTGGAGGCACTGATCTCCGCGTCCCTCTGGAGTTTTCAAAGGATGTGAGGCCTCCGATCGCAATGAGGTGGGAGACTAGGTCTTTCTCTGTGGTCTCCACAGGGGATTCAGACATCCTTTCTTCTTGGGAGATGCAAGACGAGCCTGCATTCATGTCACTGCAGGGATAACCGGCCTTATTTCGAGTCAGGGCATCGAAGTGTCCATTCCACTTGAGGCCGCAAACTCAGGGTCCCTCTCACATACCTAGAGCTGCGAGAAGCCTCCTCTTCAGGTGCTTGGGGTAAGGTGGTATTCCTCTGGAGTCGAAGCCAGGGACTAACCTCTCATCTCGAGTTGATTTTTGGTCCACGGAGCTCTTTCGTGTTGCTACATTGACCTCAGGATCCCTCTAGCCTTGAAACAGTGTTCTTGGGTTTTCTCTGTAGTGCCATCAAGGAAATCAAGGCTCCTTTCATGTGTGATGTGCAGCACGGAATTGCTCTGCAAGCAGTGCAGGGGAATCGGGCCTCATTTTGCGGCAAGGGGGAAGTCTCATGGTTTTTCTCGAGTTGCGGCGGGAACCTGGGGTATATTCTCGAGTTACGACGGGGATGGCCCTTCCACCCACGTGTTTGTTCAGCGCCGTAAGGACTCCTGCGTAGTTGCGAGGGACAACTCGGGATTCTCCTAGAGGCTTGGCAGGGCAATTGGGACGCCTCTCCAGCTGAGGCGGGAGACCAAGGGTCCCTTTCCACGTGCCACAGGAATCCTGGGATTCCTATAAATTTTCACGAGGAGTCAGGAATCGTCTCCTTTGGAGGCAGTGATCTCCGCGTACCTCTGGAGTTTTCAAAGGATGTGAGGATTTCGGTCGCGATGAGGTGGGGAACTAGGTCTTTCTCTGTGGTCTCCACAGGGGATTCAGACATCCTTTCGTCTTGGGAGATGCAAGACGAGCCTGCATTCAAGTCACTGCAGGGATATCCGGCCTTATTTCGAGTCAGGGCATCGCGGTGTCCATTCCACTTGAGGCCGCAAACTACGGGTCCCTCTCACATAGCTAGAGCTGAGAAAAGCCTCCTCTTGAGGTGCTTGTGGTAACGTGGTATTCCTCTGAAGTCGAAACCAGGGACTAACCTCTCATCTCGAGTTGATTTTTGGCCCACGGAGCTCTTTCGTGTTGTTGCAGTGACTTCGGGATCCCTCTAGCCTTGAAACAGTGTTCTTGGGGTTTGTCTGGAGTGCCATCAAGGAAATCAAGGCTCGTTTCATGTGTGATGTGCAACACAGAATTGCTCTGCACGTAGTGCAGGGGAATCGGGCCTCATCTCGCGGCGAGGGGGAAGTCTCATGGTTTTTCTCGAGTTGCGGCGGGAACCTGGGCTGTATTCTCGAGTTACGATGGGGATGGCCCTTCCACACAAGTGTTTGTTCAGCGACGTCAGGACTCCTGCCTAGTTGTGAGGGACAACTCGGGATTCTCCTAAAGGCTTGGCAGGGCAATTGGGACGCCTCTCCAGCTGAGGCGGGAGACCAAGGGTCCCTTTCCACGTGCCACAGGAATCCTGGGACTCCTATCAAGTTTCACGACGAGTCAGGCATCGTCTCCTTTGGAGGCACTGATCTCCGCATACCCCTGGAGTTTTCAAAGGATGTGAGGCCTCCGGTCGCGATGAGGTGGGGAACTAGGTCTTTCTCTGTGGTCTCCACAGGGGATTCAGACATCCTTTCGTCTTGGGAGTTGTAAGACGAGCCTGCATTCAAGTCACTGCAGGGATATCCGGCCTTATTTCGAGTCAGGGCATCGCGGTGTCCATTCGACTAGAGGCTGCAAACTCAGGGTCCCTCTCACATACCTAGAGCTGAGAGAAGCCTCCTCTTGAGGTGCTTGTGGTAAGGTGGTATTCCCCTGGAGTCGAATCCAGGGACTAACCCCTCATCTCGAGTTGATTTTTGGTCCACGGAGCTCTTTCGTGTTGCTACAGTGACCTCAGGATCCCTCTAGCCTTGAAACAGTGTTCTTGGGGTTTCTCTGGAGTGCCATCAAGGAAATCAAGGCTCCTTTCATGTGTGATGTGCAACACGGAATTGCTCTGCACGCAGTGCAGGGGAATCGGGCCTCAGCTCGCGGCGAGGGGGAAGTCTCATGGTTTTTCTCGAGTTGCGGCGGGAACCTGGGGTATATTTTCGAGTTACGACGTGGATGGCCCTTCCACACACGTGTTTGTTCAGCGACGGCAGGACTCCTGCCTAGTTGTGAGGGACAACTCGGGATTCTCCTCGAGGCTTGGCAGGGCAATTGGGACGCCTCTCCAGCTGAGGCGGGAGACCAAGGGTCCCTTTTCACGTGCCACAGGAATCCTGGGACTCCTATCAAGATTCAGGAGGAGTCAGGCATCGTCTCCTTTGGTGGCATGGATCTCTGCGTACCTCTGGAGTTATCAAAGGATGTGAGGCCTCCGGTCGCGATGAGGTGGGGAACTAGGTCTTTATCTGTGGTCTCCACAGGGGATTCAGACATCCTTTCGTCTTGGGAGATGCAAGACGAGCCTGCATTCAAGTCACTGCAGGGATATCCGGCCTTATTTCGAGTCAGGGCATCGCGGTGTCCATTCCACTTGAGGCCGCAAACTCAGGGTCCCTCTCACATACCTAAAGCTGCGAGAAGCCTCCTCTTGAGGTGCTTGTGGTAAGGTGGTATTCCTCTGGAGACGAAGTTAGGGACTAACCCCTCATCTCGAGTTGATTTTTGGTCCACGGAGCTCTTTCGTGTTGCTACAGTGACCTCAGGATCCCTTTAGCCTTGAAACAGTGTTCTTGGGTTTTCTTTGTAGTGCCATCAAGGAAATCAAGGCTCCTTTCATGTGTGATGTGCAACACGGAATTGCTCTGCACGCAGTGCAGTGGAATCGGGCCTCATCTCTCGGCGAGGGGGACGTCTCATGGTTTTTCTCGAGTTGCGGCGGGAACCTGGGGTATATTCTCGAGTTACGACGGGGATGGCCCTTCCACCCACGTGTTTGTTCAGCGACGTCAGGACTCCTGCCTAGTTGCGAGGGACAACTCGGTATTCTCCTCGAGGCTTGGCAGGGCAATTGCGACGCCTCTCCAGCTGAGGCGGGAGACCAAGTGTCCCTTTCCACGTGCCACAGGAATCCTGGGACTCCTATAAATTTTCACGAGGAGTCAGGAATCGTCTCCTTTGGAGGCACTGATCTCCGCGTACCTCTGGAGTTTTCAAAGGATGTGAGGCCTCCGGTCGCGATGAGGTGGGGAACTAGGTCTTTCTCTGTGGTCTCCACAGGGGATTCAGACATCCTTTCATCTTGTGAGATGCAAGACGAGCCTGCATTCAAGTCACTGCAGGGATATCCGGCCTTATTTCGAGTCAGGGCATCGCGGTGTCCATTCCACTTGAGGCCGCAAACTCAGGGTCCCTCTCACATAGCTAGAGCTGAGAAAAGCCTCCTCTTGAGGTGCTTGTGGTAAGGTGGTATTCCTCTGAAGTCGAAGCCAGGGACTAACCTCTCATCTCGAGTTGATTTTTGGTCCACGGAGCTCTTTCGTGTTGCTACAGTGACCTCGGGATCCCTCTAGCCTTGAAACAGTGTTCTTGGTGTTTCTCTGGAGTGCCATCAAGGAAATTAAGGCTCGTTTCATGTTTGATGTGCCACACGGAATTGCTCTGCACACAGTGCAGGGGAATCGAGCCTCATCTTGCAGCGAGGGGGACGTCTAATGGTTTTTCTCGAGTTGCGGCGGGAACCTGGGCTGTATTCTCGAGTTACGACGGGGATGGCCCTTCCACACACGTGTTTGTTCAGCGACGTCAGGACTCCTGCCTAGTTGCGAGGGACAACTCGGGATTCTCCTCGAGGCTTGGCAGGGCAACTGGGATGCCTCTCCAGCTGAGGCGGGAGACCAAGGGTCCCTTTCCACGTGCCACAGGAATCCTGGGACTCCTATCAAGTTTCACGAGGAGTCAGGCCTCGTCTCCTTTCGAGGCACTGATCTCCGCGTACCTCTGGAGTTTTCAAAGGTTGTGAGGCCTCCGGTCGCGATGAGGTGGGGAACTAGGTCTTTCTCTGTGGTCTCCACAGGGGATTCAGACATCCTTTCGTCTTGGGAGATGCAAGACGAGCCTGCATTCAACTCACTGCAGGGATATCCGGCATTATTTCGAGTCAGGGCATCGGGGTGTCCATTCCACTTGAGGCTGCAAACTCAGGCTCCCTCTCACATACGTATAGCTGAGAGAAGCCTCCTCTTGAGGTGCTTGTGGTAAGCTGGTATTCCTCTGGAGTCGAAGCCAGGGACTAACCTCTCATCTCGAGTTGATTCTTGGTCCACGGAGTTCTTTTGTGTTGCTACAGTGACCTCAGGATCCCTCTAGCCTTGAAATAGTGTTCTTGTGGTTTCTCTGGAGTGCCATCAAGGAAATCAAGGCTCCTTTCATGTGTGATGTGCAGCACGGAATTGCTCTGCACGCAGTGCAGGGGAATCGTGCCTCATCTCCCGGCGAGGGGGAAGTCTCATGGTTTTTCTCGAGTTGCGGCGGGAACCTGGGGTATATTCTCGAGTTACGACGGGGATGGCCCTTCCACACACGTGTTTGTTCAGCGACGGCAGGACTCCTGCCTAGTTGCGAGGGACAACTCGGGATTCTCCTAGAGGCTTGGCAGGGCAATTGGGACGCCTCTCCAGCTGAGGCGGGAGACCAAGGGTCCCTTTCCACGTGCCACAGGAATCCTGGGACTCCTATCAAGTTTCACGACGAGTCAGGCATCGTCTCCTTTGGAGGCACTGATCTCCGCATACCTCTGGAGTTTTCAAAGGATGTGAGGCCTCCGGTCGCGATGAGGTGGGGAACTAGGTCTTTCTCTGTGGTCTCCACAGGGGATTCAGACATCCTTTCGTCTTGGGAGATGCAAGACGAGCCTGCATTCAAGTCACTGCAGGGATATCCGGCCTTATTTCGAGTCAGGGCATCCCGGTATCCATTCGATTAGAGGCTGCACACTCAGGGTCCCTCTCACATACCTAGAGCTGAGAGAAGCCTCCTCTTGAGGTGCTTGTGGTAAGGTGGTATTCCCCTGGAGTCGAAGCCAGGGACTAACCCCTCATCTCGAGTTGATTTTTGGTCCACGGAGCTCTTTCGTGTTGCTACAGTGACCTCAGGATCCCTCTCGCCTGGAAACAGTGTTCTTGGGGTTTCTCTGGAGTGCCATCAAGGAAATCAAGGCTCCTTGCATGTGTGATGTGCAACACGGAATTGCTCTGCAAGCAGTGCAGGGGAATCGGGCCTCATTTTGCGGCGAGGGGGAAGTCTCATGGTTTTTCTCGAGTTGCGGCGGGAACCTGGGGTATATTCTCGAGTTACGACGAGGATGGCCCTTCCACCCACGTGTTTGTTCAGCGCCGTAAGGACTCCTGCGTAGTTGCGAGGGACAACTCGGGATTCTCCTCGAGGCTTGGCAGGGCAATTGGGACGCCTCTCCAGCTGAGGCGGGAGACCAAGGGTCCCTTTCCACGTGCCACAGGAATCCTGGGATTCCTATAAATTTTCACGAGGAGTCAGGAATCGTCTCCTTTGGAGGCACTGATCTCCGCGTACCTCTGGAGTTTTCAAAGGATGTGAGGATTTCGGTCGCGATGAGGTGGGGAACTAGGTCTTTATCTGTGGTCTCCACAGGGGATTCAGACATCCTTTCGTCTTGGGAGATGCAAGACGAGCCTGCATTCAAGTCACTGCAGGGATATCCGGCCTTATTTCGAGTCAGGGGATCGCGGTGTCCATTCCACTTGAGGCCGCAAACTCCGGGTCCCTCTCACATAGCTAGAGCTGAGAAAAGCCTCCTCTTGAGGTGCTTGTGGTAAGGTGGTATTCCTCTGGAGTCGAAACCAGTGACTAACCTCTCATCTCGAGTTGATTTTTGGCCCACGGAGCTCTTTCGTGTTGTTGCAGTGACTTCGGGATCCCTCTAGCCTTGAAACAGTGTTCTTGGGGTTTGTCTGGAGTGCCATCAAGGAAATCAAGGCTCCTTTCATGTGTGATGTGCAACACAGAATTGCTCTGCACGCAGTGCAGGGGAATCGGGCCTCATCTCGCGGCGAGGGGGAAGTCTCATGGTTTTTCTCGAGTTGCGGCGGGAACCTGGGCTGTATTCTCGAGTTACGATGGGGATGGCCCTTCCACACAAGTGTTTGTTCAGCGACGTCAGGACTCCTGCCTAGTTGTGAGGGACAACTCGGGATTCTCCTAAAGGCTTGGCAGGGCAATTGGGACGCCTCTCCAGCTGAGGCGGGAGACCAAGGGTCCCTTTCCACGTGCCACAGGAATCCTGGGACTCCTATCAAGTTTCACGACGAGTCAGGCATCGTCTCCTTTGGAGGCACTGATCTCCGCATACCCCTGGAGTTTTCAAAGGATGTGAGGCCTCCGGTCGCGATGAGGTGGGGAACTAGGTCTTTCTCTGTGGTCTCCACAGGGGATTCAGACATCCTTTCGTCTTGGGAGATGCAAGACGAGCCTGCATTCAAGTCACTGCAGGGATATCCGGCCTTATTTCGAGTCAGGGCATCGCGGTGTCCATTCGACTAGAGGCTGCAAACTCAGGGTCCCTCTCACATACCTAGAGCTGAGAGAAGCCTCCTCTTGAGGTGCTTGTGGTAAGGTGGTATTCCCCTGGAGTCGAAGCCAGGGACTAACCCCTCATCTCGAGTTGATTTTTGGTCCACGGAGCTCTTTCGTGTTGCTACAGTGACCTCAGGATCCCTCTAGCCTTGATGCAGTGTTCTTGGGGTTTCTCTGGAGTGCCATCAAGGAAATCAAGGCTCCTTTCATGTGTGATGTGCAACACGGAATTGCTCTGCACGCAGTGCAGGGGAATCGGGCCTCAGCTCGCGGCGAGGGCGAAGTCTCATGGTTTTTCTCGAGTTGCGGCGGGAACCTGGGGTATATTTTCGAGTTACGACGTGGATGGCCCTTCCACACACGTGTTTGTTCAGCGACGGCAGGACTCCTGCCTAGTTGCGAGGGACAACTCGGGATTCTCCTCGAGGCTTGGCAGGGCAATTGGGACGCCTCTCCAGCTGAGGCGGGAGACCAAGGGTCCCTTTTCACGTGCCACAGGAATCCTGGGACTCCTATCAAGATTCAGGAGGAGTCAGGCATCGTCTCCTTTGGTGGCACGGATCTCTGCGTACCTCTGGAGTTATCAAAGGATGTGAGGCCTCCGGTCGCGATGAGGTGGGGAACTAGGTCTTTATCTGTGGTCTCCACAGGGGATTCAGACATCCTTTCGTCTTGGGAGATGCAAGACGAGCCTGCATTCAAGTCACTGCAGGGATATCCGGCCTTATTTCGAGTCAGGGCATCGCGGTGTCCATTCCACTTGAGGCCGCAAACTCAGGGTCCCTCTCACATACCTAAAGCTGAGAGAAGCCTCCTCTTGAGGTGCTTGTGGTAAGGTGGTATTCCTCTGGAGACGAAGTTTGGGACTAACCCCTCATCTCGAGTTGATTTTTGGTCCACGGAGCTCTTTCGTGTTGCTACAGTGACCTCAGGATCCCTTTAGCCTTGAAACAGTGTTCTTGGGTTTTCTTTGTAGTGCCATCAAGGAAATCAAGTCTCCTTTCATGTGTGATGTGCAACACGGAATTGCTCTGCACGCAGTGCAGTGGAATCGGGCCTCATTTTGCGGCGAGGGGGAAGTCTCATGGTTTTTCTCGAGATACGGCGGGAACCTGGGGTATATTCTCGAGTTACGACGGGGATGGCCCTTCCACCCACGTGTTTGTTCAGCGACGTCAGGACTCCTGCCTAGTTGCGAGGGACAACTCGGTATTCTCCTCGAGGCTTGGCAGGGCAATTGCGACGCCTCTCCAGCTGAGGCGGGAGACCAAGTGTCCCTTTTCACGTGCCACAGGAATCCTGGGACTCCTATCAACTTTGAGGAGGAGTCAGGAATCGTCTCCTTTGGAGGCACTGATCTCCGCGTACCTCTGGAGTTTTCAAAGGATGTGAGGCCTCCGGTCGCGATGAGGTGGGGAACTAGGTCTTTCTCTGTGGTCTCCACAGGGGATTCAGACATCCTTTCGTCTTGGGAGATGCAAGACGAGCCTGCATTCAAGTCACTGCAGGGATATCCGGCCTTATTTCGAGTCAGGGCATCGCGGTGTCCATTCCACTTGAGGCCGCAAACTCAGGGTCCCTCTCACATAGCTAGAGCTGCGAGAAGCCTCCTCTTGAGGTGCTTGTGGTAAGGTGGTATTCCTCTGGAGTCGAAGCCAGGGACTAACCTCTCATCTCGAGTTGATTTTTGGTCCACGGAGCTCTTTCGTGTTGCTACAGTGACCTCGGGATCCCTCTAGCCTTGAAACAGTGTTCTTGGTGTTTCTCTGGAGTGCCATCAAGGAAATTAAGGCTCGTTTCATGTTTGATGTGCCACACGGAATTGCTCTGCACACAGTGCAGGGGAATCGGGCCTCATCTTGCAGCGAGGGGGACGTCTAATGGTTTTTCTCGAGTTGCGGCGGGAACCTGGGCTGTATTCTCGAGTTACGACGGGGATGGCCCTTCCACACACGTGTTTGTTCAGCGACCCCAGGACTCCTGCCTAGTTGCGAGGGACAACTCGGGATTCTCCTCGAGGCTTGGCAGGGCAACTGGGATGCCTCTCCAGCTGAGGCGGGAGACCAAGGGTCCCTTTCCACGTGCCACAGGAATCCTGGGACTCCTATCAAGTTTCACGAGGAGTCAGGCCTCGTCTTCTTTGGAGGCACTGATCTCCGCGTACCTCTGGAGTTTTCAAAGGTTGTGAGGCCTCCGGTCGCGATGAGGTGGGGAACTAGGTCTTTCTCTGTGGTCTCCACAGGAGATTCAGACATCCTTTCGTCTTGGGAGATGCAAGACGAGCCTGCATTCAACTCACTGCAGGGATATCCGGCCTTATTTCGAGTCAGGGCATCGGGGTGTCCATTCCACTTGAGGCTGCAAACTCAGGCTCCCTCTCACATACCTATAGCTGAGAGAAGCCTCCTCTTGAGGTGCTTGTGGTAAGCTGGTATTCCTCTGGAGTCGAAGCCAGGGACTAACCTCTCATCTCGAGTTGATTCTTGGTCCACGGAGTTCTTTTGTGTTGCTACAGTGACCTCAGGATCTCTCTAGCCTTGAAATAGTGTTCTTGGGGTTTCTCTGGAGTGCCATCAAGGAAATCAAGGCTCCTTTCATGTGTGATGTGCAACACGGAATTGCTCTGCACGCAGTGCAGGGGAATCGGGCCTCAGCTCGCGGCGAGGGCGAAGTCTCATGGTTTTTCTCGAGTTGCGGCGGGAACCTGGGGTATATTTTCGAGTTACGACGTGGATGGCCCTTCCACACACGTGTTTGTTCAGCGACGGCAGGACTCCTGCCTAGTTGCGAGGGACAACTCGGGATTCTCCTCGAGGCTTGGCAGGGCAATTGGGACGCCTCTCCAGCTGAGGCGGGAGACCAAGGGTCCCTTTTCACGTGCCACAGGAATCCTGGGACTCCTATCAAGATTCAGGAGAAGTCAGGCATCGTCTCCTTTGGTGGCACGGATCTCTGCGTACCTCTGGAGTTATCAAAGGATGTGAGGCCTCCGGTCGCGATGAGGTGGGGAACTAGGTCTTTATCTGTGGTCTCCACAGGGGATTCAGACATCCTTTCGTCTTGGGAGATGCAAGACGAGCCTGCATTCAAGTCACTGCAGGGATATCCGGCCTTATTTCGAGTCAGGGCATCGCGGTGTCCATTCCACTTGAGGCCGCAAACTCAGGGTCCCTCTCACATACCTAGAGCTGAGAGAAGCCTCCTCTTGAGGTGCTTGTGGTAAGGTGGTATTCCTCTGGAGTCGAAGCCAGGGACTAACCCCTCATCTCGATTTGATTTTTGGTCCACGGAGCTCTTTCGTGTTGCTACAGTGACCTCAGGATCCCTTTAGCCTTGAAACAGTGTTCTTGGGTTTTCTTTGTAGTGCCATCAAGGAAATCAAGGCTCCTTTCATGTGTGATGTGCAACACGGAATTGCTCTGCGCGCAGTGCAGTGGAATCGGGCCTCATTTTGCGGCGAGGGGGAAGTCTCATGGTTTTTCTCGAGATGCGGCGGGAACCTGGGGTATATTCTCGAGTTACGACGGGGATGGCCCTTCCACCCACGTGTTTGTTCAGCGACGTCAGGACTCCTGCCTAGTTGCGAGGGACAACTCGGTATTCTCCTCGAGGCTTGGCAGGGCAATTGCGACGCCTCTCCAGCTGAGGCGGGAGACCAAGTGTCCCTTTCCACGTGCCACAGGAATCCTGGGACTCCTATAAATTTTCACGAGGAGTCAGGAATCGTCTCCTTTGGAAGCACTGATCTCCGCGTACCTCTGGAGTTTTCAAAGGATGTGAGGCCTCCGGTCGCGATGAGGTGGGGAACTAGGTCTTTCTCTGTGGTCTCCACAGGGGATTCAGACATCCTTTCGTCTTGGGAGATGCAAGACGAGCCTGCATTCAAGTCACTGCAGGGATATCCAGCCTTATTTCGAGTCAGGGCATCGCGGTGTCCATTCCACTTGAGGCCGCAAACTCAGGGTCCCTCTCACATAGCTAGAGCTGAGAAAAGCCTCCTCTTGAGGTGCTTGTGGTAAGGTGGTATTCCTCTGAAGTCGAAACCAGGGACTAACCTCTCATCTCGAGTTGATTTTTGGTCCACGGAGCTCTTTCGTGTTGCTACAGTGACCTCGGGATCCCTCTAGCCTTGAAACAGTGTTCTTGGTGTTTCTCTGGAGTGCCATCTAGGAAATTAAGGCTCGTTTCATGTTTGATGTGCCACACGGAATTGCTCTGCACACAGTGCAGGGGAATCGGGCCTCATCTTGCAGCGAGGGGGACGTCTAATGGTTTTTCTCGAGTTGCGGCGGGAACCTGGGCTGTATTCTCGAGTTACGACGGGGATGGCCCTTCCACACACGTGTTTGTTCAGCGACGTCAGGACTCCTGCCTAGTTGCGAGGGACAACTCGGGATTCTCCTCGAGGCTTGGCAGGGCAACTGGGATGCCTCTCCAGCTGAGGCGGGAGACCAAGGGTCCCTTTCCACGTGCCACAGGAATCCTGGGACTCCTATCAAGTTTCACGAGGAGTCAGGCCTCGTCTCCTTTGGAGGCACTGATCTCCGCGTACCTCTGGAGTTTTCAAAGGTTGTGAGGCCTCCGGTCGCGATGAGGTGGGGAACTAGGTCTTTCTCTGTGGTCTCCACAGGGGATTCAGACATCCTTTCGTCTTGGGAGATGCAAGACGAGCCTGCATTCAAGTCACTGCAGGGATATCCGGCCTTATTTCGAGTCAGGGCATCCCGGTATCCATTCGACTAGAGGCTGCAAACTCAGGGTCCCTCTCACATACCTAGAGCTGAGAGAAGCCTCCTCTTGAGGTGCTTGTGGTAAGGTGGTATTCCCATGGAGTCGAAGCCAGGGACTAACCCCTCATCTGGAGTTGATTTTTGGTCAACGGAGCTCTTTCGTGTTGCTACAGTGACCTCAGGATCCCTCTCGCCTTGAAACAGTGTTCTTGGGGTTTCTCTGGAGTGCCATCAAGGAAATCAAGGCTCCTTGCATGTGTGATGTGCAACACGGAATTGCTCTGCAAGGAGTGCAGGGGAATCGGGCCTCATTTTGCTTCGAGCCGGAAGTCTCATGGTTTTTCTCGAGTTGCGGCGGGAACCTGGGGTATATTCTCGAGTTACGACGGGGATGGCCCTTCCACCCTCGTGTTTGTACATCGACGTCAGGACTCCTGCCTAGTTGCTAGGGACAACTCGAGATTCTCCTCGAGGCTTGGCAGGGCAATTGTGACGCCTCTCCAGCTGAGGCAGGAGACCAAGGGTCCCTTTCCCCGTGCCACAGGAATCCTGGGACTCCTATCAAGTTTCACGAGGAATCAGGCATCGTCTCCTTTGGAGGCACTGATCTCCGGGTACCTCTGGAGTTTTCAGAGGATGTGAGGCCTCCGGTCGCGATGACGTGGTGAACTATGTCTTTCTCTGTGGTCTCCACAGGGGATTCAGACATCCTTTCGTCTTGGGAGATGCAAGACGAGCCTGCATTCAAGTCACTGCAGGGATATCTGGCCTTACTTCGAGTCAGGGCATAGCGGTGTCCATTCCATTTGAGGCTGCAAACTCAGGGTCCCTCTCACATACCTAAAGCTGCGAGAAGCCTCCTCTTGAGGTGCTTGTGGTAAGGTGGTATTCCTCTGGAGTCGAAGCCAGGGACTAACCCCTCATCTCGAGTTGATTTTTGGTCCACGGAGCTCTTTTGTGTTGCTACAGTGACCTCAGGATCTCTCTAGCCTTGAAACAGTGTTCTTGGGGTTTCTCTGGAGTGCCATGAAGGAAATCAAGGCTCCTTTCATGTGTGATGTGCAACACGGAATTGCTCTGCACGCAGTGCAGGGGAATCGGGCCTCATTTCGCGGCGCGGCGGAAGTCTCATGGTTTTTCTCGAGTTGCGGCGGGAACCTGGGGTATATTTTCGAGTTACGTCGGGAATGGCCCTTCCACCTACATGTTTGTTTAGCCACGTCAGGACTCCTGCCTACTTGCGAGGGACAACTCGGGATTCTCCTCGAGGCTTGGTAGGGCAATTGGGACGCGTCTCCAGCTGAGGCGGGAGACCAAGGGTCCCTTTCCACGTGCCACAGGAATCCTGGGACTCCTATCAAGTTTCACGAGGAGTCAAGCGTCGTCTCCTTTGGATTCACTGATCTCCCCGTACCTCTGGAGTTTTCAAAGGATGTGAGGCCTCCGGTCGCGATGAGGTGGGGAACTAGGTCTTTCTCTGTGGTCTCCACAGGGGATTAAGACATCCTTTCGTCTTGGGAGATGCAAGACGAGCCTGCATTCAACTCACTGCAGGGATATCCGGCCTTATTTCGAGTCAGGGCATCGGGGTGTCCATTCCACTTGAGGCTGCAAACTCAGGCTCCCTCTCACATACCTATAGCTGAGAGAAGCCTCCTCTTGAGGTGCTTGTGGTAAGCTGGTATTCCTCTGGAGTCGAAGCCAGGGACTAACCTCTCATCTCGAGTTGATTCTTGGTCCACGGAGTTCTTTTGTGTTGCTACAGTGACCTCAGGATCCCTCTAGCCTTGAAATAGTGTTCTTGTGGTTTCTCTGGAGTGCCATCAAGGAAATCAAGGCTCCTTTCATGTGTGATGTGCAACACGGAATTGCTCTGCCCGCAGTGCAGGGGAATCGGGCCTCATCTCGCGGCGAGGGGGAAGTCTCATGGTTTTTCTCGAGTTGCGGCGGGAACCTGGGGTATATTCTCGAGTTACGACGGGGATGGCCCTTCCACACACTTGTTTGTTCAGCGACGGCAGGACTCCTGCCTAGTTGCGAGGGACAACTCGGGATTCTCCTCGAGGCTTGGCAGGGCAATTGGGACGCCTCTCCAGCTGAGGCGGGAGACCAAGGGTCCCTTTCCACGTGCCACAGGAATCCTGGGACTCCTATCAAGTTTCACGACGAGTCAGGCATCGTCTCCTTTGGAGGCACTGATCTCCGCATACCTCTGGAGTTTTCAAAGGATGTGAGGCCTCCGGTCGCGATGAGGTGGGGAACTAGGTCTTTCTCTGTGGTCTCCACAGGGGATTCAGACATCCTTTCGTCTTGGGAGATGAAAGACGAGCCTGCATTCAAGTCACTGCAGGGATATCCGGCCTTATTTCGAGCCAGGGCATCGCGGTGTCCATTCCACTTGAGGCCGCAAACTCAGGGTCCCTCTCACATACCTAGAGCTGAGAGAAGCCTCCTCTTGAGGTGCTTGTGGTAACGTGGTATTCCTCTGGAGTCGAAACCAGTGACTAACCTCTCATCTCGAGTTGATTTTTGGCCCACGGAGCTCTTTCGTGTTGTTGCAGTGACTTCGGGATCCCTCTAGCCTTGAAACAGTGTTCTTGGGGTTTGTCTGGAGTGCCATCAAGGAAATCAAGGCTCCTTTCATGTGTGATGTGCAACACAGAATTGCTCTGCACGCAGTGCAGGGGAATCGGGCCTCATCTCGCGGCGAGGGGGAAGTCTCATGGTTTTTCTCGAGTTGCGGCGGGAACCTGGGCTGTATTCTCGAGTTACGATGGGGATGGCCCTTCCACACAAGTGTTTGTTCAGCGACGTCAGGACTCCTGCCTAGTTGTGAGGGACAACTCGGGATTCTCCTAAAGGCTTGGCAGGGCAATTGGGACGCCTCTCCAGCTGAGGCGGGAGACCAAGGGTCCCTTTCCACGTGCCACAGGAATCCTGGGACTCCTATCAAGTTTCACGACGAGTCAGGCATCGTCTCCTTTGGAGGCACTGATCTCCGCATACCCCTGGAGTTTTCAAAGGATGTGAGGCCTCCGGTCGCGATGAGGTGGGGAACTAGGTCTTTCTCTGTGGTCTCCACAGGGGATTCAGACATCCTTTCGTCTTGGGAGATGCAAGACGAGCCTGCATTCAAGTCACTGCAGGGATATCCGGCCTTATTTCGAGTCAGGGCATCGCGGTGTCCATTCGACTAGAGGCTGCAAACTCAGGGTCCCTCTCACATACCTAGAGCTGAGAGAAGCCTCCTCTTGAGGTGCTTGTGGTAAGGTGGTATTCCCCTGGAGTCGAAGCCAGGGACTAACCCCTCATCTCGAGTTGATTTTTGGTCCACGGAGCTCTTTCGTGTTGCTACAGTGACCTCAGGATCCCTCTAGCCTTGATACAGTGTTCTTGGGGTTTCTCTGGAGTGCCATCAAGGAAATCAAGGCTCCTTTCATGTGTGATGTGCAACACGGAATTGCTCTGCACGCAGTGCAGGGGAATCGGGCCTCAGCTCGCGGCGAGGGCGAAGTCTCATGGTTTTTCTCGAGTTGCGGCGGGAACCTGGGGTATATTTTCGAGTTACGACGTGGATGGCCCTTCCACACACGTGTTTGTTCAGCGACGGCAGGACTCCTGCCTAGTTGCGAGGGACAACTCGGGATTCTCCTCGAGGCTTGGCAGGGCAATTGGGACGCCTCTCCAGCTGAGGCGGGAGACCAAGGGTCCCTTTTCACGTGCCACAGGAATCCTGGGACTCCTATCAAGATTCAGGAGGAGTCAGGCATCGTCTCCTTTGGTGGCACGGATCTCTGCGTACCTCTGGAGTTATCAAAGGATGTGAGGCCTCCGGTCGCGATGAGGTGGGGAACTAGGTCTTTATCTGTGGTCTCCACAGGGGATTCAGACATCCTTTCGTCTTGGGAGATGCAAGACGAGCCTGCATTCAAGTCACTGCAGGGATATCCGGCCTTATTTCGAGTCAGGGCATCGCGGTGTCCATTCCACTTGAGGCCGCAAACTCAGGGTCCCTCTCACATACCTAAAGCTGAGAGAAGCCTCCTCTTGAGGTGCTTGTGGTAAGGTGGTATTCCTCTGGAGACGAAGTTTGGGACTAACCCCTCATCTCGAGTTGATTTTTGGTCCACGGAGCTCTTTCGTGTTGCTACAGTGACCTCAGGATCCCTTTAGCCTTGAAACAGTGTTCTTGGGTTTTCTTTGTAGTGCCATCAAGGAAATCAAGTCTCCTTTCATGTGTGATGTGCAACACGGAATTGCTCTGCACGCAGTGCAGTGGAATCGGGCCTCATTTTGCGGCGAGGGGGAAGTCTCATGGTTTTTCTCGAGATACGGCGGGAACCTGGGGTATATTCTCGAGTTACGACGGGGATGGCCCTTCCACCCACGTGTTTGTTCAGCGACGTCAGGACTCCTGCCTAGTTGCGAGGGACAACTCGGTATTCTCCTCGAGGCTTGGCAGGGCAATTGCGACGCCTCTCCAGCTGAGGCGGGAGACCAAGTGTCCCTTTTCACGTGCCACAGGAATCCTGGGACTCCTATCAACTTTGACGAGGAGTCAGGAATCGTCTCCTTTGGAGGCACTGATCTCCGCGTACCTCTGGAGTTTTCAAAGGATGTGAGGCCTCCGGTCGCGATGAGGTGGGGAACTAGGTCTTTCTCTGTGGTCTCCACAGGGGATTCAGACATCCTTTCGTCTTGGGAGATGCAAGACGAGCCTGCATTCAAGTCACTGCAGGGATATCCGGCCTTATTTCGAGTCAGGGCATCGCGGTGTCCATTCCACTTGAGGCCGCAAACTCAGGGTCCCTCTCACATAGCTAGAGCTGCGAGAAGCCTCCTCTTGAGGTGCTTGTGGTAAGGTGGTATTCCTCTGGAGTCGAAGCCAGGGACTAACCTCTCATCTCGAGTTGATTTTTGGTCCACGGAGCTCTTTCGTGTTGCTACAGTGACCTCGGGATCCCTCTAGCCTTGAAACAGTGTTCTTGGTGTTTCTCTGGAGTGCCATCAAGGAAATTAAGGCTCGTTTCATGTTTGATGTGCCACACGGAATTGCTCTGCACACAGTGCAGGGGAATCGGGCCTCATCTTGCAGCGAGGGGGACGTCTAATGGTTTTTCTCGAGTTGCGGCGGGAACCTGGGGTATATTCTCGAGTTACGACGGGGATGGCCCTTCCACACACGTGTTTGTTCAGCGACCCCAGGACTCCTGCCTAGTTGCGAGGGACAACTCGGGATTCTCCTCGAGGCTTGGCAGGGCAACTGGGATGCCTCTCCAGCTGAGGCGGGAGACCAAGGGTCCCTTTCCACGTGCCACAGGAATCCTGGGACTCCTATCAAGTTTCACGAGGAGTCAGGCCTCGTCTTCTTTGGAGGCACTGATCTCCGCGTACCTCTGGAGTTTTCAAAGGTTGTGAGGCCTCCGGTCGCGATGAGGTGGGGAACTAGGTCTTTCTCTGTGGTCTCCACAGGAGATTCAGACATCCTTTCGTCTTGGGAGATGCAAGACGAGCCTGCATTCAACTCACTGCAGGGATATCCGGCCTTATTTCGAGTCAGGGCATCGGGGTGTCCATTCCACTTGAGGCTGCAAACTCAGGCTCCCTCTCACATACCTATAGCTGAGAGAAGCCTCCTCTTGAGGTGCTTGTGGTAAGCTGGTATTCCTCTGGAGTCGAAGCCAGGGACTAACCTCTCATCTCGAGTTGATTCTTGGTCCACGGAGTTCTTTTGTGTTGCTACAGTGACCTCAGGATTTCTCTAGCCTTGAAATAGTGTTCTTGGGGTTTCTCTGGAGTGCCATCAAGGAAATCAAGGCTCCTTTCATGTGTGATGTGCAACACGGAATTGCTCTGCACGCAGTGCAGGGGAATCGGGCCTCAGCTCGCGGCGAGGGCGAAGTCTCATGGTTTTTCTCGAGTTGCGGCGGGAACCTGGGGTATATTTTCGAGTTACGACGTGGATGGCCCTTCCACACACGTGTTTGTTCAGCGACGGCAGGACTCCTGCCTAGTTGCGAGGGACAACTCGGGATTCTCCTCGAGGCTTGGCAGGGCAATTGGGACGCCTCTCCAGCTGAGGCGGGAGACCAAGGGTCCCTTTTCACGTGCCACAGGAATCCTGGGACTCCTATCAAGATTCAGGAGGAGTCAGGCATCGTCTCCTTTGGTGGCACGGATCTCTGCGTACCTCTGGAGTTATCAAAGGATGTGAGGCCTCCGGTCGCGATGAGGTGGGGAACTAGGTCTTTATCTGTGGTCTCCACAGGGGATTCAGACATCCTTTCGTCTTGGGAGATGCAAGACGAGCCTGCATTCAAGTCACTGCAGGGATATCCGGCCTTATTTCGAGTCAGGGCATCGCGGTGTCCATTCCACTTGAGGCCGCAAACTCAGGGTCCCTCTCACATACCTAGAGCTGAGAGAAGCCTCCTCTTGAGGTGCTTGTGGTAAGGTGGTATTCCTCTGGAGTCGAAGCCAGGGACTAACCCCTCATCTCGAGTTGATTTTTGGTCCACGGAGCTCTTTCGTGTTGCTACAGTGACCTCAGGATCCCTTTAGCCTTGAAACAGTGTTCTTGGGTTTTCTTTGTAGTGCCATCAAGGAAATCAAGGCTCCTTTCATGTGTGATGTGCAACACGGAATTGCTCTGCGCGCAGTGCAGTGGAATCGGGCCTCATTTTGCGGCGAGGGGGAAGTCTCATGGTTTTTCTCGAGATGCGGCGGGAACCTGGGGTATATTCTCGAGTTACGACGGGGATGGCCCTTCCACCCACGTGTTTGTTCAGCGACGTCAGGACTCCTGCCTAGTTGCGAGGGACAACTCGGTATTCTCCTCGAGGCTTGGCAGGGCAATTGCGACGCCTCTCCAGCTGAGGCGGGAGACCAAGTGTCCCTTTCCACGTGCCACAGGAATCCTGGGACTCCTATAAATTTTCACGAGGAGTCAGGAATCGTCTCCTTTGGAAGCACTGATCTCCGCGTACCTCTGGAGTTTTCAAAGGATGTGAGGCCTCCGGTCGCGATGAGGTGGGGAACTAGGTCTTTCTCTGTGGTCTCCACAGGGGATTCAGACATCCTTTCATCTTGTGAGATGCAAGACGAGCCTGCATTCAAGTCACTGCAGGGATATCCGGCCTTATTTCGAGTCAGGGCATCGCGGTGTCCATTCCACTTGAGGCCGCAAACTCAGGGTCCCTCTCACATAGCTAGAGCTGAGAAAAGCCTCCTCTTGAGGTGCTTGTGGTAAGGTGGTATTCCTCTGAAGTCGAAACCAGGGACTAACCTCTCATCTCGAGTTGATTTTTGGTCCACGGAGCTCTTTCGTGTTGCTACAGTGACCTCGGGATCCCTCTAGCCTTGAAACAGTGTTCTTGGTGTTTCTCTGGAGTGCCATCTAGGAAATTAAGGCTCGTTTCATGTTTGATGTGCCACACGGAATTGCTCTGCACACAGTGCAGGGGAATCGGGCCTCATCTTGCAGCGAGGGGGACGTCTAATGGTTTTTCTCGAGTTGCGGCGGGAACCTGGGCTGTATTCTCGAGTTACGACGGGGATGGCCCTTCCACACACGTGTTTGTTCAGCGACGTCAGGACTCCTGCCTAGTTGCGAGGGACAACTCGGGATTCTCCTCGAGGCTTGGCAGGGCAACTGGGATGCCTCTCCAGCTGAGGCGGGAGACCAAGGGTCCCTTTCCACGTGCCACAGGAATCCTGGGACTCCTATCAAGTTTCACGAGGAGTCAGGCCTCGTCTCCTTTGGAGGCACTGATCTCCGCGTACCTCTGGAGTTTTCAAAGGTTGTGAGGCCTCCGGTCGCGATGAGGTGGGGAACTAGGTCTTTCTCTGTGGTCTCCACAGGGGATTCAGACATCCTTTCGTCTTGGGAGATGCAAGACGAGCCTGCATTCAAGTCACTGCAGGGATATCCGGCCTTATTTCGAGTCAGGGCATCCCGGTATCCATTCGACTAGAGGCTGCAAACTCAGGGTCCCTCTCACATACCTAGAGCTGAGAGAAGCCTCCTCTTGAGGTGCTTGTGGTAAGGTGGTATTCCCATGGAGTCGAAGCCAGGGACTAACCCCTCATCTGGAGTTGATTTTTGGTCCACGGAGCTCTTTCGTGTTGCTACAGTGACCTCAGGATCCCTCTCGCCTTGAAACAGTGTTCTTGGGGTTTCTCTGGAGTGCCATCAAGGAAATCAAGGCTCCTTGCATGTGTGATGTGCAACACGGAATTGCTCTGCAAGGAGTGCAGGGGAATCGGGCCTCATTTTGCTTCGAGCCGGAAGTCTCATGGTTTTTCTCGAGTTGCGGCGGGAACCTGGGGTATATTCTCGAGTTACGACGGGGATGGCCCTTCCACCCTCGTGTTTGTACATCGACGTCAGGACTCCTGCCTAGTTGCTAGGGACAACTCGAGATTCTCCTCGAGGCTTGGCAGGGCAATTGTGACGCCTCTCCAGCTGAGGCAGGAGACCAAGGGTCCCTTTCCCCGTGCCACAGGAATCCTGGGACTCCTATCAAGTTTCACGAGGAATCAGGCATCGTCTCCTTTGGAGGCACTGATCTCCGGGTACCTCTGGAGTTTTCAGAGGATGTGAGGCCTCCGGTCGCGATGACGTGGTGAACTATGTCTTTCTCTGTGGTCTCCATAGGGGATTCAGACATCCTTTCGTCTTGGGAGATGCAAGACGAGCCTGCATTCAAGTCACTGCAGGGATATCTGGCCTTACTTCGAGTCAGGGCATAGCGGTGTCCATTCCATTTGAGGCTGCAAACTCAGGGTCCCTCTCACATACCTAAAGCTGCGAGAAGCCTCCTCTTGAGGTGCTTGTGGTAAGGTGGTATTCCTCTGGAGTCGAAGCCAGGGACTAACCCCTCATCTCGAGTTGATTTTTGGTCCACGGAGCTCTTTTGTGTTGCTACAGTGACCTCAGGATCTCTCTAGCCTTGAAACAGTGTTCTTGGGGTTTCTCTGGAGTGCCATGAAGGAAATCAAGGCTCCTTTCATGTGTGATGTGCAACACGGAATTGCTCTGCACGCAGTGCAGGGGAATCGGGCCTCATCTCGCGGCGCGGCGGAAGTCTCATGGTTTTTCTCGAGTTGCGGCGGGAACCTGGGGTATATTTTCGAGTTACGTCGGGAATGGCCCTTCCACCTACATGTTTGTTTAGCCACGTCAGGACTCCTGCCTACTTGCGAGGGACAACTCGGGATTCTCCTCGAGGCTTGGTAGGGCAATTGGGACGCGTCTCCAGCTGAGGCGGGAGACCAAGGGTCCCTTTCCACGTGCCACAGGAATCCTGGGACTCCTATCAAGTTTCACGAGGAGTCAAGCGTCGTCTCCTTTGGATTCACTGATCTCCCCGTACCTCTGGAGTTTTCAAAGGATGTGAGGCCTCCGGTCGCGATGAGGTGGGGAACTAGGTCTTTCTCTGTGGTCTCCACAGGGGATTAAGACATCCTTTCGTCTTGGGAGATGCAAGACGAGCCTGCATTCAACTCACTGCAGGGATATCCGGCCTTATTTCGAGTCAGGGCATCGGGGTGTCCATTCCACTTGAGGCTGCAAACTCAGGCTCCCTCTCACATACCTATAGCTGAGAGAAGCCTCCTCTTGAGGTGCTTGTGGTAAGCTGGTATTCCTCTGGAGTCGAAGCCAGGGACTAACCTCTCATCTCGAGTTGATTCTTGGTCCACGGAGTTCTTTTGTGTTGCTACAGTGACCTCAGGATCCCTCTAGCCTTGAAATAGTGTTCTTGTGGTTTCTCTGGAGTGCCATCAAGGAAATCAAGGCTCCTTTCATGTGTGATGTGCAACACGGAATTGCTCTGCCCGCAGTGCAGGGGAATCGGGCCTCATCTCGCGGCGAGGGGGAAGTCTCATGGTTTTTCTCGAGTTGCGGCGGGAACCTGGGGTATATTCTCGAGTTACGACGGGGATGGCCCTTCCACACACTTGTTTGTTCAGCGACGGCAGGACTCCTGCCTAGTTGCGAGGGACAACTCGGGATTCTCCTCGAGGCTTGGCAGGGCAATTGGGACGCCTCTCCAGCTGAGGCGGGAGACCAAGGTTCCCTTTCCACGTGCCACAGGAATCCTGGGACTCCTATCAAGTTTCACGACGAGTCAGGCATCGTCTCCTTTGGTGGCACGGATCTCTGCGTACCTCTGGAGTTATCAAAGGATGTGAGGCCTCCGGTCGCGATGAGGTGGGGAACTAGGTCTTTATCTGTGGTCTCCACAGGGGATTCAGACATCCTTTCGTCTTGGGAGATGCAAGACGAGCCTGCATTCAAGTCACTGCAGGGATATCCGGCCTTATTTCGAGTCAGGGCATCGCGGTGTCCATTCCACTTGAGGCCGCAAACTCAGGGTCCCTCTCACATACCTAGAGCTGAGAGAAGCCTCCTCTTGAGGTGCTTGTGGTAAGGTGGTATTCCTCTGGAGTCGAAGCCAGGGACTAACCCCTCATCTCGAGTTGATTTTTGGTCCACGGAGCTCTTTCGTGTTGCTACAGTGACCTCAGGATCCCTTTAGCCTTGAAACAGTGTTCTTGGGTTTTCTTTGTAGTGCCATCAAGGAAATCAAGGCTCCTTTCATGTGTGATGTGCAACACGGAATTGCTCTGCGCGCAGTGCAGTGGAATCGGGCCTCATTTTGCGGCGAGGGGGAAGTCTCATGGTTTTTCTCGAGATGCGGCGGGAACCTGGGGTATATTCTCGAGTTACGACGGGGATGGCCCTTCCACCCACGTGTTTGTTCAGCGACGTCAGGACTCCTGCCTAGTTGCGAGGGACAACTCGGTATTCTCCTCGAGGCTTGGCAGGGCAATTGCGACGCCTCTCCAGCTGAGGCGGGAGACCAAGTGTCCCTTTCCACGTGCCACAGGAATCCTGGGACTCCTATAAATTTTCACGAGGAGTCAGGAATCGTCTCCTTTGGAAGCACTGATCTCCGCGTACCTCTGGAGTTTTCAAAGGATGTGAGGCCTCCGGTCGCGATGAGGTGGGGAACTAGGTCTTTCTCTGTGGTCTCCACAGGGGATTCAGACATCCTTTCATCTTGTGAGATGCAAGACGAGCCTGCATTCAAGTCACTGCAGGGATATCCGGCCTTATTTCGAGTCAGGGCATCGCGGTGTCCATTCCACTTGAGGCCGCAAACTCAGGGTCCCTCTCACATAGCTAGAGCTGAGAAAAGCCTCCTCTTGAGGTGCTTGTGGTAAGGTGGTATTCCTCTGAAGTCGAAACCAGGGACTAACCTCTCATCTCGAGTTGATTTTTGGTCCACGGAGCTCTTTCGTGTTGCTACAGTGACCTCGGGATCCCTCTAGCCTTGAAACAGTGTTCTTGGTGTTTCTCTGGAGTGCCATCTAGGAAATTAAGGCTCGTTTCATGTTTGATGTGCCACACGGAATTGCTCTGCACACAGTGCAGGGGAATCGGGCCTCATCTTGCAGCGAGGGGGACGTCTAATGGTTTTTCTCGAGTTGCGGCGGGAACCTGGGCTGTATTCTCGAGTTACGACGGGGATGGCCCTTCCACACACGTGTTTGTTCAGCGACGTCAGGACTCCTGCCTAGTTGCGAGGGACAACTCGGGATTCTCCTCGAGGCTTGGCAGGGCAACTGGGATGCCTCTCCAGCTGAGGCGGGAGACCAAGGGTCCCTTTCCACGTGCCACAGGAATCCTGGGACTCCTATCAAGTTTCACGAGGAGTCAGGCCTCGTCTCCTTTGGAGGCACTGATCTCCGCGTACCTCTGGAGTTTTCAAAGGTTGTGAGGCCTCCGGTCGCGATGAGGTGGGGAACTAGGTCTTTCTCTGTGGTCTCCACAGGGGATTCAGACATCCTTTCGTCTTGGGAGATGCAAGACGAGCCTGCATTCAAGTCACTGCAGGGATATCCGGCCTTATTTCGAGTCAGGGCATCCCGGTATCCATTCGACTAGAGGCTGCAAACTCAGGGTCCCTCTCACATACCTAGAGCTGAGAGAAGCCTCCTCTTGAGGTGCTTGTGGTAAGGTGGTATTCCCATGGAGTCGAAGCCAGGGACTAACCCCTCATCTGGAGTTGATTTTTGGTCCACGGAGCTCTTTCGTGTTGCTACAGTGACCTCAGGATCCCTCTCGCCTTGAAACAGTGTTCTTGGGGTTTCTCTGGAGTGCCATCAAGGAAATCAAGGCTCCTTGCATGTGTGATGTGCAACACGGAATTGCTCTGCAAGGAGTGCAGGGGAATCGGGCCTCATTTTGCTTCGAGCCGGAAGTCTCATGGTTTTTCTCGAGTTGCGGCGGGAACCTGGGGTATATTCTCGAGTTACGACGGGGATGGCCCTTCCACCCTCGTGTTTGTACATCGACGTCAGGACTCCTGCCTAGTTGCTAGGGACAACTCGAGATTCTCCTCGAGGCTTGGCAGGGCAATTGTGACGCCTCTCCAGCTGAGGCAGGAGACCAAGGGTCCCTTTCCCCGTGCCACAGGAATCCTGGGACTCCTATCAAGTTTCACGAGGAATCAGGCATCGTCTCCTTTGGAGGCACTGATCTCCGGGTACCTCTGGAGTTTTCAGAGGATGTGAGGCCTCCGGTCGCGATGACGTGGTGAACTATGTCTTTCTCTGTGGTCTCCATAGGGGATTCAGACATCCTTTCGTCTTGGGAGATGCAAGACGAGCCTGCATTCAAGTCACTGCAGGGATATCTGGCCTTACTTCGAGTCAGGGCATAGCGGTGTCCATTCCATTTGAGGCTGCAAACTCAGGGTCCCTCTCACATACCTAAAGCTGCGAGAAGCCTCCTCTTGAGGTGCTTGTGGTAAGGTGGTATTCCTCTGGAGTCGAAGCCAGGGACTAACCCCTCATCTCGAGTTGATTTTTGGTCCACGGAGCTCTTTTGTGTTGCTACAGTGACCTCAGGATCTCTCTAGCCTTGAAACAGTGTTCTTGGGGTTTCTCTGGAGTGCCATGAAGGAAATCAAGGCTCCTTTCATGTGTGATGTGCAACACGGAATTGCTCTGCACGCAGTGCAGGGGAATCGGGCCTCATCTCGCGGCGCGGCGGAAGTCTCATGGTTTTTCTCGAGTTGCGGCGGGAACCTGGGGTATATTTTCGAGTTACGTCGGGAATGGCCCTTCCACCTACATGTTTGTTTAGCCACGTCAGGACTCCTGCCTACTTGCGAGGGACAACTCGGGATTCTCCTCGAGGCTTGGTAGGGCAATTGGGACGCGTCTCCAGCTGAGGCGGGAGACCAAGGGTCCCTTTCCACGTGCCACAGGAATCCTGGGACTCCTATCAAGTTTCACGAGGAGTCAAGCGTCGTCTCCTTTGGATTCACTGATCTCCCCGTACCTCTGGAGTTTTCAAAGGATGTGAGGCCTCCGGTCGCGATGAGGTGGGGAACTAGGTCTTTCTCTGTGGTCTCCACAGGGGATTAAGACATCCTTTCGTCTTGGGAGATGCAAGACGAGCCTGCATTCAACTCACTGCAGGGATATCCGGCCTTATTTCGAGTCAGGGCATCGGGGTGTCCATTCCACTTGAGGCTGCAAACTCAGGCTCCCTCTCACATACCTATAGCTGAGAGAAGCCTCCTCTTGAGGTGCTTGTGGTAAGCTGGTATTCCTCTGGAGTCGAAGCCAGGGACTAACCTCTCATCTCGAGTTGATTCTTGGTCCACGGAGTTCTTTTGTGTTGCTACAGTGACCTCAGGATCCCTCTAGCCTTGAAATAGTGTTCTTGTGGTTTCTCTGGAGTGCCATCAAGGAAATCAAGGCTCCTTTCATGTGTGATGTGCAACACGGAATTGCTCTGCCCGCAGTGCAGGGGAATCGGGCCTCATCTCGCGGCGAGGGGGAAGTCTCATGGTTTTTCTCGAGTTGCGGCGGGAACCTGGGGTATATTCTCGAGTTACGACGGGGATGGCCCTTCCACACACTTGTTTGTTCAGCGACGGCAGGACTCCTGCCTAGTTGCGAGGGACAACTCGGGATTCTCCTCGAGGCTTGGCAGGGCAATTGGGACGCCTCTCCAGCTGAGGCGGGAGACCAAGGTTCCCTTTCCACGTGCCACAGGAATCCTGGGACTCCTATCAAGTTTCACGACGAGTCAGGCATCGTCTCCTTTGGAGGCACTGATCTCCGCATACCTCTGGAGTTTTCAAAGGATGTGAGGCCTCCGGTCGCGATGAGGTGGGGAACTAGGTCTTTCTCTGTGGTCTCCACAGGGGATTCAGACATCCTTTCGTCTTGGGAGATGCAAGACGAGCCTGCATTCAAGTCACTGCAGGGATATCCGGCCTTATTTCGAGCCAGGGCATCGCGGTGTCCATTCCACTTGAGGCCGCAAACTCAGGGTCCCTCTCACATACCTAGAGCTGAGAGAAGCCTCCCCTTGAGGTGCTTGTGGTAAGGTGGTATTCCTCTGGAGACGAAGTTTGGGACTAACCCCTCATCTCGAGTTGATTTTTGGTCCACGGAGCTCTTTCGTGTTGCTACAGTGACCTCAGGATCCCTTTAGCCTTGAAACAGTGTTCTTGGGTTTTCTTTGTAGTGCCATCAAGGAAATCAAGTCTCCTTTCATGTGTGATGTGCAACACGGAATTGCTCTGCACGCAGTGCAGTGGAATCGGGCCTCATTTTGCGGCGAGGGGGAAGTCTCATGGTTTTTCTCGAGATGCGGCGGGAACCTGGGGTATATTCTCGAGTTACGACGGGGATGGCCCTTCCACCCACGTGTTTGTTCAGCGACGTCAGGACTCCTGCCTAGTTGCGAGGGACAACTCGGTATTCTCCTCGAGGCTTGGCAGGGCAATTGCGACGCCTCTCCAGCTGAGACGGGAGACCAAGTGTCCCTTTCCACGTGCCACAGGAATCCTGGGACTCCTATCAACTTTGACGAGGAGTCAGGAATCGTCTCCTTTGGAGGCACTGATCTCCGCGTACCTCTGGAGTTTTCAAAGGATGTGAGGCCTCCGGTCGCGATGAGGTGGGGAACTAGGTCTTTCTCTGTGGTCTCCACAGGGGATTCAGACATCCTTTCATCTTGTGAGATGCAAGACCAGCCTGCATTCAAGTCACTGCAGGGATATCCGGCCTTATTTCGAGTCAGGGCATCGCGGTGTCCATTCCACTTGAGGCCGCAAACTCAGGTTCCCTCTCACATAGCTAGAGCTGCGAGAAGCCTCCTCTTGAGGTGCTTGTGGTAAGGTGGTATTCCTCTGAAGTCGAAACCAGGGACTAACCTCTCATCTCGAGTTGATTTTTGGTCCACGGAGCTCTTTCGTGTTGCTACAGTGACCTCGGGATACCTCTAGCCTTGAAACAGTGTTCTTGGTGTTTCTCTGGAGTGCCATCAAGGAAATTAAGGCTCGTTTCATGTTTGATGTGCCACACGGAATTGCTCTGCACACAGTGCAGGGGAATCGGGCCTCATCTTGCAGCGAGGGGGACGTCTAATGGTTTTTCTCGAGTTGCGGCGGGAAACTGGGCTGTATTCTCGAGTTACGACGGGGATGGCCCTTCCACACACGTGTTTGTTCAGCGACCCCAGGACTCCTGCCTAGTTGCGAGGGACAACTCGGGATTCTCCTCGAGGCTTGGCAGGGCAACTGGGATGCCTCTCCAGCTGAGGCGGGAGACCAAGGGTCCCTTTCCACGTGCCACAGGAATCCTGGGACTCCTATCAAGTTTCACGAGGAGTCAGGCCTCGTCTCCTTTGGAGGCACTGATCTCCGCGTACCTCTGGAGTTTTCAAAGGTTGTGAGGCCTCCGGTCGCGATGAGGTGGGGAACTAGGTCTTTCTCTGTGGTCTCCACAGGAGATTCAGACATCCTTTCGTCTTGGGAGATGCAAGACGAGCCTGCATTCAACTCACTGCAGGGATATCCGGCCTTATTTCGAGTCAGGGCATCGGGGTGTCCATTCCACTTGAGGCTGCAAACTCAGGCTCCCTCTCACATACCTATAGCTGAGAGAAGCCTCCTCTTGAGGTGCTTGTGGTAAGCTGGTATTCCTCTGGAGTCGAAGCCAGGGACTAACCTCTCATCTCGAGTTGATTCTTGGTCCACGGAGTTCTTTTGTGTTGCTACAGTGACCTCAGGATCTCTCTAGCCTTGAAATAGTGTTCTTGGGGTTTCTCTGGAGTGCCATCAAGGAAATCAAGGCTCCTTTCATGTGTGATGTGCAACACGGAATTGCTCTGCACGCAGTGCAGGGGAATCGGGCCTCAGCTCGCGGCGAGGGCGAAGTCTCATGGTTTTTCTCGAGTTGCGGCGGGAACCTGGGGTATATTTTCGAGTTACGACGTGGATGGCCCTTCCACACACGTGTTTGTTCAGCGACGGCAGGACTCCTGCCTAGTTGCGAGGGACAACTCGGGATTCTCCTCGAGGCTTGGCAGGGCAATTGGGACGCCTCTCCAGCTGAGGCGGGAGACCAAGGGTCCCTTTTCACGTGCCACAGGAATCCTGGGACTCCTATCAAGATTCAGGAGGAGTCAGGCATCGTCTCCTTTGGTGGCACGGATCTCTGCGTACCTCTGGAGTTATCAAAGGATGTGAGGCCTCCGGTCGCGATGAGGTGGGGAACTAGGTCTTTATCTGTGGTCTCCACAGGGGATTCAGACATCCTTTCGTCTTGGGAGATGCAAGACGAGCCTGCATTCAAGTCACTGCAGGGATATCCGGCCTTATTTCGAGTCAGGGCATCGCGGTGTCCATTCCACTTGAGGCCGCAAACTCAGGGTCCCTCTCACATACCTAGAGCTGAGAGAAGCCTCCTCTTGAGGTGCTTGTGGTAAGGTGGTATTCCTCTGGAGTCGAAGCCAGGGACTAACCCCTCATCTCGAGTTGATTTTTGGTCCACGGAGCTCTTTCGTGTTGCTACAGTGACCTCAGGATCCCTTTAGCCTTGAAACAGTGTTCTTGGGTTTTCTTTGTAGTGCCATCAAGGAAATCAAGGCTCCTTTCATGTGTGATGTGCAACACGGAATTGCTCTGCGCGCAGTGCAGTGGAATCGGGCCTCATTTTGCGGCGAGGGGGAAGTCTCATGGTTTTTCTCGAGATGCGGCGGGAACCTGGGGTATATTCTCGAGTTACGACGGGGATGGCCCTTCCACCCACGTGTTTGTTCAGCGACGTCAGGACTCCTGCCTAGTTGCGAGGGACAACTCGGTATTCTCCTCGAGGCTTGGCAGGGCAATTGCGACGCCTCTCCAGCTGAGGCGGGAGACCAAGTGTCCCTTTCCACGTGCCACAGGAATCCTGGGACTCCTATAAATTTTCACGAGGAGTCAGGAATCGTCTCCTTTGGAAGCACTGATCTCCGCGTACCTCTGGAGTTTTCAAAGGATGTGAGGCCTCCGGTCGCGATGAGGTGGGGAACTAGGTCTTTCTCTGTGGTCTCCACAGGGGATTCAGACATCCTTTCATCTTGTGAGATGCAAGACGAGCCTGCATTCAAGTCACTGCAGGGATATCCGGCCTTATTTCGAGTCAGGGCATCGCGGTGTCCATTCCACTTGAGGCCGCAAACTCAGGGTCCCTCTCACATAGCTAGAGCTGAGAAAAGCCTCCTCTTGAGGTGCTTGTGGTAAGGTGGTATTCCTCTGAAGTCGAAACCAGGGACTAACCTCTCATCTCGAGTTGATTTTTGGTCCACGGAGCTCTTTCGTGTTGCTACAGTGACCTCGGGATCCCTCTAGCCTTGAAACAGTGTTCTTGGTGTTTCTCTGGAGTGCCATCTAGGAAATTAAGGCTCGTTTCATGTTTGATGTGCCACACGGAATTGCTCTGCACACAGTGCAGGGGAATCGGGCCTCATCTTGCATCGAGGGGGACGTCTAATGGTTTTTCTCGAGTTGCGGCGGGAACCTGGGCTGTATTCTCGAGTTACGACGGGGATGGCCCTTCCACACACGTGTTTGTTCAGCGACGTCAGGACTCCTGCCTAGTTGCGAGGGACAACTCGGGATTCTCCTCGAGGCTTGGCAGGGCAACTGGGATGCCTCTCCAGCTGAGGCGGGAGACCAAGGGTCCCTTTCCACGTGCCACAGGAATCCTGGGACTCCTATCAAGTTTCACGAGGAGTCAGGCCTCGTCTCCTTTGGAGGCACTGATCTCCGCGTACCTCTGGAGTTTTCAAAGGTTGTGAGGCCTCCGGTCGCGATGAGGTGGGGAACTAGGTCTTTCTCTGTGGTCTCCACAGGGGATTCAGACATCCTTTCGTCTTGGGAGATGCAAGACGAGCCTGCATTCAAGTCACTGCAGGGATATCCGGCCTTATTTCGAGTCAGGGCATCCCGGTATCCATTCGACTAGAGGCTGCAAACTCAGAGTCCCTCTCACATACCTAGAGCTGAGAGAAGCCTCCTCTTGAGGTGCTTGTGGTAAGGTGGTATTCCCATGGATTCGAAGCCAGGGAGTAACCCCTCATCTGGAGTTGATTTTTGGTCCACGGAGCTCTTTCGTGTTGCTACAGTGACCTCAGGATCCCTCTCGCCTTGAAACAGTGTTCTTGGGGTTTCTCTGGAGTGCCATCAAGGAAATCAAGGCTCCTTGCATGTGTGATGTGCAACACGGAATTGCTCTGCAAGGAGTGCAGGGGAATCGGGCCTCATTTTGCTTCGAGCGGGAAGTCTCATGGTTTTTCTCGAGTTGCGGCGGGAACCTGGGGTATATTCTCGAGTTACGACGGGGATGGCCCTTCCACCCTCGTGTTTGTACATCGACGTCAGGACTCCTGCCTAGTTGCTAGGGACAACTCGGGATTCTCCTCGAGGCTTGGCAGGGCAATTGTGACGCCTCTCCAGCTGAGGCAGGAGACCAAGGGTCCCTTTCCCCGTGCCACAGGAATCCTGGGACTCCTATCAAGTTTCACGAGGAATCAGGCATCGTCTCCTTTGGAGGCACTGATCTCCGGGTACCTCTGGAGTTTTCAGAGGATGTGAGGCCTCCGGTCGCGATGACGTGGTGAACTATGTCTTTCTCTGTGGTCTCCATAGGGGATTCAGACATCCTTTCGTCTTGGGAGATGCAAGACGAGCCTGCATTCAAGTCACTGCAGGGATATCTGGCCTTACTTCGAGTCAGGGCATAGCGGTGTCCATTCCATTTGAGGCTGCAAACTCAGGGTCCCTCTCACATACCTAAAGCTGCGAGAAGCCTCCTCTTGAGGTGCTTGTGGTAAGGTGGTATTCCTCTGGAGTCGAAGCCAGGGACTAACCCCTCATCTCGAGTTGATTTTTGGTCCACGGAGCTCTTTTGTGTTGCTACAGTGACCTCAGGATCCCTCTAGCCTTGAAACAGTGTTCTTGGGGTTTCTCTGGAGTGCCATGAAGGAAATCAAGGCTCCTTTCATGTGTGATGTGCAACACGGAATTGCTCTGCACGCAGTGCAGGGGAATCGGGCCTCATCTCGCGGCACGGCGGAAGTCTCATGGTTTTTCTAGAGTTTCGGTGGGAACCTGGGGTATATTTTCGAGTTACGTCGGGAATGGCCCTTCCACCTACATGTTTGTTTAGCCACGTCAGGACTCCTGCCTACTTGCGAGGGACAACTCGGGATTCTCCTCGAGGCTTGGTAGGGCAATTGGGACGCGTCTCCAGCTGAGGCGGGAGACCAAGGGTCCCTTTCCACGTGCCACAGGAATCCTGGGACTCCTATCAAGTTTCACGAGGAGTCAGGCATCGTCTCCTTTGGATTCACTGATCTCCCCGTACCTCTGGAGTTTTCAAAGGATGTGAGGCCTCCGGTCGCGATGAGGTGGGGAACTAGGTCTTTCTCTGTGGTCTCCACAGGGGATTAAGACATCCTTTCGTCTTGGGAGATGCAAGACGAGCCTGCATTCAACTCACTGCAGGGATATCCGGCCTTATTTCGAGTCAGGGCATCGGGGTGTCCATTCCACTTGAGGCTGCAAACTCAGGCTCCCTCTCACATACCTATAGCTGAGAGAAGCCTCCTCTTGAGGTGCTTGTGGTAAGCTGGTATTCCTCTGGAGTCGAAGCCAGGGACTAACCTCTCATCTCGAGTTGATTCTTGGTCCACGGAGTTCTTTTGTGTTGCTACAGTGACCTCAGGATCCCTCTAGCCTTGAAATAGTGTTCTTGTGGTTTCTCTGGAGTGCCATCAAGGAAATCAAGGCTCCTTTCATGTGTGATGTGCAACACGGAATTGCTCTGCCCGCAGTGCAGGGGAATCGGGCCTCATCTCGCGGCGAGGGGGAAGTCTCATGGTTTTTCTCGAGTTGCGGCGGGAACCTGGGGTATATTCTCGAGTTACGACGGGGATGGCCCTTCCACACATTTGTTTGTTCAGCGACGGCAGGACTCCTGCCTAGTTGCGAGGGACAACTCGGGATTCTCCTCGAGGCTTGGCAGGGCAATTGGGACGCCTCTCCAGCTGAGGCGGGAGACCAAGGGTCCCTTTCCACGTGCCACAGGAATCCTGGGACTCCTATCAAGTTTCACGACGAGTCAGGCATCGTCTCCTTTGGAGGCACTGATCTCCGCATACCTCTGGAGTTTTCAAAGGATGTGAGGCCTCCGGTCGCGATGAGGTGGGGAACTAGGTCTTTCTCTGTGGTCTCCACAGGGGATTCAGACATCCTTTCGTCTTGGGAGATGCAAGACGAGCCTGCATTCAAGTCACTGCAGGGATATCCGGCCTTATTTCGAGTCAGGGCATCCCGGTATCCATTCGACTAGAGGCTGCAAACTCAGGGTCCCTCTCACATACCTAGAGCTGAGAGAAGCCTCCTCTTGAGGTGCTTGTGGCAAGGTGGTATTCCCCTGGAGTCGAAGCCAGGGACTAACCCCTCATCTCGAGTTGATTTTTGGTCCACGGAGCTCTTTCTTGTTGCTACAGTGACCTCAGGATCCCTCTAGCCAGGAAACAGTGTTCTTGGGGTTTCTCTGGAGTGCCATGAAGGAAATCAAGGCTCCTTTCATGTGTGATGTGCAACACGGAATTGCTCTGCACGCAGTGCAGGGGAATCGGGCCTCAGCTCGCGGCGAGGGGGAAGTCTCATGGTTTTTCTTGAGTTGCGGCGGGAACCTGGGGTATATTTTCGAGTTACGACGTGGATGGCCCTTCCACACACGTGTTTGTTCAGCGACGGCAGGACTCCTGCCTAGTTGCGAGGGACAACTCGGGATTCTCCTCGAGGCTTGGCAGGGCAATTGGGACGCCTCTCCAGCTGAGGCGGGAGACCAAGGGTCCCTTTTCACGTGCCACAGGAATCCTGGGACTCCTATCAAGATTCAGGAGGAGTCAGGCATCGTCTCCTTTGGTGGCACGGATCTCTGCGTACCTCTGGAGTTATCAAAGGATGTGAGGCCTCCGGTCGCGATGAGTTGGGGAACTAGGTCTTTATCTGTGGTCTCCACAGGGGATTCAGACATCCTTTCGTCTTGGGAGATGCAAGACGAGCCTGCATTCAAGTCACTGCAGGGATATCCGGCCTTATTTCGAGTCAGGGCATCGCGGTGTCCATTCCACTTGAGGCCGCAAACTCAGGGTCCCTCTCACATACCTAAAGCTGCGAGAAGCCTCCTCTTGAGGTGCTTGTGGTAAGGTGGTATTCCTCTGGAGACGAAGTTAGGGACTAACCCCTCATCTCGAGTTGATTTTTGGTCCACGGAGCTCTTTCGTGTTGCTACAGTGACCTCAGGATCCCTTTAGCCTTGAAACAGTGTTCTTGGGTTTTCTCTGTAGTGCCATCAAGGAAATCAAGGCTCCTTTCATGTGTGATGTGCAACACGGAATTGCTCTGCACGCAGTGCAGTGGAATCGGGCCTCATTTTGCGGCGAGGGGGAAGTCTCATGGTTTTTCTCGAGTTGCGGCGGGAACCTGGGGTATATTCTCGAGTTACGACGGGGATGGCCCTTCCACCCACGTGTTTGTTCAGCGACGTCAGGACTCCTGCCTAGTTGCGAGGGACAACTCGGTATTCTCCTCGAGGCTTGGCAGGGCAACTGGGATGCCTCTCCAGCTGAGGCGGGAGACCAAGGGTCCCTTTCCACGTGCCACAGGAATCCTGGGACTCCTATCAAGTTTCACGAGGAGTCAGGCCTCGTCTCCTTTGGAGGCACTGATCTCCGCGTACCTCTGGAGTTTTCAAAGGTTGTGAGGCCTCCGGTCGCGATGAGGTGGGGAACTAGGTCTTTCTCTGTGGTCTCCACAGGGGATTCAGACATCCTTTCATCTTGGGAGATGCAAGACGAGCCTGCATTCAACTCACTGCAGGGATATCCGGCCTTATTTCGAGTCAGGGCATCGGGGTGTCCATTCCACTTGAGGCTGCAAACTCAGGCTCCCTCTCACATACCTAGAGCTGAGAGAAGCCTCCTCTTGAGGTGCTTGTGGTAAGCTGGTATTCCTCTGGAGTCGAAGCCAGGGACTAACCTCTCATCTCGAGTTGATTCTTGGTCCACGGAGTTCTTTTGTGTTGCTACAGTGACCTCAGGATCCCTCTAGCCTTGAAATAGTGTTCTTGTGGTTTCTCTGGAGTGCCATCAAGGAAATCAAGGCTCCTTTCATGTGTGATGTGCAACACGGAATTGCTCTGCACGCAGTGCAGGGGAATCGGGCCTCATCTCGCGGCGAGGGGGAAGTCTCATGGTTTTTCTCGAGTTGCGGCGGGAACCTGGGGTATATTCTCGAGTTACGACGGGATGGCCCTTCCACACACTTGTTTGTTCAGCGACGGCAGGACTCCTGCCTAGTTGCGAGGGACAACTCGGGATTCTCCTAGAGGCTTGGCAGGGCAATTGGGACGCCTCTCCAGCTGAGGCGGGAGACCAAGGGTCCCTTTCCACGTGCCACAGGAATCCTGGGACTCCTATCAAGTTTCACGAGGAGTCAGGCATCGTCTCCTTTGGAGGCACTGATCTCCGCATACCTCTGGAGTTTTCAAAGGATGTGAGGCCTCCGGTCGCGAAGAGGTGGGGAACTAGGTCTTTCTCTGTGGTCTCCACAGGGGATTCAGACATCCTTTCGTCTTGGGAGATGCAAGACGAGCCTGCATTCAAGTCACTGCAGGGATATCCGGCCTTATTTCGAGTCAGGGCATCACGGTATCCATTCGACTAGAGGCTGCAAACTCAGGGTCCCTCTCACATACCTAGAGCTGAGAGAAGCCTCCTCTTGAGGTGCTTGTGGTAAGGTGGTATTCCTCTGGAGTGGAAGCCAGGGACTAACCCCTCATCTCGAGTTGATTTTTGGTCCACGGAGCTCTTTTGTGTTGCTACAGTGACCTCAGGATCCCTCTAGCCTTGAAACAGTGTTCTTGGGGTTTCTCTGGAGTGCCATGAAGGAAATCAAGGCTCCTTTCATGTGTGATGTGCAACACGGAATTGCTCTGCACGCAGTGCAGGGGAATCGGGCCTCATCTCGCGGCGCGGCGGAAGTCTCATGGTTTTTCTCGAGTTGCGGCGGGAACCTGGGGTATATTCTCGAGTTACGACGGGGATGGCCCTTCCACACACGTGTTTGTTCAGCGACGTCAGAACTTCTGCCTAGTTGCGAGGGACAACTCGGGATTCTCCTCGAGGCTTGGCAGGGCAATTGGGACGCCTCTCCAGCTGAGGCGGGAGACCAAGTGTCCCTTTTCACGTGCCACAGGAATCCTGGGACTCCTATCAAGTTTCACGAGGAGTCAGGCATCGTCTCCTTTGGAGGCACTGATCTCCGCGTACCTCTGGAGTTTTCAAAGGATGTGAGGACTCCGGTCGTCATGAGATGGGGAACTAGGTCTTTCCCTGTGGTCTCCACAGGGGATTCAGACATCCTTTCGTCTTGGGAGATGCAAGACGAGCCTGCATTCAAGTCACTGCAGGGATATCCGGCCTTATTTCGAGTCAGGGCATCGCGGTGTTCATTCCCCTTGAGGCCGCAAAGTCAGGGTCCCTCTCACATACCTAGAGCTGAGAGAAGCCTCCTCTTGAGGTGCTTGTGGTAAGGTGGTATTCCTCTGGAGTCGAAGCCAGGGACTACCCTCTCATCTCGAGTTGATTTTTGGTCCACGGAGTTCTTTTGTGTTGCTACAGTGACCTCAGGATCCCTCTAGCCTTGAAACAGTGTTCTTGGGGTTTCTCTGGAGTGCCATCAAGGAAATCAAGGCTCCTTTTATGTGTGATGTGCAACACGGAATTGCTCTGCACGCAGTGCAGGGGAATCAGGCCTCATCTCGCGGCGAGGGGGAAGTCTCATGGTTTTTCTCCAGTTGCGGCGGGAACCTGGGGTATATTCTCGAGTTACGACGGGGATGGCCCTTCCAAACACTTGTTTGTTCAGCGACGGCAGGACTCCTGCCTAGTTGCGAGGGACAACTCGGGATTCTCCTAGAGGCTTGGCAGGGCAATTGGGACGCCTCTCCAGCTGAGGCGGGAGACCAAGGGTCCCTTTCCACGTGCCACAGGAATCCTGGGACTCCTATCAAGTTTCACGACGAGTCAGGCATCGTCTCCTTTGGAGGCACTGATCTCCGCATACCCTGGAGTTTTCAAAGGATGTGAGGCCTCCGGTCGCGATGAGGTGGGGAACTAGGTCTTTCTCTGTGGTCTCCACAGGGGATTCAGACATCCTTTCGTCTTGGGAGATGCAAGACGAGCCTGCATTCAAGTCACTGCAGGGATATCCGGCCTTATTTCGAGTCAGGGCATCCCGGTATCCATTCGACAAGAGGCTGCAAACTCAGGGTCCCTCTCACATACCTAGAGCTGAGAGAAGCCTCCTCTTGAGGTGCTTGTGGTAAGGTGGTATTCCTCTGGAGTGGAAGCCAGGGACTAACCCCTCATCTCGAGTTGATTTTTGGTCCACGGAGCTCTTTTGTGTTGCTACAGTGACCTCAGGATCCCTCTAGCCTTGAAACAGTGTTCTTGGGGTTTCTCTGGAGTGCCATGAAGGAAATCAAGGCTCCTTTCATGTGTGATGTGCAACACGGAATTGCTCTGCACGCAGTGCAGGGGAATCGGGCCTCATCTCGCGGCGCGGCGGAAGTCTCATGGTTTTTCTCGAGTTGCGGCGGGAACCTGGGGAATATTTTCGAGTTACGACGTGGATGGCCCTTCCACACACGTGTTTGTTCAGCGACGGCAGGACTCCTGCCTAGTTGCGAGGGACAACTCGGGATTCTCCTCGAGGCTTGGCAGGGCAATTGGGACGCCTCTCCAGCTGAGGCGGGAGACCAAGGGTCCCTTTTCACGTGCCACAGGAATCCTGGGACTCCTATCAAGATTCAGGAGGAGTCAGGCATCGTCTCCTTTGGTGGCACGGATCTCTGCGTACCTCTGGAGTTATCAAAGGATGTGAGGCCTCCGGTCGCGATGAGGTGGGGAACTAGGTCTTTATCTGTGGTCTCCACAGGGGATTCAGACATCCTTTCGTCTTGGGAGATGCAAGACGAGCCTGCATTCAAGTCACTGCAGGGATATCCGGCCTTATTTCGAGTCAGGGCATCGCGGTGTCCATTCCACTTGAGGCCGCAAACTCAGGGTCCCTCTCACATACCTAGAGCTGAGAGAAGCCTCCTCTTGAGGTGCTTGTGGTAAGGTGGTATTCCTCTGGAGTCGAAGCCAGGGACTAACCCCTCATCTCGAGTTGATTTTTGGTCCACGGAGCTCTTTCGTGTTGCTACAGTGACCTCAGGATCCCTTTAGCCTTGAAACAGTGTTCTTGGGTTTTCTTTGTAGTGCCATAAAGGAAATCAAGGCTCCTTTCATGTGTGATGTGCAACACGGAATTGCTCTGCGCGCAGTACAGTGGAATCGGGCCTCATTTTGCGGGGAGGGGGAAGTCTCATGGTTTTTCTCGAGATGCGGCGGGAACCTGGGGTATATTCTCGAGTTACGACGGGGATGGCCCTTCCACCCACGTGTTTGTTCAGCGACGTCAGGACTCCTGCCTAGTTGCGAGGGACAACTCGGTATTCTCCTCGAGGCTTGGCAGGGCAATTGCGACGCCTCTCCAGCTGAGGCGGGAGACCAAGTGTCCCTTTCCACGTGCCACAGGAATCCTGGGACTCCTATGAAGTTTCACGACGAGTCAGGCATCGTCTCCTTTGGAGGCACTGATCTCCGCATACCCTGGAGTTTTCAAAGGATGTGAGGCCTCCGGTCGCGATGAGGTGGGGAACTAGGTCTTTCTCTGTGGTCTCCACAGGGGATTCAGACATCCTTTCATCTTGTGAGATGCAAGACGAGCCTGCATTCAAGTCACTGCAGGGATATCCGGCCTTATTTCGAGTCAGGGCATCGCGGTGTCCATTCCACTTGAGGCCGCAAACTCAGGGTCCCTCTCACATAGCTAGAGCTGAGAAAAGCCTCCTCTTGAGGTGCTTGTGGTAAGGTGGTATTCCTCTGAAGTCGAAACCAGGGACTAACCTCTCATCTCGAGTTGATTTTTGGTCCACGGAGCTCTTTCGTGTTGCTACAGTGACCTCGGGATCCCTCTAGCCTTGAAACAGTGTTCTTGGTGTTTCTCTGGAGTGCCATCTAGGAAATTAAGGCTCGTTTCATGTTTGATGTGCCACACGGAATTGCTCTGCACACAGTGCAGGGGAATCGGGCCTCATCTTGCAGCGAGGGGGACGTCTAATGGTTTTTCTCGAGTTGCGGCGGGAACCTGGGCTGTATTCTCGAGTTACGACGGGGATGGCCCTTCCACACACGTGTTTGTTCAGCGACGTCAGGACTCCTGCCTAGTTGCGAGGGACAACTCGGGATTCTCCTCGAGGCTTGGCAGGGCAACTGGGATGCCTCTCCAGCTGAGGCGGGAGACCAAGGGTCCCTTTCCACGTGCCACAGGAATCCTGGGACTCCTATCAAGTTTCACGAGGAGTCAGGCCTCGTCTCCTTTGGAGGCACTGATCTCTGCGTACCTCTGGAGTTTTCAAAGGTTGTGAGGCCTCCGGTCGCGATGAGGTGGGGAACTAGGTCTTTCTCTGTGGTCTCCACAGGGGATTCAGACATCCTTTCGTCTTGGGAGATGCAAGACGAGCCTGCATTCAAGTCACTGCAGGGATATCCGGCCTTATTTCGAGTCAGGGCATCCCGGTATCCATTCGACTAGAGGCTGCAAACTCAGGGTCCCTCTCACATACCTAGAGCTGAGAGAAGCCTCCTCTTGAGGTGCTTGTGGTAAGGTGGTATTCCCATGGATTCGAAGCCAGGGACTAACCCCTCATCTGGAGTTGATTTTTGGTCCACGGAGCTCTTTCGTGTTGCTACAGTGACCTCAGGATCCCTCTCGCCTTGAAACAGTGTTCTTGGGGTTTCTCTGGAGTGCCATCAAGGAAATCAAGGCTCCTTGCATGTGTGATGTGCAACACGGAATTGCTCTGCAAGGAGTGCAGGGGAATCGGGCCTCATTTTGCTTCGAGCGGGAAGTCTCATGGTTTTTCTCGAGTTGCGGCGGGAACCTGGGGTATATTCTCGAGTTACGACGGGGATGGCCCTTCCACCCTCGTGTTTGTACATCGACGTCAGGACTCCTGCCTAGTTGCTAGGGACAACTCGAGATTCTCCTCGAGGCTTGGCAGGGCAATTGTGACGCCTCTCCAGCTGAGGCAGGAGACCAAGGGTCCCTTTCCCCGTGCCACAGGAATCCTGGGACTCCTATCAAGTTTCACGAGGAATCAGGCATCGTCTCCTTTGGAGGCACTGATCTCCGGGTACCTCTGGAGTTTTCAGAGGATGTGAGGCCTCCGGTCGCGATGACGTGGTGAACTATGTCTTTCTCTGTGGTCTCCATAGGGGATTCAGACATCCTTTCGTCTTGGGAGATGCAAGACGAGCCTGCATTCAAGTCACTGCAGGGATATCTGGCCTTACATCGAGTCAGGGCATAGCGGTGTCCATTCCATTTGAGGCTGCAAACTCAGGGTCCCTCTCACATACCTAAAGCTGCGAGAAGCCTCCTCTTGAGGTGCTTGTGGTAAGGTGGTATTCCTCTGGAGTCGAAGCCAGGGACTAACCCCTCATCTCGAGTTGATTTTTGGTCCACGGAGCTCTTTTGTGTTGCTACAGTGACCTCAGGATCCCTCTAGCCTTGAAACAGTGTTCTTGGGGTTTCTCTGGAGTGCCATGAAGGAAATCAAGGCTCCTTTCATGTGTGATGTGCAACACGGAATTGCTCTGCACGCAGTGCAGGGGAATCGGGCCTCATCTCGCGGCGCGGCGGAAGTCTCATGGTTTTTCTAGAGTTTCGGTGGGAACCTGGGGTATATTTTCGAGTTACGTCGGGAATGGCCCTTCCACCTACATGTTTGTTTAGCCACGTCAGGACTCCTGCCTACTTGCGAGGGACAACTCGGGATTCTCCTCGAGGCTTGGTAGGGCAATTGGGACGCGTCTCCAGCTGAGGCGGGAGACCAAGGGTCCCTTTCCACGTGCCACAGGAATCCTGGGACTCCTATCAAGTTTCACGAGGAGTCAGGCATCGTCTCCTTTGGATTCACTGATCTCCCCGTACCTCTGGAGTTTTCAAAGGATGTGAGGCCTCCGGTCGCGATGAGGTGGGGAACTAGGTCTTTCTCTGTGGTCTCCACAGGGGATTCAGACATCCTTTCGTCTTGGGAGATGCAAGACGAGCCTGCATTCAACTCACTGCAGGGATATCCGGCCTTATTTCGAGTCAGGGCATCGGGGTGTCCATTCCACTTGAGGCTGCAAACTCAGGCTCCCTCTCACATACCTAGAGCTGAGAGAAGCCTCCTCTTGAGGTGCTTGTGGTAAGCTGGTATTCCTCTGGAGTCGAAGCCAGGGACTAACCTCTCATCTCGAGTTGATTCTTGGTCCACGGAGTTCTTTTGTGTTGCTACAGTGACCTCAGGATCCCTCAAGCCTTGAAATAGTGTTCTTGTGGTTTCTCTGGAGTGCCATCAAGGAAATCAAGGCTCCTTTCATGTGTGATGTGCAACACGGAATTGCTCTGCCCGCAGTGCAGGGGAATCGGGCCTCATCTCGCGGCGAGGGGGAAGTCTCATGGTTTTTCTCGAGTTGCGGCGGGAACCTGGGGTATATTCTCGAGTTACGACGGGGATGGCCCTTCCACACACTTGTTTGTTCAGCGACGGCAGGACTCCTGCCTAGTTGCGAGGGACAACTCGGGATTCTCCTCGAGGCTTGGCAGGGCAATTGGGACGCCTCTCCAGCTGAGGCGGGAGACCAAGGGTCCCTTTCCACGTGCCACAGGAATCCTGGGACTCCTATCAAGTTTCACGACGAGTCAGGCATCGTCTCCTTTGGAGGCACTGATCTCCGCATACCTCTGGAGTTTTCAAAGGATGTGAGGCCTCCGGTCGCGATGAGGTGGGGAACTAGGTCTTTCTCTGTGGTCTCCACAGGGGATTCAGACATCCTTTCGTCTTGGGAGATGCAAGACGAGCCTGCATTCAAGTCACTGCAGGGATATCCGGCCTTATTTCGAGTCAGGGCATCCCGGTATCCATTCGACTAGAGGCTGCAAACTCAGGGTCCCTTTCAATAGCTAGAGCTGAGAGAAGCCTCCTCTTGAGGTGCTTGTGGCAAGGTGGTATTCCCCTGGAGTCGAAGCCAGGGACTAACCCCTCATCTCGAGTTAATTTTTGGTCCACGGAGCTCTTTCTTGTTGCTACAGTGACCTCAAGATCCCTCTAGCCAGGAAACAGTGTTCTTGGGGTTTCTCTGGAGTGCCATGAAGGAAATCAAGGCTCCTTTCATGTGTGATGTGCAACACGGAATTGCTCTGCACGCAGTGCAGGGGAATCGGGCCTCAGCTCGCGGCGAGGGGGAAGTCTCATGGTTTTTCTTGAGTTGCGGCGGGAACCTGGGGTATATTTTAGAGTTACGACAAGGATGGCCCTTCCACACACGTGTTTGTTCAGCGACGGCAGGACTCCTGCCTAGTTGCGAGGGACAACTCGGGATTCTCCTCGAGGCTTGGCAGGGCAATTGGGACGCCTCTCCAGCTGAGGCGGGAGACCAAGGGTCCCTTTTCACGTGCCACAGGAATCCTGGGACTCCTATCAAGATTCAGGAGGAGTCAGGCATCGTCTCCTTTGGTGGCACGGATCTCTGCGTACCTCTGGAGTTATCAAAGGATGTGAGGCCTCCGGTCGCGATGAGTTGGGGAACTAGGTCTTTATCTGTGGTCTCCACAGGGGATTCAGACATCCTTTCGTCTTGGGAGATGCAAGACGAGCCTGCATTCAAGTCACTGCAGGGATATCCGGCCTTATTTCGAGTCAGGGCATCGCGGTGTCCATTCCACTTGAGGCCGCAAACTCAGGGTCCCTCTCACATACCTAAAGCTGCGAGAAGCCTCCTCTTGAGGTGCTTGTGGTAAGGTGGTATTCCTCTGGAGACGAAGTTAGGGACTAACCCCTCATCTCGAGTTGATTTTTGGTCCACGGAGCTCTTTCATGTTGCTACAGTGACCTCAGGATCCCTTTAGCCTTGAAACAGTGTTCTTGGGTTTTCTCTGTAGTGCCATCAAGGAAATCAAGGCTCCTTTCATGTGTGATGTGCAACACGGAATTGCTCTGCACGCAGTGCAGTGGAATCGGGCCTCATTTTGCGGCGAGGGGGAAGTCTCATGGTTTTTCTCGAGTTGCGGCGGGAACCTGGGGTATATTCTCGAGTTACGACGGGGATGGCCCTTCCACCCACGTGTTTGTTCAGCGACGTCAGGACTCCTGCCTAGTTGCGAGGGACAACTCGGGATTCTCCTCGAGGCTTGGCAGGGCAATTGCGACGCCTCTCCAGCTGAGGCGGGAGACCAAGTGCCCCTTTCTACGTGCCACAGGAATCCTGGGACTCCTATAAATTTTCACGAGGAGTCAGGAATCGTCTCCTTTGGAGGCACTGATCTCCGCGTACCTCTGGAGTTTTCAAAGGATGTGAGGCCTCCGGTCGCGATGAGGTGGGGAACTAGGTCTTTCTCTGTGGTCTCCACAGGGGATTCAGACATCCTTTCATCTTGGGAGATGCAAGACGAGCCTGCATTGAAGTCACTGCAGGGATATCCGGCCTTATTTCGAGTCAGGGAATCGCGGTGTCCATTCCACTTGAGGCCGCAAACTCAGGGTCCCTCTCACATAGCTAGAGCTGAGAAAAGCCTCCTCTTGAGGTGCTTGTGGTAAGGTGGTATTCCTCTGAAGTCGAAACCAGGGACTAACCTCTCATCTCGAGTTGATTTTTGGTCCACGGAGCTCTTTCGTGTTGCTACAGTGACCTCGGGATCCCTCTAGCCTTGAAACAGTGTTCTTGGTGTTTCTCTGGAGTGCCATCAAGGAAATCAAGGCTCTTTTCATGTTTGATGTGCCACACGGAATTGCTCTGCACACAGTGCAGGGGAATCGGGCCTCATCTTGCAGCGAGGGGGACGTCTAATGGTTTTTCTCGAGTTGCGGCGGGAACCTGGGCTGTATTCTCGAGTTACCACGGGGATGGCCCTTCCACACACGTGTTTGTTCAGCGACGTCAGGACTCCTGCCTAGTTGCGAGGGACAACTCGGGATTCTCCTCGAGGCTTGGCAGGGCAACTGGGATGCCTCTCCAGCTGAGGCGGGAGACCAAGGGTCCCTTTCCACGTGCCACAGGAATCCTGGGACTCCTATCAAGTTTCACGAGGAGTCAGGCCTCGTCTCCTTTGGAGGCACTGATCTCCGCGTACCTCTGGAGTTTTCAAAGGTTGTGAGGCCTCCGGTCGCGATGAGGTGGGGAACTAGGTCTTTCTCTGTGGTCTCCACAGGGGATTCAGACATCCTTTCGTCTTGGGAGATGCAAGACGAGCCTGCATTCAACTCACTGCAGGGATATCCGGCCTTATTTCGAGTCAGGGCATCGGGGTGTCCATTCCACTTGAGGCTGCAAACTCAGGCTCCCTCTCACATACCTAGAGCTGAGAGAAGCCTCCTCTTGAGGTGCTTGTGGTAAGGTGGTATTCCTCTGGAGTCGAAGCCAGGGACTAACCTCTCATCTCGAGTTGATTCTTGGTCCACGGAGTTCTTTTGTGTTGCTACAGTGACCTCAGGATCCCTCTAGCCTTGAAATAGTGTTCTTGTGGTTTCTCTGGAGTGCCATCAAGGAAATCAAGGCTCCTTTCATGTGTGATGTGCAACACGGAATTGCTCTGCACGCAGTGCAGGGGAATCGGGCCTCATCTCGCGGCGAGGGGGAAGTCTCATGGTTTTTCTCGAGTTGCGGCGGGAACCTGGGGTATATTCTCGAGTTACGACGGGATGGCCCTTCCACACACTTGTTTGTTCAGCGACGGCAGGACTCCTGCCTAGTTGCGAGGGACAACTCGGGATTCTCCTAGAGGCTTGGCAGGGCAATTGGGACGCCTCTCCAGCTGAGGCGGGAGACCAAGGGTCCCTTTCCACGTGCCACAGGAATCCTGGGACTCCTATCAAGTTTCACGAGGAGTCAGGCATCGTCTCCTTTGGAGGCACTGATCTCCGCATACCTCTGGAGTTTTCAAAGGATGTGAGGCCTCCGGTCGCGAAGAGGTGGGGAACTAGGTCTTTCTCTGTGGTCTCCACAGGGGATTCAGACATCCTTTCGTCTTGGGAGATGCAAGACGAGCCTGCATTCAAGTCACTGCAGGGATATCCGGCCTTATTTCGAGTCAGGGCATCACGGTATCCATTCGACTAGAGGCTGCAAACTCAGGGTCCCTCTCACATACCTAGAGCTGAGAGAAGCCTCCTCTTGAGGTGCTTGTGGTAAGGTGGTATTCCTCTGGAGTGGAAGCCAGGGACTAACCCCTCATCTCGAGTTGATTTTTGGTCCACGGAGCTCTTTTGTGTTGCTACAGTGACCTCAGGATCCCTCTAGCCTTGAAACAGTGTTCTTGGGGTTTCTCTGGAGTGCCATGAAGGAAATCAAGGCTCCTTTCATGTGTGATGTGCAACACGGAATTGCTCTGCACGCAGTGCAGGGGAATCGGGCCTCATCTCGCGGCGCGGCGGAAGTCTCATGGTTTTTCTCGAGTTGCGGCGGGAACCTGGGGTATATTCTCGAGTTACGACGGGGATGGCCCTTCCACACACGTGTTTGTTCAGCGACGTCAGAACTTCTGCCTAGTTGCGAGGGACAACTCGGGATTCTCCTCGAGGCTTGGCAGGGCAATTGGGACGCCTCTCCAGCTGAGGCGGGAGACCAAGTGTCCCTTTTCACGTGCCACAGGAATCCTGGGACTCCTATCAAGTTTCACGAGGAGTCAGGCATCGTCTCCTTTGGAGGCACTGATCTCCGCGTACCTCTGGAGTTTTCAAAGGATGTGAGGACTCCGGTCGTCATGAGATGGGGAACTAGGTCTTTCCCTGTGGTCTCCACAGGGGATTCAGACATCCTTTCGTCTTGGGAGATGCAAGACGAGCCTGCATTCAACTCACTGCAGGGATATCCGGCCTTATTTCGAGTCAGGGCATCGCGGTGTTCATTCCCCTTGAGGCCGCAAAGTCAGGGTCCCTCTCACATACCTAGAGCTGAGAGAAGCCTCCTCTTGAGGTGCTTGTGGTAAGGTGGTATTCCTCTGGAGTGGAAGCCAGGGACTAACCCCTCATCTCGAGTTGATTTTTGGTCCACGGAGCTCTTTTGTGTTGCTACAGTGACCTCAGGATCCCTCTAGCCTTGAAACAGTGTTCTTGGGGTTTCTCTGGAGTGCCATGAAGGAAATCAAGGCTCCTTTCATGTTTCATGTGCAACACGGAATTGCTCTGCACGCAGTGCAGGGGAATCGGGCCTCATCTCGCGGCGCGGCGGAAGTCTCATGGTTTTTCTCGAGTTGCGGCGGGAACCTGGGGTATATTTTCGAGTTACGTCGGGGATGGCCCTTCCACCTACATGTTTGTTCAGCGACGTCAGGACTCCTGCCTAGTTGCGAGGGACAACTCGGGATTCTCCTCGAGGCTTGGCAGGGCAATTGGGACGCCTCTCCAGCTAAGGCGGGAGACCAAGGGTCCCTTTCCACGTGCCACAGGAATCCTGGGACTCCTATCAAGTTTCACGAGGAGTCAGGCATCGTCTCGTTTGGAGGCACTGTTCTCCGCGTACCTCTGGAGTTTTCAAAGGATGTGAGGCCTCCGGTCGTGATGAGGTGTTGAACTAGGTGTTTCTCTGTGGTCTCCACAGGGGATTCAGACATCCTTTCGTCTTGGGAGATGCAAGACGAGCCTGCATTCAAGTCACTGCAGGGATATCCGGCCTTATTTCGAGTCAGGGCATCGCGGTGTCCATTCCACTTGAGGCCGCTAATTCAGGTTCCCTCTCACATACGTAGAGCTGAGAGAAGCCTCCTCTTGAGGTACTTGTGGTAAGGTGGTGTTCTTCTGGAGTCGAAGCCAGGGACTAAAATCTCATCTAAAGTTGATTTTTGGCCCACGGAGCTCTTTTGTGTTCCTACAGTGACCTCAGGATCCCTCTAGCCTTGAAACAGTGTTCTTGGGGTTTCTCTGGAGTGCCATCAAGGAAATCAAGGCTCCTTTCATGTGTGATGTGCAACACGGAATTGCTCTGCACGCAGTGCAGCGGAATCGGGCCTGATCTCGCGGCGAGGGGGAAGTCTCATGGTTTTTCTCGAGTTACGGCGGGAACCTGGGGTATATTCTCGAGTTACGACGGGGATGGCCCTTCCACACACGTGTTTGTTCAGCGACGTCAGAATTTCTGCCTAGTTGCGAGGGACAACTCGGGATTCTCCTCGAGGCTTGGCAGGGCAATTGGGACGCCTCTCCAGCTGAGGCGGGAGACCAAGTGTCCCTTTTCACGTGCCACAGGAATCCTGGGACTCCTATCAAGTTTCACGAGGAGTCAGGCATCATCTCCTTTGGAGGCACTGATCTCCGCGTACCTCTGGAGTTTTCAAAGGATGTGAGGACTCCGGTCGTCATGAGATGGGGAACTAGGTCTTTCTCTGTGGTCTCCACAGGGGATTCAGACATCCTTTTTTATTGGGAGATGCAAGACGAGCCTGCATTCAAGTCACTGCAGGGATATCCGGCCTTATTTCGAGTCAGGGCATCGCGGTGTTCATTCCCCTTGAGGCCGCAAAATCAGGGTCCCTCTCACATACCTAGAGCTGAGAGAAGCCTCCTCTTGAGGTGCTTGTGGTAAGGTGGTATTCCTCTGGAGTCGAAGCCAGGGACTACCCTCTCATCTCGAGTTGATTTTTGGTCCACGGAGCTCTTTTGTGTTGCTACAGTGACCTCAGGATTCCTCTAGCCTTGAAACAGTGTTCTTGGGGTTTCTCTGGAGTGCCATCAAGGAAATCAAAGCTCCTTTCATGTGTGATGTGCAACACGGAATTGCTCTGCACGCAGTGCAGGGGAATCAGGCCTCATCTCGCGGCGAGGGGGAAGTCTCATGGTTTTTCTAGAGTTTCGGTGGGAACCTGGGGTATATTCTCGAGTTACGACGGGGATGGCCTTTCCACCCACGTGTTTCTTCAGCGACGTCAGGACTCCTGCCTAGTTGCGAGGGACAACTCGGGATTCTCCTCGAGGCTTGGCAGGGCAATTGGGAGGCTTCTCCAGCTGAGGCGGGAGACCAAGGGTCCCTTTCCACGTGCCACAGGAATCCTGGGACTCGTATCAAGTTTCACGAGGAGTCAGGCATCGTCTCCTTTGGAGGCACTGATCTCCGCGTACCTCTGGAGTTTTCAAAGGATGTGAGGCCTCCGGTCGCGATGAGGTGGGGAACTAGGTCTTTTTCTGTGGTCTCCACCGGGGATTCAGACATCCTTTCGTCTTGGGAGATGCAAGACGAGCCTGCATTCAACTCACTGCAGGGATATCCGGCCTTATTTCAAGTCAGGGCATCGCACTGTCCATTCCACTTGAGACCGCAAACTCAGGGTCCCTCTCACATACCTAGAGCTGAGAGAAGCCTCTTCTTGAGGTGCTTGTGGTAAGGTGGTATTCCCCTGGAGTCGAAGCCAGGGACTAACCCCTCATCTCGAATTTTTTTGTCCACGGAGCTCTTTCTTGTTGCTACAGTGACCTCAGGATCCCTCTAGCCTGGAAACAGTGTTCTTGGGGTTTCTCTGGAGTGCCATCAAGGAAATCAAGGCTCCTTTCATGTTTCATGTGCAACACGGAATTGCTCTACACGCAGTGCAGGGGAATCGGGCCTCAGCTCGCGGCGAGGGGGAAGTCTCATGGTTTTTCTCGAGTTGCGGCGGGAACCTGGGGTATATTTTCGAGTTACGACGTGGATGGCCCTTCCACACACGTGTTTGTTCAGCGACGGCAGGACTCCTGCCTAGTTGCGAGGGACAACTCGGGATTCTCCTCGAGGCTTGGCAGGGCAATTGGGACGCCTCTCCAGCTGAGGCGGGAGACCAAGGGTCCCTTTTCACGTGCCACAGGAATCCTGGGACTCCTATCAAGATTCAGGAGGAGTCACGCATCGTCTCCTTTGGTGGCACGGATCTCTGCGTACCTCTGGAGTTATCAAAGGATGTGAGGCCTCTGGTCGCGATGAGTTGGGGAACTAGGTCTTTATCTGTGGTCTCCACAGGGGATTCAGACATCCTTTCGTCTTGGGAGATGCAAGACGAGCCTGCATTCAAGTCACTGCAGGGATATCCGGCCTTATTTCGAGTCAGGGCATCGCGGTGTCCATTCCACTTGAGGCCGCAAACTCAGGGTCCCTCTCACATACCTAGAGCTGAGAGAAGCCTCCTCTTGAGGTGCTTGTGGTAAGGTGGTATTCCTCTGGAGACGAAGTTAGGGACTAACCCCTCATCTCGAGTTGATTTTTGGTCCACGGAGCTCTTTCGTGTTGCTACAGTGACCTCAGGATCCCTTTAGCCTTGAAACAGTGTTCTTGGGTTTTCTCTGTAGTGCCATCAAGGAAATCAAGGCTCCTTTCATGTGTGATGTGCAACACGGAATTGCTCTGCACGCAGTGCAGTGGAATCGGGCCTCATTTTGCGGCGAGGGGGAAGTCTCATGTTTTTTCTCGAGTTGTGGCAGGAACCTGGGGTATATTCTCGAGTTACGACGGGGATGGCCCTTCCACCCACGTGTTTGTTCAGCGACGTCAGGACTCCTGCCTAGTTGCGAGGGACAACTCGGTATTCTCCTCGAGGCTTGGCAGGGCAATTGGGACGCCTCTCCAGCTGAGGCGGGAGACCAAGTGTCCCTTTCCACGTGCCACAGGAATCCTGGGACTCCTATAAATTTTCACGAGAAGTCAGGCATCGTCTCCTTTGGAGGCACTGATCTCCGCGTACCTCTGGAGTTTTCAAAGGATGTGAGGCCTCCGGTCGCGATGAGGTGGGGAACTAGGTCTTTCTTTGTGGTCTCCACAGGGGATTCAGACATCCTTTCATCTTGTGAGATGCAAGACGAGCCTGCATTCAAGTCACTGCAGGGATATCCGGCCTTATTTCGAGTCAGGGCATCGCGGTGTCCATTCCACTTGAGGCCGCAAACTCAGGGTCCCTCTCACATAGCTAGAGCTGAGAGAAGCCTCCTCTTGAGGTGCTTGTGGTAAGGTGGTATTCCTCTGAAGTCGAAACCAGGGACTAACCTCTCATCTCGAGTTGATTTTTGGTCCACGGAGCTCTTTCGTGTTGCTACAGTGACCTCGGGATCCCTCTAGCCTTGAAACAGTGTTCTTGGTGTTTCTCTGGAGTGCCATCAAGGAAATCAAGGCTCGTTTCATGTTTGATGTGCCACACGGAATTGCTCTGCACACAGTGCAGGGGAATCGGGCCTCATCTTGCAGCGAGGGGGACGTCTAATGGTTTTTCTCGAGTTGCGGCGGGAACCTGGGCTGTATTCTCGAGTTACGACGGGGATGGCCCTTCCAGCCACGTGTTTGTTCAGCGACGTCAGGACTCCTGCCTAGTTGCGAGGGAAAACTCGGGATTCTCCTCGAGGCTTGGCAGGGCAACTGGGATGCCTCTCCAGCTGAGGCGGGAGACCAAGGGTCCCTTTCCACGTGCCACAGGAATCCTGGGACTCCTATCAAGTTTCACGAGGAGTCAGGCCTCGTCTCCTTTGGAGGCACTGATCTCCGCGTACCTCTGGAGTTTTCAAAGGTTGTGAGGCCTCCGGTCGCGATGAGGTGGGGAACTAGGTCTTTCTCTGTGGTCTCCACAGGGGATTCAGACATCCTTTCGTCTTGGGAGATGCAAGACGACCCTGCATTCAACTCACTGCAGGGATATCCGGCCTTATTTCGAGTCAGGGAATCGGGGTGTCCATTCCACTTGAGGCTGCAAACTCAGGCTCCCTCTCACATACCTATAGCTGAGAGAAGCCTCCTATTGAGGTGCTTATGGTAAGCTGGTATTCCTCTGGAGTCGAAGCCAGGGACTAACCTCTCATCTCGAGTTGATTCTTGGTCCACGGAGTTCTTTTGTGTTGCTACAGTGACCTCAGGATCCCTCTAGCCTTTAAATAGTGTTCTTGTGGTTTCTCTGGAGTGCCATCAAGGAAATCAAGGCTCCTTTCATGTGTGATGTGCAACACGGAATTGCTCTGCACGCAGTGCAGGGGAATCGGGCCTCATCTCGCGGCGCGGCGGAAGTCTCATGGTTTTTCTCGAGTTGCGGCGGGAACCTGGGGTATATTCTCGAGTTACGACAGGGATGGCCCTTCCACACACTTGTTTGTTCAGCGACGGCAGGACTCCTGCCTAGTTGCGAGGGACAACTCGGGATTCTCCTAGAGGCTTGGCAGGGCAATTGGGACGCCTCTCCAGCTGAGGCGGGAGACCAAGGGTCCCTTTCCACGTGCCACAGGAATCCTGGGACTCCTATCAAGTTTCACGAGGAGTCAGGCATCATCTCCTTTGGAGGCACTGATCTCCGCATACCTCTGGAGTTTTCAAAGGATGTGAGGCCTCCGGTCGCGATGAGGTGGGGAACTAGGTCTTTCTCTGTGGTCTCCACAGGGGATTCAGACATCCTTTCGTCTTGTGAGATGCAAGACGAGCCTGCATTCAAGTCACTGCAGGGATATCCGGCCTTATTTCGAGTCAGGGCATCGCGGTGTCCATTCCACTTGAGGCCGCAAACTCAGGGTCCCTCTCACATAGCTAGAGCTGAGAAAAGCCTCCTCTTGAGGTGCTTGTGGTAAGGTGGTATTCCTCTGAAGTCGAAACCAGGGACTAACCTCTCATCTCGAGTTGATTTTTGGTCCACGGAGCTCTTTCGTGTTGCTACAGTGACCTCGGGATCCCTCTAGCCTTGAAACAGTGTTCTTGGTGTTTCTCTGGAGTGCCATCAAGGAAATCAAGGCTCCTTTCATGTTTGATGTGCCACACGGAATTGCTCTGCACACAGTGCAGGGGAATCGGGCCTCATTTTGCTTCGAGCGGGAAGTCTCATGGTTTTTCTCGAGTTGCGGCGGGAACCTGGGGTATATTCTCGAGTTACGACGGGGATGGCCCTTCCACCCTCGTGTTTGTACATCGACGTCAGGACTCCTGCCTAGTTGCGAGGGACAACTCGGGATTCTCCTTGAGGCTTGGCAGGGCAATTGGGACGCCTCTCCAGCTGAGGCAGGAGACCAAGTGTCCCTTTCCCCGTGCCACAGGAATCCTGGGACTCCTATCAAGTTTCACGAGGAATCAGGCATCGTCTCCTTTGGAGGCACTGATCTCCGGGTACCTCTGGAGTTTTCAGAGGATGTGAGGCCTCCGGTCGCGATGACGTGGTGAACTAGGTCTTTCTCTGTGGTCTCCACAGGGGATTCAGACATCCTTTCGTCTTGGGAGATGCAAGACGAGCCTGCATTCAAGTCACTGCAGGGATATCCGGCCTTATTTCGAGTCAGGGCATCCCGGTATCCATTCGACTAGAGGCCGCAAACTCAGGGTCCCTCTCACATACCTAGAGCTGAGAGAAGCCTCCTCTTGAGGTGCTTGTGGTAAGGTGGTATTCCCCTGGAGTCGAAGCCAGGGACTAACCCCTCATCTCGAGTTGATTTTTGGTCCACGGAGCTCTTTCGTGTTGCTACAGTGACCTCAGGATCCCTCTCGCCTTGAAACAGTGTTCTTGGGGTTTCTCTGGAGTGCCATCAAGTAAATCAAGGCTCCTTGCATGTGTGATGTGCAACACGGAATTGCTCTGCAAGGAGTGCAGGGGAATCGGGCCTCATTTTGCTTCGAGCGGGAAGTCTCATGGTTTTTCTCGAGTTGCGGCGGGAACCTGGGGTGTATTCTCGAGTTACGACGGGGATGGCCCTTCCACCCTCGTGTTTGTACATCGACGTCAGGACTCCTGCCTAGTTGCGAGGGACAACTCGGGATTCTCCTAGAGGCTTGGCAGGGCAATTGGGACGCCTCTCCAGCTGAGGCGGGAGACCAAGGGTCCCTTTCCACGTGCCACAGGAATCCTGGGACTCCTATCAAGTTTCACGACGAGTCAGGCATCGTCTCCTTTGGAGGCACTGATCTCCGCATACCCTGGAGTTTTCAAAGGATGTGAGGCCTCCGGTCGCGATGAGGTGGGGAACTAGGTCTTTCTCTGTGGTCTCCACAGGGGATTCAGACATCCTTTCGTCTTGGGAGATGCAAGACGAGCCTGCATTCAAGTCACTGCAGGGATATCCGGCCTTATTTCGAGTCAGGGCATCCCGGTATCCATTCGACTAGAGGCTGCAAACTCAGGGTCCCTCTCACATACCTAGAGCTGAGAGAAGCCTCCTCTTGAGGTGCTTGTGGTAAGGTGGTATTCCTCTGGAGTGGAAGCCAGGGACTAACCCCTCATCTCGAGTTGATTTTTGGTCCACGGAGCTCTTTTGTGTTGCTACAGTGACCTCAGGATCCCTCTAGCCTTGAAACAGTGTTCTTGGGGTTTCTCTGGAGTGCCATGAAGGAAATCAAGGCTCCTTTCATGTGTGATGTGCAACACGGAATTGCTCTGCACGCAGTGCAGGGGAATCGGGCCTCATCTCGCGGCGCGGCGGAAGTCTCATGGTTTTTCTCGAGTTGCGGCGGGAACCTGGGGTATATTTTCGAGTTACGTCGGGGATGGCCCTTCCACCTACATGTTTGTTCAGCGACGTCAGGACTCCTGCCTAGTTGCGAGGGACAACTCGGGATTCTCCTCGAGGCTTGGCAGGGCAATTGGGACGCCTCTCCAGCTAAGGCGGGAGACCAAGGGTCCCTTTCCACGTGCCACAGGAATCCTGGGACTCCTATCAAGTTTCACGAGGAGTCAGGCATCGTCTCGTTTGGAGGCACTGTTCTCCGCGTACCTCTGGAGTTTTCAAAGGATGTGAGGCCTCCGGTCGTGATGAGGTGTTGAACTAGGTGTTTCTCTGTGGTCTCCACAGGGGATTCAGACATCCTTTCGTCTTGGGAGATGCAAGACGAGCCTGCATTCAAGTCACTGCAGGGATATCCGGCCTTATTTCGAGTCAGGGCATCGCGGTGTCCATTCCACTTGAGGCCGCTAATTCAGGTTCCCTCTCACATACGTAGAGCTGAGAGAAGCCTCCTCTTGAGGTACTTGTGGTAAGGTGGTGTTCTTCTGGAGTCGAAGCCAGGGACTAAAATCTCATCTAAAGTTGATTTTTGGCCCACGGAGCTCTTTTGTGTTCCTACAGTGACCTCAGGATCCCTCTAGCCTTGAAACAGTGTTCTTGGGGTTTCTCTGGAGTGCCATCAAGGAAATCAAGGCTCCTTTCATGTGTGATGTGCAACACGGAATTGCTCTGCACGCAGTGCAGCGGAATCGGGCCTGATCTCGCGGCGAGGGGGAAGTCTCATGGTTTTTCTCGAGTTACGGCGGGAACCTGGGGTATATTCTCGAGTTACGACGGGGATGGCCCTTCCACACACGTGTTTGTTCAGCGACGTCAGAATTTCTGCCTAGTTGCGAGGGACAACTCGGGATTCTCCTCGAGGCTTGGCAGGGCAATTGGGACGCCTCTCCAGCTGAGGCGGGAGACCAAGTGTCCCTTTTCACGTGCCACAGGAATCCTGGGACTCCTATCAAGTTTCACGAGGAGTCAGGCATCATCTCCTTTGGAGGCACTGATCTCCGCGTACCTCTGGAGTTTTCAAAGGATGTGAGGACTCCGGTCGTCATGAGATGGGGAACTAGGTCTTTCTCTGTGGTCTCCACAGGGGATTCAGACATCCTTTTTTATTGGGAGATGCAAGACGAGCCTGCATTCAAGTCACTGCAGGGATATCCGGCCTTATTTCGAGTCAGGGCATCGCGGTGTTCATTCCCCTTGAGGCCGCAAAATCAGGGTCCCTCTCACATACCTAGAGCTGAGAGAAGCCTCCTCTTGAGGTGCTTGTGGTAAGGTGGTATTCCTCTGGAGTCGAAGCCAGGGACTACCCTCTCATCTCGAGTTGATTTTTGGTCCACGGAGCTCTTTTGTGTTGCTACAGTGACCTCAGGATTCCTCTAGCCTTGAAACAGTGTTCTTGGGGTTTCTCTGGAGTGCCATCAAGGAAATCAAAGCTCCTTTCATGTGTGATGTGCAACACGGAATTGCTCTGCACGCAGTGCAGGGGAATCAGGCCTCATCTCGCGGCGAGGGGGAAGTCTCATGGTTTTTCTAGAGTTTCGGTGGGAACCTGGGGTATATTCTCGAGTTACGACGGGGATGGCCTTTCCACCCACGTGTTTCTTCAGCGACGTCAGGACTCCTGCCTAGTTGCGAGGGACAACTCGGGATTCTCCTCGAGGCTTGGCAGGGCAATTGGGAGGCTTCTCCAGCTGAGGCGGGAGACCAAGGGTCCCTTTCCACGTGCCACAGGAATCCTGGGACTCGTATCAAGTTTCACGAGGAGTCAGGCATCGTCTCCTTTGGAGGCACTGATCTCCGCGTACCTCTGGAGTTTTCAAAGGATGTGAGGCCTCCGGTCGCGATGAGGTGGGGAACTAGGTCTTTTTCTGTGGTCTCCACCGGGGATTCAGACATCCTTTCGTCTTGGGAGATGCAAGACGAGCCTGCATTCAACTCACTGCAGGGATATCCGGCCTTATTTCAAGTCAGGGCATCGCACTGTCCATTCCACTTGAGACCGCAAACTCAGGGTCCCTCTCACATACCTAGAGCTGAGAGAAGCCTCTTCTTGAGGTGCTTGTGGTAAGGTGGTATTCCCCTGGAGTCGAAGCCAGGGACTAACCCCTCATCTCGAATTTTTTTGTCCACGGAGCTCTTTCTTGTTGCTACAGTGACCTCAGGATCCCTCTAGCCTGGAAACAGTGTTCTTGGGGTTTCTCTGGAGTGCCATCAAGGAAATCAAGGCTCCTTTCATGTTTCATGTGCAACACGGAATTGCTCTACACGCAGTGCAGGGGAATCGGGCCTCAGCTCGCGGCGAGGGGGAAGTCTCATGGTTTTTCTCGAGTTGCGGCGGGAACCTGGGGTATATTTTCGAGTTACGACGTGGATGGCCCTTCCACACACGTGTTTGTTCAGCGACGGCAGGACTCCTGCCTAGTTGCGAGGGACAACTCGGGATTCTCCTCGAGGCTTGGCAGGGCAATTGGGACGCCTCTCCAGCTGAGGCGGGAGACCAAGGGTCCCTTTTCACGTGCCACAGGAATCCTGGGACTCCTATCAAGATTCAGGAGGAGTCACGCATCGTCTCCTTTGGTGGCACGGATCTCTGCGTACCTCTGGAGTTATCAAAGGATGTGAGGCCTCTGGTCGCGATGAGTTGGGGAACTAGGTCTTTATCTGTGGTCTCCACAGGGGATTCAGACATCCTTTCGTCTTGGGAGATGCAAGACGAGCCTGCATTCAAGTCACTGCAGGGATATCCGGCCTTATTTCGAGTCAGGGCATCGCGGTGTCCATTCCACTTGAGGCCGCAAACTCAGGGTCCCTCTCACATACCTAGAGCTGAGAGAAGCCTCCTCTTGAGGTGCTTGTGGTAAGGTGGTATTCCTCTGGAGACGAAGTTAGGGACTAACCCCTCATCTCGAGTTGATTTTTGGTCCACGGAGCTCTTTCGTGTTGCTACAGTGACCTCAGGATCCCTTTAGCCTTGAAACAGTGTTCTTGGGTTTTCTCTGTAGTGCCATCAAGGAAATCAAGGCTCCTTTCATGTGTGATGTGCAACACGGAATTGCTCTGCACGCAGTGCAGTGGAATCGGGCCTCATTTTGCGGCGAGGGGGAAGTCTCATGTTTTTTCTCGAGTTGTGGCAGGAACCTGGGGTATATTCTCGAGTTACGACGGGGATGGCCCTTCCACCCACGTGTTTGTTCAGCGACGTCAGGACTCCTGCCTAGTTGCGAGGGACAACTCGGTATTCTCCTCGAGGCTTGGCAGGGCAATTGGGACGCCTCTCCAGCTGAGGCGGGAGACCAAGTGTCCCTTTCCACGTGCCACAGGAATCCTGGGACTCCTATAAATTTTCACGAGAAGTCAGGCATCGTCTCCTTTGGAGGCACTGATCTCCGCGTACCTCTGGAGTTTTCAAAGGATGTGAGGCCTCCGGTCGCGATGAGGTGGGGAACTAGGTCTTTCTTTGTGGTCTCCACAGGGGATTCAGACATCCTTTCATCTTGTGAGATGCAAGACGAGCCTGCATTCAAGTCACTGCAGGGATATCCGGCCTTATTTCGAGTCAGGGCATCGCGGTGTCCATTCCACTTGAGGCCGCAAACTCAGGGTCCCTCTCACATAGCTAGAGCTGAGAGAAGCCTCCTCTTGAGGTGCTTGTGGTAAGGTGGTATTCCTCTGAAGTCGAAACCAGGGACTAACCTCTCATCTCGAGTTGATTTTTGGTCCACGGAGCTCTTTCGTGTTGCTACAGTGACCTCGGGATCCCTCTAGCCTTGAAACAGTGTTCTTGGTGTTTCTCTGGAGTGCCATCAAGGAAATCAAGGCTCGTTTCATGTTTGATGTGCCACACGGAATTGCTCTGCACACAGTGCAGGGGAATCGGGCCTCATCTTGCAGCGAGGGGGACGTCTAATGGTTTTTCTCGAGTTGCGGCGGGAACCTGGGCTGTATTCTCGAGTTACGACGGGGATGGCCCTTCCAGCCACGTGTTTGTTCAGCGACGTCAGGACTCCTGCCTAGTTGCGAGGGAAAACTCGGGATTCTCCTCGAGGCTTGGCAGGGCAACTGGGATGCCTCTCCAGCTGAGGCGGGAGACCAAGGGTCCCTTTCCACGTGCCACAGGAATCCTGGGACTCCTATCAAGTTTCACGAGGAGTCAGGCCTCGTCTCCTTTGGAGGCACTGATCTCCGCGTACCTCTGGAGTTTTCAAAGGTTGTGAGGCCTCCGGTCGCGATGAGGTGGGGAACTAGGTCTTTCTCTGTGGTCTCCACAGGGGATTCAGACATCCTTTCGTCTTGGGAGATGCAAGACGACCCTGCATTCAACTCACTGCAGGGATATCCGGCCTTATTTCGAGTCAGGGAATCGGGGTGTCCATTCCACTTGAGGCTGCAAACTCAGGCTCCCTCTCACATACCTATAGCTGAGAGAAGCCTCCTATTGAGGTGCTTATGGTAAGCTGGTATTCCTCTGGAGTCGAAGCCAGGGACTAACCTCTCATCTCGAGTTGATTCTTGGTCCACGGAGTTCTTTTGTGTTGCTACAGTGACCTCAGGATCCCTCTAGCCTTTAAATAGTGTTCTTGTGGTTTCTCTGGAGTGCCATCAAGGAAATCAAGGCTCCTTTCATGTGTGATGTGCAACACGGAATTGCTCTGCACGCAGTGCAGGGGAATCGGGCCTCATCTCGCGGCGCGGCGGAAGTCTCATGGTTTTTCTCGAGTTGCGGCGGGAACCTGGGGTATATTCTCGAGTTACGACAGGGATGGCCCTTCCACACACTTGTTTGTTCAGCGACGGCAGGACTCCTGCCTAGTTGCGAGGGACAACTCGGGATTCTCCTAGAGGCTTGGCAGGGCAATTGGGACGCCTCTCCAGCTGAGGCGGGAGACCAAGGGTCCCTTTCCACGTGCCACAGGAATCCTGGGACTCCTATCAAGTTTCACGAGGAGTCAGGCATCATCTCCTTTGGAGGCACTGATCTCCGCATACCTCTGGAGTTTTCAAAGGATGTGAGGCCTCCGGTCGCGATGAGGTGGGGAACTAGGTCTTTCTCTGTGGTCTCCACAGGGGATTCAGACATCCTTTCGTCTTGTGAGATGCAAGACGAGCCTGCATTCAAGTCACTGCAGGGATATCCGGCCTTATTTCGAGTCAGGGCATCGCGGTGTCCATTCCACTTGAGGCCGCAAACTCAGGGTCCCTCTCACATAGCTAGAGCTGAGAAAAGCCTCCTCTTGAGGTGCTTGTGGTAAGGTGGTATTCCTCTGAAGTCGAAACCAGGGACTAACCTCTCATCTCGAGTTGATTTTTGGTCCACGGAGCTCTTTCGTGTTGCTACAGTGACCTCGGGATCCCTCTAGCCTTGAAACAGTGTTCTTGGTGTTTCTCTGGAGTGCCATCAAGGAAATCAAGGCTCCTTTCATGTTTGATGTGCCACACGGAATTGCTCTGCACACAGTGCAGGGGAATCGGGCCTCATTTTGCTTCGAGCGGGAAGTCTCATGGTTTTTCTCGAGTTGCGGCGGGAACCTGGGGTATATTCTCGAGTTACGACGGGGATGGCCCTTCCACCCTCGTGTTTGTACATCGACGTCAGGACTCCTGCCTAGTTGCGAGGGACAACTCGGGATTCTCCTTGAGGCTTGGCAGGGCATTTGGGACGCCTCTCCAGCTGAGGCAGGAGACCAAGTGTCCCTTTCCCCGTGCCACAGGAATCCTGGGACTCCTATCAAGTTTCACGAGGAATCAGGCATCGTCTCCTTTGGAGGCACTGATCTCCGGGTACCTCTGGAGTTTTCAGAGGATGTGAGGCCTCCGGTCGCGATGACGTGGTGAACTAGGTCTTTCTCTGTGGTCTCCACAGGGGATTCAGACATCCTTTCGTCTTGGGAGATGCAAGACGAGCCTGCATTCAAGTCACTGCAGGGATATCCGGCCTTATTTCGAGTCAGGGCATCCCGGTATCCATTCGACTAGAGGCCGCAAACTCAGGGTCCCTCTCACATACCTAGAGCTGAGAGAAGCCTCCTCTTGAGGTGCTTGTGGTAAGGTGGTATTCCCCTGGAGTCGAAGCCAGGGACTAACCACTCATCTCGAGTTGATTTTTGGTCCACGGAGCTCTTTCGTGTTGCTACAGTGACCTCAGGATCCCTCTCGCCTTGAAACAGTGTTCTTGGGGTTTCTCTGGAGTGCCATCAAGTAAATCAAGGCTCCTTGCATGTGTGATGTGCAACACGGAATTGCTCTGCAAGGAGTGCAGGGGAATCGGGCCTCATTTTGCTTCGAGCGGGAAGTCTCATGGTTTTTCTCGAGTTGCGGCGGGAACCTGGGGTGTATTCTCGAGTTACGACGGGGATGGCCCTTCCACCCTCGTGTTTGTACATCGACGTCAGGACTCCTGCCTAGTTGCGAGGGACAACTCGGGATTCTCCTCGAGGCTTGGCAGGGCAATTGGGACGCTTCTCCAGCGGAGGCGGGAGACCAAGGGTCCCTTTCCACGTGCCACAGGAATCCTGGGACTCCTATCAAGTTTCACCAGGAGTCAGGCATCGTCTCCTTTGGAGGCACTGATCTCCGCGTACCTCTGGAGTTTTCAAAGGATGTGAGGCCTCCGGTCGCGATGACGTGGGGAACTAGGTCTTTTTCTGTGGTCTCCACAGGGGATTCAGACATCCTTTCATCTTGGGAGATGCAAGACAAGCCTGCATTCAAGTCACTGCAGGGATATCCGGCCTTATTTCGAGTCAGGGCATCGCGGTGTCCATTCCACTTGAGGCCGCAAACTCAGGGTCCCTCTCACATAGCTAGAGCTGAGAGAAGCCTCCTCTTGAGGTGCTTGTGGTAAGGTGGTATTCCTCTGGAGTCGAAGCCAGGGACTAACCTCTCATCTCGAGTTGATTTTTGGTCCACGGAGCTCTTTCGTGTTGCTACAGTGACCTCAGGATCCCTCTCGCCTTGAAACAGTGTTCTTGGGGTTTCTCTGGAGTGCCATCAAGGAAATCAAGGCTCCTTTCATGTGTGATGTGCAACACGGAATTGCTCTGCAAGGAGTGCAGGGGAATCGGGCCTCAGCTCGCGGCGAGGGGGAAGTCTCATGGTTTTTCTCGAGTTGCGGCGGGAACCTGGGTTATATTTTCGAGTTACGACGTGGATGGCCCTTCCACACACGTGTTTGTTCAGCGACGGCAGGACTCCTGCCTAGTTGCGAGGGACAACTCGGGATTCTCCTCGAGGCTTGGCAGGGCAATTGGGACGCCTCTCCAGCTGAGGCGGGAGACCAAGGGTCCCTTTTCACGTGCCACAGGAATCCTGGGACTCCTATCAAGATTCAGGAGGAGTCACGCATCGTCTCCTTTGGTGGCACGGATCTCTGCGTACCTCTGGAGTTATCAAAGGATATGAGGCCTCCGGTCGCGATGAGTTGGGGAACTAGTTCTTTATCTGTGGTCTCCACAGGGGATTCAGACATCCTTTCGTCTTGGGAGATGCAAGACGAGCCTGCATTCAAGTCACTGCAGGGATATCCGGCCTTATTTCGAGTCAGGGCATCGCGGTGTCCATTCCACTTGAGGCCGCAAACTCAGGGTCCCTCTCACATACCTAGAGCTGAGAGAAGCCTCCTCTTGAGGTGCTTGTGGTAAGGTGGTATTCCTCTGGAGACGAAGTTAGGGACTAACCCCTCATCTCGAGTTGATTTTTGGTCCACGGAGCTCTTTCGTGTTGCTACAGTGACCTCAGGATCCCTTTAGCCTTGAAACAGTGTTCTTGGGTTTTCTCTGTAGTGCCATCAAGGAAATCAAGGCTCCTTTCATGTGTGATGTGCAACACGGAATTGCTCTGCACGCAGTGCAGTGGAATCGGGCCTCATTTTGCGGCGAGGGGGAAGTCTCATGTTTTTTCTCGAGTTGCGGCGGGAACCTGGGGTATATTCTCGAGTTACGACGGGGATGGCCCTTCCACCCACGTGTTTGTTCAGCGACGTCAGGACTCCTGCCTAGTTGCGAGGGACAACTCGGTATTCTCCTCGAGGCTTGGCAGGGCAATTGGGACGCCTCTCCAGCTGAGGCGGGAGACCAAGTGTCCCGTTCCACGTGCCACAGGAATCCTGGGACTCCTATAAATTTTCACGAGAAGTCAGGCATCGTCTACTTTGGAGGCACTGATCTCCGCGTACCTCTGGAATTTTCAAAGGATGTGAGGCCTCCGGTCGCGATGAGGTGGGGAACTAGGTCTTTCTCTGTGGTCTCCACAGGGGATTCAGACATCCTTTCATCTTGTGAGATGCAAGACGAGCCTGCATTCAAGTCACTGCAGGGATATCCGGCCTTATTTCGAGTCAGGGCATCGCGGTGTCCATTCCACTTGAGGCCGCAAACTCAGGGTCCCTCTCACATAGCTAGAGCTGAGAAAAGCCTCCTCTTGAGGTGCTTGTGGTAAGGTGGTATTCCTCTGAAGTCGAAACCAGGGACTATCCTCTCATTTCGAGTTGATTTTTGGTCCACGGAGCTCTTTCGTGTTGCTACAGTGACCTCGGGATCCCTCTAGCCTTGAAACAGTGTTCTTGGTGTTTCTCTGGAGTGCCATCAAGGAAATCAAGGCTCGTTTCATGTTTGATGTGCCACACGGAATTGCTCTGCACACAGTGCAGGGGAATCGGGCCTCATCTTGCAGCGAGGGGGACGTCTAATGGTTTTTCTCGAGTTGCGGCGGGAACCTGGGCTGTATTCTCGAGTTACGACGGGGATGGCCCTTCCAGCCACGTGTTTGTTCAGCGACGTCAGGACTCCTGCCTAGTTGCGAGGGAAAACTCGGGATTCTCCTCGAGGCTTGGCAGGGCAACTGGGATGCCTCTCCAGCTGAGGCGGGAGACCAAGGGTCCCTTTCCACGTGCCACAGGAATCCTGGGACTCCTATCAAGTTTCACGAGGAGTCAGGCCTCGTCTCCTTTGGAGGCACTGATCTCCGCGTACCTCTGGAGTTTTCAAAGGTTGTGAGGCCTCCGGTCGCGATGAGGTGGGGAACTAGGTCTTTCTCTGTGGTCTCCACAGGGGATTCAGACATCCTTTCGTCTTGGGAGATGCAAGACGACCCTGCATTCAACTCACTGCAGGGATATCCGGCCTTATTTCGAGTCAGGGCATCGGTGTGTCCATTCCACTTGAGGCTGCAAACTCAGGCTCCCTCTCACATACCTATAGCTGAGAGAAGCCTCCTCTTGAGGTGCTTATGGTAAGCTGGTATTCCTCTGGAGTCGAAGCCAGGGACTAACCTCTCATCTCGAGTTGATTCTTGGTCCACGGAGTTCTTTTGTGTTGCTACAGTGACCTCAGGATCCCTCTAGCCTTGAAATAGTGTTCTTGTGGTTTCTCTGGAGTGCCATCAAGGAAATCAAGGCTCCTTTCATGTGTGATGTGCAACACGGAATTGCTCTGCACGCAGTGCAGGGGAATCGGGCCTCATCTCGCGGCGCGGCGGAAGTCTCATGGTTTTTCTCGAGTTGCGGCGGGAACCTGGGATATATTCTCGAGTTACGACAGGGATGGCCCTTCCACACACTTGTTTGTTCAGCGACGGCAGGACTCCTGCCTAGTTGCGAGGGACAACTCGGGATTCTCCTAGAGGCTTGGCAGGGCAATTGGGACGCCTCTCCAGCTGAGGCGGGAGACCAAGGGTCCCTTTCCACGTGCCACAGGAATCCTGGGACTCCTATCAAGTTTCACGAGGAGCCAGGCATCATCTCCTTTGGAGGCACTGATCTCCGCATACCTCTGGAGTTTTCAAAGGATGTGAGGCCTCCGGTCGCGATGAGGTGGGGAACTAGGTCTTTCTCTGTGGTCTCCACAGGGGATTCAGACATCCTTTCGTCTTGTGAGATGCAAGACGAGCCTGCATTCAAGTCACTGCAGGGATATCCGGCCTTATTTCGAGTCAGGGCATCGCGGTGTCCATTCCACTTGAGGCCGCAAACTCAGGGTCCCTCTCACATAGCTAGAGCTGAGAAAAGCCTCCTCTTGAGGTGCTTGTGGTAAGGTGGTATTCCTCTGAAGTCGAAACCAGGGACTAACCTCTCATCTCGAGTTGATTTTTGGTCCACGGAGCTCTTTCATGTTGCTACAGTGACCTCGGGATCCCTCTAGCCTTGAAACAGTGTTCTTGGTGTTTCTCTGGAGTGCCATCAAGGAAATCAAGGCTCGTTTCATGTTTGATGTGCCACACGGAATTGCTCTGCACACAGTGCAGGGGAATCGGGCCTCATCTTGCAGCGAGGGGGACGTCTAATGGTTTTTCTCGAGTTGCGGCGGGAACCTGGGCTGTATTCTCGAGTTACGACGGGGATGGCCCTTCCAGCCACGTGTTTGTTCAGCGACGTCAGGACTCCTGCCTAGTTGCGAGGGAAAACTCGGGATTCTCCTCGAGGCTTGGCAGGGCAACTGGGATGCCTCTCCAGCTGAGGCGGGAGACCAAGGGTCCCTTTCCACGTGCCACAGGAATCCTGGGACTCCTATCAAGTTTCACGAGGAGTCAGGCCTCGTCTCCTTTGGAGGCACTGATCTCCGCGTACCTCTGGAGTTTTCAAAGGTTGTGAGGCCTCCGGTCGCGATGAGGTGGGGAACTAGGTCTTTCTCTGTGGTCTCCACAGGGGATTCAGACATCCTTTCGTCTTGGGAGATGCAAGAGGACCCTGCATTCAACTCACTGCAGGGATATCCGGCCTTATTTCGAGTCAGGGCATCGGGGTGTCCATTCCACTTGAGGCTGCAAACTCAGGCTCCCTCTCACATACCTATAGCTGAGAGAAGCCTCCTCTTGAGGTGCTTATGGTAAGCTGGTATTCCTCTGGAGATGAAGCCAGGGACTAACCTCTCATCTCGAGTTGATTCTTGGTCCACGGAGTTCTTTTGTGTTGCTACAGTGACCTCAGGATCCCTCTAGCCTTGAAATAGTGTTCTTGTGGTTTCTCTGGAGTGCCATCAAGGAAATCAAGGCTCCTTTCATGTGTGATGTGCAACACGGAATTGCTCTGCACGCAGTGCAGGGGAATCGGGCCTCATCTCGCGGCGCGGCGGAAGTCTCATGGTTTTTCTCGAGTTGCGGCGGGAACCTGGGGTATATTCTCGAGTTACGACAGGGATGGCCCTTCCACACACTTGTTTGTTCAGCGACGGCAGGACTCCTGCCTAGTTGCGAGGGACAACTCGGGATTCTCCTAGAGGCTTGGCAGGGCAATTGGGACGCCTCTCCAGCTGAGGCGGGAGACCAAGGGTCCCTTTTCACGTGCCACAGGAATCCTGGGACTCCTATCAAGTTTCACGAGGAGTCAGGCATCGTCTCCTTTGGAGGCACTGATCTCCGCATACCTCTGGAGTTTTCAAAGGATGTGAGGCCTCCGGTCGCGATGAGGTGGGGAACTAGGTCTTTCTCTGTGGTCTCCACAGGGGATTCAGACATCCTTTCGTCTTGGGAGATGCAAGACGAGCCTGCATTCAAGTCACTGCAGGGATATCCGGCCTTATTTCGAGTCAGGGCATCCCGGTATCCATTCGACTAGAGGCCGCAAACTCAGGGTCCCTCTCACATACCTAGAGCTGAGAGAAGCCTCCTCTTGAGGTGCTTGTGGTAAGGTGGTATTCCCCTGGAGTCGAAGCCAGGGACTAACCCCTCATCTCGAGTTGATTTTTAGTCCACGGAGCTCTTTCGTGTTGCTACAGTGACCTCAGGATCCCTCTCGCCTTGAAACAGTGTTCTTGGGGTTTCTCTGGAGTGCCACCAAGGAAATCAAGGCTCCTTGCATGTGTGATGTGCAACACGGAATTGCTCTGCAAGGAGTGCAGGGGAATCGGGCCTCATTTTGCTTCGAGCGGGAAGTCTCATGGTTTTTCTCGAGTTGCGGCGGGAACCTGGGGTGTATTCTCGAGTTACGACGGGGATGGCCCTTCCACCCTCGTGTTTGTACATCGACGTCAGGACTCCTGCCTAGTTGCGAGGGACAACTCGGGATTCTCCTCGAGGCTTGGCAGGGCAATTGGGACGCTTCTCCAGCGGAGGCGGGAAACCAAGGGTCCCTTTCCACGTGCCACAGGAATCCTGGGACTCGTATCAAGTTTCACCAGGAGTCAGGCATCGTCTCCTTTGGAGGCACTGATCTCCGCGTACCTCTGGAGTTTTCAAAGGATGTGAGGCCTCCGGTCGTGATGAGGTGGGGAACTAGGTCTTTTTCTGTGGTCTCCACAGGGGATTCAGACATCCTTTCATCTTGGGAGATGCAAGACAAGCCTGCATTCAAGTCACTGCAGGGATATCCGGCCTTATTTCGAGTCAGGGCATCGCGGTGTCCATTCCACTTGAGGCCGCAAACTCAGGGTCCCTCTCACATAGCTAGAGCTGAGAGAAGCCTCCTCTTGAGGTGCTTGTGGTAAGGTGGTATTCCTCTGGAGTCGAAGCCAGGGACTAACCCCTCATCTCGAGTTGATTTTTGGTCCACGGAGCTCTTTCGTGTTGCTACAGTGACCTCAGGATCCCTCTCGCCTTGAAACAGTGTACTTGGGGTTTCTCTGGAGTGCCATCAAGGAAATCAAGGCTCCTTTCATGTATGATGTGCAACACGGAATTGCTCTGCAAGGAGTGCAGGGGAATCGGGCCTCATTTTGCTTCGAGCGGGAAGTCTCATGGTTTTTCTCGAGTTGCGGCGGGAACCTGGGGTATATTCTCGAGTTACGACGGGGATGGCCCTTCCACCCTCGTGTTTGTACATCGACGTCAGGACTCCTGCCTAGTTGCGAGGGACAACTCGGGATTCTCCTCGAGGCTTGGCAGGGCAATTGGGACGCCTCTCCAGCTGAGGCAGGAGACCAAGGGTCCCTTTCCCCGTGCCACAGGAATCCTGGGACTCCTATCAAGTTTCACGAGGAATCAGGCATCGTCTCCTTTGGAGGCACTGATCTCCGGGTACCTCTGGAGTTTTCAGAGGATGTGAGGCCTCCGGTCGCGATGACGTGGGGAACTAGGTCTTTCTCTGTGGTCTCCAAAGGGGATTCAGACATCCTTTCATCTTGGGAGATGCAAGACGAGCCTGCATTCAAGTCACTGCAGGGATATCCGGCCTTACTTCGAGTCAGGGCATCGCGGTGTCCATTCCACTTGAGGCTGCAAACTCAGGGTCCCTCTCACATACCTAAAGCTGCGAGAAGCCTCCTCTTGAGGTACTTGTGGTAAGGTGGTGTTCTTCTGGAGTCGAAGCCAGGGACTAAAATCTCATCTCAAGTTGATTTTTGGCCCACGGAGCTCTTTTGTGTTCCTACAGTGACCTCAGGATCCCTCTAGCCTTGAAACAGTGTTCTTGGGGTTTCTCTGGAGTGCCATCGAGGAAATCAAGGCTCCTTTCATGTGTGATGTGCAACACGGAATTGCTCTGCACGCAGTGCAGCGGAATCGGGCCTGATCTCTCGGCGAGGGGGAAGTCTCATGGTTTTTCTCGAGTTGCGGCGGGAACCTGGGGTATATTCTCGAGTTACGACGGGGATGGCCTTTCCACACACGTGTTTGTTCAGCGACGTCAGAACTTCTGCCTAGTTGCGAGGGACAACTCGGGATTCTCCTCGAGGCTTGGCAGGGCAATTGGGACGCCTCTCCAGCTGAGGCGGGAGACCAAGTGTCCCTTTTCACGTGCCACAGGAATCCTGGGACTCCTATCAAGATTCAGGAGGAGTCAGGCATCGTCTCCTTTGGTGGCAGGGATCTCTGCGTACCTCTGGAGTTATCAAAGGATGTGAGGCCTCCGGTCGCGATGAGGTGGGGAACTAGGTCTTTCTCTGTGGTCTCCACAGGGGATTCAGACATCCTTTCGTCTTGGGAGATGCAAGACGAGCCTGCATTCAAGTCACTGCAGGGATATCCGGCCTTACTTCGAGTCAGGGCATCGCGGTGTCCATTCCACTTGAGGCCACAAACTCAGGGTCCCTCTCACATACCTAAAGCTGCGAGAAGCCTCCTCTTGAGGTGCTTGTGGTAAGGTGGTATTCCTCTGGAGACGAAGTTAGGGACTAACCCCTCATCTCGGGTTCATTTTTGGTCCACGGAGCTCTTTCGTTTTGCTACAGTGACCTCAGGATCCCTCTCGCCTTGAAACAGTGTTCTTGGGGTTTCTCTGGAGTGCCATCAAGGAAATCAAGGCTCCTTTCATGTGTGATGTGCAACACGGAATTGCTCTGCAAGGAGTGCAGGGGAATCGGGCCTCATTTTGCTTCGAGGGGGAAATCTCATGGTTTTTCTCGAGTTGCGGCGGGAACCTGGGGTATATTCTCGAGTTACGACGGGGATGGCCCTTCCACCCTCGTGTTTGTTCATCGACGTCAGGACTCCTGCCTAGTTGCGAGGGACAACTCGGGATTCTCCTCGAGGCTTGGCAGGGCAATTGGGACGCCTCTCCAGCTGAGGCGGGAGACCAAGTGTCCCTTTCCCCTGGCCACAGGAATCCTGGGACTCCTATCAAGTTTCACGAGGAGTCAGGCATCGTCTCCTTTGGAGGCACTGATCTCCGCGTACCTCTGGAGTTTTCAAAGGATGTGAGGACTCCGGTCGTCATGAGATGGGGAACTAGGTCTTTCCCTGTGGTCTCCACAGGGGATTCAGACATCCTTTCGTTTTGGGAGATGCAAGACGAGCCTGCATTCAAGTCACTGCAGGGATATCCGGCCTTATTTCGCGTCAGGGCATCGCGGTGTCCGTTTCACTTGAGGCCGCAAACTCAGGGTCCCTCTCACATACCTAGAGCTGAGAGAAGCCTCCTCTTGAGGTGCTTGTGGTAAGGTGGTATACCTCTGGAGTCGAAGCCAGGGACTAACCTCTCATCTCGAGTTGATTTTTGGTCCACGGAGCTCTTTCGTGTTGCTACAGTGACCTCAGGATCCCTCTAGCCTTGAAACAGTGTTCTTGGGGTTTCTCTGGAGTGCCATCAAGGAAATCAAGGCTCCTTTTATGTGTGATGTGCAACACGGAATTGCTCTGCACGCAGTGCAGGGGAATCGGGCCTGATCTCGCGGCGAGGGGGAAGTCTCATGGTTTTTCTCGAGTTTCGGTGGGAACCTGGGGTATATTCTCGAGTTACGACGGGGATGGCCTTTCCACCCACGTGTTTCTTCAGCGACGTCAGGACTCCTGCCTAGTTGCGAGGGACAACTCGGGATTCTCCTCGAGGCTTGGCAGGGCAATTGGGACGCTTCTCCAGCTGAGGCGGGAGACCAAGGGTCCCTTTCCACGTGCCACTGGAATCCTGGGACTCGTATCAAGTTTCACCAGGAGTCAGGCATCGTCTCCTTTGGAGGCACTGATCTCCGCGTACCTCTGGAGTTTTCAAAGGATGTGAGGCCTCCGGTCGCGATGAGGTGGGGAACTAGGTCTTTCTCTGTGGTCTCCACAGGGGATTCAGACATCCTTTCGTCTTGGGAGATGCAAGACGACCCTGCATTCAACTCACTGCAGGGATATCCGGCCTTATTTCGAGTCAGGGCATCGGGGTGTCCATTCCACTTGAGGCTGCAAACTCAGGCTCCCTCTCACATACCTATAGCTGAGAGAATCCTCCTCTTGAGGTGCTTATGGTAAGCTGGTATTCCTCTGGAGTCGAAGCCAGGGACTAACCTCTCATCTCGAGTTGATTCTTGGTCCACGGAGTTCTTTTGTGTTGCTACAGTGACCTCAGGATCCCTCTAGCCTTGAAATAGTGTTCTTGTGGTTTCTCTGGAGTGCCATCAAGGAAATCAAGGCTCCTTTCATGTGTGATGTGCAACACGGAATTGCTCTGCACGCAGTGCAGGGGAATCGGGCCTCATCTCGCGGCGCGGCGGAAGTCTCATGGTTTTTCTCGAGTTGCGGCGGGAACCTGGGGTATATTCTCGAGTTACGACAGGGATGGCCCTTCCAGCCACGTGTTTGTTCAGCGACGGCAGGACTCCTGCCTAGTTGCGAGGGACAACTCGGGATTCTCCTAGAGGCTTGGCAGGGCAATTGGGACGCCTCTCCAGCTGAGGCGGGAGACCAAGGGTCCCTTTTCACGTGCCACAGGAATCCTGGGACTCCTATCAAGTTTCACGAGGAGTCAGGCATCATCTCCTTTGGAGGCACTGATCTCCGCATACCTCTGGAGTTTTCAAAGGATGTGAGGCCTCCGGTCGCGATGAGGTGGGGAACTAGGTCTTTCTCTGTGGTCTCCACAGGGGATTCAGACATCCTTTCGTCTTGTGAGATGCAAGACGAGCCTGCATTCAAGTCACTGCAGGGATATCCGGCCTTATTTCGAGTCAGGGCATCGCGGTGTCCATTCCACTTGAGGCCGCAAACTCAGGGTCCCTCTCACATAGCTAGAGCTGAGAAAAGCCTCCTCTTGAGGTGCTTATGGTAAGGTGGTATTCCTCTGAAGTCGAAACCAGGGACTAACCTCTCATCTCGAGTTGATTTTTGGTCCACGGAGCTCTTTCATGTTGCTACAGTGACCTCGGGATCCCTCTAGCCTTGAAACAGTGTTCTTGGTGTTTCTCTGGAGTGCCATCAAGGAAATCAAGGCTCGTTTCATGTTTGATGTGCCACACGAAATTGCTCTGCACACAGTGCAGGGGAATCGGGCCTCATCTTGCAGCGAGGGGGACGTCTAATGGTTTTTCTCGAGTTGCGGCGGGAACCTGGGCTGTATTCTCGAGTTACGACGGGGATGGCCCTTCCAGCCACGTGTTTGTTCAGCGACGTCAGGACTCCTGCCTAGTTGCGAGGGAAAACTCGGGATTCTCCTCGAGGCTTGGCAGGGCAATTGGGATGCCTCTCCAGCTGAGGCGGGAGACCAAGGGTCCCTTTCCACGTGCCACAGGAATCCTGGGACTCCTATCAAGTTTCACGAGGAGTCAGGCCTCGTCTCCTTTGGAGGCACTGATCTCCGCGTACCTCTGGAGTTTTCAAAGGTTGTGAGGCCTCCGGTCGCGATGAGGTGGGGAACTAGGTCTTTCTCTGTGGTCTCCACAGGGGATTCAGACATCCTTTCGTCTTGGGAGATGCAAGAGGACCCTGCATTCAACTCACTGCAGGGATATCCGGCCTTATTTCGAGTCAGGGCATCGGGGTGTCCATTCCACTTGAGGCTGCAAACTCAGGCTCCCTCTCACATACCTATAGCTGAGAGAAGCCTCCTCTTGAGGTGCTTATGGTAAGCTGGTATTCCTCTGGAGTCGAAGCCAGGGACTAACCTCTCATCTCGAGTTGATTCTTGGTCCACGGAGTTCTTTTGTGTTGCTACAGTGACCTCAGGATCCCTTTAGCCTTGAAATAGTGTTCTTGTGGTTTCTCTGGAGTGCCATCAAGGAAATCAAGGCTCCTTTCATGTGTGATGTGCAACACGGAATTGCTCTGCACGCAGTGCAGGGGAATCGGGCCTCATCTCGCGGCGCGGCGGAAGTCTCATGGTTTTTCTCGAGTTGCGGCGGGAACCTGGGGTATATTCTCGAGTTACGACAGGGATGGCCCTTCCACACACTTGTTTGTTCAGCGACGGCAGGACTCCTGCCTAGTTGCGAGGGACAACTCGGGATTCTCCTAGAGGCTTGGCAGGGCAATTGGGACGCCTCTCCAGCTGAGGCGGGAGACCAAGGGTCCCTTTTCACGTGCCACAGGAATCCTGGGACTCCTATCAAGTTTCACGAGGAGTCAGGCATCGTCTCCTTTGGAGGCACTGATCTCCGCATACCTCTGGAGTTTTTAAAGGATGTGAGGCCTCCGGTCGCGATGAGGTGGGGAACTAGGTCTTTCTCTGTGGTCTCCACAGGGGATTCAGACATCCTTTCGCCTTGGGAGATGCAAGACGAGCCTGCATTCAAGTCACTGCAGGGATATCCGGCCTTATTTCGAGTCAGGGCATCCCGGTATCCATTCGACTAGAGGCCGCAAACTCAGGGTCCCTCTCACATACCTAGAGCTGAGAGAAGCCTCCTCTTGAGGTGCTTGTGGTAAGGTGGTATTCCCCTGGAGTCGAAGCCAGGGACTAACCCCTCATCTCGAGTTGATTTTTGGTCCACGGAGCTCTTTCGTGTTGCTACAGTGACCTCAGGATCCCTCTCGCCTTGAAACAGTGTTCTTGGGGTTTCTCTGGAGTGCCACCAAGGAAATCAAGGCTCCTTGCATGTGTGATGTGCAACACGGAATTGCTCTGCAAGGAGTGCAGGGGAATCGGGCCTCATTTTGCTTCGAGCGGGAAGTCTCATGGTTTTTCTCGAGTTGCGGCGGGAACCTGGGGTGTATTCTCGAGTTACGACGGGGATGGCCCTTCCACCCTCGTGTTTGTTCAGCGACGTCAGGACTCCTGGCTAGTTGCGAGGGACAACTCGGGATTCTCCTCGAGGCTTGGCAGGGCAATTGGGACGCTTCTCCAGCGGAGGCGGGAGACCAAGGGTCCCTTTCCACGTGCCACAGGAATCCTGGGACTCGTATCAAGTTTCACCAGGAGTCAGGCATCGTCTCCTTTGGAGGCACTGATCTCCGCGTACCTCTGGAGTTTTCAAAGGATGTGAGGCCTCCGGTCGCGATGAGGTGGGGAACTAGGTCTTTTTCTGTGGTCTCCACAGGGGATTCAGACATCCTTTCATCTTGGGAGATGCAAGACAAGCCTGCATTCAAGTCACTGCAGGGATATCCGGCCTTATTTCGAGTCAGGGCATCGCGGTGTCCATTCCACTTGAGGCCGCAAACTCAGGGTCCCTCTCACATAGCTAGAGCTGAGAGAAGCCTCCTCTTGAGGTGCTTGTGGTAAGGTGGTATTCCTCTGGAGTCGAAGCCAGGGACTAACACCTCATCTCGAGTTGATTTTTGGTCCACGGAGCTCTTTCGTGTTGCTACAGTGACCTCAGGATCCCTCTCGCCTTGAAACAGTGTTCTTGGGGTTTCTCTGGAGTGCCATCAAGGAAATCAAGGCTCCTTTCATGTGTGATGTGCAACACGGAATAGCTCTGCAAGGAGTGCAGGGGAATCGGGCCTCATTTTGCTTCGAGCGGGAAGTCTCATGGTTTTTCTCGAGTTGCGGCGGGAACCTGGGGTATATTCTCGAGTTACGACGGGGATGGCCCTTCCACCCTCGTGTTTGTACATTGACGTCAGGACTCCTGCCTAGTTGCGAGGGACAACTCGGAATTCTCCTCGAGGCTTGGCAGGGCAATTGGGACGCCTCTCCAGCTGAGGCAGGAGACCAAGGGTCCCTTTCCCCGTGCCACAGGAATCCTGGGACTCCTATCAAGTTTCACGAGGAATCAGGCATCGTCTCCTTTGGAGGCACTGATCTCCGGGTACCTCTGGAGTTTTCAGAGGATGTGAGGCCTCCGGTCGCGATGACGTGGGGAACTAGGTGTTTCTCTGTGGTCTCCAAAGGGGATTCAGACATCCTTTCGTCTTGGGAGATGCAAGACGAGCCTGCATTCAAGTCACTGCAGGGATATCCGGCCTTACTTCGAGTCAGGGCATCGCGGTGTCCATTCCACTTGAGGCTGCAAACTCAGGGTCCCTCTCACATACCTAAAGCTGCGAGAAGCCTCCTCTTGAGGTACTTGTGGTAAGGTGGTGTTCTTCTGGAGTCGAAGCCAGGGACTAAAATCTCATCTCAAGTTGATTTTTGGCCCACGGAGCTCTTTTGTGTTCCTACAGTGACCTCAGGATCCCTCTAGCCTTGAAACAGTGTTCTTGGGGTTTCTCTGGAGTGCCATCGAGGAAATCAAGGCTCCTTTCATGTGTGATGTGCAACACGGAATTGCTCTGCACGCAGTGCAGCGGAATCGGGCCTGATCTCTCGGCGAGGGGGAAGTCTCATGGTTTTTCTCGAGTTGCGGCGGGAACCTGGGGTATATTCTCGAGTTACGACGGGGATGGCCCTTCCACACACGTGTTTGTTCAGCGACGTCAGAACTTCTGCCTAGTTGCGAGGGACAACTCGGGATTCTCCTCGAGGCTTGGCAGGGCAATTGGGACGCCTCTCCAGCTGAGGCGGGAGACCAAGTGTCCCTTTTCACGTGCCACAGGAATCCTGGGACTCCTATCAAGATTCAGGAGGAGTCAGGCATCGTCTCCTTTGGTGGCAGGGATCTCTGCGTACCTCTGGAGTTATCAAAGGATGTGAGGCCTCCGGTCGCGATGAGGTGGGGAACTAGGTCTTTCTCTGTGGTCTCCACAGGGGATTCAGACATCCTTTCGTCTTGGGAGATGCAAGACGAGCCTGCATTCAAGTCACTGCAGGGATATCCGGCCTTATTTCGAGTCAGGGCATCGCGGTGTCCATTCCACTTGAGGCCACAAACTCAGGGTCCCTCTCACATACCTAAAGCTGCGAGAAGCCTCCTCTTGAGGTGCTTGTGGTAAGGTGGTATTCCTCTGGAGACGAAGTTAGGGACTAACCCCTCATCTCGAGTTCATTTTTGGTCCACGGAGCTCTTTCGTGTTGCTACAGTGACCTCAGGATCCCTCTCGCCTTGAAACAGTGTTCTTGGCGTTTCTCTGGAGTGCCATCAAGGAAATCAAGGCTCCTTTCATGTGTGATGTGCAACACGGAATTGCTCTGCAAGGAGTGCAGGGGAATCGGGCCTCATTTTGCTTCGAGGGGGAAATCTCATGGTTTTTCTCGAGTTGCGGCGGGAACCTGGGGTATATTCTCGAGTTACGACGGGGATGGCCCTTCCACCCTCGTGTTTGTTCATCGACGTCAGGACTCCTGCCTAGTTGCGAGGGACAACTCGGGATTCTCCTCGAGGCTTGGCAGGGCAATTGGGACGCCTCTCCAGCTGAGGCGGGAGACCAAGTGTCCCTTTCCCCTGGCCACAGGAATCCTGGGACTCCTATCAAGTTTCACGAGGAGTCAGGCATCGTCTCCTTTGGAGGCACTGATCTCCGCGTACCTCTGGAGTTTTCAAAGGATGTGAGGACTCCGGTCGTCATGAGATGGGGAACTAGGTCTTTCCCTGTGGTCTCCACAGGGGATTCAGACATCCTTTCGTTTTGGGAGATGCAAGACGAGCCTGCATTCAAGTCACTGCAGGGATATCCGGCCTTATTTCGCGTCAGGGCATCGCGGTGTCCGTTTCACTTGAGGCCGCAAACTCAGGGTCCCTCTCACATACCTAGAGCTGAGAGAAGCCTCCTCTTGAGGTGCTTGTGGTAAGGTGGTATACCTCTGGAGTCGAAGCCAGGGACTAACCTCTCATCTCGAGTTGATTTTTGGTCCACGGAGCTCTTTCGTGTTGCTACAGTGACCTCAGGATCCCTCTAGCCTTGAAACAGTGTTCTTGGGGTTTCTCTGGAGTGCCATCAAGGAAATCAAGGCTCCTTTCATGTGTGATGTGCAACACGGAATTGCTCTGCATGCCGTGCAGGGGAATCGGGCCTGATCTCGCGGCGAGGGGGAAGTCTCATGGTTTTTCTCGAGTTGCGGCGGGAACCTGGGGTATATTCTCGAGTTACGACGGGGATGGCCCTTCCACCCACGTGTTTGTTCAGCAACGGCAGGACTCCTGCCTAGTTGCGAGGGACAACTCGGGATTCCCCTCGAGGCTTCGCAGGGCAATTGGGACGCCTCTCCAGCTGAGGCGGGAGACCAAGTGTCCCTTTCCCCTTGCCACAGGAATCCTGGGACTCCTATCAAGTTTCACGAGGAGTCAGGCATCGTCTCCTTTGGAGGCACTGATCTCCGCGTACCTCTGGAGTTTTCAAAGGATGTGAGGACTCCGGTCGTCATGAGATGGGGAACTAGGTCTTTCCCTGTGGTCTCCACAGGGGATTCAGACATCCTTTCGTCTTGGGAGATGCAAGACGAGCCTGCATTCAAGTCACTGCAGGGATATCCGGCCTTATTTCGCCTCAGGGCATCGCGGTGTTCATTCCCCTTGAGGCCGCAAAATCAGGGTCCCTCTCACATACCTAGAGCTGAGAGAAGCCTCCTCTTGAGGTGCTTGTGGTAAGGTGGTATTCCTCTGGAGTCGAAGCCAGGGACTACCCTCTCATCTTGAGTTGATTTTTGGTCCACGGAGCTCTTTTGTGTTGCTACAGTGACCTCAGGATCCCTCTAGCCTTGAAACAGTGTTCTTGGGGTTTCTCTGGAGTGCCATCAAGGAAATCAAGGCTCCTTTTATGTGTGATGTGCAACACGGAATTGCTCTGCACGCAGTGCAGGGGAATCGGGCCTGATCTCGCGGCGAGGGGGAAGTCTCATGGTTTTTCTCGAGTTTCGGTGGGAACCTGGGGTATATTCTCGAGTTACGACGGGGATGGCCTTTCCACCCACGTGTTTCTTCAGCGACGTCAGGACTCCTGCCTAGTTGCGAGGGACAACTCGGGATTCTCCTCGAGGCTTGGCAGGGCAATTGGGACGCTTCTCCAGTGGAGGCGCGAGACCAAGGGTCCCTTTCCACGTGCCACTGGAATCCTGGGACTCGTATCAAGTTTCACCAGGAGTCAGGCATCGTCTCCTTTGGAGGCACTGATCTCGGCGTACCTCTGGAGTTTTCAAAGGATGTGAGGCCTCCGGTCGCGATGAGGTGGGGAACTAGGTCTTTTTCTGTGGTCTCCACTGGGGATTCAGACATCCTTTCATCTTGGGAGATGCAAGACAAGCCTGCATTCAAGTCACTGCAGGGATATCCGGCCTTATTTCGAGTCAGGGCATCGCGGTGTCCATTCCACTTGAGGCCGCAAACTCAGGGTCCCTCTCACATAGCTAGAGCTGAGAGAAGCCTCCTCTTGAGGTGCTTGTGGTAAGGTGGTATTCCTCTGGAGTCGAAGCCAGGGACTAACCCCTCATTTCGAGTTGATTTTTGGTCCACGGAGCTCTTTCGTGTTGCTACAGTGACCTCAGGATCCCTCTCGCCTTGAAACAGTGTTCTTGGGGTTTCTCTGGAGTGCCATCAAGGAAATCAAGGCTCCTTTCATGTGTGATGTGCAACACGGAATTGCTCTGCAAGGAGTGCAGGGGAATCGGGCCTCATTTTGCTTCGAGCGGGAAGTCTCATGGTTTTTCTCGAGTTGCGGCGGGAACCTGGGGTATATTCTCGAGTTACGACGGGGATGGCCCTTCCACCCTCGTGTTTGTACATCGACGTCAGGACTCCTGCCTAGTTGCGAGGGACAACTCGGGATTCTCCTCGAGGCTTGGCAGGGCAATTGGGACGCCTCTCCAGCTGAGGCAGGAGACCAAGGGTCCCTTTCCCCGTGCCACAGGAATCCTGGGACTCCTATCAAGTTTCACGAGGAATCAGGCATCGTCTCCTTTGGAGGCACTGATCTCCGGGTACCTCTGGAGTTTTCAGAGGATGTGAGGCCTCCGGTCGCGATGACGTGGGGAACTAGGTGTTTCTCTGTGGTCTCCAAAGGGGATTCAGACATCCTTTCGTCTTGGGAGATGCAAGACGAGCCTGCATTCAAGTCACTGCAGGGATATCCGGCCTTACTTCGAGTCAGGGCATCGCGGTGTCCATTCCACTTGAGGCTGCAAACTCAGGGTCCCTCTCACATACCTAAAGCTGCGAGAAGCCTCCTCTTGAGGTACTTGTGGTAAGGTGGTGTTCTTCTGGAGTCGAAGCCAGGGACTAAAATCTCATCTCAAGTTGATTTTTGGCCCACGGAGCTCTTTTGTGTTCCTACAGTGACCTCAGGATCCCTCTAGCCTTGAAACAGTGTTCTTGGGGTTTCTCTGGAGTGCCATCAAGGAAATCAAGGCTCCTTTCATGTGTGATGTGCAACACGAAATTGCTCTGCACGCAGTGCAGCGGAATCGGGCCTGATCTCTCGGCGAGGGGGAAGTCTCATGGTTTTTCTCGAGTTGCGGCGGGAACCTGGGGTATATTCTCGAGTTACGACGGGGATGGCCCTTCCACACACGTGTTTGTTCAGCGACGTCAGAACTTCTGCCTAGTTGCGAGGGACAACTCGGGATTCTCCTCGAGGCTTGGCAGGGCAATTGGGACGCCTCTCCAGCTGAGGCGGGAGACCAAGTGTCCCTTTTCACGTGCCACAGGAATCCTGGGACTCCTATCAAGATTCAGGAGGAGTCAGGCATCGTCTCCTTTGGTGGCAGGGATCTCTGCGTACCTCTGGAGTTATCAAAGGATGTGAGGCCTCCGGTCGCGATGAGGTGGGGAACTAGGTCTTTCTCTGTGGTCTCCACAGGGGATTCAGACATCCTTTCGTCTTGGGAGATGCAAGACGAGCCTGCATTCAAGTCACTGCAGGGATATCCGGCCTTATTTCGAGTCAGGGCATCGCGGTGTCCATTCCACTTGAGGCCACAAACTCAGGGTCCCTCTCACATACCTAAAGCTGCGAGAAGCCTCCTCTTGAGGTGCTTGTGGTAAGGTGGTATTCCTCTGGAGACGAAGTTAGGGACTAACCCCTCATCTCGAGTTCATTTTTGGTCCACGGAGCTCTTTCGTGTTGCTACAGTGACCTCAGGATCCCTCTCGCCTTGAAACAGTGTTCTTGGGTTTTCTCTGGAGTGCCATCAAGGAAATCAAGGCTCCTTTCATGTGTGATGTGCAACACGGAATTGCTTTGCAAGGAGTGCAGGGGAATCGGGCCTCATTTTGCTTCGAGGGGGAAATCTCATGGTTTTTCTCGAGTTGCGGCGGGAACCTGGGGTATATTCTCGAGTTACGACGGGGATGGCCCTTCCACCCTCGTGTTTGTTCATCGACGTCAGGACTCCTGCCTAGTTGCGAGGGACAACTCGGGATTCTCCTCGAGGCTTGGCAGGGCAATTGGGACGCCTCTCCAGCTGAGGCGGGAGACCAAGTGTCCCTTTCCCCTTGCCACAGGAATCCTGGGACTCCTATCAAGATTCAGGAGGAGTCAGGCATCGTCTCCTTTGGTGGCAGGGATCTCTGCGTACCTCTGGAGTTATCAAAGGATGTGAGGCCTCCGGTCGCGATGAGGTGGGGAACTAGGTCTTTCTCTGTGGTCTCCACAGGGGATTCAGACATCCTTTCGTCTTGGGAGATGCAAGACGAGCCTGCATTCAAGTCACTGCAGGGATATCCGGCCTTATTTCGAGTCAGGGCATCGCGGTGTCCATTCCACTTGAGGCCGCAAACTCAGGGTCCCTCTCACATACCTAGAGCTGAGAGAAGCCTCCTCTTGAGGTGCTTGTGGTAAGGTGGTATTCCTCTGGAGTCGAAGCCAGGGACTAACCTCTCATCTCGAGTTGATTTTTGGTCCACGGAGCTCTATCGTGTTGCTACAGTGACCTCAGGATCCCTCTAGCCTTGAAACAGTGTTCTTGGGGTTTCTCTGGAGTGCCATCAAGGAAATCAAGGCTCCTTTCATGTGTGATGTGCAACACGGAATTGCTCTGCACGCCGTGCAGGGGAATCGGGCCTGATCTCGCGGCGAGGGGGAAGTCTCATGGTTTTTCTCGAGTTGCGGCGGGAACCTGGGGTATATTCTCGAGTTACGACGGGGATGGCCCTTCCACCCACGTGTTTGTTCAGCAACGGCAGGACTCCTGCCTAGTTGCGAGGGACAACTCGGGATTCTCCTCGAGGCTTGGCAGGGCAATTGGGACGCCTCTCCAGCTGAGGCGGGAGACCAAGTGTCCCTTTCCCCTTGCCACAGGAATCCTGGGACTCCTATCAAGTTTCACGAGGAGTCAGGCATCGTCTCCTTTGGAGGCACTGATCTCCGCGTACCTCTGGAGTTTTCAAAGGATGTGAGGACTCCGGTCGACATGAGATGGGGAACTAGGTCGTTCCCTGCGGTCTCCACAGGGGATTCAGACATCCTTTCGTCTTGGGAGATGCAAGCCGAGCCTGCATTCAAGTCACTGCAGGGATATCCGGCCTTATTTCGCGTCAGGGCATCGCGGTGTTCATTCCCCTTGAGGCCGCAAAATCAGGGTCCCTCTCACATACCTAGAGCTGAGAGAAGCCTCCTCTTGAGGTGCTTGTGGTAAGGTGGTATTCCTCTGGAGTCGAAGCCAGGGACTACCCTCTCATCTCGAGTTGATTTTTGGTCCACGGAGCTCTTTTGTGTTGCTACAGTGACCTCAGGATCCCTCTAGCCTTGAAACAGTGTTCTTGGGGTTTCTCTGGAGTGCTATCAAGGAAATCAAGGCTCCTTTCCTGTGTGATGTGCAACACGGAATTGCTCTGCACGCAGTGCAGGGGAATCGGGCCTCATCTCACGGCGAGGAGGAAGTCTCATGGTTTTTCTCGAGTTGCGGCGGGAACCTGGGGTATATTGTCGAGTTACGACGGGGATGGCCCTTCCACCCACGTGTTTGTTCAGCGACGGCAGGACTCCTGCCTAGTTGCGAGGGACAACTCGGGATTCTCTTCAAGGCTTGGCAGGGCAGTTGAGACGCCTCTTCAGCTGAGGCGGGAGATCAAGGGTCCCTTTCCACGTGCCACAGGAATCCTGGGACTCCTATCAAGTTTCACGAGAAGTCAGGCATCATCTCCTTTGGAGGCACTGATCTCTGCGTACCTCTGGAGTTTTCAAAGGATGTGAGGCCTCCGGTCGCCATGAGGTGGGGAACTAGGTCTTTCTCTGTGGTCTCCGCAGGGGTTCAGACGTCCTTTCATCTTGGGAGATGCAAGACGAGCCTGCATTCAAGTCACTGCAGGGACATCCGGCCTTATTTCGAGTCAGGGCATCGCGGTGTCCGTTCCACTTGAGGCCGCAAACTCAGGGTCCCTCTCACATACCTAGAGCTGAGAGAAGCCTCCTCTTGAGGTGCTTGTGGTAAGGTGGTATTCCTCTGGAGTCGAAGCCAGGGACTAACCTCTCATCTCGAGTTGATTTTTGGTCCACGGAGCTCTTTCGTGTTGCTACAGTGACCTCAGGATCCCTCTAGCCTTGAAACAGTGTTCTTGGGGTTTCTCTGGAGTGCCATCAAGGAAATCAAGGCTCCTTTCATGTGTGATGTGCAACACGGAATTGCTCTGCACGCCGTGCAGGGGAATCGGGCCTCATCTCGCGGCGAGGGGGAAGTCTCATGGTTTTTCTCGAGTTGCGGCGGGAACCTGGGGTATATTCTCGTGTTACGACGGGGATGGCCCTTCCACCCACGTGTTTGTTCAGCAACGGCAGGACTCCTGCCTAGTTGCAAGGGACAACTCGGGATTCTCCTCGAGGCTTGGCAGGGCAATTGGGACGCCTCTCCAGCTGAGGCAGGAGACCAAGGGTCCCTTTCCACGTGCCACAGGAATCCTGGGACTCCTATAAAGTTTCACGAGGAGTCAGGTATCGTCTCCTTTGGAGGCACTGATCTCCGCGTACCTCTGGAGTTTTCAAAGGATGTGAGGCCTCCGGTCGCCATGAGGTGGGGAACTAGGTCTTTCTCTGTGGTCTCCACAGGGGATTCAGACATCCTTTCATCTTGGGAGATGGAAGACGAGCCTGCATTCAAGTCACTGCAGGGATATCCGGCCTTATTTCGAGTCAGGGCATCGCGGTGTCCATTCCACTTGAGGCCGCAAAATCAGGGTCCCTCTCACATACCTAGAGCTGAGAGAAGCCTCCTCTTGAGGTGCTTGTGGTAAGGTGGTATTCCTCTGGAGTCGAAGCCAGGGACCACCCTCTCATCTCGAGTTGATTTTTGGTCCACGGAGCTCTTTCCTGTTGTTACAGTGACCTCAGGATCCCTCTAGCCTTGAAACAGTGTTCTTGGGTTTTCTCTAAAGTGCCATCAAGGAAATCAAGGCTCCTTTCATGTGTGATGTGCAACACGGAATTGCTCTGCATGCAGTGCAGGGGAATCGGGCCTCATCTCACGGCGAGGAGGAAGTCTCATGGTTTTTCTCGAGTTGCGGCGGGAACCTGGGGTATATTCTCGAGTTACGACGGGGATGGCCCTTCCACCCACGTGTTTGTTCAGCGACGTCAGGACTCCTGCCTAGTTGCGAGGGACAACTCGGGATTCTCCTCGAGGCTTGGCAGGGCAATTGGGACGCCTCTCCAGCTGAGGCGGGAGACCAAGGGTCCCTTTCCACGTGCCACAGGAATCCTGGGACTCCTATCAAGTTTCACGAGGAGTCAGGCATCGTCTCCTTTGGAGGCACTGATCTCCGCGTACCTCTGGAGTTTTCAAAATATGTGAGGCCTCCGGTCGCGATCAGGTGGGGAACTACGTCTTTCTCTGTGGTCTCCACAGGGGATTCAGACATCCTTTCGTCTTGGGAGATGCAAGACGAGCCTGCATTCAAGTCACTGCAGGGATGTCCGGCCTTATTTCGAGTAAGGGCATCGCGTTGTCCATTCCACTTGAGGCCGCAAACTCAGGGTCCCTCTCACATACCTAGAGCTGAGAGAAGCCTCCTCTTGAGGTGCTTGTGGTAAGGTGGTATTCCTCTGGAGTCGAAGCCAGGGACTAACCTCTCATCTCGAGTTGATTTTTGGTCCACGGAGCTCTTTCGAGTTGCTACAGTGACCTCAGGATCCCTCTAGCCTTGAAACAGTGTTCTTGGGGTTTCTCTGGAGTGCCATCAAGGAAATCAAGGCTCCTTTCATGTGTGATGTGCAACACGGAATTGCTCTGCAAGGAGTGCAGGGGAATCGGGCCTCATTTTGCTTCGAGCGGGAAGTCTCATGGTTTTTCTCGAGTTGCGGCGGGAACCTGGGGTATATTCTCGAGTTACGACGGGGATGGCCCTTCCACCCTCGTGTTTGTACATCGACGTCAGGACTCCTGCCTAGTTGCGAGGGACAACTCGGGATTCTCCTCGAGGCTTGGCAGGGCAATTGGGACGCCTCTCCAGCTGAGGCAGGAGACCAAGGGTCCCTTTCCCCGTGCCACAGGAATCCTGGGACTCCTATCAAGTTTCACGAGGAATCAGGCATCGTCTCCTTTGGAGGCACTGATCTCCGGGTACCTCTGGAGTTTTCAGAGGATGTGAGGCCTCCGGTCGCGATGACGTGGGGAACTAGGTGTTTCTCTGTGGTCTCCAAAGGGGATTCAGACATCCTTTCGTTTTGGGAGATGCAAGACGAGCCTGCATTCAAGTCACTGCAGGGATATCCGGCCTTACTTCGAGTCAGGGCATCGCGGTGTCCATTCCACTTGAGGCTGCAAACTCAGGGTCCCTCTCACATACCTAAAGCTGCGAGAAGCCTCCTCTTGAGGTACTTGTGGTAAGGTGGTGTTCTTCTGGAGTCGAAGCCAGGGACTAAAATCTCATCTCAAGTTGATTTTTGGCCCACGGAGCTCTTTTGTGTTCCTACAGTGACCTCAGGATCCCTCTAGCCTTGAAACAGTGTTCTTGGGGTTTCTCTGGAGTGCCATCGAGGAAATCAAGGCTCCTTTCATGTGTGATGTGCAACACGGAATTGCTCTGCACGCAGTGCAGCAGAATCGGGCCTGATCTCTCGGCGAGGGGGAAGTCTCATGGTTTTTCTCGAGTTGCGGCGGGAACCTGGGGTATATTCTCGAGTTACGACGGGGATGGCCCTTCCACACACGTGTTTGTTCAGCGACGTCAGAACTTCTGCCTAGTTGCGAGGGACAACTCGGGATTCTCCTCGAGGCTTGGCAGGGCAATTGGGACGCCTCTCCAGCTGAGGCGGGAGACCAAGTGTCCCTTTTCACGTGCCACAGGAATCCTGGGACTCCTATCAAGATTCAGGAGGAGTCAGGCATCGTCTCCTTTGGTGGCAGGGATCTCTGCGTACCTCTGGAGTTATCAAAGGATGTGAGGCCTCCGGTCGCGATGAGGTGGGGAACTAGGTCTTTCTCTGTGGTCTCCACAGGGGATTCAGACATCCTTTCGTCTTGGGAGATGCAAGACGAGCCTGCATTCAAGTCACTGCAGGGATATCCGGCCTTATTTCGAGTCAGGGCATCGCGGTGTCCATTCCACTTGAGGCCACAAACTCAGGGTCCCTCTCACATACCTAAAGCTGCGAGAAGCCTCCTCTTGAGGTGCTTGTGGTAAGGTGGTATTCCTCTGGAGACGAAGTTAGGGACTAACCCCTCATCTCGAGTTCATTTTTGGTCCACGGAGCTCTTTTGTGTTGCTACAGTGACCTCAGGATCCCTCTCGCCTTGAAACAGTGTTCTTGGGGTTTCTCTGGAGTGCTATCAAGGAAATCAAGGCTCCTTTCATGTGTGATGTGCAACACGGAATTGCTCTGCAAGGAGTGCAGGGGAATCGGGCCTCATCTCGCGGCGAGGGGGAAATCTCATGGTTTTTCTCGAGTTGCGGCGGGAACCTGGGGTATATTCTCGAGTTACGACGGGGATGGCCCTTCCACCCTCGTGTTTGTTCATCGACGTCAGGACTCCTGCCTAGTTGCGAGGGACAACTCGGGATTCTCCTCGAGGCTTGGCAGGGCAATTGGGACGCCTCTCCAGCTGAGGCGGGAGACCAAGTGTCCCTTTCCCCTAGCCACAGGAATCCTGGGACTCCTATCAAGTTTCACGAGGAGTCAGGCATCATCTCCTTTGGAGGCACTGATCTCCGCGTACCTCTGGAGTTTTCAAAGGATGTGAGGACTCCGGTCGTCATGAGATGGGGAACTAGGTCTTTCCCTGTGGTCTCCACAGGGGATTCAGACATCCTTTCGTCTTGGGAGATGCAAGACGAGCCTGCATTCAAGTCACTGCAGGGATATCCGGCCTTATTTCGCGTCAGGGCATCGCGGTGTCCGTTTCACTTGAGGCCGCAAACTCAGGGTCCCTCTCACATACCTAGAGCTGAGAGAAGCCTCCTCTTGAGGTGCTTGTGGTAAGGTGGTATTCCTCTGGAGTCGAAGCCAGGGACTAACCTCTCATCTCGAGTTGATTTTTGGTCCACGGAGCTCTTTCGTGTTGCTACAGTGACCTCAGGATCCCTCTAGCCTTGAAACAGTGTTCTTGGGGTTTCTCTGGAGTGCCATCAAGGAAATCAAGGCTCCTTTCATGTGTGATGTGCAACACGGAATTGCTCTGCACGCCGTGCAGGGGAATCGGGCCTGATCTCGCGGCGAGGGGGAAGTCTCATGGTTTTTCTCGAGTTGCGGAGGGAACCTGGGGTATATTCTCGAGTTACGACGGGGATGGCCCTTCCACCCACGTGTTTGTTCAGCGACGGCAGGACTCCTGCCTAGTTGCGAGGGACAACTCGGGATTCTCTTCAAGGCTTGGCAGGGCAGTTGAGACGCCTCTTCAGCTGAGGCGGGAGATCAAGGGTCCCTTTCCACGTGCCACAGGAATCCTGGGACTCCTATCAAGTTTAACGAGAAGTCAGGCATCGTCTCCTTTGGAGGCACTGATCTCTGCGTACCTCTGGAGTTTTCAAAGGATGTGAGGCCTCCGGTCGCCATGAGGTGGGGAACTAGGTCTTTCTCTGTGGTCTCCGCAGGGGTTCAGACGTCCATTCATCTTGGGAGATGCAAGACGAGCCTGCATTCAAGTCACTGCAGGGATATCCGGCCTTATTTCGAGCAGGGCATCGCGGTGTCCGTTCCACTTGAGGCCGCAAACTCAGGGTCCCTCTCACATACCTAGAGCTGAGAGAAGCCTCCTCTTGAGGTGCTTGTGGTAAGGTGGTATTCCTCTGGAGTCGAAGCCAGGGACTAACCTCTCATCTCGAGTTGATTTTTGGTCCACGGAGCTCTTTCGTGTTGCTACAGTGACCTCAGGATCCCTCTAGCCTTGAAACAGTGTTCTTGGGGTTTCTCTGGAGTGCCATCAAGGAAATCAAGGCTCCTTTCATGTGTGATGTGCAACACGGAATTGCTCTGCACGCAGTGCAGGGGAATCGGGCCTCATCTCGCGGCGAGGGGGAAGTTTCATGGTTTTTCTCGAGTTGCGGCGGGAACCTGGGGTATATTCTCGTGTTACGACGGGGATGGCCCTTCCACCCACGTGTTTGTTCAGCAACGGCAGGACTCCAGCCTAGTTGCAAGGGACAACTCGGGATTCTCCTCGAGGCTTGGCAGGGCAATTGGGACGCCTCTCCAGCTGAGGCGGGAGACCAAGGGTCCCTTTCCACGTGCCACAGGAATCCTGGGACTCCTATAAAGTTTCACGAGGAGTCAGGTATCGTCTCCTTTGGAGGCACTGATCTCCGCGTACCTCTGGAGTTTTCAAAGGATGTGAGGCCTCCGGTCGCCATGAGGTGGGGAACTAGGTCTTTCTCTGTGGTCTCCACAGGGGATTCAGACATCCTTTCATCTTGGGAGATGGAAGACGAGCCTGCATTCAAGTCACTGCAGGGATATCCGGCTTTATTTCGAGTCAGGGCATCGCGGTGTCCATTCCACTTGAGGCCGCAAAATCAGGGTCCCTCTCACATACCTAGAGCTGAGAGAAGCCTCCTCTTGAGGTGCTTGTGGTAAGGTGGTATTCCTCTGGAGTCGAAGCCAGGGACCACCCTCTCATCTCGAGTTGATTTTTGGTCCACGGAGCTCTTTCCTGTTGCTACAGTGACCTCAGGATCCCTCTAGCCTTGAAACAGTGTTCTTGGGGTTTCTCTGAAGTGCCATCAAGGAAATCAAGGCTCCTTTCATGTGTGATGTGCAACACGGAATTGCTCTGCATGCAGTGCAGGGGAATCGGGCCTCATCTCACGGCGAGGAGGAAGTCTCATGGTTTTTCTCGAGTTGCGGCGGGAACCTGGGGTATATTCTCGAGTTACGATGGGGATGGCCCTTCCACCCACGTGTTTGTTCAGCGACGTCAGGACTCCTGCCTAGTTGCGAGGGACAACTCGGGATTCTCCTCGAGGCTTGGCAGGGCAATTGAGACGCCTCTCCAGCTGAGGCGGGAGACCAAGGGTCCCTTTCCACGTGCCACAGGAATCCTGGGACTCCTATCAAGTTTCACGACGAGTCAGGCATCGTCTCCTTTGGAGGCACTGATCTCCGCGTACCTCTGGAGTTTTCAAAATATGTGAGGCCTCCGGTCGCGATCAGGTGGGGAACTAGGTCTTTCTCTGTGGTCTCCACAGGGGATTCAGACATCCTTTCGTCTTGGGAGATGCAAGACGAGCCTGCATTCAAGTCACTGCAGGGATGTCCGGCCTTATTTCGAGTAAGGGCATCGCGGTGTCCATTCCACTTGAGGCCGCAAACTCAGGGTCCCTCTCACATACCTAGAGCTGAGAGAAGCCTCCTCTTGAGGTGCTTGTGGTAAGGTGGTATTCCTCTGGAGTCGAAGCCAGGGACTAACCTCTCATCTCGAGTTGATTTTTGGTCCACGGAGCTCTTTCGTGTTGCTACAGTGACCTCAGGATCCCTCTAGCCTTGAAACAGTGTTCTTGGGGTTTCTCTGGAGTGCCATCAAGGAAATCAAGGCTCCTTTCATGTGTGATGTGCAACACGGAATTGCTCTGCACGCAGTGCAGGGGAATCGGGCCTCATCTCATGGCGAGGAGGAAGTCTCATGGTTTTTCTCGAGTTGCGGCGGGAACCGGGGTATATTCTCGAGTTACGAAGGGGATGGCCTTCCACCCAAGTGTTTGTTCAGCGACGTCAGAACTCCTGCCTAGTTGCGAGGGACAACTCGGGATTCTCCTTGAGGTTGGCAGGGCAATTGGGACGCCTCTCCAGCTGAGGCGGAAGACCAAGGGTCCCTATCCACGTGCCACAGGAATTCTGGGACTCCTATCAAGTTTCACGAGGAGTCAGGCATCGTCTCCTTTGGAGGCACTGATCTCCGTGTAACTCTGGAGTTTTCAAAGGATGTGAGCCCTCCGGTCGCGATGAGGTGGGGAACTAGGTCTTTCTCTGTGGTATCCACAGGGGATTCAGACATCCTTTCGTCTTGGGAGATGCAAGACGAGCCTGCATTCAAGTCACTGTAGGGATATCCGGCCTTATTTCGAGTCAGGGCATCGCGGTGTCGATTCCACTTGAGGCCGCAAACTCAGGGTCCCTCTCACATACCTAGAGCTGAGAGAAGCCTCCTCTTGAGGTGCTTGTGGTAAGGTGGTATTCCTCTGGAGTCGAAGCCAGGGACTAACCTCTCATCTCGAGTTGATTTTTGGTCCACAGAGTTCTTTCATGTTGCTACAGTGACCTCAGGTTCCCTCTAGCCATGAAACAGTGTTCTTGGGATTTCTCTGGAGTGCCATAAAGGAAATCAAGGCTTCTTTCATGTGTGATGTGCAACACGAAATTGCTCTGCCCGCAGTGCAGGGGAATCGGGCCTCATCTCGCGGCGAGGTGGAAGTCTCATGGTTTTTCTCGAGTTGCGGCGGGAACCTGGGGTATATTCTCGAGTTACGACGGGGATGGCCCTTTCAACCACGTGTTTGTTCACCGACGTCAGGACTCCTGCCTAGTTGCGAGGGAGAACTCGGGATTCTCCTCGAGGCTTGGCAGGGCAATTGGGACGCCTCTCCAGCTGAGGCAGGAGACCAAGGGTCCCTTTCCACGTGCACAGGTATCCTGGGACTCCTATCAAGTTTCACGAGGAGTCAGGCATCGTCTCCTTTGGAGGCACTGATCTCCGTGTACCTCTGGAGTTTTCAAAGGATCTGAGGCATCCGGTCGCGATGAGGTGGGGAACTAGGTCTTTCTCTGTGGTCTCCACAGGGGATTCAGACATCCTTTCGTCTTGGGAGATGCAAGACGAGCCTGCATTCAAGTCACTGCAGGGATATCCGGCCTTATTTCGAGCCAGGGCATCGCGGTGTCCATTCCACTTGAGGCCGCAAACTCAGGGTCCCTCTCACATACCTAGAGCTGAGAGAAGCCTGCTCTTGAGGTGCTTGTGGTAAGGTGGTATTCCTCTGGAGTCGAAGCCAGGGACTAACCTCTCATCTCGAGTTGATTTTTGGTCCACGGAGCTCTTTCATGTGGCTACCGTGACCTCAGGATCCCTCTAGCCTTGAAACAGTGTTCTTGGGGTTTCTCTGGAGTGCCATCAAGGAAATCAAGGCTCCTTTCATGTGTGATGTGCAACACGGAATTGCTCTGCACGCCGTGCAGGGGAATCGGGCCTCATCTCGCGGCGAGGGGGAAGTCTCCTGGTTTTTCTCGAGTTGCGGCGGGAACCTGGGGTATATTCTCGAGTTACGACGGGGATGGCCCTTCCACACACGTGTTTGTTCAGCGACGTCAGGGCTCCTGCCTAGTTGCGAGGGACAACTCGGGATTCTCCTCGAGGCTTGGCAGGGCAATTGGGACGCCTCTCCAGCTGAGGCGGGAGACCAAGGGTCCCTTTCCACGTGCCACAGGAATCCTGGGACTCCTATCAAGTTTCATGAGGAGTCAGGCATCGTCTCCTTTGGAGGCACTGATCTCCGCGTACCTCTGGAGTTCTCAAAGGATGTGAGGCCTCCGGTCGCGATGATGTGCGGAACTATGTCTTTCTCTGTGGTCTCCACAGGGGATTCAGACATCCTTTCGTCTTGGGAGATGGAAGACGAGCCTGCATTCAAGTCATTGCAGGGATATCCGGCCTTATTTCGAGTCAGGGCATCGTGGTGTCCATTCCACTTGAGGCCGCAAACTCAGGGTCCCTCTCACATACGTAGAGCTGAGAGAAGCCTCCTCTTGAGGTGCTTGTGGTAAGGTGGTATTCCTCTGGAGTCGAAGCCAGGGACTAACCTCTCATCTCGAGTTGATTTTTGGTCCATGGAGCTCTTTCGTGTTGCTACAGTGACCTCAGGATCCCTCTAGCCTTGAAACAGTGTTCTTGGGGTTTCTCTGGAGTGCCACCAAGGAAATCAAGGCTCCTTTCATGTGTGATGTGCAACACGGAATTGCTCTGCACGCAGTGCAGGGGAATCGGGCCTCATCTCGCGGCGAGGGGGAAGTCCCATGGTTTTTCTCGAGTTTCGGCGGGAACCTGGGGTATATTCTCGAGTTACGACGGGGATGGCCCTTTCAACCACGTGTTTGTTCAGCGACGTCAGGACTCCTGTCTAGTTGCGAGGGAAAATTCGGAATTCTCCTCGAGGCTTGGCAGGGCAATTGGGACGCCTCTCCAGCTGAGGCGGGAGACCAAGGGTCCCTATCCACGTGCACAGGAATCCTGGGACTCCTATCAAGTTTCACGAGAAGTCAGGCATCGTCTCCTTTGGAGGCACTGATCTCCGAGTACCTCTGGAGTTTTCAAAGGATGTGAGGTCTCCGGTCGCGATGAGGTGGGGAACTAGTTCTTTCTCTGTGGTCTCCCCAGGGGATTCAGACATCCTTTCGTCTTGGGAGATGCAAGACGAGCCTGCAATCAAGTCACTGCAGGGATATCCGACCTTATTTCGAGCCAGGGCATCGCGGTGTCCATTCCACTTGAGGCCGCAAACTCAGGGTCCCTCTAACTTACCTAGAGCTGAGAGAAGCCTCCTCTTGAGGTGCTTGTGGTAAGGTGGTATTCCTCTGGAGTCGAAGCCAAGAACTAACCTCTCATCTCGAGTTGATTTTTGGTCCACGGAGCTCTTTCGTTTTGCTACATTGACCTCAGGATCCCTCTAGCCTTGAAACAGTGTTCTTGGGGTTTCTCTGGAGTGCCACCAAGGAAATCAAGGCTCCTTTCATGTGTGATGTGCAACACGGAATTGCTCTGCACGCAGTGCAGGGGAATCGGGTCTCATCTCGCGGCGAGGGGGAAGTCTCATGGTTTTTCTCGAGTTGCGGCGGGAACCGGGGGTATATTCTCGAGTTACGACGGGGATGGCCCTTCCACCCACGTGTTTCTTCAGCGACGTCACGACTCCTGCCTAGTTGCGAGGGACAACTCGGGATTCTCCTCGAGGCTTGGCAGGGCAATTGGGACGCCTCTCCAGCTGAGGCGGGAGACCAAGGGTCCCTTTCCACGTGCCACAGGAATCCTGGGACTCCTATCAAGGTTCACGAGGAGTCAGGCATCGTCTCCTTTGGAGGCACTGATCTCCGCGTACCTCTGAAGTTTTCAAAGGATGTGAGGCCTCTGGTCGCGATGAGGTGGGGAACTAGGTCTTTCTCTGTGGTCTCCACAGGGGATTCAGACATCCTTTCTTCTTGGGAGATGCAAGACGAGCCTGCATTCAAGTCACTGCAGGGATATCCGGCCTTATTTCGAGTCAGGGCATCGCGGTGTCCATTCCACTTGAGGCCGCAAACTCAGGGCCCCTCACACACACCTAGAACTGAGAGAAGCCTCCTCTTGAGGTGCTTGTGGTAAGGTGGTATTCCTCTGGAGTCGAAGCCAGGGACTAACCTCTCATCTCGAGTTGATTTTTGGTCCACGGAGCTCTTTCATGTTGCTACAGTGACCTCAGGATCCCTTTAGCCTTGAAACAGTGTTCTTGGGATTTCTCTGGAGTGCCATCAAGGAAATCAAGGCTCCTTTCATGTGTGATGTGCAACACGGAATTGTTCTGCATGCAGTGCAGGGGAATCGGGCCTCATCTCGCGGCGAGGGGGAAGTCTCATGGTTTTTCTCGAGTTGCGGCAGGAACCTGGGCTATATTCTCGAGTTACGACGGGGATGGCCCTTCCAACCACGTGTTTGTTCAGCTACGTCTGGAATCCTGCCTAGTTGCGAGGGACAACACGGGGTTCTCCTCGAGGCTTGGCAGGGCAATTGGGACGCCTCTCCAGCTGAGGCGGGAGCCCAAGGGTCCCTTTCCACGTGCCACAGGAATCCTGGGACTCCTATCAAGTTTCACGAGGAGTCAGGCATCGTCTCCTTTGGAGGCACTGATCTCCGCGTACCTCTGGAGTTTTCAAAGTATGTGAGGCATCCGGTCGCGATGAGGTGGGGAACTAGGTCTTTCTCTGTGGTCTCCACAGGGGATTCAGACATCCTTTCGTCTTGGGAGATGCAAGACGAGCCTGCATTCAAGTCACTGCAGGGATATCCAGCCTTATTTCTAGTCAGGGCATCGCGGGGTCCATTCCAATTGAGGCTGCAAACTCAGGGTCCCTCACACATACCTAGAGCTGAGAGAAGCCTCCTCTTGAAGTGCTTGTGGTAAGGTGGTATTCCTCTGGAGTCGAAGCCAGGGACTAACCTCTCATCTCAAGTTGATTTTTGGTCCATGGAGCTCTTTCTTGCTGCTACAGTGACCTCAGGATCCCTCTAGCCTTGAAACAGTGTTCTTGGGGTTTCTATGGAGTGCCATCAAGGAAATCAAGGCTCCTTTCATGTGTGATGTGCAACACGGAATTGCTCTGCAGGCAGTGCAGGGGAATCGGGCCTCATCTCGCGGCGAGGGGGAAGTCTCATGGCTTTTCTCGAGTTGCGGCGGGAACCTGGGGTATATTCTCGAGTTACGACGGGGATGGCCCTTCCACCCACATGTTTCTTCAGCGACGTCACGACTCCTGCCTAGTTGCGAGGGACAACTCGGGATTCTCCTCGAGGCTTGTCAGGGCATTTGGGACGCCTCTCCAGCTGAAGCGGGAGACCAAGGGTCCCTTTCCACGTGCCACAGGAATCCTGGGACTCCTATCAAGTTTCACGAGGAGTCAGGCATCGTCTCCTTTGGAGGCACTGATCTCCGCGTACCTCTGGAGTTTTCAAAGGATGTGAGGCCTCTGGTCGCGATGAGGTGGGGAACTAGGTCTTTCTCTGTGGTCTCCACAGGGGATTCAGACATCCTTTCGTCTTGGGAGATGCAAGACGAGCCTGCATTCAAGTCACTGCAGGGATATCCGGCCTTATTTCGAGCCAGGGCATCGGGGTGTCCATTCCACTTGAGGCCGCAATCTCAGGGTCCCTCTCACATACCTAGAGCTGAGAGAAGCCTCCTCTTGAGGTGCTTGTGGTAAGGTGGTATTCCTCTGGAGTCGAAGCCAGGGACTAACCTCTCATCTCGAGTTGATTTTTGGTCCACGGAGCTCTTTCGTGTTGCTACAGTGACCTCAGGATCCCTCTAGCCTTGAAACAGTGTTCTTGGGGTTTCTCTGGAGTGCCATCAAGGAAATCAAGGCTCCTTTCATGTGTGATGTGCAACACGGAATTGCTCTGCACGCAGTGCAGGGGAATCGGGCCTCATCTCGCGGCGAAGGGGAAGTCTCATGGTTTTTCTCGAGTTGCGGCGGGAACCTGGGGTATATTCTCGAGTTACGACGGGGATGGCCCTTCCACCCACGTGTTTGTTCAGCGACGTCAGGACTCCTGCCTAGTTGCGAGGGACAACTCGGGATTCTCCTCGAGGCTTGGTAGGGCAATTGGGACGCGTCTCCAGCTGAGGCGGGAGACCAAGGGTCCCTTTCCACGTGCCACAGGAATCCTGGGACTCCTATCAAGATTCTCGAGGAGTCAGGCATCGTCTCCTTTGGAGGCACTGATCTCCGTGTACCTCTGGAATTTTCAAAGGATGTGAGGCCTCCGGTCGCGATGAGGTGGGGAACTAGGTCTTTCTCTGTGGTCTCCACAGGGGATTCAGACATCCTTTCGTCTTGGGAGATGCAAGACGAGCCTGCATTCAAGTCATTGCAGGGATATCCGGCCTTATTTCGAGCCAGGGCATCGGGGTGTCCACTCCACTTGAGGCCGCAATCTCAGGGTCCCTCTCACATACCTAGAGCTGAGAGAAGCCTCCTCTTGAGGTGCTTGTGGTAAGGTGGTATTCCTCTGGAGTCGATGCCAGGGATTAACCTCTCATCTCGAGTTGATTTTTGGTCCATGGAGCTCTTTCGTGTTGCTACAGTGACCTCAGGATCCCTCTAGCCTTGAAACAGTGTTCTTGGGGTTTCTCTGGAGTGCCATCAAGGAAATCAAGGCTCCTTTCATGTGTGATGTGCAACACGGAATAGCTCTGCACGCAGTGCAGGGGAATCGGGCCTCATCTCGCGGCGAAGGGGAAGTCTCATGGTTTTTCTCGAGTTGCGGCGGGAACCTGGGGTATATTCTCGAGTTACGACGGGGATGGCCCTTCCACACACGTCTTTGTTCAGCGACGTCAGGACTCCTGCCTAGTTGCGAGGGACAACTCGGGATTCTCCTCGAGGCTTGGCAGGGCAATTGGGACGCCTCTCCAGCTGAGGCGGGAGACCAAGGGTCCCTTTCCACGTGCCACAGGAATGCTGGGACTCCTATCAAGATTCTCGAGGAGTCAGGCATCGTCTCCTTTGGAGGCACTGATCTCCGCGTACCTCTGGAGTTTTCAAAGTATGTAAGGCCTCCAGTCGCGATGAGGTGGGGAACTAGGTCTTTCTCTATGGTCTCCACAGGGGATTCAGACATCCTTTCATCTTGGGAGATGCAAGACCAGCCTGCATTCAAGTCACTGCAGGGATATCCGGCCTTATTTCGAGCCAGGGCATCGCAGTGTCCATTCCACTTGAGGCCGCAAACTCAGGGTCCCTCTCACATACCTAGAGCTGAGAGAAGCCTCCTCTTGAGGTGCTTGTGGTAAGGTGGTATTCCTCTGCAGTCGAAGCCAGGGACTAACATCTCATCTCGAGTTGATTTTTGGTCCATGGAACTCTTTCGTGTTGCTACAGTGACCTCAGGATCCCTCTAACCTTGAAACAGTGTTCTTGGGGTTTCTCTGGAGTGCCATCAAGGAAATCAAGGCTCCTTTCATGTGTGATGTGCAACACGGAATTGCTCTGCACGCAGTACAGGGGAATCGGGCCTCATCTCGCGGCGAGGGGGAAGTCTCATGGCTTTTCTCGAGTTGCGGCGGGAACCTGGGGTATATTCTCGAGTTACGACGGGGATGGCCCTTCCACCCACGTGTTTCTTCAGCGACGTCACGACTCCTGCCTAGTTGCGAGGGACAACTCGGAATTCTCCTCGAGGCTTGGCAGGCCAATTGGGACGCCTCTCCAGCTGAGGAGGGAGACCAAGGGTCCCTTTCCACGTGCCACAGGAATCCTGGGACTCCTATCAAGGTTCACGAGGAGTCACGCATCGTCTCCTTTGGAGGCACTGATCTCCGCGTACCTCTGGAGTTTTCAAAGGATGTGAGGCCTCTGGTCGCGATGAGGTGGGGAACTAGGTCTTTCTCTGTGGTCTCCACAGGGGATTCAGACATCCTTTCTTCTTGGGAGATGCAAGACGAGCCTGCATTCAAGTCACTGCAGGGATATCCGGCCTTATTTCGAGTCAGGGCATCGCGGTGTCCATTCCACTTGAGGCCGCAAACTCATGGTCCCTCACACACACCTAGAACTGAGAGAAGCCTCCTCTTGAGGTGCTTGTGGTTAGGTGGTATTCCTCTGGAGTCGAAGCCAGGGACTAACCTCTCATCTCGAGTTGATTTTTGGTCCACGGAGCTCTTTCGTGTTGCTACAGTGACCTCAGGATCCCTCTAGCCTTGAAACAGTGTTCTTGGGGTTTCTCTGGAGTGCCACCAAGGAAATCAAGGCTCCTTTCATGTGTGATGTGCAACACGGAGTTGCTCTGCACGCATTGCAGGGGAATCGGGCCTCATCTCGCGGCGAGGGGAAAGTCTCATGGTTTTTCTCGAGTTGCGGCGGGATCCTGGGGTATATTCTCGAGTTACGACGGGGATGGCCCTTTCAACCACGTGTTTGTTCAGCGACGTCAGGACTCCTGCCTAGTTGCGAGGGACAACTCGGGATTCTCCTCGAGGCTTGGCAGGGCAATTGGGACGCCTCTCCAGCTGAGGCGGGAGATTAAGTGTCCCTATCCACGTCCACAGGAATGCTGGGACTCCTATCAAGATTCTCGAGGGGTCAGGCATCGTCTCCTTTGGAGGCACTGATCTCCGTGTACCTCTGGAGTTTTCAAAGTATGTGAGGCCTCCGGTCGCGATGAGGTGGGGATCTAGGTCTTTCTCTGTGGTCTCCACAGGGGATTCAGACATCCTTTCGTCTTGGGTGATTCAAGACGAGCCTGCATTCAAGTCACTGCAGGGATATCCGGCCTTATTTCGAGTCAGGGCATCGCAATGTCCATTCCACTTGAGGCCGCAAACTCAGGGTCCCTCTCACATACCTAGAGCTGAGAGAAGCCTCCTCTTGAGGTGCTTGTGGTAAGGTGGTATTCCTCTGAAGTCGAAGCCAAGGACTAACCTCTCATCTCGAGTTGATTTTTGGTCCACGGAGCTCTTTCGTGTTGCTACAGTGACCTCAGGATCCCTCTAGCCTTGAAACAGTGTTCTTGGGGTTTCCCTGGAGTGCCATCAAGGAAATCAAGGCTCCTTTCAAGTGTGATGTGCAACACGGAATTGCTCTGCACGCAGTGCAGGGGAATCGGGCCTCATATCACGGCGAGGGGAAAGTCTCATGGTTTTTCTCGAGTTGCGGCGGGAACCTGGGGTATATTCTCGAGTTACGACGGGAATGGCCCTTCCAACCACGTGTTTGTTCAGCGACGTCAGGACTCCTGCCTAGTTGCGAGGGACAATTCGGGATTCTCCTCGAGGCTTGGCAGGGCAATTGGGACGCCTCTCCAGCTGAGGCGGGAGACCAAGGGTCCCTTTCCACGTGCACAGGAATCCTTGGACTCCTATCAAGTTTCACGAGAAGTCAGGCATCGTCTCCTTTGGAGGCACTGATCTCCGCGTACCTCTGAAGTTTTCAAAGGATGTGAGGCATCCGGTCGTGATGAGGTGGGGAACTAGGTCTTTCTCTGTGGTCTCCACAGGGGATTCAGACATCCTTTCGTCTTGGGAGATGCAAGACGAGCCTGCATTCAAGTCACTGCAGGGATATCCAGCCTTATTTCGAGTCAGGGCATCGCGGTGTCCATTCCACTTGAGGTCGCAAACTCAGGGTAACTCTCACATACCTAGAGCTGAGAGAAGCCTCCTCTTGAAGTGCTTGTGGTAAGGTGGTATTCCTCTGGAGTCGAAGCCAGGGACTAACCTCTCATCTCGAGTTGATTTTTGGTCCATGGAGCTCTTTCGTGTTGCTACAGTGACCTCAGGATCCCTCTAACCTTGAAACAGTGTTCTTGGGGTTTCTCTGGAGTGCCATCAAGGAAATCAAGGCTCCTTTCATGTGTGATGTGCGACACGGAATTGCTCTGCACGCATTGCAGGGGAATCGGGCCTCATCTCTCGGCGAGTGGGAAGTCTCATGGCTTTTCTCGAGTTGCGGCCGGAACCTGGGGTATATTCTCGAGGTACGACGGGGATGGCCCTTCCACCCACGTGTTTCTTCAGCGACGTCACGACTCCTGCCTAGTTGCGAGGGACAACTCGGGATTCTCCTCGAGGCTTGGCAGGGCAATTGGGACGCCTCTCCACCTGAGGCGGGAGACCAAGGGTCCCTTTCCACGTGCCACAGGAATCCTGGGACTCCTATCAAGTTTCACGAGGAGTCAGGCATCGTCTCCTCTGGAGGAACTGATCTCCGCGTACCTCTGGAGTTTTCAAAGTATGTGAGGCATCCGGTCGCGAGGAGGTGGGGAACTAGGTCTTTCTCTGTGGTCTGCACAGGGTATTCAGACATCCTTTCGTCTTGGGAGATGCAAGACGAGCCTGCATTCAAGTCACTGCAGGGATATCCGGCCTTATTTCGAGTCAGGGCATCGCGGTGTCCATTCCACTTGAGGCTGCAAACTCAGGGTCCCTCTCACATACCTAGAGATGAGAGAAGCCTCCTCTTGAAGTGCTTGTGGTAAGGTGGTATTTCTCTGGAGTCGAAGCCAGGGACTAACCTCTCATCTCGAGTTGATTTTTGGTCCATGGAGCTCTTTTGTGTTGCTACAGTGACCTCAGGATCCCTCTAACCTTGAAACAGTGTTCTTGGGGTTTCTCTGGAGTGCCATCAAGGAAATCAAGGCTCCTTTCATGTGTGATGTGCAACACGGAATTGCTCTGCACGCAGTGCAGGGGAATCGGGCCTCATCTCGCAGCGAGGGGGAAGTCTCATGGTTTTTCTCGAGTTGCGGCGGGAACCTGGGGTATATTCTCGAATTACTACGGGGATGGCCCTTCCACCCAAGTGTTTGTTCAGCGACGTCAGGACTCCTGCCTAGTTGCGAGGGACAACTCGGGATTCTCCTCGAGGCTTGGCAGGGCAATTGGGACGCCTCTCCAGCTGAGGCGGGAGACCAAGGGTCCCTTTCCACGTGCACAGGAATCCTGGGACTCCTATCAAGTTTCACGAGGAGTCAGGCATCGGCTCCTTTGGAGTCACTGATCTCCGCGTACCTCTGAAGTTTTCAAAGGATGTGAGGCATCCGGTCGCGATGAGGTGGGGAACTAGGTCTTTCTCTGTGGTCTCCACAGGGGATTCAGACATCCTTTCGTCTTGGGGGATGCAAGACGAGCCTGCATTCAAGTCACTGCAGGGATATCCAGCCTTATTTCGAGTCAGGGCATCGCGGTGTCCATTCCACTTGAGGCTGCAAACTCAGGGTCCCTCACACATACCTAGAGCTGAGAGAAGCCTCCTCTTGAAGTGCTTGTGGTAAGGTGGTATTCCTCTGGAGTCGAAGCCAGGGACTAACCTCTCATCTCGAGTTGATTTTTGGTCCATGGATCTCTTTCGTGTTGCTACAGTGACCTCAGGATCCCTCTAACCTTGAAACAGTGTTCTTGGGGTTTCTCTGGAGTGCCATCAAGGAAATCAAGGCTCCTTTCATGTGTGATGTGCAACACGGAATTGCTCTGCACGCAGTGCAGGGGAATCGGGCCTCATCTCGCGGCGAGGGGGAAGTCTCATGGCTTTTCTCGAGTTGCGGCGGGAACCTGGGGTATATTCTCGAGTTACGACGGGGATGGCCCTTCCACCCACGTGTTTCTTCAGCGACGTCACGACTCCTGCCTAGTTGCGAGGGACAACTCGGGATTCTCCTCGAGGCTTGGCAGGGCAATTGGGACGCCTCTCCACCTGAGGCGGGAGACCAAGGGTCCCTTTCCACGTGCCACAGGAATCCTGGGACTCCTATCAGTTTCACGAGGAGTCAGGCATCGTCTCCTTTGGAGGCACTGATCTCCGTGTACCTCTGGAATTTTCAAAGGATGTGAGGCCTCCGGTCGCGATGAGGTGGGGAACTAGGTCTTTCTCTGTGGTCTCCACAGGGGATTCAGACATCCTTTCGTCTTGGGAGATGCAAGACGAGCCTGCATTCAAGTCACTGCAGGGATATCCGGCCTTATTTCGAGCCAGGGCATCGGGGTGTCCACTCCACTTGAGGCCGCAATCTCAGGGTCCCTCTCACATACCTAGAGCTGAGAGAAGCCTCCTCTTGAGGTGCTTGTGGTAAGGTTGTATTCCTCTGGAGTCGAAGCTAGGGACTAACCTCTCATCTCGAGTTGATTTTTGGTCCACGGAGCTCTTTCCTGTTGCTACAGTGACCTCAGGATCCCTCTAGCCTTGAAACAGTGTTCTTGGGGTTTCTCTGGAGTGCCATCAAGGAAATCAAGGCTCCTTTCATGTGTGATGTGCAACACGGAATAGCTCTGCACGCAGTGCAGGGGAATCGGGCCTCATCTCGCGGCGAAGGGGAAGTCTCATGGTTTTTCTCGAGTTGCGGCGGGAACCTGGGGTATATTCTCGAGTTACGACGGGGATGGCCCTTCCACACACGTCTTTGTTCAGCGACGTCAGGACTCCTGCCTAGTTACGAGGGACAACTCGGGATTCTCCTCGAGGCTTGGCAGGGCAATTGGGACGCCTCTCCAGCTGAGGCGGGAGACCAAGGGTCCCTTTCCACGTGCCACCGGAATGCTGGGACTCCTATCAAGATTCTCGAGGAGTCAGGCATCGTCTCCTTTGGAGGCACTGATCTCCGCGTACCTCTGGAGTTTTCAAAGTATGTAAGGCCTCCGGTCGCGATGAGGTGGGGAACTAGGTCTTTCTCTATGGTCTCCACAGGGGATTCAGACATCCTTTCATCTTGGGAGATGCAAGACGAGCCTGCATTCAAGTCACTGCAGGGATATCCGGCCTTATTTCGAGCCAGGGCATCGCAGTGTTCATTCCACTTGAGGCCGCAAACTCAGGGCCCCTATCACATACCTAGAGCTGAGAGAAGCCTCCTCTTGAGGTGCTTGTGGTAAGGTGGTATTCCTCTGGAGTCGAAGCCAGGGACTAACCTCTCATCTCGAGTTGATTTTTGGTCCACGGAGCTCTTTCTTGTTGCTACAGTGACGTCAGGATCCCTCTAGCCTTGAAACAGTGTTCTTGGGGTTTCTCTGTAGTGCCACCAAGGAAATCAAGGCACCTTTCATGTGTGATGTGCAACACGGAATTGCTCTGCACGCAGTGCAGGGGAATCGGGCCTCATCTCGCGGCGAGGGGGAAGTTTCATGGTTTTTCTGGAGTTGCGGCGGTAACCTGGGGTATATCTCGAGTTACGACGGGGATGGCCCTTCCACCCACGTGTTTGTTCAGCTTCGTCAGGACTCCTGCCTAGTTGCTAGGGACAACTCGGGATTCTCCTCGAGGCTTGGCAGGGCAATTGGGACGCCTCTCCAGCTGAGGCGGGAGACCAAGGGTCCCTTTCCACGTGCCACAGGAATCCTGGGACTCCTATCAAGTTTCACGAGGAGTCAGGCATCGTCTCCTTTGGAGGCACTGATCTCCGCGTACCTCTGGAGTTTTCAAAGGATGTGAGGCCTCTGGTCGCGATGAGGTGGGGAACTAGGTCTTTCTCTGTGGTCTCCACAGGGGATTCAGACATCCTTTCGTCTTGTGAGATGCAAGACGAGCCTGCATTCAAGTCACTGCAGGGATATCCGGCCTTATTTCGAGTCAGGGCATCGCGGTGTCCATTCCACTTGAGGCTGCAAACTCAGGGTCCCTCACACATACCTAGAACTGAGAGAAGCCTCCTCTTGAGGTGCTTGTGGTAAGGTGGTATTCCTCTGGAGTCGAAGCCAGGGACTAATCTCACATCTCGAGTTGATTTTTGGTCCACGGAGCTCTTTCGTGTTGCTACAGTGACCTCAGGATCCCTCTAGCCTTGAAACAGTGTTCTTGGGTTTTCTCTGTAGTGCCATCAAGGAAATCAAGGCTCCTTTCATGTGTGATGTGCAACACGGAATTGCTCTGCACGCAGTGCAGGGGAATCTGGCCTCATCTCGCGGCGAGGGGGAAGTCTCATGGTTTTTCTCGAGTTGCGGTGGGAACCTGGGGTATATTCTCGAGTTACGACGGGGATGGCCCTTCCACCCACGTGTTTGTTCAGCGACGTCAGGACTCCTGCCTAGTTGCGAGGGACAACTCGGGATTCTCCTCGAGGCTTGGTAGGGCAATTGGGACGCCTCTCCAGCTGAGGCGGGAGACCAAGGGTCCCTTTCCTCGTGTCACAGGAATCCTGGGACTCCTATCAAGATTCTCGAGGAGTCAGGCATCGTCTCCTTTGGAGGCACTGATCTCCGCGTACCTCTGGAGTTTTCAAAGTATGTAAGGCCTCCGGTCGCAATGAGGTGGGGAACTAGGTCTTTCTCTATGGTCTTCACAGGGGATTCAGACATCCTTTCATCTTGGGAGATGCAAGACGAGCCTGCATTCAAGTCACTGCAGGGATATCCGGCCTAATTTCGAGCCAGGGCATCGCAGTGTCCATTCCACTTGAGGCCGCAAACTCAGGGTCCCTCTCACATACCTAGAGCTGAGAGAAGCCTTCTCTTGAGGTGCTTGTGGTAAGGTGGTATTCCTCTGCAGTCGAAGCCAGGGACTAACCTCTCATCTCGAGTTGATTTTTGGTCCACGGAGCTCTTTCTTGTTGCTACAGTGACCTCAGGATCCCTCTAGCCTTGAAACAGTGTTTTTGGGGTTTCTCTGGAGTGCCATCAAGGAAATCAAGGCTCCTTTCATGTGTGATGTGCAACACGGAATTGCTCTGCACGCAGTGCAGGGGAATCGGGCCTCATCTCGCAGCGAGGGGGAAGTCTCATGGTTTTTCTCGAGTTGCGGCGGGAACCTGGGGTATATTCTCGAGTTACGACTGGGATGGCCCTTCCACCCACGTGTTTGTTCAGCGACGTCAGGACTCCTGCCTAGTTGCGAGGGACAACTCGGGATTCTCCTCGAGGCTTGGCAGGGCAATTGGGACGCCTCTCCAGCTGAGGCAGGAGACCAAGTGTCCCTTTCCACGTGCCACAGAAATCCTGGGAGTCCTATCAAGTTTCACGAGGAGTCAGGTATCGTCTCCTTGGGAGGCACTGATCTCCGCGTACCTCTGGAGTTTTCAAAGGATGTGAGGCCTCCGGTCGCGATGAGGTGGGGAACTAGGTCTTTCTCTGTGGTCTCCACAGGGGATTCAGACATCCTTTCGACTTGGGAGATGCAAGACGAGCCTGCATTCAAGTCACTGAAGGGATATCCGGCCTTATTTCGACTCAGGGCATCACGGTGTCCATTTCACTTGAGGCCGCAAACTCAGGGTCCCTCTCACATACCTAGAGCTGAGAGAAGCCTCCTCTTGAGGTGCTTGTGGTAAGGTGGCATTTCTCTGGAGTCGAAGCCAGGGAGTAACCTCTCATCTCGAGTTGATTTTTGGTCCACGGAGCTCTTTCGTGTTGCTACAGTGACCTCAGGATCCCTCTAGCCTTGAAACAGTGTTCTTGGGGTTTCTCTGGAGTGCCATCAAGGAAATCAAGGCTCCTTTCATGTGTGATGTGCAACACGGAATTGCTCTGCACGCAGTGCAGGGGAATCGGGCCTCATCTCGCGGCGAAGGGGAAGTCTCATGGTTTTTCTCGAGTTGCGGCGGGAACCTGGGGTATATTCTCGAGTTACGACGGGGATGGCCCTTCCACCCACGTCTTTGTTCAGCGACGTCAGGACTCCTGCCTAGTTGCGAGGGACAACTCGGGATTCTCCTCGAGGCTTGGTAGGGCAATTGGGACGCCTCTCCAGCTGAGGCGGGAGACCAAGGGTCCCTTTCCACGTGCCACAGGAATCCTGGGACTCCTTTCAAGATTCTCGAGGAGTCAGGCATCGTCTCCTTTGGAGGCACTGATCTCCGCGTACCTTTGGAGTTTTCAAAGTATGTAAGGCCTCCGGTCGCGATGAGGTGGGGAACTAGGTCTTTCTCTATGGTCTCCACAGGGGATTCAGACATCCTTGCATCTTGGGAGATGCAAGACGAGCCTGCATTCAAGTCACTGCAGGGATATCCGGCCTTATTTCGAGCCAGGGCATCGCAGTGTCCATTCCACTTGAGGCCGCAAACTCAGGGTCCCTCTCACATACCTAGAGCTCAGAGAAGCCTCCTCTTGAGGTGCTTGTGGTAAGGTGGTATTCCTCTGGAGTCGAAGCCAGGGACTAACCTCTCATCTCGAGTTGATTTTTGGTCCACGGAGCTCTTTCTTGTTGCTACAGTGACCTCAGGATCCCTCTAGCCTTGAAACAGTGTTCTTGGGGTTTCTCTGGAGTGCCATCAAGTAAATCAAGCCTCCTTTCATGTGTGATGTGCAACACGGAATTGCTCTGCACGCAGTGCAGGGGAATCGGGCCTCATATCGCGGCGAAGGGGAAGTCTCATGGTTTTTCTCCAGTTGCGGCGGGAACCTGGGGTATATTCTCGAGTTACGACGGGGATGGCCCTTCCAACCACGTGTTTGTTCAGCGACGTCAGGACTCCTGCCTAGTTGCGAGGGAGAACTCGGGATTCTCCTCGAGGCTTGGCAGGGCAATTGGGACGCCTCTCCAGCTGAGGCGGGAGACCAAGGGTCCCTTTCCACGTGCCACAGGAATCCTGGGACTCCTATCAAGTTTCACGAGGAGTCAGGCATCGTCTCCTTTGGAGGCACTGATCTCCGCGTACCTCTGGAGTTTTCAAAGGATGTGAGGCCTCCGGTCGCGATGTGGTGGGGAACTAGGTTTTTCTCTGTGGTCTCCACAGGGGATTCAGACATCCTTTCGTCTTGGGAGATGCAAGACGAGCCTGCATTCAAGTCACTGCAGGGATGTCCGGCCTTATTTCGAGTCAGGGCATCGCGGTGTCCATTCCACTTGAGGCTGCAAACTCAGGGTCCCTCACACATACCTAGAGCTGAGAGAAGCCTCTTCTTGAAGTGCTTGTGGTAAGGTGGTATTCCTCTGGAGTCGAAGCCAGGGACTAACCTCTCATCTCGAGTTGATTTTTGGTCCATGGAGCTCTTTCGTGCTGCTAGAGTGACCTCAGGATCCATCTAGCCTTGAAACAGTGTTCTTGGGGTTTCTCTGGAGTGCCATCAAGGAAATCAAGGCTCCTTTCATGTGTGATGTGCAACACGGAATTGCTCTGCACGCAGTGCAGGGGAATCGGGCCTCATCTCTCGGCGAGGGGGAAGTCTCATGGCTTTTCTCGAGTTGCGGCGGGAACCTGGGGTATATTCTCGAGTTACGACGGGGTTGGCCCTTCCACCCACGTGTTTCTTCAGCGACGTCACGACTCCTGCCTAGTTGCGAGGGACAACTCGGGATTCTCCTCGAGGCTTGGCAGGGCATTTGGGACGCCTCTCCAGCTGAGGCGGGAGACCAAGGGTCCCTTTCCACGTGCCACAGGAATCCTGGGACTCCTATCAAGTTTCACGAGGAGTCAGGCATCGTCTCCTTTGGAGGCACTGATCTCCGCGTACCTCTGGAGTTTTCAAAGGATGTGAGGCCTCTGGTCGCGATGAGGTGGGGAACTAGGTCTTTCTCTGTGGTCTCCACAGGGGATTCAGACATCCTTTCGTCTTGGGAGATGCAAGACGAGCCTGCATTCAAGTCACTGCAGGGATATCCGGCCTTATTTCGAGTCAGGGCATCGCGGTGTCCATTCCACTTGAGGCTGCAAACTCAGGGTCCCTCACACATACCTAGAACTGAGAGAAGCCTCCTCTTGAGGTGCTTGTGGTAAGGTGGTATTCCTCTGGAGTCGAAGCCAGGGACTAATCTCACATCTCGAGTTGATTTTTGGTCTACGGAGCTCTTTCGTGTTGCTACAGTGACCTCAGGATCCCTCTAGCCTTGAAACAGTGTTCTTGGGTTTTCTCTGTAGTGCCATCAAGGAAATCAAGGCTCCTTTCATGTGTGATGTGCAACACGGAATTGCTCTGCACACAGTGCAGGGGAATCTGGCCTCATCTCGCGGCGAGGGGGAAGTCTCATGGTTTTTCTCGAGTTGCGGTGGGAACCTGGGGTATATTCTCGAGTTACGACGGGGATGGCCCTTCCACCCACGTGTTTGTTCAGCGACGTCAGGACTCCTGCCTAGTTGCGAGGGACAACTCGGGATTCTCCTCGAGGCTTGGCAGGGCAATTGGGACGCCTCTCCAGCTGAGGCAGGAGACCAAGTGTCCCTTTCCACGTGCCACAGAAATCCTGGGACTCCTATCAAGTTTCACGAGGAGTCAGGTATCGTCTCCTTGGGAGGCACTGATCTCCGCGTACCTCTGGAATTTTCAAAGGATGTGAGGCCTCCGGTCGCGATGAGGTGGGGAACTATGTCTTTCTCTGTGGTCTACACAGGTGATTGAGACATCCTTTCGTCTTGGGAGATGTAAGACGAGCCTACATTCAAGTCACTTCAGGGATATCCAGCCTTATTTCGAGTCAGGGCATCGCGGTGTCCATTCCACTTGAGGCCGCAAACTCAGGGTCCCTCTCACATACCTAGAGCTGAGAGAAGCCTCCTCTTGAGGTGCTTGTCGTAAGGTGGTATTCCTCTGGAGTCGAAGCCAGGGACTAACCTCTCATCTCGAGTTGATTTTTGGTCCACGGAGCTCTTTCTTGTTGCTACAGTGACCTCAGGATCCCTCTAGCCTTGAAACAGTGTTCTTGGGGTTTCTCTGGAGTGCCATCAAGGAAATCAAGCCTCCTTTCATGTGTGATGTGCAACACGGAATTGCTCTGCACGCAGTGCAGGGGAATCGGGCCTCATATCGCGGCGAAGGGGAAGTCTCATGGTTTTTCTCCAGTTGCGGCGGGAACCTGGGGTATATTCTCGAGTTACGACGGGGATGGCCCTTCCAACCACGTGTTTGTTCAGCGACGTCAGGACTCCTGCCTAGTTGCGAGGGAGAACTCGGGATTCTCCTCGAGGCTTGGCAGGGCAATTGGGACGCCTCTCCAGCTGAGGCGGGAGACCAAGGGTCCCTTTCCACGTGCCACAGGAATCCTGGGACTCCTATCAAGTTTCACGAGGAGTCAGGCATCGTCTCCTTTGGAGGCACTGATCTCCGCGTACCTCTGGAGTTTTCAAAGGATGTGAGGCCTCCGGTCGCGATGTGGTGGGGAACTAGGTTTTTCTCTGTGGTCTCCACAGGGGATTCAGACATCCTTTCGTCTTGGGAGATGCAAGACGAGCCTGCATTCAAGTCACTGCAGGGATGTCCGGCCTTATTTCGAGTCAGGGCATCGCGGTGTCCATTCCACTTGAGGCTGCAAACTCAGGGTCCCTCACACATACCTAGAGCTGAGAGAAGCCTCTTCTTGAAGTGCTTGTGGTAAGGTGGTATTCCTCTGGAGTCGAAGCCAGGGACTAACCTCTCATCTCGAGTTGATTTTTGGTCCATGGAGCTCTTTCGTGCTGCTAGAGTGACCTCAGGATCCATCTAGCCTTGAAACAGTGTTCTTGGGGTTTCTCTGGAGTGCCATCAAGGAAATCAAGGCTCCTTTCATGTGTGATGTGCAACACGGAATTGCTCTGCACGCAGTGCAGGGGAATCGGGCCTCATCTCTCGGCGAGGGGGAAGTCTCATGGCTTTTCTCGAGTTGCGGCGGGAACCTGGGGTATATTCTCGAGTTACGACGGGGTTGGCCCTTCCACCCACGTGTTTCTTCAGCGACGTCACGACTCCTGCCTAGTTGCGAGGGACAACTCGGGATTCTCCTCGAGGCTTGGCAGGGCATTTGGGACGCCTCTCCAGCTGAGGCGGGAGACCAAGGGTCCCTTTCCACGTGCCACAGGAATCCTGGGACTCCTATCAAGTTTCACGAGGAGTCAGGCATCGTCTCCTTTGGAGGCACTGATCTCCGCGTACCTCTGGAGTTTTCAAAGGATGTGAGGCCTCTGGTCGCGATGAGGTGGGGAACTAGGTCTTTCTCTGTGGTCTCCACAGGGGATTCAGACATCCTTTCGTCTTGGGAGATGCAAGACGAGCCTGCATTCAAGTCACTGCAGGGATATCCGGCCTTATTTCGAGTCAGGGCATCGCGGTGTCCATTCCACTTGAGGCTGCAAACTCAGGGTCCCTCACACATACCTAGAACTGAGAGAAGCCTCCTCTTGAGGTGCTTGTGGTAAGGTGGTATTCCTCTGGAGTCGAAGCCAGGGACTAATCTCACATCTCGAGTTGATTTTTGGTCTACGGAGCTCTTTCGTGTTGCTACAGTGACCTCAGGATCCCTCTAGCCTTGAAACAGTGTTCTTGGGTTTTCTCTGCAGTGCCATCAAGGAAATCAAGGCTCCTTTCATGTGTGATGTGCAACACGGAATTGCTCTGCACACAGTGCAGGGGAATCTGGCCTCATCTCGCGGCGAGGGGGAAGTCTCATGGTTTTTCTCGAGTTGCGGTGGGAACCTGGGGTATATTCTCGAGTTACGACGGGGATGGCCCTTCCACCCACGTGTTTGTTCAGCGACGTCAGGACTCCTGCCTAGTTGCGAGGGACAACTCGGGATTCTCCTCGAGGCTTGGCAGGGCAATTGGGACGCCTCTCCAGCTGAGGCAGGAGACCAAGTGTCCCTTTCCACGTGCCACAGAAATCCTGGGACTCCTATCAAGTTTCACGAGGAGTCAGGTATCGTCTCCTTGGGAGGCACTGATCTCCGCGTACCTCTGGAATTTTCAAAGGATGTGAGGCCTCCGGTCGCGATGAGGTGGGGAACTATGTCTTTCTCTGTGGTCTACACAGGTGATTGAGACATCCTTTCGTCTTGGGAGATGTAAGACGAGCCTACATTCAAGTCACTTCAGGGATATCCGGCCTTATTTCGAGTCAGGGCATCGCGGTGTCCATTCCACTTGAGGCCGCAAACTCAGGGTCCCTCTCACATACCTAGAGCTGAGAGAAGCCTCCTCTTGAGGTGCTTGTCGTAAGGTGGTATTCCTCTGGAGTCGAAGCCAGGGACTAACCTCTCATCTCGAGTTGATTTTTGGTCTACAGAGCTCTTTTGTGTTGCTACAGTGACCTCAGGATCCCTCTAGCCTTGAAACAGTGTTCTTGGGGTTTCTCTGGAGTGCCACCATGGAAATCAAGGCTCCTTTCATGTGTGATGTGCAACACGGAATTGCTCTGCACTCAGTGCAGGGGAATCGGGCCTCATCTCGCGGCGAGGGGGAAGTCTCATGGTTTTTCTCGATTTGCGGTGGGAACCTGGGGTATATTCTCGAGTTACGACGGGGATGACCCTTTCAACCACGTGTTTGTTCAGCGACGTCAGGACTCCTGCCTAGTTGCGAGGGACAACTCGGGATTCTCCTCGAGGCTTGGCAGGGCAATTGGGACGCCTCTCCAGCTGAGGCGGGAGACCAAGGCTCCCTATCCACGTGCACAGGAATCCTGGGACTCCTATCAAGTTTCTCGAGGAGTCAGGCATCTTCTCCTTTGGAGGCACTGATCTCCGTGTACCTCTGGAGTTTTCAAAGGATGTGAGGCCTCCGTTCGCGATGAGGTGGGGAACTAGGCTTTTCTCTGTGGTCTCCACAGGGGATTCAGACATCCTTTCGTCTTGGGAGATGCAAGACGAGCCTGCATTCAAGTCACTGCAGGGATATCCGGCCTTATTTCGAGCCAGGGCATCGGGGTGTCCATTCCACTTGAGGCCGCAATCTCAGGGTCCCTCTCACATACCTAGAGCTGAGAGAAGCCTCCTCTTGAGGTGCTTGTGGTAAGGTGGTATTCCTCTGGAGTCGAAGCCAGGGACTAACCTCTCATCTCGAGTTGATTTTTGGTCCACGGAGCTCTTTCGTGTTGCTACAGTGACCTCAGGATCCCTCTAGCCTTGAAACAGTGTTCTTGGGGTTTCTCTGGAGTGCCATCAAGGAAATCAAGGCTCCTTTCATGTGTGATGTGCAACACGGAATTGCTCTGCACGCAGTGCAGGGGAATCGGGCCTCATCTCGCGGCGAAGGGGAAGTCTCATGGTTTTTCTCGAGTTGCGGCGGGAACCTGGGGTATATTCTCGAGTTACGACGGGGATGGCCCTTCCACCCACGTGTTTGTTCAGCGACGTCAGGACTCCTGCCTAGTTGCGAGGGACAACTCGGGATTCTCCTCGAGGCTTAGCAGGGCAATTGGGACGCCTCTCCAGCTGAGGCGGGAGACCAAGGGTCCCTTTCCACGTGCCACAGGAATCCTGGGACTCCTATCAAGATTCTCGAGGAGTCAGGCATCGTCTCCTTTGGAGGCACTGATCTCCGCGTACCTTTGGAGTTTTCAAAGTATGTAAGGCCTCCGGTCGCGATGAGGTGGGGAACTAGGTCTTTCTCTATGGTCTCCACAGGGGATTCAGACATCCTTTCATCTTGGGAGATGCAAGACGAGCCTGCATTCAAGTCACTGCAGGGATATCCGGCCTTATTTCGAGCCAGGGCATCGCAGTGTCCATTCCACTTGAGGCCGCAAACTCAGGGTCCCTCTCACATACCTAGAGCTGAGAGAAGCCTCCTCTTGAGGTGCTTGTGGTAAGGTTGTATTCCTCTGCAGTCGAAGCCAGGGACTAACCTCTCATCTCGAGTTGATTTTTGGTCCACGGAGCTCTTTCTTGTTGCTACAGTGACCTCAGGATCCCTCTAGCCTTGAAACAGTGTTCTTGGGGTTTCTCTGGAGTGCCATCAAGGAAATCAAGCCTCCTTTCATGTGTGATGTGCAACACGGAATTGCTCTGCACGCAGTGCAGGGGAATCGGGCCTCATATCGCGGCGAAGGGGAAGTCTCATGGTTTTTCTCGAGTTGCGGCGGGAACCTGGGGTATATTCTCGAGTTACGACGGGGATGGCCCTTCCAACCACGTGTTTGTTCAGCGACGTCAGGACTCCTGCCTAGTTGCGAGCGACAACTCGGGATTCTCCTCGAGGCATGGCAGGGCAATTGGGACGCCTCTCCAGCTGAGGCGGGAGACCAAGGGTCCCTTTCCACGTGCCACAGGAATCCTCGGACTCCTATCAAGTTTCATGAAGAGTCAGGCATCATCTCCTTTGGAGGCACTGATCTCCGCGTACCTCTGGAGTTTTCAAAGGATGTGAGGCCTCCGGTCGCGATGAGGTGGGGAACTAGGTCTTTCTCTGTGGTCTCCACAGGGGATTCAGACATCCTTTCGACTTGGGAGATGCAAGACGAGCCTGCATTCAAGTCACTGAAGGGATATCCGGCCTTATTTCGACTCAGGGCATCGTGGTGTCCATTTCACTTGAGGCCGCAATCTCAGGGTCCCTCTCACATACCTAGAGCTGAGAGAAGCCTCCTCTTGAGGTGCTTGTGGTAAGGTGGTATTCCTCTGGAGTCGAAGCCAGGGAGTAACCTCTCATCTCGAGTTGATTTTTGGTCCACGGAGCTCTTTCGTGTTGCTACAGTGACCTCAGGATCCCTCTAGCCTTGAAACAGTGTTCTTGGGGTTTCTCTGGAGTGCCATCAAGGAAATCAAGGCTCCTTTCATGTGTGATGTGCAACACGGAATTGCTCTGCACGCAGTGCAGGGGAATCGGGCCTCATCTCGCGGCGAAGGGGAAGTCTCATGGTTTTTCTCGAGTTGCGGCGGGAACCTGGGGTATATTCTCGAGTTACGACGGGGATGGCCCTTCCACCCACGTCTTTGTTCAGCGACGTCAGGACTCCTGCCTAGTTGCGAGGGACAACTCGGGATTCTCCTCGAGGCTTGGTAGGGCAATTGGGACGCCTCTCCAGCTGAGGCGGGAGACCAAGGGTCCCTTTCCACGTGCCACAGGAATCCTGGGACTCCTATCAAGATTCTCGAGGAGTCAGGCATCGTCTCCTTTGGAGGCACTGATCTCCGCGTACCTTTGGAGTTTTCAAAGTATGTAAGGCCTCCGGTCGCGATGAGGTGGGGAACTAGGTCTTTCTCTATGGTCTCCACAGAGGATTCAGACATCCTTTCATCTTGGGAGATGCAAGACGAGCCTGCATTCAAGTCACTGCAGGGATATCCGGCCTTATTTCGAGCCAGGGCATCGCAGTGTCCATTCCACTTGAGGCCGCAAACTCAGGGTCCCTCTCACATACCTAGATCTTAGAGAAGCCTCCTCTTGAGGTGCTTGTGGTAAGGTGGTATTCCTCTGCAGTCGAAGCCAGGGACTAAGCTCTCATCTCGAGTTGATTTTTGGTCCACGGAGCTCTTTCTTGTTGCTACAGTGACCTCAGGATCCCTCTAGCCTTGAAACAGTGTTCTTGGGGTTTCTCTGGAGTGCCATCAAGGAAATCAAGCCTCCTTTCATGTGTGATGTGCAACACGGAATTGCTCTGCACGCAGTGCAGGGGAATCGGGCCTCATATCGCGGAGAGGGGGAAGTCTCATGGTTTTTCTCCAGTTGCGGCGGGAACCTGGGGTATATTCTCGAGTTACGACGGGGATGGCCCTTCCACCCACGTGTTTGTTCAGCGACGTCAGGACTCCTGCCTAGTTGCGAGGGAGAACTTGGGATTCTCCTCGAGGCTTGGCAGGGCAATTGGGACGCCTCTCCAGCTGAGGCGGGACACCAAGGGTCCCTTTCCACGTGCCACAGGAATCCTGGGACTCCTATCAAGTTTCACGAGGAGTCAGGCATCATCTCCTTTTGGAGGCACTGATCTCCGCGTATCTCTGGAGTTTTCAAAGGATGTGAGGCCTCCGGTCGCGATGAGGTGGGAAACTAGGTCTTTCTCTGTGGTCTCCACAGGGGATTCAGACATCCTTTCATCTTGGGAGATGCAAGACGAGCCTGCATTCTAGTCACTGTAGGGATATCCGGCCTTATATCGAGTCAGGGCATCGCGGTGTCCATTCCACTTGAGGCTGCAAACTCAGGGTCCCTCACACATACCTAGAGCTGAGAGAAGCCTCCTCTTGAAGTGCTTGTGGTAAGGTGGTATTCTTCTGGAGTCGAAGCCAGGGACTAACCTCTCATCTCGAGTTGATTTTTGGTCCATGGAGCTCTTTCGTGTTGCTACAGTGACCTCAGGATCCCTCTAGCCTTGAAACAGTGTTCTTGGGGTTTCTCTGGAGTGCCATCAAGGAAATCAAGGCTCCTTTCATGTGTGATGTGCAACACGGAATTGCTCTGCACGCAGTGCAGGGGAATCGGGCCTCATCTCGCGGCGAGGGGGAAGTCTCATGGTTTTTCTTGAGTTGCGGCGGGAACCTGGGGTATATTCTCGAGTTACGACGGGGATGGCCTTTCCACCCACGTGTTTGTTCAGCGACGTCAGGACTCCTGCCTAGTTGCGAGGGACAACTCGGGATTCTCCTCGAGGCTTGGCAGGGCAATTGGGACGCCTCTCCAGCTGAGGCGGGACACCAAGTGTCACTTTCCACGTGCCACAGGAATCCTGGGACTCCTATCAAGTTTCACGAGGAGTCAGGCATCATCTCCTTTGGAGGCACTGATCTCCGCGTACCTCTGGAGTTTTCAAAGGATGTGAGGCCTCCGGTCGCGATGAGGTGGGGAACTAGGTCTTTCTCTGTGGTCTCCACTGGGGATTCAGACATCCTTTCATCTTGGGAGATGCAAGACGAGCCTGCATTCTAGTCACTGTAGGGATATCCGGCCTTATATCGAGTCAGGGCATCGCGGTGTCCATTCCACTTGAGGCTGCAAACTCAGGGTCCCTCACACATACCTAGAGCTGAGAGAAGCCTCCTCTTGAAGTGCTTGTGGTAAGGTGGTATTCTTCTGGAGTCGAAGCCAGGGACTAACCTCTCATCTCGAGTTGATTTTTGGTCCATGGAGCTCTTTCGTGTTGCTACAGTGACCTCAGGATCCCTCTAGCCTTGAAACAGTGTTCTTGGGGTTTCTCTGGAGTGCCATCAAGGAAATCAAGCCTCCTTTCATGTGTGATGTGCAACACGGAATTGCTCTGCACGCAGTGCAGGGGAATCGGGCCTCATCTCGCGGCGAGGGGGAAGTCTCATGGTTTTTCTTGAGTTGCGGCGGGAACCTGGGGTATATTCTCGAGTTACGACGGGGATGGCCCTTCCACCCACGTGTTTGTTCAGCGACGTCAGGACTCCTGCCTAGTTGCGAGGGACAACTCGGGATTCTCCTCGAGGCTTGGCAGGGCAATTGGGACGCCTCTCCAGCTGAGGCGGGACACCAAGTGTCACTTTCCACGTGCCACAGGAATCCTGGCACTCCTATCAAGTTTCACGAGGAGTCAGGCATCATCTCCTTTGGAGGCACTGATCTCCGCGTACCTCTGGAGTTTTCAAAGGATGTGAGGCCTCCGGTCGCGATGAGGTGGGGAACTAGGTCTTTCTCTGTGGTCTCCACAGGGGATTCAGACATCCTTTCGTCTTGGGAGATGCAAGACGAGCCTGCATTCAAGTCACTGCAGGGATATCCGGCCTTATTTCGAGCCAGGGCATCGGGGTGTCCATTCCACTTGAGGTCGCAATCTCAGGGTCCCTTTCACATACCTAGAGCTGAGAGAAGCCTCCTCTTGAGGTGCTTGTGGTAAGGTGGTATTCCTCTGGAGTGGAAGCCAGGGACTAACCTCTCATCTCGAGTTGATTTTTGGTCCACGGAGCTCTTTCGTGTTGCTACAGTGACCTCAGGATCCCTCTAGCCTTGAAACAGTGTTCTTGGGGTTTCTCTGGAGTGCCATCAAGGAAATCAAGGCTCCTTTCATGTGTGATGTGCAACACGGAATTACTCTGCACGCAGTGCAGGGGAATTGGGCCTCATCTCGCGGCGAAGGGGAAGTCTCATGGTTTTTCTCGAGTTGCGGCGGGAACCTGGGGTATATTCTCGAGTTACGACGGGGATGGCCCTTCCACCCACGTGTTTGTTCAGCAACGTCAGGACTCCTGCCTAGTTGCGAGGGACAACTCGGGATTCTCCTCGAGGCTTGGTAGGGCAATTGGGACGCCTCTCCAGCTGAGGCGGGAGACCAATGGTCCCTTTCCACGTGCCACAGGAATCCTGGGACTCCTATCAAGATTCTCGAGGAGTCACGCATCGTCTCCTTTGGAGGCACTGATCTCCGCGTACCTCTGGAGTTTTCAAAGTATGTAAGGCCTCCGGTCGCGATGAGGTGGGGAACTAGGTCTTTCTCTATTGTCTCCACAGGGGATTCAGACATCCTTTCATCTTGGGAGATGCCAGACGAGCCTGCATTCAAGTCACTGCAGGGATATCCGGCCTTATTTTGAGCCAGGGCATTGCAGTGTCCATTCCACTTGAGGCCGCAAACTCAGGGTCCCTCTCACATACCTAGAGCTGAGAGAAGCCTCCTCTTGAGGTGCTTGTGGTAAGGTTGTATTCCTCTGGAGTCGAAGCCAGGGACTAACCTCTCATCTCGAGTTGATTTTTGGTCCATGGAGCTCTTTCTTGTTGCTACAGTGACCTCAGGATCCCTCTAGCCTTGAAACAGTGTTCTTGGGGTTTCTCTGGAGTGCCATCAAGGAAATCAAGCCTCCTTTCATGTGTGATGTGCAACACGGAATTGCTCTGCACGCAGTGCAGGGGAATCGGGCCTCATATCGCGGCGAAGGGAAAGTCTCATGGTTTTTCTGAGTTGCGGCGGGAACCTGGGGTATATTCTCGAGTTACGACGGGGATGGCCCTTCCAACCACGTGTTTGTTCAGCGACGTCAGGACTCCTGCCTAGTTGCGAGCGACAACTCGGGATACTCCTCGAGGCATGGCAGGGCAATTGGGACGCCTCTCCAGCTGAGGCGGGAGACCAAGGGTCCCTTTCCACGTGCCACAGGAATCCTCGGACTCCTATCAAGTTTCATGAGGAGTCAGGCATCATCTCCTTTGGAGGCACTGATCTCCGCGTACCTCTGGAGTTTTCAAAGGATGTGAGGCCTCCGGTCGCGATGAGGTGGGGAACTAGGTCTTTCTCTGTGGTCTCCACAGGGGATTCAGACATCCTTTCGACTTGGGAGATGCAAGACGAGCCTGCATTCAAGTCACTGCAGGGATATCCGGCCTTATTTCGACTCAGGGCATCACGGTGTCCATTTCACTTGAGGCCGCAAACTCAGGGTCCCTCTCAGATACCTAGAGCTGAGAGAAGCCTCCTCTTGAGGTGCTTGTAGTAAGGTGGTGTTCCTCTGGAGTCGAAGCCAGGGACTAACCTCTCATCTCGAGTTGATTTTTGGTCCACGGAGCTCTTTCGTGTTGCTACAGTGACCTCAGGATCCCTCTAGCCTTGAAACAGTGTTCTTGGGGTTTCTCTGGAGTGCCATCAAGGAATTCAAGGCTCCTTTCATGTGTGATGTGCAACACGGAATTGCTCTGCACGCAATGCCGGGGAATCGGGCCTCATCTGGCGGCGAGTGGGAAGTCTCATGGTTTTTCTCGAGTTGCGGCGGGAACCTGGGTTATATTCTCGAGTTACGACGGGGATGGCCCTTCCACCCACGTGTTTGTTCAGCGACGGCAGGACTCCAGCCTAGTTGCGAGGGACAACTCGGGATTCTCCTCCAGGCTTGGCAGGGCAATTGGGAAGCCTCTCCAGCTGAGGCGGGAGACCAAGGGTCCCTTTCCACGTGCCACAGGAATCCTGGGACTCGTATCAAGTTTCACGAGGAGTCAGGCATCGTCTCCTTTGGAGGCACTGATATCCGCGTACCTCTGAAGTTTTCAAATGATGTGAGGCGTCCGGTCGCGATGAGGTGGGGAACTAGGTCTTTCTCTGTGGTCTCCACGGGGGATTCAGACATCCTTTCGTCTTGGGAGATGCAAGACGAGCCTGCATTCAAGTCACTGCAGGGATATCCGGCCTTATTTCGCGTCAGGGAATCGCGATGTCCATTCCACTTGAGGCCGCAAACTCAGGGTCCCTCTCACATAGCTAGAGCTGAGAGAAGCCTCCTCTTGAGGTGCTTGTGGTAAGGTGGTATTCCTCTGGAGTCGAAGCCAGGGACTAACCTCTCATTTCGAGTTTATTTTTGGTCCATGGAGCTCTTTCGTGTGGCCACAGTGACCTCAGGATCCCTCTAGCTTTGAAACAGTGTTCTTGGGGTTTCTCTGGAGTGCCATCAAGGAAATCAAGGCTCCTTTCATGTGTGATGTGCAACACGGAATTGCCACGCACGCAGTGCAGGAGAATCGGGCCTCATCTCGCGGCGAGGGGGAAGTCTCATGGTTTTTCTGGAGTTGCGGCGGGAACCTGGGGTATATTCTCGAGTTACGACGGGGATGGCCCTTCCACCCACGTGTTTGTTCAGCGACGTCAGGACTCCTGCCTAGTTGCGAGGGAGAACTCGGGATTCTCCTCGAGGATTGGCAGGGCAATTGGGACGCCTCTCCAGCTGAGGCGGGACACCAAGGGTCCCTTTCCACGTGCCACAGGAATCCTGGGACTCCTATCAAGTTTCACGAGGAGTCAGGCATCATCTCCTTTTGGAGGCACTGATCTCCGCGTATCTCTGGAGTTTTCAAAGGATGTGAGGCCTCCGGTCGCGATGAGGTGGGGAACTAGGTCTTTCTCTGTGGTCTCCACAGGGGATTCAGACATCCTTTCATCTTGGGAGATGCAAGACGAGCCTGCATTCTAGTCACTGTAGGGATATCCGGCCTTATATCGAGTCAGGGCATCGCGGTGTCCATTCCACTTGAGGCTGCAAACTCAGGGTCCCTCACACATACCTAGAGCTGAGAGAAGCCTCCTCTTGAAGTGCTTGTGGTAAGGTGGTATTCTTCTGGAGTCGAAGCCAGGGACTAACCTCTCATCTCGAGTTGATTTTTGGTCCATGGAGCTCTTTCGTGTTGCTACAGTGACCTCAGGATCCCTCTAGCCTTGAAACAGTGTTCTTGGGGTTTCTCTGGAGTGCCATCAAGGAAATCAAGGCTCCTTTCATGTGTGATGTGCAACACGGAATTGCTCTGCACGCAGTGCAGGGGAATCGGGCCTCATCTCGCGGCGAGGGGGAAGTCTCATGGTTTTTCTTGAGTTGCGGCGGGAACCTGGGGTATATTCTCGAGTTACGACGGGGATGGCCTTTCCACCCACGTGTTTGTTCAGCGACGTCAGGACTCCTGCCTAGTTGCGAGGGACAACTCGGGATTCTCCTCGAGGCTTGGCAGGGCAATTGGGACGCCTCTCCAGCTGAGGCGGGACACCAAGTGTCACTTTCCACGTGCCACAGGAATCCTGGGACTCCTATCAAGTTTCACGAGGAGTCAGGCATCATCTCCTTTGGAGGCACTGATCTCCGCGTACCTCTGGAGTTTTCAAAGGATGTGAGGCCTCCGGTCGCGATGAGGTGGGGAACTAGGTCTTTCTCTGTGGTCTCCACTGGGGATTCAGACATCCTTTCATCTTGGGAGATGCAAGACGAGCCTGCATTCTAGTCACTGTAGGGATATCCGGCCTTATATCGAGTCAGGGCATCGCGGTGTCCATTCCACTTGAGGCTGCAAACTCAGGGTCCCTCATACATACCTAGAGCTGAGAGAAGCCTCCTCTTGAAGTGCTTGTGGTAAGGTGGTATTCTTCTGGAGTCGAAGCCAGGGACTAACCTCTCATCTCGAGTTGATTTTTGGTCCATGGAGCTCTTTCGTGTTGCTACAGTGACCTCAGGATCCCTCTAGCCTTGAAACAGTGTTCTTGGGGTTTCTCTGGAGTGCCATCAAGGAAATCAAGCCTCCTTTCATGTGTGATGTGCAACACGGAATTGCTCTGCACGCAGTGCAGGGGAATCGGGCCTCATCTCGCGGCGAGGGGGAAGTCTCATCGTTTTTCTTGAGTTGCGGCGGGAACCTGGGGTATATTCTCGAGTTACGACGGGGATGGCCCTTCCACCCACGTGTTTGTTCAGCGACGTCAGGACTCCTGCCTAGTTGCGAGGGACAACTCGGGATTCTCCTCGAGGCTTGGCAGGGCAATTGGGACGCCTCTCCAGCTGAGGCGGGACACCAAGTGTCACTTTCCACGTGCCACAGGAATCCTGGCACTCCTATCAAGTTTCACGAGGAGTCAGGCATCATCTCCTTTGGAGGCACTGATCTCCGCGTACCTCTGGAGTTTTCAAAGGATGTGAGGCCTCCGGTCGCGATGAGGTGGGGAACTAGGTCTTTCTCTGTGGTCTCCACAGGGGATTCAGACATCCTTTCGTCTTGGGAGATGCAAGACGAGCCTGCATTCAAGTCACTGCAGGGATATCCGGCCTTATTTCGAGCCAGGGCATCGGGGTGTCCATTCCACTTGAGGCCGCAATCTCAGGGTCCCTTTCACATACCTAGAGCTGAGAGAAGCCTCCTCTTGAGGTGCTTGTGGTAAGGTGGTATTCCTCTGGAGTGGAAGCCAGGGACTAACCTCTCATCTCGAGTTGATTTTTGGTCCACGGAGCTCTTTCGTGTTGCTACAGTGACCTCAGGATCCCTCTAGCCTTGAAACAGTGTTCTTGGGGTTTCTCTGGAGTGCCATCAAGGAAATCAAGGCTCCTTTCATGTGTGATGTGCAACACGGAATTACTCTGCACGCAGTGCAGGGGAATTGGGCCTCATCTCGCGGCGAAGGGGAAGTCTCATGGTTTTTCTCGAGTTGCGGCGGGAACCTGGGGTATATTCTCGAGTTACGACGGGGATGGCCCTTCCACCCACGTGTTTGTTCAGCGACGTCAGGACTCCTGCCTAGTTGCGAGGGACAACTCGGGATTCTCCTCGAGGCTTGGTAGGGCAATTGGGACGCCTCTCCAGCTGAGGCGGGAGACCAATGGTCCCTTTCCACGTGCCACAGGAATCCTGGGACTCCTATCAAGATTCTCGAGGAGTCACGCATCGTCTCCTTTGGAGGCACTGATCTCCGCGTACCTCTGGAGTTTTCAAAGTATGTAAGGCCTCCGGTCGCGATGAGGTGGGGAACTAGGTCTTTCTCTATTGTCTCCACAGGGGATTCAGACATCCTTTCATCTTGGGAGATGCCAGACGAGCCTGCATTCAAGTCACTGCAGGGATATCCGGCCTTATTTTGAGCCAGGGCATTGCAGTGTCCATTCCACTTGAGGCCGCAAACTCAGGGTCCCTCTCACATACCTAGAGCTGAGAGAAGCCTCCTCTTGAGGTGCTTGTGGTAAGGTGGTATTCCTCTGGAGTCGAAGCCAGGGACTAACCTCTCATCTCGAGTTGATTTTTGGTCCATGGAGCTCTTTCTTGTTGCTACAGTGACCTCAGGATCCCTCTAGCCTTGAAACAGTGTTCTTGGGGTTTCTCTGGAGTGCCATCAAGGAAATCAAGCCTCCTTTCATGTGTGATGTGCAACACGGAATTGCTCTGCACGCAGTGCAGGGGAATCGGGCCTCATATCGCGGCGAAGGGAAAGTCTCATGGTTTTTCTGAGTTGCGGCGGGAACCTGGGGTATATTCTCGAGTTACGACGGGGATGGCCCTTCCAACCACGTGTTTGTTCAGCGACGTCAGGACTCCTGCCTAGTTGCGAGCGACAACTCGGGATACTCCTCGAGGCATGGCAGGGCAATTGGGACGCCTCTCCAGCTGAGGCGGGAGACCAAGGGTCCCTTTCCACGTGCCACAGGAATCCTCGGACTCCTATCAAGTTTCATGAGGAGTCAGGCATCATCTCCTTTGGAGGCACTGATCTCCGCGTACCTCTGGAGTTTTCAAAGGATGTGAGGCCTCCGGTCGCGATGAGGTGGGGAACTAGGTCTTTCTCTGTGGTCTCCACAGGGGATTCAGACATCCTTTCGACTTGGGAGATGCAAGACGAGCCTGCATTCAAGTCACTGCAGGGATATCCGGCCTTATTTCGACTCAGGGCATCACGGTGTCCATTTCACTTGAGGCCGCAAACTCAGGGTCCCTCTCAGATACCTAGAGCTGAGAGAAGCCTCCTCTTGAGGTGCTTGTAGTAAGGTGGTGTTCCTCTGGAGTCGAAGCCAGGGACTAACCTCTCATCTCGAGTTGATTTTTGGTCCACGGAGCTCTTTCGTGTTGCTACAGTGACCTCAGGATCCCTCTAGCCTTGAAACAGTGTTCTTGGGGTTTCTCTGGAGTGCCATCAAGGAATTCAAGGCTCCTTTCATGTGTGATGTGCAACACGGAATTGCTCTGCACGCAATGCAGGGGAATCGGGCCTCATCTGGCGGCGAGTGGGAAGTCTCATGGATTTCTCGAGTTGCGGCGGGAACCTGGGTTATATTCTCGAGTTACGACGGGGATGGCCCTTCCACCCACGTGTTTGTTCAGCTACGTCAGGACTCCAGCCTAGTTGCGAGGGACAACTCGGGATTCTCCTCCAGGCTTGGCAGGGCAATTGGGAAGCCTCTCCAGCTGAGGCGGCAGACCAAGGGTCCCTTTCCACGTGCCACAGGAATCCTGGGACTCGTATCAAGTTTCACGAGGAGTCAGGCATCGTCTCCTTTGGAGGCACTGATATCCGCGTACCTCTGAAGTTTTCAAATGATGTGAGGCGTCCGGTCGCGATGAGGTGGGGAACTAGGTCTTTCTCTGTGGTCTCCACGGGGGATTCAGACATCCTTTCGTCTTGGGAGATGCAAGACGAGCCTGCATTCAAGTCACTGCAGGGATATCCGGCCTTATTTCGCGTCAGGGAATCGCGATGTCCATTCCACTTGAGGCCGCAAACTCAGGGTCCCTCTCACATAGCTAGAGCTGAGAGAAGCCTCCTCTTGAGGTGCTTGTGGTAAGGTGGTATTCCTCTGGAGTCGAAGCCAGGGACTAACCTCTCATTTCGAGTTTATTTTTGGTCCATGGAGCTCTTTCGTGTGGCCACAGTGACCTCAGGATCCCTCTAGCTTTGAAACAGTGTTCTTGGGGTTTCTCTGGAGTGCCATCAAGGAAATCAAGGCTCCTTTCATGTGTGATGTGCAACACGGAATTGCCACGCACGCAGTGCAGGAGAATCGGGCCTCATCTCGCGGCGAGGGGGAAGTCTCATGGTTTTTCTGGAGTTGCGGCGGGAACCTGGGGTATATTCTCGAGTTACGACGGGGATGGCCCTTCCACACACGTGTTTGTTCAGCAACGGCAGGACTCCTGCCTAGTTGCGAGGGACAACTCGGGATTCTCCTCGAGGCTTGGCAGGGCAATTGGGACGCCTCTCCAGCTGAGGCGGGAGACCAAGGGTCCCTTTCCACTGCCACAGGAATCCTGGGACTCCTATCAAGTTTCACGAGGAGTCAGGCATCGTCTCCTTTGGAGGCACTGATCTCTGTATACCTCTGGAGTTTTCAAAGGATGTGAGGCCTCCAGTCGTGATGAGGTGGGGAACTAGTTCTTTCTCTGTGGCATCCACAGGGGATTCAGAAATCCTTTCGTCTTGGGAGATGCAAGACGAGCCTGCATTCAAGTCACTGCAGGGATATCCGGCCTTATTTGGACTCAGGGCATGGCGGTGTCCATTCCACTTGAGGCCGCAAACTCAGGGTCCCTCTCACATAGCTAGAGCTGAGAGAAGCCTCCTCTTGAGGTGCTTGTGGTAAGGTGGTATTCCTCTGGAGTCGAAGCCAGGGACTAACCTCTCATCTCGAGTTGATTTTTGGTCCACGGAGCTCTTTCGTGTTGCTACAGTGACCTCAGGATCCCTCTAGCCTTGAAACAGTGTTCTTGGGGTTTCTCTGGAGTGCCATCAAGGAAATCAAGGCTCCTTTCATGTGTGATGTGCAACACGGAATTGCTCTGCACGCAGTGCAGGGGAATCGAGCCTCATCTCCCGGCGAGGGGGAAGTCTCATGGTTTTTCTCGAGTTGCGGCGGGAACCTGGGGTGTATTCTCCAGTTACGACGGGAATGGCCCTTTCACCCACGTGTTTGTTCAGCGACGTCAGTTCTCCTGCCTAGTTGCGAGGGACAACTCGGGATTCTCCTCGAGGCTTGGCAGGGCAATTGGGACGCCTCTCCAGCTGAGGCGGGAGACCAAGGGTCCCTTTGCACGTGCCACAGGAATCCTGGGACTCCTAAGAAGATTCACGAGGAGACAGGCATCGTCTCCTTTGGAGGCACTGATCTCCGCGTACCTCTTCAGTTTTCAAAGGATGTGAGGTCTCCGGTCGCGATGAGGTGGGGAACTAGGTCTTTCTCTGTGGTCTCCACAGGGGATTCAGACATCCTTTCGTCTTGGGAGATGCAAGACGAGCCTGCATTCAAGTCACTGCAGGGATATCCGGCCTTATTTCGAGTCAGGGCATCGCGGTGTCCATTCCACTTGAGGCCGCAAAATCAGGGTCCCTCTCACATAGCTAGAGCTTAGAGAAGCCTCCTCTTGAGGTGCTTGTGGTAAGGTGGTATTCCTCTGGAGTCGAAGCCAGGGACTAACCTCTCATCTCGAGTTGATTTATGGGCCACGGAGCTCTTTCGTGTTGCTACAGTGACCTCAGGATCCCTCTAGCCTTGAAACAGTGTTCTTGGGGTTTCTCTGGAGTGCCATCAAGGAAATCAAGGTTCCTTTCATGTGTGATGTGCAACACGGAATTGTTCTGCACGCAGTGCAGGGGAATCGGGCCTCATCTCGAGGCGAGGGGGAAGTCTCATGGTTTTTCTCAAGTTGCGGCGGGAACCTGGGGTATATTCTCGAGTTACGACGGGGATGGCCCTTCCACCCACGTGTTTGTTCAGCGATGTCAGGACTCCTGCCTAGTTGCGAGGGACAACTCGGGATTCTCCTCGAGGCTTGGCAGGGCAATTGGGACGCCTCTCCAGCTGAGGCGGGAGACCAAGGGACCCTTTCCACATGCCACAGGAATCCTGGGACTCCTATCAAGTTTAACGAGGAGTCAGGCATCGTCTCCTTTGGAGGCACTGATCTCCGTGTACCTCTGGAGTTTTCAAAGGATGTGAGGCCTCCGGTCGCGATGAGGTGGGGAACTAGGTCTTTCTCTGTGGTCTCCACAGGGGATTCAGACATCCTTTCATCTTGGGAGATGCAAGACGAGCCTGCATTCAAGTCACTGCAGGGATATCCGGTCTTATTTCGAGTCAGGGCATCGCGGTGTCCATTCCACTTGAGGCCGCAAACTCAGGGTCCCTCTCATATACCTAGAGCTGAGAGAAGCCTCCTTTTGAGGTGCTTGTGGTAAGGTGGTATTCCTCTGGAGTGGAAGCCAGGGACTAACCTCTCATCTCGAGTTGATTTTTGGTCCACGGAGCTCTTTCGTGTTGCTACAGTGACCTCAGGATCGTTCTAGCCTTGAAACAGTGTTCTTGGGGTTCCTCTGGAGTGCCAACAAGGAAATCAAGGCTCCTTTCATGTGTGATGTGCAACACGGAATTGCCACGCACGCGGTGCAGGAGAATCGGGCCTCATCTCGCGGCGAGGGGGAAGTCTCATGGTTTTTCTGGAGTTGCGGCGGGAACCTGGGGTATATTCTCGAGTTACGACGGGGATGGCCCTTCCACACACGTGTTTGTTCAGCAACGGCAGGACTCCTGACTAGTTGCGAGGGACAACTCGGGATTCTCCTCGAGGCTTGGCAGGGCAATTGGGACGCCTCTCCAGCTGAGGCGGGAGACCAAGTGTCCCTTTCCACGTGCCACAGGAATCCTGGGACTCCTATCAAGTTTCACGAGGAGTCAGGCATCGTCTCCTTTGGAGGCACTGATCTCCGCGTACCTCTGGAGTTTTCAAAGGATGTGAGGCCTCCGGTCGCGATGAGGTGGGGAACTAGGTCTTTCTCTGTGGTCTCCACAGGGGATTCAGACATCCTTTCATCTTGGGAGATGCAAGACGAGCCTGCATTCAAGTCACTGCAGGGATATCCGGCCTTATTTTGCGTCAGGGCATCGCAGTGTCCATTCCACTTGAGGCCGTAAAATCAGGGTCCCTCTCACATACCTAGAGCTGAGAGACGTCTCCTCTTGAGGTGCTTGTGGTAAGGTGGTATTCCTCTGGAGTCGAAGCCAGGGACTAACCTCTCATCTCGAGTTGATTTTTGGTCCACGGAGCTCTTTCGTGTTGCTACAGTGACCTCAGGATCCCTCTAGCCTTGAAACAGTGTTCTTGGGGTTTCTCTGGAGTGCCATCAAGGAAATCAAGGCTCCTTTCATGTGTGATGTGCAACACGGAATTGCTCTGCACGCATTGCAGGGTAATCGGGCCTCATCTCGCGGCGAGGGGGACGTCTCATGGTTTTTCTCGAGTTGCGGCGGGAACCTGGGGTATATTTTCGAGTTACGACGGGGATGGCCCTTCCACCCACGTGTTAGTTCAGCAACATCAGGACTCCTGCCTAGTTGCGAGGGACAACTCGGGATTCACCTCGGGGCTTGGCAGGGCAATTGGGACGCCTCTCCAGCTGAGGCGGGAGACCAAGGGTCCCTTTCCACGTGCCACAGGAATCCTGGGACTCCTATAAAGTTTCAGGAGGAGTCAGGCATCGTCTCCTTGGGAGGCACTGATCTCCGCGTACCTCTGGAGTTTTCAAAGGATGTGAGGCCTCCGGTCGCGATGATGTGGGGAACTAGGTCTTTCTCTGTGGTCTTCACAGGGGATTCAGACATCCTTTCGTCTTGGGAGATGCAAGACGAGCCTGCATTCAAGACACTGCAGGGATATCCGGCCTTATTTCTAGTCAGGGCATCGAGGTGTCCATTCCACTTGAGGCCGCAAACTCAGGGTCCCTCTCACATAGCTAGAGCTGAGAGAAGCCTCCTCTTGAGGTGCTTGTGGTAAGGTGGTATTCCTCTGGAGTCGAAGCCAGGGACTAACCTCTCATCTCGAGTTGATTTTTGGTCCACGGAGCTCTTTCGTGTTGCTACAGTGACCTCAGGGTCCCTCTAGCCTTGAAACAGTGTTCTTGGGGTTTCTCTGGAGTGCCATCATGGAAATCAAGACTCCTTTCATGTGTGACGTGCAACACGGAATTGCTCTGCACGCAGTGCAGGGGAATCGGGCCTCATCTCACGGCGAGGGGGAAGTCTCATGGTTTCTCTCGAGTTGCGGCGGGAACCTGGGGTATATTCTCGAGTTACGACGGGGATGGCCCTTCCACCCACGTGTTTGTTCAGCGACGTCAGGACTCATGCCTAGTTGCGAGGGACAATTCGGGATTCTCCTCGAGGCTTGGCAGGGCAATTGGGACGCCTCTCCAGCTGAGGCGGGACACCAAGGGTCCCTTTCCACGTGCCACAGGAATCCTGGGACTCCTATCAAGTTTCACGAGGAGTCAGGCATCGTCTCCTTTGGAGGCACTGATATCCGCGTACCTCTGAAGTTTTCAAATGATGTGAGGCGTCCGGTCGCGATGAGGTGGGGAACTAGGTCTTTCTCTGTGGTCTCCACGGGGGATTCAGACATCCTTTCGTCTTGGGAGATGCAAGACGAGCCTGCATTCAAGTCACTGCAGGGATATCCGGCCTTATTTCGCGTCAGGGAATCGCGATGTCCATTCCACTTGAGGCCGCAAACTCAGGGTCCCTCTCACATAGCTAGAGCTGAGAGAAGCCTCCTCTTGAGGTGCTTGTGGTAAGGTGGTATTCCTCTGGAGTTGAAGCCAGGGACTAACCTCTCATCTCGAGTTGATTTTTGGTCCACGGAGCTCTTTCGTGTTGCTACAGTGACCTCAGGTTCCCTCTAGCCTTGAAACAGTGTTCTTGGGGTTTCTCTGGAGTGCCATCAAGGAAATCAAGGCTCCTTTCATGTGTGATGTGCAACACGGAATTGCTCTGCACGCAGTGCAGGAGAATCGCGCCTCATCTCGCGGCGAGGGGGAAGCATCATGGTTTCTCTCGAGTTGCGGCGGGAACCTGGGGTATATTCTCGAGTTACGATGGGGATGGCTCTTCCACCCACGTGTTTGTTCAGCGACGTCAGGACTCCTGCCTAGTTGCGAGGGACAACTCGGGATTCTCCTCGAGGCTTGGCAGGGCAATTGGGATGCCTCTCCAGCTGAGGCGGGAGACCAAGGGTCCCTTTCCACGTGCCACAGGAATCCTGGGACTCCTATCAATTTCACGAGGAGTCATGCATCGTCTCCTTTGGAGGCACTGATCTCCGTGTACCTCTGGAGTTGTCAAAGGATGTGAGGCCTCCGGTCGCGATGAGGTTGGGAACTAGGTCTTTCTCTGTGGTCTCCACAGGGGATTCAGACATCCTTTCGTCTTGGGAGATGCAAGACGAGCCTGCATTCAAGTCACTGCAGGGATATCCGGCCTTATTTCGCGTCAGGGCATCGCAGTGTCCATTCTACTTGAGGCCGCAAACTCAGGGTCCCTCTCACATACCTAGAGCTGCGAGAAGCCTCCTCTTGAGGTGCTTGTGGTAAGGTGGTATTCCTCTGGAGTCGAAGTCAGGGACTAACCTCTCATCTCGAGTTGATTTTTGGTCCACGGAGCTCTTTCGTGTTGCTACAGTGACCTCAGGATCGCTCTAGCCTTGAAACAGTGTTCTTGGGGATTCTCTGGAGTGCCGTCAAGGAAATCAAGACTCCTTTCATGTGTGATGTGCAACACGGAATTGCTCTGCACGCAGTGCAGGGGAATCGGGCCTCATCTCGCGGCGAGGGGGAAGTCTCATGGTTTTTCTCGAGTTGGGGCGGGAACCTGGGGTATATTCTCGAGTTACGACGGGGATGGCCCTTCCACCCACGGGTTTGTTCAGCGACGTCAGGACTCCTGCCTAGTTGCGAGGGACAACTCGGGATTCTCCTCGAGGCTTGGCAGGGCAATTGGGACGCCTCTCCAGCTGAGGCGGGAGACCAAGGGTCCCTTTCCACGTGCCACAGGAATCCTGGGACTCCTATCAAGTTTCACGAGGAGTCAGGCATCGTCTCCTTTGGAGGCACTGATCTCCACGTACCTCTGGAGTTTTCAAAGGATGTGAGGCCTCCGGTCGCGATGAGGTGGGGAACTAGGTCTTTCTCTGTGGTCTCCACAGGGGATTCAGACATCCTTTCGTCTTGGGAGATGCAAGACGAGCCTGCATTCAAGTCACTGCAAGGATATCCGGCCTTATTTCGAGTCAGGGCATCGCAGTGTCGATTCCACTTGAGGCCGCAAACTCAGGGTCCCTCTCACATAGCTAGAGCTGAGAGAAGCCTCCTCTTGAGGTGCTTGTGGTAAGGTTGTATTCCTCTGGAGTCGAAGCCAGGGACTAACCTCTCATCTCGAGTTGATTTTTGGTCCACGGAGCTCTTTCGTGTTGCTACAGTTACCTCAGGATCGCTCTAGCCTGGAAACAGTGTTCTTGGGGTTTCTCTGGAGTGCCATCAAGGAAATCAAGACTCCTTTAATGTGTGATGTGCAACACGGAATTGCTCTGCACGCAGTGCAGGGTAATCGGGCCTCATCTCGCGGCGAGGGGGAAGTCTCATGGGTTTTCTCGAGTTGCGGCGGGAAACTGGGGTATATTCTCGAGTTACAACGGGGATGGCTCTTCCAGCCACGTGTTTGTTCAGCGACGTCAGGAATCCTGCCTAGTTGCGAGGGACAACTCGGGATTCTCCTCGAGGCTTGGCAGGGCAATTGGGACGCTTCACCAGCTGAGGCGGAAGACCAAGCGTCCCTTTCCTCGTGCCACAGGAATCCTGGGACTCTTATGAAGTTTCACGAGGAGTCAGGCATCGTGTCCTTTGGAGGCACTGATCTCCGCGTACCTCTGGAATTTCAAAGGATGTGAGGCCTCCGGTCGCGATGAGGTGGGAACTAGGTCTTTCTCTGTGGTCTCGACAGGGGATTCAAACATCCTTTCGTCTTGGGAGATGCAAGACGAGCCTGCATTCAAGTCACTGCAGGGATATCCGGCCTTATTTAGAGTCAGGGCATCGCGGTGTCCATTCCACTTGAGGACGCAAACTCAGGGTCCCTCTCACATACCTAGAGCTGAGAGAAGCCTCCTCTTGAGGTGCTTGTGGTAAGGTGGTATTCCTCTGGAGTCGAAGCCAGGGACTAACCTCCCATCTCGAGTTGATTTTTGGTCCACGGAGCTCTTTCGTGTGGCTACAGTGACCTCAGGATCCCTCTAGCCTTGAAACAGTGTTCTTGGGGTTTCTATGGAGTGCCATCAAGGAAATCAAGACTCCTTTCATGTGTGATGTGCAACCCGGAATTGCTCTGCACGCAGTGCAGGGGAATCGGGCCTCATCTCGCGGCGAGGGGGAAGTCTCATGGTTTTTCTCGAGTTGCGGCGGGAACCTGGGGTATATTCTCGAGTTACGACGGGGATGGCCCGTCCACCCACGTGTTTGTTCAGCGACGTCAGGACTCCTGCCTAGTTGCGAGGGACAACTCGGGATTCTCCTCGAGGCTTGGCCGGGCAATTTGGACCCCTCTCCAGCTGAGGCGGGAGGCTAAGGGTCCCTTTCCACGTGCCACTGGAATCCTGGGACTCCTATCAAGTTTCACGAGGAGTCAGGCATCGTCTCCTTTGGAGGCACTGATCTCCGCATACCTCTGGAGTTTTCAAAGGATGTGAGGCCTCCGGTCGCCATGAGGGGGGAACTAGGTCTTTCTCTGTGGTCTCCACAGGGGATGCAGACATCCTTTCGTCTTGGGAGATGCAAGACAAGCCTGCATTCAAGTCACTGCAGGGATATCCGGCCTTATTTCGCGTCAGGGCATCGCAGTGTCGATTCCACTTGAGGCCGCAAAATCAGGGTCCCTCTCACATACCTAGAGCTGAGAGACGTCTCCTTTTGAGATGCTTGTGGTAAGGTGGTATTCCTCTGGAGTCGAAGCCAGGGACTAACCTCTCATCTCGAGTTGATTTTTGGTCCACGGAGCTCTTTCGTGTTGCTACAGTGACCTCAGGATCCCTCTAGCCTTGAAACAGTGTTCTTGGGGTTTCTCTGGAGTGCCATCAAGGAAATCAAGGCTCCTTTCATGTGTGATGTGCAACACGGAATTGCTCTGCACGCATTGCAGGTGAATCGGGCCTCATCTCGCGGCGAGGGGGACGTCTCATGGTTTTTCTCGAGTTGCGGCGGGAACCTGGGGTATATTGTCGAGTAACGACGGGGATGGCCCTTCCACCCACGTGTTAGTTCAGCGACATCAGGACTCCTGCCTAGTTGCGAGGGACAACTCGGGATTCTCCTCGGGGCTTGGCAGGGCAATTGGGACGCCTCTCCAGCTGAGGCGGGAGACCAAGGGTCCCTTTCCACGTGCCACAGGAATCCTGGGACTCCTATAAAGTTTGAGGAGGAGTCAGGCATCGTCTCCTTTGGAGGCACTGATCTCCGCGTACCTCTGGAATTTTCAAAGGATGTGAGGCCTCCGGTCGCGATGAGGTGGGGAACTAGGTCTTTCTCTGTGGTCTCCACAGGGGATTCAGACATCCTTTCATCTTGGGAGATGTAAGACGAGCCTGCATTCAAGTCACTGCACGGCTATCCGGCCTTATTTCGCGTCAGGGCATCGCAGTGTCCATTCCACTTGAGTCCGCAAACTCAGGGTCCCTCTCACATACCTAGAGCTGAGAGAAGCCTCCTCTTGAGGTGCTTGTGGTAAGGTTGTATTCCTCTGGAGTCGAAGCCAGGGACTAACCTCTCATCTCGAGTTGATTTTTGGTCCACGGAGTTCTTTCGTGCTGCTACAGTGACCTCAGGATCCCTCTAGCCTTGAAACAGTGTTCTTGGGGTTTCTCTGGAGTGCCATCAAAGAAATCAAGGCTCCTTTCATGTTTGATGTGCAACACGGAATTGCTCTGCATGCAGTGCAGGGGAATCGGGCCTCATCTGGCGGCGAGTGGGAAGTCTCATGGTTTTTCTCGAGTTGCGGCGGGAACCTGGGGTATATTCTCGAGTTACGACGGGGATGGCCCTTCCACCCACGTGTTTGGTCAGCGAAGGCAGGACTCCTGCCTAGTTGCGAGGGACAACTCGGGATTCTCCTCGAGGCTTGGCAGGGCAATTGGGACGCCTCTCCAGCTGAGGCGGGAGACCAAGGGTCCCTTTCCACGTGCCACAGGAATCCTGGGACTCCGATCAAGTTTCACGAGGAGTCAGGCATCGTCTCCTTTGGAAGTACTGATCTCCGCGTACCTCTGGAGTTTTCAAAGGATGTGAGGCCTCCGGTCGCGATGAGGTGGGGAACTAGGTCTTTCTCTGTGGTCTCCACAGGGGATTCAGACATCCTTTCGTCTTGGGAGATGCAAGACGAGCCTGCATTCAAGTCACTGCAGGGATATCTGGCCTTATTTCGAGTCAGGGCATCGCATGTCCTTTCCACTTGAGGCCGCAAACTCAGGATCCCTCTCTCATACCTAGAGATGAGAGAAGCCTCCTCTTGAGGTGCTTGTGGTAAGGTGGTATTCCTCTGGAGTCGAAGCCAGGGACTAACCTCTCATCTCGAGTTGATTTTTGGTCCACGGAGCTCTTTCGTGTTGCTACAGTGACCTCAGGATCCCTCTAGCCTTGAAACAGTGTTCTTGGGGTTTCTCTGGAGTGCCATCAAGGAAATCAAGGCTCCTTTCATGTGTGATGTGCAACACGGAATTGCTCTGCACGCAGTGCAGGGGAACCGGGCCTCATCTCGCGGCGAGGGGGAAGTCTCATGGTTTCTCTGGAGTTGCGGCGGGAACCTGGGGTATATTCTCGAGTTACGACGGGGATGGCCCTTCCACCCACGTGTTTGTTCAGCGACGTCAGGACTCATGCCTAGTTACGAGGGACAACTCGGGATTCTCTTCGAGGCTTGGCAGGGCAATTGGGATGCCTCTCCAGCTGATGCGGGAGACCAAGGGTCCCTTTCCACGTGCCACAGGAATCCTGGGACTCCTATCAAGTTTCACGAGGAGTCAGGCATCGTCTCCTTTGGAGGCACTGATCTCCGTGTACCTCTGGAGTTGTCAAAGGATGTGAGGCCTCCGGTCGCGATGAGGTGGGGAACTAGGTCTTTCTCTGTGGTCTCCACAGGGGATTCAGACATCCTTTCGTCTTGGGAGATGCAAGACGAGCCTGCATTCAAGTCACTGCAGGGATATCCGGCCTTATATCTAGTCAGGGCATCGAGGTGTCCATTCCACTTGAGGCCGCAAACTCAGGGTCCCTCTCACATAGCTAGAGCTGAGAGAAGCCTCCTCTTGAGGTGCTTGTGGTAAGGTGGTATTCCTCTGGAGTCGAAGCCAGGGACTAACCTCTCATCTCGAGTTGATTTTTGGTCCACGGAGCTCTTTCGTGTTGCTACAGTGACCTCAGGGTCCCTCTAGCCTTGAAACAGTGTTCTTGGGGTTTCTCTGGAGTGCCATCAAGGAAATCAAGGCTCCTTTCATGTGTGATGTGCAACACGGAATTGCTCTGCACGCAGTGCAGGGGAATCGCGCCTCATCTCGCGGCGAGTGGGAAGTATCATGGTTTCTCTCGAGTTGCGGCGGGAACCTGGGATATATTCTCGAGTTACGACGGGGATGGCCCTTCCACCAACGTGTTTGTTCAGCGACGTCAGGACTCCTGCCTAGTTACGAGGGACAACTCGGGATTCTCCTCGAGGCTTGGCAGGGCAATTGGGACGCCTCTCCAGCTGAGCCGGGAGAGCAAGTGTCCCTTTCCATGTGCCACAGGAATCTTGGGATTCCTATCAAGTTTCACGAGGAGTCAGGCATCGTCTCCTTTGGAGGCACTGATCTCCGCGAACCTCTGGAGTTTTCAAAGGATGTGAGGCCTCCTGTCGCGATGAGGTGGGAAACTAGGTCTTTCTCTGTGGTCTCCACAGGGGATTCAGACATCCTTTCATCTTGGGAGATGCAAGACGAGCCTGCATTCAAGTCACTGCAGGGATATCCGGCCTTATTTCGCGTCAGGGCATCGCAGTGTCCATTACACTTGAGGCCGCAAAATCAGGGTCCCTCTCACATACCTAGTGCTGAGAGAAGCTTCCTCTTCAGGTGCTTGTGGTAAGGTGGTATTCCTCTGGAGTCGAAGCCAGGGACTAACCTCTCATCTCGAGTTGATTTTTGGTCCACGGAGCTCTTTCGTGTTGCTACAGTGACCTCAGGATCCCTCTAGCCTTAAAACAGTGTTCTTGGGGTATCTCTGGAGTGCCATCAAGGAAATTAAGGCTCCTTTCATGTGTGATGTGTAACAAGGAATTGCTTTGAATGCAGTGCAGGGGAATCGCGCCTCATCTCGCGGCGAGGGGAAAGTATCATGGTTTCTCTCGAGTTGCGGTGGGAACCTGGGGTATATTCTCGAGTTACGACGGGGATGGCCCTTCCACACACGTGTTTGTTCAGCAACGTCAGGACTCATGCCTAGTTGCGAGGGACAACTCGGGATTCTCCTCGAGGCTTGGCAGGGCCATTGGGACGCCTCTCCAGCTGAGGCGGGAGACCAAGTATCCCTGTCCATGTGCCACAGGAATCTTGGGACTCCTATCAAGTTTCACGAGGAGTCAGGCATCGTCTCCTTTGGAGGCATTGATCTCCGCGTACCTCTGGAGTTTTCAAAGGATGTGAGGGCTCCGGTCGCGATGAGGTGGGGAACTAGGTCTTTCTCTGTGGTCTCCACAGGGGATTCAGACATCCTTTCGTCTTGGGAGATGCAAGACGAGCCTGCATTCAAGTCACTGCAGGGATATCCGGCCTTATTTCAAATCAGGGCATCGCGGTGTCCATTCCATGTGAGGCCGCAAACTCAGGATCCCTCTCACATAGCTAGAGCTGAGAGAAGCCTCCTCTTGAGGTGCTTGTGGTAAGTTGGTATTCCTCTGGAGTCGAAGCCAGGGACTAACCTCTCATCTCAAGTTGATTTTTGGTCCACGGAGCTCTTTCGTGTTGCTACAGTGACCTCAGGATCCCTCTAGCCTTGAAACAGTGTTCTTGGGGTTTCTCTGGAGTGCCATCAAGGAAATCAAGGCTCCTTTCATGTGTGATGTGCAACACGGAATTGCTCTGCACGCAGTGCAGGGGAATCGGGCCTCATCTCGCGGCGAGGGGGAAGTCTCATGGTTTTTCTCGAGTTGCGGCGGGAACCTGGGGTATATTCTCGAGTTACGATGGGGATGGCCCTTCCACCCACGTTTTTGTTCAGCGACGTCAGGACGCCTGCCTAGTTGTGAGGGACAACTCGGGATTCTCCTCGAGGCTTGGCAGGGCAATTGGGACGCCTCTCCAGCTGAGGCGGGAGACCAAGGGTCCCTTTCCACGTGCCACAGGAATCCTGGGACTCCTATCAAGTTTCACGAGGAGTCAGGCATCGTCTCCTTTGGAGGCACTGATCTCTGCATACCTCTGGAGTTTTCAAAGGATGTGAGGCCCCCTGTCGCGATGAGGTGGGGAACTAGGTCTTTCTCTGTGGTCTCCACAGGGTATTCAGACACCCTTTCGTCTTGGGAGATGCAAGACGAGCCTGCATTCAAGTCACTGCAGGGATATTCGGCCTTATTTAGAGTCAGGGCATCGTGGTGTCCATTCTACTTGAGGTCGCAAACTCAGGGTCCCTCTCACATAGCTAGAGCTGAGAGAAGCCTCCTCTTGAGGTGCTTGTGGTAAGGTGGTATTCCTCTGGATTCGAAGCCAGGGACTAACCTCTCATCTCGAGTTGATTTTTGGGCCACGGAGCTCTTTCGTGTTGCTACAGTGACCTCAGGATCCCTCTAGCCTTGAAACAGTGTTCTTGGGGTTTCTCTGGAGTGCCATCATGGAAATCAAGACTCCTTTCATGTGTGACGTGCAACACGGAATTGCTCTGCACGCAGTGCAGGGGAATCGGGCCTCATCTCACGGCGAGGGGGAAGTCTCATGGTTTCTCTCGAGTTGCGGCGGGAACCTGGGGTATATTCTCGAGTTACGATGGGGATGGCTCTTCCACCCACGTGTTTGTTCAGCGACGTCAGGACTCCTGCCTAGTTGCGAGGGACAACTCGGGATTCTCCTCGAGGCTTGGCAGGGCAATTGGGATGCCTCTCCAGCTGAGGCGGGAGACCAAGGGTCCCTTTCCACGTGCCACAGGAATCCTGGGACTCATATCAATTTCACGAGGAGTCATGCATCGTCTCCTTTGGAGGCACTGATCTCCGTGTACCTCTGGAGTTGTCAAAGGATGTGAGGCCTCCGGTCGCGATGAGGTTGGGAACTAGGTCTTACTCTGTGGTCTCCACAGGGGATTCAGACATCCTTTCGTCTTGGGAGATGCAAGACGAGCCTGCATTCAAGTCACTGCAGGGATATCCGGCCTTATTTCGCGTCAGGGCATCGCAGTGTCCATTCCACTTGAGGCCGCAAAATCAGGGTCCCTCTCACATACCTAGAGCTGAGAGAAGCCTCCTCTTGAGGTGCTTGTGGTAAGGTGGTATTCCTCTGGAGTCGAAGCCAGGGACTAACCTCTCATCTCGAGTTGATTTTTGGTCCACGGAGCTCTTTCGTGTTGCTACAGTGACCTCAGGATCGCTCTAGCCTTGAAACAGTGTTCTTGGGGATTCTTTGGAGTGCCGTCAAGGAAATCAAGACTCCTTTCATGTGTGATGTGCAACACGGAATTGCTCTGCACGCAGTGCAGGGGAATCGGGCCTCATCTCGCGGCGAGGGGGAAGTCTCATGGTTTTTCTCGAGTTGGGGCGGGAACCTGGGGTATATTCTCGAGTTACGACGGGGATGGCCCTTCCACCCACGGGTTTGTTCAGCGACGTCAGGACTCCTGCCTAGTTGCGAGGGACAACTCGGGATTCTCCTCGAGGCTTGGCAGGGCAATTGGGACGCCTCTCCAGCTGAGGCGGGAGACCAAGGGTCCCTTTCCAAGTGCCACAGGAATCCTGGGACTCCTATCAAGTTTCACGAGGAGTCAGGCATCGTCTCCTTTGGAGGCACTGATCTCCACGTACCTCTGGAGTTTTCAAAGGATGTGAGGTCTCCGGTCGCGATGAGGTGGGGAACTAGGTCTTTCTCTGTGGTCTCCACATGGGATTCAGACATCCTTTCGTCTTGGGAGATGCAAGACGAGCCTGCATTCAAGTCACTGCAGGGATATCCAGCCTTATTTAGAGTCAGGGCATCGCGGTGTCCATTCCACTTGAGGACGCAAACTCAGGGTCCCTCTCACATACCTAGAGCTGAGAGAAGCCTCCTCTTGAGGTGCTTGTGGTAAGGTGGTATTCCTCTGGAGTCGAAGCCAGGGACTAACCTCTCATCTCGAGTTGATTTTTGGTCCACGGAGCTCTTTCGTGTGGCTACAGTGACCTCAGGATCCCTCTAGCCTTGAAACAGTGTTCTTGGGGTTTCTCTGGAGTGCCATCAAGGAAATCAAGACTCCTTTCATGTGTGATGTGCAACCCAGAATTGCTCTGCACGCAGTGCAGGGGAATCGGGCCTCATCTCGCGGCGAGGGGGAAGTCTCATGGTTTTTCTCGCGTTGCGGCGGGAACCTGGGGTATATTCTCGAGTTACGACGGGGATGGCCCGTCCACCCACGTGTTTGTTCAGCGACGTCACGACTCCTGCCTAGTTGCGAGGGACAACTCGGGATTCTCCTCGAGGCTTGGCCGGGCAATTTGGACCCCTCTCCAGCTGAGGCGGGAGGCCAAGGGTCCCTTTCCACGTGCCACTGGAATCCTGGGACTCCTATCAAGTTTCACGAGGAGTCAGGCATCGTCTCCTTTGGAGGCACTGATCTCCGCATACCTCTGGAGTTTTCAAAGGATGTGAGGCCTCCGGTCGCCATGAGGGGGGAACTAGGTCTTTCTCTGTGGTCTCCACAGGGGATGCAGACATCCTTTCGTCTTGGGAGATGCAAGACAAGCCTGCATTCAAGTCACTGCAGGGATATCCGGCCTTATTTCGCGTCAGGGCATCGCAGTGTCGATTCCACTTGAGGCCGCAAAATCAGGGTCCCTCTCATATACCTAGAGCTGAGAGATGCCTCCTCTTGAGGTGCTTGTGGTAAGGTGGTATTCCTCTGGAGTCGAAGCCAGGGACTAACCTCTCATCTCGAGTTGATTTTTGTCCACGGAGCACTTTCGTGTTGCTACAGTGACCTCAGGATCCCTCTAGCCTTGAAACAGTGTTCTTGGGGTTTCTCTGGAGTGCCATCAAGGAAATCAAGGCTCCTTTCATGTGTGATGTGCAACACGGAATTGCTCTGCACGCAGTGCAGGGGAATCGAGCCTCATCTCACGGCGAGGGGGAAGTCTCATGGTTTCTCTCGAGTTGCGGCGGGAACCTGGGGTATATTCTCGAGTTACGACGGGGATGGCCCTTCCACCCACGTGTTTGTTCAGCGACGTCAGGACTCCTGCCTAGTTGCGAGGGACAACTCGGGATTCTCCTCGAGGCTTGGCAGGGCAATTGGGACGCCTCCCCAGCTGAGGCGGGACACCAAGGTTCCCTTTCCACGTGCCACAGGAATCCTGGGACTCCTATCAAGTTTCACGAGGAGTCAGGCATCGTCTCCTTTGGAGGCACTGATCTCCGCGTACCTCTGGAGTTTTCAAAGGATGTGAGGCCTCCGGTCGCGATGAGGTGGGGAACTAGGTCTTTCTCTGTGGTCTCCACAGGGGATTCAGACATCCTTTCGTCTTGGGAGATGCAAGACGAGCCTGCATTCAAGTCACTGCAGGGATATCCGGCCTTATTTCGAGTCAGGGCATCGCAATGTCCATTCCACTTGAGGCCGCAAACTCAGGGTCACTCTCACATACCTAGAGCTGCGAGAAGCCTCCTCTTGAGGTGCTTGTGGTAAGGTTGTATTCCTCTGGAGTCGAAGCCAGGGACTAACCTCTCATCTCGAGTTGATTTTTGCTCCACGGAGCTCTTTCGTGTTGCTACAGTGACCTCAGGATCGCTCTAGCCTTGAAACAGTGTTCTTGGGGTTTCTCTGGAGTGCCATCAAGGAAATCAAGACTCCTTTCATGTGTGATGTGCAACACGGAATTGCTCTGCACGCAGTGCAGGGGAATCGGGCCTCCTCTCGCGGCGAGGGGGAAGTCTCATGGTTTTTCTCGAGTTGCGGCGGGAACCTGGGGTATATTCTCGAGTTACGACGGGGATGGCCCTTCCAGCCACGTGTTTGTTCAGCGACGTCAGGACTCCTGCCTAGTTGCGAGGGACAACTCGGGATTCTCCTCGAGGCTTGGCAGGGCAATTGGGACGCCTCTCCACCTGAGGCGGGAGGCCAAGGGTCCCTTTCCACGTGCCACAGGAATCGTGGGACTCCTATCAAGTTTCACGAGGAGTCAGACATCGTCTCCTTTGGAGGCACTGATCTCCACGAACCTCTGGAGTTTTCAAAGGATGTGAGGCCTCCGGTCGCGATGAGGTGGGGAACTAGGCTTTTCTCTGTGGTCTCCACAGGGGATTCAGACATCCTTTCGTCTTGGGAGATGCAAGACGAGCCTGCATTTAAGTCACTGCACTGATATCCGGCCTTATTTTGCGTCAGGGCATCGCAGTGTCCATTCCACTTGAGGCCGCAAAATCAGGGTCCCTCTCACATACCTAGACCTGAGAGAAGCTTCCTCTTGAGGTGCTTGTGGTAAGGTGGTATTCCTCTGGAGTCGAAGCCAGGGACTAACCTCTCATCTCGAGTTGATTTTTGGGCCACGGAGCTCTTTCGTGTTGCTACAGTGACCTCAGGATCCCTCTAGCCTTGAAACAGTGTTCTTGGGGTTTCTCTGGAGTGCCATCAAGGAAATCAAGGCTCCTTTCATGTGTGATGTGCAACACGGAATTGCTCTGAACGCAGTGCAGGGGAATCGCGCCTCATCTCGCGGCGAGAGGGAAGTCTCATGGTTTTTTTTGAGTTTCGGCGGGAACCTGGGGTATATTCTCGAGTTACGACGAGGATGGCCCTTCCACCCACGTGTTTGTTCAGCAACGTCAGGACTCCTGCCTAGTTGCGAGGGACAACTCGGGATTCTCCTCGAGGCTTGGCAGGGCAATTGGGACGCCTCTCCAGCTGAGGCGGGAGACCAAGGGTCCCTTTCCACGTGCCACAGGAATCCTGGGACTCCTATCAAGTTTCACGAGGAGTCAGGCATCGTCTCCTTTGGAGGCACTGATCTCCACGTACCTCTGGAGTTTTCAAAGGATGTGAGGCCTCCGGTCGCCATGAGGTGGGGAACTAGGTCTTTCTCTGTGGTCTCCACATGGGATTCAGACATCCTTTCGTCTTGGGAGATGCAAGACGAGCCTGCATTCAAGTCACTGCAGGGATATCCGGCCTTATTTCGAGTCAGGGCATCGCAATGTCCATTCCACTTGATGCCGCAAACTCAGGGTCCCTCTCACATACCTAGAGCTGCGAGAAGCCTCCTCTTGAGGTGCTTGTGGTAAGGTGGTATTCCTCTGGAGTCGAAGCCAGGGACTAACCTCTCATCTCGAGTTGATTTTTGGTCCACGGAGCTCTTTCGTGTTGCTACAGTGACCTCAGGATCGCTCTAGCCTTGAAACAATGTTCTTGGGGTTTCTCTGGAGTGCCATCAAGGAAATCAAGACTCCTTTCATGTGTGATGTGCAACACGGAATTGCTCTGCACGCAGTGCAGGGGAATCGGGCCTCATCTCGCAGCGAGGGGGAAGTCTCATGGTTTTTCTCGAGTTGCGGCGGGAACCTGGGGTATATTCTCGAGTTACGACGGGGATGGCCCTTCCAGCCACGTGTTTATTCAGCGACGTCAGGACTCCTGCCTAGTTGCGAGGGACAACTCGGGATTCTCCTCGAGGCTTGGCAGAGCAATTGGGACGCCTCTCCAGCTGAGGCGGGAGACCAAGGGTCCCTTTCCACGTGCCACAGGAATCCTGGGACTCCTATCAAGTTTCACGAGGAGTCAGGCATCGTCTCCTTTGGAGGCACTGATCTCCACGTACCTCTGGAGTTTTCAAAGGATGTGAGGCCTCCGGTCGCGATGAGGTGGGGAACTAGGCTTTTCTCTGTGGTCTCCACAGGGGATTCAGACATCCTTTCGGCTTGGGAGATGCAAGACGAGCCTGCATTCAAGTCACTGCAGAGATATCCGGCCTTATTTCGAGTCAGGGCATCGCAGTGTCGATTCCATTTGAGGCCGCAAACTCAGGGTCCCTCTCACATAGCTAGAGCTGAGAGAAGCCTCCTCTTGAGGTGCTTGTGGTAAGGTTGTATTCCTCTGGAGTCGAAGCCAGGGACTAACCTCGCATCTCGAGTTGATTTTTGGTCCACGGAGCTCTTTCGTGTTGCTACAGTGACCTCAGGATCGCTCTAGCCTTGAAACAGTGTTCTTGGGGTTTCTCTGGAGTGCCATCAAGGAAATCAAGACTCCTTTCATGTGTGATGTGCAACACGGAATTACTCTGCACGCAGTGCAGGGGAATCGGGCCTCAACTCGCGGCGAGGGGGAAGTCTCATGGTTTTTCTCGAGTTGCGGCGGGAAACTGGGGTATATTCTCGAGTTACGAAGGGGATGGCCCTTCCACCCACGTGTTTGTTCAGCAACGTCAGGACTCCTGCCTATTTGCGAGGGACAACTCGGGATTCTCCTCGAGGCTTGGCAGGGTAATTGGGACAACTCTCCAGCTGAGGCGGGAGACCAAGGGTCCCTTTCCACGTGCCACAGGAATCCTGGGACTCCTATCAAGTTTCACGAGGAGTCAGGCATCGTCTCCTTTGGAGGCACTGATCTCCACGTACCTCTGGATTTTTCAAAGGATGTGAGGCCTCCTGTCGCGATGAGGTGGGGAACTAGGCTTTTCTCTGTGGTCTCCACAGGGGATTCAGACATCCTTTCGTCTTGGGAGATGCAAGACGAGCCTGCATTCAAGTCACTGCAGGGATATCCGGCCTTATTTCGAGTCAGGGCATCGCAGTGTCGATTCCACTTGAGGCCGCAAACTCAGGGTCCCTCTCACATACATAGAGCTGCGAGAAGCCTCCTCTTGAGGTGCTTGTGGTAAGGTTGTATTCCTCTGGAGTCGAAGCCAGGGACTAACCTCTCATCTCGAGTTGATTTTTGGTCCACGGAGCTCTTTCGTGTTGCTACAGTGACCTCAGGATCGCTCTAGCCTTGAAACAGTGTTCTTGGGGTTTCTCTGGAGTGCCATCAAGGAAATCAAGACTCCTTTCATGTGTGATGTGCAACACGGAATTGCTCTGCATGCAGTGCAGGGGAATCGGGCCTCATCTCCCGGCGAGTGTGAAGTCTCATGGTTTTTCTAAAGTTGCGGCGGAAACCTGGGGTATATTCTCGAGTTACATCGGGAATGGAACTTCCAGCCACGTGTTTGTTCAGCGACGTCAGGACTCCTGCCTAGTTGCGAGGGACAACTCGGGATTCTCCTCGAGGCTTGGCAGGGCAATTGGGACGCCTCTCCAGCTGAGGCGGGAGACCATGGGTCCCTTTCCACGTGCCACAGGAATCCTGGGACTCCTATCAAATTTCACGAGGAGTCAGGCATCGTCTCCTTTGGAGACACTGATCTCCGCGTACCTCTGGAGTTTTCAAAGGATGTGAGGCCTCCGGTCGCGATGAGGTGGGGAACTAGGTCTTTCTCTGTGGTCTCCACAGGGGATTCAGACATCCTTTCGTCTTGGGAGATGCAAGACGAGCCTGCATTCAAGTCACTGCAGGGATATCCGGCCTTATTTTGAGTCAGGGCATCGCAATGTCCATTCCACTTGAGGCCGCAAACTCAGGGTCACTCTCACATACCTAGAGCTGCGAGAAGCCTCCTCTTGAGGTGCTTGTGGTAAGGTTGTATTCCTCTGGAGTCGAAGCCAGGGACTAACCTCTCATCTCGAGTTGATTTCTGCTCCACGGAGCTCTTTCGTGTTGCTACAGTGACCTCAGGATCGCTCTAGCCTTGAAACAGTGTTCTTGGGGTTTCTCTGGAGTGCCATCAAGGAAATCAAGACTCCTTTCATGTGTGATGTGCAACACGGAATTGCTCTGCACGCAGTGCAGGGGAATCGGGCCTCATCTCGCGGCGAGGGGGAAGTCTCATGGTTTTTCTCGAGTTGCGGCGGGAACCTGGGGTATATTCTCGAGTTACGACGGGGATGGCCCTTCCAGCCACGTGTTTGTTCAGCGACGTCAGGACTCCTGCCTAGTTGCGAGGGACAACTCGGGATTCTCCTCGAGGCTTGGCAGGGCAATTGGGACGCCTCTCCACCTGAGGCGGGAGGCCAAGGGTCCCTTTCCACGTGCCACAGGAATCGTGGGACTCCTATCAAGTTTCACGAGGAGTCAGACATCGTCTCCTTTGGAGGCACTGATCTCCACGAACCTCTGGAGTTTTCAAAGGATGTGAGGCCTCCGGTCGCAATGAGGTGGGGAACTAGGCTTTTCTCTGTGGTCTTCACAGGGGATTCAGACATCCTTTCGTCTTGGGAGATGCAAGACGAGCCTGCATTTAAGTCACTGCAGGGATATCCGGCCTTATTTTGCGTCAGGGCATCGCAGTGTCCATTCCACTTGAGGCCGCAAAATCAGGGTCCCTCTCACATACCTAGACCTGAGAGAAGCTTCCTCTTGAGGTGCTTGTGGTAAGGTGGTATTCCTCTGGAGTCGAAGCCAGGGACTAACCTCTCATCTCGAGTTGATTTTTGGGCCACGGAGCTCTTTCGTGTTGCTACAGTGACCTCAGGATCCCTCTAGCCTTGAAACAGTGTTCTTGGGGTTTCTCTGGAGTGCCATCAAGGAAATCAAGGCTCCTTTCATGTGTGATGTGCAACACGGAATTGCTCTGAACGCAGTGCAGGGGAATCGCGCCTCATCTCGCGGCGAGAGGGAAGTCTCATGGTTTTTTTTGAGTTTCGGCGGGAACCTGGGGTATATTCTCGAGTTACGACGAGGATGGCCCTTCCACCCACGTGTTTGTTCAGCAACGTCAGGACTCCTGCCTAGTTGCGAGGGACAACTCGGGATTCTCCTCGAGGCTTGGCAGGGCAATTGGGACGCCTCTCCAGCTGAGGCGGGAGACCAAGGGTCCCTTTCCACGTGCCACAGGAATCCTGGGACTCCTATCAAGTTTCACGAGGAGTCAGGCATCGTCTCCTTTGGAGGCACTGATCTCCACGTACCTCTGGAGTTTTCAAAGGATGTGAGGCCTCCGGTCGCCATGAGGTGGGGAACTAGGTCTTTCTCTGTGGTCTCCACATGGGATTCAGACATCCTTTCGTCTTGGGAGATGCAAGACGAGCCTGCATTCAAGTCACTGCAGGGATATCCGGCCTTATTTCGAGTCAGGGCATCGCAATGTCCATTCCACTTGATGCCGCAAACTCAGGGTCCCTCTCACATACTTAGAGCTGCGAGAAGCCTCCTCTTGAGGTGCTTGTGGTAAGGTGGTATTCCTCTGGAGTCGAAGCCAGGGACTAACCTCTCATCTCGAGTTGATTTTTGGTCCACGGAGCTCTTTCGTGTTGCTACAGTGACCTCAGGATCGCTCTAGCCTTGAAACAATGTTCTTGGGGTTTCTCTGGAGTGCCATCAAGGAAATCAAGACTCCTTTCATGTGTGATGTGCAACACGGAATTGCTCTGCACGCAGTGCAGGGGAATCGGGCCTCATCTCGCAGCGAGGGGGAAGTCTCATGGTTTTTCTCGAGTTGCGGCGGGAACCTGGGGTATATTCTCGAGTTACGACGGGGATGGCCCTTCCAGCCACGTGTTTATTCAGCGACGTCAGGACTCCTGCCTAGTTGCGAGGGACAACTCGGGATTCTCCTCGAGGCTTGGCAGAGCAATTGGGACGCCTCTCCAGCTGAGGCGGGAGACCAAGGGTCCCTTTCCACGTGCCACAGGAATCCTGGGACTCCTATCAAGTTTCACGAGGAGTCAGGCATCGTCTCCTTTGGAGGCACTGATCTCCACGTACCTCTGGAGTTTTCAAAGGATGTGAGGCCTCCGGTCGCGATGAGGTGGGGAACTAGGCTTTTCTCTGTGGTCTCCACAGGGGATTCAGACATCCTTTCGGCTTGGGAGATGCAAGACGAGCCTGCATTCAAGTCACTGCAGAGATATCCGGCCTTATTTCGAGTCAGGGCATCGCAGTGTCGATTCCATTTGAGGCCGCAAACTCAGGGTCCCTCTCACATAGCTAGAGCTGAGAGAAGCCTCCTCTTGAGGTGCTTGTGGTAAGGTTGTATTCCTCTGGAGTCGAAGCCAGGGACTAACCTCGCATCTCGAGTTGATTTTTGGTCCACGGAGCTCTTTCGTGTTGCTACAGTGACCTCAGGATCGCTCTAGCCTTGAAACAGTGTTCTTGGGGTTTCTCTGGAGTGCCATCAAGGAAATCAAGACTCCTTTCATGTGTGATGTGCAACACGGAATTACTCTGCATGCAGTGCAGGGGAATCGGGCCTCATCTCCCGGCGAGTGTGAAGTCTCATGGTTTTTCTAAAGTTGCGGCGGAAACCTGGGGTATATTCTCGAGTTACATCGGGAATGGAACTTCCAGCCACGTGTTTGTTCAGCGACGTCAGGACTCCTGCCTAGTTGCGAGGGACAACTCGGGATTCTCCTCGAGGCTTGGCAGGGCAATTGGGACGCCTCTCCAGCTGAGGCGGGAGACCATGGGTCCCTTTCCACGTGCCACAGGAATCCTGGGACTCCTATCAAATTTCACGAGGAGTCAGGCATCGTCTCCTTTGGAGACACTGATCTCCGCGTACCTCTGGAGTTTTCAAAGGATGTGAGGCCTCCGGTCGCGATGAGGTGGGGAACTAGGTCTTTCTCTGTGGTCTCCACAGGGGATTCAGACATCCTTTCGTCTTGGGAGATGCAAGACGAGCCTGCATTCAAGTCACTGCAGGGATATCCGGCCTTATTTTGAGTCAGGGCATCGCAATGTCCATTCCACTTGAGGCCGCAAACTCAGGGTCACTCTCACATACCTAGAGCTGCGAGAAGCCTCCTCTTGAGGTGCTTGTGGTAAGGTTGTATTCCTCTGGAGTCGAAGCCAGGGACTAACCTCTCATCTCGAGTTGATTTTTGCTCCACGGAGCTCTTTCGTGTTGCTACAGTGACCTCAGGATCGCTCTAGCCTTGAAACAGTGTTCTTGGGGTTTCTCTGGAGTGCCATCAAGGAAATCAAGACTCCTTTCATGTGTGATGTGCAACACGGAATTGCTCTGCACGCAGTGCAGGGGAATCGGGCCTCCTCTCGCGGCGAGGGGGAAGTCTCATGGTTTTTCTCGAGTTGCGGCGGGAACCTGGGGTATATTCTCGAGTTACGACGGGGATGGCCCTTCCAGCCACGTGTTTGTTCAGCGACGTCAGGACTCCTGCCTAGTTGCGAGGGACAACTCGGGATTCTCCTCGAGGCTTGGCAGGGCAATTGGGACGCCTCTCCACCTGAGGCGGGAGGCCAAGGGTCCCTTTCCACGTGCCACAGGAATCGTGGGACTCCTATCAAGTTTCACGAGGAGTCAGACATCGTCTCCTTTGGAGGCACTGATCTCCACGAACCTCTGGAGTTTTCAAAGGATGTGAGGCCTCCGGTCGCGATGAGGTGGGGAACTAGGCTTTTCTCTGTGGTCTCCACAGGGGATTCAGACATCCTTTCGTCTTGGGAGATGCAAGACGAGCCTGCATTTAAGTCACTGCACTGATATCCGGCCTTATTTTGCGTCAGGGCATCGCAGTGTCCATTCCACTTGAGGCCGCAAAATCAGGGTCCCTCTCACATACCTAGACCTGAGAGAAGCTTCCTCTTGAGGTGCTTGTGGTAAGGTGGTATTCCTCTGGAGTCGAAGCCAGGGACTAACCTCTCATCTCGAGTTGATTTTTGGGCCACGGAGCTCTTTCGTGTTGCTACAGTGACCTCAGGATCCCTCTAGCCTTGAAACAGTGTTCTTGGGGTTTCTCTGGAGTGCCATCAAGGAAATCAAGGCTCCTTTCATGTGTGATGTGCAACACGGAATTGCTCTGAACGCAGTGCAGGGGAATCGCGCCTCATCTCGCGGCGAGAGGGAAGTCTCATGGTTTTTTTTGAGTTTCGGCGGGAACCTGGGGTATATTCTCGAGTTACGACGAGGATGGCCCTTCCACCCACGTGTTTGTTCAGCAACGTCAGGACTCCTGCCTAGTTGCGAGGGACAACTCGGGATTCTCCTCGAGGCTTGGCAGGGCAATTGGGACGCCTCTCCAGCTGAGGCGGGAGACCAAGGGTCCCTTTCCACGTGCCACAGGAATCCTGGGACTCCTATCAAGTTTCACGAGGAGTCAGGCATCGTCTCCTTTGGAGGCACTGATCTCCACGTACCTCTGGAGTTTTCAAAGGATGTGAGGCCTCCGGTCGCCATGAGGTGGGGAACTAGGTCTTTCTCTGTGGTCTCCACATGGGATTCAGACATCCTTTCGTCTTGGGAGATGCAAGACGAGCCTGCATTCAAGTCACTGCAGGGATATCCGGCCTTATTTCGAGTCAGGGCATCGCAATGTCCATTCCACTTGATGCCGCAAACTCAGGGTCCCTCTCACATACCTAGAGCTGCGAGAAGCCTCCTCTTGAGGTGCTTGTGGTAAGGTGGTATTCCTCTGGAGTCGAAGCCAGGGACTAACCTCTCATCTCGAGTTGATTTTTGGTCCACGGAGCTCTTTCGTGTTGCTACAGTGACCTCAGGATCGCTCTAGCCTTGAAACAATGTTCTTGGGGTTTCTCTGGAGTGCCATCAAGGAAATCAAGACTCCTTTCATGTGTGATGTGCAACACGGAATTGCTCTGCACGCAGTGCAGGGGAATCGGGCCTCATCTCGCAGCGAGGGGGAAGTCTCATGGTTTTTCTCGAGTTGCGGCGGGAACCTGGGGTATATTCTCGAGTTACGACGGGGATGGCCCTTCCAGCCACGTGTTTATTCAGCGACGTCAGGACTCCTGCCTAGTTGCGAGGGACAACTCGGGATTCTCCTCGAGGCTTGGCAGAGCAATTGGGACGCCTCTCCAGCTGAGGCGGGAGACCAAGGGTCCCTTTCCACGTGCCACAGGAATCCTGGGACTCCTATCAAGTTTCACGAGGAGTCAGGCATCGTCTCCTTTGGAGGCACTGATCTCCACGTACCTCTGGAGTTTTCAAAGGATGTGAGGCCTCCGGTCGCGATGAGGTGGGGAACTAGGCTTTTCTCTGTGGTCTCCACAGGGGATTCAGACATCCTTTCGGCTTGGGAGATGCAAGACGAGCCTGCATTCAAGTCACTGCAGAGATATCCGGCCTTATTTCGAGTCAGGGCATCGCAGTGTCGATTCCATTTGAGGCCGCAAACTCAGGGTCCCTCTCACATAGCTAGAGCTGAGAGAAGCCTCCTCTTGAGGTGCTTGTGGTAAGGTTGTATTCCTCTGGAGTCGAAGCCAGGGACTAACCTCGCATCTCGAGTTGATTTTTGGTCCACGGAGCTCTTTCGTGTTGCTACAGTGACCTCAGGATCGCTCTAGCCTTGAAACAGTGTTCTTGGGGTTTCTCTGGAGTGCCATCAAGGAAATCAAGACTCCTTTCATGTGTGATGTGCAACACGGAATTACTCTGCACGCAGTGCAGGGGAATCGGGCCTCAACTCGCGGCGAGGGGGAAGTCTCATGGTTTTTCTCGAGTTGCGGCGGGAAACTGGGGTATATTCTCGAGTTACGAAGGGGATGGCCCTTCCACCCACGTGTTTGTTCAGCAACGTCAGGACTCCTGCCTATTTGCGAGGGACAACTCGGGATTCTCCTCGAGGCTTGGCAGGGTAATTGGGACAACTCTCCAGCTGAGGCGGGAGACCAAGGGTCCCTTTCCACGTGCCACAGGAATCCTGGGACTCCTATCAAGTTTCACGAGGAGTCAGGCATCGTCTCCTTTGGAGGCACTGATCTCCACGTACCTCTGGATTTTTCAAAGGATGTGAGGCCTCCTGTCGCGATGAGGTGGGGAACTAGGCTTTTCTCTGTGGTCTCCACAGGGGATTCAGACATCCTTTCGTCTTGGGAGATGCAAGACGAGCCTGCATTCAAGTCACTGCAGGGATATCCGGCCTTATTTCGAGTCAGGGCATCGCAGTGTCGATTCCACTTGAGGCCGCAAACTCAGGGTCCCTCTCACATACATAGAGCTGCGAGAAGCCTCCTCTTGAGGTGCTTGTGGTAAGGTTGTATTCCTCTGGAGTCGAAGCCAGGGACTAACCTCTCATCTCGAGTTGATTTTTGGTCCACGGAGCTCTTTCGTGTTGCTACAGTGACCTCAGGATCGCTCTAGCCTTGAAACAGTGTTCTTGGGGTTTCTCTGGAGTGCCATCAAGGAAATCAAGACTCCTTTCATGTGTGATGTGCAACACGGAATTGCTCTGCATGCAGTGCAGGGGAATCGGGCCTCATCTCCCGGCGAGTGTGAAGTCTCATGGTTTTTCTAAAGTTGCGGCGGAAACCTGGGGTATATTCTCGAGTTACATCGGGAATGGAACTTCCAGCCACGTGTTTGTTCAGCGACGTCAGGACTCCTGCCTAGTTGCGAGGGACAACTCGGGATTCTCCTCGAGGCTTGGCAGGGCAATTGGGACGCCTCTCCAGCTGAGGCGGGAGACCATGGGTCCCTTTCCACGTGCCACAGGAATCCTGGGACTCCTATCAAATTTCACGAGGAGTCAGGCATCGTCTCCTTTGGAGACACTGATCTCCGCGTACCTCTGGAGTTTTCAAAGGATGTGAGGCCTCCGGTCGCGATGAGGTGGGGAACTAGGTCTTTCTCTGTGGTCTCCACAGGGGATTCAGACATCCTTTCGTCTTGGGAGATGCAAGACGAGCCTGCATTCAAGTCACTGCAGGGATATCCGGCCTTATTTTGAGTCAGGGCATCGCAATGTCCATTCCACTTGAGGCCGCAAACTCAGGGTTACTCTCACATACCTAGAGCTGCGAGAAGCCTCCTCTTGAGGTGCTTGTGGTAAGGTTGTATTCCTCTGGAGTCGAAGCCAGGGACTAACCTCTCATCTCGAGTTGATTTCTGCTCCACGGAGCTCTTTCGTGTTGCTACAGTGACCTCAGGATCGCTCTAGCCTTGAAACAGTGTTCTTGGGGTTTCTCTGGAGTGCCATCAAGGAAATCAAGACTCCTTTCATGTGTGATGTGCAACACGGAATTGCTCTGCACGCAGTGCAGGGGAATCGGGCCTCATCTCGCGGCGAGGGGGAAGTCTCATGGTTTTTCTCGAGTTGCGGCGGGAACCTGGGGTATATTCTCGAGTTACGACGGGGATGGCCCTTCCAGCCACGTGTTTGTTCAGCGACGTCAGGACTCCTGCCTAGTTGCGAGGGACAACTCGGGATTCTCCTCGAGGCTTGGCAGGGCAATTGGGACGCCTCTCCACCTGAGGCGGGAGGCCAAGGGTCCCTTTCCACGTGCCACAGGAATCGTGGGACTCCTATCAAGTTTCACGAGGAGTCAGACATCGTCTCCTTTGGAGGCACTGATCTCCACGAACCTCTGGAGTTTTCAAAGGATGTGAGGCCTCCGGTCGCAATGAGGTGGGGAACTAGGCTTTTCTCTGTGGTCTTCACAGGGGATTCAGACATCCTTTCGTCTTGGGAGATGCAAGACGAGCCTGCATTTAAGTCACTGCAGGGATATCCGGCCTTATTTTGCGTCAGGGCATCGCAGTGTCCATTCCACTTGAGGCCGCAAAATCAGGGTCCCTCTCACATACCTAGACCTGAGAGAAGCTTCCTCTTGAGGTGCTTGTGGTAAGGTGGTATTCCTCTGGAGTCGAAGCCAGGGACTAACCTCTCATCTCGAGTTGATTTTTGGGCCACGGAGCTCTTTCGTGTTGCTACAGTGACCTCAGGATCCCTCTAGCCTTGAAACAGTGTTCTTGGGGTTTCTCTGGAGTGCCATCAAGGAAATCAAGGCTCCTTTCATGTGTGATGTGCAACACGGAATTGCTCTGAACGCAGTGCAGGGGAATCGCGCCTCATCTCGCGGCGAGAGGGAAGTCTCATGGTTTTTTTTGAGTTTCGGCGGGAACCTGGGGTATATTCTCGAGTTACGACGAGGATGGCCCTTCCACCCACGTGTTTGTTCAGCAACGTCAGGACTCCTGCCTAGTTGCGAGGGACAACTCGGGATTCTCCTCGAGGCTTGGCAGGGCAATTGGGACGCCTCTCCAGCTGAGGCGGGAGACCAAGGGTCCCTTTCCACGTGCCACAGGAATCCTGGGACTCCTATCAAGTTTCACGAGGAGTCAGGCATCGTCTCCTTTGGAGGCACTGATCTCCACGTACCTCTGGAGTTTTCAAAGGATGTGAGGCCTCCGGTCGCCATGAGGTGGGGAACTAGGTCTTTCTCTGTGGTCTCCACATGGGATTCAGACATCCTTTCGTCTTGGGAGATGCAAGACGAGCCTGCATTCAAGTCACTGCAGGGATATCCGGCCTTATTTCGAGTCAGGGCATCGCAATGTCCATTCCACTTGATGCCGCAAACTCAGGGTCCCTCTCACATACCTAGAGCTGCGAGAAGCCTCCTCTTGAGGTGCTTGTGGTAAGGTGGTATTCCTCTGGAGTCGAAGCCAGGGACTAACCTCTCATCTCGAGTTGATTTTTGGTCCACGGAGCTCTTTCGTGTTGCTACAGTGACCTCAGGATCGCTCTAGCCTTGAAACAATGTTCTTGGGGTTTCTCTGGAGTGCCATCAAGGAAATCAAGACTCCTTTCATGTGTGATGTGCAACACGGAATTGCTCTGCACGCAGTGCAGGGGAATCGGGCCTCATCTCGCAGCGAGGGGGAAGTCTCATGGTTTTTCTCGAGTTGCGGCGGGAACCTGGGGTATATTCTCGAGTTACGACGGGGATGGCCCTTCCAGCCACGTGTTTATTCAGCGACGTCAGGACTCCTGCCTAGTTGCGAGGGACAACTCGGGATTCTCCTCGAGGCTTGGCAGAGCAATTGGGACGCCTCTCCAGCTGAGGCGGGAGACCAAGGGTCCCTTTCCACGTGCCACAGGAATCCTGGGACTCCTATCAAGTTTCACGAGGAGTCAGGCATCGTCTCCTTTGGAGGCACTGATCTCCACGTACCTCTGGAGTTTTCAAAGGATGTGAGGCCTCCGGTCGCGATGAGGTGGGGAACTAGGCTTTTCTCTGTGGTCTCCACAGGGGATTCAGACATCCTTTCGGCTTGGGAGATGCAAGACGAGCCTGCATTCAAGTCACTGCAGAGATATCCGGCCTTATTTCGAGTCAGGGCATCGCAGTGTCGATTCCATTTGAGGCCGCAAACTCAGGGTCCCTCTCACATAGCTAGAGCTGAGAGAAGCCTCCTCTTGAGGTGCTTGTGGTAAGGTTGTATTCCTCTGGAGTCGAAGCCAGGGACTAACCTCGCATCTCGAGTTGATTTTTGGTCCACGGAGCTCTTTCGTGTTGCTACAGTGACCTCAGGATCGCTCTAGCCTTGAAACAGTGTTCTTGGGGTTTCTCTGGAGTGCCATCAAGGAAATCAAGACTCCTTTCATGTGTGATGTGCAACACGGAATTACTCTGCATGCAGTGCAGGGGAATCGGGCCTCATCTCCCGGCGAGTGTGAAGTCTCATGGTTTTTCTAAAGTTGCGGCGGAAACCTGGGGTATATTCTCGAGTTACATCGGGAATGGAACTTCCAGCCACGTGTTTGTTCAGCGACGTCAGGACTCCTGCCTAGTTGCGAGGGACAACTCGGGATTCTCCTCGAGGCTTGGCAGGGCAATTGGGACGCCTCTCCAGCTGAGGCGGGAGACCATGGGTCCCTTTCCACGTGCCACAGGAATCCTGGGACTCCTATCAAATTTCACGAGGAGTCAGGCATCGTCTCCTTTGGAGACACTGATCTCCGCGTACCTCTGGAGTTTTCAAAGGATGTGAGGCCTCCGGTCGCGATGAGGTGGGGAACTAGGTCTTTCTCTGTGGTCTCCACAGGGGATTCAGACATCCTTTCGTCTTGGGAGATGCAAGACGAGCCTGCATTCAAGTCACTGCAGGGATATCCGGCCTTATTTTGAGTCAGGGCATCGCAATGTCCATTCCACTTGAGGCCGCAAACTCAGGGTCACTCTCACATACCTAGAGCTGCGAGAAGCCTCCTCTTGAGGTGCTTGTGGTAAGGTTGTATTCCTCTGGAGTCGAAGCCAGGGACTAACCTCTCATCTCGAGTTGATTTCTGCTCCACGGAGCTCTTTCGTGTTGCTACAGTGACCTCAGGATCGCTCTAGCCTTGAAACAGTGTTCTTGGGGTTTCTCTGGAGTGCCATCAAGGAAATCAAGACTCCTTTCATGTGTGATGTGCAACACGGAATTGCTCTGCACGCAGTGCAGGGGAATCTGGCCTCATCTCGCGGCGAGGGGGAAGTCTCATGGTTTTTCTCGAGTTGCGGCGGGAACCTGGGGTATATTCTCGAGTTACGACGGGGATGGCCCTTCCAGCCACGTGTTTGTTCAGCGACGTCAGGACTCCTGCCTAGTTGCGAGGGACAACTCGGGATTCTCCTCGAGGCTTGGCAGGGCAATTGGGACGCCTCTCCACCTGAGGCGGGAGGCCAAGGGTCCCTTTCCACGTGCCACAGGAATCGTGGGACTCCTATCAAGTTTCACGAGGAGTCAGACATCGTCTCCTTTGGAGGCACTGATCTCCACGAACCTCTGGAGTTTTCAAAGGATGTGAGGCCTCCGGTCGCAATGAGGTGGGGAACTAGGCTTTTCTCTGTGGTCTTCACAGGGGATTCAGACATCCTTTCGTCTTGGGAGATGCAAGACGAGCCTGCATTTAAGTCACTGCAGGGATATCCGGCCTTATTTTGCGTCAGGGCATCGCAGTGTCCATTCCACTTGAGGCCGCAAAATCAGGGTCCCTCTCACATACCTAGACCTGAGAGAAGCTTCCTCTTGAGGTGCTTGTGGTAAGGTGGTATTCCTCTGGAGTCGAAGCCAGGGACTAACCTCTCATCTCGAGTTGATTTTTGGGCCACGGAGCTCTTTCGTGTTGCTACAGTGACCTCAGGATCCCTCTAGCCTTGAAACAGTGTTCTTGGGGTTTCTCTGGAGTGCCATCAAGGAAATCAAGGCTCCTTTCATGTGTGATGTGCAACACGGAATTGCTCTGAACGCAGTGCAGGGGAATCGCGCCTCATCTCGCGGCGAGAGGGAAGTCTCATGGTTTTTTTTGAGTTTCGGCGGGAACCTGGGGTATATTCTCGAGTTACGACGGGGATGGCCCTTCCACCCACGTGTTTGTTCAGCAACGTCAGGACTCCTGCCTAGTTGCGAGGGACAACTCGGGATTCTCTTCGAGGCTTGGCAGGGCAATTGGGACGCCTCTCCAGCTGAGGCGGGAGACCAAGGGTCACTTTCCACGTGCCACAGGAATCCTGGGACTCCTATCAAGTTTCACGAGGAGTCAGGCATCGTCTCCTTTGGAGGCACTGATCTCCACGTACCTCTGGAGTTTTCAAAGGATGTGAGGCCTCCGGTCGCCATGAGGTGGGGAACTAGGTCTTTCTCTGTGGTCTCCACATGGGATTCAGAGATCCTTTCGTCTTGGGAGATGCAAGACGAGCCTGCATTCAAGTCACTGCAGGGATATCCGGCCTTATTTCGAGTCAGGGCTTCGCAATGTCCATTCCACTTGAGGCCGCAAACTCAGGGTCCCTCTCACATACCTAGAGCTGCGAGAAGCCTCCTCTTGAGGTGCTTGTGGTAAGGTGGTATTCCTCTGGAGTCGAAGCCAGGGACTAACCTCTCATCTCGAGTTGATTTTTGGTCTACGGAGCTCTTTCGTGTTGCTACAGTGACCTCAGGATCGCTCTAGCCTTGAAACAGTGTTCTTGGGTTTTCTCTGGAGTGCCATCAAGGAAATCAAGACTCCTTTCATGTGTGATGTGCAACACGGAATTGCTCTGAACGCAGTGCAGGGGAATCGCGCCTCATCTCGCGGCGAGAGGGAAGTCTCATGGTTTTTTTTGAGTTTCGGCGGGAACCTGGGGTATATTCTCGAGTTACGACGGGGATGGCCCTTCCACCCACGTGTTTGTTCAGCAACGTCAGGACTCCTGCCTAGTTGCGAGGGACAACTCGGGATTCTCCTCGAGGCTTGGCAGGGCAATTGGGACGCCTCTCCAGCAGAGGCGGGAGACCAAGGGTCCCTTTCCACGTGCCACAGGAATCCTGGGACTCCTATCAAGTTTCACGAGGAGTCAGGCATCGTCTCCTTTGGAGGCACTGATCTCCACGTACCTCTGGAGTTTTCAAAGGATGTGAGGCCTCCGGTCGCCATGAGGTGGGGAACTAGGTCTTTCTCTGTGGTCTCCACATGGGATTCAGACATCCTTTCGTCTTGGGAGATGCAAGACGAGCCTGCATTCAAGTCACTGCAGGGATATCCGGCCTTATTTCGAGTCAGGGCATCGCAATGTCCATTCCACTTGAGGCCGCAAACTCAGGGTCCCTCTCACATACCTAGAGCTGCGAGAAGCCTCCTCTTGAGGTGCTTGTGGTAAGGTTGTATTCCTCTGGAGTCGAAGCCAGGGACTAACCTCTCATCTCGAGTTGATTTTTGGTCCACGGAGCTCTTTCGTGTTGCTACAGTGACCTCAGGATCGCTCTAGCCTTGAAACAATGTTCTTGAGGTTTCTCTGGAGTGCCATCAAGGAAATCAAGACTCCTTTCATGTGTGATGTGCAACACGGAATTGCTCTGCACGCAGTGCAGGGGAATCGGGCCTCATCTCGCGGCGAGGGGGAAGTCTCATGGTTTTTCTCGAGTTGCGGCGGGAAACTGGGGTATATTCTCGAGTTACGAAGGGGATGGCCCTTCCACCCACGTGTTTGTTCAGCAACGTCAGGACTCCTGCCTATTTGCGAGGGACAACTCGGGATTCTCCTCGAGGCTTGGCAGGGCAATTGGGACACCTCTCCAGCTGAGGCGGGAGACCAAGGGTCCCTTTCCACGTGCCACAGGAATCCTGGGACTCCTATCAAGTTTCACGAGGAGTCAGGCATCGTCTCCTTTGGAGGCACTGATCTCCACGTACCTCTGGAGTTTTCAAAGGATGTGAGGCCTCCTGTCGCGATGAGGTGGGGAACTAGGCTTTTCTCTGTGGTCTCCACAGGGGATTCAGACATCCTTTCGTCTTGGGAGATGCAAGACGAGCCTGCATTCAAGTCACTGCAGGGATATCCGGCCTTATTTCGAGTCAGGGCATCGCAGTGTCGATTCCACTTGAGGCCGCAAACTCAGGGTCCCTCTCACATAGCTAGAGCTGAGAGAAGCCTCCTCTTGAGGTGCTTGTGGTAAGGTTGTATTCCTCTGGAGTCGAAGCCAGGGACTAACCTCTCATCTCGAGTTGATTTTTGCTCCACGGAGCTCTTTCGTGTTGCTACAGTGACCTCAGGATCGCTCTACCCTTGAAACAGTGTTCTTGGGGTTTCTCTGGAGTGCCATCAAGGAAATCAAGACTCCTTTCATGTGTGATGTGCAACACGGAATTGCTCTGCATGCAGTGCAGGGGAATCGGGCCTCATCTCCCGGCGAGTGTGAAGTCTCATGGTTTTTCTCAAGTTGCGGCGGGAACCTGGGGTATATTCTCGAGTTACAACGGGAATGGAACTTCCAGCCACGTGTTTGTTCAGCGACGTCAGGACTCCTGCCTAGTTACGAGGGACAACTCGGGATTCTCCTCGAGGCTTGGCAGGGCAATTGGGACGCCTCTCCAGCTGAGGCGGGAGACCAAGGGTCCCTTTCCACGTGCCACATGAATCCTGGGACTCCTATCAAATTTCACGAGGAGTCAGGCATCGTCTCCTTTGGAGACACTGATCTCCGGGTACCTCTGGAGTTTTCAAAGGATGTGAGGTCTCCGGTCGCGATGAGGTGGGGAACTAGGTCTTTCTCTGTGGTCTCCACAGGGGATTCAGACATCCTTTCGTCTTGGGAGATGCAAGACGAGCCTGCATTCAAGTCACTGCAGGGATATCCGGCCTTATTTCGAGTCAGGGCATCGCAATGTCCATTCCACTTGAGGCCGCAAACTCAGGGTCACTCTCACATACCTAGAGCTGCGAGAAGCCTCCTCTTGAGGTGCTTGTGGTAAGGTTGTATTCCTCTGGAGTCGAAGCCAGGGACTAACCTCTCATCTCGAGTTGATTTTTGCTCCACGGAGCTCTTTCGTGTTGCTACAGTGACCTCAGGATCGCTCTAGCCTTGAAACAGTGTTCTTGGGGTTTCTCTGGAGTGCCATCAAGGAAATCAAGACTCCTTTCATGTGTGATGTGCAACACGGAATTGCTCTGCACGCAGTGCAGGGGAATCGGGCCTCATCTCGCGGCGAGGGGGAAGTCTCATGGTTTTTCTCGAGTTGCGGCGGGAAACTGGGGTATATTCTCGAGTTTCGACGGGGATGGCCCTTCCAGCCACGTGTGTGTTCAGCGACGTCAGGACTCCTGCCTAGTTGCGAGGGACATCTCGGGATTTTCCTCGAGGCATGGCAGGGCAATTGGGACCCTTCTCCAGCTGAGGCGGGAGACCAAGGGTCCCTTTCCCCGTGGCACAGGAATCCTGGGACTCCTATCAAGTTTCACGAGGAGTCAGGCATCGTCTCCTTTGGAGGCACTGATCTCCGCGTACCTCTGGAGTTTTCAAAGGATGTGAGGCCTCCGGTCGCGATGAGGTGGGGAGCTAGGTCTTTCTCTGTTGTCTCCACAGGGGATTCAGACAGCCTTTCGTTTTGGGATATGCAAGACGAGCCTGCATTTAAGTCAGTGCAGGGATATCCGGCCTTATTTCGAGTCAGGGCATTGCAATGTCTATTCCACTTGAGCCCGCAAACTCAGAGTCCCTCTCACATACATAGAGCTGCGAGAAGCCTCCTCTTGAGGTGCTTGTGGTAAGGTTGTATTCCTCTGGAGTCGAAGCCAGGGACTAACCTCTCATCTCGAGTTGATTTTTGGTCCACGGAGCTCTTTCGTGTTGCTACAGTGACCTCAGGATCGCTCTAGCCTTAAAACAGTGTTCTTGGGGATTCTCTGGAGTGCCATCAAGGAAATCAAGACTCCTTTCACGTGTGATGTGCAACACGGAATTGCTCTGCACGCAGTGCAGGGGAATCGGGCCTCATCTCGCGGCGAGGGGGAAGTCTCATGGTTTTTCTCGAGTTGCGGCGGGAACCTGGGGTATATTCTCGAGTTACAACGGGAATGGCCCTTCCAGCCACGTGTGTGTTCAGCGACGTCAGGACTCCTGCCTAGTTGCGAGGGACAATTCGGGATTCTCCTCGAGGCTTGGCAGGGCAATTGGGACGCCTCTCCAGCTGAGGCGGGAGACCAAAGATCCCTTTCCCCGTGGCACAGGAATCCTGGGACTCCTATCAAGGTTCACGAGGAGTCAGGCATCGTCTCCTTTGGAGGCACTGATCTCCACGTACCTCTGGAGTTTTCAAAGGATGTGAGGCCTCCGGTCGCCATGAGGTGGGGAACTAGGTCTTTCTCTGTGGTCTCCACAGGGGATTCAGACATCCTTTCGTCTTGGGAGATGCAAGACGAGCCTGCATTCAAGTCACTGCAGGGATATCCGGCCTTATTTCGAGTCAGGGCATCGCGATGTCCATTCCACTTGAGGCCGCAAACTCAGGGTCCCTCTCACATAGCTAGAGCGGAGAGAAGCCTCCTCTTGAGGTGCTTGTGGTAAGGTTGTATTCCTCTGGAGTCGAAGCCAGGGACTAACCTCTCATCTCGAGTTGATTTTTGGTCCACGGAGCACTTTCGTGTTGCTACAGTGACCTCAGGATCCCTCTAGCCTTGAAACAGTGTTCTTGGGGTTTCTCTGGAGTGCCATCAAGGAAATCAAGACTCCTTTCATGTGTGATGTGCAACACGGAATTGCTCTGCACGCAGTGCAGGGGAATCGGGCCTCATCTCGCGGCGAGGGGGAAGTCTCATGGTTTTTCTCGAGTTGCGTCGGGAACCTGGGGTATATTCTCGAGTTACGACGGGGAAGGTCCTTCCAGCCACGTGTTTGTTCAGCGACGTCAGGACTCCTGCCTAGTTGCGATGGACAACTCGGGATTCTCCTCGAGGCTTGGCAGGGCAATTGGGACGCCTCTCCAGCTGAGGCGGGAGACCAAGGGTCCCTTTCCACGTGCCACAGGAATCCTGGGACTCCTATCAAGTTTCACGAGGAGTCAGGCATCGTCTCCTTTGGAGGCACTGATCTCCACGTACCTCTGGAGTTTTCAAAGGATGTGAGGCCTCCGGTCGTGATGAGGTGGGGAACTAGGCTTTTCTCTGTGGTCTCCACAGGGGATTCAGACATCCTTTCGTCTTGGGAGATGCAAGACGAGCCTGCATTCAAGTCACTGCAGAGATATCCGGCCTTATTTCGAGTCAGGGCATCGCAGTGTCGATTCCACTTGAGGCCGCAAACTCAGGGTCCCTCTCACATAGCTAGAGCTGAGAGAAGCCTCCTCTTGAGGTGCTTGTGGTAAGGTTGTATTCCTCTGGAGTCGAAGCCAGGGACTAACCTCGCATCTCGAGTTGATTTTTGGTCCACGGAGCTCTTTCGTGTTGCTACAGTGACCTCAGGATCGCTCTAGCCTTGAAACAGTGTTCTTGGGGTTTCTCTGGAGTGCCATCAAGGAAATCAAGACTCCTTTCATGTGTGATGTGCAACACGGAATTACTCTGCACGCAGTGCAGGGGAATCGGGCCTCATCTCGCGGCGAGGGGGAAGTCTCATGGTTTTTCTCGAGTTGCGGCGGGAAACTGGGGTATATTCTCGAGTTACGAAGGGGATGGCCCTTCCACCCACGTGTTTGTTCAGCAACGTCAGGACTCCTGCCTATTTGCGAGGGACAACTCGGGATTCTCCTCGAGGCTTGGCAGGGCAATTGGGACACCTCTCCAGCTGAGGCGGGAGACCAAGGGTCCCTTTCCACGTGCCACAGGAATCCTGGGACTCCTATCAAGTTTCACGAGGAGTCAGGCATCGTCTCCTTTGGAGGCACTGATCTCCACGTACCTCTGGAGTTTTCAAAGGATGTGAGGCCTCCTGTCGCGATGAGGTGGGGAACTAGGCTTTTCTCTGTGGTCTCCACAGGGGATTCAGACATCCTTTCGTCTTGGGAGATGCAAGACGAGCCTGCATTCAAGTCACTGCAGGGATATCCGGCCTTATTTCGAGTCAGGGCATCGCAGTGTCGATTCCACTTGAGGCCGCAAACTCAGGGTCCCTCTCACATAGCTAGAGCTGAGAGAAGCCTCCTCTTGAGGTGCTTGTGGTAAGGTTGTATTCCTCTGGAGTCGAAGCCAGGGACTAACCTCTCATCTCGAGTTGATTTTTGGTCCACGGAGCTCTTTCGTGTTGCTACAGTGACCTCAGGATCGCTCTAGCCTTGAAACAGTGTTCTTGGGGTTTCTCTGGAGTGCCATCAAGGAAATCAAGACTCCTTTCATGTGTGATGTGCAACACGGAATTGCTCTGCATGCAGTGCAGGGGAATCGGGCCTCATCTCCCGGCGAGTGTGAAGTCTCATGGTTTTTCTCAAGTTGCGGCGGGAACCTGGGGTATATTCTCGAGTTACAACGGGAATGGAACTTCCAGCCACGTGTTTGTTCAGCGACGTCAGGACTCCTGCCTAGTTACGAGGGACAACTCGGGATTCTCCTCGAGGCTTGGCAGGGCAATTGGGACGCCTCTCCAGCTGGGGCGGGAGACCATGGGTCCCTTTCCACGTGCCACAGGAATCCTGGGAGTCCTATCAAATTTCACGAGGAGTCAGGCATCGTCTCCTTTGGAGACACTGATCTCCGCGTACCTCTGGAGTTTTCAAAGGATGTGAGGCCTCCGGTCGCGATGAGGTGGGGAACTAGGTCTTTCTCTGTGGTCTCCACAGGGGATTCAGACATCCTTTCGTCTTGGGAGATGCAAGACGAGCCTGCATTCAAGTCACTGCAGGGATATCCGGCCTTATTTCGAGTCAGGGCATCGCAATGTCCATTCCACTTGAGGCCGCAAACTCAGGGTCACTCTCACATACCTAGAGCTGCGAGAAGCCTCCTCTTGAGGTGCTTGTGGTAAGGTTGTATTCCTCTGGAGTCGAAGCCAGGGACTAACCTCTCATCTCGAGTTGATTTTTGCTCCACGGAGCTCTTTCGTGTTGCTACAGTGACCTCAGGATCGCTCTAGCCTTGAAACAGTGTTCTTGGGGTTTCTCTGGAGTGCCATCAAGGAAATCAAGACTCCTTTCATGTGTGATGTGCAACACGGAATTGCTCTGCACGCAGTGCAGGGGAATCGGGCCTCATCTCGCGGCGAGGGGGAAGTCTCATGGTTTTTCTCGAGTTGCGGCGGGAAACTGGGGTATATTCTCGAGTTTCGACGGGGATGGCCCTTCCAGCCACGTGTGTGTTCAGCGACGTCAGGACTCCTGCCTAGTTGCGAGGGACATCTCGGGATTTTCCTCGAGGCTTGGCAGGGCAATTGGGACCCTTCTCCAGCTGAGGCGGGAGACCAAGGGTCCCTTTCCCCGTGGCACAGGAATCCTGGGACTCCTATCAAGTTTCACGAGGAGTCAGGCATCGTCTCCTTTGGAGGCACTGATCTCCGCGTACCTCTGGAGTTTTCAAAGGATGTGAGGCCTCCGGTCGCGATGAGGTGGGGAGCTAGGTCTTTCTCTGTTGTCTCCACAGGGGATTCAGACATCCTTTCGGCTTGGGATATGCAAGACGAGCCTGCATTTAATTCAGTGCAGGGATATCCGGCCTTATTTCGAGTCAGGGCATTGCAATGTCTATTCCACTTGAGCCCGCAAACTCAGAGTCCCTCTCACATACATAGAGCTGCGAGAAGCCTCCTCTTGAGGTGCTTGTGGTAAGGTTGTATTCCTCTGGAGTCGAAGCCAGGGACTAACCTCTCATCTCGAGTTGATTTTTGGTCCACGGAGCTCTTTCGTGTTGCTACAGTGACCTCAGGATCGCTCTAGCCTTAAAACAGTGTTCTTGGGGATTCTCTGGAGTGCCATCAAGGAAATCAAGACTCCTTTCACGTGTGATGTGCAACACGGAATTGCTCTGCACGCAGTGCAGGGGAATCGGGCCTCATCTCGCGGCGAGGGGGAAGTCTCATGGTTTTTCTCGAGTTGCGGCGGGAACCTGGGGTATATTCTCGAGTTACAACGGGAATGGCCCTTCCAGCCACGTGTGTGTTCAGCGACGTCAGGACTCCTGCCTAGTTGCGAGGGACAATTCGGGATTCTCCTCGAGGCTTGGCAGGGCAATTGGGACGCTTCTACAGCTGAGGCGGGAGACCAAGGATCCCTTTCCACGTGCCACAGGAATCCTGGGACTCCTATCAAGGTTCACGAGGAGTCAGGCATCGTCTCCTTTGGAGGCACTGATCTCCACGTACCTCTGGAGTTTTCAAAGGATGTGAGGCCTCCGGTCGCCATGAGGTGGGGAACTAGGTCTTTCTCTGTGGTCTCCACAGGGGATTCAGACATCCTTTCGTCTTGGGAGATGCAAGACGAGCCTGCATTCAAGTCACTGCAGGGATATCCGGCCTTATTTCGAGTCAGGGCATCGCGATGTCCATTCCACTTGAGGCCGCAAACTCAGGGTCCCTCTCACATAGCTAGAGCGGAGAGAAGCCTCCTCTTGAGGTGCTTGTGGTAAGGTTGTATTCCTCTGGAGTCGAAGCCAGGGACTAACCTCTCATCTCGAGTTGATTTTTGGTCCACGGAGCACTTTCGTGTTGCTACAGTGACCTCAGGATCCCTCTAGCCTTGAAACAGTGTTCTTGGGGTTTCTCTGGAGTGCCATCAAGGAAATCAAGACTCCTTTCATGTGTGATGTGCAACACGGAATTGCTCTGCACGCAGTGCAGGGGAATCGGGCCTCATCTCGCGGCGAGGGGGAAGTCTCATGGTTTTTCTCGAGTTGCGTCGGGAACCTGGGGTATATTCTCGAGTTACGACGGGGAAGGTCCTTCCAGCCACGTGTTTGTTCAGCGACGTCAGGACTCCTGCCTAGTTGCGATGGACAACTCGGGATTCTCCTCGAGGCTTGGCAGGGCAATTGGGACGCCTCTCCAGCTGAGGCGGGAGACCAAGGGTCCCTTTCCACGTGCCACAGGAATCCTGGGACTCCTATCAAGTTTCACGAGGAGTCAGGCATCGTCTCCTTTGGAGGCACTGATCTCCACGTACCTCTGGAGTTTTCAAAGGATGTGAGGCCTCCGGTCGTGATGAGGTGGGGAACTAGGCTTTTCTCTGTGGTCTCCACAGGGGATTCAGACATCCTTTCGTCTTGGGAGATGCAAGACGAGCCTGCATTCAAGTCACTGCAGAGATATCCGGCCTTATTTCGAGTCAGGGCATCGCAGTGTCGATTCCACTTGAGGCCGCAAACTCAGGGTCCCTCTCACATAGCTAGAGCTGAGAGAAGCCTCCTCTTGAGGTGCTTGTGGTAAGGTTGTATTCCTCTGGAGTCGAAGCCAGGGACTAACCTCGCATCTCGAGTTGATTTTTGGTCCACGGAGCTCTTTCGTGTTGCTACAGTGACCTCAGGATCGCTCTAGCCTTGAAACAGTGTTCTTGGGGTTTCTCTGGAGTGCCATCAAGGAAATCAAGACTCCTTTCATGTGTGATGTGCAACACGGAATTACTCTGCACGCAGTGCAGGGGAATCGGGCCTCATCTCGCGGCGAGGGGGAAGTCTCATGGTTTTTCTCGAGTTGCGGCGGGAAACTGGGGTATATTCTCGAGTTACGAAGGGGATGGTCCTTCCACCCACGTGTTTGTTCAGCAACGTCAGGACTCCTGCCTATTTGCGAGGGACAACTCGGGATTCTCCTCGAGGCTTGGCAGGGCAATTGGGACACCTCTCCAGCTGAGGCGGGAGACCAAGGGTCCCTTTCCACGTGCCACAGGAATCCTGGGACTCCTATCAAGTTTCACGAGGAGTCAGGCATCGTCTCCTTTGGAGGCACTGATCTCCACGTACCTCTGGAGTTTTCAAAGGATGTGAGGCCTCCTGTCGCGATGAGGTGGGGAACTAGGCTTTTCTCTGTGGTCTCCACAGGGGATTCAGACATCCTTTCGTCTTGGGAGATGCAAGACGAGCCTGCATTCAAGTCACTGCAGGGATATCCGGCCTTATTTCGAGTCAGGGCATCGCAGTGTCGATTCCACTTGAGGCCGCAAACTCAGGGTCCCTCTCACATAGCTAGAGCTGAGAGAAGCCTCCTCTTGAGGTGCTTGTGGTAAGGTTGTATTCCTCTGGAGTCGAAGCCAGGGACTAACCTCTCATCTCGAGTTGATTTTTGGTCCACGGAGCTCTTTCGTGTTGCTACAGTGACCTCAGGATCGCTCTAGCCTTAAAACAGTGTTCTTGGGGTTTCTCTGGAGTGCCATCAAGGAAATCAAGACTCCTCTAATGTGTGATGTGCAACACGGAATTGTTCTGCACGCAGTGCAGGGGAATCGGGCCTCATCTCGCGGCGAGGGGGAAGTCTCATGGTTTTTCTCGAGTTGCGGCGGGAACCTGAGGTATATTCTCGAGTTACAACGGGGATGGCCCTTCCACCCACGTGTTTGTTCAGCGACGTCAGGACTCCTGCCTAGTTGCGAGGGACAACTCGGGATTCTCCTCGAGGCTTGGCAGGGCAATTGGGACGCTTCCCAGCTGAGGCGGAAGACCAAGGGACCCTTTCCTCGTGCCACAGGAATCCTGGGACTCCTATGAAGTTTCAAGAGGAGTCAGGCATCGTGTCCTTTGGAGGCACTGATCTCCGCGTACCTCTGGAGTTTTAAAGGATGTGAGGCCTCCGGTCGCGATGAGGTGGGGAACTAGGTCTTTCTCTGTGGTCTCCACAGGGGATGCAGACATCCTTTCATCTTGGGAGATGCAAGACGAGCCTGCATTCAAGTCACTGCAGGGATATCCGGCCTTATTTCGAGTCAGGGCATCGCGGTGTCCATTCCACTTGAGGCCGTAAACTCAGGGTCCCTCTCACATACCTAGAGCTGAGAGAAGCCTCCTCTTGAGGTGCTTGTGATAAGGTGGTATTCCTCTGGAGTCGAAGCCAGGGACTAACCTCTCATCTCGAGTTGATTTTTGGTCCACGGAGCTCTTTCGTGTGGCTACAGTGACCTCAGGATCCCTCTAGCCTTGAAACAGTGTTCCTGGGGTTTCTCTGGAGTGCCATCAAGGAAATCAAGACTCCTTTCATGTGTGATGTGCAACCCGGAATTGCTCTGCACGCAGTGCAGGGGAATCGGGCCTCATCTCGCGGCGAGGGGGAAGTCTCATGGTTTTTCTCGAGTTGCGGCGGGAACCTGGGGTATATTCTCGAGTTACGACGGGGATGGCCCTTCCACCCACGTGTGTGTTCAGCGACGTCAGGACTCCTGCCTAGTTGCGAGGGACAACTCGGGATTCTCCTCGAGGCTTGGCCGGGCAATTGGGACCCCTCTCCAGGTGAGGCGGGAGGCCAAGGGTCCCTTTCCACGTGCCACAGGAATCCTGGGACTCCTATCAAGTTTCACGAGGAATCAGGCATCGTCTTCTTTGGAGGCACTGATCTCCGCGTACCTCTGGAGTTTTCAAAGGATGTGAGGCCTCCGGTCGCCATGAGGGGGGAACTAGGTCTTTCTCTGTGGTCTCCACAGGGGATTCAGACATCCTTTCGTCTTGGGAGATGCAAGACAAGCCTGTATTCAAGTCACTGCAGGGATATCCGGCCTTATTTCGCGTCAGGGCATCGCAGTGTCGATTCCACTTGAGGCCGCAAAATCAGGGTCCCTCTCACATACCTAGAGCTGAGAGATGCCTCCTCTTGAGGTGCTTGTGGTAAGGTGGTATTCCTCTGGAGTAGAAGCCAGGGACTAACCTCTCATCTCGAGTTGTTTTTTGTCCACGGAGCACTTTCGTGTTGCTACAGTGACCTCAGGAACCCTCTAGCCTTGAAACAGTGTTCTTGGGGTTTCTCTGGAGTGCCATCAAGGAAATCAAGGCTCCTTTCACGTGTGATGTCCAACACGGAATTGCTCTGCACACAGTGCAGGGGAATCGGGCCTCATCTCGCGGCGAGGGGGAAGTCTCATGGTTTTTCTCGAGTTGCGGCGGGAACCTGGGGTATATTCTCGAGTTACGACGGGGATGGCCCTTCCACACACGTGTTTGTTCAGCGACGTCAGGACTCCTGCCTAGTTGCGAGGGAAACTCGGATTCTCCTCGAGGCTTGGCAGGGCAATTGGGACGCCTCTCCAGATGAGGCGGGAGACCAAGGGTCCCTTTCCATGTGCCACAGGAATCCTGGGACTCCTATGAAGTTTCATGAGGAGTCAGGCATCGTGTCCTTTGGAGGCACTGATCTCCGCGTACCTCTGGAGTTTTCAAAGGATGTGAGGCCTCCGGTCACGATGAGGTGGGGAACTAGGTCTTTCTCTGTGGTCTCCACAGGGGATTCAGACATCCTTTCGTCTTGGGAGATGCAAGACGAGCCTGCATTCAAGTCACTGCAGGGATATCCGGCCTTACTTCGAGTCAGGGCATCGCAGTGTCCATTCCACTTGAGGCCGCAAACTCAGGGTCCCTCTCACATACCTAGAGCTGAGAGAAGCCTCCTCTTGAGGTGCTTGTGGTAAGGTGGTATTCCTCTGCAGTCGAAGCCAGGGAGTAACCTCTCATCTCGAGTTGATTTTTGGTCCACAGAGCTCTTTCGTGTTGCTCCAGTGACCTCAGGATCGCTCTAGCCTTGAAACAGTATTCTTGGGGTTTCTCTGGAGTGCCATCAAGGAAATCAAGGCTCCTTTCATGTGTGATGTGCAACACGGTATTGCTCTGCACGCAGTGCAGGGGAATCGGGCCTCATCTCGCGGCGAGGGGGAAGTCTCATGGTTTTTCTCGAGTTGCGGCGGAAACCTGGGGTATATTCTCGAGTTACGACGGGGATGGCCCTTCCACACACGTGCTTGTTCAGCGACGTCAGGAATCCTGCCTAGTTGCGAGGGACATCTCGGGATTCTCCTCGAGGCTTGGCAGGGCAATTGGGACGCTTCACCAGCTGAGGCGGAAGACCAAGGGTCCCTTTCCTCGTGCCACAGGAATCCTGGGACTCCTATGAAGTTTCACGAGGAGTCAGGCATCGTGTCCTTTGGAGGCACTGATCTCCGCGTACCTCTGGAGTTTTCAAAGGATGTGAGGCCTCCGGTCGCGATGAGGTGGGGAACTAGGTCTTTCTCTGTGGTCTCCACAGGGGATGCAGACATCCTTTCGTCTTGGGAGATGCAAGACGAGCCTGCATTCAAGTCACTGCAGGGATATCCGGAATTATTTCGAGTCAGGGCATCGCGGTGTCCATTCCACTTGAGGCCGCAAACTCAGGGTCCCTCTCACATACCTAGAGCTGAGAGAAGCCTCCTCTTGAGGTGCTTGTGGTAAGGTGGTATTCCTCTGGAGTCGAAGCCAGGGACTAACCTCTCATCTCGAGTTGATTTTTGGTCCACGGAGCTCTTTCGTGTGGCTACAGTGACCTCAGGATCCCTCTAGCCTTGAAACAGTGTTCTTGGGGTTTCTGTGGAGTGCCATCAAGGAAATCAAGACTCCTTTCATGTGTGATGCGCAACCCGGAATTGCTCTGCACGCAGTGCAGGGGAATCGGGCCTCATCTCGCGGCGAGGGGAAGTCTCATGGTTTTTCTCGAGTTGCGGCGGGAACCTGGGGTATATTCTCGAGTTACGACGGGGATGGCCCTTCCAGCCACGTGTGTGTTCAGCGACGTCAGGACTCCTGCCTAGTTGCGAGGGACAACTCGGGATTCTCCTCGAGGCTTGGCCGGGCAATTGGGACCCCTCTCCAGGTGAGGCGGGAGGCCAAGGGTCCCTTTCCACGTGCCACAGGAATCCTGGGACTCCTATCAAGTTTCATGAGGAGTCAGGCATCGTCTCCTTTAGAGGCACTGATCTCCGCGTACCTCTGGAGTTTTCAAAGGATGTGAGGCCTCCGGTCGCCATGAGGGGGGAACTAGGTCTTTCTCTGTGGTCTCCACATGGAATGCAGACATCCTTTCGTCTTGGGAGATGCAAGACAAGCCTGCATTCAAGTCACTGCAGGGATATCCGGCCTTATTTCGCGTCAGGGCATCGCAGTGTCGATTCCACTTGAGGCCGCAAAATCAGGGTCCCTCTCACATACCTAGAGCTGAGAGATGCCTCCTCTTGAGGTGCTTGTGGTAAGGTGGTATTCCTCTGGAGTAGAAGCCAGGGACTAACCTCTCATCTCGAGTTGATTTTTGGTCCACGGAGCTCTTTCGTGTTGCTACAGTGACCTCAGGATCGCTCTAGCCTTGAAACAGTGTTCTTGGGGATTCTCGGGAGTGCCATCAAGGAAATCAAGACTCCTTTCACGTGTGATGTGCAACACAGAATTGCTCTGCACGCAGTGCAGGAGAATCGGGCCTCATCTCGCGACGAGGGGGAAGTCTCATGGTTTTTCTCGAGTTGCGGCGGGAACCTGGGGTATATTCTCGAGTTATGACGGGGATGGCCCTTCCAGCCACGTGTTTGTTCAGCGACGTCAGGACTCCTGCGTAGTTGCGAGGGACAACTCGGGATTCTCCTCGAGGCTTGGCAGGGCAATTGGGACGACTCTCCAGCTGAGGCGGGAGACCAAGGGTCCCTTTCCACGTGCCACAGGAATCCTGGGACTCTTATCAAGTTTCACGAGGAGTCAGGCATCGTCTCCTTTGGAGGCACTGATCTCCACGTACCTCTGGAGTTTTCAAAGGATTTGAGGCCTCCGGTCGCGATGAGGTGGGGAACTAGGCTTTTCTCTGTGGTCTCCACAGGGGATTCAGACATCCTTTCGTCTTGGGAGATGCAAGACGAGCCTGCATTCAAGTCACTGCAGGGATATCCGGCCTTATTTCGAGTCAGGGCATCGCAGTGTCGATTCCACTTGAGGCCGCAAACTCAGGGTCCCTCTCACCTAGCTAGAGCTGAGAGAAGCCTCCTCTTGAGGTGCTTGTGGTAAGGTTGTATTCCTCTGGAGTCGAAGCCAGGGACTAACCTCTCATCTCGAGTTGATTTTTGGTCCACGGAGCTCTTTCGTGTTGCTACAGTGACCTCAGGATCGCTCTAGCCTTAAAACAGTGTTCTTGGGGTTTCTCTGGAGTGCCATCAAGGAAATCAAGGCTCCTTTATGTGTGATGTGCAACACGGAATTGCTCTGCACGCAGTGCATGGTAATCGGGCCTCATCTCGCGGCGAGGGGGAAGTCTCATGGTTTTTCTCGAGTTGCGGCGGGAACCTGGGGTATATTCTCGAGTTACAACGGGGATGGCCCTTCCACCCACGTGTTTGTTCAGCGACGTCAGGACTCCTGCCTAGTTGCGAGGGACAACTCGGAATTCTCCTCGAGGCATGGCAGGGCAATTGGGACACTTCACCAGCTGAGGCGGAAGACCAAGCGTCCCTTTCCTCGTGCCAAAGGAATCCTGGAACTCCTATGAAGTTTCACGAGGAGTCAGGCATCGTGTCCTTTGGAGGCACTGATCTCCGCGTACCTCTGGAGTTTCAAAGGATGTGAGGCCTCCGGTCGCGATGAGGTGGGGAACTAGGTCTTTCTCTGTGGTCTCCACAGGGGATGCAGACATCCTTTCGTCTTGGGAGATGCAAGACGAGCCTGCATTCAAGTCACTGCAGGGATATCCGGCCTTATTTCGAGTCAGGGCATCGCGGTGTCCATTCCACTTGAGGCCGCAAATTCAGGGTCCCTCTCACATAGCTAGAGCTGAGAGAAGCCTCCTCTTGAGGTGCTTGTGGTAAGGTGGTATTCCTCTGGAGTCGAAGCCAGGGACTAACCTCTCATCTCGAGTTGATTTTGGTTCCACGGAGCTCTTTTGTGTGGCTACAGTGACCTCAGGATCCCTCTAGCCTTGAAACAGTGTTCTTGGGGTTTCTCTGGAGTGCCATCAAGGAAATCAAGACTCCTTTCATGTGTGATGTGCAACCCGGAATTGCTCTGCACGCAGTGCAGGGGAATCGGGCCTCATCTCGCGGCGAGGGGGAAGTCTCAGGGTTTTTCTCGAGTTGCGGCGGGAACCTGGGGTATATTCTCGAGTTACGACGGGGATGGCCCCTCCACCCACGTGTTTGTTCAGCGACGTCAGGACTCCTGCCTAGTTGCGAGGGACAACTCGGGATTCTCCTTGAGGCTTGGCAGGGCAATTGGGACGCCTCTCCAGCTGAGGCGGAAGACCAAGGGTCCCTTTCCACGTGCCGCAGGAATCCTGGGACTCCTATCAAGTTTCACGAGGAGTCAGGCATCGTTTCCTTTGGAGGCACTGATCTCCACGTACCTCTGGAGTTTTCAAAGGATGTGAGGCCTCCGGTCGCGATGAGGTGGGGAACTAGGTCTTTCTCTGTGGTCTCCACAGGGGATTCAGAAATCCTTTCATCTTGGGAGATGCAAGACGAGCCTGCATTCAAGTCACTGCAGGGATATCCGGCCTTATTTCGAGTCAGGGCATCGCAATGTCCATTCCACTTGAGGCCGCAAACTCAGGGTCCCTCTCACATACCTAGAGCTGAGAGAAGCCTCCTCTTGTGGTGCTGGTGGTAAGGTAGTATTCCTCTGGAGTCGAAGCCAGGGACTAACCTCTCATCTCAAGTTGATTTTTGGTCCACAGAGCTCTTTCGTGTTGCTACAGTGACCTCAGGATCGCTCTAGCCTTGAAACAGTGTTCTTGGGTTTTCTCTGGAGTGCCATCAAGGAAATCAAGGCTCCTTTCATGTGTGATGTGCAACACGGAATTGCTCTGCATGCAGTGCAGGGGAATCGGGCCTCATCTCGCGGCGAGGGGGAAGTCTCATGGTTTTTCTCGAGTTGCGGCGGGAACCTGAGGTATATTCTCGAGTTACGACGGGGATGGTCCATCCACCCACGTGTTTGTTCAGCGACGTCAGGACCCCTGCCTAGTTGCGAGGGACAACTCGGGATTCTCCTCGAGGCTTGGCAGAACAATTGGGACGCCTCTCCAGCTGAGGCGGGAGACCAAGAGTCCCTTTCCACGTGCCGCAGGAATCCTGGGACTCCTATCAAGTTTCACGAGGAGTCAGGCATCGTCTCTTTTGGAGGCACTGATCTCCGCGTACCTCTGGAGTTTTCAAAGGATGTGAGGCCTCCGGTCGCCATGAGGTGGGGAACTAGGTCTTTCTCTGTGGTCTCCACAGGGGATTCAGACATCCTTTCGTCTTGGGAGATGCAAGACGAGCCTGCATTCAAGTCACTGCAGGGATATCCGGCCTTATTTCGAGTCAGGGCATCGCGGTGTCCATTCCAGTTGAGGCCGCAAACTCAGGGTCCCTCTCACATACCTAAAGCTGAGAGAAGCCTCCTCTTGAGGTGCTTGTGGTAAGGTGGTATTCCTCTGGAGTGGAAGCCAGGGACTAACCTCTCAACTCTAGTTGATTTTTGGTCCACGGAGCACTTTCGTGGGGCTACAGTGACCTCAGGATCCCTCTAGCCTTTATACAGTGTTCTTGGGGTTTCTCTGGAGTGCCATTAAGGAAATCAAGGCTCCTTTCATGTTTGATGTGCAAAACGGAATTGCTCTGCACGCAGTCCAGGGGAATCGGGCCTAATCTCGCGGCGAGGGGGAAGTCTCATGGTTTTTTTCGAGTTGCGGCGGGAACCTGGGGTATATTCTCGAGTTACGACGGGGATGGCCCGTCCACCCACGTGTTTGTTCAGCGACGTCAGGACTCCTGCCTAGTTGCGAGGGACAACTCGGGATTCTCCTCGAGGCTTGGCAGGGCAATTGGGACGCCTCTCCAGGTGAGGCGGTAGGCCAAGTGTCCCTTTCCACGTGCCACAGGAATCCTGGGACTCCTATCAAGTTTCACGAGGAGTCAGGCATCGTCTCCTTTGGAGGCACTGATCTCCGCGTACCTCTGGAGTTTTCAAAGGATGTGAGGCCTCCGTTCGCGATGAGGTGGGGAACTAGGCTTTTCTCTGTGGTCTCCACAGGGGATTCAGACATCCTTTCGTCTTGGGAGATGCAAGACGAGCCTGCATTCAAGTCACTGCAGGGATATCCGGCCTTACTTCGCGTCAGGGCATTGCAGTGTCCATTCCACTTGAGGCCGCAAACTCAGGGTCCCTCTCACATACCTAAAGCTGAGAGAAGCCTCCTCTTGAGGTGCTTGTGGTAAGGTGGTATTCCTCTGGAGTCGAAGCCAGGGACTAACCTCTCATCTCGAGTTGATTTTTGGTCCACGGAACTCTTTCGTGTTGCTGCAGTGACCTCAGGATCCCTCTAGCCTTGAAACAGTGTTCTTGGGGTTTCTCTGGAGTGCCATCAAGGAAATCAAGGCTCCTTTCATGTGTGATGTGCAACACGGAATTGCTCTGCACGCAGTGCAGGGGAATTGGGCCTCATTTTGCAGCGAGGGGGAAGTCTCATGGTTTTTCTCGAGTTGCGGCGGGAACCTGGGGTATATTCTCGAGTTACGACGGGGATGGCCCTTCCACCCACGTTTTTGTTCAGCGAGGTCAGTACGCCTGCCTAGTTGTGAGGGACAACTCGGGATTCTCCTCTAGGCTTGGCAGGGCAATTGGGACGCCTCTCTAGCTGAGGTGGGAGACCAATGGTCCCTTTCCACGTGCCACAGGAATCCTGGGACTCCTATCAAGTTTCACGAGGAGTCAGGCATTTTCTCCTTGGGAGGCACTGATCTCCGCGTACCTCTGGAGTTTTCAAAGGATGTGAGGCCTCCGGTCGCGATGAGGTGGGGAACTAGGTCTTTCTCTGTGGTCTCCACAGGGGATTCAGACATCCTTTCGTCTTGGGAGATGCAAGACGAGCCTGCATTCAAGTCACTGCAGGGATATCCGGCCTTATTTCGAGTCAGGGGATCGCGGTGTCCATTCCACTTGAGGCCGCAAACTCAGGGTCCCACTCACATACCTAGAGCTGAGAGAAGCCTCCTCTTGAGGTGCTTGTGGTAAGGTGATATTCCTCTGGAGTAGAAGTCAAGGACTAACCTCTCATCTCGAGTTGATTTTTGGTCCACGGAGCTCTTTCGTGTGGCTACAGTGACCTCAGGATCCCTCTAGCCTTGATACAGTGTTCTTGGGGTTTCTCTGGAGTGCCATCAAGGAAATCAAGGCTCTTTTCATGTGTGATGTGCAACACGGAATTGCTCTGCACGCAGTCACGGGAATCGGGCCTCATCTCGCGGCGAGGGGGAAGTCTCATGGTTTTTCTCGAGTTGCGGCGGAAACCTGGGGTATATTCTCGTGTTACGACGGGGATGGCCCTTCCACACACGTGCTTGTTCAGCGACGTCAGGAATCCTGCCTAGTTGCGAGGGACATCTCGGGATTCTCCTCGAGGCTTGGCAGGGCAATTGGGACCCTTCTCCAGCTGAGGCGGGAGACCAAGGGTCCCTTTCCACGTGCCACAAGAATCCTGGGACTCCTATCAAGTTTCACGAGGAGTCAGGCATCGTTTCCTTTGGAGGCACTGATCTCCACGTACCTCTGGAGTTTTCAAAGGATGTGAGGCCTCCGGTCGCGATGAGGTGGGGAACTAGGTCTTTCTCTGTGGTCTCCACAGGGGATTCAGACATCCTTTCGTTTTGGGATATGCAAGACGAGCCTGCATTCAAGTCAGTGCAGGGATATCCGGCCTTATTTCGAGTCAGGGCATCGCAATGTCCATTCCACTTGAGGCCGCAAACTCAGGGTCCCTCTCACATACCTAGAGCTGCGAGAAGCCTCCTATTGAGGTGCTTGTGGTAAGGTTGTATTCCTCTGGAGTCGAAGCCAGGGACTAACCTCTCATCTCGAGTTGATTATTGGTCCACGGAGCTCTTTCGTGTTGCTACAGTGACCTCAGGATCGCTCTAGCCTTGAAACAGTGTTCTTGGGGTTTCTCTGGAGTGCCATCAAGGAAATCAAGGCTCCTTTCATGTTTGATGTGCAACTCGGAATTGTTTTTCATGCAGTGCAGGGGAATCGGGCCTCATCTCGCGCCGAGGGGGAAGTCTCAGGGTTTTTCTCGAGTTGCGGCGGGAACCTGGTGTATATTCTCGAGTTACGACGGGAATGGCCCTTCCACCCACGTGTTTGTTCAGCGACGTCAGGACTCCTGCCTAGTTGCGAGGGACAACTCGGGATTCTCCTCGAGGCTTGGCAGGGCAATTGGGACCCCTCTCCAGGTGAGGCGGTAGGCCAAGGGTCCCTTTCCACGTGCCACAGGAATCCTGGGACTCCTATCAAGTTTCACGAGGAGTCAGGCATCGTCTCCTTTGGAGGCACTGATCTCCACGTACCTCTGGAGTTTTCAAAGGATGTGAGGCCTCCGTTCGCGATGAGGTGGGGAACTAGGCTTTTCTCTGTGGTCTCCACAGGGGATTCAGACATCCTTTCGTCTTGGGAGATGCAAGACGAGCCTGCATTCAAGTCACTGCAGGAATATCCGGCCTTACTTTGCGTCAGGGCATTGCAGTGTCCATTCCACTTGAGGCCGCAAACTCAGGGTCCCTCTCACATACCTAAAGCTGAGAGAAGCCTCCTCTTGAGGTGCTTGTGGTAAGGTGGTATTCCTCTGGAGTCGAAGCCAGGGACTAACCTCTCATCTCGAGTTGATTTTTGGTCCATGGAGCTCTTTCGTGTTGCTGCAGTGACCTCAGGATCCCTCTAGCCTTGAAACAGTGTTCTTGGGGTTTCTCTGGAGTGCCATCAAGGAAATCAAGGCTCCTTTCATGTGTGATGTGCAACACGGAATTGCTCTGCACGCAGTGCAGGGGAATTGGGCCTCATTTTGCAGCGAGGGGGAAGTCTCATGGTTTTTCTCGAGTTGCGGCGGGAACCTGGGGTATATTCTCGAGTTACGACGGGGATGGCCCTTCCACCCACGTTTTTGTTCAGCGAGGTCAGAACGCCTGCCTAGTTGTGAGGGACAACTCGGGATTCTCCTCTAGGCTTGGCAGGGCAATTGGGACGCCTCTCCAGCTGAGGTGGGAGACCAATGGTCCCTTTCCACGTGCCACAGGAATCCTGGGACTCCTATCAAGTTTCACGAGGAGTCAGGCATTTTCTCCTTGGGAGGCACTGATATCTGCATACCTCTGGAGTTTTCAAAGGATGTGAGGCCCACTGTCACGATTAGGTGGGGAACTAGGTCTTTCTCTGTGGTCTCCACAGGGGATTCAGACATCCTTTCGTCTTGGGAGATGCAAGACGAGCCTGCATTCAAGTCACTGCAGGGATATCCGGCCTTATTTCGAGTCAGGGCATCGCGGTGTCCATTCCACTTGAGGCCGCAAACTCAGGGTCCCACTCACATACCTAGAGCTGAGAGAAGCCTCCTCTTGAGGTGCTTGTGGTAAGGTGATATTCCTCTGGAGTAGAAGTCAAGGACTAACCTCTCATCTCGAGTTGATTTTTGGTCCACGGAGCTCTTTCGTGTGGCTATAGTGACTTCAGGATCCCTCTAGCCTTGATACAGTGTTCTTGGGGTTTCTCTGGAGTGCCATCAAGGAAATCAAGGCTCTTTTCATGTGTGATGTGCAACACGGAATTGCTCTGCACGCAGTCACGGGAATCGGGCCTCATCTCGCGGCGAGGGGGAAGTCTCATGGTTTTTCTCGAGTTGCGGCGGAAACCTGGGGTATATTCTCGTGTTACGACGGGGATGGCCCTTCCACACACGTGTTTGTTCAGCGACGTCAGGAATCCTGCCTAGTTGCGAGGGACATCTCGGGATTCTCCTCGAGGCTTGGCAGGGCAATTGGGACCCTTCTCCAGCTGAGGCGGGAGACCAAGGGTCCCTTTCCACGTGCCACAAGAATCCTGGGACTCCTATCAAGTTTCCGAGGAGTCAGGCATCGTTTCCTTTGGAGGCACTGATCTCCACATACCTCTGGAGTTTTCAAAGGATGTGAGGCCTCCGTTCGCGATGAGGTGGGGAACTAGGTCTTTCTCTGTGGTCTCCACAGGGGATTCAGACATCCTTTCGTCTTGGGAGATGCAAGACGAGCCTGCATTCAAGTCACTGCAGGGATATCCGGCCTTACTTTGCGTCAGGGCATTGCAGTGTCCATTCCACTTGAGGCCGCAAACTCAGGGTCCCTCTCACATACCTAAAGCTGAGAGAAGCCTCCTCTTGAGGTGCTTGTGGTAAGGTGGTATTCCTCTGGAGTCGAAGCCAGGGACTAACCTCTCATCTCGAGTTGATTTTTGGTCCACGGAGCTCTTTCGTGTGGCTACAGTGACCTCAGGATCCCTCTAGCCTTGAAACAGTGTTCTTGGGGTTTCTCTGGAGTGCCATCAAGGAAATCAAGGCTCCTTTCATGTGTGATGTGCAACACGGAATTGCTCTGCACGCAGTGCAGGGGAATTGGGCCTCATTTTGCAGCGAGGGGGAAGTCTCATGGTTTTTCTCGAGTTGCGGCGGGAACCTGGGGTATATTCTCGAGTTACGACGGGGATGGCCCTTCCACCCACGTTTTTGTTCAGCGAGGTCAGGACGACTGCCTAGTTGTGAGGGACAACTCGGGATTCTCCTCTAGGCTTGGCAGGGCAATTGGGACGCCTCTCCAGCTGAGGTGGGAGACCAATGGTCCCTTTCCACGTGCCACAGGAATCCTGGGACTCCTATCAAGTTTCACGAGGAGTCAGGCATTTTCTCCTTGGGAGGCACTGATATCTGCATACCTCTGGAGGTTTCAAAGGATGTGAGGCCCCCTGTCACGATGAGGTGGGGAACTAGGTCTTTCTCTGTGGTCTCCACAGGGGATTCAGACATCCTTTCGTCTTGGGAGATGCAAGACGAGCCTGCATTCAAGTCACTGCAGGGATATCTGGCCTTATTTCGAGTCAGGGCATCGCGGTGTCCATTCCACTTGAGGCCGCAAACTCAGGGTCCCACTCACATACTTAGAGCTGAGAGAAGCCTCCTCTTGAGGTGCTTGTGGTAAGGTGATATTCCTCTGGAGTGGAAGTCAAGGACTAACCTCTCATCTCGAGTTGATTTTTGGTCCACGGAGCTCTTTCGTGTGGCTACAGTGACCTCAGGATCCCTCTAGCCTTGATACAGTGTTCTTGGGGTTTCTCTGGAGTGCCATCAAGGAAATCAAGGCTCTTTTCATGTGTGATGTGCAACACGGAATTGCTCTGCACGCAGTCACGGGAATCGGGCCTCATCTCGCGGCGAGGGGGAAGTCTCATGGTTTTTCTCGAGTTGCGGCGGAAACCTGGGGTATATTCTCGTGTTACGACGGGGATGGCCCTTCCACACACGTGCTTGTTCAGCGACGTCAGGAATCCTGCCTAGTTGTGAGGGACATCTCGGGATTCTCCTCGAGGCTTGGCAGGGCAATTGGGACCCTTCTCCAGCTGAGGCGGGAGACCAAGGGTCCCTTTCCACGTGCCACAAGAATCCTGGGACTCCTATCAAGTTTCACGAGGAGTCAGGCATCGTCTCCTTTGGAGGCACTGATCTCCGCGTACCTCTGGAGTTTTCAAAGGATGTGAGGCCTCCGGTCGCGATGAGGTGGGGAACTAGGTCTTTCTCTGTGGTCTCCACAGGGGATTCAGACATCCTTTCGTTTTGGGATATGCAAGACGAGCCTGCATTCAAGTCAGTGCAGGGATATCCGGCCTTATTTCGAGTCAGGGCATCGCAATGTCCATTCCACTTGAGGCCGCAAACTCAGGGTCCCTCTCACATACCTAGAGCTGAGAGAAGCCTCCTCTTGAGGTGCTTGTGGTAAGGTGATATTCCTCTGGAGTAGAAGTCAAGGACTAACCTCTCATCTCGAGTTGATTTTTGGTCCACGGAGCTCTTTCGTGTGGCTACAGTGACCTCAGGATCCCTCTAGCCTTGATACAGTGTTCTTGGGGTTTCTCTGGAGTGCCATCAAGGAAATCAAGGCTCTTTTCATGTGTGATGTGCAACACGGAATTGCTCTGCACGCAGTCACGGGAATCGGGCCTCATCTCGCGGCGAGGGGGAAGTCTCATGGTTTTTCTCGAGTTGCGGCGGAAACCTGGGGTATATTCTCGTGTTACGACGGGGATGGCCCTTCCACACACGTGCTTGTTCAGCGACGTCAGGAATCCTGCCTAGTTGCGAGGGACATCTCGGGATTCTCCTCGAGGCTTGGCAGGGCAATTGGGACCCTTCTCCAGCTGAGGCGGGAGACCAAGGGTCCCTTTCCACGTGCCACAAGAATCCTGGGACTCCTATCAAGTTTCCGAGGAGTCAGGCATCGTTTCCTTTGGAGGCACTGATCTCCACGTACCTCTGGAGTTTTCAAAGGATGTGAGGCCTCCGTTCGCGATGAGGTGGGGAACTAGGTCTTTCTCTGTGGTCTCCACAGGGGATTCAGACATCCTTTCGTCTTGGGAGATGCAAGACGAGCCTGCATTCAAGTCACTGCAGGGATATCCGGCCTTACTTTGCGTCAGGGCATTGCAGTGTCCATTCCACTTGAGGCCGCAAACTCAGGGTCCCTCTCACATACCTAAAGCTGAGAGAAGCCTCCTCTTGAGGTGCTTGTGGTAAGGTGGTATTCCTCTGGAGTCGAAGCCAGGGACTAACCTCTCATCTCGAGTTGATTTTTGGTCCACGGAGCTCTTTCGTGTGGCTACAGTGACCTCAGGATCCCTCTAGCCTTGAAACAGTGTTCTTGGGGTTTCTCTGGAGTGCCATCAAGGAAATCAAGGCTCCTTTCATGTGTGATGTGCAACACGGAATTGCTCTGCACGCAGTGCAGGGGAATTGGGCCTCATTTTGCAGCGAGGGGGAAGTCTCATGGTTTTTCTCGAGTTGCGGCGGGAACCTGGGGTATATTCTCGAGTTACGACGGGGATGGCCCTTCCACCCACGTTTTTGTTCAGCGAGGTCAGGACTCCTGCCTAGTTGTGAGGGACAACTCGGGATTCTCCTCTAGGCTTGGCAGGGCAATTGGGACGCCTCTCCAGCTGAGGTGGGAGACCAATGGTCCCTTTCCACGTGCCACAGGAATCCTGGGACTCCTATCAAGTTTCACGAGGAGTCAGGCATTTTCTCCTTGGGAGGCACTGATATCTGCATACCTCTGGAGGTTTCAAAGGATGTGAGGCCCCCTGTCACGATTAGGTGGGGAACTAGGTCTTTCTCTGTGGTCTCCACAGGGGATTCAGACATCCTTTCGTCTTGGGAGATGCAAGACGAGCCTGCATTCAAGTCACTGCAGGGATATCTGGCCTTATTTCGAGTCAGGGCATCGCGGTGTCCATTCCACTTGAGGCCGCAAACTCAGGGTCCCACTCACATACTTAGAGCTGAGAGAAGCCTCCTCTTGAGGTGCTTGTGGTAAGGTGATATTCCTCTGGAGTGGAAGTCAAGGACTAACCTCTCATTTCGAGTTGATTTTTGGTCCACGGAGCTCTTTCGTGTGGCTACAGTGACCTCAGGATCCCTCTAGCCTTGATACAGTGTTCTTGGGGTTTCTCTGGAGTGCCATCAAGGAAATCAAGGCTCTTTTCATGTGTGATGTGCAACACGGAATTGCTCTGCACGCAGTCACGGGAATCGGGCCTCATCTCGCGGCGAGGGGGAAGTCTCATGGTTTTTCTCGAGTTGCGGCGGAAACCTGGGGTATATTCTCGTGTTACGACGGGGATGGCCCTTCCACACACGTGCTTGTTCAGCGACGTCAGGAATCCTGCCTAGTTGTGAGGGACATCTCGGGATTCTCCTCGAGGCTTGGCAGGGCAATTGGGACCCTTCTCCAGCTGAGGCGGGAGACCAAGGGTCCCTTTCCACGTGCCACAAGAATCCTGGGACTCCTATCAAGTTTCACGAGGAGTCAGGCATCGTCTCCTTTGGAGGCACTGATCTCCGCGTACCTCTGGAGTTTTCAAAGGATGTGAGGCCTCCGGTCGCGATGAGGTGGGGAACTAGGTCTTTCTCTGTGGTCTCCACAGGGGATTCAGACATCCTTTCGTTTTGGGATATGCAAGACGAGCCTGCATTCAAGTCAGTGCAGGGATATCCGGCCTTATTTCGAGTCAGGGCATCGCAATGTCCATTCCACTTGAGGCCGCAAACTCAGGGTCCCTCTCACATACCTAGAGCTGCGAGAAGCCTCCTATTGAGGTGCTTGTGGTAAGGTTGTATTCCTCTGGAGTCGAAGCCAGGGACTAACCTCTCATCTCGAGTTGATTTTTGGTCCACGGAGCTCTTTCGTGTTGCTACAGTGACCTCAGGATCGCTCTAGCCTTGAAACAGTGTTCTTGGGGTTTCTCTGGAGTGCCATCAAGGAAATCAAGGCTCCTTTCATGTTTGATGTGCAACTCGGAATTGTTTTTCATGCAGTGCAGGGGAATCGGGCCTCATCTCGCGCCGAGGGGGAAGTCTCAGGGTTTTTCTTGAGTTGCGGCGGGAACCTGGTGTATATTCTCGAGTTACGACGGGAATGGCCCTTCCACCCACGTGTTTGTTCAGCGACGTCAGGACTCCTGCCTAGTTGCGAGGGACAACTCGGGATTCTCCTCGAGGCTTGGCAGGGCAATTGGGACCCCTCTCCAGGTGAGGCGGTAGGCCAAGGGTCCCTTTCCACGTGCCACAGGAATCCTGGGACTCCTATCAAGTTTCACGAGGAGTCAGGCATCGTCTCCTTTGGAGGCACTGATCTCCACGTACCTCTGGAGTTTTCAAAGGATGTGAGGCCTCCGTTCGCGATGAGGTGGGGAACTAGGCTTTTCTCTGTGGTCTCCACAGGGGATTCAGACATCCTTTCGTCTTGGGAGATGCAAGACGAGCCTGCATTCAAGTCACTGCAGGGATATCCGGCCTTACTTTGCGTCAGGGCATTGCAGTGTCCATTCCACTTGAGGCCGCAAACTCAGGGTCCCTCTCACATACCTAAAGCTGAGAGAAGCCTCCTCTTGAGGTGCTTGTGGTAAGGTGGTATTCCTCTGGAGTCGAAGCCAGGGACTAACCTCTCATCTCGAGTTGATTTTTGGTCCATGGAGCTCTTTCGTGTTGCTGCAGTGACCTCAGGATCCCTCTAGCCTTGAAACAGTGTTCTTGGGGTTTCTCTGGAGTGCCATCAAGGAAATCAAGGCTCCTTTCATGTGTGATGTGCAACACGGAATTGCTCTGCACGCAGTGCAGGGGAATTGGGCCTCATTTTGCAGCGAGGGGGAAGTCTCATGGTTTTTCTCGAGTTGCGGCGGGAACCTGGGGTATATTCTCGAGTTACGACGGGGATGGCCCTTCCACCCACGTTTTTGTTCAGCGAGGTCAGGACGCCTGCCTAGTTGTGAGGGACAACTCGGGATTCTCCTCTAGGCTTGGCAGGGCAATTGGGACGCCTCTCCAGCTGAGGTGGGAGACCAATGGTCCCTTTCCACGTGCCACAGGAATCCTGGGACTCCTATCAAGTTTCACGAGGAGTCAGGCATTTTCTCCTTGGGAGGCACTGATATCTGCATACCTCTGGAGTTTTCAAAGGATGTGAGGCCCCCTCTCACGATTAGGTGGGGAACTAGGTCTTTCTCTGTGGTCTCCACAGGGGATTCAGACATCCTTTCGTCTTGGGAGATGCAAGACGAGCCTGCATTCAAGTCACTGCAGGGATATCCGGCCTTATTTCGAGTCAGGGCATCGCGGTGTCCATTCCACTTGAGGCCGCAAACTCAGGGTCCCACTCACATACCTAGAGCTGAGAGAAGCCTCCTCTTGAGGTGCTTGTGGTAAGGTGATATTCCTCTGGAGTAGAAGTCAAGGACTAACCTCTCATCTCGAGTTGATTTTTGGTCCACGGAGCTCTTTCGTGTGGCTACAGTGACCTCAGTATCCCTCTAGCCTTGATACAGTGTTCTTGGGGTTTCTCTGGAGTGCCATCAAGGAAATCAAGGCTCTTTTCATGTGTGATGTGCAACACGGAATTGCTCTGCACGCAGTCACGGGAATCGGGCCTCATCTCGCGGCGAGGGGGAAGTCTCATGGTTTTTCTCGAGTTGCGGCGGAAACCTGGGGTATATTCTCGTGTTACGACGGGGATGGCCCTTCCACACACGTGCTTGTTCAACGACGTCAGGAATCCTGCCTAGTTGCGAGGGACATCTCGGGATTCTCCTCGAGGCTTGGCAGGGCAATTGGGACCCTTCTCCAGCTGAGGCGGGAGACCAAGGGTCCCTTTCCACGTGCCACAAGAATCCTGGGACTCCTATCAAGTTTCACGAGGAGTCAGGCATCGTTTCCTTTGGAGGCACTGATCTCCACGTACCTCTGGAGTTTTCAAAGGATGTGAGGCCTCCGTTCGCGATGAGGTGGGGAACTAGGTCTTTCTCTGTGGTCTCCACAGGGGATTCAGACATCCTTTCGTCTTGGGAGATGCAAGACGAGCCTGCATTCAAGTCACTGCAGGGATATCCGGCCTTACTTTGCGTCAGGGCATTGCAGTGTCCATTCCACTTGAGGCCGCAAACTCAGGGTCCCTCTCACATACCTAAAGCTGAGAGAAGCCTCCTCTTGAGGTGCTTGTGGTAAGGTGGTATTCCTCTGGAGTCGAAGCCAGGGACTAACCTCTCATCTCGAGTTGATTTTTGGGCCACGGAGCTCTTTCGTGTTGCTACAGTGACCTCAGGATCCCTCTAGCCTTGAAACAGTGTTCTTGGGGTTTCTCTGGAGTGCCATCAAGGAAATCAAGGCTCCTTTCATGTGTGATGTGCAACACGGAATTGCTCTGCACGCAGTGCAGGGGAATTGGGCCTCATTTTGCAGCGAGGGGGAAGTCTCATGGTTTTTCTCGAGTTGCGGCGGGAACCTGGGGTATATTCTCGAGTTACGACGGGGATGGCCCTTCCACCCACGTTTTTGTTCAGCGAGGTCAGGACGACTGCCTAGTTGTGAGGGACAACTCGGGATTCTCCTCTAGGCTTGGCAGGGCAATTGGGACGCCTCTCCAGCTGAGGTGGGAGACCAAGGGTCCCTTTCCATGTGCCACAGGAATCCTGGGACTCCTATCAAGTTTCACGAGGAGTCAGGCATTTTCTCCTTGGGAGGCACTGATATCTGCATACCTCTGGAGTTTTCAAAGGATGTGAGGCCCCCTGTCACGATTAGGTGGGGAACTAGGTCTTTCTCTGTGGTCTCCACAGGGGATTCAGACATCCTTTCGTCTTGGGAGATGCAAGACGAGCCTGCATTCAAGTCACTGCAGGGATATCCGGCCTTATTTCGAGTCAAGGCATCGCGGTGTCCATTCCACTTGAGGCCGCAAACTCAGGGTCCCACTCACATACCTAGAGCTGAGAGAAGCCTCCTCTTGAGGTGCTTGTGGTAAGGTGATATTCCTCTGGAGTAGAAGTCAAGGACTAACCTCTCATCTCGAGTTGATTTTTGGTCCACGGAGCTCTTTCGTGTGGCTACAGTGACCTCAGGATCCCTCTAGCCTTGATACAGTGTTCTTGGGGTTTCTCTGGAGTGCCATCAAGGAAATCAAGGCTCTTTTCATGTGTGATGTGCAACACGGAATTGCTCTGCACGCAGTCACGGGAATCGGGCCTCATCTCGCGGCGAGGGGGAAGTCTCATGGTTTTTCTCGAGTTGCGGCGAAAACCTGGGGTATATTCTCGTGTTACGACGGGGATGGCCCTTCCACACACGTGCTTGTTCAGCGACGTCAGGAATCCTGCCTAGTTGCGAGGGACATCTCGGGATTCTCCTCGAGGCTTGGCAGGGCAATTGGGACCCTTCTCCAGCTGAGGCGGGAGACCAAGGGTCCCTTTCCACGTGCCACAAGAATCCTGGGACTCCTATCAAGTTTCACGAGGAGTCAGGCATCGTCTCCTTTGGAGGCACTGATCTCCGCGTACCTCTGGAGTTTTCAAAGGATGTGAGGCCTCCGGTCGCGATGAGGTGGGGAACTGGGTCTTTCTCTGTGGTCTCCACAGGGGATTCAGACATCCTTTTGTCTTGGGATATGCAAGACGAGCCTGCATTCAAGTCAGTGCAGGGATATCCGGCCTTATTTCGAGTCAGGGCATCGCAATGTCCATTCCACTTGAGGCCGCAAACTCAGGGTCCCTCTCACATACCTAGAGCTGCGAGAAGCCTCCTATTGAGGTGCTTGTGGTAAGGTTGTATTCCTCTGGAGTCGAAGCCAGGGACTAACCTCTCATCTCGAGTTGATTATTGGTCCACGGAGCTCTTTCGTGTTGCTACAGTGACCTCAGGATCGCTCTAGCCTTGAAACAGTGTTCTTGGGGTTTCTCTGGAGTGCCATCAAGGAAATCAAGGCTCCTTTCATGTTTGATGTGCAACTCGGAATTGTTTTTCATGCAGTGCAGGGGAATCGGGCCTCATCTCGCGCCGAGGGGGAAGTCTCAGGGTTTTTCTCGAGTTGCGGCGGGAACCTGGTGTATATTCTCGAGTTACGACGGGAATGGCCCTTCCACCCACGTGTTTGTTCAGCGACGTCAGGACTCCTGCCTAGTTGCGAGGGACAACTCGGGATTCTCCTCGAGGCTTGGCAGGGCAATTGGGACGCCTCTCCAGCTGAGGTGGGAGACCAAGTGTCCCTTTCCACGTGCCACAGGAATCCTGGGACTCCTATCAAGTTTCACGAGGAGTCAGGCATCGTCTCCTTTGGAGGCACTTATCTCCGCGTACCTCTGGAGTTTTCAAAGGATGTGAGGCCTCCGGTCACGATGAGGTGGCGAACTAGGTCTTTCTCTGTGGTCTCCACAGGGGATTCAGTCATCCTTTCGTCTTAGGAGATGCAGGACGAGCCTGCATAAAAGTCACTGCAGGGCTATCCGGCCTTATTTCGAGTCAGGGCATCGCGGTGTCCATTCCACTTGAGGCCGTAAACTCAGGGTCCCTCTCACATACCTAAAGCTGAGAGAAGCCTCCTCTTGAGGTGCTTGTGGTAAGGTGGTATTCCTCTTGAGTCGAAGCCAGGGACTAACCTCTCATCTCGAGTTGATTTTTGGGCCACGGAGCTCTTTCGTGTTGCTACAGTGACCTCAGGATCCCTCTAGCCTTGAAACAGTGTTCTTGGGGTTTCTCTGGAGTGCCATCAAGGAAATCAAGGCTCCTTTCATGTGTGATGTGCAACACGGAATTGCTCTGCACGCAGTGCAGGGGAATTGGGCCTCATTTTGCAGCGAGGGGGAAGTCTCATGGTTTTTCTCGAGTTGCGGCGGGAACCTGGGGTATATTCTCGAGTTACGACGGGGATGGCCCTTCCACACACGTGCTTGTTCAGCGACGTCAGGAATCCTGCCTAGTTGCGAGGGACATCTCGGGATTCTCCTCGAGGCTTGGCAGGGCAATTGGGACCCTTCTCCAGCTGAGGCGGGAGACCAAGGGTCCCTTTCCACGTGCCACAAGAATCCTGGGACTCCTATCAAGTTTCACGAGGAGTCAGGCATCGTTTCCTTTGGAGGCACTGATCTCCGCGTACCTCTGGAGTTTTCAAAGGATGTGAGGCCTCCGGTCGCGATGAGGTGGGGAACTAGGTCTTTCTCTGTGGTCTCCACAGGGGATTCAGACATCCTTTCGTCTTGGGATATGCAAGACGAGCCTGCATTCAAGTCACTGCTGGGATATCCGGCCTTATTTCGAGTCAGGGCATCGCAATGTCCATTCCACTTGAGGCCGCAAACTCAGGGTCCCTCTCACATAGCTAGAGCTGAGAGAAGCCTCCTCTTGAGGTGCTTGTGGTAAGGTTGTATTCCTCTGGAGTCGAAGCCAGGGACTAACCTCTCATCTCGAGTTGATTATTGGTACACGGAGCTCTTTCGTGTTGCTACAGTGACCTCAGGATCGCTCTAGCCTTGAAACAGTGTTCTTGGGGTTTCTCTGGAGTGCCATCAAGGAAATCAAGGCTCCTTTCATGTTTGATGTGCAACTCGGAATTGTTTTGCATGCAGTGCCGGGGAATCCGGCCTCATCTTGCGGCGAGGGGGAAGTCTCATGGTTTTTCTCGAGTTGCAGCGGGAACCTGGGGTATATTCTCGAGTTACGACGGGAATGGCCCTTCCACCCACGTGTTTGTTCAGCGACGTCAGGACTCCTGCCTAGTTGCGACGGACAACTCGGGATTCTCCTCGAGGCTTGGCAGGGCAATTGGGACGCCTCTCCAGCTGAGGTGGGAGACCAAGTGTCCCTTTCCACGTGCCACAGGAATCCTGGGACTCCTATCAAGTTTCACGAGGAGTCAGGCATCGTCTCCTTTGGAGGCACTGATCTCCGCGTACCTCTGGAGTTTTCAAAGGATGTGAAGCCTTCGGTCACGATGAGGTGGGGAACTAGGTCTTTCTCTGTGGTCTCCACAGGGGATTCAGTCATCCTTTCGTCTTAGGAGATGCAGGACGAGCCTGCATAAAAGTCACTGCAGGGATATCCGGCCTTATTTCGAGTCAGGGCATCGCGGTGTCCATTCCACTTGAGGCCGCAAACTCAGGGTCCCTCTCACATACATAGAGCTGAGAGAAGCCTCCTCTTGAGGTGCTTGTGGTAAGGTGGTATTCCTCTGGAGTCGAAGCCAGGGACTAACCTCTCATCTCGAGTTGATTTTTGGTCCACGGAGCTCTTTCGTGTTGCTACAGTGACCTCAGGATCGCTCTAGCCTTAAAACAGTGTTCTTGGGGTTTCTGTGGAGTGCCATCAAGGAAATCAAGACTCCTTTCATGTGTGATGTGCAACACGGAATTGCTCTGCACGCAGTGCAGGGGAATCGGGCCTCATCTCGCGGCGAGGGGGAAGTCTCATGGTTTTTCTCGAGTTGCGGCGGGAACCTGGGGTATATTCTCGAGTTACAACGGGGATGGCCCTTCCAGCCACGTGTTTGTTCAGCGACGTCAGGACTCCTGCCTAGTTGCGAGGGACAACTCGGGATTCTCCTCGAGGCTTGGCAGGGCAATTGGGACGCTTCACCAGCTGAGGCGGAAGACCAAGGGTCCCTTTCCTCGTGCCACAGGAATCCTGGGACTCCTATGAAGTTTCACGAGGAGTCAGGCATCGTGTCCTTTGGAGGCACTGATCTCCGCGTACCTCTGGAGTTTCAAAGGATGTGAGGCCTCCGGTCGCGATGATGTGGGGAACTAGGTCTTTCTCTGTGGTCTCCACAGGGGAAGCAGACATCCTTTCGTCTTGGGAGATGCAAGACGAGCCTGCATTCAAGTCACTGCAGGGATATCCGGCCTTATTTCGAGTCAGGGCATCGCGGTGTCCATTCCACTTGAGGCCGCAAACTCAGGGTCCCTCTCACATACCTAGAGCTGAGAGAAGCCTCCTCTTGAGGTGCTTGTGGTAAGGTGGTATTCCTCTGGAGTCGAAGCCAGGGACTAACCTCTCATCTCGAGTTGATTTTTGGTCCACGGAGCTCTTTCGTGTGGCTACAGTGACCTCAGGATCCCTCTAGCCTTGAAACAGTGTTCTTGGGGTTTCTCTGGAGTGCCATCAAGGAAATCAAGACTCCTTTCATGTGTGATGTGCAACCCGGAATTGCTCTGCATGACGTGCAGGGGAATCGGGCCTCATCTCGCGGCGAGGGGGAAGTCTCATGGTTTTTCTCGAGTTGCGGCGGGAACCTGGGGTATATTCTCGAGTTACGACGGGGATGGTCCTTCCACCCACGTGTGTGTTCAGCGACGTCAGGACTCCTGCCTAGTTGCGAGGGACAACTCGGGATTCTCCTCGAGGCTTGGCCGGGCAATTGGGACCCCTCTCCAGGTGAGGCGGGAGGCCAAGGGTCCCTTTCCACGTGCCACAGGAATCCTGGGACTCCTATCAAGTTTCACGAGGAGTCAGGCATCGTCTCCTTTGGAGGCACTGATCTCCGCGTACCTCTGGAGTTTTCAAAGGATGTGAGGCCTCCGGTCGCCATGAGGGGGGAACTAGGTCTTTCTCTGTGGTCTCCACAGGGAATGCAGACATCCTTTCGTCTTGGGAGATGCAAGACAAGCCTGCATTCAAGTCACTGCAGGGATATCCGGCCTTATTTCGCGTCAGGGCATCGCAGTGTCGATTCCACTTGAGGCCGCAAAATCAAGGTCCCTCTCACATACCTAGAGCTGAGGGATGCCTCCTCTTGAGGTGCTTGTGGTAAGGTGGTATTCCTCTGGAGTCGAAGCCAGGGACTAACCTCTCATCTCGAGTTGATTTTTGGTCCACGGAGCTCTTTCGTGTTGCTACAGTGACCTCAGGATGGCTCTAGCCTTAAAACAGTGTTCTTGGGGTTTCTCTGGAGTGCCATCAAGGAAATCAAGGCTCCTTTAATGTGTGATGTGCAACACGCAATTGCTCTGCACGCAGTGCATGGTAATCGGGCCTCATCTCGCGGCGAGGGGGAAGTCTCATTGTTTTTCTCGAGTTGCGGCGGGAACCTGGGGTATATTCTCGAGTTACAACGGGGATGGCCCTTCCAGCCACGTGTTTGTTCAGCGACGTCAGGACTCCTGCCTAGTTGCGAGGGACAACTCGGGATTCTCCTCGAGGCATGGCAGGGCAATTGGGACACTTCACCAGCTGAGGCGGAAGACCAAACGTCCCTTTCCTCGGGCCAAAGGAATCCTGGAACTCCTATGAAGTTTCACGAGGAGTCAGGCATCGTGTCCTTTGGAGGCACTGATCTCCGCGTACCTCTGGAGTTTCAAAGGATGTGAGGCCTCCGGTCGCGATGAGGTGGGGAACTAGGTCTTTCTCTGTGGTCTCCACAGGGGAAGCAGACATCCTTTCGTCTTGGCAGATGCAAGACGAGCCTGCATTCAAGTCACTGCAGGGATATCCGGCCTTATTTCGCGTCAGGGCATCGCGGTGTCCATTCCACTTGAGGCCGCAAACTCAGGGTCCCTCTCACATAGCTAGAGCTGAGAGAAGCCTCCTCTTGAGGTGCTTGTGGTAAGGTGGTATTCCTCTGGAGTCGAAGCCAGGGACTAACCTCTCATCTCGAGTTGATTTTTAGTCCACGGAGCTCTTTCTTGTGGCTACAGTGACCTCAGGATCCCTCTAGCCTTGAAACAGTGTTCTTGGGGTTTCTCTGGAGTGCCATCAAGGAAATCAAGTCTCCTTTCATGTGTGATGTGCAACCCGGAATTGCTCTGCACGCAGTGCAGGGGAATCGGGCCTCATCTCGCGGCGAGGGGGAAGTCTCAGGGTTTTTCTCGAGTTGCGGCGGGAACCTGGGTTATATTCTCGAGTTACGACGGGGATGGCCCTTCCCCCCACGTGTTTGTTCAGCGACGTCAGGACTCCTGCCTAGTTGCGAGGGACAACTCGGGATTCTCCTCTAGGCTTGGCAGGGCAATTGGGACGCCTCTCTAGCTGAGGTGGGAGACCAATGGTCCCTTTCCACGTGCCACAGGAATCCTGGGACTCCTATCAAGTTTCACGAGGAGTCAGGCATTTTCTCCTTGGGAGGCACTGATATCTGCATACCTCTGGAGTTTTCAAAGGATGTGAGGCCCCCTGTCACGATTAGGTGGGGAACTAGGTCTTTCTCTGTGGTCTCCACAGGGGATTCAGACATCCTTTCGTCTTGGGAGATGCAAGACGAGCCTGCATTCAAGTCACTGCAGGGATATCCGGCCTTATTTCGAGTCAGGGCATCGCGGTGTCCATTCCACTTGAGGCCGCAAACTCAGGGTCCCACTCACATACCTAGAGCTGAGAGAAGCCTCCTCTTGAGGTGCTTGTGGTAAGGTGATATTCCTCTGGAGTCGAAGTCAAGGACTAACCTCTCATCTCTAGTTGATTTTTGGTCCACGGAGCTCTTTCGTGTGGCTACAGTGACCTCAGGATTCCTCTAGCCTTGAAACAGTGTTCTTGGGGTTTCTCTGGAGTGCCATCAAGGAAATCAAGGCTCTTTTCATGTGTGATGTGCAACACGGAATTGCTCTACACGCAGTCACGGGAATCGGGCCTCATCTCACGGCGAGGGGGAAGTCTCATGGTTTTTCTCGAGTTGCGGCCAAAACCTGGGGTATATTCTCGTGTTACGACGGGGATGGCCCTTCCACACACGTGCTTGTTCAGCGACGTCAGGAATCCTGCCTAGTTGCGAGGGACATCTCGGGATTCTCCTCGAGGCTTGGCAGGGCAATTGGGACCCTTCTTCAGCTGAGGCGGGAGACCAAGCGTCCCTTTCCACTTGCCACAAGAATCCTGGGACTCCTATCAAGTTTCACGAGGAGTCAGGCATCGTTTCCTTTGGAGGCACTGATCTCCGCGTACCTCTGGAGTTTTCAAAGGATGTGAGGCCTCCGGTCGCGATGAGGTGGGGAACTAGGTCTTTCTCTGTGGTCTCCACAGGGGATTCAGACATCCTTTCGTTTTGGGATATGCAAGACGAGCCTGCATTCAAGTCACTGCAGGCATATCCGGCCTTATTTCGAGTCAGGGCATCGCAATGTCCATTCCACTTGAGGCCGCAAACTCAGGGTCCCTCTCACATACCTAGAGCTGCGAGAAGCCTCCTATTGAGGTGCTTGTGGTAAGGTTGTATTCCTCTGGAGTCGAAGCCAGGGACTAACCTCTCATCTCGAGTTGATTATTGGTCCACGGAGCACTTTCGTGTTGCTACAGTGACCTCAGGATCGCTCTAGCCTTGAAACAGTGTTCTTGGGGTTTCTCTGGAGTGCCATCAAGGAAATCAAGGCTCCTTTCATGTTTGATGTGCAACTCGGAATTGTTTTTCATGCAGTGCAGGGGAATCGGGCCTCATCTCGCGCCGAGGGGGAAGTCTCAGGGTTTTTCTCGAGTTGCGGCGGGAACCTGGTGTATATTCTCGAGTTACGACGGGGATGGCCATTCCAGCCACGTGTTTGTTCAGCGACGTCAGGACTCCTGCCTAGTTGCGAGGAACAACTCGGGATTCTCCTCGAGGCTTGGCCGGGCAATTGGGACCCCTCTCCAGGTGAGGCGGGAGGCCAAAGGTCCCTTTCCACGTGCCACAGGAATCCTGGGACTCCTATGAAGTTTCACGAGGAGTCAGGCATCGTCTCCTTTGGAGGCACTGATCTCCGTGTACCTCTGGAGTTTTCAAAGGATGTGAGGCCTCCGGTCGCCATGAGGGGGGAACTAGGTCTTTCTCTGTGGTCTCCACAGGGAATGCAGACATCCTTTCGTCTTGGGAGATGCAAGACAAGCCTGCATTCAAGTCACTGCAGGGATATCCGGCCTTATTTCGCGTCAGGGCATCGCAGTGTCGATTCCACTTGAGGCCGTAAAATCAGGGTCCCTCTCACATCCCTAGAGCTGAGAGATGCCTCCTCTTGAGGTGCTTGTGGTAAGGTGGTATTCCTCTGGAGTAGAAGCCAGGGACTAACCTCTCATCTCGAGTTGATTTTTGGTCCACGGAGCTCTTTCGTGTTGCTACAGTGACCTCAGGATCGCTCTAGCCTTAAAACAGTGTTCTTGGGGATTCTCGGGAGTGCCATCAAGGAAATCAAGACTCCTTTCACGTGTGATGTGCAACACAGAATTGCTCTGCACGCAGTGCAGGAGAATCGGGCCTCATCTCGCGGCGAGGGGGAAGTCTCATGGTTTTTCTCGAGTTGCGGCGGGAACCTGGGGTATATTCTCGAGTTACGACGGGGATGGCCCTTCCACCCACGTGTTTGTTCAGCGACGTCAGGACTCCTGCCTAGTTGCGAGGGACAACTCGGGATTCTCCTCGAGGCTTGGCAGGGCAATTGGGACGCCTCTTCAGCTGAGGCGGGAGACCAAGGGTCCCTTTCCACGTGCCACAGGAATCCTGGGACTCCTATCAAGTTTCACGAGGAGTCAGGCATCGTCTCCTTTGGAGGCACTGATCTACACGTACCTCTGGAGTTTTCAAAGGATTTGAGGCCTCCGGTCGCGATGAGGTGGGGAACTAGGCTTTTCTCTGTGGTCTCCACAGGGGATTCAGACATCCTTTCGTCTTTGGAGATGCAAGACGAGACTGCATTCAAGTCACTGCAGGGATATCCGGCCTTATTTCGAGTCAGGGCATCGCAGTGTCGATTCCACTTGAGGCCGCAAACTCAGGGTCCCTCTCACATAGCTAGAGCTGAGAGAAGCCTCCTCTTGAGGTGCTTGTGGTAAGGTTGTATTCCTCTGGAGTCGAAGCCAGGGACTAACCTCTCATCTCGAGTTGATTTTTGGTCCACGGAGCTCTTTCGTGTTGCTACAGTGACCTCAGGATCGCTCTAGCCTTAAAACAGTGTTCTTGGGGTTTCTCTGGAGTGCCATCAAGGAAATCAAGGCTCCTTTAATGTGTGATGTGCAACACGGAATTGCTCTGCACGCAGTGCATGGTAATCGGGCCTCATCTCGCGGCGAGGGGGAAGTCTCATGGTTTTTCTCGAGTTGCGGCGGGAACCTGGGGTATATTCTCAGGTTACAACGGGGATGGCCCTTCCAGCCACGTGTTTGTTCAGCGACGTCAGGACTCCTGCCTAGTTGCGAGGGACAACTCGGGATTCTCCTCGAGGCATGGCAGGGCAATTGGGACACTTCACCAGCTGAGGCGGAAGACCAAGCGTCCCTTTCCTCGTGCCAAAGGAATCCTGGAACTCCTATGAAGTTTCACGAGGAGTCAGGCATCGTGTCCTTTGGAGGCACTGATCTCCGCGTACCTCTGGAATTTCAAAGGATGTGAGGCCTCCGGTCGCGATGAGGTGGGGAACTAGGTCTTTCTCTGTGGTCTCCACAGGGGATGCAGACATCCTTTCGTCTTGGGAGATGCAAGACGAGCCTGCATTCAAGTCACTGCAGGGATATCCGGCCTTATTTCGAGTCAGGGCATCGCGGTGTCCATTCCACTTGAGGCTGCAAACTCAGGGTCCCTCTCACATAGCTAGAGCTGAGAGAAGCCTCCTCTTGAGGTGCTTGTGGTAAGGTGGTATTCCTCTGGAGTCGAAGCCAGGGACTAACCTCTCATCTCGAGTTGATTTTTGGTCCACGGAGCTCTTTCGTGTGGCTACAGTGACCTCAGGATCCCTCTAGCCTTGAAACAGTGTTCTTGGGGTTTCTCTGGAGTGCCATCAAGGAAATCAAGACTCCTTTCATGTGTGATGTGCAACCCGGAATTGCTCTGCACGCAGTGCAGGGGAATCGGGCCTCATCTCGCGCCGAGGGGGAAGTCTCAGGGTTTTTCTCGAGTTGCGGCGGGAACCTGGGGTATATTCTCGAGTTACGACGGGGATGGCCCTTCCCCCCACGTGTTTGTTCAGCGACGTCAGGACTCCTGCCTAGTTGCGAGGAACAACTCGGGATTCTCCTCGAGGCTTGGCAGGGCAATTGGGACGCCTCTCCAGCTGAGGCGGAAGACCAAGGGTCCCTTTCCACGTGCCGCAGGAATCCTGGGACTCCTATCAAGTTTCACGAGGAGTCAGGCATCGTCTCCTTTGGAGGCACTGATCTCCACGTACCTCTGGAGTTTTCAAAGGATGTGAGGCCTCCGGTCGCGATGAGGTGGGGAACTAGGTCTTTCTCTGTGGTCTCCACAGGGGATTCAGAAATCCTTTCGTCTTGGGAGATGCAAGACGAGCCTGCATTCAAGTCACTGCAGGGATATCCGGCCTTATTTCGAGTCAGGGCATCGCAATGTCCATTCCACTTGAGGCCGCAAACTCAGGGTCCCTCTCACATACCTAGAGCTGAGAGAAGCCTCCTCTTGAGGTGCTTGTGGTAAGGTGGTATTCCTCTGGAGTCGAAGCCAGGGACTAACCTCTCATCTCGAGTTGATTTTTGGTCCACGGAGCTCTTTCGTGTTGCTACAGTGACCTCAGGATCGCTCTAGCCATGAAACAGTGTTCTTGGGTTTTCTCTGGAGTGCCATCAAGGAAATCAAGGCTCCTTTCATGTGTGATGTGCAACACGGAATTGCTCTGCACGCAGTGCAGGGGAATCGGGCCTCATCTCGCGGCGAGGGGGAAGTCTCATGGTTTTTCTCGAGATGCGGCGGGAACCTGAGGTATATTCTCGAGTTACGACGGGGATGGTCCTTCCACCCACGTGTTTGTTCAGCGACGTCAGGACCCCTGCCTAGTTGCGAGGGACAACTCGGGATTCTCCTCGAGGCTTGGCAGAACAATTGGGACGCCTCTCCAGCTGAGGCGGGAGACCAAGAGTCCCTTTCCACGTGCCGCAGGAATCCTGGGACTCCTATCAAGTTTCACGAGGAGTCAGGCATCGTCTCTTTTGGAGGCACTGATCTCCGCGTACCTCTGGAGTTTTCAAAGGATGTGAGGCCTCCGGTCGCCATGAGGTGGGGAACTAGGTCTTTCTCTGTGGTCTCCACAGGGGATTCAGACATCCTTTCGTCTTGGGAGATGCAAGACGAGCCTGCATTCAAGTCACTGCAGGGATATCCGGCCTTATTTCGAGTCAGGGCATCGCGGTGTCCATTCCACTTGAGATCGCAAACTCAGGGTCCCTCTCACATACCTAAAGCTGAGAGAAGCCTCCTCTTGAGGTGCTTGTGGTAAGGTGGTATTCCTCTGGAGTCGAAGCCAGGGACTAAGCTCTCTACTCGAGTTGATTTTTAGTCCACGGAGCACTTTCGTGGGGCTAATGTGACCTCAGGATCCCTCTAGCCTTGAAACAGTGTTCTTGGGGTTTCTCTGGAGTGCCATTAAGGAAATCAAGGCTCCTTTCATGTTTGATGTGCAACACGGAATTGCTCTGCACGCAGTCCAGGGGAATCGGGCCTCATCTCGCGGCGAGGGGGAAGTCTCATGGTTTTTTTCGAGTTGCGGCGGGAACCTGGGGTATATTCTCGAGTTACGACGGGGATGGCCCGTCCACCCACGTGTTTGTTCAGCGACGTCAGGACTCCTGCCTAGTTGCGAGGGACAACTCGGGATTCTCCTCGAGGCTTGGCAGGGCAATTGGGACCCCTCTCCAGGTGAGGCGGTAGGCCAAGGGTCCCTTTCCACGTGCCACAGGAATCCTGGGACTCCTATCAAGTTTCACGAGGAGTCAGGCATCGTCTCCTTTGGAGGCACTGATCTCCACGTACCTCTGGAGTTTTCAAAGGATGTGAGGCCTCCGGTCGCGATGAGGTGGGGAACTAGGCTTTTCTCTGTGGTCTCCACAGGGGATTCAGACATCCTTTCGTCTTGGGAGATGCAAGACGAGCCTGCATTCAAGTCACTGCAGGGATATCCGGCCTTACTTTGCGTCAGGGCATCGCAGTGTCCATTCCATTGAGGCCGCAAACTCAGGGTCCCTCTCACATACCTAAAGCTGAGAGAAGCCTCCTCTTGAGGTGCTTGTGGTAAGGTGGTATTCCTCTGGAGTCGAAGCCAGGGACTAACCTCTCATCTCGAGTTGATTTTTGGGCCACGGAGCTCTTTCGTGTTGCTACAGTGACCTCAGGATCCCTCTAGCCTTGAAACAGTGTTCTTGGGGTTTCTCTGGAGTGCCATCAAGGAAATCAAGGCTCCTTTCATGTGTGATGTGCAACACGGAATTGCTCTGCACGCAGTGCAGGGGAATCGGGCCTCATTTTGGAGCGAGGGGGAAGTCTCATGGTTTTTCTCGAGTTGCGGCGGGAACCTGGGGTATATTCTCGAGTTACGACGGGGATGGCCCTTCCACCCACGTTTTTGTTCAGCGACGTCAGGACTCCTGCCTAGTTGTGAGGGACAACTCGGGATTCTCCTCTAGGCTTGGCAGGGCAATTGGGACCCCTCTCCAGCTGAGGTGGGAGACCAATGGTCCCTTTCCACGTGCCACAGGAATCCTGGGACTCCTATCAAGTTTCACGAGGAGTCAGGCATTTTCTCCTTGGGAGGCACTGATATCTGCATACCTCTGGAGTTTTCAAAGGATGTGAGGCCCCCTGTCACGATAAGGTGGGGAACTAGGTCTTTCTCTGTGGTCTCCACAGGGGATTCAGACATCCTTTCGTCTTGGGAGATGCAAGACGAGCCTGCATTCAAGTCACTGCAGGGATATCCGGCCTTATTTCGAGTCAGGGCATCGCGGTGTCCATTCCACTTGAGGCCGCAAACTCATGGTCCCACTCACATACCTAGAGCTGAGAGAAGCCTCCTCTTGAGGTGCTTGTGGTAAGGTGATATTCCTCTGGAGTCGAAGTCAAGGACTAACCTCTCATCTCTAGTTGATTTTTGGTCCACGGAGCTCTTTCGTGTGGCTACAGTGACCTCAGGATCCCTCTAGCCTTGAAACAGTGTTCTTGGGGTTTCTCTGGAGTGCCATCAAGGAAATCAAGGCTCTTTTCATGTGTGATGTGCAACACGGAATTGCTCTGCACGCAGTCACGGGAATCGGGCCTCATCTCGCGGCGAGGGGGAAGTCTCATGGTTTTTCTCGAGTTGCGGCGGAAACCTGGGGTATATTCTCGTGTTACGACGGGGATGGCCCTTCCACACACGTGCTTGTTCAGCGACGTCAGGAATCCTGCCTAGTTGCGAGGGACATCTCGGGATTCTCCTCGAGGCTTGGCAGGGCAATTGGGACCCTTCTCCAGCTGAGGCGGGAGACCAAGGGTCCCTTTCCACTTGCCACAAGAATCCTGGGACTCCTATCAAGTTTCACGAGGAGTCAGGCATCGTTTCCTTTGGAGGCACTGATCTCCGCGTACCTCTGGAGTTTTCAAAGGATGTGAGGCCTCCGGTCGCGATGAGGTGGGGAACTAGGTCTTTCTCTGTGGTCTCCACAGGGGATTCAGACATCCTTCCGTTTTGGGATATGCAAGACGAGCCTGCATTCAAGTCACTGCAGGCATATCCGGCCTTTTTTCGAGTCAGGGCATCGCAGTGTCCATTCCACTTGAGGCCGCAAAATCAGGGTCCCTCTCACATACCTAGACCTGAGAGAAGCTTCCTCTTGAGGTGCTTGTGGTAAGGTGGTATTCCTCTGGAGTCGAAGCCAGGGACTACCCTCTCATCTCGAGTTGATTTTTGGGCCACGGAGCTCTTTCGTGTTGCTACAGTGACCTCAGGATCGCTCTAGCCTTGAAACAGTGTTCTTGGGGTTTCTCTGGAGTGCCATCAAGGAAATCAAGGCTCCTTTCATGTTTGATGTGCAACTCGGAATTGTTTTTCATGCAGTGCAGGGAAATCGGGCCTCATCTCGCGCCGAGGGGGAAGTCTCAGGGTTTTTCTCGAGTTGCGGGGGGAACCTGGTGTATATTCTCGAGTTACGACGGGGATGGCCATTCCAGCCACGTGTTTGTTCAGCGACGTCAGGACTCCTGCCTAGTTGCGAGGGACAACTCGGGATTCTCCTCGAGGCTTGGCCGGGCAATTGGGACCCCTCTCCAGGTGAGGCGGGAGGCCAAGGGTCCCTTTCCACGTGCCACAGGAATCCTGGGACTCCTATCAAGTTTCACGAGGAGTCAGGCATCGTCTCCTTTGGAGGCACTGATCTCCGTGTACCTCTGGAGTTTTCAAAGGATGTGAGGCCTCCGGTCGCCATGAGGGGGGAACTAGGTCTTTCTCTGTGGTCTCCACAGGGAATGCAGACATCCTTTCGTCTTGGGAGATGCAAGACAAGCCTGCATTCAAGTCACTGCAGGGATATCCGGCCTTATTTCTCGTCAGGGCATCGCAGTGTCGATTCCACTTGAGGCCGCAAACTCAGGGTCCCTCTCACATACCTAGAGCTGAGAGATGCCTCCTCTTGAGGTGCTTGTGGTAAGGTGGTATTCCTCTGGAGTAGAAGCCAGGGACTAACCTCTCATCTCGAGTTGATTTTTGGTCCACGGAGCTCTTTCGTGTTGCTACAGTGACCTCAGGATCGCTCTAGCCTTAAAACAGTGTTCTTGGGGATTCTCGGGAGTGCCATCAAGGAAATCAAGACTCCTTTCACGTGTGATGTGCAACACAGAATTGCTCTGCACGCAGTGCAGGAGAATCGGGCCTCATCTCGCGGCGAGGGGGAAGTCTCATGGTTTTTCTCGAGTTGCGGCGGGAACCTGGGGTATATTCTCGAGTTACGACGGGGATGGCCCTTCCACCCACGTGTTTGTTCAGCGACGTCAGGACTCCTGCCTAGTTGCGAGGGACAACTCGGGATTCTCCTCGAGGCTTGGCAGGGCAATTGGGACGCCTCTCCAGCTGAGGCGGGAGACCAAGGGTCCCTTTCCACGTGCCACAGGAATCCTGGGACTCCTATCAAGTTTCACGAGGAGTCAGGCATCGTCTCCTTTGGAGGCACTGATCTACACGTACCTCTGGAGTTTTCAAAGGATTTGAGGCCTCCGGTCGCGATGAGGTGGGGAACTAGGCTTTTCTCTGTGGTCTCCACAGGGGATTCAGACATCCTTTCGTCTTGGGAGATGCAAGACGAGCCTGCATTCAAGTCACTGCAGGGATATCCGGCCTTATTTCGAGTCAGGGCATCGCAGTGTCGATTCCACTTGAGGCCGCAAACTCAGGGTCCCTCTCACATAGCTAGAGCTGAGAGAAGCCTCCTCTTGAGGTGCTTGTGGTAAGGTTGTATTCCTCTGGAGTCGAAGCCAGGGACTAACCTCTCATCTCGAGTTGATTTTTGGTCCACGGAGCTCTATCGTGTTGCTACAGTGACCTCAGGATCGCTCTAGCCTTAAAACAGTGTTCTTGGGGTTTCTCTGGAGTGCCATCAAGGAAATCAAGGCTCCTTTAATGTGTGATGTGCAACACGGAATTGCTCTGCACGCAGTGCATGGTAATCGGGCCTCATCTCGCGGCGAGGGGGAAGTCTCATGGTTTTTCTCGAGTTGCGGCGGGAACCTGGGGTATATTCTCAGGTTACAACGGGGATGGCCCTTCCAGCCACGTGTTTGTTCAGCGACGTCAGGACTCCTGCCTAGTTGCGAGGGACAACTCGGGATTCTCCTCGAGGCATGGCAGGGCAATTGGGACACTTCACCAGCTGAGGCGGAGGACCAAGCGTCCCTTTCCTCGTGCCACAGGAATCCTGGGACTCCTATTAAGTTTCACGAGGAGTCAGGCATCGTCTCCTTTGGAGGCACTGATCTCCGCGTACCTCTGGAATTTCAAAGGATGTGAGGCCTCCGGTCGCGATGAGGTGGGGAACTAGGTCTTTCTCTGTGGTCTCCACAGGGGATGCAGACATCCTTTCGTCTTGGGAGATGCAAGACGAGCCTGCATTCAAGTCACTGCAGGGATATCCGGCCTTATTTCGCGTCAGGGCATCGCGGTGTCCATTCCACTTGAGGCCGCAAACTCAGGGTCCCTCTCACATAGCTAGAGCTGAGAGAAGCCTCCTCTTGAGGTGCTTGTGGTAAGGTGGTATTCCTCTGGAGTCGAAGCCAGGGACTAACCTCTCATCTCGAGTTGATTTTTGGTCCACGGAGCTCTTTCGTGTGGCTACAGTGACCTCAGGATCCCTCTAGCCTTGAAACAGTGTTCTTGGGGTTTCTCTGGAGTGCCATCAAGGAAATCAAGGCTCCTTTCATGTGTGATGTGCAACACGGAATTGCTCTGCACGCAGTGCAGGGGAATCGGGCCTCATCTCGCGGCGAGGGGGAAGTCTCAGGGTTTTTCTCGAGTTGCGGCGGGAACCTGGGGTATATTCTCGAGTTACGACGGGGATGGCCCTTCCCCCCACGTGTTTGTTCAGCGACGTCAGGACTCCTGCCTAGTTGCGAGGAACAACTCGGGATTCTCCTCGAGGCTTGGCAGGGCAATTGGGACGCCTCTCCAGCTGAGGCGGAAGACCAAGGTTCCCTTTCCACGTGCCGCAGGAATCCTGGGACTCCTATCAAGTTTCACGAGGAGTCAGGCATCGTCTCCTTTGGAGGCACTGATCTCCACGTACCTCTGGAGTTTTCAAAGGATGTGAGGCCTCCGGTCGCCATGAGGTGGGGAACTAGGTCTTTCTCTGTGGTCTCCACAGGGGATTCAGAAATCCTTTCGTCTTGGGAGATGCAAGACGAGCCTGCATTCAAGTCACTGCAGGGATATCCGGCCTTATTTCGAGTCAGGGCATCGCAATGTCCATTCCACTTGAGGCCGCAAATTCAGGGTCCCTCTCACATACCTAGAGCTGAGAGAAGCCTCCTCTTGAGGTGCTTGTGGTAAGGTGGTATTCCTCTGGAGTCGAAGCCAGGGACTAACCTCTCATCTCGAGTTGATTTTTGGTCCACGGAGCTCTTTCGTGTTGCTACAGTGACCTCAGGATCGCTCTAGCCTTGAAACAGTGTTCTTGGGTTTTCTCTGGAGTGCCATCAAGGAAATCAAGGCTCCTTTCATGTGTGATGTGCAACACGGAATTGCTCTGTACGCAGTGCAGGGGAATCGGGCCTCATCTCGCGGCGAGGGGGAAGTCTCATGGTTTTTCTCGAGATGCGGCGGGAACCTGAGGTATATTCTCGAGTTACGACGGGGATGGTCCTTCCACCCACGTGTTTGTTCAGCGACGTCAGGACCCCTGCCTAGTTGCGAGGGACAACTCGGGATTCTCCTCGAGGCTTGGCAGAACAATTGGGACGCCTCTCCAGCTGAGGCGGGAGACCAAGAGTCCCTTTCCACGTGGCGCAGGAATCCTGGGACTCCTATCAAGTTTCACGAGGAGTCAGGCATCGTCTCTTTTGGAGGCACTGATCTCCGCGTACCTCTGGAGTTTTCAAAGGATGTGAGGCCTCCGGTCGCCATGAGGTGGGGAACTAGGTCTTTCTCTGTGGTCTCCACAGGGGATTCAGACATCCTTTCGTCTTGGGAGATGCAAGACGAGCCTGCATTCAAGTCACTGCAGGGATATCCGGCCTTATTTCGAGTCAGGGCATCGCGGTGTCCATTCCACTTGAGATCGCAAACTCAGGGTCCCTCTCACATACCTAAAGCTGAGAGAAGCCTCCTCTTGAGGTGCTTGTGGTAAGGTGGTATTCCTCTGGAGTCGAAGCCAGGGACTAACCTCTCAACTCGAGTTGATTTTTGGTCCACGGAGCACTTTCGTGGGGCTAATGTAACCTCAGGATCCCTCTAGCCTTGAAACAGTGTTCTTGGGGTTTCTCTGGAGTGCCATTAAGGAAATCAAGGCTCCTTTCATGTTTGATGTGCAACACGAAATTGCTCTGCACGCAGTCCAGGGGAATCGGGCCTCATCTCGCGGCGAGGGGGAAGTCTCAGGGTTTTTTTCGAGTTGCGGCGGGAACCTGGGGTATATTCTCGAGTTACGACGGGGATGGCCCGTCCACCCACGTGTTTGTTCAGCGACGTCAGGACTCCTGCCTAGTTGCGAGGGACAACTCGGGATTCTCCTCGAGGCTTGGCAGGGCAGTTGGGACGCCTCTCCAGCTGAGGCGGGAGACCAAGGGTCCCTTTTCACGTGCCACAGGAATCCTGGGACTCCTATCAAGTTTCACGAGGAGTCAGGCATCGTCTCCTTTGGAGGCACTGATCTCCGCGTACCTCTGGAGTTTTCAAAGGATGTGAGGCCTCCGGTCGCCATGAGGGGGGAACTAGGTCTTTCTCTGTGGTCTCCACAGGGGATGCAGACATCCTTTCGTCTTGGGAGATGCAAGACGAGCCTGAATTCAAGTCACTGCAGGGATATCCGGCCTTAATTCGTGTCAGGGCATCGCAATGTCCATTCCACTTGAGGCCGCAAACTCAGGGTCCCTCTCACATACCTAGAGCTGCGAGAAGCCTCCTCTTGAGGTGCTTGTGGTAAGGTGGTATTCCTCTGGAGTCGAAGCCAGGGACTAACCTCTCATCTCGAGTTGATTTTTGGTCCACGGAGCTCTTTCGTGTTGCTACAGTGACCTCAGGATCGCTCTAGCCTTGAAACAGTGTTCTTGGGGTTTCTCTGGAGTGCCATCAAGGAAATCAAGACTCCTTTCATGTGTGATGTGCAACACGGAATTGCTCTGCACGCAGTGCAGGGGAATCGGGCCTCATCTCGCGGCGAGGGGGAAGTCTCATGGTTTTTCTCGAGTTGCGGCGGGAACCTGGGGTATATTCTCGAGTTACGACGGGGATGGCCCTTCCACCCACGTGTTTGTTCAGCGACGTCAGGACTCCTGCCTAGTTGCGAGGGACAACTCGGGATTCTCCTCGAGGCTTGCAGGGCAATTGGGACGCCTCTCCAGCTGAGGCGGGAGACCAATGGTCCCTTTCCACGTGCCACAGGAATCCTGGGACTCCTATCAAGTTTCACGAGGAGTCAGGCAGTTTCTCCTTGGGAGGCACTGATATCTGCATACCTCTGGAGTTTTCAAAGGATGTGAGGCCCCCTGTCACGATTAGGTGGGGAATTAGGTCTTTCTCTGTGGTCTCCACAGGGGATTCAGACATCCTTTCGTCTTGGCAGATGCAAGACGAGCCTGCATTCAAGTCACTGCAGGGATATCCGGCCTTATTTCGAGTCAGGGCATCGCGGTGTCCATTCCACTTGAGGCCACAAACTCAGGGTCCCACTCACATACCTAGAGCTGAGAGAAGCCTCCTCTTGAGGTGCTTGTGGTAAGGTGATATTCCTCTGGAGTCGAAGTCAAGGACTAACCTCTCATCTCTAGTTGATTTTTGGTCCACGGAGCTCTTTCGTGTGGCTACAGTGACCTCAGGATCCCTCTAGCCTTGAAACAGTGTTCTTGGGGTTTCTCTGGAGTGCCATCAAGGAAATCAAGGCTCTTTTCATGTGTGATGTGCAACACGGAATTGCTCTGCACGCAGTCATGGGAATCGGGCCTCATCTCGCGGCGAGGGGGAAGTCTCATGGATTTTCTCGAGTTGCGGCGGAAACCTGGGGTATATTCTCGTGTTAAGACGGGGATGGCCCTTCCACACACGTGCTTGTTCAGCGACGTCAGGAATCCTGCCTAGTTGCGAGGGACATCTCGGGATTCTCCTCGAGGCTTGGCAGGGCAATTGGGACCCTTCTCCAGCTGAGGCGGGAGACCAAGTGTCCCTTTCCACTTGCCACAAGAATCCTGGGACTCCTATCAAGTTTCACGAGGAGTCAGGCATCGTTTCCTTTGGAGGCACTGATCTCCGCGTACCTCTGGAGTTTTCAAAGGATGTGAGGCCTCCGGTCACGATGAGGTGGGGAACTAGGTCTTTCTCTGTGGTCTCCACAGGGGATTCAGACATCCTTTCGTTTTGGGATATGCAAGACGAGCCTGCATTCAAGTCACTGCAGGGATATCCGGCCTTATTTCGAGTCAGGGCATCGCAATGTCCATTCCACTTGAGGCCGCAAACTCAGGGTCCCTCTTACATACCTAGAGCTGAGAGAAGCCTCCTCTTGAGGTGCTTGTGGTAAGGTGGCATTCCTCTGGAGTCGAAGCCAGGGACTACCCTCTCATCTCGAGTTGATTTTTGGTCCACGGAGCTCTTTCTTGTTCCTACAGTGACCTCAGGATCTCTCTAGCCTTGAAACAGTGTTCTTGGGGTTTCTCTGGAGTGCCATTAAGGAAATCAAGGCTCCTTTCATGTGTGATGTGCAACACGGAATTGCTCTGCACGCAGTGCAGGGGAATCGGGCTTCATCTCGCGGCGAGGGGGAAGTCTCATGGTTTTTCTCGATTTGCGGTGGGAACCTGGGGTATATTCTCGAGTTACGACGGGGATGGCCCTTCCACCCACGTATTTGTTCAGTGACGTCAGGACTCCTGCCTAGTTGCGAGGGACAACTCGGGATTCTCCTCGAGGCTTGGCAGGGCAATTGGGACGCCTCTCCAGCTGAGGCGGAAGACCAAGGGTCCCTTTCCACGTGCCGCAGGAATCCTGGGACTCCTATCAAGTTTCACGAGGAGTCAGGCATCGTCTCCTTTGGAGGCACTGATCTCCGCGTACCTCTGAAGTTTTCAAAGGATGTGAGGCATCCGGTCGCGATGAGGTGGGGAACTAGGTCTTTCTCTGTGGTCTCCACAGGGGATTCAGAAATCCTTTCGTCTTGGGAGATGCAAGACGAGCCTGCATTCAAGTCACTGCAGGGATATCCGGCCTTATTTCGAGTCAGGGCATCGCAATGTCCATTCCACTTGAGGCCGCAAACTCAGGGTCCCTCTCACATACCTAGAGCTGAGAGAAGCCTCCTCTTGAGGTGCTTGTGGTAAGGTGGTATTCCTCTGGAGTCGAAGCCAGGGACTAACCTCTCATCTCGAGTTGATTTTTGGTCCACGGAGCTCTTTCGTGTTGCTACAGTGACCTCAGGATCGCTCTAGCCTTGAAACAGTGTTCTTGGGGTTTCTCTGGAGTGCCATCAAGGAAATCAAGGCTCCTTTCGTGTGTGATGTGCAACACGGAATTGCTCTGCACGCAGTGCAGGGGAATCGGGCCTCATCTCGCGGCGAGGGGGAAGTCTCATGGTTTTTCTCGAGATGCGGCGGGAACCTGAGGTATATTCTCGAGTTACGACGGGGATGGTCCTTCCACCCACGTGTTTGTTCAGCGACGTCAGGACCCCTGCCTAGTTGCGAGGGACAACTCGGGATTCTCCTCGAGGCTTGGCAGAACAATTGGGACGCCTCTCCAGCTGAGGCGGGAGACCAAGAGTCCCTTTCCACGTGCCGCAGGAATCCTGGGACTCCTAACAAGTTTCACGAGGAGTCAGGCATCGTCTCTTTTGGAGGCACTGATCTCCGCGTACCTCTGGAGTTTTCAAAGGATGTGAGGCCTCCGGTCGCCATGAGGTGGGGAACTAGGTCTTTCTCTGTGGTCTCCACAGGGGATTCAGACATCCTTTCGTCTTGGGAGATGCAAGACGAGCCTGCATTCAAGTCACTGCAGGGATATCCGGCCTTATTTCGAGTCAGGGCATCGCGGTGGCCATTCCACTTGAGATCGCAAACTCAGGGTCCCTCTCACATACCAAAAGCTGAGAGAAGCCTCCTCTTGAGGTGCTTGTGGTAAGGTGGTATTCCTCTGGAGTCGAAGCCAGGGACTAACCTCTCAACTCGAGTTGATTTTTGGTCCACGGAGCACTTTCGTGGGGCTACAGTGACCTCAGGATACCTCTAGCCTTGAAACAGTGTTCTTGGGGTTTCTCTGGAGTGCCATTAAGGAAATCAAGGCTCCTTTCATGTTTGATGTGCAACACGGAATTGCTCTGCACGCAGTCCAGGGGAATCGGGCCACATCTCGCGGCGAGGGGGAAGTCTCATGGTTTTTTTCGAGTTGCGGCGGGAACCTGGGGTATATTCTCGAGTTACGACGGGGATGGCCCGTCCACCCACGTGTTTGTTCAGCAACGTCAGGACTCCTGCCTAGTTGCGAGGGACAACTCGGGATTCTCCTCGAGGCTTGGCAGGGCAATTGGGACCCCTCTCCAGGTGAGGCGGTAGGCCAAGGGTCCCTTTCCACGTGCCACAGGAATCCTGGGACTCCTATCAAGTTTCACGAGGAGTCAGGCATCGTCTCCTTTGGAGGCACTGATCTCCGCGTACCTCTGGAGTTTTCAAAGGATGTGAGGCCTCCGGTCGCCATGAGGGGGGAACTAGGTCTTTCTCTGTGGTCTCCACAGGGGATGCAGACATCCTTTCGACTTGGGAGATGCAAGACGAGCCTGCATTCAAGTCACTGCAGGGATATCCGGCCTTATTTCGTGTCAGGGCATCGCAATGTCCATTCCACTTGAGGCCGCAAACTCAGGGTCCCTCTCACATACCTAGAGCTGCGAGAAGCCTCCTCTTGAGGTGCTTGTGGTAAGGTGGTATTCCTCTGGAGTCGAAGCCAGGGACTAACCTCTCATTTCGAGTTGATTTTTGGTCCACGGAGCTCTTTCGTGTTGCTACAGTGACCTCAGGATCGCTCTAGCCTTGAAACAGTGTTCTTGGGGTTTCTCTGGAGTGCCATCAAGGAAATCAAGACTCCTTTCCTGTGTGATGTGCAACACGGAATTGCTCTGCACGCAGTGCAGGGGAATCGGGCCTCATCTCGCGGCGAGGGGGAAGTCTCATGGTTTTTCTCGAGTTGCGGCGGGAACCTGGGGTATATTCTCGAGTTACGACGGGGATGGCCCGTCCACCCACGTGTTTGTTCAGCGACGTCAGGACTCCTGCCTAGTTGCGAGGGACAACTCGGGATTCTCCTCGAGGCTTGCAGGGCAATTGGGACGCCTCTCCAGCTGAGGCGGGAGACCAAGGGTCCCTTTCCACGTGCCACAGGAATCCTGGGACTCCTATCAAGTTTCAAGAGGAGTCAGGCATCGTCTCCTTTGGAGGCACTTATCTCCGCGTACCTCTGGAGTTTTCAAAGGATGTGAGGCCTCCGGTCACGATGAGGTGGGGAACTAGGTCTTTCTCTGTGGTCTCCACAGGGGATTCAGTCATCCTTTCGTCTTAGGAGATGCAGGACGAGCCTGCATAAAAGTCACTGCAGGGCTATCCGGCCTTATTTCGAGTCAGGGCATCGCGGTGTCCATTCCACTTGAGGCCGCAAACTCAGGGTCCCTCTCACATACCTAGAGCTGAGAGAAGCCTCCTCTTGAGGTGCTTGTGGTAAGGTGGTATTCCTCTGGAGTCGAAGCCAGGGACTAACCTCTCATCTCGAGTTGATTTTTGGTCCACGGAGCTCTTTTGTGTTGCTACAGTGACCTCAGGATCGCTCTAGCCTTGAAACAGTGTTCTTGGGGTTTCTCTGGAGTGCCATCAAGGAAATCAAGGCTCTTTTCATGTGTGATGTGCAACACGGAATTGCTCTGCACGCAGTGCAGGGGAATCGGGCCTCATCTCGCGGGGAGGGGGACGTCTCATGCTTTTTCTCGAGTTGCGGCGGGAACCTGGGCTGTATTCTCGAGTTACGACGGGGATGGCCATTCCAGCCACGTGTTTGTTCAGCGACGTCAGGACTCCAGCCTAGTTGCGAGGGACAACTCGGGATTCTCCTCGAGGCTTGCAGGGCAATTGGGACGCCTCTCCAGCTGAGGCGGGAGACCAAGGGTCCCTTTCCACGTGCCACAGGAATCCTGGGACTCCTATCAAGTTTCTCGAGGAGTCAGGCATCGTCTCCTTTGGAGGCACTGATCTCCACGTACCTCTGGAGTTTTCAAAGGATGAGGCCTCCAGTCGCGATGAGGTGGCGACTAGGTCTTTCTCTGTGGTCTCCACAGGGGATTCAGACATCCTTTCGTCTTGGGAGATGCAAGCCGAGCCTGCATTCAAGTCACTGCAGGGATATCCGGCCTTACTTGGCGTCAGGGTATCGCAGTGTCCATTCCACTTGAGGCCGCAAACTCAGGGTCCCTCTTACATACCTAGAGCTGAGAGAAGCCTCCTCTTGAGGTGCTTGTGGTAAGGTGGCATTCCTCTGGAGTCGAAGCCAGGGACTACCCTCTCATCTCGAGTTGATTTTTGGTCCACGGAGCTCTTTCTTGTTCCTACAGTGACCTCAGGATCTCTCTAGCCTTGAAACAGTGTTCTTGGGGTTTCTCTGGAGTGCCATTAAGGAAATCAAGGCTCCTTTCATGTGTGATGTGCAACACGGAATTGCTCTGCACGCAGTGCAGGGGAATCGGGCCTCATCTCGCGGCGAGGGGGAAGTCTCATGGTTTTTCTCGAGTTGCGGCGGGAACCTGGGGTATATTCTCGAGTTACGACGGGGATGGCCCTTCCACCCACGTGTTTGTTCAGTGACGTCAGGACTCCTGCCTAGTTGCGAGGGACAACTCGGGATTCTCCTCGAGGCTTGGCAGGGCAATTGGGACGCCTCTCCAGCTGAGGCGGGAGACCAAGGGTCCCTTTTCACGTGCCACAGGAATCCGGGGACTCCTATCAAGTTTCACGAGGAGTCAGGCATCGTCTCCTTTGGAGGCACTGATCTCCGCGTACCTCTGGAGTTTTCAAAGAATGTGAGGCCTCCGGTCGCGATCAGGTGGGGAACTAGGTCTTTCTCTGCGGTCTCCACATGGTATTCAGACATCCTTTCGTCTTGGGAGATGCAAGACGAGCCTGCATTCAAGTCACTGCAGGGATATCCGGCCTTATTTCGAGTCAGGGCATCGTGGTGTCCATTCCATTGAGGCCGCAAACTCAGGGTCCCTCTCACATACCTAGAGCTGAGAGAAGCCTCCTCTTGAGGTGCTTGTGGTAATGTGGTATTCCTCTGGAGTCGAAGCCAGGGACTAACCTCTCATCTCGAGTTGATTTTTGGGCCACGTAGCTCTTTCGTGTTGATACAGTGACCTCAGGATCCCTCTAGCCTGGAAACAGTGTTCTTGGGGTTTCTCTGGAGTGCCATCAAGGAAATCAAGGCTCCTTTCATGTGTGATGTGCAACACGGAATTGCTCTGCACGCAGTGCAGGGGAATCGCGCATCATCTCGCGGCGAGGGGGAAGTCTCATGGTTTTTCTCGAGTTGCGGCGGGAACCTGGGGTATATTCTCGAGTTACGACGGGGATGGCCCTTCCACCCACGTTTTTGTTCAGCGACGTCAGGACGCCTGCCTAGTTGTGAGGGACAACTCGGGATTCTCCTCGAGGCTTGGCAGGGCAATTGGGACGCCTCTCCAGCTGAGGCGGGAGACCAAGGGTCCCTTTCCACGTGCCACAGGAATCCTGGGACTCCTATCAAGTTTCACGAGGAGTCAGGCATTTTCTCCTTGGGAGGTACTGATATCTGCATAACTCTGGAGTTTTCAAAGGATGTGAGGCCCCCTGTCACAATTAGGTGGGGAACTAGGTCTTTCTCTGTGGTCTCCACAGGGGAAGCAGACATCCTTTCGTCTTGGGAGATGCAAGACGAGCCTGCATTCAAGTCACTGCAGGGATATCCGGCCTTATTTCGAGTCAGGGCATCGCGGTGTCCATTCCACTTGAGGCCGCAAACTCAGGGTCGCTCTCACATACCTAGAGCTGAGAGAAGCCTCCTTTTGAGGTGCTTGTGGTAAGGTGGTATTCCTCTGGAGTCGAAGCCAGGGACTAACCTCTCATCTCGAGTTGATTTTTGGTCCACGGAGCTCTTTCGTGTGGCTAAAGTGACCTCAGGATCCGTCTAGCCTTGAAACAGTGTTCTTGGGGTTTCTCTGGAGTGCCATCAAGGAAATCAAGGCTCTTTTCATGTGTGATGTGCAACATGGAATTGCTCTGCACGCAGTGCAGGGGAATCGGGCCTCATCTCGCGGCGAGGGGGAAGTCTCATGGTTTTTCTCGAGTTGCGGCGGGAACCTGGGGTATATTCTCGAGTTACGACGGGGATGGCCCTTCCACCCACGTGTTTGTTCAGCGACGTCAGGACTCCTGCCTAGTTGCGAGGGACATCTCGGGATTCTCCTCGAGGCTTGGCAGGGCAATTGGGACCCTTTTCCAGCTGAGGCGGGAGACCAAGGGTCCCTTTCCACGTGCCACAAGAATCCTGGGACTCCTATCAAGTTTCACGAGGAGTCAGGCATCGTCTCCTTTGGAGGCACTGATCTCCGCGTACCTATGGAGTTTTCAAAGGATGTGAGGCCTCCAGTCGCGATGAGGTGGGGAACTAGGTCTTTCTCTGTGGTCTCCACAGGGGATTCAGACATCCTTTCGTCTTGTGAGATGCAAGACGAGCCTGCATTCAAGTCACTGCAGGGATATCCGGCCTTATTTCGAGTCAGGGCATCGCGGTGTCCATTCCACTTGAGGCCCCAAACTCAAGGTCGCTCTCACATACCTAGAGCTGAGAGAAGCCTCCTCTTGAGGTGCTTGTGGTAAGGTGGTATTCCTCTGGAGTCGAAGCCAGGGACTAACCTCTCATCTCGAGTTGATTTTTGGACCACGGAGCTCTTTCGTGTTGCTACAGTGACCTCAGGATCCCTCTAGCCTTGAAACAGTGTTCTTGGGGTTTCTCTGGAGTGCCATCAAGGAAATCAAGGCTCCTTTCATGTGTGATGTGCAACACGGAATTGTTCTGCACGCAGTGCAGGGTATCGGGCCTCATTTTGCGGCGAGGGGGAAGTCTCATGGTTTTTCTCGAGTTGCGGCGGCAACATGGGGTATATTCTCGAGTTACGACGGGAATGGACCTTCCACACACGTGTTTGTTCAGCGACGTCAGGACTCCTGCCTAGTTGCGAGGGACAACTCGGGATTCTCCTCGAGGCTTGGCAGGGCAATTGGGACGCCTCTCCAGCTGAGGCGGAAGACCAAGGGTCCCTTTCCACGTGCCACAGGAATCCTGGGACTCCTATCAAGTTTCACGAGGAGTCAGGCATCGTCTCCTTTGGAGGCACTGATCTCCGCGTACCTCTGGAGTTTTCAAAGGATGTGAGGCCTCCGGTCGCGATGAGGTGGGGAACTAGGTCTTTCTCTGTGGTCTCCACAGGGGATTCAGACACCCTTTCGTCTTGGGAGATGCAGGACGAGCCTGCATAAAAGTCACTGCAGGGATATCCGGCCTTATTTCGAGTCAGGGCATTGCGGTGTCCATTCCACTTGAGGCTGCAAACTCAGGGTCCCTCTCACATACCTAGAGCTGAGAGAAGCCTCCTCTTGAGGTGCTTGTGGTAAGGAGGTATTCCTCTGGAGTCGAAGCCAGGGACGAACCTCTCATCTCGAGTTGATTTATGGTCCACGGAGCTCTTTCGTGTTGCTCCAGTGACTTCAGGATCCCTCTAGCCTTGAAACAGTGTTCTTGGGGTTTCTCTGGAGTGCCATCAAGGAAATCAAGGCTCCTTTCATGTTTGATATGCAATACGGAATTGCTCTGCACGCAGTGCAGGGGAATCGGGCCTCATCTCGCGGCGAGGGGGAAGTCTCATGGTTTTTCTCGAGTTCCGGCGAGAACCTGGGGTCTATTCATGAGTTACGACGGGGATGGCCCTTCCACCCACGTGTTTATTCAGCGACGTCAGGCCTCCTGCCTACTTGCTATTGACAGCTCGGGATTCTCCTCGAGGCTTGGCAGGGCAATTGGAACGCCTCTCCAGCTGAGGCCGGAAACCAAGGGTCCCTTTTAACGTGCCACATGAATCCTGGGACTCCTATCAAGTTTCACGAGGAGTCAGGCATCGTCTCCTTTGGAGGTTCTGATCTCCGCGTACCTCTGGAGTTTTCAAAGGATGTGATGCCTCCGGTCGCGATGATGTGGGGAACTAGGTCTTTCTCTGTGGTCTCCACAGGGGTTCAGACAACCTATCGTCTTGGGAGATGCAAGCCGAGCCTGCATTCAAGTCACTGCAGGGATATCCGGCCTTATTTCGAGTCAGGGCATCGCAGTGTCCATTCCACTTGAGGCCGCAAACTCAGGGTCCCTCTCACATACCTAGAGCTGAGAGAAGCCTCCTCTTGAGGTGCTTGTGGTAAGGTGGTATTCCTCTGGAGTCGAAGCCAGGGACTAACCTCTCATCTCGAGTTGATTTTTGGTCCACGGAGCACTTTCGTGTTGCTACAGTGACCTCAGGATCCCTCTAGCCTTGAAACAGTGTTCTTGGGGTTTCTCTGGAGTGCCATCAAGGAAATCAAGGCTCCTTTCATGTGTGATGTGCAACACGGAATTGCTCTGCACGCCGTGCAGGGGAATAGGGCCTCATCTCGTGACGAGGGGGAAGTCTCATGGTTTTTCTCGAGTTGCGGCGGGAACCTGGGGTATATTCTTGAGTTACGACGGGGATGGCCCTTCCACCCACGTGTTTGTTCAGCGACGTCAGGACTCCTGCCTAGTTGCGAGGGACAACTCGGGATTCTCCTCGAGGCTTGGCAGGGCAATTGGGACGCCTCTCCAGCTGAGGCGGGAGACCAAGGGTCCCTTTCCACGTGCCACAGGAATCCTGGGACTCCTATCAAGTTTCACGAGGAGTCAGGCATTTTCTCCTTGGGAGGTACTGATATCTGCATACCTCTGGAGTTTTCAAAGGATGTGAGGCCCCCTGTCACAATTAGGTGGGGAACTAGGTCTTTCTCTGTGGTCTCCACAGGGGATTCAGACATCCTTTCGTCTTGGGAGATGCAAGACGAGCCTGCATTCAAGTCAATGCAGGGATATCCGGCCTTATTTCGAGTCAGGGCATCGCGGTGTCCATTCCACTTGAGGCCGCAAACTCAGGGTCCCTCTCACATACCTAGAGCTGAGAGAAGCCTCCTCTTGAGGTGCTTGTGGTAAGGTGGTATTCCTCTGGAGTCGAAGCCAGGGACTAACCTCTCATCTCGAGTTGATTTTTGGTCCACGGAGCTCTTTCGTGTGGCTAACGTGACCTCAGGATCCGTCTAGCCTTGAAACAGTGTTCTTGGGGTTTCTCTGGAGTGCCATCAAGGAAATCAAGGCTCTTTTCATGTGTGATGTGCAACATGGAATTGCTCTGCACGCAGTGCAGGGGAATCGGGCCTCATCTCGCGGCGAGGGGGAAGTCTCATGGTTTTTCTCGAGTTGCGGCGGGAACCTGGGGTATATTCTCGAGTTACGACGGGGATGGCCCTTCCACCCACATGTTTGTTCAGCGACGTCAGGACTCCTGCCTAGTTGCGAGGGACATCTCGGGATTCTCCTCGAGGCTTGGCAGGGCAATTGGGACCCTTTTCCAGCTGAGGCGGGAGACCAAGGGTCCCTTTCCACGTGCCACAGGAATCCTGGGACTCCTATCAAGTTTCACGAGGAGTCAGGCATCGTCTCCTTTGGAGGCACTGATCTCCGCGTACCTCTGGAGTTTTCAAAGGATGTGAGGCCTCCGGTCGCGATGAGGTGGGGAACTAGGTCTTTCTCTGTGGTCTCCACAGGGGATTCAGACATCCTTTCGTCTTGTGAGATGCAAGAAGAGCCTGCATTCAAGTCACTGCAGGGATATCCGGCCTTATTTCGAGTCAGGGCATCGCGGTGTCCATTCCACTTGAGGCCCCAAACTCAGGGTCGCTCTCACATACCTAGAGCTGAGAGAAGCCTCCTCTTGAGGTGCTTGTGGTAAGGAGGTATTCCTCTGGAGTCGAAGCCAGGGACGAACCTCTCATCTCGAGTTGATTTATTGTCCACGGAGCTCTTTCGTGTTGCTCCAGTGACTTCAGGATCCCTCTAGCCTTGAAACAGTGTTCTTGGGGTTTCTCTGGAGTGCCATCAAGGAAATCAAGGCTCCTTTCATGTTTGATATGCAATACGGAATTGCTCTGCACGCAGTGCAGGGGAATCGGGCCTCATCTCGCGGCGAGGGGGAAGCCTCATGGTTTTTCTCGAGTTGCGGCGGGAGCCTGGGGTATATTCTCGAGTTACGATGGGGATGGCCCTTCCACACACGTGTTTGTTCAGCGACGTCAGGACTCCTGCCTAGTTGTGAGGGACAACTCGGGATTCTCCTCGAGGCTTAGCAGGGCAATTGGGACGCCTCTCCAGCTGAGGCGGGAGACCAAGGGTCCCCTTCCACGTGCCACAGGAATCCGGGGACTCCTATCAAGTTTCACGAGGAGTCAGGCATCGTCTCCTTTGGAGGCACTGATCTCCGCGTACCTCTGGAGTTTTCAAAGGATGTGAGGCCTCCGGTCGCGATGATGTGGGGAACTAGGTCTTTCTCTGTGGTCTCCACAGGGGATTCAGACAACCTTTCGTCTTGGGAAATGCAAGACGAGCCTGCATTCAAGTCACTGCTGGGATATCCGGCCTTATTTCGAGTCAGGGCATCGCAGTGTCCATTCCACTTGAGGCCGCAAACTCAGGGTCCCTCTCACATACCTAAAGCTGAGAGAAGCCTCCTCTTGAGGTGCTTGTGGTAAGGTGGTATTCCTCTGGATTCGAAGCCAGGGACTAACCTCTCATCTCGAGTTGATTTTTGGTCCACGGAGTTCTTTCCTGTTGCTACAGTGACCTCAGGATCCCTCTATCCTTGAAACAGTGTTCTTGGGGTTTCACTGGACTGCCATCAAGGAAATCAAGGCTCCTTTCATGTGTGATGTGCAACACGGAATTGCTCTGCACGCAGTGCAGGTGAATCGGGCCTCATCTCGCGGCGAGGGGGAAGTCTCATGGTTTTTCTCGAGTTGCGGCGGCAACATGGGGTATATTCTCGAGTTACGACGGGAATGGCCCTTCCACACACGTGTTTGTTCAGCGACGTCAGGACTCCTGCCTAGTTGCGAGGGACAACTCGGGATTCTCCTCGAGGCTTGGCAGGGCAATTGGGACGCCTCTCCAGCTGAGGCGGAAGACCAAGTGTCCCTTTTCACGTGCCACAGGAATCCTGGGACTCCTATCAAGTTTCACGAGGAGTCAGGCATCGTCTCCTTTGGAGGCACTGATCTCCGCGTACCTCTGGAGTTTTCAAAGGATGTGAGGCCTCCGGTCGCGATGAGGTGGGGAACTAGGTCTTTCTCTGTGGTCTCCACAGGGGATTCAGACATCCTTTCGTCTTGGGAGATGCAAGACGAGCCTGCATTCAAGTCACTGCAGGGATATCCGGCCTTATTTCGAGTCAGGGCATCGCGGTGTCCATTCCACTTGAGGCCGCAAACTCAGGGTCCCTCTCACATACCTAGAGCTGAGAGAAGCCTCCTCTTGAGGTGCTTGTGGTAAGGTGGTATTCCTCTGGAGTCGAAGCCAGGGACCAACCTCTCATCTCGAGTTGATTTTTGGTCCACGGAGCTCTTTCGTGTTGCTACAGTGACCTCAGGATCCCTCTAGCCTTGAAACAGTGTTCTTTGGGTTTCTCTGGAGTGCCATCAAGGAAATCAAGGCTCCTTTCATGTTTGATGTGCAACACGGAATTGCTCTGCATGCAGTGCAGGGGAATCGGGCCTCATCTCGCGGCGAGGGGGAAGTCTCATGGTTTTTCTCGAGTTGCGGCGAGAACCTGGGGTATATTCTCGAGTTACGACGGGGATGGCCCTTCCACCCAAGTGTTTGTTCAGCGACGTCAGGACTCCTGCCTAGTTGCGAGGGACAACTCGGGATTCTCCTCGAGGCTTGGCAGGGCAATTGGGACGCCTCTCCAGCTGAGGCGGGAGACCAAGGGTCCCTTTCCACGTGCCACAGGAATCCTGGAACTCCTATCAAGTTTCACGAGGAGTCAGGCATCGTCTCCTTTGGAGGCATTGATCTCCGAGTACCTCTGGAGTTTTCAAAGGATGTGAGGCCTCCGGTCGCGATGAGGTGGGGAACTAGGTCTTTCTCTGTGTTCTCCACAGGGGATTCAGACATCCTTTCGTCTTGGGAGATGCAAGACGAGCCTGCATTCAAGTCAGTGCAGGGATATCCGGCCTTATTTCGAGGCAGGGCATCGCGGTGTCCATTCCACTTGAGGCCGCAAACTCAGGGTCCCTATCACATACCTAGAGCTGAGAAAAGCCTCCTCTTGAGGTGCTTGTGGTAAGGTGGTATGCCTCTGGAGTCGAAGCCAGGGACTAACCTCTCATCTCGAGTTGATTTTTGGTCCACGGAGCTCTTTCGTGTTGCTACAGTGACCTCAGGATCGCTCTAGCCTTGAAACAGTGTTCTTGGGGTTTCTCTGGAGTGCCATCAAGGAAATCAAGGCTCCTTTCATGTGTGATGTGCAACACGGAATTGCTCTGCACGCCGTGCAGGGGAATCGGGCCTCATCTCGTGACGAGGGGGAAGTCTCATGGTTTTTCTCGAGTTGCGGCGGGAACCTGGGGTATATTCTCGAGTTACGACGGGGATGGCCCTTCCACCCACGTGTTTGTTCAGCGACGTCAGGACTCCTGCCTAGTTGCGAGAGACAACTCGGGATTCTCCTCGAGGCTTGGCAGGGCAATTGGGACGCCTCTCCAGCTGAGGCGGGAGACCAAGGGTCCCTTTCCACGTGCCACAGGAATCCTGGGACTCCTATCAAGTTTCACGAGGAGTCAGGCATCGTCTCCTTTGGAGGCACTGATCTCCGCCTACCTCTGGAATTTTCAAAGGATGTGAGGCCTCCGGTCGCGATGAGGTGGGGAACTAGGTCTTTCTCTGTGGTCTCCACAGGGGATTCAGACATCCTTTCGTCTTGGGAGATGCAAGACGAGCCTGCATTCAAGTCACTGCAGGGATATCCGGCCTTATTTCGAGTCAGGGCATCGCGGTGTCCATTCCACTTGAGGCCGCAAACTCAGGGTCCCTCTCACATACCTAGAGCTGCGAGAAGCCTCCTCTTGAGGTGCTTGTGGTAAGGTGGTATTCCCCTGGAGTCGAAGCCAGGGACTACCCTCTCATCTCGAGTTGATTTTTGGTCCACGGAGCTCTTTCGTGTGGCTACAGTGACCTCAGGATCTCTCTAGCCTTGAAACAGTGTTCTTGGGGTTTCTCTGGAGTGCCATCAAGGAAATCAAGGCTCCTTTCATGTGTGATGTGCAACACGGAATTGCTCTGCACGCAGTGCAGGGGAATCGGGCCTCATCTCGCGGCGAGGGTGAAGTCTCATGGTTTTTCTCGATTTGCGGTGGGAACCTTGGGTATATTCTCGAGTTACGACGGGGATGGCCCTTCCACACACGTGTTTGTTCAGCGACGTCAGGACTCCTGCCTAGTTGCGAGGGACATCTCGGGATTCTCCTCGAGGCTTGGCAGGGCAATTGGGACGCCTCTCCAGCTGAGGCGGGATACCAAGGGTCCCTTTCCACGTGCCACAGGAATCCTGGGACTCCTATCAAGTTTCACGAGGAGTCAGGCATCGTCTCCTTTGGAGGCACTGATCTCCGCGTACCTCTGGAGTTTTCAAAGGATGTGAGGCCTCCGGTCGCGATGAGGTGGGGAAGTAGTTCTTTCTCTGTGGTGTCCACAGGGTATTCAGACATCCTTTCGTCTTGGGAAATGCAAGACGAGCCTGCATTCAAGTCACTGCAGGGATATCCGGCCTTATTTCGAGTCAGGGCATCGAGGTGTCCATTCCACTTGAGGCCGCAAACTCAGGGTCCCTCTCACATACCTAGAGCTGAGAGAAGCCTCCTCTTGAGGTGCTGGTGGTAAGGTGGTATTCCTCTGGAGTCGAAGCCAGGGACTAACCTCTCATCTCGAGTTGATTTTTGGTCCACGGAGCTCTTTCGTGTTGCTACAGTAACCTCAGGATCCCTCTAGCCTTGAAACAGTGTTCTTGGGGTTTCTCTGGAGTGCCATCAAGGAAATCAAGGCTCCTTTCATGTGTGATGTGCAACACGGAATTGCTCTGCACGCAGTGCAGGGGAATCGGGCCTCATCTCGCGGCGAGGGGGAAGTCTCATGGTTTTTCTCGAGTTGCGGCGGGAACCTGGGGTATATTCTCGAGTTACGACGGGGATGTCCCTTCCACCCAAGTTTTTGTTCAGCGACGTCAGGACGCCTGCCTAGTTGCGAGGGACAACTCGGGATTCTCCTCGAGGCTTGGCAGGGCAATTGGGACGCCTCTCCAGCTGAGGCGGGAGACCAAGGGTCCCTTTCCACGTGCCACAGGAATCCTGGGACTCCTATCAAGTTTCACGAGGAGTCAGGCATCGTCTCCTTTGGAGGCACTGATCTCCGCGTACCTCTGGAGTTTTCAAAGGATGTGAGGCCTCCGGTCGCGATGAGGTGGGGAACTAGGTCTTTCTCTGTGGTCTCCACAGGGGATTCAGACATCCTTTCGTCTTGGGAGATGCAAGACGAGCCTGCATTCAAGTCACTGCAGGGATATCCGGCCTTATTTTGAGTCAGGGTATCGCGGTGTCCATTCCACTTGAGGCCGCAAACTCAGGGTCCCTCTCACATACCTAGAGCTGAGAGAAGCCTCCTCTTGAGGTGCTTGTGGTAAGGTGGTATTCCTCTGGAGTCGAAGCCAGGGACTAACCTCTCATCTCGAGTTGATTTTTGGTCCACGGAGCTCTTTCGTGTTGCTACAGTGACCTCAGGATCCCTCTAGCCTTGAAACAGTGTTCTTGGGGTTTCTCTGGAGTGCCATCAAGGAAATCAAGGCTCCTTTCATGTGTGATGTGCAACATGGAATTGCTCTGCATGCAGTGCAGGGTATCGGGCCTCATTTCGCGGCGAGGGGTAAGTCTCATTGTTTTTCTCGAGTTGCGATGGGAACCTGGGGTATATTCTCGAGTTACGACGGGGATGGCCCTTCCACCTACGTGTTTGTTCAGCGACGTCGGGACTCCTGCCTAGTTGCGAGGGACAACTCGGGATTCTCCTCGAGGCTTGGCAGGGCAATTGGGACGCCTCTCCAGCTGAGGCGGGAGACCAAGGGTCCCTTTCCACGTGCCACAGGAATCCTGGGACTCCTTTCAAGTTTCACGAGGCTCAGGCATCGTCTCCTTTGGAGGCACTGATCTCCGCGTACCTCTGGAGTTTTCAAAGGATGTGAGGCCTCCGGTCGCGATGAGGTGGGGAACTAGGTCTTTGTCTGTGGTCTCCACAGGGGATTCAGACATCCTTTCATCTTGGGAGATGCAAGACAAGCCTTCTTTCAAGTCACTGCAGGGATATCCGTCCTTATTTCGCGTCAGGGCATCGCAGTGTCCATTCCACTTGAGGCCGCAAAATCAGGGACCCTCTCACATACCTAGAGCTGAGAGAAGCCTCCTCTTGAGGTGCTTGTGATAAGGTGGTATGCCTCTGGAGTCGAAGCCAGGGACTAACCTCTCATCTCGAGTTGATTTTTGGTCCACGGAGCTCTTTCGTGTTGCTACAGTGACCTCAGGATCCCTGTAGCCTGGAAACAGTGTTCTTGGGGTTTCTCTGGGGTGCCATCAAGGAAATCAAGGCTCCTTTCATGTGTGATGTGCAACACGGAATTGCTCTGCATGCAGTGAAGGGTATCGAGCCTCATTTTGCGGCGAGGGGGAAGTCTCATGGTTTTTCTCGAGTTGCGATGGGAACCTGGGGTATATTCTCGAGTTACGACGGGGATGGCCCTTCCACCCACGTGTTTGTTCAGCGACGTTAGACTCCTGCCTAGTTGCGAGGGACAACTCGGGATTCTCTTCGAGGCTTAGCAGGGCAATTGGGACGCCTCTCCAGCTGAGGCGGGAGACCAAGGGTCCCTTTCCACGTGCCACAGGAATTCTGGGACTCCTATCAAGTTTCACGAGGAGTCAGGCATTGTCTCCTTTGGAGGCACTGATCTCCACGTACCTCTCGAGTTTTCAAAGGATGTGAGGCCGCCGGTCGCGATGAGGTGGGGAACTAGGTCTTTCTCTGTGGTCTCCACAGGGGATTCAGACATCCTTTCGTCTTGGGAGATGCAAAACGAGTCTGCATTCAAGTCACTGCAGGGATTTCCGGCCTTATTTCGAGGCAGGGCATCGCAGTGTCCATTCCATTTGAGGCCGCAAACTCAGGGTCCCTTTCACATACCTACAGCTGAGAGAAGCCTCCTCTTGAGGTGCTTGTGGTAAGGTGGTATTCCTCTGGAATCGAAGCCAGGGACTAACCTCTCATCTCCAGTTGATTTTTGGTCCACGGAGCTCTTTCTTGTTGCTACAGTGACCTCAGGATCCCTCTAGCCTTGAAACAGTGTTCTTGGGGTTTCTCTGGAGTGCCATCAAGGAAATCAAGGCTCCTTTCATGTGTGATGTGCAACACGGAATTGCTCTGCACGCAGTGCAGGGGAATCGGGCCTCATCTCACGGCGAGGGGGAAGTCTCATGGTTTTTCTCGAGTTGCGGCGGGAACCTGGGGTATATTCTCGAGTTACGACGGGGATGGCCCTTCCACCCACGTGTTTGTTCAGCGACGTCAGTACTCCTGCCTAGTTGCGAGGGACAACTCGGGATTCTCCTCGAGGTTTGGCAGGGCAATTGGGACGCCTCTCCAGCTGAGGCGGGAGACCAAGGGTCCCTTTCCACGTGCCACAGGAATCCTGGGACTCCTATCAAGTTTCACGTGGAGTCAGGCATCCTCTCCTGTGAAGGCACTGATCTCCGCGTACCTCTGGAGTTTTCAAAGGATGTGAGGCCTCCGGTCGCGATTAGGTGGGGAACTAGGTCTTTCTCTGTGGTCTCCACAGGGGATTCAGACATCCTTTCGTCTTGTGAGATGCAAGACGAGCCTGCATTCAAGTCACTGCAGTGATATCCGGCTTTATTTCCAGTCAGGGCATCGCGGTGTACATTCCACTTGAGGCCTCAAAATCAGGGTCCCTCTCACATACCTAGAGCTGAGAGAAACCTCCTCTTGAGGTGCTTGTGGTAAGGTGGTATTCCTCTGGAGTCGAAGCCAGGGACTAACCTCTCATCTCGAGTTGATTTTTGGTCCACGGAGTTCTTTCTTGTTGCTACAGTGACCTCAGGATCCCTCTAGCCTTGAAACAGTGTTCTTGGGGTTTCTCTGGAGTGCCATCAAGGAAATCAAGGCTCCTTTCATGTGTGATGTGCAACACGGAATTGCTCTGCATGCAGTGTAGGGTATCGGGCCTCATTTTGCGGCGAGGGGGAAGTCTCATGGTTTTTCTCGACTTGCGATGGGAACCTGGGGTATATTCTCGAGTTACGACGGGAATGGCCCTTCCACCCACGTGTTTGTTCAGCGACGTCAGACTCCTGCCTAGTTGCGAGGGACAACTCGGGATTCTCTTCGAGGCTTAGCAGGGCAATTGGGACGCCTCTCCAGCTGAGGCGGGAGACCAAGGGTCCCTTTCCACGTGCCACAGGAATTCTGGGACTCCTATCAAGTTTCACGAGGAGTCAGGCATTGTCTCCTTTGGAGGCACTGATCTCCACGTACCTCTCGAGTTTTCAAAGGATGTGAGGCCGCCGGTCGCGATGAGGTGGGGAACTAGGTCTTTCTCTGTGGTCTCCACAGGGGATTCAGACATCCTTTCGTCTTGGGAGATGCAAAACGAGTCTGCATTCAAGTCACTGCAGGGATTTCCGGCCTTATTTCGAGGCAGGGCATCGCAGTGTCCATTCCATTTGAGGCCGCAAACTCAGGGTCCCTTTCACATACCTACAGCTGAGAGAAGCCTCCTCTTGAGGTGCTTGTGGTAAGGTGGTATTCCTCTGGAATCGAAGCCAGGGACTAACCTCTCATCTCCAGTTGATTTTTGGTCCACGGAGCTCTTTCTTGTTGCTACAGTGACCTCAGGATCCCTCTAGCCTTGAAACAGTGTTCTTGGGGTTTCTCTGGAGTGCCATCAAGGAAATCAAGGCTCCTTTCATGTGTGATGTGCAACACGGAATTGCTCTGCACGCAGTGCAGGGGAATCGGGCCTCATCTCACGGCGAGGGGGAAGTCTCATGGTTTTTCTCGAGTTGCGGCGGGAACCTGGGGTATATTCTCGAGTTACGACGGGGATGGCCCTTCCACCCACGTGTTTGTTCTGCGACGTCAGGACTCCAGCCTAGTTGCGAGGGACAACTCGGGATTCTCCTCGAGGTTTGGCAGGGCAATTGGGACGCCTCTCCAGCTGAGGCGGGAGACCAAGGGTCCCTTTCCACGTGCCACAGGAATCCTGGGACTCCTATCAAGTTTCACGTGTGGTCAGGCATCCTCTCCTGTGGAGGCACTGATCTCCGCGTACCTCTGGAGTTTTCAAAGGATGTGAGGCCTCCGGTCGCGATTAGGTGGGGAACTAGGTCTTTCTCTGTGGTCTCCACAGCGGATTCAGACATCCTTTCGTCTTGTGAGATGCAAGACGAGCCTGCATTCAAGTCACTGCAGTGATATCCGGCTTTATTTCCAGTCAGGGCATCGCGGTGTACATTCCACTTGAGGCCTCAAAATCAGGGTCCCTCTCACATACCTAGAGCTGAGAGAAGCCTCCTCTTGAGGTGCTTGTGGTAAGGTGGTATTCCTCTGGAGTCGAAGCCAGGGACTAACCTCTCATCTCGAGTTGATTTTTGGTCCACGGAGTTCTTTCGTGTTGCTACAGTGACCTCAGGATCCCTCTAGCCTTGAAACAGTGTTCTTGGGGTTTCTCTGGACTGCCATCAAGGAAATCAAGGCTCCTTTCATGTGTGATGTGCAACACGGAATTGCTCTGCATGCAGTGTAGGGTATCGGGCCTCATTTTGCGGCGAGGGGGAAGTCTCATGGTTTTTCTCGACTTGCGATGGGAACCTGGGGTATATTCTCGAGTTACGACGGGGATGGCCCTTCCACCCACGTGTTTGTTCAGCGACGTCAGACTCCTGCCTAGTTGCGAGGGACAACTCGGGATTCTCTTCGAGGCTTAGCAGGGCAATTGGGACGCCTCTCAGGCTGAGGCGGGAGACCAAGGGTCCCTTTCCACGTGCCGCAGGAATTCTGGGACTCCTATCAAGTTTCACGAAGTGTCACGCATTGTCTCCTTTGGAGGCACTGATCTCCACGTACCTCTCGAGTTTTCAAAGGATGTGAGGCCGCCGGTCGCGATGAGGTGGGGAACTAGGTCTTTCTCTGTGGTCTCCACAGGGGATTCAGACATCCTTTCGTCTTGGGAGATGCAAGACGAGCCTGCATTCAAGTCACTGCAGGGATATCCGGCCTTATTTCGAGTCAGGGCATCCCAGTGTCCATTCCACTTGAGGCCGCAAACTCAGGGTCCCTCTCACATACCTAGAGCTGAGAGAAGCCTCCTCTTGAGGTGCTTGTGGTAAGGTGGTATTCCTCTGGAGTCGAAGCCAGGGACTAACCTCTCATCTCGAGTTGATTTTTGGTCCACGGAGCTCTTTCGTGTTGCTACAGTGACCTCAGGATCCCTCTAGCCTTGAAACAGTGTTCTTGGGGTTTCTCTGGAGTGCCATCATGGAAATCAAGACTCCTTTCATGTGTGACGTGCAACACGGAATTGCTCTGCACGCAGTGAAGGGTACCGGGCCTCATTTTGCGGCGAGGGGGAAGTCTAATGGTTTTTCTCGAGTTGCGATGGGAACCTGGGGTATATTCTCGAGTTACGACAGGGATGGCCCTTCCACCCACGTGTTTGTTCAGCGCCGTCAGACTCCTGCCTAGTTGCAAGGGACAACTCGGGATTTTCCTCGAGGCTTGGCAGGGCAATTGGGACGCCTCTCCAGCTGAGGCGGGAGACCAAGGGTCCCTTTCCACGTGCCACAGGAATCCTGGGACTCCTATCAAGGTTCACGAGGAGTCAGGCATCGTCTCCTTTGGAGGCACTGATCTCCGCGTACCTCTGGAGTTTTCAAAGGATGTGAGGCCTCCGGTCGCGATGAGGTGGGGAACTAGGTCTTTCTCTGTAGTCTCTACAGGGGATTCAGACATCCTTTCGTCATGGGAGATGCAAGACGAGCCTGCATTCAAGTCACTGCAGGGATATTTGGCCTTATTTCGAGTCAGGGCATCCCAGTGTCCATTCCACTTGAGGCCGCAAACTCAGGGTCCCTCTCACATAGCTAGAGCTGAGAGAAGCCTCCTCTTGAGGTGCTTGTGGTAAGGTGGTATTCCTCTGGAGTCGAAGCCAGGGACTAACCTCTCATCTCGAGTTGATTTTTGGTCCACGGAGCTCTTTCGTGTTACTACAGTGACCTCAGGATCCCTCTAGCCTGGAAACAGTGTTCTTGGGGTTTCTCTGGAGTGCCATCAAGGAAATCAAGGTTCCTTTCATGTGTGATGTGCAACACGGAATTGCTCTGCACGCAGTGCAGGGGAATCGGGCCTCATCTCGCAGCGAGGGGGAAGTCTCATGGTTTTTCTCGAGTTGCGGCGGGAACCTGGGGTATATTCTCGAGTTACGACGGGGATGGCCCTTCCACCCACGTGTTTGTTCAGCGACGACAGGACTCCTGCCTAGTTGCGAGGGACAACTCGGGATTCTCCTCGAGGCTTGGCAGGGCAATTGGGACGCCTCTCCAGCTGAGGCGGGAGACCAAGGGTCCCTTTCCACGTGCCACAGGAATCCTGGGACTCCTATCAAGTTTCACGAGGAGTCAGGCATCGTCTCCTTTGGAGGCACTGATCTCCGCGTACCTCTGGAGTTTTCAAAGGATGTGAGGCCTCCGGTCGCGATCAGGTGGGGAACTAGGACTTTCTCTGTGGTCTCCACAGGGGATTCAGACATCCTTTCATCTTGGCAGATGCAAGACGAGCCTGCATTCAAGTCACTGCAGGGATATCCGGCCTTATTTCGCTTCAGGGCATCGCAGTGTCCATTCCACTTGAGGCCGCAAACTCAGGGTCCCTCTCACATACCTAGAGCTGAGAGAAGCCTCCTCTTGAGGTGGTTGTGGTAAGGTGGTATTCCTCTGGAGTCGAAGCCAGGGACTAACCTCTCATCTCGAGTTGATTTTTGGTCCACGGAGCTCTTTCGTGTTGCTACAGTGACCTCCGGATCCCTCTAGCCTTGAAACAGTGTTCTTGGGGTTTCTCTGGAGTGCCATCAAGGAAATCAAGGCTCCTTTCATGTGTGATGTGCAACACGGAATTGCTCTGCACGCAGTGCAGGGGAATCGGGCCTCATCTCGCGGCGATGGGGAAGTCTCATGGTTTTTCTCGAGTTGCGATGGGAACCTGGGGTATATTCTCGAGTTACGACGGGGATGGCCCTTCCACCCACGTGTTTGTTCAGCGACGTCAGACTCCTGCCTAGTTGCGAGGGACAACTCGGGATTCTCCTCGAGGCTTGGCAGGGCAATTGGTACGCCTCTCCAGCTGAGGCGGGAGACCAAGGGTCCCTTTCCACGTGCCACAGGAATCCTGGGACTCCTATCAAGTTTCACGAGGAGTCAGGCATCGTCTCCTTTGGAGGCACTGATCTCCGCGTACCTCTGGAGTTTTCAAAGGATGTGAGGCCTCCGGTCACGATGAGGTGGGGAACTAGGTCTTTCTCTGTGGTCTCCACAGGGGATTCAGACATCCTTTCGTCTTGGGAGATGCAAGATGAGCCTGCATTCAAGTCAGTGCAGGGATATCCGGCCTTATTTCGAGTCAGAGCATCGCGGTGTCCATTCCACGTGAGGCCGCAAACTCAGGGTCCCTCTCACATACCTAGAGCTGAGAGAAGCCTCCTCTTGAGGTGCTTGTGGTAAGGTGCTATTCCTATGGAGTCGAAGCCAGGGACTAACCTCTCATCTCGAGTTGATTTTTGGTCCACGGAGCTCTTTCGTGTTGCTACAGTAAGCTCAGGATCCCTCTAGCCTTGAAACAGTGTTCTTGGGGTTTCTCTGGAGTGCCATCAAGGAAATCAAGGCTCCTTTCATTTGTGATGTGCAACACGGAATTGCTCTGCATGCAGTGCAGGGTATCGGGCCTCATTTTGCGGCGAGGGGGAAGTCTCATGGTTTTTCTCGAGTTGCGGCGGGAACCTGGGGTATATTCTCGAGTTACGACGGGGATGGCCCTTCCACACACGTGTTTGTTCAGCGACGTCAGGACTCCTGCCTAGTTGCGAGGGACAACTCGGGATTCTCCTCGAGGCTTGGCAGGGCAATTGGGACGCCTCTCCAGCTGAGGCGGGAGACCAAGGGTCCCTTTCCACGTGCCACAGGAATCCTGGGACTCCTATCAAGTTTCACGAGGAGTCAGGCATCGTCTCCTTTGGAGGCACTGATCTCCGCGTACCTCTGGAGTTTTCAAAGGATGTGAGGCCTCCGGTCGCGATCAGGTGGGGAACTAGGACTTTCTCTGTGGTCTCCACAGGGGATTCAGACATCCTTTCATCTTGGCAGATGCAAGACGAGCCTGCATTCAAGTCACTGCAGGGATATCCGGCCTTACTTGGCGTCAGGGCATCGCAGTGTCCATTCCACTTGAGGCCGCAAAATCAGGGTCCCTCTCACATACCTAGAGCTGAGAGATGCCTCCTCTTGAGGTGCTTGTGGTAAGGTGGTATTCCTCTGGAGTCGAAGCCAGCGACTAACCTCTCATCTCGAGTTGATTTTTGGTCCACGGAGCTCTTTCGTGTGGCTACAGTGACCTCAGGATCCCTCTAGCCTTGAAACAGTGTTCTTGGGGTTTCTCTGGAGTGCCATCAAGGAAATCAAGGCTCCTTTCATGTGTGATGTGCAACATGGAATTGCTCTGCATGCAGTGCAGGGTATCGGGCCTCATTTCGCGGCGAGGGGTAAGTCTCATGGTTTTTCTCGAGTTGCGATGGGAACCTGGGGTATATTCTCGAGTTACGACGGGGATGGCCCTTCCACCTACGTGTTTGTTCAGCGACGTCGGGACTCCTGCCTAGTTGCGAGGGACAACTCGGGATTCTCCTCGAGGCTTGGCAGCGCAATTGGGATGCCTCTCCAGCTGAGGTGGGAGACCAAGGGTCCCTTTCCACGTGCCACAGGAATCCTGGGACTCCTTTCAAGTTTCACGAGGAGTCAGGCATCGTCTCCTTTGGAGGCACTGATCTCCGCGTATCTCTGGAGTTTTCAAAGGATGTGAGGCCTCCGGTCGCGATGAGGTGGGGAACTAGGTCTTTCTCTGTGGTCTCCACAGGGGATTCAGACATCCTTTCGTCTTGGGAGATGCAAAACGAGTCTGCATTCAAGTCACTGCAGGGATTTCCGGCCTTATTTCGAGGCAGGGCATCGCAGTGTCCATTCCATTTGAGGCCGCAAACTCAGGGTCCCTCTCACATACCTACAGCTGAGAGAAGCCTCCTCTTGAGGTGCTTGTGGTAAGGTGGTATTCCTCTGGAGTCGAAGCCAGGGACTAACCTCTCATCTCGAGTTGATTTTTGGTCCACGGAGCTCTTTCGTGTTGCTACAGTAACCTCAGGATCCCTCTAGCCTTGAAACAGTGTTCTTGGGGTTTCTCTGGAGTGCCATCAAGGAAATCAAGGCTCCTTTCATGTGTGATGTGCAACACGGAATTGCTCTGCACGCAGTGAAGGGTATCGGGCCTCATTTTGCGGAGAGGGGGAAGTCTCATGGTTTTTCTCGAGTTGCGATGGGAACCTGGGGTATATTCTCGAGTTACGACGGGGATGGCCCTTCCACCCACGTGTTTGTTCAGCGCCATCAGACTCCTGCCTAGTTGCGAGGGACAACTCGGGATTTTCCTCGAGGCTTGGCAGGGCAATTGGGACGCCTCTCCAGCTGAGGCGGGAGACCAAGGGTCCCTTTCCATGTGCCACAGGAATCCTGGGACTCCTATCAAGGTTCACGAGGAGTCAGGCATCGTCTCCTTTGGAGGCACTGATCTCTGCGTACTTGTGGAGTTTTCAAAGGATGTGAGGCCTCCGGTCACGATGAGGTGGGGAACTAGGTCTTTCTCTGTGGTCTCCACAGGGGATTCAGACATCCTTTCGTCTTGGGAGATGCAAGATGAGCCTGCATTCAAGTCAGTGCAGGGATATCCGGCCTTATTTCGAGTCAGAGCATCGCGGTGTCCATTCCACGTGAGGCCGCAAATTCAGGGTCCCTCTCACATACCTAGAGCTGAGAGAAGCCTCCTCTTGAGGTGCTTGTAGTAAGGTGGTATTCCTCTGGAGTCGAAGCCAGGGACTAACCTCTCATCTCTAGTTGATTTTTGGTCCACGGAGCTCTTTCGTGTTGCTACAGTAACCTCAGGATCCCTCTAGCCTTGAAACAGTGTTCTTGGGGTTTCTCTGGAGTGCCATCAAGGAAATCAAGGCTCCTTTCATGTGTGATGTGCAACACGGAATTGCTCTGCACGCAGTGCAGGGGAATCAGGCCTCATCTCGCGGCGAGGGGAAATCTCATGGTTTTTCTCGAGTTGCGGCGGGAACCTGGGGTATATTCTCGAGTTACGACGGGGATGGCCCTTCCACCCACGTGTTTGTTCAGCCATGTCAGGATTCCTGCCTAGTTGCGAGGGACAACTCGGGATTCTCCTCGAGGCTTGGCAGGGCAATTGGGACGCCTCTCCAGCTGAGGCGGGAGACCAAGGGTCCCTTTCCACCTGCCACAGGAATCCTGGGACTCCTATCAAGTTTCACGAGGAGTCAGGCATCGTCTCCTTTGGAGGCACTGATCTCCACGAACCTCTGGAGTTTTCAAAGGATGTGAGGCCTCCGGTCGCGATGAGGTGGAGAACTAGATCTTTCTCTGTGGTCTCCACAGGGGATTCAGACATCCTTTCTTCTTGGAGATGCAAAACGAGCCTGCATTTAAGTCACTGCCTGGATATCCGGCGTTATTCCGAGTCAGGGCATCGCAGTGTCCATTCCACTTGAGGCCGCAAACTCAGGGTCCCTCTCACATACCTAGAGCTGAGAGAAGCCTCCTCTAGAGGTGCTTGTGGTAAGGTGGTATTCCTCTGGAGTCGAAGCCAGGGACTAACCTCTCATCTCGAGTTGATTTTTGGTCCTCGGAGCTCTTTCGTGTTGCTACAGTGACCTCAGGATCCCTCTAGCCTTGAAACAGTGTTCTTGGGGTTTCTCTGGAGTGCCATCAAGGAAATCAAGGCTCCTTTCATGTGTGATGTGCAACACGGAATTGCTCTGCACGCAGTGCAGGGGAATCGGGCCTCATCTCGCGGCGAGGGGGAAGTCTCATGGTTTTTCTCGAGTTGCGGCGGGAACCTGGCGTATATTCTCGAGTTACGTCGGGGATGGCCCTTACACACACGTGTTTGTTCAGCCGCGTCAGGACTCCTGCCTAGTTGCGAGGGAGAACTCGGGATTCTCCTCGAGGCTTGGCAGGGCAATTGGGACGCCTCTCCAGCTGAGACGGGAGATCAAGGGTCCCTTTCCCCGTGCCACAGTAATCCTGGGACTCCTATCAAGTTTCACGAGGAGTCAGGCATCGTCTCCATTGGAGGCACTGATCTCCGCGTACCTCTGGAGTTTTCAAAGAATGTGAGGCCTCCGGTCGCGATGAGGTGGGGAACTAGGTCTTTCTCTGTGGTCTCCACAGGGGATTCAGACATCCTTTCGTTTGGGAGATGCAAGACGAGCCTGCATTCAAGTCACTGCAGGGATATCCGGCCTTATTTCGAGTCAGGGCATCGTGGTGTCCATTCCACTTGAGGCCGCAAACTCAGTGTCCCTCTCACATAGCTAGAGCTGAGAGAAGCCTCCTCTTGAGGTGCTTGTGGTAAGGTGGTATGCCTCTGGAGTCGAAGCCAGGGACTAACCTCTCATCTCGAGTTGATTTTTGGTCCACGGAGCTCTTTCTTGTTGCTACAGTGACCTCAGGATCCCTCTAGCCTTGAAACAGTGTTCTTGGGGTTTCTCTGGAGTGCCATCAAGGAAATCAAGGCTCCTTTCATGTGTGATGTGCAACACGGAATTGCTCTGCCCGCAGTGCTGGGGAATCGGGCCTCATCTCACGGCGAGTGGGTAGTCTCATGGTTTTTCTCGAGTTGCGGCGGGAACCTGGGGTATATTCTCGAGTTACGACGGGGATGGCCCTTCCACCCACGTGTTTGTTCAGCGACGTCAGGACTCCTGCCTAGTTGCGAGGGACAACTCGGGAATCTCCTCGAGGCTTGGCAGGGCAATTGGGACGCCTCTCCAGCTGAGGCGGGAGACCAAGGGTCCCTTTCCATGTGCCACAGGAATCCTGGGACTCCTATCAAGTTTCACGAGGAGTCAGGCATCGTCTCCTTTGGAGGCACTGATCTCCGCGTACCTCTGGAGTTTTCAAAGGATGTGATGCCTCCGGTCGCGATGAGGTGGGGAAGTAGGTTTCCTTGTGGTCTCCACAGAGGATTCAGACATCGTTTCGTCTTGGGAGATGCAAGACGAGCCTGCATTCAAGTCACTGCAGGGATATTCGGCCTTATTTCGAGTCAGGTCATCGCGGTCTCCATTCCACTTGAGGCCGCAAACTCAGGGTCCCTCTCACATACCTAGAGCTGAGATAAGCCTGCTCTTGAGGTGCTTGTGGTAAGGTGGTATTCCTCTGGAGTCGAAGCCAGGGACTAACCTCTCATCTCGAGTAGATTTTTGGTCCACCGAGCTTTTTCTTGTTGCTACAGTGACCTCAGGATCCCTCTAGCCTTGAAACAGTGTTCTTGGGGTTTCTCTGGAGTGCCATCAAGGAAATCAAGGCTCCTTTCATGTGTGATGTGCAACTCGGAATTGCTCTGCTCGCACTGCAGGGGAATCGGGCCTCATCTCGCGGCGAGGGGGAAGTCTCATGGTTTTTCTCGAGTTGCGGCGGGAACCTGGGGTATATTCTCGAGTTACGACGGGGATGGCCCTTCCACACACGTGCTTGTTCAGCGACGTCAGGACTCCTGCCTAGTTGCGAGGGACAACTCGGGATTCTCCTCGAGGCTTGGCAGGGGAATTGGGACGCCTCTCCAGCTGAGGGGGGAGACCAAGTGTCCCTTTCCACGTGCCACAGGAATCCTGGGACTCCTATCAAGTTTCACGAGGAGTCAGGCATCGTCTCCTCTGGAGGCACTGATCTCCGCGTACCTCTGGAGTTTTCAAAGGATGTGAGGCCTCCGGTCGCGATGAGCTGGGGAACTAGGTCTTTCTCTGTGGTCTCCACAGGGGATTCAGATAACCTTTCGTTTTGGGAGATGCAAGACGAGCCTGCATTCAAGTCACTGCAGGGATATCCGGCCTTATTTCGAGTCAGGGCATCGCGGTGTCCATTCCAGTTGAGGCTGCAAACTCAGGGTCCCTCTCACATACCTAGAGCTGAGAGAAGCCTCCTCTTGAGATGCTTGTGGTAAGGTGGTATTCCTCTGGAGTCGAAGCCAGGGATTAACCCCTCTTCTCGAGTTGATTTTTGGTCCACGGAGCTCTTTCATGTTGCTACAGTGACCTCAGGATCCCTCTAGCCTTGAAACAGTGTTCTTGGTGTTTCTCTGGAGTGCCGTCAAGGAAATCAAGGCTCCTTTCATGTGTAATGTGCAACACGGAATTGCTCTGCACGCAGTGCAGGGGAATCAGGCCTCATCTCGCGGCGAGGGGGAAGTCTCATGGTTTTTATCGAGTTGCGGCGGGAACCTGGGGTATATTCTCGAGTTACGACGGGGATGGCCCTTCCACCCACGTGTTTGTTCAGCCATGTCAGGATTCCTGCCTTGTTGCGAGGGACAACTCGGGATTCTCCTCGAGGCTTGGCAGGGCAATTGGGACGCCTCTCCAGCTGAGGCGTGAGACCAAGGGTCCCTTTCCACCTGCCACAGGGATCCTGGGACTCCTATCAAGTTTCACGAGGAGTCAGGCATCGTCTCCTTTGGAGGCACTGATCTCCACGTACCTCTGGAGTTTTCAAAGGAAGTGAGGCCTCCGGTCGCGATGAGGTGGAGAACTAGATCTTTCTCTGTGGTCTCCACAGGGGATTCAGACATCCTTTCTTCTTGGAAATGCAAAACTAGCCTGCATTTAAGTCACTGCAGGGATATCCGGCGTTATTCCGAGTCAGGGCATCGCAGTGTCCATTCCACTTGAGGCCGCAAACTCAGGGTCCCTCTCACATAGCTAGAGCTGAGAGAAGCCTCCTCTTGAGGTGCTTGTGGTAAGGTGGTATTCCTCTGGAGTCGAAGCCAGGGACTAACCTCTCATCTCGAGTTGATTTTTGGTCCTCGGAGCTCTTTCCTGTTGCTACAGTGACCTCAGGATCCCTCTAGCCTTGAAACAGTGTTCTTTGGGTTTCTCTGGAGTGCCATCAAGGAAATCAAGGCTCCTTTCATGTGTGATGTGCAACACGGAATTGCTCTGCACGCAGTGCAGGGGAATCGGGCCTCATCTCGCGGCGAGGGGGAAGTCTCATGGTTTTTCTCGAGTTGCGGTGGGAACCTGGCGTATATTCTCGAGTTACGTCGGGGATGGCCCTTACACACACGTGTTTCTTCAGCCGCGTCAGGACTCCTGCCTAGTTGCGAGGGAGAACTCGGGATTCTCCTCGAGGCTTGGCAGGGCAATTGGGACGCCTCTCCAGCTGAGACGGGAGATCAAGGGTCCCTTTCCCCGTGCCACAGTAATCCTGGGACTCCTATCAAGTTTCACGAGGAGTCAGGCATCATCTCCTTTGGAGGCACTGATCTCCGCGTACCTCTGGAGTTTTCAAAGAATGTGAGGCCTCCGGTCGCGATGAGGTGGGGAACTAGGTCTTTTTCTGTGGTCTCCACAGGGGATTCAGACATCCTTTCGTCTTGGGAGATGCAAGACGAGCCTGCATTCAAGTCACTGCAGGGATATCCGGCCTTATTTCGAGTCAGGGCATCGCGGTGTCCATTCCACTTGAGGCCGCAAACTCAGGGTCCCTCTCACATAGCTAGAGCTGAGAGAAGCCTCCTCTTGAGGTGCTTGTGGTAAGGTGGTATTCCTCTGGAGTCGAAGCCAGGGACTAACCTCTCATCTCGAGTTGATTCTTGGACCATGGAGCTCTTTCGTGTTGCTACAGTGACCTCAGTTTCCCTCTAGCCTTGAAACAGTGTTCTTGGGGTTTCTCTGGAGTGCCATCAAGGAAATCAAGGCTCCTTTCATGTGTGATGTGCAACAGGGAATTGCTCTGCACGAAGTGCACGGTATCGGGCCTCATTTTTCGGCGAGGGGGAATCTCATGGTTTTTCTCGAGTTCCTGTGTGAACCTGGGGTATATTCTCGAGTTACGACGGGGATGTCCCTTCCACCCACGTGTTTGTTCAGCGACGTCTGGACTCCTGCCTAGTTGCGAGGGACAACTCGGGATTCTCCTCGAGGCTTGGCAGGGCAATTGGGATGCCTCTCCAGCTGAGACGGGAGACCAAGGGTCCCTTTCCAGGTGCCACAGGAATCCTGGGACTCCTATCAAGTTTCACGAGAAGTCAGGCATCGTCTCCTTTGGAGGCACTGATCTCCGCGTACCTCTGGAGTTTTCAAAGGATGTGAGGCCTCCGGTCGCGATGAGGTGTGGAAATAGGTCTTTCTCTGTGGTCTCCACAGGGGATTCAGACATCCTTTCGTTTGGGAGATGCAAGACGAGCCTGCATTCAAGTCACTGCAGGGATATCCGGCCTTATTTCGAGTCAGGGCATCGTGGTGTCCATTCCACTTGAGGCCGCAAACTCAGTGTCCCTCTCACATAGCTAGAGCTGAGAGAAGCCTCCTCTTGAGGTGCTTGTGGTAAGGTCGTATGCCTCTGGAGTCGAAGCCAGGGACTAACCTCTCATCTCGAGTTGATTTTTGGTCCACGGAGCTCTTTCGTGTTGCTACAGTGACCTCAGGATCCCTCTAGCCTTGAAACAGTGTTCTTGGGGTTTCTCTGGAGTGCCATCAAGGAAATCAAGGCTCCTTTCATGTGTGATGTGCAACACGGAATTGCTCTGCCCGCAGTGCTGGGGAATCGGGCCTCATCTCACGGCGAGTGGGTAGTCTCATGGTTTTTCTCGAGTTGCGGCGGAAACCTGGGGTATATTCTCGAGTTACGACGGGGATGGCCCTTCCACCCACGTGTTTGTTCAGCGACGTCAGGACTCCTGCCTAGTTGCGAGGGACAACTCGGGAATCTCCTCGAGGCTTGGCAGGGCAATTGGGACGCCTCTCCAGCTGAGGCGGGAGACCAAGGGTCCCTTTCCATGTGCCACAGGAATCCTGGAACTCCTATCAAGTTTCACGAGGAGTCAGGCATCGTCTCCTTTGGAGGCACTGATCTCCGCGTACCTCTGGAGTTTTCAAAGGATGTGATGCCTCCGGTCGCGATGAGGTGGGGAAGTAGGTTTCCTTGTGATCTCCACAGAGGATTCAGACATCGTTTCGTCTTGGGAGATGCAAGACGAGCCTGCATTCAAGTCACTGCAGGGATATTCGGCCTTATTTCGAGTCAGGTCATCGCGGTCTCCATTCCACTTGAGGCCGCAAACTCAGGGTCCCTCTCACATACCTAGAGCTGAGATAAGCCTGCTCTTGAGGTGCTTGTGGTAAGGTGGTATTCCTCTGGAGTCGAAGCCAGGGACTAACCTCTCATCTCGAGTAGATTTTTAGTCCACCGAGCTTTTTCTTGTTGCTACAGTGACCTCAGGATCCCTCTAGCCTTGAAACAGTGTTCTTGGGGTTTCTCTGGAGTGCCATCAAGGAAATCAAGGCTCCTTTCATGTGTGATGTGCATCTCGGAATTGCTCTGCTCGCACTGCAGGGGAATCCGGCCTCATCTCGCGGCGAGGGGGAAGTCTCATGGTTTTTCTCGAGTTGCGGCGGGAACCTTGGGTATATTCTCGAGTTACGACGGGGATGGCCCTTCCACACACGTGCTTGTTCAGCGACGTCAGGACTCCTGCCTAGTTGCGAGGGACAACTCGGGATTCTCCTCGAGGCTTGGCAGGGCAATTGGGACGCCGCTCCAGCTGAGGGGGGAGACCAAGTGTCCCTTTCCACGTGCCACAGGAATCTTGGGACTCCTATCAAGTTTCACGAGGAGTCAGGCATCGTCTCCTTTGGAGGCACTGATCTCCGCGTACCTCTGGAGTCTTCAAAGGATGTGAGGCCTCCGGTCGCGATGAGCTGGGGAACTAGGTCTTTCTCTGTGGTCTCCACAGGGGATTCAGATAACCTTTCGTTTTGGGAGATGCAAGACGAGCCTGCATTCAAGTCACTGCAGGGATATCCGGCCTTATTTCGAGTCAGGGCATCGCGGTGTCCATTCCACTTGAGGCCGCAAACACAGGGTCCCTCTCACATAGCTAGAGCTGAGAGAAGCCTGCTCTTGAGGTGCTTGTGGTAAGGTGGTATTCCTCTGGAGTCGAAGCCAGGGACTAACCTCTCAACTCGAGTTGATTTTTGGTCCACGGAGCTCTTTTGTGTGGCTACAGTGACCTCAGGATCCCTCTACCTTGAAACAGTGTTCTAGGGGTTTCTCTGGAGTGCCATCAAGGAAATCAAGGCTCCTTTCATGTGTGATGTGCAAGACGGAATTGCTCTGCACGCAGTGCAGGGGAATCGGGCCTCATCTCGCGGAGAGGGGGAAGTCTCATGGTTTTTCTCGAGTTGCGGCGGGAACCTGGTGTATATTATCGAGTTACGACGGGGATGGCCCTTCCACCCACGTGTTTGTTCAGCTACGACAGGACTCCTGCCTAGTTGCGAGGGACAACTCGCGATTCTCCTCGAGGCTTGGCAGGGCAATTGGGACGCCTGTCCAGGTGAGGCGGGAGACCAAGGGTCCCTTTCCCCGTGCCACAGGAATCCTGGGACTCCTATCAAGTTTCACGAGGAGTCAGGCATCGTCTCCTTTGGAGGCACTGATCTCCGCGTACCTCTGGAGTTTTCAAAGGATGTGAGACCTCCGGTCGCGATGATGTGGGGAACTATGTATTTCTCTGTGGTCTCCAAAGGGGATTCAGACATCCTTTCGTCTTCGGAGATGCAAGACGAGCCTGCATTCAAGTCACTGCAGGGATATCCTGCCTTATTTCGAGTCAGGGCATCGCGGTGTCCATTCCACTTGAGGCCGCAAACTCAGGGTCCCTCTCATATACTTAGAGCTGAGAGAAGCCTCATCTTGAGGTGCTTGTGGTAAGGTGGTATTCCTCTGGAGTCGAAGCCAGGGAATAACCTCTCATCTCGAGTTGATTCTTGGTCCACGGAGCTCTTTCGTGTTGCTACAGTGACCTCAGGATCCCTCTAGCCTTGAAACAGTGTTCTTGGGGTTTCTCTGGAGTGCCATCAAGGAAATCAAGGCTCCTTTCATCTGTGATGTGCAACACGGAATTGCTCTGCACGCAGTGCAGGGGAATCGGGCCTCATCTCGCGGCGAGGGGGAAGTCTCATGGTTTTTCTCGAGTTCCGGCGGGAACCTGGGGTATATTCTCGAGTTACGACGGGGATGGCCCTTCCACCCACGTGTTTGTTCAGCCATGTCAGGATTCCTGCCTTGTTGCGAGGGACAACTCGGGATTCTCCTCGAGGCTTGGCAGGGCAATTGGGACGCCTCTCCAGCTGAGGCGTGAGACCAAGGGTCCCTTTCCACCTGCCACAGGGATCCTGGGACTCCTATCAAGTTTCACGAGGAGTCAGGCATCGTCTCCTTTGGAGGCACTGATCTCCACGTACCTCTGGAGTTTTCAAAGGAAGTGAGGCCTCCGGTCGCGATGAGGTGGAGAACTAGATCTTTCTCTGTGGTCTCCACAGGGGATTCAGACATCCTTTCTTCTTGGAAATGCAAAACTAGCCTGCATTTAAGTCACTGCAGGGATATCCGGCGTTATTCCGAGTCAGGGCATCGCAGTGTCCATTCCACTTGAGGCCGCAAACTCAGGGTCCCTCTCACATAGCTAGAGCTGAGAGAAGCCTCCTCTTGAGGTGCTTGTGGTAAGGTGGTATTCCTCTGGAGTCGAAGCCAGGGACTAACCTCTCATCTCGAGTTGATTTTTGGTCCTCGGAGCTCTTTCCTGTTGCTACAGTGACCTCAGGATCCCTCTAGCCTTGAAACAGTGTTCTTTGGGTTTCTCTGGAGTGCCATCAAGGAAATCAAGGCTCCTTTCATGTGTGATGTGCAACACGGAATTGCTCTGCACGCAGTGCAGGGGAATCGGGCCTCATCTCGCGGCGAGGGGGAAGTCTCATGGTTTTTCTCGAGTTGCGGTGGGAACCTGGCGTATATTCTCGAGTTACGTCGGGGATGGCCCTTACACACACGTGTTTCTTCAGCCGCGTCAGGACTCCTGCCTAGTTGCGAGGGAGAACTCGGGATTCTCCTCGAGGCTTGGCAGGGCAATTGGGACGCCTCTCCAGCTGAGACGGGAGATCAAGGGTCCCTTTCCCCGTGCCACAGTAATCCTGGGACTCCTATCAAGTTTCACGAGGAGTCAGGCATCATCTCCTTTGGAGGCACTGATCTCCGCGTACCTCTGGAGTTTTCAAAGAATGTGAGGCCTCCGGTCGCGATGAGGTGGGGAACTAGGTCTTTTTCTGTGGTCTCCACAGGGGATTCAGACATCCTTTCGTCTTGGGAGATGCAAGACGAGCCTGCATTCAAGTCACTGCAGGGATATCCGGCCTTATTTCGAGTCAGGGCATCGCGGTGTCCATTCCACTTGAGGCCGCAAACTCAGGGTCCCTCTCACATAGCTAGAGCTGAGAGAAGCCTCCTCTTGAGGTGCTTGTGGTAAGGTGGTATTCCTCTGGAGTCGAAGCCAGGGACTAACCTCTCATCTCGAGTTGATTCTTGGACCATGGAGCTCTTTCGTGTTGCTACAGTGACCTCAGTTTCCCTCTAGCCTTGAAACAGTGTTCTTGGGGTTTCTCTGGAGTGCCATCAAGGAAATCAAGGCTCCTTTCATGTGTGATGTGCAACAGGGAATTGCTCTGCACGAAGTGCACGGTATCGGGCCTCATTTTTCGGCGAGGGGGAATCTCATGGTTTTTCTCGAGTTCCTGTGTGAACCTGGGGTATATTCTCGAGTTACGACGGGGATGTCCCTTCCACCCACGTGTTTGTTCAGCGACGTCTGGACTCCTGCCTAGTTGCGAGGGACAACTCGGGATTCTCCTCGAGGCTTGGCAGGGCAATTGGGATGCCTCTCCAGCTGAGACGGGAGACCAAGGGTCCCTTTCCAGGTGCCACAGGAATCCTGGGACTCCTATCAAGTTTCACGAGAAGTCAGGCATCGTCTCCTTTGGAGGCACTGATCTCCGCGTACCTCTGGAGTTTTCAAAGGATGTGAGGCCTCCGGTCGCGATGAGGTGTGGAAATAGGTCTTTCTCTGTGGTCTCCACAGGGGATTCAGACATCCTTTCGTTTGGGAGATGCAAGACGAGCCTGCATTCAAGTCACTGCAGGGATATCCGGCCTTATTTCGAGTCAGGGCATCGTGGTGTCCATTCCACTTGAGGCCGCAAACTCAGTGTCCCTCTCACATAGCTAGAGCTGAGAGAAGCCTCCTCTTGAGGTGCTTGTGGTAAGGTCGTATGCCTCTGGAGTCGAAGCCAGGGACTAACCTCTCATCTCGAGTTGATTTTTGGTCCACGGAGCTCTTTCGTGTTGCTACAGTGACCTCAGGATCCCTCTAGCCTTGAAACAGTGTTCTTGGGGTTTCTCTGGAGTGCCATCAAGGAAATCAAGGCTCCTTTCATGTGTGATGTGCAACACGGAATTGCTCTGCCCGCAGTGCTGGGGAATCGGGCCTCATCTCACGGCGAGTGGGTAGTCTCATGGTTTTTCTCGAGTTGCGGCGGAAACCTGGGGTATATTCTCGAGTTACGACGGGGATGGCCCTTCCACCCACGTGTTTGTTCAGCGACGTCAGGACTCCTGCCTAGTTGCGAGGGACAACTCGGGAATCTCCTCGAGGCTTGGCAGGGCAATTGGGACGCCTCTCCAGCTGAGGCGGGAGACCAAGGGTCCCTTTCCATGTGCCACAGGAATCCTGGAACTCCTATCAAGTTTCACGAGGAGTCAGGCATCGTCTCCTTTGGAGGCACTGATCTCCGCGTACCTCTGGAGTTTTCAAAGGATGTGATGCCTCCGGTCGCGATGAGGTGGGGAAGTAGGTTTCCTTGTGATCTCCACAGAGGATTCAGACATCGTTTCGTCTTGGGAGATGCAAGACGAGCCTGCATTCAAGTCACTGCAGGGATATTCGGCCTTATTTCGAGTCAGGTCATCGCGGTCTCCATTCCACTTGAGGCCGCAAACTCAGGGTCCCTCTCACATACCTAGAGCTGAGATAAGCCTGCTCTTGAGGTGCTTGTGGTAAGGTGGTATTCCTCTGGAGTCGAAGCCAGGGACTAACCTCTCATCTCGAGTAGATTTTTAGTCCACCGAGCTTTTTCTTGTTGCTACAGTGACCTCAGGATCCCTCTAGCCTTGAAACAGTGTTCTTGGGGTTTCTCTGGAGTGCCATCAAGGAAATCAAGGCTCCTTTCATGTGTGATGTGCATCTCGGAATTGCTCTGCTCGCACTGCAGGGGAATCCGGCCTCATCTCGCGGCGAGGGGGAAGTCTCATGGTTTTTCTCGAGTTGCGGCGGGAACCTTGGGTATATTCTCGAGTTACGACGGGGATGGCCCTTCCACACACGTGCTTGTTCAGCGACGTCAGGACTCCTGCCTAGTTGCGAGGGACAACTCGGGATTCTCCTCGAGGCTTGGCAGGGCAATTGGGACGCCGCTCCAGCTGAGGGGGGAGACCAAGTGTCCCTTTCCACGTGCCACAGGAATCTTGGGACTCCTATCAAGTTTCACGAGGAGTCAGGCATCGTCTCCTTTGGAGGCACTGATCTCCGCGTACCTCTGGAGTCTTCAAAGGATGTGAGGCCTCCGGTCGCGATGAGCTGGGGAACTAGGTCTTTCTCTGTGGTCTCCACAGGGGATTCAGATAACCTTTCGTTTTGGGAGATGCAAGACGAGCCTGCATTCAAGTCACTGCAGGGATATCCGGCCTTATTTCGAGTCAGGGCATCGCGGTGTCCATTCCACTTGAGGCCGCAAACACAGGGTCCCTCTCACATAGCTAGAGCTGAGAGAAGCCTGCTCTTGAGGTGCTTGTGGTAAGGTGGTATTCCTCTGGAGTCGAAGCCAGGGACTAACCTCTCAACTCGAGTTGATTTTTGGTCCACGGAGCTCTTTTGTGTGGCTACAGTGACCTCAGGATCCCTCTACCTTGAAACAGTGTTCTAGGGGTTTCTCTGGAGTGCCATCAAGGAAATCAAGGCTCCTTTCATGTGTGATGTGCAAGACGGAATTGCTCTGCACGCAGTGCAGGGGAATCGGGCCTCATCTCGCGGAGAGGGGGAAGTCTCATGGTTTTTCTCGAGTTGCGGCGGGAACCTGGTGTATATTATCGAGTTACGACGGGGATGGCCCTTCCACCCACGTGTTTGTTCAGCTACGACAGGACTCCTGCCTAGTTGCGAGGGACAACTCGCGATTCTCCTCGAGGCTTGGCAGGGCAATTGGGACGCCTGTCCAGGTGAGGCGGGAGACCAAGGGTCCCTTTCCCCGTGCCACAGGAATCCTGGGACTCCTATCAAGTTTCACGAGGAGTCAGGCATCGTCTCCTTTGGAGGCACTGATCTCCGCGTACCTCTGGAGTTTTCAAAGGATGTGAGACCTCCGGTCGCGATGATGTGGGGAACTATGTATTTCTCTGTGGTCTCCAAAGGGGATTCAGACATCCTTTCGTCTTCGGAGATGCAAGACGAGCCTGCATTCAAGTCACTGCAGGGATATCCTGCCTTATTTCGAGTCAGGGCATCGCGGTGTCCATTCCACTTGAGGCCGCAAACTCAGGGTCCCTCTCATATACTTAGAGCTGAGAGAAGCCTCATCTTGAGGTGCTTGTGGTAAGGTGGTATTCCTCTGGAGTCGAAGCCAGGGAATAACCTCTCATCTCGAGTTGATTCTTGGTCCACGGAGCTCTTTCGTGTTGCTACAGTGACCTCAGGATCCCTCTAGCCTTGAAACAGTGTTCTTGGGGTTTCTCTGGAGTGCCATCAAGGAAATCAAGGCTCCTTTCATCTGTGATGTGCAACACGGAATTGCTCTGCACGCAGTGCAGGGGAATCGGGCCTCATCTCGCGGCGAGGGGGAAGTCTCATGGTTTTTCTCGAGTTCCGGCGGGAACCTGGGGTATATTCTCGAGTTACGACGGGGATGGCCCTTCCACACACGTGTTTGTTCAGCAAAGTAAGTACTCCTTCCTAGTTGCGAGGGACAACTCGGGATTCTCCTCGAGGCTTGGCAGGGCAATTGGAACGCCTCTCTAGCTGAGGCGGTAGGCCAAGGGTCCCTTTCCACGTGCCACAGCAATCCTGGGACTCCTATCAATTTTCACGAGGAGTCAGGCATCGTCTCCTTTGGAGGCACTGATCTCCACGTACCTCTGGAGTTTTCAAAGGATGTGAGGCCTCCGGTCGCGATGAGGTGGAGAACTAGATCTTTCTCTGTGGTCTCCACAGGGGATTCAGACATCCTTTCGTCTTGGAGATGCAAAACCAGCCTGCATTTAAGTCACTGCAGGGATATCCGGCGTTATTCCGAGTCAGGGCATCGCGGTGTCCATTCCTCTTGAGGCCGCAAATTCAGGGTCCCTCTCACATAGATAGAGCTGAGAGAAGCCTCCTCTTGAGGTGCTTGTGGTAAGGTGGTATTTCTCTGGAGTCGAAGCTAGGGACTAACCTCTCATCTCGAGTTGATTTTTGGTCCACGGAGTTCTTTCGTGTTGCTACAGTGACCTCAGGATCCCTCTAGCCTTGAAACAGTGTTCTTTGGGTTTCTCTGGAGTGCCATCAAGGAAATCAAGGCTCCTTTCATGTGTGATGTGCAACACGGAATTGCTCTGCACGCAGTGCAGGGGAATCGGGCCTCATCTCGCGGCGAGGGGGAAGTCTCATGGTTTTTCTCGACTTGCGGTGGGAACCTGGGGTATATTCTCGAGTTATGACGGGGATGGCCCTTACACACACGTGTTTGTTCAGCCGCGTCAGGACTCCTGCCTAGTTGCGAGGGACAACTCGGGATTCTCCTCGAGGCTTGGCAGGGCAATTGGGACGCCTCTCCAGCTGAGGCGGGAGACCAAGGGTCCCTTTCCCCGTGCCACAGGAATCCTGGGACTCCTATCAAGTTTCACGAGGAGTCAGGCATCATCTCCTTTGGAGGCACTGATCTCCGCGTACCTCTGGAGTTTTCAAAGAATGTGAGGCCTCCGGTCGCGATGAGGTGGGAACTAGGTCTTTCTCTGTGGTCTCCACAGGGGATTCAGACATCCTTTCGTCTTGGGAGATGCAAGACGAGCCTGCATTCAAGTCACTGCAGGGATATCGGGCCTTATTTCGAGTCAGGGCATCGTGGTGTCAATTCCACTTGAGGCCGCAAATCAGGGTCCCTCTCACATACCTAGAGCTGAGAGAAGCCTCCTCTTGAGGTGCTTGTGGTAAGGTGGTATGCCTCTGGAGTCGAAGCCAGGGACTAACCTCTCATCTCGAGTTGATTTTTGGTCCACGGAGCTCTTTCTTATGGCTACAGTGACCTCAGGATCCCTCGAGCCTTGAAACAGTGTTCTTGGGGTTTCTCTGGAGTGACATCAAGGAAATCAAGGCTCCTTTCATGAGTGATGTGCAGCACGGAAATGCTCTGCCCGCAGTGCAGGGGAATCGGGCCTCATCTCGCGACGAGTGGGTAGTCTCATGGTTTTTCTCGAGTTGCGGCGGGAACCTGGGGTATATTCTCGAGTTACGACGGGGATGGCCCTTCCACCCACGTGTTTGTTCAGCGACGTCAGGACTCCTGCCTAGTTGCGAGGGACAACTCGGGAATCTCCTCAAGGCTTGGCAGGGCAATTGGGACGCCTCTCCAGCTGAGGCGGGAGACCAAGGGTCCCTTTCCATGTGCCACAGGAATCCTGGGACTCCTATCAAGTTTCACGAGGAGTCAGGCATCGTCTCCTTTGGAGGCACTGATCTCCGCGTACCTCTGGAGTTTTCAAAGGATGTGATGCCTCCGGTCGCGATGAGGTGGGGAAGTAGGTTTCCTTGTGGTCTCCACAGAGGATTCAGACATCGTTTCGTCTTGGGAGATGCAAGACGAGCCTGCATTCAAGTCACTGCAGGGATATTAGGCCTTATTTCGAGTCAGGTCATCGCGGTCTCCATTCCACTTGAGGCCGCAAACTCATGGTCCCTCTCACATACCTAGAGCTGAGATAAGCCTGCTCTTGAGGTGCTTGTGGTAAGGTGGTATTCCTCTGGAGTCGAAGCCAGGGACTAACCTCTCATCTCGAGTAGATTTTTGGTCCACGGAGCTCTTTCGTGTTGCTACAGTGACCTCAGGATCCCTCTAGCCTTGAAACAGTGTTCTTGGGGTTTCTCTGGAGTGCCATCAAGGAAATCAAGGCTCCTTTCATGTGTGATGTGCAACACGGAATTGCTCTGCTCGCACTGCAGGGGAATCCGGCCTCATCTCGCGGCGAGGGGGAAGTCTAATGGTTTTTCTCGAGTTGCGTCGAGAACATGGGGTATATTCTCGAGTTACGACGGGGATGGCCCTTCCAGACACGTGCTTGTTCAGCGACGTCAGGACTCCTGCCTAGTTGCGAGGGACAACTCGGGATTCTCCTCGAGGCTTGGCAGGGCAATTGGGACGCCTCTCCAGCTGAGGGGGGAGACCAAGTGTCCCTTTTCACGTGCCACAGGAATCTTGTTACTCCTATCAAGTTTCACGAGGAGTCAGGCATCGTCTCCTTTGGAGGCACTGATCTCCGCGTACCTCTGGAGTTTTCAAAGGATGTGAGGCCTCCGGTCGCGATGAAGTGTGGAACTATGTCTTTCTCTGTGGTCTCCACAGGGGATTCAGACATCCTTCGTCTTGGGAGATTCAAAACGAGCCTGCATTTAAGTCACTGCAGGGATATCCGGCCTTATTTCGAGTCAGGGCATCGCGGTGTCCATTCCACTTGAGGCCGCAATCTCAGGGTCCCTCTCACATAGCTAGAGCTGAGCGAAGCCTGCTCTTGAGGTGCTTGTGGTAAGGTGGTATTCCTCTGGAGTCGAAGCCAGGGACTTACCTCTCAACTCGAGTTGATTTTTGGTCCACGGAGCTCTTTTGTGTGGCTACAGTGACCTCAGGATCCCTCTACCTTGAAACAGTGTTCTTGGGGTTTCTCTGGAGTGCCATCAAGGAAATCAAGGCTCCTTTCATGTGTGATGTGCAAGACGGAATTGCTCTGCACGCAGTGCAGGGGAATCGGGCCTCATCTCGCGGAGAGGGGGAAGTCTCATGGTTTTTCTCGAGTTGCGGCGGGAACCTGGTGTATATTATCGAGTTACGACGGGGATGGCCCTTCCACCCACGTGTTTGTTCAGCTACGACAGGACTCCTGCCTAGTTGCGAGGGACAACTCGGGATTCTCCTCGAGGCTTGGCAGGGCAATTGGGACGCCTGTCCAGGTGAGGCGGGAGACCAAGGGTCCCTTTCCCCGTGCCACAGGAATCCTGGGACTCCTATCAAGTTTCACGAGGAGTCAGGCATCGTCTCCTTTGGAGGCACTGATCTCCGCGTACCTCTGGAGTTTTCAAAGGATGTGAGACCTCCGGTCGCGATGATGTGGGAAACTATGTATTTCTCTGTGGTCTCCACAGGGGATTCAGACATCCTTTCGTCTTGGGAGATGCAAGACGAGCCTGCATTCAAGTCACTGCAGGGATATCGGGCCTTATTTCGAGTCAGGGCATCGCGGTGTCCATTCCACTTGAGGCCGCAAACTCAGGGTCCCTCTCACATACCTAGAGCTGAGAGAAGCCTCCTCTTGAGGTGCTTCTGGTAAGGTAATATTCTTCTTTAGTCGAAGCCAGGGACTAACCTCTGATCTCGAGTTGATTTTTGGTCCACGGAGCTCTTTCTTGTGGCTACAGTGACCTCAGGATCCCTCTAGCCTTGAAACAGTGTTCTTGGGGTTTTTCTGGAGTGCCATCAAGGAAATTAAGGCTCCTTTCATGTGTGATGTGCAACACGGAATTACTCTGCACTCAGTGCAGGGGAATCGGTCCTCATCTCGCGGCGAGGGGGAAGTCTCAAGCTTTTTCTCGACTTGCGGCGGGAACCTGGGGTATATTCTCGAGTTACGACGGGGATGGCCCTTCCACACACGTGTTTGTTCAGCGACGTCAAGACTCCTGCCTAGTTGCGAGGGACAACTCGGGATTCTCCTCGAGGCTTGGCAGGGCAATTGGGACTCCTCTCAATCTGAGGCGGGAGACCAAGGGTCCCTTTCCACGTGCCACAGGAATCCTGGGACTCCTATCAAGTTTCACGAGGAGTCAGGCATCGTCTCCTTTGGAGGCACTGATCTCCGCCTACCTCTGTAGTTTTCAAAGGATGTGAGGCCTCCGGTCGCGATGAGGTGGGGAACTAGGTCTTTCTCTGTGGTCTCCACAGGGGATTCAGTCATCCTTTCATCTTGGGAGATGCAAGACGAGCCTGCATTCAAGTTACTGCAGGGATATCCGGCCTTATATCGAGTCAGGGCATCGCGGTGTCCATTCCACTTGAGGCCGCAAACTCAGGGTCCCTCTCACATACCTAGAGCTGAGAGAAGCCTCCTCTTGAGGTGCTTGTGGTAAGGTGGTATTGCTCTGGAGTCGAAGCCAGGGAATAACCTCTAATCTCGAGTTAATTGTTGGTCCACGGAGCTCTTTCGTGTTGCTACAGTGACCTCAGGATCCGTCTAGCCTTGAAACAGTGTTCTTGGGGTTTCTCTGGAGTGCCATCAAGGAAATCAAGACTCCTTTCATGTGTGATGTGCAACACAAAATTGCTCTGCACGCAGAGCAGGGGAATCGGGGCTCATATCGCAGCGAGGGGGAAGTCTCATGGTTTTTCTCGAGTTGCGGCGGGAACCTGGGGTATATTCTCGAGTTACGACGGGGATGGCCATTACACACACGTGTTTGTTCAGCCGCGTCAGGACTCCAGCCTAGTTGCGAGGGACAACTCGGGATTCTCCTCGAGGCTTGGCAGGGCATTTGGGACGCCTCTCCAGCTGAGGCGGGAGACCAAGGGTCCCTTTCCCCGTGCCACAGGAATCCTGGGACTCCTATCAAGTTTCACGAGGAGTCAGGCATCGTCTCCTTTGGAGGCACTGATCTCCGCGTACCTCTGGAGTTTTCAAAGGATGTGAGGCCTCTGGTCGGGATGAGGTGGGGAACTAGGTCTTTCTCTGTGGTCTCCACAGGGGATTCAGTCATCCTTTCATCTTGGGAGATGCAAGACGAGCCTGCATTCAAGTCACTGCAGGGATATCCGGCCTTATATCGAGTCAGGGCATCGCGGTGTCCATTCCACTTGAGGCCGCAATCTCAGGGTCCCTCTCACATACCTAGAGCTGAGAGAAGCCTCCTCTTGAGGTGCCTGTGGTAAGGTGGTATTCCTCTGGAGTCGAAGCCAGGGACTAACCTCTCATCTCGAGTTGATTTTTGGTCCACGGAGCTCTTTTGTGTTGCTACAGTGACCTCAGGATCCCTCTAGCCTTGAAATAGTGTTCTTTGGGTTTCTCTGGAGTGCCATCAAGGAAATCAAGGCTCCTTTCATGTGTGATGTGCAACACGGAATTGCTCTGCAAGCAGTGCAGGGGAATCGGGCCTCATCTCGCGGCGAGGGGGAAGTCTCATGGTTTTTCTCGACTTGCGGCGGGAACCTGGGGTATATTCTCGAGTTACGACGGGGATGGCCCTTACACACACGTGTTTGTTCAGCCGCGTCAGGACTCCTGCCTAGTTGCGAGGGACAACTCGGGATTCTCCTCGAGGCTTGGCAGGGCAATTGGGACGCCTCTCCAGCTGAGGCGGGAGACCAAGGGTCCCTTTCCCCGTGCCACAGGAATCCTGGGACTCCTATCAAGTTTCACGAGGAGTCAGGCATCATCTCCTTTGGAGGCACTGATCTCCGCGTACCTCTGGAGTTTTCAAAGGATGTGAGGCCTCCGGTCGCGATGAGGTGGGGAACTAGGTCTTTTTCTGTGGTCTCCACAGGGGATTCAGACATCCTTTCGTCTTGGGAGATGCAAGACGAGCCTGCATTCAAGTCACTGCAGGGATATCCGGCCTTATTTCGAGTCAGGGCATCGCGGTGTCCATTCCACTTGAGGCCGCAAATCAGGGTCCCTCTCACATACCTAGAGCTGAGAGAAGTCTCCTCTTGAGGTGCTTGTGGTAAGGTGGTATTCCTCTGGAGTCGAAGCCAGGGACTAACCTCTCATCTCGAGTTGATTCTTGGACCACGGAGGTCTTTCGTGTTGCTACAGTGACCTCAGTTTCCCTCTAGCCTTGAAACAGTGTTCTTGGTGTTTCTCTGGAGTGCCATCAAGGAAATCAAGGCTCCTTTCATGTGTGATGTGCAACAGGGAATTGCTCTGCACTAAGTGCACGGTATCGGGCCTCATTTTTCGGCGAGGGGGAATCTCATGGTTTTTCTCGAGTTGCTGTGTGAACCTGGGGTATATTCTCGAGTTACGACGGGGATGGCCCTTCCACCCACGTGTTTGTTCAGCGACGTCTGGACTCCTGCCTAGTTGCGAGGGACAACTCGGGATTCTCCTCGAGGCTTGGCAGGGCAATTCGGATGCCTCTCCAGCTGAGACGGGAGACCAAGGGTCCCTTTCCAGGTGCCACAGGAATCCTGGGACTCCTATCAAGTTTCACGAGGAGTCAGGCATCGTCTCCTTTGGAGGCACTGATCTCCGCGTACCTCTGGAGTTTTCAAAGGATGTGAGGCCTCCGGTCGCGATGAGGTGGGTAAGTAGGTTTCCTTGTGGTCTCCACAGAGGATTCAGACATCCTTTCGACTTGGGAGATGCAAGACGAGCCTGCATTCAAGTCACTGCAGGGATATCCGGCCTTATTTCGAGTCAGGGCATCGCGGTGTCCATTCCACTTGAGGCCGCAAACTCAGGGTCCCTCTCACATACCTAGAGCTGAGAGAAGCCTCCTCTTGAGGTGCTTGTGGTAAGGTGGTATTCCTCTGGAGTCGAAGCCAGGGACTAACGTCTCATCTCGAGTTGATTTTCGGTCCACGGAGTTCTTTCCTGTTGCTACAGTGACCTCAGGATCCCTCTAGCTTTGAAACAGTGTTCTTGGGATTTCTCTGGAGTGCCATCAAGGAAATCGAGGCTCCTTACTTGTTTGATGTGCAACACGGAATTGCTCTGCATGCAGTGCAGGGTAATCGGGCCTCATTTCGCGGCGAGGGGTAAGTCTCATTGTTTTTCTCGAGTTGCCGTGGGAACCTGGGGTATATTCTCGAGTTACGACGGGGATGGCCCTTCCACACACGTGTTAGTTCAGCGACGGCAGGACTCCTGCCTAGTTGTGAGGGACAACTCGGGATTCTCCTCGAGGCTTGGCAGGGCAATTGGGACGCCTCTCCAGGTGAGGCGGGAGACCAAGGGTCCCTTTCCACGTGCTACAGGAATCCTGGGACTCTTATCAAGTTTCACGAGGAGTCAGGCATCGTCTCCTTTGGAGGCACTGATCTCCGCGTACCTCTGGAGTTTTCAAGGGATGTGAGACCTAAAGTCGCGATGAGGTGGGGAAGTAGTTCTTTCTCTGTGGTCTCCACAGGGGATTCAGACATCCTTTCGTCTTGGGAGATGCAAGACGAGCCTGCATTCAAGTCACTGCAGGGATATCCGGCCTTATTTCGAGTCAGGGCATCGCGGTGTCCATTCCACTTGAGGCCGCAAACTCAGGGTCCCTCTCACATACCTAGAGCTGAGAGAAGCCTCCTCTTGAGGTGCTTGTGGTAAGTTGGTATTCCTCTGGAGTCGAAGCCAGGGACTAACCTCTCATCTCGAGTTGATTTTTGGTCCACGGAGCTCTTTCGTGTTGCTACAGTGACATCGGGATCCCTCTAGCCTTGAAACAGTGTTCTTGGGGTTTCTCTGGAGTGCCATCAAGGAAATCAAGGCTCCTTTCATGTGTGATGTGCAACACGGAAATGCTCTGCACGACGTGCAGGGGAATCGGGCCTCATCTCGCGGCGAGGGGGAAGTCTCATGGTTTTTCTCGAGTTGCGGCGGGAACCTGGGGTATATTCCCGAGTTACGACGGGGATGGCCCTTCCACACACGTGTTTGTTCAGCGAAGTCAGGACTCCTGCCTAGTTGCGAGGGACAACTCGGGATTCTCCTCGAGGCTTGGCAGGGCAATTGGGACGCCTTTCCAGCTGAGGCGGGAGACCAAGGGTCCCTTTCCACGTGCCACAGGAATCCTGGGACTCCTATCAAGTTTCACGAAGAGTCAGGCATCGTCTCCTTTGGAGGCACTGATCTCCGCGTACCTCTGGAATTTTCAAAGATGTGAGGCCTCCGGTCGCCATGAGGTGGGGAACTAGGTCTTTCTCTGTGGTCTCCACAGGGGATTCAGACATCCTTTCATCTTGGGAGATGCAAGACGAGCCTGCATTCAAGTCACTGCAGGGATATCCGGCCTTATTTCGAGTCAGGGCATCCAAGTGTCCATTCCACTTGAGGCCGCAAAATCAGGGTCCCTCTCACATACCTAGAGCTGAGAGAAGCCTCCTCTTGAGGTGCTTGTGGTAAGGTGGTATTCCCCTGGAGTCGAATCCAGGGACTAACCTCTCATCTCGAGTTGATTTTTGGTCCACGGAGCTCTTTCGTGTTGCTACAGTGACCTCAGGATCCGTCTAGCCTTGAAACAGTGTTCTAGGGGTTTCTCTGGAGTGCCATCAAGGAAATCAAGGCTCCTTTCATGTTTGATGTGCAACACGGAATTGCTCTGCACGCAGAGCAGGGGAATCGGGCCTCATCTCGCGGCGAGGGGGAAGTCTCATGGTTTTTCTCGAGTTGCGGCGGGAACCTGGGGTATATTCTCGAGTTACGACGGGGATGGCCCTTCCAGCCACGTGTTAGTTCAGCGACGGCAGGACTCCTGCCTAGTTGCGAGGGACAACTCGGGATTCTCCTCGAGGCTTGGCAGGGCAATTGGGACGCCTCTCCAGCTGAGGCGGGAGACCAAGGGTCCCTTTCCACGTGCCACAGGAATCCTGGGACTCCTATCAAGTTTCACGAGGAGTCAGGCATCGTCTCCTTTGGACGCACTGATCTCCGCGTACCTCTGGAGTTTTCAAAGGATATGATGCCTCCAGTCGCGATGACGTGGGGAACTTGGACTTTCTCTGTGGTCTCCACAGGGGATTCAGACATCCTTTCGACTTGGGAGATGCAAGACGAGACTGCATTCAAGTCACTGCAGGGATATCCGGCCTTATTTCGAGTCAGGGCATCGCGGTGTCCATTCCACTTGAGGCCGCAAACTCAGGGTCCCTCTCACATACCTAGAGCTGAGAGAAGCCTCCTCTTGAGGTGCTTGTGGTAAGGTGGTATTCCTCTGGAGTCGAAGCCAGGGACTAACGTCTCATCTCGAGTTGATTTTCGGTCCACGGAGTTCTTTCCTGTTGCTACAGTGACCTCAGGATCCCTCTAGCCTTGAAACAGTGTTCTTGGGGTTTCTCTGGAGTGCCATCAAGGAAATCGAGGCTCCTTACTTGTTTGATGTGCAACACGGAATTGCTCTGCATGCAGTGCAGGATAATCGGGCCTCATTTCGCGGCGAGGGGGAAGTCTCATTGTTTTTCTCGAGTTGCGGCGGGAACCTGGGGTATATTCTCGAGTTACGACGGGGATGGCCTTTCCACACACGTGTTAGTTCAGCGACGGCAGGACTCCTGCCTAGTTGTGAGGGACAACTCGGGAATCTCCTCGAGGCTTGGCAGGGCAATTGGGACGCCTCTCCAGGTGAGGCGGGAGACCAAGGGTCCCTTTCCACGTGCTACAGGAATCCTGGGACTCTTATCAAGTTTCACGAGGAGTCAGGCATCGTCTCCTTTGGAGGCACTGATCTCCGCGTACCTCTGGAGTTTTCAAGGGATGTGAGGCCTAAAGTCGCGATGAGGTGGGGAAGTAGTTCTTTCTCTGTGGTCTCCACAGGGGATTCAGACATCCTTTCGTCTTGGGAGATGCAAGACGAGCCTGCATTCAAGTCACTGCAGGGATATCCGGCCTTATTTCGAGTCAGGGCATCGCGGTGTCCATTCCACTTGAGGCCGCAAACTCAGGGTCCCTCTCACATACCTAGAGCTGAGAGAAGCCTCCTCTTGAGGTGCTTGTGGTAAGGTGGTATTCCTCTGGAGTCGAAGCCAGGGACTAACCTCTCATCTCGAGTTGAATTTTGGTCCACGGAGCTCTTTCGTGTTGCTACAGTGACCTCGGGATCCCTCTAGCCTTGAAACAGTGTTCTTGGGGTTTCTCTGGAGGGCCATCAAGGAAATCAAGGCTCCTTTCATGTGTGATGTGCAACACGGAAATGCTCTGCACGACGTGCAGGGGAATCGGGCCTCATCTCGCGGCGAGGGGGAAGTCTCATGGTTTTTCTCGAGTTGCGGCGGGAACCTGGGGTATATTCTCGAGTTACGACGGGGATGGCCCTTTCACACACGTGTTTGTTCAGCGACGTCAGGACTCCTGCCTAGTTGCGAGGGACAACTCGGGATTCTCCTCGAGGCTTAGCAGGGCAATTGGGACGCCTCTCCAGCTGAGGTGGGAGACCAAGTGTCCCTTTCCACGTGCCACAGGAATCCTGGGACTCCTATCAAGTTTCACGAGGAGTCAGGCATCGTCTTCTTTGGAGGCACTGATCTCCGCGTACCTCTGGAGTTTTCAAAGGATGTGAGGCCTCCGGTCGCGATGAGGTGGGGAACTAGGTCTTTCTCTGTGGTCTCCACAGGGGATTCAGACATCCTTTCGTCTTGGGAGATGCAAGACCAGCCTGCATTCAAGTCACTGCAGGGATATCCGGCCTTATTTCGCGTCAGGGCATCGCGGTGTCCATTCCATTTGAGGCCGCAAACTCAGGGTCCCTCTCACATACCTAGAGCTGCGAGAAGCCTCCTCTTGAGGTGCTTGTGCAAGGTGGTATTCCTCTGGAGTCGAAGCCAGGGACTAACCTCTCATCTCGAATTGATTTTTGGTCCACGGAGCTCTTTCGTGTTGCTACAGTGACCTCAGGATCCCTCTAGCCTTGAAACAGTGTTCTTGGGGTTTCTCTGGAGTGCCATCAAGGAAATCAAGGCTCCTTTCATGTGTGATGTGCAACACGGAATTGCTCTGCACGCAGAGCTGGGGAATCGGGCCTCATCTCGCGGCGAGGGCGAAGTCTCATGGTTTTTCTCCAGTTGCGGCGGGAACCTGGGGTATATTCTCGAGTTACGACGGGGATGGCCCTTCCAGCCACGTGTTTGTTCAGCGACGTTTGGACTCCTGCCTAGTTGCGAGGGACAACTCGGGATTCTCTTCGAGGCTTGGCAGGGCAATTGGGACGCCTCTCCAGCTGAAGCGGGATACCAAGGGTCCCTTTCCACGTGCCACAGGAATCTTGGGACTCCTATCAAGTTTGACGAGGAGTCAGGCATTGTCTCCTTTGGAGGCACTGATCTCCGCATACCTCTGGAGTTTTCAAAGGATGTGAGCCCTCCGTTCGCGATGAGGTGGGGAACTAGGTCTTTCTCTGTGGTCTCCACAGGGCATTCAGACATCCTTTCGTCTTGGGAGATGCAAGACGAGCCTGCATTCAAGTCACTGCAGGGATATCCGGCCTTATTTCGAGTCAGGGCATCGTGGTGTCCATTCCACTTGAGGCTGCAAACTCAGGGTCCCTCTCACATACCTAGAGCTGAGAGAAGCCTCCTCTTGAGGTGCTTGTGGTAAGGTGGTATTCCTCTGGAGTCGAAGCCAGGGACTAACCCCTCATCTTGAGTTGATTTTTGGTCCACGGAGCTCTTTCGTGTTGCTACAGTGACCTCAGGATCCCTCTAGCCTTGAAACAGTGTTCTTGGGATTTCTCTGGAGTGCCATCAAGGAAATCAAGGCTCCTTTCATGTGTGATGTGCAACACGGAATTGCTCTGCACGCAGTGCAGGGGAATCTGGCCTCATCTCGCGGCGAGGGGGAAGTCTCATGGTTTTTCTCGATTTGCGGCGGGAACCTGGGGTATATTCTCGAGTTACAACGGGGATGGCCCTTCAACACACGTGTTTGTTCAGCGACGTCAGGACTCCTGCCTAGTTGCAAGGGACAACTCGGGATTCTCCTCGAGGCTTGGCAGGGAAATTGGGACGCCTCTCCAGCTGAGGCGGGAGACCAAGGGTCCCTTTCCACGTGCCACAGGAATCCTGGGACTCCTATCAAGTTTCACGAGGAGTCAGGCATCGTCTCCTTTGGAGGCACTGATCTCCGCGTACCTCTGGAGTTTTCAAAGGATGTGAGGCCTCCGGTCGCGATGAGGTGGGGAACTAGGTCTTTCTCTGTGTTCTCCACAGGGGATTCAGACATCCTTTCGTCTTGGGAGATGCAAGACGAGCCTGCATTCTAGTCACTGCAGGGATATCCGGCCTTATTTTGCGTCAGGGCATCGCAGTGTCCATTCCACTTGAGGCCGCAAAATCAGGGTCGCTCTCACATACCTAGAGCTGAGAGAAGCCTCCTCTTGAGGTGCTTGAGGTAAGGTGGTATTCCTCTGGAGTCGAAGCCAGGGACTAACCTCTCATCTCGAGTTGAATTTTGGGCCACGGAGCTCTTTCGTGTTGCTACAGTGACCTCAGGATCCCTCTAGCCTTGAAACAGTGTTCTTGGGGTTTCTCTGGAGTGCCATCAAGGAAATCAAGGCTCCTTTCATGTGTGATGTGTAACACGGAATTGCTCTGCACGCAGTGCAGGGGAATCGGGCCTCATCTCGCGGCGAGGGGGAAATCTCATGGTTTTTCTCGAGTTGCGGCGGGAACCTGGGGTATATTCTCGAGTTACGACGGGGATGGCCCTTCCACCCACGTGTTTGTTCAGCGACGTCAGGACTCCTGCCTAGTTGCGAGGGACAACTCGGGAATCTCCTCGAGGCTTGGCAGGGCAATTGGGACGCCTCTCCAGCTGAGGCGGGAGACCAAGGGTCCCTTTCCATGTGCCACAGGAATCCTGGGACTCCTATCAAGTTTCACGAGGAGTCAGGCATCGTCTCCTTTGGAGGCACTGATCTCCGCGTACCTCTGGAGTTTTCAAAGGATGTGATGCCTCCGGTCGCGATGAGGTGGGGAAGTAGGTTTCCTTGTGGTTTCCACAGAGGATTCAGACATCGTTTCGTCTTGGGAGATGCAAGACGAGCCTGCATTCAAGTCACTGCAGGGATATCCGGCCTTATTTCGAGTCAGGGCATCGCGGTGACAATTCCACTTGAGGCCGCAAACTCAGGGTCCCTCTCACATACCTAGAGCTGAGAGAAGCCTCCTCTTGAGGTGCTTGTGGTAAGGTGGTATTCCTCTGGAGTCGAAGCCAGGGACTAACGTCTCATCTCGAGTTGATTTTCGGTCCACGGAGTTCTTTCCTGTTGCTACAGTGACCTCAGGATCCCTCTAGCCTTGAAACAGTGTTCTTGGGGTTTCTCTGGAGTGCCATCAAGGAAATCGAGGCTCCTTACTTGTTTGATGTGCAACACGGAATTGCTCTGCATGCAGTGCAGGGTAATCGGGCCTCATTTCGCGGCGAGGGGGAAGTCTCATTGTTTTTCTCCGATTGCGGCGGGAACCTGGGGTATATTCTCGAGTTACGACGGGGATGGCCCTTCCACACACGTGTTAGTTCAGCGACGGCAGGACTCCTGCCTAGTTGTGAGGGACAACTCGGGATTCTCCTCGAGGCTTGGCAGGGCAATTGGGACGCCTCTCCAGGTGAGGCGGGAGACCAAGGGTCCCTTTCCACGTGCTACAGGAATCCTGGGACTCTTATCAAGTTTCACGAGAAGTCAGGCATCGTCTCCTTTGGAGGCACTGATCTCCGCGTACCTCTGGATTTTTCAAGGGATGTGAGGCCTAAAGTCGCGATGAGGTGGGGAAGTAGTTCTTTCTCTGTGGTCTCCACAAGGGATTCAGACATCCTTTCGTCTTGGGAAATGCAAGACGAGCCTGCATTCAAGTCACTGCAGGGATATCCGGCCTTATTTCGAGTCAGGGCATCGCGGTGTCCATTCCACTTGAGGCCGCAAACTCAGGGTCCCTCTCACATACCTAGAGCTGAGAGAAGCCTCCTCTTGAGGTGCTTGTGGTAAGGTGGTATTCCTCTGGAGTCGAAGCCAGGGACTAACCTCTCATCTCGAGTTGAATTTTGGTCCACGGAGCTCTTTCGTGTTGCTACAGTGACCTCGGGATCCCTCTAGCCTTGAAACAGTGTTCTTGGGGTTTCTCTGGAGTGCCATCAAGGAAATCAAGGCTCCTTTCATGTGTGATGTGCAACACGGAAATGCTCTGCACGACGTGCAGGGGAATCGGGCCTCATCTCGCGGCGAGGGGGAAGTCTCATGGTTTTTCTCGAGTTGCGGCGGGAACCTGGGGTATATTCTCGAGTTACGACGGGGATGGCCCTTCCACACACGTGCTTGTTCAGCGACGTCAGGACTCCTGCCTAGTTGCGAGGGACAACTCGGGATTCTCCTCGAGGCTTAGCAGGGCAATTGGGACGCCTCTCCAGCTGAGGCGGGAGACCAAGGGTCCCTTTCCACGTGCCACAGGAATCCTGGGACTCCTATCAAGTTTGACGAGGAGTCAGGCATTGTCTCCTTTGGAGGCACTGATCTCCGCATACCTCTGGAGTTTTCAAAGGATGTGAGCCCTCCGTTCGCGATGAGGTGGGGAACTAGGTCTTTCTCTGTGGTCTCCACAGGGGATTCAGACATCCTTTCGTCTTGGGAGATGCAAGACGAGCCTGCATTCAAGTCACTGCAGGGATATCCGGCCTTATTTCGAGTCAGGGCATCGCGGTGTCCATTCCACTTGAGACCGCAAACTCAGGGTCCCTCTCACATACCTAGAGCTGAGAGAAGCCTCCTCTTGGGGTGCTTGTGGTAAGGTGGTATTCCTCTGGAGTCGAAGCCAGGGACTAACGTCTCATCTCGAGTTGATTTTCGGTCCACGGAGTTCTTTCCTGTTGCTACAGTGACCTCAGGATCCCTCTAGCCTTGAAACAGTGTTCTTGGGGTTTCTCTGGAGTGCCATCAAGGAAATCGAGGCTCCTTACTTGTTTGATGTGCAACACGGAATTGCTCTGCATGCAGTGCAGGGTAATCGGGCCTCATTTCGCGGCGAGGGGGAAGTCTCATAGTTTTTCTCGGATTGCGGCGGGAACCTGGGGTATATTCTCGAGTTACGACGGGGATGGCCCTTCCACACACGTGTTAGTTCAGCGACGGCAGGACTCCTGCCTAGTTGTGAGGGACAACTCGGGATTCTCCTCGAGGCTTGGCAGGGCAATTGGGACGCCTCTCCAGGTGAGGCGGGAGACCAAGGGTCCCTTTCCACGTGCTACAGGAATCCTGGGACTCTTATCAAGTTTCACGAGGAGTCAGGCATCGTCTTCTTTGGAGGCACTGATCTCCGCGTACCTCTGGAGTTTTCAAGGGATGTGTGGCCTAAAGTCGCGATGAGGTGGGGAAGTAGTTCTTTCTCTGTGGTCTCCACAAGGGATTCAGACATCCTTTCGTCTTGGGAGATGCAAGACGAGCCTGCATTCAAGTCACTGCAGGGATATCCGGCCTTATTTCGAGTCAGGGCATCGCGGTGTCTATTCCACTTGAGGCCGCAAACTCAGGGTCCCTCTCACATACCTAGAGCTGAGAGAAGCCTCCTCTTGAGGTGCTTGTGGTAAGGTGGTATTCCTCTGGAGTCGAAGCCAGGGACTAACCTCTCATCTCGAGTTGAATTTTGGTCCACGGAGCTCTTTCGTGTTGCTACAGTGACCTCGGGATCCCTCTAGCCTTGAAACAGTGTTCTAGGGGTTTCTCTGGAGTGCCATCAAGGAAATCAAGGCTCCTTTCATGTGTGATGTGCAACACGGAAATGCTCTGCACGACGTGCCGGGGAATCGGGCCTCATCTCGCGGCGAGGGGGAAGTCTCATGGTTTTTCTCGAGTTGCGGCGGGAACCTGGGGTATATTCTCGAGTTACGACGGGGATAGCCCTTCCACACACGTGTTTGTTCAGCGACGTCAGGACTCCTGCCTAGTTTCGAGGGACAACTCGGGATTCTCCTCGAGGCTTAGCAGGGCAATTGGGACGCCTCTCCAGCTGAGGCGGGAGACCAAGGGTCCCTTTCCACGTGCCACAGGAATCCTGGGACTCCTATCAAGTTTCACGAGGAGTCAGGCATCGTCTTCTTTGGAGGCACTGATCTCCGCGTACCTCTGGAGTTTTCAAAGGATGTGAGGCCTCCGGTCGCGATGAGGTGGGGAACTAGGTCTTTCTCTGTGGTCTCCACAGGGGATTCAGACATCCTTTCGTCTTGGGAGATGCAAGACGAGCCTGCATTCAAGTCACTGCAGGGATATCCGGCCTTATTTCGCGTCAGGGCATCGCGGTGTCCATTCCATTTGAGGCCGCAAACTCTGGGTCCCTCTCACATACCTAGAGCTGAGAGAAGCCTCCTCTTGAGGTGCTTGTGGTAAGGTGGTATTCCTCTGGAGTCGAAGCCAGGGACTAACCTCTCATCTCGAGTTGATTTTTGGTCCACGGAGCTCTTTCGTGTTGCTACAGTGACCTCAGGATCCCTCTAGCCTTGAAACAGTGTTCTTGGGGTTTCTCTGGAGTGCCATCAAGGAAATCAAGGCTCCTTTCATGTGTGATGTGCAACACGGAATTGCTCTGCACGCAGTGCTGGGGAATCGGGCCTCATCTCGCGGCGAGGGGGAAGTCTCATGGTTTTTCTCGAGTTGCGTCGGGAACCTGGGGTATATTCTCGAGTTACGACGGGGATGGCCCTTCCAGCCACGTGTTTGTTCAGCGAAGTCAGGACTCCTGCCTAGTTGCGAGGGACAACTCGGGATTCTCCTCGAGGCTTGGCAGGGCAATTGGGACGCCTCTCCAGCTGAAGCGGGATACCAAGGGTCCCTTTCCACGTGCCACAGGAATCTTGGGACTCCTATCAAGTTTGACGAGGAGTCAGGCATTGTCTCCTTTGGAGGCACTGATCTCCGCATACCTCTGGAGTTTTCAAAGGATGTGAGCCCTCCGTTCGCGATGAGGTGGGGAACTAGGTCTTTCTCTGTGGTCTCCACAGGGGATTCAGACATCCTTTCGTCTTGGGAGATGCAAGACGAGCCTGCATTCAAGTCACTGCAGGGATATCCGGCCTTATTTCGAGTCAGGGCATCGCGGTGTCCATTCCACTTGAGGCCGCAAACTCAGGGTCCCTCTCACATACCTAGAGCTGAGAGAAGCCTCCTCTTGAGGTGCTTGTGGTAAGGTGGTATTCCTCTGGAGTCGAAGCCAGGGACTAACCCTTCATCTCGAGTTGATTTTCGGTCCACGGAGTTCTTTCCTGTTGCTACAGTGACCTCAGGATCCCTCTAGCCTTGAAACAGTGTTCTTGGGGTTTCTCTGGAGTGCCATCAAGGAAATCAAGGCTCCTTTCATGTGTGATGTGCAACACGGAATTGCTCTGCACGCAGTGCAGGGGAATCTGGCCTCATCTCGCGGCGAGGGGGAAGTCTCATGGTTTTTCTCGATTTGCGGCGGGAACCTGGGGTATAATCTCGAGTTACAACGGGGATGGCCCTTCAACACACGTGTTTGTTCAGCGACGTCATGACTCCTGCCTAGTTGCGAGGGACAACTCGGGATTCTCCTCGAGGCTTCGCAGGGAAATTGGGACTCCTCTCCAGCTGAGGCGGGAGACCAAGGGTCCCTTTCCACGTGCCACAGGAATCCTGGGACTCCTATCAAGTTTCACGAGGAGTCAGGCATCGTCTCCTTTGGAGGCACTGATCTCCTTGTACCTCTGGAGTTTTCAAAGGATGTGAGGCCTCCGGTCGCGATGAGGTGGGGAACTAGGTCTTTCTCTATGTTCTCCACAGGGGATTCAGACATCCTTTCGTCTTGGGAGATGTAAGACGAGCCTGCATTCTAGTCACTGCAGGGATATCCGGCCTTATTTTGCGTCAGGGCATCGCAGTGTCCATTCCACTTGAGGCCGCAATCTCAGGGTCCCTCTCACATAGCTAGAGCTGAGAGAAGCCTCCTCTTGAGGTGCTTGTGGTAAGGTGGTATTCCTCTGGAGTCGAAGCCAGGGACTAACCTCTCAACTCGAGTTGATTTTTGGTCCATGGAGCTCTTTTGTGTGGCTACAGTGACCTCAGGATCCCTCTACCTTGAAACAGTGTTCTTGGGGTTTCTCTGGAGTGCCATCAAGGAAATCAAGGCTCCTTTCATGTGTGATGTGTAACACGGAATTGCTCTGCACGCAGTGCAGGGGAATCGGGCCTTATATCTTGGCGAGGGGGAAGTCTCATGGTTTTTCTCGAGTTGCGGCGGGAACCTGGGGTATATTCTCGAGTTAAGACGGGGATGGCCCTTCCACACACGTGTTAGTTCAGCGACGGCAGGACTCCTGCCTAGTTGCGAGGGACAACTCGGGATTCTCCTCGAGGCTTGGCAGGGCAATTGGGACGCCTCTCCAGCTGAGGCGGGAGACCAAGGGTCCCTTTCCACGTGCCACAGGAATCCTGGGACTCCTATCAAGTTTCACGAGGAGTCAGGCATCGTCTCCTTTGGAGGCACTGATCTCCGCGTACCTCTGGAGTTTTCAAGGGATGTGAGACCTCCAGTCGCGATGACTTGGGGAACTAGGTCTTTCTCTGTGGTCTCCACAGGGGATTCAGACATCCTTTCGTCTTGGGAGATGCAAGACGAGCCTGCATTCAAGTCACTGCAGGGATATCCGGCCTTATTTCGAGTCAGGGCATCGCGGTGTCCATTCCACTTGAGGCCGCAAACTCAGGGTCCCTCTCACATACCTAGAGCTGAGAGAAGCCTCCTCTTGAGGTGCTTGTGGTAAGGTGGTATTCCTCTGGAGTCGAAGCCAGGGACTAACGTCTCATCTCGAGTTGATTTTCGGTCCACGGAGTTCTTTCCTGTTGCTACAGTGACCTCAGGATCCCTCTAGCCTTGAAACAGTGTTCTTGGGGTTTCTCTGGAGTGCCATCAAGGAAATCGAGGCTCCTTACTTGTTTGATGTGCAACACGGAATTGCTCTGCATGCAGTGCAGGGTAATCGGGCCTCATTTCGCGGCGAGGGGGAAGTCTCATTGTTTTTCTCGGATTGCGGCGGGAACCTGGGGTATATTCTCGAGTTACGACGGGGATGGCCCTTCCACACACGTGTTAGTTCAGCGACGGCAGGACTCCTGCCTAGTTGTGAGGGACAACTCGGGATTCTCCTCGAGGCTTGGCAGGGCAATTGGGACGCCTCTCCAGGTGAGGCGGGAGACCAAGGGTCCCTTTCTACGTCCTACAGGAATCCTGGGACTCTTATCAAGTTTCACGAGGAGTCAGGCATCGTCTCCTTTGGAGGCACTGATCTCCGCGTACCTCTGGAGTTTTCAAGGGATGTGAGGCCTAAAGTCGCGATGAGGTGGGGAAGTAGTTCTTTCTCTGTGGTCTCCACAAGGGATTCAGACATCCTTTCGTCTTGGGAGATGTAAGACGAGCCTGCATTCTAGTCACTGCAGGGATATCCGGCCTTATTTTGCGTCAGGGCATCGCAGTGTCCATTCCACTTGAGGCCGCAATCTCAGGGTCCCTCTCACATAGCTAGAGCTGAGAGAAGCCTCCTCTTGAGGTGCTTGTGGTAAGGTGGTATTCCTCTGGAGTCGAAGCCAGGGACTAACCTCTCAACTCGAGTTGATTTTTGGTCCACGGAGCTCTTTTGTGTGGCTACAGTGACCTCAGGATCCCTCTACCTTGAAACAGTGTTCTTGGGGTTTCTCTGGAGTGCCATCAAGGAAATCAAGGCTCCTTTCATGTGTGATGTGTAACACGGAATTGCTCTGCACGCAGTGCAGGGGAATCGGGCCTTATATCTTGGCGAGGGGGAAGTCTCATGGTTTTTCTCGAGTTGCGGCGGGAACCTGGGGTATATTCTCGAGTTAAGACGGGGATGGCCCTTCCACACACGTGTTAGTTCAGCGACGGCAGGACTCCTGCCTAGTTGCGAGGGACAACTCGGGATTCTCCTCGAGGCTTGGCAGGGCAATTGGGACGCCTCTCAATCTGAGGCGGGAGACCAAGGGTCCCTTTCCACGTGCCACAGGAATCCTGGGACTCCTATCAAGTTTCACGAGGAGTCAGGCATCGTCTCCTTTGGAGGCACTGATCTCCGCGTACCTCTGGAGTTTTCAAGGGATGTGAGACCTCCAGTCGCGATGAGGTGGGGAACTAGGTCTTTCTCTGTGGTCTCCACAGGGGATTCAGACATCCTTTCGTCTTGGGAGATGCAAGACGAGCCTGCATTCAAGTCACTGCAGGGATATCCGGCCTTATTTCGAGTCAGGGCATCGCGGTGTCCATTCCACTTGAGACCGCAAACTCAGGGTCCCTCTCACATACCTAGAGCTGAGAGAAGCCTCCTCTTGAGGTGCTTGTGTAAGGTGGTATTCCTCTGGAGTCGAAGCCAGGGACTAACGTCTCATCTCGAGTTGATTTTCGGTCCACGGAGTTCTTTCCTGTTGCTACAGTGACCTCAGGATCCCTCTAGCCTTGAAACAGTGTTCTTGGGGTTTCTCTGGAGTGCCATCAAGGAAATCGAGGCTCCTTACTTGTTTGATGTGCAACACGGAATTGCTCTGCATGCAGTGCAGGGTAATCGGGCCTCATTTCGCGGCGAGGGGGAAGTCTCATTGTTTTTCTCGGATTGCGGCGGGAACCTGGGGTATATTCTCGAGTTACGACGGGGATGGCCCTTCCACACACGTGTTAGTTCAGCGACGGCAGGACTCCTGCCTAGTTGTGAGGGACAACTCGGGATTCTCCTCGAGGCTTGGCAGGGCAATTGGGACGCCTCTCCAGGTGAGGCGGGAGACCAAGGGTCCCTTTCCACGTGCTACAGGAATCCTGGGACTCTTATCAAGTTTCATGAGGAGTCAGGCATCGTCTCCTTTGGAGGCACTGATCTCCGCGTACCTCTGGAGTTTTCAAGGGATGTGAGGCCTAAAGTCGCGATGAGGTGGGGAAGTAGTTCTTTCTCTGTGGTCTCCACAAGGGATTCAGACATCCTTTCGTCTTGGGAGATGCAAAACGAGCCTGCATTCAAGTCACTGCAGGGATATCCGGCCTTATTTCGAGTCAGGGCATCGCGGTGTCTATTCCACTTGAGGCCGCAAACTCAGGGTCCCTCTCACATACCTAGAGCTGAGAGAAGCCTCCTCTTGAGGTGCTTGTGGTAAGGTGGTATTCCTCTGGAGTCGAAGCCAGGGACTAACCTCTCATCTCGAGTTGAATTTTGGTCCACGGAGCTCTTTCGTGTTGCTACAGTGACCTCGGGATCCCTCTAGCCTTGAAACAGTGTTCTTGGGGTTCCTCTGGAGTGCCATCAAGGAAATCAAGGCTCCTTTCATGTGTGATGTGCAACACGGAAATGCTCTGCACGACGTGCAGGGGAATCGGGCCTCATCTCGCGGCGAGGGGGAAGTCTCATGGTTTTTCTCGAGTTGCGGCGGGAACCTGGGGTATATTCTCGAGTTCGGACGGGGATGGCCCTTCCACACACGTGTTTGTTCAGCGACGTCAGGACTCCTGCCTAGTTGCGAGGGACAACTCGGGATTCTCCTCGAGGCTTAGCAGGGCAATTGGGACGCCTCTCCAGCTGAGGCGGGAGACCAAGGGTCCCTTTCCACGTGCCACAGGAATCCTGGACTCCTATCAAGTTTCACGAGGAGTCAGGCATCGTCTTCTTTGGAGGCACTGATCTCCGCGTACCTCTGGAGTTTTCAAAGGATGTGAGGCCTCCGGTCGCGATGAGGTGGGGAACTAGGTCTTTCTCTGTGGTCTCCACAGGGGATTCAGACATCCTTTCGTCTTGGGAGATGCAAGACGAGCCTGCATTCAAGTCACTGCAGGGATATCCGGCCTTATTTCGCGTCAGGGCATCGCGGTGTCCATTCCATTTGAGGCCGCAAACTCTGGGTCCCTCTCACATACCTAGAGCTGAGAGAAGCCTCCTCTTGAGGTGCTTGTGGTAAGGTGGTATTCCTCTGGAGTCGAAGCCAGGGACTAACCTCTCATCTCGAGTTGATTTTTGGTCCACGGAGCTCTTTCCTGTTGCTATAGTGACCTCAGGATCCCTCTAGCCTTGAAACAGTGTTCTTGGGGTTTCTCTGGAGTGCCATCAAGGAAATCAAGGCTCCTTTCATGTGTGATGTGCAACACGGAATTGCTCTGCACGCAGTGCTGGGGAATCGGGCCTCATCTCGCGGCGAGGGGGAAGTCTCATGGTTTTTCTCGAGTTGCGTCGGGAACCTGGGGTATATTCTCGAGTTACGACGGGGATGGCCCTTCCAGCCACGTGTTTGTTCAGCGAAGTCAGGACTCCTGCCTAGTTGCGAGGGACAACTCGGGATTCTCCTCGAGGCTTGGCAGGGCAATTGGGACGCCTCTCCAGCTGAAGCGGGATACCAAGGGTCCCTTTCCACGTGCCACAGGAATCTTGGGACTCCTATCAAGTTTGACGAGGAGTCAGGCATTGTCTCCTTTGGAGGCACTGATCTCCGCATACCTCTGGAGTTTTCAAAGGATGTGAGCCCTCCGTTCGCGATGAGGTGGGGAACTAGGTCTTTCTCTGTGGTCTCCACAGGGGATTCAGACATCCTTTCGTCTTGGGAGATGCAAGACGAGCCTGCATTCAAGTCACTGCAGGGATATCCGGCCTTATTTCGAGTCAGGGCATCGCGGTGTCCATTCCACTTGAGGCCGCAAACTCAGGGTCCCTCTCACATACCTAGAGTTGAGAGAAGCCTCCTCTTGAGGTGCTTGTGGTAAGGTGGTATTCCTCTGGAGTCGAAGCCAGGGACTAACCCCTCATCTCGAGTTGATTTTTGGTCCACGGAGCTCTTTCGTGTTGCTACAGTGACCTCAGGATCCCTCTAGCCTTGAAACAGTGTTCTTGGGGTGTCTCTGGAGTACCATCAAGGAAATTAAGGCTCCTTTCATGTGTGATGTGCAAGACGGAATTGCTCTGCACGCAGTGCAGGGGAATCGGGCCTCATATCGTGGCGAGGGGAAAGTCTCATGGTTTTTCTCGAGTTGCGGCGGGAACCTGGGGTATATTCTCGAGTTAAGACGGGGATGGCCCTTCCACACACGTGTTAGTTCAGCGACGGCAGGACTCCTGCCTAGTTGCGAGGGACAACTCGGGATTCTCCTCGAGGCTTGGCAGGGCAATTGGGACGCCTCTCCAGCTGAGGCGGGAGACCAAGGGTCCCTTTCCACGTGCCACAGGAATCCTGGGACTCCTATCAAGTTTCACGAGGAGTCAGGCATCGTCTCCTTTGGAGGCACTGATCTCCGCGTACCTCTGGAGTTTTCAAGGGATGTGAGACCTCCAGTCGCGATGACTTGGGGAACTAGGACTTTCTCTGTGGTCTCCACAGGGGATTCAGACATCCTTTCTTCTTGGGAGATGAAAGACGAGCCTGCATTCAAGTCACTGCAGGGATATCCGGCCTCATTTCGAGTCAGGGCATCGCGGTGTCCATTCCACTTGAGGCCGCAAACTCAGGGTCCCTCTCACATACCTAGAGCTGAGAGAAGCCTCGTCTTGAGGTGCTTGTGGTAAGGTGGTATTCCTCTGGAGTCAAAGCCAGGGACTAACCTCTCATCTCGAGTTGATTTTTGGTCCACGGAGTTCTTTCCTGTTGCTACAGTGACCTCAGGATCCCTCTAGCCTTGAAACAGTGTTCTTGGGGTTTCTCTGGAGTGCCATCAAGGAAATCGAGGCTCCTTTCTTGTTTGATGTGCAACACGGAATTGCTCTGCATGCAGTGCAGGGGAATCGGGCCTCATTTTGCGGCGAGGGGGAAGTCTCATTGTTTTTCTCGAGTTGCGGCGGGAACCTGGGGTATATTCTCGAGTTACGACGGGGATTGCCCTTCACCCACGTGTTTCTTCAGCGACGTCAGGACTCCTGCCTAGTTGCGAGGGACAACTCGGGATTCTCCTCGAGGCTTGGCAGGGTAATTGGGACGCCTCTCCAGCTGAGGCGAGAGACCAAGGGTCCCTTTCCACGTGCCACAGGAATCCTGGGACTCCTATCAAGTTTCACGAGGAGTCAGGCATCGTCTCTTTGGAGGCACTGATCTCCGCGTACCTCTGTAGTTTTCAAAGGATGTGAGGCCTCCGGTCGCGATGATGTGGGGAACTAGGTCTTTCTCTGTGGTCTCCTCAGGGGTTCAGACATCCTTTCGTCTTGGGAGATGAAAGAAGAGCCTGCATTCAAGTCACTGCAGGGATATCCCGCCTTATTTTTGAGTCAGGGCATCGCGGTGTCCATTCCACTTGAGGCCGCAAACTCAGGGTCCCTCTCACATACCTAGAGCTGAGAGAAGCCTTCTCTTGAGGTGCTTGTGGTAAGGTGGTATTCCTCTGGAGTCGAAGCCAGGGACTAACCTCTCATCTCGAGTTGAATTTTGGTCCACGGAGCTCTTTCGTGTTGCTACAGTGACCTCGGGATCCCTCTAGCCTTGAAACAGTGTTCTTGGGGTTTCTCTGGAGTGCCATCAAGGAAATCAAGGCTCCTTTCATGTGTGATGTGCAACACGGAAATGCTCTGCACGACGTGCAGGGGAATCGGGCCTCATCTCGCGGCGAGGGGGAAGTCTCATGGTTTTTCACGAGTTGCGGCGGGAACCTGGGGTATATTCTCGAGTTACGACGGGGATGGCCCTTCCACACACGTGTTTGTTCAGCGACGTCAGGACTCCTGCCTAGTTGCGAGGGACAACTCGGGATTCTCCTCGAGGCTTAGCAGGGCAATTGGGACGCCTCTCCAGCTGAGGCGGGAGACCAAGGGTCCCTTTCCACGTGCCACAGGAATCCTGGGACTCCTATCAAGTTTGACGAGGAGTCAGGCATTGTCTCCTTTGGAGGCACTGATCTCCGCATACCTCTGGAGTTTTCAAAGGATGTGAGCCCTCCGTTCGCGATGAGGTGGGGAACTAGGTCTTTCTCTGTGGTCTCCACAGGGGATTCAGACATCCTTTCGTCTTGGGAGATGCAAGACGAGCCTGCATTCAAGTCACTGCAGGGATATCCGGCCTTATTTCGAGTCAGGGCATCGCGGTGTCCATTCCACTTGAGGCCGCAAACTCAGGGTCCCTCTCACATACCTAGAGCTGAGAGAAGCCTCCTCTTGAGGTGCTTGTGGTAAGGTGGTATTCCTCTGGAGTCGAAGCCAGGGACTAACGTCTCATCTCGAGTTGATTTTCGGTCCACGGAGTTCTTTCCTGTTGCTACAGTGACCTCAGGATCCCTCTAGCCTTGAAACAGTGTTCTTGGGGTTTCTCTGGAGTGTCATCAAGGAAATCGAGGCTCCTTACTTGTTTGATGTGCAACACGGAATTACTCTGCATGCAGTGCAGGGTAATCGGGCCTCATTTCGCGGCGAGGGGGAAGTCTCATTGTTTTTCTCGGATTGCGGCGGGAACCTGGGGTTTATTCTCGAGTTACGACGGGGATGGCCCTTCCACACAAGTGTTAGTTCAGCGACGGCAGGACTCCTGCCTAGTTGTGAGGGACAACTCGGGATTCTCCTCGAGGCTTGGCAGGGCAATTGGGACGCCTCTCCAGGTGAGGCGGGAGACCAAGGGTCCCTTTCCACGTCCTACAGGAATCCTGGGACTCTTATCAAGTTTCACGAGGAGTCAGGCATCGTCTCCTTTGGAGGCACTGATCTCCGCGTACCTCTGGAGTTTTCAAGGGATGTGAGGCCTAAAGTCGCGATGAGGTGGGGAAGTAGTTCTTTCTCTGTGGTCTCCACAAGGGATTCAGACATCCTTTCGTCTTGGGAGATGCAAGACGAGCCTGCATTCAAGTCACTGCAGGGATATCCGGCCTTATTTCGAGTCAGGGCATCGCGGTGTCCATTCCACTTGAGGCCGCAAACTCAGGGTCCCTCTCACATACCTAGAGCTGAGAGAAGCCTCCTCTTGAGGTGCTTGTGGTAAGGTGGTATTCCTCTGGAGTCGAAGCCAGGGACTAACCTCTCATCTCGAATTGAATTTTGGTCCACGGAGCTCTTTCGTGTTGCTACAGTGACCTCGGGATCCCTCTAGCCTTGAAACAGTGTTCTTGGGGTTTCTCTGGAGTGCCATCAAGGAAATCAAGGCTCCTTTCATGTGTGATGTGCAACACGGAAATGCTCTGCACGACGTGCAGGGGAATCGGGCCTCATCTCGCGGCGAGGGGGAAGTCTCATGGTTTTTCTCGAGTTGCGGCGGGAACCTGGGGTATATTCTCGAGTTACGACGGGGATGGCCCTTCCAGCCACGTGTTTGTTCAGCGACGTCAGGACTCCTGCCTAGTTTCGAGGGACAACTTGGGATTCTCCTCGAGGCTTAGCAGGGCAATTGGGACGCCTCCCCAGCTGAGGAGGGAGACCAAGGGTCCCTTTCCACGTGCCACAGGAATCCTGGGACTCCTATCAAGTTTCACGAGGAGTCAGGCATCGTCTTCTTTGGAGGCACTGATCTCCGCGTACCTCTGGAGTTTTCAAAGGATGTGAGGCCTCCGGTCGCGATGAGGTGGGGAACTAGGTCTTTCTCTGTGGTCTCCACAGGGGATTCAGACATCCTTTCGTCTTGGGAGATGCAAGACGAGCCTGCATTCAAGTCACTGCAGGGATATCCGGCCTTATTTCGCGTCAGGGCATCGCGGTGTCCATTCCATTTGAGGCCACAAAATCTGGGTCGCTCTCACATACCTAGAGCTGAGAGAAGCCTCCTCTTGAGGTGCTTGTGGTAAGGTGGTATTCCTCTGGAGTCGAAGCCCGGGACTAACCTCTCATCTCGAGTTGATTTTTGGTCCACGGAGCTCTTTCGTGTTGCTACAGTGACCTCAGGATCCCTCTAGCCTTGAAACAGTGTTCTTGGGGTTTCTCTGGAGTGCCATCAAGGAAATCAAGGCTCCTTTCATGTGTGATGTGCAACACGGAATTGCTCTGCACGCAGTGCTGGGGAATCGGGCCTCATCTCGCGGCGAGGGGGAAGTCTCATGGTTTTTCTCGAGTTGCGTCGGGAACCTGGGGTATATTCTCGAGTTACGACGGGGATTGCCCTTCCAGCCACGTTTTTGTTCAGCGAAGTCAGGACTCCTGCCTAGTTGCGAGGGACAACTCGGGATTCTCCTCGAGGCTTGGCAGGGCAATTGGGACGCCTCTCCAGCTGAAGCGGGATACTAAGGGTCCCTTTCCACGTGCCACAGGAATCTTGGGACTCCTATCAAGTTTGACGAGGAGTCAGGCATTGTCTCCTTTGGAGGCACTGATCTCCGCATACCTCTGGAGTTTTCAAAGGATGTGAGCCCTCCGTTCGCGATGAGGTGGGGAACTAGGTCTTTCTCTGTGGTCTCCACAGGGGATTCAGACATCCTTTCGTCTTGGGAGATGCAAGACGAGCCTGCATTCAAGTCATTGCAGGGATATCCGGCCTTATTTCGAGTCAGGGCATCGCGGTGTCCATTCCACTTGAGGCCGCAAACTCAGGGTCCCTCTCACATACCTAGAGCTGAGAGAAGCCTCCTCTTGAGGTGCTTGTGGTAAGGTGGTATTCCTCTGGAGTCGAAGCCAGGGACTAACCCCTCATCTCGAGTTGATTTTTGGTCCACGGAGCTCTTTCGTGTTGCTACAGTGACCTCAGGATCCCTCTAGCCTTGAAACAGTGTTCTTGGGGTTTCTCTGGAGTGCCATCAAGGAAATCAAGGCTCCTTTCATGTGTGATGTGCAACACGGAATTGCTCTGCACGCAGTGCTGGGGAATCTGGCCTCATCTCGCGGCGAGGGGGAAGTCTCATGGTTTTTCTCGATTTGCGGCGGGAACCTGGGGTATATTCTCGAGTTACGACGGAGATGGCCCTTCCACCCACATGTTTGTTCAGCGACGTCAGGACTCCTGCCTAGTTGCGAGGGACAACTCGGGATTCTCCTCGAGGCTTGGCAGGGCAATTGGGACGCCTCTCCAGCTGAGGCGGGAGACCAAGGGTCCCTTTCCACGTGCCGCAGGAATCCTGGGACTCCTATCAAGTTTCACGAGGAGTCAGGCATCGTCTCCTTTGGAGGCACTGATCTCCGCGTACCTCTGGAGTTTTCAAGGGATGTGAGGACTCCAGTCGCGATGAGGTGGGGAAGTAGGTCTTTCTCTGTGGTCTCCACAGGGGATTCAGACATCCTTTCGTCTTGGGAGATGCAAGACGAGCCTGCATTCAAGTCCCAGCAGGGATATCCGGCCTTATTTCGAGTCAGGGCATCGCGGTGTCCATTCCACTTGAGGCCGCAAACTCAGCACATAGCTAGAGCTGAGAGAAGCCTCCTCTTGAGGTGCTTGTGGTAAGGTGCTTTTCCTCTGGAGTAGAAGCCAGGGACTAATCTCACATCTCGAGTTGATTGTTGTTCCACGGAGCTCTTTCGTGTTGCTACAGTTACCTCAGGATCCCGCTAGCCTTGAAACAGTGTTCTTGGGGTTTCTCTGGAGTGCCATCAAGGAAATCAAGGCTCCTTTCATGTGTGATGTGCAACACGGAATTGCTCTGCACGCAGTGCAGGGGAATCGGGCCTCATCTCGCGGCAAGGGGAAAGTCTCATGGTTTTTCTCGAGTTGCGGCGAGAACCTGGGGAATATTCTCGAGTTACGACGGGGATGGCCCTTCCACACACGTGTTTTTTCAGCGACGTCAGGACTCCTGCCTAGTTGCGAGGGACAACTCGGGATTCTCCTCGAGGCTTGGCAGGGCAATTGGGACGCCTCTCCAGCTGAGGCGGGAGACCAAGGGTCCCTTTCCATGTGCCATAGGAATCCTGGGACTCCTATCAAGTTTCACGAGGAGTCAGGCATCGTCTCCTTTGGAGGCACTGATCTCCGCGTACCTCTGGAGTTTTCAAACGATGTGAGGCCTCCGGTCGCGATGAGGTGGGGAACTAGGTCTTTCTCTGTGGTCTCCACAGGGGATTCAGACATCCTTTCATCTTGGGAGATGCAAGACGAGCCTGCATTCAAGTCACTGCAGGGATATTGGGTCTTATTTCGAGTCAGGGCATCGCGGTTTCCATTCCACTTGAGGCCGCAAACTCAGGGTCCCTCTCACATAGCTAGAGCTGAGAGAAGCCTCCTCTTGAGGTGCTTGTGGTAAGGTGGTATTCCTCTGGAGTCGAAGCCAGGGACTAACCTCTCATCTCGAGTTGATTTTTGGTCCACGGAGTTCTTTCTTGTTGCTACAGTGACCTCAGGATCCCTCTAGCCTTGAAACAGTGTTCTTGGGGTTTCTCTGGAGTGCCATCAAGGAAATCAAGGCTCCTTTCATGTGTGATGTGCAACACGGAATTGCTCTGCACGCAGTGCAGGGGAATCGGGCCTCATCTCGCGGCGAGGGGGAAGTCTCATGGTTTTTCTCGAGTTTCGGCGGGAACCTGGGGAATATTCTCGAGTTACGACGGGGATGGCCCTTCCACACACGTGTTTGTTCAGCGACGTCAGGACTCCTGCCTAGTTGCGAGGGACAACTCGGGATTCTCCTCGAGGCTTGGCAGGGCAATTGGGACGCCTCTCCAGCTGAGGCGGGAGACCAACGGTCCCTTTCCACGTGCCACAGGAATCCTGGGACTCCTATCAGGTTTCACGAGGAGTCAGGCATCGTCTCATTTGGAGGCACTGATCTCCGCGTTCCTCTGCGGTTTTCAAAGGATGTGAGGCCTCCGATCGCGATAAGATGGGAAAGTAGGTCTTTCTCTATTGTCTCCACAGGGGATTCAGACATCCTTTCGTTTTGGGAGATGCAAGACGAGCCTGCATTCAAGTCACTGAAGGGATATCCGGCCTTATTTCGAGACAGGGCATCGTGGTGTCCATTCCACTTGAGGCCGCAAACTCAGGGTCCCTCTCACATACCTAGAGCTGATAGAAGCCTCCTCTTGAGGTGCTTGTGGTTAGGTGGTATTCCTCTGGAGTCGAAGCCAGGGACTAACCTCTCATCTCGAGTTGATTTTTGGTCCACGGAGCTCTTTCGTGTTGCTACAGTGACCTCAGGATCCCTCTAGCCTTGAAACAGTGTTCTTGGGTTTTCTCTGGAGTGCCATCAAGGACATCAAGGCTCCTTTCATGTGTGATGTGCAAGACGGAATTGCTCTGCATGCAGTGCAGGGGAATCGGGCCTCATCTCGCGGCGAGGGGGAAGTCTCATGGTTTTTCTCGAGTTGTGGCGGGAACCTGGGGTATATTCTCGAGTTACGACGGGGATGGCCCTTCCACCCACGTGTTTATTCAGCGACGGCAGGACTCCTGCCTAATTGCGAGGGACAACTCGGGATTCTCCTCAAGGCTTGGCAGGGCAATTGGGACGCCTCTCCAGCTGAGGCGGGAGACAAGGTGTCCCTTTCCACGTGCCACAGGAATCCTGGGACTCCTATCAAGTTTCACGAGGAGTCAGGCATCGTCTCCTTTGAAGGCACTGATCTCCACGTACCTCTGGAGTTTTCAAAGGATGTGAGGCCTCCGGTCGCGATGAGGTGGGGAACTAGGTTTTTCTCTGTGGTCTGCACAGGGGATTCAGACATCCTTTCGTCTTGGGAGATGCAAGATGAGCCTGCATTCAAGTCACTGCAGGGATATCCGGCCTTATTTCGTGTCAGGGCATCGAAGTGTCCATTGCACTTGAGTCCGCAAAATCAGGGTCCCTCTCACATACCTAGAGCTGAGTTAAGCCTTCTCTTGAGGTGCTTGTGGTAAGGTGGTATTCCCATGGAGTCGAAGCCAGGGACTAACCTCTCATCTCGAGTTGATTTTTGGTCCATGGAGCTCTTTCGTGTTGCTACAGTAACCTCAGTATCCCTCTAGCCTTGAAACATTGTTCTTGGGGTTTCTCTGGAGTGCCGTCAAGGAAATCAAGGCTCCTTTCATGTTTGATGTGCAACACGGAATTGCTCTGCATGCAGTGCAGGAGAATCGAGCCTCATCTCGGTGCGAGGGGGAAGTCTCATATTTTGTCCCGAGTTGCGGCGGGACCCTGGGGTATATTCTCGAGTTCTAACGTGGATGGCCCTTCCAGCCACGTGTTTGTTCAGCGACGTCAAAACTCCTGCCTAGTTGCGAGGGACAACTCGGGATTCTCCTCGAGGCTTGGCAGGGCAATTGGGACGCCTCTCCAGCTGAGGCGGGAGACCAAGGATCCCTTTCCATGTGCCACAGGAATCCTGGGACTCCTATCAAGTTTCACGAGGAGTCAGGCATCGTCTCCTTTGGAGGCACTGATCTCCGCGTACCTCTGGAGTTTTCAAAGGATGTGAGGCCTCCGGTCGCGATGAGGTGGGGAACTAGATCTTTCTCTGAGGTCTCCACAGGGGATTCAGACATCCTTTCGTCTTGGGAGATGCAAGCCGAGCCTGCATTCAAGTCACTGCAGGGATATCCGGCCTTATTTCGAGTCAGGGCATCGCGGTGTCCATTCCACTTGAGGCCGCAAACTCAGGGTCCCTCTCACATACCTAGAACTGAGAGAAGCCTTCTCTTGAGGTGCTTGTGGTAAGGTGGTATTCCTCTGGAGTCGAAGCCAGGGACTAACCTCTCATCTCGAGTTGATTTTTGGTCCACGGAGCTCTTTTGTGTTGCTACAGTGACCTCAGGATCCCTCTAGCCTTGAAACAGTGTTCTTGGGGTTTCTCTGGAGTGCCATCAAGGAAATCAAGACTCCTTTCATGTGTGATGTGCAACACGGAATTGCTCTGCACGCAGTGCAGGGGAATCGGGCCTCATCTCGCGGCGAGGGGGAAGTCTCATGGTTTTTCTCGAGTTGCGGTGGGAACCTGGGGTATATTCTCGACTTACGACGGGGATGGCCGTTCCACACACGTGTTTGTTCAGCGATGTCATGACTCCTGCCTAGTTGCGAGGGACAACTTGGGATTCTCCTCGACGCTTGGCAGGGCAATTGGGATGCCTCTCCAGCTGAGGTGGGAGACCAAGTGTCCCTTTCCACGTGCCACAGGAATGCTGGGACTCCTGTCAAGTTTCAGGAGGAGTCAGGCATCGTCTCCTTTAGAGGCACTGATCTCCGCATACCTCTGGAGTTTTCAAAGGATGTGAGGCCTCCGGTCGCGATGATGTGGGAAACTATGTCTTTTTCTGTGGTCTCCACAGGGGATTCGGACATCCTTTCGTCTTGGGAGATGCAAGATGAGCCTGCATTCAAGTCACTGCAGGGATATCCGGCCTTATTTCGAGTCAGGGCATCGCGGTGTCCATTCCACTTGAGGCCGCAAACTCAGGGTCCCTCTCACATACTTAGAGCTGAGAGAAGCCTCCTCTTGAGGCGCTTGTGGTAAGGTGGTATTCCTCTGGAGTCGAAGCCAGGGACTAACCTCTCATCTCGAGTTGATTTTTGGTCCACGGAGCTCTTTCGTGTTGCTACAGTGACCTCAGGAACCCTCTAGCCTTGAAACAGTGTTCTTGGGGTTTCTCTGGAGTGCCATCAAGGAAATTAAGGCTCCTTTCATGTGTGATGTGCAACACGGAATTGCTCTGCATGCAGTGCAGGGGAATCAGGCCTCATCTCACGGCGAGGGGGAAGTCTCATGGTTTTTCACGAGTTGCGGCGGAAACCTGGGGTATATTCTCGAGTTACGACGGGGATGGCCCTTCCAGCCACGTGTTTGTTCAGCGACATCAGGACTCCTGCCTAGTTGCGAGGGACAACTCGGGATTCTCCTCGAGGCTTGGCAGGGCAATTGGGACGCCTCTCCAGCTGAGGCGGGAGACAAAGCATCCCTTTCCACGTGCCACAGGAATCCTGGGACTCCTATCAAGTTTCACGAGGAGTCAGGCATCGTCTCCTTTGGAGGCACTGATCTCCGCGTACCTCTGGAATTTTCAAAGGATGTGAGGCCTCCGGTCGCGATGAGGTGGGGAACTAGGTCTTTCTCTGTGGTCTCCACAGGGGATTCAGACATGCTTTCATCTTGGGAGATGCAAGACGTGCCTGCATTCAAGTCACTGCAGGGATATCCGGCCTTATTTCGAGTCAGGGCATCGCAGTGTCCATTCCACTTGAGTCCGCAAAATCAGGGTCCCTCTCACATACCTAGAGCTGAGAGAAGCCTCCTCTTGAGGTGCTTGTGGTAAGGTGGTATTCCTCTGGAGTCGAAGCCAGGGACTAACCTCTCATCTCGAGTTGATTTTTGGTCCACGGAGCACTTTCGTGGGGCTACAGTGACCTCAGGATCCCTCTAGCCTTGAAACAGTGTTCTTGGGGTTTCTCTGGAGTGCCATTAAGGAAATCAAGGCTCCTTTCATGTTTGATGTGCAACACGGAATTGCTCTGCACGCAGTCCAGGGGAATCGGGCCTCATCTCGCGGCGAGGGGAAAGTCTCATGGTTTTTTTAGAGTTGCGGCGGGAACCTGGGGTATATTCTCGAGTTACGACGGGGATGGCCCTTCCACCCACGTGTTTGTTCAGCGACGTCAGGACTCCTGCCTAGTTTCGAGGGACAACTCGGGATTCTCCTCGAGGCTTGGCAGGGCAATTGGGACCCCTCTCCAGGTGAGGCGGTAGGCCAAGGGTCGCTTTCCACGTGCCACAGGAATCCTGGGACTCCTATCAAGTTTCACGAGGAGTCAGGCATCGTCTCCTTTGGAGGCACTGATCTCCGCGTACCTCTGGAGTTTTCAAAGGATGTGAGGCCTCCGGTCACGATGAGGTGGGGAACTAGGTCTTTCTCTGTGGTCTCCACAGGGGATTCAGACATCCTTTCGTTTTGGGATATGCAAAACGAGCCTGCATTCAAGTCAGTGCAGGGATATCCGGCCTTATTTCGAGTCAGGGCATCGCAATGTCCATTCCACTTGAGGCCGCAAACTCAGGGTCCCTCTCACATACCTAGAGCTGAGAGAAGCCTCCTATTGAGGTGCTTGTGGTAAGGTTGTATTCCTCTGGAGTCGAAGCCAGGGACTAACCTCTCATCTCGAGTTGATTATTGGTCCACGGAGCTCTTTCGTGTTGCTACAGTGACCTCAGGATCGCTCTAGCCTTGAAACAGTGTTCTTGGGTTTTCTCTGGATTGCCATCAAGGAAATCAAGGCTCCTTTCATGTTTGATGTGCAACACGGAATTGTTTTGCATGCAGTGCAGGGGAATCGGGCCTCATCTCGCGGCGAGGGGGAAGTCTCAGGGTTTTTCTCGAGTTGCGTCGGGAACCTGGTGTATATTCTCGAGTTACGACGGGAATGGCCCTTCCACCCACGTGTTTGTTCAGCGACGTCAGGACTCCTGCCTAGTTGCGAGGGACAACTCGGGATTCTCCTCGAGGCTTGGCAGGGCAATTGGGACGCCTCTCCAGCTGAGGTGGGAGACCAAGTGTCCCTTTCCACGTGCCACAGGAATCCTGGGACTCCTATCAAGTTTCACGAGGAGTCAGGCATCGTCTCCTTTGGAGGCACTGATCTCCGCGTACCTCTGGAGTTTTCAAAGGATGTGAGGCCTCCGGTCGCCATGAGGTGGGGAACTAGGTCTTTCTCTGTGGTCTCCACAGGGGATTCAGTCATCCTTTCATCTTAGGAGATGCAGGACGAGCCTGCATAAAAGTCACTGCAGGGATATCCGGCCTTATTTCGAGTCAGGGCATCGCGGTGTCCATTCCACTTGAGGCCGCAAACTCAGGGTCCCTCTCACATACCTAGAGCTGAGAGAAGCCTCCTCTTGAGGTGCTTGTGGTAAGGTGGTATTCCTCTGGAGCCGAAGCCAGGGACTAACCTCTCATCTCGAGTTGATTGTTGGTCCACGGAGCTCTTTTGTGTTGCTGCAGTGACCACAGGATCGCTCTAGCCTTGAAACAGTGTCCTTGGGGTTTCTCTGGAGTGCCATCAAGGAAATCAAGGCTCCTTTCATGTGTGATGTGCAACACGGAATTGCTCTGCACGCAGTGCAGGGGAATCGGGCCTCATCTCACGGCGAGGGGGACGTCTCATGGTTTTTCTCGAGTAGCGGCGGGAACCTGGGGTATATTCTCGAGTTACGACGGGGATGGCCATTCCAGCCACGTGTTTGTTCAGCGACGTCAGGACTCCTGCCTAGTTGCGAGGGACAACTCGGGATTCTCCTCGAGGCTTGCAGGGCAATTGGGACGCCTCTCCAGCTGAGGCGGGAGACCAAGGGTCCCTTTCCACGTGCCACAGGAATCCTCGGACTCCTATCAAGTTTCACGAGGAGTCAGGCATCGTCTCCTTTGGAGGCACTGATCTCCACGTACCTCTGGAGTTTTCAAAGGATGTGAGGCCTCCGGTCGCGATGAGGTGGCGACTAGGTCTTTCTCTGTGGTCTCCACAGGGGATTCAGACATCCTTTCGTCTTGGGAGATGCAAGACGAGCCTGCATTCAAGTCACTGCGGGGATATCCGGCCTTACTTGGCGTCAGGGCATCGCAGTGTCCATTCCACTTGAGGCCGCAAACTCAGGGTCCCTCTCACATACCTAGAGCTGAGAGAAGCCTCCTCTTAAGGTGCTTGTGGTAAGGTGGCATTCCTCTGGAGTCGAAGCCAGGGACTACCCTCTCATCTCGAGTTGATTTTTGGTCCACGGAGCTCTTACTTGTTGCTACAGTGACCTGAGGATCTCTCTAGCCTTGAAACAGTGTTCTTGGGGTTTCTCTGGAGTGCCATTAAGGAAATCAAGGCTCCTTTCATGTGTGATGTGCAACACGGAATTGCTCTGCACGCAGTGCAGGGGAATCGGGCCTCATCTCGCGGCGAGGGGGAAGTCTCATGGTTTTTCTCGATTTGCGGTGGGAACCTGGGGTATATTCTCGAGTTACGACGGGGAAGGCCCTTCCACCCACGTGTTTGTTCAGCGAGGTCAGGACGACTGCCTAGTTGCGAGGGACAACTCGGGATTCTCCTCGAGGCTTGGCAGGGCAATTGGGCCGCCTCTCCAGCTGAGGCGGGAGACCAAGGGTCCCTTTCCACGTGCCACAGGAATCCTGGGACTCCTATCAAGTTTCACGAGGAGTCAGGCATCGTCTCCTTCGGAGGCACTGATCTCCACGTACCTCTGGAGTTTTCAAGGGATGTGAGGCCTCCGGTCGCAATGAGGTGGGGAACTAGGCTTTTCTCTGTGGTCTCCACAGGGGATTCAGACATCCTTTCGTCTTGGGAGATGCAAGACAAGCCTGCATTCAAGTCACTGCAGGGATATCCGGCCTTATTTCGCGTCAGGGCTTCGCAGTGTCGATTCCACTTGAGGCCGCAAAATCAGGGTCCCTCTCATATACCTAGAGTTGAGAGAAGCCTCCTCTTGAGGTGCTTGTGGTAAGGTGGTATTCCTCTGGAGTCGAAGCCAGGGACTAACCTCTCATCTCGAGTTGATTTTTGGTCCACGGAGCTCTTTCCTGTTGCTACAGTGACCTCAGGATGCCTCTAGCCTTGAAACAGTGTTCTTGGGGTTTCTCTGGAGTGCCATCAAGGAAATCAAGGCTCCTTTCATGTGTGATGTGCAACACGGAATTGCTCTGCACGCAGTGCAGGGGAATCGGGCCTCATCTCGCGGCGAGGGGGAAGTCTCATGGTTTTTCTCGAGATGCGGCGGGAACCTGAGGTATATTCTCGAGTTACGACGGGGATGGTCCTTCCACCCACGTGTTTGTTCAGCGACGTCAGGACCCCTGCCTAGTTGCGAGGGACAACTCGGGATTCTCCTCGAGGCTTGGCAGAACAATTGGGACGCCTCTCCAGCTGAGGCGGGAGACCAAGAGTCCCTTTCCACGTGCCGCAGGAATCCTGGGACTCCTATCAAGTTTCACGAGGAGTCAGGCATTGTCTCCTTTGGAGGCACTGATCTCCGCGTACCTCTGGAGTTTTCAAAGGATGTGAGGCCTCCGGTCGCCATGAGGTGGGGAACTAGGTCTTTCTCTGTGGTCTCCACAGGGGATTCAGACATCCTTTCGTCTTGGGAGATGCAAGACGAGCCTGCATTCAAGTCACTGCAGGGATATCCGGCCTTATTTCGAGTCAGGGCATCGCGGTGTCCATTCCACTTGAGATCGCAAACTCAGGGTCCCTCTCACATACCTAGAGCTGAGAGAAGCCTCCTCTTGAGGTGCTTGTGGTAAGGTGGTATTCCTCTGGAGTCGAAGCCAGGGACTAACCTCTCATCTCGAGTTGATTTTTGGTCCACAGAGCACTTTCGTGGGGCTACAGTGACCTCAGGATCCCTCTAGCCTTGAAACAGTGTTCTTGAGGTTTCTCTGGAGTGCCATTAAGGAAATCAAAGCTCCTTTCATGTTTGATGTGCAACACGGAATTGCTCTGCACGCAGTCCAGGGGAATCGGGCCTCATCTCGCGGCGAGGGGGAAGTCTCATGGTTTTTTTCGAGTTGCGGCGGGAACCTGGGGTATATTCTCGAGTTACGACGGGGATGGCCCTTCCACCCACGTGTTTGTTCAGCGACGTCAGGACTCCTGCCTAGTTGCGAGGGACAACTCGGGATTCTCCTCGAGGCTTGGCAGGGCAATTGGGACCCCTCTCCAGGTGAGGCGGTATGCCAAGGGTCCCTTTCCACGTGCCACAGGAATCCTGGGACTCCTATCAAGTTTCACGAGGAGTCAGGCATCGTCTCCTTTGGAGGCACTGATCTCCGCGTACCTCTGGAGTTTTCAAAGGATGTGAGGCCTCCGGTCGCCATGAGGTGGGGAACTAGGTCTTTCTCTGTGGTCTCCACAGGGGATTCAGACATCCTTTCGTTTTGGGATATGCAAGACGAGCCTGCATTCAAGTCAGTGCAGGGATATCCGGCCTTATTTCGAGTCAGGGCATCGCAATGTCCATTCCACTTGAGGCCGCAAACTCAGGGTCCCTCTCACATACCTAGAGCTGAGAGAAGCCTCCTATTGAGGTGCTTGTGGTAAGGTTGTATTCCTCTGGAGTCGAAGCCAGGGACTAACCTCTCATCTCGAGTTGATTATTGGTCCACGGAGCTCTTTCGTGTTGCTACAGTGACCTCAGGATCGCTCTAGCCTTGAAACAGTGTTCTTGGGGTTTCTCTGGAGTGCCATCAAGGAAATCAAGGCTCCTTTCATGTTTGATGTGCAACACGGAATTGCTTTGCATGCAGTGCAGGGGAATCGGTCCTCATCTCGCGGCGAGGGGGAAGTCTCAGGGTTTTTCTCGAGTTGCGGCGGGAACCTGGTGTATATTCTCGAGTTACGACGGGAATGGCCCTTCCACCCACGTGTTTGTTCAGCGACGTCAAGACTCCTGCCTAGTTGCGAGGGACAACTCGGGATTCTCCTCGAGGCTTGGCAGGGCAATTGGGACGCCTCTCCAGCTGAGGCGGGAGACAAAGCATCCCTTTCCACGTGCCACAGGAATCCTGGGACTCCTATCAAGTTTCACGAGGAGTCAGGCATCGTCTCCTTTGGAGGCACTGATCTCCGCGTACCTCTGGAATTTTCAAAGGATGTGAGGCCTCCGGTCGCGATGAGGTGGGGAACTAGGTCTTTCTCTGAGGTCTCCACAGGGGATTCAGACATCCTTTCGTCTTGGGAGATGCAAGCCGAGCCTGCATTCAAGTCACTGCAGGGATATCCGGCCTTATTTCGAGTCAGGGCATCGCGGTGTCCATTCCACTTGAGGCCGCAAACTCAGGGTCCCTCTCACATACCTAGAACTGAGAGAAGCCTTCTCTTGAGGTGCTTGTGGTAAGGTGGTATTCCTCTGGAGTCGAAGCCAGGGACTAACCTCTCATCTCGAGTTGATTTTTGGTCCACGGAGCTCTTTTGTGTTGCTACAGTGACCTCAGGATCCCTCTAGCCTTGAAACAGTGTTCTTGGGGTTTCTCTGGAGTGCCATCAAGGAAATCAAGACTCCTTTCATGTGTGATGTGCAACACGGAATTGCTCTGCACGCAGTGCAGGGGAATCGGGCCTCATCTCGCGGCGAGGGGGAAGTCTCATGGTTTTTCTCGAGTTGCGGTGGGAACCTGGGGTATATTCTCGACTTACGACGGGGATGGCCGTTCCACACAAGTGTTTGTTCAGCGATGTCATGACTCCTGCCTAGTTGCGAGGGACAACTTGGGATTCTCCTCGACGCTTGGCAGGGCAATTGGGATGCCTCTCCAGCTGAGGTGGGAGACCAAGTGTCCCTTTCCACGTGCCACAGGAATGCTGGGACTCCTGTCAAGTTTCAGGAGGAGTCAGGCATCGTCTCCTTTAGAGGCACTGATCTCCGCATACCTCTGGAGTTTTCAAAGGATGTGAGGCCTCCGGTCGCGATGATGTGGGAAACTATGTCTTTTTCTGTGGTCTCCACAGGGGATTCGGACATCCTTTCGTCTTGGGAGATGCAAGATGAGCCTGCATTCAAGTCACTGCAGGGATATCCGGCCTTATTTCGAGTCAGGGCATCGCGGTGTCCATTCCACTTGAGGCCGCAAACTCAGGGTCCCTCTCACATACTTAGAGCTGAGAGAAGCCTCCTCTTGAGGCGCTTGTGGTAAGGTGGTATTCCTCTGGAGTCGAAGCCAGGGACTAACCTCTCATCTCGAGTTGATTTTTGGTCCACGGAGCTCTTTCGTGTTGCTACAGTGACCTCAGGAACCCTCTAGCCTTGAAACAGTGTTCTTGGGGTTTCTCTGGAGTGCCATCAAGGAAATTAAGGCTCCTTTCATGTGTGATGTGCAACACGGAATTGCTCTGCATGCAGTGCAGGGGAATCAGGCCTCATCTCACGGCGAGGGGGAAGTCTCATGGTTTTTCACGAGTTGCGGCGGAAACCTGGGGTATATTCTCGAGTTACGACGGGGATGGCCCTTCCAGCCACGTGTTTGTTCAGCGACATCAGGACTCCTGCCTAGTTGCGAGGGACAACTCGGGATTCTCCTCGAGGCTTGGCAGGGCAATTGGGACGCCTCTCCAGCTGAGGCGGGAGACAAAGCATCCCTTTCCACGTGCCACAGGAATCCTGGGACTCCTATCAAGTTTCACGAGGAGTCAGGCATCGTCTCCTTTGGAGGCACTGATCTCCGCGTACCTCTGGAATTTTCAAAGGATGTGAGGCCTCCGGTCGCGATGAGGTGGGGAACTAGGTCTTTCTCTGTGGTCTCCACAGGGGATTCAGACATGCTTTCATCTTGGGAGATGCAAGACGTGCCTGCATTCAAGTCACTGCAGGGATATCCGGCCTTATTTCGAGTCAGGGCATCGCAGTGTCCATTCCACTTGAGTCCGCAAAATCAGGGTCCCTCTCACATACCTAGAGCTGAGAGAAGCCTCCTCTTGAGGTGCTTGTGGTAAGGTGGTATTCCTCTGGAGTCGAAGCCAGGGACTAACCTCTCATCTCGAGTTGATTTTTGGTCCACGGAGCACTTTCGTGGGGCTACAGTGACCTCAGGATCCCTCTAGCCTTGAAACAGTGTTCTTGGGGTTTCTCTGGAGTGCCATTAAGGAAATCAAGGCTCCTTTCATGTTTGATGTGCAACACGGAATTGCTCTGCACGCAGTCCAGGGGAATCGGGCCTCATCTCGCGGCGAGGGGAAAGTCTCATGGTTTTTTTAGAGTTGCGGCGGGAACCTGGGGTATATTCTCGAGTTACGACGGGGATGGCCCTTCCACCCACGTGTTTGTTCAGCGACGTCAGGACTCCTGCCTAGTTTCGAGGGACAACTCGGGATTCTCCTCGAGGCTTGGCAGGGCAATTGGGACCCCTCTCCAGGTGAGGCGGTAGGCCAAGGGTCGCTTTCCACGTGCCACAGGAATCCTGGGACTCCTATCAAGTTTCACGAGGAGTCAGGCATCGTCTCCTTTGGAGGCACTGATCTCCGCGTACCTCTGGAGTTTTCAAAGGATGTGAGGCCTCCGGTCACGATGAGGTGGGGAACTAGGTCTTTCTCTGTGGTCTCCACAGGGGATTCAGACATCCTTTCGTTTTGGGATATGCAAAACGAGCCTGCATTCAAGTCAGTGCAGGGATATCCGGCCTTATTTCGAGTCAGGGCATCGCAATGTCCATTCCACTTGAGGCCGCAAACTCAGGGTCCCTCTCACATACCTAGAGCTGAGAGAAGCCTCCTATTGAGGTGCTTGTGGTAAGGTTGTATTCCTCTGGAGTCGAAGCCAGGGACTAACCTCTCATCTCGAGTTGATTATTGGTCCACGGAGCTCTTTCGTGTTGCTACAGTGACCTCAGGATCGCTCTAGCCTTGAAACAGTGTTCTTGGGTTTTCTCTGGATTGCCATCAAGGAAATCAAGGCTCCTTTCATGTTTGATGTGCAACACGGAATTGTTTTGCATGCAGTGCAGGGGAATCGGGCCTCATCTCGCGGCGAGGGGGAAGTCTCAGGGTTTTTCTCGAGTTGCGTCGGGAACCTGGTGTATATTCTCGAGTTACGACGGGAATGGCCCTTCCACCCACGTGTTTGTTCAGCGACGTCAGGACTCCTGCCTAGTTGCGAGGGACAACTCGGGATTCTCCTCGAGGCTTGGCAGGGCAATTGGGACGCCTCTCCAGCTGAGGTGGGAGACCAAGTGTCCCTTTCCACGTGCCACAGGAATCCTGGGACTCCTATCAAGTTTCACGAGGAGTCAGGCATCGTCTCCTTTGGAGGCACTGATCTCCGCGTACCTCTGGAGTTTTCAAAGGATGTGAGGCCTCCGGTCGCCATGAGGTGGGGAACTAGGTCTTTCTCTGTGGTCTCCACAGGGGATTCAGTCATCCTTTCATCTTAGGAGATGCAGGACGAGCCTGCATAAAAGTCACTGCAGGGATATCCGGCCTTATTTCGAGTCAGGGCATCGCGGTGTCCATTCCACTTGAGGCCGCAAACTCAGGGTCCCTCTCACATACCTAGAGCTGAGAGAAGCCTCCTCTTGAGGTGCTTGTGGTAAGGTGGTATTCCTCTGGAGCCGAAGCCAGGGACTAACCTCTCATCTCGAGTTGATTGTTGGTCCACGGAGCTCTTTTGTGTTGCTGCAGTGACCACAGGATCGCTCTAGCCTTGAAACAGTGTCCTTGGGGTTTCTCTGGAGTGCCATCAAGGAAATCAAGGCTCCTTTCATGTGTGATGTGCAACACGGAATTGCTCTGCACGCAGTGCAGGGGAATCGGGCCTCATCTCACGGCGAGGGGGACGTCTCATGGTTTTTCTCGAGTAGCGGCGGGAACCTGGGGTATATTCTCGAGTTACGACGGGGATGGCCATTCCAGCCACGTGTTTGTTCAGCGACGTCAGGACTCCTGCCTAGTTGCGAGGGACAACTCGGGATTCTCCTCGAGGCTTGCAGGGCAATTGGGACGCCTCTCCAGCTGAGGCGGGAGACCAAGGGTCCCTTTCCACGTGCCACAGGAATCCTCGGACTCCTATCAAGTTTCACGAGGAGTCAGGCATCGTCTCCTTTGGAGGCACTGATCTCCACGTACCTCTGGAGTTTTCAAAGGATGTGAGGCCTCCGGTCGCGATGAGGTGGCGACTAGGTCTTTCTCTGTGGTCTCCACAGGGGATTCAGACATCCTTTCGTCTTGGGAGATGCAAGACGAGCCTGCATTCAAGTCACTGCGGGGATATCCGGCCTTACTTGGCGTCAGGGCATCGCAGTGTCCATTCCACTTGAGGCCGCAAACTCAGGGTCCCTCTCACATACCTAGAGCTGAGAGAAGCCTCCTCTTAAGGTGCTTGTGGTAAGGTGGCATTCCTCTGGAGTCGAAGCCAGGGACTACCCTCTCATCTCGAGTTGATTTTTGGTCCACGGAGCTCTTACTTGTTGCTACAGTGACCTGAGGATCTCTCTAGCCTTGAAACAGTGTTCTTGGGGTTTCTCTGGAGTGCCATTAAGGAAATCAAGGCTCCTTTCATGTGTGATGTGCAACACGGAATTGCTCTGCACGCAGTGCAGGGGAATCGGGCCTCATCTCGCGGCGAGGGGGAAGTCTCATGGTTTTTCTCGATTTGCGGTGGGAACCTGGGGTATATTCTCGAGTTACGACGGGGAAGGCCCTTCCACCCACGTGTTTGTTCAGCGAGGTCAGGACGACTGCCTAGTTGCGAGGGACAACTCGGGATTCTCCTCGAGGCTTGGCAGGGCAATTGGGCCGCCTCTCCAGCTGAGGCGGGAGACCAAGGGTCCCTTTCCACGTGCCACAGGAATCCTGGGACTCCTATCAAGTTTCACGAGGAGTCAGGCATCGTCTCCTTCGGAGGCACTGATCTCCACGTACCTCTGGAGTTTTCAAGGGATGTGAGGCCTCCGGTCGCAATGAGGTGGGGAACTAGGCTTTTCTCTGTGGTCTCCACAGGGGATTCAGACATCCTTTCGTCTTGGGAGATGCAAGACAAGCCTGCATTCAAGTCACTGCAGGGATATCCGGCCTTATTTCGCGTCAGGGCTTCGCAGTGTCGATTCCACTTGAGGCCGCAAAATCAGGGTCCCTCTCATATACCTAGAGTTGAGAGAAGCCTCCTCTTGAGGTGCTTGTGGTAAGGTGGTATTCCTCTGGAGTCGAAGCCAGGGACTAACCTCTCATCTCGAGTTGATTTTTGGTCCACGGAGCTCTTTCCTGTTGCTACAGTGACCTCAGGATGCCTCTAGCCTTGAAACAGTGTTCTTGGGGTTTCTCTGGAGTGCCATCAAGGAAATCAAGGCTCCTTTCATGTGTGATGTGCAACACGGAATTGCTCTGCACGCAGTGCAGGGGAATCGGGCCTCATCTCGCGGCGAGGGGGAAGTCTCATGGTTTTTCTCGAGATGCGGCGGGAACCTGAGGTATATTCTCGAGTTACGACGGGGATGGTCCTTCCACCCACGTGTTTGTTCAGCGACGTCAGGACCCCTGCCTAGTTGCGAGGGACAACTCGGGATTCTCCTCGAGGCTTGGCAGAACAATTGGGACGCCTCTCCAGCTGAGGCGGGAGACCAAGAGTCCCTTTCCACGTGCCGCAGGAATCCTGGGACTCCTATCAAGTTTCACGAGGAGTCAGGCATTGTCTCCTTTGGAGGCACTGATCTCCGCGTACCTCTGGAGTTTTCAAAGGATGTGAGGCCTCCGGTCGCCATGAGGTGGGGAACTAGGTCTTTCTCTGTGGTCTCCACAGGGGATTCAGACATCCTTTCGTCTTGGGAGATGCAAGACGAGCCTGCATTCAAGTCACTGCAGGGATATCCGGCCTTATTTCGAGTCAGGGCATCGCGGTGTCCATTCCACTTGAGATCGCAAACTCAGGGTCCCTCTCACATACCTAGAGCTGAGAGAAGCCTCCTCTTGAGGTGCTTGTGGTAAGGTGGTATTCCTCTGGAGTCGAAGCCAGGGACTAACCTCTCATCTCGAGTTGATTTTTGGTCCACAGAGCACTTTCGTGGGGCTACAGTGACCTCAGGATCCCTCTAGCCTTGAAACAGTGTTCTTGAGGTTTCTCTGGAGTGCCATTAAGGAAATCAAAGCTCCTTTCATGTTTGATGTGCAACACGGAATTGCTCTGCACGCAGTCCAGGGGAATCGGGCCTCATCTCGCGGCGAGGGGGAAGTCTCATGGTTTTTTTCGAGTTGCGGCGGGAACCTGGGGTATATTCTCGAGTTACGACGGGGATGGCCCTTCCACCCACGTGTTTGTTCAGCGACGTCAGGACTCCTGCCTAGTTGCGAGGGACAACTCGGGATTCTCCTCGAGGCTTGGCAGGGCAATTGGGACCCCTCTCCAGGTGAGGCGGTATGCCAAGGGTCCCTTTCCACGTGCCACAGGAATCCTGGGACTCCTATCAAGTTTCACGAGGAGTCAGGCATCGTCTCCTTTGGAGGCACTGATCTCCGCGTACCTCTGGAGTTTTCAAAGGATGTGAGGCCTCCGGTCGCGATGAGGTGGGGAACTAGGTCTTTCTCTGTGGTCTCCACAGGGGATTCAGACATCCTTTCGTTTTGGGATATGCAAGACGAGCCTGCATTCAAGTCAGTGCAGGGATATCCGGCCTTATTTCGAGTCAGGGCATCGCAATGTCCATTCCACTTGAGGCCGCAAACTCAGGGTCCCTCTCACATACCTAGAGCTGAGAGAAGCCTCCTATTGAGGTGCTTGTGGTAAGGTTGTATTCCTCTGGAGTCGAAGCCAGGGACTAACCTCTCATCTCGAGTTGATTATTGGTCCACGGAGCTCTTTCGTGTTGCTACAGTGACCTCAGGATCGCTCTAGCCTTGAAACAGTGTTCTTGGGGTTTCTCTGGAGTGCCATCAAGGAAATCAAGGCTCCTTTCATGTTTGATGTGCAACACGGAATTGCTTTGCATGCAGTGCAGGGGAATCGGTCCTCATCTCGCGGCGAGGGGGAAGTCTCAGGGTTTTTCTCGAGTTGCGGCGGGAACCTGGTGTATATTCTCGAGTTACGACGGGAATGGCCCTTCCACCCACGTGTTTGTTCAGCGACGTCAAGACTCCTGCCTAGTTGCGAGGGACAACTCGGGATTCTCCTCGAGGCTTGGCAGGGCAATTGGGACGCCTCTCCAGCTGAGGTGGGAGACCAAGTGTCCCTTTCCACGTGCCACAGGAATCCTGGGACTCCTATCAAGTTTCACGAGGAGTCAGGCATCGTCTCCTTTGGAGGCACTGATCTCCGCGTACCTCTGGAGTTTTCAAAGGATGTGAGGCCTCCGGTCACGATGAGTTGGGGAACTAGGTCTTTCTCTGTGGTCTCCACAGGGGATTCAGTCATCCTTTCATCTTAGGAGATGCAGGACGAGCCTGCATAAAAGTCACTGCAGGGATATCCGGCCTTATTTCGAGTCAGGGCATCGCGGTCTCCATTCCACTTGAGGCCGCAAACTCAGGGTCCCTCTCACATACCTAGAGCTGAGAGAAGCCTCCTCTTGAGGTGCTTGTGGTAAGGTGGTATTCCTCTGGAGTCGAAGCCAGGGACTAACCTCTCATCTCGAGTTGATTTTTGGTCCACGGAGCTCTTTTGTGTTGCTACAGTGACCACAGGATCGCTCTAGCCTTGAAACAGTGTCCTTGGGGTTTCTCTGGAGTGCCATCAAGGAAATCAAGGCTCCTTTCATGTGTGATGTGCAACACGGAATTGCTCTGCACGCAGTGCAGGGGAATCGGGCCTCATCTCGCGGCGAGGGGGACGTCTCATGGTTTTTCTCGAGTTGCGGCGGGAACCTGGGCTATATTCTCGAGTTACGACGGGGATGGCCATTCCAGCCACGTGTTTGTTCAGCGACGTCAGGACTCCTGCCTAGTTGCGAGGGACAACTCGGGATTCTCCTCGAGGCTTGCAGGACAATTGGGACGCCTCTCCAGCTGAGGCGGGAGACCAAGGGTCCCTTTCCACGTGCCACAGGAATCCTGGGACTCCTATCAAGTTTCACGAGGAGTCAGGCATCGTCTCCTTTGGAGGCACTGATCTCCACGTACCTCTGGAGTTTTCAAAGGATGTGAGGCCTCCGGTCGCGATGAGGTGGCGACTAGGTCTTACTCTGTGGTCTCCACAGGGGATTCAAACATCCTTTCGTCTTGGGAGATGCAAGACGAGCCTGCATTCAAGTCACTGCAGGGATATCCGGCCTTACTTGGTGTCAGGGCATCGCAGTGTCCATTCCACTTGAGGCCGCAAACTCAGGGTCCCTCTCACATACCTAGAGCTGAGAGAAGCCTCCTCTTGAGGTGCTTGTGGTAAGGTGGCATTCCTCTGGAGTCGAAGCCAGGGACTACCCTCTCATTTCGAGTTGATTTTTGGTCCACGGAGCTCTTTCTTGTTGCTACAGTGACCTCAGGATCTCTCTAGCCTTGAAACAGTGTTCTTGGGATTTCTCTGGAGTGCCATTAAGGAAATCAAGGCTCCTTTCATGTGTGATGTGCAACACGGAATTGCTCTGCACGCAGTGCAGGGGAATCGGGCCTCATCTCGCGGCGAGGGGGAAGTCTCATGGTTTTTCTCGATTTGCGGTGGGAACCTGGGGTATATTCTCGAGTTACGACGGGGATGGCCCTTCCACCCACGTGTTTGTTCAGCGACGTCAGGACTCCTGCCTAGTTGCGAGGGACAACTCGGGATTCTCCTCGAGGCTTGGCAGGGCAATTGGGCCGCCTCTCCAGCTGAGGCGGGCGACCAAGGGTCCCTTTCCACGTGCCACAGGAATCCTGGGACTCCTATCAAGTTTCACGAGGAGTCAGGCATCGTCTCCTTCGGAGGCACTGATCTCCACGTACCTCTGGAGTTTTCAAAGGATGTGAGGCCTCCGGTCGCAATGAGGTGGGGAACTAGGCTTTTCTCGGTGGTCTCCACAGGGGATTCAGACATCCTTTCGTCTTGGGAGATGCAAGACAAGCCTGCATTCAAGTCACTGCAGGGATATCCGGCCTTATTTCGCGTCAGGGCTTCGCAGTGTCGATTCCACTTGAGGCCGCAAAATCAGGGTCCCTCTCACATACCTAGAGCTGAGAGAAGCCTCCTCTTGAGGTGCTTGTGGTAAGGTGGTATTCCTCTGGAGTCGAAGCCAGGGACTAACCTCTCATCTCGAGTTGATTTTTGTCCACGGAGCACTTTCTTGTTGCTACAGTGACCTCAGGATCCCTCTAGCCTTGAAACAGTGTTCTTGGGGTTTCTCTGGAGTGCCATCAAGGAAATCAAGGCTCCTTTCACGTGTGATGTGCAACACGGAATTGCTCTGCACACAGTGCAGGGGAATCGGGCCTCATCTCGCGGCGAGGGGGAAGTCTCATGGTTTTTCTCGAGTTGCGGCGGGAACCTGGGGTATATTTTCGAGTTACGACGGGGATGGCCCTTCCACACATGTGTTTGTTCAGCGACGTCAGGACTCCTGCCTAGTTGCGAGGGAAACTCGGGATTCTCCTCGAGGCTTGGCAGGGCAATTGGAACGCCTCTCCAGATGAGGCGGGAGACCAAGGGTCCCTTTCCATGTGCCACAGGAATCCTGGGACTCCTATCAAGTTTCACAAGGAGTCAGGCATCGTCTCCTTTGGAGGCACTGATCTCCGCGTACCTCTGGAGTTTTCAAAGGATGTGAGGCCTCCGGTCACGATGAGGTGGGGAACTAGGTCTTTCTCTGTGGTCTCCACAGGGGATTCAGACATCCTTTCGTATTGGGAGATGCAAGACGAGCCTGCATTCAAGTCACTGCAGGGATATCCGGCCTTATTTCGAGTCAGGGCATCGCGGTGTCCATTCCACTTGAGGCCGCAAACTCAGGGTCCCTCTCACATACCTAGAGTTGAGAGAAGCCTCCTCTTGAGGTGCTTGTGGTAAGGTGGTATTCCTCTGGAGTCGAAGCCAGGGACTAACCTCTCATCTCGAGTTGATTTTTGGTCCTCGGAGCTCTTTCCTGTTGCTACAGTGACCTCAGGATGCCTCTAGCCTTGAAACAGTGTTCTTGGGGTTTCTCTGGAGTGTATTCAAGGAAATCAAGGCTCCTTTCATGTGTGATGTGCAACACGGAATTGCTCTGCACGCAGTGCAGGGGAATCGGGCCTCATCTCGCGGCGAGGGGGAAGTCTCACGGTTTTTCTCGAGATGCGGCGGGAACCTGAGGTATATTCTCGAGTTACGACGGGGATGGTCCTTCCACCCACGTATTTGTTCAGCGACATCAGGACCCCTGCCTAGTTGCGAGGGACAACTCGGGATTCTCCTCGAGGCATGGCAGAACAATTGGGACGCCTCTGCAGCTGAGGCGGGAGACCAAGAGTCCCTTTCCACGTGCCGCAGGAATCCTGGGACTCCTATCAAGTTTCACGAGGAGTCAGTCATCGTCTCCTTTGGAGGCACTGATCTCCGCGTACCTCTGGAGTTTTCAAAGGATGTGAGGCCTCCGGTCACGATGAGTTGGGGAACTAGGTCTTTCTCTGTGGTCTCCACAGGGGATTCAGTCATCCTTTCATCTTAGGAGATGCAGGACGAGCCTGCATAAAAGTCACTGCAGGGATATCCGGCCTTATTTCGAGTCAGGGCATCGCGGTGTCCATTCCACTTGAGGCCGCAAACTCAGGGTCCCTCTCACATACCTAGAGCTGAGAGAAGCCTCCTCTTGAGGTGCTTGTGGTAAGGTGGTATTCCTCTGGAGTCGAAGCCAGTGACTAACCTCTCATCTCGAGTTGATTTTTGGTCCACGGAGCTCTTTTGTGTTGCTACAGTGACCACAGGATCGCTCTAGCCTTGAAACAGTGTCCTTGGGGTTTCTCTGGAGTGCCATCAAGGAAATCAAGGCTCCTTTCATGTGTGATGTGCAACACGGAATTGCTCTGCACGCAGTGCAGGGGAATCGGGCCTCATCTCACGGCGAGGGGGACGTCTCATGGTTTTTCTCGAGTAGCGGCGGGAACCTGGGGTATATTCTGGAGTTACGACGGGGATGGCCATTCCAGCCACGTGTTTGTTCAGCGACGTCAGGACTCCTGCCTAGTTGCGAGGGACAACTCGGGATTCTCCTCGAGGCTTGCAGGGCAATTGGGACGCCTCTCCAGCTGAGGCGGGAGACCAAGGGTCCCTTTCCACGTGCCACAGGAATCCTCGGACTCCTATCAAGTTTCACGAGGAGTCAGGCATCGTCTCCTTTGGAGGCACTGATCTCCACGTACCTCTGGAGTTTTCAAAGGATGTGAGGCCTCCGGTCGCGATGAGGTGGCGACTAGGTCTTTCTCTGTGGTCTCCACAGGGGATTCAGACATCCTTTCGTCTTGGGAGATGCAAGACGAGCCTGCATTCAAGTCACTGCGGGGATATCCGGCCTTACTTGGCGTCAGGGCATCGCAGTGTCCATTCCACTTGAGGCCGCAAACTCAGGGTCCCTCTCACATACCTAGAGCTGAGAGAAGCCTCCTCTTGAGGTGCTTGTGGTAAGGTGGCATTCCTCTGGAGTCGAAGCCAGGGACTACCCTCTCATCTCGAGTTGATTTTTGGTCCAAGGAGCTCTTACTTGTTGCTACAGTGACCTGAGGATCTCTCTAGCCTTGAAACAGTGTTCTTGGGGTTTCTCTGGAGTGCCATTAAGGAAATCAAGGCTCCTTTCATGTGTGATGTGCAACACGGAATTGCTCTGCACGCAGTGCAGGGGAATCGGGCCTCATCTCGCGGCGAGGGGGAAGTCTCATGGTTTTTCTCGATTTGCGGTGGGAACCTGGGGTATATTCTCGAGTTACGACGGGGAAGGCCCTTCCACCCACGTGTTTGTTCAGCGACGTCAGGACTCCTGCCTAGTTGCGAGGGACAACTCGGGATTCTCCTCGAGGCTTGGCAGGGCAATTGGGACGCCTCTCCAGCTGAGGCGGGAGACCAAGGGTCCCTTTCCACGTGCCACAGGAATCCTGGGACTCCTATCAAGTTTCACGAGGAGTCAGGCATCGTCTCCTTCGGAGGCACTGATCTCCACGTACCTCTGGAGTTTTCAAGGGATGTGAGGCCTCCGGTCGCAATGAGGTGGGGAACTAGGCTTTTCTCTGTGGTCTCCACAGGGGATTCAGACATCCTTTCGTCTTGGGAGATGCAAGACAAGCCTGCATTCAAGTCACTGCAGGGATATCCGGTCTTATTTCGCGTCAGGGCTTCGCAGTGTCGATTCCACTTGAGGCCGCAAAATCAGGGTCCCTCTCATATACCTAGAGTTGAGAGAAGCCTCCTCTTGAGGTGCTTGTGGTAAGGTGGTATTCCTCTGGAGTCGAAGCCAGGGACTAACCTCTCATCTCGAGTTGATTTTTGGTCCACGGAGCTCTTTCCTGTTGCTACAGTGACCTCAGGATGCCTCTAGCCTTGAAACAGTGTTCTTGGGGTTTCTCTGGAGTGCCATCAAGGAAATCAAGGCTCCTTTCATGTGTGATGTGCAACACGGAATTGCTCTGCACGCAGTGCAGGGGAATCGGGCCTCATCTCGCGGCGAGGGGGAAGTCTCATGGTTTTTCTCGAGATGCGGCGGGAACCTGAGGTATATTCTCGAGTTACGACGGGGATGGTCCTTCCACCCACGTGTTTGTTCAGCGACGTCAGGACCCCTGCCTAGTTGCGAGGGACAACTCGGGATTCTCCTCGAGGCTTGGCAGAACAATTGGGACGCCTCTCCAGCTGAGGCGGGAGACCAAGAGTCCCTTTCCACGTGCCGCAGGAATCCTGGGACTCCTATCAAGTTTCACGAGGAGTCAGGCATTGTCTCCTTTGGAGGCACTGATCTCCGCGTACCTCTGGAGTTTTCAAAGGATGTGAGGCCTCCGGTCGCCATGAGGTGGGGAACTAGGTCTTTCTCTGTGGTCTCCACAGGGGATTCAGACATCCTTTCGTCTTGGGAGATGCAAGACGAGCCTGCATTCAAGTCACTGCAGGGATATCCGGCCTTATTTCGAGTCAGGGCATCGCGGTGTCCATTCCACTTGAGATCGCAAACTCAGGGTCCCTCTCACATACCTAGAGCTGAGAGAAGCCTCCTCTTGAGGTGCTTGTGGTAAGGTGGTATTCCTCTGGAGTCGAAGCCAGGGACTAACCTCTCATCTCGATTTGATTTTTGGTCCACAGAGCACTTTCGTGGGGCTACAGTGACCTCAGGATCCCTCTAGCCTTGAAACAGTGTTCTTGAGGTTTCTCTGGAGTGCCATTAAGGAAATCAAAGCTCCTTTCATGTTTGATGTGCAACACGGAATTGCTCTGCACGCAGTCCAGGGGAATCGGGCCTCATCTCGCGGCGAGGGGGAAGTCTCATGGTTTTTTTCGAGTTGCGGCGGGAACCTGGGGTATATTCTCGAGTTACGACGGGGATGGCCCTTCCACCCACGTGTTTGTTCAGCGACCTCAGGACTCCTGCCTAGTTGCGAGGGACAACTCGGGATTCTCCTCGAGGCTTGGCAGGGCAATTGGGACCCCTCTCCAGGTGAGGCGGTATGCCAAGGGTCCCTTTCCACGTGCCACAGGAATCCTGGGACTCCTATCAAGTTTCACGAGGAGTCAGGCATCGTCTCCTTTGGAGGCACTGATCTCCGCGTACCTCTGGAGTTTTCAAAGGATGTGAGGCCTCCGGTCGCGATGAGGTGGGGAACTAGGTCTTTCTCTGTGGTCTCCACAGGGGATTCAGACATCCTTTCGTTTTGGGATATGCAAGACGAGCCTGCATTCAAGTCAGTGCAGGGATATCCGGCCTTATTTCGAGTCAGGGCATCGCAATGTCCATTCCACTTGAGGCCGCAAACTCAGGGTCCCTCTCACATACCTAGAGCTGCGAGAAGCCTCCTATTGAGGTGCTTGTGGTAAGGTTGTATTCCTCTGGAGTCGAAGCCAGGGATAACCTCTCATCTCGAGTTGATTATTGGTCCACGGAGCTCTTTCGTGTTGCTACAGTGACCTCAGGATCGCTCTAGCCTTGAAACAGTGTTCTTGGGGTTTCTCTGGAGTGCCATCAAGGAAATCAAGGCTCCTTTCATGTTTGATGTGCAACACGGAATTGCTTTGCATGCAGTGCAGGGGAATCGGTCCTCATCTCGCGGCGAGGGGGAAGTCTCAGGGTTTTTCTCGAGTTGCGGCGGGAACCTGGTGTATATTCTCGAGTTACGACGGGAATGGCCCTTCCACCCACGTGTTTGTTCAGCGACGTCAAGACTCCTGCCTAGTTGCGAGGGACAACTCGGGATTCTCCTCGAGGCTTGGCAGGGCAATTGGGACGCCTCTCCAGCTGAGGTGGGAGACCAAGTGTCCCTTTCCACGTGCCACAGGAATCCTGGGACTCCTATCAAGTTTCACGAGGAGTCAGGCATCGTCTCCTTTGGAGGCACTGATCTCCGCGTACCTCTGGAGTTTTCAAAGGATGTGAGGCCTCCGGTCACGATGAGTTGGGGAACTAGGTCTTTCTCTGTGGTCTCCACAGGGGATTCAGTCATCCTTTCATCTTAGGAGATGCAGGACGAGCCTGCATAAAAGTCACTGCAGGGATATCCGGCCTTATTTCGAGTCAGGGCATCGCGGTCTCCATTCCACTTGAGGCCGCAAACTCAGGGTCCCTCTCACATACCTAGAGCTGAGAGAAGCCTCCTCTTGAGGTGCTTGTGGTAAGGTGGTATTCCTCTGGAGTCGAAGCCAGGGACTAACCTCTCATCTCGAGTTGATTTTTGGTCCACGGAGCTCTTTTGTGTTGCTACAGTGACCACAGGATCGCTCTAGCCTTGAAACAGTGTCCTTGGGGTTTCTCTGGAGTGCCATCAAGGAAATCAAGGCTCCTTTCATGTGTGATGTGCAACACGGAATTGCTCTGCACGCAGTGCAGGGGAATCGGGCCTCATCTCGCGGCGAGGGGGACGTCTCATGGTTTTTCTCGAGTTGCGGCGGGAACCTGGGCTATATTCTCGAGTTACGACGGGGATGGCCATTCCAGCCACGTGTTTGTTCAGCGACGTCAGGACTCCTGCCTAGTTGCGAGGGACAACTCGGGATTCTCCTCGAGGCTTGCAGGACAATTGGGACGCCTCTCCAGCTGAGGCGGGAGACCAAGGGTCCCTTTCCACGTGCCACAGGAATCCTGGGACTCCTATCAAGTTTCACGAGGAGTCAGGCATCGTCTCCTTTGGAGGCACTGATCTCCACGTACCTCTGGAGTTTTCAAAGGATGTGAGGCCTCCGGTCGCGATGAGGTGGCGACTAGGTCTTACTCTGTGGTCTCCACAGGGGATTCAAACATCCTTTCGTCTTGGGAGATGCAAGACGAGCCTGCATTCAAGTCACTGCAGGGATATCCGGCCTTACTTGGCGTCAGGGCATCGCAGTGTCCATTCCACTTGAGGCCGCAAACTCAGGGTCCCTCTCACATACCTAGAGCTGAGAGAAGCCTCCTCTTGAGGTGCTTGTGGTAAGGTGGCATTCCTCTGGAGTCGAAGCCAGGGACTACCCTCTCATTTCGAGTTGATTTTTGGTCCACGGAGCTCTTTCTTGTTGCTACAGTGACCTCAGGATCTCTCTAGCCTTGAAACAGTGTTCTTGGGGTTTCTCTGGAGTGCCATTAAGGAAATCAAGGCTCCTTTCATGTGTGATGTGCAACACGGAATTGCTCTGCACGCAGTGCAGGGGAATCGGGCCTCATCTCGCGGCGAGGGGGAAGTCTCATGGTTTTTCTCGATTTGCGGTGGGAACCTGGGGTATATTCTCGAGTTACGACGGGGATGGCCCTTCCACCCACGTGTTTGTTCAGCGACGTCAGGACTCCTGCCTAGTTGCGAGGGACAACTCGGGATTCTCCTCGAGGCTTGGCAGGGCAATTGGGCCGCCTCTCCAGCTGAGGCGGGCGACCAAGGGTCCCTTTCCACGTGCCACAGGAATCCTGGGACTCCTATCAAGTTTCACGAGGAGTCAGGCATCGTCTCCTTCGGAGGCACTGATCTCCACGTACCTCTGGAGTTTTCAAAGGATGTGAGGCCTCCGGTCGCAATGAGGTGGGGAACTAGGCTTTTCTCGGTGGTCTCCACAGGGGATTCAGACATCCTTTCGTCTTGGGAGATGCAAGACAAGCCTGCATTCAAGTCACTGCAGGGATATCCGGCCTTATTTCGCGTCAGGGCTTCGCAGTGTCGATTCCACTTGAGGCCGCAAAATCAGGGTCCCTCTCACATACCTAGAGCTGAGAGAAGCCTCCTCTTGAGGTGCTTGTGGTAAGGTGGTATTCCTCTGGAGTCGAAGCCAGGGACTAACCTCTCATCTCGAGTTGATTTTTGTCCACGGAGCACTTTCTTGTTGCTACAGTGACCTCAGGATCCCTCTAGCCTTGAAACAGTGTTCTTGGGGTTTCTCTGGAGTGCCATCAAGGAAATCAAGGCTCCTTTCACGTGTGATGTGCAACACGGAATTGCTCTGCACACAGTGCAGGGGAATCGGGCCTCATCTCGCGGCGAGGGGGAAGTCTCATGGTTTTTCTCGAGTTGCGGCGGGAACCTGGGGTATATTTTCGAGTTACGACGGGGATGGCCCTTCCACACATGTGTTTGTTCAGCGACGTCAGGACTCCTGCCTAGTTGCGAGGGAAACTCGGGATTCTCCTCGAGGCTTGGCAGGGCAATTGGAACGCCTCTCCAGATGAGGCGGGAGACCAAGGGTCCCTTTCCATGTGCCACAGGAATCCTGGGACTCCTATCAAGTTTCACAAGGAGTCAGGCATCGTCTCCTTTGGAGGCACTGATCTCCGCGTACCTCTGGAGTTTTCAAAGGATGTGAGGCCTCCGGTCACGATGAGGTGGGGAACTAGGTCTTTCTCTGTGGTCTCCACAGGGGATTCAGACATCCTTTCGTATTGGGAGATGCAAGACGAGCCTGCATTCAAGTCACTGCAGGGATATCCGGCCTTATTTCGAGTCAGGGCATCGCGGTGTCCATTCCACTTGAGGCCGCAAACTCAGGGTCCCTCTCACATACCTAGAGTTGAGAGAAGCCTCCTCTTGAGGTGCTTGTGGTAAGGTGGTATTCCTCTGGAGTCGAAGCCAGGGACTAACCTCTCATCTCGAGTTGATTTTTGGTCCACGGAGCTCTTTCCTGTTGCTACAGTGACCTCAGGATGCCTCTAGCCTTGAAACAGTGTTCTTGGGGTTTCTCTGGAGTGCCATCAAGGAAATCAAGGCTCCTTTCATGTGTGATGTTCAACACGGAATTGCTCTGCACGCAGTGCAGGGGAATCGGGCCTCATCTCGCGGCGAGGGGGAAGTCTCATGGTTTTTCTCGAGATGCGGCGGGAACCTGAGGTATATTCTCGAGTTACGACGGGGATGGTCCTTCCACCCACGTATTTGTTCAGCGACATCAGGACCCCTGCCTAGTTGCGAGGGACAACTCGGGATTCTCCTCGAGGCATGGCAGAACAATTGGGACGCCTCTGCAGCTGAGGCGGGAGACCAAGAGTCCCTTTCCACGTGCCGCAGGAATCCTGGGACTCCTATCAAGTTTCACGAGGAGTCAGTCATCGTCTCCTTTGGAGGCACTGATCTCCGCGTACCTCTGGAGTTTTCAAAGGATGTGAGGCCTCCGGTCACGATGAGTTGGGGAACTAGGTCTTTCTCTGTGGTCTCCACAGGGGATTCAGTCATCCTTTCATTTTAGGAGATGCAGGACGAGCCTGCATAAAAGTCACTGCAGGGATATCCGGCCTTATTTCGAGTCAGGGCATCGCGGTGTCCATTCCACTTGAGGCCGCAAACTCAGGGTCCCTCTCACATACCTAGAGCTGAGAGAAGCCTCCTCTTGAGGTGCTTGTGGTAAGGTGGTATTCCTCTGGAGTCGAAGCCAGGGACTAACCTCTCATCTCGAGTTGATTTTTGGTCCACGGAGCTCTTTTGTGTTGCTACAGTGACCACAGGATCGCTCTAGCCTTGAAACAGTGTCCTTGGGGTTTCTCTGGAGTGCCATCAAGGAAATCAAGGCTCCTTTCATGTGTGATGTGCAACACGGAATTGCTCTGCACGCAGTCCAGGGGAATCGGGCCTCATCTCGCGGCGAGGGGGACGTCTCATGGTTTTTCTCGAGTTGCGGCGGGAACCTGGGGTATATTCTCGAGTTACGACGGGGATGGCCATTCCAGCCACGTGTTTGTTCAGCGACGTCAGGACTCCTGCCTAGTTGCGAGGGACAACTCGGGATTCTCCTCGAGGCTTGCAGGGCAATTGGGACGCCTCTCCAGCTGAGGCGGGAGACCAAGGGTCCCTTTCCACGTGCCACAGGAATCCTGGGACTCCTATCAAGTTTCACGAGGAGTCAGGCATCGTCTCCTTTGGAGGCACTGATCTCCACGTACCTCTGGAGTTTTCAAAGGATGTGAGGCCTCCGGTCGCGATGCGGTGGCGACTAGGTCTTTCTCTGTGGTCTCCACAGGGGATTCAGACATCCTTTCGTCTTGGGAGATGCAAGACGAGCCTGCATTCAAGTCACTGCAGGGATATCCGGCCTTACTTGGCGTCAGGGCATCGCAGTGTCCATTCCACTTGAGGCCGCAAACTCACGGTCCCTCTCACATACCTAGAGCTGAGAGAAGCCTCCTCTTGAGGTGCTTGTGGTAAGGTGGCATTCCTCTGGAGTCGAAGCCAGGGACTACCCTCTCATTTCGAGTTGATTTTTGGTCCACGGAGCTCTTTCTTGTTGCTACAGTGACCTCAGGATCCCTCTAGCCTTGAAACAGTGTTCTTTGGGTTTCTCTGGAGTGCCATCAAGGAAATCAAGGCTCCTTTCATGTGTGATGTGCAACACGAAATTGCTCTGCACACAGTGCAGGGGAATCGGGCCTCATCTCGCGGCGAGGGGGAAGTCTCATGGTTTTTCTCGAGTTGCGGCGGGAACCTGGGGTATATTCTCGAGTTACGACGGGGATGGCCCTTCCACACATGTGTTTGTTCAGCGACGTCAGGACTCCTGCCTAGTTGCGAGGGAAACTCGGGATTCTCCTCGAGGCTTGGCAGGGCAATTGGAACGCCTCTCCAGATGAGGCGGGAGACCAAGGGTCCCTTTCCATGTGCCACAGGAATCCTGGGACTCCTATCAAGTTTCACAAGGAGTCAGGCATCGTCTCCTTTGGAGGCACTGATCTCCGCGTACCTCTGGAGTTTTCAAAGGATGTGAGGCCTCCGGTCACGATGAGGTGGGGAACTAGGTCTTTCTCTGTGGTCTCCACAGGGGATTAAGACATCCTTTCGTTTTGGGATATGCAAGACGAGCCTGCATTCAAGTCAGTGCATGGATATCCGGCTTTATTTCGAGTCAGGGCATCGCAATGCCCATTCCACTTGAGGCCGCAAACTCAGGGTCCCTCTCACATACCTAGAGCTGCGAGAAGCCTCCTATTGAGGTGCTTGTGGTAAGGTTGTATTCCTCTGGAGTGGAAGCCAGGGACTAACCTCTCATCTCGAGTTGATTATTGGTCCACGGAGCTCTTTCCTGTTCCTACAGTGACCTCAGGATCGCTCTAGCCTTGAAACAGTGTTCTTGGGTTTTCTCTGGAGTGCCATCAAGGAAATCAAGGCTCCTTTCATGTTTGATGTGCAACTCGGAATTGTTTTGCATGCAGTGCAGGGGAATCGGGCCTCATCTCGCGCCGAGGGGGAAGTCTCATGGTTTTTCTCGAGTTGCGGCGGGAACCTGGTGTATATTCTCGAGTTACGACGGGAATGGTCCTTCCACCCACGTGTTTGTTCAGCGACGTCAGGACTCCTGCCTAGTTGCGAGGGACACCTCGGGATTCTCCTCGAGGCTTGGCAGGGCAATTGGGACGCCTCTCCACCTGAGGTGGGAGACCAAGTGTCCCTTTCCACGTGCCACAGGAATCCTGGAACTCCTATCAAGTTTCACGAGGAGTCAGGCATCGTCTCCTTAGGAGGCACTGATCTCCGTGTACCTCTGGAGTTTCAAAGGATGTGACGCCTCCGGTCACGATGAGGTGGGGAACTAGGTCTTTCTCTGTGGTCTCCACAGGGGATTCAGTCATCCTTTCGTCTTAGGAGATGCAGGACAAGCCTGCATAAAAGTCACTGCAGGGCTATCCGGCCTTATTTCGAGTCAGGGCATCGCAGTGTCGATTCCACTTGAGGCCGCAAACTCAGGGTCCCTCTCACATACCTAGAGCTGAGAGAAGCCTCCTCTTGAGGTGCTTCTGGTAAGGTGGTATTCCTCTGGAGTCGAAACCAGGGACTAACCTCTCATCTCGAGTTGATTTTTGGTCCACGGAGCTCTTTTGTGTGGCTACAGTGACCTCAGGATCGCTCTAGCCTTGAAACAGTGTTCTTGGGGTTTCTCTGGAGTGCCATCAAGGAAATCAAGGCTCCTTTCATGTGTGATGTGCAACACGGAATTGCTCTGCACGCAGTGCAGGGGAATCGGGCCTCATCCCGCGGGGAGGGGGACGTCTCATGGTTTTTCTCGAGTTGCGGCGGGAACCTGGGCTATATTCTCGAGTTACGACGGGGATGGCCATTCCAGCCTCGTGTTTGTTCAGCGAAGTCAGGACTCCTGCCTAGTTGCGAGGGACAACTCGGGATTCTCCTCGAGGCTTGCAGGGCAATTGGGACGCCTCTCCAGCTAAGGCGGGAGACCAAGGGTCCCTTTCCACGTGCCACAGGAATCCTGGGACTCCTATCAAGTTTCTTGAGGAGTCAGGCATCGTCTCCTTTGGAGGCACTGATCTCCACGTACCTCTGGAGTTTTCAAAGGATGTGAGGCCTCCGGTCGCGATGACGTGGCGACTAGGTCTTTCTCTGTGGTCTCCACAGGGGATTCAGACATCCTTTCGTCTTGGGAGATGCAAGACGAGCCTGCATTCAAGTCACTGCAGGGATATCCGGCCTTATTTCGCGTCAGGGCTTCGCAGTGTCGATTCCACTTGAGGCCGCAAAATCTGGGTCCCTCCCACATACCTAGAGCTGAGAGATGCCTCCTCTTGAGGTGCTTGTGGTAAGGTGGTATTCCTCTGGAGTAGAAGCCAGGGAACAACCTCACATCTCGAGTTGATTTTTGTCCACGGAGCACTTTCGTGTTGCTGCAGTGACCTCAGGATCCCTCTAGCTTTGAAACAGTGTTCTTGGGGTTTCTCTGGAGTGCCATCAAGGAAATCAAGGCTCCTTTCACGTGTGATGTGCAAAACGGAATTGCTCTGCACACAGTGCAGGGGAATATGGCCTCATCTCGCGGCGAGGGGGAAGTCTCATGGTTTTTCTCGAGTTGCGGCGGGAACCTGGGGTATATTCTCGAGTTACGACGGGGATGGCCCTTCCACACATGTGTTTGTTCAGCGACGTCAGGACTCCTGCCTAGTTGCGAGGGAAACTCGGGATTCTCCTCGAGGCTTGGCAGGGCAATTGGGACGCCTCTCCAGATGAGGTGGGAGACCAAGGGTCCCTTTCCATGTGCCACAGGAATCCTGGGACTCCTATCAAGTTTCACGAGGAGTCAGGCATCGTCTCCTTTGGAGGCACTGATCTCCGCGTACCTCTGGAGTTTTCAAAGGATGTGAGGCCTCCGGTCACGATGAGGTGGGGAACTAGGTCTTTCTCTGTGGTCTCCACAGGGGATTCAGACATCCTTTCGTATTGGGAGATGCAAGACGAGCCTGCATTCAAGTCACTGCAGGGATATCCGGCCTTACTTCGAGTCAGGGCATCGCAGTGTCCATTCCACTTGAGGCCGCAAACTCAGGGTCCCTCTCACATAGCTAGAGCTGAGAGAAGCCTCCTCTTGAGATGCTTGTGGTAAGGTGGTATTCCTCTGGAGTCGAAGCCAGGGACTAACCTCTCATCTCCAGTTGATTTTTGGTCCACGGAGCTCTTACTTGTTGCTACAGTGACCTCAGGATCGCTCTAGCCTTAAAACAGTGTTCTTGGGGTTTCTCTGGAGTGCCATCAAGGAAATCAAGGCTCCTTTAATGTGTGATGTGCAACACGGAATTGCTCTGCACGAAGTGCAGGGTAATCCGGCCTCATCTCGCGGCGAGGGGGAAGTCTCATGGTTTTTATCGAGTTGCGGCGGGAACCTGGGGTATATTCTCGAGTTACAACGGGGATGGCCCTTCCAGCCACGTGTTTGTTCAGCGACGTCAGGACTCCTGCCTAGTTGCGAGGGACAACTCGGGATTCTCCTCGAGGCTTGGCAGGGCAATTGGGACACTTCACCAGCTGAGGCGGAAGACCAAGCGTCCCTTTCCTCGTGCCACAGGAATCCTGGGACTCCTATGAAGTTTCACGAGGAGTCAGGCATCGTGTCCTTTGGAGGCACTGATCTCCGCGTACCTCTGGAGTTTCAAAGGATGTGACGCCTCCGGTCGCGATGAGGTGGGGAACTAGGTCTTTCTCTGTGGTCTCCACAGGGGATGCAGACATCCTTTCGTCTTGGGAGATGCAAGACGAGCCTGCATTCAAGTCACTGCAGGGATATCCGGCCTTATTTCGAGTCAGGGCATCGCAATGTCCATTCCACTTGAGGCCGCAAACTCAGGGTCCCTCTCACATACCTAGAGCTGAGAGAAGCCTCCTCTTGAGGTGCTGGTGGTAAGGTGGTATTCCTCTGGAGTCGAAGCCAGGGACTAACCTCTCATATCGAGTTGATTTTTGGTCCACGGAGCTCTTTCGTGTTGCTACAGTGACCTCAGGATCGCTCTAGCCTTGAAACAGTGTTCTTGGGTTTTCTCTGGAGTGCCATCAAGGAAATCAAGGCTCCTTTCATGTGTGATGTGCAACACGGAATTGCTCTGCACGCAGTGCAGGGGAATCGGGCCTCATCTCGCGGTGAGGGGGAAGTCTCATGGTTTTTCTCGAGATGCGGCGGGAACCTGAGGTATATTCTCGAGTTACGACGGGGATGGTCCTTCCACCCACGTATTTGTTCAGCGACGTCAGGACCCCTGCCTAGTTGCGAGGGACAACTCGGGTTTCTCCTCGAGGCATGGCAGAACAATTGGGACGCCTCTCCAGCTGAGGCGGGAGACCAAGAGTCCCTTTCCTCGTGCCGCAGGAATCCTGGGACTCCTATCAAGTTTCACGAGGAGTCAGGCATCGTCTCCTTTGGAGGCACTGATCTCCGCGTACCTCTGGAGTTTTCAAAGGATGTGAGGCCTCCGGTCGCCATGAAGTGGGGAACTAGGTCTTTCTCTGTGGTCTCCACAGGGGATTCAGACATCCTTTCGCCTTGGGAGATGCAAGACGAGCCTGCATTCAAGTCACTGCAGGGATATCCGGCCTTACTTCGAGTCAGGGCATCGCAGTGTCCATTCCACTTGAGGCCGCAAACTCAGGGTCCCTCTCACATACCTAGAGCTGAGAGAAGCCTCCTCTTGAGGTGCTTGTGGTAAGGTGGTATTTCTCTGCAGTCGAAGCCAGGGAGTAACCTCTCATCTCGAGTTGATTTTTGGTCCACAGAGCTCTTTCGTGTTGCTCCAGTGACCTCAGGATCGCTCTAGCCTTGAAACAGTATTCTTGGGGTTTCTCTGGAGTGCCATCAAGGAAATCAAGGCTCCTTTCATGTGTGATGTGCAACACGGAATTGCTCTGCACGCAGTGCAGGGGAATCGGGCCTCATCTCGCGGCGAGGGGGAAGTCTCATGGTTTTTCTCGAGTTGCGGCGGGAACCTGGGGTATATTCTCGAGTTACGTCGGGGATGGCCCTTCCACCCACGTGTTTGTTCAGCGACGTCAGGACTCCTGCCTAGTTGCGAGGGACAACTCGGGATTCTCCTCGAGGCTTGGCAGGGCAATTGGGACGCCTCTCCAGCTGAGGCGGGAGACCAAGGGTCCCTTTCCACGTGCCACAGGAATCCTGGGACTCCTATCAAGTTTCACGAGGAGTCAGGCATCATCTCCTTTGGAGGCACTGATCTCCACGTACCTCTGGGGTTTTCAAAGGATGTGAGGTCCGGTCGCCATGATGTGGGGAACTAGGTCTTTCTCTGTGGTCTCGACAGGGGATTCAGACATCCTTTCGCCTTGGGAGATGCAAGACGAGCCTGCATTCAAGTCACTGCAGCGATATCCGGCCTTACTTCGAGTCAGGGCATCGCAGTGTTCATTCCACTTGAGGCCGCAAACTCAGGATCCCTCTCACATACCTAGAGCTGAGAGAAGCCTCCTATTGAGGTGCTTGTGGTAAGGTGGTATTCCTCTGGAGTCGAAGCCAGGGACTACCCTCTCATCTCGAGTTGATTTTTGGTCCACGGAGCTCTTTCGTGTGGCTACAGTGAACTCAGGATCCCTCTAGCCTTGAAACAGTGTTCTTGGGGTTTCTCTGGAGTGTCATTAAGGAAATCAAGGCTCCTTTCATGTGTGATGTGCAACACGGAATTGCTCTGCACGCAGTGCAGGAGAATCGGGCCTCATCTCGCGGCAAGGGGGAAGTCTCATGGTTTTTCTCGAGTTGCGGCGGGAACCTGGGGTATATTCTCGAGTTACGACGGGGATGGCCCTTCCACCCACGTGTTTGTTCAGCGACGTCAGGACTCCTGCCTAGTTGCGAGGGACAACTCGGGATTCTCCTCGAGGCTTGGCAGGGCAATTGGGACGCCTCTCCAGCTGAGGCGGGAGACCAAGGGTCCCTTTCCACGTGCCACAGGAATCCTGGGACTCCTATCAAGTTTCACGAGGAGTCAGGCATCGTCTCCTTTGGAGGCACTGATCTCCACGTACCTCTGGAGTTTTCAAAGGATTTGAGGCCTCCGGTCGCGATGAGGTGGGGAACTAGGCTTTTCTCTGTGGTCTCCACAGGGGATTCAGACATCCTTTCGTCTTGGGAGATGCAAGACGAGCCTGCATTCAAGTCACTGCAGGGATATCCGGCCTTATTTCGAGTCAGGGCATCGCAGTGTCGATTCCACTTGAGGCCGCAAACTCAGGGTCCCTCTCACATAGCTAGAGCTGAGAGAAGCCTCCTCTTGAGGTGCTTGTGGTAAGGTGGTATTCCTCTGGAGTCGAAGCCAGGGACTAACCTCTCATCTCCAGTTGATTTTTGGTCCACGGAGCTCTTTCTTGTTGCTACAGTGACCTCAGGATCGCTCTAGCCTTAAAACAGTGTTCTTGGGGTTTCTCTGGAGTGCCATCAAGGAAATCAAGGCTCCTTTAATGTGTGATGTGCAACACGGAATTGCTCTGCACGAAGTGCAGGGTAATCCGGCCTCATCTCGCGGGGAGGGGGAAGTCTCATGGTTTTTATCGAGTTGCGGCGGGAACCTGGGGTATATTCTCGAGTTACAACGGGGATGGCCCTTCCAGCCACGTGTTTGTTCAGCGACGTCAGGACTCCTGCCTAGTTGCAAGGGACAACTCGGGATTCTCCTCGAGGCTTGGCAGGGCAATTGGGACACTTCACCAGCTGAGGCGGAAGACCAAGCGTCCCTTTCCTCGTGCCACAGGAATCCTGGGACTCCTATGAAGTTTCACGAGGAATCAGGCATCGTGTCCTTTGGAGGCACTGATCTCCGCGTACCTCTGGAGTTTCAAAGGATGTGACGCCTCCGGTCGCGATGAGGTGGGGAACTAGGTCTTTCTCTGTGGTCTCCACATTGGATGCAGACATCCTTTCGTCTTGGGAGATGCAAGACGAGCCTGCATTCAAGTCACTGCAGGGATATCCGGCCTTATTTCGAGTCAGGGCATCGCAATGTCCATTCCACTTGAGGCCGCAAACTCAGGGTCCCTCTCACATACCTAGAGCTGAGAGAAGCCTCCTCTTGAGGTGCTGGTGGTAAGGTGGTATTTCTCTGGAGTCGAAGCCAGGGACTAACCTCTCATATCGAGTTGATTTTTGGTCCACGGAGCTCTTCCGTGTTGCTACAGTGACCTCAGGATCGCTCTAGCCTTGAAACAGTGTTCTTGGGTTTTCTCTGGAGTGCCATCAAGGAAATCAAGGCTCCTTTCATGTGTGATGTGCAACACGGAATTGCTCTGCACGCAGTGCAGGGGAATCGGGCCTCATCTCGCGGTGAGGGGGAAGACTCATGGTTTTTCTCGAGATGCGGCGGGAACCTGAGGTATATTCTCGAGTTACGACGGGGATGGTCCTTCCACCCACGTATTTGTTCAGCGACGTCAGGACCCCTGCCTAGTTGCGAGGGCCAACTCGGGTTTCTCCTCGAGGCATGGCAGAACAATTGGGACGCCTCTCCAGCTGAGGCGGGAGACCAAGAGTCCCTTTCCACGTGCCGCAGGAATCCTGGGACTCCTATCAAGTTTCACGAGGAGTCAGTCATCGTCTCCTTTGGAGGCACTGATCTCCGCGTACCTCTGGAGTTTTCAAAGGATGTGAGGCCTCCGGTCGCCATGAGGTGGGGAACTAGGTCTTTCTCTGTGGTCTCCACAGGGGATTCAGAAATCCTTTCATCTTGGGAGATGCAAGACGAGCCTGCATTCAAGTCACTGCAGGGATATCCGGCCTTATTTCGAGTCAGGGCATCGCGGTGTCCATTCCACTTGAGGCCGCAAACTCAGGGTCCCTCTCACATAGCTAGAGCTGAGAGAAGCCTCCTCTTGAGGTGCTTGTGGTAAGGTGGTATTCCTCTGGAGTCGAAGCCAGGGACTAACCTCTCATCTCGAGTTGATTTTTGGTCCACGGAGCACTTTCGTGGGGCTACAGTGACCTCAGGATCCCTCTAGCCTTGAAACAGTGTTCTTGGGGTTTCTCTGGAGTGCCATCAAGGAAATCAAGGCTCCTTTCATGTGTGATGTGCAACACGGAATTGCTCTGCACGCAGTGCAGGGGAATCGGGCCTCATCTCGCGGCGAGGGGGAAGTCTCATGGTTTTTTTCGAGTTGCTGCGGGAACCTGGGGTATATTCTCGAGTTACGACGGGGATGGCCCGTCCACCCACGTGTTTGTTCAGCGACGTCAGGACTCCTGCCTAGTTGCGAGGGACAACTCTGGATTCTCCTCGAGGCTTGGCAGGGCAATTGGGACCCCGCTCCAAGTGAGGCGGTAGGCCAAGGGTCCCTTTCCACGTGCCACAGGAATCCTGGGACTCCTATCAAGTTTCACGAGGAGTCAGGCATCGTCTCCTTTGGAGGCACTGATCTCCGCGTCCCTCTGGAGTTTTCAAAGGATGTGAGGCCTCCGGTCGCCATGAGGGGGGAACTAGGTCTTTCTCTGTGGTCTTCACAGGGGATGCAGACATCCTTTCGTCTTGGGAAATGCAAGACGAGCCTGCATTCAAGTCACTGCAGGGATATCCGGCCTTATTTCGAGTCAGGGCATCGCAATGTCCATTCCACATGAGGCCGCAAACTCAGGGTCCCTCTCACATACCTAGAGCTGCGAGAAGCCTCCTCTTGAGGTGCTTGTGGTAAGGTGGTATTCCTCTGGAGTCGAAGCCAGGGACTAACCTTTCATCTCGAGTTGATTTTTGGTCCATGGAGCTCTTTCGTGTTGCTACAGTGACCTCAGGATCGCTCTAGCCTTGAAACAGTGTTCTTGGGGTTTCTCTGGAGTGCCATCAAGGAAATCAAGACTCCTTTCATGTGTGATGTGCAACACGAAATTGCTCTGCATGCAGTGCAGGGGAATCGGGCCTCATCTCGCGGGGAGGGGGAAGTCTCATGGTTTTTCTCGAGTTGCGGCGGGAACCTGGGGTATATTCTCGAGTTACGACGGGGATGGCCCTTCCACCCACGTGTTTGTTCAGCGACGTCAGGACTCCTGCCTAGTTGCGAGGGACAACTCGGGATTCTCCTCGAGGCTTGCAGGGCAATTGGGACGCCTCTCCAGCTGAGGCGGGAGACCAAGTGTCCCTTTCCACGTGCCACAGGAATCCTGGGACTCCTATCAAGTTTCACGAGGAGTCAGTCATTTTCTCCTTGGGAGGCACTGATATCTGCATACCTCTGGAGTTTTCAAAGGATGTGAGGCCCCCTGTCACGATTAGGTGTGGAACTAGGTCTTTCTCTGTGGTCTCCACAGGGGATTCAGACATCCTTTCGTCTTGGGAGATGCAAGACGAGCCTGCATTCAAGTCACTGCAGGGATATCCGGCCTTATTTCGAGTCAGGGCATCGCGGTGTCCATTCCACTTGAGGCCGCAAACTCAGGGTCCCACTCACATACCTAGAGCTGAGAGAAGCCTCCTCTTGAGGTGCTTGTGGTAAGGTGATATTCCTCTGGAGTCGAAGTCAAGGACTAACCTCTCATCTCTAGTTGATTTTTGGTCCACGGAGCTCTTTCGTGTGGCTACAGTGACCTCAGGATCCCTCTAGCCTTGAAACAGTGTTCTTGGGGTTTCTCTGGAGTGCCATCAAGGAAATCAAGGCTCTTTTCATGTGTGATGTGCAACACGGAATTGCTCTGCACGCAGTCACGGGAATCGGGCCTCATCTCGCGGCGAGGGGGAATTCTCATGGTTTTTCTCGAGTTGCGGCGGAAACCTGGGGTATATTCTCGAGTTACGACGGGGATGGCCCTTCTACACACGTGCTTGTTCAGCGACGTCAGGACTCCTGCCTAGTTGTGAGGGACAACTCGGGATTCTCCTCGAGGCTTGGCAGGGCAATTGGGACCCTTCTCCAGCTGAGGCGGGAGACCAAGGGTCCCTTTCCACGTGCCACAAGAATCCTGGGACTCCTATCAAGTTTCACGAGGAGTCAGGCATCGTTTCCTTTGGAGGCACTGATCTCCGCGTACCTCTGGAGTTTTCAAAGGATGTGAGGCCTCCGGTCGCGATGAGGTGGGGAACTAGGTCTTTCTCTGTGGTCTCCACAGGGGATTCAGACATCCTTTCGTTTTGGGATATGCAAGACGAGCCTGCATTCTAGTCAGTGCAGGGATATCCGGCCTTATTTCGAGTCAGGGCATCGCAATGTCCATTCCACTTGAGGCCGCAAACTCAGGGTCCCTCTCACATACCTAGAGCTGCGAGAAGCCTCCTATTGAGGTGCTTGTGGTAAGGTTGTGTTCCTCTGGAGTCGAAGCCAGGGACTAACCTCTCATCTCGAGTTGATTATTGGTCCACGGAGCTCTTTCGTGCTGCTACAGTGACCTCAGGATCGCTCTAGAATTGAAACAGTGTTCTTGGGGTTTCTCTGGAGTGCCATCAAGGAAATCAAGGCTCCTTTCATGTTTGATGTGTAACTCGGAATTGTTTTGCATGCAGTGCAGGGGAATCGGGCCTCATCTCGCGCCGAGGGGGAAGTCTCATGGTTTTTCTCGAGTTGCGGCGGGAACCTGGTGTATATTCTCGAGTTACGACGGGAATGGCCCTTCCACCCACGTGTTTGTTCAGCGACGTCAGGACTCCTGCCTAGTTGCGAGGGACAACTCGGGATTCTCCTCGAGGCTTGGCAGGGCAATTGGGACGCCTCTCCAGCTGAGGTGGGAGACCAAGTGTCCCTTTCCACGTGCCACAGGAATTCTGGAACTCCTATCAAGTTTCACGAGGAGTCAGGCATCGTCTCCTTTGGAAGCACTGATCTCCGTGTACCTCTGGAGTTTTCAAAGGATGTGAGGCCTCCGGTCACGATGAGGTGGGGAACTAGGTCTTTCTCTGTGGTCTCCACAGGGGATTCAGTCATCCTTTCGTCTTAGGAGATGCAGGAGAAGCCTGCATAAAAGTCACTGCAGGGCTATCCGGCCTTATTTCAAGTCAGGGCATCGCAGTGTCCATTCCACTTGAGGCCGCAAAATTAGGGTCCCTCTCACATACCTAGAGCTGAGAGAAGCCTCCTCTTGAGGTGCTTCTGGTAAGGTGGTATTCCTCTGGAGTCGAAACCAGGGACTAACCTCTCATCTCGAGTTGATTTTTGGTCCACGGAGCTCTTTTGTGTTGCTACAGTGACCTCAGGATCACTCTAGCCTTGAAACAGTGTTCTTGGGGTTTCTCTGGAGTGCCATCAAGGAAATCAAGGCTCCTTTCATGTGTGATGTGCAACACGGAATTGCTCTGCACGCAGTGCAGGGGAATCGGGCCTCATCCCGCGGGGAGGGGGACGTCTCATGGTTTTTCTCGAGTTGCGGCGGGAACCTGGGCTATATTCTCGAGTTACGACGGGGATGGCCATTCCAGCCACGTGTTTGTTCAGCGACGTCAGGACTCCTGCCTAGTTGCGAGGGACAACTCGGGATTCTCCTCGAGGCTTGCAGGGCAATTGGGACGCCTCTCCAGCTGAGGCGGGAGACCAAGGGTCCCTTTCCACGTGCCACAGGAATCCTGGGACTCCTATCAAGTTTCACGAGGAGTCAGGCATCGTCTCCTTTGGAGGCACTGATCTCCGCGTACCTCTGGAGTTTTCAAAGGATGTGAGGCCTCTGGTCGCGATGAGGTGGGGAACTAGGTCTTTCTCTGTGGTCTCCACAGGGGATTCAGACATTCTTTCGTCTTGTGAGATGCAAGACGAGCCTGCATTCAAGTCACTGCAGGGATATCCGGCCTTATTTCGAGTCAGGGCATCGCGGTGTCCATTCCACTTGAGGCCCCAAACTCAGGGTCGCTCTCACATACCTAGAGCTGAGAGAAGCCTCCTCTTGAGGTGCTTGTGGTAAGGTGGTATTCCTCTGGAGTCGAAGCCAGGGACTACCCTCTCATCTCGAGTTGATTTTTGGTCCACGGAGCTCTTTAGTGTTGCTACAGTGACCTTAGGATCCCTCTAGCCTTGAAACAGTGTTCTTGGGGTTTCTCTGGAGTGCCATCAAGGAAATCAAGGCTCCTCTCATGTGTGATGTGCAACACGGAATTGTTCTGCACGCAGTGCAGGGTATCGGGCCTCATTTTGCGGCGAGGGGGAAGTCTCATGGTTTTTCTCGACTTGCAATGGGAACCTGGGGTATATTCTCAAGTTATGACGGGGAAGGCCCTTCCACCCACGTGTTTGTTCAGCGACGTCAGACTCCTGCCTAGTTGCGAGGGACAACTCGGGATTCTCCTCGAGGCTTGGCAGGGCAATTGGGACGCCTCTGCAGCTGAGGCGGGAGACCAAGGGTCCCTTTCCACGTGCCACAGGAATCCTGGGACTCCTATCAAGTTTCACGAGGAGTCAGGCATCGTCTCCTTTGGAGGCACTGATCTCCGCGTACCTCTGGAGTTTTCAAAGGATGTGAGGCCTCCGGTCGCGATGAGGTGGGGAACTAGGTCTTTCTCTGTGGTCTCCACAGGGGATAGAGACAACCTTTCGTCTTGGGAGATGCAGGACGAGCCTGCATAAAAGTCACTGCAGGGATATCCGGCCTTATTTCGAGTCAGGGCATCGCGGTGTCCATTCCACTTGAGGCTGCAAACTCAGGGTCCCTCTCACATACCTAGAGCTGAGAGAAGCCTCCTCTTGAGGTGCTTGTGGTAAGGAGGTATTCCTCTGGAGTCGAAGCCAGGGACGAACCTCTCATCTCGAGTTGATTTATGATCCACGGAGCTCTTTCGTGTTGCTCCAGTGACCTCAGGATCCCTCTAGCCTTGAAACAGTGTTCTTGGGGTTTCTCTGGAGTGCCATTAAGGAAATCAAGGCTCCTTTCATGTTTGATATGCAATACGGAATTGCTCTGCATGCAGTGCAGGGGAATCGGGCGTCATCTCACAGCGAGGGGGAAGTCTCATGGTTTTTCTCGAGTTCCGGCGAGAACCTGGGGTATATTCACGAGTTACGACGGGGATGGCCCTTCCACCCACGTGTTTATTCAGCGACGTCAGGCCTCCTGCCTACTTGCTATTGACAGCTCGGGATTCTCCTCGAGGCTTGGCAGGGCAATTGGAACGCCTCTCCAGCTGAGGCCGGAGACCAAGGGTCCCTTTTAATGTGCCACAGGAATCCTGGGACTCCTATCAAGTTTCACGAGGAGTCAGGCATCGTCTCCTTTAGAGGCTCTGATCTCCGCGTACCTCTGGAGTTTTCAAAGGATGTGATGCCTCCGGTCGCGATGATGTGGGGAACTAGGTCTTTCTCTGTGGTCTCCACAGGGGATTCAGACAACCTATCGTCTTGGGAGATGCAAAACGAGCCTGCATTCAAGTCACTGCAGGGATATCCGGCCTTATTTCGAGTCAGGGCATCGCAGTGTCCATTCCACTTGAGGCCGCAAACTCAGGGTTCCTCTCACATACCTAGAGCTGAGAGAAGCCTCCTCTTGAGGTGCTTGTGGTAAGGTGGTATTCCTCTGGAGTCGAAGCCAGGGACTAACCTCTCATCTCGAGTTGATTTTTGGTCCACGGAGCTCTTTCATGTTGCTACAGTGACCTCAGGATCCCTCTAGCCTTGAAACAGTGTTCTTGGGCTTTCTCTGGAGTGCCATCAAGGAAATCAAGGCTCCTTTCATGTGTGATGTGCAACACGGAATTTCTCTGCACGCAGTGCAGGGGAATCGGGCCTCATCTCGCGGCGAGGGGGAAGTCTCATGGTTTTTCTCGAGTTGCGGCGGGATCCTGGGGTATATTCTCGAGTTACGATGGGGATGGCCCTTCCACACACGTGTTTGTTCAGCGACGTCAGGACTCCTGCCTAGTTGCGAGGGACAACTCGGGATTCTCCTCGAGGCTTGGCAGGGCAATTGGGACGCCTCTCCAGCTGAGGCGGGAGACCAAGGGTCCCCTTCCACGTGCCACAGGAATCCTGGGACTCCTATCACGTTTCACGAGGAGTCAGGCATCGTCTCCTTTGGAGGCACTGATCTCCGCGTACCTCTGGAGTTTTCAAAGGATGTGAGGCTTCCGGTCGCGATGTGGTGGGGAACTAGGTCTTTCTCTGTTTTCTCCACAAGGGATTCAGACAACCTTTCGTCTTGGGAAATGCAAGACGAGCCTGCATTCAAGTCACTGCTGGGATATCCGGCCTTATTTCGAGGCAGGGCTTCGCAGTGTCCATTCCACTTGAGGCCGCAAACTCAGGGTCCCTCTCACATACCTAAAGCTGAGAGAAGCCTCCTCTTGAGGTGCTTGTGGTAAGGTGGTATACCTCTGGAGTCGAAGCCAGGGACTAACCTCTCATCTCGAGTTGATTTTTGGTTCACGGAGTTCTTTCATGTTGCTACAGTGACCTCAGGATCCCTCTATCCTTGAAACAGTGTTCTTGGGGTTTCACTGGAGTGCCATCAAGGAAATCAAGGCTCCTTTCATGTGTGATGTGCAACACGGAATTGCTCTGCACGCAGTGCAGGGGAATCGGGCCTCATCTCGCGGCGAGGGGGAAGTCTCATGGTTTTTCTCGAGTTGCGGCGGCAACATGGGGTATATTCTCGAGTTACGACGGGAATGGCCCTTCCACACACGTGTTTGTTCAGCGACGTCAGGACTCCTGCCTAGTTTCGAGGGACAACTCGGGATTCTCCTCGAGGCTTGGCAGGGCAATTGGGACGCCTCTCCAGCTGAGGCGGGAGACCAAGGGTCCCTTTCCACGTGCCACAGGAATCCTGGGACTCCTATCAAGTTTCACGAGGAGTCAGGCATCGTCTCCTTTGGAGGCACTGATCTCCGCGTACCTCTGGAGTTTCAAAGGATGTGACGCCTCCGGTCGCGATGAGGTGGGGAACTAGGTCTTTCTCTGTGGTCTCCACAGGGGATGCAGACATCCTTTCGTCTTGGGAGATGCAAGACGAGCCTGCATTCAAGTCACTGCAGGGATATCCGGCCTTATTTCGAGTCAGGGCATCGCAATGTCCATTCCACTTGAGGCCGCAAACTCAGGGTCCCTCTCACATACCTAGAGCTGAGAGAAGCCTCCTCTTGAGGTGCTGGTGGTAAGGTGGTATTTCTCTGGAGTCGAAGCCAGGGACTAACCTCTCATATCGAGTTGATTTTTGGTCCACGGAGCTCTTCCGTGTTGCTACAGTGACCTCAGGATCGCTCTAGCCTTGAAACAGTGTTCTTGGGTTTTCTCTGGAGTGCCATCAAGGAAATCAAGGCTCCTTTCATGTGTGATGTGCAACACGGAATTGCTCTGCACGCAGTGCAGGGGAATCGGGCCTCATCTCGCGGTGAGGGGGAAGACTCATGGTTTTTCTCGAGATGCGGCGGGAACCTGAGGTATATTCTCGAGTTACGACGGGGATGGTCCTTCCACCCACGTATTTGTTCAGCGACGTCAGGACCCCTGCCTAGTTGCGAGGGCCAACTCGGGTTTCTCCTCGAGGCATGGCAGAACAATTGGGACGCCTCTCCAGCTGAGGCGGGAGACCAAGAGTCCCTTTCCACGTGCCGCAGGAATCCTGGGACTCCTATCAAGTTTCACGAGGAGTCAGTCATCGTCTCCTTTGGAGGCACTGATCTCCGCGTACCTCTGGAGTTTTCAAAGGATGTGAGGCCTCCGGTCGCCATGAGGTGGGGAACTAGGTCTTTCTCTGTGGTCTCCACAGGGGATTCAGAAATCCTTTCATCTTGGGAGATGCAAGACGAGCCTGCATTCAAGTCACTGCAGGGATATCCGGCCTTATTTCGAGTCAGGGCATCGCGGTGTCCATTCCACTTGAGGCCGCAAACTCAGGGTCCCTCTCACATAGCTAGAGCTGAGAGAAGCCTCCTCTTGAGGTGCTTGTGGTAACGTGGTATTCCTCTGGAGTCGAAGCCAGGGACTAACCTCTCATCTCGAGTTGATTTTTGGACCACGGAGCACTTTCGTGGGGCTACAGTGACCTCAGGATCCCTCTAGCCTTGAAACAGTGTTCTTGGGGTTTCTCTGGAGTGCCATCAAGGAAATCAAGGCTCCTTTCATGTGTGATGTGCAACACGGAATTGCTCTGCACGCAGTGCAGGGGAATCGGGCCTCATCTCGCGGCGAGGGGGAAGTCTCATGGTTTTTTTCGAGTTGCTGCGGGAACCTGGGGTATATTCTCGAGTTACGACGGGGATGGCCCGTCCACCCACGTGTTTGTTCAGCGACGTCAGGACTCCTGCCTAGTTGCGAGGTACAACTCTGGATTCTCCTCGAGGCTTGGCAGGGCAATTGGGACCCCGCTCCAAGTGAGGCGGTAGGCCAAGGGTCCCTTTCCACGTGCCACAGGAATCCTGGGACTCCTATCAAGTTTCACGAGGAGTCAGGCATCGTCTCCTTTGGAGGCACTGATCTCCGCGTACCTCTGGAGTTTTCAAAGGATGTGAGGCCTCCGGTCGCCATGAGGGGGGAACTAGGTCTTTCTCTGTGGTCTTCACAGGGGATGCAGACATCCTTTCGTCTTGGGAAATGCAAGACGAGCCTGCATTCAAGTCACTGCAGGGATATCCGGCCTTATTTCGAGTCAGGGCATCGCAATGTCCATTCCACATGAGGCCGCAAACTCAGGGTCCCTCTCACATACCTAGAGCTGCGAGAAGCCTCCTCTTGAGGTGCTTGTGGTAAGGTGGTATTCCTCTGGAGTCGAAGCCAGGGACTAACCTTTCATCTCGAGTTGATTTTTGGTCCATGGAGCTCTTTCGTGTTGCTACAGTGACCTCAGGATCGCTCTAGCCTTGAAACAGTGTTCTTGGGGTTTCTCTGGAGTGCCATCAAGGAAATCAAGACTCCTTTCATGTGTGATGTGCAACACGAAATTGCTCTGCACGCAGTGCAGGGGAATCGGGCCTCATCTCGCGGCGAGGGGGAAGTCTCATGGTTTTTCTCGAGTTGCGGCGGGAACCTGGTGTATATTCTCGAGTTACGACGGGGATGGCCCTTCCACCCACGTGTTTGTTCAGCGACGTCAGGACTCCTGCCTAGTTGCGAGGGACAACTCGGGATTCTCCTCGAGGCTTGCAGGGCAATTGGGACGCCTCTCCAGCTGAGGCGGGAGACCAAGTGTCCCTTTCCACGTGCCACAGGAATCCTGGGACTCCTATCAAGTTTCACGAGGAGTCAGTCATTTTCTCCTTGGGAGGCACTGATATCTGCATACCTCTGGAGTTTTCAAAGGATGTGAGGCCCCCTGTCACGATTAGGTGTGGAACTAGGTCTTTCTCTGTGGTCTCCACAGGGGATTCAGACATCCTTTCGTCTTGGGAGATGCAAGACGAGCCTGCATTCAAGTCACTGCAGGGATATCCGGCCTTATTACGAGTCAGGGCATCGCGGTGTCCATTCCACTTGAGGCCGCAAACTCAGGGTCCCACTCACATACCTAGAGCTGAGAGAAGCCTCCTCTTGAGGTGCTTGTGGTAAGGTGATATTCCTCTGGAGTCGAAGTCAAGGACTAACCTCTCATCTCTAGTTGATTTTTGGTCCACGGAGCTCTTTCGTGTGGCTACAGTGACCTCAGGATCCCTCTAGCCTTGAAACAGTGTTCTTGGGGTTTCTCTGGAGTGCCATCAAGGAAATCAAGGCTCTTTTCATGTGTGATGTGCAACACGGAATTGCTCTGCACGCAGTCACGGGAATCGGGCCTCATCTCGCGGCGAGGGGGAATTCTCATGGTTTTTCTCGAGTTGCGGCGGAAACCTGGGGTATATTCTCGAGTTACGACGGGGATGGCCCTTCTACACACGTGCTTGTTCAGCGACGTCAGGACTCCTGCCTAGTTGTGAGGGACAACTCGGGATTCTCCTCGAGGCTTGGCAGGGCAATTGGGACCCTTCTCCAGCTGAGGCGGGAGACCAAGGGTCCCTTTCCACGTGCCACAAGAATCCTGGGACTCCTATCAAGTTTCACGAGGAGTCAGGCATCGTTTCCTTTGGAGGCACTGATCTCCGCGTACCTCTGGAGTTTTCAAAGGATGTGAGGCCTCCGGTCGCGATGAGGTGGGGAACTAGGTCTTTCTCTGTGGTCTCCACAGGGGATTCAGACATCCTTTCGTTTTGGGATATGCAAGACGAGCCTGCATTCTAGTCAGTGCAGGGATATCCGGCCTTATTTCGAGTCAGGGCATCGCAATGTCCATTCCACTTGAGGCCGCAAACTCAGGGTCCCTCTCACATACCTAGAGCTGCGAGAAGCCTCCTATTGAGGTGCTTGTGGTAAGGTTGTGTTCCTCTGGAGTCGAAGCCAGGGACTAACCTCTCATCTCGAGTTGATTATTGGTCCACGGAGCTCTTTCGTGCTGCTACAGTGACCTCAGGATCGCTCTAGAATTGAAACAGTGTTCTTGGGGTTTCTCTGGAGTGCCATCAAGGAAATCAAGGCTCCTTTCATGTTTGATGTGTAACTCGGAATTGTTTTGCATGCAGTGCAGGGGAATCGGGCCTCATCTCGCGCCGAGGGGGAAGTCTCATGGTTTTTCTCGATTTGCGGCGGGAACCTGGTGTATATTCTCGAGTTACGACGGGAATGGCCCTTCCACCCACGTGTTTGTTCAGCGACGTCAGGACTCCTGCCTAGTTGCGAGGGACAACTCGGGATTCTCCTCGAGGCTTGGCAGGGCAATTGGGACGCCTCTCCAGCTGAGGTGGGAGACCAAGTGTCCCTTTCCACGTGCCACAGGAATTCTGGAACTCCTATCAAGTTTCACGAGGAGTCAGGCATCGTCTCCTTTGGAAGCACTGATCTCCGTGTACCTCTGGAGTTTTCAAAGGATGTGAGGCCTCCGGTCACGATGAGGTGGGGAACTAGGTCTTTCTCTGTGGTCTCCACAGGGGATTCAGTCATCCTTTCGTCTTAGGAGATGCAGGAGAAGCCTGCATAAAAGTCACTGCAGGGCTATCCGGCCTTATTTCAAGTCAGGGCATCGCAGTGTCCATTCCACTTGAGGCCGCAAAATTAGGGTCCCTCTCACATACCTAGAGCTGAGAGAAGCCTCCTCTTGAGGTGCTTCTGGTAAGGTGGTATTCCTCTGGAGTCGAAACCAGGGACTAACCTCTCATCTCGAGTTGATTTTTGGTCCACGGAGCTCTTTTGTGTTGCTACAGTGACCTCAGGATCACTCTAGCCTTGAAACAGTGTTCTTGGGGTTTCTCTGGAGTGCCATCAAGGAAATCAAGGCTCCTTTCATGTGTGATGTGCAACACGGAATTGCTCTGCACGCAGTGCAGGGGAATCGGGCCTCATCCCGCGGGGAGGGGAACGTCTCATGGTTTTTCTCGAGTTGCGGCGGGAACCTGGGCTATATTCTCGAGTTACGACGGGGATGGCCATTCCAGCCACGTGTTTGTTCAGCGACGTCAGGACTCCTGCCTAGTTGCGAGGGACAACTCGGGATTCTCCTCGAGGCTTGCAGGGCAATTGGGACGCCTCTCCAGCTGAGGCGGGAGACCAAGGGTCCCTTTCCACGTGCCACAGGAATCCTGGGACTCCTATCAAGTTTCACGAGGAGTCAGGCATCGTCTCCTTTGGAGGCACTGATCTCCGCGTACCTCTGGAGTTTTCAAAGGATGTGAGGCCTCCGGTCGCGATGAGGTGGGGAACTAGGTCTTTCTCTGTGGTCTCCACAGGGGATAGAGACACCCTTTCGTCTTGGGAGATGCAGGACGAGCCTGCATAAAAGTCACTGCAGGGATATCCGGCCTTATTTCGAGTCAGGGCATCGCGGTGTCCATTCCACTTGAGGCTGCAAACTCAGGGTCCCTCTCACATACCTAGAGCTGAGAGAAGCCTCCTCTTGAGGTGCTTGTGGTAAGGAGGTATTCCTCTGGAGTCGAAGCCAGGGACGAACCTCTCATCTCGAGTTGATTTATGATCCACGGAGCTCTTTCGTGTTGCTCCAGTGACCTCAGGATCCCTCTAGCCTTGAAACAGTGTTCTTGGGGTTTCTCTGGAGTGCCATTAAGGAAATCAAGGCTCCTTTCATGTTTGATATGCAATACGGAATTGCTCTGCATGCAGTGCAGGGGAATCGGGCGTCATCTCACAGCGAGGGGGAAGTCTCATGGTTTTTCTCGAGTTCCGGCGAGAACCTGGGGTATATTCACGAGTTACGACGGGGATGGCCCTTTCACCCACGTGTTTATTCAGCGACGTCCGGCCTCCTGCCTACTTGCTATTGACAGCTCGGGATTCTCCTCGAGGCTTGGCAGGGCAATTGGAACGCCTCTCCAGCTGAGGCCGGAGACCAAGGGTCCCTTTTAATGTGCCACAGGAATCCTGGGACTCCTATCAAGTTTCACGAGGAGTCAGGCATCGTCTCCTTTAGAGGCTCTGATCTCCGCGTACCTCTGGAGTTTTCAAAGGATGTGATGCCTCCGGTCGCGATGATGTGGGGAACTAGGTCTTTCTCTGTGGTCTCCACAGGGGATTCAGACAACCTATCGTCTTGGGAGATGCAAAACGAGCCTGCATTCAAGTCACTGCAGGGATATCCGGCCTTATTTCGAGTCAGGGCATCGCAGTGTCCATTCCACTTGAGGCCGCAAACTCAGGGTTCCTCTCACATACCTAGAGCTGAGAGAAGCCTCCTCTTGAGGTGCTTGTGGTAAGGTGGTATTCCTCTGGAGTCGAAGCCAGGGACTAACCTCTCATCTCGAGTTGATTTTTGGTCCACGGAGCTCTTTCATGTTGCTACAGTGACCTCAGGATCCCTCTAGCCTTGAAACAGTGTTCTTGGGCTTTCTCTGGAGTGCCATCAAGGAAATCAAGGCTCCTTTCATGTGTGATGTGCAACACGGAATTTCTCTGCACGCAGTGCAGGGGAATCGGGCCTCATCTCGCGGCGAGGGGGAAGTCTCATGGTTTTTCTCGAGTTGCGGCGGGAGCCTGGGGTATATTCTCGAGTTACGATGGGGATGGCCCTTCCACACACGTGTTTGTTCAGCGACGTCAGGACTCCTGCCTAGTTGCGAGGGACAACTCGGGATTCTCCTCGAGGCTTGGCAGGGCAATTGGGACGCCTCTCCAGCTGAGGCGGGAGACCAAGGGTCCCCTTCCACGTGCCACAGGAATCCTGGGACTCCTATCACGTTTCACGAGGAGTCAGGCATCGTCTCCTTTGGAGGCACTGATCTCCGCGTACCTCTGGAGTTTTCAAAGGATGTGAGGCTTCCGGTCGCGATGTGGTGGGGAACTAGGTCTTTCTCTGTTGTCTCCACAGGGGATTCAGACAACCTTTCGTCTTGGGAAATGCAAGACGAGCCTGCATTCAAGTCACTGCTGGGATATCCGGCCTTATTTCGAGGCAGGGCTTCGCAGTGTCCATTCCACTTGAGGCCGCAAACTCAGGGTCCCTCTCACATACCTAAAGCTGAGAGAAGCCTCCTCTTGAGGTGCTTGTGGTAAGGTGGTATACCTCTGGAGTCGAAGCCAGGGACTAACCTCTCATCTCGAGTTGATTTTTGGTTCACGGAGTTCTTTCATGTTGCTACAGTGACCTCAGGATCCCTCTATCCTTGAAACAGTGTTCTTGGGGTTTCACTGGAGTGCCATCAAGGAAATCAAGGCTCCTTTCATGTGTGATGTGCAACACGGAATTGCTCTGCACGCAGTGCAGGGGAATCGGGCCTCATCTCGCGGCGAGGGGGAAGTCTCATGGTTTTTCTCGAGTTGCGGCGGCAACATGGGGTATATTCTCGAGTTACGACGGGAATGGCCCTTCCACACACGTGTTTGTTCAGCGACGTCAGGACTCCTGCCTAGTTTCGAGGGACAACTCGGGATTCTCCTCGAGGCTTGGCAGGGCAATTGGGACGCCTCTCCAGCTGAGGCGGGAGACCAAGGGTCCCTTTCCACGTGCCACAGGAATCCTGGGACTCCTATCAAGTTTCACGAGGAGTCAGGCATCGTCTCCTTTGGAGGCACTGATCTCCGCGTACCTCTGGAGTTTTCAAAGGATGTGAGGCCTCTGGTCGCGATGAGGTGGGGAACTAGGTCTTTCTCTGTGGTCTCCACAGGGGATTCAGACATCCTTTCGTCTTGGGAGATGCAAGAGGAGCCTGCATTCAAGTCACTGCAGGGATATCCGGCCTTATTTCGAGTCAGGGCATCGCGGTGTCCATTCCACTTGAGGCCGCAAACTCAGGGTCCCTCTCACATACCTAGAGCTGAGAGAAGCCTCCTCTTGAGGTGCTTGTGGTAAGGTGGTATTCCTCTGGAGTCGAAGCTAGGGACCAACCTCTCATCTCGATTTGATTTTTGGTCCACGGAGCTCTTTCGTGTTGCTACAGTGACCTCAGGATCCCACTAGCCTTGAAACAGTGTTCTTTGGGTTTCTCTGGAGTGCCATCAAGGAAATCAAGGCTCCTTTCATGTTTGATGTGCAACACGGAATTGCTCTGCATGCAGTGCAGGGGAATCGGGCCTCATCTCGCGGCGAAGGGGAAGTCTCATGGTTTTTCTCGAGTTGCGGCGAGAACCTGGGGTATATTCTCGAGTTACGAGGGGGATGGCCCTTCCACCCAAGTGTTTGTTCAGCGACGTCAGGACTCCTGCCTAGTTGCGAGGGACAACTCGGGATTCTCCTCGGGGCTTGGCAGGGCAATTGGGACGCCTCTCCAGCTGAGGCGGGAGACCAAGTGTCCCTTTCCACGTGCCACAGGAATTCTGGAACTCCTATCAAGTTTCACGAGGAGTCAGGCATCGTCTCCTTTGGAGGCACTGATCTCCGAGTACCTCTGGAGTTTTCAAAGGATGTGACTCCTCCGGTCGCGATGAGGTGGGGAACTAGGTCTTTCTCTGTGGTCTCCACAGGGGATTCAGACAACCTTTCGTCTTGGGAGATGCAAGACGAGCCTGCATTCAAGTCACTGCAGGGATATCCGGCCTTATTTCGAGGCAGGGCATCGCCGTGTCCATTCCACTTGAGGCCGCAAACTCAGGGTCCCTATCACATACCTAGAGCTGAGAAAAGCCTCCTCTTGAGGTGCTTGTGGTAAGGTGGTATTCCTCTGGAGTCGAAGCCAGGGACTAACCTCTCATCTCGAGTTGATTTTTGGTCCACGGAGCTCTTTCGTGTTGCTACAGTGACCTCAGGATCCCTCTAGCCTTGAAACAGTGTTCTTGGGGTTTCTCTGGAGGGCCATCAAGGAAATCAAGGCTCCTTTCATGTGTGATGTGCAACACGGAATTGCTCTACACGCAGTGCAGGGGAATCGGGCCTCATCTCGTGGCGAGGGGGAAGTCTCATGGTTTTTCTCGAGTTGCGGCGGGAACCTGGGGTATATTCTCGAGTTACGACGGGGATGGCCCTTCCACCCACGTGTTTGTTCAGCGACATCAGGACTCCTGCCTAGTTGCGAGGGACAACTCGGAATTCTCCTCGAGGCTTGGCAGGGCAATTGGGACGCCTCTCCAGCTGAAGCGGGAGACCAAGGGTCCCTTTCTACGTGCCACAGGAATCCTGGGACTCCTATCAAATTTCACGAGTAGTCAGGCATCGTCTCCTTTGGAGACACTGATCTCCGCGTACCTCTGGAGTTTTCAAAGGATGTGAGGCATCCGGTCGCGATGAGGTGGGGAACTAGGCTTTTCTCTGTGGTCTCCACAGGGGATTCAGACATCCTTTCGTCTTGGGAGATGCAAGACGAGCCTGCATTTAAGTCACTGCAGGGATATCCGGCCTTACTTTGCGTCAGGGCATCACAGTGTCCATTCCACTTGAGGCCGCAAACTCAGGGTCCCTCTCACATACCTAGAGCTGAGAGAAGCCTCCTCTTGAGGTGCTTGTGGTAAGGTGGTATTCCTCTGGAGTCGAAGCCAGGGACTACCCTCTCATCTCGTGTTGATTTTTGGTCCACGGAGCACTTTCGTGTGGCTACAGTGACCTCAGGATCTCTCTAGCCTTGAAACAGTGTTCTCGGGGTTTCTCTGGAGTGCCATTAAGGAAATCAAGGCTCCTTTCATGTGTGATGTGCAACACGGAATTGCTCTGCACGCAGTGCAGGGGAATCGGGCTTCATCTCGCGGCGAGGGGGAAGTCTCATGGTTTTTCTCGATTTGCGGTGGGAACCTTGGGTATATTCTCGAGTTACGACGGGGATGGCCCTTCCACACACGTGTTTGTTCAGTGACGACAGGACTCCTGCCTAGTTGCAAGGGACAACTCGGGATTCTCCTCGAGGCTTGGCAGGGCAATTGGGACGCCTCTCCAGCTGAGGCGGGAGACCAAGGGTCCCTTTCCACGTGCCACAGGAATCCTGGGACTCCTATCAAGTTTCACGAGGAGTCAGGCATCGTCTCCTTTGGAGGCACTGATCTCCGCGTACCTCTGGAGTTTTCAAAGGATGTGAGGCCTCCGGTCACTATGAGGTCGGGAAGTAGGTCTTTATCTGTGGTCTCCACAGGGTATTCAGTCATCCTTTCGTCTTGGGAGATGCAAGACGAGCCTGCATTCAAGTCACTGCAGGGATATCCGGCCTTATTTCGAGTCAGGGCATCGTGGTGTCCATTCCACTTGAGGCCGCAAACTCAGGGTCCCTCTCACATACCTAGAGCTGAGAGAAGCCTCCTCTTGAGGTGCTTGTGGTAAGGTGGTATTCCTCTGGAGTCGAAGCCAGGGACTAACCTCTCATCTCGAGTTGATTTTTGGTCCACGGAGCTCTTTCGTGTTACTACAGTGACCTCAGGATCCCTCTAGCCTGGAAACAGTGTTCTTGGGGTTTCTCTGGAATGCCATCAAGGAAATCTAGGTTCCTTTCATGTGTGATGTGCAACACGGAATTGCTCTGCACGCAGTGCAGGGGAATCGGCCCTCATCTCCCAGCGAGGGGGAAGTCTCATGGTTTTTCTCGAGTTGCGGCGGGACCCTGAGGTATATTCTCGAGTTACGACGGGGATGGCCCTTCCACCCACGTGTTTGTTCAGCGACGTTAGGACTCCTGCCTAGTTGCGAGGGACAACTCGGGATTCTCCTCGAGGCTTGGCAGGGCAATTGGGCCGCCTCTCCAGCTGAGGGGGGAGACCAAGGGTCCCTTTCCACGTGCCACAGGAATCCTGGGACTCCTATCAAGTTTCACGAGGAGTCAGGCATCGTCTCCTTCGGAGGCACTGATCTCCACGTACCTCTGGAGTTTTCAAAGGATGTGAGGCCTCCGGTAGCAATGAGGTGGGGAATTAGGCTTTTCTCTGTGGTCTCCACAGGGGATTCAGACATCCTTTCGTCTTGGGAGATGCAAGACAAGCCTGCATTCAAGTCACTGCAGGGATATCCGGCCTTATTTCGCGTCAGGGCTTCGCAGTGTCGATTCCACTTGCGGCCGCAAAATCAGGGTCCCTCTCACATACCTAGAGGTGAGAGATGCCTCCTCTTGAGGTGCTTGTGGTAAGGTGGTATTCCTCTGGAGTCGAAGCCAGGGACTAACCTCTCATCTCGAGTTGATTTTTGTCCACGGAGCACTTTCCTGTTGCTACAGTGACCTCAGGATCCCTCTAGCCTTGAAACAGTGTTCTTGGGGTTTCTCTGGAGTGCCATCAAGGAAATCAAGGCTCCTTTCACGTGTGATGTGCAACACGGAATTGCTCTGCACACAGTGCAGGGGAATCGGGCCTCATCTCGCGGCGAGGGGGAAGTCTCATGGTTTTTCTCGAGTTGCGGCGGGAACCTGGGGTATATTCTCGAGTTACGACGGGGATGGCCCTTCCACACATGTGTTTGTTCAGCGACGTCAGGACACCTGCCTAGTTGCGAGGGAAACTCGGGATTCTCCTCGAGGCTTGGCAGGGCAATTGGGACGCCTCTCCAGATGAGGCGGGAGACCAAGGGTCCCTTTCCATGTGCCACAGGAATCCTGGGACTCCTATCAAGTTTCACAAGGAGTCAGGCATCGTCTCCTTTGGAGGCACTGATCTCCGCGTACCTCTGGAGTTTTCAAAGGATGTGAGGCCTCCGGTCACGGTGAGGTGGGGAACTAGGTCTTTCTCTGTGGTCTCCACAGGGGATTCAGACATCCTTTCGTATTGGGAGATGCAAGACGAGCCTGCATTCAAGTCACTGCAGGGATATCCGGCCTGATTTCGAGTCAGGGCATCGCGGTGTCCTTTGCACTTGAGGCCGCAAACTCAGGGTCCCTCTCACATACCTAGAGTTGAGAGAAGCCTCCTCTTGAGGTGCTTGTGGTAAGGTGGTATTCCTCTGGAGTCGAAGCCAGGGACTAACCTCTCATCTCGAGTTGATTTTTGGTCCACGGAGCTCTTTCCTGTTGCTACAGTGACCTCAGGATGCCTCTAGCCTTGAAACAGTGTTCTTGGGGTTTCTCTGGAGTGCCATCAAGGAAATCAAGGCTCCTTTCATGTGTGATGTGCAACACGGAATTGCTCTGCACGCAGTGCAGGGGAATCGGGCCTCATCTCGCGGCGAGGGGGAAGTCTCATGGTTTTTCTCGAGATGCGGCGGGTACCTGAGTTATATTCTCGAGTTACGACGGGGATGGTCCTTCCACCCACGTGTTTGTTCAGCGACGTCAGGACCCCTGCCTAGTTGCGAGGGACAACTCGGGATTCTCCTCGAGGCTTGGCAGAACAATTGGGATGCCTCTCCAGTTGAGGCGGGACACCAAGAGTCCCTTTCCACGTGCCGCAGGAATCCTGGGACTCCTATCAAGTTTCACGAGGAGTCAGGCATCGTCTCCTTTGGAGGCACTGATCTCCGCGTACCTCTGGAGTTTTCAAAGGATGTGAGGCCTCCGGTCGCCATGAGGTGGGGAACTAGGTCTTTCTCTGTGGTCTCCACAGGGGATTCAGACATCCTTTCGTCTTGGGAGATGCAAGACGAGCCTGCATTCAAGTCACTGCAGGGATATCCGGCCTTATTTCGAGTCAGGGCATCGCGGTGTCCATTCCACTTGAGATCGCAAACTCAGGGTCCCTCTCACATACCTAGAGCTGAGAGAAGCCTCCTCTTGAGGTGCTTGTGGTAAGGTGGTATTCCTCTGGAGTCGAAGCCAGGGACTAACCTCTCATCTCGAGTTGATTTTTGGTCCACGGAACACTTTCGTGGGGCTACAGTGACCTCAGGATCCCTCTAGCCTTGAAACAGTGTTCTTGGGGTTTCTCTGGAGTGCCATCAAGGAAATCAAGGCTCCTTTCATGTTTGATGTGCAACACGGAATTGCTCTGCACGCAGTCCAGGGGAATCGGGCCTCATCTCGCGGCGAGGGGGAAGTTTCATGGTTTTTTTCGAGTTGCGGCGGGAACCTGGGGTATATTCTCGAGTTACGACGGGGATGGCCCTTCCACCCACGTGTTTGTTCAGCGACGTCAGGACTCCTGCCTAGTTGCGAGGGACAACTCGGGATTCTCCTCGAGGCTTGGCAGGGCAATTGGGACGCCTCTCCAGCTGAGGTGGGAGACCAAGGGTCCCTTTCCACGTGCCACAGGAATCCTGGGACTCCTATCAAGTTTCACGAGGAGTCAGGCATCGTCTCCTTTGGAGGCACTGATCTCTGCGTACCTCTGGAGTTTTCAAAGGATGTGAGGCTTCCGGTCGCGATGAGGTGGGGAACTAGGTCTTTCTCTGTGGTCTCCACATGGGATTCAGACATCCTTTCGTTTTGGGATATGCAAGACGAGCCTGCATTCAAGTCAGTGCAGGGATATCCGGCCTGATTTCGAGTCAGGGCATCGCGGTGTCCATTCCACTTGAGGCCGCAAACTCAGGGTCCCTCTCACATACCTAGAGTTGAGAGATGCCTCCTCTTGAGGTGCTTGTGGTAAGGTGGTATTCCTCTGGAGTCGAAGCCAGGGACTAACCTCTCATCTCGAGTTGATTTTTGGTCCACGGAGCTCTTTCCTGTTGCTACAGTGACCTCGGGATCCCTCTAGCCTTGAAACAGTGTTCTTGGGGTTTCTCTGGAGTGCCATCAAGGAAATCAAGGCTCCTTTCATGTGTGATGTGCAACACGGAATTGCTCTGCACGCAGTGCAGGGGAATCGGGCCTCATCTCGCGGCGAGGGGGAAGTCTCATGGTTTTTCTCGAGATGCGGCGGGAACCTGAGGTATATTCTCGAGTTACGACGGGGATGGTCCTTCCACCCACGTGTTTGTTCAGCGACGTCAGGACCCCTGCCTAGTTGCGAGGGACAACTCGGGATTCTCCTCGAGGCTTGGCAGAACAATTGGGACGCCTCTCCAGCTGAGGCGGGACACCAAGAGTCCCTTTCCACGTGCCGCAGGAATCCTGGGACTCCTATCAAGTTTCACGAGGAGTCAGGCATCGTCTCCTTTGGAGGCACTGATCTCCGCGTACCTCTGGAGTTTTCAAAGGATGTGAGGCCTCCGGTCGCCATGAGGTGGGGAACTAGGTCTTTCTCTGTGGTCTCCACAGGGGATTCAGACATCCTTTCGTCTTGGGAGATGCAAGACGAGCCTGCATTCAAGTCACTGCAGGGATATCCGGCCTTATTTCGAGTCAGGGCATCGCGGTGTCCATTCCACTTGAGATCGCAAACTCAGGGACCCTCTCACATACCTAGAGCTGAGAGAAACCTCCTCTTGAGGTGCTTGAGGTAAGGTGGTATTCCTCTGGAGTCGAAGCCAGGGACTAACCTCTCATCTCGAGTTGATTTTTGGTCCACGGAGCACTTTCGTGGGGCTACAGTGATCTCAGGATCCCTCTAGCCTTGAAACAGTGTTCTTGGGGTTTCTCTGGAGTGCCATCAAGGAAATCAAGGCTCCTTTCATGTTTGATGTGCAACACGGAATTGCTCTGCACGCAGTGCAGGGGAATCGGGCCTCATCTCGCGGCGAGGGGGAAGTCTCATGGTTTTTTTCGAGTTGCGGCGGGAACCTGGGGTATATTCTCGAGTTACGACGGGGATGGCCCTTCCACCCACGTGTTTGTTCAGCGACGTCAGGACTCCTGCCTAGTTGCGAGGGACAACTCGGGATTCTCCTCGAGGCTTGGCAGGGCAATTGGGACCCCTCTCCAGGTGAGGCGGTAGGCCAAGGGTCCGTTTCCACGTGCCACAGGAATCCTGGGACTCCTATCAAGTTTCACGAGGAGTCAGGCATCGTCTCCTTTGGAGGCACTGATCTCCGCGTACCTCTGGAGTTTTCAAAGGATGTGAGGCCTCCGGTCGCGATGAAGTGGGGAACTAGGTCTTTCTCTGTGGTCTCCACAGGGGATTCAGACATCCTTTCGTTTTGGGATATGCAAGACGAGCCTGCATTCAAGTCAGTGCAGGGATATCCGGCCTTATTTCGAGTCAGGGCATCGCAATGTCCATTCCACTTGAGGCCGCAAACTCAGGGTCCCTCTCACATACCTAGAGCTGAGAGAAGCCTCCTATTGAGGTGCTTGTGGTAAGGTTGTATTCCTCTGGAGTCGAAGCCAGGGACTAACCTCTCATCTCGAGTTGATTTTTGGTTCACGGAGCTCTTTCGTGTTGCTACAGTGACCTCAGGATCGCTCTAGCCTTGAAACAGTGTTCTTGGGGTTTCTCTGGATTGCCATCAAGGAAATCAAGGCTCCTTTCATGTTTGATGTGCAACACGGAATTGTTTTGCATGCAGTGCAGGGGAATCAGGCCTCATCTCGCGGCGAGGGGGAAGTCTCAGGGTTTTTCTCGAGTTGCGGCGGGAACCTGGTGTATATTCTCGAGTTACGACGGGAATGGCCCTTCCACCCACGTGTTTGTTCAGCGACGTCAGGACTCCTGCCTAGTTGCGAGGGACAACTCGGGATTCTCCTCGAGGCTTGGCAGGGCAATTGGGACGCCTCTCCAGCTGAGGTGGGAGACCAAGTGTCCCTTTCCACGTGCCACAGGAATCCTGGGACTCCTATCAAGTTTCACGAGGAGTCAGGCATCGTCTCCTTTGGAGGCACTGATCTCCGCGTACCTCTGGAGTTTTCAAAGGATGTGAGGCCTCCGGTCACGATGAGGTGGGGAACTAGGTCTTTCTCTGTGGTCTCCACAGGGGATTCAGTCATCCTTTCATCTTAGGAGATGCAGGACATGCCTGCATAAAAGTCACTGCAGGGATATCCGGCCTTATTTCGAGTCAGGGCATCGCGGTGTCCATTCCACTTGAGGCCGCAAACTCAGGGTCCCTCTCACATACCTAGAGCTGAGAGAAGCCTCCTCTTGAGGTGCTTGTGGTAAGGTGGTATTCCTCTGGAGTCGAAGCCAGGGACTAACCTCTCATCTCGAGTTGATTTTTGGTCCACGGAGCTCTTTTGTGTTGCTACAGTGACCACAGGATCGCTCTAGCCTTGAAACAGTGTCCTTGGGGTTTCTCTGGAGTGCCATCAAGGAAATCAAGGCTCCTTTCATGTGTGATGTGCAACACGGAATTGCTCTGCACGCAGTGCAGGGGAATCGGGCCTCATCTCGCGGCGAGGGGGACGTCTCATGGTTTTTCTCGAGTTGCGGCGGGAACCTGGGCTATATTCTCGAGTTACGACGGGGATGGCCCTTCCAGCCACGTGTTTGTTCAGCGACGTCAGGACTCCTGCCTAGTTGCGAGGGACAACTCGGGATTCTCCTCGAGGCTTGCAGGGCAATTGGGACGCCTCTCCAGCTGAGGCGGGAGACCAAGGGTCCCTTTCCACGTGCCACAGGAATCCTGGGACTCCTATCAAGTTTCACGAGGAGTCAGGCATCGTCTCCTTTGGAGGCACTGATCTCCACGTACCTCTGGAGTTTTCAAAGGATGTGAGGCCTCCGGTCGCGATGAGGTGGCGACTAGGTCTTTCTCTGTGGTCTCCACAGGGGATTCAGACATCCTTTCGTCTTGGGAGATGCAAGACGAGCCTGCATTCAAGTCACTGCAGGGATATCCGGCCTTACTTGGCGTCAGGGCATCACAGTGTCCATTCCACTTGAGGCCGCAAACTCAGGGTCCCTCTCACATACCTAGAGCTGAGAGAAGCCTCCTCTTGAGGTGCTTGTGGTAAGGTGGCATTCCTCTGGAGTCGAAGCCAGGGACTACCCTCTCATCTCGAGTTGATTTTTGGTCCACGGAGCTCTTTCGTGTTACTACAGTGACCTCAGGATCCCTCTAGCCTGGAAACAGTGTTCTTGGGGTTTCTCTGGAGTGCCATCAAGGAAATCAAGGCTCCTTTCGTGTGTGATGTGCAACACGGAATTGCTCTGCACGCAGTGCAGGGGAATCGGGCCTCATCTCGCGGCGAGGGGGAAGTCTCATGGTTTTTCTCGATTTGCGGTGGGAACCTGGGGTATATTCTCGAGTTACGACGGGGATGGCCCTTCCACCCACGTGTTTGTTCAGCGACGTCAGGACTCCTGCCTAGTTGCGAGGGACAACTCGGGATTCTCCTCGAGGCTTGGCAGGGCAATTGGGCCGCCTCTCCAGCTGAGGCGGGAGACCAAGGGTCCCTTTCCACGTGCCACAGGAATCCTGGGACTCCTATCAAGTTTCACGAGGAGTCAGGCATCGTCTCCTTTGGAGGCACTGATCTCCACGTACCTATGGAGTTTTCAAAGGATGTGAGGCCTCCTGTCGCAATGAGGAAGGGAACTAGGCTTTTCTCTGTGGTCTCCACAGGGGATTCAGACATCCTTTCGTCTTGGGAGATGCAAGACAAGCCTGCATTCAAGTCACTGCAGGGATATCCGGCCTTATTTCGCGTCAGGGCTTCGCAGTGTCGATTCCACTTGAGGCCGCAAAATCAGCGTCTCTCTCACATACCTAGAGCTGAGAGATGCCTCCTCTTGAGGTGCTTGTGGTAAGGTGGTATTCCTCTGGAGTAGAAGCCAGGGACTAACCTCTCATCTCGAGTAGATTTTTGTCCACGGAGCACTTTCGTGTTGCTACAGTGACCTCAGGATCCCTCTAGCTTTGAAACAGTGTTCTTGGGGTTTCTCTGGAGTGCCATCAAGGAAATCAAGGCTCCTTTCACGTGTGATGTGCAACACGGAATTGCTCTGCACACAGTGCAGGGGAATCGGGCCTCATCTCGCGGCGAGGAGGAAGTCTCATGGTTTTTCTCGAGTTGCGGCGGGAACCTGGGGTATATTCTCGAGTTACGACGGGGATGGCCCTTCCACACATGTGTTTGTTCAGCGACGTCAGGACTCCTGCCTAGTTGCGAGGGAAACTCGGGATTCTCCTCGAGGCTTGGCAGGGCAATTGGGACGCCTCTCCAGATGAGGCGGGAGACCAAGGGTCCCTTTCCATGTGCCACAGGAATCCTGGGACTCCTATCAAGTTTCCCGAGGAGTCAGGCATCGTCTCCTTTGGAGGCACTGATCTCCGCGTACCTCTGGAGTTTTCAAAGGATGTGAGGCCTCCGGTCACGATGAGGTGGGGAACTAGGTCTTTCTCTGTGGTCTCCACAGGGGATTCAGACATCCTTTCGTCTTGGGAGATGCAAGACGAGCCTGCATTCAAGTCACTGCAGGGATATCCGGCCTTACTTCGAGTCAGGGCATCGCAGTGTCCATTCCACTTGAGGCCGCAAACTCAGGGTCCCTCTCACATACCTAGAGCTGAGAGAAGCCTCCTCTTGAGGTGCTTGTGGTAAGGTGGTATTCCTCTGGAGTCGAAGCCAGGGACTAACCTCTCATCTCGAGTTGAGTTTTGGTCCACGGAGCTCTTTCGTGTTGCTACAGTGACCTCAGGATCGCTCTAGCCTTAAAACAGTGTTCTTGGGGATTCTCTGGAGTGCCATCAAGGAAATCAAGACTCCTTTCACGTGTGATGTGCAACACAAAATTGCTCTGCACGCAGTGCAGGGGAATCGGGCCTCATCTCGCGGCGAGGGGGAAGTCTCATGGTTTTTCTCGAGTTGCGGCGGGAACCTGGGGTATATTCTCGAGTTACGACGGGGATGGCCCTTCCACCCACGTGTTTGTTCAGCGACGTCAGGACTCCTGCCTAGTTGCGAGGGACAACTCGGGATTCTCCTCGAGGCTTGGCAGGGCAATTGGGACGCCTCTCCAGCTGAGGCGGGAGACCAAGGGTCCCTTTCCCCGTGCCACAGGAATTCTGGGACTCCTATCAAGTTTCACGAGGAGTCAGGCATCGTCTCCTTTGGAGGCACTGATCTCCACGTACCTCTGGAGTTTTCAAAGGATTTGAGGCCTCCGGTCGCGATGAGGTGGGGAACTAGGCTTTTCTCTGTGGTCTCCACAGGGGATTCAGACATCCTTTCGTCTTGGAGATGCAAGACGAGCCTGCATTCAAGTCACTGCAGGGATATCCGGCCTTATTTCGAGTCAGGGCATCGCAGTGTCGATTCCACTTGAGGCCGCAAACTCAGGGTCCCTCTCACATAGCTAGAGCTGAGAGAAGCCTCCTCTTGAGGTGCTTGTGGTAAGGTGGTATTCCTCTGGAGTCGAAGCCAGGGACTAACCTCTCATCTCCAGTTGATTTGTGGTCCACGGACCTCTTTCGTGTTGCTACAGTAACCTCAGGATCGCTCTAGCCTTAAAACAGTGTTCTTGGGGTTTCTCTGGAGTGCCATCAAGGAAATCAAGGCTCCTTTAATGTGTGATGTGCAACACGGAATTGCTCTGCACGCAGTGCAGGGTAATCCGGCCTCATCTCGCGGCGAGGGGGAAGTCTCATGGTTTTTATCGAGTTGCGGCGGGAACCTGGGGTATATTCTCGAGTTACAACGGGGATGGCCCTTCCAGCCACGTGTTTGTTCAGCGACGTCAGGACTCCTGCCTAGTTGCGAGGGACAACTCGGGATTCTCCTCGAGGCTTGGCAGGGCAATTGGGACACTTCACCAGCTGAGGTGGAAGACCAAGCGTCCCTTTCCTCGTGCCACAGGAATCCTGGGACTCCTATGAAGTTTCACGAGGAGTCAGGCATCGTGTCCTTTGGAGCCACTGATCTCCGTGTACCTCTGGAGTTTCAAAGGATGTGACGCCTCCGGTCGCGATGAGGTGGGGAACTAGGTCTTTCTCTGTGGTCTCCACAGGGGATTCAGACATCCTTTCGTCTTGGGAGATGCAAGACGAGCCTGCATTCAAGTCACTGCAGGGATATCCGGCCTTATTTCGAGTCAGGGCATCGCAATGTCCATTCCACTTGAGGCCGCAAACTCAGGGTCCCTCTCACATACCTAGAGCTGAGAGAAGCCTCCTCTTGAGGTGCTGGTCGTAAGGTGGTATTCCTCTGGAGTCGAAGCCAGGGACTAACCTCTCATCTCGAGTTGATTTTTGGTCCACGGAGCTCTTTCGTGTTGCTACAGTGACCTCAGGATCGCTCTAGCCTTGAAACAGTGTTCTTGGGTTTTCTCTGAAGTGCCATCAAGGAAATCAAGGCTCCTTTCATGTGTGATGTGCAACACGGAATTGCTCTGCACGCAGTGCAGGGGAATCGGGCCTCATCTCGCGGCGAGGGGGAAGTCTCATGGTTTTTCTCGAGTTGCGGCGGGAACCTGGGGTATATTCTCGAGTTACGACGGGGATGGCCCTTCCACACACGTGTTTGTTCAGCGACGTCAGGACTCCTGCCTAGTTGCGAGGGAAACTCGGGATTCTCCTCGAGGCTTGGCAGGGCAATTGGAACGCCTCTCCAGATGAGGCGGGAGACCAAGGGTCCCTTTCCATGTGCCACAGGAATCCTGGGACTCCTATCAAGTTTCACGAGGAGTCAGGCATCGTCTCCTTTGGAGGCACTGATCTCCGCGTACATCTGGAGTTTTCAAAGGATGTGAGGCCTCCGGTCGCCATGAGGTGGGGAACTAGGTCTTTCTCTGTGGTCTCCACAGGGGATTCAGACATCCTTTCGTCTTGGGAGATGCAAGACGAGCCTGCATTCAAGTCACTGCAGGGATATCCGGCCTTATTTCGAGTCAGGGCATCGCGGTGTCCATTCGACTTGAGATGGCAAACTCAAGGTCCCTCTCACATACCTAGAGCTGAGAGAAGCCTCCTCTTGAGTTGCTTGTGGTAAGGTGGTATTCCTCTGGAGTCGAAGCCAGGGACTAACCTCTCATCTCGAGTTGATTTTTGATCCACGGAGCACTTTCGTGGGGCTACAGTGACCTCAGGATCGCTCTAGCCTTGAAACAGTGTTCTTGGGGTTTCTCTGGAGTGCCATTAAGGAAATCAAGGCTCCTTTCATGTTTGATGTGCAACACGGAATTGCTCTGCACGCAGTGCAGGGGAATCGGGCCTCATCTCGCGGCGAGGGGGAAGTCTCATGGTTTTTTTCGAGTTGCGGCGGGAACCTGGGGTATATTCTCGAGTTACGACGGGGATGGCCCTTCCACCCACGTGTTTGTTCAGCGACGTCAGGACTCCTGCCTAGTTTCGAGGGACAACTCGGGATTCTCCTCGAGGCTTGGCAGGGCAATTGGGACCCCTCTCCAGGTGAGGCGGTAGGCCAAGGGTCCGTTTCCACGTGCCACAGGAATCCTGGGACTCCTATCAAGTTTCACGAGGAGTCAGGCATCGTCTCCTTTGGAGGCACTGATCTCCGCGTACCTCTGGAGTTTTCAAAGGATGTGAGGCCTCCGGTCGCGATGGGGTGGGGAACTAGGTCTTTCTCTGTGGTCTCCACAGGGGATTCAGACATCCTTTCGTTTTGGGAGATGCAAGACGAGCCTGCATTCAAGTCAGTGCAGGGATATCCGGCCTTATTTCGAGTCAGGGCATCGCAATGTCCATTCCACTTGAGGCCGCAAACTCAGGGTCCCTCTCACATACCTAGAGCTGAGAGAAGCCTCCTCTTGAGGTGCTTGTGGTAAGGTGGTATTCCTCTGGAGTCGAAGCCAGGGACTAACCTCTCATCTCGAGTTGATTTTTGGTCCACGGAGCTCTTTTGTGTTGCTACAGTGACAACAGGATCGCTCTAGCCTTGAAACAGTGTCCTTGGGGTTTCTCTGGAGTGCCATCAAGGAAATCAAGGCTCCTTTCATGTGTGATGTGCAAGACGGAATTGCTCTGCACGCAGTGCAGGGGAATCGGGCCTCATCTCGCGGCGAGGGGGAAGTCTCATGGTTTTTCTCGAGTTGCGGCGGGAACCTGGCCTATATTCTCGAGTTACGACGGGGATGGCCCTTCCAGCCACGTGTTTGTTCAGCGACGTCAGGACTCCTGCCTAGTTGAGAGGGACAACTCGGGATTCTCCTCGAGGCTTGCAGGGCAATTGGGACGGCTCTCCAGCTGAGGCGGGAGACCAAGGGTCCCTTTCCACGTGCCACAGGAATCCTGGGACTCCTATCAAGTTTCACGAGGAGTCAGGCATCGTCTCCTTTGAAGGCACTGATCTCCACGTACCTCTGGAGTTTTCAAAGGATGTGAGGCCTCCGGTCGCGATGAGGTGGCGACTAGGTCTTTCTCTGTGGTCTCCACAGGGGATTCAGACATCCTTTCGTCTTGGGAGATGCAAGACGAGCCAGCATTCAAGTCACTGCAGGGATATCCGGCCTTACTTGGCGTCAGGGCATCGCAGTGTCCATTCCACTTGAGGCCGCAAACTCAGGGTCCCTCTCACATACCTAGAGCTGAGAGAAGCCTCCTCTTGAGGTGCTTGTGGTAAGGTGGCATTCCTCTGGAGTCGAAGCCAGGGACTACCCTCTCATCTCGAGTTGATTTTTGGTCCACGGAGCTCTTTCTTGTTGCTACAGTGACCTCAGGATCTCTCTAGCCTTGAAACAGTGTTCTTGAGGTTTCTCTGGAGTGCCATTAAGGAAATCAAGGCTCCTTTCATGTGTGATGTGCAACACGGAATTGCTCTGCACGCAGTGCAGGGGAATTGGGCCTCATCTCGCGGCGAGGGGGAAGTCTCATGGTTTTTCTCGATTTGCGGTGGGAACCTGGGGTATATTCTCGAGTTACGACGGGGATGGCCCTTCCACCCACGTGTTTGTTCAGCGACGTCAGGACTCCTGCCTAGTTGCGAGGGACAACTCGGGATTCTCCTCGAGGCTTGGCAGGGCAATTGGGCCGCCTCTCCAGCTGAGGCGGGAGACCAAGGGTCCCTTTCCACGTGCCACAGGAATCCTGGGACTCCTATCAAGTTTCACGAGGAGTCAGGCATCGTCTCCTTTGGAGGCACTGATCTCCACGTACCTCTGGAGTTTTCAAAGGATGTGAGGCCTCCTGTCGCAATGAGGTGGGGAACTAGGCTTTTCTCTGTGGTCTCCACAGGGGATTCAGACATCCTTTCGTCTTGGGAGATGCAAGACAAGCCTGCATTCAAGTCACTGCAGGGATATCCGGCCTTATTTCGCGTCAGGGCTTCGCAGTGTCGATTCCACTTGAGGCCGCAAAATCAGGGTCCCTCTCACATACCTAGAGCTGAGAGATGCCTCCTCTTGAGGTGCTTGTGGTAAGGTGGTATTCCTCTGGAGTAGAAGCCAGGGACTAACCTCTCATCTCGAGTAGATTTTTGTCCACGGAGCACTTTCGTGTTGCTACAGTGACCTCAGGATCCCTCTAGCTTTGAAACAGTGTTCTTGGGGTTTCTCTGGAGTGCCATCAAGGAAATAAAGGCTCCTTTCACGTGTGATGTGCAACACGGAATTGCTCTGCACACAGTGCAGGGGAATCGGGCCTCATCTCGCGGCGAGGAGGAAGTCTCATGGTTTTTCTCGAGTTGCGGCGGGAACCTGGGGTATATTCTCGAGTTACGACGGGGATGGCCCTTCCACACATGTGTTTGTTCAGCGACGTCAGGACTCCTGCCTAGTTGCGAGGAAAACTCGGGATTCTCCTCGAGGCTTGGCAGGGCAATTGGGACGCCTCTCCAGATGAGGCGGGAGACCAAGGGTCCCTTTCCATGTGCCACAGGAATCCTGGGACTCCTATCAAGTTTCACAAGGAGTCAGGCATCGTCTCCTTTGGAGGCACTGATCTCCGCGTACCTCTGGAGTTTTCAAAGGATGTGAGGCCTCCGGTCACGATGAGGTGGGGAACTAGGTCTTTCTCTGTGGTCTCCACAGGGGATTCAGTCATCCTTTCGTATTGGGAGATGCAAGACGAGCCTGTATTCAAGTCACTGCAGGGATATCCGGCCTTACTTCGAGTCAGGGCATCGCAGTGTCCATTCCACTTGAGGCCGCAAACTCAGGGTCCCTCTCACATACCTAGAGCTGAGAGAAGCCTCCTCTTGAGGTGCTTGTGGTAAGGTGGTATTCCTCTGCAGTCGAAGCCAGGGAGTAACCTCTCATCTCGAGTTGATTTTTGGTTCACAGAGCCCTTTCGTGTTGCTCCAGTGACCTCAGGATCGCTCTAGCCTTGAAACAGTATTCTTGGGGTTTCTCTGGAGTGCCATCAAGGAAATCAAGGCTCCTTTCATGTGTGATGTGCAACACGGAATTGCTCTGCACGCAGTGCAGGGGAATCGGGCCTCATTTCGCAGCGAGGGGGAAGTCTCATGGTTTTTCTCGAGTTGCGGCGGAAACCTGGGGTATATTCTCGAGTTACGACGGGGATGGCCCTTCCACCCACGTGTTTGTTCAGCGACGTCAGGACTCTTGCCTAGTTGCGAGGTACAACTCGGGATTCTCCTCGAGGCTTGGCAGGGCAATTGGGACGCCTCTCCAGCTGAGGCGGGAGACCAAGGGTCCCTTTCCACGTGCCACAGGAATCCTGGGACTCCTATCAAGTTTCACGAGGAGTCAGGCATCGTCTCCTTTGGAGGCACTGATCTCCACGTACCTCTGGGGTTTTCAAAGGATGTGAGGCCTCCGGTCGCCATGATGTGGGGAACTAGGTCTTTCTCTGTGGTCTCGACAGGGGATTCAGACATCCTTTCGTCTTGGGAGATGCAAGACGAGCCTGCATTCAAGTCACGGCAGCGATATCCGGCCTTACTTCGCGTCAGGGCATCGCAGTGTCCATTCCACTTGAGGCCGCAAACTCAGGATCCCTCTCACATACCTAGAGCTGAAAGAAGCCTCCTCTTGAGGTGCTTGTGGTAAGGTGGTATTCCTCTGGAGTCGAAGCAAGGGACTACCCTCTCATCTCGAGTTGATTTTTGGTCCACGGAGCTCTTTCGTGTGGCTACAGTGACCTCAGGATCCCTCTAGCCTTGAAACAGTGTTCTTGGGGTTTCTCTGGAGTGTCATTAAGGAAATCAAGGCTCCTTTCATGTGTGATGTGCAACACGGAATTGCTCTGCACGCAGTGCAGGGGAATCGGGCCTCATCTCGCGGCGAGGGGGAAGTCTCATGGTTTTTCTCGATTTGCGGTGGGAACCTGGGGTATATTCTCGAGTTACGACGGGGATGGCCCTTCCACCCACGTGTTTGTTCAGCGACGTCAGGACTCCTGCCTAGTTGCGAGGGACAACTCGGGATTCTCTTCGAGGCTTGGCAGGGCAATTGGGACGCCTCTCCAGCTGAGGCGGGAGACCAAGGGTCCCTTTCCACGTGCCACAGAAATCCTGGGACTCCTATCAAGTTTCACGAGGAGTCAGGCATCGTCTCCTTTGGAGGCACTGATCTCCGCGTACCTCTTGAGTTTTCAAAGGATGTGAGGCCTCCGGTCGCGATGAGGTGGGGAACTAGGTCTTTCTCTGTGGTCTCCACAGGGGATTCAGACATCCTTTCGTCTTGGGATATGCAAGACGAGCCTGCATTTAAGTCAGTGCAGGGATATCCGGCCTTATTTCGAGTCAGGGCATTGCAATGTCTATTCCACTTGAGGCCGCAAACTCAGTGTCCCTCTCACATACATTGATCTGCGAGAAGCCTCCTCTTGAGGTGCTTGTGGTAAGGTGGTATTCCTCTGGAGTCGAAGCCAGGGACTAACCTCTCATCTCGAGTTGATTTTTGGTCCACGGAGCTCTTTCGTGTTGCTACAGTGACCTCAGGATCGCTCTAGCCTTAAAACAGTGTTCTTGGGGATTCTCTGGAGTGCCATCAAGGAAATCAAGACTCCTTTCACGTGTGATGTGCAACACAGAATTGCTCTGCACGCAGTGCAGGAGAATCGGGCCTCATCTCGCGGCGAGGGGGAAGTCTCATGGTTTTTCTCGAGTTGCGGCGGGAACCTGAGGTATATTCTCGAGTTACGACGGGGATGGCCCTTCCACCCACGTGTTTGTTCAGCGACGTTAGGACTCCTGCCTAGTTGCGAGGGACAACTCGGGATTCTCCTCGAGGCTTGGCAGGGCAATTGGGACGCCTCTCCAGCTGAGGCGGGAGACCAAGGGTCCCTTTCCACGTGCCACAGGAATCCTGGGACTCCTATCAAGTTTCACGAGGAGTCAGGCATCGTCTCCTTTGGAGGCACTGATCTCCACGTACCTCTGGAGTTTTCAAAGGATTTGAGGCCTCCGGTCGCGATGAGGTGGGGAACTAGGCTTTTCTCTGTGGTCTCCACAGGGGATTCAAACATCCTTTCGTCTTGGGAGATGCAAGACGAGCCTGCATTCAAGTCACTGCAGGGATATCCGGCCTTATTTCGAGTCAGGGCATCCCAGTGTCGATTCCACTTGAGGCCGCAAACTCAGGGTCCCTCTCACATAGCTAGAGCTGAGAGAAGCCTCCTCTTGAGGTGCTTGTGGTAAGGTGGTATTCCTCTGGAGTCGAAGCCAGGGACTAACCTCTCATCTCGAGTTGATTTTTGGTCCACGGAGCTCTTTCTTGTTGCTACAGTGACCTCAGGATCGCTCTAGCCTTAAAACAGTGTTCTTGGGGTTTCTCTGGAGTGCCATCAAGGAAATCAAGGCTCCTTTAATGTGTGATGTGCAACACGGAATTGCTCTGCACGAAGTGCAGGGTAATCCGGCCTCATCTCGCGGCGAGGGGGAAGTCTCATGGTTTTTATCGAGTTGCGGCGGGAACCTGGGGTATATTCTCGAGTTACAACGGGGATGGCCCTTCCAGCCACGTGTTTGTTCAGCGATGTCAGGACTCCTGCCTAGTTGCGAGGGACAACTCGGGATTCTCCTCGAGGCTTGGCAGGGCAATTGGGACACTTCACCAGCTGAGGCGGAAGACCAAGCTTCCCTTTCCTCGTGCCACAGGAATCCTGGGACTCCTATGAAGTTTCACGAGGAGTCAGGCATCGTGTCCTTTGGAGGCACTGATCTCCGCGTACCATTGGAGTTTCAAAGGATGTGACGCCTCCGGTCGCGATGAGGTGGGGAACTAGGTCTTTCTCTGTGGTCTCCACAGGGGATGCAGACATCCTTTCGTCTTGGGAGATGCAAGACGAGCCTGCATTCAAGTCACTGCAGGGATATCCGGCCTTATTTCGAGTCAGGGCATCGCAATGTCCATTCCACTTGAGGCCGCAAACTCAGGGTCCCTCTCACATACCTAGAGCTGAGAGAAGCCTCCTCTTGAGGTGCTGGTGGTAAGGTGGTATTCCTCTGGAGTCGAAGCCAGGGACTAACCTCTCATCTCGAGTTGATTTTTGGTCCACGGAGCTCTTTCGTATTGCTACAGTGACCTCAGGATCGCTCTAGCCTTGAAACAGTGTTCTTGGGTTTTCTCTGGAGTGCCATCAAGGAAATCAAGGCTCCTTTCATGTGTGATGTGCAACACGGAATTGCTCTGCACGCAGTGCAGGGGAATCGGGCCTCATCTCGTGGTGAGGGGGAAGTCTCATGGTTTTTCTCGAGATGCGGCGGGAACCTGAGGTATATTCTCGAGTTACGACGGGGATGGTCCTTCCACCCACGTATTTGTTCAGCGACGTCAGGACCCCTGCCTAGTTGCGAGGGACAACTCGGGATTCTCCTCGAGGCATGGCAGAACAATTGGGACGCCTCTCCAGCTGAGGCGGGAGACCAAGAGTCCCTTTCCACGTGCCGCAGGAATCCTGGGACTCCTATCAAGTTTCACGAGGAGTCAGTCATCGTCTCCTTTGGAGGCACTGATCTCCGCGTACCTCTGGAGTTTTCAAAGGATGTGAGGCCTCCGGTCGCCATGAGGTGGGGAACTAGGTCTTTCTCTGTGGTCTCCACAGGGGATTCAGAAATCCTTTCATCTTGGGAGATGCAAGACGAGCCTGCATTCAAGTCACTGCAGGGCTATCCGGCCTTATTTCGAGTCAGGGCATCGCGGTGTCCATTCCACTTGAGATCGCAAACTCAGGGTCCCTCTCACATACCTAGAGCTGAGAGAAGCCTCCTCTTGAGGTGCTTGTGGTAAGGTGGTATTCCTCTGGAGTCGAAGCCAGGGACTAACCTCTCATCTCGAGTTGATTTTTGGTCCATGGAGCTCTTTCGTGTTGCTACAGTGACCTCAGGATCGCTCTAGCCTTGAAACAGTGTTCTTGGGGTTTCTCTGAAGTGCCATCAAGGAAATCAAGGCTCCTTTCATGTGTGATGTGCAACACGAAATTGCTCTGCACGCAGTGCAGGGGAATCGGGCCTCATCTCGCAGCGAGGGGGAAGTCTCATGGTTTTTCTCGAGTTGCGGCGGGAACCTGCGGTATATTCTCGAGTTACGACGGGGATGGCCCTTCCACCCACGTGTTTGTTCAGCGACGTCAGGACGCCTGCCTAGTTGTGAGGGACAACTCGGGATTCTCCTCGAGGCTTGGCAGGGCAATTGGAACGCCTCTCCAGCTGAGGCCGGAGACCAAGGGTCCCTTTTAACGTGCCACAGGAATACTGGGACTCCTATCAAGTTTCACGAGGAGTCAGGCATCGTCTCCTTTAGAGGCTCTGATCTCCGCGTACCTCTGGAGTTTTCAAAGGATGTGAGGCCTCCGGTCGCGATGATGTGGGGAACTAGGTCTTTCTCTGTGGTCTCCACAGGGGATTCAGACAACCTATCGTCTTGGGAGATGCAAGACGAGCCTGCATTCAAGTCACTGCAGGGATATCCGGCCTTATTTCGAGTCAGGGCATCGCAGTGTCCATTCCACTTGAGGCCGCAAACTCAGGGTCCCTCTCACATAGCTAGATCTGAGAGAAGCCTCCTCTTGAGGTGCTTGTGGTAAGGTGGTATTCCTCTGGAGTCGAAGCCAGGGACTAACCTCTCATCTCGAGTTGATTTTTGGTCCACCGAGCTCTTTCATGTTGCTACAGTGACCTCAGGATCCCTCTAGCCTTGAAACAGTGTTCTTGGGGTTTCTCTGGAGTGCCATCAAGGAAATCAAGGCTCCTTTCATGTGTGATGTGCAACACGGAATTTCTCTGCACGCAGTGCAGGGGAATCGGGCCTCATCTCGCGGCGAGGGGGAAGTCTCATGGTTTTTCTCGAGTTACGGCGGGAGCCTGGGGTATATTCTCGAGTTACGATGGGGATGGCCCTTCCACACACGTGTTTGTTCAGCGACGTCAGGACTCCTGCCTAGTTGCGATGGACAACTCGGGATTCTCCTCGAGCCTTGGCAGGGCAATTGGGACGCCTCTCCAGCTGAGGCGGGAGACCAAGGGTCCCTTTCCACGTGCCACAGGAATCCTGGGACTCCTATCAAGTTTCACGAGGAGTCAGGCATCGTCTCCTTTGGAGGCACTGATCTCCGCGTACCTCTGGAGTTTTCAAAGGATGTGAGGCCTCCGGTCGCGATGTGGTGGGGAACTAGGTCTTTCTCTGTTGTCTCCACAGGGGATTCAAACAACCTTTCGTCTTGGGAAATGCAAGACGAGCCTGCAATCAAGTCACTGCTGGGATATTCGGCCTTATTTCGAGGCAGGGCTTCGCAGTGTCCATTCCACTTGAGGCCGCAAACTCAGGGTCCCTCTCACATACCTAAAGCTGAGAGAAGCCTCCTCTTGAGGTGCTTGTGGTAAGGTGGTATACCTCTGGAGTCGAAGCCAGGGACTAACCTCTCATCTCGAGTTGATATTTGGTCCACGGAGTTCTTTCCTGTTGCTACAGTGACCTCAGGATCCCTCTATCCTTGAAACAGTGTTCTTGGGGTTTCACTGGAGTGCCATCAAGGAAATCAAGGCTCCTTTCATGTGTGATGTGCAACACGTAATTGCTCTGCACGCAGTGCAGGGGAATCGGGCCTCATCTCGCGGCGAGGGGGAAGTCTCATGGTTTTTCTCGAGTTGCGGCGGCAACATGGGGTATATTCTCGAGTTACGACGGGAATGGCCCTTCCACCCACGTGTTTGTTCAGCGACGTCAGGACTCCTGCCTAGTTGGGAGGGACAACTCGGGATTCTCCTCGAGGCTTGGCAGGGCAATTGGGCCGCCTCTCCAGCTGAGGCGGGAGACCAAGGGTCCCTTTCCACGTGCCACAGGAATCCTGGGACTCCTATCAAGTTTCACGAGGAGTCAGGCATCGTCTCCTTTGGAGGCACTGATCTCCGCGTACCTCTGGAGTTTTCAAAGGATGTGAGGCCTCCGGTCGCGATGAGGTGGGGAACTAGGTCTTTCTCTGTGGTCTCCACAGGGGATTCAGACAACCTTTCGTCTTGGGAGATGCAAGACGAGCCTGCATTCAAGTCAGTGCAGGGATGTCCGGCCTTATTTCGAGGCAGGGCATCGCCGTGTCCATTCCACTTGAGGCCGCAAACTCAGGGTCCCTATCACATACCTAGAGCTGAGAAAAGCCTCCTCTTGAGGTGCTTGTGGTAAGGTTGTATTCCTCTGGAGTCGAAGCCAGGGACTAACCTCTCATCTCGAGTTGATTTTTGGTCCACGGAGCTCTTTCGTGTTGCTACAGTGACCTCAGGATCCCTCTAGCCTTGAAACAGTGTTCTTGGGGTTTCTCTGGAGTGCCATCAAGGAAATCAAGGCTCCTTTCATGTGTCATGTGCAACACGGAATTGCTCTGCACGCAGTGCAGGGGAATCGGGCCTCATCTCGTGGCGAGGGGGAAGTCTCATGGTTTTTCTCGAGTTGCGGCGGGAACCTGGGGTATATTCTCGAGTTACGACGGGGATGGCCCTTCCACCCACGTGTTTGTTCAGCGACATCAGGACTCCTGCCTAGTTGCGAGGGACAACTCGGGATTCTCCTCGAGGCTTGGCAGGGCAATTGGGACGCCTCTCCAGCTGAAGCGGGAGACCAAGGGTCCCTTTCTACGTTCCACAGGAATCCTGGGACTCCTATCAAATTTCACGAGGAGTCAGGCATCGTCTCCTTTGGAGACACTGATCTCCGCGTACCTCTGGAGTTTTCAAAGGATGTGAGGCCTCCGGTCGCGATGAGGTGGGGAACTAGGTCTTTCTCTGTGGTCTCTACAGGGGATTCAGACATCCTTTCATCTTGGGAGATGCAAGACGAGCCTGCATTCAAGTCACTGCAGCGATATCCGGCCTTATTTCGAGTCAGGGCATCGCGGTGTCCATTTCACTTGAGGCCGCAAACTCAGGGTCCCTCTCACATACCTAGAGCTGCGAGAATCCTCCTCTTGAGGTGCTTGTGGTAAGGTTGTATTCCTCTGGAGTCGAAGCCAGGGACTAACCTCTCATCTCGAGTTGATTTTTGGTCCACAGAGCTCTTTCGTGTTGCTACAGTGACCTCAGGATCCCTCTAGCCTTGAAACAGTGTTCTTGGGGTTTCTCTGGAGTGCCATCAAGGAAATCAAGGCTCCTTTCATGTGTGATGTGCAACACGGAATTGCTCTGCACGCAGTGCAGGGGAATCGGGCCTCATCTCGCGGCGAGGGGGAAGTCTCATGGTTTTTCTCGAGTTGCGGCGGGAACCTGGGGAATATTCTCGAGTTACGACGGGGATGGCCCTTCCACCCACGTGTTTGTTCAGCGACGTCAGGACTCCTGCCTAGTTGCGAGGGACAACTCGGGATTCTCCTCGAGGCTTGGCAGGGCAATTGGGACGCCTCTCCAGCTGAGGCGGGAGACCAAGGGTCCCTTTCCACGTGCCACAGGAATCATGGGACTCCTATCAAGTTTCACGAGGAGTCAGGCATCGTCTCCTTTGGAGGCACTGATCTCCACGTACCTCTGGAGTTTTCAAAGGATGTGAGGCCTCCGGTCGCGATGCGGTGGGGAACTAGGCTTTTCTCTGTGGTCTCCTCAGGGGATTCAGACATCCTTTCGTCTTGGGAGATGCAAGACGAGCCTGCATTCAAGTCACTGCAGGGATATCCGGCCTTACTTTGTGTCAGGGCATCGCAGTGTCCATTCCACTTGAGGCCGCAAACTCAGGGTCCCTCTCACATACCTAGAGCTGAGAGAAGCCTCCTCTTGAGGTGCTTGTGGTAAGGTGGTATACCTCTGGAGTCGAAGCCAGGGACTACCCTCTCATCTCGAGTTGATTTTTGGTCCACGGAGCTCTTTTGTGTGGCTACAGTGACCTCAGGATCTCTCTAGCCTTGAAACAGTGTTCTTGGGGTTTCTCTGGAGTTCCATTAAGGAAATCAAGGCTACTTTCATGTGTGATGTGCAACACGGAATTGCTCTGCACGCAGTGCAGCGAATCGGGCCTCATCTCGCGGCGAGGGGGAAGTCTCATGGTTTTTCTCGAGTTGCGGAGGGAACCTCGGGTATATTCTTGAGTTACGACGGGGATGGCCCTTCCACCCACGTGTTTGTTCAGTGACGTCAGGACTCCTGCCTAGTTGCGAGGGACAACTCGGGTTTCTCTTCGAGGCTTGGCAGGGCAATTGGGACGCCTCTCCAGCTGAGGCGGGAGACCAAGGGTCCCTTTCCACGTGCCACAGGAATCCTGGGACTCCTATCAAGTTTCACGAGGAGTCAGGCATCGTCTCCTTTGGAGGCACTGATCTCCACGTACCTCTGGAGTTTTCAAAGGATGTGAGGCCTCCGGTCGCGATGCGGTGGGGAACTAGGCTTTTCTCTGTGGTCTCCTCAGGGGATTCAGACATCCTTTCGTCTTGGGAGATGCAAGACGAGCCTGCATTCAAGTCACTGCAGGGATATCCGGCCTTACTTTGTGTCAGGGCATCGCAGTGTCCATTCCACTTGAGGCCGCAAACTCAGGGTCCCTCTCACATACCTAGAGCTGAGAGAAGCCTCCTCTTGAGGTGCTTGTGGTAAGGTGGTATTCCTCTGGAGTCGAAGCCAGGGACTACCCTCTCATCTCGAGTTGATTTTTGGTCCACGGAGCTCTTTCGTGTGGCTACAGTGACCTCAGGATCTCTCTAGCCTTGAAACAGTGTTCTTGGGGTTTCTCTGGAGTTCCATTAAGGAAATCAAGGCTACTTTCATGTGTGATGTGCAACACGGAATTGCTCTGCACGCAGTGCAGCGAATCGGGCCTCATCTCGCGGCGAGGGGGAAGTCTCATGGTTTTTCTCGAGTTGCGGAGGGAACCTCGGGTATATTCTTGAGTTACGACGGGGATGGCCCTTCCACCCACGTGTTTGTTCAGTGACGTCAGGACTCCTGCCTAGTTGCGAGGGACAACTCGGGTTTCTCTTCGAGGCTTGGCAGGGCAATTGGGACGCCTCTCCAGCTGAGGCGGGAGACCAAGCGTCCCTTTCCACGTGCCACAGGAATCCTGGGACTCCTATCAAGTTTCACGAGGAGTCAGGCATCGTCTCCTTTGGAGGCACTGATCTCCGCGTACCTCTGGAGTTTTCAAAGGATGTGAGGCCTCCGGTCGCGATGAGGTGGGGAACTAGGTCTTTCTCTGTGGTCTCCACAGGGGATTCAGACATCCTTACGTCTTGGGAGATGCAAGACGAGCCTGCATTCAAGTCGCTGCAGGGATATCCGGCCTTATTTCGAGTCAGGGCATCGCGGTGTCCATTCCACTTGAGGCCGCAAACTCAGGGTCCCTCTCACATACCTAGAGCTGAGAGAAGCCTCCTCTTGAGGTGCTTGTGGTAAGGTGGTATTCCTCTGGAGTCGAAGCCAGGGACTAACCTCTCATCTCGAGTTAATTTTTGGTCCACAGAGCTCTTTTGTGTTGCTACAGTGACCTCAGGATCCCTCTAGCCTTGAAACAGTGTTCTTGGGGTTTCTCTGGAGTGCCATTAAGGAAATCAAGGCTCCTTTCATGTGTGATGTGCAACACGGAATTGCTCTGCATGCAGTGCAGGGGAATCGGGCCTCATCTCGCGGCGGGGGGGAAGTCTCATGGTTTTTATCCAGTTGCGGAGGGAACCTCGGGTATATTCTCGAGTTACAACGGGGATGGCCCTTCCAGCCACGTGTTTGTTCAGCGACGTCAGGACTCCTGCCTAGTTGCGAGGGACAACTCGGGATTCTCCTCGAGGCTTGGCAGGGCAATTGGGACGCCTCTCCAGCTGAGGCGGGAGACCAAGAGTCCCTTTCCACGTGCCACAGGAATCCTGGGACTCCTATCAAATTTCACGAGGAGTCAGGCATCGTCTCCTTTGGAGACACTGATCTCCGCGTACCTCTGGAGTTTTCAAAGGATGTGAGGCCTCCGGTCGCGATGAGGTGTGGAACTAGGTCTTTCTCTGTGGTCTCCACAGGGGATTCGGACATCCTTTCGTCTTGGGAGATGCAGGACGAACCAGCATTCAAGTCACTGCAGGGATATCCGGCCTTATTTCGAGTCAGGGCATCCCAATGTCCATTCCACTTGAGGCCGCAAACTCAGGGTCCCTCTCACATACCTAGAGCTGCGAGAAGCCTCCTATTGAGGTGCTTGTGGTAAGGTTGTATTCCTCTGGAGTCGAAGCCAGGGACTAACCTCTCATCTCGAGTTGATTTTTGGTCCACGGAGCTCTTTCGTGTTGCTCCAGTGACCTCAGGATCGCTCTAGACTTGAAACAGTGTTCTTGGGGTTACTCTGGAGTGCCATCAAGGAAATCAAGGCTCCTTTCATGTGTGATGTGCAACACGGAATTGCTCTGCACGCAGTGCAGGGGAATAGGGCCTCATCGCGCGGCGAGGGGGACGTCTCATGGTTTTTCTCGAGTTGGGGCGGGAACCTGGGGTATATTCTCGAGTTACGACGGGGATGGCCCTTCCAGCCACGTGTTTGTTCAGCGACGTCAGGACTCCTGCCAAGTTGCGAGGGCCAACTCGGGTTTCTCCTCGAGGCTTGCAGGGCAATTGGGACGCATCTCCAGCTGAGGCGGGAGACCAAGGGTCCCTTTCCACGTGCCACAGGAATCCTGGGACTCCTATCAAGTTTCACGAGGAGTCAGGCATCGTCTCCTTTGAAGGCACTGATGTCCACGTACCTCTGGAGTTTTCAAAGGATGTGAGGCCTCCGGTCGCGATGAGGTGGGGAACTAGGATTTTCTCTGTGGTCTCCACAGGGGATTCAGACATCCTTTCGTCTTGGGAGATGCAAGACGAGCCTGCATTCAAGTCACTGCAGGGATATCCGGCCTTACTTTGCATCAGGGCATCACAGTGTCCATTCCACTTGAGGCCGCAAACTCAGGGTCCCTCTCACATACCTAGAGCTGAGAGAAGCCTCCTCTTGAGGTGCTTGTGGTAAGGTGGTATTCCTCTGGATTCGAAGCCAGGGACTACCCTCTCATCTCGTGTTGATTTTTGGTCCACGGAGCTCTTTCGTGTGGCTACAGTGACCTCAGGATCTCCCTAGCCTTGAAACAGTGTTCTTGGGGTTTCTCTGGAGTGCCATTAAGGAAATCAAGGCTCCTTTCATGTGTGATGTGCAACACGGAATTGCTCTGCACGCAGTGCAGGGGAATCGGGCTTCATCTCGCGGCGAGGGGGAAGTCTCATGGTTTTTCTCGATTTGCGGTGGGAACCTTGGGTATATTCTCAAGTTACGACGGGGATGGCCCTTCCACACACGTGTTTGTTCAGCGACGACAGGACTCCTGCCTAGTTGCAAGGGACAACTCGGGATTCTCCTCGAGGCTTGGCAGGGCAATTGGGACACCTTTCCAGCTGAGGCGGGAGACCAAGGGTCCCTTTCCACGTGCCACAGGAATCCTGGGACTCCTATCAAGTTTCACGAGGAGTCAGGCATCGTCTCCTTTGGAGGCACTGATCTCCGCGTACCTCTGGAGTTTTCAAAGGATGTGAGGCCTCCGGTCACGATGAGGTGGGGAACTAGTTCTTTATCTGTGGTCTGCACAGGGTATTCAGACATCCTTTCGTCTTGGGGAGATGCAAGACGAGCCTGCATTCAAGTCACTGCAGGGATATCCGGCCTTATTTCGAGTCAGGGCATCGTGGTGTCCATTCCACTTGAGGCCGCAAACTCAGGGTCCCTCTCACATACCTAGAGCTGAGAGAAGCCTCCTCTTGAGGTGCTTGTGGTAAGGTGGTATTCCTCTGGAGTCAAAGCCAGGGACTAACCTCTCATCTCGAGTTGATTTTTGGTCCACGGAGCTCTTTCGTGTTGCTACAGTGACCTCAGGATCCCTCTAGCCTTGAAACAGTGTTCTTGGGGTTTCTCTGGAGTGCCATCAAGGAAATCAAGGCTCCTTTCATGTGTGATGTGCAACACGGAATTGCTCTGCACGCAATGCAGGGGAATCGGGCCTCATTTTGCAGCGAGGGGGAAGTCTCATGGTTTTTCTCGACTTGCGGCGGGAACCTGGGTTATATTCTCGAGTTACGACGGGGATGTCCCTTCCACCCACGTTTTTGTTCAGCGACGTCAGGACGCCTGCCTAGTTGCGAGGGACAACTCGGGATTCTCCTCGAGGCTTGGCAGGGCAATTGGGACGCCTCTCCAGCTGAGGCGGGAGACCAAGGGTCCCTTTCCACCTGCCACAGGAATCCTGGGACTCCTATGAAGTTTCACGAGGAGTCAGGCATCGTCTCCTTTGGAGGCACTGATCTACGCGTACCTCTGGAGTTTTCAAAGGATGTGAGGCCTCCGGTCGCGATGAGGTGGAGAACTAGGTCTTTCTCTGTGGTCTCCACAGGGGATTCAGACATCCTTTCATCTTGGCAGATGCAAGACGAGCCTGCATTCAAGTCGCTGCAGGGATAACCGGCCTTATTTCGCGTCAGGGCATCGCGGTGTCCATTCCACTTGAGGCCGCAAACTCAGGGTCCCACTCACATACCTAGAGCTGAGAGAAGCCTCCTCTTGAGGTGGTTGTGGTAAGGTGCTATTCCTCTGGAGTCGAAGCCAGGGACTAACCTCTCATCTCGAGTTGATTTTTGGTCCACGGAGCTCTTTCGTGTTGCTACAGTGACCTCAGGATCCCTCTAGCCTTGAAACAGTGTTCTTGGGGTTTCTCTGGAGTGCCATCAAGGAAATCAAGGCTCCTTTCATGTGTGATGTGCAACACGGAATTGCTCTGCACGCAGTGAAGGGTATCGGGCCTCATTTTGCGGCGAGGGGGAAGTCTCATGGTTTTTCTCGAGTTGCGATGGGAACCTGGGGTATATTCTCGAGTTACGACGGGGATGGCCCTTCCACCCACGTGTTTGTTCACTGCCGTCAGACTCCTGCCGAGTTGCAAGGGACAACTCGGGATTTTCCTCGAGGCTTGGCAGGGAAATTGGGACGCCTCTCCAGCTGAGGCGGGAGACCAAGGGTCCCTTTCCACGTGCCACAGGAATCCTGGGACTCCTATCAAGTTTCACGAGGAGTCAGGCATCGTCTCCTTTGGAGGCACTGATCTACGCGTACCTCTGGAGTTTTCAAAGGATGTGAGGCCTCCGGTCGCGATGAGGTGGGGAACTAGGTCTTTCTCTGTGGTCTCCACAGGGGATTCAGACATCCTTTCATCTTGGGAGATGCAAGACGAGCCTGCATTCAAGTCACTGCAGGGCTATCCGGCCTTATTTCGAGTCAGGGCATCGCGGTGTCCATTCCACTTGAGATCGCAAACTCAGGGTCCCTCTCACATACCTAGAGCTGAGAGAAGCCTCCTCTTGAGGTGCTTGTGGTAAGGTGGTATTCCTCTGGAGTCGAAGCCAGGGACTAACCTCTCATCTCGAGTTGATTTTTGGTCCATGGAGCTCTTTCGTGTTGCTACAGTGACCTCAGGATCGCTCTAGCCTTGAAACAGTGTTCTTGGGGTTTCTCTGGAGTGCCATCAAGGAAATCAAGACTCCTTTCATGTGTGATGTGCAACACGAAATTGCTCTGCACGCAGTGCAGGGGAATCGGGCCTCATCTCGCAGCGAGGGGGAAGTCTCATGGTTTTTCTCGAGTTGCGGCGGGAACCTGGGGTATATTCTCGAGTTACGACGGGGATGGCCCTTCCACCCACGTGTTTGTTCAGCGACGTCAGGACGCCTGCCTAGTTGTGAGGGACAACTCGGGATTCTCCTCGAGGCTTGGCAGGGTAATTGGGACGCCTCTCCAGCTGAGGTGTGAGACCAATGGTCCCTTTCCACGTGCCACAGGAATCCTGGGACTCCTATCAAGTTCACTAGGAGTCAGTCATTTTCTCCTTGGGAGGCACTGACATCTGCATACCTCTGGAGTTTTCAAAGGATGTGAGGCCCCCTGTCACGATTAGGTGGGGAACTAGGTCTTTCTCTGTGGTCTCCACAGGGGATTCAGACATCCTTTCGTCTTGGGAGATGCAAGACGAGCCTGCATTCAAGTCACTGCAGGGATATCCGGCCTTATTTCGAGTCAGGGCATCGCGGTGTCCATTCCACTTGAGGCCGCAAACTCAGGGTCCCACTCACATACCTAGAGTTGAGAGAAGCCTCCTCTTGAGGTGCTTGTGGTAAGGTGATATTCCTCTGGAGTCGAAGTCAAGGACTAACCTCTCATCTCTAGTTGATTTTTGGTCCACGGAACTCTTTCGTGTGGCTACAGTGACCTCAGGATCCCTCTAGCCTTGAAACAGTGTTCTTGGGGTTTCTCTGGAGTGCCATCAAGGAAATCAAGGCTCTTTTCATGTGTGATGTGCAACACGGAATTGCTCTGCACGCAGTGCAGGGGAATCGGGCCTCATCTCGCGGCGAGGGGGAAGTCTCATGGTTTTTCTCGAGTTGCGGCGGAAACCTGGGGTATATTCTCGAGTTACGACGGGGATGGCCCTTCCACACACGTGCTTGTTCAGCGACGTCAGGAATCCTGCCTAGTTGCGAGGGACATCTCGGGATTCTCCTCGAGGCTTGGCAGGGCAATTGGGACGCCTCTCCAGCTGAGGCGGGAGACCAAGGGTCCCTTTCCACGTGCCACAAGAATCCTGGGACTCCTATCAAGTTTCACGAGGAGTCAGGCATCGTTTCCTTTGGAGGCACTGATCTCCGCGTACCTCTGGAGTTTTCAAAGGATGTGAGGCCTCCGGTCGCGATGAGGTGGGGAACTAGGTCTTTCTCTGTGGTCTCCACAGGGAATTCAGACATCCTTTCGTTTTGGGATATGCAAGACGAGCCTTCATTCAAGTCAGTGCAGGGATATCCGGCCTTATTTCGAGTCAGGGCATCGCAATGTCCATTCCACTTGAGGCCGCAAACTCAGGGTCCCTCTCACATACCTAGAGCTGCGAGAAGCCTCCTATTGAGGTGCTTGTGGTAAGGTTGTATTCCTCTGGAGTCGAAGCCAGGGACTAACCTCTCATCTCGAGTTAATTATTGGTCCACGGAGCTCTTTCGTGCTGCTACAGTGACCTCAGGATCGCTCTAGCCTTGAAACAGTGTTCTTGGGGTTTCTCTGGAGTGCCATCAAGGAAATCAAGGCTCCTTTCATGTTTGATATGCAATACGGAATTGCTCTGCATGCAGTGCAGGGGAATCGGGCCTCATCTCACGGCGAGGGGGAAGTCTCATGGTTTTTCTCGAGTTCCGGCGAGAACCTGGGGTATATTCACGAGTTTCGACGGGGATGGCCCTTCCACCCACGTGTTTATTCAGCGACATCAGGCCTCCTGCCTACTTGCTATTGACAGCTCGGGATTCTCCTCGAGGCTTGGCAGGGCAATTGGAACGCCTCTCCAGCTGAGGCCGGAGACCAAGGGTCCCTTTTAACGTGCCACAGGAATACTGGGACTCCTATCAAGTTTCACGAGGAGTCAGGCATCGTCTCCTTTAGAGGCTCTGATCTCCGCGTACCTCTGGAGTTTTCAAAGGATGTGAGGCCTCCGGTCGCGATGATGTGGGGAACTAGGTCTTTCTCTGTGGTCTCCACAGGGGATTCAGACAACCTATCGTCTTGGGAGATGCAAGACGAGCCTGCATTCAAGTCACTGCAGGCATATCCGGCCTTATTTCGAGTCAGGGCATCGCAGTGTCCATTCCACTTGAGGCCGCAAACTCAGGGTCCCTCTCACATAGCTAGATCTGAGAGAAGCCTCCTCTTGAGGTGCTTGTGGTAAGGTGGTATTCCTCTGGAGTCGAAGCCAGGGACTAACCTCTCATCTCGAGTTGATTTTTGGTCCACCGAGCTCTTTCATGTTGCTACAGTGACCTCAGGATCCCTCTAGCCTTGAAACAGTGTTCTTGGGGTTTCTCTGGAGTGCCATCAAGGAAATCAAGGCTCCTTTCATGTGTGATGTGCAACACGGAATTTCTCTGCACGCAGTGCAGGGGAATCGGGCCTCATCTCGCGGCGAGGGGGAAGTCTCATGGTTTTTCTCGAGTTACGGCGGGAGCCTGGGGTATATTCTCGAGTTACGATGGGGATGGCCCTTCCACACACGTGTTTGTTCAGCGACGTCAGGACTCCTGCCTAGTTGCGATGGACAACTCGGGATTCTCCTCGAGCCTTGGCAGGGCAATTGGGACGCCTCTCCAGCTGAGGCGGGAGACCAAGGGTCCCTTTCCACGTGCCACAGGAATCCTGGGACTCCTATCAAGTTTCACGAGGAGTCAGGCATCGTCTCCTTTGGAGGCACTGATCTCCGCGTACCTCTGGAGTTTTCAAAGGATGTGAGGCCTCCGGTCGCGATGTGGTGGGGAACTAGGTCTTTCTCTGTTGTCTCCACAGGGGATTCAAACAACCTTTCGTCTTGGGAAATGCAAGACGAGCCTGCAATCAAGTCACTGCTGGGATATTCGGCCTTATTTCGAGGCAGGGCTTCGCAGTGTCCATTCCACTTGAGGCCGCAAACTCAGGGTCCCTCTCACATACCTAAAGCTGAGAGAAGCCTCCTCTTGAGGTGCTTGTGGTAAGGTGGTATACCTCTGGAGTCGAAGCCAGGGACTAACCTCTCATCTCGAGTTGATATTTGGTCCACGGAGTTCTTTCCTGTTGCTACAGTGACCTCAGGATCCCTCTATCCTTGAAACAGTGTTCTTGGGGTTTCACTGGAGTGCCATCAAGGAAATCAAGGCTCCTTTCATGTGTGATGTGCAACACGTAATTGCTCTGCACGCAGTGCAGGGGAATCGGGCCTCATCTCGCGGCGAGGGGGAAGTCTCATGGTTTTTCTCGAGTTGCGGCGGCAACATGGGGTATATTCTCGAGTTACGACGGGAATGGCCCTTCCACCCACGTGTTTGTTCAGCGACGTCAGGACTCCTGCCTAGTTGGGAGGGACAACTCGGGATTCTCCTCGAGGCTTGGCAGGGCAATTGGGCCGCCTCTCCAGCTGAGGCGGGAGACCAAGGGTCCCTTTCCACGTGTCACAGGAATCCTGGGACTCCTATCAAGTTTCACGAGGAGTCAGGCATCGTCTCCTTTGGAGGCACTGATCTCCGCGTACCTCTGGAGTTTTCAAAGGATGTGAGGCCTCCGGTCGCGATGAGGTGGGGAACTAGGTCTTTCTCTGTGGTCTCCACAGGGGATTCAGACAACCTTTCGTCTTGGGAGATGCAAGACGAGCCTGCATTCAAGTCAGTGCAGGGATGTCCGGCCTTATTTCGAGGCAGGGCATCGCCGTGTCCATTCCACTTGAGGCCGCAAACTCAGGGTCCCTATCACATACCTAGAGCTGAGAAAAGCCTCCTCTTGAGGTGCTTGTGGTAAGGTGGTATTCCTCTGGAGTCGAAGCCAGGGACTAACCTCTCATCTCGAGTTGATTTTTGGTCCACGGAGCTCTTTCGTGTTGCTACAGTGACCTCAGGATCCCTCTAGCCTTGAAACAGTGTTCTTGGGGTTTCTCTGGAGTGCCATCAAGGAAATCAAGGCTCCTTTCATGTGTCATGTGCAACACGGAATTGCTCTGCACGCAGTGCAGGGGAATCGGGCCTCATCTCGTGGCGAGGGGGAAGTCTCATGGTTTTTCTCGAGTTGCGGCGGGAACCTGGGGTATATTCTCGAGTTACGACGGGGATGGCCCTTCCACCCACGTGTTTGTTCAGCGACATCAGGACTCCTGCCTAGTTGCGAGGGACAACTCGGGATTCTCCTCGAGGCTTGGCAGGGCAATTGGGACGCCTCTCCAGCTGAAGCGGGAGACCAAGGGTCCCTTTCTACGTTCCACAGGAATCCTGGGACTCCTATCAAATTTCACGAGGAGTCAGGCATCGTCTCCTTTGGAGACACTGATCTCCGCGTACCTCTGGAGTTTTCAAAGGATGTGAGGCCTCCGGTCGCGATGAGGTGGGGAACTAGGTCTTTCTCTGTGGTCTCTACAGGGGATTCAGACATCCTTTCATCTTGGGAGATGCAAGACGAGCCTGCATTCAAGTCACTGCAGCGATATCCGGCCTTATTTCGAGTCAGGGCATCGCGGTGTCCATTTCACTTGAGGCCGCAAACTCAGGGTCCCTCTCACATACCTAGAGCTGCGAGAATCCTCCTCTTGAGGTGCTTGTGGTAAGGTGGTATTCCTCTGGAGTCGAAGCCAGGGACTAACCTCTCATCTCGAGTTAATTTTTGGTCCACGGAGCTCTTTTGTGTTGCTACAGTGACCTCAGGATCCCTCTAGCCTTGAAACAGTGTTCTTGGGGTTTCTCTGGAGTGCCATCAAGGAAATCAAGGCTCCTTTCATGTGTGATGTGCAACACGGAATTGCTCTGCATGCAGTGCAGGGGAATCGGGCCTCATCTCGCGGCGGGGGGGAAGTCTCATGGTTTTTATCCAGTTGCGGAGGGAACCTCGGGTATATTCTCGAGTTACAACGGGGATGGCCCTTCCAGCCACGTGTTTGTTCAGCGACGTCAGGACTCCTGCCTAGTTGCGAGGGACAACTCGGGATTCTTCTCGAGGCTTGGCAGGGCAATTGGGACGCCTCTCCAGCTGAGGCGGGAGACCAAGAGTCCCTTTCCACGTGCCACAGGAATCCTGGGACTCCTATCAAATTTCACGAGGAGTCAGGCATCGTCTCCTTTGGAGACACTGATCTCCGCGTACCTCTGGAGTTTTCAAAGGATGTGAGGCCTCCGGTCGCGATGAGGTGTGGAACTAGGTCTTTCTCTGTGGTCTCCACAGGGGATTCGGACATCCTTTCGTCTTGGGAGATGCAAGACGAGCCTGCATTCAAGTCACTGCAGGGATATCCGGCCTTACTTTGCGTCAGGGCATCACAGTGTCCATTCCACTTGAGGCCGCAAACTCAGGGTCCCTCTCACATACCTAGAGCTGAGAGAAGCCTCCTCTTGAGGTGCTTGTGGTAAGGTGGTATTCCTCTGGATTCGAAGCCAGGGACTACCCTCTCATCTCGTGTTGATTTTTGGTCCACGGAGCTCTTTCGTGTGGCTACAGTGACCTCAGGATCTCCCTAGCCTTGAAACAGTGTTCTTGGGGTTTCTCTGGAGTGCCATTAAGGAAATCAAGGCTCCTTTCATGTGTGATGTGCAACACGGAATTGCTCTGCACGCAGTGCAGGGGAATCGGGCTTCATCTCGCGGCGAGGGGGAAGTCTCATGGTTTTTCTCGATTTGCGGTGGGAACCTTGGGTATATTCTCAAGTTACGACGGGGATGGCCCTTCCACACACGTGTTTGTTCAGCGACGACAGGACTCCTGCCTAGTTGCAAGGGACAACTCGGGATTCTCCTCGAGGCTTGGCAGGGCAATTGGGACACCTTTCCAGCTGAGGCGGGAGACCAAGGGTCCCTTTCCACGTGCCACAGGAATCCTGGGACTCCTATCAAGTTTCACGAGGAGTCAGGCATCGTCTCCTTTGGAGGCACTGATCTCCGCGTACCTCTGGAGTTTTCAAAGGATGTGAGGCCTCCGGTCACGATGAGGTGGGGAACTAGTTCTTTATCTGTGGTCTGCACAGGGTATTCAGACATCCTTTCGTCTTGGGAGATGCAAGACGAGCCTGCATTCAAGTCACTGCAGGGATATCCGGCCTTATTTCGAGTCAGGGCATCGTGGTGTCCATTCCACTTGAGGCCGCAAACTCAGGGTCCCTCTCACATACCTAGAGCTGAGAGAAGCCTCCTCTTGAGGTGCTTGTGGTAAGGTGGTATTCCTCTGGAGTCAAAGCCAGGGACTAACCTCTCATCTCGAGTTGATTTTTGGTCCACGGAGCTCTTTCGTGTTGCTACAGTGACCTCAGGATCCCTCTAGCCTTGAAACAGTGTTCTTGGGGTTTCTCTGGAGTGCCATCAAGGAAATCAAGGCTCCTTTCATGTGTGATGTGCAACACGGAATTGCTCTGCACGCAATGCAGGGGAATCGGGCCTCATTTTGCAGCGAGGGGGAAGTCTCATGGTTTTTCTCGACTTGCGGCGGGAACCTGGGGTATATTCTCGAGTTACGACGGGGATGTCCCTTCCACCCACGTTTTTGTTCAGCGACGTCAGGACGCCTGCCTAGTTGCGAGGGACAACTCGGGATTCTCCTCGAGGCTTGGCAGGGCAATTGGGACGCCTCTCCAGCTGAGGCGGGAGACCAAGGGTCCCTTTCCACCTGCCACAGGAATCCTGGGACTCCTATGAAGTTTCACGAGGAGTCAGGCATCGTCTCCTTTGGAGGCACTGATCTACGCGTACCTCTGGAGTTTTCAAAGGATGTGAGGCCTCCGGTCGCGATGAGGTGGGGAACTAGGTCTTTCTCTGTGGTCTCCACAGGGGATTCAGACATCCTTTCGTCTTGGGAGATGCAAGACGAGCCTGCATTCAAGTCACTGCAGGGATATCCGGCCTTATTTCGAGTCAGGGCATCGCAGTGTCGATTCCACTTGAGGCCGCAAACTCAGGGTCCCTCTCACATAGCTAGATCTGAGAGAAGCCTCCTCTTGAGGTGCTTGTGGTAAGGTGGTATTCCTCTGGAGTCGAAGCCAGGGACTAACCTCTCATCTCGAGTTGATTTTTGGGCCACGGAGCTCTTTCGTGTTACTACAGTGACCTCAGGATCCCTCTAGCCTGGAAACAGTGTTCTTGGGGTTTCTCTGGAGTGCCATCAAGGAAATCAAGGCTCTTTCCATGTGTGATGTGCAACACGGAATTGCTCTGCACGCAGTGCAGGGGAATCGGCCCTCATCTCCCAGCGAGGGGGAAGTCTCATGGTTTTTCTCGAGTTGCGGCGGGAACCTGAGGTATATTCTCGAGTTACGACTGGGATGGCCCTTCCACCCACGTGTTTGTTCAGCGACGTCAGAACTCCTGACTAGTTGCGAGGGACAACTCGGGATTCTCCTCGAGGCTTGGCAGGGCAATTGGGACGCCTCTCCAGCTGAGGCGGGAGACCAAGTGTCCCTTTCCACGTGCCACAGGAATCCTGGGACTCCTATCAAGTTTCACGTGGAGTCAGGCATCGTCTCCTTTGGAGGCACTGATCTCCGCGTACCTCTGGAGTTTTCAAAGGATGTGAGGCCTTCGGTCGCGATGAGGTGGGGAACTAGGTCTTTCTCTGTGGTCTCCACAGGGGATTCAGACATCCTTTCGTCTTGGGAGATGCAAGACGAGCCTGCATTCAAGTCACTGCAGGGATAACCGGCCTTATTTCGAGTCAGGGTATCGCGGTGTCCATTCCACTTGAGGCCACAAACTCAGGGTCCCACTCACATACATAGAGCTGAGAGAAGCCTCCTCTTGAGGTGCTTGTGGTAAGGTGGTATTCCTCTGGAGTCGAAGCCAGGGACTAACCTCTCATCTCGAGTTGATTTTTGGTCCACGGAGCTCTTTCGTGTTGCTACAGTGACCTCAGGATACCTCTAGCCTTGAAACAGTGTTCTTGGGGTTTCTCTGGAGTGCCATCAAGGAAATCAAGGCTCCTTTCATGTGTGATGTGCAACACGGAATTGCTCTGCACGCAATGCAGGGGAATCGGGCCTCATTTTGCAGCGAGGGGGAAGTCTAATGGTTTTTCTCGAGTTGCGGCGGGAACCTGGGGTATATTCTCGAGTTACGACGGGGATGTCCCTTCCACCCACGTTTTTGTTCAGCGACGTCAGGACGCCTGCCTAGTTTCGAGGGACAACTCGGGATTCTCCTCGAGGCTTGGCAGGGCAATTGGGACGCCTCTCCAGCTGAGGCGGGAGACCAAGGGTCCCTTTCCACGTGCCACAGGAATCCTGGAACTCCTATCAAGTTTCAGGAGGAGTCAGGCATCGTCTCCTTTGGAGGCACTGATCTCCGCGTACCTCTGGAGTTTTCAAAGGATGTGAGGCCTCCGGTCGCGATGAGGTGGGGAACTAGGTCTTTCTCTGTGGTCTCCACAGGGGATTCAAACATCCTTTCGTCTTGGGAGATGCAAGACGAGCCGGCATTCAAGTCACTGCAGGGATATCCGGCCTTATTTCGAGTCAGGGCATCGCGGTGTACATTCCACTTGAGGCCGCAAACTCAGGGTCCCTCTCCCATACCTAGAGCTGAGAGAAGCCTCCTCTTGAGGTGCTTGTGGTAAGGTGGTATTCCTCTGGAGCCGAAGCCAGGGACTAACCTCTCATCTCGAGTTGATTTTTGGGCCACGGAGCTCTTTCGTGTTGCTACAGTGACCTCAGGATCCCTCTAGCCTGGAAACAGTGTTCTTGGGGTTTCTCTGGAGTGCCATCAAGGAAATCAAGGCTCTTTCCATGTGTGATGTGCAACACGGAATTGCTCTGCACGCAGTGCAGGGGAATCGGCCCTCATCTCCCAGCGAGGGGGAAGTCTCATGGTTTTTCTCGAGTTGCGGCGGGAACCTGAGGTATATTCTCGAGTTACGACGGGGATGGCCCTTCCACCCACGTGTTTGTTCAGCGACGTCAGGACTCCTGACTAGTTGCGAGGGACAACTCGGGATTCTCCTCGAGGCTTGGCAGGGCAATTGGGACGCCTCTCCAGCTGAGGAGGGAGACCAAGTGTCCCTTTCCACGTGCCACAGGAATCCTGGGACTCCTATCAAGTTTCACGTGGAGTCAGGCATCGTCTCCTTTGGAGGCACTGATCTCCGCGTACCTCTGGAGTTTTCAAAGGATGTGAGGCCTCCGGTCGCGATGAGGTGGGGAACTAGGTCTTTCTCTGTGGTCTCCACAGGGGATTCAGACATCCTTTCGTCTTGGGAGATGCAAGACGAGCCTGCATTCAAGTCACTGCAGGGATATCCGGCCTTATTTCGAGTCAGGGTATCGCGGTGTCCATTCCACTTGAGGCCACAAACTCAGGGTCCCACTCACATACATATAGCTGAGAGAAGCCTCCTCTTGAGGTGCTTGTGGTAAGGTGGTATTCCTCTGGAGTCGAAGCCAGGGACTAACCTCTCATCTCGAGTTGATTTTTGGTCCACGGAGCTCTTTCGTGTTGCTACAGTGACCTCAGGATACCTCTAGCCTTGAAACAGTGTTCTTGGGGTTTCTCTGGAGTGCCATCAAGGAAATCAAGGCTCCTTTCATGTGTGATGTGCAACACGGAATTGCTCTGCACGCAATGCAGGGGAATCGGGCCTCATTTTGCAGCGAGGGGGAAGTCTAATGGTTTTTCTCGAGTTGCGGCGGGAACCTGGGGTATATTCTCGAGTTACGACGGGGATGTCCCTTCCACCCACGTTTTTGTTCAGCGACGTCAGGACGCCTGCCTAGTTTCGAGGGACAACTCGGGATTCTCCTCGAGGCTTGGCAGGGCAATTGGGACGCCTCTCCAGCTGAGGCGGGAGACCAAGGGTCCCTTTCCACGTGCCACAGGAATCCTGGGACTCCTATCAAGTTTCAGGAGGAGTCAGGCATCGTCTCCTTTGGAGGCACTGATCTCCGCGTACCTCTGGAGTTTTCAAAGGATGTGAGGCCTCCGGTCGCGATGAGGTGGGGAACTAGGTCTTTCTCTGTGGTCTCCACAGGGGATTCAAACATCCTTTCGTCTTGGGAGATGCAAGACGAGCCTGCATTCAAGTCACTGCAGGGATATCCGGCCTTATTTCGAGTCAGGGCATCGCGGTGTACATTCCACTTGAGGCCGCAAACTCAGGGTCCCTCTCACATACCTAGAGCTGAGAGAAGCCTCCTCTTGAGATGCTTGTGGTAAGGTGGTATTCCTCTGGAGCCGAAGCCAGGGACTAACCTCTCATCTCGAGTTGATTTTTGGTCCACGGAGCTCTTTCGTGTTGCTACAGTGACCTCAGGATACCTCTAGCCTTGAAACAGTGTTCTTGGGGTTTATCTAGAGTGCCATCAAGGAAATCAAGGCTCCTTTCATGTGTGATGTGCAACACGGAATTGCTCTGCATGCAGTGCAGGGTATCGGGCCTCATTTTGCGGCGAGGGGGAAGTCTCATAGTTTTTCTCGAGTTGCGATCGGAACCTGGGGTATATTCTCGAGTTACGACGGGCATGGCCCTTCCACCCACGTGTTTGTTCAGCGACGTCAGACTCATTCCTAGTTGCGAGCGACAACTCGGGATTCTCCTCGAGGCTTGGGAGGGCAATTGGGACGCCTCTCCAGCTGAGGCGGGAGACCAAGTGTCCCTTTCCACGTGCCATAGGAATTCTGGGACTCCTATCAAGTTTCACGAGGAGTCAGGCATCGTCTCCTTTGGAGGCACTGATCTCTACGTACCTCTGGAATTTTCAAAGGATGTGAGGCCTCCGGTCGCGATGAGGTGGGGAACTAGGTGTTTCTCTGTGGTCTCCACAGGGGATTCAGACATTCTTTCGTCTTGGGAGATGCAAGAGGAGCCTGCATTCAAGTCACTGCAGGGATATCCGGCCTTACTTCGAGTCAGGGCATCGCGGTGTACATTCCACTTGAGGCCGCAAAATCAGGGTCCCTCTCACATACCTAGAGCTGAGAGAAGCCTCCTCTTGAGGTGCTTGTGGTAAGGTGGTATTCCTCTGGAGTCGAAGCCAGGGACTAACCTCTCATCTCGAGTTGATTTTGGTCCACGGAGCTCCTTCGTGTTGCTACAGTGACCTCAGGATCCCTCTAGCCTTGAAACAGTGTTCTTGGGGTTTCTCTGGAGTGCCGTCAAGGAAATCAAGGCTCCTTTCATGTGTGATGTGCAGCACGGAATTGCTCTGCATGCAGTGCAGGGTATCGGGCCTCATTTTGCGGCGAGGGGGAAGTCTCATGGTTTTTCTCGAGTTGCGATGGGAACCTGGGGTATATTCTCGAGTTACGACGGGGATGGCCCTTCTACCCACGTGTTTGTTCAGCGACGTCAGACTCCTGCCTAGTTGCGAGGGACAACTCGGGATTCTCTTCGAGGCTTGGCAGGGCAATTGGGACGCCTCTCCAGCTGAGGCGGGAGACCAAGGGTCCCTTTCCACGTGCCGCAGGAATTCTGGGACTCCTATCAAGTTTCACGAGGAGTCAGGCATCGTCTCCTTTGGAGGCACTCATCTCCACGTACCTCTCGAGTTTTCAAAGGATGTGAGGCCGCCGGTCGCGATGAGGTGGGGGACTAGGTCTTTCTCTGTGGTCTCCACAGGGGATTCAGACATCCTTTCGTCTTGGGAGATGCAAAACGAGTCTGCATTCAAGTCACTGCAGGGATTTCCGGCCTTATTTCCAGGCAGGGCATCGCAGTGTCCATTCCATTTAAGGCCGCAAACTCAGGGTCCCTCTCACATACCTAGAGCTGAGAGAAGCCTCCTCTTGAGGTGCTTGTGGTAAGGTGGTATTCCTCTGGAATCGAAGCCAGGGACTAACCTCTCATCTCGAGTTGATTTTTGGTCCATGGAGCTCTTTCTTGTTGCTACAGTGACCTCAGGATCCCTCTAGCCTTGAAACAGTGTTCTTGGGGTTTCTCTGGAGTGCCATCAAGGAAATCAAGGCTCCTTTCATGTGTGATGTGCAACACGGAATTGCTCTGCACGCAGTGCAGGGGAATCGGGCCTCATCTCGCGGCGAGGGGGAAGTCTCATGGTTTTTCTCGAGTTGCGGCGGGAACCTGGGGTATATTCTCGAGTTACGACGGGGATGGCCCTTCCACCCACGTGTTTGTTCACTGCCGTCAGACTCCTGCCGAGTTGCAAGGGACAACTCGGGATTTTCCTCGAGGCTTGGCAGGGAAATTGGGACGCCTCTCCAGCTGAGGCGGGAGACCAAGGCTCCCTTTCCACGTGCCACAGGAATCCTGGGACTCCTATGAAGTTTCACGAGGAGTCAGGCATCGTCTCCTTTGGAGGCACTGATCTACGCGTACCTCTGGAGTTTTCAAAGGATGTGAGGCCTCCGGTCGCGATGAGGTGGGGAACTAGGTCTTTCTCTGTGGTCTCCACAGGGGATTCAGACATCCTTTCGTCTTGGGAGATGCAAGACGAGCCTGCATTCAAGTCACTGCAGGGATATCTGGCCTTATTTCGAGTCAGGGCATCGCAGTGTCGATTCCACTTGAGGCCGCAAACTCAGGGTCCCTCTCACATAGCTAGATCTGAGAGAAGCCTCCTCTTGAGGTGCTTGTGGTAAGGTGGTATTCCTCTGGAGTCGAAGCCAGGGACTAACCTCTCATCTCGAGTTGATTTTTGGTCCACGGAGCTCTTTCGTGTTACTACAGTGACCTCAGGATCCCTCTAGCCTGGAAACAGTGTTCTTGGGGTTTCTCTGGAGTGCCATCAAGGAAATCAAGGCTCTTTCCATGTGTGATGTGCAACACGGAATTGCTCTGCACGCAGTGCAGGGGAATCGGCCCTCATCTCCCAGCGAGGGGGAAGTCTCATGGTTTTTCTCGAGTTGCGGCGGGAACCTGAGGTATATTCTCGAGTTACGACGGGGATGGCCCTTCCACCCACGAGTTTGTTCAGCGACGTCAGGACTCCTGCCTAGTTCCGAGGGACAACTCGGGATTCTCCTCGAGGCTTGGCAGGGCAATTGGGACGCCTCTCCAGCTGAGGCGGGAGACCAAGGGTCCCTTTCCACGTGCCACAGGAATCCTGGGACTCCTATGAAGTTTCACGAGGAGTCAGGCATCGTCTCCTTTGGAGGCGCTGATCTACGCGTACCTCTGGAGTTTTCAAAGGATGTGAGGCCTCCGGTCGCGATGAGGTGGAGAACTAGGTCTTTCTCTGTGGTCTCCACAGGGGATTCAGACATCCTTTCATCTTGGCAGATGCAAGACGAGCCTGCATTCAAGTCACTGCAGGGATAACCGGCCTTATTTCGCGTCAGGGCATCGCAGTGTCCATTCCACTTGAGGCCGCAAATTCAGGGTCCCTCTCACATACCTAGAGCTGAGAGAAGCCTCCTCTTGAGGTGGTTGTGGTAAGGTGCTATTCCTCTGGAGTCGAAGCCAGGGACTAACCTCTCATCTCGAGTTGATTTTTGGTCCACGGAGCTCTTTCGTGTTGCTACAGTGACCTCCGGATCCCTCTAGCCTTGATACAGTGTTCTGGGGGTTTCTCTGGAGTGCCATCAAGGAAATCAAGGCTCCTTTCATGTGTGATGTGCAACACGGAATTGCTCTGCACGCAGTGCAGGGGATACGGGCCTTATCTCTCGGCGAGGGGGAAGTCTCATGGTTTTTCTCGAGTTGCGGCGGGAACCTGGGGTATATTCTCGAGTTACGACGGGAATGGCCCTTCCACACACGTGTTTGTTCAGCGACGTAAGGACTCCTGACTAGTTGCGAGGGACAACTCGGGATTCTCCTCGAGGCTTGGCAGGGCAATTGGGACGCCTCTCCAGCTGAGGCGGGAGACCAAGTGTCCCTTTCCACGTGCCACAGGAATCCTGGGACTCCTATCAAGTTTCACGTGGAGTCAGGCATCGTCTCCTGTGGAGGCACTGATCTCCGCGTACCTCTGGAGTTTTCAAAGGATGTGAGGCCTCCGGTCGCGATGAGGTCGGGAACTAGGTCTTTCTCTGTGGTCTCCACAGGGGATTCAGACATCCTTTCGTCTTGGGAGATGCAAGACGAGCCTGCATTCAAGTCACTGCAGGGATAACCGGCCTAATTTCGAGTCAGGGCATCGCGGTGTCCATTCCACTTGAGGCCACAAACTCAGGGTCCCACTCACATACATAGAGCTGAGAGAAGCCTCCTCTTGAGGTGCTTTTGGTAAGGTGGTATTCCTCTGGAGTCGAAGCCAGGGACTAACCTCTCATCTCGAGTTGATTTTTGGTCCACGGAGCTCTTTCGTGTTGCTACAGTGACCTCAGGATACCTCTAGCCTTGAAACAGTGTTCTTGGGGTTTCTCTGGAGTGCCATCAAGGAAATCAAGGCTCCTTTCATGTGTGATGTGCAACACGGAATTGCTCTGCATGCAATGCAGGGGAATCGGGCCTCATTTTGCAGCGAGGGGGAAGTCTAATGGTTTTTCTCGAGTTGCGGCGGGAACCTGGGGTATATTCTCGAGTTACGACGGGGATGTCCCTTCCACCCACGTTTTTGTTCAGCGACGTCAGGACGCCTGCCTAGTTTCGAGGGACAACTCGGGATTCTCCTCGAGGCTTGGCAGGGCAATTGGGACGCCTCTCCAGGTGAGGCGGGAGACCAAGGGTCCCTTTCCACGTGCCACAGGAATCCTGGGACTCCTATCAAGTTTCAGGATGAGTCAGGCATCGTCTCCTTTGGAGGCACTGATCTCCGCGTACCTCTTCAGTTTTCAAAGGATGTGAGGCCTCCGGTCGCGATGAGCTGGGGAACTAGGTCTTTCTCTGTGGTCTCCACAGGGGATTCAAACATCCTTTCGTCTTGGGAGATGCAAGACGAGCCTGCATTCAAGTCACTGCAGGGATATCCGGCCTTATTTCGAGTCAGGGCATCGCGGTATACATTCCACTTGAGGCCGCAAACTCAGGGTCCCTCTCACATACCTAGAGCTGAGAGAAGCCTCCTCTTGAGGTGCTTGTGGTAAGGTGGTATTCCTCTGGAGTCGAAGCCAGGGACTAACCTCTCATCTCGAGTTGATTTTTGGTCCACGGAGCTCTTTCGTGTTGCTACAGTGACCTCAGGATACCTCTAGCCTTGAAACAGTGTTCTTGGGGTTTATCTAGAGTGCCATCAAGGAAATCAAGGCTCCTTTCATGTGTGATGTGCAACACGGAATTGCTCTGCATGCAGTGCAGGGTATCGGGCCTCATTTTGCGGCGAGGGGGAAGTCTCATAGTTTTTCTCGAGTTGCGATCGGAACCTGGGGTATATTCTCGATTTACGACGGGCATGGCCCTTCCACCCACGTGTTTGTTCAGCGACGTCAGACTCATTCCTAGTTGCGAGCGACAACTCGGGATTCTCCTCGAGGCTTGGGAGGGCAATTGGGACGCCTCTCCAGCTGAGGCGGGAGACCAAGGGTCCCTTTCCACGTGCCATAGGAATTCTGGGACTCCTATCAAGTTTCACGAGGAGTCAGGCATCGTCTCCTTTGGAGGCACTGATCTCTACGTACCTCTGGAATTTTCAAAGGATGTGAGGCCTCCGGTCGCGATGAGGTGGGGAACTAGGTGTTTCTCTGTGGTCTCCACAGGGGATTCAGACATTTTTTCGTCTTGGGAGATGCAAGAGGAGCCTGCATTCAAGTCACTGCAGGGATATCCGGCCTTACTTCGAGTCAGGGCATCGCGGTGTACATTCCACTTGAGGCCGCAAAATCAGGGTCCCTCTCACATACCTAGAGCTGAGAGAAGCCTCCTCTTGAGGTGCTTGTGGTAAGGTGGTATTCCTCTGGAGTCGAAGCCAGGGACTGACCTCTCATCTCGAGTTGATTTTTGGTCCACGGAGCTCCTTCGTGTTGCTACAGTGACCTCAGGATCCCTCTAGCCTTGAAACAGTGTTCTTGGGGTTTTTCTGGAGTGCCGTCAAGGAAATCAAGGCTCCTTTCATGTGTGATGTGCAGCACGGAATTGCTCTGCATGCAGTGCAGGGTATCGGGCCTCATTTTGCGGCGAGGGGGAAGTCTCATGGTTTTTCTCGAGTTGCGATGGGAACCTGGGGTATATTCTCGAGTTACGGCGGGGATGGCCCTTCTACCCACGTGTTTGTTCAGCGACGTCAGACTCCTGCCTAGTTGCGAGGGACAACTCGGGATTCTCTTCGAGGCTTGGCAGGGCAATTGGGACGCCTCTCCAGCTGAGGCGGGAGACCAAGGGTCCCTTTCCACGTGTCACAGGAATTCTGGGACTCCTATCAAGTTTCACGAGGAGTTAGGCATTGTCTCCTTTGGAGGCACTCATCTCCACGTACCTCTCGAGTTTTCAAAGGATGTGAGGCCGCCGGTCGCGATGAGGTGGGGAACTAGGTCTTTCTCTGTGGTCTCCACAGGGGATTCAGACATCCTTTCGTCTTGGGAGATGCAAAACGAGTCTGCATTCAAGTCACTGCAGGGATTTCCGGCCTTATTTCGAGGCAGGGCATCGCAGTGTCCATTCCATTTAAGGCCGCAAACTCAGGGTCCCTCTCACATACCTAGAGCTGAGAGAAGCCTCCTCTTGAGGTGCTTGTGGTAAGGTGGTATTCCTCTGGAATCGAAGCCAGGGACTAACCTCTCATCTCGAGTTGATTTTTGGTCCATGGAGCTCTTTCTTGTTGCTACAGTGACCTCAGGATCCCTCTAGCCTTGAAACAGTGTTCTTGGGGTTTCTCTGGAGTGCCATCAAGGAAATCAAGGCTCCTTTCATGTGTGATGTGCAACACGGAATTGCTCTGCACGCAGTGCACGGGAATCGGGCCTCATCTCGCGGCGAGGGGGAAGTCTCAGGGTTTTTCTCGAGTTGCGGCGGGAACCTGGGGTATATTCTCGAGTTACGACGGGGATGGCCCTTCCACCCACGTGTTTGTTCCCTGCCGTCAGACTCCTGCCGAGTTGCAAGGGACAACTCGGGATTTTCCTCGAGGCTTGGCAGGGAAATTGGGACTCCTCTCCAGCTGAGGCGGGAGACCAAGGGTCCCTTTCCACGTGCCACAGGAATCCTGGGACTCCTATCAAGTTTCACGAGGAGTCAGGCATCGTCTCCTTTGGAGGCACTGATCTCCGCGTACCTCTGGAGTTTTCAAAGGATGTGAGGCCTCCGGTCGCGATGAGGTGGGGAACTAGGTCTTTCTCTGTGGTCTCCACAGGGGATTCAGACATCCTTTCGTCTTGGGAGATGCAAGACGAGCCTGCATTCAAGTCACTGCAGGGATATCCGGCCTTATTTCGAGTCAGGGCATCGCAGTGTCGATTCCACTTGAGGCCGCAAACTCAGGGTCCCTCTCACATACCTAGATCTGAGAGAAGCCTCCTCTTGAGGTGCTTGTGGTAAGGTGGTATTCCTCTGGAGTCGAAGCCAGGGACTAACCTCTCATCTCGAGTTGATTTTTGGGCCACGGAGCACTTTCGTGTTACTACAGTGACCTCAGGATCCCTCTAGCCTGGAAACAGTGTTCTTGGGGTTTCTCTGGAGTGCCGTCAAGGAAATCTAGGTTCCTTTCATGTGTGATGTGCAACACGGAATTGCTCTGCACGCAGTGCAGGGGAATCGGCCCTCATCTCCCAGCGAGGGGGAAGTCTCATGGTTTTTCTCGAGTTGCGGCGGGAACCTGAGGTATATTCTCGAGTTACGACGGGGATGGCCCTTCCACCCACGTGTTTGTTCAGCGACGTCAGGACTCCTGCCTAGTTGCGAGGGACAACTCGGGATTCTCCTCGAGGCTTGGCAGGGCAATTGGGACGCCTCTCCAGCTGAGGCGGGAGACCAAGGGTCCCTTTCCACGTGCCACAGGAATCCTGGGACTCCTATGAAGTTTCACGAGGAGTCAGGCATCGTCTCCTTTGGAGGCGCTGATCTACGCGTACCTCTGGAGTTTTCAAAGGATGTGAGGCCTCCGGTCGCGATGAGGTGGAGAACTAGGTCTTTCTCTGTGGTCTCCACAGGGGATTCAGACATCCTTTCATCTTGGCAGATGCAAGACGAGCCTGCATTCAAGTCACTGCAGGGATAACTGGCCTTATTTCGCGTCAGGGCATCGCAGTGTCCATTCCACTTGAGGCCGCAAATTCAGGGTCCCTCTCACATACCTAGAGCTGAGAGAAGCCTCCTCTTGAGGTGGTTGTGGTAAGGTGCTATTCCTCTGGAGTCGAAGCCAGGGACTAACCTCTCATCTCGAGTTGATTTTTGGTCCACGGAGCTCTTTCGTGTTGCTACAGTGACCTCCGGATCCCTCTAGCCTTGATACAGTGTTCTGGGGGTTTCTCTGGAGTGCCATCAAGGAAATCAAGGCTCCTTTCATGTGTGATGTGCAACACGGAATTGCTCTGCACGCAGTGCAGGGGATACGGGCCTTATCTCTCGGCGAGGGGGAAGTCTCATGGTTTTTCTCGAGTTGCGGCGGGAACCTGGGGTATATTCTCGAGTTACGACGGGAATGGCCCTTCCACACACGTGTTTGTTCAGCGACGTAAGGACTCCTGACTAGTTGCGAGGGACAACTCGGGATTCTCCTCGAGGCTTGGCAGGGCAATTGGGACGCCTCTCCAGCTGAGGCGGGAGACCAAGTGTCCCTTTCCACGTGCCACAGGAATCCTGGGACTCCTATCAAGTTTCACGTGGAGTCAGGCATCGTCTCCTGTGGAGGCACTGATCTCCGCGTACCTCTGGAGTTTTCAAAGGATGTGAGGCCTCCGGTCGCGATGAGGTCGGGAACTAGGTCTTTCTCTGTGGTCTCCACAGGGGATTCAGACATCCTTTCGTCTTGGGAGATGCAAGACGAGCCTGCATTCAAGTCACTGCAGGGATAACCGGCCTAATTTCGAGTCAGGGCATCGCGGTGTCCATTCCACTTTAGGCCACAAACTCAGGGTCCCACTCACATACATAGAGCTGAGAGAAGCCTCCTCTTGAGGTGCTTTTGGTAAGGTGGTATTCCTCTGGAGTCGAAGCCAGGGACTAACCTCTCATCTCGAGTTGATTTTTGGTCCACGGAGCTCTTTCGTGTTGCTACAGTGACCTCAGGATACCTCTAGCCTTGAAACAGTGTTCTTGGGGTTTCTCTGGAGTGCCATCAAGGAAATCAAGGCTCCTTTCATGTGTGATGTGCAACACGGAATTGCTCTGCATGCAATGCAGGGGAATCGGGCCTCATTTTGCAGCGAGGGGGAAGTCTCATGGTTTTTCTCGAGTTGCGGCGGGAACCTGGGGTATATTCTCGAGTTACGACGGGGATGTCCCTTCCACCCACGTTTTTGTTCAGCGACGTCAGGACGCCTGCCTAGTTTCGAGGGACAACTCGGGATTCTCCTCGAGGCTTGGCAGGGCAATTGGGACGCCTCTCCAGGTGAGGCGGGAGACCAAGGGTCCCTTTCCACGTGCCACAGGAATCCTGGGACTCCTATCAAGTTTCAGGATGAGTCAGGCATCGTCTCCTTTGGAGGCACTGATCTCCGCGTACCTCTTCAGTTTTCAAAGGATGTGAGGCCTCCGGTCGCGATGAGCTGGGGAACTAGGTCTTTCTCTGTGGTCTCCACAGGGGATTCAAACATCCTTTCGTCTTGGGAGATGCAAGACGAGCCTGCATTCAAGTCACTGCAGGGATATCCGGCCTTATTTCGAGTCAGGGCATCGCGGTATACATTCCACTTGAGGCCGCAAACTCAGGGTCCCTCTCACATACCTAGAGCTGAGAGAAGCCTCCTCTTGAGGTGCTTGTGGTAAGGTGGTATTCCTCTGGAGTCGAAGCCAGGGACTAACCTCTCATCTCGAGTTGATTTTTGGTCCACGGAGCTCTTTCGTGTTGCTACAGTGACCTCAGGATACCTCTAGCCTTGAAACAGTGTTCTTGGGGTTTATCTAGAGTGCCATCAAGGAAATCAAGGCTCCTTTCATGTGTGATGTGCAACACGGAATTGCTCTGCATGCAGTGCAGGGTATCGGGCCTCATTTTGCGGCGAGGGGGAAGTCTCATAGTTTTTCTCGAGTTGCGATCGGAACCTGGGGTATATTCTCGATTTACGACGGGCATGGCCCTTCCACCCACGTGTTTGTTCAGCGACGTCAGACTCATTCCTAGTTGCGAGCGACAACTCGGGATTCTCCTCGAGGCTTGGGAGGGCAATTGGGACGCCTCTCCAGCTGAGGCGGGAGACCAAGGGTCCCTTTCCACGTGCCATAGGAATTCTGGGACTCCTATCAAGTTTCACGAGGAGTCAGGCATCGTCTCCTTTGGAGGCACTGATCTCTACGTACCTCTGGAATTTTCAAAGGATGTGAGGCCTCCGGTCGCGATGAGGTGGGGAACTAGGTGTTTCTCTGTGGTCTCCACAGGGGATTCAGACATTTTTTCGTCTTGGGAGATGCAAGAGGAGCCTGCATTCAAGTCACTGCAGGGATATCCGGCCTTACTTCGAGTCAGGGCATCGCGGTGTACATTCCACTTGAGGCCGCAAAATCAGGGTCCCTCTCACATACCTAGAGCTGAGAGAAGCCTCCTCTTGAGGTGCTTGTGGTAAGGTGGTATTCCTCTGGAGTCGAAGCCAGGGACTGACCTCTCATCTCGAGTTGATTTTTGGTCCACGGAGCTCCTTCGTGTTGCTACAGTGACCTCAGGATCCCTCTAGCCTTGAAACAGTGTTCTTGGGGTTTTTCTGGAGTGCCGTCAAGGAAATCAAGGCTCCTTTCATGTGTGATGTGCAGCACGGAATTGCTCTGCATGCAGTGCAGGGTATCGGGCCTCATTTTGCGGCGAGGGGGAAGTCTCATGGTTTTTCTCGAGTTGCGATGGGAACCTGGGGTATATTCTCGAGTTACGGCGGGGATGGCCCTTCTACCCACGTGTTTGTTCAGCGACGTCAGACTCCTGCCTAGTTGCGAGGGACAACTCGGGATTCTCTTCGAGGCTTGGCAGGGCAATTGGGACGCCTCTCCAGCTGAGGCGGGAGACCAAGGGTCCCTTTCCACGTGTCACAGGAATTCTGGGACTCCTATCAAGTTTCACGAGGAGTTAGGCATTGTCTCCTTTGGAGGCACTCATCTCCACGTACCTCTCGAGTTTTCAAAGGATGTGAGGCCGCCGGTCGCGATGAGGTGGGGAACTAGGTCTTTCTCTGTGGTCTCCACAGGGGATTCAGACATCCTTTCGTCTTGGGAGATGCAAAACGAGTCTGCATTCAAGTCACTGCAGGGATTTCCGGCCTTATTTCGAGGCAGGGCATCGCAGTGTCCATTCCATTTAAGGCCGCAAACTCAGGGTCCCTCTCACATACCTAGAGCTGAGAGAAGCCTCCTCTTGAGGTGCTTGTGGTAAGGTGGTATTCCTCTGGAATCGAAGCCAGGGACTAACCTCTCATCTCGAGTTGATTTTTGGTCCATGGAGCTCTTTCTTGTTGCTACAGTGACCTCAGGATCCCTCTAGCCTTGAAACAGTGTTCTTGGGGTTTCTCTGGAGTGCCATCAAGGAAATCAAGGCTCCTTTCATGTGTGATGTGCAACACGGAATTGCTCTGCACGCAGTGCACGGGAATCGGGCCTCATCTCGCGGCGAGGGGGAAGTCTCAGGGTTTTTCTCGAGTTGCGGCGGGAACCTGGGGTATATTCTCGAGTTACGACAGGGATGGCCCTTCCACCCACGTGTTTGTTCAGCGACGTCAGGACTCCTGCCTAGTTGCGAGGGACAACTCGGGATTCTCCTCGAGGCTTGGCAGGGCAATTGGGACGCCTCTCCAGCTGAGGCAGGAGACCAAGGGTCCCTTTCCACGTGCCACAGGAATCCTGGGACTCCTATCAAGTTTCACGTGGAGTCAGGCATCGTCTCCTGTGGAGACACTGATCTCCGCGTACCTCTGGAGTTTTCAAAGGATGTGAGGCCTCCGGTCGCGATGAGGTGGGGAACTAGGTCTTTCTCTGTGGTCTCCACAGGGGATTCAGACATCCTTTCTTCTTGGGAGATGCAAGACAAGCCTGCATTCATGTCACTGCAGGGATAACCGGCCTTATTTCGAGTCAGGGTATCGCGGTGTCCATTCCACTTGAGGCCGCAAATTCAGGGTCCCACTCACATACCTAGAGCTGAGAGAAGCCTCCTCTTGAGGTGCTTGTGGTAAGGTGGTATTCCTCTGGAGTCGAAGCCAGGGACTAACCTCTCATCTCGAGTTGATTTTTGGTCCACGGAGCTCTTTCGTGCTGCTACAGTGACCTCAGGATCCCTCTAGCCTTGAAACAGTGTTCTTGGGGTTTCTCTGGAGTGCCATCAAGGAAATCAAGGCTCCTTTCATGTGTGATGTGCAACACGGAATTGCTCTGCACGCAGTGAAGGGTATCGGGCCTCATTTTGCGGCGAGGGGGAAGTCTCATGGTTTTTCTCGAGTTGCGATGGGAACCTGGGGTATATTCTCGAGTTACGACGGGGATGGCCCTTCCACCCACGTGTTTGTTCCCTGCCGTCAGACTCCTGCCGAGTTGCAAGGGACAACTCGGGATTTTCCTCGAGGCTTGGCAGGGAAATTGGGACTCCTCTCCAGCTGAGGCGGGAGACCAAGGGTCCCTTTCCACGTGCCACAGGAATCCTGGGACTCCTATCAAGTTTCACGAGGAGTCAGGCATCGTCTCCTTTGGAGGCACTGATCTCCGCGTACCTCTGGAGTTTTCAAAGGATGTGAGGCCTCCGGTCGCGATGAGGTGGGGAACTAGGTCTTTCTCTGTGGTCTCCACAGGGGATTCAGACATCCTTTCGTCTTGGGAGATGCAAGACGAGCCTGCATTCAAGTCACTGCAGGGATATCCGGCCTTATTTCGAGTCAGGGCATCGCAGTGTCGATTCCACTTGAGGCCGCAAACTCAGGGTCCCTCTCACATACCTAGATCTGAGAGAAGCCTCCTCTTGAGGTGCTTGTGGTAAGGTGGTATTCCTCTGGAGTCGAAGCCAGGGACTAACCTCTCATCTCGAGTTGATTTTTGGGCCACGGAGCACTTTCGTGTTACTACAGTGACCTCAGGATCCCTCTAGCCTGGAAACAGTGTTCTTGGGGTTTCTCTGGAGTGCCGTCAAGGAAATCTAGGTTCCTTTCATGTGTGATGTGCAACACGGAATTGCTCTGCACGCAGTGCAGGGGAATCGGCCCTCATCTCCCAGCGAGGGGGAAGTCTCATGGTTTTTCTCGAGTTGCGGCGGGAACCTGAGGTATATTCTCGAGTTACGACGGGGATGGCCCTTCCACCCACGTGTTTGTTCAGCGACGTCAGGACTCCTGCCTAGTTGCGAGGGACAACTCGGGATTCTCCTCGAGGCTTGGCAGGGCAATTGCGACACCTCTCCAGCTGAGGCGGGAGACCAAGGGTCCCTTTCCACGTGCCACAGGAATCCTGGGACTCCTATGAAGTTTCACGAGGAGTCAGGCATCGTCTCCTTTGGAGGCACTGATCTACGCGTACCTCTGGAGTTTTCAAAGGATGTGAGGCCTCCGGTCGCGATGAGGTGGGGAACTAGGTCTTTCTCTGTGGTCTCCACAGGGGATTCAGACATCCTTTCATCTTGGCAGATGCAAGACGAGCATGCATTCAAGTCACTGCAGGGATAACCGGCCTTATTTCGCGTCAGGGCATCGCAGTGTCCATTCCACTTGAGTCCGCAAATTCAGGGTCCCTCTCACATACCTAGAGCTGAGAGAAGCCTCCTCTTGAGGTGGTTGTGGTAAGGTGCTATTCCTCTGGAGTCGAAGCCAGGGACTAACCTCTCATCTCGAGTTGATTTTTGGTCCACGGAGCTCTTTCGTGTTGCTACAGTGACCTCCGGATCCCTCTAGCCTTGATACAGTGTTCTTGGGGTTTCTCTGGAGTGCCATCAAGGAAATCAAGGCTCCTTTCATGTGTGATGTGCAACACGAAATTGCTCTGCACGCAGTGCAGGGGATACGGGCCTTATCTCTCGGCGAGGGGGAAGTCTCATGGTTTTTCTCGAGTTGCGGCGGGAACCTGGCGTATATTCTCGAGTTACGACGGGAATGGCCCTTCCACACACGTGTTTGTTCAGCGACGTAAGGACTCCTGACTAGTTGCGAGGGACAACTCGGGATTCTCCTCGAGGCTTGGCAGGGCAATTGGGACGCCTCTCCAGCTGAGGCGGAAGACCAAGTGTCCCTTTCCACGTGCCACAGGAATCCTGGGACTCCTATCAAGTTTCACGTGGAGTCAGGCATCGTCTCCTGTGGAGGCACTGATCTCCGCGTACCTCTGGAGTTTTCAAAGGATATGAGGCCTCCGATCGCGATGAATTGGGGAACTAGGTCTTTCTCTGTGGTCTCCACAGGGGATTCAGATATCCTTTCGTCTTGGGAGATGCAAGACGAGCCTGCATTCAAGTCACTGCAGGGATAACCGGCCTTATTTCGAGTCAGGGTATCGCGGTGTCCATTCCACTTGAGGCCACAAACTCAGGGTCCCACTCACATACATAGAGCTGAGAGAAGCCTCCTCTTGAGGTGCTTGTGGTAAGGTGGTATTCCTCTGGAGTCGAAGCCAGGGACTAACCTCTCATCTCGAGTTGATTTTTGGTCCACGGAGCTCTTTCGTGTTGCTACAATGACCTCAGGATACCTCTAGCCTTGAAACAGTGTTCTTGGGGTTTCTCTGGAGTGCCATCAAGGAAATCAAGGCTCCTTTCATGTGTGATGTGCAACACGGAATTGCTCTGCATGCAGTGCAGGGTATCGGGCCTCATTTTGCGGCGAGGGGGAAGTCTCATAGTTTTTCTCGAGTTGCGATGGGAACCTGGGGTATATTCTCGAGTTACGACGGGCATGGCCCTTCCACCCACGTGTTTGTTCAGCGACGTCAGGACTCTTGCCTAGTTGCGAGGGACAACTCGGGATTCTCCTCGAGGCATGGCAGGGCAATTGGGACGCCTCTCCAGCTGAGGCGGGAGACCAAGGGTCCCTTTCCACGTGCCACAGGAATCCTGGGACTCCTATCAAGTTTCACGTGGAGTCAGGCATCGTCTCCTGTGGACGCACTGATCTCCGCGTACCTCTGGAGTTTTCAAAGGATGTGAGGCCTCCGGTCGCGATGAGGTGGGGACCTAGGTCTTTCTCTGTGGTCTTAACAGGGGATTCAGACATCCTTTCGTCTTGTGAGATGCAAGACGAGCCTGCATTCAAGTCACTGCAGTGATATCCGGCTTTATTTCCAGTCAGGGTATCGCGGTGTACATTCCACTTGAGGCCTCAAAATCAGGGTCCCTCTCACATACCTAGAGCTGAGAGAAGCCTCCTCTTGAGGTGCTTGTGGTAAGGTGGTATTCCTCTGGAGTTGAAGCCAGGGACTAACCTCTCATCTCGAGTTGATTTTTGGTCCACTGAGCTCTTTCTTGTTGCTACAGTGACCTCAGGATCCCTCTAGCCTTGAAACAGTGTTCTTGGGGTTTCTCTGGAGTGCCATCAAGGAAATCAAGGCTCCTTTCATGTGTGATGTGTAACACGGAATTGCTCTGCATGCAGTGCAGGGTATCGGGCCTCATTTTGTGGCGAGGGGGAAGTCTCATGGTTTTTCTCGAGTTGCGATGGGAACCTGGGGTATATTCTCGAGTTACGACGGGGATGGCCCTTCCACCCACGTGTTTGATCAGCGACGTCAGACTCCTGCCTAGTTGCGAGGGACAACTCGGGATTCTCTTCGAGGCTTAGCAGGGCAATTGGGACGCCTCTCAAGCTGAGGCGGGAAACCAAGGGTCCCTTTCCACGTGCCACAGGAATTCTGGGACTCCTATCAAGTTTCACGAGGAGTCAGGCATTGTCTCCTTTGGAGGCACTGATCTCCACGTACCTCTCGAGTTTTCAAAGGATGTGAGGCCGCCGGTCGCGATGAGGTGGGGAACTAGGTCTTTCTCTGTGGTCTCCACAGGGGATTCAGACATCCTTTCGTCTTGGGAGATGCAAGACGAGCCTGCATTCAAGTCACTGCAGGGATAACCGGCCTTATTTCGAGTCAGTGTATCGCGGTGTCCATTCCACTTGAGGCCGCAAACTCAGGGTCCCACTCACATACCTAGAGCTGAGAGAAGCCTCCTCTTGAGGTGCTTGTGGTAAGGTGGTATTCCTCTGGAGTCGAAGCCAGGGACTAACCTCTCATCTCGAGTTGATTTTTGGTCCACGGAGATCTTTCGTGTTGCTACAGTGACCTCAGGATCCCTCTAGCCTTGAAACAGTGTTCTTGGGGTTTCTCTGGAGTGCCATCAAGGAAATCAAGGCTCCTTTCATGTGTGATGTGCAACACGGAATTGCTCTGCACGCAGTGAAGGTTATCGGGCCTCATTTTGCGGCGACGGGGAAGTCTCATGGTTTTTCTCGAGTTGCGATGGGAACCTGGGGTATATTCTCGAGTTACGACGGGGATGGCCCTTCCACCCACGTGTTTGTTCAGCGCCGTCAGACTCCTGCCTAGTTGCAAGGGACAACTCGGGATTCTCCTCGAGGCTTGGCAGGGCAATTGGGTCGCCTCTCCAGCTGAGGCGGGAGACCAAGGGTCCCTTTCCACGTGCCACAGGAATCCTGGGACTCCTATCAAGTTTCACGAGGAGTCAGGCATCGTCTCCTTTGGAGGCACTGATCTCCGCTACCTCTGGAGTTTTCAAAGGATGTGAGGCCTCCGGTCGCGATGAGGTGGGGAACTAGGTCTTTCTCTGTGGTCTCCACAGGGGATTCAGACATCCTTTCGTCTTGGGAGATGCAAGAGGAGCCTGCATTCAAGTCACTGCAGGGATATCCGGCCTTATTTCGCGTCAGGGCATCGCAGTGTCCATTCCACTTGAGGCCGCAAAATCAGGGTCCCTGTCACATACCTAGAGCTGAGAGAAGCCTCCTCTTGAGGTGCTTTTGGTAAGGTGGTATTCCTCTGGAGTCGAAGCCAGGGACTAACCTCTCATCTCGAGTTGATTTTTGGTCCACGGAGCTCTTTCGTGTTGCTACAGTGACCTCAGGATCCCTCTAGCCTTGAAACAGTGTTCTTGGGGTTTCTCTGGAGTGCCATCAAGGAAATCAAGGCTCCTTTCATGTGTGATGTGCAACACGGAATTGCTCTGCACGCAGTGCAGGGTATCGGGCCTCATTTTGCGGCGAGGGGGAAGTCTCATGGTTTTTCTCGAGTTGCGATGGGAACCTGGGGTATATTCTCGAGTTACGACGGGGATGGCCCTTCCACCCACGTGTTTGTTCAGCGACGTCAGACTCCTGCCTAGTTGCGAGGGACAACTCGGGATTTTCTTCGAGGCTTAGCAGGGCAATTGGGACGCCTATCCAGCTGAGGCGGGAGACCAAGGGTCCCTTTCCACGTGCCACAGGAATTCTGGGACTCCTATCAAGTTTCACGAGGAGTCAGGCATTGTCTCCTTTGGAGGCACTGATCTCCACGTACCTCTCGAGTTTTCAAAGGATGTGAGGCCGCCGGTCGCGAAGAGGTGGGGAACTAGGTCTTTCTCTGTGGTCTCCACAGGGGATTCAGACATCCTTTCGTCTTGGGAGATGCAAAACGAGTCTGCATTCAAGTCACTGCAGGGATTTCCGGCCTTATTTCGAGGCAGGGCATCGCAATGTCCATTCCATTTGAGGCCGCAAACTCAGGGTCCCTTTCACATACCTACAGCTGAGAGAAGCCTCCTCTTGAGGTGCTTGTGGAAAGGTGGTATTCCTCTGGAATCGAAGCCAGGGACTAACCTCTCATCTCCAGTTGATTTTTGGTCCACGGAGCTCTTTCGTGTTGCTACAGTGACCTCAGGATCCCTCTAGCCTTGAAACAGTGTTCTTGGGGTTTCTCTGGAGTGCCATCAAGGAAATCAAGGCTCCTTTCATGTGTGATGTGCAACACGGAATTGCTCTGCACGCAGTGCAGGGGAATCGGGCCTCATCTCGCGGCGAGGGGGAAGTCTCATGGTTTTTCTCGAGTTGCGGCGGGAACCTGGGGTATATTCTCGAGTTACGACGGGGATGGCCCTTCCACACACGTGTTTGTTCAGCGACGTCAGGACTCCTGCCTAGTTGGGAGGGACAACTCGGGATTCTCCTCGAGGCTTGGCAGGGCAATTGGGACGCCTCTCCAGCTGAGGCGGGAGACCAAGGGTCCCTTTCCACGTGCCACAGGAATCCTGGGACTCCTATCAAGTTTCACGTGGAGTCAGGCATCGTCTCCTGTGGACGCACTGATCTCCGCGTACCTCTGGAGTTTTCAAAGAATGTGAGGCCTCCGGTCGCGATGAGGTGGGGACCTAGGTCTTTCTCTGTGGTCTCCACAGGGGATTCAGACATCCTTTCGTCTTGTGAGATGCAAGACGAGCCTGCATTCAAGTCACTGCAGTGATATCCGGCTTTATTTCCAGTCAGGGCATCGCGGTGTACATTCCACTTGAGGCCTCAAAATCAGGGTCCCTCTCACATACCTAGAGCTGAGAGAAGCCTCCTCTTGAGGTGCTTGTGGTAAGGTGGTATTCCTCTGGATTCGAAGCCAGGGACTAACCTCTCATCTCGAGTTGATTTTTGGTCCACTGAGCTCTTTCGTGTTGCTACAGTGACCTCAGGATCCCTCTAGCCTTGAAACAGTGTTCTTGGGGTTTCTCTGGAGTGCCATCAAGGAAATCAAGGCTCCTTTCATGTGTGATGTGCAACACGGAATTGCTCTGCATGCAGTGCAGGGTATCGGGCCTCATTTTGCGGCGAGGGGGAAGTCTCATGGTTTTTCTCGAGTTGCGATGGGAACCTGGGGTATATTCTCGAGTTACGACGGGGATGGCCCTTCCACCCACGTGTTTGTTCAGCGACGTCAGACTCCTGCCTAGTTGCGAGGGACAACTCGGGATTCTCTTCGAGGCTTAGCAGGGCAATTGGGACGCCTCTCCAGCTGAGGCGGGAGACCAAGGGTCCCTTTCCACGTGCCACAGGAATTCTGGGACTCCTATCAAGTTTCACGAGGAGTCAGGCATCGTCTCCTTTGGAGGCACTGATCTCCGCGTACCTCTGGAGTTTTCAAAGGATGTGAGGCCTCCGGTCGCGATGAGGTGGGGAACTAGGTCTTTCTCTGTGGTCTCCACAGGGGATTCAGACATCCTTTCGTCTTGGGAGATGCAAGACGAGCCTGCATTCAAGTCACTGCAGGGATATCCGGCCTTATTTCGAGTCAGGGCATCCCAGTGTCCATTTCACTTGAGGCCGCAAACTCAGGGTCCCTCTCACATAGCTAGAGCTGAGAGAAGCCTCCTCTTGAGGTGCTTGTGGTAAGGTGGTATTCCTCTGGAGTCGAAGCCAGGGACTAACCTCTCATCTCGAGTTGATTTTTGGTCCACGGAGCTCTTTCGTGTTACTACAGTGACCTCAGGATCCCTCTAGCCTGGAAACAGTGTTCTTGGGGTTTCTCTGGAGTGCCATCAAGAAAATCAAGGTTCCTTTCATGTGTGATGTGCAACACGGAATTGCTCTGCACGCAGTGCAGGGGAATCGGGCCTCATCTCGCAGCGAGGGGGAAGTCTCATGGTTTTTCTCGAGTTGCGGCGGGAATCTGAGGTATATTCTCGAGTTACGACGGGGATGGCCCTTCCACCCACGTGTTTGTTCAGCGACGTCAGGACTCCTGCCTAGTTGCGAGGGACAACTCGGGATTCTCCTCGAGGCTTGGCAGGGCAATTGGGACGCCTCTCTAGCTGAGGCGGGAGACCAAGGGTCCCTTTCCACATGCCACAGGAATCCTGGGACTCCTATGAAGTTTCACGAGGAGTCAGGCATCGTCTCCTTTGGAGGCACTGATCTACGCGTACCTCTGGAGTTTTCAAAGGATGTGAGGCCTCCGGTCACGATGAGGTGGAGAACTAGGTCTTTCTCTGTGGTCTCCACAGGGGATTCAGACATCCTTTCATCTTGGCAGATGCAAGACGAGCCTGCATTCAAGTCACTGCAGGGATAACCGGCCTTATTTCGCGTCAGGGCATCGCAGTGTCCATTCCACTTGAGTCCGCAAAATCAGGGTCCCTCTCACATACCTAGAGCTGAGAGAAGCCTCCTCTTGAGGTGGTTGTGGTAAGGTGCTATTCCTCTGGAGTCGAAGCCAGGGACTAACCTCTCATCTCGAGTTGATTTTTGGTCCACGGAGCTCTTTCGTGTTGCTACAGTGACCTCCGGATCCCTCTAGCCTTGATACAGTGTTCTTGGGGTTTCTCTGGAGTGCCATCAAGGAAATCAAGGCTCCTTTCATGTGTGATGTGCAACACGAAATTGCTCTGCACGCAGTGCAGGGGATACGGGCCTTATCTCTCGGCGAGGGGGAAGTCTCATGGTTTTTCTCGAGTTGCGGCGGGAACCTGGGGTGTATTCTCGAGTTACGACGGGAATGGCCCTTCCACACACGTGTTTGTTCAGCGACGTAAGGACTCCTGCCTAGTTGCGAGGGACAACTCGGGATTCTCCTCGAGGCTTGGCAGGGCAATTGGGACGCCTCTCCAGCTGAGGCGGGAGACCAAGGGTCCCTTTCCACGTGCCACAGGAATCCTGGGACTCCTATCAAGTTTCACGAGGAGTCAGGCATCGTCTCCTTTGGAGACACTGATCTCCGCGTACCTCTGGGGTTTTCAAAGGATGTGAGGCCTCCGGTCGCGATGAGGTGGAGAACTAGGACATTCTCTGTGGTCTCCACAGGGGATTCAGACAACCTTAAGTCTTGGGAGATGCAAGACGAGCCTGCATTCAAGTCACTGCAGGGATATCCGGCCTTATTTCGAGTCAGGGCATCGCAGTGTCCATTCCACTTGAGGCCGCAAAATCAGGGTCCCTGTCACATACCTAGAGCTGAGAGAAGCCTCCTCTTGAGGTGCTTTTGGTAAGGTGGTATTCCTCTGGAGTCGAAGCCAGGGACTAACCTCTCATCTCGAGTTGATTTTTGGTCCACGGAGCTCTTTCGTGTTGCTACAGTGACCTCAGGATCCCTCTAGCCTTGAAACAGTGTTCTTGGGGTTTCTCTGGAGTGCCATCAAGGAAATCAAGGCTCCTTTCATGTGTGATGTGCAACACGGAATTGCTCTGCACGCAGTGCAGGGGAATCGGGCCTCATCTCGCGGCGAGGGGGAAGTCTCATGGTTTTTCTCGAGTTGCGGCGGGAACCTGGGGTATATTCTCGAGTTACGACGGGGATGGCCCTTCCACACACGTGTTTGTTCAGCGACGTCAGGACTCCTGCCTAGTTGCGAGGGACAACTCGGGATTCTCCTCGAGGCTTGGCAGGGCAATTGGGACGCCTCTCCAGCTGAAGCGGGAGACCAACGGTCCCTTTCCACGTGCCACAGGAATCCTGGGACTCCTATCAAGTTTCACGAGGAGTCAGGCATCGTCTCCTTTGGAGGCACTGATCTCCGCGTACCTCTGGAGTTTTCAAAGGATGTGAGGCCTCCGGTCGCGATGAGGTGGGGAACTAGGACTTTCTCTGTGGTCTCCACAGGGGATTCAGACATCCTTTCGTCTTGGGAAATGCAAGACGAGCCTGCATTCAAGTCACTGCAGGGATATCCGGCCTTATTTCGAGTCAGGGCATCGCGGTGTCCATTACACGTGAGGCCGCAAACTCAGGGTCCCTCTCACATACCTAGAGCTGAGAGAAGCCTCCTCTTGAGGTGCTTGTGGTAAGGTGGTATTCCTCTGGAGTCGAAGCCAGGGACTAACCTCTCATCTCGAGTTGATTTTTCTTCCACGGTACTCTTTGGTGTGGCTACAGTGACCTCAGGATCCCTCTAGCCTTGAAACAGTGTTCTTGGGGTTTCTCTGGAGTGCCATCAAGGAAATCAAGGCTCCTTTCATGTGTGATGTGCAACACGGAATTGCTCTGCATGCAGTGCAGGGTATCGGGCCTCATTTTGCGACGAGGGGGAAGTTCATGGTTTTTCTCGAGTTGCGGCGGGAACCTGGGGTATATTCTCGAGTTACGACGGGGATGGCCCTTCCACCCACGTGTTTGTTCAGCGACGTCAGACTCCTGCCTAGTTGCGAGGGACAACTCGGGATTCTCCTCGAGGCTTGGCAGGGCAATTGGGACGCCTCTCCAGCTGAGGCGGGAGACCAAGGGTCCCTTTCCACGTGCCACAGGAATCCTGGGACTCCTATCAAGTTTCACGAGGAGTCAGGCATCGTCTCCTTTGGAGGCACTGATCTCTGCGTACTTCTGGAGTTTTCAAAGGATGTGAGGCCTCCGGTCACGATGAGGTGGGGAACTAGGTCTTTCTCTGTGGTCTCCACAGGGGATTCAGACATCCTTTCGTCTTGGCAGATGCAAGATGAGCCTGCATTCAAGTCACTGCAGGGATATCCGGCCTTATTTCGAGTCAGAGCATCGCGGTGTCCATTCCACGTGAGGCCGCAAACTCAGGGTCCCTCTCACATACCTAGAGCTGAGAGAAGCCTCCTCTTGAGGTGGTTGTGGTAAGGTGCTATTCCTATGGAGTCGAAGCCAGGGACTAACCTCTCATCTCGAGTTGATTTTTGGTCCACGGAGCTCTTTCGTGTTGCTACAGTGACCTCAGGATCCCTCTAGCCTTGAAACAGTGTTCTTGGGGTTTCTCTGGAGTGCCATCAAGGAAATCAAGTTTCCTTTCATGTGTGATGCGCAACACGGAATTGCTCTGCACGCAGTGCAGGGGAATCGGGCCTCAACTCGCGGCGAGGGGGAAGTCTCATAGTTTTTCTCGAGTTGCAATGGGAACCTGGGGTATATTCTCGAGTTACGACGGGCATGGCCCTTCCACCCACGTGTTTGTTCAGCGACGGCAGACTCATTCCTAGTTGCGAGGGACAACTCGGGATTCTCCTCGAGGCTTGGGAGGGCAATTGGGACGCCTCTCCAGCTGAGGCGGGAGACCAAGGGTCCCTTTCCACGTGCCACAGGAATCCTGGGACTCCTATCAAGTTTCACGTGGAGTCAGGCATCGTCTCCTGTGGAGGCACTGATCTCCGCGTACCTCTGGAGTTTTCAAAGGATGTGAGGCCTCCGGTCGCGATGAGGTGGGGAACTAGGTCTTTCTCTGTGGTCTCCACAGGGGATTCGGACATCCTTTCGTCTTGGGAGATGCAAGACGAGCCTGCATTCAAGTCACTGCAGGGATAACCGGCCTTATTTCGAGTCAGGGTATCGCGGTGTCCATTCCACTTGAGGCCGCAAACTCAGGGTCCCACTCACATACCTAGAGCTGAGAGAAGCCTCCTCTTGAGGTGCTTGTGGTAAGGTGGTATTCCTCTGGAGTCGAAGCCAGGGACTAACCTCTCATCTCCAGTTGATTTTTGGTCCACGGAGCTCTTTCGTGTTGCTACAGTGACCTCAGGATCCCTCTAGCCTTGAAACAGTGTTCTTGGGGTTTCTCTGGAGTGCCATCAAGGAAATCAAGGCTCCTTTCATGTGTGATGTGCAACACGGAATTGCTCTGCACGCAGTGAAGGGTATCGGGCCTCATTTTGCGGCGAGGGGGAAGTCGAATGGTTTTTCTCGAGTTGCGATGGGAACCTGGGGTATATTCTCGAGTTACGACGGGGATGGCCCTTCCACCCACGTGTTTGTTCAGCGCCGTCAGAATCTTGCCTAGTTGCAAGGGACAACTCGAGATTTTCCTCGAGGCTTGGCAGGGCAATTGGGACGCCTCTCCAGCTGAGGCGGGAGACCAAGGGTCCCTTTCCACGTGCCACAGGAATCCTGGGACTCCTATCAAGTTTCACGAGGAGTCAGGCATCGTCTCCTTTGGAAGCACTGATCTCCGCGTACCTCTGGAGTTTTCAAAGGATGTGAGGCCTCCGGTCGCGATGAGGTGGGGAACTAGGTCTTTCTCTGTGGTCTCCACAGGGGATTCAGACATCCTTTCATCTTGGCAGATGCAAGAAGAGCCTGCATTCAAGTCACTGCAGGGATAACCGGCCTTATTTCGCGTCAGGGCATCGCAGTGTCCATTCCACTTGAGGCCGCAAACTCAGGGTCCCTCTCACATAGCTAGAGCTGAGAGAAGCCTCCTCTTGAGGTGCTTGTGGTAAGGTGGTATTCCTCTGGAGTCGAAGCCAGGGACTAACCTCTCATATCGAGTTGATTTTTGGTCCACGGAGCTCTTTCGTGTTGCTACAGTGACCTCAGGATCCCTCTAGCCTTGAAACAGTGTTCTTGGGGTTTCTCTGGAGTGCCATCAAGGAAATCAAGGCTCCTTTCATGTGTGATGTGCAACACGGAATTGCTCTGCACGCAGTGCAGGGGAATCGGGCCTCATCTCGCGGCGAGGGGGAAGTCTCATGGTTTTTCTCGAGTTGCGATGGGAACCTGGGGTATATTCTCGAGTTACGACGGGGATGGCCCTTCCACACACGTGTTTGTTCAGCGACGTCAGGACTCCTGCCTAGTTGCGAGGGACAACTCGGGATTCTCCTCGAGGCTTGGCAGGGCAATTGGGACGCCTCTCCAGCTGAAGCGGGAGACCAACGGTCCCTTTCCACGTGCCACAGTTATCCTGGGACTCCTATCAAGTTTCACGAGGAGTCAGGCATCGTCTCCTTTGGAGGCACTGATCTCCGCGTACCTCTGGAGTTTTCAAAGGATGTGAGGCCTCCTGTCGCGATCAGGTGGGGAACTAGGACTTTCTCTGTGGTCTCCACAGGGGATTCAGACATCCTTTCGTCTTGGGAAATACAAGACGAGCCTGCATTCAAGTCACTGCAGGGATATCCGGCCTTATTTCGAGTCAGGGCATCGCGGTGTCCATTCCACGTGAGGCCGCAAACTCAGGGTCCCTCTCACATACCTAGAGCTGAGAGAAGCCTCCTCTTGAGGTGCTTGTGGTAAGGTGGTATTCCTCTGGAGTCGAAGCCAGGGACTAACCTCTCATCTCGAGTTGATTTTTCTTCCACGGAACTCTTTGGTGTGGCTACAGTGACCTCAGGATCCCTCTAGCCTTGAAACAGTGTTCTTGGGGTTTCTCTGGAGTGCCATCAAGGAAATCAAGGCTCCTTTCATGTGTGATGTGCAACACGGAATTGCTCTGCATGCAGTGCAGGGTATCGGGCCTCATTTTGTGGCGAGGGGGAAGTTCATGGTTTTTCTCGAGTTGCGATGGGAACCTGGGGTATATTCTCGAGTTACGACGGGGATGGCCCTTCCACCCACGTGTTTGTTCAGCGACGTCAGACTCCTGCCTAGTTGCGAGGGACAACTCGGGATTCTCCTCGAGGCTTGGCAGGGCAATTGGGACGCCTCTCCAGCTGAGGCGGGAGACCAAGGGTCCCTTTCCACGTGCCACAGGAATCCTGGGACTCCTATGAAGTTTCACGAGGAGTCAGGCATCGTCTCCTTTGGAGGCACTGATCTCTGCGTACTTCTGGAGTTTTCAAAGGATGTGAGGCCTCCGGTCACGATGAGGTGGGGAACTAGGTCTTTCTCTGTGGTCTCCACAGGGGATTCAGACATCCTTTCGTTTTGGGAGATGCAAGATGAGCCTGCATTCAAGTCACTGCAGGGATATCCGGCCTTATTTCGAGTCAGAGCATCGCGGTGTCCATTCCACGTGAGGCCGCAAACTCAGGGTCCCTCTCACATACCTAGAGCTGAGAGAAGCCTCCTCTTGAGGTGGTTGTGGTAAGGTGCTATTCCTCTGGAGTCGAAGCCAGGGACTAACCTCTCATCTCGAGTTGATTTTTGGTCCACGGAGCTCTTTCGTGTTGCTACAGTAACCTCAGGATCCCTCTAGCCTTGAAACAGTGTTCTTGGGGTTTCTCTGGAGTGCCATCAAGGAAATCAAGGCTCCTTTCATGTGTGATGTGCAACACGGAATTGCCCTGCATGCAGTGCAGGGTATCGGGCCTCATTTTGCGGCGAGGGGGAAGTCTCATGGTTTTTCTCGAGTTGCGATGGGAACCTGGGGTATATTCTCGAGTTACGACGGGGATGGCCCTTCCACCCACGTGTTTGTTCAGCGACGTCAGACTCCTGCCTAGTTTCGAGGGACAACTCGGGATTCTCCTCGAGGCTTGGCAGGGCAATTGGGACGCCTCTCCAGCTGTGGCGGGAGACCAAGGGTCCCTTTCCACGTGCCACAGGAATCCTGGGACTCCTATCAAGTTTCACGAGGAGTCAGGAATCGTCTTCTTTGGAGGCACTGATCTCCGCGTACCTCTGGAGTTTTCAAAGGATGTGAGGCCTCCAGTCGCGATGAGGTGGGGAACTAGGTCTTTCTCTGTGGTCTCCACAGGGGATTCAGACATCCTTTCATCTTGGGAGATGCAAGACGAGCCTGCATTCAAGTCACAGCAGGGATGTCCGGCCTTATTTCGCGTCAGGGCATCGCAGTGTCCATTTCACTTGAGGCCGCAAATTCAGGGTCCCTCTCACATACATAGAGCTGAGAGAAGCCTCCTCTTGAGGTGCTTGAGGTAAGGTGGTATTCCTCTGGAGTCGAAGCCAGGAACTAACCTCTCATCTCGAGTTGATTTTTGGTCCACGGAGCTCTTTCGTGTTGCTACAGTGACCTCAGGATCCCTCTAGCCTTGAAACAGTGTTCTTTGGGTTTCTCTGGAGTGCCATCAAGGTAATCAAGGCTCCTTTCATGTGTGATGTGCAACACGGAATTGCTCTGCACGCAGTGCAGGGGAATCGGGCCTCATCTCGCGGCGAGAGGGAAGTCTCATGGTTTTTCTCGAGTTGCGGCGTGAACCTGGGGTATATTCTCGAGTTACGACGGGGATGGCCCTTCCACCCACGTGTTTGTTCAGCGACGTCAGGACTCCTGCCTAGTTGCGAGGGACAACTCGGGATTCTCCTCGAGGCTTGGCAGGGCAATTGGGACGCCTCTCCAGCTGAGGCGGGAGACCAAGGGTCTCTTTCCACGTGCCACAGGAATCCTGAGACTCCTATCAAGTTTCACGAGGAGTCAGGCATCGTCACCTTTGGAGGCACTTATCTCCGCGTACCTCTGGAGTTTTCAAAAGATGTGAGGCCTCCGGTCGCGATGAGGTGGGGAACTAGGTCTTTCTCTGTGGTCTCCACAGGGGATTCAGACATCCTTTCGTCTTGGGAAATGCAAGACGAGCCTGCATTCAAGTCACTGCAGGGATATCCGGCCTTATTTCGAATCAGGGCATCGCGGTGTCCATTCCACTTGAGGCCGCAAACTCAGGGTCTCTCTCACATACCTAGAGCTGAGAGAAGCCTCCTCTTGAGGTGCTTCTGGTAAGGTGGTATTCCTCTGGAGTCGAAGCCAGGGACTAACCTCTCATCTCGAGTTGATTTTTCTTCCACGGAAGTCTTTGGTGTGGATACAGTGACCTCAGGATCCCTCTAGCCTTGAAACAGTGTTCTTGGGGTTTCTCTGGAGTGCCATCAAAGAAATCAAGGTTCCTTTCATGTGTGATGTGCAACACGGAATTGCTCTGCACGCAGTGCCGGAGAATCGGACCTCATCTCGCGGCGAGGGGGAAGTCTCATGGTTTTTCTCGAGTTGCGGCGGGAACCTGGGGTATATTCTCGAGTTAAGACGGGAATGGACCTTCCAAACACGTGTTTATTCAGCGACGTCAGGACTCCTGCCTAGTTGCGAGGGACAACTCGGGATTCTCCTCGAGGCTTGGCAGGGCAATTGGGACGCCTCTCCAGCTGAGGCGGGAGACCAAGGGTCCCTTTCCACGTGCCACAGGAATCCTGGGACTCCTATCAAGTTTCACGAGGAGTCAGGCATCGTCTCCTTTGGAGGCACTGATCTCCGCGTACCTCTGGAGTTTTCAAAGGATGTGAGGCCTCCGGTCGCGATGAGGTGGGGAACTAGGTCTTTCTCTGTGGTCTCCACAGGGGATTCAGACATCCTTTCGTCTTGGGAGATGCAAGACGAGCCTGCATTCAAGTCACTGCAGGGATATCCGGCCTTATTTCACGTCAGGGCATCGCAGTGTCCATTCCACTTGAGGCCGCAAAATCAGGGTCCCTCTCACATACCTAGAGCTGCGAGAAGCCTCCTCTTGAGGTGCTTGTGGTAAGGTGGTATTCCTCTGGAGTCGAAGCCATGGACTAACCTCTCATCTCGAGTTGATTTTTGGTCCACGGAGCTCTTTCGTGTCGCTACAGTGACCTCAGGATCCCTCTAGCCTTGAAACAGTGTTCTTGGGGTTTCTCTGGAGTGCCATCAAGGAAATCAAGGCTCCTTTCATGTGTGATGTGCAATACGGCATTGCTCTGCCCGCAGTGCAGGGGAATCGGGCCTCATCTCGCGGCAAGGTGGTAGTCTCATGGTTTTTCTCGAGTTGCGGCGGGAACCTGGGGTATATTCTCGAGTTACGACGGGGATGGCCCTTCCACCCACGTGTTTGTTCAGCGACGTCAGGACTCCTGCCTAGTTGCGAGGGACAACTCGGGATTCTCCAGGGGGCTTGGCAGGGCAATTGGGACGCCTCTCCAGCTGAGGCGGTAGACCAAGGGTCCCTTTCCATGTGCCACAGGAATCCTGGGACTCCTATCAATTTTCACGAGGAGTCAGGCATCGTCTCCTTTGGAGGCACTGATCTCCGCGTACCTCTGGAGTTTTCAAAGGATTTGAGGCCTCCGGTTGCGATGAGGTGGGGAAGTAGGTTTTCTCTGTGGTCTCCACAGTGGAATCAGACATCCTTTCATCTTGGGAGATGCAATACGAGCCTGCATTCAAGTCACTGCAGGGATATCCGGCCTTATTTCGAGTCAGGGCATCGCGGTGTCCATTCCACTTGAAGCCACAAACTCGGGGTCCCTCTCACATACCTAGAGCTGAGATAATCCTGCTCTTGAGGTGCTTGTGGTAAGGTGGTATTCCTCTGGAGTCGAAGCCAGGGACTAACCTCTCAACTCGAGTTGATTTTTGGTCCACGGAGCTCTTTTGTGTGGCTACAGTGACCTCAGGATCCCTCTACCTTGAAACAGTGTTCTTGGGGTTTCTCTGGAGTGCCATCAAGGAAATCAAGTCTCCTTTGATGTGTGATGTGCAAGACGGAATTGCTCTGCAAGCAGTGCAGGGGAATCGGGCATCATCTCGCGGCGAGGGGGAAGTCTCATGGTTTTTCTCGACTTGCGGCGGGAACCTGGGGTATATTCTTGAGTTACGACGGGGATGGCCATTACACACACGTGCTTGTTCAGCCGCGTCAGGACTCCTGCCTAGTTGCGAGGGACAACTCGGGATTCTCCTTGAGGCTTGCCAGGGCAACTGGGAAGCCTCTCCAGCTGAGCCGGGAGACCACGGGTCCCTTTCCACGTGCCACAGGAATCCTGGGACTCCTATCAAGTTTCACGAGGAGTCAGGCATCGTCCGTTTTGGAGGCACTGATCTCCGCGTACCTCTGGAGTTTTCAAAGGATTTGAGGCCTCCGGTCGCAATGAGATGGGGAACTAGGTCTTTCTCTGTGGTCTCCACAGGGGATTCAGTCATCCTTTCATCTTTGGAGATGCAAGACGAGCCTGCATTCAAGTCACTGCAGAGATATCTGGCCTTATTTCGAGTCAGGGCATCGCAGTGTCCATTCCACTTGAGGCCGCAAACTCAGGGTACCTCTCACATAGCTAGAGCTGAGAGAAGCCTCCTCTTGAGGTGCTTGTGGTAAGGTGGTATTCCTCTGGAGTCGAAGCCAGGGACTAACCTCTCATCTCGAGTTGATTTTTGGTCACGGAGCTCTTTCGTGTTGCTACAGTGACCTCAGGATCCCTCTAGCCTTGAAACAGTGTTCTTGGGGTTTCTCTGGAGTGCCATCAAGGAAATCAAGGCTCCTTTCCTGTGTGAAGTGCAACAAGGAATTGCTCTGCACGCAGTGTAGGGGAATTGGGCCTCTTCTCGCGGCGAGGGGGAAGTCTCATGGTTTTTCTCGAGTTGCGGCGGGAACCTGGGGTATATTCTCGAGGTACTACGAGGATGCCCTTCCACCCACGTGTTTGTTCAGCCACGTCAGGACTCCTGCCTAGTTGCGAGGAACAAATCGGGATTCTCCTAGTAGCCTGGCAGGGCAATTGGGACACCTCTCAATCTGAGGCGGGAGACCAAGGGTCCCTTTCCACGTGCCACAGGAATCCTGGGACTCCTATCAAGTTTCACGAGGAGTCAGACATCGTCTCCTTTGGAGGCACTGATCTCCGCGTACCTCTGGAGTTTTCAAAGGATATGAGGCCTCCGGTCGCGATGAGGTGGGAACCTAGTTCTTTCTCTGTGGCGTCCACAGGGGATTCAGCCATCCTTTCGTCTTCGGAGATGCAAGACGAGCCTGCATTCAAGTCACTGCAGGGATATCCTGCCTTATTTCGAGTCAGGGCATCGCGGTGTCCATTCCACTTGAGGCCGCAAACTCAGGGTCCCTCTCATATACTTAGAGCTGAGAGAAGCCTCATTTTGAGGTGCTTGTGGTAAGGTGGTATTCCTCTGGAGTCGAAGCCAGGGACTAACCTCTCATCTCGAGTTGATTCTTGGTCCACGGAGCTCTTTCGTGTTGCTACAGTAACCTCAGGATCCCTGTAGCCTTGAAACAGTGTTCTTGGGGTTTCTCTGGAGTGCCATCAAGGAAATGAAGGCTCCTTTCATCTGTGATGTGCAACACGGAATTGCTCTGCACGCAGTGCAGGGGAATCGGGCCTCATCTCGCGGCGAGGGTGAAGTCTCATGGTTTTTCTCGAGTTGCGGCGGGAACCTGGGGTATATTCTCGAGTTACGACGGGGATGGCCCTTCCACACACGTGTTTGTTCAACAAAGTAAGTACTCCTTCCTAGTTGCGAGGGACAACTCGGGATTCTCCTCGAGGCTTGGCAGGGCAATTGGGACGCCTCTCCAGCTGAGGCGGGAGACCAAGGGTCCCTTTCCACGTGCCACAGGAATCCTGGGACTCCTATCAAGTTTCACGAGGAGTCAGGCATCGTCTCCTTTGGAGGCACTGATCTCCACGTACCTCTGGAGTTTTCAAAGGATGTGAGGCCTCCGGTCGCGATGAGGTGGAGAACTAGATCTTTCTCTGTGGTTTCCACAGGGGATTCAGACATCCTTTCGTCTTGGAGATGCAAAACGAGCCTGCATTTAAGTCACTGCAGGGATATCCGGCGTTATTCCGAGTCAGGGCATCGCGGTGTCCATTCCACTTGAGGCCGCAAACTCAGGGTCCCTCTCACATAGCTAGAGCTGAGAGAAGCCTCCTCTTGAGGTGCTTGTGGTAAGGTGGTATTCCTCTGGAGTCGAAGCCAGGGACTAACCTCTCATCTCGAGTTGATTTTTGGTCCACGGAGTTCTTTCGTGTTGCTACAGTGACCTCAGGAATCCTCTAGCCTTGAAACAGTGTTCTTGGGGTTTCTCTGGAGTGCCATCAAGGAAATCAAGGCTCCTTTCATGTGTGATGTGCAACACGGAATTGCTCTGCACGCCGTGCAGGGGAATCGGGCCTCATCTCACGGCGAGGGGGAAGTCTCATGGTTTTTCTCGAGCTGCGTCGGGAACCTGGGGTATATTCTCGAATTACGTCGGGGATGGACATTACACACACGTTTTTGTTCAGCCACGTCAGGACTCCTGCCTAGTTGCGAGGGACAACTCGGGATTCTCCTCGAGGCTTGGCAGGGCATTTGGGACGCCTCTCCAGCTGAGGCGGGAGACCAAGGGTCCCTTTCCCCGTGCCACAGAAATCCTGGGACTCCTATCAAGTTTCACGAGGAGTCAGGCATCGTCTCCTTTGGAGGCACTGATCTCCGCGTACCTCTGGAGTTTTCAAAGGATGTGAGGCCTCTGGTCGGGATGAGGTGGGGAACTAGGTCTTTCTCTGTGGTCTCCACAGGGGATTCAGTCATCCTTTCATCTTGGGAGATGCAAGACGAGCCTGCATTCAAGTCACTGCAGGGATATCCGGCCTTATATCGAGTCAGGGCATCGCGGTGTCCATTCCACTTGAGGCCCCAAAATCAGGGTCCCTCTCACATACCTAGAGCTGAGAGAAGCCTCCTCTTGAGGTTCCTGTGGTAAGGTGGTATTGCTCTGGAGTCGAAGCCAGGGACTAACCTCTCATCTCGAGTTGATTTTTGGTCCTCGGAGCTCTTTCGTGTTGCTACAGTGACCTCAGGATCCCTCTAGCCTTGAAACAGTGTTCTTTGGGTTTCTCTGGAGTGCCATCAAGGAAATCAAGGCTCCTTTCATGTGTGATGTGCAACACGGAATTGCTCGGCACGCAATGCAGGGGAATCGGGCCTCATCTCGCGGCGAGGGGGAAGTCTCATGGTTTTTCTCGAGTTGCGGCGGGAACCTGGGGTATATTCTCGAGTTACGTCGGGGATGGCCCTTCCACACACGTGTATGTTCAGCAAAGTAAGTACTCCTTCCTAGTTGCGAGGGACAACTCGGGATTCTCCTCGAGGCTTGGCAGGGCAATTGGGACGCCTCCCCAGCTGAGGCGGGAGACCAAGGGTCCCTTTCCACGTGCCACAGCAATCCTGGGACTCCTATCAAGTTTCACAAGGAGTCAGGCATCGTCTCCTTTGGAGGCACTGATCTCCACGTACCTCTGGAGTTTTCAAAGGATGTGAGGCCTCCGGTCGCGATGAGGTGGAGAACTAGATCTTTCTCTGTGGTCTCCACAGGGGATTCAGACATCCTTTCGTCTTGGAGATGCAAAACGAGCCTGCATTTAAGTCACTGCAGGGATATCCGGCGTTATTCCGAGTCAGGGCATCGCGGTGTCCATTCCACTTGAGGCCGCAAACTCAGGGTCCCTCTCACATAGCTAGAGCTGAGAGAAGCCTCCTCTTGAGGTGCTTGTGGTAAGGTGGTATTCCTCTGGAGTCGAAGCCAGGGACTAACCTCTCATCTCGAGTTGATTTTTGGTCCACGGAGTTCTTTCGTGTTGCTACAGTGACCTCAGGATCCCTCTAGCCTTGAAACAGTGTTCTTGGGGTTTCTCTGGAGTGCCATCAAGGAAATCAAGGCTCCTTTCCTGTGTGAAGTGCAACAAGGAATTGCTCTGCACGCAGTGTAGGGGAATTGGGCCTCTTCTCCCGGCGAGGGGGAAGTCTCATGGTTTTTCTCGAGTTGCGGCGGGAACCTGGGGTATATTCTCGAGGTACTACGAGGATGCCCTTCCACCCACGTGTTTGTTCAGCCACGTCAGGACTCCTGCCTAGTTGCGAGGAACAAATCGGGATTCTCCTAGTAGCCTGGCAGGGCAATTGGGACACCTCTCAATCTGAGGCGGGAGACCAAGGGTCCCTTTCCACGTGCCACAGGAATCCTGGGACTCCTATCAAGTTTCACGAGGAGTCAGACATCGTCTCCTTTGGAGGCACTGATCTCCGCGTACCTCTGGAGTTTTCAAAGGATATGAGGCCTCCGGTCGCGATGAGGTGGGAACCTAGTTCTTTCTCTGTGGCGTCCACAGGGGATTCAGCCATCCTTTCGTCTTCGGAGATGCAAGACGAGCCTGCATTCAAGTCACTGCAGGGATATCCTGCCTTATTTCGAGTCAGGGCATCGCGGTGTCCATTCCACTTGAGGCCGCAAACTCAGGGTCCCTCTCATATACTTAGAGCTGAGAGAAGCCTCATCTTGAGGTGCTTGTGGTAAGGTGGTATTCCTCTGGAGTCGAAGCCAGGGACTAACCTCTCATCTCGAGTTGATTCTTGGTCCACGGAGCTCTTTCGTGTTGCTACAGTGACCTCAGGATCCCTCTAGCCTTGAAACAGTGTTCTTGGGGTTTCTCTGGAGTGCCATCAAGGAAATGAAGGCTCCTTTCATCTGTGATGTGCAACACGGAATTGCTCTGCACGCAGTGCAGGGGAATCGGGCCTCATCTCGCGGCGAGGGTGAAGTCTCATGGTTTTTCTCGAGTTGCGGCGGGAACCTGGGGTATATTCTCGAGTTACGACGGGGATGGCCCTTCCACACACGTGTTTGTTCAACAAAGTAAGTACTCCTTCCTAGTTGCGAGGGACAACTCGGGATTCTCCTCGAGGCTTGGCAGGGCAATTGGGACGCCTCTCCAGCTGAGGCGGGAGACCAAGGGTCCCTTTCCACGTGCCACAGGAATCCTGGGACTCCTATCAAGTTTCACGAGGAGTCAGGCATCGTCTCCTTTGGAGGCACTGATCTCCACGTACCTCTGGAGTTTTCAAAGGATGTGAGGCCTCCGGTCGCGATGAGGTGGAGAACTAGATCTTTCTCTGTGGTCTCCACAGGGGATTCAGACATCCTTTCGTCTTGGAGATGCAAAACGAGCCTGCATTTAAGTCACTGCAGGGATATCCGGCGTTATTCCGAGTCAGGGCATCGCGGTGTCCATTCCACTTGAGGCCGCAAACTCAGGGTCCCTCTCACATAGCTAGAGCTGAGAGAAGCCTCCTCTTGAGGTGCTTGTGGTAAGGTGGTATTCCTCTGGAGTCGAAGCCAGGGACTAACCTCTCATCTCGAGTTGATTTTTGGTCCACGGAGTTCTTTCGTGTTGCTACAGTGACCTCAGGAATCCTCTAGCCTTAAAACAGTGTTCTTGGGGTTTCTCTGGAGTGCCATCAAGGAAATCAAGGCTCCTTTCATGTGTGATGTGCAACACGGAATTTCTCTGCACGCCGTGCAGGGGAATCGGGCCTCATCTCACGGCGAGGGGGAAGTCTCATGGTTTTTCTCGAGCTGCGTCGGGAACCTGGGGTATATTCTCGAGTTACGTCGGGGATGGACATTACACACACGTGTTTGTTCAGCCGCGTCAGGACTCCTGCCTAGTTGCGAGGGACAACTCGGGATTCTCCTCGAGGCTTGGCAGGGCATTTGGGACGCCTCTCCAGCTGAGGCGGGAGACCAAGGGTCCCTTTCCCCGTGCCACAGAAATCCTGGGACTCCTATCAAGTTTCACGAGGAGTCAGGCATCGTCTCCTTTGGAGACACTGATCTCCGCGTACCTCTGGAGTTTTCAAAGGATGTGAGGCCTCTGGTCGGGATGAGGTGGGGAACTAGGTCTTTCTCTGTGGTCTCCACAGGGGATTCAGTCATCCTTTCATCTTGGGAGATGCAAGACGAGCCTGCATTCAAGTCACTGCAGGGATATCCGGCCTTATATCGAGTCAGGGTTCCGCGGTGTCCATTCCACTTGAGGCCGCAAAATCAGGGTCCCTCTCACATACCTAGAGCTGAGAGAAGCCTCCTCTTGAGGTTCCTGTGGTAAGGTGGTATTGCTCTGGAATCGAAGCCAGGGACTAACCTCTCATCTCGAGTTGATTTTTGGTCCTCGGAGCTCTTTCGTGTTGCTACAGTGACCTCAGGATCCCTCTAGCCTTGAAACAGTGTTCTTTGGGTTTCTCTGGAGTGCCATCAAGGAAATCAAGGCTCCTTTCATGTGTGATGTGCAACACGGAATTGCTCGGCACGCAATGCAGGGGAATCGGGCCTCATCTCGCGGCGAGGGGGAAGTCTCATGGTTTTTCTCGAGTTGCGGCGGGAACCTGGGGTATATTCTCGAGTTACGTCGGGGATGGCCCTTCCACACACGTGTTTGTTCAGCAAAGTAAGTACTCCTGCCTAGTTTCGAGGGACAACTCGGGATTCTCCTCGAGGCTTGGCAGGGCAATTGGGACGCCTCCCCAGCTGAGGCGGGAGACCAAGGGTCCCTTTCCACGTGCCACAGCAATCCTGGGACTCCTATCAAGTTTCACAAGGAGTCAGGCATCGTCTCCTTTGGAGGCACTGATCTCCACGTACCTCTGGAGTTTTCAAAGGATGTGAGGCCTCCGGTCGCGATGAGGTGGAGAACTAGATCTTTCTCTGTGGTCTCCACAGGGGATTCAGACATCCTTTCGTCTTGGAGATGCAAAACGAGCCTGCATTTAAGTCACTGCAGGGATATCCGGCGTTATTCCGAGTCAGGGCATCGCGGTGTCCATTCCACTTGAGGCCGCAAACTCAGGGTCCCTCTCACATAGCTAGAGCTGAGAGAAGCCTCCTCTTGAGGTGCTTGTGGTAAGGTGGTATTCCTCTGGAGTCGAAGCCAGGGACTAACCTCTCATCTCGAGTTGATTTTTGGTCCACGGAGTTCTTTCGTGTTGCTACAGTGACCTCAGGATCCCTCTAGCCTTGAAACAGTGTTCTTGGGGTTTCTCTGGAGTGCCATCAAGGAAATCAAGGCTCCTTTCATGTGTGATGTGCAACACGGAATTGCTCTGCACGCCGTGCAGGGGAATCGGGCCTCATCTCACGGCGAGGGGGAAGTCTCATGGTTTTTCTCGAGTTGCGTCGGGAACCTGGGGTATATTCTCGAGTTACGACGGGGATGGCCATTACACACACGTGTTTGTTCAGTCGCGTCAGGACTCCTGCCTAGTTGCGAGGGACAACTCGGGATTCTCCTCGAGGCTTGGCAGGGCATTTGGGACGCCTCTCCAGCTGAGGCGGGAGACCAAGGGTCCCTTTCCCCGTGCCACAGAAATCCTGGGACTCCTATCAAGTTTCACGAGGAGTCAGGCATCATCTCCTTTGGAGGCACTGATCTCCGCGTACCTCTGGAGTTTTCAAAGGATGTGAGGCCTCTGGTCGGGATGAGGTGGGGAACTAGGTCTTTCTCTGTGGTCTCCACAGGGGATTCAGTCATCCTTTCATCTTGGGAGATGCAAGACGAGCCTGCATTCAAGTCACTGTAGGGATATCCGGCCTTATTTCGAGTCAGGGTATCGCGGTGTCCATTCCACTTGAGGCCGCAATTCAGGGTCCCTCTCACATACCTAGAGCTGAGAGAAGCCTCCTCTTGAGGTGCTTGTGGTAAGGTGGTATTCCTCTGGAGTCGAAGCCAGGGACTAACCTCTCATCTCGAGTTGATTCTTGGACCACGGAGCTCTTTCGTGTTGCTACAGTGACCTCAGGATCCCTCTAGCCTTGAAACAGTGTTCTTGGGGTTTCTCTGGAGTGCCATCAAGGAAATCAAGGCTCCTTTCATGTGTGATGTGCAACAGGGAATTGCTCTGCACGAAGTGCACGGTATCGGGCCTCATTTTTCGGCGAGGGGGAATCTCATGGTTTTTATCCAGTTGCTGTGTGAACCTGGGGTATATTCTCGAGTTATGACGGGGATGGCCATTCCACCCACGTGTTTGTTCAGCGACGTCTGGACTCCTGCCTAGTTGCGAGGGACAACTCGGGATTCTCCTCGAGGCTTGGCAGGGCAATTGGGATGCCTCTCCAGCTGAGACGGGAGACCAAGGGTCCCTTTCCAGGTGCCACAGGGATCCTGGGACTCCTATCAAGTTTAACGAGGAGTCAGGCATCGTCTCCTTTGGAGGCACTGATCTCCGCGTACCTCTGGAGTTTTCAAAGGATGTGAGGCCTCCGGTCGCGATGAGGTGGGGAACTAGGTCTTTCTCTGTGGTCTCAACAGGGGATTCACACATCCTTTCGTTTGGGAGATGCAAGACGAGCCTGCATTCAAGTCACTGCAGGGATATCCGGCCTTATTTCGAGTCAGGGCATCGTGGTGTCCATTCCACTTGAGGCCGCAAACTCAGTGTCCCTCTCACATAGCTAGAGCTGAGAGAAGCCTCCTCTTGAGGTGCTTGTGGTAAGGTGGTGTGCCTCTGGAGTCGAAGCCAGGGACTAACCTCTCATCTCGAGTTGATTTTTGGTGCACGGAGCTCTTTCTTGTTGCTACAGTGACCTCAGGATCCCTCGAGCCTTGAAACATTGTTCTTGGGGTTTCTCTGGAGTGCCATCAAGGAAATCAAGGCTCCTTTCATGTGTGATGTGGAACACGGAATTGCTCTGCCCGCAGTGCAGGGGAATCGGGCCTCATCTCGCGACGAGTGGGTAGTCTCATGGTTTTTCTCGAGTTGCGGCGGGAACCTGGGGTATATTCTCGAGTTACGACGGGGATGGCCCTTCCACCCACGTGTTTGTTCAGCGACGTCAGGACTCCTGCCTAGTTGCGAGGGACAACTCGGGAATCTCCTCGAGGCTTGGCAGGGCAATTGGGACGCCTCTCCAGCTGAGGCGGGAGACCAAGGGTCCCTTTCCATGTGCCACAGGAATCCTGGGACTCCTATCAAGTTTCACGAGGAGTCAGGAATCGTCTCCTTTGGAGGCACTGATCTCCGCGTACCTCTGGAGTTTTCAAAGGATATGATGCCTCCGGTCGCGATGAGGTGGGGAAGTAGGTTTCCTTGTGGTCTCCAAAGAGGATTCAGACATCGTTTCGTCTTGGGAGATGCAAGACGAGCCTGCATTCAAGTCACTGCAGGGATATCCGGCCTTATTTCGAGTCAGGGCATCGCGGTGTCCATTCCACTTGAGGCCGCAAATCAGGGTCCCTCTCACATACCTAGAGCTGAGAGAATCCTCCTCTTGAGGTGCTTGTGGTAAGGTGGTATTCCTCTGGAGTCGAAGCCAGGGAATAACCTCTCATCTCGAGTTGATTGTTGGTCCACGGAGCTCTTTCGTGTTGCTACAATGACCTCAGGATCCGTCTAGCCTTGAAACAGTGTTCTTGGGGTTTCTCTGGAGTGCCATCAAGGAAATCAAGGCCCCTTTCATGTGTGATGTGCAACACAGAATTGCTCTGCACGCAGAGCAGGGGAATCGGGCCTCATATCGCAGCGAGGGGGAAGTCTCATGGTTTTTCTCGAGTTGCGGCGGGAACCTGGGGTATATTCTCGAGTTACGACGGGGATGGCCCTTCCACACACGTGTTAGTTCAGCGACGGCAGGACTCCTGCCTAGTTGTGAGGGACAACTCGGGATTCTCCTTGAGGCTTGGCAGGGCAATTGGGACGCCTCTCCAGCTGAGGCGAGAGACCAAGGGTCCCTTTCCACGTGCCACAGGAATCCTGGGACTCCTATCAAGTTTCACGAAGAGTCAGGCATCGTCTCCTTTGGAGGCACTGATCTCCGCGTACCTCTGGAATTTTCAAAGGATGTGAGGCCTCCGGTCGCCATGAGGTGGGGAACTAGGTCTTTCTCTGTGGTCTCCACAGGTGATTCAGACATCCTTTCTTCTTGGGAGATGCAAGACAAGCCTGCATTCAAGTCACTGAAGGGATATCCGGCCTTATTTCGAGTCAGGGCATCCAAGTGTCCATTCCACTTGAGGCCGCAAAATCAGGGTCCCTCTCACATACCTAGAGCTGAGAGAAGCCTCCTCTTGAGGTGCTTGTGGTAAGGTGGTATTCCTCTGGAGTCGAAGCCAGGGACTAACCTCTCATCTCGAGTTGATTTTTGGTCCACGGAGCTCTTTCGTGTTGCTACAGTGACCTCAGGATCCGTCTAGCCTTGAAACACTGTTCTAGGGGTTTCTCTGGAGTGCCATCAAGGAAATCAAGGCTCCTTTCATGTGTGATGTGCAACACGGAATTACTCTGCATGCAGCGCAGGGGAATCGGGCCTCATTTTGCGGCGAGGGAGAAGTCTCATGGTTTTTCTCGAGTTGCGGCGGGAACCTATGGTATATTCTCGAGTTACGACGGGGACGGCCCTTCCACCCACGTGTTTGTTCAGCGATGTCAGGACTCCTGCCTAGTTGCGAGGGACAACTCGGGATTCTCCTCGAGGCTTGGCAGGGCAATTGGGACGCCTCTCCAGCTGAGGCGGGAGACCAAGGGTCCCTTTCCACGTGCCACAGGAATCTTGGGACTCCTATCAAGTTTCACGAGGAGTCAGGCATCGTCTCCTTTGGAGGCAGTGATCTACGCGTACCTCTGGATTTTTCAAAGGATGTGAGCCCTCCGGTCGCCTTGAAGTGGGGAACTATGTCTTTCTCTGTGGTCTCCACAGGGGATTCAGACATCCTTTCGTCTTGGGAGATGCAAAACGAGCCTGCATTTAAGTCACTGCAGGAATATCCGGCCTTATTTCGAGTCAGGGCATCGCGGTGTCCATTCCACTTGAGGCCGCAAAGTCAGGGTCCCTTTCACATAGCTAGAGCTGAGAGAAGCCTCCTCTTGAGGTGCTTGTGGTAAGTTGGTATTCCTCTGGAGTCGAAGCCAGGGACTAACCTCTCATCTCGAGTTGATTTTTGGTCCACGGAGCTCTTTCTTGTTGCTACAGTGACCTCAGGATCCCTCTAGCCTTGAAAGAGTGTTCTTGGGGTTTCTCTGGAGTGCCATCAAGGAAATCAAGGCTCCTTTCATGTGTGATGTGCAACACGGAATTGCTCTGCACGCAGTGTAGGGGAATCGGGCCTCATCTCGCGGCGAGGGGGAAGTCTCATGGTTTTTCTCGAGTTGCGGCGGAAACCTGGGGTATATTTTCGAGTTACGACTGGGATGGCCCTTCCACCCACGTGTTTGTTCAGCGACGTCAGGACTCCTGCCTAGTTGCGAGGGACAACTCGGGATTCTCCTCGAGGCTTGGCAGGGCAATTGGGATGCCTCTCCAGCTGAGGCAGTAGACCAAGGGTCCCTTTCCACGTGCCACAGGAATCCTGGGACTCCTATCAAGTTTCACGAGGAGTCAGGCATCGTCTCCTTTGGAGGCACTGATCTCCGCGTACCTCTGGAGATTTCAAAGGATGTGAGGCCTCCGGTCGCGATGAGGTGGGGAACTAGGTCTTTCTCTGTGGTCTCCACAGGGGATTCAGACATCCTTTCGTCTTGGGAAATGCAAGACGAGCCTGCATTCAAGTCACTGCAGGGATATCCGGCCTTATTTCGAGTCAGGGCATCGCAGTGTCCATTCCACTTGAGGCCGCAAACTCAGGGTCCCTCTCACATAGCTAGAGCTGAGAGAAGCCTCCTCTTGAGGTGCTTGTGGTAAGGTGGTATTCCTCTGGAGTCGAAGCCAGGGACTAACCTCTCATCTCGAGTTGATTTTTGGTCCACGGACCTCTTTCGTGTTGCTACAGTGACCTCAGGATCCCTCTAGCCTTGAAACAGTGTTCTTGGGTTTTCTCTGGAGTGCCATCAAGGAAATCAAGGCTACTTTCATGTTTGATGTGCAACACGGAATTGATCTGCACTCAGTGCAGGGGAATCGTGCCTCATCTCACGGCGAGGGGGAAGTCTCATGGTTTTTCTCGAGTTGCGGTGGGAACCTGGGGAATATTCTCGAGTTACGACGGAGATGGCCCTTCCACCCACATGTTTGTTCAGCGACGTCAGGACTCCTGCCTAGTTGCGAGGGACAACTCGGGATTCTCCTCGAGGCTTGGCAGGGCAATTGGGACGCCTCTCCAGCTGAGGCGGGAGACCAAGGGTCCCTTTCCACGTGCCACAGGAATCCTGGGACTCCTATCAAGTTTCACGAGGAGTCAGGCATCGTCTCCTTTGAGGCACTAATCTCCGCGTACCTCTGGAGTTTTCAAGGGATGTGAGGCCTCCAGTCGCGATGAGGTGGGGAAGTAGGTCTTTCTCTGTGGTCTCCACAGGGGATTCAGACATCCTTTCGTCTTGGGAGATGCAAGACGAGCCTGCATTCAAGTCACTGCAGGGATATCCGGCCTTATTTCGAGTCAGGGCATCGCGGTGTCCATTCCACTTGAGGCCGCAAACTCAGAGTCCCCCTCACATAGCTAGAGCTGAGAGAAGCCTCCTCTTGAGGTGCTTGTGGTAAGGTGGTATTCCTCTGGAGTCGAAGCCAGGGACTAACCTCTCATCTCGAGTTGATTTTTGGTCCACGGAGCTCTTTCGTGTTGCTACAGTGACTTCGGGATCCCTCTAGCCTTGAAACAGTGTTCTTGGGGTTTCTCTGGAGTGCCATCAAAGAAATCAAGGCTCCTTTCATGTGTGATGTGCAACACGGAAATGCTCTGCACGCAGTGCAGGGGAATCGGGCCTCATCTCACGGCGAGGGGGAAGTCTCATGGTTTTTCTCGAGTTGCGGCGGGAACCTGGGGTATATTCTCGAGTTACGACGGGGATGGCCCTTCCACACACGTGTTTGTTCAGCGACGTCAGGACTGCTGCCTAGTTGCGAGGGACAACTCGGGATTCTCCTCGAGGCTTGGCAGGGCAATTGGGACGCCTCTCCAGCTGAGGCGGGAGAACAAGTGTCCCTTTCCACGTGCCACAGGAATCCTGGTACTCCTATCAAGTTTCACGAGGAGTCAGGCATCGTCTCCTTTGGAGGCACTGTTCTCCGCGTACCTCTGGAGTTGTCAAAGGATGTGAGGCCTCCGGTCGCGATGTGGTTGGGAACTAGGTCTTTCTCTGTGGTCTCCACAGGGGATTCAGACATCCTTTCGTCTTGGAAGATGCAAGACGAGCCTGCACTCAAGTCGCTGCAGGGATATCCGGCTTTATTTCGAGCCAGAGCATCGCGGTGTCCATTCCACTTGAGGCCGCAAACTCAGGGTCCCACTCACATAGCTAGAGCTGAGAGAAGCCTCCTCTTGAGGTGCTTGTGGTAAGGTGGTATTCCTCTGGAGTCGAAGCCAGGGACTAACCTCTCATCTCGAGTTGATTTTTGGTCCACGGAGCTCTTTCGTGTTGCTACAGTGACCTCAGGATCCCTGTAGCCTTGAAACAGTGTTCTTGGGGTTTCTCTGGAGTGCCATCAAGGAAATCAAGGCTCCTTTCATGTGTGATATGCAACACGGAATTGCTCTGCACGCAGTGCAGCGGAATCGGGCCTCATCTCGCGGCGAGGGGGAAGTCTCATGGTTTTTCTCGAGTCGCGGTGAGAACCTGGGGAATATTCTCCAGTTACGACGGGGATGGCCCTTCCACACACGTGTTTTTTCAGCGACGTCAGGACTCCTGCCTAGTTGCGAGGGACAACTCGGGATTCTCCTCGAGGCTTGGCAGGGCAATTGGGACGCCTCTCCAGCTAAGGCGGGAGACCAAGGGTCCATTTCCACGTGCCACAGGAATCCTGGGACTCCTATCAAGTTTCACGAGGAGTCAGGCATCGTCTCCTTCGGAGGCACTGATCTCCGCGTATCTCTGGAGTTTTCAAAGGATGTGAGGCCTCCGGTCGCGATGAGGTGGGGAACTAGGTCTTTCTCTGTGGTCTCCACAGGGGATTCAGACATCCTTTCGTCTTGGGAGATGCAAGACGAGCCTGCATTCAAGTCACTGCAGGGATATCCGGCCTTATTTTGCGTCAGGGCATCGCAGTGTCCATTCCACTTGAGGCCGCAAAATCAGGGTCGCTCTCACATACCTAGAGCTGAGAGAAGCCTCCTCTTGAGGTGCTTGTGGTAAGGTGGTATTCCTCTGGAGTCGAAGCCAGGGACTAACCTCTCATCTCGAGTTGATTTGTGGTCCACGGAGCTCTTTCGTGTTGCTACAGTGACCTCAGGATGCCTCTAGCCTTGAAACAGTGTTCTTGCGGTTTCTCTGGAGTGCCATCAAGGAAATCAAGGCTCCTTTCATGTGTGATGTGCAACACGGAATTGCTCCGCACGCAGTGCAGGGGAATTGGGCCTCATCTCGCAGCGAGGGGGAAGTCTCATTGTTTTTCTCGAGTTGCGGCGGGAACCTGGGGTATATTCTCGAGGTACGATGGGGATGCCCTTCCACCCACGTGTTTGTTCAACCACGTCAGGACTTCTGCCTAGTTGCGAGGGACAAATCGGGATTCTCCTAGAAGCCTGGCAGGGAAATTGGGACGCCTCTCCAGCTGAGGCGGGAGACCAAGTGTCCTTTCCACGTGCCACAGGAATCCTGGGACTTCTATCAAGTTTCACGAGGAGTCAGACATCGTCTCCTTTGGAGGCACTGATCTCCGCGTACCTCTGGAGTTTTCAAAGTATATGAGGCCTCCGGTCTCGATGAGGTGGGGAACTAGGTCTTTCTCTGTGGTCTCCACAGGGGACTCAGCCATCCTTTCGTCTTGGGAGATGCAAGACGAGCCTGCATTCAAGTCACTGCAGGGATATCCGGCCTTATTTCCAGTCAGGGCATCACGGTGTCCATTCCACTTGAGGCCGCAAACTCAGGGTCCCTCTCACATACCTAGAGCTGAGAGAAGCCTCCTCTTGAGGTGCTTGTGGTAAGGTGGTATTCCTCTGGAGTCGAAGCCAGGGACTAACCTCTCATCTCGAGTTGATTTTTGGTCCACGGAGCTCTTTCGTGTTGCTGCAGTGACCTCAGGATCCCTCTCGCCTTGAAACAGTGTTCTTGGGGTTTCTCTGGAGTGCCATCAAGGAAATCAAGGCTCCTTTCATGTGTGATGTGCAACACGGAATTGCTCTGCACGCAGTGCAGGGGAATCGGGCCTCATCTCGCGGCGAGGGGGAAGTCTCATGGTTTTTCTCGAGTTGCGGCGGGAACCTGGGGTATATTCTCGAGTTACGACGGGGATGGCCCTTCCACACACGTGTTTGTTCAGCCATGTCAGGACTCCTGCCTAGTTGCGAGGGACAACTCCGGATTCTCCTCGAGGCTTGGCAGGGCAATTGGATGCCTCCCCAGCTGAGGCGGGAGACCAAGGGTCCCTTTCCACGTGCCACAGGAATCCTGGTATTCCTATCAAGTTTCACGAGGAGTCAGCCATCGTCATCTTTGGAAGCACTGATCTCCGCGTACCTCTGGAGTTTTCAAAGGATGTGAGGCCTCCGGTCGCGATGAGGTGGGGAACTAGGTCTTTCTCTGTGGTCTCCACAGGGGATTCAGACATCCTTTCGTCTTGGGAGATGCAAGACGAGCCTGCATTCAAGTCACTGCACGGATATCCGGCCTTATTTCAATTCAGGGCATCGCGGTGTCCATTCCACTTGAGGCCACAAACTCAGGGTCCCTCTCACATACCTAGAGCTGAAAGAAGCCTCCTCTTGAGGTGCTTGTGGTAAGGTTGTATTCCTCTGGAGTCGAAGCCAGGGACTAACCTCTCATCTCGAGTTGATTTTTGGTCCACGGAGCTCTTTAGTGTGGCTACAGTGACCTCAGGATCCCTCTAGCCTTGGAACAGTGTTCTTGGGGTTTCTTTGGAGTGCCATCAAGGAAATCAAGGCTCCTTTCATGTGTGATGTGCAACACGGAATTGCTCTGCACGCCGTGCAGGGGAATCGGGCCTCATCTCACGGCGAGGGGGAAGTCTCATGGTTTTTCTCGAGCTGCGTCGGGAACCTGGGGTATATTCTCGATTTACGTCGGGGATGGACATTACACACACGTGTTTGTTCAGCCGCGTCAGGACTCCTGCCTAGTTGCGAGGGACAACTCGGGATTCTCCTCGAGGCTTGGCAGGGCATTGGGACGCCTCTCCAGCTGAGGCGGGAGACCAAGGGTCCCTTTCCCCGTGCCACAGAAATCCTGGGACTCCTATCAAGTTTCACGAGGAGTCAGGCATCGTCTCCTTTGGAGGCACTGATCTCCGCGTACCTCTGGAGTTTTCAAAGGATGTGAGGCCTCTGGTCGGGATGAGGTGGGGAACTAGGTCTTTCTCTGTGGTCTCCACAGGGGATTCAGTCATCCTTTCATCTTGGGAGATGCAAGACGAGCCTGCATTCAAGTCACTGCAGGGATATCCGGCCTTATATCGAGTCAGGGCATCGCGGTGTCCATTCCACTTGAGGCCGCAAAATCAGGGTCCCTCTCACATACCTAGAGCTGAGAGAAGCCTCCTCTTGAGGTTCCTGTGGTAAGGTGGTATTGCTCTGGAGTCGAAGCCAGGGACTAACCTCTCATCTCGAGTTGATTTTTGGTCCTCGGAGCTCTTTCGTGTTGCTACAGTGACCTCAGGATCCCTCTAGCCTTGAAACAGTGTTCTTTGGGTTTCTCTGGAGTGCCATCAAGGAAATCAAGGCTCCTTTCATGTGTGATGTGCAACACGGAATTGCTCTGCACGCAATGCAGGGGAATCGGGCCTCATCTCGCGGCGAGGGGGAAGTCTCATGGTTTTTCTCGAGTTGCGGCGGGAACCTGGGGTATATTCTCGAGTTACGACGGGGATGGCCCTTCCAGCCACGTGTTTGTTCAGCAAAGTAAGTACTCCTTCCTAGTTGCGAGGGACAACTCGGGATTCTCCTCGAGGCTTGGCAGGGCAATTGGGACGCCTCCCCAGCTGAGGCGGGAGACCAAGGGTCCCTTTCCACGTGCCACAGCAATCCTGGGACTCCTATCAAGTTTCACAAGGAGTCAGGCATCGTCTCCTTTGGAGGCACTGATTTCCACGTACCTCTGGAGTTTTCAAAGGATGTGAGGCCTCCGGTCGCGATGAGGTGGAGAACTAGATCTTTCTCTGTGGTCTCCACAGGGGATTCAGACATCCTTTCGTCTTGCAGATGCAAAACGAGCCTGCATTTAAGTCACTACAGGGATATCCGGCGTTATTCCGAGTCAGGGCATCGCGGTGTCCATTCCACTTGAGGCCGCAAACTCAGGGTCCCTCTCACATAGCTAGAGCTGAGAGAAGCCTCCTCTTGAGGTGCTTGTGGTAAGGTGGTATTCCTCTGGAGTCGAAGCCAGGGACTAACCTCTCATCTCGAGTTGATTTTTGGTCCACGGAGTTCTTTCGTGTTGCTACAGTGACCTCAGGATCCCTCTAGCCTTGAAACAGTGTTCTTGGGGTTTCTCTGGAGTGCCATCAAGGAAATCAAGGCTCCTTTCATGTGTGATGTGCAACACGGAATTGCTCTGCACGCCGTGCAGGGGAATCGGGCCTCATCTCACGGCGAGGGGGAAGTCTCATGGTTTTTCTCGAGTTGCGTCGGGAACCTGGGGTATATTCTCGAGTTACGACGGGGATGGCCATTACACACACGTGTTTGTTCAGTCGCGTCAGGACTCCTGCCTAGTTGCGAGGGACAACTCGGGATTCTCCTCGAGGCTTGGCAGGGCATTTGGGACGCCTCTCCAGCTGAGGCGGGAGACCAAGGGTCCCTTTCCCCGTGCCACAGAAATCCTGGGACTCCTATCAAGTTTCACGAGGAGTCAGGCATCATCTCCTTTGGAGGCACTGATCTCCGCGTACCTCTGGAGTTTTCAAAGGATGTGAGGCCTCTGGTCGGGATGAGGTGGGGAACTAGGTCTTTCTCTGTGGTCTCCACAGGGGATTCAGTCATCCTTTCATCTTGGGAGATGCAAGACGAGCCTGCATTCAAGTCACTGCAGGGATAACCGGCCTTATATCGAGTCAGGGCATCGCGGTGTCCATTCCACTTGAGGCCACAAAATCAGGGTCCCTCTCACATACCTAGAGCTGAGAGAAGCCTCCTCTTGAGGTGCCTGTGGTAAGGTGGTATTGCTCTGGAGTCGAAGCCAGGGACTAACCTCTCATCTCGAGTTGATTTTTGGTCCTCGGAGCTCTTTCGTGTTGCTACAGTGACCTCAGGATCCCTCTAGCCTTGAAACAGTGTTCTTTGGGTTTCTCTGGAGTGCCATCAAGGAAATCAAGGCTCCTTTCATGTGTGATGTGCAACACGGAATTGCTCTGCACGCAGTGCAGGGGAATCGGGCCTCATCTCGCGGCGAGGGGGAAGTCTCATGGTTTTTCTCGACTTGCGGCGGGAACCTGGGGTATATTCTCGAGTTAGGACAGGGATGGCCCTTACACACACGTGTTTGTTCAGCCGCGTCAGGACTCCTGCCTAGTTGCGAGGGACAACTCGGGATTCTCCTCGAGGCTTGGCAGGGCAATTGGGACGCCTCTCCAGCTGAGGCGGGAGACCAAGGGTCCCTTTCCCCGTGCCACAGGAATCCTGGGACTCCTATCAAGTTTCACGAGGAGTCAGGCATCATCTCCTTTGGAGGCACTGATCTCCGCCTACCTCTGGAGTTTTCAAAGAATGTGAGGCCTCCGGTCGCGATGAGGTGGGGAACTAGGTCTTTTTCTGTGGTCTCCACAGGGGATTCAGACATCCTTTCGTCTTGGGAGATGCAAGACGAGCCTGCATTCAAGTCACTGCAGGGATATCCGGCCTTATTTCGAGTCAGGGTATCGCGGTGTCCATTCCACTTGAGGCCGCAATTCAGGGTCCCTCTCACATACCTAGAGCTGAGAGAAGCCTCCTCTTGAGGTGCTTGTGGTAAGGTGGTATTCCTCTGGAGTCGAAGCCAGGGACTAACCTCTCATCTCGAGTTGATTCTTGGACCACGGAGCTCTTTCGTGTTGCTACAGTGACCTCAGGATCCCTCTAGCCTTGAAACAGTGTTCTTGGGGTTTCTCTGGAGTGCCATCAAGGAAATCAAGGCTCCTTTCATGTGTGATGTGCAACAGGGAATTGCTCTGCACGAAGTGCACGGTATCGGGCCTCATTTTTCGGCGAGGGGGAATCTCATGGTTTTTATCCAGTTGCTGTGTGAACCTGGGGTATATTCTCGAGTTATGACGGGGATGGCCCTTCCACCCACGTGTTTGTTCAGCGACGTCTGGACTCCTGCCTAGTTGCGAGGGACAACTCGGGATTCTCCTCGAGGCTTGGCAGGGCAATTGGGATGCCTCTCCAGCTGAGACGGGAGACCAAGGGTCCCTTTCCAGGTGCCACAGGGATCCTGGGACTCCTATCAAGTTTAACGAGGAGTCAGGCATCGTCTCCTTTGGAGGCACTGATCTCCGCGTACCTCTTGAGTTTTCAAAGGATGTGAGGCCTCCGGTCGCGATGAGGTGGGGAACTAGGTCTTTCTCTGTGGTCTCCACAGGGGATTCACACATCCTTTCGTTTGGGAGATGCAAGACGAGCCTGCATTCAAGTCACTGCAGGGATATCCGGCCTTATTTCGAGTCAGGGCATCGTGGTGTCCATTCCACGTGAGCCCGCAAACTCAGTGTCCCTCTCATATAGCTAGAGCTGAGAGAAGCCTCCTCTTGAGGTGCTTGTGGTAAGGTGGTGTGCCTCTGGAGTCGAAGCCAGGGACTAACCTCTCATTTCGAGTTGATTTTTGGTGCACGGAGCTCTTTCTTGTTGCTACAGTGACCTCAGGATCCCTCGAGCCTTGAAACAGTGTTCTTGGGGTTTCTCTGGAGTGCCATCAAGGAAATCAAGGCTCCTTTCATGTGTGATGTGGAACACGGAATTGCTCTGCCCGCAGTGCAGGGGAATCGGGCCTCATCTCGCGACGAGTGGGTAGTCTCATGGTTTTTCTCGAGTTGCGGCGGGAACCTGGGGTATATTCTCGAGTTACGACGGGGATGGCCCTTCCACCCACGTGTTTGTTCAGCGACGTCAGGACTCCTGCCTAGTTGCGAGGGACAACTCGGGAATCTCCTCGAGGCTTGGCAGGGCAATTGGGACGCCTCTCCAGCTGAGGCGGGAGACCAAGGGTCCCTTTCCATGTGCCACAGGAATCCTGGGACTCCTATCAAGTTTCACGAGGAGTCAGGAATCGTCTCCTTTGGAGGCACTGATCTCCGCGTACCTCTGGAGTTTTCAAAGGATATGATGCCTCCGGTCGCGATGAGGTGGGGAAGTAGGTTTCCTTGTGGTCTCCAAAGAGGATTCAGACATCGTTTCGTCTTGGGAGATGCAAGACGAGCCTGCATTCAAGTCACTGCAGGGATATCCGGCCTTATTTCGAGTCAGGGCATCGCGGTGTCCATTCCACTTGAGGCCGCAAATCAGGGTCCCTCTCACATACCTAGAGCTGAGAGAATCCTCCTCTTGAGGTGCTTGTGGTAAGGTGGTATTCCTCTGGAGTCGAAGCCAGGGAATAACCTCTCATCTCGAGTTGATTGTTGGTCCACGGAGCTCTTTCGTGTTGCTACAGTGACCTCAGGATCCGTCTAGCCTTGAAACAGTGTTCTTGGGGTTTCTCTGGAGTGCCATCAAGGAAATCAAGGCTCCTTTCATGTGTGATGTGCAACACAGAATTGCTCTGCACGCAGAGCAGGGGAATCGGGCCTCATATCGCAGCGAGGGGGAAGTCTCATGGTTTTTCTCGAGTTGCGGCGGGAACCTGGGGTATATTCTCGAGTTACGACGGGGATGGCCCTTCCACACACGTGTTAGTTCAGCGACGGCAGGACTCCTGCCTAGTTGTGAGGGACAACTCGGGATTCTCCTTGAGGCTTGGCAGGGCAATTGGGACGCCTCTCCAGCTGAGGCGAGAGACCAAGGGTCCCTTTCCACGTGCCACAGGAATCCTGGGACTCCTATAAAGTTTCACGAAGAGTCAGGCATCGTCTCCTTTGGAGGCACTGATCTCCGCGTACCTCTGGAATTTTCAAAGGATGTGAGGCCTCCGGTCGCCATGAGGTGGGGAACTAGGTCTTTCTCTGTGGTTTCCACAGGGGTTCAGACATCCTTTCGTCTTGGGAGATGAAAGAAGAGCCTGCATTCAAGTCACTGCAGGGATATCCGGCCTTATTTCGAGTCAGGGCATCGCGGTGTCCATTCCACTTGAGGCCGCAAACTCAGGGTCCCTCTCACATACCTAGAGCTGAGAGAAGCCTCCTCTTGAGGTGCTTGTGGTAAGGTGGTATTCCTCTGGAGTCGAAGCCAGGGACTAACCTCTCATCTCGAGTTGATTTTTGGTCCACGGAGCTCTTTCGTGTTGCTACAGTGACCTCAGGATCCCTCTAGCCTTGAAACAGTGTTCTTGGGGTTTCTCTGGAGTGCCATCAAGGAAATCAAGGCTCTTTCATGTGTGATGTGCAACACGGAATTGATCTGCACGCAGTGCAGGGGATTCGGGCCTCATCTCGCGGCGAGGGGGAAGTCTCATGGTTTTTCTCGAGTTGCGGCGGGAACCTGGGGTATATTCTCGAGTTACGACGGGGATGGCCCTTCCACACACGTGTTTGTTCAGCGACGGCAGGACTCCTGCCTAGTTGCGAGGGACAACTCGGGATTCTCCTCGAGGCTTGGCAGGGCAATTGGGACGCCTCTCCAGCTGAGGTCGGAGATCAAGTGTCCCTTTCCACGTGCTACAGGAATCCTGGGACTCCTATCAAGTTTCACGAGGAGTCAGGCATCATCTCCTTCGGAGGCACTGATCTCCGCATACCTCTGGAGTTTTCAAGGGATGTGAGGCCTAAAGTCGCGATGAGGTGGGGAACTAGGTCTTTCTCTGTGGTCTCCACAGGGGATTCAGACATCCTTTCGTCTTGGCAGATGCAAGACGAGCCTGCATTCAAGTCACTGCAGGGATATCCGGCCTTATTTCGAGTCAGGGCATCGCGGTGTCCATTCCAGTTGAGGCCGCAAACTCAGGGTCCCTCTCACATACCTAGTGCTGAGAGAAGCCTCCTCTTGAGGTGCTTGTGGTAAGGTGGTATTCCTCTGGAGTCGAAGCCAGGGACTAACCTCTCATCTTGAGTTGAATTTTGGTCCACGGAGCTCTTTCGTGTTGCTACAGTGACCTCGGCATCCGTCTAGCCTTGAAACAGTGTTCTTGGGGTTTCTCTGGAGTGCCATCAAGGAAATCAAGGCTCCTTTCATGTGTGATGTGCAACACGGAAATGCTCTGCACGCAGTGCAGGGGAATCGGGCCTCATCTCGCGGCGAGGGGGAAGTCTCATATTTTTCTCGAGTTGCGGCGGGAACCTGGGGTATATTCCCGAGTTACGACGGGGATGGCCCTTCCACACACGTGTTTGTTCAGCGAAGTCAGGACTCCTGCCTAGTTGCGAGGGACAACTCGGGATTCTCCTCGAGGCTTGGCAGGGCAATTGGGACGCCTTTCCAGCTGAGGCGGGAGACCAAGGTTCCCTTTCCACGTGCCACAGGAATCCTGGGACTCCTATCAAGTTTCACGAAGAGTCAGGCATCGTCTCCTTTGGAGGCACTGATCTCCGCGTACCTCTGGAATTTTCAAAGGATGTGAGGCCTCCGGTCGCCATGAGGTGGGGAACTAGGTCTTTCTCTGTGGTCTCCACAGGTGATTCAGACATCCTTTCTTCTTGGGAGATGCAAGACGAGCCTGCATTCAAGTCACTGAAGGGATATCCGGCCTTATTTCGAGTCAGGGCATCCAAGTGTCCATTCCACTTGAGGCCGCAAACTCAGGGTCCCTCTCACATAGCTAGAGCTGAGAGAAGCCTCCTCTTGAGGTGCTTGTGGTAAGGTGGTATTCCTCTGGAGTCGAAGCCAGGGACTAACCTCTCATCTCGAGTTGATTTTTGGTCCACGGAGCTCTTTCGTGTTGCTACAGTGACCTCAGGATCCGTCTAGCCTTGAAACAGTGTTCTAGGGGTTTCTCTGGAGTGCCATCAAGGAAATCAAGGCTCCTTTCATGTGTGATGTGCAACACGGAATTGCTCTGCACGCAGAGCAGGGGAATCGGGCCTCATCTCGCGGCGAGGGGGAAGTCTCATGGTTTTTCCCGAGTTGCGGCGGGAACCTATGGTATATTCTCGAGTTACGACGGGGATGGCCCTTCCACACATGTGTTAGTTCAGCGACGGCAGGACTCCTGCCTAGTTGCGAGGGACAACTCGGGATTCTCCTCGAGGCTTGGTAGGGCAATTGGGACGCCTCTCCAGCTGAGGCGGGAGACCAAGTGTCCCTTTCCACGTGCCACAGGAATCCTGGGACTCCTATCAAGTTTCACGAGGAGTCAGGCATCGTCTCCTTTGGAGGCACTGATCTCCGCGTACCTCTGGAGTTTTCAAGGGATGTGAGACCTCCAGTCGCGATGACTTGGGGAACCTGGACTTTCTCTGTGGTCTCCACAGGGGATTCAGACATCCTTTCGTCTTGGGAGATGCAAGACGAGCCTGCATTCAAGTCACTGCAGGGATATCCCGCCTTATTTCGAGTCAGGGCATCGCGGTGTCCATTCCACTTGAGGCCGCAAACTCAGGGTCCCTCTCACATACCTAGAGCTGAGAGAAGCCTCCTCTTGAGGTGCTTGTGGTAAGGTGGTATTCCTCTGGAGTCGAAGCCAGGGACTAACCTCTCATCTCGAGTTGATTTTTGGTCCACGGAGTTCTTTCCTGTTGCTACAGTGACCTCAGGATCCCTCTAGCCTTGAAACAGTGTTCCTGGGGTTTCTCTGGAGTGCCATAAAGGAAATCGAGGCTCCTTACTTGTTTGATGTGCAACACGGAATTGCTCTGCATGCAGTGCAGGGGAATCGGGCCTCATTTCACGGCGAGGGGGAAGTCTCATTGTTTTTCTCGAGTTGCGGCGGGAACCTGGGGTATATTCTCGAGTTACGACGGGGATTGCCCTTCACCCACGTGTTTCTTCAGCGACGTCAGGACTCCTGCCTAGTTGCGAGGGACAACTCGGGATTCTCTTCGAGGCTTGGCAGGGTAATTGGGACGCCTCTCCAGCTGAGGCGAGAGACCAAGGGTCCCTTTCCACGTGCCACAGGAATCCTGGGACTCCTATCAAGTTTCACCAGGACTCAGGCATCGTCTCCTTTGGAGGCACTGATCTCCGCGTACCTCTGGAGTTTTCAAAGGATGTGAGGCCTCCGGTCGCGATGATGTGGGGAACTAGGTCTTTCTCTGTGGTCTCCACAGGGGTTCAGACATCCTTTCGTCTTGGGAGATGAAAGAAGAGCCTGCATTCAAGTCACTGCAGGGATATCCGGCCTTATTTCGAGTCAGGGAATCGCGGTGTCCATTCCACTTGAGGCCGCAAACTCAGGGTCCCTCTCACATACCTAGAGCTGAGAGAAGCCTCCTCTTGAGGTGCTTGTGGTAAGGTGGTATTCCTCTGGAGTCGAAGCCAGTGACTAACCTCTCATCTCGAGTTGATTTTTTGTCCACGGAGCTCTTTCGTGTTGCTAGAGTGACCTCAGGATCCCTCTAGCCTTGAAACAGTGGTCTTGGGGTTTCTCTGGAGTGCCATCAAGGAAATCAAGGCTCCGTTCATGTGTGATGTGCAACACGGAATTGATCTGCACGCAGTGCAGGGGAATCGGGCCTCATCTCGCGGCGAGGAGGAAGTCTCATGGTTTTTCTCGAGTTGCGGCGGGAACCTGGGGTATATTCTCGAGTTACGACGGCGATGGCCCTTCCACACACGTGTTAGTTCAGCGAGGGCAGGACTCCTGCCTAGTTGCGAGGGACAACTCGGGATTCTCCTCGAGGCTTGGCAGGGCAATTGGGACGCCTCTCCAGGTGAGGCGGGAGACCAAGGGTCCCTTTCCATGTGCTACAGGAATCCTGGGACTCTTATCAAGTTTCACGAGGAGTCAGGCATCGTCTCCTTTGGAGGCACTGATCTCCGCGTACCTCTGGAGTTTTCAAGGGATGTGAGGCCTAAAGTCGCGATGAGGTGGGGAAGTAGTTCTTTCTCTGTGGTCTCCACAGGTGATTCAGACATCCTTTCTTCTTGGGAGATGCAAGACGAGCCTGCATTCAAGTCACTGCAGGGATATCCGGCCTTATTTCGAGTCAGGGCATCGCGGTGTCCATTCCACTTGAGGCCGCAAAATCAGGGTCCCTCTCACATACCTAGAGCTGAGAGAAGCCTCCTCTTGAGGTGCTTGTGGTAAGGTGGTATTCCTCTGGAGTCGAAGCCAGGGACTAACCTCTCATCTCGAGTTGATTTTTGGTCCACGGAGCTCTTTCGTGTTGCTACAGTGACCTCGGGATCCCTCTAGCCTTGAAACAGTGTTCTTGGGGTTTCTCTGGAGAGCCATCAAGGAAATCAAGGCTCCTTTCATGTGTGATGTGCAACACGGAAATGCTCTGCACGCAGTGCAGGGGAATCGGGCCTCATCTCGCGGGGAGGGGAAAGTCTCATGGTTTTTCTCGAGTTGCGGCGGGAACCTGGGGTATATTCTCGAGTTACGACTGGGATGGCCCTTCCACACACGTGTTTGTTCAGCGACGTCAGGACTCCTGCCTAGTTTCGAGGGACAACTCGGGATTCTCCTCGAGGCTTGGCAGGGCAATTGGGACCCCTCTCCAGCTGAGGCGGGAGACCAAGTGTCCCTTTCCACGTGCCACAGGAATCCTGGGACTCCTATCAAGTTTCACGAGGAGTCAGGCATCGTCTTCTTTGGAGGCACTGATCTCCGCGTACCTCTGGAGTTTTCAAAGGATGTGAGGCCTCCGGTCGCGATGAGGTGGGGAACTAGGTCTTTCTCTGTGGTCTCCACAGGGGATTCAGACATCCTTTCGTCTTGGCAGATGCAAGACGAGCCTGCATTCAAGTCACTGCAGGGATATCCGGCCTTATTTCGCGTCAGGGCATCGCGGTGTCCATTCCACTTGAGGCCGCAAACTCAGGGTCCCTCTCACATACCTAGAGCTGAGAGAAGCCTCCTCTTGAGGTGCTTGTGCAAGGTGGTATTCCTCTGGAGTCGAAGCCAGGGACTAACCTCTCATCTCGAGTTGAATTTTGGTCCACGAAGCTCTTTCGTGTTGCTACAGTGACCTCGGGATCCCTCTAACCTTGAAACAGTGTTCTTGGGGTTTCTCTGGAGTGCCATCAAAGAAATCAAGGCTCCTTTCATGTGTGATGTGCAACACGGAAATTCTCTGCACGCAGTGCAGGGGAATCGGGCCTCATCTCGCGGCGAGGGGGAAGTCTCATGGTTTTTCTCGAGTTGCGGCGGGAACCTGGGGTATATTCTCGAGTTACGACGGGGATGGCCCTTCCACACACGTGTTTGTTCAGTCATGTCAGGACTCCTGCCTAGTTGCGAGGGACAACTCCGGATTCTCCTCGAGGCTTGGCAGGGCAATTGGATGCCTCCCCAGCTGAGGCGGGAGACCAAGGGTCCCTTTCCACGTGCCACAGGAATCCTGGTATTCCTATCAAGTTTCACGAGGAGTCAGCCATCGTCATCTTTGGAAGCACTGATCTCCCCGTACCTCTGGAGTTTTCAAAGGATGTGAGGCCTCCGGTCGCGATGAGGTGGGGAACTAGGTCTTTCTCTGTGGTCTCCACAGGGGATTCAGACATCCTTTCGTCTTGGGAGATGCAAGACGAGCCTGCATTCAAGTCACTGCACGGATATCCGGCCTTATTTCAATTCAGGGCATCGCGGTGTCCATTCCACTTGAGGCCACAAACTCAGGGTCCCTCTCACATACCTAGAGCTGAAAGAAGCCTCCTCTTGAGGTGCTTGTGGTAAGGTGGTATTCCTCTGGAGTCGAAGCCAGGGACTAACCTCTCATCTAGAGTTGATTTTTGGTCCACGGAGCTCTTTAGTGTGGCTACAGTGACCTCAGGATCCCTCTAGCCTTGGAACAGTGTTCTTGGGGTTTCTTTGGAGTGCCATCAAGGAAATCAAGGCTCCTTTCATGTGTGATGTGCAACACGGAATTACTCTGCATGCAGCGCAGGGGAATCGGGCCTCATTTTGCGGCGAGGGAGAAGTCTCATGGTTTTTCTCGAGTTGCGGCGGGAACCTATGGTATATTCTCGAGTTACGACGGGGATGGCCCTTCCACCCACGTGTTTGTTCAGCGATGTCAGGACTCCTGCCTAGTTGCGAGGGACAACTCGGGATTCTCCTCGAGGCTTGGCAGGGCAATTGGGACGCCTCTCCAGCTGAGGCGGGAGACCAAGGGTCCCTTTCAACGTGCCACAGGAATCTTGGTACTCCTATCAAGTTTCACGAGGAGTCAGGCATCGTCTCCTTTGGAGGCACTGATCTCCGCGTACCTCTGGAGATTTCAAAGGATGTGAGGCCTCCGGTCGCGATGAGGTGGGGAACTAGGTCTTTCTCTGTGGTCTCCACAGGGGATTCAGACATCCTTTCGTCTTGGGAAATGCAAGACGAGCCTGCATTCAAGTCACTGCAGGGATATCCGGCCTTATTTCGAGTCAGGGCATCGCAGTGTCCATTCCACTTGAGGCCGCAAACTCAGGGTCCCTCTCACATAGCTAGAGCTGAGAGAAGCCTCCTCTTGAGGTGCTTGTGGTAAGGTGGTATTCCTCTGGAGTCGAAGCCAGGGACTAACCTCTCATCTCGAGTTGATTTTTGGTCCACGGACCTCTTTCGTGTTGCTACAGTGACCTCAGGATCCCTCTAGCCTTGAAACAGTGTTCTTGGGTTTTCTCTGGAGTGCCATCAAGGAAATCAAGGCTACTTTCATGTTTGATGTGCAACACGGAATTGATCTGCACTCAGTGCAGGGGAATCGTGCCTCATCTCACGGCGAGGGGGAAGTCTCATGGTTTTTCTCGAGTTGCGGTGGGAACCTGGGGAATATTCTCGAGTTACGACGGAGATGGCCCTTCCACCCACATGTTTGTTCAGCGACGTCAGGACTCCTGCCTAGTTGCGAGGGACAACTCGGGATTCTCCTCGAGGCTTGGCAGGGCAATTGGGACGCCTCTCCAGCTGAGGCGGGAGACCAAGGGTCCCTTTCCACGTGCCACAGGAATCCTGGGACTCCTATCAAGTTTCACGAGGAGTCAGGCATCGTCTCCTTTGAGGCACTAATCTCCGCGTACCTCTGGAGTTTTCAAGGGATGTGAGGCCTCAATCGCGATGAGGTGGGGAAGTAGGTCTTTCTCTGTGGTCTCCACAGGGGATTCAGACATCCTTTCGTCTTGGGAGATGCAAGACGAGCCTGCATTCAAGTCACTGCAGGGATATCCGGCCTTATTTCGAGTCAGGGCATCGCGGTGTCCATTCCACTTGAGGCCACAAACTCAGGGTCCCTCTCACATAGCTAGAGCTGAGAGAAGCCTCCTATTGAGGTGCTTGTGGTAAGGTGGTATTCCTCTGGAGTCGAAGCCAGGGACTAACCTCTCATCTCGAGTTGATTTTTGGTCCACGGAGCTCTTACGTGTTGCTACAGTGACTTCGGGATCCCTCTAGCCTTGAAACAGTGTTCTTGGGGTTTCTCTGGAGTGCCATCAAAGAAATCAAGGCTCCTTTCATGTGTGATGTGCAACACGGAAATGCTCTGCACGCAGTGCAGGGGAATCGGGCCTCATCTCACGGCGAGGGGGAAGTCTCATGGTTTTTCTCGAGTTGCGGCGGGAACCTGGGGTATATTCTCGAGTTACGACGGGGATGGCCCTTCCACCCACGTGTTTGTTCAGCGACGTCAGGACTCCTGCCTAGTTGCGAGGGACAACTCGGGATTCTCCTCGAGGCTTGGCAGGGCAATTGGGACGCCTCTCCAGCTGAGGCGGGAGAACAAGTGTCCCTTTCCACGTGCCACAGGAATCCTGGTACTCCTATCAAGTTTCACGAGGAGTCAGGCATCGTCTCCTTTGGAGGCACTGTTCTCCGCGTACCTCTGGAGTTTTCAAAGGATGTGAGGCCTCCGGTCGCGATGTGGTTGGGAACTAGGTCTTTCTCTGTGGTCTCCACAGGGGATTCAGACATCCTTTCATCTTGGGATATGCAAGACGAGCCTGCATTCAAGTCACTGCAGGGATATTCGGCCTTATTTCGAGTCAGGCCATCGCGGTTTCCATTCCACTTGAGGCCGCAAAATCAGGGTCCCTCTCACATACCTAGAGCTGAGAGAAGCCTCTTCTTGAGGTGCTTGTGGTAAGGTGGTTTACCTCTGGAATCGAAGCCAGGGACTAACCTCTCATCTCGAGTTGATTTTTGGTCCACGGAGCTCTTTCGTGTTGCTACAGTGACCTCAGGAACCCTCTAGACTTGAAACAGTGTTCTTGGGTTTTCTCTGGAGTGCCATCAAGGAAATCAAGGCTCCTTTTTTGTTTGATGTACAACACGGAATTGCTCTGCATGCAGTGCAGGGGAATCTGGCCTCATCTCGCGGCGAGGGGGAAGTCTCATGGTTTTTCTCGAGTTGCTGCGGGAACCTGGGGAATATTCTCGAGTTACGACGGGGATGGCCCTTCCACACACGTGTTTGTTCAGCGACGTCAGGACTCCTGCCTAGTTTCGAGGGACAACTCGGGATTCTCCTCGAGGCTTGGCAGGGCAATTGGGACGCCTCTCCAGCTCAGGCGGGAGACCAAGGGTCCCTTTCCACGTGCCACAGGAATCCTGGGACTCCTATCAAGTTTCACGAGGAGTCAGGCATCGTCTTCTTTGGAGGCACTGATCTCCGCGTACCTCTGGAGTTTTCAAACGATGTGAGGCCTCCGGTCGCGATGAGGTGGGGAACTCGGTCTTTCTCTGTGGTCTCCACAGGGGATTCAGACATCCTTTCGTCTTGGCAGATGCAAGACGAGCCTGCATTCAAGTCAGTGCAGGGATATCCGGCCTTATTTCGAGTCAGGGCATCGCGGTGTCCATTCCATTTGAGGCCGCAAACTCAGGGTCCCTCTCACATACCTAGAGCTGAGAGAAGCCTCCTCTTGAGGTGCTTGTGCAAGGTGGTATTCCTCTGGAGTCGAAGCCAGGGACTAACCTCTCATCTCGAGTTGATTTTTGGTCCACGGAGCTCTTTCGTGTTGCTACAGTGACCTCAGGATCCCTCTAGCCTTGAAACAGTGTTCTTGGGGTTTCTCTGGAGTGCCATCAAGGAAATCAAGGCTCCTTTCATGTGTGATGTGCAACACGGAATTGCTCTGCACGCAGTGCTGGGGAATTGGGCCTCATCTCGCGGCGAGGGGGAAGTCTCATGATTTTTCTCGAGTTGCGTCGGGAACCTGGGGTATATTCTCGAGTTACGACGGGGATGGCCCTTCCAGCCACGTGTTTGTTCAGCGACGTCAGGACTCCTGCCTAGTTGCGAGGGACAACTCGGGATTCTCCTCGAGGCTTGGCAGGGCAATTGGGACGCCTCTCCAGCTGAGGCGGGAGACCAAGCGTCCCAATCCACGTGCCACAGGAAACCTGGGACTTCTATCAAGTTTCACGAGGAGTCAGGCATCGTCTCCTTTGGAGGCACTGATCTCCGCGCAACTCTGGAATTTTCAAAGGATGTGAGGCCTCCGGTCGCCATGAGGTGGGAAACTAGGTCTTTCTATGTGGTCTCCACAGGGGATTCAGACATTCTTTCATCTTGGGAGATGAAAGACGAGCCTGCATTTAAGTCACTGCAGGGATATCCGGCCTTATTTCACGTCAGGGCATCGCAGTGTCCATTCCACTTGAGGCCGCAAAATCAGGGTCCCTCTCACATACCTAGAGCTGACAGAAGTCTCCTCTTGAGGTGCTTGTGGTAAGGTGGTATTCCTCTGGAGTCGAAGCCAGGGACTAACCTCTCATCTCGAGTTGAATCTTGGTCCACGGAGCTCTTTCGTGTTGCTACTGTGACCTCAGGATCCCTCTAGCCTTGAAACAGTGTTCTTTGGGTTTCTCTGGAGTGCCATCAAGGAAATTAAGGCTCCTTTCATGTGTGATGTGCAACACGGAATTGCTCTGCACGCAGTGTAGGGGAATCGGGCCTCATCTCACGGCGAGGGGGAAGTCTCATGGTTTTTCTCGAGTTGCGGCGGGAACCTGGGGTATATTCTCGAGTTACGACGGGGATGGCCCTTCGACCCACGTGTTTGTTCAGCGACGTCAGGACTCCTGCCTAGTTGCGAGGAATATCTCGGGATTCTCCTCGAGGCTTGGCAGGGCCATTGGGATGCCTCTCCAGGTGAGGCTGAAGACTAAAGGTCCCTTTCCACGTGCCACAGGAATCCTGGGACTCCTATCAAGTTTCATGAGGAGTCAGGCATCGTCTCCTTTGGAAGCACTGATCTCCGCGTACCTCTGGAGTTGTCAAAGGATATGAGGCCTCCGGTCGGGATGAGGTGGGGAAGTAGGTCTTTCTCTGTGGTCTACACAGGTGATTCAGACATCCTTTCGTCTTGGGAGATGCAAGACGAGCCTGCATTCAAGTCACTGCAGGGATATCCGGCCTTATTTCGAGTCAGGGCATCGCGGTGTCCATTCCACTTGAGGCCGCAAACTCAGAACATAGTTAGAGCTGAGAGAAGCCTCCTCTTGAGGTGCTTGTGGTAAGGTGGTATTCCTCTGGAGTCGAAGCCAGGGACTAACCTCTCATCTCGAGTTGATTGTTGGTCGACAGAGCTCTTTCGTGTTGCTACAGTGACCTCAGGATCCCGCTAGCCTTGAAACAGTGTTCTTGGGGTTTCTCTGGAGTGCCATCAAGGAAATCAAGGCTCCTTTCATGTGTGATTTGCAACACGGAATTGCTCTGCACGCAGTGCAGGGGAATCGGGCCTCATCTCGCGGGGAGTGGAAAGTCTCATGGTTTTACTCGAGTTGCGGCGGAAACCTGGGGTATATTCTCGAGTTACGACTGGGATGGCCCTTCCAACCACGTGTTTGTTCAGCGACGGCAGGACTCCTGCCTAGTTGCGAGGGACAACTCGGGATTCTCCTTGAGGCTTGGCAGGGCAATTGGGACGCCTCTCCAGCTGAGGCGGGAGACCAAGTGTCCCTTTCCACATGCACAGGAATCCTGGGACTCCTATCAAGTTTCACGAGGAGTCAGGCATCATCTCCTTTGGAGGCACTGATCTCCGCGTACCTCTGGAGTTTTCAAAGGATGTGAGGCCTCCGGTCGCGATGAGGTGGGGAACTAGGTCTTTCTCTGTGGTCTCCACAGGGGATTCAGACATCCTTTCGTCTTGGGAGATGCAAGACGAGCCTGCATTCAAGACACTGCAGGGATATCCGGCCTTATTTCGAGTCAGGGCATCGCGGTGTCCATTCAACTTGAGGCCGCAAACTCAGGGTCCCTCTCACATACCTAGAGCTGAGAGAAGCCCCCTCTTGAGGTGCTTGTGGTAAGGTGGTGTTTCTCTGGAGTCGAAGCCAGGGACTAACCTCTCATCTCGAGTTGATTTTTGGTCCACGGAGCTCTTTCATGTTGCTACAGTGACCTCAGGATCCCTCTAGCCTTGAAACAGTGTTCTTGGGGTTTCTCTGGAGTGCCATCAAGGAAATCAAGGCTCCTTTCATGTGTGATGTGCAAGACGGAATTGCTCTGCACGCAGTGCAGTGGAATCGGGCCTCATCTCGCGGCGAGGGGGAAGTCTCATGGTTTTTCTCGAGTTGCGGCGGGAACCTGGGGTATATTCTCGAGTTACGACGGGGATGTCCCTTCCACACACGTGTTTGTTCAGCGACGTCAGGACTCCTGCCTAGTTGCGAGGGACAACTCGGGATTCTCCTCGAGGCTTGGCAGGGCAATTGGGACGCCTCTCCAGCTGAGGCGGGAGACCAATTGTCCCTTTCCACGTGCCACAGGAATCCTGGGACTCCTATCAAGTTTCACGAGGAGTCAGGCATCGTCTCCTTTGGAGGCACTGATCTCCGCGTACCTCTGGAGTTTTCAAAGGATGTGAGGCCTCCGGTCTCCATGAGGTGGGGAACTAGTTCTTTCTCTGTGGTCTCCACAGGGGATTCAGACATCCTTTCATCTTGGGAGATGGAAGACAAGCCTGCATTCAAGTCACTGCAGGGATATCCGGCCTTATTTCGAGTCAGGGCATCGAGGTCTCCATTCCACTTGAGGACGCAAAATCAGGGTCCCTCTCACATAGCTACAGCTGAGAGAAGCCCCCTCTTGAGGTGCTTGTGGTAAGGTGGTATTCCTCTGGAGTCGAAGCCAGGGACTAACCTCTCATCTCGAGTTGATTTTTGGTCCACGGAGCTCTTTCCTGTTGCTACAGTGACCTCAGGATCCCTCTAGCCTTGAAACAGTGTTCTTGGGGTTTCTCTGGAGTTCCATCAAGGAAATCAAGGCTCCTTTCACGTGTGATGTGCAACACGGAATTGCTCTGCACGCAGTGCAGGGGAATCGGGCCTCATCTCGCGGCAAGGGGGAAGTCTCATGGTTTTTCTCGAGTTGCCGCGGGAACCTGGGGTATATTCTCGAGTTACGACGGGGATGGCCCTTCCACCCACGTGTTTGTTCAGCGACGGCAGGACTCCTGCCTAGTTGCGAGGGACAACTCGGGATTCTCCTCGAGGCTTGGCAGGGCAATTGGGACGCCTCTCCAGCTGAGGCGGGAGACCAAGTGTCCCTTTCCACGTGCCACAGGAATCCTGGGACTCCTATCAAGTTTCACGAGGAGTCAGGCATCGTCTCCTTTGGAGGCACTGATCTCCGCATAACTCTGGAGTTTTCAAAGGATGTGAGGCCTCAGGTCGCGATGAGGTGGGGAATTAGGTCTTTCTCTGTGGTCTCCACAGGGGATTCAGACATCCTTTCGTCTTGGGAGATGCAAGACGAGCCTGCATTCAAGTCACTGCAGGGATATCCGGCCTTATTTCGAGTCACGGCATCGCGGTGTCCATTCCACTTGAGGCCGCAAAATCAGGGTCCCTCTCACATACCTAGAGCTGAGAGAAGCCTCCTCTTGAGGTGCTTGTGGTGAGGTGGTATACCTCTGGAGTCGAAGCCAGGGACTAACCTCTCATCTCGAGTTGATTTTTGGTCCACGGAGTTCTTTCGTGTTGCTACAGTGACCTCAGGATCCCTCTAGCCTTGAAACAGTGTTCTTGGGGTTTCTCTGGAATGTCACCAAGGAAATCAAGGCTCCGTTCATGTGTGATGTGCAACATGGAATTGCTCTGCACGAAGTGCAGGGGAATCGGGCCTCATCTCGCGGCGAGGGGGAACTCTCATGGTTTTTCTCGAGTTGCGGCGGGAACCTGGGGTATATTCTCGAGTTACGACGGGGATGGCCCTTCCACCCACGTGTTTGTTCAGCGACGTCAGGACTCCTGCCTAGTTGCGAGGGACAACTCGGGATTCTCCTCGAGGCTTGGCAGGGCAATTGGGACGCCTCTCCACCTGAGGCGGGAGACCAAGCGTCCCAATCCACGTGCCACAGGAAACCTGGGACTTCTATCAAGTTTCACGAGGAGTCAGGCATCGTCTCCTTTGGAGGCACTGATCTCCGCGCAACTCTGGAATTTTCAAAGGATGTGAGGCCTCCGGTCGCCATGAGGTGGGAAACTAGGTCTTTCTATGTGGTCTCCACAGGGGATTCAGACATTCTTTCATCTTGGCAGATGCAAGACGAGCCTGCATTCAAGTCACTGCAGGGATATCCGGCCTTATTTCGAGTCAGGGCATCGCAGTGTCCATTCCACTTGAGGCCGCAAACTCAGGGTCCCTCTCACATAGCTAGAGCTGAGAGAAGCCTCCTCTTGAGGTGCTTGTGGTAAGGTGGTATTCCTCTGGAGTCGAAGCCAGGGACTAACCTCTCATCTCGAGTTGATTTTTGGTCCACGGACCTCTTTCGTGTTGCTACAGTGACCTCAGGATCCCTCTAGCCTTGAAACAGTGTTCTTGGGTTTTCTCTGGAGTGCCATCAAGGAAATCAAGGCTACTTTCATGTTTGATGTGCAACACGGAATTGATCTGCACTCAGTGCAGGGGAATCGTGCCTCATCTCACGGCGAGGGGGAAGTCTCATGGTTTTTCTCGAGTTGCGGTGGGAACCTGGGGAATATTCTCGAGTTACGACGGAGATGGCCCTTCCACCCACATGTTTGTTCAGCGACGTCAGGACTCCTGCCTAGTTGCGAGGGACAACTCGGGATTCTCCTCGAGGCTTGGCAGGGCAATTGGGACGCCTCTCCAGCTGAGGCGGGAGACCAAGGGTCCCTTTCCACGTGCCACAGGAATCCTGGGACTCCTATCAAGTTTCACGAGGAGTCAGGCATCGTCTCCTTTGAGGCACTAATCTCCGCGTACCTCTGGAGTTTTCAAGGGATGTGAGGCCTCAATCGCGATGAGGTGGGGAAGTAGGTCTTTCTCTGTGGTCTCCACAGGGGATTCAGACATCCTTTCGTCTTGGGAGATGCAAGACGAGCCTGCATTCAAGTCACTGCAGGGATATCCGGCCTTATTTCGAGTCAGGGCATCGCGGTGTCCATTCCACTTGAGGCCACAAACTCAGGGTCCCTCTCACATAGCTAGAGCTGAGAGAAGCCTCCTATTGAGGTGCTTGTGGTAAGGTGGTATTCCTCTGGAGTCGAAGCCAGGGACTAACCTCTCATCTCGAGTTGATTTTTGGTCCACGGAGCTCTTACGTGTTGCTACAGTGACTTCGGGATCCCTCTAGCCTTGAAACAGTGTTCTTGGGGTTTCTCTGGAGTGCCATCAAAGAAATCAAGGCTCCTTTCATGTGTGATGTGCAACACGGAAATGCTCTGCACGCAGTGCAGGGGAATCGGGCCTCATCTCACGGCGAGGGGGAAGTCTCATGGTTTTTCTCGAGTTGCGGCGGGAACCTGGGGTATATTCTCGAGTTACGACGGGGATGGCCCTTCCACCCACGTGTTTGTTCAGCGACGTCAGGACTCCTGCCTAGTTGCGAGGGACAACTCGGGATTCTCCTCGAGGCTTGGCAGGGCAATTGGGACGCCTCTCCAGCTGAGGCGGGAGAACAAGTGTCCCTTTCCACGTGCCACAGGAATCCTGGTACTCCTATCAAGTTTCACGAGGAGTCAGGCATCGTCTCCTTTGGAGGCACTGTTCTCCGCGTACCTCTGGAGTTTTCAAAGGATGTGAGGCCTCCGGTCGCGATGTGGTTGGGAACTAGGTCTTTCTCTGTGGTCTCCACAGGGGATTCAGACATCCTTTCATCTTGGGATATGCAAGACGAGCCTGCATTCAAGTCACTGCAGGGATATTCGGCCTTATTTCGAGTCAGGCCATCGCGGTTTCCATTCCACTTGAGGCCGCAAAATCAGGGTCCCTCTCACATACCTAGAGCTGAGAGAAGCCTCTTCTTGAGGTGCTTGTGGTAAGGTGGTTTACCTCTGGAATCGAAGCCAGGGACTAACCTCTCATCTCGAGTTGATTTTTGGTCCACGGAGCTCTTTCGTGTTGCTACAGTGACCTCAGGAACCCTCTAGACTTGAAACAGTGTTCTTGGGTTTTCTCTGGAGTGCCATCAAGGAAATCAAGGCTCCTTTTTTGTTTGATGTACAACACGGAATTGCTCTGCATGCAGTGCAGGGGAATCTGGCCTCATCTCGCGGCGAGGGGGAAGTCTCATGGTTTTTCTCGAGTTGCTGCGGGAACCTGGGGAATATTCTCGAGTTACGACGGGGATGGCCCTTCCACACACGTGTTTGTTCAGCGACGTCAGGACTCCTGCCTAGTTTCGAGGGACAACTCGGGATTCTCCTCGAGGCTTGGCAGGGCAATTGGGACGCCTCTCCAGCTCAGGCGGGAGACCAAGGGTCCCTTTCCACGTGCCACAGGAATCCTGGGACTCCTATCAAGTTTCACGAGGAGTCAGGCATCGTCTTCTTTGGAGGCACTGATCTCCGCGTACCTCTGGAGTTTTCAAACGATGTGAGGCCTCCGGTCGCGATGAGGTGGGGAACTCGGTCTTTCTCTGTGGTCTCCACAGGGGATTCAGACATCCTTTCGTCTTGGCAGATGCAAGACGAGCCTGCATTCAAGTCAGTGCAGGGATATCCGGCCTTATTTCGAGTCAGGGCATCGCGGTGTCCATTCCATTTGAGGCCGCAAACTCAGGGTCCCTCTCACATACCTAGAGCTGAGAGAAGCCTCCTCTTGAGGTGCTTGTGCAAGGTGGTATTCCTCTGGAGTCGAAGCCAGGGACTAACCTCTCATCTCGAGTTGATTTTTGGTCCACGGAGCTCTTTCGTGTTGCTACAGTGACCTCAGGATCCCTCTAGCCTTGAAACAGTGTTCTTGGGGTTTCTCTGGAGTGCCATCAAGGAAATCAAGGCTCCTTTCATGTGTGATGTGCAACACGGAATTGCTCTGCACGCAGTGCTGGGGAATTGGGCCTCATCTCGCGGCGAGGGGGAAGTCTCATGATTTTTCTCGAGTTGCGTCGGGAACCTGGGGTATATTCTCGAGTTACGACGGGGATGGCCCTTCCAGCCACGTGTTTGTTCAGCGACGTCAGGACTCCTGCCTAGTTGCGAGGGACAACTCGGGATTCTCCTCGAGGCTTGGCAGGGCAATTGGGACGCCTCTCCAGCTGAGGCGGGAGACCAAGCGTCCCAATCCACGTGCCACAGGAAACCTGGGACTTCTATCAAGTTTCACGAGGAGTCAGGCATCGTCTCCTTTGGAGGCACTGATCTCCGCGCAACTCTGGAATTTTCAAAGGATGTGAGGCCTCCGGTCGCCATGAGGTGGGAAACTAGGTCTTTCTATGTGGTCTCCACAGGGGATTCAGACATTCTTTCATCTTGGGAGATGAAAGACGAGCCTGCATTTAAGTCACTGCAGGGATATCCGGCCTTATTTCACGTCAGGGCATCGCAGTGTCCATTCCACTTGAGGCCGCAAAATCAGGGTCCCTCTCACATACCTAGAGCTGACAGAAGTCTCCTCTTGAGGTGCTTGTGGTAAGGTGGTATTCCTCTGGAGTCGAAGCCAGGGACTAACCTCTCATCTCGAGTTGAATCTTGGTCCACGGAGCTCTTTCGTGTTGCTACTGTGACCTCAGGATCCCTCTAGCCTTGAAACAGTGTTCTTTGGGTTTCTCTGGAGTGCCATCAAGGAAATTAAGGCTCCTTTCATGTGTGATGTGCAACACGGAATTGCTCTGCACGCAGTGTAGGGGAATCGGGCCTCATCTCACGGCGAGGGGGAAGTCTCATGGTTTTTCTCGAGTTGCGGCGGGAACCTGGGGTATATTCTCGAGTTACGACGGGGATGGCCCTTCGACCCACGTGTTTGTTCAGCGACGTCAGGACTCCTGCCTAGTTGCGAGGAATATCTCGGGATTCTCCTCGAGGCTTGGCAGGGCCATTGGGATGCCTCTCCAGGTGAGGCTGAAGACTAAAGGTCCCTTTCCACGTGCCACAGGAATCCTGGGACTCCTATCAAGTTTCATGAGGAGTCAGGCATCGTCTCCTTTGGAAGCACTGATCTCCGCGTACCTCTGGAGTTGTCAAAGGATATGAGGCCTCCGGTCGGGATGAGGTGGGGAAGTAGGTCTTTCTCTGTGGTCTACACAGGTGATTCAGACATCCTTTCGTCTTGGGAGATGCAAGACGAGCCTGCATTCAAGTCACTGCAGGGATATCCGGCCTTATTTCGAGTCAGGGCATCGCGGTGTCCATTCCACTTGAGGCCGCAAACTCAGAACATAGTTAGAGCTGAGAGAAGCCTCCTCTTGAGGTGCTTGTGGTAAGGTGGTATTCCTCTGGAGTCGAAGCCAGGGACTAACCTCTCATCTCGAGTTGATTGTTGGTCGACAGAGCTCTTTCGTGTTGCTACAGTGACCTCAGGATCCCGCTAGCCTTGAAACAGTGTTCTTGGGGTTTCTCTGGAGTGCCATCAAGGAAATCAAGGCTCCTTTCATGTGTGATTTGCAACACGGAATTGCTCTGCACGCAGTGCAGGGGAATCGGGCCTCATCTCGCGGGGAGTGGAAAGTCTCATGGTTTTACTCGAGTTGCGGCGGAAACCTGGGGTATATTCTCGAGTTACGACTGGGATGGCCCTTCCAACCACGTGTTTGTTCAGCGACGGCAGGACTCCTGCCTAGTTGCGAGGGACAACTCGGGATTCTCCTTGAGGCTTGGCAGGGCAATTGGGACGCCTCTCCAGCTGAGGCGGGAGACCAAGTGTCCCTTTCCACATGCACAGGAATCCTGGGACTCCTATCAAGTTTCACGAGGAGTCAGGCATCATCTCCTTTGGAGGCACTGATCTCCGCGTACCTCTGGAGTTTTCAAAGGATGTGAGGCCTCCGGTCGCGATGAGGTGGGGAACTAGGTCTTTCTCTGTGGTCTCCACAGGGGATTCAGACATCCTTTCGTCTTGGGAGATGCAAGACGAGCCTGCATTCAAGACACTGCAGGGATATCCGGCCTTATTTCGAGTCAGGGCATCGCGGTGTCCATTCAACTTGAGGCCGCAAACTCAGGGTCCCTCTCACATACCTAGAGCTGAGAGAAGCCCCCTCTTGAGGTGCTTGTGGTAAGGTGGTGTTTCTCTGGAGTCGAAGCCAGGGACTAACCTCTCATCTCGAGTTGATTTTTGGTCCACGGAGCTCTTTCATGTTGCTACAGTGACCTCAGGATCCCTCTAGCCTTGAAACAGTGTTCTTGGGGTTTCTCTGGAGTGCCATCAAGGAAATCAAGGCTCCTTTCATGTGTGATGTGCAAGACGGAATTGCTCTGCACGCAGTGCAGTGGAATCGGGCCTCATCTCGCGGCGAGGGGGAAGTCTCATGGTTTTTCTCGAGTTGCGGCGGGAACCTGGGGTATATTCTCGAGTTACGACGGGGATGTCCCTTCCACACACGTGTTTGTTCAGCGACGTCAGGACTCCTGCCTAGTTGCGAGGGACAACTCGGGATTCTCCTCGAGGCTTGGCAGGGCAATTGGGACGCCTCTCCAGCTGAGGCGGGAGACCAATTGTCCCTTTCCACGTGCCACAGGAATCCTGGGACTCCTATCAAGTTTCACGAGGAGTCAGGCATCGTCTCCTTTGGAGGCACTGATCTCCGCGTACCTCTGGAGTTTTCAAAGGATGTGAGGCCTCCGGTCTCCATGAGGTGGGGAACTAGTTCTTTCTCTGTGGTCTCCACAGGGGATTCAGACATCCTTTCATCTTGGGAGATGGAAGACAAGCCTGCATTCAAGTCACTGCAGGGATATCCGGCCTTATTTCGAGTCAGGGCATCGAGGTCTCCATTCCACTTGAGGACGCAAAATCAGGGTCCCTCTCACATAGCTACAGCTGAGAGAAGCCCCCTCTTGAGGTGCTTGTGGTAAGGTGGTATTCCTCTGGAGTCGAAGCCAGGGACTAACCTCTCATCTCGAGTTGATTTTTGGTCCACGGAGCTCTTTCCTGTTGCTACAGTGACCTCAGGATCCCTCTAGCCTTGAAACAGTGTTCTTGGGGTTTCTCTGGAGTTCCATCAAGGAAATCAAGGCTCCTTTCACGTGTGATGTGCAACACGGAATTGCTCTGCACGCAGTGCAGGGGAATCGGGCCTCATCTCGCGGCAAGGGGGAAGTCTCATGGTTTTTCTCGAGTTGCCGCGGGAACCTGGGGTATATTCTCGAGTTACGACGGGGATGGCCCTTCCACCCACGTGTTTGTTCAGCGACGGCAGGACTCCTGCCTAGTTGCGAGGGACAACTCGGGATTCTCCTCGAGGCTTGGCAGGGCAATTGGGACGCCTCTCCAGCTGAGGCGGGAGACCAAGTGTCCCTTTCCACGTGCCACAGGAATCCTGGGACTCCTATCAAGTTTCACGAGGAGTCAGGCATCGTCTCCTTTGGAGGCACTGATCTCCGCATAACTCTGGAGTTTTCAAAGGATGTGAGGCCTCAGGTCGCGATGAGGTGGGGAATTAGGTCTTTCTCTGTGGTCTCCACAGGGGATTCAGACATCCTTTCGTCTTGGGAGATGCAAGACGAGCCTGCATTCAAGTCACTGCAGGGATATCCGGCCTTATTTCGAGTCACGGCATCGCGGTGTCCATTCCACTTGAGGCCGCAAAATCAGGGTCCCTCTCACATACCTAGAGCTGAGAGAAGCCTCCTCTTGAGGTGCTTGTGGTGAGGTGGTATACCTCTGGAGTCGAAGCCAGGGACTAACCTCTCATCTCGAGTTGATTTTTGGTCCACGGAGTTCTTTCGTGTTGCTACAGTGACCTCAGGATCCCTCTAGCCTTGAAACAGTGTTCTTGGGGTTTCTCTGGAATGTCACCAAGGAAATCAAGGCTCCGTTCATGTGTGATGTGCAACATGGAATTGCTCTGCACGAAGTGCAGGGGAATCGGGCCTCATCTCGCGGCGAGGGGGAACTCTCATGGTTTTTCTCGAGTTGCGGCGGGAACCTGGGGTATATTCTCGAGTTACGACGGGGATGGCCCTTCCACCCACGTGTTTGTTCAGCGACGTCAGGACTCCTGCCTAGTTGCGAGGGACAACTCGGGATTCTCCTCGAGGCTTGGCAGGGCAATTGGGACGCCTCTCCACCTGAGGCGGGAGACCAAGCGTCCCAATCCACGTGCCACAGGAAACCTGGGACTTCTATCAAGTTTCACGAGGAGTCAGGCATCGTCTCCTTTGGAGGCACTGATCTCCGCGCAACTCTGGAATTTTCAAAGGATGTGAGGCCTCCGGTCGCCATGAGGTGGGAAACTAGGTCTTTCTCTGTGGTCTCCACAGGTGATTCAGACATTCTTTCATCTTGGGAGATGAAAGACGAGCCTGCATTCAAGTCACTGCAGGGATATCCGGCCTTATTTCACGTCAGGGCATCGCAGTGTCCATTCCACTTGAGGCCGCAAAATCAGGGTCCCTCTCACATACCTAGAGCTGACAGAAGCCTCCTCTTGAGGTGCTTGTGGTAAGGTGGTATTCCTCTGGAGTCGAAGCCAGGGACTAACCTCTCATCTCGAGTTGATTTTTGGTCCACGGAGCTCTTTCCTGTTGCTACAGTGACCTCAGGATCCTTCTAGCCTTGAAACAGTGTTCTTGGGGTTTCTCTGGAGTTCCATCAAGGAAATCAAGGCTCCTTTCACGTGTGATGTGCAACACGGAATTGCTCTGCACGCAGTTCAGGGGAATCGAGCCTCATCTCGCTGCGAGGGGGAAGTCTCATGGTTTTTCTCGAGTTGCCGCGGGAACCTGGGGTATATTCTCGAGTTACGACGGGGATGGCCCTTCCACCCACGTGTTTGTTCAGCGACGGCAGGACTCCTGCCTAGTTGCGAGGGACAACTCGGGATTCTCCTCGAGGCTTGGCAGGGCAATTGGGACGCCTCTCCAGCTGAGGCGGGAGACCAAGTGTCCCTTTCCACGTGCCACAGGAATCCTGGGACTCCTATCTAGTTTCACGAGGAGTCAGGCATCGTCTCCTTTGGAGGCACTGATCTCCGCATAACTCTGGAGTTTTCAAAGGATGTGAGGCCTCAGGTCGCGATGAGGTGGGGAACTAGGTCTTTCTCTGTGGTCTCCACAGGGGATTCAGACATCTTTTCGTCTTGGGAGATGGAAGACGAGCCTGCATTCAAGTCACTGCAGGGATATCCGGCCTTATTTCGAGTCACGGCATCGCGGTGTCCATTCCACTTGAGGCCGCAAACTCAGGGTCCCTCTCACATACCTAGAGCTGAGAGAAGCCTCCTCTTGAGGTGCTTGTGGTGAGGTGGTATTCCTCTGGAGTCTAAGCCAGGGACTAACTTCTCATCTCGAGTTGATTTTTGGTCCACGGAGCTCTTTCGTGTTGCTACAGTGACCTCAGGATCCCTCTAGCCTTGAAACAGTGTTCTTGGGGTTTCTCTGGAGTGCCATCAAGGAAATCAAGGCTACTTTCATGTTTGATGTGCAACACGGAATTGCTCTGCATGCAGTGCAGGGGAATCGTGGCTCATCTCACGACGAGGGGGAAGTCTCATGGTTTTTCTCGAGTTGCGGCGGGAACCTGCCGTATATTCTCGAGTTACGACGGGGATGGCCCTTCCACCCACATGTTTTTTCAGCGACGTCAGGACTCCTGCCTAGTTGCGAGGGACAACTCGGGATTCTCCTCGAGGCTTGGCAGGGCAATTGGAACGCCTCTCAAGCTGAGGCGGGAGACCAAGTGTCCCTTTCCAAGTGCCACAGGAATCCTGGGACTCCTATCAAGTTTCACGAGGAGTCAGGTATCGTCTCCTTTGGAGGCACTGATCTCCGCGTACCTCTGGAGTTTTCAAAGGATGTGAGGCCTCCGGTCGCCATGAGGTGGGGAACTAGTTCTTTCTCTGTGGTCTCCACAGGGGATTCAGACATCCTTTCATCTTGGGAGATGCAAGACAAGCCTGCATTCAAGTCACTGCAGGGATATCCGGCCTTATTTCGAGTCAGGGCATCGCGGTGTCCATTCCACTTGAGGCCGCAAACTCAGGGTCCCTCTCACATACCTAGAGCTGAGAGAAGCCTCTTCTTGAGGTGCTTGTGGTGAGGTGGTATTCCTCTGGAGTCGAAGCCAGGGACTAAGCTCTCATCTCGAGTTGATTTTTGGTCCACGGAGCTCTTTCGTGTTGCTACAGTGACCTCAGTTTCCCTCTAGCCTTGAAACAGTGTTCTTGGGGTTTCTCTGGAGTGCCGTCAAGGAAATCAAGGCTCCTTTCATGTGTAATGTGCAACATGGAATTGCTCTGCACGCAGTGTAGGGGAATCGGGCCTCATCTCGCGGCGAGGGGGAAGTCTCATGGTTTTTCTCGAGTTGCGGCGGGAACCTGGGGAATATTCTCGAGTTACGACGGGATGGCCCTTCCACACATGTGTTTGTTCAACGACGGCAATACTCCAGCCTAGTTGCGAGGGACAACTCGGGATTCTCCTCGAGGCTTGGCAGGGCAATTGGGACGCCTCTCCAGCTGAGGCGGGAGACCGAGGGTCCCTTTCCACGTGCCACAGGAATCCTGGGACTCCTATCAAGTTTCTCGAGGAGTCAGGCATCGTCTTCTTTGGAGGCACTGATCTCCGCGTACCTCTGGAGTTGTCAAAGGATGTGAGGCCTCCGGTCGCGATGAGGTGGGGAACTAGGTCTTTCTCTGTGGTCTCCACAGGGGATTCAGACATCCTTTCGTCTTGGGAGATGCAAGACGAGCCTGCATTCAAGTCACTGCAGGGATATCCGGCCTTATTTCGAGTCAGGGCATCGCGGTGTCCATTCCACTTGAGGCCGCAAACTCAGGGTCCCTCTCACATACCTAGAGTTGAGAGAAGCCTCCTCTTGAGGTGCTTGTGGTAAGGTGGTATTCCTCTGGAGTCGAAGCCAGGGACTAACCTCTCATCTCGAGTTGATTTTTGGTCCACGGAGCTCTTTCGTGTTGCTACAGTGACCTCAGGATCCCTCTAGCCTTGAAACAGTGTTCTTGGGGTTTCTCTGGAGTGCCATCAAGGAAATCAAGGCTACTTTCATGTTTGATGTGCAACACGGAATTGCTCTGCATGCAGTGCAGGGGAATCGTGGCTCATCTCACGACGAGGGGGAAGTCTCATGGTTTTTCTCGAGTTGCGGCGGGAACCTGCCGTATATTCTCGAGTTACGACGGGGATGGCCCTTCCACCCACATGTTTGTTCAGCGACGTCAGGACTCCTGCCTAGTTGCGAGGGACAACTCGGGATTCTCCTCGAGGCTTGGCAGGGCAATTGGGACGCCTCTCCAGCTGAGGCGGGAGACCAAGTGTCCCTTTCCAAGTGCCACAGGAATCCTGGGACTCCTATCAAGTTTCACGAGGAGTCAGGTATCGTCTACTTTGGAGGCACTGATCTCCGCGTACCTCTGGAGTTTTCAAAGGATGTGAGGCCTCCGGTCGCCATGAGGTGGGGAACTAGTTCTTTCTCTGTGGTCTCCACAGGGGATTCAGACATCCTTTCATCTTGGGAGATGCAAGACAAGCCTGCATTCAAGTCACTGCAGGGATATCCGGCCTTATTTCGAGTCAGGGCATCGCGGTGTCCATTCCACTTGAGGCCGCAAACTCAGGGTCCCTCTCACATACCTAGAGCTGAGAGAAGCCTCTTCTTGAGGTGCTTGTGGTGAGGTGGTATTCCTCTGGAGTCGAAGCCAGGGACTAAGCTCTCATCTCGAGTTGATTTTTGGTCCACGGAGCTCTTTCGTGTTGCTACAGTGACCTCAGTTTCCCTCTAGCCTTGAAACAGTGTTCTTGGGGTTTCTCTGGAGTGCCGTCAAGGAAATCAAGGCTCCTTTCATGTGTAATGTGCAACATGGAATTGCTCTGCACGCAGTGCAGGGGAATCGGGCCTCATCTCGCGGCGAGGGGGAAGTCTCATGGTTTTTCTCGAGTTGCGGCGGGAACGTGGGGTATATTCTCGAGTTACGACGGGGATGGCCCTTCCACACACGTGTTTGTTCAGCGACGTCAGGACTCCTGCCTAGTTGCGAGGGACAACTCGGGATTCTCCTCGAGGCTTGGCAGGGCAATTGGGACGCCTCTCCAGCTGAGGCGGGAGACCAAGGGTCCCTTTCCACGTGCTACAGAAATCCTGGGACTCCTATCAAGTTTCACGAGGAGTCAGGCATCGTCTCCTTTGGAGGCACTGATCTCCGCGCAACTCTGGAGTTTTCAAAGGATGTGAGGCCTCCGGTCGCGATGAGGTGGGTAAGTAGGTCTTTCTCTGTGGTCTCCACAGGGGATTCAGACATCCTTTCGTCTTGGGAGATGCAAGACGAGCTTGCATTCAAGTCACTGCAGGGATATTCGGCCTTATTTCGAGTCAGGGCATTGCGGTTTCCATTCCACTTGAGGCCGCAAACTCAGGGTCCCTCTCACATAGCTAGAGCTGAGAGAAGCCTCCTCTTGAGGTGCTTGTGGTGAGGTGGTATTCCTCTGGAGTCGAAGCCAGGGACTAACCTCTCATCTCGAGTTGATTTTTGTCGACGGAGCTCTTTCGTGTTGCTACAGTGACCTCAGGATCCCTCTAGCCTTGAAACAGTGCTCTTGGGGTTTCTCTGGCGTGCCATCAAGGAAATCAAGGCTCCTTTTTTGTTTGATGTGCAACACGGAATTGCTCTGCATGCAGTGCAGGGGAATCGGGCCTCATTTCGCGGCGAGGGGGAAGTCTTATGGTTTTTCTCGAGTTGCCGCGGGAACCTGGGGTATATTCTCGAGTTACGACGGGGATGGCCCTTCCACACATGTGTTTGTTCAACGACGGCAATACTCCAGCCTAGTTGCGAGGGACAACTCGGGATTCTCCTCGAGGCTTGGCAGGGCAATTGGGACGCCTCTCCAGCTGAGGCGGGAGACCGAGGGTCCCTTTCCACGTGCCACAGGAATCCTGGGACTCCTATCAAGTTTCACGAGGAGTCAGGTATCGTCTCCTTTGGAGGCACTGATCTCCGCGTACCTCTGGAGTTGTCAAAGGATGTGAGGCCTCCGGTCGCGATGAGGTGGGGAACTAGGTCTTTCTCTGTGGTCTCCACAGGGGATTCAGACATCCTTTCGTCTTGGGAGATGCAAGACGAGCCTTCATTCAAGTCTCTGCAGGGATATCCGGCTTTACTTTGCGTCAGGGCATTGCAGTGTCCATTCCACTTGAGGCCGCAAACTCAGGGTCCCTCTCACATACCTAGAGTTGAGAGAAGCCTCCGCTTGAGGTGCTTGTGGTAAGGTGGTATTCCTCTGGAGTCGAAGCCAGGGACTAACCTCTCATCTCGAGTTGATTTTTGGTCCACGGAGCTCTTTCGTGTTGCTACAGTGACCTCAGGATCCCTCTAGCCTTGAAACAGTGTTCTTGGGGTTTCTCTGGAGTGCCATCAAGGAAATCAAGGCTACTTTCATGTTTGATGTGCAACACGGAATTGCTCTGCATGCAGTGCAGGGGAATCGTGGCTCATCTCACGACGAGGGGGAAGTCTCATGGTTTTTCTCGAGTTGCGGCGGGAACCTGCCGTATATTCTCGAGTTACGACGGGGATGGCCCTTCCACCCACATGTTTGTTCAGTGACGTCAGGACTCCTGCCTAGTTGCGAGGGACAACTCGGGATTCTCCTCGAGGCTTGGCAGGGCAATTGGAACGCCTCTCAAGCTGAGGCGGGAGACCAAGTGTCCCTTTCCAAGTGCCACAGGAATCCTGGGACTCCTATCAACTTTCACGAGGAGTCAGGTATCGTCTCCTTTGGAGGCACTGATCTCCGCGTACCTCTGGAGTTTTCAAAGGATGTGAGGCCTCCGGTCGCCATGAGGTGGGGAACTAGTTCTTTCTCTGTGGTCTCCACAGGGGATTCAGACATCCTTTCATCTTGGGAGATGCAAGACAAGCCTGCATTCAAGTCACTGCAGGGATATCCGGCCTTATTTCGAGTCAGGGCATCGCGGTGTCCATTCCACTTGAGGCCGCAAACTCAGAACATAGTTAGAGCTGAGAGAAGCCTCCTCTTGAGGTGCTTGTGGTAAGGTGGTATTCCTCTGGAGTCGAAGCCAGGGACTAACCTCTCATCTCGAGTTGATTGTTGGTCGACAGAGCTCTTTCGTGTTGCTACAGTGACCTCAGGATCCCGCTAGCCTTGAAACAGTGTTCTTGGGGTTTCTCTGGAGTGCCATCAAGGAAATCAAGGCTCCTTTCATGTGTGATTTGCAACACGGAATTGCTCTGCACGCAGTGCAGGGGAATCGGGCCTCATCTCGCGGGGAGTGGAAAGTCTCATGGTTTTACTCGAGTTGCGGCGGAAACCTGGGGTATATTCTCGAGTTACGACTGGGATGGCCCTTCCAACCACGTGTTTGTTCAGCGACGGCAGGACTCCTGCCTAGTTGCGAGGGACAACTCGGGATTCTCCTTGAGGCTTGGCAGGGCAATTGGGACGCCTCTCCAGCTGAGGCGGGAGACCAAGTGTCCCTTTCCACATGCACAGGAATCCTGGGACTCCTATCAAGTTTCACGAGGAGTCAGGCATCATCTCCTTTGGAGGCACTGATCTCCGCGTACCTCTGGAGTTTTCAAAGGATGTGAGGCCTCCGGTCGCGATGAGGTGGGGAACTAGGTCTTTCTCTGTGGTCTCCACAGGGGATTCAGACATCCTTTCGTCTTGGGAGATGCAAGACGAGCCTGCATTCAAGACACTGCAGGGATATCCGGCCTTATTTCGAGTCAGGGCATCGCGGTGTCCATTCAACTTGAGGCCGCAAACTCAGGGTCCCTCTCACATACCTAGAGCTGAGAGAAGCCCCCTCTTGAGGTGCTTGTGGTAAGGTGGTGTTTCTCTGGAGTCGAAGCCAGGGACTAACCTCTCATCTCGAGTTGATTTTTGGTCCACGGAGCTCTTTCATGTTGCTACAGTGACCTCAGGATCCCTCTAGCCTTGAAACAGTGTTCTTGGGGTTTCTCTGGAGTGCCATCAAGGAAATCAAGGCTCCTTTCATGTGTGATGTGCAAGACGGAATTGCTCTGCACGCAGTGCAGTGGAATCGGGCCTCATCTCGCGGCGAGGGGGAAGTCTCATGGTTTTTCTCGAGTTGCGGCGGGAACCTGGGGTATATTCTCGAGTTACGACGGGGATGTCCCTTCCACACACGTGTTTGTTCAGCGACGTCAGGACTCCTGCCTAGTTGCGAGGGACAACTCGGGATTCTCCTCGAGGCTTGGCAGGGCAATTGGGACGCCTCTCCAGCTGAGGCGGGAGACCAATTGTCCCTTTCCACGTGCCACAGGAATCCTGGGACTCCTATCAAGTTTCACGAGGAGTCAGGCATCGTCTCCTTTGGAGGCACTGATCTCCGCGTACCTCTGGAGTTTTCAAAGGATGTGAGGCCTCCGGTCTCCATGAGGTGGGGAACTAGTTCTTTCTCTGTGGTCTCCACAGGGGATTCAGACATCCTTTCATCTTGGGAGATGGAAGACAAGCCTGCATTCAAGTCACTGCAGGGATATCCGGCCTTATTTCGAGTCAGGGCATCGAGGTCTCCATTCCACTTGAGGACGCAAAATCAGGGTCCCTCTCACATAGCTACAGCTGAGAGAAGCCCCCTCTTGAGGTGCTTGTGGTAAGGTGGTATTCCTCTGGAGTCGAAGCCAGGGACTAACCTCTCATCTCGAGTTGATTTTTGGTCCACGGAGCTCTTTCCTGTTGCTACAGTGACCTCAGGATCCCTCTAGCCTTGAAACAGTGTTCTTGGGGTTTCTCTGGAGTTCCATCAAGGAAATCAAGGCTCCTTTCACGTGTGATGTGCAACACGGAATTGCTCTGCACGCAGTGCAGGGGAATCGGGCCTCATCTCGCGGCAAGGGGGAAGTCTCATGGTTTTTCTCGAGTTGCCGCGGGAACCTGGGGTATATTCTCGAGTTACGACGGGGATGGCCCTTCCACCCACGTGTTTGTTCAGCGACGGCAGGACTCCTGCCTAGTTGCGAGGGACAACTCGGGATTCTCCTCGAGGCTTGGCAGGGCAATTGGGACGCCTCTCCAGCTGAGGCGGGAGACCAAGTGTCCCTTTCCACGTGCCACAGGAATCCTGGGACTCCTATCAAGTTTCACGAGGAGTCAGGCATCGTCTCCTTTGGAGGCACTGATCTCCGCATAACTCTGGAGTTTTCAAAGGATGTGAGGCCTCAGGTCGCGATGAGGTGGGGAATTAGGTCTTTCTCTGTGGTCTCCACAGGGGATTCAGACATCCTTTCGTCTTGGGAGATGCAAGACGAGCCTGCATTCAAGTCACTGCAGGGATATCCGGCCTTATTTCGAGTCACGGCATCGCGGTGTCCATTCCACTTGAGGCCGCAAAATCAGGGTCCCTCTCACATACCTAGAGCTGAGAGAAGCCTCCTCTTGAGGTGCTTGTGGTGAGGTGGTATACCTCTGGAGTCGAAGCCAGGGACTAACCTCTCATCTCGAGTTGATTTTTGGTCCACGGAGTTCTTTCGTGTTGCTACAGTGACCTCAGGATCCCTCTAGCCTTGAAACAGTGTTCTTGGGGTTTCTCTGGAATGTCACCAAGGAAATCAAGGCTCCGTTCATGTGTGATGTGCAACATGGAATTGCTCTGCACGAAGTGCAGGGGAATCGGGCCTCATCTCGCGGCGAGGGGGAACTCTCATGGTTTTTCTCGAGTTGCGGCGGGAACCTGGGGTATATTCTCGAGTTACGACGGGGATGGCCCTTCCACCCACGTGTTTGTTCAGCGACGTCAGGACTCCTGCCTAGTTGCGAGGGACAACTCGGGATTCTCCTCGAGGCTTGGCAGGGCAATTGGGACGCCTCTCCACCTGAGGCGGGAGACCAAGCGTCCCAATCCACGTGCCACAGGAAACCTGGGACTTCTATCAAGTTTCACGAGGAGTCAGGCATCGTCTCCTTTGGAGGCACTGATCTCTGCGCAACTCTGGAATTTTCAAAGGATGTGAGGCCTCCGGTCGCCATGAGGTGGGAAACTAGGTCTTTCTCTGTGGTCTCCACAGGTGATTCAGACATTCTTTCATCTTGGGAGATGAAAGACGAGCCTGCATTCAAGTCACTGCAGGGATATCCGGCCTTATTTCACGTCAGGGCATCGCAGTGTCCATTCCACTTGAGGCCGCAAAATCAGGGTCCCTCTCACATACCTAGAGCTGACAGAAGCCTCCTCTTGAGGTGCTTGTGGTAAGGTGGTATTCCTCTGGAGTCGAAGCCAGGGACTAACCTCTCATCTCGAGTTGATTTTTGGTCCACGGAGCTCTTTCCTGTTGCTACAGTGACCTCAGGATCCTTCTAGCCTTGAAACAGTGTTCTTGGGGTTTCTCTGGAGTTCCATCAAGGAAATCAAGGCTCCTTTCACGTGTGATGTGCAACACGGAATTGCTCTGCACGCAGTTCAGGGGAATCGAGCCTCATCTCGCTGCGAGGGGGAAGTCTCATGGTTTTTCTCGAGTTGCCGCGGGAACCTGGGGTATATTCTCGAGTTACGACGGGGATGGCCCTTCCACCCACGTGTTTGTTCAGCGACGGCAGGACTCCTGCCTAGTTGCGAGGGACAACTCGGGATTCTCCTCGAGGCTTGGCAGGGCAATTGGGACGCCTCTCCAGATGAGGCGGGAGACCAAGTGTCCCTTTCCACGTGCCACAGGAATCCTGGGACTCCTATCTAGTTTCACGAGGAGTCAGGCATCGTCTCCTTTGGAGGCACTGATCTCCGCATAACTCTGGAGTTTTCAAAGGATGTGAGGCCTCAGGTCGCGATGAGGTGGGGAACTAGGTCTTTCTCTGTGGTCTCCACAGGGGATTCAGACATCTTTTCGTCTTGGGAGATGGAAGACGAGCCTGCATTCAAGTCACTGCAGGGATATCCGGCCTTATTTCGAGTCACGGCATCGCGGTGTCCATTCCACTTGAGGCCGCAAACTCAGGGTCCCTCTCACATACCTAGAGCTGAGAGAAGCCTCCTCTTGAGGTGCTTGTGGTGAGGTGGTATTCCTCTGGAGTCTAAGCCAGGGACTAACTTCTCATCTCGAGTTGATTTTTGGTCCACGGAGCTCTTTCGTGTTGCTACAGTGACCTCAGGATCCCTCTAGCCTTGAAACAGTGTTCTTGGGGTTTCTCTGGAGTGCCATCAAGGAAATCAAGGCTACTTTCATGTTTGATGTGCAACACGGAATTGCTCTGCATGCAGTGCAGGGGAATCGTGGCTCATCTCACGACGAGGGGGAAGTCTCATGGTTTTTCTCGAGTTGCGGCGGGAACCTGCCGTATATTCTCGAGTTACGACGGGGATGGCCCTTCCACCCACATGTTTTTTCAGCGACGTCAGGACTCCTGCCTAGTTGCGAGGGACAACTCGGGATTCTCCTCGAGGCTTGGCAGGGCAATTGGAACGCCTCTCAAGCTGAGGCGGGAGACCAAGTGTCCCTTTCCAAGTGCCACAGGAATCCTGGGACTCCTATCAAGTTTCACGAGGAGTCAGGTATCGTCTCCTTTGGAGGCACTGATCTCCGCGTACCTCTGGAGTTTTCAAAGGATGTGAGGCCTCCGGTCGCCATGAGGTGGGGAACTAGTTCTTTCTCTGTGGTCTCCACAGGGGATTCAGACATCCTTTCATCTTGGGAGATGCAAGACAAGCCTGCATTCAAGTCACTGCAGGGATATCCGGCCTTATTTCGAGTCAGGGCATCGCGGTGTCCATTCCACTTGAGGCCGCAAACTCAGGGTCCCTCTCACATACCTAGAGCTGAGAGAAGCCTCTTCTTGAGGTGCTTGTGGTGAGGTGGTATTCCTCTGGAGTCGAAGCCAGGGACTAAGCTCTCATCTCGAGTTGATTTTTGGTCCACGGAGCTCTTTCGTGTTGCTACAGTGACCTCAGTTTCCCTCTAGCCTTGAAACAGTGTTCTTGGGGTTTCTCTGGAGTGCCGTCAAGGAAATCAAGGCTCCTTTCATGTGTAATGTGCAACATGGAATTGCTCTGCACGCAGTGTAGGGGAATCGGGCCTCATCTCGCGGCGAGGGGGAAGTCTCATGGTTTTTCTCGAGTTGCGGCGGGAACCTGGGGAATATTCTCGAGTTACGACGGGATGGCCCTTCCACACATGTGTTTGTTCAACGACGGCAATACTCCAGCCTAGTTGCGAGGGACAACTCGGGATTCTCCTCGAGGCTTGGCAGGGCAATTGGGACGCCTCTCCAGCTGAGGCGGGAGACCGAGGGTCCCTTTCCACGTGCCACAGGAATCCTGGGACTCCTATCAAGTTTCTCGAGGAGTCAGGCATCGTCTTCTTTGGAGGCACTGATCTCCGCGTACCTCTGGAGTTGTCAAAGGATGTGAGGCCTCCGGTCGCGATGAGGTGGGGAACTAGGTCTTTCTCTGTGGTCTCCACAGGGGATTCAGACATCCTTTCGTCTTGGGAGATGCAAGACGAGCCTGCATTCAAGTCACTGCAGGGATATCCGGCCTTATTTCGAGTCAGGGCATCGCGGTGTCCATTCCACTTGAGGCCGCAAACTCAGGGTCCCTCTCACATACCTAGAGTTGAGAGAAGCCTCCTCTTGAGGTGCTTGTGGTAAGGTGGTATTCCTCTGGAGTCGAAGCCAGGGACTAACCTCTCATCTCGAGTTGATTTTTGGTCCACGGAGCTCTTTCGTGTTGCTACAGTGACCTCAGGATCCCTCTAGCCTTGAAACAGTGTTCTTGGGGTTTCTCTGGAGTGCCATCAAGGAAATCAAGGCTACTTTCATGTTTGATGTGCAACACGGAATTGCTCTGCATGCAGTGCAGGGGAATCGTGGCTCATCTCACGACGAGGGGGAAGTCTCATGGTTTTTCTCGAGTTGCGGCGGGAACCTGCCGTATATTCTCGAGTTACGACGGGGATGGCCCTTCCACCCACATGTTTGTTCAGCGACGTCAGGACTCCTGCCTAGTTGCGAGGGACAACTCGGGATTCTCCTCGAGGCTTGGCAGGGCAATTGGGACGCCTCTCCAGCTGAGGCGGGAGACCAAGTGTCCCTTTCCAAGTGCCACAGGAATCCTGGGACTCCTATCAAGTTTCACGAGGAGTCAGGTATCGTCTACTTTGGAGGCACTGATCTCCGCGTACCTCTGGAGTTTTCAAAGGATGTGAGGCCTCCGGTCGCCATGAGGTGGGGAACTAGTTCTTTCTCTGTGGTCTCCACAGGGGATTCAGACATCCTTTCATCTTGGGAGATGCAAGACAAGCCTGCATTCAAGTCACTGCAGGGATATCCGGCCTTATTTCGAGTCAGGGCATCGCGGTGTCCATTCCACTTGAGGCCGCAAACTCAGGGTCCCTCTCACATACCTAGAGCTGAGAGAAGCCTCTTCTTGAGGTGCTTGTGGTGAGGTGGTATTCCTCTGGAGTCGAAGCCAGGGACTAAGCTCTCATCTCGAGTTGATTTTTGGTCCACGGAGCTCTTTCGTGTTGCTACAGTGACCTCAGTTTCCCTCTAGCCTTGAAACAGTGTTCTTGGGGTTTCTCTGGAGTGCCGTCAAGGAAATCAAGGCTCCTTTCATGTGTAATGTGCAACATGGAATTGCTCTGCACGCAGTGCAGGGGAATCGGGCCTCATCTCGCGGCGAGGGGGAAGTCTCATGGTTTTTCTCGAGTTGCGGCGGGAACGTGGGGTATATTCTCGAGTTACGACGGGGATGGCCCTTCCACACACGTGTTTGTTCAGCGACGTCAGGACTCCTGCCTAGTTGCGAGGGACAACTCGGGATTCTCCTCGAGGCTTGGCAGGGCAATTGGGACGCCTCTCCAGCTGAGGCGGGAGACCAAGGGTCCCTTTCCACGTGCTACAGAAATCCTGGGACTCCTATCAAGTTTCACGAGGAGTCAGGCATCGTCTCCTTTGGAGGCACTGATCTCCGCGCAACTCTGGAGTTTTCAAAGGATGTGAGGCCTCCGGTCGCGATGAGGTGGGTAAGTAGGTCTTTCTCTGTGGTCTCCACAGGGGATTCAGACATCCTTTCGTCTTTGGAGATGCAAGACGAGCTTGCATTCAAGTCACTGCAGGGATATTCGGCCTTATTTCGAGTCAGGGCATTGCGGTTTCCATTCCACTTGAGGCCGCAAACTCAGGGTCCCTCTCACATAGCTAGAGCTGAGAGAAGCCTCCTCTTGAGGTGCTTGTGGTGAGGTGGTATTCCTCTGGAGTCGAAGCCAGGGACTAACCTCTCATCTCGAGTTGATTTTTGTCGACGGAGCTCTTTCGTGTTGCTACAGTGACCTCAGGATCCCTCTAGCCTTGAAACAGTGCTCTTGGGGTTTCTCTGGCGTGCCATCAAGGAAATCAAGGCTCCTTTTTTGTTTGATGTGCAACACGGAATTGCTCTGCATGCAGTGCAGGGGAATCGGGCCTCATTTCGCGGCGAGGGGGAAGTCTTATGGTTTTTCTCGAGTTGCCGCGGGAACCTGGGGTATATTCTCGAGTTACGACGGGGATGGCCCTTCCACACATGTGTTTGTTCAACGACGGCAATACTCCAGCCTAGTTGCGAGGGACAACTCGGGATTCTCCTCGAGGCTTGGCAGGGCAATTGGGACGCCTCTCCAGCTGAGGCGGGAGACCGAGGGTCCCTTTCCACGTGCCACAGGAATCCTGGGACTCCTATCAAGTTTCACGAGGAGTCAGGTATCGTCTCCTTTGGAGGCACTGATCTCCGCGTACCTCTGGAGTTGTCAAAGGATGTGAGGCCTCCGGTCGCGATGAGGTGGGGAACTAGGTCTTTCTCTGTGGTCTCCACAGGGGATTCAGACATCCTTTCGTCTTGGGAGATGCAAGACGAGCCTTCATTCAAGTCTCTGCAGGGATATCCGGCTTTACTTTGCGTCAGGGCATTGCAGTGTCCATTCCACTTGAGGCCGCAAACTCAGGGTCCCTCTCACATACCTAGAGTTGAGAGAAGCCTCCGCTTGAGGTGCTTGTGGTAAGGTGGTATTCCTCTGGAGTCGAAGCCAGGGACTAACCTCTCATCTCGAGTTGATTTTTGGTCCACGGAGCTCTTTCGTGTTGCTACAGTGACCTCAGGATCCCTCTAGCCTTGAAACAGTGTTCTTGGGGTTTCTCTGGAGTGCCATCAAGGAAATCAAGGCTACTTTCATGTTTGATGTGCAACACGGAATTGCTCTGCATGCAGTGCAGGGGAATCGTGGCTCATCTCACGACGAGGGGGAAGTCTCATGGTTTTTCTCGAGTTGCGGCGGGAACCTGCCGTATATTCTCGAGTTACGACGGGGATGGCCCTTCCACCCACATGTTTGTTCAGTGACGTCAGGACTCCTGCCTAGTTGCGAGGGACAACTCGGGATTCTCCTCGAGGCTTGGCAGGGCAATTGGAACGCCTCTCAAGCTGAGGCGGGAGACCAAGTGTCCCTTTCCAAGTGCCACAGGAATCCTGGGACTCCTATCAACTTTCACGAGGAGTCAGGTATCGTCTCCTTTGGAGGCACTGATCTCCGCGTACCTCTGGAGTTTTCAAAGGATGTGAGGCCTCCGGTCGCCATGAGGTGGGGAACTAGTTCTTTCTCTGTGGTCTCCACAGGGGATTCAGACATCCTTTCATCTTGGGAGATGCAAGACAAGCCTGCATTCAAGTCACTGCAGGGATATCCGGCCTTATTTCGAGTCAGGGCATCGCGGTGTCCATTCCACTTGAGGCCGCAAACTCAGGGTCCCTCTCACATACCTAGAGCTGAGAGAAGCCTCTTCTTGAGGTGCTTGTGGTGAGGTGGTATTCCTCTGGAGTCGAAGCCAGGGACTAAGCTCTCATCTCGAGTTGATTTTTGGTCCACGGAGCTCTTTCGTGTTGCTACAGTGACCTCAGTTTCCCTCTAGCCTTGAAACAGTGTTCTTGGGGTTTCTCTGGAGTGCCGTCAAGGAAATCAAGGCTCCTATCATGTGTAATGTGCAACATGGAATTGCTCTGCACGCAGTGTAGGGGAATCGGGCCTCATCTCGCAGCGAGGGGGAAGTCTCATGGTTTTTCTCGAGTTGCGGCGGGAACCTGGGGAATATTCTCGAGTTACGACGGGATGGCCCTTCCACACATGTGTTTGTTCAACGACGGCAATACTCCAGCCTAGTTGCGAGGGACAACTCGGGATTCTCCTCGAGGCTTGGCAGGGCAATTGGGACGCCTCTCCAGCTGAGGCGGGAGACCGAGGGTCCCTTTCCACGTGCCACAGGAATCCTGGGACTCCTATCAAGTTTCTCGAGGAGTCAGGTATCGTCTCCTTTGGAGGCACTGATCTCCGCGTACCTCTGGAGTTTTCAAAGGATGTGAGGCCTCCGGTCGCGATGAGGTGGGGAACTAGGTCCTTCTCTGTGGTCTCCACAGGGGATTCAGACATCCTTTCGTCTTGGGAGATGGAAGACGAGCCTGCATTCAAGTCTCTGCAGGGATATCCGGCCTTATTTCGAGTCAGGGCATCGCGGTGTCCATTCCACTTGAGGCCGCAAACTCAGGGTCCCTCTCACATAGCTAGAGCTGAGAGAAGCCTCCTCTTGAGGTGCTTGCGGTACGGTGGTATTCCTCTGGAGTCGAAGCCAGGGACTAACCTCTCATCTCGAGTTGATTTTTGCTCCACGGAGCTCTTTCGTGTTGCTACAGTGACCTCAGGATCCCTCTAGCCTTGAAACAGTGTTCTTGGGGTTTCTCTGGAGTGCCATCAAGGAAATCAAGGCTACTTTCATGTTTGATGTGCAACACGGAATTGCTCTGCATGCAGTGCAGGGGAATCGTGGCTCATCTCACGACGAGGGGGAAGTCTCATGGTTTTTCTCGAGTTGCGGCGGGAACCTGCCGTATATTCTCGAGTTACGACGGGGATGGCCCTTCCACCCACATGTTTGTTCAGCGACGTCAGGACTCCTGCCTAGTTGCGAGGGACAACTCGGGATTCTCCTCGAGGCTTGGCAGGGCAATTGGAACGCCTCTCAAGCTGAGGCGGGAGACCAAGTGTCCCTTTCCAAGTGCCACAGGAATCCTGGGACTCCTATCAAGTTTCACGAGGAGTCAGGTATCGTCTCCTTTGGAGGCACTGATCTCCGCGTACCTCTGGAGTTTTCAAAGGATGTGAGGCCTCCGGTCGCCATGAGGTGGGGAACTAGTTCTTTCTCTGTGGTCTCCACAGGGGATTCAGACATCCTTTCATGTTGGGAGATGCAAGACAAGCCTGCATTCAAGTCACTGCAGGGATATCCGGCCTTATTTCGAGTCAGGGCATCGCGGTGTCCATTCCACTTGAGGCCGCAAACTCAGGGTCCCTCTCACATACCTAGAGCTGAGAGAAGCCTCTTCTTGAGGTGCTTGTGGTGAGGTGGTATTCCTCTGGAGTCGAAGCCAGGGACTAAGCTCTCATCTCGAGTTGATTTTTGGTCCACGGAGCTCTTTCGTGTTGCTACAGTGACCTCAGTTTCCCTCTAGCCTTGAAACAGTGTTCTTGGGGTTTCTCTGGAGTGCCGTCAAGGAAATCAAGGCTCCTTTCATGTGTAATGTGCAACATGGAATTGCTCTGCACGCAGTGTAGGGGAATCGGGCCTCATCTCGCAGCGAGGGGGAAGTCTCAAGGTTTTTCTCGAGTTGCGGCGGGAACCTGGGGAATATTCTCGAGTTACGACGGGATGGCCCTTCCACACATGTGTTTGTTCAACGACGGCAATACTCCAGCCTAGTTGCGAGGGACAACTCGGGATTCTCCTCGAGGCTTGGCAGGGCAATTGGGACGCCTCTCCAGCTGAGGCGGGAGACCGAGGGTCCCTTTCCACGTGCCACAGGAATCCTGGGACTCCTATCAAGTTTCTCGAGGAGTCAGGCATCGTCTCCTTTGGAGGCACTGATCTCCGCGTACCTCTGGAGTTGTCAAAGGATGTGAGGCCTCCGGTCGCGATGAGGTGGGGAACTAGGTCTTTCTCTGTGGTCTCCACAGGGGATTCAGACATCCTTTCGTCTTGGGACATGCAAGACGAGCCTGCATTCAAGTCACTGCAGGGATATCCGGCCTTATTTCGAGTCAGGGCATCGCGGTGTCCATTCCACTTGAGGCCGCAAACTCAGGGTCCCTCTCACATACCTAGAGTTGAGAGAAGCCTCCTCTTGAGGTGCTTGTGGTAAGGTGGTATTCCTCTGGAGTCGAAGCCAGGGACTAACCTCTCATCTCGAGTTGATTTTTGCTCCACGGAGCTCTTTCGTGTTGCTACAGTGACCTCAGGATCCCTCTAGCCTTGAAACAGTGTTCTTGGGGTTTCTCTGGAGTGCCATCAAGGAAATCAAGGCTACTTTCATGTTTGATGTGCAACACGGAATTGCTCTGCATGCAGTGCAGGGGAATCGTGGCTCATCTCACGACGAGGGGGAAGTCTCATGGTTTTTCTCGAGTTGCGGCGGGAACCTGCCGTATATTCTCGAGTTACGATGGGGATGGCCCTTCCACCCACATGTTTGTTCAGCGACGTCAGGACTCCTGCCTAGTTGCGAGGGACAACACGGGATTCTCCTCGAGGCTTGGCAGGGCAATTGGAACGCCTCTCAAGCTGAGGCGGGAGACCAAGTGTCCCTTTCCAAGTGCCACAGGAATCCTGGGACTCCTATCAAGTTTCACGAGGAGTCAGGTATCGTCTCCTTTGGAGGCACTGATCTCCGCGTACCTCTGGAGTTTTCAAAGGATGTGAGGACTCCGGTCGCCATGAGGTGGGGAACTAGTTCTTTCTCTGTGGTCTCCACAGGGGATTCAGACATCCTTTCATCTTGGGAGATGCAAGACAAGCCTGCATTCAAGTCACTGCAGGGATATCCGGCCTTATTTCGAGTCAGGGCATCGCGGTGTCCATTCCACTTGAGGCCGCAAACTCAGGGTCCCTCTCACATACCTAGAGCTGAGAGAAGCCTCTTCTTGAGGTGCTTGTGGTGAGGTGGTATTCCTCTGGAGTCGAAGCCAGGGACTAAGCTCTCATCTCGAGTTGATTTTTGGTCCACGGAGCTCTTTCGTGTTGCTACAGTGACCTCAGTTTCCCTCTAGCCTTGAAACAGTGCTCTTGGGGTTTCTCTGGCGTGCCATCAAGGAAATCAAGGCTCCTTTCTTGTTTGATGTGCAACACGGAATTGCTCTGCATGCAGTGCAGGGGAATCGGGCCTCATTTCGCGGCGAGGGGGAAGTCTTATGGTTTTTCTCGAGTTGCGGCGGGAACCTGGGGTATATTCTCGAGTTACGACGGGGATTGCCCTTCACCCACGTGTTTCTTCAGCGACGTCAGGACTCCTGCCTAGTTGCGAGGGACAACTCGGGATTCTCCTCGAGGCTTGGCAGGGCAATTGGGACGCCTCTCCAGCTGAGGCGGGAGACCAAGGGTCCCTTTCCACGTGCCACAGGAATCCTGGGACTCCTATCAAGTTTCACGAGGAGTCAGGCATCGTCTCCTTTGGAGGCACTGATCTCCGCGTACCTCTGGAGTTTTCAAAGGATGTGAGGCCTCCAGTCGCGATGAGGTGGGGAACTAGGTCTTTCTCTGTGGTCTGCACAGGGGATTCAGACATCCTTTCATCTTGGGAGATGCAAGACGAGCCTGCATTCAAGTCACTGCAGGGATATCTGGCCTTATTTCGAGTCAGGGCATCGCGGTCTCCATTCCACTTGAGGCCGCAAACTCAGGGTCCCTCTCACATAGCTAGAGCTGAGAGAAGCCTCCTCTTGAGGTGCTTGTGGTAAGGTGGTATTCCTCTGGAGTCGAAGCCAGGGACTAACCTCTCATCTCGAGTTGATTGTTGGTCCACGGAGCTCTTTCGTGTTGCTACAGTGACCTCAGGATCCCTCTAGCCTTGAAACAGTGTTCTTGGGGTTTTGCTGGAGTGCCATCAAGGAAATCAAGGCTCCTTTCATGTGTGATGTGCAACACGGAATTGCTCTGCACGCAGTGCAGGGGAATCGGGCCTCATCTCGCGGCGAGGGGGAAGTCTCATGGTTTTTCTCGAGTTGCGGCGGGAACCTGGGGTATATTCTCGAGTAACGACGGGGATGGCCCTTCCACCCACGTGTTTGTTCAGCGACGTCAGGACTCCTGCCTAGTTGCGAGGGACAACTCGGGAATCTTCTCGAGGCTTGGCAGGGCAATTGGGACGCCTCTCCAGCTGAGGCGGGAGACCAAGGGTCCCTTTCCACGTGCCACAGGAATCCTGGGACTCCTATCAAGTTTCACGAGGAGTCAGGCATCGTCTCCTTTGGAGGCACTGATCTCCGCGTACCTCTGGAGTTTTCAAAGGATGTGAGGCTTCCGGTCGCGATGATGTGGGGAACTAGGTCTTTCTCTGTGGTCTCCACAGGGGATTCAGACATCCTTTCGTCTTGGGAGATGCAAGACGAGCCTGCATTCAAGTCACTGCACGGATATCCGGCCTTATTTCGAGTCAGGGCATCGCGGTGTCCATTCCACTTGAGGCCGCAAACTCAGGGTCCCTCTCACATACCTAGAGCTGAGAGAAGCCTTCTCTTGAGGTGCTTGTGGTGAGGTGGTATTCCTCTGGAGTCGAAGCCAGGGACTAACCTCTCATCTCGAGTTGATTTTTGGGCCACGGAGCTCTTTCGTGTTGCTACAGTGACCTCAGAATCCCTCTAGCCTTGAAACAGTGTTCTTGGGGTTTCTCTGGAGTGCCATCAAGGAAATCAAGGCTCCTTTCATGTGTGATGTGCAACACGGAATTGCTCTGCACGCAGTGCAGGGGAATCGGGCCTCATCTCGCGGCGAGGGGGAAGTCTCATGGTTTTTCTCGAGTTGCGGCGGGAACCTGGGGTATATTCTCGAGTTACGACGGGGATGGCCCTTCCACACACGTGTTTGTTCAGCGACGTCAGGACTCCTGCCTAGTTGCGAGGGACAACTCAGGATTCTCCTCGAGGCTTGGCAGGGCAATTGGGACGCCTCTCCAGCTGAGGCGGGAGACCAAGGGTCCATTTCCACGTGCTACAGGAATCCTGGGACTCCTATCAAGTTTCACGAGGAGTCAGGCATCGTCTCCTTTGGAGGCACTGATCTCCGCGTACCTCTGGAGTTTTCAAAGGATGTGAGGCCTCCGGTCGCGATCAGGTGGGGAACTAGGTCTTTCTCTGTGGTCTCCACAGGGGATTCAGACATCCTTTCCTCTTGGGAGATGCAAGACGAGCCTGCATTCAAGTCACTGCACGGATATCCGGCCTTATTTCGAGTCAGGGCATCGCGGTGTCCATTCCACTTGAGGCCGCAGACTCAGGGTCCCTCTCACATACCTAGAGCTGAGAGAAGCCTCCTCTTGAGGTGCTTGTGGTAAGGTGGTATTCCTCTGGAGTCGAAGCCAGGGACTAACCTCTCATCTCGAGTTGATTTTTGGTCCATGGAGCTCTTTCGTGTTGCTACAGTGACCTCAGGATCCCTCTAGCCTTGAAACAGTGTTCTTGGGGTTTCTCTGGAGTGCCATCAAGGAAATCAAGGCTCCTTTCTTGTTTGATGTGCAACACGGAATTGCTCTGCATGCAGTGCAGGGGAATCGGGCCTCATTTCGCGGCAAGGGGGAAGTCTTATGGTCTTCCTCGAGTTGCGGCGGGAACCGGGGTATATTCTCGAGTTACGACGCGTATTGCCCTTCACCCACGTGTTTCTTCAGCGACGTCAGGACTCCTGCCTAGTTGCGAGGGACAACTCGGGATTCTCCTCGAGGCTTGGCAGGGCAATTGGGACGCCTCTCCAGCTGAGGCGGGAGACCAAGGGTCCCTTTCCACGTGCCACAGGAATCCTGGGACTCCTATCAAGTTTCACGAGGAGTCAGGCATCGTCTCCTTTGGAGGCACTGATCTCCGCGTACTTCTGGAGTTTTCAAAGGATGTGAGGCCTCCGGTCGCGATGAGGTGGGGAACTAGGTCTTTCTCTGTGGTCTGCACAGGGGATTCAGACATCCTTTCATCTTGGGAGATGCAAGACGAGCCTGCATTCAAGTCACTGCAGGGATATCTGGCCTTATTTCGAGTCAGGGCATCGCGGTCTCCATTCCACTTGAGGCCGCAAACTCAGGGTCTCTCTCACATAGCTAGAGCTGAGAGAAGCCTCCTCTTGAGGTGCTTGTGGTAAGGTGGTATTCCTCTGGAGTCGAAGCCAGGGACTAACCTCTCATCTCGAGTTGATTGTTGGTCCACGGAGCTCTTTCGTGTTGCTACATTGACCTCAGGATCCCTCTAGCCTTGAAACAGTGTTCTTGGGGTTTCGCTGGAGTGCCATCAAGGAAATCAAGGCTCCTTTCATGTGTGATGTGCAACACGGAATTGCTCTGCACGCAGTGCAGGGGAATCGGGCCTCATCTCGCGGCGAGGGGGAAGTCTCATGGTTTTTCTCGAGTTGCGGCGGGAACCTGGGGTATATTCTCGAGTTACGACGGGGATGGCCCTTCCACCCACGTGTTTGTTCAGCGACGTCAGGACTCCTGCCTAGTTGCGAGGGACAACTCGGGAATCTCCTCGAGGCTTGGCAGGGCAATTGGGACGCCTCTCCAGCTAAGGCGGGAGACCAAGGGTCCCTTTCCACGTGCCACAGGAATCCTGGGACTCCTATCAAGTTTCACGAGGAGTCAGGCATCGTCTCCTTTGGAGGCACTGATCTCCGCGTACCTCTGGAGTTTTCAAAGGATGTGAGGCCTCCGGTCGCGATGATGTGGGGAACTAGGTCTTTCTCTGTGGTCTCCACATGGGATTCAGACATCCTTTCGTCTTGGGAGATGCAAGACGAGCCTGCATTCAAGTCACTGCACGGATATCCGGCCTTATTTCGAGTCAGGGCATCGCGGTGTCCATTCCACTTGAGGCCGCAGACTCAGGGTCCCTCTCACATACCTAGAGCTGAGAGAAGCCTCCTCTTGAGGTGCTTGTGGTAAGGTGGTATTCCTCTGGAGTCGAAGCCAGGGACTAACCTCTCATCTCGAGTTGATTTTTGGTCCACGGAGCTCTTTCGTGTTGCTACAGTGACCTCAGGATCCCTCTAGCCTTGAAACAGTGTTCTTGGGGTTTCTCTGGAGTGCCGTCAAGGAAATCAAGGCTCCTTTCATGTGTGATGTGCAACACGGAATTGCTCTGCATGCAGTGCAGGAGAATCGAGCCTCATCTCGCGGCGAGGGGGAAGTCTCATGGTTTTTCTCGAGTTGCGGCGAGAACCGGGGGTATATTCTCGAGTTACAACGGGGATGGCCCTTCCACCCACGTGTTTGTTCAGCGACGTCAGGACTCCTGCCTAGTTGTGAGGGACAACTCGAGATTCTCCTCGAGGCTTGGCAGGGCAATTGGGACGCCTCTCCAGCTGAGGCGGGAGACCAAGGGTCTCTTTCCACGTGCCACAGGAATCCTGGGACTCCTATCAATTTTCACAAGGAGTCAGGCATCGTCTCCTTTGGAGGCACTGATCTCCGCGTACCTCTGGAGTTTTCAAAGGATGTGAGGCCTCCGGTCGCGATGATGTGGGGAACTAGGTCTTTCTCTGTGGTCTCCACAGGGGATTCAGACATCCTTTCATCTTGGGAGATGCAAGACGAGCCTGCATTCAAGTCACTGCAGGGATATCCGGCCTTAGTTCGTGTCAGGGCATCACAGTGTCCATTCCACTTGAGTCCGAAAAATCAGGTTCCGTCTCACATACCTAGAGCTGAGAGAAGCCTCCTCTTGAGGTGCTTGTGGTAAGGTGGTATTCCTCTGGAGTCGAAGCCAGGGACTAACCTCTCATCTCGAGTTGATTTTTGGTCCATGGAGCTCTTTCGTGTTGCTACAGTAACCTCAGGATCCCTCTAGCCTTGAAACAGTGTTCTTGGGGTTTCTCTGGAGTGCCATCAAGGAAATCAAGGCTCCTTTCATGTGTGATGTGCAACACGGAATTGCTCTGCAGGCAGTGCAGGGGAATCGGGCCTCATCTCGCGGCGAGGGGTTAGTCTCATGGTTTTTCTCGAGTTGCGGCGGGAACCTGGGGTATATTCTCGAGTTACGACGGGGATGGCCCTTCCACCCACGTGTTTGTTCAGCGACGTCAGGACACCTGCCTAGTTGCGAGGGACAACTCGGGATTCTCCTCGAGGCTTGGCAGGGCAATTGGGACGCCTCTCCAGCTGAGGCGGGAGACCAAGGGTCCCTTTCCACGTGCCACAGGAATCCTGGGACTCCTATCAAGTTTCACGAGGAGTCAGGCATCGTCTCCTTTGGAGGCACTGATATCCGCGTACCTCTGGTGTTTTCAAAGGATGTGAGGCTTCTGGTCACGATGAGGTGGGGAACTAGGTCTTTCCCTGTGGTCTCCACAGGGGATTCAGACATCTTTTCGTCTTGGGAGATGCAAGACGAGCCTGCATTCAAGTCACTGCAGGGATATCCGGCCTTATTTCGAGTCAGGGCATCGCGGTGTCCATTCCACTTGAGGCCGCAAACTCAGGGTCCCTCTCACATACCTAGAGCTGAGAGAAGCCTCCTCTTGAGGTGCTTGTGGTAAGGTGGTATTCCTCTGGAGTCGAAGCCAGGGACTAACCTCTCATCTCGAGTTGATTTTTGGTCCACGGAGCTCTGTCGTGTTGCTACAGTGACCTCAGGATCCCTCTAGCCTTGAAACAGTGTTCTTGGGGTTTCTCTGGAATGCCATCAAGGAAATCAAGGCTCCTTTCATGTATGATGTGCAACACGGAATTGCTCTGCACGCAGTGCAGGGGAATCGGTCCTCATCTCGGGGCGAGGGGGAAGTCTCATGGTTTTTCTCGAGTTGCGGCGGGAACCTGTGGTATATTCTCGAGTTACGACGGGGATGGCCCTTCCAGCCACGTGTTTGTTCAGCGACGGCAGGACTCCTGCTTAGTTGCGAGGGACAACTCGGGATTCTCCTCGAGGCTTGGCAGGGCAATTGGGACGCCTCTCCAGCTGAGGCGAGAGACCAAGAGTCCCTTTCCACGTGCCACAGGAATCCTGGGACTCCTATCAAGTTTCACGAGGAGTCAGGCATCGTCTCCTTTGGAGGCACTGATCTCCGCGTACCTCTGGAGTTTTCAAAGGATGTGAGGCCTCCGGTCGCGATGAGGTGGGGAACTAGTTCTTTCTCTGAGGTCTCCACAGGGGATTCAGACATCCTTTCATCTTGGGAGATGCAAGACGAGCCTGCATTCAAGTCACTGCAGGGATATCCGGCCTTATTTCGAGTCAGGGCAACGCGGTGTCCATTTCACTTGAGGCCGCAAACTCAGGGTCCCTCTCACATACCTAGAGCTGAGAGAAGCCTCCTCTTGAGGTGCTTTTGGTAAGGTGGTATTCCTCTGGAGTCGAAGCCAGGGACTAACCTCTCATCTCGACTTGATTTTTGGGCCACGGAGCTCTTTCGTGTTGCTACAGTGACGTCAGAATCCCTCTAGCCTTGAAACAGTGTTCTTGGGGTTTCTCTGGAGTGCTATCAAGGAAATTAAGGCTCCATTCATGTGTGATGTGCAACCGGAATTGCTCTGCACGCAGTGCAGGGGAATCGGGCCTCATCTCGGGGCGAGGGGGAAGTCTCATGGTTTTTTCAAGTTGCGGCGGGAACCTGGGGTATATTCTCGAGTTACGACGGGGATGGCCCTTCCAGCCACGTGTTTGTTCAGCGACGTCAGGACTCCTGCCTAGTTGCGAGGGACAACTCGGGATTCTCCTCGAGGCTTGGCAGGGCAATTGGGACGCCTCTCCAGCTGAGGCGGGAGACCAAGGGTCCCTTTCCACGTGCCACAGGAATCCTGGGACTCCTATCAAGTTTCACGAGGAGTCAGGCATCGTCTCGATTGGAGGCACTGATCTCCGCATACCTCTGGAGTTTTCAAAGAATGTGAGGCCTCCAGTCGCGATGAGGTGGGGAACTAGGTCTTTCTCTGTGGTCTCCACAGGGGATTGAGACATCCTTTCATCTTGGGAGACGCAACACGAGCCTGCATTCAATTCACTGCAGGGATATCCAGCCTTATTTCGCGTCAGGGCATCGCAGTGTCCATTCCACTTGAGTCTGCAAATCAGGGTCCCTCTCACATACCTAGAGCTGAGAGAAGCCTCCTCTTGAGGTGCTTGTGGTAAGATGGTATTCCTCTGGAGTCGAAGCCAGGGACTAACCACTCATCTCGAGTTGATTTTTGGTCCACGGAGCTCTTTCGTGTTGCTACAGTAACCTCAGGATCCCTCTAGCCTTGAAACAGTGTTCTTGGCGTTTCTCTGGAGTGCCATCAAGGAAATCAAGGCTCCTTTCATGTTTGATGTGCAACACGGAATTGCTCTGCATGCAATGCCGGAGAATCGAGCCTCATCTCGCGGCGAGGGGGAAGTCTCATGGTTTTTCTCGAGTTGCGGCGGGACCCTGCGGTATATTCTCGAGTTATGACGGGAATGGCCCTTACAGCCACGTGTTTGTTCAGCGACGTCAGGACTCCTGCCTATTTGCGAGGGCCAACTCGGGATTCTCCTCGAGGCTTGGCAGGGCAATTGGGCCGCCTCTCCAGCTGAGGCGGGAGACCAAGGGTCCCTTTCCACGTGCCACAGGAATCCTGGGACTCCTATCAAGTTTCACGAGGAGTCAGGCATCGTCTCCTTTGGAGGCACTGATCTCCGCGTACCTCTGGAGTTTTCAAAGGATGTGAGGCCTCCGGTCGCGATGAGGTGGGGAAGTAGGTCTTTCTCTGTGGTCTCCACAGGGGATTCAGACATCCTTTCATCTTGGGAGATGCAAGACGAGCCTGCATTAAAGTCACTGCAGGGATATCCGGGCTTATTTCCAGTCAGGGCATCGCGGTGTCCATTCCACTTGAGGCCGCAAACTCAGGGTCCCTCTCACATACCTAGAGCTGAGAGAAGCCTCCTCTTGAGGTGCTTGTGGTAAGGTGGTATTCCTCTGGAGTCGAAGCCAGGGACTAACCTCTCATCTCGAGTTGATTTTTGGTCCACGGAGCTCTTTCGTGTTGCTACAGTGACCTCAGGATCCCTCTAGCCTTGAAACAGTGTTCTTGGGGTTTCTCTGGAGTGCCATTAAGGAAATCAAGGCTCCTTTCATGTGTGATGTGCAACACGGAATTGCTCTGCACGAAGTGCAGGAGAATCGAGCCTCATCTAGCGGCGAGGGGGAAGTCTCATGGTTTTTCTCGAGTTGCGGCGGGACCCTGGGGTATATTCTCGAGTTATGACGGGGATGGTCCTTCCAGCCACTTGTTTGTTCAGCGACGTCAGGACTCCTGCCTAGTTGCGAGGGACAACTCGGGATTCTCCTCGAGGCTTGGCAGGGCAATTGGGACGCCTCTCCAGCTGAGGCGGGAGACCAAGGGTCCCTTTCCACGTGCCACAGGAATCCTTGGACTCCTATCAAGTTTCACGAGGAGTCAGGCATCGTCTCCGTTGGAGGCACTGATCTCCGCGTACCTCTGGAGTTTTCAAAGGATGTGAGGCCTCCAGTCGCGATGAGGTGGGGAACTAGGTCTTTCTCTGTGGTCTCCACAGTGGATTCAGACATCCTTTCATCTTGGGAGATGCAACACGAGCCTGTATTCAATTCACTGCAGGGATATCCGGCCTTATTTTTCGTCAGGGCATCGCAGTGTCCATTCCACTTGAGTCCGCAAATCAGGATCCCTCTCACATACCTAGAGCTGAGAGAAGCCTCCTCTTTAGGTGCTTGTGGTAAGGTGGTATTCCTCTGGAGTCGAAGCCAGGGACTAACCTCTCATCTCGAGTTGATTTTTGGTCCACGGAGCTCTTTCGTGTTGCTACAGTGACCTCAGGATCCCTCTAGCCTTGAAACAGTGTTCTTGGGGTTTCTCTGGAGTGCCGTCAAGGAAATCAAGGCTCCTTTCATGTGTGATGTGCAACACGGAATTGCTCTGCATGCAGTGCAGGAGAATCGAGCCTCATCTCGTGGCGAGGGGGAAGTCTCATGGTTTTTCTCGAGTTGCGGCGAGAACCGGGGGTATATTCTCGAGTTACAACGGGGATGGCCCTTCCACCCACGTGTTTGTTCAGCGACGTCAGGACTCCTGCCTAGTTGTGAGGGACAACTCGAGATTCTCCTCGAGGCTTGGCAGGGCAATTGGGCCGCCTCTCCAGCTGAGGCGGGAGACCAAGGGTCTCTTTCCACGTGCCACAGGAATCCTGGGACTCCTATCAATTTTCACGAGGAGTCAGGCATCGTCTCCTTTGGAGGCACTGATCTCCGCGTACCTCTGGAGTTTTCAAAGGATGTGAGGCCTCCGGTCGCGATGAGGTGGGGAAGTAGGTCTTTCTCTGTGGTCTCCACAGGGGATTCAGACATCCTTTCATCTTGGGAGATGCAAGACGAGCCTGCATTCAAGTCACTGCAGGGATATCCGGGCTTATTTCCAGTCAGGGCATCGCGGTGTCCATTCCACTTGAGGCCGCAAACTCAGGGTCCCTCTCACATACCTAGAGCTGAGAGAAGCCTCCTCTTGAGGTGCTTGTGGTAAGGTGGTATTCCTCTGGAGTCGAAGCCAGGGACTAACCTCTCATCTCGAGTTGATTTTTGGTCCACAGAGCTCTTTCGTGTTGCTACAGTGACCTCAGGATCCCTCTAGCCTTGAAACAGTGTTCTTGGGGTTTCTCTGGAGTGCCATTAAGGAAATCAAGGCTCCTTTCATGTGTGATGTGCAACACGGAATTGCTCTGCATGCAGTGCAGGAGAATCGAGCCTCATCTAGCGGCGAGGGGGAAGTCTCATGGTTTTTCTCGAGTTGCGGCGGGACCCTGGGGTATATTCTCGAGTTATGACGGGGATGGTCCTTCCAGCCACTTGTTTGTTCAGCGACGTCAGGAGTCCTGCCTAGTTGCGAGGGACAACTCGGGATTCTCCTTGAGGCTTGGCAGGGCAATTGGGACGCCTCTCCAGCTGAGGCGGGAGACCAAGGGTCCCTTTCCAAGTGCCTCAGGAATCCTGGGACTCCTATCAAGTTTCACGAGGAGTCAGGCATCGTCTCCTTTGGAGGCACTGATCTCCGCGTACCTCTAAAGTTTTCAAAGGATGTGAGGCCTCAGGTCGCGATGAGGTGGGGACTAGGTCTTTCTCTGTGGTCTCCACAGGGGATTCAGACATCCTTTCGTCTTGGGAGATGCAAGACGAGCCTGCATTCAAGTCACTGCAGGGATATCCGGCCTTATTTCGAGTCAGGGCATCGCGGTGTCCATTCCACTTGAGGCCGCAAACTCAGGGTCCCTCTCACATACCTAGAGCTGAGAGAAGCCTCCTCTTGAGGTGCTTGTGGTAAGGTGGCATTCCTCTGGAGTCGAAGCCAGGGACTAACCTCTCATCTCGAGTTGATTTTTGGTCCATGGAGCTCTTTCGTGTTGCTACAGTGACCTCAGGATCCCTCTAGCCTTGAAACAGTGTTCTTGGGGTTTCTCTGGAGTGCCATCAAGGAAATCAAGGCTCCTTTCATGTGTGATGTGCAACACGGAATTGCTCTGCACGCAGTGCAGGGGAATCGGGCCTCATCTCGCGGCGAGGGGGAAGTCTCATGGTTTTTCTCGAGTTGCGGCAGGAATTGGGGTATATTCTCGAGTTACGACGGGGATGGCCCTTTCACCCACGTATTTGTTCAGCGACGTCAGGACTCCTGCCTAGTTGCGAGGGACAACTCGGGATTCTCCTCGTGGCTTGGCAGGGCAATTGGGACCCTACTCCAGCTGTGGCGGGAGACCAAGGGTCCCTTTCCACGTGCCACAGTAATCCTGGGACTCCTATCAAGTTTCACGAGGAGTCAGGCATCGTCTCCTTTGGAGGCACTGATCTCCGCGTACCTCTGGAGTTTTCAAAGATGTGAGGCCTCCGGTCGCGATGAGGTGGGGAACTAGATCTTTCTCTGTGGTCTCCACAGGGGATTCAGACATCCTTTCGTCTTGGGAGATGCAAGACGAGCCTGCATTCAAGTCACTGCAGGGATATCCGGCCTTATTTCGAGTCAGGGCATCGCGGTGTCCATTCCACTTGAGGCCGCAAACTCTGGGTCCCTCTCACATACCTAGAGCTGAGAGAAGCCTCCTCTTGAGGTGCTTGTGGTAAGGTGGTATTCCTCTGGAGTCGAAGCCAGGGACTAACCTCTCATCTCGAGTTGATTTTTGGTCCACGGAGCTCTTTCGTGTTGCTACAGTGACCTCAGGATCCCTCTAGCCTTGAAACAGTGTTCTTGGGGTTTCTCTGGAGTGCCATCAAGGAAATCAAGGCTCCTTTCATGTGTGATGTGCAAGACGGAATTGCTCTGCACGCAGTGCAGGGGAATCGGGCCTCATCTCGCGGAGAGGGGTTAGTCTCATGGTTTTTCTCGAGTTGCGGCGGGAACCTGGGGTATATTCTCGAGTTACGACGGGGATGGCCCTTCCAGCCACGTGTTTGTTCAGCGACGTCAGGACTCCTGCCTAGTTGCGAGGGACAACTCGGGATTCTCCTCGAGGCTTGGCAGGGCAATTGGGACGCCTCTCCAGCTGAGGCGGGAGACCAAGGGTCTCTTTCCACGTGCCACAGGAATCCTGGGACTCCTATCAAGTTTCACGAGGAGTCAGGCATCGTCTCCTTTGGAGGCACTGATCTCCGCGTACCTCTGGAGTTTTCAAAGGATGTGAGGCCTCCGGTCGCCATGAGGTGGGGAACTAGGTCTTTCTCTGTGGTCTCCACAGGGGATTCAGACATCCTTTCATCTTGGGAGATGCAAGACGAGCCTGCATTCAAGTCACTGCAGGGATATCCGGCCTTAGTTCGTGTCAGGGCATCGCAGTGTCCATTCCACTTGAGTCCGAAAAATCAGGTTCCGTCTCACATACTTAGAGCTGAGAGAAGCCTCCTCTTGAGGTGCTTGTGGTAAGGTGGTATTCCTCTGGAGTCGAAGCCAGGGACTAACCACTCATCTCGAGTTGATTTTTGGTCCATGGAGCTCTTTCGTGTTGCTACAGTAACCTCAGGATCCCTCTAGCCTTGAAACAGTGTTCTTGGGGTTTCTCTGGAGTGCCATCAAGGAAATCAAGGCTCCTTTCATGTGGGATGTGCAACACGGAATTGCTCTGCAGGCAGTGCAGGGGAATCGGGCCTCATCTCGCGGCGAGGGGTTAGTCTCATGGTTTTTCTCGAGTTGCGGCGGGAACCTGGGGTATATTCTCGAGTTACGACGGGGATGGCCCTTCCACCCACGTGTTTGTTCAGCGACGTCAGGACACCTGCCTAGTTGCGAGGGACAACTCGGGATTCTCCTCGAGGCTTGGCAGGGCAATTGGGACGCCTCTCCAGCTGAGGCGGGAGACCAAGTGTCCCTTTCCACGTGCCACAGGAATCCTGGGACTCCTATCAAGTTTCACGAGGAGTCAGGCATCGTCTCCTTTGGAGGCACTGATATCCGCGTACCTCTGGTGTTTTCAAAGGATGTGAGGCCTCTGGTCACGATGATGTGGGGAACTAGGTCTTTCTCTGTGGTCTCCACAGGGGATTCAGACATCGTTTCATCTTGGGAGATGCAAGACGAGCCTGCATTCAAGTCACTGCAGGGATATCCGGCCTTATTTCGAGTCAGGGCAACGCGGTGTCCATTTCACTTGAGGCCGCAAACTCAGGGTCCCTCTCACATACCTAGAGCTGAGAGAAGCCTCCTCTTGAGGTGCTTGTGGTAAGGTGGTATTCCTCTGGAGTCGAAGCCAGGGACTAACCTCTCATCTCGACTTGATTTTTGGTCCACGGAGCTCTTTCGTGTGGCTACAGTGACGTCAGGATCCCTCTAGCCTTGAAACAGTGTTCTTGGGGTTTCTCTGGAGTGCTATCAAGGAAATTAAGGCTCCATTCATGTGTGATGTGCAACACGGAATTGCTCTGCACGCAGTGCAGGGGAATCGGGCCTCATCTCGGGGCGAGGGGGAAGTCTCATGGTTTTTTCAAGTTGCGGCGGGAACCTGGGGTATATTCTCGAGTTACGACGGGGATGGCCCTTCCAGCCACGTGTTTGTTCAGCGACGTCAGGACTCCTGCCTAGTTGCGAGGGACAACTCGGGATTCTCCTCGAGGCTTGGCAGGGCAATTGGGACGCCTCTCCAGCTGAGGCGGGAGACCAAGGGTCCCATTCCACGTGCCACAGGAATCCTGGGACTCCTATCAAGTTTCACGAGGAGTCAGGCATCGTCTCCTTTATAGGCACTGATCTCCGCGTACCTCTGGAGTTTTCAAAGGATGTGAGGCCTCCGGTCGCGATGAGGTGGGGAACTAGGTCTTTCTCTGTGGTCTCCACAGGGGATTCAGACATCCTTTCGTCTTGGGAGATGCAAGACAAGCCTGCACTCAACTCACTGCAGGGATATCCGGCCTTATTTCGAGTCAGGGCATCGCGGTGTCCATTCCACTTGAGGCCGCAAACTCAGGGTCCCTCTCACATACCTAGAGCTGAGAGAAGCCTCCTCTTGAGGTGCTTGTGGTAAGGTGGTATTCCTCTGGAGTCGAAGCCAGGGACTAACCTCACATCTCGAGTTGATTTTTGGTCCACGGAGCTCTTTCGTGTTGCTACAGTGACCTCAGGATCCCTCTAGCCTTGAAACAGTGTTCTTGGGGTTTCTATGGAGTGCCATCAAGGAAATCAAGGCTCCTTTCATGTGTGATGTGCAACACGGAATTGCTCTGCACGCAGGGCAGGGAAATCAGGCCACATCTCGCGGCGAGGGGGAAGTCTCAGTGTTTTTCTCGACTTGCGGCGGGAACCTGGGGTATATTCTCGAGTTACGACGGGGATGGCCCTTCCAGCCACGTGTTTGTTCAGCGACGTCAGGACTCCTGCCTAGTTGCGAGGGACAACTCGGGATTCTCCTCGAGGCTTGGCAGGGAAATTGGGACGCCTCTCCAGCTGAGGCGGGAGACCAAGGGTCCCTTTCCACGTGCCACAGGAATCCTGGGACTCCTATAAAGTTTCACGAGGAGTCAGGCATCGTCTCCGTTGGAGGCACTGATCTCCGCGTACCTCTGGAGTTTTCAAAGGATATGAGGCCTCCGGTCGCGATGATGTGGGGAACTAGGTCTTTTTCTGTGGTCTCCACAGGGGATTCAGACATCCTTTCGTCTTGGGAGATGCAAGACGAGCGTGCATTCAAGTCACTGCAGGGATATCCGGCCTTATTTCGAGTCAGGGCATCGCGGTGTACATTCCACTTGAGGCCGCAAAATCAGGGTCCCTCTCACATACCTAGAGCTGAGAGAAGCCTCCTCTTGAGGTGCTTGTGGTAAGGTGGTATTCCTCTGGAGTCGAAGCCAGGGACTCACCTCTCATCTCGAGTTGATTGTTGGTCCACGGAGCTCTTTCGTGCTGCTACAGTGACCTCAGGATCCCTCTAGCCTTGAAACAGTGTTCTTGGGTTTTCTCTGGAGTGCCATCAAGGAAATCAAGTCTCCTTTCATGTGTGATGTGCAACACGGAATTGCTCTGCACGCAGGGCAGGGGAATCGGAACTCATCTCGCGGCGAGGGGGAACTCTCATGGTTTTTCTCGAGTTGCGGCTGGAACCTGGGGTATATTCTCTAGTTACGACGGGGAATTCCCTTTCAACCACGTGTTTGTTCAGCGATGTCAGGACTCCTGCCTTGTTGCGAGGGACAACTCGGGATTCTCCTCGAGGCTTGGCAGGGCAATTGGGACGCCTCTCCAGCTGAGGCGGGAGACCAAGGGTCCGTTTCGACGTGCACAGGAATCCTGGGACTCCTATCAAGATTCACGAGGAGTCAGGCATCGTCTCCTTTGGAGGCACTGATCTCCGTGTTCCTCTGAACTTTTCAAAGGATGTGAGGCCTCCGGTCGCGATGAGGTGGGGAACTAGTTCTTTCTCTGTGGTCTCCACAGGGGATTCAGACATCCTTTCGTCTTGGGAGATGCAAGACGAGCCTGCATTCAAGTCACTGCAGGGATATCCGGCCTTATTTCGAGTCAGGGCATCGCGGTGTCCATTCTACTTGAGGCCGCAAACTCAGGGTCTCTCTCACATACCTAGAGCTGAGAGAAGCCTCCTCTTGAGGTGCTTGTGGTAAGGTGGTATTCCTCTGGAGTCGAAGCCAGGGACTAAACTCTCATCTCGAGTTGATTTTTGGTCCACGGAGCTCTTTCGTGTTGCTACAGTGACCTCAGAATCCCTCTAGCCTTGAAACAGTGTTCTTGGGGTTTCTCTGGAGTGCCATCAAGGAAATCAAGGCTCCTTTCATGTGTGATGTGCAACACGGAATTGCTCTGCACGCAGTGCAGGGGAATCGGGCCTCATCTCGTGGCGAGGGGGAAGTCTCATGGTTTTTCTCGAGTTGCGGCTGGAACCTGGGGTATATTCTCGAGTTACGACGGGGATGGCCCTTCCACCCACTTGTTTGTTCAGCGACGTCAGGACTCCTGCCTAGTTGCAAGGGACAACTCGGGATTCTCCTCGAGGCTTGGCAGGGCAATTGGGACGCCTCTCCATCTGAGGCGGGAGACCAAGGGTCCCTTTCCACGTGCCACAGGAATCCTGGGACTCCTATCAAGTTTCACGAGGAGTCAGGCATCGTCTCCGGTGGAGGCACTGATCTCCGCGTACCTCTGGAGTTTTCAAAGGATGTGAGGCCTCCGGTCGCGATGAGGTGGGGAACTAGGTCTTTCTCTGTGGTCTCCACAGGGGATTCAGACATCCTTTCGTTTTGGGAGATGCAAGACGAGCCTGCATTCAAGTCACTGCAGGGATATCCGGCCTTATTTCGCGTCAGGGCATCGCAGTGTCCATTCCACTTGAGTCCGCAAAATCAGGGTCCCTCTCACATACCTAGAGCTGAGAGAAGCCTCTTCTTTAGGTGCTTGTGGTAAGGTGGTATTCCTCTGGACTCGAAGCCAGGGACTAACCTCTCATCTCGAGTTGATTTTTGTCCACGGACCTCTTTCGTGTTGCTACAGTAACCTCAGGATCCCTCTAGACTTGAAACAGTGTTCTTGGGGATTCTCTGGAGTGCCATCAAGGAAATCAAGGCTCCTTTCATGTTTGATGTGCAACACGGAAGTGCTCTGCATGCAGTGCCGGAGAATCGAGCCTCATCTCGCGGCGAGGGGGAAGTCTCATGGTTTTTCTCGAGTTGCGACGGGACCCTGCGGTACATTCTCGAGTTATGACGGGGATGGCCCTTCCACCCACGTGTTTGTTCAGCGACGTCAGGACTCCTGTCTAGTTGCGAGGGACAACTCGGGATTCTCCTCGAGGCTTGGCAGGGCAATTGGGACGCCTCTCCAGCTGAGGCGGGAGACCAAGTGTCCCTTTCCACGTGCCACAGGAATCCTGGGACTCATATCAAGTTTCACGAGGAGTCAGGCATCGTCTCCTTTGGAGGCACTGATCTCCGCGTACCTCTGGAGTTTTCAAAGGATGTGAGGCCTCCGGTCACTATGAGGTGGGGAACTAGGTCTTTCTCTGTGGTCTCCACAGGGGATTCAGACATCCTTTCGTCTTGGGAGATGCAAGACGAGCCTGCATTCAAGTCACTGCAGGGATATCCGGCCTTATTTCAAGTCAGGGCATCGCGGTGTCCATTCCACTTGAGGCCGCAAACTTAGGGTCCCTCTGACATACCTAGAGCTGAGAGAAGCCTCCTCTTGAGGTGCTTGTGGTAAGGTGGTTTCCTCTGGAGTCGAAGCCAGGGACTAACCTCTCATCTCGAGTTGATTTTTGGGCCACGGAGCTCTTTCGTGTGGCTACAGTGACGTCAGGATCCCTCTAGCCTTGAAACAGTGTTCTTGGGGTTTCTCTGGAGTGCTATGAAGGAAATCAAGGCTCCTTTCATGTATGATGTGCATCACTGAATTGCTCTGCACGCACTGCAGGGGAATCGGGCCTCATCTCTCGGCGAGGGGGAAGTCTCATGGTTTTTCTCGAGTTGCGGCGGGAACCTGGGGTATATTCTCGAGTTACGACGGGGATGGCCCTTCCACACACGTGTTTGTTCAGCGACGTCAGGACTCCTGCCTAGTTGCGAGGGACAACTCGGGATTCTCCTCGAGGCTTGGCAGGGCAATTGGGACGCCTCTCCAACTGAGGCGGGAGACCAAGGGTCCCTTTCCACGTGCCACAGGAATCCTGGGACTCCTATCAAGTTTCACGAGGAGTCAGGCATCGTCTCCTTTGGAGGCATTGATCTCCGCGTACCTCTGGAGTTTTCAAAGGATGTGAGGCCTCCGGTCGCGATGAGGTGGGGAACTAGGTCTTTCTCTGTGGTCTCCACAGGGGATTCAGACATCGTTTCATCTTGGGAGATGCAAGACGAGCCTGCATGCAAGTCACTGCAGGGATATCCGGCCTTATTTCGAGTCAGGGCTTCGCGGTGTCCATTCCACTTGAGGCCGCAAACTCAGGGTCCCTCTCACATACCTAGAGCTGAGAGAAGCCTCCTCTTGAGGTGCTTGTGGTAAGGTGGTATTCCTCTGGAGTCGAAGCCAGGGACTAACCTCTCATCTCGAGTTGATTCTTGGTCCACGGAGCTCTTTCGTGTTGCTACAGTGACCTCAGGATCCCTCTAGCCTTGAAACAGTGTTCTTGGGGTTTCTCTGGAGTGCCATCAAGGAAATCAAGGCTCCTTTCATGTGTGATGTGCAACACGGAATTGCTCTGGGCGCAGGGCAGGGGAATCAGGCCTCATCTCACGGCGAGGGGGAAGTCTCATGGTTTTTCTCGAGTTGCGGCGGGACCCTGCGGTATATTCTCGAGTTATGACGGGGATGGCCCTTCCAGCCACGTGTTTGTTCAGCGACGTCAGGACTCCTGCCTAGTTGCGAGGGACAACTCGGGATTCTCCTCGAGGCTTGGCAGGGCAATTGGGCCGCCTCTCCAGCTGAGGCGGGAGACCAAGGGTCCCTTTCCATGTGCCACAGGAATCCTGGGACTCCTATCAAGTTTCACGAGGAGTCAGGCATCGTCTCCGGTGGAGGCACAGATCTCCGCGTATCTCTGGAGTTTTCAAAGGATGTGAGGCCTCCAGTCGCGATGAGGTGGGGAAATAGGTCTTTCTCTGTGGTCTCCACAGGGGATTCAGACATCCTTTCATCTTGGGAGATGCAAGACGAGCCTGCATTCAATTCACTGCAGGGATATCCGGCCTTATTTCGCGTAAGGGCATCGCAGTGTCCCGTCCACTTGAGTCCGCAAAATCAGGGTCCCTCTCACATACCTAGAGCTGCGAGAAGCCTCCTCTTGAGGTGCTTGTGGTAAGGTGGTATTCCTCTGGAGTCGAAGCCAGGGACTAACCTCTCATCTCGAGTTGATTTTTGGTCCACGGACCTCTTTCGTGTTGCTACAGTAACCTCAGGATCCCTCTAGACTTGAAACAGTGTTCTTGGGGATTCTCTGGAATGCCATCAAGGAAATCAAGGCTCCTTTCATGTTTGATGTGCAACACGGAAGTGCTCTGCATGCAGTGCCGGAGAATCGAGCCTCATCTCGCGGCGAGGGGGAAGTCTCATGGTTTTTCTCGAGTTGCGGCGCGACCCTGCGGTATATTCTCGAGTTATGACGGGGATGGCCCTTCCAGCCACGTGTTTGTTCAGAGACGTCAGGACTCCTGCCTAGTTGCGAGGGACAACTTGGGATTCTCCTCGAGGCTTGGCAGGGCAATTGGGACGCCTCTCCAGCTGAGGCGGGAGAACAAGTGTCCCTTTCCACGTGCCACAGGAATCCTGGGACTCCTATCAAGTTTCACGAGGAGTCAGGCATCGTCTCCTTAGGAGGCACTGATCTCCGCGTACCTCTGGAGTTTTCAAAGGATGTGAGGCCTCCGGTCACTATGAGGTGGGGAACTAGGTCTTTCTCTGTGGTCTCCACAGGGGATTCAGACATCCTTTCGTCTTGGGAGATGCAAGACGAGCCTGCATTCAAGTCACTGCAGGGATATCCGGCCTTATTTCGAGTCAGGGCATCACGGTGTCCATTCCACTTGAGGCCGCAAACTCAGCACATCGCTAGAGCTGAGAGAAGCCTCCTCTTGAGGTGCTTGTGGTAAGGTGGTATTCCTCTGGAGTCGAAGCCAGGGACTAACCTCTCATCTCGAGTTGATTTTTGGTCCACGGAGCTCTTTCGTGTTGCTACAGTGACCTCAGGATCCCTCTAGCCTTGAAACAGTGTTCTTGCGGTTTCTCTGGAGTGCCATCAAGGAAATCAAGGCTCCTTTCATGTTTGATGTGCAACACGGAATTGCTTTGAATGCAGTGCAGGGGAATCGGGCCTCACCTTGCGGCGAGGGGTAAGTCTCACGGTTTTTCTCGAGTTGCGGCGGGAACCTGGGGTATATTTTCGAGTTACGACGGGGATGGCCCTTCCACCCACGTGTTTGTTCAGCGACGTCAGGACTCCTGCCTAGTTGCGAGGGACAACTCGGGATTCTCCTTGAGGCTTGGCAGGGCAATTGGGATGCCTCTCCAGCTGAGGCGGGAGACCAAGGGTCCCTTTCCACGTGCCACAGGAATCCTGGGACTCCTATCAAGTTACACGAGGAGTCAGGCATCGTCTCCTTTGGAGGCAGTGATCTCCGCGTACCTCTGGAGTTTTCAAAGGATGTGAGGCCTCTGGTCGCGATAAGGTGGGGAACTAGGTCTTTCTCTGTGGTCTCCACAGGGGATTCAGACATACTTTCATCTTGGGAGATGCAAGACGAGCCTGCATTCAAGTCACTGCAGGGATATCCGGCCTTATTTCGCGTCAGGGCATCGCAGTGTCCATTCCACTTGAGGCCGCAAACTCAGGGTCCCTCTCACATACCTAGAGCTGAGAGAAGCCTCCTCTTGAAGTGCTTGTGGTAAGGAGTTATTCCTCTGGAGTCGAAGCCAGGGAATAACCTCTAATCTCCAGTTGATTTATGGTCCACGGAGCTCTTTCGTGTTGCTACAGTGACCTCAGGATCCCTCTAACCTTGAAACAGTGGTCTTGGGGTTTCTCTGGAGTGCCATCAAGGAAATCAAGGCTCCTTTCATGTGTGATGTGCAACACGGAATTGCTCTGCACGCAGTGCAGGGGAATCGGGCCTCATCTCGCGGCGAGGGGGAAGTCTCTTGGTTTTTCTCGAATTGCAGCGGGAACCTGGGGTATATTCTCGAGTTACGACGGGGCTGGCCCTTTCACCCACGTGTTTGTTCAGCGACGTCAGGACTCCTGCCTAGTTGCGAGGGACAACTCAGGATTCTCCTCGAGGCTTGGCAGGGCAATTGGGACGCCTCTCCAGCTGAGGCGGGAGACCAAGGGTCCCTTTCCACATGCCACAGGAATCCTGGGACGCCTAAGAAGATTCACGAGGAGTCAGGCATCGTCTCCTTTGGAGGCACTGATCTCCGCGTACCTCTGGAGTTTTCAAAGGATGTGAGGCCTCCGGTCGCGATGAGGTGGGGAACTAGGTCTTTCTCTGTGGTCTCCACAGGGGATTCAGACATCCTTTCATCTTGGGAGTTGCAAGATGAGCCTGCATTCAAGTCACTGCAGGGATATCCGGCGTTATTTCGCGTCAGGGCATCACAGTGTCCATTCCACTTGCGGCCGGAAAATCAGGGTCCCTCTCACATACATAGAGCTGAGAGAAGCCTCCTCTTAAGGTGCTTGTGGTTAGGTGGTATTTCTCTGGATTCGAAGCCAGGGACTAACCTTTCATCTCGAGTTGATTTTTGGTCCACGGAGCTCTTTCGTGTTGCTACAGTGACCTCAGGATCCGTCTAGCCTTGAAACAGTGTTCTTGGGGTTTCTCTGGAGTGCCATCAAGGAAATCAAGGCTCCTTTCATGTTTGATGTGCAACACGGAATTGCTTTGAATGCAGTGCAGGGGAATCGGGCCTCATCTTGCGGCGAGGGGGAAGTCTCACGGTTTTTCTCGAGTTGCGGTGGGAACCGGGGGTATATTCTCGAGTTACGACGGGGATGGCCCTTCCACCCACGTGTTTGTTCAACGACGTTAGGACTCCTGCCTAGTTACGAGGGACAACTCGAGATTCTCCTCGAGGCTTGGCAGGGCAATTGGGACGCCTCTCCAGCTGAGGCGGGAGACCAACGGTCCCTTTCCACGTGCCACAGGAATCCTGGGACTCCTAAGAAGTTTCACGAGGAGTCAGGCATCGTCTCCTTTGGAGGCACTGATCTCCACGTACCTCTGGAGTTTTCTAAGGATGTGAGGCGTCAGGTCGCGATGAGGTGGGGAACTAGGTGTTTCTCTGTGGTCTCCACAGGGGATTCAGACATCCTTTCGTCTTGGGAGATGCAAGACGAGCCTGCATTCAAGTCACTGCAGGGATATCCGGCCTTATTTTGCGTCAGGGCATCACGGTGTCCATTCCACTTGAGGCTGCAAACTCAGGGTCCCTTTCACATAGCTAGAGCTGAGAGAAGCCTCCTCTTGAGGTGCTTGTGGTAAGGTGGTATTCCTCTGGAATCGAAGCCAGGGACTAACCTCTCATCTCGAGTTGATTTGTGGTCCACGGAGCTCTTTCGTGTTGCTACAGTGACCTCAGGATCCCTCTAGCCTTGAAAGAGTGTTCTTGTGGTTTCTCTGGAGTGCCATCAAGGAAATCAAGGCTCCTTTCATGTGTGACGTGCAACACGGAATTGCTCTGCACACAGTGCAGGGGAATCGGGCCTCATCTCGCGGCGAGTGTGAAGTCTCATGGTTTTTCTCGAGGTGCGGCGGGAACCTGGGGTATATTCTCGAGTTACGACGGGGATGGCCCTTCCACCCACGTGTTTGTTCAGCGACGGCAGGACTCCTGCCTAGTTGCGAGGGACATCTCGGGATTCTCCTCGAGGCTTGGCAGGGCAATTGGGACGCCTCTCCAGCTGAGGCGGGAGACCAAGGGTCCCTTTCCACATGCCACAGGAATCCTGGGACTCCTATCAAGTTTCACGAGGAGTCAGGCATCGTCTCCTTTGGAGGCACTGATCTCTGTGTACCTCTGGAGTTTTCAAAGTATGTGAGGCCTCCGGTCGCGATGATGTGGGGAACTAGGTCTTTCTCTGTGGTCTCCACAGGGGATTCAGACATCCTTTCGTCTTGGGAGATGCAAGACGAGCCTACATTCAAGTCACTGCAGGGATATCCGGCCTTATTTCGAGTCAGGGCATCGCGGTGTCCATTCCACTTGAGGCCGCAAACTCAGGGTCCCTCTCACATACCTAGAGCTGAGAGAAGCTTCCTCTTGAGGTGCTTGTGGTAAAGTGGTTTCCTCTGGAGTCGAAGCCAGGGACTAACCTCTCATCTCGAGTTGATTTTTGGTCCACGGAGCTCTTTCTTCTTGCTACAGTTCCCTCAGGATCCCTCTAGCCTTGAAACAGTGTTCTTGGGGTTTCTCTGGAGTGCCATCAAGGAAATCAAGGCTCCTTTCATGTGTGATGTGCAAGACGGAATTGCTCTGCACACAGTGCAGGGGAATCGGGCCTCATCTCGCGGCGAGGGGGAAGTCTCATGGCTTTTCTCGAGTTGCGGCGGGACCCTGGGGTATATTCTCGAGTTACGACGGGGCTGGCCCTTCCACCCACATGTTTGTTCAGCGACGTCAGGACTCCTGCCTAGTTGCGAGGGACAACTCGGGATTCTCCTCGAGGCTTGGCAGGGCAATTGGGACGCCTCTCCAGCTGAGGCGGAATCCAAGGGTCCCTTTCCACGTGCCACAGGAATCCTGGGACTCGTATCAAGTTTCACGAGGAGTCAGGCATCGTCTCCTTTGGAGGCACTGATCTCCACGTCCCTCTGGAGTTTTCAAAGGATGTGATGCCTCCGGTCGCCATTAAGAGGGGAACTAGGTCTTTCTCTGTGGTCTCCACAGGGGATTCAGACATCCTTTCATCTTGGGAGATGCAAGACGAGCCTGCATTCAAGTCACTGCAGGGTTATCTGGCCTTATTTCGAGTCAGGGCATCGCGGTGTCCATTCCACTTGAGGCCGCAAACTCAGGGTCCCTCTCACATACCTAGAGCTGAGAGAAGCCTCCTCTTGAGGTGCTTGTGGTAAGGTGGTTTCCTCTGGAGTCGAAGCCAGGGACTAACCTCTCATCTCGAGTTGATTTTTGGTCCACGGAGCTCTTTGGTGTTGCTACAGTGACCTCAGGATCTCTCTAGCCTTGAAACAGTGTTCTTGGGGTTTCTCTAGAGTGCCATCAAGGAAATCAAGGCTTCTTTCATGTTTGATGGGCAACACGGAATTGCTCTGCACGCAGTGCAGGGGAATCGGGCCTCATCTCACGGCGAGGGGGAAGTCTCATGGTTTTTCTCGAGTTGCGGCGAGAACCTGGGTTATATTCTCGAGTTACGACGGGGATGGCCCCTCCACCCACGTGTTTATTCAGCGACGTCAGGACTCCTGCCTAGTTGCGAGGGACAACTTGGGATTCTCCTCGAGGCTTGGCAGGGTAATTGGAACGCCTCTCCAGCTGTCGCGGGAGACCAAGGTTCCCTTTCGACGTGCCACAGGAATCCTGGGACTCCTATAAAGTTTGACGAGGAGTCAGGCATCGTCTCCTTTGGAGGCACTGATCTCCGCGTACCTCTGGAGTTTTCAAAGGATGTGAGGCCTCCGGTCGCGATGAGGTGGGGAACTAGGTCTTTCTCTGTGGTCTCCACAGGGGATTCAGACATCCTTTCGTCTTGGGAGATGCAAGACGAGCCTGCATTCAAGTCACTGCAGGGATATCCGGCCTAATTTCGAGTCAGGGCATCGCGGTGTCCATTCCACTTGAGGCCGCAAACTTAGGGTCCCTCTCACATACCTAGAGCTGAGAGAAGCCTCCTCTTGAGGTGCTTGTGGTAAGGAGTTATTCCTCTGGAGTCGAAGCCAGGGACTAACCTCTCATCTCGAGTTGATTTTTGGTCCACGGAGCTCTTTCGTGTTGCTACAGTGACCTCAGGATCCCTCTAGCCTTGAAACAGTGTTCTTGGGGTTTCTCTGGAGTGCCATCAAGGAAATAAAGGCTCCTTTCATGTGTGATGTGCAACACGGAATTGCTCTGCACGCACTGCAGGGGAATCTGGCCTCATCTCGCGGCGAGGGGGACGTTTCATGGTTTTTCTCGAGTTGCGGCGGGAACCTGGGGTATATTCTCGAGTTACGACGGGGATGGCCCTTCCACACACGTGTTTGTTCAGCGACGTCAGGACTCTTGCCTAGTTGCGAGGGACAACTCGGGATTCTCCTCGAGGCTTGGCAGGGCAATTGGGACGCCTCTCCAGCTGAGGCGGGAGACCAAGGGTCCCTTTCCACGTGCCACAGGAATCCTGGGACTCCTATCAAGTTTCACGAGGAGTCAGGCATCGTCTCCTTTGGAGACACTGATCTCCGCGTACCTCTGGAGTTTTCAAAGGATGTGAGGCCTCCGGTCGCGATGAGGTGGGGAAATAGGTCTTTCTCTGTGGTCTCCACAGAGGATTCAGACATCCTTTCGTCTTGGGAGATGCAAGATGAGCCTGCATTCAAGTCACTGCAAGGATATCCGGCCTTATTTCGAGTCAGGGCATCGCGGTGTCCATTCCACTTGAGGCCACAAACTCAGGGTCCCTCTCACATACCTAGAGCTGAGAGAAGCCTCCTCTTGAGGTGCTTGTGGTGAGGTGGTATTCCTCTGGAGTCGAAGCCAGGTACTAACCTCTCATCTCGAGTTGAATTTTGGTCCACGGAGCTCTTTCGTGTTGCTACAGTGACCTCAGGATCCCTCTTGCCTTGAAAGAGTGTTCTTGGGGTTTCTCTGGAGTGCCATCAAGGAAATCAAGGCTCCTTTCATGTGTGATGTGCAAGACGGAATTGCTCTGCACGCAGTGCAGGGGAATCGGGCCTCATCTAGCGGCGAGGGGGAAGTCTCATGGTTTTTCTCGAGTTGCGGCGGGAACCTGGGGTATATTCTCGAGTTACGACGGGGATGGCCCTTCCAGCCACGTGTTTGTTCAGCGACGTCAGGACTCCTGCCTAGTTGCGAGGGACAACTCGGGATTCTCCTCGAGGCTTGGCAGGGCAATTGGGACGCCTCTCCAGCTGAGCTGGGAGACCAAGGGTCCCTTTCCACGTGCCACAGGAATCCTGGGACTCCTATCAAGTTTCACGAGGAGTCAGGCATCGTCTCCTTTGGAGGCACTGATCTCTGTGTACCTCTGGAGTTTTCAAAGTATGTGAGGCCTCCGGTCGCGATGAGGTAGGGAACTAGGTCTTTCTCTGTGGTCTCCACAGGGGATTCAGACATCCTTTCGTCTTGGGAGATGCAAGACGAGCCTGCATTCAAGTCACTGCAGGGATATCCTACCTTATTTCGAGTCAGGGCATCGCGGTGTTCATTCCACTTGAGGCCGTAAACTCAGGGTCCCTCTCACATACCTAGAGCTGAGAGAAGCCTCCTCTTGAGGTGCTTGTGGTAAGGTGGTTTCCTCTGGAGTCGAAGCCAGGGACTAACCTCTCATCTCGAGTTGATTTTTGGTCCACGGAGCTCTTTAGTCTTGCTACAGTTCCCTCAGGATCCCTCTAGCCTTGAAACAGTGTTCTTGGGGTTTCTCTGGAGTGCCATCAAGGAAATCAAGGCTCCTTTCATGTGTGATGTGCAACACGGAATTGCTCTCCACGCAGTGCAGGGGAATCGGGCCTCATCTGGCGGCGAGGGGGAAGTCTCATGGTTTTTCTCGAGTTGCGGCGGGAACCTGGGGTATATTCTCGAGTTACGACGGGGATGGCCCTTCCACCCACGTGTTTGTTCAGCGACGTTAGGACTCCTGCCTAGTTGCGAGGGACAACTCGGGATTCTCCTCGAGGCTTGGCAGGGCAATTGGGACGCCTCTCCAGCTGAGGCGGGAGACCAAGGGTCCCTTTCCCCGTGCCACAGGAATCCTGGCACTCCTAAGAAGTTTCACGAGGAGTCAGGCATCGTCTCCTTTGGAGGCACTGATCTCCGCGTACCTCTGGAGTTTTCAAAGGATGTGAGGCCTCCCGTCGCGATGAGGTGGGGAAGTAGGTCTTTCTCTGTGGTCTCCACAGGGGATTCAGACATCCTTTCGTCTTTGGAGATGCAAGACGAGCCTGCATTCAAGTCACTGCACGGATATCCGGCGTTATTTCGCGTCAGGGCATCGCATTGTCCATTCCACTTGAGGCCGCAAACTCAGGGTCCCTCTCACATAGCTCGAGCTGAGAGAAGCCTCCTCTTGAGGTGCTTGCGGTAATGTGGTATTCCTCTGGAGTCGAAGCCAGGGACTAACCTCTCATCTCGAGTTGATTTTTGGTCCACGGAGCTCTTTCGTGTTGCTACAGTGACCTCAGGATCCCTCTAGCCTTGAAACAGTGTTCTTGGGGTTTCTCTGGAGTGCCATCAAGGAAATCAAGGCTCCTTTCATGTTTGATGTGCAACACGGAATTGCTTTGAATGCAGTGCAGGGGAATCGGGCCTCATCTTGCGGCGAGGGGGAAGTCTCACGGTTTTTCTCGAGTTGCGGTGGGAACCGGGGGTATATTCTCGAGTTACGACGGGGATGGCCCTTCCACCCACGTGTTTGTTCAACGACGTTAGGACTCCTGCCTAGTTACGAGGGACAACTCGAGATTCTCCTCGAGGCTTGGCAGGGCAATTGGGACGCCTCTCCAGCTGAGGCGGGAGACCAACCGTCCCTTTCCACGTGCCGCAGGAATCCTGGGACTCCTAAGAAGTTTCAAGAGGAGTCAGGCATTGTCTCCTTTGGAGGCACTGATCTCCACGTACCTCTGGAGTTTTCTAAGGATGTGAGGCGTCAGGTCGCGATGAGGTGGGAAAGTAGGTGTTTCTCTGTGGTCTCCACAGGGGATTCAGACATCCTTTCGTTTTGGGAGATGCAAGACGAGCCTGCATTCAAGTCACTGCAGGGATATCCGGCCTAATTTCGAGTCAGGGCATCGCGGTGTCCATTCCACTTGAGGCCGCAAACTTAGGGTCCCTCTCACATACCTAGAGCTGAGAGAAGCCTCTTCTTGAGGTGCTTGTGGTAAGGAGTTATTCCTCTGGAGTCGAAGCCAGGGACTAACCTCTCATCTCGAGTTGATTTTTGGTCCACGGAGCTCTTTCGTGTTGCTACAGTGACCTCAGGATCCCTCTAGCCTTGAAACAGTGTTCTTGGGGTTTCTCTGGAGTGCCATCAAGGAAATAAAGGCTCCTTTCATGTGTGATGTGCAACACGGAATTGCTCTGCACGCACTGCAGGGGAATCTGGCCTCATCTCGCGGCGAGGGGGACGTTTCATGGTTTTTCTCGAGTTGCGGCGGGAACCTGGGGTATATTCTCGAGTTACGACGGGGACGGCCCTTCCACACACGTGTTTGTTCAGCGACGTCAGGACTCCTGCCTATTTGCGAGGGACAACTCGGGATTCTCCTCGAGGCTTGGCAGGGCAATTGGGACGCCTCTCCAGCTGAGGCGGGAGACCAAGGGTCCCTTTCCACGTGCCACAGGAATCCTGGGACTCCTATCAAGTTTCACGAGGAGTCAGGCATCGTCTCCTTTGGAGACACTGATCTCCGCGTACCTCTGGAGTTTTCAAAGGATGTGAGGCCTCCGGTCGCGATGAGGTGGGGAAATAGGTCTTTCTCTGTGGTCTCCACAGAGGATTCAGACATCCTTTCGTCTTGGGAGATGCAAGATGAGCCTGCATTCAAGTCACTGCAGGGATATCCGGCCTTATTTCGAGTCAGGGCATCGCGGTGTCCATTCCACTTGAGGCCACAAACTCAGGGTCCCTCTCACATACCTAGAGCTGAGAGAAGCCTCCTCTTGAGGTGCTTGTGGTGAGGTGGTATTGCTCTGGAGTCGAAGCCAGGGACTAACCTCTCATCTCGAGTTGAATTTTGGTCCACGGAGCTCTTTCGTGTTGCTACAGTGACCTCAGGATCCCTCTTGCCTTGAAAGAGTGTTCTTGGGGTTTCTCTGGAGTGCCATCAAGGAAATCAAGGCTCCTTTCATGTGTGATGTGCAAGACGGAATTTCTCTGCACGCAGTGCAGGGGAATCGGGCCTCATCTAGCGGCGAGGGGGAAGTCTCATGGTTTTTCTCGAGTTGCGGCGGGAACCTGGGGTATATTCTCGAGTTACGACGGGGATGGCCCTTCCAGCCACGTGTTTGTTCAGCGACGTCAGGACTCCTGCCTAGTTGCGAGGGACAACTCGGGATTCTCCTCGAGGCTTGGCAGGGCAATTGGGACGCCTCTCCAGCTGAGCTGGGAGACCAAGGGTCCCTTTCCACGTGCCACAGGAATCCTGGGACTCCTATCAAGTTTCACGAGGAGTCAGGCATCGTCTCCTTTGGAGGCACTGATCTCTGTGTACCTCTGGAGTTTTCAAAGTATGTGAGGCCTCCGGTCGCGATGAGGTAGGGAACTAGGTCTTTCTCTGTGGTCTCCACAGGGGATTCAGACATCCTTTCGTCTTGGGAGATGCAAGACGAGCCTGCATTCAAGTCACTGCAGGGATATCTGGCCTTATTTCGAGTCAGGGCATCGCGGTGTCCATTCCACTTGAGGCCGCAAACTCAGGGTCCCTCTCACATACCTAGAGCTGAGAGAAGCCTCCTCTTGAGGTGCTTGTGGTAAGGTGGTTTCCTCTGGAGTCGAAGCCAGGGACTAACCTCTCATCTCGAGTTGATTTTTGGTCCACGGAGCTCTTTATTCTTGCTACAGTGACCTCAGGATCCCTCTAGCCTTGAAACAGTGTTCTTGGGGTTTCTCTGGAGTGCCATCAAGGAAATCAAGGCTCCTTTCATGTGTGATGTGCAACACGGAATTGCTCTCCACGCAGTGCAGGGGAATCGGGCCTCATCTCGCGGCGAGGGGGAAGTCTCATGGTTTTTCTCGAGTTGCGGCGGGAACCTGGGGTATATTCTCGAGTTACGACGGGGATGGCCCTTCCACCCACGTGTTTGTTCAGCGACGTTAGGACTCCTGCCTAGTTGCGAGGGACAACTCGGGATTCTCCTCGAGGCTTGGCAGGGCAATTGGGACGCCTCTCCAGCTGAGGCGGGAGACCAAGGGTCCCTTTCCCCGTGCCACAGGAATCCTGGCACTCCTAAGAAGTTTCACGAGGAGTCAGGCATCGTCTCCTTTGGAGGCACTGATCTCCGCGTACCTCTGGAGTTTTCAAAGGATGTGAGGCCTCCCGTCGCGATGAGGTGGGGAAGTAGGTCTTTCTCTGTGGTCTCCACAGGGGATTCAGACATCCTTTCGTCTTTGGAGATGCAAGACGAGCCTGCATTCAAGTCACTGCACGGATATCCGGCGTTATTTCGCGTCAGGGCATCGCATTGTCCATTCCACTTGAGGCCGCAAACTCAGGGTCCCTCTCACATAGCTCGAGCTGAGAGAAGCCTCCTCTTGAGGTGCTTGCGGTAATGTGGTATTCCTCTGGAGTCGAAGCCAGGGACTAACCTCTCATCTCGAGTTGATTTTTGGTCCACGGAGCTCTTTCGTGTTGCTACAGTGACCTCAGGATCCCTCTAGCCTTGAAACAGTGTTCTTGGGGTTTCTCTGGAGTGCCATCAAGGAAATCAAGGCTCCTTTCATGTTTGATGTGCAACACGGAATTGCTTTGAATGCAGTGCAGGGGAATCGGGCCTCATCTTGCGGCGAGGGGGAAGTCTCACGGTTTTTCTCGAGTTGCGGTGGGAACCGGGGGTATATTCTCGAGTTACGACGGGGATGGCCCTTCCACCCACGTGTTTGTTCAACGACGTTAGGACTCCTGCCTAGTTACGAGGGACAACTCGAGATTCTCCTCGAGGCTTGGCAGGGCAATTGGGACGCCTCTCCAGCTGAGGCGGGAGACCAACCGTCCCTTTCCACGTGCCGCAGGAATCCTGGGACTCCTAAGAAATTTCAAGAGGAGTCAGGCATTGTCTCCTTTGGAGGCACTGATCTCCACGTACCTCTGGAGTTTTCTAAGGATGTGAGGCGTCAGGTCGCGATGAGGTGGGAAAGTAGGTGTTTCTCTGTGGTCTCCACAGGGGATTCAGACATCCTTTCGTTTTGGGAGATGCAAGACGAGCCTGCATTCAAATCACTGCAGGGATATCCGGCCTTATTTTGCGTCAGGGCATCACGGTGTCCATTCCACTTGAGGCTGCAAACTCAGGGTCCCTCTCACATAGCTAGAGCTGAGAGAAGCCTCCTCTTGAGGTGCTTGTGGTAAGGTGGTATTCCTCTGGAATCGAAGCCAGGGACTAACTTCTCATCTCGAGTTGATTTTTGGTCCACGGAGCTCTTTCGTGTTGCTACAGTGACCTCAGGATCCCTCTAGCCTTGAAACAGTGTTCTTGTGGTTTCTCTGGAGTGCCATCAAGGAAATCAAGGCTCCTTTCATGTGTGATGTGCAACACGGAATTGCTCTGCACGCAGTGCAGGGGAATCGGGCCTCATCTCGCAGCGAGGGGGAAGTCTCATGGTTTTTCTCGAGTTGCGGCGGGAACCTGGGGTATATTCTCGAGTTACGACGGGGCTGGCCCTTCCACCCACGTGTTTGTTCAGCGACATCAGGACTCCTGCCTAGTTGCGATGGACAACTCGGGATTCTCCTCGAGGCTTGGCAGGGCAATTGGGACGCCTCTCCAGCTGAGGCGGGAGACCAAGGGTCCCTTTCCCCGTGCCACAGGAATCCTGGGACTCCTAAGAAGTTTCACGAGGAGTCAGGCATCATCTCCTTTGGAGGCACTGATCTCCGCGTACCTCTGGAGTTTTCAAAGGATGTGAGGCCTCCGGTCGCGATGAGGTGGGGAACTAGGTCTTTCTCTGTGGTCTTCACAGGGGATTCAGACATCCTTTCGTCTTGGGAGATGCAAGACGAGCCTGCATTCAAGTCACTGCAGGGATATCCGGCCTAATTTCGAGTCAGGGCATCGCGGTGTCCATTCCACTTGAGGCCGCAAACTTAGGGTCCCTCTCACATACCTAGAGCTGAGAGAAGCCTCCTCTTGAGGTGCTTGTGGTAAGGTGGTTTCCTCTGGAGTCGAAGCCAGGGACTAACCTCTCATCTCGAGTTGAATTTTGGTCCACGGAGCTCTTTCGTGTTGCTACAGTGACCTCAGGATCCCTCTTGCCTTGAAAGAGTGTTCTTGGGGTTTCTCTGGAGTGCCATCAAGGAAATCAAGGCTCCTTTCATGTGTGATGTGCAAGACGGAATTGCTCTGCACGCAGTGCAGGGGAATCGGGCCTCATCTAGCGGCGAGGGGGAAGTCTCATGGTTTTTCTCGAGTTGCGGCGGGAACCTGGGGTATATTCTCGAGTTACGACGGGGATGGCCCTTCCACCCACGTGTTTGTTCAGCGACGTCAGGACTCTTGCCTAGTTGCGAGGGACAACTCGGGATTCTCCTCGAGGCTTGGCAGGGCAATTGGGCCGCCTCTCCAGCTGAGCTGGGAGACCAAGGGTCCCTTTCCACATGCCACAGGAATCCTGGGACTCCTATCAAGTTTCACGAGGAGTCAGGCATCGTCTCATTTGGAGGCACTGATCTCTGTGTACCTCTGGAGTTTTCAAAGTATGTGAGGCCTCCGGTCGCGATGAGGTAGGGAACTAGGTCTTTCTCTGTGGTCTCCACAGGGGATTCAGACATCCTTTCGTCTTGGGAGATGCAAGACGAGCCTGCATTCAAGTCACTGCAGGGTTATCTGGCCTTATTTCGAGTCAGGGCATCGCGGTGTCCATTCCACTTGAGGCCGCAAACTCAGGGTCCCTCTCACATACCTAGAGCTGAGAGAAGCCTCCTCTTGAGGTGCTTGTGGTAAGGTGGTTTCCTCTGGAGTCGAAGCCAGGGACTAACCTCTCATCTCGAGTTGATTTTTGGTTCACGGAGCTCTTTCGTCTTGCTACAGTTTCCTCAGGATCCCTCTAGCCTTGAAACAGTGTTCTTGGGGTTTCTCTGGAGTGCCATCAAGGAAATCAAGGCTCCTTTCATGTGTGATGTGCAACACGGAATTGCTCTCCACGCAGTGCAGGGGAATCGGGCCTCATCTCGCGGCGAGGGGGAAGTCTCATGGTTTTTCTCGAGTTGCGGCGGGAACCTGGGGTATATTCTCGAGTTACGACGGGGATGGCCCTTCCACCCACGTGTTTGTTCAGCGACGTCAGGACTCCTGCCTAGTTGCGAGGGACAACTCGGGATTCTCCTCGAGGCTTGGCAGGGCAATTGGGACGCCTCTCCAGCTGAGGCGGGAGACCAAGGGTCCCTTTCCCCGTGCCACAGGAATCCTGGGACTCCTAAGAAGTTTCACGAGGAGTCAGGCATCGTCTCCTTTGGAGGCACTGATCTCCGCGTACCTCTGGAGTTTTCAAAGGATGTGAGGCCTCCCGTCGCGATGAGGTGGGGAAGTAGGTCTTTCTCTGTGGTCTCCACAGGGGATTCAGACATCCTTTCGTCTTTGGAGATGCAAGACGAGCCTGCATTCAAGTCACTGCACGGATATCCGGCGTTATTTCGCGTCAGGGCATCGCATTGTCCATTCCACTTGAGGCCGCAAACTCAGGGTCCCTCTCACATAGCTAGAGCTGAGAGAAGCCTCCTCTTGAGGTGCTTGCGGTAATGTGGTATTCCTCTGGAGTCGAAGCCAGGGACTAACCTCTCATCTCGAGTTGATTTTTGGTCCACGGAGCTCTTTCGTGTTGCTACAGTGACCTCAGGATCCCTCTAGCCTTGAAACAGTGTTCTTGGGGTTTCTCTGGAGTGCCATCAAGGAAATCAAGGCTCCTTTCATGTTTGATGTGCAACACGGAATTGCTTTGAATGCAGTGCAGGGGAATCGGGCCTCATCTTGCGGCGAGGGGGAAGTCTCACGGTTTTTCTCGAGTTACGGTGGGAACCGGGGATATATTCTCGAGTTACGACGGGGATGGCCCTTCCACCCACGTGTTTGTTCAACGACGTTAGGACTCCTGCCTAGTTACGAGGGACAACTCGAGATTCTCCTCGAGGCTTGGCAGGGCAATTGGGACACCTCTCCAGCTGAGGCGGGAGACCAACCGTCCCTTTCCACGTGCCGCAGGAATCCTGGGACTCCTATCAAGTTTCACGAGGAGTCAGGCATTGTCTCCTTTGGAGGCACTGATCTCCACGTACCTCTGGAGTTTTCTAAGGATGTGAGGCGTCAGGTCGCGATGAGGTGGGGAAGTAGGTGTTTCTCTGTGGTCTCCACAGGGGATTCAGACATCCTTTCGTCTTGGGAGATGCAAGACGAGCCTGCATTCAAATCACTGCAGGGATATCCGGCCTTATTTTGCGTCAGGGCATCACGGTGTCCATTCCACTTGAGGCTGCAAACTCAGGGTCCCTCTCACATAGCTAGAGCTGAGAGAAGCCTCCTCTTGAGGTGCTTGTGGTAAGGTGGTATTCCTCTGGAATCGAAGCCAGGGACTAACTTCTCATCTCCAGTTGATTTTTGGTCCACGGAGCTCTTTCGTGTTGCTACAGTGACCTCAGGATCCCTCTAGCCTTGAAAGAGTGTTCTTGTGGTTTCTCTGGAGTGCCATCAAGGAAATCAAGGCTCCTTTCATGTGTGACGTGCAACACGGAATTGCTCTGCACACAGTGCAGGGGAATCGGGCCTCATCTCGCGGCGAGTGTGAAGTCTCATGGTTTTTCTCGAGGTGCGGCGGGAACCTGGGGTATATTCTCGAGTTACGACGGGGATGGCCCTTCCACCCACGTGTTTGTTCAGCGACGGCAGGACTCCTGCCTAGTTGCGAGGGACAACTCGGGATTCTCCTCGAGGCTTGGCAGGGCAATTGGGACGCCTCTCCAGCTGAGGTGGGAGACCAAGGGTCCTTTCCACGTGCCACAGGAATCCTGGGACTCCTATCAAGTTTCAGAGGAGTCAGGCATCGTCTCTTTTGGAGGCACTGATCTCTGCGTACCTCTGAAGTTTTCAAAGGATGTGAGGCCTCCGTTCCCGATGAGGTGGGAAACTATTTCTTTCTCTGTTGTCTCCACAGGGGATTCAGACATCCTTTCGTCTTGGGAGATGCAAGACGAGCCTGCATTCAAGTCACTGCAGGGATATCCACCCTTATTTCGAGTCAGGGCTTCGCGGTGTCCATTCCACTTGAGGCCGCAAACTCAGGGTCCCTCTCACATACCTAGAGCTGAGAGAAGCCTCCTCTTGAGGTGCTTGTGGTAAGGTGGTATTCCTCTGGAGTCAAAGCCAGGGACTAACCCCTCATCTCGAGTTTATTTTTGGTCCACGGAGCTCTTTCGTGTTGCTACAGTGACCTCAGGATCCCTCTAGCCTTGAAACAGTGTTCTTGGGGTTTCTCTGGAGTGCCATCAAGGAAATCAAGGCTCCTTTCATGTGTGATGTGCAACATGGAATTGCTCTGCACGCAGTGCAGGGGTATTTGGCCTCATCTCGCGGCGAGGGGAAAGTCTCATGATTTTTCTCGAGTTGCGGTGGGAACCTGGGGTATATTCTCGAGTTATGACGCGGATGGCCCTTCCACCCACGTGTTTGTTCAGCCACGTCCGGACTCCTGCCTAGTTGCGAGGGACAACTCGGGATTCTCCTCGAGGCTTGGTAGGGCAATTGGGACGCCTCACCATCTGAGGCGGTAGAACAAGTGTCCCTTTCCACGTGCCACAGGAATCCTGGGACTCCTATCAAGTTTCACGAGGAGTCAGGCATCGTCTCCTTTGGAGGCACTGATCTCCGCGTACCTCTGGAGTTTTCAAAGGATGTGAGGCCTTCGGTCGCGATGAGGTGGGGAACTAGGTCTTTCTCTGTGGTCTCCACAGGGGATTCAGACATCCTTTCGTCTTGGGAGATGCAAGACGAGCCTGCATTCAAGTCACTGCAGGGATATCCGGCCTTATATCGAGTCAGGGCATCGCGGTGTCCATTCCACTTGAGGCCGCAAACTCAGGGTCCCTCTCACATATCTAGAGCTGAGAGAAGCCTCCTCTTGAGGTGCTTGTGGTAAGGTGGTATTCCTCTGGATTTGAAGCCAGGGACTAACCTCTCATCTCGAGTTGATTTTTGGTCCACGGAGCTCTTTCGTGTTGCTACAATGACCTCAGGATCCCTCTAGCCTTGAAACAGTGTTCTTGGGGTTTCTCTGGAGTGCCATCAAGGAAATCAAGGCTCCTTTCCTGTGTGATGTGCAACACGGCATTGCTCTGCACGCAGTGCAGGGGAATCGGGCCTCATCTCACGGCGAGGGGGAAGTCTCATGGTTTTTCTCGAGTTCGGCGTTAACCTGGGGTATATTCTCGAGTTACGACGGGGATGGCCCTTCCACACACGTGTTTGTTCAGCGACGTCAGGACTCCTGCCTAGTTGCGAGGGACAACTCGGGATTCTCCTCGAGGCTTGGCAGGGCAATTGGGACGCCTCTCCAGCTGAGGCGGGAGACCAAGCATCCCTTTCCAAGTGCCACAGGAATCCTGGGACCCCTATCAAGTTTCACGAGTCAGGCATCGTCTCCTTTGGAGGCCCTGATCTCTGCGTACCTCTGGAATTTTCAAAGGATGTGAGACCTCCGGTCGCGATGAGGTGGGGAACTAGGTCTTTCTCTGTGGTCTCCACAGGGGATTCAGACATCCTTTCGTCTTGGGAGATGCAAGATGAGCCTGCATTCAAGTCACTGCAGGGATATCCGGCCTTATTTCGAGTCAGGGCATCGCGGTGTCCATTCCACTTGAGGCCGCAAACTCAGGGTCCCTCTCACATACCTAGAGCTGAGAGAAGCCTCCTCTTGAGGTGCTTGTGGTAAGGTGGTATTCCTCTGGAGTCGAAGCCAGGGACTAACCTCTCATCTCGAGTTGATTTTTGGTCCACGGAGCTCTTTCGTGTTGCTACAGTGACCTCAGGATCCCTCAAGCCTTGAAACAGTGTTCTTGGGGTTTCTCTGGAGTGCCATCAAGGAAATCAAGGCTCCTTTCATGTGTGATGTGCAAGACGGAATTGCTCTGCACGCAGTGTAGGGGAATCGGACCTCATCTCGCGGCGAGGGGGAAGTCTCATGGTTTTTCTCGAGTTGCGGCGGGAACCTGGGGTATATTCTCGAGTTACGACGGGTATGTCCCTTCCACCCACGTGTTTGTTCAGCGACGTCAGGACTCCTGCCTAGTTGCGAGGGACAACTCGGGATTCTCCTCGAGGCTTGGCAGGGCAATTGGGACGCCTCTCCAGCTGAGGCGGGAGACCAAGGGTCCCTTTCCACGTGCCACAGGAATCCTGGGACTCGTATCAAGTTTCACGAGGAGTCAGGCATCGTCTCCTTTGGAGGCACTGATCTCCGCGTACCTCTGGAGTTTTCAAAGTATGTGAGGCCTCCGGTCGCGATGAGGTGGGGAACTAGGTCTTTCTCTGTGGTCTCCACAGGGGATTCAGACATCCTTTCGTCTTGGGAGATGCAAGACGAGCCTGCATTCAAGTCACTGCAGGGATATCTGGCCTTATTTCGAGTCAGGGCATCGCGGTGTCCATTCCATTTGAGGCCGCAAACTCAGGGTCCCTCTCACATACCTAGAGCTGCGAGAAGCCTCCTCTTGAGGTGCTTGTGGTAAGGTGGTTTCCTCTGGAGTCGAAGCCAGGGACTAACCTCTCATCTCGAGTTGATTTTTGGTCCACGGAGCTCCTTCGTCTTGCTACAGTTCCCTCAGGATCCCTCTAGCCTTGAAACAGTGTTCTTGGGGTTTCTCTGGAGTGCCATCAAGGAAATCAAGGCTCCTTTCATGTGTGATGTGCAAGACGGAATTGCTCTGCACGCAGTGCAGGGGAATCGGGCCTCATCTCGCGGCGAGGGGGAAGTCTCATGGTTTTTCTCGAGTTGCGGCGGGAACCTGGGGTATATTCTCGAGTTACGACGGGGATGGCCCTTCCACCCACGTGTTTGTTCAGCGACGTCAGGACTCCTGCCTAGTTGCGAGGGACAAGTCGGGATTCTCCTCGAGGCTTGGCAGGGCAATTGGGACGCCTCTCCAGCTGAGGCGGGAGACCAAGGGTCCCTTTCCCCGTGCCACAGGAATCCTGGGACTCCTAAGAAGTTTCACGAGGAATCAGGCATCGTCTCCTTTGGAGGCACTGATCTCCGCGTACCTCTGGAGTTTTCAAAGGATGGGAGGCCTCCGGTCGCGATGAGGTGGGGAACTAGTTCTTTCTCTGTGGTCTCCACAGGGGATTCAGACATCCTTTCGTCTTGGAAGATGCAAGACGAGCCTGCATTCAAGTCATTGCACGGATATCCGGCCTTATTTCGAGTCAGGGCATCGCGGTGTCCATTCCACTTGAGGCCGCAAACTCAGGGTCCCTCTCACATACCTAGAGCTGAGAGAAGCCTCCTCTTGAGGTGCTTGTGGTTAGGTGGTATTCCTCTGGAGTCGAAGCCAGGGACTAACCTCTCATCTCGAGTTGATTTTTGGTCCACGGAGCTCTTTCGTGTTGCTATAGTGACCTCAGAATCCCTCTAGCCTTGAAACAGTGTTCTTGGGGTTTCCCTGGAGTGCCACCAAGGAAATCAAGGCTCCTTTCATGTGTGATGTGCAACACCGAATTGCTCTGCACGCAGTGCAGGGGAATCGGGCCTCATCTCGCGGCGAGGAGGAAGTCTCATGGTTTTTCTCGAGTTGCGGCGGGAACCTGGGGTATATTCTCGAGTTACGACGGGGATGGCCCTTCCACACACGTGTTTGTTCAGCGACGTCAGGACTCCTGCCTAGTTGCGAGGGACAACTCGGGATTCTCCTCGAGGCTTGGCAGGGCAATTGGGACGCCTCTCCACCTGAGGCGGGAGACCAAGGGTCCCTTTCCACGTGCCACAGGAATCCTGGGACTCCTATCAAGTTTCACGAGGAGTCAGGCATCGTCTCCTCTGGAGGCACTGATCTCCGCGTACCTCTGGAGTTTTCAAAGGATGTGAGGCCTCCGGTCGCGATGAGGTGGGGAACTAGGTCTTTCTCTGTGGTCTGCACAGGGGATTCAGACATCCTTTCGTCTTGGGAGATGCAAGACGAGCCTGCATTCAAGTCACTGCAGGGATATCTGGCCTTATTTCGCGTCAGGGCATCGCAGTGTCCATTCCACTTGAGGCCGCAAAATCAGGTCCCTCTCACCTACCTAGAGCTGAGAGAAGCCTCCTCTTGAGGTGCTTGTGGTAAGGTGGTATTCCTCTGGAGTCGAAGCCAGGGACTAACCTCTCATCTCGAGTTGATTTTTCGTCCACGGAGCTCTTTCATGTTGCTACATTGACGTCAGGATCCCTCTAGCCTTGAAACAGTGTTCTTGGGGTTTCTATGGAGTGCCATCAAGGAAATCAAGGCTTCTTTCATGTGTGATGTGCAACACGGAATTGCTCTGCACGCAGTGCAGGGGAATCGGGCCTCATCTCGCGGCGAGGGGGAAGTCTCATGGTTTTTCTCGAGTTGCGGCGGGAACCTGGGGTATATTCTCGAGTTACGACGGGGATGGCCCTTCCACCCACGTGTTTGTTCAGCGACGTCAGGACTCCTGCCTAGTTGCGAGGGACAACTCGGGATTCTCCTCGAGGCTTGGCAGGGCAATTGGGACGCCTCTCCAGCTGAGGCGGGAGACCAAGGGTCCCTTTCCACGTGCCACAGGAATCCTGGGACTCCTATCAAGTTTCAGAGGAGTCAGGCATCGTCTCTTTTGGAGGCACTGATCTCTGCGTACCTCTGGAGTTTTCAAAGGATGTGAGGCCTCCGGTCGCGATGAGGTGGGGAACTAGGTCTTTCTCTGTGGTCTCCACAGGGGATTCAGACATCCTTTCGTCTTGGGAGATGCAAGACGAGCCTGCATTCAAGTCACTGCAGGGATATCCACCCTTATTTCGAGTCAGGGGTTCGTGGTGTCCATTCCACTTGAGGCCGCAAACTCAGGGTCCCTCTCACATACCTAGAGCTGAGAGAAGCCTCCTCTTGAGGTGCTTGTGGTAAGGTGGTATTCCTCTGGAGTCGAAGCCAGGGACTAACCCCTCATCTCGAGTTTATTTTTGGTCCACGGAGCTCTTTCGTGTTGCTACAGTGACCTCAGGATCCCTCTAGCCTTGAAACAGTGTTCTTGGGGTTTCTCTGGAGTGCCATCAAGGAAATCAAGGCTCCTTTCATGTGTGATGTGCAACATGGAATTGCTCTGCTCGCAGTGCAGGGGTATCGGGCCTCATCTCGCGGCGAGGGGTAAGTCTCATGATTTTTCTCGAGTTGCGGTGGGAACCTGGGGTATATTCTCGAGTTATGACGCGGATGGCCCTTCCACCCACGTGTTTGTTCAGCCACGTCAGGACTCCTGCCTAGTTGCGAGGGACAACTCGGGATTCTCCTCGAGGCTTGGCAGGGCAATTGGGACGCCTCTCCAGCTGAGGCGGGAGACCAAGGGTCCCTTTCCCCGTGCCACAGGAATCCTGGGACTCCTAAGAAGTTTCACGAGGAGTCAGGCATCGTCTCCTTTGGAGGCACTGATCTCCGCGTACCTCTGGAGTTTTCAAAGGATGGGAGGCCTCCGGTCGCGATGAGGTGGGGAACTAGTTCTTTCTCTGTGGTCTTCACAGGGGATTCAGACATCCTTTCGTCTTGGAAGATGCAAGGCGAGCCTGCATTCAAGTCATTGCACGGATATCCGGCCTTATTTCGAGTCAGGGCATCGCGGTGTCCATTCCACTTGAGGCCGCAAACTCAGGGTCCCTCTCACATAGCTAGAGCTGAGAGAAGCCTCCTCTTGAGGTGCTTGTGGTTAGGTGGTATTCCTCTGGAGTCGAAGCCAGGGACTAACCTCTCATCTCGAGTTGATTTTTGGTCCACGGAGCTCTTTCGTGTTGCTATAGTGACCTCAGAATCCCTCTAGCCTTGAAACAGTGTTCTTGGGGTTTCCCTGGAGTGCCATCAAGGAAATCAAGGCTCCTTTCATGTGTGATGTGCAACACCGAATTACTCTGCACGCAGTGCAGGGGAATCGGGCCTCATCTCGTGGCGAGGAGGAAGTCTCATGGTTTTTCTCGAGTTGCGGCGGGAACCTGGGGTATATTCTCGAGTTACGACGGGGATGGCCCTTCCACACACGTGTTTGTTCAGCGACGTCAGGACTCCTGCCTAGTTGCGAGGGACAACTCGGGATTCTCCTCGAGGCTTGGCAGGGCAATTGGGACGCCTCTCCACCTGAGGCGGGAGACCAAGGGTCCCTTTCCCCGTGCCACAGGAATCCTGGGACTCCTATCAAGTTTCACGAGGAGTCAGGCATCGTCTCCTCTGGAGGCACTGATCTCCGCGTACCTCTGGAGTTTTCAAAGGATGTGAGGCCTCCGGTCGCGATGAAGTGGGGAACTAGGTCTTTCTCTGTGGTCTGCACAGGGGATTCAGACATCCTTTCGTCTTGGGAGATGCAAGACGAGCCTGCATTCAAGTCACTGCAGGGATATCTGGCCTTATTTTGCGTCAGGGCATCGCAGTGTCCATTCCACTTGAGGCCGCAAAATCAGGTCCCTCTCACATACCTAGAGCTGTGAGAAGCCTCCTCTTGAGGTGCTTGTGGTAAGGTGGTATTCCTCTGGAGTCGAAGCCAGGGACTAACCTCTCATCTCGAGTTGATTTTTCGTCCACGAAGCTCTTTCATGTTGCTACATTGACGTCAGGATCCCTCTAGCCTTGAAACAGTGTTCTTGGGGTTTCTCTGGAGTGCCATCAAGGAAATCAAGGCTTCTTTCATGTGTGATGTGCAACACGGAATTGCTCTGCACGCAGTGCAGGGGAATCGGGCCTCATTTTACGGCGAGGGGGAAATCTCATGGTTTTTCTCGAGTTGCGGCGGGAACCTGGGGTATATTCTCGAGTTACGACAGGGATGGCCCTTCCACCCACGTGTTTGTTCAGCGATGTCAGGACTCCTGCCTAGTTGCGAGGGACAACTCGGGATTCTCCTCGAGGCTTGGCAGGGCAATTGGGACGCCTCTCCAGCTGAGGTGGGAGACCAAGTGTCCTTTCCACGTGCCACAGGAATCCTGGGACTCCTATCAAGTTTCAGAGAGTCAGGCATCGTCTCTTTTGGAGGCACTGATCTCTGCGTACCTCTGGAGTTTTCAAAGGATGTGAGGCCTCCGGTCGCGATGAGGTGGGGAACTAGGTCTTTCTCTGTGGTCTCCACAGGGGATTCAGACATCCTTTCGTCTTGGGAGATGCAAGACGAGCCTGCACTCAAGTCACTGCAGGGACATCCGGCCTTATATCGAGTCAGGGCATCGCAGTGTCCATTCCACTTGAGGCCGCAAACTCAGGGTCCCTCTCACATAGCTAGAGCTGAGAGAAGCCTCCTCTTGAGGTGCTTGTGGTAAGGTGGTATTCCTCTGGATTTGAAGCCAGGGACTAACCTCTCATCTCGAGTTGATTTTTGGTCCACGGAGCTCTTTCGTGTTGCTACAGTGACCTCAGGATCCCTCTAGCCTTGAAACAGTGTTCTTGGGGTTTCTCTGGAGTGCCATCAAGGAAATCAAGGCTCCTTTCCTGTGTGATGTGCAATACGGCATTGCTCTGCACGCAGTGCAGGGGAATCGGGCCTCATCTCGCGGCGAGGGGGAAGTCTCATGGTTTTTCTCGAGTTCGGCGTTAACCTGGGGTATATTCTCGAGTTACGACGGGGATGGCCCTTCCACACACGTGTTTGTTCAGCGACGTCAGGACTCCTGCCTAGTTGCGAGGGACAACTCGAGATTCTCCTCGAGGCTTGGCAGGGCAATTGGGACGCCTCTCCAGCTGAGGCGGGAGACCAAGCGTCCCTTTCCAAGTGCCACAGGAATCCTGGGACCCCTATCAAGTTTCACGAGTCAGGCATCGTCTCCTTTGGAGGCACTGATCTCCGCGTACCTCTGGAGTTTTCAAAGGATGTGAGGCCTCCGGTCGCTATGTGGTGGGGAACTATGTCTTTCTCTGTGGTCTCCACAGGGGATTCAGACATCCTTTCCTCTTGGGAGATGCAAGTAGAGCCTGCATTCAAGTCACTGCAGGGATATCCGGCCTTATTTCGAGTCAGGGCATCGCTGTGTCCATTCCACTTGAGCCCGCAAACTCAGGGTCCCTCTCACATACATAGAGCTGAGAGAAGCCTCCTCTTGAGGTGCTTGTGGTAAGGTGGTATTCCTCTGGAGTCGAAGCCAGGGACTAACCTCTCATCTCGAGTTGATTCTTGGTCCACGGAGCTCTTTCGTGTTGCTACAGTGACCTCAGGATCCCTCTAGCCTTGAAACAGTGTTCTTGGGGTTTCTCTGGAGTGCCATCAAGGAAATCAAGGCTTTTTTCATGTGTGATGTGCAACACGGAATTGCTCTGCACGCAATGCAGGGGAATCGGGCCTCATCTCGCTTCGAAAGGGAAGTCTCATGGTTTTTCTCAAGTTTCGGCGGGAACCTGGGGTATATTCTCGAGTTACGACGGGGATGGCCCTTCCACCCACGGGTTTGTTCAGCGACGTCTGGACTCCTGCCTAGTTGCGAGGGACAACTCGAGATTCTCCTCGAGGCTTGGTAGGGCAATTGGGACGCCTCTCCAGCTGAGGCGGGAGACCAAGGGTCCCTTTCCACCTGCCACAGGAATCCTGGGACTCCTATCAAATTTCATGAGGAGTCAGGCATCGTCTCCTTTGGAGGCACTGATCTCCGCGTACCTCTGAAGTTTTCAAAAGATGTGAGGCCTCCGGTCGTGATGAGGTGTGGAACTAGGTCTTTCTCTGTGGTCTCCACAGGGGATTCAGACATCCTTTCGTCTTGGGAGATGCAAGACGAGCCTGCATTCAAGTCACTGCAGGGATATCCGGCCTGATTTCGAGTCAGGGCATCGCAGTGTCCATTCCACTTGAGGCCGCAAAATCAGTTCCCTCTCACATACCTAGAGCTGAGAGAAGCCTCCTCTTGAGGTGCTTGTGGTAAGGTGGTATTCCTCTGGAGTCGAAGCCAGGGACTAACCTCTCATCTCGAGTTGATTTTTCGTCCACGGAGCTCTTTCATGTTGCTACATTGACGTCAGGATCCCTCTAGCCTTGAAACAGTGTTCTTGGGGTTTCTCTGGAGTGCCATCAAGGAAATCAAGGCTTCTTTCATGTGTGATGTGCAACACGGAATTGCTCTGCACGCAGTGCAGGGGAATCGGGCCTCATTTTACGGCGAGGGGGAAATCTCATGGTTTTTCTCGAGTTGCGGCGGGAACCTGGGGTATATTCTCGAGTTACGACGGGGATGGCCCTTCCACCCACGTGTTTATTCAGCGACGTCAGGACTCCTGCCTAGTTGCGAGGGACACCTCGGGATTCTCCTCGAGGCTTGGCAGGCCAATTGGGACGCCTCTCCAGCTGAGGTGGGAGACCAAGGGTCCTTTCCACGTGCCACAGGAATCCTGGGACTCCTATCAAGTTTCAGAGAGTCAGGCATCGTCTCTTTTGGAGGCACTGATCTCTGCGTACCTCTGGAGTTTTCAAAGGATGTGAGGCCTCCGGTCGCGATGAGGTGGGGAACTAGGTCTTTCTCTGTGGTCTCCACAGGGGATTCAGACATCCTTTCGTCTTGGGAGATGCAAGACGAGCCTGCATTCAAGTCACTGCAGGGATATCCACCCTTATTTCGAGTCAGGGCTTCGCGGTGTCCATTCCACTTGAGGCCGCAAACTCAGAGTCCCTCTCACATACATAGAGCTGAGAGAAGCCTCCTCTTGAGGTGCTTGTGGTAAAGTGGTATTCCTCTGGAGTCGAAGCCAGGGACTAACCCCTCATCTCGAGTTTATTTTTGGTCCACGGAGCTCTTTCGTGTTGCTACAGTGACCTCAGGATCCCTCTAGCCTTGAAACAGTGTTCTTGGGGTTTCTCTGGAGTGCCATCAAGGAAATCAAGGCTCCTTTCATGTGTGATGTGCAACATGGAATTGCTCTGCTCGCAGTGCAGGGTAATCGGGCCTCATCTCGCGGCGAGGGGGAAGTCTCATGGTTTTTCTCGAGTTGCGGCATGAACCTGGGGTATATTCTCGAGTTACGACGGGGATGGCCCTTCCACCCACGTGTTTGTTCAGCGACGTCAGGACTCCTGCCTAGTTGCGAGGGACAACTCGGGATTCTCCTCGAGGCTTGGCAGGGCAATTGGGACGCCTCTCCAGCTGAGGTGGGAGACCAAGGGTCCTTTCCACGTGCCACAGTAATCCTGGGACTCCTATCAAGTTTCAGAGGAGTCAGGCATCGTCTCTTTTGGAGGCACTGATCTCTGCGTACCTCTGGAGTTTTCAGAGGATGTGAGGCCTTCGGTCGCGATGAGGTGGGGAACTAGGTCTTTCTCTGTGGTCTCCACAGGGGATTCAGACATCCTTTCGTCTTGGGAGATGCAAGACGAGCCTGCACTCAAGTCACTGCAGGGACATCCGGCCTTATATCGAGTCAGGGCATCGCAGTGTCCATTCCACTTGAGGCCGCAAACTCAGGGTCCCTCTCACATACCTAGAGCTGAGAGAAGCCTCCTCTTGAGGTGCTTGTGGTAAGGTGGTATTCCTCTGGATTTGAAGCCAGGGACTAACCTCTCATCTCGAGTTGATTTTTGGTCCACGGAGCTCTTTCGTGTTGCTACAATTACCTCAGGATCCCTCTAGCCTTGAAACAGTGTTCTTGGGGTTTCTCTGGAGTGCCATCAAGGAAATCAAGGCTCCTTTCCTGTGTGATGTGCAATACGGCATTGCTCTGCACGCAGTGCAGGGGAATCGGGCCTCATCTCGCGGCGAGGGGGAAGTCTCATGGTTTTTCTCGAGTTCGGCGTTAACCTGGGGTATATTCTCGAGTTACGACGGGGATGGCCCTTCCACACACGTGTTTGTTCAGCGACGTCAGGACTCCTGCCTAGTTGCGAGGGACAACTCGAGATTCTCCTCGAGGCTTGGCAGGGCAATTGGGACGCCTCTCCAGCTGAGGCGGGAGACCAAGCGTCCCTTTCCAAGTGCCACAGGAATCCTGGGACCCCTATCAAGTTTCACGAGTCAGGCATCGTCTCCTTTGGAGGCACTGATCTCCGCGTACCTCTGGAGTTTTCAAAGGATGTGAGGCCTCCGGTCGCTATGTGGTGGGGAACTATGTCTTTCTCTGTGGTCTCCACAGGGGATTCAGACATCCTTTCCTCTTGGGAGATGCAAGTAGAGCCTGCATTCAAGTCACTGCAGGGATATCCGGCCTTATTTCGAGTCAGGGCATCGCTGTGTCCATTTCACTTGAGCCCGCAAACTCAGGGTCCCTCTCACATACATAGAGCTGAGAGAAGCCTCCTCTTGAGGTGCTTGTGGTAAGGTGGTATTCCTCTGGAGTCGAAGCCAGGGACTAACCTCTCATCTCGAGTTGATTCTTGGTCCACGGAGCTCTTTCGTGTTGCTACAGTGACCTCAGGATCCCTCTAGCCTTGAAACAGTGTTCTTGGGGTTTCTCTGGAGTGCCATCAAGGAAATCAAGGCTTTTTTCATGTGTGATGTGCAACACGGAATTGCTCTGCACGCAATGCAGGGGAATCGGGCCTCATCTCGCTTCGAAAGGGAAGTCTCATGGTTTTTCTCAAGTTTCGGCGGGAACCTGGGGTATATTCTCGAGTTACGACGGGGATGGCCCTTCCACCCACGGGTTTGTTCAGCGACGTCTGGACTCCTGCCTAGTTGCGAGGGACAACTCGAGATTCCCCTCGAGGCTTGGTAGGGCAATTGGGACGCCTCTCCAGCTGAGGCGGGAGACCAAGGGTCCCTTTCCACCTGCCACAGGAATCCTGGGACTCCTATCAAATTTCATGAGGAGTCAGGCATCGTCTCCTTTGGAGGCACTGATCTCCGCGTACCTCTGAAGTTTTCAAAAGATGTGAGGCCTCCGGTCGTGATGAGGTGTGGAACTAGGTCTTTCTCTGTGGTCTCCACAGGGGATTCAGACATCCTTTCGTCTTGGGAGATGCAAGACGAGCCTGCATTCAAGTCACTGCAGGGATATCCGGCCTTATTTCGAGTCAGAGCTTCGCGGTGTCCATTCCACTTGAGGCCGCAAACTCAGGATACCTCTCACATACATAGAGCTGAGAGAAGCCTCCTCTTGAGGTGCTTGTGGTAAGGTGGTATTCCTCTGGAGTCGAATCCAGGGACTAACCTCTGATCTCGAGGTGATTTTTGGTCAACGGAGCTCTTTCGTTTTGCTACAGTGACCTCAGATTCCCTCTAGCCTTGAAACAGTGTTCTTGGGGTTTCTCTGGAGTGCCATCAAGGAAATCAAGGCTCCTTTCATGTTTGATGTGCAAAACGGAATTGCTCTTCATGCAGAGCAGGAGAATCGAGCCTCATCTCGCGGCGAGGGGGAAGTCTCATGGTTTTTCTCGAGTTGCGGTTGGAACCTGGGGTATATTCTCGAGTTATGACGGGGATGGCCCTTCCACCCACGTGTTTGTTCAGCGACGTCAGGACTCCTGCCTAGTTGCGAGGGACAACTCGGGATTCTCCTCGAGGCTTAGCAGGGCAATTGGGACGCCTCTCCAGCTGAGGCAGGAGACCAAGAGTCCCTTTCCACGTGCCACAGGAATTCTGGGACTCCTATCAAGTTTCATGAGGAGTCAGGCATCGTCTCCTTTGGAGGCACTGAATTCCGCATACCTCTGGAGTTTTCAAAGGATGTGAGGCCTCCAGTCGGGAAGAGGTGGGGAACTAGTTCTTTCTTTGTGGTCTCCACAGGGGATTCAGACATCCTTTCATCTTGGGAGATGCAAGACGAGCCTGCACTCAAGTCACTGCAGGGACATCCGGCCTTATATCGAGTCAGGGCATCGCAGTGTCCATTCCACTTGAGGCCGCAAACTCAGGGTCCCTCTCACATACCTAGAGCTGAGAGAAGCCTCCTCTTGAGGTGCTTGTGGTAAGGTGGTATTCCTCTGGATTTGAAGCCAGGGACTAACCTCTCATCTCGAGTTGATTTTTGGTGCACGGAGCTCTTTCGTGTTGCTACAATTACCTCAGGATCCCTCTAGCCTTGAAACAGTGTTCTTGGGGTTTCTCTGGAGTGCCATCAAGGAAATCAAGGCTCCTTTCCTGTGTGATGTGCAATACGGCATTGCTCTGCACGCAGTGCAGGGGAATCGGGCCTCATCTCGCGGCGAGGGGGAAGTCTCATGGTTTTTCTCGAGTTCGGCGTTAACCTGGGGTATATTCTCGAGTTACGACGGGGATGGCCCTTCCACACACATGTTTGTTCAGCGACGTCAGGACTCCTGCCTAGTTGCGACGGACAACTCGAGATTCTCCTCGAGGCTTGGCAGGGCAATTGGGACGCCTCTCCAGCTGAGGCGGGAGACCAAGCGTCCCTTTCCAAGTGCCACAGGAATCCTGGGACCCCTATCAAGTTTCACGAGTCAGGCATCGTCTCCTTTGGAGGCACTGATCTCCGCGTACCTCTGGAGTTTTCAAAGGATGTGAGGCCTCCGGTCGCTATGTGGTGGGGAACTATGTCTTTCTCTGTGGTCTCCACAGGGGATTCAGACATCCTTTCCTCTTGGGAGATGCAAGACGAGCCTGCATTCAAGTCACTGCAGGGATATCCGGCCTTATTTCGAGTCAGGGCATCGCTGTGTCCATTCCACTTGAGCCCGCAAACTCAGGGTCCCTCTCACATACATAGAGCTGAGAGAAGCCTCCTCTTGAGGTGCTTGTGGTAAGGTGGTATTCCTCTGGAGTCGAAGCCAGGGACTAACCTCTCATCTCGAGTTGATTCTTGGTCCACGGAGCTCTTTCGTGTTGCTACAGTGACCTCAGGATCCCTCTAGCCTTGAAACAGTGTTCTTGGGGTTTCTCTGGAGTGCCATCAAGGAAATCAAGGCTTTTTTCATGTGTGATGTGCAACACGGAATTGCTCTGCACGCAATGCAGGGGAATCGGGCCTCATCTCGCTTCGAAAGGGAAGTCTCATGGTTTTTCTCGAGTTGCGGCGGGAACCTGGGGTATATTCTCGAGTTATGACGGGGATGGCCCTTCCACCCACTTGTTTGTTCAGCGACGTCAGGACTCCTGCCTAGTTGCGAGGGACAACTCGGGATTCTCCTCGAGGCTTAGCAGGGCAATTGGGACCCCTCTCCAGCTGAGGCAGGAGACCAAGAGTCCCTTTCCACGTGCCACAGGAATCCTGGGACTCCTATCAAGTTTCATGAGGAGTCAGGCATCGTCTCCTTTGGAGGCACTGATTTCCGCGTACCTCTGGAGTTTTCAAAGGATGTGAGGCCTCCGGTCGCGATGAGGTGGGGAACTAGGTCTTTCTCTGTGGTCTCCACAGGGGAATCAGACATCCTTTCGTCTTGGGAGATGCAAGACGAGCCTGCATTCAAGTCACTGCAGGGATATCCGACCTTATTTCGAGTCAGGGCATCGCGGTGTCCATTCCACTTGAGGCCGCAAACTCAGGGTCCCTCTCACATACATAGAGCTGAGAGAAGCCTCCTCTTGAGGTGCTTGTGGAAAGGAGGTATTCCTCTAGATTCGAAGCCAGGGACTAACCTCTCATCTCGAGTTGATTTTTGGTCCACGGAGTTCTTTCGTGTTGCTACAGTGAACTCAGGATCCCTCGAGCCTTGAAACAGTGTTCTTGGGGTTTCTCTGGAGTCCCATCAAGGAAATCAAGGCTCCTTTCATGTGTGATGTGCAACACGGAATTGCTCTGCACGCAGTGCAGGGGAATCTGGCCCCATTTCGCGGCGAAGGGGAAGTCTCATGGTTTTTCTCGAGTTGCGGCGGGAACTTGGGGTATATTCTCGAGTTACGACGGGGATGGCCCTTCCACACACGTGTTTGTTCAGCGACGTCAGGACTCCTGCCTAGTTGCGAGGGACAACTCGGGATTCTCCTCGAGGCTTGGCAGGGCTATTGGGACGCCTCTCCAGCTGAGGTGGGAGACCAAGAGTCCCTTTCCACGTGCCACAGGAATCCTGGGACTCCTATCAAGTTTCACAAGGAGTCAGGCATCGTCTCTTTTGGAGGCACTAATCTCCGCGTACCTCTGGAATTTTCAAAGGATGTGAGGCCTCCGGTCGCGATGAGGTGGGGAACTAGGTCTTTTTCTGTGGTCTACACAGGGGATTCAGACATCATTTCGTCTTGGGAGATGCAAGACGAGCCTGCATTCAAGTCACTGCAGGGATATCCAGCCTTATTTCGAGTCAGGGCATCGCGGTGTCTATTCCACTTGAGGCCGCAAACTCAGGGTCCCTCTCACATACCTAGAGCTGAGAGAATCCTCCTCTTGAGGTGCTTTTGGTAAGGTCTTATTCCTGTGGAGTCGAACCCATGGACTAACCTCTCATCTCGATTTGATTTTTGGTCCACGTAGCTCTTTCATTTTGCTACAGTGACCTCAGGATCCCTCTAGCATTAAAACAGTGTTCTTGGGGTTTCTCTGCAGTGCCATCAAGGAAAGCAAGGCTCCTTTCATGTGTGATGTGCAACACGGCATTGCTCTGCACGCAGTGCAGGGGAATCGGGCCTCATCTCGCGGCGAGGGGGAAGTCTCATGGTTTTTCTCGAGTTGTGGCGGGAACCTGGGGTATATTCTCGAGTTACGATGGGGATGGCCCTTCCACCCACGTGTTTGTTTAGTGATGTCAGGACTCCTGCCTAGTTGCGAGGGACAACTCGGGATTCTCCTCGAGGCTTGGCAGGGCAATTGGGACGCCTCTCCAGCTGAGGCGGGAGACCAAGGGTCCCTTTCCACGTGCCACAGGAATCCTGGGACTCCTATCAAGTTTCACGAGGAGTCAGGCATCGTCTCCTTTGGAGGCACTGATCTCCGCGTACCTCTGAAGTTTTCAAAGAATGTGAGGCCTCCGGTCGCGATGAGGTGGGGAAATAGTTCTTTCTCTGTGGTCTCAAAAGGGGAATCAGATATCCTTTCATCTTGGGAGATGCAAGACGAGCCTGCATTCAAGTCACTGCAGGGATATCCGGGCTTATTTCGATTCAGGGCATTGCGGTGTCCATTCCACTTGAGGCCGCAAACTCAGGGTCCCTCTCACATACATAGAGCTGAGAGAAGCCTCCTCTTGAGGTGCTTGTAGTAAGGTGGTATTCCTCTGGAGTCGAAGCCAGGGACTAACCTCTCATCTCGAGTTGATTTTTGGTCCACGGAGCTCTTTCATGTTGCTACAGTGACCTCAGGATCCCGCTAGCCTTGAAACAGTGTTCTTGGGGTTTCTCTGGAGTGCCATCAAGGAAATCACGGTTTTTTCATGTGTGATGTGCAACACGGAATTGCTCTGCACGCAGTGCAGGGGAATCGGGCCTCATCTCGCGGTGAGGGGGAAGTCTCATGGTTTTTCTCGAGTTGCGGCGGGAACCTGGGGTATATTCTCGAGTTACGACGGGGATGGCCCTTCCACCCACGTGTTTGTTCAGCGACGTCAGGACTCCTGCCTAGTTGCGAGGGACAACTCGGAATTCTCCTCGAGGCTTGGTAGGGAAATTGGAACGCCTCTCCAGCTGCGGCGGGAGACCAAGGGTCCCTTTCCACGTGCCACAGGAATCCTGGGACTCCTATCAGTTTCACGAGGAGTCAGGCATCGTCTCCTTTGGAGGAACTGATCTCCGCGTACCTCTGGAGTTTTCAAAGGATGTGAGGCCTCCGGTCGCGATGAGGTGGGGAACTAGGTCTTTCTCTGTGGTCTCCACAGGGGATTCAGACATCCTTTTGTCTTGGGAGATGCAAGACGAGCCTGCATTCAAGTCACTGCAGCGATATCCGACCTTATTTCGAGTCAGGGCATCGCGGTGTCCATTCCACTTGAGGCCGCAAACTCAGGGTCCCTCTCACATACATAGAGCTGAGAGAAGCCTCCTCTTGAGGTGCTTGTGGTAAGGTGGTAATCCTCTGGAGTCGAAGCCAGGGACTAACCTCTCATCTCGAGTTGATTTTTGGTCCACGGAGCTCTTTCATGTTGCTACAGTGACCTCAGGATCCCGCTAGCCTTGAAACAGTGTTCTTGGGGTTTCTCTGGAGTGCCATCAAGGAAATCAAGGCTCCTTTCATGTGTGATGTGCAACATGGAGTTGCTCTGCACGCAGTGCAGGGGAATCGGGCCTCATCTCGCGGCGAGGGGGAAGTCTGATGGTTTTTCCCGAGTTGCGGCGGGAACCTGGGGTATATTCTCGAGTTACGACGGGGATGGCCCTTCCAGCCACGTGTTTGTTCAGCGACGTCAGGACTCCTGCCTAGTTGCGAGGGACAACACGGGATTCTCCTCGAGGCTTGGCAGGGCAATTGGGACGCCTCTCCAGCTGAGGCGGGAGACCAAGCGTCCCATTCCACGTGCCACAGGAATCCTGGGACTCCTATCAAGTTTCACGAGGAGTCAGGCATCGTCTCTTTTGGAGGCACTAATCTCCGCGTACCTCTGGAGTTTTCAAAGGATGTGACGCCTCCGGTCGCGATGAGGTGGGGAACTAGGTCTTTTTCTGTGGTCTACACAGGGGATTCAAACATCCTTTCATCTTGGGAGATGCAAGACGAGCCGGCATTCATGTCACTGCAGGGATATCCGGCCTTATTTCGAGTCAGGGTATCACGGTGTCCATTCCACTTGAGGCCGCAAACTCAGGGTCCCTCTCACATACCTAGAGCTGAGAGAAGCCTCCTCTTGAGGTGCTTGTGGTAAGGAGGTATTACTCTGGAGTCGAAGCCAGGGACTAACCTCTCATCTCGAGTTGATTTTTGGTCCACGGAGCTCTTTCATGTTGCTACAGTGACCTCAGGATCCCGCTAGCCTTGAAACAGTGTTCTTGGGGTTTCTCTGGAGTGCCATCAAGGAAATCAAGGCTCCTTTCATGTGTGATGTGCAACACGGAATTGTTCTGCACGCAGTGCAGGTGAATCGGGCCTCATCTCGCGGCGAGGGGGAAGTCTGATGGTTTTTCCGGAGTTGCGGCGGGAACCTGGGGTATATTCTCGAGTTACGACGGGGATGGCCCTTCCAGCCACGTGTTTGTTCAGCGACGTCAGGACTCCTGCCTAGTTGCGAGGGACAACTCGGGATTCTCCTCGAGGCTTGGCAGGGCAATTGGGACGCCTCTCCAGCTGAGGTGGGAGACCAAGGGTCCCTTTCCACGTGCCACAGGAATCCTGGGACTCCTATCAAGTTTCATGAGGAGTCAGGCATCGTCTCCTTTGGAGGCACTGATCTCCGCGTACCTCTGAAGTTTTCAAAGGATGTGAGACCTCCGGTCGCGATGAGGTGGGGAACTAGTTCTTTCTCTGTGGTCTCCACAGGGGATTCAGACATCCTTTCGTCTTGGGAGATGCAAGACGAGCCTGCATTCAAGTCACTGCAGGGATATCCGGCCTTATTTCGAGTCAGGGCATCGCGGTGTCCATTCCACTTGAGCCCGCAAACTCAGGGTCCCTCTCACATACATAGAGCTGAGAGAAGCCTCCTCTTGAGGTGCTTGTGGTAAGGTGGTATTCCCCTGGAGTCTAAGCCAGGGATTAACCTCTCATCTCGAGTTGATTCTTGGTCCACGGAGCTCTTTCGTGTTGCTACAGTGACCTCAGGATCCCTCTAGCCTTGAAACAGTGTTCTTGGGGTTTCTCTGGAGTGCTATCAAGGAAATCAAGGTTTTTTCATGTGTGATGTGCAACACGGAATTACTCTGCACGCAGTGCAGGGGAATCGGGCCTCATCTCGCGGCGAGGCGGAAGTCTCATGGTTTTTCTCGAGTTGCGGCGGGAACCTGGGGTATATTCTCTAGTTTCGACGGGGATGGCCCTTCCACCCAAGTGTTTGTTCAGCGACGTAAGGACTCCTGCCTAGTTGCGAGGGACAACTCGGGATTCTCCTCGAGGCTTGGCAGGGCAATTGGGACGCCTCTCCAGCTGAGGCGGGAGACCAAGGGTCCCTTTCCACGTGCCACAGGAATCCTGGGACTCCTATCAGTTTCACGAGGAGTCAGGCATCGTCTCCTTTGGAGGTACTGATCTCCGCGTACCTCTGGAGTTTTCAAAGGATGTGAGGCCTCCGGTCGCGATTAGGTGGGGAACTAGGTCTTTCTCTGTGGTCTCCACAGGGGATTCAGACATCCTTTCGTCTTGGGAGATGCAAGACGAGACTGCATTGAAGTCACAGCAGGGATATCCGGCCTTATTTCGAGTCAGGGCATCACGGTGTCCATTCCACTTGAGGCCACAAACTGAGGGTCCCTCTCAGATTCCCAGAGCTGAGAGAAGCCTCCTCTTGAGGTGCTTGTGGTCAGGTGGTGTTCCCCTGGAGTCGAAGTCAGGGACTAACCTCTCATCTCGAGTTGATTTTTGGTCCACGGAGCTCTTTCGTGTTGCTACAGTGACCTCAGCATCCGTCTAGCCTAGAAACAGTGTTCTTGGGGTTTCTCTGGAGTGTCATCAAGGAAATCAAGGCTCCTTTCATGTGTGATGTGCAACACGGAATTGCTCTGCACGCAGTGCAGGGGAATCGGGCCTCATCTCGCGGCGAGGGGGAAGTCTGATGGTTTTTCCCGAGTTGCGGCGGGAACCTGGGGTATATTCTCGAGTTACGACGGGGATGGCCCTTCCAGCCACGTGTTTGTTCAGCGACGTCAGGACTCCTGCCTAGTTGCGAGGGACAACTCGGGATTCTCCTCGAGGCTTGGCAGGGCAATTGGGACGCCTCTCCAGCTGAGGCGGGAGACCAAGGGTCCCATTCCACGTGCCACAGGAATCCTGGGACTCCTATCAAGTTTCACGAGGAGTCAGGCATCGTCTCTTTTGGAGGCACTAATCTCCGCGTACCTCTGGAGTTTTCAAAGGATGTGACGCCTCCGGTCGCGATGAGGTGGGGAACTAGGTCTTTTTCTGTGGTATACACAGGGGATTCAAACATCCTTTCATCTTGGGAGATGCAAGACGAGCCGGCATTCATGTCACTGCAGGGATATCCGGCCTTATTTCGAGTCAGGGTATCACGGTGTCCATTCCACTTGAGGCCGCAAACTCAGGGTCCCTCTCACATACCTAGAGCTGAGAGAAGCCTCCTCTTGAGGTGCTTGTGGTAAGGAGGTATTACTCTGGAGTCGAAGCCAGGGACTAACCTCTCATCTCGAGTTGATTTTTGGTCCACGGAGCTCTTTCATGTTGCTACAGTGACCTCAGGATCCCGCTAGCCTTGAAACAGTGTTCTTGGGGTTTCTCTGGAGTGCCATCAAGGAAATCAAGGCTCCTTTCATGTGTGATGTGCAACACGGAATTGCTCTGCACGCCATGCAGGTGAATCGGGCCTCATTTCGCGGCGAGGGGGAAGTCTGATGGTTTTTCCGGAGTTTCGGCGGGAACCTGGGGTATATTCTCGAGTTACGACGGGGATGGCCCTTCCAGCCACGTGTTTGTTCAGCGACGTCAGGACTCCTGCCTAGTTGCGAGGGACAACTCGGGATTCTCCTCGAGGCTTGGCAGGGCAATTGGGACGCCTCTCCAGCTGAGGTGGGAGACCAAGGGTCCCTTTCCACGTGCCACAGGAATCCTGGGACTCCTATCAAGTTTCATGAGGAGTCAGGCATCGTCTCCTTTGGAGGCACTGATCTCCGCGTACCTCTGAAGTTTTCAAAGGATGTGAGACCTCCGGTCGCGATGAGGTGGGGAACTAGGTCTTTCTCTGTGGTCTCCACAGGGGATTCAGACATCCTTTCGTCTTGGGAGATGCAAGACGAGCCTGCATTCAAGTCACTGCAGGGATATCCGGCCTAATTTCGAGTCAGGGCATCGCGGTGTCCATTCCACTTGAGGCCGCAAACTTAGGGTCCCTCTCACATACCTAGAGCTGAGAGAAGCCTCTTCTTGAGGTGCTTGTGGTAAGGAGTTATTCCTCTGGAGTCGAAGCCAGGGACTAACCTCTCATCTCGAGTTGATTTTTGGTCCACGGAGCTCTTTCGTGTTGCTACAGTGACCTCAGGATCCCTCTAGCCTTGAAACAGTGTTCTTGGGGTTTCTCTGGAGTGCCATCAAGGAAATCAAGGCTCCTTTCATGTGTGATGTGCAACACGGAATTGCTCTGCACGCACTGCAGGGGAATCTGGCCTCATCTCGCGGCGAGGGGGACGTTTCATGGTTTTTCTCGAGTTGCGGCGGGAACCTGGGGTATATTCTCGAGTTACGACGGGGACGGCCCTTCCACACACGTGTTTGTTCAGCGACGTCAGGACTCCTGCCTATTTGCGAGGGACAACTCGGGATTCTCCTCGAGGCTTGGCAGGGCAATTGGGACGCCTCTCCAGCTGAGGCGGGAGACCAAGGGTCCCTTTCCACGTGCCACAGGAATCCTGGGACTCCTATCAAGTTTCACGAGGAGTCAGGCATCGTCTCCTTTGGAGACACTGATCTCCGCGTACCTCTGGAGTTTTCAAAGGATGTGAGGCCTCCGGTCGCGATGAGGTGGGGAAATAGGTCTTTCTCTGTGGTCTCCACAGAGGATTCAGACATCCTTTCGTCTTGGGAGATGCAAGATGAGCCTGCATTCAAGTCACTGCAGGGATATCCGGCCTTATTTCGAGTCAGGGCATCGCGGTGTCCATTCCACTTGAGGCCACAAACTCAGGGTCCCTCTCACATACCTAGAGCTGAGAGAAGCCTCCTCTTGAGGTGCTTGTGGTGAGGTGGTATTCCTCTGGAGTCGAAGCCAGGGACTAACCTCTCATCTCGAGTTGAATTTTGGTCCACGGAGCTCTTTCGTGTTGCTACAGTGACCTCAGGATCCCTCTTGCCTTGAAAGAGTGTTCTTGGGGTTTCTCTGGAGTGCCATCAAGGAAATCAAGGCTCCTTTCATGTGTGATGTGCAAGACGGAATTTCTCTGCACGCAGTGCAGGGGAATCGGGCCTCATCTAGCGGCGAGGGGGAAGTCTCATGGTTTTTCTCGAGTTGCGGCGGGAACCTGGGGTATATTCTCGAGTTACGACGGGGATGGCCCTTCCAGCCACGTGTTTGTTCAGCGACGTCAGGACTCCTGCCTAGTTGCGAGGGACAACTCGGGATTCTCCTCGAGGCTTGGCAGGGCAATTGGGACGCCTCTCCAGCTGAGCTGGGAGACCAAGGGTCCCTTTCCACGTGCCACAGGAATCCTGGGACTCCTATCAAGTTTCACGAGGAGTCAGGCATCGTCTCCTTTGGAGGCACTGATCTCTGTGTACCTCTGGAGTTTTCAAAGTATGTGAGGCCTCCGGTCGCGATGAGGTAGGGAACTAGGTCTTTCTCTGTGGTCTCCACAGGGGATTCAGACATCCTTTCGTCTTGGGAGATGCAAGACGAGCCTGCATTCAAGTCACTGCAGGGATATCTGGCCTTATTTCGAGTCAGGGCATCGCGGTGTCCATTCCACTTGAGGCCGCAAACTCAGGGTCCCTCTCACATACCTAGAGCTGAGAGAAGCCTCCTCTTGAGGTGCTTGTGGTAAGGTGGTTTCCTCTGGAGTCGAAGCCAGGGACTAACCTCTCATCTCGAGTTGATTTTTGGTCCACGGAGCTCTTTATTCTTGCTACAGTTCCCTCAGGATCCCTCTAGCCTTGAAACAGTGTTCTTGGGGTTTCTCTGGAGTGCCATCAAGGAAATCAAGGCTCCTTTCATGTGTGATGTGCAACACGGAATTGCTCTCCACGCAGTGCAGGGGAATCGGGCCTCATCTCGCGGCGAGGGGGAAGTCTCATGGTTTTTCTCGAGTTGCGGCGGGAACCTGGGGTATATTCTCGAGTTACGACGGGGATGGCCCTTCCACCCACGTGTTTGTTCAGCGACGTTAGGACTCCTGCCTAGTTGCGAGGGACAACTCGGGATTCTCCTCGAGGCTTGGCAGGGCAATTGGGACGCCTCTCCAGCTGAGGCGGGAGACCAAGGGTCCCTTTCCCCGTGCCACAGGAATCCTGGCACTCCTAAGAAGTTTCACGAGGAGTCAGGCATCGTCTCCTTTGGAGGCACTGATCTCCGCGTACCTCTGGAGTTTTCAAAGGATGTGAGGCCTCCCGTCGCGATGAGGTGGGGAAGTAGGTCTTTCTCTGTGGTCTCCACAGGGGATTCAGACATCCTTTCGTCTTTGGAGATGCAAGACGAGCCTGCATTCAAGTCACTGCACGGATATCCGGCGTTATTTCGCGTCAGGGCATCGCATTGTCCATTCCACTTGAGGCCGCAAACTCAGGGTCCCTCTCACATAGCTCGAGCTGAGAGAAGCCTCCTCTTGAGGTGCTTGCGGTAATGTGGTATTCCTCTGGAGTCGAAGCCAGGGACTAACCTCTCATCTCGAGTTGATTTTTGGTCCACGGAGCTCTTTCGTGTTGCTACAGTGACCTCAGGATCCCTCTAGCCTTGAAACAGTGTTCTTGGGGTTTCTCTGGAGTGCCATCAAGGAAATCAAGGCTCCTTTCATGTTTGATGTGCAACACGGAATTGCTTTGAATGCAGTGCAGGGGAATCGGGCCTCATCTTGCGGCGAGGGGGAAGTCTCACGGTTTTTCTCGAGTTGCGGTGGGAACCGGGGGTATATTCTCGAGTTACGACGGGGATGGCCCTTCCACCCACGTGTTTGTTCAACGACGTTAGGACTCCTGTCTAGTTACGAGGGACAACTCGAGATTCTCCTCGAGGCTTGGCAGGGCAATTGGGACGCCTCTCCAGCTGAGGCGGGAGACCAACCGTCCCTTTCCACGTGCCGCAGGAATCCTGGGACTCCTAAGAAATTTCAAGAGGAGTCAGGCATTGTCTCCTTTGGAGGCACTGATCTCCACGTACCTCTGGAGTTTTCTAAGGATGTGAGGCGTCAGGTCGCGATGAGGTGGGAAAGTAGGTGTTTCTCTGTGGTCTCCACAGGGGATTCAGACATCCTTTCGTTTTGGGAGATGCAAGACGAGCCTGCATTCAAGTCACTGCAGGGATATCCGGCCTTATTTTGCGTCAGGGCATCACGGTGTCCATTCCACTTGAGGCTGCAAACTCAGGGTCCCTCTCACATAGCTAGAGCTGAGAGAAGCCTCCTCTTGAGGTGCTTGTGGTAAGGTGGTATTCCTCTGGAATCGAAGCCAGGGACTAACTTCTCATCTCGAGTTGATTTTTGGTCCACGGAGCTCTTTCGTGTTGCTACAGTGACCTCAGGATCCCTCTAGCCTTGAAAGAGTGTTCTTGTGGTTTCTCTGGAGTGCCATCAAGGAAATCAAGGCTCCTTTCATGTGTGATGTGCAACACGGAATTGCTCTGCACACAGTGCAGGGGAATCGGGCCTCATCTCGCGGCGAGTGTGAAGTCTCATGGTTTTTCTCGAGGTGCGGCGGGAACCTGGGGTATATTCTCGAGTTACGACGGGGATGGCACTTCCACACACGTGTTTGTTCAGCGACGGCAGGACTCCTGCCTAGTTGCGAGGGACATCTCGGGATTCTCCTCGAGGCTTGGCAGGGCAATTGGGACGCCTCTCCAGCTGAGGCGGGAGACCAAGGGTCCCTTTCCACATGCCACAGGAATCCTGGGACTCCTATCAAGTTTCACGAGGAGTCAGGCATCGTCTCCTTTGGAGGCACTGATCTCTGTGTACCTCTGGAGTTTTCAAAGTATGTGAGGACTCCGGTCGCGATGATGTGGGGAACTAGGTCTTTCTCTGTGGTCTCCACAGGGGATTCAGACATCCTTTCGTCTTGGGAGATGCAAGACGAGCCTACATTCAAGTCACTGCTGGGATATCCGGCCTTATTTCGAGTCAGGGCATCGCGGTGTCCATTCCACTTGAGGCCGCAAACTCAGGGTCCCTCTCACATACCTAGAGCTGAGTGAAGCCTCCTCTTGAGGTGCTTGTGGTAAGGTGGTTTCCTCTGGAGTCGAAGCCAGGGACTAACCTCTCATCTCGAGTTGATTTTTGGTCCACGGAGCTCTTTCGTCTTGCTACAGTTCCCTCAGGATCCCTCTAGCCTTGAAACAGTGTTCTTGGGGTTTCTCTGGAGTGCCATCAAGGAAATCAAGGCTCCTTTCATGTGTGATGTGCAACACGGAATTGCTCTGCACGCAGTGCAGGGGAATCGGGCCTCATCTCGCAGCGAGGGGGAAGTCTCATGGTTTTTCTCGAGTTGCGGCGGGAACCTGGGGTATATTCTCGAGTTACGACGGGGCTGGCACTTCCACCCACGTGTTTGTTCAGCGACATCAGGACTCCTGCCTAGTTGCGATGGACAATTCGGGATTCTCCTCGAGGCTTGGCAGGGCAATTGGGACGCCTCTCCAGCTGAGGCGGGAGACCAAGGGTCCCTTTCCCCGTGCCACAGGAATCCTGGGACTCCTAAGAAGTTTCACGAGGAGTCAGGCATCATCTGCTTTGGAGGCACTGATCTCCGCGTACCTCTGGAGTTTTCAAAGGATGTGAGGCCTCCGGTCGCGATGAGGTGGGGAACTAGGTCTTTCTCTGTGGTCTCCACAGGGGATTCAGACATCCTTTCGTCTTGGGAGATGCAAGACGAGCCTGCATTCAAGTCACTGCAGGGATATCCGGCCTAATTTCGAGTCAGGGCATCGCGGTGTCCATTCCACTTGAGGCCGCAAACTTAGGGTCCCTCTCACATACCTAGAGCTGAGAGAAGCCTCCTCTTGAGGTGCTTGTGGTAAGGTGGTTTCCTCTGGAGTCGAAGCCAGGGACTAACCTCTCATCTCGAGTTGAATTTTGGTCCACGGAGCTCTTTCGTGTTGCTACAGTGACCTCAGGATCCCTCTTGCCTTGAAAGAGTGTTCTTGGGGTTTCTCTGGAGTGCCATCAAGGAAATCAAGGCTCCTTTCATGTGTGATGTGCAAGACGGAATTGCTCTGCACGCAGTGCAGGGGAATCGGGCCTCATCTAGCGGCGAGGGGGAAGTCTCATGGTTTTTCTCGAGTTGCGGCGGGAACCTGGGGTATATTCTCGAGTTACGACGGGGATGGCCCTTCCAGCCACGTGTTTGTTCAGCGACGTCAGGACTCTTGCCTAGTTGCGAGGGACAACTCGGGATTCTCCTCGAGGCTTGGCAGGGCAATTGGGCCGCCTCTCCAGCTGAGCTGGGAGACCAAGGGTCCCTTTCCACATGCCACAGGAATCCTGGGACTCCTATCAAGTTTCACGAGGAGTCAGGCATCGTCTCCTTAGGAGGCACTGATCTCTGTGTACCTCTGGAGTTTTCAAAGTATGTGAGGCCTCCGGTCGCGATGAGGTAGGGAACTAGGTCTTTCTCTGTGGTCTCCACAGGGGATTCAGACATCCTTTCGTCTTGGGAGATGCAAGACGAGCCTGCATTCAAGTCACTGCAGGGTTATCTGGCCTTATTTCGAGTCAGGGCATCGCGGTGTCCATTCCACTTGAGGCCGCAAACTCAGGGTCCCTCTCACATACCTAGAGCTGAGAGAAGCCTCCTCTTGAGGTGCTTGTGGTAAGGTGGTTTCCTCTGGAGTCGAAGCCAGGGACTAACCTCTCATCTCGAGTTGATTTTTGGTTCACGGAGCTCTTTCGTCTTGCTACAGTTTCCTCAGGATCCCTCTAGCCTTGAAACAGTGTTCTTGGGGTTTCTCTGGAGTACCATCAAGGAAATCAAGGCTCCTTTCATGTGTGATGTGCAACACGGAATTGCTCTCCACGCAGTGCAGGGGAATCGGGCCTCATCTCGCGGCGAGGGGGAAGTCTCATGGTTTTTCTCGAGTTGCGGCGGGAACCTGGGGTATATTCTCGAGTTACGACGGGGATGGCCCTTCCACCCACGTGTTTGTTCAGCGACGTCAGGACTCCTGCCTAGTTGCGAGGGACAACTCGGGATTCTCCTCGAGGCTTGGCAGGGCAATTGGGACGCCTCTCCAGCTGAGGCGGGAGACCAAGGGTCCCTTTCCCCGTGCCACAGGAATCCTGGGACTCCTAAGAAGTTTCACGAGGAGTCAGGCATCGTCTCCTTTGGAGGCACTGATCTCCGCGTACCTCTGGAGTTTTCAAAGGATGTGAGGCCTCCCGTCGCGATGAGGTGGGGAAGTAGGTCTTTCTCTGTGGTCTCCACAGGGGATTCAGACATCCTTTCGTCTTTGGAGATGCAAGACGAGCCTGCATTCAAGTCACTGCACGGATATCCGGCGTTATTTCGCGTCAGGGCATCGCATTGTCCATTCCACTTGAGGCCGCAAACTCAGGGTCCCTCTCACATAGCTCGAGCTGAGAGAAGCCTCCTCTTGAGGTGCTTGCGGTAATGTGGTATTCCTCTGGAGTCGAAGCCAGGGACTAACCTCTCATCTCGAGTTGATTTTTGGTCCACGGAGCTCTTTCGTGTTGCTACAGTGATCTCAGGATCCCTCTAGCCTTGAAACAGTGTTCTTGGGGTTTCTCTGGAGTGCCATCAAGGAAATCAAGGCTCCTTTCATGTTTGATGTGCAACACGGAATTGCTTTGAATGCAGTGCAGGGGAATCGGGCCTCATCTTGCGGCGAGGGGGAAGTCTCACGGTTTTTCTCGAGTTACGGTGGGAACCGGGGATATATTCTCGAGTTACGACGGGGATGGCCCTTCCACCCACGTGTTTGTTCAACGACGTTAGGACTCCTGCCTAGTTACGAGGGACAACTCGAGATTCTCCTCGAGGCTTGGCAGGGCAATTGGGACACCTCTCCAGCTGAGGCGGGAGACCAACCGTCCCTTTCCACGTGCCGCAGGAATCCTGGGACTCCTATCAAGTTTCACGAGGAGTCAGGCATTGTCTCCTTTGGAGGCACTGATCTCCACGTACCTCTGGAGTTTTCTAAGGATGTGAGGCCTCCGGTCGCGATGAGGTGGGGAACTAGGTCTTTCTCTGTGGTCTCCACAGGGGATTCAGACATCCTTTCGTCTTGGGAGATGCAAGACGAGCCTGCATTCAAATCACTGCAGGGATATCCGGCCTTATTTTGCGTCAGGGCATCACGGTGTCCATTCCACTTGAGGCTGCAAACTCAGGGTCCCTCTCACATAGCTAGAGCTGAGAGAAGCCTCCTCTTGAGGTGCTTGTGGTAAGGTGGTATTCCTCTGGAATCGAAGCCAGGGACTAACTTCTCATCTCCAGTTGATTTTTGGTCCACGGAGCTCTTTTGTGTTGCTACAGTGACCTCAGGATCCCTCTAGCCTTGAAAGAGTGTTCTTGTGGTTTCTCTGGAGTGCCATCAAGGAAATCAAGGCTCCTTTCATGTGTGACGTGCAACACGGAATTGCTCTGCACACAGTGCAGGGGAATCGGGCCTCATCTCGCGGCGAGTGTGAAGTCTCATGGTTTTTCTCGAGGTGCGGCGGGAACCTGGGGTATATTCTCGAGTTACGACGGGGATGGCCCTTCCACCCACGTGTTTGTTCAGCGACGGCAGGACTCCTGCCTAGTTGCGAGGGACAACTCGGGATTCTCCTCGAGGCTTGGCAGGGCAATTGGGACGCCTCTCCAGCTGAGGTGGGAGACCAAGGGTCCTTTCCACGTGCCACAGGAATCCTGGGACTCCTATCAAGTTTCAGAGGAGTCAGGCATCGTCTCTTTTGGAGGCACTGATCTCTGCGTACCTCTGAAGTTTTCAAAGGATGTGAGGCCTCCGTTCCCGATGAGGTGGGAAACTATTTCTTTCTCTGTTGTCTCCACAGGGGATTCAGACATCCTTTCGTCTTGGGAGATGCAAGACGAGCCTGCATTCAAGTCACTGCAGGAATATCCACCCTTATTTCGAGTCAGGGCTTCGCGGTGTCCATTCCACTTGAGGCCGCAAACTCAGGGTCCCTCTCACATACCTAGAGCTGAGAGAAGCCTCCTCTTGAGGTGCTTGTGGTAAGGTGGTATTCCTCTGGAGTCAAAGCCAGGGACTAACCCCTCATCTCGAGTTTATTTTTGGTCCACGGAGCTCTTTCGTGTTGCTACAGTGACCTCAGGATCCCTCTAGCCTTGAAACAGTGTTCTTGGGGTTTCTCTGGAGTGCCATCAAGGAAATCAAGGCTCCTTTCATGTGTGATGTGCAACATGGAATTGCTCTGCACGCAGTGCAGGGGTATTTGGCCTCATCTCGCGGCGAGGGGAAAGTCTCATGATTTTTCTCGAGTTGCGGTGGGAACCTGGGGTATATTCTCGAGTTATGACGCGGATGGCCCTTCCACCCACGTGTTTGTTCAGCCACGTCCGGACTCCTGCCTAGTTGCGAGGGACAACTCGGGATTCTCCTCGAGGCTTGGTAGGGCAATTGGGACGCCTCACCATCTGAGGCGGTAGAACAAGTGTCCCTTTCCACGTGCCACAGGAATCCTGGGACTCCTATCAAGTTTCACGAGGAGTCAGGCATCGTCTCCTTTGGAGGCACTGATCTCCGCGTACCTCTGGAGTTTTCAAAGGATGTGAGGCCTTCGGTCGCGATGAGGTGGGGAACTAGGTCTTTCTCTGTGGTCTCCACAGGGGATTCAGACATCCTTTCGTCTTGGGAGATGCAAGACGAGCCTGCATTCAAGTCACTGCAGGGATATCCGGCCTTATATCGAGTCAGGGCATCGCGGTGTCCATTCCACTTGAGGCCGCAAACTCAGGGTCCCTCTCACATATCTAGAGCTGAGAGAAGCCTCCTCTTGAGGTGCTTGTGGTAAGGTGGTATTCCTCTGGATTTGAAGCCAGGGACTAACCTCTCATCTCGAGTTGATTTTTGGTCCACGGAGCTCTTTCGTGTTGCTACAATGACCTCAGGATCCCTCTAGCCTTGAAACAGTGTTCTTGGGGTTTCTCTGGAGTGCCATCAAGGAAATCAAGGCTCCTTTCCTGTGTGATGTGCAACACGGCATTGCTCTGCACGCAGTGCAGGGGAATCGGGCCTCATCTCACGGCGAGGGGGAAGTCTCATGGTTTTTCTCGAGTTCGGCGTTAACCTGGGGTATATTCTCGAGTTACGACGGGGATGGCCCTTCCACACACGTGTTTGTTCAGCGACGTCAGGACTCCTGCCTAGTTGCGAGGGACAACTCGGGATTCTCCTCGAGGCTTGGCAGGGCAATTGGGACGCCTCTCCAGCTGAGGCGGGAGACCAAGCATCCCTTTCCAAGTGCCACAGGAATCCTGGGACCCCTATCAAGTTTCACGAGTCAGGCATCGTCTCCTTTGGAGGCCCTGATCTCTGCGTACCTCTGGAATTTTCAAAGGATGTGAGACCTCCGGTCGCGATGAGGTGGGGAACTAGGTCTTTCTCTGTGGTCTCCACAGGGGATTCAGACATCCTTTCGTCTTGGGAGATGCAAGATGAGCCTGCATTCAAGTCACTGCAGGGATATCCGGCCTTATTTCGAGTCAGGGCATCGCGGTGTCCATTCCACTTGAGGCCGCAAACTCAGGGTCCCTCTCACATACCTAGAGCTGAGAGAAGCCTCCTCTTGAGGTGCTTGTGGTAAGGTGGTATTCCTCTGGAGTCGAAGCCAGGGACTAACCTCTCATCTCGAGTTGATTTTTGGTCCACGGAGCTCTTTCGTGTTGCTACAGTGACCTCAGGATCCCTCAAGCCTTGAAACAGTGTTCTTGGGGTTTCTCTGGAGTGCCATCAAGGAAATCAAGGCTCCTTTCATGTGTGATGTGCAAGACGGAATTGCTCTGCACGCAGTGTAGGGGAATCGGACCTCATCTCGCGGCGAGGGGGAAGTCTCATGGTTTTTCTCGAGTTGCGGCGGGAACCTGGGGTATATTCTCGAGTTACGACGGGTATGGCCCTTCCACCCACGTGTTTGTTCAGCGACGTCAGGACTCCTGCCTAGTTGCGAGGGACAACTCGTGATTCTCCTCGAGGCTTGGCAGGGCAATTGGGACGCCTCTCCAGCTGAGGCGGGAGACCAAGGGTCCCTTTCCACGTGCCACAGGAATCCTGGGACTCGTATCAAGTTTCACGAGGAATCAGGCATCGTCTCCTTTGGAGGCACTGATCTCCGCGTACCTCTGGAGTTTTCAAAGTATGTGAGGCCTCCGGTCGCGATGAGGTGGGGAACTAGGTCTTTCTCTGTGGTCTCCACAGGGGATTCAGACATCCTTTCGTCTTGGGAGATGCAAGACGAGCCTGCATTCAAGTCACTGCAGGGATATCTGGCCTTATTTCGAGTCAGGGCATCGCGGTGTCCATTCCATTTGAGGCCACAAACTCAGGGTCCCTCTCACATACCTAGAGCTGCGAGAAGCCTCCTCTTGAGGTGCTTGTGGTAAGGTGGTTTCCTCTGGAGTCGAAGCCAGGGACTAACCTCTCATCTCGAGTTGATTTTTGGTCCACGGAGCTCCTTCGTCTTGCTACAGTTCCCTCAGGATCCCTCTAGCCTTGAAACAGTGTTCTTGGGGTTTCTCTGGAGTGCCATCAAGGAAATCAAGGCTCCTTTCATGTGTGATGTGCAAGACGGAATTGCTCTGCACGCAGTGCAGGGGAATCGGGCCTCATCTCGCGGCGAGGGGGAAGTCTCATGGTTTTTCTCGAGTTGCGGCGGGAACCTGGGGTATATTCTCGAGTTACGACGGGGATGGCCCTTCCACCCACGTGTTTGTTCAGCGACGTCAGGACTCCTGCCTAGTTGCGAGGGACAAGTCGGGATTCTCCTCGAGGCTTGGCAGGGCAATTGGGACGCCTCTCCAGCTGAGGCGGGAGACCAAGGGTCCCTTTCCCCGTGCCAAAGGAATCCTGGGACTCCTAAGAAGTTTCACGAGGAATCAGGCATCGTCTCCTTTGGAGGCACTGATCTCCGCGTACCTCTGGAGTTTTCAAAGGATGGGAGGCCTCCGGTCGCGATGAGGTGGGGAACTAGTTCTTTCTCTGTGGTCTCCACAGGGGATTCAGACATCCTTTCGTCTTGGAAGATGCAAGACGAGCCTGCATTCAAGTCATTGCACGGATATCCGGCCTTATTTCGAGTCAGGGCATCGCGGTGTCCATTCCACTTGAGGCCGCAAACTCAGGGTCCCTCTCACATACCTAGAGCTGAGAGAAGCCTCCTCTTGAGGTGCTTGTGGTTAGGTGGTATTCCTCTGGAGTCGAAGCCAGGGACTAACCTCTCATCTCGAGTTGATTTTTGGTCCACGGAGCTCTTTCGTGTTGCTATAGTGACCTCAGAATCCCTCTAGCCTTGAAACAGTGTTCTTGGGGTTTCCCTGGAGTGCCACCAAGGAAATCAAGGCTCCTTTCATGTGTGATGTGCAACACCGAATTGCTCTGCACGCAGTGCAGGGGAATCGGGCCTCATCTCGCGGCGAGGAGGAAGTCTCATGGTTTTTCTCGAGTTGCGGCGGGAACCTGGGGTATATTCTCGAGTTACGACGGGGATGGCCCTTCCACACACGTGTTTGTTCAGCGACGTCAGGACTCCTGCCTAGTTGCGAGGGACAACTCGGGATTCTCCTCGAGGCTTGGCAGGGCAATTGGGACGCCTCTCCACCTGAGGCGGGAGACCAAGGGTCCCTTTCCACGTGCCACAGGAATCCTGGGACTCCTATCAAGTTTCACGAGGAGTCAGGCATCGTCTCCTCTGGAGGCACTGATCTCCGCGTACCTCTGGAGTTTTCAAAGGATGTGAGGCCTCCGGTCGCGATGAGGTGGGGAACTAGGTCTTTCTCTGTGGTCTGCACAGGGGATTCAGACATCCTTTCGTCTTGGGAGATGCAAGACGAGCCTGCATTCAAGTCACTGCAGGGATATCTGGCCTTATTTCGCGTCAGGGCATCGCAGTGTCCATTCCACTTGAGGCCGCAAAATCAGGTCCCTCTCACCTACCTAGAGCTGAGAGAAGCCTCCTCTTGAGGTGCTTGTGGTAAGGTGGTATTCCTCTGGAGTCGAAGCCAGGGACTAACCTCTCATCTCGAGTTGATTTTTCGTCCACGGAGCTCTTTCATGTTGCTACATTGACGTCAGGATCCCTCTAGCCTTGAAACAGTGTTCTTGGGGTTTCTATGGAGTGCCATCAAGGAAATCAAGGCTTCTTTCATGTGTGATGTGCAACACGGAATTGCTCTGCACGCAGTGCAGGGGAATCGGGCCTCATCTCGCGGCGAGGGGGAAGTCTCATGGTTTTTCTCGAGTTGCGGCGGGAACCTGGGGTATATTCTCGAGTTACGACGGGGATGGCCCTTCCACCCACGTGTTTGTTCAGCGACGTCAGGACTCCTGCCTAGTTGCGAGGGACAACTCGGGATTCTCCTCGAGGCTTGGCAGGGCAATTGGGACGCCTCTCCAGCTGAGGCGGGAGACCAAGGGTCCCTTTCCACGTGCCACAGGAATCCTGGGACTCCTATCAAGTTTCAGAGGAGTCAGGCATCGTCTCTTTTGGAGGCACTGATCTCTGCGTACCTCTGGAGTTTTCAAAGGATGTGAGGCCTCCGGTCGCGATGAGGTGGGGAACTAGGTCTTTCTCTGTGGTCTCCACAGGGGATTCAGACATCCTTTCGTCTTGGGAGATGCAAGACGAGCCTGCATTCAAGTCACTGCAGGGATATCCACCCTTATTTCGAGTCAGGGGTTCGTGGTGTCCATTCCACTTGAGGCCGCAAACTCAGGGTCCCTCTCACATACCTAGAGCTGAGAGAAGCCTCCTCTTGAGGTGCTTGTGGTAAGGTGGTATTCCTCTGGAGTCGAAGCCAGGGACTAACCCCTCATCTCGAGTTTATTTTTGGTCCACGGAGCTCTTTCGTGTTGCTACAGTGACCTCAGGATCCCTCTAGCCTTGAAACAGTGTTCTTGGGGTTTCTCTGGAGTGCCATCAAGGAAATCAAGGCTCCTTTCATGTGTGATGTGCAACACGGAATTGCTCTGAACGCACTGCAGGGGAATCGGGCCTCATCTCGCGGCGAGGGGTAAGTCTCATGATTTTTCTCGAGTTGCGGTGGGAACCTGGGGTATATTCTCGAGTTATGACGCGGATGGCCCTTCCACCCACGTGTTTGTTCAGCCACGTCAGGACTCCTGCCTAGTTGCGAGGGACAACTCGGGATTCTCCTCGAGGCTTGGCAGGGCAATTGGGACGCCTCTCCAGCTGAGGCGGGAGACCAAGGGTCCCTTTCCCCGTGCCACAGGAATCCTGGGACTCCTAAGAAGTTTCACGAGGAGTCAGGCATCGTCTCCTTTGGAGGCACTGATCTCCGCGTACCTCTGGAGTTTTCAAAGGATGGGAGGCCTCCGGTCGCGATGAGGTGGGGAACTAGTTCTTTCTCTGTGGTCTTCACAGGGGATTCAGACATCCTTTCGTCTTGGAAGATGCAAGGCGAGCCTGCATTCAAGTCATTGCACGGATATCCGGCCTTATTTCGAGTCAGGGCATCGCGGTGTCCATTCCACTTGAGGCCGCAAACTCAGGGTCCCTCTCACATAGCTAGAGCTGAGAGAAGCCTCCTCTTGAGGTGCTTGTGGTTAGGTGGTATTCCTCTGGAGTCGAAGCCAGGGACTAACCTCTCATCTCGAGTTGATTTTTGGTCCACGGAGCTCTTTCGTGTTGCTATAGTGACCTCAGAATCCCTCTAGCCTTGAAACAGTGTTCTTGGGGTTTCCCTGGAGTGCCATCAAGGAAATCAAGGCTCCTTTCATGTGTGATGTGCAACACCGAATTACTCTGCACGCAGTGCAGGGGAATCGGGCCTCATCTCGTGGCGAGGAGGAAGTCTCATGGTTTTTCTCGAGTTGCGGCGGGAACCTGGGGTATATTCTCGAGTTACGACGGGGATGGCCCTTCCACACACGTGTTTGTTCAGCGACGTCAGGACTCCTGCCTAGTTGCGAGGGACAACTCGGGATTCTCCTCGAGGCTTGGCAGGGCAATTGGGACGCCTCTCCACCTGAGGCGGAAGACCAAGGGTCCCTTTCCACGTGCCACAGGAATCCTGGGACTCCTATCAAGTTTCACGAGGAGTCAGGCATCGTCTCCTCTGGAGGCACTGATCTCCGCGTACCTCTGGAGTTTTCAAAGGATGTGAGGCCTCCGGTCGCGATGAAGTGGGGAACTAGGTCTTTCTCTGTGGTCTGCACAGGGGATTCAGACATCCTTTCGTCTTGGGAGATGCAAGACGAGCCTGCATTCAAGTCACTGCAGGGATATCTGGCCTTATTTTGCGTCAGGGCATCGCAGTGTCCATTCCACTTGAGGCCGCAAAATCAGGTCCCTCTCACATACCTAGAGCTGTGAGAAGCCTCCTCTTGAGGTGCTTGTGGTAAGGTGGTATTCCTCTGGAGTCGAAGCCAGGGACTAACCTCTCATCTCGAGTTGATTTTTCGTCCACGGAGCTCTTTCATGTTGCTACATTGACGTCAGGATCCCTCTAGCCTTGAAACAGTGTTCTTGGGGTTTCTCTGGAGTGCCATCAAGGAAATCAAGGCTTCTTTCATGTGTGATGTGCAACACGGAATTGCTCTGCACGCAGTGCAGGGGAATCGGGCCTCATTTTACGGCGAGGGGGAAATCTCATGGTTTTTCTCGAGTTGCGGCGGGAACCTGGGGTATATTCTCGAGTTACGACAGGGATGGCCCTTCCACCCACGTGTTTGTTCAGCGACGTCAGGACTCCTGCCTAGTTGCGAGGGACAACTCGGGATTCTCCTCGAGGCTTGGCAGGGCAATTGGGACGCCTCTCCAGCTGAGGTGGGAGACCAAGTGTCCTTTCCACGTGCCACAGGAATCCTGGGACTCCTATCAAGTTTCAGAGAGTCAGGCATCGTCTCTTTTGGAGGCACTGATCTCTGCGTACCTCTGGAGTTTTCAAAGGATGTGAGGCCTCCGGTCGCGATGAGGTGGGGAACTAGGTCTTTCTCTGTGGTCTCCACAGGGGATTCAGACATCCTTTCGTCTTGGGAGATGCAAGACGAGCCTGCATTCAAGTCACTGCAGGGATATCCACCCTTATTTCGAGTCAGGGCTTCGCGGTGTCCATTCCACTTGAGGCCGCAAACTCAGAGTCCGTCTCACATACCTAGAGCTGAGAGAAGCCTCCTCTTGAGGTGCTTGTGGTAAAGTGGTATTCCTCTGGAGTCGAAGCCAGAGACTAACCCCTCATCTCGAGTTTATTTTTGGTCCACGGAGCTCTTTCGTGTTGCTACAGTGACCTCAGGATCCCTCTAGCCTTGAAACAGTGTTCTTGGGGTTTCTCTGGAGTGCCATCAAGGAAATCAAGGCTCCTTTCATGTGTGATGTGCAACATGGAATTGCTCTGCTCGCAGTGCAGGGGAATCGGGCCTCATCTCGCGGCGAGGGGGAAGTCTCATGGTTTTTCTCGAGTTGCGGCATGAACCTGGGGTATATTCTCGAGTTACGACGGGGATGGCCCTTCCACCCACGTGTTTGTTCAGCGACGTCAGGACTCCTGCCTAGTTGCGAGGGACAACTCGGGATTCTCCTCGAGGCTTGGCAGGGCAATTGGGACGCCTCTCCAGCTGAGGTGGGAGACCAAGGGTCCTTTCCACGTGCCACAGTAATCCTGGGACTCCTATCAAGTTTCAGAGGAGTCAGGCATCGTCTCTTTTGGAGGCACTGATCTCTGCGTACCTCTGGAGTTTTCAGAGGATGTGAGGCCTTCGGTCGCGATGAGGTGGGGAACTAGGTCTTTCTCTGTGGTCTCCACAGGGGATTCAGACATCCTTTCGTCTTGGGAGATGCAAGACGAGCCTGCACTCAAGTCACTGCAGGGACATCCGGCCTTATATCGAGTCAGGGCATCGCAGTGTCCATTCCACTTGAGGCCGCAAACTCAGGGTCCCTCTCACATACCTAGAGCTGAGAGAAGCCTCCTCTTGAGGTGCTTGTGGTAAGGTGGTATTCCTCTGGATTTGAAGCCAGGGACTAACCTCTCATCTCGAGTTGATTTTTGGTCCACGGAGCTCTTTCGTGTTGCTACAATTACCTCAGGATCCCTCTAGCCTTGAAACAGTGTTCTTGGGGTTTCTCTGGAGTGCCATCAAGGAAATCAAGGCTCCTTTCCTGTGTGATGTGCAATACGGCATTGCTCTGCACGCAGTGCAGGGGAATCGGGCCTCATCTCGCGGCGAGGGGGAAGTCTCATGGTTTTTCTCGAGTTCGGCGTTAACCTGGGGTATATTCTCGAGTTACGACGGGGATGGCCCTTCCACACACGTGTTTGTTCAGCGACGTCAGGACTCCTGCCTAGTTGCGAGGGACAACTCGAGATTCTCCTCGAGGCTTGGCAGGGCAATTGGGACGCGTCTCCAGCTGAGGCGGGAGACCAAGCGTCCCTTTCCAAGTGCCACAGGAATCCTGGGACCCCTATCAAGTTTCACGAGTCAGGCATCGTCTCCTTTGGAGGCACTGATCTCCGCGTACCTCTGGAGTTTTCAAAGGATGTGAGGCCTCCGGTCGCTATGTGGTGGGGAACTATGTCTTTCTCTGTGGTCTCCACAGGGGATTCAGACATCCTTTCCTCTTGGGAGATGCAAGTAGAGCCTGCATTCAAGTCACTGCAGGGATATCCGGCCTTATTTCGAGTCAGGGCATCGCTGTGTCCATTCCACTTGAGCCCGCAAACTCAGGGTCCCTCTCACATACATAGAGCTGAGAGAAGCCTCCTCTTGAGGTGCTTGTGGTAAGGTGGTATTCCTCTGGAGTCGAAGCCAGGGACTAACCTCTCATCTCGAGTTGATTCTTGGTCCACGGAGCTCTTTCGTGTTGCTACAGTGACCTCAGGATCCCTCTAGCCTTGAAACAGTGTTCTTGGGGTTTCTCTGGAGTGCCATCAAGGAAATCAAGGCTTTTTTCATGTGTGATGTGCAACACGGAATTGCTCTGCACGCAATGCAGGGGAATCGGGCCTCATCTCGCTTCGAAAGGGAAGTCTCATGGTTTTTCTCAAGTTTCGGCGGGAACCTGGGGTATATTCTCGAGTTACGACGGGGATGGCCCTTCCACCCACGGGTTTGTTCAGCGACGTCTGGACTCCTGCCTAGTTGCGAGGGACAACTCGAGATTCTCCTCGAGGCTTGGTAGGGCAATTGGGACGCCTCTCCAGCTGAGGCGGGAGACCAAGGGTCCCTTTCCACCTGCCACAGGAATCCTGGGACTCCTATCAAATTTCATGAGGAGTCAGGCATCGTCTCCTTTGGAGGCACTGATCTCCGCGTACCTCTGAAGTTTTCAAAAGATGTGAGGCCTCCGGTCGTCATGAGGTGTGGAACTAGGTCTTTCTCTGTGGTCTCCACAGGGGATTCAGACATCCTTTCGTCTTGGGAGATGCAAGACGAGCCTGCATTCAAGTCACTGCAGGGATATCCGGCCTGATTTCGAGTCAGGGCATCGCAGTGTCCATTCCACTTGAGGCCGCAAAATCAGTTCCCTCTCACATACCTAGAGCTGAGAGAAGCCTCCTCTTGAGGTGCTTGTGGTAAGGTGGTATTCCTCTGGAGTCGAAGCCAGGGACTAACCTCTCATCTCGAGTTGATTTTTCGTCCACGGAGCTCTTTCATGTTGCTACATTGACGTCAGGATCCCTCTAGCCTTGAAACAGTGTTCTTGGGGTTTCTCTGGAGTGCCATCAAGGAAATCAAGGCTTCTTTCATGTGTGATGTGCAACACGGAATTGCTCTGCACGCAGTGCAGGGGAATCGGGCCTCATTTTACGGCGAGGGGGAAATCTCATGGTTTTTCTCGAGTTGCGGCGGGAACCTGGGGTATATTCTCGAGTTACGACGGGGATGGCCCTTCCACCCACGTGTTTATTCAGCGACGTCAGGACTCCTGCCTAGTTGCGAGGGACAACTCGGGATTCTCCTCGAGGCTTGGCAGGCCAATTGGGACGCCTCTCCAGCTGAGGTGGGAGACCAAGGGTCCTTTCCACGTGCCACAGGAATCCTGGGACTCCTATCAAGTTTCAGAGAGTCAGGCATCGTCTCTTTTGGAGGCACTGATCTCTGCGTACCTCTGGAGTTTTCAAAGGATGTGAGGCCTCCGGTCGCGATGAGGTGGGGAACTAGGTCTTTCTCTGTGGTCTCCACAGGGGATTCAGACATCCTTTCGTCTTGGGAGATGCAAGACGAGCCTGCATTCAAGTCACTGCAGGGATATCCACCCTTATTTCGAGTCAGGGCTTCGCGGTGTCCATTCCACTTGAGGCCGCAAACTCAGAGTCCCTCTCACATACATAGAGCTGAGAGAAGCCTCCTCTTGAGGTGCTTGTGGTAAAGTGGTATTCCTCTGGAGTCGAAGCCAGGGACTAACCCCTCATCTCGAGTTTATTTTTGGTCCACGGAGCTCTTTCGTGTTGCTACAGTGACCTCAGGATCCCTCTAGCCTTGAAACAGTGTTCTTGGGGTTTCTCTGGAGTGCCATCAAGGAAATCAAGGCTCCTTTCATGTGTGATGTGCAACATGGAATTGCTCTGCTCGCAGTGCAGGGTAATCGGGCCTCATCTCGCGGCGAGGGGGAAGTCTCATGGTTTTTCTCGAGTTGCGGCATGAACCTGGGGTATATTCTCGAGTTACGACGGGGATGGCCCTTCCAGCCACGTGTTTGTTCAGCGACGTCAGGACTCCTGCCTAGTTGCGAGGGACAACTCGGGATTCTCCTCGAGGCTTGGCAGGGCAATTGGGACGCCTCTCCAGCTGAGGTGGGAGACCAAGGGTCCTTTCCACGTGCCACAGTAATCCTGGGACTCCTATCAAGTTTCAGAGGAGTCAGGCATCGTCTCTTTTGGAGGCACTGATCTCTGCGTACCTCTGGAGTTTTCAGAGGATGTGAGGCCTTCGGTCGCGATGAGGTGGGGAACTAGGTCTTTCTCTGTGGTCTCCACAGGGGATTCAGACATCCTTTCGTCTTGGGAGATGCAAGACGAGCCTGCACTCAAGTCACTGCAGGGACATCCGGCCTTATATCGAGTCAGGGCATCGCAGTGTCCATTCCACTTGAGGCCGCAAACTCAGGGTCCCTCTCACATACCTAGAGCTGAGAGAAGCCTCCTCTTGAGGTGCTTGTGGTAAGGTGGTATTCCTCTGGATTTGAAGCCAGGGACTAACCTCTCATCTCGAGTTGATTTTTGGTCCACGGAGCTCTTTCGTGTTGCTACAATTACCTCAGGATCCCTCTAGCCTTGAAACAGTGTTCTTGGGGTTTCTCTGGAGTGCCATCAAGGAAATCAAGGCTCCTTTCCTGTGTGATGTGCAATACGGCATTGCTCTGCACGCAGTGCAGGGGAATCGGGCCTCATCTCGCGGCGAGGGGGAAGTCTCATGGTTTTTCTCGAGTTCGGCGTTAACCTGGGGTATATTCTCGAGTTACGACGGGGATGGCCCTTCCACACACGTGTTTGTTCAGCGACGTCAGGACTCCTGCCTAGTTGCGAGGGACAACTCGAGATTCTCCTCGAGGCTTGGCAGGGCAATTGGGACGCGTCTCCAGCTGAGGCGGGAGACCAAGCGTCCCTTTCCAAGTGCCACAGGAATCCTGGGACCCCTATCAAGTTTCACGAGTCAGGCATCGTCTCCTTTGGAGGCACTGATCTCCGCGTACCTCTGGAGTTTTCAAAGGATGTGAGGCCTCCGGTCGCTATGTGGTGGGGAACTATGTCTTTCTCTGTGGTCTCCACAGGGGATTCAGACATCCTTTCCTCTTGGGAGATGCAAGTAGAGCCTGCATTCAAGTCACTGCAGGGATATCCGGCCTTATTTCGAGTCAGGGCATCGCTGTGTCCATTTCACTTGAGCCCGCAAACTCAGGGTCCCTCTCACATACATAGAGCTGAGAGAAGCCTCCTCTTGAGGTGCTTGTGGTAAGGTGGTATTCCTCTGGAGTCGAAGCCAGGGACTAACCTCTCATCTCGAGTTGATTCTTGGTCCACGGAGCTCTTTCGTGTTGCTACAGTGACCTCAGGATCCCTCTAGCCTTGAAACAGTGTTCTTGGGGTTTCTCTGGAGTGCCATCAAGGAAATCAAGGCTTTTTTCATGTGTGATGTGCAACACGGAATTGCTCTGCACGCAATGCAGGGGAATCGGGCCTCATCTCGCTTCGAAAGGGAAGTCTCATGGTTTTTCTCAAGTTGCGGCGGGAACCTGGGGTATATTCTCGAGTTACGACGGGGATGGCCCTTCCACCCACGGGTTTGTTCAGCGACGTCTGGACTCCTGCCTAGTTGCGAGGGACAACTCGAGATTCTCCTCGAGGCTTGGTAGGGCAATTGGGACGCCTCTCCAGCTGAGGCGGGAGACCAAGGGTCCCTTTCCACCTGCCACAGGAATCCTGGGACTCCTATCAAATTTCATGAGGAGTCAGGCATCGTCTCCTTTGGAGGCACTGATCTCCGCGTACCTCTGAAGTTTTCAAAAGATGTGAGGCCTCCGGTCGTGATGAGGTGTGGAACTAGGTCTTTCTCTGTGGTCTCCACAGGGGATTCAGACATCCTTTCGTCTTGGGAGATGCAAGACGAGCCTGCATTCAAGTCACTGCAGGGATATCCGGCCTTATTTCGAGACAGAGCTTCGCGGTGTCCATTCCACTTGAGGCCGCAAACTCAGGATACCTCTCACATACATAGAGCTGAGAGAAGCCTCCTCTTGAGGTGCTTGTGGTAAGGTGGTATTCCTCTGGAGTCGAATCCAGGGACTAACCTCTGATCTCGAGGTGATTTTTGGTCAACGGAGCTCTTTCGTTTTGCTACAGTGACCTCAGATTCCCTCTAGCCTTGAAACAGTGTTCTTGGGGTTTCTCTGGAGTGCCATCAAGGAAATCAAGGCTCCTTTCATGTTTGATGTGCAAAACGGAATTGCTCTTCATGCAGAGCAGGAGAATCGAGCCTCATCTCGCGGCGAGGGGGAAGTCTCATGGTTTTTCTCGAGTTGCGGTTGGAACCTGGGGTATATTCTCGAGTTATGACGGGGATGGCCCTTCCACCCACGTGTTTGTTCAGCGACGTCAGGACTCCTGCCTAGTTGCGAGGGACAACTCGGGATTCTCCTCGAGGCTTAGCAAGGCAATTGGGACGCCTCTCCAGCTGAGGCAGGAGACCAAGAGTCCCTTTCCACGTGCCACAGGAATTCTGGGACTCCTATCAAGTTTCATGAGGAGTCAGGCATCGTCTCCTTTGGAGGCACTGAATTCCGCATACCTCTGGAGTTTTCAAAGGATGTGAGGCCTCCAGTCGGGATGAGGTGGGGAACTAGTTCTTTCTTTGTGGTCTCCACAGGGGATTCAGACATCCTTTCATCTTGGGAGATGCAAGACGAGCCTGCACTCAAGTCACTGCAGGGACATCCGGCCTTATATCGAGTCAGGGCATCGCAGTGTCCATTCCACTTGAGGCCGCAAACTCAGGGTCCCTCTCACATACCTAGAGCTGAGAGAAGCCTCCTCTTGAGGTGCTTGTGGTAAGGTGGTATTCCTCTGGATTTGAAGCCAGGGACTAACCTCTCATCTCGAGTTGATTTTTGGTGCACGGAGCTCTTTCGTGTTGCTACAATTACCTCAGGATCCCGCTAGCCTTGAAACAGTGTTCTTGGGGTTTCTCTGGAGTGCCATCAAGGAAATCACGGTTTTTTCATGTGTGATGTGCAACACGGAATTGCTCTGCATGCAGAGCAGGAGAATCGAGCCTCATCTTGCAGCGAGGGGGAAGTCTCATGGTTTTTCTCGAGTTGCGGCGGGAACCTGGGGTATATTCTCGAGTTATGACGGGGATGGCCCTTCCACCCACTTGTTTGTTCAGCGACGTCAGGACTCCTGCCTAGTTGCGAGGGACAACTCGGGATTCTCCTCGAGGCTTAGCAGGGCAATTGGGACCCCTCTCCAGCTGAGGCAGGAGACCAAGAGTCCCTTTCCACGTGCCACAGGAATCCTGGGACTCCTATCAAGTTTCATGAGGAGTCAGGCATCGTCTCCTTTGGAGGCACTGATTTCCGCGTACCTCTGGAGTTTTCAAAGGATGTGAGGCCTCCGGTCGCGATGAGGTGGGGAACTAGGTCTTTCTCTGTGGTCTCCACAGGGGATTCAGACATCCTTTCGTCTTGGGAGATGCAAGACGAGCCTGCATTCAAGTCACTGCAGGGATATCCACCCTTATTTCGAGTCAGGGCTTCGCGGTGTCCATTCCACTTGAGGCCGCAAACTCAGAGTCCGTCTCACATACCTAGAGCTGAGAGAAGCCTCCTCTTGAGGTGCTTGTGGTAAAGTGGTATTCCTCTGGAGTCGAAGCCAGAGACTAACCCCTCATCTCGAGTTTATTTTTGGTCCACGGAGCTCTTTCGTGTTGCTACAGTGACCTCAGGATCCCTCTAGCCTTGAAACAGTGTTCTTGGGGTTTCTCTGGAGTGCCATCAAGGAAATCAAGGCTCCTTTCATGTGTGATGTGCAACATGGAATTGCTCTGCTCGCAGTGCAGGGGAATCGGGCCTCATCTCGCGGCGAGGGGGAAGTCTCATGGTTTTTCTCGAGTTGCGGCATGAACCTGGGGTATATTCTCGAGTTACGACGGGGATGGCCCTTCCACCCACGTGTTTGTTCAGCGACGTCAGGACTCCTGCCTAGTTGCGAGGGACAACTCGGGATTCTCCTCGAGGCTTGGCAGGGCAATTGGGACGCCTCTCCAGCTGAGGTGGGAGACCAAGGGTCCTTTCCACGTGCCACAGTAATCCTGGGACTCCTATCAAGTTTCAGAGGAGTCAGGCATCGTCTCTTTTGGAGGCACTGATCTCTGCGTACCTCTGGAGTTTTCAGAGGATGTGAGGCCTTCGGTCGCGATGAGGTGGGGAACTAGGTCTTTCTCTGTGGTCTCCACAGGGGATTCAGACATCCTTTCGTCTTGGGAGATGCAAGACGAGCCTGCACTCAAGTCACTGCAGGGACATCCGGCCTTATATCGAGTCAGGGCATCGCAGTGTCCATTCCACTTGAGGCCGCAAACTCAGGGTCCCTCTCACATACCTAGAGCTGAGAGAAGCCTCCTCTTGAGGTGCTTGTGGTAAGGTGGTATTCCTCTGGATTTGAAGCCAGGGACTAACCTCTCATCTCGAGTTGATTTTTGGTCCACGGAGCTCTTTCGTGTTGCTACAATTACCTCAGGATCCCTCTAGCCTTGAAACAGTGTTCTTGGGGTTTCTCTGGAGTGCCATCAAGGAAATCAAGGCTCCTTTCCTGTGTGATGTGCAATACGGCATTGCTCTGCACGCAGTGCAGGGGAATCGGGCCTCATCTCGCGGCGAGGGGGAAGTCTCATGGTTTTTCTCGAGTTCGGCGTTAACCTGGGGTATATTCTCGAGTTACGACGGGGATGGCCCTTCCACACACGTGTTTGTTCAGCGACGTCAGGACTCCTGCCTAGTTGCGAGGGACAACTCGAGATTCTCCTCGAGGCTTGGCAGGGCAATTGGGACGCGTCTCCAGCTGAGGCGGGAGACCAAGCGTCCCTTTCCAAGTGCCACAGGAATCCTGGGACCCCTATCAAGTTTCACGAGTCAGGCATCGTCTCCTTTGGAGGCACTGATCTCCGCGTACCTCTGGAGTTTTCAAAGGATGTGAGGCCTCCGGTCGCTATGTGGTGGGGAACTATGTCTTTCTCTGTGGTCTCCACAGGGGATTCAGACATCCTTTCCTCTTGGGAGATGCAAGTAGAGCCTGCATTCAAGTCACTGCAGGGATATCCGGCCTTATTTCGAGTCAGGGCATCGCTGTGTCCATTCCACTTGAGCCCGCAAACTCAGGGTCCCTCTCACATACATAGAGCTGAGAGAAGCCTCCTCTTGAGGTGCTTGTGGTAAGGTGGTATTCCTCTGGAGTCGAAGCCAGGGACTAACCTCTCATCTCGAGTTGATTCTTGGTCCACGGAGCTCTTTCGTGTTGCTACAGTGACCTCAGGATCCCTCTAGCCTTGAAACAGTGTTCTTGGGGTTTCTCTGGAGTGCCATCAAGGAAATCAAGGCTTTTTTCATGTGTGATGTGCAACACGGAATTGCTCTGCACGCAATGCAGGGGAATCGGGCCTCGTCTCGCTTCGAAAGGGAAGTCTCATGGTTTTTCTCAAGTTTCGGCGGGAACCTGGGGTATATTCTCGAGTTACGACGGGGATGGCCCTTCCACCCACGGGTTTGTTCAGCGACGTCTGGACTCCTGCCTAGTTGCGAGGGACAACTCGAGATTCTCCTCGAGGCTTGGTAGGGCAATTGGGACGCCTCTCCAGCTGAGGCGGGAGACCAAGGGTCCCTTTCCACCTGCCACAGGAATCCTGGGACTCCTATCAAATTTCATGAGGAGTCAGGCATCGTCTCCTTTGGAGGCACTGATCTCCGCGTACCTCTGAAGTTTTCAAAAGATGTGAGGCCTCCGGTCGTGATGAGGTGTGGAACTAGGTCTTTCTCTGTGGTCTCCACAGGGGATTCAGACATCCTTTCGTCTTGGGAGATGCAAGACGAGCCTGCATTCAAGTCACTGCAGGGATATCCGGCCTGATTTCGAGTCAGGGCATCGCAGTGTCCATTCCACTTGAGGCCGCAAAATCAGTTCCCTCTCACATACCTAGAGCTGAGAGAAGCCTCCTCTTGAGGTGCTTGTGGTAAGGTGGTATTCCTCTGGAGTCGAAGCCAGGGACTAACCTCTCATCTCGAGTTGATTTTTCGTCCACGGAGCTCTTTCATGTTGCTACATTGACGTCAGGATCCCTCTAGCCTTGAAACAGTGTTCTTGGGGTTTCTCTGGAGTGCCATCAAGGAAATCAAGGCTTCTTTCATGTGTGATGTGCAACACGGAATTGCTCTGCACGCAGTGCAGGGGAATCGGGCCTCATTTTACGGCGAGGGGGAAATCTCATGGTTTTTCTCGAGTTGCGGCGGGAACCTGGGGTATATTCTCGAGTTACGACGGGGATGGCCCTTCCACCCACGTGTTTATTCAGCGACGTCAGGACTCCTGCCTAGTTGCGAGGGACAACTCGGGATTCTCCTCGAGGCTTGGCAGGCCAATTGGGACGCCTCTCCAGCTGAGGTGGGAGACCAAGGGTCCTTTCCACGTGCCACAGGAATCCTGGGACTCCTATCAAGTTTCAGAGAGTCAGGCATCGTCTCTTTTGGAGGCACTGATCTCTGCGTACCTCTGGAGTTTTCAAAGGATGTGAGGCCTCCGGTCGCGATGAGGTGGGGAACTAGGTCTTTCTCTGTGGTCTCCACAGGGGATTCAGACATCCTTTCGTCTTGGGAGATGCAAGACGAGCCTGCATTCAAGTCACTGCAGGGATATCCACCCTTATTTCGAGTCAGGGCTTCGCGGTGTCCATTCCACTTGAGGCCGCAAACTCAGAGTCCCTCTCACATACATAGAGCTGAGAGAAGCCTCCTCTTGAGGTGCTTGTGGTAAAGTGGTATTCCTCTGGAGTCGAAGCCAGGGACTAACCCCTCATCTCGAGTTTATTTTTGGTCCACGGAGCTCTTTCGTGTTGCTACAGTGACCTCAGGATCCCTCTAGCCTTGAAACAGTGTTCTTGGGGTTTCTCTGGAGTGCCATCAAGGAAATCAAGGCTCCTTTCATGTGTGATGTGCAACATGGAATTGCTCTGCTCGCAGTGCAGGGTAATCGGGCCTCATCTCGCGGCGAGGGGGAAGTCTCATGGTTTTTCTCGAGTTGCGGCATGAACCTGGGGTATATTCTCGAGTTACGACGGGGATGGCCCTTCCAGCCACGTGTTTGTTCAGCGACGTCAGGACTCCTGCCTAGTTGCGAGGGACAACTCGGGATTCTCCTCGAGGCTTGGCAGGGCAATTGGGACGCCTCTCCAGCTGAGGTGGGAGACCAAGGGTCCTTTCCACGTGCCACAGTAATCCTGGGACTCCTATCAAGTTTCAGAGGAGTCAGGCATCGTCTCTTTTGGAGGCACTGATCTCTGCGTACCTCTGGAGTTTTCAGAGGATGTGAGGCCTTCGGTCGCGATGAGGTGGGGAACTAGGTCTTTCTCTGTGGTCTCCACAGGGGATTCAGACATCCTTTCGTCTTGGGAGATGCAAGACGAGCCTGCACTCAAGTCACTGCAGGGACATCCGGCCTTATATCGAGTCAGGGCATCGCAGTGTCCATTCCACTTGAGGCCGCAAACTCAGGGTCCCTCTCACATACCTAGAGCTGAGAGAAGCCTCCTCTTGAGGTGCTTGTGGTAAGGTGGTATTCCTCTGGATTTGAAGCCAGGGACTAACCTCTCATCTCGAGTTGATTTTTGGTCCACGGAGCTCTTTCGTGTTGCTACAATTACCTCAGGATCCCTCTAGCCTTGAAACAGTGTTCTTGGGGTTTCTCTGGAGTGCCATCAAGGAAATCAAGGCTCCTTTCCTGTGTGATGTGCAATACGGCATTGCTCTGCACGCAGTGCAGGGGAATCGGGCCTCATCTCGCGGCGAGGGGGAAGTCTCATGGTTTTTCTCGAGTTCGGCGTTAACCTGGGGTATATTCTCGAGTTACGACGGGGATGGCCCTTCCACACACGTGTTTGTTCAGCGACGTCAGGACTCCTGCCTAGTTGCGAGGGACAACTCGAGATTCTCCTCGAGGCTTGGCAGGGCAATTGGGACGCGTCTCCAGCTGAGGCGGGAGACCAAGCGTCCCTTTCCAAGTGCCACAGGAATCCTGGGACCCCTATCAAGTTTCACGAGTCAGGCATCGTCTCCTTTGGAGGCACTGATCTCCGCGTACCTCTGGAGTTTTCAAAGGATGTGAGGCCTCCGGTCGCTATGTGGTGGGGAACTATGTCTTTCTCTGTGGTCTCCACAGGGGATTCAGACATCCTTTCCTCTTGGGAGATGCAAGTAGAGCCTGCATTCAAGTCACTGCAGGGATATCCGGCCTTATTTCGAGTCAGGGCATCGCTGTGTCCATTTCACTTGAGCCCGCAAACTCAGGGTCCCTCTCACATACATAGAGCTGAGAGAAGCCTCCTCTTGAGGTGCTTGTGGTAAGGTGGTATTCCTCTGGAGTCGAAGCCAGGGACTAACCTCTCATCTCGAGTTGATTCTTGGTCCACGGAGCTCTTTCGTGTTGCTACAGTGACCTCAGGATCCCTCTAGCCTTGAAACAGTGTTCTTGGGGTTTCTCTGGAGTGCCATCAAGGAAATCAAGGCTTTTTTCATGTGTGATGTGCAACACGGAATTGCTCTGCACGCAATGCAGGGGAATCGGGCCTCATCTCGCTTCGAAAGGGAAGTCTCATGGTTTTTCTCAAGTTGCGGCGGGAACCTGGGGTATATTCTCGAGTTACGACGGGGATGGCCCTTCCTCCCACGGGTTTGTTCAGCGACGTCTGGACTCCTGCCTAGTTGCGAGGGACAACTCGAGATTCTCCTCGAGGCTTGGTAGGGCAATTGGGACGCCTCTCCAGCTGAGGCGGGAGACCAAGGGTCCCTTTCCACCTGCCACAGGAATCCTGGGACTCCTATCAAATTTCATGAGGAGTCAGGCATCGTCTCCTTTGGAGGCACTGATCTCCGCGTACCTCTGAAGTTTTCAAAAGATGTGAGGCCTCCGGTCGTGATGAGGTGTGGAACTAGGTCTTTCTCTGTGGTCTCCACAGGGGATTCAGACATCCTTTCGTCTTGGGAGATGCAAGACGAGCCGGCATTCAAGTCACTGCAGGGATATCCGGCCTTATTTCGAGACAGAGCTTCGCGGTGTCCATTCCACTTGAGGCCGCAAACTCAGGATACCTCTCACATACATAGAGCTGAGAGAAGCCTCCTCTTGAGGTGCTTGTGGTAAGGTGGTATTCCTCTGGAGTCGAATCCAGGGACTAACCTCTGATCTCGAGGTGATTTTTGGTCAACGGAGCTCTTTCGTTTTGCTACAGTGACCTCAGATTCCCTCTAGCCTTGAAACAGTGTTCTTGGGGTTTCTCTGGAGTGCCATCAAGGAAATCAAGGCTCCTTTCATGTTTGATGTGCAAAACGGAATTGCTCTTCATGCAGAGCAGGAGAATCGAGCCTCATCTCGCGGCGAGGGGGAAGTCTCATGGTTTTTCTCGAGTTGCGGTTGGAACCTGGGGTATATTCTCGAGTTATGACGGGGATGGCCCTTCCACCCACGTGTTTGTTCAGCGACGTCAGGACTCCTGCCTAGTTGCGAGGGACAACTCGGGATTCTCCTCGAGGCTTAGCAAGGCAATTGGGACGCCTCTCCAGCTGAGGCAGGAGACCAAGAGTCCCTTTCCACGTGCCACAGGAATTCTGGGACTCCTATCAAGTTTCATGAGGAGTCAGGCATCGTCTCCTTTGGAGGCACTGAATTCCGCATACCTCTGGAGTTTTCAAAGGATGTGAGGCCTCCAGTCGGGATGAGGTGGGGAACTAGTTCTTTCTTTGTGGTCTCCACAGGGGATTCAGACATCCTTTCATCTTGGGAGATGCAAGACGAGCCTGCACTCAAGTCACTGCAGGGACATCCGGCCTTATATCGAGTCAGGGCATCGCAGTGTCCATTCCACTTGAGGCCGCAAACTCAGGGTCCCTCTCACATACCTAGAGCTGAGAGAAGCCTCCTCTTGAGGTGCTTGTGGTAAGGTGGTATTCCTCTGGATTTGAAGCCAGGGACTAACCTCTCATCTCGAGTTGATTTTTGGTGCACGGAGCTCTTTCGTGTTGCTACAATTACCTCAGGATCCCGCTAGCCTTGAAACAGTGTTCTTGGGGTTTCTCTGGAGTGCCATCAAGGAAATCACGGTTTTTTCATGTGTGATGTGCAACACGGAATTGCTCTGCATGCAGAGCAGGAGAATCGAGCCTCATCTTGCAGCGAGGGGGAAGTCTCATGGTTTTTCTCGAGTTGCGGCGGGAACCTGGGGTATATTCTCGAGTTATGACGGGGATGGCCCTTCCACCCACTTGTTTGTTCAGCGACGTCAGGACTCCTGCCTAGTTGCGAGGGACAACTCGGGATTCTCCTCGAGGCTTAGCAGGGCAATTGGGACCCCTCTCCAGCTGAGGCAGGAGACCAAGAGTCCCTTTCCACGTGCCACAGGAATCCTGGGACTCCTATCAAGTTTCATGAGGAGTCAGGCATCGTCTCCTTTGGAGGCACTGATTTCCGCGTACCTCTGGAGTTTTCAAAGGATGTGAGGCCTCCGGTCGCGATGAGGTGGGGAACTAGGTCTTTCTCTGTGGTCTCCACAGGGGAATCAGACATCCTTTCGTCTTGGGAGATGCAAGACGAGCCTGCATTCAAGTCACTGCAGGGATATCCGACCTTATTTCGAGTCAGGGCATCGCGGTGTCCATTCCACTTGAGGCCGCAAACTCAGGGTCCCTCTCACATACATAGAGCTGAGAGAAGCCTCCTCTTGAGGTGCTTGTGGAAAGGAGGTATTCCTCTAGATTCGAAGCCAGGGACTAACCTCTCATCTCGAGTTGATTTTTGGTCCACGGAGTTCTTTCGTGTTGCTACAGTGAACTCAGGATCCCTCGAGCCTTGAAACAGTGTTCTTGGGGTTTCTCTGGAGTCCCATCAAGGAAATCAAGGCTCCTTTCATGTGTGATGTGCAACACGGAATTGCTCTGCACGCAGTGCAGGGGAATCTGGCCCCATTTCGCGGCGAAGGGGAAGTCTCATGGTTTTTCTCGAGTTGCGGCGGGAACATGGGGTATATTCTCGAGTTACGACGGGGATGGCCCTTCCACACACGTGTTTGTTCAGCGACGTCAGGACTCCTGCCTAGTTGCGAGGGACAACTCGGGATTCTCCTCGAGGCTTGGCAGGGCTATTGGGACGCCTCTCCAGCTGAGGTGGGAGACCAAGAGTCCCTTTCCACGTGCCACAGGAATCCTGGGACTCCTATCAAGTTTCACAAGGAGTCAGGCATCGTCTCTTTTGTAGGCACTAATCTCCGCGTACCTCTGGAATTTTCAAAGGATGTGAGGCCTCCGGTCGCGATGAGGTGGGGAACTAGGTCTTTTTCTGTGGTCTACACAGGGGATTCAGACATCATTTCGTCTTGGGAGATGCAAGACGAGCCTGCATTCAAGTCACTGCAGGGATATCCAGCCTTATTTCGAGTCAGGGCATCGCGGTGTCTATTCCACTTGAGGCCGCAAACTCAGGGTCCCTCTCACATACCTAGAGCTGAGAGAATCCTCCTCTTGAGGTGCTTTTGGTAAGGTGGTATTCCTGTGGAGTCGAACCCATGGACTAACCTCTCATCTCGATTTGATTTTTGGTCCACGTAGCTCTTTCATGTGGCTACAGTGACCTCAGGATCCCTCTAGCATTAAAACAGTGTTCTTGGGGTTTCTCTGCAGTGCCATCAAGGAAAGCAAGGCTCCTTTCATGTGTGATGTGCAACACGGCATTGCTCTGCACGCAGTGCAGGGGAATCGGGCCTCATCTCGCGGCGAGGGGGAAGTCTCATGGTTTTTCTCGAGTTGTGGCGGGAACCTGGGGTATATTCTCGAGTTACGATGGGGATGGCCCTTCCACCCACGTGTTTGTTTAGTGATGTCAGGACTCCTGCCTAGTTGCGAGGGACAACTCGGGATTCTCCTCGAGGCTTGGCAGGGCAATTGGGACGCCTCTCCAGCTGAGGCGGGAGACCAAGGGTCCCTTTCCACGTGCCACAGGAATCCTGGGACTCCTATCAAGTTTCACGAGGAGTCAGGCATCGTCTCCTTTGGAGGCACTGATCTCCGCGTACCTCTGAAGTTTTCAAAGAATGTGAGGCCTCCGGTCGCGATGAGGTGGGGAAATAGTTCTTTCTCTGTGGTCTCAAAAGGGGAATCAGATATCCTTTCATCTTGGGAGATGCAAGACGAGCCTGCATTCAAGTCACTGCAGGGATATCCGGGCTTATTTCGATTCAGGGCATTGCGGTGTCCATTCCACTTGAGGCCGCAAACTCAGGGTCCCTCTCACATACATAGAGCTGAGAGAAGCCTCCTCTTGAGGTGCTTGTAGTAAGGTGGTATTCCTCTGGAGTCGAAGCCAGGGACTAACCTCTCATCTCGAGTTGATTTTTGGTCCACGGAGCTCTTTCATGTTGCTACAGTGACCTCAGGATCCCGCTAGCCTTGAAACAGTGTTCTTGGGGTTTCTCTGGAGTGCCATCAAGGAAATCACGGTTTTTTCATGTGTGATGTGCAACACGGAATTGCTCTGCACGCAGTGCAGGGGAATCGGGCCTCATCTCGCGGTGAGGGGGAAGTCTCATGGTTTTTCTCGAGTTGCGGCGGGAACCTGGGGTATATTCTCGAGTTACGACGGGGATGGCCCTTCCACCCACGTGTTTGTTCAGCGACGTCAGGACTCCTGCCTAGTTGCGAGGGACAACTCGGGATTCTCCTCGAGGCTTGGTAGGGCAATTGGAACGCCTCTCCAGCTGCGGCGGGAGACCAAGGGTCCCTTTCCACGTGCCACAGTAATCCTGGGACTCCTATCAGTTTCACGAGGAGTCAGGCATCGTCTCCTTTGGAGGAACTGATCTCCGCGTACCTCTGGAGTTTTCAAAGGATGTGAGGCCTCCGGTCGCGATGAGGTGGGGAACTAGGTCTTTCTCTGTGGTCTCCACAGGGGATTCAGACATCCTTTTGTCTTGGGAGATGCAAGACGAGCCTGCATTCAAGTCACTGCAGCGATATCCGACCTTATTTCGAGTCAGGGCATCGCGGTGTCCATTCCACTTGAGGCCGCAAACTCAGGGTCCCTCTCACATACATAGAGCTGAGAGAAGCCTCCTCTTGAGGTGCTTGTGGTAAGGTGGTAATCCTCTGGAGTCGAAGCCAGGGACTAACCTCTCATCTCGAGTTGATTTTTGGTCCACGGAGCTCTTTCATGTTGCTACAGTGACCTCAGGATCCCGCTAGCCTTGAAACAGTGTTCTTGGGGTTTCTCTGGAGTGCCATCAAGGAAATCAAGGCTCCTTTCATGTGTGATGTGCAACATGGAGTTGCTCTGCACGCAGTGCAGGGGAATCGGGCCTCATCTCGCGGCGAGGGGGAAGTCTGATGGTTTTTCCCGAGTTGCGGCGGGAACCTGGGGTATATTCTCGAGTTACGACGGGGATGGCCCTTCCAGCCACGTGTTTGTTCAGCGACGTCAGGACTCCTGCCTAGTTGCGAGGGACAACTCGGGATTCTCCTCGAGGCTTGGCAGGGCAATTGGGACGCCTCTCCAGCTGAGGCGGGAGACCAAGCGTCCCATTCCACGTGCCACAGGAATCCTGGGACTCCTATCAAGTTTCACGAGGAGTCAGGCATCGTCTCTTTTGGAGGCACTAATCTCCGCGTACCTCTGGAGTTTTCAAAGGATGTGAGGCCTCCGGTCGCGATGAGGTGGGGAACTAGGTCTTTTTCTGTGGTCTACACAGGGGATTCAAACATCCTTTCATCTTGGGAGATGCAAGACGAGCCGGCATTCATGTCACTGCAGGGATATCCGGCCTTATTTCGAGTCAGGGTATCACGGTGTCCATTCCACTTGAGGCCGCAAACTCAGGGTCCCTCTCACATACCTAGAGCTGAGAGAAGCCTCCTCTTGAGGTGCTTGTGGTAAGGAGGTATTACTCTGGAGTCGAAGCCAGGGACTAACCTCTCATCTCGAGTTGATTTTTGGTCCACGGAGCTCTTTCATGTTGCTACAGTGACCTCAGGATCCCGCTAGCCTTGAAACAGTGTTCTTGGGGTTTCTCTGGAGTGCCATCAAGGAAATCAAGGCTCCTTTCATGTGTGATGTGCAACACGGAATTGTTCTGCACGCAGTGCAGGTGAATCGGGCCTCATCTCGCGGCGAGGGGGAAGTCTGATGGTTTTTCCGGAGTTGCGGCGGGAACCTGGGGTATATTCTCGAGTTGCGACGGGGATGGCCCTTCCAGCCACGTGTTTGTTCAGCGACGTCAGGACTCCTGCCTAGTTGCGAGGGACAACTCGGGATTCTCCTCGAGGCTTGGCAGGGCAATTGGGACGCCTCTCCAGATGAGGTGGGAGACCAAGGGTCCCTTTCCACGTGCCACAGGAATCCTGGGACTCCTATCAAGTTTCATGAGGAGTCAGGCATCGTCTCCTTTGGAGGCACTGATCTCCGCGTACCTCTGAAGTTTTCAAAGGATGTGAGACCTCCGGTCGCGATGAGGTGGGGAACTAGTTCTTTCTCTGTGGTCTCCACAGGGGATTCAGACATCCTTTCGTCTTGGGAGATGCAAGACGAGCCTGCATTCAAGTCACTGCAGGGATATCCGGCCTTATTTCGAGTCAGGGCATCGCGGTGTCCATTCCACTTGAGCCCGCAAACTCAGGGTCCCTCTCACATACATAGAGCTGAGAGAAGCCTCCTCTTGAGGTGCTTGTGGTAAGGTGGTATTCCCCTGGAGTCTAAGCCAGGGATTAACCTCTCATCTCGAGTTGATTCTTGGTCCACGGAGCTCTTTCGTGTTGCTACAGTGACCTCAGGATCCCTCTAGCCTTGAAACAGTGTTCTTGGGGTTTCTCTGGAGTGCTATCAAGGAAATCAAGGTTTTTTCATGTGTGATGTGCAACACGGAATTACTCTGCACGCAGTGCAGGGGAATCGGGCCTCATCTCGCGGCGAGGCGGAAGTCTCATGGTTTTTCTCGAGTTGCGGCGGGAACCTGGGGTATATTCTCGAGTTACGACGGGGATGGCCCTTCCACCCACGTGTTTGTTCAGCGACGTAAGGACTCCTGCCTAGTTGCGAGGGACAACTCGGGATTCTCCTCGAGGCTTGGCAGGGCAATTGGGACGCCTCTCCAGATGAGGCGGGAGACCAAGGGTCCCTTTCCACGTGCCACAGGAATCCTGGGACTCCTATCAGTTTCACGAGGAGTCAGGCATCGTCTCCTTTGGAGGTACTGATCTCCGCGTACCTCTGGAGTTTTCAAAGGATGTGAGGCCTCCGGTCGCGATTAGGTGGGGAACTAGGTCTTTCTCTGTGGTCTCCACAGGGGATTCAGACATCCTTTCGTCTTGGGAGATGCAAGACGAGACTGCATTCAAGTCACAGCAGGGATATCCGGCCTTATTTCGAGTCAGGGCATCACGGTGTCCATTCCACTTGAGGCCACAAACTGAGGGTCCCTCTCAGATTCCCAGAGCTGAGAGAAGCCTCCTCTTGAGGTGCTTGTGGTCAGGTGGTGTTCCCCTGGAGTCGAAGTCAGGGACTAACCTCTCATCTCGAGTTGATTTTTGGTCCACGGAGCTCTTTCGTGTTGCTACAGTGACCTCAGCATCCGTCTAGCCTAGAAACAGTGTTCTTGGGGTTTCTCTGGAGTGTCATCAAGGAAATCAAGGCTCCTTTCATGTGTGATGTGCAACACGGAATTGCTCTGCACGCAGTGCAGGGGAATCGGGCCTCATCTCGCGGCGAGGGGGAAGTCTGATGGTTTTTCCCGAGTTGCGGCGGGAACCTGGGGTATATTCTCGAGTTACGACGGGGATGGCCCTTCCAGCCACGTGTTTGTTCAGCGACGTCAGGACTCCTGCCTAGTTGCGAGGGACAACTCGGGATTCTCCTCGAGGCTTGGCAGGGCAATTGGGACGCCTCTCCAGCTGAGGCGGGAGACCAAGGGTCCCATTCCACGTGCCACAGGAATCCTGGGACTCCTATCAAGTTTCACGAGGAGTCAGGCATCGTCTCTTTTGGAGGCACTAATCTCCGCGTACCTCTGGAGTTTTCAAAGGATGTGACGCCTCCGGTCGCGATGAGGTGGGGAACTAGGTCTTTTTCTGTGGTATACACAGGGGATTCAAACATCCTTTCATCTTGGGAGATGCAAGACGAGCCGGCATTCATGTCACTGCAGGGATATCCGGCCTTATTTCGAGTCAGGGTATCACGGTGTCCATTCCACTTGAGGCCGCAAACTCAGGGTCCCTCTCACATACCTAGAGCTGAGAGAAGCCTCCTCTTGAGGTGCTTGTGGTAAGGAGGTATTACTCTGGAGTCGAAGCCAGGGACTAACCTCTCATCTCGAGTTGATTTTTGGTCCACGGAGCTCTTTCATGTTGCTACAGTGACCTCAGGATCCCGCTAGCCTTGAAACAGTGTTCTTGGGGTTTCTCTGGAGTGCCATCAAGGAAATCAAGGCTCCTTTCATGTGTGATGTGCAACACGGAATTGCTCTGCACGCAGTGCAGGTGAATCGGGCCTCATTTCGCGGCGAGGGGGAAGTCTGATGGTTTTTCCGGAGTTTCGGCGGGAACCTGGGGTATATTCTCGAGTTACGACGGGGATGGCCCTTCCAGCCACGTGTTTGTTCAGCGACGTCAGGACTCCTGCCTAGTTGCGAGGGACAACTCGGGATTCTCCTCGAGGCTTGGCAGGGCAATTGGGACGCCTCTCCAGCTGAGGTGGGAGACCAAGGGTCCCTTTCCACGTGCCACAGGAATCCTGGGACTCCTATCAAGTTTCATGAGGAGTCAGGCATCGTCTCCTTTGGAGGCACTGATCTCCGCGTACCTCTGAAGTTTTCAAAGGATGTGAGACCTCCGGTCGCGATGAGGTGGGGAACTAGGTCTTTCTCTGTGGTCTCCACAGGGGATTCAGACATCCTTTCGTCTTGGGAGATGCAAGACGAGCCTGCATTCAAGTCACTGCAGGGATATCCGGCCTTATTTCGAGTCAGGGCATCGCGGTGTCCATTCCACTTGAGGCCGCAAACTCAGTGTCCCTCTCACATACATAGAGCTGAGAGAAGCCTCCTCTTGAGGTGCTTGTGGTAAAGTGGTATTCCTCTGGAGTCGAAGCCAGGGACTAACCTCTCATCTCGAGTTGATTTTTGGTCCACGGAGCTCTTTCGTGTTGCTACAGTGACCTCAGGATCCCGCTAGCCTTGAAACAGTGTTCTTGGGGTTTCTCTGGAGTGCCATCAAGGAAATCAAGGCTCCTTTCATGTGTGATGTGCAACATGGAATTGCTCTGCACGCAGTGCAGGGGAATCGGGCCTCATCTCCCAGCGAGGGGGAAGTCTCATGGTTTTTCCCGAGTTGCGGCGGGAACCTGGGGTATATTCTCGAGTTACGACGGGGATGGCCCTTCCAGCCACGTGTTTGTTCAGCGACGTCAGGACTCCTGCCTAGTTGCGAGGGACAACTCGGGATTCTCCTCGAGGCTTGGCAGGGCAATTGGGACGCCTCTCCAGCTGAGGTGGGAGACCAAGGGTCCCTTTCCACGTGCCACAGGAATCCTGGGACTCCTATCAAGTTTCATGAGGAGTCAGGCATCGTCTCCTTTGGAGGCACTGATCTCCGCGTACCTCTGAAGTTTTCAAAGGATGTGAGACCTCCGGTCGCGATGAGGTGGGAAACTAGGTCTTTCTCTGTGGTCTCCACAGGGGATTCAGACATCCTTTCGTCTTGGGAGATGCAAGACGAGCCTGCATTCAAGTCACTGCAGGGATATCCGGCCTTATTTCGAGTCAGGGCATCGCGGTGTCCATTCCACTTGAGGCCGCAAACTCAGGGTCCCTCTCACATACATAGAGCTGAGAGAAGCCTCCTCTTGAGGTGCTTGTGGTAAGGTGGTATTCCCCTGGAGTCTAAGCCAGGGACTAACCTCTCATCTCGAGTTGATTCTTGGTCCACGGAGCTCTTTCGTGTTGCTACAGTGACCTCAGGATCCCTCTAGCCTTGAAACAGTGTTCTTGGGGTTTCTCTGGAGTGCCATCAAGGAAATCAAGGTTTTTTCATGTGTGATGTGCAACACGGAATTACTCTGCACGCAGTGCAGGGGAATCGGGCCTCATCTCGCGGCGAGGCGGAAGTCTCATGGTTTTTCTCGAGTTGCGGCGGGAACCTGGGGTATATTCTCTAGTTTCGACGGGGATGGCCCTTCCACCCAAGTGTTTGTTCAGCGACGTAAGGACTCCTGCCTAGTTGCGAGGGACAACTCGGGATTCTCCTCGAGGCTTGGCAGGGCAATTGGGACGCCTCTCCAGCTGAGGCGGGAGACCAAGGGTCCCTTTCCACGTGCCACAGGAATCCTGGGACTCCTATCAGTTTCACGAGGAGTCAGGCATCGTCTCCTTTGGAGGTACTGATCTCCGCGTACCTCTGGAGTTTTCAAAGGATGTGAGGCCTCCGGTCGCGATGAGGTGGGGAACTAGGTCTTTCTCTGTGGTCTCCACAGGGGATTCAGACATCCTTTCGTCTTGGGAGATGCAAGACGAGACTGCATTCAAGTCACTGCAGGGATATCCGGCCTTATTTCGAGTCAGGGCATCACGGTGTCCATTCCACTTGAGGCCACAAACTGAGGGTCCCTCTCAGATTCCCAGAGCTGAGAGAAGCCTCCTCTTGAGGTGCTTGTGGTCAGGTGGTGTTCCCCTGGAGTCGAAGTCAGGGACTAACCTCTCATCTCGAGTTGATTTTTGGTCCACGGAGCTCTTTCGTGTTGCTACAGTGACCTCAGCATCCGTCTAGCCTAGAAACAGTGTTCTTGGGGTTTCTCTGGAGTGCCATTAAGGAAATCAAGGCTCCTTTCATGTGTGATGTGCAACACGGAATTGCTCTGCATGCAGAGCAGGAGAATCGAGCCTCATCTCACAGCGAGGGGGAAGTCTCATGGTTTTTCTCGAGTTGCGGCGAGAACCTGGGGTATATTCTCGAGTTATGACGGGGATGGCCCTTCCACCTACTTGTTTGTTTAGCGACGTCAGGACTCCTGCCTAGTTGCGAGGGACAACTCGGGATTCTCCTAGAGGCTTAGCAGGGCAATTGGGACCCCTCTCCAGCTGAGGCAGGAGACCAAGAGTCCCTTTTCACGTGCCACAGGAATCCTGGGACTCCTATCAAGTTTCATGAGGAGTCAGGCATCGTCTCCTTTGGAGGCACTGATTTCCGCGTACCTCTGGAGTTTTCAAAGGATGTGAGGCCTCCGGTCGCGATGAGGTGGGGAACTAGGTCTTTCTCTGTGGTCTCCACAGGGGAATCAGACATCCTTTCGTCTTGGGAGATGCAAGACGATCCTGCATTCAAGTCACTGCAGGGATATCCGACCTTATTTCGAGTCAGGGCATCGCGGTGTCCATTCCACTTGAGGCCGCAAACTCAGGGTCCCTCTCACATACATAGAGCTGAGAGAAGCCTCCTCTTGAGGTGCTTGTGGTAAGGTGGTATTCCTCTGGAGTCGAAGATAGGGACTATCCTCTCATCTCGAGTTGATTTTTGGTCCACGAAGCTCTTTCATGTTGCTACAGTGACCTCAGAATCCCGCTAGCCTTGAAACAGTGTTCTTGGGGTTTCTCTGGAGTGTCATCAAGGAAATCAAGGCTCCTTTCATGTGTGATGTGCAACACGGAATTGCTCTGCACGCAGTGCAGGGGAATCGGGCCTCATCTCGCGGCGAGGGGGAAGTCTGATGGTTTTTCCCGAGTTGCGGCGGGAACCTGGGGTATATTCTCGAGTTACGACGGGGATGGCCCTTCCAGCCACGTGTTTGTTCAGCGACGTCAGGACTCCTGCCTAGTTGCGAGGGACAACTCGGGATTCTCCTCGAGGCTTGGCAGGGCAATTGGGACGCCTCTCCAGCTGAGGTGGGAGACCAAGTGTCCCATTCCACGTGCCACAGGAATCCTGGGACTCCTATCAAGTTTCACGAGGAGTCAGGCATCGTCTCTTTTGGAGGCACTAATCTCCGCGTACCTCTGGAGTTTTCAAAGGATGTGAGGCCTCCGGTCGCGATGAGGTGGGGAACTAGGTCTTTTTCTGTGGTCTACACAGGGGATTCAAACATCCTTTCATCTTGGGAGATGCAAGACGAGCCGGCATTCATGTCACTGCAGGGATATCCGGCCTTATTTCGAGTCAGGGTATCACGGTGTCCATTCCACTTGAGGCCGCAAACTCAGGGTCCCTCTCACATACCTAGAGCTGAGAGAAGCCTCCTCTTGAGGTGCTTGTGGTAAGGAGGTATTACTCTGGAGTCGAAGCCAGGGACTAACCTCTCATCTCGAGTTGATTTTTGGTCCACGGAGCTCTTTCATGTTGCTACAGTGACCTCAGGATCCCGCTAGCCTTGAAACAGTGTTCTTGGGGTTTCTCTGGAGTGCCATCAAGGAAATCAAGGCTCCTTTCATGTGTGATGTGCAAAACGGAATTGCTCTGCACGCAGTGCAGGTGAATCGGGCCTCATTTCGCGGCGAGGGGGAAGTCTGATGGTTTTTCCGGAGTTTCGGCGGGAACCTGGGGTATATTCTCGAGTTACGACGGGGATGGCCCTTCCAGCCACGTGTTTGTTCAGCGACGTCAGGACTCCTGCCTAGTTGCGAGGGACAACTCGGGATTCTCCTCGAGGCTTGGCAGGGCAATTGGGACGCCTCTCCAACTGAGGTGGGAGACCAAGGGTCCCTTTCCACGTGCCACAGGAATCCTGGGACTCCTATCAAGTTTCATGAGGAGTCAGGCATCGTCTCCTTTGGAGGCACTGATCTCCGCGTACCTCTGAAGTTTTCAAAGGATGTGAGACCTCCGGTCGCGATGAGGTGGGGAACTAGGTCTTTCTCTGTGGTCTCCACAGGGGATTCAGACATCCTTTCGTCTTGGGAGATGCAAGACGAGCCTGCATTCAAGTCACTGCAGGGATATCCGGCCTTATTTCGAGTCAGGGCATCGCGGTGTCCATTCCACTTGAGCCCGCAAACTCAGGGTCCCTCTCACATACATAGAGCTGAGAGAAGCCTCCTCTTGAGGTGCTTGTGGTAAAGTGGTATTCCCCTGGAGTCGAAGCCAGGGACTAACCTCTCATCTCGAGTTGATTTTTGGTCCACGGAGCTCTTTCGTGTTGCTACAGTGACCTCAGGATCCCTCTAGCCTGGAAACAGTGTTCTTGGGGTTTCTCTGGAGTGCCATCAAGGAAATCAAGGTTTTTTCATGTGTGATGTGCAACACGGAATTGCTTTGCACGCAGTGCAGGGGAATCGGGCCTCATCTCGCGGCGAGGGGGAAGTCTCATGGTTTTTCTCGAGTTGCGGCGGGAACCTGGGGTATATTCTCTAGTTTCGACGGGGATGGCCCTTCCACCCACGTGTTTGTTCAGCGACGTAAGGACTCCTGCCTATTTGCGAGGGACAACTCGGGATTCTCCTCGAGGCTTGGCAGGGCAATTGGGACGCCTCTCCAGCTGAGGCGGGAGACCAAGGGTCCCTTTCCACGTGCCACAGGAATCCTGGGACTCCTATCAGTTTCACGAGGAGTCAGGCATCGTCTCCTTTGGAGGTACTGATCTCCGCGTACCTCTGGAGTTTTCAAAGGATGTGAGGCCTCCGGTCGCGATTAGGTGGGGAACTAGGTCTTTCTCTGTGGTCTCCACAGGGGATTCAGACATCCTTTCGTCTTGGGAGATGCAAGACGAGACTGCATTCAAGTCACTGCAGGGATATCCGGCCTTATTTCGAGTCAGGGCATCACGGTGTCCATTCCACTTGAGGCCACAAACTGAGGGTCCCTCTCAGATTCCCAGAGCTGAGAGAAGCCTCCTCTTGAGGTGCTTGTGGTCAGGTGGTGTTCCCCTGGAGTAGAAGCCAGGGACTAACCTCTCATCTCGAGTTGATTTTTGGTCCACGGAGCTCTTTCGTGTTGCTACAGTGACCTCAGTATCCCTCTAGCCTTGAAACAGTGTTCTTGGGGTTTCTCTGGAGTGCCATTAAGGAAATCAAGGCTCCTTTCATGTTTGATGTGCAACACGGAATTGCTCTGCATGCAGATCAGGGGAATCGGGCCTCATCTCGCGGCGAGGGGGAAGTCTCATGGTTTTTCTCGAGTTGCGGCGGGAACCTGGGGTATATTCTCGAGTTACGACGGGGATGGCCCTTCCACCCACGTGTTTGTTCAGCAACGTAAGGACTCCTGCCTAGTTGCGAGGGACAACTCGGGATTCTCCTAGAGGCTTAGCAGGGCAATTGGGACCCCTCTCCAGCTGAGGCAGGAGACCAAGAGTCCCTTTTCACGTGCCACAGGAATCCTGGGACTCCTATCAAGTTTCATGAGGAGTCAGGCATCGTCTCCTTTGGAGGCACTGATTTCCGCGTACCTCTGGAGTTTTCAAAGGATGTGAGGCCTCCGGTCGCGATGAGGTGGGGAACTAGGTCTTTCTCTGTGGTCTCCACAGGGGAATCAGACATCCTTTCGTCTTGGGAGATGCAAGACGATCCTGCATTCAAGTCACTGCAGGGATATCCGACCTTATTTCGAGTCAGGGCATCGCGGTGTCCATTCCACTTGAGGCCGCAAACTCAGGGTCCCTCTCACATACATAGAGCTGAGAGAAGCCTCCTCTTGAGGTGCTTGTGGTAAGGTGGTATTCCTCTGGAGTCGAAGATAGGGACTATCCTCTCATCTCGAGTTGATTTTTGGTCCACGAAGCTCTTTCATGTTGCTACAGTGACCTCAGAATCCCGCTAGCCTTGAAACAGTGTTCTTGGGGTTTCTCTGGAGTGTCATCAAGGAAATCAAGGCTCCTTTCATGTGTGATGTGCAACACGGAATTGCTCTGCACGCAGTGCAGGGGAATCGGGCCTCATCTCGCGGCGAGGGGGAAGTCTGATGGTTTTTCCCGAGTTGCGGCGGGAACCTGGGGTATATTCTCGAGTTACGACGGGGATGGCCCTTCCAGCCACGTGTTTGTTCAGCGACGTCAGGACTCCTGCCTAGTTGCGAGGGACAACTCGGGATTCTCCTCGAGGCTTGGCAGGGCAATTGGGACGCCTCTCCAGCTGAGGTGGGAGACCAAGTGTCCCATTCCACGTGCCACAGGAATCCTGGGACTCCTATCAAGTTTCACGAGGAGTCAGGCATCGTCTCTTTTGGAGGCACTAATCTCCGCGTACCTCTGGAGTTTTCAAAGGATGTGAGGCCTCCGGTCGCGATGAGGTGGGGAACTAGGTCTTTTTCTGTGGTCTACACAGGGGATTCAAACATCCTTTCATCTTGGGAGATGCAAGACGAGCCGGCATTCATGTCACTGCAGGGATATCCGGCCTTATTTCGAGTCAGGGTATCACGGTGTCCATTCCACTTGAGGCCGCAAACTCAGGGTCCCTCTCACATACCTAGAGCTGAGAGAAGCCTCCTCTTGAGGTGCTTGTGGTAAGGAGGTATTACTCTGGAGTCGAAGCCAGGGACTAACCTCTCATCTCGAGTTGATTTTTGGTCCACGGAGCTCTTTCATGTTGCTACAGTGACCTCAGGATCCCGCTAGCCTTGAAACAGTGTTCTTGGGGTTTCTCTGGAGTGCCATCAAGGAAATCAAGGCTCCTTTCATGTGTGATGTGCAAAACGGAATTGCTCTGCACGCAGTGCAGGTGAATCGGGCCTCATTTCGCGGCGAGGGGGAAGTCTGATGGTTTTTCCGGAGTTTCGGCGGGAACCTGGGGTATATTCTCGAGTTACGACGGGGATGGCCCTTCCAGCCACGTGTTTGTTCAGCGACGTCAGGACTCCTGCCTAGTTGCGAGGGACAACTCGGGATTCTCCTCGAGGCTTGGCAGGGCAATTGGGACGCCTCTCCAACTGAGGTGGGAGACCAAGGGTCCCTTTCCACGTGCCACAGGAATCCTGGGACTCCTATCAAGTTTCATGAGGAGTCAGGCATCGTCTCCTTTGGAGGCACTGATCTCCGCGTACCTCTGAAGTTTTCAAAGGATGTGAGACCTCCGGTCGCGATGAGGTGGGGAACTAGGTCTTTCTCTGTGGTCTCCACAGGGGATTCAGACATCCTTTCGTCTTGGGAGATGCAAGACGAGCCTGCATTCAAGTCACTGCAGGGATATCCGGCCTTATTTCGAGTCAGGGCATCGCGGTGTCCATTCCACTTGAGCCCGCAAACTCAGGGTCCCTCTCACATACATAGAGCTGAGAGAAGCCTCCTCTTGAGGTGCTTGTGGTAAAGTGGTATTCCCCTGGAGTCGAAGCCAGGGACTAACCTCTCATCTCGAGTTGATTTTTGGTCCACGGAGCTCTTTCGTGTTGCTACAGTGACCTCAGGATCCCTCTAGCCTGGAAACAGTGTTCTTGGGGTTTCTCTGGAGTGCCATCAAGGAAATCAAGGTTTTTTCATGTGTGATGTGCAACACGGAATTGCTTTGCACGCAGTGCAGGGGAATCGGGCCTCATCTCGCGGCGAGGGGGAAGTCTCATGGTTTTTCTCGAGTTGCGGCGGGAACCTGGGGTATATTCTCTAGTTTCGACGGGGATGGCCCTTCCACCCACGTGTTTGTTCAGCGACGTAAGGACTCCTGCCTATTTGCGAGGGACAACTCGGGATTCTCCTCGAGGCTTGGCAGGGCAATTGGGACGCCTCTCCAGCTGAGGCGGGAGACCAAGGGTCCCTTTCCACGTGCCACAGGAATCCTGGGACTCCTATCAGTTTCACGAGGAGTCAGGCATCGTCTCCTTTGGAGGTACTGATCTCCGCGTACCTCTGGAGTTTTCAAAGGATGTGAGGCCTCCGGTCGCGATTAGGTGGGGAACTAGGTCTTTCTCTGTGGTCTCCACAGGGGATTCAGACATCCTTTCGTCTTGGGAGATGCAAGACGAGACTGCATTCAAGTCACTGCAGGGATATCCGGCCTTATTTCGAGTCAGGGCATCACGGTGTCCATTCCACTTGAGGCCACAAACTGAGGGTCCCTCTCAGATTCCCAGAGCTGAGAGAAGCCTCCTCTTGAGGTGCTTGTGGTCAGGTGGTGTTCCCCTGGAGTAGAAGCCAGGGACTAACCTCTCATCTCGAGTTGATTTTTGGTCCACGGAGCTCTTTCGTGTTGCTACAGTGACCTCAGTATCCCTCTAGCCTTGAAACAGTGTTCTTGGGGTTTCTCTGGAGTGCCATTAAGGAAATCAAGGCTCCTTTCATGTTTGATGTGCAACACGGAATTGCTCTGCATGCAGATCAGGGGAATCGGGCCTCATCTCGCGGCGAGGGGGAAGTCTCATGGTTTTTCTCGAGTTGCGGCGGGAACCTGGGGTATATTCTCGAGTTACGACGGGGATGGCCCTTCCACCCACGTGTTTGTTCAGCAACGTAAGGACTCCTGCCTAGTTGCGAGGGACAACTCGGGATTCTCCTCGAGGCTTGGCAGGGCAATTGGGACGCCTCTCCAGCTGAGGCGGGAGACCAAGGGTCCCTTTCCACGTGCCACAGGAATCCTGGGACTCCTATCAGTTTCACGAGGAGTCAGGCATCGTCTCCTTTGGAGGTACTGATCTCCGCGTACCTCTGGAGTTTTCAAAGGATGTGAGGCCTCCGGTCGCGATGAGGTGGGGAACTAGGTCTTTCTCTGTGGTCTCCACAGGGGATTCAGACATCCTTTCGTCTTGGGAGATGCAAGACGAGACTGCATTCAAGTCACTGCAGGGATATCCGGCCTTATTTCGAGTCAGGGCATCACGGTGTCCATTCCACTTGAGGCCACAAACTGAGGGTCCCTCTCAGATTCTCAGAGCTGAGAGAAGCCTCCTCTTGAGGTGCTTGTGGTCAGGTGGTGTTCCCCTGGAGTCGAAGTCAGGGACTAACCTCTCATCTCGAGTTGATTTTTGGTCCACGGAGCTCTTTCATGTTGCTACAGTGACCTCAGCATCCCTCTAGCCTTGAAACAGTGTTCTTGGGGTTTCTCTGGAGTGCCATTAAGGAAATCAAGGCTCCTTTCATGTTTGATGTGCAACACGGAATTGCTCTGCATGCAGAGCAGGAGAATCGAGCCTCATCTCGCAGCTAGGGAGAAGTCTCATGGTTTTTCTCCAGTTGCGGCGGGAAACTGGGGTATATTTTCGAGTTATGACGGGGATGGCCCTTCCACCCACGTGTTTGTTCAGCGACGTCAGGACTCCTGCCTAGTTGCGAGGGACAACTCGGGATTCTCCTCGAGGCTTGGCAGGGCAATTGACACGCCTCTCCAGCTGAGGCGGGAGACCAAGGGTCCCTTTCCACGTGCCACAGGAATCCTGGGACTCCTATCAAGTTTCATGAGGAGTCAGGCATCGTCTCCTTTGGAGGCACTGATCTCCGCGTACCTCTGAAGTTTTCAAAGGATGTGAGACCTCCGGTCGCGATGAGGTGGGGAACTAGGTCTTTCTCTGTGGTCTCCACAGGGGATTCAGACATCCTTTCGTCTTGGGAGATGCAAGACGAGCCTGCATTCAAGTCACTGCAGGCATATCCGGCCTTATTTCGAGTCAGGGCATCGCGGTGTCCATTCCACTTGAGCCCGCAAACTCAGGGTCCCTCTCACATACCTAGAGCTGAGAGAAGCCTCCTCTTGAGGTGCTTGTGGTAAGGTGGTATTCCCCTGGAGTCGAAGCCAGGGACTAACCTCTCATCTCGAGTTGATTCTTGGTCCACGGAGCTCTTTCGTGTTACTACAGTGACCTCAGGATCCCTCTAGCCTTGAAGCAGTGTTCTTGGGGTTTCTCTGGAGTGCCATCAAGGAAATCAAGGTTTTTTCATGTGTGATGTGCAACACGGAATTGCTCTGCACGCAGTGCAGGGGAATCGGGCCTCATCTCGCGGCGAGGGGGAAGTCTCATGGTTTTTCTCGAGTTGCGGCGGGAACCTGGGGTATATTCTCGAGTTAAGACGGGGATGGCCCTTCCATACACGTGTTTGTTCAGCGACGTCAGGACTCCTGCCTAGTTGCGACGGACAACTCGGGATTCTCCTCGAGGCTTGGCAGGGCAATTGGGACGCCTCTCCAGCTGAGGCGGGAGACCAAGGGTCCCTTTCCACGTGCCACAGGAATCCTGGGACTCCTATCAAGTTTCACGAGGAGTCAGGCATCGACTCCTTTGGAGGCACTGATCTCCGCGTCCCTCTGGAGTTTTCAAAGGATGTGAGGCCTCCGGTCGCGATGAGGTGGGGAACTTGGTCTTTCTCTGTGGTCTCCACAGGGGATTCAGACATCCTTTCGTCTTGGGAGATGCAAGACGAGCCTGCATTCAAGTCACTGCAGGCATATCCGGCCTTATTTCGAGTCAGGGCATCGCGGTATCCATTCCACTTGAGGCCGCAAACTCAGGGTCCCTCTCACATACCTAGAGCTGAGAGAAGCCTCCTCTTGAGGTGCTTGTGGTAAGGTGGTATTCCTCTGGAGTCGAAGCCAGGGACTAACCTCTCATCTCGAGTTGATTTTTGGTCCACGGAACTCTTTCGTGTTGCTACAGTGACATCAGGATCCCTCTAGCCTTGAAACAGTGTTCTTGGGGTTTCTCTGGAGTGCCATCAAGGAAATAAACGCTCCTTTCCTGTGTGATGTGCAACACGGCATTGCTCTGCACGCAGTGCAGGGGAATCAGGCCTCATCTCGCGGCGAGGGGAAGTCTCATGGTTTTTCTCGAGTTGCGGCGGGAACCTGGGGTATATTCTCGAGTTACGACGGGGATGGCCCTTCCACCCACGTGTTTGTTCAGCGACGTCAGGACTCCTGCCTAGTTGCGAGGGACAACTCGGGATTCTCCTCGAGGCTTGTCAGGGCAAGTGTGACGCCTCTCCAGCTGAGGCGGGAGACCAAGGTTCCCTTTCCATGTGCCACAGGAATCCTGTGACTCCTATCAAGTTTCTCGAGGAGTCAGGCATCGTCTCCTTTGGAGGCACAGATCTCCGCGTCCCTCTGGAGTTTTCGAAGGATGTGAGGCCTCCGGTCGCGATGAGGTGGGTAACTAGGTCTTTCTCTGTGGTCTCCACAGGGGATTCAGACATCCTTTCGTCTTGGGAGATGTAAGACGAGCCTACATTCAAGTCACTGCAGGCATATCCGGCCTTATTTCGAGTCAAGGCATCGCGGTGTCCATTCCACATGAGGCCGCAAACTCAGGGTCCCTCTCACATACCTAGAGCTGAGAGAAGCCTCCTCTTGAGGTGCTTGTGATAAGGTGGTATTCCTCTGGAGTCGAAGCCAGGGACTAACCTCTCATCTCGAGTTGACTTTTGGTCACGGAGCTCTTTCGTGTTGCTACAGTGACCTCAGGATCCCTCTAGCCTTGAAACAGTGTTCTTGGGGTTTCTCTGGAGTGCCATCAAGGAAATCAAGGCTCCTTTCCTGTGTGATGTGCAACACGGCATTGCTCTGCACGCAGTGCAGGGGAATCGGGCCTCATCTCGCGGCGAGGGGGAAGTCTCATGGTTTTTCTCGAGTTGCGGCGGGAACCTGGGGTATATTCTCGAGTTACGACGGGAATGGTCCTTCCACACACGTGTTTGTTCAGCGCCGTTAGGACTCCTGCCTAGTTGCGAGGGACAACTCGGGATTCTCCTCGAGGCTTGGCAGGGCAATTGGGACGCCTCTCCAGCTGAGGCGGGAGACCAAGGGTCCCTTTCCACGTACCACAGGAATCCTGGGACTCCTATCATGTTTCACGAGGAGTCAGGCATCGTCTCCTTTGGAGGCACTGATCTCCGCGTCCCTCTGGAGTTTTCAAAGGATGTGAGGCCTCCGGTCGCGATGAGGTGGGGAACCAAGTCTTTCTCTGTGGTCTCCAAAGGGAATTCAGACATCCTTTCGTCTTGGGAGATGCAAGACGAGCCTGCATTCAAGTCACTGCAGGCATATCCGGCCTTATTTCGAGTCAGGGCATCGCAGTGTCCATTCCACTTGAGGCCGCAAACTCAGGGTCCCTCTCACATACATAGAGCTGAGCAAGCCTCCTCTTGAGGTGCTTGTGGTAAGGTGGTATTCCTCTGGAGTTGAAGCCAGGGACGAACCTCTCATCTCGAATTGATTTGTGGTCCACAGAGCTCTTTCGTGTTGCTACAGTGACCTCAGGATCCCTCTAGCCTTGAAACAGTGTTCTTGGGGTTTCTCTGGAGTGCCATCAAGGAAATCAAGGCTCCTTTCCTGTGTGATGTGCAACACGGCATTGCTCTGCACGCAGTGCAGGGGAATCGGGCCTCATCTCGCGGCGAGGGGGAAGTCTCAGGGTTTTTCTCGAGTTGCGGCGGGAACCTGGGGTATATTCTCGAGTTACGACGGGGATCGCCCTTCCACACACGTGTTTGTTCAGCGATGTCAGGACTCCTGCCTAGTTGCGAGGGACAACTCGGGATTCTCCTCGAGGTTTGGCAGGGCAATTGGGACGCCTCTCCAGCTGAGGCGGGAGACCAAGATTTCCTTTCCACGTGCCACAGGAATCCTGGGACTCCTATCAAGTTTCACGAGGAGTCAGACATCGTCTCCTTTGGAGGCACTGATCTCCGCGTCCCTCTGGAGTTTTCAAAGAATGTGAGGCCTCCGGTCGCGATGAGGTGGGGAACTAGGTCTTTCTCTGTGGTCTCCACAGGGGATTCAGACATCCTTTCGTCTTGGGAGATGCAAGACGAGCCTGCATTCAAGTCACTGCAGAAATATCCGGCCTTATTTCGAGTCAGGGCATCGCGGTGTCCATTCCACTTGAGGCCGCAAACTCAGGGTCCCTCTCACATACCTAGAGCTGAGAGAAGCCTCCTCTTGAGGTGCTTGTGGTAAGGTGGTATTCCTCTGGAGTCGAAGCCAGGGACTAACCTCTCATCTCGAGTTGATTTGTAGTCCACGAAGCTCTTTCGTGTTGCTACAGTGACCTCAGGATCCCTCTAGCCTTGAAACAGTGTTCTTGGGGTTTCTCTGGAGTGCCATCAAGGAAATCAAGGCTCCTTTCCTGTGTGATGCGCAACACGGCATTGCTCTGCAGGCAGTGCAGGGGAATCGGGCCTCATCTCGCGGCGAGGGGGAAGTCTCATGGTTTTTCTCGAGTTGCGGCGGGAACCTGGGGTATATTCTCGAGTTACGACGGGGATGGCCCTTCCACTAACCTGTTTGTTCAGCGACGACGACTCCGGCCTAGTTGCGACGGACAACTCGGGATTCTCCTCGAGGCTTGGCAGGGCAATTGGGACGCCTCTCCAGCTGAGGCGGGAGACCAAGGGTCCCTTTCCACGTGCCACAGGAATCCTGGGACTCCTATCAAGTTTCACGAGGAGTCAGGCATCATCTCCTTTGGAGGAACTGATCTCCGCGACCCTCTGGAATTTTCAAAGGATGTGAGGCCTCCGGTCGCGATAAGGTGGGGAACTAGGTCTTTCTCTGTGGTCTCCACATGGGACTCAGACATCCTTTCGTCTTGGGAGATGCAAGACGAGCCTGCATTCAAGTCACTGCAGGGATATCCGGCCTTATTTCCAGTCAGGGCATCGCGGTGTCCATTCCACTTGAGGCCGCAAACTCAGGGTCCCTCTCATATACCTAGAGCTGAGAGAAGCCTCCTCTTGAGGTGCTTGTGGTAAGGTGGTATTCCTCTGGAGTCAAAGCCAGGGACTATCCTCTCATTATGAGTTGATTTTGGCCCACGGAGCTCTTTCGTGTTGCTACAGTGACCTCAGGATCCCTCTAGCCTTGAAACAGTGTTCTTGGGGTTTCTCTGGAGTGCCATCAAGGAAATCAAGGCTCCTTTCCTGTGTGATGTGCAACAAGGCATTGCTCTGCACGCAGTGCAGGGGAATCGGGCCTCATCTCAAGGCGAGGGGGAAGTCTCAGGGTTTTTCTCGAGTTGCGGCGGGAACCTGGGGTATATTCTCGAGTTACGAGGGGATCGCCCTTCCACACACGTGTTTGTTCAGCGACGTCAGGACTCCTGCCTAGTTGCGAGGGACAACTCGGGATTCTCCTCGAGGCTTGGCAGGGAAATTGGGACGCCTCTCCAGGTGAGGCGGGAGACCAAGGGTGCCTTTCCACGTGCCACAGGAATCCTGGGACTCCTATCAAGTTTCACGAGGAGTCAGGCATCGTCTCCTTTGGAGGCACTGATCTCCGCGTCCCTCTGGAGTTTTCAAAGAATGTGAGGCCTCCGGTCGCGATGAGGTGGGGAACTAGGTCTTTCTCTGTGGTCTCCACAGGAGATTCAGACATCCTTTCGTCTTGGGAGATGCAAGACGAGCCTGCATTCAAGTCACTGCAGAAATATCCGGCCTTTTTTCGAGTCAGGGCATCGCGGTGTCCATTCCACTTGAGGCCGCAAACTCAGGGTCCCTCTCACATACCTAGAGCTGAGAGAAGCCTCCTCTTGAGGTGCTTGTGGTAAGGTGGTATTCCTCTGGAGTCGAAGCCAGGGACTAACCTCTCATCTCGAGTTGATTTGTGGTCCACGGAGCTCTTTCGTGTTGCTACAGTGACCTCAGGATCCCTCTAGCCTTGAAACAGTGTTCTTGGGGTTTCTCTGGAGTGCCATCAAGGAAATAAACGCTCCTTTCCTGTGTGATGTGCAACACGGCATTGCTCTGCACGCAGTGCAGGGGAATAGGGCCTCATCTCGCGGCGAGGGGAAGTCTCATGGTTTTTCTCGAGTTGCGGCGGGAACCTGGGGTATATTCTCGAGTTACGACGGGGATGGCCCTTCCACCCACGTATTTGATCAGCGACGTCAGGACTCCTGCCTAGTTGCGAGGGACAACTCGGGATTCTCCTCGAGGCTTGTCAGGGCAAGTTGGACGCCTCTCCAGCTGAGGCGGGAGACCAAGGGTCCCTTTCCATGTGCCACAGGAATCCTGAGACTCCTATCAAGTTTCACGAGGAGTCAGGCATTTTCTCCTTTGGAGGCACAGATCTCCGCGTCCCTCTGGAGTTTTCGAAGGATGTGAGGCCTCCGGTCGCGATGAGGTGGGTAACTAGGTCTTTCTCTGTGGTCTCCACAGGGAATTCAGACATCCTTTCGTCTTGGGAGATGCAAGACGAGCGTGCATTCAAGTCACTGCAGGGATATCGGGCCTTATTTCGAGTCAGGGCATCGCGGTGTCCATTCCACTTGAGGCCGCAAACTCAGGGTCCCTCTCACATACATAGAGCTGAGCAAGCCTCCTCATGAGGTGCTTGTGGTAAGGTGGTATTCCTCTGGATTCGAAGCCAGGCACGAACCTCTCATCTCGAGTTGATTTGTGGTCCACGAAGCTCTTTCGTGTTGCTACAGTGTCCTCAGGATCCCTCTAGCCTTGAAACAGTGTTCATCGGCATTCTCTGGAGTGCCATCAAGGAAATCAAGGCTCCTTTCCTGGGTGATGTGTAACACGGCATTGCTCTGCAGGCAGTGCAGGGGAATCGGGCCTCATCTCGCGGCGAGGGGGAAGTCTCATGGTTTTTCTCGAGTTACGGCGGGAACCTGGGGTATATTCTCGAGTTACGACGGGGATGGCCTTTCCACACACGTGTTTGTTCAGCGACGTCAGGACTCCTGCCTAGTTGCGAGGGACAACTCGGGATTCTCCTCGAGGCTTGGCAGGGCAATTCGGACGCCTCTCTAGCTGAGGAGGGAGACCAAGTGTCCCTTTCCACGTGCCACAGGTATCCTGGGACTCCTATCAAGTTTCACGAGGAGTCAGGCATCGTCTCCTTTGGAGGCACTGATCTTCGCGTCCGTCTGGAGTTTTCAAAGGATGTGAGGCCTCCGGTCGCAAAGAGGTGGGGGACTAGGTCTTTCTCTGTGGTCTCCACAGGGGATTCAGACATCATTTCGTCCTGGGAGATGCAAGACGAGCCTGCATTCAAGTCACTGCAGGCATATCCGGCCTTATTTCGAGTCAGGGCATCATGGTGTCCATTCCACTTGAGGCTGCAAACTCAGGGTACCTCTCACATACCTAGAGCTGAGAGAAGCCTCCTCTTGAGGTGCTTGTGGTAAGGTGGTATTCGTCTGGAGTCGAAGCCAGGGACTAACATATCATCTCGAGTTGATTTTTGGTTCACGGAGCTCTTTCGTGTTGCTTCAGTGACCTCAGGATCCCTCCAGCCTTGAAACAGTGTTCTTGGGGTTTCTCTGGAGTGCCATCAAGGAAATCAAGGCTCCTTTCCTGTGTGATGTGCAACACGGCATTGCTCTGCACGCAGTGCTGGGGAATCAGGCCTCATCTCGCGGCGAGGGGGAAGTCTCATGGTTTTTCTCGAGTTGCGGCGGGAACCTGTGGTATATTCTTGAGTTAGGACGGGGATGGCCCTTCCACACACGTGTTTGTGCAGCGACGTCAGGACTCCTGCCTAGTTGCGAGGGACAAGTCGGGATTCTCCTCGAGGCTTGGCAGGGCAATTGGGACGCCTCTCCAGCTGAGGCGGGAGACCAAGGGTCCCTTTTCACGTACCGCAGGAATCCTGGGACTCCTATCAAGTTTCACGAGGAGACAGGCATCGTCTCCTTTCAAGGCACTGATCTTCGCATCCCTCTGGAGTTTTCAAAGGATGTGAGGCCTCCGGTCGCAATGAGGTGGGGAATTAGGTCTTTCTCTGTGGTCTCCACAGGTGATTCAGACATCCTTTCGTATTGGGAGATGCAAGACGAGCCTGCATTCAAGTCACTGCAGGCATATCCGGCCTTATTTCGAGTCAGGGCATCGCGGTGTCCATTCCAATTGAGGCTGAAAACTCAGGGTCCCTCTCACATACCTAGAGCTGAGAGAAGCCTCTTCTTGAGGTGGTTGTTGTAAGGTGGTATTCCTATGGAGTCGAAGCCAGGGACTAACCTCTCATCTCGAGTTGATTTTTGGTCCACGGAGCTTTTTCGTCTTGCTACAGTGACCTCAGGATCCCTCCAGCCTTGAAACAGTGTTCTTGGGGTTTCTCTGCAGTGCCATCAAGGAAATCAAGGCTCCTTTCCTGTGTGATGTGCAACACGGCATTGCTCTGCACGCAGTGCAGGGGAATCGGGCCTCATCTCGCGGCGAGGGGGAAGTCTCATGGTTTTTCTCGAGTTGCGGCGGGAACCTGGGGTATATTCTCGAGTTACGACGGGGATGGCACTTCCACACACGTGTTTGTTCAGCGACGTCAGGACTCCTGCCTAGTTGCGAGGGACAAGTCGGGATTCACCTCGAGGATGGCAGGGCAATTGGGACGCCTCTCCAGCTGAGGCGGGAGACCAAGGGTCCCTTTCCACGTGCCACAGGAATCCTGGGACTCCTATCAAGTTTCACGAGGAGTCAGGCATCGTCTCCTTTGGAGGCACTGATCTCCGCGTCCCTCTGTAGTTTTCCAAGGATGTGAGGCGTCCGGTCGCGATGAGGTGGGGAACTAGGTCTTTCTCTGTGGTCTCCACAGGGGATTCAGACATCCTTTCGTCTTGGCAGATGCAAGACGAGCCTGCATTCAAGTCACTGCAGGCATATCCGGCCTTATTTCGAGTCAGGGCATCGCGGTGTCCATTCCACTTGAGGCCGCAAACTCAGGGTCCCTCTCACATACCTAGAGCTGAGAGAAGCCTCCTCTTGAGGTGCTTGTGGTAAGGTGGTATTTCTCTGGAGTCGAAGCCAGGGACTAACCTCTCATCTCGAGTTGATTTGTGGTCCACGGAGCTCTTTCGTGTTGCTACAGTGACCTCAGGATCCCTCTAGCCTTGAAACAGTGTTCTTGGGGTTTCCCTGGAGTGTCATCAAGGAAATCAAGGCTCCTTTCCTGTGTGATGTGCAACACGGCATTGCTCTGCACGCAGTGCAGGGGAATCGGGCCTCAACTCGCGGCGAGGGGGAAGTCTCATTGTTTTTCTCGAGTTGCGGCGGGAACCTGGGTTATATTCTCGAGTTACGACGGGGATGGCACTTCCACACACGTGTTTGTTCTGCGACATCAGGACTCCTGCCTAGTTGCGAGGGACAACTCGGGATTCTCCTCGAGGCTTGGCAGGACAATTGGGACGCCTCTCCAGCTGAGGCGGGAGACCAAGGTTCCCTTTCCATGTGCCACAGGAATCCTGGAACTCCTATCAAGTTTCACGAGGAGTCAGGCATCGTCTCCTTTGGAGGCACTGATCTCCGCGTCCCTCTGAAGTTTTCAAAGGATGTGAGGCCTCCGGTCGCGATGAGGTGGGGAACTAGGTCTTTCTCTGTGGTCTCCACAGGGGATTCAGACATCCTTTCGTCTTTAGAGATGCAAGACGAGCCTGCATTCAAATCACTGCAGGCATATCCGGTCTTATTTCGAGTCAGGGCATCGCGGTGTCCATTCCACTTGAGGCCGCAAACTCAGGGTCCCTCTCACATACCTAGAGCTGAGAGAAGCCTCCTGTTGAGGTGCTTGTGGTAAGGTGGTATTCCTCTGGAGTCGAAGCCAGGGACTAACCTCTCATCTCGAGTTGACTTTTGGTCCACGGAGCTCTTTCGTGTTGCTACAGTGACCTCAGGATCCCTCTAGCCTTGAAACAGTGTTCTTGGGGTTTCTCGGGAGTGCCATCAAGGAAATCAAGGCTCCTTTCCTGTGTGATGTGCAACACGGCATTGCTCTGCACGCAGTGCAGGGGAATCGGGCCTCATCTCGCGGCGAGGGGGAAGTCTCATGGTTTTTCTCGAGTTGCGGCGGGAACCTGGGGTATATTCTCGAGTTAGGACGGGGATGGCCCTTCCACACACGTGTTTGTTCAGCACGTCAGGACTCCTGCCTAGTTGCGAGGGACAACTCGGGATTCTCCTCGAGGCTTGGCAGGGCAATTGGGGTGCCTCTCCAGCTGAGGCGGGAGACCAAGTTTCCCTTTCCACGTGCCACAGGAATCCTGGGACTCCTATCAAGTTTCACGAGGAGTCAGGCATCGTCTCCTTTGGAGGCACTGATCTCCGCGTCCCTCTGGAGTTTTCAAAGGATGTGAGGCCTCCGGTCTCGATGAGGTGGGGAACTACGTCTTTCTCTGTGGTCTCCACAGGGGATTCAGACATCCTTTCGTCTTGGGAGATGCAAGACGAGCCTGCATTCAAGTCACTGCAGGCATATCCGGCCTTATTTCGAGTCAGGGCATCGCGGTGTCCATTCCACTTGAGGCCGCAAACTCAGGGTCCCTCTCACATACCTAGAGCTGAGAGAAGCCTCCTCTTGAGGTGCTTGTGATAAGGTGGTATTCCTCTGGAGTCGAAGCCAGGGACTAACCTCTCATCTCGAGTTGATTTTTGGTCCACGGAGCTCTTTCGTGTTGCTACAGTGACCTCAGGATCCCTCTAGCCTTGAAACAGTGTTCTTTTGGTTTGGCTGGAGTGCCATCAAGGAAATCAAGGCTCCTTTCCTGTGTGATGTGCAACACGGCATTGCTCTGCACGCAGTGCAGGGGAATCGGGCCTCATCTCGCGACGAGGGGGAAGTCTCATTGTTTTTCTCGAGTTGCGGTGGAAACCTGGGATATATTCTCGAGTTACGACGGGGATGGCCCTTCCACACACGTGTTTGTTCAGCGACGTCAGGACTCCTGCCTAGTTTGAGGGACAACTCGGAATTCTCCTTGAGGCTTGTCAGGGCAATTGGGGTGCCTCTCCAGCTGAGGCGGGAGACCAAGGGTCCCTTTCCACGTGCCACAGGAATCCTGGGACTCCTATCAAGTTTCACGAGGAATCAGGCATCGTCTCCTTTGGAGGCACTTATCTCCGCGTCCCTCTGGAGTTTTCAAAGGATGTGAGGCCTCTGGTCGCGATGAGGTGGGGGACTAGGTCTTTCTCTGTGGTCTCCACAGGGGATTCAGACATCCTTTCGTCTTTAGAGATGCAAGACGAGCGTGCATTCAAGTCACTGCAGGCATATCCGGGCTTATTTCAAGTCAGGGCATCGCGGTGTCCATTCCACTTGAGGCCGCAAACTCAGAGTCCCTCTCACATACCTAGAGCTGAGAAAAGCCTCCTCTTGAGGTGCTTGTGGTAAGGTGGTATTCCTCTGGAGTCGAAGCCAGGGACTCACCTCTCATCTCGAGTTGACTTTTGGTCCACGGAGCTCTTTCGTGTTGCTACAGTGGCCTCAGGATCCCTCTAGCCTTGAAACAGTGTCCTTGGGGTTTCTCTGGAGTGCCATCAAGGAAATCAAGGCTCCTTTCCTGTGTGATGTGCAACAAGGCATTGCTCTGCACGCAGTGCAGGGGAATCGGGCCTCATCTCGCGGCGAGGGGGAAGTCTCATGGTTTTTCTCGAGTTGCGGCGGGAACCTGGGGTATATTCTCGAGTTGCCACGGGGATGGCCCTTCCACACACGTGTTTGTTCAGCGACGTCAGGACTCCTGCCTAGTTGCGAGGGACAAGTCGGGATTCTCCTCGAGGCTTGGCAGGGCAATTGGGGTGCCTCTCCAGCTGAGGCGGGAGACCAAGTTTCCCTGTCCACGTGCCACAGGAATCCTGGGACTCCTATCAAGTTTCACGAGGAGTCAGGCATCGTCTCTTGGGAGGCAGTGATCTCCGCGTCCCTCTGGAGTTTTCAAAGGATGTGAGGCCTCCGGTCGCGATGAGGTGGGGAACTAGGTCTTTCTCTGTGGTCTCCACAGGGGATTCAGACATCCTTTCCCCTTGGGAGATGCAAGACGAACCTTCATTAAAGTCACTGCAGGAATATCCGGCCTTAATTCGAGTCAGGGCATCCCGGTGTCCATTCCACTTGAGGCCGCAAACTCAGGGTCCCTCTCACATACCTAGAGCTGAGAGAATCCTCCTCTTGAAGTGCTTGTGGTAAGGTGGTATTCCTCTGGAGTCGAAGCCAGGCACTAACCTCTCATGTCGAGTTGACTTTTGGTCCACGGAGCTCTTTCGTGTTGCTACAGTGTCCTCAGGATCCCTCTAGCCTTGAAACAGTGTTCATCGGCATTCTCTGGAGTGCCATCAAGGAAATCAAGGCTCCTTTCCTGGGTGATGTGTAACACGGCATTGCTCTGCAGGCAGTGCAGGGGAATCGGGCCTCATCTCGCGGCGAGGGGGAAGTCTCATTTTTTTTCTCGAGTTACGGCGGGAACCTGGGGTATATTCTCGAGTTACGACGGGGAGGGCCTTTCCACACACGTGTTTGTTCAGCGACGTCAGGACTCCTGCCTAGTTACGAGGGACAACTCGGGATTCTCCTCGAGGCTTGGCAGGGCAATTCGGACGCCTCTCTAGCTGAGGAGGGAGAGCAAGTGTCCCTTTCCACGTGCCACAGGTATCCTGGGACTCCTATCAAGTTTCACGAGGAGTCAGGCATCGTCTCCTTTGGAGGCACTGATCTTCGCGTCCGTCTGGAGTTTTCAAAGGATGTGAGGCCTCCGGTCGCAAAGAGGTGGGGGACTAGGTCTTTCTCTGTGGTCTCCACAGGGGATTCAGACATCCTTTCGTCCTGGGAGATGCAAGACGAGCCTGCATTCAAGTCACTGCAGGCATATCCGGCCTTATTTCGAGTCAGGGCATCATGGTGTCCATTCCACTTGAGGCTGCAAACTCAGGGTCCCTCTCACATTCCTAGAGCTGAGAGAAGCCTCCTCTTGAGGTGCTTGTGGTAAGGTGGTATTCGTCTGGAGTCGAAGCCAGGGACTAACATATCATCTCGAGTTGATTTTTGGTTCACGGAGCTCTTTCGTGTTGCTACAGTGACCTCAGGATCCCTCCAGCCTTGAAACAGTGTTCTTGGGGTTTCTCTGGAGTGCCATCAAGGAAATCAAGTCTCCTTTCCTGTGTGATGCGCAACACGGCATTGCTCTGCACGCAGTGCTGGGGAATCGGGCCTCATCTCGCGGCGAGGGGGAAGTCTCATGGTTTTTCTCGAGTTGCGGCGGGAACCTGTGGTATATTCTCGAGTTAGGACGGGGATGGCCCTTCCACACACGTATTTGTGCAGCGACGTCAGGACTCCTGCCTAGTTGCGAGGGACAACTCGGGATTCTCCTCGAGGCTTGGCAGGGCAATTGGGGTGCCTCTCCAGCTGAGGCGGGAGACCAAGTTTCCCTTTCCACGTGCCACAGGAATCCTGGGACTCCTATCAAGTTTCACGAGGAGTCAGGCATCGTCTCCTTTGGAGGCACTGATCTCCGAGTCCCTCTGGAGTTTTCAAAGGATGTGAGGCCTCCGGTCTCGATGAGGTGGGGAACTACGTCTTTCTCTGTGGTCTCCACAGGGGATTCAGACATCCTTTCGTCTTGGGAGATGCAAGACGAGCCTGCATTCAAGTCACTGCAGGCATATCCGGCCTTATTTCGAGTCAGGGCATCGCGGTGTCCATTCCACTTGAGGCCGCAAACTCAGGGTCCCTCTCACATACCTAGAGCTGAGAGAAGCTTCCTCTTGAGGTGCTTGTGATAAGGTGGTATTCCTCTGGAGTCGAAGCCAGGGACTAACCTCTCATCTCGAGTTGATTTTTGGTCCACGGAGATCTTTCGTGTTGCTACAGTGACCTCAGGATCCCTCTAGCCTTGAAACAGTGTTCTTTTGGTTTGGCTGGAGTGCCATCAAGGAAATCAAGGCTCCTTTCCTGTGTGATGTGCAACACGGCATTGCTCTGCACGCAGTGCAGGGGAATCGGGCCTCATCTCGCGGCGAGGGGGAAGTCTCATTGTTTTTCTCGAGTTGCGGTGGAAACCTGGGATATATTCTCGAGTTACGACGGGGATGGCCCTTCCACACACGTGTTTGTTCAGCGACGTCAGGACTCCTGCCTAGTTTGAGGGACAACTCGGAATTCTCCTTGAGGCTTGTCAGGGCAATTGGGGTGCCTCTCCAGCTGAGGCGGGAGACCAAGGGTCCCTTTCCACGTGCCACAGGAATCCTGGGACTCCTATCAAGTTTCACGAGGAATCAGGCATCGTCTCCTTTGGAGGCACTTATCTCCGCGTCCCTCTGGAGTTTTCAAAGGATGTGAGGCCTCTGATCGCGATGAGGTGGGGGACTAGGTCTTTCTCTGTGGTCTCCACAGGGGATTCAGACATCCTTTCGTCTTTAGAGATGCAAGACCAGCGTGCATTCAAGTCACTGCAGGCATATCCGTGCTTATTTCAAGTCAGGGCATCGCGGTGTCCATTCCACTTGAGGCCGCAAACTCAGAGTCCCTCTCACATACCTAGAGCTGAGAAAAGCCTCCTCTTGAGGTGCTTGTGGTAAGGTGGTATTCCTCTGGAGTCGAAGCCAGGGACTCACCTCTCATCTCGAGTTGACTTTTGGTCCACGGAGCTCTTTCGTGTTGCTACAGTGACCTCAGGATCCCTCTAGCCTTGAAACAGTGTCCTTGGGGTTTCTCTGGAGTGCCATCAAGGAAATCAAGGCTCCTTTCCTGTGTGATGTGCAACAAGGCATTGCTCTGCACGCAGTGCAGGGGAATCGGGCCTCATCTCGCGGCGAGGGGGAAGTCTCATGGTTTTTCTCGAGTTGCGGCGGGAACCTGGGGTATATTCTCGAGTTGCCACGGGGATGGCCCTTCCACACACGTGTTTGTTCAGCGACGTCAGGACTCCTGCCTAGTTGCGAGGGACAAGTCGGGATTCTCCTCGAGGCTTGGCAGGGCAATTGGGGTGCCTCTCCAGCTGAGGCGGGAGACCAAGTTTCCCTGTTCACGTGCCACAGGAATCCTGGGACTCCTATCAAGTTTCACGAGGAGTCAGACATCGTCTCTTGGGAGGCAGTGATCTCAGCCTCCCTCTGGAGTTTTCAAAGGATGTGAGGCCTCCGGTCGCGATGAGGTGGGGAACTAGGTCTTTCTCTGTGGTCTCCACAGGGGATTCAGACATCCTTTCCCCTTGGGAGATGCAAGACGAACCTTCATTAAAGTCACTGCAGGAATATCCGGCCTTAATTCGAGTCAGGGCATCCCGGTGTCCATTCCACTTGAGGCCGCAAACTCAGGGTCCCTCTCACATACCTAGAGCTGAGAGAATCCTCCTCTTGAGGTGCTTGTGGTAAGGTGGTATTCCTCTGGAGTCGAAGCCAGGCACTAACCTCTCATGTCGAGTTGACTTTTGGTCCACGGAGCTCTTTCGTGTTGCTACAGTGACCTCAGGATCCCTCTAGCCTTGAAACAGTGTTCATCGGCATTCTCTGGAGTGCCATCAAGGAAATCAAGGCTCCTTTCCTGGGTGATGTGTAACACGGCATTGCTCTGCAGGCAGTGCAGGGGAATCGGGCCTCATCTCGCGGCGAGGGGGAAGTCTCATTTTTTTTCTCGAGTTACGGCGGGAACCTGGGGTATATTCTCGAGTTACGACGGGGAGGGCCTTTCCACACACGTGTTTGTTCAGCGACGTCAGGACTCCTGCCTAGTTACGAGGGACAACTCGGGATTCTCCTCGAGGCTTGGCAGGGCAATTCGGACGCCTCTCTAGCTGAGGAGGGAGACCAAGTGTCCCTTTCCACGTGCCACAGGTATCCTGGGACTCCTATCAAGTTTCACGAGGAGTCAGGCATCGTCTCCTTTGGAGGCACTGATCTTCGCGTCCGTCTGGAGTTTTCAAAGGATGTGAGGCCTCCGGTCGCAAAGAGGTGGGGGACTAGGTCTTTCTCTGTGGTCTCCACAGGGGATTCAGACATCCTTTCGTCCTGGGAGATGCAAGACGAGCCTGCATTCAAGTCACTGCAGGCATATCCGGCCTTATTTCGAGTCAGGGCATCATGGTGTCCATTCCACTTGAGGCTGCAAACTCAGGGTCCCTCTCACATTCCTAGAGCTGAGAGAAGCCTCCTCTTGAGGTGCTTGTGGTAAGGTGGTATTCGTCTGGAGTCGAAGCCAGGGACTAACATATCATCTCGAGTTGATTTTTGGTTCACGGAGCTCTTTCGTGTTGCTACAGTGACCTCAGGATCCCTCCAGCCTTGAAACAGTGTTCTTGGGGTTTCTCTGGAGTGCCATCAAGGGAATCAAGGCTCCTTTCCTGTGTGATGCGCAACACGGCATTGCTCTGCACGCAGTGCTGGGGAATCGGGCCTCATCTCGCGGCGAGGGGAAAGTCTCATGGTTTTCCTCGAGTTGCGGCGGGAACCTGTGGTATATTCTCGAGTTAGGACGGGGATGGCCCTTCCACACACGTATTTGTGCAGCGACGTCAGGACTCCTGCCTAGTTGCGAGGGACAAGTCGGGATTCTCCTCGAGGCTTGGCAGGGCAATTGGGACGCCTCTCCAGCTGAGGCGGGAGACCAAGGGTCCCTTTCCACGTGCCACAGGAATCCTGGGACTCCTATCAAGTTTCACGAGGAGTCAGGCATCGTATCCTTTGGAGGCACTGATCTCCGCGTCCCTCTGTATTTTTCCAAGGATGTGAGGCGTCCGGTCGCGATGAGGTGGGGAACTAGGTCTTTCCCTGTGGTCTCCACAGGGGATTCAGACATCCTTTCGTCTTGGCAGATGCAAGACGAGCCTGCATTCAAGTCACTGCAGGCATATCCGGCCTTATTTCGAGTCAGGGCATCGCGGTGTCCATTCCACTTGAGGCCGCAAACTCAGGGTCCCTCTCACATACCAAGAGCTGAGAGAAGCCTCCTCTTGAGGTGCTTGCGGTAAGGTGGTATTTCTCTGGAGTCGAAGCCAGGGACTAACCTCTCATCTCGAGTTGATTTGTGGTCCACGGAGCTCTTTCGTGTTGCTACAGTGACCTCAGGATCCCTCTAGCCTTGAAACAGTGTTCTTGGGGTTTCTCTGGAGTGCCATCAAGGAAATCAAGGCTCCTTTCCTGTGTGATGTGCAACACGGCATTGCTCTGCACGCAGTGCAGGGGAATAGGGCCTCATCTCGCGGCGAGGGGGAAGTCTCATGGTTTTTCTCGAGTTGCGGCGGGAACCTGGGGTATATTCTCGAGTTAGGACGGGGATGGCCCTTCCACACACGTGTTTGTTCAGCGACGTCAGGACGCCTGCCTAGTTGCGAGGGACAACTCGGGATTCTCCTCGAGGCTTGGCAGGGCAATTGGGACGCCTCTCCAGCTGAGGCGGGAGACCAAGGGTCCCTTTCCACGTGCCACAGGAATCCTGGGACTCCTATCAAGTTTCACGAGGAGTCAGGCATCGTCTCCTTTGGAGGCACTGATCTCCGAGTCCCTCTGGAGTTTTCAAAGGATGTGAGGCCTCCGGTCTCGATGAGGTGGGGAACTATGTCTTTCTCTGTGGTCTCCACAGGGGATTCAGACATCCTTTCGTCTTGGGAGATGCAAGACGAGCCTGCATTCAAGTCACTGCAGGCATATCCGGCCTTATTTCGAGTCAGGGCATCGCGGTATTATTCCACTTGAGGCCGCAAACTCAGGGTCCCTCTCACATACCTAGAGCTGAGAGAAGCCTCCTATTGAGGTGCTTGTGATAAGGTGGTATTCCTGTGGAGTCGAAGCCAGGGACTAACCTCTCATCTCGAGTTGATTTTTGGTCCACGGAGCTCTTTCGTGTTGCTACAGTGACCTCAGGATCCCTCTAGCCTTGAAACAGTGTTCTTTTGGTTTGTCTGGAGTGCCATCAAGGAAATCAAGGCTCCTTTCCTGTGTGATGTGCAACACGGCATTGCTCTGCACGCAGTGCAGGGGAATCGGGCCTCATCTCGCGGCGAGGGGGAAGTCTCATTGTTTTTCTCGAGTTGCGGTGGAAACCTGGGATATATTCTCGAGTTACGACGGGGATGGCCCTTCCACACACGTGTTTGTTCAGCGACGTCAGGACTCCTGCCTAGTTGCGAGGGACAACTCGGGATTCTCCTCGAGGCTTGGCAGGGCAATTGGGACGCCTCTCCAGGTGAGGCGGGAGACCAAGGGTGCCTTTCCACGTGCCACAGGAATCCTGGGACTCCTATCAAGTTTCACAAGGAGTCAGGCATCGTCTCCGTTGGAGGCACTGATCTCCGCGTCCCTCTGGAGTTTTCAAGGGATGTGAGGCCTCCGGTCACGATGAGGTGGGGAACTAGGTCTTTCTCTGTGGTCTCCACAGGGGATTCAGACATCCTTTCGTCTTGGGAAATGCAAGACGAGCCTGCATTCAAGTCACTGCAGGGATATTCGGCCTTATTTCAAGTCAGGGCATCGCGGTGTCCATTCCACTTTAGGCCGCAAACTCAGGGTCCCTCTCTCATACCTAGAGCTGAGAGAAGCCTCCTCTTGAGGCCCTTGTAGTAAGGTGGTATTCCTCTGGAGTCGAAGCCAGGGACTAACCTCTCATCTCGAGGTGATTTTTGGTCCACGGAGCTCTTTCATGTTGCTACAGTGACCTCAGGATCCCTTCTGCCTTGAAACAGTGTTCTTGGGATTTTTCTGGAGTGCCATCAAGGAGATCAAGGCTCCTTTCCTGTGTGATGTGCAACACGGCATTGCTCTGCACGCAGTGCAGGGGAATCGGGCCTCATCTCCCGGCGAGGGGGAAGTCTCATGGTTTTTCTCGAGTTGCGGCGGGAACCTGGGGTATATTCTCGAGTTACGACGGGGATGGCCCTTCTACAAACGTGTTTGTTCAGCGATGTCAGGACTCCTGCCTAGTTGCGAGGGACTACTCGGGATTCTCCTCGAGGCTTGGCAGGGCAATTGGGACGCCTCTCCAGCTGAGGCGGGAGACCAAGGGTCCCTTTCCACGTGCCACAGGAATCCTGGGACTCCTATCAAGTTTCACGAGGAGTCAGGCATCGTCTCTTTGGAGGCAGTGATCTCCGCGTCCCTCTGGAGTTTTCAAAGGATGTGAGGCCTCCGGTCGCGATGAGGTGGGGAACTAGGTCTTTCTCTGTGGTCTCCACAGGGGATTCAGACATCCTTTCCCCTTGGGAGATGCAAGACGAACCTTCATTAAAGTCACTGCAGGAATATCCGGCCTTAATTCGAGTCAGGGCATCCCGGTGTCCATTCCACTTGAGGCCGCAAACTCAGGGTCCCTCTCACATACCTAGAGCTGAGAGAAGCCTCCTCTTGAGGTGCTTGTGGTAAGGTGGTATTCCTCTGGAGTCGAAGCCAGGCACTAACCTCTCATGTCGAGTTTTCTTTTGGTCCACGGAGCTCTTTCGTGTTGCTACAGTGACCTCAGGATCCCTCTAGCCTTGAAACAGTGTTCTTGGGGTTTCTCTGGAGTGCCATCAAGGAAATCAAGGCTCCTTTCCTGTGTGATGTGCAACACGGCATTGCTCTGCACGCAGTGCAGGGGAATCGGGCCTCATCTCGCGGCGAGGGGGAAGTCTCATGGTTTTTCTCGAGTTGCGGCGGGAACCTGGGGTATATTCTCGAGTTACGACTGGGATGGCCCTTCCACACACCTGTTTGTTTAGCGACGACTACTCCGGCCTAGTTGCGAGGGACAACTCGGGATTCTCCTCGAGGCTTGGCAGGGCAATTGGGACGCCTCTCCAGCTGAGTCGGGAGACCAAGGGTTCCTTTCCACGTGCCACAGGAATCCTGGGACTCCTATCAAGTTTCACGAGGAGTCAGGCATCGTCTCCTTTGGAGGCACTGATCTCCGCGTCCCTCTGGTGTTTTCCAAGGATGAGAGGCCTCCGGTCGCGATGAGGTGGGGAACTAGTTCTTTCTCTGTGGTCTCCACAGGGGATTCAGACATCCTTTCGTCTTGGGAGATGCAAGACGAGCCTGCATTCAAGTCACTGCAGGGATATCCGGCTTTATTTCGAGTCAGGGCATCGCGGTGTCCATTCCGCTTGAGGCCAAAAAATCAGGGTCCCTCTCACATACCTAGTGCTGAGAGAAGCCTCCTCTTGAGGTGGTTGTTGTAAGGTGGTATTCCTCTGGAGTCGAAGCCAGGGACTAACCTCTCATCTCGAGTTGATTTTTGGTCCCCGAAGCTCTTTCGTGTTGCTACAGTGACCTCAGGATCCCTCTAGCCTTGAAAGAATATTCTTCGGGTTTCTATGGAGTGCCATCAAGGAAATCAAGGCTCCTTTCCTGTGTGATGTGCAACACGGAATTGCTCTGCACGCAGTGCAGGGGAATCGGGCCTCATCTCCCGGCGAGGGGGAAGTCTCATGGTTTTTCTCGAGTTGCGGCGGGAACCTAGGGTATATTCTCGAGTTGCCACGGGGATGGCCCTTCCACACAAGTGTTTGTTCAGCGACGTCAGGACTCCTGCCTAGTTGTGAGGGACAACTCGTGATTCTCCTCGAGGCTTGGCAGGGCAATTGGGACGCCTCTCCAGCTGAGGCGGGAGACCAAGTGTCCCTTTCCACGTGCCACAGGAATCCTGGGACTCTTATCAAGTTTCACGAGGAGTCAGGCATCGTCTCCTTTGGAGGCACTGATCTCCGCGTCCCTCTGGCGTTTTCAAAGGATGTGAGGCCTCCGGTCACGATGAGGTGGGAAACTAGGCCTTTCTCTGTGGTCTCCACAGGGGATTCAGACATCCTTTCATCTTGGGAGATGCAAGACGAGCCTGCAATCAAGTTTCTGTAGGCATATCCGGCCTTATTTCGAGTCAGGGCATCGCGGTGTCCCTTCCACTTGTGGCCGCAAATCAGGGTCCCTCTCACATACCTAGAGCTGAGAGAAGCCTCCTCTTGAGGTGCTTGTGGTAAGGTGGTATTCCTCTGGAGTCGAAGCCAGGGACTAACCTCTCATCTCGAGGTGATTTTTGGTCACCGGAGCTGTTTCTTGATGCTACAGTGACCTGAGGATCCCTCTAGCCTTGAAACAGTGTTCTTGGGGTTTCTCTGGAGTGCCATCAAGGAAATCAAGGCTCCTTTCCTGTGTGATATGCCACACGGAATTGCTCTGCACGTAGTGCAGGGGAATCGGGCCTCATCTCGCGGCGAGGGGGAAGTCTCATGGTTTTTCTCGAGTTGCGGCGGGAACCTGGGGTATATTCTCGAGTTACGACGGGGATGGCCCTTCCACACACGTGTTTGTTCAGCGACGTCAGGACTCCTGCCTAGTTGCGACGGACAACTCGGGATTCTCCTCGAGGCTTGGCAGGGCAGTTGGGAAGCCTCTCCAGCTGAGGCGGGAGACCAAGGGTCCCTTTCCACGTGCCACAGGAATCCTGGGACTCCTATCAAGTTTCACGAGGAGTCAGGCATCGTATCCTTTGGAGGCACTGATCTCCGCGTCCCTCTGTATTTTTCCAAGGATGTGAGGCGTCCGGTCGCGATGAGGTGGGGAACTAGGTCTTTCCCTGTGGTCTCCACAGGGGATTCAGACATCCTTTCGTCTTGGCAGATGCAAGACGAGCCTGCATTCAAGTCACTGCAGGCATATCCGGCCTTATTTCGAGTCAGGGCATCGCGGTGTCCATTCCACTTGAGGCCGCAAACTCAGGGTCCCTCTCACATACCAAGAGCTGAGAGAAGCCTCCTCTTGAGGTGCTTGCGGTAAGGTGGTATTTCTCTGGAGTCGAAGCCAGGGACTAACCTCTCATCTCGAGTTGATTTGTGGTCCACGGAGCTCTTTCGTGTTGCTACAGTGACCTCAGGATCCCTCTAGCCTTGAAACAGTGTTCTTGGGGTTTCTCTGGAGTGCCATCAAGGAAATCAAGGCTCCTTTCCTGTGTGATGTGCAACACGGCATTGCTCTGCACGCAGTGCAGGGGAATAGGGCCTCATCTCGCGGCGAGGGGGAAGTCTCATGGTTTTTCTCGAGTTGCGGCGGGAACCTGGGGTATATTCTCGAGTTAGGACGGGGATGGCCCTTCCACACACGTGTTTGTTCAGCGACGTCAGGACGCCTGCCTAGTTGCGAGGGACAACTCGGGATTCTCCTCGAGGCTTGGCAGGGCAATTGGGACGCCTCTCCAGCTGAGGCGGGAGACCAAGGGTCCCTTTCCACGTGCCACAGGAATCCTGGGACTCCTATCAAGTTTCACGAGGAGTCAGGCATCGTCTCCTTTGGAGGCACTGATCTCCGAGTCCCTCTGGAGTTTTCAAAGGATGTGAGGCCTCCGGTCTCGATGAGGTGGGGAACTATGTCTTTCTCTGTGGTCTCCACAGGGGATTCAGACATCCTTTCGTCTTGGGAGATGCAAGACGAGCCTGCATTCAAGTCACTGCAGGCATATCCGGCCTTATTTCGAGTCAGGGCATCGCGGTATTATTCCACTTGAGGCCGCAAACTCAGGGTCCCTCTCACATACCTAGAGCTGAGAGAAGCCTCCTATTGAGGTGCTTGTGATAAGGTGGTATTCCTCTGGAGTCGAAGCCAGGGACTAACCTCTCATCTCGAGTTGATTTTTGGTCCACGGAGCTCTTTCGTGTTGCTACAGTGACCTCAGGATCCCTCTAGCCTTGAAACAGTGTTCTTTTGGTTTGTCTGGAGTGCCATCAAGGAAATCAAGGCTCCTTTCCTGTGTGATGTGCAACACGGCATTGCTCTGCACGCAGTGCAGGGGAATCGGGCCTCATCTCGCGGCGAGGGGGAAGTCTCATTGTTTTTCTCGAGTTGCGGTGGAAACCTGGGATATATTCTCGAGTTACGACGGGGATGGCCCTTCCACACACGTGTTTGTTCAGCGACGTCAGGACTCCTGCCTAGTTGCGAGGGACAACTCGGGATTCTCCTCGAGGCTTGGCAGGGCAATTGGGACGCCTCTCCAGGTGAGGCGGGAGACCAAGGGTGCCTTTCCACGTGCCACAGGAATCCTGGGACTCCTATCAAGTTTCACAAGGAGTCAGGCATCGTCTCCGTTGGAGGCACTGATCTCCGCGTCCCTCTGGAGTTTTCAAGGGATGTGAGGCCTCCGGTCACGATGAGGTGGGGAACTAGGTCTTTCTCTGTGGTCTCCACAGGGGATTCAGACATCCTTTCGTCTTGGGAAATGCAAGACGAGCCTGCATTCAAGTCACTGCAGGGATATTCGGCCTTATTTCAAGTCAGGGCATCGCGGTGTCCATTCCACTTTAGGCCGCAAACTCAGGGTCCCTCTCTCATACCTAGAGCTGAGAGAAGCCTCCTCTTGAGGCCCTTGTAGTAAGGTGGTATTCCTCTGGAGTCGAAGCCAGGGACTAACCTCTCATCTCGAGGTGATTTTTGGTCCACGGAGCTCTTTCATGTTGCTACAGTGACCTCAGGATCCCTTCTGCCTTGAAACAGTGTTCTTGGGATTTTTCTGGAGTGCCATCAAGGAGATCAAGGCTCCTTTCCTGTGTGATGTGCAACACGGCATTGCTCTGCACGCAGTGCAGGGGAATCGGGCCTCATCTCCCGGCGAGGGGGAAGTCTCATGGTTTTTCTCGAGTTGCGGCGGGAACCTGGGGTATATTCTCGAGTTACGACGGGGATGGCCCTTCTACAAACGTGTTTGTTCAGCGATGTCAGGACTCCTGCCTAGTTGCGAGGGACTACTCGGGATTCTCCTCGAGGCTTGGCAGGGCAATTGGGACGCCTCTCCAGCTGAGGCGGGAGACCAAGGGTCCCTTTCCACGTGCCACAGGAATCCTGGGACTCCTATCAAGTTTCACGAGGAGTCAGGCATCGTCTCTTTGGAGGCAGTGATCTCCGCGTCCCTCTGGAGTTTTGAAAGGATGTGAGGCCTCCGGTCGCGATGAGGTGGGGAACTAGGTCTTTCTCTGTGGTCTCCACAGGGGATTCAGACATCCTTTCCCCTTGGGAGATGCAAGACGAACCTTCATTAAAGTCACTGCAGGAATATCCGGCCTTAATTCGAGTCAGGGCATCCCGGTGTCCATTCCACTTGAGGCCGCAAACTCAGGGTCCCTCTCACATACCTAGAGCTGAGAGAAGCCTCCTCTTGAGGTGCTTGTGGTAAGGTGGTATTCCTCTGGAGTCGAAGCCAGGCACTAACCTCTCATGTCGAGTTTTCTTTTGGTCCATGGAGCTCTTTCGTGTTGCTACAGTGACCTCAGGATCCCTCTAGCCTTGAAACAGTGTTCTTGGGGTTTCTCTGGAGTGCCATCAAGGAAATCAAGGCTCCTTTCCTGTGTGATGTGCAACACGGCATTGCTCTGCACGCAGTGCAGGGGAATCGGGCCTCATCTCGCGGCGAGGGGGAAGTCTCATGGTTTTTCTCGAGTTGCGGCGGGAACCTGGGGTATATTCTCGAGTTACGACTGGGATGGCCCTTCCACACACCTGTTTGTTTAGCGACGACTACTCCGGCCTAGTTGCGAGGGACAACTCGGGATTCTCCTCGAGGCTTGGCAGGGCAATTGGGACGCCTCTCCAGCTGAGTCGGGAGACCAAGGGTTCCTTTCCACGTGCCACAGGAATCCTGGGACTCCTATCAAGTTTCACGAGGAGTCAGGCATCGTCTCCTTTGGAGGCACTGATCTCCGCGTCCCTCTGGTGTTTTCCAAGGATGAGAGGCCTCCGGTCGCGATGAGGTGGGGAACTAGTTCTTTCTCTGTGGTCTCCACAGGGGATTCAGACATCCTTTCGTCTTGGGAGATGCAAGACGAGCCTGCATTCAAGTCACTGCAGGGATATCCGGCTTTATTTCGAGTCAGGGCATCGCGGTGTCCATTCCGCTTGAGGCCAAAAAATCAGGGTCCCTCTCACATACCTAGTGCTGAGAGAAGCCTCCTCTTGAGGTGGTTGTTGTAAGGTGGTATTCCTCTGGAGTCGAAGCCAGGGACTAACCTCTCATCTCGAGTTGATTTTTGGTCCCCGAAGCTCTTTCGTGTTGCTACAGTGACCTCAGGATCCCTCTAGCCTTGAAAGAATATTCTTCGGGTTTCTATGGAGTGCCATCAAGGAAATCAAGGCTCCTTTCCTGTGTGATGTGCAACACGGAATTGCTCTGCACGCAGTGCAGGGGAATCGGGCCTCATCTCCCGGCGAGGGGGAAGTCTCATGGTTTTTCTCGAGTTGCGGCGGGAACCTAGGGTATATTCTCGAGTTGCCACGGGGATGGCCCTTCCACACAAGTGTTTGTTCAGCGACGTCAGGACTCCTGCCTAGTTGTGAGGGACAACTCGTGATTCTCCTCGAGGCTTGGCAGGGCAATTGGGACGCCTCTCCAGCTGAGGCGGGAGACCAAGTGTCCCTTTCCACGTGCCACAGGAATCCTGGGACTCTTATCAAGTTTCACGAGGAGTCAGGCATCGTCTCCTTTGGAGGCACTGATCTCCGCGTCCCTCTGGCGTTTTCAAAGGATGTGAGGCCTCCGGTCACGATGAGGTGGGAAACTAGGCCTTTCTCTGTGGTCTCCACAGGGGATTCAGACATCCTTTCATCTTGGGAGATGCAAGACGAGCCTGCAATCAAGTTTCTGTAGGCATATCCGGCCTTATTTCGAGTCAGGGCATCGCGGTGTCCCTTCCACTTGTGGCCGCAAATCAGGGTCCCTCTCACATACCTAGAGCTGAGAGAAGCCTCCTCTTGAGGTGCTTGTGGTAAGGTGGTATTCCTCTGGAGTCGAAGCCAGGGACTAACCTCTCATCTCGAGGTGATTTTTGGTCACCGGAGCTGTTTCTTGATGCTACAGTGACCTGAGGATCCCTCTAGCCTTGAAACAGTGTTCTTGGGGTTTCTCTGGAGTGCCATCAAGGAAATCAAGGCTCCTTTCCTGTGTGATATGCCACACGGAATTGCTCTGCACGTAGTGCAGGGGAATCGGGCCTCATCTCGCGGCGAGGGGGAAGTCTCATGGTTTTTCTCGAGTTGCGGCGGGAACCTGGGGTATATTCTCGAGTTACGACGGGGATGGCCCTTCCACACACGTGTTTGTTCAGCGACGTCAGGACTCCTGCCTAGTTGCGGGGGAAAACTCGGGATTCTCCTCGAGGCTTGGCAGGGCAGTTGGGAAGCCTCTCCAGCTGAGGCGGGAGACCAAGGGTCCCTTTCCACGTGCCACAGGAATCCTGGGACTCCTATCAAGTTTCACGAGGAGTCAGGCATCGTCTCCTTTGGAGGCACTGATCTCCGCGTCCCTCTGGAGTTTTCAAAGGATGTGAGGCCTCCGGTTGCGATGAGGTCGGGAACTAGGTCTTTCTCTGTGGTCTCCACAGGGGATTCAGACATCCTTTCGTCTTGGGAGATGCAAGACGAGCCTGCATTCAAGTCACTGCAGGGATATCTGGCCTTATTTCGAGTCAGGGCATCGCGGTGTCCATTCCACTTGAGGCCGCAAACTCAGGGTCCCTCTCACATACCTAGAGCTCAGAGAAGCCTCCTCTTCAGGTGCTTGTGGTAAGGTGGTATTCCTATGGAGTCGAAGCCAGGGACTAACCTCTCATCTCGAGTTGATTTTTGGTCAACGGAGCTCTTTCGTGATGCTACAGTGACATCAGGATCCCCTGCGCCTTGAAACAGTGTTCTTGGGGTTTCTCTGCAGTGCCATCAAGGAAATCAAGGCTCCTTTCCTGTGTGATGTGCAACACGGCATTGCTCTGCACGCAGTGCAGAGGAATCAGTCCTCATCTCGCGGCGAGGGGGAAGTCTCATGGTTTTTCTCGAGTTGCGGCGGGAATCTGGGGTATATTCTCGAGTTACGACGGGGATGGCCCTTCCACACACGTTTTTGTTCAGCGACGTCAGGACGCCTGCCTAGCTGCGAGGGACAACTCGGGATTCTCCTCGATTCTTGGTAGGGGAATTGGGACGCCTCTCTAGCTGATGCGGGAGACCAAGGGTCCCTTTCCACGTGCCACAGGAATCCTGGGACTCCTATCAAATTTCACGAGTAGTCAGGCAGCGTCTCCTTTGGAGGCACTGATCTCCGCGTCCCTCTGGAGTTTTCAATGAATGTGAGGCCTCCGGTCGCGATGAGGTGGGGAACTAGGTCTTTCTCTGTGGTCTCCACAGGGGATTCAGACATTCTTTCGTCTTGGGAGATGCAAGACGAGCCTGCATTCAAGTCACTGCAGGGATATCTGGCCTTATTTCGAGTCAGGGCATCGCGGTGTCCATTCCACTTGAGGCCGCAAACTCAGGGTCCCTCTCACATACCTAGAGCTGAGAGAAGCCTCCTCTTGAGGTGCTTGTGGTAAGGTGTTATTCCTCTGGAGTCGAAGTTAGGGACTAACCTCTCATCTCGAGTTGATTTTTGGTCCATGGAGCTCTTTCGTGATGCTACAGTGACATCAGGATCCCCTGCGCCTTGAAACAGTGTTCTTAGGGTTTCTCTGCAGTGCCATCAAGGAAATCAAGGCTCCTTTCCTGTGTGATGTGCAACACGGCATTGCTCTGCACGCAGTGCAGAGGAATCAGGCCTCATCTCGCGGCGAGGGGGAAGTCTCATGGTTTTTCTCGAGTTGCGGCGGAAATCTGGGGTATATTCTCGAGTTACGACGGGGATGGCCCTTCCACACACGTTTTTGTTCAGCGACGTCAGGACGCCTGCCTAGTTGCGAGGGACAACTCGGGATTCTCCTCGATTCTTGGTAGGGGAATTGGGACGCCTCTCTAGCTGATGCGGGAGACCAAGGGTCCCTTTCCACGTGCCACAGGAATCCTGGGACTCCTATCAAATTTCACGAGTAGTCAGGCAGCGTCTCCTTTGGAGGCACTGATCTCCGCGTCCCTCTGGAGTTTTCAATGAATGTGAGGCCTCCGGTCGCGATGAGGTGGGGAACTAGGTCTTTCTCTGTGGTCTCCACAGGGGATTCAGACATCCTTTCGTCTTGGGAGATGCAAGACGAGCCTGCATTTTAGTCACTGCAGGGATATCCGGCCTTATTTCGAGTCAGGGCATCGCGGTCTCCATTCCACTTGAGGCCGCAAACTCAGGGTCCCTCTCACATACCTAGAGATGAGAGAAGCCTCCTCTTGAGGTGCTTGTGGTAAGGTGGTATTCCTCTGGAATCGAAGCCAGGGACTAACCTCTCATCTCGAGTTGATTTTTGGTCCACAGAGCTCTTTCGTGTTGATACAGTGACCTCAGGATCCCTCTAGCCTTGAAACAGTGTTCTTGGGGTTTCTCTGGAGTGCCATCAAGGAAATCAAGGCTCCTTTCCTGTGTGATGTGCAACACGGCATTGCTCTGCACGCAGTGCAGAGGAATCAGTCCTCATCTCGCGGCGAAGGGGAAGTCTCATGGTTTTTCTCGAGTTGCGGCGGGAACCTGGGGTATATTCTCGAGTTACGACGGGGATGGCCCTTCCACACACGTGTTTGTTCAGCGACTTCAAGACTCTTTCCTAGTTGCGACGGACAACTCGGGATTCTCCTCGAGGCTTGGCAGGGCAATTGGGACGCCTCTCCAGCTGAGGCGGGAGACCAAGGGTCCCTTTCCACGTGCCACAGGAATTCTGGGACTCCTATCAAGTTTCACGAGGAGTCAGGCATCTTCTCCTTTGGGGGCACTGATCTCCGAGTCCCTCTGGAGATTTACAAGGATGTGAGGCCTCCGGTCGCGATGAGGTGGGGAACTAGGTCTTTCTCTGTGGTCTCCACAGGGGATTCAGACATTCTTTCGTCTTGGCAGATGCAAGACGAGCCTGCATTCAAGTCACTGCAGGCATATCCGGCCTTATTTCGAGTCAGGGCATCGCGGTGTCCATTCCACTTGAGGCCGCAAACTCAGGGTCCCTCTCACATACCTAGAGCTGAGAGAAGCCTCCTCTTGAGGTGCTTGTGGTAAGGTGGTATTCCTCTGGAGTCGAAGACAGGGACTAACCTCTCATCTCGAGTTGATTTTTGGTCCTCGGAGCTCTTTCGTGTGGCTACAGTGACCTCAGGATCCCTCTAGCCTTGAAACATTGTTCTTGGGGTTTCTCTGGAGTGCCATCACGGAAATCAAGGCTCCTTTCCTGTGTGATGTGGAACACGGTATTGCTCTGCATGCAGTGCAGGGGAATCGGGCCTCATCTTGCGGCGAGGGAGAATTCTTATGGTTTTTCTCGAGTTGCGGCTGGAACCTGGGGTATATTCTCGAGTTACGACGGGGATGGCCCTTCCACACTCGTGTTTGTGCAGCGACGTCAGGACTCCTGCCTAGTTGCGTGGGAAAACTCGAAATTCTCCTCGAGGCTTGGCAGGGCAATTGGGACGCCTCTCCAGCTGAGGCGGGAGACCAAGGGTCCCTTTCCACGTGCCACAGGAATCCTGGGACTCCTATCAAGTTTCACGAGGGGTCAGGCATCGTCTCCTTTGGAGGCACTGATCTCCGCGTCCCTCTGGAATTTTCAAAGAATGTGAGGCCTCCGGTTGTGATGAGGTGGGGAACTAGGTCTTTCTCTGTGGTCTCCACAGGGGATTCAGACATCCTTTCGTATTGGGAGATGCAAGACGAGCCTGCATTCTAGTCACTGCAGGCATATCCGGCCTTATTTCGAGTCAGGGCATCGTGGTGTCCATTCCACTTGAGGCCGCAAACTCAGGGTACCTCTCACATACCTAGAGCTGAGAGAAGCCTCCTCTTGAGGTGCTTGTGGTAAGGTGGTATTCGTCTGGAGTCGAAGCCAGGGACTAACCTCTCATCTCGAGTTGATTTTTGGTCCAGGGAGCTCTTTCTTGTTGCTACCGTGACCTCAGGATCCCTCTAGCCTTGAAACAGTGTTCTTGGGGTTTCTCTGGAGTGCCATCAAGGAAATCAAGGCTCCTTTCCTGTGTGATGTGCAACACGGCATTGCTCTGCACGCAGTGCAGGGGAATCGGGCCTCATCTCGCGGCGAGGGGGAAGTTTCATGGTTTTTCTCGAGGTGCGGCGGGAACCTGGGGTATATTCTCGAGGTACGACGGGGATGGCCCTTCTACACACGTGTTTATTCAGCGACGTCAGGACTCCTGCCTAGTTGCGAGGGACAACTCGGGATTCTCCTCGAGGCTTGGCAGGGCAATTGGGACGCCTCTCCAGCTGAGGCGGGAGACCAAGCGTCCCTTTCCACGTGCCACAGGAATCCTGGGACTTCTATCAAGTTTCACGAGGAGTCAGGCATCGTCTCCTTTGGAGGCACTGATCTCCGAGTCCCTCTGGAGTTTTCAAAGGATGTGAGGCCTCCGGTCGCGATGAGGTGGGGAACTAGGTCTTTCTCTGTGGTCTCCACGGGGGATTCAGACATCCTTTCGTCTTGGGAGATGCAAGACGAGCCTGCATTCAAGTCACTGCAGGGATATCCGGCCTTATTTCGAGTCAGGGCATCGCGGTGTCCATTCCACTTGAGGCCGCAAATTCAGGGTCCCTCTCACATACCTAGAGCTGAGAGGAGCCTCCTCTTGAGGTGCTTGTGGTAAGGTGGTATTCCTCTGGAGTCGAAGCCAGGGACTAACCTCTCATCTCGAGTTGATTTTTTGTCCACGGAGCTTTTTCGTGTTGCTACAGTGACCTCAGGATCCCTCTAGCCTTGAAACAGTGTTCTTGGGCTTTCTCTGGAGTGCCATCAAGGAAATAAAGGCTCCTTTCCTGTGTGATGTGCAACACGGCATTGCTATGCACGCAGTGCAGGGGAATCGGGCCTCATCTCGCGGCGAGGGGGAAGTCTCATGGTTTTTCTCGAGTTGCGGCGGGAACCTGGGGTATATTCTCGAGTTACGACGGGGATGGCCCTTCCACACACGTGTTTGTACAGCGACGTCAGGACTCCTTCCTAGTTACGAGGGACAACTCGGGATTCTCCTCGAGGCTTGGCAGGGCAATTGGGATGCCTCTCCAGCTGAGGCGGGAGACCAATTGTCCCTTTCCACGTGCCACAGGAATCCTGGGACTCCTATCAAGTTTCACGAGGAGTCAGGCATCGTCTACTTTGGAGGCACTCATCTCCGCATCCCTCTGGAGTTTTCAAAGGATGTGAGGCCTCCGGTCGCGATGAGGTGGGGAACTAGGTATTTCTCTGTGGTCTCCACGGGGGATTCAGACATCCTTTCGTCTTGGGAGATGCAAGACGAGCCTGCATTCAAGTCACTGCAGGGATATCCGGCCTTATTTTGAGTCAGGGCATCGTGGTTTCCATTCCACTTGAGGCCGCAAACTCAGGGTCCCTCTCACATACCTAGAGCTGACAGAAGCCTCCTCTTGAGGTGCTTGTGGTAAGGTGGTATTCCTCTGGAGTCGAAGCCAGGGACTTACCTCTCATCTCGAGTTGATTTTTGGTCCTCGGAGCTCCTTCGTGTGGCTACAGTGACCTCAGGATCCCTCTAGCCTTGAAACATTGTTCTTGGGGTTTCTCTGGAGTGCCATCAAGGAAATCAAGGCTCCTTTCCTGTGTGATGTGCAACACGGCATTGCTCTGCACGCAGTGCAGGGGAATCGGGCCTCATCTCGCGGCGAGGGGGAAGTCTCATGGTTTTTCTCGAGTTGCGGCGGGAACCTGGCGTATATTCTCGAGTTACAACGGGGATGGCCCTTCCACACAGGTGTTTGTTCAGCGACGTCAGGACTCCTGCCTAGTTGCGAGGGACAACTCGGGATTCTCCTCGAGGCTTGGCAGGGCAATTGGGACGCCTCTCCAGCTGAGGCGGGAGACCAAGTGTCCCTTTCCACGTGCCACGGGAATCCTGGGACTCCTATCAAGTTTCACGAGGAGTCAAGCATCGTCTCCTTTGGAGCCACTGATCTCCGCGTCCCTCTGGAGTTTTCAAAGGATGTGAGGCCTCCGGTCGCGATCAGGTGAGGTACTAGGTCTTTCTCTGTGGTCTCCACAGGGGATTCAGACATCCTTTCATCTTGGGAGATGCAAGACGAGCCTGCATTCAAGTCACTGCAGTTATATCCGGCCTTATTTTGAGTCAGGGCATCGCGGTGTCCATTCCACTTGTGGCCGCAAACTCAGGGTCCCTCTCACTTACCAAGAGCTGAGAGAAGCCTCCTCTTGAGGTGCTTGTGGTAAGATGGTATTCCTCTGGAATCGAAGCCAGGGACTAACCTATCATCTCGAGATGATTTTTTGTCCATGGAGATTTTTCGCCTTGCTACAGTGACCTCAGGATTCCTCTAGCCTTGAAACAGTGTTCTTGGGGTTTCTCTGTAGTGCCATCAAGGAAATCAAGGCTCCTTTCCTGTGTGATGTGCAACAGGGCATTGCTCTGCACGCAGTGCAGGGGAATCGGGCCTCATCTCGCGGCGAGGGGGAAGTCTCATGGGTTTCCTCGAGTTGCGGCGGGATCATGGTTTATATTCTCGAGTTACGAGGGGATGGCCCTTCCACCCACGTGTTTCTTCAGCGACGTTAGGACTCCTGCCTAGTTGCGAGGGACAACTCGGGATTCTCCTCGAGGCTTGGCAGGGCAATTGGGACGCCTCTACAGCTGAGGCGGGAGACCAAGGGTCTCTTTCCACGTGCCACAGGAATCCTGGGACTCCTATCAAGTTTCACGAGGAGTCAGTCATCGTCTCCTTTGGAGGCACTGATCTCCGCGTCCCTCTGGAGTTTTCAAAGGATGTGAGGCCTCCGGTCGCGATGAGGTGGGGAACTAGGTCTTTCTCTGTGGTCTCCACAGGGGATTCAGACATTCTTTCGTCTTGGGAGATGCAAGACGAACCTGCATTCAAGTCACTGCAGGCATATCCGGCCTTATTTCGAGTCAGGGCATCGCGGTGTCCATTCCACTTGAGGCCGCAAACTCAGGGTCCCTCTCACATACCTAGAGCTGAGAGAAGCCTCCTCTTGAGGTGCTTGTGGTAAGGTGGTATTCCTCTGGAGTCGAAGCCAGGGACTAACCTCTCATCTCGAGTTGATTTTTGGTCCCCAGAGCTCTGTCGTGTTGCTACAGTGACCTCAGGATCCCTCTAGCCTTGAAACAGTGTTCTTGGGGTTTCTCTGGAGTGCCATCAAGGAAATCAAGGCTCCTTTCCTGTGTGATGTGCAACACGGCATTACTCTGCACGCAGTGCAGGGGAATCAGGGCTCATCTCGCGGCGAGGGGGAAGTCTCATGGTTTTTCTTGAGTTGCGGCGGGAACCTGGGGTATATTCTCGAGTTACGACGGGGATGGCCCTTCCACACACGTGTTTGTTCATCGACGTCAGGACTCCTGCCTAGTTGCGAGGGACAACTCGGGATTCTCCTCGAGGCTTGACAGCGCAATTGGGACACCTCTCCAGCTGATGCGGGAGACTAAGGGTCCCTTTCCACGTGCCACAGGAATCCTGGGACTCCTATCAAGTTTCACGAGGAGTCAGGCATCGTCTCCTTTAGAGGCACTGATCTCTGCGTCCCTCTGGAGTTTTCCAAGGATGTGAGGCCTCCGGTCGCGATGAGGTGGGGAACTAGGTCTTTCTCTGTGGTCTCCACAGGGGATTCAGACATCCTTTCGTCTTGGGAGATGCAAGACGAGCCTGCATTCAAGTCACTGCAGGGATATCCGGCCTTATTTCGAGTCAGGGCATCGCGGTGTCCATTCCACTTGAGGCCGCAAACTCAGGGTCTCTCTCACATACCTAGAGCTGAGAGAAGCCTCCTCTTGAGGTGCTTGTGGTAAGGTGGTATTCCTCTGGAGTCGAAGCCAGGGACTAACCTCTCATCTCGAGTTGAATTTTGGTCCACGGAGCTCTTTCGTGTTGCTACCGTGACCTCAGGATCCCTCTAGCCTTGAAGCAGTGTTCTTGGGGTTTCTCTGGAGTGCCATCAAGGAAATCAAGGCTCCTTTCCTGTGTGATGTGCAACAGGGCATTGCTCTGCACGCAGTGCAGGGGAATCGGGCCTCATCTCGCGGCGAGGGGGATGTCTCATGGTTTTTCTCGAGTTGCGGCGGGAACCTCTTGGATATTCTCGAGTTAGGACGGGGATGGCCCTTCCACACACGTGTTTGTTCAGCGACGTCAGGACGCCTGCCTAGTTGCGAGGGACAACTCGGGATTCTCCTCGAGGCTTGGCAGGGCAATTGGGACGCCTCTCCAGCTGAGGCGGGAGACCAAGGGTCCCTTTCCACGTGCCACAGGAATCCTGGGACTCCTATCAATTTTCACGAGGAGTCAGGAATCGTCTCCTTTGGAGGCACTGACCTCCGCATCCCTCTGGAGTTTTCAAAGGATGTGAGGCCTCTGGTCGGGATGAGGTGGGGAACTAGGTCTTTCTCTGTGGTCTGAAGAGGGGATTCAGACATCCTTTCGTCTTGGGAGATGCAAGACGAGCCTGCATTCAAGACACTGCAGGCATATCCGGCCTTATTTCGAGTCAGGGCAGCGCGGTGTCCATTCCACTTGAGGCCGCAAACTCAGGGTCCCTCTCACATACTTAGAGCTGAGAGAAGCCTCCTCTTGAGGTGCTTCTGGTAAGGCGGTGTTCTTCTGGAGTTGAAGCCAGGGAGTAACCTCTCATCTCGAGTTGATTTTTGGTCCACGGAGCTCTTTCGTGTTGCTACCGTGACCTCAGGATCCCTCTAGCCTTGAAACAGTGTTCTTGGGCTTTCTCTGGAGTGCCATCAAGGAAATCAAGGCTCCTTTCCTGTGTGATGTGCAACAGGGCATTGCTCTGCACGCAGTGCACGGGAATCGGGCCTCATCTCGCAGCGAGGGGGAAGTCTCATGGTTTTTCTCGAGTTGCGGCGGGAACCTGTGGTATATTCTCGAGTTACGACGGGTATGGCCCTTCCACACACGTGTTTGTTCAGCGCCATCAGGACTCCTGCCTAGTTGCGAGGGACAACTCCGGATTCTCCTTGAGGCTTGGCAGGGCAATTGGGACGCCTCTCCAGCTGAGGCGGGAGACCAAGGGTCCCTTTTCACGTACCGCAGGAATCCTGGGACTCCTATCAAGTTTCACGAGGAGTCAGGCATCGTCTCCTTTGGAGGCACTGATCTCCGCGTCCCTCTGGAGTTTTCAAAGGATGTGAGGCCTCCGGTCGCGATGAGGTGGGGAACTAGGTCTTTCTCTGTGGTCTCCACAGGGGATTCAGACATCCTTTCGTCTTGGGAGATGCAAGACGAGCCTGCATTCAAGTCACTGCAGGGATATCCACCCTTATTTCGATTCAGGGCATCGCGAGGTCCATTCCACTTGAGGCCGCAAACTCAGGGTCCCTCTCACATACCTAGAGCTGAGAGAAGCCTCCTCTTGAGGTGCTTGTGGTAAGGTGGTATTCCTCTGGAGTCGAAGCCAGGCACTAACCTCTCATCTCGAGTTGATTTGTGGTCCACGGAGCTCTTTCGTGTTGCTACAGTGACCTCAGGATCCCTCTAGCCTTGAAACAGTGTTCTTGGGGTTTCTCTGGAGTGCCATCAAGGAAATCAAGGCTCCTTTCCTGTGTGATGTGCAACACGGCATTGCTCTGCACGCAGTGCAGGGGAATTGGGCCTCATCTCGCGGCGAGGGGGAAGTCTCATGGTTTTTCTCGAGTTGCGGCGGGAACCTGGGGTATATTCTCGAGTTATGACGGGGATGGCTCTTCCACACACGTGTTTGTTCAGCGAAGTCAGGACTCCTGCCTAGTTGCGAGGGACAACTCGGGATTCTCCTCGAGGCTTGGCAGGGCAATTGGGATGCCTCTCCAGCTGAGGTGGGAGACCAAGGGTCCCTTTCCACGTGCCACAGGTATCCGGGGACTCCTGTCAAGTTTCACGAGGAGTCAGGCATCGTCTCCTTTGGAGGCACTGATCTCCGCGTCCCTCTGGAGTTTTCAAAGGATGTGAGGCCTCCGGTCGCGATGAGGTGGGGAACTAGGTCTTTCCCTGTGGTCTCCACAGGGGATTCAGATATCCTTTCGTCTTGGGAGATGCAAGACGAGCCTGAATTCAAGTCACTGCAGGGATATCCGGCTTTATTTCGAATCAGGGCATCATGGTGTCCATTCCACTTGAGGCCGCAAACTCAGGGTCCCTCTCACATACCTAGAGCTGAGAGAAGCCTCCTCTTGAGGTGCTTGTGGTAAGGTGGTATTCCTCTGGAGTCGAAGCCAGGGAATAACCTCTCATCTCGAGTTGATTTTTGGTCCACGGAGCTCTTTCGTGTTGCTAAGTGACCTCAGGATCCCTCTAGCCTTGAAACAGTGTTCTTGAGCTTTCTCTGGAGTGCCATCAAGGAAATCAAGGGTCCTTTCCTGTGTGATGTGCAACACGGCATTGCTCTGCACGCAGTGCAGGGGAATCGGGCCTCATCTCGCGGCGATGGGGAAGTCTCATGGTTTTTCTCGAGTTGCAGCGGGAACCTCTTGGATATTCTCGAGTTTGGTCGGCGATGGCCCTTCCACACACGTGTTTGTTCAGCGACGTCAGGACTCTTGCCTAGTTGCGAGGGACAACTCGGGATTCTCCTCGAGGCTTGGCAGGGCAGTTGGGACGCCTCTCCAGCTGAGGCGGAAGACCAAGGGTCCCTTTCCATGTGCCACAGGAATCCTGGGACTCCTATCAAGTTTCACGAGGAGTCAGGCATCATCTCCTTTGGAGGCACTGATCTCCGCGTCCCTCTGGAGTTTTCAAAGGATGTGAGGCCTCCGGTCGCGATGAGGTGGGGAACTAGGTCTTTCTCTGTGGTCTGAAGAGGGGATTCAGACATCCTTTCGTCTTGGGAGATGCAAGACGAGCCTGCATTCAAGACACTGCAGGCATATCCGGCCTTATTTCGAGTCAGGGCATCGCGGTGTCCATTCCATTTGAGGCCGCAAACTCAGGGTCCCTCTCACATACCTAGAGCTGAGAGAAGCCTCCTCTTGATGTGCTTGTGGTAAGGTGGTATTCCTCTGGAGTCGAAGCCAGGGACTAACCTCTCATCTCGAGTTGATTTTTGGTCAACGGAGCTCTTTCGTGTTGCTACAGTGACCTCAGGATCCCCCTAGCCTTGAAACAGTGTTCTTGGGATTTCTCTGGAGTGCCATCAAGGAGATCAAGGCTCCTTTCCTGTGTGATGTGCAACACGGCATTGCTCTGCACGCAGTGCAGGTGAATCAGGCCTCATCTCCGGCGAGGGGGAAGTCTCATGGTTTTTCTCGAGTTGCGGCGGGAACCTGGGGTATATTCTCGAGTTACGACGGGGATGGCACTTCCACACACGTGTTTGTTCAGCGACGTCAGGACTCCTGCCTAGTTGCGAGGGACAACTCGGGATTCTCCTCGAGGCTTGGCAGGGCAATTGGGACGCCTCTCCATCTGAGGCGAGAGACCAAGTGTCCCTTTCCACGTGCCACAGGAATCCTGGGACTCCTATCAAGTTTCACGAGGAGTCAGGCATCGTCTCCTTTGGAGGCACTGATCTACGCGTACCTCTGGAGTTTTCAAAGGATGTGAGGCCTCCGGTCTCGAAGAGGTGGGGAACTAGGTCTTTCTCTGTGGTCTCCACAGGGGATTCAGACATCCTTTCGTCTTCGGAGATGCAAGACGAGCCTGCATTCAAGACACTGCAGGCATATCCGGCTTATTTCGAGTCAGGGCATCGCGGTGTCCATTCCACTTGAGGCCGCAAACTCAGGGTCCCTCTCACATACCTAGAGCTGAGAGAAGCCTCCTCTTGATGTGCTTGTGGTAAGGTGGTATTCCTCTGGAGTCGAAGCCAGGGACTAACCTCTCATCTCGAGTTGATTTTTGGTCCTCGGAGCTCTTTCGTGTTGCTACAGTGACCTCAGGATCCCTCTAGCCTTGAAACAGTGTTCTTGGGGTTTCTCTGGAGTGCCATCAAGGAAATAAAGGCTCCTTTCCTGTGTGATGTGCAACACGGCATTGCTCTGCACGCAATGCAGGGAAATTGGGCCTCATCTCGCTGCGATGGGGAAATCTCATGGTTTTTCTCGAGTTGCGGCGGGAACCTGGGGTATATTCTCGAGTTACGACCGGAATGGCCCTTCCACACACGTGTTTGTTCAGCGACGTCCGGACTCCTGCCTAGTTGCGAGGGACAACTCGGGATTCTCCTCGAGGCTTGGCAGGGCAATTGGGACGCCTCTCCAGCTGAGGCGGGAGACCAAGGGTCCCTTTCCACGTGCCACAGGAATCCTGGGACTCCTATCAAGTTTCACGAGGAGTCAGGCATCATCTCCTTTGGAAGCACTGATCTCCGCGTCCCTCTGGAGTTTTCAAAGGATGTGAGGCATCCGATCGCGATGAGGTGGGGAACTAGGTCTTTCTCTGTGGTCTGAAGAGGGGATTCAGACATCCTTTCGTCTTGGGAGATGCAAGACGAGCCTGCATTCAAGACACTGCAGGCATATCCGGCCTTATTTCGAGTCAGGGCATCGCGGTGTCCATTCCACTTGAGGCCGCAAACTCAGGGTCCCTCTCACATACCTAGAGCTGAGAGAAGCCTCCTCTTGATGTGCTTGTGCTAAGGTGGTATTCCTCTGGAGTCGAAGCCAGGGACTAACCTCTCATCTCGAGTTTATTTTTGGTCAACGGAGCTCTTTCGTGTTGCTACAGTGACCTCAGGATCCCTCTAGCCTTGAAACAGTGTTCTTGGGATTTCTCTGGAGTGCCATCAAGGAGATCAAGGCTCCTTTCCTGTGTGATGTGCAACACGGCATTGCTCTGCACGCAGTGCAGGGGAATCGGGCCTCATCTCGCGGCGAGGGGGAAGTCTCATGGTTTTTCTCAAGTTGCGGCGGGAACCTGGGGTATATTCTCGAGTTACGACGGGGATGGCCCTTCCACACACGTGTTTGTTCAGCGACGTCAGGACTCCTGCCTAGTTGCGAGGGACAACTCGGGATTCTCCTCGAGACTTGGCAGGGCAATTGGGACGCCTCTCCAGCTGAGGCGGGAGACCAAGGGTCCCTTTCAACGTGCCACAGGAATCCTGGGACTCCTATCAATTTTCTCGAGGAGTCAGGCATCGTCTCCTTTGGAGGCACTGATGTCCGCGTCCCTCTGGAGTTTTCAAAGGATGTGAGGCCTCCGGTCGCGATGAGGTGGGGAACTAGGTCTTTCTCTGTGGTCTCCACAGGGGATTCAGACATCCTTTCGTCTTGCGAGATGCAAGACGAGCCTGCATTCAAGTCACTGCAGGCATATCCGGCCTTATTTCGAATCAGGGCATCGCGGTGTCCATTCCACTTGAGGCCGCAAACTCAGGGTCCCTCTCACATACCTAGAGCTGAGAGAAGCCTCCTCTTGATGTGCTTGTGCTAAGGTGGTATTCCTCTGGAGTGGAAGCCAGGGACTAACCTCTCATCTCGAGTTGATTTTTGGTCAACGGAGCTCTTTCGTATTGCTACAGTGACCTCAGGATCCCTCTAGCCTTGAAACAGTATTCTTGGGCTTTCTCTGGAGTGCCATCAAGGAGATCAAGGCTCCTTTCCTGTGTGATGTGCAACACGGCATTGCTCTGCACGCAGTGCAGGGGAATCAGGCCTCATCTCGCGGCGAGGGGGAAGTCTCATGGTTTTTCTCGAGTTGCGGCGGGAACCTGGGGTATATTCTCGAGTTACGACGGGGATGGCCCTTCCACACACGTGTTTGTTCAGCGACGTCAGGACTCCTGCCTAGTTGCGAGGGACAACTCGGGATTCTCCTCGAGGCTTGGCAGGGAAATTGCGACGCCTCTCCAGCTGAGGCGGGAGACCAAGGGACCAAGGGTCCCTTTCCACGTGCCACAGGAATCCTGGGACTCCTATCAAGTTTCTCGAGGAGTCAGGCATCGTCTCCTTTGGAGGCACTGATGTCCGCGTCCCTCTGGAGTTTTCAAAGGATGTGAGGCCTCCGGTCGCGATGAGGTGGGGAACTAGGTCTTTCTCTGTGGTCTCCACAGGGGATTCAGACATCCTTTCGTCTTGCGAGATGCAAGACGAGCCTGCATTCAAGTCACTGCAGGGATATCCGGCCTTATTTCGAGTCAGGGCATCGCGGTGTCCATTCCACTTGAGGCCGCAAACTCAGGGTCCCTCTCACATACCTAGAGCTGAGAGAAGCCTCCTCTTGAGGTGCTTGTGGTAAGGTGGTATTCCTCTGGAGTCGAAGCCAGGGACTAACCTCTCATCTCGAGTTGATTTTTGGTCCACGGAGGTTTTTCGTGTTGCTACAGTGACCTCAGGATCCCTCTAGCCTTGAAACAGTGTTCTTGGGGTTTCTCTGGAGTGCCATCAAGGAAATCAAGGCTCCTTTCCTGTGTGATGTGCAACACGGCATTGCTCTGCACGCAGTGCTGGGGAATCGGGCCTCATCTCGTGGTGAGGGGGAAGTCTCATGGTTTTTCTTGAGTTGTGGCGGGAACCTGGGGTATATTCTCGAGTTAGGACGGGGATGGCCCTTCCACCCCCGTGTTTGTTCAGCGACGTCAGGACTCCTGCCTAGTTGCGAGGGACAACTCGGGATTCTCCTCGAAGCTTGGCAGGGCAATTGGGACGCCTCTCCAGCTGAGGCGGGAGACCAAGGGTCCCTTTCCAAGTGCCACAGGAATCCTGGGACTCCTATCAATTTTCACGAGGAGTCAGGCATCGTCTCTTTTTGGAGGCACTGATCTCCGCGTCCCTCTGGAGTTTTCAAAGGATGTGAGGCCTCCGGTCGCGATGAGGTGGGGAACTAGGTCTTTCTCTGTGGTCTCCACAGGGGATTCAGACATCCTTTCGTCTTTGGAGATGCAAGACGAGCCTGCATTCAAGTCACTGCAGGGATATCCGGCCTTATTTCGAGTCAGGGCATCGCGGTGTCCATTCCACTTGAGGCCGCAAACTCAGGGTCCCTCTCACATACATAGAGCTGACAGAAGCCTCCTCTTGAGGTGCTTGTGGTAAGGTGGTATTCCTCTGGAGTCGAAGCCAGGGACTAACCTCTCATCTCGAGTTGATTTGTGGTCCACGGAGATCTTTGGTGTTGCTACAGTGACCTCAGGATCCCTCTAGCCTTGAAACAGTGTTCTTGGGGTTTCTCTGGAGTGCCATCAAGGAAATCAAGACTCCTTTCATGTGTGATGTGCAACACGGCATTGCTCTGCACGCAGTGCAGGGGAATCGGGCCTCATCTCGCGGCGAGGGGGATGTCTCATGGTTTTTCTCGAGTTGCGTCGGGAACCTGGGGTATATTCTCGAGTTACGACGGGGATGGCCCTTCCACACACGTGTTTGTTCAGCGACGTCAGGACTCCTGCCTAGTTGCGAGGGACAACTCGGGATTCTCCTCGAGGCTTGGCAGGGTAATTGGGACGCCTCTCCAGCTGAGGCGAGAGACCAAGGGTTCCTTTCCACGTGCCACAGGAATCCTGGGACTCCTATCAAGTTTCACCAGGAGTCAGGCATCATCTCCTTTGGAGGCACTGATCTCCGCATCCCTCTGGAGTTTTCAAAGGATGTGAGGCCTCTGGTCTCGAAGAGGTGGGGAACTATGTCTTTCTCTGTGGTCTCCACAGGGGATTCAGACATCCTTTCGTCTTGGGAGATGCAAGAAGAGCTGGCATTCAAGTCACTGCAGGCATATCCGGCCTTATTTCGAGTCAGGGCATCGCGGTGTTCATTCCTCTTGAGGCCGCAAACTCAGGGTCCCTCTCACATACCTATTCCTGAGAGAAGCCACCTCTTGAGGTGCTTGTGGTAAGGTGGTGTTCCTCTGGAGTCGAAGCCAGGGACTAACCTCTCCTCTCGAGTTGATTTTTTGTCCACGGAGCTTTTTCGTGTTGCTACAGTGACCTCAGGATCCCTCTAGCCTTGAAACAGTCTTTTTGGGCTTTCTCTGGAGTGCCATCAAGGAGATCAAGGCTCCTTTCCTGTGTGATGTGCAACACGGCATGGCTCTGCACGCAGTGCAGGGGAATCAGGCCTCATCTCGCGGCGAGGGGGAAGTCTCATGGTTTTTCTCGAGTTGCGGCGGGAACCTGGTGTATATTCTCGAGTTACGACGGGGATGGCCCTTCCACACACGTGTTTGTTCAGCGACGTCAGGACTCCTGCCTAGTTGCGAGGGATAACTCGGGATTCTCCTCGAGGCTTGGCAGGGAAATTGGGACGCCTCTCCAGCTGAGGCGGGAGACCAAGGGTCCCTTTCCACGTGCCATAGGAATCCTGGGACTCCTATCAATTTTCTCGAGGAGTCAGGCATCGTCTCCTTTGGAGGCACTGATGTCCGCGTCCCTCTGGAGTTTTCAAAGGATGTGAGGCCTCCGGTCGCGATGAGGTGGGGAACTAGGTCTTTCTCTGTGGTCTCCACAGGGGATTCAGACATCCTTTCGTCTTGGCAGATGCAAGACGAGCCTGCATTCAAGTCATTGCAGGCATATCCGGCCTTATTTCGAGTCAGGGCATCGCGGTGTCCATTCCACTTGAGGCCGCAAACTCAGGGTCCCTCTCACATACCTAGAGCTGACCGAAGCCTCCTCTTGAGGTGCTTGTGGTAAGGTGGTATTCCTCTGGAGTCGAAGCCAGGGACTAACCTCTCATCTCGAGTTGATTTGTGGTCCACGGAGCTCTTTCGTGTTGCTACAGAGACCTCAGGATCCCTCTAGCCTTGAAACAGTGTTCTTAGGATTTCTCTGCAGTGCCATCAAGGAAATCAAGGCTCCTTTCCTGTGTGATGTGCAACACGGCATTGCTCTGCACGCAGTGCAGGGGAATCGGGCCTCATCTCGCGGCGATGGGGAAGTCTCATGGTTTTTCTCGAGTTACGGCGGGAACCTGGGGTATATTCTCGAGTTACGACGGGGATGGCCCTTCCACACACGTGTTTATTCAGCGACGTCAGGATTCCTGCCTAGTTGCGAGGGACAACTCGGGATTCTCCTCGAGGATTGGCAGGGCAATTGGGACGCCTCTCCAGCTGAGGCGAGAGACCAAGGGTCCCTTTCCACGTGCCACAGGAATCCTGGGACTCCTATCAAGTTTCACGAGGAGTCAGGCATCGTCTCCTTTGGAGGCACTGATCTCCGCATCCCTCTGGAGTTTTCAAAGGATGTGAGGCCTCCGGTCGCGATGAGGTGGGGAACTAGGTCTTTCTCTGTGGTCTCCACAGGGGATTCAGACATCCTTTCGTCTTGGGAGATGCAAGACGAGCCTGCATTCAAGTCACTGCAGGCATATCCGGCTTATTTCGAGTCAGGGCATCGCGGTGTCCATTCCACTTGAGGCCGCAAACTCAGGGTCCCTCTCACATACCTAGAGCTGAGAGAAGCCTCCTCTTGAGGTGCTTGTGGTAAGGTGGTATTCCTCTGGAGTCGAAGCCAGGGCCTAACCTCTCATCTCGAGTTGATTTTTGGTCCACGGAGCTCTTTCGTGTTGCTACAGTGACCTCAGGATCCCTCTAGCCTTGAAACAGTGTTCTTGGGCTTTCTCTGGAGTGTCATCAAGGAAATCAAGGCTCCTTTCCTTTGTGATGTTCAACACGGCATTGCTCTGCACGCAGTGCATGGGAATCGGGCCTCATCTCGCGCGAGGGGGAAGTCTCATGGTTTTTCTCGAGTTCCGTCGGGAACCTGGGGTATATTCTCGAGTTACGACGGGGATGGCCCTTCCACACACGTGTTTGTTCAGCGACGTCAGGACTCCTGCCTAGTTGCGAGGGATAAGTCGCGATTCTCCTCCAGGCTTGGCAGGGCAATTGGGACGCCTCTCCAGCTGAGGCGGGAGACCAAGGGTCCCTTTCCACGTGCCACAGGAATCCTGGGACTCCTGTCAATTTTCTCGAGGTGTCAGGCATCGTCTCCTTTGGAGGCACTGATGTCCGCGTCCCTCTGGAGTTTTCAAAGAATGTGAGGCCACCGGTCGCGATGAGGTGGGGAACTAGGTCTTTCTCTGTGGTCTCCACAGGGGATTCAGACATCCTTTCGTCTTGCGAGATGCAAGACGAGCCTGCATTCAAGTCACTGCAGGGATATCCGGCCTTATTTCGAGTCAGGGCATCGCGGTGTCCATTCCACTTGAGGCCGCAAACTCAGGGTCCCTCTCACATACCTAGAGCTGAGAGGAGTCTCCTCTTGAGGTGCTTGTGGTAAGGTGGTATTCCTCTGGAGTCGAAGCCAGGCACTAACCTCTCATCTCGAGTTGATTTTTGATCCACGGAGGTTTTTCGTGTTGCTACAGTGACCTCAGGATCCCTTTAGCCTTGAAACAGTGTTCTTGGGGTTTCTCTGGAGTGCCATTAAGGAAATCAAGGCTCCTTTCCTGTGTGATGTGCAACACGGCATTGCTCTGCACGCAGTGCAGGGGAATCGGGCCTCATCTCGCGGCGAGGGGGAAGTCTCATGGTTTTTCTCGAGTTGCGGCGGGAACCTGGGGTATACTCTCGAGTTAGGACGGGGATGGCCCTTCCACACACGAGTTTGTTCAGCGACGTCAGGACTCCTGCCTAGTTGCGAGGGACAACTCGGGATTCTCCTCGAAGATTGGCAGGGCAATTGGGACGCCTCTCCAGCTGAGGCGGGAGACCAAGCGTCCCTTTCCACGTGCCACAGGAATCCTGGGACTCCTATCAAGTTTCACGAGGAGTCAGGCATCGTCTCTTTTTGGAGGCACTGATCTCCGCGTACCTCTGGAGTTTTCAAAGGATGTGAGGCCTCCGGTCGCGATTATTTGGGGAAGTAGGTCTTTCTCTGTGGTCTCCACAGGGGATTCAGACATCCTTTCGTCTTTGGAGATGCAAGACGAGCCTGCATTCAAGTCACTGCAAGGATATCCGGCCTTATTTCGAGTCAGGGCATCACGGTGTCCATTCCACTTGAGGCCGCAAACTCAGGGTCCCTCTCACATACATAGAGCTGACCGAAGCCTCCTCTTGAGGTGCTTGTGGTAAGGTGGTATTCCTCTGGAGTTGAAGCCAGGGACTAACCTCTCATCTCGAGTTGATTTGTGGTCCACGGAGCTCTTTCGTGTTGCTACAGTGACCTCAGGATCCCTCTAGCCTTGAAACAGTGTTCTTGGGCTTTCTCTGGAGTGCCATCAAGGAAATCAAGGCTCCTCTCCTGTGTGATGTGCAACACGGCATTGCTCTGCACGCAGTGCAGGGGAATCGGGCCTCATCTCGTGGCGAGGGGGAAGTCTCATGGTTTTTCTCGAGTTGCGTCGGGAACCTGGGGTATATTCTCGAGTTACGACGGGGATGGCCCTTCCATACAGGTGTTTGTTCAGCGACATTAGGACTCCTGCCTAGTTGCGAGGGACAACTCGGGATTCTCCTCGAGGCTTGGCAGGGCAATTGGGATGCCTCTCCAGCTGAGGCGGGAGACCAAGGGTCCCTTTCCACGTGCCACAGGAATCCTGGGACTCCTATCAAGTTTCACGAGGAGTCAGGCATCGTCTCCTTTGGAGGCACTGATCTCCGCGTCCCTCTGGAATTTTCAAAGGATGTGAGGCCTCCGGTCGCCATGAGGTGGGGAACTAGGTCTTTCTCTGTGGTCTCCACAGGGGATTCAGACATCCTTTCGTCTTGGGAGATGCAAGACAAGCCTGCATTCAAGACACTGCAGGCATATCCGGCTTATTTCGAGTCAGGGCATCGCGGTGTCCATTCCACTTGAGGCCGCAAACTCAGGGTCCCTCTCACATACCTAGAGCTGAGAGAAGCCTCCTCTTGAGGTGCTTGTGGTAAGGTGGTATTCCTCTGGAGTCGAAGCCAGGGACTAACCTCTCATCTCGAGTTGATTTTTGGTCCACGGAGCTCTTTCGTGTTGCTACAGTGACCTCAGGATCCCTCTAGCCTTGAAACAGTGTTCTTGGGATTTCTCTGGAGTGTCATCAAGGAAATCAAGGCTCCTTTCCTTTCTGATGTTCAACACGGCATTGCTCTGCACGCAGTACAAGGGAATCGGGCCTCATCTCGCACGAGTGGGAAGTCTCATGGTTTTTCTCGAGTTGCGGCGGGAACCTGGGGTATATTCTCGAGTTACGACGGGGATGGCCCTTCCATACAGGTGTTTGTTCAGCGACATTAGTACTCCTGCCTAGTTGCGAGGGACAACTCGGGATTCTTCTCCTCGAGGCTTGGCAGGGCAATTGGGATGCCTCTCCAGCTGAGGCGAGGGACCAAGGGTCCCTTTCCACGTGCCACAGGAATCCTGGGACTCCTATCAAGTTTCACGAGGACTCAGGCATCGACTCCTTTGGAGGAAATGATCTCCGCGTCCCGCTGGAGTTTTCAAAGGATGTCAGGCCTCCGGTCGCGATGAGGTGGAGAACTAGGTCTTTCTCTGTGGTCTCCACAGGGGATTCAGACACCCTTTCGTCTTGGGAGATGCAAGACGAGCCTGCATTCAAGACACTGCAGGCATATCCGGCTTATTTCGAGTCAGGGCATCGCGGTGTCCATTCCACTTGAGGCCGCAAACTCAGGGTCCCTCTCACATAGCTAGAGCTGAGAGAAGCCTCCTCTTGAGGTGCTTGTGGTAAGGTGGTATTCCTCTGGAGTCGAAGCCAGGGACTAACCTCTCATCTCGAGTTGATTTTTGGTCCACGGAGCTCTTTCATGTTGCTACAGTGACCTCAGGATCCCTCTAGCCTTGAAACAGTGTTCTTCGGCTTTCTCTGGAGTGTCATCAATGAAATCAAGGCTCCTTTCCTTTGTGATGTTCAACACGGCATTGCTCTGCACGCAGTACAAGGGAATAGGGCCTCATCTCGCGCGAGGGGCAAGTCTCATGGTTTTTCTCGAGTTGCGGCGGGAACCTGGGGTATATTCTCGAGTTACGACGGGGATGGCACTTCCAGACACGTGTTTGTTCAGCGACGTCAGGACTCCTGCCTAGTTGCGAGGGACAACTCGCGATTCTCCTCGAGGCTTGGCAGGGCAATTGGGACGCCTCTCCAGCTGAGGCGGGAGACCAAGGGTCCCTTTCCACGTGCCACAGGAATCCTGGGACTCCTATCAAGTTTCACGAGGAGTCAGGCATCGTCTCCTTTGGAGGCACTGATCTCCGCGTCCCTCTGGAGTTTTCAAAGGATGTGAGGCCTCCGGTCGCGATGAGGTGGGGAACTAGGTCTTTCTCTGTGGTCTCCACAGGGGATTCAGACATCCTTTCGTCTTGGGAGATGCAAGAAGAGCTGGCATTCAAGTCACTGCAGGCATATCCGGCCTTATTTCGAGTCAGGGCATCGCGGTGTTCATTCCTCTTGAGGCCGCAAACTCAGGGTCCCTCTCACATACCTAGACCTGAGAGAAGCCTCCTCTTGAGGTGCTTGTGGTAAGGTGGTGTTCCTCTGGAGTCGAAGCCAGGGACTAAACTCTCCTCTCGAGTTGATTTTTAGTCCACGGAGCTCTTTCGTGTTGCTACAGTGACCTCAGGATCCCTCTAGCCTTGAAACAGTGTTCTTGGGGTTTCTCTGCAGTGCCATCAAGGAAATCAAGGCTCCTTTCCTGTGTGATGTGCAACACGGCATTGCTCTGCACGCAGTGCAGGGGAATCGGGCCTCATCTCGTGGCGAGGGGGAAGTCTCATGGTTTTTCTTGAGTTGTGGCGGGAACCTAGGGTATATTCTCGAGTTAGGACGGGGATGGCCCTTCCACACACGTGTTTGTTCAGCGACGTCAGTACTCCTGCCTAGTTGCGAGGGACAACTCGGGATTCTCCTCGAAGCTTGGCAGGGAAATTGGGATGCCTCTCCAGCTGAGGCGGGAGACCAAGGGTCCCTTTCCACGTGCCACAGGAATCCTGGGACTCCTATCAAGTTTCACGAGGAGTCAGGCATCGTCTCCTTTGGAGGCACTGATCTCCGCGTCCCTCTGGAATTTTCAAAGGATGTGAGGCCTCCGGTCGCCATGAGGTGGGGAACTAGGTCTTTCTCTGTGGTCTCCACAGGGGATTCAGACATCCTTTCGTCTTGGGAGATGCAAGACAAGCCTGCATTCAAGACACTGCAGGCATATCCGGCTTATTTCGAGTCAGGGCATCGCGGTGTCCATTCCACTTGAGGCCGCAAACTCAGGGTCCCTCTCACATACCTAGAGCTGAGAGAAGCCTCCTCTTGAGGTGCTTGTGGTAAGGTGGTATTCCTCTGGAGTCGAAGCCAGGGACTAACCTCTCATCTCGAGTTGATTTTTGGTCCACGGAGCTCTTTCGTGTTGCTACAGTGACCTCAGGATCCCTCTAGCCTTGAAACAGTGTTCTTGGGATTTCTCTGGAGTGTCATCAAGGAAATCAAGGCTCCTTTCCTTTCTGATGTTCAACACGGCATTGCTCTGCACGCAGTACAAGGGAATCGGGCCTCATCTCGCACGAGTGGGAAGTCTCATGGTTTTTCTCGAGTTCCGTCGGGAACCTGGGGTATATTCTGGAGTTACAACGGGGATGGCACTTCCACACACGTGTTTGTTCAGGGACGTCAGGACTCCTGCCTAGTTACGAGGGACAACTCGCGATTCTCCTCGAGGCTTGGCAGGGCAATTGGGACGCCTCTCCAGCTGAGGCGGGAGACCAAGTGTCCCTTTCCACGTGCCACAGGAATCCTGGGACTCCTATCAAGTTTCACGAGGAGTCAGGCATCGTCTCCTGTGGAGGCACTGATCTCCGCGTCCCTCTGGAGTTTTCAAAGGATGTGAGGCCTCCGGTCGCGATGAGGTGGGGAACTAGGTCTTTCTCTGTGGTCTCCACAGGGGATTCAGACATCCTTTCGTCTTGGGAGATGCAAGAAGAGCTGGCATTCAAGTCACTGCAGGCATATCCGGCCTTATTTCGAGTCAGGACATCGCGGTGTTCATTCCTCTTGAGGCCGCAAACTCAGGGTCCCTCTCACATACCTAGACCTGAGAAAAGCCTCCTCTTGAGATGCTTGTGGTAAGGTGGTGTTCCTCTGGAGTCGAAGCCAGGGACTAAACTCTCCTCTCGAGTTGATTTTTGGTCCACGGAGCTCTTTCGTGTTGCTACAGTGACCTCAGGATCCCTCTAGCCTTGAAACAGTGTTCTTGGGGTTTCTCTGCAGTGCCATCAAGGAAATCAAGGCTCCTTTCCTGTGTGATGTGCAACACGGCATTGCTCTGCACGCAGTGCAGGGGAATCGGGCCTCATCTCGCGGCGAGGGGGAAGTCTCATGGTTTTTCTCGAGTTGCGGCGGGAACCTGGGGTATATTCTCGAGTTACGGCGGGGATGGTCCTTCCACACACGTGTTTGTTCAGCGACGTCAGGACTCCTGCCTAGTTGCGAGGGACAACTCGTGATTCTCCTCGAGGCTTGGCAGGGCAATTGGGACGCCTCTCCAGCTGAGGCGGGAGACCAAGGGTCCCTTTCCACGTACCACAGGAATCCTGGGACTCCTATCAAGTTTCACGAGGAGTCAGGCATCGTCTCCTTTGGAGGCACTGATCTCCGTGTCCCTCTGGAGTTTTCAAAAGATGTGAGGCCTCCTGTCGCGATGAGGTCGGGAACTAGGTCTTTCTCTGTGGTCTTCACAGGGGATTCAGACATCCTTTCGTCGTGGGAGATGCAAGACGAGCCTGCATTCAAGTCACTGCAGGCATATCCGGCCTTATTTCGAGTCAGGGCATCGCGGTGTCCATTCCACTTGAGGCAGCAAACTCAGGGTCCCTCTCACATACCTAGAGCTGAGAGAAGCCTCCTCTTGAGGTGCTTGTGGTAAGGTGGTATTCCTCTGGAGTCGAAGCCAGGCACTAACCTCTCATCTCGAGTTGATTTTTGGTCCACGGAGGTTTTTCGTGTTGCTACAGTGACCTCAGGATCCCTCTAGCCTTGAAACAGTGTTCTTGGGGTTTCTCTGGAGTGCCATCAAGGAAATCAAGGCACCTTTCCTGTGTGATGTGCAACAGGACATTGCTCTGCACGCAGTGCAGGGGAATCGGGCCTCATCTCGTGGCGAGGGGGAAGTCTCATGGTTTCTCTCGAGTTGCGGCGGGAACCTGGGGTATATTCTCGAGTTACGACGGGGATGGCCCTTCCATACAGGTGTTTGTTCAGCGACATTAGGACTCCTGCCTAGTTGCGAGGGACAACTCGGGATTCTTCTCCTCGAGGCTTGGCAGGGCAATTGGGATGCCTCTCCAGCTGAGGCGGGGGACCAAGGGTCCCTTTCCACGTGCCACAGGAATCCTGGGACTCCTATCAAGTTTCACGAGGACTCAGGCATCGACTCCTTTGGAGGCAATGATCTCCGCGTCCCGCTGGAGTTTTCAAAGGATGTCAGGCCTCCGGTCGCGATGAGGTGGAGAACTAGGTCTTTCTCTGTGGTCTCCACAGGGGATTCAGACATCCTTTCGTCTTGGGAGATGCAAGACGAGCCTGCATTCAAGACACTGCAGGCATATCCGGCTTATTTCGAGTCAGGGCATCGCGGTGTCCATTCCACTTGAGGCCGCAAACTCAGGGTCCCTCTCACATAGCTAGAGCTGAGAGAAGCCTCCTCTTGAGGTGCTTGTGGTAAGGTGGTATTCCTCTGGAGTAGAAGCCAGGGACTAACCTCTCATCTCGAGTTGATTTGTGGTCCACGGAGCTCTTTCGTGTTGCTACAGTGACCTCAGGATCCCTCTAGCCTTGAAACAGTGTTCTTGGGCTTTCTCTGGAGTGTCATCAATTAAATCAAGGCTCCTTTCCTTTGTGATGTTCAACACGGCATTGCTCTGCACGCAGTACAAGGGAATAGGGCCTCATCTCGCGCGAGGGGGAAGTCTCATGGTTTTTCTCGAGTTGCGGCGGGAACCTGGGGTATATTCTCGAGTTACGACGGGGATGGCCCTTCCACACACGTGTTTGTTCAGCGACGTCAGGACTCCTGCCTAGTTGCGAGGGCCAACTCGCGATTCTCCTCGAGGCTTGGCAGGGCAATTGGGATGCCTCTCCAGCTGAGGCGGGAGACCAAGGGTCCCTTTCCACGTGCCACAGGAATCCTGGGACTCCTATCAAGTTTCACGAGGAGTCAGGCATCGTCTCCTTTGGAGGCACTGATCTCCGCGTACCTCTGGAGTTTTCAAAGGATGTGAGGCCTCCGGTCGCGATGAGGTGGGGAACTAGGTCTTTCTCTGTGGTCTCCACAGGGGATTCAGACATCCTTTCGTCTTGGGAGATGCAAGAAGAGCTGGCATTCAAGTCACTGCAGGCATATCCGGCCTTATTTCGAGTCATGGCATCGCGGTGTTCATTCCTCTTGAGGCCGCAAACTCAGGGTCCCTCTCACATACCTAGACCTGAGAGAAGCCTCCTCTTGAGGTGCTTGTGGTAAGGTGGTGTTCCTCTGGAGTCGAAGCCAGGGACTAAACTCTCCTCTCGAGTTGATTTTTGGTCCACGGAGCTCTTTCGTGTTGCTACAGTGACCTCAGGATCCCTCTAGCCTTGAAACAGTGTTCTTGGGGTTTCTCTGGAGTGTCATCAAGGAAATCAAGGCTCCTTTCCTGTGTGATGTGCAACACGGCATTGCTCTGCACGCAGTGCAGGGGAATCGGGCCTCATCTCGTGGCGAGGGGGAAGTCTCATGGTTTTTCTTGAGTTGTGGCGGGAACCTAGGGTATATTCTCGAGTTAGGACGGGGATGGCCCTTCCACACACGTGTTTGTTCAGCGACGTCAGGACTCCTGCCTAGTTGCGAGGGACAACTCGGGATTCTCCTCGAAGCTTGGCAGGGCAATTGGGACGCCTCTCCAGCTGAGGCAGGAGACCAAGGGTCCCTTTCCAAGTGCCACAGGAATCCTGGGACTCCTATCAATTTTCACGAGGAGTCAGGCATCGTCTCTTTTTGGAGGCACTGATCTCCGAGTCCCTCTGGAGTTTTCAAAGGATGTGAGGCCTCCGGTCGCGATGAGGAGGGGAACTAGGTCTTTCTCTGTGGTCTCCACAGGGGATTCAGACATCCTTTCGTCTTGGGAGATGCAAGACAAGCCTGCATTCAAGACACTGCAGGCATATCCGGCTTATTTCTAGTCAGGGCATCGCGGTGTCCATTCCACTTGAGGCCGCAAACTCAGGGTCCCTCTCACATACATAGAGCTGAGAGAAGCCTCCTCTTGAGGTGCTTGTGGTAAGGTGGTATTCCTCTGGAGTCGAAGCCAGGGACTAACCTCTCATCTCGAGTTGATTTTTGGTCCACGGAGCTCTTTCGTGTTGCTACAGTGACCTCAGGATCCCTCTAGCCTTGAAACAGTGTTCTTGGGATTTCTCTGGAGTGTCTTCAAGGAAATCAAGGCTCCTTTCCTTTCTGATGTTCAACACGGCATTGCTCTGCACGCAGTACAAGGGAATCGGGCCTCATCTCGCACGAGTGGGAAGTCTCATGGTTTTTCTCGAGTTCCGTCGGGAACCTGGGGTATATTCTGGAGTTACAACGGGGATGGCACTTCCACACACGTGTTTGTTCAGGGACGTCAGGACTCCTGCCTAGTTGCGAGGGACAACTCGCGATTCTCCTCGAGGCTTGGCAGGGCAATTGGGACGCCTCTCCAGCTGAGGCGGGAGACCAAGTGTCCCTTTCCACGTGCCACAGGAATCCTGGGACTCCTATCAAGTTTCACGAGGAGTCAGGCATCGTCTCCTGTGGAGGCACTGATCTCCGCGTCCCTCTGGAGTTTTCAAAGGATGTGAGGCCTCCGGTCGCGATGAGGTGGGGAACTAGGTCTTTCTCTGTGGTCTCCACAGGGGATTCAGACATCCTTTCGTCTTGGGAGATGCAAGAAGAGCTGGCATTCAAGTCACTGCAGGCATATCCGGCCTTATTTCGAGTCAGGGCATCGCGGTGTTCATTCCTCTTGAGGCCGCAAACTCAGGGTCCCTCTCACATACCTAGACCTGAGAAAAGCCTCCTCTTGAGGTGCTTGTGGTAAGGTGGTGTTCCTCTGGAGTCGAAGCCAGGGACTAAACTCTCCTCTCGAGTTGATTTTTGGTCCACGGAGCTCTTTCGTGTTGCTACAGTGACCTCAGGATCCCTCTAGCCTTGAAACAGTGTTCTTGGGGTTTCTCTGCAGTGCCATCAAGGAAATCAAGGCTCCTTTCCTGTGTGATGTGCAACACGGCATTGCTCTGCACGCAGTGCAGGGGAATCGGGCCTCATCTCGCGGCGAGGGGGAAGTCTCATGGTTTTTCTCGAGTTGCGGCGGGAACCTGGGGTATATTCTCGAGTTACGGCGGGGATGGTCCTTCCACACACGTGTTTGTTCAGCGACGTCAGGACTCCTGCCTAGTTGCGAGGGACAACTCGAGATTCTCCTCGAGGCTTGGCAGGGCAATTGGGTCGCCTCTCCAGCTGAGGCGGGAGACCAAGGGTCCCTTTCCACGTGCCACAGGAATCCTGGGACTCCTATCAAGTTTCACGAGGAGTCAGGCATCGTCTCCTTTGGAGGCACTGATCTCCGTGTCCCTCTGGAGTTTTCAAAAGATGTGAGGCCTCCTGTCGCGATGAGGTCGGGAACTAGGTCTTTCTCTGTGGTCTTCACAGGGGATTCAGACATCCTTTCGTCGTGGGAGATGCAAGGTGAGCCTGCATTCAAGTCACTGCAGGCATATCCGGCCTTATTTCGAGTCAGGGCATCGCGGTGTCCATTCCACTTGAGGCAGCAAACTCAGGGTCCCTCTCACATACCTAGAGCTGAGAGAAGCCTCCTCTTGAGGTGCTTGTGGTAAGGTGGTATTCCTCTGGAGTCGAAGCCAGGCACTAACCTCTCATCTCGAGTTGATTTTTGGTCCACGGAGGTTTTTCGTGTTGCTACAGTGACCTCAGGATCCCTCTAGCCTTGAAACAGTGTTCTTGGGGTTTCTCTGGAGTGCCATCAAGGAAATCAAGGCACCTTTCCTGTGTGATGTGCAACAGGACATTGCTCTGCACGCAGTGCAGGGGAATCGGGCCTCATCTCGTGGCGAGGGGGAAGTCTCATGGTTTCTCTCGAGTTGCGGCGGGAACCTGGGGTATATTCTCGAGTTACGACGGGGATGGCCCTTCCATACAGGTGTTTGTTCAGCGACATTAGGACTCCTGCCTAGTTGCGAGGGACAACTCGGGATTCTTCTCCTCGAGGCTTGGCAGGGCAATTGGGATGCCTCTCCAGCTGAGGCGGGGGACCAAGGGTCCCTTTCCACGTGCCACAGGTATCCTGGGACTCCTATCAAGTTTCACGAGGACTCAGGCATCGACTCCTTTGGAGGCAATGATCTCCGCGTCCCGCTGGAGTTTTCAAAGGATGTCAGGCCTCCGGTCGCGATGAGGTGGAGAACTAGGTCTTTCTCTGTGGTCTCCACAGGGGATTCAGACATCCTTTCGTCTTGGGAGATGCAAGACGAGCCTGCATTCAAGGCACTGCAGGCATATCCGGCTTATTTCGAGTCAGGGCATCGCGGTGTCCATTCCACTTGAGGCCGCAAACTCAGGGTCCCTCTCACATACCTAGAGCTGAGAGAAGCCTCCTCTTGAGGTGCTTGTGGTAAGGTGGTATTCCTCTGGAGTCGAAGCCAGGGACTAACCTCTCATCTCGAGTTGATTTTTGGTCCACGGAGCTCTTTCGTGTTGCTACAGTGACCTCAGGATCCCTCTAGCCTTGAAACAGTGTTCTTGGGCTTTCTCTGGAGTGTCATCAATGAAATCAAGGCTCCTTTCCTTTGTGATGTTCAACACGGCATTGCTCTGCACGCAGTACAAGGGAATAGGGCCTCATCTCGCGCGAGGGGGAAGTCTCATGGTTTTTCTCGAGTTGCGGCGGGAACCTGGGGTATATTCTCGAGTTACGACGGGGATGGCCCTTCCACACACGTGTTTGTTCAGCGACGTCAGGACTCCTGCCTAGTTGCGAGGGCCAACTCGCGATTCTCCTCGAGGCTTGGCAGGGCAATTGGGACGCCTCTCCAGCTGAGGCGGGAGACCAAGGGTCCCTTTCCACGTGCCACAGGAATCCTGGGACTCCTATCAAGTTTCACGAGGAGTCAGGCATCGTCTCCTTTGGAGGCACTGATCTCCGCGTCCCTCTGGAGTTTTCAAAGGATGTGAGGCCTCCGGTCGCGATGAGGTGGGGAACTAGGTCTTTCTCTGTGGTCTCCACAGGGGATTCAGACATCCTTTCGTCTTGGGAGATGCAAGAAGAGCTGGCATTCAAGTCACTGCAGGCATATCCGGCCTTATTTCGAGTCAGGGCATCGCGGTGTTCATTCCTCTTGAGGCCGCAAACTCAGGGTCCCTCTCACATACCTAGACCTGAGAGAAGCCTCCTCTTGAGGTGCTTGTGGTAAGGTGGTGTTCCTCTGGAGTCGAAGCCAGGGACTAAACTCTCCTCTCGAGTTGATTTTTAGTCCACGGAGCTCTTTCGTGTTGCTACAGTGACCTCAGGATCCCTCTAGCCTTGAAACAGGGTTCTTGGGGTTTCTCTGCAGTGCCATCAAGGAAATCAAGGCTCCTTTCCTGTGTGATGTGCAACACGGCATTGCTCTGCACGCAGTGCAGGGGAATCGGGCCTCATCTCGTGGCGAGGGGGAAGTCTCATGGTTTTTCTTGAGTTGTGGCGGGAACCTAGGGTATATTCTCGAGTTAGGACGGGGATGGCCCTTCCACACACGTGTTTGTTCAGCGACGTCAGGACTCCTGCCTAGTTGCGAGGGACAACTCGGGATTCTCCTCGAAGCTTGGCAGGGCAATTGGGACGCCTCTCCAGCTGAGGCGGGAGACCAAGGGTCCCTTTCCAAGTGCCACAGGAATCCTGGGACTCCTATCAAGTTTCACGAGGAGTCAGGCATCGTCTCTTTTTGGAGGCACTGATCTCCGAGTCCCTCTGGAGTTTTCAAAGGATGTGAGGCCTCCGGTCGCGATGAGGTGGGGAACTAGGTCTTTCTCTGTGGTCTCCACAGGGGATTCAGACATCCTTTCGTCTTGGGAGATGCAAGACGAGCCTGCATTTAAGTCACGGCAGGGATATCCGGCCTTATTTCGAGTCAGGGCATCGCGGTGTCCATTCCACTTGAGGCCGCAAACTCAGGGTCCCTCTCACATACATAGAGCTGACAGAAGCCTCCTCTTGAGGTGCTTGTGGTAAGGCGGTATTACTCTGGAGTTGAAGCCAGGAACTAACCTCTCCTCTCGAGTTGATTTTTGGTCCACGGAGCTCTTTCTTGTTGCTACAGTGACCTCAGGATCCCTCTAGCCTTGAAACAGTGTTCTTGGGGTTTCTCTACAGTGCCATCAAGGAAATCAAGGCTCCTTTCCTGTGTGATGTGCAACACGGCATTGCTCTGCACGCAGTGCAGGGGAATCGGGCCTCATCTCGCAGCGAGGGGGAAGTCTCATGGTTTTTCTCGAGTTGCGACGGGAACCTGGGGTATATTCTCGAGTTACGGCGGGGATGGTCCTTCCACACACGTGTTTGTTCAGCGACGGCAGGACTCCTGCCTAGTTGCGAGGGACAACTCGGGATTCTCCTCGAGGCTTGGCAGGGCAATTGGGTCGCCTCTCCAGCTGAGGCGGGAGACCAAGGGTCCCTTTCCACGTGCCACAGGAATCCTGGGACTCCTATCAAGTTTCACGAGGAGTCAGGCATCGTCTCCTTTGGAGGCACTGATATCCGCGTACCTCTGGAGTTTTCAAAGGATGTGAGGCCTCCGGTCTCGAAGAGGTGGCAAACTATGTCTTTCTCTGTGGTCTCCACAGGGGATTCAGACATCCTTTCGTCTTGGGAGATGTAAGACGAGCCTGCATTCAAGTCACTGCAGGCATATCCGGCCTTATTTCGAGTCAGGGCATCGCGGTGTCCATTCCACTTGAGGCCGCAAACTCAGGGTCCCTCTCACATACCTAGAGCTGAGAGAAGCCTCCTCTTGAGGTGCTTGTGGTAAGGTGGTATTCCTCTGGAGTCGAAGCCAGGCACTAACCTCTCATCTCGAGTTGATTTTTGGTCCACGGAGGTTTTTCGTGTTGCTACAGTGACCTCAGGATCCCTCTAGCCTTGAAACAGTGTTCTTGGGGTTTCTCTGGAGTGCCATCAAGGAAATCAAGGCACCTTTCCTGTGTGATGTTCAACAGGACATTGCTCTGCACGCAGTGCAGGGGAATCGGGCCTCATCTCGCGGCGAGGGGGAAGTCTCATGGTTTTTCTCGAGTTACGGCGGGAACCTGGGTTATATTCTCGAATTACGATGGGGATGGCCCTTCCACACACGTGTTTGTTCAGCGACGTCAGGACTCCCGTCTAGTTCCGAGGGACGACTCGGGATTCTCCTCGAGGCTTGGCAGGGCAATTCGGACGCCTCTCCAGCTGAGGCGAGAGACCAAGGGTCCCTTTCCACGTGCCACAGGAATCCTGGGACTCCTATCAAGTTTCACGAGGAGTCAGGCATCGTCTCCTTTGGAGGCACTGATCTCCGCGTCCCTCTGGTGTTTTCGAAGGATGTGAGGCCTCCGGTCTGGATGAGGTGGGGAACTATGTCTTTCTCTGTGGTCTCCAGAGGGGATTCAGACATCCTTTCGTCTTGGCAGATGCAAGACGAGCCTGCATTCAAGTCACTGCAGGCATATCCGGACTTATTTCGAGTCAGGGCATCGCGGTGCCCATTCCACTTGAGGCCGCAAACTCAGGGTCCCACTCACATACCTAGAGCTGAGAGAAGCCTCCTCTTGAAGTGCTTCTGGTAAGGCGGTATTACTCTGGAGTGGAAGCCAGGGACTAACCTCTCATCTCGAGTTGATGTGTTGTCCACGGAGCTCTTTCGTGTTGCTACAGTGACCTCAGGATCCCTCTAGCCTTGAAACAGTGTTCTTGGGCTTTCTCTGGAGTGCCATCAAGGAAATCAAGGCTCCTCTCCTATGTGATGTGCAACACGGCATTGCTCTGCACGCAGTGCAGGGGAATCGGGCCTCATCTCTTGGCGAGGGGGAAGTCTCATGGTTTTTCTCGAGTTGCGTCGGGAAACTGGGGTATATTCTCGAGTTACGACGGGGATGGCCCTTCCATACAGGTGTTTGTTCAGCGACATTAGGACTCCTGCCTAGTTGCGAGGGACAACTCGGGATTCTTCTCCTCGAGGCTTGGCAGGGCAATTGGGATGCCTCTCCAGCTGAGGCGGGGGACCAAGGGTCCCTTTCCACGTGCCACAGGAATCCTGGGACTCCTATCAAGTTTCACGAGGACTCAGGCATCGACTCCTTTGGAGGCAATGATCTCCGCGTCCCGCTGGAGTTTTCAAAGGATGTCAGGCCTCCGGTCTCGATGAGGTGGAGAACTAGGTCTTTCTCTGTGGTCTCCACAGGGGATTCAGACATCCTTTCGTCTTGGGAGATGCAAGACGAGCCTGCATTCAAGACACTGCAGGCATATCCGGCTTATTTCGAGTCAGGGCATCGCGGTGTCCATTCCACTTGAGGCCGCAAACTCAGGGTCCCTCTCACATACCTAGAGCTGAGAGAAGCCTCCTCTTGAGGTGCTTGTGGTAAGGTGGTATTCCTCTGGAGTCGAAGCCAGGGACTAACCTCTCATCTCGAGTTGATTTTTGGTCCACGGAGCTCTTTCCTGTTGCTGCAGTGACCTCAGGATCCCTCTAGCCTTGAAACAGTGTTCTTGGGGTTTCTCTGGAGTGCCATCAAGGAAATCAAGGCACCTTTCCTGTGTGATGTGCAACAGGACATTGCTCTGCACGCAGTGCAGGGGAATCGGGCCTCATCTCGCGGCGAGGGGGAAGTCTCATGGTTTTTCTCGAGTTGCGGCGGGAACCTGGGGTATATTCTCGAGTTACGATGGGGATGGCCCTTCCACACACGTATTTGTTCAGCGACTTCAGGACTCCTGTCTAGTTCCGAGGGACAACTTGGGATTCTCCTCGAGGCTTGGCAGGGCAATTGGGACGCCTCTCCAGCTGAGCCGAGAGACCAAGGGTCCCTTTCCACGTGCCACAGGAATCCTGGGACTCCTATCAAGTTTCACGAGGAGTCAGGCATCGTCTCTTTTTGGAGGCACTGATCTCCGCGTCCCTCTGGAGTTTTCAAAGGATGTGAGGCCTCCGGTCGCGATGAGGTGGGGAACTAGGTCTTTCTCTGTGGTCTCCACAGGGGATTCAGACATCCTTTCGTCTTTGGAGATGCAAGACGAGCCTGCATTCAAGTCACTGCAGGGATATCCGGCCTTATTTCGAGTCAGGGCATCGCGGTGTCCATTCCACTTGAGGCCGCAAACTCAGGGTCCCTCTCACATACATAGAGCTGACAGAAGCCTCCTCTTGAGGTGCTTGTGGTAAGGTGGTATTCCTCTGGAGTCGAAGCCAGGGACTAACCTCTCATCTCGAGTTGATTTGTGGTCCACGGAGCTCTTTCATTTTGCTACAGTGACCTCAGGATCCCTCTAGCCTTGAAACAGTGTTCTTGGGGTTTCTCTGGAGTGCCATCAAGGAAATCAAGGCTCCTTTCCTGTGTGATGTGCAACACGGCATTGCTCTGCACGCAGTGCAGGGGAATCGGGCCAAATCTCGCGGCGAGGGGGAAGTCTCATGGTTTTTCTCGAGTTGCGGCGGGAACCTGGGTTATATTCTCGAGTTACGATGGGGATGGCCCTTCCACACACGTGTTTGTTCAGCGACGTCAGGACTCCTGTCTAGTTCCGAGGGACAACTCGGGATTCTCCTCGAGGCTTGGCAGGGCAATTGGGACGCCTCTCCAGCTGAGGCGAGAGACCAAGGGTCCCTTTCCACGTGCCACAGGAATCCTGGGACTCCTATCAATTTTCACGAGGAGTCAGGCATCGTCTCCTTTGGAGGCACTGATCTCCGCGTCCCTCTGATGTTTTCGAAGGATGTGAGGCCTCCGGTCTCGATGAGGTGGGGAACTATGTCTTTCTCTGTGGTCTCCACAGGGGATTCAGACATCCTTTCGTCTTGGCAGATGCAAGACGAGCCTGCATTCAAGTCACTGCAGGCATATCCGGCCTTATTTCGAGTCAGGGCATCGCGGTGTCCATTCCACTTGAGGCCGCAAACTCAGGGTCCCTCTCACATACCTAGAGCTGAGAGAAGCCTCCTCTTGAGGTGCTTCTGGTAAGGCGGTATTACTCTGGAGTCGAAGCCAGGGACTAACCTCTCATCTCGAGTTGATTTGTGGTCCACGGAGCTCTTTCGTGTTGCTACAGTGACCTCAGGATCCCTCTAGCCTTGAAACAGTGTTCTTGGGCTTTCTCTGGAGTGCCATCAAGGAAATCAAGGCTCCTCTCCTGTGTGAGGTGCAACACGGCATTGCTCTGCATGCAGTGCAAGGGAATCGGGCCTCATCTCGTGGCGAGGGGGAAGTCTCATGGTTTTTCTCGAGTTGCGTCGGGAACCTGGGGTATATTCTCCAGTTACGACGGGGATGGCCCTTCTATACAGGTGTTTGTTCAGCGACATTAGGACTCCTGCCTAGTTGCGAGGGACAACTCGGGATTCTTCTCCTCGAGGCTTGACAGGGCAATTGGGATGCCTCTCCAGCTGAGGCGGGGGACCAAGGGTACCTTTCCACGTGCCACAGGAATCCTGGGACTCCTATCAAGTTTCACGAGGACTCAGGCATCGACTCCTTTGGAGGCAATGATCTTCGCGTCCCGCTGGAGTTTTCAAAGGATGTCAGGCCTCCGGTCGCAATGAGGTGGAAAACTAGGTCTTTCTCTGTGGTCTCCATAGGGGATTCAGACATCCTTTCGTCTTGGGAGATGCAAGACAAGCCTGCATTCAAGACACTGCAGGCATATCCGGCTTATTTCGAGTCAGGGCATCGCGGTGTCCATTCCACGTGGGTCCGCAAACTCAGGGTCCCTCTCACATACCTAGAGCTGAGAGAAGCCTCCTCTTGAGGTGCTTGTGGTAAGGTGGTATTCCTCTGGAGTCGAAGCCAGGCACTAACCTCTCATCTCGAGTTGATTTGTGGTCCACGGAGCTCTTTCGTGTTGCTACAGTAACCTCAGGATCCCTCTATCCTTGAAACAGTGTTCTTGGGCTTTCTCTGGAGTGCCGTCAAGGAAATCAAGGCTCCTTTCCTGTGTGATGTGCAACACGGCATTGCTCTGCACGCAGTGCACGGGAATCGGGCCTCATCTCGTGGTGAAGGGGAAGTCTCATGGTTTTTCTCGAGTTGCGGCGGGAACCTGGGGTATATTCTCGAGTTACGACGGGGATGGCCCTTCCACAAAGGTGTTTGTTCAGCGACGTCAGGACTCCTGCCTAGTTGCGAGGGACAACTCGGGATTCATATGGAGGCTTGGCAGGGCAATTGGGACGCCTCTCCAGCTGAGGCGGGAGACCAAGTGTCCCTTTCCACGTGTCACAGGAATCCTGGGACTCCTATCAAGTTTCACGAGGAGTCAGGCATCGTCTCCTTTGGAGGCACTGATCTCCGCGTCCCTCTGGAGATTTCAAAGGATGTGAGGCCTCCAGTCGCGATGAGGTGGGGAACTAGGTCTTTCTCTGTGGTCTCCACAGGGGATTCAGACATCCTTTCGTCTTGGGAGATGCAAGAAGAGCTGGCATTCAAGTCACTGCAGGCATATCCGGCCTTATTTCGAGTCAGGGCATCGCGGTGTTCATTCCTCTTGAGGCCGCAAACTCAGGGTCCCTCTCACATACCTAGACCTGAGAGAAGACTTCTCTTGAGGTGCTTGTGGTAAGGTGGTGTTCCTCTGGAGTCGAAGCCAGGGACTAACCTCTCATCTTGAGTTGATTTTTGGTCCACGGAGCTCTTTCGTGTTGCTACAGTGACCTCAGGATCCCTCTAGCCTTGAAACAGTGTTCTTGGGGTTTCTCTGGAGTGCTATCAAGGAAATCAAGGCTCCTTTCCTGTGTGATGTGCAACACGGCATTGCTCTGCACGCAGTGCAGGGGAATCGGGCCTCATCTCGCAGCGAGGGGGAAGTCTCATGGTTTTTCTCGAGTTGCGGCGGGAACCTGGGGTATATTCTCGAGTTACGACGGGGATGGCCCTTCCACACACGTGTTTGATCAGCGACGTCAGGACTCCTGCCTAGTTGCGAGGGACAACTCGGGATTCTCCTCGAGGCTTGGCAGGGCAATTGGGACGCCTCTCCAGCTGAGGCAGGAGACCAAGGGTCCCTTTCCACGTGCCACAGGAATCCTGGGACTCCTATCAAGTTTCACGAGGAGTTAGGCATCGTCTCCTTTGGAGACACTGATCTCCGTGTCCCTCTGGAGTTTTCAAAGGATGTGAGGCCTCCGGTCGCGATGAGGTCGGGAACTAGGTCTTTCTCTGTGGTCTCCACAGGGGATTCAGACATCCTTTCGTCGTGGGAGATGCAAGACGAGCCTGCATTCAAGTCACTGCAGGCATATCAGGCATTATTTCGAGTCGGGGCATCGCGGTGTCCATTCCACTTGAGGCCACAAACACAGGGTCCCTCTCACATACCTAGAGCTGAGAGAAGTCTCCTCTTGAGGTGCTTGTGGTAAGGTGGTATTCCTCTGGAGTCGAAGCCAGGCACTAACCTCTCATCTCGAGTTGATTTGTGGTCCACGGAGCTCTTTCCTGTTGCTACAGTGACCTCAGGATCCCTCGAGCCTTGAAACAGTGTTCTTGGGGTTTCTCTGCAGTGCCATCAAGGAAATCACGGCTCCTTTCCTGTGTGATGTTCAACACGGCATTGCTCTGCACGCAGTGCAGGGGAATCGGGCCTCATCTCGCGGCGAGGGGGAAGTCTCATGGTTTTTCTCGAGTTGCTGCGGGAACCTGGGATATATTCTCGAGTTACGACGGGGATGGCCCTTCCACACACGTGTTTGTTCAGCGACGTCAGGATTCCTGCCTAGTTGCGAGGGACAACTCGGGATTCTCCTCGAGGATTGGCAGGGCAATTGGGACGCCTCTCCAGCTGAGGCGGGAGACCAAGGGTCCGTTTCCACGTGCCACAGGAATCCTGGGACTCCTATCAATTTTCACGAGGAGTCAGGCATCGTCTCCTTTGGAGGCACTGATCTCCGCGTCCCTCTGGAGTTTTCAAAAGATGTGAGGCCTCCGGTCGCGATGAGGTGGGGAACTAGGTCTTTCTCTGTGGTCTGCACAGGGGATTCAGACATCCTTTCGTCTTGGGAGATGCAAGACGAGCCTGCATTCAAGTCACTGCAGGCATATCCGGCCTTATTTCGAGTCAGGGCATCGCGGTGTCCATTCCACTTGAGGCCGCAAACTCAGGGTCCCTCTCACATACCTAGAGCTGAGAGAAGCCTCCTCTTGAGGTGCTTGTGGTAAGGTGGTATTCCTCTCGAGTCGAAGCCAGGGACTAACCTCTCATCTCGAGTTGATATTTGGTCCACGGAGCTTTTTCGTCTTGCTACAGTGACCTCAGGATCCCTCTAGCCTTGAAACAGTGTTCTTGGGGTTTCTCTGGAGTGCCATCAAGGAAATCAAGGCTCCTTTCCTGTGTGATGTGCAACACGGAATTGCTCTGCACGCAGTGCAGGGCAATCGGGCCTCATCTCGCGGCGGGGGGAATTCTCATGGTTTTTCTCGATTAGCGGCGGGAACCTGGGGTATATTCTCGAGTTACGACGGGGATGGCCCTTCCACACACGTGTTTGTTCAGTGACGTCAGGACTCCTGCCTAGTTGCGACGGACAACTCGGGATTCTCCTCGAGGCTTGGCAGGGCAATTGGGACGCCTCTCCAGTTGAGGCGGGAGACCAAGGTTCCCTTTCCACATGCCACAGGAATCCTGGGACTCCTATCAAGTTTCACGAGGAGTCAGGCATCGTCTCCTTTGGAGGCACTGATCTCCGCGTCCCTCTGGAGTTTTCAAGGGATGTGAGGCCTCCGGTCGCGATGAGGTGGGGAACTAGGTCTTTCTCTGTGGTCTCCACAGGGGATTCAGACATCCTTTCGTCTTGGGAGATGCAAGACGAGCCTGCATTCAAGTCACTGCAGGGATATCCGGCCTTATTTCAAGTCAGGGCATCGCGGTGTACATTCCACTTGAGGCCGCAAACTCAGGGTCCCTCTCACATACCAAGAGCTGAGAGAAGCCCCCTCTTGAGGTGCTTGTGGTAAGGTGGTATTCCTCTGGAGTCGAAGCCAGGGACTAACCTCTCATCTCGAGTTGATTTGTGGTCCACGGAGCTCTTTCATGTTGCTACAGTGACCTCAGGATCCCTCTAGCCTTGAAACAGTGTTCTTGAGCTTTCTCTGGAGTGCCATCAAGGAAATCAAGGCTCCTCTCCTGTGTGAGGTGCAACACGGCATTGCTCTGCACGCAGTACAAGGGAATCGGGCCTCATCTCGCGCGAGGGGGAAGTCTCATGGTTTTTCTCGAGTTCCGTCGGGAACCTGGGGTATATTCTCGAGTTACGACGGGGATGGCCCTTCCACACACGTGTTTGTTCAGCGACGTCAGGATTCCTGCCTAGTTGCGAGGGCCAACTCGCGATTCTCCTCGAGGCTTGGCAGGGCAATTGGGACGCCTCTCCAGCTGAGGCGGGAGACCAAGGGTCCCTTTCCACGTGCCACAGGAATCCTGGGACTCCTATCAAGTTTCACGAGGAGTCAGGCATCGTCTCCTTTGGAGGCACTGATCTCCGCGTCCCTCTGGAGTTTTCAAAGGATGTGAGGCCTCCGGTCGCGATGAGGTGGGGAACTAAGTCTTTCTCTGTGGTCTCCACAGGGGATTCAGACATCCTTTCGTCTTGGGAGATGCAAGAAGAGCCTGCATTCAAGTCACTGCAGGCATATCCGGCCTTATTTCGAGTCAGGGCATCGTGGTGTTCATTCCTCTTGAGGCCGCAAACTCAGGGTCCCTCTCACATACCTAGACCTGAGAGAAGCCTCCTCTTGAGGTGCTTGTGGTAAGGTGGTATTCCTCTGGAGTCGAAGCCAGGCACTAACCTCTCATCTCGAGTTGATTTTTGGTCCACGGAGGTTTTTCGTGTTGCTACAGTGACCTCAGGATCCCTCTAGCCTTGAAACAGTGTTCTTGGGGTTTCTCTGGAGTGCCATCAAGGAAATCAAGGCACCTTTCCTGTGTGATGTGCAACAGGACATTGCTCTGCACGCAGTGCAGGGGAATCGGGCCTCATCTCGCGGCGAGGGGGAAGTCTCATGGTTTTTCTCGACTTGCGGCGGGAACCTGGGTTATATTCTCGAGTTACGATGGGGATGGCCCTTCCACACACGTATTTGTTCAGCGACTTCAGGACTCCTGTCTAGTTCCGAGGGACAACTTGGGATTCTCCTCGAGGCTTGGCAGGGCAATTGGGACGCCTCTCCAGCTGAGCCGAGAGACCAAGGGTCCCTTTCCACGTGCCACAGGAATCCTGGGACTCCTATCAAGTTTCACGAGGAGTCAGGCATCGTCTCTTTTTGGAGGCACTGATCTCCGCGTCCCTCTGGAGTTTTCAAAGGATGTGAGGCCTCCGGTCGCGATGAGGTGGGGAACTAGGTCTTTCTCTGTGGTCTCCACAGGGGATTCAGACATCCTTTCGTCTTTGGAGATGCAAGACGAGCCTGCATTCAAGTCACTGCAGGGATATCCGGCCTTATTTCGAGTCAGGGCATCGCGGTGTCCATTCCACTTGAGGCCGCAAACTCAGGGTCCCTCTCACATACATAGAGCTGACAGAAGCCTCCTCTTGAGGTGCTTGTGGTAAGGTGGTATTCCTCTGGAGTCGAAGCCAGGGACTAACCTCTCATCTCGAGTTGATTTGTGGTCCACGGAGCTCTTTCATTTTGCTACAGTGACCTCAGGATCCCTCTAGCCTTGAAACAGTGTTCTTGGGGTTTCTCTGGAGTGCCATCAAGGAAATCAAGGCTCCTTTCCTGTGTGATGTGCAACACGGCATTGCTCTGCACGCAGTGCAGGGGAATCGGGCCTCATCTCGCGGCGAGGGGGAAGTCTCATGGTTTTTCTCGAGTTGCGGCGGGAACCTGGGTTATATTCTCGAGTTACGATGGGGATGGCCCTTCCACACACGTGTTTGTTCAGCGACGTCAGGACTCCTGTCTAGTTCCGAGGGACAACTCGGGATTCTCCTCGAGGCTTGGCAGGGCAATTGGGACGCCTCTCCAGCTGAGGCGAGAGACCAAGGGTCCCTTTCCACGTGCCACAGGAATCCTGGGACTCCTATCAATTTTCACGAGGAGTCAGGCATCGTCTCCTTTGGAGGCACTGATCTCCGCGTCCCTCTGATGTTTTCGAAGGATGTGAGGCCTCCGGTCTCGATGAGGTGGGGAACTATGTCTTTCTCTGTGGTCTCCACAGGGGATTCAGACATCCTTTCGTCTTGGCAGATGCAAGACGAGCCTGCATTCAAGTCACTGCAGGCATATCCGGCCTTATTTTGAGTCAGGGCATCGCGGTGTCCATTCCACTTGAGGCCGCAAACTCAGGGTCCCTCTCACATACCTAGAGCTGAGAGAAGCCTCCTCTTGAGGTGCTTCTGGTAAGGCGGTATTACTCTGGAGTCGAAGCCAGGGACTAACCTCTCATCTCGAGTTGATTTGTGGTCCACGGAGCTCTTTCGTGTTGCTACAGTGACCTCAGGATCCCTCTAGCCTTGAAACAGTGTTCTTGGGCTTTCTCTGGAGTGCCATCAAGGAAATCAAGGCTCCTCTCCTGTGTGAGGTGCAACACGGCATTGCTCTGCATGCAGTGCAAGGGAATCGGGCCTCATCTCGTGGCGAGGGGGAAGTCTCATGGTTTTTCTCGAGTTGCGTCGGGAACCTGGGGTATATTCTCGAGTTACGACGGGGATGGCCCTTCTATACAGGTGTTTGTTCAGCGACATTAGGACTCCTGCCTAGTTGCGAGGGACAACTCGGGATTCTTCTCCTCGAGGCTTGACAGGGCAATTGGGATGCCTCTCCAGCTGAGGCGGGGGACCAAGGGTACCTTTCCACGTGCCACAGGAATCCTGGGACTCCTATCAAGTTTCACGAGGACTCAGGCATCGACTCCTTTGGAGGCAATGATCTTCGCGTCCCGCTGGAGTTTTCAAAGGATGTCAGGCCTCCGGTCGCAATGAGGTGGAAAACTAGGTCTTTCTCTGTGGTCTCCATAGGGGATTCAGACATCCTTTCGTCTTGGGAGATGCAAGACAAGCCTGCATTCAAGACACTGCAGGCATAACCGGCTTACTTCGAGTCAGGGCATCGCGGTGTCCATTCCACGTGGGTCCGCAAACTCAGGGTCCCTCTCACATACCTAGAGCTGAGAGAAGCCTCCTCTTGAGGTGCTTGTGGTAAGGTGGTATTCCTCTGGAGTCGAAGCCAGGCACTAACCTCTCATCTCGAGTTGATTTGTGGTCCACGGAGCTCTTTCGTGTTGCTACAGTAACCTCAGGATCCCTCTATCCTTGAAACAGTGTTCTTGGGCTTTCTCTGGAGTGCCGTCAAGGAAATCAAGGCTCCTTTCCTGTGTGATGTGCAACACGGCATTGCTCTGCACGCAGTGCACGGGAATCGGGCCTCATCTCGTGGTGAAGGGGAAGTCTCATGGTTTTTCTCGAGTTGCGGCGGGAACCTGGGGTATATTCTCGAGTTACGACGGGGATGGCCCTTCCACACACGTGTTTGTTCAGCGACGTAAGGACTTCTGCCTAGTTGCGAGGGACAACTCGGGATTCATATGGAGGCTTGGCAGGGCAGTTGGGACGCCTCTCCAGCTGAGATGGGAGACCAAGTGTCCCTTTCCAGATGCCACAGGAATCCTGGGACTCCTATCAAGTTTCACGAGGATTCAGGCATTGTCTCCTTTGGAGGCACTGATCTCCGCGTCCCTCTGGAGTTTTCAAAGGATGGGAGGCCTCCGGTCGCGATGAGGTGGGGAACTAGGTCTTTCTCTGTGGTCTCCACAGGGGATTCAGACATCCTTTCGTCTTGGGAGATGCAAGACGAGCCTGCATTCAAGTCACTGCAGGCATATCCGGCCTTATTTCGAGTCAGGGCATAGCGGTGTCCATTCCACTTGAGGCCGCAAACTCAGGGTCCCTCTCACATACCTAGAGCTGAGAGAAGCCTCCTCTTGAGGTGCTTGTGGTAAGGTGGTGTTTCTCTGGAGTCGAAGCCAGGGACTAACCTCTCATCTCGAGTTGATCTTTGGTCCACGGAGCTCTTTTGTGTTGCTACAGTGACCACAGGATCCCTCTAGCCTTGAAACAGTGTTCTTGGGGTTTCTCTGGAGTGCCATCAAGGAAATCAAGGCTCCTCTCCTGTGTGATGTGCAACACGGCATTGCTCTGCACGCCGTGCAGGGGAATCGGGCCTCATCTCGCGGCAAGGGGGATGTCTCATGGTTTTTCTCGACTTGCGGCGGGAACCTGGGGTATATTCTCGAGTTACGGCGGGGATGGCCCTTCCACACACGTGTTTGATCAGCGACGTCAGGACTCCTGCCTAGTTGCGAGGGACAACTCGGGATTCTCCTCGAGGCTTGGCAGGGCAATTGGGACGCCTCTCCAGCTGAGGCAGGAGACCAAGGGTCCCTTTCCACGTGCCACAGGAATCCTGGGACTCCTATCAAGTTTCACGAGGAGTTAGGCATCGTCTCCTTTGGAGACACTGATCTCCGTGTCCCTCTGGAGTTTTCAAAGGATGTGAGGCCTCCGGTCGCGATGAGGTCGGGAACTAGGTCTTTCTCTGTGGTCTCCACAGGGGATTCAGACATCCTTTCGTCGTGGGAGATGCAAGACGAGCCTGCATTCAAGTCACTGCAGGCATATTAGGCATTATTTCGAGTCGGGGCATCGCGGTGTCCATTCCACTTGAGGCCACAAACACAGGGTCCCTCTCACATACCTAGAGCTGAGAGAAGTCTCCTCTTGAGGTGCTTGTGGTAAGGTGGTATTCCTCTGGAGTCGAAGCCAGGCACTAACCTCTCATCTCGAGTTGATTTGTGGTCCACGGAGCTCTTTCCTGTTGCTACAGTGACCTCAGGATCCCTCGAGCCTTGAAACAGTGTTCTTGGGGTTTCTCTGGAGTGCCATCAAGGAAATCAAGGCTCCTTTCCTGTGTGATGTTCAACACGGCATTGCTCTGCACGCAGTGCAGGGGAATCGGGCCTCATCTCGCGGCGAGGGGGAAGTCTCATGGTTTTTCTCGAGTTGCTGCGGGAACCTGGGATATATTCTCGAGTTACGACGGGGATGGCCCTTCCACACACGTGTTTGTTCAGCGACGTCAGGATTCCTGCCTAGTTGCGAGGGACAACTCGGGATTCTCCTCGAGGATTGGCAGGGCAATTGGGACGCCTCTCCAGCTGAGGCGGGAGACCAAGGGTCCGTTTCCACGTGCCACAGGAATCCTGGGACTCCTATCAATTTTCACGAGGAGTCAGGCATCGTCTCCTTTGGAGGCACTGATCTCCGCGTCCCTCTGGAGTTTTCAAAAGATGTGAGGCCTCCGGTCGCGATGAGGTGGGGAACTAGGTCTTTCTCTGTGGTCTGCACAGGGGATTCAGACATCCTTTCGTCTTGGGAGATGCAAGAAGAGCCTGCATTCAAGTCACTGCAGGCATATCCGGCCTTATTTCGAGTCAGGGCATCGCGGTGTTCATTCCACTTGAGGCCGCAAACTCAGGGTCCCTCTCACATACCTAGAGCTGAGAGAAGCCTCCTCTTGAGGTGCTTGTGGTAAGGTGGTATTCCTCTCGAGTCGAAGCCAGGGACTAACCTCTCATCTCGAGTTGATATTTGGTCCACGGAGCTTTTTCGTCTTGCTACAGTGACCTCAGGATCCCTCTAGCCTTGAAACAGTGTTCTTGGGGTTTCTCTGGAGTGCCATCAAGGAAATCAAGGCTCCTTTCCTGTGTGATGTGCAACACGGAATTGCTCTGCACGCAGTGCAGGGCAATCGGGCCTCATCTCGCGGCGGGGGGGAAGTCTCATGGTTTTTCTCGAGTTGCGGCGGGAACCTGGGATATATTCTCGAGTTACGACGGGGATGGCCCTTCCACACACCTGTTTGTTCAGCGACGTCAGGGCTCCTGCCTAGTTTCGAGGGACAACTCGGGATTCTCCTCGAGGCTTGGCAGGGGAATTGGGACGCCTCTCCAACTGAGGCGGGAGACAAAGGGTCCCTTTCCACGTGCCACAGGAATCCTGGGACTCCTATCAAGTTTCACGAGGAGTCAGGCATCGGATCCTTTGGAGGCACTTATCCCCGCGTCCCTCTGGAGTTTTCAAAGGATGTGAGGCCTCCGGTCGTGATGAGGTGGGGAACAAGGTCTTTCCCTGTGGTCTCCACAGGGTATTCACACATCCTTTCGTCTTGGGAGATGCAAGACGAGCCTGCATTCAAGTCACTGCAGGCATATCCGGCCTTATTTCGAGTCAGGGCATCGCGGTGTCCATTCCATTTGAGGCCACAAACTCAGGGTCCCTCTCACATACCTAGAGCTGAGAGAAGCCTCCTCTTGAGGTGCTTGTGGTAAGGTGGTATTCCTCTGGAGTCGAAGCCATGGACTAACCTCTCATCTCGAGTTGATTTTTGGTCCACGGAGCTCTTTCCTGTTGCTACAGTGAACTCAGGATCCCTCTAGCCTTGAAACAGTGTTCTCTGGGGTTTCTCTGGAGTGCCATCAAGGAAATCAAGGCTCCTTTCCTGTGTGATGTGCAACACAGCATTGTTCTGCACCCATTGTAGGGGAATCGGGCCTCATCTCGCGGCGAGGGGGAATTCTCATGGTTTTTCTCGAGTTGCGGCGGGAACCTGGGGTATATTCTCGAGTTACGACGGGGATGGCCCTTCCACACACCTGTTTGTTCAGCGACGTCAGGACTCCTGCCTAGTTGCTAGGGACAACTCGGGATTCTCCTCGAGGCTTGGCAGGGCAATTGGGACGCCTCTCCAGCTGAGGCGGGAGACCAAGGGACCCTTTCCACGTGCCACAGGAATCCTGGGACTCCTATCAAGTTTCACGAGGAGTCAGGTATCGTCTCCTTTGGAGGCACTGATCTCCGCGTCCCTCTATAGTTTTGAAAGGATATGAGACCTCCGGTCTCGATGAGGTGGGGAACTAGGTCTTTCTCTGTGGTCTCCACAGGGGATTCAGACATCCTTCGTCTTGGCAGATGCAAGACGAGCCTGCATTCAAGTCACTGCAGGGATATCCGGCCTTATTTCGAGTCAGGGCATCGCGGTGTCCATTCCACTTGAGGCCGCAAAATCACGGTCCCTCTCACATACCTAGAGCTGAGAGAAGCCTCCTCTTGAGGTGCTTGTGGTAAGGTGGTATTCCTCTGGAGTCGAAGCCAGGGACTAACCTCTCATCTCGAGTTGATTTTTGGTCCACGGAGCTCTTTCATGTTGCTACAGTGACCTCAGGATCCCTCTAGCCTTGAAACAGTGTTCTTGGGGTTTCTCTGGAGTGCTGTCAAGGAAATCAAGGCTCCTTTCCTGTGTGATGTGCAACATGGCATTGCTCTGCATGCAGTACACGGGAATCGGCCCTCATCTCGTGGAGAGGGGGAAGTCTCATGGTTTTTCTCGAGTTGCGACGGGAACCTGGGGTATACTCTCGAGTTACGACGGGGATGGCCCTTCCACACACGTGTTTGTTCAGCGACGTCAGGACTCCTGCCTAGTTGCGAGGGACAACTCGGGATTCTCCTCGAGACTTGGCCGGGCAATTGGGACGCCTCTCCAGCTGAGGCGGGAGGCCAAGTGTCCCTTTCCACGTGCCACAGGAATCCTGGGACTCCTATCAAGTTTCACCAGGAGTCAGGCATCGTCTCCTTTGGAGGCACTGATCTCCGCGTCCCTCTGGAGTTTTCAAAGGATATGAGGCTTCCGGACGCGATGAGTTTGGGAACTAGGTCTTTCTCTGTGGTCTCCACAGGGGATTCAGACATCCTTTCGTCGTGGGAGATGCAAGACGAGCCTGCATTCAAGTCACTGCAGGGATATCCGGCCTTATTTCCAGTCAGGGCATCGCGGTGTCCATTCCACTTGAGGCCGCAAACTCAGGGTCCCTCTCACATACCTAGAGCTGAGAGAAGCCTCTTCTTGAGGTGCTTGTGGTAAGGTGGTATTCCTCTGGAGTGGAAGCCAGGGACTAACCTCTCATGTCGAGTTGATTTGGGGTCCACGGAGCTCTTTCGTGTTGCTACAGTGACCTCAGGATCCCTCTAGCCTTGAAACAGTGTTCTTGGGGTTTCTCTGGAGAGCCATCAAGGAAATTAAGGCTCCTTTCATGTGTGATGTGCAACACGGCATTGCTCTGCACGCAGTGCAGGGGAATCGGGCCTCATCTCGCAGCGAGGGGGAAGTCTGATGGTTTTTCTCGAGTTGCGGCGGGAACCTGGGGTATATTCTCGAGTTACGACGGGGATGGCCCTTCCACACACCTTTTTGTTCAGCGACGTCCGGACTCCTGCCTAGTTGCAAGGGACAACTCGGGATTCTCCTCGAGACTTGGCAGGGCAATTGGGACGCCTCTCCAGCTGAGGCGGGAGACCAAGGGTCCCTTTCCACGTGCTACAGGAATCCTGGGACTCCTATCAATTTTCACGAGGAGTCAGGCATCGTCTCCTTTGGAGGCACTGATCTCCGCGTCCCTCTGATGTTTTCGAAGGATGTGAGGCCTCCGGTCTCGATGAGGTGGGGAACTATGTCTTTCTCTGTGGTCTCCACAGGGGATTCAGACATCCTTTCGTCTTGGGAGATGCAAGACGAGCCTGCATTCAAGTCACTGCAGGCATATCCGGCCTTATTTCGAGTCAGGGCATCGCGGTGTCCATTCCACTTGAGGCCGCAAACTCAGGGTCCCTCTCACATACCTAGAGCTGAGAGAAGCCTCCTCTTGAGGTGCTTGTGGTAAGGTGGTATTCCTCTGGAGTCGAAGCAAGGGACTAACCTCTCATCTCGAGTTGATTTTTGGTCCACGGAGCTCTTTCGTGTTGCTACAGTGACCTCAGGATCCCTCTAGACTTAAAACAGTGTTCTTGGGGTTTCTCTGGAGTGCCATCAAGGAAATCAAGGCTGCTTTCCTGTGTGATGTGCAACACGGCATTGCTCTGCATGCAGTGCAGGGGAATTGGGCCTCATCTCGCGGCGAGGGGGAAGTCTCATGGTTTTTCTCGAGTTGCGGCGGGAAGCTGGGGTATATTCTCGAGTTACGACGGGGATGGCCCTTCCACACACGTGTTTGTTCAGCGACGGCAGGACTCCTGCCTAGTTGCGAGGGACAACTCGGGATTCTCCTCGAGACTTGGCAGTGCAATTGGGACGCCTCTCCAGCTGAGGCGGGAGACCAAGGGTCCCTTTCCACGTGCCACAGGAATCCTGGGACTCCTATCAAGTTTCATGAGGAGTCAGCCATCGTCTCCTTTAGAGGCACTGATCTCCGCGTCCCTCTGGTGTTTTCCAAGGATGTGAGGCCTCCGGTCGCGATGAGGTGGGGAACTAGGTCTTTCTCTGTGGTCTCCACAGGGGATTCAGACATCCTTTCGTCTTGGGAGATGCAAGACGAGCCTGCATTCAAGTCACTGCAGGGAAATCCGGCCTTATTTCGAGTCAGGGCATCGCGGTGTCCATTCCACTTGAGGCCGCAAACTAAGGGTCCCTCTCACATACCTAGAGCTTAGAGAAACCTCCACTTGAGGTGCTTGTTGTAAGGTGGTATTCCTCAGGAGTCGAAGCCAGGGACTAACCTCTCATCTCGAGTTGATTTTTGGTCGACGGAGCTGTTTCTTGTTGCTACAGTGACCTCAGGATCCCTCTAGCCTTGAAACAGTGTTCTTGGGGTTTCTCTGGAGTGCCATCTAGGAAATTAAGGCTCCTTTCCTGTGTGATGTGCAACACGGCATTGCTCTGTACGCAGTGCAGGGGAATCGGGCCTCATCTCGCGGCGGGGGGAATTCTCATGGTTTTTCTCGAGTTGCGGTGGGAACCTGGGGTATATTCTCGAGTTACGACGGGGATGGCCCTTCCACACACGTGTTTGTTCAGCGACGTCAGGTCTCCTGCCTAGTTGCAAGGGACAACTCGGGATTCTCCTCGAGGCTTGGCAGGGCACTTAGGACGCCTCTCCAGCTGAGGCGGGAGACCAAGGGTCCCTTTCCACGTGCCACAGGAATCCTGGATCTCCTATCAAGTTTCACGAGGAGTCAGGCATCGTCTCCTTTGGAGGCACTGATCTCCGCGTCCCTCTGGAGTTTTCAAAGGATGTGAGGCCTCCGGTCGCGATGAGGTGGGGAACTAGGTCTTTCTCTGTGGTCTCCACAGGGGATTCAGACATCCTTACGTCCTGGGAGATGCAAGACGAGCCTGCATTCAAGTCACTGCAGGCATATCCGGCCTTATTTCGAGTCAGGGCGTCGCGGTGTCCATTCCACTTGAGGCCGCAAACTCAGGGTCCCTCTCACATACCTAGAGCTGAGAGAAGCCTCCTCTTGAGGTGCTTGTGGTAAGGTGGTATTCCTCTGGAGTCGACGCCAGGGACTAACCTCTAATCGCGAGTTGATATTTGGTCCACGGAGCTTTTTCGTCTTACTACAGTGACCTCAGGATCCCTCTAGCCTTGAAACAGTGTTCTTGGGGTTTCTCTGGAGTGCCATCAAGGAAATCAAGGCTCTTTTCCTGTGTGATGTGCAACACGGCATTGCTCTGCACGCAGTGCAGGGGAATCGGGCCTCATCTCGCGGCGGGGGGAATTCTCATGGTTTTTCTCGATTTGCGGCGGGAACCTGGGGTATAATCTCGAGTTACGACGGGGATGGCCCTTCCACACACGTGTTTGTTCAGTGACGTCAGGACTCCTGCCTAGTTGCGAGGGACAACTCGGGATTCTCCTCGAGGCTTGGCAGGGCAATTGGAACGCCTCTCCAGTTGAGGCGGGAGACCAAGGGTCCCTTTCCACGTGCCACAGGAATCCTGGGACTCCTATCAAGTTTAACGAAGAGTCAGGCATCGTCTCCTTTGGAGGCACTGATCTCTGCGTCCCTCTGGAGTTTTCAAAGGATGTGAGGCCTCCGGTCGCGATGAGGTGGGGAACTAGGTCTTTCTCTGTGGTCTCCACAGGGGATTCAGACATCCTTTCTTCTTGGGAGATGCAAGACGAGCCTGCATTCAAGTCACTGTAGGGAAATCCGGCATTATTTCAAGTCAGGGCATCGCGGTGTACATTCCACTTGAGGCCGCAAACTCAGGGTCCCTCTCACATACCTAGAACTGAGAGAAGCCTCCTCTTGAGGTGCTTGTGGTAAGGTGGTATTCCTCTGGAATCGAAGCCAGGGACTAACCTCTCATCTCGAGTTGATTTTTGGTCCACGTAGATTTTTCGTCTTGCTACAGTGACCTCAGGATCCTTCTAGCCTTGAAACAGTGTTCTTGGGGTTTCTCTGAAGTGCCATGAAGAAAATCAAGGCTCCTTTCCTGTGTGATGTGCAACACGGCATTGCTCTGCACGCAGTGCAGGGGAATCGGGCCTCATCTCGCAGCGAGGGGGAAGTCTCATGGTTTTTCTCGAGTTGCAGCGGGAACCTGGGTTATATTCTCGAGTTACGACGGGGATGGCCCTTCCACACACGTGTTTGTTCAGCGACGTCAGGACTCCTGCCTCGTTGCGAGGGACAACTCGCGATTCTCCTCGAGGCTTGGCAGGGCAATTGGGACGCCTCTCCAGCTGAGGTGGGAAACCAAGAGTCCCTTTCCACGTGCCACAGGAATCCTGGGTCTCCTATCAAGTTTCACGAGGAGTCAGGCATCGTCTCCTTTGGAGGCACTGATCTCCGGGTCCCTCTGGAGTTTTCAAATGATGTGAGGCCTCCGGTCGCGATGAGGTGGGGAACTAGGTCTTTCTCTGTGGTCTCCACAGGGGATTCAGACATCCTTTCGTCTTTGGAGATGCAAGACGAGCCTGCATTCATGTCACTACAGGGAAATCCGGCCTTATTTCAAGTCAGGGCATCGCGGTGTACATTCCACTGGAGGCCACAAACTCAGGGTCCCTCTCACATACGAAGAGCTGAGAGAAGCCACCTCTTGAGGTGCTTGTGGTAAGGTGGTATTCCTCTGGAGTCGAAGCCAGGGACTAACCTCTCATCTCGAGTTGATTCGTGGTCCACGGAGCTCTTTCCTGTTGCTACAGTGACCCAGGATCCCTCTATCCTTGAAACAGTGTTCTTGGGGTTTCTCTGGGTGCCATCAAGGAAATCAAGGCTCCTATCCTGTGTGATGTGCAACACGGCATTGCTCTGCACGCAGTGCAGGCGAATCGGGCCTCATCTCGCGGCGAGGGGGAAGTCTCATGGTTTTTCTCGAGTTGCGGCGGGAACCTGGGGTATATTCTCGAGTTACGATGGGGATGGCCCTTCCACACACGTGTTTGTTCAGCGACGTCAGGACTCCTGCCTAGTTGCGAGGGAAAACTCGGGATTCTCCTCGAGGCTTGGCAGGGAAATTGGGACGCCTCTCCAGCTGAGGCGGGAGACCAAGGGTCCCTTTCCACGTGCCACAGGAATCCTGGGACTCCTATCAAGTTTCACGAGCAGTCAGGCATCGTCTCCTTTGGAGGCACTGATCTCCGCGTACCTCTGGAGTTTTCAAAGGATGTGAGGCCTCCGGTCGCGATGAGGTCGGCAACTAGGTCTTTCTCTGTGGTCTCCACAGGGGATTCAGACATCCTTTCGTCTTGGGAGATGCAAGACGAGCCTGCATTCAAGTCACTGCAGGCATATCCGGCCTTATTTCGAATCAGGGCATGGTGGTGTCCATTCCACTTGAGGCCGTAAACTCAGGATCCCTCTCACATACCTAGAGCTGAGAGAAGCCTCCTCTTGAGGTGCTTGTGGTAAGGTGGTATTCCTCTGGAGTCGAAGCCAGGCACTAACCTCTCATATCGAGTTGATTTGTGTTCCATGGAGTTCTTTCGTGTTGCTACAGTGACCTCAGGATCCCTCTAGCCTTGAAACAGTTTTCTTGGGCTTTCTCTGGAGTGCCATCAAGGAAATCAAGGCTCCTTTCATGTGTGATGTGCAACACGGCATTGCTCTGCACGCAGTGCAGGGCAATCGGGCCACATCTCGCGGCGAGGGGGAAGTCTCATGGTTTTTCTCGAGTTGCGGCGGGAACCTGGGGTATATTCTCGAGTTACGACGGGGATGGCCCTTCCACACACGTGTTTCTTCAGCGACGTCAGGACTCCTGCCTAGGTGCGAGGGACAACTCGGGATTCTCCTCGAGGCTTGGCAGGGCAATTGGGACGCCTCTCCAGCTGAGGCAGGAGAACAAGGGTCCCCTTCCACGTGCGACAGGAATCCTGGGACTCCTATCAAGTTTCACGAGGAGTCAGGCATCGTCTCCTTTGGAGGCACTGATCTCCGCGTCCCTCTGGAGTTTTCAAAGGATGTGAGGCCTCCGTTCGCGATGAGGTGGGGAACTAGGTCTTTCTCTGTGGTCTCCACAGGGGATTCAGACATCCTTTCGTCTTGGCAGATGCAAGACGAGCCTGCATTCAAGTCACTGCAGGGAAATCTGGCCTTATTTCGAGTCAGGGCATCGCGGTGTCCTTTCCACTTGAGGCCGCAAACTAAGGGTCCCTCTCACATACCTAGAGCTGAGAGAAGCCTCCTCTTGAGGTGCTTGTGGTAAGGTGGTATTCCTCTGAAGTCGAAGCCAGGGACTAACCTCTCATCTCGAGATGATTTTTGGTCCACGGTCCTCTTTCGTTTTGCTCCAGTGACCTCAGGATCCCTCTAGCCTTGAAACAGTGTTCTTGGGGTTTCTCTGGAGTGCCATCAAGGAAATCAAAGCTCCTTTCCTGTGTGATGTGCAACACGGCATTGCTCTGCTTGCAGTGCAGGGGAATCGGACTTCATCTCGCGGCGATGGGGAAGTTTCATGGTTTTTCTCGAGTGGCGGCGGGAACCTGGGGTATATTCTCGAGTTACGACGGGGATGGCCCTTCCACACACGTGTTTGTTCAGCGACGGCAGCACTCCTGCCTAGTTGTGAGGGACAACTCGGGATTCTCCTCGAGGCTTTGCAGGGGAATTGGGACGCCTCTCCAGCTGAGGCGGGAGACCAAGCGTCCCTTTCCGCGTGCCACAGGAATCCTGGGACTCCTATCAAGTTTCACGAGGAGTCAGGCATCGGCTCCTTTGGAGGCACTGTTCTCCGCATCCCTCTGGAGTTTTCAAAGGATGTGAGGCCTCCGGTCGCGATGAGGTGGGGAAACAGGTCTTTCTCTGTGGTCTCCACAGGGGATTCAGACATCCTTTCGTCTTGGGAGATGCAAGACGAGCCTGCATTCAAGTCACTGCAGGTATATCAGGCCTTATTTCGAGTCAGGGCATCGCGGTGTCCATTCCACTTGAGGCCGCAAAATCAGGGTCCCTCTCACAAACCTAGAGCTGAGAGAAGCCTCCTCTTGAGGTGCTTGTGGTAAGGTGGTATTCCTCTGGAATCGAAGCCAGGGACTAACCTTTCATCTCGAGTTGATATTTGGTCCACGCAGCTTTTTCGTCTTGCTAAAGTGACCTCAGGATCCCTCTAGCCTTGAAACAGTGTTCTTGGGGTTTCTCTGGGTGCCATCAAGGAAATCAAGGCTCCTATCCTGTGTGATGTGCAACACGGCATTGCTCTGCACGCAGTGCAGGGGATCGGGCCTCATCTCGCGGCGAGGGGGAAGTCTCATAGTTTTTCTCGAGTTCGGCGGGAACCTGGGGTATATTCTCGAGGTACGACGGGGATGGCCCTTCCACACACGTGTTTGTTCAGCGACGTCAGGACTCCTGCCTAGTTGCGAGGGACAACTCGGGATTCTCCTCGAGGCTTGGCAGGGCAATTGTGACGCCTCTCCACCTGAGGCGGGAGACCAAGAGTACCTTTCCACCTGCCACAGGAATCCGGGGACTCCTATCAAGTTTCACGAGGAGTCAGTCATCGTCTCCTATGGAGGCACTGATCTCCGCGTCACTCTGAAGTTTTCAAAGGATGTGAGGCCTCCGGTCGCGATGAGGTGGGGAACTAGGTCTTTCCCTGTGGTCTCCACGGGGGATTCAAACATCCTTTCGTCTTGGCAGATGCAAGACGAGCCTGCATTCAAGTCACTGCAGGCATATCCGGCCTTATTTCGAGTCAGGGCATCGCGGTGTCCATTCCACTTGAGGCCGCAAACTCAGGGTCCCTCTCACTTACCTAGAGCTGAGAGAAGCCTCCTCTTGAGGTATTTGTGGTAAGGTGGTATTCCTCTCGAGTCGAAGCCAGGGACTAACCTCTCATTTCGAGTTGATTTTTGGTCCATGGAGCTCTTTCGTGTTGCTGCAGTGACCTCAGGATCCCTCTAGCCTTGAAACAGTGTTCTTGGGAATTTTCTGAAATGCCATGAATAAAATCAAGGCTCCTTTCATGTGTGATGTGCAACACGGCATTGCTCTGCACGCAGTGCAGGGGAATCGGGCCTCATCTCGCGGCGAGGGGGAAGTCTCATGGTTTTTCTCGAGTTGCGGCGGGAACCTGGGGTATATTCTCGAGTTACGACGGGGATGGCCCTTCCACCCACGTGTTTCTTCAGCGACGTCAGGACTTCTGCCTAGTTGCGAGGGACAACTCGGGATTCTCCTCGAGGCTTGGCAGGGCAATTGGGACGCCTCTCCAGCTGAGGTGGGAGACCAAGGGTCCCTTTCCACGTGCCACAGGAATCCTGGGACTCCTATCAAGTTTCACGAGGAGTCAGGCATCGTCTCCTTTGGAGGCACTGATGTCCGCGTACCTCTGGAGTTTTCAAAGGATGTGAGGCCTCTGGTCGCCATGAAGTGGGGAACTAGGTCTTTCTCTGTGGTCTCCACCGGGGATTCAGAGATCCTTTCATCTTGGGAGATGCAAGACGAGAAGGCATTCAAGTCACTGCAGGGATATCCAGCCTTATTTCGAGTCAGGGCGTCCCGGTGTCCATTCCACTTGAGGCCACAAACTCAGGGTCCCTCTCACATAGCTAGAGCTGAGGGAAGCCTCCTTTTGAGGTGCTTGTGGTAAGTGGTATTCCTCTGGAGTCGAAGCCAGGGACTAACCTCTCATCTCGAGTTGATTTTTGGTCAATGGAGCTCTTTCGTGTTGCTACAGTGACCTCAGGATCCCTCTAGCCTTGAAACAGTGTTCTTGGGGTTTCTCTGGAGTGCCATCAAGGAAATCAAGGCTCCTTTCATGTGTGATGTGCAACACGGAATTGCTCTGCACGCAGTGCAGGGGAATCGGGCCTCATCTCGCGGCGAGGGGGAAGTCTCATGGTTTTTCTCGAGTTGCGGCAGGAACCTGGGGTATATTCTCGAGTTACGATGGGAATGGCCCTTCCACACACGTGTTTGTTCAGCGACGGCAGGACTCCTGCCTAGTTGCGAGGGACAACTCGGGATTCTCCTCGAGGCTTGGCAGGGCAATTGGGACACCTCTCGAGCTGAGGCGGGAGACCAAGGGTCCCTTTCCACGTGCCACAGGAATCCTTGGATTCCTATCACGTTTCACGAGGAGTCAGGCATCGTCTCCTTTGGAGGCACTGATCTCCGCGTACCTCTGGAGTTTTCAAAGGATGTGAGGCCTCCGGTCGCGATGAGGTGGGGAACTAGGTCTTTCTCTGTGGTCTACACTGGGGATTCAGTCATCCTTTCGTCTTGGGAGATGCAAGACGAGCCTGCATTCAAGTCACTGCAGGCATATCCGGCCTTATTTCGCGTCAGGGCATCGCGGTGTCCATTCCACTTGAGGCCGGAAACTCAGGGCCCCTCTCACATACCTAGAGCTGAGAGAAGCCTCCTCTTGAGGTGCTTGTGGTAAGGTGGTATTCCTCTGGAGTCGAAGCCAGGGACTAACCTCTCATCTCGAGTTGATTTTTGGTCAATGGAGCTCTTTCGTGTTGCTACAGTGACCTCAGGATCCCTCTAGCCTTGAAACAGTGTTCTTGGGGTTTCTCTGGAGTGCCATCAAGGAAATCAAGGCTCCTTTCCTGTGTGATGTGCAACACGGCATTGCTCTGCACGCAGTGCAGGGGAATCGGGCCTCATCTCGCGGCGAGGGGGAAGTCTCATGGTTTTTCTCGAGTTGCGGCGGGAACCTGGGTTATATTCTCGAGTTACGATGGGGATGGCCCTTCCACACACGTGTTTGTTCAGCGACGTCAGGACTCCTGTCTAGTTCCGAGGGACAACTCGGGATTCTCCTCGAGGCTTGGCAGGGCAATTGGGACGCCTCTCCAGCTGAGGCGAGAGACCAAGGGTCCCTTTCCACGTGCCACAGGAATCCTGGGACTCCTATCAATTTTCACGAGGAGTCAGGCATCGTCTCCTTTGGAGGCACTGATCTCCGCGTCCCTCTGATGTTTTCGAAGGATGTGAGGCCTCCGGTCTCGATGAGGTGGGGAACTAGGTCTTTCTCTGTGGTCTCCAAAGGGGATTCAGACATCCTTTCGTATTGGCAGATGCAAGACGAGCCTGCATTCAAGTCACTGCAGGCATATCCGGCCTTATTTCGAGTCAGGGCATCGCGGTGTCCATTCCACTTGAGGCCGCAAACTCAGGGTCCCTCTCACATACCTAGAGCTGAGAGAAGCCTCCTCTTGAGGTGCTTCTGGTAAGGCGGTATTACTCTGGAGTCGAAGCCAGGGACTAACCTCTCATCTCGAGTTGATTTGTGGTCCACGGAGCTCTTTCATGTTGCTACAGTGACCTCAGGATCCCTCTAGCCTTGAAACAGTGTTCTTGAGCTTTCTCTGGAGTGCCATCAAGGAAATCAAGGCTCCTCTCCTGTGTGAGGTGCAACACGGCATTGCTGTGCACGCAGTACAAGGGAATCGGGCCTCATCTCGCGCAAGGGGGAAGTCTCATGGTTTTTCTCGAGTTCCGTCGGGAACCTGGGGTATATTCTCGAGTTACGACGGGGATGGCCCTTCCACACACGTGTTTGTTCAGCGACGTCAGGACTCCTGCCTAGTTGCGAGGGCCAACTCGCGATTCTCCTCGAGGCTTGGCAGGGCAATTGGGATGCCTCTCCAGCTGAGGCGGGAGACCAAGGGTCCCTTTCCACGTGCCACAGGAATCCTGGGACTCCTATCAAGTTTCACGAGGAGTCAGGCATCGTCTCCTTTGGAGGCACTGATCTCCGCGTCCCTCTGGAGTTTTCAAAGGATGTGAGGCCTCCGGTCGCGATGAGGTGGGGAACTAAGTCTTTCTCTGTGGTCTCCACAGGGGATTCAGACATCCTTTCGTCTTGGGAGATGCAAGAAGAGCTGGCATTCAAGTCACTGCAGGCATATCCGGCCTTATTTCGAGTCAGGGCATCGTGGTGTTCATTCCTCTTGAGGCCGCAAACTCAGGGTCCCTCTCACATACCTAGACCTGAGAGAAGCCTCCTCTTGAGGTGCTTGTGGTAAGGTGGTATTCCTCTGGAGTCGAAGCCAGGCACTAACCTCTCATCTCGAGTTGATTTTTGGTCCACGGAGGTTTTTCGTGTTGCTACAGTGACCTCAGGATCCCTCTAGCCTTGAAACAGTGTTCTTGGGGTTTCTCTGGAGTGCCATCAAGGAAATCAAGGCACCTTTCCTGTGTGATGTGCAACAGGACATTGCTCTGCACGCAGTGCAGGGGAATCGGGCCTCATCTCGCGGCGAGGGGGAAGTCTCATGGTTTTTCTCGACTTGCGGCGGGAACCTGGGTTATATTCTCGAGTTACGATGGGGATGGCCCTTCCACACACGTATTTGTTCAGCGACTTCAGGACTCCTGTCTAGTTCCGAGGGACAACTTGGGATTCTCCTCGAGGCTTGGCAGGGCAATTGGGACGCCTCTCCAGCTGAGCCGAGAGATCAAGGGTCCCTTTCCACGTGCCACAGGAATCCTGGGACTCCTATCAAGTTTCACGAGGAGTCAGGCATCGTCTCTTTTTGGAGGCACTGATCTCCGCGTCCCTCTGGAGTTTTCAAAGGATGTGAGGCCTCCGGTCGCGATGAGGTGGGGAACTAGGTCTTTCTCTGTGGTCTCCACAGGGGATTCAGACATCCTTTCGTCTTTGGAGATGCAAGACGAGCCTGCATTCAAGTCACTGCAGGGATATCCGGCCTTATTTCGAGTCAGGGCATCGCGGTGTCCATTCCACTTGAGGCCGCAAACTCAGGGTCCCTCTCACATACCTAGAGCTGAGAGAAGCCTCCTCTTGAGGTGCTTCTGGTAAGGCGGTATTACTCTGGAGTCGAAGCCAGGGACTAACCTCTCATCTCGAGTTGATTTGTGGTCCACGGAGCTCTTTCGTGTTGCTACAGTGACCTCAGGATCCCTCTAGCCTTGAAACAGTGTTCTTGGGCTTTCTCTGGAGTGCCATCAAGGAAATCAAGGCTCCTCTCCTGTGTGAGGTGCAACACGGCATTGCTCTGCATGCAGTGCAAGGGAATCGGGCCTCATCTCGTGGCGAGGGGGAAGTCTCATGGTTTTTCTCGAGTTGCGTCGGGAACCTGGGGTATATTCTCGAGTTACGACGGGGATGGCCCTTCTATACAGGTGTTTGTTCAGCGACATTAGGACTCCTGCCTAGTTGCGAGGGACAACCCGGGATTCTTCTCCTCGAGGCTTGACAGGGCAATTGGGATGCCTCTCCAGCTGAGGCGGGGGACCAAGGGTACCTTTCCACGTGCCACAGGAATCCTGGGACTCCTATCAAGTTTCACGAGGACTCAGGCATCGACTCCTTTGGAGGCAATGATCTTCGCGTCCCGCTGGAGTTTTCAAAGGATGTCAGGCCTCCGGTCGCAATGAGGTGGAAAACTAGGTCTTTCTCTGTGGTCTCCATAGGGGATTCAGACATCCTTTCGTCTTGGGAGATGCAAGACAAGCCTGCATTCAAGACACTGCAGGCATATCCGGCTTATTTCGAGTCAGGGCATCGCGGTGTCCATTCCACTTGGGTCCGCAAACTCAGGGTCCCTCTCACATACCTAGAGCTGAGAGAAGCCTCCTCTTGAGGTGCTTGTGGTAAGGTGGTATTCCTCTGGAGTCGAAGCCAGGCACTAACCTCTCATCTCGAGTTGATTTGTGGTCCACGGAGCTCTTTCGTGTTGCTACAGTAACCTCAGGATCCCTCTATCCTTGAAACAGTGTTCTTGGGCTTTCTCTGGAGTGCCGTCAAGGAAATCAAGGCTCCTTTCCTGTGTGATGTGCAACACGGCATTGCTCTGCACGCAGTGCACGGGAATCGGGCCTCATCTCGTGGTGAAGGGGAAGTCTCATGGTTTTTCTCGAGTTGCGGCGGGAACCTGGGGTATATTCTCGAGTTACGACGGGGATGGCCCTTCCACACACGTGTTTGTTCAGCGACGTTAGGACTCCTGCCTAGTTGCGAGGGACAACTCGGGATTCATATGGAGGCTTGGCAGGGCAGTTGGGACGCCTCTCCAGCTGAGATGGGAGACCAAGTGTCCCTTTCCAGATGCCACAGGAATCCTGGGACTCCTATCAAGTTTCACGAGGATTCAGGCATTGTCTCCTTTGGAGGCACTGATCTCCGCGTCCCTCTGGAGTTTTCAAAGGATGGGAGGCCTCCGGTCGCGATGAGGTGGGGAACTAGGTCTTTCTCTGTGGTCTCCACAGGGGATTCAGACATCCTTTCGTCTTGGGAGATGCAAGACGAGCCTGCATTCAAGTCACTGCAGGCATATCCGGCCTTATTTCGAGTCAGGGCATAGCGGTGTCCATTCCACTTGAGGCCGCAAACTCAGGGTCCCTCTCACATACCTAGAGCTGAGAGAAGCCTCCTCTTGAGGTGCTTGTGGTAAGGTGGTGTTTCTCTGGAGTCGAAGCCAGGGACTAACCTCTCATCTCGAGTTGATCTTTGGTCCACGGAGCTCTTTTGTGTTGCTACAGTGACCACAGGATCCCTCTAGCCTTGAAACAGTGTTCTTGGGGTTTCTCTGGAGTGCCATCAAGGAAATCAAGGCTCCTCTCCTGTGTGATGTGCAACACGGCATTGCTCTGCACGCCGTGCAGGGGAATCGGGCCTCATCTCGCGGCGAGGGGGATGTCTCATGGTTTTTCTCGACTTGCGGCGGGAACCTGGGGTATATTCTCGAGTTACGACGGGGATGGCCCTTCCACAAAGGTGTTTGTTCAGCGACGTCAGGACTCCTGCCTAGTTGCGAGGGACAACTCGGGATTCATATGGAGGCTTGGCAGGGCAATTGGGACGCCTCTCCAGCTGAGGCGGGAGACCAAGTGTCCCTTTCCACGTGCCACAGGAATCCTGGGACTCCTATCAAGTTTCACGAGGAGTCAGGCATCGTCTCCTTTGGAGGCACTGATCTCCGCGTCCCTCTGGAGATTTCAAAGGATGTGAGGCCTCCAGTCGCGATGAGGTGGGGAACTAGGTCTTTCTCTGTGGTCTCCACAGGGGATTCAGACATCCTGTCGTCTTGGGAGATGCAAGAAGAGCTGGCATTCAAGTCACTGCAGGCATATCCGGCCTTATTTCGAGTCAGGGCATCGCGGTGTTCATTCCTCTTGAGGCCGCAAACTCAGGGTCCCTCTCACATACCTAGACCTGAGAGAAGCCTCCTCTTGAGGTGCTTGTGGTAAGGTGGTGTTCCTCTGGAGTCGAAGCCAGGGACTAACCTCTCATCTTGAGTTGATTTTTGGTCCACGGAGCTCTTTCGTGTTGCTACAGTGACCTCAGGATCCCTCTAGCCTTGAAACAGTGTTCTTGGGGTTTCTCTGGAGTGCTATCAAGGAAATCAAGGCTCCTTTCCTGTGTGATGTGCAACACGGCATTGCTCTGCACGCAGTGCAGGGGAATCGGGCCTCATCTCGCAGCGAGGGGGAAGTCTCATGGTTTTTCTCGAGTTGCGGCGGGAACCTGGGGTATATTCTCGAGTTACGGCGGGGATGGCCCTTCCACACACGTGTTTGATCAGCGACGTCAGGACTCCTGCCTAGTTGCGAGGGACAACTCGGGATTCTCCTCGAGGCTTGGCAGGGCAATTGGGACGCCTCTCCAGCTGAGGCAGGAGACCAAGGGTCCCTTTCCACGTGCCACAGGAATCCTGGGACTCCTATCAAGTTTCACGAGGAGTTAGGCATCGTCTCCTTTGGAGACACTGATCTCCGTGTCCCTCTGGAGTTTTCAAAGGATGTGAGGCCTCCGGTCGCGATGAGGTCGGGAACTAGGTCTTTCTCTGTGGTCTCCACAGGGGATTCAGACATCCTTTCGTCGTGGGAGATGCAAGACGAGCCTGCATTCAAGTCACTGCAGGCATATCAGGCATTATTTCGAGTCGGGGCATCGCGGTGTCCATTCCACTTGAGGCCACAAACACAGGGTCCCTCTCACATACCTAGAGCTGAGAGAAGTCTCCTCTTGAGGTGCTTGTGGTAAGGTGGTATTCCTCTGGAGTCGAAGCCAGGCACTAACCTCTCATCTCGAGTTGATTTGTGGTCCACGGAGCTCTTTCCTGTTGCTACAGTGACCTCAGGATCCCTCGAGCCTTGAAACAGTGTTCTTGGGGTTTCTCTGGAGTGCCATCAAGGAAATCACGGCTCCTTTCCTGTGTGATGTTCAACACGGCATTGCTCTGCACGCAGTGCAGGGGAATCGGGCCTCATCTCGCGGCGAGGGGGAAGTCTCATGGTTTTTCTCGAGTTGCTGCGGGAACCTGGGATATATTCTCGAGTTACGACGGGGATGGCCCTTCCACACACGTGTTTGTTCAGCGACGTCAGGATTCCTGCCTAGTTGCGAGGGACAACTCGGGATTCTCCTCGAGGATTGGCAGGGCAATTGGGACGCCTCTCCAGCTGAGGCGGGAGACCAAGGGTCCGTTTCCACGTGCCACAGGAATCCTGGGACTCCTATCAATTTTCACGAGGAGTCAGGCATCGTCTCCTTTGGAGGCACTGATCTCCGCGTCCCTCTGGAGTTTTCAAAAGATGTGAGGCCTCCGGTCGCGATGAGGTGGGGAACTAGGTCTTTCTCTGTGGTCTGCACAGGGGATTCAGACATCCTTTCGTCTTGGGAGATGCAAGAAGAGCCTGCATTCAAGTCACTGCAGGCATATCCGGCCTTATTTCGAGTCAGGGCATCGCGGTGTCCATTCCACTTGAGGCCGCAAACTCAGGGTCCCTCTCACATACCTAGAGCTGAGAGAAGCCTCCTCTTGAGGTGCTTGTGGTAAGGTGGTATTCCTCTCGAGTCGAAGCCAGGGACTAACCTCTCATCTCGAGTTGATATTTGGTCCACGGAGCTTTTTCGTCTTGCTACGGTGACCTCAGGATCCCTCTAGCCTTGAAACAGTGTTCTTGGGGTTTCTCTGGAGTGCCATCAAGGAAATCAAGGCTCCTTTCCTGTGTGATGTGCAACACGGAATTGCTCTGCACGCAGTGCAGGGCAATCGGGCCTCATCTCGCGGCGGGGGGAATTCTCATGGTTTTTCTCGATTAGCGGCGGGAACCTGGGGTATATTCTCGAGTTACGACGGGGATGGCCCTTCCACACACGTGTTTGTTCAGTGACGTCAGGACTCCTGCCTAGTTGCGACGGACAACTCGGGATTCTCCTCGAGGCTTGGCAGGGCAATTGGGACGCCTCTCCAGTTGAGGCGGGAGACCAAGGTTCCCTTTCCACATGCCACAGGAATCCTGGGACTCCTATCAAGTTTCACGAGGAGTCAGGCATCGTCTCCTTTGGAGGCACTGATATCCGCGTCCCTCTGGAGTTTTCAAAGGATGTGAGGCCTCCGGTCGCGATGAGGTGGGGAACTAGGTCTTTCTCTGTGGTCTCCACAGGGGATTCAGACATCCTTTCGTCTTGGGAGATGCAAGACGAGCCTGCATTGAAGTCACTGCAGGGATATCCGGCCTTATTTCAAGTCAGGGCATCGCGGTGTACATTCCACTTGAGGCCGCAAACTCAGGGTCCCTCTCACATACCAAGAGCTGAGAGAAGCCCCCTCTTGAGGTGCTTGTGGTAAGGTGGTATTCCTCTGGAGTCGAAGCCAGGGACTAACCTCTCATCTCGAGTTGATTTGTGGTCCACGGAGCTCTTTCATGTTGCTACAGTGACCTCAGGATCCCTCTAGCCTTGAAACAGTGTTCTTGAGCTTTCTCTGGAGTGCCATCAACGAAATCAAGGCTCCTCTCCTGTGTGAGGTGCAACACGGCATTGCTCTGCACGCAGTACAAGGGAATCGGGCCTCATCTCGCGCGAGGGGGAAGTCTCATGGTTTTTCTCGAGTTCCGTCGGGAACCTGGGGTATATTCTCGAGTTACGACGGGGATGGCCCTTCCACACACGTGTTTGTTCAGCGACGTCAGGACTCCTGCCTAGTTGCGAGGGCCAACTCGCGATTCTCCTCGAGGCTTGGCAGGGCAATTGGGACGCCTCTCCAGCTGAGGCGGGAGACCAAGTGTCCCTTTCCACGTGCCACAGGAATCCTGGGACTCCTATCAAGTTTCACGAGGAGTCAGGCATCGTCTCCTTTGGAGGCACTGATCTCCGCGTCCCTCTGGAGTTTTCAAAGGATGTGAGGCCTCCGGTCGCGATGAGGTGGGGAACTAAGTCTTTCTCTGTGGTCTCCACAGGGGATTCAGACATCCTTTCGTCTTGGGAGATGCAAGAAGAGCTGGCATTCAAGTCACTGCAGGCATATCCGGCCTTATTTCGAGTCAGGGCATCGTGGTGTTCATTCCTCTTGAGGCCGCAAACTCAGGGTCCCTCTCACATACCTAGACCTGAGAGAAGCCTCCTCTTGAGGTGCTTGTGGTAAGGTGGTATTCCTCTGGAGTCGAAGCCAGGCACTAACCTCTCATCTCGAGTTGATTTTTGGTCCACGGAGGTTTTTCGTGTTGCTACAGTGACCTCAGGATCCCTCTAGCCTTGAAACAGTGTTCTTGGGGTTTCTCTGGAGTGCCATCAAGGAAATCAAGGCACCTTTCCTGTGTGATGTGCAACAGGACATTGCTCTGCACGCAGTGCAGGGGAATCGGGCCTCATCTCGCGGCGAGGGGGAAGTCTCATGGTTTTTCTCGACTTGCGGCGGGAACCTGGGTTATATTCTCGAGTTACGATGGGGATGGCCCTTCCACACACGTATTTGTTCAGCGACTTCAGGACTCCTGTCTAGTTCCGAGGGACAACTTGGGATTCTCCTCGAGGCTTGGCAGGGCAATTGGGACGCCTCTCCAGCTGAGCCGAGAGACCAAGGGTCCCTTTCCACGTGCCACAGGAATCCTGGGACTCCTATCAAGTTTCACGAGGAGTCAGGCATCGTCTCTTTTTGGAGGCACTGATCTCCGCGTCCCTCTGGAGTTTTCAAAGGATGTGAGGCCTCCGGTCGCGATGAGGTGGGGAACTAGGTCTTTCTCTGTGGTCTCCACAGGGGATTCAGACATCCTTTCGTCTTTGGAGATGCAAGACGAGCCTGCATTCAAGTCACTGCAGGGATATCCGGCCTTATTTCGAGTCAGGGCATCGCGGTGTCCATTCCACTTGAGGCCGCAAACTCAGGGTCCCTCTCACATACATAGAGCTGACAGAAGCCTCCTCTTGAGGTGCTTGTGGTAAGGTGGTATTCCTCTGGAGTCGAAGCCAGGCACTAACCTCTCATCTCGAGTTGATTTGTGGTCCACGGAGCTCTTTCATTTTGCTACAGTGACCTCAGGATCCCTCTAGCCTTGAAACAGTGTTCTTGGGGTTTCTCTGGAGTGCCATCAAGGAAATCAAGGCTCCTTTCCTGTGTGATGTGCAACACGGCATTGCTCTGCACGCAGTGCAGGGGAATCGGGCCTCATCTCGCGGCGAGGGGGAAGTCTCATGGTTTTTCTCGAGTTGCGGCGGGAACCTGGGTTATATTCTCGAGTTACGATGGGGATGGCCCTTCCACACACGTGTTTGTTCAGCGACGTCAGGACTCCTGTCTAGTTCCGAGGGACAACTCGGGATTCTCCTCGAGGCTTGGCAGGGCAATTGGGACGCCTCTCCAGCTGAGGCGAGAGACCAAGGGTCCCTTTCCACGTGCCACAGGAATCCTGGGACTCCTATCAATTTTCACGAGGAGTCAGGCATCGTCTCCTTTGGAGGCACTGATCTCCGCGTCCCTCTGATGTTTTCGAAGGATGTGAGGCCTCCGGTCTCGATGAGGTGGGGAACTATGTCTTTCTCTGTGGTCTCCACAGGGGATTCAGACATCCTTTCGTCTTGGGAGATGCAAGACGAGCCTGCATTCAAGTCACTGCAGGCATATCCGGCCTTATTTCGAGTCAGGGCATCGCGGTGTCCATTCCACTTGAGGCCGCAAACTCAGGGTCCCTCTCACATACCTAGAGCTGAGAGAAGCCTCCTCTTGAGGTGCTTCTGGTAAGGCGGTATTACTCTGGAGTCGAAGCCAGGGACTAACCTCTCATCTCGATTTGATTTGTGGTCCACGGAGCTCTTTCGTGTTGCTACAGTGACCTCAGGATCCCTCTAGCCTTGAAACAGTGTTCTTGGGCTTTCTCTGGAGTGCTATCAAGGAAATCAAGGCTCCTCTCCTGTGTGAGGTGCAACACGGCATTGCTCTGCATGCAGTGCAAGGGAATCGGGCCTCATCTCGTGGCGAGGGGGAAGTCTCATGGTTTTTCTCGAGTTGCGTCGGGAACCTGGGGTATATTCTCGAGTTACGACGGGGATGGCCCTTCTATACAGGTGTTTGTTCAGCGACATTAGGACTCCTGCCTAGTTGCGAGGGACAACTCGGGATTCTTCTCCTCGAGGCTTGACAGGGCAATTGGGATGCCTCTCCAGCTGAGGCGGGGGACCAAGGGTACCTTTCCACGTGCCACAGGAATCCTGGGACTCCTATCAAGTTTCACGAGGACTCAGGCATCGACTCCTTTGGAGGCAATGATCTTCGCGTCCCGCTGGAGTTTTCAAAGGATGTCAGGCCTCCGGTCGCAATGAGGTGGAAAACTAGGTCTTTCTCTGTGGTCTCCATAGGGGATTCAGACATCCTTTCGTCTTGGGAGATGCAAGACAAGCCTGCATTCAAGACACTGCAGGCATAACCGGCTTACTTCGAGTCAGGGCATCGCGGTGTCCATTCCACTTGGGTCCGCAAACTCAGGGTCCCTCTCACATACCTAGAGCTGAGAGAAGCCTCCTCTTGAGGTGCTTGTGGTAAGGTGGTATTCCTCTGGAGTCGAAGCCAGGCACTAACCCCTCATCTCGAGTTGATTTGTGGTCCACGGAGCTCTTTCGTGTTGCTACAGTAACCTCAGGATCCCTCTATCCTTGAAACAGTGTTCTTGGGCTTTCTCTGGAGTGCCGTCAAGGAAATCAAGGCTCCTTTCCTGTGTGATGTGCAACACGGCATTGCTCTGCACGCAGTGCACGGGAATCGGGCCTCATCTCGTGGTGAAGGGGAAGTCTCATGGTTTTTCTCGAGTTGCGGCGGGAACCTGGGGTATATTCTCGAGTTACGACGGGGATGGCCCTTCCACACACGTGTTTGTTCAGCGACGTTAGGACTCCTGCCTAGTTGCGAGGGACAACTCGGGATTCATATGGAGGCTTGGCAGGGCAATTGGGACGCCTCTCCAGCTGAGGCAGGAGACCAAGGGTCCCTGTCCACGTGCCACAGGAATCCTGGGACTCCTATCAAGTTTCACGAGGAGTCAGGCGTCTCCTTTGGAGGCACTGATCTCCGTGTCCCTCTGGAGTTTTCAAAGGATGGGAGGCCTCCGGTCGCGATGAGGTGGGGAACTAGGTCTTTCTCTGTGGTCTCCACAGGGGATTCAGACATCCTTTCTTCGTGGGAGATGCAAGACGAGCCTGCATTCAAGTCACTGCAGGCATATCAGGCATTATTTCGAGTCGGGGCATCGCGGTGTCCATTCCACTTGAGGCCACAAACACAGGGTCCCTCTCACATACCTAGAGCTGAGAGAAGTCTCCTCTTGAGGTGCTTGTGGTAAGGTGGTATTCCTCTGGAGTCGAAGCCAGGCACTAACCTCTCATCTCGAGTTGATTTGTGGTCCACGGAGCTCTTTCGTGTTGCTACAGTGACCTCAGGATCCCTCGAGCCTTGAAACAGTGTTCTTGGGGTTTCTCTGGAGTGCCATCAAGGAAATCAAGGCTCCTTTCCTGTGTGATGTTCAACACGGCATTGCTCTGCACGCAGTGCAGGGGAATCGGGCCTCATCTCGCGGCGAGGGGGAAGTCTCATGGTTTTTCTCGAGTTGCTGCGGGAACCTGGGATATATTCTCGAGTTACGACGGGGATGGCCCTTCCACACACGTGTTTGTTCAGCGACGTCAGGATTCCTGCCTAGTTGCGAGGGACAACTCGGGATTCTCCTCGAGGATTGGCAGGGCAATTGGGACGCCTCTCCAGCTGAGGCGGGAGACCAAGGGTCCGTTTCCACGTGCCACAGGAATCCTGGGACTCCTATCAATTTTCACGAGGAGCCAGGCATCGTCTCCTTTGGAGGCACTGATCTCCGCGTCCCTCTGGAGTTTTCAAAAGATGTGAGGCCTCCGGTCGCGATGAGGTGGGGAACTAGGTCTTTCTCTGTGGTCTGCACAGGGGATTCAGACATCCTTTCGTCTTGGGAGATGCAAGAAGAGCCTGCATTCAAGTCACTGCAGGCATATCCGGCCTTATTTCGAGTCAGGGCATCGCGGTGTCCATTCCACTTGAGGCCGCAAACTCAGGGTCCCTCTCACATACCTAGAGCTGAGAGAAGCCTCCTCTTGAGGTGCTTGTGGTAAGGTGGTATTCCTCTCGAGTCGAAGCCAGGGACTAACCTCTCATCTCGAGTTGATATTTGGTCCCCGGAGCTTTTTCGTCTTGCTACAGTGACCTCAGGATCCCTCTAGCCTTGAAACAGTGTTCTTGGGGTTTCTCTGGAGTGCCATCAAGGAAATCAAGGCTCCTTTCCTGTGTGATGTGCAACACGGAATTGCTCTGCACGCAGTGCAGGGCAATCGGGCCTCATCTCGCGGCGGGGGGGAAGTCTCATGGTTTTTCTCGAGTTGCGGCGGGAACCTGGGATATATTCTCGAGTTACGACGGGGATGGCCCTTCCACACACCTGTTTGTTCAGCGACGTCAGGGCTCCTGGCTAGTTTCGAGGGACAACTCGGGATTCTCCTCGAGGCTTGGCAGGGGAATTGGGACGCCTCTCCAACTGAGGGGGGAGACCAAGGGTCCCTTTCCACGTGCCACAGGAATCCTGGGACTCCTATCAAGTTTCACGAGGAGTCAGGCATCGGATCCTTTGGAGGCACTTATCCCCGCGTCCCTCTGGAGTTTTCAAAGGATGTGAGGCCTCCGGTCGTGATGAGGTGGGGAACAAGGTCTTTCCCTGTGGTCTCCACAGGGTATTCACACATCCTTTCGTCTTGGGAGATGCAAGACGAGCCTGCATTCAAGTCACTGCAGGCATATCCGGCCTTATTTCGAGTCAGGGCATCGCGGTGTCCATTCCATTTGAGGCCACAAACTCAGGGTCCCTCTCACATACCTAGAGCTGAGAGAAGCCTCCTCTTGAGGTGCTTGTGGTAAGGTGGTATTCCTCTGGAGTCGAAGCCATGGACTAACCTCTCATCTCGAGTTGATTTTTGGTCCACGGAGCTCTTTCCTGTTGCTACAGTGAACTCAGGATCCCTCTAGCCTTGAAACAGTGTTCTCTGGGGTTTCTCTGGAGTGCCATCAAGGAAATCAAGGCTCCTTTCCTGTGTGATGTGCAACACAGCATTGTTCTGCACCCATTGTAGGGGAATCGGGCCTCATCTCGCGGCGAGGGGGAATTCTCATGGTTTTTCTCGAGTTGCGGCGGGAACCTGGGGTATATTCTCGAGTTACGACGGGGATGGCCCTTCCACACACCTGTTTGTTCAGCGACGTCAGGACTCCTGCCTAGTTGCGAGGGACAACTCGGGATTCTCCTCGAGGCTTGGCAGGGCAATTGGGACGCCTCTCCAGCTGAGGCGGGAGACCAAGGGACCCTTTCCACGTGCCACAGGAATCCTGGGACTCCTATCAAGTTTCACGAGGAGGCAGGTATCGTCTCCTTTGGAGGCACTGATCTCCGCGTCCCTCTATAGTTTTGAAAGGATATGAGACCTCCGGTCTCGATGAGGTGGGGAACTAGGTCTTTCTCTGTGGTCTCCACAGGGGATTCAGACATCCTTCGTCTTGGCAGATGCAAGACGAGCCTTCATTCAAGTCACTGCAGGGATATCCGGCCTTATTTCGAGTCAGGGCATCGTGGTGTCCATTCCACTTGAGGCCGCAAAATCACGGTCCCTCTCACATACCTAGAGCTGAGAGAAGCCTCCTCTTGAGGTGCTTGTGGTAAGGTGGTATTCCTCTGGAGTCGAAGCCAGGGACTAACCTCTCATCTCGAGTTGATTTTTGGTCCACGGAGCTCTTTCATGTTGCTACAGTGACCTCAGGATCCCTCTAGCCTTGAAACAGTGTTCTTGGGGTTTCTCTGGAGTGCTGTCAAGGAAATCAAGGCTCCTTTCCTGTGTGATGTGCAACATGGCATTGCTCTGCATGCAGTACACGGGAATCGGCCCTCATCTCGTGGAGAGGGGGAAGTCTCATGGTTTTTCTCGAGTTGCGGCGGGAACCTGGGGTATACTCTCGAGTTACGACGGGGATGGCCCTTCCACACACGTGTTTGTTAAGCGACGTCAGGACTCCTGCCTAGTTGCGAGGGACAACTCGGGATTCTCCTCGAGACTTGGCCGGGCAATTGGGACGCCTCTCCAGCTGAGGCGGGAGGCCAAGGGTCCCTTTCCACGTGCCACAGGAATCCTGGGACTCCTATCAAGTTTCACCAGGAGTCAGGCATCGTCTCCTTTGGAGGCACTGATCTCCGCGTCCCTCTGGAGTTTTCAAAGGATATGAGGCTTCCGGACGCGATGAGTTTGGGAACTAGGTCTTTCTCTGTGGTCTCCACAGGGGATTCAGACATCCTTTTGTCGTGGGAGATGCAAGACGAGCCTGCATTCAAGTCACTGCAGGGATATCCGGCCTTATTTCCAGTCAGGGCATCGCGGTGTCCATTCCACTTGAGGCCGCAAACTCAGGGTCCCTCTCACATACCTAGAGCTGAGAGAAGCCTCTTCTTGAGGTGCTTATGGTAAGGTGGTATTCCTCTGGAGTGGAAGCCAGGGACTAACCTCTCATGTCGAGTTGATTTGGGGTCCACGGAGCTCTTTCGTGTTGCTACAGTGACCTCAGGATCCCTCTAGCCTTGAAACAGTGTTCTTGGGGTTTCTCTGGAGAGCCATCAAGGAAATTAAGGCTCCTTTCATGTGTGATGTGCAACACGGCATTGCTCTGCACGCAGTGCAGGGGAATCGGGCCTCATCTCGCAGCGAGGGGGAAGTCTGATGGTTTTTCTCGAGTTGCGGCGGGAACCTGGGGTATATTCTCGAGTTACGACGGGGATGGCCCTTCCACACACCTTTTTGTTCAGCGACGTCCGGACTCCTGCCTAGTTGCAAGGGACAACTCGGGATTCTCCTCGAGACTTGGCAGGGCAATTGGGACGCCTCTCCAGCTGAGGCGGGAGACCAAGGGTCCCTTTCCACGTGCTACAGGAATCCGGGGACTCCTATCAAGTTTCACGAGGAGTCAGCCATCGTCTCCTTTGGAGGCACTGATCTCCGCGTCCCTCTGGAGTTTTACAAGGATGTGAGGCCTCCGATCGCGATGAGGTGGGGAACTTGGTCTTTCTCTGTGGTCTCCACAGGGGATTCAGACATCCTTTCGTCTTGGGAGATGCAAGACGAGCCTGCATTCAAGTCACTGCAGGCATATCCGGCCTTATTTCGAGTCAGGGCATCGCGGTGTCCATTCCACTTGAGGCCGCAAACTCAGGGTCCCTCTCACATACCTAGAGCTGAAAGAAGCCTCCTCTTGAGGTGCTTGTGGTAAGGTGGTATTCCTCTGGAGTCGAAGCCAGGGACTAACCTCTCATCTCGAGTTGATTTTTGGTCCACGGAGCTCTTTCGTGTTGCTACAGTGACCTCAGGATCCCTCTAGACTTAAAACAGTGTTCTTGGGGTTTCTCTGGAGTGCCATCAAGGAAATCAAGGCTGCTTTCCTGTGTGATGTGCAACACGGCATTGCTCTGCATGCAGTGCAGGGGAATTGGGCCTCATCTCGCGGCGAGGGGGAAGTCTCATGGTTTTTCTCGAGTTGCGGCGGGAAGCTGGGGTATATTCTCGAGTTACGACGGGGATGGCCCTTCCCCACACGTGTTTGTTCAGCGACGGCAGGACTCCTGCCTAGTTGCGAGGGACAACTCGGGATTCTCCACGAGACTTGGCAGTGCAATTGGGACGCCTCTCCAGCTGAGGCGGGAGACCAAGGGTCCCTTTCCACGTGCCACAGGAATCCTGGGACTCCTATCAAGTTTCATGAGGAGTCAGCCATCGTCTCCTTTAGAGGCACTGATCTCCGCGTCCCTCTGGTGTTTTCCAAGGATGTGAGGCCTCCGGTCGCGATGAGGTGGGGAACTAGGTCTTTCTCTGTGGTCTCCACAGGGGATTCAGACATCCTTTCGTCTTGGGAGATGCAAGACGAGCCTGCATTCAAGTCACTGCAGGGAAATCCGGCCTTATTTCGAGTCAGGGCATCGCGGTGTCCATTCCACTTGAGGCCGCAAACTAAGGGTCCCTCTCACATACCTAGAGCTTAGAGAAACCTCCACTTGAGGTGCTTGTTGTAAGGTGGTATTCCTCAGGAGTCGAAGCCAGGGACTAACCTCTCATCTCGAGTTGATTTTAGGTCGACGGAGCTGTTTCTTGTTGCTACAGTGACCTCAGGATCCCTCTAGCCTTGAAACAGTGTTCTTGGGGTTTCTCTGGAGTGCCATCTAGGAAATTAAGGCTCCTTTCCTGTGTGATGTGCAACACGGCATTGCTCTGTACGCAGTGCAGGGGAATCGGGCCTCATCTCGCGGCGGGGGGAATTCTCATGGTTTTTCTCGAGTTGCGGTGGGAACCTGGGGTATATTCTCGAGTTACGACGGGGATGGCCCTTCCACACACGTGTTTGTTCAGCGACGTCAGGTCTCCTGCCTAGTTGCAAGGGACAACTCGGGATTCTCCTCGAGGCTTGGCAGGGCACTTGGGACGCCTCTCCAGCTGAGGCGGGAGACCAAGGGTCCCTTTCCACGTGCCACAGGAATCCTGGATCTCCTATCAAGTTTCACGAGGAGTCAGGCATCGTCTCCTTTGGAGGCACTGATCTCCGCGTCCCTCTGGAGTTTTCAAAGGATGTGAGGCCTCCGGTCGCGATGAGGTGGGGAACTAGGTCTTTCTCTGTGGTCTCCACAGGGGATTCAGACATCCTTACGTCCTGGGAGATGCAAGACGAGCCTGCATTCAAGTCACTGCAGGCATATCCGGCCTTATTTCGAGTCAGGGCGTCGCGGTGTCCATTCCACTTGAGGCCGCAAACTCAGGGTCCCTCTCACATACCTAGAGCTGAGAGAAGCCTCCTCTTGAGGTGCTTGTGGTAAGGTGGTATTCCTCTGGAGTCGACGCCAGGGACTAACCTCTAATCGCGAGTTGATATTTGGTCCACGGAGCTTTTTCGTCTTACTACAGTGACCTCAGGATCCCTCTAGCCTTGAAACAGTGTTCTTGGGGTTTCTCTGGAGTGCCATCAAGGAAATCAAGGCTCTTTTCCTGTGTGATGTGCAACACGGCATTGCTCTGCACGCAGTGCAGGGGAATCGGGCCTCATCTCGCGGCGGGGGGAATTCTCATGGTTTTTCTCGATTTGCGGCGGGAACCTGGGGTATAATCTCGAGTTACGACGGGGATGGCCCTTCCACACACGTGTTTGTTCAGTGACGTCAGGACTCCTGCCTAGTTGCGAGGGACAACTCGGGATTCTCCTCGAGGCTTGGCAGGGCAATTGGAACGCCTCTCCAGTTGAGGCGGGAGACCAAGGGTCCCTTTCCACGTGCCACAGGAATCCTGGGACTCCTATCAAGTTTAACGAAGAGTCAGGCATCGTCTCCTTTGGAGGCACTGATCTCTGCGTCCCTCTGGAGTTTTCAAAGGATGTGAGGCCTCCGGTCGCGATGAGGTGGGGAACTAGGTCTTTCTCTGTGGTCTCCACAGGGGATTCAGACATCCTTTCTTCTTGGGAGATGCAAGACGAGCCTGCATTCAAGTCACTGTAGGGAAATCCGGCATTATTTCAAGTCAGGGCATCGCGGTGTACATTCCACTTGAGGCCGCAAACTCAGGGTCCCTCTCACATACCTAGAACTGAGAGAAGCCTCCTCTTGAGGTGCTTGTGGTAAGGTGGTATTCCTCTGGAATCGAAGCCAGGGACTAACCTCTCATCTCGAGTTGATATTTGGTCCACGGAGCTTTTTCGTCTTACTAAAGTGACCTCAGGATCCCTCGAGCCTTGAAAAAGTGTTCTTGGTGTTTCTCTGGAGTGCCATCAAGGAAATCAAGGCTCCTTTCCTGTGTGATGTGCAACACGGCATTGCTCTGCACGCAGTGCAGGGGAATCGGGCCTCATCTCGCGGCGTGGGGGAAGTCTCATGGTTTTTCTTGAGTTACGGCGGGAACCTGGGGTATATTCTCGAGTTACGACGGGGATGGCCCTTCCACACACGTGTTTGTTCAGCGACGTCAGGACTCCTGCCTAGTTGTGAGGGACAACTCGGGATTCTCCTCGAGGCTTTGCAGGGGAATTGGGACGCCTCTCCAGCTGAGGCGGGAGACCAAGCGTCCCTTTCCACGTGCCACAGGAATCCTGGGACTCCTATCAAGTTTCACGAGGAGTCAGGCATCGGCTCCTTTGGAGGCACTGATCTCCGCATCCCTCTGGAGTTTTCAAAGGATGTGAGGCCTCCGGTCGCGATGAGGTGGGGAACTAGGTCTTTCCCTGTGGTCTCCACGGGGAATTCAGACATCCTTTCGTCTTGGCAGATGCAAGATGAGCCTGCATTCAAGTCACTGCAGGCATATCCGGCCTTATTTCGAGTCAGGGCATCGCGGTGTCCATTCCACTTGAGGCCGCAAACTCAGGGTCCCTCTCACTTACCTAGAGCTGAGAGAAGCCTCCTCTTGAGGTATTTGTGGTAAGGTGGTATTCCTCTGGAGTCGAAGCCAGGGACTAACCTCTCATTTCGAGTTGATTTTTGGTCCATGGAGCTCTTTCGTGTTGCTACAGTGACCTCAGGATCCCTCTAGCCTTGAAACAGTGTTCCTGGGGTTTCTCTGGAGTGCCATCAAGGAAATCAAGGCTCCTATCCTGTGTGATGTGCAACACGGCATTGCTCTGAACGCAGTGCAGGGGAGTCGGGCCTCAACTCGCGGCGAGGGGGAAGTCTCATGGTTTTTCTCGAGTTGCGGCGGGAACCTGGGGTATATTCTCGAGTTACGACGGGATGGCCCTCCCACACACGTGTTTGTTCAGTGACGTCAGGGCTCCTGCCTAGTTGCGAGGGACAACTCGGGATTCTCCTCGAGGCTTGGCAGGGCAATTGGGACGCCTCTCCAGCTGAGGAGGGAGACCAAGGGTCCCTTTCCACGTGCCGCAGGAATCCTGGGACTCCTATCAAGTTTCACGAGGAGTCAGGCATCCTCTCCTTTGGAGGCACTGATCTCCGCGTCCCTCTGGAGTTTTCAAAGGATGTGAGGCCTCCGTTCGCGATGAGGTGGGGAACAAGGTCTTTCTCTGTGGTCTCCACAGGGGATTCAGACAACCTTTCGTCTTGGGAGATGAAAGACGAGCCTGCATTCAAGTCACTGCAGGGAAATCCGGCCTTATTTCGAGTCAGGGCATCGCGTTGTTCATTCCACTTGAGGCCGCAAACTCAGGGTCCTCCTCACATACCTAGAGCTGAGAGAAGCCTCCTCTTGATGTGCTTGTGGTAAGGTGGTATTCCTCTGGAGTCGAAGCCAGGGACTAACCTCTCATCTCGAGTTGATTTTTGGTCCACGTAGATTTTTCGTCTTGCTACAGTGACCTCAGGATCCCTCTAGCCTTGAAACAGTGTTCTTGGGGTTTCTCTGAAATGCCATGAAGAAAATCAAGGCTCCTTTCCTGTGTGATGTGCAACACGGCATTGCTCTGCACGCAGTGCAGGGGAATCGGGCCTTATCTCGCGGCGAGGGGGAAGTCTCATGGTTTTTCTCGAGTTGCGGCGGGAACCTGGGGTATATTCTCGAGTTACGACGGGGATGGCCCTTCCACACACGTGTTTGTTCAGCGACGTCAGGACTCGTGCCTAGTTGCGAGGGACAACTCGGGATTCTCCTCGAGGCTTCGCAGGGCAATTGGGACTCCTCTCCAGCTGAGGCGGGAGACCAAGGGTCCCTTTCCACGTGCCACAGGAATCCTGGGGCTCCTATCATGTTTCACGAGGAGTCAGGCATCGTATCCTTTGGAGGCACTGATCTCCGCGTCCCTCTGGAGTTTTCAAAGGATGTGAGGCCTCCGGTCGCAATGAGGTGAAGAAATAGGTCTTTCCCGGTGGTCTCCACGGGGGATTCAGACATCCTTTCGTCTTGGGAGATGCAAGACGAGCCTGCATTCAAGTCACTGCAGGCATATCCGGCCTTATTTCGAGTCAGGGCATCGCGGTGTCCATTCCACTTGAGGCCGCAAACTCAGGGTCCCTCTCACATACCTAGAGCTAGAGAGAAGCCTCCTCTTGAGGTATTTGTGGTAAGGTGGTATTCCTCTGGAGTCGAAGCCAGGGACTAACCTCTCATCTCGAGTTGATTTTTGGTCCACGTAGATTTTTCGTCTTGCTACAGTGACCTCAGGATCCTTCTAGCCTTGAAACAGTGTTCTTGGGGTTTCTCTGAAGTGCCATGAAGAAAATCAAGGCTCCTTTCCTGTGTGATGTGCAACACGGCATTGCTCTGCACGCAGTGCAGGGGAATCGGGCCTCATCTCGCAGCGAGGGGGAAGTCTCATGGTTTTTCTCGAGTTGCAGCGGGAACCTGGGTTATATTCTCGAGTTACGACGGGGATGGCCCTTCCACACACGTGTTTGTTCAGCGACGTCAGGACTCCTGCCTCGTTGCGAGGGACAACTCGCGATTCTCCTCGAGGCTTGGCAGGGCAATTGGGACGCCTCTCCAGCTGAGGTGGGAAACCAAGAGTCCCTTTCCACGTGCCACAGGAATCCTGGGTCTCCTATCAAGTTTCACGAGGAGTCAGGCATCGTCTCCTTTGGAGGCACTGATCTCCGGGTCCCTCTGGAGTTTTCAAATGATGTGAGGCCTCCGGTCGCGATGAGGTGGGGAACTAGGTCTTTCTCTGTGGTCTCCACAGGGGATTCAGACATCCTTTCGTCTTTGGAGATGCAAGACGAGCCTGCATTCATGTCACTACAGGGAAATCCGGCCTTATTTCAAGTCAGGGCATCGCGGTGTACATTCCACTGGAGGCCACAAACTCAGGGTCCCTCTCACATACGAAGAGCTGAGAGAAGCCACCTCTTGAGGTGCTTGTGGTAAGGTGGTATTCCTCTGGAGTCGAAGCCAGGGACTAACCTCTCATCTCGAGTTGATTCGTGGTCCACGGAGCTCTTTCCTGTTGCTACAGTGACCCAGGATCCCTCTATCCTTGAAACAGTGTTCTTGGGGTTTCTCTGGGTGCCATCAAGGAAATCAAGGCTCCTATCCTGTGTGATGTGCAACACGGCATTGCTCTGCACGCAGTGCAGGCGAATCGGGCCTCATCTCGCGGCGAGGGGGAAGTCTCATGGTTTTTCTCGAGTTGCGGCGGGAACCTTGGGTATATTCTCGAGTTACGATGGGGATGGCCCTTCCACACACGTGTTTGTTCAGCGACGTCAGGACTCCTGCCTAGTTGCGAGGGACAACTCGGGATTCTCCTCGAGGCTTGGCAGGGAAATTGGGACGCCTCTCCAGCTGAGGCGGGAGACCAAGGGTCCCTTTCCACGTGCCACAGGAATCCTGGGACTCCTGTCAAGTTTCACGAGCAGTCAGGCATCGTCTCCTTTGGAGGCACTGATCTCCGCGTACCTCTGGAGTTTTCAAAGGATGTGAGGCCTCCGGTCGCGATGAGGTCGGCAACTAGGTCTTTCTCTGTGGTCTCCACAGGGGATTCAGACATCCTTTCGTCTTGGGAGATGCAAGACGAGCCTGCATTCAAGTCACTGCAGGCATATCCGGCCTTATTTCGAATCAGGGCATGGTGGTGTCCATTCCACTTGAGGCCGTAAACTCAGGGTCCCTCTCACATACCTAGAGCTGAGAGAAGCCTCCTCTTGAGGTGCTTGTGGTAAGGTGGTATTCCTCTGGAGTCGAAGCCAGGCACTAACCTCTCATATCGAGTTGATTTGTGTTCCATGGAGTTCTTTCGTGTTGCTACAGTGACCTCAGGATCCCTCTAGCCTTGAAACAGTTTTCTTGGGCTTTCTCTGGAGTGCCATCAAGGAAATCAAGGCTCCTTTCATGTGTGATGTGCAACACGGCATTGCTCTGCACGCAGTGCAGGGCAATCGGGCCACATCTCGCGGTGAGGGGGAAGTCTCATGGTTTTTCTCGAGTTGCGGCGGGAACCTGGGGTATATTCTCGAGTTACGACGGGGATGGCCCTTCCACACACGTGTTTCTTCAGCGACGTCAGGACTCCTGCCTAGGTGCGAGGGACAACTCGGGATTCTCCTCGAGGCTTGGCAGGGCAATTGGGATGCCTCTCCAGCTGAGGCAGGAGAACAAGGGTCCCCTTCCACGTGCGACAGGAATCCTGGGACTCCTATCAAGTTTCACGAGGAGTCAGGCATCGTCTCCTTTGGAGGCACTGATCTCCGCGTCCCTCTGGAGTTTTCAAAGGATGTGAGGCCTCCGTTCGCGATGAGGTGGGGAACTAGGTCTTTCTCTGTGGTCTCCACAGGGGATTCAGACATCCTTTCGTCTTGGCAGATGCAAGACGAGCCTGCATTCAAGTCACTGCAGGGAAATCTGGCCTTATTTCGAGTCAGGGCATCGCGGTGTCCTTTCCACTTGAGGCCGCAAACTAAGGGTCCCTCTCACATACCTAGAGCTGAGAGAAGCCTCCTCTTGAGGTGCTTGTGGTAAGGTGGTATTCTTCTGGAGTCGAAGCCAGGGACTAACCTCTCATCTCGAGATGATTTTTGGTCCACGGTCCTCTTTCGTTTTGCTCCAGTGACCTCAGGATCCCTCTAGCCTTGAAACAGTGTTCTTGGGGTTTCTCTGGAGTGCCATCAAGGAAATCAAAGCTCCTTTCCTGTGTGATGTGCAACACGGCATTGCTCTGCTTGCAGTGCAGGGGAATCGGACTTCATCTCGCGGCGATGGGGAAGTTTCATGGTTTTTCTCGAGTGGCGGCGGGAACCTGGGGTATATTCTCGAGTTACGACGGGGATGGCCCTTCCACACACGTGTTTGTTCAGCGACGGCAGCACTCCTGCCTAGTTGTGAGGGACAACTCGGGATTCTCCTCGAGGCTTTGCAGGGGAATTGGGACGCCTCTCCAGCTGAGGCGGGAGACCAAGCGTCCCTTTCCGCGTGCCACAGGAATCCTGGGACTCCTATCAAGTTTCACGAGGAGTCAGGCATCGGCTCCTTTGGAGGCACTGATCTCCGCATCCCTCTGGAGTTTTCAAAGGATGTGAGGCCTCCGGTCGCGATGAGGTGGGGAAATAGGTCTTTCTCTGTGGTCTCCACAGGGGATTCAGACATCCTTTCGTCTTGGGAGATGCAAGACGAGCCTGCATTCAAGTCACTGCAGGTATATCAGGCCTTATTTCGAGTCAGGGCATCGCGGTGTCCATTCCACTTGAGGCCGCAAAATCAGGGTCCCTCTCACAAACCTAGAGCTGAGAGAAGCCTCCTCTTGAGGTGCTTGTGGTAAGGTGGTATTCCTCTGGAATCGAAGCCAGGGACTAACCTTTCATCTCGAGTTGATATTTGGTCCACGCAGCTTTTTCGTCTTGCTAAAGTGACCTCAGGATCCCTCTAGCCTTGAAACAGTGTTCTTGGGGTTTCTCTGGGTGCCATCAAGGAAATCAAGGCTCCTATCCTGTGTGATGTGCAACACGGCATTGCTCTACACGCAGTGCAGGGGATCGGGCCTCATCTCGCGGCGAGGGGGAAGTCTCATAGTTTTTCTCGAGTTCGGCGGGAACCTGGGGTATATTCTCGAGGTACGACGGGGATGGCCCTTCCACACACGTGTTTGTTCAGCGACGTCAGGACTCCTGCCTAGTTGCGAGGGACAACTCGGGATTCTCCTCGAGGCTTGGCAGGGCAATTGTGACGCCTCTCCACCTGAGGCGGGAGACCAAGAGTACCTTTCCACCTGCCACAGGAATCCGGGGACTCCTATCAAGTTTCACGAGGAGTCAGTCATCGTCTCCTTTGGAGGCACTGATCTCCGCGTCACTCTGAAGTTTTCAAAGGATGTGAGGCCTCCGGTCGCGATGAGGTGGGGAACTAGGTCTTTCCCTGTGGTCTCCACGGGGGATTCAGACATCCTTTCGTCTTGGCAGATGCAAGACGAGCCTGCATTCAAGTCACTGCAGGCATATCCGGCCTTATTTCGAGTCAGGGCATCGCGGTGTCCATTCCACTTGAGGCCGCAAACTCAGGGTCCCTCTCACTTACCTAGAGCTGAGAGAAGCCTCCTCTTGAGGTATTTGTGGTAAGGTGGTATTCCTCTCGAGTCGAAGCCAGGGACTAACCTCTCATTTCGAGTTGATTTTTGGTCCATGGAGCTCTTTCGTGTTGCTGCAGTGACCTCAGGATCCCTCTAGCCTTGAAACAGTGTTCTTGGGGATTTTCTGAAATGCCATGAATAAAATCAAGGCTCCTTTCTTGTGTGATGTGCAACACGGCATTGCTCTGCACGCAGTGCAGGGGAATCGGGCCTCATCTCGCGGCGAGGGGGAAGTCTCATGGTTTTTCTCGAGTTGCGGCGGGAACCTGGGGTATATTCTCGAGTTACGACGGGGATGGCCCTTCCACACACGTGTTTGTTCAGCGACGTCAGGACTCCTGCCTAGTTGTGAGGGACATCTCGGGATTCTCCTCGAGGCTTTGCAGGGGAATTGGGACGCCTCTCCAGCTGAGGTGGGAGACCAAGGGTCCCTTTCCACGTGCCACAGGAATCCTGGGACTCCTATCAAGTTTCACGAGGAGTCAGGCATCGTCTCCTTTGGAGGCACTGATGTCCGCGTACCTCTGGAGTTTTCAAAGGATGTGAGGCCTCTGGTCGCCATGAAGTGGGGAACTAGGTCTTTCTCTGTGGTCTCCACAGGGGATTCAGACATCCTTTCATCTTGGGAGATGCAAGACGAGAAGGCATTCAAGTCACTGCAGGGATATCCAGCCTTATTTCGAGTCAGGGCGTCCCGGTGTCCATTCCACTTGAGGCCACAAACTCAGGGTCCCTCTCACATAGCTAGAGCTGAGGGAAGCCTCCTTTTGAGGTGCTTGTGGTAAGTGGTATTCCTCTGGAGTCGAAGCCAGGGACTAACCTCTCATCTCGAGTTGATTTTTGGTCAATGGAGCTCTTTCGTGTTGCTACAGTGACCTCAGGATCCCTCTAGCCTTGAAACAGTGTTCCTGGGGTTTCTCTGGAGTGCCATCAAGGAAATCAAGGCTCCTTTCATGTGTGATGTGCAACACGGAATTGCTCTGCACGCAGTGCAGGGGAATCGGGCCTCATCTCGCAGCGAGGGGGAAGTCTCATGGTTTTTCTCGAGTTGCGGCAGGAACCTGGGGTATATTCTCGAGTTACGATGGGAATGGCCCTTCCACACACGTGTTTGTTCAGCGACGGCAGGACTCCTGCCTAGTTGCGAGGGACAACTCGGGATTCTCCTCGAGGCTTGGCAGGGCAATTGGGACACCTCTCGAGCTGAGGCGGGAGACCAAGGGTCCCTTTCCACGTGCCACAGGAATCCTTGGATTCCTATCACGTTTCACGAGGAGTCAGGCATCGTCTCCTTTGGAGGCACTGATCTCCGCGTACCTCTGGAGTTTTCAAAGGATGTGAGGCCTCCGGTCGCGATGAGGTGGGGAACTAGGTCTTTCTCTGTGGTCTCCACAGGGGATTCAGACATCCTTTCGTCTTGGGAGATGCAAGACGAGCCTGCATTGAAGTCACTGCAGGGATATCCCGCCTTATTTTGAGTCAGGGCATCGCGGTGTCCTTTCCACTTTAGGCCGCAAACTCAGGGTCCCTCTCACATAGCTAGAGCTGCGAGAAGCCTCCTCTTGAGGTGCTTGTGGTAAGGTGGTATTCCTCTGGAGTCGAAGCCAGGGACTAACCTCTCATCTCTAGTTGATTTTTGGTCCACGGAGCTCTTTCGTGTTGCTACAGTGACCTCAGGATGCTTCTAGCCTTGAAACAGTGTTCTTGGGGTTTCTCTGGAGTGCCATCAAGGAAATCAAGGCTCCTTTCATGTGTGATGTGCAACACGGAATTGCTCTGCACGCAGTGCAGGGGAATCGGGCCTCATCTCGCGGCGAGGGGGAAGTCTTAAGGTTTTTCTCGAGTTGCGGCGGGAACCTGGGGTATATTCTCGAGTTACGACGGGGATAGCCCTTCCACACACGTGTGTCTTCAGCGATGCCAGGACTCCTGCCTAGTTGCGAGGGACAACCCGGGATTCTCCTCGAGGCTTGGCAGGGCAATTGGGACGCCTCTCCAGCTGAGGCGGGAGACCAAGGGTCCCTTTCCACGAGCCACAGGATTCCTGGGACTCCTATCAAGTTTCACGAGGAGTCAGGCATCGTCTGCTTTGGAGGCACTGATCTCCGCGTACCTCTGGAGTTTTCAAAGGATGTGAGGCCTCCGGTCACGATGAGGTGGGGAACTAGGACTTTCTCTGTGGTCTCCACAGGGGATTCAGACATCCTTTCGTCTTGGGAGATGCAAGACGAGCCTGCATTCAAGTCACTGCAGGGATATCCGGCGTTATTTCCCGTCAGGGCATCGCGGTGTCCATTCCACTTGAGGCCGCAAACTCAGGGTCCCTCTCACATACCTAGAGCTGAGAGAAGCCTCCTCTTGAGGTGCTTGTGGTAAGGTGGTATTCCTCTGGAGTCGAAGCCAGGGACTAACTTCTCATCTCCAGTTGATTTGTTGTCCACGGAGCTCTTTCGTGTTGCTACAGTGACCTCAGGATCCCTCTAGTCTTGAAACAGTGTTCTTGGGGTTTCTCTGGAGTGCCATCAAGGAAATCAAGGCTCCTTTCAAGTGTGATGTGCAACACGGAATTGCTCTGCACGCAGTGCAGGGGAATCGGGCCTCATCTCGCGGCGAGGGGGAAGTCTCATGGTTTTTCTCGAGTTGCGGCGGGAACCTGGGGTATATTCTCGAGTTACGACGGGGATGGCCCTTCCACACACGTGTTTGTTCAGCGACGGCAGGACTCCTGCCTAGTTGCGAGGGACAACTCGGGATTCTCCTCGAGGCTTGGCAGGGCAATTGGGACGCCTCTCCAGCTGAGGCGGGAAACCAAGGGTCCCTTTCCACGTGTCACAGGAATCCTGGGACTCCTATCAAGTTTCACGAGGAGTCAGGCATCGTCTCCTTTGGAGGCACTGATCTCCGCGTACCTCTGGAGTTTTCAAAGGACGTGACGCCTCCGGTCGCGATGAGGTGGGGAACTAGGCTTTCTCTGTGGTCTCCACAGGGGATTCAGACATCCTTTCGTCTTGGGAGATGCAAGACGAGCCTGCATTCAAGTCACTGCAGGGATATCCGGCCTTATTTCGAGTCAGGGCATCGCGGTGTCCATTCCCCTTGAGGCCGCAAACTCAGGGTCCCTCTCACATAGCTAGAGCTGAGAGAAGCCTCCTCTTGAGGTGCTTGTGGTAAGGTGGTGTTCCTCTGGAGTCGAAGCCAGGGACTAACCTCTCATCTCGAGTTGATTTTTGGTCCACGGAGCTCTTTCGTGTTGCTACAGTGACCTCAGGATCCCTCTAGCCTTGAAAGAGTGTTCTTGGGGTTTCTCTGGAGTGCCATCAAGGAAATCAAGGCTCCTTTCATGTTTGATGTGCAACACGGAATTGCTTTGAACGCAGTGCAGGGGAATCGGGCCTCATCTTGCGGCGAGGGGGAAGTCTCATGGTTTTTCTCGAGTTGCGGCGGGAACCTGGGGTATATTCTCGAGTTACGACGGGGATGGCCCTTCCACCCACGTGTTTGTTCAGCGACGTCAGGACTCCTGCCTAGTTGCGAGGGACAACTCGGGATTCTCCTCGAGGCTTGGCAGGGCAATTGGGACGCCTCTCCAGCTGAGGCGGGAGACCAAGGGTCCCTTTCCACGTGCCACAGGAATCCTGGGACTCCTAAAAAGTTTCACGAGGAGTCAGGCATCGTCTCCTTTGGAGGCACAGATCTCAGTGTACCTCTGGAGTTTTCAAAGGATGTGAGGCCTCCGGTCGCGATGAGGTGGGGAACTAGGTTTTCTCTGTGGTCTCCACAGGGGATTCAGACATCCTTTCGTCTTGGGAGATGCAAGACGAGCCTGCATTCAAGGCACTGCAGGGATATCCGGCCTTATTTCGAGTCAGGGCATCGCGGTGTCCATTCCACTTGAGGCCGCAAACTCAGGGTCCCTCTCACATACCTAGAGCTGAGAGAAGCCTCCTCTTGAGGTGCTTGTCGTAATGTGGTTTCTTCTGGAATCGAAGCCAGGGACTAACCTCTCATCTCGAGTTGATTTTTGGTCCACGGAGCTCTTTTATGTTGCTACAGTGACCTCAGGATCCCTCTAGCCTTGAAAGAGTGTTCTTGGGGTTTCTCTGGAGTGCCATCAAGGAAATCAAGGCTCCTTTCATGTGTGATGTGCAACACGGAATTGCTCTGCACGCAGTGCAGGGTAATCGGGCCTCATCTCTTGGCGAGGGGGAAGTCTCATGGTTTTTCTCGAGTTGCGGCGGGAACCTGGGGTATATTCTCGAGTTACGACGGGGATGGCCCTTCCACCCACGTGTGTGTTCAGCGACGTCATGACTCTTGCCTAGTTGCGAGGGACAACTCGGGATTCTGCTCGAGGCTTGGCAGGGCAATTGGGACTCCTCTCCAGCTGAGGCGGGAGACCAAGGGTCCCTTTCCACGTGCCACAGGAATCCTGGGACTCCTAAGAAGTTTCACGAGGAGTCAGGCATCGTCTACTTTGGAGGCACTGATCTCCGCGTACCTCTGGAGTTTTCAAAGGATGTGAGGCCTCCGGTCGCGATGAGGTGGGGAACTAGGTCTTTCTCTGTGGTCTCCACAGGGGATTCAGACATCCTTTCGTTTTGGGAGATGCAAGACGAGCCTGCATTCAAGTCACTACAGGGATATCCGGCCTTATTTCGAGTCAGGGCATCGAGGTGTCCATTCCACTTGAGGCCACAATGTCAGGGTCCCTCTCACATAGCTAGAGCTGAGAGAAGCCTCCTCTTGAGGTGCTTGTGGTAAGGTGGTATTCCTCTGGAGTCGAAGCCAGGGACTAACCTCTCATGTCGAGTTGATTTTTGGTCCACGGAGCTCTTTCGTGTTGCTACAGTGACCTCAGGATCCCTCTAGCCTTGAAACAGTGTTCTTGGGGTTTCTCTGGAGTGCCATCAAGGAAATCAAGGCTCCTTTCATGTGTGATGTGCAACACGGAATTGCTCTGCACGCAGTGCAGGGGAATCGGGCCTCATCTCGCGGCGAGGGGGAAGTCTCATGGTTTCTCTTGAGTTGCGGCGGGAACCTGGGGTATATTCTCGAGTTACGACGGGGATGGCCCTTCCACCCACGTGTTTGTTCAGCGACGTCAGGACTCCTGCCTAGTTGCGAGGGACAACTCGGGATTCTCCTCGAGGCTTGGCAGGGCAATTGGGACGCCTCTCCAGCTGAGGCGGGAGACCAAGGGTCCCTTTCCACGTGCCACAGGAATCCTGGGACTCCTAAGAAGTTTCACGAGGAGTCAGGCATCGTCTCCTTTGGAGGCACAGATCTCAGTGTACCTCTGGAGTTTTCAAAGGATGTGAGGCCTCCGGTCGCGATGAGGTGGGGAACTAGGTCTTTCTCTGTGGTCTCCACAGGCGATTCAGACATCCTTTCGTCTTGGGAGATTGAAGACGAGCCTGCATTCAAGTCACTGCAGGGATATCCGGCGTTATTTCCCGTCAGGGCATCGCGGTGTCCATTCCACTTGTGCCCGCAAACTCAGGGTCCCTCTCACATACCTAGAGCTGAGAGAAGCCTCTTCTTGAGGTGCTTGTGGTAAGGTGGTATTCCTCTGGAGTCGAAGCCAGGGACTAACTTCTAATCTCCAGTTAATTTGTGGTCCACGGAGCTCTTTCATGTTGCTACAGTGACCTCAGGATCCCTCTAGCCTTGAAACAGTGTTCTTGGGGTTTCTCTGGAGTGCCATCAAGGAAATCAAGGCTCCTTTCATGTGTGATGTGCAACACGGAATTGCTCTGCACGCAGAGCAGGGGAATCGGGCCTCATCTCGCGGCGAGAGGGAAGTCTCATGGTTTTTCTCGAGTTGCGGCGGGAACCTGGGGTATATTCTCGAGTTACGACGGGGATGGCCCTTCCACCCACGTGTTTGTTCAGCGACGACAGGACTCCTGCCTAGTTGCGAGGGACAACTCGGGATTCTCCTCGAGGCTTGGCAGGGCAATTGGGACGCCTCTCCAGCTGAGGCGGGAAACCAAGGGTCCCTTTCCACGTGCCACAGGAATCCTGGGACTCCTATCAAGTTTCACGAGGAGTCAGGCATCGTCTCCTTTGGAGGCACTGATCTCCGCGTACCTCTGGAGTTTTCAAAGGATGTGAGGCCTCCGGTCGCGATGAGGTGGGGAACTAGGTTTTCTCTGTGGTCTCCACAGGGGATTCAGACATCCTTTCGTCTTGGGAGATGCAAGACGAGCCTGCATTCAAGTCACTGCAGGGATATCCGGCCTTATTTCGAGTCAGGGCATCGCGGTGTCCATTCCACTTGAGGCCGCAAACTCAGGGTCCCTCTCACATACCTAGAGCTGAGAGAAGCCTCCTCTTGAGGTGCTTGTGGTAAGGTGGTATTACTCTGGAGTCGAAGCCAGGGACTAACCTCTCATCTCGAGTTGATTTTTGGTCCACGGAGCTCTTTCGTGTTGCTACAGTGACCTCAGGATCCCTCTAGCATTGAAACAGTGTTCTTGGGGTTTCTCTGGAGTGCCATCAAGGAAATCAAGGCTCCTTTCATGTTTGATGTGCAACACGGAATTGCTTTGAATGCAGTGCAGGGGAATCGGGCCTCTTCTTGCGGCGAGGGGGAAGTCTCATGGTTTTTCTCGAGTTGCGGCGGGAACCTGGGGTATATTCTCGAGTTACGACGGGGATGGCCCTTCCACCCACGTGTTTGTTCAGCGACGTCAGGACTCCTGCCTAGTTGCGAGGGACAACTCGGGATTCTCCTCGAGGCTTGGCAGGGCAATTGGGACGCCTCTCCAGCTGAGGCGGGAGACCAAGGGTCCCTTTCCACGTGCCACAGGAATCCTGGGACTCCTAAGAAGTTTCACGAGGAGTCAGGCATCGTCTCCTTTGGAGGCACAGATCTCAGTGTACCTCTGGAGTTTTCAAAGGATGTGAGGCCTCCGGTCGCGATGAGGTGGGGAACTAGGTCTTTCTCTGTGGTCTCCACAGGGGATTCAGACATCCTTTCGTCTTGGGAGATTGAAGAAGAGCATGCATTCAAGGCACTGCAGGGATATCCGGCCTTATTTCGAGTCAGGGCATCGCGGTGTCCATTCCACTTGAGGCCGCAAACTCAGGGTCCCTCTCACATACCTAGAGCTGAGAGAAGCCTCCTCTTGAGGTGTTTGTCGTAATGTGGTTTCTTCTGGAATCGAAGCCAGGGACTAACCTCTCATCTCGAGTTGATTTTTGGTCCACGGAGCTCTTTTATGTTGCTACAGTGACCTCAGGATCCCTCTAGCCTTGAAAGAGTGTTCTTGGGGTTTCTCTGGAGTGCCATCAAGGAAATCAAGGCTCCTTTCATGTGTGATGTGCAACACGGAATTGCTCTGCACGCAGTGCAGGGTAATCGGGCCTCATCTCTTGGCGAGGGGGAAGTCTCATGGTTTTTCTCGAGTTGCGGCGGGAACCTGGGGTATATTCTCGAGTTACGACGGGGATGGCCCTTCCACCCACGTGTGTGTTCAGCGACGTCATGACTCTTGCCTAGTTGCGAGGGACAACTCGGGATTCTCCTCGAGGCTTGGCAGGGCAATTGGGACTCCTCTCCAGCTGAGGCGGGAGACCAAGGGTCCCTATCCACGTGCCACAGGAATCCTGGGACTCCTAAGAAGTTTCACGAGGAGTCAGGCATCGTCTACTTTGGAGGCACTGATCTCCGCGTACCTCTGGAGTTTTCAAAGGATGTGAGGCCTCCGGTCGCGATGAGGTGGGGAACTAGGTCTTTCTCTGTGGTCTCCACAGGGGATTCAGACATCCTTTCGTTTTGGGAGATGCAAGACGAGCCTGCATTCAAGTCACTACAGGGATATCCGGCCTTATTTCGAGTCAGGGCATCGAGGTGTCCATTCCACTTGAGGCCACAATGTCAGGGTCCCTCTCACATAGCTAGAGCTGAGAGAAGCCTCCTCTTGAGGTGCTTGTGGTAAGGTGGTATTCCTCTGGAGTCGAAGCCAGGCACTAACCTCTCATCTCGAGTTGATTTGTGGTCCACGGAGCTCTTTCGTGTTGCTACAGTGACCTCAGGATCCCTCTAGCCTTGAAACAGTGTTCTTGGGGTTTCTCTGGAGTGCCATCAAGGAAATCAAGGCTCCTTTCATGTGTGATGTGCAACACGGAATTGCTCTGCACGCAGTGCAGGGGAATCGGGCCTCATCTCGCGGCGAGGGGGAAGTCTCATGGTTTCTCTTGAGTTGCGGCGGGAACCTGGGGTATATTCTCGAGTTACGACGGGGATGGCCCTTCCACCCACGTGTTTGTTCAGCGACGTCAGGACTCCTGCCTAGTTGCGAGGGACAACTCGGGATTCTCCTCGAGGCTTGGCAGGGCAATTGGGACGCCTCTCCAGCTGAGGCGGGAGACCAAGGGTCCCTTTCCACGTGCCACAGGAATCCTGGGACTCCTAAGAAGTTTCACGAGGAGTCAGGCATCGTCTCCTTTGGAGGCACAGATCTCAGTGTACCTCTGGAGTTTTCAAAGGATGTGAGGCCTCCGGTCGCGATGAGGTGGGGAACTAGGTCTTTCTCTGTGGTCTCCACAGGCGATTCAGACATCCTTTCGTCTTGGGAGATTGAAGACGAGCCTGCATTCAAGTCACTGCAGGGATATCCGGCGTTATTTCCCGTCAGGGCATCGCGGTGTCCATTCCACTTGTGCCCGCAAACTCAGGGTCCCTCTGACATACCTAGAGCTGAGAGAAGCCTCTTCTTGAGGTGCTTGTGGTAAGGTGGTATTCCTCTGGAGTCGAAGCCAGGGACTAACTTCTAATCTCCAGTTAATTTGTGGTCCACGGAGCTCTTTCGTGTTGCTACAGTGACCTCAGGATCCCTCTAGCATTGAAACAGTGTTCTTGGGGTTTCTCTGGAGTGCCATCAAGGAAATCAAGGCTCCTTTCATGTTTGATGTGCAACACGGAATTGCTTTGAATGCAGTGCAGGGGAATCGGGCCTCTTCTTGCGGCGAGGGGGAAGTCTCATGGTTTTTCTCGAGTTGCGGCGGGAACCTGGGGTATATTCTCGAGTTACGACGGGGATGGCCCTTCCACCCACGTGTTTGTTCAGCGACGTCAGGACTCCTGCCTAGTTGCGAGGGACAACTCGGGATTCTCCTCGAGGCTTGGCAGGGCAATTGGGACGCCTCTCCAGCTGAGGCGGGAGACCAAGGGTCCCTTTCCACGTGCCACAGGAATCCTGGGACTCCTAAGAAGTTTCACGAGGAGTCAGGCATCGTCTCCTTTGGAGGCACAGATCTCAGTGTACCTCTGGAGTTTTCAAAGGATGTGAGGCCTCCGGTCGCGATGAGGTGGGGAACTAGGTCTTTCTCTGTGGTCTCCACAGGCGATTCAGACATCCTTTCGTCTTGGGAGATTGAAGACGAGCATGCATTCAAGGCACTGCAGGGATATCCGGCCTTATTTCGAGTCAGGGCATCGCGGTGTCCATTCCACTTGAGGCCGCAAACTCAGGGTCCCTCTCACATACCTAGAGCTGAGAGAAGCCTCCTCTTGAGGTGCTTGTCGTAATGTGGTTTCTTCTGGAATCGAAGCCAGGGACTAACCTCTCATCTCGAGTTGATTTTTGGTCCACGGAGCTCTTTTATGTTGCTACAGTGACCTCAGCATCCCTCTAGCCTTGAAACAGTGTTCTTGGGGTTTCTCTGGAGTGCCATCAAGGAAATCAAGGCTCCTTTCATGTTTGATGTGCAACACGGAATTGCTCTGCACGCAGTGCAGGGGAATCGGGCCTCATCTCGCGGCGAGGGGGAAGTCTCATGGTTTTTCTCGAGTTGCGGCGGGAACCTGGGGTATATTCTCGAGTTACGACGGGGATGGCCCTTCCACCCACGTGTGTGTTCAGCGACGTCATGACTCCTGCCTAGTTGCGAGGGACAACTCAGGATTCTCCTCGAGGCTTGGCAGGGCAATTGGGACGCCTCTCCAGCTGAGGCGGGAGACCAAGGGTCCCTTTCCACGTGCCACAGGAATCCTGGGACTCCTAAGAAGTTTCACGAGGAGTCGGGCATCGTCTACTTTGGAGGCACTGATCTCCGCGTACCTCTGGAGTTTTCAAAGGATGTGAGGCCTCCGGTCGCGATGAGGTGGGGAACTAGGTCTTTCTCTGTGGTCTCCACAGGGGATTCAGACATCCTTTCGTTTTGGGAGATGCAAGACGAGCCTGCATTCAAGTCACTGCAGGGATATCCGGCCTTATTTCGAGTCAGGGCATCGTGGTGTCCATTCCACTTGAGGCCACAATGTCAGGGTCCCTCTCACATAGCTAGAGCTGAGAGAAGCCTCCTCTTGAGGTGCTTGTGGTAAGGTGGTATTCCTCTGGAGTCGAAGCCAGGGACTAACCTCTCATCTCGAGTTGATTTTTGGTCCACGGAGCTCTTTTGTGTTGCTACAGTGACCTCAGGATCCCTCTAGCCTTGAAACAGTGTTCTTGGGGTTTCTCTGGAGTGCCATCAAGGAAATCAAGGCTCCTTTCATGTGTGATGTGCAACACGGAATTGCTCTGCACGCAGTGCAGGGGAATCGGGCCTCATCTCGCGGCGAGGGGGAAGTCTCATGGTTTTTCTTGAGTTGCGGCGGGAACCTGGGGTATATTCTCGAGTTACGACGGGGATGGCCCTTCCACACAAGTGTTTGTTCAGCGACGGCAGGACTCCTGCCTAGTTGCGAGGGAAAACTCAGGATTCTCCTCGAGGCTTGGCAGGGCAATTGGGACGCCTCTCCAGCTGAGGCGGGAGACCAAGGGTCCCTTTCCACGTGCCACAGGAGTCCTGGGACTCCTATCAAGTTTCACGAGGAGTCAGGCATCGTCCTCTTTGGAGGCACTGATCTCCGCGTACCTCTGGAGTTTTCAAAGGATGTGAGGCCTCAGGCCCGAAGAGGTGGGAAACTAGGTCTTTCTCTGTGGTCTCCACAGGGGATTCAGACATCCTTTCGTCTTGGGAGATGCAAGACGAACCTGCATTCAAGTCACTGCAGGGATATCCGGCATTATTTCCAGTCAGGGCATCGCGGTGTCGATGCCACTTGTGGCCGCAAACTCAGGGTCCCTCTCACATACCTAGAGCTGTAAGAAGCCTCCTCTTGAGGTGCTTGTGGTAAGGTGGTATTCCTCTGGAGTCGAAGCCAGGGACTAACCTCTCATCTCCAGTTGATTTTTGGTCCACGGAGCTCTTTCGTGTTGCTACAGTGACCTCAGTATCCCTCTAGCCTTGAAACAGTGTTCTTGGGGTTTCTCTGGAGTGCCTTCAAGGAAATCAAGGCTCCTTTCTTGTGTGATGTGCAACACGGAATTGCTCTGCACGCAGTGCAGGGGAATCGGGCCTCATCTCGCGGCGAGTGGGAAGTCTCATGGTTTTTCTCGAGTTGCGGCGAGAACCTGGGGTATATTCTCGAGTTACGACGGGGATGGCCCTTCCACCCACGTGTTTGTCAGCGACGTCAGGACTACTGCCTAGTTGTGAGGGACAACTCGGGATTCTCCTCGAGGCTTGGCAGGGCAATTGGGACGCTTCTCCAGCTGACGCGGGAGACCAAGGGTCCCTTTCCACGTGCCACAGGAATCCTGCGACTCCTAAGAAGTTTCACGAGGAGTCAGGCATCGTCTCCTTTGGAGGCACTGATCTCCGCGTACCTCTGGAGTTTTCAAAGGATGTGAGGCCTCCGGTCGCGATGAGGTGGGGAACTAGGTCTTTCTCTGTGGTCTCCACAGGTGATTCAGACATCCTTTCGTCTTGGGAGATGCAAGACGAGCCTGCATTCAAGTCACTGCAGGTATAACCGGCCTTATTTCGAGTCAGGGCATCGCGGTATCCATTGCACTTGAGGCCGCAAACTCAGGGTCCCTCTCACATACCTAGAGCTGAGAGAAGCCTCCTCTTGAGGTGCTTGTCGTAAGGTGGTATTCCTCTGGAGTCGAAGCCAGGGACTAACCTCTCATCTCGAGTTGATTTTTGGTCCACGGAGCTCTTTTGTGTTGCTAGAGTGACCTCAGGATCCCTCTAGCCTTGAAACAGTGTTCTTGGGGTTTCTCTGGAGTGCCATCAAGGAAATCAAGGCTCCTTTCATGTGTGATGTGCAACACCGAATTGCTCTGCAGGCAGTGCAGGGGAATCGGGCCTCATCTCGCGACGAGGAGGAAGTCTCATGGTTTTTCTCGAGTTGCGGCGGGAACCTGGGGTATATTCTCGAGTTACGAGGGGAATGGCCCTTCCTCACACGTGTTTGTTCAGTGACGTCAGGACTCCTGCCTACTTGCGAGGGACAACTCGGGATTCTCCTCGAGGCTTGGCAGGGCAATTGGGACGCCTCTCCAGCTGAGGCGGGAGACCAAGGGTCCCTTTCCACGTGCCACAGGAATCCTGGGACTCGTATCAAGTTTCACGAGGAGTCAGGCATCGTCTCCTTTGGAGGCACTGATCTCCGCGTACCTCTGGAGTTTTCAAAGGATGTGAGGCCTCCGGTCGCGATGAGGTGGGGAACTAGGTCTTTCTCTGTGGTCTCCACAGGGGATTCAGACATCCTTTCGTCTTGGGAGATGCAAGACGAGCCTGCATTCAAGTCACTGCAGGGATATCCGGCCTTATTTCGGGTCAGGGCATCGCGGTGTCCATTCCACTTGAGGCCGCAAACTCGGGGTCCCTCTCACATACCTAGAGATGAGAGAAGCCTCCTCTTGAGGTGCTTGTGGTAAGGTGGTATTCCTCTGGAGTCGAAGCCAGGTACTACCCTCTCATCTCGAGTTGATTTTTGGTCCACGGAGCTCTTTCGTGTTGCTACAGTGACCTCAGGATCCCTCTAGCCTTGAAAGAGTGTTCTTGGGGTTTCTCTGGAGTGCCATCAAGGGATTCAAGGCTCCTTTCATGTGTGATGTGCAACACGGAATTGCTCTGCACGCAGTGCAGGGGAATCGGGCCTCATCTCGCGGCGAGGGGGAAGTCTCATGGTTTTTCTCGAGTTACGGCGGGAACCTGGGGTATATTCTCGAGTTACGACGGGGATGGCCCTTCCACCCACGTGTTTGTTCAGCGACGTCAGGACTCCTGCCTAGTTGCGAGGGACAACTCGGGATTCTCCTCGAGGCTTGGCAGGGCAATTGGGACGCCTCTCCAGCTGAGGCGGGAGACCAAGGGTCCCTTTCCACGTGCCACAGGAATCCTGGGACTCCTATCATGTTTCACGAGGAGTCAGGCATCGTCTCCTTTGGAGGCACTGATCTCCGCGTACCTCTGGAGTTTTCAAAGGATGTGAGGCCTCCGGTGGCCATGAAGTGGGGAACTAGGTCTTTCTCTGTGGTCTCCACAGGGGATTCAGACATCCTTTCGTCTTGGGAGATGCAAGACGAGCCTGCATTCAAGTCACTGCAGGGATATCCGGCCTTATTTCGCGTCAGGGCATCGCAGTGTCCATTCCACTTGAGGCCGCAAACTCAGGGTCCCTCTCACATAGCTAGAGCTGAAAGAAGCCTCCTCTTGAGGTGCTTGTGGTAAGGTGGTATTCCTCTGGAGTCGAAGCCAAGGACTAACCTCTCATCTCGAGTTGATTTTTGGTCCACGGAGCTCTTTCGTGTTGCTACAGTGACCTCAGGATCCCTCTAGCCTTGAAACAGTGTTCTTGGGGTTTCTCTGGAGTGCCATCAAGGAAATCAAGGCTCTTTTCATGTTTGATGTGCAACACGGAATTGCTCTGCACGCAGTGCAGGGGAATCGGGCCTCATCTCACGGCGAGGGGGAAGTCTCATGGTTTTTCTCGAGTTGCGGCGGGAACCTGGGGTATATTCTCGAGTTATGACGGGGATTGCCCTTCCACCCACGTGTTTGTTCAGCGACGTCAGGACTCCTGCCTAGTTGCGAGGGACAACTCGGGATTCTCCTCGAGGCTTGGCAGGGCAATTGGGACGCCTCTCTAGCTGAGGCAGGAGACCAAGGGTCCATTTCCACGTGCCACAGGAATCCTGGGACTCCTATCAAGTTTCAGAGGAGTCAGGCATCGTCTCCTTTGGAGGCACTGATCTCCGCGTACCTCTGGAGTTTTCAAAGGATGTGAGGCCTCCGGTCGCAATGAAGTGGGGAACTAGGTCTTTCTCTGTGGTCTCCACAGGGGATTCAGACATCCTTTCGTCTTGGGAGATGCAAGACGAGCCTGCATTCAAGTCACTGCAGGGATATCCGGCCTTATTTCGGGTCAGGGCATCGCGGTGTCCATTCCACTTGAGGCCGCAAACTCGGGGTCCCTCTCACATACCTAGAGCTGAGAGAAGCCTCCTCTTGAGGTGCTTGTGGTAAGGTGGTATTCCTCTGGAGTCAAAGCCAGGGACTAACCTCTCATCTCGAGTTGATTTTTGGTCCACGGAGCTCTTTTGTGTGGCTACAGTGACCTCAGGATCCCTCTAGCCTTGAAACAGTGTTCTTGGGGTTTCTCTGGAGGGCCATCAAGGAAATCAAGGCTCCTTTCATGTTTGATGTTCAACACGGAATTGCTCTGCACGCAGTGCAGGGGAATCGGGCCTCATCTCGCGGCGATGGGGAAGTCTCATGGTTTTTCTCGAGTTGCGGCGGGAACCTGGGGTATATTCTCGAGTTACGACGCGGATGGCCCTTCCACACACGTGTTTGTTCAGCGACCTCAGGACTCCTGCTTACTTGCGAGGGACAACTCGGGATTCTCCTCGAGGCTTGGTAGGGCAATTGGGACGCCTTTCTAGCTGAGGCGGGAGATCAAGGGTCCCTTTCCACGTGCTACAGGAATCCTGGGACTCCTATCAAGTTTCACGAGGAGTCAGGCATCGTCTCCTTTCGAGGCACTGATCTCCGCGTACCTCTGGAGTTTTCAAAGGATGTGAGGCCTCCGGTCGCGATGAGGTGGGGAACTAGGTCTTTCTCTGTGGTCTCCACGTGGGATTCAGACATCCTTTCTTCTTGGGAGATGCAAGACGAGCCTGCATTCAAGTCACTGCAGGTATAACCGGCATTATTTCGAGTCAGGGCATCGCGGTGTCCATTCCACTTGAGGCCGCAAACTCAGGGTCCCTCTCACATACCTAGAGCTGAGAGAAGCCTCCTCTTGAGGTGCTTGTGGCAACGTGGTATTCCTCTGGAGTCGAAGCCAGGGACTAACCTCTCATCTCGAGTTGATTTTTGGTCCACGGAGCTCTTTCGTGTTGCTACAGTGACCTCAGGATCCCTCTAGCCTTGAAACTGTGCTCTTGGGGTTTCTCTGGAGTGCCATCAAGGAAATCAAGGCTCCTTTCATGTGTGATGTGCAACACGGAATTGCTCTGCACGCAGTGCAGGGGAATCGGGCCTCATCTCGCGGCAGGGGAAGTCTCATGGTTTTTCTCGAGTTGCGGCGGGAACCTGGGGTATATGCTCGAGTTATGACGGGGATGGCCCTTCCACCCACGTGTTTGTTCAGCGACGTCAGGACTCCTGCCTAGTTGCGAGGGACAACTCGGGATTCTCCTCGAGGCTTGGCAGGGCAATTGGGACGCCTCTCTAGCTGAGGCAGGAGACCAAGGGTCCATTTCCACGTGCCACAGGAATCCGGGGACTCCTATCAAGTTTCAGAGGAGTCAGGCATCGTCTCCTTTGGAGGCACTGATCTCTGCGTACCTCTGGAGTTTTCAAAGGATGTGAGGCCTCCGGTCGCAATGAAGTAGGGAACTAGGTCTTTCTCTGTGGTCTCCACAGGGGATTCAGACATCCTTTCGTCTTGGGAGATGCAAGACGAGCCTGCATTCAAGTCACTGCACTGATATCCGGCCTTATTTCGGGTCAGGGCATCGTGGTGTCCATTCCACTTGAGGCCGCAAACTCGGGGTCCCTCTCACATACCTAGAGCTGAGAGAAGCCTCCTCTTGAGGTGCTTGTGGCAACGTGGTATTCCTCTGGAGTCGAAGCCAGGGACTAACCTCTCATCTCGAGTTGATTTTTGGTCCACGGAGCTTTTTCGTGTTGCTACAGTGACCTCAGGATCCCTTTGGCCTTGAAACAGTGTTCTTGGGGTTTCTCTGGAGTGCCATCAAGGAAATCAAGGCTCCTTTCATGTGTGATGTGCAACACGGAATTGCTCTGCAGGCAGTGCAGGGGAATCGGGCCTCATCTCGCGGCGAGGGGGAAGTCTCATGGTTTTTCTCGAGTTGCGGCGGGAACCTGGGGTATATTCTCGAGTTATGACGGGGATGGCCCTTCCACCCACGTGTTTGTTCAGCGACGTCAGGACTCCTGCCTACTTGCGAGGGACAACTCGGGATTCTCCTCGAGGCTTGGCAGGGCAATTGGGACGCCTCTCCAGCTGAGGCGGGAGACCAAGGGTCCCTTTCCACGTGCCACAGGAATCCTGGGACTCCTATCAAGTTTCACGAGGAGTCAGGCATCGTCTCCTTTGGAGGCACTGATCTCCGCGTACCTCTGGAGTTTTCAAAGGATGTGAGGCCTCCGGTCGCGATGAGGTGGGGAACTAGGCTTTCTCTGTGGTCTCCACAGGGGATTCAGACATCCTTTCGTCTTGGGAGATGCAAGACGAGCCTGCATTCAAGTCACTGCAGGGATATCCGGCCTTATTTCGAGTCAGGGCATCGCGGTGTCCATTCCACTTGAGGCCGCAAACTCAGGGTCCCTCTCACATAGCTAGAGATGAGAGAAGCCTCCTCTTGAGGTGCTTGTGGTAAGGTGGTATTCCTCTGGAGTCGAAGCCAGGGACTACCCTTTCATCTCGAGTTGATTTTTGGTCCACGGAGCTCTTTCGTGTTGCTACAGTGACATCAGGATCCCTCTAGCCTTGAAACAGTGTTCTTGGGGTTTCTCTGGAGTGCATGAAGGGATTCAAGGCTCCTTTCATGTGTGATGTGCAACACGGAATTGCTCTGCACGCAGTGCAGGGGTATCGGGCCTCATCTCATGGCGAGGGGGAAGTCTCATGGTTTTTCTCGAGTTGCGGCGGGAACCTGGGGTACATTCTCGAGTTATGACGGGGATGGCCCTTCCACCCACGTGTTTGTTCAGCGACGTCAGAACTCTTGCCTAGTTGCGAGGGACAACTCGGGATTCTCCTCGAGGCTTGGCAGGGCAATTGGGACGACTCTCCAGCGGCGGCGGGAGATCAAGTCTCCCTTTCCACGTGCCACATGAATCCTGGGACTCCTATCAAGTTTCACGAGGAGTCAGGCATCGTCTCCCTTGGAGGCACTGATGTCCGCGGACCTCTGGAGTTTTCAAAGGATGTGAGGCCTCCGGTCGCGATGAGGTGGGGAACTAGGTCTTTCTCTGTGGTCTCCACAGGGGATTCAGACATCCTTTCGCCTTGGGAGATGCAAGATGAGCCTGCATTCAAGTCACTGCAGGGATATCCGGCCTTATTTCGAGTCAGGGCATCGTAGTGTTCATTCGACTGGAGGCTGCAAACTCAGGGTCCCTCTCAGATACATAGAGCTGAGAGAAGCCTCCTCTTGAGGTGCTTGTGGTAAGGTGGTATTCCTCTGGAGTCAAAGCCAGGGATTAACCTCTCATCTCGAGTTGATTTTTGGTTCACGGAGCTCTTTAGTGTTGCTACACTGACCTCAGGATACTCTAGCCTGGAAACAGTGTTCTTGGGGTTTCTCTGGAGTGCCATGAAGGAAATCAAGGCTCCTTTCATGTGTGATGTGCAACATGGAATTTCTCTGCCCGCAGTGTAGGGGAATCGGGCCTCATCTCGCGGTGAGGGGGAAGTCTCATGGTTTTTCTCGAGTTGCGGCGGGAACCTGGGGTATATTCTCGAGTTACGACGGGGATGGCCCTTCCACCCACGTGTTTGTTCAGCGACGTCAGGACTCCTGCCTAGTTGCGAGGGACAACTCGGGATTCTCCTCGAGGCTTGGCAGGGCAATTGGGACGCCTCTCCAGCTGAGTCGGGAGACCAAGCGTCCCTTTCCACGTGCCACAGGAATCCTGGGACTCCTATCAAGTTTCATGAGGAGTCAGGCATCGTCTCATTTGGAGGCACTGATCTCCGCGTACCTCTGGAGTTTTCAAAGGATGTGAGGCCTCCGGTCGCGATGAGGTGGGGAACTAGGTCTTTCTCTGTGGTCTCCACAGGGGATTCAGACATCCTTTCATCTTGGGAGATGCAAGACGAGCCTGCATTCAAGTCACTGCAGGGATATCCGGCCTTATTTCGAGTCAGGGCATCGGGTGTCCATTCCACTTGAGACCGCAAACTCAGGGTCCCTCTCACATACCTAGAGCTGAGAGAAGCCTCCTCTTGAGGTGCTTGTGGTAAGGTGGTATTCCTCTGGAGTCAAAGCCAGGGACTAACCTCTCATTTCGAGTTGATTTTTGGTCCACGGAGCTCTTTCATATTGCTACAGTGACCTCAGGATCCCTCTAGCCTTGAAACAGTGTTCTTGGGGTTTCTATGGAGTGTCATCAAGGAAATCAAGGCTCCTTTCATGTGTGATGTGCAACAAGGAATTGCTCTGCACGCAGTGGAGGGTATCGGGCCTCATTTTGCGCAAGGGGGAAGTCTCATGGTTTTCTCGAGTTGCGGCGGGATCCTGGGATATATTCTCGAGTTACGACGGGGATGGCCCTTCCACCCACGTGTTTGTTCAGCGACGTCAGGACTCCTGCCTAGTTGCGAGGGACAACCCGGGATTCTCCTCGAGGCTTGGCAGGGCAATTGGGACGCCTCTCCAGCTGAGGCGGGAAACCAAGGGTCCCTTTCCACGTGCCACAGGAATCCTGGGAATCCTATCAAGTTTCACGAGGAATCAGGCATCGTCTCCTTTGGAGGAACTGATCTCCGCGTACCTCTGGAGTTTTCAAAGTATGTGAGGCCTCCGGTCGCGAGGAGGTGGGGACTAGTTCATTTTCTGTGATCTCCACAGGGGATTCAGACATACTTTCATCTTGGGAGATGCAAGACGTGCCTGCATTCAAGTCAGTGCAGGGATATCCGGCCTTATTTCGAGTCAGGGCATCGCGGTGTCCATTCCACTTGAGGCCGCAAACTCAGGGTCCCTCTCACATAGCTAGAGCTGAGAGAAGCCTCCTCTTGAGGTGCTTGTGGTAAGGTGGTATTCCTCTGGAGTCGAAGCCAGGGACTAACCTCTCATCTCGAGTTGATTTTTGGTCCACGGAGCTCTTTCGTGTTGCTACAGTAACCTCAGGATCCCTCTAGCCTTGAAACAGTGTTCTTGGGGTTTCTCTGGAGTGCCATCAAGGAAATCAAGCCTCCTTTCAAGTGTGATGTGCAACACGTAATTGCTCTGCACGCAGTGCAGGGGTATCGGGTCTCATCTCTCGGCGCGGGGGAAGTCTCATGGTTTTTCTCGAGTTGCGGCGGGAACCTGGGGTATATTCTCGAGTTACGACGGGGATGGCCCTTCCACCCACGTGTTTGTCAGCGACGTCAGGACTACTGCCTAGTTGTGAGGGACAACTCGGGATTCTCCTCGAGGCTTGGCAGGGCAATTGGGACGCTTCTCCAGCTGACGCGGGAGACCAAGGGTCCCTTTCCACGTGCCACAGGAATCCTGGGACTCCTATGAAGTTTCACGAGGAGTCAGGCATCGTCTCCTTTGGAGGCACTGATCTCCGCGTACCTCTGGAGTTTTCAAAGGATGTGAGGCCTCCGGTCGCGATGAGGTGGGGAACTAGGTCTTTCTCTGTGGTCTCCACAGGTGATTCAGACATCCTTTCGTCTTGGGAGATGCAAGACGAGCCTGCATTCAAGTCACTGCAGGTATAACCGGCCTTATTTCGAGTCAGGGCATCGCGGTATCCATTGCACTTGAGGCCGCAAACTCAGGGTTCCTCTCACATACCTAGAGCTGAGAGAAGCCTCCTCTTGAGGTGCTTGTCGTAAGGTGGTATTCCTCTGGAGTCGAAGCCAGGGACTAACCTCTCATCTCGAGTTGAATTTTGGTCCACGGAGCTCTTTCGTGTTGCTAGAGTGACCTCAGGATCCCTCTAGCCTTGAAACAGTGTTCTTGGGGTTTCTCTGGAGTGCCATCAAGGAAATCAAGTCTCCTTTCATGTGTGATGTGCAACACCGAATTGCTCTGCAGGCAGTGCAGGGGAATCGGGCCTCATCTCGCGACGAGGAGGAAGTCTCATGGTTTTTCTCGAGTTGCGGCGGGAACCTGGGGTATATTCTCGAGTTACGAGGGGAATGGCCCTTCCACCCACGTGTTTGTTCAGCGACGTCAGGACTCCTGCCTACTTGCGAGGGACAACTCGGGATTCTCCTCGAGGCTTGGCAGGGCAATTGGGACGCCTCTCCAGCTGAGGCGGGAGACCAAGGGTCCCTTTCCACGTGCCACAGGAATCCTGGGACTCCTATCAAGTTTCACGAGGAGTCAGGCATCGTCTCCTTTGGAGGCACTGATCTCCGCGTACCTCTGGAGTTTTCAAAGGATGTGAGGCCTCCGGTCGCGATGAGGTGGGGAACTAGGTCTTTCTCTGTGGTCTCCACAGGGGATTCAGACATCCTTTCGTCTTGGGAGATGCAAGACGAGCCTGCATTCAAGTCACTGCAGGGATATCCGGCCTTATTTCGGGTCAGGGCATCGCGGTGTCCATTCCACTTGAGGCCGCAAACTCGGGGTCCCTCTCACATACCTAGAGCTGAGAGAAGCCTCCTCTTGAGGTGCTTGTGGTAAGGTGGTATTCCTCTGGAGTCAAAGCCAGGGACTAACCTCTCATCTCGAGTTGATTCTTGGTCCACGGAGCTCTTTTGTGTGGCTACAGTGACCTCAGGATCCCTCTAGCCTGGAAACAGTGTTCTTGGGGTTTCTCTGGAGGGCCATCAAGGAAATCAAGGCTCCTTTCATGTTTGATGTTCAACACGGAATTGCTCTGCACGCAGTGCAGGGGAATCGGGCCTCATCTCGCGGCGAGGGGGAAGTCTCATGGTTTTTCTCGAGTTGCGGTGGGAACCTGGAGTATATTCTCGAGTTACGACGGGGATGGCCCTTCCACCCACGTGTTTGTTCAGTGACGTCAGGACTCCTGCCTAGTTGCGAGGGACAACTCGGGATTCTCCTCGAGGCTTAGCAGGGCAATTGGGACGCCTCTCCAGCTGCCGCGGGAGACCAAGGGTCCCTTTCCACGTGCCACAGGAATCCTGGGACTCCTATCAAGTTTCACGAGGAGTCAGGCATCGTCCTCTTTGGAGGCACTGATCTCCGCATACCTCGGGAGTTTTCAAAGGATGTGAGGCCTCAGGCCCGAAGAGGTGGGCAACTAGGTCTTTCTCTGTGGTCTCCACAGGGGATTCAGACATCCTTTCGTCTTGGGAGATGCAAGACGAGCCTGCATTCAAGTCACTGCAGGGATATCCGGCCTTATTTCGAGTCAGGGCATCGCGTTGTCCATTCCATTTGAGGCCGCAAACTCAGGGTCCCTCTCACATAGCTAGAGATGAGAGAAGCCTCCTCTTGAGGTGCTTGTGGTAAGGTGGTATTCCTCTGGAGTCGAAGCCAGGGACTAACCTCTCATCTCGAGTTGATTTTTGGTCCACGGAGCTCTTTTGTGTGGCTACAGTGACCTCAGGATCCCTCTAGCCTTGAAACAGTGTTCTTGGGGTTTCTCTGGAGGGCCATCAAGGAAATCAAGGCTCCTTTCATGTTTGATGTTCAACACGGAATTGCTCTGCACGCAGTGCAGGGGAATCGGGCCTCATCTCGCGGCGATGGGGAAGTCTCATGGTTTTTCTCGAGTTGCGGCGGGAACCTGGGGTATATTCTCGAGTTACGACGCGGATGGCCCTTCCACACACGTGTTTGTTCAGCGACCTCAGGACTCCTGCCTACTTGCGAGGGACAACTCGGGATTCTCCTCGAGGCTTGGTAGGGCAATTGGGACGCCTTTCTAGCTGAGGCGGGAGATCAAGGGTCCCTTTCCACGTGCTACAGGAATCCTGGGACTCCTATCAAGTTTCACGAGGAGTCAGGCATCGTCTCCTTTCGAGGCACTGATCTCCGCGTACCTCTGGAGTTTTCAAAGGATGTGAGGCCTCCGGTCGCGATGAGGTGGGGAACTAGGTCTTTCTCTGTGGTCTCCACGTGGGATTCAGACATCCTTTCTTCTTGGGAGATGCAAGACGAGCCTGCATTCAAGTCACTGCAGGTATAACCGGCCTTATTTCGAGTCAGGGCATCGCGGTGTCCATTCCACTTGAGGCCGCAAACTCAGGGTCCCTCTCACATACCTAGAGCTGAGAGAAGCCTCCTCTTGAGGTGCTTGTGGCAACGTGGTATTCCTCTGGAGTCGAAGCCAGGAACTAACCTCTCATCTCGAGTTGATTTTTGGTCCACGGAGCTCTTTCGTGTTGCTACAGTGACCTCAGGATCCCTCTAGCCTTGAAACTGTGCTCTTGGGGTTTCTCTGGAGTGCCATCAAGGAAATCAAGGCTCCTTTCATGTGTGATGTGCAACACGGAATTGCTCTGCACGCAGTGCAGGGGAATCGGGCCTCATCTCGCGGCAGGGGAAGTCTCATGGTTTTTCTCGAGTTGCGGCGGGAACCTGGGGTATATGCTCGAGTTATGACGGGGATGGCCCTTCCACACACGTGTTTGTTCAGCGACGTCAGGACTCCTGCCTAGTTGCGAGGGACAACTTGGGATTCTCCTCGAGGCTTGGCAGGGCAATTGGGACGCCTCTGTAGCTGAGGCAGGAGACCAAGGGTCCATTTCCACGTGCCACAGGAATCCGGGGACTCCTATCAAGTTTCAGAGGAGTCAGGCATCGTCTCCTTTGGAGGCACTGATCTCTGCGTACCTCTGGAGTTTTCAAAGGATGTGAGGCCTCCGGTCGCAATGAAGTAGGGAACTAGGTCTTTCTCTGTGGTCTCCACAGGGGATTCAGTCATCCTTTCGTCTTGGGAGATGCAAGACGAGCCTGCATTCAAGTCACTGCACTGATATCCGGCCTTATTTCGGGTCAGGGCATCGCGGTGTCCATTCCACTTGAGGCCGCAAACTCGGGGTCCCTCTCACATACCTAGAGCTGAGAGAAGCCTCCTCTTGAGGTGCTTGTGGCAACGTGGTATTCCTCTGGAGTCGAAGCCAGGGACTAACCTCTCATCTCGAGTTGATTTTTGGTCCACGGAGCTTTTTCGTGTTGCTACAGTGACCTCAGGATCCCTTTGGCCTTGAAAGAGTGTTATTGGGGTTTCTCTGGAGTGCCATCAAGGAAATCAAGGCTCCTTTCATGTGTGATGTGCAACACGGAATTGCTCTGCAGGCAGTGCAGGGGAATCGGGCCTCATCTCGCGGCGAGGGGGAAGTCTCATGGTTTTTCTCGAGTTGCGGCGGGAACCTGGGGTATATTCTCGAGTTATGACGGGGATGGCCCTTCCACCCACGTGTTTGTTCAGCGACGTCAGGACTCCTGCCTACTTGCGAGGGACAACTCGGGATTCTCCTCGAGGCTTGGCAGGGCAATTGGGACGCCTCTCCAGCTGAGGCGGGAGACCAAGGGTCCCTTTCCACGTGCCACAGGAATCCTGGGACTCCTATCAAGTTTCACGAGGAGTCAGGCATCGTCTCCTTTGGAGGCACTGATCTCCGCGTACCTCTGGAGTTTTCAAAGGATGTGAGGCCTCCGGTCGCGATGAGGTGGGGAACTAGGCTTTCTCTGTGGTCTCCACAGGGGATTCAGACATCCTTTCGTCTTGGGAGATGCAAGACGAGCCTGCATTCAAGTCACTGCAGGGATATCCGGCCTTATTTCGAGTCAGGGCATCGCGGTGTCCATTCCACTTGAGGCCGCAAACTCAGGGTCCCTCTCACATAGCTAGAGATGAGAGAAGCCTCCTCTTGAGGTGCTTGTGGTAAGGTGGTATTCCTCTGGAGTCGAAGCCAGGGACTACCCTCTCATCTCGAGTTGATTTTTGGTCCACGGAGCTCTTTCGTGTTGCTACAGTGACATCAGGATCCCTCTAGCCTTGAAACAGTGTTCTTGGGGTTTCTCTGGAGTGCATCAAGGGATTCAAGGCTCCTTTCATGTGTGATGTGCAACACGGAATTGCTCTGCACGCAGTGCAGGGGTATCGGGCCTCATCTCATGGCGAGGGGGAAGTCTCATGGTTTTTCTCGAGTTGCGGCGGGAACCTGGGGTACATTCTCGAGTTATGACGGGGATGGCCCTTCCACCCACGTGTTTGTTCAGCGACGTCAGAACTCTTGCCTAGTTGCGAGGGACAACTCGGGATTCTCCTCGAGGCTTGGCAGGGCAATTGGGACGACTCTCCAGCGGCGGCGGGAGACCAAGTCTCCCTTTCCACGTGCCACAGGAATCCTGGGACTCCTATCAAGTTTCACGAGGAGTCAGGCATCGTCTCCCTTGGAGGCACTGATGTCCGCGGACCTCTGGAGTTTTCAAAGGATGTGAGGCCTCCGGTCGCGATGAGGTGGGGAACTAAGTCTTTCTCTGTGGTCTCCACAGGGGATTCAGACATCCTTTCGCCTTGGGAGATGCAAGATGAGCCTGCATTCAAGTCACTGCAGGGATATCCGGCCTTATTTCGAGTCAGGGCATCGTAGTGTTCATTCGACTGGAGGCTGCAAACTCAGGGTCCCTCTCAGATACATAGAGCTGAGACAAGCCTCCTCTTGAGGTGCTTGTGGTAAGGTGGTATTCCTCTGGAGTCAAAGCCAGGGATTAACCTCTCATCTCGAGTTGATTTTTGGTTCACGGAGCTCTTTAGTGTTGCTACACTGACCTCAGGATACTCTAGCCTGGAAACAGTGTTCTTGGGGTTTCTCTGGAGTGCCATGAAGGAAATCAAGGCTCCTTTCATGTGTGATATGCAACATGGAATTTCTCTGCCCGCAGTGCAGGGGAATCGGGCCTCATCTCGCGGCGAGGGGGAAGTCTCATGGTTTTTCTCGAGTTGCGGCGGGAACCTGGGGTATATTCTCGAGTTACAATGGGGATGGCCCGTCCACCCACGTGTTTGTTCCACGACTTCAGGACTCCAGCCTAGTTGCGAGGGACACTCGGGATTCTCCTCGAGGCTTGGCAGGGCAATTGGGACGCCTCTCCAGCTGAGGCGGGAGACCAAGGGTCCCTTTCCACGTGCCACAGGAATCCTGGGACTCCTATCAAGTTTCACGAGGAGTCAGGCATCGTCTCCTTTGGACGCACTGATCTCCGCGTACCTCTTGAGTTTTCAAAGGATGTGAGGCCTCCGGTCGCGATGAGGTGGGGAACTAGGTCTTTCTCTGTGGTCTCCACAGGGGATTCAGACATCCTTTCGTCTTGGGAGATGCAAGACGAGCCTGCATTCAAGTCACTGCAGGGATACCCGGCCTTATTTCGAGTCAGGGCATCGCGGTGTCCATTCCACTTGAGGCCGCAAACTCAGGGTCCCTCTCACATACCTAGAGCTGAGAGAAGCCTCCTCTTGAGGTGCTTGTGGTAAGGTGGTATTCCTCTGGAGTCGAAGCCAGGAACTAACCTCTCATCTCGAGTTGATTTTTGGTCCACGGAGCTCTTTCGTGTTGCTACAGTGACCTCAGGATCCCTCTAGCCTTGAAACAGTGTTCTTGGGGTTTCTCTGGAGTGCCATCAAGGAAATCAAGGCTCCTTTCATGTGTGATGTGCAACACGGAATTGCTCTGCACGCAGTGCAGGGGAATCGGGCCTCATCTCGCGGCGAGGGGGAAGTCTCATGGTTTTTCTCGAGTTGAGGCGGGAACCTGGGGTATATTCTCGAGTTACGACGGGGATGGCCCTTCCACACACGTGTTTGTTCAGCGACGTCAGGACTCCTGCCTAGTTGCGAGGGACAACTCGGGATTCTCCTCGAGGCTTGGCAGGGCAATTGGGACGCCTCTCCAGCTGAGGCGGGAGACCAAGGGTCCCTTTCCACGTGCCACAGGAATCCTGGGACTCCTATCAAGTTTCACGAGGAGTCAGGCATCGTCTCCTTTGGAGGCACTGATCTCCGCGTACCTCTGGAGTTTTCAAAGGATGTGAGGCCTCCGGTCGCCATGAGGTGGGGAACTAGGTCTTTCTCTGTGATCTCCACAGGGGATTCAGACATCCTTTCATCTTGGGAGATGCAAGACGAGCCTGCATTCAAGTCACTGCAGGGATATCCGGCCTTATTTCGAGTCAGGGCATCGCGGTGTCCATTCCACTTGAGGCCGCAAACTTAGGGTCCCTCTCACATACCTAGAGCTGAGAGAAGCCTCCTCTTGAGGTGCTTGTGGTAAGGTGGTATTCCTCTGGAGTCGAAGCCAGGGACTAACCTCTCATCTCGAGTTGATTTTTGGTCCACAGAGCTCTTTCGTGTTGCTACAGTGACCTCAGGATCCCTCTAGCCTTGAAACAGTGTTCTTGGGGTTTCTCTGGAGTGCCATCAAGGAAATCAAGGCTCCTTTCATGTGTGATGTGCAACACGGAATTGCGCTGCATGCAGGGCAGGGGAATCAGGCCTCATCTCGCGGCGAGGGGGAAGTCTCATGGTTTTTCTCGACTTACGGCGGGAACCTGGGGTATATTCTCGAGTTACGACGGGGATGGCCCTTCCACCCACGTGTTTGTTCAGCGACAGCAGGACTCCTGCCTAGTTGTGAGGGATAACTCGGTATTCTCCTCGAGGCTTGGCAGGGCAATTGGGACGCCTCTCCAGCTGTGGCGGGAGACCAAGGGTCCCATTCCACGTGCCACAGGAATCCTGGGACTCCTATCAAGTTTCACGAGGAGTCAGGCATCGTCTCCTTTGGAGGCACTGATCTCCGCGTACCTCTGGAGTTTTCAAAGGATTTGAGGCCTCCGGTCGCGATGAGGTGGGGAACTAGGTCTTTCTCTGTGGTCTCCACAGGGGATTCAGACATCCTTTCGACTTGGGAGATGCAAGACGAGCCTGCATTCAAGTCACTGCAGGGATACCCGGCCTTATTTCGAGTCAGGGCATCGCGGTGTCCATTCCACTTGAGGCCGCAAACTCAGGGTCCCTCTCACATACCTAGAGCTGAGAGAAGCCTCCTCTTGAGGTGCTTGTGGTAAGGTGGTATTCCTCTGGAGTCGAAGCCAGGGACTAACCTCTCATCTCGAGTTGATTTTTGGGCCACGGAGCTCTTTCGTGTTGCTACAGTGACCTCAGGATCCCTCTAGCCTTGAAACAGTGTTCTTGGGGTTTCTCTGGAGTGCCATCAAGAAAATCAAGGCTCCTTTCATGTGTGATGTGCAACACGAAATTGCTCTGCACGCAGGGCAGGGGAATCAGGCCTCATCTCGCGGCGAGGGGGAAGTCTCATGGTTTTTCTCGAGTTCCGGCGGGTACCTGGGGTATATTCACGAGTTACGACGGGGATGGCCCTTCCACACACGTGTTTGTTCAGCGACATCAGGACTCCTGCCTAGTTGCGAGGGACAACTCGGGATTCTCCTCGAGGATTGGCAGGGCAATTGGGACGCCTCTCCAGCTGAGGCGGGAGACCAAGGTTCCCTTTCCACGTTCCACAGGAATCCTGGGACTCCTATCAAGTTTCATGAGGAGTCAGGCATCGTCTCCTTTGGAGGCACTGATCTCCGCGTACCTCTGGAGTTTTCAAAGGATGTGAGGCCTCCGGTCGCCATGAGGTGGGGAACTAGGTCTTTCTCTGTGATCTCCACAGGGGATTCAGACATCCTTTCATCTTGGGAGATGCAAGACGAGCCTGCATTCAAGTCACTGCAGGGATATCCGGCCTTATTTCGAGTCAGGGCATCGCGGTGTCCATTCCACTTGAGGCTGCAAACTTAGGGTCCATCTCACATACCTAGAGCTGAGAGAAGCCTCCTCTTGAGGTGCTTGTGGTAAGGTGGTATTCCTCTGGAGTCGAAGCCAGGGACTAACCTCTCATCTCGAGTTGATTTTTGGTCCACGGAGCTCTTTCGTGTTGCTACAGTGACCTCAGGATCCCTCTAGCCTTGAAACAGTGTTCTTGGGGTTTCTCTGGAGTGCCATCAAGGAAATCAAGGCTCCTTTCATGTGTGATGTGCAACACGGAATTGCGCTGCATGTAGGGCAGGGGAATCAGGCCTCATCTCGCGGCGAGGGGAAAGTCTCATGGTTTTTCTCGACTTACGGCGGGAACCTGGGGTATATTCTCGAGTTACGACGGGGATGGCCCTTCCACCCTCGTGTTTGTTCAGCGACGGCAGGATTCCTGCCTAGTTGTGAGGGACAACTCCTGATTCTCCTCGAGGCTTGGCAGGGCAATTGAGACGCCTCTCCAGCTGAGGCGGGAGACCAAGGGTCCCTTTCCACGTGCCACAGGAATCCTGTGACTCCTGTCAAGTTTCACGAGGAGTCAGGCATCGTCTCCTTTGGAGGCACTGATCTCCGCGTACCTCTGAAGTTTTCAAAGGATGTGAGGCCTCCGGTCGCGATGAGGTGGGGAACTAGGTCTTTCTCTGTGGTCTCCACAGGGGATTCAGACATCCTTTCATCTTGGGAGATGCAAGACGAGCCTGCATTCAATTCACTGCAGCGATATCCGGCCTTATTTCGTGTCAGGGCATCGCAGTGTCCATTCCACTTGAGTCCGCAAAATCAGGGTCCCTCTCACATACCTAGAGCTGAGAGAAGCCTCCTCTTGAGGTGCTTGTGGTAAGGTGGTATTCCTCTGGAGTCGAAGCCAGGGTCTAACCTCTCATCTCGAGTTGAGTTTTGGTCCACGGAGCTCTTTCGTGTTGCTACAGTGACCTCAGGATCCCGCTAGCCTTGAAACATTGTTCTTGGCTTTTCTCTGGAGTGCCATCAAGGAAATCAAGGCTCCTTTCATGTGTGATGTGCAACACGGAATTGCTCTGCACACAGTGCAGGGGAATTGGGCCTCATATCGCGGCGAGGGGGAAGTCTCATGGTTTTTCTGGAGTTGTGGCGGGAACATGGGGTATATTCTCGAGTTATGACGGGGATGGCGCTTCCAACCACGTGTTTGTTCAGCGACGGCAGGACTCCTGCCTAGTTGCGAGGGACAACTCGGGATTCTCCTCGAGGCTTGGCAGGGCAATTGGGACGCGTCTCCAGCTGAGGCGGGAGACCAAGTGTCCCTTTCCACGTGCCACAGGAATCCTGGGACTCCTATCAAGTTTCACGAGGAGTCAGACATCGTCTCCTTTGGAGGCACTGATCTCCGCATACCTCTGGAGTTTTCAAAGGATGTGAGGCCTCCGGTCGCCATGAGGTGGGGAACTAGGTCTTTCTCTGTGGTCTCCACAGGGGATTCAGACATCCTTTCATCTTGGGAGATGCAAGACGAGCCTGCATTCAAGTCACTGCAGGGATATTCGGCCTTATTTCGCGTCAGGGCATCACAGTGGCCATTCCACTTGAGGCCGCAAACTCAGGGTCCCTCTCACATACCTAGAGCTGAGAGAAGCCTCCTCTTGAGGTGCTTGTGGTAAGGTGGTATTCCTCTGGAGTCGAAGCCAGGGACTAACCTCTCATCTCGAGTTGATTTTTGGTCCACGGAGCTCTTTCCTGTTGCTACAGTGACCTCAGGATCCCTCTAGCCTGGGAACAGTGTTCTTGGGGTTTCTCTGGAGTGCCATCAAGGAAATCAAGGCTCCTTTCATGTGTGATGTGTAAGACGGAATTGCTCTACACGCAGTGCAGGGGAATCGGGCCTCATCTCGCGGCGAGGGGAAAGTCTCATGGTTTTTCTCGAGTTGCTTCGGGAACCTGGGGTATATTCTCGAGTTACAATGGGGATGGCCCGTCCACCCACGTGTTTGTTCAGCGACGGCAGGACTCCTGCCTAGTTGCGAGGGACAACTCGGGATTCTCCTCGAGGCTTGGCAGGGCAATTGGGACGCCTCTCCAGCTGAGGCGGGAGACCAAGGGTCCCTTTCCACGTGCACAGGAAACCTGGGACTCCTATCAAGTTTCACGAGGAGTCAGGCATCGTCTCCTTTGGAGGCACTGATATCCGCATACCTCTGGAGTTTTCACAGGATGTGAGGCCTCCGGTCGCCATGAGGTGGGGAACTAGGTCTTTCTCTGTGGTCTCCACAGGGGATTCAGACATCCTTTCATCTTGGGAGATGCAAGACGAGCCTGCATTCAAGTCACTGCAGGGATATCCGGCGTTATTTCGAGTCAGGGCATCGCGGTGTCCATTCCAATTGAGGCCGCAAACTCAGGGTCCCTCTCACATACCTAGAGCTGAGAGAAGCCTCCTCTTGAGGTGCTTGTGGTAAGGTGGTATTCCTCTGGAGTCGAAGCCAGGGACTAACCTCTCATCTTGAGTTGATTTTTGGTCCACGGAGCTCTTTTGTGTTGCTACAGTGACCTCACGATCCCTCTAGCCTTGAAACAGTGTTCTTGGGGTTTCTCTGGAGAGCCATCAAGGAAATCAAGGCTCCTTTCATGTGTGATGTGCAACACGGAATTGCTCTGCATGCAGGGCAGGGGAATCAGGCCTCATCTCGCGGCGAGGGGGAAGTCTCATGGTTTTTCTCGACTTGCGGCGGGAACCTGGGGTATATTCTCGAGTTACGACGGGGATGGCCCTTCCACCCGCGTGTTTGTTCAGCGACGACAGGACTCCTGCATAGTTGCGAGGGACAACTCGGGATTCTCCTCGAGGCTTGGCAGGGCAATTGGGACGCCTCTCCAGCTGAGGCGGGAGACCAAGGGTCCCTTTCCACGTGCCACAGGGATCCTGGGACTCCTATCAAGTTTCACGAGGAGTCAGGCATCGTCTCCTTTGGAGGCACTGATCTCCGCGTACCTCTGGAGTTTTCAAAGGATGTGAGGCCTCCGGTCGCGATGAGGTGGGGAACTAGGTCTTTCTCTGTGGTCTCCACAGGGGATTCAGACATCCTTTCGTCTTGGGAGATGCAAGACGAGCCTGCATTCAAGTCACTGCAGGGATATCCGGCCTTATTTCGTGTCAGGGCATCGCGGTGTCCATTCCACTTGAGGCCGCAAAATCAGGGTCCCTCTCACAAACCTAGAGCTGAGAGAAGCCTCCTCTTGAGGTGCTTGTGGTAAGGTGGTATTCATCTGGAGTCGAAGCCAGGGACTAACCTGTCATCTCGAGTTGATTTTTGGTCCACGGAGCTCTTTCGTGTTGCTACAGTGACCTCAGGATCCCTCTAGCCTTGACACAGTGTTCTTGGGGTTTCTCTGGAGTGCCATCAAGGAAATCAAGGCTCCTTTCATGTGTGATGTGCAACACATAATTGCTCTGCATGCAGTGCATGGGAATCGTGCCTCATCTCACGGCGAGGGATATGTCTCATGGTTTTCTCGAGTTGCGGCACGAACCTGGGGTATATTCTCGAGTTACGATGGGGATGGCCCTTCCACCCACATGTTTGTTCAGCGACGTCAGGACTCCTGCCTAGTTGCGAGGGACAACTCGGGATTCTCCTCAAGGCTTGGCAGGGCAATTGGGACGCCTCTCCAGCTGAGGCGGGAGACCAAGTGTCCCTTTCCACGTGCCACAGGAATCCTGGGACTCCTATCAGGTTTCACGAGGAGTCAGGCATCGTCTCCTTTGGAGGCACTGATCTCCGCGTACCTCTGGAGTTTTCAAAGGATGTGAGGCGTCCGGTCGCGATGAGGTGGGGAACTAGGTCTTTCTCTGTGGTCTCAACAGGGGATTCAGACATTCTTTCATCTTGGGAGATGCAAGACGAGACTGCACTCAAGTCACTGCAGGGATATCCGGCCTTATTTCGCGTCAGGGCATCGCAGTGTCCATTCCACTTGAGGCCGCAAACTCAGGGTCCCTCTCACATACCTAGAGCTGCGAGAAGCCTCCTCTTGAGGTGCTTGTGGTAAGGTGGTATTCCTCTGGAGTCGAAGCCAGGGACTAACCTCTCATCTCGAGTTGATTTTTGGTCCACGGAGCTCTTTCGTGTTTCTACAGTGACCTCAGGATCCCTCTAGCCTTGAAACAGTGTTCTTGGGGTTTCGCCGGAGTGCCGTCAAGGAAATCCAGGCTCCTTTCATGTGTGATGTGCAACTCGGAATTGCTCTGCACGCAGTGCAGGGGAATCGGGCCTCATCTCTTGGCGAGGGGGAAGTCTCATGGTTTTTCTCGAGTTGCGGCGGGAACCTGGGTAATATTCTCGAGTTACGACGGGAATGGCCCTTCCACCCACATGTTTGTTCATTGACGTCAGGACCCCTGCCTAGTTGCGAGGGACAACTCGGGGTTCTCCTCAAGGCTTGGCAGGGCAATTGGGACGCCTCTCCAGCTGAGGCGGGAGACCAAGGGTCCCTTTCCACGTGCCACAGGAATCCTGGGACTCCTATCAAGATTCACGAAGAGTCAGGCATCGTCTCCTTTGGAGGCACTGATCTCCGCGTACCTCTGGAGTTTTCAAAGGATGTGAGGCCTCCGGTCGCGATGAGGTGGGGAACTAGGTCTTTCTCTGTGGTCTCCACAGGGGATTCAGACATCCTTTCATCTTGGGAGATGCAAGACGAGCCTGCATTCAAGTCACTGCAGGGATATGCGGCCTTATTTCGAGCCAGAGCATCGCGGTCTGCAATCCACTTGAGGCCGCAAACTCAGGGTCCCTCTCACATACCTAGAGCTGAGAGAAGCCTCCTCTTGACGTGCTTGTGGTAAGGTGGTATTCCTCTGGAGTCGAAGCCAGGGACTAACCTCTCATCTCGAGTTGATTTTTGGTCCACGGAGCTCTTTCGTGTTGCTACAGTGACCTCAGGATCCCTCTAGCCTTGAAACAGTGTTCTTGGGGTTTCTCTGGAGTGCCATCAAGGAAATCAAGGCTCCTTTCATGTGTGATGTGCAACACGGAATTGCTCTGCACGCAGTGCAGGGGAATCGGGCCTCATCTCGCGGCGAGGGGGAAGTCTCATGGTTTTTCTCGAGTTGCGGCGGGAACCTGGGGAATATTCTCGAGTTACGACGGGGATGGCCGTTCCACACACGTGTTTGTTAAGCGACGTCAGGACTCCTGCCTAGTTGCGAGGGACAACTCGGGATTCTCCTCGAGGCTTGGCAGGGCAATTGGGACGCCTCTCCAGCTGAGGCGGGAGACCAAGGGTCCCTTTCCACGTGCCACAGTAATCCTGGGACTCCTATCAAGTTTCACGAGGAGTCAGGCATCGTCTCCTTTGGAGGCACTGATCTCCGCGTACCTCTGGAGTTTTCAAAGGATGTGAGGCCTCCGGTCGCGATGAGGTGGGGAACTAGGTCTTTCTCTGTGGTCTCCACAGGGGATTCAGACATCCTTTCGTCTTGGGAGATGCAAGACAAGCCTGCATTCAAGTCACTGCAGGGATATCCGGCCTTATTTCGAGTCAGGGCATCGCGGTGTCCATTCCACTTGAGGCCGCAAACTCAGGGTCCCTCTCACATAGCTAGAGTTGAGAGAAGCCTCCTCTTGAGGTGCTTGTGGTAAGGTGGTATTCCTCTGGAGTCGAAGCCAGGGACTAACCTCTCATCTCGAGTTGATTTTTGGTCCACGGAGCTCTTTTGTGTTGCTACAGTGACCTCAGGATCCCTCTAGCCTTGAAACAGTGTTCTTGGGGTTTCTCTGGAGTGCCATCAAGGAAATCAAGGCTCCTTTCATGTGTGATGTGCAACACGGAATTGCTCTGCACGCAGTGCAGGGGAATCGGGCCTCATCTCGCAGCGAGGGGGAAGTCTCATGGTTTTTCTCGAGTTGCGGCGGGAACCTGGGGTATATTCTCGAGTTACAACGGGGATGGCCCTTCCACCCACGTGTTTCTTCAGCGACGTCAGGACTCCTGCCTAGTTGCGAGGGACAACTCGGGATTCTCCTCGAGGCTTGGCAGGGCAATTGGGACGCCTCTCCAGCTGAGGCGGGAGACCAAGGGTCCCTTTCCACGTGCCACAGGAATCCTGGGACTCCTATCAAGTTTCACGAGGAGTCAGGCATCGTCTCCTTTGGAGGTACTGATCTCCGCGTACCTCTGGAGTTTTCAAAGGATGTGAGGCCTCCGGTCGCGATGAGGTGGGGAACTAGGTCTTTCTCTGTGGTCTCCACAGGGGATTCAGACATCCTTTCGTCTTGGGAGATGCAAGACGAGCCTGCATTCAAGTCACTGCAGGGATGTCCGGCCTTATTTCGAGTCAGGGCATCGCGGTCTCCATTCCACTTGAGGCCGCAAAATCAGGGTCCCTCTCACATAGCTAGAGCTGAGAGAAGCCTCCTCTTGAGGTGCTTGTGGTAAGGTGGTATTCCTCTGGAGTCGAAGCCAGGGACTAACCTGTCATCTCGAGTTGATTTTTGGTCCACGGAGCTCTTTCGTGTTGCTACAGTGACCTCAGGATCCCTCTAGCCTTGACACAGTGTTCTTGGGGTTTCTCTGGAGTGCCATCAAGGAAATCAAGGCTCCTTTCATGTGTGATGTGCAACACGGAATTGCTCTGCATGCAGTGCATGGGAATCGTGCCTCATCTCACGGCGAGGGATATGTCTCATGGTTTTCTCGAGTTGCGGCACGAACCTGGGGTATATTCTCGAGTTACGATGGGGATGGCCCTTCCACCCACATGTTTGTTCAGCGACGTCAGGACTCCTGCCTAGTTGCGAGGGACAACTCGGGATTCTCCTCAAGGCTTGGCAGGGCAATTGGGACGCCTCTCCAGCTGAGGCGGGAGACCAAGGGTCCCTTTCCACGTGCCACAGGAATCCTGGGACTCCTATCAGGTTTCACGAGGAGTCAGGCATCGTCTCCTTTGGAGGCACTGATCTCCGCGTACCTCTGGAGTTTTCAAAGGATGTGAGGCGTCCGGTCGCGATGAGGTGGGGAACTAGGTCTTTCTCTGTGGTCTCCACAGGGGATTCAGACATCCTTTCATTTGGGAGATGCAAGACGAGACTGCACTCAAGTCACTGCAGGGATATCCGGCCTTATTTCGCGTCAGGGCATCGCAGTGTCCATTCCACTTGAGGCCGCAAACTCAGGGTCCCTCTCACATACCTAGAGCTGCGAGAAGCCTCCTCTTGAGGTGCTTGTGGTAAGGTGGTATTCCTCTGGAGTCGAAGCCAGGGACTAACCTCTCATCTCGAGTTGATTTTTGGTCCACGGAGCTCTTTCGTGTTTCTACAGTGACCTCAGGATCCCTCTAGCCTTGAAACAGTGTTCTTGGGGTTTCTCTGGAGTGCCGTCAAGGAAATCCAGGCTCCTTTCATGTGTGATGTGCAACACGGAATTGCTCTGCACGCAGTGCAGGGGAATCGGGCCTCATCTCTTGGCGAGGGGGAAGTCTCATGGTTTTTCTCGAGTTGCGGCGGGAACCTGGGTAATATTCTCGAGTTACGACGGGAATGGCCCTTCCACCCACATGTTTGTTCAGTGACGTCAGGACTCCTGCCTAGTTGCGAGGGACAACTCGGGATTCTCCTCAAGGCTTGGCAGGGCAATTGGGACGCCTCTCCAGCTGAGGCGGGAGACCAAGGGTCCCTTTCCACGTGCCACAGGAATCCTGGGACTCCTATCAAGATTCACGAGGAGTCAGGCATCGTCTCCTTTGGAGGCACTGATCTCCGCGTACCTCTGGAGTTTTCAAAGGATGTGAGGCCTCCGGTCGCGATGAGGTGGGGAGCTAGGTCTTTCTCTGTGGTCTCCACAGGGGATTCAGACATCCTTCCATCTTGGGAGATGCAAGACGAGCCTGCATTCAAGTCACTGCAGGCATATCCGGCCTTATTTCGAGCCAGAGCATCGCGGTCTGCAATCCACTTGAGGCCGCAAACTCAGGGCCCTCTCACATACCTAGAGCTGAGAGAAGCCTCCTCTTGACGTGCTTGTGGTAAGGTGGTATTCCTCTGGAGTCGAAGCCAGGGACTAACCTCTCATCTCGAGTTGATTTTTGGTCCACGGATCTCTTTCGTGTTGCTACAGTGACCTCAGGATCCCTCTAGCCTTGAAACAGTGTTCTTGGGGTTTCTCTGGAGTGCCATCAAGGAAATCAAGGCTCCTTTCATGTGTGATGTGCAACACGGAATTGCTCTGCACGCAGTGCAGGGGAATCGGGCCTCATCTCGCGGCGAGGGGGAAGTCTCATGGTTTTTCTCGAGTTGCGGCGGGAACCTGGGGAATATTCTCGAGTTACGACGGGGATGGCCGTTCCACACACGTGTTTGTTAAGCGACGACAGGACTCCTGCCTAGTTGCGAGGGACAACTCGGGATTCTCCTCGAGGCTTGGCAGGGCAATTGGGACGCCTCTCCAGCTGAGGCGGGAGACCAAGGGTCCCTTTTCACGTGCACAGTAATCCTGGGACTCCTATCAAGTTTCACGAGGAGTCAGGCATCGTCTCCTTTGGAGGCACTGATCTCCGCGTACCTCTGGAGTTTTCAAAGGATGTGAGGCCTCCGGTCGCGATGAGGTGGGGAACTAGCTTTTTCTCTGTGGTCTTCACAGGGGATTCAGACATCCTTTCATCTTGGGAGATGCAAGACGAGCCTGCATTCAAGTCACTGCAGGGATATCCGGCCTTATTTCGAGCCAGGGCATCGCGGTGTCCATTCCACTTGAGGCCGCAAAATCAGGGTTCCTCTCACATACCTAGAGATGAGAGAAGCCTCCTCTTGAGGTGCTTGTGGTAAGGTGGTATTCCTCTGGAGTCGAAGCCAGGGACTAACCTCTCATCTCGAGTTGATTTTTGGTCCACGGAGCTCTTTCGTGTTGCTACAGTGACCTCAGGATCCCTCAACCTTGAAACAGTGTTCTTGATGTTTCTCTGGAGTGCCATCAAGGAAATCAAGGCTCCTTTCATGTGTGATGTGCAACACGGAATTGCTCTGCAAGCAGTGCAGGGGAATCGGGCCTCATCTCTTGGCGAGGGGGAAATCTCATGGTTTTTCTCGAGTTGCGACGGGAACCTGGGATATATTCTCGAGTTACGACGGGGATGGCCCTTCCACCCACGTGTTTGTTCAGCGACGGCAGGACTCCTGCCTAGTTGCGAGGGACAAATCGGGAATCTCCTCGAGGCTTGGAAGGGCAATTGGGACGCCTCTCCAGCTGAGGCGGGAGACCAAGGGTCCCTTTCCACGTGTCACAGGGATCCTGGGACTCCTATCAAGTTTCACGAGGAGTCAGGCATCGTCTCCTTTGGAGGCACTGATCTCCGGGTACCTCTGGAGTTTTCAAAGGATGTGAGGCCTCCGGTCGCGATGAGGTGGGGAACTAGGTCTTTCTCTGTGGTCTCCACAGGGGACTCAGACATCGTTTCGTCTTGGGAGATGCAAGACGAGCCTGCATTCAAGTCACTGCAGGGATATCCGGCCTTATTTTGCGTCAGGGCATCGCAGTGTCCATTCCACTTGAGGCCGCAAAGTCAGGGTCCCTCTCACATACCTAGAGCTGAGAGAAGCCTCCTCTTGAGGTGCTTGTGGTAAGGTGGTATTCCTCTGGAGTCGAAGCCAGGGACTAACCTCTCATCTCGAGTTGATTGTTTGTCCACGGAGCTCTTTCGTGTTGCTACAGTGACCTCAGGATCCCACTAGCCTTGAAACAGTGTTCTTGGGGTTTCTCTGGAGTGCCATCAAGGAAATCAGGGCTCCTTTCATGTGTGATATGCAACACGGAATTGCTGTGCACGCAGTGCAGGGGAATCGGGCCTCATCTCGCGGCGAGGGGAAAGTCTCATGGTTTATCTCGAGTTGCGGCGGGAACCTGGGTTATATTCTCGAGTTACGACGGGTATGGCCCTTCCACACACGTGTTTGTTCAGCGACGGCAGCACTCCTGCCTAGTTGCGAGGGACAACTCGGGATTCTCCTCGAGGCTTGGCAGGGCAATTGGGACGTCTCTCCAGCTGAGGCGGGAGACCAAGGGTCCCTTTCCACGTGCCACAGGAATCCTGGGACTCCTATAAAGTTTCACGAGGAGTCAGGCATCGTCTCCTTTGGAGGCACTGATCTCCGCGTACGTCCTGAGTTTTCAAGGGATGTGAGGCCTCCGGTCGCGATGACGTGGGGAACTAGGTCTTTCTCTGTGGTCTCCACAGGGGATTCAGACATCCTTTCGTCTTGAGAGATGCAAGACGAGCCTGCATTCAAGTCACTGCAGGGATATCCGGCCTTATTTCGAGTCAGGGCATCGCGGTGTCCATTCCACTTGAGGCCGCAAACTCAGGGTCCCTCTCACATAGCTAGAGCTGAGAGAAGCCTCCTCTTGAGGCGCTTGTGGTAAGGTGGTATTCCTCTGGAGTCGAAGCCAGGGACTAACCTCTCATCTCGAGTTGATTTTTGGTCCACGGAGCTCTTTCGTGTTGCTACAGTGACCTCGGGATCCCTCTAACCTTGAAACAGTGTTCTTAGGGTTTCTCTGGAGTGCCATCAAGGAAATCAAGGCTCCTTTCATGTGTGATGTGCAACACGGAATTGCTCTGCACGCAGTGCAGGGGAATCGGGCCTCATTTCGCGGCGAGGGGGAAGTCTCATGGTTTTTCTCGAGTTGCGGCGGGAACCTGGGGTATATTAACGAGTTACGACGGGGATGGCCCTTCCACACACGTGTTTCTTCAGCGACGTCAGGACTCCTGCCTAGTTGTGAGGGACAACTCGGGATTCTCCTCGAGGTTTGGCAGGGCAATTGGGACGCCTCTCCAGCTGAGGCGAGAGACCAAGAGTCCCTTTCCACGTGCCACAGGAATCCTGGGACTCCTATCAAGTTTCACGAGGAGTCAGGCATCGTCTCCTTTGGAGGCACTGATCTGCGCCTACCTCTGTAGTTTTCAAAGGATGTGAGGTCTCCGGTCGCCATGAGGTGGGGAACTAGGTCTTTCTCTGTGGTCTCCACAGGGGATTCAGACATCCTTTAATCTTGGGAGATGCAAGATGAGCCTGCATTCAAGTCACTGCAGGGATATCCGGCCTTATTTCGCGTCAGGGCATCGCAGTGTCCATTCCACTTGAGGCCGCAAACTCAGGGTCCCTCTCACAAACCTAGAGCTGAGGAAGCCTCCTCTTGAGGTGCTTGTGGTAAGGTGGTATTCCTCTGGAGTCGAAGCCAGGGACTAACCTGTCATCTCGAGTTGATTTTTGGTCCACGGAGCTCTTTCGTGTTGCTACAGTGACCTCAGGATCCCTCTAGCCTTGACACAGTGTTCTTGGGGTTTCTCTGGAGTGCCATCAAGGAAATCAAGGCTCCTTTCATGTGTGATGTGCAACACGGAATTGCTCTGCATGCAGTGCATGGGAATCATGCCTCATCTCACGGCGAGGGATATGTCTCATGGTTTTTCTCGAGTTGCGGCGGGAACCTGGGTAATATTCTCGAGTTACGACGGGAATGGCCCTTCCACCCACATGTTTGTTCAGCGACGTCAGGACTCCTGCCTAGTTGCCAGGGACAACTCGGGATTCTCCTCAAGGCTTGGCAGGGCAATTGGGACGCCTCTCCAGCTGAGGCGGTAGACCAAGGGTCCCTTTCCACGTGCCACAGGAATCCTGGGTCTCCTATCAAGTTTCACGAGGAGTCAGGCATCGTCTCCTTTGGAGGCACTGATCTCCGCGTACCTCTGGAGTTTTCAAAGGATGTGAGGCCTCCGGTCGCGATGAGGTGGGGAACTAGGTCTTTCTCTGTGGTCTCCACAGGGGATTCAGACATCCTTTCATCTTGGGAGATGCAAGACGAGCCTGCATTCAAATCACTGCAGGGATATGCGGCCTTATTTCGAGCCAGAGCATCGCGGTCTGCAATCCACTTGAGGCCGTAAACTCAGGGTCCCTCTCACATACCTCGAGCTGAGAGAAGCCTCCTCTTGAGGTGCTTGTGGTAAGGTGGTATTCCTCTGGAGTCGAAGCCAGGGACTAACCTCTCATCTCGAGTTGATTTTTGGTCCACGGAGCTCTTTTGTGTTGCTACAGTGACCTCAGGATCCCTCTAGCCTTGAAACAGTGTTCTTGGGGTTTCTCTGGAGTGCCATCAAGGAAATCAAGGCTCCTTTCATGTGTGATGTGCAACACGGAATTGCTCTGCACGCAGTGCAGGGGAATCGGGCCTCATCTCTTGGCGAGGGGGAAGTCTCATGGTTTTTCTCGAGTTGCGGCGGGAACCTGGGGTATATTCTCGAGTTACAACGGGGATGGCCCTTCCAACCACGTGTTTCTTCAGCGACGTCAGGACTCCTGCCTAGTTGCGAGGGACAACTCGGGATTCTCCTCGAGGCTTGGCAGGGCAATTGGGACGCCTCTCCAGCTGAGGCGGGAGACCAAGGGACCCTTTCCACTTGCCACAGGAATCCTGGGACTCCTATCAAGTTTCACGAGGAGGCAGGTATCGTCTCCTTTGGAGGCACTGATCTCCGCGTACCTCTGGAGTTTTCAAAGGATGTGATGCCTCCGGTCGCGATGAGGTGGGGAACTAGGTCTTTCTCTGTGGTCTCCACAGGGGATTCAGACATCCTTTCGTCTTGGGAGATGCAAGACGAGCCTGCATTCAAGTCACTGCAGGGATATCCGGCCTTATTTCGAGTCAGGGCATCGCAGTGTCCATTCCACTTGAGGCCGCAATCTCAGGGTCCCTCTCACATACCTAGAGCTGAGAGAAGCCTCCTCTTGAGGTGCTTGTGGTGAGGTGGTATTCCTCTGGAGTCGAAGCCAGGGACTAACCTCTCATCTCGAGTTGATTTTTGGTCCACGGAGCTCTTTCGTGTTGCTACAGTGACCTCAGGATCCCTCTAGCCTTGAAACAGTGCTCTTGGGGTTTCGTTGGAGTGCCGTCAAGGAAATCAAGGCTCCTTTCATGTGTGATTTGCAACACGGAATTGCTCTGCACGCAGTGCAGGGGAATCGGGCCTCATCTCGCGGCGAGGGGGAAGTCTCATGGTTTTTCTCGAGTTGCGGCGGGAACCTGGGGTATATTCTCGAAGTACGACGGGGATGGCCCTTCCAAGCACGTGTTAGTTCAGCGACGGCAGGACTCCTGCCTAGTTGCGAGGGACAACTCGGGATTCTCCTCGAGGCTTAGCAGGGAAATTGGGACGCCTCTCCAGCTGAGGCGGGAGACCAAGGGTCCCTTTCCACGTGCCACAGGAATCCTGGGACTCCTATCAAGTTTCACGAGGAGTCAGGCATCGTCTCCTTTGGAGGCACTGATCTCCGCGTACCTCTGGAGTTTTCAAAGGATGTGAGGCCTCCGGTCGCGATGAGGTGGGGAACTAGGTCTTTCTCTGTGGTCTCCCAGGGGATTCAGACATCCTTTCGTCTTGGGAGATGCAAGACGAGCCTGCATTCAAGTCACTGCAGGGATATCCGGCCTTATTTCGCGTCAGGGCATCGCGGTGTCCATTCCACTTGAGGCCGCAAACTCAGGGTCCCTCTCACATACCTAGAGCTGAGAGAAGCCTCCTCTTGAGGTGCTTGTGGTGAGGTGGTATTCCTCTGGAGTCGAAGCCAGGGACTAACCTCTCATTTCGAGTTGATTTTTGGCCCACGGAGCTCTTTCGTGTTTCTACAGTGACCTCTGGATCCCTCTAGCCTTGAAACAGTGTTCTTGGGGTTTCGCCGGAGTGCCGTCAAGGAAATCCAGGCTCCTTTCATGTGTGATGTGCAACACGGATTTGCTCTGCACGCAGTGCAGGGGAATCGGGCCTCATCTCTCGGCGAGGGGGAAGTCTCATGGTTTTTCTCGAGTTGCGGCGGGAACCTGGGTAATATTCTCGAGTTACGACGGGAATGGCCCTTCCACCCACATGTTTGTTCAGCGACGTCAGGACTCCTGCCTAGTTGCCAGGGACAACTCGGGATTCTCCTCAAGGCTTGGCAGGGCAATTGGGACGCCTCTCCAGCTGAGGCGGTAGACCAAGGGTCCCTTTCCACGTGCCACAGGAATCCTGGGTCTCCTATCAAGTTTCACGAGGAGTCAGGCATCGTCTCCTTTGGAGGCACTGATCTCCGCGTACCTCTGGAGTTTTCAAAGGATGTGAGGCCTCCGGTCGCGATGAGGTGGGGAACTAGGTCTTTCTCTGTGGTCTCCACAGGGGATTCAGACATCCTTTCATCTTGGGAGATGCAAGACGAGCCTGCATTCAAATCACTGCAGGGATATGCGGCCTTATTTCGAGCCAGAGCATCGCGGTCTGCAATCCACTTGAGGCCGTAAACTCAGGGTCCCTCTCACATACCTAGAGCTGAGAGAAGCCTCCTCTTGAGGTGCTTGTGGTAAGGTGGTATTCCTCTGGAGTCGAAGCCAGGGAATAACCTCTCATCTCGAGTTGATTTTTGGTCCACGGAGCTCTTTTGTGTTGCTACAGTGACCTCAGGATCCCTCTAGCCTTGAAACAGTGTTCTTGGGGTTTCTCTGGAGTGCCATCAAGGAAATCAAGGCTCCTTTCATGTGTGATGTGCAACACGGAATTGCTCTGCACGCAGTGCAGGGGAATCGGGCCTCATCTCTTGGCGAGGGGGAAGTCTCATGGTTTTTCTCGAGTTGCGGCGGGAACCTGGGGTATATTCTCGAGTTACAACGGGGATGGCCCTTCCAACCACGTGTTTCTTCAGCGACGTCAGGACTCCTGCCTAGTTGCGAGGGACAACTCGGGATTCTCCTCGAGGCTTGGCAGGGCAATTGGGACGCCTCTCCAGCTGAGGCGGGAGACCAAGGGTCCCTTTCCACGTGCCACAGGAATCCTGGGACTCCTATCAAGTTTCACGAGGAGGCAGGTATCGTCTCCTTTGGAGGCACTGATCTCCGCGTACCTCTGGAGTTTTCAAAGGATGTGAGGCCTCCGGTCGCGATGAGGTGGGGAACTAGGTCTTTCTCTGTGGTCTCCACAGGGGATTCAGACATCCTTTCGTCTTGGGAGATGCAAGACAAGCCTGCATTCAAGTCACTGCAGGGATATCCGGCCTTATTTCGAGTCAGGGCATCGCAGTGTCCATTCCACTTGAGGCCGCAATCTCAGGGTCCCTCTCACATACCTAGAGCTGAGAGAAGCCTCCTCTTGAGGTGCTTGTGGTGAGGTGGTATTCCTCTGGAGTCGAAGCCAGGGACTAACCTCTCATCTCGAGTTGATTTTTGGTCCACGGAGCTCTTTCGTGTTGCTACAGTGACCTCAGGATCCCTCTAGCCTTGAAACAGTGCTCTTGGGGTTTCGTTGGAGTGCCGTCAAGGAAATCAAGGCTCCTTTCATGTGTGATTTGCAACACGGAATTGCTCTGCACGCAGTGCAGGGGAATCGGGCCTCATCTCGCGGCGAGGGGGAAGTCTCATGGTTTTTCTCGAGTTGCAGCGGGAACCTGGGGTATATTCTCGAAGTACGACGGGGATGGCCCTTCCAAGCACGTGTTCGTTCAGCGACGGCAGGACTCCTGCCTAGTTGCGAGGGACAACTCGGGATTCTCCTCGAGGCTTAGCAGGGAAATTGGGACGCCTCTCCAGCTGAGGCGGGAGACCAAGGGTCCCTTTCCACGTGCCACAGGAATCCTGGGACTCCTATCAAGTTTCACGAGGAGTCAGGCATCGTCTCCTTTGGAGGCACTGATCTCCGCGTACCTCTGGAGTTTTCGAAGGATGTGAGGCCTCCGGTCGCGATGAGGTGGGGAACTAGGTCTTTCTCTGTGGTCTCCACAGAGGATTCAGACATCCTTTCGTCTTGGGAGATGCAAGACGAGCCTGCATTCAAGTCACTGCAGGGATATCCGGCCTTATTTCGCGTCAGGGCATCGCGGTGTCCATTCCACTTGAGGCCGCAAACTCAGGGTCCCTCTCACATACCTAGAGCTGAGAGAAGCCTCCTCTTGAGGTGCTTGTGCTAAGGTGGTATTCCTCTGGAGTCGAAGCCAGGGACTAACCTCTCATCTCGAGTTGATTTTTGGTCCACGGAGCTCTTCCATGTTGCTACAGTGACCTCAGGATCCCTCTAGCCTTGAAACAGTGTTCTTGGGGTTTCTCTGGAGTGCCACCAAGGAAATCAAGGCTCCTTTCATGTGTGATGTGCAACACGGAATTGCTCTGCACGCAGTGCCGGGGAATCGGGCCTCATATCGCGGCCAGGGGGAAGTCTCATGGTTTTTCTCGAGTTGCGGCGGGAACCTGGGGTATATTCTCGAGTTACGACGGGGATGGCCCTTCCAACCACGTGTTTGTTCAGCGACGTCAGGACTCCTTCCTAGTTGCGAGGGAGAACTTGGGATTCTCCTCGAGGCTTGGCAGGGCAATTTGGACGCCTCTCCAGCTGAGGCGGGAGACCAAGGGTCCCTTCCACGTGCACAGGAATCCTGGGACTCATATCAAGTTTCAAGAGGAGTCAGGCATCGTCTCCTTTGGAGGCACTGATCTCCGCGTACCTCTGAAGTTTTCAAAGGATGTGAGGCCTCCGTTCGCGAAGAGGTGAGGAAGTAGGTCTTTCTCTGTAGTCTCCACAGGGGATTCAGACATCCTTTCGTCTTGGGAGATGCAAGACGAGCCTGCATTCAAGTCACTGCAGGGATATCCGGCCTTATTTCGAGTCAGGGCATCGCGGTGTCCATTCCACTTGAGGCCGCAAACTCAGGGTCCCTCTCACATACCTCGAGCTGAGAGAAGCCTCCTCTTGAGGTGCTTGTGGTAAGGTGGTATTCCTCTGGAGTCGAAGCCAGGGACTAACCTCTCATCTCGAGTTGATTTTTGGTCCACGGAGCTCTTTCGTGTGGCTACAGTGACCTCAGGATCCCTCTAGCCTTGAAACAGTGTTCTTGTGGTTTCTCTGGAGTGCCATCAAGGAAATCAAGGCTCCTTTCACGTGTGATGTGCAACACGGAATTGCTCTGCACGCAGTGCAGGGGAATCGGGCCTCATCTCGCGGCGAGGGGGAAGTCTCATGGTTTTTCTCGAGTTGCGGCGGGAACCTGGGGTATATTCTCGAGTTACGACGGGGATGGCCCTTCCACACACGTGTTTGTTCAGCGACGTCAGGACTCCTGCCTAGTTGCGAGGGACAACTCGGGATTCTCCTCGAGGCTTGGCAGGGCAATTGGGACGCCTCTCCAGCTGAGGCGGGAGACCAAGGGTCCCTTTTCACGTGCACAGGAATCCTGGGACTCCTATCAAGTTTCACGAGGAGTCAGGCATCGTCTCCTTTGGAGGCACTGATCTCCGCGTACCTCTGGAGTTTTCAAAGGATGTGAGGCCTCCGGTCGCGATGAGGTGGGAAACTAGGTCTTTCTCTCTGGTCTTCACAGGGGATTCAGACATCCTTTCGTCTTGGGAGATGCAAGACGAGCCTGCATTCAAGTCACTGCAGGGATATCCGGCCTTATTTCGAGTCAGGGCATCGCGGTGTCCATTCCACTTGAGGCCGCAAACTCAGGGTCCCTCTCACATACATAGAGCTGAGAGAAGCCTCCTCTTGAGGTGCTTGTGGTAAGGTGGTATTCCTCTGGAGTCGAAGCCAGGGACTAACCTCTCATCTCGAGTTGATTTTTGGTCCACGGAGCTCTTTCGTGTTGCTACAGTGACCTCAGGATCCCTCTAGCCTTGAAACAGTGTTCTTGGGGTTTCTCTGGAGTGCCATCAAGGAAATCAAGGCTCCTTTCATGTGTGATGTGCAACACGGAATTGCTCTGCACGCAGTGCAGGGGAATCGGGCCTCATCTCGCGGCGAGGGGGAAGTCTCATGGTTTCTCTCGAGTTGCGGCGGGAACCTGGGGTATATTCTCGAGTTACGACGGGGATGGCCCTTCCACCCACGTGTTTGTTCAGCGAAGTCAGGACTCCTGCCTAGTTTCGAGGGACAACTCGGGATTCTCCTCGAGGCTTGGCAGGGCAATTGGGACACCTCTCCAGTTGAGCCGGGAGACCAAGGGTCCCTTCCCACGTGCCACAGGAATCCTGGGACTCCTATCAAGTTTCACGAGGAGTCAGGCATCGTCTCCTTTGGAGGCACTGATCTCCGCGTACCTCTGGAGTTTTCAAGGGATGTGAGGCCTCCGGTCGCGATGAGCTGGGGAACTAGGTCTTTCTCTGTGGTCTCCACAGGGGATTCAGACATCCTTTCGTCTTGGGAGATGCAAGACGAGCCTGCATTCAAGTCACTGCAGGGATATCCGGCCTTATTTCGCGTCAGGGCATCGCGGTGTCCATTCCACTTGAGGCCGCAAACTCAGGGTCCCTCTCACATAGCTAGAGCTGAGAGAAGCCTCCTCTTGAGGTGCTTGTGGTAAGGTGGTATTCCTCTGGAGTCGAAGCCAGGGACTAACCTCTCATCTCGAGTTGATTTTTGGTCCACGGAGCTCTTTCGTGTTGCTACAGTGACCTCAGGATCCCTCTAGCCTTGAAACAGTGTTCTTGGGGTTTCGCTGGAGTGCCGTCAAGGAAATCAAGGCTCCTTTCATGTGTGATGTGCAACACGGAATTGCTCTGCACGCAGTGCAGGGGAATCAGGCCTCATCTCGCTTCGAGGGGGAAGTCTCATGGTTTTTCTCGAGTTGCAGCGGGAACCTGTGGTATATTCTCGAAGTACGACGGGGATGGCCCTTCCAAGCACGTGTTTGTTCAGCGACGTCAGGACTCCTGCCTAGTTGCGAGGGACAACTCGGGATTCTCCTCGAGGCTTGGCAGGGCAATTGGGACGCCTCTCCAGCTGAGGCGGGAGACCAAGGGTCCCTTTTCACGTGCCACAAGAATCCTGGGACTCCTATCAAGTTTCACGAGGAGTCAGGAATCGTCTCCTTTGGAGGCACTGATCTCCGCGTACCTCTGGAGTTTTCAAAGGATGTGAGGCCTCCGGTCGCGATGAGGTGGGGAACTAGGTCTTTCTCTGTGGTCTCCACAGAGAATTCAGACATCCTTTCGTCTTGGGAGATGCCAGACGAGCCTGCATTCAAGTCACTGCAGGGATATCCGGCCTTATTTTGAGCCAGGGCATCGCGGTGTCCATTCCACTTGAGGCCGCAAACTCAGGGTCCCTCTCACATACCTAGAGCTGAGAGAAGCCTCTTCTTGAGGTGCTTGTGGTAAGGTGGTATTCCTCTGGAGTCGAAGCCAGGGACTAACCTCTCATCTCGAGTTGATTTTTGGTCCACGGAGCTCTTTCGTGTTGCTACAGTGACCTCAGGATCCCTCTAGCCTTGAAACAGTGTTCTTGGGGTTTCGCTGGAGTGCCGTCAAGGAAATCAAGGCTCCTTTCATGTGTGATGTGCAAGACGGAATTGCTCTGCACGCAGTGCAGGGGAATCGGGCCTCATCTCGCGGTGAGGGGGAAGTCTCATGGTTTTTCTCGAGTTGCGGCGGGAACCTGTGGTATATTCTCGAAGTACGACGAGGATGGCCCTTCCAACCACGTGTTTGTTCAGCGACGTCAGGACTCCTGCCTAGTTGTGAGGGACAACTCGGGATTCTCCTCGAGTCTTGGCAGGGCAATTGGGACGCCTCTCCAGCTGAGGCGGGAGACCAAGGGTCCCTTTCCACGTGCCACAGGAATCCTGGGACTCCTATCAAGTTTCACGAGGAGTCAGGCATCGTCTCCTTTGGAGGCACTGATCTCCGCGTACCTCTGGAGTTTTCAAAGGATGTGAGGCCTCCGGTCGCCATAAGGTGGGGAACTAGGCCTTTCTCTGTGGTCTCCACAGGGGATTCAGACATCCTTTCGTCTTGGGAGATGGAAGACGAGCCTGCATTCAAGTCACTGCAGGGATATCCGGACTTATTTCGAGTCAGGGCATCGCGGTGTCCATTCCACTTGAGGCCGCAAACTCAGGGTCCCTCTCACATACCTAGAGCTGAGAGAAGCCTCCTCTTGAGGTGCTTGTGGTGAGGTGCTATTCCTCTAGAGACGAAGCCAGGGACTAACCTCTCATCTCGAGTTGATTTTTGGTCCACGGAGCTCTTTCGTGTTGCTACAGTGACGTCAGGATCCCTCTAGCCTTGAAACAGTGTTCTTGGGGTTTCTCTGGAGTGCCATCAAGGAAATCAAGGCTCCTTTCATGTGTGATGTGCAACACGGAATTGCTCTGCACGCAGTGCAGGGGAATCGGTCTCATCTCGCGGCGAGGGGGAAGTCTCATGGTTTTTCTCGAGTTGCGGCGGGAACCTGGGGTATATTCTCGAGTTACGACGGGGATGGCCCTTCCACACACGTGTTTCTTCAGCGACGTCAGGACTCCTGCATAGTTGCGAGGGACAACTCGGGATTCTCCTCCAGGCTTAGCAGGGAAATTGGGACGCCTCTCCAGCTGAGGCGGGAGACCAAGGGTCCCTTTCCACGTGCCACAGGAATTCTGGGACTCCTATCAAGTTTCACGAGGAGTCAGGCATCGTCTCCTTTGGAGGCACTGATCTCCGCGTACCTCTGGAGTTTTCAAAGGATGTGAGGCCTCCGGTCGCGATGAGGTGGGGAACTAGGTCTTTCTCTGTGGTCTCCACAGGGGATTCAGACATCCTTTCGTCTTGGGAGATGCAAGACGAGCCTGCATTCAAGTCACTGCAGGGATATCCGGCCTTATTTCGCGTCAGGGCATCGCGGTGTCCATTCCACTTGAGGCCGCAAACTCAGGGTCCCTCTCACATACGTAGAGCTGAGAGAAGCCTCCTCTTGAGGTGCTTGTGGTGAGGTGGTATTCCTCTGGAGTCGAAGCCGGGGACCAACCTCTCATCTCGAGTTGATTTTTGGTCCACGGACCTCTTTCGTGTTGCTACAGTGACCTCAGGATCCCTCTAGCCTTGAAACAGTGCTCTTGGGGTTTCGCTGGAGTGCCATGAAGGAAATCAAGGCTCCTTTCATGTGTGATGTGCAAGACGGAATTGCTCTGCACGCAGTGCAGGGGAATCGGGCCTCATCTCGCGGCGAGGGGGAAGTCTCATGGTTTTTCTCGAGTTGCGGCGGGAACCTGGGGTATATTCTCGAAGTACGACGGGTATGGCCCTTCCACCCACGTGTTTGTTCAGCGACGTCAGGACTCCTGCCTAGTTGCCAGGGACAACTCGGGGTTCTCCTCGAGGCTTGGCAGATCAATTGGGACGCCTCTCCAGCTGAGGCGGGAGACCAAGGGTCCCTTTCCACGTGCCACAGGAATCCTGGGACTCGTATCAAGTTTCACGAGGAGTCAGGCATCGTCTCCTTTGGAGGCACTGATCTCCGCGTACCTCTGGAGTTTTCAAAGGATGTGAGGCCTCCGGTCGCGATGAGGTGGGGAACTAGGTCTTTCTCTGTAGTCTCCACAGGGGATTCAGACATCCTTTCATCTTGGGAGATGCAAGACGAGCCTGCATTCAAGTCACTGCAGGGATATCCGGCCTTATTTTGAGCCAGGGCATCGCGGTGTCCATTCCACTTGAGGCCGCAAACTCAGGGTCCCTCTCACATACCTAGAGCTGAGAGAAGCCTCCTCTTGAGGTGCTTGTGGTAAGGTGGTATTCCTCTGGAGTCGAAGCCAGGGACTAACCTCTCATCTCGAGTTGATTTTTGCTCCACGGAGCTCTTTCGTGTTGCTACAGTGACCTCAGGATCCCTCTAGCCTTGAAACAGTGTTCTTGGGGTTTCTCTGGAGTGCCGTCAAGGAAATCAAGGCTCCTTTCATGTGTGATGTGCAACACGGAATTGCTCTGCATGCAGTGCAGGGGAATCGGGCCTCATCTCTTGGCGAGGGGGAAGTCTCATGGTTTTTCTCGAGTTGCGGCGGGAACCTGGGGTATATTCTCGAGTTACGACGGGGATGGCCCTTCCACACACGTGTTTGTTCAGCGACGTCAGGACTCCTGCCTAGTTGCGAGGGACAACTCGGGATTCTCCTCGAGGCTTGGCAGGGCAATTGGGATGCCTCTCCAGCTGAGGCGGGAGACCAAGGGTCCCTTTCCACGTGCCACAGGAATCCTGGGACTTCTATCAAGTTTCACGAGGAGTCAGGCATCGTCTCCTTTGGAGGCACTGATCTCCGCGTACCTCTGGAGTTTTCAAAGGATGTGAGGCCTCCGGTCGCGATGAGGTTGGGAACTAGGTCTTTCTCTGTGGTCTCCACAGGGGATTCAGACATCCTTTCGTCTTGGGAGATGCAAGACGAGCCTGCATTCAAGTCACTGCAGGGATATCCGGCCTTATTTTGAGCCAGGGCATCGCGGTGTCCATTCCACTTGAGGCCGCAAACTCAGGGTCCCTCTCACATACCTAGAGCTGAGAGAAGCCTCCTCTTGAGGTGCTAGTGGTAAGGTGGTATTCCTCTGGAGTCGAAGCCAGGGACTAACCTCTCATCTCGAGTTGATTTTTGGTCCACGGAGCTCTGTCGCGTTGCTACAGTGAACTCAGAATCCCTCTAGCCTTGAAACAGTGTTCTTGGGGTTTGTCTGGAGTGCCATCAAGGAAGTCAAGTCTCCTTTCATGTGTGATGTGCAACACGGAATTGCTCTGCACGCACTGCAGGGGAATCGGGCCTCATCTCGCGGCGAGGGGGAAGTCTCACTGTTTTTCTCGAGTTGCGGCGGGAACCTGGGGTATATTCTCGAGTTACGACGGGGATGGCCCTTCCTCCCACGTGTTTCTTCAGCGACGTCAGGACTCCTGCCTAGTTGCGAGGGACAACTCGGGATTCTCCTCGAGGCTTGGCAGGGCAATTGGGCCGACTCTCCACCTGAGGAGGGAGACCAAGGTTCCCTTTCCACGTGCCACAGTAATCCTGGGACTCCTATCAAGTTTCACGAGGAGTCAGGAATCGTCTCCTTTGGAGGCACTGAACTCCGCGTACCTCTGGAGTTTTCAAAGGATGTGAGGCCGCCGGTCGCGATGAGGTGGGGAACTAGGTCTTTCTCTGTGGTCTCCACACGTGATTCAGACATCCTTCCGTCATGGGAGATGCAAGACGAGCCTGCATTCAAGTCACTGCAGGGACATCCGGAATTATTTCGAGCCAGGGCATCGCGGTGTCCATTCCACTTGAGGCCGCAAAATCAGGGTCCCTCTCACATACCTAGAGCTGAGAGAAGCCTCCTCTTGAGGTGCTTGTGGTAAGGTGGTATTCATCTGGAGTCGAAGCCAGGGACTAACCTCTCATCTCGAGTTGATTTTTGGTCCACGGAGCTCTTTCGTGTTGCTACAGTGACCTCAGGATCCCTCTAGCCTTGAAACAGTGTTCTTGGGGTTTCTCTGGAGTGCCATCAAGGAAATCAGGGCTCCTTTCATGTGTGATGTGCAACACGGAATTGCTCTGCACGCAGTGCAGGTGAATCAGGCCTCATCTCGCGGCGAGGGGGAAGTCTCATGGTTTTTCTCGAGTTGCGGCGGGAACCTGGGGTATATTCTCGAGTTACGACGGGGATGGCCCTTCCACACACGTGTTTGTTCAGCGACGTCAGGACTCTTGCCTAGTTGCGAGAGACAACTCGGGATTTTCCTCGAGGCTTGGCAGCGCAATTGGGACGCCTCTCCAGCTGAGGCGGGAGACCAAGGGTCCCTTTCCACGTGCCACAGGAATCCTGGGACTCCTATCAAGTTTCACGAGGAGTCAGGCATCGTCTCCTTTGGAGGCACTGATCTCCGCGTCCCTCTGGAGTTTTCAAAGGATGTGAGGTCTCCGGTCGCGATGAGGTGGGGAACTAGGTCTTTCTCTGTGGTCTCCCCGGGGGATTCAGACATCCTTTCGTCTTGGGAGATGCAAGCCGAGCCTGCATTCAAGTCACTGCAGGGATATCCGGCCTTATTTCGAGTCAGGGCATCGCGGTGTCCATTCCACTTGAGGCCGCAAACTCAGGGTCCCTCTCGCATACCTAGAGCTGATAGAAGCCTCCTCTTGAGGTGCTTGTGGTAAGGTGGTATTCCTCTGAAGTCGAAGCCAGGGACTAACCTCTCATTTCGAGTTGATTTTTGGTCCACGGAGCTCTTTCTTGTTACTACAGTGACATCAGGATCCCTCTAGCCTTGAAACAGTGTTCTTGGGCTTTCTCTGGAGTGCCATCAAGGATATCAAGGCTCCTTTCATGTGTGATGTGCAACACGGAATTGCTCTGCACGCAGTGCTGGGGAATCGGGCCTCATCTCGCGGGGAGGGGGAAGTCTCATGGTTTTTCTCGAGTTGCGGCGGGAACCTGGGGTATATTCTCGAGTTACGACGGGGATGGCCCTTCCACACACGTGTTTGTTCAGCGACGTCAGGACTCCTGCCTAGTTGCGAGGGACAGCTCGGGATTCTCCTCGAGGCTTGGCAGGGCAATTGGGACGCCTCTCCAGCTGAGGCGGGAGACCAAGGGTCCCTTTCCACGTGCCACAGGAATCCTGGAACTCCTATCAAGTTTCACGAGGAGTCAGGCATCGTCTACTTTGGAGGCACTGATCTCCGCGCACCTCTGGAGTTTTCAAAGGATGTGAGGCCTCCGGTCGCGATGAGGTGGGGAACTAGGTCTTTCTCTGTGGTTTCTACACGGGATTCAGACATCCTTTCGTCTTCGGAGATGCAAGACAAGCCTGCATTCAAGTCACTGCAGGGATATAAGGCCTTATTTCAAGTCAAGGCATCGCGGTGTCCATTCCACTTGAGGCCGCAACTCAGGGTCCCTCTCACATACCTAGAGTTGAGAGAAGCCTCCTCTTGAGGTGCTTGTGGTAAGGTGGTATTACTCTGGAGTAGAAGCCAGGGACTAACCTCTCATCTCGAGTCGATTTGGGGTCCACGGAGCTCCTTCGTTTTGCTACAGTGACCTCAGGATCCCTCTAGCCTTGAAACAGTGTTCTTGGGGTTTCTCGGGAGTGCCATCAAGGAAATCAAGGCTCCTTTCATGTTTGATGTGCCACACGGAATTGCTCTGCACGCAGTGTAAGGGAATCGGGCCTCATCTCGCGGCGAGGGGGAAGTCTCATGGTTTTTCTCGAGTTGCGGCGGGAACCTGGGGTATATTCTAGAGTTACGATGGGGATGGACCTCCAACCACGTGTTTGTTCAGCGACGTCAGGACTCCTGCCTAGTTTCGAGGGACAACTCGGGATTCTCCTCGAGGCTTGGCAGGGCAATTGGGACGCCTCTCCAGCTGAGGCGGGAGACCAAGGGTCCCTTTCCACGTGCCACAGGAATCCTGGGACTCCTATCAAGTTTCAGAGGAGTCAAGTATCGTCTCCTTTGGAGGCACTGATCTCCGCGTACTTCTGGAGTTTTCAAAGGATGTGAGGCCTCCGGTCGGGATGAGGTGTAGAACTAGGTCTTTCTCTGTGGTCTCCACAGGGGATTCAGACATCCTTTCGTCTTGTGAGATGCAAGACGAGCCTGCATTCAAGTCACTGCAGGGATATCCGGCCTTATTTCGCGTCAGGGCATAGCGGTGTCCATTCCACTTGAGGCTGCAAACTCAGGGTCCCTCTCACATACCTAGAGCTGAGAGAAGCCTCCTCTTGAGGTGCTTGTGGTAAAGTGGTATACGTCTGATGTCGAAGCCAGGGACTAACCCCTCATCTCGAGTTGATTTTTGGTCCACGGAGTTCTTTCGTGTTGCTACAGTGACCTCAGGATCCCTCTAGCCTTGAAACAGTGTTCTTGGGGTTTCTCTGGAGTGCCATCAAGGAAATCAAGGCTCCTTTCATGTGTGATGTGCAACACGGAATTGCTCTGCAAGCAGTGCAGGGGAATCGGGCCTCATCTCGCGGCGAGGGGGAAGTCTCATGGTTTTTCTCGAGTTGCGGCGGGAACCTGGGGTATATTCTCGAGTTACAACGGGGATGGCCCTTCTACACACGTGTTTGTTCAGCGATGGCAGGACTCCTGCCTAGTTGCGAGGGACAACTCGGGATTCTCCTCGAGGCTTGGCAGGGCAATTGGGACGCCTCTCCAGCTGAGGCGGGAGACCAAGGGTCCCTTTCCACGTGCCACAGGAATCCTGGGACTCCTATCAAGTTTCACGAGGAGTCAGGCATCGTCTCCTTTGGAGGCACTGATCTCCGCGTCCCTCTGGAGTTTTCAAAGGATGTGAGGTCTCCGGTCGCGATGAGGTGGGGAACTAGGTCTTTCTCTGTGGTCTCCCCGGGGGATTCAGACATCCTTTCTTCTTGGGAGATGCAAGCCGAGCCTGCATTCAAGTCACTGCAGGGATATCCGGCGTTATTTCGAGTCAGGGCATCGCGGTTTCCATTCCACTTGAGTCCGCAAACTCAGGGTCCCTCTCACATACCTAGAGCTGATAGAAGCCTCCTCTTGAGGTGCTTGTGGTAAGGTGGTATTCCTCTGGAGTCGAAGCCAGGGACTAACCTCTCATCTCGAGTTGATTTGTGGTCCACGGAGCTCTTTCTTGTTGCTACAGTGACATCAGGATCCCTCTAGCCTTGAAACAGTGTCTTGGGCTTTCTCTGGAGTGCCATCAAGGATATCAAGGCTCCTTTCATGTGTGATGTGCAACACGGCATTGCTCTGCACAGAGTGCTGGGGAATCGGGCCTCATCTCGCGGCGAGGGGGAAGTCTCATGGTTTTTCTCGAGTTATGGCGGGAACCTGGGCTATATTCTCAAGTTACGACGGGGATGGCCCTTCCACCCACGTGTTTGTTCAGCGACGTCAGGACTCCTGCCTAGTTGTGAGGGACATCTTGGGATTCTCCTCGAGGCTTGGCAGGGCAATTGGGACGCCTCTCCAGCTGAGGCGGGAGACCAAGTGTCCCTTTCCACGTGCACAGGAATCCTGGGAGTCCTATCAAGTTTCACGAGGAGTCAGGCAGCGTCTCCTTTGGAGGAACTGATCTCCGCGTACCTCTGAAGTTTTCAAAGGATGTGAGGCCTCCGTTCGCGATGTGGTGGGGAAGTAGGTCTTTCTCTGTGGTCTCCACAGGGGATTCAGACATCCTTTCGTCTTGGGAGATGCAAGACGAGCCTGCATTCAAGTCACTGCAGGGATATCCGGCCTTATTTCGAGTCAGGGCATCGCGGTGTCCATTCCACTTTAGGCTGCAAACTCAGGGTCCCTCTCACATAGCTAGAGCTGAGAGAAGCCTCCTCTTGAGGTGCTTGTGGTAAGGTGGTATTCCTCTGTAGTCAAAGCCAGGGACTAACCTCTCACCTCGAGTTGATTTTTGGTCCACGGAGCTCTTTCGTGTTGCTACAGTGACCTCAGGATCGCTCTAGCCTTGAAACAGTGTTCTTGGGTTTTCTCTGGAGTGCCATCAAGGAAATCAAGGCTCCTTTCATGTGTGATGTGCAACACAGAATTGCTCTGCACGCAGTGCAGGGGAATCGGGCCTCATCTCGCGGCGAGGGGGAAGTCTCATGGTTTTTCTCGAGTTGCGGCGGGAACCTGGGGTATATTCTCGAGTTACGACGGGGATGGCCCTTCCACCCACGTGTTTATTCAGCGACGTCAGGACTCCTGCCTAGTTGCGAGGGACAACTCGGGATTCTCCTCGAGGCTTGGCAGGGCAATTGGGACGCCTCTCCAGCTGAGGCGGGAGACCAAATGTCCCTTTCCACGTTCCACAGGAATCCTGGGATTCCTATAAAGTATCACGAGGAGTCAGGCAACGTCTCCTTTGGAGGCACTGATCTCCGCGTACCTCTGGAGTTTTCAAAGGATGTGAGGCCTCCGGTCGCGATGAGGTGGGGAACTAGGTCTTTCTCTCTGGTCTCCAAAGGGGATTCAGACATCCTCTCGTCTTGGGAGATGCAAGACGAGCCTGCATTCAAGTCACTGCAGGGATATCCGGCCTTATTTCGAGTCAGGGCATGGCGGTGTCCATTCCACTTGAGGCCGCAAAAACAGGGTGCTTCTCACATACCTAGAGCTGAGAGAAGACTCCTCTTGAGGTGCTTGTGGTAAGGTGGTATTCCTCTGGAGTCGAAGTCAGGGACTAACCTCTCATCTCGAGTTGATTTTTGGTCCAGGGAGCTCTTTCGTGTTGCTACAGTGACCTCAGGATCCCTCTAGCCTTGAAACAGTGTTCTTGGGGTTTCTCTGGAGTGCCATCAAGGAAATCAAGGCTCCTTTCATGTGTGATGTGCAACACGGAATTGCTCTGCATGCAGTGCAGGGGAATCGGGCCTCATATCGCAGCGAGGGGGAAGTCTCATGGTTTTTCTCTAGTTGCGGCGGGAACCTGGCGTATATTCTCGAGTTACGACGGGGATGGCCCTTCCACCCACGTGTTTGTTCAGCGACGTCAGGACTCCTTCCTAGTTGCGAGGGACAACTCGGGATTCTCCTCGAGGCTTGGCAGGGCAATTGGGACGCCTCTCCAGCTGAGGCGGGAGACCAAGGGTCCCTTTCCACGTGCCACAGGAATCCTGGGACTCCTATCAAGTTTCACGAGGAGTCAGGCATCGTCTCCTTTGGAGGCACTGATCTCCGCGTACCTATGGAGTTTTCAAAGGATGTGAGGCCTCCGGTCGTGATGAGGTGGGGAACTAGGTCTTTCTCTGTGGTCTCCACAGGTGATTCAGACATCCTTTCGTCTTGGGAGATGCAAGACGAGCCTGCCTTCAAGTCACTGCAGGGATATCCGGCCTTATTTCGAGTCAGGGCATCGCGGTGTCCATTCCACTTGAGGCCGCAAACTCAGCACATAGCTAGAGCTGAGAGAAGCCACCTCTTGAGGTGCTTGTGGTAAGGTGGTATTCCTCTGGAGTCGAAGCCGGGGACTAACCTCTCATCTCGAGTTGATTTTGGGTCCACGGAGCTCTTCCGTGTTGCTACAGTGACCTCAGGATCCCTCTAGCCTTGAAACAGTGTTCTTGGGGTTCTCTGGAGTGCCATCAAGGAAATCAAGGCTCCTTTCATGTGTGATGTGCAACACGGAATTGCTCTGCACGCAGTGCAGGGGAATCGGGCCTCATCTCGCGGCGAGGGGGAAGTCTCATGGTTTTTCTCGAGTTGCGGCGGGAACCTGGGGTATATTTTCGAGTTACGACGGGGATGGCCCTTCCACCCACGTGTTTGTTCAGCGACGTCAGTACTCCTGCCTAGTTGCGAGGGACAACTCGGGATTCTCCTCGAGGCTTGGCAGGGCAATTGGGACGCCTCTCTAGCTGAGGCGGGAGACCAAGGGTCCCTGTCCACGTGCCACAGGAATCCTGGGACTCCCATCAAGTTTCACGAGAAGTCAGGCATCGTCTCCTTTGGAGGCACTGATCTCTGCATAGCTCTGGAATTTTCAAAGGATGTGAGGACTCCGGTCGCGATAAGGTGGGGAACTAGGTCTTTCTCTGTGGTCTCCACAGGGGATTCAGACATCCTTTCGTCTTGGGAGATGCAAGCCGAGCCTGCATTCAAGTCACTGCTGGGATATCCGGCCTTATTTCGAGTCAGGGCATCGCGGTGTCCATTCCACTTGAGGCCGCAAACTCAGGGTCCCTCTCACATACCTAGAGCTGTGAGAAGCCTCCTCTTGAGGTGCTTGTGGTAAGGTGGTATTCCTCTGGAGTCGAAGCCAGGGACTAACCTCTCACCTCGAGTTGATTTTTGGTCCACGGAGCTCTTTCGTGTTGCTACACTGACCTCAGGATCCCTCAACCTTGAAACAGTGTTCTTGGGGTTTCTCTGGAGTGCCACCAAGGAAATCATGGCTCCTTTCATGTGTGATGTGCAACACGGAATTGCTCTGCATGCAGTGCATGGGAATCGGGCCTCATCTCGCGGCGAGGGGGAAGTCTCATGGTTTTTCTCGAGTTGCGGCGGGAACCTGGGGTACATTCTCGAGTTACGACGGGGATGGCCCTTCCACCCACGTGTTTGTTCAGCGATGGCAGGACTCCTGCCTAGTTGCGAGGGACAACTCGGGATTCTCCTCGAGGGTTGGCAGGGCAATTGGGACGCCTCTCCAGCTGAGGCGGAAGACCAAGGGTCCCTTTCCACGTGCCACAGGAATCCTGGGACTCCTATCAAGTTTCACGAGGAGTCAGGCATCGTCTCCTTTGGAGGCATTGATCTCCGCGTACCTCTGGAGTTTTCAAAGGATGTGAGGCCTCCGGTCGCGATGAGGTGGGGAACTAGGTCTTTCTCTGTGGTCTCCACAGGGGATTCAGACATCGTTTCATCTTGGGAGATGCAAGACGAGCCTGCATTCAAGTCACTGCAGGGATATCCGGCCTTATTTCGCGTCAGGGCATCGCAGTGTCCATTCCACTTGAGGCCGCAAACTCAGGGTCCCTCTCACATACCTAGAGCTGAGAGAAGCCTCCTCTTGAGGTGCTTGTGGTAAGGTGGTATTCCTCTGGAGTCAAAGCAAGGGACTAACCTCTCATCTCGAGTTGATTTTTGGTCCACGGAGCTCTTTCGTGTTGCTACAGTGAGCTCAGGATCCCTCTAGCCTTGAAACAGTGTTCTTGGGGTTTCTCTGGAGTGCCATCAAGGAAATCAAGGCTCATTTCATGTGTGATGTGCAACACGGAATTGCTCTGCACGCAGTGCAGGGGAATCGGAACTCATCTCGCAGCGAGGGGGAAGTCTCATGGTTTTTCTCGAGTTGCGGCGGGAACCTGGGGTATATTCTCGAGTTACGACGGGGATGGCCCTTCCACACACGTGTTTGTTCAGCGACGTCAGGATTCCTGCCTAGTTGCGAGGGACATCTCGGGATTCTCCGCGAGGCTTGGCAGGGCAATTGGGACGCCTCTCCATCTGTGGCGGTAGACCAAGACTCCGTTTCCACGTGCCACAGGAATCCTCGGACTCCTATCAAGTTTCACGAGGAGTCAGGCATCGTCTCCTTTGGAGGCACTGATCTCCACGTACCTCTGAAGTTTTCAAAGGATGTGAGGCCTCCGGTCGCGATGTGGTGGGGAACTAGCTCTTTCTCTGTGGTCTCCACAGGGGATTCAGACATCCTTTCATCTTGGGAGATGCAAGACGAGCCTGCATTCAAGTCACTGCAGGGATATCCGGCCTTATTTCGAGCCAGGCATCGCGGTGTCCATTCCACTTGAGGCCGCAAACTCAGGGTCCCTCTCACATACCTAGAGCTGAGAGAAGCCTCCTCTTGAGGTGCTTGTGGTAAGGTGGTAGTCCTCTGGAGTCGAAGCCAGGGACTAACCTCTCATCTCGAGTTGATTTCTGGTCCACGTAGCACTTTCGTGTTGCTACAGTGACCTCAGGATCCCTCTAGCCTGGAAACAGTGTTCTTGGGGTTTCTCTGGATGCCATCAAGAAAATCAAGGCTCCTTTCATGTTTGATGTGCAACACGGAATTGCTCTGCATGCAGTCCAGGAGAATCGAGCCTCATCTCGCGGCGAAGGGGAAGTCTCATGGATTTTCTCGAGTTGGGGCGGGAACCTGGGGTATATTCTCGAGTTACGACGGGGATGGCCCTTCTACCCACGTGTTTGTTCAGCGACGTCAGGACTCCTGCCTAGTTGCGACGGACAACTCGGGATTCTCCTCGAGGCTTGACAGGGCAATTGGGACGCCTCTACACCTGAGGCCGGAGGTCAAGGGTCCCTTTCCACGTGCCACAGGAATCCTGGGACTCCTATCAAGTTTCACGAGAAGTCAGGCATCGTCTCCTTTGGATGCACTGATCTCCGCGTACCTCTGGAGTTTTCAAAGGATGTGAGGCCTCCGGTCGCGATGAGGTGGGGAACTAGGTCTTTCTCTGTGGTCTCCACAGGGGATTCAGACATCCTTTCGTCTTGGGAGATGCAAGACGAGCCTGCATTCAAGTCACTGCAGGGATATCCAGCCTTATTTCCCGTCAGGGCATCACAGTGTCCATTCCACTTGAGGCCGCAAACTCAGGGTCCTTCTCACATAGCTAGAGCTGAGAGAAGCCTCCTCTTGAGGTGCTTGTGGTAAGGTGGTATTCCTCTGGAGTCGAAGCCAGGGACTAACCTCTCATCTCGAGTTGATTTTTGGTCCACGGAGCTCTTTCGTGTTGCTACAGTGACATCAGGTTCCCTCTAGCCTTGAAACAGTGTTCTTGGGGTTTCTATGGAGTGCCATCAAGGAAATCAAGGCTCCTTTCATGTGTGATGTGCAACACGGAATTGCTCTGCACGCAGTGCAGGATTTCAGGCCTCATTTTGCGGCGACGGGGAAGTCCCATGGATTTTCTCGAGTTGCGCTGGGAACCTGGGGTATATTCTGAGGTTATGACGGGGATGACCCTGCCACCCACGTGTGTGTTCAGCGACGTCAGGACTCCTGCCTAGTTGTGAGGGACAACTCGGGATTCTCCTCGAGGCTCGGCAGGGCAATAGCGACGCCTCTCCATCTGAGGCTGTAGACCAAGGGTCCCTTTCCACGTGCCACAGGAATCCTGGGACTCGTATCAAGTTTCACGAGGAGTCAGGCATCGTCTCCTTTGAAGGCACTGATCTCCGCGTACCTCTGGAGTTTTCAAAGGATGTGAGGCCTCCGGTCGCGATGAAGTGGGGAACTAGGTCTTTCTCTGAGGTCTCCACAGGGGATTCAGACATCCTTTCGTCTTGGGAGATGCAAGACGAGCCTGCATTCAAGTCGCTGCAGGGATATTCGGCCTTATTTCGCGTCAGGGCATCACGGTGTCCATTCCACTTGAGGCCGCAAACTCAGGGTCCCTCTCACATACCTAGAGCTGAGAGAAGCCTCCTCTTGAGGTGCTTGTGGTAAGGTGGTATTCCTCTGGAGTCAAAGCAAGGGACTAACCCCTCATCTCGAGTTGATTTTTGGTCCACGGAGCTCTTTCGTGTTGCTACAGTGACCTCAGGATCCCTCTAGCCTTGAAACAGTGTTCTTGGGGTTTCTCTGGAGTGCCATCAAGGAAATCAAGGCTCCTTTCATGTGTGATGTGGAACACAGAATTGCTCTGCACGCAGTGCAGGGGAAACGGGCCTCATCTCGCGGCGAGGGGGAAGTCTCATGGTTTTTCTCGAGTTGCGGCGGGAACCTGGGGTATATTCTCGAGTTACGACGGGGATGGCCCTTCCACCCACGTGTTTGTTCAGCGACGTCAGAACTCCTGCCTAGTTGCGAGGGACAACTCGGGATTCTCCTCGAGGCTTGTCAGGGCAATTGGGACGCCTCTCCAGCTGAGGCGGGAGACCTAGGGTCCCTTTCCACGTGCCACAGGAATTCTGGGACTCCTATCAAGTTTCATGAGGAGTCAGGCATCGTCTCCTTTGGAGGCACTGATCTCCGCGTACCTCTGAAGTTTTCAAAGGATGTGAGGCCTCCGGTCGCGATGAGGTGGGGAACTAGGTCTTTCTCTGTGGTCTCCACAGGGGATTCAGACATCCTGTCGTCTTGGGAGATGCAAGGCGAGCCTGCATTCAAGTCACTGCAGGGATATCCGGCCTTATTTCGAGTCAGGGCATCACAGTGTCCATTCCACTTGAGGCCGCAAACTCAGGGTTCCTCTCACATACATAGAGCTGAGAGAAGCCTCCTCTTGAGGTGCTGTTGTAAGGTGGTATTCCTCTGGAGTCGAAGCCAGGGACTATCCTCTCATCTGGAGTTGATTTTTGGTCCACGGAGCTCTTTCGTGTTGCTACAGTGACCTCAGGTTCCCTCTAGCCTTGAAACAGTGCTCTTGGGGTTTCTCTGGAGTGCCATCAAGGAAATCAAGGCTCCTTTCATGTGTGATGTGCAACACGGAATTGCTCTGCACGCAGTGCAGGATATCCGGCCTCATTTTGCGGCGAGGCGGAAGTCTCATGGTTTTTCTCGAGTTGCGGCGGGAACCTGGGGTATATTCTCGAGTTATGACGGGGATGGCCCATCCACCCATGTGTTTTTTCAGCGACGTAAGGACTCCTGTCTAGTTGCGAGGGACAACTCGGGATTCTCCTCGAGGCTTGGCAGGGCATTTGGGACGCCTCTCCAGCTGAGGCGGGAGACCAAGAGTCCCTTTCCACGTGCCACAGGAATCCTGGGACTCCTATCAAGTTTCACGAGGAGAAAGGCATCGTCTCATTTGGAGGCACTGATCTCCGCGTACCTCTGCAGTTTTCAAAAAAGGAAGTGAGGCCTCCGGACGGGATGAGGTGGGGAACTAGGTCTTTCTCTGTGGTCTCCACAGAGGATTCGGACATTCTTTCGTCTTGGGAGATGCAAGACGAGCCTGCACTCAAGTCACTGCAGGGATATCCGGCCTTATTTCGCAACAGGGCATCACAGTGTCCATTCCACTTGAGACCGCAAACTCAGGGTCCCTCTCACATACCTAGAGCTGAGAGAAGCCTCCTCTTGAGGTGCTTGTGGTAAAGTGGTATACGTCTGATGTCGAAGCCAGGGACTAACCCCTCATCTCGAGTTGATTTTTGGTCCACGGAGCTCTTTTGTGTTGCTACAGAGACCTCAGGATCCATCTAGCCTTGAAACAGTGTTCTTGGGGTTTCTCTGGAGTGCCATCAAGGAAATCAAGGCTTTTTTCATGTGTGATGTGCAACACGGAATTGCTCTGCACGCAGTGCAGGGGAATCGGGCCTCATCTCGCGGCGAGGGGGAAGTCTCATGGTTTTTCTCGAGTTGCGGCTGGAACCTGGGGTATATTCTCGAGTTACGACGGGGATGGCCCTTCCACACACGTGTTTCTTCAGCGACGTCAGGACTCCTGCCTAGTTGCGAGGGACAACTCGGGGTTCTCCTCGAGGCTTGGCAGGGCAATTGGGACGCCTCTCCAGCTGAGGCGGGAGACCAAGGGTCCCTTTCCACGTGCCACAGGAATCCTGGGACTCCTATCAAGTTTCAGGAGGAGTCAGGCATCGTCTCCTTTGGAGGCACTGATCTCCGCGTACCTCTGGAGTTTTCAAAGGATGTGAGGCCTCCGGTCGCGATGAGGTGGGGAACTAGGTCTTTCTCTGTGGTCTCCACAGGGGATTCAGACATCCTTTCGTCTTGGGAGATGCAAGACGAGCCTGCATTCAAGTCACTGCAGGGATATCCGGCCTTATTTTGAGTCAGGGCATCGCGGTGTCCATTCCTCTTGATGCCGCAAACTCAGGGTCCCTCTCACATAGCTAGAGCTGAGAGAAGCCTCCTCTTGAGGTGCTTGTGGTAAGGTGGTATTTCTCTGGAGTCGAAGCCAGGGACTAACCTCTCATCTCGAGTTGATTTTTGGTCCACGGAGCTCTTTCGTGTTGCTACAGTGACCTCAGGTTCCCTCTAGCCTTGAAAAAGTGTTCTTGGGGTTTCTCTGGAGTGCCATCAAGGAAATCAAGGCTCCTTTCATGTTTGATGTGCCACACGGAATTGCTCTGCACGCAGTGTAAGGGAATCGGGCCTCATTTCGCGGCGAGGGGGAAGTCTCATGGTTTTTCTCGAGTTGCGGAGGGAACCTGGGGTATATTCTAGAGTTACGATGGGGATGGACCTCCAACCACGTGTTTGTTCAGCGACGTCAGGACTCCTGCCTAGTTTCGAGGGACAACTCGGGATTCTCCTCGAGGCTTGGCAGGGCAATTGGGACGCCTCTCCAGCTGAGGCGGGAGACCAAGGGTCCCTTTCCACGTGCCACAGGAATCCTGGGATTCCTATCAAGTTTCAGAGGAGTCAGGCATCGTCTCCTTTGGAGGCACTGATCTCCGCGTACCTCTGGAGTTTTCAAAGGATGTGAGGCCTCCGGTCGGGATGAGGTGGGGAACTAGGTCTTTCTCTGTGGTCTCCACAGGGGATTCAGACATCCTTTCGTCTTGTGAGATGCAAGATGAGCCTGCATTCAAGTCACTGCAGGGATATCCGGCCTTATTTCGCGTCAGGGCATAGCGGTGTCCATTCCAATTGAGGCTGCAAACTCAGGGTCCCTCTCACATACCTAGAGCTGAGAGAAGCCTCCTCTTGAGGTGCTTGTGGTAAAGTGGTATTCCTCTGGAGTCGAAGCCAGGGACTAACTCCTCATCTCGAGTTGATTTTTGGTCCACGGAGTTCTTTCGTGTTGCTACAGTGACCTCAGGATCCCTCTTGCCTTGAAACAGTGTTCTTGGGGTTTCTCTGGAGTGCCATCAAGGAAATCAAGGCTCCTTTCATGTGTGATGTGCAACACGGAATTGCTCTGCACGCAGTGCAGGGGAATCGGGCCTCATTTTGCGGCGAGGGTGAAGTCTCATGGTTTTTCTCGAGTTGCGGCGGGAACCTGGGCTATATTCTACAGTTACGACAGGGATGGCCCTTCCACCCACGTGTTTGTTCAGCGACGTCAGGACGTCTGCCTAGTTGCGAGGGACAACTCGGGATTCTCCTCGAGGCTTGGCAGGGCAATTGGGACGCCTCTCCAGCTGAGGCGGGAGACCAAGGGTCCCTTTCCACGTGCCACAGGAATCCTGGGACTCCTATCAAGTTTCACGAGAAGTCAGGCATCGTCTCCTTTAGAGGCACTGATCTCCGCGTACCTCTGGAGTTTTCAAAGGATGTGAGGCCTCCGGTCGCGATGAAGTGGGGAACTAGGTCTTTCTCTGTGGTCTCCACAGGGGATTCAGACATCCTTTCGTCTTGGGAGATGCAAGACGAGCCTGCATTCAAGTCACTGCAGGGATATCCGGCCTTATTTCGAGTCAGGGCATCGCGGTGTCCATTCCACTTGAGGCCGCAAACTCAGGGTACCTCTCACATACCTAGAGCTGAGAGAAGCCTCCTCTTGAGGTGCTTGTGGTAAGGTGGTATTCATCTGGAGTCGAAGCCAGGGACTAACCTCTCATCTCGAGTTGATTTTTGGTCCACGGAGCTCTTTTGTGTTGCTACAGAGACCTCAGGATCCCTCTAGCCTTGAAACAGTGTTCTTGGGGTTTCTCTGGAGTGCCATCAAGGAAATCAACGCTTTTTTCATGTGTGATGTGCAACACGGAATTGCTCTGCACGCAGTGCAGGGGAATCGGTCCTCATCTCGCGGCGAGGGGGAATTCTCATGGTTTTTCTCGAGTTGCGGCGGGAACCTGGGGTATATTTTCGAGTTACAACGGGGATGGCCCTTCCACACACGTTTTTGTTCACCGACGTCAGGACTCCTGCCTAGTTGCGAGGGACAACTCGGGATTCTCCTCGAGGCTTGGCAGGGCAATTGGGACGCCTCTCCAGCTGATGCGGGAGACCACGGGTCCCTTTCCACGTGCCACAGGAATCCTGGGACTCCTATCAAGTTTCACGAGGAGTCAGGCATCGTCTCCTTTGGAGGCACTGATCTCCGCGTACCTCTGGAGTTTTCAAAGGATGTGAGGCCTCCGGTCGCGATGAGGTGGGGAACTAGGTCTTTCTCTGTGGTCTCCACAGGGGATTCAGACATCCTTTCGTCTTGGGAGATGCAAGACGAGCCTGCATTCAAGTCACTGCAGGGATATCCGGCCTTCTTTTGAGTCAGGGCATCGCGGTGTCCATTCCACTTGAGGCCGCAAACTCAGGATCCTTCTCACATAGCTAGAGCTGAGAGAAGCCTCCTCTTGAGGTGCTTGTGGTAAGGTGGTATTCCTCTGGAGTCGAAGCCAGGGACTAACCTCTCATCTCGAGTTGATTTTTGGTCCACGGAGCTCTTTCGTGTTGCTACAGTGACCTCAGGTTCCCTCTAGCCTTGAAACAGTGTTCTTGGGGTTTCTCTGGAGTGCCATCAAGGAAATCAAGGCTCCTTTCATGTGTGATGTGCAACACGGAATTGCTGTGCACGCAGTGCAGGATTTCAGGCCTCATTTTGCGGCGACGGGGAAGTCTCATGGATTTTCTCGAGTTGCGGTGGGAACCTGGGGTATATTCTGACGTTATGACGGGGATGACCCTTCCACCCACGTGTTTGTTCAGCGATGGCAGGACTCCTGCCTAGTTGTGAGGGACAACTCGGGATTCTCCTCGAGGCTTGGCAGGGCAATTGGGACGCCTCTCCAGCTGAGGCGGGAGACCAAGGGTCCCTTTCCACGTGCCACAGTAATCCTGGGACTCCTATCAAGTTTCACGAGGAGTCAGGCATCGTCTCCTTTGGAGGCACTGATCTCCGCGTACCTCTGGAGTTTTCAAAGGATGTGAGGCCTCCGGTCGCCATAAGGTGGGGAACTAGGTCTTTCTCTGTGGTCTCCACAGGGGATTCAGACATCCTTTCATCTTGGGAGATGCAAGACGAGCCTGCATTCAAGTCACTGCAGGCATATCCGGCCTTATTTCGCGTCAGGGCATCGCGGTGTCCATTCCACTTGAGGCCGCAAACTCAGGGTCCCTCTCACATACCTAGAGCTGAGAGAAGCCTCCTCTTGAGGTGCTTGTGGTAAGGTGGTATTCCTCTGGAGTCGAAGCCAGGGACTAACCTCTCATCTCGAGTTGATTCTTGGTCCACGGAGCTCTTTCTTGTTGCTACAGTGACCTCAGGATCCCTCTAGCCTTGAAACAGTGTTCTTGGGGTTTCTCTGGAGTGCCATCAAGGAAATCAAGGCTCCTTTCATGTGTGATGTGCAACACGGAATTGCTCTGCACGCAGTGCAGGGGAATCAGGACTCATCTCGTGGCGAGGGGAAAGTCTCATGGTTTATCTCGAGTTGCGGCGAGAACCTGGGGTATATTCTCGAGTTACAACGGGGATGGCCCTTCTACACACGTGTTTGTTCAGCGATTGCAGGACTCCTGCCTAGTTGCGAGGGACAACTCGGGATTCTCCTCGAGGCTTGGCAGGGCAATTGGGACGCCTCTCCAGCTGAGGTGGAAGAACAAGGGTCCCTTTCCACGTGCCACAGGAATCCTGGGACTCCTATCAAGTTTCACGAGGAGTCAGGCATCGTCTCCTTTGGAGGCACTGATCTCCGCGTACCTCTGGAGTTTTCAAAGGATGTGAGGCCTCCGGTCGCCATGAGGTGGGGAACTAGGTCTTTCTCTGTGGTCTGCACAGGGGATTCAGACATCCTTTCATCTTGGGAGATGCAAGACAAGCCTGCATTCAAGTCACTGCAGGGATATCCGGCCTTATTTCGTTTCAGGGCATCGCAGTGTCCATTCCACTTGAGGCCGCAAAATCACGGTCCCTCTCACATACCTAGAGCTGAGAGAAGCCTCCTCTTGAGGTGCTTGTGGTGAGGTGATATTCCTCTGGAGTCGAAGCCAGGAACTAACCTCTCATCTCGAGTTGAATTTTGGTCCACGGAGCTCTTTCGTGTTGCTACAGTGACCTCAAGATCCCTCTAGCCTTGAAACAGTGTTCTTGGGGTTTCTCTGGAGTGCCATCAAGGAAATTAAGGCTCCTTTCATATGTGATGTGCAACACGGAATTGCTCTGCACGCAGTGTAGGGGAATCGGGCCTCATTTTGCGGCGAGGGTGAAGTCTCATGGTTTTTCTCGAGTTGCGGCGGGAACCTGGGGTATATTCTCCAGTTACGACAGGGATGGCCCTTCCACACACGTGTTTGTTCAGCGACGTCAGGACGTCTGCCTAGTTGCGAGGGACTACTCGGGATTCTCCTCGAGGCTTGGCAGGGCAATTGGGACGCCTCTCCAGCTGAGACGGGAGACCAAGGGTCCGTTTCCACGTGCCACAGGAATCCTGGGACTCCTATCAAGTTTCACGAGAAGTCAGGCATCGTCTCCTTTGGAAGCACTGATCTCCGCGTACCTCTGCAATTTTCAAAGGATGTGAGGCCTCGGTCGCGATGAGGTGGGGAACTAGGTCTTTCTCTGTGGTCTCCACAGGGGATTCAGACATCCTTTCGTCTTGGGAGATGCAAGACGAGCCTGCATTCAAGTCACTGCAGGGATATCCAGCCTTATTTCGAGTCAGGGCATCGCAGTGTCCATTCCACTTGAGGCCGCAAACTCAGGGTAACTCTCACATACCTAGAGCTGAGAGAAGCCTCCTCTTGAGGTGCTTGTGGTAAAGTGGTATTCCTCTGGAGTCGAAGCCAGGGACTAACCTCTCATCTCGAGTTGATTTTTGGTCCACGGAGCTCTTTTGTGTTGCTACAGAGACCTGAGGATCCCTCTAGCCTTGAAACAGTGTTCTTGGGGTTTCTCTGGAGTGCCATCAAGGAAATCAAGGCTTTTTTCATGTGTGATGTGCAATACGGAATTCCTCTGCACGTAGTGTAGGGGAATCGGTCCTCATCTCGCGGCGAGGGGGAAGTCTCATGGTTTTTCTCGAGTTGCGGCGGGAACCTGGGGTATATTCTCGAGTTACGACGGGGATGGCCCTTCCACACACGTTTTTGTTCACCGACGTCAGGACTCCTGCCTAGTTGCGAGGGACAACTCGGGATTCTCCTCGAGGCTTGGCAGGGCAATTGGGACACCTCTCCAGCTGAGGCGGGAGACCAAGTGTCCCTTTCCACGTGCCACAGGAATCCTGGGACTCCTATCAAGTTTCACGAGGAGTCAGGCATCGTCTCCTTGGGAGGCACTGATCTCCGCATACCTCTGGAGTTTTCAAAGGATGTGAGGCCTCCGGTCGCGATGAGGTGGGGAACTAGGTCTTTCTCTGTGGTCTCCACAGGGGATTCAGACATCCTTTCGTCTTGGGAGATGCAAGACGAGCCTGCATTCAAGTCACTGCAGGGATATCCGGCCTTATTTTCAGTCAGGGCATCGCGGTGTCCATTCCACTTGAGGCCGCAAACTCAGGGTCCTTCTGACATACCTATAGCTGAGAGAAGCCTCCTCTTGAGGTGCTTGTGGTAAGGTGCTATTCCTCTGGAGTCGAAGCCAGGGACTAACCTCTCATCTCGAGTTGATTTTTGGTCCACGGAGCTCTTTCGTGTTGCTACAGTGACCTCAGGTTCCCTCTAGCCTTGAAACAGTGTTCTTGGGGTTTCTCTGGAGTGCCATCAAGGAAATCAAGGCTCCTTTCATGTGTGATGTGCAACACGGAATTGCTCTGCACGCAGTGCAGAATATCAGGCCTCATTTTGCGGCGACGGGGAAGTCTCATGGATTTTCTCGAGTTGCGGTGGGAACCTGGGGTATATTCTGAGGTTATGACGGGGATGGCCCTTCCACCCACGTGTTTGTTCAGCGACGTCAGGACTCCTGCCTAGTTGTGAGGGACAACTCGGGATTCTCCTCGAGGCTCGGCAGGGCAATAGCGACGCCTCTCCATCTGAGGCGTTAGACCAAGGGTCCCTTTCCACGTGCCACAGGAATCCTGGGACTCGTATCAAGTTTCACGAGGAGTCAGGCATCGTCTCCTTTGAAGGCACTGATCTCCGCGTACCTCTGGAGTTTTCAAAGGATGTGAGGCCTCCGGTCGCGATGAAGTGGGGAACTAGGTCTTCCTCTGTGGTCTCCACAGGGGATTCAGACATCCTTTAGTCTTAGGAGATGCAAGACGAGCCTGCATTCAAGTCACTGCAGGGATATCCAGCCTTTTTTCGAGTCAGGGCATCGCGGTGTCCATTCCACTTGAGGCCGCAAACTCAGGGTCCCTCTCATATACCTAGAGCTGAGAGAAGCCTCCTCTTGAGGTGCTTGTGGTAAGGTGGTATTCCTCTGGAGTCGAAGCCAGGGACTAACCTCTCATCTCGAGTTGATTTTTGGTCCACGGAGCACTTTCGTGTTGCTACAGTGACCTCAGGATCCCTCTAGCCTATAAACAGTGTTCTTGCGGTTTCTCTGGAGTGCCATCAAGGAAATCAAGGCTCCTTTCATGTGTGATGTGCAACACGGAATTGCTCTGCACGCAGTGCAGGGGAATCGGGCCTCGTCTCCCGGCGAGGGGGAAGTCTCATGGTTTTTCTCGAGTTTTGGCGGGAACCTGGGGTATATTCTCGAGTTACTATGGGGATGGCCCTTCCACCCACCTGTTTCTTCACCGACGTCAGGACTCCTGCCTAGTTGCGAGGGACAACTCAGGATTCTCCTCGAGGCTTGGCAGGGCAATTGGGACGCCTCTCCAGCTGAGGCGGGAGACCAAGGGTCCCTTTCCACGTGCCACAGGAATCCTGGGACCCCTATCAAGTTTCACGAGGAGTCAGGCATCCTCTCCTTTGGAGTCACTGATCTCCGCGTACCTCTGGAATTTTCAAAGAATGTGAGGCCTCCGGTCGCGATGAGATGGGGAACTAGGTCTTTCTCTGTGGTCTCCACAGGGGATTCAGACATCCTATCGTCTTGGGAGATGCAAGACGAGCCTGCATTCAAGTCAATTCAGGGATATCCGGCCTTATTTCGCGTCAGGGCATCGCAGTGTCCATTCCACTTGAGGCCGCAAAATCACGGTCCCTCTCACATACCTAGAGCTGAGAGAAGCCTCCTCTTGAGGTGCTTGTGGTAAGGTGGTATTCCTCTGGAGTCGAAGCCAGGGACTAACATCTCATCTCGTGTTGATTTTTGGTCCACGGAGCACTTTCTTGTTGCTACAGTGACCTCAGGATCCTTCTAGCCTTGAAACAGTGTTCTTGGGGTTTCTCTGGAGGGCCATCAAGGAAATCAAGGCTCCTTTAATGTGTGATGTGCAACACGGAATTGCACTGCACGCAGTGCAGGGGAATCGGGCCTCATCTCGCGGCGAGGGGGAAGTCTAATGGTTTTTCTCGAGTTGCGGTGGGAACCTGGTGTATATTCTCGAGTTCCGACGGGGATGGCCCTTCCACCCACGTGTTTGTTCAGTGACGTCAGGACTCCTGCCTAGTTGCGAGGGACAACTCGGGATTCTCCTCGAGGCTTGGCAGGGCAATTGGGACGCCTCTCCAGCTGAGGCGGGAGACCAAGGGTCCCTTTCCACGTGCCACAGGAATCCTGGGACTCCTATCAAGTTTCACGAGGAGTCAGGCATCGTCTCCTTTGGAGGCACTGATCTCTGCGTACCTCTGGAGTTTTCAAAGGATATGAGGCCTCTGGTCGCCATGAAGTGGGGAACTTGGTCTTTCTCTGTGGTCTCCACAGGGGATTCAGACATCCTTTCGTCGTGGGAGATGCAAGACGAGCCTGCATTCAAGTCACTGCAGTGATATCCGGCCTTATTTCGAGTCAGGGCATCGCGGTGTCCATTCCACTTGTGGCCGCAAACTCAGGGTCCCTCTCACATACCGAGAGCTGAGAGAAGCCTCTTCTTGAGGTGCTTGTGGTAAGGTGGTATTCCTCTGGAGTCGAAGTTAGGGACTAACCTCTCATCTCGAGTTGATTTTTGGTCCACGGAGCTCTTTCGTGTTGCTACAGTGACCTCAGGATCCCTCTAGCCTGGAAACAGTGTTCTTGGGGTTTCTCTGGAGTGCCATCAAGGAAATCAAGGCTCCTTTCATGTGTGATGTGCAACACGGAATTGCTCTGCACGCAGAGCAGGGGAATCGGGCCTCATCTCGTGACGAGGGGGAAGTCTCATGGTTTTTCTCGAGTTGCGGCGGGAACCTGGGGTATATTCTCGAGTTACGACGGTGATGGCCCTTCCACACACGTGTTTGTTCAGCGACGTCAAGACTCCTGCCTAGTTGCGAGGGACAACTCGGGATTCTCCTCGAGGCTTGGCAGGGCAATTGGGACGCCTCTCCAGCTGAGGCGGGAGACCAATTGTCCCTTTCCACGTGCCACAGGAATCCTGGGACTCCTATCAAGTTTCACGAGGAGTCAGGCATCGTCTCCTTTGGAGGCACTGATCTCCGCGTACCTCTGGAGTTTTCAAAGCATGTGAGGCCTCTGGTCGCCATGAAGTGGGGAAATAGGTCTTTCTCTGTGGTCTCCACAGGGGATTCAGACATCCTTTCATCTTGGGAGATGCAAGACGAGCCTGCATTCAAGTCACTGCAGGGATATCCGGCGTTATTTCCCGTCAGGGCATCGCAGTGTCCATTCCACTTGAGGCCGCAAACTCAGGGTCCCTCTCACATAGCTAGAGCTGGGAGAAGCCTCCTCTTGAGGTGCTTGTGGTAAGGTGGTATTCCTCTGGAGTCGAAGCCAGGGACTAACGTCTTATCTCGAGTTGAGTTTTGGTCCACGGAGCTCTTTCGTGTTGCTACAGTGACCTCAGGATCCTTCTAGCCTTGAAACAGTGTTCTTGGGGTTTCTCTGGAGTGCCATCAAGGAAATCAAGGCTCCTTTCATGTGTGATGTGCAACACGGAATTGCACTGCACGCAGTGCAGGGGAATCGGGCCTCATTTCGCGGCGAGGGGGAAGTCTAATGGTTTTTCTCGAGTTGCGGTGAGAACCTGGTGTATATTCTCGTGTTCCGACGGGGATGGCCCTTCCACCCACGTGTTTGTTCAGTGACGTCAGGACTCCTGCCTAGTTGCGAGGGACAACTCGGGATTCTCCTCGAGGCTTGGCAGGGCAATTGGGACCCCTCTCCAGCTGAGGCGGGAGACCAAGGGTCCCTTTCCACGTGCCACAGGAATCCTGGGACTCCTATCAAGTTTCACGAGGAGTCAGGCATCGTCTCCTTTGGAGGCACTGATCTCTGCGTACCTCTGGAGTTTTCAAAGGATATGAGGCCTCTGGTCGCCATGAAGTGGGGAACTAGGTCTTTCTCTGTGGTCTCCACAGGGGATTCAGACATCCTTTCATCTTGGGAGATGCAAGACGAGCCTGCATTCAAGTCACTGCAGTGATATCCGGCATTATTTCGAGTCAGGGCATCGCGGTGTCCATTCCACTTGTGGCCGCAAACTCAGGGTCCCTCTCACATACCGAGAGCTGAGAGAAGCCTCTTGTTGAGGTGCTTGTGGTAAGGTGGTATTCCTCTGGAGTCGAAGCCAGGGACTAACCTCTCATCTCCAGTTGATTTGTGTTCCACGGAGCTCTTTCGTGTTGCTACAGTGACCTCAGGATCCCTCTAGCCTTGAAACAGTGTTCTTGGGGTTTCTCTGGAGTGCCATCAAGGAAATCAAGGCTCCTTTCATGTGTGATGTGCAACACGGAATTGCTCTGCACGCAGAGTAGGGGAATCGGGCCTCATCTCGTGGCGAGGGGGAAGTCTCATGGTTTTTCTCGAGTTGCGGCGGGAACCTGGGGTATATTCTCGAGTTACGACGGGGATGGCCCTTCCACACACGCGTTTGTTCAGCGACGTCAGGACTCCTGCCTAGTTGCGAGGGACAACTCGGGATTCTCCTCGAGGCTTGGCAGGGCAATTGGGACGCCTCTCCTGCTGAGGCGGGAGACCAATTGTCCCTTTCCACGTGCCACAGGAATCCTGGGACTCCTATCAAGTTTCACGAGGAGTCAGGCATCGTCTCCTTTGGAGGCACTGATCTCCGCGTACCTCTGGAGTTTTCAAAGGATGTGAGGCCTCTGGTCGCCATGAAGTGGGGAAATAGGTCTTTCTCTGTGGTCTCCACAGGGGATTCAGACATCCTTTCATCTTGGGAGATGCAAGACGAGCCTGCATTCAAGTCACTGCAGGGATATCCGGCGTTATTTCCCGTCAGGGCATCGCAGTGTCCATTCCACTTGAGGCCGCAAACTCAGGGTCCCTCTCACATAGCTAGAGCTGGGAGAAGCCTCCTCTTGAGGTGCTTGTGGTAAGGTGGTATTCCTCTGGAGTCGAAGCCAGGGACTAACCTCTTATCTCGAGTTGAGTTTTGGTCCACGGAGCTCTTTCTTGTTGCTACAGTGACCTCAGGATCCCTCTAGCCTTGAAACAGTGTTCTTGGGGTTTCTCTGGAGTGCCATCAAGGAAATCAAGGCTCCTTTCATGTGTGATGTGCAACACGGAATTGCTCTGCATGCAGTGCAGGGGAATCGGGCCTCAATTCGCGGCGAGGGGGAAGTCTCATGGTTTTTCTCGAGTTGCGGAGGGAACCTGGGGTATATTCTCGAGTTACGACGGGGATGGCCCTTCCACCCACGTGTTTATTCAACGACGTCAGGACTCCTGCCTAGTTGCGAGGGACAACTCGGGATTCTCCTCGAGGCTTGGCAGGGCAATTGGAACGCCTCTCCAGCTGAGGCGGGAGACCAAGGGTCCCTTTCCACGTGCCACAGGAATCCTGGGACTCCTATCAAGTTTCACGAGGAGTCAGGCATCGTCTCCTTTGGAGGCAGTGATCTCCGCGTACCTCTGGAGTTTTCAAAGGATGTGAGGCCTCCGGTCACGATGAGGTGGGGAACTAGGTCTTTCTCTGTGGTCTCCACAGGGGATTCAGACATCCTTTCGTCTTGGGAGATGCAAGACGAGCCTGCATTCAAGTCACTGCAGGGATATCCGGCCTTATATCACGTCAGGGCATCACGGTGTCCATTCCACTTGAGGCCGCAAACTCAGGGTCCCTCTCACATAGCTAGAGCTGAGAGACGCCTTCTCTTGAGGTGCTTGTGGTAAGGAGGTATTCCTCTGGAGTCGAAGCCATGGACTACCCTCTCATCTCGAGTTGATATTTGGTCCACGGAGCTCTTTCTTGTTGCTACAGTGACCTCGGGATCCCTCTAGCCTTGAAACAGTGTTCTTGGGGTTTCTCTGGAGTGCCATCAAGGAAATCAAGGCTCCTTTCATGTGTGATGTGCAACACGGAATTGCTCTGCACGCAGTGCAGGGGAATCGGGCCTCATCTCGCGGCGAGGGGGAAGTCTCATGGTTTTTCTCGAGTTGCGGTGGGAACCTGGGGTATATTCTCGAGTTACGATGGGGATGGCCCTTCCACCCACGTGTTTGTTCAGCGACCTCAGGACTCCTGCCTAGTTGCGAGGGACAACTCGGGATTCTCCTCGAGGCTTGGCAGGGCAATTGGGACGCCTCTCCAGCTGAGACGGGAGACCAAGGGTCCCTTTCCACGTGCCACAGGAATCCTGGGACTCCTATCAAGTTTCACGAGGAGTCAAGCATCGTCTCCTTTGGAGGCACTTATCTCCGCGTACCTCTGGAGTTTTCAAAGGATGTGAGGCCTCCGGTCGCGCTAACGTGGGGAACTAGGTCTTTCTCTGTGGTCTCCACAGGGGATTCAGACATCCTTTCATCTTGGGAGATGCAGGACGAGCCTGCAATCAAGTCACTGCAGGGATATCCGGCCTTATTTCGAGTCAGGGCATCGCGGTGTCCATTCCACTTGAGGCCGCAAAGTCAGGGTCCCTCTCACATACCTAGAGCTAAGAGAAGCCTCCTCTTGAGGTGCTTGTGGTAAGGTGGTATCCCTTCTGAGTCGAAGCCAGGGACTAACCTCTCATCTCGAGTTGATTTTTGGTGCACGGAGCTCTTTCTTGTTGCTACAGTGACCTCAGGATCCCTCTAGCCTTGAAACAGTGTTCTTGGGGTTTCTCTGGAGTGCCATCAAGGAAATCAAGGCTCCTTTCATGTGTGATGTGCAACACGGAACTGCTCTGCACGCATTGCAGGGGAATCGGGCCTCATCTCGCGGCGAGGGGGAAGTCTCATGGTTTTTCTCGAGTTGTGGTGGGAACTTGGGGTATATTCTCGAGTTACGACGGGGAAGGCCCTTCCACACACGTGTTTCTTCAGTGAAGTCAGGACTCCTGCCTAGTTGCGAGGGACAACCCGGGATTCTCCTCGAGGCTTGGCAGGGCAATTGGGACGCCTCTCCAGCTGAGGCGGGAGACCAAGGGTCCCTTTCCATGTGCCCCAGGATTCCTGGGACTCCTATCAAGTTTCACGAGGAGTCAGGCATGGTCTCCTTTGGAGGCACTGATCTCCGCGTACCTCTGCAGTTTTCAAAAGATGTGAGGCCTCCAGTCACGATGAGGTGGGGAACTAGGTCTTTCTCTGTGGTCTCCACAGGGGATTCAGACATCCTTTCTTCTTCGGAGATGCAAGACGAGCCTGCATTCATGTCACTGCAGGGATATCCGGCATTATTTCGAGTCAGGGCATTGCGGTGTCCATTCCACTTGTGGCCGCAAACTCAGGGTCCCTCTCACATACCTAGAGCTGAAAGAAGCCTCCTCTTGAGGTGCTTGTGGTAAGGTGGTATTTCTCTGGAGTCGAAGCCAGGGACTAACCTCTCATCTCCAGGTGATTTGTGTTCCACGGAGCTCTTTCGTGTTGCTACAGTGACCTCAGGATCCCTCTAGCCTTGAAACAGTGTTCTTGGGGTTTCTCTGTAGTGCCATCAAGGAAATCAAGGCTCCTTTCATGTGTGATGTGCAACACGGAATTGCTGTGCACGCAGAGCAGGGGAATCGGGCCTCAACTCGCGGCGAGGGGAAGTCTCATGGTTTTTCTCGAGTTGCGGCGGGAACCTGTGGTATATTCTCGAGTTACGACGGGGATGGCCCTTCCACCCACGTGTTTGTTCAGCGACGGCAGGACTCCTGCCTAGTGGTGAGGGAAAACTCGGGATTCTCCTCGAGGCTTGGCAGGGCAATTGGGACGCCTCTCCAGTAGAGGCGGGAGACCAAGTGTCCCTTTCCACGTGCCACAGGAATTCTGGGACTCCTATCAAGTTTCACGAGGAGTCAGGCATCGTCTCCTTTGGAGGCACTGATCTCTGCGTACCTCTGGAGTTTTCAAAGGATATGAGGCCTCTGGTCTCCATGAAGTGGGGAACTAGGTCTTTCTCTGTGGTCTCCACAGGGGATTCAGACATCCTTTCATCTTGGGAGATGCAAGACGAGCCTGCATTCAAGTCACTGCAGGGATATCCGGCGTTATTTCCCGTCAGGGCATCGCAGTGTCCATTCCACTTGAGGCCGCAAACTAAGGGTCCCTCTCACATAGCTAGAGCTGAGAGAAGCCTCCTCTTGAGGTGCTTGTGGTAAGGTGGTATTTCTCTGGAGTCGAAGCCAGGCACTAACCTCTCATCTCGAGTTGATTTTTGGTCCACGGAGCTCTTTCGTGTTGCTACAGTGACCTCAGGATCCCTCTAGCCTTGAAACAGTGTTCTTGGGGTTTCTCTGGAGTGCCATCAAGGAAATCAAGGCTCCTTTCATGTGTGATGTGCAACACGGAATTGCTCTGCACGCAGTGCAGGGAAATCGGGCCTCATCTCGCGGCGAGGGGGAAGTCTCATGATTTTTCTCGAGTTGCGACGGGAACCTGGGGTATATTCTCGAGTTACGACGGGGATGGCCATTCCACCCACGTGTTTGTTCAGCGAAGTCAGGACTCCTGCCTAGTTGCGAGGGACAACTCGGGATTCTCCTCGAGGCTTGGCAGGGCAACTGGGACGCCTCTCCAGCTGAGGCAGTAGACCAAGGGTCCCTTTCCACGTACCACAGGAATCCTGGGACTCCTACAAAAGTTTCCCAAGGAGTCAGTCATCGTCTCCTTTGGAGGCACTGATCTCGGCGTACCTCTGGAGTTTTCAAAGAATGTGAGGCCTCCGGTCGCCATGAGGTGGGGAACTAGGTCTTTCTCTGTGGTCTCCACAGGGGATTCAGACATCCTTTCATCTTGGCAAATGCAAGACGAGCCTGCATTCAAGTCACTGCCGGGATATCCAGCCCTATTTCACGTCAGGGCATCGCAGTGTCCATTCCACTTGAGGCCGCAAAATCAGGGTCCCTCTCACATACCTAGAGCTGAGAGAAGCCTCCTCTTGAGGTGCTTGTGGTAAGGTGGTATTCCTCTGGAGTTGAAGCCAGGGACTAACCTCTCATCTTGAGTTGATTTTTGGTCCACGGAGCTTATTCGTGTTGCTACAGTGACCTCAGGATCCCTCTAGCCTTGCAACAGTGTTCTTGGGGATTCTCTGGAGTGCCATCAAGGAAATCAAGGCTCCTTTCATGTTTGATGTGCAACACGGAATTGCTGTGCATGCAGTGCAGGGGAATCGGGGCTCATCTCGTGGCGAGGGGGAAGTCTCATGGTTTTTCTCCAGTTGCGGCGGGAACCTGGGGTATATTCTCAAGTTATGACGGGGATGGCCCTTCCACCCAAGTGTTTGTTCAGCGACGTCAGCACTCCTGCCTAGTTGCGAGGGAAAACTCGGGATTCTCCTCGAGGCTTGGCAGGGCAATTGGGACGCCTCTCCACCTGAGGCGTGAGACCAAGGGTCCCTTTCCACGTGCCACAGGAATCCTGGGACTCCTATCAAGTTTCACGAGGAGTCAGTCATCGTCTCCTTTGGAGGCACTGATCTCCGCGTACCTCTGGAGTTTTCAAAGTATGTGAGGCCTCCGGTCGCGATGAGGTGGGGAACTAGGTCTTTCTCTGTTGTCTCCACAGGGGATTCAGACATCCTTTCGTCTTGGGAGATGCAAGACGAGCCTGCATTCAAGTCACTGCAGGTATATCCGGCCTTATTTCGAGTCAGGGCATCGCGTTGTCCATTCCACCTGAGGCCGCAAACTCAGGGTCCCTTTCACATAGCTAGAGCTGAGAGAAGCCTCCTCTTGAGGTGCGTGTGGTAAGGTGGTATTCCTCTGGATTCGAAGCCAGGGACTAACCTCTCATCTCGAGGTGATTTTTGGTCCACGGAGCTTTTTCGTGTTGCTACAGTGACCTCAGGATCCCTCTAGCCTTGAAACAGTGTTCTTGGGGTTTCTCTGGAGTGCCATCTAGGAAATCAAGGCTCCTTTCATGTGTGATGTGGAACACGGAATTGCTCTGCACACAGTGCAGGGGAATCGGGGCTCATCTAGCAGCGAGGGGGAAGTCTCATGGTTTTTCTCGAGTTGCGGCGGGAGCCTGGGGTATATTTTCGAGTTACGACGGCAATTGCCCTTCCACCCACGTGTTTGTTCAGCGACGTCAGGACTCCTGCCTAGTTGCGAGGGACAACTCGGGATTCTCCTCGAGGCTTGGAAGGGCAATTGGGACGCCTCTCCAGCTGAGGCGGGAGACCAAGGGTCCCTTTCCACGTGCCACAGGAATCCTGGGACTCCTATCAAGTTTCACGAGGAGTCAGGCATCATCTCCTGTGGAGGCACTGATCTCCGCGTACCTCTGGAGTTTTCAAAGATGTGAGGCTTCCGGTCGCGATAAGGTGGGGAACTAGGTCTTTCTCTGTGGTCTCCACAGGGGATTCAGACATCCTTTCGTCTTGGGAGATGCAAGACGAGCCTGCATTCAAGTCACTGCAGGGATATCCGGCTTTATTTCGTGTCAGGGCATCGTGGTGTCCATTCCACTTGAGGCCGCAAACTCAGGGTCCCTCTCACATACCTAGAGCTTAGAGTAGCCTCCTCTTGAGGTGCTTGTGGTAAGGTGGTATTCCTCTGGAGTCAAAGCCAGGGACTAACCTCTCATCTCGAGTTGATTTTTGGTCCACAGAGCTCTTTCGTGTTGCTACAGTGACCTCAGGATCCCTCTAGCCTTGAAACAGTGTTCTTGGGATTTCTATGGAGTGCCATCAAGGAAATCAAGGCTCCTTTCATGTGTGATGTGCAACACGGAATTGCTCTGCACGCAGTGCAGGGAAATTGGGCCTCATCTCGCGGCGAGGGGGAAGTCTCATGATTTTTCTCGAGTTGCGACGGGAACCTGGGGTATATTCTCGAGTTACGACGGGGATGGCCCTTCCACCCACGTGTTTGTTCAGCGACGTCAGGACTCCTGCCTAGTTGCGAGGGACAACTCGGGATTCTCCTCGAGGCTTGGCAGGGCAACTGGGACGCCTCTCCAGCTGAGGCAGTAGACCAAGGGTCCCTTTCCACGTGCCACAGGAATCCTGGGACTCCTACAAAAGTTTCCCAAGCAGTCAGGCATTGTCTCCTTTGGAGGCACTGATCTCCGCGTACCTCTGGAGTTTTCAAAGAATGTGAGGCCTCCGGTCGCCATGAGGTGGGGAACTAGGTCTTTCTCTGTGGTCTCCACAGGGGATTCAGACATCCTTTTATCTTGGGAAATGCAAGACGAGCCTGCATTCAAGTCACTGCCGGGATATCCAGCCCTATTTCGCGTCAGGGAATCGCAGTGTCCATTCCACTTGAGGCCGCAAAATCAGGGTCCCTCTCACATATCTAGAGCTGAGAGAAGCCTCCTCTTGAGGTGCTTGTGGTAAGGTGGTATTCCTCTGGAGTCGAATCCAGGGACTAACCTCTCATCTCGGGTTGATTTTTGGTCCATGGAGCTCTTTCGTGTTGCTACAGTGTCCTCAGGATCCCTCTAGCCTTGAAACAGTGTTCTTGGGGTTTCTCTGGAGTGCCATCAAGGAAATCAAGGCTCCTTTCATGTGTGATGTGCAACACGGAATTGCTCTGCACGCAGTGCAGGGGAATCGGGCCTCATCTCGCGGCGAGGGGGAAGTCTCATGGTTTTTCTCGAGTTGCAGCGGGAACCTGGGGTATATTCTCGAGTTACGACGGGGATGGCATTTCCACCCACGTGTTTCTTCAGTGACATCAGGACTCCTGCCTAGTTGCGAGGGACAACTCGGGATTCTCCTCGAGGCTTGGCAGGGCAATTGGGACGCCTCTCCAGCTGAGGCGGGAGACCAAGGGTCCCTTTCCATGTGCCACAGGAATCCTGGGACTCCTATCAAGTTTCACGAGGAGTCAGGCATCGTCTCCTTTGGAGGCACTGATCTCAGTGTACCTCTGGAGTTTTCAAAGGATGTGAGGCCTCCGGTCGCGATGAGGTGGGGAACTAGGTCTTTCTCTGTGGTCTCCACAGGGGATTCAGACATCCTTTTGTCTTGGGAGATGCAAGACGAGCCTGCATTCAAGTCACTGCAGGGATATCCAGCCTTTTTTCGAGTCAGGGCATCGCGGTGTCCATTCCACTTGAGGCCGCAAACTCAGGGTCCCTCTCATATACCTAGAGCTGAGAGAAGCCTCCTCTTGAGGTGCTTGTGGTAAGGTGGTATTCCTCTGGAGTCGAAGCCAGGGACTAACCTCTCATCTCGAGTTGATTTTTGGTCCACGGAGCTCTTTCGTGTTGCTACAGTGACCTGAGGATCCCTCTAGCCATGAAACAGTGTTCTTGGGGTTTCTCTGGAGTGCCATCAAGGAAATCAAGGCTCCTTTCATGTGTGATGTGCAACACGGAATTGCTCTGCACGCAGAGCAGGGGAATCGGGCCTCAGCTCACGGCGAGGGGGAAGTCTCATGGTTTTTCTCGAGTTGCGGCGGGAACCTGGGGTATATTCTCGAGTTACGACGGGGATGGCCCTTCCACCCAAGTGTTTCTTCAGCGACGTCAGGATTCCTGCCTAGTTGCGAGGGACAACTCTTGATTCTCCTCGAGGCTTGGGAGGGCAATTGGGGCGCCTCTACAGCTGAGGCGGGACACCAACGGTCCCTTTCCACGTGCAACAAGAATCCTGGGACTCCTATCAAGTTTCACAAGGAGTCACGAACCGTCTCCTTTGGAGGCACTGATCTCTGCGTACCTCTGGAGTTTTCAAAGGATATGAGGCCTCCGGTCGCGATGAGGTGGGGAACTAGGTCTTTCTCTGTGGTCTCCACAGTGGATTCAGACATCCTTTCGTCTTGGGAGATGCAAGACGAGCCTGCATTCAAGTCACTGCAGGGATATCCGGCATTTTTTCGAGTCAGGGCATCGCGGTGTCCTTTCCACTTGAGGCCGCAAACTCAGGGTCCCTCTCACATACCTAGAGCTGAGAGAAGCCTCCTCTTGAGGTGCTTGTGGTAAGGGGGTATTCCTCTGGAGTCGAAGCCAGGGGCTAACCTCTTATCACGAGTTGATTCTTGGTCCACGGAGCTCTTTCGTGTTGCTACAGTGACCTCAGGATCCCTCTAGCCTTGAAACAGTGTTCTTGCGGTTTCTCTGGAGTGCCATCAAGGAAATCAAGGCTCCTTTCATGTGTGATGTGCAACACGGAATTGCACTGCACGCAGTGCAGGGGAATCGGGCCTCATCTCGCGGCGAGGGGGAAGTCTCATGGTTTTTCTCGAGTTGCGGCGGGAACCTGGGGTATATTCTCGAGTTACGACGGGGATGGCCCTTCCACCCACGTGTTTCTTCAGCGACGTCAGGACTTCTGCCTAGTTGCGAGGGACAACTCGGGATTCTCCTCGAGGCTTGGCAGGGCAATTGGGACGCCTCTCCAGCTGAGGCGGGAAACCAAGTGTCCCTTTTCACGTGCCACAGGAATCCTGGGACTCCTATCAATTTTCACGAGGAGTCAGGCATCGTCTCCTTTGGAGGCACTGCTCTCCGCTTACCTCTGGAGTTTTCAAAGGATGTGAGGCGTCCGGTCGCGATGAGGTCGGGAACTAGGTTTTTCTCTGTGGTCTCCACAGGGGATTCAGACATCCCTTCGTCTTGGGAGATGCAAGACGAGCCTGCATTCAAGTCACTGCAGGGATATCTGGCCTTATTTCGAGTCAGGGCATCGCGGTGTCCATTCCACTTTAGGCCGCAAACTCAGGGTCCCTCTCACTTACCTAGAGCTGAGAGTAGCCTCCTCTTGAGGTGCTTGTGGTAAGGTGATATTCCTCTGGAGTCGAAGCCAGGGACTAACCTCTCATCTCGAGTTGATTCTTGGTCCCCGGAGCTCTTTCGTGTGGCTACAGTGACCTCAGGATCCCTCTAGCCTTGAAACAGTGTTCTTGGGGTTTCTCTGGAGTGCCATCAGGGAAATCAAGGCTCATTTCATGTGTGATGTGCAACACGGAATTGCTCTGCACGCAGTGCAGGGGAATCGGGCCTCATCTCGCGGCGAGAGGGAAGTCTCATGGTTCTTCTCGAGTTGCGGCGGGAACCTGTGGTATATTCTCGAGTTACGACGGGGATGGCCCTTCCACCCACGTGTTTGTTCAGCGAAGTCAGGACTCCTGCCTAGTTGCGAGGGATAACTCGGGATTCTCCTCGAGGCTTGGCAGGGCAGTTGGGACGCCTCTCCAGCTGAGGCGGGAGACCAAGGGTCCCTTTCCACGTGCCACAGGAATCCTGGGACTCCTATCAAGTTTCACGAGGAGTCAGGCATCGTCTCCTTTGGAGGCACTGATCTCCGCGTACCTCTGGAGTTTTCAAAGGATGTGAGGCCTCCGCTCGCGATGAGGTGGGGAACTAGGTCTTTCTCTGTGGTCTCCACAGGGGATTCAGACATCCTTTCGTCTTGGGAGATGCAAGACGAGCCTGCATTCAAGTCACTGCAGGGATATCCGGCCTTATTTCGAGTCAGGGCATCGCGGTGTCCATTCCACTTGAGGCCGCAAACTCAGGGTCCCTCTCACATAGCTAGAGCTGAGAGAAGCCTCCTCTTGAGGTGCTTGTGGCAAGGTGGTATTCCTCTGGAGTCGAAGCCAGTTACTAACCTCTCATCTCGAGTTGATTTTTGGTCCACGGAGCTCTTTCGTGTGGCTACAGTGACCTCAGGATCCCTCTAGCCTTGAAACAGTGTTCTTGGAGTTTCTCTGGTGTGCCATCAAGGAAATCAAGTCTCTTTTCATGTGTGATGTGCAACACGGAATTTCTCTGCACGCAGTGCAGGGGAATCGGGCCTCATCTCGCGGCGAGGGGGAAGTCTCATGGTTTTTCTCGAGTTGCGGCGGGAACCTGGGGTATATTCTCGAGTTACGACGGGGATGGCCCTTCCACACACGTGTTTGTTCAGAGACGGCAGGACTCCTGCCTAGTTGCGAGGGACAACTCGGGATTCTCCTCGAGGCTTGGCAGGGCAATTGGGACGCCTCTCCAGCTGAGGCGGGAGACCAAGGGTCCCTTTCCACGTGCCACAGGAATCCTGGGACTCCTATCAAGTTTCACGAGGAGTCAGGCATCTTCTCCTTTGGAGGCACTGATCTCCGCGTACCTCTGGAGTTTTCAAAGGATGTGAGGCCTCCGGTCACGATGAGGTGAGGAACTAGGTCTTTCTCTGTTGTCTCCACAGGGTATTCAGACATCCTTTCGTCTTCGGAGATGCAAGACAAGCCTGCATTCAAGTCACTGCAGGGATATCCAGCATTATTTCGAGTCAGGGCATCGCGGTGTCCATTCCACTTGAGGCCGCAAACTCAGGGTCCCTCTCACATACCTAGAGCTGAGAGAAGCCTCCTCTTGAGGTGCTTGTGGTTAGGTGGTATTCCTCTGGAGTCGAAGCCAGGGACTAACCTCTAATCTCCAGTTGATTTTTGGTCCACGGAGCTCTTTCGTGTTGCTACAGTGACGTCAGGATCCCTCTAGCCTTGAAACAGTGTTCTTGGGGTTTCTCTGGAGTGCCATCAAGGAAATCAAGGCTCCTTTCATGTGTGATGTGCAACACGGAATTGCTCTGCTCGCAGTGCAGGGGAATCGGGCCTCATCTCGCGGCGAGGGGGAAGTCTCATGGTTTTTCTCGAGTAGCGGCGGGAACCTGGGGTATATTCTCGAGTTACGACGGGGATGGCCCTTCCACACACGTGTTTCTTCAGTGAAGTCAGGACTCCTGCCTAGTTGCGAGGGACAACCCGGGATTCTCCTCGAGGCTTGGCAGGGCAATTGGGACGCCTCTCCAGCTGAGGCGGGAGACCAAGTGTCCCTTTCCATGTGCCCCAGGATTCCTGGGACTCCTATCAAGTTTCACGAGGAGTCAGGCATGGTCTCCTTTGGAGGCACTGATCTCCGCGTACCTCTGGAGTTTTCAAAAGATGTGAGGCCTCCAGTCACGATGAGGTGGGGAACTAGGTCTTTCTCTGTGGTCTCCACAGGGGATTCAGACATCCTTTCTTCTTCGGAGATGCAAGACGAGCCTGCATTCATGTCACTGCAGGGATATCCGGCATTATTTCGAGTCAGGGCATTGCGGTGTCCATTCCACTTGTGGCCGCAAACTCAGGGTCCCTCTCACATACCTAGAGCTGAAAGAAGCCTCCTCTTGAGGTGCTTGTGGTAAGGTGGTATTTCTCTGGAGTCGAAGCCAGGGACTAACCTCTCATCTCCAGGTGATTTGTGTTCCACGGAGCTCTTTCGTGTTGCTACAGTGACCTCAGGATCCCTCTAGCCTTGAAACAGTGTTCTTGGGGTTTCTCTGTAGTGCCATCAAGGAAATCAAGGCTCCTTTCATGTGTGATGTGCAACACGGAATTGCTGTGCACGCAGAGCAGGGGAATCGGGCCTCAACTCGCGGCGAGGGGAAGTCTCATGGTTTTTCTCGAGTTGCGGCGGGAACCTGTGGTATATTCTCGAGTTACGACGGGGATGGCCCTTCCACCCACGTGTTTGTTCAGCGACGGCAGGACTCCTGCCTAGTGGTGAGGGAAAACTCGGGATTCTCCTCGAGGCTTGGCAGGGCAATTGGGACGCCTCTCCAGTAGAGGCGGGAGACCAAGTGTCCCTTTCCACGTGCCACAGGAATCCTGGGACTCCTATCAAGTTTCACGAGGAGTCAGGCATCGTCTCCTTTGGAGGCACTGATCTCTGCGTACCTCTGGAGTTTTCAAAGGATATGAGGCCTCTGGTCTCCATGAAGTGGGGAACTAGGTCTTTCTCTGTGGTCTCCACAGGGGATTCAGACATCCTTTCATCTTGGGAGATGCAAGACGAGCCTGCATTCAAGTCACTGCAGGGATATCCGGCGTTATTTCCCGTCAGGGCATCGCAGTGTCCATTCCACTTGAGGCCGCAAACTAAGGGTCCCTCTCACATAGCTAGAGCTGAGAGAAGCCTCCTCTTGAGGTGCTTGTGGTAAGGTGGTATTTCTCTGGAGTCGAAGCCAGGCACTAACCTCTCATCTCGAGTTGATTTTTGGTCCACGGAGCTCTTTCGTGTTGCTACAGTGACCTCAGGATCCCTCTAGCCTTGAAACAGTGTTCTTGGGATTTCTATGGAGTGCCATCAAGGAAATCAAGGCTCCTTTCATGTGTGATGTGCAACACGGAATTGCTCTGCACGCAGTGCAGGGAAATCGGGCCTCATCTCGCGGCGAGGGGGAAGTCTCATGATTTTTCTCGAGTTGCGACGGGAACCTGGGGTATATTCTCGAGTTACGACGGGGATGGCCATTCCACCCACGTGTTTGTTCAGCGAAGTCAGGACTCCTGCCTAGTTGCGAGGGACAACTCGGGATTCTCCTCGAGGCTTGGCAGGGCAACTGGGACGCCTCTCCAGCTGAGGCAGTAGACCAAGGGTCCCTTTCCACGTACCACAGGAATCCTGGGACTCCTACAAAAGTTTCCCAAGGAGTCAGTCATCGTCTCCTTTGGAGGCACTGATCTCGGCGTACCTCTGGAGTTTTCAAAGAATGTGAGGCCTCCGGTCGCCATGAGGTGGGGAACTAGGTCTTTCTCTGTGGTCTCCACAGGGGATTCAGACATCCTTTCATCTTGGCAAATGCAAGACGAGCCTGCATTCAAGTCACTGCCGGGATATCCAGCCCTATTTCACGTCAGGGCATCGCAGTGTCCATTCCACTTGAGGCCGCAAAATCAGGGTCCCTCTCACATACCTAGAGCTGAGAGAAGCCTCCTCTTGAGGTGCTTGTGGTAAGGTGGTATTCCTCTGGAGTTGAAGCCAGGGACTAACCTCTCATCTTGAGTTGATTTTTGGTCCACGGAGCTTATTCGTGTTGCTACAGTGACCTCAGGATCCCTCTAGCCTTGCAACAGTGTTCTTGGGGATTCTCTGGAGTGCCATCAAGGAAATCAAGGCTCCTTTCATGTTTGATGTGCAACACGGAATTGCTGTGCATGCAGTGCAGGGGAATCGGGGCTCATCTCGTGGCGAGGGGGAAGTCTCATGGTTTTTCTCCAGTTGCGGCGGGAACCTGGGGTATATTCTCAAGTTATGACGGGGATGGCCCTTCCACCCAAGTGTTTGTTCAGCGACGTCAGCACTCCTGCCTAGTTGCGAGGGAAAACTCGGGATTCTCCTCGAGGCTTGGCAGGGCAATTGGGACGCCTCTCCACCTGAGGCGTGAGACCAAGGGTCCCTTTCCACGTGCCACAGGAATCCTGGGACTCCTATCAAGTTTCACGAGGAGTCAGTCATCGTCTCCTTTGGAGGCACTGATCTCCGCGTACCTCTGGAGTTTTCAAAGTATGTGAGGCCTCCGGTCGCGATGAGGTGGGGAACTAGGTCTTTCTCTGTTGTCTCCACAGGGGATTCAGACATCCTTTCGTCTTGGGAGATGCAAGACGAGCCTGCATTCAAGTCACTGCATGGATATCCGGCCTTATTTCGAGTCAGGGCATCGCGTTGTCCATTCCACCTGAGGCCGCAAACTCAGGGTCCCTTTCACATAGCTAGAGCTGAGAGAAGCCTCCTCTTGAGGTGCGTGTGGTAAGGTGGTATTCCTCTGGATTCGAAGCCAGGGACTAACCTCTCATCTCGAGGTGATTTTTGGTCCACGGAGCTTTTTCGTGTTGCTACAGTGACCTCAGGATCCCTCTAGCCTTGAAACAGTGTTCTTGGGGTTTCTCTGGAGTGCCATCTAGGAAATCAAGGCTCCTTTCATGTGTGATGTGGAACACGGAATTGCTCTGCACACAGTGCAGGGGAATCGGGGCTCATCTAGCAGCGAGGGGGAAGTCTCATGGTTTTTCTCGAGTTGCGGCGGGAGCCTGGGGTATATTTTCGAGTTACGACGGCAATTGCCCTTCCACCCACGTGTTTGTTCAGCGACGTCAGGACTCCTGCCTAGTTGCGAGGGACAACTCGGGATTCTCCTCGAGGCTTGGAAGGGCAATTGGGACGCCTCTCCAGCTGAGGCGGGAGACCAAGGGTCCCTTTCCACGTGCCACAGGAATCCTGGGACTCCTATCAAGTTTCACGAGGAGTCAGGCATCATCTCCTGTGGAGGCACTGATCTCCGCGTACCTCTGGAGTTTTCAAAGATGTGAGGCTTCCGGTCGCGATAAGGTGGGGAACTAGGTCTTTCTCTGTGGTCTCCACAGGGGATTCAGACATCCTTTCGTCTTGGGAGATGCAAGACGAGCCTGCATTCAAGTCACTGCAGGGATATCCGGCCTTATTTCGTGTCAGGGCATCGTGGTGTCCATTCCACTTGAGGCCGCAAACTCAGGGTCCCTCTCACATACCTAGAGCTTAGAGTAGCCTCCTCTTGAGGTGCTTGTGGTAAGGTGGTATTCCTCTGGAGTCAAAGCCAGGGACTAACCTCTCATCTCGAGTTGATTTTTGGTCCACAGAGCTCTTTCGTGTTGCTACAGTGACCTCAGGATCCCTCTAGCCTTGAAACAGTGTTCTTGGGATTTCTATGGAGTGCCATCAAGGAAATCAAGGCTCCTTTCATGTGTGATGTGCAACACGGAATTGCTCTGCACGCAGTGCAGGGAAATCGGGCCTCATCTCGCGGCGAGGGGGAAGTCTCATGATTTTTCTCGAGTTGCGACGGGAACCTGGGGTATATTCTCGAGTTACGACGGGGATGGCCCTTCCACCCACGTGTTTGTTCAGCGACGTCAGGATTCCTGCCTAGTTGCGAGGGACAACTCGGGATTCTCCTCGAGGCTTGGCAGGGCAACTGGGACGCCTCTCCAGCTGAGGCAGTAGACCAAGGGTCCCTTTCCACGTGCCACAGGAATCCTGGGACTCCTACAAAAGTTTCCCAAGCAGTCAGGCATTGTCTCCTTTGGAGGCACTGATCTCCGCGTACCTCTGGAGTTTTCAAAGAATGTGAGGCCTCCGGTCGCCATGAGGTGGGGAACTAGGTCTTTCTCTGTGGTCTCCACAGGGGATTCAGACATCCTTTTATCTTGGGAAATGCAAGACAAGCCTGCATTCAAGTCACTGCCGGGATATCCAGCCCTATTTCGCGTCAGGGAATCGCAGTGTCCATTCCACTTGAGGCCGCAAAATCAGGGTCCCTCTCACATATCTAGAGCTGAGAGAAGCCTCCTCTTGAGGTGCTTGTGGTAAGGTGGTATTCCTCTGGAGTCGAATCCAGGGACTAACCTCTCATCTCGGGTTGATTTTTGGTCCATGGAGCTCTTTCGTGTTGCTACAGTGTCCTCAGGATCCCTCTAGCCTTGAAACAGTGTTCTTGGGGTTTCTCTGGAGTGCCATCAAGGAAATCAAGGCTCCTTTCATGTGTGATGTGCAACACGGAATTGCTCTGCACGCAGTGCAGGGGAATCGGGCCTCATCTCGCGGCGAGGGGGAAGTCTCATGGTTTTTCTCGAGTTGCAGCGGGAACCTGGGGTATATTCTCGAGTTACGACGGGGATGGCATTTCCACCCACGTGTTTCTTCAGTGACATCAGAACTCCTGCCTAGTTGCGAGGGACAACTCGGGATTCTCCTCGAGGCTTGGCAGGGCAATTGGGACGCCTCTCCAGCTGAGGCGGGAGACCAAGGGTCCCTTTCCATGTGCCACAGGAATCCTGGGACTCCTATCAAGTTTCACGAGGAGTCAGGCATCGTCTCCTTTGGAGGCACTGATCTCAGTGTACCTCTGGAGTTTTCAAAGGATGTGAGGCCTCCGGTCGCGATGAGGTGGGGAACTAGGTCTTTCTCTGTGGTCTCCACAGGGGATTCAGACATCCTTTTGTCTTGGGAGATGCAAGACGAGCCTGCATTCAAGTCACTGCAGGGATATCCAGCCTTTTTTCGAGTCAGGGCATCGCGGTGTCCATTCCACTTGAGGCCGCAAACTCAGGGTCCCTCTCATATACCTAGAGCTGAGAGAAGCCTCCTCTTGAGGTGCTTGTGGTAAGGTGGTATACCTCTGGAGTCGAAGCCAGGGACTAACCTCTCATCTCGAGTTGATTTTTGGTCCACGGAGCTCTTTCGTGTTGCTACAGTGACCTGAGGATCCCTCTAGCCATGAAACAGTGTTCTTGGGGTTTCTCTGGAGTGCCATCAAGGAAATCAAGGCTCCTTTCATGTGTGATGTGCAACACGGAATTGCTCTGCACGCAGTGCAGGGGAATCGGGCCTCAGCTCACGGCGAGGGGGAAGTCTCATGGTTTTTCTCGAGTTGCGGCGGGAACCTGGGGTATATTCTCGAGTTACGACGGGGATGGCCCTTCCACCCAAGTGTTTCTTCAGCGACGTCAGGATTCCTGCCTAGTTGCGAGGGACAACTCTTGATTCTCCTCGAGGCTTGGGAGGGCAATTGGGGCGCCTCTACAGCTGAGGCGGGACACCAACGGTCCCTTTCCACGTGCAACAAGAATCCTGGGACTCCTATCAAGTTTCACAAGGAGTCACGAACCGTCTCCTTTGGAGGCACTGATCTCTGCGTACCTCTGGAGTTTTCAAAGGATATGAGGCCTCCGGTCGCGATGAGGTGGGGAACTAGGTCTTTCTCTGTGGTCTCCACAGTGGATTCAGACATCCTTTCGTCTTGGGAGATGCAAGACGAGCCTGCATTCAAGTCACTGCAGGGATATCCGGCATTTTTTCGAGTCAGGGCATCGCGGTGTCCTTTCCACTTGAGGCCGCAAACTCAGGGTCCCTCTCACATACCTAGAGCTGAGAGAAGCCTCCTCTTGAGGTGCTTGTGGTAAGGGGGTATTCCTCTGGAGTCGAAGCCAGGGGCTAACCTCTTATCACGAGTTGATTCTTGGTCCACGGAGCTCTTTCGTGTTGCTACAGTGACCTCAGGATCCCTCTAGCCTTGAAACAGTGTTCTTGCGGTTTCTCTGGAGTGCCATCAAGGAAATCAAGGCTCCTTTCATGTGTGATGTGCAACACGGAATTGCACTGCACGCAGTGCAGGGGAATCGGGCCTCATCTCGCGGCGAGGGGGAAGTCTCATGGTTTTTCTCGAGTTGCGGCGGGAACCTGGGGTATATTCTCGAGTTACGACGGGGATGGCCCTTCCACCCACGTGTTTCTTCAGCGACGTCAGGACTTCTGCCTAGTTGCGAGGGACAACTCGGGATTCTCCTCGAGGCTTGGCAGGGCAATTGGGACGCCTCTCCAGCTGAGGCGGGAAACCAAGTGTCCCTTTTCACGTGCCACAGGAATCCTGGGACTCCTATCAATTTTCACGAGGAGTCAGGCATCGTCTCCTTTGGAGGCACTGCTCTCCGCTTACCTCTGGAGTTTTCAAAGGATGTGAGGCGTCCGGTCGCGATGAGGTCGGGAACTAGGTTTTTCTCTGTGGTCTCCACAGGGGATTCAGACATCCCTTCGTCTTGGGAGATGCAAGACGAGCCTGCATTCAAGTCACTGCAGGGATATCTGGCCTTATTTCGAGTCAGGGCATCGCGGTGTCCATTCCACTTGAGGCCGCAAACTCAGGGTCCCTCTCACTTACCTAGAGCTGAGAGTAGCCTCCTCTTGAGGTGCTTGTGGTAAGGTGATATTCCTCTGGAGTCGAAGCCAGGGACTAACCTCTCATCTCGAGTTGATTCTTGGTCCCCGGAGCTCTTTCGTGTGGCTCCAGTGACCTCAGGATCCCTCTAGCCTTGAAACAGTGTTCTTGGGGTTTCTCTGGAGTGCCATCAGGGAAATCAAGGCTCATTTCATGTGTGATGTGCAACACGGAATTGCTCTGCACGCATTGCAGGGGAATCGGGCCTCATCTCGCGGCGAGAGGGAAGTCTCATGGTTCTTCTCGAGTTGCGGCGGGAACCTGTGGTATATTCTCGAGTTACGACGGGGATGGCCCTTCCACCCACGTGTTTGTTCAGCGAAGTCAGGACTCCTGCCTAGTTGCGAGGGATAACTCGGGATTCTCCTCGAGGCTTGGCAGGGCAGTTGGGACGCCTCTCCAGCTGAGGCGGGAGACCAAGGGTCCCTTTCCACGTGCCACAGGAATCCTGGGACTCCTATCAAGTTTCACGAGGAGTCAGGCATCGTCTCCTTTGGAGGCACTGATCTCCGCGTACCTCTGGAGTTTTCAAAGGATGTGAGGCCTCCGCTCGCGATGAGGTGGGGAACTAGGTCTTTCTCTGTGGTCTCCACAGGGGATTCAGACATCCTTTCGTCTTGGGAGATGCAAGACGAGCCTGCATTCAAGTCACTGCAGGGATATCCGGCCTTATTTCGAGTCAGGGCATCGCGGTGTCCATTCCACTTGAGGCCGCAAACTCAGGGTCCCTCTCACATAGCTAGAGCTGAGAGAAGCCTCCTCTTGAGGTGCTTGTGGCAAGGTGGTATTCCTCTGGAGTCGAAGCCAGTAACTAACCTCTCATCTCGAGTTGATTTTTGGTCCACGGAGCTCTTTCGTGTGGCTACAGTGACCTCAGGATCCCTCTAGCCTTGAAACAGTGTTCTTGGAGTTTCTCTGGTGTGCCATCAAGGAAATCAAGTCTCTTTTCATGTGTGATGTGCAACACGGAATTTCTCTGCACGCAGTGCAGGGGAATCGGGCCTCATCTCGCGGCGAGGGGGAAGTCTCATGGTTTTTCTCGAGTTGCGGCGGGAACCTGGGGTATATTCTCGAGTTACGACGGGGATGGCCCTTCCACACACGTGTTTGTTCAGAGACGGCAGGACTCCTGCCTAGTTGCGAGGGACAACTCGGGATTCTCCTCGAGGCTTGGCAGGGCAATTGGGACGCCTCTCCAGCTGAGGCGGGAGACCAAGGGTCCCTTTCCACGTGCCACAGGAATCCTGGTACTCCTATCAAGTTTCACGAGGAGTCAGGCATCTTCTCCTTTGGAGGCACTGATCTCCGCGTACCTCTGGAGTTTTCAAAGGATGTGAGGCCTCCGGTCACGATGAGGTGAGGAACTAGGTCTTTCTCTGTTGTCTCCACAGGGTATTCAGACATCCTTTCGTCTTCGGAGATGCAAGACAAGCCTGCATTCAAGTCACTGCAGGGATATCCAGCATTATTTCGAGTCAGGGCATCGCGGTGTCCATTCCACTTGAGGCCGCAAACTCAGGGTCCCTCTCACATACCTAGAGCTGAGAGAAGCCTCCTCTTGAGGTGCTTGTGGTTAGGTGGTATTCCTCTGGAGTCGAAGCCAGGGACTAACCTCTAATCTCCAGTTGATTTTTGGTCCACGGAGCTCTTTCGTGTTGCTACAGTGACGTCAGGATCCCTCTAGCCTTGAAACAGTGTTCTTGGGGTTTCTCTGGAGTGCCATCAAGGAAATCAAGGCTCCTTTCATGTGTGATGTGCAACACGGAATTGCTCTGCTCGCAGTGCAGGGGAATCGGGCCTCATCTCGCGGCGAGGGGGAAGTCTCATGGTTTTTCTCGAGTAGCGGCGGGAACCTGGGGTATATTCTCGAGTTACGACGGGGATGGCCCTTCCACACACGTGTTTGTTCAGCGATGGCAGGACTCCTGCATACTTGCGAGGGACAACTCGGGATTCTCCTCGAGGCTTGGCAGGGCAATTGGGACGCCTCTCCAGCTGAGGCGGGAGACCAAGGGTCCCTTTCCACGTGCCACAGGAATCTTGGGACTCCTATCAAGTTTCACTAGGAGTCAGGCATCGTCTTCTTTGGAGGCACTGATCTCCGCTTACCTCTGGAGTTTTCAAAGGATGTGAGGCCTCCGGTCGCGATGAGGTGGGGAACTAGATCTTTCTCTGTGGTCTCCACAGGATATTCAGACATCCTTTCGTCTTGGGAGATGCAAGACGAGCCTGCATTCAAGTCACTGCAGGGATATCCGGCCTTATTTCGAGTCAGGGCATCGCGGTGTCCTTTCCACTTGAGGCCGCAAACTCAGGGTCCCTCTCACATACCTAGAGCTGAGAGAAGCCTCCTCTTGAGGTGCGTGTGGTAAGGTGGTATTCCTCTGGAGTTGAAGCCAGGGACTCACCTCTCATCTTGAGTTGATTTTTGGTCCACGGAGCTTATTCGTGTTGCTACAGTGACCTCAGGATCCCTCTAGCCTTGCAACAGTGTTCTTGGGGATTCTCTGGAGTGCCATCAAGGAAATCAAGGCTCCTTTCATGTTTGATGTGCAACACGGAATTGCTGTGCATGCAGTGCAGGGGAATCGGGGCTCATCTCGCGGCGAGGGGGAAGTCTCATGGTTTTTCTCCAGTTGCGGCGGGAACCTGGGGTATATTCTCAAGTTATGTCGGGGATGGCCCTTCCACCCACGTGTTTGTTCAGCGACGTTAGGACTCGTGCCTAGTTGCGAGGGACAACTCGGGATTCTCCTCGAGGCTTGGCAGGGCAATTGGGACGCCTCTCCAGCTGAGGCGGGAGACCAAGGGTCCCTTTCCATGTGCCACAGGAATCCTGGGACTCCTATCAATTTTCACGAGGAGTCAGGCATCGTCTCCTTTGGAGGCACTGATCTCCGCGTACCTCTGGAGTTTTCAAAGGATGTGAGGCCTCCGGTCGCGATGAGGTGGGGAACTAGGTCTTTCTCTGTGGTCTCCACAGGGGATTCAGACATCCTTTCGTCTTGGAAGATGCAAGACGAGCCTGCATTCAAGTTACTGCAGGGATATCCGGCCTTATTTCGAGCCAGGGCATCGCGGTCTCCTTTCCACTTGAGGCCGCAAACTCAGGGTCCCTCTCACATATCTAGAGCTGAGAGAAGCCTCCTCTTGAGGTGCTTGTGGTAAGATGGTATTCCTCTGGAGTCGAAGCCAGGGACTAACCTCTCATCTCGGGTTGATTTTTGGTCCATGGAGCTCTTTCGTGTTGCTACAGTGTCCTCAGGATCCCTCTAGCCTTGAAACAGTGTTCTTGGGGTTTCTCTGGAGTGCCATCAAGGAAATCAAGGCTCCTTTCATGTGTGATGTGCAACACGGAATTGCTCTGCACGCAGTGCAGGGGAATCGGGCCTCATCTCGCGGCGAGGGGGAAGTCTCATGGTTTTTCTCGAGTTGCAGCGGGAACCTGGGGTATATTCTCGAGTTACGACGGGGATGGCATTTCCACCCACGTGTTTCTTCAGTGACGTCAGAACTCCTGCCTAGTTGCGAGGGACAACTCGGGATTCTCCTCGAGGCTTGGCAGGGCAATTGGGACGCCTCTCCAGCTGAGGCGGGAGACCAAGGGTCCCTTTCCATGTGCCACAGGAATCCTGGGACTCCTATCAAGTTTCACGAGGAGTCAGGCATCGTCTCCTTTGGAGGCACTGATCTCAGTGTACCTCTGGAGTTTTCAAAGGATGTGAGGCCTCCGGTCGCGATGAGGTGGGGAACTAGGTCTTTCTCTGTGGTCTCCACAGGGGATTCAGACATCCTTTTGTCTTGGGAGATGCAAGACGAGCCTGCATTTAAGTCACTGCAGGGATATCCAGCCTTTTTTCGAGTCAGGGCATCGCGGTGTCCATTCCACTTGAGGCCGCAAACTCAGGGTCCCTCTCATACACCTAGAGCTGAGAGAAGCCTCCTCTTGAGGTGCTTGTGGTAAGGTGGTATTACTCTGGAGTCGAAGCCAGGGACTAACCTCTCATCTCGAGTTGATTTTTGGTCCACGGAGCTCTTTCGTGTTGCTACAGTGACCTCAGGATCCCTCTAGCCTTGAAACAGTGTTCTTGGGGTTTCTCTGGAGTGCCATCAAGGAAATCAAGGCTGCTTTCATGTGTGATGTGCAACACGGAATTGCTCTGCACGCAGTGCAGGGGAATCGGGCCTCAGCTCACGGCGAGGGGTAAGTCTCATGGTTTTTCTCGAGTTGCGGCGGGAACCTGGGGTATATTCTCGAGTTAGGACGGGGATGGCCCTTCCACCCACGTGTTTCTTCAGCGACGTCAAGATTCCTGCCTAGTTGCGAGGGACAACTCGGGATTCTCCTCGAGGCTTGGCAGGGCAATTGGGGCGCCTCTCCAGCTGAGGCAGGACACCAACGGTCCCTTTCCACGTGCCACAGGAATCCTGGGACTCCTATCAATTTTCACGAGGAGTCAGGCATCGTCTCCTTTGGAGGCACTGCTCTCCGCGTACCTCTGGAGTTTTCAAAGGATGTGAGGCGTCCGGTCGCGATGAGGTCGGGAACTAGGTTTTTCTCTGTGGTCTCCACAGGGGATTCAGACATCCCTTCGTCTTGGGAGATGCAAGACGAGCCTGCATTCAAGTCACTGCAGGGATATCCGGCCTTATTTCGAGTCAGGGCATTGCGGTGTCCATTCGACTTGAGGCCGCAAACTCAGGGTCTCTCTCACTTACCTAGAGCTGAGAGTAGTCTCCTCTTGAGGTGCTTGTGGTAAGGTGATATTCCTCTGGAGTCGAAGCCAGGGACTAACCTCTCATCTCGAGTTGATTCTTGGTCCCCGGAGCTCTTTCGTGTGGCTACAGTGACCTCAGGATCCCTCTAGCCTTGAAACAGTGTTCTTGGGGTTTCTCTGGAGTGCCATCAGGGAAATCAAGGCTCCTTTCATGTGCGATGTGCAACACGGAATTGCTCTGCACGCAGTGCAGGGGAATCGGGCCTCATCTCGCGGCGAGAGGGAAGTCTCATGGTTCTTCTCGAGTTGCGGCGGGAACCTGTGGTATATTCTCGAGTTACGACGGGGATGGCCCTTCCACCCACGTGTTTGTTCAGCGACGTCAGGACTCCTGCCCAGTTGCGAGGGATAACTCGGGATTCTCCTCGAGGCTTGGCAGGGCAGTTGGGACGCCTCTCCAGCTGAGGCGGGAGACCAAGGGTCCCTTTCCACGTGCCACAGGAATCCTGGGACTCCTATCAAGTTTCACGAGGAGTCAGGCATCTTCTCCTTTGGAGGCACTGATCTTCGCGTACCTCTGGAGTTTTCAAATGATATGAGGCCTCCGGTCACGATGAGGTGAGGAACTAGGTCTTTCTCTGTGGTCTCCACAGGGGATTCAGACATCCTTTTGTCTTGGGAGATGCAAGATGAGCCTGCATTCAAGTCACTGCAGGGATATCCAGCCTTTTTTCGAGTCAGGGCATCGCGGTGTCCATTCCACTTGAGGCCGCAAGCTCAGGGTCCCTCTCATATACCTAGAGCTGAGAGAAGCCTCCTCTTGAGGTGCTTGTGGTAAGGTGGTATTCCTCTGGAGTCGAAGCCAGGGACTAACCTCTCATCTCGAGTTGATTTTTGGTCCACGGAGCTCTTTCGTGTTGCTACAGTGACCTCAGGATCCCTCTAGCCTTGAAACAGTGTTCTTAGGGTTTCTCTGGAGTGACATCAATGAAATCAAGGCTGCTTTCATGTGTGATGTGCAACACGGAATTGCTCTGCACGCAGTGTAGGGGAATCGGGCCTCAGCTCACGGCGAGGGGGAAGTCTCATGGTTTTTCTCGAGTTGCGGCGGGAACCTGGGGTATATTCTCGAGTTACGACGGGGATGGCCCTTCCACCCAAGTGTTTCTTCAGCGACGTCAGGACTCCTGCCTAGTTGCGAGGGAAAACTCGGGATTCTTCTCGAGGCTTGGCAGGGCAATTGGGACGCCTCTCCACCTGAGGCGTGAGACCAAGGGTCCCTTTCCACGTGCCACAGGAATCCTGGGACTCCTATCAAGTTTCACGAGGAGTCAGTCATCGTCTCCTTTGGAGGCACTGATCTCCGCGTACCTCTGGAGTTTTCAAAGTATGTGAGGCCTCCGGTCGCGATGAGGTGGGGAACTAGGTCTTTCTCTGTTGTCTCCACAGGGGATTCAGACATTCTTTCATCTTGGGAGATGCAAGACGAGACTGCATTCAAGTCACTGCATGGATATCCGGCCTTATTTCGAGTCAGGGCATCGCGTTGTCCATTCCACCTGAGGCCGCAAACTCAGGGTCCCTTTCACATAGCTAGAGCTGAGAGAAGCCTCCTCTTGAGGTGCGTGTGCTAAGGTGGTATTCCTCTGGATTCGAAGCCAGGGACTAACCTCTCATCTCGAGGTGATTTTTGGTCCACGGAGCTTATTCATGTTGCTACAGTGACCTCAGGATCCCTCTAGCCTTGAAACAGTGTTCTTGGGGTTTCTCTGGAGTGCCATCTAGGAAATCAAGGCTCCTTTCATGTGTGATGTGGAACACGGAATTGCTCTGCACACAGTGCAGGGGAATCGGGGCTCATCTAGCAGCGAGGGGGAAGTCTCATGGTTTTTCTCGAGTTGCGGTGGGAGCCTGGGGTATATTTTCGAGTTACGACGGCAATTGCCCTTCCACCCACGTGTTTGTTCAGCGACGTCAGGACTCCTGCCTAGTTGCGAGGGACAACTCGGGATTCTCCTCGAGGCTTGGCAGGGCAATTGGGACGCCTCTCCAGCTGAGGCGGGAGACCAAGGGTCCCTTTCCACGTGCCACAGGAATCCTGGGACTCCTATCAAGTTTCACGAGGAGTCAGGCATCATCTCCTGTGGAGGCACTGATCTCCGCGTACCTCTGGAGTTTTCAAAGATGTGAGGCTTCCGGTCGCGATAAGGTGGGGAACTAGGTCTTTCTCTGTGGTCTCCACAGGGGATTCAGACATCCTTTCGTCTTGGGAGATGCAAGACGAGCCTGCATTCAAGTCACTGCAGGGATATCCGGCCTTATTTCGTGTCAGGGCATCGTGGTGTCCATTCCACTTGAGGCCGCAAACTCAGGGTCCCTCTCACATACCTAGAGCTTAGAGTAGCCTCCTCTTGAGGTGCTTGTGGTAAGGTGGTATTCCTCTGGAGTCAAAGCCAGGGACTAACCTCTCATCTCGAGTTGATTTTTGGTCCACAGAGCTCTTTCGTGTTGCTACAGTGACCTCAGGATCCCTCTAGCCTTGAAACAGTGTTCTTGGGATTTCTATGGAGTGCCATCAAGGAAATCAAGGCTCCTTTCATGTGTGATGTGCAACACGGAATTGCTCTGCACGCAGTGCAGGGAAATCGGGCCTCATCTCGCGGCGAGGGGGAAGTCTCATGATTTTTCTCGAGTTGCGACGGGAACCTGGGGTATATTCTCGAGTTACGACGGGGATGGCCCTTCCACCCACGTGTTTGTTCAGCGACGTCAGGACTCCTGCCTAGTTGCGAGGGACAACTCGGGATTCTCCTCGAGGCTTGGCAGGGCAATTGGGACGCCTCTCCAGCTGAGGCGGGAGACCAAGGGTCCCTTTCCATGTGCCACAGGAATCCTGGGACTCCTATCAATTTTCACGAGGAGTCAGGCATCGTCTCCTTTGGAGGCACTGATCTCCGCGTACCTCTGGAGTTTTCAAAGGATGTGAGGCCTCCGGTCGCGATGAGGTGGGAAACTAGGTCTTTCTCTGTGGTCTCCACAGGGGATTCAGACATCCTTTCGTCTTGGAAGATGCAAGACGAGCCTGCATTCAAGTTACTGCAGGGATATCCGGCCTTATTTCGAGCCAGGGCCTCGCGGTCTCCTTTCCACTTGAGGCCGCAAACTCAGGGTCCCTCTCACATATCTAGAGCTGAGAGAAGCCTCCTCTTGAGGTGCTTGTGGTAAGATGGTATTCCTCTGGAGTCGAAGCCAGGGACTAACCTCTCATCTCGGGTTGATTTTTGGTCCATGGAGCTCTTTCGTGTTGCTACAGTGTCCTCAGGATCCCTCTAGCCTTGAAACAGTGTTCTTGGGGTTTCTCTGGAGTGCCATCAAGGAAATCAAGGCTCCTTTCATGTGTGATGTGCAACACGGAATTGCTCTGCACGCAGTGCAGGGGAATCGGGCCTCATCTCGCGGCGAGGGGGAAGTCTCATGGTTTTTCTCGAGTTGCAGGGGGAACCTGGGGTATATTCTCGAGTTACGACGGGGATGGCATTTCCACCCACGTGTTTCTTCAGCGACGTCAGAACTCCTGCCTAGTTGCGAGGGACAACTCGGGATTCTCCTCGAGGCTTGGCAGGGCAATTGGGACGCCTCTCCAGCTGAGGCGGGAGACCAAGGGTCCCTTTCCATGTGCCACAGGAATCCTGGGACTCCTATCAAGTTTCACGAGGAGTCAGGCATCGTCTCCTTTGGAGGCTCTGATCTCAGTGTACCTCTGGAGTTTTCAAAGGATGTGAGGCCTCCGGTCGCGATGAGGTGGGGAACTAGGTCTTTCTGTGTGGTCTCCACAGGGGATTCACACATCCTTTTGTCTTGGGAGATGCAAGACGAGCCTGCATTCAAGTCACTGCAGGGATATCCAGCCTTTTTTCGAGTCAGGGCATCGCGGTGTCCATTCCACTTGAGGCCGCAACCTCAGGGTCCCTCTCATATACCTAGAGCTGAGAGAAGCCTCCTCTTGAGGTGCTTGTGGTAAGGTGGTATTCCTCTGGAGTCGAAGCCAGGGACTAACCTCTCATCTCGAGTTGATTTTTGGTCCACGGAGCTCTTTCGTGTTGCTACAGTGACCTCAGGATCCCTCTAGCCTTGAAACAGTTTTCTTGGGGTTTCTCTGGAGTGCCATCAAGGAAATCAAGGCTGCTTTCATGTGTGATGTGCAACACGGAATTACTCTGCACACAGTGCAGGGGAATCGGGCCTCAGCTCACGGCGAGGGGGAAGTCTCATGGTTTTTCTCGAGTTGCGGTGGGAACCTGTGGTATATTTTCGAGTTACGACGGGGATGGCCCTTCCACCCACGTGTTTGTTCAGCGACGTCAGGACTCCTGCCTAGTTGCGAGGGACAACTCGGGATTCTCCTCGAGGCTTGGCAGGGCAGTTGGGACGCCTCTCCAGCTGAGGCGGGAGACCAAGGGTCCCTTTCCACGTGCCACAGGAATCCTGGGACTCCTATCAAGTTTCACGAGGAGTCAGGCATCGTCTCCTTTGGAGGCACTGATCTCCGCGTACCTCTGGAGTTTTCAAAGGATGTGAGGCCTCCGGTCGCGATGAGGTGGGGAACTAGGTCTTTCTCTGTGGTCTCCACAGGGGATTCAGACATCCTTTCGTCTTGGGAGATGCAAGACGAGCCTGCATTCAAGTCACTGCAGGGATATCCGGCCTTATTTCGAGTCAGGGCATCGCGGTGTCCATTCCATTTGAGGCCGCAAAATCAGGGTCCCTCTCACATACCTAGAGTTGAGAGAAGCCTCCACTTGAGGTGCTTGTGGCAAGGTGGTATTCCTCTGGAGTCGAAGCCAGTTACTAACCTCTCATCTCGAGTTGATTTTTGGTCCACGGAGCTCTTTCGTGTGGCTACAGTGACCTCAGGATCCCTCTAGCCTTGAAACAGTGTTCTTGGAGTTTCTCTGGTGTGCCATCAAGGAAATCAAGTCTCTTTTCATGTGTGATGTGCAAGACGGAATTTCTCTGCACGCAGTGCAGGGGAATCGGGCCTCATCTCGCGGCGAGGGGGAAGTCTCATGGTTTTTCTCGAGTTGCGGCGGGAACCTGGGGTATATTCTCGAGTTACGACGGGGATGGCCCTTCCACACACGTGTTTGTTCAGAGACGGCAGGACTCCTGCCTAGTTGCGAGGGACAACTCGGGATTCTCCTCGAGGCTTGGCAGGGCAATTGGGACGCCTCTCCAGCTGAGGCGGGAGACCAAGGGTCCCTTTCCACGTGCCACAGGAATCCTGGGACTCCTATCAAGTTTCACGAGGAGTCAGGCATCTTCTCCTTTGGAGGCACTGATCGTCGCGTACCTCTGGAGTTTTCAAAGGATATGAGGCCTCCGGTCACGATGAGGTGAGGAACTAGGTCTTTCTCTGTGGTCTCCACAGGGGATTCAGACATCCTTTTGTCTTGGGAGATGCAAGACGAGCCTGCATTCAAGTCACTGCAGGGATATCCAGCCTTTTTTCGAGTCAGGGCATCGCGGTGTCCATTCCACTTGAGGCCGCAAGCTCAGGGTCCCTCTCATATACCTAGAGCTGAGAGAAGCCTCCTCTTGAGGTGCTTGTGGTAAGGTGGTATTCCTCTGGAGTCGAAGCCAGGGACTAACCTCTCATCTCGAGTTGATTTTTGGTCCACGGAGCTCTTTCGTGTTGCTACAGTGACCTCAGGATCCCTCTAGCCTTGAAACAGTGTTCTTGGGGTTTCTCTGGAGTGCCATCAAGGAAATCAAGGCTGCTTTCATGTGTGATGTGCAACACGGAATTGCTCTGCACGCAATGCAGGGGAATCGGGCCTCAGCTCACGGCGAGGGGGAAGTCTCATGGTTTTTCTCGAGTTGCGGCGGGAACCTGGGGTATATTCTCGAGTTACGACGGGGATGGCCCTTCCACCCAAGTGTTTCTTCAGCGACGTCAGGACTCCTGCCTAGTTGCGAGGGACAACTCGGGATTCTCCTCGAGGCTTGGCAGGGCAATTGGGACGCCTCTCCAGCTGAGGCGGGAGACCAAGTGTCCCTTTCCACGTGCCACAGGAATCCTGGGACTCCTATCAATTTTCACGAGGAGTCAGGCATCGTCTCCTTTGGAGGCACTGATCTCCGCGTACCTCTGGAGTTTTCAAAGGATGTGAGGCGTCCGGTCGCGATGAGGTCGGGAACTAGGTTTTTCTCTGTGGTCTCCACAGGGGATTCAGACATCCTTTAGTCTTGGGAGATGCAAGACGAGCCTGCATTCAAGTCACTGCAGGGATATCCGGCCTTATTTCGAGTCAGGGCATTGCGGTGTCCATTCCACTTGAGGCCGCAAACTCAGGGTCCCTCTCACTTACCTAGAGCTGAGAGTAGCCTCCTCTTGAGGTGCTTGTGGTAAGGTGATATTCCTCTGGAGTCGAAGCCAGGGACTAACCTCTCATCTCGAGTTGATTCTTGGTCCCCGGAGCTCTTTCTTGTGGCTACAGTGACCTCAGGATCCCTCTAGCCTTGAAACAGTGTTCTTGGGGTTTCTCTGGAGTGCCATCAGGGAAATCAAGGCTCCTTTCATGTGTGATGTGCAACACGGAATTGCTTTGAATGCAGTGCAGGGAATCGGGCCTCATCTTTCGGCGAGGCGGAAGTCTCATGGTTTTTCTCGAGTTGCGGTGGGAACCTGGGGTATATTCTCGAGTTACGACGGGGATGGCCCTTCCACACACGTGTTTGTTCAGCGACGTCAGGACTCCTGCCTAGTTGCGAGGGACAACTCGGGATTCTCCTCGAGGCTTGGCAGGGCAATTGGGACGCCTCTCCAGCTGAGGCATGAGACCAAGGGTCCCTTTCCACGTGCCACAGGAATCCTGGGACTCCTATCAAGTTTCCCGAGGAGTCAGGCATCGTCTCCTTTGGAGGCACTGATCTCAGTGTACCTCAGGAGTTTTCAAAGGATGTGAGGCCTCCGGTCGCCATGAGGTGGGGAACTAGGTCTTTCTCTGTGGTCTCCACAGGGGATTCAGACATCCTTTCGTCTTTGAGATGCAAGACGAACCTGCATTCAAGTCACTGCAGAGATATCCAGCCTTATTTCGAGTCAGGGCATCGCGGTGTCCATTCCACTTGAGGCCGCAAAATCAGGGTCCCTCTCACATACCTAGAGCTGAGAGAAGCCTCCTCTTGAGGTGCTTGTGCTAAGGTGGTATTCCTCTGGAGTCAAAGCCAGGGACTAACCTCTCATCTCGAGTTGATTTTTGGTCCACGGACCTCTTTCGTGTTACTACAGTGACCTCAGGATCCCTCTAGCCTTGCAACAGTGTTCTTGGGGTTTCTCTGGAGTGCCATCAAGGAAATCAAGGCTCCTTTCATGTGTGATGTGCAACACGGAATTGCTCTGCATGCAGTGCAGGGGAATCGGGGCTCATCTCGCGGCGAGGGGGAAGTCTCATTGTTTTTCTCCAGTTGCGCCGGGAACCTGGGGTATATTTTCAAGTTATGACGAGGATGGCCCTTCCACCCACGTGTTTGTTCAGCGACGTCAGCACTCCTGCCTAGTTGCGAGGGACAATTCGGGATTCTCCTCGAGGCTTGGCAGGGCAATTGGGACGCCTCTCCAGCTGAGGCGGGAGACCAAGGGTCCCTTTCCACGTGCCACAGGAATCCTGGGACTCCTATCAAGTTTCCCGAGGAGTCAGGCATCGTCTCCTTTGGAGGCACTGATCTCCGCGTACCTCTGGAGTTTTCAAAGGATGTGAGGCCTCCGGTCGCGATGAGGTGGGGAACTAGGTCTTTCTCTGTGGTCTCCACAGGGGATTCAGACATCCTTTCGTCTTGGGAGATGCAAGACGAGCCTGCATTCAAGTCACTGCAGGGATATCCGGCCTTACTTCGAGTCAGGGCATCGCGGTGTCCATTCCACTTGAGGCCGCAAACTCAGGGTCCCTCTCACATACCTAGAGCTGAGAGAAGCCTCCTCTTGAGGTGCTTGTGGTAAGGTGGTATTCCTCTGGAGTCGAAGCCAGGGACTAACCTCTCATCTCGAGTTGATTTTTGGTCCTCGGAGCTCTTTCGTGTTGCTACAGTGACGTCAGGATCCCTCTAGCCTTGAAACAGTGTTCTTGGGGTTTCTCTGGAGTGCCATCAAGGAAATCAAGGCTCCTTTCATGTTTGATGTGCAACACGGAATTGCTTTGAATGCAGTGCAGGGGAATCGGGCCTCATCTTGCGGCATGGGGGAAGTCTCATGGTTTTTCTCGAGTTGCGGCGGGAACCTGGGGTATATTCTCGAGTTACGACGAGGATGGCCCTTCCACCCATGTGTTTATTCAGCGACGTCAGGACTCCTGCCTAGTTGCGAGGGACAACTCGGGATTCTCCTCGAGGCTTGGCAGGGCAATTGGGACGCCTCTCCAGCTGAGGCGGGAGACCAAGGGTCCCTTTCCATGTGCCATAGGAATCCTGGGACTCCTATCAAGTTTCACGAGGAGTCAGGCATCGTCTCCTTTGGAGGCACTGATCTCCGCGTACCTCTGGAGTTTTCAAAGGATGTGAGGCCTCCGGTCGCGATGAGGTGGGGAAATAGGTCTTTCTCAGTGGTCTCCACAGGGGATTCAGACATCCTTTCGTCTTGGGAGAGGCAAGACGAGCCTGCATTCAAGTCACTGCAGGGATATCCGGCCTTATTTCGAGTCAGGGCATCTCGGTGTCCATTCCACTTGAGGCCGGAAACTCAGGGCCCCTCTCACATACCTAGAGCTGAGAGAAGCCTCCTCTTGAGGTGCTTGTGGTAAGGTGGTATTCCTCTGGAATCGAAGCCAGGGACTAACCTCTCATCTCGAGTTGATTTTTGGTCAATGGAGCTCTTTTGTGTTGCTACAGTGACCTCAGGATCCCTCTAGCCTTGAAACAGTGTCCCTTGGGTTTCTCTGGAGTGCCATCAAGGAAATCAAGGTTCTTTTCATGTGTGATGTGCAACACGGAATTGCTCTGCACGCAGTGCAGGGGAATCGGGCCTCATCTCGCGGCGAGGGGGAAGACTCATGGTTTTTCTGGAGTTGCGGCGAGAACCTGGGGTATATTCTCGAGTTACGACGGGGATGACCCTTCCGCCCACGTGTTTATTCAGCGACGTCAGGACTCCTGCCTAGTTGCGAGTTACAACTCGGGATTTTCCTCGAGGATTGGCAGGGCAATTGGAACGCCACTCCAGCTGAGTGGGAGACCAAGGGTCCCTTTCAACGTGCCACAGGAATCCGGGAACTCCTATCAAGTTTCACGAGGAGTCAGGCATCGTCTCCTTTGGAGGCACTGATCTCCGCGTACCTCTGGAGTTTTCAAAGGATGTGAGGCCTCCGGTCGCGATGAGGTGGGGAACTAGGTCTTTCTCTGTGGTCCCCAAAGGGGATTCAGACATCCTTTCGTCTTGGGAGATGCAAGACGAGCCTGCATTCAAGTCACTGCAGGGATATCCCGCCTTATTTTGAGTCAGGGCATCGCGGTGTCCTTTCCACTTGAGGCCGCTAACTCAGGGTCCCTCTCACATAGCTAGAGCTGAGAGAAGCCTCCTCTTGAGGTGCTTGTGGTAAGGTGGTATTCCTCTGGAGTCGAAGCCAGGGACGAACCTCTCATCTCGAGTTGATTTTTGGTCCATGGAGCTCTTTCGTGTCGCTACAGTGACCTCAGGATGCCTCTAGCCTTGAAACAGTGTTCTTGGGGTTTCTCTGGAGTGCCATCAAGGAAATCAAGGCTCCTTTCATGTGTGATGTGCAACACGGAATTGCTCTGCACGCAGTGCAGGGGAATCGGGCCTCATCTCGCGGCGAGGGGGAAGTCTCATGCTTTTTCTCGAGTTGCGGCGGGAACCTGGGGTATATTCTCGAGTTACGACGGGGATGGCCCTTCCACACACGTGTTTGTTCAGCGACGTCAGGACTCCTGCCTAGTTGCGAGGGACAACTCGGGATTCTCCTCGAGGCTTGGCAGGGCAATTGGGACGCCTCTCCAGCTGAGGCATGAGACCAAGGGTCCCTTTCCACGTGCCACAGGAATCCTGGGACTCCTATCAAGTTTCCCGAGGAGTCAGGCATCGTCTCCTTTGGAGGCACTGATCTCAGTGTACCTCAGGAGTTTTCAAAGGATGTGAGGCCTCCGGTCGCCATGAGGTGGGGAACTAGGTCTTTCTCTGTGGTCTCCACAGGGGATTCAGACATCCTTTCGTCTTTGAGATGCAAGACGAACCTGCATTCAAGTCACTGCAGAGATATCCAGCCTTATTTCGAGTCAGGGCATCGCGGTGTCCATTCCACTTGAGGCCGCAAAATCAGGGTCCCTCTCACATACCTAGAGCTGAGAGAAGCCTCCTCTTGAGGTGCTTGTGCTAAGGTGGTATTCCTCTGGAGTCAAAGCCAGGGACTAACCTCTCATCTCGAGTTGATTTTTGGTCCACGGACCTCTTTCGTGTTACTACAGTGACCTCAGGATCCCTCTAGCCTTGCAACAGTGTTCTTGGGGTTTCTCTGGAGTGCCATCAAGGAAATCAAGGCTCCTTTCATGTGTGATGTGCAACACGGAATTGCTCTGCATGCAGTGCAGGGGAATCGGGGCTCATCTCGCGGCGAGGGGGAAGTCTCATTGTTTTTCTCCAGTTGCGCCGGGAACCTGGGGTATATTTTCAAGTTATGACGAGGATGGCCCTTCCACCCACGTGTTTGTTCAGCGACGTCAGCACTCCTGCCTAGTTGCGAGGGACAATTCGGGATTCTCCTCGAGGCTTGGCAGGGCAATTGGGACGCCTCTCCAGCTGAGGCGGGAGACCAAGGGTCCCTTTCCACGTGCCACAGGAATCCTGGGACTCCTATCAAGTTTCCCGAGGAGTCAGGCATCGTCTCCTTTGGAGGCACTGATCTCCGCGTACCTCTGGAGTTTTCAAAGGATGTGAGGCCTCCGGTCGCGATGAGGTGGGGAACTAGGTCTTTCTCTGTGGTCTCCACAGGGGATTCAGACATCCTTTCGTCTTGGGAGATGCAAGACGAGCCTGCATTCAAGTCACTGCAGGGATATCCGGCCTTACTTCGAGTCAGGGCATCGCGGTGTCCATTCCACTTGAGGCCGCAAACTCAGGGTCCCTCTCACATACCTAGAGCTGAGAGAAGCCTCCTCTTGAGGTGCTTGTGGTAAGGTGGTATTCCTCTGGAGTCGAAGCCAGGGACTAACCTCTCATCTCGAGTTGATTTTTGGTCCTCGGAGCTCTTTCGTGTTGCTACAGTGACGTCAGGATCCCTCTAGCCTTGAAACAGTGTTCTTGGGGTTTCTCTGGAGTGCCATCAAGGAAATCAAGGCTCCTTTCATGTTTGATGTGCAACACGGAATTGCTTTGAATGCAGTGCAGGGGAATCGGGCCTCATCTTGCGGCATGGGGGAAGTCTCATGGTTTTTCTCGAGTTGCGGCGGGAACCTGGGGTATATTCTCGAGTTACGACGAGGATGGCCCTTCCACCCATGTGTTTATTCAGCGACGTCAGGACTCCTGCCTAGTTGCGAGGGACAACTCGGGATTCTCCTCGAGGCTTGGCAGGGCAATTGGGACGCCTCTCCAGCTGAGGCGGGAGACCAAGGGTCCCTTTCCATGTGCCATAGGAATCCTGGGACTCCTATCAAGTTTCACGAGGAGTCAGGCATCGTCTCCTTTGGAGGCACTGATCTCCGCGTACCTCTGGAGTTTTCAAAGGATGTGAGGCCTCCGGTCGCGATGAGGTGGGGAAATAGGTCTTTCTCAGTGGTCTCCACAGGGGATTCAGACATCCTTTCGTCTTGGGAGAGGCAAGACGAGCCTGCATTCAAGTCACTGCAGGGATATCCGGCCTTATTTCGAGTCAGGGCATCTCGGTGTCCATTCCACTTGAGGCCGGAAACTCAGGGCCCCTCTCACATACCTAGAGCTGAGAGAAGCCTCCTCTTGAGGTGCTTGTGGTAAGGTGGTATTCCTCTGGAATCGAAGCCAGGGACTAACCTCTCATCTCGAGTTGATTTTTGGTCAATGGAGCTCTTTTGTGTTGCTACAGTGACCTCAGGATCCCTCTAGCCTTGAAACAGTGTCCCTTGGGTTTCTCTGGAGTGCCATCAAGGAAATCAAGGTTCTTTTCATGTGTGATGTGCAACACGGAATTGCTCTGCACGCAGTGCAGGGGAATCGGGCCTCATCTCGCGGCGAGGGGGAAGACTCATGGTTTTTCTGGAGTTGCGGCGAGAACCTGGGGTATATTCTCGAGTTACGACGGGGATGACCCTTCCGCCCACGTGTTTATTCAGCGACGTCAGGACTCCTGCCTAGTTGCGAGTTACAACTCGGGATTTTCCTCGAGGATTGGCAGGGCAATTGGAACGCCACTCCAGCTGAGTGGGAGACCAAGGGTCCCTTTCAACGTGCCACAGGAATCCGGGAACTCCTATCAAGTTTCACGAGGAGTCAGGCATCGTCTCCTTTGGAGGCACTGATCTCCGCGTACCTCTGGAGTTTTCAAAGGATGTGAGGCCTCCGGTCGCGATGAGGTGGGGAACTAGGTCTTTCTCTGTGGTCCCCAAAGGGGATTCAGACATCCTTTCGTCTTGGGAGATGCAAGACGAGCCTGCATTCAAGTCACTGCAGGGATATCCCGCCTTATTTTGAGTCAGGGCATCGCGGTGTCCTTTCCACTTGAGGCCGCTAACTCAGGGTCCCTCTCACATAGCTAGAGCTGAGAGAAGCCTCCTCTTGAGGTGCTTGTGGTAAGGTGGTATTCCTCTGGAGTCGAAGCCAGGGACGAACCTCTCATCTCGAGTTGATTTTTGGTCCATGGAGCTCTTTCGTGTCGCTACAGTGACCTCAGGATGCCTCTAGCCTTGAAACAGTGTTCTTGGGGTTTCTCTGGAGTGCCATCAAGGAAATCAAGGCTCCTTTCATGTGTGATGTGCAACACGGAATTGCTCTGCACGCAGTGCAGGGGAATCGGGCCTCATCTCGCGGCGAGGGGGAAGTCTCATGCTTTTTCTCGAGTTGCGGCGGGAACCTGGGGTATATTCTCGAGTTACGACGGGGATAGCCCTTCCACACAAGTGTTTGTTCAGCGACGGCAGGATTCCTGCCTAGTTGCGAGGAAAAACTCGGGATTCTCCTCGAGGCTTGGCAGGGCATTTGGGACGCCTCTCGAGCTGAGGCGGGAGACCAAGGGTCCCTTTCCATATGCCACAGGAATCCTGGGACTCCTATCAAGTTTCACGAGGAGTCAGGCATCGTCTCCTTTGGAGGCACTGATGTCCGCGTACCTCTGGAGTTTTCAAAGGATGTGAGGCCTCTGGTCGCCATGAAGTGGGGAACTAGGTCTTTCTCTGTGGTCTCCACAGGGGATTCAGACATCCTTTCATCTTGGGAGATGCAAGACGAGCCTGCATTCAAGTCACTGCAGGGATATCCGGCGTTATTTCGCGTCAGGGCATCGCAGTGTCCATTCCACTTGAGGCCGCAATCTCAGAGTCCCTCTCACATTGCTAGAGCTGAGAGAAGCCTCCTCTTGAGGTGCTTGTGGTAAGGTGGTATTCCTCTGGAGTCGAAGCCAGGGACTAACCTCTCATCTCCAGTTGATTTTTGGTCCACGGAGCTTTTTCGTGTTGCTACAGTGACCTCAGGATCCCTCTAGCCTTGAAACAGTGTTCTTGGCTTTTCTCTGGAGTGCCATCAAGGAAATCAAGGCTCCTTTCATGTGTGATGTGCAACACGGAATTGCTCTGCACGCAGTGCAGGGGAATCGGGCCTCATCTCGCGGCGAGGGGGAAGTCTCATGGTTTTTCTCGAGTTGAGGCGGGAACCTGGGGTATATTCTCGAGTTACGACGGGGATGGCCCTTCCACACACGTGTTTGTTCAGCGACGTCAGGACTCCTGCCTAGTTGCGAGGGACAACTCGGGATTCTCCTCGAGGCTTGGCAGGGCAATTGGGACGCCTCTCCAGCTGAGGCGGGAGACCAAGGGTCCCTTTCCACGTGCCACATGAATCCTGGGACTCCTATCAAGTTTCACGAGGAGTCAGGCATCGTCTCCTTTGGAGGCACTGATCTCAGTGTACCTCTGGAGTTTTCAAATTATATGAGGCCTCCGGTCGCGATGAGGTGGGGAACTAGGTCTTTCTCTGTGGTCTCCACAGGGGATTCAGACATCCTTTCGTCTTTGAGATGCAAGACGAGCCTGCATTCAAGTCACTGCAGGGATATTCGGCCTTATTTCGAGTCAGGGCATCGTGGTGTCCATTCCACTTGAGGCCGCAAACTCGGGGTCCCTCTCACATACCTAGAGCTGAGAGAAGCCTCCTCTTGAGGTGCTTGTGGTAAGGTGATATTCCTCTAGAGTCAAAGCCAGGGACTAACCTCTCATCTCGAGTTGATTTTTGGTCCACGGACCTCTTTCGTGTTGCTACAGTGACCTCAGGATCCCTCTAGCCTTGAAACAGTGTTCTTGGCGTTTCTCTGTAGTGCCATCAAGGAAATCAAGGCTCCTTTCATGTGTGATGTACATCACGGAATTCCTCTGCACGCAGTGCAGGGGAATCGGGCCTCATCTCGCGGTGAGGGGGAAGTCTCATTGTTTTTCTCGAGTTGCGGCGGGAACCTGGGGTATATTCTCGAGTTACCACGGGAATGTCCCTTCCACACACGTGTTTGTTCAGCGACGTCAGGACTCCTGCCTTGTTGCGAGGGACAACTTGGGATTCTCCTCGAGGCTTGGCAGGGCAATTGGGACACCTCTCCAGCTGAGGCGGGAGACCAAGGGTCCCTTTCCACGTGCCACAGGAATCCTGGGACTTCTATCAAGTTTCACGAGGAGTCAGGCATCGTCTCCTTTGGAGGCACTGATCTCCGCGTACCTCTGGAGTTTTCAAATGATGTGAGGCCTCCGGTCACGATGAGGTGGGGAACTAGGTCTTTCTCTGTGGTCTCCACAGGGGATTCAGACATCCTTTCGTCTTGGGAGATGAAAGACGAACCTGCATTCAAGTCACTGCAAGGATATCCGGCATTATTTCCAGTAAGGGCATCGCGGTGTCCATTCCACTTGAGGCCGCAAACTCAGGGTCCCTCTCACATACCTAGATCTGTGAGAAGCCTCCTCTTGAGATGCTTATGGTAAGGCGGTATCCCTCTGGAGTCGAAGCCATGGACTAACCTCTCATCTCGAGTTGATTTTTGGTCCACACAGTTCTTTCGTGTTGCTACAGTGACCTTAGGATCCCTCTAGCCTTGCAACAGTGTTCTTGGGGTTTCTCTGGAGTGCCATCAAGGAAATCAAGGCTCCTTTCATGTGTGATGTGCAACACGGAATTGCTCTGCATGCAGTGCAGGGGAATCGGGGCTCATCTCGCGGCGAGGGGGAAGTCTCATGGTTTTTCTCGAGTTGCGGCGGGAACCTGGGGTATATTCTCGAGTTACGACGAGGATGGCCCTTCAACCCATGTGTTTGTTCAGCCACGTCAGGACTCCTGCCTAGTTGCGAGGGACAACTCGGGATTCTCCTCGAGGCTTGGCAGGGCAATTGGGACGCCTCTCCAGCTGAGGCGGGAGACCAAGGGTCCCTTTCCATGTGCCACAGGAATCCTGGGACTCCTATCAAGTTTCCCGAGGAGTCAGGCATCGTCTCCTTTGGAGGCACTGATCTCCGCATACCTCTGGAGTTTTCAAAGGATGTGAGGCCTCCGGTCGCGATGAGGTGGGGAAATAGGTCTTTCTCAGTGGTCTCCACAGGGGATTCAGACATCCTTTCGTCTTGGGAGAGGCAAGACGAGCCTGCATTCAAGTCACTGCAGGGATATCCGGCCTTATTTCGAGTCAGGGCATCGCGGTGTCCATTCCACTTGAGGCCGGAAACTCAGGGCCCCTCTCACATACCTAGAGCTGAGAGAAGCCTCCTCTTGAGGTGCTTGTGGTAAGGTGGTATTCCTCTGGAGTCGAAGCCAGGGACTAACCTCTCATCTCGAGTTGATTTTTGGTCAATGGAGCTCTTTCGTGTTGCTACAGTGACCTCAGGATCCCTCTAGCCTTGAAACAGTGTTCCTGGGGTTTCTCTGGAGTGCCATCAAGGAAATCAAGGCTCTTTCATGTGTGATGTGCAACACGGAATTGCTCTGCACGCAGTGCAGGGGAATCGGGCCTCATCTCGCGGCGAGGGGGAAGTCTCATGGTTTTTCTCGAGTTGCGGCAGGAACCTGGGGTATATTCTCGAGTTACGATGGGAATGGCCCTTCCACACACGTGTTTGTTCAGCGACGGCAGGACTCCTGCCTAGTTGCGAGGGACAACTCGGGATTCTCCTCGAGGCTTGGCAGGACAATTGGGACACCTCTCGAGCTGAGGCGGGAGACCAAGGGTCCCTTTCCACGTGCCACAGGAATCCTTGGATTCCTATCAAGTTTCACGAGGAGTCAGGCATCGTCTCCTTTGGAGGCACTGATCTCCGCGTACCTCTGGAATTTTCAAAGGATGTGAGGCCTCCGGTCGCGATGAGGCGGGGAACTAGGTCTTTCTCTGTGGTCTACACTGGGGATTCAGTCATCCTTTCGTCTTGGGAGATGCAAGAAGAGCCTGCATTCAAGTCACTGCAGGGATATCCGACCTTATTTCCAGTCAGGGCATCGCGGTGTCCATTCCACTTGAGGCCGCAAACTCAGGGTCCCTCTCACATACCTAGAGCTGAGAGAAGCCTCCTCTTGAGGTGCTTGTGGTAAGGTGGTATTCCTCTGGAGTCGAAGCCAGGGACTAACCTCTCATCTCGAGTTGATTTTTGGTCCACGGAGCTCTTTCGTGTTGCTACAGTGACCTCAGGATCCCTCTAGCCTTGAAACAGTGTTCTTGGGGTTTCTCTGGAGTGCCATCAAGGAAATCAAGGCTCCTTTCATGTGTGATGTGCAACACGAAATTGCTCTGCATGCAGCGCAGGGGAATCGGGTCTCATCTAACGGCGAGGGGGAAGTCTCATGGTATATCTCGAGTTGCGGCGGGAATTTGGGGCATATTCTCGAGTTATGACGGGGATGGCCCTTCCAACCACGTGATTCTTCAGCGACGTCAGGACTCCTGCCTAGTTGCGATGGACAACTCGGGATTCTCCTCGAGGCTTGGCAGGGCAATTGGGACGCCTCTAGAGCTGAGGCGGGAGACCAAGGGTCGCTTTCCACGTGCCACATGAATCCTGGGACTCCTATCAAGTTTCACGAGGAGTCAGGCATCGTCTCCTTTGGAGGCACTGATCTCCGCGTACCTCTGGAGTTTTCAAAGGATGTGAGGCCTCCGGTCGTGATGAGGTGGGGAACTAGGTCTTTCTCTGTAGTCTCCACAGGGGATTCAGACATCCTTTCGTCTTGGGAGATGCAAGACGAGCCTGGATTCAACTCACTGCAGGGATATCCGTCCTTATTTCGAGTCAGGGCATCGCGGTGTCCGTTCCACTTGAGGCCGCAAAATCAGGGTCCCTCTCACATAGCTAGAGCTGAGAGAAGCCTCCTCTTGAGGTGCTTGTGGTAAGGTGGTATTCTTCGGGAGTCGAACCCAGGGACTAACCTCTCATCTTGAGTTGATTCTTGGTCCACGAAGCTCTTTCGTGTTGCTACAGTGACCTCAGGATGCCTCTAGCCTTGAAACAGTGTTCTTGGGGTTTCTCTGGAGTGTCATCAAGGAAATCAAGGCTCCTTTCATGTGTGATGTGCATCACGGAATTGCTCTGCACGCAGTGCAGGGGAATTGAGCCTCATCTCGCGGCGAGGGGGAATTCTCATGGTTTTTCTCGAGTTGCGGCTGGAACCTGGGGTATATTCTCGAGTTACGAGGGGGATAGCCCTTCCAAACAAGTGTTTGTTCAGCGACGGCAGGACTCCTGCCTATTTGCGAGGGACAACTCGGGATTCTCCTCGAGGGTTGGCAGGGCAATTGGGACGCCTCTCCAGCTGAGGCGGGAGACCAAGGGTCCCTTTCCACGTGCCACCGGAATCCTGGGGCTCCTATCAAGTTTCACGAGGAGTCAGGCATCGTCTCCTTTGGAGGCACTGATGTCCGCGAACCTCTGGAGTTTTCAAAGGATGTGAGGCCTCTGGTCGCCATGAAGTGGGGAACTAGGTCTATCTCTGTGGTCCCCAAAGGGGATTCAGACATCCTTTCGTCTTGGGAGATGCAAGACGAGCCTGCATTCAAGTCACTGCAGGGATATCCCGCGTTATTTTGAGTCAGGGCATCGCGGTGTCCTTTCCACTTGAGGCCGCAAACTCAGGGTCCCTCTCACATAGCTAGAGATGAGAGAAGCCTCCTCTTGAGGTGCTTGTCGTAAGGTGGTATTCCTCTGGAGTCGAAGCCAGGGACTAACCTCTCATCTCGAGTTGATTTTTGGTCCACGGAGCTCTTTCGTGTGGCTACAGTGACCTCAGGATGCCTCTAGCCTTGAAACAGTGTTCTTGGGGTTTCTCTGGAGTGCCATCAAGGAAATCAAGGCTCCTTTCATGTGTGATGTGCAACACGGAATTGCTCTGCACGCAGTGCAGGGCAATCGGGCCTCATCTCGCGGCGAGGGGGAAGTCTCATGGTTTTTCTCGAGTTGCGGCGGGAACCTGGGGTATATTCTCGAGTTACGACGGGGATGGGCCTTCCACACAAGTGTTTGTTCAGCGACGGCAGGATTCCTGCCTAGTTGCGAGGGAAAACTCGGGATTTTCCTCGAGGCTTGGCAGGGCAATTGGGACGCCTCTCCCGCTGAGGCGGGAGACCAAGGGTCCCTTTCCACGTGCCACAGGAATCCTGGGACTTCTATCAAGTTTCACTAGGAGTCAGGCATCGTCTTCTTTGGAGGCACTGATCTCCGCGTACCTCTGGAGTTTTCAAAGGATGTGAGGCCTCCGGTCGCGATGAGGTGGGGAACTAGGTCGTTCTCTGTGGTCTCCACAGGGGATTCAGACATCCTTTCATCTTGGGAGATGCAAGACGAGCCTGCATTTAAGTCACTGCCGGAATATCCGGCGTTATTTCGCGTCAGGGCATCGCAGTGTCCATTCCACTTGAGGCCGCAAAATCAGGGTCCCTCTCACATAGCTAGAGCTGAGAGAAGCCTCCTCTTGAGGTGCTTGTGGTAAGGTGGTATTCCTCTGGAGTCGAAGCCAGTGACTAACCTCTCATCTCGAGTTGATTTTTGGTCCACGGAGCTCTTTCGTGTTGCTACAGTGACCTCAGGATCCCTCTAGCCTTGAAACAGTGTTCTTGGGGTTTCTCTGGAGTTCCATCAAGGAAATCAAGGCTCCTTTCATGTTTGATGTGCAACACGGAATTGCTCTGCACGCAGTGCAGGGGAATCGGGCCTCATCTTGCGGCCAAGGGGAAGTCTAATGGTTTTTCTGGAGTTTCGGCGGGAACCTGGGGTATATTCTCGAGTTCCGACGGGGATGGCCCTTCCACCCACGTGTTTGTTCAGCGACGTCAGGACTCCTGCCTAGTTACGAGGGACAACTCGGGATTCTCCTCGAGGCTTGGCAGGGCATTTGGGACGCCTCTCCAGCTGAGGCGGGAGACCAAGGGTCCCTTTCCACGTGCCACAGGAATCCTGGGACTCCTAACAAGTTTCACGAGGCGTCAGGCATCGTCTTCTTTGGAGGCACTGATCTCCGCGTACCTCTGGAGTTTTCAAAGGATGTGAGGCCTCCGGTCGCGATGAGGTGGGGAACTAGGTTTTTCTCTGTGGTCTCCACAGGGGATTCAGACATTCTTTCGTCTTGGGAGATGCAAGACGAGCCTGCATTCAAGTCACTGCAGGAATATCCGGCCTTATTTCGCGTCAGGGCTTGCGGTGTCCATTCCACTTGAGGCCGCAAACTCAGGGTCCCTCTCACATACCTAGAGCTGAGAGAAGCCTCCTCTTGAGGTGCTTGTGGTAAGGAGGTATTCCTCTGGAGTCGAAGCCAGGGACTACCCTCTCATCTCGAGTTGATTTTTGGTCCACGGAGCTCTTTCGTGTTGCTACAGTGACCTCAGGATCCCTCTAGCCTTGAAACAGTGTTCTTGGGGTTTCTCTGGAGTGCCATCAAGGAAATCAAGGCTCCTTTCATGTGTGATGTGCAACACGGAATTGCTTTGAATTCAGTGCAGGGAAATCGGGCCTCATCTTGCGGCGAGGGGGAAGTCTCATGGTTTTTCTCGAGTTGCGGTGGGAACCTGGGGTATATTCTCGAGTTACGACGGGGATAGCCCTTCCACCCACGTGTTTGTTCAGCGACGTCAGGACTTCTGCCTCGTTGCGAGGGAAAACTCGGGATTCTCCTCGAGGCTTGGCAGGGCAATTGGGACGCCTCTCCAGCTGAGGCGGGAGACCAAGGGTCCCTTTCCACGTGCCACAGGAATCCTGGGACTCCTATCAAGTTTCACGAGGAGTCAGGCATCGTCTCCTTTGGAGGCACTGATCTCTGCGTACCTCTGGAGTTTTCAAAGGATGTGAGGCCTCCGGTTGCGATCAGGTGGGGAACTAGGTCTTTCTCTGTGATCTCCACAGGGGATTCAGGTATCCTTTCGTCTTGGGAGATGCAAGACGAGCCTGCATTCAAGTCACTGCAGGGATATACGGCTTTTTTTCGAGTCAGGGCATCGCGGTGTCCTTTCCACTTGAGGCCGCAAACTCAGGGTCCCTCTCACATACCTAGAGCTGACAGAAGCCTCCTCTTGAGGTGCTTGTGGTAAGGTGGTATTCCTCTGGAGTCGAAGCCAGGGGCTAACCTCACATCTCGAGTTGATTCTTGGTCCGCGGAGCTCTCTCGTGTTGCTACAATGACCTCAGGATCCCTCTAGCCTTGAAACAGTGTTCTTGGGGTTTCTCTGGAGTGCCATCTAGGAAATAAAGGCTCCTTTCATGTGTTATGTGCAACACGGAATTACTCTGCACGCAGTGCAGGGGAATCGGGCCTCATTTCGTGATGAAGGGGAAGTCTCATGGTTTTTCTCGAGTTGCGGCGGGAACCTGGGGTATATTCTCGAGTTACGACGGGGATGGCCCTTCCACCCACGTGTTTCTTCAGCGACGTCAGGACTCCTGCCTAGTTGCGAGGGACAACTCGGGATTCTCCTCGAGGGTTGGCAGGGCAATTGGGATGCCTCTCCAGCTGAGGCGGGAGACCAAGGGTCCCTTTCCACGTGCCACCGTAATCCTGGGACTCCTATCAAGTTTCACGAGGAGTCAGGCATCGTCTCCTTTGGAGGCACTGATGTCCGCGTACTTCTGGAATTTTCAAAGGATGTGAGGCCTCTGGTCGTCATGAAGTGGGGAACTAGGTCTTTCTCTGTGGTCTCCACAGGGGATTCAGACATCCTTTCGTCTTGGGAGATGCAAGACGAGCCTGCATTCAAGTCACTGCAGGGATATCCAGCCTTATTTCGAGTCAGAGCATCCCGGTGTCCATTCCACTTGAGGCCACAAACTCAGGGTCCCTCTCACATAGCTAGAGCTGAGGGAAGCCTCCTTTTGAGGTGCTTGTGGTAAGTGGTACTCCTCTGGGGTCGAAGCCAGGGACTAACCTCTCATCTCAAGTTGATTTTTGGTCCAAGGAGCTCTTTCGTGTTGCTACAGTGACCTCAGGATCCCTTTAGCCTTGAAACAGTGTTCTTGGGGTTTCTCTGGAGTGCCATCAAGGAAAACAAGGCTCCTTTCATGTTTGATGTGCAACACGGAATTGCTCTGTAAGCAGTGCAGGGGAATCGGGCCTCATCTCACGGCGAGGGGGAAGTCTCATGGTTTTTCTCGAGTTTCGGCGATAACCTGGGGTATATTCTCGACTTACGACGGCGATGACCCTTCCACCCACGTGTTTATTCAGCGACGTCAGGACTCATGCCTAGTTGCGAGGTACAACTCGGGATTTTCCTCGAGGCTTGGCAGGGAAATTGGAACACCTCTCCAGCTGAGTGGGAGACCAAGGGTCCCTTTCAACGTGCCACAGGAATCCTGGAACTCCTATCAAGTTTCACGAGGAGTCAGGCATCGTCCTCTTTGGAGGCACTGATCTCCGCATACCTCGAGAGTTTTCAAAGGATGTGAGGCCTCAGGCCCGATGAGATGGGAAATAGGTCTTTCTCTGTGGTCTCCACAGGGGATTCAGACATCCTTTCGTCTTGGGAGATGCAAGACGAACCTGCATTCAAGTCACTGCAGGGATATCCGGCATTATTTCCAGTCAGGGCATCGCGGTGTCCATTCCACTTGTGGCCGCAAACTCAGGGTCCCTCTCACATACCTAGAGCTGAGAGAAGCCTCCTCTTGAGGTGCTTGTGGTAAGGTGGTAGTCCTCTGGAGTCGAAGCCAGGGACTAACCTCTCATCTCGAGTTGCTTTTTGGTCCACGGACCTCTTTCGTGTTGCTACAGTGACCTCAGGATCACGCTAGCCTTGAAACAGTGTTCTTGGGGTTTCTCTGGAGTGCCATCAAGGAAATCAAGGCTCCTTTCATGTGTGATGTGCAACACGGAATTGCTCTGCACGCAGTGCAGGGGAATCGGGCCTCAGCTCGCGGCGAGGGGGAAGTCTCATGGTTTTTCTCGAGTTGCGGCGGGAACCTGGGGTATATTCTCGAGTTACGACGGGGCTGGCCCTTCCACCCACGTGTTTGTTCAGCGACGTCAGTACTCCTGCCTAGTTGCGAGGGACAACTCGGGATTCTCCTCGAGCCTTGGCAGGGCAATTGGGACGCCTCTACAGCTGAGGTGGGAGACCAAGTGTCCCTTTCCACGTGCCACAGGAATCCTGGGACTCCTAAGAAGTTTCACGAGGAGTCAGGCATCGTCTCCTTTGGAGGCACTGATCTCCACATACCTCTGGAGTTTTCAAAGGATGTGAGGCCTCCGGTCGCGATGAGGTGGGGAACTAGGCTTTCTCTGTGGTCTCCACAGGGGATTCAGACATCCTTTCCTCTTGGGAGATGCAAGACGAGCCTGCATTCAAGTCACTGCAGGGATATCCGGCCTTATTTCGAGTGAGGGCATCGCGGTGTCCATTCCACTTGAGGCCGCAAACTCAGGGTCCCTCTCACATAGCTAGAGATGAGAGAAGCCTCCTCTTGAGGTGCTTGTCGTAAGGTGGTATTCCTCTGGAGTCGAAGCCAGGGACTACCCTCTCATCTCGAGTTGATTTTTGGTCCACGGAGCTCTTTCGTGTTGCTACAGTGACCTCAGGATCCCTCTAGCCTTGAAAGAGTGTTCTTGGGGTTTCTCTGGAGTGCCATCAAGGGATTCAAGGCTCCTTTCATGTGTGATGTGCAACACGGAATTGCTCTGCACGCAGTGCAGGGGAATCGGGCCTCATCTCGCGGCGAGGGGGAAGTCTCATGGTTTTTCTCGAGTTGCGGCGGGAACCTGGGGTATATTCTCGAGTTACGACGGGGATGGCCCTTCCACCCATGTGTTTGTTCAGCGACGTCAGGACTCCTGCCTAGTTGCGAGGGACAACTCGGGATTCTCCTCGAGGCTTGGCAGGGCAATTGGGACGCCTCTCCAGCTGAGGCATGAGACCAAGGGTCCCTTTCCACGTGCCACAGGAATCCTGGGACTCCTATCAAGTTTCCCGAGGAGTCAGGCATCGTCTCCTTTGGAGGCACTGATCTCAGTGTACCTCAGGAGTTTTCAAAGGATGTGAGGCCTCCGGTCGCCATGAGGTGGGGAACTAGGTCTTTCTCTGTGGTCTCCACAGGGGATTCAGACATCCTTTCGTCTTTGAGATGCAAGACGAACCTGCATTCAAGTCACTGCAGAGATATCCAGCCTTATTTCGAGTCAGGGCATCGCGGTGTCCATTCCACTTGAGGCCGCAAAATCAGGGTCCCTCTCACATACCTAGAGCTGAGAGAAGCCTCCTCTTGAGGTGCTTGTGCTAAGGTGGTATTCCTCTGGAGTCAAAGCCAGGGACTAACCTCTCATCTCGAGTTGATTTTTGGTCCACGGACCTCTTTCGTGTTACTACAGTGACCTCAGGATCCCTCTAGCCTTGCAACAGTGTTCTTGGGGTTTCTCTGGAGTGCCATCAAGGAAATCAAGGCTCCTTTCATGTGTGATGTGCAACACGGAATTGCTCTGCATGCAGTGCAGGGGAATCGGGGCTCATCTCGCGGCGAGGGGGAAGTCTCATTGTTTTTCTCCAGTTGCGCCGGGAACCTGGGGTATATTTTCAAGTTATGACGAGGATGGCCCTTCCACCCACGTGTTTGTTCAGCGACGTCAGCACTCCTGCCTAGTTGCGAGGGACAACTCGGGATTCTCCTCGAGGCTTGGCAGGGCAATTGGGACACCTCTCCAGCTGAGGCGGGAAACCAAGGGTCCCTTTCCACGTGCCACAGTAATCCTGGGACTCCTATCATGTTTCACGAGGAGTCAGGCATCGTCTTCTTTGGAGGCACTGATCTCCGTGTACCTCTGGAGTTTTCAAAGGATGTGAGGCCTCCGGTCGCGATGAAGTGGGGAACTAGGTATTTCTCTGTGGTCTCCACAGGGGATTCAGACATCCTTTCATCTTGGGAGATGCAAGACGAGCCTGCATTCAAATCACTGCAGGGATATCCGGCCTTATTTCGCGTCACGGCATCGCAGTGTCCACTCCACTTGAGGCCGCAAACTCAGGGTCCCTCTCACATACCTAGAGTTGAGAGAAGCCTCCTCTTGAGGTGCTTGTGGTAAGGTGGTATTCCTCTGGAGTCGAAGCCAGGGACTATCCTCTCATCTCGAGTTGATTTTTGGTCCACGGAGCTCTTTCGTGTTGCTACAGTGACTCAGGATCCCTCTAGCCCTGAAACAGTGTTCTTGGGGTTTCTCTGGAGTGCCATCAAGGAAATCAAGGCTCCTTTCATGTGTGATGTGCAACAAGGAATTGCTCTGCACGCAGTGGAGGGTATCGGGCCTCATTTTGCGCAAGGGGGAAGTCTCATGGTTTTCTCGAGTTGAGGCGGGAACCTGGGGTATATTCTCGAGTTACGACGGGGATAGCCCTTCCACCCACGTGTTTGTTCAGTGACGTCAGGACTCCTGCCTAGTTACGAGGGACAACTCGGGATTCTCCTCGAGGCTTGTCAGGGCAATTGGGACGCCTCTCCAGCTGAGGCGGGAGACCAAGGGTCCCTTTCCACGTGCCACAGGAATCCTGGGACTCCTAACAAGTTTGAAGAGGAGTCAGGCATCGTCTCCTTTGGAGGCACTGATCTCCGCGTACCTCTGGAGTTTTCAAAGGATGTGAGGCCTCCGGTCGCGATGAGGTGGGGAACTAGGTCTTTCTCTGTGGTCTCCACAGGGGATTCAGACATCCTTTCGTCTTGGGAGATGCAAGACGAGCCCGCATTCAGTCACTGCAGGGATATCCGGCCTTATTTCGAGTCAGGGCATCGCGGTGTCGATTCCATTTGAGGCCGCAAACTCAGGGTCCCCCTCACATACCTAGAGCTGAGAGAAGCCTCCTCTTGAGGTGCTTGTGGTAAGGTGGTATTCCTCTGGAGTCGAAGCCAGGGACTAACCTCTCATCTCGAGTTGATTTTTGGTCCACGGAGCTCTTTCATGTTACTACAGTGACCTCAGGATCCCTCTAGCCTTGAAACAGTGTTCTTGGGTTTCTCTGCAGTGCCATCAAGGAAATCAAGGCTCCTTTCATGTGTGATGTGCAACACGGAATTACTCTGCACGCAGTGCAGGGGAATCGGGCCTCATCTCACGGCGAGGGGGAAGTCTCATGGTTTTTCTCGAGTTGCGGCGGGATCCTGGGGTATATTCTCGAGTTACGACGGGGATGGCCCTTCCACACACGTGTTTGTTCAGCGACGTCAGGACTCCTGCCTAGTTGCGAGGGACAACTCGGAATTCTCCTCGAGGCTTGGCAGGGCAATTGGGACGCCTCTCCACCTGAGGTGGGAGACCAAGGGTCCCTTTCCATGTGCCACAGGAATCCTGGGACTCCTATCAAGTTTCACGAGGAGTCAGGCATCGTCTCCTTTGGAGGCACTGGTCTCCGCGTACCTCTGGAATTTTCAAAGGATGTGAGGCCTCTGGTCGCGATGAGGTCGGGAACTAGGTCTTTCTCTGTGGTCTCCACAGGGAATTCAGACAACCTTTCGTCTTGGGAGATGCAAGACGAGCCTGCATTCAAGTCACTGCAGGGATATCCGGCCTGATTTCGAGTCAGGGCATCGCGGTGTCCATTCCACTTGAGGCCGCAAACTCAGGGTCCCTCTCACATACCTAGACCTGAGAGAAGCCTCCTCTTGAGGTGCTTGCAGTAAGGTGGTATTCCTGTGGAGTTGAAGCCAGGGACTAACCTCTCATCTCGAGTTGATTTTTGGTCCACGGAGCTCTTTCGTGTTGCTACAGTGACCTCACGATCCCTCTAGCCTTGAAACAGTGTTCTTGGAGTTTCTCTGGAGTGCCATCAAGGAAATCAAGGCTCCTTTCATGTGTGATGTGCAACACGGAATTGCTCTGCACGCAGTGCAGGGGAATCGGGCCTCATCTCGCGGTGAGGGGGAAATCTCATGGTTTGTCTCGAGTTGCGGCGGGAACCTGGGGTATATTCTCGAGTTACGACGGGGATGGCCCTTCCACACACGTGTTTGTTCAGCGACGTCAGGACTCCTGCCTAGTTGCGAGGGACAACTCGGGATTCTCCTCGAGGCTTGGCAGGGCAATTGGGACGCCTTTCCAGCTGAGGCGTGAAACCAAGTTTCCCTTTCCACGTGCCACAGGAATCCTGGGACTCCTATCAAGTTTCACGAGGAGTCAGGCATCGTCTCCTTTGGAGGCAGTGATCTCCGCGTACCTCTGGAGTTTTCAAAGGATGTGAGGCTTCCGGTCGCGATGAGGTGGGGAACTAGGTCTTTCTCTGTGGTCTCCACAGGGGATTCAGACATCCTTTCGTCTTGGGAGATGCAAGATGAGCCTGCATTCAAGTCACTGCAGGGATATCCGGCCTTATTTCGAGTCAGGGCATCGCGGTGTCCATTCCACTTGAGGCCGCAAACTCAGAGTCCCTCTCACATACCTAGAGCTGAGAGAAGCCTCCTCTTGAGGTGCTTGTGGTAAGGTGGTATTCCTCTGGAGTCGAAGCCAGGGACTATCCTCTCATCTCGAGTTGATTTTTGGTCCATGGAGCTCTTTCGTGTTGCTACAGTAACCTCAGGATCCCTCTAGCCTTGAAACAGTGTTCTTGGGGTTTCTCTGGAGTGCCATCAAGAAATCAAGGCTCCTTTCATGTTTGATGTGCAACGCGGAATAGCTCTGCATGGAGTGCAGGAGAATCGAGCCTCATCTCGCGGCGAGGGGGAAGTCTCATGGTTTTTCTCGAGTTGCGGCGGGAACCTGGGGTATATTCTCGAGTTATGACGGGGATGGGCCTTCCAGCCACGTGTGTGTTCAGCGACTTCAGGACTCCTGCCTAGTTGCGAGGGACAACTCGAGATTCTCCTCGAAGCGTGGCAGGGCAATTGGGACGCCTCTCCAGCTGAGGTGGGAGACCAAGGGTCCCTTTCCACGTGCCACAGGAATCCTGGGACTCCTATCAAGTTTCACGAGGAGTCAGGCATCGTCTCCTTTGGAGGCACTGATCTCCGCGTACCTCTGGAGTTTTCATAGGATGTGAGGCCTCCCGTCGCGATGAGGTGGGGAACTAGGTCTTTCTCTGTGGTCTCCACAGGGGATTCAGACATCCTTTCGTCTTGGGAGATGCAAGATGAGCCTGCATTCATGTCACTGCAGGGATATCCGGCCTTATTTCGAGTCAGGGCATCGCGGTGTCCATTCCACTTGAGGCCGCAAACTCAGGGTCCCTCTCACATACCTAGAGCTGAAAGAAGCCTCCTCTTGAGGTGCTTGTGGTAAGGTGGTATTCCTCTGGAGTCGAAGCCAGGGACTAACCTCTCATCTTGAGTTGATTTTTGGTCCACGGAGCTCTTTCGTGTTGCTACAGTGACCTCAGGATCCCTCTAGCCTTGAAACAGTGTTCTTGGGGTTTCTCTGGAGTGCCATCAAGGAAATCAAGGCTCCTTTCATGTGTGATGTGCAACACGGAATTGCTCTGAACGCACTGCAGGGGAATCGGGCCTCATCTCGCGGCGAGGGGGAAGTCTCATGGTTTTTCTCGAGTTGCGGCGGAAACCTGGAATATATTCTCGAGTTACGACGGGGATGGCCCTTCCACACACGTGTTTCCTCAGCGACTTCAGGACTCCTGCCTACTTGCGAGGGACAACTCGGGATTCTCCTCGAGGCTTGGCAGGGCAATTGGGGCGCCTCTCAGGCTGAGGCGGGAGACCAAGGGTCCCTTTCCACGTGCACAGGAATCCTGGGGCTCCTATCAAGTTTCACGAGGAGTCAGGCATCGTCTCCATTGGAGGCACTGATGTCCGCGTACCTCTGAAGTTTTCAAAGGATGTGAGGCCTCCGGTCGCGATGAGGTGGGGAACTAGGTCTTTCTCTTTGGTCCCCACAGGGGATTCAGACATCCTTTCATCTTGGGAGATGCAAGACGAGCCTTCATTCAAGTCACTGTAGGGATATCCGGCCTTATTTCGAGTCAGGGCATCGCGGTGTCCATTCCATTTTAAGCCGCAAAATCATTGTCCCTCTCACATACTTAGAGCTGAGAGAAGCCTCCTCTTGAGGTGCTTGTGGTAAGGTGGTACTCCTCTGGAGTCGAAGCCAGGGACTAACCTCTCATGTCGAGTTGATTTTTGGTCCACGGAGATCTTTCCTGTTGTTACAGTGACATCAGGATCCCTCTAACCTCGAAAGAGTGTTCTTGGGGTTTCTCTGGAGTGCCACCAAGGAAATCAAGGCTCCTTTCATGTTTGATGTGCAACACGGAATTGCTCTGCATGCATTGCAGGGGAATCGGGCCTCATCTCGCGGGGAGGGGGAAGTCTCATGGTTTTTCTCGAGTTGCGGCGGGAACCTGGGGTATATTCTCGAGTTACGACGGAGATGGCCCTTCCACCCACGTGTTTGTTCAGCGACGTCAGGACTGCTGCCTAGTTGCGAGGGACAACTCGGGATTCTCCTCGAGGCTTGGCAGGACAATTGGGACGCCTCTCCAGCTGAGGTGGGAGACCAAGGGTCCCTTTCCACGTGCCACAGGAATCCTGGGACTCCTATCAAGTTTCACGAGGAGTCAGGCATCGTGTCCTTTGGAGGCACTGATCTCCGCGTACCTCTGGAGTTTTCAAAGGATGTGAGGCCTCCGGTCGCCATGAGGTGGGGAACTAGGTCTTTCTCTGTGGAATCCACAGGGGATTCAGACATCCTTTCGTCTTGGGAGATGCAAGACGAGCCTGCATTCACGTCACTACAGGGATATCTGGCCTTATTTCGAGTCAGGGCATCGCGGTGTCCATTCCACTTGAGGCCGCAAACTCAGGGTCCCTCTCACATATCTAGAGGTGAGAGAAGCCTCCTCTTGAGGTGCTTGTGGTAAGGTGGTATTCCTCTGTAGTCAAAGCCAAGGACTAACCTCTCATCTCGAGTTGACTTTTGGTCCACGGAGCACTTTCGTGTTGCTACAGTGACCTCAGGATCCCTCTAGCCTTGAAACAGTGTTCTTGGGGTTTCTCTGGAGTGCCATCAAGGAAATCAAGGCTCCTTTTATGTGCGATGTGCAACACGGAATTGCTCTGCACGCAGTGCAGGGGAATCGGGCCTCATCTCGCGGCGAGGGGGAAGTCTCATGGTTTTTCTCGAGTTGCGGCGGGAACCTGGGGTATATTCTCGAGTTACGACGGGGATGGCCCTTCCACCCACGTGTTTGTTCAGCGACGTCAGGACTCCTGCCTAGTTGCGAGGGACAACTCGGGATTCTCCTCGAGGCTTGGCAGGGCAATTGGGACGCCTCTCCAGCTGAGGCGGGAGACCAAGGGTCCCTTTCCACGTGCCACAGGAATCCTGGGACTCCTATCAAGTTTCACGAGGAGTCAGGCATCGTCTCCTTTGAAGGCACTGATCTCCGCGTACCCCTGGAGTTTTCAAAGGATGTGAGGCCTCCGGTCGCGATGTGGTGGGGAACAAGGTCTTTCTCTGTGGTCTACACAGGGGATTCAGACATCCTTTCGTCTTGGGAGACGCAAGAGGAGCCTGCATTCAAGTCACTGCAGGGAAATCCAGCCTTATTTCAAATCAGGGCATCGCGGTGTCCATTCCACTTGAGGCCGCAAACTCAGGGTCCCTCTCACATACCTAGAGCTGAGAGAAGACTCCTCTTCAGGTGCTTGTGGTAAGGTGGTGTTCCTGTGGAGTTGAAGCCAGGGACTAACCTCTCATCTCGAGTTGATTTTTGGTCCACGGAGCTCTTTCGTGTTGCTACAGTGACCTCAGGATCCCTCTAGCTTTGAAACAGTGTTCTTGGGGTTTCTCTGGAGTGCCACCAAGGAAATCAAGGCTCCTTTCATGTATGATGTGCAACACGGAATTGCTCTGCACGCAGTGCAGTGGAATCGGGCTTCATCTCGCGGCGAGGGGGAAGTCTCATGGTTTTTCTCGAGTTGCGGCGGGAACCTGGGGTATATTCTCGAGTTACGACGGGGATGGCCCTTCCACCCACGTGTTTGTTCAGCGACGTCAGGACTCCTGCCTAGTTGCGAGGAACAACTCGGGATTCTCCTCGAGGCTTGGCAGGGCAATTGGGACGCCTCTCCAGCTGAGGCGGGAGACCAAGGGTCCCTTTCCACGTGCCACAGGAATCCTGGGACTCCTATCAAGTTTCACGAGGAGTCAGGCATCGTCTCCTTTGGAGGCACTGATCTCCGCGTACCCCTGGAGTTTTCAAAGGATGTGAGGCCTCCGGTCGCGATGTGGTGGGGAACTAGGTCTTTCTCTGTGGTCTACACAGGGGATTCAGACATCCTTTCATCTTGGGAGATGCAAGACGAGCCTGCATTCAAGTCACTGCAGGGATATCCGGCCTTATTTCGAGTCAGGGCATCGCGGTGTCCATTCCACTTGAGACCGCAAACTCAGGGTCCCTCTCACATACCTAGAGCTGAGAGAAGCCTCCTCTTGAGGTGCTTGTGGTAAGGTGGTATTCCTCTGGAGTCAAATCCAGGGAGTAACCTCTCATTTCGAGTTGATTTTTGGTCCACGGAGCTCTTTCTTGTTGCTACAGTGACCTCAGGATCCCTCTAGCCCTGAAACAGTGTTCTTGGGGTTTCTCTGGAGTGCCATCAAGGAAATCAAGGCTCCTTTCATGTGTGATGTGCAACAAGGAATTGCTCTGCACGCAGTGGAGGGTATCGGGCCTCATTTTGCGCAAGGGGGAAGTCTCATGGTTTTCTCGAGTTGCGGCGGGAACCTGGGGTATATTCTCGAGTTACGACGAGGATAGCCCTTCCACCCACGTGTTTGTTCAGTGACGTAAGGACTCCTGCCTAGTTACGAGGGACAACTCGGGATTCTCCTCGAGGCTTGTCAGGGCAATTGGGACGCCTCTCCAGCTGAGGCGGGAGACCAAGGGTCCCTTTCCACGTGCCACAGGAATCCTGGGACTCCTAACAAGTTTGAAGAGGAGTCAGGCATTGGTTCCTTTGGAGGCACTGATCTCCGCGTACCTCTGGAGTTTTCAAAGGATGTGAGGCCTCCGGTCGCGATGAGGTGGGGAACTAGGTCTTTCTCTGTGGTCTCCACAGGGGATTCAGACATCCTTTCGTCTTGGGAGATGCAAGACGAGCCCGCATTCAGTCACTGCAGGGATATCCGGCCTTATATCGAGTCAGGGCATCGCGGTGTCGATTCCACTTGAGGCCGCAAACTCAGGGTCCCTCTCACATACCTAGAGCTGAGAGAAGCCTTCTCTTGAGGTGCTTGTGGTAAGGTGGTATTCCTCTGGAGTCGGAGCCAGGGACTAACCTCTCATCTCGAGTTGATTTTTGGTCCACGGAGCTCTTTCATGTTACTACAGTGACCTCAGGATCCCTCTAGCCTTGAAACAGTGTTCTTGGGTTTCTCTGCAGTGCCATCAAGCAAATCAAGGCTCCTTTCATGTGTGATGTGCAACACGGAATTGCTCTGCACGCAGTGCAGGGGAATCGGGCCTCATCTCGTGGCGAGGGGGAAGTCTCATGGTTTTTCTCGAGTTGCGGCGGGATCCTGGGGTATATTCTCGAGTTACGACGGGGATGGCCCTTCCACACACGTGTTTGTTCAGCGACGTCAGGACTCCTGCCTAGTTGCGAGGGACAACTCGGGATTCTCCTCGAGGCTTGGCAGGGCAATTGGGACGCCTCTCCAGCTGAGGCGGGAAACCAAGGGTCCCTTTCCACGTGCCACAGTAATCCTCGGACTCCTATCATGTTTCACGAGGAGGCAGGCATCGTCTTCTTTGGAGGCACTGATCTCCGTGTACCTCTGGAGTTTTCAAAGGATGTGAGGCCTCCGGTCGCGATGAAGTGGGGAACTAGGTCTTTCTCTGTGGTCTCCACAGGGGATTCAGACATCCTTTCATCTTGGGAGATGCAAGACGAGCCTGCATTCAAATCACTGCAGGGATATCCGGCCTTATTTCGCGTCAGGGCATCGCAGTGTCCACTCCACTTGAGGCCGCAAACTCAGGGTCCCTCTCACATACCTAGAGTTGAGAGAAGCCTCCTCTTGAGGTGCTTGTGGTAAGGTGGTATTCCTCTGGAGTCGAAGCCAGGGACTATCCTCTCATCTCGAGTTGATTTTTGGTCCACGGAGCTCTTTCGTGTTGCTACAGTAACCTCAGGATCCCTCTAGCTTTGAAACAGTGTTCTTGGGGTTTCTCTGGGGTGCCATCAAGGAAATCAAGGCTCCTTTCATGTTTGATGTGCAACACGGAATTGCTCTGCATGCAGTGCAGGAGAATCGAGCCTCATCTAGCGGCGAGGGGGAAGTCTCATGGTTTTTCTCGAGTTGCGGCGGGAACCTGGGGTATATTCTCGAGTTATGACGGGGATGGGCCTTCCAGCCACGTGTGTGTTCAGCGACTTCAGGACTCCTGCCTAGTTGCGAGGGACAACTCGAGATTCTCCTCGAAGCTTGGCAGGGCAATTGGGACGCCTCTCCAGCTGAGGTGGGAGACCAAGTGTCCCTTTCCACGTGCCACAGGAATCCTGGGACTCCTATCAAGTTTCACGAGGAGTCAGGCATCGTCTCCTTTGGAGGCACTGATCTCCGCGTACCTCTGGAGTTTTCATAGGATGTGAGGCCTCCCGTCGCGATGAGGTGGGGAACTAGGTCTTTCTCTGTGGTCTCCACAGGGGATTCCGTCATCCTTTCGTCTTGGGAAATGCAAGATGAGCCTGCATTCAAGTCACTGTAGGGATATCCGGCCTTATTTCGAGTCAGGGCATCGCGGTGTCCATTCCACTTGAGGCCGCAAACTCAGGGTCCCTCTCACATACCTAGAGCTGAGAGAAGCCTCCTCTTGAGGTGCTTGTGGTAAGGTGGTATTCCTCTGGAGCCGAAGCCAGGGACTAACCTCTCATCTTGAGTTGATTTTTGGTCCACGGAGCTCTTTCGTGTTGCTACAGTGACCTCAGGATCCCTCTAGCCTTGAAACAGTGTTCTTGGGGTTTCTCTGGAGTGCCATCAAGGAAATCAAGGCTCCTTTCATGTGTGATGTGCAACACGGAATTGCTCTGAACGCACTGCAGGGGAATCGGGCCTCATCTCGCGGCGAGGGGGAAGTCTCATGGTTTTTCTCGAGTTGCGGCGGAAACCTGGAATATATTCTCGAGTTACGACGGGGATGGCCCTTCCACACACGTGTTTCTTCAGCGACTTCAGGACTCCTGCCTACTTGCGAGGGACAACTCGGGATTTTCCTCTAGGCTTGGCAGGGCAATTGGGACGCCTCTCCAGCTGAGGCGGGAGACCAAGGGTCCCTTTCCACGTGCACTGGAATCCTGGGACTCCTATCAAGTTTCATGAGGAGTCAGGCATCGTCTCCTTTGGAGGCACTGATCTCCGCGTACCTCTGAAGTTTTCAAAGGATGTGAGGCATCCGATCGCGATGAGGTGGGGAACTAGGTCTTTCTCTGTGGTCTCCACAGGGGATTCAGACATCCTTTCGTCTTGGGAGATGCAAGATGAGCCTGCATTCAAGTACTGGAGGGATATCCGGCCTTATTTCGAGTCAGGGCATCGCGGTTTCCATTCCACTTGAGGCCGCAAACTCAGCGTCCCTCTAACATACCTAGAGCTGAGAGAAGCCTCCTCTTGAGGTGCTTGTGGTAAGGTGGTATTCCTCTGGAGACGAAGCCTGGGACTAACCTCTCATCTCGAGTTGATTTGTGGTCCATGGAGCTCTTTCGTGTTGGTACAGTGACCTCAGGATCCCTCTAGCCTTGAAACAGTGTTCTTGGGGTTTCTCTGGAGTGCCACCAAGGAAATCAAGGCTCCTTTCATGTGTGATGTGCAACACGGAATTGCTCTGCACGCAGTGCAGGGGAATCGGGCCTCATCTCGCGGCGAGGGGGAAGGCTCATGGTTTTTCTCGAGTTGCGGCGGGAACCTGGGGTATATTCTCGAGTTACGAAGGGGATGGCCCTCCCACACACGTGTTTGTACAGCGACGGCAGGACTCCTGCCTAGTTGCGAGGGACAACTCGGGATTCTCTTCGAGGCTTGGCAGGGCAATTGGGACGCCTCTCCAGCTGAGGCGGGAGACCAAGGGTCCCTTTCCATGTGCCACAGGAATCCTGGGACTCCTATCAAGTTTCACGAGGAGTCAGGCATCATCTCCTTTGGAGGCACTGATCTCCGCCTACCTCTGGAGTTTTCAAAGGATGTGAGGCCTCCGGTCACGATGACGTGGGGAACTAGGTCTTTCTCTGTGTTCTCCCCAGGGGATTCAGACATCCTTTGGTCTTGGGAGATGCAAGATGAGCCTGCATTCAAGTCACTGCAGGGATATCCGGCCTTACTTCGAGTCAGGGCGTCGCGGTGTCCATTTCACTTGAGACCACAAACTCAGGGTTCCTCTCACATACCTAGAGCTGAGAGAAGCCTCCTCTTGAGGTGCTTGTGGTAAGGTGGTATTCCTCTGGAGTCCAAGCCAGGGACTACCCTCACATCTCGAGTTGATTTTTCGTCCACGGAGCTCTTTCGTGTTGCTACAGTGACCTCAGGACCCCTCTAGCCTTGAAATAGTGTTCTTGGGGTTTCTCTGGAGTGCCATCAAGGAAATCAAGGCTCCTTTCATGTGTGATGTGCAACACGGAATTGCTCTGCACGCAGTGCAGGGGAATCGGGCCTCATCTCGCGGTGAGGTGGAAGTCTCATGGTTTTTCTCGAGTTGCGGCAGGAACCAGGGGTATATTCTCGAGTTACGACGGGGATGGTCCTTCCACCCACGTGTTTGTTCAGCAACGTCAGGACTCCTTCCTAGTTGCGAGGGACAACTCGGGATTCTCCTCGAGGCTTGGCTGGGCAATTGGGACGCCTCTCCAGCTGAGGCGGGAGACCAAGGCTCCCTTTCGACGTGCCACAGGAATCCTGGGACTCCTATCAAATTTCACGAGGAGTCAGGCATCGTCTCCTTTGGAGGCACTGATCTCCGCGTACCTCTGGAGTTTTCAAAGGATGTGAGGCCTCCGGTCGCCATGAGGTGGGGAACTAGGTCTTTCTCTGTGGTCTCCACAGGGGATTCAGACATCCTTTCATCTTGGGAGATGCAAGACGAGCCTGCATTCAAGTCACTGCAGGGATATCCGGCCTTATTTCGAGTCAGGGCATCGCGGTGTCCATTCCACTTGAGGCCGCAAACTCAGGGTCCCTCTCACATAGCTAGAGCTGAGAGAAGCCTCTTCTTGAGGTGCTTGTGGTAAGGTGGTTTCCTCTGGAGTCGAAGCCAGGGACTAACCTCTCATCTCGAGTTGATTTCTGGTCCACCGAGCTCTTTCGTGTAGCTGCCGTGACCTCAGAATCCCTCTAGCCTTGAAACAGTGTTCTTGGGGTTTCTCTGGAGTGCCATCAAGCAAATCAAGGCACCTTTCATGTGTGATGTGCAGCACGGGATTGCTCTGCACGCACTGCAGGGGAATCTGGCCTCATCTCGCGGCGAGGGGGACGTCTCATGGTTTTTCTCGAGTTGCGGCGGGAACCTGGGGTATATTCTCGAGTTACGACGGGGATGGCCGCTCCACCCACGTGTTTATTCAGAGACGTCAGGACTCCTTCCTAGTTCCGAGGGACAACTCGGGATTCTCCTCGAGGCTTGGCAGGGCAATTGGAACGCCTCTCCAGCTGAGGCGGGAGACCAAGGGTCCCTTTCCACGTGCCACAGGAATCCTGGGACTCCTATCAAGTTTCACGAGGAGTCAGGCATCGTCTCCTTTGGAGGCACTGATCTCCGCGTACCTCTGGAGTTTTCAAAGGATGTGAGGCCTCCCGTCGCGATGAGGTGGGGAACTAGGTTTTTCTCTGTGGTCTCCACAGGGGATTCAGACATCCTTTCGTCTTGGGAGATGCAAGACGAGCCTGCATTCAAGTCACCGCAGGGATATCCGGCCTTATTTCGAGTCAGGACATCGCGGTGTCCATTCCACTTGAGGCCGTAAACTCAGGGTCCCTCTCACATACCTAGAGCTGAGAGAAGCCTCCTCTTGAGGTGCTTGTGGTAAGGTGGTATTCCTCTGGAGTCGAAGCCCGGGACTAACCTCTTATCTCGAGTTGATTTGTGGTCCACGGAGCACTTTCGTGTTGCTACAGTGACCTCAGGATTCCTCTAGCCTTGAAACACTGCTCTTGGGGTTTCTCTGGAGTGCCATCAAGGAAATCAAGGCTCCTTTCATGTGTGATGTGCAATACGGAATTGCTCTGCACGCAATGCAGGTGAATCGGGCCTCATCTCGCGGCGAGGGGGAAGTCTCATGGTTTTTCTCGAGTTGCGGCGGGAACCTGGGGTATATTCTCGAGTTACGACGGGGATGTCCCTTCCTCACACGTGTTTGTTCAACGTCGTCAGGACTCCTGCCTAGTTGCGAGGGACAACTCGGGATTCTCCTCGAGGCTTGGGAGGGCAATTGGGACGCCTCTCCAGCTGAGGCGGGAGACCAAGGGTCCTTTTCCACGTGCCACAGGAATCCTGGGACTCCTATCAAGTTTCACGAGGAGTCAGGCATCGTCTCCTGTGGAGGCACTGATCTCCGCGTACCTCTGGAGTTTTCAAAGGATGTGAGGCCTCCGGTCACGATGAGGTGGGGAACTAGGTCTTTCTCTGTGGTCTCCACAGGGGATTCAGACATCCTTTCTTCTTGGGAGATGCAAGACGAGCCTGCATTCAAGTCACTGCAGGGATGTCCGGCCTTATTTCGAGTCAGGGCATTGCGGTGTCCATTCCACTTGAGGCCGCAAAATCAGGGTACCTCTCACATACCTAGAGCTGAGAGAAGCCTCCTCCTGAGGTGCTTGTGGTAAGGTGGTATTCCTCTGGAGTCGAAGCCAGGGACTAACCTCTCATCTCGAGTTGATTTTTGGTCCACGGAGCTCTTTCGTGATGCTACAGTGACCTCAGAATCCCTCTAGCCTTGAAAGAGTGTTCTTGGGGTTTCTCTGGAGTGCCATCAAGGAAATCAAGGCTCCTTTCATGTTTGATGTGCAACACGGAATTGCTCTGCACGCAGTGCAGGGGAATCGGGCCTCATCTCGCGGCGAGGGGGAAGTCTCATGGTTTTTCTCGAGTTGCGGCGGGAACCTGGGGTATATTCCCGAGTTACGACGGGGATCGCCCTTCCACACACGTGTTTGTTCAGCGACGTCAGGACTCCTGCCTAGTTGCGAGGGACAACTCGGGATTCTCCTCGAGGCTTGGCAGGGCAATTGGGACGCCTCTCCAGCTGAGGCGGGAGACCAAGTGTCCCTTTCCACGTGCCACAGGAATCCTGGGACTCCTATCAAGTTTCACGAGGAGTCAGGCATCGTCTCCTTTGGAGGCACTGATCTCCGCGTACCTCTGGAGTTTTCAAAGGATGTGAGGCCTCCGGTTGCGATGAGGTGGGGAACTAGGTCTTTCTCTGTGGTCTCCACAGGGGATTCAGACATCCTTTCGTCTTGGCAGATGCAAGACGAGCCTGCATTCAAGTCACTGCAGGGATATCCGGCCTTATTTCGAGTCAGGGCATCGCGGTGTCCATTCCACTTGAGGCCGCAAACTCAGGGTCCCTCTCACATAGCTAGAGCTGAGAGAAGACTCCTCTTTTAGTACTTGTGGTAAGGTGATTTCGTCTGTCGTCCAAGCCAGGGACTAACCTCTCATCTCGAGTTGATTTTTGGTCCACGGAGGTCTTTCCTGTAGCTACACTGACCTCAGAATCCCTCTAGCCTTGAAACACTGCTCTTGGGGTTTCTCTGGAGTGCCATCAAGGAAATCAAGGCTCCTTTCATGTGTGATGTGCAACACGGAATTGCTCTGCACGCACTGCAGGGGAATCGGGCCTCATCTCGCGGCGAGGGGGACGTCTCATGATTTTTCTCGAGTTGCGGCGGGAACCTGGGGTATATTCTCGAGTTACGAGGGGGATGGCCCTTCCACACACGTGTTTGTTCAGCGACGTCAGGACTCCTGCCTAGTTGCGAGGGACAACTCGGGATTCTCCTCGAGGCTTGGCAGGGCAATTGGGATGCCTATCCAGCTGAGGCGGGAGACCAAGGGTCCCTTTCCACGTGCCACAGGAATCCTGGGACTCCTATCAAGTTTAACGAGGAGTCAGGCATCGTCTCCTTTAAAGGCACTGATCTCCGCGTACCTCTGTAGTTTTCAAAGGATGTGAGGCCTCCGGTCACGATGAGATGGGGACTAGGTCCTTCTCTGTGGTCTCCACAGGGGATTCAGACATCCTTTCGTTTTGGGAGATGCAAGACGAGCCTGCATTGAAGTCACTGCAGGGATAACAGGCCTTATTTCGAGTCAGGGCATCGCGGTGTCCATTCCACTTGAGGCCGCAAACTCAGGGTCCCTCTCACATACCTAGAGCTGAGAGAAGCCTCCTCTTGAGGTGCTTGTGGTAAGGTGGTATTCCTCTGGAGTCGAAGCCTGGGACTAACCTCTCCTCTCGAGTTGATTTTTGGTCCACGGAGCTCTTTTGTGTTGCTACAGTGACCTCAGGATCCCTCTAGCCTTGAAACTGTGTTCTTGGGGTTTCTCTGGAGTGCCATCAAGGAAATCAAGGCTCCTTTCATGTGTGATGTGCAACACGGAATTGCTCTGCACGCAGTGCAGGGGAATCGGGCCTCATCTCGCCGCGAGGGGGAAGTCTCATGGTTTTTCTCGAGTTGCGGCAGGAACCTGGGGTATATTCTCGAGTTACGACGGGGATGGTACTTCCACACACGTGTTTGTTCAGCGACGTCAGGACTCCTGCCTAGTTGCGAGGGACAACTCGGGATTCTCCTCGAGCCTTGGCAGGGCAATTGGGACGCCTCTCCAGCTGAGGCGGGAGACCAAGGGTCCCTTTCCACGTGCCACAGGAATCCTGGGACTCCTATCAAGTTTCACGAGGAGTCAGGCATCGTCTCCTTTGGAGGCACTGATCTCCGCGTACCTCTGGAGTTTTCAAAGGATGTGAGGCCTCCAGTCGCCATGAAGTGGGGAACTAGGTCTTTCTCTGTGGTCTCCACAGGGGATTCAGACATCCTTTCATCTTGGGATATGCAAGACGAGCCTGCATTCAAGTCACTGCAGGGATATCCGGCCTTATTTCCAGTCAGGGCATCGCGGTGTCCATTCCACTTGAGGCCGCAAACTCAGGGTCCCTCTCACATACCTAGAGCTGAGAGAAGCCTCCTCTTGAGGTGCTTGTGGTAAGGTGGTTTCCTCTGGAGTCGAAGCCAGGGACTAACCTCTCATCTCGAGTTGATTTTTGGTCCACGGAGCTCTTTCGTGTAGCTGCCGTGACCTCAGAATCCCTCTAGCCTTGAAACAGTGTTCTTGGGGTTTCTCTGGAGTGCCATCAAGCAAATCAAGGCTCCTTTCATGTGTGATGTGCAACACGGAATGGCTCTGCACGCACTGCAGGGGAATCTGGCCTCATCTCGCGGCGAGGGGGACGTCTCATGGTTTTTCTCGAGTTGCGGTGGGAACCTGGGGTATATTCTCGAGTTACGACGGGGATGTCCCTTCCACACACGTGTTTGTTCAGCGACGGCAGGACTCCTGCCTAGTTGCGAGGGAAAACTCGGGATTCTCCTCGAGGCTTGGCAGAGCAATTGGGACGCCTCTCCAGCTGCCGCGGGAGACCAAGGGTCCCTTTCCACGTGCCACAGGAATCCTGGGACTCCTAAGAAGTTTCACGAGGAGTCTGGCATCGTCTCCCTTGGAGGCACTGATCTCCGCATACGTCGGGAGTTTTCAAAGGATGTGAGGCCTCCGGTCGCGATGAGGTGGGGAACTAGGTCTTTCTCTGTGGTCTCCTCAGGGGATTCAGACATCCTTTTGTCTTGGGAGAAGCATGACGAGCCTGCATTCAAGTCACTACAAGGATATCGGGCCTTATTTCGAGTCAGGGCATCGCAGTTTCCATTCCACTTGAGGCCGCAATCTCAGGGTCCCTCTCACATACCTAGAGCTGAGAGAAGCCTCCTCTTGAGGTGCTTGTGGTAAGGTGGTATTCCTCTGGAGTCGAAGCCAGGGACTAACCTCTCATCTCGAGTTGACTTTTGGTCCACGGAGCTCTTTCGTGTTGCTACAGTGACCTCAGGATCCCTCTAGCCTTGAAACAGTGTTCTTGGGGTTTCTCTCGAGTGCCATCAAGGAAATCAAGGCTCCTTTCATGTTTGATGTGCAATACGGAATTGCTTTGAATGCAGTGCAGGGGAATCGGGCCTCATCTCGCGGTGAGGGGGAATTCTCATGGTTTTTCTCGAGTTGTGTCGGGAACCTGGGGTATATTCTGGAGTTACGACGGGAATGGCCCTTCCACACACGTGTTTGTTCCGTGACGTCAGGACTCCTGCCTAGTTGCGAAGGACATCTCGAGATTCTCCTCGAGGCTTGGCAGGGCAATTGGGACGCCTCTCCAGCTGAGGCGGGAGACCAAGGGTCCCTTTCCACGTGCCACAGGAATCCTGGGACTCCTATCAAGTTTCACGAGGAGTCAGGCATCGTCTCCTTTGGAGGCACTGATCTCCGCGTACCTCTGGAGTTTTCAAAGGATGTGAGGCCTCCGGTCGCGTTGAGGTGGGGAACTAGGTGTTACTCTGTGGTCTCCACAGGGGATTCAGACATCCTTTCGTCTTGGGAGATGCAAGACGAGCCTGCATTCAAGTCACCGCAGGGATATCTGGCCTTATTTCGAGTCAGGGCATCGCGGTGTCCATTCCACTTGAGGCCGCAAACTCAGGGTCCCTCTCACATACCTAGAGCTGAGAGAAGCCTCCTCTTGAGGTGCTTGTGGTAAGGTGGTATTCCTCTGGAGTCGAAGCCCGGGACTAACCTCTCATCTCGAGTTGTTTTTTGGTCCACGGAGCTCTTTCGTGTTGCTACAGTGACCTCAGAATCCCTCTAGCCTTGAAACAGTGTTCTTGGGGTTTCTCTGGAGTGCCATCAAGGAAATCAAGGCTCCTTTCATGTTTGATGTGGAACACGGAATTGCTCTGCACGCAGTGCAGGGGAATCGGGCCTCATCTCGCGGAGAGGGGGAAGTCTCATGGTTTTTCTCGAGTTGCGGCGGGAACCTGGGGTATATTCTCGAGTTACGACGGGGATGGCCCTTCCACCCACGTGTTTGTTCAGCGACGTCAGGACTCCTGCCTAGTTGCGAGGGATAATTCCGGATTCTCCTCGAGGCTTGGCAGGGCAATTGGGACGCCTCTCCAGCTGAGGCGGGAGACCAAGGGTCCCTTTCCACGTGCCACAGGAATCCTGGGACTCCTAAGAAGTTTCACGAGGAATCAGGCATCGTCCCTTTTGGAGGCACTGATCTCCTCATACCTCTGGAGTTCTCAAAGGATGTGAGGCCTCCGGTTGCGATGAGGTGGGGAACTAGGTCTTTCTCTGTGGTCTCCACAGGGGATTCAGACATCCTTTCGTCTTGGGAGATGCAAGACGAGCCTGCATTCAAGTCACTGCAGGGATATCCGGCCTTATTTCGAGTCAGGGCATCGCGGTGTTTATTCCACGTGAGGCCGCAAACTCAGGGTCCCTTTCAGATACATAGAGCTGAGAGAAGCCTCCTCTTGAGGTGCTTGTGGTAAGGTGGTATTCCTCTGGAGTCGAAGCTAGGGACTAACCTCTCATCTCGAGTTGATTTTTGGTCCACGGAGCTCTTTCGTGTTGCTACAGTGACCTCAGGATCCCTCTAGCCTTGAAACACTGTTCTTGGGGTTTCTCTGGAGTGCCATCAAGGAAATCAAGGCTCCTTTCATGTGTGATGTGCAACACGGAATTGCTCTGCACACAGTGCAGGGGAATCGGGCCTCATCTCGCGGCGAGGGGTAAGTCTCATGGTTTTTCTCGAGTTGCGGCGGTAACCTGGGGTATATTCTCGAGTTACGACGGGGATGGCCCTTCCACACACGTGTTTGTTCAACGACGTGAGGACTCCTGCCTAGTTGCGAGGGACAACTCGGGATTCTCCTCGAGGCTTGGGAGGGCAATTGGGACGCCTCTCCAGCTGATCGGGAAACCAAGGGTCCCTTTCCACGTGCCACAGGAATCCTGGGACTCCTATCAAGTCTCACGAGTAGTCAGGTATCGTCTCCTTTGGAGGCACTGATCTCCACGTACCTCTGGAGTTTTCAAAGGATGTGAGGCGTCCGGTCACGATGAGGTGGGGAACTAGGTCTTTCTCTGTGGTCTCCACAGGGGATTCAGACATCCTTTCATCTTCGGAAATGAAAGACGTGCCTGCATTCAAGTCACTGCAGGGATATCTGGCGTTATTTCGCGTCAGGGCATCGCGGTGTCCATTCCACTTGAGGCCGCAAACTCAGGGTCCCTCTCACATACCTAGAGCTGAGAGAAGCCTCCTCTTGAGGTGCTTGTGGTAAGGTGGTATTCCTCTGGAGTCGAAGCCAGGGACTAACCTCTCATCTCGAGTTGATTTTTGGTCCACGGAGCTCTTTCGTGTTGCTACAGTGACCTCAGGATCCCTCTAGCCTTGAAACAGTGTTCTTGGGGTTTCTCTGGAGTGCCATCAAGGAAATCAAGGCTCCTTTCATGTGTGATGTGCAATACGGAATTGTTTTGAATGCAGTGCAGGGGAATCGGGCCTCATCTCGCGGCGAGATGGAAGTCTCATGGTTTTTCTCGAGTTGCGGCGGGAACCTGGGGTATATTCTCGAGTTACGACGGGGATGGCCCTTCCACACACGTGTTTGTTCAGCGACGTCTGGACTCCTGCCTAGTTGCGAGGAACAACTCGGGATTCTCCTCGAGGCTTGGCAGGGCAATTGGGACGCCTCTCCAGCTGAGGCGGGAGACCAAGGGTCCCTTTCCACGTGCCACAGGAATCCTGGGACTCCTATCAAGTTTCACGAGGAGTCAGGCATCGTCTCCTTTGGAGGCACTGATCTCAGTCTACCCCTGGAATTTTCAAAGTATGTGAGGCCTCCGGTCTCAATGAAGTGGGGAACTAGGTCTTTCTCTGTGGTCTCCACAGGGGATTCAGACATCCTTTCGTCTTGGGAGATGCAAGACGAGCCTGCATTCAAGTCACTGCAGGGATATCCGGCCTTATTTCGAGTCAGGGCATCGCGGTGTCCATTCCACTTGAGGCCGCAAACTCAGGGTCCCTCTCACATACCTAGAGCTGAGAGAAGCCTCCTCTTGAGGTGCTTGTGGTAAGGTGGTATTCCTCTGGAGTCGAAGCCTGGGACTAACCTCTCCTCTCGAGTTGATTTTTCGTCCACGGAGCTCTTTCGTGTTGCTACAGTGACCTCAGGATCCCTCTAGCCTTGAAACTCTGTTCTTGGGGTTTCTCTGGAGTGCCATCAAGGAAATCATGGCTCCTTTCATGTTTGATGTGCAACACGGAATTGCTCTGCACGCAGTGCAGGGGAATCGGGCCTCATCTCGCGGCGAGGGGGAAGTCTCATGGTTTTTCTCGAGTTGCGGCAGGAACCTGGGGTATATTCTCGAGTTACGACGGGGATGGCCCTTCCACCCTCGTGTTTGTTCAGCGACGTCAGGACTCCTGCCTAGTTGCGAGGAACAACTCGGGATTCTCCTCGAGGCTTGGCAGGGCAATTGGGACGCCTCTGCAGCTGAGGCGGGAGACCAAGGGTCCCTTTCCACGTGCCACAGGAATCCTGGGACTCCTATCAAGTTTCACGAGGAGTCAGGCATCGCCTCCTTTGGAGGCACTGATCTCCGCGTACCTCTGGAGTTTACAAAGGATGTGAGGCCTCCGGTCGCCATGAAGTTGGGAACTAGGTCTTTCTCTGTGGTCTCCACAGGGGATTCCGACATCCTTTCATCTTGGGAGATGCAAGACGAGCCTGCATTCAAGTCACTGCAGGGATATCCGGCCTTATTTCGAGTCAGGGCATCGCGGTGTCCATTCCACTTGAGGCCGCAAACTCAGGGTCCCTCTCACATACCTAGAGCTGAGAGAAGCCTCCTCTTGATTTGCTTGTGGTAAGGTGGTTTCCTCTGGAGTCGAAGCCAGGGACTAACCTCTCATCTCGAGTTGATTTTTGGTCCACGGAGCTCTTTCGTGTAGCTGCCGTGACCTCAGAATCCCTCTAGCCTTGAAACAGTGTTCTTGGGGTTTCTCTGGAGTGCCATCAAGCAAATCAAGGCTCCTTTCATGTGTGATGTGCAACACGGAATTGCTCTGCACGCACTGCAGGGGAATCTGGCCTCATCTCGCGGCGAGGGGGACGTCTCATGGTTTTTCTCGAGTTGCGGCGGGAACCTGGGGTATATTCTCGAGTTATGACGGGGATGGTCCTTCCACCCACGTGTTTGTTCAGCGACGTCAGGACTCCTGCCTAGTTGTGAGGGAAAACTCGGGATTCTCCTCGAGGCTTGGCAGGGCAATTGGGATGCCTCTCCAGCTGAGGCGGGAGACCAAGGGTCCCTTTCCATGTGCCACAGAAATCCTGGGACTCCTATCAAGTTTCACGAGGAGTCAGGCATCGTCTCCTTTGGAGGCACTGATCTCCGCGTACCTCTGGAGTTTTCAAAGGATGTGAGGCCTCCGGTCGCGATGAGGTGGGGAACTAGGTCTTTCTCTGTGGTCTTCACAGGGGATTCAGACATCCTTTCGTCTTGGGAGATGCAAGACGAGCCTGCATTCAAGTCACTGCAGGGATATCCGGCCTTATTTCGAGTCAGGGCATCGCGGTGTCCATTCCACTTGAGGCCGCAAACTCAGGGTCCCTCTCACATACCTAGAGCTGAGAGAAGCCTCCTCTTGAGGTGCTTGTGGTAAGGTGGTATTCCTCTGGAGTCGAAGCCAGGGACTAACCTCTCATCTCGAGTTGATTTTTGGTCCACGGAGCTCTTTCGTGTGGCTACAGTGACCTCAGGATCCCTCTAGCCTTGAAACAGTGTTCTTTTGGTTTCTCTGGAGTGCCATCAAGGAAATCAAGGCTCCTTTCATGTTTGATGTGCAACACGGAATTGCTCTGCACGCAGTCAGGGGAATCGGGCCTCATCTCGCAGCGAGGGGGAAGTCTCATGGTTTTTCTCGAGTTGCGGCGGGAACCTGGGGTATATTCTCGAGTTACGACGGGGATGTCCCTTCCACTCACGTGTTTGTTCAGCGACGGCAGGACTCCTGCCTAGTTGCGAGGGAAAACTCGGGATTCTCCTCGAGGCTTGGCAGGGCAATTGGGACGCCTCTCCAGCTGCCGCGGGAGACCAAGGGTCCCTTTCCACGTGCCACAGGAATCCTGGGACTCCTATCAAGTTTCACGAGGAGTCAGGCATCGTCTCCCTTGGAGGCACTGATCTCCGCATATGTCGGGAGTTTTCAAAGGATGTGAGGCCTCCGGTCGCGATGAGGTGGGGAACTAGGTCTTTCTCTGTGGTCTCCACAGGGGATTCAGACATCCTTTTGTCTTGGGAGATGCAAAACGAGCCTGCATTCAAGTCACTGCAGGGATATCCGGGCTTATTTCGAGTCAGGGCATCGCAGTGTCCATTCCACTTGAGGCCGCAATCTCAGGGTCCCTCTCACATACCTAGAGCTGAGAGAAGCCTCCTCTTGAGGTGCTTGTGGTAAGGTGGTATTCCTCTGGAGTCGAAGCCAGGGACTAACCTCTCATCTCGAGTTGACTTTTGGTCCACGGAGCTCTTTCGTGTTGCTACAGTGACCTCAGGATCCCTCTAGCCTTGAAACAGTGTTCTTGGGGTTTCTCTGGAGTGCCATGAAGGAAATCAAGGCTCCTTTCATGTTTGATGTGCAATATGGAATTGCTTTGAATGCAGTGCAGGGGAATCGGGCCTCATCTCGCGGTGAGGGGGAATTCTCATGGTTTTTCTCGAGTTGTGGCGGGAACCTGGGGTATATTCTCGAGTTACGACGGGAATGGCCCTTCCACACACGTGTTTGTTCCCTGACGTCAGGACTCCTGCCTAGTTGCGAAGGACAACTCGGGATTCTCCTCGAGGCTTGGCAGGGCAATTGGGACGCCTCTCCAGCTGAGGCGGGAGACCAAGTGTCCCTTTCCACGTGCCACAGGAATCCTGGGACTCCTATCAAGTTTCACGAGGAGTCAGGCATCGTCTCCTTTGGAGACACTGATCTCCGCGTACCTCTGGAGTTTTCAAAGATGTGAGGCCTCCGGTCGCGATGAGGTGGGGAACTAGGTCTTACTCTGTGGTCTCCACAGGGGATTCAGACATCCTTTCGTCTTGGGAGATGCAAGACGAGCCTGCATTCAAGTCACCGCAGGGATATCTGGCCTTATTTCGAGTCAGGGCATCGCGGTGTCCATTCCACTTGAGGCCGCAAACTCAGGGTCCCTCTCACATACCTAGAGCTGAGAGAAGCCTCCTCTTGAGGTGCTTGTGGTAAGGTGGTATTCCTCTGGAGTCGAAGCCCGGGACTAACCTCTCATCTCGAGTTGATTTGTGGTCCACGGAGCACTTTTGTGTTGCTACAGTGACCTCAGGATTCCTCTAGCCTTGAAACAGTGTTCTTGGGGTTTCTCTGGAGTGCCATCAAGGAAATCAAGGCTCCTTTCATGTGTGATGTGCAACAAGGAATTGCTCTGCACCCAATGCAGGTGAATCGGGCCTCATCTCGCGGCGAGGGGGAAGTCTCATGGTTTTTCTCGAGTTGCGGCGGGAACCTGGGGTATATTCTCGAGTTACGACGGGGATGTCCCTTCCTCACACGTGTTTGTTCAACGTCGTCAGGACTCCTGCCTAGTTGCGAGGGACAACTCGGGATTCTCCTGGAGGCTTGGGAGGGCAATTGGGACGCCTCTCCAGCTGAGGCGGGAGACCAAGGGTCCCTCTCCAGGTGCCACAGGAATCCTGGGACTCCTATCAAGTTTCACGAGGAGTCAGGTATCGTCTCCTGTGGAGGCACTGATCTCTGCGTACCTCTGGAGTTTTCAAAGGATGTGAGGCCTCCGGTCACGATGAGGTGGGGAACTAGGTCTTTCTCTGTGGTCTCCACAGGGGATTCAGACATCCTTTCGTTTTGGGAGATGCAAGACGAGCCTGCATTCAAGTCACTGCAGGGATATCCGGCCTTATTTCGAGTCAGGGAATCGCGGTGTTTATTCCACGTGAGGCCGCAAACTCAGGGTCCCTGTCACATACCTAGAGCTGAGAGAAGCCTCCTCCTGAGGTGCTTGTGGTAAGGTGGTATTCCTCTGGAGTCGAAGCCAGGGACTAACCTCTCATCTCGAGTTGTTTTTTGGTCCACGGAGCTCTTTCGTGTTGCTACAGTGACCTCAGAATCCCTCTAGCCTTGAAACAGTGTTCTTGGGGTTTCTCTGGAGTGCCATCAAGGAAATCAAGGCTCCTTTCATGTTTGATGTGCAACACGGAATTGCTCTGCACGCAGTGCAGGGGAATCGGGCCTCATCTCGCGGCGAGGGGGAAGTCTCATGGTTTTTCTCGAGTTGCGGCGGGAACCTGGGGTATATTCTCGAGTTACGACGGGGATGGCCCTTCCACCCACGTGTTTGTTCAGCGACGTCAGGACTCCTGCCTAGTTGCGAGGGATAACTCCGGATTCTCCTCGAGGCTTGGCAGGGCAATTGGGACGCCTCTCCAGCTGAGGCGGGAGACCAAGGGTCCCTTTCCACGTGCCACAGGAATCCTGGGACTCCTAAGAAGTTTCACGAGGAAACAGGCATCGTCTCTTTTGGAGGCACTGATCTCCTCATACCTCTGGATTTCTCAAAGGATGTGAGGCCTCCGGTTGCGATGAGGTGGGGAACTAGGTCTTTCTCTGTGGTCTCCACAGGGGATTCAGACATCCTTTCGTCTTGGGAGATGCAAGACGAGCCTGCATTCAAGTCACTGCAGGGATATCCGGCCTTATTTCGAGTCAGGGCATCGCGGTGTTTATTCCACGTGAGGCCGCAAACTCAGGGTCCCTGTCACATACCTAGAGCTGAGAGAAGCCTCCTCTTGAGGTGCTTGTGGTAAGGTGGTATTCCTCTGGAGTCGAAGCCAGGGACTAACCTCTCATCTCGAGTTGATTTTTGGTCCACGGAGCTCTTTCGTGTTGCTACAGTGACCTCAGGATCCCTCTAGCCTTGAAACACTGCTCTTGGGGTTTCTCTGGAGTGCCATCAAGGAAATCAAGGCTCCTTTCATGTGTGATGTGCAACACGGAATTGCTCTGCACACAGTGCAGGGGAATCGGGCCTCATCTCGCGGCGAGGGGGAAGTCTCATGGTTTTTCTCGAGTTGCGGCGGTAACCTGGGGTATATTCTCGAGTTACGACGGGGATGGCCCTTCCACACACGTGTTTGTTCAGCGACGTCAGGACTCCTGCCTAGTTGCGAGGGACAACTCGGGATTCTCCTCCAGGCTTGGGAGGGCAATTGGGACGCCTCTTCAGCTGAGGCGGGAAACCAAGGGTCCCTTTCCACGAGCCACAGTAATCCTGGGACTCCTATCAAGTCTCACGAGGAGTCAGGTATCGTCTCCTTTGGAGGCACTGATCTCCACGTACCTCTGGAGTTTTCAAAGGATGTGAGGCGTCCGGTCACGATGAGGTGGGGAACTAGGTCTTTCTCTGTGGTCTCCACAGGGGATTCAGACATCCTTTCATCTTCGGAAATGCAAGACGTGCCTGCATTCAAGTCACTGCAGGGATATCCGGCGTTGTTTCGCGTCAGGGCATCGCGGTGTCCATTCCACTTGAGGCCGCAAACTCAGGGTCCCTCTCAGATACCTAGAGCTGAGAGAAGCCTCCTCTTGAGGTGCTTGTGGTAAGGTGGTATTCCTCTGGAGTCGAAGCCAGGGACTAACCTCTCATCTCGAGTTGATTTTTGGTCCACGGAGCTCTTTCGTGTTGCTACAGTGACCTCAGGATCCCTCTAGCCTTGAAACAGTGTTCTTGTGGTTTCTCTGGAGTGCCATCAAGGAAATCAAGGCTCCTTTCATGTGTGATGTGCAATACGGAATTGCTTTGAATGCAGTACAGGGGAATCGGGCCTCATCTTGCGGCGAGGGGGAAGGCTCATGGTTTTTCTCGAGTTGCGGCGGGAACCTGGGGTATATTCTCGAGTTACGACGGGGATGGCCCTTCCACCCTCGTGTTTGTTCAGCGACGTTTGGACTCCTGCCTAGTTGCGAGGAACAACTCGGGATTCTCCTCGAGGCTTGGCAGGGCAATTGGGACGCCTCTCCAGCTGAGGCGGGAGACCAAGGGTCCCTTTCCACGTGCCACAGGAATCCTGGGACTCCTATCAAGTTTCACGAGGAGTCAGGCATCGTCTCCTTTGGAGGCACTGATCTCAGTCTACCCCTGGAATTTTCAAAGTATGTGAGGCCTCCGGTCTCAATGAAGTTGGGAACTAGGTCTTTCTCTGTGGTCTCCACAGGGGATTCAGACATCCTTTCGTCTTGGGAGATGCAAAACGAGCCTGCATTCAAGTCACTGCAGGGATATCCGGGCTTATTTCGAGTCAGGGCATCGCGGTGTCCATTCCACTTGAGGCCGCAAACTCAGGGTCCCTCTCACATACCTAGAGCTGAGAGAAGCCTCCTCTTGAGGTGCTTGTGGTAAGGTGATTTCCTCTGGAGTCGAAGCCAGGGACTAACCTCTCATCTCGAGTTGATTTTTGGTCCACGGAGTTCTTTCGTGTAGCTACACTGACCTCAGGATCCCTATAGCCTTGAAACAGTGTTCTTGGGGTTTCTCTGGAGTGCCATCAAGGAAATCAAGGCTCCTTTCATGTGTGATGTGCAACACGGAATTGCTCTGCACGCACTGCAGGGGAATCGGGCCTCATCTCGCGGCGAGGGGGACGTCTCATGATTCTTGCGAGTTGCGGCGGGAACCTGGGGTATATTCTCGAGTTACGACGGGGATGGCCCTTCCACACACGTGTTTGTTCAGCGACGTCAGGACTCCTGCCTACTTGCGAGGGACAACTCGGGATTCTCCTCGACGCTTGGCAGGGCAATTGGGATGCCTATCCAGATGAGGCGGGAGACCAAGGGTCCCTTTCCACGTGCCACAGTAATCCTGGGACTCCTATCAAGTTTCACAAGGAGTCAGGCATCGTTTCCTTTGAAGGCACTGATCTCCGCGTGCCTCTGTAGTTTTCAAAGGATGTGAGGCCTCCGGTCACGATGAGGTGGGGACTAGGTCTTTCTCTGTGGTCTCCACAGGGGATTCAGACATCCTTTCGTCTTGGGAGATGCAAGACGAGCCTGCATTCAAGTCACTGCAGGGATAACCGGCCTTATTTCGAGTCAGGGCATCGCGGTGTCCATTCCACTTGAGGCCGCAAACTCAGGGTCCCTCTCACATACCTAGAGCTGAGAGAAGCCTCCTCTTGAGGTGCTTGTGGTAAGGTGGTATTCCTCTGGAGTCGAAGCCAGGGACTAACCTCTCCTCTCGAGTTGATTTTTCGTCCACGGAGCTCATTCCTGTTGCTACAGTGACCTCAGGATCCCTCTAGCCTTGAAACAGTGTTCTTGGGGTTTCTCTCGAGTGCCATCAAGGAAATCAAGTGTCCTTTCATGTCTGATGTGCAATACGGAATTGCTTTGAATGCAGTGCAGGGGAATCGGGCCTCATCTCGCGGTGAGGGGGAATTCTCATGGTTTTTCTCGAGTTGTGGCGGGAACCTGGGGTATATTCTCGAGTTACGACGGGAATGGCCCTTCCACACACGTGTTTGTTCCGTGACGTCAGGACTCCTGCCTAGTTGCGAGGGACAACTCGGGATTCTCCTCGAGGCTTGGCAGGGCAATTGGGACGCCTCTCCAGCTGCCGCGGGAGACCAAGGGTCCCTTTCCACGTGCCAAAGGAATCCTGGGACTCCTAAGAAGTTTCACGAGGAGTCTGGCATCGTCTCCCATGGAGGCACTGATCTCCGCATACGTCGGGAGTTTTCAAAGGATGTGAGGCCTCCGGTCGCGATGAGGTGGGGAACTAGGTCTTTCTCTGTGGTCTCCACAGGGTATTCAGACATCCTTTTGTCTTGGGAGATGCAAGACGAGCCTGCATTCAAGTAACTGCAGGGATATCCGGCCTTATTTCGAGTCAGGGCATCACAGTGTCCATTTCACTTGAGGCCGCAATCTCAGGGTCCCTCTCACATACCTAGAGCTGAGAGAAGCCTCCTCTTGAGGTGCTTGTGGTAAGGTGGTATTCCTCTGGAGTCGAAGCCAGGGACTAACCTCTCATCTCGAGTTGACTTTTGGTCCACGGAGCTCTTTCGTGTTGCTACAGTGACCTCAGGATCCCTCTAGCCTTGAAACTGTGTTCTTGGGGTTTCTCTGGAGTGCCATCAAGGAAATCAAGGCTCCTTTCATGTTTGATGTGCAATACGGAATTGCTTTGAATGCAGTGCAGGGGAATCGGGCCTCATCTCGCGGTGAGGGGGAATTCTCATGGTTTTTCTCGAGTTGTGGCGGGAACCTGGGGTATATTCTCGAGTTACGACGGGAATGGCCCTTCCACACACGTGTTTGTTCCGTGACGTCAGGACTCCTGCCTAGTTGCGAAAGACAACTCGGGATTCTCCTCGAGGCTTGGCAGGGCAATTGGGACGCCTCTCCAGCTGAGGCGGGAGACCAAGGGTCCCTTTCCACGTGCCACAGGAATCCTGGGACTCCTATCAAGTTTCACGAGGAGTCAGGCATCGTCTCCTTTGGAGGCACTGATCTCCGCGTCCCTCTGGAGTTTTCAAAGGATGTGAGGCCTCCGGTCACGATGAGGTGGGGAACTAGGTCTTTCTCTGTGGTCTCCACAGGGGATTCAGACATCCTTTCGTCTTGGGAGATGCAAGACGAGCCTGCATTCAAGTCACTGCAGGGATAACCGGCCTTATTTAGACTCAGGGCATCGCGCTGTCCATTCCACTTGAGGCCGCAAAATCAGGGTCCCTCTCACATACCTAGAGCTGAGAGAAGCCTCCTCTTGAGGTGCTTGTGGTAAGGTGGTATTCCTCTGGAGTCGAAGCCTGGGACTAACCTCTCCTCTCGAGTTGATTTTTCGTCCACGGAGCTCTTTTGTGTTGCTACAGTGACCTCAGGATCCCTCTAGCCTTGAAACTGTGTTCTTGGGGTTTCTCTGGAGTGCCATCAAGGAAATCAAGGCTCCTTTCATGTGTGATGTGCAACACGGAATTGCTCTGCACGCAGTGCAGGGGAATCGGGCCTCATCTCGCGGCGAGGGGGAAGTCTCATGGTTTTTCTCGAGTTGCGGCGGGAACCTGGGGTATATTCTCGAGTTACGACGGGGATGGTCCTACCACCCAAGTGTTTGTTCAGCGACGTCAGGACTCCTGCCTAGTTGCGAGGGACAACTCGGGATTCTCCTCGAGGCTTGGCAGGGCAATTGGGACGCCTCTCCAGCTGAGGCGGGAGACCAAGGGTCCCTTTCCACGTGCCACAGGAATCCTGGGACTCCTATCAAGTTTCACGAGGAGTCAGGCATCGTCTCCTTTGGAGGCACTGAACTGCGCGTACCTCTGGAGTTTTTAAAGGATGTGAGGCCTCCGGTCGCCATGAAGTGGGGAACTACGTCTTTCTCTGTGATCTCCACAGGGGATTCAGACATCCTTTCATCTTGGGAGATGCAAGACGAGCCTGCATTCAAGTCACTACAGGGATATCCGGCCTTATTTCGCGTCAGGGCTTCGCGGTGTCCATTCCACTTGAGGCCGCAAACTCAGCGTCCCTCTCACATACCTAGAGCTGAGAGAAGCCTCCTCTTGAGGTGCTTGTGGTAAGGTGGTATTCCTCTGGAGTCGAAGCCAGGGACTAACCTCTCATCTCGAGTTGATTTTTGGTCCACGGAGCTCTTTCGTGTGGCTACAGTGACCTCAGGATCCCTCTAGCCTTGAAACAGTGTTCTTGTGGTTTATCTGGAGTGCCATCAAGGAAATCAAGGCTCCTTTCATGTTTGATGTGCAACACGGAATTGCTCTGCACGCAGTGCAGGGGAATCGGGCCTCATCTCGCGGCGAGGGGGAAGTCTCATTGTTTTTCTCGAGTTGCGGCGGGAACCTGGGGTGTATTCTCGAGTTACGACGGGGATGTCCCTTCCACACACGTGTTTGTTCAACGTCGTCAGGACTCCTGCCTAGTTGCGAGGGAAAACTCGGGATTCTCCTCGAGGCTTGGCAGGGCAATTGGGACGCCTCTCCAGCTGCCGCGGGAGACCAAGGGTCCCTTTCCACGTGCCACAGAAATCCTGGTACTCCTAAGAAGTTTGACGAGGAGTCAGGCATCGTCTCCCTTGGAGGCACTGATCTCCGCGTACCTCTGGAGTTTTCAAAGGATGTGAGGCCTCCGGTCGCGATGAGGTGGGGAACTAGGTCTTTCTCTGTGGTCTCCACAGGGGATTCAGACATCCTTTCGTCTTGGGAAATGCAAGACGAGCCTGCATTCAAGTCACTGCAGGGATATCCGGCCTTATTTCGAGTCAGGGCGTCGCGATGTCCATTTCACTTGAGGCCACAAACTCAGGGTCCCTCTCACAGAACTAGAGCTGAGAGAAGCCTCCTCTTGAGGTGCTTGTGGTAAGGTTGTATTCCTCTGGAGTCCAAGCCAGGGACTACCCTCTCATCTCGAGTTGATTTTTGGTCCACGGAGCTCTTTTGTGTGGCTACAGTGACCTCAGGATCCCTCTAGCCTTGAAACAGTGTTCTTGGGGTTTCTCTGGAGTGCCATCAAGGAAATCAAGGCTCCTTTCATGTGTGATGTGCAACACGGAATTGCTCTGCACGCAGTGCAGGGGAATCGACCTCATCTCGCGGCGAGGGGGAAGTCTCATGGTTTTTCTCGAGTTGCGGCGGGAACCTGGGGTATATTCTCGAGTTACGACGGGGATGGTCCTTCCACCCACGTGTTTGTTCAGCGACGTCAGGACTCCTGCCTAGTTGCGAGGGACATCTCGAGATTCTCCTCGTGGCTTGGCAGGGCAATTGGGACGCCTCTCCAGCTGAGGATGGAGACCAAGAGTCCCTTTCCACGTGCCACAGGAATCCTGGGACTCCTATCAAATTTCACGAGGAGTCAGGCATCGTCTCCTTTGGAGGCACTGATCTCCGTGTACCTCTGGGGTTTTCAAAGGATGTGAGGCTTCCGGTCGCCATGAAGTGGGGAACTAGGTCTTTCTCTGTGGTCTCCACAGGGGATTCAGACATCCTTTCATCTTGGGAGATGCAAGACGAGCCTGCATTCAAGTCACTGCATGGATATCCGGCCTTATTTCGAGTCAGGGCATCGCGGTGTCCATTCCACTTGTGGCCGCAAACTCAGGGTCTCTCTCACATACCTAGAGCTGAGAGAAGCCTCCTCTTGAGGTGCTTGTGGTAAGGTGGTATTTCTCTGGAGTCGAAGCCCGGGACTAACCTCTCATCTCGAGTTGATTTGTGATCCACGGAGCTCTTTCATGTTGCTACAGTGACCTCAGGATTCCTCTAGCCTTGAAACAGTGTTCTTGTGGTTTCTCTGGAGTGCCATCAAGGAAATCAAGGCTCCTTTCATGTGTGATGTGCAACACGGAATTGCTCTGCACGCAGTGCAGGGGAATCGGGCCTCATCTCGCGGCGAGGGGGAAGTCTCATGGTTTTTCTCGAGTTGCGGCGGGAACCTGGGCTATATTATCGAGTTACGACGGGGATGGTCCTTCCACCCACGTGTTTGTTCAGCGACGTCAGGACTCCTGCCTAGTTGCGAGGGACAACTCGGGATTCTCCTCGAGGCTTGGCAGGGCAATTGGGACGCCTCTCCAGCTGAGGCGGGAGACCAAGGTTCCCTTTCCACGTGCCACAGAAATCCTGGGACTCCTATCAAATTTCACGAGGAGTCAGGCATCGTCTCTTTTGGAGGCACTGATCTCCGCGTACCTCTGGAGTTTTCAAAGGATGTGAGGCCTCCGGTCGCCATGAAGTGGGAAACTAGGTCTTTCTCTGTGGTCTCCACAGGGGATTCTGATATCCTTTCGTCTTGGGAGATGCAAGACGAGCCTGCATTCAAGTCACTGCAGGGATATCCGGCCTTATTTCGAGTCAGGGCATCGCGGTGTCCATTCCACTTGTGGCCGCAAACTCAGGGTCTCTCTCACATACCTAGAGCTGAGAGAAGCCTCCTCTTGAGGTGCTTGTGGTAAGGTGGTATTCCTCTGGAGTCGAAGCCCGGGACTAACCTCTCATCTCGAGTTGATTTGTGGTCCACGGAGCTCTTTCATGTTGCTACAGTGACCTCAGGATTCCTCTAGCCTTGAAACACTGCTCTTGGGGTTTCTCTGGAGTGCCATCAAGGAAATCAAGGCTCCTTTCATGTGTGATGTGCAACACGGAATTGCTCTGCACGCAGTGCAGGGAATCGGGCCTCATCTCGCGGCGAGGGGGAAGTCTCATGGTTTTTCTCGAGTTGCGGCGGGAACCTGGGGTATATTCTCGAGTTACGACGGGGATGGCCCTTCCACCCACGTGTTTGTTCAGCGACGGTAGGACTCCTGCCTAGTTGCGAGGGACAACTCGGGATTCTCCTCGAGGCTTGGCAGGGCAATTGGGACGCCTCTCCAGCTGAGGCGGGAGACCAAGGGTCCCTTTCCACATGCCACAGGAATCCTGGGACTCCTATCAATTTTCACGAGGAGTCAGGCATCGTCTCCTTTGGAGGCACTGATCTCCGCGTACCTCTAGAGTTTTCAAAGGATGTGAGGCCTCCGCTCGCGATGAGGTGGGGAACTAGGTCTTTCTCTGTGGTCTGCACAGGGGATTCAGACATGCTTTCGTCTTGGGAGATGCAAGACGAGCCTGCATTCAAGTCACTGCAGGGATATCCGGCCTTATTTCGAGTCAGGGCATCGCGGTGTCCATTTCACTTGTGGCCGCAAACTCAGGGTCCCTCTCACAGAGCTAGAGCTGAGAGAAGCCTCCTCTTGAGGTGCTTGTGGTAAGGTTGTATTCCTCTGGAGTCCAAGCCAGGGATTACCCTCTCATCTCGAGTTGATTTTTGGTCCACGGAGCTCTTTTGTGTGGCTACAGTGACCTCAGGATCCCTCTAGCCTTGAAACAGTGTTCTTGGGGTTTCTCTGGAGTGCCATCAAGGAAATCAAGGCTCCTTTCATGTGTGATGTGCAACACGGAATTGCTCTGCACGCAGTGCAGGGGAATCGGCCTCATCTCGCGGCGAGGGGGAAGTCTCATGGTTTTTCTCGAGTTGCGGCGGGAACCTGGGGTATATTCTCGAGTTACGACGGGGATGGCCCTTTCACCCACGTGTTTGTTCAGCGACGTCAGGACTCCTGCCTAGTTGCGAGGGACAACTCGGGATTCTCCTCGAGGCTTGGCAGGGCAATTGGGACCCCTCTCCAGCTGAGGCGGGAGACCAAGGGTCCCTTTCCACGTGCGACAGTAATCCTGGGACTCCTATCAAGTTTCACGAGGAGTCAGGCATCGTCTCCTTTGGAGGCACTGATCTCTGCGTACCTCTGGAGTTTTCAAATGATGTGAGGCCTCCGGTCGCCATGAGGTGGGGAACTAGGTCTTTCTCTGTGGTCTCCACAGAGGATTCAGATATCCTTTCGTCTTGGGAGATGCAAGACGAGCCTGCATTCAAGTCACTGCATGGATATCCGGGCTTATTTCGAGTCAGGGCATCGCGGTGTCCATTCCACTTGTGGCCGCAAACTCAGGGTCTCTCTCACATACCTAGAGCTGAGAGAAGCCTCCTCTTGAGGTGCTTGTGGTAAGGTGGTATTCCTCTGGAGTCGAAGCCCGGGACTAACCTCTCATCTCGAGTTGATTTGTGGTCCACGGAGCTCTTTCATGTTGCTACAGTGACCTCAGGATTCCTCTAGCCTTGAAACACTGCTCTTGGGGTTTCTCTGGAGTGCCATGAAGGAAATCAAGGCTCCTTTCATGTGTGATGTGCAACACGGAATTGCTCTGCACGCAGTCCTGGGAATCGGGCCTCATCTCGCGGCGAGGGGGAAGTCTCATGGTTTTTCTCGAGTTGCGGCGGGAACCTGGGGTATATTCTCGAGTTACGACGGGGATGGCCCTTCCACTCACGTGTTTGTTCAGCGACGTCAGGACTCCTGCCTAGTTGCGAGGGACAACTCGCGATTCTCCTCGAGGCTTGGCAGGGCAATTGGGACGCCTCTCCAGCTGAGGCGGGAGACCAAGGGTCCCTTTCCACGTGCCACAGGAATCCTGGGACTCCTATCAAGTTTCACGAGGAGTCAGGCATCGTCTCCTTTGGAGGCACTGATCTCCGCGTACCTCTGGAGTTTACAGAGGATGTGAGGCCTCCGGTCGCGATGAGGTGGGGAACTAGGTCTTTCTCTGTGGTCTCCACAGGTGATTCAGACATCCTTTCGTCTTGGGAGATGCAAGACGAGCCTGCATTCAAGTCACTGCAGGGATATCCGGCCTTATTTCGAGTCAGGGCATCGCAGTGTCCATTCCACTTGAGGCCGCAATCTCAGGGTCCCTCTCACATACCTAGAGCTGAGAGAAGCCTCCTCTTGAGGTGCTTGTGGTAAGGTGGTATTCCTCTGGAGTCGAAGCCAGGGACTAACCTCTCATCTCGAGTTCACTTTTGGTCCACGGAGCTCTTTCGTGTTGCTACAGTGACCTCAGGATCCCTCTAGCCTTGAAACAGTGTTCTTGGGGTTTCTCTGGAGTGCCATCAAGGAAATCAAGGCTCCTTTCATGTTTGATGTGCAATACGGAATTGCTTTGAATGCAGTGCAGGGGAATCGGGCCTCATCTCGCGGTGAGGGGGAATTCTCATGGATTTTCTCGAGTTGTGGCCGGAACCTGGGGTATATTCTCGAGTTACGACGGGAATGGCCCTTCTACACACGTGTTTGTTCCGTGACGTCAGGACTCCTGCCTAGTTGCGAAGGACAACTCGGGATTCTCCTCGAGGCTTGGAAGGGCAATTGGGACGCCTCTCCATCTGAGGCGGGAGACCAAGGGTCCGTTTTCACGTGTCACAGGAATCCTGGGACTCCTATCAAGTTTCACGAGGAGTCAGGCATCGTCTCCTTTGGAGGCACTGATCTCCGCGTACCTCTGGAGTTTTCAAAGGATGTGAGGCCTCCGGTCGCGATGAGGTGGGGAACTAGGTCTTTCTCTGTGGTCTCCACAGGGGATTCAGACATCCTTTCGTCTTGGGAGATGCAAGACGAGCCTGCATTCAAGTCACTGCAGGGATAACCGGCCTTATTTCGAGTCAGCGCATCGCGGTTTCCATTCCACTTGAGGCCGCAAACTCAGGGTCCCTCTCACATACGTAGAGCTGAGAGAAGCCTCCTCTTGAGGTGCTTGTGGTAAGGTGGTGTTCCTCTGGAGTCGAAGCCTGGGACTAACCTCTCCTCTCGAGTTGATTTTTCGTCCACGGAGCTCTTTCGTGTTGCTACAGTGACCTCAGGATCCCTCTAGCCTTGAAACTGTGTTCTTGGGGTTTCTCTGGAGTGCCATCAAGGAAATCAAGGCTCCTTTCATGTGTGATGTGCAACAGGGAATTGCTCTGCACGCAGTGCAGGGGAATCGGGCCTCATCTCGCGGCGAGGGGGAAGTCTCATGGTTTTTCTCGAGTTGCGGCGGGAACCTGGGGTATATTCTCGAGTTACCACGGGAATGGCCCTTCCACCCACGTGTTTGTTCAGCGACGTCAGGACTCCTGCCTAGTTGCGAGGGACAACTCGCGATTCTCCTCGAGGCTTGGCAGGGCAATTGGGACGCCTCTCCAGCTGAGGCGGGAGACCAAGGGTCCCTTTCCACGTGCCACAGGAATCCTGGGACTCCTATCAAGTTTCACGAGGAGTCAGGCATCGTCTCCTTTGGAGGCACTGATCTCCGCATACCTCTGGAGTTTTCAAAGAATGTGAGGCCTCCGGTCGCGATGAGGTGGGGAACTAGGTCTTTCTCTGTGGTCTCCACAGAGGATTCAGATATCCTTTCGTCTTGGGAGATGCAAGACGAGCCTGCATTCAAGTCACTGCAGGGATATCCGGCCTTATTTCGAGTCAGGGCATCGCGGTGTCCATTCCACTTGTGGCCGCAAACTCAGCGTCTCTCTCACATACCTAGAGCTGAGAGAAGCCTCCTCTTGAGGTGCTTGTGGTAAGGTGGTATTCCTCTGGAGTCGAAGCCCGGGACTAACCTCTCATCTCGAGTTGATTTGTGGTCCACGGAGCTCTTTCATGTTGCTACAGTGACCTCAGGATTCCTCTAGCCTTGAAACTGTGTTCTTGGGGTTTCTCTGGAGTGCCATCAAGGAAATCAAGGCTCCTTTCATGTGTGATGTGCAACAGGGAATTGCTCTGCACGCAGTGCAGGGGAATCGGGCCTCATCTCGCGGCGAGGGGGAAGTCTCATGGTTTTTCTCGAGTTGCGGCGGGAACCTGGGGTATATTCTCGAGTTACCACGGGAATGGCCCTTCCACCCACGTGTTTGTTCAGCGACGTCAGGACTCCTGCCTAGTTGCGAGGGACATCTCGCGATTCTCCTCGAGGCTTGGCAGGGCAATTGGGACGCCTCTCCAGCTGAGGCGGGAGACCAAGGGTCCCTTTCCACGTGCCACAGGAATCCTGGGACTCCTATCAAGTTTCACGAGGAGTCAGGCATCGTCTCCTTTGGAGGCACTGATCTCCGCATACCTCTGGAGTTTTCAAAGAATGTGAGGCCTCCGGTCGCGATGAGGTGGGGAACAAGGTCTTTCTCTGTGGTCTCCACAGAGGATTCAGATATCCTTTCGTCTTGGGAGATGCAAGACGAGCCTGCATTCAAGTCACTGCAGGGATATCCGGGCTTATTTCGAGTCAGGGCATCGCGGTGTCCATTCCACTTGTGGCCGCAAACTCAGCGTCTCTCTCACATACCTAGAGCTGAGAGAAGCCTCCTCTTGAGGTGCTTGTGGTAAGGTGGTATTCCTCTGGAGTCGAAGCCCGGGACTAACCTCTCATCTCGAGTTGATTTGTGGTCCACGGAGCTCTTTCATGTTGCTACAGTGACCTCAGGATTCCTCTAGCCTTGAAACACTGCTCTTGGGGTTTCTCTGGAGTGCCATCAAGGAAATCAAGGCTCCTTTCATGTGTGATGTGCAACACGGAATTGCTCTGCACGCAGTGCAGGGGAATCGGGCCTCATCTCGCGGCGAGTGGGAAGTCTCATGGTTTTTCTCGAGTTGCGGTGGGAACCTGGGGTATATTCTCGAGTTACGACGGGGATGGCCCTTCCACCCACGTGTTTGTTCAGCGACGTCAGGACTCCTGCCTAGTTGCGAGGGACAACTCGGGATTCTCCTCGAGGCTTGGCGGGGCAATTGGGACGCCTCTCCAGCTGAGGCGGGAGACCAAGGGTCCCTTTCCACGTGCCACAGGAATCCTGGGACTCCTATCAAGTTTCACGAGGAGTCAGGCATCGTCTCCTTTGGAGGCACTGATCTCCGCGTACCTCTGGAGTTTTCAGAGGATGTGAGGCCACCGGTCGCGATGAGGTGGGGAACTAGGTTTTTCTCTGTGGTCTCCACAGGTGATTCAGACATCCTTTCGTCTTGGGAGATGCAAGACGAGCCTGCATTCAAGTCACTGCAGGGATATCCGGCCTTATTTCGAGTCAGGGCATCGCAGTGTCCATTCCACTTGAGGCCGCAATCTCAGGGTCCCTCTCACATACCTAGAGCTGAGAGAAGCCTCCTCTTGAGGTGCTTGTGGTAAGGTGGTATTCCTCTGGAGTCGAAGCCAGGGACTAACCTCTCATCTCGAGTTGACTTTTGGTCCACGGAGCTCTTTCGTGTTGCTACAGTGACCTCAGGATCCCTCTAGCCTTGAAACTGTGTTCTTGGGGTTTCTCTGGAGTACCATCAAGGAAATCAAGGCTCCTTTCATGTGTGATGTGCAACACGGAATTGCTCTGCACGCAGTGCAGGGGAATCGGGCCTCATCTCGCCGCGAGGGGGAAGTCTCATGGTTTTTCTCGAGTTGCGGCAGGAACCTGGGGTATATTCTCGAGTTACGACGGGGATGGTACTTCCACACACGTGTTTGTTCAGCGACGTCAGGACTCCTGCCTAGTTGCGAGGAACAACTCGGGATTCTCCTCGATCCTTGGCAGGGCAATTGGGACGCCTCTCCAGCTGAGGCGGGAGACCAAGGGTCCCTTTCCACGTGCCACAGGAATCCTGGGACTCCTATCAAGTTTCACGAGGAGTCAGGCATCGTCTCCTTTGGAGGCACTGATCTCCGCGTACCTCTGGAGTTTTCAAAGGATGTGAGGCCTCCAGTCGCCATGAAGTGGGGAACTAGGTCTTTCTCTGTGGTCTCCACAGGGGATTCAGACATCCTTTCATCTTGGGATATGCAAGACGAGCCTGCATTCAAGTCACTGCAGGCATATCCGGCCTTATTTCCAGTCAGGGCATCGCGGTGTCCATTCCACTTGAGGCCGCAAACTCAGGGTCCCTCTCACATACCTAGAGCTGAGAGAAGCCTCCTCTTGAGGTGCTTGTGGTAAGGTGGTTTCCTCTGGAGTCGAAGCCAGGGACTAACCTCTCATCTCGAGTTGATTTTTGGTCCACGGAGCTCTTTCGTGTAGCTGCCGTGACCTCAGAATCCCTCTAGCCTTGAAACAGTGTTCTTGGGGTTTCTCTGGAGTGCCATCAAGCAAATCAAGGCTCCTTTCATGTGTGATGTGCAACACGGAATTGCTCTGCACGCACTGCAGGGGAATCTGGCCTCATCTCGCGGCGAGGGGGACGTCTCATGGTTTTTCTCGAGTTGCGGTGGGAACCTGGGGTATATTCTCGAGTTACGACGGGGATGTCCCTTCCACACACGTGTTTGTTCAGCGACGGCAGGACTCCTGCCTAGTTGCGAGGGAAAACTCGGGATTCTCCTCGAGGCTTGGCAGAGCAATTGGGACGCCTCTCCAGCTGCCGCGGGAGACCAAGGGTCCCTTTCCACGTGCCACAGGAATCCTGGGACTCCTAAGAAGTTTCACGAGGAGTCTGGCATCGTCTCCCTTGGAGGCACTGATCTCCGCATACGTCGGGAGTTTTCAAAGGATGTGAGGCCTCCGGTCGCGATGAGGTGGGGAACTAGGTCTTTCTCTGTGGTCTCCTCAGGGGATTCAGACATCCTTTTGTCTTGGGAGAAGCATGACGAGACTGCATTCAAGTCACTACAAGGATATCCGGCCTTATTTCGAGTCAGGGCATCGCAGTTTCCATTCCACTTGAGGCCGCAATCTCAGGGTCCCTCTCACATACCTAGAGCTGAGAGAAGCCTCCTCATGAGGTGCTTGTGGTAAGGTGGTATTCCTCTGGAGTCGAAGTCAGGGACTAACCTCTCATCTCGAGTTGACTTTTGGTCCACGGAGCTCTTTCGTGTTGCTACAGTGACCTCAGGATCCCTCTAGCCTTGAAACAGTGTTCTTGGGGTTTCTCTCGAGTGCCATCAAGGAAATCAAGGCTCCTTTCATGTTTGATGTGCAATACGGAATTGCTTTGAATGCAGTGCAGGGGAATCGGGCCTCATCTCGTGGTGAGGGGGAATTCTCATGGTTTTTCTCGAGTTGTGTCGGGAACCTGGGGTATATTCTCGAGTTACGACGGGAATGGCCCTTCCACACACGTGTTTGTTCCGTGACGTCAGGACTCCTGCCTAGTTGCGAAGGACATCTCGGGATTCTCCTCGAGGCTTGGCAGGGCAATTGGGACGCCTCTCCAGCTGAGGCGGGAGACCAAGGGTCCCTTTCCACGTGCCACAGGAATCCTGGGACTCCTATCAAGTTTCACGTGGAGTCAGGCATCGTCTCCTGTGGAGGCACTGATCTCCGCGTACCTCTGGAGTTTTCAAAGGATGTGAGGCCTCCGGTCGCGTTGAGGTGGGGAACTAGGTCTTACTCTGTGGTCTCCACAGGGGATTCAGACATCCTTTCGTCTTGGGAGATGCAAGACGAGCCTGCATTCAAGTCACCGCAGGGATATCTGGCCTTATTTCGAGTCAGGGCATCGCGGTGTCCATTCCACTTGAGGCCGCAAACTCAGGGTCCCTCTCACATACCTAGAGCTGAGAGAAGCCTCCTCTTGAGGTGCTTGTGGTAAGGTGGTATTCCTCTGGAGTCGAAGCCCGGGACTAACCTCTCATCTCGAGTTGTTTTTTGGTCCACGGAGCTCTTTCGTGTTGCTACAGTGACCTCAGAATCCCTCTAGCCTTGAAACAGTGTTCTTGGGGTTTCTCTGGAGTGCCATCAAGGAAATCAAGGCTCCTTTCATGTTTGATGTGGAACACGGAATTGCTCTGCACGCAGTGCAGGGGAATCGGGCCTCATCTCGCGGAGAGGGGGAAGTCTCATGGTTTTTCTCGAGTTGCGGCGGGAACCTGGGGTATATTCTCGAGTTACGACGGGGATGGCCCTTCCACCCACGTGTTTGTTCAGCGACGTCAGGACTCCTGCCTAGTTGCGAGGGATAATTCCGGATTCTCCTCGAGGCTTGGCAGGGCAATTGGGACGCCTCTCCAGCTGAGGCGGGAGACCAAGGGTCCCTTTCCACGTGCCACAGGAATCCTGGGACTCCTATCAAGTTTCACGAGGAGTCAGGCATCGTCTCCTTTGAAGGCACTGATCTCCGCGTGCCTCTGGAGTTTTCAAAGGATATGAGGCCTCCGGTCACGATGAGGTGGGGAACTAGGTCTTTCTCTGTGGTCTCCACAGGGGATTCAGACATCCTTTCGTCTTGGGAGATGCAAGACGAGCCTGCATTCAAGTCACTGCAAGGATAACCGGCCTTATTTCGAGTCAGGGCATCGCGGTGTCCATTCCACTTGATGCCGCAAACTCAGGGTCCCTCTCACATACCTAGAGCTGAGAGAAGCCTCCTCTTGAGGTGCTTGTGGTAAGGTGGTATTCCTCTGGAGTCGAAGCCTGGGACTACCCTCTCATCTCGAGTTGATTTTTCGTCCAGGGAGCACTTTCGTGTTGCTACAGTGACCTCAGGATCCCTCTAGCCTTGAAACTGTGTTCTTGGGGTTTTTCTGGAGTGCCATCAAGGAAATCAAGGCTCCTTTCATGTGTGATGTGCAAGACGGAATTGCTCTGCACGCAGTGCAGGGGAATCGGGCCTCATCTCGCGGCGAGGAGGAAGTCTCATGGTTTTTCTCGTGTTGCGGTGGGAACCTGGGGTATATTCTCGAGTTACGACGGGGATGGTCCTACCACCCACGTGTTTGTTCAGCGAAGTCAGGACTCCTGCCTAGTTGCGAGGGACAACTCGGGATTCTCCTCGTGGCTTGGCAGGGCAATTGGGACGCCTCTCCAGCTGAGGCGGGAGACCAAGTGTCCCTTTCCACGTGCCACAGGAATCCTGGGACTCCTATCAAGTTTCACGAGGAGTCAGGCATCGTCTCCTTTGGAGGCACTGATCTCCGCGTACCTCTGGAGTTTTCAAAGAATGTGAGGCCTCCGGTCGCGATGAGGTGGTGAACTAGGTCTTTCTCTGTGGTCTCCACAGGGCATTCAGACATCCTTTCAACTTGGGAGATGCAAGACGAGCCTGCATTCAAGTCACTGCAGGGATATCCGGCCTTATTTCGAGTCAGTGCATCGCGGTGTCCATTGCACTTGAGGCCGCAAACGCAGGGTCCCTCTCACATACTTAGAGCTGAGAGAAGCCTCCTCTTGAGGTGCTTGTGGTAAGGTGGTATTCCTCTGGAGTCGAAGCCAGGGACTAACCTCTCATCTCGAGTTGATTTTTGGTCCACGGAGCTCTTTCGTGTAGCTACCGTGACCTCAGAATCCCTCTAGCCTTGAAACAGTGTTCTTGGGGTTTCTCTGGAGTGCCATCAAGCAAATCAAGGCACCTTTCATGTGTGATGTGCAGCACGAAATTGCTCTGCACGCACTGCAGGGGAATCTGGACTCATCTCGCGGCGAGGGGGACGTCTCATGGTTTTTCTCGAGTTGCGGCGGGAACCTGGGGTATATTCTCGAGTTATGACGGGGATGGCCCTTCCACCCACGTGTTTGTTCAGCGACGTCAGGACTCCTGCCTAGTTGCGAGGGACAACTCGGGATTCTCCTCGAGGCTTGGGAGGGCAATTGGGACGCCTCTCCAGCTGAGGCGGGAGACCAAGGGTCCCTTTCCACGTGCCACAGGAATCCTGGGACTCCTATCAAGTTTCACGAGGAGTCAGGCATCGTCTCCTTTGGAGGCACTGATCTCCGCGTACCTCTGGAGTTTTCAAAGGATGTGAGGCCTCCGGTCACGATGAGGTGGGGAACTAGGTCTTTCTCTGTGGTCTCCACAGGGGATTCAGACATCCTTTCGTCTTGGGAGATGCAAGACGAGCCTGCATTCAAGTCACTGCAGGGATGTCCGGCCTTATTTCGAGTCAGGGCATTGCGGTGTCCATTCCACTTGAGGCCGCAAAATCAGGGTACCTCTCACATACCTAGAGCTGAGAGAAGCCTCCTCCTGAGGTGCTTGTGGTAAGGTGGTATTCCTCTGGAGTCGAAGCCAGGGACTAACCTCTCATCTCGACTTGATTTTTGGTCCACGGAGCTCTTTCGTGATGCTACAGTGACCTCAGAATCCCTCTAGCCTTGAAACAGTGTTCTTGGGGTTTCTCTGGAGTGCCATCAAGGAAATCAAGGCTCCTTTCATGTTTGATGTGCAACACGGAATTGCTCTGCACGCACTGCAGGGGAATCGGGCCTCATCTCGCGGCGAGGGGGACGTCTCATGATTTTTCTCGAGTTGCGGCGGGAACCTGGTGTATATTCTCGAGTTACGAGGGGGATGGCCCTTCCACACACGTGTTTGTTCAGCGACGTCAGGACTCCTGCCTAGTTGCGAGGGACAACTCGGGATTCTCCTCGAGGCTTGGCAGGGCAATTGGGATGCCTATCCAGCTGAGGCGGGAGACCAAGGGTCCCTTTCCACGTGCCACAGGAATCCTGGGACTCCTATCAAGTTTCACGAGGAGTCAGGCATCGTCTCCTTTAAAGGCACTGATCTCCGCGTACCTCTGTAGTTTTCAAAGGATGTGAGGCCTCCGGTCACGATGAGATGGGGACTAGGTCCTTCTCTGTGGTCTCCACAGGGGATTCAGACATCCTTTCGTTTTGGGAGATGCAAGACGAGCCTGCATTGAAGTCACTGCAGGGATAACAGGCCTTATTTCGAGTCAGGGCATCGCGGTGTCCATTCCACTTGAGGCCGCAAACTCAGGGTCCCTCTCACATACCTAGAGCTGAGAGAAGCCTCCTCTTGAGGTGCTTGTGGTAAGGTGGTATTCCTCTGGAGTCGAAGCCTGGGACTAACCTCTCATCTCGAGTTGATTTTTGGTCCACGGAGCTCTTTTGTGTTGCTACAGTGACCTCAGGATCCCTCTAGCCTTGAAACTGTGTTCTTGGGGTTTCTCTGGAGTGCCATCAAGGAAATCAAGGCTCCTTTCATGTGTGATGTGCAACACGGAATTGCTCTGCACGCAGTGCAGGGGAATCGGGCCTCATCTCGCCGCGAGGGGGAAGTCTCATGGTTTTTCTCGAGTTGCGGCAGGAACCTGGGGTATATTCTCGAGTTACGACGGGGATGGTACTTCCACACACGTGTTTGTTCAGCGACGTCAGGACTCCTGCCTAGTTGCGAGGAACAACTCGGGATTCTCCTCGAGCCTTGGCAGGGCAATTGGGACGCCTCTCCAGCTGAGGCGGGAGACCAAGGGTCCCTTTCCACGTGCCACAGGAATCCTGGGACTCCTATCAAGTTTCACGAGGAGTCAGGCATCGTCTCCTTTGGAGGCACTGATCTCCGCGTACCTCTGGAGTTTTCAAAGGATGTGAGGCCTCCAGTCGCCATGAAGTGGGGAACTAGGTCTTTCTCTGTGGTCTCCACAGGGGATTCAGACATCCTTTCATCTTGGGATATGCAAGACGAGCCTGCATTCAAGTCACTGCAGGGATATCCGGCCTTATTTCCAGTCAGGGCATCGCGGTGTCCATTCCACTTGAGGCCGCAAACTCAGGGTCCCTCTCACATACCTAGAGCTGAGAGAAGCCTCCTCTTGAGGTGCTTGTGGTAAGGTGGTTTCCTCTGGAGTCGAAGCCAGGGACTAACCTCTCATCTCGAGTTGATTTTTGGTCCACGGAGCTCTTTCGTGTAGCTGCCGTGACCTCAGAATCCCTCTAGCCTTGAAACAGTGTTCTTGGGGTTTCTGTGGAGTGCCATCAAGCAAATCAAGGCTCCTTTCATGTGTGATGTGCAACACGGAATTGCTCTGCACGCACTGCAGGGGAATCTGGCCTCATCTCGCGGCGAGGGGGACGTCTCATGGTTTTTCTCGAGTTGCGGTGGGAACCTGGGGTATATTCTCGAGTTACGACGGGGATGTCCCTTCCACACACGTGTTTGTTCAGCGACGGCAGGACTCCTGCCTAGTTGCGAGGGAAAACTCGGGATTCTCCTCGAGGCTTGGCAGAGCAATTGGGACGCCTCTCCAGCTGCCGCGGGAGACCAAGGGTCCCTTTCCACGTGCCACAGGAATCCTGGGACTCCTAAGAAGTTTCACGAGGAGTCTGGCATCGTCTCCCTTGGAGGCACTGATCTCCGCATACGTCGGGAGTTTTCAAAGGATGTGAGGCCTCCGGTCGCGATGAGGTGGGGAACTAGGTCTTTCTCTGTGGTCTCCTCAGGGGATTCAGACATCCTTTTGTCTTGGGAGAAGCATGACGAGCATGCATTCAAGTCACTACAAGGATATCCGGCCTTATTTCGAGTCAGGGCATCGCAGTTTCCATTCCACTTGAGGCCGCAATCTCAGGGTCCCTCTCACATACCTAGAGCTGAGAGAAGCCTCCTCTTGAGGTGCTTGTGGTAAGGTGGTATTCCTCTGGAGTCGAAGCCAGGGACTAACCTCTCATCTCGAGTTGACTTTTGGTCCACGGAGCTCTTTCGTGTTGCTACAGTGACCTCAGGATCCCTCTAGCCTTGAAACAGTGTTCTTGGGGTTTCTCTCGAGTGCCATCAAGGAAATCAAGGCTCCTTTCATGTTTGATGTGTAATACGGAATTGCTTTGAATGCAGTGCAGGGGAATCGGGCCTCATCTCGCGGTGAGGGGGAATTCTCATGGCTTTTCTCGAGTTGTGTCGGGAACCTGGGGTATATTCTCGAGTTACGACGGGAATGGCCCTTCCACACACGTGTTTGTTCCGTGACGTCAGGACTCCTGCCTAGTTGCGAAGGACATCTCGGGATTCTCCTCGAGGCTTGGCAGGGCAATTGGGACGCCTCTCCAGCTGAGGCGGGAGACCAAGGGTCCCTTTCCACGTGCCACAGGAATCCTGGGACTCCTATCAAGTTTCACGAGGAGTCAGGCATCGTCTCCTTTGGAGGCACTGATCTCCGCGTACCTCTGGAGTTTTCAAAGGATGTGAGGCCTCCGGTCGCGTTGAGGTGGGGAACTAGGTCTTACTCTGTGGTCTCCACAGGGGATTCAGACATCCTTTCGTCTTGGGAGATGCAAGACGAGCCTGCATTCAAGTCACCGCAGGGATATCTGGCCTTATTTCGAGTCAGGGCATCGCGGTGTCCATTCCACTTGAGGCCGCAAACTCAGGGTCCCTCTCACATACCTAGAGCTGAGGGAAGCCTCCTCTTGAGGTGCTTGTGGTAAGGTGGTATTCCTCTGGAGTCGAAGCCCGGGACTAACCTCTCATCTCGAGTTGTTTTTTGGTCCACGGAGCTCTTTCGTGTTGCTACAGTGACCTCAGAATCCCTCTAGCCTTGAAACAGTGTTCTTGGGGTTTCTCTGGAGTGCCATCAAGTTAATCAAGGCTCCTTTCATGTTTGATGTGGAACACGGAATTGCTCTGCACGCAGTGCAGGGGAATCGGGCCTCATTCCGCGGAGAGGGGGAAGTCTCATGGTTTTTCTCGAGTTGCGGCGGGAACCTGGGGTATATTCTCGAGTTACGAAGGGGATGGCCCTTCCACCCACGTGTTTGTTCAGCGACGTCAGGACTCCTGCCTAGTTGCGAGGGATAATTCCGGATTCTCCTCGAGGCTTGGCAGGGCAATTGGGACGCCTCTCCAACTGAGGCGGGAGACCAAGGGTCCCTTTCCACGTGCCACAGGAATCCTGGGACTCCTAAGAAGTTTCACGAGGAATCAGGCATCGTCCCTTTTGGAGGCACTGATCTCCTCATACCTCTGGAGTTCTCAAAGGATGTGAGGCCTCCGGTTGCGATGAGGTGGGGAACTAAGTCTTTCTCTGTGGTCTCCACAGGGGATTCAGACATCCTTTCGTCTTGGGAGATGCAAGACGAGCCTGCATTTAAGTCACTGCAGGGATATCCGGCCTTATTTCGAGTCAGGGCATCGCGGTGTTTATTCCACGTGAGGCCGCAAACTCAGGGTCCCTCTCACATACATAGAGCTGAGAGAAGCCTCCTCTTGAGGTGCTTGTGGTAAGGTGGTATTCCTCTGGAGTCGAAGCTAGGGACTAACCTCTCATCTCGAGTTGATTTTTGGTCCACGGAGCTCTTTCGTGTTGCTACAGTGACCTCAGGATCCCTCTATCCTTGAAACACTGTTCTTGGGGTTTCTCTGGAGTGCCATCAAGGAAATCAAGGCTCCTTTCATGTGTGATGTGCAACACGGAATTGCTCTGCACACAGTGCAGGGGAATCGGGCCTCATCTCGCTGCGAGGGGTAAGTCTCATGGTTTTTCTCGAGTTGCGGCGGTAACCTGGGGTATATTCTCGAGTTACGACGGGGATGGCCCTTCCACACACGTGTTTGTTCAACGAGTGAGTACTCCTGCCTAGTTGCGAGGGACAACTCGGGATTCTCCTCGAGGCTTGGGAGGGCAATTGGGACGCCTCTCCAGCTGATCGGGAAACCAAGGGTCCCTTTCCACGTGCCACAGGAATCCTGGGACTCCTATCAAGTCTCACGAGTAGTCAGGTATCGTCTCCTTTGGAGGCACTGATCTCCACGTACCTCTGGAGTTTTCAAAGGATGTGAGGCGTCCGGTCACGATGAGGTGGGGAACTAGGTCTTTCTCTGTGGTCTCCACAGGGGATTCAGACATCCTTTCATCTTCGGAAATGAAAGACGAGCCTGCATTCAAGTCACTGCAGGGATATCTGGCGTTATTTCGCGTTAGGGCATCGCGGTGTCCATTCCACTTGAGGCCGCAAACTCAGGGTCCCTCTCACATACCTAGAGCTGAGAGAAGCCTCCTCTTGAGGTGCTTGTGGTAAGGTGGTATTCCTCTGGAGTCGAAGCCAGGGACTAACCTCTCATCTCGAGTTGATTTTTGGTCCACGGAGCTCTTTCGTGTTGCTACAGTGACCTCAGGATCCCTCTAGCCTTGAAACAGTGTTCTTGGGGTTTCTCTGGAGTGCCATCAAGGAGATCAAGGCTCCTTTCATGTGTGATGTGAAATACGGAATTGTTTTGAATACAGTGCAGGGGAATCGGGCCTCATCTCGCGGCGAGATGGAAGTCTCATGGTTTTTCTCGAGTTGCGGCGGGAACCTGGGGTATATTCTCGAGTTACGACGGGGATGGCCCTTCCACACACGTGTTTGTTCAGCGACGTCTGGACTCCTGCCTAGTTGCGAGGAACAACTCGGGATTCTCCTCGAGGCTTGGCAGGGCAATTGGGACGCCTCTCCAGCTGAGGCGGGAGACCAAGGGTCCCTTTCCACGTGCCACAGGAATCCTGGGACTCCTATCAAGTTTCACGAGGAGTCAGGCATCGTCTCCTTTGGAGGCACTGATCTCAGTCTACCCCTGGAATTTTCAAAGTATGTGAGGCCTCCGGTCTCAATGAAGTGGGGAACTAGGTCTTTCTCTGTGGTCTCCACAGGGGATTCAGACATCCTTTCGTCTTGGGAGATGCAAGACGAGCCTGCATTCAAGTCACTGCAGGGATATCCGGCCTTATTTCGAGTCAGGGCATCGCGGTGTCCATTCCACTTGAGGCCGCAAACTCAGGGTCCCTCTCACATACCTAGAGCTGAGAGAAGCCTCCTCTTGAGGTGCTTGTGGTAAGGTGGTATTCCTCTGGAGTCGAAGCCTGGGACTAACCTCTCCTCTCGAGTTGATTTTTCGTCCACGGAGCTCTTTCGTGTTGCTACAGTGACCTCAGGATCCCTCTAGCCTTGAAACTCTGTTCTTGGGGTTTCTCTGGAGTGCCATCAAGGAAATCATGGCTCCTTTCATGTTTGATGTGCAACACGGAATTGCTCTGCACGCAGTGCAGGGGAATCGGGCCTCATCTCGCGGCGAGGGGGAAGTCTCATGGTTTTTCTCGAGTTGCGGCAGGAACCTGGGGTATATTCTCGAGTTACGACGGGGATGGCCCTTCCACCCTCGTGTTTGTTCAGCGACGTCAGGACTCCTGCCTAGTTGCGAGGAACAACTCGGGATTCTCCTCGAGGCTTGGCAGGGCAATTGGGACGCCTCTCCAGCTGAGGCGGGAGACCAAGGGTCCCTTTCCACGTGCCACAGGAATCCTGGGACTCCTATCAAGTTTCACGAGGAGTCAGGCATCGCCTCCTTTGGAGGCACTGATCTCCGCGTACCTCTGGAGTTTACAAAGGATGTGAGGCCTCCGGTCGCCATGAAGTGGGGAACTAGGTCTTTCTCTGTGGTCTCCACAGGGGATTCCGACATCCTTTCATCTTGGGAGATGCAAGACGAGCCTGCATTCAAGTCACTGCAGGGATATCCGGCCTTATTTCGAGTCAGGGCATCGCGGTGTCCATTCCACTTGAGGCCGCAAACTCAGGGTCCCTCTCACATACCTAGAGCTGAGAGAAGCCTCCTCTTGATTTGCTTGTGGTAAGGTGGTTTCCTCTGGAGTCGAAGCCAGGGACTAACCTCTCATCTCGAGTTGATTTTTGGTCCACGGAGCTCTTTCGTGTAGCTGCCGTGACCTCAGAATCCCTCTAGCCTTGAAACAGTGTTCTTGGGGTTTCTCTGGAGTGCCATCAAGCAAATCAAGGCTCCTTTCATGTGTGATGTGCAACACGGAATTGCTCTGCACGCACTGCAGGGGAATCGGGCCTCATCTCGCGGCGAGGGGGACGTCTCATGGTTTTTCTCGAGTTGCGGCGGGAACCTGGGGTATATTCTCGAGTTATGACGGGGATGGTCCTTCCACCCACGTGTTTGTTCAGCGACGTCAGGACTCCTGCCTAGTTGTGAGGGAAAACTCGGGATTCTCCTCGTGGCTTGGCAGGGCAATTGGGATGCCTCTCCAGCTGAGGCGGGAGACCAAGGGTCCCTTTCCACGTGCCACAGAAATCCTGGGACTCCTATCAAGTTTCAGGAGGAGTCAGGCATCGTCTCCTTTGGAGGCACTGATCTCCGCGTACCTCTGGAGTTTTCAAAGGATGTGAGGCCTCCGGTCGCGATGAGGTGGGGAACTAGGTCTTTCTCTGTGGTCTTCACAGGGGATTCAGACATCCTTTCGTCTTGGGAGATGCAAGACGAGCCTACATTCAAGTCACTGCAGGGATATCCGGCCTTATTTCGAGTCAGGGCATCGCAGTGTCCATTCCACTTGAGGCCGCAATCTCAGGGTCCCTCTCACATACCTAGAGCTGAGAGAAGCCTCCTCTTGAGGTGCTTGTGGTAAGGTGGTATTCCTCTGGAGTCGAAGCCAGGGACTAACCTCTCATCTCGAGTTGACTTTTGGTCCACGGAGCTCTTTCGTGTTGCTACAGTGACCTCAGGATCCCTCTAGCCTTGAAACAGTGTTCTTGGGGTTTCTCTGGAGTGCCATGAAGGAAATCAAGGCTCCTTTCATGTTTGATGTGCACTATGGAATTGCTTTGAATGCAGTGCAGGGGAATCGGGCCTCATCTCGCGGTGAGGGGGAATTCTCATGGTTTTTCTCGAGTTGTGGCGGGAACCTGGGGTATATTCTCGAGTTACGACGGGAATGGCCCTTCCACACACGTGTTTGTTCCGTGACGTCAGGACTCCTGCCTAGTTGCGAAGGACAACTCGGGATTCTCCTCGAGGCTTGGCAGGGCAATTGGGACGCCTCTCCAGCTGAGGCGGGAGACCAAGTGTCCCTTTCCACGTGCCACAGGAATCCTGGGACTCCTATCAAGTTTCACGAGGAGTCAGGCATCGTCTCCTTTGGAGGCACTGATCTCCGCTTACCTCTGGAGTTTTCAAAGGATGTGAGGCCTCCGGTGGCGATGAGGTGGGGAACTAGGTCTTACTCTGTGGTCTCCACAGGGGATTCAGACATCCTTTCGTCTTGGGAGATGCAAGACGAGCCTGCATTCAAGTCACCGCAGGGATATCTGGCCTTATTTCGAGTCAGGGCATCGCGGTGTCCATTCCACTTGAGGCCGCAAACTCAGGGTCCCTCTCACATACCTAGAGCTGAGAGAAGCCTCCTCTTGAGGTGCTTGTGGTAAGGTGGTATTCCTCTGGAGTCGAAGCCCGGGACTAACCTCTCATCTCGAGTTGATTTGTGGTCCACGGAGCACTTTTGTGTTGCTACAGTGACCTCAGGATTCCTCTAGCCTTGAAACAGTGTTCTTGGGGTTTCTCTGGAGTGCCATCAAGGAAATCAAGGCTCCTTTCATGTGTGATGTGCAACAAGGAATTGCTCTGCACCCAATGCAGGTGAATCGGGCCTCATCTCGCGGCGAGGGGGAAGTCTCATGGTTTTTCTCGAGTTGCGGCGGGAACCTGGGGTATATTCTCGAGTTACGACGGGGATGTCCCTTCCTCACACGTGTTTGTTCAACGTCGTCAGGACTCCTGCCTAGTTGCGAGGGACAACTCGGGATTCTCCTGGAGGCTTGGGAGGGCAATTGGGACGCCTCTCCAGCTGAGGCGGGAGACCAAGGGTCCCTCTCCAGGTGCCACAGGAATCCTGGGACTCCTATCAAGTTTCACGAGGAGTCAGGTATCGTCTCCTGTGGAGGCACTGATCTCCGCGTACCTCTGGAGTTTTCAAAGGATGTGAGGCCTCCGGTCACGATGAGGTGGGGAACTAGGTCTTTCTCTGTGGTCTCCACAGGGGATTCAGACATCCTTTCGTTTTGGGAGATGCAAGACGAGCCTGCATTCAAGTCACTGCAGGGATATCCGGCCTTATTTCGAGTCAGGGCATCGCGGTGTTTATTCCACGTGAGGCCGCAAACTCAGGGTACCTCTCACATACCTAGAGCTGAGAGAAGCCTCCTCCTGAGGTGCTTGTGGTAAGGTGGTATTCCTCTGGAGTCGAAGCCAGGGACTAACCTCTCATCTCGAGTTGTTTTTTGGTCCACGGAGCTCTTTCGTGTTGCTACAGTGACCTCAGAATCCCTCTAGCCTTGAAACAGTGTTCTTGGGGTTTCTCTGGAGTGCCATCAAGGAAATCAAGGCTCCTTTCATGTTTGATGTGCAACACGGAATTGCTCTGCACGCAGTGCAGGGGAATCGGGCCTCATCTCGCGGAGAGGGGGAAGTCTCATGGTTTTTCTCGAGTTGCGGCGGGAACCTGGGGTATATTCTCGAGTTACGACGGGGATGGCCCTTCCACCCACGTGTTTGTTCAGCGACGTCAGGACTCCTGCCTAGTTGCGAGGGATAACTCCGGATTCTCCTCGAGGCTTGGCAGGGCAATTGGGACGCCTCTCCAGCTGAGGCGGGAGACCAAGGGTCCCTTTCCACGTGCCACAGGAATCCTGGGACTCCTAAGAAGTTTCACGAGGAAACAGGCATCGTCTCTTTTGGAGGCACTGATCTCCTCATACCTCTGGAATTCTCAAAGGATGTGAGGCCTCCGGCTGCGATGAGGTGGGGAACTAGGTCTTTCTCTGTGGTCTCCACAGGGGATTCAGACATCCTTTCGTCTTGGGAGATGCAAGACGAGCCTGCATTCAAGTCACTGCAGGGATATCCGGCCTTATTTCGAGTCAGGGCATCGCGGTGTTTATTCCACGTGAGGCCGCAAACTCAGGGTCCCTCTCACATACCTAGAGCTGAGAGAAGCCTCCTCTTGAGGTGCTTGTGGTAAGGTGGTATTCCTCTGGAGTCGAAGCCAGGGACTAACCTCTCATCTCGAGTTGATTTTTGGTCCACGGAGCTCTTTCGTGTTGCTACAGTGACCTCAGGATCCCTCTATCCTTGAAACACTGTTCTTGGGGTTTCTCTGGAGTGCCATCAAGGAAATCAAGGCTCCTTTCATGTGTGATGTGCAACACGGAATTGCTCTGCACACAGTGCAGGGGAATCGGGCCTCATCTCGCTGCGAGGGGTAAGTCTCATGGTTTTTCTCGAGTTGCGGCGGTAACCTGGGGTATATTCTCGAGTTACGACGGGGATGGCCCTTCCACACACGTGTTTGTTCAACGACGTGAGTACTCCTGCCTAGTTGCGAGGGACAACTCGGGATTCTCCTCGAGGCTTGGGAGGGCAATTGGGACGCCTCTCCAGCTGATCGGGAAACCAAGGGTCCCTTTCCACGTGCCACAGGAATCCTGGGACTCCTATCAAGTCTCACGAGTAGTCAGGTATCGTCTCCTTTGGAGGCACTGATCTCCACGTACCTCTGGAGTTTTCAAAGGATGTGAGGCGTCCGGTCACGATGAGGTGGGGAACTAGGTCTTTCTCTGTGGTCTCCACAGGGGATTCAGACATCCTTTCATCTTCGGAAATGAAAGACGAGCCTGCATTCAAGTCACTGCAGGGATATCTGGCGTTATTTCGCGTTAGGGCATCGCGGTGTCCATTCCACTTGAGGCCGCAAACTCAGGGTCCCTCTCACATACCTAGAGCTGAGAGAAGCCTCCTCTTGAGGTGCTTGTGGTAAGGTGGTATTCCTCTGGAGTCGAAGCCAGGGACTAACCTCTCATCTCGAGTTGATTTTTGGTCCACGGAGCTCTTTCGTGTTGCTACAGTGACCTCAGGATCCCTCTAGCCTTGAAACAGTGTTCTTGGGGTTTCTCTGGAGTGCCATCAAGGAGATCAAGGCTCCTTTCATGTGTGATGTGAAATACGGAATTGTTTTGAATACAGTGCAGGGGAATCGGGCCTCATCTCGCGGCGAGATGGAAGTCTCATGGTTTTTCTCGAGTTGCGGCGGGAACCTGGGGTATATTCTCGAGTTACGACGGGGATGGCCCTTCCACACACGTGTTTGTTCAGCGACGTCTGGACTCCTGCCTAGTTGCGAGGAACAACTCGGGATTCTCCTCGAGGCTTGGCAGGGCAATTGGGACGCCTCTCCAGCTGAGGCGGGAGACCAAGGGTCCCTTTCCACGTGCCACAGGAATCCTGGGACTCCTATCAAGTTTCACGAGGAGTCAGGCATCGTCTCCTTTGGAGGCACTGATCTCAGTCTACCCCTGGAATTTTCAAAGTATGTGAGGCCTCCGGTCTCAATGAAGTGGGGAACTAGGTCTTTCTCTGTGGTCTCCACAGGGGATTCAGACATCCTTTCGTCTTGGGAGATGCAAGACGAGCCTGCATTCAAGTCACTGCAGGGATATCCGGCCTTATTTCGAGTCAGGGCATCGCGGTGTCCATTCCACTTGAGGCCGCAAACTCAGGGTCCCTCTCACATACCTAGAGCTGAGAGAAGCCTCCTCTTGAGGTGCTTGTGGTAAGGTGGTATTCCTCTGGAGTCGAAGCCTGGGACTAACCTCTCCTCTCGAGTTGATTTTTCGTCCACGGAGCTCTTTCGTGTTGCTACAGTGACCTCAGGATCCCTCTAGCCTTGAAACTCTGTTCTTGGGGTTTCTCTGGAGTGCCATCAAGGAAATCATGGCTCCTTTCATGTTTGATGTGCAACACGGAATTGCTCTGCACGCAGTGCAGGGGAATCGGGCCTCATCTCGCGGCGAGGGGGAAGTCTCATGGTTTTTCTCGAGTTGCGGCAGGAACCTGGGGTATATTCTCGAGTTACGACGGGGATGGCCCTTCCACCCTCGTGTTTGTTCAGCGACGTCAGGACTCCTGCCTAGTTGCGAGGAACAACTCGGGATTCTCCTCGAGGCTTGGCAGGGCAATTGGGACGCCTCTCCAGCTGAGGCGGGAGACCAAGGGTCCCTTTCCACGTGCCACAGGAATCCTGGGACTCCTATCAAGTTTCACGAGGAGTCAGGCATCGCCTCCTTTGGAGGCACTGATCTCCGCGTACCTCTGGAGTTTACAAAGGATGTGAGGCCTCCGGTCGCCATGAAGTGGGGAACTAGGTCTTTCTCTGTGGTCTCCACAGGGGATTCCGACATCCTTTCATCTTGGGAGATGCAAGACGAGCCTGCATTCAAGTCACTGCAGGGATATCCGGCCTTATTTCGAGTCAGGGCATCGCGGTGTCCATTCCACTTGAGGCCGCAAACTCAGGGTCCCTCTCACATACCTAGAGCTGAGAGAAGCCTCCTCTTGATTTGCTTGTGGTAAGGTGGTTTCCTCTGGAGTCGAAGCCAGGGACTAACCTCTCATCTCGAGTTGATTTTTGGTCCACGGAGCTCTTTCGTGTAGCTGCCGTGACCTCAGAATCCCTCTAGCCTTGAAACAGTGTTCTTGGGGTTTCTCTGGAGTGCCATCAAGCAAATCAAGGCTCCTTTCATGTGTGATGTGCAACACGGAATTGCTCTGCACGCACTGCAGGGGAATCGGGCCTCATCTCGCGGCGAGGGGGACGTCTCATGGTTTTTCTCGAGTTGCGGCGGGAACCTGGGGTATATTCTCGAGTTATGACGGGGATGGTCCTTCCACCCACGTGTTTGTTCAGCGACGTCAGGACTCCTGCCTAGTTGTGAGGGAAAACTCGGGATTCTCCTCGTGGCTTGGCAGGGCAATTGGGATGCCTCTCCAGCTGAGGCGGGAGACCAAGGGTCCCTTTCCACGTGCCACAGAAATCCTGGGACTCCTATCAAGTTTCACGAGGAGTCAGGCATCGTCTCCTTTGGAGGCACTGATCTCCGCGTACCTCTGGAGTTTTCAAAGGATGTGAGGCCTCCGGTCGCGATGAGGTGGGGAACTAGCTCTTTCTCTGTGGTCTTCACAGGGGATTCAGACATCCTTTCGTCTTGGGAGATGCAAGACGAGCCTACATTCAAGTCACTGCAGGGATATCCGGCCTTATTTCGAGTCAGGGCATCGCAGTGTCCATTCCACTTGAGGCCGCAATCTCAGGGTCCCTCTCACATACCTAGAGCTGAGAGAAGCCTCCTCTTGAGGTGCTTGTGGTAAGGTGGTATTCCTCTGGAGTCGAAGCCAGGGACTAACCTCTCATCTCGAGTTGACTTTTGGTCCACGGAGCTCTTTCGTGTTGCTACAGTGACCTCAGGATCCCTCTAGCCTTGAAACAGTGTTCTTGGGGTTTCTCTGGAGTGCCATGAAGGAAATCAAGGCTCCTTTCATGTTTGATGTGCACTATGGAATTGCTTTGAATGCAGTGCAGGGGAATCGGGCCTCATCTCGCGGTGAGGGGGAATTCTCATGGTTTTTCTCGAGTTGTGGCGGGAACCTGGGGTATATTCTCGAGTTACGACGGGAATGGCCCTTCCACACACGTGTTTGTTCCGTGACGTCAGGACTCCTGCCTAGTTGCGAAGGACAACTCGGGATTCTCCTCGAGGCTTGGCAGGGCAATTGGGACGCCTCTCCAGCTGAGGCGGGAGACCAAGTGTCCCTTTCCACGTGCCACAGGAATCCTGGGACTCCTATCAAGTTTCACGAGGAGTCAGGCATCGTCTCCTTTGGAGGCACTGATCTCCGCTTACCTCTGGAGTTTTCAAAGGATGTGAGGCCTCCGGTGGCGATGAGGTGGGGAACTAGGTCTTACTCTGTGGTCTCCACAGGGGATTCAGACATCCTTTCGTCTTGGGAGATGCAAGACGAGCCTGCATTCAAGTCACCGCAGGGATATCTGGCCTTATTTCGAGTCAGGGCATCGCGGTGTCCATTCCACTTGAGGCCGCAAACTCAGGGTTCCTCTCACATACCTAGAGCTGAGAGAAGCCTCCTCTTGAGGTGCTTGTGGTAAGGTGGTATTCCTCTGGAGTCGAAGCCCGGGACTAACCTCTCATCTCGAGTTGATTTGTGGTCCACGGAGCACTTTTGTGTTGCTACAGTGACCTCAGGATTCCTCTAGCCTTGAAACAGTGTTCTTGGGGTTTCTCTGGAGTGCCATCAAGGAAATCAAGGCTCCTTTCATGTGTGATGTGCAACAAGGAATTGCTCTGCACCCAATGCAGGTGAATCGGGCCTCATCTCGCGGCGAGGGGGAAGTCTCATGGTTTTTCTCGAGTTGCGGCGGGAACCTGGGGTATATTCTCGAGTTACGACGGGGATGTCCCTTCCTCACACGTGTTTGTTCAACGTCGTCAGGACTCCTGCCTAGTTGCGAGGGACAACTCGGGATTCTCCTGGAGGCTTGGGAGGGCAATTGGGACGCCTCTCCAGCTGAGGCGGGAGACCAAGGGTCCCTCTCCAGGTGCCACAGGAATCCTGGGACTCCTATCAAGTTTCACGAGGAGTCAGGTATCGTCTCCTGTGGAGGCACTGATCTCCGCGTACCTCTGGAGTTTTCAAAGGATGTGAGGCCTCCGGTCACGATGAGGTGGGGAACTAGGTCTTTCTCTGTGGTCTCCACAGGGGATTCAGACATCCTTTCGTTTTGGGAGATGCAAGACGAGCCTGCATTCAAGTCACTGCAGGGATATCCGGCCTTATTTCGAGTCAGGGCATCGCGGTGTTTATTCCACGTGAGGCCGCAAACTCAGGGTACCTCTCACATACCTAGAGCTGAGAGAAGCCTCCTCCTGAGGTGCTTGTGGTAAGGTGGTATTCCTCTGGAGTCGAAGCCAGGGACTAACCTCTCATCTCGAGTTGTTTTTTGGTCCACGGAGCTCTTTCGTGTTGCTACAGTGACCTCAGAATCCCTCTAGCCTTGAAACAGTGTTCTTGGGGTTTCTCTGGAGTGCCATCAAGGAAATCAAGGCTCCTTTCATGTTTGATGTGCAACACGGAATTGCTCTGCACGCAGTGCAGGGGAATCGGGCCTCATCTCGCGGAGAGGGGGAAGTCTCATGGTTTTTCTCGAGTTGCGGCGGGAACCTGGGGTATATTCTCGAGTTACGACGGGGATGGCCCTTCCACCCACGTGTTTGTTCAGCGACGTCAGGACTCCTGCCTAGTTGCGAGGGATAACTCCGGATTCTCCTCGAGGCTTGGCAGGGCAATTGGGACGCCTCTCCAGCTGAGGCGGGAGACCAAGGGTCCCTTTCCACGTGCCACAGGAATCCTGGGACTCCTAAGAAGTTTCACGAGGAAACAGGCATCGTCTCTTTTGGAGGCACTGATCTCCTCATACCTCTGGAATTCTCAAAGGATGTGAGGCCTCCGGTTGCGATGAGGTGGGGAACTAGGTCTTTCTCTGTGGTCTCCACAGGGGATTCAGACATCCTTTCGTCTTGGGAGATGCAAGACGAGCCTGCATTCAAGTCACTGCAGGGATATCCGGCCTTATTTCGAGTCAGGGCATCGCGGTGTTTATTCCACGTGAGGCCGCAAACTCAGGGTCCCTCTCACATACCTAGAGCTGAGAGAAGCCTCCTCTTGAGGTGCTTGTGGTAAGGTGGTATTCCTCTGGAGTCGAAGCCAGGGACTAACCTCTCATCTCAAGTTGATTTTTGGTCCACGGAGCTCTTTCGTGTTGCTACAGTGACCTCAGGATCCCTCTAGCCTTGAAACAGTGTTCTTGTGGTTTCTCTGGAGTGCCATCAAGGAAATCAAGGCTCCTTTCATGTGTGATGTGCAATACGGAATTGCTTTGAATGCAGTACAGGGGAATCGGGCCTCATCTTGCGGCGAGGGGGAAGGCTCATGGTTTTTCTCGAGTTGCGGCGGGAACCTGGGGTATATTCTCGAGTTACGACGGGGATGGCCCTTCCACCCTCGTGTTTGTTCAGCGACGTTTGGACTCCTGCCTAGTTGCGAGGAACAACTCGGGATTCTCCTCGAGGCTTGGCAGGGCAATTGGGACGCCTCTCCAGCTGAGGCGGGAGACCAAGGGTCCCTTTCCACGTGCCACAGGAATCCTGGGACTCCTATCAAGTTTCACGAGGAGTCAGGCATCGTCTCCTTTGGAGGCACTGATCTCAGTCTACCCCTGGAATTTTCAAAGTATGTGAGGCCTCCGGTCTCAATGAAGTGGGGAACTAGGTCTTTCTCTGTGGTCTCCACAGGGGATTCAGACATCCTTTCGTCTTGGGAGATGCAAAACGAGCCTGCATTCAAGTCACTGCAGGAATATCCGGCCTTATTTCGAGTCAGGGCATCGCGGTGTCCATTCCACTTGAGGCCGCAAACTCAGGGTCCCTCTCACATACCTAGAGCTGAGAGAAGCCTCCTCTTGAGGTGCTTGTGGTAAGGTGATTTCCTCTGGAGTCGAAGCCAGGGACTAACCTCTCATTTCGAGTTGATTTTTGGTCCACGGAGTTCTTTCGTGTAGCTACACTGACCTCAGGATCCCTCTAGCCTTGAAACAGTGTTCTTGGGGTTTCTCTGGAGTGCCATCAAGGAAATCAAGGCTCCTTTCATGTGTGATGTGCAACACGGAATTGCTCTGCACGCACTGCAGGGGAATCGGGCCTCATCTCGCGGCGAGGGGGACGTCTCATGATTTTTGCGAGTTGCGGCGGGAACCTGGGGTATATTCTCGAGTTACGACGGGGATGGCCCTTCCACACACGTGTTTGTTCAGCGACGTCAGGACTCCTGCCTAATTGCGAGGGACAACTCGGGATTCTCCTCGAGGCTTGGCAGGGCAATTGGAATGCCTATCCAGATGAGGCGGGAGACCAAGGGTCCCTTTCCACGTGCCACAGTAATCCTGGGACTCCTATCAAGTTTCACAAGGAGTCAGGCATCGTTTCCTTTGAAGGCACTGATCTCCGCGTGCCTCTGTAGTTTTCAAAGGATGTGAGGCCTCCGGTCACGATGAGGTGGGGACTAGGTCTTTCTCTGTGGTCTCCACAGGGGATTCAGACATCCTTTCGTCTTGGGAGATGCAAGACGAGCCTGCATTCAAGTCACTGCAGGGATAACCGGCCTTATTTCGAGTCAGGGCATCGCGGTGTCCATTCCACTTGAGGCCGCAAACTCAGAGTCCCTCTCACATACCTAGAGCTGAGAGAAGCCTCCTCTTGAGGTGCTTGTGGTAAGGTGGTATTCCTCTGGAGTCGAAGCCTGGGACTAACCTCTCCTCTCGAGTTGATTTTTCGTCCACCGAGCTCATTCCTGTTGCTACAGTGACCTCAGGATCCCTCTAGCCTTGAAACAGTGTTCTTGGGGTTTCTCTGGAGTGCCATCAAGGAAATCAAGTGTCCTTTCATGTTTGATGTGCAATACGGAATTGCTTTGAATGCAGTGCAGGGGAATCGGGCCTCATCTCGCGGTGAGGGGGAATTCTCATGGTTTTTCTCGAGTTGTGGCGGGAACCTGGGGTATATTCTCGAGTTACGACGGGAATGGCCCTTCCACACACGTGTTTGTTCCGTGACGTCAGGACTCCTGCCTAGTTGCGAAGGACAACTCGGGATTCTCCTCGAGGCTTGGCAGGGCAATTGGGACGCCTCTCCAGCTGCCGCGGGGGACCAAGGGTCCCTTTCCACGTGCCACAGGAATCCTGGGACTCCTATCAAGTTTCACGAGGAGTCAGGCATCGTCTCCTTTGGAGGCACTGATCTCCGCGTCCCTCTGGAGTTTTCAAAGGATGTGAGGCCTCCGGTCACGATGAGGTGGGGAACTAGGTCTTTCTCTGTGGTCTCCACAGGGGATTCAGACATCCTTTCGTCTTGGGAGATGCAAGACGAGCCTGCATTCAAGTCACTGCAGGGATAACCGGCCTTATTTCGACTCAGGGCATCGCGCTGTCCATTCCACTTGAGGCCGCAAAATCAGGGTCCCTCTCACATACCTAGAGCTGAGAGAAGCCTCCTCTTGAGGTGCTTGTGGTAAGGTGGTATTCCTCTGGAGTCGAAGCCTGGGACTAACCTCTCCTCTCGAGTTGATTTTTCGTCCACGGAGCTCTTTTGTGTTGCTACAGTGACCTCAGGATCCCTCTAGCCTTGAAACAGTGTTCTTGGGGTTTCTCTGGAGTGCCATCAAGGAAATCAAGGCTCCTTTCATGTGTGATGTGCAACACGGAATTGCTCTGCACGCAGTGCAGGGGAATCGGGCCTCATCTCGCGGCGAGGGGGAAGTCTCATGGTTTTTCTCGAGTTGCGGCGGGAACCTGGGGTATATTCTCGAGTTACGACGGGGATGGTCCTACCACCCACGTGTTTGTTCAGTGACGTCAGGACTCCTGCCTAGTTGCGAGGGACAACTCGGGATTCTCCTCGAGGCTTGGCAGGGCATTTGGGACGCCTCTCCAGCTGAGGCGGGAGACCAAGGGTCCCTTTCCACGTGCCACAGGAATCCTGGGACTCCTATCAAGTTTCACGAGGAGACAGGCATCGTCTCCTTTGGAGGCACTGAACTGCGCGTACCTCTGGAGTTTTTAAAGGATGTGAGGCCTCCGGTCGCCATGAAGTGGGGAACTACGTCTTTCTCTGTGGTCTCCACAGGGGATTCAGACATCCTTTCATCTTGGGAGATGCAAGACGAGCCTGCATTCAAGTCACTGCAGGGATATCCGGCCTTATTTCGCGTCAGGGCTTCGCGGTGTCCATTCCACTTGAGGCCGCAAACTCAGCGTCCCTCTCACATACCTAGAGCTGAGCGAAGCCTCCTCTTGAGGTGCTTGTGGTAAGGTGGTATTCCTCTGGAGTCGAAGCCAGGGACTAACCTCTCATCTCGAGTTGATTTTTGGTCCACGGAGCTCTTTCGTGTGGCTACAGTGACCTCAGGATCCCTCTAGCCTTGAAACAGTGTTCTTGTGGTTTATCTGGAGTGCCATCAAGGAAATCAAGGCTCCTTTCATGTTTGATGTGCAACACGGAATTGCTCTGCACGCAGTGCAGGGGAATCGGGCCTCATCTCGCGGCGAGGGGGAAGTCTCATTGTTTTTCTCGAGTTGCGGCGGGAACCTGGGGTGTATTCTCGAGTTACGACGGGGATGTCCCTTCCACACACGTGTTTGTTCAGCGACGGCAGGACTCCTGCCTAGTTGCGAGGGAAAACTCGGGATTCTCCTCGAGGCTTGGCAGGGTAATTGGAACGCCTCTCCAGCTGAGGCGGGAGACCAAGGGTCCCTTTTCACGTGCCACAGGAATCCTGGGACTCCTATCAAGTTTCACGAGGAGTCAGGCATCGTCTCCTTTGGAGGCACTGATCTCCGCGTACCTCTGGAGTTTTCAAAGGATGTGAGGCCTCCGGTCGCGATGAGGTGGGGAACTAGGTCTTTCTCTGTGTCTCCACAGAGGATTCAGACATCCTTTCGTCTTGGGAGATGCAAGACGAGCCTGCATTCAAGTCACTGCAGGGATATCCGGCCTTATTTCGAGTCAGGGCATCGCGGTGTCCATTCCACTTGTGGCCGCAAACTCAGGGTCTCTCTCACATACCTAGAGCTGAGAGAAGCCTCCTCTTGAGGTGCTTGTGGTAAGGTGGTATTTCTCTGGAGTCGAAGCCCGGGACTAACCTCTCATCTCGAGTTGATTTGTGATCCACGGAGCTCTTTCATGTTGCTACAGTGACCTCAGGATTCCTCTAGCCTTGAAACACTGCTCTTGGGGTTTCTCTGGAGTGCCATCAAGGAAATCAAGGCTCCTTTCATGTGTGATGTGCAACACGGAATTGCTCTGCACGCAGTGCAGGGGAATCGGGCCTCATCTCGCGGCGAGGGGGAAGTCTCATGGTTTTTCTCGAGTTGCGGCGGGAACCTGGGCTATATTATCGAGTTACGACGGGGATGGTCCTTCCACCCACGTGTTTGTTCAGCGACGTCAGGACTCCTGCCTAGTTGCGAGGGACAACTCGGGATTCTCCTCGAGGCTTGGCAGGGCAATTGGGACGCCTCTCCAGCTGAGGCGGGAGACCAAGGGTCCCTTTCCACGTGCCACAGAAATCCTGGGACTCCTATCAAATTTCACGAGGAGTCAGGCATCGTCTCTTTTGGAGGCACTGATCTCCGCGTACCTCTGGAGTTTTCAAAGGATGTGAGGCCTCCGGTCGCCATGAAGTGGGAAACTAGGTCTTTCTCTGTGGTCTCCACAGGGGATTCAGACATCCTTTCATCTTGGGAGATGCAAGACGAGCCTGCATTCAAGTCACTGCAGGGATATCCGGGCTTATTTCGAGTCAGGGCATCGCGGTGTCCATTCCACTTGTGGCCGCAAACTCAGGGTCTCTCTCACATACCTAGAGCTGAGAGAAGCCTCCTCTTGAGGTGCTTGTGGTAAGGTGGTATTCCTCTGGAGTCGAAGCCCGGGACTAACCTCTCATCTCGAGTTGATTTGTGGTCCACGGAGCTCTTTCATGTTGCTACAGTGACCTCAGGATTCCTCTAGCCTTGAAACACTGCTCTTGGGGTTTCTCTGGAGTGCCATCAAGGAAATCAAGGCTCCTTTCATGTGTGATGTGCAACACGGAATTGCTCTGCACGCAGTGCAGGGAATCGGGCCTCATCTCGCGGCGAGGGGGAAGTCTCATGGTTTTTCTCGAGTTGCGGCGGGAACCTGGGGTATATTCTCGAGTTACGACGGGGAAGGCCCTTCCACCCACGTGTTTGTTCAGCGACGGCAGGACTCCTGCCTAGTTGCGAGGGACAACTCGGGATTCTCCTCGAGGCTTGGCAGGGCAATTGGGACGCCTCTCCAGCTGAGGCGGGAGACCAAGGGTCCCTTTCCACATGCCACAGGAATCCTGGGACTCCTATCAATTTTCACGAGGAGTCAGGTATCGTCTCCTTTGGAGGCACTGACCTCCGCGTACCTCTGGAGTTTTCAAAGGATGTGAGGCCTCCGCTCGCGATGAGGTGGGGAACTAGGTCTTTCTCTGTGGTCTGCACAGGGGATTCAGACATGCTTTCGTCTTGGGAGATGCAAGACGAGCCTGCATTCAAGTCACTGCAGGTATATCCGGCCTTATTTCGAGCCAGGGCATCGCGGTGTCCATTCCACTTGAGGCCGCAAACTCAGGGTCCCTCTCACATACTTAGAGCTGAGAGAAGCCTCCTCTTGAGGTGCTTGTGGTAAGGTGGTATTCCTCTGGAGTCGAAGCCAGGGACTAACCTCTCATCTCGAGTTGATTTTTGGTCCACGGAGCTCTTTCTTGTTGCTACAGTGACCTCAGGATCCCTCTAGTCTAGAAACAGTGTTCTTGGGGTTACTCTGGAGTGCCATCAAGGAAATCAAGGCTCCTTTCATGTGTGATGTGCAACACGGAATTGCTCTGCACGCAGTGCAGGGGAATCGGGCCTCATCTCGCGGCGAGGGGGAAGTCTCATGGTTTTTCGCGAGTTGCGGTGGGAACCTGGGGTATATTCTCGAGTTACGACGGGGATGGCCCTTCCACCCACGTGTTTGTTCAGCGACGTCAGGACTCCTGCCTAGTTGCGAGGGACAACTCGGGATTCTCCTCGAGGCTTGGCAGGGCAATTGGGACGCCTCTCCAGCTGAGGCGGGAGACCAAGGGTCCCTTTCCACGTGCGACAGTAATCCTGGGACTCCTATCAAGTTTCACGAGGAGTCAGGCATCGTCTCCTTTGGAGGCACTGATCTCTGCGTACCTCTGGAGTTTTCAAAGGATGTGAGGCCTCCGGTCGCGATGAGGTGGGGAACTAGGTCTTTCTCTGTGGTCTCCACAGGGGATTCAGACATCCTTTCGTCTTGGGAGATGCAAGACGAGCCTGCATTCAAGTCACTGCAGGGATATCCGGCCTTATTTCGAGTCAGGGCATCGCGGTGTTTATTCCACGTGAGGCCGCAAACTCAGGGTCCCTCTCACATACCTAGAGCTGAGAGAAGCCTCCTCTTGAGGTGCTTGTGGTAAGGTGGTATTCCTCTGGAGTCGAAGCCAGGGACTAACCTCTCATCTCAAGTTGATTTTTGGTCCACGGAGCTCTTTCGTGTTGCTACAGTGACCTCAGGATCCCTCTAGCCTTGAAACAGTGTTCTTGTGGTTTCTCTGGAGTGCCATCAAGGAAATCAAGGCTCCTTTCATGTGTGATGTGCAATACGGAATTGCTTTGAATGCAGTACAGGGGAATCGGGCCTCATCTTGCGGCGAGGGGAAAGGCTCATGGTTTTTCTCGAGTTGCGGCGGGAACCTGGGGTATATTCTCGAGTTACGACGGGGATGGCCATTCCACCCTCGTGTTTGTTCAGCGACGTTTGGACTCCTGCCTAGTTGCGAGGAACAACTCGGGATTCTCCTCGAGGCTTGGCAGGGCAATTGGGACGCCTCTCCAGCTGAGGCGGGAGACCAAGGGTCCCTTTCCACGTGCCACAGGAATCCTGGGACTCCTATCAAGTTTCACGAGGAGTCAGGCATCGTCTCCTTTGGAGGCACTGATCTCAGTCTACCCCTGGAATTTTCAAAGTATGTGAGGCCTCCGGTCTCAATGAAGTTGGGAACTAGGTCTTTCTCTGTGGTCTCCACAGGGGATTCAGACATCCTTTCGTCTTGGGAGATGCAAAACGAGCCTGCATTCAAGTCACTGCAGGAATATCCGGCCTTATTTCGAGTCAGGGCATCGCGGTGTCCATTCCACTTGAGGCCGCAAACTCAGGGTCCCTCTCACATACCTAGAGCTGAGAGAAGCCTCCTCTTGAGGTGCTTGTGGTAAGGTGATTTCCTCTGGAGTCGAAGCCAGGGACTAACCTCTCATTTCGAGTTGATTTTTGGTCCACGGAGTTCTTTCGTGTAGCTACACTGACCTCAGGATCCCTCTTGCCTTGAAACAGTGTTCTTGGGGTTTCTCTGGAGTGCCATCAAGGAAATCAAGGCTCCTTTCATGTGTGATGTGCAACACGGAATTGCTCTGCACGCACTGCAGGGGAATCGGGCCTCATCTCGCGGCGAGGGGGACGTCTCATGATTTTTGCGAGTTGCGGACGGAACCTGGGGTATATTCTCGAGTTACGACGGGGATGGCCCTTCCACACACGTGTTTGTTCAGCGACGTCAGGACTCCTGCCTACTTGCGAGGGACAACTCGGGATTCTCCTCGAGGCTTGGCAGGGCAATTGGAATGCCTATCCAGATGAGGCGGGAGACCAAGGGTCCCTTTCCACGTGCCACAGTAATCCTGGGACTCCTATCAAGTTTCACAAGGAGTCAGGCATCGTTTCCTTTGAAGGCACTGATCTCCGCGTGCCTCTGTAGTTTTCAAAGGATGTGAGGCCTCCGGTCACGATGAGGTGGGGACTAGGTCTTTCTCTGTGGTCTCCACAGGGGATTCAGACATCCTTTCGTCTTGGGAGATGCAAGACGAGCCTGCATTCAAGTCACTGCAGGGATAACCGGCCTTATTTCGAGTCAGGGCATCGCGGTGTCCATTCCACTTGAGGCCGCAAACTCAGAGTCCCTCTCACATACCTAGAGCTGAGAGAAGCCTCCTCTTGAGGTGCTTGTGGTAAGGTGGTATTCCTCTGGAGTCGAAGCCTGGGACTAACCTCTCCTCTCGAGTTGATTTTTCGTCCACCGAGCTCATTCCTGTTGCTACAGTGACCTCAGGATCCCTCTAGCCTTGAAACAGTGTTCTTGGGGTTTCTCTGGAGTGCCATCAAGGAAATCAAGTGTCCTTTCATGTTTGATGTGCAATACGGAATTGCTTTGAATGCAGTGCAGGGGAATCGGGCCTCATCTCGCGGTGAGGGGGAATTCTCATGGTTTTTCTCGAGTTGTGGCGGGAACCTGGGGTATATTCTCGAGTTACGACGGGAATGGCCCTTCCACACACGTGTTTGTTCCGTGACGTCAGGACTCCTGCCTAGTTGCGAAGGACAACTCGGGATTCTCCTCGAGGCTTGGCAGGGCAATTGGGACGCCTCTCCAGCTGCCGCGGGGGACCAAGGGTCCCTTTCCACGTGCCAAAGGAATCCTGGGACTCCTAAGAAGTTTCACGAGGAGTCTGGCATCGTCTCCCATGGAGGCAGTGATCTCCGCATACGTCGGGAGTTTTCAAAGGATGTGAGGCCTCCGGTCGCGATGAGGTGGGGAACTAGGTCTTTCTCTGTGGTCTCCACAGGGGATTCAGACATCCTTTTGTCGTGGGAGATGCAAGACGAGCCTGCATTCAAGTCACTGCAGGGATATCCGGCCTTATTTCGAGTCAGGGCATCACAGTGTCCATTCCACTTGAGGCCGCAATCTCAGGGTCCCTCTCACATACCTAGAGCTGAGAGAAGCCTCCTCTTGAGGTGCTTGTGGTAAGGTGGTATTCCTCTGGAGTCGAAGCCAGGGACTAACCTCTCATCTCGAGTTGACTTTTGGTCCACGGAGCTCTTTCGTGTTGCTACAGTGACCTCAGGATCCCTCTAGCCTTGAAACTGTGTTCTTGGGGTTTCTCTGGAGTGCCATCAAGGAAATCAAGGCTCCTTTCATGTTTGATGTGCAATACGGAATTGCTTTGAATGCAGTGCAGGGGAATCGGGCCTCATCTCGCGGTGAGGGGGAATTCTCATGGTTTTTCTCGAGTTGTGGCGGGAACCTGGGGTATATTCTCGAGTTACGACGGGAATGGCCCTTCCACACACGTGTTTGTTCCGTGACGTCAGGACTCCTGCCTAGTTGCGAAGGACAACTCGGGATTCTCCTCGAGGCTTGGCAGGGCAATTGGGACGCCTCTCCAGCTGAGGCGGGAGACCAAGGGTCCCTTTCCACGTGCCACAGGAATCCTGGGACTCCTATCAAGTTTCACGAGGAGTCAGGCATCGTCTCCTTTGGAGGCACTGATCTCCGCGTCCCTCTGGAGTTTTCAAAGGATGTGAGGCCTCCGGTCACGATGAGATGGGGAACTAGGTCTTTCTCTGTGGTCTCCACAGGGGATTCAGACATCCTTTCGTCTTGGGAGATGCAAGACGAGCCTGCATTCAAGTCACTGCAGGGATAACCGGCCTTATTTCGACTCAGGGCATCGCGCTGTCCATTCCACTTGAGGCCGCAAAATCAGTGTCCCTCTCACATACCTAGAGCTGAGAGAAGCCTCCTCTTGAGGTGCTTGTGGTAAGGTGGTATTCCTCTGGAGTCGAAGCCTGGGACTAACCTCTCCTCTCGAGTTGATTTTTCGTCCACGGAGCTCTTTTGTGTTGCTACAGTGACCTCAGGATCCCTCTAGCCTTGAAACAGTGTTCTTGGGGTTTCTCTGGAGTGCCATCAAGGAAATCAAGGCTCCTTTCATGTGTGATGTGCAACACGGAATTGCTCTGCACGCAGTGCAGGGGAATCGGGCCTCATCTCGCGGCGAGGGGGAAGTCTCATGGTTTTTCTCGAGTTGCGGCGGGAACCTGGGGTATATTCTCGAGTTACGACGGGGATGGTCCTACCACCCACGTGTTTGTTCAGTGACGTCAGGACTCCTGCCTAGTTGCGAGGGACAACTCGGGATTCTCCTCGAGGCTTGGCAGGGCATTTGGGACGCCTCTCCAGCTGAGGCGGGAGACCAAGGGTCCCTTTCCACGTGCCACAGGAATCCTGGGACTCCTATCAAGTTTCACGAGGAGACAGGCATCGTCTCCTTTGGAGGCACTGAACTGCGCGTACCTCTGGAGTTTTTAAAGGATGTGAGGCCTCCGGTCGCCATGAAGTGGGGAACTACGTCTTTCTCTGTGGTCTCCACAGGGGATTCAGACATCCTTTCATCTTGGGAGATGCAAGACGAGCCTGCATTCAAGTCACTGCAGGGATATCCGGCCTTATTTCGCGTCAGGGCTTCGCGGTGTCCATTCCACTTGAGGCCGCAAACTCAGCGTCCCTCTCACATACCTAGAGCTGAGCGAAGCCTCCTCTTGAGGTGCTTGTGGTAAGGTGGTATTCCTCTGGAGTCGAAGCCAGGGACTAACCTCTCATCTCGAGTTGATTTTTGGTCCACGGAGCTCTTTCGTGTGGCTACAGTGACCTCAGGATCCCTCTAGCCTTGAAACAGTGTTCTTGTGGTTTATCTGGAGTGCCATCAAGGAAATCAAGGCTCCTTTCATGTTTAATGTGCAACACGGAATTGCTCTGCACGCAGTGCAGGGGAATCGGGCCTCATCTCGCGGCGAGGGGGAAGTCTCATTGTTTTTCTCGAGTTGCGGCGGGAACCTGGGGTGTATTCTCGAGTTACGACGGGGATGTCCCTTCCACACACGTGTTTGTTCAGCGACGGCAGGACTCCTGCCTAGTTGCGAGGGAAAACTCGGGATTCTCCTCGAGGCTTGGCAGGGTAATTGGAACGCCTCTCCAGCTGAGGCGGGAGACCAAGGGTCCCTTTTCACGTGCCACAGGAATCCTGGGACTCCTATCAAGTTTCACGAGGAGTCAGGCATCGTCTCCTTTGGAGGCACTGATCTCCGCATACCTCTGGAGTTTTCAAAGGATGTGAGGCCTCCGGTCGCGATGAGGTGGGGAACTAGGTCTTTCTCTGTGTCTCCACAGAGGATTCAGACATCCTTTCGTCTTCGGAGATGCAAGACGAGCCTGCATTCAAGTCACTGCCGGGATATCCGGCCTTATTTCGAGTCAGGGCATCGCGGTGTCCATTCCACTTGTGGCCGCAAACTCAGGGTCTCTCTCACATACCTAGAGCTGAGAGAAGCCTCCTCTTGAGGTGCTTGTGGTAAGGTGGTATTCCTCTGGAGTCGAAGCCCGGGACTAACCTCTCATCTCGAGTTGATTTGTGATCCACGGAGCTCTTTCATGTTGCTACAGTGACCTCAGGATTCCTCTAGCCTTGAAACAGTGTTCTTGTGGTTTCTCTGGAGTGCCATCAAGGAAATCAAGGCTCCTTTCATGTGTGATGTGCAACACGGAATTGCTCTGCACGCAGTGCAGGGGAATCGGGCCTCATCTCGCGGCGAGGGGGAAGTCTCATGGTTTTTCTCGAGTTGTGGCGGGAACCTGGGCTATATTATCGAGTTACGACGGGGATGGTCCTTCCACCCACGTGTTTGTTCAGCGACGTCAGGACTCCTGCCTAGTTGCGAGGGACAACTCGGGATTCTCCTCGAGGCTTGGCAGGGCAATTGGGACGCCTCTCCAGCTGAGGCGGGAGACCAAGGGTCACTTTCCACGTGCCACAGAAATCCTGGGACTCCTATCAAATTTCACGAGGAGTCAGGCATCGTCTCTTTTGGAGGCACTGATCTCCGCGTACCTCTGGAGTTTTCAAAGGATGTGAGGCCTCCGGTCGCCATGAAGTGGGAAACTAGGTCTTTCTCTGTGGTCTCCACAGGGGATTCAGACATCCTTTCATCTTGGGAGATGCAAGACGAGCCTGCATTCAAGTCACTGCAGGGATATCCGGGCTTATTTCGAGTCAGGGCATCGCGGTGTCCATTCCACTTGTGGCCGCAAACTCAGGGTCTCTCTCACATACCTAGAGCTGAGAGAAGCCTCCTCTTGAGGTGCTTGTGGTAAGGTGGTATTCCTCTGGAGTCGAAGCCCGGTACTAACCTCTCATCTCGAGTTGATTTGTGGTCCACGGAGCTCTTTCATGTTGCTACAGTGACCTCAGGATTCCTCTAGCCTTGAAACACTGCTCTTGGGGTTTCTCTGGAGTGCCATCAAGGAAATCAAGGCTCCTTTCATGTGTGATGTGCAACACGGAATTGCTCTGCACGCAGTGCAGGGAATCGGGCCTCATCTCGCGGCGAGGGGGAAGTCTCATGGTTTTTCTCGAGTTGCGGCGGGAACCTGGGGTATATTCTCGAGTTACGACGGGGATGTCCCTTCCACCCACGTGTTTGTTCAGCGACGGCAGGACTCCTGCCTAGTTGCGAGGGACAACTCGGGATTCTCCTCGAGGCTTGGCAGGACAATTGGAATGCCTATCCAGCTGAGGCGGGAAACCAAGTGTCCCTTTCCAAGTGCCACAGGAATCCTGGGACTCCTATCAAGTTTCACGAGGAGTCAGGCATCGTCTCCTTTGGAGGCACTGATCTCTGCGTACCTCTGGAGTTTTCAAATGATGTGAGGCCTCCGGTCGCCATGAGGTGGGGAACTAGGTCTTTCTCTGTGGTCTCCACAGAGGATTCAGATATCCTTTCGTCTTGGGAGATGCAAGACGAGCCTGCATTCAAGTCACTGCAGGGATATCCGGGCTTATTTCGAGTCAGGGCATCGCGGTGTCCATTCCACTTGTGGCCGCAAACTCAGGGTCCCTCTCACAGAGCTAGAGCTGAGAGAAGCCTCCTCTTGAGGTGCTTGTGGTAAGGTTGTATTCCTCTGGAGTCGAAGCCAGGGACTACCCTCTCATCTCGAGTTGATTTTTGGTCCACGGAGCTCTTTTGTGTGGCTACAGTGACCTCAGGATCCCTCTAGCCTTGAAACAGTGTTCTTGGGGTTTCTCTGGAGTGCCATCAAGGAAATCAATGCTCCTTTCATGTGTGATGTGCAACACGGAATTGCTCTGCACGCAGTGCAGGGGAATCGGCCTCATCTCGCGGCGAGGGGGAAGTCTCATGGTTTTTCTCGAGTTGCGGCGGGAACCTGGGGTATATTCTCGAGTTACGACGGGGATGGCCCTTCCACCCACGTGTTTGTTCAGCGACGTCAGGACTCCTGCCTAGTTGCGAGGGACAACTCGGGATTCTCCTCGAGGCTTGGCAGGGCAATTGGGACGCCTCTCCAGCTGAGGCGGGAGACCAAGGGTCCCTTTCCACGTGCGACAGTAATCCTGGAACTCCTATCAAGTTTCACGAGGAGTCAGGCATCGTCTCCTTTGGAGGCACTGATCTCTGCGTACCTCTGGAGTTTTCAAATGATGTGAGGCCTCCGGTCGCCATGAGGTGGGGAACTAGGTCTTTCTCTGTGGTCTCCACAGAGGATTCAGATATCCTTTCGTCTTGGGAGATGCAAGACGAGCCTGCATTCAAGTCACTGCAGGGATATCCGGGCTTATTTCGAGTCAGGGCATCGCGGTGTCCATTCCACTTGTGGCCGCAAACTCAGGGTCTCTCTCACATACCTAGAGCTGAGAGAAGCCTCCTCTTGAGGTGCTTGTGGTAAGGTGGTATTCCTCTGGAGTCGAAGCCCGGGACTAACCTCTCATCTCGAGTTGATTTGTGGTCCACGGAGCTCTTTCATGTTGCTACAGTGACCTCAGGATTCCTCTAGCCTTGAAACACTGCTCTTGGGGTTTCTCTGGAGTGCCATGAAGGAAATCAAGGCTCCTTTCATGTGTGATGTGCAACACGGAATTGCTCTGCACGCAGTCCTGGGAATCGGGCCTCATCTCGCGGCGAGGGGGAAGTCTCATGGTTTTTCTCGAGTTGCGGCGGGAACCTGGGGTATATTCTCGAGTTACGACGGGGATGGCCCTTCCACTCACGTGTTTGTTCAGCGACGTCAGGACTCCTGCCTAGTTGCGAGGGACAACTCGCGATTCTCCTCGAGGCTTGGCAGGGCAAATGGGACGCCTCTCCAGCTGAAGCGGGAGACCAAGGGTCCCTTTCCACGTGCCACAGGAATCCTGGGACTCCTATCAAGTTTCACGAGGAGTCAGGCATCGTCTCCTTTGGAGGCACTGATCTCCGCGTACCTCTGGAGTTTTCAGAGGATGTGAGGCCTCCGGTCGCGATGAGGTGGGGAACTAGGTCTTTCTCTGTGGTCTCCACAGGTGATTCAGACATCCTTTCGTCTTGGGAGATGCAAGACGAGCCTGCATTCAAGTCACTGCAGGGATATCCGGCCTTATTTCGAGTCAGGGCATCGCAGTGTCCATTCCACTTGAGGCCGCAATCTCAGGGTCCCTCTCACATACCTAGAGCTGAGAGAAGCCTCCTCTTGAGGTGCTTGTGGTAAGGTGGTATTCCTCTGGAGTCGAAGCCAGGGACTAACCTCTCATCTCGAGTTGACTTTTGGTCCACGGAGCTCTTTCGTGTTGCTACAGTCACCTCAGGATCCCTCTAGCCTTGAAACAGTGTTCTTGGGGTTTCTCTGGAGTGCCATCAAGGAAATCAAGGCTCCTTTCATGTTTGATGTGCAATACGGAATTGCTTTGAATGCAGTGCAGGGGAATCGGGCCTCATCTCGCGGTGAGGGGGAATTCTCATGGTTTTTCTCGAGTTGTGGCCGGAACCTGGGGTATATTCTCGAGTTACGACGGGAATGGCCCTTCCACACACGTGTTTGTTCCGTGACGTCAGGACTCCTGCCTAGTTGCGAAGGACAACTCGGGATTCTCCTCGAGGCTTGGAAGGGCAATTGGGACGCCTCTCCATCTGAGGCGGGAGACCAAGGGTCCGTTTCCACGTGCCACAGGAATCCTGGGACTCCTATCAAGTTTCACGAGGAGTCAGGCATCGTCTCCTTTGGAGGCACTGATCTCCGCGTACCTCTGGAGTTTTCAAAGGATGTGAGGCCTCCGGTCGCGATGAGGTGGGGAACTAGGTCTTTCTCTGTGGTCTCCACAGGGGATTCAGACATCCTTTCGTCTTGGGAGATCTAAGACGAGCCTGCATTCAAGTCACTGCAGGGATAACCGGCCTTATTTCGAGTCAGGGCATCGCGGTTTCCATTCCACTTGAGGCCGCAAACTCAGGGTCCCTCTCACATACCTAGAGCTGAGAGAAGCCTCCTCTTGAGGTGCTTGTGGTAAGGTGGTGTTCCTCTGGAGTCGAAGCCTGGGACTAACCTCTCCTCTCGAGTTGATTTTTCGTCCACGGAGCTCTTTCGTGTTGCTACAGTGACCTCAGGATCCCTCCAGCCTTGAAACTGTGTTCTTGGGGTTTCTCTGGAGTGCCATCAAGGAAATCAAGGCTCCTTTCATGTGTGATGTGCAACAGGAAATTGCTCTGCACGCAGTGCAGGGGAATCGGGCCTCATCTCGCGGCGAGGGGGAAGTCTCATGGTTTTTCTCGAGTTGCGGCGGGAACCTGGGGTATATTCTCGAGTTACCACGGGAATGGCCCTTCCACCCACGTGTTTGTTCAGCGACGTCAGGACTCCTGCCTAGTTGCGAGGGACAACTCGCTATTCTCCTCGAGGCTTGGCAGGGCAATTGGGACGCCTCTCCAGCTGAGGCGGGAGACCAAGGGTCCCTTTCCACGTGGCACAGGAATCCTGGGACTCCTATCAAGTTTCACGAGGAGTCAGGCATCGTCTCCTTTGGAGGCACTGATCTCCGCATACCTCTGGAGTTTTCAAAGAATGTGAGGCCTCCAGTCGCGATGAGGTGGGGAACTAGGTCTTTCTCTGTGGTCTCCACAGAGGATTCAGATATCCTTTCGTCTTGGGAGATGCAAGACGAGCCTGCATTCAAGTCACTGCAGGGATATCCGGGCTTATTTCGAGTCAGGGCATCGCGGTGTCCATTCCACTTGTGGCCGCAAACTCAGCGTCTCTCTCACATACCTAGAGCTGAGAGAAGCCTCCTCTTGAGGTGCTTGTGGTAAGGTGGTATTCCTCTGGAGTCGAAGCCCGGGACTAACCTCTCATCTCGAGTTGATTTGTGGTCCACGGAGCTCTTTCATGTTGCTACAGTGACCTCAGGATTCCTCTAGCCTTGAAACTGTGTTCTTGGGGTTTCTCTGGAGTGCCATCAAGGAAATCAAGGCTCCTTTCATGTGTGATGTGCAACAGGGAATTGCTCTGCACGCAGTGCAGGGGAATCGGGCCTCATCTCGCGGCGAGGGGGAAGTCTCATGGTTTTTCTCGAGTTGCGGCGGGAACCTGGGGTATATTCTCGAGTTACCTCGGGAATAGCCCTTCCACCCACGTGTTTGTTCAGCGACGTCAGGACTCCTGCCTAGTTGCGAGGGACAACTCGCGATTCTCCTCGAGGCTTGGCAGGGCAATTGGGACGCCTCTCCAGCTGAGGCGGGAGACCAAGGGTCCCTTTCCACGTGCCACAGGAATCCTGGGACTCCTATCAAGTTTCACGAGGAGTCAGGCATCGTCTCCTTTGGAGGCACTGATCTCCGCATACCTCTGGAGTTTTCAAAGAATGTGAGGCCTCCGGTCGCGATGAGGTGGGGAACAAGGTCTTTCTCTGTGGTCTCCACAGAGGATTTAGATATCCTTTCGTCTTGGGAGATGCAAGACGAGCCTGCATTCAAGTCACTGCAGGGATATCCGGGCTTATTTCGAGTCAGGGCATCGCGGTGTCCATTCCACTTGTGGCCGCAAACTCAGCGTCTCTCTCACATACCTAGAGCTGAGAGAAGCCTCCTCTTGAGGTGCTTGTGGTAAGGTGGTATTCCTCTGGAGTCGAAGCCCGGGACTAACCTCTCATCTCGAGTTGATTTGTGGTCCTCGGAGCTCTTTCATGTTGCTACAGTGACCTCAGGATTCCTCTAGCCTTGAAACACTGCTCTTGGGGTTTCTCTGGAGTGCCATCAAGGAAATCAAGGCTCCTTTCATGTGTGATGTGCAACACGGAATTGCTCTGCACGCAGTGCAGGGGAATCGGGCCTCATCTCGCGGCGAGGGGGAAGTCTCATGGTTTTTCTCGAGTTGCGGTGGGAACCTGGGGTATATTCTCGAGTTACGACGGGGATGGCCCTTCCACCCACGTGTTTGTTCAGCGACGTCAGGACTCCTGCCTAGTTGCGAGGGACAACTCGGGATTCTCCTCGAGGCTTGGCAGGGCAATTGGGACGCCTCTCCAGCTGAGGCGGGAGACCAAGGGTCCCTTTCCACGTGCCACAAGAATCCTGGGACTCCTATCAAGTTTCACGAGGAGTCAGGCATCGTCTCCTTTGGAGGCACTGATCTCCGCGTACCTCTGGAGTTTTCAGAGGATGTGAGGCCTCCGGTCGCGATGAGGTGGGGAACTAGGTCTTTCTCTGTGGTCTCCACAGGTGATTCAGACATCCTTTCGTCTTGGGAGATGCAAGACGAGCCTGCATTCAAGTCACTGCAGGGATATCCGGCCTTATTTCGAGTCAGGGCATCGCAGTGTCCATTCCACTTGAGGCCGCAATCTCAGGGTCCCTCTCACATACCTAGAGCTGAGAGAAGCCTCCTCTTGAGGTGCTTGTGGTAAGGTGGTATTCCTCTGGAGTCGAAGCCAGGGACTAACCTCTCATCTCGAGTTGACTTTTGGTCCACAGAGCTCTTTGGTGTTGCTACAGTGACCTCAGGATCCCTCTAGCCTTGAAACTGTGTTCTTGGGGTTTCTCTGGAGTACCATCAAGGAAATCAAGGCTCCTTTCATGTGTGATGTGCAACACGGAATTGCTCTGCACGCAGTGCAGGGGAATCGGGCCTCATCTCGCCGCGAGGGGGAAGTCTCATGGTTTTTCTCGAGTTGCGGCAGGAACCTGGGGTATATTCTCGAGTTACGACGGTGATGGTACTTACACACACGTGTTTGTTCAGCGACGTCAGGACTCCTGCCTAGTTGCGAGGAACAACTCGGGATTCTCCTCGAGCCTTGGCAGGGCAATTGGGACGCCTCTCCAGCTGAGGCGGGAGACCAAGGGTCCCTTTCCACGTGCCACAGGAATCCTGGGACTCCTATCAAGTTTCACGAGGAGTCAGGCATCGTCTCCTTTGGAGGCACTGATCTCCGCGTACCTCTGGAGTTTTCAAAGTATGTGAGGCCTCCGGTCGCGTTGAGGTGGGGAACTAGGTCTTACTCTGTGGTCTCCACAGGGGATTCAGACATCCTTTCGTCTTGGGAGATGCAAGACGAGCCTGTATTCAAGTCACCGCAGGGATATCTGGCCTTATTTCGAGTCAGGGCATCGCGGTGTCCATTCCACTTGAGGCCGCAAACTCAGGGTCCCTCTCACATACCTAGAGCTGAGAGAAGCCTCCTCTTGAGGTGCTTGTGGTAAGGTGGTATTCCTCTGGAGTCGAAGCTAGGGACTAACCTCTCATCTCGAGTTGATTTTTGGTCCACGGAGCTCTTTCGTGTTGCTACAGTGACCTCAGGATCCCTCTAGCCTTGAAACACTGTTCTTGGGGTTTCTCTGGAGTGCCATCAAGGAAATCAAGGCTCCTTTCATGTGTGATGTGCAACACGGAATTGCTCTGCACACAGTGCAGGGGAATCGGGCCTCATCTCGCGGCGAGGGGTAAGTCTCATGGTTTTTCTCGAGTTGCGGCGGTAACCTGGGGTATATTCTCGAGTTACGACGGGGATGGCCCTTCCACACACGTGTTTGTTCAACGACGTGAGGACTCCTGCCTAGTTGCGAGGGACAACTCGGGATTCTCCTCGAGGCTTGGGAGGGCAATTGGGACGCCTCTCCAGCTGATCGGGAAACCAAGGGTCCCTTTCCACGTGCCACAGGAATCCTGGGACTCCTATCAAGTCTCACGAGTAGTCAGGTATCGTCTCCTTTGGAGGCACTGATCTCCGCGTACCTCTGGAGTTTTCAAAGGATGTGAGGCGTCCGGTCACGATGAGGTGGGGAACTAGGTCTTTCTCTGTGGTCTCCACAGGGGATTCAGACATCCTTTCATCTTCGGAAATGAAAGACGAGCCTGCATTCAAGTCACTGCAGGGATATCTGGCGTTATTTCGCGTCAGGGCATCGCGGTGTCCATTCCACTTGAGGCCGCAAACTCAGGGTCCCTCTCACATACCTAGAGCTGAGAAAAGCCTCCTCTTGAGGTGCTTGTGGTAAGGTGGTATTCCTCTGGAGTCGAAGCCAGGGACTAACCTCTCATCTCGAGTTGATTTTTGGTCCACGGAGCTCTTTCGTGTTGCTACAGTGACCTCAGGATCCCTCTAGCCTTGAAACAGTGTTCTTGGGGTTTCTCTGGAGTGCCATCAAGGAAATCAAGGCTCCTTTCATGTGTGATGTGCAATACGGAATTGTTTTGAATGCAGTGCAGGGGAATCGGGCCTCATCTCGCGGCGAGATGGAAGTCTCATGGTTTTTCTCGAGTTGCGGCGGGAACCTGGGGTATATTCTCGAGTTACGACGGGGATGGCCCTTCCACACACGTGTTTGTTCAGCGACGTCTGGACTTCTGCCTAGTTGCGAGGAACAACTCGGGATTCTCCTCGAGGCTTGGCAGGGCAATTGGGACGCCTCTCCAGCTGAGGCGGGAGACCAAGGGTCCCTTTCCACGTGCCACAGGAATCCTGGGACTCCTATCAAGTTTCACGAGGAGTCAGGCATCGTCTCCTTTGGAGGCACTGATCTCAGTCTACCCCTGGAATTTTCAAAGTATGTGAGGCCTCCGGTCTCAATGAAGTGGGGAACTAGGTCTTTCTCTGTGGTCTCCACAGGGGATTCAGACATCCTTTCGTCTTGGGAGATGCAAGACGAGCCTGCATTCAAGTCACTGCAGGGATATCCGGCCTTATTTCGAGTCAGGGCATCGCGGTGTCCATTCCACTTGAGGCCGCAAACTCAGGGTCCCTCTCACATACCTAGAGCTGAGAGAAGCCTCCTCTTGAGGTGCTTGTGGTAAGGTGGTATTCCTCTGGAGTCGAAGCCTGGGACTAACCTCTCCTCTCGAGTTGATTTTTCGTCCACGGAGCTCTTTCGTGTTGCTACAGTGACCTCAGGATCCCTCTAGCCTTGAAACTCTGTTCTTGTGGTTTCTCTGGAGTGCCATCAAGGAAATCATGGCTCCTTTCATGTTTGATGTGCAACACGGAATTGCTCTGCATGCAGTGCAGGGGAATCGGGCCTCATCTCGCGGCGAGGGGGAAGTCTCATGGTTTTTCTCGAGTTGCGGCAGGAACCTGGGGTATATTCTCGAGTTACGACGGGGATGGCCCTTCCACCCTCGTGTTTGTTCAGCGACGTCAGGACTCCTGCCTAGTTGCGAGGAACAACTCGGGATTCTCCTCGAGGCTTGGCAGGGCAATTGGGATGCCTCTCCAGCTGAGGCGGGAGACCAAGGGTCCCTTTCCACGTGCCACAGGAATCCTGGGACTCCTATCAAGTTTCACGAGGAGTCAGGCATCGCCTCCTTTGGAGGCACTGATCTCCGCGTACCTCTGGAGTTTACAAAGGATGTGAGGCCTCCGGTCGCCATGAAGTGGGGAACTAGGTCTTTCTCTGTGGTCTCCACAGGGGATTCCGACATCCTTTCATCTTGGGAGATGCAAGACGAGCCTGCATTCAAGTCACTGCAGGGATATCCGGCCTTATTTCGAGTCAGGGCATCGCGGTGTCCATTCCACTTGAGGCCGCAAACTCAGGGTCCCTCTCACATACCTAGAGCTGAGAGAAGCCTCCTCTTGATTTGCTTGTGGTAAGGTGGTTTCCTCTGGAGTCGAAGCCAGGGACTAACCTCTCATCTCGAGTTGATTTTTGGTCCACGGAGCTCTTTCGTGTAGCTGCCGTGACCTCAGAATCCCTCTAGCCTTGAAACAGTGTTCTTGGGATTTCTCTGGAGTGCCATCAAGCAAATCAAGGCTCCTTTCATGTGTGATGTGCAACACGGAATTGCTCTGCACGCACTGCAGGGGAATCTGGCCTCATCTCGCGGCGAGGGGGACGTCTCATGGTTTTTCTCGAGTTGCGGCGGGAACCTGGGGTATATTCTCGAGTTATGACGGGGATGGTCCTTCCACCCACGTGTTTGTTCAGCGACGTCAGGACTCCTGCCTAGTTGTGAGGGAAAACTCGGGATTCTCCGCGAGGCTTGGCAGGGCAATTGGGATGCCTCTCCAGCTGAGGCGGGAGACCAAGGGTCCCTTTCCACGTGCCACAGAAATCCTGGGACTCCTATCAAGTTTCACGAGGAGTCAGGCATCGTCTCCTTTGGAGGCACTGATCTCCGCGTACCTCTGGAGTTTTCAAAGGATGTGAGGCCTCCGGTCGCGATGAGGTGGGGAACTAGGTCTTTCTCTGTGGTCTTCACAGGGGATTCAGACATCCTTTCGTCTTGGGAGATGCAAGACGAGCCTGCATTCAAGTCACTGCAGGGATATCCGGCCTTATTTCGAGTCAGGGCATCGCGGTGTCCATTCCACTTGAGGCCGCAAACTCAGGGTCCCTCTCACATACCTAGAGCTGAGAGAAGCCTCCTCTTGAGGTGCTTGTGGTAAGGTGGTATTCCTCTGGAGTCGAAGCCAGGGACTAACCTCTCATCTCGAGTTGATTTTTGGTCCACGGAGCTCTTTCGTGTGGCTACAGTGACCTCAGGATCCCTCTAGCCTTGAAACAGTGTTCTTTTGGTTTCTCTGGAGTGCCATCAAGGAAATCAAGGCTCCTTTCATGTTTGATGTGCAACACGGAATTGCTCTGCACGCAGTGCAGGGGAATCGGGCCTCATCTCGCAGTGAGGGGGAAGTCTCATTGTTTTTCTCGAGTTGCGGCGGGAACCTGGGGTATATTCTCGAGTTACGACGGGGATGTCCCTTCCACACACGTGTTTGTTCAGCGACGGCAGGACTCCTGCCTAGTTGCGAGGGAAAACTCGGGATTCTCCTCGAGGCTTGGCAGGGCAATTGGGACGCCTCTCCAGCTGCCGCGGTAGACCAAGGGTCCCTTTCCACGTGCCACAGGAATCCTGGGACTCCTAAGAAGTTTCACGAGGAGTCTGGCATCGTCTCCCTTGGAGGCACTGATCTCCGCATACGTCGGGAGTTTTCAAAGGATGTGAGGCCTCCGGTCGCGATGAGGTGGGGAACTAGGTCTTTCTCTGTGGTCTCCACAGGGGATTCAGACATCCTTTTGTCTTGGGAGATGCAAAACGAGCCTGCATTCAAGTCACTGCAGGGATATCCGGGCTTATTTCGAGTCAGGGCATCGCAGTGTCCATTCCACTTGAGGCCGCAATCTCAGGGTCCCTCTCACATACCTAGAGCTGAGGGAAGCCTCCTCTTGAAGTGCTTGTGGTAAGGTGGTATTCCTCTGGAGTCGAAGCCAGGGACTAACCTCTCATCTCGAGTTGACTTTTGGTCCACGGAGCTCTTTCGTGTTGCTACAGTGACCTCAGGATCCCTCTAGCCTTGAAACAGTGTTCTTGGGGTTTCTCTGGAGTGCCATGAAGGAAATCAAGGCTCCTTTCATGTTTGATGTGCAATATGGAATTGCTTTGAATGCAGTGCAGGGGAATCGGGCCTCATCTCGCGGTGAGGGGGAAGTCTCATGGTTTTTCTCGAGTTGCGGCGGGAACCTGGGGTATATTCTCGAGTTACGACGGGGATGTCCCTTCCTCACACGTGTTTGTTCAACGTCGTCAGGACTCCTGCCTAGTTGCGAGGGACAACTCGGGATTCTCCTGGAGGCTTGGGAGGGCAATTGGGACGCCTCTCCAGCTGAAGCGGGAGACCAAGGGTCCCTCTCCAGGTGCCACAGGAATCCTGGGACTCCTATCAAGTTTCACGAGGAGTCAGGTATCGTCTCCTGTGGAGGCACTGATCTCCGCGTACCTCTGGAGTTTTCAAAGGATGTGAGGCCTCCGGTCACGATGAGGTGGGGAACTAGGTTTTTCTCTGTGGTCTCCACAGGGGATTCAGACATCCTTTCGTTTTGGGAGATGCAAGACGAGCCTGCATTCAAGTCACTGCAGGGATATCCGGCCTTATTTCGAGTCAGGGCATCGCGGTGTTTATTCCACGTGAGGCCGCAAACTCAGGGTACCTCTCACATACCTAGAGCTGAGAGAAGCCTCCTCCTGAGGTGCTTGTGGTAAGGTGGTATTCCTCTGGAGTCGAAGCCAGGGACTAACCTCTCATCTCGAGTTGTTTTTTGGTCCACGGAGCTCTTTCGTGTTGTTACAGTGACCTCAGAATCCCTCTAGCCTTGAAACAGTGTTCTTGGGGTTTCTCTGGAGTGCCATCAGGGAAATCAAGGCTCCTTTCATGTTTGATGTGCAACACGGAATTGCTCTGCACGCAGTGCAGGGGAATCGGGCCTCATCTCGCGGAGAGGGGGAAGTCTCATGGTTTTTCTCGAGTTGCGGCGGGAACCTGGGGTATATTCTCGAGTTACGACGGGAATGGCCCTTCCACCCACGTGTTTGTTCAGCGACGTCAGGACTCCTGCCTAGTTGCGAGGGATAACTCCGGATTCTCCTCGAGGCTTGGCAGGGCAATTGGGACGCCTCTCCAGCTGAGGCGGGAGACCAAGGGTCCCTTTCCACGTGCCACAGGAATCCTGGGACTCCTAAAAAGTTTCACGAGGAAACAGGCATCGTCTCTTTTGGAGGCACTGATCTCCTCATACCTCTGGAATTCTCAAAGGATGTGAGGCCTCCGGTTGCGATGAGGTGGGGAACTAGGTCTTTCTCTGTGGTCTCCACAGGGGATTCAGACATCCTTTCGTCTTGGGAGATGCAAGACGAGCCTGCATTCAAGTCACTGCAGGGATATCCGGCCTTATTTCGAGTCAGGGCATCGCGGTGTTTATTCCACGTGAGGCCGCAAACTCAGGGTCCCTCTCACATACCTAGAGCTGAGAGAAGCCTCCTCTTGAGGTGCTTGTGGTAAGGTGGTATTCCTCTGGAGTCGAAGCCAGGGACTAACCTCTCATCTCGAGTTGATTTTTGGTCCACGGAGCTCTTTCGTGTTGCTACAGTGACCTCAGGATCCCTCTAGCCTTGAAACACTGCTCTTGGGGTTTCTCTGGAGTGCCATCAAGGAAATCAAGGCTCCTTTCATGTGTGATGTGCAACACGGAATTGCTCTGCACACAGTGCAGGGGAATCGGGCCTCATCTCGCGGCGAGGGGGAAGTCTCATGGTTTTTCTCGAGTTGCGGCGGTAACCTGGGGTATATTCTCGAGTTACGACGGGGATGGCCCTTCCACACACGTGTTTGTTCAGCGACGTCAGGACTTCGGCCTAGTTGCGAGGGACAACTCGGGATTCTCCTCCAGGCTTGGGAGGGCAATTGGGACGCCTCTTCAGCTGAGGCGGGAAACCAAGGGTCCCTTTCCACGTGCCACAGGAATCCTGGGACTCCTATCAAGTCTCACGAGGAGTCAGGTATCGTCTCCTTTGGAGGCACTGATCTCCACGTACCTCTGGAGTTTTCAAAGGATGTGAGGCGTCCGGTCACGATGAGGTGGGGAACTAGGTCTTTCTCTGTGGTCTCCACAGGGGATTCAGACATCCTTTCATCTTCGGAAATGCAAGACGAGCCTGCATTCAAGTCACTGCAGGGATATCCGGCGTTGTTTCGCGTCAGGGCATCGCGGTGTCCATTCTACTTGAGGCCGCAAACTTAGGGTCCCTCTCAGATACCTAGAGCTGAGAGAAGCCTCCTCTTGAGGTGCTTGTGGTAAGGTGGTATTCCTCTGGAGTCGAAGCCAGGGACTAACCTCTCATCTCGAGTTGATTTTTGGTCCACGGAGCTCTTTCGTGTTGCTACAGTGACCTCAGGATCACTCTAGCCTTGAAACAGTGTTCTTGTGGTTTCTCTGAAGTGCCATCAAGGAAATCAAGGCTCCTTTCATGTGTGATGTGCAATACGGAATTGCTTTGAATGCAGTACAGGGGAATCGGGCCTCATCTTGCGGCGAGGGGGAAGGCTCATGGTTTTTCTCGAGTTGCGGCGGGAACCTGGGGTATATTCTCGAGTTACGACGGGGATGGCCCTTCCACCCTCGTGTTTGTTCAGCGACGTTTGGACTCCTGCCTAGTTGCGAGGAACAACTCGGGATTCTCCTCGAGGCTTGGCAGGGCAATTGGGACGCCTCTCCAGCTGAGGCGGGAGACCAAGGGTCCCTTTCCACGTGCCACAGGAATCCTGGGACTCCTATCAAGTTTCACGAGGAGTCAGGCATCGTCTCCTTTGGAGGCACTGATCTCAGTCTACCCCTGGAATTTTCAAAGTATGTGAGGCCTCCGGTCTCAATGAAGTTGGGAACTAGGTCTTTCTCTGTGGTCTCCACAGGGGATTCAGACATCCTTTCGTCTTGGGAGATGCAAAACGAGCCTGCATTCAAGTCACTGCAGGAATATCCGGCCTTATTTTGAGTCAGGGCATCGCGGTGTCCATTCCACTTGAGGCCGCAAACTCAGGGTCCCTCTCACATACCTAGAGCTGAGAGAAGCCTCCTCTTGAGGTGCTTGTGGTAAGGTGGTATTCCTCTGGAGTCGAAGCCAGGGACTAACCTCTCATCTCGAGTTGATTTTTGGTCCACGGAGTTCTTTCGTGTAGCTACACTGACCTCAGGATCCCTCTAGCCTTGAAACAGTGTTCTTGGGGTTTCTCTGGAGTGCCATCAAGGAAATCAAGGCTCCTTTCATGTGTGATGTGCAACACGGAATTGCTCTGCACGCACTGCAGGGGAATCGGGCCTCATCTCGCGGCGAGGGGGACGTCTCATGATTTTTGCGAGTTGCGGCGGGAACCTGGGGTATATTCTCGAGTTACGACGGGGATGGCCCTTCCACACACGTGTTTGTTCAGCGACGTCAGGACTCCTGCCTACTTGCGAGGGACAACTCGGGATTCTCCTCGAGGCTTGGCAGGGCAATTGGGATGCCTATCCAGATGAGGCGGGAGACCAAGGGTCCCTTTCCACGTGCCACAGGAATCCTGGGACTCCTATCAAGTTTCACAAGGAGTCAGGCATCGTTTCCTTTGAAGGCACTGATCTCCGCGTGCCTCTGTAGTTTTCAAAGGATGTGAGGCCTCCGGTCACGATGAGGTGGGGACTAGGTCTTTCTCTGTGGTCTCCACAGGGGATTCAGACATCCTTTCGTCTTGGGAGATGCAAGACGAGCCTGCATTCAAGTCACTGCAGGGATAACCGGCCTTATTTCGAGTCAGGGCATCGCGGTGTCCATTCCACTTGAGGCCGCAAACTCAGGGTCCCTCTCACATACCTAGAGCTGAGAGAAGCCTCCTCTTGAGGTGCTTGTGGTAAGGTGGTATTCCTCTGGAGTCGAAGCCTGGGACTAACCTCTCCTCTCGAGTTGATTTTTCGTCCACGGAGCTCATTCCTGTTGCTACAGTGACCTCAGGATCCCTCTAGCCTTGAAACAGTGTTCTTGGGGTTTCTCTGGAGTGCCATCAAGGAAATCAAGTGTCCTTTCATGTTTGATGTGCAATACGGAATTGCTTTGAATGCAGTGCAGGGGAATCGGGCCTCATCTCGCGGTGAGGGGGAATTCTCATGGTTTTTCTCGAGTTGTGGCGGGAACCTGGGGTATATTCTCGAGTTACGACGGGAATGGCCCTTCCACACACGTGTTTGTTCCGTGACGTCAGGACTCCTGCCTAGTTGCGAAGGACAACTCGGGATTCTCCTCGAGGCTTGGCAGGGCAATTGGGACGCCTCTCCAGCTGCCGCGGGAGACCAAGGGTCCCTTTCCACGTGCCAAAGGAATCCTGGGACTCCTAAGAAGTTTCACGAGGAGTCTGGCATCGTCTCCCATGGAGGCACTGATCTCCGCATACGTCGGGAGTTTTCAAAGGATGTGAGGCCTCCGGTCGCGATGAGGTGGGGAACTAGGTCTTTCTCTGTGGTCTCCACAGGGGATTCAGACATCATTTTGTCTTGGGAGATGCAAGACGAGCCTGCATTCAAGTCACTGCAGGGATATCCGGCCTTATTTCGAGTCCGGGCATCACAGTGTCCATTCCACTTGAGGCCGCAATCTCAGGGTCCCTCTCACATACCTAGAGCTGAGAGAAGCCTCCTCTTGAGGTGCTTGTGGTAAGGTGGTATTCCTCTGGAGTCGAAGCCAGGGACTAACCTCTCATCTCGAGTTGACTTTTGGTCCACGGAGCTCTTTCGTGTTGCTACAGTGACCTCAGGATCCCTCTAGCCTTGAAACTGTGTTCTTGGGGTTTCTCTGGAGTGCCATCAAGGAAATCAAGGCTCCTTTCATGTTTGATGTGCAATACGGAATTGCTTTGAATGCAGTGCAGGGGAATCGGGCCTCATCTCGCGGTGAGGGGGAATTCTCATGGTTTTTCTCGAGTTGTGGCGGGAACCTGGGGTATATTCTCGAGTTACGACGGGAATGGCCCTTCCACACACGTGTTTGTTCCGTGACGTCAGGACTCCTGCCTAGTTGCGAAGGACAACTCGGGATTCTCCTCGAGGCTTGGCAGGGCAATTGGGACGCCTCTCCAGCTGAGGCGGGAGACCAAGGGTCCCTTTCCACGTGCCACAGGAATCCTGGGACTCCTATCAAGTTTCACGAGGAGTCAGGCATCGTCTCCTTTGGAGGCACTGATCTCCGCGTCCCTCTGGAGTTTTCAAAGGATGTGAGGCCTCCGGTCACGATGAGGTGGGGAACTAGGTCTTTCTCTGTGGTCTCCACAGGGGATTCAGACATCCTTTCGTCTTGGGAGATGCAAGACGAGCCTGCATTCAAGTCACTGCAGGGATAACCGGCCTTATTTCGACTCAGGGCATCGCGCTGTCCATTCCACTTGAGGCCGCAAAATCAGGGTCCCTCTCACATACCTAGAGCTGAGAGAAGCCTCCTCTTGAGGTGCTTGTGGTAAGGTGGTATTCCTCTGGAGTCGAAGCCTGGGACTAACCTCTCCTCTCGAGTTGATTTTTCGTCCACGGAGCTCTTTTGTGTTGCTACAGTGACCTCAGGATCCCTCTAGCCTTGAAACTGTGTTCTTGGGGTTTCTCTGGAGTGCCATCAAGGAAATCAAGGCTCCTTTCATGTGTGATGTGCAACACGGAATTGCTCTGCACGCAGTGCAGGGGAATCGGGCCTCATCTCGCGGCGAGGGGGAAGTCTCATGGTTTTTCTCGAGTTGCGGCGGGAACCTGGGGTATATTCTCGAGTTACGACGGGGATGGTCCTACCACCCACGTGTTTGTTCAGCGACGTCAGGACTCCTGCCTAGTTGCGAGGGACAACTCGGGATTCTCCTCGAGGCTTGGCAGGGCAATTGGGACGCCTCTCCAGCTGAGGCGGGAGACCAAGGGTCCCTTTCCACGTGCCACAGGAATCCTGGGACTCCTATCAAGTTTCACGAGGAGTCAGGCATCGTCTCCTTTGGAGGCACTGAACTGCGCGTACCTCTGGAGTTTTTAAAGGATGTGAGGCCTCCGGTCGCCATGAAGTGGGGAACTACGTCTTTCTCTGTGGTCTCCACAGGGGATTCAGACATCCTTTCATCTTGGGAGATGCAAGACGAGCCTGCATTCAAGTCACTGCAGGGATATCCGGCCTTATTTCGCGTCAGGGCTTCGCGGTGTCCATTCCACTTGAGGCCGCAAACTCAGCGTCCCTCTCACATACCTAGAGCTGAGAGAAGCCTCCTCTTGAGGTGCTTGTGATAAGGTGGTATTCCTCTGGAGTCGAAGCCAGGGACTAACCTCTCATCTCGAGTTGATTTTTGGTCCACGGAGCTCTTTCGTGTGGCTACAGTGACCTCAGGATCCCTCTAGCCTTGAAACAGTGTTCTTGTGGTTTATCTGGAGTGCCATCAAGGAAATCAAGGCTCCTTTCATGTTTGATGTGCAACACGGAATTGCTCTGCACGCAGTGCAGGGGAATCGGGCCTCATCTCGCGGCGAGGGGGAAGTCTCATTGTTTTTCTCGAGTTGCGGCGGGAACCTGGGGTGTATTCTCGAGTTACGACGGGGATGTCCCTTCCACACACGTGTTTGTTCAGCGACGGCAGGACTCCTGCCTAGTTGCGAGGGAAAACTCGGGATTCTCCTCGAGGCTTGGCAGGGCAATTGGGACGCCTCTCCAGCTGCCGCGGGAGACCAAGGGTTCCTTTCCACGTGCCACAGGAATCCTGGGACTCCTATCAAGGTTCACGAGGAGTCAGGCATCGTCTCCCTTGGAGGCACTGATCTCCGCGTACCTCTGGAGTTTTCAAAGGATGTGAGGCCTCCGGTCGCGATGAGGTGGGGAACTAGGTCTTTCTCTGTGGTCTCCACAGGGGATTCAGACATCCTTTCGTCTTGGGAGATGCAAGACGAGCCTGCATTCAAGTCACTGCAGGGATATCCGGCCTTATTTCGAGTCAGGGCGTCGCGATGTCCATTTCACTTGAGGCCACAAACTCAGGGTCCCTCTCACAGAACTAGAGCTGAGAGAAGCCTCCTCTTGAGGTGCTTGTGGTAAGGTTGTATTCTTCTGGAGTCCAAGCCAGGGACTACCCTCTCATCTCGAGTTGATTTTTGGTCCACGGAGCTCTTTTGTGTGGCTACAGTGACCTCAGGATCCCTCTAGCCTTGAAACAGTGTTCTTGGGGTTTCTCTGGAGTGCCATCAAGGAAATCAAGGCTCCTTTCATGTGTGATGTGCAACACGGAATTGCTCTGCACGCAGTGCAGGGGAATCGGCCTCATCTCGCGGCGAGGGGGAAGTCTCATGGTTTTTCTCGAGTTGCGGCGGGAACCTGGGGTATATTCTCGAGTTACGACGGGGATGGTCCTTCCACCCACGTGTTTGTTCAGCGACGTCAGGACTCCTGCCTAGTTGCGAGGGACATCTCGAGATTCTCCTCGTGGCTTGGCAGGGCAATTGGGACGCCTCTCCAGCTGAGGATGGAGACCAAGAGTCCCTTTCCACGTGCCACAGGAATCCTGGGACTCCTATCAAATTTCACGAGGAGTCAGGCATCGTCTCCTTTGGAGGCACTGATCTCCGCGTACCTCTGGGGTTTTCAAAGGATGTGAGGCTTCCGGTCGCCATGAAGTGGGGAACTAGGTCTTTCTCTGTGGTCTCCACAGGGGATTCAGACATCCTTTCATCTTGGGAGATGCAAGACGAGCCTGCATTCAAGTCACTGCATGGATATCCGGCCTTATTTTGCGTCAGGGCAACGCAGTGTCCATTCCACTTGAGGCCGCAAACTCAGGGTCCCTCTCACATACCTAGACCTGAGAGAAGCCTCCTCTTGAGGTGCTTGTGGTAAGGTGGTATTCCTCTTGAGTCGAAGCCAGGAACTAACCTCTCATCTCGAGTTGATTTTTGGTCCACGGAGCTCTTTCGTGTTGCTACAGTGACCTCAGGATCCCTCTAGCCTTGAAACTGTGTTCTTGGGGTTTCTCTGGAGTGCCATCAAGGAAATCAAGGCTTCTTTCATGTTTGATGTGCAACACGGAATTGCTCTGCATGCAGTGCAGGGGAATCGGGCCTCATCTCACGGCGAGGGGGAAGTCTCATGGTTTTTCTCGAGTTGCGGCGAGAACCTGGGGTATATTCTCGAGTTACGACGGGGATGGCCGCTCCACCCTTGTGTTTATTCAGAGACGTCAGGACTCCTTCCTAGTTGCGAGGGACAAGTCGGGATTCTCCTCGAGGCTTGGCAGGGTAATTGGAACGCCTCTCCAGCTGAGGCGGGAGACCAAGGGTCCCTTTTCACGTGCCACAGGAATCCTGGGACTCCTATCAAGTTTCACGAGGAGTCAGGCATCGTCTCCTTTGGAGGCACTGATCTCCGCATACCTCTGGAGTTTTCAAAGGATGTGAGGCCTCCGGTCGCGATGAGGTGGGGAACTAGGTCTTTCTCTGTGTCTCCACAGAGGATTCAGACATCCTTTCGTCTTGGGAGATGCAAGACGAGCCTGCATTCAAGTCACTGCAGGGATATCCGGCCTTATTTCGAGTCAGGGCATCGCGGTGTCCATTCCACTTGTGGCCGCAAACTCAGGGTCTCTCTCACATACCTAGAGCTGAGAGAAGCCTCCTCTTGAGGTGCTTGTGGTAAGGTGGTATTTTTCTGGAGTCGAAGCCCGGGACTAACCTCTCATCTCGAGTTGATTTGTGATCCACGGAGCTCTTTCATGTTGCTACAGTGACCTCAGGATTCCTCTAGCCTTGAAACAGTGCTCTTGGGGTTTCTCTGGAGTGCCATCAAGGAAATCAAGGCTCCTTTCATGTGTGATGTGCAACACGGAATTGCTCTGCACGCAGTGCAGGGGAATCGGGCCTCATCTCGCGGCGAGGGGGAAGTCTCATGGTTTTTCTCGAGTTGCGGCGGGAACCTGGGCTATATTATCGAGTTACGACGGGGATGGTCCTTCCACCCACGTGTTTGTTCAGCGACGTCAGGACTCCTGCCTAGTTGCGAGGGACAACTCGGGATTCTCCTCGAGGCTTGGCAGGGCAATTGGGACGCCTCTCCAGCTGAGGCGGGAGACCAAGGTTCCCTTTCCACGTGCCACAGAAATCCTGGGACTCCTATCAAATTTCACGAGGAGTCAGGCATCGTCTCTTTTGGAGGCACTGATCTCTGCGTACCTCTGGAGTTTTCAAAGGATGTGAGGCCTCCGGTCGCCATGAAGTGGGAAACTAGGTCTTTCTCTGTGGTCTCCACAGGGGATTCAGATATCCTTTCGTCTTGGGAGATGCAAGACGAGCCTGCATTCAAGTCACTGCAGGGATATCCGGGCTTATTTCGAGTCAGGGCATCGCGGTGTCCATTCCACTTGTGGCCGCAAACTCAGGGTCTCTCTACATATCTAGAGCTGAGAGAAGCCTCCTCTTGAGGTGCTTGTGGTAAGGTGGTATTCCTCTGGAGTCGAAGCCCGGGACTAACCTCTCATCTCGAGTTGATTTGTGGTCCACGGAGCTCTTTCATGTTGCTACAGTGACCTCAGGATTCCTCTAGCCTTGAAACACTGCTCTTGGGGTTTCTCTGGAGTGCCATCAAGGAAATCAAGGCTCCTTTCATGTGTGATGTGCAACACGGAATTGCTCTGCACGCAGTGCAGGGAATCGGGCCTCATCTCGCGGCGAGGGGGAAGTCTCATGGTTTTTCTCGAGTTGCGGCGGGAACCTGGGGTATATTCTCGAGTTACGACGGGGATGGCCCTTCCACCCACGTGTTTGTTCAGCGACGGCAGGACTCCTGCCTAGTTGCGAGGGACAACTCGGGATTCTCCTCGAGGCTTGGCAGGGCAATTGGGACGCCTCTCCAGCTGAGGCGGGAGACCAAGGGTCCCTTTCCACATGCCACAGGAATCCTGGGACTCCTATCAATTTTCACGAGGAGTCAGGTATCGTCTCCTTTGGAGGCACTGATCTCCGCGTACCTCTGGAGTTTTCAAAGGAGGTGAGGCCTCCGCTCGCGATGAGGTGGGGAACTAGGTCTTTCTCTGTGGTCTGCACAGGGGATTCAGACATGCTTTCGTCTTGGGAGATGCAAGACGAGCCTGCATTGAAGTCACTGCAGGGATATCCGGCCTTATTTCGAGCCAGGGCATCGCGGTGTCCATTCCACTTGAGGCCGCAAACTCAGGGTCCCTCTCACATACCTAGAGATGAGAGAAGCCTCCTCTTGAGGTGCTTGTGGTAAGGTGGTATTCCTCTGGAGTCGAAGCCAGGGACTAACCTCTCATCTCGAGTTGATTTTTGGTCCACGGAGCTCTTTCTTGTTGCTACAGTGACCTCAGGATCCCTCTAGTCTAGAAACAGTGTTCTTGGGGTTACTCTGGAGTGCCATCAAGGAAATCAAGGCTCCTTTCATGTGTGATGTGCAACACGGAATTGCTCTGCACGCAGTGGAGGGGAATCGGGCCTCATCTCGCGGCGAGGGGGAAGTCTCATGGTTTTTCTCGAGTTGCGGTGGGAACCTGGGGTATATTCTCGAGTTACGACGGGGATGGCCCTTCCACCCACGTGTTTGTTCAGCGACGTCAGGACTCCTGCCTAGTTGCGAGGGACAACTCGGGATTCTCCTCGAGGCTTGGCAGGGCAATTGGGACGCCTCTCCAGCTGAGGCGGGAGACCAAGGGTCCCTTTCCACGTGCGACAGTAATCCTGGGACTCCTATCAAGTTTCACGAGGAGTCAGGCATCGTCTCCTTTGGAGGCACTGATCTCTGCGTACCTCTGGAGTTTTCAAATGATGTGAGGCCTCCGGTCGCCATGAGGTGGGGAACTAGGTCTTTCTCTGTGGTCTCCACAGAGGATTCAGATATCCTTTCGTCTTGGGAGATGCAAGACGAGCCTGCATTCAAGTCACTGCAGGGATATCCGGGCTTATTTCGAGTCAGGGCATCGCGGTGTCCATTCCACTTGTGGCCGCAAACTCAGGGTCCCTCTCACAGAGCTAGAGCTGAGAGAAGCCTCCTCTTGAGGTGCTTGTGGTAAGGTTGTATTCCTCTGGAGTCCAAGCCAGGGACTACCCTCTCATCTCGAGTTGATTTTTGGTCCACGGAGCTCTTTTGTGTGGCTACAGTGACCTCAGGATCCCTCTAGCCTTGAAACAGTGTTCTTGGGGTTTCTCTGGAGTGCCATCAAGGAAATCAAGGCTCCTTTCATGTGTGATGTGCAACACGGAATTGCTCTGCACGCAGTGCAGGGGAATCGGCCTCATCTCGCGGCGAGGGGGAAGTCTCATGGTTTTTCTCGAGTTGCGGCGGGAACCTGGGGTATATTCTCGAGTTACGACGGGGATGGCCCTTCCACCCACGTGTTTGTTCAGCGACGTCAGGACTCCTGCCTAGTTGCGAGGGACAACTCGGGATTCTCCTCGAGGCTTGGCAGGGCAATTGGGACGCCTCTCCAGCTGAGGCGGGAGACCAAGGGTCCCTTTCCACGTGCGACAGTAATCCTGGGACTCCTATCAAGTTTCACGAGGAGTCAGGCATCGTCTCCTTTGGAGGCACTGATCTCTGCGTACCTCTGGAGTTTTCAAATGATGTGAGGCCTCCGGTCGCCATGAGGTGGGGAACTAGTTCTTTCTCTGTGGTCTCCACAGAGGATTCAGATATCCTTTCGTCTTGGGAGATGCAAGACGAGCCTGCATTCAAGTCACTGCAGGGATATCCGGGCTTATTTCGAGTCAGGGCATCGCGGTGTCCATTCCACTTGTGGCCGCAAACTCAGGGTCTCTCTCACATACCTAGAGCTGAGAGAAGCCTCCTCTTGAGGTGCTTGTGGTAAGGTGGTATTCCTCTGGAGTCGAAGCCCGGGACTAACCTCTCATCTCGAGTTGATTTGTGGTCCACGGAGCTCTTTCATGTTGCTACAGTGACCTCAGGATTCCTCTAGCCTTGAAACACTGCTCTTGGGGTTTCTCTGGAGTGCCATGAAGGAAATCAAGGCTCCTTTCATGTGTGATGTGCAACACGGAATTGCTCTGCACGCAGTCCTGGGAATCGGGCCTCATCTCGCGGCGAGGGGGAAGTCTCATGGTTTTTCTCGAGTTGCGGCGGGAACCTGGGGTATATTCTCGAGTTACGACGGGGATGGCCCTTCCACTCACGTGTTTGTTCAGCGACGTCAGGACTCCTGCCTAGTTGCGAGGGACAACTCGCGATTCTCCTCGAGGCTTGGCAGGGCAATTGGGACGCCTCTCCAGCTGAGGCGGGAGACCAAGGGTCCCTTTCCACGTGCCACAGGAATCCTGGGACTCCTATCAAGTTTCACGAGGAGTCAGGCATCGTCTCCTTTGGAGGCACTGATCTCCGCGTACCTCTGGAGTTTACAGAGGATGTGAGGCCTCCGGTCGCGATGAGGTGGGGAACTAGGTCTTTCTCTGTGGTCTCCACAGGTGATTCAGACATCCTTTCGTCTTGGGAGATGCAAGACGAGCCTGCATTCAAGTCACTGCAGGGATATCCGGCCTTATTTCGAGTCAGGGCATCGCAGTGTCCATTCCACTTGAGGCCGCAATCTCAGGGTCCCTCTCACATACCTAGAGCTGAGAGAAGCCTCCTCTTGAGGTGCTTGTGGTAAGGTGGTATTCCTCTGGAGTCGAAGCCAGGGACTAACCTCTCATCTCGAGTTGACGTTTGGTCCACGGAGCTCTTTCGTGTTGCTACAGTCACCTCAGGATCCCTCTAGCCTTGAAACAGTGTTCTTGGGGTTTCTCTGGAGTGCCATCAAGGAAATCAAGGCTCCTTTCATGTTTGATGTGCAATACGGAATTGCTTTGAATGCAGTGCAGGGGAATCGGGCCTCATCTCGCGGTGAGGGGGAATTCTCATGGTTTTTCTCGAGTTGTGGCCGGAACCTGGGGTATATTCTCGAGTTACGACGGGAATGGCCCTTCCACACACGTGTTTGTTCCGTGACGTCAGGACTCCTGCCTAGTTGCGAAGGACAACTCGGGATTCTCCTCGAGGCTTGGAAGGGCAATTGGGACGCCTCTCCATCTGAGGCGGGAGACCAAGGGTCCGTTTCCACGTGCCACAGGAATCCTGGGACTCCTATCAAGTTTCACGAGGAGTCAGGCATCGTCTCCTTTGGAGGCACTGATCTCCGCGTACCTCTGGAGTTTTCAAAGGATGTGAGGCCTCCGGTCGCGATGAGGTGGGGAACTAGGTCTTTCTCTGTGGTCTCCACAGGGGATTCAGACATCCTTTCGTCTTGGGAGATGCAAGACGAGCCTGCATTCAAGTCACTGCAGGGATAACCGGCCTTATTTCGAGTCAGGGCATCGCGGTTTCCATTCCACTTGAGGCCGCAAACTCAGGGTCCCTCTCACATACCTAGAGCTGAGAGAAGCCTCCTCTTGAGGTGCTTGTGGTAAGGTGGTGTTCCTCTGGAGTCGAAGCCTGGGACTAACCTCTCCTCTCGAGTTGATTTTTCGTCCACGGAGCTCTTTCGTGTTGCTACAGTGACCTCAGGATCCCTCTAGCCTTGAAACTGTGTTCTTGGGGTTTCTCTGGAGTGCCATCAAGGAAATCAAGGCTCCTTTCATGTGTGATGTGCAACAGGGAATTGCTCTGCACGCAGTGCAGGGGAATCGGGCCTCATCTCGCGGCGAGGGGGAAGTCTCATGGTTTTTCTCGAGTTGCGGCGGGAACCTGGGGTATATTCTCGAGTTACCACGGGAATGGCCCTTCCACCCACGTGTTTGTTCAGCGACGTCAGGACTCCTGCCTAGTTGCGAGGGACAACTCGCGATTCTCCTCGAGGCTTGGCAGGGCAATTGGGACGCCTCTCCAGCTGAGGCGGGAGACCAAGGGTCCCTTTCCACGTGCCACAGGAATCCTGGGACTCCTATCAAGTTTCACGAGGAGTCAGGCATCGTCTCCTTTGGAGGCACTGATCTCCGCATACCTCTGGAGTTTTCAAAGAATGTGAGGCCTCCGGTCGCGATGAGGTGGGGAACTAGGTCTTTCTCTGTGGTCTCCACAGAGGATTCAGATATCCTTTCGTCTTGGGAGATGCAAGACGAGCCTGCATTCAAGTCACTGCAGGGATATCCGGGCTTATTTCGAGTCAGGGCATCGCGGTGTCCATTCCACTTGTGGCCGCAAACTCAGCGTCTCTCTCACATACCTAGAGCTGAGAGAAGCCTCCTCTTGAGGTGCTTGTGGTAAGGTGGTATTCCTCTGGAGTCGAAGCCCGGGACTAACCTCTCATCTCGAGTTGATTTGTGGTCCACGGAGCTCTTTCATGTTGCTACAGTGACCTCAGGATTCCTCTAGCCTTGAAACTGTGTTCTTGGGGTTTCTCTGGAGTGCCATCAAGGAAATCAAGGCTCCTTTCATGTGTGATGTGCAACAGGGAATTGCTCTGCACGCAGTGCAGGGGAATCGGGCCTCATCTCGCGGCGAGGGGGAAGTCTCATGGTTTTTCTCGAGTTGCGGCGGGAACCTGGGGTATATTCTCGAGTTACCACGGGAATGGCCCTTCCACCCACGTGTTTCTTCAGCGACGTCAGGACTCCTGCCTAGTTGCGAGGGACAACTCGCGATTCTCCTCGAGGCTTGGCAGGGCAATTGGGACGCCTCTCCAGCTGAGGCGGGAGACCAAGGGTCCCTTTCCACGTGCCACAGGAATCCTGGGACTCCTATCAAGTTTCACGAGGAGTCAGGCATCGTCTCCTTTGGAGGCACTGATCTCCGCATACCTCTGAAGTTTTCAAAGAATGTGAGGCCTCCGGTCGCGATGAGGTGGGGAACAAGGTCTTTCTCTGTGGTCTCCACAGAGGATTCAGATATCCTTTCGTCTTGGGAGATGCAAGACGAGCCTGCATTCAAGTCACTGCAGGGATATCCGGGCTTATTTCGAGTCAGGGCATCGCGGTGTCCATTCCACTTGTGGCAGCAAACTCAGCGTCTCTCTCACATACCTAGAGCTGAGAGAAGCCTCCTCTTGAGGTGCTTGTGGTAAGGTGGTATTCCTCTGGAGTCGAAGCCCGGGACTAACCTCTCATCTCGAGTTGATTTGTGGTCCACGGAGCTCTTTCATGTTGCTACAGTGACCTCAGGATTCCTCTAGCCTTGAAACACTGCTCTTGGGGTTTCTCTGGAGTGCCATCAAGGAAATCAAGGCTCCTTTCATGTGTGATGTGCAACACGGAATTGCTCTGCACGCAGTGCAGGGGAATCGGGCCTCATCTCGCGGCGAGGGGGAAGTCTCATGGTTTTTCTCGAGTTGCGGTGGGAACCTGGGGTATATTCTCGAGTTACGACGGGGATGGCCCTTCCACCCACGTGTTTGTTCAGCGACGTCAGGACTCCTGCCTAGTTGCGAGGGACAACTCGGGATTCTCCTCGAGGCTTGGCAGGGCAATTGGGATGCCTCTCCAGCTGAGGCGGGAGACCAAGGGTCCCTTTCCACGTGCCACAGGAATCCTGGGACTCCTATCAAGTTTCACGAGGAGTCAGGCATCGTCTCCTTTGGAGGCACTGATCTCCGCGTACCTCTGGAGTTTTCAGAGGATGTGAGGCCTCCGGTCGCGATGAGGTGGGGAACTAGGTCTTTCTCTGTGGTCTCCACAGGTGATTCAGACATCCTTTCGTCTTGGGAGATGCAAGACGAGCCTGCATTCAAGTCACTGCAGGGATATCCGGCCTTATTTCGAGTCAGGGCATCGCAATGTCCATTCCACTTGAGGCCGCAATCTCAGGGTCCCTCTCACATACCTAGAGCTAAGAGAAGCCTCCTCTTGAGGTGCTTGTGGTAAGGTGGTATTCCTCTGGAGTCGAAGCCAGGGACTAACCTCTCATCTCGAGTTGACTTTTGGTCGACGGAGCTCTTTGGTGTTGCTACAGTCACCTCAGGATCCCTCTAGCCTTGAAACAGTGTTCTTGGGGTTTCTCTGGAGTGCCATCAAGGAAATCAAGGCTCCTTTCATGTTTGATGTGCAATACGGAATTGCTTTGAATGCAGTGCAGGGGAATCGGGCCTCATCTCCCGGTGAGGGGGAATTCTCATGGTTTTTCTCGAGTTGTGGCGGGAACCTGGGGTATATTCTCGAGTTACGACGGGAATGGCCCTTCCACACACGTGTTTCTTCCGTGACGTCAGGACTCCTGCCTAGTTGCGAAGGACAACTCGGGATTCTCCTCGAGGCTTGGCAGGGCAATTGGGACGCCTCTCCATCTGGGGCGGGAGACCAAGGGTCCCTTTCCACGTGCCACAGGAATCCTGGGACTCCTATCAAGTTTCACGAGGAGTCAGGCATCGTCTCCTTTGGAGGCACTGATCTCCGCGTACCTCTGGAGTTTTCAAAGGATGTGAAGCCTCCGGTCGCGATGAGGTGGGGAACTAGGTCTTTCTCTGTGGTCTCCACAGGGGATTCAGACATCCTTTCGTCTTGGGAGATGAAAGACGAGCCTGCATTCAAGTCACTGCAGGGATATCCGGCCTTATTTCGAGTCAGGGCATCGCGGTGTCCATTCCACTTGAGGCCGCAAACTCAGGGTCCCTCTCACATACCTAGAGCTGAGAGAAGCCTCCTCTTGAGGTGCTTGTGGTAAGGTGATTTCCTCTGGAGTCGAAGCCAGGGACTAACCTCTCATCTCGAGTTGTTTTTTGGTCCACGGAGGTCTTTCGTGTAGCTACACTGACCTCAGGATCCCTCTAGCATTGAAACAGTGTTCTTGGGGTTTCTCTGGAGTGCCATCAAGGAAATCAAGGCTCCTTTCATGTGTGATGTGCAACACGGAATTGCTCTGCACGCACTGCAGGGGAATCGGGCCTCATCTCGCGGCGAGGGGGACGTCTCACGGTTTTTCTCGAGTTGCGGCGGGAACCTGGGGTACATTCTCGAGTTATGATGGGGATGGCCCTTCCACCCAAGTGTTTGTTCAGCGACGTCAGGACTCCTGCCTAGTTGGGAGGGACAACTCGGGATTCTCCTCGAGGCTTGGCAGGACAATTGGAATGCCTATCCAGCTGAGGCGGGAAACCAAGTGTCCCTTTCCAAGTGCCACAGGAATCCTGGGACTCCTATCAAGTTTCACGAGGAGTCAGGCATCGTCTCCTTTGGAGGCACTGATCTCCGCGTACCTCTGGGGTTTTCAAAGGATGTGAGGCCTCCGGTCGCGATGAGGTGGGGAACTAGCTCTTTCTCAGTGGTCTTCACAGGGGATTCAGACATCGTTTCGTTTTGGGAGATGCAAGACGAGCCTGCATTCAAGTCACTGCAGGAATATCCGGCCTTATTTCGCGTCAGGGCATCGCAGTGTCCATTCCACTTGAGGCCGCAATCTCAGGGTCCCTCTCACATACCTAGAGCTGAGAGAAGCCTCCTCGTGAGGTGCTTGTGGTAAGGTGGTATTCCTCTGGAGTCGAAGCCAGGGATTAACCTCTCATCTCGAGTTGACTTTTGGTCCACGGAGCTCTTTCATGTTGCTACAGTGACCTCAGGATTCCTCTAGCCTTGAAACACTGCTCTTGGGGTTTCTCTGGAGTACCATCAAGGAAATCAAGGCTCCTTTCATGTTTGATGTGCAACACGGAATTGCTCTGCACGCACTGCAGGGGAATCGGGCCTCATTTCAAGGCGAGGGGGAAGTCTCATGGTTTTTCTTTAGTTGCGGCGGGAACCTGGGGTATATTCTCGAGTTACGACGGGGATGGCCCTTCCACACACGTGTTTGTTCAACGACGTCAGGACTCCTGCCTAGTTGCGAGGGACAACTCAGGATTCTCCTCGAGGCTTGGGAGGGCAATTAGGACGCCTCTCCAGCTGAGGCCGGAGACCAAGGGTCCCTTTCCAGGTGCCACAGGAATCCTGGGACTCCTATCAAGTTTCACGAGGAGTCAGGTATCATCTCCTGTGGAGGCAATGATCTCCGCCTACCTCTGGAGTTTTCAAAGGATGTGAGGATTCCGGTCACGATGAGGTGGGGAACTAGGTCTTTCTCTGTGGTCTCCACAGGGGATTCAGACATCCTTTCATCTTGGGAGATGCAAGACGAGCCTGCATTCAAGTCACTGCAGGGATATCCGGCCTTATTTCGAGTCAGGGCATCGCGGTGTCCATTCCACTTGAGGCCGCAAACTCAGGGTACCTCTCACATACCTAGAGCTGAGAGAAGCCTCCTCCTGAGGTGCTTGTGGTAAGGTGGTATTCCTCTGGAGTCGAAGCCAGGGACTAATCTCTCATCTCGAGTTGATTTTTGGTCCACGGAGCTCTTTCGTGTTGCGACAGTAACCTCAGAATCCCTCTAGCCTTGAAACAGTGTTCTTGGGGTTACTCTGGAGTGCCATCAAGGAAATCAAGGCTCCTTTCATGTGTGATTTGCAACACGGAATTGCTCTGCACGCAGTGCAGGGGAATCGGGCCTCATCTCGCGGCGAGGGGGAAGTCTCATGGTTTTTCTCGAGTTGCGGCGGGAACCTGGGGTATATTCTCGAGTTACGACGGGGATGGCCCTTCCACCCACGTGTTTGTTCAGCGACGTCAGGACTCCTGCCTAGTTGCGAGGGACAACTTGCGATTCTCCTCGAGGCTTGGCAGGTCAATTGGGACGCCTCTCCAGCTGAGGCGGGAGACCAAGGGTCCCTTTCCACGTGCCACAGGAATCCTGGGACTCCTATCAAGTTTCACGAGGAGTCAGGCATCGTCTCCTTTGGAGGCACTGATCTCCGCGTACCTCTGGAGTTTTCAGAGGATGTGAGGCCTCCGGTCGCGATGAGGTGGGGAACTAGGTCTTTCTCTCTGGTCTCCACAGGGGATTCAGACATCCTTTCGTCTTGGGAGATGAAAGACGAGCCTGCATTCAAGTCACTGCAGGGATATCCGGCCTTATTTCGAGTCAGGGCATCGCGGTGTCCATTCCACTTGAGGCCGCAAACTCAGGGTCCCTCTCACATACCTAGAGCTGAGAGAAGCCTCCTCTTGAGGTGCTTGTGGTAAGGTGATTTCCTCTGGAGTCGAAGCCAGGGACTAACCTCTCATCTCGAGTTGATTTTTGGTCCACGGAGGTCTTTCGTGTAGCTACACTGACCTCAGGATCCCTTTAGCATTGAAACAGTGTTCTTGGGGTTTCTCTGGAGTGCCATCAAGGAAATCAAGGCTCCTTTCATGTGTGATGTGCAACACGGAATTGCTCTGCACGCACTGCAGGGGAATCGGGCCTCATCTCGCAGCGAGGGGGACGTCTCATGGTTTTTCTCGAGTTGCGGCGGGAACCTGGGGTACATTCTCGATTTATGATGGGGATGGCCCTTCCACCCAAGTGTTTGTTCAGCGACGTCAGGACTCCTGCCTAGTTGCGAGGGACAACTCGGGATTCTCCTCGAGGCTTGGCAGGGCAATTGGGATGCCTATCCAGCTGAGGCGGGAAACCAAGTGTCCCTTTCCAAGTGCCACAGGAATCCTGGGACTCCTATCAAGTTTCACGAGGAGGCATTCATCGTCTCCTTTGGAGGCACTGATCTCCGCGTACCTCTGGGGTTTTCAAAGGATGTGAGGCCTCCGGTCGCGATGAGGTGGGGAACTAGCTCTTTCTCAGTGGTCTTCACATGGGATTCAGACATCCTTCCGTCTTGGGAGATGCAAGACGAGCCTGCATTCAAGTCACTGCATGGATATCCGGCCTTATTTCGCGTCAGTGCATCGCGGTGTCCATTCCACTTGAGGCCGCAAACTCAGCGTCCCTCTCACATACCAAGAGCTGAGAGAAGCCTCCTCTTGAGGTGCCTGTGGTAAGGTGGTATTCCTCTGGAGTCGAAGCCAGGGACTAACCTCTCATCTCGAGTTGATTTTTGGTCCACGGAGCTCTTTCGTGTGGCTACAGTGACCTCAGGATCCCTCTAGCCTTGAAACAGTGTTCTTGTGGTTTCTCTGGAGTGCCATCAAGGAAATCAAGGCTCCTTTCATGTTCAATGTGCAACACGGAATTGCTTTGCACGCAGTGCAGGGGAATCGGGCCTCATCTCGCTTCGAGGGGGAAGTCTCATTGTTTTTCTCGAGTTGCGGCGGGAACCTAGGGTATATTCTCGAGTTAAGACGGGGATGTCTCTTCCACACACGTGTTTGTTCAGCGACGGCAGGACTCCTGCCTAGTTGCGAGGGAAAACTCGGGATTCTCCTCGAGGCTTGGCAGGGCAATTGGGACGCCTCTCCAGCTGCCGCGGGAGACCAAGGGTCCCTTTCCACGTGCCACAGGAATCCTGGTACTCCTAAGAAGTTTCACGAGGAGTCAGGCATCGTCTCCCTTGGAGGCACTGATCTCCGCATACGTCTGGCGTTTTCAAAGGATGTGAGGCCTCCGGTCGCGATGAGGCGGGGAACTAGGTCTTTCTCTGTGGTCTCCTTAGGGGATTCAGACATCCTTTTGTCTTGGGAGATGCAAGACGAGCCTGCATTCAAGTCACTGCAGGGATATCCGGCCTTATTTCGCGTCAGGGCATCGCAGTGTCCATTCCACTTGAAGCCGCAATCTCAGGGTCCCTCTCACATACCTAGAGCTGAGAGAAGCCTCCTCTTGAGGTGCTTGTGGTAAGGTGGTATTCCTCTGGAGTCGAAGCCAGGGACTAACCTCTCATCTCGAGTTGACTTTTGGTCCACGGATCTCTTTCGTGTTGCTACAGTGACCTCAGGATCCCTCTAGCCTTGAAACAGTGTTCTTGGGGTTTCTCTGGAGTGCCATCAAGGAAATCAAGGCTCCTTTCATGTTTGATGTGCAATACGGAATTGCTTTGAATGCAGTGCAGGGGAATCGGGCCTCATCTCGCGGTGAGGGGGAATTCTCATGGTTTTTCTCGAGTTGTGGCCGGAACCTGGGGTATATTCTCGAGTTACGACGGGAATGGCCCTTCCACACACGTGTTTGTTCCGTGACGTCAGGACTCCTGCCTAGTTGCGAAGGACAACTCGGGATTCTCCTCGAGGCTTGGCAGGGCAATTGGGACGCCTCTCCAGCTGAGGCGGGAGACCAAGGGTCCCTTTCCACGTGCCACAGGAATCCTGGGACTCCTATCAAGTTTCACGAGGAGTCAGGCATGGTCTCCTTTGGAGGCACTGATCTCCGCGTACCTCTGGAGTTTTCAAAGGATGTGAGGCCTCCGGTCGCGATGAGGTGGGGAACTAGGTCTTTCTCTGTGGTCTCCACAGGGGATTCAGACATCCTTTCGTCTTGGGAGATGCAAGACGAGCCTGCATTCAAGTCACTGCAGGGATATCCGGCCTTATTTCGAGTCAGGGCGTCGCGGTGTCCATTTCACTTGAGGCCACAAACTCAGGGTCCCTCTCACATACCTAGAGCTGAGAGAAGCCTCCTCTTGAGGTGCTTGTGGTAAGGTTGTATTCCTCTGGAGTCCAAGCCAGGGACTACCCTCTCATCTCGAGTTGATTTTTGGTCCACGGAGCTCTTTCGTGTTGCTACAGTGACCTCAGGATCCCTCTAGCCTTGAAACAGTGTTCTTGGGGTTTCTCTGGAGTGCCATCAAGGAAATCAAGGCTCCTTTCATGTGTGATGTGCAACACGGAATTGCTCTGCACGCAGTGCAGGGGAATCGGGCCTCATCTCGCGGCGAGGGGGAAGTCTCATGGTTTTTCTCGAGTTGCGGCGGGAACCTGGGGTATCTTCTCGAGTTACGACGGGGATGGTCCTTCCACCCACGTGTTTGTTCAGCGACGTCAGGACTCCTGCCTAGTTTCGAGGGACAACTCGGGATTCTCCTCGAGGCTTGGCAGGGCAATTGGGACGCCTCTCCAGCTGAGGCGGGAGACCAAGGGTCCCTTTCCACGAGCCACAGGAATCCTGGGACTCCTATCAAATTTCACGAGGATTCAGGCATCGTCTCCTTTGGAGGCACTGATCTCCGCGTACCTCTGGAGTTTTCAAAGGATGTGAGGCCTCCGGTCGCCATGAAGTGGGGAACTAGGTCTTTCTCTGTGGTCTCCACAGGGGATTCAGACATCCTTTCATCTTGGGAGATGCAAGACGAGCCTGCATTCAAGTCACTGCATGGATATCCGGCCTTATTTCGCGTCAGGGCATCGCAGTGTCCATTCCACTTGAGGCCGCAAACTCAGGGTCCCTCTCACATACCTAGAGCTGAGAGAAGCCTCCTCTTGAGGTGCTTGTGGTAAGGTGGTATTCCTCTGGAGTCGAAGCCAGGAACTAACCTCTCATCTTGAGTTGATTTTTGGTACACGGAGCTCTTTCGTGTTACTACAGTGACCTCAGGATCCCTCTAGCCTTGAAACAGTGTTCTTGGGGTTTCTCTGGAGTGCCATCAAGGAAATCAAGGCTTCTTTCATGTGTGATGTGCACACGGAATTGCTCTGCATGCAGTGCAGGGGAATCGGGCCTCATCTCACGGCGAGGGGGAAGTCTCATGGTTTTTCTCGAGTTGCGGCGAGAACCTGGGGTATATTCTCGAGTTACGACGGGGGTGACCGCTCCACCCTTGTGTTTATTCAGAGACGTCAGGACTCCTTCCTAGTTGCGAAGGACAAGTCGGGATTCTCCTCGAGGCTTGGCAAGGCAATTGGAACGCCTCTCCAGCTGAGGCGGGAGACCAAGTGTCCCTTTTCACGTGCCACAGGAATCCTGGGACTCCTATCAAGTTTCACGAGGAGTTAGGCATCGTCTCCTTTGGAGGCACTGATCTCCGCATACCTCTGGAGTTTTCAAAGAATGTGAGGCCTCCGGTCGCGATGAGGTGGGGAACTAGGTCTTTCTCTGTGGTCTCCACAGAGAATTCAGACATCCTTTCGTCTTGGGAGATGCAAGACGAGCCTGCATTCAAGTCACTGCAGGGATATCCGGCCTTATTTCGAGTCAGCGCATCGCGGTGTCCATTCCACCTGTGGCCGCAAACTCAGGGTCCCTCTCACATACCTAGAGCTGAAAGAAGCCTCCTCTTGAGGTGCTTGTGGTAAGGTGGTATTCCTCTGGAGTCGAAGCCCCGGACTAACCTCTCATCTCGAGTTGATTTGTGGTCCACGGAGCTCTTTCATGTTGCTACAGTGACCTCAGGATTCCTCTAGCCTTGAAACACTGCTCTTGGGGTTTCTCTGGAGTACCATCAAGGAAATCAAGGCTCCTTTCATGTGTGATGTGCAACACGGAATTGCTCTGCACGCACTGCAGGGGAATCGGGCCTCATTTCAAGTCGAGGGGGAAGTCTCATGGTTTTTCTTGAGTTGCGGCGGGAACCTGGGGTATATTCTCGAGTTACGACGGGGATGGCCCTTCCTCACACGTATTTGTTCAACGACGTCAGGACTCCTGCCTAGTTGCGAGGGACAATTCGGGATTCTCCTCGAGGCTTGGCAGGGAAATTGGGACGCCTCTCCAGCTGAGGCGGGAGACCAAGGGTCCCTTTCCACGTGCCACAGGAATCCTGGGACTCCTATCAAGTTTCACGAGGAGTCAGGCATTGTCTCCTTTGGAGGCACTGATCTCCGCGTACCTCTGGAGTTTTCAAAGGATGTGAGGCCTCCGGTCGCCATGAGGTGAGGAACTAGGTCTTTCTCTGTGGTCTCCACAGTGGATTCAGACATCCTTTCGTCTGGGAGATGCAAGACGAGCCTGCATTCAAGTCACTGCAGGGATAACAGGCCTTATTTCGAGTCAGGGCATCACGGTGTCCATTCCACTTGAGGCCGCAAACTCAGGGTCCCTCTCACATACCTAGAGCTGAGAGAAGCCTTCTCTTGAGGTGCTTGTGGTAAGGTGGTATTCCTCTGGAGTCGAAGCCTGGGACTAACCTCTCATCTCGAGTTGATTTTTCGTCCACGGAGCTCTTTTGTGTTGCTGCAGTGACCTCAGGATCCCTCTAGCCTTGAAACTGTGCCCTTGGGGTTTCTCTGGAGTGCCATCAAGGAAATCAAGGCTCCTTTCCTGTGTGATGTGCAACACGGCATTGCTCTGCACGCAGTGCAGGGGAATCGGGCCTCATCTCGCGGCGAGGGGGAAGTCTCATGGTTTTTCTCGAGTTGTGGCGGGAACCTGGGGTATATTCTCGAGTTACGACGGGGAAGGTCCTACCACACACGTGTTTGTTCAGCGACGTCAGGACTCCTGCCTAGTTGCGAGGGACAACTCGGGATTCTCCTCGAGGCTTGGCAGGGCAATTGGGACGCCTCTCCAGCTGAGGCGGGAGACCAAGGGTCCCTTTCCACGTGCCACAGGAATCCTGGGACTCCTATCAAGTTTCACGAGGAGTCAGGCATCGTCTCCTTTGAAGGCACTGATCTCCGTGTACCTCTGGAATTTGCAAAGGATGTGAGGCCTCCGGTCGCCATGAAGTGGGGAACTAGGTCTTTCTCTGTGGTCTCCACAGGGGATTCAGACATTCTTTCATCTTGGGAGATGCAAGACAAGCCTGCATTCAAGTCACTGCAGGGATATCCGGCCTTATTTCGAGTAAGTGCATCGCGGTGTCCATTCCACTTGAGGCCGCAAAATCAGGGTCCCTCTCACATAGCTAGAGCTGAGAGAAGCCTCCTCTTGAGGTGCTTGTGGTAAGGTGGTATTCCTCTGGAGTCGAAGCCAGGGACTAACCTCTCATCTCGAGTTGATTTTTGGTCCACGGAGCTCTTTCGTGTGGCTACAGTGACCTCAGGATCCCTCTAGCCTTGAAACAGTGTTCTTGTGGTTTCTTTGGAGTGCCATCAAAGAAATCAAGGCTCCTTTCATGTTTGATGTGCAATACGGAATTGCTTTGAATGCAGTGCAGGGGAAGCGGGCCTCTTCTTGCGGCGAGGGGGAAGTCTCATGGTTTTTCTCGAGTTGCGGCGGGAACCTGGGGTATATTCTCGAGTTACGACGGGTATGGCCCTTCCACCCACGTGTTTGTTCAGCGACGGCAGGACTCCTGCCTAATTGCGAGGGACAACTCGGGATTCTCCTCGAGGCTTGGCAGGGCAATTGGGACGCCTCTCCAGCTGCGGTGGGAGACCGAGGGTCCCTTTCCACATGCCACAGGAATCCTGGGACTCCTATCACGTTTCACGAGGAGTCAGGCATCGTCTTCTTTGGAGGCACTGATCTCCGCGTACCTCTGGAGTTTTCAAAGGATGTGAGGCCTCCGGTCGCGATGAGGTGGGGAACTAGGTTTTTCTCTGTGGTCTTCACAGGGGATTCAGACATCCTTTCTTCTTGGGAGATGCAAGACGAGCCTGCATTCAAGTCACTGCAGGGATATCCGGCCTTATTTCGCGTCAGGGCATCGCGGTGTCCATTCCACTTGAGGCCGCAAACTCAGGGTCCCTCTCACATAGCTAGAGCTGAGAGAAGCCTCCTCTTGAGGTGCTTGTGGTAGGGTGGTTTCCTCTGGAGTCGAAGCCAGGGACTAACCTCTCATCTCGAGTTGATTTTTGGTCCACGGAGCTCTTTCGTGTAGCTGCCGTGACCTCAGAATCCCTCTAGCCTTGAAACAATGTTCTTGGGGTTTCTCTGGAGTGCCATCAAGCAAATCAAGGCTCCTTTCATGTGTGATGTGCAGCACGGAATTGCTCTGCACGCACTGCAGGGGAATCTGGCCTCATCTCGCGGCGAGGGGGACGTCTCATGGTTTTTCTCGAGTTGCGGCGGGAACCTGGGGTATATTCTCGAGTTATGACGGGGATGGCCCTTCCACACACGTGTTTGTTCGGCGACGTCAGAACTCCTGCCTAGTTGCGAGGGATAACTCGGGATTCTCCTCGAGGCTTGGCAGGGCAATTGGGATGCCTCTCCAGCTGAGGCGGGAGACCAAGGGTCCCTTTCCACGTGCCACAGGAATCCTGGGACTCCTATCAAGTTTCACGAGGAGTCAGGCATCGTCTCCTTTGGAGGCACTGATCTCCGCGTACCTCTGGAGTTTTCAAAGGATGTGAGGCCTCCGGTCGCCATGAGGTGGGGAACTAGCTCTTTCTCTGTGGTCTTCACAGGGGATTCAGACATCCTTTCATCTTGGGAGATGCAAGACGAGCCAGCATTCAAGTCACTGCAGGGATATCCGGCCTTATTTCGCGTCAGGGCATCGCGGTGTCCATTCCACTTGAGGCCGCAAACTCAGCGTCCCTCTCACATACCTAGAGCTGAGAGAAGCCTCCTCTTGAGGTGCTTGTGGTAAGGTGGTATTCCTCTGGAGTCGAAGCCAGGGACTAACCTCTCATCTCGTGTTGATTTTTGGTCCACGGAGCTCTTTCGTGTTGCTACAGTGTCCTCAGGATCCCTCTAGCCTTGAAACAGTGTTCTTGGGGTTTCTCTGGAGTGCCATCAAGGAAATCAAGGCTCCTTTCATGTTCGATGTGCAACACGGAATTGCTCTGCACGCAGTGCAGGGGAATCTGGCCTCATATCGCGGCGAGGGGGAAGTCTCATGGTTTTTCTTGAGTTGCGGCGGGAACCTGGGGTATATTCTCGAGTTATGACGGGGATGGCCGTTCCACCCACGTGTTTGTTCAGCGACGGCAGGACTCCTGCCTAGTTGCGAGGGACAACTCGGGATTCTCCTCGAGGCTTGGCAGGGCAATTAGGACGCCTCTCCAGCTTAGGCGGGAGACCAAGGGTCCCTTTCCACGTGCCACAGGAATCCTGGGACTCCTATCAAGTTTCACGAGGAGTCAGGCATCGTCTCCTTTGGAGGCACTGATCTCCGCGTACCTCTGGAGTTTTCAAAGGATGTGAGGCCTCCGCTCGCGATGAAGTGGGGAACTAGGTCTTTCTCTGTGGTCTGCACAGGGGATTCAGACATGCTTTCGTCTTGGGAGATGCAAGACGAGCCTGCATTCAAGTCACTGCAGGGATATCCGGCCTTATTTCGAGCCAGGGCATCGCGGTGTCCATTCCACTTGAGGCCGCAAACTCAGGGTCCCTATCACATACCTAGCGATGAGAGAAGCCTCCTCTTGAGGTGCTTGTGGTAAGGTGGTATTCCTCTGGAGTCGAAGCCAGGGACTAACCTCTCATCTCGAGTTGATTTTTGGTCCACGGAGCTCTTTCGTGTTGCTACAGTGACCTCAGGATCCCTCTAGCCTTGAAACAGTGTTCTTGGGGTTTCTCTGGAGTGCCATCAAGGAAATCAAGGCTCCTTTCATGTGTGATGTGCAACACGGAATTGCTCTGCACGCAGTGACAGGGGAATCGGGCCTCATCTCGCGGCGAGGGGGAAGTCTCATGGTTTTTCTCGAGTTGCGGTGGGAACCTGGGGTATATTCTCAAGTTACGACGGAGATGGCCCTTCCACCCACGTGTTTGTTCAGCGACGTCAGGACTCCTGCCTAGTTGGGAGGGACAACTCGGGATTCTCCTCGAGGCTTGGCAGGGCAATTGGGACGCCTCTCCAGCTGAGGCGGGAGACCAAGGGTCCCTTTCCACGTGCCACAGGAATCCTGGGACTCCTATCAAGTTTCACGAGGAGTCAGGCATCGTCTCCTTTGGAGGCACTGATCTCCGCATACCTCTGGAGTTTTCAAAGAATGTGAGGCCTCCGGTCGCGATGAGGTGGGGAACTAGGTCTTTCTCTGTGGTCTCCACAGAGGATTCAGATATCCTTTCGTCTTGGGAGATGCAAGACGAGCCTGCATTCAAGTCACTGCAGGGATATCCGGGCTTATTTCGAGTCAGGGCATCGCGGTGTCCATTCCACTTGTGGCCGCAAACTCAGCGTCTCTCTCACATACCTAGAGCTGAGAGAAGCCTCCTCTTGAGGTGCTTGTGGTAAGGTGGTATTCCTCTGGAGTCGAAGCCCGGGACTAACCTCTCATCTCGAGTTGATTTTTGGTCCACGGAGCTCTTTCGTGTTGCTACAGTGACCTCAGGATTCCTCTAGCCTTGAAACTGTGTTCTTGGGGTTTCTCTGGAGTGCCGTCAAGGAAATCAAGGCTCCTTTCATGTGTGATGTGCAACAGGGAATTGCTCTGCACGCAGTGCAGGGGAATCGGGCCTCATCTCGCGGCGAGGGGGAAGTCTCATGGTTTTTCTCGAGTTGCGGCGGGAACCTGGGGTATATTCTCGAGTTACGACGGGGAAGGCCCTTCCACCCACGTGTTTGTTCAGCGACGTCAGGACTCCTGCCTAGTTGCGAGGGACAACTCGGGATTCTCCTCGAGGCTTGGCAGGGCAATTGGGACGCCTCTCCAGCTGAGGCGGGAGACCAAGGGTCCCTTTCCACGTGCCACAGGAATCCTGGGACTCCTATCAAGTTTCACGAGGAGTCAGGCATCGTCTCCTTTGGAGGCACTGATCTCCGCATACCTCTGGAGTTTTCAAAGAATGTGAGGCCTCCGGTCGCGATGAGGTGGGGAACTAGGTCTTTCTCTGTGGTCTCCACAGAGGATTCAGATATCCTTTCGTCTTGGGAGATGCAAGACGAGCCTGCATTCAAGTCACTGCAGGGATATCCGGGCTTATTTCGAGTCAGGGCATCGCGGTGTCCATTCCACTTGTGGCCGCAAACTCAGCGTCTCTCTCACATACCTAGAGCTGAGAGAAGCCTCCTCTTGAGGTGCTTGTGGTAAGGTGGTATTCCTCTGGAGTCGCAGCCCGGGACTAACCTCTCATCTCGAGTTGATTTGTGGTCCACGGAGCTCTTTCATGTTGCTACAGTGACCTCAGGATTCCTCTAGCCTTGAAACACTGCTCTTGGGGTTTCTCTGGAGTGCCATCAAGGAAATCAAGGCTCCTTTCATGTGTGATGTGCAACACGGAATTGCTCTGCACGCAGTGCAGGGGAATCGGGCCTCATCTCGCGGCGAGGGGGAAGTCTCATGGTTTTTCTCGAGTTGCGGTGGGAACCTGGGGTATATTCTCGAGTTACGACGGGGATGGCCCTTCCACCCACGTGTTTGTTCAGCGACAGCAGGACTCCTGCCTAGTTGCGAGGGACAACTCGGGATTCTCCTCGAGGCTTGGCAGGGCAATTGGGACGCCTCTCCAGCTGAGGCGGGAGACCAAGGGTCCCTTTCCACGTGCCACAGGAATCCTGGGACTTCTATCAAGTTTCACGAGGAGTCAGGCATCGTCTCCTTTGGAGGCACTGATCTCCGCGTACCTCTGGAGTTTTCAGAGGATGTGAGGCCTCCGGTCGCGATGAGGTGGGGAACTAGGTCTTTCTCTGTGGTCTCCACAGGTGATTCAGACATCCTTTCGTCTTGGGAGATGCAAGACGAGCCTGCATTCAAGTCACTGCAGGGATATCCGGCCTTATTTCGAGTTAGGGCATCGCAGTGTCCATTCCACTTGAGGCCACAATCTCAGGGTCCCTCTCACATACCTAGAGCTGAGAGAAGCCTCCTCTTGAGGTGCTTGTGGTAAGGTGGTATTCCTCTGGAGTCGAAGCCAGGGACTAACCTCTCATCTCGAGTTGACTTTTGGTCCACGGAGCTCTTTCGTGTTGCTACAGTGACCTCAGGATCCCTCTAGCCTTGAAACAGTGTTCTTGGGGTTTCTCTGGAGTGCCATCAAGGAAATCAAGGCTCCTTTCATGTTTGATGTGCAATACGGAATTGCTTTGAATGCAGTGCAGGGGAATCGGGCCTCATCTCCCGGTGAGGGGGAATTCTCATGGTTTTTCTCGAGTTGTGGCGGGAACCTGGGGTATATTCTCGAGTTACGACGGGAATGGCCCTTCCACACACGTGTTTGTTCCGTGACGTCAGGACTCCTGCCTAGTTGCGAAGGACAACTCGGGATTCTCCTCGAGGCTTGGCAGGGCAATTGGGACGCCTCTCCATCTGGGGCTGGAGACGAAGGGTCCCTTTCCACGTGCCACAGGAATCCTGGGACTCCTATCAAGTTTCACGAGGAGTCAGGCATCGTCTCCTTTGGAGGCACTGATCTCCGCGTACCTCTGGAGTTTTCAAAGGATGTGAAGCCTCCGGTCGCGATGAGGTGGGGAACTAGGTCTTTCTCTGTGGTCTCCACAGGTGATTCAGACATCCTTTCGTCTTGGGAGATGCAAGACGAGCCTGCATTCAAGTCACTGCAGGGATATTCGGCCTTATTTCGAGTCAGGGCATCGCGGTGTCCATTCCACTTGAGGCCGCAAACTCAGGGTCCCTCTCACATACCTAGAGCTGAGAGAAGCCTCCTCTTGAGGTGCTTGTGGTAAGGTGATTTCCTCTGGAGTCGAAGCCAGGGACTAACCTCTCATCTCGAGTTGATTTTTGGTCCACGGAGGTCTTTCGTGTAGCTACACTGACCTCAGGATCCCTCTAGCATTGAAACAGTGTTCTTGAGGTTTCTCTGGAGTGCCATCAAGGAAATCAAGGCTCCTTTCATGTGTGATGTGCAACACGGAATTGCTCTGCACGTACTGCAGGGGAATCGGGCCTCATCTCGCGGCGAGGGGAACGTCTCACGGTTTTTCTCGAGTTGCGGCGGGAACCTGGGGTACATTCTCGAGTTATGATGGGGATGGCCCTTCCACCCAAGTGTTTGTTCAGCGACGTCAGGACTCCTGCCTAGTTGGGAGGAACAACTCGGGATTCTCCTCGAGGCTTGGCAGGGCAATTGGGATGCCTATCCAGCTGAGGCGGGAAACCAAGTGTCCCTTTCCAAGTGCCACAGGAATCCTGGGACTCCTATCAAGTTTCACGAGGAGTCAGGCATCGTCTCCTTTGGAGGCACTGATCTCCGCGTACCTCTGGGGTTTTCAAAGGATGTGAGGCCTCCGGTCGCGATGAGGTGGGGAACTAGCTCTTTCTCAGTGGTCTTCACAGGGGATTCAGACATCCTTTCGTTTTGGGAGATGCAAGACGAGCCTGCATTCAAGTCACTGCAGGGATATCCGGCCTTATTTCGCGTCAGTGCATCGCGGTGTCCATTCCACTTGAGGCCGCAAACTCAGCGTCCCTCTCACATACCAAGAGCTGAGGGAAGCCTCCTCTTAAGGTGCCTGTGGTAAGGTGGTATTCCTCTGGAGTCGAAGCCAGGGACTAACCTCTCATCTCGAGTTGATTTTTGGTCCACGGAGCTCTTTCGTGTGGCTACAGTGACCTCAGGATCCCTCTAGCCTTGAAACAGTGTTCTTGTGGTTTATCTGGAGTGCCATCAAGGAAATCAAGGCTCCTTTCATGTTCGATGTGCAACACGGAATTGCTCTGCACGCAGTGCAGGGGAATCGGGCCTCATCTCGCGGCGAGGGGGAATTCTCATTGTTTTTCTCGAGTTGCGGCGGGAACCTAGGGTATATTTTCGAGTTACGACGGGGATGGCCCTTCCACACACGTGTTTGTTCAGCGACGGCAGGACTCCTGCCTAGTTGCGAGGGACAACTCGGGATTCTCCTCGAGGCTTGGCAGGGCAATTGGGACGCCTCTCCAGCTGCCGCGGGAGACCAAGGGTCCCTTTCCACGTGCCACAGGAATCCTGGTACTCCTAAGAAGTTTCACGAGGAGTCAGGCATCGTCTCCCTTGGAGGCACTGATCTCCGCATACGTCTGGAGTTTTCAAAGGATGTGAGGCCTCCGGTCGCGATGAGGTGGGGAACTAGGTCTTTCTCTGTGGTCTCCTTAGGGGATTCAGACATCCTTTTGTCTTGGGAGATGCAAGACGAGCCTGCATTCAAGTCACTGCAGGAATATCCGGCCTTATTTCGCGTCAGGGCATCGCAGTGTCCATTCCACTTGAGGCCGCAATCTCAGGGTCCCTCTCACATACCTAGAGCTGAGAGAAGCCTCCTCGTGAGGTGCTTGTGGTAAGGTGGAATTCCTCTGGAGTCGAAGCCAGGGACTAACCTCTCATCTCGAGTTGACTTTTGGTCCACGGAGCTCTTTCATGTTGCTACAGTGACCTCAGGATTCCTCTAGCCTTGAAACACTGCTCTTGGGGTTTCTCTGGAGTACCATCAAGGAAATCAAGGCTCCTTTCATGTTTGATGTGCAACACGGAATTGCTCTGCACGCACTGCAGGGGAATCGGGCCTCATTTCAAGGCGAGGGGGAAGTCTCATGGTTTTTCTTGAGTTGCGGCGGGAACCTGGGATATATTCTCGAGTTACGACGGGGATGGCCCTTCCTCACACGTGTTTGTTCAACGACGTCAGGACTCCTGCCTAGTTGCGAGGGACAACTCGGGATTCTCCTCAAGGCTTGGGAGGGCAATTGGGACGCCTCTCCAGCTGAGGCGGGAGACCAAGGGTCCCTTTCCAGGTGCCACAGGAATCCTGGGACTCCTATCAAGTTTCACGAGGAGTCAGGTATCATCTCCTGTGGAGGCAATGATCTCCGCCTACCTCTGGAGTTTTCAAAGGATGTGAGGATTCCGGTCACGATGAGGTGGGGAACTAGGTCTTTCTCTGTGGTCTCCACAGGGGATTCAGACATCCTTTCATCTTGGGAGATGCAAGACGAGCCTGCATTCAAGTCACTGCAGGGATATCCGGCCTTATTTCGAGTCAGGGCATCGCGGTGTCCATTCCACTTGAGGCCGCAAACTCAGGGTACCTCTCACATACCTAGAGCTGAGAGAAGCCTCCTCCTGAGGTGCTTGTGGTAAGGTGGTATTCCTGTGGAGTCGAAGCCAGGGACTAACCTCTCATCTCGAGTTGATTTTTGGTCCACGGAGCTCTTTCGTGTTGCGACAGTAACCTCAGAATCCCTCTAGCCTTGAAACAGTGTTCTTGGGGTTTCTCTGGAGTGCCATCAAGGAAATCAAGGCTCCTTTCATGTGTGATTTGCAACACGGAATTGCTCTGCACGCAGTGCAGGGGAATCGGGCCTCATCTCGCGGCGAGGGGGAAGTCTCATGGTTTTTCTCGAGTTGCGGCGGGAACCTGGGGTATATTCTCGAGTTACGACGGGGATGGGCCTTCCACACACGTGTTTGTTCAGCGACGTCAGGACTCCTGCCTAGTTGCGAGGGACAACTCGGGATTCTCCTCGAGGCTTGTCAGGGCAATTGGGACGCCTCTCCAGCTGAGGCGGGAGACCAAGGGTCCCTTTCCACGTGCCACAGGAATCCTGGGACACCTATCAAGTTTCACGAGGAGTCAGGCATCGTCTCCTTTGGAGGCACTGATCTCCGCGTACCTCTGGAGTTTTCAAAGGATGTGAGGCCTCCGGTCGCCATGAAGTGGGGAACTAGGTCTTTCTCTGTTGTCTCCACAGGGGATTCAGACACCCTTTCATCTTGGGAGATGCCAGACGAGCCTGCATTCAAGTCACTGCAGGGATATCCGGCCTTATTTCGAGTCAGGGCATCGCGGTGTCCATTCCACTTGAGGCCGCAAACTCAGGGTCCCTCTCACATACCTAGAGCTGAGAGAAGCCTCCTCTTGAGGTGCTTGTGGTAAGGTGGTTTCCTCTGGAATCGAAGCCAGGGACTAACCTCTCATCTCGAGTTGATTTTTGGTCCACGGAGCTCTTTCGTGTAGCTGCAGTGACCTCAGAATCCCTCTAGCCTTGAAACAGTGTTCTTGGGGTTTCTCTGGAGTGCCATCAAGCAAATCAAGGCTCCTTTCATGTGTGATGTGCAGCACGGAATTGCTCTGCACACACTGCAGGGGAATCTGGCCTCATCTCGCGGCGAGGGGGACATCTCATGGTTTTTCTCGAGTTGCGGCGGGAACCTGGGGTATATTCTCGAGTTACGACGGGAATGTCCCTTCCAAACACGTGTTTGTTCAGCGACGGCAGGACTTCTGCCTAGTTGCGAGGGAAAACTCGGGATTCTCCTCGAGGCTTGGCAGGGCAATTGGGACGCCTCTCCAGTTGCCGCGGGAGACCAAGGGTCCCTTTCCAAGAGCCACAGGAATCCTGGTACTCCTAAGAAGTTTCACGAGGAGTCAGGCATCGTCTCCCTTGGAGGAACTGATCTCCGCATACGTCTGGAGTTTTCAAAGGATGTGAGGCCTCCGGTCGCGATGAGGTGGGGAACTAGGTCTTTCTCTGTGGTCTCCACAGGGGATTCAGACATCCTTTTGTCTTGGGAGATGCAAGACGAGCCTGCATTCAAGTCACTGCAGGGATATCCGGCCTTATTTCGCGTCAGGGCATCGCAGTGTCCATTCCACTTGAGGCCGCAATCTCAGGGTCCCTCTCACATACCTAGAGCTGAGAGAAGCCTCCTCTTGAGGTGCTTGTGGTAAGGTGGTATTCCTCTGGAGTCGAAGCCAGGGACTAACCTCTCATCTCGAGTTGATTTTTGGTCCACGGAGCTCTTTCTTGTTGCTACAGTGACCTCAGGATCCCTCTAGTCTTGAAACAGTGTTCTTGGGGTTTCTCTGGAGTGCCATCAAGGAAATCAAGGCTCCTTTCATGTGTGATGTGCAACACGGAATTCCTCTGCACGCAGTGCAGGGGAATCGGGCCTCATCTCGCTGCGAGGGGGAAGTCTCATGGTTTTTCTCGAGTTGCGGCGGGAACCTGGGGTATATTCTCGAGTTACGACGGGGATGGCCCTTCCACCCACGTGTTTGTTCAGCGACGTCAGGACTCCTGCCTAGTTGCGAGTGACAACTTGCGATTCTCCTCGAGGCTTGGCAGGGCAATTGGGATGCCTCTCCAGCTGAGGCGGGAGACCAAGGGTCCCTTTCCACGTGCCACAGGAATCCTGGGACTCCTATCAAGTTTCACGAGGAGTCAGGCATCGTCTCCTTTGGAGGCACTGATCTCCGCGTACCTCTGGAGTTTTCAAAGGATGTGAGGCCTCCGGTCGCGATGAGGTGGGGAACTAGGTCTTTCTCTGTGGTCTCCACATGGGATTCAGACATCCTTTCGCCTTAGGAGATGCAAGACGAGCCTGCATTCAAGTCACTGCAGGGATATCCGGCCTTATTTCGAGTCAGGGCATCGCGGTGTCCATTCCACTTGAGGCCGCAAAATCAGGGTCCCTCTCACATACCTAGAGCTGAGAGAAGCCTCCTCTTGAGGTGCTTGTGGTAAGGTGATTTCCTCTGGAGTCGAAGCCAGGGACTAACCTCTCATCTCGAGTTGATTTTTGGTCCACGGAGGTCTTTCGTGTAGCTACACTGACCTCAGGATCCCTCTAGCCTTGAAACAGTGTTCTTGGGGTTTCTCTGGAGTGCCATCAAGGAAATCAAGGCTCCTTTCATGTGTGATGTGCAACACGGAATTGCTCTGCACGCAGTGCAGGGGAATCGGGCCTCATCTCGCGGCGAGGGGGAAGTCTCATGGTTTTTCTCGAGTTGCGGCGGGAACCTGGGGTATCATCTCGAGTTACGACGGGGATGGTCCTTCCACCCACGTGTTTGTTCAGCGACGTCAGGACTCCTGCCTAGTTGCGAGGGACAACTCGGGATTCTCCTCGAGGCTTGGCAGGGCAATTGGGACGCCTCTCCAGCTGAGGCGGTAGACCAAGGGTCCCTTTCCACGAGCCACAGGAATCCTGGGACTCTTATCAAATTTCACGAGGAGTCAGGCATCGTCTCCTTTGGAGGCACTGATCTCCGCGTACCTCTGGAGTTTTCAAAGGATGTGAGGCCTCCGGTCGCCATGAAGTGGGGAACTAGGTCTTTCTCTGTGGTCTCCACAGGGGATTCAGACATCCTTTCATCTTGGGAGATGCAAGACGAGCCTGCATTCAAGTCACTGCATGGATATCCGGCCTTATTTCGCGTCAGGGCATCGCAGTGTCCATTCCACTTGAGGCCGCAAACTCAGGGTCCCTCTCACATACCTAGAGCTGAGAGAAGCCTCCTCTTGAGGTGCTTGTGGTAAGGTGGTATTCCTCTGGAGTCGAAGCCAGGAACTAACCTCTCATCTCGAGTTGATTTTTGGTACACGGAGCTCTTTCGTGTTGCTACAGTGACCTCAGGATCCCTCTAGCCTTGAAACAGTGTTCTTGGGGTTTCTCTGGAGTGCCATCAAGGAAATCAAGGCTTCTTTCATGTGTGATGTGCACACGGAATTGCTCTGCATGCAGTGCAGGGGAATCGGGCCTCATCTCACGGCGAGGGGGAAGTCTCATGGTTTTTCTCGAGTTGCGGCGAGAACCTGGGGTATATTCTCGAGTTACGACGGGGGTGACCGCTCCACCCTTGTGTTTATTCAGAGACGTCAGGACTCCTTCCTAGTTGCGAAGGACAAGTCGGGATTCTCCTCGAGGCTTGGCAGGGCAATTGGAACGCCTCTCCAGCTGAGGCGGGAGACCAAGTGTCCCTTTTCACGTGCCACAGGAATCCTGGGACTCCTATCAAGTTTCACGAGGAGTTAGGCATCGTCTCCTTTGGAGGCACTGATCTCCGCATACCTCTGGAGTTTTCAAAGAATGTGAGGCCTCCAGTCGCGATGAGGTGGGGAACTAGGTCTTTCTCTGTGGTCTCCACAGAGAATTCAGACATCCTTTCGTCTTGGGAGATGCAAGACGAGCCTGCATTCAAGTCACTGCAGGGATATCCGGCCTTATTTCGAGTCAGCGCATCGCGGTGTCCATTCCACTTGAGGCCGCAAACTCAGGGTACCTCTCACATACCTAGAGCTGAGAGAAGCCTCCTCCTGAGGTGCTTGTGGTAAGGTGGTATTCCTCTGGAGTCGAAGCCAGGGACTAACCTCTCATCTCGAGTTGATTTTTGGTCCACGGAGCTCTTTCGTGTTGCGACAGTAACCTCAGAATCCCTCTAGCCTTGAAACAGTGTTCTTGGGGTTTCTCTGGAGTGCCATCAAGGAAATCAAGGCTCCTTTCATGTGTGATGTGCAACACGGAATTGCTCTGCACGCAGTGCAGGGGAATCGGGCCTCATCTCGCGGCGAGGGGGAAGTCTCATGGTTTTTCTCGAGTTGCGGCGGGAACCTGGGATATATTCTCGAGTTACGACGGGGATGGGCCTTCCACACACGTGTTTGTTCAGCGACGTCAGGACTCCTGCCTAGTTGCAAGGGACAACTTGCGATTCTCCTCGAGGCTTGGCAGGGCAATTGGGATGCCTCTCCAGCTGAGGCGGGAGACCAAGGGTCCCTTTCCACGTGCCACAGGAATCCTGGAACTCCTATCAAGTTTCACGAGGAGTCAGGCATCGTCTCCTTTGGAGGCACTGATCTCCGCGTACCTCTGGAGTTTTCAGAGGATGTGAGGCCTCCGGTCGCGATGAGGTGGGGAACTAGGTCTTTCTCTCTGGTCTCCACAGGGGATTCAGACATCCGTTCGTTTTGGGAGATGAAAGACGAGCCTGCATTCAAGTCACTGCAGGGATATCCGGCCTTATTTCGAGTCAGGGCATCGCGGTGTCCATTCCACTTGAGGCCGCAAACTCAGGGTCCCTCTCACATACCTAGAGCTGAGAGAAGCCTCCTCTTGAGGTGCTTGTGGTAAGGTGATTTCCTCTGGAGTCGAAGCCAGGGACTAACCTCTCATCTCGAGTTGATTTTTGGTCCACGGAGGTCTTTCGTGTAGCTACACTGACCTCAGGATCCCTCTAGCCTTGAAACAGTGTTCTTGGGGTTTCTCTGGAGTGCCATCAAGGAAATCAAGGCTCCTTTCATGTGTGATGTGCAACACGGAATTGCTCTGCACGCAGTGCAGGGGAATCGGGCCTCATCTCGCGGCGAGGGGGAAGTCTCATGGTTTTTCTCGAGTTGCGGCGGGAACCTGGGGTATCATCTCGAGTTACGACGGGGATGGTCCTTCCACCCACGTGTTTGTTCAGCGACGTCAGGACTCCTGCCTAGTTGCGAGGGACAACTCGGGATTCTCCTCGAGGCTTGGCAGGGCAATTGGGACGCCTCTCCAGCTGAGGCGGGAGACCAAGGGTCCCTTTCCACGAGCCACAGGAATCCTGGGACTCCTATCAAATTTCACGAGGAGTCAGGCATCGTCTCCTTTGGAGGCACTGATCTCCGCGTACCTCTGGAGTTTTCAAAGGATGTGAGGCCTCCGGTCGCCATGAAGTGGGGAACTAGGTCTTTCTCTGTGGTCTCCACAGGGGATTCAGACATCCTTTCATCTTGGGAGATGCAAGACGAGCCTGCATTCAAGTCACTGCATGGATATCCGGCCTTATTTCGCGTCAGGGCATCGCAGTGTCCATTCCACTTGAGGCCGCAAACTCAGGGTCCCTCTCACATACCTAGAGCTGAGAGAAGCCTCCTCTTGAGGTGCTTGTGGTAAGGTGGTATTCCTCTGGAGTCGAAGCCAGGAACTAACCTCTCATCTCGAGTTGATTTTTGGTACACGGAGCTCTTTCGTGTTGCTACAGTGACCTCAGGATCCCTCTAGCCTTGAAACAGTGTTCTTGGGGTTTCTCTGGAGTGCCATCAAGGAAATCAAGGCTTCTTTCATGTGTGATGTGCACACGGAATTGCTCTGCATGCAGTGCAGGGGAATTGGGCCTCATCTCACGGCGAGGGGGAAGTCTCATGGTTTTTCTCGAGTTGCGGCGAGAACCTGGGGTATATTCTCGAGTTACGACGGGGGTGACCGCTCCACCCTTGTGTTTATTCAGAGACGTCAGGACTCCTTCCTAGTTGCGAAGGACAAGTCGGGATTCTCCTCGAGGCTTGGCAGGGCAATTGGAACGCCTCTCCAGCTGAGGCGGGAGACCAAGTGTCCCTTTTCACGTGCCACAGGAATCCTGGGACTCCTATCAAGTTTCACGAGGAGTTAGGCATCGTCTCCTTTGGAGGCACTGATCTCCGCATACCTCTGGAGTTTTCAAAGAATGTGAGGCCTCCGGTCGCGATGAGGTGGGGAACTAGGTCTTTCTCTGTGGTCTCCACAGAGAATTCAGACATCCTTTCGTCTTGGGAGATGCAAGACGAGCCTGCATTCAAGTCACTGCAGGGATATCCGGCCTTATTTCGAGTCAGGGCATCGCGGTGTTCATTCCACTTGAGGCCGCAAACTCAGGGTACCTCTCACATACCTAGAGCTGAGAGAAGCCTCCTCCTGAGGTGCTTGTGGTAAGTTGGTTTCCTCTGGAGTCGAAGCCAGGGACTAACCTCTCATCTCGAGTTGATTTTTGGTCCACGGAGCTCTTTCGTGTAGCTGCCGTGACCTCAGAATCCCTCTAGCCTTGAAACAGTGTTCTTGGGGTTTCTCTGGAGTGCCATCAAGCAAATCAAGGCTCCTTTCATGTGTGATGTGCAGCACGGAATTGCTCTGCACACACTGCAGGGGAATGTGGCCTCATCTCGCGGCGAGGGGGACGTCTCATGGTTTTTCTCGAGTTGCGGCGGGAACCTGGGGTATATTCTCGAGTTAGGCCGGGGATGGCCCTTCCACCCACGTGTTTGTTCAGCGACGTCAGTACTCCTGCCTAGTTGCGAGGGACAACTCGGGATTCTCCTCGAGGCTTGGCAGGGCAATTGGGATGCCTCTCCAGCTGAGGCGGGAGACCAAGGGTCCCTTTCCACATGCCACAGGAATCCTGGGACTCCTATCAAGTTTCACGAGGCGTCAGGCATCGTCTCCTTTGGAGGCACTGATCTCCGCGTACCTCTGGAGTTTTCAAAGGATGTGAGGCCTCCGGTCGCGATGAGGTGGGAAACTAGCTCTTTCTCTGTGGTCTTCACAGGGGATTCAGACATCCTTTCGTCTTGGGAGATGCAAGACGAGCCTGCATTCAAGTCACTGCAGGGATATCCGGCCTTATTTCGCGTCAGGGCATCGCGGTGTCCATTCCACATGAGGCCGCAAACTCAGCATCCCTCTCACATACCTAGAGCTGAGAGAAGCCTCCTCTTGAGGTGCCTGTGGTAAGGTGGTATTCCTCTGGATTCGAAGCCAGGGACTAACCTCTCATCTCGAGTTGATTTTTGGTCCACGGAGCTCTTTCGTGTGGCTACAGTGACCTCAGGATCCCTCTAGCCTTGAAACAGTGTTCTTGTGGTTTATCTGGAGTGCCATCAAGGAAATCAAGGCTCCTTTCATGTTTGATGTGCAACACGGAATTCCTCTGCACGCAGTGCAGGGAAATCGGGCCTCATCTCGCGGCGAGGGGGAAGTCTCATTGTTTTTCTCGAGTTGCGGCGGGAACCTGGGGTATATTCTCGAGTTACGACGGAAATGTCCCTTCCAAACACGTGTTTGTTCAGCGACGGCAGGACTTCTGCCTAGTTGCGAGGGAAAACTCGGGATTCTCCTCGAAGCTTGGCAGGGCAATTGGGACGCCTCTCCAGTTGCCGCGGGAGACCAAGGGTCCCTTTCCAAGAGCCACAGGAATCCTGGTACTCCTAAGAAGTTTCACGAGGAGTCAGGCATCGTCTCCCTTGGAGGCACTGGTCTCCGCATACGTCTGGAGTTTTCAAAGGATGTGAGGCCTCCGGTCGCGATGAGGTGGGGAACTAGGTCTTTCTCTGTGGTCTCCACAGGGGATTCAGATATCCTTTCGTCTTGGGAGATGCAAGACGAGCCTGCATTTAAGTCACTGCAGGGATATCCGGCCTTATTTCGAGTCAGGGCGTCGCGATGTCCATTTGACTTGAGGCCACAAACTCAGGGTCCCTCTCACAGAGCTAGAGCTGAGAGAAGCCTCCTCTTGAGGTGCTTGTGGTAAGGTGGTATTCCTCTGGAGTCCAAGCCAGGGACTACCCTCTCATCTCGAGTTGATTTTTGGTCCACGGAGCTCTTTCGTGTTGCTACAGTGACCTCAGGATCCCTCTAGCCTTGAAACAGTGTTCTTGGGGTTTCTCTGGAGTGCCATCAAGGAAATCAAGGCTTCTTTCATGTGTGATGTGCAACACGGAATTGCTCTGCATGCAGTGCAGGGGAATCGGGCCTCATCTCACGGCGAGGGGTGAGTCTCATGGTTTTTCTCGAGTTGCGGCGAGAACCTGGGGTATATTCTCGAGTTACGACGTGGATGGTCACTCCACCTTTGTGTTTATTCAGAGACGTCAGGACTCCTTCCTAGTTGCGAGGGACAAGTCGGGATTCTCCTCGAGGCTTCGCAGGGCACCTGGAACGCCTCTCCAGCTGAGGCGGGAGACCAAGGGTCCCTTTTCACGTGCCACAGGAATCCTGGGACACCTATCAAGTTTCACGAGGAGTCAGGCATCGTCTCCTTTGGAGGCACTGATCTCCGCGTACCTCTGGAGTTTTCAAAGGATGTGAGGCCTCCGGTCGCCATGAAGTGGGGAACTAGGTCTTTCTCTGTTGTCTCCAAAGGGGATTCAGACACCCTTTCATCTTGGGAGATGCCAGACGAGCCTGCATTCCAGTCACTGCAGGGATATCCGGCCTTATTTCGCGTCAGGGCATCGCGATGTCCATTCCACTTGAGGCCGCAAACTCAGGGTCCCTCTCACATACCTAGAGCTGAGAGAAGCCTCCTCTTGAGGTGCTTGTGGTAAGGTGGTATTCCTCTGGAGTCGAAGCCAGGGACGAACCTCTCTTCTAGAGTTGATTTGTGGTCCATGGAGCTCTTTCGTGTTACTACAGTGTCCTCAGGATCCCTCTAGCCTTGAAACAGTGTTCTTGGGGTTTCTCTGGAGTGCCATCAAGGAAATCAAGGCTCCTTTCATGTGTGATGTGCAACACGGAATTGCTCTGCACGCAGTGCAGGGGAATCAGGCCTCATTTCGCAGCGAGGGGGAAGTCTCATGGTTTATCTCGAGTTGCGGCGGGAACCTGGGGTATATTCTCGCGTTACAACGGGGATGGCCCTTCCACACACGTGTTTGTTCAGCGACGTCAGGACTCCTGCCTAGTTGCGAGGGACAACTCGGGATTCTCCTCGAGGCTTGGCAGGGCAATTGGGACGCCTCTCCAGCTGTGGCGGAAGACCAAGGGTCCCTTTCCACGTGCCACAGGAATCCTGGGACTCCTATCAAGTTTCACGAGGAGTCAGGCATCGTCTCCTTTGGAGGCACTGCTCTCCGCGTCCCTCTGGAGTTTTCAAAGGATGTGAGGCCTCCGGTCGCGATGAGGTGGGGAACTAGGTCTTTCTCTGTGGTCTCCACAGGTGATTCAGACATCCTTTCGTCTTGGGAGATGCAAGACGAGCCTGCATTCAAGTCACTGCAGGGATATCCAGCCTTATTTAGAGTCAGGGCATCGCGGTGTCCATTCCACTTGAGGCCGCAAATTCAGGGTCCCTCTCACATACCTAGAGCTGAGAGAAGACTCCTCTTGAGGTGCTTGTGATAAGGTGGTATTCCTCTGGAGTCGAAGCCAGGGACTAACCTCTCATCTCGAGTTGATTTTTGGTCCCCGGAGCACTTTCGTGTTGCTACAGTGACCTCAGGATCCCTCTAGCCTGAAAACAGTGTTCTTGGGGTTTCTCTGGAGTGCCATCAAGGAAATCAAGGCTCCTTTCATGTGTGATGTGCAACACGGAATTGCTCTGCACGCAGTGCAGGGGAATCAGGCCTCATTTCGCGGCGAGGGGGAAGTCTCATGGTTTATCTCGAGTTGCGGCGGGAACCTGGGGTATATTCTCGCGTTACAACGGGGATGGCCCTTCTACACACGTGTTTGTTCAGCGATGGCAGGACTCCTGCCTAGCTGCGAGGGACAATTCGAGATTCTCCTCGAGGCTTGGCAGGGCAATTGGGACGCCTCTCCAGCTGAGGCGGGAGACCAAGGGTCCCTTTCCACGTGCCACAGGAATCCTGGGACTCCTATCAAGTTTCACGAGGAGTCAGGCATCGTCTCCTTTGGAGGCACTGATCTCCGCGTACCTCTGGAGTTTTCAAAGGATGTGAGGCCTCCGGTCGCCATGAGGTGGGGAACTAGGTCTTTCTCTGTGGTCTCCACAGTGGATTCAGACATCCTTTCGTCTGGGAGATGCAAGACGAGCCTGCATTCAAGTCACTGCAGGGATAACAGGCCTTATTTCGAGTCAGGGCATCACGGTGTCCATTTCACTTGAGGCCGCAAACTCAGGGTCCCTCTCACATACCTAGAGCTGAGAGAAGCCTTCTCTTGAGGTGCTTGTGGTAAGGTGGTATTCCTCTGGAGTCGAAGCCTGGGACTAACCTCTCATCTCGAGTTGATTTTTCGTCCACGGAGCTCTTTTGTGTTGCTACAGTGACCTCAGGATCCCTCTAGCCTTGAAACTGTGTCCTTGGGGTTTCTCTGGAGTGCCATCAAGGAAATCAAGGCTCCTTTCCTGTGTGATGTGCAACACGGCATTGCTCTGCACGCAGTGCAGGGGAATCGGGCCTCATCTCGCGGCGAGGGGGAAGTCTCATGGTTTTTCTCGAGTTGTGGCGGGAACCTGGGGTATATTCTCGAGTTACGACGGGGAAGGTCCTTCCACACACGTGTTTGTTCAGCGACGTCAGGACTCCTGCCTAGTTGCGAGGGACAACTCGGGATTCTCCTCGAGGCTTGGCAGGGCAATTGGGACGCCTCTCCAGCTGAGGCGGGAGACCAAGGGTCCCTTTCCACGTGCCACAGGAATCCTGGGACTCCTATCAAGTTTCACGAGGAGTCAGGCATCGTCTCCTTTGGAGGCACTGATCTCCGTGTACCTCTGGAGTTTGCAAAGGATGTGAGGCCTCCGGTCGCCATGAAGTGGGGAACTAGGTCTTTCTCTGTGGTCTCCACAGGGGATTCAGACATTCTTTCATCTTGGGAGATGCAAGACGAGCCTGCATTCAAGTCACTGCAGGGATATCCGACCTTATTTCGAGTAAGTGCATCGCGGTGTCCATTCCACTTGAGGCCACAAACTCAGGGTCCCTCTCACATAGCTAGAGCTGAGAGAAGCCTCCTCTTGAGGTGCTTGTGGTAAGGCGGTATTCCTCTGGAGTCGAAGCCAGGGACTAACCTCTCATCTCGAGTTGATTTTTGGTCCACGGAGCTCTTTCGTGTGGCTACTGTGACCTCAGGATCCCTCTAGCCTTGAAACAGTGTTCTTTTGGTTTCTCTGGAGTACCATCAAAGAAATCAAGGCTCCTTTCATGTTTGATGTGCAATACGGAATTGCTTTGAATGCAGTGCAGGGGAAGCGGGCCTCTTCTTGCGGCGAGGGGGAAGTCTCATGGTTTTTCTCGAGTTGCGGCGGGAACCTGGGGTATATTCTCGAGTTACGACGGGTATGGCCCTTCCACCCACGTGTTTGTTCAGCGACGGCAGGACTCCTGCCTAATTGCGAGGGACAACTCGGGATTCTCCTCGAGGCTTGGCAGGGCAATTGGGACGCCTCTCCAGCTGCGGCGGGAGACCGAGGGTCCCTTTCCACATGCCACAGGAATCCTGGGACTCCTATCACGTTTCACGAGGAGTCAGGCATCGTCTTCTTTGGAGGCACTGATCTCCGCGTACCTCTGGAGTTTTCAAAGGATGTGAGGCCTCCGGTCGCGATGAGGTGGGGAACTAGGTGTTTCTCTGTGGTCTTCACAGGGGATTCAGACATCCTTTCTTCTTGCGAGATGCAAGACGAGCCTGCATTCAAGTCACTGCAGGGATATCCGGCCTTATTTCGCGTCAGGGCATCGCGGTGTCCATTCCACTTGAGGCCGCAAACTCAGGGTCCCTCTCACATAGCTAGAGCTGAGAGAAGCCTCCTCTTGAGGTGCTTGTGGTAAGGTGGTTTCCTCTGGAGTCGAAGCCAGGGACTAACCTCTCATCTCGAGTTGATTTTTGGTCCACGGAGCTCTTTCGTGTAGCTGCCGTGACCTCAGAATCCCTCTAGCCTTGAAACAGTGTTCTTGGGGTTTCTCTGGAGTGCCATCAAGCAAATCAAGGCTCCTTTCATGTGTGATGTGCAGCACGGAATTGCTCTGCACGCACTGCAGGGGAATCTGGCCTCATCTCGCGGCGAGGGGGACGTCTCATGGTTTTTCTCGAGTTGCGGCGGGAACCTGGGGTATATTCTCGAGTTATGACGGGGATGGCCCTTCCACACACGTGTTTGTTCGGCGACGTCAGGACTCCTGCCTAGTTGCGAGGGACAACTCGGGATTCTCCTCGAGGCTTGGCAGGGCAATTGGGATGCCTCTCCAGCTGAGGCGGGAGACCAAGGGTCCCTTTCCACGTGCCACAGGAATCCTGGGACTCCTATCAAGTTTCACGAGGAGTCAGGCATCGTCTCCTTTGGAGGCACTGATCTCCGCGTACCTCTGGAGTTTTCAAAGGATGTGAGGCCTCCGGTCGCCATGAGGTGGGGAACTAGCTCTTTCTCTGTGGTCTTCACAGGGGATTCAGACATCCTTTCATCTTGGGACTTGCAAGACGAGCCAGCATTCAAGTCACTGCAGGGATATCCGGCCTTATTTCGTGTCAGGGCATCGCGGTGTCCATTCCACTTGAGGCCGCAAACTCAGCGTCCCTCTCACATACCTAGAGCTGAGAGAAGCCTCCTCTTGAGGTGCTTGTGGTAAGGTGGTATTCCTCTGGAGTCGAAGCCAGGGACTAACCTCTCATCTCGTGTTGATTTTTGGTCCACGGAGCTCTTTCGTGTTGCTACAGTGACCTCAGGATCCCTCTAGCCTTGAAACAGTGTTCTTGGGGTTTCTCTGGAGTGCCATCAAGGAAATCAAGGCTCCTTTCATGTGTGATGTGCAACACGGAATTGCTCTGCACGCAGTACAGGGGAATCTGGCCTCATATCGCGGCGAGGGGGAAGTCTCATGGTTTTTCTTGAGTTGCGGCGGGAACCTGGGGTATATTCTCGAGTTATGACGGGGATGGCCCTTCCACCCACGTGTTTGTTCAGCGACGGCAGGACTCCTGCCTAGTTGCGAGGGACAACTCGGGATTCTCCTCGAGGCTTGGCAGGGCAATTAGGACGCCTCTCCAGCTTAGGCGGGAGACCAAGGGTCCCTTTCCACGTGCCACAGGAATCCTGGGACTCCTATCAAGTTTCACGAGGAGTCAGGCATCGTCTCCTTTGGAGGCACTGATCTCCGCGTACCTCTGGAGTTTTCAAAGGATGTGAGGCCTCCGCTCGCGATGAAGTGGGGAACTAGGTCTTTCTCTGTGGTCTGCACAGGGGATTCAGACATGCTTTCGTCTTGGGAGATGCAAGACGAGCCTGCATTCAAGTCACTGCAGGAATATCCGGCCTTATTTCGAGCCAGGGCATCGCGGTGTCCATTCCACTTGAGGCCGCAAACTCAGGGTCCCACTCACATACCTAGCGATGAGAGAAGCCTCCTCTTGAGGTGCTTGTGGTAAGGTGGTATTCCTCTGGAGTCGAAGCCAGGGACTAACCTCTCATCTCGAGTTGATTTTTGGTCCACGGAGCTCTTTCGTGTTGCTACAGTGACCTCAGGATCCCTCTAGCCTTGAAACAGTGTTCTTGGGGTTTCTCTGGAGTACCATCAAGGAAATCAAGGCTCCTTTCATGTGTGATGTGCAACACGGAATTGCTCTGCTCGCAGTGACAGGGGAATCGGGCCTCATCTCGCGGCGAGGGGGAAGTCTCATGGTTTTTCTCGAGTTGCGGTGGGAACCTGGGGTATATTCTCAAGTTACGACGGGGATGGCCCTTCCACCCACGTGTTTGTTCAGCGACGTCAGGACTCCTGCCTAGTTGGGAGGGACAACTCGGGATTCTCCTCGAGGCTTGGCAGGGCAATTGGGACGCCTCTCCAGCTGAGGCGGGAGACCAAGGGTCCCTTTCCACGTGCGACAGTAATCCTGGGACTCCTATCAAGTTCACGAGGAGTCAGGCATCGTCTCCTTTGGAGGCACTGATCTCTGCGTACCTCTGGAGTTTTCAAATGATGTGAGGCCTCCGGTCGCCATGAGGTGGGGAACTAGGTCTTTCTCTGTGGTCTCCACAGGGGATTCAGACATCCTTTCGTCTTGGGAGATGCAAGACGAGCCTGCATTCAAGTCACTGCAGCGATATCCGGCCTTATTTCGCGTCAGGGCATCGCAGTGTCCATTCCACTTGAGGCCGCAAACTCAGGGTCCCTCTCACATACCTAGAGCTGAGAGAAGCCTCCTCTTTAGGTGCTTGTGGTAAGGTGGTATTCCTCTGCAGTCGAAGTTAGGGACTAACCTCTCATCTCGAGTTGATTTTTGGTCCACGGAGCTCTTTCGTGTTGCTACAGTGACCTCAGGATCCCTCTAGCCTTGAAACAGTGTTCTTGGGGTTTCTCTGGAGTGCCATCAAGGAAATCAAGGCTCCTTTCATGTGTGATGTGCAACACGGAATTGCTCTGCACGCAGTGCAGGGGAATCGGGCCTCATCTCGCGGCGAGGGGGAAGTCTCATAGTTTTTCTTGAGTTGCGGCGGGAACCTGGGGTATATTCTCGAGTTACGACGGGGATGGCCCATCCACCCACGTGTTTGTTCAGCGACGTCAGGACTCCTGCCTAGTTGCGAGGGACAACTCGGGATTCTCCTCGAGGCTTGGCAGGGCAATTGGGACGCCTCTCCAGCTGAGGCGGGAGACCAAGGGTCCCTTTCCAAGTGCCACAGGAATCCTGGGACTCCTATCAAGTTTCACGAGGAGTCAGGCATCGTCTCCTTTGGAGGCACTGATCTCCGCGTACCTCTGGAGTTTTCAAAGGATGTGAGGCCTCCGGTCGCCATGAGGTGGGGAACTAGGTCTTTCTCTGTGGTCTCCACAGGGGATTCAGACATCCTTTCATCTTGGGCGATGCAAGACGAGCCTGCATTCAAGTCACTGCAGGGATATCCGGCCTTATTTCGCGTCAGGGCATCGCGGTGTCCATTCCACTTGAGGCCGCAAACTCAGGGTCCCTCTCACATACCTAGAGCTGAGAGAAGCCTCCTCTTGAGGTGCTTGTGGTAAGGTGGTATTCCTCTGGAGTCGAAGCCAGGGACTAACCTCTCATCTCGAGTTGATTTGTGGTCCACGGAGCTCTTTCGTGTTGCTACAGTGACGTCAGGATCCCTCTAGCCTTGAAACAGTGTTCTTGGGGTTTCTCTGGAGTGCCATCAAGGAAATCAAGGCTTTTTTCATGTGTGATGTGCAAGACGGTATTGCTCTCCACGCAGTGACAGGGGAATCGGGCCTCATCTCGCGGCGAGGGGGAAGTCTCATGGTTTTTCTCGAGTTGCGGCGGGAACCTGGGGTATATTCTCGAGTTACGACGGGGATGGCCCTTCCACCCACGTGTTTGTTCAGCGACGTCAGGACTCCTGCCTAGTTGCGAGGGACAACTCGGGATTCTCCTCGAGGCTTGGCAGGGCAATTGGGACGCCTCTCCAGCTGAGGCGGGAGACCAAGTGTCCCTTTCCACGTGCCACAGGAATCCTGGGACTCCTATAAAGTTTCACGAGGAGTCAGGCATCGTCTCCTTTGGAGGCACTGATCTCCGCGTACCTCTGGAGTTTTCAAAGGATGTGAGGCCTCCGGTCGCGATGAGGTGGGGAACTAGGTCTTTCTCTGTGGTCTACACAGGGGATTCAGACATCCTTTCATCTTGGGAGATGCAAGACGAGCCTGCATTCAAGTCACTGCAGGGATATCCGGCCTTATTTCGAGTCAGGGCATCACGGTGTCCATTCCACTTGAGGCCGCAAACTCAGGGTCCCTCTCACATACCTAGAGCTGAGAGAAGCCTCCTCTTGAGGTACTTGTGGTTAGGTGGTATTCCTCTGGAGTCGAAGCCCGGAACTAACCTCTCATCTCGAGTTGATTTGTGGTCCACGGAGCTCTTTCTTGTTGCTACAGTGACCTCAGGATCCCTCTAGCCTTGAAACAGTGTTCTTGGCGTTTCCCTGGAGTGCCATCAAGGAAATCAAGGCTCCTTTCATGTGTGATGTGCAACACGGAATTGCTCTGCACGCAGTGCAGGGGAATCGGGCCTCATCTCGCGGCGAGGTGGAAGTCTCATGGTGTTTCTCGAGGTGCGGCAGGAACCTGGGGTATATTCTCGAGTTACGAATGGGATTGCCCTTCCACACACGTGTCTCTTCAGCGACGTCAGGACTCCTGCCTAGTTGCGAGGGACAACTCGGGATTCTCCTCGAGGCTTGGCAGGGCAATTGGGATGCCTCTCCAGCTGAGGCGGGAGACCAAGTGTCCCTTTCCACGTGCCACAGAAATCCTGGGAATCCTATAAAATTTCACGAGGAATCAGGCATCGTCTCCTTTGGAGACACTGATCTCCGCATACCTCTGGAGTTTTCAAAGGATGTGAGGGCTCCGGTCGCGATGAGGTGGGGAACTAGGTCTTTCTCTGTGGTCTCCACAGGGGATTCAGACATCCTTTCGTCTTGGGAGATGCAAGACGAGCCTGCATTCCAGTCACTGCAGGGATATCCGGCCTTATTTCGAGTCAGGGCTTCGCGGTGTCCATTCCACTTGAGGCCGCAAACTCAGGGTCCCTCTCACATAGCTAGAGCTGAGAGAAGCCTCCTCTTGAGGTGCTTGTGGTAAGGTGGTATTCCTCTGGAGTCGAAGCCAGGGACTAACCTCTCATCTCGAGTTGATTTTTGGTCCACGGAGCTCTTTCGTGTTGCTACAGTGACCTCAGGATCCCTCTAGCCTTGAAACAGTGTTCTTGGGGTTTCTCTGGAGTGCCATCAAGGAAATCAAGGCTCCTTTCATGTGTGATGTGCAACACGGAATTGCTCTGCACGCAGTGCAGGGGAATCGGGCCTCATCTCGCGGCGAGGGGGAAGTCTCATAGTTTTTCTCGAGTTGCGGCGGGAACCTGGGGTATATTCTCGAGTTACGACGGGGATGGCCCTTCCACCCACGTGTTTGTTCAGCGACGTCAGGACTCCTGCCTAGTTGCGAGGGACAACTCGGGATTCTCCTCGAGGCTTGGCAGGGCAATTGGGACGCCTCTCCAGCTGAGGCGGGAGACCAAGGGTCCCTTTCCACGTGCCACAGGAATCCTAGGACTCCTATCAAGTTTCACGAGGAGTCAGGCATCGTCTCCTTTGGAGGCACTGATCTCTGCGTACCTCTGGAGTTTTCAAAGGTTGTGAGGCCTCCGGTCGCGATGAGGTGGGGAACTAGGTCTTTCTCTGTGGTCTCCACAGGGGATTCAGACATCCTTTCGTCTTGGGAGATGCAAGACGAGCCTGCATTCAAGTCACTGCAGGGATATCCGGCCTTATTTCGAGCCAGGGCATCGCGGTGTCCATTCCACTTGAGGCCGCAAACTCAGGGTCCCTCTAACATACCTAGAGCTGAGAGAAGCCTCCTCTTGAGGTGCTTGTGGTAAGGTGGTAGTCCTCTGGATTCGAAGCCAGGGACTAACCTCTCAAATCGAGTTGATTTTTGGTCCACGGAGCTCTTTCGTGTTGCTACAGTGACCTCAGGATCCCTCTAGCCTTGAAACAGTGTTCTTGGGGTTTCTCTGGAGTGCCATCAAGGAAATCATGGCTCCTTTCACGTGTGATGTGCAACATGGAATTGCTCTGCACGCTGTGCAGGGGAATCAGGCCTCATCTCGCGGCGAGGGGGAAGTCTCATGGTTTTTCTCGAGTTGCGGCGGAAACCTGGGGTATATTCTCGAGTTACGACGGGGATGGCCCTTCCACCCACGTGTTTGTTCAGCGACGTCAGGACTCCTGCCTAGTTGCGAGGGACAACTCGGGATTCACCTCGAGGCTTGGCAGGGCAATTTAGACGCCTCTCCAGCTGAGGCGGGAGACCAAGGGTCCCTATCCACGTGCCACAGGAAACCTGGGACTTCTATCAAGTTTCACGATTAGTCAGGCATCTTCTCCTTTGGAGGCACTGATCTCCGCGTACCTCTGGAGTTTTCAAAGGATGTGAGGCCTCCGGTCGCCATGAGGTGGGAAACTAGGTCTTTCTCTCTGGTCTCCACAGGGGATTCAGACATTCTTTCATCTTGGGAGATGCAAGACGAGCCTGCATTCAAGTCACTGCAGGGATATCCGGCCTTATTTCGAGTCAGGTCATCGTGGTGTCCATTCCACTTGAGGCCGCAAACTCAGAACATAGCTAGAGCTGAGAGAAGCCTCCTCTTGAGGTGCTTGTGGTAAGGTGGTATTCCTCTGGAGTCGAAGCCAGGGACTAACCTCTCATCTCGAGTTGATTTTTGGTCCACGGAGTTCTTTCGTGTTGCTACTCTGACCTCAGGATCCCTCTAGCCTTGAAACAGTGTTCTTGGGGTTTCTCTGGAGTGCCATCAAGGAAATCAAGGCTCCTTTCATGTGTGATGTGCAACACGGAATTGCTCTGCACGCTGTGCAGGGGAATCAGGCCTCATCTCGCGGCGAGGGGGAAGTCTCATGGTTTTTCTCGAGTTGCGGCGGGAACCTGGGGTATATTCTCGAGTTACGACGGGGATGGCCCTTCCACCCACGTGTTTGTTCAGCGACGTCAGGACTCCTGCCTAGTTGCGAGGGACAACTCGGGATTCACCTCGAGGCTTGGCAGGGCAATTGAGACGCCTCTCCAGCTGACGCGGGAGACCAAGGGTCCCTTTCCACGTGCCACAGGAATCCTGGGACTCCTATCAAGTTTCACGAGGAGTCAGGCATCGTCTCCTTTGGAGGCACTGATCTCCGCGTACCTCTGGAGTTTTCAAAGGATGTGAGGCCTCCGGTAGCGATGAGGTGGGAAACTAGGTTTTTCTCTGTGGTCTCCACAGGGGATTCAGACATCCTTTCGTCTTGGGAGATGCAAGACGAGCCTGCATTCAAGTCACTGCAGGGATATCCGGCCTTATTTCGAGTCAGGGCATCGTGGTGTTCATTCCACTTGATGCCGCAAACTCAGGGTCCCTCTCAGATACCTAGAGCTGAGAGAAGCCTCCTCTTGAGGTGCTTGTGGTAAGGTGGTATTCCTCTGGAGTCGAAGCCAGGGACTAACCTCTCATCTCGAGTTGATTTTTGGTCCACGGAGCTTTTTTGTGTTGCTACAGTGACCTCACGATCCCTCTAGCCTTGAAACAGTGTTCTTGGGGTTTCTCTGGAGTGCCATGAAGGAAATCAAGGCTTCTTTCAGGTGTGATGTGCAACACGGAATTGCTCTGCACGCAGTGCAGTGGAATCGGGCCTCATCTCGCGGCGAGGGGGAAGTCTCATGGTTTTTCTCGAGTTGCGGTGGGAACCTGGGGGATATTCTCGAGTTACGACGGGGATGGCCCTTCCACACACGTGTTTGTTCAGCGACGTCAGGACTCCTGCCTAGTTGCCAGGGAAAACTCGGGATTCTCCTCGAGGCTTGGCAGGGCAATTGGGACGCCTCTCCAGCTGAGGTGGGAGACCAAGGGTCCCTTTCCACGTGCCACAGGAATCCTGGGACTCCTATCAATTTTCATGAGGAGTCAGGCATCGTCTCCTTTGGAGGCACTGATCTCCGCGTACCTCTGGAGTTTTCAAAGGATGTGAGGCCTCCGGTCGCGATGAGGTGGGGAACTAGGTCTTTCTCTGTGGTCTCCACAGAGGATTCAGACATCCTTTCGTCTTAGGAGATGCAAGACGAGCCTGCATTTATGTCATTGAGGGTTATCCGGCCTTATTTCGAGTCAGGGCATTGCGGTGTCCATTCCACTTGAGGCTGCAATCTCAGGGTCCCTCTCACATACCTATAGCTGCGAGAAGCCTCCTCTTGAGGTGCTTGTGGTTAGGTGGTATTCCTCTGGAGTCGAAGTTAGGGACTAACCTCTCATCTCGATATGATTTTTGGTCCACAGAGTTCTTTCTTTTTGCTACAGTGTCCTCAGGATCCCTCTAGCCTTGAAACAGTGTTCTTGGGGTTTCTCTGGAGTGCCATGAAGGAAATCAAGGCTCCTTTCATGTGTGATGTGCAACACGGAATTTCTCTGCCCGCAGTGCAGGGGAATCGGGCCTCATCTCTCGGCGAGGGGGAAGTCTCATGGTTTTTCTCGAGTTGCGGCGGGAACCCGGGGTATATACTCGAGTTACGACGGGGATGGCCCTTCCACCCACGTGTTTGTTCAGCGACGGCAGGACTCCTTCCTAGTTGCGAGGGACAACTCGGGATTCTCCTCGAGGCTTGGCAGGGCAATTGGGACGCCTCTCCAGCTGAGGCGGGAGACCAAGGGTCCCTTTCCAAGTGTGACAGTAATCCTGGGACTCCTATCAAGTTTCACGAGGAGCCAGGCATCGTCTCCTTTGGAGGCACTGATCTCCGCGTACCTCTGGAGTTTTCAAAGGATGTGAGGCCTCCGGTCGCGATGAGGTGGGGAACTAGGTCTTTCTCTGTGGTCTCCACAGGGTATTCAGACATCCTTTCGTCTTGGGAGATGCAAGACGAGCCTGCATTCAAGTCACTGCAGGGATATCCGGGCTTATTTCGAGTCAGGGCATCGCGGTGTCCATTCCACTTGAGGCCGCAAACTCAGGGTCCCTCTCACATACCTAGAGCTGAGAGAAGCCTCCTCTTGAGGTGCTTGTGGTAAGGTGGTATTCCTCTGGTGTCAAAGTTAGAGACTAACCCCTCATCTCGAGTTGCTTTTTGGTCCACGGAGCTCTTTCTTGTTGCTACAGTGACCTCAGGATCCCTCTAGCCTTGAAACAGTGTTCTTGGGGTTTCTCTGGAGTGCCATCAAGGAAATCAAGGCTCCTTTCGTGTGTGATGTGCAACACGGAATTGCTCTGCACGCAGTGCAGGGGAATCGGGCCTCATTTTGCGGTGAGGGGGAAGTCTCATGGTTTTTCTTGAGTTGCGGCGGGAACCTGGGGTATATTCTCGAGTTACGACGGGGATGGCCCTTCCACACACGTGTTTGTTCCGCGACGTCAGGACTTCTGCCTAGTTGCGAGGGACAACTCGGGATTCTCCTCGAGGCTTGGCAGGGCAATTGGGATGCCTCTCCAGCTGAGGCGGGAGACCAAGTTTCCCTTTCCACGTGCCACAGGAATCCTGGGACTCCTATCAAGTTTCACGAGGAGTCAGGCATCGTCTCATTTGGAGGCACTAATCTCTGCATACCTCTGGATTTATCAAAGAATGTGAGGCCTCCGGTCGCGATGAGGTGGGGAACTAGGTCTTTCTCTGTGGTCTCCACAGGCGATTCAGACATCCTTTCATCTTGGGAGATGCAAGACGAGCCTGCATTCAAGTCACTGCAGGGATATCCAGCCTTATTTCGAGTCAGGGCATCGCGGTGTCCATTCCACTTAAGGCCGGAAACTCAGGGTCCCTCTCACATACCTAGAGCTGAGAGAAGCCTTCTCTTGAGGTGCTTGTGGTAAGGTGGTATTCCTCTGGAGTCGAAGTCAGGGACTAACCTCTCATCTCGAGTTGCTTTTTGGTCCACGGAGCTCTTTCGTGTTGCTACAGTGACCTCAGGATCCCTCTAGCCTTGAAACAGTGTTCTTGGGGTTTCTCTGGAGTGCCATCAAGGAAATCAAGGCTCCTTTCATTTGTGATGTGCAACACGGAATTGCTCTGCACTCAGTGCAGGGGAATCGGGCCTCATCTCGCGGCGAGGGGGAAGTCTCATGGTTTTTCTCGAGTTGTGGCGGGAACCTGGGGTATATTCTCGAGTTACGACGGGGATGGCCCTTCCACCCAAGTGTTTGTTCAGCGACGGCAGGACTCCTGCCTAGTTGCGAGGGACAACTCGGGATTCTCCTCGAGGCTTGGCAGGGCAATTGGGAAGCCTCTCCAGCTGAGGTGGGAGACCAAGGGTCCCTTTCCACGTGCCACAGGAATCCTGGGACTCCTATCAAGTTTCACGAGGAGTCAGGCATCGTCTCCTTTGGAGGCACTGATCTCCGCGTACCTCTGGAGTTTTCAAAGGATGTGAGGCCTCCGGTCGCGATGAGGTGGGGAACTAGGTCTTTCTCTGTGGTCTACACAGGGGATTCAGACATCCTTTCGTCTTGGGAGATGCAAGACGAGCCTGCATTCAAGTCACTGCAGGGATATCCGTCCTTATTTCAAGTCAGGGAATCGGGTGTCCATTCCACTTGAGGCCGCATTCTCAGGGTCCCTCTCACATACCTAGAACTGAGAGAAGCCTCCTCTTGAGGTGCTTGTGGTAAGGTGGTATTCCTCTGGAGTCGAAGCCAGGGACTAACCTCTCATCTCGAGTTGATTTTTGGTCCACGGAGATGTTTCGTGTTGCTACAGTGACCTCAGGATCCCTCTAGCCTTGAAACAGTGTTCTTGGGGTTTCTCTGCAGTGCCATCAAGGAAATCCAGGCTCCTTTCATGTGTGATGTGCAAGACAGAATTGCTCTGCACGCAGTGCAGAGGATTCGGGCCTCATCTCGCGACGAGGGGGAAGTCTCATGGATTTTCTCGAGTTGCGTCGGGAACCTTGGGTATATACTCGAATTACGACGGGGATGGCCCTTCCACACACGTTTGTTTAGCGACGTCAGGACTCCTGCCTAGTTGCGAGGGACAATTCGGGATTCTCCTCGAGGCTTGGCAGGGCAAATGGGACGCCTCTCCAGCTGAGGCGGGAGACCAAGGGTCCCTTTCCACGTGCCACAGGAATCCTGGGACTCCTGTCAAGTTTCACGAGGAGTCAGGCATCGTCTCCTTTGGAGGCACTGATCTCCGTGTACCTCTGGAGTTTTCAAAGGATGTGAGGCCTCCGGTCGCGATGAGGTGGGGAACTAGGTCTTTCTCTGTGGTCTCCACAGGGGATTCAGACATCCTTTCGTCTTCGGAGATGCAAGACGAGCCTGCATTCAAGTCACTGCAGGGATATCCAGCCTTATTTCGCGTCAGGGCATCGTGGTGTCCATTCCTCTTGAGGCCGCAAACTCAGGGTCCCTCTCACATAGCTAGAGCTGAGAGAAGCCTCCTCTTGAGGTGATTGTGGTAAGGTGGTATTCCTCTGGAGTCAAAGCCAGGGACTAACCTCTCATGTCGAGTTGATTTTTGCTCCACGGAGCTCTTTCGTGTTGCTACAGTAACCTCAGGATCCCTCTAGCCTTGAAACAGTGTTCTTGGGGTTTCTCTGGAGTGCCATCAAGGAAATCAAGGCTCCTTTCATGTGTGATGTGCAAGACGGAATTGCTCTGCATGCAGTGCAGGAGAATCGAGCCTCATCTCGCGGCAAGGGGTAAGTCTCATGGTGTTTCTCGAGTTGCGGCGGGGCCCTGGGGTATATTCTCGAGTTATGACGGGGATGGGCCTTCCAGCCACGTGTTTGTTCAGCGACTTCAGGACTCCTGCCTAGTTGCGAGGGACAACTCGGGATTCTCCTCGAGGCTTGGCAGGGCAATTGGGACGCCTCTCCAGCTGAGGCGGGAGACCAAGGGTACCTTTCCACGTGCCACAGGAATCCTGGGACTCCTATCAAGTTTCACGAGGAGTCAGGCATCGTCTCCTTTGGAGGCACTGATCTCCGTGTACCTTTGGAGTTTTCAAAGGATGTGAGGCCTCCAGTCGCGATGAGGTGGGGAACTAGGTCTTTCTCTGTGGTCTCCACAGGGGATTCAGACATCCTTTCGTCTTGGGAGATGGAAGACGAGCCTGCATTCAAGTCACTGCAGGGATATCCGGCCTTATTTCGAGTCAGGGAATCGCGGTGTCCTTTCCACTTGAGGCCGCAAAATCAGGGTCCCTCTCACATACCTAGAGCTGAGAGAAGCCTCCTCTTGAGGTGCTTGTGGTAAGGTGGTATTCCTCTGGAGTCGAAGTTAGGGACTATCCTCTCATCTCGAGTTAATTTTTGGTCCACGGAGCTCTTTCGTGTTGCAACAGTGACCTCAGGATCCCTCTAGCCTTGAAACAGTGTTCTTGGGGTTTCTCTGGAGTGCCATCAAGGAAATCAAGGCTCCTTTCATGTGTGATGTGCAACACGGAATTGCTCTGCACACAGTGCAGGGGAATCAGGCCTCATCTCGCGGCGAGGGGGAAGTCTCATGGTTTTTCTCGAGTTGCGGCGGGAACCTGGGGTATATTCTCGAGTTACGACGGGGATGGCCCTTCCACCCAGGTGTTTGTTCAGCGACGACAGGACTCCTGCCTAGTTGGGAGGGACAACTCGGGATTCTCCTCGAGGCTTGGCAGGGCAATTGGGACGCCTCTCCAGCTTAGGCGGGAGACCAAGGGTCCCTTTCCACGTGCCACAGGAATCCTGGATCTCCTATCAAGTTTCACGAGGAGTCAGGCATCGTCTCCTTTGGAGGCACTGATCTCCGCGTACCTCTGGAGTTTTCAAAGGATGTGAGGCCTCCGGTCGCGATGAGGTGGGGAACTAGGTCTTTCCTTGTGGTCTCCACAGGGGATTCAGACATCCTTTCGTCTTGGGAGATGCAAGACGAGCCTGCATTCAAGTCACTGCAGGGATATCCGGCCTTATTTCGAGTCAGGGCATCGCGGTGTCCATTCCGCCTGATGCCGCAAACTCAGGGTCCCTCTCACATACCTAGAGCTGAGAGAAGCCTCCTCTTGAGGTGCTTGTGGTAAGGTGGTATTCCTCTGGAGTCGAAGCCAGGGACTAACCTCTCATGTTGAGTTGATTTTTGGTCCACGGAGCTCTTTCGTGTTGCTACAGTAACCTCAGGATCCCTCTAGCCTTGAAACAGTGTTCTTGGGGTTTCTCTGGAGTGCCATCAAGGAAATCAAGGCTCCTTTCATGTTTGATGTGCAACACGGAATTGCTCTGCATGCAGTGCAGGAGAATCGAGCCTCATCTCTCGGCGAGGGGGAAGTCTCATGGTTTTTCTCGAGTTGCGGCGGGGCCCTGGGGTATATTCTCGAGTTGTGACGGGGATGGCCCTTCCAGCCATGTGATTGTTCAGCGACTTCAGGACTCCTGCCTAGTTGCGAGGGACAACTCGGGATTCTCCTCGAGGCTTGGCAGGGCAATTGGGACGCCTCTCCAGCTGAGGCGGGAGACCAAGGGACCCTTTCCACGTGCCACAGGAATCCTGGGACTCCTATCAAGTTTCACGAGGAGTCAGGCATCGTCTCCTTTGGAGGCACTGATCTCCTTGTACCTCTGGAGTTTTCAAAGATTGTGAGGCCTCCGGTCGCGATGAGGTGGGGAACTAGGTGTTTCTCTGTGGTCTCCACAAGGGATTCAGACATCCTTTCGTCTTGGGAGATGCAAGACGAGCCTGCATTCAAGTCACTGCAGGGATATCCGGCCTTATTTCGAGCCAGGACATCGCGGTGTCCATTCCACTTGAGGCCGCAAAATCAGGGTCCCTCTCACATACCTAGAGCTGAGAGAAACCTCCACTTGAGGTGCTTGTGGTAAAGTGGTATTCCTCTGGAGTCGAAGCCAGGGACTAACCTCTCATCTCGAGTTGATTTTTGGTCCACGGAGCTCTTTCGTGTTGCTACAGTGACCTCAGCATCCCTCTAGCCTTGAAACAGTGTTCTTGGGGATTCTCTGGAGGGCCATCAAGGAAATCAAGGCTCCTTTCATGTGTGATGTGCAACACGGAATTGCTCTGCACGCAGTGCAGGGGATTCGGGCCTCATATCGCGGTGAGGGGGAAGTCTCATGGTTTTTCTCGAGTTGCGGCGGGAACCTGGGGTATATTCTCGAGTTAAGACAGGGATGGCCCTTCCACACGTGTTTGTTCAGCTACGTCAGGACTCCTGCCTAGTTGCGAGGGTCAACTCGGGATTCCCCTCGAGGCTTGGCAGTGCAATTGGGACGCCTCTCCAGCTGAGGCGGGAGACCAAGGGTCCCTTTCCACGTGCCACAGGAATCCTGGGACTCCTATCAAGTTTCACGAGGAGTCAGGCATCGTCTCATTTGGAGGCACTAATCTCTGCATACCTCTGGATTTATCAAAGAATGTGAGGCCTCCGGTCGCGATGAGGTGGGGAACTAGGTCTTTCTCTGTGGTCTCCACAGGCGATTCAGACATCCTTTCATCTTGGGAGATGCAAGACGAGCCTGCATTCAAGTCACTGCAGGGATATCCAGCCTTATTTCGAGTCAGGGCATCGCGGTGTCCATTCCACTTAAGGCCGGAAACTCAGGGTCCCTCTCACATACCTAGAGCTGAGAGAAGCCTTCTCTTGAGGTGCTTGTGGTAAGGTGGTATTCCTCTGGAGTCGAAGTCAGGGACTAACCTCTCATCTCGAGTTGCTTTTTGGTCCACGGAGCTCTTTCGTGTTGCTACAGTGACCTCAGGATCCCTCTAGCCTTGAAACAGTGTTCTTGGGGTTTCTCTGGAGTGCCATCAAGGAAATCAAGGCTCCTTTCATTTGTGATGTGCAACACGGAATTGCTCTGCACTCAGTGCAGGGGAATCGGGCCTCATCTCGCGGCGAGGGGGAAGTCTCATGGTTTTTCTCGAGTTGTGGCGGGAACCTGGGGTATATTCTCGAGTTACGACGGGGATGGCCCTTCCACCCAAGTGTTTGTTCAGCGACGGCAGGACTCCTGCCTAGTTGCGAGGGACAACTCGGGATTCTCCTCGAGGCTTGGCAGGGCAATTGGGAAGCCTCTCCAGCTGAGGTGGGAGACCAAGGGTCCCTTTCCACGTGCCACAGGAATCCTGGGACTCCTATCAAGTTTCACGAGGAGCCAGGCATCGTCTCCTTTGGAGGCACTGATCTCCGCGTACCTCTGGAGTTTTCAAAGGATGTGAGGCCTCCGGTCGCGATGAGGTGGGGAACTAGGTCTTTCTCTGTGGTCTACACAGGGGATTCAGACATCCTTTCATCTTGGGAGATGCAAGACGAGCCTGCATTCAAGTCACTGCAGGGATATCCGGCCTTATTTCGAGTCAGGGCATCACGGTGTCCATTCCACTTGAGGCCGCAAACTCAGGGTCCCTCTCACATACCTAGAGCTGAGAGAAGCCTCCTCTTGAGGTACTTGTGGTTAGGTGGTATTCCTCTGGAGTCGAAGCCCGGAACTAACCTCTCATCTCGAGTTGATTTGTGGTCCACGGAGCTCTTTCTTGTTGCTACAGTGACCTCAGGATCCCTCTAGCCTTGAAACAGTGTTCTTGGCGTTTCCCTGGAGTGCCATCAAGGAAATCAAGGCTCCTTTCATGTGTGATGTGCAACACGGAATTGCTCTGCACGCAGTGCAGCGGAATCGGGCCTCATCTCGCGGCGAGGTGGAAGTCTCATGGTGTTTCTCGAGGTGCGGCAGGAACCTGGGGTATATTCTCGAGTTACGAATGGGATTGCCCTTCCACACACGTGTCTCTTCAGCGACGTCAGGACTCCTGCCTAGTTGCGAGGGACAACTCGGGATTCTCCTCGAGGCTTGGCAGGGCAATTGGGATGCCTCTCCAGCTGAGGCGGGAGACCAAGTGTCCCTTTCCACGTGCCACAGAAATCCTGGGAATCCTATAAAATTTCACGAGGAATCAGGCATCGTCTCCTTTGGAGACACTGATCTCCGCATACCTCTGGAGTTTTCAAAGGATGTGAGGGCTCCGGTCGCGATGAGGTGGGGAACTAGGTCTTTCTCTGTGGTCTCCACAGGGGATTCAGACATCCTTTCGTCTTGGGAGATGCAAGACGAGCCTGCATTCCAGTCACTGCAGGGATATCCGGCCTTATTTCGAGTCAGGGCTTCGCGGTGTCCATTCCACTTGAGGCCGCAAACTCAGGGTCCCTCTCACATAGCTAGAGCTGAGAGAAGCCTCCTCTTGAGGTGCTTTTGGTAAGGTGGTATTCCTCTGGAGTCGAAGCCAGGGACTAACCTCTCATCTCGAGTTGATTTTTGGTCCACGGAGCTCTTTCGTGTTGCTACAGTGACCTCAGGATCCCTCTAGCCTTGAAACAGTGTTCTTGGGGTTTCTCTGGAGTGCCATCAAGGAAATCAAGGCTCCTTTCATGTGTGATGTGCAACACGGAATTGCTCTGCACGCAGTGCAGGGGAATCGGGCCTCATCTCGCGGCGAGGGGGAAGTCTCATAGTTTTTCTCGAGTTGCGGCGGGAACCTGGGGTATATTCTCGAGTTACGACGGGGATGGCCCTTCCACCCACGTGTTTGTTCAGCGACGTCAGGACTCCTGCCTAGTTGCGAGGGACAACTCGGGATTCTCCTCGAGGCTTGGCAGGGCAATTGGGACGCCTCTCCAGCTGAGGCGGGAGACCAAGGGTCCCTTTCCACGTGCCACAGGAATCCTAGGACTCCTATCAAGTTTCACGAGGAGTCAGGCATCGTCTCCTTTGGAGGCACTGATCTCTGCGTACCTCTGGAGTTTTCAAAGGTTGTGAGGCCTCCGGTCGCGATGAGGTGGGGAACTAGGTCTTTCTCTGTGGTCTCCACAGGGGATTCAGACATCCTTTCGTCTTGGGAGATGCAAGACGAGCCTGCATTCAAGTCACTGCAGGGATATCCGGCCTTATTTCGAGCCAGGGCATCGCGGTGTCCATTCCACTTGAGGCCGCAAACTCAGGGTCCCTCTAACATACCTAGAGCTGAGAGAAGCCTCCTCTTGAGGTGCTTGTGGTAAGGTGGTAGTCCTCTGGATTCGAAGCCAGGGACTAACCTCTCAAATCGAGTTGATTTTTGGTCCACGGAGCTCTTTCGTGTTGCTACAGTGACCTCAGGATCCCTCTAGCCTTGAAACAGTGTTCTTGGGGTTTCTCTGGAGTGCCATCAAGGAAATCATGGCTCCTTTCACGTGTGATGTGCAACATGGAATTGCTCTGCACGCTGTGCAGGGGAATCAGGCCTCATCTCGCGGCGAGGGGGAAGTCTCATGGTTTTTCTCGAGTTGCGGCGGAAACCTGGGGTATATTCTCGAGTTACGACGGGGATGGCCCTTCCACCCACGTGTTTGTTCAGCGACGTCAGGACTCCTGCCTAGTTGCGAGGGACAACTCGGGATTCACCTCGAGGCTTGGCAGGGCAATTTAGACGCCTCTCCAGCTGAGGCGGGAGACCAAGGGTCCCTATCCACGTGCCACAGGAAACCTGGGACTTCTATCAAGTTTCACGATTAGTCAGGCATCTTCTCCTTTGGAGGCACTGATCTCCGCGTACCTCTGGAGTTTTCAAAGGATGTGAGGCCTCCGGTCGCCATGAGGTGGGAAACTAGGTCTTTCTCTCTGGTCTCCACAGGGGATTCAGACATTCTTTCATCTTGGGAGATGCAAGACGAGCCTGCATTCAAGTCACTGCAGGGATATCCGGCCTTATTTCGAGTCAGGTCATCGTGGTGTCCATTCCACTTGAGGCCGCAAACTCAGAACATAGCTAGAGCTGAGAGAAGCCTCCTCTTGAGGTGCTTGTGGTAAGGTGGTATTCCTCTGGAGTCGAAGCCAGGGACTAACCTCTCATCTCGAGTTGATTTTTGGTCCACGGAGTTCTTTCGTGTTGCTACTCTGACCTCAGGATCCCTCTAGCCTTGAAACAGTGTTCTTGGGGTTTCTCTGGAGTGCCATCAAGGAAATCAAGGCTCCTTTCATGTGTGATGTGCAACACGGAATTGCTCTGCACGCTGTGCAGGGGAATCAGGCCTCATCTCGCGGCGAGGGGGAAGTCTCATGGTTTTTCTCGAGTTGCGGCGGGAACCTGGGGTATATTCTCGAGTTACGACGGGGATGGCCCTTCCACCCACGTGTTTGTTCAGCGACGTCAGGACTCCTGCCTAGTTGCGAGGGACAACTCGGGATTCACCTCGAGGCTTGGCAGGGCAATTGAGACGCCTCTCCAGCTGACGCGGGAGACCAAGGGTCCCTTTCCACGTGCCACAGGAATCCTGGGACTCCTATCAAGTTTCACGAGGAGTCAGGCATCGTCTCCTTTGGAGGCACTGATCTCCGCGTACCTCTGGAGTTTTCAAAGGATGTGAGGCCTCCGGTAGCGATGAGGTGGGAAACTAGGTTTTTCTCTGTGGTCTCCACAGGGGATTCAGACATCCTTTCGTCTTGGGAGATGCAAGACGAGCCTGCATTCAAGTCACTGCAGGGATATCCGGCCTTATTTCGAGTCAGGGCATCGTGGTGTTCATTCCACTTGATGCCGCAAACTCAGGGTCCCTCTCAGATACCTAGAGCTGAGAGAAGCCTCCTCTTGAGGTGCTTGTGGTAAGGTGGTATTCCTCTGGAGTCGAAGCCAGGGACTAACCTCTCATCTCGAGTTGATTTTTGGTCCACGGAGCTTTTTTGTGTTGCTACAGTGACCTCACGATCCCTCTAGCCTTGAAACAGTGTTCTTGGGGTTTCTCTGGAGTGCCATGAAGGAAATCAAGGCTTCTTTCAGGTGTGATGTGCAACACGGAATTGCTCTGCACGCAGTGCAGTGGAATCGGGCCTCATCTCGCGGCGAGGGGGAAGTCTCATGGTTTTTCTCGAGTTGCGGTGGGAACCTGGGGGATATTCTCGAGTTACGACGGGGATGGCCCTTCCACACACGTGTTTGTTCAGCGACGTCAGGACTCCTGCCTAGTTGCCAGGGAAAACTCGGGATTCTCCTCGAGGCTTGGCAGGGCAATTGGGACGCCTCTCCAGCTGAGGTGGGAGACCAAGGGTCCCTTTCCACGTGCCACAGGAATCCTGGGACTCCTATCAATTTTCATGAGGAGTCAGGCATCGTCTCCTTTGGAGGCACTGATCTCCGCGTACCTCTGGAGTTTTCAAAGGATGTGAGGCCTCCGGTCGCGATGAGGTGGGGAACTAGGTCTTTCTCTGTGGTCTCCACAGAGGATTCAGACATCCTTTCGTCTTAGGAGATGCAAGACGAGCCTGCATTTATGTCATTGAGGGTTATCCGGCCTTATTTCGAGTCAGGGCATTGCGGTGTCCATTCCACTTGAGGCTGCAATCTCAGGGTCCCTCTCACATACCTATAGCTGCGAGAAGCCTCCTCTTGAGGTGCTTGTGGTTAGGTGGTATTCCTCTGGAGTCGAAGTTAGGGACTAACCTCTCATCTCGATATGATTTTTGGTCCACAGAGTTCTTTCTTTTTGCTACAGTGTCCTCAGGATCCCTCTAGCCTTGAAACAGTGTTCTTGGGGTTTCTCTGGAGTGCCATGAAGGAAATCAAGGCTCCTTTCATGTGTGATGTGCAACACGGAATTTCTCTGCCCGCAGTGCAGGGGAATCGGGCCTCATCTCTCGGCGAGGGGGAAGTCTCATGGTTTTTCTCGAGTTGCGGCGGGAACCTGGGGTATATACTCGAGTTACGACGGGGATGGCCCTTCCACCCACGTGTTTGTTCAGCGACGGCAGGACTCCTTCCTAGTTGCGAGGGACAACTCGGGATTCTCCTCGAGGCTTGGCAGGGCAATTGGGACGCCTCTCCAGCTGAGGCGGGAGACCAAGGGTCCCTTTCCAAGTGTGACAGTAATCCTGGGACTCCTATCAAGTTTCACGAGGAGCCAGGCATCGTCTCCTTTGGAGGCACTGATCTCCGCGTACCTCTGGAGTTTTCAAAGGATGTGAGGCCTCCGGTCGCGATGAGGTGGGGAACTAGGTCTTTCTCTGTGGTCTCCACAGGGTATTCAGACATCCTTTCGTCTTGGGAGATGCAAGACGAGCCTGCATTCAAGTCACTGCAGGGATATCCGGGCTTATTTCGAGTCAGGGCATCGCGGTGTCCATTCCACTTGAGGCCGCAAACTCAGGGTCCCTCTCACATACCTAGAGCTGAGAGAAGCCTCCTCTTGAGGTGCTTGTGGTAAGGTGGTATTCCTCTGGTGTCAAAGTTAGAGACTAACCCCTCATCTCGAGTTGCTTTTTGGTCCACGGAGCTCTTTCGTGTTGCTACAGTGACCTCAGGATCCCTCTAGCCTTGAAACAGTGTTCTTGGGGTTTCTCTGGAGTGCCATCAAGGAAATCAAGGCTCCTTTCGTGTGTGATGTGCAACACGGAATTGCTCTGCACGCAGTGCAGGGGAATCGGGCCTCATTTTGCGGTGAGGGGGAAGTCTCATGGTTTTTCTTGAGTTGCGGCGGGAACCTGGGGTATATTCTCGAGTTACGACGGGGATGGCCCTTCCACACACGTGTTTGTTCCGCGACGTCAGGACTTCTGCCTAGTTGCGAGGGACAACTCGGGATTCTCCTCGAGGCTTGGCAGGGCAATTGGGATGCCTCTCCAGCTGAGGCGGGAGACCAAGTTTCCCTTTCCACGTGCCACAGGAATCCTGGGACTCCTATCAAGTTTCACGAGGAGTCAGGCATCGTCTCATTTGGAGGCACTAATCTCTGCATACCTCTGGATTTATCAAAGAATGTGAGGCCTCCGGTCGCGATGAGGTGGGGAACTAGGTCTTTCTCTGTGGTCTCCACAGGCGATTCAGACATCCTTTCATCTTGGGAGATGCAAGACGAGCCTGCATTCAAGTCACTGCAGGGATATCCAGCCTTATTTCGAGTCAGGGCATCGCGGTGTCCATTCCACTTAAGGCCGGAAACTCAGGGTCCCTCTCACATACCTAGAGCTGAGAGAAGCCTTCTCTTGAGGTGCTTGTGGTAAGGTGGTATTCCTCTGGAGTCGAAGCCAGGGACTAACCTCTCATCTCGAGTTGCTTTTTGGTCCACGGAGCTCTTTCGTGTTGCTACAGTGACCTCAGGATCCCTCTAGCCTTGAAACAGTGTTCTTGGGGTTTCTCTGGAGTGCCATCAAGGAAATCAAGGCTCCTTTCATTTGTGATGTGCAACACGGAATTGCTCTGCACTCAGTGCAGGGGAATCGGGCCTCATCTCGCGGCGAGGGGGAAGTCTCATGGTTTTTCTCGAGTTGTGGCGGGAACCTGGGGTATATTCTCGAGTTACGACGGGGATGGCCCTTCCACCCAAGTGTTTGTTCAGCGACGGCAGGACTCCTGCCTAGTTGCGAGGGACAACTCGGGATTCTCCTCGAGGCTTGGCAGGGCAATTGGGAAGCCTCTCCAGCTGAGGTGGGAGACCAAGGGTCCCTTTCCACGTGCCACAGGAATCCTGGGACTCCTATCAAGTTTCACGAGGAGTCAGGCATCGTCTCCTTTGGAGGCACTGATCTCCGCGTACCTCTGGAGTTTTCAAAGGATGTGAGGCCTCCGGTCGCGATGAGGTGGGGAACTAGGTCTTTCTCTGTGGTCTACACAGGGGATTCAGACATCCTTTCGTCTTGGGAGATGCAAGACGAGCCTGCATTCAAGTCACTGCAGGGATATCCGTCCTTATTTCAAGTCAGGGAATCGGGTGTCCATTCCACTTGAGGCCGCATTCTCAGGGTCCCTCTCACATACCTAGAACTGAGAGAAGCCTCCTCTTGAGGTGCTTGTGGTAAGGTGGTATTCCTCTGGAGTCGAAGCCAGGGACTAACCTCTCATCTCGAGTTGATTTTTGGTCCACGGAGATGTTTCGTGTTGCTACAGTGACCTCAGGATCCCTCTAGCCTTGAAACAGTGTTCTTGGGGTTTCTCTGCAGTGCCATCAAGGAAATCCAGGCTCCTTTCATGTGTGATGTGCAAGACAGAATTGCTCTGCACGCAGTGCAGAGGATTCGGGCCTCATCTCGCGACGAGGGGGAAGTCTCATGGATTTTCTCGAGTTGCGTCGGGAACCTTGGGTATATACTCGAATTACGACGGGGATGGCCCTTCCACACACGTTTGTTTAGCGACGTCAGGACTCCTGCCTAGTTGCGAGGGACAATTCGGGATTCTCCTCGAGGCTTGGCAGGGCAAATGGGACGCCTCTCCAGCTGAGGCGGGAGACCAAGGGTCCCTTTCCACGTGCCACAGGAATCCTGGGACTCCTGTCAAGTTTCACGAGGAGTCAGGCATCGTCTCCTTTGGAGGCACTGATCTCCGTGTACCTCTGGAGTTTTCAAAGGATGTGAGGCCTCCGGTCGCGATGAGGTGGGGAACTAGGTCTTTCTCTGTGGTCTCCACAGGGGATTCAGACATCCTTTCGTCTTCGGAGATGCAAGACGAGCCTGCATTCAAGTCACTGCAGGGATATCCAGCCTTATTTCGCGTCAGGGCATCGTGGTGTCCATTCCACTTGAGGCCGCAAACTCAGGGTCCCTCTCACATAGCTAGAGCTGAGAGAAGCCTCCTCTTGAGGTGATTGTGGTAAGGTGGTATTCCTCTGGAGTCAAAGCCAGGGACTAACCTCTCATGTCGAGTTGATTTTTGCTCCACGGAGCTCTTTCGTGTTGCTACAGTAACCTCAGGATCCCTCTAGCCTTGAAACAGTGTTCTTGGGGTTTCTCTGGAGTGCCATCAAGGAAATCAAGGCTCCTTTCATGTGTGATGTGCAAGACGGAATTGCTCTGCATGCAGTGCAGGAGAATCGAGCCTCATCTCGCGGCAAGGGGTAAGTCTCATGGTGTTTCTCGAGTTGCGGCGGGGCCCTGGGGTATATTCTCGAGTTATGACGGGGATGGGCCTTCCAGCCACGTGTTTGTTCAGCGACTTCAGGACTCCTGCCTAGTTGCGAGGGACAACTCGGGATTCTCCTCGAGGCTTGGCAGGGCAATTGGGACGCCTCTCCAGCTGAGGCGGGAGACCAAGGGTACCTTTCCACGTGCCACAGGAATCCTGGGACTCCTATCAAGTTTCACGAGGAGTCAGGCATCGTCTCCTTTGGAGGCACTGATCTCCGTGTACCTTTGGAGTTTTCAAAGGATGTGAGGCCTCCAGTCGCGATGAGGTGGGGAACTAGGTCTTTCTCTGTGGTCTCCACAGGGGATTCAGACATCCTTTCGTCTTGGGAGATGGAAGACGAGCCTGCATTCAAGTCACTGCAGGGATATCCGGCCTTATTTCGAGTCAGGGAATCGCGGTGTCCTTTCCACTTGAGGCCGCAAAATCAGGGTCCCTCTCACATACCTAGAGCTGAGAGAAGCCTCCTCTTGAGGTGCTTGTGGTAAGGTGGTATTCCTCTGGAGTCGAAGTTAGGGACTATCCTCTCATCTCGAGTTAATTTTTGGTCCACGGAGCTCTTTCGTGTTGCAACAGTGACCTCAGGATCCCTCTAGCCTTGAAACAGTGTTCTTGGGGTTTCTCTGGAGTGCCATCAAGGAAATCAAGGCTCCTTTCATGTGTGATGTGCAACACGGAATTGCTCTGCACACAGTGCAGGGGAATCAGGCCTCATCTCGCGGCGAGGGGGAAGTCTCATGGTTTTTCTCGAGTTGCGGCGGGAACCTGGGGTATATTCTCGAGTTACGACGGGGATGGCCCTTCCACCCAGGTGTTTGTTCAGCGACGACAGGACTCCTGCCTAGTTGGGAGGGACAACTCGGGATTCTCCTCGAGGCTTGGCAGGGCAATTGGGACGCCTCTCCAGCTGAGGCGGGAGACCAAGGGTCCCTTTCCACGTGCCACAGGAATCCTGGATCTCCTATCAAGTTTCACGAGGAGTCAGGCATCGTCTCCTTTGGAGGCACTGATCTCCGCGTACCTCTGGAGTTTTCAAAGGATGTGAGGCCTCCGGTCGCGATGAGGTGGGGAACTAGGTCTTTCCTTGTGGTCTCCACAGGGGATTCAGACATCCTTTCGTCTTGGGAGATGCAAGACGAGCCTGCATTCAAGTCACTGCAGGGATATCCGGCCTTATTTCGAGTCAGGGCATCGCGGTGTCCATTCCGCCTGATGCCGCAAACTCAGGGTCCCTCTCACATACCTAGAGCTGAGAGAAGCCTCCTCTTGAGGTGCTTGTGGTAAGGTGGTATTCCTCTGGAGTCGAAGCCAGGGACTAACCTCTCATGTTGAGTTGATTTTTGGTCCACGGAGCTCTTTCGTGTTGCTACAGTAACCTCAGGATCCCTCTAGCCTTGAAACAGTGTTCTTGGGGTTTCTCTGGAGTGCCATCAAGGAAATCAAGGCTCCTTTCATGTTTGATGTGCAACACGGAATTGCTCTGCATGCAGTGCAGGAGAATCGAGCCTCATCTCTCGGCGAGGGGGAAGTCTCATGGTTTTTCTCGAGTTGCGGCGGGGCCCTGGGGTATATTCTCGAGTTGTGACGGGGATGGCCCTTCCAGCCATGTGATTGTTCAGCGACTTCAGGACTCCTGCCTAGTTGCGAGGGACAACTCGGGATTCTCCTCGAGGCTTGGCAGGGCAATTGGGACGCCTCTCCAGCTGAGGCGGGAGACCAAGGGACCCTTTCCACGTGCCACAGGAATCCTGGGACTCCTATCAAGTTTCACGAGGAGTCAGGCATCGTCTCCTTTGGAGGCACTGATCTCCTTGTACCTCTGGAGTTTTCAAAGATTGTGAGGCCTCCGGTCGCGATGAGGTGGGGAACTAGGTGTTTCTCTGTGGTCTCCACAAGGGATTCAGACATCCTTTCGTCTTGGGAGATGCAAGACGAGCCTGCATTCAAGTCACTGCAGGGATATCCGGCCTTATTTCGAGCCAGGACATCGCGGTGTCCATTCCACTTGAGGCCGCAAAATCAGGGTCCCTCTCACATACCTAGAGCTGAGAGAAACCTCCACTTGAGGTGCTTGTGGTAAAGTGGTATTCCTCTGGAGTCGAAGCCAGGGACTAACCTCTCATCTCGAGTTGATTTTTGGTCCACGGAGCTCTTTCGTGTTGCTACAGTGACCTCAGCATCCCTCTAGCCTTGAAACAGTGTTCTTGGGGATTCTCTGGAGGGCCATCAAGGAAATCAAGGCTCCTTTCATGTGTGATGTGCAACACGGAATTGCTCTGCACGCAGTGCAGGGGATTCGGGCCTCATATCGCGGTGAGGGGGAAGTCTCATGGTTTTTCTCGAGTTGCGGCGGGAACCTGGGGTATATTCTCGAGTTAAGACAGGGATGGCCCTTCCACACGTGTTTGTTCAGCTACGTCAGGACTCCTGCCTAGTTGCGAGGGTCAACTCGGGATTCCCCTCGAGGCTTGGCAGTGCAATTGGGACGCCTCTCCAGCTGAGGCGGGAGACCAAGGGTCCCTTTCCACGTGCCACAGGAATCCTGGGACTCCTATCAAGTTTCACGAGGAGTCAGGCATCGTCTCATTTGGAGGCACTAATCTCTGCATACCTCTGGATTTATCAAAGAATGTGAGGCCTCCGGTCGCGATGAGGTGGGGAACTAGGTCTTTCTCTGTGGTCTCCACAGGCGATTCAGACATCCTTTCATCTTGGGAGATGCAAGACGAGCCTGCATTCAAGTCACTGCAGGGATATCCAGCCTTATTTCGAGTCAGGGCATCGCGGTGTCCATTCCACTTAAGGCCGGAAACTCAGGGTCCCTCTCACATACCTAGAGCTGAGAGAAGCCTTCTCTTGAGGTGCTTGTGGTAAGGTGGTATTCCTCTGGAGTCGAAGTCAGGGACTAACCTCTCATCTCGAGTTGCTTTTTGGTCCACGGAGCTCTTTCGTGTTGCTACAGTGACCTCAGGATCCCTCTAGCCTTGAAACAGTGTTCTTGGGGTTTCTCTGGAGTGCCATCAAGGAAATCAAGGCTCCTTTCATTTGTGATGTGCAACACGGAATTGCTCTGCACTCAGTGCAGGGGAATCGGGCCTCATCTCGCGGCGAGGGGGAAGTCTCATGGTTTTTCTCGAGTTGTGGCGGGAACCTGGGGTATATTCTCGAGTTACGACGGGGATGGCCCTTCCACCCAAGTGTTTGTTCAGCGACGGCAGGACTCCTGCCTAGTTGCGAGGGACAACTCGGGATTCTCCTCGAGGCTTGGCAGGGCAATTGGGAAGCCTCTCCAGCTGAGGTGGGAGACCAAGGGTCCCTTTCCACGTGCCACAGGAATCCTGGGACTCCTATCAAGTTTCACGAGGAGTCAGGCATCGTCTCCTTTGGAGGCACTGATCTCCGCGTACCTCTGGAGTTTTCAAAGGATGTGAGGCCTCCGGTCGCGATGAGGTGGGGAACTAGGTCTTTCTCTGTGGTCTACACAGGGGATTCAGACATCCTTTCGTCTTGGGAGATGCAAGACGAGCCTGCATTCAAGTCACTGCAGGGATATCCGTCCTTATTTCAAGTCAGGGAATCGGGTGTCCATTCCACTTGAGGCCGCATTCTCAGGGTCCCTCTCACATACCTAGAACTGAGAGAAGCCTCCTCTTGAGGTGCTTGTGGTAAGGTGGTATTCCTCTGGAGTCGAAGCCAGGGACTAACCTCTCATCTCGAGTTGATTTTTGGTCCACGGAGATGTTTCGTGTTGCTACAGTGACCTCAGGATCCCTCTAGCCTTGAAACAGTGTTCTTGGGGTTTCTCTGCAGTGCCATCAAGGAAATCCAGGCTCCTTTCATGTGTGATGTGCAAGACAGAATTGCTCTGCACGCAGTGCAGAGGATTCGGGCCTCATCTCGCGACGAGGGGGAAGTCTCATGGATTTTCTCGAGTTGCGTCGGGAACCTTGGGTATATACTCGAATTACGACGGGGATGGCCCTTCCACACACGTTTGTTTAGCGACGTCAGGACTCCTGCCTAGTTGCGAGGGACAATTCGGGATTCTCCTCGAGGCTTGGCAGGGCAAATGGGACGCCTCTCCAGCTGAGGCGGGAGACCAAGGGTCCCTTTCCACGTGCCACAGGAATCCTGGGACTCCTGTCAAGTTTCACGAGGAGTCAGGCATCGTCTCCTTTGGAGGCACTGATCTCCGTGTACCTCTGGAGTTTTCAAAGGATGTGAGGCCTCCGGTCGCGATGAGGTGGGGAACTAGGTCTTTCTCTGTGGTCTCCACAGGGGATTCAGACATCCTTTCGTCTTCGGAGATGCAAGACGAGCCTGCATTCAAGTCACTGCAGGGATATCCAGCCTTATTTCGCGTCAGGGCATCGTGGTGTCCATTCCACTTGAGGCCGCAAACTCAGGGTCCCTCTCACATAGCTAGAGCTGAGAGAAGCCTCCTCTTGAGGTGATTGTGGTAAGGTGGTATTCCTCTGGAGTCAAAGCCAGGGACTAACCTCTCATGTCGAGTTGATTTTTGCTCCACGGAGCTCTTTCGTGTTGCTACAGTAACCTCAGGATCCCTCTAGCCTTGAAACAGTGTTCTTGGGGTTTCTCTGGAGTGCCATCAAGGAAATCAAGGCTCCTTTCATGTGTGATGTGCAAGACGGAATTGCTCTGCATGCAGTGCAGGAGAATCGAGCCTCATCTCGCGGCAAGGGGTAAGTCTCATGGTGTTTCTCGAGTTGCGGCGGGGCCCTGGGGTATATTCTCGAGTTATGACGGGGATGGGCCTTCCAGCCACGTGTTTGTTCAGCGACTTCAGGACTCCTGCCTAGTTGCGAGGGACAACTCGGGATTCTCCTCGAGGCTTGGCAGGGCAATTGGGACGCCTCTCCAGCTGAGGCGGGAGACCAAGGGTACCTTTCCACGTGCCACAGGAATCCTGGGACTCCTATCAAGTTTCACGAGGAGTCAGGCATCGTCTCCTTTGGAGGCACTGATCTCCGTGTACCTTTGGAGTTTTCAAAGGATGTGAGGCCTCCAGTCGCGATGAGGTGGGGAACTAGGTCTTTCTCTGTGGTCTCCACAGGGGATTCAGACATCCTTTCGTCTTGGGAGATGGAAGACGAGCCTGCATTCAAGTCACTGCAGGGATATCCGGCCTTATTTCGAGTCAGGGAATCGCGGTGTCCTTTCCACTTGAGGCCGCAAAATCAGGGTCCCTCTCACATACCTAGAGCTGAGAGAAGCCTCCTCTTGAGGTGCTTGTGGTAAGGTGGTATTCCTCTGGAGTCGAAGTTAGGGACTATCCTCTCATCTCGAGTTAATTTTTGGTCCACGGAGCTCTTTCGTGTTGCAACAGTGACCTCAGGATCCCTCTAGCCTTGAAACAGTGTTCTTGGGGTTTCTCTGGAGTGCCATCAAGGAAATCAAGGCTCCTTTCATGTGTGATGTGCAACACGGAATTGCTCTGCACACAGTGCAGGGGAATCAGGCCTCATCTCGCGGCGAGGGGGAAGTCTCATGGTTTTTCTCGAGTTGCGGCGGGAACCTGGGGTATATTCTCGAGTTACGACGGGGATGGCCCTTCCACCCAGGTGTTTGTTCAGCGACGACAGGACTCCTGCCTAGTTGGGAGGGACAACTCGGGATTCTCCTCGAGGCTTGGCAGGGCAATTGGGACGCCTCTCCAGCTGAGGCGGGAGACCAAGGGTCCCTTTCCACGTGCCACAGGAATCCTGGATCTCCTATCAAGTTTCACGAGGAGTCAGGCATCGTCTCCTTTGGAGGCACTGATCTCCGCGTACCTCTGGAGTTTTCAAAGGATGTGAGGCCTCCGGTCGCGATGAGGTGGGGAACTAGGTCTTTCCTTGTGGTCTCCACAGGGGATTCAGACATCCTTTCGTCTTGGGAGATGCAAGACGAGCCTGCATTCAAGTCACTGCAGGGATATCCGGCCTTATTTCGAGTCAGGGCATCGCGGTGTCCATTCCGCCTGATGCCGCAAACTCAGGGTCCCTCTCACATACCTAGAGCTGAGAGAAGCCTCCTCTTGAGGTGCTTGTGGTAAGGTGGTATTCCTCTGGAGTCGAAGCCAGGGACTAACCTCTCATGTTGAGTTGATTTTTGGTCCACGGAGCTCTTTCGTGTTGCTACAGTAACCTCAGGATCCCTCTAGCCTTGAAACAGTGTTCTTGGGGTTTCTCTGGAGTGCCATCAAGGAAATCAAGGATCCTTTCATGTTTGATGTGCAACACGGAATTGCTCTGCATGCAGTGCAGGAGAATCGAGCCTCATCTCTCGGCGAGGGGGAAGTCTCATGGTTTTTCTCGAGTTGCGGCGGGGCCCTGGGGTATATTCTCGAGTTGTGACGGGGATGGCCCTTCCAGCCATGTGATTGTTCAGCGACTTCAGGACTCCTGCCTAGTTGCGAGGGACAACTCGGGATTCTCCTCGAGGCTTGGCAGGGCAATTGGGACGCCTCTCCAGCTGAGGCGGGAGACCAAGGGACCCTTTCCACGTGCCACTGGAATCCTGGGACTCCTATCAAGTTTCACGAGGAGTCAGGCATCGTCTCCTTTGGAGGCACTGATCTCCTTGTACCTCTGGAGTTTTCAAAGATTGTGAGGCCTCCGGTCGCGATGAGGTGGGGAACTAGGTGTTTCTCTGTGGTCTCCACAAGGGATTCAGACATCCTTTCGTCTTGGGAGATGCAAGACGAGCCTGCATTCAAGTCACTGCAGGGATATCCGGCCTTATTTCGAGCCAGGACATCGCGGTGTCCATTCCACTTGAGGCCGCAAAATCAGGGTCCCTCTCACATACCTAGAGCTGAGAGAAACCTCCACTTGAGGTGCTTGTGGTAAAGTGGTATTCCTCTGGAGTCGAAGCCAGGGACTAACCTCTCATCTCGAGTTGATTTTTGGTCCACGGAGCTCTTTCGTGTTGCTACAGTGACCTCAGCATCCCTCTAGCCTTGAAACAGTGTTCTTGGGGATTCTCTGGAGGGCCATCAAGGAAATCAAGGCTCCTTTCATGTGTGATGTGCAACACGGAATTGCTCTGCACGCAGTGCAGGGGATTCGGGCCTCATATCGCGGTGAGGGGGAAGTCTCATGGTTTTTCTCGAGTTGCGGCGGGAACCTGGGGTATATTCTCGAGTTAAGACAGGGATGGCCCTTCCACACGTGTTTGTTCAGCTACGTCAGGACTCCTGCCTAGTTGCGAGGGTCAACTCGGGATTCCCCTCGAGGCTTGGCAGTGCAATTGGGACGCCTCTCCAGCTGAGGCGGGAGACCAAGGGTCCCTTTCCACGTGCCACAGGAATCCTGGGACTCCTATCAAGTTTCACGAGGAGTCAGGCATCGTCTCCTTTGGAGGCACTGATCTCCGTGTACCTCTGGAGTTTTCAAAGTATGTGAGGCCTCCGGTCGCGATGAGGTGTGGAACTAGGTCTTTCTCTGTGGTCTACACAGGGGATTCAGACATCCTTTCGTCTTGGGAGATGCAAGACGAGCCTGCATTCAAGTCACTGCAGGGATATCCGGCCTTATTTCGAGTCAGGGCATCGCGGTGTCCATTCCACTTGAGGCCGCAAACTCAGGGTCCCTCTCACATACCTAGAGCTGAGAGAAGCCTCCTCTTGAGGTGCTTGTGGTAAGGTGGTTTCCTCTGGAGTCGAAGCCAGGGACTAAACTCTCATCTCCAGTTGATTTTTGGTCCACGGAGCTCTTTCGTGTGGCTACAGTGACCTCAGGATCCCTCTAGCCTTGAAACAGTGTTCTTGGGGTTTCTCTGGAGTGCCATCAAGGAAATCAAGGATCCTTTCATGTGTGATGTGCAACACGGAATTGCTCTGCATGCAGTGCAGGGGAATCGGGCCTCATCTCGCGGCGAGGGGGAAGTCTCATGGTTTTTCTCGAGTTGCGGCGGGAACCTGGGGTATAATCTCGAGTTACGACGGGGATGGCCCTTCCACACACGTGTTTGTTCAGCTACGTCAGGATTCCTGCCTAGTTGCGAGGGACAACTCGGGATTCTCCTCGAGGCTTGGCAGGGCAATTGGGACGCCTCTCCAGCTGAGGCGGGAGACCAAGGGTCCCTTTCCATGTGCCACAGGAATCCTGGGACTCCTATCAAGTTTCACGAGGAGTCAGGCATCGTCTCCTTTGGAAGCACTGATCTCCGCGTACCTCTGGAATTTTCAAAGGATGTGAGGCCTCCGGTCGCGATGAGGTGGGGAACTAGGTCTTTCTCTGTGGTCTCCACAGGGGATTCAGACATCCTTTCATCTTGGGAGATGCAAGACGAGCCTGCATTCAAGTCACTGCAGGGATATCCGGCCTTATTTCGAGTCAGGGCGTCGCGGTGTATATTCCACTTGAGGGCGCAAACTCAGGGTCCCTCTCACATAGCGAGAGCTGAGAGAAGCCTCCTCTTGAGGTGCTTGTGGTAAGGTGGTATTCCTCTGGAGTTGAAGCCAGGGACTAACCTCTCATCTCGAGTTGATTTTTGGTCCACGGAGCTCTTTCGTGTTGCTACAGTGACCTCAGGATCCCTCTAGCTTTGAAACAGTGTTCTTGGGGTTTCTCTGGAGTGCCATCAAGGAAATCAAGGCTCCTTTCAGGTGTGATGTGCAACACGGAATTGCTCTGTACGCAGTGCAGGGGAATCGGGCCTCATCTCGCGGCGAGGGGGAAGTCTCATGGTTTTTTTCGAGTTGCGGCGGGAACCTGGGGTATATTCTCGAGTTACGACGGGGATGGCCCTTCCACCCACGTGTTTGTTCAGCGACGTCAGGACTCCTGCCTAGTTGCGAGGGACAACTCGGGATTCTCCTCGAGGCTTGGCAGGGAAATTGGGATGCCTCTCCAGGTGAGGCGGGAGACCAAGGGTCCCTTTCCACGTGCCAAAGGAATCCTGGGACTCCTTTCAAGTTTCACGAGGAGTCAGGCATCGTCTCCTTTGGAGGCACTGATCTCCGTGTACCTCTGAAGTTTTCAAAGGATGTGAGGCCTCCTGTCGCGATGAGGTGGGGAACTAGGTCTTTCTCTGTGGTCTCCACAGGGGATTCAGACATTCTTTCATCTTGGGAGATGCAAGACGAGCCTGCATTCAAGTCACTGCAGGGATATCCGGCCTTATTTCGAGTCAGGGTATCGCAGTGTCCATTCCACTTGAGGCCGCAAACTCAGCGTCCCTCTCACATACCTAGAGCTGAGAGAAGCCTCCTCTTGAGGTGCTTGTGGTAAGGTGGTATTCCTGTGGAGTTGAAGCCAGGGACTAACCTCTCATCTCGAGTTGATTTTTGGTCCACGGAGCTCTTTCGTGTTGCTATAGTGACCTCAGGATCCCTCTAGCCTTGAAACAGTGTTCTTGGGGTTTCTCTGGAGTGCCATCAAGGAAATCAAGGCTCCTTTCATGTGTGATGTGCAACATGGAATTGCTCTGCACGCAGTGCAGGGAAATCGGGCCTCATCTCGTGGCGAGGGGGAAGTCTCATGGTTTTTCTCGAGTTGCGGCGGGAACCTGGGGTATATTCTCGAATTACGACGGGGATGGCCCTTCCACCCACGTGTTTGTTCAGCTATGTCAGGACTCCTGCCTAGCTGCGAGGGATAACTCGGGATTCTCCTCGAGACTTCGCAGGGCAATTGGGACGCCTCTCCAGCTGAGGCGGGAGACGAAGGGTCGCTTTCCACGTGCCACAGGAATCCTGGGACTCCTATCAAGTTTCACGAGGAGTCAGGCATCGTCTCCTTTGGAGGCACTGAACTCCGCGTACCTCTGGAATTTTCAAGGGATGTGAGGCCTCCGGTCGCGATGAGGTGGGGAACTAGGTCTTTCTCTGTGGTCTCCACAGGGGATTCAGACATCCTTTCGTCTTGGGAGATGCAAGACGAGCCTGCATTCAAGTCACTGCAGGGATATCCGGCCTTATTTCGAGCCAGGGCATCGCGGTGTCCATTCCACTTGAGGCCGCAAACTCAGGGTCCCTCTCACATAGCTAGAGCTGAGAGAAGCCTCCTCTTGAGGTGCTTCTGGTTAGGTGGTATTCCTCTGGAGTCGAAGCCAGGGACTAACCTCTCATCTCGAGTTGATTTTGGGTGCACGGAGCTCTTTCGTGTTGCTACAGTGACCTCAGGATCCCTCTAGCCTTGAAACAGTGTTCTTGGTGTTTCTCTGGAGTGCCATCAAGGAAATCAAGGATCCTTTCATGTGTGATGTGCAGCACGGAATTGCTCTGCATGCAGTGCAGGGGAATCGGGCCTCATCTCGCGGCGAGGGGGAAGTCTCATGCTTTTTCTCGAGTTGCGGCGGGAACCTGGGGTATATTCTCGAGTTACGATGGGGATGGCCCTTCCACACACGTGTTTGTTCAGCTACGTCAGGACTCCTGCCTAGTTGCGAGGGACAACTCGGGATTCTCCTCGAGGCTTGGCAGGGCAATTGGGACGCCTCTCCAGATGAGGCGGGAGACCAAGGGTCCCTTTCCACGTGCCACAGGAATCCTGGGACTCCTATCAAGTTTCACGAGGAGTCAGGCATCGTCTCCTTTGGAGGCACTGATCTCCGCGTACCTCTGGAGTTTTCAAAGGATGTGAGGCCTCCGGTCGCGATGAGGTGGGGTACTAGGTCTTTCTCTGTGGTCTCCACAGGGGATTCACACATCCTTTCATCTTGGGAGATGAATGACGAGCCTGCATTCAAGTCACTGCAGGGACATCCGGCCTTATATCCCGTCAGGGCATCGCAGTGTCCATTCCACTTGAGGCCACAAAATCAGGGTCCCTCTCACATACCTAGAGCTGAGAGAAACCTCCTCTTGAGGTTCTTGTGGTAAAGTGGCATTCCTCTGGAGCCGAAGACAGGGACTAACCTTCATCTCGAGTTGAATTCTGGTCCACGGAGCTCTTTCGTGTTGCTACAGTGACCTCAGCATCCCTCTAGCCTTGAAACATGGTTTTTGGGGATTCTCTGGAAGGCCATCAAGGAAATCAAGGCTCCTTTCATATTTGATGTGCAACACGGAATTGCTCTGCATGCATTGCAGGGGAATCGGGCCTCATCTCGCGGCGAGGGGGAAGTCTCATGGCTTTTCTCGAGTTGCGGCGGGAACCTGGGGTATATTCTCGAGTTACGACGGGGATGGCCCTTCCACCCACGTGTTTGTTCAGCGACGTCAGGACTCCTGCCTAGTTGCGAGGGACAACTCGGGATTCTCCTCGAGGCTTGGCAGGGCAATTGGGACGCCTCTCCAGCTGAGGCGGGAGACCAAGGGTCCCTTTCCACGTGCCACAGGAATCCTGGGACTCCTATCAAGTTTCACGAGGAGTCAGGCATCGTCTCCTTTGGAGGCACTGATCTCCGCGTACCTCTGGAGATTTCAAAGGATGTGAGGCCTCCGGTCACGATGAGATGGGGAACTAGGTCTTTCTCTGTGGTCCCCACAGGGGATTCAGACATCCTTTCATCTTGGGCGATGCAAGACGAGCCTGCATTCAAGTCACTGCAGGGATATCCGGCCTTATTTCGAGTCAGGGCATCGCGGTGTCCATTCCACTTGAGGCCGCAAACTCAGGGTCCCTCTCACATACCTAGAGCTGAGAGAAGCCTCCTCTTGAGGTGCTTGTGGTAAGGTGGTATTCCTGTGGAGTCGAAGCCAGGGACTAACCTCTCATGTCGAGTTGATTTTTGGTCCACGGAGCTCTTTCGTGTTGCTACAGTGACCTCAGGATCCCTCTAGCCTTGAAACAGTGTTCTTGGGGTTTCTCTGGAGTGCCATCAAGGAAATCAAGGCTCCTTTCATGTGTGATGTGCAACACGGAATTGCTCTGCACGCAGTGCAGGGGAATCGGGCCTCATCTCGCGGCAAGGGAAAAGTCTCATGGTTTTTCTTGAGTTGCGGTGGGAACCCGGGGTATATTCTCGAGTTAAGACGGGGATGGCCCTTCCAGCCACGTGTTTGTTCAGCGACGTCAGGACTCCTTCCTAGTTGCGAGGGACAACTCGGGATTCTCCTCGAGGCTTGGCAGGGCAATTGGGACGCCTCTCCAGCTGAGGCGGGAGACCAAGGGTCCCTTTCCACGTGCCACAGGAATCCTGGGACTCGTATCTAGGTTCAGGAGGAGTCAGGCATCGTCTCCTTTGGAGGCACTGATCTCCGCTTACCTCTGGAGTTTTCAAAGGATGTGAGGCCTCCGGTCGCGTTGAGGTGGGGAACTAGGCCTTTCTCTTTGGTCTCCACAGGGGATTCATACATCCTTTCATCTTGGGAAATGCAAGACGAGCCTGCATTCAAGTCACTGCAGGGATATCCGGCCTTATTTCGAGTCAGGGCATCGCGGTGTCCATTCCACTTGAGGCCGCAAACTCAGGGTCCCTCTCACATACCTAGAGCTGAGAGAAGCCTCCTCTTGAGGTGCTTGCATTAAGGTGGTATTCCTGTGGAGTCGAAGCTAGGGACTAACCTCTCATCTCGAGTTGATTTTTGGTCCACGGAGCTCTTTCGTGTTGCTACAGTGACCTCAGGATCCCTCTAGCCTTGAAACAGTGTTCTTGGGGATTCTCTGGAGGGCCATCAAGGAAATCAAGGCTCCTTTCATGTGTGATGTGCAACACAGAATTACTCTGCACGCAGTGCTGGGGAATCGGGCCTCATCTCGCGGTGAGGGGGAAGTCTCATGGTTTTTCTCGAGTTGCGGTGGGAACCTGGGGTATATTCTCGAGTTAAGACGGGGATGGCCCTTCCACACACGTGTTTGTTCAGCGACGTCAGGACTCCTGCCTAGTTGCGAGGGACAACTCGGGATTCTCCTCGAGGCTTGGCAGGGCAATTGGGACGCCTCTCCAGCTGAGGCGGGAGACCAAGGGACCCTTTCCACGTGCCACAGGAATCCTGGGACTCCTATCAAGTTTCACGAGGAGTCAGGCATCGTCTCCTTTGGAGGCACTGATCTCCTTGTACCTCTGGAGTTTTCAAAGGTTGTGAGGCCTCCGGTCGCGATGAGGTGGGGAACTAGGTCTTCCTCTGTGGTCTCCACAGGGGATTCAGACATCCTTTCGTCTTGGGAGATGCAAGACGAGCCTGCATTCAAGTCACTGCAGGGATATCCGGCCTTATTTCGAGCCAGGACATCGCGGTGTCCATTCCACTTGAGGCCGCAAAATCAGGGTCCCTCTCACATACCTAGAGCTGAGAGAAACCTCCACTTGAGGTGCTTGTGGTAAAGTGGTATTCCTCTGGAGTCGAAGCCAGGGACTAACCTCTCATCTCGAGTTGATTTTTGGTCCACGGAGCTCTTTCGTGTTGCTACAGTGACCTCAGCATCCCTCTAGCCTTGAAACAGTGTTATTGGGGATTCTCTGGAGGGCCATCAAGGAAATCAAGGCTCCTTTCATGTGTGATGTGCAACACGGAATTGCTCTGCACGCAGTGCAGGGGATTCGGGCCTCATATCGCGGTGAGGGGGAAGTCTCATGGTTTTTCTCGAGTTGCGGCGGGAACCTGGGGTATATTCTCGAGTTAAGACAGGGATGGCCCTTCCACACGTGTTTGTTCAGCGACGTCAGGACTCCTGCCTAGTTGCGTGGGTCAACTCGGGATTCCCCTCGAGGCTTGGCAGTGCAATTGGGACGCCTCTCCAGCTGACGCGGGAGACCAAGGGTCCCTTTCCACGTGCCACAGGAATCCTGGGACTCCTATCAAGTTTCACGATGAGTCAGGCATCGTCTCCTTTGGAGGCACTGATCTCCGTGTACCTCTGGAGTTTTCAAAGTATGTGAGGCCTTCGGTCGCGATGAGGTGGGGAACTAGGTCTTTCTCTGTGGTCTCCACAGGGGATTCAGACATCCTTTCTTCTTGGGAGATGCAAGACGAGCCTGCATTCAAGTCACTGCAGGGATATCCGGCCTTATTTCGAGTCAGGGCATCGCGGTGTCCATTCCACTTGAGGCCGCAAACTCAGGGTCCCTCTCACATACCTAGAGCTGAGAGAAGCCTCCTCTTGAGGTGCTTGTGGTAAGGTGGTTTCCTCTGGAGTCGAAGCCAGGGACTAACCTCTCATCTCGAGTTGATTTTTGGTCCACGGAGCTCTTTCGTGTTGCTACAGTGACCTCAGGATCCCTCTAGCTTTGAAACAGTGTTCTTGGGGTTTCTCTGAAGTGCCATCAAGAAAATCAAGGCTCCTTTCAGGTGTGATGTGCAACACGGAATTGCTCTGTACGCAGTGCAGGGGAATCGGGCCTCATCTCGCGGCGAGGGGGAAGTCTCATGGTTTTTCTCGAGTTGCGGCGGGAACCTGGGGTATATTCTCGAGTTACGACGGGCATGGCGCTTCCACCCACGTGTTTGTTCAGCGACGTCAGGACTCCTGCCTAGTTGCGAGGGACAACTCGGGATTCTCCTCGAGGCTTGGCAGGGAAATTGGGATGCCTCTCCAGGTGAGGCGGGAGACCAAGGGTCCCTTTCCACGTGCCACAGGAATCCTGGGACTCCTTTCAAGTTTCACGAGGAGTCAGGCATCGTCTCCTTTGGAGGCACTGATCTCCGTGTACCTCTGGAGTTTTCAAAGTATGTGAGGCCTCCGGTCGCGATGAGGTGGGGAACTAGGTCTTTCTCTGTGGTCTCCACAGGGGATTCAGACATCCTTTCGCCTTGGGAGATGCAAGACGAGCCTGCATTCAAGTCACTGCAGGGATATCCGGCCTTATTTCGAGCCAGGGCATCGCGGTGTCCATTCCACTTGAGGCCGCAAACTCAAGGTCCCTCTCACATACCTAGAGCTGAGAGAAGCCTCCTCTTGAGGTGCTTGTGGTAAGGTGGTTTCCTCTGGAGTCGAAGCCAGGGACTAACCTCTCATCTCGAGTTGATTTTTGGTCCACGGAGCTCTTTCGTGTGGCTACAGTGACCTCAGGATTCCTCTAGCCTTGAAACAGTGTTCTTGGTGTTTCTCTGGAGTGCCATCAAGGAAATCAAGGATCCTTTCATGTGTGATGTGCAGCACGGAATTGCTCTGCATGCAGTGCAGGGGAATCGGGCCTCATCTCGCGGCGAGGGGGAAGTCTCATGCTTTTTCTCGAGTTGCGGCGGGAACCTGGGGTATATTCTCGAGTTACGATGGGGATGGCCCTTCCACACACGTGTTTGTTCAGCTACGTCAGGACTCCTGCCTAGCTGCGAGGGACAACTCGGGATTCTCCTCGAGGCTTGGCAGGGCAATTGGGACGCCTCTCCAGATGAGGCAGGAGACCAAGGGTCCCTTTCCACGTGCCACAGGAATGCTGGGACTCCTATCAAGTTTCACGAGGAGTCAGGCATCGTCTCCTTTGGAGGCACTGATCTCCGTGTACCTCTGGAGTTTTCAAAGGATGTGAGGCCTCCGGTCGCGATGAGGTGGGGTACTAGGTCTTTCTCTGTGGTCTCCACAGGGGATTCACACATCCTTTCATCTTGGGAGATGAATGACGAGCCTGCATTCAAGTCACTGCAGGGACATCCGGCCTTATATCCCGTCAGGGCATCGCAGTGTCCATTCCACTTGAGGCCACAAAATCAGGGTCCCTCTCACATACCTAGAGCTGAGAGAAACCTCCTCTTGAGGTTCTTGTGGTAAAGTGGCATTCCTCTGGAGCCGAAGACAGGGACTAACCTTCATCTCGAGTTGAATTCTGGTCCACGGAGCTCTTTCGTGTTGCTACAGCGACCTCAGCATCCCTCTAGCCTTGAAACATGGTTCTTGGGGATTCTCTGGAGGGCCATCAAGGAAATCAAGGCTCCTTTCATATTTGATGTGCAACACGGAATTGCTCTGCACGCATTGCAGGGGAATCGGGCCTCATCTCGCGGCAAGGGGGAAGTCTCATGGCTTTTCTCGAGTTGCGGCGGGAACCTGGGGTATATTCTCGAGTTACGACGGGGATAGCCCTTCCACCCACGTGTTTGTTCAGCGACGTCAGGACTCCTGCCTAGTTGCGAGGGACAACTCGGGATTCTCCTCGAGGGTTGGCAGGGCAATTGGGACGCCTCTCCAGCTGAGGCGGGAGACCAAGGGTCACTTTCCACGTGCCACAGGAATCCTGGGACTCCTATCAAGTTTCACGAGGAGTCAGGCATCGTCTCCTTTGGAGGCACTGATCTCCGCGTACCTCTGGAGATTTCAAAGGATGTGAGGCCTCCGGTCACGATGAGATGGGGAACTAGGTCTTTCTCTGCGGTCTCCACAGGGGATTCAGACATCCTTTCATCTTGGGCGATGCAAGACGAGCCTGCATTCAAGTCACTGCAGGGATATCCGGCCTTATTTCAAGTCAGGGCATCGCGGTGTCCATTCCACTTGAGGCCGCAAACTCAGGGTCCCTCTCACATACCTATAGCTGAGAGAAGCCTCCTCTTGAGGTGCTTGTGGTAAGGTGGTATTCCTGTGGAGTCGAAGCCAGGGACTAACCTCTCATGTCGAGTTGATTTTTGGTCCACGGAGCTCTTTCGTGTTGCTACAGTGACCTCAGGATCCCTCTAGCCTTGAAACAGTGTTCTTGGGGTTTCTCTGGAGTGCCATCAAGGAAATCAAGGCTCCTTTCATTTGTGACGTGCAACACGGAATTGCTCTGCACGCAGTGCAGGGGAATCGGGCCTCATCTCGCGGCAAGGGAAAAGTCTCATGGTTTTTCTTGAGTTGCGGTGGGAACCTGGGGTATATTCTCGAGTTAAGACGGGGATGGCCCTTCCAGCCACGTGTTTGTTCAGCGACGTCAGAACTCCTGCCTAGTTGCGAGGGACAACTCGGGATTCTCCTCGAGGCTTGGCAGGGCAATTGGGACGCCTCTCCAGCTGAGGCGGGAGACCAAGGGTCCCTTTCCACGTGCCACAGGAATCCTGGGACTCGTATCTAGGTTCATGAGGAGTCAGGCATCGTCTCCTTTGGAGGCACTGATCTCCGCTTACCTCTGGAGTTTTCAAAGGATGTGAGGCCTCCGGTCGCGTTGAGGTGGGGAACTAGGCCTTTCTCTTTGGTCTCCACAGGGGATTCAGACATCCTTTCATCTTGGGAGATGCAAGACGAGCCTGCATTCAAGTCACTGCAGGGATATCCGGCCTTATTTCGAGTCAGGGAATCGCGGTGTCCATTCCACTTGAGGCCGCAAACTCAGGGTCCCTCTCACATACCTAGAGCTGAGAGAAGCCTCCTCTTGAGGTGCTTGCATTAAGGTGGTATTCCTGTGGATTCGAAGCTAGGGACTAACCTCTCATCTCGAGTTGATTTTTGGTCCACGGAGCTCTTTCGTGTTGCTCCAGTGACCTCAGGATCCCTCTAGCCTTGAAACAGTGTTCTTGGGGATTCTCTGGAGGGCCATCAAGGAAATCAAGGCTCCTTTCATGTGTGATGTGCAACACAGAATTACTATGCACGCAGTGCAGGGGAATCGGGCCTCATCTCGCGGTGAGGGGGAAGTCTCATGGTTTTTCTCGAGTTGCGGTGGGAACCTGGGGTATATTCTCGAGTTAAGACGGGGATGGCCCTTCCACACACGTGTTTGTTCAGCGACGTCAGGACTCCTGCCTAGTTGCGAGGGACAACTCGGGATTCTCCTCGAGGCTTGGCAGGGCAATTGGGACGCCGCTCCAGCTGAGGCCGGAGACCAAGGGACCCTTTCCACGTGCCACAGGAATCCTGGGACTCCTATCAAGTTTCACGAGGAGTCAGGCATCGTCTCCTTTGGAGGCACTGATCTCCTTGTACCTCTGGAGTTTTCAAAGGTTGTGAGGCCTCCGGTCGCGATGAGGTGGGGAACTAGGTCTTCCTCTGTGGTCTCCACAAGGGATTCAGACATCCTTTCGTCTTGGGAGATGCAAGACGAGCCTGCATTCAAGTCACTGCAGGGATATCCGGCCTTATTTCGAGCCAGGACATCGCGGTGTCCATTCCACTTGAGGTCGCAAAATCAGGGTCCCTCTCACATACCTAGAGCTGAGAGAAGCCTCCTCTTGAGGTGCTTGTGGTAAGGTGGTTTCCTCTGGAGTCGAAGCCAGGGACTAACCTCTCATCTCGAGTTGATTTTTGGTCCACGGAGCTCTTTCGTGTTGCTACAGTGACCTCAGGATCCCTCTAGCCTTGAAACAGTGTTCTTGGGGTTTCTCTGGAGTGCCATCAAGGAAATCAAGGCTCCTTTCATTTGTGATGTGCAACACGGAATTGCTCTGCATGCAGTGCAGGGGAATCGGGCCTCATCTCGCGGCAAGGGGGAAGTCTCATTGTTTTTCTTGAGTTGCGGTGGGAACCTGGGGTATATTCTCGAGTTACGACGGGGATGGCCCTTCCAGCCACGTGTTTGTTCAGCGACGTCAGGACTCCTGCCTAGTTGCGAGGGACAACTCGGGATTCTCCTCGAGGCTTGGCTGCAATTGGGACGCCTCTCCAGCTGAGGCGGGAGACCAAGGGACCCTTTCCACGTGCCACAGGAATCCTGGGACTCCTATCAAGTTTCACGAGGAGTCAGGCATCGTCTCCTTTGGAGGCACTGATCTCCTTGTACCTCTGGAGTTTTCAAAGATTGTGAGGCCTCCGGTCGCGATGAGGTGGGGAACTAGGTGTTTCTCTGTGGTCTCCACAAGGGATTCAGACATCCTTTCGTCTTGGGAGATGCAAGACGAGCCTGCATTCAAGTCACTGCAGGGATATCCGGCCTTATTTCGAGCCAGGACATCGCGGTGTCCATTCCACTTGAGGCCGCAAAATCAGGGTCCCTCTCACATACCTAGAGCTGAGAGAAACCTCCACTTGAGGTGCTTGTGGTAAAGTGGTATTCCTCTGGAGTCGAAGCCAGGGACTAACCTCTCATCTCGAGTTGATTTTTGGTCCACGGAGCTCTTTCGTGTTGCTACAGTGACCTCAGCATCCCTCTAGCCTTGAAACAGTGTTCTTGGGGATTCTCTGGAGGGCCATCAAGGAAATCAAGGCTCCTTTCATGTGTGATGTGCAACACGGAATTGCTCTGCACGCAGTGCAGGGGATTCGGGCCTCATATCGCGGTGAGGGGGAAGTCTCATGGTTTTTCTCGAGTTGCGGCGGGAACCTGGTGTATATTCTCGAGTTAAGACAGGGATGGCCCTTCCACACGTGTTTGTTCAGCTACGTCAGGACTCCTGCCTAGTTGCGAGGGTCAACTCGGGATTCCCCTCGAGGCTTGGCAGTGCAATTGGGACGCCTCTCCAGCTGAGGCGGGAGACCAAGGGTCCCTTTCCACGTGCCACAGGAATCCTGGGACTCCTATCAAGTTTCACGAGGAGTCAGGCATCGTCTCCTTTGGAGGCACTGATCTCCGTGTACCTCTGGAGTTTTCAAAGTATGTGAGGCCTCCGGTCGCGATGAGGTGTGGAACTAGGTCTTTCTCTGTGGTCTACACAGGGGATTCAGACATCCTTTCGTCTTGGGAGATGCAAGACGAGCCTGCATTCAAGTCACTGCAGGGATATCCGGCCTTATTTCGAGTCAGGGCATCGCGGTGTCCATTCCACTTGAGGCCGCAAACTCAGGGTCCCTCTCACATACCTAGAGCTGAGAGAAGCCTCCTCTTGAGGTGCTTGTGGTAAGGTGGTTTCCTCTGGAGTCGAAGCCAGGGACTAACCTCTCATCTCCAGTTGATTTTTGGTCCACGGAGCTCTTTCGTGTGGCTACAGTGACCTCAGGATCCCTCTAGCCTTGAAACAGTGTTCTTGGGGTTTCTCTGGAGTGCCATCAAGGAAATCAAGGATCCTTTCATGTGTGATGTGCAACACGGAATTGCTCTGCATGCAGTGCAGGGGAATCGGGCCTCATCTCGCGGCGAGGGGGAAGTCTCATGGTTTTTCTCGAGTTGCGGCGGGAACCTGGGGTATAATCTCGAGTTACGACGGGGATGGCCCTTCCACACACGTGTTTGTTCAGCTACGTCAGGACTCCTGCCTAGTTGCGAGGGACAACTCGGGATTCTCCTCGAGGCTTGGCAGGGAAATTGGGACGCCTCTCCAGCTGAGGCGGGAGACCAAGGGTCCCTTTCCACGTGCCACAGGAATCCTGGGACTCCTATCAAGTTTCACGAGGAGTCAGGCATCGTCTCCTTTGGAAGCACTGATCTCCGCGTACCTCTGGAATTTTCAAAGGATGTGAGGCCTCCGGTCGCGATGAGGTGGGGAACTAGGTCTTTCTCTGTGGTCTCCACAGGGGATTCAGACATCCTTTCATCTTGGGAGATGCAAGACGAGCCTGCATTCAAGTCACTGCAGGGATATCCGGCCTTATTTCGAGTCAGGGCGTCGCGGTGTATATTCCACTTGAGGGCGCAAACTCAGGGTCCCTCTCACATAGCGAGAGCTGAGAGAAGCCTCCTCTTGAGGTGCTTGTGGTAAGGTGGTATTCCTCTGGAGTTGAAGCCAGGGACTAACCTCTCATCTCGAGTTGATTTTTGGTCCACGGAGCTCTTTCGTGTTGCTACAGTGACCTCAGGATCCCTCTAGCTTTGAAACAGTGTTCTTGGGGTTTCTCTGGAGTGCCATCAAGGAAATCAAGGCTCCTTTCAGGTGTGATGTGCAACACGGAATTGCTCTGTACGCAGTGCAGGGGAATCGGGCCTCATCTCGCGGCGAGGGGGAAGTCTCATGGTTTTTCTCGAGTTGCGGCGGGAACCTGGGGTATATTCTCGAGTTACGACGGGGATGGCCCTTCCACCCACGTGTTTGTTCAGCGACGTCAGGACTCCTGCCTAGTTGCGAGGGACAACTCGGGATTCTCCTCGAGGCTTGGCAGGGAAATTGGGATGCCTCTCCAGGTGAGGCGGGAGACCAAGGGTCCCTTTCCACGTGCCACAGGAATCCTGGGACTCCTTTCAAGTTTCACGAGGAGTCAGGCATCGTCTCCTTTGGAGGCACTGATCTCCGTGTACCTCTGAAGTTTTCAAAGGATGTGAGGCCTCCTGTCGCGATGAGGTGGGGAACTAGGTCTTTCTCTGTGGTCTCCACAGGGGATTCAGACATTCTTTCATCTTGGGAGATGCAAGACGAGCCTGCATTCAAGTCACTGCAGGGATATCCGGCCTTATTTCGAGTCAGGGTATCGCAGTGTCCATTCCACTTGAGGCCGCAAACTCAGCGTCCCTCTCACATACCTAGAGCTGAGAGAAGCCTCCTCTTGAGGTGCTTGTGTTAAGGTGCTATTCCTCTGGAGTCGAAGCCAGGGACTAACCTCTCATCTCGAGTTGATTTTTGGTCCACGGAGCTCTTTCGTGTTGCTATAGTGACCTCAGGATCCCTCTAGCCTTGAAACAGTGTTCTTGGGGTTTCTCTGGAGTGCCATCAAGGAAATCAAGGCTCCTTTCATTTGTGACGTGCAACACGGAATTGCTCTGCACGCAGTGCAGGGGAATCGGGCCTCATCTCGCGGCAAGGGGGAAGTCTCATGGTTTTTCTCGAGTTGCGGCGGGAACCTGGGGTATATTCTCGAGTTACGACGGGGATGGCCCTTCCAGCCACGTGTTTGTTCAGCGACTTCAGGACTCCTGTCTAGTTGCGAGGGACAACTCGGGATTCTCCTCGAGGCTTGGCTGCAATTGGGACGCCTCTCCAGCTGAGGCGGGCGACCAAGGGTCCATTTCCACGTGCCACAGGAATCCTGGGACTCGTATCTAGGTTCATGAGGAGTCAGGCATCGTCTCCTTTGGAGGCACTGATCTCCGCGTACCTCTGGAGTTTCCAAGGATGTGAGGCCTCCGGTCGCGATGAGGTGGGGAACTAGGCCTTTCTCTTTGGTCTCCACAGAGGATTCAGACATCCTTTCATCTTGGGAGATGCAAGACGAGCCTGCATTCAAGTCACTGCAGGGATATCCGGCCTTATTTCGAGTCAGGGCATCGCGGTGTCCATTCCATTTGAGGCCGCAAACTCAGGGTCCCTCTCACATACCTAGAGCTGAGAGAAGCCTCCTCTTGAGGTGCTTGCATTAAGGTGGTATTCCTGTGGAGTCGAAGCCAGGGACTAACCTCTCATCTCGAGTTGATTTTTGGTCCACGGAGCTCTTTCGTGTTGCTACAGTGACCTCATGATCCCTCTAGCCTTGAAACAGTGTTCTTGGGGTTTCTCTGGAGTGCCATCAAGGAAATCAAGGCTCCTTTCATGTGTGATGTGCAACACGGAATTGCTCTGCACGCAGTGCAGGGGAATCGGGCCTCATCTCGCGGTGAGGGGGAAGTCTCATGGTTTTTCTCGAGTTCGGCGGGTCCCTGGGGTATATTCTCGAGTTACGACTGGTATGGCCCTTCCACACACGTGTTTGTTCAGCGACGTCAGGACTCCTGCCTAGTTGCGAGGGACAACTCGGGATTCTCCTCGAGGCTTGGCAGGGCAATTGGGACGCCTCTCCAGCTGAGGCGGGAGACCAAGTTTCCCTTTCCACGTGCCACAGGAATCCTGGGACTCCTATCAAGTTTCACGAAGAGTCAGGCATCGTCTCCTTTGGAGGCAGTGATCTCCGCGTACCTCTGGAGTTTTCTAAGGATGTGAGGCTTCCGGTCGCGATGAGGTAGGGAACTAGGTCTTTCTCTGTGGTCTCCACAGGGGATTCAGACATCCTTTCGTCTTGGGAGATGCAAGACGAGCCTGCATTTAAGGCACTGCAGGCATATCCGGCCTTATTTCGAGTCAGGGCATCGCGGTGTCCATTCCACTTGAGGCCGCAAACTCAGGGTTCCTCTCACATACCTAGAGCTCAGAGAAGCCTCCTCCTGAGGTGCTTGTGGTAAGGTGGTATTCCTCTGGAGTCGAAGCCAGGGACTATCCTCTCATCTCGAGTTGATTTTTGGTCAATGGTGCTCTTTCTTGTTGCTACAGTGACGTCAGGATCCCTCTAGCCTTGAAACAGTGTTCTTGGGGTTTCTCTGGAGTGCCATCAAGGAAATCAAGGCTCCTTTCATGTGTGATGTTCAACATGGAATTGCTCTGCACGCAGTGCAGGGGAATCAGGCCTCATCTCGCGGTGAGGGGGAAGTCTCATGGTTTTTCTCGAGTTGCGGCGGGACCCTGGGGTATATTCTCGAGTTACGACTGGTATGGCCCTTCCACACACGTGTTTGTTCAGCGACGTCAGGACTCCTGCCTAGCTGCGAGGGACAACTCGGGATTCTCCTCGAAGCTTCGCAGGGCAATTGGGACGCCTCTACAGCTGAGGCGGGAGACCAAGGGTCGCTTTCCAAGTGCCACAGGAATACTGGGACTCCTATCAAGTTTCACGAGGAGTCAGGCATCGTCTCCTTTGGAGGCACTGATCTCCGCCTACCTCTGGAATTTTCAAGGGATGTGAGGCCTCCGGTCGCGATGAGGTGGGGAACTAGGTCTTTCTCTGTGGTCTCCACAGGGGATTCAGACATCCTTTCGTCTTGGGAGATGCAAGACAAGCCTGCATTCAAGTCACTGCAGGGATATCCGGCCTTATTTCGAGCCAGGTCGTCGCGGTGTCCATTCCACTTGAGGCCGCAAAATCAGGGTCCCTCTCACATAGTGAGAGCTGAGAGAAGCCTCCTCTTGAGGTGCTTGTGGTAAGGTGGTATTCCTCTGGAGTCGAAGCCAGGGACTAACCTCTCATCTCGAGTTGATTTTTGGTCCACGGAGCTCTTTTGTGTTGCTACAGTGACCTCAGGATGCCTCTAGCCTTGAAACAATGTTCTTCGGGTTTCTCTGGAGTGCCATCAAGGAAATCAAGGCTCCTTTCATGTGTGATGTGCAAGACGGAATTGCTCTGCACGCAGTGCAGGGGAATCGGGCCTCATACCGCGGCGAGGGGGAAGTCTCATGGTTTTTCTCGAGTTGCGGCGGGAACCTGGGGTATATTCTCGAGTTACAACGGGAATGCCCTTCCACACACGTGTTTGTTCAGCCACGTCAGGACTCCTGCCTATTTGCGAGGGACAACTCGGGATTCTCCTCGAGGCTTGGCAGGGCAATTGAGACGCCTCTCCAGCTGAGGCGGGAGACCAAGGGTCCCTTTCCACCTGCCACAGGAATCCTGGGACTCCTAACAAGCTTCACGAGGAGTCAGGTATCGTCTCCTTTGGAGGCACTGATCTCCGCGTACCTCTGGAGTTTTCAAAGGATGTGAGGCCTCCGGTCGCGATGAGGTGGTGAACTAGGTGTTTCTCTCTGGTCTCCACAGGGGATTCAGACATCCTTTCATCTTGGGAGATGCAAGACGAGCCTTCATTCAAGTCACTGCAGGGATATCCAGCCTTATTTCGGGTCAGGGCATCGCGGTGTCCATTCCACTTGAGGCCGCAAACTCAGGGTCCTTCTCACATACCTAGAGCTGAGAGAAGCCTCCTCTTGAGATGCGTGTGGTAAGGTGGTATTCCTCAGGAGTCGAAGTCAGGGACTACCCTCTCATCTCGTGTTGATTCTTCGTCCAAGGAGCTCATTCGTGTTGCTACAGTGACCTCAGGATCCCTCTAGCCTTGAAACAGTGTTCTTGGGGTTTCTCTGGAGTGCCATCAAGGAAATCAAGGCTCCTTTCATGTGTGATGTGCAACACGGAATTGCTCTGCACACAGTGCAGGGGAATCGGGCCTCATCTCGCGGCGAGGGGGAAGTCTCATGGTTTTTCTCGAGTTGCGGCGGGAACCTGGGGTATACTCTCGAGTTACGACGGGGATGGCCCTTCCACCCAGGTGTTTGTTCAGCGACGACAGGACTCCTGCCTAGTTGCGAGGGACAACTCGGGATTCTCCTCGAGGCTTGGCAGGGCAATTGGGACGCCTCTCCAGCTGAGGCGGGAGACCAAGGGTCCCTTTCCACGTGCCACAGGAATCCTGGGACTCCTATCAAGTTTCACGAGGAGTCAGGCATCGTCTCCTTTGGAGGCACTGATCTCCGTGTACCTCTGGAGTTTTCAAAGGATGTGAGGCCTCCGGTCGCCATGAGGTGGGGAACTAGGTCTTTCTCTGTGGTCTCCACAGGGGATTCAGACATCCTTTCGTCTTGGGAGATGCAAGACGAGCCTGCATTCAAGTCATTGCAGGGATATCCGGCCTTATTTCGAGCCAGGGCATCGCGGTGTCCATTCCGCCTGAGGCCGCAAACTCAGGGTCCCTCTCACATACCTAGAGCTGAGAGAAGCCTCCTCTTGAGGTGCTTGTGGTAAGGTGGTATTCCCCTGGAGTCAAAGCCAGGGACTAACCTCTCTTCTCGAGTTGATTTTTGGTCCAAGGAGCTCTTTCGTGTTGCTACAGTGACCTCAGGATCCCTCTATCCTTGAAACAGTGTTCTTGGGGTTTCTCTGCAGTGCCATCAAGGAAATCAAGGCTCCTTTCATGCTTGATGTGCAACACGGAATTGCTCTGCATGCAGTGCAGGAGAATCGAGCCTCATCTTCGGCGAGGGGGAAGTCTCATGGTGTTTCTCGAGTTGCGGCGGGGCCCTGGGGTATATTCTCGAGTTATGACGGGGATGGGCCTTCCAGCCACGTGTTTGTTCAGCGACTTCAGGACTCCTGCCTAATTGCGAGGGACAACTCGGGATTCTCCTCGAGGCTTGGCAGGGCAATTGGGACGCCTCTCTAGCTGAGGGGGGAGACCAAGGGTCCCTTTCCATGTGCCACAGGAATCATGGGACTCCTATCAAGTTTCACGAGGAGTCAGGCATCGTCTCCTTTGGAGGCACTGATCTCCGCGTACCTCTGGAGTTTTCAAAGGATGTGAGGCCTCCGGTCGCGATGAGGTGGGGAACTAGGTCTTTCTCTGTGGTCTCCACAGGGGATTCAGACATCCTTTCGTCTTGGGAGATGCATGACGAGCCTGCATTTAAATCTCTGCAGGGATATCCGGCCTTATTTCGAGTCAGGGCATCGCGGTGTCCATTCCACTTGAGGCCGCAAACTCAGGGTCCCTCTCACATACCTAGAGCTAGAGAAGCCTCCCCTTGAGGTGCTTGTGGTAAGGTGGATTTCCCCTGAAGTCGAAGCCATGGACTAACCTCTCATCTCGAGTTGATTGTTGGTCCACGGAGCTCTTTCGTGTTACTACAGTGACTTCAGGATCCCTCTAGCCTTGAAACAGTGTTCTTGGGGTTTCTCTGCAGTGCCATCAAGGAAATCAAGGCTCCTTTCATGTGTGATGTGCAACACGGCATTGCTCTGCACGCAGTGCAGGGCAATCGGGCCTCATCTCGGGGCGAGGGGGAAGTCTCATGGTTTTTCTCGAGTTGCGGCGGGAACCTGGGGTATATTCTCGAGTTAAGACGGGGATGGCCCTTCCACACACGTGTTTGTTCAGCGACGACAGGACTCCTGCCTAGTTGCGAGGGACAACTCGGGATTCTCCTCGAGGCTTGGCAGGGCAATTGGGACGCCTCTCCAGCTGAGGCGGGAGACCAAGTGTCCCTTTCAGCGTGCCACAGAAATCCTGGGACTGCTATCAAGTTTCACGAGGCGTCAGGCAATGTCTCCTTTGGAGGCACTGATCTCCTGGTCCCTCTGGAGTTTTCAAAGGATGTGAGGTCTCCGGTCGCGATGAGGTGGGGAACTAGGTCTTTCTCTGTGGTCTCCACAGGGGATTCAGACATCCTTTCATCTTGGGAGATGCAAGACGAGCCTGCATTCAAGTCACTGCAGGGATATCCGGCCTTATTTCGAGTCGGGGCATCGCGGTGTCCATTCCACTTGAGGCCGCAAACTCAGGGTCCCTCTCACATACCTAGAGCTGAGAGAAGCCTCCTCTTGAGGTGCTTGTGTTAAGGTGGTATTCCTCTGGAGTCGAAGCCAGGGACTAACCTCTCATCTCGAGTTGATTTGTGGTCCACGGAGTTCTTTCGTGTTGCTACAGTGACCTCAGGATCCCTCTAGCCTTGAAACAGTGTTCTTGGGGTTTCTCTGGAGTGCCATCAAGGAAATCAAGGCTCCTTTCCTGTGTGATGTGCAACACGGCATTGCTCTGCACGCAGTGCAGGGGAATCGGGCCTCATCTCGCGGCGAGGGGGAAGTCTCATGGTTTTTCTCGAGTTGCGGCGGGAACCTGGGGTATATTCTCGAGTTACGACGGGGATGACCCTTCCTCACACATGTTTGTTCAACGACATCAGGACTCCTGCCTAGTTGCGAGGGACAACTCGGGATTCTCCTGGAGGCTTGGCAGGGCAATTGGGACGCCTCTCCAGCTGAGGCGGGAGACCAAGGGTCCCTTTCCACGTGCCACAGGAATCCTGGGACTCCTATCAAGTTTCACGAGGCGTCAGGCATCGTCTCCTTTGGAGGTACTGATTTCCGCGTCCCTGTGGAATTTTCAAAGGATGTGAGGCCTCCGGTCGCGATGAGGTGGGGAACTAGGTCTTTCTCTGTGGTCTCCACAGGGGATTCAGACATCCTTTCTTCTTGGGAGATGCAAGACGAGCCTCCATTCAAGTCACTGCAGGGATATCCGGCCTTATTTCGCGTCAGGGCATCGCGGTGTCCATTCCACTTGAGGCCGCAAACTCAGGGTCCCTCTCACATACCTAGAGCTGAGAGAAGCCTCCTCTTGAGGTGCTTGTGGTAAGGTGGTATACCTCTAGAGTCGAAGCCAGGGCCTAACCTCTCATCTCGAGTTAATTTGTGGTCCACGGAGCTCTTTCGTTTTGCTACAGTGACCTCAGGATCCCTCTAGCCTTGAAACAGTATTCTTGGGCGTTCTCTGGAGTGCCATCAAAGAAATCAAGGCTCCTTTCTTGTGTGATGTGCAACACGGCATTGCTCTGCACGCAGTGCAGGGGAATCGGGCCTCATCTGGTAGCGAGGGGGAAGTCTCATGGTTTTTCTGGAGTTGCGGCGGGAACCTGGGGTATATTCTCGAGTTACGACGGGGATGGGCCTTCCACACACGTGTTTGTTCAGCAACGTCAGGACTCCTGCCTAGTTGCGAGGGACAACTCGGGATTCTCCTCGAGGCTTAGCAGGGCAATTGGGACGAATCTCCAGCTGAAGCGGGAGACCAAAAGTCCCTTTCCATCTGCCACAGGAATCCTGGGACTCCTATCAATTTTCACGAGGAGTCAGGCATCGTCTCCTTTGGAGGCACTGATCTCCGCGTGCCTCTGGAGTTTTCAAATGATGTGAGGCCTCCGGTCGCGATGAGGTGGGGAACTAGGTCTTTCTCTGTGGTATACACAGCGGATTCAGACATCCTTTCGTCTTGGGAGATGCAAGACGAGCCTGCATTTAAGTCTCTGCAGGGATATCCAGCCTTATTTCGACTCAGGGCATCGCGGTGTCCATTCCACTTGAGGCCGCAAACTCAGGGTCCCTCTCACATACCTAGAGCTAGAGAAGCCTCCCCTTGAGGTGCTTGTGGTAAGGTGGTATTCCTCTGGAGTCGAAGCCAGGGACTAACCTCTCATCTCAAGTTGATTTTTGGTCCACGGAGCTCTTTCGTTTTGCTACAGTGACCTCAGGATCCCTCTAGCCTTGAAACAGTGTTCTTGGGGATTCTCTGGAGTGCCATCAAGGAAATCAAGGCTCCTTTCCTGTGTGATGTGCAACACGGCATTGCTCTGCACGCAGTGCATGGCAATCGGGCCTCATCTCGCGGCGAGGGGGAAGTCTCATGGTTTTTCTCGAGTTGCGTCGGGAACCTGGGGTATATTCTCGAGTTACGACGGGGATGGCCCTTCCACACACGTGTTTGTTCAGCGACGGCAGGACTCCTGCCTAATTGCTACGGACAACTCGGGATTCTCCTCGAGGCTTGGCAGGGCAATTGGGACGAATCTCCAGCTGAAGCGGGAGACCAAGAGTCCCTTTCCATCTGCCACAGGAATCCTGGGACTCCTATCAATTTTCACGAGGAGTCAGGCATCGTCTCCTTTGGAGGCACTGATCTCCGCGTACCTCTGGAGTTTTCAAATGATGTGAGGCCTTCGGTCGCCTGAGGTGGGGAACTAGGTCTTTCTCTGTGGTATACACAGCGGATTCAGACATCCTTTCGTCTTGGGAGATGCAAGACGAGCCTGCATTTAAGTCTCTGCAGGGATATCCAGGCTTATTTCGAGTCAGGGCATCGCGGGGTCCATTGCACTTGAGGCCACAAACTCAGGGACCCTCTCACATACCTAGAGCTAGAGAAGCCTCCCCTTGAGGTGCTTCTGGTAAGGTGGTATTCCTCTGGAGTCGAAGCCAGGGACTAACCTCTCATCTCGAGTTGATTTTTGGTCCAAGGAGCTCTTTTGTTTTGCTACAGTGACCTCAGGATCCCTCTAGCCTTGAAACAGTATTCTTTGGCGTTCTCTGGAGTGCCAACAAGGAAATCAAGGCTCCTTTCCTGTGTGATGTGCAACACGGCAATGCTCTGCACGCAGTCCAGAGGAATCGGGCCTCATCTCGCGGCGAGGGGGAAGTCTCATGGTTTTTCTCGAGTTGCGGCGGGAACCTGGGGTATATTCTCGAGTTACGATGGGGATGGCCCTTCCACCCACGTGTTTGTTCAGCGACGTCAGGACTCCTGCCTAGTTGCGAGGGACAACTCGGGATTCTCCTCGAGGCTTGGCAGGGCAATTGGGACGCCTCTTCAGCTGAGGCGGGAGACCAAGTGTCCCTTTCCACGTGCCACAGGAATCCTGGGACCCCTATCAAGTTTCACGAGGAGTCATTCATCGTCTCCTTTGGAGGCACTGATCTCCGCGTACCTCTGAAGTATTCAAAGGATGTGAGGCCTCCGGTCGCGATGAGGTGGGAAACTAGGTCTTTCTCTGTGGTCTCCACAGGGGATTCAGACATCCGTTCATCTTGGGAGATACAAGACGAGCCTGCATTCAAGTCACTGCAGGGATATCCGGCCTTATTTCGAGTCAGGGCATCGCGGTGTCCATTCCACTTGAGGCCGCAAACTCAGGGTCCCTCTCACATACCTAGAGCTGAGAGAAGCCTCCTCTTGAAGTGCTTGTGGTAAGGTGGTATTCCTGTGGAGTTGAAGCCAGGGACTAACCTCTCATCTCTAGTTGATTTTTGGTCCACAGAGCTCTTTCGTGTTGCTAGAGTGACCTCAGGATCCCTCTAGCCTTGAAACAGTGTTCTTGGGGTTTCTCTGGAGTGCCATCAAGGAAATCAAGGCTCCTTTCATGTGTGATGTGCAACACGGAATTGCTCTGCACACAGTGCAGGGGAATCGGGCCTCATCTCGCGGCGAGGGGAACGTCTCATGGTTTTTCTCGAGATGCGGGAAGAACCTGGGGCATATTCTTGAGTTACAACGGGGATGGCCCTTCCACCCACGTGTTTGTTCAGTGACGTCAGGACTCCTGCCTAGTTGCGAGGGACAACTCGGGATTCTCCTCGAGGCTTGGCAGGGCAATTGGGACGCCTCTCCAGCTGAGGCGGGGACCAAGGGTCCCTTTACACGTGCCACAGGAATCCTGGGACTCCTATCAAGTTTCACGAGGAGTCAGGCATCGTCTCCTTTGGAGGCACTGATCTCCACGTACCTCTGGAGTTTTCATAGGATGTGAGGCCTCCGTTCACGATGATGTGGGGAACTAGGTCTTTCTCTGTGGTCTCCACAGGGGATTCAGACATCCTGTCGTCTTGGGAGATGCAAGACGAGCCTGCATTCAAGTCACTGCAGGGATATTCGGCCTTATTTCGAGTCAGGGCATCGCGGTGTCCATTCCACTTGAGGCCGCAAACTCAGGGTCCCTCTCACATACCTTGAGCTGAGAGAAGCCTCCTCTTGAGGTGCTTGTGGTAAGGTGGTATTCCTCTGGAGTCGAACCCAGGGACTAACCTCTCATCTCGAGTTGATTTTTGGTCCACGGAGCTCTTTCGTGTTGGTACAGCGACCTCAGGATCCCTCTAGCCTTGAAACAGTTTTCTTAGGGTTTCTCTGCAGTGCCATCAAGGAAATCAAGGCTCCTTTCATGTGTGATGTGCAACACGGAATTGTTCTGCACGCAGTGCAGGGGAATCGGGCCTCATCTCGCGGCGAGGTGAAAGTCTCATGGTTTTTCTCGAGTTGCGGCGGGAACCTGGGGTATATTCTCGAGTTACGACGGGGATGGCCTTTCCACCCACGTGTTTGTTCAGGCATGTCAGGACTCCTGCCTAGTTGCGAGGGACAACTCGGGATTCTCCTCGAGGCTTGGCAGGGCAATTGGGACGCCTCTCCAGCTGAGGCTGGAGACCAAGGTTCCCTTTCCACGTGCACAGGAATCCTGGGACTCCTATCAAGTTTCACGAGGAGTCAGGCATCGCCTCCTTTGGAGGCACTGATCTCCGCGTACCTCTGAAGTTTTCAAAGGATGTGAGGCCTTCGCTCGTGATGAGGTGGGAAACTAGGTCTTTCTCTGTGGTCTCCACAGGGGATTCAGACATCCGTTCATCTTGGGAGATGCAAGACGAGCCTGCATTCAAGTCACTGCAGGGATATCCGGCCTTATTTCGAGTCAGGGCATCGCGGTGTCCATTCCACTTGAGGCCGCAAACTCAGGGTCCCTCTCACATACCTAGAGCTGAGAGAAGCCTCCTCTTGAGGTGCTTGTGGTAAGGTGGTATTCCTCTGGAGTCGAAGCCAGGGACTAACCTCTCATCTCGAGTTGATTTTTGGTCCACGGAGCTCTTTCCTGTTGCTACAGTGACGTCAGGATCCCTCTAGCCTTGAAACAGTGTTCTTGGGCTTTCTCTGGAGTGCCATCAAGGAAATCAAGGCTCCTTTCATGTGTGATGTGCAACACAGAATTGCTCTGCACCCAGTGCAAGGGAATCGGGCCTCATCTCGCGGCGAGGGGGAAGTCTCATGGTTTTTCTCGAGTTGCGGAGGGAACCTGGGGTATATTCTAGAGTTACGACGGGGATGGCCCTTCCACCGACGTGTTTCTTCAGCGACGTCAGGACTCCTGCCTAGTTGCGAGGGACAACTCGGGGTTCTCCTCGAGGCTTGGCAGGGCAATTGGGACGCCTCTCCAGCTGAGGCGGGAGACGAAGGGTCCCTTTCCACGTGCCACAGGAATCCTGGGACTCCTATCAAGTTTCACGAGGAGTCAGGCATCGTCTCCTTTGGAGGCACTGATTTCCGCGTACCTCTGGAGTTTTCAAAGGATGTAAGGCCTCTGGTCGCGATGAGGTGGGGAACTAGGTCTTTCTCTGTGGTCTCCACAGGGGATTCAGACATCCTTTCGTCTTGGGAGATGCAAGACGAGCCTGCATTCAAGTCACTGCAGGGATATCCGGCCTTATTTCGAGCCAGGGCATCGCGGTGTCCATTCCACTTCAGGCCGCAAACTCAGGGTCCCTCTCACATACCTAGAGCTGAGAAAAGCCTCCTCTTGAGGTGCTTGTGGTAAGGTGGTATTCCTCTGGAGTCGAAGCCAGGGAATAACCTCTCATCTCGAGTTGATTTTTGGTCCACGGAGCTCTTTCGTGTTGCTACAGTGACCTCAGGATCCCTCTAGCCTTGAAACAGTGTTCTTGGTGTTTCTCTGGAGTGCCACCAAGGAAATCAAGGCTCCTTTCCTGTGTGATGTGCAACACGGAATTGCTCTGCATGCAGTCCAGGGGAATCGGGCCTCATATCGCGGCGAGGGGAAAGTCTCATGGTTTTTCTCGAGTTGCGGCGGGAACCTGGGGTATATTCTCGAGTTACAACGGGGATGGCCCTTTCAACCACGTGTTTGTTCAGCGACGTCAGGACTCCTGCCTAGTTGCGAGGGACAACTCGGGATTCTCCTCGAGGCTTGGCAGGGCAATTGGGACGCCTCTCCAGCTGAGGCGGGAGACCAAGTGTCCCTATCCACGTGCACAGGAATCCTGGGACTCCTATCAAGTTTCACGAGGAGTCAGGCATCGTCTCCTTTGGAGGCACTGATCTCCGCGTACCTCTGGAGTTTTCAAAGGATGTGAGGCCTCCGGTCGCGATGAGGTGGGGAACTAGGTCTTTCTCTGTGGTCTCCACAGGGGATTCAGACATCCTTTCGTCTTGGGAGATGCAAGACGAGCCTGCATTCAAGTCACTGCAGGGATATCCGGCCTTATTTCGAGTCAGGGCATCGCGGTGTCCATTACACTTGAGGCCGCAAACTCAGGGTCCCTCTCACATATCTAGAGCTGAGAGAAGCCTCCTCTTGAGGTGCTTGTGGTAAGGTGGTATTCCTGTGGAGTCGAAGCCAGGGACTAACCTCTCATCTCGAGTTGATTTCTGGTCCACGGAGCTCTTTCGTGATGCTACATTGACCTCAGGATCCCTCTAGCCTTGAAACAGTGTTCTTGGGGTTTCTCTGGAGTGCCATCAAGGAAATCAAGGCTCCTTTCCTGTGTGATGTGCCACACAGAATTGCTCTGCACCCAGTGCAGGGGAATCGGGCCTCATCTCGCGGCGAGGGGGAAGTCTCATGGTTTTTCTCGAGTTGCGGCGGGAACCTGGGGTATATTCTCGAGTTACGACGGGGATGGCCCTTCCACCGACGTGTTTCTTCAGCGACGTCAGGACTCCTGCCTAGTTGCGAGGGACAACTCGGGATTCTCCTCGAGGCTTGGCAGGGCAATTGGGACGCCTCTCCAGCTGAGGCGGGAGACGAAGGGTCCCTTTCCACGTGCCACAGGAATCCTGGGACTCCTATCAAGTTTCACGAGGAGTCAGGCATCGTCTCCTTTGGAGGCACTGATCTCCGCGTACCTCTGGAGTTTTCAAAGGATGTGAGGCCTCCGGTCGCGATGAGGTGGGGAACTAGGTCTTTCTCTGTGGTCTCCACAGGGGATTCAGACATCCTTTCGTCTTGGGAGATGCAAGACGAGCATGCATTCAAGTCACTGCAGGGATATCCGGCCTTATTTCGAGCCAGGGCATCGCGGTGTCCATTCCACTTGAGGCCGCAAACTCAGGGTCCCTCTCACATACCTAGAGCTGAGTGAAACCTCCTCTTGAGGGGCTTGTGGTAAGGTGGTATTCCTCTGGAGTCGAAGCCAGGGACTAACCTCTCATCTCGAGTTGCTTTTTGGTCCACGGAGCTCTTTCGTGTTGCTAAAGTGAGCTCAGGATCCCTCTGGCCTTGAAACAGTGTTCTTGGGGTTTCTCTGGAGTGCCATCAAGGAAATCAAGGCTCCTTTCATGTGTGATGTGCAACACGGAATTGCTCTGCACGCACTGCAGGGGAATCGGGCCTCATCTCGCGGCGAGGGGGAAGTCTCATGGTTTTTCTCGAGTTGCGGAGGGAACCTGGGGTATATTCTAGAGTTACGACGGGGATGGCCCTTCCACCGACGTGTTTCTTCAGCGACGTCAGGACTCCTGCCTAGTTGCGAGGGACAACTCGGGGTTCTCCTCGAGGCTTGGCAGGGCAATTGGGACGCCTCTCCAGCTGAGGCGGGAGACGAAGTGTCCCTTTCCACGTGCCACAGGAATCCTGGGACTCCTATCAAGTTTCACGAGGAGTCAGGCATCGTCTCCTTTGGAGGCACTGATTTCCGCGTACCTCTGGAGTTTTCAAAGGATGTAAGGCCTCTGGTCGCGATGAGGTGGGGAACTAGGTCTTTCTCTGTGGTCTCCACAGGGGATTCAGACATCCTTTCGTCTTGGGAGATGCAAGACGAGCCTGCATTCAAGTCACTGCAGGGATATCCGGCCTTATTTCGAGCCAGGGCATCGCGGTGTCCATTCCACTTCAGGCCGCAAACTCAGGGTCCCTCTCACATACCTAGAGCTGAGAAAAGCCTCCTCTTGAGGTGCTTGTGGTAAGGTGGTATTCCTCTGGAGTCGAAGCCAGGGAATAACCTCTCATCTCGAGTTGATTTTTGGTCCACGGAGCTCTTTCGTGTTGCTACAGTGACCTCAGGATCCCTCTAGCCTTGAAACAGTGTTCTTGGTGTTTCTCTGGAGTGCCACCAAGGAAATCAAGGCTCCTTTCCTGTGTGATGTGCAACACGGAATTGCTCTGCACGCAGTCCAGGGGAATCGGGCCTCATATCGCGGCGAGGGGAAAGTCTCATGGTTTTTCTCGAGTTGCGGCGGGAACCTGGGGTATATTCTCGAGTTACAACGGGGATGGCCCTTTCAACCACGTGTTTGTTCAGCGACGTCAGGACTCCTGCCTAGTTGCGAGGGACAACTCGGGATTCTCCTCGAGGCTTGGCAGGGCAATTGGGACGCCTCTCCAGCTGAGGCGGGAGACCAAGTGTCCCTATCCACGTGCACAGGAATCCTGGGACTCCTATCAAGTTTCACGAGGAGTCAGGCATCGTCTCCTTTGGAGGCACTGATCTCCGCGTACCTCTGGAGTTTTCAAAGGATGTGAGGCGTCCGGTCGCGATGAGGTGGGGAACTAGGTCTTTCTCTGTGGTCTCCACAGGGGATTCAGACATCCTTTCGTCTTGGGAGATGCAAGACGAGCCTGCATTCAAGTCACTGCAGGGATATCCGGCCTTATTTCGAGTCAGGGCATCGCGGTGTCCATTACACTTGAGGCCGCAAACTCAGGGTCCCTCTCACATACCTAGAGCTGAGAGAAGCCTCCTCTTGAGGTGCTTGTGGTAAGGTGGTATTCCTGTGGAGTCGAAGCCAGGGACTAACCTCTCATCTCGAGTTGATTTCTGGTCCACGGAGCTCTTTCGTGATGCTACATTGACCTCAGGATCCCTCTAGCCTTGAAACAGTGTTCTTGGGGTTTCTCTGGAGTGCCATCAAGGAAATCAAGGCTCCTTTCATGTGTGATGTGCAACACAGAATTGCTCTGCACCCAGTGCAGGGGAATCGGGCCTCATCTCGCGGCGAGGGGGAAGTCTCATGGTTTTTCTCGAGTTGCGGCGGGAACCTGGGGTATATTCTCGAGTTACGACGGGGATGGCCCTTCCACCGACGTGTTTCTTCAGCGACGTCAGGACTCCTGCCTAGTTGCGAGGGACAACTCGGGATTCTCCTCGAGGCTTGGCAGGGCAATTGGGACGCCTCTCCAGCTGAGGCGGGAGACGAAGGGTCCCTTTCCACGTGCCACAGGAATCCTGGGACTCCTATCAAGTTTCACGAGGAGTCAGGCATCGTCTCCTTTGGAGGCAGTGATTTCCTCGTACCTCTGGAGTTTTCAAAGGATGTGAGGCCTCCGGTCGCGATGAGGTGGGGAACTAGGTCTTTCTCTGTGGTCTCCACAGGGGATTCAGACATCCTTTCGTCTTGGGAGATGCAAGACGAGCCTGCATTCAAGTCACTGCAGGGATATCCGGCCTTATTTCGAGCCAGGGCATCGCGGTGTCCATTCCACTTGAGGCCGCAAACTCAGGGTCCCTCTCACATACCTAGAGCTGAGTGAAACCTCCTCTTGAGGGGCTTGTGGTAAGGTGGTATTCCTCTGGAGTCGAAGCCAGGGACTACCCTCTCATCTCGAGTTGCTTTTTGGTCCACGGAGCTCTTTCGTGTTGCTAAAGTGAGCTCAGGATCCCTCTGGCCTTGAAACAGTGTTCTTGGGGTTTCTCTGGAGTGCCATCAAGGAAATCAAGGCTCCTTTCATGTGTGATGTGCAACACGGAATTGCTCTGCACGCAGTGCAGGGGAATCGGGCCTCATCTCGCGGCGAGGGGGAAGTCTCATGGTTTTTCTCGAGTTGCGGCGGGAACCTGGGGTATATTCTCGAGTTACGACGGGGATGGCCCTTCCACCCACGTGTTTGTTCAGCGACGTCAGGACTCCTGCCTAGTTGCGAGGGACAACTCGGGATTCTCCTCGAGGCTTGACAGTGCAATTGGGACGCCTCTCCAGCTGAGGCGGGAGACCAAGTGTTCCTTTCAACGTGCCACAGGAATCCTGGGACCCCTATCAAGTTTCACGAGGGGTCATTCATCGTCTCCTTTGGAGGCACTGATCTCCGCGTACCTCTGAAGTATTCAAAGGATGTGAGGCCTCCGGTCGCGATGAGGTGGTAAACTAGGTCTTTCTCTGTGGTCTCCACAGGGGATTCAGACATCCGTTCATCTTGGGAGATGCAAGACGAGGCTGCATTCAAGTCACTGTAGGGATATCCGGCCTTATTTCGAGTCAGGGCATCCCGGTGTCCATTCCACTTGAGGCCGCAAACTCAGGGTCCCTCTCACATACCTAGAGCTGAGAGAAGCCTCCTCTTGAGGTGCTTGTGGTAGGGTGGTATTTCTGTGGAGTTGAAGCCAGGGACTAACCTCTTATCTCGAGTTGATTTTTGGTCCACAGAGCTCTTTCGTGTTACTACAGTGACCTCAGGATCCCTCTGGCCTTGAAACAGTGTTCTTGGGGTTTCTCTGGAGTGCCATCAAGGAAATCAAGGCTCCTTTCATGTGTGATGTGCAACACGGAATTGCTCTGCACACAGTGCAGCGGAATCGGGCCTCATCTCGCGGCGAGGGGAACGTCTCATGGTTTTTCTCGAGATGCGGGAGGAACCTGGGGCATATTCTCGAGTTACGACGGGGATGGCCCTTCCACCCACGTGTTTGTTCAGTGACGTCAGGACTCCTGCCTAGTTGCGAGGGACAACTCGGGATTCTCCTCGAGGCTTGGCAGGGCAATTGGGACGCCTCTCCAGCTGAGGCGGGAGACCAAGTGTCCCTTTCCACGTGCCACAGGAATCCTGGGACTCATATCAAGTTTCGCGAGGAGTCAGGCATCGTCTCCTTTGGAGGCACTGATCTCCGCGTACCTCTGGAGTTTTCAAAGGATGTGAGGCCTCCAGTCGCGATGAGGTGGGGAACTAGGTCTTTCTCTGTGGTCTCCATAGGGGATTCAGACATTCTTTCGTCTTGGGAGATGCAAGACGAGCCTGCATTCAAGTCACTGCAGGGATATCCGGCCTTATTTCGAGTCAGGGCATCGCGGTGTCTATTCCACTTGAGGCCGCAAACTCAGGGTCCCTCTCACATACCTAGAGCTGAGAGAAGCCTCCTCTTGAGGTGCTTGTCGTAAGGTGGTATTCCTCTGGAGTCGAAGCCAGGGACTAACCTCTATTCTCGAGTTGATTTTTGGGCCACGGAGCTCTTTCGTGATGCTACATTGACCTCAGGATCCCTCTAGCCTTGAAACAGTGTTCTTGGGGTTTCTCTGGAGTGCCATCAAGGAAATCAAGGCTCCTTTCATGTGTGATGTGCAACACAGAATTGCTCTGCACCCAGTGCAGGGGAATCGGGCCTCATCTCGCGGCGAGGGGGAAGTCTAATGGTTTTTCTCGAGTTGCGGCGTAAACCTGGGGTATATTCTCGAGTTACGACGGGGATGGCCCTTCCACCCACGTGTTTCTTCAGCGACGTCAGGACTCCTGCCTAGTTGCGAGGGACAACTCGGGATTCTCCTCGAGGCTTGGCAGGGCAATTGGGACGCCTCTCCAGCTGAGGCGGGAGACGAAGGGTCCCTTTCCATGTGCCACAGGAATCCTGGGACTCCTATCAAGTTTCACGAGGAGTCAGGCATCGTCTCCTTTGGAGGCACTGATTTCCTCGTACCTCTGGAGTTTTCAAAGGATGTGAGGCCTCCGGTCGCGATGAGGTGCGGAACTAGGTCTTTCTCTGTGGTCTCCACAGTGGATTCAGACATCCTTTCGTCTTGGGAGATGCAAGACGAGCCTGCATTCAAGTCACTGCAGGGATATCCAGCCTTATTTCGAGCCAGGGCATCGCGGTGTCCATTCCACTTGAGGCCGCAAACTCAGGTTCCCTCTCACATACCTAGAGCTGAGAGAAGCCTCCTCTTGAGGGGCTTGTGGTAAGGTGGTATTCCTCTGGAGTCAAAGCCAGGGACTACCCTCTCATCTCGAGTTACTTTTTGGTCCACGGAGCTCTTTCGTGTTGCTAAAGTGAGCTCAGGATCCCTCTGGCCTTGAAACAGTGTTCTTGGGGTTTCTCTGGAGTGCCATCAAGGAAATCAAGGCTCCTTTCATGTGTGATGTGCAACACGGAATTGCTCTGCACGCAGTGCAGGGGGATCGGGCCTCATCTCGTGGTGAGGGGGAAGTCTCATGGTTTTTCTGGAGTTGCGGCGGGAACCTGGGGTATATTCTCGAGTTACGACGGGGATGGCCCTTCCACCCACGTGTTTGTTCAGCGACGTCAGGACTCCTGCCTAGTTGCGAGGCACAATTCGGGATTCTCCTCGAGGCTTGGCAGGGCAATTGGGACGCCTCTCCAGCTGAGGCGGGAGACCTAGTGTCCCTTTCCACGTGCCACAGGAATCCTGGGACCCCTATCAAGTTTCACGAGGAGTCATTCATCGTCTCCTTTGGAGGCACTGATCTCCGCGTACCTCTGAAGTTTTCAAAGGATGTGAGGCCTCCGGTCGCGATGAGGTGGTAAACTAGGTCTTTCTCTGTGGTCTACACAGGGGATTCAGACATCCGTTCATCTTGGGAGATGCAAGACGAGCCTGCATTCAAGTCACTGCAGGGATATCCGGCCTTATTTCGAGTCAGGGCATCGCGGTGTCCATTCCACTTGAGGCCGCAAACTCAGGGTCCCTCTCACATACCTAGAGCTGAGAGAAGCCTCCTCTTGAGGTGCTTGTGGTAAGGTGGTATTCCTCTGGAGTCGAAGCCAGGGACTAACCTCTCTTCTCGAGTTGATTTTTGGGCCACGGAGCTCTTTCGTGATGCTACATTGACCTCAGGATCCCTCTAGCCTTGAAACAGTGTTCTTGGGGTTTCTCTGGAGTGCCATCAAGGAAATCAAGGCTCCTTTCATGTGTGATGTGCAACACAGAATTGCTCTGCACGCAGTGCAGGGGAATCGGTCCTCATCTCGCGGCGAGGGGGAAGTCTAATGGTTTTTCTCGAGTTGCGGCGGGAACCTGGGGTATATTCTCGAGTTACGACGGGGATGGCCCTTCCACCGACGTGTTTCTTCAGCGACGTCAGGACTCCTGCCTAGTTGCGAGGGACAACTCGGGATTCTCCTCGAGGCTTGGCAGGGCAATTGGGATGCCTCTCCAGCTGAGGCGGGAGACGAAGGGTCCCTTTCCATGTGCCACAGGAAACCTGGGACTCCTATCAAGTTTCACGAGGAGTCAGGCATCGTCTCCTTTGGAGGCACTGATTTCCTCGTACCTCTGGAGTTTTCAAAGGATGTGAGGCCTCCGGTCGCGATGAGGTGCGGAACTAGGTCTTTCTCTGTGGTCTCCCCAGTGGATTCAGACATCCTTTCGTCTTGGGAGATGCAAGACGAGCCTGCATTCAAGTCACTGCAGGGATATCCAGCCTTATTTCGAGCCAGGGCATCGCGGTGTCCATTCCACTTGAGGCCGCAAACTCAGGGTCCCTCTCACATACCTAGAGCTGAGAGAAGCCTCCTCTTGAGGGGCTTGTGGTAAGGTGGTATTCCTCTGGAGTCGAAGCCAGGGACTACCCTCTCATCTCGAGTTGCTTTTTGGTCCACGGAGCTCTTTCGTGTTGCTAAAGTGAGCTCAGGATCCCTCTGGCCTTGAAACAGTGTTCTTGGGGTTTCTCTGGAGTGCCATCAAGGAAATCAAGGCTCCTTTCATGTGTGATGTGCAACACGGAATTGCTCTGCACGCAGTGCAGGGTAATCAGGCCTCATCTCGTGGTGAGGGGGAAGTCTCATGGTTTTTCTCGAGTTGCGGCGGGAACCTGGGGTATATTCTCGAGTTACGACGGGGATGGCCCTTCCACCCACGTGTTTGTTCAGCGACGTCAGGACTCCTGCCTAGTTGCGAGGGACAACTCGGGATTCTCCTCGAGGCTTGGCAGGGCAATTGGGACGCCTCTCCAGCTGAGGCGGGAGACCAAGTGTCCCTTTCCACGTGCCACAGGAATCCTGGGACTCATATCAAGTTTCGCGAGGAGTCAGGCATCGTCTCCTTTGGAGGCACTGATCTCCGCGTACCTCTGGAGTTTTCAAAGGATGTGAGGCCTCCAGTCGCGATGAGGTGGGGAACTAGGTCTTTCTCTGTAGTCTCCACAGGGGATTCAGACATCCTTTCGTCTTGGGAGATGCAAGACGAGCCTGCATTCAAGTCACTGCAGGAATATCCGGCCTTATTTCGAGTCAGGGCATCGCGGTGTCCATTCCACTTGAGGCCGCAAACTCAGGGTCCCTCTCACATACCTAGAGCTGAGAGAAGCCTCCTCTTGAGGTGCTTGTGGTAAGGTGGTATTCCTGTGGAGTCGAAGCCAGGGACTAACCTCTCTTCTCGAGTTGATTTTTGGGCCACGGAGCTCTTTCGTGATGCTACATTGACCTCAGGATCCCTCTAGCCTTAAAACAGTGTTCTTGGGGTTTCTCTGGAGTGCCATCAAGGAAATCAAGGCTCCTTTCATGTGTGATGTGCAACACAGAATTGCTCTGTACCCAGTGCAGGGGAATCGGGCCTCATCTCGCGGCGAGGGGGAAGTCTCATGGTTTTTCTCGAGTTGCGGCGGGAACCTGGGGTATATTCTCGAGTTACGACGGGGATGTCCCTTCCACCGACGTGTTTCTTCAGCGACGTCAGGACTCCTGCCTAGTTGCGAGGGACAACTCGGGATTCTCCTCGAGGCTTGGCAGGGCAATTGGGACGCCTCTCCAGCTGAGGCGGGAGATCAAGGGTCCCTTTCCACGTGCCACAGGAATCCTGGGACTCCTATCAAGTTTCACGAGGAGTCAGGCATCGTCTCCTTTGGAGGCACTGATTTCCTCGTACCTCTGGAGTTTTCAAAGGATGTGAGGCCTCCGGTCGCGATGAGGTGGGGAACTAGGTCTTTCTCTGTGGTCTCCACAGGGGATTCAGACATCCTTTCGTCTTGGGAGATGCAAGACGAGCCTGCATTCAAGTCACTGCAGGGATATCCGGCCTTATTTCGAGCCAGGGCATCGCGGTGTTCATTCCACTTGAGGCCGCAAACTCAGGGTCCCTCTCACATACCTAGAGCTGAGAGAAGCCTCCTCTTGAGGGGCTTGTGGTAAGGTGGTATTCCTCTGGAGTCGAAGCCAGGGACTACCCTCTCATCTCGAGTTGCTTTTTGGTCCACGGAGCTCTTTCGTGTTGCTAAAGTGAGCTCAGGATCCCTCTGGCCTTGAAACAGTGTTCTTGGGGTTTCTCTGGAGTGCCATCAAGGAAATCAAGGCTCCTTTCATGTGTGATGTGCAGCACGGAATTGCTCTGCACACAGTGCAGGGGGATCGGGCCACATCTCGTGGTGAGGGGGAAGTCTCATGGTTTTTCTCGAGTTGCGGCGGGAACCTGGGGTATATTCTCGAGTTACGACGGGGATGGCCCTTCCACACACGTGTTTGTTCAGCGACTTCAGGACTCCTGCCTAGTTGCGAGGGACAACTCGGGATTCTCCTCGAGGCTTGGCAGGGCAATTGGGACGCCTCTCTAGCTGAGGCGGGAGACCAAGGGTCCCTTTCCACGTGCCACAGGAAACCTGGGACTCATATCAAGTTTAACGAGGAGTCAGGCATCGTCTCCTTTGGAGGCACTGATCTCCGCGTACCTCTGGAGTTTTCAATGGATGTGAGGCCTCCAGTCGCGATGAGGTGGGGAACTAGGTCTTTCTCTGTGGTCTCCACAGGGGATTCAGACATCCTTTCGTCTTGGGAGATGCAAGACGAGCCTGCATTCAAGTCACTGCAGGGATATCCGGCCTTATTTCGAGTCAGGGCATCGCGGAGTCCATTCCACTTGAGGCCGCAAACTCAGGGTCCCTCTCACATACCTAGAGCTGAGAGAAGCCTCCTCTTGAGGTGCTTGTGGTAAGGTGGTATTCCTCTGGAGTCGAAGCCAGGGACTAACCTCTCTTCTCGAGTTGATTTTTGGGCCACGGAGCTCTTTCGTGATGCTACATTGACCTCAGGATACCTCTAGCCTTGAAACAGTGTTCTTGGGGTTTCTCTGGAGTGCCATCAAGGAAATCAAGGCTCCTTTCATGTGTGATGTGCAACACAGAATTGCTCTGCACGCAGTGCAAGGGAATCGGGCCTCATCTCGCGACGAGGGGGAAGTCTAATGGTTTTTCTCGAGTTGCGGCGGGAACCTGGGGTATATTCTCGAGTTACGACGGGGATGGCCCTTCCACACACGTGTTTGTTCAGCGACGGCAGGACTCCTGCCTAGTTGCGAGGGACAACTCGGGATTCTCCTCGAGGCTTGGCAGGGCAATTGGGACGCCTCTCCAGCTGAGGCGGGAGACCAAGGGTACCTTTCCACGTGCCACAGGAATCCTGGGACTCCTATCAAGTTTCACGAAGAATCAGGTATCGTCTCCTTTGGAGGCACTGATTTTCGCGTACCTCTGGAGTTTTCAAAGGATGTAAGGCCTCCGGTCGCGATGAGGTGGGGAACTAGGTCTTTCTCTGTGGTCTCCACAGGGTATTCAGACATCCTTTCGTCTTGGAGATGCAAGACGAGCCTGCATTCAAGTCACTGCAGGGATATCCCGCCTTATTTCGAGTCAGGGCATCGCGGTGTCCATTGCACTTGAGGCCGCAAACTCAGGGTCCCTCTCACATACCTAGAGCTGAGAGAAGCCTCCTCTTGAGGTGCTTGTGGTAAGGTGGTATTCCTCTGGAGTCGAAGCCAGGGACTAACCTCTCATCTCGAGTTGATTTTTGGTCCACGGAGTTCTTTCGTGTTGCTACAGTGACCTCAGGATACCGCTAGCCTTGAAACAGTGTTCTTGGGGTTTCTCTGGAGTGCCATCAAGGAAATTAAGGCTCCTTTCATGTGTGATGTGCAACACGGAATTGCTCTGCACGCAGTTCAGGGGAATCGGGCCTCATCTCGCAGCGAGGGGGAAGTCTCATGGTTTTTCTCGAATTGCGGCGGGAACCTGGGGTATATTCTTGAGTTACGATGGGGATGGCCCTTCCACCAACGTGTTTGTTCAGCGTCGACAGGACTCCTGCCTAGTTGCGAGGGACAACTCGGGATTCTCCTCGAGGCTTGGCAGGGCAATTGGGACGCCTCTCCAGCTGAGGCGGGAGACCAAGGGTCCCTTTCCACGTGCCACAGGAATCCTGGGACTCCTATCAAGTTTCACGAGGAGTCAGGCATCGTCTCCTTTGGAGGCACTGATCTCCGCGTACCTCTGGAGTTTTCAAAGGATGTGAGGCCTCCGGTCGCGATGAGGTGGGGAACTAGGTCTTTCTCTGTGATCTACACAGGGGATTCAGACATCCTTTCGTCTTGGGAGATACAAGACGAGCCTACATTCAAATCACTGCAGGGATATCCGGCCTTATTTCGAGTCAGGGCATCGCGGTGTCCATTCCACTTGAGGCCGCAAACTCAGGGTTCCTCTCACATACCTAGAGCTGAGAGAAGCCTCCTCTTGAGGTGCTTGTAGTAAGGTGGTATTCCTCTGGAGTTGAAGCCAGGGAATAACCTCTCATCTCGAGTTGATTTTTGGTCCACGGAGCTCTTTCGTGTTGCTACAGTGACCTCAGGATCCCTCTAGCCTTGAAACAGTGTTCTTGGGGTTTCTCTGGAGTGCCACCAAGGAAATCAAGGCTCCTTTCCTGTGTGATGTGCAACACGGAATTGCTCTGCACGCAGTCCAGGGGAATCGGGCCTCATATCGCGGCGAGGGGAAAGTCTCATGGTTTTTTTCGAGTTGCGGCGGGAACCTGGGGTATATTCTCGAGTTACAACGGGGATGGCCCTTTCAACCACGTGTTAGTTCAGCGACGTCAGGACTCCTGCCTAGTTTCGAGGGACAACTCGGGATTCTCCTCGAGGCTTGGCAGGGCAATTGGGACGCCTCTCCAGCTGAGGCGGGAGACCAAGGGTCCCTATCCACGTGCACAGGAATCCTGGGACTCATATCAAGTTTCACGAGGAGTCAGGCATCGTCTCCTTTGGAGGCACTGATCTCCGCGTCCCTCTGGAGTTTTCAAATGATGTGAGGCCTTCGGTCGCCTGAGGTGGGGAACTAGGTCTTTCTCTGTGGTATACACAGCGGATTCAGACATCCTTTCGTCTTGGGAGATGCAAGACGAGCCTGCATTTAAGTCTCTGCAGGGATATCCAGGCTTATTTCGAGTCAGGGCATCGCGGGGTCCATTGCACTTGAGGCCACAAACTCAGGGTCCCTCTCACATACCTAGAGCTAAAGAAGCCTCCCCTTGAGGTGCTTCTGGTAAGGTGGTATTCCTCTGGAGTCGAAGCCAGGGACTAACCTCTCATCTCGAGTTGATTTTTGGTCCTCGGAGGTCTTTCTTGTTGCTACAGTGACCTCAGGATCCCTCTAGCCTTGAAACAGTGTTCTTGGGGATTCTCTGGAGTGCCATCAAGGAAATCAAGGCTCCTTTCCTGTGTGATGTGCAACACGGCATTGCTCTGCACGCAGTGCATGGCAATCGGGCCTCATCTCGCGGCGAGGGGGAAGTCTCATGGTTTTTCTCGAGTTGCGGCGGGAACCTGGGGTATATTCTCGAGTTACGACGGGGATGGCCCTTCCACACACGTGTTTGTTCAGCGACGGCAGGACTCCTGCCTAATTGCGAGGGACAACTCGGGATTCTCCTCGAGGCTTGGCAGGGCAATTGGGACGCCTCTTCAGCTGAGGCGGGAGACCAAGTGTCCCTTTCCACGTGCCACAGGAATCCTGGGACCCCTATCAAGTTTCACGAGGAGTCATTCATCGTCTCCTTTGGAGGCACTGATCTCCGCGTACCTCTGAAGTATTCAAAGGATGTGAGGCCTCCGGTCGCGATGAGGTGGGAAACTAGGTCTTTCTCTGTGGTCTCCACAGGGGATTCAGACATCCGTTCATCTTGGGAGATACAAGACGAGCCTGCATTCAAGTCACTGCAGGGATATCCGGCCTTATTTCGAGTCAGGGCATCGCGGTGTCCATTCCACTTGAGGCCGCAAACTCAGGGTCCCTCTCACATACCTAGAGCTGAGAGAAGCCTCCTCTTGAAGTGCTTGTGGTAAGGTGGTATTCCTGTGGAGTTGAAGCCAGGGACTAACCTCTCATCTCTAGTTGATTTTTGGTCCACAGAGCTCTTTCGTGTTGCTACAGTGACCTCAGGATCCCTCTGGCCTTGAAACAGTGTTCTTGGGGTTTCTCTGGAGTGCCATCAAGGAAATCAAGGCTCCTTTCATGTGTGATGTGCAACACGGAATTGCTCTGCACACAGTGCAGGGGAATCGGGCTTCATCTCGCGGCGAGGGGAACGTCTCATGGTTTTTCTCGAGATGCGGGAGGAACCTGGGGCATATTCTCGAGTTACGACGGGGATGGCCCTTCCACCCACGTGTTTGTTCAGTGACGTCAGGACTCCTGCCTAGTTGCGAGGGACAACTCGGGATTCTCCTCGAGGCTTGGCAGGGCAATTGGGACGCCTCTCCAGCTGAGGCGGGAGACCAAGTGTCCCTTTCCACGTGCCACAGGAATCCTGGGACTCATATCAAGTTTCTCAAGGAGTCAGGCATCGTCTCCTTTGGAGGCACTGATCTCCGTGTACCTCTGGAGTTTTCAAAGGATGTGAGGCCTCCAGTCGCGATGAGGTGGGGAACTAGGTCTTTCTCTGTAGTCTCCACAGGGGATTCAGACATCCTTTCGTCTTGGGAGATGCAAGACGAGCCTGCATTCAAGTCACTGCAGGAATATCTGGCCTTATTTCGAGTCAGGGCATCGCGGTGTCCATTCCACTTGAGGCCGCAAACTCAGGGTCCCTCTCACATACCTAGAGCTGAGAGAAGCCTCCTCTTGAGGTGCTTGTGGTAAGGTGGTATTCCTGTGGAGTCGAAGCCAGGGACTAACCTCTCTTCTCGAGTTGATTTTTGGGCCACGGAGCTCTTTCGTGATGCTACATTGACCTCAGGATCCCTCTAGCCTTAAAACAGTGTTCTTGGGGTTTCTCTGGAGTGCCATCAAGGAAATCAAGGCTCCTTTCATGTGTGATGTGCAACACAGAATTGCTCTGTACCCAGTGCAGGGGAATCGGGCCTCATCTCGCGGCGAGGGGGAAGTCTCATGGTTTTTCTCGAGTTGCGGCGGGAACCTGGGGTATATTCTCGAGTTACGACGGGGATGTCCCTTCCACCGACGTGTTTCTTCAGCGACGTCAGGACTCCTGCCTAGTTGCGAGGGACAACTCGGGATTCTCCTCGAGGCTTGGCAGGGCAATTGGGACGCCTCTCCAGCTGAGGCGGGAGATCAAGGGTCCCTTTCCACGTGCCACAGGAATCCTGGGACTCCTATCAAGTTTCACGAGGAGTCAGGCATCGTCTCCTTTGGAGGCACTGATTTCCTCGTACCTCTGGAGTTTTCAAAGGATGTGAGGCCTCCGGTCGCGATGAGGTGGGGAACTAGGTCTTTCTCTGTGGTCTCCACAGGGGATTCAGACATCCTTTCGTCTTCGGAGATGCAAGACGAGCCTGCATTCAAGTCACTGCAGGGATATCCGGCCTTATTTCGAGCCAGGGCATCGCGGTGTTCATTCCACTTGAGGCCGCAAACTCAGGGTCCCTCTCACATACCTAGAGCTGAGAGAAGCCTCCTCTTGAGGGGCTTGTGGTAAGGTGGTATTCCTCTGGAGTCGAAGCCAGGGACTACCCTCTCATCTCGAGTTGCTTTTTGGTCCACGGAGCTCTTTCGTGTTGCTAAAGTGAGCTCAGGATCCCTCTGGCCTTGAAACAGTGTTCTTGGGGTTTCTCTGGAGTGCCATCAAGGAAATCAAGGCTCCTTTCATGTGTGATGTGAAGCACGGAATTGCTCTGCACACAGTGCAGGGGGATCGGGCCACATCTCGTGGTGAGGGGGAAGTCTCATGGTTTTTCTCGAGTTGCGGCGGGAACCTGGGGTATATTCTCGAGTTACGACGGGGATGGCCCTTCCACACACGTGTTTGTTCAGCGACGTCAGGACTCCTGCCTAGTTGCGAGGGACAACTCGGGATTCTCCTCGAGGCTTGGCAGGGCAATTGGGACGCCTCTCTAGCTGAGGCGGGAGACCAAGGGTCCCTTTCCACGTGCCACAGGAAACCTGGGACTCATATCAAGTTTAACGAGGAGTCAGGCATCGTCTCCTTTGGAGGCACTGATCTCCGCGTACCTCTGGAGTTTTCAATGGATGTGAGGCCTCCAGTCGCGATGAGGTGGGGAACTAGGTCTTTCTCTGTGGTCTCCACAGGGGATTCAGACATCCTTTCGTCTTGGGAGATGCAAGACGAGCCTGCATTCAAGTCACTGCAGGGATATCCGGCCTTATTTCGAGTCAGGGCATCGCGGAGTCCATTCCACTTGAGGCCGCAAACTCAGGGTCCCTCTCACATACCTAGAGCTGAGAGAAGCCTCCTCTTGAGGTGCTTGTGGTTACGTGGTATTCCTCTGGAGTCGAAGCCAGGGACTAACCTCTCTTCTCGAGTTGATTTTTGGGCCACGGAGCTCTTTCGTGATGCTACATTGACCTCAGGATCCCTCTAGCCTTGAAACAGTGTTCTTGGGGTTTCTCTGGAGTGCCATCAAGGAAATCAAGGCTCCTTTCATGTGTGATGTGCAACACAGAATTGCTCTGCACGCAGTGCAAGGGAATCGGGCCTCATCTCGCGACGAGGGGGAAGTCTAATGGTTTTTCTCGAGTTGCGGCGGGAACCTGGGGTATATTCTCGAGTTACGACGGGGATGGCCCTTCCACCGACGTGTTTCTTCAGCGAAGTCAGGACTCCTGCCTAGTTGCGAGGGACAACTCGGGATTCTCCTCGAGGCTTGGCAGGGCAATTGGGACGCCTCTCCAGCTGAGGCGGGAGACGAAGGGTCCCTTTCCACGTGCCACAGGAATCCTGGGACTCCTATCAAGTTTCACGAAGAATCAGGTATCGTCTCCTTTGGAGGCACTGATTTTCGCGTACCTCTGGAGTTTTCAAAGGATGTAAGGCCTCCGGTCGCGATGAGGTGGGGAACTAGGTCTTTCTCTGTGGTCTCCACAGGGGATTCAGACATCCTTTCGTCTTGGAGATGCAAGACGAGCCTGCATTCAAGTCACTGCAGGGATATCCCGCCTTATTTCGAGTCAGGGCATCGCGGTGTCCATTGCACTTGAGGCCGCAAACTCAGGGTCCCTCTCACATACCTAGAGCTGAGAGAAGCCTCCTCTTGAGGTGCTTGTGGTAAGGTGGTATTCCTCTGGAGTCGAAGCCAGGGACTAACCTCTCATCTCGAGTTGATTTTTGGTCCACGGAGTTCTTTCGTGTTGCTACAGTGACCTCAGGATACCGCTAGCCTGGAAACAGTGTTCTTGGGGTTTCTCTGGAGTGCCATCAAGGAAATTAAGGCTCCTTTCATGTGTGATGTGCAACACGGAATTGCTCTGCACGCAGTTCAGGGGAATCGGGCCTCATCTCGCAGCGAGGGGGAAGTCTCATGGTTTTTCTCGAATTGCGGCGGGAACCTGGGGTATATTCTTGAGTTACGATGGGGATGGCCCTTCCACCCACGTGTTTGTTCAGCGTCGTCAGGACTCCTGCCTAGTTGCGAGGGACAACTCGGGATTCTCCTCGAGGCTTGGCAGGGCAATTGGGACGCCTCTCCAGCTGAGGCGGGAGACCAAGGGTCCCTTTCCACGTGCCACAGGAATCCTGGGACTCCTATCAAGTTTCACGAGGAGTCAGGCATCGTCTCCTTTGGAGGCACTGATCTCCGCGTACCTCTGGAGTTTTCAAAGGATGTGAGGCCTCCGGTCGCGATGAGGTGGGGAACTAGGTCTTTCTCTGTGATCTACACAGGGGATTCAGACATCCTTTCGTCTTGGGAGATACAAGACGAGCCTACATTCAAATCACTGCAGGGATATCCGGCCTTATTTCGAGTCAGGGCATCGCGGTGTCCATTCCACTTGAGGCCGCAAACTCAGGGTCCCTCTCACATACCTAGAGCTGAGAGAAGCCTCCTCTTGAGGTGCTTGTAGTAAGGTGGTATTCCTCTGGAGTTGAAGCCAGGGAATAACCTCTCATCTCGAGTTGATTTTTGGTCCACGGAGCTCTTTCGTGTTGCTACAGTGACCTCAGGATCCCTCTAGCCTTGAAACAGTGTTCTTGGGGTTTCTCTGGAGTGCCACCAAGGAAATCAAGGCTCCTTTCCTGTGTGATGTGCAACACGGAATTGCTCTGCACGCAGTCCAGGGGAATCGGGCCTCATATCGCGGCGAGGGGAAAGTCTCATGGTTTTTTTCGAGTTGCGGCGGGAACCTGGGGTATATTCTCGAGTTACAACGGGGATGGCCCTTTCAACCACGTGTTAGTTCAGCGACGTCAGGACTCCTGCCTAGTTTCGAGGGACAACTCGGGATTCTCCTCGAGGCTTGGCAGGGCAATTGGGACGCCTCTCCAGCTGAGGCGGGAGACCAAGGGTCCCTATCCACGTGCACAGGAATCCTGGGACTCATATCAAGTTTCACGAGGAGTCAGGCATCGTCTCCTTTGGAGGCACTGATCTCCGTGTACCTCTGGAGTTTTCAAAGGATGTGAGGCCCCCGGTCGCGATGAGGTCGGGAACTAGGTCTTTCTCTGTGGTCTCCACAGGTGATTCAGACATCCTTTCGTCTTGGGAGATGCAAGACGAGCCTGCATTCAAGTCACTGCAGGGATATCCGGCCTTATTTCGAGTCAGGGCATCGCGGTGTCCATTACACTTGAGGCCGCAAACTCAGGGTCCCTCTCACATACCTAGAGCTGAGAGAAGCCTCCACTTGAGGTGCTTGTGGTAAGGTGGTATTTCTGTGGAGTCGAAGCCAGGGACTAACCTCTCATCTCGAGTTGATTTCTGGTCCACGGAGGTCTTTCGTGTTGCTACAGTGACCTCAGGATCCCTCTAGCCTTGAAACAGTGTTCTTGGGGTTTCTCTGGAGTGCCATCAAGGAAATCAAGGCTCCTTTCCTGTGTGATGTGCAACACGGCATTGCTCTGCACGCAGTGCATGGCAATCGGGCCTCATCTCGCGGCGAGGGGGAAGTCTCATGGTTTTTCTCGAGTTGCGGCGGGAACCTGGGGTATATTCTCGAGTTACGACGGGGATGGCCCTTCCACACACGTGTTTGTTCAGCGACGGCAGGACTCCTGCCTAATTGCGACGGACAACTCGGGATTCTCCTCGAGGCTTGGCAGGGCAATGGGGACGAATCTCCAGCTGAAGCGGGAGACCAAGAGTCCCTTTCCATCTGCCACAGGAATCCTGGGACTCCTATCAATTTTCACGAGGAGTCAGGCATCGTCACCTTTGGAGGCACTGATTTCCGCGTACCTCTGGAGTTTTCAAAGGATGTAAGGCCTCCGGTCGCGATGAGGTGGGGAACTAGGTCTTTCTCTGTGGTCTCCACAGGGGATTCAGACATCCTTTCGTCTTGGGAGATGCAAGACGAGCCTGCATTCTAGTCACTGCAGGGATATCCGGCCTTATTCAAGCCAGGGCATCGCGGTGTCCATTCCACTTCCGGCCGCAAACTCAGGGTCCCTCTCACATACCTAGAGCTGAGAAAAGCCTCCTCTTGAGGTGCTTGTGGTAAGGTGGTATTCCTCTGGAGTCGAAGCCAGGGAATAACCTCTCATCTCGAGTTGATTTTTGGTCCACGGAGCTCTTTCGTGTTGCTACAGTGACCTCAGGATCCATGTAGCCTTGAAACAGTGTTCTTGGTGTTTCTCTGGAGTCCCACCAAGCAAATCAAGGCTCCTTTCCTGTGTGATGTGCAACACGGAATTGCTCTGCACGCAGTCCAGGGGAATCGGGCCTCATATCGCGGCGAGGGGAAAGTCTCATGGTTTTTCTCGAGTTGCGGCGGGAACCTGGGGTATATTCTCGAGTTACAACGGGGATGGCCCTTTCAACCACGTGTTTGTTCAGCGACGTCAGGACTCCTGCCTAGTTGTGAGGGACAACTCGGGATTCTCCTCGAGGCTTGGCAGGGCAATTGGGAAGCCTCTCCAGCTGAGGCGGGAGACCAAGTGTCCCTATCCACGTGCACAGGAATCCTGGGACTCCTATCAAGTTTCACGAGGAGTCAGGCATCGTCTCCTTTGGAGGCACTGATCTCCGCGTACCTCTGGAGTTTTCAAAGGATGTGAGGCCTCCGGTCGCGATGAGGTGGGGAACTAGGTCTTTCTCTGTGGTCTCCACAGGGGATTCAGACATCCTTTCGTCTTGGGAGATGCAAGACGAGCCTGCATTCAAGTCACTGCAGGGATATCCGGCCTTATTTCGAGTCAGGGCATCGCGGTGTCTATTCCACTTGAGGCCGCAAACTCAGGGTCCCTCTCACATACCTAGAGCTGAGAGAAGCCTCCTCTTGAGGTGCTTGTGGTAAGGTGGTATTCCTCTGGAGTCGAAGCCAGGGACTAACCTCTCATCTCGAGTTGATTTCTGGTCCACGGAGCTCTTTCGTGATGCTACATTGACCTCAGGATCCCTCTAGCCTTGAAACAGTGTTCTTGGGGTTTCTCTGGAGTGCCATCAAGGAAATCAAGGCTCCTTTCATGTGTGATGTGCAACACGGAATTGCTCTGCACGCAGTGCAGGGGAATCGGGCCTCATCTCGTGGTGAGGGGGAAGTCTCATGGTTTTTCTCGAGTTGCGGCGGGAACCTGGGGTATATTCTCGAGTTACGACGGGGATGGCCCTTCCACCCACGTGTTTGTTCAGCGACGTCAGGACTCCTGCCTAGTTGCGAGGGACAACTCGGGATTCTCCTCGAGGCTTGGCAGGGCAATTGGGACGCCTCTCCAGCTGAGGCGGGAGACCAAGTGTCCCTTTCCACGTGCCACAGGAATCCTGGGACCCCTATCAAGTTTCACGAGGGGTCATTCATCGTCTCCTTTGGAGGCACTGATCTCCGCGTACCTCTGAAGTATTCAAAGGATGTGAGGCCTCCGGTCGCGATGAGGTGGTAAACTAGGTCTTTCTCTGTGGTCTCCACAGGGGATTCAGACATCCGTTCATCTTGGGAGATGCAAGACGAGCCTGCATTCAAGTCACTGCAGGGATATCTGGCCTTATTTCGAGTCAGGGCATCGCGGTGTCCATTCCACTTGGGGCCGCAAACTCAGGGTCCCTCTCACATACCTAGAGCTGACAGAAGCCTCCTCTTGAGGTGCTTGTGGTAAGGTGGTATTTCTGTGGAGTTGAAGCCAGGGACAAACCTCTCATCTCGAGTTGATTTTTGGTCCACAGAGCTCTTTCGTGTTACTACAGTGACCTCAGGATCCCTCTGGCCTTGAAACAGTGTTCTTGGGGTTTCTCTGGAGTGCCATCAAGGAAATCAAGGCTCCTTTCATGTGTGATGTGCAACACGGAATTGCTCTGCACACAGTGCAGGGGAATCGGGCCTCATCTCGCGGTGAGGGGAACGTCTCATGGTTTTTCTCGAGATGCCGGAGGAACCTGGGGCATATTCTCGAGTTACGACGGGGATGGCCCTTCCACCCACGTGTTTGTTCAGCGACGTCAGGACTCCTGCCTAGTTGCGAGGGACAACTCGGGATTCTCCTCGAGGCTTGGCAGGGCAATTGGGACGCCTCTCCAGCTGAGGCGGGAGACCAAGTGTCCCTTTCCACGTGCCACAGGAATCCTGGGACCCCTATCAAGTTTCACGAGGGGTCATTCATCGTCTCCTTTGGAGGCACTGATCTCCGCGTACCTCTGAAGTATTCAAAGGATGTGAGGCCTCCGGTCGCGATGAGGTGGTAAACTAGGTCTTTCTCTGTGGTCTCCACAGGGGATTCAGACATCCGTTCATCTTGGGAGATGCAAGACGAGCCTGCATTCAAGTCACTGCAGGGATATCCGGCCTTATTTCGAGTCAGGGCATCGCGGTGTCCATTCCACTTGGGGCCGCAAACTCAGGGTCCCTCTCACATACCTAGAGCTGAGAGAAGCCTCCTCTTGAGGTGCTTGTGGTAAGGTGGTATTCCTGTGGAGTCGAAGCCAGGGACTAACCTCTCTTCTCGAGTTGATTTTTGGGCCACGGAGCTCTTTCGTGATGCTACATTGACCTCAGGATCCCTCTAGCCTTGAAACAGTGTTCTTGGGGTTTCTCTGGAGTGCCATCAAGGAAATCAAGGCTCCTTTCATGTGTGATGTGCAACACAGAATTGCTCTGCACCCAGTGCAGGGGAATCGGGCCTCATCTCGCGGCGAGGGGGAAGTCTAATGGTTTTTCTCGAGTTGCGGCGGGAACCTGGGGTATATTCTCGAGTTACGACGGGGATGGCCCTTCCACCCACGTGTTTCTTCAGCGACGTCAGGACTCCTGCCTAGTTGCGAGGGACAACTCGGGATTCTCCTCGAGGCTTGGCAGGGCAATTGGGACGCCTCTCCAGCTGAGGCGGGAGACCAAGAGTCCCTATCCACGTCCACAGGAATCCTGGGACTCCTATCAAGTTTCACGAGGAGTCAGGCATCATCTCCTTTGGAGGCACTGATCCCCGTGTACCTTTGGAGTTTTCAAAGGATGTGAGGCCTCCGGTCGCGATGAGGTGCGGAACTAGGTCTTTCTCTGTGGTCTCCACAGTGGATTCAGACATCCTTTCGTCTTGGGAGATGCAAGACGAGCCTGCATTCAAGTCACTGCAGGGATATCCAGCCTTATTTCGAGCCAGGGCATCGCGGTGTCCATTCCACTTGAGGCCGCAAACTCAGGGTCCCTCTCACATACCTAGAGCTGAGAGAAGCCTCCTCTTGAGGGGCTTGTGGTAAGGTGGTATTCCTCTGGAGTCGAAGCCAGGGACTACCCTCTCATCTCGAGTTGCTTTTTGGTCCACGGAGCTCTTTCGTGTTGCTAAAGTCAGCTCAGGATCCCTCTGGCCTTGAAACAGTGTTCTTGGGGTTTCTCTGGAGTGCCATCAAGGAAATCAAGGCTCCTTTCATGTGTGATGTGCAACACGGAATTGCTCTGCACGCAGTGCAGGGGGATCGGGCCTCATCTCGTGGTGAGGGGGAAGTCTCATGGTTTTTCTCGAGTTGCGGCGGGAACCTGGGGTATATTCTCGAGTTACGACGGGGATGGCCCTTCCACCCACGTGTTTGTTCAGCGACGGCAGGACTCCTGCCTAGTTGCGAGGGACAACTCGGGATTCTCCTCGAGGCTTGGCAGGGCAATTGGGACGCCTCTCCAGCTGAGGCGGGAGACCAAGTGTCCCTTTCCACGTGCCACAGGAATCCTGGGACCCCTATCAAGTTTCACGAGGAGTCATTCATCGTCTCCTTTGGAGGCACTGATCTCCGCATACCTCTGAAGTATTCAAAGGATGTGAGGCCTCCGGTCGCGATGAGGTGGTAAACTAGGTCTTTCTCTGTGGTCTCCACAGGGGATTCAGACATCCGTTCATCTTGGGAGATGCAAGACGAGCCTGCATTCAAGTCACTGCAGGGATATCCGGCCTTAGTTCGAGTCAGGGCATCGCGGTGTCCATTCCACTTGGGGCCGCAAACTCAGGGTCCCTCTCACATACCTAGAGCTGACAGAAGCCTCCTCTTGAGGTGCTTGTGGTAAGGTGGTATTCCTGTGGAGTTGAAGCCAGGGACAAACCTCTCATCTCTAGTTGATTTTTGGTCCACAGAGCTCTTTCGTGTTGCTACAGTGACCTCAGGATCCCTCTGGCCTTGAAACAGTGTTCTTGGGGTTTCTCTGGAGTGCCATCAAGGAAATCAAGGCTCCTTTCATGTGTGATGTGCAACACGGAATTGCTCTGCACACAGTGCAGGGGAATCGGGCCTCATCTCGCGGCGAGGGGAACGTCTCATGGTTTTTCTCGAGATGCGGGAGGAACCTGGGGCATATTCTCGAGTTACGACGGGGATGGCCCTTCCACCCACGTGTTTGTTCAGCGACGTCAGGACTCCTGCCTAGTTGCGAGGGACAACTCGGGATTCTCCTCGAGGCTTGGCAGGGCAATTGGGACGCCTCTCCAGCTGAGGCGGGAGACCAAGTGTCCCTTTCCACGTGCCACAGGAATCCTGGGACTCATATCAAGTTTCGCGAGGAGTCAGGCATCGTCTCCTTTGGAGGCACTGATCTCCGCGTCCCTCTGGAGTTTTCAAAGGATGTGAGGCCTCCAGTCGCGATGAGGTGGGGAACTAGGTCTTTCTCTGTGGTCTCCACAGGGGATTCAGACATCCTTTCGTCTTGGGAGATGCAAGACGAGCCTGCATTCAAGTCACTGCAGGGATATCCGGCCTTATTTCGAGTCAGGGCATCGCGGTGTCCATTGCACTTGAGGCCGCAAACTCAGGGTCCCTCTCACATACCTAGAGCTGAGAGAAGCCTCCTCTTGAGGTGCTTGTGGTTAGGTGGTATTCCTCTGGAGTTGAAGCCAGGGACTAACCTCTCATCTCGAGTTGATTTTTGGTCCACGGAGCTCTTTCGTGTTGCTACAGTGACCTCAGGATCCCTCTAGCCTGGAAACAGTGTTCTTGGGGTTTCTCTGGAGTGCCATAAAGGAAATCAAGGCTCCTTTCATGTGTGATGTGCAAGACGGAATTGCTCTGCACGCAGTGCAGGGGAATCGGGCCTCATCTCGCGGCGAGGGGGAAGTCTCATGGTTTTTCTCGAGTTGCGACGGAAACCTGGGGTATATTCTCGAGTTACGACGGGGATGGCCCTTCCAAACATGTCTTTGTTCAGCGACGTCAGGACTCCTGCCTAGTTGCGATGGACAACTCGGGATTCTCCTCGAGGCTTAGCAGGGCATTTGGGATGCCTCTTCTTCTGAGGCGGGAGACCAAGGTTCCCTTTCCACGTGCCACAGGAATCCTGGGACTCCTATCAAGTTTCACGAGGAGTCAGGCATCGTCTCCTTTGGAGGCACTGACCTCCGCGTACCTCTGGAGTTTTCAAACGATGTGAGGCATCCGGTCGCGATGAGGTGGGGAACTAGGTCTTTCTCTGTGGTCTCCACAGGGGATTCAGACATCCTTTCGTCTTGGGAGATGCAAGACGTGCCTGCATTCAAGTCACTGCAGGGATATCCGGCCTTATTTCGAGTCAGGGCATCGCGGTGTCCATTCACTTGAGGCCGCAAACTCAGGGTCCCTCTCACATACCTAGAGCTGAGAGAAGCCTCCTCTTGAGGTGCTTGTGGTTAGGTGGTATTCCTCTGGAGTCGAAGCCAGGGACTAACCTCTCATCTCGAGTTGATTTTTGGTCCACGGAGCTCTTTCGTGTTGCTACAGTGACCTCAGGATCCCTCTAGCCTTGAAACAGTGTTCTTGGGGTTTCTCTGGAGTGCCATCAAGGAAATCAAGGCTCCTTTCATATGTGATGTGCAACACGGAATTGCTCTACACGCAGTGCAGGGGAATCGGGCCTCATCTCGCGGCGAGGGGGACGTCTCATGGTTTTTCTCGAGTTGCGGCGGGAACCTGGGGTATATTCTCGAGTTACGACGGGGATGGCCCTTCCACACACGTGTTTCTTCAGCGACGTCAGGACTCCTGCCTAGTTGCGAGGGACAACTCGGGATTCTCCTCGAGGCTTGGCAGGGCATTTGGGATGCCTCTCCAGCTGAGGCGGGAGACCAAGGTTCCCTTTCCACGTGCCACAGGAATCCTGGGACTCCTATCAAGTTTCACGAGGAGTCAGGCATCGTCTCCTTTGGAGGCACTGATCTCCGCGTATCTCTGGAGTTTTCAAAGGATGTGAGGCCTCCGGTCGCCATGAGGTGGGGAACTAGGTCTTTCTCTGTGGTCTCCACAGGGGATTCAGACATCCTTTCATCTTGGGAGATGCAAGACGAGCCTGCATTCAAGTCACTGCAAGGATATCCGGCCTTATTTCGAGTCAGGGCATCGCGGTGTCCATTCACTTGAGGCCGCAAACTCAGGGTCCCTCTCACATACCTAGAGCTGAGAGAAGCCTCCTCTTGAGGTGCTTGTCGTTAGGTGGTATTCCTCTGGAGTCGAAGCCAGGGAATAACCTCTCATCTCGAGTTGATTTTTGGTCCACGGAGCTCTTTCGTGTTGCTACAGTGACCTCAGGATGCCTCTAGCCTTGAAACAGTTTTCTTGGGGTTTCTCTGGAGTGCCACCAAGGAAATCAAGGCTCCTTTCATGTGTGATGTGGAACACGGAATTGCTGTGCACGCAGTGCAGGGGAATCGGGCCTCATCTCGCGGCGAGGGGGAAGTCTCATGGTTTTTCTCGAGTTGCGGCGGGAACCTGGGGTATATTCTCGAGTTACGACGGGGATGGCCCTTCCACACACGTGTTTGTTCAGCGACGGCAGGACTCCTGCCTAGTTGCGAGGGACAATTCGGGATTCTCCTCGAGGCTTGGCAGGGCAGTTGGGACGCCTCTCCAGCTGAAGGGGGAGACCAAGGGTCCCTTTCCACGTGCCACAGGAATCCTGGGACTCCTATCAAGTTTCACGAGGAGTCAGGCATCGTCTCCTTTGGAGGCACTGATCTCCGCGTCCCTCTGGAGTTTTCAAAGGATGTGAGGCCTCCGGTCGCCATGAGGTGGGGAACTAGGTCTTTCTCTGTGGTCTCCACAGGGGATTCAGACATCCTTTCATCGTGGGAGATGCAAGACGAGCCTGCATTCAAGTCACTGCAGGGATATCCGCCCTTATTTCCCATTAGGGCATCGCAGTGTCCATTCCACTTGAGACCGCAAAATCAGGGTCCTCTCACATAGCTAGAGCTGAGAGAAGCCTCCTCTTGAGGTGCTTGTGGTAAGGTGGAATTCCTCTGGAGTCGAAGCCAGGGACTAACCTCTCATCTCGAGTTGATTTTTGGTCCACGGAGCTCTTTCTTGTTACTACAGTGACTTCAGGATCCCTCTAGCCTTGAAACAGTGTTCTTGGGGTTTCTCTGGAGTGCCATCAAGGAAATCAAGGCTCCTTTCATGTTTGATGTGCAACACGGAATTGCTCTGCATGCAGCGCAGGGAAATCGAGCCTCATCTCACGGCGAGGGGGAAGTCTCATGGTATTTCTCGAGTTGCGGCGGGAACCTGGGGTATATTCTCGAGTTATGACGGGGATGGCCCTTCCACCCACGTGTTTGTTCAGCGACGTCAGGAATCGTGCCTAGTTGCGAGGGACAACTCGGGATTCTCCTCGAGGCTTGGCAGGGCAATTGGGACGCCTCTCCAGCTGAGGCGGGAGACCAAGGGTCCCTTTCCACGTGCCACAGGAATCCTGGGACTCCTATCAAGTTTCACGAGGAGTCAGGCATCGTCTTCTTTGGAGGCACTGATCTCTGCGTACCTCTGGAGTTTTCAAAGGATGTGAGGCCCCGGTCGCGATGAGGTGGAGAACTAGGTTTTTCTCTGTGGTCTCCACAGGGGATTCAGACATCCTTTCATCTTGGGAGATGCAAGACGAGCCTGCATTCAAGTCACTGCAGGGATATCCGGCCTTATTTCGAGTCAGGGCGTCGCGGTGTCCATTCCACTTGAGGCCACAAACTCAGGGTCCCTCTCACATACCTAGAGCTGAGAGAAGCCTCCTCTTGAGGTGCTTGTGGTAAGGTGGTATTCCTCTGGAGTCGAAGCCAGGGACTAACCTCTCATCTCCAGTTGATTTGTGGTCCACGGAGCTCTTTCGTGTTGCTGCAGTGACCTCAGGATCCCTCTAGCCTTGAAACAGTGTTCTTGGGGTTTCTCTGGAGTGCCATCAAGGAAATCAAGGCTCCTTTCATGTGTGATGTGCAACACGGAATTGCTCTGCACGCAGTGCAGGGGAATCGGGCCTCATCTCGCGGCGAGGGGGAAGTCTCATGGTTTTTCTCGAGTTGCGGCGGGAACCTGGGGTATATTCTCGAGTTACGACGGGGATGGCCCTTCCACACACGTGCTTGTTCAGCGACGGCAGGACTCCTGCCTACTTGCGAGGGACAACTCGGGATTCTCCTCGAGGCTTGGCAGGGCAATTGGGACGCCTCTCCAGCTGAGGCGGGAGACCAAGGGTCCCTTTCCACGTGCCACAGGAATCCTGGGACTCCTGTGAAATTTCACGAGGAGTCAGGCGTCGTCTCCTTTGGAGGCACTGATCTCCGCGTACCTCTGGAGTTTTCAAACGAAGTGAGGCCTCCGGTCGCGATGAGGTGGGGAACTAGGTCTTTCTCTGTGGTCTCCACAGGGAATTCAGACATCCTTTCATATTGGGAGATGCAAGACGAGCCTGCATTCAAGTCACTGCAGGGATATCCGGCCTTATTTCGAGTCAGGGCATCGCGGTGTCCATTCACTTGAGGCCGCAAACTCAGGGTCCCTCTCACATACCTAGAGCTGAGAGAAGCCTCCTCTTGAGGTGCTTGTGGTTACGTGGTATTCCTCTGGAGTCGAAGCCAGGGACTAACCTCTCATCTCGAGTTGATTTTTGGTCCACGGAGCTCTTTCGTGTTGCTACAGTGACCTCAGGATCCCTCTAGCCTGGAAACAGTGTTCTTGGGGTTTCTCTGGAGTGCCATCAAGGAAATCAAGGTTCCTTTCATATGTGATGTGCAACACGGAATTGCTCTGCACCCAGTGCAGGGGAATCGGGCCTCATCTCGCGGCGAGCGGGACGTCTCATGGTTTTTCTCGAGTTGCGGCGGGAACCTGGGGTATATTCTCGAGTTACGACGGGGATGGCCCTTCCACACACGTGTTTCTTCAGCGACGTCAGGACTCCTGCCTAGTTGCGAGGGACAACTCGGGATTCTCCTCGAGGCTTGGCAGGGCATTTGGGATGCCTCTCCAGCTGAGGCGGGAGACTAAGGGTCCCTTTACAAGTGCCACAGGAATCCTGGGACTCCTATCAAGTTTCACGAGGAGTCAGGCATCGTCTCCTTTGGAGGCACTGATCTCCGCGTCCCTCTGGAGTTTTCAAAGGATGTGAGGCCTCCGGTCGCCATGAGGTGGGGAACTAGGTCTTTCTCTGTGGTCTCCACAGGGGATTCAGACATCCTTTCATCTTGGGAGATGCAAGACGAGCCTGCATTGAAGTCACTGCAAGGATATCCGGCCTTATTTCGAGTCAGGGCATCGCGGTGTCCATTCACTTGAGGCCGCAAACTCAGGGTCCCTCTCACATACCTAGAGCTGAGAGAAGCCTCCTCTTGAGGTGCTTGTCGTTAGGTGGTATTCCTCTGGAGTCGAAGCCAGGGAATAACCTCTCATCTCGAGTTGATTTTTGGTCCACAGAGCTCTTTCGTGTTGCTACAGTGACCTCAGGATGCCTCTAGCCTTGAAACAGTGTTCTTGGGGTTTCTCTGGAGTGCCACCAAGGAAATCAAGGCTCCTTTCATGTGTGATGTGCAACACGGAATTGCTCTGCACGCAGTGCAGGGGAATCGGGCCTCATCTCGCGGCGAGGGGGAAGTCTCATGGTTTTTCTCGAGTTGCGGCGGGAACCTGGGGTATATTCTCGAGTTACGACGGGGATGGCCCTTCCACACACGTGTTTCTTCAGCGACGGTAGAACTCCTGCCTAGTTGCGAGGGACAATTCGGGATTCTCCTCGAGGCTTGGCAGGGCAATTGGGACGCCTCTCCAGCTGAAGGGGGAGACCAAGGGTCCCTTTCCACGTGCCACAGGAATCCTGGGACTCCTATAAAGTTTCACGAGGAGTCAGGCATCGTCTCCTTTGGAAGCACTGATCTCCGCGTACCTCTGGAGTTTTCAAAGGATGTTAGGCCTCCGGTCGCCATGAGGTGGGGAACTAGGTCTTTCTCTGTGGTCTCCACAGGGGATTCAGACATCCTTTCATCTTGGGAGATGCAAGACGAGCCTGCATTCAAGTCACTGCAGGGATATCCGCCCTTATTTCCCATTAGGGCATCGCAGTGTCCATTCCACTTGAGACCGCAAAATCAGGGTCCCTCTCACATAGCTAGAGCAGAGAGAAGCCTCCTCTTGAGGTGCTTGTGGTAAGGTGGTATTCCTCTGGAGTCGAAGCCAGGGACTAACCTCTCATCTCGAGTTGATTTTTAGTCCACGGAGCTCTTTCGTGTTGCTACAGTGACCTCAGGATCCCTCTAGCCTTGAAACAGTGTTCTTGGGGTTTCTCTGGAGTGCCATCAAGGAAATCAAGGCTCCTTTCATGTGTGATGTGCAACACGGAATTGCTCTGCTCGCAGTGCAGGGGAATCGGGCCTCATCTCGCGGCGAGGGGGAAGTCTCATGGTTTTTCTCGAGTTGCGGCGGGAACCTGGGGTATATTCTCGAGTTACGACGGGGATGGCCCTTCCACCCACGTGTTTGTTCAGCGACGTCAGGACTCCTGCCTAGTTGCGAGGGACAACTCGGGATTCTCCTCCAGGCTTGGCAGGGCAATTGGGATGCCTCTCCAGCTGAGGCGGGAGACCAAGTGTCCCTTTCCACGTGCCACAGGAATCCTGGGACTCCTATCAAGTTTCACGAGGAGTCAGGCATCGTCTCCTTTGGAGGCACTGATCTTCGCGTACCTCTGGAGTTTTCAAAGGATGTGAGGCCTCCGGTCACGATGAGGTGGGGAACTAGGCCTTTCTCTGTGGTCTCCACAGGGGATTCAGACATCCTTTCGTCTTCAGAGATGCAAGACGAGCCTGCATTCAAGTCACTGCAGGGATATCCGGCCTTATTACGAGTCAGGGCATCGCGATGCCATTCCACTTGTGGCCGCAAACTCAGGGTCCCTCTCACATACCTAGAGCTGAGAGAAGCCTCCTCTTGAGGTGCTTGTGGTAAGGTGGTATTCCTCTGGAGTCGAAGCCAGGGACTAACCTCTAATCTCCAGTTGATTTGTGGTCCACGGAGCTCTTTCGTGTTGCTACAGTGACCTCAGGATCCCTCTAGCCTTGAAATAGTTTTCTTGGGGTTTCTCTGGAGTGCCATCAAGGAAATCAAGGCTCCTTTCATGTGTGATGTGCAACACGGAATTGCTCTGCACGCAGTGCAGGGAAATCGGGCCTCATGTCGCGGCGAGGGGGAAGTCTCATGGTTTTTCTCGAGTTGCGGCGGGAACCTGGGGTATATTCTCGACTTACGACGGGGATGGCCCTTCCACACACGTGTTTGTTCAGCGATGGCAGGACTCCTGCCTAGTTGCGAGGGACAACTCGGGATTCTCCTCGAGGCTTGGCAAGGCAATTGGGACGCCTCTCCAGCTGAGGCGGGAGACCAAGTGTCCCTTTCCACGTGCCACAGGAATCCTGGGACTCCTATCAAGTTTCACGAGGAGTCAGGCATCGTCTCCTTTGGAGGCACTGATCTCCGCGTACCTCTGGAGTTTTCAAAGGATGTGAGGCCTCTGGTCACGATGAGGTGGGGAACTAGGTCTTTCTCTGTGGTCTCCACAGGGGATTCAGACATCATTTCGTCTTCGGCGATGCAAGACGAGCCTGCATTCAAGTCACTGCAGGGATATCCGGCCTTATTTCGAGTCAGGGCATCGTGGTGTCCATTCCACTTGAGGCCGCAAACTCAGGGTCCCTCTCACATACCTAGAGCTGAGAGAAGCCTCCTCTTGAGGTGCTTGTGGTAAGGTGGTATTCCTCTGGAGTCGAAGCCAGGGACTAACCTGTCATCTCGAGTTGATTTTTGGTCCACGGAACTCTTTCGTGTTGCTACAGTGACCTCAGGATCCCTCTAGCCTTGAAACAGTGTTCTTGGGGTTTCACTGGAGTGCCATCAAGGAAATCAAGGCTCCTTTCATGTGTGATGTGTAACACGGAATTGCTCCTCACGCAGTGCAGGGGAATCGGGCCTCATCTCGCGGCGCGGGGGAAGTCTCATGGTTTTTCTCGAGTTGCGGCGGGAACCTGGGGTATATTCTCGAGTTCCGACGGGGAGGGCCCTTCCACCCACGTGTTTGTTCAGCGACGTCAGGACTCTTGCCTAGTTGCCAGGGAAAACTCGGGATTCTCCTCGAGGCTTGGCAGGGCAATAGGGATGCCTCTCCAGCTGAGGCGGGAGACCAAGGGTCCCTTTCCACGTGCCACAGGAATCCTGGGACTCCTATCAAGTTTCACGAGGAGTCAGGCATCGTCTTCTTTGGAGGCACTGATCTCCGCGTACCTCTGGAGTTTTCAAAGGATGTGAGGCCTCCGGTCGCGATGAGGTGGGCAACTAGGTCTTTCTCTGTGGTCTCCACAGGGGATTCAGACATCCTTTCGTATTGGGAGATGCAAGACGAGCCTGCATTCAAGTCACTGCAGGGATATTCGGCCTTATTTCGAGTCAGGGCATCGCGGTGTCCATTCCAGTTGAGGCCGCAAACTCAGGGTCCCTCTCACATACCTAGAGCTGAGAGAAGCCTCCTCTTGAGGTGCTTGTGGTAAGGTGGTATTCCTCTGGAGTCGAAGCCAGGGACTAACCTCTCATCTCGAGTTGATTTCTGGTCCACGGAGCTCTTTCGTGATGCTACATTGACCTCAGGATCCCTCTAGCCTTGAAACAGTGTTCTTGGGGTTTCTCTGGAGTGCCATCAAGGAAATCAAGGCTCCTTTCATGTGTGATGTGCAACACGGAATTGCTCTGCACGCAGTGCAGGGGAATCGGGCCTCATCTCGTGGTGAGGGGGAAGTCTCATGGTTTTTCTCGAGTTGCGGCGGGAACCTGGGGTATATTCTCGAGTTACGACGGGGATGGCCCTTCCACCCACGTGTTTGTTCAGCGACGTCAGGACTCCTGCCTAGTTGCGAGGGACAACTCGGGATTCTCCTCGAGGCTTGGCAGGGCAATTGGGACGCCTCTCCAGCTGAGGCGGGAGACCAAGTGTCCCTTTCCACGTGCCACAGGAATCCTGGGACCCCTATCAAGTTTCACGAGGGGTCATTCATCCTCTCCTTTGGAGGCACTGATCTCCGCGTACCTCTGAAGTATTCAAAGGATGTGAGGCCTCCGGTCGGGATGAGGTGGTAAACTAGGTCTTTCTCTGTGGTCTCCACAGGGGATTCAGACATCCGTTCATCTTGGGAGATGCAAGACGAGCCTGCATTCAAGTCACTGCAGGGATATCCGGCCTTATTTCGAGTCAGGGCATCGCGGTGTCCATTCCACTTGGGGCCGCAAACTCAGGGTCCCTCTCACATACCTAGAGCTGAGAGAAGCCTCCTCTTGAGGTGCTTGTGGTAAGGTGGTATTTCTGTGGAGTTGAAGCCAGGGACAAACCTCTCATCTCTAGTTGATTTTTGGTCCACAGAGCTCTTTCGTGTTACTACAGTGACCTCAGGATCCCTCTGGCCTTGAAACAGTGTTCTTGGGGTTTCTCTGGAGTGCCATCAAGGAAATCAAGGCTCCTTTCATGTGTGATGTGCAACACGGAATTGCTCTGCACACAGTGCAGGGGAATCGGGCCTCATCTCGCGGTGAGGGGAACGTCTCATGGTTTTTCTCGAGATGCCGGAGGAACCTGGGGCATATTCTCGAGTTACGACGGGGATGGCCCTTCCACCCACGTGTTTGTTCAGCGACGTCAGGACTCCTGCCTAGTTGCGAGGGACAACTCGGGATTCTCCTCGAGGCTTGGCAGGGCAATTGGGACGCCTCTCCAGCTGAGGCGGGAGACCAAGTGTCCCTTTCCACGTGCCACAGGAATCCTGGGACCCCTATCAAGTTTCACGAGGGGTCATTCATCGTCTCCTTTGGAGGCACTGATCTCCGCGTACCTCTGAAGTATTCAAAGGATGTGAGGCCTCCGGTCGCGATGAGGTGGTAAACTAGGTCTTTCTCTGTGGTCTCCACAGGGGATTCAGACATCCGTTCATCTTGGGAGATGCAAGACGAGCCTGCATTCAAGTCACTGCAGGGATATCCGGCCTTATTTCGAGTCAGGGCATCGCGGTGTCCATTCCACTTGGGGCCGCAAACTCAGGGTCCCTCTCACATACCTAGAGCTGAGAGAAGCCTCCTCTTGAGGTGCTTGTGGTAAGGTGGTATTCCTGTGGAGTCGAAGCCAGGGACTAACCTCTCTTCTCGAGTTGATTTTTGGGCCACGGAGCTCTTTCGTGATGCTACATTGACCTCAGGATCCCTCTAGCCTTGAAACAGTGTTCTTGGGGTTTCTCTGGAGTGCCATCAAGGAAATCAAGGCTCCTTTCATGTGTGATGTGCAACACAGAATTGCTCTGCACCCAGTGCAGGGGAATCGGGCCTCATCTCGCGGCGAGGGGGAAGTCTAATGGTTTTTCTCGAGTTGCGGCGGGAACCTGGGGTATATTCTCGAGTTACGACGGGGATGGCCCTTCCACCCACGTGTTTCTTCAGCGACGTCAGGACTCCTGCCTAGTTGCGAGGGACAACTCGGGATTCTCCTCGAGGCTTGGCAGGGCAATTGGGACGCCTCTGCAGCCGAGGCGGGAGACCAAGAGTCCCTATCCACGTCCACAGGAATCCTGGGACTCCTATCAAGTTTCACGAGGAGTCAGGCATCATCTCCTTTGGAGGCACTGATCCCCGTGTACCTTTGGAGTTTTCAAAGGATGTGAGGCCTCCGGTCGCGATGAGGTGCGGAACTAGGTCTTTCTCTGTGGTCTCCACAGTGGATTCAGACATCCTTTCGTCTTGGGAGATGCAAGACGAGCCTGCATTCAAGTCACTGCAGGGATATCCAGCCTTATTTCGAGCCAGGGCATCGCGGTGTCCATTCCACTTGAGGCCGCAAACTCAGGGTCCCTCTCACATACCTAGAGCTGAGAGAAGCCTCCTCTTGAGGGGCTTGTGGTAAGGTGGTATTCCTCTGGAGTCGAAGCCAGGGACTACCCTCTCATCTCGAGTTGCTTTTTGGTCCACGGAGCTCTTTCGTGTTGCTAAAGTCAGCTCAGGATCCCTCTGGCCTTGAAACAGTGTTCTTGGGGTTTCTCTGGAGTGCCATCAAGGAAATCAAGGCTCCTTTCATGTGTGATGTGCAACACGGAATTGCTCTGCACGCAGTGCAGGGGGATCGGGCCTCATCTCGTGGTGAGGGGGAAGTCTCATGGTTTTTCTCGAGTTGCGGCGGGAACCTGGGGTATATTCTCGAGTTACGACGGGGATGGCCCTTCCACCCACGTGTTTGTTCAGCGACGTCAGGACTCCTGCCTAGTTGCGAGGGACAACTCGGGATTCTCCTCGAGGCTTGGCAGGGCAATTGGGACGCCTCTCCAGCTGAGGCGGGAGACCAAGTGTCCCTTTCCACGTGCCACAGGAATCCTGGGACCCCTATCAAGTTTCACGAGGAGTCATTCATCGTCTCCTTTGGAGGCACTGATCTCCGCATACCTCTGAAGTATTCAAAGGATGTGAGGCCTCCGGTCGCGATGAGGTGGTAAACTAGGTCTTTCTCTGTGGTCTCCACAGGGGATTCAGACATCCGTTCATCTTGGGAGATGCAAGACGAGCCTGCATTCAAGTCACTGCAGGGATATCCGGCCTTAGTTCGAGTCAGGGCATCGCGGTGTCCATTCCACTTGGGGCCGCAAACTCAGGGTCCCTCTCACATACCTAGAGCTGAGAGAAGCCTCCTCTTGAGGTGCTTGTGGTAAGGTGGAATTCCTCTGGAGTCGAAGCCAGGGACTAACCTCTCATCTCGAGTTGATTTTTGGTCCACGGAGCTCTTTCTTGTTACTACAGTGACTTCAGGATCCCTCTAGCCTTGAAACAGTGTTCTTGGGGTTTCTCTGGAGTGCCATCAAGGAAATCAAGGCTCCTTTCATGTTTGATGTGCAACACGGAATTGCTCTGCATGCAGCGCAGGGAAATCGAGCCTCATCTCACGGCGAGGGGGAAGTCTCATGGTATTTCTCGAGTTGCGGCGGGAACCTGGGGTATATTCTCGAGTTATGACGGGGATGGCCCTTCCACCCACGTGTTTGTTCAGCGACGTCAGGAATCGTGCCTAGTTGCGAGGGACAACTCGGGATTCTCCTCGAGGCTTGGCAGGGCAATTGGGACGCCTCTCCAGCTGAGGCGGGAGACCAAGGGTCCCTTTCCACGTGCCACAGGAATCCTGGGACTCCTATCAAGTTTCACGAGGAGTCAGGCATCGTCTTCTTTGGAGGCACTGATCTCCGCGTACCTCTGGAGTTTTCAAAGGATGTGAGGCCCCGGTCGCGATGAGGTGGGGAACTAGGTTTTTCTCTGTGGTCTCCACAGGGGATTCAGACATCCTTTCATCTTGGGAGATGCAAGACGAGCCTGCATTCAAGTCACTGCAGGGATATCCGGCCTTATTTCGAGTCAGGGCATCGCGGTGTCCATTCACTTGAGGCCGCAAACTCAGGGTCCCTCTCACATACCTAGAGCTGAGAGAAGCCTCCTCTTGAGGTGCTTGTGGTTACGTGGTATTCCTCTGGAGTCGAAGCCAGGGACTAACCTCTCATCTCGAGTTGATTTTTCGTCCACGGAGCTCTTTCGTGTTGCTACAGTGACCTCAGGATCCCTCTAGCCTGGAAACAGTGTTCTTGGGGTTTCTCTGGAGTGCCATCAAGGAAATCAAGGTTCCTTTCATATGTGATGTGCAACACGGAATTGCTCTGCACCCAGTGCAGGGGAATCGGGCCTCATCTCGCGGCGAGCGGGACGTCTCATGGTTTTTCTCGAGTTGCGGCGGGAACCTGGGGTATATTCTCGAGTTACGACGGGGATGGCCCTTCCACACACGTGTTTCTTCAGCGACGTCAGGACTCCTGCCTAGTTGCGAGGGACAACTCGGGATTCTCCTCGAGGCTTGGCAGGGCATTTGGGATGCCTCTCCAGCTGAGGCGGGAGACTAAGGGTCCCTTTACAAGTGCCACAGGAATCCTGGGACTCCTATCAAGTTTCACGAGGAGTCAGGCATCGTCTCCTTTGGAGGCACTGATCTCCGCGTCCCTCTGGAGTTTTCAAAGGATGTGAGGCCTCCGGTCGCCATGAGGTGGGGAACTAGGTCTTTCTCTGTGGTCTCCACAGGGGATTCAGACATCCTTTCATCTTGGGAGATGCAAGACGAGCCTGCATTGAAGTCACTGCAAGGATATCCGGCCTTATTTCGAGTCAGGGCATCGCGGTGTCCATTCACTTGAGGCCGCAAACTCAGGGTCCCTCTCACATACCTAGAGCTGAGAGAAGCCTCCTCTTGAGGTGCTTGTCGTTAGGTGGTATTCCTCTGGAGTCGAAGCCAGGGAATAACCTCTCATCTCGAGTTGATTTTTGGTCCACGGAGCTCTTTCGTGTTGCTACAGTGACCTCAGGATGCCTCTAGCCTTGAAACAGTGTTCTTGGGGTTTCTCTGGAGTGCCACCAAGGAAATCAAGGCTCCTTTCATGTGTGATGTGCAACACGGAATTGCTCTGCACGCAGTGCAGGGGAATCGGGCCTCATCTCGCGGCGAGGGGGAAGTCTCATGGTTTTTCTCGAGTTGCGGCGGGAACCTGGGGTATATTCTCGAGTTACGACGGGGATGGCCCTTCCACACACGTGTTTCTTCAGCGACGGTAGAACTCCTGCCTAGTTGCGAGGGACAATTCGGGATTCTCCTCGAGGCTTGGCAGGGCAACTGGGACGCCTCTCCAGCTGAAGGGGGAGACCAAGGGTCCCTTTCCACGTGCCACAGGAATCCTGGGACTCCTATAAAGTTTCACGAGGAGTCAGGCATCGTCTCCTTTGGAAGCACTGATCTCCGCGTACCTCTGGAGTTTTCAAAGGATGTGAGGCCTCCGGTCGCCATGAGGTGGGGAACTAGGTCTTTCTCTGTGGTCTCCACAGGGGATTCAGACATCCTTTCATCTTGGGAGATGCAAGACGAGCCTGCATTCAAGTCACTGCAGGGATATCCGCCCTTATTTCCCATTAGGGCATCGCAGTGTCCATTCCACTTGAGAACGCAAAATCAGGGTCCCTCTCACATAGCTAGAGCAGAGAGAAGCCTCCTCTTGAGGTGCTTGTGGTAAGGTGGTATTCCTCTGGAGTCGAAGCCAGGGACTAACCTCTCATCTCGAGTTGATTTTTAGTCCACGGAGCTCTTTCGTGTTGCTACAGTGACCTCAGGATCCCTCTAGCCTTGAAACAGTGTTCTTGGGGTTTCTCTGGAGTGCCATCAAGGAAATCAAGGCTCCTTTCATGTGTGATGTGCAACACGGAATTGCTCTGCTCGCAGTGCAGGGGAATCGGGCCTCATCTCGCGGCGAGGGGGAAGTCTCATGGTTTTTCTCGAGTTGCGGCGGGAACCTGGGGTATATTCTCGAGTTACGACGGGGATGGCCCTTCCACCCACGTGTTTGTTCAGCGACGTCAGGACTCCTGCCTAGTTGCGAGGGACAACTCGGGATTCTCCTCCAGGCTTGGCAGGGCAATTGGGATGCCTCTCCAGCTGAGGCGGGAGACCAAGTGTCCCTTTCCACGTGCCACAGGAATCCTGGGACTCCTATCAAGTTTCACGAGGAGTCAGGCATCGTCTCCTTTGGAGGCACTGATCTTCGCGTACCTCTGGAGTTTTCAAAGGATGTGAGGCCTCCGGTCACGATGAGGTGGGGAACTAGGCCTTTCTCTGTGGTCTCCACAGGGGATTCAGACATCCTTTCGTCTTCAGAGATGCAAGACGAGCCTGCATTCAAGTCACTGCAGGGATATCCGGCCTTATTACGAGTCAGGGCATCGCGGTGCCATTCCACTTGTGGCCGCAAACTCAGGGTCCCTCTCACATACCTAGAGCTGAGAGAAGCCTCCTCTTGAGGTGCTTGTGGTAAGGTGGTATTCCTCTGGAGTCGAAGCCAGGGACTAACCTCTAATCTCCAGTTGATTTGTGGTCCACGGAGCTCTTTCGTGTTGCTACAGTGACCTCAGGATCCCTCTAGCCTTGAAATAGTTTTCTTGGGGTTTCTCTGGAGTGCCATCAAGGAAATCAAGTCTCCTTTCATGTGTGATGTGCAACACGGAATTGCTCTGCACGCAGTGCAGGGAAATCGGGCCTCATGTCGCGGCGAGGGGGAAGTCTCATGGTTTTTCTCGAGTTGCGGCGGGAACCTGGGGTATATTCTCGACTTACGACGGGGATGGCCCTTCCACACACGTGTTTGTTCAGCGATGGCAGGACTCCTGCCTAGTTGCGAGGGACAACTCGGGATTCTCCTCGAGGCTTGGCAAGGCAATTGGGACGCCTCTCCAGCTGAGGCGGGAGACCAAGTGTCCCTTTCCACGTGCCACAGGAATCCTGGGACTCCTATCAAGTTTCACGAGGAGTCAGGCATCGTCTCCTTTGGAGGCACTGATCTCCGCGTACCTCTGGAGTTTTCAAAGGATGTGAGGCCTCTGGTCACGATGAGGTGGGGAACTAGGTCTTTCTCTGTGGTCTCCACAGGGGATTCAGACATCATTTCGTCTTCGGCGATGCAAGACGAGCCTGCATTCAAGTCACTGCAGGGATATCCGGCCTTATTTCGAGTCAGGGCATCGTGGTGTCCATTCCACTTGAGGCCGCAAACTCAGGGTCCCTCTCACATACCTAGAGCTGAGAGAAGCCTCCTCTTGAGGTGCTTGTGGTAAGGTGGTATTCCTCTGGAGTCGAAGCCAGGGACTAACCTGTCATCTCGAGTTGATTTTTGGTCCACGGAACTCTTTCGTGTTGCTACAGTGACCTCAGGATCCCTCTAGCCTTGAAACAGTGTTCTTGGGGTTTCACTGGAGTGCCATCAAGGAAATCAAGGCTCCTTTCATGTGTGATGTGTAACACGGAATTGCTCCTCACGCAGTGCAGGGGAATCGGGCCTCATCTCGCGGCGCAGGGGAAGTCTCATGGTTTTTCTCGAGTTGCGGCGGGAACCTGGGGTATATTCTCGAGTTCCGACGGGGAGGGCCCTTCCACCCACGTGTTTGTTCAGCGACGTCAGGACTCTTGCCTAGTTGCCAGGGAAAACTCGGGATTCTCCTCGAGGCTTGGCAGGGCAATAGGGATGCCTCTCCAGCTGAGGCGGGAGACCAAGGGTCCCTTTCCACGTGCCACAGGAATCCTGGGACTCCTATCAAGTTTCACGAGGAGTCAGGCATCGTCTTCTTTGGAGGCACTGATCTCCGCGTACCTCTGGAGTTTTCAAAGGATGTGAGGCCTCCGGTCGCGATGAGGTGGGCAACTAGGTCTTTCTCTGTGGTCTCCACAGGGGATTCAGACATCCTTTCGTCTTGGGAGATGCAAGACGAGCCTGCATTCAAGTCACTGCAGGGATATTCGGCCTTATTTCGAGTCAGGGCATCGCGGTGTCCATTCCAGTTGAGGCCGCAAACTCAGGGTCCCTCTCACATACCTAGAGCTGAGAGAAGCCTCCTCTTGAGGTGCTTGTGGTAAGGTGGTATTCCTCTGGAGTCGAAGACAGGGACTAACCTCTCATCTCGAGTTGATTCTTGGTCCACGGAGGTCTTTCCTGTTGCTACAGTGACCTCAGGATCCCTTTATCCTTGAAACAGTGTTCTTGGGGTTTCTCTGGTGTGCCATCAAGGAAATCAAGGCTCCTTTCATGTGTGATGTGCAACACGGAATTGATCTGCACGCAGTGCAGGGGAATCGGGCCTCATTTCGCGGCGAGGGGGAAGTCTCATGGTTTTTCTCGAGTTGCGGCGGGAACCTGGGATATATTCTCGAGTTTCGACGGGGATGGCCCTTCCACCCACGTGTTTCTTCAGCGACGTCAGGACTCCTGCCTAGTTGCGAGGGACAACTCGGGATTCTCCTCGAGGCTTGGCAGGGCAATTGGGACGCCTCTCCAGCTGAGGCGGGAGACCAAGGGTCCCTTTCCACGTGCCACAGGAATCCTGGGATTCCTAAGAAGTTTCACGAGGAGTGAGGCATCGTTTCCTTTGGAGGCACTGATCTCCGCGTACCTCTGGAGTTTTCAAAGGATGTGATGTCTTCGGTCGCGATGAGGTGGGGAACTAGGTCTTTCTCTGTGGTCTCCACAGGGGATTCAGACATCCTTTCGTCTTGGGAGATGCAAGACGAGCCTGCATTCAAGTCACTGCAGGGATATCCGGCCTTATTTCGAGTCAGGGCATCGCAGTGTCCATTCCACTTGAGGCCGCAAACTCAGGGTCCCTCTCACATACCTAGAGCTGAGAGAAGCCTCCTCTTGAGGTGCTTGTGGTAAGGTGGTATTTCTCTGGAGTCGAAGCCTGGGGCTAACCTCTCATCTCGAGTTGATTTTTGGTCCACGGAGCTCTTTCGTGTTGGTACAGTGACCTCAGGATCCCTCTGGCCTTGAAACAGTGTTCTTGGGGTTTCTCTGGAGTGCCATCAAGGAAATCAAGGCTCCTTTCATGTGTGATGTGCAACACGGAATTGCTCTGCATGCAGTGCAGGGGAATCGGGCCTCATCTCGCGGCGAGGGGGAAGTCTCATGGTTTTTCTCGAGTTGCGGCGGGAACCTGGGGTATATTCTCGAGTTACGACGGGGATGGCACTTCCACCCACGTGTTTGTTCAGCGACGTCAGGACTCCTGCCTAGTTGCGAGGGACAACTCGGGATTCTCCTCGAGGCTTGGTAGGGCAATTGGGACGCCTCTCCAGCTGAGGTTGGAGACCAAGGGTCCCTTTCCAGTGCCACAGGAATCCTGGGACTCCAATCAAGTTTCACGAGGAGTCAGGCATCGTCTCCTTTGGAGGCACTTATCTCCGTGTACCTCTGGAGTTGTCAAAGAATGTGAGGCGTCCGGTCGCGATGAGGTGGGGAACTAGGTCTTTCTCTGTGGTCTCCACAGGGGATTCAGACATCCTTTCGTCTTGGGAGATGCAAGACGAGCCTGCATTCAAGTCACTGCAGGGAAATCCGGCCTTATTTCGCGTCAGGGCATCGCAGTGTCCATTCCACTTGAGGCCGCAAACTCAGGGTCCCTCTCACATACCTAGAGCTGAGAGAAGCCTCCTCTTGAGGTGCTTGTGGTAAGGTGGTATTCCTCTGGAGTCGAAGCCAGGGACTAACCTCTCATCTCGAGTTGATTTTTAGTCCACTGAGCTCTTTCGTGTTGCTACAGTGACCTCAGGATTCCTCTAGCCTTGAAACAGTGTTCTTGGGGTTTCTCTGGAGTGCCATCAAGGAAATCAAAGCTCCTTTCATGTGTGATGTGCAACACGGAATTGCTCTGCACGCAGTGCAGGGGAATCGGGCCTCATCTCGCGGCGAGGGGGAAGTCTCATGGTTTTTCTCGAGTTGCGGCGGGAACCTGGGGTATATTCTCGAGTTACGACGGGGATGGCCCTTCCACACACGTGTTTGTTCAGTGACGTCAGGACTCCTGCCTAGTTGCGGGGGACAACTCGGGATTCTCCTCGAGGCTTGGCAGGGCAATTGGGACGCCTCTCCAGCTGAGGCAGGAGACCAAGGGTCCCTTTCCACGTGCCATAGGAATCCTGGGACTCCTATCAAGTTTCACGAGGAGTCAGGCATCGTCTCCTTTAGAGGCACTGATCTCCGCGTACCTCTGGAGTTTTCAAAGGATGTGAGGTCTTCGGTCGCGATGAGGTGGGGAACTAGGTCTTTCTCTGTGGTCTACACAGGGGATTCAGACATCCTTTCGTCTTGGGAGATGTAAGAGGAGCCTGCATTCAAGTCACTGCAGGGATATCCGCCCTTATTTCGAGTCAGGGCTTCCCAGTGTCCATTCCACTTGAGGCCGCAAACTCAGGGTCCCTCTCACATACCTAGAGCTGAGAGAAGCCTCCTCTTGAGGTGCTTGTGGTAAGGTGGTATTCCTCTGGAGTCGAAGCCAGGGGCTAACCTCTCATCTCGAGTTGATTTCTGGTCCACGGAGCTCTTTCGTGTTGGTACAGTGACCTCAGGATCCCTCTGGCCTTGAAACAGTGTTCTTGGGGTTTCTCTGGAGTGCCATCAAGGAAATCAAGGCTCCTTTCATGTGTGATGTGCAACACGGAATTGCTCTGCATGCAGTGCAGGGGAATCGGGCCTCATCACGCGGCGAGGGGGAAGTCTCATGGTTTTTCTCGAGTTGCGGCGGGAACCTGGGGTATATTCTCGAGTTACGACGGGGATGGCCCTTCCACACACGTGTCTCTTCAGCGACGTCAGAACTCCTGCCTAGTTGCGAGGGACAACTCGGGATACTCCTCGAGGCTTGGCAGGGCAATTGGGACGCCTCTCCAGCTGAAGCGGGAGACCAAGGGTCCCTTTCCATGTGCCACAGGAATCCTGGCACTTCTATCAAGTTTCACGAGGAGTCAGGCATCGTCTCCTTTGGAGGCACTGATCTCCGTGTACCTCTGGAGTTTTCAAAGGATGTGAGGCCTCCGGTCGCGTTGAGGTGGGGAGTTAGGTTTCCTTGTCGTCTGCACAGGGGACTCAGACATTCTTTCGTCTTGGGAGATGCAAGACGAGCCTGCATTCAAGTCCCAGCAGGGATATTCGGCCTTATTTCGAGTCAGGGCATCGCGGTGTCCATTCCACTTGAGGCCGCAATCTCAGGGTCCCTCTCACATACCTAGAGCTGAGATAAGCCTCCTCTTGAGGTGCTTGTGGTAAGGTGGTATTCCTCTGGAGTCGAATCCAGGGACTAACCTCTCATCTCGAGTTGATTTTTGGTCCACGGAGCTCTTTCGTGTGGCTACAGTGATCTCAGGATCCCTCTAGCCTTGAAACAGTGTTCTTGGGGTTTCTCTGGAGTGCCATCAAGGAAATCAAGGCTCCTTTCATGTGTGATGTGCAACACGGAATTGCTCTGCACGCAGTGCAGGGGAATCGGGCCTCATTTTGCGGCGAGGGGGAAGTCTCATGCTTTTTCTCGAGTTGCGGCGGGTACCTGGGGTATATTCTCGAGTTACGACGGGGATGGCCCTTCCACCCACGTGTTTGTTCAGCGACGTCAAGACCCCTGCCTAGTTGCGATGGACAAGTCGGGATTCTCCTCGAGGCTTGGCAGGGCAATTGGGATGTCTCTCCAGCTGAGACGGGAGACCAAGGGTCCCTTTCCACGTGCCACAGGAATCCTGGGACTCCTATCAAGTTTCACGAGGAGTCAGGCATCGTCTCCTTTGGAGGCACTGATTTCCGCGTACCTCTGGAGTTTTCAAAGGATGTGAGGACTCCGGTCGCGATGAGGTGGGGAAGTAGGTTTTCTCTGTGGTCTCCACAGGGGTTTCAGATATCCTTTCGTCTTGGGAGATGCAAGACGAGCCTGCATTCAAGTCACTGCAGGGATATTCGGCATTATTTCGAGTCAGGGCATCGCGGTGTCCATTCCACTTGAGGCCGCAAACTCAGGATCCCTCTCTCATACCTAGAGATGAGAGAAGCCTCCTCTTGAGGTGCTTGTGGTAAGGTGGTATTTCTCTGGAGTCGAAGCCAGGGGCTAACCTCTCATCTCGAGTTGATTTTTGGTCCACGGAGCTCTTTCGTGTTGCTACAGTGACCTCAGGATCCCTCTAGCCTTGAAACAGTGTTCTTGGGGTTTCTCTGGAGTGCCATCAAGGAAATCAAGGCTCCTTTCATGTGTGATGTGCAACACGGAATTGCTCTGCACGCAGTGCAGGGGAATTGGGCCTCATCTCGCGGCGAGGGGGAAGTCTCCTGGTTTTTCTCGAGTTGCGGCGGGAACCTGGGGTATATTCTCGACTTACGACGGGGATGGCCCTTCCACACACGTGTCTCTTCAGCGATGTCAGAAGTCCTGCCTAGTTGCGAGGGACAACTCAGGATACTCCTCGAGGCTTGGCACGGCAATTGGGACGCCTCTCCAGCTGAGGCGGGAGACCAAGGGTCCCTTTCCATGTGCCACAGGAATCCTGGGACTCCTATCAAGCTTCACGAGGAGTCAGGCATTGTCTCCTTTGGAGGCACTGATCTCTGCGTACCTCTGGAGTTTTCAAAGGATGTGAGGCCTCCGGTTGCGATGAGGTGGGGAACTAGGTCTTTCTCTGTGGTCTCCACAGGGGATTCAGACATCCTTTCGTCTTGGGAGATGCAAGACGAGCCTGCCTTCAAGTCACTGCAGGGATATCTGGCCTTATTTCGAGTCAGGGCATCGCGGTGTCCATTCCACTTGAGGCCGTAATCTCAGGGTCCCTCTCACATACCTAGAGCTGAGAGAAGCCTCCTCTTGAGGTGCTTGTGGTAAGGTGGTATTCCTCGAGTCGAAGCCATGGACTAACCTCTCGTCTCGAGTTGATTTTTGGTCCACGGAGATCTTTCGTGTTGCTACAGTGACCTCAGGATCCTTCTAGCCTTGAAACAGTGTTCTTGGGGTTTCTCTGGAGTGCCATCAAGGAAATCAAGGCTCTTTTCATGTGTATTGTGCAACACGGAATTGCTCTGCACGCAGTGCAGGGGAATCGGGCGTCATCTCGCGGCGAGGGGGAAGTCTCATGGTTTTTCTCGAGTTGCGGCGGGAACCTGGGGTATATTCTCGAGTTACGACGGGGATGGCCCTTCCACACACTTGTATCTTCAGCGACGTCAAAACTCCTGCCTATTTGCGAGGGACAACTCGGGATACTCCTCGAGGCTTGGCAGGGCAATTGGGACGCCTCTCCAGCTGAGGCGGGAGACCAAGGGTCCCTTTCCACGTGCCACAGAAATCCTGGGACTCCTATCAAGTTTCACGAGGAGTCAGGCTTCGTCTCCTTTGGAGGCACTGATCTCCGCGTACCTCTGGAGTTTTCAAAGGATGTGAGGCCTCTGGTCGCGATGAGGTGGGGAACTAGGTCTTTCTGTGTGGTCTCCACAGGGGATTCAGACATCCTTTCGTCTTGGAAGATGCAAGACGAGCCTGCATTCAAGTCACTGCAGGGATAACCGGCCTTATTTCGCGACAGGGCATCGCAGTGTCCATTCCACTTGAGGCCGCAAACTCAGGTTCCCTCTCACATACCTAGAGCTGAGATAAGCCTCCTCTTGAGGTGCTTGTGGTAAGGTGGTATTCCTCTGGAGTCGAAGCCAGGGACTAACCTCTCATCTCGAGTTGATTTTTGGTCCACGGAGCTCTTTAGTGTTGCTACAGTGACGTCAGGATCCCTCTAGCCTTGAAACAGTGTTCTTGGGGTTTCTCTGGAGTGCCATCAAGGAAATCAAGGCTCCTTTCATGTGTGATGTGCAACACGGAAATGCTCTGCACGCAGTGCAGGGGAATCGGGCCTCATCTCGCGGCGAGGGGGAAGTCTAATGTTTTTTCTCGAGTTGCGGCGAGAACCTGGGGTATATTCTCGAGTTACGACGGGGATGGCCCTTCCACACACGTGTTTCTTCAGCGATGTCAGGACTCCTGCCTAGTTGCGAGGGACAACTCGGGATTCTCCTCGAGGCTTGGCAGTGCAATTGGGACGCCTCTCCAGCTGAGGCGGGAGACCAAGGGTCCCTTTCCACGTGCCACAGGAATCCTGGGACTCCTATCAAGTTTCACGAGGAGTCAGGCTTCGTCTCCTTTGGAGGTACTGATCTCCGTGTACCTCTGGAGTTTTCAAAGGATGTGAGGCCTCCGGTCACGATGAGGTGGGGAACTAGGTCTTTCTCTGTGGTCTCCACAGGGGATTCAGACATCCTTTCGTCTTGGAAGATGCAAGACGAGCCTGCATTCAAGTCACTGCAGGGATATCCGGCCTTATTTCACGTCAGGGCATCGCGGTGTCCATTCCATTTGAGGCCGCAAACTCAGGGTCCCTCTCACATACCTAGAGCTGAGAGAAGCCTCCTCTTGAGGTGCTTGTTCAAGGTGGTATTCCTCTGGAGTCGAAGCCAGGGACTAACCTCTCATCTCGAGTTGATTTTTGGTCCACGGAGCACTTTCGTGTTGCTACAGTGACCTCAGGATCCCTCTAGCCTTGAAACAGTGTTCTTGGGGTTTCTCTGGAGTGCCATCAAGGAAATCAAGGCTCCTTTCATGTGTGATGTGCAACACGGAATTGCTCTGCACGCAGTGCAGGGGAATCGGGCCTCATCTCGGGGCGAGGGGGAAGTCTCATGGTTTTTCTCGAGTTGCGGCGGGAACCTGGGGTATATTCTCGAGTTACAACGGGAATGGCCCTTCCACACACGTGTTTGTTCAGCGACGTCAGGACTCCTGCCTAGTTGCGAGGGACAACTCGGGATTCTCCTGGAGGCTTGGCAAGGCAATTGGGACGCCTCTCCAGCTGAGGCGGGAGACTAAGGGTCGCTTTCCACGTGCCACAGGAATCCTGGGACTCCTATCAAGTTTCACGAGGAGTCAGGCATCGTCTCCTTTGGAGGCACTGATCTCCGCGTACCTCTGGAGTTTTCAAAGGATGTGAGGCCTCCGGTCGCGATGAGGTGGGGAACTAGGTCTTTCTCTGTGGTCTCCACAGGGGATTCAGACATCCTTTCATCTTGGGAGATGCAAGACGAGCCTGCATTCAAGTCACTGCAGGGATATCCGGCCTTATTTCGCGTCAGGGCATTGCAGTGTCCATTCCACTAGAGGCCGCAAAATCAGGGTCCCTCTCACATACCTAGAGCTGAGAGAAGCCTCCTCTTGAGGTGCTTGTGGTAAGGTGGTATTCCTCTGGAGTCGAAGCCAGGGACTAACCTCTCATCTCGAGTTGATTTTTGGTCCACGGAGCTCTTTCGTGTTACTACAGTGACCTCAGGATCCCTGTAGCCTTGAAAGAGTGTTCTTGGGGTTACTCTGGAGTGCCATCATGGAAATCAAGGCTCCTTTCTTGTGTGATGTGCAACACGGAATTGCTCTGCACGCAGTGCAGGGGAATCGGGCCTCATCTCGCGGCGAAGGGGAAGTCTCATGGTTTTTCTCGAGTTGTGGCGGGATCCTGGGGAATATTTTCGAGTTATGACGGGGATGGCCCTTCCACACACGTGTTTGTTCAGCGACGTCACGACTCCTGCCTAGTTGCGAGGGACAACTCGGGATTCTCCTCGAGGCTTGGCAGGGCAATTGAGAGGCCTCTCCAGCTGAGGCGGGATACCAAGGGTCCCTTTCCACGTGCCACAGGAATCCTGGGAATCCTATCAAGTTTCACGAGGAGTCAGGCATCGTCTCCTTTGGAGGCACTGATCTCCGCGTACCTCTGGAGTTTTCAAAGGATGTGAGGCCTCCGGTCGCGAAGATGTGGGGAACTAGGTCTTTCTCTGTGGTCTCCACAGGGGATTCAGACATCCTTTCGTCTTGGGAGATGCAAGACGAGCCTGCATTCAAGTCACTGCAGGGATATCCGGCCTTATTTCGAGTCAGGGCATCGCGGTGTCCATTCCACTTGAGGCCACAAACTCAGGGTCCCTCTCACATACTTAGAAATGAGAGAAGCCTCCTCTTGAGGTGCTTGTGGTGAGGTGGTATTCCTCTGGAGTCGAAGCCAGGGACTAACCTCTCATCTCGAGTTGATTTTTGGTCAACGGAGCTCTTTCGTGTTGCTACAGTGACCTCAGGATCCCTCTAGCCTTGAAACAGTGTTCTTGGGGTTTCTCTGGAGTGCCATCAAGGAAATCAAGGCTCCTTTCATGTGTGATGTACAACACGGAATTGCTCTGCACGCAGTGCAGGGGAATCGCGCCTCATCTCGCGACGAGGGGGAAGTCTCATGGTTTTTCTCGAGTTGCGGCGGGAACCTGGGGAATATTCTCGAGTTTCGAGGGTTTGGCCCTTCCACACACGTGTTTGTTCAGCGCCATCAGGACTCCTGCCTAGTTGCGAGGGACAACTGGGGATTCTCCTCGAGGCTTGGCAGGGCAATTGGGACGCCTCTCCAGCTGAGGCGGGAGACCAAGGGTCCCTTTCCACGTGCCACAGGAATCCTGGGAATCCTATCAAGTTTCACGAGGAGTCAGGCATCGTCTCCTTTGGAGGCACTGATCTCCGCATACCTCTGGAGTTTTCAAAGGATGTGAGGCCTCCGGTCGCCATGAGTTGGGGAACTAGGTCTTTCTCTGTGGTCTCCACAGGGGATTCAGACATCCTTTCGTCTTGGGAGATGCAGGACGAGCCTGCATTCAAGTCACTGCAGGGATATCCGGCCTTATTTCCAGTCAGGGCATCGCGGTGTCCATTACACTTGAGGCCGCAAACTCAGGGTCTCTCTCACATAGCTAGAGCTGAGAGAAGCCTCCTCTTGAGGTGCTTGTGGTGAGGTGGTATTCCTCTGGAGTCGAAGACAGGGACTAACCTCTCATCTCGAGTTGATTTTTGGTCAACGGAGCTTTTTCGTGTTGCTACAGTGACCTCAGGATCCCTCTAGCCTTGAAACAGTGTTCTAGGGGTTTCTCTGGAGTGCCATCAAGGAAATCAAGGCTCCTTTCATGTGTGATGTGCAACATGGAATTGCTCTGCACGCAGTGCAGGGGAATCGGGCCTCATCTCGCGGCGAGGGGGAAGTCTCATGGTTTTTCTCGAGTTGCGGCGGGAACCTGGGGAATATTCTCGAGTTAAGACGGGGATGGCCCTTCCACACACGTGTTTGTTCAGCGACGTCAGGACTCCTGCCTAGTTGCGAGGGACAACTCGAGGTTCTCCTCGAGGCTTGGCAGGGCAATTGGGACTCCTCTCCAGCTGAGGCGGGAGACCAAGGGTCCCTTTCCACGTGCCACAGGAATCCTGGGACTCCTATCAAGTTACACGAGGAGTCAGGCATCGTCTCCATTGGAGGCACTGATCTCCCCATAGCTCTGGAGTTTTCAAAGGATGTGAGGCCTCCGGTCGCAATGAGGTGGGGAACTAGATCTTTCTCTGTGGTCTCCACAGGGGATTCAGACATCCTTTCGTCTTGGGAGATGCAAGACGAGCCTGTATTCAAGTCACTGCAGGGATATTCGGCCTTATTTCGAGTCAGGGCATCGCGGTTTCCATTCCACTTGAGGCCGCAAAATCAGGGTCCCTCTCACATACCTAGAGCTGAGAGAAGCCTCCTCTTGAGGTGCTTGTGGTAAGGTGGTATTCCTCTGGAGTCGAAGCCAGGGACTAACCTCTCATCTCGAGTTGATTTTTGGTTCACGGAGCTCTTTCGTGTTGCTACAGTGACCTCAGGATCCCTCTAGCCTTGAAACAGTGTTCTTGGGGTTTCTCTGCAGTGCCATCAAGGAAATCGAGGCTCCTTTCTTGTTTGATGTGCAACACGGAATTGCTCTGCATGCAATGCAGGGGGATCGGGCCTCATTTCGCGGCGATGGGGAAGTCTCATGGTTTTTCTCGAGTTGCGGCGGGAACCTGGGGTATATTCTCGAGTTACGACGGGGATGGCCCTTCCACACACGTGTTTCTTCAGTGACGTAAGGACTCCTGCCTAGTTTCGAGGAAAAACTCGGGATTCTCCTCGAGGCTTGGCAGGGCAATTGGGAAGCCTCTCCAGCTGAGGCGGGAGACCAAGGGTCCCTTTCCACGTGCCACAGGAATCCTGGGACTCCTATCAAGTTTCACGAGGAGTCAGGTATCGTCTCCTTTGGAGGCACTGATCTCCGCGTACCTCTGGAGTTTTCAAGGGATGTGAGGCCTACGGTCGCGATGAGGTGGGGAACTAGGTCTTTCTCTGTGGTCTCCACAGGGGATTCAGACATCCTTTCGTCTTGGGAGATGCAAGACGAGCCTGCATTCAAGTCACTGCAGGGATATCCGGCCTTATTTCCAGTCAGGGCATCGCGGTGTCCATTACACTTGAGGCCGCAAACTCAGGGTCTCTCTCACATAGCTAGAGCTGAGAGAAGCTTCCTCTTGAGGTGCTTGTGGTGAGGTGATATTCCTCTGGAGTCGAAGCCAGGGACTAACCTCTCATCTCGAGTTGATTTTTGGTCAACGGAGCTCTTTCGTGTTGCTACAGTGACCTCAGGATCCCTCTAGCCTTGAAACAGTGTTCTAGGGGTTTCTCTGGAGTGCCATCAAGGAAATCAAGGCTCCTTTCATGTGTGATGTGCAACATGGAATTGCTCTGCACGCAGTGCAGGGGAATCGGGCCTCATATCGCGGCGAGGGGGAAGTCTCATGGTTTTTCTCGAGTTGCGGCGGGAGCCTGGGGAATATTCTCGAGTTAAGACGGGGATGGCCCTTCCACACACGTGTTTGTTCAGCGACGTCAGGACTCCTGCCTAGTTGCGAGGGACAACGCGGGGTTCTCCTCGAGGCTTGGCAGGGCAATTGGGACGACTCTAAAGCTGAGGCGGGAGACCAAGGGTCCCTTTCCACGTGCCACAGGAATCCTGGGACTCCTATCAAGTTTCACGAGGAGTCAGGCATCGTCTCCTTTGGAGGCACTGATCTCCCCATAGCTCTGGAGTTTTCAAAGGATGTGAGGCCTCCGGTCGCAATGAGGTGGGGAACTAGGTCTTTCTCTGTGGTCTCCACAGGGGATTCAGACATCCTTTCATGTTGGGAGATGCAAGACGAGCCTGCATTCAAGTCACTGCAGGGATATCCGGCCTTATTTCGCGTCAGGGCATCGCAGTGTCCATTCCACTTGAGGCCGCAAACTCAGGGTCCCTCTCACATACCTAGAGCTGAGAGAAGCCTCCTCTTGAGGTGCTTGTGGTAAGGTGGTATTCCCCTGGAGTCGAAGCCAGGGACTAACCTCTCATCTCGAGTTGAGTGTTGGTCCACGGAGCTCTTTCGTGTTGCTACAGTGACCTCAGGATCCCTCTAGCCTTGAAACAGTGTTCTTGGGGTTTCTCTGGAGTGCCATCAAGGAAATCAAGGCTCCTTTCATGTGTGATGTGCAACACGTAATTGCTCTGCACGCAGTGCAGGGGAATCGGGCCTCAACTAGCGGCGCGGGGGAAGTCTCATGGTTTTTCTCGAGTTGCGGTGCGAACCTGGGGTATATTCTCGAGTTACGACGGGGATGGCCCTTCCACACACGTGTTTGTTCAGCGACGTCAGGAATCGTGCCTAGTTGCGAGGGACAACTCGGGATTCTCCTCGAGGCTTGGCAGGGCAATTGGGACGCCTCTCCAGCTGAGGCGGGAGACCAAGGGTCCCTTTCCACGTGCCACAGGAATCCTGGGACTCCTATCAAGTTTCACGAGGAGTCAGGCATCGTCTCCTTTGGAGGCACTGATCTCCGCGTACCTCTGGAGTTTTCAAAGGATGTGAGGCCTCCGGTCGCCATGAGTTGGGGAACTAGGTCTTTCTCTGTGGTCTCCACAGGGGATTCAGACATCCTTTCGTCTTGGGAGATGCAAGACGAGCCGGCATTCAAGGCACTGCAGGGATATCCGGCCTTATTTCGAGTCAGGGCATCGCGGTCTTCATTCCACTTGAGGCCGCAAACTCAGGGTCCCTCTCACATACCTAGAGCTGAGAGAAGCGTCCTCTTGAGGTGCTTGTGGTAAGTTGGTATTCCTCTGGAGTCGAAGCCAGGGACTAACCTCTAATCTCGAGTTGATTTTTGGTCCACGGAGCTCTTTCGTGTTGCTCCACTGACCTCAGGATTCCTCTAGCCTTGAAACAGTGTTCTTGGGGTTTCTCTGGAGTGCCATCAAGGAAATCAAGGCTCCTTTCATGTGTGATGTGCAACACGGAATTGCTCTGCACGCAGTGCAGGGGAATCAGGCCTCATCCCGCGGCGAGGGGGAAGTCTCATGGTTTTTCTCGAGTTGCGGCGGGAACCTGGGGTATATTCTCGAGTTACGACGGGTATGGCCCTTCTACACACGTGTTTGTTCAGCGATGGCAGGACTCCTGCCTAGTTGCGAGGGACAACTCGGGATTCTCCTCGAGGCTTGGCAGGGAAATTGGGACGCCACTCCAGCCGAGGAGGGAGACCAAGGGTCCCTTTCCACGTGCCACAGGAATCCTGGGACTCGTATCAAGTTTCACGAGGAGTCAGGCATCGTCTCCTTTGGAGGCACTGATCTCCGCGTACCTCTGGAGTTTTCAAAGGATGTGAGGACTCCGGTCGCCATAAGGTGGGGAACTAGGTCTTTCTCTGTGGTTTCCACAGGGGATTCAGACATCCTTTCATATTGGGAGATGCAAGACGAGCCTGCATTCAAGTCACTGCAGGGATATCCGGCCTTATTTCGCGTCAGGGCATCGCAGTGTCCATTCCACTTGAGGCCGCAAACTCAGGGTCCCTCTCACATACCTAGAGCTGAGAGAAGCCTCCTCTTGAGGTGCTTGTGGTAAGGTGGTATTCCCCTGGAGTCGAAGTTAGGGACTAACCTCTCATTTCAGGTTGATTCTTGGTCCACGGAGCTCTTTCGTGTTGCTACAGTGACCTCAGGTTCCCTCTAGCCTTGAAACAGTGTTCTTGGGGTTTCTCTGGAGTGCCATCAAGGAAATCAAGGCTCCTTTCATATGTGATGTCCAACACGGCATTGCTCTGCACGCAGTGCAGGGGAATCGGGCCTCATCTCGAGGTGAGGGGGAAGTCTCATGGTTTTTCTCGAGTTGCGGCGGGAACCTGGGGTATATTCTCGAGTTACGACGGAGATGGCTCTTCCACCCACGTGTTTGTTCAGCGACGTCAGGACTCCTGCCTAGTTGCGAGGGACAACTCGGGATTCTCCTCGAGGCTTAACAGGGCAATTGGGACGCCTCTCCAGCTGAGGAGGGAGACCAAGGGTCCCTTTCCACGTGCCACAGGAATCCTGGGACTCCTAGCAAGTTTCACGAGGAGTCAGGCATCGTCTCCTTTGGCGGCACTGATCTCCGCGTACCTCTGGAGTTTTGAAAGAATGTGAGGCCTCCGGTCGCCATGAGGTGGGGAACTAGGTCTTTCTCTGTGGTCTCCACAGGGGATTCAGACATCCTTTCGTCTTGGGAGATGCAAGACGAGCCTGCATTCAAGTCACTGCAGGGATATCTGGCCTTATTTCAAGTCAGGGCATCGCGGTGTCCATTCCACTTGAGGCCGCATACTCAGGGTCCCTCTCACATAACTAGAGCTGAGAGAAGCCTCCTCTTGAGGTGCTTGTGGTAAGGTGGTATTCCTCTGGAGTCGAAGCCAGGGACTAACCTCTCATCTCTAGTTGATTTGTTGTCGACGGAGCTCTTTTGTGTTACTCCAGTGACCTCAGGATCCCTCTAGCCTTGAAACAGTGTTCTTGGGGTTTCTCTGGAGTGCCATCAAGGAAATCAAGGCTCCTTTCATGTGTGATGTGCAACACGGAATTGGTCTCCACGCAGTGCAGGGGAATCAGGCCTCATCTCGCGGCGAGGGGGAAGTCTCATGGTTTTTTTCGAGTTGGGTCGGGAACCTGGGGTATATTCTCGAGTTACGATGGGGATGGCCCTTCCACACACGTGTTTGTTCAGCGACGTCAGGACTCCTGCCTAGTTGTGAGGGACAACTCGGGATTCTCCTCGAGGCTTGACAGGGCCATTGGGATGCCTCTCCAGCTGAGGCGGGAGACCAAGGGTCCCTTTCCACGTGCCACAGGAATCCTGGGACTCCTATCAAGTTTCACGAGGAGTCAGGCATCGTCTCCTTTGGAGGCACTGATCTCCGCGTACCTCTGGAGTTTTCAAAGGATGTGAGGCCTCCGGTCGCGATGAGGTGGTGAACTAGGTCTTTCTCTGTGGTCTCCACAGGGGATTCAGACATCCTTTCGTCTTGGGAGATGCAAGACTGGCCTGCATTCAAGTCACTGCAGGGATATCCGGCCTTATTTCGAGTCAGGGCATCGTGGTGTCCATTCCACTTGAGGCCACAAACTCAGGGTCCCTCTCACATACCTAGAGCTGAGAGAAGCCTCCTCTTGAGGTGCTTGTGGTAAGGTGGTATTCCTCTGGTGTCGAAGCCAGGGACGAACCTCTCATCTCGAGTTGATTTTTGGTCCACGGAGCTCTTTCGTGTGGCTACAGTGACCTCAGTATCCCTCTAGCCTTGAAACAGTGTTCTTGGGGTTTCTCTGGAGTGCCATCAAGGAAATCAAGGCTCCTTTCATGTGTGATGTGCAAGACGGAGTTGCTCTGCACACAGTGCAGGGGAATCGGGCCTCATCTCACGGCGAGGGGGAAGCCTCATGGTTTTTCTCGAGTTGCGGCGGGAACCTGGGGTATATTCTCGAGTTACGACGGGGATGGCCCTTCCACCCACGTGTTTGTTCAGCGACGTCAGGACTCCTGCCTAGTTGCGAGGGACAACTCGGGATTCTCCTCGAGGCTTGGCAGGGCAATTGGGACGCCTCTCCAGCTGAGGCGGGAGACCAAGGGTCCCTTTCCACGTGCCAGAGGAATCCTGGAACTCCTATCAAATTTCACGAGGAGTCAGGCATCGTCTCCTTTGGAGGCACTGATCTCCGCGTACCTCTGGAGTTATTAAAGGATGTGAGGCCTCCGGTCGCGATGAGGTGGGGAACTAGGTCTTTCTCTGTGGTCTCCACAGGGGATTCAGACATCCTTTTGTCTTGGGAGATGCAAGACGAGCCTGCATTGAAGTCACTGCAGGGATATCCGGCCTTATTTCGCGTCAGGGCATCGCGGTGTCTATTCCAATTGAGGCCGCAAACTCAGGGTCCCTCTCACATACCTAGAGCTGAGAGAAGCCTCCTCTTGAGGTGCTTGTGGTAAGGTGGTATTCCTCTGGAGTCTTAGCCAGGGACTAACCTCCCATCTCGAGTTGATTCTTGGTCCACGGAGCTCTTCGTGTTGCTACAGTGACTTCAGGATTCCTCTAGACTTGAAACAGTGTTCTTGGGGTTTCTCTGGACTGCCATCAAGGAAATCAAGGCTCCTTTCATGTGTGATGTGCAACACGGAATTGCTCTGCACGCAGTGCAGGGGAATCGGGCCTCATCTCGCGGCGAGAGGGAATTCTCATGGTTTTTCTCAAGTTGCGGCGGGAACCTGGGATATATTCTCGAGTTAAGACGGGGATGGCCCTTCCAGCCACGTGTTTGTTCAGCGACGACAGGACTCCTGCCTAGTTGCGAGGGACAACTCGGGATTCTCCTCGAGGCTTGGCAGGGCAATTGGGACGCCTCTCCAGCTGAGGCGGGAGACCAAGTGTCCCTTTCCACGTGCCACAGGAATCCTTGGACTCCTATCAAGTTTCACGAGGAGTCAGGCATCGTCTCCTTTGGAGGCACTGATCTCCGCGTACCTCTGGAGTTTTCAAAGGATGTGAGGCCTCCGGTCGCGATGAGGTGGGGAACTAGGTCTTTCTCTGTGGTCTCCACAGGGGATTCAGACATCCTTTCGTCTTCGGAGATGCAAGACGAGCCTGCATTGAAGTCACTGCAGGGATATCCGGCCTTATTTCGCATCAGGGCATCGCAGTGTCCATTCCACTTGAGGCCGCAAACTCAGGGTCTCTCTCACATACCTAGAGCTGAGAGAAGCCTCCTCTTGAGGTGCTTGTGGTTAGGTGGTATTCCTCTGGAGTCGAAGCCAGGGACTAACCTCTCATCTCGAGTTGATTTTTGGTCCACGGAGCTCTTTCGTGTTGCTACAGTGACCTCAGGATCCCTCTAGCCTTGAAACAGTGTTCTTGGGGTTTCTCTGGAGTGCCATCAAGGAAATCAAGGCTCCTTTCATGTGTGATGTGCAACACGGAATTGCTCTGCACGCAGTGCAGGGGAATCAGGCCTCATCCCGCGGCGAGGGGGAAGTCTCATGGTTTTTCTCCAGTTGCGGCGGGAACCTGGGATATATTCTCGAGTTACGACGGGGATGGTCCTTCCACACACGTGTTTGTTCAGCGACGTCAGGACTCCTGCCTAATTGCGAGGGACAACTCGGGATTCTCCTCGAGGCTTGGCAGGGCAATTGGGACGCCTCTCCAGCTGAGGCGGGAGACCAAGGGTCCCTTTCCACGTGCCACAGGAATCCTGGGACTCCTATCAAGTTTCATGAGGAGTCAGGCATCGTTTCCTTTGGAGGCACTGATCTCCGCGTTCCTCTGGGGTTTTCAAAGGATGTGAGGCCTCCGATCGCGATGAGATGGGAAACTAGGTCTTTCTCTGTGGTCTCCACAGGGGATTCAGACATCCTTTCGTTTTGGGAGATGCAAGACGAGCCTGCATTCAAGTCACTGCAGGGATATCCGGCCTTATTTCGAGTCAGGGCATCGCGGTGTCCATTCCACTTGAGGCCGCAAACTCAGGGTCCCTCTCACATACCTAGAGCTGAGAGAAGCCTCCTCTTGAGGTGCTTGTGGTTAGGTGGTATTCCTCTGGAGTCGAAGCCAGGGACTAACCTCTCATCTCGAGTTGACTTTTGGTCCACGGAGCTCTTTCGTGTTGCTACAGTGACCTCAGGATCCCTGTAGCCTTGAAACAGTGTTCTTGGGGTTTCTCTGGAGTGCCACCATGGAAATCAAGGCTCCTTTCATGTGTGATGTGCAACACGGAATTGCTCTGCACGCAGTGCAGGGGAATCGGGCCTCATCTCGCGGCGAGGGGAAAGTCTCATGGTTTTTCTCGAGTTGCGGGGAGAACCTGGGGTATATTCTCGAGTTACGACGGGGATGGCCCTTCCACACACGTGTTTCTTCAGCGACGTCAGTACTTCTGGCTAGTTGCGAGGGACAACTTGGGATTCTCCTCGAGGCTTGGCAGGGCAATTGGGACGCCTCTCCAGCTGAGGCGGGAGACCAAGGTTCCCTTTCCATGTGCCACAGGAATCCTGGGACTCCTATCAAGTTTCACGAGGAGTCAGGCATCGTCTCCTTTGGAGGCACTGATCTCCGCGTACCTCTGGAGTTTTCAAAGGATGTGAGGCCTCCGGTCGCGATGAGGTGGGGAACTAGGTCTTTCTCTGTGGTCTCCACAGGGGATTCAGACATCCTTTCATCTTGGGAGATGCAAGACGAGCCTGCATTCAAGTCACTGCAGAGATATCTGGCCTTATTTCGCGTCAGGGCATCGCAGTGTCCATTCCACTTGAGGCCGCAAACTCAGGGTCCCTCTCACATACCTAGAGCTGAGAGAAGCCTCCTCTTGAGGTGCTTGTGGTAAGGTGGTATTCCTCTGGAGTCGAAGCCAGGGACTAACCTCTCATGTCGAGTTGATTTTTGGTTCACGGAGCTCTTTCGTGTCGCTACAGTGACCTCAGGATCCCTCTAGCCTTGAACCAGTGTTCTTGGTGTTTCTCTGGAGTGCCATCAAGGAAATCAAGGCTCCTTTCATGTGTGATGTGCAAGACGGAGTTGCTCTGCACGCAGTGCAGGGGAATCGGGCCTCATCTCACGGCGAGGGGGAAGTCTCATGGTTTTTCTCGAGTTGCGGCGGGAACCTGGGGTATATTCTCGAGTTACGACGGGGATGGCCCTTCTACCCACGTGTTTGTTCAGCGACGTCAGGACTCCTGCCTAGTTGCGAGGGACAACTCGGGATTCTCCTCGAGGCTTGGCAGGGCAATTGGGACGCCTCTCCAGCTGAGACGGGAGACCAAGGGTCCCTTTCCACGTACCAGAGGAATCCTGGGACTCCTATCAAATTTCACGAGGAGTCAGGCATCGTCTCCTTTGGAGGCACTGATCTCCCCGTACCTCTGGAGTTATCAAAGGATGTGAGGCCTCCGGTCGCGATGAGGTGGGGAACTAGGTCTTTCTCTGTGGTCTCCACAGGGCATTCAGACATCCTTTTGTCTTGGGAGATGCAAGACGAGCCTGCATTCAAGTCACTGCAGGGATATCCGGCCTTATTTCGCGTCAGGGCATCGCGGTGTCTATTCCAATTGAGGCCGCAAACTCAGGGTCCCTCTCACATACCTAGAGCTGAGAGAAGCCTCCTCTTGAGGTGCTTGTGGTAAGGTGGTATTCCTCTGGAGTCTTAGCCAGGGACTAACCTCCCATCTCGAGTTGATTCTTGGTCCACGGAGCTCTTCGTGTTGCTACAGTGACCTCAGGATTCCTCTAGACTTGAAACAGTGTTCTTGGGGTTTCTCTGGACTGCCATCAAGGAAATCAAGGCTCCTTTCATGTGTGATGTGCAACACGGAATTGCTCTGCACGCAGTGCAGGGGAATCGGGCCTCATCTCGCGGCGAGGGGGAAGTCTCATGGTTTTTCTCGAGTTGCGGGGAGAACCTGGGGTATATTTTCGAGTTACGACGGGGATGGCCCTTCCACACACGTGTTTCTTCAGCGACGTCAGTACTTCTGGCTAGTTGTGAGGGACAACTTGGGATTCTCCTCGAGGCTTGGCAGGGCAATTGGGACGCCTCTCCAGCTGAGGCGGGAGACCAAGGGTCCCTTTCCATGTGCCACAGGAATCCTGGGACTCCTATCAAGTTTCACGAGGAGTCAGGCATCGTCTCCTTTGGAGGCACTGATCTCCGCGTACCTCTGGAGTTTTCAAAGGATGTGAGGCCTCCGGTCGCGATGAGGTGGGGAACTAGGTCTTTCTCTGTGGTCTCCACAGGGGATTCAGACATCCTTTCATATTGGGAGATGCAAGACGAGCCTGCATTCAAGTCCCTGCAGAGATATCTGGCCTTATTTCACGTCAGTGCATCGCGGTTTCCATTCCACTTGAGGCCGCAAAATCAGGATCCCTCTCACATACCTAGAGCTGAGAGAAGCCTCCACTTGAGGTGCTTGTGGTAAGGTGGTATTCCTCTGGAGTCGAAGCCAGGGACTAACCTCTCATCTGGAGCTGATTTTTGGTCCACGGAGCTCTTTCGTGTTGCTACAGTGACCTCATGATCCCTCTAGCCTTGAAACAGTGTTCTTGGGTTTTCACTGGAGTGCGATCAAGGAAATCAAGGCTCCTTTCATGTGTGATGTGCAACACGGAATTGCTCTGCACGCAGTGCAGGGGAATCGGGCCTCATCCCGCGGCGAGGGGGAAGTCTCATGGTTTTTCTCGAGTTGCGGCGGGAGCCAGGGGTATATTCTCGAGTTACAACGGGGATGGCCCTTCCACACACGTGTTTGTTCAGCGACGTCAGGACTCCTGCCTTGTTGCGAGGGACAACTCGGGATTCTCCTCGAGGCTTGGCAGGGCAATTGGGACGCCTCTCCAGCTGAGGCGGGAGACCAACGGTCCCTTTCCACGTGCCACTGGAATCCTGGGACTCCTATCAAGTTTCATGAGGAGTCAGGCATCGTTTCTTTGGAGGCACTGATCTCCGAGTTCCTCTGGGGTTTTCAAAGGATGTGAGGCCTCCGATCGCGATGAGATGGGAAACTAGGTCTTTCTCTGTGGTCTCCACAGGGGATTCAGACATCCTTTCATCTTGGGAGATGCAAGACGAGCCTGCATTCAAGTCACTGCAGGGATATCCGGCCTTATTTCAAGTCAGGGCATCGCGGTGTCCATTCCACTTGAGGCCGCATACTCAGGGTCCCTCTCACATACCTAGAGCTGAGAGAAGCCTCCTCTTGAGGTGCTTGTGGTAAGGTGATATTCCTCTGGAGTCGAAGCCAGGGACTAACCTCTCATCTCGAGTTGATTTTTGGTCCACGGAGCTCTTTCGTGTTGCTCCAGTGACCTCAGGATCCCTCTAGCCTTGAAACAGTGTTCTTGGGGTTTCTCTGGAGTGCCATCAAGGAAATCAAGGCTCCTTTCATGTGTGATGTGCAACACGGAATTGCTCTGCACGCAGTGCAGGGGAATCGGGCCTCATCTAGCGGCGCGGGGGAAGTCTCATGGTTTTTCTCGAGTTGCGGCGCGAACCTGGGGTATATTCTCGAGTTACGACGGGGATGGCCCTTCCACACACGTGTTTGTTCAGCGACGTCAGGACTCCTGCCTAGTTGCGAGGGACAACTCGGGATTCTCCTCGAGGCTTGGCAGGGCAATTGGGACGCCTCTCCAGCTGAGGCGGGAGACCAAGGGTCCCTTTCCACGTGCCACAGGAATCCTGGGACTCCTATCAAGTTTCACGAGGAGTCAGGCATCGTCTCCTTTGGAGGCACTGATCTCCGCGTACCTCTGGAGTTTTCAAAGGATGTGAGGCCTCCGGTCGCCATGAGGTGGGGAACTAGGTCTTTCTCTGTGGTCCCCACAGGGGATTCAGACATCCTTTCGTCTTGGGAGATGCAAGACGAGCTGGCATTCAAGTCACTGCAGGGATATCCGGCCTTATTTCGAGTCAGGGCATCGCGGTCTTCATTCCACTTGAGGCCGCAAACTCAGGGTCCCTCTCACATACCTAGAGCTGAGAGAAGCGTCCTCTTGAGGTGCTTGTGGTAAGGTGGTATTCCTCTGGAGTCGAAGCCAGGGACTAACCTCTCATCTCGAGTTGATTTTTGGTCCACGGAGCTCTTTCGTGTTGCTCCACTGACCTCAGGATTCCTCTAGCCTTGAAACAGTGTTCTTGGGGTTTCTCTGGAGTGCCATCAAGGAAATCAAGGCTCCTTTCATGTGTGATGTGCAACACGGAATTGCTCTGCACGCAGTGCAGGAGAATCAGGCCTCATCCCGCGGCGAGGGGGAAGTCTCATGGTTTTTCTCCAGTTGCGGCGGGAACCTGGGGTATATTCTCGAGTTACGACGGGTATGGCCCTTCTACACACGTGTTTGTTCAGCGATGGCAGGACTCCTGCCTAGTTGCGAGGGACAACTCGGGATTCTCCTCGAGGCTTGGCAGGGCAATTGGGACGCCTCTCCAGCTGAGGCGGGAGACCAAGGTTCCCTTTCCATGTGCCACAGGAATCCTGGGACTCCTATCAAGTTTCACGAGGAGTCAGGCATCGTCTCCTTTGGAGGCACTGATCTCCGCGTACCTCTGGAGTTTTCAAAGGATGTGAGGCCTCCGGTCGCGATGAGGTGGGGAACTAGGTCTTTCTCTGTGGTCTCCACAGGGGATTCAGACATCCTTTCATCTTGGGAGATGCAAGACGAGCCTGCATTCAAGTCACTGCAGAGATATCTGGCCTTATTTCGCGTCAGGGCATCGCAGTGTCCATTCCACTTGAGGCCGCAAACTCAGGGTCCCTCTCACATACCTAGAGCTGAGAGAAGCCTCCTCTTGAGGTGCTTGTGGTAAGGTGGTATTCCTCTGGAGTCGAAGCCAGGGACTAACCTCTCATGTCGAGTTGATTTTTGGTTCACGGAGCTCTTTCGTGTCGCTACAGTGACCTCAGGATCCCTCTAGCCTTGAACCAGTGTTCTTGGTGTTTCTCTGGAGTGCCATCAAGGAAATCAAGGCTCCTTTCATGTGTGATGTGCAAGACGGAGTTGCTCTGCACGCAGTGCAGGGGAATCGGGCCTCATCTCACGGCGAGGGGGAAGTCTCATGGTTTTTCTCGAGTTGCGGCGGGAACCTGGGGTATATTCTCGAGTTACGACGGGGATGGCCCTTCTACCCACGTGTTTGTTCAGCGACGTCAGGACTCCTGCCTAGTTGCGAGGGACAACTCGGGATTCTCCTCGAGGCTTGGCAGGGCAATTGGGACGCCTCTCCAGCTGAGACGGGAGACCAAGGGTCCCTTTCCACGTACCAGAGGAATCCTGGGACTCCTATCAAATTTCACGAGGAGTCAGGCATCGTCTCCTTTGGAGGCACTGATCTCCCCGTACCTCTGGAGTTATCAAAGGATGTGAGGCCTCCGGTCGCGATGAGGTGGGGAACTAGGTCTTTCTCTGTGGTCTCCACAGGGCATTCAGACATCCTTTTGTCTTGGGAGATGCAAGACGAGCCTGCATTCAAGTCACTGCAGGGATATCCGGCCTTATTTCGCGTCAGGGCATCGCGGTGTCTATTCCAATTGAGGCCGCAAACTCAGGGTCCCTCTCACATACCTAGAGCTGAGAGAAGCCTCCTCTTGAGGTGCTTGTGGTAAGGTGGTATTCCTCTGGAGTCTTAGCCAGGGACTAACCTCCCATCTCGAGTTGATTCTTGGTCCACGGAGCTCTTCGTGTTGCTACAGTGACCTCAGGATTCCTCTAGACTTGAAACAGTGTTCTTGGGGTTTCTCTGGACTGCCATCAAGGAAATCAAGGCTCCTTTCATGTGTGATGTGCAACACGGAATTGCTCTGCACGCAGTGCAGGGGAATCGGGCCTCATCTCGCGGCGAGGGGGAAGTCTCATGGTTTTTCTCGAGTTGCGGGGAGAACCTGGGGTATATTTTCGAGTTACGACGGGGATGGCCCTTCCACACACGTGTTTCTTCAGCGACGTCAGTACTTCTGGCTAGTTGTGAGGGACAACTTGGGATTCTCCTCGAGGCTTGGCAGGGCAATTGGGACGCCTCTCCAGCTGAGGCGGGAGACCAAGGGTCCCTTTCCATGTGCCACAGGAATCCTGGGACTCCTATCAAGTTTCACGAGGAGTCAGGCATCGTCTCCTTTGGAGGCACTGATCTCCGCGTACCTCTGGAGTTTTCAAAGGATGTGAGGCCTCCGGTCGCGATGAGGTGGGGAACTAGGTCTTTCTCTGTGGTCTCCACAGGGGATTCAGACATCCTTTCATATTGGGAGATGCAAGACGAGCCTGCATTCAAGTCCCTGCAGAGATATCTGGCCTTATTTCACGTCAGTGCATCGCGGTTTCCATTCCACTTGAGGCCGCAAAATCAGGATCCCTCTCACATACCTAGAGCTGAGAGAAGCCTCCACTTGAGGTGCTTGTGGTAAGGTGGTATTCCTCTGGAGTCGAAGCCAGGGACTAACCTCTCATCTGGAGCTGATTTTTGGTCCACGGAGCTCTTTCGTGTTGCTACAGTGACCTCATGATCCCTCTAGCCTTGAAACAGTGTTCTTGGGTTTTCACTGGAGTGCGATCAAGGAAATCAAGGCTCCTTTCATGTGTGATGTGCAACACGGAATTGCTCTGCACGCAGTGCAGGGGAATCGGGCCTCATCCCGCGGCGAGGGGGAAGTCTCATGGTTTTTCTCGAGTTGCGGCGGGAACCAGGGGTATATTCTCGAGTTACAACGGGGATGGCCCTTCCACACACGTGTTTGTTCAGCGACGTCAGGACTCCTGCCTTGTTGCGAGGGACAACTCGGGATTCTCCTCGAGGCTTGGCAGGGCAATTGGGACGCCTCTCCAGCTGAGGCGGGAGACCAACGGTCCCTTTCCACGTGCCACTGGAATCCTGGGACTCCTATCAAGTTTCATGAGGAGTCAGGCATCGTTTCTTTGGAGGCACTGATCTCCGAGTTCCTCTGGGGTTTTCAAAGGATGTGAGGCCTCCGATCGCGATGAGATGGGAAACTAGGTCTTTCTCTGTGGTCTCCACAGGGGATTCAGACATCCTTTCATCTTGGGAGATGCAAGACGAGCCTGCATTCAAGTCACTGCAGGGATATCCGGCCTTATTTCAAGTCAGGGCATCGCGGTGTCCATTCCACTTGAGGCCGCATACTCAGGGTCCCTCTCACATACCTAGAGCTGAGAGAAGCCTCCTCTTGAGGTGCTTGTGGTAAGGTGATATTCCTCTGGAGTCGAAGCCAGGGACTAACCTCTCATCTCGAGTTGATTTTTGGTCCACGGAGCTCTTTCGTGTTGCTCCAGTGACCTCAGGATCCCTCTAGCCTTGAAACAGTGTTCTTGGGGTTTCTCTGGAGTGCCATCAAGGAAATCAAGGCTCCTTTCATGTGTGATGTGCAACACGGAATTGCTCTGCACGCAGTGCAGGGGAATCGGGCCTCATCTAGCGGCGCGGGGGAAGTCTCATGGTTTTTCTCGAGTTGCGGCGCGAACCTGGGGTATATTCTCGAGTTACGACGGGGATGGCCCTTCCACACACGTGTTTGTTCAGCGACGTCAGGACTCCTGCCTAGTTGCGAGGGACAACTCGGGATTCTCCTCGAGGCTTGGCAGGGCAATTGGGACGCCTCTCCAGCTGAGGCGGGAGACCAAGGGTCCCTTTCCACGTGCCACAGGAATCCTGGGACTCCTATCAAGTTTCATGAGGAGTCAGGCATCGTCTCCTTTGGAGGCACTGATCTCCGCGTACCTCTGGAGTTTTCAAAGGATGTGAGGCCTCCGGTCGCCATGAGGTGGGGAACTAGGTCTTTCTCTGTGGTCCCCACAGGGGATTCAGACATCCTTTCGTCTTGGGAGATGCAAGACGAGCTGGCATTCAAGTCACTGCAGGGATATCCGGCCTTATTTCGAGTCAGGGCATCGCGGTCTTCATTCCACTTGAGGCCGCAAACTCAGGGTCCCTCTCACATACCTAGAGCTGAGAGAAGCCTCCTCTTGAGGTGCTTGTGGTAAGGTGATATTCCTCTGGAGTCGAAGCCAGGGACTAACCTCTCATCTCGAGTTGATTTTTGGTCCACGGAGCTCTTTCGTGTTGCTCCAGTGACCTCAGGATTCCTCTAGCCTTGAAACAGTGTTCTTGGGGTTTCTCTGGAGTGCCACCATGGAAATCAAGGCTCCTTTCATGTGTGATGTGCAACACGGAATTGCTCTGCACGCAGTGCAGGGGAATCGGGCCTCATCTCGCGGCGAGGGGAAAGTCTCATGGTTTTTCTCGAGTTGCGGGGAGAACCTGGGGTATATTCTCGAGTTACGACGGGGATGGCCCTTCCACACACGTGTTTCTTCAGCGACGTCAGTACTTCTGGCTAGTTGCGAGGGACAACTTGGGATTCTCCTCGAGGCTTGGCAGGGCAATTGGGACGCCTCTCCAGCTGAGGCGGGAGACCAAGGTTCCCTTTCCATGTGCCACAGGAATCCTGGGACTCCTATCAAGTTTCACGAGGAGTCAGGCATCGTCTCCTTTGGAGGCACTGATCTCCGCGTACCTCTGGAGTTTTCAAAGGATGTGAGGCCTCCGGTCGCGATGAGGTGGGGAACTAGGTCTTTCTCTGTGGTCTCCACAGGGGATTCAGACATCCTTTCATCTTGGGAGATGCAAGACGAGCCTGCATTCAAGTCACTGCAGAGATATCTGGCCTTATTTCGCGTCAGGGCATCGCAGTGTCCATTCCACTTGAGGCCGCAAACTCAGGGTCCCTCTCACATACCTAGAGCTGAGAGAAGCCTCCTCTTGAGGTGCTTGTGGTAAGGTGGTATTCCTCTGGAGTCGAAGCCAGGGACTAACCTCTCATGTCGAGTTGATTTTTGGTTCACGGAGCTCTTTCGTGTCGCTACAGTGACCTCAGGATCCCTCTAGCCTTGAACCAGTGTTCTTGGTGTTTCTCTGGAGTGCCATCAAGGAAATCAAGGCTCCTTTCATGTGTGATGTGCAAGACGGAGTTGCTCTGCACGCAGTGCAGGGGAATCGGGCCTCATCTCACGGCGAGGGGGAAGTCTCATGGTTTTTCTCGAGTTGCGGCGGGAACCTGGGGTATATTCTCGAGTTACGACGGGGATGGCCCTTCTACCCACGTGTTTGTTCAGCGACGTCAGGACTCCTGCCTAGTTGCGAGGGACAACTCGGGATTCTCCTCGAGGCTTGGCAGGGCAATTGGGACGCCTCTCCAGCTGAGACGGGAGACCAAGGGTCCCTTTCCACGTACCAGAGGAATCCTGGGACTCCTATCAAATTTCACGAGGAGTCAGGCATCGTCTCCTTTGGAGGCACTGATCTCCCCGTACCTCTGGAGTTATCAAAGGATGTGAGGCCTCCGGTCGCGATGAGGTGGGGAACTAGGTCTTTCTCTGTGGTCTCCACAGGGCATTCAGACATCCTTTTGTCTTGGGAGATGCAAGACGAGCCTGCATTCAAGTCACTGCAGGGATATCCGGCCTTATTTCGCGTCAGGGCATCGCGGTGTCTATTCCAATTGAGGCCGCAAACTCAGGGTCCCTCTCACATACCTAGAGCTGAGAGAAGCCTCCTCTTGAGGTGCTTGTGGTAAGGTGGTATTCCTCTGGAGTCTTAGCCAGGGACTAACCTCCCATCTCGAGTTGATTCTTGGTCCACGGAGCTCTTCGTGTTGCTACAGTGACCTCAGGATTCCTCTAGACTTGAAACAGTGTTCTTGGGGTTTCTCTGGACTGCCATCAAGGAAATCAAGGCTCCTTTCATGTGTGATGTGCAACACGGAATTGCTCTGCACGCAGTGCAGGGGAATCGGGCCTCATCTCGCGGCGAGGGGGAAGTCTCATGGTTTTTCTCGAGTTGCGGGGAGAACCTGGGGTATATTTTCGAGTTACGACGGGGATGGCCCTTCCACACACGTGTTTCTTCAGCGACGTCAGTACTTCTGGCTAGTTGTGAGGGACAACTTGGGATTCTCCTCGAGGCTTGGCAGGGCAATTGGGACGCCTCTCCAGCTGAGGCGGGAGACCAAGGGTCCCTTTCCATGTGCCACAGGAATCCTGGGACTCCTATCAAGTTTCACGAGGAGTCAGGCATCGTCTCCTTTGGAGGCACTGATCTCCGCGTACCTCTGGAGTTTTCAAAGGATGTGAGGCCTCCGGTCGCGATGAGGTGGGGAACTAGGTCTTTCTCTGTGGTCTCCACAGGGGATTCAGACATCCTTTCATATTGGGAGATGCAAGACGAGCCTGCATTCAAGTCCCTGCAGAGATATCTGGCCTTATTTCACGTCAGTGCATCGCGGTTTCCATTCCACTTGAGGCCGCAAAATCAGGATCCCTCTCACATACCTAGAGCTGAGAGAAGCCTCCACTTGAGGTGCTTGTGGTAAGGTGGTATTCCTCTGGAGTCGAAGCCAGGGACTAACCTCTCATCTGGAGCTGATTTTTGGTCCACGGAGCTCTTTCGTGTTGCTACAGTGACCTCATGATCCCTCTAGCCTTGAAACAGTGTTCTTGGGTTTTCACTGGAGTGCGATCAAGGAAATCAAGGCTCCTTTCATGTGTGATGTGCAACACGGAATTGCTCTGCACGCAGTGCAGGGGAATCGGGCCTCATCCCGCGGCGAGGGGGAAGTCTCATGGTTTTTCTCGAGTTGCGGCGGGAACCAGGGGTATATTCTCGAGTTACAACGGGGATGGCCCTTCCACACACGTGTTTGTTCAGCGACGTCAGGACTCCTGCCTTGTTGCGAGGGACAACTCGGGATTCTCCTCGAGGCTTGGCAGGGCAATTGGGACGCCTCTCCAGCTGAGGCGGGAGACCAACGGTCCCTTTCCACGTGCCACTGGAATCCTGGGACTCCTATCAAGTTTCATGAGGAGTCAGGCATCGTTTCTTTGGAGGCACTGATCTCCGAGTTCCTCTGGGGTTTTCAAAGGATGTGAGGCCTCCGATCGCGATGAGATGGGAAACTAGGTCTTTCTCTGTGGTCTCCACAGGGGATTCAGACATCCTTTCATCTTGGGAGATGCAAGACGAGCCTGCATTCAAGTCACTGCAGGGATATCCGGCCTTATTTCAAGTCAGGGCATCGCGGTGTCCATTCCACTTGAGGCCGCATACTCAGGGTCCCTCTCACATACCTAGAGCTGAGAGAAGCCTCCTCTTGAGGTGCTTGTGGTAAGGTGATATTCCTCTGGAGTCGAAGCCAGGGACTAACCTCTCATCTCGAGTTGATTTTTGGTCCACGGAGCTCTTTCGTGTTGCTCCAGTGACCTCAGGATCCCTCTAGCCTTGAAACAGTGTTCTTGGGGTTTCTCTGGAGTGCCATCAAGGAAATCAAGGCTCCTTTCATGTGTGATGTGCAACACGGAATTGCTCTGCACGCAGTGCAGGGGAATCGGGCCTCATCTAGCGGCGCGGGGGAAGTCTCATGGTTTTTCTCGAGTTGCGGCGCGAACCTGGGGTATATTCTCGAGTTACGACGGGGATGGCCCTTCCACACACGTGTTTGTTCAGCGACGTCAGGACTCCTGCCTAGTTGCGAGGGACAACTCGGGATTCTCCTCGAGGCTTGGCAGGGCAATTGGGACGCCTCTCCAGCTGAGGCGGGAGACCAAGGGTCCCTTTCCACGTGCCACAGGAATCCTGGGACTCCTATCAAGTTTCACGAGGAGTCAGGCATCGTCTCCTTTGGAGGCACTGATCTCCGCGTACCTCTGGAGTTTTCAAAGGATGTGAGGCCTCCGGTCGCCATGAGGTGGGGAACTAGGTCTTTCTCTGTGGTCCCCACAGGGGATTCAGACATCCTTTCGTCTTGGGAGATGCAAGACGAGCTGGCATTCAAGTCACTGCAGGGATATCCGGCCTTATTTCGAGTCAGGGCATCGCGGTCTTCATTCCACTTGAGGCCGCAAACTCAGGGTCCCTCTCACATACCTAGAGCTGAGAGAAGCGTCCTCTTGAGGTGCTTGTGGTAAGGTGGTATTCCTCTGGAGTCGAAGCCAGGGACTAACCTCTCATCTCGAGTTGATTTTTGGTCCACGGAGCTCTTTCGTGTTGCTCCACTGACCTCAGGATTCCTCTAGCCTTGAAACAGTGTTCTTGGGGTTTCTCTGGAGTGCCATCAAGGAAATCAAGGCTCCTTTCATGTGTGATGTGCAACACGGAATTGCTCTGCACGCAGTGCAGGAGAATCAGGCCTCATCCCGCGGCGAGGGGGAAGTCTCATGGTTTTTCTCCAGTTGCGGCGGGAACCTGGGGTATATTCTCGAGTTACGACGGGTATGGCCCTTCTACACACGTGTTTGTTCAGCGATGGCAGGACTCCTGCCTAGTTGCGAGGGACAACTCGGGATTCTCCTCGAGGCTTGGCAGGGAAATTGGGACGCCACTCCAGCCGAGGAGGGAGACCAAGGGTCCCTTTCCACGTGCCACAGGAATCCTGGGACTCGTATCAAGTTTCACGAGGAGTCAGGCATCGTCTCCTTTGGAGGCACTGATCTCCGCGTACCTCTGGAGTTTTCAAAGGATGTGAGGACTCCGGTCGCCATAAGGTGGGGAACTAGGTCTTTCTCTGTGGTTTCCACAGGGGATTCAGACATCCTTTCATCTTGGGAGATGCAAGACGAGCCTGCATTCAAGTCACTGCAGGGATATCCGGCCTTATTTCGCGTCAGGGCATCACAGTGTCCATTCCACTTGAGGCCGCAAACTCAGGGTCCCTCTCACATACCTAGAGCTGAGAGAAGCCTCCTCTTGAGGTGCTTGTGGTAAGGTGGTATTCCTCTGGAGTCGAAGTTAGGGACTAACCTCTCATTTCAGGTTGATTCTTGGTCCACGGAGCTCTTGCGTGTTGCTACAGTGACCTCAGGTTCCCTCTAGCCTTGAAACAGTGTTCTTGGGGTTTCTCTGGAGTGCCATCAAGGAAATCAAGGCTCCTTTCATATGTGATGTACAACACGGCATTGCTCTGCACGCAGTGCAGGGGAATCGGGCCTCATCTCGAGGTGAGGGGGAAGTCTCATGGTTTTTCTCGAGTTGCGGCGGGAACCTGGGGTATATTCTCGAGTTACGACGGAGATGGCTCTTCCACCCACGTGTTTGTTCAGCGACGTCAGGACTCCTGCCTAGTTGCGAGGGACAACTCGGGATTCTCCTCGAGGCTTAACAGGGCAATTGGGACGCCTCTCCAGCTGAGGAGGGAGACCAAGGGTCCCTTTCCACGTGCCACAGGAATCCTGGGACTCCTAGCAAGTTTCACGAGGAGTCAGGCATCGTCTCCTTTGGAGGCACTGATCTCCGCGTACCTCTGGAGTTTTCAAAGGATGTGAGGCCACCGGTCGCGATGAGGTGGGGAACTAGGTCTTTCTCTGTGGTCTCCACAGGGGATTCAGACATCCTTTCGTCTTGGGAGATGCAAGACGAGCCTGCATTCTAGTCACTGCAGGGATATCCGGCCTTATTTCGAGTCAGGGCATCGTGGTGTCCATTCCACTTGAGGCCACAAACTCAGGGTCCCTCTCACATACCTAGAGCTGAGAGAAGCGTCCTCTTGAGGTGCTTGTGGTAAGGTGGTATTCCTCTGGAGTCTTAGCCAGGGACTAACCTCCCATCTCGAGTTGATTCTTGGTCCACGGAGCTCTTCGTGTTGCTACAGTGACCTCAGGATTCCTCTAGACTTGAAACAGTGTTCTTGGGGTTTCTCTGGACTGCCATCAAGGAAATCAAGGCTCCTTTCATGTGTGATGTGCAACACGGAATTGCTCTGCACGCAGTGCAGGGGAATCGGGCCTCATCTCGCGGCGAGAGGGAATTCTCATGGTTTTTCTCAAGTTGCGGCGGGAACCTGGGATATATTCTCGAGTTAAGACGGGGATGGCCCTTCCAGCCACGTGTTTCTTCAGCGACGACAGGACTCCTGCCTAGTTGCGAGGGACAACACGGGATTCTCCTCGAGGCTTGGAAGGGCAATTGGGACGCCTCTCCAGCTGAGGCTGGAGACCAAGTGTCCCTTTCCACGTGCCACAGGAATCCTTGGACTCCTATCAAGTTTCACGAGGAGTCAGGCATCGTCTCCTTTGGAGGCACTGATCTCCGCGTACCTCTGGAGTTTTCAAAGGATGTGAGGCCTCCGGTCGCGATGAGGTGGGGAACTAGGTCTTTCTCTGTGGTCTCCACAGGGGATTCAGACATCCTTTCGTCTTCGGAGATGCAAGACGAGCCTGCATTGAAGTCACTGCAGGGATATCCGGCCTTATTTCGAGTCAGGGCATCGCGGTGTCCATTCCACTTAAGGCCGCAAACTCAGGGTCCCTCTCACATACCTAGAGCTGAGAGAAGCCTCCTCTTGAGGTGCTTGTGGTTAGGTGGTATTCCTCTGGAGTCGAAGCCAGGGACTAACCTCTCATCTCGAGTTGATTTTTGGTCCACGGAGCTCTTTCGTGTTGCTACAGTGACCTCAGGATCCCTCTAGCCTTGAAACAGTGTTCTTGGGGTTTCTCTGGAGTGCCACCATGGAAATCAAGGCTCCTTTCATGTGTGATGTGCAACACGGAATTGCTCTGCACGAAGTGCAGGGGAATCGGGCCTCATCTCGCGGCGAGGGGGAAGTCTCATGGTTTTTCTCGAGTTGCGGGGAGAACCTGGGGTATATTCTCGAGTTACGACGGGGATGGCCCTTCCACACACGTGTTTGTTCAGCGACGTCAGTACTTCTGGCTAGTTGCGAGGGACAACTTGGGATTCTCCTCGAGGCTTGGCAGGGCAATTGGGACGCCTCTCCAGCTGAGGCGGGAGACCAAGGGTCCCTTTCCATGTGCCACAGGAATCCTGGGACTCCAATCAAGTTTCACGAGGAGTCAGGCATCGTCTCCTTTGGAGGCACTGATCTCCGCGTACCTCTGGAGTTTTCAAAGGATGTGAGGCCTCCGGTCGCGATGAGGTGGGGAACTAGGTCTTTCTCTGTGGTCTCCACAGGGGATTCAGACATCCTTTCATATTGGGAGATGCACGACGAGCCTGCATTCAAGTCCCTGCAGAGATATCTGGCCTTATTTCACGTCAGTGCATCGCGGTTTCCATTCCACTTGAGGCCGCAAAATCAGGGTCCCTCTCACATACCAAGAGCTGAGAGAAGCCTCCACTTGAGGTGCTTGTGGTAAGGTGGTATTCCTCTGGATTCGAAGCCAGGGACTAACCTCTCATCTGGAGCTGATTTTTGGTCCACGGAGCTCTTTCGTGTTGCTACAGTGACCTCAGGATCCCTCTAGCCTTGAAACAGTGTTCTTGGGTTTTCACTGGAGTGCGATCAAGGAAATCAAGGCTCCTTTCATGTGTGATGTGAAACACGGAATTGCTCTGCACGCAGTGCAGGGGAATCGGGCCTCATCCCGCGGCGAGGGGGAAGTCTCATGGTTTTTCTCGAGTTGCGGCGGGAACCAGGGGTATAATCTCGAGTTACAACGGGGATGGCCCTTCCAACCACGTGTTTGTTCAGCGACGTCAGGACTCCTGCCTTGTTGCGAGGGACAACTCGGGATTCTCCTCGAGGCTTGGCAGGGCAATTGGGACGCCTCTCCAGCTGAGGCGGGAGACCAAGGGTCCCTTTCCACGTGCCACTGGAATCCTGGGAATCCTATCAAGTTTCATGAGGAGTCAGGCATCGTTTCTTTGGAGGCACTGATCTCCGCGTTCCTCTGGGGTTTTCAAAGGTTGTGAGGCCTCCGATCGCGATGAGATGGGAAACTAGGTCTTTCTCTGTGGTCTCCACAGGGGATTCAGACATCCTTTCATCTTGGGAGATGCAAGACGAGCCTGCATTCAAGTCACTGCAGGGATATCCGGCCTTATTTCAAGTCAGGGCATCGCGGTGTCCATTCCACTTGAGGCCGCATACTCTGGGTCCCTCTCACATACCTAGAGCTGAGAGAAGCCTCCTCTTGAGGTGCTTGTGGTAAGGTGATATTCCTCTGGAGTCGAAGCCAGGGACTAACCTCTCATCTCGAGTTGATTTTTGGTCCACGGAGCTCTTTCGTGTTGCTCCAGTGACCTCAGGATCCCTCTAGCCTTGAAACAGTGTTCTTGGGGTTTCTCTGGAGTGCCATCAAGGAAATCAAGGCTCCTTTCATGTGTGATGTGCAACACGGAACTGCTCTGCACGCAGTGCAGGGGAATCGGGCCTCATCTAGCGGCGCGGGGGAAGTCTCATGGTTTTTCTCGAGTTGCGGCGCGAACCTGGGGTATATTCTCGAGTTACGACGGGGATGGCCCTTCCACACACGTGTTTGTTCAGCGACGTCAGGACTCCTGCCTAGTTGCGAGGGACAACTCGGGATTCTCTTCGAGGCTTGGCAGGGCAATTGGGACGCCTCTCCAGCTGAGGCGGGAGACCAAGGGTCCCTTTCCACGTGCCACAGGAATCCTGGGACTCCTATCAAGTTTCACGAGGAGTCAGGCATCGTCTCCTTTGGAGGCACTGATCTCCGCGTACCTCTGGAGTTTTCAAAGGATGTGAGGCCTCCGGTCGCCATGAGGTGGGGAACTAGGTCTTTCTCTGTGGTCTCCACAGGGGATTCAGACATCCTTTCGTCTTGGGAGATGCAAGACGAGCCGGCATTCAAGTCACTGCAGGGATATCCGGCCTTATTTCGAGTCAGGGCATCGCGGTTTTCATTCCACTTGAGGCCGGAAACTCAGGGTCCCTCTCACTTAGCTAGAGCTGAGAGAAGCGTCCTCTTGAGGTGCTTGTGGTAAGGTGGTATTCCTCTGGAGTCGAAGCCAGGGACTAACCTCTCATCTCGAGTTGATTGTTGGTCCACGGAGCTCTTTCGTGTTGCTCCACTGACCTCAGGATTCCTCTAGCCTTGAAACAGTGTTCTTGGGGTTTCTCTGGAGTGCCATCAAGGAAATCAAGGCTCCTTTCATGTGTGATGTGCAACACGGAATTGCTCTGCACGCAGTGCAGGGGAATCAGGCCTCATCCCGCGGCGAGGGGGAAGTCTCATGGTTTTTCTCCAGTTGCGGCGGGAACCTGGGGTATATTCTCGAGTTACGACGGGTATGGCCCTTCTACACACGTGTTTGTTCAGCGATGGCAGGACTCCTGCCTAGTTGCGAGGGACAACTCGGGATTCTCCTCGAGGCTTGGCAGGGAAATTGGGACGCCACTCCAGCCGAGGAGGGAGACCAAGGGTCCCTTTCCACGTGCCACAGGAATCCTGGGACTCGTATCAAGTTTCACGAGGAGTCAGGCATCGTCTCCTTTGGAGGCACTGATCTCCGCGTACCTCTGGAGTTTTCAAAGGATGTGAGGCCTCCGGTCGCCATAAGGTGGGGAACTAGGTCTTTCTCTGTGGTTTCCACAGGGGATTCAGACATCCTTTCATCTTGGGAGATGCAAGACGAGCCTGCATTCAAGTCACTGCAGGGATATCCGGCCTTATTTCGCGTCAGGGCATCGCAGTGTCCATTCCACTTGAGGCCGCAAACTCAGGGTCCCTCTCACATACCTAGAGCTGAGAGAAGCCTCCTCTTGAGGTGCTTGTTTTAAGGTGGTATTCCTCTGGAGTCGAAGTTAGGGACTAACCTCTCATTTCAGGTTGATTCTTGGTCCACGGAGCTCTTTCGTGTTGCTACAGTGACCTCAGGTTCCCTCTAGCCTTGAAACAGTGTTCTTGGGGTTTCTCTGGAGTGCCATCAAGGAAATCAAGGCTCCTTTCATATGTGATGTACAACACGGCATTGCTCTGCACGCAGTGCAGGGGAATCGGGCCTCATCTCGAGGTGAGGGGGAAGTCTCATGGTTTTTCTCGAGTTGCGGCGGGAACCTGGGGTATATTCTCGAGTTACGACGGAGATGGCTCTTCCACCCACGTGTTTGTTCAGCGACGTCAGGACTCCTGCCTAGTTGCGAGGGACAACTCGGGATTCTCCTCGAGGCTTAACAGGGCAATTGGGACGCCTCTCCAGCTGAGGAGGGAGACCAAGGGTCCCTTTCCACGTGCCACAGGAATCCTGGGACTCCTAGCAAGTTTCACGAGGAGTCAGGCATCGTCTCCTTTGGCGGCACTGATCTCTGCGTACCTCTGGAGTTTTGAAAGAATGTGAGGCCTCCGGTCGCCATGAGGTGGGGAACTAGGTCTTTCTCTGTGGTCAAAACAGGGGATTCAGACATCCTTTCGTCTTGGGAGATGCAAGACGAGCCTGCATTCAAGTCACTGCAGGGATATCTGGCCTTATTTCGAGTCAGGGCATCGCGGTGTCCATTCCACTTGAGGCCGCATACTCAGGGTCCCTCTCACATAACTAGAGCTGAGAGAAGCCTCCTCTTGAGGTGCTTGTGGTAAGGTGGTATTCCTCTGGAGTCGAAGCCAGGGACTAACCTCTCATCTCTAGTTGATTTGTGGTCGACGGAGCTCTTTCGTGTTGCTCCAGTGACCTCAGGATCCCTCTAGCCTTGAAACAGTGTTCTTGGGGTTTCTCTGGAGTGCCATCAAGGAAATCAAGGCTCCTTTCATGTGTGATGTGCAACACGGAATTGGTCTCCACGCAGTGCAGGGGAATCAGGCCTCATCTCGCGGCGAGGGGGAAGTCTCATGGTTTTTTTCGAGTTGGGTCGGGAACCTGGGGTATATTCTCGAGTTACGATGGGGATGGCCCTTCCACACACGTGTTTGTTCAGCGACGTCAGGACTCCTGCCTAGTTGCGAGGGACAACTCGGGATTCTCCTAGAGGCTTGACAGGGCCATTGGGATGCCTCTCCAGCTGAGGCGGGAGACCAAGGGTCCCTTTCCACGTGCCACAGGAATCCTGGGACTCCTATCAAGTTTCACGAGGAGTCAGGCATCGTCTCCTTTGGAGGCACTGATCTCCGCGTACCTCTGGAGGTTTCAAAGGATATGAGGCCTCCGGTCGCGATGAGATGGGGAACTAGGTCTTTCTCTGTGGTCTACACAGGTGTTTCAACATCCTTTCGTCTTGGGAGATGCAAGACGAGCCTGCATTCAAGTCACTGCAGGGATATCCGGCCTTATTTCGAGTCAGGGCATCGTGGTGTCCATTCCACTTGAGGACGGAAACTCAGGGTCTCTCTCACATACCTAGAGCTGAGAGAAGCCTCCTCTTGAGGTGCTTGTGGTAAGGTGGTATTCCTCTGGAGTCGAAGCCAGGGACTAACCTCTCATCTCGAGTTGATTTTTGGTACACGGAGCTCTTTCGTGTTGCTACAGTGACCTCAGGATCCCTCTAGCCTTGAAACAGTGTTCTTGGGGTTTCTCTGGAGTGCCATCAAGGAAATCAAGGCTCCTTTCATGTGTGATGTGCAACACGGAATTGCTCTGCACGCAGTGCAGGGGAATCAGGCCTCATCTCGCGGCGAGGGGGAAGTCTCATAGTTTTTCTCGAGTTGCGGCGGGAACCTGGGGTATATTCTCGAGTTACGACGGGGATGGCCCTTCCACACACGTGTTTCTTCAGCGACGTCAGGACTCCTGCCTAGTTGCGAGGGACAACTCGGGATTCTCCTCGAGGCTTGGCAGGGCAATTGGGACGCCTCTCCAGCTGAGGCGGGAGACCAAGGGTCCCTTTCCACGTGCCACAGGAATCCTGGGACTCCTATCAAGTTTCACGAGGAGTCAGGCATCGTCTCCTTTGGAGGCACTGATCTCCGCGTACCTCTGGAGTTTTCAAAGGATGTGAGGCCTCCGGTCGCGATGAGGTGGGGAACTAGGTCTTTCTCTGTGGTCTCCACAGGGGATTCAGACATCCTTTCGTCTTGGGAGATGCAAGACTGGCCTGCATTCAAGTCACTGCAGGGATATGCGGCCTTATTTCGAGTCAGGGCATCGTGGTGTCCATTCCACTTGAGGCCACAAACTCAGGGTCCCTCTCACATACCTAGAGCTGAGAGAAGCCTCCTCTTGAGGTGCTTGTGGTAAGGTGGTATTCCTCTGGTGTCGAAGCCAGGGACGAACCTCTCATCTCGAGTTGATTTTTGGTCCACGGAGCTCTTTCGTGTGGCTACAGTGACCTCAGTATCCCTCTAGCCTTGAAACAGTGTTCTTGGGGTTTCTCTGGAGAGCCATCAAGGAAATCAAGGCTCCTTTCATGTGTGATGTGCAAGACGGAGTTGCTCTGCACACAGTGCAGGGGAATCGGGCCTTATCTCACGGCGAGGGGGAAGTCTCATGGTTTTTCTCGAGTTGCGGCGGGAACCTGGGGTATATTCTCGCGTTACGACGGTATGGCCCTTCTACCCACGTGTTTGTTCAGCGACGTCAGGACTCCTGCCTAGTTGCGAGGGACAACTCGGGATTCTCCTCGAGGCTTGGCAGGGCAATTGGGACGCCTCTCCAGCTGAGGCGGGAGACCAAGGGTCCCTTTCCACGTGCCAGAGGAATCCTGGAACTCCTATCAAATTTCACGAGGAGTCAGGCATCGTCTCCTTTGGAGGCACTGATCTCCGCGTACCTCTGGAGTTATCAAAGGATGTGAGGCCTCAGGTCGCGATGAGGTGGGGAACTAGATCTTTCTCTGTGGTCTCCACAGGGGATTCAGACATCCTTTTGTCTTGGGAGATGCAAGACGAGCCTGCATTCAAGTCACTGCAGGGATATCCGGCCTTATTTCGCGTCAGGGCTTCGCGGTGTCTATTCCAATTGAGGCCGCAAACTCAGGGTCCCTCTCACATACCTAGAGCTGAGAGAAGCCTCCTCTTGAGGTGCTTGTGGTAAGGTGGTATTCCTCTGGAGTCTTAGCCAGGGACTAACCTCCCATCTCGAGTTGATTCTTGGTCCACGGAGCTCTTCGTGTTGCTACAGTGACCTCAGGATTCCTCTAGACTTGAAACAGTGTTCTTGGGGTTTCTCTGGACTGCCATCAAGGAAATCAAGGCTCCTTTCATGTGTGATGTGCAACACGGAATTGCTTTGCACGCAGTGCAGGGGAATCGGGCCTCATCTCGCGGCGAGAGGGAATTCTCATGGTTTTTCTCAAGTTGCGGCGGGAACCTGGGATATATTCTCGAGTTAAGACGGGGATGGCCCTTCCAGCCACGTGTTTGTTCAGCGACGACAGGACTCCTGCCTAGTTGCGAGGGATAACTCGGGATTCTCCTCGAGGCTTGGAAGGGCAATTGGGACGCCTCTCCAGCTGAGGCGGGAGATCAAGTGTCCCTTTCCACGTGCCACAGGAATCCTTGTACTCCTATCAAGTTTCACGAGGAGTCAGGCATCGTCTCCTTTGGAGGCACTGATCTCCGCGTACCTCTGGAGTTTTCAAAGGATGTGAGGCCTCCGGTCGCGATGAGGTGGGGAACTAGGTCTTTCTCTGTGGTCTCCACAGGGGATTCAGACATCCTTTCGTCTTCGGAGATGCAAGACGAGCCTGCATTGAAGTCACTGCAGGGATATCCGGCCTTATTTCGCATCAGGGCATCGCAGTGTCCATTCCACTTGAGGCCGCAAACTCAAGGTCCCTCTCACATACCTAGAGCTGAGAGAAGCCTCCTCTTGAGGTGCTTGTGGTTAGGTGGCATTCCTCTGGAGTCGAAGCCAGGGACTAACCTCTCATCTCGAGTTGATTTTTGGTCCACGGAGCTCTTTCGTGTTGCTCCAGTGACCTCAGGATCCCTCTAGCCTTGAAACAGTGTTCTTGGGGTTTCTCTGGAGTGCCATCAAGGAAATCAAGGCTCCTTTCATGTGTGATGTGCAACACGGAATTGCTCTGCACGCAGTGCAGGGGAATCGGGCCTCATCCCGCGGCGAGGGGGAAGTCTCATGGTGTTTCTCCAGTTGCGGCGGGAACCTGGGATATATTCTCGAGTTACGACGGGGATGGCCCTTCCACACACGTGTTTGTTCAGCAACGTCAGGACTCCTGCCTAATTGCGAGGGACAACTCGGGATTCTCCTCGAGGCTTGGCAGGGCAATTGGGACGCCTCTCCAGCTGAGGCGGGAGACCAAGGGTCCCTTTCCACGTGCCACAGGAATCCTGGGACTCCTATCAAGTTTCATGAGGAGTCAGGCATCGTTTCCTTTGGAGGCACTGATCTCCGCGTTCCTCTGGGGTTTTCAAAGGATGTGAGGCCTCCGATCGCGATGAGATGGGAAACTAGGTCTTTCTCTGTGGTCTCCACAGGGGATTCAGACATCCTTTCGTTTTGGGAGATGCAAGACGAGCCTGCATTCAAGTCACTGCAGGGATATCCGGCCTTATTTCGAGTCAGGGCATCGCGGTGTCCATTCCACTTGAGGCCGCAAACTCAGGGTCCCTCTCACATACCTAGAGCTGAGAGAAGCCTCCTCTTGAGGTGCTTGTGGTTAGGTGGTATTCCTCTGGAGTCGAAGCCAGGGACTAACCTCTCATCTCGAGTTGATTTTTGGTCCACGGAGCTCTTTCGTGTTGCTACAGTGACCTCAGGATCCCTCTAGCCTTGAAACAGTGTTCTTGGGGTTTCTCTGGAGTGCCACCATGGAAATCAAGGCTCCTTTCATGTGTGATGTGCAACACGGAATTGCTCTGCACGCAGTGCAGGGGAATCGGGCCTCATCTCGCGGCGAGGGGGAAGTCTCATGGTTTTTCTCGGGTTGCGGGGAGAACCTGGGGTATATTCTCGAGTTACGACGGGGATGGCCCTTCCACACACGTGTTTCTTCAGCGACGTCAGTACTTCTGGCTAGTTGCGAGGGACAACTTGGGATTCTCCTCGAGGCTTGGCAGGGCAATTGGGACGCCTCTCCAGCTGAGGCGGGAGACCAAGGGTCCCTTTCCATGTGCCACAGGAATCCTGGGACTCCTATCAAGTTTCACGAGGAGTCAGGCATCGTCTCCTTTGGAGGCACTGATCTCCGCGTACCTCTGGAGTTTTCAAAGGATGTGAGGCCTCCGGTCGCGATGAGATGGGGAACTAGGTCTTTCTCTGTGGTCTCCACAGGGGATTCAGACATCCTTTCATATTGGGAGATGCAAGACGAGCCTGCATTCAAGTCCCTGCAGAGATATCTGGCCTTATTTCACGTCAGTGCATCGCGGTTTCCATTCCACTTGAGGCCGCAAAATCAGGGTCCCTCTCACATACCTAGAGCTGAGAGAAGCCTCCACTTGAGGTGCTTGTGGTAAGGTGGTATTCCTCTGGATTCGAAGCCAGGGACTAACCTCTCATCTGGAGCTGATTTTTGGTCCACGGAGCTCTTTCGTGTTGCTACAGTGACCTCAGGATCCCTCTAGCCTTGAAACAGTGTTCTTGGGGTTTCTCTGGAGTGCGATCAAGGAAATCAAGGCTCCTTTCATGTGTGATGTGCAACACGGAATTGCTCTGCACGCAGTGCAGGGGAATCGGGCCTCATCCCGCGGCGAGGGGGAAGTCTCATGGTTTTTCTCGAGTTGCGGCGGGAACCAGGGGTATATTCTCGAGTTACAACGGGGATGGCCCTTCCACACACGTGTTTGTTCAGCGACGTCAGGACTCCTGCCTTGTTGCGAGGGACAACTCGGGATTCTCCTCGAGGCTTGGCAGGGCAATTGGGACGCCTCTCCAGCTGAGGCGGGAGACCAACGGTCCCTTTCCACGTGCCACAGGAATCCTGGGACTCCTATCAAGTTTCATGAGGAGTCAGGCATCGTTTCTTTGGAGGCACTGATCTCCGCGTTCCTCTGGGGTTTTCAAAGGATGTGAGGCCTCCGATCGCGATGAGATGGGAAACTAGGTCTTTCTCTGTGGTCTCCACAGGGGATTCAGACATCCTTTCATTTTGGGAGATGTAAGACGAGCCTGCATTCAAGTCACTGCAGGGATATCCGGCATTATTTCGAGTCAGGGCATCACGGTATCCATTCCATTTGAGGCCGCAAACTCAAGGTCCCTCTCACATAGCTAGAGCTGAGAGGAGCCTCCTCTTGAGGTGCTTGTGGTAAGGTGGTATTCCTCTGGAGTCGAAGCCAGGGACTAACCTCTCATCTCGAGTTGATTTTTGGTCCACGGAGCTCTTTCGTGTTGCTACAGTGACGTCAGGATCCCTCTAGCCTTGAAACAGTGTTCTTGGGGTTTCTCTGGAGTGCCATCAAGGAAATCAAGGCTCCTTTCATGTGTGATGTGCAACACGGAATTGCTCTGCACGCAGTGCAGGGGAATCGGGCCTCATCTAGTGGCGAGGGGGAAGTCTCATGGTTTTTCTCGAGTTGCGGCGGAAACCTGGGGTATATTCTCGAGTTACGACGGGGATGGCCCTTCCACCCACGTGTTTGTTCAGCGACGTCAGGACTCCTGCCTAGTTGTGAGGGACAACTCGGGATTCTCCTCGAGACTTGGCAGGGCAATTTGGACGCCTCTCCAGCTGAGGCGGGAGACCAAGGGTCCCTTTCCACGTGCCACAGGAATCCTGGGACTCCTGTCAAGTTTCACGAGGAGTCAGGCATCGTCTCCTTTGGAGGCACTGATCTCCGCGTACCTCTGGAGTTTTCAAAGGATGTGAGGCCTCCGGTCGCGATGAGGTGGGGAACTAGGTCTTTCTCTGTGGTCTCCACAGGGGATTCAGACATCCTTTCGTCTTGGGAGATGCAAGACGAGCCTGCATTCAAGTCACTGCAGGGATATCCGGGCTTATTTCGAGTCAGGGCATCGTGGTGTCCATTCCACTTGATGCCGCAAACTCAGGGTCCCTCTCACATACCTAGAGCTGAGAGAAGCCTCCTCTTGAGGTGCTTGTGGTTAGGTGGTATTCCTCTGGAGTCGAAGCCAGGGACTAACCTCTCATCTCGAGTTGATTTTTGGTCCACGGAGCTCTTTCGTGTTGCTACAGTGACCTCAGGATCCCTCTAGCCTTGAAACAGTGTTCTTGGGTTTTCTCTGGAGTGCCATCAAGGAAATCAAGGCTCCTTTCATGTGTGATGTGCAACACGGAATTGCTCTGCACGCAGTGCAGGGGAATCGGGCCTCATATCGCGGCGAGGGGGAAGTCTCATGATTTTTCTCGAGTTGCGGCGGGAACATGGGGTATATTCTCGAGTTACGACGGGGATGGCCCTTCCACACACGTGTTTCTTCAGCGACGTCAGTACTCCTACCTAGTTGCGAGGGACAATTTGGGATTCTCCTCGATGCTTGGCAGGGCAATTGGGACGCCTCTCCAGCTGAGGCGGGAGACCAAGGGTCCCTTTCCATGTGCCACAGGAATCCTGGGACTCCTATAAAGTTTCACGAGGAGTCAGGCATCGTCTCCTTTGGAGGCACTGATCTCCGCGTACCTCTGGAGTTTTCAAAGGATGTGAGGCCTCCGGTCGCCATGAGGTGGGGAACTAGGTCTTTCTCTGTGGTCTCCACAGGGGATTCAGACATCCTTTCATCTTGGGAGATGCAAGACGAGCCTGCATTCAAGTCACTGCAGGGATATCCGGCCTTATTTCGAGTCAGGGCATCGCGGTGTCCATTCCACTTGAGGCTGCAAACTCAGGGTCACTCTCACATAGCTAGAGCTGAGAGAAGCCTCCACTTAAGGTGCTTGTGGTAAGGTGGTATTCCTCTGGAGTCGAAGCCAGGGACTAACCTCTCATCTCGAGCTGATTTTTGGTGCACGGAGCTCTTTCGTGTTGCTACAGTGACCTCAGGATCCCTCTAGCCTTGCAACAGTGTTCTTGGGTTTTCTCTGGAGTGCCATCAAGGAAATCAAGGCTCCTTTCATGTGTGATGTGCAAGACGGAATTGCTCTGCACGCAGTGCAGGGGAATCGGGCCTCATCCCGCAGCGAGGGGGAAGTCTCATGATTTTTCTCGAGTTGCGGCGGGAACCTGGGGTATATTCTCGAGTTACAACGGGGATGGCCCTTCCACACACGTGTTTGTTCAGCGACGTCAGGACTCCTGCCTAGTTGCGAGGGACCACTCAGGATTCTCCTCGAGGCTTGGCAGGGCAATTGGGACGCCTCTCCAGCTGAGGCGGGAGACCAAGGGTCCCTTTCCACATGCCACAGGAATCCTGGGACTCCTATCAAGTTTCATGAGGAGTCAGGCATCGTTTCCTTTGGAGGCACTGATCTCCGCGTTCCTATGAGGTTTTCAAAGTATGTGAGGCCTCCGATCGCGATGAGATGGGAAACTAGGTCTTTCTCTGTTGTCTCCACAGGGGATTCAGACATCCTTTCATTTTGGGAGATGTAAGACGAGCCTGCATTCAAGTCACTGCAGGGATATCCGGCCTTATTTCGAGTCAGGGCATCGCGGTGTCCATTCCACTTGAGGCCGCAAACTCAGGGTCCCTCTCACATAGCTAAAGCTGAGAGAAGCCTCCTCTTGAGGTGCTTGTGGTAAGGTGGTATTCCTCTGGATTCGAAGCCAGGGACTAACTTCTCATCTCGAGTTGATTTTTGGTCCACGGAGCTCTTTCGTGTTGCTACAGTGACCTCAGGATCCCTCTAGCCTTGAAACAGTGTTCTTGGGGTTTCTCTGGAGTGCCACAAAGGAAGTCAAGGCTCCTTTCATGTGTGATGTGCAACACAGAATTGCTCTGAACGCAGTGCAGGGGAATCGGGCCTCATCTAGCGGCGAGGGGGAAGTCTCATGGTTTTTCTCGAGTTGCGGCGGGAACCTGGGGTATATTCTCGAGTTACGACGGGGATGGCCCTTCCACCCACGTGTTTCTTCAGCGACGTCAGGACTCCTGCCTAGTTGCGAGGGACAACAGGGGATTCTCTTCGAGGCTTGGCAGGGCAATTGGGACGCCTCTCCAGCTGAGGCGGGAGACCAAGGGTCCCTTTCCACGTGCCACAGGAATCCTGGGACTCCTATCAAGTTTCACGAGGAGTCAGGCATCGTCTCCTTTGGAGGCACTGATCTCCGCGTACCTCTGAAGTTTTCAAAGGATGTGAGGCCTCCGGTCGCGATGATGTGGGGAACTAGGTCTTTCTCTGTGGTCTCCACAGGGGATTCAGACATCCTTTCGTCTTGGGAGATGCAAGACGAGCCTGCATTCAAGTCACTGCAGGGATATCCGGCCTTATTTCGAGTCAGGGCATCGTGGTGTCCATTCCACTTGAGGCCGCAAACTCAGTGTCCCTCTCACATACCTAGAGCTGAGAGAAGCCTCCTCTTGAGTTGCTTGTGGTTAGGTGGTATTCCTCTGGAGTCGAAGCCAGGGACTAACCTCTCATCTCGAGTTGATTTTTGGTCCACGGAGCTCTTTCGTGTTGCTACAGTGACCTCAGTATCCCTCTAGCCTTGAAACAGTGTTCTTGGGTTTTCTCTGGAGTGCCATCAAGGAAATCAAGGCTCCTTTCATGTGTGATGTGCAACACGGAATTGCTCTGCACGCAGTGCAGGGGAATCGGGCCTCATATCGCGGTGAGGGGGAATTCTCATGGTTTTTCTCGAGTTGCGGCGGGAACCTGGGGTATATTCTCGAGTTACGACGGGGATGGCCCTTCCACACTCGTGTTTGTTCAGCGACGTCAGGACTCCTGCCTATTTGCGAGGGACAACTCGGGATTCTCCTCGAGGCTTGGCAGGGCAATTGGGACGCCTCTCCAGCTGAGGCGGGAGACCAAGGGTCCCTTTCCACGTGCCACAGGAATCCTGGGACTCCTATCAAGTTTCTGGAGGAATCAGGCATCGTTTCCTTTGGAGGCACTAATCTCCGCGTTCCTCTGGGGTTTTCAAAGAATGTGAGCCCTCCGGTCGCAATGAGATGGGAAACTAGGTCTTTCTCTGTGGTCTCCACAGGGGATTCAGACATCCTTTCGTTTTGGGAGATGCAAGACGAGCCTGCAGTCATGTAACTGCAGGGATATCTGGCCTTATTTCGAGTCAGGGCATCGCGGTGTCCATTCCACTTGAGGCCGCAAACTCAGGGTCCCTCTCACATAGTTAGAGCTGAGAGAAGCCTCCTCTTGAGGTGCTTGTGGTAAGGTGGTATACCTCTGGAGTCGAAGCCAGGGACTACCCTCTCATCTCGAGTTGATTTTTGGTCCACAGAGCTCTTTCGTGTTGCTACAGTGACCTCAGGATCCCTCTAGCCTTGAAACAGTGTTCTTGGGGTTTCTCTGGAGTGCCATCAAGGAAATCAAGGCTCCATTCATGTGTGATTTGCAACACGGAATTGCTCTGCGCGCAGTGCAGGGGAATCGGGCCTCATGTCGCGGCGAGGGGAAGTCTCATGGTTTTTCTCGAGTTGCGGCGGGAACCTGGGGTATATTCTCGACTTACGACGGGGATGGCCCTTCCACACACGTGTTTCTTCAGCGACGGCAGGACTCCTGCCTAGTTGCGAGGGACAACTCGGGATTCTCCTCGAGGCTTGGCAGGGCAATTGGGACGCCTCTCCAGCTGAGGCGGGAGACCACGTGTCCCTTTCCACGTGCCACAGGAATCCTGGGACTCCTATCAAGTTTCATGAGGAGTCAGGCATCGTTTCCTTTGGAGTCACTGATCTCCGCGTTTCTGGGGTTTTCAAAGCATGTGAGGCCTCCGATCGTGATGAGATGGGAAACTAGGTCTTTCTCTGTGGTCTCCACAGGGGATTCAGACATCCTTTCGTTTTGGGAGATGCAAGACGAGCCTGCATTCAAGTCACTGCAGGGATATCCGGCCTTATTTCGAGTCAGGGCATCGCGGTGTCCATTTCACTTGAGGCCGCAAACTCAGGGTCCCTCTCACATAGCTAGAGCTGAGAGAAGCCTCCTCTTGAGGTGCTTGTGGTAAGGTGGTATTCCTCTGGAGTCGAAGCCAGGGACTAACCTCTCATCTCGAGTTGATTTTTGGTCCACGGAGCTCTTTCGTGTTGCTACAGTGACGTCAGGATCCCTCTAGCCTTGAAACAGTGTTCTTGGGGTTTCTCTCGAGTGCCATCAAGAAAATCAATGCTCCTTTCATGTGTGATGTGCAACACGGAATTGCTCTGCATGCAGTGCAGGGGAATCTGTCCTCTTCTCGCAGCGAGGGGGAAGTCTCATGGTTTTTCTCGAGTTGCGGCGGGAATCTGGGGTATATTCTCGAGTTACAACGGGGATGGCCCTTCCACCCACGTGTTTGTTCAGCGACGTCAGGACTCCTGCCTAGTTGCGAGGGACAACTCGGGATTCTCCTCGAGGCTTGGCAGGGCAATTGGGACGCCTCTCCAGCTGAGGCGGGAGACCAAGGGTCCCTTTCCACGTGCCACAGGAATCCTGGGACTCCTATCAAGTTTCACGAGGAGTCAGGCATCGTCTCCTTTGGAGGCACTGATCTCCGCGTACCTATGGAGTTTTCAAAGGATGTGAGGCCTCCGGTCACGATGAGGTGGGGAACTAGGTCTTTCTCTGTGGTCTCCACAGGGGATTCAGACATCCTTTCGTCTTGGGAGATGCAAGACGAGCCTGCATTCAAGTCACTGCAGGGATATCCGGCCTTATTTCGAGCCAGGGCATCGCGGTGTCCATTCCATTTGAGGCCGCAAACTCAGGGTCCCTCTCACATACCTAGAGCTGAGAGAAGCCTCCTCTTGAGGTGCTTGTGGTAAGGTGGTATTCCTCTGGAGTCGAAGCCAGGGACTAACCTCTCATCTCGAGTTGATTTTAGTCCACGGAGCTAATTCGTGTTGCTACAGTGACCTCAGGATCCCTCTAGCCTTGAAACAGTGTTCTTGGGGTTTCTCTGGAGTGCCATCAAGGAAATCAAGGCTCCTTTCATGTGTGATTTGCAACACGGAATTGCTCTGCACGCAGTGCAGGGGAATCGGGCCTCATCTCGCGGCGAGGGGGAAGTCTCATGGTTTTTCTCGAGTTGCGGCGGGAACCTGGGGTATATTCTCGAGTTACGACGGGGATGGCCCTTCCACCCACGTGTTTGTTCAGCGACGGCAGGACTCCTGCCTAGTTGCGAGGGAAAACTCGGAATTCTCCTCGAGGCTTGGCAGGGCAATAGGGATGCCTCTCCAGCTGAGGCGGGAGACCAAGGGTCCCTTTCCACGTGCCACAGGAATCCTGGGACTCCTATCAAGTTTCACGAGGAGTCAGGCATCGTCTTCTTTGGAGGCACTGATCTCCGCGTACCTCTGGAGTTTTCAAAGGATGTGAGGCCCCGGTCGCGATGAGGTGGGGAACTAGGTTTTTCTCTGTGGTCTCCACAGGGGATTCAGACATCCTTTCGTCTTGGGAGATGCAAGACGAGCCTGCATTCAAGTCACTGCAGGGATATCCGGCCTTATTTCGAGTCAGGGCGTCGCGGTGTCCATTCCACTTGAGGCCACAAACTCAGGGTCCCTCTCACATACCTAGAGCTGAGAGAAGCCTCCTCTTGAGGTGCTTGTGGTAAGGTGGTATTCCTCTGGAGTCGAAGCCAGGGACTAACCTCTAATCTCCAGTTGATTTGTGGTCCACGGAGCTCTTTCGTGTTGCTGCAGTGACCTCAGGATCCCTCTAGCCTTGAAACAGTGTTTTTGGGGTTTCTCTGGAGTGCCATCAAGGAAATCAAGGCTCCTTTCATGTGTGATGTGCAACACGGAATTGCTCTGCACGCAGTGCAGGAGAATCGGGCCTCATCTCGCGGCGAGGGGGAAGTCTCATGGTTTTTCTCGAGTTGCGGCGGGAACCTGGGGTATATTCTCGAGTTACGACGGGGATGGCCCTTCCACACACGTGTTTGTTCAGCGACGGAAGGACTCCTGCCTACTTGCGAGGGACAACTCGGGATTCTCCTCGAGGCTTGGCAGGGCAATTGGGACGCCTCTCCAGCTGAGGCGGGAGACCAAGGGTCCCTTTCCACGTGCCACAGGAATCCTGGGACTCCTATCAAGTTTCACTAGGAGTCAGGCATCATCTTTTTTAGAGGCACTGATCTCCGCGTACCTCTGGAGTTTTCAAAGGATGTGAGGCCTCCGGTCGCGATGAGGTGGGGAACTAGGTCTTTCTCTGTGGTCTCCACAGGGGATGCAGACATCCTTTCGTCTTGGGAGATGCAAGACTGGCCTGCATTCAAGTCACTGCAGGGATATCCGGCCTTATATCGAGCCAGGGCATCGCGGTGTCCATTCCAATTGTGGCCGCAAACTCAGGGTCCCTCTCACATACCTAGAGCTGAGAGAAGCCTCCTCTTGAGGTGCTTGTGGTAAGGTGGTATTCCTCTGGAGTCAAAGCCAGTGACTAACCTCTAGTCTTCAGTTGATTTGTGGTCTACAGAGCCCTCTCGTGTTGCTACAGTGACCTCAGGATCCCTCTAGCCTTGAAACAGTGTTCTTGGGGTTTCTCTGGAGTGCCATCAAGGAAATCAAGGCTCCTTTCATGTGTGATGTGCAACACGGAATTGCTCTGCACGCAGTGCAGGGTAATCGGGCCTCATGTCGCGGCGAGGGGAAGTCTCATGGTTTTTCTCGAGTTGCGGCGGGAACCTGGGGTATATTCTCGACTTACGACGGGGATGGCCCTTCCACACACGTGTTTCTTCAGCGACGGCAGGACTCCTGCCTAGTTGCGAGGGACAACTCGGGATTCTCCTCGAGGCTTGGCAGGGCAATTGGGACGCCTCTCCAGCTGAGGCGGGAGACCAAGGGTCCCTTTCCACGTGCCACAGGAATCCTGGGACTCCTATCAAGTTTCATGAGTCAGGCATCGTTTCCTTTGGAGTCACTGATCTCCGCGTTTCTGGGGTTTTCAAAGCATGTGAGGCCTCCGATCGTGATGAGATGGGAAACTAGGTCTTTCTCTGTGGTCTCCACAGGGGATTCAGACATCCTTTCGTTTTGGGAGATGCAAGACGAGCCTGCATTCAAGTCACTGCAGGGATATCCGGCCTTATTTCGAGTCAGGGCATCGCGGTGTCCATTTCACTTGAGGCCGCAAACTCAGGGTCCCTCTCACATAGCTAGAGCTGAGAGAAGCCTCCTCTTGAGGTGCTTGTGGTAAGGTGGTATTCCTCTGGAGTCGAAGCCAGGGACTAACCTCTCATCTCGAGTTGATTTTTGGTCCACGGAGCTCTTTCGTGTTGCTACAGTGACGTCAGGATCCCTCTAGCCTTGAAACAGTGTTCTTGGGGTTTCTCTCGAGTGCCATCAAGAAAATCAATGCTCCTTTCATGTGTGATGTGCAACACGGAATTGCTCTGCATGCAGTGCAGGGGAATCGGTCCTCTTCTCGCAGCGAGGGGAAAGTCTCATGGTTTTTCTCGAGTTGCGGCGGGAATCTGGGGTATATTCTCGAGTTACAACGGGGATGGCCCTTCCACCCACGTGTTTGTTCAGCGACGTCAGGACTCCTGCCTAGTTGCGAGGGACAACTCGGGATTCTCCTCGAGGCTTGGCAGGGCAATTGGGACGCCTCTCCAGCTGAGGCGGGAGACCAAGGGTCCCTTTCCACGTGCCACAGGAATCCTGGGACTCCTATCAAGTTTCACGAGGAGTCAGGCATAGTCTCCTTTGGAGGCACTGATCTCCGCGTACCTCTGGAGTTTTCAAAGGATGTGAGGCCTCCGGTCACGATGAGGTGGGGAACTAGGTCTTTCTCTGTGGTCTCCACAGGGGATTCAGACATCCTTTCGTCTTGGGAGATGCAAGACGAGCCTGCATTCAAGTCACTGCAGGGATATCCGGCCTTATTTCGCGTCAGGGCATCGCGGTGTCCATTCCTTTTGAGGCCGCAAACTCAGGGTCCCTCTCACATACCTAGAGCTGAGAGAAGCCTCCTCTTGAGGTGCTTGTGGTAAGGTGGTATTCCTCTGGAGTCGAAGCCATGGACTAACCTGTAATCTCGAGTTGATTTTTGGTCCACGGAGCTCTTTCGTGTTGCTACAGTGACCTCAGGATCCCTCTAGCCTGGAAACAGTGTTCATGGGGATTCTCTGGAGTGCCATCAAGGAAATCAAGGCTCCTTTCATGTGTGATGTGCAACACGGAATTGCTCTGCACGCAGTGCAGGGGAATCGGGCCTCATCTCGCGGCGAGGGGGAAGTCTCATGGTTTTTCTCGAGTTGCGGCGGGAACCTGGGGTATATTCTCAAGTTACGACAGGGATGGCCCTTCCACCCACGTGATTGTTCAGCCACGTCAGGACTCGTGCCTAGTTGCGAGGGACAACTCGGGATTCTGCTCGAGGCTTGGCAGGGCAATTGGGACGCCTCTCCAGCTGAGGCGGGAGACCAAGGGTCCCTTTCCACATACCACAGGAATCCTGGGACTCCTGTAAAGTTTCACGAGGAGTCAGGCATCGTCTCCTTTGGAGGCACTGATCTCCGCGTACCTCTGGAGTTTTCAAAGGATGTGAGGCCTCCGGTCGCGATGAGGTGGGGAACTAGGTCTTTCTCTGTGGTCTCCACAGGGGATTCAGACATCCTTTCGTCTTCGGAGATGCAAGACGAGCCTGCATTCAAGTCACTGCAAGGATATCCGGCTTTTTTTCGAGTCAGGGCATCGCGGTGTCCATTCCACTTGAGGCCGCAAACTCAGGGTCCCTCTCACATACATAGAGCTGAGAGAAGCCTCCTCTTGAGGTGCTTGTGGTTACGTGGTATTCCTCTGGAGTCGAAGCCAGGGACTAACCTCTCATCTCGAGTTGATTTTGGTCCACGGAGCTCTTTCGTGATGGTACAGTCACCTCAGGATCCCTCTAGCCTTGAAACAGTTTTCTTGGGGTTTCTCTGGAGTGCCATCAAGGAAATCAAGGCTCATTTCATATGTGATGTGCAACACGGAATTGCTCTGCACGCAGTGCAGGGGAATCGGGCCTCATCTCGCGGCGAGTGGGAAGTCTCATGGTTTTTCTCGAGTTGCGGCGGGAACCTGGGGTATATTCTCGAGTTACCACGGGGATGGCCCTTCCACACACGTCTTTGTTCAGCGACGTCAGGACTCCTGCCTAGTTGCGAGGGACAACTCGGGATTCTCCTCGAGGCTTAGCAGGGCATTTGGGATGCCTCTCCATCTGAGGCGGGAGACCAAGGGTTCCTTTCCACGTGCCACAGGAATCCTGGGACTCCTATCAAGTTTCACGAGGAGTCAGGCATCGTCTCCTTTGGAGGCACTGATCTCCGCGTCCCTCTGGAGTTTTCAAAGGATGTAAGGCCTCCGGTCGCGATTAGGTGGGAACTAGGTCTTTCTCTGTGGTCTCCACAGGGGATTCAGACATCCTTTCGTCTTGGGAGATGCAAGACGAGTCTGCATTCAAGTCACTGCAGGGATATCCGGCCTTATTTCGAGTCAGGGCATCGCGGTGTCTATTCCACTTGAGGCCACAAACTCAGGGTCCCTCTCACATACCTAGAGCTAAGAGAAGCCTCCTCTTGAGGTGCTTGTGTAAGGTGGTATTCCTCTGGAGTCGAAGCCAGGGACTAACATCTCATCTCGAGTTGATTTTTGGTCCACGGAGCTCTTTCGTGTTGCTACAGTGACCTCAGGATCCCTCTAGCCTTTAAACAGTATTCTTGGGGTTTCTCTGCAGTGCCATCAAGGAAATCAAGGCTCCTTTCATGTGTGATGTGCAACACGGAATTGCTCTGCACGCAGTGCAGGGGAATCGGGCCTCATCTCGCGGCGAGGGGGAAGTCTCATGGTTTTTCTCGAGTTGCGGCGGGAACCTGGGGTATATTGTTGAGTAACGACGGGGATGGCCCTTCCAAACACGTGTTTGTTCAACCACGTCAGGACTCGTGCCTAGTTGCGAGGGACAACTCGGAATTCTCCTCGAGGCCTGGCAGGGCAATTGGGACGCCTCTCCAGCTGAGGCGGGAGACCAAGGGTCCCTTTCCACGTGCCACAGGAATCCTGGGACTCCTATCAAGTTTCACGAGGAGTCAGGCATCGTCTCCTTTGGAGGCACTGATCTCCGCGTACCTCTGGAGTTTTCAAAGGATGTGAGGCCTCCGGTCGCAATGAGGTGGGGAACTAGGTCTTTCTCTGTGGTCTCCACAGGGGATTCAGACATCCTTTCGTCTTGGGAGATGCAAGACGAGCCTGCATTCAAGTCACTGCAGGGATATCCGGCCTTATTTCGAGTAAGGGCATCGCGGTGTCCATTCACTTGAGGCCGCAAACTCAGGGTCCCTTTCACATACCTAGAGCTGAGAGAAGCCTCCTCTTGAGGTGCTTGTGGTTACGTGGTATTCCTCTGGAGTCGAAGCCAGGGACTAACCTCTCATCTTGAGTTGATTTTTGGTCCACGGAGCTCTTTCGTGTTGCTACAGTGACTCTCAGGATCCCTCCAGCCTTGAAACAGTGTTCTTGGGGTTTCTCTGGAGTGCCATCAAGGAAATAAAGGTTCCTTTCATATGTGATGTGCAACACGGAATTGCTCTGCACCCAGTGCAGGGGAATCGGGCCTCATCTCGCGGCGAGGGGGACGACTCATGGTTTTTCTCGAGTTGCGGCGGGAACCTGGGGTATATTCTCGAGTTACGACGGGGATGGCCCTTCCACATACGTGTTTCTTCAGCGACGTCAGGACTCCTGCCTAGTTGCGAGGGACAACTCGGGATTCTCCTCGAGGCTTGGCAGGGCATTTGGGATGCCTCTCCAGCTGAGGCGGGAGACCAAGGGTCCCTTTCCACGTGCCACAGGAATCCTGGGACTCCTATCAAGTTTCACGAGGAGTCAGGCATCGTCTCCTTTGGAGGCACTGATCTCCGCGTCCCTCTGGAGTTTTCAAAGGATGTGAGGCCTCCGGTCGCGATGAGGTGGGGAACTAGGTCTTTCTCTGTGGTCTCCACAGGGGACTCAGACATCCTTTCGTCTTGGGAGATTCAAGACGAGCCTGCATTCAAGTCACTGCAGGGTTATCCGGCCTTATTTCGAGTCAGGGCATCGCGGTGTCCATTCCACTTGAGGCCGCAAACTCAGGGTCCCTCTCACATACCTAGAGCTGAGAGAAGCCTCCTCTTGAGGTGCTTGTGGTAAGGTGGCATTCCTCTGGAGTCGAAGCCAGGAACTAACCTCTCATCTCGAGTTGATTTTTAGTCCACGGAGCTCTTTCGTGTTGCTACAGTGACCTCAGGATCCCTCTAGCCTTGAAACAGTGTTCTTGGGGTTTCTCTGGAGTGCCATCAAGGAAATCAAGGCTCCTTTCATGTGTGATGTGCAACACGGCATAGCTCTGCATGCAGTGCAGGGGAAACGGGCCTCATCTCGCGGCGAGTGTGAAGTCTCATGGTTTTTCTCGAGTTGCGGCGGGAACCTGGGGTATATTCTCGAGTTACGACGGGGATGGCCCTTCCACACAAGTGTTTGTTCAGGGACGTCAGGACTCCTGCCTAGTTGCGAGGGACAACTCGGGATTCTCCTCGAGGCTTGGCAGGGCATTTGGGACGCCTCTCCAGCTGAGGCGGGAGACCAAGGGTCGCTTTCCACGTGCCACAGGAATCCTGGGACTCCTATCAAGATTCACGAGGAGTCAGGCATCGTCTCCTTTGGAGGCACTGATCTCTGCGTACCTCTGGACTTTTCAAAGGATGTGAGGCCTCCGGTCGCGATGAGGTGGGGAACTAGGTCTTTCTCTGTAGTCTCCACAGGGGATTCAGACATCCTTTCGTCTTGAGAGATGCAAGACGAACCTGCATTCAAGTCACTGCAGGGATATCCGGCCTTATTTCGAGTCAGGGCAACGCGGTGTCCATTCCACTTGAGGCCGCAAAATCAGGGTCCCTCTCAAATACCTAGAGCTGAGAGAAGCCTCCTCTTGAGGTGCTTGTGGTAAGGTGGTATTCCTCTGGAGTCGAAGCCAGGGACTACCCTCTCATCTCGAGTTGATTTTTGGTCCACGGAGCTCTTTCGTGTTGCTACACTGACCTCAGGATCCCTCTAGCCTTGAAAGAGTGTTCTTGGGGTTTCTCTGGAGTGCCATCAAGGAAATCAAGGCTCCTTTCATGTGTGATTTGCAAGACGGAATTGCTCTGCACGCAGTGCAGGGGAATCGGGCCTCATCTAGCGGTGAGTGGGAAGTCTCATGGTTTTTCTGGAGTTGCGGCGGGAACCTGGGGTATATTCTCGAGTTACGACGGGGTTGGCCCTTCCACCCATGTGTTTGTTCGGCGACGTCAGGATTCCTGCCTAGTTGTGAGGGACAACTCGGGATTCTCCTCGAGGCTTGGCAGGGCAATTGGGACGCCTCTCCAGCTGAGGCGGGAGACCAAGGGTCCCTTTCCACGTGCCACAGGAATCCTGGGACTCCTATCAAGTTTCACGAGGAGTCAGGCTTCGTCTCCTTTGGAGGCACTGATCTCCGCGTACCTCTGGAGTTTTCAAAGGATGTGAGGCCCCGGTCGCGATGAGGTGGGGAACTAGGTTTTTCTCTGTGGTCTCCACAGGGGATTCAGACATCCTTTCGTCTTGGGAGATGCACGACGAGCCTGCATTCAAGTCACTGCAGGGATATCCGGCCTTATTTCGAGTCAGGGCGTCGCGGTGTCCATTCCACTTGAGGCCACAAACTCAGGGTCCCTCTCACATACCTAGAGCTGAGAGAAGCCTCCTCTTGAGGTGCTTGTGGTAAGGTGGTATTCCTCTGGAGTCGAAGCCAGGGACTAACCTCTAATCTCCAGTTGATTTGTGGTCCACGGAGCTCTTTCGTGTTGCTTCAGTGACCTCAGCATCCCTCTAGCCTTGAAACAGTGTTCTTGGGGTTTCTCTGGAGTGCCATCAAGGAAATCAAGGCTCCTTTCATGTGTGATGTGCAACACGGAATTGCTCTGCACGCAGTGCAGGGGAATCGGGCCTCATCTCGCGGCGAGGGGGAAGTCTCATGGTTTTTCTCGAGTTGCGGCGGGAACCTGGGGTATATTCTCGAGTTACGACGGGGATGGCCCTTTCACCCACGTGTTTGTTCAGCGACGGCAGGACTCCTGCCTAGTTGCGAGGGAAAACTCGGAATTCTCCTCGAGGCTTGGCAGGGCAATAGGGATGCCTCTCCAGCTGAGGCGGGAGACCAAGGGTCCCTTTCCACGTGCCACAGGAATCCTGGGACTCCTATCAAGTTTCACGAGGAGTCAGGCATCGTCTTCTTTGGAGGCACTGATCTCCGCGTACCTCTGGAGTTTTCAAAGGATGTGAGGCCCCGGTCGCGATGAGGTGGGGAACTAGGTTTTTCTCTGTGGTCTCCAAAGGGGATTCAGACATCCTTTCGTCTTGGGAGATGCAAGACGAGCCTGCATTCAAGTCACTGCAGGGATATCCGGCCTTATTTCGAGTCAGGGCGTCGCGGTGTCCATTCCACTTGAGGCCACAAACTCAGGGTCCCTCTCACATACCTAGAGCTGAGAGAAGCCTCCTCTTGAGGTGCTTGTGGTAAGGTGGTATTCCTCTGGTGTCGAAGCCAGGGACTAACCTCTAATTTCCAGTTGTTTTGTGGTCCACGGAGCTCTTTCGTGTTGCTGCAGTGACCTCAGGATCCCTCTAGCCTTGAAACAGTGTTCTTGGGGTTTCTCTGGAGTGCCATCAAGGAAATCAAGGCTCCTTTCATGTGTGATGTGCAACACGGAATTGCTCTGCACGCAGTGCAGGGGAATCGGGCCTCATCTCGCGGCGAGGGGGACGTCTCATGGTTTTTCTCGAGTTGCGGCGGGAACCTGGGGTATATTCTCGAGTTACGACGGGGATGGCCCTTCCACACACGTGTTTGTTCAGCGACGGCAGGACTCCTGCCTACTTGCGAGGGACAACTCGGGATTCTCCTCGAGGCTTGGCAGGGCAATTGGGACGCCTCTCCAGCTGAGGCGGAAGACCAGGGGTCCCTTTCCACGTGCCACAGGAATCCTGGGACTCCTATCAAGTTTCACTAGGAGTCAGGCATCATCTTCTTTGGAGGCACTGATCTCCGCGTACCTCTGGAGTTTTCAAAGGATGTGAGGCCTCCGGTCGCGATGAGGTGGGGAACTAGGTCTTTCTCTGTGGTCTCCACAGGGGATGCAGACATCCTTTCGTCTTGGGAGATGGAAGACGAGCATGCATTCAAGTCACTGCAGGGATATCCGGCCTTATTTCGAGCCAGGGCATCGCGGTGTCCATTCCACTTGAGGCTGCAAACTCAGGGTCCCTCTCACATAGCTAGAGCAGAGAGAAGCCTCCTCCTGAGGTGCTTGTGGTAAGGTGGTATTCCTCTGGAGTCGAAGCCAGGGACTAACCTCTCATCTCGAGTTGATTTTTGGTCCACGGAGCTCTTTCGTGTTGCTACAGTGACCTCAGGATCCCTCTAGCCTTGAAACAGTGTTCTTGGGGTTTCTCTGGAGTGCTATCAAGGAAATCAAGGCTCCTTTCATGTGTGATGTGCAACACGGAATTGCTCTGCACGCAGTGCAGGGGAATCGGGCCTCATCTCGCGGCGCGGGGAAAGTCTCATGGTTTTTCTCGAGTTGCGGCGACAACCTGGGGTATATTCTCGAGTTCCGACGGGGATGGCACTTGCACACACGTGTTTGTTCAGCGACGGCAGGACTCCTGCCTAGTTGCGAGGGAAAACTCGGAATTCTCCTCGAGGCTTGGCAGGGCAATAGGGATGCCTCTCCAGCTGAGGCGGGAGACCAAGGGTCCCTTTCCACGTGCCACAGGAATCCTGGGACTCCTATCAAGTTTCACGAGGAGTCAGGCATCGTCTCCTTTGGAGGCACTGATCTCCGCGTACCTCTGGAGTTTTCAAAGGATGTGAGGCCTCCGGTCGCGATGAAGTGGGGAACTAGGTCTTTCTCTGTGGTCTCCACAGGGGATTCAGACATCCTTTCGTCTTGGGAGATGCAAGACGAGCCTGCATTCAAGTCACTGCAGGGATATCCGGCCTTATTTCGAGTCAGGGCATCGCGGAGTCCATTCCACTTGAGGCTGCTAACTCAGGGTCCCTCTCACATAGCTAGAGCTGAGAGAAGCCTCCTCTTGAGGTGCTTGTGGTAAGGTGGTATTCCTCTGGAGTCGAAGCCAGGGACTAACCTCTCATCTCGAGTTGATTTTTAGTCCACGGAGCTCTTTCGTGTTGCTACAGTGACCTCAGGATCCCTCTAGCCTTGAAACAGTGTTCTTGGGGTTTCTCTGGAGTGCCATCAAGGAAATCAAGGCTCCTTTCATGTGTGATTTGCAACACGGAATTGCTCTGCACGCAGTGCAGGGGAATCGGGCCTCATCTCGCGGCGAGGGGGAAGTCTCATGGTTTTTCTCGAGTTGCGGCGGGAACCTGGGGTATATTCTCGAGTTACGACGGGGATGGCCCTTCCACACACGTGTTTGTTCAGCGACGGCAGGACTCCTGCCTAGTTGCGAGGGACAACTCGGGATTCTCCTCGAAGCTTGGCAGGGCAATTCTGACGCCTCTCCAGCTGAGGCGGGAGACCAAGGGTCCCTTTCCACGTGCCACAGGAATCCTGGGACTCCTATCAAGTTTCACGAGGAGTCAGGCATCGTCTCCTTTGGAGGCACTGATCTCCGCGTACCTCTGGAGTTTTCAAAGGATGTGAGGCCTCTGATCACGATGAGGTGGGGAACTAGGTCTTTCTCTGTGGTCTCCACAGGTTATTCAGACATCCTTTCGTCTTCGGAGATACAAGACGAGCCTGCATTGAAGTCACTGCAGGGATATCCGGCCTTATTTCGAGTCAGGGCATCGCGGTGCCATTCCACTTGTGGCCGCTAACTCAGGGTCCCTCTCACATACCTAGAGCTGAGAGAAGCCTCCTCTTGTGGTGCTTGTGGTAAGGTGGTATTCCTCTGGAGTCGAAGCCAGTGACTAACCTCTAGTCTCCAGTTGATTTGTGGTCTACAGAGCCCTCTCGTGTTGCTACAGTGACCTCAGGTTCCCTCTAGCCTTGAAACAGTGTTCTTGGGGTTTCTCTGGAGTGCCATCAAGGAAATCAAGGCTCCTTTCATGTGTGATGTGCAACACGGAATTGCTCTGCACTCAGTGCCGGGGAATCGGGCCTCATCTCGCGGCGAGGGGGAAGTCTCATGGTTTTTCTCGAGTTGCGGCGGGAACCTGGGTTATATTCTCGAGTTACGACGGGAATGGCCCTTCCACCCACGTGTTTGTTCAGCGACGGCAGGACTCCTGCCTAGTTGCGAGGGACAACTCGGGATTCTCCTCGAGGCTTGGCAGGGCAATTGGGACGCCTCTCCAGCTGAGGCGGGAGACCAAGGGTCCCTTTCCACGTGCCACAGGAATCCTGGGACTCCTATCAAGATTCACGAGGAGTCAGGCATCGTCTCCTTTGGAGGCACTGATCTTCGCGTACCTCTGGAGTTTTCAAAGGATGTGAGGCCTCCGGTCACGATGAGGTGGGGAACTAGGTCTTTCTCTGTGGTCTCCACAGGGGATTCAGACATCCTTTCGTCTTCAGAGATGCAAGACGAGCCTGCATTCAAGTCACTGCAGGGATATCCGGCCTTATTTCGAGTCAGGGCATCACGGTGCCATTCCACTTGTGGCCGCAAACTCAGGGTCCCTCTCACATACCTAGAGCTGAGAGAAGCCTCCTCTTGAGGTGCTTGTGGTAAGGTGGTATTCCTCTGGAGTCGAAGCCAGGGACTAACCTCTAATCTCCAGTTGATTTGTGGTCCACGGAGCTCTTTCGTGTTGCTACAGTGACCTCAGGATCCCTCTAGCCTTGAAACAGTGTTCTTGGGGTTTCTCTGGAGTGCCATCAAGGAAATCAAGGCTCCTTTCATGTGTGATGTGCAACACGGAATTGCTCTGCACGCAGTGCAGGGGAATCGGGCCTCATCTCGCGGCAAGGGGAAGTCTCATGGTTTTTCTCGAGTTGCGGCGGGAACCTGGGGTATATTCTCGACTTACGACGGGGATGGCCCTTCCACACACGTGTTTGTTCAGCGACGGCAGCACTCCTGCCTAGTTGCGAGGGACAACTCGGGATTCTCCTCGAGGCTTGGCAGGGCAATTGGGACGCCTCTCCAGCTGAGGCGGGAGACCAAGGGTCCCTTTCCACGTGCCACAGGAATCCTGGGACTCCTATCAAGTTTCACGAGGAGTCAGGCATCGTCTCCTTTGGAGGCACTGATCTCCGCGTCCCTCTGGAGTTTTCAAAGGATGTAAGGCCTCCGGTCGTGATTAGGTGGGAACTAGGTCTTTCTCTGTGGTCTCCACAGGGGATTCAGACATCCTTTCGTCTTGGGAGATGCAAGACGAGCCTGCATTCAAGTCACTGCAGGGATATCCGGCCTTATTTCGAGTCAGGGCATCGCGGTGTCTATTCCACTTGAGGCCACAAACTCAGCGTCCCTCTCACATACCTAGAGCTAAGAGAAGCCTCCTCTTGAGGTGCTTGTGTAAGGTGGTATTCCTCTGGAGTCGAAGCCAGGGACTAACATCTCATCTCGAGTTGATTTTTGGTCCACGGAGCTCTTTCGTGTTGCTACAGTGACCTCAGGATCCCTCTAGCCTTTAAACAGTATTCTTGGGGTTTCTCTGCAGTGCCATCAAGGAAATCAAGGCTCCTTTCATGTGTGATGTGCAACACGGAATTGCTCTGCACGCAGTGCAGGGGAATCGGGCCTCATCTCGCGGCGAGGGGGAAGTCTCATGGTTTTTCTCGAGCTGCGGCGGGAACCTGGGGTATATTGTTGAGTAACGACGGGGATGGCCCTTCCACACACGTGTTTGTTCAACCACGTCAGGACTCGTGCCTAGTTGCGAGGGACAACTCGGGATTCTCCTCGAGGCCTGGCAGGGCAATTGGGACGCCTCTCCAGCTGAGGCGGGAGACCAAGGGTCCCTTTCCACGTGCCACAGGAATCCTGGGACTCCTATCAAGTTTCACGAGGAGTCAGGCATCGTCTCCTTTGGAGGCACTGATCTCCGCGTACCTCTGGAGTTTTCAAAGGATGTGAGGCCTCCGGTCGCAATGAGGTGGGGAACTAGGTCTTTCTCTGAGGTCTCCACAGGGGATTCAGACATCCTTTCGTCTTGGGAGATGCAAGACGAGCCTGCATTCAAGTCACTGCAGGGATATCCGGCCTTATTTCGAGTAAGGGCATCGCGGTGTCCATTCACTTGAGGCCGCAAACTCAGGGTCCCTTTCACATACCTAGAGCTGAGAGAAGCCTCCTCTTGAGGTGCTTGTGGTTACGTGGTATTCCTCTGGAGTCGAAGCCAGGGACTAACCTCTCATCTTGAGTTGATTTTTGGTCCACGGAGCTCTTTCGTGTTGCTACAGTGACCTCAGGATCCCTCCAGCCTGGAAACAGTGTTCTTGGGGTTTCTCTGGAGTGCCATCAAGGAAATAAAGGTTCCTTTCATATGTGATGTGCAACACGGAATTACTCTGCACCCAGTGCAGGGGAATCGGGCCTCATCTCGCGGCGAGGGGGACGACTCATGGTTTTTCTCGAGTTGCGGCGGGAACCTGGGGTATATTCTCGAGTTACGACGGGGATGGCCCTTCCACACACGTGTTTCTTCAGCGACGTCAGTACTCCTGCCTAGTTGCGAGGGACAACTCGGGATTCTCCTCGAGGCTTGGCAGGGCATTTGGGATGCCTCTCCAGCTGAGGCGGGAGACCAAGGGTCCCTTTCCACGTGCCACAGGAATCCTGGGACTCCTATCAAGTTTCACGAGGAGTCAGGCATCGTCTCCTTTGGAGGCACTGATCTCCGCGTCCCTCTGGAGTTTTCAAAGGATGTGAGGCCTCCGGTCGCGATGAGGTGGGGAACTAGGTCTTTCTCTGTGGTCTCCACAGGGGATTCAGACATCCTTTCATCTTGGGAGATGCAAGACGAGCCTGGATTCAAGTCACTGTAAGGATATCCGGCCTTATTTCGAGTCAGGGCATCGCGGTGTCCATTCACTTGAGGCCACAAACTCAGGGTCCCTCTCACATACCTAGAGCTGAGAGAAGCCTCCTCTTGAGGTGGTTGTCGTTAGATGGTATAACTCTGGAGTCGAAGCCAGGGAATAACCTCTCATCTCGAGTTGATTTTTGGTCCACGGAGCTCTTTCGTGTTGCTACAGTGACCTCAGAATGCCTCTAGCCTTGAAACAGTTTTCTTGGGGTTTCTCTGGAGTGCCACCAAGGAAATCAAGGCTCCTTTCATGTGTGATGTGCAACACGGAATTGCTCTGCACGCAGTGCAGGGGAATCGGGCCTCATCTCGCGGCGAGGGGGAAGTCTCATGGTTTTTCTCGAGTTGCGGCGGGAACCTGGGGTATATTCTCGAGTTACGACGGGGATGGCCCTTCCACACACGTGTTTGTTCAGCGACGGCAGGACTCCTGCCTAGTTGCCAGGGACAACTCGGGATTCTCCTCGAGGCTTGGCAGGGCAATTGGGACGCCTCTCCAGCTGAGGCGGGAGACCAAGGGTCCCTTTCCACGTGCCACAGGAATCCTGGGACTCCTATCAAGCTTCACGAGGAGTCAGGCATCGTCTCTTTTGGAGGCACTGATCTCCACGTACCTCTGGAGTTTTCAAAGGATGTGAGGCCTCCGGTCGCGATGAGGTGGGGAACTAGGTCTTTCTCTGTAGTCTCCACAGGGGATTCAGACATCCTTTCGTCTTGGGAGATGCAAGACGAGCCTACATTCAAGTCACTGCAGGGATATCCGGCCTTATTTCGAGTCAGGGCGTCGCGGTGTCCATTCCACTTGAGGCCACAAACTCAGGGTCCCTCTCACATACCTAGAGCTGAGAGAAGCCTCCTCTTGAGGTACTTGTGGTAAGGTGGTATTCCTCTGGAGTCGAAGCCAGGGACTAACCTCTAATCTCCAGTTGATTTTTGGTCCACGGAGCTCTTTCGTGTTGCTGCAGTGACCTCAGCATCCCTCTAGCCTTGAAACAGTGTTCTTGGGGTTTCTCTGGAGTGCCATCAAGGAAATCAAGGCTCCTTTCATGTGTGATGTGCAACACGGAATTGCTCTGCACGCAGTGCAGGGGAATCGGTCCTCATCTCGCGGCGAGGGGGAAGTCTCATGGTTTTTCTCGAGTTGCGGCGGGAACCTGGGGTATATTCTCGAGTTACGACGGGGATGGCCCTTCCACACACGTGTTTGTTCAGCGACGGCAGGACTCCTGCCTAGTTGCGAGGGAAAACTCGGAATTCTCCTCGAGGCTTGGCAGGGCAATAGGGATGCCTCTCCAGCTGAGGCGGGAGACCAAGGGTCCCTTTCCACGTGCCACAGGAATCCTGGGACTCCTATCAAGTTTCACGAGGAGTCAGGCATCGTCTTCTTTGGAGGCACTGATCTCCGCGTACCTCTGGAGTTTTCAAAGGATGTGAGGCCCCGGTCGCGATGAGGTGGGGAACTAGGTTTTTCTCTGTGGTCTCCAAAGGGGATTCAGACATCCTTTCGTCTTGGGAGATGCAAGACGAGCCTGCATTCAAGTCACTGCAGGGATATCCGGCCTTATTTCGAGTCAGGGCGTCGCGGTGTCCATTCCACTTGAGGCCACAAACTCAGGGTCCCTCTCACATACCTAGAGCTGAGAGAAGCCTCCTCTTGAGGTGCTTGTGGTAAGGTGGTATTCCTCTGGAGTCGAAGCCAGGGACTAACCTCTAATCTCCAGTTGATTTGTGGTCCACGGAGCTCTTTCTTGTTGTTGCAGTGACCTCAGGATCCCTCTAGCCTTGAAACAGTGTTCTTGGGGTTTCTCTGGAGTGCCATCAAGGAAATCAAGGCTCCTTTCATGTGTGATGTGCAACACGGAATTGCTCTGCACTCAGTGCCGGAGAATCGGGCCTCATCTCGCGGCGAGGGGGAAGTCTCATGGTTTTTCTCGAGTTGCGGCGGGAACCTGGGTTATATTCTCGAGTTACGACGGGAATGGCCCTTCCACCCACGTGTTTGTTCAGCGACGGCAGGACTCCTGCCTAGTTGCGAGGGACAACTCGGGATTCTCCTCGAGGCTTGGCAGGGCAATTGGGACGCCTCTCCAGCTGAGGCGGGAGACCAAGGGTCCCTTTCCACGTGCCACAGGAATCCTGGGACTCCTATCAAGATTCACGAGGAGTCAGGCATCGTCTCCTTTGGAGGCACTGATCTTCGCGTACCTCTGGAGTTTTCAAAGGATGTGAGGCCTCCGGTCACGATGAGGTGGGGAACTAGGTCTTTCTCTGTGGTCTCCACAGGGGATTCAGACATCCTTTCGTCTTCAGAGATGCAAGACGAGCCTGCATTCAAGTCACTGCAGGGATATCCGGCCTTATTTCGAGTCAGGGCATCACGGTGCCATTCCACTTGTGGCCGCAAACTCAGGGTCCCTCTCACATACCTAGAGCTGAGAGAAGCCTCCTCTTGAGGTGCTTGTGGTAAGGTGGTATTCCTCTGGAGTCGAAGCCAGGGACTAACCTCTAATCTCCAGTTGATTTGTGGTCCACGGAGGTCTTTCCTGTTGCTACAGTGACCTCAGGATCCCTCTAGCCTTGAAACAGTGTTCTTGGGGTTTCTCTGGAGTGCCATCAAGGAAATCAAGGCTCCTTTCATGTGTGATGTGCAACACGGAATTGCTCTGCACGCAGTGCAGGGGAATCGGGCCTCATGTCGCGGCAAGGGGAAGTCTCATGGTTTTTCTCGAGTTGCGGCGGGAACCTGGGGTATATTCTCGACTTACGACGGGGATGGCCCTTCCACACACGTGTTTGTTCAGCGACGGCAGCACTCCTGCCTAGTTGCGAGGGACAACTCGGGATTCTCCTCGAGGCTTGGCAGGGCAATTGGGACGCCTCTCCAGCTGAGGCGGGAGACCAAGGGTCCCTTTCCACGTGCCACAGGAATCCTGGGACTCCTATCAAGTTTCACGAGGAGTCAGGCATCGTCTCCTTTGGAGGCACTGATCTCCGCGTACCCCTGGAGTTTTCAAAGGATGTGAGGCCTCTCGTCACGATGAGGTGGGGAACTAGGTCTTTCTCTGTGGTCTCCACAGGGGATGCAGACATCCTTTCGTCTTCCGAGATGCAAGACGAGCCTGCATTCAAGTCACTGCAGGGATATCCGGCCTTATTTCGAGTCAGGGCATCGTGGTGTCCATTTCACTTGTGGCCGCAAACTCGGGGTCCCTCTCACATACCTAGAGCTGAGAGAAGCCTCCTCTTGAGGTGCTTGTGGTAATGTGGTATTCCTCTGGTGTGGAAGCCAGGGACTAACCCCTCATCTCAAGTTGATTCTTGGTCCACGGAGCTCTTTCGTGTTGCTACAGTGACCTCAGGATGCTTCTAGCCTTGAACCAGTGTTCTTGGGGTTTCTCTGGAGTGCCATCAAGGAAATCAAGGCTCCTTTCATGTGTGATGTGCAACAGGGCATTGCTCTGCATGCAGTGCAGGGGAATCGGGCCTCATCTCGCGGCGAGGGGGAAGTCTCATGGTTTTTCTCGAGTTGCGGCGGGAACCTGGGGTATATTGTCGAGTTACGACGGGGATGGACCTTCCACACACGTGTTTCTTCAGCGACGTCAGGACTCCTGCCTAGTTGGGAGGGACAACTCGGGATTCTCCTCGAGGCTTGGCAGGGCAATTGGAACGCCTCTCCAGCTGAGGCGGGAGACGAAGGGTCCCTTTCCACGTGCCACAGGAATCCTGGGACTCCTATCAAGTTTCCCGAGGAGTCAGGCATCGTCTCCTTTGGAGGCACTGATCTCCGCGTACCTCTGGAGTTTTCAAAGGATGTGAGGCCTCCGGTCGCGATGAAGTGGGGAACTAGGTCTTTCTCTGTGGTCTCCACAGGGGATTCAGACATCCTTTCATCTTGGGAGATGCAATACGAGCCTGCATTCAAGTCACTGCAGGGATATCCGGCCTTATTTCGAGTCAGGGCATCACGGTGTCCATTCCACTTGAGGCTGCAAACTCAGGGTTCCTCTCACATAGCTAGAGCAGAGAGAAGCCTCCTCTTGAGGTTCTTGTGGTAAGGTGGTATTCCTCTGGAGTCGAAGCCAGGGACTAACCTCTCATCTCGAGTTGATTTTTGGTCCACGGAGCTCTTTCGTGTTGCTACAGTGACCTCAGACCCCTCTAGCCTTGAAACAGTGTTCTTGGGGTTTCTCTGGAGTGCCATCAAGGAAATCAAGGCTCCTTTCATGTTTGATGTGCAACACGGAATTGCTCTGCATGCAGCGCAGGGAAATCGGGCCTCATCTCACGGCGAGGGGGAAGTCTCATGATTTTTCTCGAGTTGCGGCGGGAACCTGGGGTATATTCTCGAGTTACGACGGGGATGGCCCTTCCACCCACGTGTTTGTTCAGCGACGGCAGGACTCCTGCCTAGTTGCGAGGGAAAACTCGGAATTCTCCTCGAGGCTTGGCAGGGCAATAGGGATGCCTCTCCAGCTGAGGCGGGAGACGAAGGGTCCCTTTCCACGTGGCACAGGAATCCTGGGACTCCTATCAAGTTTCACGAGGAGTCAGGCATCGTCTTCTTTGGAGGCACTGATCTCCGCGTACCTCTGGAGTTTTCAAAGGATGTGAGGCCCCGGTCGCGATGAGGTGGGGAACTAGGTTTTTCTCTGTGGTCTCCAAAGGGGATTCAGACATCCTTTCGTCTTGGGAGATGCAAGACGAGCCTGCATTCAAGTCACTGCAGGGATATCCGGCCTTATTTCGAGTCAGGGCGTCGCGGTGTCCATTCCACTTGAGGCCACAAACTCAGGGTCCCTCTCACATACCTAGAGCAGAGAGAAGCCTCCTCTTCAGGTGCTTGTGGTAAGGTGGTATTCCTCTGGAGTCGAAGCCAGGGACTAACCTCTAATCTCCAGTTGATTTGTGGTCCACGGAGCTCTTTCGTGTTGCTGCAGTGACCTCAGGATCCCTCTAGCCTTGAAACAGTGTTCTTGGGGTTTCTCTGGAGTGCCATCAAGGAAATCAAGGCTCCTTTCATGTGTGATGTGCAACACGGAATTGCTCTGCACGCAGTGCAGGGGAATCGGGCCTCATCTCGCGGCGAGGGGGACGTCTCATGGTTTTTCTCGAGTTGCGGCGGGAACCTGGGGTATATTCTCGAGTTACGACGGGGATGGCCCTTCCACACACGTGTTTGTTCAGCGACGGCAGGACTCCTGCCTACTTGCGAGGGACAACTCGGGATTCTCCTCGAGGCTTGGCAGGGCAATTGGGACGCCTCTCCAGCTGAGGCGGGAGACCAAGGGTCCCTTTCCACGTGCCACAGGAATCCTGGGACTCCTATCAAGTTTCACGAGGAGTCAGGCATCATCTTCTTTGGAGGCACTGATCTCCGCGTACCTCTGGAGTTTTCAAAGGATGTGAGGCCTCCGGTCGCGATGAGGTGGGGAACTAGGTCTTTCTCTGTGGTCTCCACAGGGGATGCAGACATCCTTTCGTCTTGGGAGATGGTAGACGAGCCTGCATTCAAGTCACTGCAGGGATATCCGCTCTTATTTCGAGCCAGGGCATCGCGGTGTCCATTCCACTTGAGGCTGCAAACTCAGGGTCCCTCTCACATAGCTAGAGCAGAGAGAAGCCTCCTCTTGAGGTGCTTGTGGTAAGGTGGTATTCCTCTGGAGTCGAAGCCAGGGACTAACCTCTCATCTCGAGTTGATTTTTGGTCCACGGAGCTCTTTCGTGTTGCTACAGTGACCTCAGGATCCCTCTAGCCTTGAAACAGTGTTCTTGGGGTTTCTCTGGAGTGCCATTAAGGAAATCAAGGCTCCTTTCATGTGTGATGTGCAACACGGAATTGCTCTGCACTCAGTGCCGGGGAATCGGGCCTCATCTCGCGGCGAGGGGGAAGTCTCATGGTTTTTCTCGAGTTGCGGCGGGAACCTGGGTTATATTCTCGAGTTACGACGGGAATGGCCCTTCCACCCACGTGTTTGTTCAGCGACGGCAGGACTCCTGCCTAGTTGCGAGGGACAACTCGGGATTCTCCTCGAGGCTTGGCAGGGCAATTGGGACGCCTCTCCAGCTGAGGCGGGAGACCAAGGGTCCCTTTCCACGTGCCACAGGAATCCTGGGACTCCTATCAAGATTCACGAGGAGTCAGGCATCGTCTCCTTTGGAGGCACTGATCTTCGCGTACCTCTGGAGTTTTCAAAGGATGTGAGGCCTCCGGTCACGATGAGGTGGGGAACTAGGTCTTTCTCTGTGGTCTCCACAGGGGATTCAGACATCCTTTCGTCTTCAGAGATGCAAGACGAGCCTGCATTCAAGTCACTGCAGGGATATCCGGCCTTATTTCGAGTCAGGGCATCACGGTGCCATTCCACTTGTGGCCGCAAACTCAGGGTCCCTCTCACATACCTAGAGCTGAGAGAAGCCTCCTCTTGAGGTGCTTGTGGTAAGGTGGTATTCCTCTGGAGTCGAAGCCAGGAACTAACCTCTAATCTCCAGTTGATTTGTGGTCCACGGAGCTCTTTCGTGTTGCTACAGTGACCTCAGGATCCCTCTAGCCTTGAAACAGTGTTCTTGGGGTTTCTCTGGAGTGCCATCAAGGAAATCAAGGCTCCTTTCATGTGTGATGTGCAACACGGAATTGCTCTGCACGCAGTGCAGGGGAATCGGGCCTCATGTCGCGGCAAGGGGAAGTCTCATGGTTTTTCTCGAGTTGCGGCGGGAACCTGGGGTATATTCTCGACTTACGACGGGGATGGCCCTTCCACACACGTGTTTGTTCAGCGACGGCAGCACTCCTGCCTAGTTGCGAGGGACAACTCGGGATTCTCCTCGAGGCTTGGCAGGGCAATTGGGACGCCTCTCCAGCTGAGGCGGGAGACCAAGGGTCCCTTTCCACGTGCCACAGGAATCCTGGGACTCCTATCAAGTTTCACGAGGAGTCAGGCATCGTCTCCTTTGGAGGCACTGATCTCCGCGTACCCCTGGAGTTTTCAAAGGATGTGAGGCCTCTCGTCACGATGAGGTGGGGAACTAGGTCTTTCTCTGTGGTCTCCACAGGGGATTCAGACATCCTTTCGTCTTCCGAGATGCAAGACGAGCCTGCATTCAAGTCACTGCAGGGATATCCGGCCTTATTTCGAGTCAGGGCATCGTGGTGTCCATTTCACTTGTGGCCGCAAACTCGGGGTCCCTCTCACATACCTAGAGCTGAGAGAAGCCTCCTCTTGAGGTGCTTGTGGTAATGTGGTATTCCTCTGGAGTCGAAGCCAGGGACTAACCCCTCATCTCAAGTTGATTCTTGGTCCACGGAGCTCTTTCGTGTTGCTACAGTGACCTGAGGATGCTTCTAGCCTTGAACCAGTGTTCTTGGGGTTTCTCTGGAGTGCCATCAAGGAAATCAAGGCTCCTTTCATGTGTGATGTGCAACAGGGCATTGCTCTGCATGCAGTGCAGGGGAATCGGGCCTCATCTCGCGGCGAGGGGGAAGTCTCATGGTTTTTCTCGAGTTGCGGCGGGAACCTCGGGTATATTCCCGAGTTACGACGGGGATGGCCCTTCCACACAAGTGTTTGTTCAGGGACGGCAGGACTCCTTCCTAGTTGCGAGGGAAAACTCGGGATTCTCCTCGAGGCTTGGCAGGGCAATTGGGACGCCTCTCCACCTGAGGCGGGAGACCAAGGGTCGCTTTCCACGTGCCACAGGAATCCTGGGACTCCTATCAAGTTTTACGAGGAGTCAGGCATCGTCTCCTTTGGAGGCACTGATCTCTGCGTACCTCTGGAATTTTCAAAGGATGTGAGGCCTCCGGTCGCGATGAGGTGGGGAACTAGGTCTTTCTCTGTAGTCTCCACAGGGGATTCAGACATCCTTTCGTCTTGAGAGATGCAAGACGAACCTGCATTCAAGTCACTGCAGGGATATCCGGCCTTATTTCGAGTCAGAGCAACGCGGTGTCCATTCCACTTGAGGCCGCAAACTCAGGGTCCCTCTCAAATACCTAGAGCTGAGAGAAACCTCCTCTTGAGGTGCTTGTGGTAAGGTGGTATTCCTCTGGAGTCGAAGCCAGGAACTAACCTCTCATCTCGAGTTGATTTTTGGTCCACGGAGCTGTTTCGTGTTGCTACACTGACCTCAGGATCCCTCCAGCCTTGAAACAGTGTTCTTGGGGTTTTTCTGGAGTGCCATCAAGGAAATCAAGGCTCCTTTCATGTGTGATTTGCAAGACGGAATTGCTCTGCACGCAGTGCAGGGGAATCGGGCCTCATCTCGCGGTGAGGGGGAAGTCTCATGGTTTTTCTCGAGTTGCGGCGGAAACCTGGGGTATATTCTCGAGTTACGACGGGGTTGGCCCTTCCACCCATGTGTTTGTTCTGCGACGTCAGGATTCCTGCCTAGTTGCGAGGGACAACTCGGGATTTTCCTCGAGGCTTGGCAGGGCAATTGGGACGCCTCTCCAGCTGAGGCGGGAGACCAAGGGTCCCTTTCCACGTGCCACAGGAATCCTGGGACTCCTAAGAAGTTTCACGAGGAGTCAGGCATTGTCTCCTTTGGAGGCACTGATCTCCGCGTACCTCTGGAGTTTTCAAAGGATGTGAGGCCTCCGGTCGCGATGAGGTGGGGAACTAAGTCTTTCTCTGTGGTCTCCACAGGGGATTCAGACATCCTTTCGTCTTCCGAGATGCAAGACGAGCCTGCATTCAAGTCACTGCAGGGATATCCGGCCTTATTTCGAGTCAGGGCATCGCGGTGTCCATTCCACTTGAGGCCGCAAACTCAGGGTCCCTCTCACATACCTAGAGCTGAGAGAAGCCTCCTCTTGAGGTGCTTGTGGTAAGGTGGTGTTCCTCTGGAGTCGAAGCCAGGGATTAACCTCTCATCTCGAGTTGATTTTTGGTCCACGGAGCTCTTTCGTGTTGCTACAGTGACCTCAGGATCCCTCTAGCCTTGAAACAGTGTTCTTGGGGTTTCTCTGGAGTGCCATCAAGGAAATCAAGGCTCCTTTCATGTGTGATGTGCAACACGGAATTGCTTTGCACGCAGTGCAGGGGAATCGGGCCTCATTTCGCGGCGAGGGGGAAGTCTCATGGTTTTTCTCGAGTTGCGGCGGGAACCTGGGGTATATTCTCGAGTTACGACGGGGATGGCCCTTCCACACACGTGTTTGTTCAGCGACGGCAGGACTCCTGCCTACTTGCGAGGGACAACTCGGGATTCTCCTCGAGGCTTGGCAGGGCAATTGGGACGCCTCTCCAGCTGAGGCGGGAGACCAGGGGTCCCTTTCCACGTGCCACAGGAATCCTGGGACTCCTATCAAGTTTCACTAGGAGTCAGGCATCATCTTCTTTGGAGGCACTGATCTCCGCGTACCTCTGGAGTTTTCAAAGGATGTGAGGCCTCCGGTCGCGATGAGGTGGGGAACTAGGTCTTTCTCTGTGGTCTCCACAGGGGATGCAGACATCCTTTCGTCTTGGGAGATGGAAGACGAGCCTGCATTCAAGTCACTGCAGGGATATCCGGCCTTATTTCGAGCCAGGGCATCGCGGTGTCCATTCCACTTGAGGCTGCAAACTCAGGGTCCCTCTCACATAGCTAGAGCAGAGAGAAGCCTCCTCTTGAGGTGCTTGTGGTAAGGTGGTATTCCTCTGGAGTCGAAGCCAGGGACTAACCTCTCATCTCGAGTTGATTTTTGGTCCACGGAGCTCTTTCGTGTTGCTACAGTGACCTCAGGATCCCTCTAGCCTTGAAACAGTGTTCTTGGGGTTTCTCTGGAGTGCCATCAAGGAAATCAAGGCTCCTTTCATGTGTGATGTGCAACACGGAATTGCTCTGCACTCAGTGCCGGAGAATCGGGCCTCATCTCGCGGCGAGGGGGAAGTCTCATGGTTTTTCTCGAGTTGCGGCGGGAACCTGGGTTATATTCTCGAGTTACGACGGGAATGGCCCTTCCACCCACGTGTTTGTTCAGCGACGGCAGGACTCCTGCCTAGTTGCGAGGGACAACTCGGGATTCTCCTCGAGGCTTGGCAGGGCAATTGGGACGCCTCTCCAGCTGAGGCGGGAGACCAAGGGTCCCTTTCCACGTGCCACAGGAATCCTGGGACTCCTATCAAGATTCACGAGGAGTCAGGCATCGTCTCCTTTGGAGGCACTGATCTTCGCGTACCTCTGGAGTTTTCAAAGGATGTGAGGCCTCCGGTCACGATGAGGTGGGGAACTAGGTCTTTCTCTGTGGTCTCCACAGGGGATTCAGACATCCTTTCGTCTTCAGAGATGCAAGACGAGCCTGCATTCAAGTCACTGCAGGGATATCCGGCCTTATTTCGAGTCAGGGCATCACGGTGCCATTCCACTTGTGGCCGCAAACTCAGGGTCCCTCTCACATACCTAGAGCTGAGAGAAGCCTCCTCTTGAGGTGCTTGTGGTAAGGTGGTATTCCTCTGGAGTCGAAGCCAGGGACTAACCTCTAATCTCCAGTTGATTTGTGGTCCACGGAGCTCTTTCGTGTTGCTACAGTGACCTCAGGATCCCTCTAGCCTTGAAACAGTGTTCTTGGGGTTTCTCTGGAGTGCCATCAAGGAAATCAAGGCTCCTTTCATGTGTGATGTGCAACACGGAATTGCTCTGCACGCAGTGCAGGGGAATCGGGCCTCATGTCGCGGCAAGGGGAAGTCTCATGGTTTTTCTCGAGTTGCGGCGGGAACCTGGGGTATATTCTCGACTTACGACGGGGATGGCCCTTCCACACACGTGTTTGTTCAGCGACGGCAGCACTCCTGCCTAGTTGCGAGGGACAACTCGGGATTCTCCTCGAGGCTTGGCAGGGCAATTGGGACGCCTCTCCAGCTGAGGCGGGAGACCAAGGGTCCCTTTCCACGTGCCACAGGAATCCTGGGACTCCTATCAAGTTTCACGAGGAGTCAGGCATCGTCTCCTTTGGAGGCACTGATCTCCGCGTACCCCTGGAGTTTTCAAAGGATGTGAGGCCTCTCGTCACGATGAGGTGGGGAACTAGGTCTTTCTCTGTGGTCTCCACAGGGGATGCAGACATCCTTTCGTCTTCCGAGATGCAAGACGAGCCTGCATTCAAGTCACTGCAGGGATATCCGGCCTTATTTCGAGTCAGGGCATCGTGGTGTCCATTTCACTTGTGGCCGCAAACTCGGGGTCCCTCTCACATACCTAGAGCTGAGAGAAGCCTCCTCTTGAGGTGCTTGTGGTAATGTGGTATTCCTCTGGTGTCGAAGCCAGGGACTAACCCCTCATCTCAAGTTGATTCTTGGTCCACGGAGCTCTTTCGTGTTGCTACAGTGACCTCAGGATGCTTCTAGCCTTGAACCAGTGTTCTTGGGGTTTCTCTGGAGTGCCATCAAGGAAATCAAGGCTCCTTTCATGTGTGATGTGCAACAGGGCATTGCTCTGCATGCAGTGCAGGGGAATCGGGCCTCATCTCGCGGCGAGGGGGAAGTCTCATGGTTTTTCTCGAGTTGCGGCGGGAACCTGGGGTATATTGTCGAGTTAAGACGGGGATGGACCTTCCACACACGTGTTTCTTCAGCGACGTCAGGACTCCTGCCTAGTTGGGAGGGACAACTCGGGATTCTCCTCGAGGCTTGGCAGGGCAATTGGAACGCCTCTCCAGCTGAGGCGGGAGACCAAGGGTCCCTTTCCACGTGCCACAGGAATCCTGGGACTCCTATCAAGTTTCCCGAGGAGTCAGGCATCGTCTCCTTTGGAGGCACTGATCTCCGCGTACCTCTGGAGTTTTCAAAGGATGTGAGGCCTCCGGTCGCGATGAAGTGGGGAACTAGGTCTTTCTCTGTGGTCTCCACAGGGGATTCAGACATCCTTTCATCTTCGGAGATGCAATACGAGCCTGCATTCAAGTCACTGCAGGGATATCCAGCCTTATTTCGAGTCAGGGCATCACGGTGTCCATTCCACTTGAGGCTGCAAACTCAGGGTTCCTCTCACATAGCTAGAGCAGAGAGAAGCCTCCTCTTGAGGTTCTTGTGGTAAGGTGGTATTCCTCTGGAGTCGAAGCCAGGGACTAACCTCTCATCTCGAGTTGATTTTTGGTCCACGGAGCTCTTTCGTGTTGCTACAGTGACCTCAGACCCCTCTAGCCTTGAAACAGTGTTCTTGGGGTTTCTCTGGAGTGCCATCAAGGAAATCAAGGCTCCTTTCATGTTTGATGTGCAACACGGAATTGCTCTGCATGCAGCGCAGGGAAATCGGGCCTCATCTCACGGCGAGGGGGAAGTCTCATGATTTTTCTCGAGTTGCGGCGGGAACCTGGGGTATATTCTCGAGTTACGACGGGGATGGCCCTTCCACCCACGTGTTTGTTCAGTGACGGCAGGACTCCTGCCTAGTTGCGAGGGAAAACTCGGAATTCTCCTCGAGGCTTGGCAGGGCAATAGGGATGCCTCTCCAGCTGAGGCGGGAGACCAAGGGTCCCTTTCCACGTGCCACAGGAATCCTGGGACTCCTATCAAGTTTCACGAGGAGTCAGGCATCGTCTTCTTTGGAGGCACTGATCTCCGCGTACCTCTGGAGTTTTCAAAGGATGTGAGGCCCCGGTCGCGATGAGGTGGGGAACTAGGTTTTTCTCTGTGGTCTCCAAAGGGGATTCAGACATCCTTTCGTCTTGGGAGATGCAAGACGAGCCTGCATTCAAGTCACTGCAGGGATATCCGGCCTTATTTCGAGTCAGGGCGTCGCGGTGTCCATTCCACTTGAGGCCACAAACTCAGGGTCCCTCTCACATACCTAGAGCTGAGAGAAGCCTCCTCTTGAGGTGCTTGTGGTAAGGTGGTATTCCTCTGGAGTCGAAGCCAGGGACTAACCTCTAATCTCCAGTTGATTTGTGGTCCACGGAGCTCTTTCGTGTTGCTGCAGTGACCTCAGGATCCCTCTAGCCTTGAAACAGTGTTCTTGGGGTTTCTCTGGAGTGCCATCAAGGAAATCAAGGCTCCTTTCATGTGTGATGTGCAACACGGAATTGCTCTGCACGCAGTGCAGGGGAATCGGGCCTCATCTCGCGGCGAGGGGGACGTCTCATGGTTTTTCTCGAGTTGCGGCGGGAACCTGGGGTATATTCTCGAGTTACGACGGGGATGGCCCTTCCACACACGTGTTTGTTCAGCGACGGCAGGACTCCTGCCTACTTGCGAGGGACAACTCGGGATTCTCCTCGAGGCTTGGCAGGGCAATTGGGACGCCTCTCCAGCTGAGGCGGGAGACCAAGGGTCCCTTTCCACGTGCCACAGGAATCCTGGGACTCCTATCAAGTTTCACTAGGAGTCAGGCATCATCTTCTTTGGAGGCACTGATCTCCGCGTACCTCTGGAGTTTTCAAAGGATGTGAGGCCTCCGGTCGCGATGAGGTGGGGAACTAGGTCTTTCTCTGTGGTCTCCACAGGGGATGCAGACATCCTTTCGTCTTGGGAGATGGAAGACGAGCCTGCATTCAAGTCACTGCAGGGATATCCGCTCTTATTTCGAGCCAGGGCATCGCGGTGTCCATTCCGCTTGAGGCTGCAAACTCAGGGTCCCTCTCACATAGCTAGAGCAGAGAGAAGCCTCCTCTTGAGGTGCTTGTGGTAAGGTGGTATTCCTCTGGAGTCGAAGCCAGGGACTAACCTCTCATCTCGAGTTGATTTTTGGTCCACGGAGCTCTTTCGTGTTGCTACAGTGACCTCAGGATCCCTCTAGCCTTGAAACAGTGTTCTTGGGGTTTCTCTGAAGTGCCATTAAGGAAATGAAGGCTCCTTTCATGTGTGATGTGCAACACGGAATTGCTCTGCACTCAGTGCCGGGGAATCGGGCCTCATCTCGCGGCGAGGGGGAAGTCTCATGGTTTTTCTCGAGTTGCGGCGGGAACCTGGGTTATATTCTCGAGTTACGACGGGAATGGCCCTTCCACCCACGTGTTTGTTCAGCGACGGCAGGACTCCTGCCTAGTTGCGAGGGACAACTCGGGATTCTCCTCGAGGCTTGGCAGGGCAATTGGGACGCCTCTCCAGCTGAGGCGGGAGACCAAGGGTCCCTTTCCACGTGCCACAGGAATCCTGGGACTCCTATCAAGATTCACGAGGAGTCAGGCATCGTCTCCTTTGGAGGCACTGATCTTCGCGTACCTCTGGAGTTTTCAAAGGATGTGAGGCCTCCGGTCACGATGAGGTGGGGAACTAGGTCTTTCTCTGTGGTCTCCACAGGGGATTCAGACATCCTTTCGTCTTCAGAGATGCAAGACGAGCCTGCATTCAAGTCACTGCAGGGATATCCGGCCTTATTTCGAGTCAGGGCATCACGGTGCCATTCCACTTGTGGCCGCAAACTCAGGGTCCCTCTCACATACCTAGAGCTGAGAGAAGCCTCCTCTTGAGGTGCTTGTGGTAAGGTGGTATTCCTCTGGAGTCGAAGCCAGGGACTAACCTCTAATCTCCAGTTGATTTGTGGTCCACGGAGCTCTTTCGTGTTGCTACAGTGACCTCAGGATCCCTCTAGCCTTGAAACAGTGTTCTTGGGGTTTCTCTGGAGTGCCATCAAGGAAATCAAGGCTCCTTTCATGTGTGATGTGCAACACGGAATTGCTCTGCACGCAGTGCAGGGGAATCGGGCCTCATGTCGCGGCAAGGGGAAGTCTCATGGTTTTTCTCGAGTTGCGGCGGGAACCTGGGGTATATTCTCGACTTACGACGGGGATGGCCCTTCCACACACGTGTTTGTTCAGCGACGGCAGCACTCCTGCCTAGTTGCGAGGGACAACTCGGGATTCTCCTCGAGGCTTGGCAGGGCAATTGGGACGCCTCTCCAGCTGAGGCGGGAGACCAAGGGTCCCTTTCCACGTGCCACAGGAATCCTGGGACTCCTATCAAGTTTCACGAGGAGTCAGGCATCGTCTCCTTTGGAGGCACTGATCTCCGCGTACCCCTGGAGTTTTCAAAGGATGTGAGGCCTCTCGTCACGATGAGGTGGGGAACTAGGTCTTTCTCTGTGGTCTCCACAGGGGATTCAGACATCCTTTCGTCTTCCGAGATGCAAGACGAGCCTGCATTCAAGTCACTGCAGGGATATCCGGCCTTATTTCGAGTCAGGGCATCGTGGTGTCCATTTCACTTGTGGCCGCAAACTCGGGGTCCCTCTCACATACCTAGAGCTGAGAGAAGCCTCCTCTTGAGGTGCTTGTGGTAATGTGGTATTCCTCTGGAGTCGAAGCCAGGGACTAACCCCTCATCTCAAGTTGATTCTTGGTCCACGGAGCTCTTTCGTGTTGCTACAGTGACCTCAGGATGCTTCTAGCCTTGAACCAGTGTTCTTGGGGTTTCTCTGGAGTGCCATCAAGGAAATCAAGGCTCCTTTCATGTGTGATGTGCAACAGGGCATTGCTCTGCATGCAGTGCAGGGGAATCGGGCCTCATCTCGCGGCGAGGGGGAAGTCTCATGGTTTTTCTCGAGTTGCGGCGGGAACCTGGGGTATATTGTCGAGTTACGACGGGGATGGACCTTCCACACACGTGTTTGTTCAGCGACGTCAGGACTCCTGCCTAGTTGGGAGGGACAACTCGGGATTCTCCTCGAGGCTTGGCAGGGCAATTGGAACGCCTCTCCAGCTGAGGCGGGAGACCAAGGGTCCCTTTCCACGTGCCACAGGAATCCAGGGACTCCTATCAAGTTTCCCGAGGAGTCAGGCATCGTCTCCTTTGGAGGCACTGATCTCAGCGTACCTCTGGAGTTTTCAAAGGATGTGAGGCCTCCGGTCGCGATGAAGTGGGGAACTAGGTCTATCTCTGTAGTCTCCACAGGGGATTCAGACATCCTTTCATCTTGGGAGATGCAATACGAGCCTGCATTCAAGTCACTGCAGGGATATCCAGCCTTATTTCGAGTCAGGGCATCACGGTGTCCATTCCACTTGAGGCTGCAAACTCAGGGTTCCTCTCACATAGCTAGAACAGAGAGAAGCCTCCTCTTGAGGTTCTTGTGGTAAGGTGGTATTCCTCTGGAGTCGAAGCCAGGGACTAACCTCTCATCTCGAGTTGATTTTTGGTCCACGGAGCTCTTTCGTGTTGCTACAGTGACCTCAGACCCCTCTAGCCTTGAAACAGTGTTCTTGGGGTTTCTCTGGAGTGCCATCAAGGAAATCAAGGCTCCTTTCATGTTTGATGTGCAACACGGAATTGCTCTGCATGCAGCGCAGGGAAATCGGGCCTCATCTCACGGCGAGGGGGAAGTCTCATGATTTTTCTCGAGTTGCGGCGGGAACCTGGGGTATATTCTCGAGTTACGACGGGGATGGCCCTTCCACCCACGTGTTTCTTCAGCGACGTCAGGACTTCTGCCTAGTTGCGAGGGACAACTCGGGATTCTACTCGAAGCTTGGCAGGGCAATTGGGACGCCTCTCCATCTGAGGCGGGAGACCAAGGGTCCCTTTCCACGTGCCACAGGAATCCTGGGACTCCTATGAAGTTTCACGAGGAGTCAGGCATCGTCTCCTTTGGAGGCACTGATCTCCGCGTACCTCTGGCGTTTTCAAAGGATCTGAGGCCTCCGGTCGCGATGAGGTGGGGAACTAGGTCTTTCTCTGTGGTCTCCACCGGGGATTCAGACATCCTTTCGTCTTGGGAGATGCAAGACGAGCCTGCATTCAAGTCACTGCAGGGATATCCGGCCTTATTTCGAGTCAGGGCATCGCGGTGTCCATTCCACTTGAGGCCGCAAACTCAGGGTCCCTCTCACATACATAGAGCTTAGAGAAGCCTCCTCTTGAGGTGCTTGTGGTAAGGTGGTATTCCTCTGGAGTCGAAACCAGGGACTAACCTCTCATCTCGAGTTGATTTTTGGTCCATGGAGCTCTTTCGTGTTGCTACAGTGACCTCAGGATGCTTCTAGCCTTGAAACAGTGTTCTTGGGGTTTCTCTGGAGTGCCATCAAGGAAATCAAGGCTCCTTTCATGTGTGATGTGCAACACGGCATTGCTCTGCATGCAGTGCAGGGAAATCGGGCCTCATCTCGCGGCGAGGGGGAAGTCTCATGGTTTTTCTCGAGTTGCGGCGGGAACCTCGGGTATATTCCCGAGTTACGACGGGGATGGCCCTTCCACACAAGTGTTTGTTCAGGGACGGCAGGACTCCTGCCTAGTTGCGAGGGAAAACTCGGGATTCTCCTCGAGGCTTGGCAGGGCAATTGGGACGCCTCTCCACCTGAGGCGGGAGACCAAGGGTCGCTTTCCACGTGCCACAGGAATCCTGGGACTCCTATCAAGTTTCACGAGGAGTCAGGCATCGTCTCCTTTGGAGGCACTGATCTCTGCGTACCTCTGGAATTTTCAAAGGATGTGAGGCCTCCGGTCGCGATGAGGTGGGGAACTAGGTCTTTCTCTGTAGTCTCCACAGGGGATTCAGACATCCTTTCGTCTTGAGAGATGCAAGACGAACCTGCATTCAAGTCACTGCAGGGATATCCGGCCTTATTTCGAGTCAGAGCAACGCGGTGTCCATTCCACTTGAGGCCGCAAACTCAGGGTCCCTCTCAAATACCTAGAGCTGAGAGAAACCTCCTCTTGAGGTGCTTGTGGTAAGGTGGTATTCCTCTGGAGTCGAAGCCAGGAACTAACCTCTCATCTCGAGTTGATTTTTGGTCCACGGAGCTGTTTCGTGTTGCTACACTGACCTCAGGATCCCTCCAGCCTTGAAACAGTGTTCTTGGGGTTTTTCTGGAGTGCCATCAAGGAAATCAAGGCTCCTTTCATGTGTGATTTGCAAGACGGAATTGCTCTGCACGCAGTGCAGGGGAATCGGGCCTCATCTCGCGGTGAGGGGGAAGTCTCATGGTTTTTCTCAAGTTGCGGCGGAAACCTGGGGTATATTCTCGAGATACGACGGGGTTGGCCCTTCCACCCATGTGTTTGTTCTGCGACGTCAGGATTCCTGCCTAGTTGCGAGGGACAACTCGGGATTCTCCTCGAGGCTTGGCAGGGCAATTGGGACGCCTCTCCAGCTGAGGCGGGAGACCAAGGGTCCCTTTCCACGTGCCACAGGAATCCTGGGACTCCTAAGAAGTTTCACGAGGAGTCAGGCATTGTCTCCTTTGGAGGCACTGATCTCCGCGTACCTCTGGAGTTTTCAAAGGATGTGAGGCCTCCGGTCGCGATGAGGTGGGGAACTAAGTCTTTCTCTGTGGTCTCCACAGGGGATTCAGACATCCTTTCGTCTTCGGAGATGCAAGACGAGCCTGCATTCAAGTCACTGCAGGGATATCCGGCCTTATTTCGAGTCAGGGCATCGCGGTGTCCATTCCACTTGAGGCCGCAAACTCAGGGTCCCTCTCACATACCTAGAGCTGAGAGAAGCCTCCTCTTGAGGTGCTTGTGGTAAGGTGGTGTTCCTCTGGAGTCGAAGCCAGGGACTAACCTCTCATCTCGAGTTGATTTTTGGTCCACGGAGCTCTTTCGTGTTGCTACAGTGACCTCAGGATCCCTCTAGCCTTGAAACAGTGTTCTTGGGGTTTCTCTGGAGTGCCATCAAGGAAATCAAGGCTCCTTTCATGTGTGATGTGCAACACGGAATTGCTTTGCACGCAGTGCAGGGAAATCGGGCCTCATTTCGCGGCGAGGGGGAAGTCTCATGGTTTTTCTCGAGTTGCGGCGGGAACCTGGGGTATATTCTCGAGTTACGACGGGGATGGCCCTTCCACCCACGTGTTTCTTCAGCGACGTCAGGACTCCTGCCTAGTTGCGAGGGACAACTCGGGATTCTCCTCGAGGCTTGGCAGGGCAATTGGGACGCCTCTCCAGCTGAGGCGGGAGACCAAGGGTCCCTTTCCACGTGCCACAGGAATCCTGGGACTCCTATCAAGTTTCACGAGGAGTCAGGCATCGTCTTCTTTGGAGGCACTGATCTCCGCGTACCTCTGGAGTTTTCAAAGGATGTGAGGCCTCCGGTCGCGATGAGGTGGGGAACTAGGTCTTTCTCTGTGGTCTCCACAGGGGATTCAGACATCCTTTCGTCTTGGGAGATGCAATACGAGCCTGCAGTCAAGTCACTGCAGGGATATCTGGCCTTATTTCGAGTCAGGGCATCGCGGTGTCCATTCCACTTGAGGCTGCAAACTCAGGGTCCCTCTCACATACCTAGAGCAGAGAGAAGCCTCCTCTTCAGGTGCTTGTGGTAAGGTGGTATTCCTCTGGAGTCGAAGCCAGGGACTAACCTCTCATCTCGAGATGATTTTCGGTCCACGGAGCTCTTTCGTGTTGCTACAGTGACCTCAGGATCCCTCTAGCCTTGAAACAGTGTTCTTGGGGTTTCTCTGGAGTGCCATCAAGGAAATCAAGGCTCCTTTCATGTGTGATGTGCAACACGGAATTGCTCTGCACGCAGTGCAGGGGAATCGGGACTCATCTCGCGGCGCGGGGGAAGTCTTATGGTTTTTCTCGAGTTGCCGCGACAACCTGGGGTATATTCTCGAGTTCCGACGGGGATGGCCCTTTCACACACGTGTTTGTTCAGCGACGGCAGGACTCCTGCCTAGTTGCGAGGGAAAACTCGGGATTCTCCTCGAGGCTTGGCAGGGCAATAGGGATGCCTCTCCAGCTGAGGCGGGAGACCAAGGGTCCCTTTCCACGTGCCACAGGAATCCTGGGACTCCTATCAAGTTTCACGAGGAGTCAGGCATCGTCTTCTTTGGAGGCACTGATCTCCGCGTACCTCTGGAGTTTTCAAAGGATGTGAGGCCTCCGGTCGCGATGAGGTGGGGAACTAGGTCTTTCCCTGTGGTCTCAACACGGGATTCAGACATCCTTTCGTCTTGGGAGATGCAAGACGAGCCTGCATTCAAGTCACTGCAGGGATATTCGGCCATATTTTGAGTCAGGGCATTGCGATGTCCATTCCACTTGAGGCCGCAAACTCAGGGTCCCTCTCACATACCTAGAGCTGAGAGAAGCCTCCTCTTGAGGTGCTTGTGGTAAGGTGGTATTCCTCTGGAGTCGAAGCCAGGGACTAACCTCTCATCTCGAGTTGATTGTTGGTCCACGGAGGACTTTCCTGTTGCTACAGTGACCTCAGGATCCCTCTAGCCTTGAAACAGTGTTCTTGGGGTTTCTCTGGAGCGCCATCAAGGAAATCAAGGCTCCTTTCATGTGTGATGTGCAACACGGAATTGCTCTGCACGCAGTGCAGGGGAATCGGGCCTCATTTCGCGGCGAGGGGGAAGTCTCATGGTTTTTCTCGAGTTGCGGCGGGAACCTGGGGTATATTCTCGAGTTACGACGGGGATGGCCCTTCCACCCATGTGTTTGTTCAGCGACGTCAGGACTCCTGCCTAGTTGCGAGGGACAACTCGGGATTCTCCTCGAGGCTTGGCAGGGAAATTGGGACGCCTCTCCAGCTGAGGCGGGAGACCAAGTGTCCCTTTCCACGTGCCACAGGAATCCTGGGACTCCTATCAAGTTTCACGAGGAGTCAGGCATCGTCTCCTTTGGAGGCACTGATCTCCGCGTACCTCTGGAGTTTTCAAAGGATGTGAGGCGTCCGGTCGCGATGAGGTGGGAAACTAGGTCTTTCTCTGTGGTCTCCACAGGGGATTCAGACATCCTTTCCTCTTCGGAGATGCAAGACGAGCCTGCATTCAAGTCACTGCAGGGATATCCGGCCTTATTTCGAGTCAGGGCATCGCGGTGTCCATTCCGCTTGAGGCTGCAAACTCAGGGTCCCTCTCACATAGCTAGAGCTGAGGGAAGCCTCCTCTTGAGGTGCTTGTGGTAAGGTGGTATTCCTCTGGAGTCGAAGCCAGGGAGTAACCTCTTATTTCGAGTTGATTTTTGATCCACGGAGCTCTTTCGTGTGGCTACAGTGACCTCAGGATCCCTCTAGCCTTGAAACAGTGTTCTTGGGGTTTCTCTGGAGTGCCATCAAGGAAATCAAGGCTCCTTTCCTGTGTGATGTGCAACACGGAATTGCTCTGCACGCAGTGCAGGGGAATCAGGCCTCATCTCACGGCGAGGGGGAAGTCTCATGGTTTTTCTCGAGTTGCAATGGGAATCTGGGGTATATTCTCGAGTTACGACGGGGATGGCCCTTCCACCCACGTGTTTGTTCAGCGACGGCAGGACTCCTGCCTACTTGCGAGGGACAACTCGGGATTCTCCTCGAGGCTTAGCAGGGCAATTGGGACGCCTCTCCAGCTGAGGCGGGAGACCAAGGGTCCCTTTCCACGTGCCACAGGAATCCTGGGACTCCTATCAAGTTTCACTAGGAGTCAGGCATCGTCTTCTTTGGAGGCACTGATCTCCGCATACCTCTGGAGTTTTCAAAGGATGTGAGGCCTCCGGTCGCGATGAGGTGGGGAACCAGGTCTTTCTCTGTGGTCTCCACAGGGGATTCAGACATCCTTTCGTCTTGGGAGATGCAATACGAGCCTGCATTCAAGTCACTGCAGGGATATCCGGCCTTATTTCGAGTCAGGGCATCGCGGTGTCCATTCCACTTGAGGCTGCAAACTCAGGGTCCCTCTCACATACCTAGAGCAGAGAGAAGGCTCCTCTTGAGGTGCTTGTGGTAAGGTGGTATCCCTCTGGAGTCGAAGCCAGGAACTAACCTCTCATCTCGAGTTGATTTTTGGTCCACGGAGCTCTTTCGTGTTGCTACAGTGACCTCAGGATCCCTCTAGCCTTGAAACAGTGTTCTTGGGGTTTCTCTGGAGTGCCATCAAGGAATTCAAGGCTCCTTTCCTGTGTGATGTGCAACACGGAATTGCTCCTCACGCAGTGCAGGGGAATCAGGCCTCATCTCGCGGAGCGGGGGAAGTCTCATGGTTTTTCTCGAGTTGCGGCGGGAACCTGGGGTATATTCTCGAGTTCCGACGGGGATGGCCCTTCCACCCAAGTGTTTGTTCAGCGACGTCAGGACTCCTGCCTAGTTGCGAGGGAAAACTCGGGATTCTACTAGAGGCTTGGCAGGGCAATAGGGATGCCTCTCCAGCTGAGGCGGGAGACCAAGTGTCCCTTTCCATGTGCCACAGTAATCCTGGGACTCCTAAGAAGTTTCACGAGGAGTCAGGCATCGTCTCCTTTGGAGGCACTGATCTCCACGTACCTCTGGAGTTTTCAAAGGATGTGAGGCCTCCGGTCGCGATGAGGTGGGGAACTAGGTCTTTCTCTGTGGTCTCCACAGGGGATTCAGACATCCTTTCATCTTCGGAGATGCAAGACGAGCCTGCATTCAAGTCACTGCAGGGATATCCGGCCTTATTTCGAGTCAGGGCATCGCGGTGTCCATTCCACTTGAGGCCGCAAACTCAGGGTCCGTCTCACATAGCTAGAGCTGAGCGAAGCCTCCTCTTGAGGTGCTTGTGGTAAGGTGGTTTCCTCTGGAGTCGAAGCCAGGGACTAACCTCTCATCTCGAATTGATTTTTGGTCCACGGAGCTCTTTCGTGTTGCTACAGTGACCTCAGAATCCCTCTAGCCTTGAAACAGTGTGCTTGGGGTTTCTCTGGAGTGCCATCAAGGAAATCAAGGCTCCTTTCATGTGTGATGTGCAACACGGAATTGCTCTGCACGCAGTGCAGGGGAATCGGGCCTCATCTCGCGGCGAGGGGGAAGTCTCATGGTTTTTCTCGAATTGCGGCGGGAACCTGGGGTATATTCTCGAGTTAAGACGGGGATGGCCCTTCCACACACGTGTTTCTTCAGCGAAGTCAGGACTCCTGCCTAGTTGCGAGGGAGAACTCGGGATTCTCCTCGATGCTTGGCAGGGCAATTGGGACGCCTCTCCAGCTGAGGCGGGAGACCAAGAGTCCCTTTCCACGTGCCACAGGGATCCTGGGACTCCTCAGAAGTTTCACGAGGAGTCAGGCATCGTCTTCTTTGGAGGCACTGATCTCCGCGTACCTCTGGAGTTTTCAAAGGATGTGAGGCCTCCGGTCGCGATGAGGTGGGGAACTAGGTCTTTCTCTGTGGTCTCAACAGGGGATTCAGACATTCTTTCGTCTTGGGAGATGCAATACGAGCCTGCATTCAAGTCACTGCAGGGATATTCGGGCTTATTTCGAGTCAGGGCATCGCGGTGTCCATTCCACTTGAGGCCGCAACCTCAGGGTCCCTCTCACATACCTAGAGCTGAGAGAAGCCTCCTCTTGAGGTGCTTGTGGTAAGGTGGTATTCCTCTGGAGTCGAAGCCAGGGACTAACCTCTCATCTCGAGTTGATTTTTGGTCCACGGAGGTCTTTCCTGTTGCTACAGTGACCTCAGGATCCCTCTAGCCTTGAAACAGTGTTCTTGGGGTTTCTCTGGAGTGCCATCAAGGAAATCAAGGCTCCTTTCATGTGTGATGTGCAACACGGAATTGCTCTGCACGCACTGCAGGGGAATCGGGCCTCATTTCGCGGCGAGGGGGAAGTCTCATGGTTTTTCTCGAGTTGCGGCGGGAACCTGGGGTATATTCTCGAGTTACGACGGGGATGGTCCTTCCACCCACGTGTTTGTTCAGCGACGTCAGGACTCCTGCCTAGTTGCGAGGGACAACTCGGGATTCTCCTCGAGGCTTGGCAGGGCAATTGGGACGCCTCTCCAGCTGAGGCGGGAGACCAAGAGTCCCTTTCCACGTGCCACAGGAATCCTGGGACTCCTATCAAGTTTCACGAGGAGTCAGGCATCGTCTCCTTTGGAGGCACTGATCTCCGCGTACCTCTGGAGTTTTCAAAGGATGTGAGGCGTCCGGTCGCGATGAGGTGGGAAACTAGGTCTTTCTCTGTGGTCTCCACAGGGGATTCAGACATCCTTTCGTCTTCGGAGATGCAAGACGAGCCTGCATTCAAGTCACTGCAGGGATATCCGGCCTTATTTCGAGTCAGGGCGTCGCGGTGTCCATTCCACTTGAGGCTGCAAACTCAGGGTCCCTCTCACATAGCTAGAGCTGAAAGAAGCCTCCTCTTGAGGTGCTTGTGGTAAGGTGGTATTCCTCTGGAGTCGAAGCCAGGGACTACCCTCTCATCTCGAGTTGATTTTTGGTCCACGGAGCTCTTTCGTGTTGCTACAGTGACCTCAGGATCCCTCTAGCCTTGAAACAGTGTTCTTGGGGTTTCTCTGGAGTGCCATCAAGGAAATCAAGGCTCCTTTCATGTGTGATGTGCAACACGGAATTGCTCTGCACGCAGTGCAGGGGAATCGGGCCTCATCTCGCGGCGAGGGGGAATTCTCATGGTTTTTCTCGAGTTGCAGCGGGAACCTGGGGTATATTCTCGAGTTACGACGGGGATGGCCCTTCCACCCACGTGTTTGTTCAGCGACGTCAGGACTCCTGCCTAGTTGCGAGGGACAACTCGGGATTCTCCTCGAGGCTTGGCAGGGCAATTGGGACGCCTCTCCAGCTGAGGCGGGAGACCAAGGGTCCCTTTCCACGTGCCACAGGAATCCTGGGACTCCAATCAAGTTTCACTAGGTGTCAGGCATCGTCTTCTTTGGAGGCACTGATCTCCGCGTACCTCTGGAGTTTTCAAAGGATGTGAGGCCTCCGGTCGCGATGAGGTGGGAAACTAGGTCTTTCTCTGTGGTCTCCACAGGGGATTCAGACATCCTTTCGTCTTGGGAGATGCAATACGAGGCTGCAGTCAAGTCACTGCAGGGATATCCGGCCTTATTTCGAGTCCGGGCATCGCGGTGTCCATTCCACTTGAGGCTGCAAACTCAGGGTCCCTCTCACATACCTAGAGCAGAGAGAAGCCTCCTCTTGAGGTTCTTGTGGTAAGGTGGTATTCCTCTGGAGTCGAAGCCAGGGACTAACCTCTCATCTCGAGTTGATTTTTGGTCCACGGAGCTCTTTCGTGTTGCTACAGTGACCTCAGGATGCTTCTAGCCTTGAACCAGTGTTCTTGGGGTTTCTCTGGAGTGCCATCAAGGAAATCAAGGCTCCTTTCATGTGTGATGTGCAACAGGGCATTGCTCTGCACGCAGTGCAGGGGAATCGGGCCTCATCTCGCGGCGAGGGGGAAGTCTCATGGTTTTTCTCGAGTTGCGGCGGGAACCTGGGGTATATTGTCGAGTTACGACGGGGATGGACCTTCCACACACGTGTTTCTTCAGCGACGTCAGGACTCCTGCCTAGTTGGGAGGGACAACTCGGGATTCTCCTCGAGGCTTGGCAGGGCAATTGGAACGCCTCTCCAGCTGAGGCGGGAGACCAAGGGTCCCTTTCCACGTGCCACAGGAATCCTGGGACTCCTATCAAGTTTCCCGAGGAGTCAGGCATCGTCTCCTTTGGAGGCACTGATCTCCGCGTACCTCTGGAGTTTTCAAAGGATGTGAGGCCTCCGGTCGCGATGAAGTGGGGAACTAGGTCTTTCTCTGTAGTCTCCACAGGGGATTCAGACATCCTTTCATCTTGGGAGATGCAATACGAGCCTGCATTCAAGTCACTGCAGGGATATCTAGCCTTATTTCGAGTCAGGGCATCACGGTGTCCATTCCACTTGAGGCTGCAAACTCAGGGTTCCTCTCACATAGTTAGAGCAGAGAGAAGCCTCCTCTTGAGGTTCTTGTGGTAAGGTGGTATTCCTCTGGAGTCGAAGCCAGGGACTAACCTCTCATCTCGAGTTGATTTTTGGTCCACGGAGCTCTTTCGTGTTGCTACAGTGACCTCAGACCCCTCTAGCCTTGAAACAGTGTTCTTGGGGTTTATCTGGAGTGCCATCAAGGAAATCAAGGCTCCTTTCATGTTTGATGTGCAACACGGAATTGCTCTGCATGCAGCACAGGGAAATCGGGCCTCATCTCACGGCGAGGGGGAAGTCTCATGATTTTTCTCGAGTTGCGGCGGGAACCTGGGGTATATTCTCGAGTTACGACGGGGATGGCCCTTCCACCCACGTGTTTCTTCAGCGACGTCAGGACTTCTGCCTAGTTGCGAGGGACAACTCGGGATTCTACTCGAGGCTTGGCAGGGCAATTGGGACGCCTCTCCATCTGAGGCGGGAGACCAAGGGTCCCTTTCCACGTGCCACAGGAATCCTGGGACTCCTATGAAGTTTCACGAGGAGTCAGGCATCGTCTCCTTTGGAGGCACTGATCTCCGCGTACCTCTGGCGTTTTCAAAGGATCTGAGGCCTCCGGTCGCGATGAGGTGGGGAACTAGGTCTTTCTCTGTGGTCTCCACCGGGGATTCAGACATCCTTTCGTCTTGGGAGATGCAAGACGAGCCTGCATTCAAGTCACTGCAGGGATATCCGGCCTTATTTCGAGTCAGGGCATCGCGGTGTCCATTCCACTTGAGGCTCCAAACTCAGGGTCCCTCTCACATACATAGAGCTTAGAGAAGCCTCCTCTTGAGGTGCTTGTGGTAAGGTGGTATTCCTCTGGAGTCGAAGCCAGGGACTAACCTCTCATCTCGAGTTGATTTTTGGTCCATGGAACTCTTTCGTGTTGCTACAGTGACCTCAGGATGCTTCTAGCCTTGAAACAGTGTTCTTGGGGTTTCTCTGGAGTGCCATCAAGGAAATCAAGGCTCCTTTCATGTGTGATGTGCAACACGGCATTGCTCTGCATGCAGTGCAGGGGAATCCGGCCTCATCTCGCGGCGAGGGGGAAGTCTCATGGTTTTTCTCGAGTTGCGGCGGGAACCTCGGGTATATTCCCGAGTTACGACGGGGATGGCCCTTCCACACAAGTGTTTGTTCAGGGACGGCAGGACTCCTGCCTAGTTGCGAGGGAAAACTCGGGATTCTCCTCGAGGCTTGGCAGGGCAATTGGGACGCCTCTCCACCTGAGGCGGGAGACCAAGGGTCGCTTTCCACGTGCCACAGGAATCCTGGGACTCCTATCAAGTTTCACGAGGAGTCAGGCATCGTCTCCTTTGGAGGCACTGATCTCTGCGTACCTCTGGAATTTTCAAAGGATGTGAGGCCTCCGGTCGCGATGAGGTGGGGAACTAGGTCTTTCTCTGTAGTCTCCACAGGGGATTCAGACATCCTTTCGTCTTGAGAGATGCAAGACGAACCTGCATTCAAGTCACTGCAGGGATATCCGGCCTTATTTCGAGTCAGAGCAACGCGGTGTCCATTCCACTTGAGGCCGCAAACTCAGGGTCCCTCTCAAATACCTAGAGCTGAGAGAAACCTCCTCTTGAGGTGCTTGTGGTAAGGTGGTATTCCTCTGGAGTCGAAGCCAGGAACTAACCTCTCATCTCGAGTTGATTTTTGGTCCACGGAGCTGTTTCGTGTTGCTACACTGACCTCAGGATCCCTCTAGCCTTGAAACAGTGTTCTTGGGGTTTTTCTGGAGTGCCATCAAGGAAATCAAGGCTCCTTTCATGTGTGATTTGCAAGACGGAATTGCTCTGCACGCAGTGCAGGGGAATCGGGCCTCATCTCGCGGTGAGGGGGAAGTCTCATGGTTTTTCTCGAGTTGCGACGGAAACCTGGGGTATATTCTCGAGTTACGACGGGGTTGGCCCTTCCACCCATGTGTTTGTTCTGCGACGTCAGGATTCCTGCCTAGTTGCGAGGGACAACTCGGGATTCTCCTCGAGGCTTGGCAGGGCAATTGGGACGCCTCTCCAGCTGAGGCGGGAGACCAAGGGTCCCTTTCCACGTGCCACAGGAATCCTGGGACTCCTAAGAAGTTTCACGAGGAGTCAGGCATCGTCTCCTTTGGAGGCACTGATCTCCGCGTACCTCTGGAGTTTTCAAAGGATGTGAGGCCTCCGGTCGCGATGAGGTGGGGAACTAGGTCTTTCTCTGTGGTCTCCACAGGGGATTCAGACATCCTTTCGTCTTGGGAGATGCAATACGAGCCTGCAGTCAAGTCACTGCAGGGATATCTGGCCTTATTTCGAGTCAGGGCATCGCGGTGTCCATTCCACTTGAGGCTGCAAACTCAGGGTCCCTCTCACATACCTAGATCAGAGAGAAGCCTCCTCTTCAGGTGCTTGTGGTAAGGTGGTATTCCTCTGGAGTCGAAGCCAGGGACTAACCTCTCATCTCGAGATGATTTTCGGTCCACGGAGCTCTTTCGTGTTGCTACAGTGACCTCAGGATCCCTCTAGCCTTGAAACAGTGTTCTTGGGGTTTCTCTGGAGTGCCATCAAGGAAATCAAGGCTCCTTTCATGTGTGATGTGCAACACGGAATTGCTCTGCACGCAGTGCAGGGGAATCGGGACTCATCTCGCGGCGCGGGGGAAGTCTCATGGTTTTTCTCGAGTTGCCGCGACAACCTGGGGTATATTCTCGAGTTCCGACGGGGATGGCCCTTCCACACACGTGTTTGTTCAGCGACGGCAGGACTCCTGCCTAGTTGCGAGGGAAAACTCGGGATTCTCCTCGAGGCTTGGCAGGGCAATAGGGATGCCTCTCCAGCTGAGGCGGGAGACCAAGGGTCCCTTTCCACGTGCCACAGGAATCCTGGGACTCCTCAGAAGTTTCACGAGGAGTCAGGCATCGTCTTCTTTGGAGGCACTGATCTCCGCGTACCTCTGGAGTTTTCAAAGGATGTGAGGCCTCCGGTCGCGATGAGGTGGGGAACTAGGTCTTTCCCTGTGGTCTCAACACGGGATTCAGACATCCTTTCGTCTTGGGAGATGCAAGACGAGCCTGCATTCAAGTCACTGCAGGGATATTCGGCCATATTTTGAGTCAGGGCATTGCGATGTCCATTCCACTTGAGGCCACAAACTCAGGGTCCCTCTCACATACCTAGAGCTGAGAGAAGCCTCCTCTTGAGGTGCTTGTGGTAAGGTGGTATTCCTCTGGAGTCGAAGCCAGGGACTAACCTCTCATCTCGAGTTGATTGTTGGTCCACGGAGGTCTTTCCTGTTGCTACAGTGACCTCAGGATCCCTCTAGCCTTGAAACAGTGTTCTTGGGGTTTCTCTGGAGCGCCATCAAGGAAATCAAGGCTCCTTTCATGTGTGATGTCCAACACGGAATTGCTCTGCACGCAGTGCAGGGGAATCGGGCCTCATTTCGCGGCGAGGGGGAAGTCTCATGGTTTTTCTCGAGTTGCGGCGGGAACCTGGGGTATATTCTCGAGTTACGACGGGGATGGCCCTTCCACCCATGTGTTTGTTCAGCGACGTCAGGACTCCTGCCTAGTTGCGAGGGACAACTCGGGATTCTCCTCGAGGCTTGGCAGGGAAATTGGGACGCCTCTCCAGCTGAGGCGGGAGACCAAGTGTCCCTTTCCACGTGCCACAGGAATCCTGGGACTCCTATCAAGTTTCACGAGGAGTCAGGCATCGTCTCCTTTGGAGGCACTGATCTCCGCGTACCTCTGGAGTTTTCAAAGGATGTGAGGCGTCCGGTCGCGATGAGGTGGGAAACTAGGTCTTTCTCTGTGGTCTCCACAGGGGATTCAGACATCCTTTCCTCTTCGGAGATGCAAGACGAGCCTGCATTCAAGTCACTGCAGGGATATCCGGCCTTATTTCGAGTCAGGGCGTCGCGGTGTCCATTCCACGTGAGGCTGCAAACTCAGGGTCCCTCTCACATAGCTAGAGCTGAAAGAAGCCTCCTCTTGAGGTGCTTGTGGTAAGGTGGTATTCCTCTGGAGTCGAAGCCAGGGACTACCCTCTCATCTCGAGTTGATTTTTGGTCCACGGAGCTCTTTCGTGTAGCTACAGTGACCTCAGACCCCTCTAGCCTTGAAACAGTGTTCTTGGGGTTTCTCTGGAGTGCCATCAAGGAAATCAAGGCTCCTTTCATGTGTGATGTGCAACACGGAATTGCTCTGCACGCAGTGCAGGGGAATCGGGACTCATCTCGCGGCGCGGGGGAAGTCTCATGGTTTTTCTCGAGTTGCCGCGACAACCTGGGGTATATTCTCGAGTTCCGACGGGGATGGCCCTTCCAGCCACGTGTTTGTTCAGCGACGGCAGGACTCCTGCCTAGTTGCCAGGGAAAACTCGGGATTCTCCTCGAGGCTTGGCAGGGCAATAGGGATGCCTCTCCAGCTGAGGCGGGAGACCAAGGGTCCCTTTCCACGTGCCACAGGAATCCTGGGACTCCTCAGAAGTTTCACGAGGAGTCAGGCATCGTCTTCTTTGGAGGCACTGATCTCCGCGTACCTCTGGAGTTTTCAAAGGATGTGAGGCCTCCGGTCGCGATGAGGTGGGGAACTAGGTCTTTCCCTGTGGTCTCAACACGGGATTCAGACATCCTTTCGTCTTGGGAGATGCAAGACGAGCCTGCATTCAAGTCACTGCAGGGATATTCGGCCATATTTTGAGTCAGGGCATTGCGGTGTCCATTCCACTTGAGGCCGCAAACTCAGGGTCCCTCTCACATACCTAGAGCTGAGAGAAGCCTCCTCTTGAGGTGCTTGTGGTAAGGTGGTATTCCTCTGGAGTCGAAGCCAAGGACTAACCTCTCATCTCGAGTTGATTGTTGGTCCACGGAGGTCTTTCCTGTTGCTACAGTGACCTCAGGATCCCTCTAGCCTTGAAACAGTGCTCTTGGGGTTTCTCTGGAGCGCCATCAAGGAAATCAAGGCTCCTTTCATGTGTGATGTGCAACACGGAATTGCTCTGCACGCAGTGCAGGGGAATCGGGCCTCATCTCGCGGTGAGGGGGAAGTCTCATGGTTTTTCTCGAGTTGCGACGGAAACCTGGGGTATATTCTCGAGTTACGACGGGGTTGGCCCTTCCACCCATGTGTTTGTTCTGCGACGTCAGGATTCCTGCCTAGTTGCGAGGGACAACTCGGGATTCTCCTCGAGGCTTGGCAGGGCAATTGGGACGCCTCTCCAGCTGAGGCGGGAGACCAAGGGTCCCTTTCCACGTGCCACAGGAATCCTGGGACTCCTAAGAAGTTTCACGAGGAGTCAGGCATCGTCTCCTTTGGAGGCACTGATCTCCGCGTACCTCTGGAGTTTTCAAAGGATGTGAGGCCTCCGGTCGCGATGAGGTGGGGAACTAGGTCTTTCTCTGTGGTCTCCACAGGGGATTCAGACATCCTTTCGTCTTGGGAGATGCAATACGAGCCTGCAGTCAAGTCACTGCAGGGATATCTGGCCTTATTTCGAGTCAGGGCATCGCGGTGTCCATTCCACTTGAGGCTGCAAACTCAGGGTCCCTCTCACATACCTAGATCAGAGAGAAGCCTCCTCTTCAGGTGCTTGTGGTAAGGTGGTATTCCTCTGGAGTCGAAGCCAGGGACTAACCTCTCATCTCGAGATGATTTTCGGTCCACGGAGCTCTTTCGTGTTGCTACAGTGACCTCAGGATCCCTCTAGCCTTGAAACAGTGTTCTTGGGGTTTCTCTGGAGTGCCATCAAGGAAATCAAGGCTCCTTTCATGTGTGATGTGCAACACGGAATTGCTCTGCACGCAGTGCAGGGGAATCGGGACTCATCTCGCGGCGCGGGGGAAGTCTCATGGTTTTTCTCGAGTTGCCGCGACAACCTGGGGTATATTCTCGAGTTCCGACGGGGATGGCCCTTCCACACACGTGTTTGTTCAGCGACGGCAGGACTCCTGCCTAGTTGCGAGGGAAAACTCGGGATTCTCCTCGAGGCTTGGCAGGGCAATAGGGATGCCTCTCCAGCTGAGGCGGGAGACCAAGGGTCCCTTTCCACGTGCCACAGGAATCCTGGGACTCCTCAGAAGTTTCACGAGGAGTCAGGCATCGTCTTCTTTGGAGGCACTGATCTCCGCGTACCTCTGGAGTTTTCAAAGGATGTGAGGCCTCCGGTCGCGATGAGGTGGGGAACTAGGTCTTTCCCTGTGGTCTCAACACGGGATTCAGACATCCTTTCGTCTTGGGAGATGCAAGACGAGCCTGCATTCAAGTCACTGCAGGGATATTCGGCCATATTTTGAGTCAGGGCATTGCGATGTCCATTCCACTTGAGGCCACAAACTCAGGGTCCCTCTCACATACCTAGAGCTGAGAGAAGCCTCCTCTTGAGGTGCTTGTGGTAAGGTGGTATTCCTCTGGAGTCGAAGCCAGGGACTAACCTCTCATCTCGAGTTGATTGTTGGTCCACGGAGGTCTTTCCTGTTGCTACAGTGACCTCAGGATCCCTCTAGCCTTGAAACAGTGTTCTTGGGGTTTCTCTGGAGCGCCATCAAGGAAATCAAGGCTCCTTTCATGTGTGATGTCCAACACGGAATTGCTCTGCACGCAGTGCAGGGGAATCGGGCCTCATTTCGCGGCGAGGGGGAAGTCTCATGGTTTTTCTCGAGTTGCGGCGGGAACCTGGGGTATATTCTCGAGTTACGACGGGGATGGCCCTTCCACCCATGTGTTTGTTCAGCGACGTCAGGACTCCTGCCTAGTTGCGAGGGACAACTCGGGATTCTCCTCGAGGCTTGGCAGGGAAATTGGGACGCCTCTCCAGCTGAGGCGGGAGACCAAGTGTCCCTTTCCACGTGCCACAGGAATCCTGGGACTCCTATCAAGTTTCACGAGGAGTCAGGCATCGTCTCCTTTGGAGGCACTGATCTCCGCGTACCTCTGGAGTTTTCAAAGGATGTGAGGCGTCCGGTCGCGATGAGGTGGGAAACTAGGTCTTTCTCTGTGGTCTCCACAGGGGATTCAGACATCCTTTCCTCTTCGGAGATGCAAGACGAGCCTGCATTCAAGTCACTGCAGGGATATCCGGCCTTATTTCGAGTCAGGGCGTCGCGGTGTCCATTCCACGTGAGGCTGCAAACTCAGGGTCCCTCTCACATAGCTAGAGCTGAAAGAAGCCTCCTCTTGAGGTGCTTGTGGTAAGGTGGTATTCCTCTGGAGTCGAAGCCAGGGACTACCCTCTCATCTCGAGTTGATTTTTGGTCCACGGAGCTCTTTCGTGTAGCTACAGTGACCTCAGACCCCTCTAGCCTTGAAACAGTGTTCTTGGGGTTTCTCTGGAGTGCCATCAAGGAAATCAAGGCTCCTTTCATGTGTGATGTGCAACACGGAATTGCTCTGCACGCAGTGCAGGGGAATCGGGACTCATCTCGCGGCGCGGGGGAAGTCTCATGGTTTTTCTCGAGTTGCCGCGACAACCTGGGGTATATTCTCGAGTTCCGACGGGGATGGCCCTTCCAGCCACGTGTTTGTTCAGCGACGGCAGGACTCCTGCCTAGTTGCCAGGGAAAACTCGGGATTCTCCTCGAGGCTTGGCAGGGCAATAGGGATGCCTCTCCAGCTGAGGCGGGAGACCAAGGGTCCCTTTCCACGTGCCACAGGAATCCTGGGACTCCTCAGAAGTTTCACGAGGAGTCAGGCATCGTCTTCTTTGGAGGCACTGATCTCCGCGTACCTCTGGAGTTTTCAAAGGATGTGAGGCCTCCGGTCGCGATGAGGTGGGGAACTAGGTCTTTCCCTGTGGTCTCAACACGGGATTCAGACATCCTTTCGTCTTGGGAGATGCAAGACGAGCCTGCATTCAAGTCACTGCAGGGATATTCGGCCATATTTTGAGTCAGGGCATTGCGGTGTCCATTCCACTTGAGGCCGCAAACTCAGGGTCCCTCTCACATACCTAGAGCTGAGAGAAGCCTCCTCTTGAGGTGCTTGTGGTAAGGTGGTATTCCTCTGGAGTCGAAGCCAAGGACTAACCTCTCATCTCGAGTTGATTGTTGGTCCACGGAGGTCTTTCCTGTTGCTACAGTGACCTCAGGATCCCTCTAGCCTTGAAACAGTGCTCTTGGGGTTTCTCTGGAGCGCCATCAAGGAAATCAAGGCTCCTTTCATGTGTGATGTGCAACACGGAATTGCTCTGCACGCAGTGCAGGGAAATCGGGCCTCATTTCGCGGCGAGGGGGAAGTCTCATGGTTTTTCTCGAGTTGCGGCGGGAACCTGGGGTATATTCTCGAGTTACGACGGGGATGGCCCTTCCACCCACGTGTTTCTTCAGCGACGTCAGGACTCCTGCCTAGTTGCGAGGGACAACTCGGGATTCTCCTCGAGGCTTGGCAGGGCAATTGGGACGCCTCTCCAGCTGAGGCGGGAGACCAAGGGTCCCTTTCCACGTGCCACAGGAATCCTGGGACTCCTATCAAGTTTCACGAGGAGTCAGGCATCGTCTCCTTTGGAGGCACTGATCTCCGCGTACCTCTGGAGTTTTCAAAGGATGTGAGGCGTCTGGTCGCGATGAGGTGGGAAACTAGGTCTTTCTCTGTGGTCTCCACAGGGGATTCAGACATCCTTTCGTCTTGGGAGATGCAAGACGAGCCTGCATTCAAGTCACTGCAGGGATATCCGGCCTTATTTCGAGTCAGGGCATCGCGGTGTCCATTCCACTTGAGGCTGCAAACTCAGGGTCCCTCTCACATAGCTAGAGCTGAGGGAAGCCTCCTCTTGAGGTGCTTGTGGTAAGGTGGTATTCCTCTGGAGTCGAAGCCAGGGACTAACCTCTTATTTCGAGTTGATTTTTGATCCACGGAGCTCTTTCGTGTGGCTACAGTGACCTCAGGATCCCTCTAGCCTTGAAACAGTGTTCTTGGGGTTTCTCTGGAGTGCCATCAAGGAAATCAAGGCTCCTTTCCTGTGTGATGTGCAACACGGAATTGCTCTGCACGCAGTCCAGGGGAATCAGGCCTCATCTCACGGCGAGGGGGAAGTCTCATGGTTTTTCTCGAGTTGCAATGGGAATCTGGGGTATATTCTCGAGTTACGACGGGGATGGCCCTTCCACCCACGTGTTTGTTCAGCGACGGCAGGACTCCTGCCTACTTGCGAGGGACAACTCGGGATTCTCCTCGAGGCTTGGCAGGGCAATTGGGACGCCTCTCCAGCTGAGGCGGGAGACCAAGGGTCCCTTTCCACGTGCCACAGGAATCCTGGGACTCCTATCAAGTTTCACTAGGAGTCAGGCATCGTCTTCTTTGGAGGCACTGATCTCCGCGTACCTCTGGAGTTTTCAAAGGATGTGAGGCCTCCGGTCGCGATGAGGTGGGGAACCAGGTCTTTCTCTGTGGTCTCCACAGGGGATTCAGACATCCTTTCGTCTTGGGAGATGCAATACGAGCCTGCATTCAAGTCACTGCAGGGATATCCGGCCTTATTTCGAGTCAGGGCATCGCGGTGTCCATTCCACTTGAGGCTGCAAACTCAGGGTCCCTCTCACATACCTAGAGCAGAGAGAAGCCTCCTCTTGAGGTGCTTGTGGTAAGGTGGTATTCCTCTGGAGTCGAAGCCAGGAACTAACCTCTCATCTCTAGTTGATTTTTGGTCCACGGAGCTCTTTCCTGTTGCTACAGTGACCTCAGGATCCCTCTAGCCTTGAAACAGTGTTCTTGGGGTTTCTCTGGAGTGCCATCAAGGAAATCAAGGCTCCTTTCCTGTGTGATGTGCAACACGGAATTGCTCCTCACGCAGTGCAGGGGAATCAGGCCTCATCTCGCGGAGCGGGGGAAGTCTCATGGTTTTTCTCGAGTTGCGGCGGGAACCTGGGGTATATTCTCGAGTTCCGACGGGGATGGCCCTTCCACCCAAGTGTTTGTTCAGCGACGGCAGGACTCCTGCCTAGTTGCGAGGGAAAACTCGGGATTCTCCTCGAGGCTTGGCAGGGAAATTGGGACGCCTCTCCAGCTGAGGCGGGAGACCAAGGGTCCCTTTCCACGTGCCACAGGAATCCTGGGACTCCTATCAAGTTTCCCGAGGAGTCAGGCATCGTCTCCTTTGGAGGCACTCATCTCCACGTACCTCTGGAGTTTTCAAAGGATGTGAGGCCACCGGTCGCGATGAGGTTTGGAACTAGGTCTTTCTCTGTGTTCTCCACAGGGGATTCAGACATCCTTTCATCTTGGGAGATGCAATACGAGCCTGCATTCAAGTCACTGCAGGGATATCCGGCCTTATTTCGAGTCAGGGAATCACGGTGTCCATTCCACTTGAGGCTGCAAACTCAGGGTTCCTCTCACATAGCTAGAGCAGAGAGAAGCCTCCTCTTGAGGTTCTTGTGATAAGGTGGTATTCCTCTGGAGTCGAAGCCAGGGACTACCCTCACATCTCGAGTTGATTTTTGGTCCACGGAGCTCTTTCGTGTTGCTACAGTGACCTCAGGATCCCTCTAGCCTTGAAACAGGGTTCTTGGGGTTTCTCTGGAGTGCCATCAAGGAAATCAAGGCTCCTTTCATGTGTGATGTGCAACACGGAATTGCTCTGCACGCAGTGCAGGGGAATCGGGCCTCATTTTGCGGCGAGGGGGAAGTCTCATGGTTTTTCTCGAGTTGCGGCGACAACCTGGGGTACATTCTCGAGTTCCGACGGGGATGGCCCTTCCACCCACGTGTTTGTTCAGCGACGTCAGGACTCCTGCCTAGTTGCGAGGGAAAACTCGGGATTCTACTAGAGGCTTGGCAGGGCAATAGGGATGCCTCTCCAGCTGAGGCGGGAGACCAAGTGTCCCTTTCCACGTGCCACAGTAATCCTGGGACTCCTAAGAAGTTTCACGAGGAGTCAGGCATCGTCTCCTTTGGAGGCACTGATCTCCACGTACCTCTGGAGTTTTCAAAGGATGTGAGGCCTCCGGTCGCGATGAGGTGGGGAACTAGGTCTTTCTCTGTGGTCTCCACAGGGGATTCAGACATCCTTTCGTCTTCGGAGATGCAAGACGAGCCTGCATTCAAGTCACTGCAGGGATATCTGGCCTTATTTCGAGTCAGGGCATTGCGGTGTCCATTCCACTTGAGGCCGCAAACACAGGGTCCCTCTCACATAGCTAGAGCTGAGCGAAGCCTCCTCTTGAGGTGCTTGTGGTAAGGTGGTTTCCTCTGGAGTCGAAGCCAGGGACTAACCTCTCATCTCGAATTGATTTTTGGTCCACGGAGCTCTTTCGTGTTGCTACAGTGACCTCAGAATCCCTCTAGCCTTGAAACAGTGTTCTTGGGGTTTCTCTGGAGTGCCATCAAGGAAATCAAGGCTCCTTTCATGTGTGATGTGCAACACGGAATTGCTCTGCACGCAGTGCAGGGGAATCGGGCCTCATCTCGCGGCGAGGGGAAAGTCTCATGGTTTTTCTCGAGTTGCGGCGGGAACCTGGGGTATATTCTCGAGTTACGACGGGGATGGCCCTTCCACACACGTGTTTCTTCAGCGAAGTCAGGACTCCTGCCTAGTTGCGAGGGAGAACTCGGGATTCTCCTCGAGGCTTGGCAGGGCAATTGGGACGCCTCTCCAGCTGAGGCGGGAGACCAAGAGTCCCTTTCCACGTGCCACAGGGATCCTGGGACTCCTCAGAAGTTTCACGAGGAGTCAGGCATCGTCTTCTTTGGAGGCACTGATCTCCGCGTACCTCTGGAGTTTTCAAAGGATGTGAGGCCTCCGGTCGCGATGAGGTGGGGAACTAGGTCTTTCTCTGTGGTCTCAACAGGGGATTCAGACATCCTTTCGTCTTGGGAGATGCAAGACGAGCCTGCATTCAAGTCACTGCAGGGATATTCGGCCTTATTTCGAGTCAGGGCATCGCGGTGTCCATTCCACTTGAGGCCGCAACCTCAGGGTCCCTCTCACATACCTAGAGCTGAGAGAAGCCTCCTCTTGAGGTGCTTGTGGTAAGGTGGTATTCCTCTGGAGTCGAAGCCAGGGACTAACCTCTCATCTCGAGTTGATTTTTGGTCCACGGAGGTCTTTCCTGTTGCTACAGTGACCTCAGGATCCCTCTAGCCTTGAAACAGTGTTCTTGGGGTTTCTCTGGAGTGCCATCAAGGAAATCAAGGCTCCTTTCATGTGTGATGTGCAACACGGAATTGCTCTGCACGCAGTGCAGGGGAATCGGGCCTCATTTCGCGGCGAGGGGGAAGTCTCATGGTTTTTCTCGAGTTGCGGCGGGAACCTGGGGTATATTCTCGAGTTACGACGGGGATGGCCCTTCCACCCACGTGTTTGTTCAGCGACGTCAGGACTCCTGCCTAGTTGCGAGGGACAACTCGGGATTCTCCTCGAGGCTTGGCAGGGCAATTGGGACGCCTCTCCAGCTGAGGCGGGAGACCAAGAGTCCCTTTCCACGTGCCACAGGAATCCTGGGACTCCTATCAAGTTTCACGAGGAGTCAGGCATCGTCTCCTTTGGAGGCACTGATCTCCGCGTACCTCTGGAGTTTTCAAAGGATGTGAGGCGTCCGGTCGCGAAGAGGTGGGAAACTAGGTCTTTCTCTGTGGTCTCCACAGGGGATTCAGACATCCTTTCGTCTTCGGAGATGCAAGACGAGCCTGCATTCAAGTCACTGCAGGGATATCCGGCCTTATTTCGAGTCAGGGCGTCGCGGTGTCCATTCCACTTGAGGCTGCAAACTCAGGGTCCCTCTCACATAGCTAGAGCTGAAAGAAGCCTCCTCTTGAGGTGCTTGTGGTAAGGTGGTATTCCTCTGGAGTCGAAGCCAGGGACTACCCTCTCATCTCGAGTTGATTTTTGGTCCACGGAGCTCTTTCGTGTTGCTACAGTGACCTCAGGATCCCTCTAGCCTTGAAACAGTGTTCTTGGGGTTTCTCTGGAGTGCCATCAAGGAAATCAAGGCTCCTTTCATGTGTGATGTGCAACACGGAATTGCTCTGCACGCAGTGCAGGGGAATCGGGCCTCATCTCGCGGCGAGGGGGAATTCTCATGGTTTTTCTCGAGTTGCAGCAGGAACCTGGGGTATATTCTCGAGTTACGACGGGGATGGCCCTTCCACCCACGTGTTTGTTCAGCGACGTCAGGACTCCTGCCTAGTTGCGAGGGACAACTCGGGATTCTCCTCGAGGCTTGGCAGGGCAATTGGGACGCCTCTCCAGCTGAGGCGGGAGACCAAGGGTCCCTTTCCACGTGCCACAGGAATCCTGGGACTCCAATCAAGTTTCACTAGGTGTCAGGCATCGTCTTCTTTGGAGGCACTGATCTCCGCGTACCTCTGGAGTTTTCAAAGGATGTGAGGCCTCCGGTCGCGATGAGGTGGGGAACTAGGTCTTTCTCTGTGGTCTCCACAGGGGATTCAGACATCCTTTCGTCTTGGGAGATGCAATACGAGCCTGCAGTCAAGTCACTGCAGGGATATCCGGCCTTATTTCGAGTCAGGGCATCGCGGTGTCCATTCCACTTGAGGCTGCAAACTCAGGGTCCCTCTACCATACCTAGAGCAGAGAGAAGCCTCCTCTTGAGGTGCTTGTGGTAAGGTGGTATTCCTCTGGAGTCGTAGCCAGGGACTAACCTCTCATCTCGAGTTGATTTTTGGTCCACGGAGCTCTTTCGTGTTGCTACAGTGACCTCAGGATCCCTCTAGCCTTGAAACAGTGTTCTTGGGGTTTCTCTGGAGCGCCATCAAGGAAATCAAGGCTCCTTTCATGTGTGATGTGCAACACGGAATTGCTCTGCACGCAGTGCAGGTGAATCGGGACTCATCTCGCGGCGCGGGGGAGTCTCTTGGTTTTTCTCGAGTTGCGGCGGGAACCTGGGGTATATTCTCGAGTTACGACGGGGATGGCCCTTCCACACACGTGTTTGTTCAGCGACGGCAGGACTCCTGCCTAGTTGCGAGGGACAACTCGGGATTCTCCTCGAGGCTTGGCAGGGCAATTGGGACGCCTCTCCAGCTGAGGCGGGAGACCAAGGGTCCCTTTCCACGTGCCACAGGAATCCTGGGACTCCTATCAAGTTTCATGAGGAGTCAGGCATCGTCTCCTTTGGAGGCACTGATCTCCGCGTACCTCTGGAGTTTTCAAAGGATGTGAGGCGTCCGGTCGCGATGAGGTGGGAAACTAGATCTTTCTCTGTGGTCTCCACAGGGGATTCAGACATCCTTTCGTCTTCGGAGATGCAAGACGAACCTGCATTCAAGTCACTGCAGGGATATCCGGCCTTATGTCGAGTCAGGGCGTCGCGGTGTCCATTCCACTTGAGGCTGCAAACTCAGGGTCCCTCTCACATAGCTAGAGCTGAAAGAAGCCTCCTCTTGAGGTGCTTGTGGTAAGGTGGTATTCCTCTGGAGTCGAAGCCAGGGACTAACCTCTCATCTCGAGTTGATTTTTAGTCTACGGAGCTCTTTCGTGTTGCTACAGTGACCTCAGGATCCCTCTAGCCTTGAAACAGTGTTCTTGGGGTTTCTCTGGAGTGCCATCAAGGAAATCAAGGCTCCTTTCATGGGTGATGTGCAACACGGAATTGCTCTGCACGCAGTGCAGGGGAATCGGGCCTCATCTCGCGGCGAGGGGGAAGTCTCATGGTTTTTCTCGAGTTGCGGCGGGAACCTGGGGTATATTCTCGAGTTCCGACGGGGATGGCCCTTCCACCCTCATGTTTGTTCAGCGACGGCAGGACTCCTGCCTAGTTGCGAGGGAAAACTCGGGATTCTCCTCGAGGCTTGGCAGGGCAATAGGGACGCCTCTCCAGCTGAGGCGGGAGACCAAGGGTCCCTTTCCACGTGCCACAGGAATTCTGGGACTCCTAGCAAGTTTCACGAGGAGTCAGGCATCGTCTCCTTTGGCGGCACTTATCTCCGCATACCTCTGGAGTTTTGAAAGGATGTGAGGCCTCCGGTCGCCATGAGGTGGGGACCTAGGTCTTTCTCTGTGGTCTCCACAGGGGATTCAGACATCCTTTCGTCTTGGGAGATGCAAGACGAGCATGCATTCAAGTCACTGCAGGGATATCCGGCCTTATTTCGAGCCAGGGCATCGCGGTGTCCATTCCACTTGAGGCCGCAAACTCAGGGTCCCTCTCACATTCCTAGAGCTGAGAGAAGCCTCCTCTTGAGGTGCTTGTGGTAAGGTGGTATTCCTCTGGAGTCGAAGCCAGGGACTAACCTCTCATGTCGAGTTGATTTTTGGTTCACGGAGCTCTTTCGTGTCGCTACAGTGACCTCAGGATCCCTCTAGCCTTGAAACAGTGTTCTTGGGGTTTCTCTGAAGTGCCATCAAGGAAATCAAGGTTCCTTTCATGTGTGATGTGCAGCACGGAATTGCTCTTCACACAGTGCAGGGGAATCGGGCCTCATCTCGCGGCGAGGGGGAAGTCTCATGGTTTTTCTCGAGTTGCGGCGGGAACCTGGGGTATATTCTCGAGTTACGACGGGGATGGCCCTTCCACACACGTGTTTGTTCAGTGACGTCAGGACTCCTGCCTAGTTGCGAGGGACAACTCGGGATTCTCCTCGAGGCTTGGCAGGGCAATTGGGACGCCTCTCCAGCTGACGCAGGAGACCAAGGGTCCCTTTCCACGTGCCACAGGAATCCTGGGACTCCTATCAAGTTTCACGAGGAGTCAGGCATCGTCTCCTTTGGAGGCACTGATCTCCACGAACCTCTGGAATTTTCAAAGGATGTGAGGCCTCCGGTCGCGATGAGGTGGGGAAGTAGGTCTTTCTCTGTGGTCCCCACAGGGGATTCACACATCCTTTCATCTTGGGAGATGGAAGACGAGCCTGCATTCAAGTCACTGCAGGGACATCTGGCCTTATTTCCCGTCAGGGCATCGCAGTGTCCATTCCACTTGAGGCCGCAAAATCAGGGTCCCTCTCACATAGCTAGAGCTGAGAGAAGCCTCCTCTTAAGGTGCTTGTGGTAAGGTGGTATTCCTCTGGAGTCGAAGCCAGGGACTAACCTCTCATCTCGAGTTGATTTTTGGTCCACGGAGCTCTTTCGTGTTGCTACAGTGACCTCAGGATTCCTCTATCCTTGAAACAGTGTTCTTGGGGTTTCTCTGGAGTGCTATCAAGTAAATCAAGGCTCCTTTCATGTGTGATGTGCAACACGGAATTGCTCTGCACGCAGTGCAGGGGAATCGGGCCTCATCTCGCCGCGAGGGGGAAGTCTCACGGTTTTTCCCGAGTTGCGGCGGGAACCTGGGGTATATTCTCGAGTTACGACGGGGATGGCCCTTCCACACACGTGTTTGTTCAGCGACGGCAGGACTCCTGCCTAGTTGCGAGGGACAACTCGCGATTCTCCTCGAGGCTTGGCAGGGCAATTGGCATGCCTCTCCAGCTGAGGCGGGAGACCAAGGGTCCCTTTCCACGTGTAACAGGAATTCTGGGACTCCTATCAAGTTTCACGAGGAGTCAGGCATCGTCTTTTTTGAAGGCACTGATCTCCGCATACCTCTGGAATTGTCAAAGGATGTGAGGCCTCCGGTCGCGATGAGGTGGGGAACTAGGTCTTTGTCTGTGGTCTCCACAGGGAATTCAGACATCCTTCCGTCTTGGGAGATGCAAGACGAGACTGCATTCAAGTCACTGCAGGGACATCCGGCCTTATTTCGAGTCAGGGCATCGCGGTGTCCATTCCACTTGATTCGCAAACTCAGGGTCCCTCTCACATACCTAGAGCTGAGAGAAGCCTCCTCTTGAGGTGCTTGTGGTAAGGTGGTATTCCTCTGGAGTCGAAGCCAGGGACTAACCTCTCATCTCGAGTTGATTTTTGGTCCACGGAGCTATTTCGTCTTGCTGCAGTGACCTCAGGATCTTTCTAACCTTGAAACAGTGTTCTTGGAGATTCTCTGGAGTGCCATCAAGGAAATCAAGGCTCCTTTTATGTGTGATGTGCAACTCAGAATTGCTCTGCACGCAGTGCAGGGGAATCGAGCCTCATCTCGCGGTGATGGGGAAGTCTTATGGTTTTTCTCGAGTTGCGGCGGGAACCTGGGGTATATTCTCAAGTTACGACGGGGATGGCCCTTCCACACCCGTGTTTGTTCAGCGACGTCAGGACTCCTGCCTAGTTGCGAGGGACAACTCGGGATTCTCCTCGAGGCTTGGCAGAGAAATTGGGACTCCTCTCCACTTGAGGCGGGAAACCAAGGGTCCCTTTCCACGTGCCACAGGAATCCTGGGACTCCTATCAAGTTTCACGAGGAGTCAGGCATCGTCTCCTTTGGAGGCACTGATCTCCACGTACCTCTGGAGTTTTCAAAGGATGTGAGGCCTCCGGTCGCGATGAGGTGGGGAACTAGGTCTTTCTCTGTGGTCTCCACAGGGGATTCAGACATCCTTTCGTCTTGGGAGATGCAAGACGAGCCTGCATTCAAGTCACTGCAGGGTTGTCCGGCTATATTTCGAGTCAGGGCATCGCGGTGTCCATTCCACTTGAGGCCGCAAACTCAGGGTCCCTCTCACATAGCTAGAGCTGAGAGAAGCCTCCTCTTGAGGTGCTTGTGGTAAGGTGGCATTCCTCTGGAGTCGAAGCCAGGAATTAACCTCTCATCTCGAGTTGATTTTTGGTCCACGGAGCTCTTTCGTGTTGCTACAGTGACCTCAGGATGCTTCTAGTCTTGAAACAGTGTTCTTGGGGTTTCTCTGGAGTGCCATCAAGGAAATCAAGGCTCCTTTCATGTGTGATGTGCAACACGGCATTGCTCTGCATGCAGTGCAGGGGAATTGGGCCTCATCTCGCGGCGAGGGGGAAGTCTCATAGTTTTTCTCGAGTTGCGGCGGGAACCTGGGGTGTATTCTCGAGTTACGACGGGGATGGCCCTTCCACACAAGTGTTTGTTCAGGGACGGCAGGACTCCTGCCTAGGTGCGAGGGAAAACTCGGGATTCTCCTCGAGGCTTGGCAGGGCATTTGGGACGCCTCTCCAGCTGAGGCGGGAGACCAAGGGTCCCTTTCCACGTGCCACAGGAATCCTGGGACTTCTATCAAGTTTCACGAGGAATCAGGCATCGTCTCCTTTGGAGGCACTGATCTCCGCGTACCTCTGGAGTTTTCAAAGGATGTGAGGCCTCCGGTCACGATGAGGTGGGGAACTAGGTCTTTCTCTGTGGTCTCCACAGGGGATTCAGACATCCTTTCATCTTCGGAGATGCAATACGAGCCTGCATTCAAGTCACTGCAGGGATATCCGGCATTATTTCGAGTCATGGCATCGCGGTGTCCATTCCACTTGTATCCGCAAACTCAGGGTCCCTCTCACATAGCTAGAGCTGAGAGAAGCCTCCTCTTGAGGTGCTTGTGGTAAGGTGGTATTCCTCTGGAGTCGAAGCCAGGGACTAACCTCTCATCTCCAGTTGATTTTTGGTCCACGGAGCTCTTTCGTGTTGCTACAGTGACCTCAGGATCCCTCTAGCCTTGAAACAGTGTTCTTGGGGTTTCTCTGGAGTGCCATCAAGGAAATCAAGGCTCCTTTCATGTGTGATGTGCAACACGGAATTGCTCTGCACGCAGTGCAGGGGAATCGGGCCTCATCTCGCGGCGAGGGGGAAGTCTCATGGTTTTTCTCGAGTTGCGGCGGGAACCTGGGGTATATTCTCGAGTTACGACGGGGATGGCCCTTCCACACGTGTGTTTGTTTAGCGACGGCAGGACTCCTGCCTAGTTGCGAGGGACAACTCGGGATTCTCCTCGAGGCTTGGCAGGGCAATTGGGACGCCTCTCCAGCTGAGGCGGGAGTCCAAGTGTCCCTTTCCACGTGCCACAGGAATCCTGGGACTCCTATCAAGTTTCACGAGGAGTCAGGCATGGTCTCCTTTGGAGGCACTGATCTCCGCGTACCTCTGGAGTTGTCAAAGGATGTGAGGCCTCCGGTCACGATGAGGTGGGGAACTAGGTCTTTCTCTGTGGTCTCCACAGGGGATTCAGACATCCTTTCGTCTTCGGAGATGCAAGACGAGCCTGCATTCAAGTTACTGCAGGGATATCCGGCCTTATTTCGAGTCAGGGCATCGTGGTGTCCATTTCACTTGTGGCCGCAAACTCAGGGTCCCTCTCACATACCTAGAGCTGAGAGAAGCCTCCTCTTCAGATGCTTGTGGTAAGGTGGTATTCCTCTGGAGTCGAAGCCAGGGACTAACCTCTAATCTCCAGTTGATTTTTGGTCCACGGAGCTCTTTCGTGTTGCTACAGTGACCTCAGGATCCCTCTAGCCTTGAAACAGTGTTCTTGGGGTTTCTCTGGAGTGCCGTCAAGGAAATCAAGGCTCCTTTCATGTGTGATGTGCAACACGGAATTGCTCTGCACGCAGTGCAGGGGAATCGGGCCTCATCTCACGGCGAGGGGGAAGTCTCATGGTTTTTCTCGAGTTGCGGCGGGAACCTGGGGTATATTCTCGAGTTAGGACGGGGATGGCCCTTCCACACACGTGTTTGTTCAGCGACCTCAGGACTCCTGCCTACTTGCGAGGGACAACTCGGGATTCTCCTCGAGGCTTGGCAGGGCAATAGGGATGCCTCTCCAGCTGAGGCGGGAGACCAAGGGTCCCTTTCCACGTGCCACAGGAATCCTGGGACTCCTCAGAAGTTTCACGAGGAGTCAGGCATCATCTTCTTTGGAGGCACTGATCTCCGCGTACCTCTGAAGTTTTCAAAGGATCTGAGGCCTCCGGTCCCGATGAGATGGGGAACTAGGTCTTTCTCTCTGGTCTCAACAGGGGATTCAGACATCCTTTCGTCTTGGGAGATGCAAGACGAGCCTGCATTCAAGTCACTGCAGGGATGTTTGGCCTTATTTCGAGTCAGGGCATCGCGGTGTCCATTCCACTTGAGGCCGCAAACTCAGAGTCCCTCTCACATACCTAGAGCTGAGAGAAGCCTCCTCTTGAGGTGCTTGTGGTAAGGTGGTATTCCTCTGGAGTCGAAGCCAGGGACTAACCTCTCATCTCGAGTTGATTGTTGGTCCACGGAGGTCTTTCCTGTTGCTACAGTGACCTCAGGATCCCTCTAGCCTTGAAACAGTGTTCTTGGGGTTTCTCTGGAGTGCCATCAAGGAAATCAAGGCTCCTTTCATGTGTGATGTGCAACACGGAATTGCTCTGCACGCAGTGCAGGGGAATCGGGCCTCATCTCGCGGCGAGGGGGAAGTCTCATGGTTTTTCTCGAGTTGCGGCGGGAACCTGGGGTATATTCTCGAGTTACGACGGGGATGGCCCTTCCACCCACGTGTTTGTTCAGCGACGGCAGGACTCCTGCCTACTTGCGAGGGACAACTCGGGATTCTCCTCGAGGCTTGGCAGGGCAATTGGGACGCCTCTCCAGCTGAGGCGGGAGTCCAAGTGTCCCTTTCCACGTGCCACAGGAATCCTGGGACTCCTATCAAGTTTGACGAGTCGTCAGCCATCGTCTCCTTTGGAGGCGAGGATCTCCGCGTACCTCTGGAGTTTTCAAAGGATGTGAGGCCTCCGGTCGCGATGAGGTGGGGAACTAGGTCTTTCTCTGTGGTCTCCACAGGGGATTCAGACATCCTTTCGTCTTGGGAGATGCAAGACGAGCCTGCATTCAAGTCACTGCAGGGATATCCGGCCTTATTTCGAGTCAGGGCATCGCGGTGTCCATTCCACTTGAGGCCGCAAACTCAGGGTCCCTCTCACATACCTAGAGCTGAGAGAAGCCTCCTCTTGAGGTGCTTGTGGTAAGGTGGTATTCCTCTGGAGTCGAAGCCAGGGACTAACCTCTCATCTTGAGTTGATTCGTGGTCCACGGAGCTCTTTCGTGTGGCTACAGTGACCTCAGGATCCCTCTAGCCTTGAAACAGTGTTCTTGGTGTTTCTCTGGAGTGCCATCAAGGAAATCAAGGCTCCTTTCATGTGCGATGTGCAACACGGAATTTCTCTGCACGCAGTGCAGGGGAATCGGGCCTCATCTCGCGGCGAGGGGGAAGTCTAATGGTTTTTCTCGAGTTGCGGCGGGAACCTGGGGTATATTCTCGAGTTACGACGGGGATGGCCCTTCCATACACGTGTTTGTTCAGCGACGTCAGGACTCCTGCCTAGTTGCGAGGGACAACTCGGGATTCTCCTCGAGGCTTGGCAGGGCAATTGGGACGCCTCTCCAGCTGAGGCGGGAGACCAAGGGTCCCTTTCCACGTGCCACAGGAATCCTGGGACTCCTATCAAGTTTCACGAGGAGTCAGGCATCGTCTCCTTTGGAGGAACTGATCTCCGCGTACCTCTGGAGTTTTCAAAGGATGTGAGGCCTCCGGTCGCCATGAGGTGGGGAACTAGGTCTTTCTCTGTGGTCTCCACCGGGGATTCAGACATCCTTTCGTCTTGGGAGATGCAAGACGAGCCTGCATTCAAGTCACTGCCGGGATATAGGGCCTTATTTCGAGTCAGGGCATCGCGGTGTCCATTCCACTTGAGGCCGCAAACTCAGGGTCCCTTTCACATACCTAGAGCTGAGAGAAGCCTCCTCTTGAGGTGCTTGTGGTAAGGTGGTATTCCTCTGGAGTCGAAGCCGGGGACTAACCTCTCATCTCGAGTTGATTTTTGGTCCACGGAGCTCTTTCGTGTGGCTACAGTGACCTCAGGATCCCTCTAGCCTTGAAACAGTGTTCTTGGTGTTTCTCTGGAGTGCCATCAAGGAAATCAAGGCTCCTTTCATGTGCGATGTGCAACACGGAATTTCTCTGCACGCAGTGCAGGGGAATCGGGCCTCATCTCGTGGCGAGGGGGAAGTCTCATGGTTTTTCTCGAGTTGCGGCGGGAACCTGGGGTATTTTCTCGAGTTACGACGGGGATGGCCCTTCCACCCACGTGATTGTTCAGCGACGTCAGGACTCCTGCCTAGTTGCGAGGGACAACTCGGGATTCTCCTCGAGGCTTGGCAGGGCAATTGGGACGCCTCTCCAGCTGAGGCGGGAGACCAAGGGTCCCTTTCCACGTGCCACAGGAATCCTGGGACTCCTATCAAGTTTCACGAGGAGTCAGGCATCGTCTCCTTTGGAGGCACTGATCTCCGCGTACCTCTGGAGTTTTCAAATGATGTGAGGCCTCTGGTCGCCATGAGGTCGGGAACTAGGTCTTTCTCTGTGGTCTCCACAGGGGATTCAGACATCCTTTCATCTTGGGAGATGTAAGACGACCCTGCATTCAAGTAACTGCAGGGATATCCGGCCTTATTTCGAGGCAGGGCATCGCGGTGTCCATTCCCCTTGAGGCCACAAACTCAGGGTCCCTCTCACATACCTAGAGCTGAGAGAAGCCTCCTCGTGAGGTGCCTGTGGTAAGGTGGTATTCCTCTGGAGTCGAAGCCAGGGACTAACCTCTCATCTCGAGTTGATTTTTGGTCCACGGAGCTCTTTCGTGTTGCTACAGTGACCTCAGGATCCCTCTAGCCTTGAAACAGTGTTCTTGGGGTTTCTCTGGAGTGCCATCAAGGAAATCAAGGCTCCTTTCATGTGTGATGTGCAACACGGAATTGCTCTGCATGCAGTGCAGGGGAATCGGGCCACATCTCGCGGCGAGGGGGAAGTCTCATGGTTTTTGTCGAGTTGCGGCGGGAACCTGGCGTATATTCTCGAGTTACGACGGGGATGGCCCTTCCACACACGTATTTGTTCAGCGACGGCAGGACTCCAGCCTAGTTGCGAGGGACAACTCGGGATTCTCCTCGAGGCTTGGCAGGGCAATTGGGACGCCTCTCCAGCTGAGGCGGGAGACCAAGGGTCCCTTTCCACGTCCCACAGGAATCCTGGGACTCCTATCAAGTTTCACGAGGAGTCAGGCATTGTATCCTTTGGAGGAACTGATCTCCGTGGACCTCTGGAGTTTTCAAAGGATGTGAGGCCTCCGGTCGCGATGATGTGGGGAACTAGGTCATTCTCTGTGGTCTCCACAGGGGATTCAGACATCCTTTCATCTTGGGAGATGCAAGACGAGCCTGCATTCAAGTCACTGCAGGGATATCCGGCCTTATTTCGAGTCAGGGCATCGCGGTGTCCATTCCACTTGAGGCCGCAAACTCAGGGTCCCTCTCACATACCTAGAGCTGAGAGAAGCCTCCTCTTGAGGTGCTTGTGGTAAGGTGGTATTCCTCTGAAGTCGAAGCCGGGGACTAACCTCTCATCTCGAGTTGATTTTTAGTCCACGGAGCTCTTTCGTGTTGCTACAGTGACCTCAGGATGCCTCTAGCCTTGAAACAGTGTTCGTGGGGTTTCTCTGGAGTGCCATCAAGGAAATCAAGGCTCCTTTCATGTGTGATGTGCAACACGGAATTGCTCTGCACGCAGTGCTGGGGAATCGGGCCTCATCTCGCGGCGAGGGGGAAGTCTCATGGTTTTTCTCGAGTTGCGGCGGGAACCTGGGGTATATTCTCCAGTTGCGACGGGGATGGCCCTTCCACACACGTGTTTGTTCAGCGACGGCAGGACTCCTGCCTAGTTGGGAGGGACAACTCGGGATTCTCCTCGAGGCTTGGCAGGGAAATTGGGACGCCTCTGCAGCTGAGGCGGGAGACCAAGAGTCCCTTTCCACGTGCCACAGGAATCCTGGGACTCCTATCAAGTTTCACGAGGAGTCAGGCATCATCTCCTTTGGAGGCACTGATCTCCGCGTACCTCTGGAGTTTTCAAAAGATGTGACGCCTCCGGTCGCGATGGGGTGGGGAACTAGGTCTTTCTCTGTGGTCTCCACAGGGGATTCAGACATCCTTTCATCTTGGGAGATGGAAGACGAGCCTGCATTCAAGTCACTGCAGGGATATCCGGCCTTATTTCGAGTCAGGGCATCGCGGTGTCCATTCCACTTGAGGCCGCAAACTCAAGGTCCCTCTCACATAGCCAGAGCTGAGAGAAGCCTCCTCTTGAGGTGCTTGTGGTAAGGTGGTTTTCCTCGGGAGTCGAAGCCAGGGACTAACCTCTCATCTCGAGTTGATTTTTGGGCCACGGAGCTCTTTCGTGTTGCTACAGTGACCTCAGGATCCCTCTAGCCTTGAAACAGTGTTCTTGGGGTTTCTCTGGACTGCCATCTAGGAAATCAAGGCTCCTTTCATGTGTGATGTGCAACACGGAATTGTTCTGCACGCAGTGCAGGGGAATCAGTCCTCATCTCGCGGCGAGGGGGAAGTCTCATGGTTTTTCTCAAGTTGCGGCGGGAACCTGGGGTATATTCTCGAGTTACGACGGGAATGGCTCTTCTACCCACGTGTTTGTTCAGCGACGTCAGGACTCCTGCCTAGTTGCGAGGGACAACTCGGGATTCTCCTCGAGGCTTGGCAGGGCAATGGGGACGCCTCTCCAGCTGAGGTGGGTGACCAAGGGACCCTTTCCACGTGCCACAGGAATCCTGGGACTCCTATCAATTTTCACGAGGAGTCAGGCATCGTCTCTTTTGGAGGCACTGATCTCCGCGTACCTCTGGAGTTTTCAAAGGATGTGAGGCCACCGGTCGCGATGAGCTGGGGAACTAGGTCTTTCTCTGTGGTCTCCACAGGGGATTCAGACATCCTTTCGTCTTGGGAGATGCAAGACGAGCCTGCATTCAAGACACTGCAGGGATATCCGGCCTTATTTCGAGCCAGGGCATCACGGTGTCCGTTCCACTTGAGGCCGCAAACTCAGGGTCCCTCTCACATACTTAGAGCTGACAGAAGCCTCCTCTTGAGGTGCTTGTGGTAAGGTGGTGTTCCTCTGGAGTCGAAGCCAAAGACTAACCTGTCATCTCGAGTTGATTTTTGGTCCACGGAGCTCTTTCGTGTTGCTACAGTGACCTCAGGATCCCTCTAGCCTTGAAACAGTGTTATTGGGGTTTCTCTGGAGTGCCATCAAGGAATTCAAGGCTCCTTTCATGTGTGATGTGCAACACGGAATTGCTCTGCACGCAGTACAGAGGAATCGGGCCTCATCTCGCGGCGAGGGGGAAGTCTCATGGTTTTTCGCGAGTTGCGGCGAGAACCTGGGGTATATTCTCGAGTTACGGTGGGGATGACCCTTCCACACACGTGTTTGTTCAGCGACATCAGGACTCCTGCCTAGTTGCGAGGGACAGCTCGGGATTCTCCTCGAGGCTTGGCAGGGCAATTGGGACGCCTCTCCAGCTGAGACGGGAGACCAAGCGTCCCTTTCCACGTGCCTCAGGAATCCTGGGACTCCTATCAAGTTTCACGAGGAGTCAGGCATCGTCTCCTTTGGAGGCACTGATCTCCGCGTACCACTGGAGTTTTCAAAGGATGTGAGGCCTCCGGTCACGATGAGATGGGGAACTAGGTCTTTCTCTGTGGTCTCCACAGGGGATTCAGACATCCCCTCATCTTTGGAGATGCAAGACGAGCCTGCATTCAAGTCACTGCAGGGATATATGGCCTTATTTCGAGTCAGGGCATCGCGGTGTCCATTCCACTTGAGGCCGCAAACTCAGGGTCCCTTTCACATACCTAGAGCTGAGAGAAGCCTCCTCTTGAGGTGCTTGTGGTAAGGTGGTATTCCTCTGGAGTCGAAGCCGGGGACTAACCTCTCATCTCGAGTTGATTTTTGGTCCACGGAGCTCTTTCGTGTGGCTACAGTGAACTCAGGATCCCTCTAGCCTTGAAACAGTGTTCTTGGTGTTTCTCTGGAGTGCCATCAAGGAAATCAAGGCTCCTTTCATGTGCGATGTGTAACACGGAATTTCTCTGCACGCAGTGCAGGGGAATCGGGCCTCATCTCGTGGCGAGGGGGAAGTCTCATGGTTTTTCTCGAGTTGCGGCGGGAACCTGGGGTATTTTCTCGAGTTACGACGGGGATGGCCCTTCCACCCACGTGATTGTTCAGCGACGTCAGGACTCCTGCCTAGTTGCGAGGGACAACTCGGGATTCTCCTCGAGGCTTGGCAGGGAAATTGGGACGCCTCTGCAGCTGAGGCGGGAGACCAAGGGTCCCTTTCCACGTGCCACAGGAATCCTGGGACTCCTAAGAAGTTTCACGAGGAGTCAGGCATCGTCTCCTTTGGAGGCACTGATCTCCGCGTACCTCTGGAGTTTTCAAAGGATGTGAGGCCTCCTGTCGCGATGAGGTGGGGAACTAGGTCTTTCTCTGTGGTCTCCACAGGGGATTCAGACATCCTTTCGTCTTGGGAGATGCAAGACGAGCCTGCATTCAAGTCACTGCAGGGATATCCGGCCTTATTTCGAGTCAGGGCATCGCTGTGTCCATTACACTTGAGGCCGCAAACTCAGGGTCTCTCTCACATAGCTAGAGCTGAGAGAAGCCTCCTCTTGAGGTGCTTGTGGTAAGGTGGTATTCCTCTGGAGTCGAAGCCAGGGACTACCCTCTCATCTCGAGTTGATTTTTGGTCCACGGAGCTCTTTCGTGTTGCTACAGTGACCTCAGGATCCCTCTAGCCTTGAAACAGTGTTCTTGGGGTTTCTCTGGAGTGCCATCAAGGAAATCAAGGCTCCTTTCATGTGTGATGTGCAACACGGAATTTCTCTGCACGCAGTGCAGGGGAATCGGGCCTCATCTCGCGGCGAGGGGGAAGTCTCATGGTTTTTCGCGAGTTGCAGCGGGAAATTGGGGTGTATTCTCGAGTTACGACGGGGAAGGCCCTTCCACCCACGTGTTTGTTCAGCGACGTCAGGACTCCTGCCTAGTTGCGAGGGACAACTCGGGATTCTCCTCGAGGCTTGGCAGGGCAATTGGGACGCCTATCCAGCTGAGGCGGGAGACCAAGGGTCCCTTTCCACGTGCCACAGGAATCCTGGGACTCCTAAGAAGTTTCACGAGGAGTCAGGCATCGTCTCCTTTGGAGGCACTGATCTCCGCGTACCTCTGGAGTTTTCAAAGGATGTGAGGCCTCCGGTAGCGATGAGGTGGGGAACTAGGTCTTTCTCTGTGGTCTCCACAGGGGATTCAGACATCCTTTCTTCTTTGGAGATGCAAGACGAGCCTGCATTCAAGTCACTGCAGGGATATCCGGCCTTATTTCGAGTCAGGGCATCGCAGTGTCCATTCCACTTGAGGCCGCAAACTCAGGGTCCCTCTCACATACTTAGAGATGAGAGAAGCCTCCTCTTGAGGTGCTTGTGGTAAGGTGGTATTCCTCTGGAGTCAAAGCCAGGGACTAACCTCTCATCTCGAGTTGATTTTTGGTCCACGGAGCTCTTTCGTGTTGCTACAGTGACCTCAGGATCCCTCTGGCCTTGAAACAGTGTTCTTGGGGTTTCTCTGGAGTGCCATCAAGGAAATCAAAGCTCCTTTCATGTGTGATGTGCAACACGGAATTGCTCTGCACGCAGTGCAGGGGAATCGGGCCTCATCTCGCGGCGAGGGGGAAGTCTCATGGTTTCTCTCGAGTTGCGGCGGGAACCTGGGGTATATTCTCGAGTTACGACGGGAATGGCTCTTCTACCCACGTATTTGTTCAGCGACGTCAGGACTCCTGCCTAGTTGCGAGGGACAACTCGGGATTCTCCTCGAGGCTTGGCAGGGCAATTGGGACGCCTCTCCAGCTGAGGCGGGAGACCAAGGGACACTTTCCACGTGCCACAGGAATCCTGGGACTCCTATCAATTTTCACGAGGAGTCAGGCATCGTCTCTTTTGGAGGCACTGATCTCCGCGTACCTCTGGAGTTTTCAAAGGATGTGAGGCCTTCGGTCGCGATGAGGTGGGGAACTAGGTCTTTCTCTGTGGTCTCCACAGGGGATTCAGACATCCTTTCGTCTTGGGAGATGCAAGACGAGCCTGCATTCAAGTCACTGCAGGGATATCCGGCCTTATTTCGAGCCAGGGCATCACGGTGTCCGTTCCACTTGAGGCCGCAAACTCAGGGTCCCTCTCACATACTTAGAGCTGACAGAAGCCTCCTCTTGAGGTGCTTGTGGTAAGGTGGTGTTCCTCTGGAGTCGAAGCCAAAGATTAACCTGTCATCTCGAGTTAATTTTTGGTCCACGGAGCTCTTTCGTGTTGCTACAGTGACCTCAGGATCCCTCTAGCCTTGAAACAGTGTTATTGGGGTTTCTCTGGAGTGCCATCAAGGAATTCAAGGCTCCTTTCATGTGTGATGTGCAACACGGAATTGCTCTGCACGCAGTACAGAGGAATCGGGCCTCATCTCGCGGCGAGGGGGAAGTCTCATGGTTTTTCTCGAGTTGCGGCGGGAACCTGGGGTATATTCTCGAGTTACGACGGGGATGGTCCTTCCAACCAAGTGTTTGTTCAGCGACGTCAGGACTCCTGCCTAGTTGCGAGGGACAACTCGGGATTCTCCTCGAGGCTTGGCAGGGCAATTGGGACGCCTCTCCAGCTGAGGTGGGAGACCAAGGGTCCCTTTCCAGTACCACAGGAATCCTGGGACTCCAATCAAGTTTCACGAGGAGTCAGGCATCGTCTCCTTTGGAGGCACTGATCTCCGCGTACCTGTGGAGTTTTCAAAGCATGTGAGGCCTCTGGTCGCGCTGAGGTGGGCAACTAGGTCTTTCTCTGTGGTCTACAAAGGGGATTCAGACATCCTTTCATCTTGGGAGATGCAAGACGAGCCTGCATTCAAGTCACTGCAGGGATATCCAGCCTTATTTCGAGCCAGGGTATCGCGGTGTCCGTTCAACTTGAGGCCGCAAACTCAGGGTCCCTCTCACATACCTAGAGCTGAGAGAAACCTCCTCTTGAGGTGCTTGTGGTAAGGTGGTGTTCCTCTGGAGTTGAAGCCAGGGACTAACCTCTCATCTCGAGTTGATTTTTGGTCCACGGAGCTCTTTCGTGTTGGTACAGTGACCTCAGGATCCCTCTAGCCTTGAAACAGTGTTCTTGGGGTTTCTCTGGAGTGCCATCAAGGAAATCAAGGCTCCTTTCATGTGTGATGTGCAACACGGAATTGCTCTGCACGCAGTGCAGGGGAATCGGGCCTCATCTCTCGGCGAGGGGGAAGTCTCATGGTTTTTCTCGAGTTGCGGCGGGAACCTGCGGTATATTCTCGAATTACGACGGGGATGGCCCTTCCACACACGTGTTTGTTCAGGGACGTCAGGACTCCTGCCTAGTTGCGAGGGACAACTCGGGATTCTCCTCGAGGCTTGGCAGGGCAATTGGGACGCCTCTCCAGCTGAGGCGGGAGACCAAGGGTCCCTTTCCACGTGCCACAGGAATCCTGGGACTCCTATCAAGTTTCACGAGGAGTCAGGCATCGTCTCCTTTGGAGGCACTGATCTCCGCGTACCTCTGGAGTTTTCAAAGGATGTGAGGCCTCTGGTCGCGATGAGGTGGGGAACTAGGTCTTTCTCTGTGGTCTCCTCAGGGGATTCAGACATCCTTTCGTCTTGGGAGATGCAAGACGAGCCTGCATTCAAGTCACTGCAGGGATATCCGGCCTTATTTCGAGTCAGGGCATCGCGGTGTCCATTCCACTTGAGGCCGCAAACTCAGGGTCCCTCTCACATACCTAGAGCTGAGAGAAGCCTCCTCTTGAGGTGCTTGTGGTTAGGTGGTATTCCTCTGGAGTCGAAGCCAGGGACTAACTTCTCATCTCGAGTTGATTTTTGGTCCACGGAGCTCTTTCGTGTTGCTACAGTGACCTCAGGATCCCTCTAACCTTGAAACAGTGTTCTTGGGGTTTCTCTGGAGTGCCATCAAGGAAATCAAGGCTCCTTTCATGTGTGATGTGCAACACGGAATTGCTCTGCACGCAGTTCAGGGGAATCGGGCCTCATCTCGTGGCGAGGGGGAAGTCTCATGGTTTTTCTCGAGTTGCGGCGGGAACCTGGGGTAGATTCTCGAGTTACGACGGGGATGGCCCTTCCACCCACGTGTTAGTTCAGCGACATCAGGACTCCTGCCTAGTTGCGAGGGACAACTCGGAATTCTGCTCGAGGCTTGGCAGGGCAATTGGGACGCCTCTCCAGCTGAGGCGGGAGACCCAGGGTCCCTTTCCACGTGCCACAGGAATCCTGGGACTCCTATCAAGTATCACGAGGAGTCAGGCATCGTCTCCTTTGGAGGCACTGATCTCCGCATACCTCTGGAGTTGTCAAAGGATGTGAGGCCTCCGGTCGCGATGAGGTTGGGAACTAGGTCTTTCTCTGTGGTCTCCACAGGGGATTCAGACATCCTTTCGTCTTGGGAGATGCAATACGAGCCTGCATTCAAGTCACTGCAGGGATATCCGGCCTTATTTCGCGTCAGGGCATCGCGGTGTCCATTCCACTTGAGGCCGCAAACACAGCGTCCCTCTCACATAGCTAGAGCAGAGAGAAGCCGCGTCTTGAGGTGCTTGTGGTAAGGTGGTATTCCTCTGGAGTCGAAGCCAGGGACTAACCTCTCATCTCAAGTTGATTTTTGGTCCACGGAGCTCTTTGGTGTTGCTACAGTGACCTCAGGATCCCTCTAGCCTTGAAACAGTGTTCTTGGGGTTTCTCTGGAGTGCCATCATGGAAATCAAGGCTCCTTTCATGTGTGATGTTCAACACGGAACTGCTCTGCACGCAGTGCAGGGGAATCGGGCCTTATCTCGCGGCGAGGGGAAAGTCTCATGGTTTTTCTCGAGTTGCGGCAGGAACCTGGTGTATATTCTCGAGTTACGACGGGGATGGCCCTTCCACCCACGTGTTTGTTCAGCGACGTCAGGACTCCTGCCTAGTTTCGAGGGACAACTCGGGATTCTCCTCGAGGCTTGGCAGGGCAATTGGGACGCCTCTCCAGCTGAGGCGGGAGACCAAGGGTCCCTTTCCACGTGCCACAGGAATCCTGGGACTCCTATCAAGTTTCACGAGGAGTCAGGCATCGTCTCCTTTGGAGGCACTGATCTCCGCGTACCTCTGGAGTTTTCACAGGATGTGAGGCCTCCGGTCGCCATGAGGTGGGGAACTAGGTCTTTCTCTGTGGTCTCCACAGGGGATTCAGACATCCTTTCATCTTGGGAGATGCAAGACGAGCCTGCATTCAAGTCACTGCAGGAATATCCGGCCTTATTTCGCGTCAGGGCATCGCAGTGTCCATTCCACTTGAGGCCGCAAAATCAGGGTCCCTCTCACATACCTAGAGCTGAGAGAAGCTTCCTCTTGAGGTGCTTGTGGTAAGGTGGTATTCCTCTGGAGTCGAAGCCAGGGACTAACCTCTCATCTCGAGTTGATTTTTGGTCCACGGAGCTCTTTCGTGTTGCTACAGTGACCTCAGGATCCCTCTAGCCTTGAAACAGTGTTCTTGGGGTTTCTCTGGAGTGCCATCAAGGAAATCAAGGCTCCTTTCTTGTGTGATGTGCAACAGGGAATTGCTCTGCACGCAGTGCAGGGGAATCGGGCCTCATCTCGCGGTGAGGGGGAAGTATCATGGTTTCTCTCGAGTTGCGGCGGGAACCTGGGGTATATTCTCGAGTTACGATGGGGATGGCCCTTCCACCCACGTGTTTGTTAAGCGACGTCAGGACTCCTGCCTAGTTGCAAGGGACAACTCGGGATTCTCCTCGAGGCTTGGCAGGGCAATTGGGACACCTCTCCAGCTGAGGCGGGATACCAAGAGTCCCTTTCCACGTGCCACAGGAATCCTGGGACTCCTATCAAGTTTCACGAGGAGTCAGGCATCGTCTCCTTTGGAGGCACTGATCTCCGTGTACCTCTGGAGTTGTCAAAGAATGTGAGGCCTCCGGTCGTGATGAAGTTGGGAACTAGGTCTTTCTCTGTGGTCTCCACAGGGGATTCAGACATCCTTTCGTCTTGGGAGATGCAAGACGAGCCTGCATTCAAGTCACTGCAGGGAAATCCGGCCTTATTTGGCGTCAGGGCATCGCAGTGTCCATTCCACTTGAGGCCGCAAAATCAGGGTCCCTCTCACATACCTAGAGCTGAGAGAAGCCTCCTCTTGAGGTGCTTGTGGTAAGGTGGTATTCCTCTGGAGTCGAAGCCAGGGACTAACCTCTCATCTCGAGTTGATTTTTGGTCCACGGAGCTCTTTCGTGTTGCTACAGTGACCTCAGGATCCCTCCAGCCTTGAAACAGTGCTCTTGGGGTTTCTCTGGAGTGCCATCAAGGAAATCAAGGTTCCTTTCATGTGTGATGTGCAACACGGAATTGCTCTGCACGCAGTGCAGGGGAATCGGGCCTCATCTCGCGGCGAGGGGGAAGTATCATGGTTTCTCTCAAGTTGCGGCGGGAACCTGGGGTATATTCTCGAGTTACGACGGGGATGGCCCTTCCACCCATGTGTTTGTTCAGCGATGTCAGGACTCCTGCCTAGTTACGAGGGACAACTCGGGATTCTCCTCGAGGCTTGGCAGGGCAATTGGGACGCCTCTCCAGCTGAGCCGGGAGAGCAAGTGTCCCTTTCCATGTGCCACAGGAGTCTTGGAACTCCTATCAAGTTTCACGAGGAGTCAGGCATCGTCTCCTTTGGAGGCACTGATCTCCGCGTACCTCTGGAGTTTTCAAAGGATGTGAGGCCTCCTGTCGCGATGAGGTGGGGAACTAGGTCTTTCTCTGTGGTCTCCACAGGGGATTCAGACATCCTTTCGTCTTGGGAGATGCAAGACGAGCCTGCATTCAAGTCACTGCAGGGATATCCGGCCTTATTTCGAGTCAGGGCATCGCGGTGTCCATTACACTTGAGGCAGCAAACTCAGGGTCTCTCTCACATAGCTAGAGCTGAGAGAAGCCTCCTCTTGAGGTGCTTGTGGTAAGGTGGTATTCCTCTGGAGTCGAAGCCAGGGACTACCCTCTCATCTCGAGTTGATTTTTGGTCCACGGAGCTCTTTCGTGTTGCTACAGTGACCTCAGGATCCCTCTAGCCTTGAAACAGTGTTCTTGGGGTTTCTCTGGAGTGCCATCAAGGAAATCAAGGCTCCTTTCATGTGTGATGTGCAACACGGAATTGCTCTGCACGCAGTGCAGGGGAATCGGGCCTCATTTTGCGGCGAGCGGGAAGTCTCATGGTTTTTCTCGAGTTGCGGCGGGAAACTGGGGTATATTCTCGAGTTACGACGGGGATGGCCCTTCCACCCACGTGTTTGTTCAGCCACGACAGGACGCCTGCCTAGTTGTGAGGGACAACTCGGGATTCTCCTCGAGGCTTGGCAGGGCAATTGGGACGCCTCTCCAGCTGAGGCGGGAGACCAAGGGTCCCTTTCCACGTGTCACAGGAATCCTGGGACTCCTATCAAGTTTCACGAGGAGTCAGGCATCGTCTCCTTTGGAGGCACTGATCTCCGTGTACCTCTGGAGTTTTCAAAGGATGTGAGGCCTCCGGTCGCCATGAGGTGGGGAACTAGGTCTTTCTCTGTGTTCTCCACAGGTGATTCAGACATCCTTTCGTCTTGGGAGATGCAAGACGAGCCTGCATTCAAGTCACTGCAGGGATATCCGGCCTTATTTTGAGTCAGGGCATCGCGGTGTCCATTCCACTTGAGGCCGCAAACTCAGGGTCCCTCTCACATACCTAGAGCTGAGAGAAGCCTCCTCTTGAGGTGCTTGTGGTAAGGTGGTATTCCTCTGGAGTCGAACCCAGGTACTAACCTCTCATCTCGAGTTGATTTTTGGTCCACGGAGCACTTTCGTGTTGCTACAGTGACCTCAGGATCCCTCTAGCCTTGAAACAGTGTTCTTGGGGTTTCTCTGGAGTGCCATCAAGGAAATCAAGGCTCCTTTCATGTTTGATGTGCAACACGGAATTGCTCTGCACGCAGTCCAGGGGAATCGGGCCTCATCTCGCGGCGAGGGGGAAGTCTCATGGTTTTTTTCGAGTTGTGGCGGGAACCTGGGGTATATTCTCGAGTTACGACGGGGATGGCCCTTCCACCCACGTGTTTGTTCAGCTTCGTCAGGACTCCTGCCTAGTTGCGAGGGACAACTCGGGATTCTCCTCGAGGCTTGGCAGGGCAATTGTGACCCCTCTCCAGCTGAGGCGGGAGGCCAATTGTCCCTTTCTACGTGCCACAGGAATCCTGGGACTCCTATCAAGTTTCACGAGGAGTCAGGCATCGTCTCCTTTGGAGGCACTGATCTCCGCGTACCTCTGGAGTTTTCAAAGGATGTAAGGCCTCCGGTCGCAATGAGGTGGGGAACTAGGTCTTTCTCTCTGGTCTCCACAGGGGATTCAGACATCCTTTCATCTTGGGAGATGCAAGACGAGCCTGCATTCAAGTCACTGCAGGGATATCCGGCCTTATTTCGAGTCAGGGCATCGCGGTGTCCATTCCACTTAAGGCCGCAAGCTCAGGGTCCCTCTCACATACTTAGAGCTGAGAGAAGCCTCCTCTTGAGGTGCTTGTGGTAAGGTGGTGTTCCTCTGGAGTCGAAGCCAAGGACTAACCTGTCATCTCGAGTTGATTTTTGGTCCACGGAGCTCTTTCGTGTTGCTACAGTGACCTCAGGATCCCTCTAGCCTTGAAACAGTGTTCTTGGGGTTTCTCTGGAGTGCCATCAAGGAAATCAAGGCTCCTTTCATGTGTGATGTGCAACACGGAATTTCTCTGCACGCAGTGCAGGGGAATCGGGCCTCATCTCGCGGCGAGGGGGAAGTCTCATGGTTTTTCGCGAGTTGCGGCGGGAAATTGGGGTGTATTCTCGAGTTACGACGGGGATGGCCCTTCCACCCACGTGTTTGTTCAGCGACGTCAGGACTCCTGCCTAGTTGCGAGGGACAACTCGGGATTCTCCTCGAGGCTTGGCAGGGCAATTGGGACGCCTCTCCAGCTGAGGCGGGAGACCAAGGGTCCCTTTCCACGTGCCACAGGAATCCTGGGACTCCTAAGAAGTTTCACGAGGAGTCAGGCATCGTCTCCTTTGGAGGCACTGATCTCCGCGTACCTCTGGAGTTTTCAAAGGATGTGAGGCCTCCGGTCGCGATGAGGTGGGGAACTAGGTCTTTCTCTGTGGTCTACACAGGGGATTCAGACATCCTTTCGTCTTTGGAGATACAAGACGAGCCTGCATTCAAGTCACTGCAGGGATATCCGGCCTTATTTCGAGTCAGGGCATCGCAGTGTCCATTCCACTTGAGGCCGCAAACTCAGGGTCCCTCTCACATACTTAGAGATGAGAGAAGCCTCCTCTTGAGGTGCTTGTGGTAAGGTGGTATTCCTCTGGAGTCAAAGCCAGGGGCTAACCTCTCATCTCGAGTTGATTTTTGGTCCACGGAGCTCTTTCGTGTTGCTACAGTGACCTCAGGATCCCTCTAGCCTTGAAACAGTGTTCTTGGGGTTTCTCTGTAGTGCCATCAAGGAAATCAAAGCTCCTTTCATGTGTGATGTGCAACACGGATTTGCTCTGCACGCAGTGCAGGGGAATCGGGCCTCATCTCGCGGCGAGGGGGAAGTCTCATGGTTTCTCTCGAGTTGCGGCGGGAACCTGGGGTATATTCTCGAGTTACGACGGGGATGGCCCTTCCACCCACGTGTTTGTTCAGCGACGTCAGGACTCCTGCCTAGTTACGAGGGACAACTCGGGATTCTCCTCGAGGCTTGGCAGGGCAATTGGGACGCCTCTCCAGCTAAGGCGGGAGACCAAGGATCCCTTTCCACGTGCCACAGGAATCCTGGGACTCCTATCAAGTTTCACGAGGAGTCAGGCATCGTCTCCTTTGGAGGCACTGATCTCCGCGTACCTCTGGAGTTTTCAAAGGATGTGAGGCCTCCGGTCGCGATGAGGTGGGGAACTAGGTCTTTCTCTGTGGTCTCCACACGGGATTCAGAAATCATTTCCTCTTGGGAGATGCAAGACGAGCCTGCATTCAAGTCACTGCAGGGATATTCAGCCTTATTTCGCGTCAGGGCATCGCGGTGTCCATTCCACTTGAGGCCGCAAACTCAGGGTCCCTCTCACATACCTAGAGCTGAGAGAAGCCTCCTCTTGAGGTGCTTGTGGTAAGGTGGTATTCCTCTGCAGTCGAAGCCAGGGACTAACCTCTCATCTCGAGTTGATTTTTGGTCCACGGAGCTCTTTCGTGTTGCTACAGTGACCTCAGGATCCCTCAGGCCTTCAAACAGTGTTCTTGGGGTTTCTCTGGACTGCCATCAAGGAAATCAAGGCTCCTTTCATGTGTGATGTGCAACACGGAATTGCTCTGCACGCAGTGCAGGGGAATGGGGCCTCATCTCGCGGCGAGGGGGAAGTCTCAGGATTTTTCTCGAGATGCGGCGGGAACCTGGTGTATATTCTCGAGTTATGACGGGAATGGCCCTTCCACCCACGTGTTTGTTCAGCGACGTCAGGACTCCTGCCTAGTTGCGAGGGACAACTCGGGATTCTCCTCGAGGCTTGCCAGGGCAATTAGGACGCCTCCCCAGCTGAGGCGGGAGACCAAGGGTCCCTTTCCACGTGCCACAGGAATCCTGGGACTCCTATCAAGTTTCACAAGGAGTCAGGCATTGTCTCCTTTGGAGGCACTGATCTCCCTGGAACTCTGGGGTTTTCTAAGGATGTGAGGCCTCCGGTCGCAATGAGATGGGGAACTAGGTCTTTCTCTGTGGTCTACACAGGGGATTCAGACATCCTTTCGTCTTGGGAGATGCAAGACGAACCTGCATTCAAGTCACTGCAGGGATATCCGGCCTTATTTCGAGTCAGGGCATCGCGGTGTCCATTCCACTTGAGGCCGCAAACTCAGGGTCCCTCTCACATAGCTAGAGCTGAGAGAAGCCTCTTCTTGAGGTACTTGTGGTAAGGTGGTATTCCTCTGGATTCGAAGCCAGGGACTAATCTCTCATCTCGAGTTGATTTTTGGTCCACGGAGCTCTTTCGTGTTGCTACAGTGACCTCAGGATCCCTCTAGCCTTGAAACAGTGTTCTTGGGGTTTCTCTGGGGTGCCATTATGGAAATCAAGGCTCCTTTCATGTGTGATGTGCAACACGGAATTGCTCTGCACGCAGTCCAGGGAAATTGGGCCTCATTTCGCAGCGAGGGGGAAGTCTCATGGTTTTTCGCGAGTTGCGCCGGGAACCTGGGGTATATTCTCGAGTTACGACGGGGATGGCCCTTCCACACACGTGTTTGTTCAGCGACGTCAGGGCTCCTGCCCATTTGCGAGGGACAACTCGGGATTCTCCTCGAGGCTTGGCAGGACAATTGGGACTCCTCTCCAGCTGAGGCGGGAGACCAAGGGTCCCTTTCCACGTGCCACAGGAATCCTGGGACTCCTATCAAGTTTCACGAGGAGTCAGGCATCGTCTCCTTTGGAGGCACTGATCTCCGTGTACCTCTGGAGTTTTCAAAGGATGTGAGGCCTCCGGTTGCGATGAGGTGGGGAACTAGGTCTTTCTCTGTGGTATCCACAGGGGATTCAGACATCCTTTCGTCTTGGGAGATGAAAGACGAGCCTGCATTCAAGTCACTGCAGGGATATCCGGCCTTATTTCGAGTCAGGGCATCGCGGTGTCCATTCCACTTGAGGCCGCAAACTCAGGGTCCCTCTCACATACCTAGAGCTGAGAGAAGCCTCCTCTTGAGGTGCTTGTGGTAAGGTGGTATTCCTCTGGAGTCGAAGCCAGGGACTTACCTCTCATCTCGAGTTGATTTTTGGTCCACGGAGCTCTTTCGTGTTGCTACAGTGACCTCAGGATCCCTGTAGCCTTTAAACAGTGTTCTTGGTGTTTCTCTGGAGTGCCATCAAGGAAATCAAGGCTCCTATCATGAGTGATGTGCCACATGGAATTGCTCTGCATGCAGTGCAGGGGAATCGGGCCTCATCTCGTGGCGAGGGGGAAGTCTCATGGTTTTTCTCGAGTTGTGGCGGGAACCTGGGGTATATTTCCGAGTTACGTGGGGATGGCCCTTCCACACACGTGTTTGTTCAGCGACGTCAGGACTCCTGCCTAGTTGCGAGGGACAACTCGGGATTCTCCTCGAGGCTTGGCAGGGCAATTGGGACGCCTCTCCAGCTGAGGCGGGAGACCAAGGGTCCCTTTCCACGTGCCACAGGAATCCAGGGACTCCTATCAAGTTTCACGAGGAGTCAGGCATCGTCTCCTTTGGAGGCACTGATCTCCGCGTACCTCTGGAATTTTCAAAGGAAGTGAGGACTCCGGTCACGATGAGGTGGGGAACTAGGTCTTTCTCTGTGGTCTCCACAGGGGATTCAGACATCATTTCGTCTTCGGAGATGCAAGACGAGCCTGCATTCAAGTCACTGCAGGGATATCCGGCCTTATTTCGAGTCAGGGCATCGCGGTGTCCATTCCACTTGTGGCCGCAAACTCAGGGTCCTTCTCACATACCTATAGCTGAGAGAAGCCTCCTCTTGAGGTGCTTGTGGTAAGGTGGTATTCCTCTGCAGTCGAAGCCAGGGACTAACCTCTCATCTCGAGTTGATTTTTGGTCCACGGAGCTCATTCCTGTTGCTACAGTGACCTCAGGATCCCTCTAGCCTTGAAACAGTGTTCTTGGGGTTTCTCTGGAGTGCCATTAAGGAAATCAAGGCTCCTTTCATGTGTGATGTGCAACACGGAATTACTCTACACGCAGTGCAGGGGAATCGGGCCTCATCTCGCCACGAGGGGGAAGTCTCATGGTTTATCTCGAGTTGCGGCGGGAACCTGGGGTATATTCTCGAGTTACGACGGGGATGGCCCTTCCACCCACGTGTTTGTTCAGCGATGTCAGGACTCCTGCCTAGTTGCGAGGGACAACTCGGGATTCTCCTCGAGGCTTGGCAGGGCAATTGGGACGCCTCTCTAGCTGAGGCGGGAGACCAAGGGTCCCTTTCCACGTGCCACAGGAATCCTGGGACTCCTATCAAGTTTCACGAGGAGTCAGGCATCGTCTCCTTTGGAGGCACTGATCTCCGTGGACCTCTGGAGTTTTCAAAGGATGTGAGGCCTCCGGTCGCGATGAGGTGGGGAACTAGGTCTTTCTCTGTGGTCTCCACACGGGATTCAGACATCATTTCCTCTTGGGAGATGCAAGACGAGCCTGCATTCAAGTCACTGCAGGGATATTCGGCCTTATTTCGAGTCAGGGCATCGCGGTGTCCATTCCACTTGAGGCCGCAAACTCATGGTCCCTCTCACATACCTAGAGCTGAGAGAAGCCTCCTCTTGAGGTGCTTGTGGTAAGGTGGTATTCCTCTGACGTCGAAGCGAGGGACTAACCTCTCATCTCGAGTTGATTTTTGGTCCACGGAGCTCTTTCGTGTTGCTACAGAGACCTCAGGATCCCTCTAGCCTTGAAACAGTGTTCTTGGGGTTTCTCTGGAGTGCCATCAAGGAAATCAAGGCTCCTTTCATGTGTGATGTGCAACACGGAATTACTCTGCACGCAGTGCAGGGGAATCGGGCCTCATCTCGCCACGAGGGGGAAGTCTCATGGTTTTTCTCGAGTTGGGTCGGGAACCTGGGGTATATTCTCGAGTTACGTGGGGATGGCCCTTCCACACACGTGTTTGTTCAGCGACGTCAGGACTCCTGCCTAGTTGCGAGGGACAACTCGGGGTACTCCTCGAGGCTTGGCAGGGCAATTGGGACGCCTCTCCAGCTGAGGCGGGAGACCAAGGGTCCCTTTCCACGTGTCACAGGAATCCTGGGACTCCTATCAAGTTTCACGAGGAGTCAGGCATCGTCTCCTTTGGAGGCACTGATCTCCGTGTACCTCTGGAGTTTTCAAAGGATGTGAGGCCTCCGGTTGCGATGAGGTGGGGAACTAGGTCTTTCTCTGTGGTCCCCACAGGGGATTCAAACATCCTTTCATCTTGCGAGATGAAAGACAAGCCTGCATTCAAGTCACTGCAGGGATATCCGGCCTTATTTCGCGTCAGGGCATCGCGGTGTACATTCCACTTGAGGCCGCAAACTCAGGGTCCCTCTCACATAGCTAGAGCTGAGAGAAGCCTCCTCTTGAGGTGCTTGTGGTAAGGTGGTATTCCTCTGGAGTCGAAGTCAGGGACTAACCTCTCATCTCGAGTTGATTTTTGGTCCACGGAGCTCTTTCGTGTTGCTACAGTGACCTCAGGATCCCTCTAGCCTTGAAACAGTGTTCTTGGGGTTTCTCTGGAGTGCCATCAAGGAAATCAAGGCCCCTTTCATGTTTGATGTGCAACACGGAATTGCTCTGCATGCAGTGCAGGGGAATCGGGCCCCATCTCACGGCGAGGGGGAAATCTCATGGTTTTACTCGAGTTGCGGTGAGAACCTGGGGTATATTCTCGAGTTACGACGGGGATGGCCCTTCCACCCACGTGTTTGTTCAGCGACGTCAGGACTCCTGCCTAGTTACGAGGGACAACTCGGGATTCTCCTCGAGGCTTGGCAGGGCAATTGGGACGCCTCTCCAGCTAAGGCGGGAGACCAAGGATCCCTTTCCACGTGCCACAGGAATCCTGGGACTCCTATCAAGTTTCACGAGGAGTCAGGCATCGTCTCCTTTGGAGGCACTGATCTCCGCGTACCTCTGGAGTTTTCAAAGGATGTGAGGCCTCCGGTCGCGATGAGGTGGGGAACTAGGTCTTTCTCTGTGGTCTCCACACGGGATTCAGAAATCATTTCCTCTTGGGAGATGCAAGACGAGCCTGCATTCAAGTCACTGCAGGGATATTCAGCCTTATTTCGCGTCAGGGCATCGCGGTGTCCATTCCACTTGAGGCCGCAAACTCAGGGTCCCTCTCACATACCTAGAGCTGAGAGAAGCCTCCTCTTGAGGTGCTTGTGGTAAGGTGGTATTCCTCTGCAGTCGAAGCCAGGGACTAACCTCTCATCTCGAGTTGATTTTTGGTCCACGGAGCTCTTTCGTGTTGCTACAGTGACCTCAGGATCCCTCAGGCCTTCAAACAGTGTTCTTGGGGTTTCTCTGGACTGCCATCAAGGAAATCAAGGCTCCTTTCATGTGTGATGTGCAACACGGAATTGCTCTGCACGCAGTGCAGGGGAATCGGGCCTCATCTCGCGGCGAGGGGGAAGTCTCAGGATTTTTCTCGAGATGCGGCGGGAACCTGGTGTATATTCTCGAGTTATGACGGGAATGGCCCTTCCACCCACGTGTTTGTTCAGCGACGTCAGGACTCCTGCCTAGTTGCGAGGGACAACTCGGGATTCTCCTCGAGGCTTGCCAGGGCAATTAGGACGCCTCCCCAGCTGAGGCGGGAGACCAAGGGTCCCTTTCCACGTGCCACAGGAATCCTGGGACTCCTATCAAGTTTCACAAGGAGTCAGGCATTGTCTCCTTTGGAGGCACTGATCTCCCTGGAACTCTGGGGTTTTCTAAGGATGTGAGGCCTCCGGTCGCAATGAGATGGGGAACTAGGTCTTTCTCTGTGGTCTACACAGGGGATTCAGACATCCTTTCGTCTTGGGAGATGCAAGACGAACCTGCATTCAAGTCACTGCAGGGATATCCGGCCTTATTTCGAGTCAGGGCATCGCGGTGTCCATTCCACTTGAGGCCGCAAACTCAGGGTCCCTCTCACATAGCTAGAGCTGAGAGAAGCCTCTTCTTGAGGTACTTGTGGTAAGGTGGTATTCCTCTGGATTCGAAGCCAGGGACTAATCTCTCATCTCGAGTTGATTTTTGGTCCACGGAGCTCTTTCGTGTTGCTACAGTGACCTCAGGATCCCTCTAGCCTTGAAACAGTGTTCTTGGGGTTTCTCTGGGGTGCCATTATGGAAATCAAGGCTCCTTTCATGTGTGATGTGCAACACGGAATTGCTCTGCACGCAGTCCAGGGAAATTGGGCCTCATTTCGCAGCGAGGGGGAAGTCTCATGGTTTTTCGCGAGTTGCGCCGGGAACCTGGGGTATATTCTCGAGTTACGACGGGGATGGCCCTTCCACACACGTGTTTGTTCAGCGACGTCAGGGCTCCTGCCCATTTGCGAGGGACAACTCGGGATTCTCCTCGAGGCTTGGCAGGACAATTGGGACTCCTCTCCAGCTGAGGCGGGAGACCAAGGGTCCCTTTCCACGTGCCACAGGAATCCTGGGACTCCTATCAAGTTTCACGAGGAGTCAGGCATCGTCTCCTTTGGAGGCACTGATCTCCGTGTACCTCTGGAGTTTTCAAAGGATGTGAGGCCTCCGGTTGCGATGAGGTGGGGAACTAGGTCTTTCTCTGTGGTATCCACAGGGGATTCAGACATCCTTTCGTCTTGGGAGATGAAAGACGAGCCTGCATTCAAGTCACTGCAGGGATATCCGGCCTTATTTCGAGTCAGGGCATCGCGGTGTCCATTCCACTTGAGGCCGCAAACTCAGGGTCCCTCTCACATACCTAGAGCTGAGAGAAGCCTCCTCTTGAGGTGCTTGTGGTAAGGTGGTATTCCTCTGGAGTCGAAGCCAGGGACTTACCTCTCATCTCGAGTTGATTTTTGGTCCACGGAGCTCTTTCGTGTTGCTACAGTGACCTCAGGATCCCTGTAGCCTTTAAACAGTGTTCTTGGTGTTTCTCTGGAGTGCCATCAAGGAAATCAAGGCTCCTATCATGAGTGATGTGCCACATGGAATTGCTCTGCATGCAGTGCAGGGGAATCGGGCCTCATCTCGTGGCGAGGGGGAAGTCTCATGGTTTTTCTCGAGTTGCGGCGGGAACCTGGGGTATATTTCCGAGTTACGTGGGGATGGCCCTTCCACACACGTGTTTGTTCAGCGACGTCAGGACTCCTGCCTAGTTGCGAGGGACAACTCGGGATTCTCCTCGAGGCTTGGCAGGGCAATTGGGACGCCTCTCCAGCTGAGGCGGGAGACCAAGGGTCCCTTTCCACGTGCCACAGGAATCCAGGGACTCCTATCAAGTTTCACGAGGAGTCAGGCATCGTCTCCTTTGGAGGCACTGATCTCCGCGTACCTCTGGAATTTTCAAAGGAAGTGAGGACTCCGGTCACGATGAGGTGGGGAACTAGGTCTTTCTCTGTGGTCTCCACAGGGGATTCAGACATCATTTCGTCTTCGGAGATGCAAGACGAGCCTGCATTCAAGTCACTGCAGGGATATCCGGCCTTATTTCGAGTCAGGGCATCGCGGTGTCCATTCCACTTGTGGCCGCAAACTCAGGGTCCTTCTCACATACCTATAGCTGAGAGAAGCCTCCTCTTGAGGTGCTTGTGGTAAGGTGGTATTCCTCTGCAGTCGAAGCCAGGGACTAACCTCTCATCTCGAGTTGATTTTTGGTCCACGGAGCTCATTCCTGTTGCTACAGTGACCTCAGGATCCCTCTAGCCTTGAAACAGTGTTCTTGGGGTTTCTCTGGAGTGCCATTAAGGAAATCAAGGCTCCTTTCATGTGTGATGTGCAACACGGAATTACTCTACACGCAGTGCAGGGGAATCGGGCCTCATCTCGCCACGAGGGGGAAGTCTCATGGTTTATCTCGAGTTGCGGCGGGAACCTGGGGTATATTCTCGAGTTACGACGGGGATGGCCCTTCCACCCACGTGTTTGTTCAGCGATGTCAGGACTCCTGCCTAGTTGCGAGGGACAACTCGGGATTCTCCTCGAGGCTTGGCAGGGCAATTGGGACGCCTCTCTAGCTGAGGCGGGAGACCAAGGGTCCCTTTCCACGTGCCACAGGAATCCTGGGACTCCTATCAAGTTTCACGAGGAGTCAGGCATCGTCTCCTTTGGAGGCACTGATCTCCGCGTACCTCTGGAGTTTTCAAAGGATGTGAGGCCTCCGGTCGCGATGAGGTGGGGAACTAGGTCTTTCTCTGTGGTCTCCACACGGGATTCAGAAATCATTTCCTCTTGGGAGATGCAAGACGAGCCTGCATTCAAGTCACTGCAGGGATATTCAGCCTTATTTCGCGTCAGGGCATCGCGGTGTCCATTCCACTTGAGGCCGCAAACTCAGGGTCCCTCTCACATACCTAGAGCTGAGAGAAGCCTCCTCTTGAGGTGCTTGTGGTAAGGTGGTATTCCTCTGCAGTCGAAGCCAGGGACTAACCTCTCATCTCGAGTTGATTTTTGGTCCACGGAGCTCTTTCGTGTTGCTACAGTGACCTCAGGATCCCTCAGGCCTTCAAACAGTGTTCTTGGGGTTTCTCTGGACTGCCATCAAGGAAATCAAGGCTCCTTTCATGTGTGATGTGCAACACGGAATTGCTCTGCACGCAGTGCAGGGGAATCGGGCCTCATCTCGCGGCGAGGGGGAAGTCTCAGGATTTTTCTCGAGATGCGGCGGGAACCTGGTGTATATTCTCGAGTTATGACGGGAATGGCCCTTCCACCCACGTGTTTGTTCAGCGACGTCAGGACTCCTGCCTAGTTGCGAGGGACAACTCGGGATTCTCCTCGAGGCTTGCCAGGGCAATTAGGACGCCTCCCCAGCTGAGGCGGGAGACCAAGGGTCCCTTTCCACGTGCCACAGGAATCCTGGGACTCCTATCAAGTTTCACAAGGAGTCAGGCATTGTCTCCTTTGGAGGCACTGATCTCCCTGGAACTCTGGGGTTTTCTAAGGATGTGAGGCCTCCAGTCGCAATGAGATGGGGAACTAGGTCTTTCTCTGTGGTCTACACAGGGGATTCAGACATCCTTTCGTCTTGGGAGATGCAAGACGAACCTGCATTCAAGTCACTGCAGGGATATCCGGCCTTATTTCGAGTCAGGGCATCGCGGTGTCCATTCCACTTGAGGCCGCAAACTCAGGGTCCCTCTCACATAGCTAGAGCTGAGAGAAGCCTCTTCTTGAGGTACTTGTGGTAAGGTGGTATTCCTCTGGATTCGAAGCCAGGGACTAATCTCTCATCTCGAGTTGATTTTTGGTCCACGGAGCTCTTTCGTGTTGCTACAGTGACCTCAGGATCCCTCTAGCCTTGAAACAGTGTTCTTGGGGTTTCTCTGGGGTGCCATTATGGAAATCAAGGCTCCTTTCATGTGTGATGTGCAACACGGAATTGCTCTGCACGCAGTCCAGGGAAATTGGGCCTCATTTCGCAGCGAGGGGGAAGTCTCATGGTTTTTCGCGAGTTGCGCCGGGAACCTGGGGTATATTCTCGAGTTACGACGGGGATGGCCCTTCCACACACGTGTTTGTTCAGCGACGTCAGGGCTCCTGCCCATTTGCGAGGGACAACTCGGGATTCTCCTCGAGGCTTGGCAGGACAATTGGGACTCCTCTCCAGCTGAGGCGGGAGACCAAGGGTCCCTTTCCACGTGCCACAGGAATCCTGGGACTCCTATCAAGTTTCACGAGGAGTCAGGCATCGTCTCCTTTGGAGGCACTGATCTCCGTGTACCTCTGGAGTTTTCAAAGGATGTGAGGCCTCCGGTTGCGATGAGGTGGGGAACTAGGTCTTTCTCTGTGGTATCCACAGGGGATTCAGACATCCTTTCGTCTTGGGAGATGAAAGACGAGCCTGCATTCAAGTCACTGCAGGGATATCCGGCCTTATTTCGAGTCAGGGCATCGCGGTGTCCATTCCACTTGAGGCCGCAAACTCAGGGTCCCTCTCACATACCTAGAGCTGAGAGAAGCCTCCTCTTGAGGTGCTTGTGGTAAGGTGGTATTCCTCTGGAGTCGAAGCCAGGGACTTACCTCTCATCTCGAGTTGATTTTTGGTCCACGGAGCTCTTTCGTGTTGCTACAGTGACCTCAGGATCCCTGTAGCCTTTAAACAGTGTTCTTGGTGTTTCTCTGGAGTGCCATCAAGGAAATCAAGGCTCCTATCATGAGTGATGTGCCACATGGAATTGCTCTGCATGCAGTGCAGGGGAATCGGGCCTCATCTCGTGGCGAGGGGGAAGTCTCATGGTTTTTCTCGAGTTGTGGCGGGAACCTGGGGTATATTTCCGAGTTACGTGGGGATGGCCCTTCCACACACGTGTTTGTTCAGCGACGTCAGGACTCCTGCCTAGTTGCGAGGGACAACTCGGGATTCTCCTCGAGGCTTGGCAGGGCAATTGGGACGCCTCTCCAGCTGAGGCGGGAGACCAAGGGTCCCTTTCCACGTGCCACAGGAATCCAGGGACTCCTATCAAGTTTCACGAGGAGTCAGGCATCGTCTCCTTTGGAGGCACTGATCTCCGCGTACCTCTGGAATTTTCAAAGGAAGTGAGGACTCCGGTCACGATGAGGTGGGGAACTAGGTCTTTCTCTGTGGTCTCCACAGGGGATTCAGACATCATTTCGTCTTCGGAGATGCAAGACGAGCCTGCATTCAAGTCACTGCAGGGATATCCGGCCTTATTTCGAGTCAGGGCATCGCGGTGTCCATTCCACTTGTGGCCGCAAACTCAGGGTCCTTCTCACATACCTATAGCTGAGAGAAGCCTCCTCTTGAGGTGCTTGTGGTAAGGTGGTATTCCTCTGCAGTCGAAGCCAGGGACTAACCTCTCATCTCGAGTTGATTTTTGGTCCACGGAGCTCATTCCTGTTGCTACAGTGACCTCAGGATCCCTCTAGCCTTGAAACAGTGTTCTTGGGGTTTCTCTGGAGTGCCATTAAGGAAATCAAGGCTCCTTTCATGTGTGATGTGCAACACGGAATTACTCTACACGCAGTGCAGGGGAATCGGGCCTCATCTCGCCACGAGGGGGAAGTCTCATGGTTTATCTCGAGTTGCGGCGGGAACCTGGGGTATATTCTCGAGTTACGACGGGGATGGCCCTTCCACCCACGTGTTTGTTCAGCGATGTCAGGACTCCTGCCTAGTTGCGAGGGACAACTCGGGATTCTCCTCGAGGCTTGGCAGGGCAATTGGGACGCCTCTCTAGCTGAGGCGGGAGACCAAGGGTCCCTTTCCACGTGCCACAGGAATCCTGGGACTCCTATCAAGTTTCACGAGGAGTCAGGCATCGTCTCCTTTGGAGGCACTGATCTCCGTGGACCTCTGGAGTTTTCAAAGGATGTGAGGCCTCCGGTCGCGATGAGGTGGGGAACTAGGTCTTTCTCTGTGGTCTCCACACGGGATTCAGACATCATTTCCTCTTGGGAGATGCAAGACGAGCCTGCATTCAAGTCACTGCAGGGATATTCGGCCTTATTTCGAGTCAGGGCATCGCGGTGTCCATTCCACTTGAGGCCGCAAACTCATGGTCCCTCTCACATACCTAGAGCTGAGAGAAGCCTCCTCTTGAGGTGCTTGTGGTAAGGTGGTATTCCTCTGACGTCGAAGCGAGGGACTAACCTCTCATCTCGAGTTGATTTTTGGTCCACGGAGCTCTTTCGTGTTGCTACAGAGACCTCAGGATCCCTCTAGCCTTGAAACAGTGTTCTTGGGGTTTCTCTGGAGTGCCATCAAGGAAATCAAGGCTCCTTTCATGTGTGATGTGCAACACGGAATTACTCTGCACGCAGTGCAGGGGAATCGGGCCTCATCTCGCCACGAGGGGGAAGTCTCATGGTTTTTCTCGAGTTGGGTCGGGAACCTGGGGTATATTCTCGAGTTACGTGGGGATGGCCCTTCCACACACGTGTTTGTTCAGCGACGTCAGGACTCCTGCCTAGTTGCGAGGGACAACTCGGGGTACTCCTCGAGGCTTGGCAGGGCAATTGGGACGCCTCTCCAGCTGAGGCGGGAGACCAAGGGTCCCTTTCCACGTGTCACAGGAATCCTGGGACTCCTATCAAGTTTCACGAGGAGTCAGGCATCGTCTCCTTTGGAGGCACTGATCTCCGCGTACCTCTGGAGTTTTCAAAGGATGTGAGGCCTCCTGTCGCGATGAGGTGGGGAACTAGGTCTTTCTCTGTGGTCCCCACAGGGGATTCAAACATCCTTTCATCTTGCGAGATGAAAGACAAGCCTGCATTCAAGTCACTGCAGGGATATCCGGCCTTATTTCGCGTCAGGGCATCGCGGTGTACATTCCACTTGAGGCCGCAAACTCAGGGTCCCTCTCACATAGCTAGAGCTGAGAGAAGCCTCCTCTTGAGGTGCTTGTGGTAAGGTGGTATTCCTCTGGAGTCGAAGTCAGGGACTAACCTCTCATCTCGAGTTGATTTTTGGTCCACGGAGCTCTTTCGTGTTGCTACAGTGACCTCAGGATCCCTCTAGCCTTGAAACAGTGTTCTTGGGGTTTCTCTGGAGTGCCATCAAGGAAATCAAGGCCCCTTTCATGTTTGATGTGCAACACGGAATTGCTCTGCATGCAGTGCAGGGGAATCGGGCCCCATCTCACGGCGAGGGGGAAATCTCATGGTTTTACTCGAGTTGCGGTGAGAACCTGGGGTATATTCTCGAGTTACGACGGGGATGGCCCTTCCACCCACGTGTTCATTCAGCGACGTCAGGACTCCTGCCTAGTTGCGAGGGACAACTCGGGATTCTCTTCGAAGCTTGGCAGGGCAAATGGAACGCCTCTCCAGCTGAGGCGGGAGACCAAGGGTCCCTTTCCACATGCCACAGGAATCCTGGGACTCCTATCAAGTTTCACGAGGAGTCAGGCATCGTTTCCTTTGGAGGCACTGATCTCCGCGTACCTCTGGAGTTTTCAAAGGATGTGAGGCCTCCGGTCGCGATGAGGTGGGGAACTAGGTCTTTCTCTGTGGTCTCCACAGGGGATTCAGACATCCTTTCGTCTTCGGAGATGCAAGACGAGCCTGCATTCAAGTCACTGCAGGGATATCCGGCCTTATTTCGAGTCAGGGCATTGCAGTTTCCATTCCACTTGAGGCTGCAAACTCAGGGTCCCTCTCACATACCTAGAGCTGAGAGAAGCCTCCTCTTGAGGTGCTTGTGGTAAGGTGGTATTCCTCTGGAGTCGAAGCCAGGGACTTACCTCTCATCTCGAGTTGATTTTTGGTCCACGGAGCTCTTTCGTGTTGCTACAGTGACCTCAGGATCCCTCTAGCCTTGAAACAGTGTTCTTGGGGTTTCTCTGGAGTGCCATCAAGGAAATCAAGGCTCCTTTCATGTGTGATGTGCAACACGGAATTACTCTGCACGCAGTGCAGGGGAATCGGGCCTTATCTCGCGGCGAGGGGGAAGTCTCATGGTTTTTCTCAAGTTGCGGCAGGAACCTGGTGTATATTCTCGAGTTACGACGGGGATGGCCCTTCCACCCACGTGTTTGTTCAGCGACGTCAGGACTCCTGCCTAGTTTCGAGGGACAACTCGGGATTCTCCTCGAGGCTTGGCAGGGCAATTGGGACGCCTCTCCAGCTGAGGCGGGAGACCAAGGGTCCCTTTCCACGTGCCACAGGAATCCTGGGACTCCTATCAAGTTTCACGAGGAGTCAGGCATCGTCTCCTTTGGAGGCACTGATCTCCGCGTACCTCTGGAGTTTTCACAGGATGTGAGGCCTCCGGTCGCGATGAGGTGGGGAACTAGGTCTTTCTCTGTGGTCTCCACAGGGGATTCAGACATCCTTTCATCTTGGGAGATGCAAGACGAGCCTGCATTCAAGTCACTGCAGGAATATCCGGCCTTATTTCGCGTCAGGGCATCGCAGTGTCCATTCCACTTGAGGCCGCAAAATCAGGGTCCCTCTCACATACCTAGAGCTGAGAGAAGCTTCCTCTTGAGGTGCTTGTGGTAAGGTGGTATTCCTCTATAGTCGAAGCCAGGGACTAACCTCTCATCTCGAGTTGATTTTTGGGCCACGGAGCTCTTTCGTGTTGCTACAGTGACCTCAGGATCCCTCTAGCCTTGAAACAGTGTTCTTGGGGTTTCTCTGGAGTGCCATCAAGGAAATCAAGGCTCCTTTCTTGTGTGATGTGCAACAGGGAATTGCTCTGCACGCAGTGCAGGGGAATCGGGCCTCATCTCGCGGCGAGGGGGAAGTATCATGGTTTCTCTCAAGTTGCGGCGGGAACCTGGGGTATATTCTCGAGTTACGACGGGGATGGCCCTTCCACCCACGTGTTTGTTCAGCGATGTCAGGACTCCTGCCTAGTTACGAGGGACAACTCGGGATTCTGCTCGAGGCTTGGCAGGGCAATTGGGACGCCTCTCCAGCTGAGCCGGGAGAGCAAGTGTCCCTTTCCATGTGCCACAGGAGTCTTGGAACTCCTATCAAGTTTCACGAGGAGTCAGGCATCGTCTCCTTTGGAGGCACTGATCTCCGCGTACCTCTGGAGTTTTCAAAGGATGTGAGGCCTCCTGTCGCGATGAGGTGGGGAACTAGGTCTTTCTCTGTGGTCTCCACAGGGGATTCAGACATCCTTTCGTCTTGGGAGATGCAAGACGAGCCTGCATTCAAGTCACTGCAGGGATATCCGGCCTTATTTTGAGTCAGGGCATCGCGGTGTCCATTACACTTGAGGCCGCAAACTCAGGGTCTCTCTCACATAGCTAGAGCTGAGAGAAGCCTCCTCTTGAGGTGCTTGTGGTAAGGTGGTATTCCTCTGGAGTCGAAGCCAGGGACTACCCTCTCATCTCGAGTTGATTTTTGGTCCACGGAGCTCTTTCGTGTTGCTACAGTGACCTCAGGATCCCTCTAGCCTTGAAACAGTGTTCTTGGGGTTTCTCTGGAGTGCCATCAAGGAAATCAAGGCTCCTTTCATGTGTGATGTGCAACACGGAATTGCTCTGCACGCAGTGCAGGGGAATCGGGCCTCATTTTGCGGCGAGCGGGAAGTCTCATGGTTTTTCTCGAGTTGCGGCGGGAACCTGGGGTATATTCTCGAGTTACGACGGGGATGGCCCTTCCACCCACGTGTTTGTTCAGCCACGACAGGACGCCTGCCTAGTTGTGAGGGACAACTCGGGATTCTCCTCGAGGCTTGGCAGGGCAATTGGGACGCCTCTCCAGCTGAGGCGGGAGACCAAGGGTCCCTTTCCACGTGCCACAGGAATCCTGGGACTCCTATCAAGTTTGACGAGGAGTCAGGCATCGTCTCCTTTGGAGGCACTGATCTCCGTGTACCTCTGGATTTTTCAAAGGATGTGAGGCCTCCGGTCGCCATGAGGTGGGGAACTAGGTCTTTCTCTGTGTTCTCCACAAGTGATTCAGACATCCTTTCGTCTTGGGAGATGCAAGACGAGCCTGCATTCAAGTCACTGCAGGGATATCCGGCCTTATTTTGAGTCAGGGCATCGCGGTGTCCATTCCACTTGAGGCCGCAAACTCAGGGTCCCTCTCACATACCTAGAGCTGAGAGAAGCCTCCTCTTGAGGTGCTTGTGGTAAGGTGGTATTCCTCTGGAGTCGAACCCAGGTACTAACCTCTCATCTCGAGTTGATTTTTGGTCCACGGAGCACTTTCGTGTTGCTACAGTGACCTCAGGATCCCTCTAGCCTTGAAACAGTGTTCTTGGGGTTTCTCTGGAGTGCCATCAAGGAAATCAAGGCTCCTTTCATGTTTGATGTGCAACACGGAATTGCTCTGCACGCAGTCCAGGGGAATCGGGCCTCATCTCGCGGCGAGGGGGAAGTCTCATGGTTTTTTTCGAGTTGTGGCGGGAACCTGGGGTATATTCTCGAGTTACGACGGGGATGGCCCTTCCACCCACGTGTTTGTTCAGCTTCGTCAGGACTCCTGCCTAGTTGCGAGGGACAACTCGGGATTCTCCTCGAGGCTTGGCAGGGCAATTGTGACCCCTCTCCAGCTGAGGCGGGAGGCCAATTGTCCCTTTCTACGTGCCACAGGAATCCTGGGACTCCTATCAAGTTTCACGAGGAGTCAGGCATCGTCTCCTTTGGAGGCACTGATCTCCGCGTACCTCTGGAGTTTTCAAAGGATGTAAGGCCTCCGGTCGCAATGAGGTGGGGAACTAGGTCTTTCTCTGTGGTCTCCACAGGGGATTCAGACATCCTTTCATCTTGGGAGATGCAAGACGAGCCTGCATTCAAGTCACTGCAGGGATATCCGGCCTTATTTCGAGTCAGGGCATCGCGGTGTCCATTCCACTTAAGGCCGCAAGCTCAGGGTCCCTCTCACATACTTAGAGCTGAGAGAAGCCTCCTCTTGAGGTGCTTGTGGTAAGGTGGTGTTCCTCTGGAGTCGAAGCCAAGGACTAACCTGTCATCTCGAGTTGATTTTTGGTCCACGGAGCTCTTTCGTGTTGCTACAGTGACCTCAGGATCCCTCTAGCCTTGAAACAGTGTTCTTGGGGTTTCTCTGGAGTGCCATCAAGGAAATCAAGGCTCCTTTCATGTGTGATGTGCAACACGGAATTTCTCTGCACGCAGTGCAGGGGAATCGGGCCTCATCTCGCGGCGAGGGGGAAGTCTCATGGTTTTTCGCGAGTTGCGGCGGGAAATTGGGGTGTATTCTCGAGTTACGACGGGGATGGCCCTTCCACCCACGTGTTTGTTCAGCGACGTCAGGACTCCTGCCTAGTTGCGAGGGACAACTCGGGATTCTCCTCGAGGCTTGGCAGGGCAATTGGGACGCCTCTCCAGCTGAGGCGGGAGACCAAGGGTCCCTTTCCACGTGCCACAGGAATCCTGGGACTCCTAAGAAGTTTCACGAGGAGTCAGGCATCGTCTCCTTTGGAGGCACTGATCTCCGCGTACCTCTGCAGTTTTCAAAGGATGTGAGGCCTCCGGTCGCGATGAGGTGGGTAACTAGGTCTTTCTCTGTGGTCTACACAGGGGATTCAGACATCCTTTCGTCTTTGGAGATGCAAGACGAGCCTGCATTCAAGTCACTGCAGGGATATCCGGCCTTATTTCGAGTCAGGGCATCGCAGTGTCCATTCCACTTGAGGCCGCAAACTCAGGGTCCCTCTCACATACTTAGAGATGAGAGAAGCCTCCTCTTGAGGTGCTTGTGGTAAGGTGGTATTCCTCTGGAGTCAAAGCCAGGGGCTAACCTCTCATCTCGAGTTGATTTTTGGTCCACGGAGCTCTTTCGTGTTGCTACAGTGACCTCAGGATCCCTCTAGCCTTGAAACAGTGTTCTTGGGGTTTCTCTGTAGTGCCATCAAGGAAATCAAAGCTCCTTTCATGTGTGATGTGCAACACGGATTTGCTCTGCACGCAGTGCAGGGGAATCGGGCCTCATCTCGCGGCGAGGGGGAAGTCTCATGGTTTCTCTCGAGTTGCGGCGGGAACCTGGGGTATATTCTCGAGTTACGACGGGGATGGCCCTTCCACCCACGTGTTTGTTCAGCGACGTCAGGACTCCTGCCTAGTTACGAGGGACAACTCGGGATTCTCCTCGAGGCTTGGCAGGGCAATTGGGACGCCTCTCCAGCTAAGGCGGGAGACCAAGGATCCCTTTCCACGTGCCACAGGAATCCTGGGACTCCTATCAAGTTTCACGAGGAGTCAGGCATCGTCTCCTTTGGAGGCACTGATCTCCGCGTACCTCTGGAGTTTTCAAAGGATGTGAGGCCTCCGGTCGCGATGAGGTGGGGAACTAGGTCTTTCTCTGTGGTCTCCACACGGGATTCAGAAATCATTTCCTCTTGGGAGATGCAAGACGAGCCTGCATTCAAGTCACTGCAGGGATATTCAGCCTTATTTCGCGTCAGGGCATCGCGGTGTCCATTCCACTTGAGGCCGCAAACTCAGGGTCCCTCTCACATACCTAGAGCTGAGAGAAGCCTCCTCTTGAGGTGCTTGTGGTAAGGTGGTATTCCTCTGGAGTCGAAGCCAGGGACTAACCTCTCATCTCGAGTTGATTTTTGGTCCACGGAGCTCTTTCGTGTTGCTACAGTGACCTCAGGATCCCTCAGGCCTTCAAACAGTGTTCTTGGGGTTTCTCTGGAGTGCCATCAAGGAAATCAAGGCTCCTTTCATGTGTGATGTGCAACAGGGAATTGCTCTGCACGCAGTGCAGGGGAATGGGGCCTCATCTCGCGGCGAGGGGGAAGTCTCAGGATTTTTCTCGAGATGCGGCGGGAACCTGGTGTATATTCTCGAGTTATGACGGGAATGGCCCTTCCACCCACGTGTTTGTTCAGCGACGTCAGGACTCCTGCCTAGTTGCGAGGGACAACTCGGGATTCTCCTCGAGGCTTGGCAGGGCAATTGGGACGCCTCTCCAGCTGAGGCGGGAGACCAAGGGTCCCTTTCCACGTGCCACAGGAATCCTGGGACTCCTATCAAGTTTCACGAGGAGTCAGGCATTGTCTCCTTTGGAGGCACTGATTTCCCTGGAACTCTGGAGTTTTCTAAGGATGTGAGGCCTCCGGTCGCAATGAGATGGGGAACTAGGTCTTTCTCTGTGGTCTACACAGGGGATTCAGACATCCTTTCGTCTTGGGAGATGCAAGACGAACCTGCATTCAAGTCACTGCAGGGATATCCGGCCTTATTTCGAGTCAGGGCATCGCGGTGTCCATTCCACTTGAGGCCGCAAACTCAGGGTCCCTCTCACATAGCTAGAGCTGAGAGAAGCCTCTTCTTGAGGTACTTGTGGTAAGGTGGTATTCCTCTGGATTCGAAGCCAGGGACTAATCTCTCATCTCGAGTTGATTTTTGGTCCACGGAGCTCTTTCGTGTTGCTACAGTGACCTCAGGATCCCTCTAGCCTTGAAACAGTGTTCTTGGGGTTTCTCTGGGGTGCCATTATGGAAATCAAGGCTCCTTTCATGTGTGATGTGGAACACGGAATTGCTCTGCACGCAGTCCAGGGAAATTGGGCCTCATTTCGCAGCGAGGGGGAAATCTCATGGTTTTTCGCGAGTTGCGCCGGGAACCTGGGGTATATTCTCGAGTTACGACGGGGATGGCCCTTCCACACACGTGTTTGTTCAGCGACGTCAGGGCTCCTGCCCATTTGCGAGGGACAACTCGGGATTCTCCTCGAGGCTTGGCAGGGCAATTGGGACGCCTCTCCAGCTGAGGCGGGAGACCAAGGTTCCCTTTCCACGTGCCACAGGAATCCTGGGACTCCTATCAAGTTTCACGAGGAGTCAGGCATCGTCTCCTTTGGAGGCACTGATCTCCGTGTACCTCTGGAGTTTTCAAAGGATGTGAGGCCTCCGGTCGCGATGAGGTGGGGAACTAGGTCTTTCTTTGTGGTATCCACAGGGGATTCAGACATCCTTTCGTCTTGGGAGATGCAAGACGAGCCTGCATTCAAGTCACTGCAGGGATATCCGGCCTTATTTCGAGTCAGGGCATCGCGGTGTCCATTCCACTTGAGGCCGCAAACTCAGGGTACCTCTCACATACCTAGAGCTGAGAGAAGCCTCCTCTTGAGGTGCTTGTGGTAAGGTGGTATTCCTCTGGAGTCGAAGCCAGGGACTTACCTCTCATCTCGAGTTGATTTTTGGTCCACGGAGCTCTTTCGTGTTGCTACAGTGACCTCAGGATCCCTCTAGCCTTGAAACAGTGTTCTTGGGGTTTCTCTGGAGTGCCATCAAGGAAATCAAGGCTCCTTTCATGTGTGATGTGCAACACGGAATTACTCTGCACGCAGTGCAGGGGAATTGGGCCTCATTTCGCGGCGAGGGGGAAGTCTCATGGTTTTTCTCGAGTTGCGGCGGGAACCTGGGGTATATTCTCGAGTTACGACGGGGATGGTCCTTCCACCCACGTGTTTGTTCAGCGACGTCAGGACTCCTGCCTAGTTGCGAGGGACAACTGGGGATTCTCCTCGAAGCTTGGCAGGGCAATTGGGACGCCTCTCCAGCTGAGGCGGGAGACCAAGTGTCCCTTTCCACGTGCCGCAGGAATCCTGGGACTCCTATCAAGTTTCACGAAGAGTCAGGCATCGTCTCCTTTGGAGGCACTGATCTCCGCGTACCTCTGGATTTTTCAAAGGATGTGAGGCCTCCGGTCGCGATGTGGTGGGGAACTAGGTCTTTCTCTGTGGTCTCCACAGGGGATTCAGACATCCTTTCTTCTTGGGAGATGCAAGACGAGCCTGCATTCAAGTCACTGCAGGGATATCCGGCCTTATTTCGAGTCAGGGCATTGCAGTGTCCATTCCACTTGAGGCTGCAAACTCAGGGTCCCTATCACATACCTAGAGATGAGAGAAGCCTCCTCTTTAGGTGCTTGTGGTAAGGTGGTATTTCTCTGGAGTCGAAACCAGGGACTAACCTCTCATCTCGAGTTGATTTTTGGTCCACGGACCTCTTTCCTGTTGCTACAGTGACCTCAGGATCCCTGTAGCCTTTAAACAGTGTTCTTGGTGTTTCTCTGGAGTGCCATCAAGGAAATCAAGGCTCCTATCATGAGTGATGTGCCACATGGAATTGCTCTGCATGCAGTGCAGGGGAATCGGGCCTCATCTCGTGGCGAGGGGGAAGTCTCATGGTTTTTCTCGAGTTGTGGCGGGAACCTGGGGTATATTTCCGAGTTACGTGGGGATGGCCCTTCCACACACGTGTTTGTTCAGCGACGTCAGGACTCCTGCCTAGTTGCGAGGGACAACTCGGGATTCTCCTCGAGGCTTGGCAGGGCAATTGGGACGCCTCTCCAGCTGAGGCGGGAGACCAAGGGTCCCTTTCCACGTGCCACAGGAATCCAGGGACTCCTATCAAGTTTCACGAGAAGTCAGGCATCGTCTCCTTTGGAGGCACTGATCTCCGCGTACCTCTGGAATTTTCAAAGGAAGTGAGGACTCCGGTCACGATGAGGTGGGGAACTAGGTCTTTCTCTGTGGTCTCCACACGGGATTCAGACATCATTTCGTCTTCGGAGATGCAAGACGAGCCTGCATTCAAGTCACTGCAGGGATATCCGGCCTTATTTCGAGTCAGGGCATCGCGGTGTCCATTCCACTTGTGGCCGCAAACTCAGGGTCCTTCTCACATACCTATAGCTGAGAGAAGCCTCCTCTTGAGGTGCTTGTGGTAAGGTGGTATTCCTCTGCAGTCGAAGCCAGGGACTAACCTCTCATCTCGAGTTGATTTTTGGTCCACGGAGCTCATTCCTGTTGCTACAGTGACCTCAGGATCCCTCTAGCCTTGAAACAGTGTTCTTGGGGTTTCTCTGGAGTGCCATTAAGGAAATCAAGGCTCCTTTCATGTGTGATGTGCAACACGGAATTGCTCTGCACGCAGTGCAGGGGAATCGGGCCTCATCTCGCCACGAGGGGGAAGTCTCATGGTTTATCTCGAGTTGCGGCGGGAACCTGGGGTATATTCTCGAGTTACGACGGGGATGGCCCTTCCACCCACGTGTTTGTTCAGCGATGTCAGGACTCCTGCCTAGTTGCGAGGGACAACTCGGGATTCTCCTCGAGGCTTGGCAGGGCAATTGGGACGCCTCTCTAGCTGAGGCGGGAGACCAAGGGTCCCTTTCCACGTGCCACAGGAATCCTGGGACTCCTATCAAGTTTCACGAGGAGTCAGGCATCGTCTCCTTTGGAGGCACTGATCTCCGTGGACCTCTGGAGTTTTCAAAGGATGTGAGGCCTCCGGTCGCGATGAGGTGGGGAACTAGGTCTTTCTCTGTGGTCTCCACACGGGATTCAGACATCATTTCCTCTTGGGAGATGCAAGACGAGCCTGCATTCAAGTCACTGCAGGGATATTCGGCCTTATTTCGAGTCAGGGCATCGCGGTGTCCATTCCACTTGAGGCCGCAAACTCATGGTCCCTCTCACATACCTAGAGCTGAGAGAAGCCTCCTCTTGAGGTGCTTGTGGTAAGGTGGTATTCCTCTGACGTCGAAGCCAGGGACTAACCTCTCATCTCGAGTTGATTTTTGGTCCACGGAGCTCTTTCGTGTTGCTACAGTGACCTCAGGATCCCTCTAGCCTTGAAACAGTGTTCTTGGGGTTTCTCTGGAGTGCCATCAAGGAAATCAAGGCTCCTTTCATGTGTGATGTGCAACACGGAATTACTCTGCACGCAGTGCAGGGGAATCGGGCCTCATCTCGCCACGAGGGGGAAGTCTCATGGTTTTTCTCGAGTTGGGTCGGGAACCTGGGGTATATTCTCGAGTTACGTGGGGATGGCCCTTCCACACACGTGTTTGTTCAGCGACGTCAGGACTCCTGCCTAGTTGCGAGGGACAACTCGGGGTTCTCCTCGAGGCTTGGCAGGGCAATTGGGACGCCTCTCCAGCTGAGGCGGGAGACCAAGGGTCCCTTTCCACGTGTCACAGGAATCCTGGGACTCCTATCAAGTTTCACGAGGAGTCAGGCATCGTCTCCTTTGGAGGCACTGATCTCCGTGTACCTCTGGAGTTTTCAAAGGATGTGAGGCCTCCGGTCGCGATGAGGTGGGGAACTAGGTCTTTCTCTGTGGTCTCCACACGGGATTCAGACATCATTTCCTCTTGGGAGATGCAAGACGAGCCTGCATTAAAGTCACTGCAGGGATATTCGGCCTTATTTCAAGTCAGGGCATCGCGGTGTCCATTCCACTTGAGGCCGCAAACTCAGGGTCCCTCTCACATACCTAGAGCTGAGAGAAGCCTCCTCTTGAGGTGCTTGTGGTAAGGTGGTATTCCTCTGAAGTCGAAGCGAGGGACTAACCTCCCATTTCGAGTTGATTTTTGGTCCACGGAGCTCTTTCGTGTTGCTACAGTGACCTCAGGATCCCTCTAGCCTTGAAACAGTGTTCTTGGGGTTTCCCTGGAGTGCCATCAAGGAAATCAAGGCTCCTTTCATGTGTGATGTGCAACACGGAATTGCTCTGCACGCAATGCAGGAGAATCGGGCCTCATCTCGCGGTGAGGGGGAAGTCTCAGGGTTTTTCTCGAGTTGCGGCAGGAACCTGGGGTATATTCTCGAGTTACGACGGGAATGGCCCTTCCACACACGTGTTTGTTCAGCGACGTCAGGACTCCTGCCTAGTTGCGAGGGACAACTCGGGATTCTCCTCGAGGCTTGGCAGGGCAATTGGGACGCCTCTCCAGCTGAGGCGGGAGACCAAGGGTCCCTTTCCACGTGCCACAGGAATCCTGGGACTCCTATCAAGTTTCACGAGGAGTCAGGCATCGTCTCCTTTGGAGGCACTGATCTCCGTGTACCTCTGGAGTTTTCAAAGGATGTGAGGCCTCCGGTTGCGATGAGGTGGGGAACTAGGTCTTTCTCTGTGGTCTCCACAGGGGATTCAAACATCCTTTCATCTTGCGAGATGAAAGACAAGCCTGCATTCAAGTCACTGCAGGGATATCCGGCCTTATTTCGCGTCAGGGCATCGCGGTGTACATTCCACTTGAGGCCGCAAACTCAGGGTCCCTCTCACATACCTAGAGCTGAGAGAAGCCTCCTCTTGAGGTGCTTGTGGTAAGGTGGTATTCCTCTGGAGTCGAAGTCAGGGACTAACCTCTCATCTCGAGTTGATTTTTGGTCCACGGAGCTCTTTCGTGTTGCTACAGTGACCTCAGGATCCCTCTAGCCTTGAAACAGTGTTCTTGGGGTTTCTCTGGAGTGCCATCAAGGAAATCAAGGCCCCTTTCATGTTTGATGTGCAACACGGAATTGCTCTGCATGCAGTGCAGGGGAATCGGGCCCCATCTCACGGCGAGGGGGAAATCTCATGGTTTTACTCGAGTTGCGGTGAGAACCTGGGGTATATTCTCGAGTTACGACGGGGATGGCCCTTCCACCCACGTGTTTATTCAGCGACGTCAGGACTCCTGCCTAGTTGCGAGGGACAACTCGGGATTCTCTTCGAAGCTTGGCAGGGCAAATGGAACGCCTCTCCAGCTGAGGCGGGAGACCAAGGGTCCCTTTCCACATGCCACAGGAATCCTGGGACTCCTATCAAGTTTCACGAGGAGTCAGGCATCGTTTCCTTTGGAGGCACTGATCTCCGCGTACCTCTGGAGTTTTCAAAGTATGTGAGGCCTCCGGTCGCGATGAGGTGGGGAACTAGGTCTTTCTCTGTGGTCTCCACAGGGGATTCAGACATCCTTTCTTCTTGGGAGATGCAAGACGAGCCTGCATTCAAGTCACTGCAGGGATATCCGGCCTTATTTCGAGTCAGGGCATTGCAGTGTCCATTCCACTTGAGGCTGCAAACTCAGGGTCCCTCTCACATACCTAGAGCTGAGAGAAGCCTCCTCTTGAGGTGCTTGTGGTAAGGTGGTATTCCTCTGGAGTCGAAGCCAGGGACTTACCTCTCATCTCGAGTTGATTTTTGGTCCACGGAGCTCTTTCGTGTTGCTACAGTGACCTCAGGATCCCTCTAGCCTTGAAACAGTGTTCTTGGGGTTTCTCTGGAGTGCCATCAAGGAAATCAAGGCTCCTTTCATGTGTGATGTGCAACACGGAATTACTCTGCACGCAGTGCAGGGGAATCGGGCCTCATTTCGCGGCGAGGGGGAAGTCTCATGGTTTTTCTCGAGTTGCAGCGGGAACCTGGGGTATATTCTCGAGTTACGACGGGGATGGTCCTTCCACCCACGTGTTTGTTCAGCGACGTCAGGACTCCTGCCTAGTTGCGAGGGACAACTGGGGATTCTCCTCGAAGCTTGGCAGGGCAATTGGGACGCCTCTCCAGCTGAGGCGGGAGACCAAGTGTCCCTTTCCACGTGCCGCAGGAATCCTGGGACTCCTATCAAGTTTCACGAAGAGTCAGGCATCGTCTCCTTTGGAGGCACTGATCTCCGCGTACCTCTGGATTTTTCAAAGGATGTGAGGCCTCCGGTCGCCATGAGGTGGGGAACTAGGTCTTTCTCTGTGGTCTCCACAGGGGATTCAGACATCCTTTCGTCTTGGGAGATGCAAGACGAGCCTGCATTCAAGTCACTGCAGGGATATCCGGCCTTATTTTGAGTCAGGGCATCGCGGTGTCCATTTCACTTGAGGCCGCAAACTCAGGGTCCCTCTCACATACCTAGAGCAGAGAGAAGCCTCCTCTTGAGGTGCTTGTGGTAAGGTGGTATTCCTCTGCAGTCGAAGCCAGGGAGTAACCTCTCATCTCGAGATGATTTTTGGTCCACAGAGCTCTTTCGTGTTGCTCCAGTGACCTCAGGATCGCTCTAGCCTTGAAACAGTGTTCTTGGGGTTTCTCTGGAGTGCCATCAATTATATCAAGGCTCCTTTCATGTGTGATGTGCAACACGGAATTGCTCTGCACGCAGTGTAGGGGAATCGGGCCTCATCTCGCGGCGAGGGGGAAGTCTCATGGTTTTTCTCGAGTTGCCGCGGGAACCTGGGGTATATTCTCGAGTTACAACGGGGATGGCCCTTCCACCCACGTGTTTGTTCAGCGACATCAGGACTCCTGCCTAGTTGCGAGGGACAACTCGGGATTTTCCTCGAGGCTTGGCAGGGCAATTGGGACGCCTCTCCAGCTGAGGCGGGAGACCAAGGGTCCCTTTCCACGTGCCACAGGAATCCTGGGACTCCTATCAAGTATCACGAGGAGTCAGGCATCGTCTCCTTTGGAGGCACTGATCTTCGCGTACCTCTGGAATTTTCAAAGGATGTGAGGCCTCCGGTCGCGATGAGGTGGGGAACTAGGTCTTTCTCTGTGGTCTCCACAGGGGATTCAGACATCCTTTCGTCTTGGGAGATGCAAGACGAGCCTGCATTCAGGTCACTGCAGGGATATCCTGCCTTATTTCGAGTCATGGCATCGCGGTTTCCATTTCACTTGAGGCCGCAAACTCAGGGTCCCTCTCACATACCTAGAGCTGAGAGAAGCCTCCTCTTGAGGTGCTTGTGGTAAGGTGGTATTCCTCTGGAGTGGAAGTCATGGACTAACCTCTCATCTCGAGTTGATTTTTGGTCCACGGAGCTCTTTCGTGTTGCTACAGTGACCTCAGGATCCCTCTAGCCTTGAAACAGTGTTCTTGGGCTTTCTCTGGAGTGCCATCAAGGAAATCAAGGCCCCTTTCATGTTTGATGTGCAAAACGGAATTGCTCTGCATGCAGTGCAGGGGAATCGGGCCTCATATCACGGAGAGGGGGAATTCTCATGGTTTTACTCGAGGTGCGGTGAGAACCTGGGGTATATTCTCGAGTTACGACGGGGATGGCCCTTCCACACACGTGTTTGTTCAGCGACGTCAGGACTCCTGCCTAGTTGCGAGGGACAACTCGGGATTCTCCTCGAGGCTTGGCAGGGCAATTGGGACGCCTCTCCAGCTGAGGCGGGAGACCAAGGGTCCCTTTCCACGTGCCCCAGGAATCCAGGGACTCCTATCAAGTTTCACGAAGAGTCAGGCATCGTCTCCTTTGGAGGCACTGATCTTCGCGTACCTCTGGAATTTTCAAAGGAAGTGAGGACTCCGGTCACGATGAGGTGGGGAACTAGGTCTTTCTCTGTGGTCTCCACAGGGGATTCAGACATCATTTCGTCTTCGGAGATGCAAGACGAGCCTGCATTCAAGTCACTGCAGGGATATCCGGCCTTATTTCGAGTCAGGGCATCGCGGTGTCCATTCCACTTGTGGCCGCAAACTCAGGGTCCTTCTCACATACCTATAGCTGAGAGAAGCCTCCTCTTGAGGTGCTTGTGGTAAGGTGGTATTCCTCTGCAGTCGAAGCCAGGGACTAACCTCTCATCTCGAGTTGATTTTTGGTCCACGGAGCTCATTCGTGTTGCTACAGTGACCTCAGGATCCCTCTAGCCTTGAAACAGTGTTCTTGGGGTTTCTCTGGAGTGCCATTAAGGAAATCAAGGCTCCTTTCATGTGTGATGTGCAACACGGAATTGCTCTGCACGCAGTGCAGGGGAATCGGGCCTCATCTCGCCACGAGGGGGAAGTCTCATGGTTTATCTCGAGTTGCGGCGGGAACCTGGGGTATATTCTCGAGTTACGACGGGGATGGCCCTTCCACCCACGTGTTTGTTCAGCGACGTCAGGACTCCTGCCTAGTTGCGAGGGACAACTCGGGGTTCTCCTCGAGGCTTGGCAGGGCAATTGGGACGCCTCTCTAGCTGAGGCGGGAGACCAAGGGTCCCTTTCCACGTGCCACAGGAATCCTGGGACTCCTATCAAGTTTCACGAGGAGTCAGGCATCGTCTCCTTGGGAGGCACTGATCTCCGTGGACCTCTGGAGTTTTCAAAGGATGTGAGGCCTCCGGTCGCGATGTGGTGGGGAACTAGGTCTTTCTCTGTGGTCTCCACAGGGGATTCAGACATCCTTTCTTCTTGGGAGATGCAAGACGAGCCTGCATTCAAGTCACTGCAGGGATATCCGGCCTTATTTCGAGTCAGGGCATTGCAGTGTCCATTCCACTTGAGGCTGCAAACTCAGGGTCCCTATCACATACCTAGAGCTGAGAGAAGCCTCCTCTTGAGGTGCTTGTGGTAAGGTGGTATTCCTCTGGAGTCGAAGCCAGGGACTAACCTCTCATCTCGAGTTGATTTTTGGTCCACGGACCTCTTTCCTGTTGCTACAGTGACCTCAGGATCCCTGTAGCCTTTAAACAGTGTTCTTGGTGTTTCTCTGGAGTGCCATCAAGGAAATCAAGGCTCCTATCATGAGTGATGTGCCACATGGAATTGCTCTGCATGCAGTGCAGGGGAATCGGGCCTCATCTCGTGGCGAGGGGGAAGTCTCATGGTTTTTCTCGAGTTGTGGCGGGAACCTGGGGTATATTTCCGAGTTACGTGGGGATGGCCCTTCCACACACGTGTTTGTTCAGCGACGTCAGGACTCCTGCCTAGTTGCTAGGGACAACTCGGGATTCTCCTCGAGGCTTGGCAGGGCAATTGGGACGCCTCTCCAGCTGAGGCGGGAGACCAAGGGTCCCTTTCCACGTGCCACAGGAATCCAGGGACTCCTATCAAGTTTCACGAGGAGTCATGCATCGTCTCCTTTGGAGGCACTGATCTCCGCGTACCTCTGGAATTTTCAAAGGAAGTGAGGACTCCGGTCACGATGAGGTGGGGAACTAGGTCTTTCTCTGTGGTCTCCACAGGGGATTCAGACATCATTTCGTCTTCAGAGATGCAAGACGAGCCTGCATTCAAGTCACTGCAGGGATATCCGGCCTTATTTCGAGTCAGGGCATCGCGGTGTCCATTCCACTTGTGGCCGCAAACTCAGGGTCCTTCTCACATACCTATAGCTGAGAGAAGCCTCCTCTTGAGGTGCTTGTGGTAAGGTGGTATTCCTCTGACGTCGAAGCGAGGGACTAACCTCTCATCTCGAGTTGATTTTTGGTCCACGGAGCTCTTTCGTGTTGCTACAGTGACCTCAGGATCCCTCTAGCCTTGAAACAGTGTTCTTGGGGTTTCTCTGGAGTGCCATCAAGGAAATCAAGGCTCCTTTCATGTGTGATGTGCAACACGGAATTACTCTGCACGCAGTGCAGGGGAATCGGGCCTCATCTCGCCACGAGGGGGAAGTCTCATGGTTTTTCTCGAGTTGGGTCGGGAACCTGGGGTATATTCTCGAGTTACGTGGGGATGGCCCTTCCACACACGTGTTTGTTCAGCGACGTCAGGACTCCTGCCTAGTTGCGAGGGACAACTCGGGGTTCTCCTCGAGGCTTGGCAGGGCAATTGGGACGCCTCTCCAGCTGAGGCGGGAGACCAAGGGTCCCTTTCCACGTGTCACAGGAATCCTGGGACTCCTATCAAGTTTCACGAGGAGTCAGGCATCGTCTCCTTTGGAGGCACTGATCTCCGTGTACCTCTGGAGTTTTCAAAGAATGTGAGTCCTCCGGTCGCGATGAGGTGGGGAACTAGGTCTTTCTCTGTGGTCTCCACACGGGATTCAGACATCATTTCCTCTTGGGAGATGCAAGACGAGCCTGCATTAAAGTCACTGCAGGGATATTCGGCCTTATTTCAAGTCAGGACATCGCGGTGTCCATTCCACTTGAGGCCGCAAACTCATGGTCCCTCTCACATACCTAGAGCTGAGAGAAGCCTCCTCTTGAGGTGCTTGTGGTAAGGTGGTATTCCTCTGAAGTCGAAGCGAGGGACTAACCTCCCATTTCGAGTTGATTTTTGGTCCACGGAGCTCTTTCGTGTTGCTACAGTGACCTCAGGATCCCTCTAGCCTTGAAACAGTGTTCTTGGGGTTTCCCTGGAGTGCCATCAAGGAAATCAAGGCTCCTTTCATGTGTGATGTGCAACACGGAATTGCTCTGCACGCAATGCAGGAGAATCGGGCCTCATCTCGCGGTGAGGGGGAAGTCTCAGGGTTTTTCTCGAGTTGCGGCAGGAACCTGGGGTATATTCTCGAGTTACGACGGGAATGGCCCTTCCACACACGTGTTTGTTCAGCGACGTCAGGACTCCTGCCTAGTTGCGAGGGACAACTCGGGATTCTCCTCGAGGCTTGGCAGGGCAATTGGGACGCCTCTCCAGCTGAGGCGGGAGACCAAGGGTCCCTTTCCACGTACCACAGGAATCCTGGGACTCCTATCAAGTTTCACGAGGAGTCAGGCATCGTCTCCTTTGGAGGCACTGATCTCCACGTACCTCTGGAGTTTTCAAAGGATGTGAGGCCTCCGGTTGCGATGAGGTGGGGAACTAGGTCTTTCTCTGTGGTCTCCACAGGGGATTCAAACATCCTTTCATCTTGCGAGATGAAAGACAAGCCTGCATTCAAGTCACTGCAGGGATATCCGGCCTTATTTCGCGTCAGGGCATCGCGGTGTACATTCCACCTGAGGCCGCAAACTCAGGGTCCCTCTCACATACCTAGAGCTGAGAGAAGCCTCCTCTTGAGGTGCTTGTGGTAAGGTGGTATTCCTCTGGAGTCGAAGTCAGAGACTAACCTCTCATCTCGAGTTGATTTTTGGTCCACGGAGCTCTTTCGTGTTGCTACAGTGACCTCAGGATCCCTCTAGCCTTGAAACAGTGTTCTTGGGGTTTCTCTGGAGTGCCATCAAGGAAATCAAGGCCCCTTTCATGTTTGATGTGCAACACGGAATTGCTCTGCATGCAGTGCAGGGGAATCGGGCCCCATCTCACGGCGAGGGGGAAATCTCATGGTTTTACTCGAGTTGCGGTGAGAACCTGGGGTATATTCTCGAGTTACGACGGGGATGGCCCTTCCACCCACGTGTTTATTCAGCGACGTCAGGACTCCTGCCTAGTTGCGAGGGACAACTCGGGATTCTCTTCGAAGCTTGGCAGGGCAAATGGAACGCCTCTCCAGCTGAGGCGGGAGACCAAGGGTCCCTTTCCACATGCCACAGGAATCCTGGGACTCCTATCAAGTTTCACGAGGAGTCAGGCATCGTTTCCTTTGGAGGCACTGATCTCCGCGTACCTCTGGAGTTTTCAAAGTATGTGAGGCCTCCGGTCGCGATGAGGTGGGGAACTAGGTCTTTCTCTGTGGCCTCCACAGGGGATTCAGACATCCTTTCTTCTTGGGAGATGCGAGACGAGCCTGCATTCAAGTCACTGCAGGGATATCCGGCCTTATTTCGAGTCAGGGCATTGCAGTGTCCATTCCACTTGAGGCTGCAAACTCAGGGTCCCTCTCACATACCTAGAGCTGAGAGAAGCCTCCTCTTGAGGTGCTTGTGGTAAGGTGGTATTCCTCTGGAGTCGAAGCCAGGGACTTACCTCTCATCTCGAGTTGATTTTTGGTCCACGGAGCTCTTTCGTGTTGCTACAGTGACCTCAGGATCCCTCTAGCCTTGAAACAGTGTTCTTGGGGTTTCTCTGGAGTGCCATCAAGGAAATCAAGGCTCCTTTCATGTGTGATGTGCAACACGGAATTACTCTGCACGCAGTGCAGGGGAATCGGGCCTCATTTCGCGGCGAGGGGGAAGTCTCATGGTTTTTCTCGAGTTGCAGCGGGAACCTGGGGTATATTCTCGAGTTACGACGGGGATGGTCCTTCCACCCAAGTGTTTGTTCAGCGACGTCAGGACTCCTGCCTAGTTGCGAGGGACAACTGGGGATTCTCCTCGAAGCTTGGCAGGGCAATTGGGACGCCTCTCCAGCTGAGGCGGGAGACCAAGTGTCCCTTTCCACGTGCCGCAGGAATCCTGGGACTCCTATCAAGTTTCACGAAGAGTCAGGCATCGTCTCCTTTGGAGGCACTGATCTCCGCGTACCTCTGGATTTTTCAAAGGATGTGAGGCCTCCGGTCGCCATGAGGTGGGGAACTAGGTCTTTCTCTGTGGTCTCCACAGGGGATTCAGACATCCTTTCGTCTTGGGAGATGCAAGACGAGCCTGCATTCAAGTCACTGCAGGGATATCCGGCCTTATTTTGAGTCAGGGCATCGCGGTGTCCATTTCACTTGAGGCCGCAAACTCAGGGTCCCTCTCACATACCTAGAGCAGAGAGAAGCCTCCTCTTGAGGTGCTTGTGGTAAGGTGGTATTCCTCTGCAGTCGAAGCCAGGGAGTAACCTCTCATCTCGAGATGATTTTTGGTCCACAGAGCTCTTTCGTGTTGCTCCAGTGACCTCAGGATCGCTCTAGCCTTGAAACAGTGTTCTTCGGGTTTCTCTGGAGTGCCATCAATTATATCAAGGCTCCTTTCATGTGTGATGTGCAACACGGAATTGCTCTGCACGCAGTGTAGGGGAATCGGGCCTCATTTCGCGGCGAGGGGGAAGTCTCATGGTTTTTCTCGAGTTGCCGCGGGAACCTGGGGTATATTCTCGAGTTACAACGGGGATGGCCCTTCCACCCACGTGTTTGTTCAGCGACATCAGGACTCCTGCCTAGTTGCGAGGGACAACTCGGGATTTTCCTCGAGGCTTGGCAGGGCAATTGGGACGCCTCTCCAGCTGAGGCGGGAGACCAAGGGTCCCTTTCCACGTGCCACAGGAATCCTGGGACTCCTATCAAGATTCACGAGGAGTCAGGCATCGTCTCCTTTGGAGGCACTGCTCTCCGCGTACCTCTGGAGTTTTCAAAGGATGTGAGGCCTCCGGTCGCGATGTGGTGGGGAACTAGGTCTTTCTCTGTGGTCTCCACAGGGGATTCAGACATCCTTTCTTCTTGGGAGATGCAAGACGAGCCTGCATTCAAGTCACTGCAGGGATATCCGGCCTTATTTCGAGTCAGGGCATTGCAGTGTCCATTCCACTTGAGGCTGCAAACTCAGGGTCCCTATCACATACCTAGAGCTGAGAGAAGCCTCCTCTTGAGGTGCTTGTGGTAAGGTGGTATTCCTCTGGAGTCGAAGCCAGGGACTAACCTCTCATCTCGAGTTGATTTTTGGTCCACGGACCTCTTTCCTGTTGCTACAGTGACCTCAGGATCCCTGTAGCCTTTAAACAGTGTTCTTGGTGTTTCTCTGGAGTGCCATCAAGGAAATCAAGGCTCCTATCATGAGTGATGTGCCACATGGAATTGCTCTGCATGCAGTGCAGGGGAATCGGGCCTCATCTCGTGGCGAGGGGGAAGTCTCATGGTTTTTCTCGAGTTGTGGCGGGAACCTGGGGTATATTTCCGAGTTACGTGGGGATGGCCCTTCCACACACGTGTTTGTTCAGCGACGTCAGGACTCCTGCCTAGTTGCTAGGGACAACTCGGGATTCTCCTCGAGGCTTGGCAGGGCAATTGGGACGCCTCTCCAGCTGAGGCGGGAGACCAAGGGTCCCTTTCCACGTGCCACAGGAATCCTGGGACTCCTATCAAGTTTCACGAGGAGTCAGGCATCGTCTCCTTTGGAGGCACTGATCTCCGCGTACCTCTGGAATTTTCAAAGGAAGTGAGGACTCCGGTCACGATGAGGTGGGGAACTAGGTCTTTCTCTGTGGTCTCCACAGGGGATTCAGACATCATTTCGTCTTCGGAGATGCAAGACGAGCCTGCATTCAAGTCACTGCAGGGATATCCGGCCTTATTTCGAGTCAGGGCATCGCGGTGTCCATTCCACTTGTGGCCGCAAACTCAGGGTCCTTCTCACATACCTATAGCTGAGAGAAGCCTCCTCTTGAGGTGCTTGTGGTAAGGTGGTATTCCTCTGCAGTCGAAGCCAGGGACTAACCTCTCATCTCGAGTTGATTTTTGGTCCACGGAGCTCATTCGTGTTGCTACAGTGACCTCAGGATCCCTCTAGCCTTGAAACAGTGTTCTTGGGGTTTCTCTGGAGTGCCATTAAGGAAATCAAGGCTCCTTTCATGTGTGATGTGTAACACGGAATTGCTCTGCACGCAGTGCAGGGGAATCGGGCCTCATCTCGCCACGAGGGGGAAGTCTCATGGTTTATCTCGAGTTGCGGCGGGAACCTGGGGTATATTCTCGAGTTACGACGGGGATGGCCCTTCCACACACGTGTTTGTTCAGCGATGTCAGGACTCCTGCCTAGTTGCGAGGGACAACTCGGGATTCTCCTCGAGGCTTGGCAGGGCAATTGGGACGCCTCTCTAGCTGAGGCGGGAGACCAAGGGTCCCTTTCCACGTGCCACAGGAATCCTGGGACTCCTATCAAGTTTCACGAGGAGTCAGGCATCGTCTCCTTTGGAGGCACTGATCTCCGTGGACCTCTGGAGTTTTCAAAGGATGTGAGGCCTCCGGTCGCGATGAGGTGGGGAACTAGGTCTTTCTCTGTGGTCTCCACACGGGATTCAGACATCATTTCCTCTTGGGAGATGCAAGACGAGCCTGCATTCAAGTCACTGCAGGGATATTCGGCCTTATTTCGAGTCAGGGCATCGCGGTGTCCATTCCACTTGAGGCCGCAAACTCATGGTCCCTCTCACATACCTAGAGCTGAGAGAAGCCTCCTCTTGAGGTGCTTGTGGTAAGGTGGTATTCCTCTGAAGTCGAAGCCAGGGACTAACCTCTCATCTCGAGTTGATTTTTGGTCCACGGAGCTCTTTCGTGTTGCTACAGTGACCTCAGGATCCCTCTAGCCTTGAAACAGTGTTCTTGGGGTTTCTCTGGAGTGCCATCAAGGAAATCAAGGCTCCTTTCATGTGTGATGTGCAACACGGAATTACTCTGCACGCAGTGCAGGGGAATCGGGCCTCATCTCGCCACGAGGGGGAAGTCTCATGGTTTTTCTCGAGTTGGATCGGGAACCTGGGGTATATTCTCGAGTTACGTGGGGATGGCCCTTCCACACACGTGTTTGTTCAGCGACGTCAGGACTCCTGCCTAGTTGCGAGGGACAACTCGGGGTTCTCCTCGAGGCTTGGCAGGGCAATTGGGACGCTTCTCCAGCTGAGGCGGGAGACCAAGGGTCCCTTTCCACGTGTCACAGGAATCCTGGGACTCCTATCAAGTTTCACGAGGAGTCAGGCATCGTCTCCTTTGGAGGCACTGATCTCCGTGTACCTCTGGAGTTTTCAAAGGATGTGAGGCCTCCGGTCGCGATGAGGTGGGGAACTAGGTCTTTCTCTGTGGTCTCCACACGGGATTCAGACATCATTTCCTCTTGGGAGATGCAAGACGAGCCTGCATTAAAGTCACTGCAGGGATATTCGGCCTTATTTCAAGTCAGGGCATCGCGGTGTCCATTCCACTTGAGGCCGCAAACTCAGGGTCCCTCTCACATACCTAGAGCTGAGAGAAGCCTCCTCTTGAGGTGCTTGTGGTAAGGTGGTATTCCTCTGAAGTCGAAGCGAGGGACTAACCTCCCATTTCGAGTTGATTTTTGGTCCACGGAGCTCTTTCGTGTTGCTACAGTGACCTCAGGATCCCTCTAGCCTTGAAACAGTGTTCTTGGGGTTTCCCTGGAGTGCCATCAAGGAAATCAAGGCTCCTTTCATGTGTGATGTGCAACACGGAATTGCTCTGCACGCAATGCAGGAGAATCGGGCCTCATCTCGCGGTGAGGGGGAAGTCTCAGGGTTTTTCTCGAGTTGCGGCAGGAACCTGGGGTATATTCTCGAGTTACGACGGGAATGGCCCTTCCACACACGTGTTTGTTCAGCGACGTCAGGACTCCTGCCTAGTTGCGAGGGACAACTCGGGATTCTCCTCGAGGCTTGGCAGGGCAATTGGGACGCCTCTCCAGCTGAGGCGGGAGACCAAGGGTCCCTTTCCACGTGCCACAGGAATCCTGGGACTCCTATCAAGTTTCACGAGGAGTCAGGCATCGTCTCCTTTGGAGGCACTGATCTCCACGTACCTCTGGAGTTTTCAAAGGATGTGAGGCCTCCGGTTGCGATGAGGTGGGGAACTAGGTCTTTCTCTGTGGTCTCCACAGGGGATTCAAACATCCTTTCATCTTGCGAGATGAAAGACAAGCCTGCATTCAAGTCACTGCAGGGATATCCGGCCTTATTTCGCGTCAGGGCATCGCGGTGTACATTCCACTTGAGGCCGCAAACTCAGGGTCCCTCTCACATACCTAGAGCTGAGAGAAGCCTACTCTTGAGGTGCTTGTGGTAAGGTGGTATTCCTCTGGAGTCGAAGCCAGGGACTAACCTCTCATCTCGAGTTGATTTTTGGTCCACGGAGCTCTTTCGTGTTGCTACAGTGACCTCAGGATCCCTCTAGCCTTGAAACAGTGTTCTTGGGGTTTCTCTGGAGTGCCATCAAGGAAATCAAGGCCCCTTTCATGTTTGATGTGCAACACGGAATTGCTCTGCATGCAGTGCAGGGGAATCGGGCCCCATCTCACGGCGAGGGGGAAATCTCATGGTTTTACTCGAGTTGCGGTGAGAACCTGGGGTATATTCTCGAGTTACGACGGGGATGGCCCTTCCACCCACGTGTTTATTCAGCGACGTCAGGACTCCTGCCTAGTTGCGAGGGACAACTCGGGATTCTCTTCGAAGCTTGGCAGGGCAAATGGAACGCCTCTCCAGCTGAGGCGGGAGACCAAGGGTCCCTTTCCACATGCCACAGGAATCCTGGGACTCCTATCAAGTTTCACGAGGAGTCAGGCATCGTTTCCTTTGGAGGCACTGATCTCCGCGTACCTCTGGAGTTTTCAAAGGATGTGAGGCCTCCGGTCGCGATGAGGTGGGGAACTAGGTCTTTCTCTGTGGTCTCCACAGGGGATTCAGACATCCTTTCTTCTTGGGAGATGCAAGACGAGCCTGCATTCAAGTCACTGCAGGGATATCCGGCCTTATTTCGAGTCAGGGCATTGCAGTGTCCATTCCACTTGAGGCTGCAAACTCAGGGTCCCTCTCACATACCTAGAGCTGAGAGAAGCCTCCTCTTGAGGTGCTTGTGGTAAGGTGGTATTCCTCTGGAGTCGAAGCCAGGGACTTACCTCTCATCTCGAGTTGATTTTTGGTCCACGGAGCTCTTTCGTGTTGCTACAGTGACCTCAGGATCCCTCTAGCCTTGAAACAGTGTTCTTGGGGTTTCTCTGGAGTGCCATCAAGGAAATCAAGGCTCCTTTCATGTGTGATGTGCAACACGGAATTACTCTGCACGCAGTGCAGGGGAATCGGGCCTCATTTCGCGGCGAGGGGGAAGTCTCATGGTTTTTCTCGAGTTGCAGCGGGAACCTGGGGTATATTCTCGAGTTACGACGGGGATGGTCCTTCCACCCACGTGTTTGTTCAGCGTCGTCAGGACTCCTGCCTAGTTGCGAGGGACAACTGGGGATTCTCCTCGAAGCTTGGCAGGGCAATTGGGACGCCTCTCCAGCTGAGGCGGGAGACCAAGTGTCCCTTTCCACGTGCCGCAGGAATCCTGGGACTCCGATCAAGTTTCACGAAGAGTCAGGCATCGTCTCCTTTGGAGGCACTGATCTCCGCGTACCTCTGGATTTTTCAAAGGATGTGAGGCCTCCGGTCGCCATGAGGTGGGGAACTAGGTCTTTCTCTGTGGTCTCCACAGGGGATTCAGACATCCTTTCGTCTTGGGAGATGCAAGACGAGCCTGCATTCAAGTCACTGCAGGGATATCCGGCCTTATTTTGAGTCAGGGCATCGCGGTGTCCATTTCACTTGAGGCCGCAAACTCAGGGTCCCTCTCACATACCTAGAGCAGAGAGAAGCCTCCTCTTGAGGTGCTTGTGGTAAGGTGGTATTCCTCTGCAGTCGAAGCCAGGGAGTAACCTCTCATCTCGAGATGATTTTTGGTCCACAGAGCTCTTTCGTGTTGCTCCAGTGACCTCAGGATCGCTCTAGCCTTGAAACAGTGTTCTTGGGGTTTCTCTGGAGTGCCATCAATTATATCAAGGCTCCTTTCATGTGTGATGTGCAACACGGAATTGCTCTGCACGCAGTGTAGGGGAATCGGGCCTCATCTCGCGGCGAGGGGGAAGTCTCATGGTTTTTCTCGAGTTGCCGCGGGAACCTGGGGTATATTCTCGAGTTACAACGGGGATGGCCCTTCCACCCACGTGTTTGTTCAGCGACATCAGGACTCCTGCCTAGTTGCGAGGGACAACTCGGGATTTTCCTCGAGGCTTGGCAGGGCAATTGGGACGCCTCTCCAGCTGAGGCGGGAGACCAAGGGTCCCTTTCCACGTGCCACAGGAATCCTGGGACTCCTATCAAGTATCAAGAGGAGTCAGGCATCGTCTCCTTTGGAGGCACTGATCTTCGCGTACCTCTGGAATTTTCAAAGGATGTGAGGCCTCCGGTCGCGATGAGGTGGGGAACTAGGTCTTTCTCTGTGGTCTCCACAGGGGATTCAGACATCCTTTCGTCTTGGGAGATGCAAGACGAGCCTGCATTCAGGTCACTGCAGGGATATCCTGCCTTATTTCGAGTCATGGCATCGCGGTTTCCATTTCACTTGAGGCCGCAAACTCAGGGTCCCTCTCACATACCTAGAGCTGAGAGAAGCCTCCTCTTGAGGTGCTTGTGGTAAGGTGGTATTCCTCTGGAGTGGAAGTCAGGGACTAACCTCTCATCTCGAGTTGATTTTTGGTCCACGGAGCTCTTTCGTGTTGCTACAGTGACCTCAGGATCCCTCTAGCCTTGAAACAGTGTTCTTGGGCTTTCTCTGGAGTGCCATCAAGGAAATCAAGGCCCCTTTCATGTTTGATGTGCAAAACGGAATTGCTCTGCATGCAGTGCAGGGGAATCGGGCCTCATATCACGGCGAGGGGGAATTCTCATGGTTTTACTCGAGTTGCGGTGAGAACCTGGGGTATATTCTCGAGTTACGACGGGGATGGCCCTTCCACCCACGTGTTTATTCAGCGACGTCAGGACTCCTGCCTAGTTGCGAGGGACAACTAGGGATTCTCCTCGAAGCTTGGCAGGGAAAATGGAACGCCTCTCCAGCTGAGGCGGGAGACCAAGGGTCCCTTTCCACATGCCACAGGAATCCTGGGACTCCTATCAAGATTCACGAGGAGTCAGGCATCGTCTCCTTTGGAGGCACTGCTCTCCGCGTACCTCTGGAGTTTTCAAAGTATGTGAGGCCTCCGGTCGCGATGTGGTGGGGAACTAGGTCTTTCTCTGTGGTCTCCACAGGGGATTCAGACATCCTTTCTTCTTGGGAGATGCAAGACGAGCCTGCATTCAAGTCACTGCAGGGATATCCGGCCTTATTTCGAGTCAGGGCATTGCAGTGTCCATTCCACTTGAGGCTGCAAACTCAGGGTCCCTATCACATACCTAGAGCTGAGAGAAGCCTCCTCTTGAGGTGCTTGTTGTAAGGTGGTATTCCTCTGGAGTCGAAGCCAGGGACTAACCTCTCATCTCGAGTTGATTTTTGGTCCACGGACCTCTTTCCTGTTGCTACAGTGACCTCAGGATCCCTGTAGCCTTTAAACAGTGTTCTTGGTGTTTCTCTGGAGTGCCATCAAGGAAATCAAGGCTCCTATCATGAGTGATGTGCCACATGGAATTGCTCTGCATGCAGTGCAGGGGAATCGGGCCTCATCTCGTGGCGAGGGGGAAGTCTCATGGTTTTTCTCGAGTTGTGGCGGGAACCTGGGGTATATTTCCGAGTTACGTGGGGATGGCCCTTCCACACACGTGTTTGTTCAGCGACGTCAGGACTCCTGCCTAGTTGCTAGGGACAACTCGGGATTCTCCTCGAGGCTTGGCAGGGCAATTGGGACGCCTCTCCAGCTGAGGCGGGAGACCAAGGGTCCCTTTCCACATGCCACAGGAATCCAGGGACTCCTATCAAGTTTCACGAGGAGTCAGGCATCGTCTCCTTTGGAGGCACTGATCTCCGCGTACCTCTGGAATTTTCAAAGGAAGTGAGGACTCCGGTCACGATGAGGTGGGGAACTAGGTCTTTCTCTGTGGTCTCCACAGGGGATTCAGACATCATTTCGTCTTCGGAGATGCAAGACGAGCCTGCATTCAAGTCACTGCAGGGATATCCGGCCTTATTTCGAGTCAGGGCATCGCGGTGTCCATTCCACTTGTGGCCGCAAACTCAGGGTCCTTCTCACATACCTATAGCTGAGAGAAGCCTCCTCTTGAGGTGCTTGTGGTAAGGTGGTATTCCTCTGGAGTCGAAGCCAGGGACTAACCTCTCATCTCGAGTTGATTTTTGGTCCACGGAGCTCATTCGTGTTGCTACAGTGACCTCAGGATCCCTCTAGCCTTGAAACAGTGTTCTTGGGGTTTCTCTGGAGTGCCATTAAGGAAATCAAGGCTCCTTTCATGTGTGATGTGCAACACGGAATTGCTCTGCACGCAGTGCAGGGGAATCGGGCCTCATCTCGCCACGAGGGGGAAGTCTCATGGTTTATCTCGAGGTGCGGCGGGAACCTGGGGTATATTCTCGAGTTACGACGGGAATGGCCCTTCCACCCACGTGTTTGTTCAGCGATGTCAGGACTCCTGCCTAGTTGCGAGGGACAACTCGGGATTCTCCTCGAGGCTTGGCAGGGCAATTGGGACGCCTCTCTAGCTGAGGCGGGAGACCAAGGGTCCCTTTCCACGTGCCACAGGAATCCTGGGACTCCTATCAAGTTTCACGAAGAGTCAGGCATCGTCTCCTTTGGAGGCACTGATCTCCGCGTACCTCTGGATTTTTCAAAGGATGTGAGGCCTCCGATCGCCATGAGGTGGGGAACTAGGTCTTTCTCTGTGGTCTCCACAGGGGATTCAGACATCCTTTCGTCTTGGGAGATGCAAGACGAGCCTGCATTCAAGTCACTGCAGGGATATCCGGCCTTATTTTGAGTCAGGGCATCGCGGTGTCCATTTCACTTGAGGCCGCAAACTCAGGGTCCCTCTCACATACCTAGAGCAGAGAGAAGCCTCCTCTTGAGGTGCTTGTGGTAAGGTGGTATTCCTCTGCAGTCGAAGCCAGGGAGTAACCTCTCATCTCGAGATGATTTTTGGTCCACAGAGCTCTTTCGTGTTGCTCCAGTGACCTCAGGATCGCTCTAGCCTTGAAACAGTGTTCTTGGGGTTTCTCTGGAGTGCCATCAATTATATCAAGGCTCCTTTCATGTGTGATGTGCAACACGGAATTGCTCTGCACGCAGTGTAGGGGAATCGGGCCTCATCTCGCGGCGAGGGGGAAGTCTCATGGTTTTTCTCGAGTTGCCGCGGGAACCTGGGGTATATTCTCGAGTTACAACGGGGATGGCCCTTCCACCCACGTGTTTGTTCAGCGACATCAGGACTCCTGCCTAGTTGCGAGGGACAACTCGGGATTCTCCTCGAGGCTTGGCAGGGCAATTGGGACGCCTCTCTAGCTGAGGCGGGAGACCAAGGGTCCCTTTCCACGTGCCACAGGAATCCTGGGACTCCTATCAAGTTTCACGAGGAGTCAGGCATCGTCTCCTTTGGAGGCACTGATCTCCGTGGACCTCTGGAGTTTTCAAAGGATGTGAGGCCTCCGGTCGCGATGAGGTGGGGAACTAGGTCTTTCTCTGTGGTCTCCACACGGGATTCAGACATCATTTCCTCTTGGGAGATGCAAGACGAGCCTGCATTCAAGTCACTGCAGGGATATTCGGCCTTATTTCGAGTCAGGGCATCGCGGTGTCCATTCCACTTGAGGCCGCAAACTCATGGTCCCTCTCACATACCTAGAGCTGAGAGAAGCCTCCTCTTGAGGTGCTTGTGGTAAGGTGGTATTCCTCTGACGTCGAAGCGAGGGACTAACCTCTCATCTCGAGTTGATTTTTGGTCCACGGAGCTCTTTCGTGTTGCTACAGTGACCTCAGGATCCCTCTAGCCTTGAAACAGTGTTCTTGGGGTTTCTCTGGAGTGCCATCAAGGAAATCAAGGCTCCTTTCATGTGTGATGTGCAACACGGAGTTACTCTGCACGCAGTGCAGGGGAATCGGGCCTCATCTCGCCACGAGGGGGAAGTCTCATGGTTTTTCTCGAGTTTGGTCGGGAACCTGGGGTATATTCTCGAGTTACGTGGGGATGGCCCTTCCACACACGTGTTTGTTCAGCGACGTCAGGACTCCTGCCTAGTTGCGAGGGACAACTCGGGGTTCTCCTCGAGGCTTGGCAGGGCAATTGGGACGCCTCTCCAGCTGAGGCGGGAGACCAAGGGTCCCTTTCCACGTGTCACAGGAATCCTGGGACTCCTATCAAGTTTCACGAGGAGTCAGGCATCGTCTCCTTTGGAGGCACTGATCTCCGTGGACCTCTGGAGTTTTCAAAGGATGTGAGGCCTCCGGTCGCGATGAGGTGGGGAACTAGGTCTTTCTCTGTGGTCTCCACACGGGATTCAGACATCATTTCCTCTTGGGAGATGCAAGACGAGCCTGCATTAAAGTCACTGCAGGGATATTCGGCCTTATTTCAAGTCAGGGCATCGCGGTGTCCATTCCACTTGAGGCCGCAAACTCAGGGTCCCTCTCACATACCTAGAGCTGAGAGAAGCCTCCTCTTGAGGTGCTTGTGGTAAGGTGGTATTCCTCTGGAGTGGAAGTCAGGGACTAACCTCTCATCTCGAGTTGATTTTTGGTCCACGGAGCTCTTTCGTGTTGCTACAGTGACCTCAGGATCCCTCTAGCCTTGAAACAGTGTTCTTGGGCTTTCTCTGGAGTGCCATCAAGGAAATCAAGGCCCCTTTCATGTTTGATGTGCAAAACGGAATTGCTCTGCATGCAGTGCAGGGGAATCGGGCCTCATATCACGGCGAGGGGGAATTCTCATGGTTTTACTCGAGTTGCGGTGAGAACCTGGGGTATATTCTCGAGTTAAGACGGGGATGGCCCTTCCACCCACGTGTTTATTCAGCGACGTCAGGACTCCTGCCTAGTTTCGAGGGACAACTAGGGATTCTCCTCGAAGCTTGGCAGGGAAAATGGAACGCCTCTCCAGCTGAGGCGGGAGACCAAGGGTCCCTTTCCACATGCCACAGGAATCCTGGGACTCCTATCAAGATTCACGAGGAGTCAGGCATCGTCTCCTTTGGAGGCACTGCTCTCCGCGTACCTGTGGAGTTTTCAAAGGATGTGAGGCCTCCGGTCGCGATGTGGTGGGGAACTAGGTCTTTCTCTGTGCTCTCCACAGGGGATTCAGACATCCTTTTTTCTTGGGAGATGCAAGACGAGCCTGCATTCAAGTCACTGCAGGGATATCCGGCCTTATTTCGAGTCAGGGCATTGCAGTGTCCATTCCACTTGAGGCTGCAAACTCAGGGTCCCTATCACATACCTAGAGCTGAGAGAAGCCTCCTCTTGAGGTGCTTGTTGTAAGGTGGTATTCCTCTGGAGTCGAAGCCAGGGACTAACCTCTCATCTCGAGTTGATTTTTGGTCCACGGACCTCTTTCCTGTTGCTACAGTGACCTCAGGATCCCTGTAGCCTTTAAACAGTGTTCTTGGTGTTTCTCTGGAGTGCCATCAAGGAATTCAAGGCTCCTATCATGAGTGATGTGCCACATGGAATTGCTCTGCATGCAGTGCAGGGGAATCGGGCCTCATCTCGTGGCGAGGGGGAAGTCTCATGGTTTTTCTCGAGTTGCGGCGGGAACCTGGGGTATATTTCCGAGTTACGTGGGGATGGCCCTTCCACACACGTGTTTGTTCAGCGACGTCAGGACTCCTGCCTAGTTGCGAGGGACAACTCGGGATTCTCCTCGAGGCTTGGCAGGGCAATTGGGACGCCTCTCCAGCTGAGGCGGGAGACCAAGGGTCCCTTTCCACGTGCCACAGGAATCCAGGGACTCCTATCAAGTTTCACGAGGAGTCAGGCATCGTCTCCTTTGGAGGCACTGATCTCCGCGTACCTCTGGAATTTTCAAAGGAAGTGAGGACTCCGGTCACGATGAGGTGGGGAACTAGGTCTTTCTCTGTGGTCTCCACAGGGGATTCAGACATCATTTCGTCTTCGGAGATGCAAGACGAGCCTGCATTCAAGTCACTGCAGGGATATCCGGCCTTATTTCGAGTCAGGGCATCGCGGTGTCCATTCCACTTGTGGCCGCAAACTCAGGGTCCTTCTCACATACCTATAGCTGAGAGAAGCCTCCTCTTGAGGTGCTTGTGGTAAGGTGGTATTCCTCTGGAGTCGAAGCCAGGGACTAACCTCTCATCTCGAGTTGATTTTTGGTCCACGGAGCTCATTCGTGTTGCTACAGTGACCTCAGGATCCCTCTAGCCTTGAAACAGTGTTCTTGGGGTTTCTCTGGAGTGCCATTAAGGAAATCAAGGCTCCTTTCATGTGTGATGTGCAACACGGAATTGCTCTGCACGCAGTGCAGGGGAATCGGGCCTCATCTCGCCACGAGGGGGAAGTCTCATGGTTTATCTCGAGTTGCGGCGGGAACCTGGGGTATATTCTCGAGTTACGACGGGGATGGCCCTTCCACCCACGTGTTTGTTCAGCGATGTCAGGACTCCTGCCTAGTTGCGAGGGACAACTCGGGATTCTCCTCGAGGCTTGGCAGGGCAATTGGGACGCCTCTCTAGCTGAGGCGGGAGACCAAGGGTCCCTTTCCACGTGCCACAGGAATCCTGGGACTCCTATCAAGTTTCACGAGGAGTCAGGCATCGTCTCCTTTGGAGGCACTGATCTCCGTGGACCTCTGGAGTTTTCAAAGGATGTGAGGCCTCCGGTCGCGATGAGGTGGGGAACTAGGTCTTTCTCTGTGGTCTCCACACGGGATTCAGACATCATTTCCTCTTGGGAGATGCAAGACGAGCCTGCATTCAAGTCACTGCAGGGATATTCGGCCTTATTTCGAGTCAGGGCATCGCGGTGTCCATTCCACTTGAGGCCGCAAACTCAGGGTCCCTCTAACATACCTAGAGCTGAGAGAAGCCTCCTCTTGAGGTGCTTGTGGTAAGGTGGTATTCCTCTGAAGTCGAAGCGAGGGACTAACCTCTCATCTCGAGTTGATTGTTGGTCCACGGAGCTCTTTCGTGTTGCTACAGTGACCTCAGGATCCCTCTAGCCTTGAAACAGTGTTCTTGGGGTTTCTCTGGAGTGCCATCAAGGAAATCAAGGCTCCTTTCATGTGTGATGTGCAACACGGAATTGCTCTGCACGCAGTGCAGGGGAATCGGGCCTCATCTCGCCACGAGGGGGAAGTCTCATGGTTTTTCTCGAGTTGCGGCGGGAACCTGGGGTATATTTCCGAGTTACGTGGGGATGGCCCTTCCACACACGTGTTTGTTCAGCGACGTCAGGACTCCTGCCTAGTTGCGAGGGACAACTCGGGATTCTCCTCGAGGCTTGGCAGGGCAATTGGGACGCCTCTCCAGTTGAGGCGGGAGACCAAGGGTCCCTTTCCACGTGCCACAGGAATCCTGGGACTCCTATCAAGTTTCACGAGGAGTCACGCATCGTCTCCTTTGGAGGCACTGATCTCCGCGTACCTCTGGAATTTTCAAAGGAAGTGAGGATTCCGGTCGCGATGAGGTGTTGAACTAGGTCTTTCTCTGTGGTCTCCACAGGGGATTCAGACATCCTTTCGTCTTCGGAGATGCAAGACGAGTCTGCATTCAAGTCACTGCAGGGATATCCGGCCTTATTTCGAGTCAGGGCATCGCGGTGTCCATTCCACTTGTGGCCGCAAACTCAGGGTCCTTCTCACATACCTATAGCTGAGAGAAGCCTCCTCTTGAGGTGCTTGTGGTAAGGTGGTATTCCTCTGGAGTCGAAGCCAGGGACTAACCTCTCATCTCGAGTTGATTTTTGGTCCACGGAGCTCTTTCGTGTTGCTACAGTGACCTCAGGATCCCTCTAGCCTTGAAACAGTGTTCTTGGGGTTTCTCTGGAGTGCCATCAAGGAAATCAAGGCTCCTTTCATGTGTGATGTGCAACACGGAATTGCTCTGCACGCAGTGCAGGGGAATCGGGCCTCATCTCGCGGCGAGGGGGAAGTCTCATGGTTTTTCTCGAGTTGTGGCGGGAACCTGGGGTATATTCTCGAGTTACGACGGGGATGGCCCTTCCACCCACGTGTTTGTTCAGCGATGTCAGGACTCCTGCCTAGTTGCGAGGGACAACTCGGGATTCTCCTCGAGGCTTGGCAGGGCAATTGGGACGCCTCTCTAGCTGAGGCGGGAGACCAAGGGTCCCTTTCCACGTGCCACAGGAATCCTGGGACTCCTATCAAGTTTCACGAGGAGTCAGGCATCGTCTCCTTTGGAGGCACTGATCTCTGTGTACCTCTGGAGTTTTCAAATGATGTGAGGCCTCCGGTCGCGATGAGGTGGGGAACTAGGTCTTTCTCTGTGGTCTACACAGGGGATTCAGACATCCTTTCGTCTTGGGAGATGCAAGACGAGCCTGCATTCAAGTCACTGCAGGGATATTCGGCCTTATTTCGATTCAGGGCATCGCGGTGTCCATTCCACTTGAGGCCGCAAACTCAGGGACCCTCTCACATACCTAGAGCTGAGAGAAGCCTCCTCTTGAGGTGCTTGTGGTAAGGTGGTATTCCTCTGAAGTCGAAGCCAGGGACTAACCTCTCATCTCGAGTTGATTTTTGGTCCACGGAGCTCTTTCGTGTTGCTACAGTGACCTCAGGATCCCTCTAGCCTTGAAACAGTGTTCTTGGGGTTTCTCTGGAGTGCCATCAAGGAAATCAATGCTCCTTTCATGTGTGATGTGCAACACGGAATTGCTCTGCACGCAGTGCAGGGGAATCGGGCCTCATCTCGCGGCGAGGGGTAAGTCTCATGGTTTTTCTCGAGTTGCGGCGGGAACCTGGGGTATATTCTCGAGTTACGTGGGGATGGCCCTTCCACACACGTGTTTGTTCAGCGACGTCAGGACTCCTGCCTAGTTGCGAGGGACAACTCGGGATTCTCCTCGAGGCTTGGCAGGGCAATTGGGACGCCTCTCCAGCTGCGGCGGGAGACCAAGGGTCCCTTTCCACGTGCCACAGGAATCCTGGGACTCCTATCAAGTTTCACGAGGAGTCAGGCATCGTCTCCTTTGGAGGCACTGATCTCCGCGTACCTCTGGAGTTTTCAAAGGATGTGAGGCCTCCGGTCGCGATGAGGTGGGGAACTAGGTCTTTCTCTGTGGTCTCCACAGGGTATTCAGATATCCTTTCGTCTTGGGAGATGCAAGACGAGCCTGCATTCAGGTCACTGCAGGGATATCCTGCCTTATTTCGAGTCATGGCATCGCGGTTTCCATTTCACTTGAGGCCGCAAACTCAGGGTCCCTCTCACATACCTAGAGCTGAGAGAAGCCTCCTCTTGAGGTGCTTGTGGTAAGGTGGTATTCCTCTGGAGTGGAAGTCAGGGACTAACCTCTCATCTCGAGTTGATTTTTTGGTCCACGGAGCTCTTTCGTGTTGCTACAGTGACCTCAGGATCCCTCTAGCCTTGAAACAGTGTTCTTGGGGTTTCTCTGGAGTGCCATCAAGGAAATCAAGGCCCCTTTCATGTTTGATGTGCAAAACGGAATTGCTCTGCATGCAGTGCAGGGGAATCGGGCCTCATATCACGGCGAGGGGGAATTCTCATGGTTTTACTCGAGTTGCGGTGAGAACCTGGGGTATATTCTCGAGTTACGACGGGGATGGCCCTTCCACCCACGTGTTTATTCAGCGACGTCAGGACTCCTGCCTAGTTTCGAGGGACAACTAGGGATTCTCCTCGAAGCTTGGCAGGGAAAATGGAACGCCTCTCCAGCTGAGGCGGGAGACCAAGGGTCCCTTTCCACATGCCACAGGAATCCTGGGACTCCTTTCAAGATTCACGAGGAATCAGGCATCGTCTCCTTTGGAGGCACTGCTCTCCGCGTACCTCTGGAGTTTTCAAAGGATGTGAGGCCTCCGGTCGCGATGTGGTGGGGAACTAGGTCTTTCTCTGTGGTCTCCACAGGGGATTCAGACATCCTTTCTTCTTGGGAGATGCAAGACGAGCCTGCATTCAAGTCACTGCAGGGATATCCGGCCTTATTTCGAGTCAGGGCATTGCAGTGTCCATTCCACTTGAGGCTGCAAACTCAGGGTCCCTATCACATACCTAGAGCTGAGAGAAGCCTCCTCTTGAGGTGCTTGTGGTAAGGTGGTATTCCTCTGGAGTCGAAGCCAGGGACTAACCTCTCATCTCGAGTTGATTTTTGGTCCACGGACCTCTTTCCTGTTGCTACAGTGACCTCAGGATCCCTGTAACCTTTAAACAGTGTTCTTGGTGTTTCTCTGGAGTGCCATCAAGGAAATCAAGGCTCCTATCATGAGTGATGTGCCACATGGAATTGCTCTGCATGCAGTGCAGGGGAATCGGGCCTCATCTCGTGGCGAGGGGGAAGTCTCATGGTTTTTCTCGAGTTGCGGCGGGAACCTGGGGTATATTTCCGAGTTACGTGGGGATGGCCCTTCCACACACGTGTTTGTTCAGCGACGTCAGGACTCCTGCCTAGTTGCGAGGGACAACTCGGGATTCTCCTCGAGGCTTGGCAGGGCAATTGGGACGCCTCTCCAGCTGAGGCGGGAGACCAAGGGTCCCTTTCCACGTGCCACAGGAATCCAGGGACTCCTATCAAGTTTCACGAGGAGTCAGGCATCGTCTCCTTTGGAGGCACTGATCTCCGCGTACCTCTGGAATTTTCAAAGGAAGTGAGGACTCCGGTCACGATGAGGTGGGGAACTAGGTCTTTCTCTGTGGTCTCCACAGGGGATTCAGACATCATTTCGTCTTCGGAGATGCAAAACGAGCCTGCATTCAAGTCACTGCAGGGATATCCGGCCTTATTTCGAGTCAGGGCATCGCGGTGTCCATTCCTCTTGTGGCCGCAAACTCAGGGTCCTTCTCACATACCTAGAGCTGAGAGAAGCCTCCTCTTGAGGTGCTTGTGGTAAGGTGGTATTCCTCTGGAGTCGAAGCCAGGGACTAACCTCTCATCTCGAGTTGATTTTTGGTCCACGGAGCTCTTTCGTGTGGCTACAGTGACCTCAGGATTCCTCTAGCCTTGAAACAGTGTTCTTGGGGTTTCTCTGGAGTGCCATCAAGGAAATCAAGGCTCCTTTCATGTGTGATGTGCCACATGGAATTGCTCTGCATGCAGTGCAGGGGAATCGGGCCTCATCTCGTGGCGAGGGGGAAGTCTCATGGTTTTTCTCGAGTTGCGGCGGGAACCTGGGGTATATTTCCGAGTTACGTGGGGATGGCCCTTCCACACACGTGTTTGTTCAGCGACGTCAGGACTCCTGCCTAGTTGCGAGGGACAACTCGGGATTCTCCTCGAGGCTTGGCAGGGCAATTGGGACGCCTCTCCAGCTGAGGCGGGAGACCAAGGGTCCCTTTCCACGTGCCACAGGAATCCAGGGACTCCTATCAAGTTTCACGAGGAGTCAGGCATCGTCTCCTTTGGAGGCACTGATCTCCGCGTACCTCTGGAATTTTCAAAGGAAGTGAGGACTCCGGTCACGATGAGGTGGGGAACTAGGTCTTTCTCTGTGGTCTCCACAGGGGATTCAGACATCATTTCCTCTTCGGAGATGCAAGACGAGCCTGCATTCAAGTCACTGCAGGGATATCCGGCCTTATTTCGAGTCAGGGCATCGCAGTGTCCATTCCACTTGTGGCCGCAAACTCAGGGTCCTTCTCACATACCTATAGCTGAGAGAAGCCTCCTCTTGAGGTGCTTGTGGTAAGGTGGTATTCCTCTGGAGTCGAAGCCAGGGATTAACCTCTCATCTCGAGTTGATTTTTGGTCCACGGAGCTCTTTTGTGTTGCTACAGTGACCTCAGGATCCCTCTAGCCTTGAAACAGTGTTCTTGGGGTTTCTCTGGAGTGCCATTAAGGAAATCAAGGCTCCTTTCATGTGTGATGTGCAACACGGAATTGCTCTGCACGCAGTGCAGGGGAATCGGGCCTCATCTCGGCACGAGGGGGAAGTCTCATGGTTTATCTCGAGTTGCGGCGGGAACCTGGGGTATATTCTCGAGTTACGACGGGGATGGACCTTGCACCCACGTGTTTGTTCAGCGATGTCAGGACTCCTGCCTAGTTGCGAGGGACAACTCGGGATTCTCCTCGAGGCTTGGCAGGGCAATTGGGACGCCTCTCTAGCTGAGGCGGGAGACCAAGGGTCCCTTTCCAAGTGCCACAGGAATCCTGGGACTCCTATCAAGTTTCACGAGGAGTCAGGCATCGTCTCCTTTGGAGGCACTGATCTCCGTGTACCTCTGGAGTTTTCAAATGATGTGAGGCCTCCGGTCGCCATGAGGTGGGGAACTAGGTCTTTCTCTGTGGTGTCCACAGGGGATTCAGACATCCTTTCGTCTTGGGAGATGCAAGACGAGCCTGCATTCAAGTCACTGCAGGGATATCCGGCCTTATTTTGAGTCAGGGCATCGCGGTGTCCATTCCACTTGAGGCCGCAAACTCAGGGTCCCTCTCACAAACCTAGAGCTGAGAGAAGCCTCCTCTTGAGGTGCTTGTGGAAAGGTGGTATTCCTCTGGAGTCGAAGCCAGGGATTAACCTCTCATCTCGAGTTGATTTTTGGTACACGGATCTCTTTCGTGTGGCTACAGTGACCTCAGGATTCCTCTAGCCTTGAAACGGTGTTCTTGGGGTTTCTCTGGAGTGCCATCAAGGAAATCAAGGCTCCTTTCATGTTTGATGTGCAACACGGAATTGTTCTGCACGCAGTGCAGAGGAATCAGGCCTCATCTCGCGGCGAGGGGGAAGTCTCATGGTTTTTCTCGAGTTGCGGCGGGAACCTGGGGTATATTCTCGAGTTACGACGGGGATGGCCCTTCCACCCACGTTGTTGGTCAGCGACGTCAGGACTCCTGCCTAGTTGCGAGGGACAACTTGGGATACTCCTCGAGGCTTGGCAGGGCAATTGGGACGCCTCTCCAGCTGAGGCGGGAGACCAAGGGTCCCTTTCCACGTGCCACAGGAATCCTGGGACTCCTATCAAGTTTCACGAGGAGTCAGGCATCGTCTCCTTTGGAGGCACTGATCTCCGTGGACCTCTGGAGTTTTCAAAGGATGTGAGGCCTCCAGTCGCGATGAGGTGGGGAACTAGGTCTTTCTCTGTGGTCTCCACACGGGATTCAGACATCATTTCCTCTTGGGAGATGCAAGACGAGCCTGCATTCAAGTCACTGCAGGGATATTCGGCCTTATTTCGAGTCAGGGCATCGCGGTGTCCATTCCACTTGAGGCCGCAAACTCAGGGTCCCTCTCACATACATAGAGCTGAGAAAAGCCTCCTCTTCAGGTGCTTGTGGTAAGGTGGTATTCCTCTGAAGTCGAAGCCAGGGACTAACCTCTCATCTCGAGTTGATTTTTGGTCCACGGAGCTCTTTCGTGTTGCTACAGTGACCTCAGGATCCCTCTAGCCTTGAAACAGTGTTCTTGGGGTTTCTCTGGAGTGCCATCAAGGAAATCAAGGCTCCTTTCATGTGTGATGTGCAACACGGAATTGCTCTGCACGCAGTGCAGGGGAATCGGGCCTCATCTCGCCACGAGGGGGAAGTCTCATGGTTTTTCTCGAGTTTGGTCGGGAACCTGGGGTATATTCTCGAGTTACGTGGGGATGGCCCTTCCACACACGTGTTTGTTCAGCGACGTCAGGACTCCTGCCTAGTTGCGAGGGACAACTCGGGATTCTCCTCGAGGCTTGGCAGGGCAATTGGGACGCCTCTCCAGCTGAGGCGGGAGACCAAGGGTCCCTTTCCACGTGTCACAGGAATCCTGGGACTCCTATCAAGATTCACGAGGAGTCAGGCATCGTCTCCTTTGGAGGCACTGATCTCCGTGTACCTCTGGAGTTTTCAAAGGATGTGAGGCCTCCGGTCGCGATGAGGTGGGGAACTAGGTCTATCTCTGTGGTCTCCACACGGGATTCAGACATCATTTCCTCTTGGGAGATGCAAGACGAGCCTGCATTAAAGTCACTGCAGGGATATTCGGCCTTATTTCAAGTCAGGGCATCGCGGTGTCCATTCCACTTGAGGCCGCAAACTCAGGGTCCCTCTCACATAGCTAGAGCTGAGAGAAGCCTCCTCTTGAGGTGCTTGTGGTAAGGTGGTATTCCTCTGAAGTCGAAGCGAGGGACTAACCTCTCATTTCGAGTTGATTTTTGGTCCACGGAGCTCTTTCGTGTTGCTACAGTGACCTCAGGATCCCTCTAGCCTTGAAACAGTGTTCTTGGGGTTTCTCTGGACTGCCATCAAGGAAATCAAGGCTCCTTTCATGTGTGATGTGCAACACGGAATTGCTCTGCACGCAATGCAGGAGAATCGGGCCTCATCTCGCGGTGAGGGGGAAGTCTCAGGGTTTTTCTCGAGTTGCGGCAGGAACCTGGGGTATATTCTCGAGTTACGACGGGAATGGCCCTTCCAGACACGTGTTTGTTCAGCGACGTCAGGACTCCTGCCTAGTTGCGAGGGACAACTCGGGATTCTCCTCGAGGCTTGGCAGGGCAATTGGGACGCCTCTCCAGCTGAGGCGGGAGACCAAGGGTCCCTTTCCACGTGCCACAGGAATCCAGGGACTCCTATCAAGTTTCACGAGGAGTCAGGCATCGTCTCCTTTGGAGGCACTGATCTCCGCGTACCTCTGGAGTTTTCAAAGGATGTGAGGCCTCAGGTTGCGATGAGGTGGGGAACTAGGTCTTTCTCTGTGGTCTCCACAGGGGATTCAAACATCCTTTCATCTTGCGAGATGAAAGAGAAGCCTGCATTTAAGTCACTGCAGGGATATCCGGCCTTATTTCGCGTCAGGGCATCGCGGTGTACATTCCACTTGAGGCCGCAAACTCAGGGTCCCTTTCACATACCTAGAGCTGAGAGAAGCCTCCTCTTGAGGTGCTTGTGGTAAGGTGGTATTCCTCTGGAGTCGAAGTCAGGGACTAACCTCTCATCTCGAGTTGATCTTTGGTCCACGGAGCTCTTTCATGTTGCTACAGTGACCTCAGGATCCCTCTAGCCTTGAAACAGTGTTCTTGGGGTTTCTCTGGAGTGCCATCAAGGAAATCAAGGCCCCTTTCATGTTTGATGTGCAACACGGAATTGCTCTGCATGCAGTGCAGGGGAATCGGGCCCCATCTCACGGCGAGGGGGAAATCTCATGGTTTTACTCGAGTTGCGGTGAGAACCTGGGGTATATTCTCGAGTTACGACTGGGATGGCCCTTCCACCCACGTGTTTATTCAGCGACGTCAGGACTCCTGCCTAGTTGCGAGGGACAACTCGGGATTCTCTTCGAAGCTTGGCAGGGCAAATGGAACGCCTCTCCAGCTGAGGCGGGAGACCAAGGGTCCCTTTCCACATGCCACAGGAATCCTGGGACTCCTATCAAGTTTCACGAGGAGTCAGGCATCGTCTCCTTTGGAGGCACTGATCTCCGCGTACCTCTGGAATTTTCAAAGGAAGTGAGGATTCCGGTCGCGATGAGGTGGGGAACTAGGTCTTTCTCTGTGGTCTCCACAGGGGATTCAGACATCCTTTTGTCTTCGGAGATGCAAGACGAGTCTGCATTCAAGTCACTGCAGGGATATCCGGCCTTATTTCGAGTCAGGGCATCGAGGTGTCCATTCCACTTGTGGCCGCAAACTCAGGGTCCTTCTCACATACCTATAGCTGAGAGAAGCCTCCTCTTGAGGTGCTTCTGGTAAGGTGGTATTCCTCTGGAGTCGAAGCCAGGGACTAACCTCTCATCTCGAGTTGATTTTTGGTCCACGGAGCACTTTTGTGTTGCTACAGTGACCTCAGGATCCCTCTAGCCTTGAAACAGTGTTCTTGGGGTTTCTCTGGAGTGCCATCAAGGAAATCAAGGCTCCTTTCATGTGTGATGTGCAACACGGAATTGCTCTGCACGCAGTGCAGGGGAATTAGGCCTCATCTCTCGGCGAGGGGGAAGTCTCATGGTTTTTCTCGAGTTGCGGCGGGAACCTGGGGTATATTCTGGAGTTACGACGGGGATGGCCCTTCTACACACGTGTTTGGTCAGCGACGTCAGGACTCCTGCCTAGTTGCGAGGGACAACTCAGGATACTCCTCGAGGCTTGGCAGGGCAATTGGGACGCCTCTCCAGCTGAGGCGGGAGACCAAGGGTCCCTTTCCACGTGCCACAGGAATCCTGGGACTCCTATCAAGTTTCACGAGGAGTCAGGCATCGTCTCCTTTGGAGGCACTGATCTCCGTGGACCTCTGGAGTTTTCAAAGGATGTGAGGCCTCCGGTCGCAATGAGGTGGGGAACTAGGTCTTTCTCTGTGGTCTCCTCACGGGATTCAGACATCATTTCCTCTTGGGAGATGCAAGACGAGCCTGCATTCAAGTCACTGCAGGGATATTCGGCCTTATTTCGAGTCAGGGCATCGCGGTGTCCATTCCACTTGAGGCCGCAAACTCAGGGTCCCTCTCACATACCTAGAGCTGAGAGAAGCCTCCTCTTGAGGTGCTTGTGGTAAGGTGGTATTCCTCTGAAGTCGAAGCCAGGGACTAACCTCTCATCTCGAGTTGATTTTTGGTCCACGGAGCTGTTTCGTGTTGCTACAGTGACCTCAGGATCCCTCTAGCCTTGAAACAGTGTTCTTGGGGTTTCTCTGGAGTGCCATCAAGGAAATCAAGGCTCCTTTCATGTGTGATGTGCAACACGGAATTGCTCTGCACGCAGTGCAGGGGAATCGGGCCTCATCTCGCGGTGAGGGGGAAGTCTCATGGTTTTTCTCGAGTTGCGGCGGGAACCTGGGGTATATTCTCGAGTTACGTGGGGATGGCCCTTCCACACACGTGTTTGTTCAGCGACGTCAGGACTCCTGCCTAGTTGCGAGGGACAACTCGGGATTCTCCTCGAGGCTTGGCAGGGCAATTGGGACACCTCTCCAGCTGAGGCGGGAGACCAAGGGTCCCTTTCCACGTGCCACAGGAATCCTGGGACTCCTATCAAGTTTCACGAGGAGTCAGGCATCGTCTCCTTTGGAGGCACTGATCTCCGTGGACCTCTGGAGTTTTCAAAGGATGTGAGGCCTCCGGTCGCGATGAGGTGGGGAACTAGGTCTTTCTCTGTGGTCTCCACACGGGATTCAGACATCATTTCCTCTTGGGAGATGCAAGACGAGCCTGCATTCAAGTCACTGCAGGGATATTCGGACTTATTTCGAGTCAGGGCATCGCGGTGTCCATTCCACTTGAGGCCGCAAACTCAGGGTCCCTCTCACATACCTAGAGCTGAGGGAAGCCTCCTCTTGAGGTGCTTGTGGTAAGGTGGTATTCCTCTGGAGTCGAAGCCAGGGACTAACCTCTCATCTCGAGTTGATTTTTGGTCCACGGAGCTCTTTCTTGTTGCTACAGTGACTTCAGGATCCCTCTAGCCTTGAAACAGTGTTCTTGGGGTTTCTCTGGAGTGCCATCAAGGAAATCAAGGCTCCTTTCATGTGTGATGTGCAACACGGAATTGCTCTGCACGCAGTGCAGGGGAATCGGGCCTCATCTCGCGGTGAGGGGGAAGTCTCAGGGTTTTTCGCGAGTTGCGGCGGGAACCTGGGGTATATTCTGGAGTTACGACGGGAATGGCCCTTCCACACACGTGTTTGTTCAGCGAAGTCAGGACTCCTGCCTAGTTGTGAGGGACAACTCGGGATTCTCCTCGAGGCTTGGCAGGGCATTTGGGACGCCTCTCCAGCTGCGGCGGGAGACCAAGGGTGCCTTTCCACGTGCCACAGGAATCCTGGGACTCCTATCAAGTTTCACGAGGAGTCAGGCATCGTCTCCTTTGGAGGCACTGATCTCCGTGGACCTCTGGAGTTTTCAAAGGATGTCAGGCCTCCGGTCGCGATGAGGTGGGGAACTAGGTCTTTCTCTGTGGTCTCCAAAGGGGATTCAGACACCCTTTCATCTTGGGAGATGCAAGACGAGCCTGCATTCAAGTCCCTGCAGGGATATCCGGCCTTATTTCGCGTCAGGGCATCGCAGTGTCCATTCCACTTGAGGCCGCAAACTCAGGGTCCCTCTCACATACCTAGAGCTGAGAGAAGCCTCCTCTTGAGGTGCTTGTGGTAAGGTGGTATTCCTCTGGAGTCGAAGCCAGGGACTAACCTCTCATCTCGAGTTGATTTGTGGTCCACGGAGCTCTTTCGTGTTGGTACAGTGACCTCAGGATCCCTCTAGCCTTGAAACAGTGTTCTTGGGGTTTCTCTGGAGTGCCATCAAGGAAATCAAGGCTCCTTTCATGTTTGATGTGCAACTCGGAATTGCTTTGCATGCAGTGCAGGGGAATCGGGCCTCATCTCGCGGCGAGGGGGAAGTCTCATGGTTTTTCTCGAGTTACGGCGGGAAGCAGGGGTATATTCTCGAGTTACGATGGGGATGGCCCTTCCACACACGTGTTTGTTCAGCGACGTCAGGACTCCTGCCTAGTTGCGAGGGACAACTCGGGATTCTCCTCGAGGCTTGGCAGGGCAATTGGGACGCCTCTCCAGCTGAGACGGGAGTCCAGGGATCACTTTCCACGTGCCACAGGAATCCTGGGACTGCTATCAAGTTTCACGAGGAGTCAGGCATCGTCTCCTTTGGAGGCAGTGATCTCCCTGGACCTCTGGAGGTTTCAAAGGATGTGAGGCCTCCGGTCGCGATGAGGTGGGGAACTAGGTTTTTCTCTGTGGTCTCCACAGGGGATTCAGACATCCTTTCATCTTGGGAGATGCAAGACGAGCCTGCATTTAAGTCACTGCAGGAATATCCGGCCTTATTTCGAGCCAGGGCATCGCAGTGTCCATTCCACTTGAGGCCGCAACCTCAGGGTCCCTCTCACATACCTAGAGCTGAGAGAAGCCTCCTCTTGCGGTGCTTGTGGTAAGGTGGTATTCCTCTGGAGTCGAAGCCAGGGACTAACCTCTCATCTCGAGTTGATTTTTGGTCCACGGAGCTCTTTCGTGTTGGTACAGTGACCTCAGGATCCCTCTGGCCTTGAAACAGTGTTCTTGGGGTTTCTCTGGAGTGCCATAATGGAAATCAAGGCTCCTTTCATGTGTGATGTGCAACACGGAATTGCTTTGCATGCAGTGAAGGGGAATCGGGCCTCATCTCGCGGCGAGGGGGAAGTCTCATGGTTTTTCTCGAGTTGCGGCGGGAACCTGGGGTATATTCTCGAGTTACGACCGGGATGGCCCTTCCACCCACGTGTTTGTTCAGCGACGTCAGGACTCCTGCCTAGTTGCGAGGGACAACTCGGGAGTCTCCTCGAGGCTTGGCAGGGCAATTGGGACGCCTCTCCAGCTGAGGCGGGAGACCAAGGGTCCCTTTCCACGTGCCACAGGAATCCTGGGACTCCTATCAAGTTTCACGAGGAGTCAGGCATCGTCTCCTTTGGAGGCACAGATCTCCGCGTACCTCTGGAGTTTTCAAAGGATGTGAGGCCTCCGGTCGCCATGAGGTGGGGAACTAGGTCTTTCTCTGTGGTCTCCACAGGGGATTCAGACATCCTTTCGTCTTGGGAGATTCAACACGAGCCTGCATTCAAGTCACTGCAGGGATATCCGGCCTTATTTCGAGTCATGGCATTGCGGTTTCCATTTCACTTGAGGCCGCAAACTCAGGGTCCCTCTCACATAGCTAGAGCTGAGAGAACCCTCCTCTTGAGGTGCTTGTGGTAAGGTGGTATTCCTCTGGAGTCGAAGCCAGGGACTAACCTCTCATCTCGAGTTGATTTTTGGTCCACGGAGCTCTTTCGTGTTGCTACAGTGACCTCAGGATCCCTCTAGCCTTGAAACAGTGTTCTTGGGGTTTCTCTGGAGTGCCATCAAGGAAATCAAGGCTCCTTTCATGTGTGATGTGCAACACGGAATTGCTCTGCACGCAGTGCAGGGAAATAGGGCCTCATCTCGCGGTGAGGGGGAAGTCTCAGGGTTTTTCTCGAGTTGCGGCGGGAACCTGGTGTATATTCTCGAGTTACGACGGGAATGGCCCTTCCACCCACGTGTTTGTTCAGCGACGTCAGGACTCCTGCCTAGTTGCGAGGGACAACTCGGGATTCTCCTCGAGGCTTGGCAGGGCAATTGGGACGCCTCTCCAGCTGAGGCGGGAGACCAAGTGTCCCTTTCCACGTGCCACAGGAATCCTGGGACTCCTATCAAGTTTCACGAGGAGTCAGGCATCGTCTCCTTTGGAGGCACTGATCTCCGCGTACCTCTGGAGTTTTCAAAGGATGTGAGGCCTCCGGTCGCGATGAGGTGGGGAACTAGGTCTTTCTCTGTGGTCTCCACAGGGGATTCAGACATCCTTTCATCTTGGGAGATGTAAGACGAGCCTGCATTCAAGTCACTGCAGGGATAACCGGCCTTATTTCGAGTCAGGGCATCGCGGTGTCCATTCCACTTGAGGCCGCAAACTCAGGGTCCCTCTCACATAGCTAGAGCTGAGAGAAGCCTCCTTTTTAGGTGCTTGTGGTAAGGTGGTATTCCTCTGGAGTCGAAGCCAGGGACTAACCTCTCATCTCGAGTTGATTTTTGGTCCACGGAGTTCTTTCCTGCTGCTACAGTGACCTCAGGATGCCTCTAGCCTTGAAACAGTGTTCTTGGTGTTTCCCTGGAGTGCCATCAAGGAAATCAAGGCTCCTTTCATGTTTGATGTGCAACTCGGAATTGCTTTGCATGCAGTGCAGGGGAATCGGGCCTCATCTCGCGGCGAGGGGGAAGTCTCATGGTTTTTCTCGAGTTACGGCGGGAAGCAGGGGTATATTCTCGAGTTACGATGGGGATGGCCCTTCCACACACGTGTTTGTTCAGCGACGTCAGGAATCCTGCCTAGTTGCGAGGGACAACTCGGGATTCTCCTCGAGGCTTGGCAGGGCAATTGGGACGCCTCTCCAGCTGAGGCGGGAGTCCAGGGGTCACTTTACACGTGCCACAGGAATCCTGGGACTGCTATCAAGTTTCACGAGGAGTCAGGCATCGTCTCCTTTGGAGGCACTGATCTCCCTGGACCTCTGGAGTTTTCAAAGGATGTGAGGCCTCCGGTCGCGATGAGGTGGGGAACTAGGTCTTTCTCTGTGGTCTCCACAGGGGATTCAGACATCCTTTCATCTTGGGAGATGCAAGACGAGCCTGCATTTAAGTCACTGCAGGGATATCCGGCCTTATTTCGAGCCAGGGCATCGCAGTGTCCATTCCACTTGAGGCCGCAAACTCAGGGTCCCTCTCACATACCTAGAGCTGAGAGAAGCCTCCTCTTGCGATGCTTGTGGTAAGGTGGTATTCCTCTGGAGTCGAAGCCAGGGACTAACCTCTCATCTCGAGTTGATTTTTGGTCCACGGAGCTCTTTCGTGTTTGTACAGTGACCTCAGTATCCCTCTGGCCTTGAAACAGTGTTCTTGGGGTTTCTCTGGAGTGCCATAATGGAAATCAAGGCTCCTTTCATGTGTGATGTGCAACATGGAATTGCTTTGCATGCAGTGCAGGGGAATCGGGCCTCATCTCGCGGCGAGGGGGAAGTCTCATGGTTTTTCTCGAGTTACGGCGGGAACCTGGGGTATATTCTCGAGTTACGACGGGGATGGCCCTTCCACCCACGTGTTTGTTCAGCGACGGCAGCACTCCTGCCTAGTTGCGAGGGACAACTCGGGAGTCTCCTCGAGGCTTGGCAGGGCAATTGGGACGTCTCTCCAGCTGAGGCGGGAGACCAAGGGTCCCTTTCCACGTGCCACAGGAATCCTGGGACTCCTATCAAGTATCACAAGGAGTCAGGCATCGTCTCCTTTGGAGGCACAGATCTCCGCGTACCTCTGGAGTTTTCAAAGGATGTGAGGCCTCCGGTCGCGATGAGGTGGGGAACTTGGTCTTTCTCTGTGGTCTCCACAGGGGCTTCAGACATCCTTTCGTCTTGGGAGATTCAACACGAGCCTGCATTCAAGTCACTGCAGGGATATCCGGCCTTATTTCGAGTCATGGCATTGCGGTTTCCATTTCACTTGAGGCCGCAAACTCAGGGTCCCTCTCACATACCTAGAGCTGAGAGAAGCCTCCTCTTGAGGTGCTTGTGGTAAGGTGGTATTCCTCTGGAGTCGAAGCCAGGGACTAACCTCTCATCTCGAGTTGATTTTTGGTCCACGGAGCTCTTTCGTGTTGCTACAGTGACCTCAGGATCCCTCTAGCCTTGAAACAGTGTTCTTGGGGTTTCTCTGGAGTGCCATCAAGGAAATCAAGGCTCCTTTCATGTGTGATGTGCAACACGGAATTGCTCTGCACGCAGTGCAGGGAAATAGGGCCTCATCTCGCGGTGAGGGGGAAGTCTCAGGGTTTTTCTCGAGTTGCGGCGGGAACCTGGGGTATATTCTCGAGTTACGACGGGCATGGCCCTTCCACACACGTGTCTCTTCAGCGATGTCAGAAGTCCTTCCTAGTTGCGAGGGACAACTCAGGACACTCCTCGAGGCTTGGCAGGGCAATTGGGACGCCTCTCCAACTGAGGCGGGAGACCAAGGGTCCCTTTCCACGTGCCACAGGAATCCTGGGACTCCTATCAAGTTTCACGAGGAGTCAGGCATTGTCTCCTTTGGAGGCACTGATCTCTGCGTACCTCTGGGGTTTTCAAAGGATGTGAGGCCTCCGGTCGCGATGAGGTGGGGAACTAGGTCTTTCTCTGTGGTCTCCAAAGGGGTTTCAGATATCCTTTCGTTTGGGAGATGAAAGACGAGCATGCATTCAAGTCACTGCAGGGATATCCGGCCTTATTTCGAGTCAGGGCATCGCGGTGTCCATTCCACTTGAGGCCGCAAACTCAGGGTCCCTCTCACATATCTAGAGCTGAGAGAAGCCTCCTCTTGAGGTGCTTGTGGTAAGGTGGTATGCCTCTGGAGTCGAAGCCAGGGACTAACCTCTCATCTCGAGTTGATTTTTGGTCCACGGAACTCTTTCTTGTTGCTACAGTGACCTCAGGATCCCTCTAGCCTTGAAACAGTGTTCTTGGGGTTTCTCTGGAGTGCCATCAAGGAAATCAAGGCTCCTTTCATGTGTGATGTGCAACACGGAATTGCTCTGCACGCAGTGCAGGGGAATCGGGCCTCATCTCGCGGCGAGGGGGTAGTCTCATGGTTTTTCTCGAGTTGCGGCGGGAACCTGGGGTATATTCTCGAGTTACGACGGGGATGGCCCTTCCACACACGTGTTTCTTCAGCGACGTCAGGACTCCTGCCTAGTTGCGAGGGACAACTCGGGAATCTCCTCGAGGCTTGGCAGGGCAATTGGGACGCCTCTCCAGCTGAGGCGGGAGACCAAGGGTCCCTTTCCATGTGCCACAGGAATCCTGGGACTCCTATCAAGTTTCACAAGGAGTCAGGCATCGTCTCCTTTGGAGGCACTGATCTCCGCGTCCCTCTGGAGTTTTCAAAGGATGTGAGGCCTCCGGTCGCGATGAGGTGGGGAAGTAGGTTTTCTCTGTGGTCTCCACAGGGGTTTCAGATATCCTTTCGTCTTGGGAGATGCAAGACGAGCCTGCATTCAAGTCACTGCAGGGATATTCGGCAATATTTCGAGTCAGGGCATCGCGGTGTCCATTCCACTTGAGGCCGCAAACTCAGGGTCCCTCTCACATAGCTAGAGCTGAGAGACGCCTCCTCGTGAGGTGCTTGTGGTAAGATGGTATTCCTCTTGAGTGGAAGCCAGGGACTAACCTCTCATCTCGAGTTGATTTTTGGTCCACGGAGCTCTTTCGTGTTGCTACAGTGACCTCAAGATCCCTCTAGCCTTGAAACCGTGTTCTAGGGGTTTCTCTGGAGTGCCATCAAGGAAATCAAGGCTCCTTTCATGTGTGATGTGCAACACGGAATTGCTCTGCACGCAGTGCAGGGGAATCGGGCCTCATCTCGCAGCGAGGGGGAAGTCTCATGGTTTTTCTCGAGTTTCGGCGGGAACCTGGGGTATATTCTCGAGTTACGACGGGGATGGCCCTTCCACCCACGTGTTTGTTCAGCGACGTCAGGACTCCTGCCTAGTTGCTAGGGACAACTCGGGATTCTCCTGGGGGCTTGGCAGGGCATTTGGGACGCCTCTCCAGCTGAGGTGGTAGACCAAGGGTCCCTTTCCACGTGCCACAGGAATCTTGGGACTCCTATCAAGTTTCACGAGGAGTCAGGCATCGTCTCCTTTGGAGGCACTGATCTCCGCGTACCTCTGGAGTTTTCAAAGGATGTGAGGCCTCCGGTCGCGATGAGGTGGGGAACTAGGTCTTTTTCTGTGGTCTCCACAGGGGATTCAGACATCATTTCGTCTTGGCAGATGAAAGACGAGCCTGCATTCAAGTCACTGCAGGGATATCCGGCCTTATTTCGAGTCAGGGCATCGCAGTGTCCATTCCACTTGAGGCCGCAAACTCAGGGTCCCTCTCACATACCTAGAGCTGAGAGAAGCCTCCTCTTGAGGTGCTTGTGGTAAGGTGGTATTCCTCTGGAGTCGAAGCCAGGGACTAACCTCTCATCTCGAGTTGATTTTTGGTCCACGGAGCTCTTTCTTGTTGCTACAGTGACCTCAGGATCCCTCTAGACTTGAAACAGTGATCTTGGTGTTTCTCTGGAGTGCCATCAAGGAAATCAAGGCTCCTTTCATGTGGGATGTGCAACACGGAATTGCTCTGCACGCAGTGCAGGGGAATCGGGCCTCATCTCGCGGCGAGGGGGAAGTCTCATGGTTTTTCTCGAGTTGCGGCGGGAACCTGGGGTATATTCTCGAGTTACGACGGGGATGGCCCTTCCACCCATATGTTTGTTCAGCGACGTCAGACCTCCTGCCTAGTTGCGAGGGATAACTCGGGATTCTCCTCGAGGCTTGGCAGGGCAATTAGGACGCCTCTCAAGCTGAGGCGGGAGACCAAGTGTCCCTTTCCACGAGCCACAGGAATCCTGGGTCTCCTATCAAGTTTCACGAGGAGTCAGGCATCGTCTCCTTTGAAGGCACTGATCTCCGCGTACCTCTGGAGTTTTCAAAGAATGTGAGGCCTCCGGTCGCCATGAGGTGGGGAACTAGTTCTTTCTCTGTGGTCTCCACAGGGGATTCAGTCATCCTTTCATCTTGGGAGATGCAAGACAAGCCTGCATTCAAGTCACTGCAGGGATATCCGGCCTTATTTCGAGTCAGGGCATCGCGGTGTCCATTCCACTTGAGGCCGCAAACTCAGGGTCCCTCTCACATAGCTAGAGCGGAGAGAAGCCTCCTCTTGAGGTGCTTGTGGTAAGGTGCTATTCCTCTGGAGTCGAAGCCAGGGACTAACATCTCATCTCGAGTTGATTTTTGGTCCACGGAGCTCTTTCGTGTTGCTACAGTGACCTCAGGATCCCTGTAGCCTTGAAACAGTGTTCTGGGGTTTCTCTGGAGTGCCATCAAGGAAATCAAGGCTCCTTTCATGTGTGATGTGCAACACGGAATTGCTCTGCACACAGTGCAGGGGAATCGGGCCTCATCTCGCGGCGAGGGGGAAGTCTCATGGTTTTTCTCGAGTTGCGGCGGGAACCTGGGGTATATTCTCGAGTTACGACGGGGATGGCCCTTCCACCCACGTGTTTGTTCAGCGATGTCAGGACTCCTGCCTAGTTGCGAGGGACAACTCGGGATTCTCCTCGAGGCTTGGCAGGGCAATTGGGACGCCTCTTCAGCTGAGGCGGGATACCAAGGGTCCCTTTCCACGTGCCACAGGAATCCTGGGAATCCTATCAAGTTTCACGAGGAGTCAGGCATCGTCTCCTTTGGAGGCACTGATCTCCGCGTACCTCTGGAGTTTTTAAAGGATGTGAGGCCTCCGGTCGCGATGAGGTGGGGAACTAGGTCTTTCTCTGTGGTCTCCACAGGGGATTCAGTCATCCTTCCGTCTTGGGAGATGCAAGACGAGCCTGCATTCAAGTCACTGCAGGGATATCCGGCCTTATTTCGAGTCAGGGCATCGCGGTGTCCATTCCACTTGAGGCCGCAAACTCAGGGTCCCTCTCACATAGCTAGAGCTGAGATAAGCCACCTCTTGAGGTGCTTGTGGTAAGGTGGTATTCCTCTGGAGTCGAAGCCAGGGACTAACCTCTCATCTCGAGTTGATTGTTGGTCCACGGAGCTCTTTCGTGTTGCTACAGTGACCTCAGGATCCCTCTAGCCTTGAAACAGTGTTCTTGGGGTTTCTCTGGAGTGCCATCAAGGAAATCAAGGCTCCTTTCATGTGTGATGTGCAACACGGAATTGCTCTGCACGCAGTGCAGGGGAATCGGGCCTCATATCGCGGCGAGGGGGAAGTCTCATGGTTTTTCTCGAGTTGCGGCGGGAACCTGGGGTATATTCTCGAGTTAAGACGGGGATGGCCCTTTCACCCACGTGTTTGTTCAGCGACGTCAGGACTCCTGCCAAGTTGCGAGGGACAACTCGGGATTCTCCTCGAGGCTTGGCAGGGCAATTGTTACGCCTCTCCAGCTGAGGCGGGAGACCAAGGGTCCCTTTCCACGTTCCACAGGAATCCTGGGACTCCTATCAAGTTTCACGAGGAGTCAGACATCGTCTCCTTTGGAGGCACTGATCTCCGCATACCTCTGGAGTTTTCAAAGGATGTGAAGCCTCCGGTCGAGATGAGGTGGGGAACTTGTTCTTTCTCTGTGGTCTCCACAGGGGATTCAGACATCCTTTCATCTTGGGAGATGCAAGACGAGCCTGCATTCAAGTCACTGCAGGGATATCCGGCCTTATTTCGAGTCAGGGCATCGCGGTCTCCATTCCACTTGAGGCCGCAAACTCAGGGTCCCTCTCACATACCTAGAGCTGAGAGAAGCCTCCTCTTGAGGTGCTTGTGGTAAGGTGGTATTCCTCTGAAGTCGAAGCCAGGGACTAACCTCTCATCTCGAGTTGATTTTTGGTCCACGGAGCTCTTTCGTGTTGCTACAGTGACCTCAGGATCCCTCTAGCCTTGAAACAGTGTTCTTGGGGTTTCTCTGGAGTGCCATCAAGGAAATCAAGGCTCCTTCATGTGTGATGTGCAACACGGAATTGCTCTGCATGCAGTGCAGGGGAATCGGGCCTCATCTCGCGGCGAGGGGGAAGTCTCATGGTTTTTCTCGAGTTGCGGAGGGAACCTGGGGAATATTCTCGAGTTACGAGGGTTTGGCCCTTCCACACAAGTGTTTGTTCAGCGACGTCAGGACTCCTGCCTAGTTGCGAGGGACAACTCGGGATTCTCCTGGAGGCTTGGCAGGGCAATTGGGACGCCTCTCCAGCTGAGGCGGGAGACCTCGAGTCCCTTTCCACGTGCCACAGTAATCCTGGGACTCCTATCAAGTTTCACGAGGAGTCAGGCATCGTCTCCTTTGGAGGCACTGATCTCCGCGTACCTCTGGAGTTTTCAAAGGATGTGAGGCCTCCGGTCGCGATGAGGTGGGGAACTAGGTCTTCCTCTGTGGTCTCCACAGGGGATTCAGACATCCTTTCGTCTTGGGAGATGCAAGATGAGCCTGCATTCAAGTCACTGCAGGGATATCCGGCCTTATTTCGAGTCAGGGCATCGCGGTGTCCATTCCACTTGAGGCCGCAAACTCAGGGTCCCTCTCACATAGCTAGAGCTGAGAGAACCCTCCTCTTGAGGTGCTTGTGGTAAGGTGGTATTCCTCTGGATTCGAAGCCAGGGACTAACCTCTCATCTCGAGTTGATTTTTGGTCCACGGAGCTCTTTCGTGTTGATACAGTGACCTCAGAATCCCTCTAGCCTGGAAACAGTGTTCTTGGGTTTTCTCTGGAGTGCCATCAAGGAAATCAAGGCTCCTTTCCTGTGTGATGTGCAACACGGAATTGCTCTGCACGCAGTGCAGGTGAATCGGGCCTCATCTCGCGGCGAGGGGGAAGTCTCATGGTTTTTCTCGAGTTGCGGCGGGAACCTGGGGTATATTCTCAAGTTACGACGGGGATGGCCCTTCCACCCATATGTTTGTTCAGCGACGTCAGAACTCCTGCCTAGTTGCGAGGGACAACTCGGGATTCTCCTCGAGGCTTGGCAGGACAATTGGGACGCCTCTCAAGCTGAGGCGGGAGACCAAGGGTCCCTTTCCACGTGCCACAGGAATCCTGGGAATCCTATCAAGTTTCACGAGGAGTCAGGCATCGTCTCCTTTGGAGGCACTGATCTCCGCTTACCTCTGGCGTTTTCAAAGGATATGAGGCCTCCGGTCGCCATGAGTTGGGGAACTAGGTCTTTCTCTGTGGTCTCCACAGGGGATTCAGACATCCTTTCGTCTTGGGAGATGCAAGACGAGCCTGCATTCAAGTCACTGCAGGGATATCCGGACTTATTTCGAGTCAGGGCATCGCGGTGTCCATTCCACTTGAGGCCACAAACTCAGGGTCCCTCTCACAAACCTAGAGCTGAGAGAAGCCTTCTCTAGAGGTTCTTGTGGTAAGGTGGTATTCCTCTGGAGTTCGAGCCATTGACTAACCTCTCTTCTCGAGTTGATTTTTGGTCCACGGAGCTCTTTCTTGTTGCTAGAGTGACCTCAGGATCCCTCTAGCCTTGAAACAGTGTTCTTGGGGTTTCTCTGGAGTGCCATCAAGGAAATCAAGGCTCCTTTCATGTGTCATGTGCAACACGAAATTGCTCTGCACGCATTGTAGTGGAATCGGGCCTCATCTCGCGGCGAGGGGGAAGTCACATGGTTTTTCTCGAGTTGCGGCGGAAACCTGGGGTATATTCTCGAGTTACGACCGGGATGGCCCTTCCACACACGTGTTTCTTCAACGCCGTCAGGACTCCTGCCTAGTTGCGAGGGACAACTCGGGATTCTCCTCGAGGCTTGGCAGGGCAATTGGGACGCCTCTCCAGCTGAGGCGGGAGACCAAGTGTCCCTTTCCACGTGCCACAGGAATCCTGGGACTCCTATCAAGTTTCACGAGGAGTCACGCATCGTCTCCTTTGGAGGCACTCATCTCCGCGTACCTCTGGAGTTTTCAAAGGATGTGAGGCCTCCGGTCGCGAAGAGGTGGGTAACTAGGTCTTTCTCTGTGGTCTCCACAGGGGATTCAGACATCCTTTCATCTTGGGAGATGCAAGACGAGCCTGCATTCAAGTCACTGCAGGGATATCCGGCCTTATTTCGAGTCAGGGCATCGCGGTGTCCATTCCACTTGAGGCCGCAAACTCAGGGTACCTCTCACATACCTAGAGCTGAGAGAAGCCTCCTCTTGAGGTTCTTGTGGTAAGGTGGTATTCCTCTGGAGTCGAAGCCAGGGACTAACCTCTCATCTCGAGTTGATTTTTGGTCCACGGAGCTCTTTCGTGTTACTACAGTGACCTCAGTATCCCTCTAGCCTTGAAACAGTGTTCTTGGGGTTTCTCTGGAGTGCCATCAAGGAAATCAAGGCTCCTTTCATGTGTGATGTGCAACACGGAATTGCTCTGCACGCAGTGCAGGGGAATCGTGCCTCATCTCGCGGCGAGGGGGAAGTCTCATGGTTTTTCTCGAGTTGCGGCGGGAACCTGGGGCATATTCTCGAGTTACGACGGGGATGGCACTTCCACACATATGTTTCTTCAGCGACGTCAGGATTCCTGCCTAGTTGCGAGGGACAACTCGGGATTCTCCTCGAAGCTTGGCAGGGCAATTGGGACGCCTCTCCAGCTGAGGCGGGAGACCAAGGGTCACTTTCCACGTGCCACAGGAATCCTGGGACTCCTATCAAGTTTCACGAGGAGTCAGGCATCGTCTCCTTTGGAGGCACTGATCTCCGCGTACCTCTGGAGTTGTCAAAGGATATCAGGCCTCCGGTCGCGATGAGGTGGGGAACTAGGTCTTTCTCTGTGGTCTCCACTGGGGATTCAGACATCCTTTCGTCTTGGGAGATGCAAGACGAGCCTGCATTCAAGTCACTGCAGGGATATCCGGCCTTATTTCGAGTCAGGGCATCGCGGTGTCCATTCCACTTGAGGCCGCAAACTCAGGGTCCCTCTCACATACCTAGAGCTGAAAGAAACCTCCTCTTGAGGTGCTTGTGGTAAGGTGGTATTCCTCTGGAGTCGAAGCCAGGGACTAACCTCTCATCTCGAGTTGATTTTTGGTCCACGGAGCTCTTTCGTGTTGCTACAGTGACCTCAGGATCCCTCTAGCCTTGAAACAGTGTTCTAGGGGTTTCTCTGGAGTGCCATCAAGGAAATCAAGGCTCTTTTCATGTGTGATGTGCAACACGGAATTGCTCTGCACGCAGTGCAGGGGAATCGGGCCTCATCTCGCGGCGAGGGGGAAGTCTCATGGTTTTTCTCGAGTTGCGGCGGGAAAATGGGGTATATTCTCGAGTTACGACGGGGATGGCCCTTCCACACACGTGTTTCTTCAGCGACGTCAGGACTCCTGCCTAGTTTCGAGGAACAACTCGGGATTCTCCTCGAGGCTTGGCAGGGCAATTGGGAAGCCTCTCCAGCTGAGGCGGGAGAAAAAGGGTCCCTTTCCATGTGCCACAGGAATCCCGGGACTCCTATCAAGTTTCACGAGGAGTCACGCATCGTCTCCTTTGGAGGCACTGATCTCCGCGTACCTCTGGAGTTGTCAAAGGATTTGAGGCCTCCGGTCGCGATGAGGTGGGGAACTAGGTCTTTCTTTGTGGTCTCCACAGGGGATTCAGACATCCTTTCGTCTTGGGAGATGCAAGACGAGCCTGCATTCAAGTCACTGCAGGAATATCCGGCCTTATTTCGAGTCAGGGCATCCCGGTGTCCATTCCACTTGAGGCCGCAAACTCAGGGTCCCTCTCACATACCTAGAGCTGAGAGAAGCCTCCTCTTGAGGTGCTTGTGGTAAGGTGGTATTCCTCTGGATTCGAAGCCAGGGACTAACCTCTCATCTCGGGTTGATTTTTGGTCCACGGAGCTCTTTCGTGTTGCTACAGTGACCTCAGGATCCCTCTAGCCTTGAAACAGTGTTCTTGGGGTTTCTCTGGAGTGCCATCAAGGAAATCGAGGCTCCTTCTTGTTTGATGTGCAACACGGAATTGCTCTGCATGCAGTGCAGGGGAATCGGGCCTCATTTTGCGGCGAGGGGGAAGTCACATGGTTTTTCTCGAGTTGCGGCGGGAACCTGGGATATATTCTCGAGTTACGACCGGGATGGCCCTTCCACACACGTGTTTCTTCAACGCCGTCAGGACTCCTGCCTAGTTGCGAGGGACCACTCGGGATTCTCCTCGAGGCTTGGCAGGGCAATTGGGACGCCTCTCCAGCTGAGGCAGGAGAGCAAGGGTCCCTTTCCACGTGCCACAGGAATCCTGGGACTCCTATCAAGTTTCACGAGGAGTCAGGCATCGTCTCCTTTGGAGGCACTCATCTCCACGTACCTCTGGAGTTTTCAAAGGATGTGAGGCCTCCGGTCGCGAAGAGGTGGGCAACTAGGTCTTTCTCTGTGGTCTCCACAGGGGATTCAGACATCCTTTCGTCTTGGGAGATGCAAGACGAGCCTGTATTCAAGTCACTGCAGGGATATCCGGCCTTATTTCGAGTCAGGGCATCACGGTGTCCATTCCACTTGAGGCCGCAAACTCAGGGTACCTCTCACATACCTAGAGCTGAGAGAAGCCTCCTCTTGAGGTTCTTGTGGTAAGGTGGTATTCCTCTGGAGTCGAAGCCATTGACTAACCTCTCATCTCTAGTTGATTTTTGGTCCACGGAGCTCTTTCGTGTTGGTACAGTGACCTCAGTATCCCTCTAGCCTTGAAACAGTGTTCTTGGGGTTTCTCTGGAGTGCCATCAAGGAAATCAAGGCTCCTTTCATGTGTGATGTGCAACACGGAATTGCTCTGCACGCAGTGCAGGGGAATCGGGCCTCATATCGCGGCGAGGGGGAAGTCTCATGGTTTTTCTCCAGTTGCGGCGGGAACCTGGGGTATATTCTCGAGTTACGACGGGGATGGCCCTTCCACCCACGTGTTTGTTCAGCGACGTCAGGACTCCTGCCTAGTTGCGAGGGACAACTGGGGATTCTCCTCGAGGCTTGGCAGGGCAATTGGGACGCCTCTCCAGCTGAGGCGTGAGACCATGGGTCCCTTTCCACGTGCCACAGGAATCCTGGGACTCCTATCAAGTTTCACGAGGAGTCAGGCATCGTCTCCTTTGGAGGCACTGATCTCCGCGTACCTCTGGAGTTTTCAAGGGATGTGAGGCCTCCGGTCGCCATGAGGTGGGGAACTAGGTCTTTCTTTGTGGTCTCCACAGGGGATTCAGACATCCTTTCGTCTTGGGAGATGCAAGACGAGCCTGCATTCAAGTCACTGCAGGGATATCCGGCCTTATTTCGAGTCAGGGCATCGCGGTGTCCATTACACTTGAGGCCGCAAACTCAGGGTCTCTCTCACATAGCTAGAGCTGAGAGAAGTCTCCTCTTGAGGTGCTTGTGGTAAGGTGGTATTCCTCTGGAGTCGAAGCCAGGGACTAACCTCTCATCTCGAGTTGATTTTTGGTCCACGGAGCTCTTTCGTGTTGCTACAGTGACCTCAGGATCCCTCTAGCCTTGAAACAGTGTTCTAGGGGTTTCTCTGGAGTGCCATCAAGGAAATCAAGGCTCCGTTCATGTGTGATGTGCAACACGGAATTGCTCTGCATGCAGTGCAGGGGAATCGGGCCTCATCTCACGGCGAGGGGGAAGTCTCATGGTTTTTCTCGAGTTGCGGCGGGAACCTGGGGAATATTCTCGAGTTACGACGGGGATGGCCCTTCCACACACGTGTTTGTTCAGCGACATCAGGACTCCTGCCTAGTTGCGAGGGACAACTCGGGGTTCTCCTCGAGGCTTGGCAGGGCAATTGGGACGCCTCTAAAGCTGAGGCGAGAGACCAAGGGTCCCTTTCCACGTGCCACAGGAATCCTGGGACTCCTATCAAGTTTCACGAGGAGTCAGGCATCGTCTCCTTTGGAGGCACTGATCTCCCCATAGCTCTGGAGTTTTCAAAGGATGTGAGGCCTCCGGACGCGATGAGGTGGGGAACTAGGTCTTTCTCTGTGGTCTCCACAGGGGATTCAGACATCCTTTCGTCTTGGCAGATGCAAGACGAGCCTGTATTCAAGTCACTGCAGGGATATTCGGCCTTATTTCGAGTCAGGGCATCCCGGTGTCCATTCCACTTGAGGCCGCAAACTCAGGGTCCCTCTCACATACCTAGAGCTGAGAGAAGCCTCCTCTTGAGGTGCTTGTGGTAAGGTGGTATTCCTCTGGAGTCGAAGCCAGGGGCTAACCTCTCATCTCGAGTTGATTTTTGGTTCACGGAGTTCTTTCGTGTTGCTACAGTGACCTCAGGATCCCTCTAGCCTTAAAACAGTGTTCTTGGGGTTTCTCTAGAGTGCCATCAAGGAAATCGAGGCTCCTTTCTTGTTTGATGTGCAACACGGAATTGCTCTGCATGCAGTGCAGGGGAATCGGGCCTCATTTCGCGGCGAGGGGGAAGTCTCATGGTTTTTCTCGAGTTGCGGCGGGAACCTGGGGTATATTCTCGAGTTACGACGGGGATGGCCCTTCCACACACGTGTTTCTTCAGCGACGTCAGGACTCCTGCCTAGTTTCGAGGAACAACTCGGGATTCTCCTCGAGGCTTGGCAGGGCAATTGGGAAGCCTCTCCAGCTGAGGCGGGAGACCAAGGGTCCCTTTCCATGTGCCACAGGAATCCTGGGACTCCTATCAAGTTTCACCAGGAGTCACGCATCGTCTCCTTTGGAGGCACTGATCTCCGTGTACCTCTGGAATTTTCAAAGGATGTGAGGCCTCAGGTCGCGATGAGGTGGGGAACTAGGTCTTTCTCTGTGGTCTCCACAGGGGATTCAGACATCCTTTCGCCTTGGGAGATGCAAGACGAGCCTGCATTCAAGTCACTGCAGGAATATCCAGCCTTATTTCGAGTCAGGGCATCGCGGTGTCCATTCCACTTGAGGCCGCAAATCAGGGTCCCTCTCACATACCTAGAGCTGAGAGAAGCCTTCTCTAGAGGTTCTTGTGGTTAGGTGGTATTCCTCTGGAGTCGAAGCCATTGACTAACCTCTCTTCTCGAGTTGATTTTTGGTCCACGGAGCTCTTTCGTGTTGCTAGAGTGACCTCAGTATCCCTCTAGCCTTGAAACAGTGTTCTTGGGGTTTCTCTGGAGTGCCATCAAGGAAATCAAGGCTCCTTTCATGTGTGATGTGCAACACGGAATTGCTCTGCACGCAGTGCAGGGGAATCGGGCCTCATCTCGCGGCGAGGGGGAAGTCTCATGGTTTTTCTCGAGTTGCGGCGGGAACCTGGGGTATATTCTCGAGTTACGACGGGGATGGCCCTTCCACACACGTGTTTCTTCAGCGACGTCAGGACTCCTGCCTAGTTACGAGGGACAACTCGGGATTCTCCTCGAGGCTTGGCAGGGCAATTGGGACGCCTCTCCAGCTGAGGCGGGAGACCCAGGGTCACTTTCCACGTGCCACAGGAATCCTGGGACTCCTATCAAGTTTCACGAGGAGTTAGGCATCGTCTCCTTTGGAGGCACTGATCTCCCCATAGCTCTGGAGTTTTCAAAGGATGTGAGGCCTCCGGACGCGATGAGGTGGGGAACTAGGTCTTTCTCTGTGGTCTCCACAGGGGATTCAGACATCCTTTCGTCTTGGGAGATGCAAGACGAGCCTGTATTCAAGTCACTGCAGGGATATTCGGCCTTATTTCGAGTCAGGGCATCGCGGTTTCCATTCCACTTGAGGCCTCAAAATCAGGGTCCCTCTCACATACCTAGAGCTGAGAGAAGCCTCCTCTTGAGGTGCTTGTGGTAAGGTGGTATTCCTCTGGAATCGAAGCCAGGGGCTAACCTCTCATCTCGAGTTGATTTTTGGTTCACGGAGATCATTCGTGTTGCTACAGTGACCTCAGGATCCCTCTAGCCTTGAAACAGTGTTCTTGGGGTTTCTCTGGAGTGCCATCAAGGAAATCGAGGCTCCTTTCTTGTTTGATGTGCAACACGGAATTGCTCTGCATGCAGTGCAGGGGAATCGGGCCTCATTTCGCGGCGAGGGGGAAGTCTCATGGTTTTTCTTGAGTTGCGGCGGGAACCTGGGGTATATTCTCGAGTTACGACGGGGATGGCCCTTCCACACACGTGTTTCTTCAGCGACGTCAGGACTCCTGCCTAGTTTCGAGGAACAACTCGGGATTCTCCTCGAGGCTTGGCAGGGCAATTAGGAAGCCTCTCCAGCTGAGGCGGGAGACCAAGGGTCCCTTTCCATGTGCCACAGGAATCCTGGGACTCCTATCAAGTTTCACGAGGAGTCACGCATCGTCTCCTTTGGAGGCACTGATCTCCGTGTACCTCTGGAGTTTTCAAAGGATGTGAGGCCTCAGGTCGCGATGAGGTGGGGAACTAGGTCTTTCTCTGTGGTCTCCACAGGGGATTCAGACATCCTTTCGCCTTGGGAGATGCAAGACGAGCCTGCATTCAAGTCACTGCAGGAATATCCAGCCTTATTTCGAGTCAGGGCATCGCGGTGTCCATTCCACTTGAGGCCGCAAACTCAGGGTCCCTCTCACATACCTAGAGCTGAGAGAAGCCTTCTCTAGAGGTTCTTGTGGTTAGGTGGTATTCCTCTGGAGTCGAAGCCATTGACTAACCTCTCTTCTCGAGTTGATTTTTGGTCCACGGAGCTCTTTCGTGTTGCTAGAGTGACCTCAGTATCCCTCTAGCCTTGAAACAGTGTTCTTGGGGTTTCTCTGGAGTGCCATCAAGGAAATCAAGGCTCCTTTCATGTGTGATGTGCAACACGAAATTGCTCTGCACGCAGTGCAGGGGAATCGGGCCTCATCTCGCGGCGAGGGGGAAGTTTCATGATATTTCTCGAGTTGCGGCGGGAACCTGGGGTATATTCTCGAGTTACGACGGGGATGGCCCTTCCACACACGTGTTTCTTCAGCGACGTCAGGACTCCTGCCTAGTTGCGAGGGACAACTCGGGATTCTCCTCGAGGCTTGGCAGGGCAATTGGGACGCCTCTCCAGCTGAGGCGGGAGACCAAGGGTCACTTTCCACGTGCCACAGGAATCCTGGGACTCCTATCAACTTTCACGAGGAGTCAGGCATCGTCTCCTTTGGAGGCACTGATCTCCCCATAGCTCTGGAGTTTTCAAAGGATGTGAGGCCTCCGGTCGCGATGAGGTGGGGAACTAGGTCTTTCTCTGTGGTCTCCACAGGGGATTCATACATCCTTTCGTCTTGGGAGATGCAAGACGAGCCTGTATTCAAGTCACTGCAGGGATATTCGGCCTTATTTCGAGTCAGGGCATCGCAGTTTCCATTCCACTTGAGGCCGCAAAATCAGGGTCCGTCTCACATACCTAGAGCTGAGAGAAGCCTCCTCTTGAGGTGCTTGTGGTAAGGTGGTATTCCTCTGGAGTCGAAGCCAGGGACTAACCTCTCATCTCGAGTTGATTTTTGGTCCACGGAGCTCTTTCGTGTTGCTACAGTGACCTCAGGATCCCTCTAGCCTTGAAACAGTGTTCTTGGGGTTTCTCTGGAGTGCCATCAAGGAAATCAAGGCTCCTTTCATGTGTGATGTGCAACACGGAATTGCTCTGCATGCAGTGCAGGGGAATTGGGCCTCATCTCGCGGCGAGGGGGAAGTCACATGGTTTTTCTCGAGTTGCGGCGGGAACCTGGGGTATATTCTCGAGTTACGACGGGGATGGCCCTTCCACCCACGTGTTTGTTCAGCGACGTCAGGACTCCTGCCTAGTTGCGAGGAACAACTCGGGATTCTCCTCGAGGCTTGGCAGGGCAATTGGGACGCCTCTCCAGCTGAGGCGGGAGACCAAGGGTCCCTTTCCACGTGCCACAGGAATCCTGGGACTCCTATCAAGTTTCACGAGGAGTCAGGCATCGTCTCCTTTGGAGGCACTCATCTCCGCATACCTCTGGATTTGTCAAAGGAAGTGAGGCCTCCGGTCGCGATGAGGTGGGGAACTAGGTCTTTCTTTGTGGTCTCCACAGGGGATTCAGACATCCTTTCGTCTTGGGAGATGCAAGACGAGCCTGCATTCAAGTCACTGCAGGAATATCCGGCCTTATTTCGAGTCAGGGCATCCCGGTGTCCATTCCACTTGAGGCCGCAAACTCAGGGTCCCTCTCACATATCTAGAGCTGAGAGAAGCCTCCTCTTGAGGTGCTTGTGGTAAGGTGGTATTCCTCTGGAGTCGAAGCCAGGGACTAACCTCTCATCTCGAGTTGATTTTTGGTCCACGGAGCTCTTTCGTGTTGCTACAGTGACCTCAGGATCCCTCTAGCCTTGAAACAGTGTTCTTGGGGTTTCTCTGGAGTGCCATCAAGGAAATCAAGGCTCCTTTCATGTGTGATGTGCAACACGGAATTGCTCTGCATGCAGTGCAGGGGAATCGGGCCTCATCTCGCGGCGAGGGGGAAGTCTCATGGTTTTTCTCGAGTTGCGGCGGGAACCTGGGGTATATTCTCGAGTTACGACGGGGATGGCCCTTCCACACACGTGTTAGTTCAGCGACGGCAGGACTCCTGCCTAGTTGCGAGGGACAACTCGGGATTCTCCTCGAGGCTTGGCAGGGAAATTGGGATGCCTCTCCAGCTGAGGCGGGAGACCAAGGGTCCCTTTCCACGTGCCACAGGAATCCTGGGACTCCTATCAAGGTTCACGAGGAGTCAGGCATCGTCTCCTTTGGAGGCACTGATCTCCGCGTACCTCTGGAGTTTTCAAGGGATGTGAGGCCTCCGGTCGAGATGAGGTGGGGAACTAGGTCTTTCTCTGTGGTCTCCACAGGGGATTCACACATCCTTTCGTCTTGGGAGATGCAAGACGAGCCTGCATTCAAGTCACTGCAGGGATATCCGGCCTTATTTCGAGTCAGGGCATCGCGGTGTCCATTCCACTTGAGGCCGCAAACCCCGGGTCCCTCTCACATACCTAGAGCTGAGAGAAGCCTCCTCTTGAGGTGCTTGTGGTAAGGTGGTATTCCTCTGGAGTCGAAGTTAGGGACTAACCTCTCATCTCGAGTTGATTCTTGGTCCACGGAGCTCTTTCGTGTTGTTACAGTGACCTCAGGATCCCTCTAGCCTTGAAACAGTGTTCTTGGGGTTTCTCTGGAGTGCCATCAAGGAAATCAAGGCTCCTTTCATATGTGATGTGCAACACGGAATTGCTCTGCACGCAGTGCAGGGGAATCGGGCCTCATCTCGCGGCGAGGGGGAAGTCTCATGGTTTTTCTCGAGTTGCGGCGGGAACCTGGGGTATATTCTCAAGTTACGACGGGGATAGCCCTTCCACACACGTGTTTCTTCAGTGACGTCAGGGCTCCTGCCTAGTTGCGAGGAACAACTCGGGATTCTCCTCGAGGCTTGGCAGGGCAATTGGGACGCCTCTCCAGCTGAGGCGGGAGACCAAGGGTCCCTTTCCACGTGCCACAGGAATCCTGGGACTCCTATCAAGTTTCACGAGGAGTCACGCATCGTCTCCTTTGGAGGCACTGATCTCCGCGTACCTCTGGAGTTTTCAAAGGATGTGAGGCCTCCGGTCGCGATGAGGTGGGGAACTAGGTCTTTCTCTGTGGTCTCCACAAGGGATTCAGACATCCTTTCGTCTTGGGAGATGCAAGACGAGCCTACATTCAAGTCACTGCAGGAATATCCGGCCTTATTTCGAGTCAGGGCATCGCGGTCGCCACTCCACTTGAGGCCGCAAACTCAGGCTCCCTCTCACATACCTAGAGCTGAGAGAAGCCTCCTCTTGAGGTTCTTGTGGTAAGGTGGTATTCCTCTGGAGTCGAAGCCAGGGACTAACCTCTCATCTCTAGTTGATTTTTGGTCCACGGAGCTCTTTCGTGTTGCTACAGTGACCTCAGTATCCCTCTAGCCTTGAAACAGTGTTCTTGGGGTTTCTCTGGAGTGCCATCAAGGAAATCAAGGCTCCTTTCATGTGTGATGTGCAACACGGAATTGCTCTGCACGCAGTGCAGGGGAATCGGGCCTCATCTCGCGGCGAGGGGGAAGTCTCATGGTTTTTCTCGAGTTGCGGCGGGAACCTGGGGTATATTCTCGAGTTACGACGGGGATGGCCCTTCCACCCACGTGTTTGTTCAGCGACGTCAGGACTCCTGCCTAGTTGCGAGGAACAACTCGGGATTCTCCTCGAGGCTTGGCAGGGCAATTGGGACGCCTCTCCAGCTGAGGCGGGAGACCAAGGGTCCCTTTCCACGTGCCACAGGAATCCTGGGACTCCTATCAAGTTTCACGAGGAGTCAGGCATCGTCTCCTTTGGAGGCACTCATCTCCGCATACCTCTGGATTTGTCAAAGGAAGTGAGGCCTCCGGTCGCGATGAGGTGGGGAACTAGGTCTTTCTTTGTGGTCTCCACAGGGGATTCAGACATCCTTTCGTCTTGGGAGATGCAAGACGAGCCTGCATTCAAGTCACTGCAGGAATATCCGGCCTTATTTCGAGTCAGGGCATCCCGGTGTCCATTCCACTTGAGGCCGCAAACTCAGGGTCCCTCTCACATATCTAGAGCTGAGAGAAGCCTCCTCTTGAGGTGCTTGTGGTAAGGTGGTATTCCTCTGGAGTCGAAGCCAGGGACTAACCTCTCATCTCGAGTTGATTTTTGGTCCACGGAGCTCTTTCGTGTTGCTACAGTGACCTCAGGATCCCTCTAGCCTTGAAACAGTGTTCTTGGGGTTTCTCTGGAGTGCCATCAAGGAAATCAAGGCTCCTTTCATGTGTGATGTGCAACACGGAATTGCTCTGCATGCAGTGCAGGGGAATCGGGCCTCATCTCGCGGCGAGGGGGAAGTCTCATGGTTTTTCTCGAGTTGCGGCGGGAACCTGGGGTATATTCTCGAGTTACGACGGGGATGGCCCTTCCACACACGTGTTAGTTCAGCGACGGCAGGACTCCTGCCTAGTTGCGAGGGACAACTCGGGATTCTCCTCGAGGCTTGGCAGGGAAATTGGGATGCCTCTCCAGCTGAGGCGGGAGACCAAGGGTCCCTTTCCACGTGCCACAGGAATCCTGGGACTCCTATCAAGGTTCACGAGGAGTCAGGCATCGTCTCCTTTGGAGGCACTGATCTCCGCGTACCTCTGGAGTTTTCAAGGGATGTGAGGCCTCCGGTCGAGATGAGGTGGGGAACTAGGTCTTTCTCTGTGGTCTCCACAGGGGATTCACACATCCTTTCGTCTTGGGAGATGCAAGACGAGCCTGCATTCAAGTCACTGCAGGGATATCCGGCCTTATTTCGAGTCAGGGCATCGCGGTGTCCATTCCACTTGAGGCCGCAAACCCCGGGTCCCTCTCACATACCTAGAGCTGAGAGAAGCCTCCTCTTGAGGTGCTTGTGGTAAGGTGGTATTCCTCTGGAGTCGAAGTTAGGGACTAACCTCTCATCTCGAGTTGATTCTTGGTCCACGGAGCTCTTTCGTGTTGTTACAGTGACCTCAGGATCCCTCTAGCCTTGAAACAGTGTTCTTGGGGTTTCTCTGGAGTGCCATCAAGGAAATCAAGGCTCCTTTCATATGTGATGTGCAACACGGAATTGCTCTGCACGCAGTGCAGGGGAATCGGGCCTCATCTCGCGGCGAGGGGGAAGTCTCATGGTTTTTCTCGAGTTGCGGCGGGAACCTGGGGTATATTCTCAAGTTACGACGGGGATAGCCCTTCCACACACGTGTTTCTTCAGTGACGTCAGGGCTCCTGCCTAGTTGCGAGGAACAACTCGGGATTCTCCTCGAGGCTTGGCAGGGCAATTGGGACGCCTCTCCAGCTGAGGCGGGAGACCAAGGGTCCCTTTCCACGTGCCACAGGAATCCTGGGACTCCTATCAAGTTTCACGAGGAGTCACGCATCGTCTCCTTTGGAGGCACTGATCTCCGCGTACCTCTGGAGTTTTCAAAGGATGTGAGGCCTCCGGTCGCGATGAGGTGGGGAACTAGGTCTTTCTCTGTGGTCTCCACAAGGGATTCAGACATCCTTTCGTCTTGGGAGATGCAAGACGAGCCTATATTCAAGTCACTGCAGGAATATCCGGCCTTATTTCGAGTCAGGGCATCGCGGTCGCCACTCCACTTGAGGCCGCAAACTCAGGCTCCCTCTCACATACCTAGAGCTGAGAGAAGCCTCCTCTTGAGGTTCTTGTGGTAAGGTGGTATTCCTCTGGAGTCGAAGCCAGGGACTAACCTCTCATCTCTAGTTGATTTTTGGTCCACGGAGCTCTTTCGTGTTGCTACAGTGACCTCAGTATCCCTCTAGCCTTGAAACAGTGTTCTTGGGGTTTCTCTGGAGTGCCATCAAGGAAATCAAGGCTCCTTTCATGTGTGATGTGCAACACGGAATTGCTCTGCACGCAGTGCAGGGGAATCGGGCCTCATCTCGCGGCGAGGTGGACGTCTCATGGTTGTTCTCGAGTTGCGGCGGGAACCTGGGGTATATTCTCGAGTTACGACCGGGATGGCCCTTCCACACACGTGTTTCTTCAGCGACGTCAGGACTCCTGCCTAGATGCGAGGGCCAACTCGGGATTCTCCTCGAGGCTTGGCAGGGCAATTGGGACGCCTCTCCAGCTGAGGCGGGAGACCAAGGGTCCCTTTCCACGTGCCACAGGAATCCTGGGACTCCTATCAAGTTTCACGAGGAGTCAGGCATCGTCTCCTTTGGAGGCACTGATCTCCGCGTACCTCTGGAGTTTTCAAAGGATGTGAGGCCTCCGGTCGCGATGAGGTGGGGAACTAGGTCTTTCTCTGTGGTGTCCACAGGGGATTCAGACATCCTTTCGTCTTGGGAGATGCAAGACGAGCCTGCATTCAAGTCACTGCAGGGATATTCGGCCTTATTTCGAGTCAGGGCATCGCGGTGTCCATTCCACTTGAGGCCACAAACTCAGGGTCCCTCTCACATACCTAGAGCTGAGAGAAGCCTCCTCTTGAGGTGCTTGTGGTAAGGTGGTATTCCTCTGGAGTCGAAGCCAGGGACGAACCTCTCATCTCGAGTTGATTTTTGGTCCACGGAGCTCCTTCGTGTGGCTACAGTGACCTCAGGATCCCTCTAGCCTTGAAACAGTGTTCTTGGGGTTTCTCTGGAGTGCCATCAAGGAAATCAAGGCTCCTTTCATGTGTGATGTGCAACACGGAATTGCTCTGCACGCAGTGCAGGGGAATCGGGCCTCATCTAGCGGCGAGGGGGAAGTCTCATGGTTTTTCTCGAGTTGCGGCGGGAACCTGGGGTATATTCTCGAGTTACGACGGGGATGGCCCTTCCACCCACGTGTTTCTTCAGCGACGTCAGGACTCCTGCCTAGTTGCGAGGGACAACTCGGGATTCTCCTCGAGGCTTGGCAGGGCAATTGGGACGCCTCTCCAGCCGAGGCGGGAGACCAAGGGTCCCTTTCCACGTGCCACAGGAATCCTGGGACTCCTATCAAGTTTCACGAGGAGTCAGGCATCGTCTCCTTTGGAGGCACTGATCTCCGCGTACCTCTGGAGTTTTCAAAGGATGTGAGGCCTCCGGTCGCGATGAGGTGGGGAACTAGGTCTTTCTCTGTGGTCTCCACAGGGGATTCAGACATCCTTTCTTCTTGGGAGATGCAAGACGAGCCTGCATTCAAGTCACTGCAGGGATATCCGGCCTTATTTCGAGTCAGGGCATCACGGTGTCCATTCCACTTGAGGCCGCAAACTCAGGGTCCCTCTCACATAGCTGGAGCTAAGAGAAGCCTCCTCTTGAGGTGCTTGTGGTAAGGTGGTATTCCTCTGGAGTCGAAGCCAGGGACTAACCTCTCATCTCGAGTTGATTGTTGGCCCACGGAGCTCTTTCGTGTTGCTACAGTGACCTCAGGATCCCTCTAGCCTTGAAACAGTGTTCTTGGGGTTTCTCTGGAGTGCCATCAAGGAAATCAAGGCTCCTTTCATGTGTGATGTGCCACATGGAATTGCTCTGCACGCAGTGCAGGGGAATCGGGCCTCATATCGCGGCGAGGGGGAAGTCTCATGGTTTTTCTCGAGTTTCAGCGGGAACCTGCGGTATATTCTCGAGTTACGACGGGGATGGCCCTTCCAACCACGTGCTTGTTCAGCGACGGCAGGACTCCTGCCTAGTTGCGAGGGACAACTCGGGATTCTCCTCGAGGCTTGGCAGGGCAATTGGGACGCCTCTCCAGCTGAGGCGGGAGACCAAGGGTCCCATTCCACGTGCCACAGGAATCCTGGGACTCCTATCAAGTTTCACGAGGAGTTAGGCATCGTCTCCTTTGGAGGCACTGATCTCCGCGTACCTCTGGAGTTTTCAAAGGATGTGAGGCCACCAGTCGCGATGAGGTGGGGAACTAGGTCTTTCTCTGTGGTCTCCACAGGGGATTCAGACATCCTTTCGTCTTGGGAGATGCAAGACGAGCCTGCATTCAAGTCACTGCAGGGATATCCGGCCTTATTTCGAGTCAGGGCATCGCGGTGTCCATTCCACTTGAGGCCGCACACTCAGGTCCCTCTCACATACATAGAGCTGAGAGAAGCCTCCTCTTGAGGTGCTTGTGGTAAGGTGGTATTCCTCTGGAGTCGAAGCCAGGGACTAACCACTCATCTCGAGTTGATTTTTGGTCCACGGACCTCTTTCGTGTTGCTACAGTGACCTCAGGATCCCTCTATCCTTGAAACAGTGTTCTTGGGGTTTCTCTGGAGTGCCATCAAGGAAATCAAGGCTCCTTTCATGTGTGATGTGCAACACGGAATTGCTCTGCACGCAGTGCAGGGGAATCGGGCCTCATCTCGCGGCTAGGGGGAAGTCTCATGGTTTTTCTCGGGTTGCGGTGGGAACCTGTGGTATATTCTCGAGTTACGACGGGGATGGCCCTTCCACCCACTTGTTTGGTCAGCGACGTCAGGACTACTGCCTAGTTGGGAGGAAAAACTTGGGATTCTCCTCGAGGCTTGGCAGGGCAATTGGGACGCCTCTCCAGCTGAGGCGGGAGACCAAGGGTCCCTTTCCACGTGCCACAGGAATCCTGGGACTCCTATCAAGTTTCACGAGGAGTCAGCCATCGTCTCCTTTGGAGGCACTGATCTCCGCGTACCTCTGGACTTTTTAAAGGATGTGAGGACTCCGGTCGCCATGAGGTGGGGAACTAGGTCTTTCTCTGTGGTCTCCACAGGGGATTCAGACATCCTTTCATCTTGGGAGATGCAAGACGAGCCTGCATTCAAGTCACTGCAGGGATATCCGGGCTTATTTCGCGTCAGGGCATCGCAGTGTCCATTCCAATTGAGGCCGCAAACTCAGGGTCCCTCTCACATACCTAGAGCTGAGAGAAGCCTCCTCTTGAGGTGCTTGTGGTAAGGTGGTATTCCTCTGGAGTCGAAGCCAGGGACGAACCTCTTATCTCGAGTTGATTTTTGGTCCACGGAGCTCCTTCGTGTGGCTACAGTGACCTCAGGATCCCTCTAGCCTTGAAACAGTGTTCTTGGGGTTTCTCTGGAGTGCCATCAAGGAAATCAAGGCTCCTTTCATGTGTGATGTGCAACACGGAATTGCTCTGCACGCAGTGCAGGGGAATCGGGCCTCATCTCGCGGCGAGGGGGAAGTCTCATGGTTTTTCTCGGGTTGCGATGGGAACCTGTGGTATATTCTCGAGTTACGACGGGGATGGCCCTTCCACCCACTTGTTTGGTCAGCGACGTCAGGACTACTGCCTAGTTGGGAGGAAAAACTTGGGATTCTCCTCGAGGCTTGGCAGGGCAATTGGGACGCCTCTCCAGCTGAGGCGGGAGACCAAGGGTCCCTTTCCACGTGCCACAGGAATCCTGGGACTCCTATCAAGTTTCACGAGGAGTCAGGCATCGTCTCCTTTGGAGGCACTGATCTCAGCGTACCTCTGGACTTTTCAAAGGATGTGAGGACTCCGGTCGCCATGAGGTGGGGAACTAGGTCTTTCTCTGTGGTCTCCACAGGGGATTCAGACATCCTTTCATCTTGGGAGATGCAAGACGAGCCTGCATTCAAGTCACTGCAGGGATATCCGGCCTTATTTCGCGTTAGGGCATCGCATTGTCCATTCCAATTGAGGCCGCAAAATCAGGGTCCCTCTCACATACCTAGAGCTGAGAGAAGCCTCCTCTTGAGGTGCTTGTGGTAAGGTGGTATTCCTATGGAGTCGAAGTTAGGGACTAACCTCTCATCTCGTGTTGATTTTTGGTCCACGAAGCTCTTTCGTGTTGCTACAGTGACCTCAGGATCTCTCTAGCCTTGAAACAGTGTTCTTGGGGTTTCTCTGGAGTGCCATCAAGGAAATCAAGGCTCCTTTCATGTGTGATGTGCAACACGGAATTGCTCTGCACGCAGTGCACGGGAATCAGGCCTCATCTCGCGGCGAGGGGGAAGTCTCATGGTTTTTCTCGAGTTGCGGCGGAGACCTGGGGTATATTCTCGAGTTACGACGGAAATGGCCCTTCTACACACGTGTTTGTTCAGCGATGGCAGGACTCCTGCCTAGTTGCGAGGGACAACTCGGGATTCTCCTCGAGGCTTGGCAGGGAAATTGGGACGCCTCTCCATCCGAGGCGAGAGACCAAGGGTCCCTTTCCTCGTGCCACAGAAATCCTGGGACTCCTATCAAGTTTCACGAGGAGTCAGGCATCGTCTCCTTTGGAGGCATCGATCTCCGCGTACCTCTGGAGTTTTTAAAGGATGTGAGGCCTCCGGTCGCCATGAGGTGGGGAACTAGGTCTTTCTCTGTGGTCTCCACAGGGGATTCAGACATCCTTTCATCTTGGGAGATGCAAGACGAGCCTGCATTCAAGTCACTGCAGGGATATCCGGCCTTATTTCGTGTCAGGGCATCGCAGTGTCCATTCCACTTGAGGCCGCAAACCCCGGGTCCCTCTCACATACCTAGAGCTGAGAGAAGCCTCCTCTTGAGGTGCTTGTGGTAAGGTGGTATTCCTCTGGAGTCGAAGTTAGGGACTAACCTTCTCATCTCGAGTTGATTCTTGGTCCACGGAGCTCTTTCGTGTTGTTACAGTGACCTCAGGATCCCTCTAGCCTTGAAACAGTGTTCTTGGGGTTTCTCTGGAGTGCCATCAAGGAAATCAAGGCTCCTTTCATATGTGATGTGCAACACGGAATTGCTCTGCACGCAGTGCAGGGGAATCGGGCCTCATCTCGCGGCGAGGGGGAAGTCTCATGGTTTTTCTCGAGTTGCGGCGGGAACCTGGGGTATATTCTCAAGTTACGACGGGGATAGCCCTTCCACACACGTGTTTCTTCAGTGACGTCAGGGCTCCTGCCTAGTTGCGAGGAACAACTCGGGATTCTCCTCGAGGCTTGGCAGGGCAATTGGGACGCCTCTCCAGCTGAGGCGGGAGACCAAGGGTCCCTTTCCACGTGCCACAGGAATCCTGGGACTCCTATCAAGTTTCACGAGGAGTCACGCATCGTCTCCTTTGGAGGCACTGATCTCCGCGTACCTCTGGAGTTTTCAAAGGATGTGAGGCCTCCGGTCGCGATGAGGTGGGGAACTAGGTCTTTCTCTGTGGTCTCCACAAGGGATTCAGACATCCTTTCGTCTTGGGAGATGCAAGACGAGCCTACATTCAAGTCACTGCAGGAATATCCGGCCTTATTTCGAGTCAGGGCATCGCGGTCGCCACTCCACTTGAGGCCGCAAACTCAGGCTCCCTCTCACATACCTAGAGCTGAGAGAAGCCTCCTCTTGAGGTTCTTGTGGTAAGGTGGTATTCCTCTGGAGTCGAAGCCAGGGACTAACCTCTCATCTCTAGTTGATTTTTGGTCCACGGAGCTCTTTCGTGTTGCTACAGTGACCTCAGTATCCCTCTAGCCTTGAAACAGTGTTCTTGGGGTTTCTCTGGAGTGCCATCAAGGAAATCAAGGCTCCTTTCATGTGTGATGTGCAACACGGAATTGCTCTGCACGCAGTGCAGGGGAATCGGGCCTCATCTCGCGGCGAGGGGGACGTCTCATGGTTGTTCTCGAGTTGCGGCGGGAACCTGGGGTATATTCTCGAGTTACGACCGGGATGGCCCTTCCACACACGTGTTTCTTCAGCGACGTCAGGACTCCTGCCTAGATGCGAGGGCCAACTCGGGATTCTCCTCGAGGCTTGGCAGGGCAATTGGGACGCCTCTCCAGCTGAGGCGGGAGACCAAGGGTCCCTTTCCACGTGCCACAGGAATCCTGGGACTCCTATCAAGTTTCACGAGGAGTCAGGCATCGTCTCCTTTGGAGGCACTGATCTCCGCGTACCTCTGGAGTTTTCAAAGGATGTGAGGCCTCCGGTCGCGATGAGGTGGGGAACTAGGTCTTTCTCTGTGGTGTCCACAGGGGATTCAGACATCCTTTCGTCTTGGGAGATGCAAGACGAGCCTGCATTCAAGTCACTGCAGGGATATTCGGCCTTATTTCGAGTCAGGGCATCGCGGTGTCCATTCCACTTGAGGCCACAAACTCAGGGTCCCTCTCACATACCTAGAGCTGAGAGAAGCCTCCTCTTGAGGTGCTTGTGGTAAGGTGGTATTCCTCTGGAGTCGAAGCCAGGGACGAACCTCTCATCTCGAGTTGATTTTTGGTCCACGGAGCTCCTTCGTGTGGCTACAGTGACCTCAGGATCCCTCTAGCCTTGAAACAGTGTTCTTGGGGTTTCTCTGGAGTGCCATCAAGGAAATCAAGGCTCCTTTCATGTGTGATGTGCAACACGGAATTGCTCTGCACGCAGTGCAGGGGAATCGGGCCTCATCTAGCGGCGAGGGGGAAGTCTCATGGTTTTTCTCGAGTTGCGGCGGGAACCTGGGGTATATTCTCGAGTTACGACGGGGATGGCCCTTCCAACCACGTGCTTGTTCAGCGACGGCAGGACTCCGGCCTAGTTGCGAGGGACAACTCGGGATTCTCCTCGAGGCTTGGCAGGGCAATTGGGACGCCTCTCCAGCTGAGGCGGGAGACCAAGGGTCCCATTCCACGTGCCACAGGAATCCTGGGACTCCTATCAAGTTTCACGAGGAGTTAGGCATCGTCTCCTTTGGAGGCACTGATCTCCGCGTACCTCTGGAGTTTTCAAAGGATGTGAGGCCACCAGTCGCGATGAGGTGGGGAACTAGGTCTTTCTCTGTGGTCTCCACAGGGGATTCAGACATCCTTTCGTCTTGGGAGATGCAAGACGAGCCTGCATTCAAGTCACTGCAGGGATATCCGGCCTTATTTCGAGTCAGGGCATCGCGGTGTCCATTCCACTTGAGGCCGCACACTCAGGTCCCTCTCACATACATAGAGCTGAGAGAAGCCTCCTCTTGAGGTGCTTGTGGTAAGGTGGTATTCCTCTGGAGTCGAAGCCAGGGACTAACCACTCATCTCGAGTTGATTTTTGGTCCACGGAGCTCTTTCGTGTTGCTACAGTGACCTCAGGATCCCTCTATCCTTGAAACAGTGTTCTTGGGGTTTCTCTGGAGTGCCATCAAGGAAATCAAGGCTCCTTTCATGTGTGATGTGCAACACGGAATTGCTCTGCACGCAGTGCAGGGGAATCGGGCCTCATCTCGCGTCTAGGGGGAAGTCTCATGGTTTTTCTCGGGTTGCGGTGGGAACCTGTGGTATATTCTCGAGTTACGACGGGGATGGCCCTTCCACCCACTTGTTTGGTCAGCGACGTGAGGACTACTGCCTAGTTGGGAGGAAAAACTTGGGATTCTCCTCGAGGCTTGGCAGGGCAATTGGGACGCCTCTCCAGCTGAGGCGGGAGACCAAGGGTCCCTTTCCACGTGCCACAGGAATCCTGGGACTCCTCTCAAGTTTCACGAGGAGTCAGCCATCGTCTCCTTTGGAGGCACTGATCTCCGCGTACCTCTGGACTTTTCAAAGGATGTGAGGACTCCGGTCGCCATGAGGTGGGGAACTAGGTCTTTCTCTGTGGTCTCCACAGGGGATTCAGACATCCTTTCATCTTGGGAGATGCAAGACGAGCCTGCATTCAAGTCACTGCAGGGATATCCGGCCTTATTTCGCGTCAGGGCATCGCAGTGTCCATTCCAATTGAGGCCGCAAACTCAGGGTCCCTCTCACATACCTAGAGCTGAGAGAAGCCTCCTCTTGAGGTGCTTGTGGTAAGGTGGTATTCCTATGGAGTCGAAGTTAGGGACTAACCTCTCATCTCGTGTTGATTTTTGGTCCACGGAGCTCTTTCGTGTTGCTACAGTGACCTCAGGATTCCTCTAGCCTTGAAACAGTGTTCTTGGGGTTTCTCTGGAGTGCCATCAAGGAAATCAAGGCTCCTTTCATGTGTGATGTGCAACACGGAATTGCTCTGCACGCAGTGCAGGGGAATCAGGCCTCATCTCGCGGCGAGGGGGAAGTCTCATGGTTTTTCTCGAGTTGCGGCGGGAACCTGGGGTATATTCTCGAGTTACGACGGGGATGGCCCTTCCACCCACATGTTTGTTCAGCGATGGCAGGACTCCTGCCTAGTTGCAAGGGACAACTCGGGATTCTCCTCGAGGCTTGGCAGGGAAATTGGGACGCCTCTCCATCCGAGGCGAGAGACCAAGGGTCCCTTTCCTCGTGCCACAGGAATCCTGGGACTCCTATCAAGTTTCACGAGGAGTCAGGCATCGTCTCCTTTGGAGGCACCGATCTCCGCGTACCTCTGGAGTTTTCAAAGGATGTGAGGCCTCCGGTCGCCATGAGGTGGGGAACTAGGTCTTTCTCTGTGGTCTCCACAGGGGATTCAGACATCCTTTCATCTTGGGAGATGCAAGACGAGCCTGCATTCAAGTCACTGCAGGGATATCCGGCCTTATTTCGTGTCAGGGCATCGCAGTGTCCATTCCACTTGAGGCCGCAAACTCCGGGTCCCTCTCACATACCTAGAGCTGAGAGAAGCCTCCTCTTGAGGTGCTTGTGGTAAGTTGGTATTCCTCTGGAGTCGAAGTTAGGGACTAACCTCTCATCTCGAGTTGATTCTTGGTCCACGGAGCTCTTTCGTGTTGCTACAGTGACCTCAGGATCCCTCTAGCCTTGAAACCGTGTTCTTGGGGTTTCTCTGGAGTGCCATCAAGGAAATCAAGGCTCCTTTCATATGTGATGTGCAACACGGAATTGCTCTGCACGCAGTGCAGGGGAATCGGGCCTCATCTCATGGCGAGGGGGAAGTCTCATGGTTTTTCTCGAGTTGCGGCGGGAACCTGGGGTATATTCTCGAGTTACGACGGGGATGGCCCTTCCACCCACGTCTTTGTTCAGCGATGTCAGGACTCCTGCCTAGTTGCGAGGGACAACTCGGGATTCTCCTCGAGGCTTGGCAGGGCAATTGGGACGCCTCTCCAGCTGAGGCGGGAGACCAAGGGTCCCTTTCGATGTGCCACAGGAATCCTGGGACTCCTATCAAGGTTCATGAGGAGTCAGGCATCGTCTCCTTTGGAGGCACTGATGTCTGCGCACCTCTGGAGTTTTCAAAGGATGTGAGGCCTCCGGTCGCGATGAGATGGGGAACTAGGTCTTTCTCTGTGGTCTCCACAGGGGATTCACACATCCTTTCATCTTGGGAGATGCAAGACGAGCCTGCATTCAAGTCACTGCAGAAATATCCGGCCTTATTTCGAGTCAGGGCATCGCGGTGTCCATTTCACTTGAGGTCGCAAACTCAGGGTCCCTCTCACATACCTAGAGCTGAGAGAAGCCTCCTCTTGAGGTGCTTGTGGAAAGGTGGTATTCCTCTGGAGTCGAAGCCAGGGACTAAGCTCTCATCTCGAGTTGATTTATCGTCCACAGAGCTCTTTCGTGTTGCTACAGTGACCTCAGGATCCCTCTAGCCTTGAAACAGTGTTCTTGGGGTTTCTCTGGAGTGCCATCAAGGAAATCAAGGCTCCTTTCATGTGTGATGTGCAACACGGAATTGCTCTGCACGCAGTGCAGGGGAATCGGGCCTCATCTCGCGGCGAGGGGGAAGTCTCATGGTTTTTCTCGAGTTGCGGCGGGAACCTGGGGTATATTCTCGAGTTACGACGGGGATGGCCCGTCCACCCACGTGTTTCTTCAGCGACGTCAGGACTCCTGCCTAGTTGCGAGGGACAACTCGGGATTCTCTTCGATGCTTGGCAGGGCAATTCGGACGCCTCTCCAGCTGAGGCGGGAGACCAAGGGTCCCTTTCCACGTGCCACAGGAATCCTGGGACTCCTATCAAGTGTCACGAGGAGTCACGAATCGTCTCCTTTGGAGGCAATGATCTCCGCGTACCTCGGGAGTTTTCAAAGGATGTGAGGCCTCCGGTCGCCATGAGTTGGGGAACTAGGTCTTTCTCTGTGGTCTCCACAGGGGATTCAGACATCCTTTCGTCTTGGGAGATGCAAGACGAGCCTGCATTCAAGTCACTGCAGGGATATCCGGCCTTATTTCGAGCCAGGGCATCGCGGTTTCCATTCCACTTGAGGCCGCAAACTCAGGGTCCCTCTCACATACCTAGAGCTGAGAGAAGCCTCCTCTTGAAGTGCTTGTGGAAAGGTGGTATTCCTCTGGAGTCGAAGCCAGGGACTAACCTCTCATCTCGAGTTCATTCTAGGTCCACCGAGCTCTTTCGTGTTGCTACAGTGACGTCAGGATCCCTCTAGCCTTGAAACAGTGTTCTTGGGGTTTCTCTGGAGTGCCATAAAGGAAATCAAGGCTCCTTTCATGTGTGATGTGCAAGACGGAATTGCTCTGCACGCAGTGCAGGGGAATCGGGCCTCATCTCGCGGAGAGGGGGAAGTCTCATGGCTTTCTCGAGTTGCGGTGGGAACCTGGGGTATATTCTCGAGTTACGACGGGGATGGCCCTTCCACCCACGTGTTTGTTCAGCGACGTCAGGACTCCTGCCTAGTTGCGAGGGACAACTCGGGATTCTCCTCGAGGCTTGGCAGGGCAATTGGGACGCCTCTCCAGCTGAGGCGGGAGACCAAGGGTCCCTTTCCACGTGCCACAGGAATCCTGGGACTCCTATCAAGTGTCACGAGGAGTCACGAATCGTCTCCTTTGGAGGCAATGATCTCCGCGTACCTCGGGAGTTTTCAAAGGATGTGAGGCCTCCGGTCGCCATGAGTTGGGGAACTAGGTCTTTCTCTGTGGTCTCCACAGGGGATTCAGACATCTTTTCGTCTTGGGAGATGCAAGACGAGCCTGCATTCAAGTCACTGCAGGGATATCCGGCCTTATTTCGAGCCAGGGCATTGCGGTGTCCATTTCACTTGAGGCCGCAAACTCAGGGTCCCTCTCACATACCTAGAGCTGATAGAAGCCTCCTCTTGAGGTGCTTGTGGTAAGGTGGTATTCCTCTGGAGTCGAAGCCAGGGACTTACCTCTCATCTCCAGTTGATTTTTGGTCCACGGAGCTCTTTCGTGTTGCTACAGTGACCTCAGGATCCCTCTAGCCTTGAAACAGTGTTCTTGGGGTTTCTCTGGAGTACCATCAAGGAAATCAAGGCTCCTTTCATGTGTGACGTGCAACACGGAATTGCTCTGCATGCAGTGCAGGGGAATCGGGCCTCATCTCACGGCGAGGGGAAAGTCTCATAGTTTTTCTCGAGTTGCGGCGGGAACCTGGGATATATTCTCGAGTTACGACGGGGATGGCCCTTCCACCCACGTGTTTGTTCAGCCACGTCAGGACTCCTGCCTAGTTGCGCGGGACAACTCGGGATTCTCCTCGAGGCTTGGCAGGGCAATTGGGACGCCTCTCCAGCTGAGGCGGGAGACCAAGGGTACCTTTCCACGTGCCACAGTAATTCTGGGTCTCCTGTCAAGTTTCACGAGGAGTCAGGCATCGTCTCCTTTGGAGGCACTGATCTCCGTGTACCTCTGGAGTTTTCAAAGGATGTGAGGCCTCCGGTCGCGATGAGGTGGGGATCTAGGTCTTTCTCTGTGGTCTCCACAGGGGATTCAGACATCCTTTCGTCTTGGGAGATGCAAGACGAGCCTGCATTCAAGTCACTGCAGGGATATCCGGCCTTATTTCGAGTCAGGGCATCGCGGTGTCCATTCCACCTGTGGCCACAAACTCAGGGTCCCTCTCACATAGCTAGAGCTGAGATGCCTCCTCTTGAGGTGCTTGTGGTAAGGTGGTATTCCTCTGGAGTCGAAGCCAGGGACTAACCTCTCATCTCGAGTTGATTTTTGCTTCACGGAGCTCTTTCGTGTTGCTACAGTGACGTCAGGATCCCTCTAGCCTTGAAACAGTGTTCTTGGGGTTTCTCTGGAGTGCCATCAAGGAAATCAAGGCTCCTTTCATGTGTGATGTCCAACACGGAATTGCTCTGCATGCAGTGCAGGGGAATCGGGCCTCATCTCGCGGCGAGGGGGAAGTCTCATGGTTTTTCTCGAGTTGCGGCGGGAACCTGGGGTATATTCTCGAGTTACGACGGGGATGGCCCTTCCACCCACGTGTTTGTTCAGTGACGACAGGACTCCTGCCTAGCTGCGAGGGACCACTCGGGATTCTCCTCGAGGCTTGGCAGGGCAATTGGGACGCCTCTCCAGCTGAGGCGGGAGACCAAGGTTCCCTTTCCACGTGCCACAGGAATCCTGGGACTCCTATCAAGTTTCACGAGGAGTCAGGCATCGTTCCTTTTGGAGGCACTGATCTCAGCGTACCTCTGGAGTTTTGAAAGGATTTGAGGCCTCCGGTCGCGATGAGGTGGGGAACTAGGTCTTTCTCTGTGGTCTCCACAGGGGATTCAGACATCCTTTCTTCTTGGGAGATGCAAGACGAGCCTGCATTCAAGTCACTGCAGGGATATCCGGCCTTATTTCGCGTCAGGGCATCGCGGTGTCCATTCCACTTGAGGCCGCAAAATTAGGGTCCCTCTCACATACCTAGAGCTGAGAGAAGCCTCCTCTTGAGGTGCTTGTGGTAAGGTGGTATTTTTCTGGAGTCGAAGCCAGGGACTAACCTCTCATCTCGAGTTGATTTTTGGTCCACGGAGCTCTTTCGTGTTGCTACAGTGACCTCAGGATCCCTCTAGCCTTGAAACAGTGTTCTTGGGGTTTCTCTGGAGTGCCATCAAGGAAATCAAGGCTCCTTTCATGTGTGATGTGCAACACGGAATTGCTCTGCACGCAGTGCAGGGGAATCGGGCCTCATCTCGCGGCGAGGGGGAAGTCTCATGGTTTTTCTCGAGTTGCGGTGGGAACCTGGGGTATATTCTCGAGTTACGACGGGGATGGCCCTTCCACCCACGTGTTTGTTCAGCGACGTCAGGACTCCTTCCTAAGTGCGAGAGACAACTCGGGATTCTCCTCGAGGCTTGGCAGGGCAATTGGGACGACTCTCCAGCTGAGGCGGGAGACCAAGGGTCCCTTTCCACGTGCCACAGGAATCCTGGGACTCCTATCAAGTTTCACGAGGAGTCAGGCATCGTCCCTTTTGGAGGCACTGATCTCAGCGTACCTCTGGAGTTTTGAAAGGATTTGAGGCCTCCGGTCGCGATGAGGTGGGGAACTAGGTCTTTCTCTGTGGTCTCCACAGGGGATTCAGACATCCTTTCGTCTTGGGAGATGCAAGACGAGCCTGCATTCAAGTCACTGCAGGGATATCCGGCCTTATATCGAGTCAGGGCATCGCGGTGTCACTCCACTTAAGGCCGCAAAATCAGGGTCCCTCTCACATACCTAGAACTGAGAGAAGCCTCCTCTTGAGGTGCTTGTGGTAAGGTGGTATTCCTCTGGAGTCGAAGCCAGGGACTAACCTCTCATCTTGAGTTGATTTTTGGTCCACGGAGCTCTTTCGTGTGGCTACAGTGACCTCAGGATACCTCTAGCTTTAAAACAGTGTTCTTGGGGTTTCTCTGGAGTGCCATCAAGGAAATCAAGGCTCCTTTCATGTGTGATGTGCAACACGGAATTGCTCTGCACGCAGGCAGGGGAATCGGGCCTCATCTCGCGGCGAGGGGGATGTCTTATGGTTTTTCTCGAGTTGCGGCGGGAACCTGGGTTATATTCTCGAGTTATGACGAGGATGGCCCTTCCACCCACGTGTTTGTTCAGCGACGTCAGGACTCCTGCCTAGTTGCGAGGGACAACTCGGGATTATCCTCGAGGCTTGGCAGGGCAATTGGAATGCCTGTCCAGCTGAGGTGGGAGACCATGGGTCCCTTTCCACGTGCCACAGGAATCCTGGGACTCCTATCAAGTTTCACAAGGAGTCAGGCATCATCTCCTTTGGAGGCACTGATCTACGCGTACCTCTGGAGTTTTCAAAGGATTTGAGGCCTCCGGGCGCGATGAGGTGGGGAACAAGGTCTTTCTCTGTGGTCTCCACAGGGGATTCAGACATCCTTTCATCTTGGGAGATGCAAGACGAGCCTGCATTCAAGTCACTGCAGGGATATCCGGCCTTATATCGAGTCAGGGCATCGCGGTGTCCATTCCACTTGAGGACGCAAACTCATGGTCCCTCTCAGATACTTAGAGCTGAGAGAAGCCTCCTCTTGAGGTGCTTGTGGTAAGGTGGTATTCCTCTGGAGTCGAAGCCAGGGACTAACCTCTCATCTCGAGTTGATTTTTGGTCCACGGAGCTCTTTCGTGTTGCTACAGTGACCTCAGGATCCCTCTAGCCTTGAAACAGTGTTCTTGGGGTTTCTCTGGATTGCCATCAAGGAAATCAAGGCTCCTTTCATGTGTGATGTGCAACACGGAATTGCTCTGCATGCAGTGCAGGGGAATCGGGCCTCATCGCGCGGCGAGGGGGAAGTCTCATGGTTTTTCTCGAGTTGCGGCGGGAGCCTGGGGTATATTCTCGAGTTACGACGGGGATGCCCTTCCACACACGTGTTTGTTCAGCGATGTCAGGACTCCTGCCTAGTTGCGAGGGTCAATTCGGGATTCTCCTCGAGGCTTGGCAGGGCAATTGGGACGCCTGTCCAGCTGAGGCAGGAGACCAAGGGTCCTTTTCCACGTGCCACAGGGATCCTGGGACTCCTATCAAGTTTCACGAGGAGTCAGGCATCTTCCCTTTTGGAGGCACTGATCTCAGCGTACCTCTGGAGTTTTGAAAGGATTTGAGGCCTCCGGTCGCGATGAGGTGGGGAACTAGGTCTTTCTCTGTGGTCTCCACAGGGGATTCAGACATCCTTTCGTCTTGGGAGATGCAAGACGAGCCTGCATTCAAGTCACTGCAGGGATATCCGGCCTTATTTCGCGTCAGGGCATCGCGGTGTCCATTCCACTTGAGGCCGCAAACTCAGTGTCCCTCTCACATACCTAGAGCTGAGAGAAGCCTCCTCTTGAGGTGCTTGTGGTAAGGTGATTATCCCCTGGAGTCGAAGCCAGGTACTAACCTCTCATCTCGAGATGATTTTTGGTCCACGGAGCTCTTTCGTGTGGCTACAGTGACCTCAGGATCCCTCTAGCCTTGAAACAGTGTTCTTGGGGTTTCTCTGGAGTGCCATCAAGGAAATCAAGGCTCCTTTCATGTGTGATGTGCAACACGGAATTGCTCTGCACGCAGTGCAGGGGAATCGGGCCTCATCTCGTGCCGAGTGGGAAGTCTCATGGTTTTTCTCGAGTTGCGGCGGGAGCCTGGGGTATATTCTCGAGTTACGACGGGGATGGCCCTTCCACGCACATGTTTGTTCAGCGATGTCAGGACTCCTGCCTAGTTGCGAAGGACAACTCGGGATTCTCCTCGAGGCTCCGCAGGGCAATTGGGACGCCTCTCCAGCTGAGGCGGGAGACCAAGGGTCCCTTTCCACGTGCCACAGGAATCCTCGGACCTCTAGGAAGTTTCACGAGGAATAAGGCATCGTTTCCTTTGGAGGCACTGATCTCCGCGTACCTCTGGAGTTATCAAAGGATGTGAGGCGTCCGGTCGCGATGAGGTGGGGAACTAGGTCTTTCTCTGTGGTCTTCACAGGGGTTTTAGATATCCTTTCATCTTGGGAAATGCAAGACGAGCCTGTATTCAAGTCCCTGCAGGGATAACCGGCCTTATTTCGAGTCAGGGCATCACGGTGTCCATTCGACTTGAGGCTGCAAACTCAGGGTCAATCTCACATACCTAGAGCTTAGAGAAGCCTCCTCTTGAGGTGCTTGTAGTAAGGTCGTATTCCTCTGGAGTCGAAGCCAGGGACTAACCTCTCATCTCGAATTGATTTTTGGTCCATGGAGCTCTTTCTTGTTGCTACAGTGACCTCAGGATCCCTTTAGCCTTGAAATAGGGTACTTGGGGTTTCTCTGGAGTGCCATCAAGGAAATCAAGGCTCCTTTCATGTGTGATGTGCAACACGGAATTGCTCTGCACGCAGTGCAGGGGAATCGGGCCTCATCTCGCGGCGAGGGGGAAGTCTCATGGTTTTTCTCGAGTTGCGGCGGCAACCTGGGGTATATTCTCGCGTTACGACGGGAATGGCCCTTCCACACACGTGTTTGTTCAGCGATTTCAGGACTCCTGCCTAGTTGCGAGGGACAACTCGGGATTCTCCTCGAGGCTTGGCAGGGCAATTGGGACGCCGCTCCAGCTGAGGCGGGAGACCAAGTGTCCCTTTCCACGTGCCACAGGAATCCTGGGACTCCTATCAAGTTTCACGAGGAGTCAGGCATCGTCTCCTTTGGAGGCACTGATCTCCGCGTACCTCTGGAGTTTTCAAAGGATGTGAGGCCTCCGGTCGCGATGAGGTGGGGATCTAGGTCTTTCTCTGTGGTCTCCACAGGGGATTCAGACATCCTTTCATCTTGGGATATGCAAGAAGAGCCTGCATTCAAGTCACTGCAGGGATATCCGGCCTTATTTTGCGTCAGGGCATCGCAGTGTGCATTCCACTTGAGGCCGCAAACTCAGGGTCCCTCTCACATACCTAGAGCTGAGAGAAGCCTCCTCTTGAGGTGCTTGTGGTAAAGTGGTATTCCTCTGGAGTCGAAGCCAGGGACTAACCTCTCATCTCGAGTTGATTTTTGGTCCACGGAGCTCTTTCGTGTTGCTACCGTGACCTCAGGATACCTCTAGCCTTGAAACAGTGTTCTTCGGGTTTCTCTGGAGTGCCATCAAGGAAATCAAGGCTCCTTTCTTGTTAGATGTGCAACACGGAATTGCTCTGCATGCAGTGCAGGGGAATCGGGCCTCAACTTGCGCGAGGGGGAAGACTCATGGTTTTTCTCGAGTTGCGGCGGGAACCTGGGGTATATTCTCGAGTTACGACGGGGATGGCCCTTCCAGCCACGTGTTTGTTCAGCGACGTCAGGACTCCTGCCTAGTTGCGAGGGACAACTCAGGATTCTCCTCGAGGCTTGTCAGGGCAATTGAGACGCCTCTCCAGCTAAGGCGGGAGACCAAGGGTCCCTTTCCACGTGCCACAGGAATCCTGGGACTACTATCAAGTTTCACGAGGAGTCAGGCATCGTCTCCTTTGGAGGCACTGATCTCCGCATACCTCTGGAGTTTTGAAAGGATGTGAGTCCTCCGGTCGTGATAAGGTGGGGAACTAGGTCATTCTCTGTGGTCTCCACAGGGGATTCAGACATCCTTTCGTCTTGGGAAATGCAAGACGAGCCTGCATTCAAGTCACTGCAGGGATATCCGGCCTTATTTGGAGTCAGGGCATCGCGGTGTCCATTCCACTTGAGGCCGCAAACTCAGGGTCCCTCTCACATACCTAGAGCTGAGAGAAGCCTCCTCTTGAGGTGCTTGTGGTAAGGTGGTATTCCTCTGGAGTCGAAGCCAGGGACTAACCTCTCATCTCGAGTTGATTTTTGGTCCACGGAGCTCTTTCGTGTGGCTACAGTGACCTCAGGATTCCTCGAGCCTTGAAACAGTGTTCTTGGGGTTTCTCTGGAGTGCCATCAAGGAAATCAAGGCTCCTTTCATGTGTGATGTGCAACACGGAATTGCTCTGCACGCAGTGCAGGGGAATCGGGCCTCATCTCGCAGCGAGGGGGAAGTCTCATGGTTTTTCTCGAGTTGCGGCGGGAACCCGGGGTATATTCTCGAGTTACCCCGGGGATGGACCTTCCACCCACGTGTTTGTTCAGCCACGTCAGGACTTCTGCCTAGTTGCAAGGGACAACTTGGGATTCCTCTCGAAGCTTGGCAGGGCAATTGGGACGCCTCTCCAGCTGAGGCAGGAGACCAAGTGTCCCTTTCCACGTGCCACAGGAATCCTGGGACTCCTATCAAGTTTCACGAGGAGTCAGGCATCGTCTCGTTTGGAGGCACTGATCTCTGCGTACCTCTGGAGTTATCAAAGGATGTGAGGCGTCCGGTCGCGATGAGGTGGGGAACTAGGTCTTTCTCTGTGGTCTCCACAGGGGATTCAGATATCCTTTCATCTTGGGAGATGCAAGACGAGCCTGCATTCAAGTCACTGCATGGATATCCGGCCTTATTTCGAGTCAGGGCATCACGGTGTCCATTCGATTTGAGGCTGCAAACTCAGGGTCAATCTCACATACCTAGAGCTGAGAGAAACCTCCTCTTGAGGTGCTTGTGGTAAGGTGGTATTCCTCTGGAGTCGAAGCCAGGGACTAACCTCTCATCTCGAGTTGATTTTTCGTCCATGGAGTACTTTCGTGTTGCTACAGTGACCTCAGGATCCCTCTAGCCTTGAAACAGTGTTCTTGGGGTTTCTCTGGAGTGCCATCAAGGAAATCAAGGCTCCTTTCATGTGTGATGTGCAACACGGAATTGCTCTGCACGCAGTGCAGGGGAATCGCGCCTGATCTCGCGGCGAGGGGGAAGTCTCATGGTTTTTCTCGAGTTGCGGCGGGAACATGGGATATATTCTCAAGTTACGACGGGGATGGCCCGTCCACCCACGTGTTTCTTCAACGACGTCAGGACTCCTGCATAGTTGCGACGGACAACTCGGGATTCTCCTCGAGGCTTGGCAGGGCAATTGGGACACCTCTCCAGCTGAGGCGGGAGACCAAGGGTCCCTTTCCACGTGCCACAGGAATCCTGGGACTCCTATCAAGGTTCATGAGGTGTCAGGCATCGTCTCCTTTGGAGGCACTGATCTCCGCGTGCCTCTGGAGTTTTCAAAGGATGTGAGGCCTCCGGTCGCGATGAGGTGGGGAACTAGGTCTTTCTCTGTGGTCTCCACAGGGGATTCAGATATCCTTTCATCTTGGGAGATGCAAGACGAGCCTGCATTCAAGTCACTGCAGGGATATCCGGCCTTATATTGCGTCAGGGTATCGCAGTGTCCATTCCACTTGAGGCCGCAAACTCAGGGTCCCTCTCACATACCTAGAGCTGAGAGAAGCCTCCTCTTGAGGTGCTTGTGGTAAGGTGGTATTCCTCTGGAGTCGAAGCCAGGGACTAACCTCTCATCTCGAGTTGATTTTTGGTCCACGGAGCTCTTTTCTGTTGCTACCGTGACCTCAGGATCCCTCTAGCCTTGAAACAGTGTTCTTCGGGTTTCTCTGGAGTGCCATCAAGGAAATCAAGGCTCCTTTCTTGTTTGATGTGCAACACGGAATTGCTCTGCATGCAGTGCAGGGGAATCGGGCCTCAACTCGCGCGAGGGGGAAGTCTCATGGTTTTTATCGAGTTGCGGCGGGAACCTGGGGTATATTCTCGAGTTACGACGGGGATGGCCCTTCCACCCACGTGTTTGTTCAGCGACGTCAGGACTCCTGCCTAGTTGCGAGGGACAACTCGGGATTCTCCTCGAGGCTTGGCAGGGCAATTGGGACGCCTCTCCAGCTGAGGCGGGAGACCAAGGGTCCCTTTCCATGTGCCACAGGAATCCTGGGACTCCTATCAAGTTTCACGAGGATTCAGGCATCGTCTCCTTTGGAGGCACTGATCTCCGCGTACCTCTGGAGTTTTCAAAGGATGTGAGGCCTCCGGTCGCGATGAGGTGGGGAACTAGGTCTTTCTCTGTGGTCTGCACAGGGGATTCAGACATGCTTTCGTCTTGGGAGATGCAAGACGAGCCTGCATTCAAGTCACTGCAGGGATATCCGGCTTTATTTCGAGCCAGGGCATCGCGGTGTCCATTCCACTTGAGGCCGCAAACTCGGGGTCCCTTTCACATACCTAGAGCTGAGAGAAGCCTCCTCTTGAGGTGCTTGTGGTAAGGTGGTATTCCTCTGGAGTCGAAGCCAGGGACTAACCTCGCATCTCGAGTTGATTTTTCGTCCATGGAGCACTTTCGTGTTGCTACAGTGACCTCAGGATCCCTCTAGCCTTGAAACAGTGTTCTTGGGGTTTCTCTGGAGTGCCATCAAGGAAATCAAGGCTCCTTTCATGTGTGATGTGCAACACGCAATTGCTCTGCACGCAGTGCAGGGGATTCGGGCCTCATCTCGCGGCGAGGGGGAAGTCTCATGGTTTTTCTCGAGTTGCGGCGGGAACCTGGGATATATTCTCAAGTTACGACGGGGATGGCCCGGCCACCCACGTGTTTCTTCAACAACGTCAGGACTCCTGCATAGTTGCGATGGACAACTCGGGATTCTCCTCGAGGCTTGGCAGGGCAATTGGGACACCTCTCCAGCTGAGGCGGGAGACCACGGGTCCCTTTCCACGTGCCACAGGAATCCTGGCACTCCTATCAAGGTTCATGAGGTGTCAGGCATCGTCTCCTTTGGAGGCACTGATCTCCGCGTACCTCTGGAGTTTTCAAAGGATGTGAGGCCTCCGGTCGCGATGAGGTGGGGAACTAGGTCTTTCTCTGTGGTCTCCACAGGGGATTCAGACATCCTTTCGTATTGGGAGATGCAAGACGAGCCTGCATTCAAGTGACTGTAGGGATTTCCGGCCTTATTTCAAGTCAGGGCATCGCGGTGTCCATTCCACTTGAGGCCGCAAACTCAGGGTCCCTCTCACATACCTAGAGCTGAGAGAAGCCTCCTCTTGAGGTGCTTGTGGTAAGGTGGTATTCCTCTGGATTCGAAGCCAGGGACTAACCTCTCATCTCGAGTTGATTTTTGGTCCACGGAGCTCTTTTGTGTTGCTACAGTGACGTCAGGATCCCTCTAGCCTTGAAACAGTGTTCTTGGGGTTTGTCTGGAGTGCCATCAAGGAAATCAAGGCTCCTTTCATGTGTGATGTGCAACACGCAATTGCTCTGCACGCAGTGCAGGGGATTCGGGCCTCATCTCGCGGCGAGGGGGAAGTCTCATGGTTTTTCTCGAGTTGCGGCGGGAACCTGGGATATATTCTCAAGTTACGACGGGGATGGCCCGGCCACCCACTTGTTTCTTCAACAACGTCAGGACTCCTGCATAGTTGCGATGGACAACTCGGGATTCTCCTCGAGGCTTGGCAGGGCAATTGGGACACCTCTCCAGCTGAGGCGGGAGACCACGGGTCCCTTTCCACGTGCCACAGGAATCCTGGCACTCCTATCAAGGTTCATGAGGTGTCAGGCATCGTCTCCTTTGGAGGCACTGATCTCCGCGTACCTCTGGAGTTTTCAAAGGATGTGAGGCCTCCGGTCGCGATGAGGTGGGGAACTAGGTCTTTCTCTGTGGTCTCCACAGGGGATTCAGACATCCTTTCGTCTTGGGAGATGCAAGACGAGCCTGCATTCAAGTGACTGCAGGGATTTCCGGCCTTATTTCAAGTCAGGGCATCGCGGTGTCCATTCCACTTGAGGCCGCAAACTCAGGGTCCCTCTCACATACCTAGAGCTGAGAGAAGCCTCCTCTTGAGGTGCTTGTGGTAAGGTGGTATTCCTCTGGATTCGAAGCCAGGGACTAACCTCTCATCTCGAGTTGATTTTTGGTCCACGGAGCTCTTTTGTGTTGCTACAGTGACGTCAGGATCCCTCTAGCCTTGAAACAGTGTTCTTGGGGTTTGTCTGGAGTGCCATCAAGGAAATCAAGGCTCCTTTCATGTGTGATGTGCAACACGGAATTGCTCTGCACGCAGTGCAGGGGAATCGGGCCTCATCTCGCGGCGAGGGGGAAGTCTCATGGTTTTTCTCGAGTTGCGGAGGGAACCTGGAGTATATTCTCGAGTTACGACGGGGATGGCCTTTCCACCCCCGTGTTTCTTCAGCGACGTCAAGACTCCTGCCTAGTTGCGAGGGACAACTCGGGATTCTCCTCTAGGCTTGGCAGGGCAATTGGGACGACTCTCCAGCTGAGGCGGGAGACCAAGGCTCCCTTTCCACGTGCCACAGGAATCCTGGGACTCCTATCAAGTTTCACGAGGAGTCAGGCATCGTCTCCTTTGGAGGCACTGATCTCCGCATACCTCTGGAGTTTTCAAAGGATGTGAGGCCTCCGGTCGCGATGAGCTGGGGAACTAGGTCTTTCTCTGTGGTCTCCACAGGGGATTCAGACATCCTTTCATCTTGGGAGATGCAAGACGAGCCTGCATTCAAGTCACTGCAGGGATATCCGGCTTTATTTCGAGCCAGGGCATCGCGGTGTCCATTCCACTTGAGGCCGCAAACTCGGGGTCCCTTTCACATACCTAGAGCTGAGAGAAGCCTCTTCTTGAGGTGCTTGTGGTAAGGTGGTATTCCTCTGGAGTCGAAGCCAGGGACTAACCTCTCATCTCGAGTTGATTTTTCGTCCATGGAGCACTATCGTGTTGCTACAGTGACCTCAGGATCCCTCTAGCCTTGAAACAGTGTTCTTGGGGTTTCTCTGGAGTGCCATCAAGGAAATCAAGGCTCCTTTCATGTGTGATGTGCAACACGGAATTGCTCTGCACGCAGTGCAGGGGAATCGGGCCTCATCTCGCGGCGAGGGGGAAGTCTCATGGTTTTTCTCGAGTTGCGGCGGGAACCTGGGATATATTCTCAAGTTACGACGGGGATGGCCCGTCCACCCACGTGTTTCTTCAACGACGTCAGGACTCCTGCATAATTGCGACGGACAACTCGGGATTCTCCTCGAGGCTTGGCAGGGCAATTGGGACACCTCTCCAGCTGAGGCGGGAGACCAAGGGTCCCTTTCCACGTGCCACAGGAATCCTGTGACTCCTATCAAGGTTCATGAGTAGTCAGGCATCGTCTCCTTTGGAGGCCCTGATCTCGGCATATCTCTGGAGTTTTCAAAGGATGTGAGGCCTTCGGTCGCGATCAGGTGGGGAACTAGGTCTTTCTCTGTGGTCTCCACAGGGGATTCAGACATCCTTTCGTCTTGGGAGATGCAATACGAGCCTGCATTCAAGTCACTGCAGGGATATCCGGCCTTAATTCGAGTCAGGGCATCGCGGTGTCCATTCCACTTGCGGCCGCAAACTCAGGGTACCTCTTACATAGCTAGAGCTGAGAGAAGCCTCCTCTTGAGGTGCTTGTGGTAAGGTGGTATTCCTCTGGAGTCGAAGCCAGGGACTAACCTCTCATCTCGAGTTGATTTTTGGTCCACCGAGCTCTTTCGTGTTGCTACAGTGACGTCAGGATCCCGCAACTTGAAACAGTGTTCTTGGGGTTTCTCTGGAGTGCCATCAAGGAAATCAAGGCTCCTTTCATGTGTGATGTGCAACACGGAATTGCTCTGCACGCAGTGCAGGGGAATCGGGCCTCATCTCGCGGCGAGGAGGAAGTCTCATGGTTTTTCTCGAGTTGCGGCGGGAACCTGGGGTATATTCTCGAGTTACGACGGGGATGGCCCTTCCACCCACGTGTTTCTTCAGCGACGGCAGGACTCCTGCCTAGTTGCGAGGGACAACTCGGGATTCTCCTCGAGGCTTGGCAGGGCAATTGGGACGCCTCTCTATCTGAGGCGGGAGACCAAGGGTCCCTTTCCATGTGCCACAGGAATCCTGGGACTCCTATCAAGGTTCACGAGGAGTCAGGCATCGTCTCCTTTGGAGGCACTGATCTCCGCGTACCTCTGGAGTTTTCAAAGGATGTGAGGCCTCCGGTCGCGATGAGGTGGGGAACTAGGTCTTTCTCTGTGTTCTCCACAGGGGATTCAGACATCCTTTCGTCTTGGGAGATGCAAGACGAGCCTGCATTCAAGTCACTGCAGGGATATCCGGCCTTATTTCGAGTCAGGGCATCGCGGTGTCCATTCCACTTGAGGCCGCAAACTCAGGGTCCCTCTCACATACCTAGAGCTGAGAGAAGCCTCCTCTTGAGGTGCTTGTGGTAAGGTGGTATTCCTCTGGAGTCGAAGCCAGGGACTAACCTCTCATCTCGAGTTGATATTTGGTCCTCGGAGCTCTTTTGTGTTACTACAGTGACCTCAGGATCCCTCTAGCCTTGAAACAGTGTTCTTGGGGTTTCTCTGGAGTGCCATCAAGGAAATCAAGGCTCCTTTCATGTGTGATGTGCAACACGGAATTGCTCTGCACGCAGTGCAGGGGAATCGGGCCTCATCCCGCGGCGAGGGGGAAGTCTCATGGTTTTTCTCGAGTTCCGGCGGGAAAATGGGTTATATTCTCGAGTTACGACGGGGATGGCCCTTCCACCCACGTGTTTCTTCAGCGACGTCAGGACTCCTGCCTAGTTGCGAGGGACAACTCGGGATTCTCCTCGAGGCTTGGCAGGGCTATTGGAACGCCTCTCCAGCTGCGACGGGAGACCAAGGGTCCCTTTCCACGTGCCACAGGAATCCTGGGACTCCTATCAAGTTTCACGAGGAGTCAGGCATCGTCTCCTTTGGAGGCACTGATCTCCGCGTACCTCTGGAGTTTTCAAAGGATGTGAGGCCTCCGGTCGCGATGAGCTGGGGAACTAGGTCTTTCTCTGTGTTCTCCACAGGGGATTCAGACATCCTTTCATCTTGGGAGATGCAAGACGAGCCTGCATTCAAGTCACTGCAGGGATATCCGGCCTTATTTCGAGTCAGGGCATCGCGGTGTCCATTCCACTTGAGGTCGTAAACTCAGTGTGCCTCTCACATAACTAGAGCTGAGAGAAGCCTCCTCTTGAGGTGCTTGTGGTAAGGTGGTATTCTTCTGGAGTCGAAGCTAGGGACTAACCTCTCATCTCGAGTTGATTTTTGGTCCATGGAGCTCTTTCGTGTTTCTACAGTGACCTCAGGATCCCTCTAGCCTTGAAACAGTGTTCTTGGGGTTTCTCTGAAGTGCCATCAAGAAATCAAGGCTCCTTTCATGTGTGATGTGCAACACGGAATTGCTCTGCACGCAGTGCAGGGGAATCCGGCCTCATCTCGCGGCGAGGGGGAAGTCTCATGGTTTTTCTCGAGTTGCGGCGGGAACCTGGAATATATTCTCGAGTTACGACGGGGATGGCCCTTCCACCCACGTGTTTCTTCAGCCACGTCAGGACTCCTGCCTAGTTGCGAGGGACAACTCGGGATTCTCCTCGAGGTTTGACAGGGCAATTGGGACGACTCTCCAGCTGAGGCGGGAGACCAAGGGTCCCTTTCCACGTGCCACAGGAATCCTGGGACTCCTATCAAGTTTCACGAAGAGTCAGGCATCATCTCCTTTGGAGGAACTGATCTCCGCGTACCTCTGGAGTTTTCAAAGGATGTGAGGCCTCCGGTTGCGATGAGGTGGGGAACTAGGTCTTTCTCTGTGGTCTCCACAGGGGATTCAGACATGCTTTCGTCTTGGGAGATGCAAGACGAGCCTGCATTCAAGTCACTGCAGGGATATCCGGGTTTATTTCGAGCCAGGGCATCATGGTGTCCATTCCACTTGAGGCCGCAAATTCGGGGTCCCTTTCACATACCTAGAGCTGAGAGAAGCCTCCTCTTGAGGTGCTTGTGGTAAGGTGGTATTCCTCTGGAGTCGAAGCCAGGGACTAACCTCTCATCTCGAGTTGATTTTTCTTCCATGGAGCACTTTCGTGTTGCTACAGTGACCTCAGGATCCCTCTAGCCTTGAAACAGTGTTCTTGGGGTTTCTCTGGAGTGCCATCAAGGACATCAATGCTCCTTTCATGTGTGATGTGCAACACGGAATTGCTCTGCACGCAGTGCAGGGGAATCGGGCCTCATCTCGCGGCGAGGGGGAAGTCTCATGGTTTTTCTCGAGTTGCGGCGGGAACCTGGGATATATTCTCAAGTTACGACAGCGATGGCCCGTCCACCCACGTGTTTCTTCAGCGACGTCAGGACTCCTGCATAGTTGCGACGGATAACTCGGGATTCTCCTCGAGGCTTGGCAGGGCAATTGGGACACCTCTCCAGCTGAGGCGGGAGACCAAGGGTCCCTTTCCACGTGCCACAGGAATCCTGGGACTCCTATAAAGGTTCATGAGGAGTCAGGCATCGTCTCCTTTGGAGGCACTGATCTCCGCGTACCTCTGGAGTTTTCAAAGTATGTGAGGCCTCCGATCGCGATGAGGTGGGGAACTAGGTCTTTCTCTGTGGTCTCCACAGGGGATTCAGACATCCTTTCGTCTTGGGAGATGCAAGACGAGCCTGCATTCAAGTCACTGCAGGGATATCCGGCCTTATTTCGAGTCAGGGCATCGCAGTGTACATTCCACTTGAGGCCGCAAACTCAGGGTCCCTCTCACATACTTAGAGCTGAGAGAATACTCCTGTTGAGGTGCTTGTGGTTAGTGGTTTTCCTCTGGAGTCGAAGCCAGGGACTAACCTCTCATCTCGAGTTGATTTTTGGTCCACGGAGCTCTTTCGTGTTGCTACAGTGACCTCAGGATCCCTCTAGCCTTGAAACAGTGTTTTTGGAGTTTCTCTGGAGTGCCATCAAGGAAATCAAGGCTCTTTTCATGTGTGATGTGCAACACGGAATTGCTCTGCACGCAGTGCAGGGGAATCGGGTCTCATCTCGCGGCGAGGGGGAAGGCTCATGGTTTTTCTCGAGTTGCGGCGGGAACCTGGGGTATATTCTCGAGTTACGACGGGGATGGCCCTTCCACCCACGTGTTTGTTCAGCAACCTCAGGACTCCTGCCTAGTTGCGAGGGACAACTCGGGATTCACCTCGAGCCTTGGCAGGGCAACTGGGACGCCTCTCCAGCTGAGGCGGGAGACCAAGGGTCCCTTTCCACGTGCCACAGGAATCCTGGGACTCCTATCAAGATTCATGAGGAGTCAGGCATCGTCTCCTTTAGAGGCACTGATCTCCGCGTACCTCTGGAGTTTTCAAAGTATGTGAGGCCTCCGGTCACCATGAGGTGGGGAACTAGGTCTTTCTCTGTGGTCTCCACAGGGGATTCAGACATCCTTTCATCTTGGGAGATGCAATACGAGCCTGCATTCAAGTCACTGCAGGGATATCCGGCCTTATTTCGAGTCAGGGCATCGCGGTGTCCATTCCACTTGAGGCCGCAAACTCAGGGTCCCTCTCACATACCTACAGCTGAGAGAAGCCTCCTCTTGAGGTACTTGTGGTAAGGTGGTTTCCTCTGGAGTCGAAGCCAGGGACTAACCTCTCATTTCGAGTTGATTTTTGGTCCACGGAGCTCTTTCGTGTAGCTACAGTGACCTCAGGATCCCTCTAGCCTTGAAAGAGTGTTCTTGGGCTTTCTCTGGAGTGCCATCAAGGAAATCAAGGCTCCTTTAATGTGTGATGTGCAGCACGGAATTGCTCTGCACGCAGTGCAGGGGAATCGGGCCTCATCTCGCGGCGAGGGGGACGTCTCATGGTTTTTCTCGAGTTGCGGCGGGAACCTGGGGTATATTCTCGAGTTACGACGGGAATGCCCTTCCACACCCGTGTTTGTTCAGCGACGTCAGGACTCCTGCCTTGTTGCGAGGGACAACTCGGGATTCTCCTCGAGACTTGGTAGGGCAATTGGGATGCCTCTCCAGCTGAGGCGGGAGACCAAGGGTCCCTTTCCACTTGCCACAGGAATCCTGGGACTCGTATCAAGTTTCACGAGGAGTCAGGCATCGTCTCCTTTGGAGGCACTGATCTCCGCGTACCTCTGGAGTTTTCAAAGGATGTGAGGCCTCCGGTCGCCATGAAGTGGGGAACTAGGTCTATCTCTGTGGTCTCCACAGGGGATTCAGACATCCTTTCATCTTGGGAGATGCAAGACGAGCCTGCATTCAAGTCACTGCAGGGATATCCGGCCTTATTTTGAGTCAGGGCATCGCGGTGTCCATTCCACTTGAGGCCGCAAACTCAGGGTCCCTCTCACATACCTAGAGCTGAGAGAAGCCTCCTGTTGAGGTGCTTGTGTTAAGGTGGTATGCCTCTGGAGTCGAAGCCAGGGACTAACCTTTCATCTCGAGTTGATTTTTGGTCCACGGAGCTCTTTCGTGTTGCTACAGTGACCTCAGGATCCCTCTAGCCTTGAAACAGTGTTCTTGGGTTTTCTCTGGAGTGCCATCAAGGAAATCAAGGCTCCTTTCATGTGTGATGTGCAACACGGAATTGCTCTGCATGCAGTGCAGGGGAATCGGGCCTCATTTCACGGCGAGGGGGAAGTCTCATGGTTTTTCTCGAGTTGCGGCGAGAACCTGGGGTATATTCTCGAGGTATGATGGGGATGGCCCTTCCACCCACGTGTTTGTTCAGCGACGTCAGGACTCCTTCCTAGTTGCGAGGGACAACTCGGGATTCTCCTCGAGGCTTGGCAGGGAAATTGGAACGCCTCTCCAGCTGAGGCGGGAGACCAAGGGTCCCTTTCCACGTGCCACAGGAATCCTGGGACTCCTATCAAGTTTCACGAGGAGTCAGGAATCGTCTCCCTTGGAGGCACTGATCTCCGCGTACCTCTGGAGTTTTCAAAGGATGTGAGGCCTCCGGTCACGATGAGGTGAGGAACTAGGTCTTTCTCTGTGGTCTCCACAGGGGATTCAGACATCCTTTCGTCTTGGGAGATGCAAGAGGAGCCTGCATTCAAGTCACTGCATGGATATCCGGCCTTATTTCGAGGTAGGGCATCGCGGTGTCCATTCGACTTGAGGCTGCAAACTCAGGGTCCCTCTCACATACCTAGAGCTGAGAGAAGCCTCCTCTTGAGGTGCTTGTGGTAAGCTGGTATTCCTCTGGAGTTGAAGCCGGGACTAACCTCTCATCTCGAGTTGATTTTTGGTCCACGGAGCTCTTTCGTGTTGCTACAGTGACCTCAGGATCACTCTAGCCTTGAAACAGTGTTCTTGGGGTTTCTCTGGCATGCCATCAAGGAAATCAAGGCTCCTTTCATGTGTGATGTGCAACACGGAATTGCTCTGCACGCAGTACAGGGGAATCGGTCCTCATCTCGCGGCGAGGGGGAAGTCTCATGGTTTTTCTCGAGTTGCGGCGGGAACCTGGGGTATATTCTCGAGTTACGACGGGGATGGTCCTTCCACCCACGTGTTTGTTCAGCGACGTCAGGACTCCTGCCTAGTTGCAAGGGACAACTCGGGATTCTGCTCGAGACTTGGCAGGGCAATTGGGATGCCTCCTCAGCTGAGGCGGGAGACGAAGCGTCCCTTTCCACGTGCCACAGGAATCCTGGGACTCCTATCAAGTTTCATGAGGAGTCAGGCATCGTCCTCTTTGGAGGCACTGATCTCCGCGTACCTCTGGAGTTTTCAAAGGATGTGAGGCCTCCGGTCGCGATGAGGTGGTGAACTAGGTCTTTCTCTGTGGTCTCCACAGGGGATTCAGACATCCTTTCGTCTTGGGAGATGCAAGACGAGCCTGCATTCAAGTCACTGCAGGGATATCCGGCCTTATTTCGAGTCAGGGCATCGCGGTGTCCATGCCACTTGAGGCCGCAAACTCAGGGTCCCTCTCACATACCTAGAGCTGAGAGAAGCCTCCTCTTGAGGTGCTTGTGGTAAGGTGGTATTCCTCTGGAGTCGAAGCCAGGGACTAACCCCTCATCTCGAGTTGATTTTTGGTCCACGGAGCTCTTTCGTGTTGCTACAGTGACCTCAGGATCCCTCTAGCCTTGAAACAGTGTTCTTGGGGTTTCTCTGGAGTGCCATCAAGGAAATCAAGGCTCCTTTCATGTGTGATGTGCAACACGGAATTGCTCTGCACGCAGTGCAGGGAAATCGGGCCTCATCTCGAGGCGAGGGGGAAGTCTCATGGTTTTTCTCGAGTTGCGGCGGGAACCTGGGTTATATTCTCGAGTTATGACGAGGATGGCCCTTCCACCCACGTGTTTGTTCAGCGACGTCAGGACTCCTGCCTAGTTGCGAGGGACAACTCGGGATTCTCCTCGAGGCTTGGCAGGGCAATTGGGACGCCTCTCCAGCTGAGGCGGGAGACCAAGGGTCCCTTTCCACGTGCCACAGGGATCCTGGGACTCCTATCAAGTTTCACGAGGAGTCAGGCATCGTCTCCTTTGGAGGCACTGATCTGTGCGTACCTCTGGAGTTTTCAAACGATGTGAGGCCTCCGATCGCGATGAGGTGGGAGACTAGGTCTTTCTCTGTGGTTTCCACAGGGGATTCAGACATCCTTTCGTCTTGGGAGATGCAAGACGAGCCTGCATTCAAGTCACTGCAGGGATATCCGACCTTATTTCGAATCAGGGCATCGCGGTGTCCATTCCACTTGAGGCCGCAAACTCAGGGTGCCTCTCACATACCTAGAGCTGAGAGAAGCCTCCTCTTGAGGTGCTTGTGGTAAGGTGGTATTCCTCTGGAGTCGAAGCCAGGGACTAACCTCTCATGTCGAGTTGATTTTTGGTCCACGGAGCTCTTTCCTGTTGCTACAGTGACCTCACAATCCCTCGAGCCTTGAAACAGTGATCTTGGTGTTTCTCTGGAGTGCCATGAAAGAAATCAAGGCTCCTTTCATGTGTGATGTGCAACACGGAATTGCTCTGCCCACAGTGCAGGGGAATCGGGCCTCATCTCGCGGCGCAGGGGAAGTCTCATGGTTTTTCTCGAGTTCCGGCGGGAACCTGGGGTATATTCTCGAGTTACGACGTGGATGGCCCTTCCACACACGTGTTTGTTCAGCGACGGCAGGACTCCTGCCTAGTTGCGAGGGACAACTCGGGATTCTCCTCGAGGCTTGGCAGGGCAATTGGGACGCAGCTCCAGGTGAGGCGGGAGACCAAGGGTCCCTTTCCACGTGCCACAGGTATCCTGGGACTCCTATCAAGTTTCACGAGGAGTCAGGCATCGTCTCCTTTGGAGGCACTGATCTCCGCGTACCTCTGGAGTTTTCAAAGGATGTGAGGCCTCCGGTCGTGATGAGGTGGGGAACTAGGTCTTTCTCTGTGGTCTCCACAGGGGATTCAGACATCCTTTCGTCTTGGGAGATGCAAGACTAGCCTGCATTCAAGTCACTGCAGGGATGTCCGGCCTTATTTCGACTCAGGGCATCACGGTGTCCATTCCACTTGAGGCCGCAAACTCAGGGTCCCTCTCACATACCTAGAGCTGCGAGAAGCCTCCTCTTGAGGTGCTTGTGGTAAGGTGGTATTCCTCTGGAGTCGAAGCCAGGGACTAACCTCTCATCTCGAGTTGATTTTTGGTCCACGGAGCTCTTTCGTGTTACTACAGTGACCTCAGGATCCCTCTAGCCTTGAAACAGTGTTCTTGGGGTTTCTCTGGAGTGCCATCAAGGATATCAAGGCTCCTTTCATGTGTGATGTGCAACACGGAATTGCTCTGCACGCAGTGTAGGGGAATCGGGCCTGATCTCGCGGCGAGGGGGAAGTCTCATGGTTTTTCTCGAGTTGCGGCGGGAACCTGGGGTATATTCTCGAGTTACGCCGGGGATGGCCTTTCCACCCACGTGTTTGTTCAGCGACGTCAGGACTTCTGCCTAGTTGCGAGGGACAACTCGGGATTCTCCTCGAGGCTTGGCAGGGCAATTGGGACGCCGCTCCAGCTGAGGCGGGAGACCAAGGGTCCCTTTCCACGTGCCACAGGAATCCTGGGACTCCTATCAAGTTTCACGAGGAGTCAGGCATCGTCTCCTTTGGAGGCACTGATCTCCGCGTACCTCTGGAGTTTTCAAAGGATGTGAGGCCTCCGGTCGCGATGAGGTGGGGAACTAGGTCTTTCTCTGTGGTCTCCACAGGGGATTCAGACATCCTTTCGTCTTGAGAGATGCAAGACTAGCCTGCATTCAAGTCACTGCAGGGAAGTCCGGCCTTATTTCGACTCAGGGCATCACGGTGTCCATTCCACTTGAGGCCGCAAACTCAGGGTCCCTCTCACATACCTAGAGCTGCGAGAAGCCTCCTCTTGAGGTGCTTGTGGTAAGGTGGTATTCCTCTGGAGTCGAAGCCAGGGACTAACCTCTCATCTCGAGTTGATTTTTGGTCCACGGAGCTCTTTCGTGTTACTACAGTGACCTCAGGATCCCTCTAGCCTTGAAACAGTGTTCTTGGGGTTTCTCTGGAGTGCCATCAAGGATATCAAGGCTCCTTTCATGTGTGATGTGCAACACGGAATTGCTCTGCACGCAGTGTAGGGGAATCGGGCCTCATCTCGCGGCGAGGGGGAAGTCTCATGGTTTTTCTCGAGTTGCGGCGGGAACCTGGGGTATATTCTCGAGTTATGCCGGGGATGGCCCTTCCACCCACGTGTTTGTTCAGCGACGTCAGGACTCCTGCCTAGTTGCGAGGGACAACTCGGGATTCTCCTCGAGGCTTGGCAGGGCAATTGGGACGCCTCTCCAGCTGAGGCGGGAGACCAAGGGTCCCTTTCCACGTGCCACAGAAATCCTGGGACTCCTATCAAGTTTCACGAGTAGTCAGGCATCGTCTCCTTTGGAGGCACTGATCTCCGCGTACCTCTGGAGTTTTCAAAAGATGTGAGGCCTCCGGTCGCGATGAGGTGGGGAAGTAGGTCTTTCTCTGTGGTCTCCAGAGGGGATTCAGACATCCTTTCATCTTGGGAGATGCAATACGAGCCTGCATTCAAGTCACTGCAGGGATATCCGGCCTTATTTCGAGTCAGGGCATCGCGGTGTCCATTCCACTTGAGGCCGCAAACTCAGGGTCCGTCTCACATATCTTGAGCTGAGAGAAGCCTCCTCTTGAGGTGCTTGTGTTAAGGTGGTATTCCTCTGGAGTCGAAGCCAGGGACTAACCTCTCATCTCGAGTTGATTTTTGGTAAACGGAGCTCTTTCTTGTTGCTACAGTGACCTCAGGATCGCTCTAGCCTTGAAACAGTGTTCTTTAGGTTTCTCTGGAGTGCCATCAAGGAAATCAAGGCTCCTTTCATGTTTGATGTGCAACACGGAATTGCTCTGCCCACAGTGCAGGGGAATCGGGCCTCATCTCGCGGCGAGGGGGAAGTCTCATGGTTTTTCTCGAGTTGCGGCTGGAACCTGGGGTATATTCTCGAGTTATGACGGGGATGGCCCTTCCACACACGTGTTTGTTCAGCGACGTCAGGACTCCTGCCTAGTTGCGAGGGACAACTCGGGATTCTCCTCGAGGCTTGGCAGGGCAATTGGGACGCCTCTCCAGCTGAGGCGGGAGACCAAGGGTCCCTTTCCACGTGCCACAGGAATCCTGGGACTCCTATCAAGTTTCAGAGGAGTCAGGCATCGTCTCCTTTGGAGGCACTGATCTCCGTGTACCTCTGGAGTTTTCAAAGGATGTGAGGCCTCCGGTCGCGATGAGGTGGGGAACTAGGTCTTTCTCTGTGGTCTCCACAGGGGATTCAGACCTCCTTTCATCTTGGGAGATGCAAGACGAGCGTGCATTCAAGTCACTGCAGGGATATCCGGCCTTATTTCGAGCCAGGGCATCGCGGTGTCCATTCCACTTGAGGCCGCAAACTCAGGGTCCCTCTCACATACCTAGAGCTGAGAGAAGCCTCCTCTTGAGGTGCTTCTGGTAAGGTGGTATTCCTCTGGAGTCTAAGCCAGGGACTAACCTCTCATCTCGAGTTGATTTTTGGTCCACGGAGCATTTTCGTGTTGCTACAGTGACCTCAGGATCCCTCTAGCCTGGAAACAGAGTTCTTGGGGATTTTCTGGAGTGCCATCAAGAAAATCAAGGCTCCTTTCATGTTTGATGTGCAACACGGAATTGCTCTGCACGCAGTGCAGGGGAATCGGGCCTCATCTCGCGGCGAGGGGGAAGTCTCATGGTTTTTCTCGAGTTGCGGCGGGAACCTGGGGTATATTCTCGAGTTACGACTGGGATGGCCCTTATACACCCGTGTTTGCTCAGCGACGTCAAGACTCCTGCCTAGTTGCGAGGGACAACTCGGGATTCTCCTCGAGGCTTGGCAGGGCAATTGGGACTCCTCTCAATCTGAGGCGGGAGACCAAGGGTCCCTTTCCACGTGCCACAGGAATTCGGGGACTCCTATCAAGTTTCACGAGGATTCAGGCATCGTCTCCTTTGGAGGCACTGATCTCCGCGTACCTCTGGAGTTTTCAAAGGATGTGAGGCCTCCGGTCGCGATGAGGTGGGGAACTAGGTCTTTCTCTGTGGTCTCCACAGGACACTCAGTCATCCTTTCGTTTGGGAGATGCAAGACGAGCTTGCATTCAAGTCACTGCTGGGATATCCGGCCTTATTTCGAGCCAGGGCATCGCGGTGTCCATTGCTCTTGAGGCCGCAAACTCAGGGTCCCTCTCACACACCTAGAGCTGAGAGAAGCCTCCTCTTGAGGTGCTTGTGGTAAGGTGGTATTCCTCTGGAGTCGACGCCAGGGACTAACCTCTCATCTCGAGTTGATTTTTGGTCCACGGAGCTCTTTCTTGTTGCTACAGTGACCTCAGGATCCCTCTAGCCTTGAAACAGTGTTCTTGGGGTTTCTCTGGAGTGCCATCAAGGAAATCAAGGCTCCTTTCATGTGTGATGTGCAACACGGAATTGCTCTGCATGCAGTGCAGGGGAATCGGTCCTCATCTCGCGGCGAGGGGGAAGTCTCATGGTTTTTCTCGAGTTGCGGCGGGAACCTGGAGTATATTCTCGAGTTAAGACGGGGATGGCCCTTCCACCCACGTGTTTGTTCACCGACGTCAGTACTCCTGCCTAGTTGCGAGGGACAACTCGGGATTCTCCTCGAGGCTTGGCAGGGCTATTGGGACGCCTCTCCAGCTGAGGCGGGAGACCAAGGGTCCCTTTCCACGTGCCACAGAAATCCTGGGACTCCTATCAAGTTTCACGAGTAGTCAGGCATCGTCTCCTTTGGAGGCACTGATCTCCGCGTACCTCTGGAGTTTTCAAAAGATGTGAGGCCTCCGGTCGCGATGAGGTGGGGAAGTAGGTCTTTCTCTGTGGTCTCCAGAGGGGATTCAGACATCCTTTCATCTTGGGAGATGCAAGACGAGCCTGCATTCAAGTCACTGCAGGGATATCCGGCCTTATTTCGAGTCAGGGCATCGCGGTGTCCATTCCACTTGAGGCCGCAAACTCAGGGTCCGTCTCACATATCTTGAGCTGAGAGAAGCCTCCTCTTGAGGTGCTTGTGTTAAGGTGGTATTCCTCTGGAGTCGAAGCCAGGGACTAACCTCTCATCTCGAGTTGATTTTTGGTAAACGGAGCTCTTTCTTGTTGCTACAGTGACCTCAGGATCGCTCTAGCCTTGAAACAGTGTTCTTTGGGTTTCTCTGGAGTGCCATCAAGGAAATCAAGGCTCCTTTCATGTTTGATGTGCAACACGGAATTGCTCTGCCCACAGTGCAGGGGAATCGGGCCTCATATCGCGGCGAGGGGGAAGTCTCATGGTTTTTCTCGAGTTGCGGCGGGAACCTGGGGTATATTCTCGAGTTATGACGGGGATGGCCCTTCCACACACGTGTTTGTTCAGCGACGTCAGGACTCCTGCCTAGTTGCGAGGGACAACTCGGGATTCTCCTCGAGGCTTGGCAGGGCAATTGGGACGCCTCTCCAGCTGAGGCGGGAGACCAAGGGTCCCTTTCCACGTGCCACAGGAATCCTGGGACTCCTATCAAGTTTCAGAGGAGTCAGGCATCGTCTCCTTTGGAGGCACTGATCTCCGTGTACCTCTGGAGTTTTCAAAGGATGTGAGGCCTCCGGTCGCGATGAGGTGGGGAACTAGGTCTTTCTCTGTGGTCTCCACAGGGGATTCAGACCTCCTTTCATCTTGGGAGATGCAAGACGAGCGTGCATTCAAGTCACTGCAGGGATATCCGGCCTTATTTCGAGCCAGGGCATCGCGATGTCCATTCCACTTGAGGCCGCAAACTCAGGGGCCCTCTCACATACCTAGAGCTGAGAGAAGCCTCCTCTTGAGGTGCTTCTGGTAAGGTGGTATTCCTCTGGAGTCTAAGCCAGGGACTAACCTCTCATCTCGAGTTGATTTTTGGTCCACGGAGCATTTTCGTGTTGCTACAGTGACCTCAGGATCCCTCTAGCCTGGAAACAGAGTTCTTGGGGTTTTTCTGGAGTGCCATCAAGAAAATCAAGGCTCCTTTCATGTTTGATGTGCAACACGGAATTGCTCTGCACGCAGTGCAGGGGAATCGGGCCTCATCTCGCGGCAGGGGGGAAGTCTCATGGTTTTTCTCGAGTTGCGGCGGGAACCTGGGGTATATTCTCGAGTTACGACTGGGATGGCCCTTATACACCCGTGTTTGTTCAGCGACGTCAAGACTCCTGCCTAGTTGCGAGGGACAACTCGGGATTCTCCTCGAGGCTTGGCAGGGCAATTGGGACTCCTCTCAATCTGAGGCGGGAGACCAAGGGTCCCTTTCCAGGTGCCACAGGAATCCGGGGACTCCTATCAAGTTTCACGAGGATTTAGGCATCGTCTCCTTTGGAGGCACTGATCTCCGCGTACCTCTGGAGTTTTCAAAGGATGTGAGGCCTCCGGTCGCGATGAGGTGGGGAAGTAGGTCTTTCTCTGTGGTCTCCAGAGGGGATTCAGACATCCTTTCATCTTGGGAGATGCAAGACGAGCCTGCATTCAAGTCACTGCAGGGATATCCGGCCTTATTTCGAGTCAGGGCATCGCGGTGTCCATTCCACTTGAGGCCGCAAACTCAGGGTCCCTCTCACATATCTTGAGCTGAGAGAAGCCTCCTCTTGCGGTGCTTGTGTTAAGGTGGTATTCCTCTGGAGTCGAAGCCAGGGACTAACCTCTCATCTCGAGTTGAATTTTGGTAAACGGAGCTCTTTCTTGTTGCTACAGTGACCTCAGGATCGCTCTAGCCTTGAAACAGTGTTCTTTGGGTTTCTCTGGACTGCCATCAAGGAAATCAAGACTCCTTTCATGTGTGATGTGCAACACGGAATTGCTCTGCCCACAGTGCAGGGGAATCGGGCCTCATCTCGCGGCGAGGGGGAAGTCTCATGGTTTTCCTCGAGTTGCGGCGGGAACCTGGGGTATATTCTCGAGTTATGACGTGGATGGCCCTTCCACACACGTGTTTGTTCAGCGACGTCAGGACTCCTGCCTAGTTGCAAGGGACAACTCGGGATTCTCCTCGAGGCTTGGCAGGGCAATTGGGACGCCTCTCCAGCTGAGGCGGGAGACCAAGGGTCCCTTTCCACGTGCCACAGGAATCCTGGGACTCCTATCAAGTTTCACGAGGAGTCAGGCATCGTCTCCTTTGGAGGCACTGATCTCCGTGTACCTCTGGAGTTTTCAAAGGATGTGAGGCCTCCGGTCGCGAAGAGGTGGGGAACTAGGTCTTTCTCTGTGGTCTCCACAGGGGATTCAGACCTCCTTTCATCTTGGGAGATGCAAGACGAGCGTGCATTCAAGTCACTGCAGGGATATCCGGCCTTATTTCGAGTCAGGGCATCGCGGTGTCCATTCCACTTGAGGCCGCAAACTCAGGGTCCCTCTCACATACCTAGAGCTGCGCGAAGCCTCCTCTTGAGGTGCTTGTGGTAAGGTGGTATTCCTCTGGAGTCGAAGTTAGGGACTAACCTCTCATCTCGAGTTGATTTTTGGTCCACGGAGCTCTTTCTTGTTACTACAGTGACCTCAGGATCCCTCTAGCCTTGAAACAGTGTTCTTGGGGTTTCTCTGGAGTGCCACCAAGGATATCAAGGCTCCTTTCATGTGTGATGTGGAACACGGAATTGCTCTGCACGCAGTGTAGGGGAATCGGGCCTCATCTCCCGGCGAGGGGGAAGTCTCATGGTTTTTCTCGAGTTGCGGCGGGAACCTGGGGTATATTCTCGAGTTACGACGGGGATGGCCCTTCCACACACGTGTTTGTTCAGCGACGTCAGGACTCCTGCCTAGTTGCGAGGGACAACTCGGGATTCTCCTCGAGGCTTGGCAGGGCAATTGGGACGCCTCTCCAGCTGAGGCGGTAGACCAAGGGTCCCTTTCCACGTGCCACAGGAATCCTGGAACTCCTATCAAGTTTCATGAGGAGTCAGGCATCATCTCCTTTGGAGGCACTGATCTCCGCGTACCTCTGGAGTTTTCAAAGGATGTGAGGCCTCCGGTGGCGATGAGGTGGGGAACTAGGTCTTTCTCTGTGGTCTCCACAGGGGATTCAGACATCCTTTCATCTTGGGAGATGCCAGACGAGCCTGCATTCAAGTCACTGCAGGGATATCCGGCCTCATTTCGCGTCAGAGCATCGCAGTGTCCATTCCACTTGAGGCTGCAAACTCAGGGTCCCTCTCACATACCTAGAGCTGAGAGAAGCCTCCTCTTGAGGTGCTTCTGGTAAGGTGGTATTCCTCTGGAGTCTAAGCCAGTGACTAACCTCTCATCTCGAGTTGATTTTTGGTCCACGGAGCATTTTCGTGTTGCTACAGTGACTTGAGGATCCCTCTAGCCTGGAAACAGAGTTCTTGGGGTTTTTCTGGAGTGCCATCAAGAAAATCAAGGCTCCTTTCATGTTTGATGTGCAACACGGAATTGCTCTGCACGCAGTGCAGGGGAATCGGGCCTCATCTCGCGGCGAGGGGGAAGTCTCATGGTTTTTCTCGGGTTGCGGCGGGAACCTGGGGTATATTCTCGAGTTACGACGGAAATGGCCCTTATACACACGTGTTTGTTCAGCGACGTCAAGACTCCTGCCTAGTTGCGAGGGACAACTCGGGATTCTCCTCGAGGCTTGGCAGGGCAATTGGGACTCCTCTCAATCTGAGGCGGGAGACCATGGGTCCCTTTCCACGTGCCACAGGAATCCTGGGACTCCTATCAAGTTTCACGAGGAGTCAGGCATCGTCTCCTTTGGAGGCACTGATCTCCGCGTACCTCTGGAGTTTTCAAAGGATGTGAGGCCTCCGGTCGCAATGAGGTGGGGAACTAGGTCTTTCTCTGTGGTCTCCACTGGACACTCCGTCATCCTTTCGTTTGGGAGATGCAAGACGAGCTTGCATTCAAGTCACTGCTGGGATATCCGGCCTTATTTCGAGTCAGGGCATCGCGGTGTCCATTCCACTTGAGGCCGCAAACTCAGGGTCCCTCTCACATACCTAGAGCTGAGAGAAGCCTCCTCTTGAGGTGCTTGTGGTAAGGTGGTATTCCTCTGGAGTCGACGCCAGGGACTAACCTCTCATCACGAGTTGATTTTTGGTCCACGGAGCTCTTTCTTGTTGCTACAGTGACCTCAGGATCCCTCTAGCCTTGAAACAGTGTTCTTGGGGTTTCTTTGGAGTGCCATCAAGGAAATAAAGGCTCCTTTCATGTGTGATGTGCAACACGGAATTGCTCTGCACGCAGTGCAGGGGAATCGGGCCTCATCTCGCGGCGAGGGGGAAGTCTCATGGTTTTTCTCGAGTTGCGGCGGGAACCTGGGGTATATTCTCGAGTTACGACGGGGATGGCCCTTCCACACACGTGTTTGTTCAGCGACGTCAGGACTCCTGCATAGTTGCGAGGGACAACTCGGGATTCTCATCGAGGCTTGGCAGGGCAATTGGAACGCCTCTCCAGCTGAGGCGGGAGACCAAGAGTCCCTTTCCACGTGCCACAGGAATCCTGGGACTCCTATCAAGTTTCACGAGGAGTCAGGCATCGTCTCCTTTGGAGGCACTGATCTCCGCGTACCTCTGGAGTTTTCAAAGGATTTGAGGCCTCCGGTCGCCATGAGGTGGGGAAGTAGGTTTTCTCTGTGGTCTCCACAGGGGATTCAGACCTCCTTTCATCTTGGGAGATGCAAGACGAGCCTGCATTCAAGTCACTGCAGGAATATTCGGCCTTATTTCGAGTCAGGGCATCACGGTGTCCATTCCACTTGAGGCCGCAAACTCAGGGTCACTCTCACATATCTAGAGCTGAGAGAAGCCTCCTCTTCAGGTGCTTGTGGTAAGGTGGTATTCCCCTGGAGTCGAAGCCAGGGACTAACCTCTCAACTCGAGTTGATTTTTGGTCCACGGAGCTCTTTTGTGTGGCTACAGTGACATCAGGATCCCTCTACCATGAAACAGTGTTCTTGGGGTTTCTCTGGAGTGCCATCAAAGAAATCAAGTCTCCTTTGATGTGTGATGTGCAAGACGGAATTGCTCTGCACGCAGTGCAGGGGAATCGGGCCTCATCTCGCGGCGAGGGGGAAGTCTCATGGTTTTTCTCGAGTTGCGGCGGGAACCTGGGGTATATTCTCGAGTTACGACGGGGATGGCCCTTCCACCCACGTGTTTGTTCACCGATGTCAGTACTCCTGCCTAGTTGCGAGGGACAACTCGGGATTCTCCTCGAGGCTTGGCAGGGCAATTGGGACGCCTCTCCAGCTGAGGCGGGAGACCAAGGGTCCCTTTCCACGTGCCACAGGAATCCTGGGACTCCTATCAAGTTTCAGAGGAGTCAGGCATCGTCTCCTTTGGAGGCACTGATCTCCGTGTACCTCTGGAGTTTTCAAAGGATGTGAGGCCTCCGGTCGCGATGAGGTGGGGAACTAAGTCTTTCTCTGAGTTCTCCACAGGGGATTCACACATCCTTTCATCTTGGGAGATGCAAGACGAGCCTGCATTCAAGTCACTGCAGGGATATCCGGCCTTATTTCGAGCCAGGGCATCGCGGTGTCCATTCCACGTGAGGCCGCAAACTCAGGGTCCCTCTCACATACCTAGAGCTGAGAGAAGCCTCCTCTTGAGGTGCTTCTGGTAAGGTGGTATTCCTCTGGAGTCTAAGCCAGGGACTAACCTCTCATCTCGAGTTGATTTTTGATCCACGGAGCATTTTCGTGTCGCTACAGTGACCTGAGGATCCCTCTACCCTGGAAACAGAGTTCTTGGGGTTTTTCTGGAGTGCCATCAAGAAAATCAAGGCTCCTTTCATGTTTGATGTGCAACACGGAATTGCTCTGCACGCAGTGCAGGAGAATCGGGCCTCATCTCGCGGCGAGGGGGAAGTCTCATGGTTTTTCTCGGGTTGCGGCGGGAACCTGGGGTATATTCTCGAGTTACGACTGGGATGGCCCTTATACACACGTGTTTGTTCAGCGACGTCAAGACTCCTGCCTAGTTGCGAGGGACAACTCGGGATTCTCCTCGAGGCTTGGCAGGGCAATTGGGACTCCTCTCAATCTGAGGCGGGAAACCAAGTGTCCCTTTCCACGTGCCACAGGAATCCTGGGACTCCTATCAAGTTTCACGAGGAGTCAGGCATCGTCTCCTTTGGAGGCACTGATCTCCGCGTACCTCTGGAGTTTTCAAAGGATGTGAGGCCTCCGGTCGCGATGAGGTGGGGAACTAGGTCTTTCTCTGTGGTCTCCACAGGACACTCAGTCATCCTTTCGTTTGGGAGATGCAAGACGAGCTTGCATTCAAGTCACTGCTGGGATATCCGGCCTTATTTCGAGTCAGGGCATCGCAGTGTCCATTCCACTTGAGGCCGCAAACTCAGGGTCCCTCTCAGATACCTAGAGCTGAGAGAAGCCTCCTCTTGAGGTGCTTGTGGTAAGGTGGTATTCCTCTGGAGTCGACGCCAGGGACTAACCTCTCAACTCGAGTTGATTTTTGGTCCACGGAGCTCTTTTGTGTGGCTACAGTGACATCAGGATCCCTCTACCATGAAACAGTGTTCTTGGGGTTTCTCTGAAGTGCCATCAAAGAAATCAAGTCTCCTTTGATGTGTGATGTGCAAGACGGAATTGCTCTGCACGCAGTGCAGGGGAATCGGGCCTCATCCCGCGGCGAGGGGGAAGTCTCATGGTTTTTCTCGAGTTGCGGCGGGAACCTGGGGTATATTCTCGAGTTACGACGGGGATGGCCCTTCCAACCACGTGTTTGTTCAGCCACGTCAGGACTCCTGCCTAGTTGCGAGGGACAACTCGGGATTCTCCTCGAGGCTTGGCAGGGCAATTGGGACGCCTCTCCAGCTGAGGCGGGAGACCAAGGGTCCCTTTCCACGTGCCACAGGAATCCTGGGACTCCTATCAAGTTTCACGAGGAGTCAGGCATCGTCTCCTTTGGAGGCACTGATCTCCGCGTACCTCTGGAGTTTTCAAAGGATGTGAGGCCTCCGGTCGCGATGAGGTGGGGAACTAGGTCTTTCTCTGTGGTCTACACAGGGGATTCAGACATCCTTTCATCTTGGGAGATGCAAGACTAGCCTGCATTCAAGTCACTGAAGGGATATCCGGCCTTATTTCGAGTCAGGGCATCGCGGTGTCCATTCCACTTGAGGCCGCAAACTCAGGGTCCCTCTCACATACCTAGAGCTGAGAGAAGCCTCCTCTTGAGGTGCTTGTGGTAAGGTGGTATTCCTCTGGAGTCGAAGCCAGGGACTAACCTCTTATCTCGAGTCGATTTTTGGTCCACGGAGCTCTTTTGTGTTGCTACAGTGACCTCAGGATCCCTCTAGCCTTATAACAGTGTTCTTGGGGTTTCGCTGGAGTGCCATGAAGGAAATCAAGACTCCTTTCATGTGTGATGTGCAACACGGAATTGCTCTGCACGCAGTGCAGCGGAATCGGGCCTGATCTCGCGGCGAGGGGGAAGTCTCATGGTTTTTCTCGAGTTGCGGCGGGAACCTGGGGTATATTCTCGAGTTACGACTGGGATGGCCCTTATACACACGTGTTTGTTCAGCGATGGCAGGACTCCTGCCTAGTTGCGAGGGACAACTCTGGATTCTCCTCGAGGCTTGGCAGGGCAATTGGGACGCCTCTCCAGCTGAGGCGGGAGACCAAGGGTCCCTTTCCACGTGCCACAGAAATCCTGGGACTCCTATCAAGTTTCACGAGGAGTCAGGCATCGTCTCTTTTGGAGGCACTGATCTCCGCGGACCTCTGAAGTTTTCAAAGGATGTGAGGCCGCCGGTCGCGATGAGGTGGGGAACTAGGTCTTTCTCTGTGGTCTCCACAGGGGATTCAGACATCCTTTCGTCTTGGGAGATGCAAGACGAGCCTGCATTCAAGTCACTGCAGGGATATCCGGCCTTATTTCGAGTCAGGGCATCGCGGTGTCCATTCCACTTGAGGCCGCAAACTCAGGGTCCCTCTCACATACCTAGAGCTGAGAGAAGCCTCCTCTTGAGGTGCTTGTGGTAAGGTGGTATTCCCCTGGAGTCGAAGCCAGGGACTAACCTCTCAACTCGAGTTGATTTTTGGTCCACGGAGCTCTTTTGTGTGGCTACAGTGACATCAGGATCCCTCTACCATGAAACAGTGTTCTTGGGATTTCTCTGGAGTTCCATTAAAGAAATCAAGTCTCCTTTGATGTGTGATGTGCAAGACGGAATTGCTCTGCACGCAGTGCAGGGGAATCGGGCCTCATCTCGCGGCGAGGGGGAAGTCTCATGGTTTTTCTCGAGTTGCGGCGGGAACCTGGGGTATATTCTCGAGTTACGACGGGGATGGCCCTTCCACCCACGTGTTTGTTCAGCCACGTCAGGACTCCTGCCTAGTTGCGAGGGACAACTCGGGATTCTCCTCGAGGCTTGGCAGGGCAATTGGGACACCTCTCCAGCTGAGGCGGGAGACCAAGGATCCCTTTCCACGTGCCACAGGAATCCTGGGACTCCTATCAAGTTTCACGAGGAGTCAGGCATCATCTCCTTTGGAGACACTGATCTCCGCGTACCTCTGGAGTTTTCAAAGGATGTAAGGCCTCCGGTGGCGATGAGGTGGGGAACTAGGTCTTTCTCTGTGGTCTCCACAGGGGATTCACACATCCTTTCATCTTGGGAGATGCAAGACGAGCCTGCATTCAAGTCACTGCAGGGATATCTGGCCTTATTTCGAGCCAGGGCATCGCGGTGTCCATTCCACTTGAGGCCGCAAACTCAGGGTCCCTCTCACATACCTAGAGCTGAGAGAAGCCTCCTCTTGAGGTGCTTCTGGTAAGGTGGTATTCCTCTGGAGTCTAAGCCAGGGACTAACCTCTCATCTCGAGTTGATTTTTGATCCACGGAGCATTTTCGTGTTGCTACAGTGACCTGAGGATCCCTCTAGCCTGGAAACAGAGTTCTTGGGGTTTTTCTGGAGTGCCATCAAGAAAATCAAGGCTCCTTTCATGTTTGATGTGCAACACGGAATTGCTCTGCACGCAGTGCAGGAGAATCGGGCCTCATCTCGCGGCGAGGGGGAAGTCTCATGGTTTTTCTCGAGTTGCGGCGGGAACCTGGGGTATATTCTCGAGTTACGACTGGGATGGCCCTTATACACACGTGTTTGTTCAGCGACGTCAAGACTCCTGCCTAGTTGCGAGGGACAACTCGGGATTCTCCTCGAGGCTTGGCAGGGCAATTGGGACTCCTCTCAATCTGAGGCGGGAGACCAAGTGTCCCTTTCCACGTGCCACAGGAATCCTGGGACTCCTATCAAGTTTCACGAGGAGTCAGGCATCGTCTGCTTTGGAGGCACTGATCTCCGCGTACCTCTGGAGTTTTCAAAGGATGTGAGGCCTCCGGTCGCGATGAGGTGGGGAACTAGGTCTTTCTCTGTGGTCTCCACCGGACACTCAGTCATCCTTTCGTTTGGGAGATGCAAGACGAGCTTGCATTCAAGTCACTGCTGGGATATCCGGCCTTATTTCGAGTCAGGGCATCGCGGTGTCCATTCCACTTGAGGCTGCAAAATCAGGGTCCCTCTCACATACCTAGAGCTGAGAGAAGCCTCCTCTTGAGGTGCTTGTGGTAAGGTGGTATTCCTCTGGAGTCGACGCCAGGGACTAACCTCTCATCTCGAGTTGATTTTTGGTCCACGGAGCTCTTTCTTGTTGCTACAGTGACCTCAGGATCCCTCTAGCCTTGAAACAGTGTTCTTGGGGTTTCTTTGGAGTGCCATCAAGGAAATCAAGGCTCCTTTCATGTGTGATGTGCAACACGGAATTGCTCTGCACGCAGTGCAGGGGAATCGGGCCTCATCTCGCGGCGAGGGGGAAGTCTCATGGTTTTTCTCGAGTTGCGGCGGGAACCTGGGGTATATTCTCGAGTTACGACGGGGATGGCCCTTCCACACACGTGTTTGTTCAGCGACGTCAGGACTCCTGCATAGTTGCGAGGGACAACTCGGGATTCTCATCGAGGCTTGGCAGGGCAATTGGGACGCCTCTCCAGCTGAGGCGGGAGACCAAGGGTCCCTTTCCACGTGCCACAGGAATCCTGGGACTCCTATCAAGTTTCAAGAGGAGTCAGGCATCGTCTCCTTTGGAGGCACTGATCTCCGCGTACCTCTGGAGTTTTCAAAGGATTTGAGGCCTCCGGTCGCCATGAGGTGGGGAAGTAGGTTTTCTCTGTGGTCTCCACAGGGGATTCAGACATCCTTTCATCTTGGGAGATGCAAGACGAGCCTGCATTCAAGTCACTGCAGGGATATCCGGCATTATTTCGAGTCTGGGCATCGCGGTGTTCATTCCACTTGAGGCCGCAAACTCAGGGTCCCTCTCACATACCTAGAGCTGAGAGAAGCCTCCTCTTGAGGTGCTTGTGGTAAGGTGGTATTCCTCTGGAGTCGAAGCCAGGGACTAACCTCTCATCTCGAGTTGATTTTTGGTCCACGGAGCTCTTTCGTGTTGCTACAGTGCCCTCAGGATCCCTCTAGCCTTGAAACAGTGTTCTTGGGGTTTCTCTGGAGTGCCATCAAGGAAATCAAGGCTCCTTTCATGTTTGATGTGCTACACGGAATTGCCCTGCACGCAGTGCAGGGGAATCAGGCCTCATCTCGCGGCGAGGGGGAAGTCTCATGGTTTTTCTCGAGTTGCGGCGGGAACCTGGGGTATATTCTCGAGTTACGACTGGGATGGCCCTTATACACACGTGTTTGTTCAGCGATGGCAGGACTCCTGCCTAGTTGCGAGGGACAACTCGGGATTCTCCTCGAGGCTTGGCAGGGCAATTGGGACGCCTCTCCAGCTGAGGCGGGAGACCAAGGGTCCCTTTCCACGTGCCACAAGAATCCTGGGACTCCTATCAAGTTTCACGAGGAGTCAGGCATCGTCTCCTTTGGAGGCACTGATCTCCGCGGACCTCTGAAGTTTTCAAAGGATGTGAGGCCTCCGGTCGCAATGAGGTGGGGAACTAGGTCTTTCTCTGTGGTCTCCACAGGGGATTCAGACATCCTTTCGTCTTGGGAGATGCAAGACGAGCCTGCATTCAAGTCACTGCAGTGATAACAGGCCTTATTTCGAGTCAGGGCATCGCGGTGTCCATTCCACTTGAGGCCGCAAACTCAGGGTCCCTCTCACATACCTAGAGCTGAGAGAAGCCTCCTCTTGAGGTGCTTGTGGTAAGGTGGTATTCCTCTGGAGTCGAAGCCAGGGACTAACCTCTCATCTCGTGTTGATTGTTGGTCCACGGAGCTCTTTCGTGTTGCTACAGTGACCTCAGGATCTCTCTAGCCTTGAAACAGTGTTCTTGGGGTTTCTCTGGAGTGCCATCAAGGAAATCAAGGCTCCTTTCATGTGTGATGTGCAACACGGAATTGCTCTGCACGCAGTGCAGGGGAATCGGGCCTCATCTCACGGCGAGGGGGAAGTCTCATGGTTTTTCTCGAGTTGCGGCGGGAACCTGGGGTATATTCTCGAGTTACGACGGGGATGGCCCTTCCACACACGTGTTTGTTCAGCGACGTCAGGACTCCTGCCTAGTTGCGAGGGACAACTCGGGATTCTCCTCGAGGCTTGGCAGGGCAATTGGGACGCCTCTCCAGCTGAGGCGGGAGACGAAGGGTCCCTTTCCACGTGCCACAGGAATCCTGGGACTCCTATAAAGTTTCACGAGGAGTCAGGCATCGTCTCTTTTGGAGGCACTGATCTCCGCGGACCTCTAAAGTTTTCAAAGGATGTGAGGCCTCCGGTCGCGATGAGGTGGGGAACTAGGTCTTTCTCTGTGGTCTCCACAGGGGATTCAGACATCCTTTCGTCTTGGGAGATGCAAGACGAGCCTGCATTCAAGTCACTGCAGGGATATCCGGCCTTATTTCGAGTCAGGGCATCGCGGTGTCCATTCCACTTGAGGCCGCAAACTCAGGGTCCCTCTCACATAGCTAGAGCGGAGAGAAGCCTCCTCTTGAGGTGCTTGTGGTAAGGTGGTATTCCCCTGGAGTCGAAGCCAGGGACTAACCTCTCAACTCGAGTTGATTTTTGGTCCACGGAGCTCTTTTGTGTGGCTACAGTGACATCAGGATCCCTCTACCATGAAACAGTGTTCTTGGGATTTCTCTGGAGTTCCATTAAAGAAATCAAGTCTCCTTTGATGTGTGATGTGCAAGACGGAATTGCTCTGCACGCAGTGCAGGGGAATCGGGCCTCATCTCGCGGCGAGGGGGAAGTCTCATGGTTTTTCTCGAGTTGCGGCGGGAACCTGGGGTATATTCTCGAGTTACGACGGGGATGGCCCTTCCACCCACGTGTTTGTTCAGCCACGTCAGGACTCCTGCCTAGTTGCGAGGGACAACTCGGGATTCTCCTCGAGGCTTGGCAGGGCTATTGGGACGCCTCTCCAGCTGAGGCGGGAGACCAAGGATCCCTTTCCACGTGCCACAGGAATCCTGGGACTCCTATCAAGTTTCACGAGGAGTCAGGCATCATCTCCTTTGGAGACACTGATCTCCGCGTACCTCTGAAGTTTTCAAAGGATGTAAGGCCTCCGGTGGCGATGAGGTGGGGAACTAGGTCTTTCTCTGTGGTCTCCACAGGGGATTCAGACATCCTTTCATCTTGGGAGATGCAAGACGAGCCTGCATTCAAGTCACTGCAGGGATATCCGGCATTATTTCGAGTCAGGGCATCGCGGTGTTCATTCCACTTGAGGCCGCAAACTCAGGGTCCCTCTCACATACCTAGAGCTGAGAGAAGCCTCCTCTTGAGGTGCTTGTGGTAAGGTGGTATTCCTCTGGAGTCGAAGCCAGGGACTAACCTCTCATCTCGAGTTGATTTTTGGTCCACGGAGCTCTTTCGTGTTGCTACAGTGCCCTCAGGATCCCTCTAGCCTTGAAACAGTGTTCTTGGGGTTTCTCTGGAGTGCCATCAAGGAAATCAAGGCTCCTTTCATGTTTGATGTGCCACACGGAATTGCCCTGCACGCAGTGCAGGGGAATCAGGCCTCATCTCGCGGCGAGGGGGAAGTCTCATGGTTTTTTTCGAGTTGCGGCGGGAACCTGGGGTATATTCTCGAGTTACGACTGGGATGGCCCTTATACACACGTGTTTGTTCAGCGATTGCAGGACTCCTGCCTAGTTGCGAGGGACAACTCGGGATTCTCCTCGAGGCTTGGCAGGGCAATTGGGACGCCTCTCCAGCTGAGGCGGGAGACCAAGGGTCCCTTTCCACGTGCCACAGGAATCCTGGGACTCCTATCAAGTTTCACGAGGAGTCAGGCATCGTCTCCTTTGGAGGCACTGATCTCCGCGGACCTCTGAAGTTTTCAAAGGATGTGAGGCCTCCGGTCGCGATGAGGTAGGGAACTAGGTCTTTCTCTGTGGTCTCCACAGGGGATTCAGACATCCTTTCGTCTTGGGAGATGCAAGACGAGCATGCATTAAAGTCACTGCAGTGATAACCGGCCTTATTTCGAGTCAGGGCATCGCGGTGTCCATTCCACTTGAGGCCGCAAACTCAGGGTCCGTCTCACATACCTAGAGCTGAGAGAAGCCTCCTCTTGAGGTGCTTGTGGTAAGGTGGTATTCCTCTGGACTCGAGCCAGGGACAAACCTCTCATTTCGAGTTGATTTTTGGTTCACGGACCTCTTTCGTGTTGCTACAGTAACCTCAGGATCCCTCTAGCCTTGAAACAGTGTACTTGTGGTTTCTCTGGAGTGCCATCAAGGAAATCAAGGCTCCTTTCTTGTTAGATGTGCAATAAGGATTTGCACTGCATGCAGTGCAGGAGAATCGGGCCTCATCTCGCGGCGAGGGGGAAGTCTCATGGTTTTTCTCGAGTTGCGGCGGGAACCTGGGGTATATTCTCGAGTTACGACGGGGATGGCCCTTCCACACACGTGTTTGTTCAGCGACGTCAACACTCCTGCCTAGTTGCGAGGGACACCTCGGGATTCTCCTCGAGGCTTGGCAGGGCAATTGGGACGCCTCTCCAGCTGAGGCGGGAGACCAAGGGTCCCTTTCCACGTGCCACAGGAATCCTGGGACTCCTATCAAGTTTCACGAGGAGTCAGGCATCGTCTGATTTGGAGGCACTGATCTCCGCGTACCTCTGGAGTTTTCAATGGATGTGAAGCCTCTGGTCGCGATGAGGTGGGGAACTAGGTCTTTCTCTGTGGTCTCCACAGGGGATTCAGACATCCTTTCATCTTGGGAGATGCAAGACGAGCCTGCATTCAAGTCACTGCAGGGATATCCGGCATTATTTCGACTCAGGGCATCGCAGTGTCTATTCCACTTGAGGCCGCAAACTCAGGGTCCCTCTCACATACCTAGAGCTGAGAGAAGCCTCCTCTTGAGGTGCTTGTGGTAAGGTGGTATTCCTCTGGAGTCGAAGCCAGGGACTAACCTCTCATCTCAAGTTCATTTCTGGTCCACGGAGCTCTTTCGTGTGGTTACAGTGACCTCAGGATCCGTCTAGCCTGGAAACAGTGTTCTTGGGGTTTCTTTGGAGTGCCATCAATGAAATCAATTCTCCTTTCATGTGTGATGTGCAACACTGAATTGCTCTGCACTCAGTGCTGGGGAATCGGGCCTCATCTCGCGGCGAGGGGGAAGTCTCATGGTTTTTCTCGAGTTGCGGCGGGAACCTGGTGTATATTCTCGAGTTACGACGGCGATGGCCCTTCCACCCACGTGTTTGTTCAGCGACGTCAGGACTCCTGCCTAGTTGCGAGGGACAACTCGGGATTCTCCTCGAGGCTTGGCAGGGCAATTGGGACGCTTCTCCAGCTGAGGCGGGAGACCAAGGGTCCCTTTCCACGTGCCACAGGAATCCTCGGACTCCTATCAAATTTCACGAGGAGTCAGGCATCGTCTCCTTTGGAGGCACTGATCTCCCCGTACCTCTGGAGTTTTCAAAGAATGTGAGGCCTCCGGTCGCCATGAGGTGGGGAACTAGGTCTTTTTCTGTGATCTCCACAGGGGATTCAGATATCGTTTCGTCTTGGGAGATGCAAGACGAGCCTGCATTCAAGTCACTGCAGGGATATCCGGCCTTATTTCGAGTCAGGGCATCGCGGTGTCCATTCCACTTGAGGCCGCAAACTCAGCACATAGCTAGAGCTGAGAGAAGCCTCCTCTTGAGGTGCTTGTGGTAAGGTGGTATTCTTCTGGACTCGAAGCCAGGGACTAACCTCTCATCTCGAGTTGATTTTTGGTCCACGGAGTTCTTTCGTGTTGCTACAGTGACCTCAGGAACCCTCTAGCCTTGAAACAGTGTTCTTGGGGTTTCTCTGGAGTGCCATCAAGGAAATCAAGGCTCCTTTCATGTGTGATGTGCAAGACGGAATTGCTCTGCACGCAGTGCAGGGGAATCGGGCCTCATCTCATGGCGAGGGGGAAGTCTCATGGTTTTTCTCGAGTTGCGGCGGGAACCTGGGGTATATTCTCGAGTTACGACGGGGATGGCCCTTATACACACGTGTTTGTTCAGCGACGTCAGGACTCCTGCCTAGTTGCGAGGGACAACTCGGGATTCTCCTCGAGGCTTGGCAGGGCAATTGGGACGCCTCTCCAGCTGAGGCGGGAGACCAAGGGTCCCTTTCCACGTGCCACAGGAATCCTGGGACTCCTATCAAGTTTCATGAGGAGTCAGGCATCGTTTCCTTTGGAGGCACTGAACTCTGCGTTCCTCTGGGGTTTTCAGAGGATGTGCGGCCTCCGGTCGCCATGAGGTTGGGAACTAGGTCTTTCTCTGTGGTCTCCACAGGGGATTCAGACATCCTTTCATCTTGGGAGATGCAAGAGGAGCCTGCATTCTAGTCACTGCAGGGATATCCGGCCTTATTTCACGTCAGTGCATCGCGGTGTCCATTCCACTTGAGGCCGCAAAATCAGGGTCCCTCTCACATACATAGAGCTGAGAGAAGCCTCCTCTTGAGGTGCTTGTGGTAAGGTGGTATTCCTCTGGAGTCGAAGCCAGGGACTAACCTCTCATCTCGAGTTGATTTGTGGTCCACGGAGCTCTTTCGTGTTGCTACAGTGACCTCAGGATCCCTCTAGCCTTGAAACAGTGTTCTTGGGGTTTCTCTGGAGTGCCATCAAGGAAATCAAGGCTCCTTTCATGTGTGATGTGCAACACGGAATTGCTCTGCACGCAGTGTAGGGGAATCGGGCCTCATCTTGCGGCGAGGGGGAAGTCTCATGGTTTTTCTCGAGTTGCGGCGGGAACCTTGTGTATATTCTCGAGTTACGACGGGGATGGCCCTTCCACACACGTGTTTGTTCAGCGACGTCACGACTCCTGCCTAGTTGCGAGGGACAACTTGGGGGTCTCCTCGAGGCTTGGCAGGGCAATTGGGACGCCTCTCCAGCTGAGGCGGGAGACCAAGGGTCCCTTTCCACGTGCCACAGTAATCCTGGGACTCCTATCAAGTTTCATGAGGAGTCAGGCATCGTTTCCTTTGGAGGCACTGATCTCCGCGTTCCTCTGGGGTTTTCAAAGGATGTGAGGACTCCGGTCGCGATGAGATGGGGAACTAGGTCTTTCTCTGTGGTCTCCACAGGGGATTCAGACATTCTGTCGTTTTGGGAGATGCAAGACGAGCCTGCATTCAAGTCACTGCAGGGATATCCGGCCTTATTTCGAGTCAGGGCATCGCGGTGTCCATTCCACTTGAGGCCGCAAACTCAGGGTCCCTCTCACATACCTAGAGCTGAGAGAAGCCTCCCCTTGAGGTGCCTGTGGTAAGGTGGTATTACTCTGGAGTCGAAGCCAGGGACAAACCTCTAATCTCGAGTTGATTTTTGGTCCACGGAGCTCTTTCGTGTTGCTACAGTGACGTCAGGATCCCTCTAGCCTTGAAACAGTGTTCTTGGGGTTTCTCTGGAGTGCCATCAAGGAAATCAAGGCTCCTTTCATGTGTGATGTGCAACACGGAATTGCTCTGCACGCAGTGTAGGATATCAGGCCTCATTTTGCAGCGACGGGGAAGTCTCATGGATTTTCTCGAGTTGCGGTGGGAACTTGGGGTATATTCTGAGGTAATGACGGGGATGGCCCTTCCACCCACGTGTTTGTTCAGCGACGTCAGGACTCCTCCCTAGTTGCGAGGGACAACTCGGGATTCTCCTCGAGGCTTGGCAGGGCAATAGGGACGCCTCTCCAACTGAGGCGGTAGACCAAGGGTCACTTTCCACGTGCCAAAGGAATCCTGTGACTCCTATCAAGTTTCATGAGGAGTCAGGCATCGTCTCCTTTGGAGGCACTGATCTCTGCGTACCTCCGGAGTTATCACAGGATGTGAACCTCCGGTCGCGATTAGGTGGGGAACTAGGTCTTTCTCTGTGGCCTCCACAGGGGATTCAGACATCCTTTCGTCTTGGGAGATGCAAGACGAGCCTGCATTCAAGTCACTGCAGGGATATCCGGCCTTATTTCGAGTCAGGGCATCGCGGTGTCCATTCCACTTGAGGCTGCAAACTCAGGGTCCCTCTCACATACCTAGAGCTGAGAGAAGCCTCCTCTTGAGGTGCTTGTCGTAAGGTTGTATTCCTCTGGAGTCGAAGCCATTGACTAACCTCTCATCTTGAGTTGATTTTTGGTCCACGGAGCTCTTTCGTGTTGCTACAGTGACCTCAGGATCCCTCTAGCCTTGAAACAGTGTTCTTGGTGTTTCTCTGGAGTGCCATCAAGGAAATCAAGGCTCCTTTCTTGTGTGATGTGCAACACGGAATTGCTCTGCACGCAGTGCAGGATATCAGGCCTCATTTTGCGGCGACAGGAAAGTCTCATGGATTTTCTCGAGTTGCGGTGGGAACCTGGGGTATATTCTGAGGTTATGACGGGGATGGCCCTTCCACCCACGTGTTTGTTCAGCGACGTCAGGACTCCTGCCTAGTTGCGAGTGACAACTCGGGATTCTCCTCGAGGCTTGGCATGGCAATTGGGACGCCTCTCCAGCTGAGGCGGGAGACCAAGGGTCCCTTTCCACGTGCCACAGGAATCCTGGGACTCCTATCAAGTTTCATGAGGAGTCAGGCATCGTCTCCTTTGGAGGCACTGATCTCCGCGTACCTCTGAAGTTTTCAAAGGATGTGAGGCCTCCGGTCGCGATGAGGTGGGGAACTCGGTCTTTCTCTGTGGTCTCCACAGGGGATTCAGACATCCTTTTGTCTTGGGAGATGCAAGACGAGCCTGCATTCAAGTCACTTCAGGGATATCCGGCCTTATTTCGAGTCAGGGCATCGCGGTGTTCATTCCACTTGAGGCCGCAAACTCAGGGTCCCTCTCACATACCTAGAGCTGAGAGAAGCCTCCTCTTGAGGTGCTTGTGGTAAGGTGGTATTCCTCCGGAGTCGAAGCCAGGGACTAACCTCTCATCTCGAGTTGATTCTTGGTCCACAGAGTTCTTTCGTGTGGCTACAGTGACCTCAGGATCCCTCTAGCCTTGAAACAGTGTTCTTCGGGTTTCTCTGGAGTGCCATCAAGGAAATCAAGGCTCCTTTCATGTGTGATGTGCAACACGGAATTGCTCTGCACCCAGTGCAGAGGAATCGGGCCTCATTTTGCGGCGAGGGGGAAGTTTCATGGTTTTTCTCGAGTTGCGGCGGGAACCTGGGGTATATTCTCGAGTTACGACAGGGATGGCCCTTCCACACACGTGTTTGTTCAGCGACGTCAGGACTTCTGCCTAGTTGCGAGGGACAACTTGAGATTCTCCTCAAGGCTTGGTAGGGCAATAGGGATGCCTCTCCAGCTGAGGAGGGAGACCAAGGGTCCCTTTCCACGTGCCACAGGAATCCTGGGACTCCTTTCAAGTTTCACGAGGAGTCAGGCATCGTCTCCTTTGGAGGCACGGATCTCTGTGTACCTCTGGAGTTATCACAGGATGTGAGGCCTCCGGTCGCGATGAGGTGGGGAACGAGGTCTTTCTCTGTGGTCTCCACAGGGGATTCAGACATCCTTTCGTCTTGGGAGATGCAAGACGAGCCTGCATTCAAGTCACTGCAGGGATATCGGCCTTATTTCGAGTCAGGGCATTGCGGTGTCCATTCCACTTGAGGCCGCGAACTCAGGGTCCCTCTCACATAGCTAGAGCTGAGAGAAGCCTCCTCTTGAGGTGCTTGTGGTGAGGTGGTACTCCTCTGGAGTGGAAGCCAGGGACTAACCTCTCATCTCGAGATGATTTTTGGTCCACGGAGCTCTTTCGTGTTGCTACAGTGACCTCAGGTTCCCTCTAGCCTTGAACCAGTGTTCTTGTGGTTTCTCTGGAGTGCCCTAAGGAAATAAAGGCTCCTTTCATGTGTGATGTGCAACACGGAATTGCTCTGCACGCAGTGCAGGGGAATCGGGCCTCATATCGCGGCGAGGGGGAAGTCTCATGGTTTTTCTCGAGTTGCGGCGGGAACCTGGGGTATATTCTCGAGTTACGACGGGGATGGCCCTTGCACCCACGTGTTTGTTCAGCGACGTCAGGACTCCTGCCTAGTTGCGAGGGACAACTCGGGATTCTCCTCGAGGCTTGGCAGGGCAATTGGGACGCCTCTCCAGCTGAGGCGGGAGACTAAGGGTCCCTTTCCACGTGCGCAGGAATTCTGGGACTCCTATCAAGTTTCACGAGGAGTCAGGCATCATCTCCTTTGGAGGCACTGATCTCCGCGTACCTCTGAAGTTTTCAAAGGATGTGAAGCCTCCGGTCGTGATGAAGTGGGGAAGTAGGTCTTTCGCTGTGGTCTCCACAGGGGATTCAGACATCCTTTCGTCTTGGGAGATGCAAGACGAGCCTGCATTCAAGTCACTGCAGGGATATCCGGCCTTATTTCGTGTCAGGGAATCGCGGTGTCCATTCCACCTGAGGCCGCAAACTCAGGGTCCCTCTCACATACCTAGAGCTGAGAGAAGCCTCCTCTTGAGGTGCTTGTGGTGAGGTGGTATTCCTCTGGAGTCGAAGCCAGGGACTAACCTCTCATCTCGAGTTGATATTTGGTCCACGGAGCTCTTTCGTGTTGCTACAGTGACCTCAGGATTCCTCTAGCCTTGAAACAGTGTTCTTGGGGTTTCTCTGGAGTGCCATCAAGGAAATCAAGGCTCCTTTCATGTGTGATGTGCAACACGGAATTGCTCTGCACGCAGTGCAGGGGAATCGGGCCTCATCTCGCGGCGAGGGGGAAGTCTCATGGTTTTTCTCGAGTTGCGGCGGGAACCTGGGGTATATTCTCGAGTTACGACGTGGATGGCCCTTCCACACACGTGTTTGTTCAGCGACTTCAGGACTCCAGCCTAGTTGCGAGGGACAACTCGGGATTCTCCTCGAGGCTTGGCAGGGCCATTGGGACGCCTCTCCAGCTGAGGCGGGAGACCAAGTGTCCCTTTCCACGTGCCACAGGAATCCTGGGACTCCTATCAAGTTTCACGAGGAGTCAGGCATCGTCTCCTTTGGAGGCACTGATCTCCGCGTACCTCTGGAGTTTTCAAAGGATGTGAGGCCTCCGGTCGCGATGAGGTGGGGAACTAGGTCTTTCTCTGTGGTCGCCACAGGGGATTCAGACATCCTTTCATCTTGGGAGATGCAAGACGAGCCTGCATTCAAGACACTGCAGGGATATCCGGCCTTATTTCGAGTCAGGGCATCCCGGTGTCCATTCCACTTGAGGCCGCAAACTCAGGGTCCCTCTCCATACCTAGAGCTGAGAGAAGCCTCCTCTTGAGGTGCTTGTCGTAAGGTGGTATTCCTCTGGAGTCGAAGCCAGGGACTAACCTCTCATCTCGAATTGATTGTTGGTCCACGGAGCTCTTTCGTGTTGCTACAGTGACCTCAGGATTCCTCTAGCCTTGAAACAGTGTTCTTGGGGTTTCTCTGGAGTGCCATCAAGGAAATCAAGGCTCCTTTCATGTGTGATGGGCAACACGGAATTGCTCTGCACGCAGTGCAGGGGAATCGGGCCTCATATCGCGGCGAGGGGGAAGTCTCATGGTTTGTCTCGAGTTGCGGCGGGCACCTGTGGTATATTCTCGAGTTACGACGGGGAGGGCCCTTCCACCCACGTGTTTGTTCAGCGACGTCAGGACTCCTGCCTAGTTGCGAGGGACAACTCGGGATTCTCCTCGAGGCTTGGCAGGGCAATAGGGACGCCTCTCCATCTGAGGCGGTAGACCAAGGGTCCCTTTTCACGTGCCAGAGGAATCCAGGGACTCGTATCAAGTTTCACGAGGAGTCAGGCATCGTCTTCTTTGGAGGCACTGATCTCCGCGTACCTCTGGAGTTTTCAAAGGATGTGAGGCCTCCGGTCGCGATGAGGTGGGGAACTAGGTCTTTCTCTGTGGTCTCCACAGGGGATTCAGACATCCTTTTGTCTTGGGAGATGCAAGAAGAGCCTGCATTCAAGTCACTTCAGGGATATCCGGCCTTATTTCGAGTCAGGGCATCGCGGTTTTCATTCCACTTGAGGCCGCAAACTCAGGGTCCCTCTCACATACCTAGAGCTGAGAGAAGCCTCCTCTTGAGGTGCTTGTGGTAAGGTGGTAGTCCTCTGGAGTCGAAGCCAGGGGCTAACCTCTCATCTCGAGTTGATTCTTGGTCCACGGAGTTCTTTCGTGTGGCTACAGTGACCTCAGGATCCCTCTAGCCTTGAAACAGTGTTCTTGGGGTTTCTCTGGAGTGCCATCAAGGAAATCAAGGCTCTTTTCATGTGTGATGTGCAACGCGGAATTGCTCTGCACGCAGTGCTGGGGAATCGGGCCTCATCTCGCGGCGAGGGGGAAGTCTCATGGTTTTTCTCGAGTTGCGGCGGGAACCTGGGGTATATTCTCGAGTTACGACGGGGATGGCCCTTCCACACACGTGTTTGTTGAGCGACGCCAGGACTCCTGCCTAGTTGTGAGGGACAACTCGGGATTCTCCTCGAGTCTTGGCAGGGCAATTGGGACGCCTCTCCAGCTGAGGCGGGAGACCAAGGGTCCCTTTCCACGTGCCACAGGAATCCTGGGACTCCTATCAAGTTTCACGAGGAGTCAGGCATCGTCTCGTTTGAAGGCACTGATCTCCTTGTACCTCTGGAGTTTTCAAAGGATGTGAGGCCTCCGGTCGCGATGAGGTGGGGAACTAGGTCTTTCTCTGTGGTCTGCACAGGGGACTAAGACATCCTTTCATCTTGGGAGATGCAAGACGAGCCTGCATTCAAGTCACTGCAGGGATATCCGGCCTTATTTCTCGTCAGGGCATCGCAGTGTCCATTCCACTTGAGGCCGCAAAATCAGGGTCCCTGTCACATACCTAGAGCTGAGAGAAGCTTCCTCTTGAGGTGCTTGTGGTAAGGTGGTATTCCTCTGGAGTCGAAGCCAAGGACTAACCTCTCATCTCAAGTTCATTTCTGGTCCACGGAGCTCTTTCGTGTTGCTACAGTGACCTCAGGATCCCTCTAGCCTTGAAACACTCTTCCTGGGGTTTCTCTGGAGTGCCATCAAGGAAATCAAGGCTCCTTTCATGTGTCATGTGCAACACGGAATTGCTCTGCACGCAGTGCAGGGGAATCGGGCCTCATCTCGCGGCGAGGGGAAAGTCTCAGGGTTCTTTTCGAGTTGCGGCGGGAACCTGGGGTACATTCTCGAGTTACGATGGGGATGGACCTTCCAACCACGTGTTTGTTCAGCGACGTCAGGACTCCTGCCTAGTTGCGAGGGACAACTCGGGATTCTCCTCGAGGCTTGGCAGGGCAATTGGGACGCCTCTCCAGCTGAGGCGGGAGACCAAGGGTCCCTTTCCACGTGCCACAGGAATCCTGGGACTTCTATCAAGTTTCTGAGGAGTCAGACATCGTCTCCTTTGGAGGCACTGATCTCCGCGTAATTCTGGAGTTTTCAAAGGATGTGAGGCCTCCGGTCGCGATGAGGTGGGGAACTAGGTCTTTCTTTCTGGTCTCCACAGGGGATTCAGACATCCTTTCATCTTGGGAGGTGCAGGACGAGCCTGCATTCAAGTCACTGCAGGGATATCCGGCCTTATTTCGAGTCAGAGCATCGCGGTGTCCATTCCACTTGAGGCCGCAAACTCAGGGTCCCTCTCACATACCTAGAGCTGTGAGAAGCCTCCTCTTGAGGTGCTTGTGGTAAGGTGGTATTCCTCTGGAGTCGAAGCCAGGGACTAACCTCTCATCTCGAGTTGATTATTGGTCCACGGAGCTCTTTCGTGTTGCTACAGTGACCTCAGGTTCCCTCTAGCCTTGAATCAGTGTTCTTGTGGTTTCTCTGGAGTGCCCTCAAGGAAATCAAGGCTCCTTTCCTGTGTGATGTGCAACACGGAATTGCTCTGCACGCAGTGCAGGATATCAGGCCTCATTTTGTGGCGACGGGGAAGTCTCATGGATTTTCTCGAGTTGCGGTGGGAACCTGGGGTATATTCTGAGGTTATGACGGGGATGGCCCTTCCACCCACGTGTTTGTTCAGCGACGGCAGGACTCCTGCCTAGTTGCGAGGGATAACTCGGGATTCTCCTCGAGGCTTGGCAGGGCAATAGGGACGCCTCTCCAGCTGAGGCGGGAGACCAAGGGTTCCTTTCCTCGTGCCACAGGAATCCTGGGACTCGTATCAAGTTTCACGAGGAGTCAGGCATCGTCTCCTTTGAAGGCACTGATCTCCGCGTACCTCTGGAGTTTTCAAAGGATGTGAGGCCTCCGGTCGTGATGAAGTGGGGAACTAGGTCTTTCTCTGTGGTCTCCACAGGGGATTCAGACATCCTTTCGTCCTGGGAGATGAAAGACGAACCTGCATTCAAGTCACTGCAGGGATATCCGGCCTTATTTCGCGTCAGGGCATCGCAGTGTCCATTCCACTTCAGGCCGCAAATTCTGGGTCCCTCTCACATACCTAGAGCTGAGAGAAGCCTCCCCTTGTGGTGCTTGTGGTAAGGTGATATTCCTCTGGAGTCGAAGCCAGGGACTAACCTCTCATCTCGAGTTGATTTTTGGTCCACGGAGCTCTTTCGTGTTGCTACAGTGACCTCAGGATCCCTCTAGCCTTGAAACAGTGTTCTTGGGGTTTCTCTGGAGTGCCATCAAGGAAATCAAGGCTCCTTTCATGTGTGATGTGCAACACGAAATTGCTTTGCACGCAGTGCAGGGGAATCGGTCCTCATCTCATGGCGAGGGGGAAGTCTGATGGTTTTTCTCGAGTTGCGGCGGGAACCTGGGGTATATTCTCGAGTTACGACGGGGATGGCCCTTCCACCCACGTGTTTTTTCAGCAACGTCAGGACTCCTGGCTAGTTGCGAGGGACAACTCGGGATTCTTCTCGAGGCTTGGCAGGGCAATTGGGACGCCTCTCCAGCTGAGGCGGGAGACCAAGGGTCCCTTTCCACGTGCCACAGGAATCCTGGGACTCCTATCAAGTATCACGAGGAGTCAGGCATCGTCTCCTTTGGAGGCACTGATCTCCGCGTACCTCTGGAGTTTTCAAAGGATGTGAGGCCTCCGGTCGCGATGAGGTGGGGAACTAGGTCTTTCTCTGTGGTCTCCACAGGGGATTCAGACATCCTTTTGTCTTGGGAGATGCAAGACGAGCCTGCATTCAAGTCACTTCAGAGATATCCGCCCTTATTTCGAGTCAGGGCATCGCGGTGTTCATTCCACTTGAGGCCACAAACTCAGGGTCCCTCTCACATACCTAGAGCTGAGAGAAGCCTCCTCTTGAGATGCTTGTGGTAAGGTGGTAGTCCTCTGGAGTCGAAGCCAGGGACTAACCTCTCATCTCGAGTTGATTCTTGGTCCACGGAGTTCTTTCGTGTTTCTACAGTGACCTCAGGATCCCTCTAGCCTTGAAACAGTGTTCTTGGGGTTTCTCTGGAGGGCCATCAAGGAAATCAAGGCTCCTTTCATGTGTGATGTGCAACACCAAATTGCTCTTCACCCAGTGCAGAGGAATCGGGCCTCATTTTGCGGCGAGGGGAAAGTTTCATGGTTTTTCTCGAGTTGCGGCGGGAACCTGGGGTATATTCTCGAGTTACGACAGGGATGGCCCTTCCACACACGTGTTTGTTCAGCGACGTCAGGACTTCTGCCTAGTTGCGAGGGACAACTTTGGATTCTCCTCAAGGCTTAGCAGGGCAATTGGGATGCCTCTCCAGCTGAGGCGGGAGACCAAGGGTCCCTTTCCACGTGCCACAGAAATCCTAGGACTCCTTTCAAGTTTCACGAGGAGTCAGGCATCGTCTCCTTTGGAGGCACGGATCTCTGCGTACCTCTGGAGTTATCACAGCATGTGAGGCCTCCGGTCGCGATGAGGTGGGGAACTAGGTCTTTCTCTGTGGTCTCCACAGGGGATTCAGACATCCTTTCATCTTGGGAGATGCAAAACGAGCCTGCATTCAAGTCACTGCAGGGATATCCAGCCTTATTTTGAGTCAGGGCATCGCGGTGTCCATTCCACTTGAGGCCGCAAAATCAGGGTCCCTCTCACATACCTAGAGCTGAGAGAAGCCTCCTCTTGAGGTGTTTGTGGTAAGGTGGTATTCCTCTGGAGTCGAAGCCAGGGACTAACCTCTCATCTCGAGTTGATTTTTGGTCCACGGAGCTCTTTTGTGTTGCTACAGAGACCTCAGGATCCCTCTAGCCTTGAAAGAGTGTTCTTGGGGTTTTTCTGGAGTGCCATGAAGGAAATCAAGGCTCCTTTCATGTGTGATGTGCAACACGGAATTGCTCTGCACGCAGTGCAGGGGAATCGGGCCTCATCTCGCAGCGAGGGGGAAGTCTCATGGTTTTTCTCGAGTTGCGGCAGGAACTTGGGGTGTATTCTCGAGTTACGACGGGGATGGCCCTTACACACACGTGTTTGTTCAGCGACGTCAGGACTCCTGCCTAGTTGCAAGGGACAACTCGGGATTCTCCTCGAGGCTTGGCAGGGCCATTGGGACGCCTCTCCAGCTGAGGCGGGAGACCAAGGGTCCCTTTCCACGTGCCACAGGAATCCTGGGACTCCTATCAAGTTTCGTGAGGAGTCAGGCATCGTTTCCTTTGGAGGCACTGATCTCCGCGTACCTCTGGAGTTTTCAAAGGATGTGAGGCCTCCGGTCGCGATGAGGTGGGGAACTAGGTCTTTCTCTGTGGTCTCCACAGAGGATTCAGACATCCTTTCGTCTTGGGAGATGCAAGACGAGCCTGCATTTATGTCAATGCAGGGATATCTGGCCTTATTTCGAGTCAGGGCATTGCATGTCCATTCCACATGAGGCTGCAAACTCAAGGTCCCTCTCACATACCTAAAGCTACGAGAAGCCTCCTCTTGAGGTGCTTGTGGTTAGGTGGTATTCCTCTGGAGTCGAAGCCAGGGACTAACCTCTCATCGCGAGTTGATTTTTGGTCCACGGAGCTCTTTCGTGTTGCTACAGTGACCTCAGGATCCCGCTAGTCTTGAAAGAGTGTTCTTGGGGTTTCTCTGGAGTGCCATCAAGGAAATCAAGGCTCCTTTCATGTGTGATGTGCAACACGGAATTGCTCTGCACGCAGTGCAGGGGAATCGGGCCTCATCTCGCAGCGAGGGGGAAGTCTCATGGTTTTTCTCGAGTTGCGGCAGGAACCTGGGGTGTATTCTCGAGTTACGACGGGGATGGCCCTTACACACACGTGTTTGTTCAGCGACGTCAGGACTCCTGCCTAGTTGCAAGGGACAACTCGGGATTCTCCTCGAGGCTTGGCAGGGCCATTGGGACGCCTCTCCAGCTGAGGCGGGAGACCAAGGGTCCCTTTCCACGTGCCACAGGAATCCTGGGACTCCTATCAAGTTTCATGAGGAGTCAGGCATCGTTTCCTTTGGAGGCACTGATCTCCGCGTACCTCTGGAGTTTTCAAAGGATGTGAGGCCTCCGGTCGCGATGAGGTGGGGAACTAGGTCTTTCTCTGTGGTCTCCACAGAGGATTCAGACATCCTTTCGTCTTGGGAGATGCAAGACGAGCCTGCATTTATGTCAATGCAGGGATATCTGGCCTTATTTCGAGTCAGGGCATTGCATGTCCACTCCACATGAGGCTGCAAACTCAAGGTCCCTCTCACATACCTAAAGCTGCGAGAAGCCTCCTCTTGAGGTGCTTGTGGTTAGGTGGTATTCCTCTGGAGTCGAAGCCAGGGACTAACCTCTCATCGCGAGTTGATTTTTGGTCCACGGAGCTCTTTCGTGTTGCTACAGTGACCTGAGGATCCCGCTAGTCTTGAAACAGTGTTCTTGGGGTTTCTCTGGAGTGCCATCAAGGAAATCAAGGCTCCTTTCATGTGTGATGGGCAACACGGAATTGCTCTGAACGCAGTGCAGGGGAATCGGGCCTCATATCGCGGCGAGGGGGAAGTCTCATGGTTTTTCTCGAGTTGCGGCGGGAACCTGGGGTATATTCTCGAGTTACGACGGGGATGGCCCTTCCACACACGTGTTTGTTCAGCGACGTCAGAACTCCTGCCTAGTTGCGAGGGACAACTCGGGATTCTCCTCGAGGCTTAGCAGGGCAATTGGGACGCCTCTCCAGCTGAGGCGGGAGACCAAGGGTCCCTTTCCACGTGCACAGGAATGCTTGGACTCCTATCAAGTTTCACGAGGAGTCAGGCATCGTCTCCTTTGGAGGCACTGATCTCCGCGTACCTCTGAAGTTTTCAAAGGATGTGAGGCCTCCGGTCGCGAAGAAGTGGGGAAGTAGGTCTTTCTCTGTGGTCTCCACAGGGGATTCAGACATCCTTTCGTCTTGGGAGATGCAAGACGAGCCTGCATTCAAGTCACTGCAGGGATATCCGGCCTTATTTCGAGTCAGGGAATCGCGGTGTTCATTAAACCTGAGGCCGCAAACTCAGGGTCCCTCTCACATACCTAGAGCTGAGAGAAGCCTCCTCTTGAGGTGCTTGTGGTTAGGTGGTATTCCTCTGGAGTCGAAGCCAGGGACTAACCTCTCATCTCGAGTTGATTTTTGGTCCACGGAGCTCTTTCATGTTGCTACAGTGACTTCAGTTTTCCTCTAGCCTTGAAACAGTGTTCTTGGGGTTTCTCTGGAGTGCCATCAAGGAAATCAAGGCTCCTTTCATGTGTGATGTGCCACACGAAATTGCTCTGCACGCAGTGCAGGATATCAGGCCTCATTTTGCGGCGACGGGGAAGTCTCATGGATTTTCTCGAGTTGCGGCGGGAACCTGGGGTATATTCTCGAGTTACGACGGGGATGGCCCTTCCACCCACGTGTTTGTTCAGCGACGTCAGGACTCCTGCCTAGTTGCGAGGGACAACTCGGGATTCTCCTCGAGGCTTGGCAGGGCAATTGGGACGCCTCTCCAGCTGAGGCGGGAGACCAAGGGTCCCTTTCCACGTGCCACAGGAATCCTGGGACTCCTATCAAGTTTCACGAGGAGTCAGGCATCGTCTCCTTTGAAGGCACTGATCTCCGCGTACCTCTGGAGTTTTCAAAGGATGTGAGGCCTCCGGTCGCGAGGAAGTGTGGAACTAGGTCTTTCTCTGTGGTCTCCACAGGGAATTCAGACATCCTTTCATCTTGGGAGATGCAAGACGAGCCTGCATTCAAGTCACTGCAGGGATATCCGGCCTTATTTCGAGTCAGGGCATCGCGGTGTCCATTCCACTTGAGGCCGCAAACTCAGGGTCCCTCTCACATACCTAGAGCTGAGAGAAGCCTCCTTTTGAGGTGCTTGTGGTAAGGTGGTATGCCTCTGGAGTCGAAGCCAGGGACTAACCTCTCATCTCGAGTTGATTTTTGGTCCACGGAGCTCTTTCGTGTTGCTACAGTGACCTCAGGATCCCCCTAGCCTTGAAACAGTGTTCTTGAGGTTTCTCTGGAGTGCCATCAAGGAAATCAAGGCTCTTTTCATGTGTGATGTGCAACACGGAATTGCTCTGCACGCAGTGCTGGGGAATCGGGCCTCATCTCGCGGCGAGGGGGAAGTCTCATGGTTTTTCTCGAGTTGCGGCGGGACCCTGGGGTATATTCTCGAGTTACGACGGGGATCGTCTTTCCACACACGTGTTTGTTCAGCGACGGCAGGACTCCTGCCTAGTTGCGAGGGACAACTCGGGATTCTCCTCGAGGCTTGGCAGGGCAATTGGGACGCCTCTCCAGCTGAGGCGGGAGACCAAGGGTCCCTTTCCACGTGCCACAGGAATCCTGGGACTCCTATCAAGTTTCACGAGGAGTCAGGCATCATCTCCTTTGGAGGCACTGATCTCCGCGTACCTCTGGAGTTTTCAAAGGATGTGAGGCCTCCGGTCGCGATGAGGTGGGGAACTAGTTCTTTTTCTGTGGTCTCCACAGGGGATTCAGACATCCTTTCGTCTTGGGAGATGCAAGACGAGCCTGCATTCAAGTCACTGCAGGGATATCGGCCTTATTTCGAGTCAGGGCATCGCGGTGTCCATTCCACTTGAGGCCGCAAACTCAGGGTCCCTCTCACATAGCTAGAGCTGAGAGAAGCCTCCTCTTGAGGTGCTTGTGGTGAGGTGGTATTCCTCTGGAGTGGAAGCCAGGGACTAACCTCTCATCTCGAGTTGATTTTTGGTCCACGGAGCTCTTTCGTGTTGCTACAGTGACCTCAGGTTCCCTCTAGCCTTGAACCAGTGTTCTTGTGGTTTCTCTGGAGTGCCCTAAGGAAATCAAGGCTCCTTTCATGTGTGATGTGCAACACGGAATTGCTCTGCACGCAGTGCAGGATATCAGGCCTCATTTTGCGGCGACGGGGAAGTCTCATGGATTTTCTCGAGTTGCGGTGGGAACCTGGGGTATAGTCTGAGGTTATGACGGGAATGGCCCTTCCACCCACGTGTTTGTTCAGCGACGTCAGGACTCCTGCCTAGTTGCGAGGGATAACTCGGGATTCTCCTCGAGGCTTGGCAGGGCAATAGGGACGCCTCTCCAGCTGAGGCGGTAGACCAAGGGTCCCTTTCCACGTGCCACAGGAATCCTGGGACTCGTATCAAGTTTCACGAGAAGTCAGGCATCGTCTCCTTTGAAGGCACTGATCTCCGCGTACCTCTGGAGTTTTCAAAGGATGTGAGGCCTCCGGTCGCGATGAAGTGGGGAACTAGGTCTTTCTCTGTGGTCTCCACAGGGGATTCAGACATTCTTTCGTCTTGGGAGATGCAAGACGAGCCTGCATTCAAGTCACTGCAGGGATATCCGGCCTTATTTCGCCTCAGGGCATCGCGGTGTCCATTCCACTTGTGGCCGCAAACTCAGGGTCCCTCTCACATACCTAGAGCTGAGAGAAGCCTCCTCTTGAGGTGCTTGTGGTAAGGTGGTATTTCTCTGGAGTCGAAGCCAGGGACTAACCTCTCATCTCAAGTTGATTTCTGGTCCACGGAGCTCTTTCGTGTTGCTACAGTGACCTCAGGATCCCTCTAACCTTGAAACAGTGTTCTTGGGGTTTCTCTGGAGTGCCATCAAGGAAATCAAGGCACCTTTCATGTGTGATGTGCAACACGGAATTGCTCTGCACGCAGTGTAGGGGAATCGGGCCTCATCTCGCGGCGAGGGGGAAGTCTCATGGTTTTTCTCGAGTTGCGGCGGGAACCTGGGGTATATTCTCGTGTTACGATGGGGATGGCCCTTCCAGCCACGTGTTTCTTCAGCGACGTCAGGACTCCTACCTAGTTGCGAAGGACAACTCGGGATTCTCCTCGAGCCTTGGCAGGGCAATTGGGACGCCTCTCCTGCTGAGGCGGGAGACCAAGGGTCCCTTTCCACGTGCCACAGGAATCCTGGGACTCCTATCAAGTTTCACAAGGAGTCAGGCATCGTCTCCTTTGGAGGCACTGATCTCCGCATACCTCTGGAATTTTCAAAGGATGTGAGGCCTCCGGTCCCGATGAGGTGGGGAACTAGGTCTTTCTCTGTGGTCTCCACAGGGGATTCAGACATGCTTTCGTCTTGGGAGATGCAAAACGAGCCGTCATTCTAGTCACTGCAGGGATATCCGGCCTTATTTCGAGTCAGGGCATCGCGGTGTCCATTCCACTTGAGGCCGCAAACTCAGCACATAGCTAGAGCTGAGAGAAGCCTCCTCTTGAGGTGCTTGTGGTAAGGTGGTATTCCTCTGGAGTCGAAGCCAGGGACTAACCTCTCATCTCGAGTTGATTGTTGGTCCACGGAGCTCTTTCGTGTTGCTACAGTGACCTCAGGATCCCGCTGTTCTTGAAACAGTGTTCTTGGGTTTTCTCTGGAGTGCCATCAAGGAAATCAAGTCTCCTTTCATGTGTGATGGGCAACACGGAATTGCTCTGCACGCAGTGCTGGGGAATCGGGACTCATATCGCGGCGAGGGGGAAGTCTCATGGTTTTTCTCGAGTTGCGGTGGGAACCTGGGGTATATTCTCGAGTTACGACGGGGATGGCCCTTCCACACACGTGTTTGTTCAGCGACGTCAGGACTCCTGCCTAGTTGCGAAGGACAACTCGGGATTCTCCTCGAGGCTTGGCAGGGCAATTGGGACGCCTCTCCAGCTGAGGCGGGAGACCAAGGGTCCCTTTCCACGTGCCACAGGAATCCTGGGACTCCTATCAAGTTTCACGAGGAGTCAGGCATCGTCTCCTTTGAAGGCACTGATCTCCGCGTACCTCTGGAGTTTTCAAAGGATGTGAGGCCTCCGGTCGCGATGAAGTGGGGAACTAGGTCTTTCTCTGTGGTCTCCACAGGGAATTTAGACATCCTTTCATCTTGGGAGATGCAAGACGAGCCTGCATTCAAGTCACTGCAGGGATATCCGGCCTTATTTCGAGTCAGGGCATCGCGGTGTCCATTCCACTTGAGGCCGCAAACTCAGGGTCCCTCTCACATACCTAGAGCTGAGAGAAGCCTCCTCTTGAGGTGCTTGTGGTAAGGTGGTATTCCTCTGGAGTCGAAGCCAGGGACTAACCTCTCATCTCGAGTTGATTTTTGGTCCACGGAGCTCTTTCGTGTTGCTACAGTGACCTCAGGATCTCCCTAGCCTTGAAAGAGTGTTCTTGGGGTTTCGCTGGAGTGCCATCAAGGAAATCAAGGCTCTTTTCATGTGTGATGTGCAACACGGAATTGCTCTGCACGCAGTGCTGGGGAAACGGGCCTCATCTCGCGGCGAGGGAAAAGTCTCATGGTTTTTCTCGAGTTGCGGCGGGAACCTGGGGTATATTCTCGTGTTACGATGGGGATGGCCCTTCCAGCCACGTATTTGTTCAGCGACGTCAGGACTCCTAACTAGTTGCGAAGGACAACTCGGGATTCTCCTCGAGCCTTGGCAGGGAAATTGGGACGCCTCTCCTGCTGAGGCGGGAGACCAAGGGTCCCTTTCCTCGTGCCACAGGAATCCTGGGACTCCTATCAAGTTTCACAAGGAGTCAGGCATCGTCTCCTTTGGAGGCACTGATCTCCGCATACCTCTGGAATTTTCAAAGGATGTGAGGCCTCCGGTCCCGATGAGGTGGGGAACTAGGTCTTTCTCTGTGGTCTCCACAGGGGATTCAGACATGCTTTCGTCTTGGGAGATGCAAGACGAGCCTGCATTCTAGTCACTGCAGGGATATCCGGCCTTATTTCGCCTCAGGGCATCGCGGTGTCCATTCCACTTGAGGCCGCAAACTCAGCACATAGCTAGAGCTGAGAGAAGCCTCCTCTTGAGGTGCTTGTGGTAAGGTGGTATTCCTCTGGAGTCGAAGCCAGGGACTAACCTCTCATCTCGAGTTGATTGTTGGTCCACGGAGCTCTTTCGTGTTGCTACAGTGACCTCAGGATCCCGCTAGTCTTGAAAAAGTGTTCTTGGGGTTTCTCTGGAGTGCCATCAAGGAAATCAAGGCTCCTTTCATGTGTGATGGGCAACAGGGAATTGCTCTGCACGCAGTGCAGGGGAATCGGGCCTCATATCGCGGCGAGGGGGAAGTCTCATGGTTTTTCTCGAGTTGCGGCGGGAACCTGGGGTATATTCTCGAGTTACGACGGGGATGGCCCTTCCACCCACGTGTTTGTTCAGTGACGTCAGGACTCCTGCCTAGTTGCGAGGGACAACTCGGGATTCTCCTCGAGGCTTGGCAGGGCAATTGGGACGCCTCTCCAGCTGAGGCGGGAGACCAAGGGTCCCTTTCCACGTGGACAGGAATGCTTGGACTCCTATCAAGTTTCACGAGGAGTCAGGCATCGTCTCCTTTGGAGGCACTGATCTCCGCGTACCTCTGGAATTTTCAAAGGATGTGAGGCCTCCGGTCGCGATGAGGTGGGGAACTAGGTCTTTCTCTGTGGTCTCCACAGGGGATTCAGACATCCTTTCGTCTTGGGAGATGCAAGACGAGCATGCATTCAAGTCACTGCAGGGATATCCGGCTTTATTTCGAGTCAGGGCATCGCGGTGTCCATTCCACTTGTGGCCGCAAACTCAGGGTCCCTCTCACATACCTAGAGCTGAGAGAAGCCTCCTCTTGAGGTGCTTGTGGTAAGGTGGTATTCCTCTGGAGTCGAAGCCAGGGACTAACCTCTTATCTTGAGTTGATTTTTGGTGCACGGAGCACTTTCGTGTTGCTACAGTGACCTCAGGATCCCTCTAGCCTTGAAATGGGGTACTTGGGGTTTCTCTGGAGTGCCACCAAGGAAATCAAGGCTCCTTTCATGTGTGATGTGCAAGACGGAATTGCTCTGCACGCAGTGCAGGGGAATCGGGCCTCATATCGCGGCGAGGGGGAAGTCTCATGGTTTTTCTCGAGTTGCGGCGGGAACCTGGGGTATATTCTCGAGTTACGATGGGGATGGCCCTTCCACCCACGTGTTTGTTCATCGACGTCAGGACTCCTGCCTAGTTGCGAGGGACAACTCGGGATTCTCCTCGAGGCTTGGCAGGGCAATTGGGACGCCTCTCCAGCTGAGGCGGGAAACTAAGTGTCCCTTTCCACGTGCGCAGGAATTCTGGGACTCCTATCAAGTTTCACGAGAAGTCAGGCATCATCTCCTTTGGAGGCACTGATCTCCGCGTACCTCTGAAGTTTTCAAAGGATGTGAGGCCTTCGGTCGCGAAGAAGTGGGGAAGTAGGTCTTTCTCTGTGGTCTCCACAGGGGATTCAGACATGCTTTCGTCTTGGGAGATGCAAGACGAGCCTGCATTCAAGTCACTGCAGGGATATCCGGCCTTATTTCGAGTCAGGGAATCGCGGTGTCCATTCCACCTGAGGCCGCAAACTCAGGGTCCCTCTCACATACCTAGAGCTGAGAGAAGCCTCCTCTTGAGGTGCTTGTGGTTAGGTGGTATTTCTCTGGAGTCGAAGCCAGGGACTAACCTCTCATCTCGAGTTGATTTTTGGTCCACGGAGCTCTTTCGTGTTGCTACAGTGACTTCAGTTTTCCTCTAGCCTTGAAACAGTGTTCTTGGGGTTTCTCTGGAGTGCCATCAAGGAAATCAAGGCTCCTTTCATGTGTGATGTGCCACACGGAATTGCTCTGCACGCAGTGCAGGATATCAGGCCTCATTTTGCGGCGACGGGGAAGTCTCATAGATTTTCTCGAGTTGCGGCGGGAACCTGGGGTATATTCTCGAGTTACGACGGGGATGGCCCTTCCACCCACGTGTTTGTTCAGCGACGTCAGGACTCCTGCCTAGTTGCGAGGGACAACTCGGGATTCTCCTCGAGCCTTGGCAGGGCAATTGGGACGCCTCTCCTGCTGAGGCGGGAGACCAAGGGTCCCTTTCCACGTGCCACAGGAATCCTGGGACTCCTATCAAGTTTCACGAGGAGTCAGGCATCGTCTCCTTTGAAGGCACTGATCTCCGCGTACCTCTGGAGTTTTCAAAGGATGTGAGGCCTCCGGTCGCGAGGAAGTGGGGAACTAGGTCTTTCTCTGTGGTCTCCACAGGGAATTCAGACATCCTTTCATCTTGGGAGATGCAAAACGAGCCTGCATTCAAGTCACTGCAGGGATATCCGGCCTTATTTCGAGTCAGGGCATCGCGGTGTCCATTCCACTTGAGGCCGCAAACTCAGGGTCCCTCTCACATACCTAGAGCTGAGAGAAGCCTCCTCTTGAGGTGCTTGTGGTAAGGTGGTATTCCTCTGGAGTCGAAGCCAGGGACTAACCTCTCATCTCGAGTTGATTTTTGGTCCACGGAGCTCTTTCGTGTTGCTACAGTGACCTCAGGTTCCCTCTAGCCTTGAACCAGTGTTCTTGTGGTTTCTCTGGAGTGCCCTAAGGAAATCAAGGCTCCTTTCATGTGTGATGTGCAACACGGAATTGCTCTGCACGCAGTGCTGGATATCAGGCCTCATTTTGCGGCGACGGGGAAGTCTCATGGATTTTCTCGAGTTGCGGTGGGAACCTGGGGTATAGTCTGAGGTTATGACGGGGATGGCCCTTCCACCCACGTGTTTGTTCAGCGACGTCAGGACTCCTGCCTAGTTGTGAGGGATAACTCGGGATTCTCCTCGAGGCTTGGCAGGGCAATAGGGACGCCTCTCCAGCTGAGGCGGTAGACCAAGGGTCCCTTTCCACGTGCCACAGGAATCCTGGGACTCGTATCAAGCTTCACGAGAAGTCAGGCATCCTCTCCTTTGAAGGCACTGATCTCCGCGTACCTCTGGAGTTTTCAAAGGATGTGAGGCCTCCGGTCGCGATGAAGTGGGGAACTAGGTCTTTCTCTGTGGTCTCCACAGGGGATTCAGACATTCTTTCGTCTTGGGAGATGCAACACGAGCCTGCATTCAAGTCACTGCAGGGATATCCGGCCTTATTTCGCCTCAGGGCATCGCGGTGTCCATTCCACTTGAGGCCGCAAACTCAGGGTCCCTCTCACATACCTAGAGCTGAGAGAAGCCTCCTCTTGAGGTGCTTGTGGTAAGGTGGTATTCCTCTGCAGTCGAAGCCAGGGACTAACCTCTCATCTCGAGTTGATTGTTGGTCCACAGAGCTCTTTCGTGTTGCTACTTTGACCTCAGGATCCCGCTAGTCTTGAAACAGTGTTCTTGGGGTTTCTCTGGAGTGCCATCAAGGAAATCAAGGCTCCTTTCATGTTTGATGTGCAACACGGAATTGCTCTGCACGCAGTGCAGGGGAATCGGTCCTCATCTCGTGGCGAGGGGGAAGTCTGATGGTTTTTCTCGAGTTGCGGCGGGAACCTGGGGTATATTATCGAGTTACGACGGGGATGGCCCTTCCACCCACGTGTTTTTTCAGCGACGTCAGGACTCCTGCCTAGTTGCGAGGGACAACTCGGGATTCTCCTCGAGGCTTGGCAGGGCAATTGGGACGCCTCTCCAGCTGAAGCGGGAGACCAAGGGTCCCTTTCCACGTGCCACAGGAATCCTGGGACTTCTATCAAGTTTCTGAGGAGTCAGACATCGTCTCATTTGGAGGCACTGATCTCCGCGTACTTCTGGAGTTTTCAAAGGTTGTGAGGCCTCCGGTCCCGATGAGGTGGGGAACTAGGTCTTTCTTTCTGGTCTCCAAAGGGCATTCAGACATCCTTTCATCTTGGGAGATGCAAGACGAGCCTGCATTCAAGTCACTGCAGGGATATCCGGCCTTATTTCGAGTCAGGGCATCGCGGTGTCCATTCCACTTGAGGCCGCAAACTCAGGGTCACTCTCAGATACCTAGAGCTGTGAGAAGCCTCCTCTTGAGGTGCTTGTGGTAAGGTGGTATTCCTCTGGAGTCGAAGCCAGGGACTAACCTCTCATCTCGAGTTGATTGTTGGTCCACGGAGCTCTTTCGTGTTGCTACAGTGACCTCAGGTTCCCTCTAGCCTTGAAACAGTGTTCTGGTGGTTTCTCTGGAGTGCCCTCAAGGAAATCAAGGCTCCTTTCATGTGTGATGTGCAACACGGAATTGCTCTGCACGCAGTGCAGGATATCAGGCCTCATTTTGCGGCGACGGGGAAGTCTCATGGATTTTCTCGAGTTGCGGTGGGAACCTGGGGTATAGTCTGAGGTTATGACGGGGATGGCCCTTCCACCCACGTGTTTGTTCAGCGACGTCAGGACTCCTGCCTAGTTGCGACGGATAACTCGGGATTCTCCTCGAGGCTTGGCAGGGCAATAGGGACGCCTCTCCAGCTGAGGCTGGAGACCAAGGGTCCCTTTCCACGTGCCACAGGAATCCTGGGACTCGTATCAAGTTTCACGAGAAGTCAGGCATCGTCTCCTTTGAAGGCACTGATCTCCGCGTACCTCTGGAGTTTTCAAAGGATGTGAGGCCTCCGGTCGCGATGAAGTGGGGAACTAGGTCTTTCTCTGTGGTCTCCACAGGGGATTCACATTCTTTCGTCTTGGGAGATGCAAGACGAGCCTGCTTTCAAGTCACTGCAGGGATATCCGGCCTTATTTCGCCTCAGGGCATCGCGGTGTCCATTCCACTTGAGGCCGCAAACTCAGGGTCCCTCTCACATACCTAGAGCTGAGAGAAGCCTCCTCTTGAGGTGCTTGTGGTAAGGTGGTATTCCTCTGGAGTCGAAGCCAGGGACTAACCTCTCATCTCAAGTTGATTTCTGGTCCACGGAGCTCTTTCGTGTTGCTACAGTGACCTCAGGATCCCTCTAGCCTTGAAACAGTGTTCTTCGGGTTTCTCTGGAGTGCCATCAAGGAAATCAAGGCTCCTTTCATGTGTGATTTGCAACACGGAATTGCTCTGCACGCAGTGTAGGGGAATCGGGCCTCATCTCGCGGCGAGGGGGAAGTCTCATGGTTTTTCTCGAGTTGCGGCGGGAACCTGGGGTATATTCTCGTGTTACGATGGGGATGGCCCTTCCAGCCACGTGTTTGTTCAGCGACGTCAGGACTCCTACCTAGTTGCGAAGGACAACTCGGGATTCTCCTCGAGCCTTGGCAGGGCAATTGGGACGCCTCTCCTGCTGAGGCGGGAGACCAAGGGTCCCTTTCCACGTGCCACAGGAATCCTGGGACTCCTATCAAGTTTCACAAGGAGTCAGGCATCGTCTCCTTTGGAGGCACTGATCTCCGCATACCTCTGGAATTTTCAAAGGATGTGAGGCCTCCGGTCCCGATGAGGTGGGGAACTAGGTCTTTCTCTGTGGTCTCCACAGGGGATTCAGACATCCTTTCGTCTTGGGAGATGCAAGACGAGCCTGCATTCTAGTCACTGCAGGGATATCCGGCCTTATTTCGAGTCAGGGCATCGCGGTGTCCATTCCACTTGAGGCCGCAAACTCAGCACATAGCTAGAGCTGAGAGAAGCCTCCTCTTGAGGTGCTTGTGGTAAGGTGGTATTCCTCTGCAGTCGAAGCCAGGGACTAACCTCTCATCTCGAGTTGATTGTTGGTCCACGGAGCTCTTTCGTGTTGCTACAGTGACCTCAGGATCCCGCTAGTCTTGAAACAGTGTTCTTGGGGTTTCTCTGAAGTGCCATCAAGGAAATCAAGGCTCCTTTCATATGTGATGGGCAACACGGAATTGCTCTGCACGCAGTGCAGGGGAATCGGGCCTCATCTCGCGGCGAGGGGGAAGTCTCATGGTTTTTCTCGAGTTGCGGCGGGAACCTGGGGTATATTCTCGAGTTACGACGGGGATGGCCCTTCCACACACGTGTTAGTTCAGCGACGTCAGGACTCCTGCCTAGTTGCGAGGGACAACTCGGGATTCTCCTCGAGGCTTGGCAGGGCAATTGGGACGCCTCTCCAGCTGAGGCGGGAGACCAAGGGTCCCTTTCCACGTGCACAGGAATGCTTGGACTCCTATCAAGTTTCACGAGGAGTCAGGCATCGTCTCCTTTGGAGGCACTGATCTCCACGTACCTCTGGAGTTTTCAAGGATGTGAGGCTTCCGGTCGCGATGAGGTGGGGAACTAGGTCTTTCTCTGTGGTCTCCACAGGGGATTCAGACATCCTTTCGTCTTGGGAGATGCAAGACGAGCCTGCATTCAAGTCACTGCAGGGATATCCGGCCTTATTTCGAGTCAGGGCATCGCGGTGTCCATTCCACTTGAGGCCGCAAACTCAGCACATAGATAGAACTGAGAGAAGCCTCCTCTTGAGGTGCTTGTGGTAAGGTGGTATTCCTCTGGAGTCGAAGCCAGGGACTAACCTCGCATCTCGAGTTGATTTTTGGTGCACGGAGCACTTTCGTGTTGCTACAGTGACCTCAGGATCCCTCTAGCCTTGAAATAGGGTACTTGGGGTTTCTCTGGAGTGCCACCAAGGAAATCAAGGCTCCTTTCATGTGTGATGTGCAAGACGGAATTGCTCTGCACGCAGTGCAGGGGAATCGGGCCTCATCTCGCGGCGAGGGGGAAGTCTCATGGTTTTTCTCGAGTTGCGGCGGGAACCTGGGGTATATTCTCGAGTTACGACGGGGATGGCCCTTCCACCCACGTGTTTGTTCATCGACGTCAGTACTCCTGCCTAGTTGCCAGGGACAACTCGGGATTCTCCTCGAGGCTTGGCAGGGCAATTGGGACGCCTCTCCAGCTGAGGCGGGAGACCAAGGGTCCCTTTCCACGTGCGCAGGAATTCTGGGACTCCTATCAAGTTTCACGAGGAGTCAGGCATCGTCTCCTTTGGAGGCACTGATCTCCACGTACCTCTGGAGTTTTCAAAGGATGTGAGGCCTCCGGTCGCGATGAGGTGGGGAACTAGGTCTTTCTCTGTGGTCGCCACAGGGGATTCAGACATCCTTTCATCTTGGGAGATGCAAGTCGAGCCTGCATTCAAGTCACTGCAGGGATATCCGGCCTTATTTCGAGTCAGGGCATCGCGGTGTCCATTCCACTTGAGGCCGCAAACTCAGGGTCCCTCTCCATACCTAGAGCTGAGAGAAGCCTCCCCTTGAGGTGCTTGTGGTAAGGTGGTATTCCTCTGGAGTCGAAGCCAGGGACTAACCTCTCATCTCGAGTTGATTTTTGGTCCACGGAGCTCTTTCGTGTTGCTTCAGTGACCTCAGTTTCCCTCTAGCCTTGAAACAGTGTTCTTGGGGTTTCTCTGGAGTGCCATCAAGGAAATCAAGGCTCCTTTCATGTGTGATGTGAAACACGGAATTGCTCTGCACGCAGTGCAGGGGAATCGGGCCTCATCTCGCGGCGAGGGGGAAGTCTCATGGTTTTTCTCGAGTTGCGGCGGGAACCTGGGGTATATTCTCGAGTTACGACGGGGATGGCCCTTCCACCCACGTGTTTGTTCAGCGACGTCAGTACTCATGCCTAGTTGCGAGGGACAATTCGGGATCCTCCTCGAGGCTTGGCAGGGCAATTGGGACGCCTCTCCAGCTGAGGCGGGAGACCAAGGGTCCCTTTCCACGTGCACAGGAATCCTGGGACTCCTATCAAGTTTCACAAGGAGTCAGGCATCGTCTCCTTTGGAGGCACTGATCTCCGCATACCTCTGGAATTTTCAAAGGATGTGAGGCCTCCGGTCCCGATGAGGTGGGGAACTAGGTCTTTCTCTGTGGTCTCCACAGGGGATTCAGACATGCTTTCGTCTTGGGAGATGCAAGACGAGCCTGCATTCTAGTCACTGCAGGGATATCCGGCCTTATTTCGAGTCAGGGCATCGTGGTGTCCATTCCACTTGAGGCCGCAAACTCAGCACATAGCTAGAGCTGAGAGAAGCCTCCTCTTGAGGTGCTTGTGGTAAGGTGGTATTCCTCTGGAGTCGAAGCCAGGGACTAACCTCTCATCTCGAGTTGATTGTTGGTCCACGGAGCTCTTTCATGTTGCTACAGTGACCTCAGGATCCCGCTAGCCTTGAAACAATGTTCTTGGGGTTTCTCTGGAGTGCCATCAAGGAAATCAAGGCTCCTTTCATGTGTGATGGGCAACACGGAATTGCTCTGCACGCAGTGCAGGGGAATCGGGCCTCATATCGCGGCGAGGGGGAAGTCTCATGGTTTTTCTCGAGTTGCGGCGGGAACCTGGTGTATATTCTCGAGTTACAACGGGGATGGCCCTTCCACACACGTGTTTGTTCAGCGACGTCAGGACTCCTGCCTAGTTGCGACGGACAACACGGGATTCTCCTCGAGGCTTGGCAGGGCAATGGGGACGCCTCTCCAGCTGTGGCGGGAGACCAAGGGTCCCTTTCCACGTGCACAGGAATGCTGGGACTCCTATCAAGTTTCACGAGGAGTCAGGCATCGTCTCCTTTGGAGGCACTGATCTCCGCGTACCTCTGGAGTTTTCAAAGGATGTGAGGCCTCCGGTCGCGATGAGGTGGGGAACTAGGTCTTTCTCTGTGGTCTCCACAGGTGATTCAGACATCCTTTCGTCTTGGGAGATGCAAGACGAGCATGCATTCAAGTCACTGCAGGGATATCCGGGTTTATTTCGAGTCAGGGCATCGCGGTGTCCATTCCACTTGAGGCCGCAAACTCAGGGTCCCTCTCACATACCTAGAGCTGAGAGAAGCCTCCTCTTGAGGTGCTTGTGGTAAGGTGGTATTCCTCTGGAGTCGAAGCCAGGGACTAACCTCTCATCTGGAGTTGATTTTTGGTGCACGGAGCACTTTCGTGTTGCTACAGTGACCTCAGGATCCCTCTAGCCTTGAAATAGGGTACTTGGGGTTTCTCTGGAGTGCCCCCAAGGAAAGCAAGGCTCCTTTCATGTGTGACGTGCAAGACGGAATTGCTCTGCACGCAGTGCATGGGAATCTGGCCTCATATCGCGGCGAGGGGAAAGTCTCATGGTTTTTCTCGAGTTGCGGCGGGAACCTGTGGTATATTCTCGAGTTACGACGGGGATGGCCCTTCCACCCACCTGTTTGTTCAGCGACGTCAGGACTCCTACCTAGTTGCGAAGGACAACTCGGGATTCTCCTCGAGCCTTGGCAGGGCAATTGGGACGCCTCTCCTGCTGAGACGGGAGACCAAGGGTCCCTTTCCACGTGCCACAGGAATCCTGGGACTCCTATCAATTTTCACGAGGAGTCAGGCATCGTCTCCTTTGGAGGCACTGATCTCCGCATACCTCTGGAATTTTCAAAGGATGTGAGGCTTCCGGTCCCGATGAGGTGGGGAACTAGGTCTTTCTCTGTGGTCTCCACAGGGGATTCAGACATGCTTTCGTCTTGGGAGATGCAAGACGCGCCTGCATTCTAGTCACTGCAGGGATATCTGGCCTTATTTCGAGTCAGGGCATCGCGGTGTCCATTCCACTTCAGGCCGCAAACTCAGGGTCCCTCTCCATACCTAGAGCTGAGAGAAGCCTCCCCTTGAGGTGCTTGTGGTAAGGTGGTATTCCTCTGGAGTCGAAGCCAGGGACTAACCTCTCATCTCGAGTTGATTTTTGGTCCACGGAGCTCTTTCGTGTTGCTACAGTGACCTCAGGATCCCTCTAGCCTTGAAACAGTGTTCTTGGGGTTTCTCTGGAGTGCCATCAAGGAAATCAAGGCTCCTTTCATGTGTGATGTGCAACACGGAATTGCTCTGCACGCAGTGCAGGGGAATCGGGCCTCATCTCGCGGCGAGGGGGAAGTCTCATGGTTTTTCTCGAGTTGCGGCGGGAACCTGGGGTATATTCTCGAGTTACGATGGGGATGGCCCTTCCACCCACGTGTTTGTTCAGCGACGTCAGTACTCATGCCTAGTTGCGAGGGACAACTCGGGATCCTCCTCGAGGCTTGGCAGGGCAATTGGGACGCCTCTCCAGCTGAGGCGGTAGACCAAGGGTCCCTTTCCACGTGCACAGGAATCCTGGGACTCCTATCAAGTTTCACAAGAAGTCAGGCATCGTCTCCTTTGGAGGCACTGATCTCCGCATACCTCTGGAATTTTCAAAGGATGTGAGGCCTCCGGTCGTGAAGAGGTGGGGAACTAGGTCTTTCTCTGTGGTCTCCACAGGGGATTCAGACATGCTTTCGTCTTGGGAGATGCAAGACGAGCCTGCAGTCTAGTCACTGCAGGGATATCCTGCCTTATTTCGAGTCAGGGCATCGCGGTGTCCATTCCACTTAAGGCTGCAAACTCAGCACATAGATAGAGCTGAGAGAAGCCTCCCCTTGAGGTGCTTGTGGTAAGGTGGTATTCCTCTGGAGTCGAAGCCAGGGACTAACCTCTCATCTCGAGTTGATTGTTGGTCCACGGAGCTCTTTCGTGTTGCTACAGTGACCTCAGGATCCACCTAGCCTTGAAACAGTGTTCTTGGGGTTTCTCTGGAGTGCCATCAAGGAAATCAAGGCTCTTTTCATGTGTGATGTGCAAGACGGAATTGCTCTGCACGCAGTGCAGGGGAATCGGGCCTCATCTCGCGGCGAGGGGGAAGTCTCATGGTTTTTCTCGAGTTGCGGCGGGAACCTGGGGTATATTCTCGAGTTACGACGGGGATCGCCCTTCCACCCACGTGTTTGTTCAGCGACGTCAGGACTCCTGCATAGTTGCGAGGGACAACTCGGGATTCTCCTCGAGGCTTGGCAGGGCAATTGGGACTCCTCTCCAGCTGAGGCGGGAGACCAAGGGTCCCTTTCCACGTGCCACAGGAATCCTGGGACTCCTATCAAGTTTCACGAGGAGTCAGGCATCGTCTCCTTTGGAGGCACTGATCTCCGCGTACCTCTGGAGTTTTCAAAGGATGTGAGGCCTCCGGTCGCGATGAGGTGGGGAACTAGTTCTTTTTCTGTGGTCTCCACAGGGGATTCAGACATCCTTTCGTCTTGGGAGATGCAAGACGAGCCTGCATTCAAGTCACTGCAGGGATATCGGCCTTATTTCGAGTCAGGGCATCGCGGTGTCCATTCCACTTGAGGCCGCAAACTCAGGGCCCCTCTCACATAGCTAGAGCTGAGAGAAGCCTCCTCTTGAGGTGCTTGTGGTGAGGTGGTCTTCCTCTGGAGTGGAAGCCAGGGACTAACCTCTCATCTCGAGTTGATTTTTGGTCCACGGAGCTCTTTCGTGTTGCTACAGTGACCTCAGGTTCCCTCTAGCCTTGAACCAGTGTTCTTGTGGTTTCTCTGGAGTGCCCTAAGGAAATCAAGGCTCCTTTCATGTGTGATGTGCAACACGGAATTGCTCTGCACGCAGTGCAGGATATCAGGCCTCATTTTGCGGCGACGGGGAAGTCTCATGGATTTTCTCGAGTTGCGGTGGGAACCTGGGGTATAGTCTGAGGTTATGACGGGGATGGCCCTTCCACCCACGTGTTTGTTCAGCGACGTCAGGACTCCTGCCTAGTTGCGAGGGACAACTTGGGATTCTCCTCGAGGCTTGGCAGGGCAATAGGGACGCCTCTCCAGCTGAGGCGGTAGACCAAGGGTCCCTTTCCACGTGCCACAGGAATCCTGGGACTCGTATCAAGTTTCACGAGAAGTCAGGCATCGTCTCCTTTGAAGGCACTGATCTCCGCGTACCTCTGGAGTTTTCAAAGGATGTGAGGCCTCCGGTCGCGATGAAGTGGGGAACTAGGTCTTTCTCTGTGGTCTCCACAGGGGATTCAGACATTCTTTCGTCTTGTGAGATGCAAGACGAGCCTGCATTCAAGTCACTGCAGGGATATCTGGCCTTATTTCGCCTCAGGGCATCGTGGTGTCCATTCCACTTGAGGCCGCAAACTCAGGGTCCCTCTCACATACCTAGAGCTGAGAGAAGCCTCCTCTTGAGGTGCTTGTGGTAAGGTGGTATTCCTCTGGAGTCGAAGCCAGGGACTAACCTCACATCTCAAGTTGATTTCTGGTCCACGGAGCTCTTTCGTGTTGCTACAGTGACCTCAGGATCCCTCTAGCCTTGAAACAGTGTTCTTGGGGTTTCTCTGGAGTGCCATCAAGGAAATCAAGGCTCCTTTCATGTGTGATGTGCAACACGGAATTGCTCTGCACGCAGTGTAGGGGAATCGGGCCTCATCTCGCGGCGAGGGGGAAGTCTCATGGTTTTTCTCGAGTTGCGGCGGGAACCTGGGGTATATTCTCGTGTTACGATGGGGATGGCCCTTCCAGCCACGTGTTTGTTCAGCGACGTCAGGACTCCTACCTAGTTGCGAAGGACAACTCGGGATTCTCCTCGAGCCTTGGCAGGGCAATTGGGACGCCTCTCCTGCTGAGGCGGGAGACCAAGGGTCCCTTTCCACGTGCCACAGGAATCCTGGGACTCCTATCAAGTTTCACGAGGAGTCAGGCATCGTCTCCTTTGGAGGCACTGATCTCCGCATACCTCTGGAATTTTCAAAGGATGTGAGGCTTCCGGTCCCGATGAGGTGGGGAACTAGGTCTTTTTCTGTGGTCTCCACAGGGGATTCAGACATGCTTTCGTCTTGGGAGATGCAAGACGCGCCTGCATTCTAGTCACTGCAGGGATATCCGGCCTTATTTCGAGTCAGGGCATCGCGGTGTCCATTCCACTTGAGGCCGCAAACTCAGCACATAGCTAGAGCTGAGAGAAGCCTCCTCTTGAGGTGCTTGTGGTAAGGTGGTATTCCTCTGGAGTCGAAGCCAGGGACTAACCTCTCATCTCGAGTTGATTTTTGGTCCACGGAGCTCTTTCGTGTTGCTACAGTGACCTCAGGTTCCCTCTAGCCTTGAACCAGTGTTCTTGTGGTTTCTCTGGAGTGCCCTAAGGAAATCAAGGCTCCTTTCATGTGTGATGTGCAACACGGAATTGCTCTGCACGCAGTGCAGGATATCAGGCCTCATTTTGCGGCGACGGGGAAGTCTCATGGATTATCTCGAGTTGCGGTGGGAACCTGGGGTATAGTCTGAGGTTATGACGGGGATGGCCCTTCCACCCACGTGTTTGTTCAGCGACGTCAGGACTCCTGCCTAGTTGGGAGGGATAACTCGGGATTCTCCTCGAGGCTTGGCAGGGCAATAGGGACGCCTCTCCAGCTGAGGCGGTAGACCAAGGGTCCCTTTCCACGTGCCACAGGAATCCTGGGACTCGTATCAAGTTTCACGAGGAGTCAGGCATCCTCTCCTTTGGAGGCACTGATCTCCGCGTACCTCTGAAGTTTTCAAAGGAAGTGAGGCCTCCGGTCGCGATGAAGTGGGGAACTAGGTCTTTCTCTGTGGTCTCCACAGGGGATTCAGACATTCTTTCGTCTTGGGAGATGCAAGACGAGCCTGCATTCAAGTCACTGCAGGGATATCCGGCCTTATTTCGCCTCAGGGCATCGCGGTGTCCATTCCACTTGAGGCCGCAAACTCAGGGTCCCTCTCACATACCTAGAGCTGAGAGAAGCCTCCTCTTGAGGTGCTTGTGGTAAGGTGGTATTCCTCTGGAGTTGAAGCCAGGGACTAACCTCTCATTTCAAGTTGATTTCTGGTCCACGGAGCTCTTTCGTGTTGCTACAGTGACCTCAGGATCCCTCTAGCCTTGAAACAGTGTTCTTGGGGTTTCTCTGGAGTGCCATCAAGGAAATCAAGGCTCCTTTCATGTGTGATGTGCAAGACGGAATTGCTCTGCACGCAGTGTAGGGGAATCGGGCCTCATCTCGCGGCGAGGGAAAAGTCTCATGGTTTTTCTCGAGTTGCGGCGGGAACCTGGGGTATATTCTCGTGTTACGATGGGGATGGCCCTTCCAGCCACGTGTTTGTTCAGCGACGTCAGGACTCCTACCTAGTTGCGAAGGACAAATGGGGATTCTTCTCGAGCCTTGGCAGGGCAATTGGGACGCCTCTCCTGCTGAGGCGGGAGACCAAGGGTCCCCTTTCCACGTGCCACAGGAATCCTGGGACTCCTATCAAGTTTCACGAGGAGTCAGGCATCGTCTCCTTTGGAGGCACTGATCTCCGCATACCTCTGGAATTTTCAAAGGATGTGAGGCTTCCGGTCCCGATGAGGTGGGGAACTAGGTCTTTCTCTGTGGTCTCCACAGGGGATTCAGACATGCTTTCGTCTTGGGAGATGCAAGACGCACCTGCATTCTAGTTACTGCAGGGATATCCGGCCTTATTTCGAGTCAGGGCATCGCGGTGTCCATTCCACTTGAGGCCGCAAACTCAGCACATAGCTAGAGCTGAGAGAAGCCTCCTCTTGAGGTGCTTGTGGTAAGGTGGTATTCCTCTGGAGTCGAAGCCAGGGACTAACCTCTCATCTCGAGTTGATTGTTGGTCCACGGAGCTCTTTCGTGTTGCTACAGTGACCTCAGGATCCCTCTAGCCTTGAAGCAGTGTTCTTGGGGTTTCTCTGGAGTGCCATCAAGGAAATCAAGGCTCTTTTCATGTGTGATGTGCAACACGCAATTGCTCTGCACGCAGTGCTGGGGAATCGGGCCTCATCTCTCGGCGAGGGGGAAGTCTCATGGTTTTTCTCGAGTTGCGGCGGGAACCTGGGGTATATTCTCGAGTTACGACGGGGATCGCCCTTCCACACACGTGTTTGTTCAGCGACGGCAGGACTCCTGCCTAGTTGCGAGGGACAACTCGGGATTCTCCTGGAGGCTTGGCAGGGCAATTGGGACGCCTCTCCTGCTGAGGCGGGAGACCAAGGGTCCCTTTCCACGTGCCACAGGAATCCTGGGACTCCTATCAAGTTTCACAAGGAGTCAGGCATCGTCTCCTTTGGAGGCACTGATCTCCGCATACCTCTGGAATTTTCAAAGGATGTGAGGCCTCCGGTCCCGATGAGGTGGGGAACTAGGTCTTTCTCTGTGGTCTCCACAGGGGATTCAGACATCCTTTCGTCTTGGGAGATGCAAGACGAGCCTGCATTCTAGTCACTGCAGGGATATCCGGCCTTATTTCGAGTCAGGGCATCGCGGTGTCCATTCCACTTGAGGCCGCAAACTCAGCACATAGCTAGAGCTGAGAGAAGCCTCCTCTTGAGGTGCTTGTGGTAAGGTGGTATTCCTCTGCAGTCGAAGCCAGGGACTAACCTCTCATCTCGAGTTGATTGTTGGTCCACGGAGCTCTTTCGTGTTGCTACAGTGACCTCAGGATCCCGCTAGTCTTGAAACAGTGTTCTTGGGGTTTCTCTGAAGTGCCATCAAGGAAATCAAGGCTCCTTTCATATGTGATGGGCAACACGGAATTGCTCTGCACGCAGTGCAGGGGAATCGGGCCTCATCTCGGGCGAGGGGGAAGTCTCATGGTTTTTCTCGAGTTGCGGCGGGAACCTGGGGTATATTCTCGAGTTACGACGGGGATGGCCCTTCCACCCACGTGTTTGTTCATCGACGTCAGTACTCCTGCCTAGTTGCCAGGGACAACTCGGGATTCTCCTCGAGGCTTGGCAGGGCAATTGGGACGCCTCTCCAGCTGAGGCGGGAGACTAAGGGTCCCTTTCCACGTGCGCAGGAATTCTGGGACTCCTATCAAGTTTCACGAGGAGTCAGGCATCGTCTCCTTTGGAGGGAGTGATCTCCGCGTACCTCTGAAGTTTTCAAAGGATGTGAGGCCTCCCGTCGCGAAGAAGTGGGGAAGTAGGTCTTTCTCTGTGGTCTCCACAGGGGATTCAGACATCCTTTCGTCTTGGGAGATGCAAGACGAGCCTGCATTCAAGTCACTGCAGGGATATCCGGCCTTATTTGGAGTCAGGGAATCGCGGTGTCCATTCCACCTGAGGCCGCAAACTCAGGGTCCCTCTCACATACCTAGAGCTGAGAGAAGCCTCCTCTTGAGGTGCTTGTGGTGAGGTGGTATTCCTCTGGAGTCGAAGCCAGGGACTAACCTCTCATCTCGAGTTGATTTTTGGTCCACGGAGCTCTTTCATGTTGCTACAGTGACCTCAGGATTCCTCTAGCCTTGAAACAGTGTTCTTGGGGTTTCTCTGGAGTGCCATCAAGGAAATCAAGGCTCCTTTCATGTGTGATGTGCAACACGGAATTGCTCTGCACGCAGTGCAGGGGAATCGGGCCTCATCTCGCGGCGAGGGGGAAGTCTCATGGTTTTTCTCGAGTTGCGGCGGGAACCTGGGGTATATTCTCGAGTTACGACGGGGATGGCCCTTCCACCCACGTGTTTGTTCAGCGACTTCAGGACTCCAGCCTAGCTGCGAGGGACAACTCGGGATTCTCCTCGAGGCTTGGCAGGGCAATTGGGACGCCTCTCCAGCTGAGGCGGGAGACCAAGGGTCCCTTTCCACGTGCCACAGGAATCCTGGGACTCCTATCAAGTTTCACGAGGAGTCAGGCATAGTCTCCTTTGGAGGCACTGATCTCCACGTACCTCTGGAGTTTTCAAAGGATGTGAGGCCTCCGGTCGCGATGAGGTGGGGAACTAGGTCTTTCTCTGTGGTCGCCACAGGGGATTCAGACATCCTTTCATCTTGGGAGATGCAAGTCGAGCCTGCATTCAAGTCACTGCAGGGATATCCGGCCTTATTTCGAGTCAGGGCATCGCGGTGTCCATTCCACTTGAGGCCGCAAACTCAGGGTCCCTCTCCATACCTAGAGCTGAGAGAAGCCTCCCCTTGAGGTGCTTGTGGTAAGGTGGTATTCCTCTGGAGTCGAAGCCAGGGACTAACCTCTCATCTCGAGTTGATTTTTGGTCCACGGAGCTCTTTCGTGTTGCTTCAGTGACCTCAGTTTCCCTCTAGCCTTGAAACAGTGTTCTTGGGGTTTCTCTGGAGTGCCATCAAGGAAATCAAGGCTCCTTTCATGTGTGATGTGCAACACGGAATTGCTCTGCACGCAGTGCAGGGGAATCGGGCCTCATCTCGCGGCGAGGGGGAAGTCTCATGGTTTTTCTCGAGTTGCGGCGGGAACCTGGGGTATATTCTCGAGTTACGACGGGGATGGCCCTTCCACCCACGTGTTTGTTCAGCGACGTCAGTACTCATGCCTAGTTGCGAGGGACAATTCGGGATCCTCCTCGAGGCTTGGCAGGGCAATTGGGACGCCTCTCCAGCTGAGGCGGGAGACCAAGGGTCCCTTTCCACGTGCACAGGAATCCTGGGACTCCTATCAAGTTTCACAAGGAGTCAGGCATCGTCTCCTTTGAAGGCACTGATCTCCGCATACCTCTGGAATTTTCAAAGGATATGAGGCCTCCGGTCCCGATGAGGTGGGGAACTAGGTCTTTCTCTGTGGTCTCCACAGGGGATTCAGACATGCTTTCGTCTTGGGAGATGCAAGACGAGCCTGCATTCTAGTCACTGCAGGGATATCCGGCCTTATTTCGAGTCAGGGCATCGCGGTGTCCATTCCACTTGAGGCCGCAAACTCAGCACATAGCTAGAGCTGAGAGAAGCCTCCTCTTGAGGTGCTTGTGGTAAGGTGGTATTCCTCTGGAGTCGAAGCCAGGGACTAACCTCTCATCTCGAGTTGATTGTTGGTCCACGGAGCTCTTTCATGTTGCTACAGTGACCTCAGGATCCCGCTAGCCTTGAAACAATGTTCTTGGGGTTTCTCTGGAGTGCCATCAAGGAAATCAAGGCTCCTTTCATGTGTGATGGGCAACACGGAATTGCTCTGCACGCAGTGCAGGGGAATCGGGCCTCATATCGCGGCGAGGGGGAAGTCTCATGGTTTTTCTCGAGTTGCGGCGGGAACCTGGTGTATATTCTCGAGTTACAACGGGGATGGCCCTTCCACACACGTGTTTGTTCAGCGACGTCAGGACTCCTGCCTAGTTGCGACGGACAACACGGGATTCTCCTCGAGGCTTGGCAGGGCAATTGGGACGCCTCTACAGCTGTGGCGGGAGACCAAGGGTCCCTTTCCACGTGCACAGGAATGCTGGGACTCCTATCAAGTTTCACGAGGAGTCAGGCATCGTCTCCTTTGGAGGCACTGATCTCCGCGTACCTCTGGAGTTTTCAAAGGATGTGAGGCCTCCGGTCGCGATGAGGTGGGGAACTAGGTCTTTCTCTGTGGTCTCCACAGGTGATTCAGACATCCTTTCGTCTTGGGAGATGCAAGACGAGCATGCATTCAAGTCACTGCAGGGATATCCGGCTTTATTTCGAGTCAGGGCATCGCGGTGTCCATTCCACTTGAGGCCGCAAACTCAGGGTCCCTCTCACATACCTAGAGCTGAGAGAAGCCTCCTCTTGAGGTGCTTGTGGTAAGGTGGTATTCCTCTGGAGTCGAAGCCAGGGACTAACCTCTCATCTGGAGTTGATTTTTGGTGCACGGAGCACTTTCGTGTTGCTACAGTGACCTCAGGATCCCTCTAGCCTTGAAATAGGGTACTTGGGGTTTCTCTGGAGTGCCCCCAAGGAAAGCAAGGCTCCTTTCATGTGTGACGTGCAAGACGGAATTGCTCTGCACGCAGTGCATGGGAATCTGGCCTCATATCGCGGCGAGGGGAAAGTCTCATGGTTTTTCTCGAGTTGCGGCGGGAACCTGTGGTATATTCTCGAGTTACGACGGGGATGGCCCTTCCACCCACCTGTTTGTTCAGCGACGTCAGGACTCCTGCCTAGTTGCGAGGGACAACTCGGGATTCTCCTCGAGGCTTGGCAGGGCAATTGGGACGCCTCTCCAGCTGAGGCGGGAGACTAAGGGTCCCTTTCCACGTGCACAGGAATTCTGGGACTCCTATCAAGTTTCACGAGGAGTCAGGCATCATCTCCTTTGGAGGCACTGATCTCCGCGTACCTCTGAAGTTTTCAAAGGATGTGAGGCCTCTGGTCGCCATGAAGTGGGTAAGTAGGTCTTTCTCTGTGGTCTCCACAGGGGATTCAGACATCCTTTCGTTTGGGAGAAGCAAGACGAGCCTGCATTCAAGTCACTGCAGGGATATCCGGCCTTATTTCGAGTCAGGGCATCGCGGTGTCCATTCCACTTGAGGCCGCAAACTCAGGGTCCCTCTCCATACCTAGAGCTGAGAGAAGCCTCCCCTTGAGGTGCTTGTGGTAAGGTGGTATTCCTCTGGAGTCGAAGCCAGGGACTAACCTCTCATCTCGAGTTGATTTTTGGTCCACGGAGCTCTTTCGTGTTGCTACAGTGACCTCAGTTTCCCTCTAGCCTTGAAACAGTGTTCTTGGGGTTTCTCTGGAGTGCCATCAAGGAAATCAAGGCTCCTTTCATGTGTGATGTGCAACACGGAATTGCTCTGCACGCAGTGCAGGGGAATCGGGCCTCATCTCGCGGCGAGAGGGAAGTCTCATGGTTTTTCTCGAGTTGCGGTGGGAACTTGGGGTATATTCTCGAGTTACGATGGGGATGGCCCTTCCACACACGTGTTTGTTCAGCGACGTCAGTACTCATGCCTAGTTGCGAGGGACAACTCGGGATCCTCCTCGAGGCTTGGCAGGGCAATTGGAACGCCTCTCCAGCTGAGGCGGGAGACCAAGGGTCCCTTTCCACGTGAACAGGAATCCTGGGACTCCTATCAAGTTTCACAAGGAGTCAGGCATCGTCTCCTTTGGAGGCACTGATCTCCGCATACCTCTGGAATTTTCAAAGGATGTGAGGCCTCCGGTCGTGATGAGGTGGGGAACTAGGTCTTTCTCTGTGGTCTCCTCAGGGGATTCAGACATGCTTTCGTCTTGGGAGATGCAAGACGAGCCTGCATTCTAGTCACTGCAGGGATATCCGGCCTTATTTCGAGTCAGGGCATCGCGGTGTCCATTCCACTTAAGGCCGCAAACTCAGCACATAGCTAGAGCTGAGAGAAGCCTCCTCTTGAGGTGCTTGTGGTAAGGTGGTATTCCTCTGGAGTCGAAGCCAGGGACTAACCTCTCATCTCGAGTTGATTGTTGGTCCACGGACCTCTTTCGTGTTGCTACAGTGACCTCAGGATCCCCCTAGCCTTGAAACAGTGTTCTTGGGGTTTCTCTGGAGTGCCATCAAGGAAATCAAGGCTCTTTTCATGTGTGATGTGCAACACGGAATTGCTCTGCACGCAGTGCAGGGGAATCGGGCCTCATCTCGCGGCGAGGGGGAAGTCTCATGGTTTTTCTCGAGTTGCGGCGGGAACCTGGGGTATATTCTCGAGTTACGACGGGGATCGCCCTTCCACCCACGTGTTTGTTCAGCGACGGCAGGACTCCTGCCTAGTTGCGAGGGACAATTCGGGATTCTCCTCGAGGCTTGGCAGGGCAATTGGGACGCCTCTCCAGCTGAGGCGGGAGACCAAGGGTCCCTTTCCACGTGCCACAGGAATCCTGGGACTCCTATCAAGTTTCACGAGGAGTCAGGCATCGTCTCCTTTGGAGGCACTGATCTCCGCGTACCTCTGGAGTTTTCAAAGGATGTGAGGCCTCCGGTCGCGATGAGGTGGGGAACTAGTTCTTTTTCTGTGGTCTCCACAGGGGATTCAGACATCCTTTCGTCTTGGGAGATGCAAGACGAGCCTGCATTCAAGTCACTGCAGGGATATCGGCCTTATTTCGAGTCAGGGCATCGCGGTGTCCATTCCACTTGAGGCCGCAAACTCAGGGTCCCTCTCACATAGCTAGAGCTGAGAGAAGCCTCCTCTTGAGGTGCTTGTGGTGAGGTGGTATTCCTCTGGAGTTGAAGCCAGGGACTAACCTCTCATCTCGAGTTGATTTTTGGTCCACGGAGCTCTTTCGTGTTGCTACAGTGACCTCAGGTTCCCTCTAGCCTTGAACCAGTGTTCTTGTGGTTTCTCTGGAGTGCCCTAAGGAAATCAAGGCTCCTTTCATGTGTGATGTGCAACACGGAATTGCTCTGCACGCAGTGCAGGATATCAGGCCTCATTTTGCGGCGACGGGGAAGTCTCATGGATTTTCTCGAGTTGCGGTGGGAACCTGGGGTATAGTCTGAGGTTATGACGGGGATGGCCCTTCCACCCACGTGTTTGTTCAGCGACGTCAGGACTCCTGCCTAGTTGCGAGGGATAACTCGGGATTCTCCTCGAGGCTTGGCAGGGCAATTGGGACGCCTCTCCAGCTGAGGCGGTAGACCAAGGGTCCCTTTCCACGTGCCACAGGAATCCTGGGACTCCTATCAAGTTTCACGAGAAGTCAGGCATCGTCTCCTTTGAAGGCACTGATCTCCGCGTACCTCTGGAGTTTTCAAAGGCTGTGAGGCCTCCGGTCGCGATGAAGTGGGGAACTAGGTCTTTCTCTGTGGTCTCCACAGGGGATTCAGACATTCTTTCGTCTTGGGAGATGCAAGACGAGCCTGCATTCAAGTCACTGCAGGGATATCTGGCCTTATTTCGCCTCAGGGCATCGCGGTGTCCATTCCACTTGAGGCCGCAAACTCAGGGTCCCTCTCACATACCTAGAGCTGAGAGAAGCCTCCTCTTGAGGTGCTTGTGGTAAGGTGGTATTCCTCTGGAGTCGAAGCCAGGGACTAACCTCTCATCTCAAATTGATTTCTGGTCCACGGAGCTCTTTCGTGTTGCTACAGTGACCTCAGGATCCCTTTAGCCTTGAAACAGTGTTCTTGGGGTTTCTCTGGAGTGCCATCAAGGAAATCAAGGCTCCTTTCATGTGTGATGTGCAACACGGAATTGCTCTGCACGCAGTGTAGGGGAATCGGGCCTCATCTCGCGGCGAGGGGGAAGTCTCATGGTTTTTCTCGAGTTGCGGCGGGAACCTGGGGTATATTCTCGTGTTACGATGGGGATGGCCCTTCCACCCACGTGTTTGTTCAGCGACGTCAGGACTCCTACCTAGTTGCGAAGGACAACTCGGGATTCTCCTCGAGCCTTGGCAGGGCAATTGGGACGCCTCTCCTGCTGAGGCGGGAGACCAAGGGTCCCTTTCCACGTGCCACAGGAATCCTGGGACTCCTATCAATTTTCACGAGGAGTCAGGCATCGTCTCCTTTGGAGGCACTGATCTCCGCATACCTCTGGAATTTTCAAAGGATGTGAGGCTTCCCGTCCCGATGAGGTGGGGAACTAGGTCTTTCTCTGTGGTCTCCACAGGGGATTCAGACATGCTTTCGTCTTGGGAGATGCAAGACGCGCCTGCATTCTAGTCACTGCAGGGATATCTGGCCTTATTTCGAGTCAGGGCATCGCGGTGTCCATTCCACTTGAGGCCGCAAACTCAGGGTCCCTCTCCATACCTAGAGCTGAGAGAAGCCTCCCCTTGAGGTGCTTGTGGTAAGGTGGTATTCCTCTGGAGTCGAAGCCAGGGACTAACCTCTCATCTCGAGTTGATTTTTGGTCCACGGAGCTCTTTCGTGTTGCTACAGTGACCTCAGGATCCCTCTAGCCTTGAAACAGTGTTCTTGGGGTTTCTCTGGAGTGCCATCAAGGAAATCAAGGCTCCATTCATGTGTGATGTGCAACACGGAATTGCTCTGCACGCAGTGCAGGGGAATCGGGCCTCATCTCGCGGCGAGGGGGAAGTCTCATGGTTTTTCTCGAGTTGCGGCGGGAACCTGGGGTATATTCTCGAGTTACGATGGGGATGGCCCTTCCACCCACGTGTTTGTTCAGCGACGTCAGTACTCATGCCTAGTTGCGAGGGACAACTCGGGATCCTCCTCGAGGCTTGGCAGGGCAATTGGGACGCCTCTCCAGCTGAGGCGGGAGACCAAGGGTCCCTTTCCACGTGCACAGGAATCCTGGGACTCCTATCAAGTTTCACAAGGAGTCAGGCATCGTCTCCTTTGGAGGCACTGATCTCCGCATACCTCTGGAATTTTCAAAGGATGTGAGGCCTCCGGTCGTGAAGAGGTGGGGAACTAGGTCTTTCTCTGTGGTCTCCACAGGGGATTCAGACATGCTTTCGTCTTGGGAGATGCAAGACGAGCCTGCAGTCTAGTCACTGCAGGGATATCCTGCCTTATTTCGAGTCAGGGCATCGCGGTGTCCATTCCACTTGAGGCTGCAAACTCAGCACATAGCTAGAGCTGAGAGAAGCCTCCCCTTGAGGTGCTTGTGGTAAGGTGGTATTCCTCTGGAGTCGAAGCCAGGGACTAACCTCTCATCTCGAGTTGATTGTTGGTCCACGGACCTCTTTCGTGTTGCTACAGTGACCTCAGGATCCCCCTAGCCTTGAAACAGTGTTCTTGGGGTTTCTCTGGAGTGCCATCAAGGAAATCAAGGCTCTTTTCATGTTTGATGTGCAACACGGAATTGCTCTGCACGCAGTGCTGGGGAATCGGGCCTCATCTCGCGGCGAGGGGGAAGTCTCATGGTTTTTCTCGAGTTGCGGCGGGAACCTGGGGTATATTCTCGAGTTACGACGGGGATCGCCCTTCCACACACGTGTTTGTTCAGCGACGGCAGGACTCCTGCCTAGTTGCGAGGGACAACTCGGGATTCTCCTCGAGGCTTGGCAGGGCAATTGGGACGCCTCTCCAGCTGAGGCGGGAGACCAAGGGTCCCTTTCCACGTGCCACAGGAATCCTGGGACTCCTATCAAGTTTCACGAGGAGTCAGGCATCGTCTCCTTTGGAGGCACTGATCTCCGCGTACCTCTGGAGTTTTCAAAGGATGTGAGGCCTCCGGTCGCGATGAGGTGGGGAACTAGTTCTTTTTCTGTGGTCTCCACAGGGGATTCAGACATCCTTTCGTCTTGGGAGATGCAAGACGAGCCTGCATTCAAGTCACTGCAGGGATATCGGCCTTATTTCGAGTCAGGGCATCGCGGTGTCCATTCCACTTGAGGCCGCAAACTCAGGGCCCCTCTCACATAGCTAGAGCTGAGAGAAGCCTCCTCTTGAGGTGCTTGTGGTGAGGTGGTCTTCCTCTGGAGTGGAAGCCAGGGACTAACCTCTCATCTCGAGTTGATTTTTGGTCCACGGAGCTCTTTCGTGTTGCTACAGTGACCTCAGGTTCCCTCTAGCCTTGAACCAGTGTTCTTGTGGTTTCTCTGGAGTGCCCTAAGGAAATCAAGGCTCCTTTCATGTGTGATGTGCAACACGGAATTGCTCTGCACGCAGTGCAGGATATCAGGCCTCATTTTGCGGCGACGGGGAAGTCTCATGGATTTTCTCGAGTTGCGGTGGGAACCTGGGGTATAGTCTGAGGTTATGACGGGGATGGCCCTTCCACCCACGTGTTTGTTCAGCGACGTCAGGACTCCTGCCTAGTTGCGAGGGACAACTTGGGATTCTCCTCGAGGCTTGGCAGGGCAATAGGGACGCCTCTCCAGCTGAGGCGGTAGACCAAGGGTCCCTTTCCACGTGCCACAGGAATCCTGGGACTCGTATCAAGTTTCACGAGAAGTCAGGCATCGTCTCCTTTGAAGGCACTGATCTCCGCGTACCTCTGGAGTTTTCAAAGGATGTGAGGCCTCCGGTCGCGATGAAGTGGGGAACTAGGTCTTTCTCTGTGGTCTCCACAGGGGATTCAGACATTCTTTCGTCTTGTGAGATGCAAGACGAGCCTGCATTCAAGTCACTGCAGGGATATCTGGCCTTATTTCGCCTCAGGGCATCGTGGTGTCCATTCCACTTGAGGCCGCAAACTCAGGGTCCCTCTCACATACCTAGAGCTGAGAGAAGCCTCCTCTTGAGGTGCTTGTGGTAAGGTGGTATTCCTCTGGAGTCGAAGCCAGGGACTAACCTCACATCTCAAGTTGATTTCTGGTCCACGGAGCTCTTTCGTGTTGCTACAGTGACCTCAGGATCCCTCTAGCCTTGAAACAGTGTTCTTGGGGTTTCTCTGGAGTGCCATCAAGGAAATCAAGGCTCCTTTCATGTGTGATGTGCAACACGGAATTGCTCTGCACGCAGTGTAGGGGAATCGGGCCTCATCTCGCGGCGAGGGGGAAGTCTCATGGTTTTTCTCGAGTTGCGGCGGGAACCTGGGGTATATTCTCGTGTTACGATGGGGATGGCCCTTCCAGCCACGTGTTTGTTCAGCGACGTCAGGACTCCTACCTAGTTGCGAAGGACAACTCGGGATTCTCCTCGAGCCTTGGCAGGGCAATTGGGACGCCTCTCCTGCTGAGGCGGGAGACCAAGGGTCCCTTTCCACGTGCCACAGGAATCCTGGGACTCCTATCAAGTTTCACAAGGAGTCAGGCATCGTCTCCTTTGGAGGCACTGATCTCCGCATACCTCTGGAATTTTCAAAGGATGTGAGGCTTCCGGTCCCGATGAGGTGGGGAACTAGGTCTTTTTCTGTGGTCTCCACAGGGGATTCAGACATGCTTTCGTCTTGGGAGATGCAAGACGCGCCTGCATTCTAGTCACTGCAGGGATATCCGGCCTTATTTCGAGTCAGGGCATCGCGGTGTCCATTCCACTTGAGGCCGCAAACTCAGTACATAGCTAGAGCTGAGAGAAGCCTCCTCTTGAGGTGCTTGTGGTAAGGTGGTATTCCTCTGGAGTCGAAGCCAGGGACTAACCTCTCATCTCGAGTTGATTTTTGGTCCACGGAGCTCTTTCGTGTTGCTACAGTGACCTCAGGTTCCCTCTAGCCTTGAACCAGTGTTCTTGTGGTTTCTCTGGAGTGCCCTAAGGAAATCAAGGCTCCTTTCATGTGTGATGTGCAACACGGAATTGCTCTGCACGCAGTGCAGGATATCAGGCCTCATTTTGTGGCGACGGGGAAGTCTCATGGATTTTCTCGAGTTGCGGTGGGAACCTGGGGTATAGTCTGAGGTTATGACGGGGATGGCCCTTCCACCCACGTTTTTGTTCAGCGACGTCAGGACTCCTGCCTAGTTGGGAGGGATAACTCGGGATTCTCCTCGAGGCTTGGCAGGGCAATAGGGACGCCCCTCCAGCTGAGGCGGTAGACCAAGGGTCCCTTTCCACGTGCCACAGGAATCCTGGGACTCGTATCAAGTTTCACGAGGAGTCAGGCATCCTCTCCTTTGGAGGCACTGATCTCCGCGTACCTCTGAAGTTTTCAAAGGATGTGAGGCCTCCGGTCGCGATGAAGTGGGGAACTAGGTCTTTCTCTGTGGTCTCCACAGGGGATTCAGACATTCTTTCGTCTTGGGAGATGCAAGACGAGCCTGCATTCAAGTCACTGCAGGGATATCCGGCCTTATTTCGCCTCAGGGCATCGCGGTGTCCATTCCACTTGAGGCCGCAAACTCAGGGTCCCTCTCACATACCTAGAGCTGAGAGAAGCCTCCTCTTGAGGTGCTTGTGGTAAGGTGGTATTCCTCTGGAGTCGAAGCCAGGGACTAACCTCTCATCTCAAGTTGATTTCTGGTCCACGGAGCTCTTTCGTGTTGCTACAGTGACCTCAGGATCCCTCTAGCCTTGAAACAGTGTTCTTGGGGTTTCTCTGGAGTGCCATCAAGGAAATCAAGGCTCCTTTCATGTGTGATGTGCAACACGGAATTGCTCTGCACGCAGTGTAGGGGAATCGGGCCTCATCTCGCGGCGAGGGAAAAGTCTCATGGTTTTTCTCGAGTTGCGGCGGGAACCTGGGGTATATTCTCGTGTTACGATGGGGATGGCCCTTCCAGCCACGTGTTTGTTCAGCGACGTCAGGACTCCTACCTAGTTGCGAAGGACAAATGGGGATTCTTCTCGAGCCTTGGCAGGGCAATTGGGACGCCTCTCCTGCTGAGGCGGGAGACCAAGGGTCCCTTTCCACGTGCCACAGGAATCCTGGGACTCCTATCAAGTTTCACGAGGAGTCAGGCATCGTCTCCTTTGGAGGCACTGATCTCCGCATACCTCTGGAATTTTCAAAGGATGTGAGGCTTCCGGTCCCGATGAGGTGGGGAACTAGGTCTTTCTCTGTGGTCTCCACAGGGGATTCAGACATGCTTTCGTCTTGGGAGATGCAAGACGCGCCTGCATTCTAGTCACTGCAAGGATATCCGGCCTTATTTCGAGTCAGGGCATCGCGGTGTCCATTCCACTTGAGGCCGCAAACTCAGCACATAGCTAGAGCTGAGAGAAGCCTCCTCTTGAGGTGCTTGTGGTAAGGTGGTATTCCTCTGGAGTCGAAGCCAGGGACTAACCTCTCATCTCGAGTTGATTTTTGGTCCACGGAGATCTTTCGTGTTGCTACAGTGACCTCAGGATCCCTCTAGCCTTGAAGCAGTGTTCTTGGGTTTTCTCTGGAATGCCATCAAGGAAATCAAGGCTCTTTTCATGTGTGATGTGCAACACGCAATTGCTCTGCACGCAGTGCTGGGGAATCGGGCCTCATCTCTCGGCGAGGGGGAAGTCTCATGGTTTTTCTCGAGTTGCGGCGGGAACCTGGGGTATATTCTCGAGTTACGACGGGGATCGCCCTTCCACACACGTGTTTGTTCAGCGACGGCAGGACTCCTGCCTAGTTGCGAGGGACAATTCGTGATTCTCCTCGAGGCTTGGCAGGGCAATTGGGACGCCTCTCCAGCTGAGGCGGGAGACCAAGGGTCCCTTTCCACGTGCCACAGGAATCCTGGGACTCCTATCAAGTTTCACGAGGAGTCAGGCATCGTCTCCTTTGGAGGCACTGATCTCCGCGTACCTCTGGAGTTTTCAAAGGATGTGAGGCCTCCGGTCGCGATGAGGTGGGGAACTAGTTCTTTTTCTGTGGTCTCCACAGGGGATGCAGACATCCTTTCGTCTTGGGAGATGCAAGACGAGCCTGCATTCAAGTCACTGCAGGGATATCGGCCTTATTTCGAGTCAGGGCATCGCGGTGTCCATTCCACTTGAGGCTGCAAACTCAGGGTCCCTCTCACATAGCTAGAGCTGAGAGAAGCCTCCTCTTGAGGTGCTTGTGGTGAGGTGGTATTCCTCTGGAGTGGAAGCCAGGGACTAACCTCTCATCTCGAGTTGGTTTTTGGTCCACGGAGCTCTTTCGTGTTGCTATAGTGACCTCAGGTTCCCTCTAGCCTTGAACCTGTGTTCTTGTGGTTTCTCTGGAGTGCCCTAAGGAAATCAAGGCTCCTTTCATGTGTGATGTGCAACACGGAATTGCTCTGCACGCAGTGCAGGATATCAGGCCTCATTTTGCGGCGACGGGGAAGTCTCATGGATTTTCTCGAGTTGCGGTGGGAACCTGGGGTATAGTCTGAGGTTATGACGGGGATGGCCCTTCCACCCACGTGTTTGTTCAGCGACGTCAGGACTCCTGCCTAGTTGCGAGGGATAACTCGGGATTCTCCTCGAGGCTTGGCAGGGCAATAGGAACGCCTCTCCAGCTGAGGCGGTAGACCAAGGGTCCCTTTCCACGTGCCACAGGAATCCTGGGACTCGTATCAAGTTTCTCGAGAAGTCAGGCATCGTCTCCTTTGAAGGCACTGATCTCCGCGTACCTCTGGAGTTTTCAAAGGATGTGAGGCCTCCGGTCGCGATGAAGTGGGGAACTAGGTCTTTCTCTGTGGTCTCCACAGGGGATTCAGACATTCTTTTGTCTTGGGAGATGCAAGACGAGCCTGCATTCAAGTCACTGCAGGGATATCCGGCCTTATTTCGCCACAGGGCATCGCGGTGTCCATTCCACTTGAGGCCGCAAACTCAGGGTCCCTCTCACATACCTAGAGCTGAGAGAAGCCTCCTCTTGAGGTGCTTGTGGTAAGGTGGTATTCCTCTGGAGTCGAAGCCAGGGACTAACCTCTCATCTCGAGTTGATTTCTGGTCCACGGAGCTCTTTCGTGTTGCTACAGTGACCTCAGGATCCCTCTAGCCTTGAAACAGTGTTCTTGGGGTTTCTCTGGAGTGCCATCAAGGAAATCAAGGCTCCTTTCATGTGTGATGTGCAACACGGAATTGCTCTGCACCCAGTGTAGGGGAATCGGGCCTCATCTCGCGGCGAGGGGGAAGTCTCATGGTTTTTCTCGAGTTGCGGCGGGAACCTGAGGTATATTCTCGTGTTACGATGGGGATGGCCCTTCCAGCCACGTGTTTGTTCAGCGACGTCAGGACTCCTACCTAGTTGCGAAGGACAACTCGGGATTCTCCTCGAGCCTTGGCATGGCAATTGGGACGCCTCTCCTGCTGAGGCGGGAGACCAAGGGTCCCTTTCCACGTGCCACAGGAATCCTGGGACTCCTATCAAGTTTCACAAGGAGTCAGGCATCGTCTCCTTTGGAGGCACTGATCTCCGCATACCTCTGGAATTTTCAAAGGATGTGAGGCCTCCGGTCCCGATGAGGTGGGGAACTAGGTCTTTCTCTGTGGTCTCCACAGGGGATTCAGACATCCTTTCGTCTTGGGAGATGCAAGACGAGCCTGCATTCTAGTCACTGCAGGGATATCCGGCCTTATTTCGAGTCAGGGCATCGCGGTGTCCATTCCACTTGAGGCCGCAAACTCAGCACATAGCTAGAGCTGAGAGAAGCCTCCTCTTGAGGTGCTTGTGGTAAGGTGGTATTCCTCTGGAATCGAAGCCAGGGACTAACCTCTCATCTCGAGTTGATTGTTGGTCCACGGAGCTCTTTCGTGTTGCTACAGTGACCTCAAGATCCCACTAGTCTTGAAACAGTGTTCTTGGGGTTTCTCTGGAGTGCCATCAAGGAAATCAAGGCTCCTTTCATGTGTGATGTGCCACACGAAATTGCTCTGCACGCAGTGCAGGATATCAGGCCTCATTTGGCGGCAACGGGGAAGTCTCATGGATTTTCTCGAGTTGCGGTGAGAACCTGGGGTATATTCTCAAGTTACGACGGGGATGGCCCTTCCACACACGTGTTTGTTCAGCGACGTCAGGACTCCTGCCTAGTTGCGAGGGACAACTCGGGATTCTCCTCGAGGCTTGGCAGGGCAATTGGGATGCCTCTCCAGCTGAGGCGGGAGACCAAGTGTCCCTTTCCACGTGCCACAGCAATCCTGGGACTCCTATCAAGTTTCACAAGGAGTCAGGCATCGTCTCCTTTGAAGGCACTGATCTCCGCATACCTCTGGAGTTTTCAAAGGATGTGAGGCCTCCGGTCGCGAGGAAGTGGGGAACTAGGTCTTTCTCTGTGGTCTCCACAGTTAATTTAGACATCCTTTCATCTTGGGAGATGCAAGACGAGCCTGCATTCAAGTCACTGCAGGGATATCCGGCCTTATTTCGAGTCAGGGCATCGCGGTGTCCATTCCACTTGAGGCCGCAAACTCAGGGTCCCTCTCACATACCTAGAGCTGAGAGAAGCCTCCTCTTGAGGTGCTTGTGGTAAGGTGGTATTCCTCTGGAGTCGAAGCCAGGGACTAACCTCTCATCTCGAGTTGATTTTTGGTCCACGGAGCTCTTTCGTGTTGCTACAGTGACCTCAGGATCCCCCTAGCCTTGAAACAGTGTTCTTGGGGTTTCTCTGGAGTGCCATGAAGGAAATCAAGGCTCTTTTCATGTGTGATGTGCAACACGGAACTGCTCTGCACGCAGTGCAGGGGAATCGGGCCTCATCTCGCGGCGAGGGGGAAGTCTCATGGTTTTTCTCGAGTTGCGGCGGGAACCTGGGGTATATTCTCGAGTTACGACGGGGATCGCCTTCCACACACGTGATTGTTCAGCGACGGCAGGACTCCTGCCTAGTTGTGAGGGACAACTCGGGATTCTCCTCGAGGCTTGGCAGGGCAATTGGGACGCCTCTCCAGCTGAGGCGGGAGACCAAGGGTCCCTTTCCACGTGCCACAGGAATCCTGGGACTCCTATCAAGTTTCACGAGGAGTCAGGCATCGTCTCCTTTGGAGGCACTGATCTCCGCGTACCTCTGGAGTTTTCAAAGGATGTGAGGCCTCCGGTCGCGATGAGGTGGGGAACTAGTTCTTTTTCTGTGGTCTCCACAGGGGATTCAGACATCCTTTCGTCTTGGGAGATGCAAGACGAGCCTGCATTCAAGTCAGTGCAGGTATATCGGCCTTATTTCGAGTCAGGGCATCGCGGTGTCCATTCCACTTGAGGCCGCAAACTCAGGGTCCCTCTCACATAGCTAGAGCTGAGAGAAGCCTCCTCTTGAGGTGCTTGTGGTTAGGTGGTATTCCTCTGGAGTTGAAGCCAGGGACTAACCTCTCATCTCGAGTTGATTTTTGGTCCACGGAGCTCTTTCGTGTTGCTACAGTGACCTCAGGTTCCCTCTAGCCTTGAACCAGTGTTCTTGTGGTTTCTCTGGAGTGCCCTAAGGAAATCAAGGCTCCTTTCATGTGTGATGTGCAACACGGAATTGCTCTGCACGCAGTGCAGGATATCAGGCCTCATTTTGCGGCGATGGGGAAGTCTCATGGATTTTCTCGAGTTGCGGTGGGAACCTGGGGTATAGTCTGAGGTTATGACGGGGATGGCCCTTCCACCCACGTGTTTGTTCAGCGACGTCAGGACTCCTGCCTAGTTGCGAGGGATAACTCGGGATTCTCCTCGAGGCTTGGCAGGGCAATAGGGACGCCTCTCCAGCTGAGGCGGTAGACCAAGGGTCCCTTTCCACGTGCCACAGGAATCCTGGGACTCGTATCAAGTTTCACGAGAAGTCAGGCATCGTCTCCTTTGAAGGCACTGATCTCCGCGTACCTCTGGAGTTTTCAAAGGATGTGAGGCCTCCGGTCGCGATGAAGTGGGGAACTAGGTCTTTCTCTGTGGTCTCCACAGGGGATTCAGACATTCTTTCGTCTTGGGAGATGCAAGACGAGCCTGCATTCAAGTCACTGCAGGGATATCCGGCCTTATTTCGCCTCAGGGCATCGCGGTGTCCATTCCACTTGAGGCCGCAAACTCAGGGTCCCTCTCACATACCTAGAGCTGAGAGAAGCCTCCTCTTGAGGTGCTTGTGGTAAGGTGGTATTCCTCTGGAGTCGAAGCCAGGGACTAACCTCTCATCTCAAATTGATTTCTGGTCCACGGAGCTCTTTCGTGTTGCTACAGTGACCTCAAGATCCCTTTAGCCTTGAAACAGTGTTCTTGGGGTTTCTCTGGAGTGCCATCAAGGAAATCAAGGCTCCTTTCATGTGTGATGTGCAACACGGAATTGCTCTGCACGCAGTGTAGGGGAATCGGGCCTCATCTCGCGGCGAGGGGGAAGTCTCATGGTTTTTCTCGAGTTGCGGCGGGAACCTGGGGTATATTCTCGTGTTACGATGGGGATGGCCCTTCCAGCCACGTGTTTGTTCAGCGACGTCAGGACTCCTACCTAGTTGCGAAGGACAACTCGGGATTCTCCTCGAGCCTTGGCAGGGCAATTGGGACGCCTCTCCTGCTGAGGCGGGAGACCAAGGGTCCCTTTCCACGTGTCACAGGAATCCTGGGACTCATATCAATTTTCACGAGGAGTCAGGCATCGTCTCCTTTGGAGGCACTGATCTCCGCATACCTCTGGAATTTTCAAAGGATGTGAGGCTTCCGGCCCCTATGAGGTGTTGAACTAGGTCTTTCTCTGTGGTCTCCACAGGGGATTCAGACATGCTTTCGTCTTGGGAGATGCAAGACGCGCCTGCATTCTAGTCACTGCAGGGATATCCGGCCTTATTTTGAGTCAGGGCATCGCGGTGTCCATTCCACTTGAGGCCGCAAACTCAGGGTCCCTCTCCATACCTAGAGCTGAGAGAAGCCTCCCCTTGAGGTGCTTGTGGTAAGGTGGTATTCCTCTGGAGTCGAAGCCAGGGACTAACCTCTCATCTCGAGTTGATTTTTGGTCCACGGAGCTCTTTCTTGTTGCTACAGTGACCTCAGGATCCCTCTAGCCTTGAAACAGTGTTCTTGGGGTTTCTCTGGAGTGCCATCAAGGAAATCAAGGCTCCTTTCATGTGTGATGTGCAACACAGAATTGCTCTGCACGCAGTGCAGGGGAATCGGGCCTCATCTCGCGGCGAGGGGGATGTCTCATGGTTTTTCTCGAGTTGCGGCGGGAACCTGGGGTATATTCTCGAGTTACGATGGGGATGGCCCTTCCACCCACGTGTTTGTTCAGCGACGTCAGTACTCATGCCTAGTTGCGAGGGACAACTCGGGATCCTCCTCGAGGCTTGGCAGGGCAATTGGGACGCCTCTCCAGCTGAGGCGGGAGACCAAGGGTCCCTTTCCACGTGCACAGGAATCCTGGGACTCCTATCAAGTTTCACAAGGAGTCAGGCATCGTCTCCTTTGGAGGCACTGATCTCCGCATACCTCTGGAATTTTCAAAGGATGTGAGGCCTCCGGTCGTGAAGAGGTGGGGAACTAGGTCTTTCTCTGTGGTCTCCACAGGGGATTCAGACATGCTTTCGTCTTGGGAGATGCAAGACGAGCCTGCAGTCTAGTCACTGCAGGGATATCCTGCCTTATTTCGAGTCAGGGCATCGCGGTGTCCATTCCACTTGAGGCCGCAAACTCAGCACATAGCTAGAGCTGAGAGAAGCCTCCCCTTGAGGTGCTTGTGGTAAGGTGGTATTCCTCTGGAGTCGAAGCCAGGGACAAACCTCTCATCTCGAGTTGATTGTTGGTCCACGGAGCTCTTTCGTGTTGCTACAGTGACCTCAGGATCCCCCTAGCCTTGAAACAGTGTTCTTGGGGTTTTTCTGGAGGGCCATCAAGGAAATCAAGGCTCTTTTCATGTGTGATGTGCAACACGGAATTGCTCTGCACGCAGTGCTGGGGAATCGGGCCTCATCTCGCGGCGAGGGGGAAGTCTCATGGTTTTTCTCGAGTTGCGGCGGGAACCTGGGGTATATTCTCGAGTTAGGACGGGGATCGCCCTTCCACACACGTGTTTGTTCAGCGACGGCAGGACTCCTGCCTAGTTGCGAGGGACAACTCGGGATTCTCCTCGAGGCTTGGCAGGGCAATTGGGACGCCTCTCCAGCTGAGGCGGGAGACCAAGGGTCCCTTTCCACGTGCCACAGGAATCCTGGGACTCCTATCAAGTTTCACGAGGAGTCAGGCATCGTCTCCTTTGGAGGCACTGATCTCCGCGTACCTCTGGAGTTTTCAAAGGATGTGAGGCCTCCGGTCGCGATGAGGTGGGGAACTAGTTCTTTTTCTGTGGTCTCCACAGGGGATTCAGACATCCTTTCGTCTTGGGAGATGCAAGACGAGCCTGCATTCAAGTCACTGCAGGGATATCGGCCTTATTTCGAGTCAGGGCATCGCGGTGTCCATTCCACTTGAGGCCGCAAACTCAGGGTCCCTCTCACATAGCTAGAGCTGAGAGAAGCCTCCTCTTGATGTGCTTGTGGTGAGGTGGTCTTCCTCTGGAGTTGAAGCCAGGGACTAACCTCTCATCTCGAGTTGATTTTTGGTCCACGGAGCTCTTTCGTGTTGCTACAGTGACCTCAGGTTCCCTCTAGCCTTGAACCAGTGTTCTTGTGGTTTCTCTGGAGTGCCCTAAGGAAATCAAGGCTCCTTTCATGTGTGATGTGCAACACGGAATTGCTCTGCACGCAGTGCAGGATATCAGGCCTCATTTTGCGGCGACGGGGAAGTCTCATGGATTTTCTCGAGTTGCGGTGGGAACCTGGGGTATAGTCTGAGGTTATGACGGGGATGGCCCTTCCACCCACGTGTTTGTTCAGCGACGTCAGGACTCCTGCCTAGTTGCGAGGGATAACTCGGGATTCTCCTCGAGGCTTGGCAGGGCAATAGGGACGCCTCTCCAGCTGAGGCGGTAGACCAAGGGTCCCTTTCCACGTGCCACAGGAATCCTGGGACTCGTATCAAGTTTCCCGAGAAGTCAGGCATCGTCTCCTTTGAAGGCACTGATCTCCGCGTACCTCTGGAGTTTTCAAAGGCTGTGAGGCCTCCGGTCGCGATGAAGTGGGGAACTAGGTCTTTCTCTGTGGTCTCCACAGGGGATTCAGACATTCTTTCGTCTTGGGAGATGCAAGACGAGCCTGCATTCAAGTCACTGCAGGGATATCTGGCCTTATTTCGCCTCAGGGCATCGCGGTGTCCATTCCACTTGAGGCCGCAAACTCAGGGTCCCTCTCACATACCTAGAGCTGAGAGAAGCCTCCTCTTGAGGTGCTTGTGGTAAGGTGGTATTCCTCTGGAGTCGAAGCCAGGGACTAACCTCACATCTCAAGTTGATTTCTGGTCCACGGAGCTCTTTCGTGTTGCTACAGTGACCTCAGGATCCCTCTAGCCTTGAAACAGTGTTCTTGGGGTTTCTCTGGAGTGCCATCAAGGAAATCAAGGCTCCTTTCATGTGTGATGTGCAACACGGAATTGCTCTGCACGCAGTGTAGGGGAATCGGGCCTCATCTCGCGGCGAGGGGGAAGTCTCATGGTTTTTCTCGACTTGCGGCGGGAACCTGGGGTATATTCTCGTGTTACGATGGGGATGGCCCTTCCAGCCACGTGTTTGTTCAGCGACGTCAGGACTCCTACCTAGTTGCGAAGGACAACTCGGGATTCTGCTCGAGCCTTGGCAGGGCAATTGGGACGCCTCTCCTGCTGAGGCGGGAGACCAAGGGTCCCTTTCCACGTGCCACAGGAATCCTGGGACTCCTATCAAGTTTCACAAGGAGTCAGGCATCGTCTCCTTTGGAGGCACTGATCTCCGCATACCTCTGGAATTTTCAAAGGATGTGAGGCTTCCGGTCCCGATGAGGTGGGGAACTAGGTCTTTCTCTGTGGTCTCCACAGGGGATTCAGACATGCTTTCGCCTTGGGAGATGCAAGACGCGCCTGCATTCTAGTCACTGCAGGGATATCCGGCCTTATTTCGAGTCAGGGCATCGCGGTGTCCATTCCACTTGAGGCCGCAAACTCAGCACATAGATAGAGCTGAGAGAAGCCTCCTCTTGAGGTGCTTGTGGTAAGGTGGTATTCCTCTGGAGTCGAAGCCAGGGACTAACCTCTCATCTCGAGTTGATTTTTGGTCCACGGAGCTCTTTCGTGTTGCTACAGTGACCTCAGGTTCCCTCTAGCCTTGAACCAGTGTTCTTGTGGTTTCTCTGGAGTGCCCTAAGGAAATCAAGGCTCCTTTCATGTGTGATGTGCAACACGGAATTGCTCTGCACGCAGTGCAGGATATCAGGCCTCATTTTGCGGCGACGGGGAAGTCTCATGGATTTTCTCGAGTTGCGGTGGGAACTTGGGGTATAGTCTGAGGTTATGACGGGGATGGCCCTTCCACCCACGTGTTTGTTCAGCGACGTCAGGACTCCTGCCTAGTTGCGAGGGATAACTCGGGATTCTCCTCGAGGCTTGGCAGGGCAATAGGGACGCCTCTCCAGCTGAGGCGGTAGACCAAGGGTCCCTTTCCACGTGCCACAGGAATCCTGGGACTCGTATCAAGTTTCACGAGAAGTCAGGCATCGTCTCCTTTGAAGGCACTGACCTCCGCGTACCTCTGGAGTTTTCAAAGGATGTGAGGCCTCCGGTCGCGATGAAGTGGGGAACTAGGTCTTTCTCTGTGGTCTCCACAGGGGATTCAGACATTCTTTCGTCTTGGGAGATGCAAGACGAGCCTGCATTCAAGTCACTGCAGGGATATCCGGCCTTATTTCGCCTCAGGGCATCGCGGTGTCCATTCCACTTGAGGCCGCAAACTCAGGGTCCCTCTCACATACCTAGAGCTGAGAGAAGCCTCCTCTTGAGGTGCTTGTGGTAAGGTGGTATTCCTCTGGAGTCGAAGCCAGGGACTAACCTCTCATCTCAAGTTGATTTCTGGTCCACGGAGCTCTTTCGTGTTGCTACAGTGACCTCAGGATCCCTCTAGCCTTGAAACAGTGTTTTTGGGGTTTCTCTGGAGTGCCATCAAGAAAATCAAGGCTCCTTTCATGTGTGATGTGCAACACGGAATTGCTCTGCACGCAGTGTAGGGGAATCGGGCCTCATCTCGCGGCGAGGGGGAAGTCTCATGGTTTTTCTCGAGTTGCGGCGGGAACCTGGGGTATATTCTCGTGTTACGATGGGGATGGCCCTTCCAGCCACGTGTTTGTTCAGCGACGTCAGGACTCCTACCTAGTTGCGAAGGACAACTCGGGATTCTCCTCGAGCCTTGGCAGGGCAATTGGGACGCCTCTCCTGCTGAGGCGGGAGACCAAGGGTCCCTTTCCACGTGCCACAGGAATCCTGGGACTCCTATCAAGTTTCACGAGGAGTCAGGCATCGTCTCCTTTGGAGGCACTGATCTCCGCATACCTCTGGAATTTTCAAAGGATGTGAGGCTTCCGGTCCCGATGAGGTGGGGAACTAGGTCTTTCTCTGTGGTCTCCACAGGGGATTCAGACATGCTTTCGTCTTGGGAGATGCAAGACGCGCCTGCATTCTAGTCACTGCAGGGATATCCGGCCTTATTTCGAGTCAGGGCATCGCGGTGTCCATTCCACTTGAGGCCGCAAACTCAGCACATAGCTAGAGCTGAGAGAAGCCTCCTCTTGAGGTGCTTGTGGTAAGGTGGTATTCCTCTGGAGTCGAAGCCAGGGACTAACCTCTCATCTTGAGTTGATTTTTGGTGCACGGAGCACTTTCGTGTTGCTACAGTGACCTCAGGATCCCTCTAGCCTTGAAATGGGGTACTTGGGGTTTCTCTGGAGTGCCACCAAGGAAATCAAGGCTCCTTTCATGTGTGATGTGCAAGACGGAATTGCTCTGCACGCAGTGCAGGGGAATCGGGCCTCATCTCGCGGCGAGGGGGAAGTCTCATGGTTTTTCTCGAGTTGCGGCGGGAACCTGGGGTATATTCTCGAGTTAAGACGGGGATGGCCCTTCCACACACGTGTTTGTTCAGCGACGTCAGCACTCCTGCCTAGTTGCGAGGGACAACTCGGGATTCTCCTTGAGGCTTGGCAGGGCAATTGGGACGCCTCTCCAGCTGAGGCGGGAGACTAAGGGTCCCTTTCCACGTGCGCAGGAGTTCTGGGACTCCTATCAAGTTTCACGAGGAGTCAGACATCATCTCCTTTGGAGGCACTGATCTCCGCGTACCTCTGAAGTTTTCAAAGGATGTGAGGCCTCCGGTCGCGAAGAAGTGGGGAAGTAGGTCTTTCTCTGTGGTCTCCACAGGGGATTCAGACATCCTTTCGTCTTGGGAGATGCAAGACGAGCCTGCATTCAAGTCACTGCAGGGATATCCGGCCTTACTTCGAGTCAGGGCATCGTGGTGTCCATTCCACCTGAGGCCGCAAACTCAGGGTCCCTCTCACATACCTAGAGCTGAGAGAAGCCTCCTCTTGAGGTGCTTGTGGTTAGGTGGTATTCCTCTGGAGTCGAAGCCAGAGACTAACCTCTCATCTCGAGTTAATTTTTGGTCCACGGAGCTCTTTCGTGTTGCTACAGTGACTTCAGTTTTCCTCTAGCCTTGAAACAGTGTTCTTGGGGTTTCTCTGGAGTGCCATCAAGGAAATCAAGGCTCCTTTCATGTGTGATGTGCCACACGGAATTGCTCTGCACGCAGTGCAGGATATCAGGCCTCATTTTGCGGCGACGGGGAAGTCTCATGGATTTTCTCGAGTTGCGGTGGGAACCTGGGGTATATTCTCGAGTTACGACGGGGATGGCCCTTCCACACACGTGTTTGTTCAGCGACGTCAGGACTCCTGCCTAGTTGCGAGGGACAACTCGGGATTCTCCTCGAGGCTTGGCAGGGCAATTGGGACGCCTCTCCAGCTGAGGCGGGAGACCAAGGGTCCCTTTCCACGTGCCACAGGAATCCTGGGACTCCTATCAAGTTTCACAAGGAGTCAGGCATCGTCTCCTTTGAAGGCACTGATCTCCGCGTACCTCTGGAGTTTTCAAAGGATGTGAGGCCTCCGGTCGCGAGGAAGTGGGGAACTAGGTCTTTCTCTGTGGTCTCCACAGGGAATTCAGACATCCTTTCGTCTTGGGAGATGCAAGACGAGCCTGCATTCAAGTCACTGCAGGGATATCCGGCCTTATTTCGAGTCAGGGCATCGCGGTGTCCATTCCACTTGAGGCCGCAAACTCAGGGTCCCTCTCACATACCTAGAGCTGAGAGAAGCCTCCTTTTGAGGTGCTTGTGGTAAGGTGGTATTCCTCTGGAGTCGAAGCCAGGGACTAACCTCTCATCTCGAGTTGATTTTTGGTCCACGGAGCTCTTTCGTGTTGCTACAGTGACCTCAGGATCCCCCTAGCCTTGAAACAGTGTTCTTGGGGTTTCTCTGGAGTGCCATCAAGGAAATCAAGGCTCTTTTCATGTGTGATGTGCAACACGGAATTGCTCTGCACGCAGTGCAGGGGAATCGGGCCTCATCTCGCGGCGAGGGGGAAGTCTCATGGTTTTTCTCGAGTTGCGGCGGGAACCTGGGGTATATTCTCGAGTTACGACGGGGATCGCCCTTCCACACACGTGATTGTTCAGCGACGGCAGGACTCCTGCCTAGTTGCGAGGGACAACTCGGGATTCTCCTCGAGGCTTGGCAGGGCAATTGGGACGCCTCTCCAGCTGAGGCGGGAGACCAAGGGTCCCTTTCCACGTGCCACAGGAATCCTGGGACTCCTATCAAGTTTCACGAGGAGTCAGGCATCGTCTCCTTTGGAGGCACTGATCTCCGCGTACCTCTGGAGTTTTCAAAGGATGTGAGGCCTCCGGTCGCGATGAGGTGGGGAACTAGTTCTTTTTCTGTTGTCTCCACAGGGGATTCAGACATCCTTTCGTCTTGGGAGATGCAAGACGAGCCTGCATTCAAGTCACTGCAGGGATATCGGCCTTATTTCGAGTCAGGGCATCGCGGTGTCCATTCCACTTGAAGCCGCAAACTCAGGGTCCCTCTCACATAGCTAGAGCTGAGAGAAGCCTCCTCTTGAGGTGCTTGTGGTGAGGTGGTATTCCTCTGGAGTGGAAGCCAGGGACTAACCTCTCATCTCGAGTTGATTTTTGGTCCACGGAGCTCTTTCGTGTTGCTACAGTGACCTCAGGTTCCCTCTAGCCTTGAACCAATGTTCTTGTGGTTTCTCTGGAGTGCCCTAAGGAAATCAAGGCTCCTTTCATGTGTGATGTGCAACACGGAATTGCTCTGCACGCAGTGCAGGATATCAGGCCTCATTTTGCGGCGACGGGGAAGTCTCATGGATTTTCTCGAGTTGCGGTGGGAACCTGGGGTATAGTCTGAGGTTATGACGGGGATGGCCCTTCCACCCACGTGTTTGTTCAGCGACGTCAGGACTCCTGCCTAGTTGCGAGGGATAACTCGGGATTCTCCTCGAGGCTTGGCAGGGCAATAGGGACGCCTCTCCAGCTGAGGCGGTAGACCAAGGGTCCCTTTCCACGTGCCACAGGAATCCTGGGACTCGTATCAAGTTTCACGAGAAGTCAGGCATCGTCTCCTTTGAAGGCACTGATCTCCGCGTACCTCTGGAGATTTCAAAGGATGTGAGGCCTCCGGTCGCGATGAAGTGGGGAACTAGGTCTTTCTCTGTGGTCTCCACAGGGGATTCAGACATTCTTTCGTCTTGGGAGATGCAAGACGAGCCTGCATTCAAGTCACTGCAGGGATATCCGGCCTTATTTCGCCTCAGGGCATCGCGGTGTCCATTCCACTTGAGGCCGCAAACTCAGGGTCCCTCTCACATACCTAGAGCTGAGAGAAGCCTCCTCTTGAGGTGCTTGTGGTAAGGTGGTATTCCTCTGGAGTCGAAGCCAGGGACTAACCTCTCATCTCAAGTTGATTTCTGGTCCACGGAGCTCTTTCGTGTTGCTACAGTGACCTCAGGATCCCTCTAGCCTTGAAACAGTGTTCTTGGGGTTTCTCTGGAGTGCCATCAAGGAAATCAAGGCTCCTTTCATGTGTGATGTGCAACACGGAATTGCTCTGCACGCAGTGTAGGGGAATCGGGCCTCATCTCGCGGCGAGGGGGAAGTCTCATGGTTTTTCTCGAGTTGCGGCGGGAACCTGGGGTATATTCTCGTGTTACGATGGGGATGGCCCTTCCACCCACGTGTTTGTTCAGCGACGTCAGGACTCCTACCTAGTTGCGAAGGACAACTCGGGATTCTCCTCGAGCCTTGGCATGGCAATTGGGACGCCTCTCCTGCTGAGGCGGGAGACCAAGGGTCCCTTTCCACGTGCCACAGGAATCCTGGGACTCCTATCAAGTTTCACAAGGAGTCAGGCATCGTCTCCTTTGGAGGCACTGATCTCCGCATACCTCTGGAATTTTCAAAGGATGTGAGGCCTCCGGTCCCGATGAGGTGGGGAACTAGGTCTTTCTCTGTGGTCTCCACAGGGGATTCAGACATGCTTTCGTCTTGGGAGATGCAAGTCGAGCCTGCATTCAAGTCACTGCAGGGATATCCGGCCTTATTTCGAGTCAGGGCATCGCGGTGTCCATTCCACTTGAGGCCGCAAACTCAGCACATAGCTAGAGCTGAGAGAAGCCTCCTCTTGAGGTGCTTGTGGTAAGGTGGTATTCCTCTGGAGTCGAAGCCAGGGACTAACCTCTCATCTCGAGTTGATTGTTGGTCCACGGAGCTCTTTCGTGTTGCTACAGTGACCTCAGGATCCCGCTAGTCTTGAAACAGTGTTCTTGGGGTTTCTCTGGACTGCCATCAAGTAAATCAAGTCTCCTTTCATGTGTGATGGGCAACACGGAATTGCTCTGCACGCAGTGCAGGGGAATCGGGCCTCATATCGCGGCGAGGGGGAAGTCTCATGGTTTTTCTCGAGTTGCGGTGGGAACCTGGGGTATGTTCTCGAGTTACGACGGGGATGGCCCTTCCACACACGTGTTTGTTCAGCGACGTCAGGACTCCTACCTAGTTGTGAAGGACAACTCGGGATTCTCCTCGAGCCTTGGCAGGGCAATTGGGACGCCTCTCCTGCTGAGGCGGGAGACCAAGGGTCCCTTTCCACGTGCCACAGGAATCCTGGGACTCCTATCAAGTATCACAAGGAGTCCGGCATCGTCTCCTTTGGAGGCACTGATCTCCGCATACCTCTGGAATTTTCAAAGGATGTGAGGCCTCCGGTCCCGATGAGGTGGGGAACTAGGTCTTTCTCTGTGGTCTCCACAGGGGATTCAGACATGCTTTCGTCTTGGGAGATGCAAGACGAGCCTGCATTCTAGTCACTGCAGGGATATCTGGCCTTATTTCGAGTCAGGGCATCGCGGTGTCCATTCCACTTGAGGCTGCAAACTCAGCACATAGCTAGAGCTGAGAGAAGCCTCCTCTTGAGGTGCTTGTGGTGAGGTGGTATTCCTCTGGAGTCGAAGCCAGGGACTAACCTCTCATCTCGAGTTGATTTTTGGTCCACGGAGCTCTTTCGTGTTGCTACAGTGACCTCAGGATTCCTCTAGCCTTGAAACAGTGTTCTTGGGGTTTCTCTGGAGTGCCATCAAGGAAATCAAGGCTCCTTTCATGTGTGATGGGCAACACGGAATTGCTCTGCACGCAGTGCAGGGGAATCGGGCCTCATATCGCGGCGAGGGGGAAGTCTCATGGTTTTTCTCGAGTTGCGGCGGGAACCTGGGGTATATTCTCGAGTTACGACGGGGATGGCCCTTCCACCCACGTGTTTGTTCAGCGACGTCAGGATCCTGCCTAGTTGCGACGGACAACACGGGATTCTCCTCGAGGCTTGGCAGGGTAATTGGGACGCCTCTCCAGCTGAGGCGGGAGACCAAGGGTCCCTATCCACGTGCACAGGAATGCTGGGACTCCTATCAAGTTTCACGAGGAGTCAGGCATCGTCTCCTTTGGAGGCACTGATCTCCGCGTACCTCTGGAGTTTTCAAAGGATGTGAGGCCTCCGGTCGGGATGAAGTGGGAAACTAGGTCTTTCTCTGTGGTCTCCACAGGGGATTCAGACATCCTTTTGTCTTGGGAGATGCAAGACGAGCCTGCATTCAAGTCACTGCAGGGATATCCGGCCTTATTTCGAGTCAGGGCATCGCGGTGTCCATTCCACTTTAGGCCGCAAACTCAGGGTCCCTCTCCATACCTAGAGCTGAGAGAAGCCTTCTCTTGACGTGCTTGTGGTAAGGTGGTATTCCTCTGGAGTCGAAGCCAGGGACTAACCTCTCATCTCGAGTTGATTTTTGGTCCACGGAGCTCGTTCGTGTTGCTACAGTGACCTCCGGATCCCTCTAGCCTTGAAACAGTGTTCTTTGGGTTTCTCTGGAGTGCCATCAAGGAAATTAAGGTTCCTTTCATGTGTGATGTGCAACACGGAATTGCTCTGCACGCAGTGCAGGGGAATCGGGCCTCATCTCGGGGCGAGGGGGAAGTCTCATGGTTTTTCTCGAGTTGCGGTGGGAACCTGGGGTATATTCTCGAGTTACGACGGGGATGGCCCTTCCACCCACGTGTTTGTTCAGCGACGTCAGGACTCCTGCCTAGTTGCGAGGGACAACTCGGGATTCTCCTCGAGGCTTGGCAGGGCAATTGGGACGCCTCTCCAGCTGAGGCGGGAGACCAAGGGTCCCTTTCCATGTGCCACAGGAATCCTGGGACTCCTATCAAGTTTCACGAGGAGTCAGGCATCGTCTCCTTTGGAGGCACTGATCTCCGCGTACCTCTGGAGTTTTCAGAGGATGTGAGGCCTCCGGTCGGGATGAAGTGGGAAACTAGGTCTTTCTCGGTGGTCTCCACAGGGGATTCAGACATTCTTTCATCTTGGGAGAGGCAAGACGAGCCTGCATTCAAGTCATTGCAGGGATATCCGGCCTTATTTCTCGTCAGGGCATCGCAGTGTCCATTCCACTTGTGGCCGCAAAATCAGGGTCCCTCTCACATACCTAGAGCTGAGAGAAGCCTCCTCTTGAGGTGCTTGTGGTAAGGTGGTATTCCTCTGGAGTCGAAGCCAGGGACTAACCTCTCATCTCGAGTTGATTTGTGGTCCACGGATCTCTTTCGTGTTGCTACAGTGACCTCAGGATCCCTCTAGCCTTGAAATAGGGTACTTGGGGTTTCTCTAGAGTGCCACCAAGGAAATCAAGGCTCCTTTCATGTGTGACGTGCAAGACGGAATTGATCTGCACGCAGTGCATGGGAATCGGGCCTCATATCGCGGCGAGGGGGAAGTCTCATGGTTTTTCTCGAGTTGCGGCGGGAACCTGGGGTATATTCTCGAGTTACGACGGGGATGGCCCTTCCACCCACGTGTTTGTTCAGCGACGTCAGGACTCCTGCCTAGTTGCGAGGGACAACTCGGGATTCTCCTCGAGGCTTGGCAGGGCCATTGGGACGCCTCTCCAGCTGAGGCGGGAGACGAAGGGTCCCTTTCCACGTGCACAGGAATTCTGGGACTCCTATCAAGTTTCACGAGGAGTCAGGCATCATCTCCTTTGGAGGCACTGATCTCCGCGTACCTCTGAAGTTTTCAAAGGATGTGAGGCCTCTGGTCGCCATGAAGTGGGGAAGTAGGTCTTTCTCTGTGGTCTCCACAGGGGATTCAGACATCCTTTCGTTTGGGAGATGCAAGACGAGCCTGCATTCAAGTCACTGCACGGATATCCGGCCTTATTTCGAGTCAGGGCATCGCGGTGTCCATTCCACTTGAGGCCGCAAACTCAGGGTCCCTCTCCATACCTAGAGCTGAGAGAAGCCTCCTCTTGACGTGCTTGTGGTAAGGTGGTATTCCTCTGGAGTCGAAGCCAGGGACTAACCTCTCATCTCGAGTTGATTTTTGGTCCACGGAGCTCTTTCGTGTTGCTTCAGTGACCTCAGTTTCCCTTTAGCCTTGAAACAGTGTTCTTGGGGTTTCTCTGGAGTGCCATCAAGGAAATCAAGGCTCCTTTCTTGTGTGATGTGCAACACGGAATTGCTCTGCACGCAGTGCAGGGGAATCGGGCCTCATCTCGCGGCGAGGGGGAAATCTCATGGTTTTTCTCGAGTTGCGGCGGGAACCTGGGGTATATTCTCGAATTACGACGGGGATGGCCCTTCCACCCACGTGTTTGTTCAGCGACGTCAGTACTCATGCCTAGTTGCGAGGGACAACTCGGGATCCTCCTCGAGGCTTGACAGGGCAATTGGGACGCCTCTCCAGCTGAGGCGGGAGACCAAGTGTCCCTTTCCACGTGCACAGGAATCCTGGGACTCCTATCAAGTTTCACAAGGAGTCAGGCATCGTCTCCTTTGGAGGCACTGATCTCCGCATACCTCTGGAATTTTCAAAGGATGTGAGGCCTCCGATCGCCATGAGGTGGGAAACTAGGTCTTTCTCTGTGGTCTCCACAGGGGATTCAGACATGCTTTCGTCTTGGGAGATGCAAGACGAGCCTGCATTCTAGTCACCGCAGGGATATCCGGCCTTATTTCGAGACAGGGCATCGCGGTGTCCATTCCACTTGAGGCCGCAAACTCAGCACATAGCTAGAGCTGAGAGAAGCCTCCTCTTGAGGTGCTTGTGGTAAGGTGGTATTCCTCTGGAGTCGAAGCCAGGGACTCACCTCTCATCTCGAGTTGATTGTTAGTCCACGGAGCTCTTTCGTGTTGCTACAGTGACCTCAGGATCCCGCTAGCCTTGAAACAGTGTTCTTGGGGTTTCTCTGGAGTGCCATCAAGGAAATCAAGGCTCCTTTCATGTGTGATGTGCAACACGGAATTGCTCTGCACGCAGTGCAGGGGAATCGGGCCTCATATCGCGGCGAGGGGGAAGTCTCATGGTTTTTCTCGAGTTGCGGCGGGAACCTGGGGTATATTCTCGAGTTACGACGGGGATGGCCCTTCCACACACGTGTTTGTTCAGCGACGTCAGGACTTCTGCCTAGTTGCGACGGACAACACGGGATTCTCCTCGAGGCTTGGCAGGGCAATTGGGACGCCTCTCCAGCTGAGGCGGGAGACCAAGGGTCACTTTCCACGTGCACAGGAATGCTGGGACTCCTATCAAGTTTCACGAGGAGTCAGGCATCGTCTCCTTTGGAGGCACTGATCTCCGCGTACCTCTGGAGTTTTCAAAGGATGTGAGGCCTCCGGTCGGGATGAAGTGGGAATCTAGGTCTTTCTCTGTGGTCTCCACAGGGGATTCAGACTTTCTTTCATCTTGGGAGATGCAAGACGAGCCTGCATTCAAGTCACTGCAGGGATATCCGGCCTTATTTCGAGTCAGGGCATCGCAGTGTCCATTCCACTTGTGGCCGCAAAGTCAGGGTCCCTCTCACATACCTAGAGCTGAGAGAAGCCTCCTCTTGAGGTGCTTGTGGTAAGGTGGTATTCCTCTGGAGTCGAAGCCAGGGACTAACCTCTCATCTCGAGTTGATTTTTGGTCCACGGAGCTCGTTCGTGTGGCTACAGTGACCTCCGGATCCCTCTAGCCTTGGAACAGTGTTCTTGGGGTTTCTCTGGAGTGCCATCAAGGAAATCAAGGCTCCTTTCATGTGTGATGTGCAACACGGAATTGCTCTGCACGCAGTGCAGGGGAATCGGACCTCATCTCGGGGCGAGGGGGAAGTCTCTTGGTTTTTCTCGAGTTGCGGCGGGAACCTGGGGTATATTCTCGAGTTACGACGGGGATGGCCCTTCCACCCACGTGTTTGTTCAGCGACGTCAGGACTCCTGCCTAGTTGCGAGGGACAACTCGGGATTCTCCTCGAGGCTTGGCAGGGCAATTGGGACGCCTCTCCAGCTGAGGAGGGAGACCAAGGGTCCCTTTCCATGTGCCACAGGAATCCTGGGACTCCTATCAAGTTTCACGAGGAGTCAGGCATCGTCTCCTTTGAAGGCACTGATCTCCGCGTACCTCTGGAGTTTTCAGAGGATGTGAGGCCTCCGGTCGCGATGAGGTGGGGAACTAGGTCTTTCTCTGTGGTCTCCACAGGGGATTCAGACATCCTTTCATCTTGGGAGATGCAAGACGAGCCTGCATTCAAGTCACTGCAGGGATATCCGGCCTTATTTCACGTCAGGGCATCGCGGTGTCCATTCCACTTAAGGCCTCAAAATCAGGGTACCTCTCACATACCTAGAGCTGAGAGAAGCCTCCTCTTGAGGTGCTTGTTGTAAGGTGGTATTCCTCTGGAATCGAAGCCAGGGACTAACCTCTCATCTCGAGTTGATTTTTGGTACACGGAGCTCTTTCGTGTTGGTACAGTGACCTCAGGATCCCTCTAGCCTTGAAACAGTGTTCTTGTGGTTTCTCTGGAGTGCCATCAAGGAATTTAGGCTCCTGTCATGTGTGATGTGCAAGACGGAATTGCTCTGCACGCAGTGCAGGGGAATCAGGCCTCATCTCGCGGCGAGGGGGAAGTCTCATGGGTTTTCTCGAGTTGCGGCAGGAACCTGGGGTATATTCTCGAGTTACGACGGGGATGGACCTTCCACTCACGTGTTTGTTCAACGAAGTCAGGACTCCTGCCTAGTTGCGAGGGACAACTCGGGATTCTCCTCGAGGCTTGGCAGGGCAATTGGGACGCCTCTCCAGCTGAGGCGGGAGACCATGGGTCCCTATCCACGTGCCACAGGAATCCTGGGACTCCTATCAAGTTTCACGAGGAGTCAGGCATCGTCTCCTTTGGAGGCACTGATCTCCGCGTACCTCTGGAGTTTTCAAAGGATGTGAGGCCTCCGGTCGGGATGAAGTGGGAAACTAGGTCTTTCTCCGTGGTCTCCACAGGGGATTCAGACATTCTTTCATCTTGGGAGATGCAAGACGAGCCTGCATTCAAGTCACTGCAGGGATATCCGGCCTTATTTCTCGTCAGGGCATCGCAGTGTCCATTCCACTTGTGGCCGCAAAATCAGGGTCCCTCTCACATACCTAGAGCTGAGAGAAGCCTCCTCTTGAGGTACTTGTGGTAAGGTGGTATTCCTCTGGAGTCGAAGCCACGGACTAACCTCTCATCTCGAGTTGTTTCTTGGTCCACGGAGCTCGTTCGTGTTACTACAGTGACCTCCGAATCCCTCTAGCCTTGAAACAGTGTTCTTTGGGTTTCTCTGGAGTGCCATAAAGGAAATTAAGGTTCCTTTCATGTGTGATGTGCAACACGGAATTGCTCTGCACGCAGTGCAGGGGAATCGGGCCTCATCTCGGGGAGAGGGGGAAGTCTCATGGTTTTTCTCGAGTTGCGGCGGGAACCTGGGGTATATTCTCGAGTTACCACAGGGATGGCCCTTCCACCCACGTGTTTGTTCAGCGACGTCAGGACTCCTGCCTAGTTGCGAGGGACAACTCGGGGGTCTCCTCGAGGCTTGGCAGGGCAATTGGGACACCTCTCCAGCTGAGGCGGGAGACCAAGGGTCCCTTTCCACGTGCCACAGGAATCCTGGGACTCCTATCAAGTTTCACGAGGAGTCAGGCATCGTCTCCTTTGGAGGCACTGATCTCCGCGTACCTCTGCAGTTTTCAAAGGATGTGAGGCCTCCGGTTGCCATGAGGTGGGGAACTAGGTCTTTCTCTGTGGTCTCCACAGGGGATTCAGACATCCTTTCGTCTTGGGAGATGCAAGACGAGCCTGCATTCAAGTCACTGCAGGGATATCCGGCCTTATTTCGAGTCAGGGCATCGTGGTGTCCATTCCACTTAAGGCCGCAAACTCAGGGTCCCTCTCACATACCTAGAGCTGAGAGAAGCCTCCTCTTGAGGTGCTTGTGGTAAGGTGGTATTCCTCTGGAGTCGAAGCCAGGGACTAACCTCACATCTCGAGTTGATTGTTAGTCCACGGAGCTCTTTCGTGTTGCTACAGTGACCTCAGGATCCCGCTAGCCTTGAAACAGTGTTCTTGGGGTTTCTCTGGAGTGCCATCAAGGAAATCAAGGCTCCTTTCATGTGTGATGGGCAACACGGAATTGCTCTGCACGCAGTGCAGGGGAATCGGGCCTCATATCGCGGCGAGGGGGAAGTCTCATGGTTTTTCTCGAGTTGCGGCGGGAACCTGGGGTATATTCTCGAGTTACGCCGGGGATGGCCCTTCCACACACGTGTTTGTTCAGCGACGTCAGGACTTCTGCCTAGTTGCGACGGACAACACGGGATTCTCCTCGAGGCTTGTCAGGGCAATTGGGACGCCTCTCCAGCTGAGGCGGGAGACCAAGGGTCACTTTCCACGTGCACAGGAATGCTGGGACTCCTATTAAGTTTCACGAGGAGTCAGGCATCGTCTCCTTTGGAGGCACTGATCTCCGCGTACCTCTGGAGTTTTCAAAGGATGTGAGGCCTCCGGTCGGGATGAAGTGGGAATCTAGGTCTTTCTCTGTGGTCTCCACAGGGGATTCAGACATTCTTTCATCTTGGGAGATGCAAGACGAGCCTGCATTCAAGTCACTGCAGGGATATCCGGCCTTATTTCGAGTCAGGGCATCGCAGTGTCCATTCCACTTGTGGCTGCAAAATCAGGGTCCCTCTCACATACCTAGAGCTGAGAGAAGCCTCCTCTTGAGGTGCTTGTGGTAAGGTGGTATTCCTCTGGAGTCGAAGCCAGGGACTAACCTCTCATCTCGAGTTGATTTTTGGTCCACGGAACTCGTTCGTGTGGCTACAGTGACCTCCGGATCCCTCTAGCCTTGGAACAGTGTTCTTGGGGTTTCTCTGGAGTGCCATCAAGGAAATCAAGGCTCCTTTCATGTGTGATGTGCAACACGGAAATGCTCTGCACGCAGTGCAGGGGAATCGGACCTCATCTCGGGGCGAGGGGGAAGTCTCTTGGTTTTTCTCGAGTTGCGGCGGGAACCTGGGGTATATTCTCGAGTTACGACGGGGATGGCCCTTCCACCCACGTGTTTGTTCAGCGACGTCAGGACTCCTGCCTAGTTGCGAGGGACATCTCGGGATTCTCCTCGAGGCTTGGCACGGCAATTGGGACGCCTCTCCAGCTGAGGCGGGAGACCATGGGTCCCTATCCACGTGCCACAGGAATCCTGGGACTCCTATCAAGTTTCACGAGGAGTCAGGCATCGTCTCCTTAGGAGGCACTGATCTCCGCGTACCTCTGGAGTTTTCAAAGGATGTGAGGCCTCCGGTCGGGATGAAGTGGGAAACTAGTTCTTTCTCCGTGGTCTCCACAGGGGATTCAGACATTCTTTCATCTTGGGAGATGCAAGACGAGCCTGCATTCAAGTCACTGCAGGGATATCCGGCCTTATTTCTCGTCAGGGCATCGCAGTGTCCATTCCACTTGTGGCCGCAAAATCAGGGTCCCTCTCACATACCCAGAGCTGAGAGAAGCCTCCTCTTGAGGTGCTTGTGGTAAGGTGGTATTCCTCTGGAGTCGAAGCCACGGACTAACCTCTCATCTCGAGTTGTTTCTTGGTCCACGGAGCTCGTTCGTGTTACTACAGTGACCTCCGGATCCCTCTAGCCTTGAAACAGTGTTCTTTGGGTTTCTCTGGAGTGCCATCAAGGAAATTAAGGTTCCTTTCATGTGTGATGTGCAACACGGAATTGCTCTGCACGCAGTGCAGGGGAATCGGGCCTCATCTCGCGGCGAGGGGGAAGTCTCATGGTTTTTCTCGAGTTGCGGCGGGAACCTGGGGTATATTCTCGAGTTACGACGGGGATGGCCCTTCCACACACGTGTTTGTTCAGCGACGTCAGGACTCCTGCCTAGTTGCGAGGGACAACTCGGGATTCTCCTCGAGGCTTAACAGGGCAATTGGGACGCCTCTCCAGCTGAGGCGGGAGACCAAGGGTCCCTTTCCACGTGCCACAGGAATCCTGCGACTCCTATCAAGTTTCACGAGGAGTCAGGCATCGTCTCCTTTGGAGGCACTGATCTCCGCGTACCTCTGGAGTTTTCAAAGGATGTGAGGCCTCCGGTTGCCATGAGGTGGGGAACTAGGTCTTTCTCTGTGTTCTCCACAGGGGATTCAGACATCCTTTCGTCTTGGGAGATGCAAGACGAGCCTGCATTCAAGTCACTGCAGGGATATCCGGCCTTATTTCGAGTCAGGGCATCGTGGTGTCCATTCCACTTAAGGCCGCAAACTCAGGGTCCCTCTCACATACCTAGAGCTGAGAGAAGCCTCCTCTTGAGGTGCTTGTGGTAAGGTGGTATTCCTCTGAGGTCGAAGCCAGGGACTAACCTCTCATCTCAAGTTGATTTGTGGTCCACGGAGCTCTTTCGTGTAGCTACAGTGACCTCAGGATCCCTCTAGCCTTGAAACAGTGTTCTTGGGGTTTCTGTGGAGTGCCATCAAGGAAATCAAGGCTCCTTTCATGTGTGATGTGCAACACGGAATTGCTCTGCACGTAGTGCAGGGGAATCGGGCCTCATCTCGTGGCGAGGGGAAGTCTCATGGTTTTTCTCGAGTTGCGGCGGGAACCTGGGGTATATTCTCGAGTTACGACTGGAATGGCCCTTCCACACATGTGTTTCTTCAGCGACGGCAGGACTCCTGCCTAGTTGCGAGGGACAACTCGGGATTCTCCTCGAGGCTTGGCAGGGCAATTGGGACGCCTCTCCAGCTGAGGCGGGAGACCAAGGGTTCCTTTCCATGTGCCACAGGAATCCTGGGACTCCTATCAAGTTTCACGAGGAGTCAGGCATCGTCTCCTTTGGAGGCACTGATCTCCGCGTACCTCTGGAGTTTTCAGAGGATGTGAGGCCTCCGGTCGCGATGAGGTGGGGAACTAGGTCTTTCTCTGTGGTCTCCACAGGGGATTCAGACATCCTTTCATCTTGGGAGATGCAAGACGAGCCTGCATTCAAGTCACTGCAGGGATATCCGGCCTTATTTCGAGTCAGGGCATCGTGGTGTCCATTCCACTTAAGGCCTCAAAATCAGGGTACCTCTCACATACCTAGAGCTGAGAGAAGCCTCCTCTTGAGGTGCTTGTGGTAAGGTGGTATTCCTCTGGAATCGAAGCCAGGGACTAACCTCTCATCTCGAGTTGATTTTTGGTCCACGGAGCTCTTTCTTGTTGCTCCAGTGAGCTCAGGATCCCTCTAGCCTTGAAACAGTGTTCTTGTGGTTTCTCTGGAGTGCCATCAAGGAATTCAAGGCTCCTGTCATGTGTGATGTGCAAGAAGGAATTGCTCTGCACGCAGTGAAGGGGAATCAGGCTTCATCTCGCGGCGAGGGGGAAGTCTCATTGTTTTTCTCGAGTTGCGGCGGGAACCTGGGGTATATTCTCGAGTTACGACGGGGATGGACCTTCCACTCACGTGTTTGTTCAACGAAGTCAGGACTCCTGCCTACTTGCGAGGGACAACTCGGGATTCTCCTCGAGGCTTGGCAGGGCAATTGGGACGCCTCTCCAGCTGAGGCGGGAGACCATGGGTCCCTATCCACGTGCCACAGGAATCCTGGGACTCCTATCAAGTTTCACGTGGAGTCAGGCATCGTCTCATTTGGAGGCACTGATCTCTGCGTACCTCTGGAGTTTTCAAAGGATGTGAGGCCTCCGGTCGGGATGAAGTGGGCGACTAGGTCTTTCTCGGTGGTCTCCACAGGGAATTCAGACATCCTTTCATATTGGGAGATGCAAGACGAGCCTGCATTCAAGTCACTGCAGGGATATCCGGCCTTATTTCGAGTCAGGGCATCGCAGTGTCCATTCCACTTGTGGCCGCAAAATCAGGGTCCCTCTCACATACCTAGAGCTGAGAGAAGCCTCCTCTTGAGGTGCTTGTGGTAAGGTGGTATTCCTCTGGAGTCGAAGCCAGGGACTAACGTCTCATCTCGAGTTGATTTGTGTTCCACGGAGCTCTTTCGTGTTGCTACAGTGACCTCAGGATCCCTCTAGCCTTGAAATAGGGTACTTGGGGTTTCTCTGGAGTGCCACCAAGGAAATCAAGGCTCCTTTCATGTGTGACGTGCAAGACGGAATTGATCTGCACGCAGTGCATGGGAATCGGGCCTCATATCGCGGCGAGGGGGAAGTCTCATGGTTTTTCTCGAGTTGCGGCGGGAACCTGGGGTATATTCTCGAGTTACGACGGGGATGGCCCTTCCACCCACGTGTTTGTTCAGCGACGTCAGGACTCCTGCCTAGTTGCGAGGGACAACTCGGGATTCTCCTCGAGGCTTGGCAGGGCCATTGGGACGCCTCTCCAGCTGAGGCGGGAGACTAAGGGTCCCTTTCCACGTGCACAGGAATTCTGGGACTCCTATCAAGTTTCACGAGGAGTCAGGCATCATCTCCTTTGGAGGCACTGATCTCCGCGTACCTCTGAAGTTTTCAAAGGATGTGAGGCCTCTGGTCACCATGAAGTGGGGAAGTAGGTCTTTCTCTGTGGTCTCCACAGGGGATTCAGACATCCTTTCGTTTGGGAGATGCAAGACGAGCCTGCATTCAAGTCACTGCAGGGATATCCGGCCTTATTTCGAGTCAGGGCATCGCGGTGTCCATTCCACTTGAGGCCGCAAACTCAGGGTCCCTCTCCATACCTAGAGCTGAGAGAAGACTCCTCTTGACGTGCTTGTGGTAAGGTGGTATTCCTCTGGAGTCGAAGCCAGGGACTAACCTCTCATCTCGAGTTGATTTTTGGTCCACGGAGCTCTTTCGTGTTGCTACAGTGACCTCAGTTTCCCTTTAGCCTTGAAACAGTGTTCTTGGGGTTTCTCTGGAGTGCCATCAAGGAAATCAAGGCTCCTTTCATGTGTGATGTGCAACACGGAATTGCTCTGCACGCAGTGCAGGGGAATCGGGCCTCATCTCGCGGCGAGGGGGAAGTCTCATGGTTTTTCTCGAGTTGCGGCGGGAACCTGGGGTATATTCTCGAATTACGACGGGGATGGCCCTTCCACCCACGTGTTTGTTCAGCGACGTCAGTACTCATGCCTAGTTGCGAGGGACAACTCGGGATCCTCCTCGAGGCTTGGCAGGGCAATTGGGACGCCTCTCCAGCTGAGGCGGGAGACCAAGGGTCCCTTTCCACGTGCACAGGAATCCTGGGACTCCTATCAAGTTTCACAAGGAGTCAGGCATCGTCTCCTTTGGAGGCACTGATCTCCGCATACCTCTGGAATTTTCAAAGGATGTGAGGCCTCCGATCGCCATGAGGTGGGAAACTAGGTCTTTCTCTGTGGTCTCCACAGGGGATTCAGACATGCTTTCGTCTTGGGAGATGCAAGACGAGCCTGCATTCTAGTCACTGCAGGGATATCCGGCCTTATTTCGAGACAGGGCATCGCGGTGTCCATTCCACTTGAGGCCGCAAACTCAGCACATAGCTAGAGCTGAGAGAAGCCTCCTCTTGAGGTGCTTGTGGTAAGGTGGTATTCCTCTGGAGTCGAAGCCAGGGACTAACCTCTCATCTCGAGTTGATTGTTAGTCCACGGAGCTCTTTCATGTTGCTACAGTGACCTCAGGATCCCGCTAGCCTTGAAACAGTGTTCTTGGGGTTTCTCTGGAGTGCCATCAAGGAAATCAAGGCTCCTTTCATGTGTGATGGGCAACACGGAATTGCTCTGCACGCAGTGCAGGGGAATCGGGCCTCATATCGCGGCGAGGGGGAAGTCTCATGGTTTTTCTCGAGTTGCGGCGGGAACCTGGGGTATATTCTCGAGTTACGACGGGGATGGCCCTTCCACACACGTGTTTGTTCAGCGACGTCAGGACTTCTGCCTACTTGCGACGGACAACACGGGATTCTCCTCGAGGCTTGGCAGGGCAATTGGGACGCCTCTCCAGCTGAGGCGGGAGATCAAGGGTCACTTTCCACGTGCACAGGAATGCTGGGACTCCTATCAAGTTTCACGAGGAGTCAGGCATCGTCTCCTTTGGAGGCACTGATCTCCGCGTACCTCTGGAGTTTTCAAAGGATGTGAGGCCTCTGGTCGGGATGAAGTGGGAATCTAGGTCTTTCTCTGTGGTCTCCACAGGGGATTCAGACATTCTTTCATCTTGGGAGATGCAAGAAGAGCCTGCATTCAAGTCACTGCAGGAATATCCGGCCTTATTTCGAGTCAGGGCATCGCAGTGTCCATTCCACTTGTGGCCGCAAAATCAGGGTCCCTCTCACATACCTAGAGCTGAGAGAAGCCTCCTCTTGAGGTGCTTGTGGTTAGGTGGTATTCCTCTGGAGTCGAAGCCAGGGACTAACCTCTCATCTCGAGTTGATTTTTGGTCCACGGAGCTCGTTCGTGTGGCTACAGTGACCTCCGGATCCCTCTAGCCTTGAAACAGTGTTCTTGGGGTTTCTCTGAAGTGCCATCAAGGAAATCAAGGCTCCTTTCATGTGTGATGTGCAACACGGAATTGCTCTGCACGCATTGCAGGGGAATCGGACCTCATCTCGGGGCGAGGGGGAAGTCTCATGGTTTTTCTCGAGTTGCGGCGGGAACCTAGGGTATATTCTCGAGTTACGACGGGGATGGCCCTTCCACCCACGTGTTTGTTCGGCGACGTCAGGACTCCTGCCTAGTTGCGAGGGACAACTCGGGATTCTCCTCGAGGCTTGGCAGGGCAATTGGGACGCCTCTCCAGCTGAGGCGGGAGACCAAGGGTCCCTTTCCATGTGCCACAGGAATCCTGGGACTCCTATCAAGTTTCACGAGGAGTCAGGCATCGTCTCCTTTGGAGGCACTGATCTCCGCGTACCTCTGGAGTTTTCAGAGGATGTGAGGCCTCCGGTCGCGATGAGGTGGGGAACTAGGTCTTTCTCTGTGGTCTCCACAGGGGATTCAGACATCCTTTCATCTTGGGAGATGCAAGACGAGCCTGCATTCAAGTCACTGCAGGGATATCCGGCCTTATTTCACGTCAGGGCATTGCGGTGTCCATTCCACTTAAGGCCTCAAAATCAGGGTACCTCTCACATACCTAGAGCTGAGAGAAGCCTCCTCTTGAGGTGCTTGTTGTAAGGTGGTATTCCTCTGGAATCGAAGCCAGGGACTAACCTCTCATCTCGAGTTGATTTTTGGTACACGGAGCTCTTTCGTGTTGCTACATTGACCTCAGGATCCCTCTAGCCTTGAAACAGTGTTCTTGTGGTTTCTCTGGAGTGCCATCAAGGAATTCAAGGCTCCTGTCATGTGTGATGTGCAAGACGGAATTGCTCTGCACGCAGTGCAGGGGAATCAGGCCTCATCTCGCGGCGAGGGGGAAGTCTCATGGTTTTTCTCGAGTTGCGGCAGGAACCTGGGGTATATTCTCGAGTTACGACGGGGATGGACCTTCCACTCACGTGTTTGTTCAACGAAGTCAGGACTCCTGCCTAGTTGCGAGGGAAAACTCGGGATTCTCCTCGAGGCTTGGCAGGGCAATTGGGACGCCTCTCCAGCTGAGGCGGGAGACCAAGGGTCCCTTTCCACGTGCCACAGGAATCCTGGGACTCCTATCAAGTTTCACGAGGAGTCAGGCATCGTCTCCTTTGGAGGCACTGATCTCCGCGTACCTCTGGAGTTTTCAAAGGATGTGAGGCCTCCGGTCGGGATGAAGTGGGAAACTAGGTCTTTCTCCGTGGTCTCCACAGGGGATTCAGACATTCTTTCGTCTTGGGAGATGCAAGACGAGCCTGCATTCAAGTCACTGCAGGGATATCCGGCCTTATTTCTCGTCAGGGCATCGCAGTGTCCATTCCACTTGAGGCCGCAAAATCAGGGTCCCTCTCACATACCTAGAGCTGAGAGAAGCCTCCTCTTGAGGTGCTTGTGGTAAGGTGGTATTCCTCTGGAGTCGAAGCCACGGACTAACCTCTCATCTCGAGTTGTTTCTTGGTCCACGGAGCTCGTTCGTGTTACTACAGTGACCTCCGGATCCCTCTAGCCTTGAAACAGTGTTCTTTGGGTTTCTCTGGAGTGCCATCAAGGAAATTAAGGTTCCTTTCATGTGTGATGTGCAACACGGAATTGCTCTGCACGCAGTGCAGGGGAATCGGGCCTCATCTCGGGGAGAGGGGGAAGTCTCATGGTTTTTCTCGAGTTGCGGCGGGAACCTGGGGTATATTCTCGAGTTACGACGGGGATGGCCCTTCCACCCACGTGTTTGTTCAGCGACGTCAGGACTCCTGCCTAGTTGCGAGGGACAACTCGGGATTCTCCTCGAGGCTTGGCAGGGCAATTGGGACACCTCTCCAGCTGAGGCGGGAGACCAAGGGTCCCTTTCCACGTGCCACAGGAATCCTGGGACTCCTATCAAGTTTCACGAGGAGTCAGGCATCGTCTCCTTTGGAGGCACTGATCTCCGCGTACCTCTGGAGTTTTCAAAGGATGTGAGGCCTCCGGTCGCCATGAGGTGGGGAACTAGGTCTTTCTCTGTGGTCTCCACAGGAGATTCAGACATCCTTTCATCTTGGGAGATGCAAGACGAGCCTGCATTCAAGTCACTGCAGGGATATCCGGCCTTATTTCGAGTCAGGGCATCGTGGTGTCCATTCCACTTAAGGCCGCTAACTCAGGGTCCCTCTCACATAGCTAGAGCTGAGAGAAGCCTCCTCTTGAGGTGCTTGTGGTAAGGTGGTATTCCTCTGGAGTCGAAGCCAGGGACTAACCTCTCATCTCGAGTTGAATTTTGGTCCACGGAGCTCTTTCATGTTGCTACAGTGACCTCAGGATCCCTCTAGCCTTGAAACAGTGTTCTTGGGGTTTCTCTGGAGTGCCATCAAGGAAATCAAGGCTCCTTTCATGTGTGATGTGCAACACGGAATTGCTCTGCACGCAGTGCAGGGGAATCGGGCCTCATCTCGCGGCGAGGGGGAAGTCTCATGGTTTTTCTCGAGTTGCGGCGGGAACCTGGGGTATATTCTCGAGTTACGACTTCAATGGCCCTTCCACACACGTGTTTCTTCAGCGACGTCAGGACTCCTGCCTAGTTGCGAGGGACAACTCGGGATTCTCCTCGAGGCTTGGCAGGGCAATTGGGACGCCTCTCCAGCTGAGGCGGGAGACCAAGGGTCCCTTTCCATGTGCCACAGGAATCCTGGGACTCCTATCAAGTTTCACGAGGAGTCAGGCATCATCTCCTTTGGAGGCACTGATCTCCGCGTACCTCTGGAGTTTTCAGAGGATGTGAGGCCTCCGGTCGCGATGAGGTGGGGAACTAGGTCTTTCTCTGTGGTCTCCACAGAGGATTCAGACATCCTTTCATCTTGGGAGATGCAAGACGAGCCTGCATTCAAGTCACTGCAGGGATATCCGGCCTTATTTCACGTCAGGGCATCGCGGTGTCCATTCCACTTAAGGCCGCAAAATCAGGGTACCTCTCACATAACTAGAGCTGAGAGAAGCCTCCTCTTGAGGTGCTTGTTGTAAGGTGGTATTCCTCTGGAATCAAAAGCCAGGGACTAACCTCTCATCTCGAGTTGATTTTTGGTCCACGGAGCTCTTTCGTGTTGCTACAGTGACCTCAGGATCCCTCTAGCCTTGAAACAGTGTTCTTGTGGTTTCTATGGAGTGCCATCAAGGAATTCAAGGCTCCTTTCATGTGTGATGTGCAAGACGGAATTGCTCTCCACGCAGTGCAGGGGAATCAGGCCTCATCTCGCGGCGAGGGGGAAGTCTCATGGTTTTTCTCGAGTTGCGGCGGGAACCTGGGGTATATTCTCCAGTTACGACGGGGATGGCCCTTCCACCCACGTGTTTGTTCAGCGACGTCAATCCTCATGCCTAGTTGCGAGGGACAACTCGGGATCCTCCTCGCGGCTTGGCAGGGCAATTGGGACGCCTCTCCAGCTGAGGCGGGAGACCAAGGTTCCCTTTCCACGTGCACAGGAATCCTGGGACTCCTATCAAGTTTCACAAGGAGTCAGGCATCGTCTCCTTTGGAGGCACTGATCTCCGCATACCTCTGGAATTTTCAAAGGATGTGAGGCCTCCGGTCGCGATGAGGTGGGGAACTAGGTCTTTCTCTGTGGTCTCCACAGGGGATTCAGACATGCTTTTGTCTTGGGAGATGCAAGACGAGCCTGCATTCTAGTCACTGCAGGGATATCCGGCCTTATTTCGAGTCAGGGCATCGCGGTGTCCATTCCACTTGAGGCCGCAAACTCAGCACATAGCTAGAGCTGATAGAAGCCTCCTCTTGAGGTGCTTGTGGTAAGGTGGTATTCCTCTGGAGTCGAAGCCAGGGACTAACCTCTCATCTCGAGTTGATTTTTGGTCCATGGAGCTCTTTCGTGTTGCTACAGTGACCTCATGATCCCTCTAGCCTTGAAACAGTGTTCTTGGGGTTTCTCTGGAGTGCCATCAAGGAAATCAAGGCTCCTTTCATGTGTGATGTGCAACACGGAATTGCTCTGCACACAGTGCAGGGGAATCAGGCCTCATCTCGCGGCGAGGGGAAAGTCTCATGGTTTTTCTCGAGTTGCGGCGGAAACCTGAGGTATATTCCCGAGTTAAAACGGGAATGGCCCTTCCACACACGTGTTTGTTCAGCGACATCAGGACTCCTGCCTAGTTGTGAGGGACAACTCGGGATTCTCCTCGAGGCTTGGCAGGGCAATTGGGACGCCTCTCCAGCTGAGGCGGGAGACCAAGGGTCCCTTTCCACGTTCCACAGGAATCCTGGGACTCCTAACAAGTTTCACGAGGAGTCAGGCATCGTCTCCTTTGGAGGCACTGATCTCCGCGTACCTCTGGAGTTTTCAAAGGATGTGAGGCCTCCGGTCGCGATGAGGTGGGGAACTAGGTCTTTCTCTGTGGTCTCCACAGGGGATTCAGACATCCTTTCGTCTTGGGAGATGCATGACGAGCCTGCATTCAAGTCACTGCAGGGATATCCGGCCTTATTTTGAGTCAGGGCATCGCGGTGTCTTTTCCACTTGAGGCTGCAAACTCAGGGGCCCTCTCACATACCTAGAGCTGAGAGAAGCCTCCTCTTGAGGTGCTTGTGGTAAGGTGGTATTCCTCTGGAGTCGAAGCCAGGGACTAACCTCTCATCTCGAGTTGATTTTTGGTCCACGGAGCTCTTTCGTGTTGCTACAGTGACTTCAGGATCCCTCTAGACTTGAAACAGTGTTCTTGGGGTTTCTCTGGAGTGCCACCAAGGAAATCATGGCTCCTTTCATGTGTGATGTGCAACACGGAATTTCTCTGCACGCAGTGCAGGGGAATCGGGCCTCATCTCGCGGCGAGGGGGAATTCTCATGGTTTTTCTCGAGTTGCGGCGGGAACCTGGGGTATATTCTCGAGTTTAAGACGGGGATGGTCCCTCCACCCACGTGTTTGTTCATCGACGTCAGGACTCCTGCCTAGTTGCGAGGGACAACTCGGGATTCTCCTCGAGGCTTGACAGGGCAATTGGGACGCCTCTCCAGCTGAGGCGGGAGACCAAGTGTCCCTTTCCACGTGCCACAGGAATCCTGGGACTCCTATCAAGTTTCACGAGGAGTCAGGCATCGTCTCCTTTGGAGGCACTGATCTCCGCGTACCTCTGGAGTTTTCAAAGGATGTGAGGCCTCCGGTCGCGATGAGGTGGGGAACTAGGTCTTTCTCTGTGGTCTCCACAGGGGATTCAGACATTCTTTCGTTTGGGAGATGCAAGTCGAGCCTGCATTCAAGTCACTGCAGGGATATCCGGCCTTATTTCGCGTCAGGGCATCGCGGTGTCCATTCCACTTGAGGCCGCAAACTCAGGGTCCCTCTCACATACCTAGAGCTGAGAGAAGCCTCCTCTTGAGGTGCTTGTGGTAAGGTGGTATTCCTCTGGAGTCGAAGCCAGGGACTAACCTCTCATCTCGAGTTGATTTGTGGTCCACGGAGCTCTTTCGTGTTGCTACAGTGACCTCAGGATCCCTCTAGCCTTGAAACAGTATTCTTGTGGTTTCTCTGGAGTGCCATCAAGGAAATCAAGGCTCCTTTCATGTGTGATGTGCAACACGGAATTGCTCTGCACGCAGTGCAGGGGAATCGGGCCTCATCTCGTGGCGAGGGGGAAGTCTCATGGTTTTTCTCGAGTTGCGGCGGGAACCTGGGGTATATTCTCGAGTTACGACTGGAATGGCCCTTCCACACACGTGCTTCTTCAGCGACATCAGGACTCCTGCCTAGTTGCGAGGGACAACTCGGGATTCTCCTCGAGGCTTGGCAGGGCAATTGGGACGCCTCTCCAGCTGAGGCGGGAGACCAAGGGTCCCTTTCCATGTGCCACAGGAATCCTGGGACTCCTATGAAGTTTCACGAGGAGTCAGGCATCGTCTCATTTGGAGGCACTGATCTCCGCATACCTCTGGAGTTTTCAGAGGATGTGAGGCCTCCGGTCGCAATGAGGTGGGGAACTAGGTCTTTCTCTGTGGTCTCCACAGGGGATTCAGACATCCTTTCATCTTGGGAGATGCAAGACGAGCCTGCATTCAAGTCACTGCAGGGATATCCGGCCTTATTTCACGTCAGGGCATCGCGGTGTCCATTCCACTTAAGGCGGCAAAATCAGGGTACCTCTCACATACCTAGAGCTGAGAGAAGCCTCCTCTTGAGGTGCTTGTTGTAAGGTGGTATTCCTCTGGAATCGAAGCCAGGGACTAACCTCTCATCTCGAGTTGATTTTTGGTACACGGAGCTCTTTCGTGTTGCTACAGTGACCTCAGGATCCCTCTAGCCTTGAAACAGTGTTCTTGGGGTTTCTCTGGAGTGCCATCAAGGAATTCAAGGCTCCTGTCATGTGTGATGTGCAAGACGGAATTGCTCTGCACGCAGTGCAGGGGAATCAGGCCTCATCTCGCGGCGAGGGGGAAGTCTCATGGTTTTTCTCGAGTTGCGGCCGGAACCTGGGGTATATTCTCGAGTTACGACTGGGATGGCCCTTCCACCCACGTGTTTGTTCAGCGACGTCAGGACTCCTGCTTAGTTGCGAGGGACAACTCGGGATTCTCCTCGAGGCTTGGCAGGGCAATTGGGACGCCTCTCCAGCTGAGGCGGGAGACCAAGGGTCCCTTTCCACGTGCCACAGGAATCCTGGGACTCCTATCAAGTTTCACGAGGAGTCAGGCATCGTCTCCTTTGGAGGCACTGATTTCCGCGTACCTCTGGAGTTTTCAAAGGATGTGAGGCCTCCGGTCACGATGAGGTGGGGAACTAGGTCTTTCTCTGTGGTCTCCACAGTGGATTCAGACATTCTTTCATCTTAGGAGATACAAGACGAGCCTGCATTCAAGTCAATGCAGGGATATCCGGCCTTATTTCGCATCAGGGCATCGCAGTGTCCATTCCACTTGAGTCCGCAAAATCAGGGTCCCTCTCACATACCTAGAGCTGAGAGAAGCCTCCTCTTGAGGTGCTTGTGGTAAGGTGGTATTCCTCTGGAGTTGAAGCCAGGGACTAACCTCTCATCTCGAGTTGAGATTTGGTCCACGGAGCTCTTTCATGTTGCTACAGTGACCTCAGGATCCCTCTAGCCTTGAAACAGTGTTCTTGGGGTTTCTCTGGAGTGCCATCAAGGAAATCAAGGCTCCTTTCATGCTTGATGTGCAACACGGAATTGCTCTGCATGCAGTGCAGGAGAATCGAGCCTCATCTCGCGGCGAGGGGGAAGTCTCATGGTTTTTCTCGAGTTGCGGCGGGACCCTGGGGTATATTCTCGAGTTATGACGGGGATGGCCCTTCCAGCCAAGTGTTTGTTCAGCGACGTCAGGACTCCTGCCTAGTTGCGAGGGACAACTCGGGATTCTCCTCGAGGCTTGGCAGGGCAATTGGGACGCCTCTCCAGCTGAGGCGGAAGACCAAGGGTCCCTTTCCATGTGCCACAGGAATCCTGGGACTCCTATCAATTTTCACGAGGAGTCAGGCATCGTCTCCTTTGGAGGCACTGATCTCCGCGTACCTCTGGAGTTTTCAAAGAATGTGAGGCCTCCGGTCGTGATTAGGTGGAAACTAGTTCTTTCTCTGTGGTCTCCACAGGGGATTCAGACATCCTTTCATCTTGGGAGATGCAAGACGAGCCTGCATTCAAGTCACTGCAGGGATATCCGGCCTTACTTCGAGTCAGGGCATCGCGGTGACCATTCCACTTGAGGCCGCAAACTCAGGGTCCCTCTCCATTCCAAGAGCTGAGAGAAGCCTCCTCTTGAGGTGCTTGTGGTAAGGTGGTATTCCTCTGGAGTCGAAGCCAGGGACTAACCTCTCATCTCGAGTTGATTTTTGGTCCACGGAGCTCTTTCGTGTTGCTACAGTGACTTCAGGATCCCTCTAGACTTGAAACAGTGTTCTTGGGGTTTCTCTGGAGTGCCACCAAGGAAATCAAGGCTCCTTTCATGTGTGATGTGCAACACGGAATTGCTCTGCACGCAGTGCAGGGGAATCGGGCCTCATCTCGCGGCGAGGGGGAAGTCTCATGGTTTTTCTCGAGTTGCGGCGGGAACCTGGGGTATATTCTCGAGTTTAAGACGGGGATGGCCCTTCCACCCACGTGTTTGTTCAGCGACGTCAATCCTCATGCCTAGTTGCGAGGGACAACTCGGGATCCTCCTCGCGGCTTTGCAGGGCAATTGGGACGCCTCTCCAGCTGAGGCAGGAGACCAAGTGTCCCTTTCCACGTGCACAGGAATCCTGGGACTCCTATCAAGTTTCACAAGGAGTCAGGCATCGTCTCCTTTGGAGGCACTGATCTCCGCATACCTCTGGAATTTTCAAAGGATGTGAGGCCTCCGGTCGCGATGAGGTGGGGAACTAGGTCTTTCTCTGTGGTCTCCACAGGGGATTCAGACATGCTTTTGTCTTGGGAGATGCAAGACGAGCCTGCATTCTAGTCACTGCAGGGATATCCGGCCTTATTTCGAGTCAGGGCATCGCGGTGTCCATTCCACTTGAGGCCGCAAACTCAGCACATAGCTAGAGCTGAGAGAAGCCTCCTCTTGAGGTGCTTGTGGTAAGGTGGTATTCCTCTGGAGTCGAAGCCAGGGACTAACCTCTCATCTCGAGTTGATTTTTGGTCCATGGAGCTCTTTCGTGTTGCTACAGTGACCTCATGATCCCTCTAGACTTGAAACAGTGTTCTTGGGGTTTCTCTGGAGTGCCATCAAGGAAATCAAGGCTCCTTTCATGTGTGATGTGCAACACGGAATTGCTCTGCACACAGTGCAGGGGAATCAGGCCTCATCTCGCGGCGAGGGGAAAGTCTCATGGTTTTTCTCGAGTTGCGGCGGAAACCTGAGGTATATTCCCGAGTTAAAACGGGAATGGCCCTTCCACACACGTGTTTGTTCAGCGACATCAGGACTCCTGCCTAGTTGTGAGGGACAACTCGTGATTCTCCTCGAGGCTTGGCAGGGCAATTGGGACGCCTCTCCAGCTGAGGCGGGAGACCAAGGGTCCCTTTCCACGTGCCACAGGAATCCTGGTACGCCTATCAAGTTTCACGAGGAGTCAGGCATCGTCTCCTTTGGAGGCACTGATCTCCGCGTACCTCTGGAGTTTTCAAAGGATGTGAGGCCTCCGGTCGCGATGAGGTGGGGAACTAGGTCTTTCTCTGTGGTCTCCACAGGGGATTCAGACATCCTTTCGTCTTGGGAGATGCATGACGAGCCTGCATTCAAGTCACTGCAGGGATATCCGGCCTTATTTTGAGTCAGGGCATCGCGGTGTCTTTTCCACTTGAGGCTGCAAACTCAGGGGCCCTCTCACATACCTAGAGCTGAGAGAAGCCTCCTCTTGAGGTGCTTGTGGTAAGGTGGTATTCCTCTGGAGTCGAAGCCAGGGACTAACCTCTCATCTCTAGTTGATTTTTGGTCCACGGAGCTCTTTCGTGTTGCTACAGTGACTTCAGGATCCCTCTAGACTTGAAACAGTGTTCTTGGGGTTTCTCTGGAGTGCCACCAAGGAAATCAAGGCTCCTTTCATGTGTGATGTGCAACACGGAATTTCTCTGCACGCAGTGCAGGGGAATCGGGCCTCATCTCGCGGCGAGGGGGAAGTCTCATGGTTTTTCTCGAGTTGCGGCGGGAACCTGGGGTATATTCTCGAGTTTAAGACGGGGATGGTCCCTCCACCCACGTGTTTGTTCAGCGACGTCAGGACTCCTGCCTAGTTGCGAGGGACAACTCGGGATTCTCCTCGAGGCTTGACAGGGCAATTGGGACGCCTCTCCAGCTGAGGCGGGAGACCAAGTGTCCCTTTCCACGTGCCACAGGAATCCTGGGACTCCTATCAAGTTTCACGAGGAGTCAGGCATCGTCTCCTTTGGAGGCACTGATCTCCGCGTACCTCTGGAGTTTTCAAAGGATGTGAGGCCTCCGGTCGCGATGGGGTGGGGAACTAGGTCTTTCTCTGTGGTCTCCACAGGGGATTCAGACATCCTTTCGTTTGGGAGATGCAAGTCGAGCCTGCATTCAAGTCACTGCAGGGATATCCGGCCTTATTTCGCGTCAGGGAATCGCAGTGTCCATTCCACTTGAGGCCGCAAACTCAGGGTCCCTCTCACATACCTAGAGCTGAGAGAAGCCTCCTCTTGAGGTGCTTGTGGTAAGGTGGTATTCCTCTGGAGTCGAAGCCCGGGACTAACCTCTCATCTCGAGTTGATTTGTGGTCCACGGAGCTCTTTCGTGTTGCTACAGTGACCTCAGGATCCCTCTAGCCTTGAAACAGTATTCTTGTGGTTTCTCTGGAGTGCCATCAAGGAAATCAAGGCTCCTTTCATGTGTGATGTGCAACATGGAATTGCTCTGCACGCAGTGCAGGGGAATCGGGCCTCATCTCGTGGCGAGGGGGAAGTCTCATTGTTTTTCTCAAGTTGCGGCGGGAACCTGGGGTATATTCTCGAGTTACGACTGGAATGGCCCTTCCACACACGTGCTTCTTCAGCGACATCAGGACTCCTGCCTAGTTGCGAGGGACAACTCGGGATTCTCCTCGAGGCTTGGCAGGGCAATTGGGACGCCTCTCCAGCTGAGGCGGGAGACCAAGGGTCCCTTTCCATGTGCCACAGGAATCCTGGGACTCCTATGAAGTTTCACGAGGAGTCAGGCATCGTCTCATTTGGAGGCACTGATCTCCGCGTACCTCTGGAGTTTTCAGAGGATGTGAGGCCTCCGGTCGCGATGAGGTGAGGAACTAGGTCTTTCTCTGTGGTCTCCACAGGGGATTCAGACATCCTTTCATCTTGGGAGATGCAAGACGAGCCTGCATTCAAGTCACTGCAGGGATATCCGGCCTTATTTCACGTCAGGGCATCGCGGTGTCCATTCCACTTAAGGCCGCAAAATCAGGGTACCTCTCACATACCTAGAGCTGAGAGAAGCCTCCTCTTGAGGTGCTTGTTGTAAGGTGGTATTCCTCTGGAATCGAAGCCAGGGACTAACCTCTCATCTCGAGTTGATTTTTGGTACACGGAGCTCTTTCGTGTTGCTACAGTGACCTCAGGATCCCTCTAGCCTTGAAACAGTGTTCTTGGGGTTTCTCTGGAGTGCCATCAAGGAATTCAAGGCTCCTGTCATGTGTGATGTGCAAGACGGAATTGCTCTGCACGCAGTGCAGGGGAATCAGGCCTCATCTCGCGGCGAGGGGGAAGTCTCATGGTTTTTCTCGAGTTGCGGCGGGAACCTGGGGTATATTCTCGAGTTACGACTGGGATGGCCCTTCCACCCACGTGTTTGTTCAGCGACGTCAGGACTCCTGCTTAGTTGCGAGGGACAACTCGGGATTCTCCTCGAGGCTTGGCAGGGCAATTGGGACGCCTCTCCAGCTGAGGCGGAAGACCAAGGGTCCCTTTCCACGTGCCACAGGAATCCTGGGACTCCTATCAAGTTTCCCGAGGAGTCAGGCATCGTCTCCTTTGGAGGCACTGATCTCCGCGTACCTCTGGAGTTTTCAAAGGATGTGAGGCCTCCGGTCGCCATGAGGTGGGGAACTAGGTCTTTCTCTGTGGTCTCCACAGGGGATTCAGACATCCTTTCGTTTGGGAGATGCAAGTCGAGCCTGCATTCAAGTCACTGCAGGGATATCCGGCCTTATTTCGCGTCAGGGAATCGCAGTGTCCATTCCACTTGAGGCCGCAAACTCAGGGTCCCTCTCACATACCTAGAGCTGAGAGAAGCCTCCTCTTGAGGTGCTTGTGGTAAGGTGGTATTCCTCTGGAGTCGAGGCAGGGACTAACCTCTCATCTCGAGTTGATTTGTGGTCCACGGAGCTCTTTCGTGTTGCTACAGTGACCTCAGGATCCCTCTAGCCTTGAAACAGTGTTCTTGTGGTTTCTCTGGAGTGCCATCAAGGAAATCAATGCTCCTTTCTTGTGTGATGTGCAACACGGAATTGCTCTGCACGTAGTGCAGGGGAATCGGGCCTCATCTCGTGGCGAGGGGGAAGTCTCATGGTTTTTCTCGAGTTGCGGTGGGAACCTGGGGTATATTCTCGAGTTACGACTGGAATGGCCCTTCCACACACGTGCTTCTTCAGCGACATCAGGACTCCTGCCTAGTTGCGAGGGACATCTCGAGATTCTCCTCGAGGCTTGGCAGGGCAATTGGGACGCCTCTCCAGCTGAGGCGGGAGACCAAGGGTCCCTTTCCATGTGCCACAGGAATCCTGGGACTCCTATCAAGTTTCACGAGGAGTCAGGCATCGTCTCATTTGGAGGCACTGATCTCCGCGTACCTCTGGAGTTTTCAGAGGATGTGAGGCCTCCGGTCGCGATGAGGTGGGGAACTAGGTCTTTCTCTGTGGTCTCCACAGGGGATTCAGACATCCTTTCATATTGGGAGATGCAAGACGAGCCTGCATTCAAGTCACTGCAGGGATATCCGGCCTTATTTCACGTCAGGGCATCGCGGTGTCCATTCCACTTAAGGTCGCAAAATCAGGGTACCTCTCACATACCTAAAGCTGAGAGAAGCCTCCTCTTGAGGTGCTTGTTGTAAGGTTGTATTCCTCTGGAGTCGAAGCCAGGGACTAACCTCTCATCTCGAGTTGATTTTTGGTACACGGAGCTCTTTCGTTTTGCTACAGTGACCTTAGGATCCCTCTAGCCTTGAAACAGTGTTCTTGGGGTTTCTCTGGAGTGCCATCAAGGAAATCAAGGCTCCTTTCATGCTTGATGTGCAACACGGAATTGCTCTGCATGCAGTGCAGGGGAATCGAGCCTCATCTCGCGGCGAGGGGAAGTCTCATGGTTTTTCTCGAGTTGCGGCGGGAACCTGGGGTATATTCTCGAGTTACGACTGGGATGGCCCTTCCAGCCACGTGTTTGTTCAGCGACGTCAGGACTCCTGCCTAGTTGCGAGGGACAACTCGGGATTCTCCTCGAGGCTTGGCAGGGCAATTGGGACGCCTCTCCAGCTGAGGCGGGAGACCAAGTGTCCCTTTCCACGTTCCACAGGAATCCTGGGACTCCTAACAAGTTTCACGAGGAGTCAGGCATCGTCTCCTTTGGAGGCACTGATCTCCGCGTACCTCTGGAATTTTCAAAGGATGAGAGGCCTCAGGTCGTGATGAGGTGGGGAACTAGGTCTTTCTCTGTGGTCTCCACAGGGGATTCAGACATCCTTTCGTCTTGGGAGATGCAAGACGAGCCTGCATTCAAGTCACTGCAGGGATATCCGGCCTTATTTCGAGGCAGGGCATCGCGGTGTCCATTCCACTTGAGTCCGCAAATTCAGGGTCTCTCTCACATACCAAGAGCTGAGAGAACCCTCCTCTTGAGGTGCATGTGGTGAGGTGGCATTCCTCTGGAGTCAAAGTCACGGACTAACCTCTCATCTCGAGTTGATTTCTGGTCCACGGAGATCTTTCGTGTTGCTACAGTGACCTCAGGATCCCTCTAGCCTTGAAACAGTGTTCTTGGGGTTTCTCTGGAGTGCCATCAAGGAAATCAAGGCTCCTTTCATGTGTGATGTGCAACACGGAATTGCTCTGCACGCAGTGCAGGGGAATCGGGCCTCATCTCGCGGCGAGGGGAAAGTCTCATGGTTTTTCTCGAGTTGCGGTGGGAATCTGGGGTATATTCCAGAGTTTAAACGGGGATGGCCCTTCCACACACGTGTTTGTTCAGCGACATCAGGACTCCTGCCTAGTTGCGTGGGACAACTCGGGATTCTCCTCGAGGCTTGGCAGGGCAATTGGGACACCTCTCCAGCTGAGGCTGGAGACCAAGGGTCCCTTTCCACGTGCACAGGAATGCTGGGACTCCTATCAAGTTTCACGAGGAGTCAGGCATCGTCTCCTTGGGAGGCACTGATCTCCGAGTACCTCTGGAGTTTTCAAAAGATGTGAGGCCTCCGGTCGCCATGAGGTGGGGAACTAGATCTTTCTCTGTGGTCTACACAGGGGATTCAGACATCCTTTCGTCTTGGGAGATGCAAGACGAGCCTGCATTCAAGTCACTGCAGGGATATCCGGCCTTATTTCGAGTCAGGGCATCGCGGTGTTCATTCCACTTGAGGCCGCAAACTCAGGGTCCCTCTCACATACCTAGAGCTGAGAGAAGCCTCCTCTTGAGGTGCTTGTGGTAAGGTGGTATTCCTCTGGAGTCGAAGCCAGGGACTAACCTCTCATCTCGAGTTGATTTTTCATCCACGGAGCTCTTTCGTGTTGCTACAGTGACCTCAGGATCCCTCTAGCCTTGAAACAGTGTTCTTGGGGTTTCTCTGGAGTGCCATCAAGGAAATCAAGGCTCCTGTCATGTTTGATGTGCAACACGGAATTGCTCTGCATGCAGTGCAGGAGAATCGAGCCTCATCTCGCGGCGAGGGGGAAGTCTCATGGTTTTTCTCGAGTTGCGGCGGGACACTGGGGTATATTTTCGAGTTATGACGGGGATGGCCCTTCCAGCCACGTGTTTGTTCAGCGACGTCAGGACTCCTGCCTAGTAGCAAGGGACAACTCGGGATGCTCCTCGAGGCTTGGCAGGGCAATTGGGACGCCTCTCCAGCTGAGGCGGGAGACCAAGTGTCCCTTTCCACGTGCCACAAGAATCCGGGGACTCCTATCAAGTTTCACGAGGAGTCAGGCATCGTCTCCTTTGGAGGCACTGATCTCCGCGTACCTCTGGAGTTTTCAAAGGATGTGAGGCCTCCGGTCGCGATGAGGTGGGGAACTAGATCTTTCTCTGAGGTCTCCACAGGGGATTCAGACATCCTTTCGTCTTGGGAGATGCAAGACGAGCCTGCATTCAATTCACTGCAGGGATATCCGGCCTTATTTCGAGTCAGGGCATCGCGGTGTCCATTCCACTTGAGGCCGCAAACTCAGGGTCCCTCTCACATTCCTAGAGCTAAGAGAAGCCTCCTCTTGAGGTGCTTGTGTTAAGGTGGTATCCTCTGGAGTCGAAACCAGGGACTAACCTCTCATCTCGAGTTGATTTTTGGGCCACGGAGCTCTTTAGTGTGGCTTCAGTGACGTCACGATCCCTCTAGCCTTGAAACAGTGTTCTTGGGTTTTCTCCAGAGTGCCATCAAGGAAATCAAGGCTCCTTTCATGTGTGATGTGCAACACGGAATTGCTCTGCACGCAGTGCAGGGGAATCGGGCCTCATCTCGCGGCGAGGGGGAAGTCTCATGGTTTTTCTCGAGTTGCGGCGGGAACCTGGGGTATATTTTCGAGTTACGACTGGGATGGCCCTTCCACCCACGTGTTTGTTCAGCGACGTCAGGACTCCTGCTTAGTTGCGAGGGACAACTCGGGATTCTCCTCGAGGCTTGGCAGGGCAATTGGGACGCCTCTCCAGCTGAGGCGGGAGACCAAGGGTCCCTTTCCACGTGCCACAGGAATCCTGGGACTCCTATCAAGTTTCACGAGAAGTCAGGCATCGTCTCCTTTGGAGGCACTGATTTCCGCGTACCTCTGTAGTTTTCAAAGGATGTGAGGCCTCCGGTCACGATGAGGTGGGGAACTAGGTTTTTCTCTGTGGTCTCCACAGGGGATTCAGACATTCTTTCATCTTAGGAGATGCAAGACGAGCCTGCATTCAAGTCAATGCAGGGATATCCGGCCTTATTTCGAGTCAGGGCATCGCAGTGTCCATTCCACTTGAGTCCGCAAAATCAGGGTCCCTCTCACATACCAAGAGCTGAGAGAAGCCTCCTCTTGAGATGCTTGTGGTAAGGTGGTATTCCTCTGGAGTTGAAGCCAGGGACTAACCTCTCATCTCGAGTTGATTTTTGGTCCTCGGAGCTCTTTCATGTTGCTACAGTGACCTCAGGATCCGTCTAGCCTTGAAACAGTGTTCTTGGGGTTTCTCTGGAGTGCCATCAAGGAAATCAAGGCTCCTTTTATGCTTGATGTGCAACACGGAATTGCTCTGCATGCAGTGCAGGAGAATCGAGCCTCATCTCGCGGCGAGGGGGAAGTCTCATGGTTTTTCTCGAGTTGCGGCTTGACCCTGGGGTATATTCTCGAGCTATGACGGGGATGGCCCTTCCAGCCACGTGTTTGTTCAGCAACGTCAGGACTCCTGCCTAGTTGCGAGGGAAAACTCGGGATTCTCCTCAAGGCTTGGCAGGGCAATTGGGACGCCTCTCCAGCTGAGGCGGGAGACCAAGGGTCCATTTCCATGTGCCACAGGAATCCTGGGACTCCTATCAATTTTCACGAGGAGTCAGGCATCGTCTCCTTTGGAGGCACTGATCTCCGCGTACCTCTGGAGTTTTCAAAGGATGTGAGGCCTCCGGTCGCGATGAGGTGGAAACTAGTTCTTTCTCTGTGGTCTCCACAGGGGATTCAGACATCCTTTCGTCTTGGGAGATGCAAGACGAGCCTGCATTCAAGTCACTGCAGGGATATCCGGCCTTATTTCGAGTCAGGGCATCGCGGTGTCCATTCCACTAGAGGCCGCAAATTCAGGGTCCCTCTCACATACCTAGAGCTAAGAGAAGCCTCCTCTTGAGGTGCTTGTGTTAAGGTGGTATTCCTCTGGAGTCGAAGCCAGGGACTAACCTCTCATCTCGAGTTGATTTTTGGGCCACGGAGCTCTTTCGTGTGGCTTCAGTGACGTCACGATCCCTCTAGCCTTGAAACAGTGTTCTTGGGGTTTCTCTGGAGTGCCATCAAGGAAATCAAGGCTCCTTTCATGTGTGATGTGCAACACGGAATTGCTCTGCACGCAGTGCAGGGGAATCGAGCCTCATTTTGCTTCGAGGGGGAAGTCTCATGGTTTTTCTCAAGTTGCGGCGGGAACCTGGGGTATATTCTCGAGTTACGACGGGGATGGCCCTTCCACCCACGTGTTTGTTCAGCGACGGCAGGACTCCTGCCTAGTTGCGAGGGACAACTCGAGATTCTCCTCAAGGCGTGGCAGGGCAATTGGGACGCCTCTCCATCTGAGGCGGGAAACCAAGGGTCCCTTTCCACGTGCCACAGGAATCCTGGGACTCCTATCAAGTTTCACGAGGAGAAAGGCATCGTCTCCTTTGGAGGCACTGTTCTCCGCGTACCTCTGGAGTTTTCAAAGGATGTGAGGCCTCCGGTCGCGATGAGGTGGGGAAGTAAGTCTTTCTCTGTGGTCTCCACAGGTGATTCAGACATCCTTTCGTCTTGGGAGATGCAAGACGAGCCAGCATTCAAGTCACTCCAGGGATATCCGGCCTTATTTCGAGTCAGGGCATCGCGATGTTCATTCCACTTGAGGCCGCAAACTCTTGGTCCCTCTCACATACCTAGAGCTGAGAGAAGCCTCCTCTTGAGGTGCTTGTGGTAAGGTGGTATTCCTCTGGAGTCGAAGCCAGGGACTAACCTCTCATCTCGAGTTGATTTTTGGTCCACGGAGCTATTTCGTGTTGCTACAGTGACCTCAGGATCCCTCTAGCCTTGAAACAGTGTTCTTGGGGTTTCTCTGGAGTGCCATCAAGGAAATCAAGGCTCCTTTCATGTGTGATGTGCAACACGGAATTGCTCTGCACGCAGTGCAGGGGAATCGGGCCTCATCTCGCGGCGAGGGGGAAGTCTCATGGTTTTTCTCGAGTTGCGGCGGGAACCTGGGGTATATTCTCGAGTTACGACGGGGATGGCCCTTCCAACCACGTGTTTGTTCAGCGACGTCAGGACTCCTTCCTAGTTGCGAGGGACAACTCGGGATTCTCCTCAAGGCTTGGCAGGGCAATTGGGACGCCTCTCCCGCTGAGGAGGGAGACCAAGGGTCCCTTTCCACGTGCCAAAGGAATCCTGGGACTCCTATCTAGTTTCACGAGGAGTCAGGCATCGTCTCCTTTGGAGGCACTGACCTCCGCGTACCTTTGGAGTTTTCAAAGGATATGAGGCCTCCGGTCGTGATGAGGTGGGGAACTAGGTCTTTCTCTGTGGTCTCCACAGGGGATTCAGACATCCTTTCGTCTTGGGAGATGCAAGACGAGCCTGCATTCAAGTCACTGCAGGGATATCCGGCCTTATTTCGAGTCAGCGCATCGCGGTGTCCATTCCCCTTAGGCCCCAAACTCAGGGTCCCTCTCACATACCTAGAGCTGAGAGAAGCCTCCTCTTGAGGTGCTTGTGGTAAGGTGGTATTCCTCTGGAGTCGAAGCCAGGGACTAACCTCTCATCTCGAGTTGATTTTTGGTCCATGGAGCTCTTTCGTGTTGCTACAGTGACCTCATGATCCCTCTAGCCTTGAAACAGTGTTCTTGGGGTTTCTCTGGAGTGCCATCAAGGAAATCAAGGCTCCATTCATGTGTGATGTGCAACACGGAATTGCTCTGCACGCAGTGCAGGGGAATCGGGCCTCATCTCGCGGCGAGGGGGAAGTCTCATGGTTTTTCTCAAGTTGCGGCGGGAACCTGGGGTATATTCTCGAGTTACGACGGGGATGGCCCTTCCACCCACGTGTTTGTTCAGCGACGGCAGGACTCCTGCCTAGTTGCGAGGGACAACTCGGGATTGTCCTCGAGGCTTGGCAGGGTAATTGGGACGCCTCTCCAGCTGAGGCGGGAGACCAAGGGTCCCTTTCCACGTGCCACAGGAATCCTGGGACTCCTATCAAGTTTCACGAGGAGTCAGGCATCGTCTCCTTTGGAGGCACTGATCTCCTCGTACCTCTGGAATTTTCAAAGGATGTGAGGCCTCCGGTCGCGATGAGGTGGGGAAGTAGGTCTTTCTCTGTGGTCTCCACAGGGGATTCAGACATCCTTTCGTCTTGGGAGATGCAAGACGAGCCTGCATTCAAGTCACTGCAGGGATATCCGGCCTTATTTTGAGTCAGGGCATCGCGGTGTCCATTCCACTTGAGGCCGCAAACTCAGGGTGCCTCTCACATACCTAGAGCTGAGAGAAGCCTCCTCTTGAGGTGCTTGTGGTAAGGTGGTATTCCTCTGGAGTCGAAGCCAGGGACTAACCTCTCATCTCGTGTTGATTTTTGGTCCACGGAGCTCTTTTGTGTTGCTACAGTGACTTCAGGATCCCTCTAGCCTTGAAACAGTGTTCTTGGGTTTCTCTGGAGTGCCATCAAGGAAATCAAGGCTCCTTTCATGTGTGATGTGCAACACGGAATTGCTCTGCACGCAGTGTAGGGGAATCGGGCCTCATCTCGCGGCAAGGGGGAAGTCTCATGGTTTTTCTCCAGTTGCGGCGGGAACCTGGGGTATATTCTCGAGTTACGCCGGGGATGGCCCTTCCACCCACGTGTTTGTTCAGCGACGGCAGGACTCCTGCCTAGTTGCGAGGGACAATTCGGGATTCTCCTCGAGGCTTGGCAGGGCAATTGTGAGGCCTCTCCAGCTGAGGCGGGAGACCAAGGGTCCCTTTCCACCTGCCACAGGAATCCTGGGACTCCTATCAAGTTTCACGAGGAGTCAGGCATCGTCTCCTTTGGAGGCACTGATCTCCGCGTACCTCTGCAGTTTTCAAAGGATGTGAGGCCTCCGGTCGCGATGAGTTGGGGAACTAGGTCTTTCTCTGTGGTCTCCACAGGAGATTCAGACATCCTTTCGTCTTGGCAGATGCAAGACGAGCCTGCATTCAAGTCACTGCAGGGATATCCGGCCTTATTTCGAGCCAGGGCATCGCAGTGTCCATTCCACTTGAGGCCGCAAACTCAGGGTCCCTCTCACATACCTAGAGCTGAGAGAAGCCTCCTCTTGAGGTGCATGTAGTAAGGTGGTATTCCTCTGGAGTCGAAGCCAGGGACTAACCTCTCATCTCGAGTTGATTTTTGGTCCACGGAGCTCTTTCGTGTTGCTACAGTGACCTCAGGATCCCTCTAGCCATGAAACAGTGTTCTTGGGGTTTCTCTGGAGTGCCATCAAGGAAATCAAGGCTCCTTTCATGTGTGATGTGCAACCCGGAATTGCTCTGCACGCAGTGCAGGGGAATCAGGCCTCATCTCGCGGCGAGGGGGAAGTCTCATGGTTTATCTCGAGTTGCGGCGGGAACCTGGGGTATATTCTCGAGTTACAACGGGGATGGCCCTTCTACACACGTGTTTGTTCAGGGATGGCAGGACTCCTGCCTAGTTGCGAGGGACAACTCGGGATTCTCCTCGAGGCTTGGCAGGGCAATTGGGACGCCTCTCCAGCTGAGGCGGGAGACCAAGAGTCCCTTTCCACGTGCCACAGGAATCCTGGGACTCCTTTCAAGTTTCACGAGGAGACAGGCATCGTCTACTTTGGAGGCACTGATCTCCGCGTACCTCTGGAGTTTTCAAAGGATGTGAGGCCTCCGGTCGCGATGAGGTGGGGAACTAGGTCTTTCTCAGTGGTCTCCACAGGGGATTCAGACATCCTTTCGTCTTGAGAGATGCAAGACGAGCCTGCATTCAAGTCACTGCAGGGATATCCGGCCTTATTTCGAGTCAAGGCATCGCGGTGTCCATTCCACTTGAGTCCGCAAACTCAGGGTCGCTCTCACATACCTAGAGCTGAGAGAAGCCTCCTCTTGAGGTGCTTGTGGTAAGGTGGTATTCCTCTGGAGTCGAAGCCAGGGACTAACCCCTCATCTCGAGTTGATTTTTAGTCCACGGAGCTCTTTCGTGTTGCTACAGTGACCTCAGGATCCCTCTAGCCTTGAAACAGTGTTCTTGGGGTTTCTCTGGAGTGCCATAAAGGAAATCAAGGCTCCTTTCATGTGTGATGTACAACACGGAATTTGTCTGCACGCAGTGCAGGGGAATCGGGCCTCATCTCGCGGCGAGGGGGAAGTCTCATGGTTTTTCTCGAGTTGCGGCGGGAACCTGGGGTATATTCTCGAGTTATGACGGGGATGGCCCTTCCACCCAGGTGTTTGTTCAGCGACGTCAGGACTCCTGCCTAGTTGCGAGGGACAACTCGGGATTCTCCTCGAGGCTTGGCAGGGCAATTGGGACGCCTCTCCAGCTGAGGCGGGAGACCAAGGGTCCCTTTCCACGTGCAACAGGAATCCTGGGACTCCTATCAAGTTTCACGAGGAGTCAGGAATCGTCTCCTTTGGAGGGAGTGATCTCCGCGTACCTCTGGAGTTTTGAAAGGATGTGAGGCCTCCGGTGGTGATGAGGTGGGGAACTAGGTCTTTCTCTGTGGTCTCCACAGGGGATTCAGACATCCTTTCGTCTTGGGAGATGCAAGACGAGCCTGCATTCAAGTCACTGCAGGGATATCCGGCCTTATTTCGAGTCAGGGCATCGCGGTGTCCATTCCACTTGAGGCCGCAAACTCAGGGTCCCTCTCACATACCTAAAGCTGCGAGAAGCCTCCTCTTGAGGTGCTTGTGGTAAGGTGGTATTCCTCTGGAGTCGAAGCCAGGGACTAACCTCTCATCTTGAGTTGATTTTTGGTCCCCGGAGCTCTTTCATGTTGCTACAGTGACCTCTGGATGCCTCTAGCCTTGAAACAGTGTTCTTGGGGTTTCTCTGGAGTGCCATCAAGGAAATCAAGGCTACTTTCATGTGTGATGTGCAACACGGAATTGCTCTGCACGCAGTGCAGGGGAATCGGGCCTCATCTCGCGGCGAGGGGGAAGTCTCATGGTTTTTCTCGAGTTGCGTCGGGAACCTGGGGTATATTCTCGAGTTACAACGGGGATGGCCCTTCTACACACGTGTTTGTTCAGGGATGGCAGGACTCCTGCCTAGTTGCGAGGGACAACTCGGGATTTTCCTCGAGGCTTGGCAGGGCAATTGGGACGCCTCTCCAGCTGAGGCGGGAGACCAAGGGTCCCTTTCCACGTGCCACAGGAATCCTGGGATTCCTATCAAGTTTCATGAGGAGTCAGGCATCGTCTCCTTTGGAGGCACTGATCTCCGCATACCTCTGGAGTTTAGAAAGGATGTGAGGCCTCCGGTCGTGAAGAGGTGGGGAACTAGGTCTTTCTCTGTGGTCTCCACAGGGGATTCAGACATCCTTTCGTCTTGGGAGATGCAAGACGAGCCTGCATTCAATTCACTGCAGGGATATCCTGCCTTATTTCGCGTCAGGGCATCGCAGTGTCCATTCCACTTGAATCCGCAAAATCAGGGTCCCTCTCACATACCTAGAGCTGAGAGAAGCCTCCTCTTGAGGTGCTTGTGGTAAGGTGGTATTCCTCTGGACTCGACGCCAGGGACAAACCTCTCATCTCGAGTTGATTTTTGGTTCACGGACCTCTTTCGTGTTGCTACAGTGACCTCAGGATCCCTCTAGCCTTGAAACAGTGTTCTTGGGGTTTCTCTGGAGTGCCATCAAGGAAATCAAGGCTCCTTTCTTGTTAGATGTGCAATAAGGAATTGCACTGCATGCAGTGCAGGAGAATCGGGCCTCATCTCGCGGCGAGGGGGAAGTCTCATGGTTTTTCTCGAGTTGCGGCGGGACCGCGGGGTATATTCTCAAGTTACGACGGGAATCGCCCTTTCACACACGTGTTTGTTCAGCGACGTCAGGTCTCCTGCCTAGTTTCGAGGGACAACTCGGGATTCTCCTCGAGGCTTGGCAGGGCAATTGGGACGCCTCTCCAGGTGAGGCGGGAGACCAAGGGTCCCTTTCCACGTGCCACAGGAATCCTGGGACTCCTATCAAGTTTAACGACGAGTCAGGCATCGTCTCCTTTGGAGGCACTGATCTCCGCGTACCTCTGAAGTTTTCAAAGGATGTGAGGCCTCCGGTCGTGATGAGGTGGTGAACTAGATCTTTCTCTGTGGTCTCCACAGGGGATTCAGACATCCTTTAGTCTTGGGAGTGGAAGACGAGCCTGCATTCAAGTCACTGCAGGGATATCCGGCCTTATTTCGAGTCAGGGCATCACGGTGTCCATTCCACTTGAGGCCGCAAACTCAGGGTCCCTCTCGCATACCTAGAGCTGAGAGAAGCCTCCTCTTGAGGTGCTTGTGGTAAGGTGGTATTCCTCTGGAGTCGAAGCCAGGGACTAACCTCTCATCTCGAGTTGATTTTTGGTCCACGGAGTTCTTTCGTGTTGCTACAGTGACCTCAGTTTCCCTCTAACATTGAAACAGTGTTCTTGGGGTTTCTCTGGAGTGCCATCAAGGAAATCCAGGCTCCTTTCATGTGTGATGTGCAACACGGAATTGCTCTGCACGCAGTGCAGGGGAATCGGGCCTCATCTCGTGGCGAAGGGGAAGTGTCATGGTTTTTCTCGAGTTGCGGCGGGAACCTGGGGTATATTCTCGTGTTACGACGGGGATGGCCCTTCCTCCCACGTGTTTGTTCAGCGACGTCAGGACTCCTGCCTAGTTGTGAGGGACAACTCGGGATTCTCCTCGAGGCTTGGCAGGGCAATTGGGACGCCTCTCCAGCTGAGGCGGGAGACCAAGGGTCCCTTTCAACGTGCCACAGGAATCCTGGGATTCCTATCAAGTTTCACGAGGAGTCAGGCATCGTCTCCTTTGGAGGCAGTGATCTCCGCGTACCTCTGGAGTTTTCAAAGGATGTGAGGCCTCCGGTCGCGATGAGGTGGGGAACTAGGTCTTTCTCTGTGGTCTCCACAGGGGATTCAGATAACCTTTCATCTTGGGAGATGCAAGACGAGCCTGCATTCAAGTCACTGCAGGGATATCCGGCCTTATTTCGAGTCAGGGCATCGCGGTGTCCATTCCACTTGAGGCCGCAAACTCAGGGTCCCTCTCACATACCTAGAGCTGAGAGAAGCCTCCTCTTGAGGTGCTTGTGGTAAGGTGGTATTCCTCTGGAGTCGAAGCCAGGGACTAACCTCTCATCTCGAGTTGATTTTTGGTCCACGGAGCTCTTTCGTGTTGCTACAGTGACCTCAGGATCCCTCTAGCCTTGAAACAGTGTTCTTGGGTTTTCTCTGGAGTGTCATCAAGGAAATCAAGGCTCCTTTCAGGTGTGATGTGCAACACGGAGTTGCTCTGCACGCAGTGCAGGGGAATCAGGCCTCCTCTCTCGCGAGGGGGAAGTCTGATGGTTTTTCTCGAGTTGCGGCAGGAACCTGGGGTATATTCTCGAGTTACGACGGGGATGGCCCTTCCACACACGTGTTTGTTCAGCGACGTCAGGACTGCTGCCTAGTAGTGAGGGACAACTCGGGATTCTCCTCGAGGCTTGGCCGGGCAATTGGGACGCCTCTCAAGCTGAGGCGGGAGACCAAGGATCCCTTTCCATGTGCCACAGGAATCCTGGGACTCCTATCAAGTTTCACGAGGAGTCAGGCATCGTCTCCTTTGGAGGCACTGATCTCCGCGTACCTCTGGAGTTGTCAAAGGATATGAGGCCTCCGTTCGCGATGAGGTGGGGAACTAGGTCTTTCTCTGTGGTCTACACAGGTGATTCAGACATGCTTTCGTCTTGGAGATGCAAGACGAGCCTGCATTCAAGTCACTGAAGGGATATCCGGCCTTATTTCGAGTCAGGGCATCGTGGTGTCCATTCCACTTGAGGCCGCAAACTCAGAGTCCCTCTCACATAGCTAGAGCTGAGAGAAGCCTCCTCTTGAGGTGCTTGTGGTAAGGTGATGTTCCTCTGGAGTCAAAGCCAGGTACTAACCTCTCATCTCGAGTTGATTTGTGGTCCACGGAGCTCTTTCGTGTTGCTACAGTGACCTCAGGATCCCTCTAGCCTTGAAACAGTGTTCTTGGGGTTTCTCTGGAGTGCCACCAAGGAAATCAAGTCTCCTTTCATGTGTGATGTGCAACACGGAATTGCCCTGCACGCAGTGCAGGGTAATCGGTCCTCATCTCGGGGAGAGGGGGAAGTCTCATGGTTTTTCTCGAGTTGCGGCGGGAACCTGGGGTATATTCTCGAGTTACGACGGGGATGGCCCTTCCACCCACGTGTTTGATCAGCGACGTCAGGACTCCTGCCTAGTTGCGAGGGACAACTCGGGATTCTCCTCGAGGCTTGGCAGGGCAATTGGGACGCCTCTCCAGCTGAGGCGGGAGACCAAGGGTCCCTTTCCACGTGCACAGGAATCCTGGGACTCCTATCAAGTTTCACGAAGAGTCAGGAATCGTCTCCTTTGAAGGCACTGATCTCCGCGTACCTCTGGAGTTTTCAAAGGATGTGAAGCCTCAGGTCGCGATGAAGTGGGGAACTAGTTCTTTCTCTGTGGTCTCCACAGGGGATTCAGACATGCTTTCGTCTTGGGAGATGCAAGACGAGCCTGCATTCAAGTCACTGCAGGGATATCCGGCCTTATTTCATGTCAGTGCATCGCGGTGTCCATTCCACTTGAGGCTGCAAACTCAGGGTCCGTCTCACGTACCTAGAGCTGAGAGAAGCCTCCTCTTGAGGTGTTTGAATAAGGTGGTATTCCTCTGGAGTCGAAGTTAGGGACTAACCTCTCATCTCGAGTTGATTTATGGTCCACGGAGCTCTTTCGTGTTGCTACAGTGACCTCAGGATCCCTCTAGCCTTGAAACAGTGTTCTTGGGGTTTCTCTGGAGTGCCATCAAGGAAATCAAGGCTCCTTTCATGTGTGATGTGCAACACGGAATTGCTCTGCACGCAGTGCAGGGAAATCGGGCCTCATCTCGCGGCGAGGGGGAAGTATCATGGTTTTTCTCGAGTTGCGGCGGGAACCTGGGGTATATTCTCGAGTTACGACGGGGATGGCCCTTCCACACACGTGTTTGTTCACCGACGTCAGGACTCCTGCCTAGTTGCGAGTGACAACTCGGGATTCTCCTCGAGGCTTGGCAGGGCAATTGGGACGCCTCTCCAGCTGAGGCGGGAGACCAAGGGTCCCTTTCCACGTGCCACAGGAATCCTGGGACTCCTATCAAGTTTCACGAGGAGTCAGGCATCGTCTCCTTTGGAGGCACTGATCTCCGCGTACCTCTGGAGTTTTCAAAGGATGTGAGGCCTCCGGTCGCGATGAGGTGGGGAACTAGGTCTTTCTCTGTGGTCTCCACAGGGGATTCAGACATCCTTTCGTCTTGGGAGATGCAAGACGAGCCTGCATTCAAGTCACTGCAGGGATATCCGGCCTTATTTTGAGTCAGGGCATCGCGGTGTCCATTCCACTTGAGGCCGAAAACTCAGGGTCCCTCTCACATAGCTAGAGCTGAGAGAAGCCTCCTCTTGAGGTGCTTGTGGTAAGGTGGTATTCCTCTGGAGTCAAAGCCAGGGACTAACCTCTCATCTCGAGTTGATTCTTGGTTCACGGAGCTCTTTCGTGTTGCTACATTGACCTCAGGTTCCCTTTAGCCTTGAAACAGTGTTCTTGGGGTTTCTCTGGAGTGCCATCAAGGAAATCAAGGCTCCTTTCATGTGTGATGTGCAACACAGAATTGCTCTGCACGCAGTGCAGGGGAATCGGGCCTCATCTCGCGGCGAGGGGGAAGTCTCATGGTTTTTCTCGAGTTGCGGCGGGAACCTGGGGTATATTCTCGAGTTACGACGGGGATGGCCCTTCCACACACGTGTTTGTTCAGCGACGTCAGGACTCCTGCCTAGTTGCGAGGGACAACTCGGGGGTCTCCTCGAGGCTTGGCAGGGCAATTGGGACACCTCTCCAGCTGAGGCGGGAGACCAAGGGTCCCTTTCCACGTGCCACAGGAATCCTGGGACTCCTATCAAGTTTAACGAGGAGTCAGGCATCGTCTCCTTTGGAGGCACTGATCTCCGCGTTCCTCTGGGGTTTTCAAAGGATGTGAGGACTCCGGTCGCGATGAGATGGGGAACTAGGTCTTTCTCTGTGGTTTCCACAGGGGATTCAGACATTCTGTCGTTTTGGGAGATGCAAGACGAGCCTGCATTCAAGTCACTGCAGGGATATCCGGCCTTATTTCGAGTCAGGGCATCGCGGTGTCCATTCCACTTGAGGCCGCAAACTCAGGGTCCCTCTCACATACCTAGAGCTGAGAGAAGCCTCCCCTTGAGGTGCTTGTGGTAAGGTGGTAATCCTCTGGAGTCGAAGCCAGGGACTAACCTCTCATCTCGAGTTGATTCTTGGTCCACGGAGCTCTTTCTTGTGGCTACAGTGACCTCAGGATCCCTCTAGCCTTGAAACAGTGTTCTTGGGGTTTCTCTGGAGTGCCATCAAGGAAATCAAGGCTCCTTTCATGTGTGATGTGCAACACGAAATTTCTCTGCACCCAGTGCAGGGGAATCGGGCCTCATTTTGCGGCGAGGGGGAAGTTTCATGGTTATTCTCGAGTTGCGGCGGGAACCTGGGGTATATTCTCGAGTTACGACGTGGATGGCCCTTCCACACACGTGTTTGTTCAGCGACGTCAGGACTCCTGCCTAGTTGCGAGGGACAACTCGGGATTCTCCTCGAGGCTTGGCAGGGCAATTGGGACGCCTCTCCAGCTGAGGCGTGAGACCAAGGGTCCCTTTCCACGTGCCACAGGAATCCTGGGACTCCTATCAAGTTTCACGAGGAGTCAGGCATCGTCTCGTTTGAAGGCACTGATCTCCGCGTACCTCTGGAGTTTTCAAAGGATGTGAGGCCTCCGGTCGCGAGGAAGTGGGGAACTAGGTCTTTCTCTGTGGTCTCCACAGGGGATTCAGACATCCTTTCATCTTGGGAGATGCAAGACGAGCCTGCATTCAAGTCACTGCAGGGATATCCGGCCTTATTTTGAGTCAGGGCATCGCGGTGTCCATTCCACTTGAGGCCGCAAACTCAGGGTCCCTCTCACATACCTAGAGCTGAGAGAAGCCTCCTCTTGAGGTGCTTGTGGTAAGGTGGTATTCCTCTGGAGTCGAAGCCAGGGACTAACCTCTCATCTCGAGTTGATTTTTGGTACACGGAGGTCTTTCGTGTTGCTACAGTGACCTCAGGATCCCTCCAGCCTTGAAACAGTGTTCTTGGGGTTTCTCTGGAGTGCCATCTAGGAAATCAAGGCTCTTTTCATGTGTGATGTGCAACACGGAATTGCTCTGCACGCAGTGCTGGGGAATCGGGCCTCATCTCGCGGCGAGGGGGAAGTCTCATGGTTTTTCTCGAGTTGCGGCGGGAACCTGGGGTATATTCTCGAGTTACGACTGCGATGGCCCTTCCACCCAGGTGTTTGTTCAGCGACGTCAGGACTCCTGCCTAGTTGCGAGGGACAACTCGGGATTCTCCTCGAGGCTTGGCAGGGCAATTGGGACGCCTCTCCAGCTGAGGCGGGAGACCAAGGGTCCCTTTCCACGTGCCACAGGAATCCTGGGACTCCTATAAAGTTTCACGAGGAGTCAGGCATCGTCTCCTTTGGAGGCACTGATCTCCGCGTACCTCTGGAGTTTTCAAAGGATGTGAGGCCTCCGGTCGCGATGAGGTGGGGAACTAGGTCTTTCTCTGTGGTCTCCACAGGGGATTCAGACATCCTTTCGTCTTGGGAGATGCAAGACGAGCCTGCATTCAAGTCACTGCAGGGATATCCGGCCTTATTTCAAGTCAGGGCATCGCGGTGTCCATTCCACTTGAGGCAGCAAAATCAGGGTCCCTCTCACATACCTAGAGCTGAGAGAAGCCTCCTCTTGAGATGCTTGTGGTAAGGTGGTATTCCTCTGGAGTCGAAGCCAGGGACTAACCTCTCATCTCGAGTTGATTTTTGGGCCACGGAGCACTTTCGTGTTGCTACAGTGACTTCAGGATCCCTCTAGACTTGAAACAGTGTTCTTGGGGTTTCTCTGGAGTGCCAACAAGGAAATCAAGGCTCCTTTCATGTGTGATGTGCAACACGGAATTGCTCTGCACGCAGTGCAGGGGATTCGGGCCTCATCTCGCGGCGAGGGGGAAGTCTCATGGTTTTTCTCGAGTTGCGGCGGGAACCTGGGGTATATTCTCGAGTTACGACTGGGATGGCCCTTCCACACACGTGTTTCTTCAGCGACGTCAGAACTCCTGCCTAGTTGCGAGGGACAACTCGGGATTCTCCTCGAGGCTTGGCAGGGCAATTCGGACGCCTCTCCAGCTGAGGCGGGAGACCAAGGGTCCCTTTCCATGTGCCACAGGAATCCTGGGACTCCTATCAAGTTTCACGAGGAGTCAGGCATCGTCTCCTTTGGAGGCACTGATCTCCGCGTACCTCTGGAGTTTTCAAAGGATGTGAGGCCTCCGGTCGCGATGAGGTGGGGAACTAGGTCTTTCTCTGTGGTCTCCTCAGGTGATTCAGACATCCTTTCATCTTGGGAGATGCAAGACGAGCCTGCATTCAAGTCACTGCAGGGATATCCGGCCTTATTTCGAGTCAGGGCATCGCGGTGTCCATTGCACTTGAGGCCGCAAACTCAGGGTCCCTCTCACATACCTAGAGCTGAGAGAAGCCTCCTCTTGAGGTGCTTGTGGTAAGGTGGTATTCCTCTGGAGTCGAAGCCAGGGACTAACCTTTCATCTCGAGTTGATTTTTGGTCCACGGAGCTCTTTCGTGTTGCTACAGTGACCTCAGGATCCCTCTAGCCTTGAAACAGTGTTCTTGGGGTTTCTCTGGAGTGCCATCAAGGAAATCAAGGCTCCTTTCATGTGTGATGTGCAACACGGAATTGCTCTGCACGCAGTGCAGGGGAATCGGGCCTCATGTCGCCGGGAGGGGGAAGTCTCATGGTTTTTCTCGAGTTTCGGCGGGAACCTGGGGTATATTCTCGAGTTACGACGGGGATGGCCCTTCCACCCACGTGTTTGTTCAGCGACGTCAGGACTCATGCCTAGTTGCGAGGGACAACTCGGGATTCTCCTCGAGGCGTGGCAGGGCAATTGGGATGCCTCTCCAGCTGAGGCGGGAGACCAAGGGTCCCTTTCCATGTGCCACAGGAATCCTGGGACTCCTATCAAGTTTCACGAGGAGTCAGGCATCGTCTCCTTTGGAGGCACTGATCTCCGCGTGCCTCTGGAGTTTTCATAGGATGTGAGGCCTCCGATCGCCATGAGGTGGGGAACTAGGTCATTCTCTGTGGTCTCCACAGGGGATTCAGACATCCTTTCGTCTTGGGAGATGCAAGACGAGCCTGCATTCAAGTCACTGCAGGGATATCCGACCTTACTTCGAGTCAGGGCATCTCGGTGACCATTCCACTTGAGGCCGCAAACTCAGGGTCCCTCTCCATACCAAGAGCTGAGAGAAGCCTCCTCTTGAGGTGCTTGTGGTAAGGTGGTATTCCTCTGGAGTCGAAGCCAGGGACTAACCTCTCATCTCGAGTTGATTTTTGGTCCACGGAGCTCTTTCGTGTTGATACATTGACTTCAGGATCCCTCTAGACTTGAAACAGTGTTCTTGGGGTTTCTCTGGAGTGCCACCAAGGAAATCAAGGCTCCTTTCATGTGTGATGTGCAACACGGAATTTCTCTGCACGCAGTGCAGGGGAATCGGGCCTCATCTCGCGGCGAGGGGGAAGTCTCATGGTTTTTCTCGAGTTGCGGCGGGAACCTGGGGTATATTCTCGAGTTTAAGACGGGGATGGTCCCTCCACACACGTGTTTGTTCAGCGACGTCAGGACTCCTGCCTAGTTGCGAGGGACAACTCGGGATTCTCCTCGAGGCTTGGCAGGGCAATTGGGACGCCTCTCCAGCTGAGGCGGGAGACCAAGTGTCCCTTTCCACGTGCCACAGGAATCCTGGGACTCCTATCAAGTTTCACGAGGAGTCAGGCATCGTCTCCTTTGGAGGCACTGATCTCCGCGTACCTCTGGAGTTTTCAGAGGATGTGAGGCCTCCGGTCGCGATGAGGTGGGGAACTAGGTCTTTCTCTGTGGTCTCCACAGGGGATTCAGACATCCTTTCGTCTTGGGAGATGCAAGTCGAGCCTGCATTCAAGTCACTGCAGGGATATCCGGCCTTATTTCGCGTCAGGGAATCGCAGTGTCCATTCCACTTGAGGCCGCAAACTCAGGGTCCCTCTCACATACCTAGAGCTGAGAGAAGCCTCCTCTTGAGGTGCTTGTGGTAAGGTGGTATTCCTCTGGAGTCGAAGCCAGGGACTAACCTCTCATTTCGAGTTGATTCTTGGTCCACGTTGCTCTTTCGTGTAGCTACAGTGACCTCAGGATCCCTCTAGCCTGAAAGAGTGTTCTTGGGGTTTCTCTGGAGTGCCATCAAGGAAATCAAGGCTCCTTTCATGTGTGATGTGCAACACGGAATTGCTCTGCATGCAGTGCAGGGGAATCGGGCCTCATCTCGCGGCGAGGGGGAAGTCTCATGGTTTTTCTCGAGTTGCGGCGGGACCCTGGGGTATATTCTCAAGTTATGACGGGGATGGCCCTTCCAGCCACGTGTTTGTTCAGCGACGTCAGGACTCCTGCCTAGTTGCGAGGGACAACTCGGGATTCTCCTCGAGGCTTGGCAGGGCAATTGGGACGCCTCTCCAGCTGAGGCGGGATACCAAGGGTCCCTTTCCACGTGCCACAGGAATCCTGGGACTCCTATCAAGTTTCACGAGGAGTCAGGCATCGTCTCCTTTGGAGGCACTGATCTCCGCGTACCTCTGGAGTTTTCAAAGGATGTGAGGCCTCCGGTCGCGATGAGGTGGGGAACTAGGTCTTTCTCTGTGGTCTCCACAGGGGATTCAGACATCCTTTCGTCTTGGGAGATGCAAGACGAGCCTGCATTCAAGTCACTGCAGGGATATCCGGCCTTATTTCGAGTCAGGGCATTGCGGTGTCCATTTTACTTGAGGCCGCAAACTCAGGGTCCCTCTCACATACCTAGAGCTGAGAGAAGCCTCCTCTTGAGGTGCTTGTGGTAAGGTGGTATTCCTCTGGAGTCGAAGCCAGGGACTAACCTCTCATCTCGAGTTGATTTTTGGTCCACGGAGCTCTTTCGTGTTGCTACAGTGACCTCATGATCCCTCTAGCCTTGAAACAGTGTTCTTGGGGTTTCTCTGGAGTGCCATCAAGGAAATCAAGGCTCCTTTCATGTGTGATGTGCAACACGGAATTGCTCTGCACGCAGTGCAGGGGAATCAGGCCTCATTTCGTGGCGAGGGGGAAGTCTCATGGTTTTTCTCGAGTTGCGGCGGGAACCTGGGGTATATTCTCGAGTAAAACGGGGATGGCCCTTCCACACACGTGTTTGTTCAGCGACATCAGGACTCCTGCCTAGTTGCGAGGGACAACTCGGGATTCTCCTCGAGGCTTGGCAGGGCAATTGGGACGCCTCTCCAGCTGAGCCGGGAGACCAAGGGTCCCTTTCCACGTGCCACAGGAATCCTGGTACGCCTATCAAGTTTCACGAGGAGTCAGGCATCGTCTCCTTTGGAGGCACTGATCTCCACGTACCTCTGGAGTTTTCAAAAGATGTGAGGCCTCCGGTCGCGATGAGGTGGGGAACTAGGTCTTTCTCTGTGGTCTCCTCAGGTGATTCAGACATCCTTTCGTCTTGGGAGATGCATGACGAGCCTGCATTCAAGTCACTGCAGGGATATCCGGCCTTATTTTGAGTCAGGGCATCGCGGTGTCTTATCCACTTGACGCTGCAAACTCAGTGGCCCTCTCACATACCTAGAGCTGAGAGAAGCCTCCTCTTGAGGTGCTTGTGGTATTGTGGTATTCCTCTGGAGTCGAAGCCAGAGACTAACCTCTCATCTCGAGTTGATTTTTGGTCCACGGAGCTCTTTCGTGTTGCTACAGTGACCTCAGGATCCCTCTAGCCTTGAAACAGTGTTCTTGGGGTTTCTCTGGAGTGCCATCAAGGAAATCAAGGCTCCTTTCATGTTTGATGTGCAACACGGAATTGCTCTGCATGCAGTGCAGGAGAATCGAGCCTCATCTCGCGGCGAGGGGGAAGTCTCATGGTTTTTCTCGAGTTGCGGCGGGACCCTGGGGTATATTTTCGAGTTATGACGGGGATGGCACTTCCAGCCACGTGTTTGTTCAGCGACGTCAGGACTCCTGCCTAGTAGCAAGGGACAACTCGGGATGCTCCTCGAGGCTTGGCAGGGTAATTGGGACGCCTCTCCAGCTGAGGCGGGAGACCAAGGGTCCCTTTCCACGTGCCACAGGTATCCGGGGACTCCTATCAAGTTTCACGAGGAGTCAGGCATCGTCTCCTTTGGAGGCACTGATCTCCGCGTACCTCTGGAGTTTTCAAAGGATGTGAGGCCTCCGTTCGCGATGAGGTGGGGAACTAGATCTTTCTCTGAGGTCTACACAGGGGATTCAGACATCCTTTCGTCTTGGGAGATGCAAGACGAGCCTGCATTCAAGTCACTGCAGGGATATCCGGCCTTATTTCGAGTCAGGGCATCGCGGTGTCCATTCCACTTGAGGCCGCAAACTCAGGGTCCCTCTCACATACCTAGAGCTAAGAGAAGCCTCCTCTTGAGGTGCTTGTGTTAAGGTAGTATCCTCTGGAGTCGAAGCCAGGGACTAACCTCTCATCTCGAGTTGATTTTTGGGCCACGGAGCTCTTTAGTGTGGCTTCAGTGACGTCACGATCCCTCTAGCCTTGAAACAGTGTTCTTGGGGTTTCTCCAGAGTGCCATCAAGGAAATCAAGGCTCCTTTCATGTGTGATGTGCAACACGGAATTGCTCTGCACGCAGTGCAGGGGAATCGGGCCTCATCTCGCGGCGAGGGGGAAGTCTCATGGTTTTTCTCGAGTTGCGGTGGGAACCTGGGGTATATTCTCGAGTTACGACTGGGATGGCCCTTCCACCCACGTGTTTGTTCAGCGACGTCAGGACTCCTGCTTAGTTGCGAGGGACAACTCGGGATTCTCCTCGAGGCTTGGCAGGGCAATTGGGACGCCTCTCCAGCTGAGGCGGGAGACCAAGGGTCCCTTTCCACGTGCCACAGGAATCCTGGGACTCCTATCAAGTTTCACGAGGAGTCAGGCATCGTCTCCTTTGGAGGCACTGATTTCCGCGTACCTCTGGAGTTTTCAAAGGATGTGAGGCCTCCGGTCACGATGAGGTGGGGAACTAGGTCTTTCTCTGTGGTCTCCACAGGGGATTCAGACATTCTTTCATCTTAGGAGATGCAAGACGAGCCTGCATTCAAGTCAATGCAGGGATATCCGGCCTTATTTCGCGTCAGGGCATCGCAGTGTCCATTCCACTTGAGTCCGCAAAATCAGGGTCCCTCTCACATACCTAGAGCTGAGAGAAGCCTCCTCTTGAGGTGCTTGTGGTAAGGTGGTATTCCTCTGGAGTTGAAGCCAGGGACTAACCTCTCATCTCGAGTTGATTTTTGGTCCACGGAGCTCTTTCGTGTTGCTACAGTGACCTCAGGATCCCGCTAGCCTTGAAACAGTGTTCTTGGGGTTTCTCTGGAGTGCCATCAAGGAAATTAAGGCTCCTTTCATGCTTGATGTGCAACACGGAATTGCTCTGCATGCAGTGCAGGAGAATCGAGCCTCATCTCGCGGCGAGGGGGAAGTCTCATGGTTTTTCTCGAGTTGCGGCGGGACCCTGGGGTATATTCTCGAGTTACGACTGGGATGGCCCTTCCACCCACGTGTTTGTTCAGCCACGTCAGGACTCCTGCCTAGTTGCGAGGGACAATTCGGGATTCTCCTCGAGGCTTGGCAGGGCAATTGGGACGCCTCTCCAGCTGAGGCGGGAGACCAAGTGTCCCTTTCCACGTGCCACAGGAATCCTGGGACTCCTATCAAGTTTCACGAGGAGTCAGGCATCGTCTCCTTTGGAGGTACTGATCTTCGCGTTCCTCTGGAGTTTTCGAAGGATGTGAGGCCTCCGGTCGCGATGAGGTGGGGAACTAGATCTTTCTCTGTGGTCTCCACAGGGGATTCAGACTTTCTTTCGTCTTGGGAGATGCAAGACGAGCCTACATTCAAGTCACTGCAGGGATATCCGGCCTTATTTCGAGTCAGGGCATCGCGGTGTTCATTCCACTTGAGGCCGCAAACTCAGGGTCCCTCTCACATACCTAGAGCTGAGAGAAGCCTCCTCTTGAGGTGCTTGTGGTAAGGTGGTATTCCTCTGGAGTCGAAGCCAGGGACTAACCTCTCATCTCGAGTTGATTTTTGGTCCACGGAGCTCTTTCGTGTTGCTACAGTGACCTCAGGATCCCTCTAGCCTTGAAACAGTGTTCTTGGAGATTCTCTGGTGTGCCATCAAGGAAATCAAGGCTCCTTTCATGTGTGATGTGCAACAAGGAATTGCTCTGCACGCAGTGCAGGGGAATCGGGCCTCATTTCGCGGCGAGGGGGAAGTCTCATGGTTTTTTTCGAGTTGCGGCGGGAACCTGGGGTATATTCTCGAGTTACGACGGGGATGGCCCTTCCAACCACGTGTTTGTTTAGCGACGTCAGGACTCCTTCCTAGTTGCGAGGGACAACTCGGGATTCTCCTCAAGGCTTGGCAGGGCAATTGGGACGCCTCTCCAGCTGAGGCGGGAGAACATGTGTCCCTTTCCACGTGCACAGGAATCCTGGGACTCCTATCAAGTTTCACGAGGAGTCAGGCATCGTCTCCTTTGGAGGCACTGATCTCCGCGTACCTCTGGAGTTTTCAAAGGATGTGAGGCCTCCGGTCGCGATGAGGTGGGGAACTAGGTCTTTCTCTGTGGTCTCCACAGGGGATTCAGACATCCTTTCGTCTTGGGAGATGCAAGATGAGCCTGCATTCAAGTCACTGCAGGGATATCCAGCCTTATTTCGAGGCAGGGCATCGCGGTGTCCATTCCACTTGAGGCCGCAAACTCAGGGTCCCTCTCACATACCTAGAGCTGAGAGAAGCCTCCTCTTGAGGTGCTTGTGGTAAGGTGGTATTCCTCTTTAGTCGAAGCCAGGGACTATCCTCTCATCTCGAGTTGATTTTTGGTCCACGGAGCTCTTTCGTGTTGCTACAGTGACCTCAGGATCCATCTAGCCTTGGAACAGTGTTCTTGGGGTTTCTCTGGAGTGCCATCAAGGAAATCAAGGCTCCTTTCATGTGTGATGTGCAACACGGAATTGCTCTGCGCGTAGTGCAGGGGAATCGGGCCTCATATCGCGGCGATGGGGAAGTCTCATGGTTTTTCTCGAGTTGCGGCGGGAACCTGGGGTATATTCTCGAGTTACGACGGGGATGGCCCTTCCAACCACGTGTTTGTTCAGCAACGTCAGGACTCCTTCCTAGTTGCGAGGGACAACTCGGGATTGTCCTCGAGGCTTGGCAGGGCAATTTGGACGCCTCTCTAGCTGAGGCGGGAGACCAAGGGTCCCTTTCCACGTGCACAGGTATCCTGGGACTCCTATCAAGTTTCAGAAGGAGTCAGGCATCGTCTCCTTTGGAGGCACTGACCTCCGCGTACCTCTGGAGTTTTCAAAGGATGTGAGGCCTCCGGTCGCGATGAGGTGGGGAACTAGGTCTTTTCTGTGGTCTCCACAGGGGATTCAGACATCCTTTCGTCTTGGGAGATGCAAGACGAGCCTGCATTCAAGTCACTGCAGGGATATCCGGCCTTATTTCGAGTCAGGGCATCGCGGTGTCCATTCCACTTGAGGCCCCAAACTCAGGGTCCCTCTCACATACCTAGAGCTGAGAGAAGCCTCCTCTTGAGGTGCTTGTGGTAAGGTGGTATTCCTCTGGAGTCGAAGCCAGGGACTAACCTCTCATCTCGAGTTGATTTTTGGTCCATGTAGCTCTTTCGTGTTGCTACAGTGACCTCATGATCCCTCTAGCCTTGAAACAGTGTTCTTGGGGTTTCTCTGGAGTGCCATCAAGGAAATCAAGGCTCCTTTCATGTGTGATGTGCAACACGGAATTGCTCTGCACGCAGTGCAGGGGAATCGGGCCTCATCTCGCGGCGAGGGGGAAGTCTCATGGTTTTTCTCGAGTTGCGGCGGAACCTGGGGGATATTCTCGAGTTACGACGGGGATGGCCCTTCCACCCACGTGTTTGTGCAGCGACGGCAGGACTCCTGCCTAGTTGCGAGGGACAACTTGGGATTCTACTCGAGGCTTGGCAGGGCAATTGGGACGCCTCTCCAGCTGAGGCGGAAGACCAAGGGTCCCTTTCCACGTGCCACAGGAATCCTGGGACTCCTATCAAGTTTCACGAGGAGTCAGGCATCGTCTCCTTTGGAGGCACTGATCTCCGCGTACCTCTGGAATTTTCAAAGGATGTGAGGCCTCCGGTCGCGATGAGGTGGGGAACTAGGTCTTTCTCTGTGGTCTCCACAGGGGATTCAGACATCCTTTCGTCTTGGGAGATGCAAGACGAGCCTGCATTCAAGTCACTGCAGGGATATCCAGCCTTATTTCGAGGCAGGGCATCGCGGTGTCCATTCCACTTGAGGCCGCAAACTCAGTGTCTCTCTCACATACCTAGAGCTGAGAGAATCCTCCTCTTGAGGTGCATGTGGTGTGGTGGCATTCCTCTGGAGTCGAAGCCACGGACTAACCTCTCATCTCGAGTTGATTTTTGGTCCACGGAGCTCTTTCTTGTGGCTACAGTGACCTCAGGATCCCTCTAGCCTTGAAACAGTGTTCTTGGGGTTTCTCTGGAGTGCCATCAAGGAAATCAAGGCTCCTTTCATGTGTGATGTGCAACACGGAATTGCTCTGCACTCAATGCAGGGGAATCGGGCCTCATCTCGCGGCGAGGGGGAAGTCTCATGGTTTTTCTCGAGTTGCGGCGGGAAGCTGGGGTATATTCTCGAGTTAGACGGGGATGGCCCTTCCACCCACGTGTTTGTTCAGCGACGTCAGGACTCCTGCCTAGTTGTGAGGGACAACTCGGGATTCTCCTCGAGGCTTGGCAGGGCAATTGGGACGCTTCTCCAGCTGAGGCGGGATACCAAGGGTCCCTTTCCACGTGCCACAGGAATCCTGGGACTCCTATCAAGTTTCACGAGGAGTCAGGCTTCGTCTCCTTTGGAGCCACTGATCTCCGCGTACCTCTGGAGTTTTCAAAGGATGTGAGGCCTCCGTTCGCGATGAGGTGGGGAAATAGGTCTTTCTCTGTGGTCTCCACAGGGGATTCAGACATCCTTTCGTCTTGGGAGATGCAAGATGAGCCTGCATTCAAGTCACTGCAGGGATATCCGGCCTTATTTCGAGTCAGGGCATCGCGGTGTCCTTTCCACTTGAGGCCGCAATCTCAGGGTCCCTCTCACATACCTAGAGCTGAGAGAAGCCTCCTCTTGAGGTGCTTGTGGTAAGGTAGTAGTCCTCTGGAGGCGAAGCCAGGGACTAACCTCTCGTCTCGAGTTCATTCTTGGTCCACGGAGCTCTTTCTTGTTGCTACAGTGACCTCAGGATCCCTCCAGCCTTGAAACAGTGTTCTTGGGGTTGCTCTGGGGTGTCATCAAGGAAATCAAGGCTCCTTTCATGTGTGATGTGCAACACGGTATTGCTCTGCACGCAGTGCAGGGAAATAGGGCATCATCTCGCGGCGAGGGGGAAGTCTCATAGTTTTTCTCGAGTTGCGGCGGGAACCTGGGGTATATTCTCGAGTTACGACGGGGATGGCCCTTCCACCCACGTGTTTGTTCAGCGACGTCAGGACTCCTGCCTAGTTGCGAGGGACAACTCGAGATTCTCCTCGAGGCGTGGCAGGGCAATTGGGACGCCTCTCCATCTGAGGTGGGAAACCAAGCGTCCCTTTCCACCTGCCACAGGAATCCTGGGACTCCTATCAAGTTTCATCTGGAGTCGGGTATCGTCTCCTTTGGAGGCACTGATCTCCGCGTACCTCTGGAGTTTTCAAAAGATGTGAGGCCTCCGGTCGCCATGAGGTGGGGAACTAGGTCTTTCTCTGTGGTCTACACAGGGGATTCAGACATCCTTTCATCTTGGGAGATGCAAGACGAGCCTGCAAACAAGTCACTGCAGGGATATCCGGCATTATTTCGAGTCAGGGCATCGCGGTGTCCATTCCACTTGAGGCCGCAAACTCAGGGTCCCTCTCACATACCTAGAGCTGAGAGAAGCCTCCTCTTGAGGTGCTTGTGGTAAGGTGCTATTCCTCTGGAGTCGAAGCCAGGGACTAACCTCTCATCTCGAGTTGATTTTTGGTCCACGGAGCTCTTTCGTGTTGCTACAGTGACCTCAGGATCCCTCTAGCCTTGAAACAGTGTTCTTCGGGTTTCTCTGGAGTGCCATCAAGGAAATCAAGGCTCCTTTCATGTGTGATGTGCAACACGGAATTGCTCTGCACGCATTGCAGGGGAATCGGGCCTCATCTCGCGGCGAGGGGGAAGTCTCATGGTTTTTCTCGAGTTGCGGCGGGAACCTGGGGTATATTCTCGAGTTAAGACGGGGATGGCCCTTCCACCCACGTGTTTGTTCAGCGACGTCAGGACTCCTGCCTAGTTGCGAGGGACAACTCGGTATTCTAATCGAGGCTTGGCAGGGCAATTGGGACGCCTCTCCAGCTGAGGCGGGAGACCAAGGGTCCCTTTCCACGTGCCACAGGAATCCTGGGACTCCTATCTAGTTTCACGAGGAGTCAGGCATCGTCTCCTTTGGAGGCACTGATCTCCGCGTACCTCTGGAGTTTGCAAAAGATGTGAGGCCTCCGGTCGCCATGAGGTGGGGAACTAGGTCTTTCTCTGTGGTCTCCATAGGGGATTCAGACATCCTTTCGTCTTGGGAGATGCAAGACGAGCCTGCATTCAAGTCACTGCAGGGATATCCGGCCTTATTTCAAGTCAGGGCATCGCGGTGTCCATTCCACTTGAGGCCGCAAACTCAGGGTCCCTCTCACATACCTAGAGCTGGGAGAAGCCTCCCCTTGAGGTGCTTGTGGTAAGGTGGTATTCCTCTGGAGTCGAAGCCAGGGACTAACCTCTCATCTCGAGTTGATTTTTGGTCCACGGAGCTCTTTCGTGTTGCTACAGTGACCTCAGGATCCCTCTAGCCTTGAAACAGTGTTCTTGGGGTTTCTCTGGAGTTCCATCAAGGAAATCAAGGCTCCTTTCATGTGTGACGTGCAACACGGAATTGCTCTGCACGCAGTGCAGGGGAATCAGGCCTCATCTCGCGGCGAGGGGGAGATCTCATGGTTTTTCTCGAGTTGCGGCGGGAACCTGGGGTATATTCTCGAGTTACGACTGGGATGGCCCTTCCACACACGTGTTTGTTCAGCGACGTAAGGACTCCTGCCTAGTTGCGAGGGACAACTCGGGATTCTCCTCGAGGCTTGGCAGGGCAATTGTGAGGCCTCTCCAGCTGAGGCGGGAGACCAAGGGTCTCTTTCCACGAGCCACAGGAATCCTGGGACTCCTATCAAGTTTCACGAGGCGTCAGGCATCGTCTCCTTTGGAGGCACTGATCTCCGCGTACCTCTGGAGTTTTCAAAGGATGTGAGGCCTCCGGTCGCGATGAGGTGGGGAATTAGGTCTTTCTCTGTGGTCTCCACAGGGGATTCAGACATCCTTTCGTCTTGGGAGATGCAAGACGAGCCTGCATTCAAGTCACTGCAGGGATATCCGGCCTTATTTCGAGTCAGGGCATCGCGGTGTCCATTCCACTTGAGGCCGCAAACTCAGGGTCCCTCTCACATACCTAGAGCTGAGAGAAGCCTCCTCTTGAGGTGCTTATGGTAAGGTGGTATTCCTCTGGAGTCGAAGCCAGGGACTAACCTCTCATCTCGAGTTGATTTTTGGTCCACGGAGCTCTTTCGTGTTGCTACAGTGACCTCAGGATCCCTCTAGCCTTGAAACAGTGTTCTTGGGGTTTCTCTGGAGTGCCATCAAGGAAATCAAGGCTCCTTTTATGTGTGATGTGCAACACGGAATTGCTCTGCACGCAGTTCAGGGGAATCGGGCCTCATCTCGCTGCGAGGGGGAAGTCTCATGGTTTTTCTCGAGTTACGGCGGGAACCTGCGTTATATTCTCGAGTTGCGACGGGGATCGCCCTTCCACACACGTGTTTGTTCAGCGACGTCAGGACTCCTGCCTAGTTGCGAGGGACAACTCGGGATTCTCCTCGAGGCTTGGCAGGGCAATTGGGATGCCTCTCCAGCTGAGGCGGGAGACCAAGGGTCCCTTTCCACGTGTCACAGGAAACCTGGGTCTCCTATCAAATTTCACGAGGAGTCAGGCATCGTCTCCTTTGGAGGCACTGATCTCCGCGTACCTCTGCAGTTTTCAAAGGATGTGAGGCCTCCGTTCGCGATGAGGTGGGGAACTAGGTCTTTCTCTGTGGTCTCCACAGGGGATTCAGACATCCTTTCGTCTTGGGAGATGCAAGACGAGCCTGCATTCAAGTCACTGCAGGGATATCCGGCCTTATTTCGAGTCAGGGCATCGCGGTGTCCATTCCACTTGAGGCCGCAAACTCAGGGTCCCTCTCACATACCTAGAGCTGAGAGAAGCCTCCTCTTGAGGTGCTTGTGGTTAGGTGGTATTCCTCTGGAGTCGAAGCCAGGGACTAACCTCTCATCTCGAGTTGATTTTTGGTCCACGGAGCTCTTTCTTGTGGCTACAGTGACCTCAGGATCCCTCTAGCCTTGAAAGAGTTTTCTTGGGGTTTCTCTGGAGTGCCATCAAGGAAATCAAGGCTCCTTTCATGTGTGATGTGCAACACGGAATTGCTCTGCACGCAGTGCAGGGGAATCGGGCCTCATCTCGCGGCGAGGGGGAAGTCTCATGGTTTTTCTCGAGTTGCGGCGGGAACCTGTGGTATATTCTCGAGTTACGACTGGGATGGCCCTTCCACCCACGAGTTTGTTCAGCCACGTCAGGACTCCTGCCTAGTTGTGAGGGACAACTCGGGATTCTCCTCGAGGCTTGGCAGGGCAATTGGGACGCCTCTCCAGCTGAGGCGGGAGATCATGGGTCCCTTTCCACGTGTCACAGGAATCCTGGGACTCCTATCAAGTTTCACGAGGAGTCAGGCATCGTCTCCTTTGGAGGTACTGATCTTCGCGTTCCTCTGGAGTTTTCAAAGGATGTGAGGCCTCCGGTCGCGATGAGGTGGGGAACTAGGTCTTTCTCTGTGGTCTCCACAGGGGATTCAGACATTCTTTCGTCTTGGGAGATGCAAGACGAGCCTGCATTCAAGTCACTGCAGGGATATCCGGCCTTATTTCGAGTCAGGGCATCGCGGTGTTCATTCCACTTGAGGCCGCAAACTCAGGGTCCCTCTCACATACCTAGAGCTGAGAGAAGCCTCCTCTTGAGGTGCTTGTGGTAACGTGGTATTCCTCTGGAGTCGAAGCCAGGGACTAACCTCTCATCTCGAGTTGATTTTTGGTCCACGGAGCTCTTTCGTGTTGCTACAGTGACCTCAGGATCCCTCTAGCCTTGAAACAGTGTTCTTGGAGTTTCTCTCGTGTGCCATCAAGGAAATCAAGGCTCCTTTCATGTGTGATGTGTAACACGGAATTGCTCTGCACGCAGTGCAGGGGAATCGGGCCTCATCTCGCGGCGAGGGGGAAGTCTCATGGTTTTTCTCGAGTTGCGGCGGGAACCTGGGTTATATTCTCGAGTTACGACGGGGATGGCCCTTCCATGCACGTGTTTGTTTAGCGACGTCAGGACTCCTTCCTAGTCGCGAGGGACAACTCGGGATTCTCCTCGAGGCTTGGCAGGGCAATTGGGACGCCTCTCCAGCTGAGGCGGGAGAATATGTGTCCCTTTCCACGTGCACAGGAATCCTGGGACTCCTATCAAGTTTCACGAGGAGTCAGGCATCGTCTCCTTTGGAGGCACTGATCTCCGCGTACCTCTGGAGTTTTCAAAGGATGTGAGGCCTCCGGTCGCGATGAGGTGGGGAACTAGGTCTTTCTCTGTGGTCTCCACAGGGGATTCAGACATCCTTTCGTCTTGGGAGATGCAAGACGAGCCTGCATTCAAGTCACTGCAGGGATATCCGGCCTTATTTCGAGTCAGGGCATCGCGGTGTTCATTCCACTTGAGGCCGCAAACTCAGGGTCCCTCTCACATACCTAGAGCTGAGAGAAGCCTCCTCTTGAGGTGCTTGTGGTAACGTGGTATTCCTCTGGAGTCGAAGCCAGGGACTAACCTCTCATCTCGAGTTGATTTTTGGTCCACGGAGCTCTTTCGTGTTGCTACAGTGACCTCAGGATCCCTCTAGCCTTGAAACAGTGTTCTTGGAGTTTCTCTCGTGTGCCATCAAGGAAATCAAGGCTCCTTTCATGTGTGATGTGTAACACGGAATTGCTCTGCACGCAGTGCAGGGGAATCGGGCCTCATCTCGCGGCGAGGGGGAAGTCTCATGGTTTTTCTCGAGTTGCGGCGGGAACCTGGGTTATATTCTCGAGTTACGACGGGGATGGCCCTTCCAACCACGTGTTTGTTTAGCGACGTCAGGACTCCTTCCTAGTCGCGAGGGACAACTCGGGATTCTCCTCGAGGCTTGGCAGGGCAATTGGGACGCCTCTCCAGCTGAGGCGGGAGAATATGTGTCCCTTTCCACGTGCACAGGAATCCTGGGACTCCTATCAAGTTTCACGAGGAGTCAGGCATCGTCTCCTTTGGAGGCACTGATCTCCGCGTACCTCTGGAGTTTTCAAAGGATGTGAGGCCTCCGGTCGCGATGAGGTGGGGAACTAGGTCTTTCTCTGTGGTCTCCACAGGGGATTCAGACATCCTTTCGTCTTGGGAGATGCAAGACGAGCCTGCATTCAAGTCACTGCAGGGATATCCGGCCTTATTTCGAGTCAGGGCATCGCGGTGTCCATTCCACTTGAGGCCGCAAACTCAGGGTCCCTCTCACATACCTAGAGCTGAGAGAAGCCTCCTCTTGAGGTGCTTGTGGTAAGGTGGTATTCCTCTGGAGTCGAAGCCAGGGACTAACCTCTCATCTCGAGTTGATTTTTGGTCCACGGAGCTCTTTCATGTTGCTACAGTGACCTCAGGATCCCTCTAGCCTTGAAACAGTGTTCTTGGGGTTTCTCTGGAGTGCCATAAAGGAAATCAAGGCTCCTTTCATGTGCGATGTGCAACACGGAATTGCTCTGCACGCAGTGCAGGGGAATCAGGCCTCATCTCGCGGCTAGGGGGAAGTCTCATGGTTTCTCCCGAGTTGCGGAGGGAACCTGGGGTATATTCTCGAGTTAAGACGGGGATGGCCCTTCCGCACACGTGTTTGTTCAGCGACGTCAGGACTCCTGCCTAGTTGCGAGGGACAATTCGGGATTCTCCTCGAGGCTTGGCAGGGCAATTGGGACGCCTCTCCAGCTGAGGCGGGAGACCAAGGGTCTCTTTCCACGAGCCACAGGAATCCTGGGACTCCTATCAAGTTTCACGAGGCGTCAGGCATCGTCTCCTTTGGAGGCACTGATCTCCGCGTACCTCTGGAGTTTTCAAAGGATGTGAGGCCTCCGGTCGCGATGAGGTGGGGAACTAGGTCTTTCTCTGTGGTCTCCACAGGGGATTCAGACATCCTTTCGTCTTGGGAGATGCAAGACGAGCCTGCATTCAAGTCACTGCAGGGATATCCGGCCTTATTTCGAGTCAGGGCATCGCGGTGTCCATTCCACTTGAGGCCGCAAACTCAGGGTCCCTCTCACATACCAAGAGCTGAGAGAAGCCTCCTCTTGAGGTGCTTGTGGTTAGGTGGTATTCCTCTGGAGTCGAAGCCAGGGACTAACCTCTCATCTCGAGTTGATTTTTGGTCCACGGAGCTCTTTCTTGTGGCTACAGTGACCTCAGGATCCCTCTAGCCTTGAAAGAGTGTTCTTGGGGTTTCTCTGGAGTGCCATCAAGGAAATCAAGGCTCCTTTCATGTGTGATGTGCAACACGGAATTGCTCTGCACGCAGTGCAGGGGAATCGGGCCTCATCTCGCGGCGAGGGGGAAGTCTCATGGTTTTTCTCGAGTTGCGGCGGGAACCTGTGGTATATTCTCGAGTTACGACTGGGATGGCCCTTCCACCCACGTGTTTGTTCAGCCACGTCAGGACTCCTGCCTAGTTGCGAGGGACAACTCGGGATTGTCCTCGAGGTTTGGCAGGGCAATTGGGACGCCTCTCTAGCTGAGGCGGGAGACCAAGTGTCCCTTTTCACGTGCACAGGAATCCTGGGACTCCTATCAAGTTTCACGAGGAGTCAGGCATCGTCTCCTTTGGAGGCACTGATCTCCGCGTACCTCTGGAGTTTTCAAAGGATGTGAGGCCTCCGTTCGCGATGAGGTGGGGAAGTAGGTCTTTCTCTGTGGTCTCCACAGGGGATTCAGACATCCTTTCGTCTTGGGAGATGCAGGACGAGCCTGCATTCAAGTCACTGCAGGGATATCCGGCTTTATTTCGAGTCAGGGCATCGCGGTGTCCTTTCCACTTGAGGCCCCAAACTTCGGGTCCCTCTCACATAGCTAGAGCTGAGAGAAGCCTCCTCTTGAGGTGCTTGTGGTAAGGTGGTATTCCTCTGGAGTCGAAGCCAGGGACTAACCTCTCATCTCGAGTTGATTTTTGGTCCATGGAGCTCTTTCGTGTTGCTACAGTGACCTCATGATCCCTCTAGCCTTGAAACAGTGTTCTTGGGGTTTCTCTGGAGTGCCATCAAGGAAATCAAGGCTCCTTTCATGTGTGATGTGCAACACGGAATTGCTCTGCACGCAGTGTAGGGGAATCGGGCCTCATCTCGCGGCGAGGGGGAAGTCTCATGGTTTTTCTCGAGTTGCGGCGGGAACCTGGGGTATATTCTCGAGTTACGACGGGGATGGCCCTTCCACACACGTGTTTGTTCAGCGATGGCAGGACTCCTGCCTAGTTGCGAGGGACAACTCGGGATTCTCCTCGAGGCTTGGCAGGGCAATTGGGACGCCTCTCCAGCTGAGGCGGGAGACCAAGAGTCCCTTTCCACGTGCCAAAGGAATCCTGGGACTCCTATCAAGTTTCACGAGGAGTCAGGCATCGTCTCCTTTGGAGGCACTGATCTCCGCGTACCTCTGGAATTTTCAAAGGATGTGAGGCCTCCGGTCGCGATGAGGTGGGGAATTAGGTCTTTCTCTGTGGTCTCCACAGGGGATTCAGACATCCTTTCGTCTTGGGAGATGCAAGACGAGCCTGCATTCAAGTCACTGCAGGGATATCCAGCCTTATTTCGAGGCAGGGCATCGCGGTGTCCATTCCACTTGAGGCCGCAAACTCAGGGTCCCTCTCACATACCTAGAGCTGAGAGAAGCCTCCTCTTGAGGTGCTTGTGGTAAGGTGGTATTCCTCTGGAGTGGAAGCCAGGTACTAACCTCTCATCTCGAGTTGATTTTTGGTCCACGGAGCTCTTTCGTGTTGCTACAGTGACCTCAGGATCCCTCTAGCCTTGAAACAGTGTTCTTGGGGTTTCTCTGGAGTGCCATCAAGGAAATCAAGGCTCCTTTCATGTGTGATGTGCAACACGGAATTGCTCTGCGCGCAGTGCAGGGGAATCGGGCCTCATATCGCGGCGAGGGGGAAGTCTCATGGTTTTTCTCGAGTTGCGGCGGGAACCTGGGGTATATTCTCGAGTTACGACGGGGATGGCCCTTCCAACCACGTGTTTGTTCAGCGACGTCAGGACTCCTTGCTAGTTGCGAGGGACAACTCGGGATTGTCCTCGAGGCTTGGCAGGGCAATTTGGACGCCTCTCTATCTGAGGCGGGAGACCAAGGGTCCCTTTCCACGTGCCACAGGAATCCTGGGACTCCTATCAAGTTTCACAAGGAGTCAGGCATCGTCTCCTTTGGAGGCACTGATCTCCGCGTACCTCTGAAGTTTTCAAAGGATGTGAGGCCTCCGGTCGCGATGAGGTGGGGAACTAGGTCTTTCTCTGTCGTCTCCACAGGGGATTCAGACATCCTTTTGTCTTGGGAGATGCAAGACGAGCCTGCATTCAAGTCACTGCAGGGATATCCAGCCTTATTTCGAGGCAGGGCATCGCGGTGTCCATTCCACTTGAGGCCGCAAACTCAGTGTCTCTCTCACATACCTAGAGCTGAGAGAAGCCTCCTCTTGAGGTGCATTTGGTGAGGTGGCATTCCTCTGGAGTCGAAGCCACGGACTAACCTCTCATCTCGAGTTGATTTTTGGTCCACGGAGCTCTTTCGTGTGGCTACAGTGACCTCAGGATCCCTCTAGCCTTGAAACAGTGTTCTTGGGGATTCTCTGGAGTGCCACCAAGGAAATCAAGGCTCCTTTCATGTGTGACGTGCAACACGGAATTGCCCTTCACGCAGTGCAGGGGAATCGGGCCTCATCTCGCGGCGAGGGGGAAGTCTCATGGTTTTTCTCGAGTTGAGGCGGGAAGCTGTGGTATATTCTCGAGTTACGACGGGGATGGCCCTTCCACACACGTGTTTGTTCAGCGACGTCAGGACTCCTGCCTAGTTGCGAGGGACAACTCGGGATTCTCCTCGAGTTTTGGCAGGGCAGTTGGGACGCCTCTCCAGCTGAGGCGGGAGACCAAGGGTCCCTTTCCACGTCCACAGGAATCCTGGGACTCCTATCAAGTTTCACGAGGAGTCAGGCATCGTCGACTTTGGAGGCACTGATCTCCGCGTACCTCTGGAGTTTTCAAAGGATGTGAGGCCTCCGGTCGCCATGAGGTAGTAAACTAGGTCTTTCTCTGTGGTCTCCACAGGGGATTCAGACATTCTTTCATCTTGGGAGATGCAAGACGAGCCTGCATTCAAGTCACTGCAGGGATATCCGGCCTTATTTAGAGTCAGGGCATCGCGGTGTCCATTCCACTTGAGGCCCCAAACTCAGGGTCCCTCTCACATACATAGAGCTGAGAGAAGCCTCCTCTTGAGGTGCTTGTGGTAAGGTGGTATTCCTCTGGAGTCGAAGCCAGGGACTAACCTGTCATCTCGAGTTGATTTTTGGTCCATGGAGCTCTTTCGTGTTGCTACAGTGACCTCATGATCCCTCTAGCCTTGAAACAGTGTTCTTGGGGTTTCTCTGGAGTGCCATCAAGGAAATCAAGGCTCCTTCCATGTGTGATGTGCAACACGGAATTGCTCTGCACGCAGTGCAGGGGAATCGGGCCTCATCTCGCGGCGAGGGGGAAGTCTCATGGTTTTTCTCGAGTTGCGGCGGGAACCTGGGGTATATTCTCGAGTTACGACGGGGATGGCCCTTCCACCCACGTGTTTGTTCAGCGACGGCAGGACTCCTGCCTAGTTGCGAGGGAAAACTCAGGATTCTCCTCGAGGCTTGGCAGGGCAATTGGGACGCCTCTCCAGCTGAGGCGGGAGACCAAGGGTCCCTTTCCACGTGCCACAGGAATCCTGGGACTCCTATCAAGTTTCACGAGGAGTCAGGCATCGTCTCCTTTGGAGGCACTGATCTCCGCGTAACTCTGGAATTTTCAAAGGATGTGAGGCCTCCGGTCGCGATGAGGTGGGGAACTAGGTCTTTCTCTGTGGTCTCCACAGGGGATTCAGACATCCTTTCGTCTTGGGAGATGCAAGACGAGCCTGCATTCAAGTCACTGCAGGGATATCCACCCTTATTTCGAGGCAGGGCATCGCGGTGTCCATTCCACTTGAGGCCGCAAACTCAGGGTCCCTCTCACATACCTAGAGCTGAGAGAAGCCTCCTCTTGAGGTGCTTGTGGTAAGGTGGTATTCCTCTGGAGTCGAAGCCAGGGACTATCCTCTCATCTGGAGTTGATTTTTGGTCCACGGAGCTCTTTCGTGTTGCTACAGTGACCTCAGGATCCCTCTAGCCTTGAAACAGTGTTCTTGGGGTTTCTCTGGAGTGCCATCAAGGAAATCAAGGCTCCTTTCATGTGTGATGTGCAACACGGAATTGCTCTGCGCGCAGTGCAGGGGAATCGCGCCTCATATCGCGGCGAGGGGGAAGTCTCATGGTTTTTCTCGAGTTGCGGCCGGAACCTGGGGTATATTCTCGAGTTACGACGGGGATGGCCCTTCCAACCACGTGTTTGTTCAGCGACGTCAGGACTCCTTCCTAGTTGCGAGGGACAACTCGGGATTCTCCTCGAGGCTTGGCAGGGCAATTTGGACGCCTCTCTAGCTGAGGCGGGAGACCAAGGGTCCCTTTCCACGTGCACAGGAATCCTGGGACTCCTATCAAGTTTCACAAGGAGTCAGGCATCGTCTCCTGTGGAGGCACTGATCTCCGCGTACCTCTGGAGTTTTCAAAGGATGTGAGGCCTCCGTTCGCGAAGAGGTGGGGAAGTAGGTCTTTCTCTGTGGTCTCCACAGGGGATTCAGACATCCTTTCGTCTTGGGAGTTGCAAGACGAGCCTGCATTCAAGTCACTGCAGGGATATCCGGCCTTATTTCGAGTCAGGGCATCGCGGTGTCCATTCCACTTGAGGCCGCAAACTCAGGGTCCCTCTCACATACCTAGAGCTGAGAGAAGCCTCCTCTTGAGGTGCTTGTGGTAAGGTGGTATTCCTCTGGAGTCGAAGCCAGGGACTAACCTCTAATCTCGAGTTGATTTTTGGTCCATGGAGCTCTTTCGTGTTGCTACAGTGACCTCAGGATCCCTCTAGCCTTGAAACAGTGTTCTTCGGGTTTCTCTGGAGTGCCATCAAGGAAATCAAGGCTCCTTTCATGTGTAATGTGCAACACGGAATTGCTCTGCACGCAGTGCAGGGGAATCGGGCCTCATCTCGCGGCGAGGGGGAAGTCTCATGGTTTTTCTCGAGTTGCGGCGGGAACCTGGGGTATATTCTCGAGTTACGACGGGGATGGCCCTTCGACCCACGTGGTTGTTCAGCGACGTCAGGACTCCTGCCTAGTTGCGAGGGACAACTCGGGATTCTCCTCAAGGCTTGGCAGGGCAATTGGGACGCCTCTCCAGCCTAGGAGGGAGACCAAGGGTCCCTTTCCACGTGCCACAGGAATCCTGCGACTCCTATCTAGTTTCACGAGGAGTCAGGCATCGTCTCCTTTGGAGGCACTGACCTCCGTGTACCTCTAGAGTTTTCAAAGGATATGAGGCCTCCGGTCGCGATGAGGTGGGGAACTAGGTCTTTCTCTGTGGTCTCCACAGGGGATTCAGACATCCTTTCGTCTTGGGAGTTGCAAGACGAGCCTGCATTCAAGTCACTGCAGGGATATCCGGCCTTATTTCGAGTCAGGGCATCGCGGTGTCCATTCCACTTGAGGCCGCAAACTCAGGGTCCCTCTCACATACCAAGAGCTGAGAGAAGCCTCCTCTTGAGGTGCTTGTGGTTAGGTGGTATTCCTCTGGAGTCGAAGCCAGGGACTAACCTCTCATCTCGAGTTGATTTTTGGTCCACGGAGCTCTTTCTTGTGGCTACAGTGACCTCAGGATCCCTCTAGCCTTGAAAGAGTGTTCTTGGGGTTTCTCTGGAGTGCCATCAAGGAAATCAAGGCTCCTTTCATGTGTGATGTGCAACACGGAATTGCTCTGCACGCAGTGCAGGGGAATCGGGCCTCATCTCGCGGCGAGGGGGAAGTCTCATGGTTTTTCTCGAGTTGCGGCGGGAACCTGTGGTATATTCTCGAGTTACGACTGGGATGGCCCTTCCACCCACGTGTTTGTTCAGCCACGTCAGGACTCCTGCCTAGTTGCGAGGGACAACTCGGGATTGTCCTCGAGGTTTGGCAGGGCAATTGGGACGCCTCTCTAGCTGAGGCGGGAGACCAAGTGTCCCTTTTCACGTGCACAGGAATCCTGGGACTCCTATCAAGTTTCACGAGGAGTCAGGCATCGTCTCCTTTGGAGGCACTGATCTCCGCGTACCTCTGGAGTTTTCAAAGGATGTGAGGCCTCCGTTCGCGATGAGGTGGGGAAGTAGGTCTTTCTCTGTGGTCTCCACAGGGGATTCAGACATCCTTTCGTCTTGGGAGATGCAGGACGAGCCTGCATTCAAGTCACTGCAGGGATATCCGGCTTTATTTCGAGTCAGGGCATCGCGGTGTCCTTTCCACTTGAGGCCCCAAACTTCGGGTCCCTCTCACATAGCTAGAGCTGAGAGAAGCCTCCTCTTGAGGTGCTTGTGGTAAGGTGGTATTCCTCTGGAGTCGAAGCCAGGGACTAACCTCTCATCTCGAGTTGATTTTTGGTCCATGGAGCTCTTTCGTGTTGCTACAGTGACCTCATGATCCCTCTAGCCTTGAAACAGTGTTCTTGGGGTTTCTCTGGAGTGCCATCAAGGAAATCAAGGCTCCTTTCATGTGTGATGTGCAACACGGAATTGCTCTGCACGCAGTGTAGGGGAATCGGGCCTCATCTCGCGGCGAGGGGGAAGTCTCATGGTTTTTCTCGAGTTGCGGCGGGAACCTGGGGTATATTCTCGAGTTACGACGGGGATGGCCCTTCCACACACGTGTTTGTTCAGCGATGGCAGGACTCCTGCCTAGTTGCGAGGGACAACTCGGGATTCTCCTCGAGGCTTGGCAGGGCAATTGGGACGCCTCTCCAGCTGAGGCGGGAGACCAAGAGTCCCTTTCCACGTGCCAAAGGAATCCTGGGACTCCTATCAAGTTTCACGAGGAGTCAGGCATCGTCTCCTTTGGAGGCACTGATCTCCGCGTACCTCTGGAATTTTCAAAGGATGTGAGGCCTCCGGTCGCGATGAGGTGGGGAATTAGGTCTTTCTCTGTGGTCTCCACAGGGGATTCAGACATCCTTTCGTCTTGGGAGATGCAAGACGAGCCTGCATTCAAGTCACTGCAGGGATATCCAGCCTTATTTCGAGGCAGGGCATCGCGGTGTCCATTCCACTTGAGGCCGCAAACTCAGGGTCCCTCTCACATACCTAGAGCTGAGAGAAGCCTCCTCTTGAGGTGCTTGTGGTAAGGTGGTATTCCTCTGGAGTGGAAGCCAGGTACTAACCTCTCATCTCGAGTTGATTTTTGGTCCACGGAGCTCTTTCGTGTTGCTACAGTGACCTCAGGATCCCTCTAGCCTTGAAACAGTGTTCTTGGGGTTTCTCTGGAGTGCCATCAAGGAAATCAAGGCTCCTTTCATGTGTGATGTGCAACACGGAATTGCTCTGCGCGCAGTGCAGGGGAATCGGGCCTCATATCGCGGCGAGGGGGAAGTCTCATGGTTTTTCTCGAGTTGCGGCGGGAACCTGGGGTATATTCTCGAGTTACGACGGGGATGGCCCTTCCAACCACGTGTTTGTTCAGCGACGTCAGGACTCCTTGCTAGTTGCGAGGGACAACTCGGGATTGTCCTCGAGGCTTGGCAGGGCAATTTGGACGCCTCTCTATCTGAGGCGGGAGACCAAGGGTCCCTTTCCACGTGCCACAGGAATCCTGGGACTCCTATCAAGTTTCACAAGGAGTCAGGCATCGTCTCCTTTGGAGGCTCTGATCTCCGCGTACCTCTGAAGTTTTCAAAGGATGTGAGGCCTCCGGTCGCGATGAGGTGGGGAACTAGGTCTTTCTCTGTCGTCTCCACAGGGGATTCAGACATCCTTTTGTCTTGGGAGATGCAAGACGAGCCTGCATTCAAGTCACTGCAGGGATATCCAGCCTTATTTCGAGGCAGGGCATCGCGGTGTCCATTCCACTTGAGGCCGCAAACTCAGTGTCTCTCTCACATACCTAGAGCTGAGAGAAGCCTCCTCTTGAGGTGCATTTGGTGAGGTGGCATTCCTCTGGAGTCGAAGCCACGGACTAACCTCTCATCTCGAGTTGATTTTTGGTCCACGGAGCTCTTTCGTGTGGCTACAGTGACCTCAGGATCCCTCTAGCCTTGAAACAGTGTTCTTGGGGATTCTCTGGAGTGCCACCAAGGAAATCAAGGCTCCTTTCATGTGTGACGTGCAACACGGAATTGCCCTTCACGCAGTGCAGGGGAATCGGGCCTCATCTCGCGGCGAGGGGGAAGTCTCATGGTTTTTCTCGAGTTGAGGCGGGAAGCTGTGGTATATTCTCGAGTTACGACGGGGATGGCCCTTCCACACACGTGTTTGTTCAGCGACGTCAGGACTCCTGCCTAGTTGCGAGGGACAACTCGGGATTCTCCTCGAGTTTTGGCAGGGCAGTTGGGACGCCTCTCCAGCTGAGGCGGGAGACCAAGGGTCCCTTTCCACGTCCACAGGAATCCTGGGACTCCTATCAAGTTTCACGAGGAGTCAGGCATCGTCGACTTTGGAGGCACTGATCTCCGCGTACCTCTGGAGTTTTCAAAGGATGTGAGGCCTCCGGTCGCCATGAGGTAGTAAACTAGGTCTTTCTCTGTGGTCTCCACAGGGGATTCAGACATTCTTTCATCTTGGGAGATGCAAGACGAGCCTGCATTCAAGTCACTGCAGGGATATCCGGCCTTATTTAGAGTCAGGGCATCGCGGTGTCCATTCCACTTGAGGCCCCAAACTCAGGGTCCCTCTCACATACATAGAGCTGAGAGAAGCCTCCTCTTGAGGTGCTTGTGGTAAGGTGGTATTCCTCTGGAGTCGAAGCCAGGGACTAACCTGTCATCTCGAGTTGATTTTTGGTCCATGGAGCTCTTTCGTGTTGCTACAGTGACCTCATGATCCCTCTAGCCTTGAAACAGTGTTCTTGGGGTTTCTCTGGAGTGCCATCAAGGAAATCAAGGCTCCTTCCATGTGTGATGTGCAACACGGAATTGCTCTGCACGCAGTGCAGGGGAATCGGGCCTCATCTCGCGGCGAGGGGGAAGTCTCATGGTTTTTCTCGAGTTGCGGCGGGAACCTGGGGTATATTCTCGAGTTACGACGGGGATGGCCCTTCCACCCACGTGTTTGTTCAGCGACGGCAGGACTCCTGCCTAGTTGCGAGGGAAAACTCAGGATTCTCCTCGAGGCTTGGCAGGGCAATTGGGACGCCTCTCCAGCTGAGGCGGGAGACCAAGGGTCCCTTTCCACGTGCCACAGGAATCCTGGGACTCCTATCAAGTTTCACGAGGAGTCAGGCATCGTCTCCTTTGGAGGCACTGATCTCCGCGTAACTCTGGAATTTTCAAAGGATGTGAGGCCTCCGGTCGCGATGAGGTGGGGAAATAGGTCTTTCTCTGTGGTCTCCACAGGGGATTCAGACATCCTTTCGTCTTGGGAGATGCAAGACGAGCCTGCATTCAAGTCACTGCAGGGATATCCACCCTTATTTCGAGGCAGGGCATCGCGGTGTCCATTCCACTTGAGGCCGCAAACTCAGGGTCCCTCTCACATACCTAGAGCTGAGAGAAGCCTCCTCTTGAGGTGCTTGTGGTAAGGTGGTATTCCTCTGGAGTCGAAGCCAGGGACTATCCTCTCATCTGGAGTTGATTTTTGGTCCACGGAGCTCTTTCGTGTTGCTACAGTGACCTCAGGATCCCTCTAGCCTTGAAACAGTGTTCTTGGGGTTTCTCTGGAGTGCCATCAAGGAAATCAAGGCTCCTTTCATGTGTGATGTGCAACACGGTATTGCTCTGCGCGCAGTGCAGGGGAATCGCGCCTCATATCGCGGCGAGGGGGAAGTCTCATGGTTTTTCTCGAGTTGCGGCCGGAACCTGGGGTATATTCTCGAGTTACGACGGGGATGGCCCTTCCAACCACGTGTTTGTTCAGCGACGTCAGGACTCCTTCCTAGTTGCGAGGGACAACTCGGGATTCTCCTCGAGGCTTGGCAGGGCAATTTGGACGCCTCTCTAGCTGAGGCGGGAGACCAAGGGTCCCTTTCCACGTGCACAGGAATCCTGGGACTCCTATCAAGTTTCACAAGGAGTCAGGCATCGTCTCCTGTGGAGGCACTGATCTCCGCGTACCTCTGGAGTTTTCAAAGGATGTGAGGCCTCCGTTCGCGAAGAGGTGGGGAAGTAGGTCTTTCTCTGTGGTCTCCACAGGGGATTCAGACATCCTTTCGTCTTGGGAGTTGCAAGACGAGCCTGCATTCAAGTCACTGCAGGGATATCCGGCCTTATTTCGAGTCAGGGCATCGCGGTGTCCATTCCACTTGAGGCCGCAAACTCAGGGTCCCTCTCACATACCTAGAGCTGAGAGAAGCCTCCTCTTGAGGTGCTTGTGGTAAGGTGGTATTCCTCTGGAGTCGAAGCCAGGGACTAACCTCTAATCTCGAGTTGATTTTTGGTCCATGGAGCTCTTTCGTGTTGCTACAGTGACCTCAGGATCCCTCTAGCCTTGAAACAGTGTTCTTCGGGTTTCTCTGGAGTGCCATCAAGGAAATCAAGGCTCCTTTCATGTGTAATGTGCAACACGGAATTGCTCTGCACGCAGTGCAGGGGAATCGGGCCTCATCTCGCGGCGAGGGGGAAGTCTCATGGTTTTTCTCGAGTTGCGGCGGGAACCTGGCGTATATTCTTGAGTTACAACGGGGATGGCCCTTCCACACACGTGTTTGTTCAGCGACGTCAGGACTCCTGCCTAGTTGCGAGGGACAACTCGGGATTCTCCTCGAAGCTTGGCAGGGCAATTGGGACGCCTCTCCATCTGAGCCGGGAGACCAAGGGTCCCTTTCCACGTGCGACAGGAATCCTGGGACGCCTATCAAGTTTCACGAGGAGTCAGGCATCGTCTCCTTTGGAGGCACTGATCTCCGCGTACCTCTGGAGTTTTCAAAGGATGTGAGGCCTCCGGTCGCGATGAGGTGGGGAACTAGGTCTTTCTCTGTGGTCTCCACAGGGGATTCAGACATCCTTTCGTCTTGGGAGATGCATGACGAGCCTGCATTCAAGTCACTGCAGGGATATCCGGCCTTATTTCGAGTCAGGGCATCGCGGTGTCCATTCCACTTGAGGCCGCAAAATCAGGGGCCCTCTCACATACCTAGAGCTGAGAGAAGCCTCCTCTTGAGGTGCTTGTGGAAAAGTGGTATTCCTCTGGAGTCGAAGCCAGGGACTAACCTCTCATCTCGAGTTGATTTTTGGTCCACGGAGCTCTTTCGTGTTGCTACATTGACCTCAGGATCCCTCTAGCCTTGAAACAGTGTTCTTGGGGTTTCTCTGGAGTGCCACCAAGGAAATCAAGGCTCCTTTCATGTGTGACGTGCAACACGGAATTGCTCTTCACGCAGTGCAGGGGAATCGGGCCTCATCTCGCGGCGAGGGGGAAGTCTCATGGTTTTTCTCGAGTTGAGGCGGGAACCTGGGGTATATTCTCGAGTTACGACGGGGATGGCCCTTCCACCCACGTGTTTGTTCAGCGACGGCAGGACTCCTGCCTAGTTGCGAGGGACAACTCGGGATTCTCCTCGAGGCTTGGCAGGGCAATTGGGACGCCTCTCCAGCTGAGGCGGGAGACCAAGGGTCCCTTTCCACGTGCCACAGGAATCCTGGGACTCCTATCAAGTTTCACGAGGAGTCAGGCATCGTCTCCTTTGGAGGCACTGATCTCCGCGTACCTCTGGAGTTTTCAAAGGATATGAGGCCTCCGGTCGCGATGAGGTGGGGAACTAGGTCTTTCTCTGTGGTCTCCACAGGGGATTCAGACATCCTTTCGTCTTGAGAGATGCAAGACGAGCCTGCATTCAAGTCACTGCAGGGATATCCGGCCTTATTTCGCGTCAGGGCATTGCAGTGTCCATTCCACTTGATGCCCAAAATCAGGGTCCCTCAGACATACCTAGAGCTGATAGAAGCCTCCTCTTGAGGTGCTTGTGGTAAGGTGTTATTCCTCTGGAGTCGAAGCCAGGAACTAACCTCTCATCTCGAGTTGATTCTTGGTCCACGGAGCTCTTTCGTGTTGCTACAGTGACCTCAGGATCCCTCTACACTTGAAATAGTGTTCTTGGGGTTTCTCTGGAGTGCCATCAAGAAAATCAAGGCTCCTTTCATGTGTGATGTGCAACACGAAATTGCTTTTCACGCAGTGCAGGGTAATCGGGCCTCATCTCGCGGCGAGGGGGAAGTCTCCTTGTTTTTCTCAAGTTGCGGAGGGAACCTGGGGTATATCCTCGAGTTAAGACGGGGATGGCCCTTCCGCACACGTGTTTGTTCAGCGACGTCAGGACTCCTGCCTAGTTGTGAGGGACAACTCGGGATTCTCCTCGAGGCTTGGCAGGGCAATTGGGACGCCTCTCCAGCTGAGGCGGGAGACCAAGGGTCCCTTTCCACGTGCCACAGGAATCCTGGGACTCCTATCAAGTTTCACGAGGAGTCAGGCATCGTCTCCTTTGGAGGCACTGATCTCCGCGTACCTCTGGAGTTTTCAAAGGATGTGAGGCCTCTGGTCGCGATGAGGTGGGGAATTAGGTCTTTCTCTGTGGTCTCCACAGGGGATTCAGACATCCTTTCGTCTTGGGAGATGCAAGACGAGCCTACATTCAAGTCACTGCAGGGAAATCCGGCCTTATTTGGAGTCAGGTCATCGCGGTGTCCATTCCACTTGATGCCCAAAATCAGGGTCCCTCTCACATACCTAGAGCTGAGAGAAACCTCCTCTTGAGGTGCTTGTGGTAAGGTGGTATTCCTCTGGAGTCGAAGCCAGGGACTAACCTCTCATCTCGAGTTGATTTTTGGTCCACGGAGCTCTTTCGTGTTGCTACAGTGACCTCAGGATCCCTCTAGCCTTGAAACAGTGTTCTTGGGGTTTCTCTGGAGTGCCATCAAGGAAATCAAGGCTCCTTTCATGTGTGATGTACAACACGGAATTGCTCTGCACGCAGTGCAGGGGAATCGGGCCTCATCTCGCGGCGAGGGGGAAGTCTCATGGTTTTTCTCGAGTTGCGGCGGGAACCTGGGGTATTTTCTCGAGTTACGACTGGGATGGCCCTTCCACACACGTGTTTGTTCAGCGACGTCAGGACTCCTGCCTAGTTGCGAGGGACAACTCGGGATTCTCCTCGAGGCTTGGCAGGGCAATTGGGACGCCTCTCCAGCTGAGGCGGGAGACCATGGGTCCCTTTCCACGTGCCACAGGAATCCTGGGACTCCTATCAAGTTTCACGAGGAGTCAGGCATCGTCTCCTTTGGAGGTACTGATCTTCGCGTTCCTCTGGAGTTTTCAAAGGATGTGAGGCCTCCGGTCGCGATGAGGTCGGGAACTAGGTCTTTCTCTGTGGTCTCCACAGGGGATTCAGACATTCTTTCGTCTTGGGAGATGCAAGACGAGCCTGCATTCAAGTCACTGCAGGGATATCCGGCCTTATTTCGAGTCAGGGCATCGCGGTGTTCATTCCACTTGAGGCCTCAAACTCAGGGTCCCTCTCACATACCTAGAGCTGAGAGAAGCCTCCTCTTGAGGTGCTTGTGGTAAGGTGGTATTCCTCTGGAGTCGAAGCATGGGACTAACCTCTCATCTCGAGTTGATTTTTGGTCCACGGAGCTCTTTCGTGTTGCTACAGTGACCTCAGGATCCCTCTAGCCGTGAAACAGTGTTCTTGGGGTTTCTCTGGTGTGCCATCAAGGAAATCAAGGCTCCTTTCATGTGTGATGTGCAACACGGAATTGCTCTGCACGCAGTGCAGGGGAATCGGGCCTCATCTCGCGGCGAGGGGGAAGTCTCATGGTTTTTCTCGAGTTGCGGCGGGAACCTGGGGTATATTCTCGAGTTACGCGGGGATGGCCCTTCCAACCACGTATTTGTTTAGCGACGTCAGGACTCCTTCCTAGTTGCGAGGGACAACTCGGGATTCTCCTCGAGGCTTGGCAGGGCAATTGGGACGCCTCTCCAGCTGAGGCGGGAGAATATGTGTCCCTTTCCACGTGCACAGGAATCCTGGGACTCCTATCAAGTTTCACGAGGAGTCAGGCATCGTTTTCTTTGGAGGCACTGATCTGCGCGTACCTCTGAAGTTTTCAAAGGATGTGAGGCCTCCGTTCGCAATGAGGTGGGGAAGTAGGTCTTTCTCTGTGGTCTCCACAGGGGATTCAGACATCCTTTCGTCTTGGGAGATGCAAGACGAGCCTGCATTCAAGTCACTGCAGGGATATCCGGCCTTATTTTGAGTCAGGGCATCGCGGTGTCCATTCCACTTGAGGCCGCAAACTCAGGGTCCCTCTCACATACCTAGAGCTGAGAGAAGCCTCCTCTTGAGGTGCTTGTGGTAAGGTGGTATTCCTCTGGAGTCGAAGCCAGGGACTATCCTCTCATCTCGAGTTGATTTTTGGTCCTCGGAGCTCTTTCGTGTTGCTACAGTGACCTCAGGATCCCTCTAGCCTTGAAACTGTGTTCTTGGGGTTTCTCTGGAGTGCCATCAAGGAAATCAAGGCTCCTTTCATGTGTGATGTGCAAGACGGCATTGCTCTGCACGCAGTGCAGGGGAATCGGGCCTCATATCGCGGCGATGGGGAAGTCTCATGGTTTTTCTCGAGTTGCGGCGGGAACCTGGGGTATATTCTCGAGTTACACCGGGGATGGCCCTTCTAACCACGTGTTTGTTCAGCGACGTCAGCACTCCTTCCTAGTTGCGAGGGACAACTCGGGATTGTCCTCGAGGCTTGGCAGGGCAATTTGGACGCCTCTCTAGCTGAGGCGGGAGACCAAGGGTCCCTTTCCACGTGCACAGGAATCCTGGGACTCCTATCAAGTTTCACGAGGAGTCAGGCATCGACTCCTTTGGAGGCACTGATCTCCGCGTACCTCTGGAGTTTTCAAAGGATGTGAGGCCTCCGTTCGCGATGAGGTGGGGAATTAGGTCTTTCTCTGTGGTCTCCACAGGGGATTCAGACATCCTTTCGTCTTGGGAGATGCAAGACGAGCCTGCATTCAAGTCACTGCAGGGATATCCGGCCTTATTTCGAGTCAGGGCATCGCGGTGTCCATTCCACTTGAGGCCCCAAACTCAGGGTCCCTCTCACATACCTAGAGCTGAGAGAAGCCTCCTCTTGAGGTGCTTGTGGTAAGGTGGTATTCCTCTGGAGTCGAAGCCAGGGACTAACCTCTCATCTCGAGTTGATTTTTGGTCCATGGAGCTCTTTCGTGTTGCTACAGTGACCTCATGATCCCTCTAGCCGTGAAACAGTGTTCTTGGGGTTTCTCTGGAGTGCCATGAAGGAAATCAAGGCTCCTTTCATGTGTGATGTGCAACACGGAATTGCTCTGCTCGCAGTGCAGGGGAATGGGGCCTCATCTCTCGGCGAGGGGGAAGTCTCATGGTTTTTCTCGAGTTGCGGCGGGAACCTGGGGTATATTCTCGAGTTACGACGGGGATGGCCCTTCCACCCACGTGTTTGTTCAGCGACGTCAGGACTCCTGCCTAGTTGTGAGGGACAACTCGGGATTCTCCTCGAGGCTTGGCAGGGCAATTGGGACGCCTCTCCAGCTGAGGCGGGAGACCAAGGGTCCCTTTCCACGTGCCACAGGAATCCTGGGACTCCTATCAAGTTTCACGAGGAGTCAGGCATCGTCTCCTTTGGAGGCACTGATCTCCGCGTACCTCTGGAGTTTTCAAAGGATGTGAGGCCTCCGGTCGCGATGAGGTGGGGAACTAGGTCTTTCTCTGTGGTCTCCACAGGGGATTCAGACATCCTTTCGTCATGGGAGATGCAAGACGAGCCTGCATTCAAGTCACTGCAGGGATATCCGGCCTTATTTTGAGTCAGGGCATCGCGGTGTCTATTCCACTTGAGGCCGCAAACTCAGGGTCCCTCTCACATACCTAGAGCTGAGAGAGGCCTCCTCTTGAGGTGCTTGTGGTAAGGTGGTATTCCTCTGGAGTCGAAGCCATTGACTATCCTCTCATCTCGAGTTGATTTTTGGTCCTCGGAGCTCTTTCGTGTTGCTACAGTGACCTCAGGATCCCTCTAGCCTTGAAACAGTGTTCTTGGGGTTTCTCTGGAGTGCCATCAAGGAAATCAAGGCTCCTTTCATGTGTGATGTGCAACACGGAATTGCTCTGCGCGCAGTGCAGGGGAATCGGGCCTCATATCGCGGCGATGGGGAAGTCTCATGGTTTTTCTCGAGTTGCGGCGGGAACCTGGGGTATATTCTCGAGTTACAACGGGGATGGCCCTTCCAACCACGTGTTTGTTCAGCGACGTCAGGACTCCTTCCTAGTTGCGAGGGACAACTCGGGATTGTCCTCGAGGCTTGGCAGGGCAATTTGGACGCCTCTCTAGCTGAGGCGGGAGACCAAGGGTCCCTTTCCACGTGCACAGGAATCCTGGGACTCCTATCAAGTTTCACGAGGAGTCAGGCATCGTCTCCTTTGGAGGCACTGATCTCCGCGTACCTCTGGAGTTTTCAAAGGATGTGAGGCCTCCGTTCGCGATGAGGTGGGGAAGTAGGTCTTTCTCTGTGGTCTCCACAGGGGATTCAGACATCCTTTCGTCTTGGGAGATGCAAGACGAGCCTGCATTCCAGTCACTGCAGGGATATCCGGCCTTATTTCGAGTCAGGGCATCGCGGTGTCCATTCCACTTGAGGCCGCAAACTCAGGGTCCCTCTCACATACCTAGAGCTGAGAGAAGCCTCCTCTTGAGGTGCTTGTGGAAAGGTGGTATTCCTCTGGAGTCGAAGCCAGGGACTAACCTCTCATCTCGAGTTGATTTTTGGTCCACCGAGCTCTTTCTTTTTGCTACAGTAACCTCAGGATCCCTCCAGCCTTGAAACAGTGTTCTTGGGTTTGCTCTGGAGTGTCATCAAGGAAATCAAGGCTCCTTTCATGTGTGATGTGCAACACGGTATTGCTCTGCACGCAGTGCAGGGGAATAGGGCATCATCTCGCGGCGAGGGGGAAGTCTCATAGTTTTTCTCGAGTTGCGGCGTGAACGTGGGGTATATTCTCGAGTTACGACGGGGATGGCCCTTCCACCCACTTGTTTGTTCACCGACGTCAGGACTCCTGCCTAGTTGCGAGGGACAACTCGGGATTCTCCTCGAGGCTTGGCAGGGCAATTGGGACGCCTCTCCAGCTGAGGCGGGAGACCAAGGGTCCCTTTCCACGTGCCACAGGAATCCTGGGACTCCTATCAAGTTTCACGAGGAGTCAGGCATCGTCTCCTTTGGAGGCACTGATCTCCGCGTACCTCTGGAATTTTCAAAGGATGTGAGGCCTCCGTTCGCGATGAGGTGGGGAACTAGGTCTTTCTCTGTGGTCTCCACAGGGGATTCAGACATCCTTTCGTCTTGGGAGATGAAAGACGAGCCTGCATTCAAGTCACTGCAGTGATATCCAGCCTTATTTCGAGGCAGGGCATTGCGGTGTCCATTCCACTTGAGGCCGCAAACTCAGGGTCCCTCTCACATACCTAGAGCTGAGAGAAGCCTCCTCTTGAGGTGCTTGTGGTAAGGTGGTATTCCTCTGGAGTCGAAGCCAGGGACTATCCTCTCGTCTCGAGTTGATTTTTGGTCCACGGAGCTCTTTCGTGTTGCTACAGTGACCTCAGGATCCCTCTAGCCTTGAAACAGTGTTCTTCGGGTTTCTCTGGAGTGCCATCAAGGAAATCAAGGCTCCTTTCATGTGTGATGTGCAACACGGAATTGCTCTGCACGCAGTGCAGGGGAATCGGGCCTCATCTCGCGGCGAGGGGGAAGTCTCATGGTTTTTCTCGAGTTGCGGCGGGAACCTGGGGTATATTCTCGAGTTACAACGGGGATGGCCCTTCCAACCACGTGTTTGTTCAGCGACGTCAGGACTCCTTCCTATTTGCGAGGGACAACTCGGGATTCTCCTCGAGGCTTGGCAGGGCAATTTGGACGCCTCTCTAGCTGAGGCGGGAGACCAAGGGTCCCTTTCCACGTGCACAGGAATCCTGGGACTCCTATCAAGTTCCACAAGGAGTCAGGCATCGTCTCCTTTGGAGGCACTGATCTCCGCGTACCTCTGGAGTTTTCAAAGGATGTGAGGCCTCCGTTCGCGATGAGGTGGGGAAGTAGGTCTTTCTCTGTGGTCTCCACAGGGGATTCAGACATCCTTTCGTCTTGGGAGATGCAAGACGAGCCTGCATTCAAGTCACTGCAGGGATATCCGGCCTTATTTCGAGTCAGGGCATCGCGGTATCCATTCCACTTTAGGCCGCAAACTCAGGGTCCCTCTCACATACCTAGAGCTGAGAGAAGCCTCCTCTTGAGGTGCTTGTGTTAAGGTGGTATTCCTCTGCAGTCGAAGCCAGGGACTAACCTCTCATCTCGAGTTGATTTTTGGTCCATGGAGCTCTTTCTTGTTGCTACAGTGACCTCAGGATCCCTCTAGCATTGAAACAGTGTTCTTGGGGTTTCTCTGGAGTTCCATCAAGGAAATCAAGGCTCCTTTCATGTGTGATGTGCAACACGGAATTGCTCTTCACGCAGTGCAGGGGAATCGGACCTCATATCGCGGCGAGGGGGAAGTCTCATGGTTTTTCTCGAGTTGCGGCGGGAACCTGGGGTATATTCTCGAGTTACGACGGAGATGGCCCTTCCACCCACGTGTTTGTTCAGCGACGTCACAACTCCTGCCTAGTTGCGAGGGACAACTCGGGATTCTCCTCAAGGCTTGGCAGGGCAATTGGGACGCCTCTCCAGCTGAGGAGGGAGACCAAGGGTCCCTTTCCACGTGCCACAGGAATCCTGGGACTCCTATCTAGTTTCACGAGGAGTCAGGCATCGTCTCCTTTGGAGGCACTGACCTCCGCGTACCTCTGGAGTTTTCAAAGGATATGAGGCCTCCGGTCGCGATGAAGTGGGGAACTAGTTCTTTCTCTGTGGTCTCCACAGGGGATTCAGACATCCTTTCGTCTTGGGAGATGCAAGACGAGCCTGCATTCAAGTCACTGCAGGGATATCCAGCCTTATTTCGAGTCAGGGCATCGCGGTGTCCATTCCACTTGAGGCCCCAAACTCAGGGTCCCTCTCACATACCTAGAGCTGAGAGAAGCCTCCTCTTGAGGTGCTTGTGGTAAGGTGGTATTCCTCTGGAGTCGAAGCCAGGGACTAACCTCTCATCTCGAGTTGATTTTTGGTCCATGGAGCTCTTTCTTGTTGCTACAGTGACCTCATGATCCCTCTAGCCTTGAAACAGTGTTCTTGGGGTTTCTCTGGAGTGCCATCAAGGAAATCAAGGCTCCTTTCATGTGTGATGTGCAACACGGAATTGCTCTGCACGCATTGCAGGGGAATCGGGCCTCATCTCGCGGCGAGGGGGAAGTCTCATGGTTTTTCTCGAGTTGCGGCGGGAACCTGGGGTATATTCTCGAGTTCCGACGGGGATGGCCCTTCCACCCACGTGTTTGTTCAGCGACGGCAGGACTCCTGCCTAGTTGCGAGGGACAACTCGGGATTCTCCTCGAGGCTTGGCAGGGCAATTGCGACGCCTCTCCAGCTGAGGCGGAAGACCAAGGGTCCCTTTCCACGTGCCACAGGAATCCTGGGACTCCTATCAAGTTTCACGAGGAGTCAGGCATCGTCTCCTTTGGAGGCACTGATCTCCGCGTACCTCTGGAATTTTCAAAGGATGTGAGGCCTCCGGTCGCGATGAGGTGGGGAACTAGGTCTTTCTCTGTGGTCTCCACAGGGGATTCAGACATCCTTTCGTCTTCGGAGATGCAAGACGAGCCTGCATTCAAGTCACTGCAGGGATATCCAGCCTTATTTCGAGTCAGGGCATCGCGGTGTCCATTCCACTTGAGGCCGCAAACTCAGGGGCCCTCTCACATACCTAGAGCTGAGAGAAGCCTCCTCTTGAGGTGCTTGTGGAAAGGTGGTATTCCTCTGGAGTCGAAGCCAGGGACTAACCTCTCATCTCGAGTTGATTTTTGGTCCACGGAGCTCTTTCGTGTTGCTACATTGACCTCAGGATCCCTCTAGCCTTGAAACAGTGTCCTTGGGGTTTCTCTGGAGTGCCACCAAGGAAATCAAGGCTCCTTTCATGTGTGACGTGCAACACGGAATTGCTCTGCACGCAGTGCAGGGGAATCGGGCCTCATTTCGCGGCGAGGGGGAAATCTCATGGTTTTTCTCGAGTTGCGGCGGGAACCTGGGGTATATTCTCGAGTTACGACGGGGATGGCCCTTCTAACCACGTGTTTGTTCAGCGACGTCAGGACTCCTTCCTAGTTGCGAGGGACAACTCGGGATTCTCCTCGAGGCTTGGCAGGGCAATTGGGACGCCTCTCCAGCTGAGGCGTGAGACCAAGGGTCCCTTTCCACGTGCACAGGAATCCTGGAACTCCTATCAAGTTTCACGAGGAGTCAGGCATCGTCTCCTTTGGAGGCACTGATCTCCGCGTACCTCTGGAGTTTTCAAAGGATGTGAGGCCTCCGGTCGCGATGAAGTGGGGAAATAGGTCTTTCTCTGTGGTCTCCACAGGGGATTCAGACATCCTTTCGTCTTGGGAGATGCAAGACGAGCCTGCATTCAAGACACTGCAGGGATATCCGGCCTTATTTCGAGTCAGGGCATCGCGGTGTCCATTCCACTTGAGGCCGCAAACTCAGGGTCCCTCTCACATACCTAGAGCTGAGAGAAGCCTCCTCTTGAGGTGCTTGTGGTAAGGTGGTATTCCTCTGGAGTGGAAGCCAGGGACTAACCTCTCATCTCGAGTTGATTTGTGGTCCACGGAGTTCTTTCGTGTTGCTACAGTGACCTCAGGATCCCTCTAGCATTGAAGCAGTGTTCTTGGGGTTTCTCTGGAGTGCCACCAAGGAAATCAAGTCTCCTTTCATGTGTGATGTGCAAGACGGAATTGCTCTGCACGCAGTGCAGGGGAATCGGGCTTCATCTCGCAGCGAGGGGGAAGTCTCATTGTTTTTCTCGAGTTGCGGCGGGAAGCTGGTGTATATTCTCGAGTTACGACGGGGATGGCCCTTCCACCCACGTGTTTGTTCAGCGACGTCAGGACTCCTGCCTAGTTGCGAGGGACAACTCGGGATTCTCCTCGAGGCTTGGCAGGGCAATTGGGACGAATCTCCAGCTGAGGCGGGAGACCAAGGGTCCCTTTCCACGTGCCACAGGAATCCTGGGACTCCTATCAAGTTTCACGAGGAGTCAGGCATCGTCTCCTTTGGAGGCACTGATCTCCGCGTACCTCTGGAGTTTTCAAAGGATGTGAGGCCTCCGGTCGCGATGAGGTGGGGAACTAGGTCTTTCTCTGTGGTCTACACAGGTGATTCAGACATCCTTTCATCTTGGGAGATGCAAGACGAGCCTGCATTCAAGTCACTGCAGGGATATCCGGCCTTATTTCGAGTCAGGGCATCGCGGTGTCCATTCCACTTGAAGCCGCTAAATCAGGGTCCCTCTCACATACCTAGAGCTGAGAGAAGCCTCCTCTTGAGGTGCTTGTGGTAACGTGGTATTCCTCTGGAGTCGAAGCCAGGGACTAACCTCTCATCTCGAGTTGATTTGTGGTCCACGGAGCTCTTTCGTGTTGCTACAGTGACCTCAGGATCCCTCTAGCCTTGAAGCAGTATTCTTGGGGTTTCTCTGGAGTGCCACCAAGGAAATCAAGGCTCTTTTCATGTGTGATGTGTAACACGGAATTGCTCTGCACGCAGTGCAGGGGAATCAGGCCTCATCTCGCGGCGAGGGGGAGGTCTCATAGTTTTTCTCGAGTTGCGGCGGGAACCTGGGGTATATTCTCGAGTTACGACTGGGATGGCCCTTCCACACACGTGTTTGTTCAGCGATGGCAGGACTCCTGCCTAGTTGCGAGGGACAACTCGGGATTCTCCTCGAGGCTTGGCAGGGCAATTGGGACGCCTCTCCAGCTGAGGCGGGAGACCAAGGGTCCCTTTCAACGTGCCACAGGAATCCTGGGACTCCTATCAAGTTTCACGAGGAGTCAGGCATCGTCTCCTTTGAAGGCACTGATCTCCGCGTACCTCTGGAGTTTTGTAAGGATATGAGACCTCCGGTCGCGATGAGGTGGGGAACTAGGTCTTTCTCTGTGGTCTCCACAGGGAATTCAGACACCCTTTCGTCTTGGGAGATGCAAGACGAGCCTGCATTCAAGTCACTGCAGGGATATCCGGCCTTATTTCGAGTCAGGGCTTCGCGGTGTCCATTCCACTTGAGGCCGCAAACTCAGGGTCCCTCTCACATACCTAGAGCTGAGAGAAGCCTCCTCTTGAGGTGCTTGTGGTAAGGTCCTATTCCTCTGGAGTCGAAGCCAGGGACTAACCTCTCATCTCGAGTTATTTTTGGTACACGGAGCTCTTTCGTGTTGCTCCAGTGACCTCAGGCTTCCTCTAGCCTTGAAACAGTGTTCTTGGGGTTTCTCTGGAGTGCCATCAAGGAAATCAAGGCTCCTTTCATGTGTGATGTGCAACACGGAATTGCTCTGCACGCAGTGCAGGGGAATCGTGCCTCATCTCGCGGCGAGGGGGAGGTCTCATGGTTTTTCTCGAGTTGCGGCGGGAACCTGGGGTATATTCTCGAGTTACGACTGGGATGGCCCTTCCACACACGTGTTTGTTCAGCGACGTCAGGACTCCTGCCTAGTTGCGAGGGAAAACTCGGGATTCTCCTCGAGGCTTGGCAGGGCAATTGTGAGGCCTCTCCAGCTGAGGCGGGAGACCAAGGGTCCCTTTCCACCTGCCACAGGAATCCTGGGACTCCTATCAAGTTTCACGAGGAGTCAGGCATCGTCTCCTTTGGAGGCACTGATCTCCGCGTACCTCTGGAGTTTTCAAAGGATGTGAGGCCTCCGGTCGCGATGAGGTGGGGAACTAGGTCTTTCTCTGTGGTCTCCACAGGTGATTCAGACATCCTTTCGTCTTGGGAGATGCAAGACGAGTCTGCATTCAAGTCACTGCAGGGATATCCGGCCTGATTTCGAGCCAGGGCATCGCGGTGTCCATTCCACTTGAGGCCGCAAACTCAGGGTCCCTCTCACATACCTAGAGCTGAGAGAAGCCTCCTCTTGAGGTGCTTGTGGTAAGGTGGTATTCCTCTGGAGTCGAAGCCAGGGACTAACCTCTCATCTCGAGTTGATTTTTGGTCCACGGAGCTCTTTCGTGTTGCTACAGTGACCTCAGGATCCCTCTAGCCATGAAACAGTGTTCTTGGGGTTTCTCTGGAGTGCCATCAAGGAAATCAAGGCTCCTTTCATGTGTGATGTGCAACACGGAATTGCTCTGCACGCAGTGCAGGGGAATCAGGCCTCATCTCGCGGCGAGGGGGAAGTCTCATGGTTTATCTCGAGTTGCGGCGGGAACCTGGGGTATATTCTCGAGTTACAACGGGGATGGCCCTTCTACACAAGTGTTTGTTCAGCGATGGCAGGACTCCTGCCTAGTTGCGAGGGACAACTCGGGATTCTCCTCGAGGCTTGGCAGGGCAATTGGGATGCCTCTCCAGCTGAGGCGGGAGACCAAGAGTTCCTTTCCACGTGCCACAGGAATCCTGGGACTCCTATCAAGTTTCACGAGGAGTCAGGCATCGTCTCCTTTGGAGGCACTGATCTCCGCATACCTCTGGAGTTTTCAAAAGATGTGAGGCCTCCGGTCGCGATGAGGTGGGGAACTAGGTCTTTCTCTGTGGTCTCCACAGGGAATTCAGACATCCTTTCATCTTGGGAGATGCAAGACGAGCCTGCATTCAAGTCACTGCAGGGATATCCGGCCTTATTTCGCGTCATGGCATCGCAGTGTCCATTCCACTTGAGGCCGCAAACTCAGGGTCCCTCTCATATAGCTAGAGCTGAGAGAAGCCTCCTCTTGAGGTGCTTGTGGTAAGGTGGTATTCCTCTGGAGTCGAAGCCAGGGACTAACCTCTCATCTCGAGTTGATTTTTGGTCCACGGAGCTCTTTCGTGTTGCTACAGTGACCTCAGGATCCCTCTAGCCTTGAAACAGTGTTCTTGGGGTTTCTCTGGAGTGCCATCAAGGAAATCAAGGCTCCTTTCATGTGTGATGTGCAACACGGAATTGCTCTGCACGCAGTGCAGGGGAATCGGGCCTCATCTCACGGCGAGGGGGAAGTCTCATGGTTTTTCTCGAGTTGCGGCGGGAACCTGGGGTATATTCTCGAGTTACGACGGGGATGGCCCTTCCACCCACTTGTTTGTTCACCGACGTCAGGACTCCTGCCTAGTTGCGAGGGACAACTCGGGATTCTCCACGAGGCTTGGCAGGGCAATTGGGACGCCTCTCCAGCTGAGGCGGGAGACCAAGGGTCCCTTTCCATGTGCCACAGGAATCCTGGGACTCCTATCAAGTTTCACGAGGAGTCAGGCATCGTCTCCTTTGGAGGCACTGATCTCCGCGTACCTCTGGAGTTTTCAAAGGATGTGAGGCCTCCGGTCGCGATGAGGTGGCGAACTAGGTCTTTCTCTGTGGTCTCCACAGGGGATTCAGACATCCTTTCGTCTTGGGAGATGCAAGACGAGCCTGCATTCAAGTCACTGCAGGGATATCCGGCCTTATTTCGAGTCAGGGCATCGCGGTGTCCATTCCACTTGAGGCCGCAAACTCAGGGTCCCTCTCACATACCTAGAGCTGAGAGAAGCCTCCTCTTGAGGTGCTTGTGGTAAGGTGGTATTCCTCTGGAGTCGAAGCCAGGGACTAACCTCTCATCTCGAGTTGATTTGTGGTCCACGGAGTTCTTTCGTGTTGCTACAGTGACCTCAGGATCCCTCTAGCATTGAAGCAGTGTTCTTACGGTTTCTCTGGAGTGCCATCAAGGAAATCAAGGCTCCTTTCATGTGTGATGTGCAAGACGGAATTGCTCTCAATGCACTGCAGGGGAATCGGGCCTCATCTCACGGCGAGTGGGAAGTCTCATGGTTTTTCTCGAGTTGCGGCGGGAACCTGGGTATCTTCTCGAGTTACGACGGGGATGGCCCTTCCACACACGTGTTTGTTCAGCGACGTCAGGACTCCTGCCTAGTTGCGAGGGACAATTCGGGATTCTCCTCGAGGCTTAGCAGGGCAATTGGGACGCCTCTCCAGCTAAGGCGGGAGATCAAGTGTCCCTTTCCACGTGCCAAAGTAATCCTGGGACTCCTATCAAGTTTCACGAGGAGTCAGGCATCGTCTCCTTTGGAGGCACTGATCTCCGCGTACCTCTGGAGTTTTCAAAGGATGTGAGGCCTCCGTTCGCCATGAGGTGGGGAACTAGGTCTTTCTCTGTGGTCTCCACAGGGGATTCAGACATCCTTTCGTCTTGGGAGATGCAAGACGAGCCTGCATTCAAGTCACTGCAGGGATATCCGGCCTTATTTCGAGTCAGGGCATCGCGGTGTCCATTCCACTTGAGGCCGCAAACTCAGGGTCCCTCTCACATACCTAGAGCTGAGAGAAGCCTCCTCTTGAGGTGCTTGTGGTAACGTGGTATTCCTCTGGAGTCGAAGCCAGGGACTAACCTCTCATCTCGAGTTGATTTGTGGTCCACGGAGCTCTTTTGTGTTGCTACATTGACCTCAGGATCCCTCTAGCCTTGAAGCAGTGTTCTTGGGCTTTCTCTGGAGTGCCACCAAGGAAATCAAGGCTCCTTTCATGTGTGATGTGCAACACGGAATTGCTCTGCATGCAGTGCACGGGAATCGGGCCTCATCTCACGGCGAGTTGGAAGTCTCATGGTTTTTCTCGAGTTGCCACGGGAACCTGCTGTATATTCACGAGTTACGACGGGGATGGCCCTTCCACACACGTGTTTGTTCAGCGACGTCAGGACTCCTGCCTAGTTGCGAGGGACAACTCGGGATTCTCCTCGAGGCTTGGTAGGGCAATTGGGACGCCTCTCCAGCTGAGGCGGGAGACCAAGGGTCCCTGTCCACGTGCCACAGGAATCATGGGACTCCTATGAAGTTTCACGAGGAGTCAGGCATCGTCTCCTTTGGAGGCACTGATCTCCGCGTACCTCTGGAGTTTTGTAAGGATATGAGACCTCTGGTCGCGATGAGGTGGGGAACTAGGTCTTTCTCTGTGGTCTCCACAGGGAATTCAGACACCCTTTCGTCTTGGGAGATGCAAGACGAGCCTGCATTCAAGTCACTGCAGGGATATCCGGCCTTATTTCGAGTCAGGGCATCGCGGTGTCCATTCCACTTGAGGCCGCAAACTCAGGGTCCCTCTCACATACCTAGAGCTGAGAGAAGCCTCCTCTTGAGGTGCTTGTGGTAAGGTCCTATTCCTCTGGAGTCGAAGCCAGGGACTAACCTCTCATCTCGAGTTGATTCTTGGTCCACGGAGCTCTTTCGTGTTGCTACAGTGACCTCAGGATCCCTCTAGCCATGAAACAGTGTTCTTGGGGTTTCTCTGGAGTGCCATCAAGGAAATCAAGGCTCCTTTCATGTGTGATGTGCAACACGGAATTGCTCTGCACGCAGTGCAGGGGAATCAGGCCTCATCTCGCGGCGAGGGGGAAGTCTCATGGTTTATCTCGAGTTGCGGCGGGAACCTGGGGTATATTCTCGAGTTACAACGGGGATGGCCCTTCTACACACGTGTTTGTTCAGCGATGGCAGGACTCCTGCCTAGTTGCGAGGGACAACTCGGGATTCTCCTCGAGGCTTGGCAGGGCAATTGGGATGCCTCTCCAGCTGAGGCGGGAGACCAAGAGTCCCTTTCCACGTGCCACAGGAATCCTGGGACTCCTATCAAGTTTCACGAGGAGTCAGGCATCGTCTCCTTTGGAGGCACTGATCTCCGCGTACCTCTGGAATTTTCAAAGGATGTGAGGCCTCCGGTCGGGATGAGGTGGGGAACTAGGTCTTTCTCTGTGGTCTCCACAGGGGATTCAGACATCCTTTCATCTTGGGAGATACAAGACGAGCCTGCATTCAAGTCACTGCAGGGATATCCGGCCTTATTTCGAGTCAGGGCATCGCGGTGTCCATTCCACTTGAGGCCGCAAACTCAGGGTCCCTCTCACATACCTAGAGCTGAGAGAAGCCTCCTCTTGAGGTGCTTGTGGTAAGGTGGTATTCCTCTGGAGTCGAAGCCAGGGACTAACCTCTCATTTCGAGTTGATTTTTGGTCCACGGAGCTCTTTCATGTTGCTACAGTGACCTCAGGATCCCTCTAGCCTTGAAACAGAGTTCTTGGGGTTTCTCTGGAGTGCCATCAAGGAAATCAAGGCTCCTTTCATGTGTGACGTGCAACACGGAATTGCGCTGCACGCAGTGCAGGGGAATCAGGCCTCATCTCGCGGCGAGGGGGAAGTCTCATGGTTTCTCTCGAGTTGCGGCGGGAACCTGGGGTATATTCTCGAGTTACGACGGGGATGTCCCTTCCACCCACGTGTTTGTTCAGCGATTTCAGGACTCCTGCCTAGTTGCGAGGGACAACTCGGGATTCTCCTCGAGGCTTGGCAGGGCAATTGGGACGCCTCTCTAGCTGAGGCGGGAGACCAAGGGTCCCTTTCCACGTGCCACAGGAATCCTGGGACTCCTATCAAGATTCACGAGGAGTCAGGCATCGTCTCCTTTGGAGGCACTGATCTCCGCGTACCTCTGGAGTTTTCAAAGGATGTGAGGCCTCCGGTTGCGATGAGGTGGGGCACTAGGTCTTTCTCTGTGGTCTCCACAGGGGATTCAGACATCCTTTCGTCTTGGGAGATGCAAGACGATCCTGCATTCAAGTCAGTGCAGGGATATCCGGCCTCATTTCGAGTCAGGGCATCGCAGAGTCAATTCCACTTAAGGCCGCAAAATCAGGGTCCCTCTCACATACCTAGAGCTGAGAGAAGCCTCCTCTTGAGGTGCTTGTGGTAAGTTGGTATTCCTCTGGAGTCGAAGCCAGGGACTAACCTCTCATCTCGAGTTGAATTTTGGTCCACGGAGCTCTTTCATGTTGCTACAGAGACCTCAGGATCCCTCTAGCCTTGAAACAGTGCTCTTGGGGTTTCTCTGGAGTGCCATCAAGGAAATCAACGCTCCTTTCATGTGTGATGTGCAACACGGAATTGCTCTGCACGCAGTGCAGGGGAATCGGGCCTCATCTCGCGGCGAGGGGGAAGTCTCATGGTTTTTCTCGAGTTGCGGCGGAAACCTGGGGTATATTCTCGAGTTACGACGGGGATGTCCCTTCCACCCACGTGTTTGTTCAGCGACGACAGGACTCCTGCCTAGTTGCGAGGGACAACTCGGGATTCTCCTCGAGGCTTGGCAGGGCAATTGGGACGCCTCTCCAGCTGAGGCGGGAGACCAACGGTCCCTTTCCACGTGTCACAGGAATCCTGGGACTCCTATCAAGTTTCACGAGGAGTCAGGCATCGTCTCCTTTGGAGGCACTGATCTCCGCGTACCTCTGGAGTTTTCAAAGGATGTGAGGCCTCCGGTCGCGATGAGGTGGGGAACTAGGTCTTTCTCTGTGGTCTCCACAGGGGATTCAGACATCCTTTCGTCTTGGGAGATGCAAGACGAGCCTGCATTCAAGTCACTGCAGGGATATCCGGCCTTATTTCGAGTCAGGGCATCGCGGTGTCCATTCCACTTGAGGCCGCAAACTCAGGGTCCCTCTCACATACCTAGAGCTGAGAGAAGGCTCCTCTTAAGGTGCTTGTGGTTAGGTGGTATTCCTCTGGAGTCAAAGCCAGGGACTAACCTTTCATCTCGAGTTGATTTTTGGTCCACGGAGCTCTTTCTTGTGGCTACAGTGACCTCAGGATCCCTCTAGCCTTGAAACAGTGTTCTTGAGGTTTCTCTGGAGTTCAATCAAGGAAATCAAGGCTCCTTTCATGTGTGATGTGCAACACGGAATTGCTCTGCACGCAGTGCAGGGGAATTGGGCCTCATCTCGCGGCGAGGGGGAAGTCTCATGGTTTCTCTCGAGTTGCGGCGGGAACCTGGGGTATATTCTCGAGTTACGACGGGAATGTCCTTCTACCCACGTGTTTGTTCAGCGATTTCAGGACTCCTGCCTAGTTGCGAGGGACAACTCGGGATTCTCCTCGAGGCTTGGCAGGGCAATTGGGACGCCTCTCCAGCTGAGGCGGGAGACCAAGGGTCCCTTTCCACGTGCCACAGGAATCCTGGGACTCCTATCAAGATTCACGAGGAGTCAGGCATCGTCTCCTTTGGAGGCACTGATCTCCGCGTACCTCTGGAGTTTTCAAAGGATGTGAGGCCTCCGGTCGCGATGAGGTGGGGAACTAGGTCTTTCTCTGTGGTCTCCACAGGGGATTCAGACATCCTTTCCTCTTGGGAGATGCAAGACGAGCCTGCATTCAAGTCACTGCAGGGATATCCGGCCTTATTTCGCGTCAGGGCATTGCAGTGTCAATTCCACTTAAGGCCGCAAAATCAGGGTCCCTCTCACATACCTAGAGCTGAGAGAAGCATCCTCTTGAGGTGCTTGTGGTAAGGTGGTATTCCTCTGGAGTCAAAGCCAGGGACTAACCTCTCATCTCGAGTTGATTCTTGGTCCACGGAGCTCTTTCGTGTTGCTACAGTGACCTCAGGATCCCTCTAGCCTTGAAACAGTGTTCTTGGGGTTTGTCTGGAGTGCCATCAAGGAAATCAAGGCTCCTTTCATTTGTGATGTGCAACACGGAATTGCTCTGCACGCAGCGCAGGGGAATCGGGCCTCATCTCGCGGCGAGGGGGAAGTCTCATGGTTTTTCTCGAGTTGCGGCGGTAACCTGGGGTATATTCTCGAGTTACGACGGGGATGGCCCTTCCACCCACGTGTTTGTTCAGCGACGTCAGGACTCCTGCCTAGTTGCGAGTTACAACTCGGGATTCTCCTCGAGGCTTGGCAGAGCAATTGGGACGCCTCTCCAGCTGAGGCGGGAGACCAAGGGTCCCTTTCCACGTGCCACAGGAATCCTGGGACTCCTATCAAGTTTCACGAGGAGTCAGGCATCGTCTCCTTTGGAGGCACTGATCTCCGCATACCTCTGGAGTTTTCAAAGAATGTGAGGCCTCCGGTCGCGATGAGGTGGGGAACTAGGTCTTTCTCTGTGGTCTCCACAAGGGATTCAGACATCCTGTCGTCTTGGGAGCTGCAAGACGAGCCTGCATTCAAGTCACTGCAGGGATATCCGGCCGTATTTCGAGTCAGGGCATCGCGGTGTCCATTCCACTTGAGGCCGCAAACTCAGGGTCCCTCTCACATACCTAGATCTGAGAGAAGCCTCCTCTTGAGGTGCTTGTGGTAAGGTGGTATTCCTCTGGAGTCGAAGCCAGGGACTAACCTCTCATCTCGAGTTGATTTTTGGTCCACGGAGCTCTTTTGTGTTGCTACAGTGAACTCAGTTTCCCTCTAGCCTTGAAACAGTGTTCTTGGGGTTTCTCTGGAGTGCCATCAAGGAAATCAAGGCTCCTTTCATGTGTGATGTGCAACACGGAAATGCTCTGCACGCAGTGCAGGGGAATCGGTCCTCATCTCGCGGTGAGGGGGAAGTCTCATGGTTTTTCTCGAGGTGCAGCGGGAACCTGGGGTATCTTCTCGAGTTACGACGGGGATGGCCCTTCCACCCACGTGTTTGTTCAGCGACGTCAGGACTCCTGCCTAGTTGCGAGGGACAACTCGGGATTCTCCTCGAGGCTTGGCAGGGCAATTGGGACGCCTCTCCAGCTGAGGCGGGAGACCAAGAGTCCCTTTCCAAGTGCCACAGGAATCCTGGGACTCCTATCAAGTTTCACGAGGAGTCAGACATCGTCTCCTTTGGAGGCACTGATCTCCGCGTACCTCTGGAGTTTTCAAAGGATGTGAGGCCTCCGGTCGCGATGAGGTGGGGAACTAGGTCTTTCTCTGTGGTCTCCACAGGGGATTCAGACATCCTTTCGTCTTGGGAGATGCAAGACGAGCCTGCATTCAAGTCACTGCAGGGATATCCGGCCTTATTTCGAGTCAGGGCATCGCGGTGTCCATTCCACTTGAGGCCGCAAACTCAGGGTCCCTCTCACATACCTAGAGCTGAGAGCTGAGAGAAGCCTTCTCTTGAGGTGCTTGTGGTAAGGTGGTATTCCTCTGGAGTCGAAGCCAGGGATTAACTTCTCATCTCGAGTTGATTTTTGGTCCACGGAGCTCTTTCGTGTTGCTACATTGGCCTCAGGATCCCTCTAGCCTTGAAACAGTGTCCTTGGGTTTTCTCTGGAGTGCCATCAAGGAAATCAAGGCTCCTTTCATCTGTGATGTGCAAGACGGAATTGCTCTGCACGCAGTGCAGGGGAATCGGGCCTCATCTCGCGGCGAGGGGGAAGTCTCATGGTTTTTCTCGAGTTGCGGCGGGAACCTGGGGTATATTTTCGAGATACGACGGGGATGGCCCTTCCACCCACGTGTTTGTTCAGCGACGTCAGGACTCCTGCCAAGTTGCGAGGGACAACTCGGGATTCTCCTCGAGGCTTGGCAGGGCAATTGGGATGCCTCTCCAGCTGAGGCGGGAGACCAAGGGTCCCTTTCCACGTGCCACAGGAATCCTGGGACTCCTAAGAAGTTTCACGAGGAGTCAGACATCGTCTCCTTTGGAGGCACTGATCTCCACGTACCTCTGAAGTTTTCAAAGGATGTGAGGACTCCGGTCGCGATGAGGTGGGGAACTAGGTCGTTCTCTGTGGTCTCCACAGGGGATTCAGACATCCTTTCGTCTTGGGAGATGCAAGACGAGCCTGCATTCAAGTCACTGCAGGGATATCCGGCCTTATTTCGCGTCAGGGCATCGCAGTGTCCATTCCACTTGAGGCCGCAAACTCAGGGTCCCTCTCACATACCTAGAGCTGAGAGAAGCCTCCTCTTGAGGTGCTTGTGGTAAGGTGGTATTCCTCTGGAGTCGAAGCCAGGGACTAACCTCTCATCTTGAGTTGATTTGTGGTCCATGGAGCTCTTTCGTGTGGCGACAGTGACCTCAGGATCCCTCTAGCCTTGAAACAGTGTTCTTGGGCTTTCTCTGGAGTGCCACCAAGGAAATCAAGGCTCCTTTCATGTGTGATGTGCAACAGGGAATTGCTCTGCACGCAGTGTAGGGGAATCGGGCCTCATCTCGGGGCGAGGGGGAAGTCTCATGGTTTTTCTCGAGTTGCGGCGGGAACCTGGGCTATATTATCGAGTTACGACGGGGATGGCCATTCCACACCCGTGTTTGTTCAGCGACGTCAGGACTCCTGCCTAGTTGCGAGGGACAACTCGGGATTCTCCTCGAGGCTTGGCAGGGCAATTGGGACGCCTCTCCAGCTGAGGCGGGAGACCAAGGGTCCCTTTCCACGTGCCACAGGAATCCTGGGACTCCTATCAAGTTTCACGAGGAGTCAGGCATTGGCTCCTTTGGAGGCACTGATCTCTGCGTACCTCTGGAGTTTTCAAAGGATGTGAGGCCTCCGGTCGCGATGAGGTGGGGAACTAGGTCTTTCTCTGTGGTCACCACAGGGGATTCAGACATCCTTTCGTCTTGGGCGATGCAAGACGAGCCTGCATTCAAGTCACTGCAGGGATATCCGGCCTTATTTCGAGTCAGGGCATCGCGGTGTCCATTCCACTTGAGGCCGCAAACTCAGGGTCCCTCTCACATACCTAGAGCTGAGAGCTGAGAGAAGCCTTCTCTTGAGGTGCTTGTGGTAACGTGGTATTCCTCTGGAGTCGAAGCCAGGGATTAACTTCTCATCTCGAGTTGATTTTTGGTCCACGGAGCTCTTTCGTGTTGCTACATTGGCCTCAGGATCCCTCTAGCCTTGAAACAGTGTCCTTGGGTTTTCTCTGGAGTGCCATCAAGGAAATCAAGGCTCCTTTCATCTGTGATGTGCAAGACGGAATTGCTCTGCACGCAGTGCAGGGGAATCGGGCCTCATCTCGCGGCGAGGGGGAAGTCTCATGGTTTTTCTCGAGTTGCGGCGGGAACCTGGGGTATATTTTCGAGTTACGACGGGGATGGCCCTTCCACCCACGTGTTTGTTCAGCGACGTCAGGACTCCTGCCAAGTTGCGAGGGACAACTCGGGATTCTCCTCGAGGCTTGGCAGGGCAATTGGGATGCCTCTCCAGCTGAGGCGGGAGACCAAGGGTCCCTTTCCACGTGCCACAGGAATCCTGGGACTCCTAAGAAGTTTCACGAGGAGTCAGACATCGTCTCCTTTGGAGGCACTGATCTCCGCGTACCTCTGAAGTTTTCAAAGGATGTGAGGCCTCCGGTCGCGATGAGGTGGGGAACTAGGTCTTTCTCTGTGGTCTCCACAGGGGATTCAAACATCCTTTCGTCTTGGGAGATGCAAGACGAGCCTGCATTCAAGTCACTGCAGGGATATCCGGCCTCATTTCGAGTCAGGGCATCGCGGTGTCCATTCCACTTGAGGCCGCAAACTAAGGGTCCCTCTCACATACCTAGAGCTGAGAGAAGCCTCCTCTTGAGGTGCTTGTGGTAAGGTGGTATTCCTCTGGATTCGAAGCCAGGGACTAACCTCTCATCTCGAGTTGATTTTTGGTCCACGGAGCTCTTTCGTGTTGCTACAGTGACCTCAGGATCCCTCTAGCCTTGAAACAGTGTTCTTGGGTTTTCTCTGGAGTGCCATCAAGGAAATCAAGGCTCCTTTCATGTGTGATGTGCAAGACGGAATTGCTCTGCACGCAGTGCAGGGGAATCGGGCCTCATCTCGCGGCGAGGGAGAAGTCTCATGGTTTTTTTCGAGTTGCGGCGGGAACCTGGGGTATATTCTCGAGTTACGACGGGGATGGCCCTTCCACCCACGTGTTTGTTCAGCGACGTCAGGACTCCTGCCTAGTTGCAAGGGACAACTCGGGATTCTCCTCGAGGCTTGGCAGGGCCATTGGAATGTCTCTCCAGCTGAGGCGGGAGACCAAGGGTCCCTTTCCACGTGCCGCAGGAATCCTGGGACTCCTAAGAAGTTTCACGAGGAGTCAGGCATCGTCTCCTTTGGAGGCACTGATCTCCGCGTACCTCTGGAGTTTTCAAAGGATGTGAGGCCTCCGGTCGCGATGAGGTGGGGAACTAGGTCTTTCTCTGTGGTCTCCACAGGGGATTCAGACATCCTTTCGTCTTGGGAGATGCAAGACGAGCCTGCATTCAAGTCACTGCAGGGATATCCGGCCTTATTTCGCGTCAGGGCATCGCAGTGTCCATTCCACTTGAGGCCGCAAACTCAGGGTCCCTCTCACATACCTAGAGCTGAGAGAAGCCTCCTCTTGAGGTGCTTGTGGTAAGGTGGTATTCCTCTGGAGTCGAAGCCAGGGACTAACCTCTCATCTTGAGTTGATTTGTGGTCCATGGAGCTCTTTCGTGTGGCGACAGTGACCTCAGGATCCCTCTAGCCTTGAAACAGTGTTCTTGGGCTTTCTCTGGAGTGCCACCAAGGAAATCAAGGCTCCTTTCATGTGTGATGTGCAACAGGGAATTGCTCTGCACGCAGTGTAGGGGAATCGGGCCTCATCTCGGGGCGAGGGGGAAGTCTCATGGTTTTTCTCGAGTTGCGGCGGGAACCTGGGCTATATTATCGAGTTACGACGGGGATGGCCATTCCACACCCGTGTTTGTTCAGCGACGTCAGGACTCCTGCCTAGTTGCGAGGGACAACTCGGGATTCTCCTCGAGGCTTGGCAGGGCAATTGGGATGCCTCTCCAGCTGAGGCGGGAGACCAAGGGTCCCTTTCCACGTGCCACAGGAATCCTGGGACTCCTAAGAAGTTTCACGAGGAGTTAGACATCGTCTCCTTTGGAGGCACTGATCTCCGCGTACCTCTGAAGTTTTCAAAGGATGTGAGGCCTCCGGTCGCGATGAGGTGGGGAACTAGGTCTTTCTCTGTGGTCACCACAGGGGATTCAGACATCCTTTCGTCTTGGGCGATGCAAGACGAGCCTGCATTCAAGTCACTGCAGGGATATCCGGCCTTATTTCGAGTCAGGGCATCGCGGTGTCCATTCCACTTGAGGCCGCAAACTCAGGGTCCCTCTCACATACCTAGAGCTGAGAGAAGCCTCCTCTTGAGGTGCTTGTGGTAAGGTGGTATTCCTCTGGAGTCGAAGCCAGGGACTAACCTCTCATCTCGAGTTGATTCTTCGTCCACGGAGCTCTTTCGTGTTGCTACAGTGACCTCAGGATCCCTCTAGCCTGGAAACAGTGTTCTTGGGGTTTCTCTGGAGTGCCATGAAGGAAATCAAGGTTCCTTTCATGTGTGATGTGCAACACGGAATTTCTCTGCCCGCAGTGTAGGGGAATCGGGCCTCATCTCGCAGCGAGGGGGAAGTCTCATGGTTTTTCTCGAGTTGCGGCGGGAACCTGGGGTATATTCTCGAGTTACGACGGGGATGACCCTTCCACCCACGTGGTTGTTCAGCGACGTCAGGACTCCTGCCTACTTGCGAGGGACAACTCGGGATTCTCCTCGAGCTTGGCAGGGCAATTGGGACGCCTCTCCAGATGAGGCGGGAGACCAAGGGTCCCTTTCCACGTGCCACAGGAATCCTGGGACTCCTATCAAGTTTCATCTGGAGTCAGGTATCGTCTCCTTTGGAGGCACTGATCTCTGCGTACCTCTGGAGTTTTCACAGGATGTGAGGCCTCCTGTCGCGATGAGGTGAGGAACTAGGTCTTTCTCTGTGGTCTCCACAGGGGATTCAGACATCCTTTCGTCTTGGGAGATGCAAGACGAGCCTGCATTCTAGTCACTGCAGGGATATCCGGCCTTATTTCGAGTCAGGGCATCGCGGTGTCCATTCCACTTGAGGCCGCAAACTCAGGGTCCCTCTCACATACCTAGAGCTGAGAGAAGCCTCCTCTTGAGGTGCTTGTGGTAAGGTGGTATTCCTCTGGAGTCGAAGCCAGGGACTAACCTCTCATCTCGAGTTGATTTCTGGTCCATGGAGCTCTTTCCTGTGGCTACAGTGACCTCAGGATCCCTCTAGCCTTGAAACAGTGCTCTTGGGGTTTCCCTGGAGTGCCACCAAGGAAATCAAGGCTCCTTTCATGTGTGATGTGCAACACGGAATTGCTCTGCATGCAGTGCAGGGGAATCGGGCCTCATCTCGGGCGAGGGGGAAGTCTCATGGTGTTTCTCGAGGTGCGGCGGGAACCTGGGGTATATTCTCGAGTTACGACTGGGATGGCCCTTCCACACACGTGTTTGTTCAGCGACGTCAGGACTCCTGCCTAGTTGCGAGGGACAACTCGGGATTCTCCTCGAGGCTTGGCAGGGCAATTGGAACGCCTCTCCAGCTGAGGCGGGAGACCAAGGGTCCCTTTCCACGTGCCACAGGAATCCTGGGACTCCTATAAAGTTTCACGAGGAGTCAGGCATCGTCTCCTTTGGAGGCACTGATCTCCGTGTACCTCTGGAGTTTTCAAAGAATGTGAGGCCTCAGGTCGCGATGAGGTGGGGAACTAGGTCTTTCTCTGTGGTCTCCACAGGGGATTCAGACATCCTTTCGTCTTGGGAGATGCAAGACGAGCCTGCATTCAAGTCACTGCAGGGATATCCGGCCTTATTTCGAGTCAGGGCATCGCGGTGTCCATTCCACTTGAGGCCGCAAACTCAGGGTCCCTCTCACATACCTAGAGCTGAGAGAAGCCTCCTCTTGAGGTGCTTGTGGTAAGGTGGAATTCCTCTGGAGTCGAAGCCAGGGATTAACTTCTCATCTCGAGTTGATTTTTGGTCCACGGAGCTCTTTCGTGTTGCTACATTGGCCTCAGGATCCCTCTAGCCTTGAAACAGTGTCCTTGGGTTTTCTCTGGAGTGCCATCAAGGAAATCAAGGCTCCTTTCATGTGTGATGTGCAAGACGGAATTGCTCTGCACGCAGTGCAGGGGAATCGGGCCTCATCTCGCGGCGAGGGGGAAGTCTCATGGTTTTTCTCGAGTTGCGGCGGGAACCTGGGGTATATTTTCGAGTTACGACGGGGATGGCCCTTCCACACACGTGTTTGTTTAGCGACGTCAGGACTCCTGCCTAGTTGCGAGGGACAACTCGGGATTCTCCTCGAGGCTTGGCAGGGCAATTGGGATGCCTCTCCAGCTGAGGCGGGAGACCAAGGGTCCCTTTCCACGTTCCACAGGAATCCTGGGACTCCTAAGAAGTTTCACGAGGAGTCAGACATCGTCTCCTTTGGAGGCACTGATCTCCGCGTACCTCTGAAGTTTTCAAAGGATGTGAGGCCTCCGGTCGCGATTAGGTGGGGAACTAGGTCTTTCTCTGTGGTCTCCACAGGGGATTCAGACATCCTTTCGTCTTGGGAGATGCAAGACGAGCCTGCATTCAAGTCACTGCAGGGATATCCGGCCTTATTTCGCGTCAGGGCATCGCGGTGTCCATTCCACTTGAGGCCGCAAACTCAGGGTCCCTCTCACATACCTAGAGCTGAGAGAAGCCTCCTCTTGTGGTGCTTGTGGTAAGGTGGTATTCCTCTGGAGTCGATGCCAGGGACTAACCTCTCATCTCGAGTTGATTTGTGGTCCACGGAGGTCTTTCGTGATGGTACAGTGACCTCAGGATCCCTCTAGCCTTGAAACAGCGTTCTTGGGGTTTCCCTGGAGTGCCACCAAGGAAATCAAGGATCCTTTCATGTGTGATGTGCAACACGGAATTGCTCTGCACGCAGTGCAGGGGAATCGGGCCTCATCTCGGGGGAGGGGGAAGTCTCATGGTGTTTCTCGAGGTGCGGCGGGAACCTGGGGTATATTCTCGAGTTACGACTGGGATGGCCCTTCCACACACGTGTTTGTTCAGCGACGTCAGGACTCCTGCCTAGTTGGGAGGGACAACTCGGGATTCTCCTCGAGGCTTGGCAGGGCAATTGGAACGCCTCTCCAGCTGAGGCGGGAGACCAAGGGTCCCTTTACATGTGCCACAGGAATCCTGGGACTCCTATAAAGTTTCACGAGGAATCAGGCATCGTCTCCTTTGGAGGCACTAATCTCCGCGTACCTCTGGAGTTTTCAAAGGATGTGAGGCCACCGGTCGCGTTGAGGTGGGGAACTAGGTCTTTCTCTGTGGTCTCCACAGGGGATTCAGACATCCTTTCGTCTTGGGAGATGCAAGACGAGCCTGTATTCAAGTCACTGCAGGGATATCCGGCCTCATTTCGAGTCAGGGCATCGCGGTGTCCATTCCACTTGAGGCCGCAAACTAAGGGTCCCTCTCACATACCTAGAGCTGAGAGAAGCCTCCTCTTGAGGTGCTTGTGGTAAGGTGGTATTCCTCTGGATTCGAAGCCAGGGACTAACCTCTCATCTCGAGTTGATTTTTGGTCCACGGAGCTCTTTCGTGTTGCTACAGTGACCTCAGGATCCCTCTAGCCTTGAAACAGTGTTCTTGGGTTTTCTCTGGAGTGCCATCAAGGAAATCAAGGCTCCTTTCATGTGTGATGTGCAAGACGGAATTGCTCTGCACGCAGTGCAGGGGAATCCGGCCTCATCTCGCGGCGAGGGGGAAGTCTCATGGTTTTTCTCGAGTTGCGGCGGGAACCTGGGGTATATTCTCGAGTTACGACGGGGATGGCCCTTCCACCCACGTGTTTGTTCAGCGACTTCAGGACTCCTGCCTAGTTGCAAGGGACAACTCGGGATTCTCCTCGAGGCTTGGCAGGGCCATTGGAATGTCTCTCCAGCTGAGGCGGGAGACCAAGGGTCCCTTTCCACATGCCGCAGGAATCCTGGGACTCCTAAGAAGTTTCACGAGGAGTCAGGCATCGTCTCCTTTGGAGGCACTGATCTCCGCGTACCTCTGGAGTTTTCAAAGGATGTGAGGCCTCCGGTCGCGATGAGGTGGGGAACTAGGTCTTTCTCTGTGGTCTCCACAGGGGATTCAGACATCCTTTCGTCTTGGGAGATGCAAGACGAGCCTGCATTCAAGTCACTGCAGGGATATCCGGCCTTATTTCGCGTCAGGGCATCGCAGTGTCCATTCCACTTGAGGCCGCAAACTCAGGGTCCCTCTCACATACCTAGAGCTGAGAGAAGCCTCCTCTTGAGGTGCTTGTGGTAAGGTGGTATTCCTCTGGAGTCGAAGCCAGGGACTAACCTCTCATCTTGAGTTGATTTGTGGTCCATGGAGCTCTTTCGTGTGGCGACAGTGACCTCAGGATCCCTCTAGCCTTGAAACAGTGTTCTTGGGCTTTCTCTGGAGTGCCACCAAGGAAATCAAGGCTCCTTTCATGTGTGATGTGCAACAGGGAATTGCTCTGCACGCAGTGTAGGGGAATCGGGCCTCATCTCGGGGCGAGGGGGAAGTCTCATGGTTTTTCTCGAGTTGCGGCGGGAACCTGGGCTATATTATCGAGTTACGACGGGGATGGCCATTCCACACCCGTGTTTGTTCAGCGACGTCAGGACTCCTGCCTAGTTGCGAGGGACAACTCGAGATTCTCTTCGAGGCTTGGCAGGGCAATTGGGACGCCTCTCCAGCTGAGGCGGGAGACCAAGGGTCCCTTTCCACGTGCCACAGGAATCCTGGGACTCCTATCAAGTTTGACGAGGAGTCAGGCATTGGCTCCTTTGGAGGCACTGATCTCTGCGTACCTCTGGAGTTTTCAAAGGATGTGAGGCCTCCGGTCGCGATGAGGTGGGGAACTAGGTCTTTCTCTGTGGTCACCACAGGGGATTCAGACATCCTTTCGTCTTGGGCGATGCAAGACGAGCCTGCATTCAAGTCACTGCAGGGATATCCGGCCTTATTTCGAGTCAGGGCATCGCGGTGTCCATTCCACTTGAGGCCGCAAACTCAGGGTCCCTCTCACATACCTAGAGCTGAGAGAAGCCTCCTCTTGAGGTGCTTGTGGTAAGGTGGTATTCCTCTGGAGTCGAAGCCAGGGACTAACCTCTCATCTCGAGTTGATTCTTCGTCCACGGAGCTCTTTCGTGTTGCTACAGTGACCTCAGGATCCCTCTAGCCTGGAAACAGTGTTCTTGGGGTTTCTCTGGAGTGCCATGAAGGAAATCAAGGTTCCTTTCATGTGTGATGTGCAACACGGAATTTCTCTGCCCGCAGTGTAGGGGAATCGGGCCTCATCTCGCAGCGAGGGGGAAGTCTCATGGTTTTTCTCGAGTTGCGGCGGGAACCTGGGGTATATTCTCGAGTTACGACGGGGATGGCCCTTCCACCCACGTGGTTGTTCAGCGACGTCAGGACTCCTGCCTACTTGCGAGGGACAACTCGGGATTCTCCTCGAGCTTGGCAGGGCAATTGGGACGCCTCTCCAGATGAGGCGGGAGACCAAGGGTCCCTTTCCACGTGCCACAGGAATCCTGGGACTCCTATCAAGTTTCATCTGGAGTCAGGTATCGTCTCCTTTGGAGGCACTGATCTCTGCGTACCTCTGGAGTTTTCACAGGATGTGAGGCCTCCTGTCGCGATGAGGTGAGGAACTAGGTCTTTCTCTGTGGTCTCCACAGGGGATTCAGACATCCTTTCGTCTTGGGAGATGCAAGACGAGCCTGCATTCCAGTCACTGCAGGGATATCCGGCCTTATTTCGAGTCAGGGCATCGCGGTGTCCATTCCACTTGAGGCCGCAAACTCAGGGTCCCTCTCACATACCTAGAGCTGAGAGAAGCCTCCTCTTGAGGTGCTTGTGGTAAGGTGGTATTCCTCTGGAGTCGAAGCCAGGGACTAACCTCTCATCTCGAGTTGATTTCTGGTCCATGGAGCTCTTTCCTGTGGCTACAGTGACCTCAGGATCCCTCTAGCCTTGAAACAGTGCTCTTGGGGTTTCCCTGGAGTGCCACCAAGGAAATCAAGGCTCCTTTCATGTGTGATGTGCAACACGGAATTGCTCTGCATGCAGTGCAGGGGAATCGGGCCTCATCTCGGGCGAGGGGGAAGTCTCATGGTGTTTCTCGAGGTGCGGCGGGAACCTGGGGTATATTCTCGAGTTACGACTGGGATGGCCCTTCCACACACGTGTTTGTTCAGCGACGTCAGGACTCCTGCCTAGTTGCGAGGGACAACTCGGGATTCTCCTCGAGGCTTGGCAGGGCAATTGGAACGCCTCTCCAGCTGAGGCGGGAGACCAAGGGTCCCTTTCCACGTGCCACAGGAATCCTGGGACTCCTATAAAGTTTCACGAGGAGTCAGGCATCGTCTCCTTTGGAGGCACTGATCTCCGTGTACCTCTGGAGTTTTCAAAGGATGTGAGGCCTCAGGTCGCGATGAGGTGGGGAACTAGGTCTTTCTCTGTGGTCTCCACAGGGGATTCAGACATCCTTTCGTCTTGGGAGATGCAAGACGAGCCTGCATTCAAGTCACTGCAGGGATATCCGGCCTTATTTCGAGTAAGGGCATCGCGGTGTCCATTCCACTTGAGGCCGCAAACTCAGGGTCCCTCTCACATACCTAGAGCTGAGAGAAGCCTCCTCTTGAGGTGCTTGTGGTAAGGTGGAATTCCTCTGGAGTCGAAGCCAGGGACTAACCTCTCATCTCGAGTTGATTTTTGGTCCACGGAGCTCTTTCGTGTTGCTACATTGGCCTCAGGATCCCTCTAGCCTTGAAACAGTGTCCTTGGGTTTTCTCTGGAGTGCCATCAAGGAAATCAAGGCTCCTTTCATGTGTGATGTGCAAGACGGAATTGCTCTGCACGCAGTGCAGGGGAATCGGGCCTCATCTCGCGGCGAGGGGGAAGTCTCATGGTTTTTCTCGAGTTGCGGCGGGAACCTGGGGTATATTTTCGAGTTACGACGGGGATGGCCCTTCCACACACGTGTTTGTTTAGCGACGTCAGGACTCCTGCCTAGTTGCGAGGGACAACTCGGGATTCTCCTCGAGGCTTGGCAGGGCAATTGGGATGCCTCTCCAGCTGAGGCGGGAGACCAAGGGTCCCTTTCCACGTTCCACAGGAATCCTGGGACCCCTAAGAAGTTTCACGAGGAGTCAGACATCGTCTCCTTTGGAGGCACTGATCTCCGCGTACCTCTGAAGTTTTCAAAGGATGTGAGGCCTCCGGTCGCGATGAGGTGGGGAACTAGGTCTTTCTCTGTGGTCTCCACAGGGGATTCAGACATCCTTTCGTCTTGGGAGATGCAAGACGAGCCTGCATTCAAGTCACTGCAGGGATATCCGGCCTTATTTCGCGTCAGGGCATCGCGGTGTCCATTCCACTTGAGGCCGCAAACTCAGGGTCCCTCTCACATACCTAGAGCTGAGAGAAGCCTCCTCTTGTGGTGCTTGTGGTAAGGTGGTATTCCTCTGGAGTCGAAGCCAGGGACTAACCTCTCATCTCGAGTTGATTTGTGGTCCACGGAGCTCTTTCGTGATGGTACAGTGACCTCAGGATCCCTCTAGCCTTGAAACAGCGTTCTTGGGGTTTCCCTGGAGTGCCACCAAGGAAATCAAGGATCCTTTCATGTGTGATGTGCAACACGGAATTGCTCTGCACGCAGTGCAGGGGAATCGGGCCTCATCTCGGGCGAGGGGGAAGTCTCATGGTGTTTCTCGAGGTGCGGCGGGAACCTGGGGTATATTCTCGAGTTACGACTGGGATGGCCCTTCCACACACGTGTTTGTTCAGCGACGTCAGGACTCCTGCCTAGTTGGGAGGGACAACTCGGGATTCTCCTCGAGGCTTGGCAGGGCAATTGGAACGCCTCTCCAGCTGAGGCGGGAGACCAAGGGTCCCTTTACATGTGCCACAGGAATCCTGGGACTCCTATAAAGTTTCACGAGGAATCAGGCATCGTCTCCTTTGGAGGCACTAATCTCCGCGTACCTCTGGAGTTTTCAAAGGATGTGAGGCCACCGGTCGCGTTGAGGTGGGGAACTAGGTCTTTCTCTGTGGTCTCCACAGGGGATTCAGACATCCTTTCGTCTTGGGAGATGCAAGACGAGCCTGTATTCAAGTCACTGCAGGGATATCCGGCCTCATTTCGAGTCAGGGCATCGCGGTGTCCATTCCACTTGAGGCCGCAAACTAAGGGTCCCTCTCACATACCTAGAGCTGAGAGAAGCCTCCTCTTGAGGTGCTTGTGGTAAGGTGGTATTCCTCTGGATTCGAAGCCAGGGACTAACCTCTCATCTCGAGTTGATTTTTGGTCCACGGAGCTCTTTCGTGTTGCTACAGTGACCTCAGGATCCCTCTAGCCTTGAAACAGTGTTCTTGGGTTTTCTCTGGAGTGCCATCAAGGAAATCAAGGCTCCTTTCATGTGTGATGTGCAAGACGGAATTGCTCTGCACGCAGTGCAGGGGAATCTGGCCTCATCTCGCGGCGAGGGGGAAGTCTCATGGTTTTTCTCGAGTTGCGGCGGGAACCTGGGGTATATTCTCGAGTTACGACGGGGATGGCCCTTCCACCCACGTGTTTGTTCAGCGACTTCAGGACTCCTGCCTAGTTGCAAGGGACAACTCGGGATTCTCCTCGAGGCTTGGCAGGGCCATTGGAATGCCTCTCCAGCTGAGGCGGGAGACCAAGGGTCCCTTTCCACGTGCCACAGGAATCCTGGGACTCCTAAGAAGTTTCACGAGGAGTCAGGCATCGTCTCCTTTGGAGGCACTGATCTCCGCGTACCTCTGGAGTTTTCAAAGGATGTGAGGCCTCCGGTCGCGATGAGGTGGGGAACTAGGTCTTTCTCTGTGGTCTCCACAGGGGATTCAGACATCCTTTCGTCTTGGGAGATGCAAGACGAGCCTGCATTCAAGTCACTGCAGGGATATCCGGCCTTATTTCGAGTAAGGGCATCGCGGTGTCCATTCCACTTGAGGCCGCAAACTCAGGGTCCCTCTCACATACCTAGAGCTGAGAGAAGCCTCCTCTTGAGGTGCTTGTGGTAAGGTGGAATTCCTCTGGAGTCGAAGCCAGGGACTAACCTCTCATCTCGAGTTGATTTTTGGTCCACGGAGCTCTTTCGTGTTGCTACATTGGCCTCAGGATCCCTCTAGCCTTGAAACAGTGTCCTTGGGTTTTCTCTGGAGTGCCATCAAGGAAATCAAGGCTCCTTTCATGTGTGATGTGCAAGACGGAATTGCTCTGCACGCAGTGCAGGGGAATCGGGCCTCATCTCGCGGCGAGGGGGAAGTCTCATGGTTTTTCTCGAGTTGCGGCGGGAACCTGGGGTATATTTTCGAGTTACGACGGGGATGGCCCTTCCACACACGTGTTTGTTTAGCGACGTCAGGACTCCTGCCTAGTTGCGAGGGACAACTCGGGATTCTCCTCGAGGCTTGGCAGGGCAATTGGGATGCCTCTCCAGCTGAGGCGGGAGACCAAGGGTCCCTTTCCACGTTCCACAGGAATCCTGGGACCCCTAAGAAGTTTCACGAGGAGTCAGACATCGTCTCCTTTGGAGGCACTGATCTCCGCGTACCTCTGAAGTTTTCAAAGGATGTGAGGCCTCCGGTCGCGATGAGGTGGGGAACTAGGTCTTTCTCTGTGGTCTCCACAGGGGATTCAGACATCCTTTCGTCTTGGGAGATGCAAGACGAGCCTGCATTCAAGTCACTGCAGGGATATCCGGCCTTATTTCGCGTCAGGGCATCGCGGTGTCCATTCCACTTGAGGCCGCAAACTCAGGGTCCCTCTCACATACCTAGAGCTGAGAGAAGCCTCCTCTTGTGGTGCTTGTGGTAAGGTGGTATTCCTCTGGAGTCGAAGCCAGGGACTAACCTCTCATCTCGAGTTGATTTGTGGTCCACGGAGCTCTTTCGTGATGGTACAGTGACCTCAGGATCCCTCTAGCCTTGAAACAGCGTTCTTGGGGTTTCCCTGGAGTGCCACCAAGGAAATCAAGGATCCTTTCATGTGTGATGTGCAACACGGAATTGCTCTGCACGCAGTGCAGGGGAATCGGGCCTCATCTCGGGCGAGGGGGAAGTCTCATGGTGTTTCTCGAGGTGCGGCGGGAACCTGGGGTATATTCTCGAGTTACGACTGGGATGGCCCTTCCACACACGTGTTTGTTCAGCGACGTCAGGACTCCTGCCTAGTTGGGAGGGACAACTCGGGATTCTCCTCGAGGCTTGGCAGGGCAATTGGAACGCCTCTCCAGCTGAGGCGGGAGACCAAGGGTCCCTTTACATGTGCCACAGGAATCCTGGGACTCCTATAAAGTTTCACGAGGAATCAGGCATCGTCTCCTTTGGAGGCACTAATCTCCGCGTACCTCTGGAGTTTTCAAAGGATGTGAGGCCACCGGTCGCGTTGAGGTGGGGAACTAGGTCTTTCTCTGTGGTCTCCACAGGGGATTCAGACATCCTTTCGTCTTGGGAGATGCAAGACGAGCCTGTATTCAAGTCACTGCAGGGATATCCGGCCTCATTTCGAGTCAGGGCATCGCGGTGTCCATTCCACTTGAGGCCGCAAACTAAGGGTCCCTCTCACATACCTAGAGCTGAGAGAAGCCTCCTCTTGAGGTGCTTGTGGTAAGGTGGTATTCCTCTGGATTCGAAGCCAGGGACTAACCTCTCATCTCGAGTTGATTTTTGGTCCACGGAGCTCTTTCGTGTTGCTACAGTGACCTCAGGATCCCTCTAGCCTTGAAACAGTGTTCTTGGGTTTTCTCTGGAGTGCCATCAAGGAAATCAAGGCTCCTTTCATGTGTGATGTGCAAGACGGAATTGCTCTGCACGCAGTGCAGGGGAATCTGGCCTCATCTCGCGGCGAGGGGGAAGTCTCATGGTTTTTCTCGAGTTGCGGCGGGAACCTGGGGTATATTCTCGAGTTACGACGGGGATGGCCCTTCCACCCACGTGTTTGTTCAGCGACTTCAGGACTCCTGCCTAGTTGCAAGGGACAACTCGGGATTCTCCTCGAGGCTTGGCAGGGCCATTGGAATGCCTCTCCAGCTGAGGCGGGAGACCAAGGGTCCCTTTCCACGTGCCACAGGAATCCTGGGACTCCTAAGAAGTTTCACGAGGAGTCAGGCATCGTCTCCTTTGGAGGCACTGATCTCCGCGTACCTCTGGAGTTTTCAAAGGATGTGAGGCCTCCGGTCGCGATGAGGTGGGGAACTAGGTCTTTCTCTGTGGTCTCCACAGGGGATTCAGACATCCTTTCGTCTTGGGAGATGCAAGACGAGCCTGCATTCAAGTCACTGCAGGGATATCCGGCCTTATTTCGCGTCAGGGCATCGCAGTGTCCATTCCACTTGAGGCCGCAAACTCAGGGTCCCTCTCACATACCTAGAGCTGAGAGAAGCCTCCTCTTGAGGTGCTTGTGGTAAGGTGGTATTCCTCTGGAGTTGAAGCCAGGGACTAACCTCTCATCTTGAGTTGATTTGTGGTCCATGGAGCTCTTTCGTGTGGCGACAGTGACCTCAGGATCCCTCTAGCCTTGAAACAGTGCTCTTGGGGTTTCCCTGGAGTGCCACCAAGGAAATCAAGGCTCCTTTCATGTGTGATGTGCAACAGGGAATTGCTCTGCACGCAGTGTAGGGGAATCGGGCCTCATCTCGGGGCGAGGGGGAAGTCTCATGGTTTTTCTCGAGTTGCGGCGGGAACCTGGGCTATATTATCGAGTTACGACGGGGATGGCCATTCCACACCCGTGTTTGTTCAGCGACGTCAGGACTCCTGCCTAGTTGCGAGGGACAACTCGGGATTCTCCTCGAGGCTTGGCAGGGCAATTGGGACGCCTCTCCAGCTGAGGCGGGAGACCAAGGGTCCCTTTCCACGTGCCACAGGAATCCTGGGACTCCTATCAAGTTTGACGAGGAGTCAGGCATTGGCTCCTTTGGAGGCACTGATCTCTGCGTACCTCTGGAGTTTTCAAAGGATGTGAGGCCTCCGGTCGCGATGAGGTGGGGAACTAGGTCTTTCTCTGTGGTCTCCACAGGGGATTCAGACATCCTTTCGTCTTGGGCGATGCAAGACGAGCCTGCATTCATGTCACTGCAGGGATATCCGACCTTATTTCGAGTCAGGGCATCGTGGTGTCCATTCGCCTTGAGGCTGCAAACTCAGGGTCCCTCTCACATACGTAGAGCTGAGAGAAGCCTCCTCTTGAGGTGCTTGTGGTAAGGTGGTATTCCTCTGGAGTCGAAGCCAGGGACTAACCCCTCATCTCGAGTTGATTTTTTCGTCCACGGAGCTCTTTCGTGTTGCTACAGTGACCTCAGGATCCCTCTAGCCTTGAAACAGTGTTCTTGGGGTTTCTCTGGAGTGCCATGAAGGAAATCAAGGTTCCTTTCCTGTATGATGTGCAACACGGAATTTCTCTGCCCGCAGTGTAGGGGAATCGGGCCTCATCTCGCAGTGAGGGGGAAGTCTCATGGTTTTTCTTGAGTTGCGGCGGGAACCTGGGGTGTATTCTCGAGTTACGACGGGGATGGCCCTTCCACCCACGTGTTTGTTCAGCCACGTCAGGACTCCTGCCTAGTTGCGAGGGACAACTCGGGATTCTCCTCGAGGCTTGGCAGGGAAATTGGGACGCCTCTGCAGCTGAGGCGGTAGACCAAGGGTCCCTTTCCACGTGCCACAGGAATCCTGGGACTCCTATCAAGTTTCAGGAGGAGTCAGGCATTGTCTCCTTTGGAGGCACTGATCTCCGCGTACCTCTGGAGTTTTCAAAGGATGTGAGGCCTCCGGTCGCGATGAGGTGGGGAACTAGGTCTTTCTCTGTGGTCTCCACAGGGGATTCAGACATCCTTTCGTCTTGGGCGATGCAAGACGAGCCTGCATTCAAGTCACTGCAGGGATATCCGGCCTTATTTCGAGTCAGGGCATCGCGGTGTCCATTCCACTTGAGGCCGCAAACTCAGGGTCCCTCTCACATACCTAGAGCTGAGAGAAGCCTCCTCTTGAGGTGCTTGTGGTAAGGTGGTATTCCTCTGGAGTCGAAGCCAGGGACTAACCTCTCATCTCGAGTTGATTCTTGGTCCACGGAGCTCTTTCGTGTTGCTACAGTGACCTCAGGATCCCTCTAGCCTGGAAACAGTGTTCTTGGGGTTTCTCTGGAGTGCCATGAAGGAAATCAAGGTTCCTTTCATGTGTGATGTGCAACACGGAATTTCTCTGCCCGCAGTGTAGGGGAATCGGGCCTCATCTCGCAGCGAGGGGGAAGTCTCATGGTTTTTCTCGAGTTGCGGCGGGAACCTGGGGTATATTCTCGAGTTACGACGGGGATGGCCCTTCCACCCACGTGGTTGTTCAGCGACGTCAGGACTCCTGCCTAGTTGCGAGGGACAACTCGGGATTCTCCTCGAGCTTGGCAGGGCAATTGGGACGCCTCTCCAGATGAGGCGGGAGACCAAGGGTCCCTTTCCACGTGCCACAGGAATCCTGGGACTCCTATCAAGTTTCATCTGGAGTCAGGTATCGTCTCCTTTGGAGGCACTGATCTCTGCATACCTCTGGAGTTTTCACAGGATGTGAGGCCTCCTGTCGCGATGAGGTGGGGAACTAGGTCTTTCTCTGTGGTCTCCACAGGGGATTCAGACATCCTTTCGTCTTGGGAGATGCAAGACGAGCCTGCATTCTAGTCACTGCAGGGATATCCGGCCTTATTTCGAGTCAGGGCATCGCGGTGTCCATTCCACTTGAGGCCGCAAACTCAGGGTCCCTCTCACATACCTAGAGCTGAGAGAAGCCTCCTCTTGAGGTGCTTGTGGTAAGGTGGTATTCCTCTGGAGTCGAAGCCAGGGACTAACCTCTCATCTCGAGTTGATTTCTGGTCCATGGAGCTCTTTCCTGTGGCTACAGTGACCTCAGGATCCCTCTAGCCTTGAAACAGTGCTCTTGGGGTTTCCCTGGAGTGCCACCAAGGAAATCAAGGCTCCTTTCATGTGTGATGTGCAACACGGAATTGCTCTGCATGCAGTGCAGGGGAATCGGGCCTCATCTCGGGCGAGGGGGAAGTCTCATGGTGTTTCTCGAGGTGCGGCGGGAACCTGGGGTATATTCTCGAGTTACGACTGGGATGGCCCTTCCACACACGTGTTTGTTCAGCGACGTCAGGACTCCTGCCTAGTTGCGAGGGACAACTCGGGATTCTCCTCGAGGCTTGGCAGGGCAATTGGAACGCCTCTCCAGCTGAGGCGGGAGACCAAGGGTCCCTTTCCACGTGCCACAGGAATCCTGGGACTCCTATAAAGTTTCACGAGGAGTCAGGCATCGTCTCCTTTGGAGGCACTGATCTCCGCGTACCTCTGGAGTTTTCAAAGGATGTGAGGCCTCCGGTCGAGATGAGGTGGGGAACTAGGTCTTTCTCTGTGGTCTCCACAGGGGATTCAGACATCCTTTCGTCTTGGGAGATGCAAGACGAGCCTGCATTCAAGTCACTGCAGGGATATCCGGCCTTATTTCGAGTCAGGGCATCGCGGTGTCCATTCCACTTGAGGCCGCAAACTCAAGGTCCCTCTCACATACCTAGAGCTGAGAGAAGCCTCCTCTTGAGGTGCTTGTGGTAAGGTGGTATTCCTCTGGAGTCGAAGCCAGGGACTAACCCCTCATCTCGAGTTGATTTTTGGTCCACGGAGGTCTTTCGTGTTGCTACAGTGACCTCAGGATCCCTCTAGCCTGGAAACAGTGTTCTTGGGGTTTCTCTGGAGTGCCATGAAGGAAATCAAGGTTCCTTTCATGTGTGATGTGCAACACGGAATTTCTCTGCCCGCAGTGTAGGGGAATCGGGCCTCATCTCCCAGCGAGGGGGAAGTCTCATGGTTTTTCTTGAGATGCGGCGGGAACCTGGGGTGTATTCTCGAGTTAAGACGGGGATGGCCCTTCTACCCACGTGTTTGTTCAGCCACGTCAGGACTCCTGCCTAGTTGCGAGGGACAACTAGGGATTCTCCTCGAGGCTTGGCAGGGAAATTGGGACGCCTCTCCAGCTGAGGCGTGAGACCAAGGGTCCCTTTCCACGTGCCACAGGAATCCTGGGACTCCTATCAAGTTTCACGAGGAGTCAGGCATCGTCTCCTTTGGAGGCACTGATCTCCGCGTACCTCTGGAGTTTTCAAAGCATGTGAGGCCTCCGGTCGCGATGAGGTGGGGAACTAGGTCTTTCTCTGTGGTCTCCACAGGGGATTCAGACATCCTTTCGTCTTGGGGGATGCAAGACGAGCCTGCATTCAAGTCACTGCAGGGATATCCGGCCTTATTTCGAGTCAGGGCATCGCGGTGTCCATTCCACTTGAGGCCGCAAACTCAGGGTCCCTCTCACATAACTAGAGCTGAGAGAAGCCTCCTCTTGAGGTGCTTGTGGTAAGGTGGTATTCCTCTGGAGTCGAAGCCAGGGACTAACCTCTCATCTCGAGTTGATTCTTGGTCCACGGAGCTCTTTCGTGTTGCTACAGTGACCTCAGGATCCCTCTAGCCTGGAAACAGTGTTCTTGGGGTTTCTCTGGAGTGCCATGAAGGAAATCAAGGTTCCTTTCATGTGTGATGTGCAACACGGAATTTCTCTGCCCGCAGTGTAGGGGAATCGGGCCTCATCTCGCAGCGAGGGGGAAGTCTCACGGTTTCGCTCGAGTTGCGGCGGGAACCTGGGGTATATTCTCGAGTTACGACGGGGATGGCCCTTCCACCCACGTGGTTGTTCAGCGACGTCAGGACTCCTGCCTAGTTGCGAGGGACAACTCGGGATTCTCCTCGAGCTTGGCAGGGCAATTGGGACGCCTCTCCAGATGAGGCGGGAGACCAAGGGTCCCTTTCCACGTGCCACAGGAATCCTGGGACTCCTATCAAGTTTCATCTGGAGTCAGGTATCGTCTCCTTTGGAGGCACTGATCTCTGCGTACCTCTGGAGTTTTCACAGGATGTGAGGCCTCCTGTCGCGATGAGGTGGGGAACTAGGTCTTTCTCTGTGGTCTCCACAGGGGATTCAGACATCCTTTCGTCTTGGGAGATGCAAGACGAGCCTGCATTCTAGTCACTGCAGGGATATCCGGCCTTATTTCGAGTCAGGGCATCGCGGTGTCCATTCCACTTGAGGCCGCAAACTCAGGGTCCCTCTCACATACCTAGAGCTGAGAGAAGCCTCCTCTTGAGGTGCTTGTGGTAAGGTGGTATTCCTCTGGAGTCGAAGCCAGGGACTAACCCCTCATCTCGAGTTGATTTCTGGTCCATGGAGCTCTTTCGTGTTGCTACAGTTACCTCAGGATCCCTCTAGCCTTGAAACAGTGCCCTTGGGGTTTCCCTGGAGTGCCATCAAGGAAATCAAGGTTCCTTTCATGTGTGATGTGCAACACGGAATTGCTCTGCACGCAGTGCAGGGGAATCGGGCCTCATCTCGGGCGAGGGGGAAGTCTCATGGTGTTTCTCGAGGTGCGGCGGGAACCTGGGGTATATTCTCGAGTTACGACTGGGATGGCCCTTCCACACACGTGTTTGTTCAGCGACGTCAGGACTCCTGCCTAGTTGCGAGGGACAACTCGGGATTCTCCTCGAGGCTTGGCAGGGCAATTGGAACGCCTCTCCAGCTGAGGCGGGAGACCAAGGGTCCCTTTCCACGTGCCACAGGAATCCTGGGACTCCTATAAAGTTTCACGAGGAGTCAGGCATCGTCTCCTTTGGAGGCACTGATCTCCGCGTACCTCTGGAGTTTTCAAAGGATGTGAGGCCTCCGGTCGCGATGAGGTGGGGAACTAGGTCTTTCTCTGTGGTCTCCACAGGGGATTCAGACATCCTTTCGTCTTGGGAGATGCAAGACGAGCCTGCATTCAAGTCACTCCAGGGATATCCGGCCTCATTTCGAGTCAGGGCATTGCGGTGTCCATTCCACTTGAGGCCGCAAACTCAGGGTCCCTCTCACATACCTAGAGCTGAGAGAAGCCTCCTCTTGAGGTGCTTGTGGTAAGGTGGTATTCCTCTGGAGTCGAAGCCAGGGACTAACCCCTCATCTCGAGTTGATTTTTGGTCCACGGAGGTCTTTCGTGTTGCTACAGTGACCTCAGGATCCCTCTAGCCTTGAAACAGTGTTCTTGGGGTTTCTCTGGAGTGCCATCAAGGAAATCAAGGCTCCTTTCATGTGTGATGTGCCACATGGAATTGCTCTGCACGCAGTGTAGGCGATCGGGCCTCATCTCGCGGCGAGGGTGAAGTCTCATGGATTTTCTCGAGTTGCGGCGAGAACCTGGGGTATATTCTCGAGTTACGACGGGGATGGCCCTTCCACCCACGTGTTTGTTCAGCGACGTCAGGACTCCTGCCTAGTTGCGAGGGACAACTCGGGATTCTCCTCGAGGCTTGGCAGGGCAATTGGGACGCCTCTCCAGCTGAGGCGGAAGACCAAGGGTCCCTTTCCATGTGCCACAGGAATCCTGGGACTCCTATAAATTTTCACGAGGAATCAGGCATCGTCTCCTTTGGAGGCACTGATCTCCGCGTACCGCTGGAGTTTTCAAAGGATGTGAGGCCTCCGGTCGCGATGAGGTGGGGAACTAGGTCTTTCTCTGTGGTCTCCACAGGGGATTCAGACATCCTTTCGTCTTGGGAGATGTAAGACGAGCCTGCATTCATGTCACTGCAGGGATATCCGGCCTTACTTCGAGTCAGGGCATCGCGGTGCCCATTCCACTTGAGGCCGCAAACTCAGGGTCCCTCTCACATACCTAGAGCTTCGAGAAGCCTCCTCTTGAGGTGCTTGTGGTAAGGTGGTATTCCTCTGGAGTCGAAGTTAGGGACTAACCTCTCATCTCTAATTGATTTTTGGTCCACGGAGCTCTTTCGTGTTGCTACAGTGACCTCAGAATCCCTCTAGCCTTGAAACAGTGTTCTTGGGGTTTCTCTGGAGTACCATCAAGGAAATCAAGGCTCCTTTCATGTGTGATGTGCAACACGGAATTGTTCTGCACACAGTGTAGGGGAATCAGGCCTCATCTCGCGGCGAGGGGTAAGTCTCATGGTTTTTCTTGAGTTGCGGCGGGAACCTGGGGTATATTCTCGAGTTACGACAGGGATGGCCCTTCCACCCACGTGTTTGTGCAGCGACGGCAGGACTCCTGCCTAGTTGCGAGGGACAACTCGGGATTCTCCTCGAGGCTTGGCAGGGCAATTGGGACGCCTCTCCAGCTGAGGCGGGAGACCAAGGATCCCTTTCCATGTGCCACAGGAATCCTGGGACTCCTATCAAGATTCACGAGGAGAAGGGCATCGTCTCCTTTGGAGGCACTGATATCCGCGTACCTCTGGAGTTTTCAAAGCATGTGAGGCCTCCGGTCGCGATGAGGTGGGGAACTAGGTCTTTCTCTGTGGTCTCCACAGGGGATTCAGACATCCTTTCGTCTTGGGAGATGCAAGACGAGCCTGCATTCAAGTCACTCCAGGGATATCCGGCCTCATTTCGAGTCAGGGCATCGCGGTGTCCATTCCACTTGAGGCCGCAAACTAAGGGTCCCTCTCACATACCTAGAGCTGAGAGAAGCCTCCTCTTGAGGTGCTTGTGGTAAGGTGGTATTCCTCTGGATTCGAAGCCAGGGACTAACCTCTCATCTCGAGTTGATTTTTGGTCCACGGAGCTCTTTCGTGTTGCTACAGTGACCTCAGGATCCCTCTAGCCTTGAAACAGTGTTCTTGGGGTTTCTCTGGAGTGCCATCACGGAAATCAAGGGTCCTTTCATGTGTGATGTGCAAGACGGAATTGCTCTGCACGCAGTGCAGGGGAATCGGGCCTCATCTCGCGGCGAGGGGGAAGTCTCATGGTTTTGCTCGAGTTGCGGCGGGAACCTGGGGTATATTCTCGAGTTACGACAGGGATGGCCCTTCCACCCACGTGTTTGTGCAGCGCCGGCATGACTCCTGCCTAGTTGCGAGGGACAACTCGGGATTCTCCTCGAGGCTTGGCAGGGCAATTGGGACGGCTCTCCAGCTGAGGCGGGAGACCAAGGGTCCCTTTCCACGTGCCACAGGAATCCTGGGACTCCTATCAAGATTCACGAGGAGAAGGGCATCGTCTCCTTTGGAGGCACTGATCTCCGCGTACCTCTGGAGTTTTCAAAGGATGTGAGGCCTCCGGTCGCGATGAGGTGGGGAACTAGGTCTTTCTCTGTGGTCTCCACAGGGGATTCAGACATCCTTTCGTCTTGGGAGATGCAAGACGAGCCTGCATTCAAGTCACTGCAGGGATATCCGGCCTTATTTCGAGTCAGGGCATCGCGGTGTCCATTCCACTTGAGGCCGCAAACTCAGGGTCCCTCTCACATACCTAGAGCTGAGAGAAGCCTCCTCTTGTGGTGCTTGTGGTAAGGTGGTATTCCTCTGGAGTCGAAGCCAGGGACTAACCTCTCATCTCGAGTTGATTTCTGGTCTATGGAGCTCTTTCGTGTTGCTACAGTGACCTCAGGATCCCTCTAGCCTTGAAACAGTGTTCTTGGGGTTTCCCTGGAGTGCCACCAAGGAAATCAAGGCTCCTTTCATGTGTGATGTGCAACACGGAATTTCTCTGCACGCAGTGCAGGGGAATCGGGCCTCATCTCGGGCGAGGGGGAAGTCTCATGGTGTTTCTGGAGGGGCGGCGGGAACCTGGGGTATATTCTCGAGTTACGACTGGGATGGCCCTTCCACACACGTGTTTGTTCAGCGACGTCAGGACTCCTGCCTAGTTGCGAGGGACAACTTGGGATTCTCCTCGAGGCTTGGCAGGGCAATTGGAACGCCTCTCCAGCTGAGGCGGGAGACCAAGGGTCCCTTTACATGTGCCACAGGAATCCTGGGACTCCTATAAAGTTTCACGAGGAATCAGGCATCGTCTCCTTTGGAGGCACTGATCTCCGCGTACCTCTGGAGTTTTCAAAGGATGTGAGGCCTCCGGTCGCGATGAGGTGGGGAACTAGGTCTTTCTCTGTGGTCTCCACAGGGGATTCAGACATCCTTTTGTCTTGGGAGATGCAAGACGAGCCTGCATTCAAGTCACTCCAGGTATATCCGGCCTCATTTCGAGTCAGGGCATCGCGGTGTCCATTCCAATTGAGGCCGCAAACTAAGGGTCCCTCTCACATACCTAGAGCTGACAGAAGCCTCCTCTTGAGGTGCTTGTGGTAAGGTGGTATTCCTCTGGATTCGAAGCCAGGGACTAACCTCTCATCTCGAGTTGATTTTTGGTCCACGGAGCTCTTTCGTGTTGCTACAGTGACCTCAGGATCCCTCTAGCCTTGAAACAGTGTTCTTGGGTTTTCTCTGGAGTGCCACCAAGGAAATCAAGGCTCCTTTCATGTGTGATGTGCAAGACGGAATTGCTCTGCACGCAGTGCAGGGGAATCGGGCCTCATCTCGCTGCGAGGGGGAAGTCTCATGGTTTTTCTCGAGTTGCGGCGGGAACCTGGGGTATATTCTCGAGTTACGACAGGGATGGCCCTTCCACCCACGTGTTTGTGCAGCGACGGCAGGACTACTGCCTAGATGCGAGGGACAACTCGGGATTCTCCTCGAGGTTTGACAGGGCAATTGGGACGCCTCTCCAGCTGAGGCGGGAGACCAAGGGTCCCTTTCCACGTGCCACAGGAATCCTGGGACTCCTATCAAGTTTCACGAGGAGTCAGGCATCGTCTCCTTTGGAGGCACTGATCTCCGCGTACCTCTGGAGTTTTCAAAGGATGTGAGGCCTCCGGTCGCGATGAGGTGGGGAACTAGGTCTTTCTCTGTGGTCTCCACAGGGGATTCAGACATCCTTTCGTCTTGGGAGATGCAAGACGAGCCTGCATTCAAGTCACTGCAGGGATATCCGGCCTTATTTCGAGTCAGGGCATCGCGGTGTCCATTCCACTTGAGGCCGCAAACTCAGGGTCCCTCTCACATACCTAGAGCTGAGAGAAGGCTCCTCTTAAGGTGCTTGTGGTTAGGTGATATTCCTCTGGAGTCAAAGCCAGGGACTAACCTTTCATCTCGAGTTGATTTTTGGTCCACGGAGCTCTTTCTTGTGGCTACAGTGACCTCAGGATCCCTCTAGCCTTGAAACAGTGTTCTTGAGGTTTCTCTGGAGTTCAATCAAGGAAATCAAGGCTCCTTTCATGTGTGATGTGCAACACGGAATTGCTCTGCACGCAGTGCAGGGGAATTGGGCCTCATCTCGCGGCGAGGGGGAAGTCTCATGGTTTCTCTCGAGTTGCGGCGGGAACCTGGGGTATATTCTCGAGTTACGACGGGAATGTCCTTCTACCCATGTGTTTGTTCAGCGATTTCAGGACTCCTGCCTAGTTGCGAGGGACAACTCGGGATTCTCCTCGAGGCTTGGCAGGGCAATTGGGACGCCTCTCCAGGTGAGGCGGTAGGCCAAGGGTCCCTTTCCACGTGCCACAGGAATCCTGGGACTCCTATCAAGATTCACGAGGAGTCAGGCATCGTCTCCTTTGGAGGCACTGATCTCCGCGTACCTCTGGAGTTTTCAAAGGATGTGAGGCCTCCGGTCGCGATGAGGTGGGGAACTAGGTCTTTCTCTGTGGTCTCCACAAGGGATTCAGACATCCTGTCGTCTTGGGAGCTGCAAGACGAGCCTGCATTCAAGTCACTGCAGGGATATCCGGCCGTATTTCGAGTCAGGGCATCGCGGTGTCCATTCCACTTGAGGCCGCAAACTCAGGGTCCCTCTCACATACCTAGAGCTGAGAGCTGAGAGAAGCCTTCTCTTGAGGTGCTTGTGGTAAGGTGGTATTCCTCTGGAGTCGAAGCCAGGGATTAACTTCTCATCTCGAGTTGATTTTTGGTCCACGGAGCTCTTTCGTGTTGCTACATTGGCCTCAGGATCCCTCTAGCCTTGAAACAGTGTCCTTGGGTTTTCTCTGGAGTGCCATCAAGGAAATCAAGGCTCCTTTCATCTGTGATGTGCAAGACGGAATTGCTCTGCACGCAGTGCAGGGGAATCGGGCCTCATCTCGCGGCGAGGGGGAAGTCTCATGGTTTTTCTCGAGTTGCGGCGGGAACCTGGGGTATATTCTCGAGTTACGACGGGGATGGCCCTTCCACCCACGTGTTTGTTCAGCGACGTCAGGACTCCTGCCAAGTTGCGAGGGACAACTCGGGATTCTCCTCGAGGCTTGGCAGGGCAATTGGGATGCCTCTCCAGCTGAGGCGGGAGACCAAGGGTCCCTTTCCACGTGCCACAGGAATCCTGGGACTCCTAAAAAGTTTCACGAGGAGTCAGACATCGTCTCCTTTGGAGGCACTGATCTCCGCGTACCTCTGAAGTTTTCAAAGGATGTGAGGCCTCCGGTCGCGATGAGGTGGGGAACTAGGTCTTTCTCTGTGGTCTCCACAGGGGATTCAAACATCCTTTCGTCTTGGGAGATGCAAGACGAGCCTGCATTCAAGTCACTGCAGGGATATCCGGCCTCATTTCGAGTCAGGGCATCGCGGTGTCCATTCCACTTGAGGCCGCAAACTAAGGGTCCCTCTCACATACCTAGAGCTGAGAGAAGCCTCCTCTTGAGGTGCTTGTGGTAAGGTGGTATTCCTCTGGATTCGAAGCCAGGGACTAACCTCTCATCTCGAGTTGATTTTTGTTCCACGGAGCTCTTTCGTGTTGCTACAGTGACCTCAGGATCCCTCTAGCCTTGAAACAGTGTTCTTGGGTTTTCTCTGGAGTGCCATCAAGGAAATCAAGGCTCCTTTCATGTGTGATGTGCAAGACGGAATTGCTCTGCACGCAGTGCAGGGGAATCAGGCCTCATCTCGCGGCGAGGGAGAAGTCTCATGGTTTTTCTCGAGTTGCGGCGGGAACCTGGGGTATATTCTCGAGTTACGACGGGGATGGCCCTTCCACCCACGTGTTTTTTCAGCGACGTCAGGACTCCTGCCTACTTGCAAGGGACAACTCGGGATTCTCCTCGAGGCTTGGCAGGGCCATTGGAATGTCTCTCCAGCTGAGGCGGGAGACCAAGGGTCCCTTTCCACGTGCCGCAGGAATCCTGGGACTCCTAAGAAGTTTCACGAGGAGTCAGGCATCGTCTCCTTTGGAGGCACTGATCTCCGCGTACCTCTGGAGTTTTCAAAGGATGTGAGGCCTCCGGTCGCGATGAGGTGGGGAACTAGGTCTTTCTCTGTGGTCTCCACAGGGGATTCAGACATCCTTTCGTCTTGGGAGATGCAAGACGAGCCTGCATTCAAGTCACTGCAGGGATATCCGGCCTTATTTCGCGTCAGGGCATCGCAGTGTCCATTCCACTTGAGGCCGCAAACTCAGGGTCCCTCTCACATACCTAGAGCTGAGAGAAGCCTCCTCTTGAGGTGCTTGTGGTAAGGTGGTATTCCTCTGGAGTCGAAGCCAGGGACTAACCTCTCATCTTGAGTTGATTTGTGGTCCATGGAGCTCTTTCGTGTGGCGACAGTGACCTCAGGATCCCTCTAGCCTTGAAACAGTGTTCTTGGGCTTTCTCTGGAGTGCCACCAAGGAAATCAAGGCTCCTTTCATGTGTGATGTGCAACAGGGAATTGCTCTGCACGCAGTGTAGGGGAATCGGGCCTCATCTCGGGGCGAGGGGGAAGTCTCATGGTTTTTCTCGAGTTGCGGCGGGAACCTGGGCTATATTATCGAGTTACGACGGGGATGGCCATTCCACACCCGTGTTTGTTCAGCGACGTCAGGACTCCTGCCTAGTTGCGAGGGACAACTCGGGATTCTCCTCGAGGCTTGGCAGGGCAATTGGGACGCCTCTCCAGCTGAGGCGGGAGACCAAGGGTCCCTTTCCACGTGCCACAGGAATCCTGGGACTCCTATCAAGTTTGACGAGGAGTCAGGCATTGGCTCCTTTGGAGGCACTGATCTCTGCGTACCTCTGGAGTTTTCAAAGGATGTGAGGCCTCCGGTCGCGATGAGGTGGGGAACTAGGTCTTTCTCTGTGGTCACCACAGGGGATTCAGACATCCTTTCGTCTTGGGCGATGCAAGACGAGCCTGCATTCAAGTCACTGCAGGGATATCCGGCCTTATTTCGAGTCAGGGCATCGCGGTGTCCATTCCACTTGAGGCCGCAAACTCAGGGTCCCTCTCACATACCTAGAGCTGAGAGAAGCCTCCTCTTGAGGTGCTTGTGGTAAGGTGGTATTCCTCTGGAGTCGAAGCCAGGGACTAACCTCTCATCTCGAGTTGATTCTTCGTCCACGGAGCTCTTTCGTGTTGCTACAGTGACCTCAGGATCCCTCTAGCCTGGAAACAGTGTTCTTGGGGTTTCTCTGGAGTGCCATGAAGGAAATCAAGGTTCCTTTCATGTGTGATGTGCAACACGGAATTTCTCTGCCCGCAGTGTAGGGGAATCGGGCCTCATCTCGCAGCGAGGGGGAAGTCTCATGGTTTTTCTCGAGTTGCGGCGGGAACCTGGGGTATATTCTCGAGTTACGACGGGGATGGCCCTTCCACCCACGTGGTTGTTCAGCGACGTCAGGACTCCTGCCTACTTGCGAGGGACAACTCGGGATTCTCCTCGAGCTTGGCAGGGCAATTGGGACGCCTCTCCAGATGAGGCGGGAGACCAAGGGTCCCTTTCCACGTGCCACAGGAATCCTGGGACTCCTATCAAGTTTCATCTGGAGTCAGGTATCGTCTCCTTTGGAGGCACTGATCTCTGCGTACCTCTGGAGTTTTCACATGATGTGAGGCCTCCTGTCGCGATGAGGTGAGGAACTAGGTCTTTCTCTGTGGTCTCCACAGGGGATTCAGACATCCTTTCGTCTTGGGAGATGCAAGACGAGCCTGCATTCTAGTCACTGCAGGGATATCCGGCCTTATTTCGAGTCAGGGCATCGCGGTGTCCATTCCACTTGAGGCCGCAAACTCAGGGTCCCTCTCACATACCTAGAGCTGAGAGAAGCCTCCTCTTGAGGTGCTTGTGGTAAGGTGGTATTCCTCTGGAGTCGAAGCCAGGGACTAACCTCTCATCTCGAGTTGATTTCTGGTCCATGGAGCTCTTTCCTGTGGCTACAGTGACCTCAGGATCCCTCTAGCCTTGAAACAGTGCTCTTGGGGTTTCCCTGGAGTGCCACCAAGGAAATCAAGGCTCCTTTCATGTGTGATGTGCAACACGGAATTGCTCTGCATGCAGTGCAGGGGAATCGGGCCTCATCTCGGGCGAGGGGGAAGTCTCATGGTGTTTCTCGAGGTGCGGCGGGAACCTGGGGTATATTCTCGAGTTACGACTGGGATGGCCCTTCCACACACGTGTTTGTTCAGCGACGTCAGGACTCCTGCCTAGTTGCGAGGGACAACTCGGGATTCTCCTCGAGGCTTGGCAGGGCAATTGGAACGCCTCTCCAGCTGAGGCGGGAGACCAAGGGTCCCTTTCCACGTGCCACAGGAATCCTGGGACTCCTATAAAGTTTCACGAGGAGTCAGGCATCGTCTCCTTTGGAGGCACTGATCTCCGTGTACCTCTGGAGTTTTCAAAGGATGTGAGGCCTCAGGTCGCGATGAGGTGGGGAACTAGGTCTTTCTCTGTGGTCTCCACAGGGGATTCAGACATCCTTTCGTCTTGGGAGATGCAAGACGAGCCTGCATTCAAGTCACTGCAGGGATATCCGGCCTTATTTCGAGTCAGGGCATCGCGGTGTCCATTCCACTTGAGGCCGCAAACTCAGGGTCCCTCTCACATACCTAGAGCTGAGAGAAGCCTCCTCTTGAGGTGCTTGTGGTAAGGTGGAATTCCTCTGGAGTCGAAGCCAGGGATTAACTTCTCATCTCGAGTTGATTTTTGGTCCACGGAGCTCTTTCGTGTTGCTACATTGGCCTCAGGATCCCTCTAGCCTTGAAACAGTGTCCTTGGGTTTTCTCTGGAGTGCCATCAAGGAAATCAAGGCTCCTTTCATGTGTGATGTGCAAGACGGAATTGCTCTGCACGCAGTGCAGGGGAATCGGGCCTCATCTCGCGGCGAGGGGGAAGTCTCATGGATTTTCTCGAGTTGCGGCGAGAACCTGGGGTATATTCTCGAGTTACGACGGGGATGGCCCTTCCACCCACGTGTTTGTTCAGCGACGTCAGGACTCCTGCCTAGTTGCGAGGGACAACTCGGGATTCTCCTCGAGGCTTGGCAGGGCAATTGGGACGCCTCTCCAGCTGAGGCGGAAGACCAAGGGTCCCTTTCCATGTGCCACAGGAATCCTGGGACTCCTATAAATTTTCACGAGGAATCAGGCATCGTCTCCTTTGGAGGCACTGATCTCCGCGTACCGCTGGAGTTTTCAAAGGATGTGAGGCCTCCGGTCGCGATGAGGTGGGGAACTAGGTCTTTCTCTGTGGTCTCCACAGGGGATTCAGACATCCTTTCGTCTTGGGAGATGTAAGACGAGCCTGCATTCATGTCACTGCAGGGATATCCGGCCTTACTTCGAGTCAGGGCATCGCGGTGCCCATTCCACTTGAGGCCGCAAACTCAGGGTCCCTCTCACATACCTAGAGCTTCGAGAAGCCTCCTCTTGAGGTGCTTGTGGTAAGGTGGTATTCCTCTGGAGTCGAAGTTAGGGACTAACCTCTCATCTCTAATTGATTTTTGGTCCACGGAGCTCTTTCGTGTTGCTACAGTGACCTCAGAATCCCTCTAGCCTTGAAACAGTGTTCTTGGGGTTTCTCTGGAGTACCATCAAGGAAATCAAGGCTCCTTTCATGTGTGATGTGCAACACGGAATTGTTCTGCACACAGTGTAGGGGAATCAGGCCTCATCTCGCGGCGAGGGGTAAGTCTCATGGTTTTTCTTGAGTTGCGGCGGGAACCTGGGGTATATTCTCGAGTTACGACAGGGATGGCCCTTCCACCCACGTGTTTGTGCAGCGACGGCAGGACTCCTGCCTAGTTGCGAGGGACAACTCGGGATTCTCCTCGAGGCTTGGCAGGGCAATTGGGACGCCTCTCCAGCTGAGGCGGGAGACCAAGGATCCCTTTCCATGTGCCACAGGAATCCTGGGACTCCTATCAAGATTCACGAGGAGAAGGGCATCGTCTCCTTTGGAGGCACTGATATCCGCGTACCTCTGGAGTTTTCAAAGCATGTGAGGCCTCCGGTCGCGATGAGGTGGGGAACTAGGTCTTTCTCTGTGGTCTCCACAGGGGATTCAGACATCCTTTCGTCTTGGGAGATGCAAGACGAGCCTGCATTCAAGTCACTCCAGGGATATCCGGCCTCATTTCGAGTCAGGGCATCGCGGTGTCCATTCCACTTGAGGCCGCAAACTAAGGGTCCCTCTCACATACCTAGAGCTGAGAGAAGCCTCCTCTTGAGGTGCTTGTGGTAAGGTGGTATTCCTCTGGATTCGAAGCCAGGGACTAACCTCTCATCTCGAGTTGATTTTTGGTCCACGGAGCTCTTTCGTGTTGCTACAGTGACCTCAGGATCCCTCTAGCCTTGAAACAGTGTTCTTGGGGTTTCTCTGGAGTGCCATCACGGAAATCAAGGGTCCTTTCATGTGTGATGTGCAAGACGGAATTGCTCTGCACGCAGTGCAGGGGAATCGGGCCTCATCTCGCGGCGAGGGGGAAGTCTCATGGTTTTTCTCGAGTTGCGGCGGGAACCTGGGGTATATTCTCGAGTTACGACAGGGATGGCCCTTCCACCCACGTGTTTGTGCAGCGCCGGCATGACTCCTGCCTAGTTGCGAGGGACAACTCGGGATTCTCCTCGAGGCTTGGCAGGGCAATTGGGACGGCTCTCCAGCTGAGGCGGGAGACCAAGGGTCCCTTTCCACGTGCCACAGGAATCCTGGGACTCCTATCAAGATTCACGAGGAGAAGGGCATCGTCTCCTTTGGAGGCACTGATCTCCGCGTACCTCTGGAGTTTTCAAAGGATGTGAGGCCTCCGGTCGCGATGAGGTGGGGAACTAGGTCTTTCTCTGTGGTCTCCACAGGGGATTCAGACATCCTTTCGTCTTGGGAGATGCAAGACGAGCCTGCATTCAAGTCACTGCAGGGATATCCGGCCTTATTTCGAGTCAGGGCATCGCGGTGTCCATTCCACTTGAGGCCGCAAACTCAGGGTCCCTCTCACATACCTAGAGCTGAGAGAAGCCTCCTCTTGTGGTGCTTGTGGTAAGGTGGTATTCCTCTGGAGTCGAAGCCAGGGACTAACCTCTCATCTCGAGTTGATTTCTGGTCCATGGAGCTCTTTCGTGTTGCTACAGTGACCTCAGGATCCCTCTAGCCTTGAAACAGTGTTCTTGGGGTTTCCCTGGAGTGCCACCAAGGAAATCAAGGCTCCTTTCATGTGTGATGTGCAACACGGAATTTCTCTGCACGCAGTGCAGGGGAATCGGGCCTCATCTCGGGCGAGGGGGAAGTCTCATGGTGTTTCTGGAGGGGCGGCGGGAACCTGGGGTATATTCTCGAGTTACGACTGGGATGGCCCTTCCACACACGTGTTTGTTCAGCGACGTCAGGACTCCTGCCTAGTTGCGAGGGACAACTTGGGATTCTCCTCGAGGCTTGGCAGGGCAATTGGAACGCCTCTCCAGCTGAGGCGGGAGACCAAGGGTCCCTTTACATGTGCCACAGGAATCCTGGGACTCCTATAAAGTTTCACGAGGAATCAGGCATCGTCTCCTTTGGAGGCACTGATCTCCGCGTACCTCTGGAGTTTTCAAAGGATGTGAGGCCTCCGGTCGCGATGAGGTGGGGAACTAGGTCTTTCTCTGTGGTCTCCACAGGGGATTCAGACATCCTTTTGTCTTGGGAGATGCAAGACGAGCCTGCATTCAAGTCACTCCAGGTATATCCGGCCTCATTTCGAGTCAGGGCATCGCGGTGTCCATTCCAATTGAGGCCGCAAACTAAGGGTCCCTCTCACATACCTAGAGCTGACAGAAGCCTCCTCTTGAGGTGCTTGTGGTAAGGTGGTATTCCTCTGGATTCGAAGCCAGGGACTAACCTCTCATCTCGAGTTGATTTTTGGTCCACGGAGCTCTTTCGTGTTGCTACAGTGACCTCAGGATCCCTCTAGCCTTGAAACAGTGTTCTTGGGTTTTCTCTGGAGTGCCACCAAGGAAATCAAGGCTCCTTTCATGTGTGATGTGCAAGACGGAATTGCTCTGCACGCAGTGCAGGGGAATCGGGCCTCATCTCGCTGCGAGGGGGAAGTCTCATGGTTTTTCTCGAGTTGCGGCGGGAACCTGGGGTATATTCTCGAGTTACGACAGGGATGGCCCTTCCACCCACGTGTTTGTGCAGCGACGGCAGGACTACTGCCTAGATGCGAGGGACAACTCGGGATTCTCCTCGAGGTTTGACAGGGCAATTGGGACGCCTCTCCAGCTGAGGCGGGAGACCAAGGGTCCCTTTCCACGTGCCACAGGAATCCTGGGACTCCTATCAAGTTTCACGAGGAGTCAGGCATCGTCTCCTTTGGAGGCACTGATCTCCGCGTACCTCTGGAGTTTTCAAAGGATGTGAGGCCTCCGGTCGCGATGAGGTGGGGAACTAGGTCTTTCTCTGTGGTCTCCACAGGGGATTCAGACATCCTTTCGTCTTGGGAGATGCAAGACGAGCCTGCATTCAAGTCACTGCAGGGATATCCGGCCTTATTTCGAGTCAGGGCATCGCGGTGTCCATTCCACTTGAGGCCGCAAACTCAGGGTCCCTCTCACATACCTAGAGCTGAGAGAAGGCTCCTCTTAAGGTGCTTGTGGTTAGGTGATATTCCTCTGGAGTCAAAGCCAGGGACTAACCTTTCATCTCGAGTTGATTTTTGGTCCACGGAGCTCTTTCTTGTGGCTACAGTGACCTCAGGATCCCTCTAGCCTTGAAACAGTGTTCTTGAGGTTTCTCTGGAGTTCAATCAAGGAAATCAAGGCTCCTTTCATGTGTGATGTGCAACACGGAATTGCTCTGCACGCAGTGCAGGGGAATTGGGCCTCATCTCGCGGCGAGGGGGAAGTCTCATGGTTTCTCTCGAGTTGCGGCGGGAACCTGGGGTATATTCTCGAGTTACGACGGGAATGTCCTTCTACCCATGTGTTTGTTCAGCGATTTCAGGACTCCTGCCTAGTTGCGAGGGACAACTCGGGATTCTCCTCGAGGCTTGGCAGGGCAATTGGGACGCCTCTCCAGGTGAGGCGGTAGGCCAAGGGTCCCTTTCCACGTGCCACAGGAATCCTGGGACTCCTATCAAGATTCACGAGGAGTCAGGCATCGTCTCCTTTGGAGGCACTGATCTCCGCGTACCTCTGGAGTTTTCAAAGGATGTGAGGCCTCCGGTCGCGATGAGGTGGGGAACTAGGTCTTTCTCTGTGGTCTCCACAAGGGATTCAGACATCCTGTCGTCTTGGGAGCTGCAAGACGAGCCTGCATTCAAGTCACTGCAGGGATATCCGGCCGTATTTCGAGTCAGGGCATCGCGGTGTCCATTCCACTTGAGGCCGCAAACTCAGGGTCCCTCTCACATACCTAGAGCTGAGAGCTGAGAGAAGCCTTCTCTTGAGGTGCTTGTGGTAAGGTGGTATTCCTCTGGAGTCGAAGCCAGGGATTAACTTCTCATCTCGAGTTGATTTTTGGTCCACGGAGCTCTTTCGTGTTGCTACATTGGCCTCAGGATCCCTCTAGCCTTGAAACAGTGTCCTTGGGTTTTCTCTGGAGTGCCATCAAGGAAATCAAGGCTCCTTTCATCTGTGATGTGCAAGACGGAATTGCTCTGCACGCAGTGCAGGGGAATCGGGCCTCATCTCGCGGCGAGGGGGAAGTCTCATGGTTTTTCTCGAGTTGCGGCGGGAACCTGGGGTATATTCTCGAGTTACGACGGGGATGGCCCTTCCACCCACGTGTTTGTTCAGCGACGTCAGGACTCCTGCCAAGTTGCGAGGGACAACTCGGGATTCTCCTCGAGGCTTGGCAGGGCAATTGGGATGCCTCTCCAGCTGAGGCGGGAGACCAAGGGTCCCTTTCCACGTGCCACAGGAATCCTGGGACTCCTAAAAAGTTTCACGAGGAGTCAGACATCGTCTCCTTTGGAGGCACTGATCTCCGCGTACCTCTGAAGTTTTCAAAGGATGTGAGGCCTCCGGTCGCGATGAGGTGGGGAACTAGGTCTTTCTCTGTGGTCTCCACAGGGGATTCAAACATCCTTTCGTCTTGGGAGATGCAAGACGAGCCTGCATTCAAGTCACTGCAGGGATATCCGGCCTCATTTCGAGTCAGGGCATCGCGGTGTCCATTCCACTTGAGGCCGCAAACTAAGGGTCCCTCTCACATACCTAGAGCTGAGAGAAGCCTCCTCTTGAGGTGCTTGTGGTAAGGTGGTATTCCTCTGGATTCGAAGCCAGGGACTAACCTCTCATCTCGAGTTGATTTTTGTTCCACGGAGCTCTTTCGTGTTGCTACAGTGACCTCAGGATCCCTCTAGCCTTGAAACAGTGTTCTTGGGTTTTCTCTGGAGTGCCATCAAGGAAATCAAGGCTCCTTTCATGTGTGATGTGCAAGACGGAATTGCTCTGCACGCAGTGCAGGGGAATCAGGCCTCATCTCGCGGCGAGGGAGAAGTCTCATGGTTTTTCTCGAGTTGCGGCGGGAACCTGGGGTATATTCTCGAGTTACGACGGGGATGGCCCTTCCACCCACGTGTTTTTTCAGCGACGTCAGGACTCCTGCCTACTTGCAAGGGACAACTCGGGATTCTCCTCGAGGCTTGGCAGGGCCATTGGAATGTCTCTCCAGCTGAGGCGGGAGACCAAGGGTCCCTTTCCACGTGCCGCAGGAATCCTGGGACTCCTAAGAAGTTTCACGAGGAGTCAGGCATCGTCTCCTTTGGAGGCACTGATCTCCGCGTACCTCTGGAGTTTTCAAAGGATGTGAGGCCTCCGGTCGCGATGAGGTGGGGAACTAGGTCTTTCTCTGTGGTCTCCACAGGGGATTCAGACATCCTTTCGTCTTGGGAGATGCAAGACGAGCCTGCATTCAAGTCACTGCAGGGATATCCGGCCTTATTTCGCGTCAGGGCATCGCAGTGTCCATTCCACTTGAGGCCGCAAACTCAGGGTCCCTCTCACATACCTAGAGCTGAGAGAAGCCTCCTCTTGAGGTGCTTGTGGTAAGGTGGTATTCCTCTGGAGTCGAAGCCAGGGACTAACCTCTCATCTTGAGTTGATTTGTGGTCCATGGAGCTCTTTCGTGTGGCGACAGTGACCTCAGGATCCCTCTAGCCTTGAAACAGTGTTCTTGGGCTTTCTCTGGAGTGCCACCAAGGAAATCAAGGCTCCTTTCATGTGTGATGTGCAACAGGGAATTGCTCTGCACGCAGTGTAGGGGAATCGGGCCTCATCTCGGGGCGAGGGGGAAGTCTCATGGTTTTTCTCGAGTTGCGGCGGGAACCTGGGCTATATTATCGAGTTACGACGGGGATGGCCATTCCACACCCGTGTTTGTTCAGCGACGTCAGGACTCCTGCCTAGTTGCGAGGGACAACTCGGGATTCTCCTCGAGGCTTGGCAGGGCAATTGGGACGCCTCTCCAGCTGAGGCGGGAGACCAAGGGTCCCTTTCCACGTGCCACAGGAATCCTGGGACTCCTATCAAGTTTGACGAGGAGTCAGGCATTGGCTCCTTTGGAGGCACTGATCTCTGCGTACCTCTGGAGTTTTCAAAGGATGTGAGGCCTCCGGTCGCGATGAGGTGGGGAACTAGGTCTTTCTCTGTGGTCACCACAGGGGATTCAGACATCCTTTCGTCTTGGGCGATGCAAGACGAGCCTGCATTCAAGTCACTGCAGGGATATCCGGCCTTATTTCGAGTCAGGGCATCGCGGTGTCCATTCCACTTGAGGCCGCAAACTCAGGGTCCCTCTCACATACCTAGAGCTGAGAGAAGCCTCCTCTTGAGGTGCTTGTGGTAAGGTGGTATTCCTCTGGAGTCGAAGCCAGGGACTAACCTCTCATCTCGAGTTGATTCTTCGTCCACGGAGCTCTTTCGTGTTGCTACAGTGACCTCAGGATCCCTCTAGCCTGGAAACAGTGTTCTTGGGGTTTCTCTGGAGTGCCATGAAGGAAATCAAGGTTCCTTTCATGTGTGATGTGCAACACGGAATTTCTCTGCCCGCAGTGTAGGGGAATCGGGCCTCATCTCGCAGCGAGGGGGAAGTCTCATGGTTTTTCTCGAGTTGCGGCGGGAACCTGGGGTATATTCTCGAGTTACGACGGGGATGGCCCTTCCACCCACGTGGTTGTTCAGCGACGTCAGGACTCCTGCCTACTTGCGAGGGACAACTCGGGATTCTCCTCGAGCTTGGCAGGGCAATTGGGACGCCTCTCCAGATGAGGCGGGAGACCAAGGGTCCCTTTCCACGTGCCACAGGAATCCTGGGACTCCTATCAAGTTTCATCTGGAGTCAGGTATCGTCTCCTTTGGAGGCACTGATCTCTGCGTACCTCTGGAGTTTTCACATGATGTGAGGCCTCCTGTCGCGATGAGGTGAGGAACTAGGTCTTTCTCTGTGGTCTCCACAGGGGATTCAGACATCCTTTCGTCTTGGGAGATGCAAGACGAGCCTGCATTCTAGTCACTGCAGGGATATCCGGCCTTATTTCGAGTCAGGGCATCGCGGTGTCCATTCCACTTGAGGCCGCAAACTCAGGGTCCCTCTCACATACCTAGAGCTGAGAGAAGCCTCCTCTTGAGGTGCTTGTGGTAAGGTGGTATTCCTCTGGAGTCGAAGCCAGGGACTAACCTCTCATCTCGAGTTGATTTCTGGTCCATGGAGCTCTTTCCTGTGGCTACAGTGACCTCAGGATCCCTCTAGCCTTGAAACAGTGCTCTTGGGGTTTCCCTGGAGTGCCACCAAGGAAATCAAGGCTCCTTTCATGTGTGATGTGCAACACGGAATTGCTCTGCATGCAGTGCAGGGGAATCGGGCCTCATCTCGGGCGAGGGGGAAGTCTCATGGTGTTTCTCGAGGTGCGGCGGGAACCTGGGGTATATTCTCGAGTTACGACTGGGATGGCCCTTCCACACACGTGTTTGTTCAGCGACGTCAGGACTCCTGCCTAGTTGCGAGGGACAACTCGGGATTCTCCTCGAGGCTTGGCAGGGCAATTGGAACGCCTCTCCAGCTGAGGCGGGAGACCAAGGGTCCCTTTCCACGTGCCACAGGAATCCTGGGACTCCTATAAAGTTTCACGAGGAGTCAGGCATCGTCTCCTTTGGAGGCACTGATCTCCGTGTACCTCTGGAGTTTTCAAAGGATGTGAGGCCTCAGGTCGCGATGAGGTGGGGAACTAGGTCTTTCTCTGTGGTCTCCACAGGGGATTCAGACATCCTTTCGTCTTGGGAGATGCAAGACGAGCCTGCATTCAAGTCACTGCAGGGATATCCGGCCTTATTTCGAGTCAGGGCATCGCGGTGTCCATTCCACTTGAGGCCGCAAACTCAGGGTCCCTCTCACATACCTAGAGCTGAGAGAAGCCTCCTCTTGAGGTGCTTGTGGTAAGGTGGAATTCCTCTGGAGTCGAAGCCAGGGATTAACTTCTCATCTCGAGTTGATTTTTGGTCCACGGAGCTCTTTCGTGTTGCTACATTGGCCTCAGGATCCCTCTAGCCTTGAAACAGTGTCCTTGGGTTTTCTCTGGAGTGCCATCAAGGAAATCAAGGCTCCTTTCATGTGTGATGTGCAAGACGGAATTGCTCTGCACGCAGTGCAGGGGAATCGGGCCTCATCTCGCGGCGAGGGGGAAGTCTCATGGTTTTTCTCGAGTTGCGGCGGGAACCTGGGGTATATTTTCGAGTTACGACGGGGATGGCCCTTCCACACACGTGTTTGTTTAGCGACGTCAGGACTCCTGCCTAGTTGCGAGGGACAACTCGGGATTCTCCTCGAGGCTTGGCAGGGCAATTGGGATGCCTCTCCAGCTGAGGCGGGAGACCAAGGGTCCCTTTCCACGTTCCACAGGAATCCTGGGACCCCTAAGAAGTTTCACGAGGAGTCAGACATCGTCTCCTTTGGAGGCACTGATCTCCGCGTACCTCTGAAGTTTTCAAAGGATGTGAGGCCTCCGGTCGCGATGAGGTGGGGAACTAGGTCTTTCTCTGTGGTCTCCACAGGGGATTCAGACATCCTTTCGTCTTGGGAGATGCAAGACGAGCCTGCATTCAAGTCACTGCAGGGATATCCGGCCTTATTTCGCGTCAGGGCATCGCGGTGTCCATTTCACTTGAGGCCGCAAACTCAGGGTCCCTCTCACATACCTAGAGCTGAGAGAAGCCTCCTCTTGTGGTGCTTGTGGTAAGGTGGTATTCCTCTGGAGTCGAAGCCAGGGACTAACCTCTCATCTCGAGTTGATTTGTGGTCCACGGAGCTCTTTCGTGATGGTACAGTGACCTCAGGATCCCTCTAGCCTTGAAACAGCGTTCTTGGGGTTTCCCTGGAGTGCCACCAAGGAAATCAAGGATCCTTTCATGTGTGATGTGCAACACGGAATTGCTCTGCACGCAGTGCAGGGGAATCGGGCCTCATCTCGGGCGAGGGGGAAGTCTCATGGTGTTTCTCGAGGTGCGGCGGGAACCTGGGGTATATTCTCGAGTTACGACGGGGATGGCCCTTCCACCCACGTGGTTGTTCAGCGACGTCAGGACTCCTGCCTAGTTGCGAGGGACAACTCGGGATTCTCCTCGAGCTTGGCAGGGCAATTGGGACGCCTCTCCAGATGAGGCGGGAGACCAAGGGTCCCTTTCCACGTGCCACAGGAATCCTGGGACTCCTATCAAGTTTCATCTGGAGTCAGGTATCGTCTCCTTTGGAGGCACTGATCTCTGCATACCTCTGGAGTTTTCACAGGATGTGAGGCCTCCTGTCGCGATGAGGTGGGGAACTAGGTCTTTCTCTGTGGTCTCCACAGGGGATTCAGACATCCTTTCGTCTTGGGAGATGCAAGACGAGCCTGCATTCTAGTCACTGCAGGGATATCCGGCCTTATTTCGAGTCAGGGCATCGCGGTGTCCATTCCACTTGAGGCCGCAAACTCAGGGTCCCTCTCACATACCTAGAGCTGAGAGAAGCCTCCTCTTGAGGTGCTTGTGGTAAGGTGGTATTCCTCTGGAGTCGAAGCCAGGGACTAACCTCTCATCTCGAGTTGATTTCTGGTCCATGGAGCTCTTTCCTGTGGCTACAGTGACCTCAGGATCCCTCTAGCCTTGAAACAGTGCTCTTGGGGTTTCCCTGGAGTGCCACCAAGGAAATCAAGGCTCCTTTCATGTGTGATGTGCAACACGGAATTGCTCTGCATGCAGTGCAGGGGAATCGGGCCTCATCTCGGGCGAAGGGGAAGTCTCATGGTGTTTCTCGAGGTGCGGCGGGAACCTGGGGTATATTCTCGAGTTACGACTGGGATGGCCCTTCCACACACGTGTTTGTTCAGCGACGTCAGGACTCCTGCCTAGTTGCGAGGGACAACTCGGGATTCTCCTCGAGGCTTCGCAGGGCAATTGGAACGCCTCTCCAGCTGAGGCGGGAGACCAAGGGTCCCTTTCCACGTGCCACAGGAATCCTGGGACTCCTATAAAGTTTCACGAGGAGTCAGGCATCGTCTCCTTTGGAGGCACTGATCTCCGCGTACCTCTGGAGTTTTCAAAGGATGTAAGGCCTCCGGTCGAGATGAGGTGGGGAACTAGGTCTTTCTCTGTGGTCTCCACAGGGGATTCAGACATCCTTTCGTCTTGGGAGATGCAAGACGAGCCTGCATTCAAGTCACTCCAGGGATATCCGGCCTCATTTCGAGTCAGGGCATCGCGGTGTCCATTCCACTTGAGGCCGCAAACTCAAGGTCCCTCTCACATACCTAGAGCTGAGAGAAGCCTCCTCTTGAGGTGCTTGTGGTAAGGTGGTATTCCTCTGGAGTCGAAGCCAGGGACTAACCCCTCATCTCGAGTTGATTTTTGGTCCACGGAGGTCTTTCGTGTTGCTACAGTGACCTCAGGATCCCTCTAGCCTGGAAACAGTGTTCTTGGGGTTTCTCTGGAGTGCCATGAAGGAAATCAAGGTTCCTTTCCTGTGTGATGTGCAACACGGAATTTCTCTGCCCCCATTGTAGGGGAATCGGGCCTCATCTCCCAGGGAGGGGGAAGTCTCATGGTTTTTCTTGAGATGCGGCGGGAACCTGGGGTGTATTCTCGAGTTAAGACGGGGATGGCCCTTCTACCCACGTGTTTGTTCAGCCACGTCAGGACTCCTGCCTAGTTGCGAGGGACAACTAGGGATTCTCCTCGAGGCTTGGCAGGGAAATTGGGACGCCTCTCCAGCTGAGGCGGGAGACCAAGGGTCCCTTTCCACGTGCCACAGGAATCCTGGGACTCCTATCAAGTTTCACGAGGAGTCAGGCATCGTCTCCTTTGGAGGCACTGATCTCCGCGTACCTCTGGAGTTTTCAAAGGATGTGAGGCCTCCGGTCGCGATGAGGTGGGGAACTAGGTCTTTCTCTGTGGTCTCCACAGGGGATTCAGACATCCTTTCGTCTTGGGGGATGCAAGACGAGCCTGCATTCAAGTCACTGCAGGGATATCCGGCCTTATTTCGAGTCAGGGCATCGCGGTGTCCATTCCACTTGAGGCCGTAAACTCAGGGTCCCTCTCACATAACTAGAGCTGAGAGAAGCCTCCTCTTGAGGTGCTTGTGGTAAGGTGGTATTCCTCTGGAGTCGAAGCCAGGGACTAACCTCTCATCTCGAGTTGATTCTTGGTCCACGGAGCTCTTTCGTGTTGCTACAGTGACATCAGGATCCCTCTAGCCTGGAAACAGTGTTCTTGGGGTTTCTCTGGAGTGCCATGAAGGAAATCAAGGTTCCTTTCATGTGTGATGTGCAACACGGAATTTCTCTGCCCGCAGTGTAGGGGAATCGGGCCTCATCTCGCAGCGAGGGGGAAGTCTCACGGTTTCGCTCGAGTTGCGGCGGGAACCTGGGGTATATTCTCGAGTTACGACGGGGATGGCCCTTCCACCCACGTGGTTGTTCAGCGACGTCAGGACTCCTGCCTAGTTGCGAGGGACAACTCGGGATTCTCCTCGAGCTTGGCAGGGCAATTGGGACGCCTCTCCAGATGAGGCGGGAGACCAAGGGTCCCTTTCCACGTGCCACAGGAATCCTGGGACTCCTATCAAGTTTCATCTGGAATCAGGTATCGTCTCCTTTGGAGGCACTGATCTCTGCGTACCTCTGGAGTTTTCACAGGATGTGAGGCCTCCTGTCGCGATGAGGTGGGGAACTAGGTCTTTCTCTGTGGTCTCCACAGGGGATTCAGACATCCTTTCGTCTTGGGAGATGCAAGACGAGCCTGCATTCTAGTCACTGCAGGGATATCCGGCCTTATTTCGAGTCAGGGCATCGCGGTGTCCATTCCACTTGAGGCCGCAAACTCAGGGTCCCTCTCACATACCTAGAGCTGAGAGAAGCCTCCTCTTGAGGTGCTTGTGGTAAGGTGGTATTCCTCTGGAGTCGAAGCCAGGGACTAACCCCTCATCTCGAGTTGATTTCTGGTCCATGGAGCTCTTTCGTGTTGCTACAGTTACCTCAGGATCCCTCTAGCCTTGAAAAAGTGCCCTTGGGGTTTCCCTGGAGTGCCACCAAGGAAATCAAGGCTCCTTTCATGTGTGATGTGCAACACGGAATTGCTCTGCACGCAGTGCAGGGGAATCGGGCCTCATCTCGGGCGAGGGGGAAGTCTCATGGTGTTTCTCGAGGTGCGGCGGGAACCTGGGGTATATTCTCGAGTTACGACTGGGATGGCCCTTCCACACACGTGTTTGTTCAGCGACGTCAGGACTCCTGCCTAGTTGCGAGGGACAACTCGGGATTCTCCTCGAGGCTTGGCAGGGCAATTGGAACGCCTCTCCAGCTGAGGCGGGAGACCAAGGGTCCCTTTCCACGTGCCACAGGAATCCTGGGACTCCTATAAAGTTTCACGAGGAGTCAGGCATCGTCTCCTTTGGAGGCACTGATCTCCGCGTACCTCTGGAGTTTTCAAAGGATGTGAGGCCTCCGGTCGCGATGAGGTGGGGAACTAGGTCTTTCTCTGTGGTCTCCACAGGGGATTCAGACATCCTTTCGTCTTGGGAGATGCAAGACGAGCCTGCATTCAAGTCACTCCAGGGATATCCGGCCTCATTTCGAGTCAGGGCATTGCGGTGTCCATTCCACTTGAGGCCGCAAACTCAGGGTCCCTCTCACATACCTAGAGCTGAGAGAAGCCTCCTCTTGAGGTGCTTGTGGTAAGGTGGTATTCCTCTGGAGTCGAAGCCAGGGACTAACCCCTCATCTCGAGTTGATTTTTGGTCCACGGAGGTCTTTCGTGTTGCTACAGTGACCTCAGGATCCCTCTAGCCTTGAAACAGTGTTCTTGGGGTTTCTCTGGAGTGCCATCAAGGAAATCAAGGCTCCTTTCATGTGTGATGTGCCACATGGAATTGCTCTGCACGCAGTGTAGGCGATCGGGCCTCATCTCGCGGCGAGGGTGAATTCTCATGGATTTTCTCGAGTTGCGGCGGGAACCTGGGGTATATTCTCGAGTTACGACGGGGATGGCCCTTCCACCCACGTGTTTGTTCAGCGACGTCAGGACTCCTGCCTAGTTGCGAGGGACAACTCGGGATTCTCCTCGAGGCTTGGCAGGGCAATTGGGACGCCTCTCCAGCTGAGGTGGAAGACCAAGGGTCCCTTTCCATGTGCCACAGGAATCCTGGGACTCCTATAAATTTTCACGAGGAATCAGGCATCGTCTCCTTTGGAGGCACTGATCTCCGCGTACCGCTGGAGTTTTCAAAGGATGTGAGGCCTCCGGTCGCGATGAGGTGGGGAACTAGGTCTTTCTCTGTGGTCTCCACAGGGGATTCAGACATCCTTTCGTCTTGGGAGATGCAAGACGAGCCTGCATTCATGTCACTGCAGGGATATCCGGCCTTACTTCGAGTCAGGGCATCACGGTGCCCATTCCACTTGAGGCCGCAAACTCAGGGTCCCTCTCACATACCTAGAGCTTCGAGAAGCCTCCTCTTGAGGTGCTTGTGGTAAGGTGGTATTGCTCTGGAGTCGAAGTTAGGGACTAACCTCTCATCTCTAATTGATTTTTGGTCCACGGAGCTCTTTCGTGTTGCTACATTGACCTCAGAATCCCTCTAGCCTTGAAACAGTGTTCTTTGGGTTTCTCTGGAGTACCATCAAGGAAATCAAGGCTCCTTTCATGTGTGATGTGCAACACGGAATTGTTCTGCACACAGTGTAGGGGAATCAGGCCTCATCTCGCGGCGAGGGGTAAGTCTCATGGTTTTTCTCGAGTTGCGGCGGGAACCTGGGGTATATTCTCGAGTTACGACAGGGATGGCCCTTCCACCCACGTGTTTGTGCAGCGACGGCAGGACTCCTGCCTAGTTGCGAGGGACAACTCGGGATTCTCCTCGAGGCTTGGCAGGGCAATTGGGACGCCTCTCCAGCTGAGGCGGGAGACCAAGGATCCCTTTCCATGTGCCACAGGAATCCTGGGACTCCTATCAAGATTCACGAGGAGAAGGGCATCGTCTCCTTTGGAGGCACTGATATCCGCGTACCTCTGGAGTTTTCAAAGCATGTGAGGCCTCCGGTCGCGATGAGGTGGGGAACTAGGTCTTTCTCTGTGGTCTCCACAGGGGATTCAGACATCCTTTCGTCTTGGGAGATGCAAGACGAGCCTGCATTCAAGTCACTCCAGGGATATCCGGCCTCATTTCGAGTCAGGGCATCGCGGTGTCCATTCCACTTGAGGCCGCAAACTCAGGGTCCCTCTCACATACCTAGAGCTGAGAGAAGCCTCCTCTTGAGGTGCTTGTGGTAAGGTGGTATTCCTCTGGATTCGAAGCCAGGGACTAACCTCTCATCTCGAGTTGATTTTTGGTCCACGGAGCTCTTTCGTGTTACTACAGTGACCTCAGGATCCCTCTAGCCTTGAAACAGTGTTCTTGGGGTTTCTCTGGAGTGCCATCACGGAAATCAAGGGTCCTTTCATGTGTGATGTGCAAGACGGAATTGCTCTGCACGCAGTGCAGGGGAATCGGGCCTCATCTCGCGGCGAGGGGGAAGTCTCATGGTTTTTCTCGAGTTGCGGCGGGAACCTGGGGTATATTCTCGAGTTACGACAGGGATGGCCCTTCCACCCACGTGTTTGTGCAGCGCCGGCATGACTCCTGCCTAGTTGCGAGGGACAACTCGGGATTCTCCTCGAGGCTTGGCAGGGCAATTGGGACGGCTCTCCAGCTGAGGCGGGAGACCAAGGGTCCCTTTCCACGTGCCACAGGAATCCTGGGACTCCTATCAAGATTCACGAGGAGAAGGGCATCGTCTCCTTTGGAGGCACTGATCTCCGCGTACCTCTGGAGTTTTCAAAGGATGTGAGGCCTCCGGTCGCGATGAGGTGGGGAACTAGGTCTTTCTCTGTGGTCTCCACAGGGGATTCAGACATCCTTTCGTCTTGGGAGATGCAAGACGAGCCTGCATTCAAGTCACTGCAGGGATATCCGGCCTTATTTCGAGTCAGGGCATCGCGGTGTCCATTCCACTTGAGGCCGCAAACTCAGGGTCCCTCTCACATACCTAGAGCTGAGAGAAGCCTCCTCTTGTGGTGCTTGTGGTAAGGTGGTATTCCTCTGGAGTCGAAGCCAGGGACTAACCTCTCATCTCGAGTTGATTTCTGGTCCATGGAGCTCTTTCGTGTTGCTACAGTGACCTCAGGATCCCTCTAGCCTTGAAACAGTGTTCTTGGGGTTTCCCTGGAGTGCCACCAAGGAAATCAAGGCTCCTTTCATGTGTGATGTGCAACACGGAATTTCTCTGCACGCAGTGCAGGGGAATCGGGCCTCATCTCGGGCGAGGGGGAAGTCTCATGGTGTTTCTCGAGGGGCGGCGGGAACCTGGGGTATATTCTCGAGTTACGACTGGGATGGCCCTTCCACACACGTGTTTGTTCAGCGACGTCAGGACTCCTGCCTAGTTGCGAGGGACAACTTGGGATTCTCCTCGAGGCTTGGCAGGGCAATTGGAACGCCTCTCCAGCTGAGGCGGGAGACCAAGGGTCCCTTTACATGTGCCACAGGAATCCTGGGACTCCTATAAAGTTTCACGAGGAATCAGGCATAGTCTCCTTTGGAGGCACTGTTCTCCGTGTACCTCTGGAGTTTTCAAAGGATGTGAGGCCTCAGGTCGCGATGAGGTGGGGAACTAGGTCTTTCTCTGTGGTCTCCACAGGGGATTCAGACATCCTTTCGTCTTGGGAGATGCAAGACGAGCCTGCATTCAAGTCACTGCAGGGATATCCGGCCTTATTTCGCGTCAGGGCATCGCGGTGTCCATTTCACTTGAGGCCGCAAACTCAGGGTCCCTCTCACATACCTAGAGCTGAGAGAAGCCTCCTCTTGTGGTGCTTGTGGTAAGGTGGTATTCCTCTGGAGTCGAAGCCAGGGACTAACCTCTCATCTCGAGTTGATTTGTGGTCCACGGAGCTCTTTCGTGATGGTACAGTGACCTCAGGATCCCTCTAGCCTTGAAACAGCGTTCTTGGGGTTTCCCTGGAGTGCCACCAAGGAAATCAAGGATCCTTTCATGTGTGATGTGCAACACGGAATTGCTCTGCACGCAGTGCAGGGGAATCGGGCCTCATCTCGGGCGAGGGGGAAGTCTCATGGTGTTTCTCGAGGTGCGGCGGGAACCTGGGGTATATTCTCGAGTTACGACTGGGATGGCCCTTCCACACACGTGTTTGTTCAGCGACGTCAGGACTCCTGCCTAGTTGGGAGGGACAACTCGGGATTCTCCTCGAGGCTTGGCAGGGCAATTGGAACGCCTCTCCAGCTGAGGCGGGAGACCAAGAGTCCCTTTACATGTGCCACAGGAATCCTGGGACTCCTATAAAGTTTCACGAGGAATCAGGCATCGTCTCCTTTGGAGGCACTAATCTCCGCGTACCTCTGGAGTTTTCAAAGGATGTGAGGCCACCGGTCGCGTTGAGGTGGGGAACTAGGTCTTTCTCTGTGGTCTCCACAGGGGATTCAGACATCCTTTCGTCTTGGGAGATGCAAGACGAGCCTGTATTCAAGTCACTGCAGGGATATCCGGCCTTATTTCGAGTCAGGGCATCGCGGTGTCCATTCCACTTGAGGCCGCAAACTAAGGGTCCCTCTCACATACCTAGAGCTGAGAGAAGCCTCCTCTTGAGGTGCTTGTGGTAAGGTGGTATTCCTCTGGATTCGAAGCCAGGGACTAACCTCTCATCTCGAGTTGATTTTTGGTCCACGGAGCTCTTTCGTGTTGCTACAGTGACCTCAGGATCCCTCTAGCCTTGAAACAGTGTTCTTGGGTTTTCTCTGGAGTGCCATCAAGGAAATCAAGGCTCCTTTCATGTGTGATGTGCAAGACGGAATTGCTCTGCACGCAGTGCAGGGGAATCCGGCCTCATCTCGCGGCGAGGGGGAAGTCTCATGGTTTTTCTCGAGTTGCGGCGGGAACCTGGGGTATATTCTCGAGTTACGACGGGGATGGCCCTTCCACCCACGTGTTTGTTCAGCGACTTCAGGACTCCTGCCTAGTTGCAAGGGACAACTCGGGATTCTCCTCGAGGCTTGGCAGGGCCATTGGAATGCCTCTCCAGCTGAGGCGGGAGACCAAGGGTCCCTTTCCACGTGCCACAGGAATCCTGGGACTCCTAAGAAGTTTCACGAGGAGTCAGGCATCGTCTCCTTTGGAGGCACTGATCTCCGCGTACCTCTGGAGTTTTCAAAGGATGTGAGGCCTCCGGTCGCGATGAGGTGGGGAACTAGGTCTTTCTCTGTGGTCTCCACAGGGGATTCAGACATCCTTTCGTCTTGGGAGATGCAAGACGAGCCTGCATTCAAGTCACTGCAGGGATATTCGGCCTTATTTCGCGTCAGGGCATCGCAGTGTCCATTCCACTTGAGGCCGCAAACTCAGGGTCCCTCTCACATACCTAGAGCTGAGAGAAGCCTCCTCTTGAGGTGCTTGTGGTAAGGTGGTATTCCTCTGGAGTTGAAGCCAGGGACTAACCTCTCATCTTGAGTTGATTTGTGGTCCATGGAGCTCTTTCGTGTGGCGACAGTGACCTCAGGATCCCTCTAGCCTTGAAACAGTGCTCTTGGGGTTTCCCTGGAGTGCCACCAAGGAAATCAAGGCTCCTTTCATGTGTGATGTGCAACAGGGAATTGCTCTGCACGCAGTGTAGGGGAATCGGGCCTCATCTCGGGGCGAGGGGGAAGTCTCATGGTTTTTCTCGAGTTGCGGCGGGAACCTGGGCTATATTATCGAGTTACGACGGGGATGGCCATTCCACACCCGTGTTTGTTCAGCGACGTCAGGACTCCTGCCTAGTTGCGAGGGACAACTCGGGATTCTCCTCGAGGCTTGGCAGGGCAATTGGGACGCCTCTCCAGCTGAGGCGGGAGACCAAGGGTCCCTTTCCACGTGCCACAGGAATCCTGGGACTCCTATCAAGTTTGACGAGGAGTCAGGCATTGGCTCCTTTGGAGGCACTGATCTCCGCGTACCTCTGGAGTTTTCAAAGGATGTGAGGCCTCCGGTCGCGATGAGGTGGGGAACTAGGTCTTTCTCTGTGGTCTCCACAGGGGATTCAGACATCCTTTCGTCTTGGGCGATGCAAGACGAGCCTGCATTCAAGTCACTGCAGGGATATCCGGCCTTATTTCGAGTCAGGGCATCGCGGTGTCCATTCCACTTGAGGCCGCAAACTCAGGGTCCCTCTCACATACCTAGAGCTGAGAGAAGCCTCCTCTTGAGGTGCTTGTGGTAAGGTGGTATTCCTCTGGAGTCGAAGCCAGGGACTAACCTCTCATCTCGAGTTGATTCTTGGTCCACGGAGCTCTTTCGTGTTGCTACAGTGACCTCAGGATCCCTCTAGCCTGGAAACAGTGTTCTTGGGGTTTCTCTGGAGTGCCATGAAGGAAATCAAGGTTCCTTTCATGTGTGATGTGCAACACGGAATTTCTCTGCCCGCAGTGTAGGGGAATCGGGCCTCACCTCGCAGCGAGGGGGAAGTCTCATGGTTTTTCTCGAGTTGCGGCGGGAACCTGGGGTATATTCTCGAGTTACGACGGGGATGGCCCTTCCACCCACGTGGTTGTTCAGCGACGTCAGGACTCCTGCCTAGTTGCGAGGGACAACTCGGGATTCTCCTCGAGCTTGGCAGGGCAATTGGGACGCCTCTCCAGATGAGGCGGGAGACCAAGGGTCCCTTTCCACGTGCCACAGGAATCCTGGGACTCCTATCAAGTTTCATCTGGAGTCAGGTATCGTCTCCTTTGGAGGCACTGATCTCTGCATACCTCTGGAGTTTTCACAGGATGTGAGGCCTCCTGTCGCGATGAGGTGGGGAACTAGGTCTTTCTCTGTGGTCTCCACAGGGGATTCAGACATCCTTTCGTCTTGGGAGATGCAAGACGAGCCTGCATTCTAGTCACTGCAGGGATATCCGGCCTTATTTCGAGTCAGGGCATCGCAGTGTCCATTCCACTTGAGGCCGCAAACTCAGGGTCCCTCTCACATACCTAGAGCTGAGAGAAGCCTTCTCTTGAGGTGCTTGTGGTAAGGTGGTATTCCTCTGGAGTCGAAGCCAGGGACTAACCTCTCATCTCGAGTTGATTTCTGGTCCATGGAGCTCTTTCCTGTGGCTACAGTGACCTCAGGATCCCTCTAGCCTTGAAACAGTGCTCTTGGGGTTTCCCTGGAGTGCCACCAAGGAAATCAAGGCTCCTTTCATGTGTGATGTGCAACACGGAATTGCTCTGCATGCAGTGCAGGGGAATCGGGCCTCATCTCGGGCGAGGGGGAAGTCTCATGGTGTTTCTCGAGGTGCGGCGGGAACCTGGGGTATATTCTCGAGTTACGACTGGGATGGCCCTTCCACACACGTGTTTGTTCAGCGACGTCAGGACTCCTGCCTAGTTGCGAGGGACAACTCGGGATTCTCCTCGAGGCTTGGCAGGGCAATTGGAACGCCTCTCCAGCTGAGGCGGGAGACCAAGGGTCCCTTTCCACGTGCCACAGGAATCCTGGGACTCCTATAAAGTTTCACGAGGAGTCAGGCATCGTCTCCTTTGGAGGCACTGATCTCCGCGTACCTCTGGAGTTTTCAAAGGATGTGAGGCCTCCGGTCGAGATGAGGTGGGGAACTAGGTCTTTCTCTGTGGTCTCCACAGGGGATTCAGACATCCTTTCGTCTTGGGAGATGCAAGACGAGCCTGCATTCAAGTCACTCCAGGGATATCCGGCCTCATTTCGAGTCAGGGCATCGCGGTGTCCATTCCACTTGAGGCCGCAAACTCAAGGTCCCTCTCACATACCTAGAGCTGAGAGAAGCCTCCTCTTGAGGTGCTTGTGGTAAGGTGGTATTCCTCTGGAGTCGAAGCCAGGGACTAACCCCTCATCTCGAGTTGATTTTTGGTCCACGGAGGTCTTTCGTGTTGCTACAGTGACCTCAGGATCCCTCTAGCCTGGAAACAGTGTTCTTGGGGTTTCTCTGGAGTGCCATGAAGGAAATCAAGGTTCCTTTCCTGTGTGATGTGCAACACGGAATTTCTCTGCCCGCAGTGTAGGGGAATCGGGCCTCATCTCCCAGCGAGGGGGAAGTCTCATGGTTTTTCTTGAGATGCGGCGGGAACCTGGGGTGTATTCTCGAGTTAAGACGGGGATGGCCCTTCTACCCACGTGTTTGTTCAGCCACGTCAGGACTCCTGCCTAGTTGCGAGGGACAACTAGGGATTCTCCTCGAGGCTTGGCAGGGAAATTGGGACGCCTCTCCAGCTGAGGCGGGAGACCAAGGGTCCCTTTCCACGTGCCACAGGAATCCTGGGACTCCTATCAAGTTTCACGAGGAGTCAGGCATCGTCTCCTTTGGAGGCACTGATCTCCGCGTACCTCTGGAGTTTTCAAAGGATGTGAGGCCTCCGGTCGCGATGAGGTGGGGAACTAGGTCTTTCTCTGTGGTCTCCACAGGGGATTCAGACATCCTTTCGTCTTGGGGGATGCAAGACGAGCCTGCATTCAAGTCACTGCAGGGATATCCGGCCTTATTTCGAGTCAGGGCATCGCGGTGTCCATTCCACTTGAGGCCGTAAACTCAGGGTCCCTCTCACATAACTAGAGCTGAGAGAAGCCTCCTCTTGAGGTGCTTGTGGTAAGGTGGTATTCCTCTGGAGTCGAAGCCAGGGACTAACCTCTCATCTCGAGTTGATTCTTGGTCCACGGATCTCTTTCGTGTTGCTACAGTGACATCAGGATCCCTCTAGCCTGGAAACAGTGTTCTTGGGGTTTCTCTGGAGTGCCATGAAGGAAATCAAGGTTCCTTTCATGTGTGATGTGCAACACGGAATTTCTCTGCCCGCAGTGTAGGGGAATCGGGCCTCATCTCGCAGCGAGGGGGAAGTCTCACGGTTTCGCTCGAGTTGCGGCGGGAACCTGGGGTATATTCTCGAGTTACGACGGGGATGGCCCTTCCACCCACGTGGTTGTTCAGCGACGTCAGGACTCCTGCCTAGTTGCGAGGGACAACTCGGGATTCTCCTCGAGCTTGGCAGGGCAATTGGGACGCCTCTCCAGATGAGGCGGGAGACCAAGGGTCCCTTTCCACGTGCCACAGGAATCCTGGGACTCCTATCAAGTTTCATCTGGAGTCAGGTATCGTCTCCTTTGGAGGCACTGATCTCTGCGTACCTCTGGAGTTTTCACAGGATGTGAGGCCTCCTGTCGCGATGAGGTGGGGAACTAGGTCTTTCTCTGTGGTCTCCACAGGGGATTCAGACATCCTTTCGTCTTGGGAGATGCAAGACGAGCCTGCATTCTAGTCACTGCAGGGATATCCGGCCTTATTTCGAGTCAGGGCATCGCGGTGTCCATTCCACTTGAGGCCGTAAACTCAGGGTCCCTCTCACATACCTAGAGCTGAGAGAAGCCTCCTCTTGAGGTGCTTGTGGTAAGGTGGTATTCCTCTGGAGTCGAAGCCAGGGACTAACCCCTCATCTCGAGTTGATTTCTGGTCCATGGAGCTCTTTCGTGTTGCTACAGTTACCTCAGGATCCCTCTAGCCTTGAAACAGTGCCCTTGGGGTTTCCCTGGAGTGCCACCAAGGAAATCAAGGCTCCTTTCATGTGGGATGTGCAACACGGAATTGCTCTGCACGCAGTGCAGGGGAATCGGGCCTCATCTCGGGCGAGGGGGAAGTCTCATGGTGTTTCTCGAGGTGCGGCGGGAACCTGGGGTATATTCTCGAGTTACGACTGGGATGGCCCTTCCACACACGTGTTTGTTCAGCGACGTCAGGACTCCTGCCTAGTTGCGAGGGACAACTCGGGATTCTCCTCGAGGCTTGGCAGGGCAATTGGAACGCCTCTCCAGCTGAGGCGGGAGACCAAGGGTCCCTTTCCACGTGCCACAGGAATCCTGGGACTCCTATAAAGTTTCACGAGGAGTCAGGCATCGTCTCCTTTGGAGGCACTGATCTCCGCGTACCTCTGGAGTTTTCAAAGGATGTGAGGCCTCCGGTCGCGATGAGGTGGGGAACTAGGTCTTTCTCTGTGGTCTCCACAGGGGATTCAGACATCCTTTCGTCTTGGGAGATGCAAGACGAGCCTGCATTCAAGTCACTCCAGGGATATCCGGCCTCATTTCGAGTCAGGGCATTGCGGTGTCCATTCCACTTGAGGCCGCAAACTCAGGGTCCCTCTCACATACCTAGAGCTGAGAGAAGCCTCCTCTTGAGGTGCTTGTGGTAAGGTGGTATTCCTCTGGAGTCGAAGCCAGGGACTAACCCCTCATCTCGAGTTGATTTTTGGTCCACGGAGGTCTTTCGTGTTGCTACAGTGACCTCAGGATCCCTCTAGCCTTGAAACAGTGTTCTTGGGGTTTCTCTGGAGTGCCATCAAGGAAATCAAGGCTCCTTTCATGTGTGATGTGCCACATGGAATTGCTCTGCACGCAGTGTAGGCGATCGGGCCTCATCTCGCGGCGAGGGTGAAGTCTCATGGATTTTCTCGAGTTGCGGCGGGAACCTGGGGTATATTCTCGAGTTACGACGGGGATGGCCCTTCCACCCACGTGTTTGTTCAGCGACGTCAGGACTCCTGCCTAGTTGCGAGGGACAACTCGGGATTCTCCTCGAGGCTTGGCAGGGCAATTGGGACGCCTCTCCAGCTGAGGCGGAAGACCAAGGGTCCCTTTCCATGTGCCACAGGAATCCTGGGACTCCTATAAATTTTCACGAGGAGTCAGGCATCGTCTCCTTTGGAGGCACTGATCTCCGCGTACCGCTGGAGTTTTCAAAGGATGTGAGGCCTCCGGTCGCGATGAGGTGGGGAACTAGGTCTTTCTCTGTGGTCTCCACAGGGGATTCAGACATCCTTTCGTCTTGGGAGATGCAAGACGAGCCTGCATTCATGTCACTGCAGGGATATCCGGCCTTACTTCGAGTCAGGGCATCACGGTGCCCATTCCACTTGAGGCCGCAAACTCAGGGTCCCTCTCACATACCTAGAGCTTCGAGAAGCCTCCTCTTGAGGTGCTTGTGGTAAGGTGGTATTGCTCTGGAGTCGAAGTTAGGGACTAACCTCTCATCTCTAATTGATTTTTGGTCCACGGAGCTCTTTCGTGTTGCTACAGTGACCTCAGAATCCCTCTAGCCTTGAAACAGTGTTCTTGGGGTTTCTCTGGAGTACCATCAAGGAAATCAAGGCTCCTTTCATGTGTGATGTGCAACACGGAATTGTTCTGCACACAGTGTAGGGGAATCAGGCCTCATCTCGCGGCGAGGGGTAAGTCTCATGGTTTTTCTCGAGTTGCGGCGGGAACCTGGGGTATATTCTCGAGTTACGACAGGGATGGCCCTTCCACCCACGTGTTTGTGCAGCGACGGCAGGACTCCTGCCTAGTTGCGAGGGAAAACTCGGGATTCTCCTCGAGGCTTGGCAGGGCAATTGGGACGCCTCTCCAGCTGAGGCGGGAGACCAAGGATCCCTTTCCATGTGCCACAGGAATCCTGGGACTCCTATCAAGATTCACGAGGAGAAGGGCATCGTCTCCTTTGGAGGCACTGATATCCGCGTACCTCTGGAGTTTTCAAAGCATGTGAGGCCTCCGGTCGCGATGAGGTGGGGAACTAGGTCTTTCTCTGTGGTCTCCACAGGGGATTCAGACATCCTTTCGTCTTGGGAGATGCAAGACGAGCCTGCATTCAAGTCACTCCAGGGATATCCGGCCTCATTTCGAGTCAGGGCATCGCGGTGTCCATTCCACTTGAGGCCGCAAACTCAGGGTCCCTCTCACATACCTAGAGCTGAGAGAAGCCTCCTCTTGAGGTGCTTGTGGTAAGGTGGTATTCCTCTGGATTCGAAGCCAGGGACTAACCTCTCATCTCGAGTTGATTTTTGGTCCACGGAGCTCTTTCGTGTTGCTACAGTGACCTCAGGATCCCTCTAGCCTTGAAACAGTGTTCTTGGGGTTTCTCTGGAGTGCCATCACGGAAATCAAGGGTCCTTTCATGTGTGATGTGCAAGACGGAATTGCTCTGCACGCAGTGCAGGGGAATCGGGCCTCATCTCGCGGCGAGGGGGAAGTCTCATGGTTTTTCTCGAGTTGCGGCGGGAACCTGGGGTATATTCTCGAGTTACGACAGGGATGGCCCTTCCACCCACGTGTTTGTGCAGCGCCGGCATGACTCCTGCCTAGTTGCGAGGGACAACTCGGGATTCTCCTCGAGGCTTGGCAGGGCAATTGGGACGGCTCTCCAGCTGAGGCGGGAGACCAAGGGTCCCTTTCCACGTGCCACAGGAATCCTGGGACTCCTATCAAGATTCACGAGGAGAAGGGCATCGTCTCCTTTGGAGGCACTGATCTCCGCGTACCTCTGGAGTTTTCAAAGGATGTGAGGCCTCCGGTCGCGATGAGGTGGGGAACTAGGTCTTTCTCTGTGGTCTCCACAGGGGATTCAGACATCCTTTCGTCTTGGGAGATGCAAGACGAGCCTGCATTCAAGTCACTCCAGGGATATCCGGCCTTATTTCGAGTCAGGGCATCGCGGTGTCCATTCCACTTGAGGCCGCAAACTCAGGGTCCCTCTCACATACCTAGAGCTGAGAGAAGCCTCCTCTTGTGGTGCTTGTGGTAAGGTGGTATTCCTCTGGAGTCGAAGCCAGGGACTAACCTCTCATCTCGAGTTGATTTCTGGTCCATGGAGCTCTTTCGTGTTGCTACAGTGACCTCAGGATCCCTCTAGCCTTGAAACAGTGTTCTTGGGGTTTCCCTGGAGTGCCACCAAGGAAATCAACGCTCCTTTCATGTGTGATGTGCAACACGGAATTTCTCTGCACGCAGTGCAGGGGAATCGGGCCTCATCTCGGGCGAGGGGGAAGTCTCATGGTGTTTCTCGAGGGGCGGCGGGAACCTGGGGTATATTCTCGAGTTACGACTGGGATGGCCCTTCCACACACGTGTTTGTTCAGCGACGTCAGGACTCCTGCCTAGTTGCGAGGGACAACTTGGGATTCTCCTCGAGGCTTGGCAGGGCAATTGGAACGCCTCTCCAGCTGAGGCGGGAGACCAAGGGTCCCTTTACATGTGCCACAGGAATCCTGGGACTCCTATAAAGTTTCACGAGGAATCAGGCATCGTCTCCTTTGGAGGCACTGATCTCCGCGTACCTCTGGAGTTTTCAAAGGATGTGAGGCCTCCGGTCGCGATGAGGTGGGGAACTAGGTCTTTCTCTGTGGTCTCCACAGGGGTTTCAGACATCCTTTCGTCTTCGGAGATGCAAGACGAGCCTGCATTCAAGTCACTGCAGGGATATCCAGCCTTATTTCGAGTCAGGGCATCGCGGTGTCCATTCCACTTGAGGCCGCAAACTCAGGGGCCCTCTCACATACCTAGAGCTGAGAGAAGCCTCCTCTTGAGGTGCTTGTGGAAAGGTGGTATTCCTCTGGAGTCGAAGCCAGGGACTAACCTCTCATCTCGAGTTGATTTTTGGTCCACGGAGCTCTTTCTTTTTGCTACAGTAACCTCAAGATCCCTCCAGCCTTGAAACAGTGTTCTTGGGTTTGCTCTGGAGTGTCATCAAGGAAATCAAGGCTCCTTTCATGTGTGATGTGCAACACGGTATTTCTCTGCACGCAGTGCAGGGGAATAGGGCATCATCTCGCGGCGAGGGGGAAGTCTCATAGTTTTTCTCGAGTTGCGGCGGGAACCTGGGGTATATTCTCGAGTTACGACGGGGATGGCCCTTCCACCCACTTGTTTGTTCACCGACGTCAGGACTCCTGCCTAGTTGCGAGGGACAACTCGGGATTCTCCTCGAGGCTTGGCAGGGCAATTGGGACGCCTCTCCAGCTGAGGCGGGAGACCAAGGGTCCCTTTCCACGTGCCACAGGAATCCTGGGACTCCTATCAAGTTTCACGAGGAGTCAGGCATCGTCTCCTTTGGAGGCACTGATCTCCGCGTACCTCTGGAATTTTCAAAGGATGTGAGGCCTCCGTTCGCGATGAGGTGGGGAACTAGGTCTTTCTCTGTGGTCTCCACAGGGGATTCAGACATCCTTTCGTCTTGGGAGATGAAAGACGAGCCTGCATTCAAGTCACTGCAGTGATATCCAGCCTTATTTCGAGGCAGGGCATTGCGGTGTCCATTCCACTTGAGGCCGCAAACTCAGGGTCCCTCTCACATACCTAGAGCTGAGAGAAGCCTCCTCTTGAGGTGCTTTTGGTAAGGTGGTATTCCTCTGGAGTGGAAGCCAGGGACTAACCTCTCATCTCGAGTTGATTTGTGGTCCACGGAGTTCTTTCGTGTTGCTACAGTGACCTCAGGATCCCTCTAGCATTGAAGCAGTGTTCTTGGGGTTTCTCTGGAGTGCCACCAAGGAAATCAAGTCTCCTTTCATGTGTGATGTGAAAGACGGAATTGCTCTGCACGCAGTGCAGGGGAATCGGGCTTCATCTCGCAGCGAGGGGGAAGTCTCATTGTTTTTCTCGAGTTGCGGCGGGAACCTGGTGTATATTCTCGAGTTACGACGGGGATGGCCCTTCCACCCACGTGTTTGTTCAGCGACGTCAGGACTCCTGCCTAGTTGCGAGGGACAACTCGGGATTCTCCTCGAGGCTTGGCAGGGCAATTGGGACGAATCTCCAGCTGAGGCGGGAGACCAAGGGTCCCTTTCCACGTGCCACAGGAATCCTGGGACTCCTATCAAGTTTCACGAGGAGTCAGGCATCGTCTCCTTTGGAGGCACTGATCTCCGCGTACCTCTGGAGTTTTCAAAGGATGTGAGGCCTCCGGTCGCGATGAGGTGGGGAACTAGGTCTTTCTCTGTGGTCTACACAGGTGATTCAGACATCCTTTCATCTTGGGAGATGCAAGACGAGCCTGCATTCAAGTCACTGCAGGGATATCCGGCCTTATTTCGAGTCAGGGCATCGCGGTGTCCATTCCACTTGAAGCCGCTAAATCAGGGTCCCTCTCACATAGCTAGAGCTGAGAGAAGCCTCCTCTTGAGCTGCTTGTGGTAACGTGGTATTCCTCTGGAGTCGAAGCCAGGGACTAACCTCTCATCTCGAGTTGATTTGTGGTCCACGGAGCTCTTTCGTGTTGCTACAGTGACCTCAGGATCCCTCTAGCCTTGAAGCAGTATTCTTGGGGTTTCTCTGGAGTGCCACCAAGGAAATCAAGGCTCTTTTCATGTGTGATGTGTAACACGGAATTGCTCTGCACGCAGTGCAGGGGAATCAGGCCTCATCTCGCGGCGAGGGGGAGGTCTCATAGTTTTTCTCGAGTTGCGGCGGGAACCTGGGGTATATTCTCGAGTTACGACTGGGATGGCCCTTCCACACACGTGTTTGTTCAGCGATGGCAGGACTCCTGCCTAGTTGCGAGGGACAACTCGGGATTCTCCTCGAGGCTTGGCAGGGCAATTGGGACGCCTCTCCAGCTGAGGCGGGAGACCAAGGGTCCCTTTCAACGTGCCACAGGAATCCTGGGACTCCTATCAAGTTTCACGAGGAGTCAGGCATCGTCTCCTTTGAAGGCACTGATCTCCGCGTACCTCTGGAGTTTTGTAAAGATATGAGACCTCCGGTCGCGATGAGGTGGGGAACTAGGTCTTTCTCTGTGGTCTCCACAGGGAATTCAGACACCCTTTCGTCTTGGGAGATGCAAGACGAGCCTGCATTCAAGTCACTGCAGGGATATCCGGCCTTATTTCGAGTCAGGGCTTCGCGGTGTCCATTCCACTTGAGGCCGCAAACTCAGGGTCCCTCTCACATACCTAGAGCTGAGAGAAGCCTCCTCTTGAGGTGCTTGTGGTAAGGTCCTATTCCTCTGGAGTCGAAGCCAGGGACTAACCTCTCATCTCGAGTTATTTTTGGTACACGGAGCTCTTTCGTGTTGCTCCAGTGACCTCAGGCTTCCTCTAGCCTTGAAACAGTGTTCTTGGGGTTTCTCTGGAGTGCCATCAAGGAAATCAAGGCTCCTTTCATGTGTGATGTGCAACACGGAATTGCTCTGCACGCAGTGCAGGGGAATCGTGCCTCATCTCGCGGCGAGGGGGAGGTCTCATGGTTTTTCTCGAGTTGCGGCGGGAACCTGGGGTATATTCTCGAGTTACGACTGGGATGGCCCTTCCACACACGTGTTTGTTCAGCGACGTCAGGACTCCTGCCTAGTTGCGAGGGACAACTCGGGATTCTCCTCGAGGCTTGGCAGGGCAATTGTGAGGCCTCTCCAGCTGAGGCGGGAGACCAAGGGTCCCTTTCCACCTGCCACAGGAATCCTGGGACTCCTATCAAGTTTCACGAGGAGTCAGGCATCGTCTCCTTTGGAGGCACTGATCTCCGCGTACCTCTGGAGTTTTCAAAGGATGTGAGGCCTCCGGTCGCGATGAGGTGGGGAACTAGGTCTTTCTCTGTGGTCTCCACAGGTGATTCAGACATCCTTTCGTCTTGGGAAATGCAAGACGAGTCTGCATTCCAGTCACTGCAGGGATATCCGGCCTGATTTCGAGCCAGGGCATCGCGGTGTCCATTCCACTTGAGGCCGCAAACTCAGGGTCCCTCTCACATAGCTAGAGCTGAGAGAAGCCTCCTCTTGAGGTGCTTGTGGTAAGGTGGTATTCCTCTGGAGTCGAAGCCAGGGACTAACCTCTCATCTCGAGTTGATTTTTGGTCCACGGAGCTCTTTCGTGTTGCTACAGTGACCTCAGGATCCCTCTAGCCATGAAACAGTGTTCTTGGGGTTTCTCTGGAGTGCCATCAAGGAAATCAAGGCTCCTTTCATGTGTGATGTGCAACACGGAATTGCTCTGCACGCAGTGCAGGGGAATCAGGCCTCATCTCGCGGCGAGGGGGAAGTCTCATGGTTTATCTCGAGTTGCGGCGGGAACCTGGGGTATATTCTCGAGTTACAACGGGGATGGCCCTTCTACACAAGTGTTTGTTCAGCGATGGCAGGACTCCTGCCCAGTTGCGAGGGACAACTCGGGATTCTCCTCGAGGCTTGGCAGGGCAATTGGGATGCCTCTCCAGCTGAGGCGGGAGACCAAGAGTTCCTTTCCACGTGCCACAGGAATCCTGGGACTCCTATCAAGTTTCACGAGGAGTCAGGCATCGTCTCCTTTGGAGGCACTGATCTCCGCATACCTCTGGAGTTTTCAAAAGATGTGAGGCCTCCGGTCGCGATGAGGTGGGGAACTAGGTCTTTCTCTGTGGTCTCCACAGGGAATTCAGACATCCTTTCATCTTGGGAGATGCAAGACGAGCCTGCATTCAAGTCACTGCAGGGATATCCGGCCTTATTTCGCGTCATGGCATCGCAGTGTCCATTCCACTTGAGGCCGCAAACTCAGGGTCCCTCTCATATAGCTAGAGCTGAGAGAAGCCTCTTCTTGAGGTGCTTGTGGTAAGGTGGTATTCCTCTGGAGTCGAAGCCAGGGACTAACCTCTCATCTCGAGTTGATTTTTGGTCCACGGAGCTCTTTCGTGTTGCTACAGTGACCTCAGGATCCCTCTAGCCTTGAAACAGTGTTCTTGGGGTTTCTCTGGAGTGCCATCAAGGAAATCAAGGCTCCTTTCATGTGTGATGTGCAACACGGAATTGCGCTGCACGCAGTGCAGGGGAATCGGGCCTCATCTCACGGCGAGGGGGAAGTCTCATGGTTTTTCTCGAGTTGCGGCGGGAACCTGGGGTATATTCTCGAGTTACGACGGGGATGGCCCTTCCACCCACTTGTTTGTTCACCGACGTCAGGACTCCTGCCTAGTTGCGAGGGACAACTCGGGATTCTCCTCGAGGCTTGGCAGGGCAATTGGGACGCCTCTCCAGCTGAGGCGGGAGACCAAGGGTCCCTTTCCATGTGCCACAGGAATCCTGGGATTTCTATCTAGTTTCACGAGGAGTCAGGCATCGTCTCCTTTGGAGGCACTGATCTCCGCGTACCTCTGGAGTTTTCAAAAGATGTGAGGCCTCCGGTCGCCATGACGTGGGGAACTAGGTCTTTCTCTGTGGTCTCCACAGGGGATTCAGACATCCTTTCGTCTTCGGAGATGCAAGACGAGCCTGCATTCAAGTCACTGCAGGGATATCCGGCCTTATTTCGAGTCAGGGCATCGCGGTGTCCATTCCACTTGAGGCCGCAAACTCAGGGTCCCTCTCACATACCTAGAGCTGAGAGAAGCCTCCTCTTGAGGTGCTTGTGGTAAGGTGGTATTCCTCTGGAGTCGAAGCCAGGGACTAACCTCACATCTCGAGTTGATTTTTGGTCCACGGAGCTCTTTCATGTTGCTACAGTGACCTCAGGATCCCTCTAGCCTTGAAACAGTGTTCTTGGGGTTTCTCTGGAGTGCCATCAAGGAAATCAAGGCTCCTTTCATGTGTGATGTGCAACACGGAATTGCTCTGCACGCAGTGCAGGGGAATCAGGCCTCATCTCGCGGCGAGGGGCAGGTCTCATGGTTTTTCTCGAGTTGCGGCGGGAACCTGGGGTATATTCTCGAGTTACGACTGGGATGGCCCTTCCACACACGTGTTTGTTCAGCGATGGCAGGACTCCTGCCTAGTTGCGAGGGACAACTCGGGATTCTCCTCGAGGCTTGGTAGGGCAATTGGGACGCCTCTCCAGCTGAGGCGGGAGACCAAGGGTCCCTGTCCACGTGCCACAGGAATCATGGGACTCCTATGAAGTTTCACGAGGAGTCAGGCATCGTCTCCTTTGGAGGCACTGATCTCCGCGTACCTCTGGAGTTTTGTAAGGATATGAGACCTCTGGTCGCGATGAGGTGGGGAACTAGGTCTTTCTCTGTGGTCTCCACAGGGAATTCAGACACCCTTTCGTCTTGGGAGATGCAAGACGAGCCTGCATTCAAGTCACTGCAGGGATATCCGGCCTTATTTCGAGTCAGGGCATCGCGGTGTCCATTCCACTTGAGGCCGCAAACTCAGGGTCCCTCTCACATACCTAGAGCTGAGAGAAGCCTCCTCTTGAGGTGCTTGTGGTAAGGTCCTATTCCTCTGGAGTCGAAGCCAGGGACTAACCTCTCATCTCGAGTTGATTTTTGGTCCACGGAGCTCTTTCGTGTTGCTACAGTGACCTCAGGATCCCTCTAGCCATGAAACAGTGTTCTTGGGGTTTCTCTGGAGTGCCATCAAGGAAATCAAGGCTCCTTTCATGTGTGATGTGCAACACGGAATTGCTCTGCACGCAGTGCAGGGGAATCAGGCCTCATCTCGCGGCGAGGGGGAAGTCTCATGGTTTATCTCGAGTTGCGGCGGGAACCTGGGGTATATTCTCGAGTTACAACGGGGATGGCCCTTCTACACACGTGTTTGTTCAGCGATGGCAGGACTCCTGCCTAGTTGCGAGGGACAACTCGGGATTCTCCTCGAGGCTTGGCAGGGCAATTGGGATGCCTCTCCAGCTGAGGCGGGAGACCAAGAGTCCCTTTCCACGTGCCAGAGGAATCCTGGGACTCCTATCAAGTTTCACGAGGAGTCAGACATCGTCTCCTTTGGAGGCACTGATCTCCGCGTACCTCTGGAGTTTTCAAAGGATGTGAGGCCTCCGGTCGCGATGAGGTGGGGAACTAGGTCTTTCTCTGTGGTCTCCACAGGGGATTCAGACATCCTTTCATCTTGGGAGATGCAAGACGAGCCTGCATTCAAGTCACTGCAGGGATATCCGGCCTTATTTCGCGTCATGGCATCGCAGTGTCCATTCCACTTGAGGCCGCAAACTCAGGGTCCCTCTCATATAGCTAGAGCTGAGAGAAGCCTCCTCTTGAGGTGCTTTTGGTAAGGTGGTATTCCTCTGGAGTCGAAGCCAGGGACTAACCTCTCATCTCGAGTTGATTTTTGGTCCACGGAGCTCTTTCATGTTGCTACAGTGACCTCAGGATCCCTCTAGCCTTGAAACAGTGTTCTTGGGGTTTCTCTGGAGTGCCATCAAGGAAATCAAGGCTCCTTTCATGTGTGATGTGCAACACGGAATTGCGCTGCACGCAGTGCAGGGGAATCGGGCCTCATCTCACGGCGAGGGGGAAGTCTCATGGTTTTTCTCGAGTTGCGGCGGGAACCTGGGGTATCTTCTCGAGTTACGACGGGGATGGCCCTTCCACACACGTGTTTGTTCAGCGACGTCAGGACTCCTGCCTAGTTGCGAGGGACAATTCGGGATTCTCCTCGAGGCTTGGCAGGGCAATTGGGACGCCTCTCCAGCTGAGGCGGGAGACCAAGTGTCCCTTTCCACGTGCCACAGGAATCCTGGGACTCCTATCAAGTTTCACGAGGAGTCAGGCATCGTCTCCTTTGGAGGCACTGATCTCCGCGTACCTCTGGAGTTTTCAAAGGATGTGAGGCCTCCGTTCGCCATGAGGTGGGGAACTAGGTCTTTCTCTGTGGTCTCCACAGGGGATTCAGACATCCTTTCGTCTTGGGAGATGCAAGACGAGCCTGCATTCAAGTCACTGCAGGGATATCCGGCCTTATTTCGAGTCAGGGCATCGCGGTGTCCATTCCACTTGAGGCCGCAAACTCAGGGTCCCTCTCACATACCTAAAGCTGAGAGAAGCCTCCTCTTGAGGTGCTTGTGGTAAGGTGGTATTCCTCTGGAGTCGAAGCCAGGGACTAACCTCTCATCTCGAGTTGATTTTTGGTCCACGGAGCTCTTTCATGTTGCTACAGTGACCTCAGGATCCCTCTAGCCTTGAAACAGAGTTCTTGGGGTTTCTCTGGAGTGCCATCAAGGAAATCAAGGCTCCTTTCATGTGTGATGTGCAACACGGAATTGCGCTGCACGCAGTGCAGGGGAATCAGGCCTCATCTCGCGGCGAGGGGGAAGTCTCATGGTTTCTCTCGAGTTGCGGCGGGAACCTGGGGTATATTCTCGAGTTACGACGGGGATGTCCCTTGCACCCACGTGTTTGTTCAGCGATTTCAGGACTCCTGCCTAGTTGCGAGGGACAACTCGGGATTCTCCTCGAGGCTTGGCAGGGCAATTGGGACGCCTCTCTAGCTGAGGCGGGAGACCAAGGGTCCCTTTCCACGTGCCACAGGAATCCTGGGACTCCTATCAAGATTCACGAGGAGTCAGGCATCGTCTCCTTTGGAGGCACTGATCTCCGCGTACCTCTGGAGTTTTCAAAGGATGTGAGGCCTCCGGTTGCGATGAGGTGGGGCACTAGGTCTTTCTCTGTGGTCTCCACAGGGGATTCAGACATCCTTTCGTCTTGGGAGATGCAAGACGAGCCTGCATTCAAGTCAGTGCAGGGATATCCGGCCTCATTTCGAGTCAGGGCATCGCAGAGTCAATTCCACTTAAGGCCGCAAAATCAGGGTCCCTCTCACATACCTAGAGCTGAGAGAAGCCTCCTCTTGAGGTGCTTGTGGTAAGTTGGTATTCCTCTGGAGTCGAAGCCAGGGACTAACCTCTCATCTCGAGTTGAATTTTGGTCCACGGAGCTCTTTCATGTTGCTACAGAGACCTCAGGATCCCTCTAGCCTTGAAACAGTGCTCTTGGGGTTTCTCTGGAGTGCCATCAAGGAAATCAACGCTCCTTTCATGTGTGATGTGCAACACGGAATTGCTCTGCACGCAGTGCAGGGGAATCGGGCCTCATCTCGCGGCGAGGGGGAAGTCTCATGGTTTTTCTCGAGTTGCGGCGGGAACCTGGGGTATATTCTCGAGTTACGACGGGGATGTCCCTTCCACCCACGTGTTTGTTCAGCGACGACAGGACTCCTGCCTAGTTGCGAGGGACAACTCGGGATTCTCCTCGAGGCTTGGCAGGGCAATTGGGACGCCTCTCCAGCTGAGGCGGGAGACCAACGGTCCCTTTCCACGTGCCACAGGAATCCTGGGACTCCTATCAAGTTTCACGAGGAGTCAGGCATCGTCTCCTTTGGAGGCACTGATCTCCGCGTACCTCTGGAGTTTTCAAAGGATGTGAGGCCTCCGGTCGCGATGAGGTGGGGAACTAGGTCTTTCTCTGTGGTCTCCACAGGGGATTCAGACATCCTTTCGTCTTGGGAGATGCAAGACGAGCCTGCATTCAAGTCACTGCAGGGATATCCGGCCTTATTTCGAGTCAGGGCATCGCGGTGTCCATTCCACTTGAGGCCGCAAACTCAGGGTCCCTCTCACATACCTAGAGCTGAGAGAAGGCTCCTCTTAAGGTGCTTGTGGTTAGGTGGTATTCCTCTGGAGTCAAAGCCAGGGACTAACCTTTCATCTCGAGTTGATTTTTGGTCCACGGAGCTCTTTCTTGTGGCTACAGTTACCTCAGGATCCCTCTAGCCTTGAAACAGTGTTCTTGAGGTTTCTCTGGAGTTCAATCAAGGAAATCAAGGCTCCTTTCATGTGTGATGTGCAACACGGAATTGCTCTGCACGCAGTGCAGGGGAATTGGGCCTCATCTCGCGGCGAGGGGGAAGTCTCATGGTTTCTCTCGAGTTGCGGCGGGAACCTGGGGTATATTCTCGAGTTACGACGGGAATGTCCTTCTACCCACGTGTTTGTTCAGCGATTTCAGGACTCCTGCCTAGTTGCGAGGGACAACTCGGGATTCTCCTCGAGGCTTAGCAGGGCAATTGGGACGCCTCTCCAGCTGAGGCGGGAGACCAAGGGTCCCTTTCCACGTGCCACAGGAATCCTGGGACTCCTATCAAGATTCACGAGGAGTCAGGCATCGTCTCCTTTGGAGGCACTGATCTCCGCGTACCTCTGGAGTTTTCAAAGGATGTGAGGCCTCCGGTCGCGATGAGGTGGGGAACTAGGTCTTTCTCTGTGGTCTCCACAGGGGATTCAGACATCCTTTCGTCTTGGGAGATGCAAGACGAGCCTGCATTCAAGTCACTGCAGGGATATCCGGCCTTATTTCGCGTCAGGGCATTGCAGTGTCAATTCCACTTAAGGCCGCAAAATCAGGGTCCCTCTCACATACCTAGAGCTGAGAGAAGCATCCTCTTGAGGTGCTTGTGGTAAGGTGGTATTCCTCTGGAGTCAAAGCCAGGGACTAACCTCTCATCTCGAGTTGATTCTTGGTCCACGGAGCTCTTTCGTGTTGCTACAGTGACCTCAGGATCCCTCTAGCCTTGAAACAGTGTTCTTGGGGTTTGTCTGGAGTGCCATCAAGGAAATCAAGGCTCCTTTCATTTGTGATGTGCAACACGGAATTGCTCTGCACGCAGCGCAGGGGAATCGGGCCTCATCTCGCGGCGAGGGGGAAGTCTCATGGTTTTTCTCGAGTTGCGGCGGGAACCTGGGGTATATTCTCGAGTTACGACGGGGATGGCCCTTCCACCCACGTGTTTGTTCAGCGACGTCAGGACTCCTGCCTAGTTGCGAGTTACAACTCGGGATTCTCCTCGAGGCTTGGCAGAGCAATTGGGACGCCTCTTCAGCTGAGGCGGGAGACCAAGGGTCCCTTTCCACGTGCCACAGGAATCCTGGGACTCCTATCAAGTTTCACGAGGAGTCAGGCATCGTCTCCTTTCGAGGCACTGATCTCTGCGTACCTCTGGAGTTTTCAAAGAATGTGAGGCCTCCGGTCGCGATGAGGTGGGGAACTAGGTCTTTCTCTGTGGTCTCCACAAGGGATTCAGACATCCTGTCGTCTTGGGAGCTGCAAGACGACACTGCATTCAAGTCACTGCAGGGATATCCGGCCGTATTTCGAGTCAGGGCATCGCGGTGTCCATTCCACTTGAGGCCGCAAACTCAGGGTCCCTCTCACATACCTAGATCTGAGAGAAGCCTCCTCTTGAGGTGCTTGTGGTAAGGTGGTATTCCTCTGGAGTCGAAGCCAGGGACTAACCTCTCATCTCGAGTTGATATTTGGTCCACGGAGCTCTTTTGTGTTGCTACAGTGACCTCAGTTTCCCTCTAGCCTTGAAACAGTGTTCTTGGGGTTTCTCTGGAGTGCCATCAAGGAAATCAAGGCTCCTTTCATGTGTGATGTGCAACACGGAAATGCTCTGCACGCAGTGCAGGGGAATCGGTCCTCATCTCGCGGTGAGGGGGAAGTCTCATGGTTTTTCTCGAGGTGCAGCGGGAACCTGGGGTATCTTCTCGAGTTACGACGGGGATGGCCCTTCCACCCACGTGTTTGTTCAGCGACGTCAGGACTCCTGCCTAGTTGCGAGGGACAACTCGGGATTCTCCTCGAGGCTTGGCAGGGCAATTGGGACGCCTCTCCAGCTGAGGCGGGAGACCAAGAGTCCCTTTCCAAGTGCCACAGGAATCCTGGGACTCCTATCAAGTTTCACGAGGAGTCAGACATCGTCTCCTTTGGAGGCACTGATCTCCGCGTACCTCTGGAGTTTTCAAAGGATGTGAGGCCTCCGGTCGCGATGAGGTGGGGAACTAGGTCTTTCTCTGTGGTCTCCACAGGGGATTCAGACATCCTTTCGTCTTGGGAGATGCAAGACGAGCCTGCATTCAAGTCACTGCAGGGATATCCGGCCTTATTTCGAGTCAGGGCATCGCGGTGTCCATTCCACTTGAGGCCGCAAACTCAGGGTCCCTCTCACATACCTAGAGCTGAGAGCTGAGAGAAGCCTTCTCTTGAGGTGCTTGTGGTAAGGTGGTATTCCTCTGGAGTCGAAGCCAGGGATTAACTTCTCATCTCGAGTTGATTTTTGGTCCACGGAGCTCTTTCGTGTTGCTACATTGGCCTCAGGATCCCTCTAGCCTTGAAACAGTGTCCTTGGGTTTTCTCTGGAGTGCCATCAAGGAAATCAAGGCTCCTTTCATCTGTGATGTGCAAGACGGAATTGCTCTGCACGCAGTGCAGGGGAATCGGGCCTCATCTCGCGGCGAGGGGGAAGTCTCATGGTTTTTCTCGAGTTGCGGCGGGAACCTGGGGTATATTTTCGAGTTACGACGGGGATGGCCCTTCCACCCACGTGTTTGTTCAGCGACGTCAGGACTCCTGCCAAGTTGCGAGGGACAACTCGGGATTCTCCTCGAGGCTTGGCAGGGCAATTGGGATGCCTCTCCAGCTGAGGCGGGAGACCAAGGGTCCCTTTCCACGTGCCACAGGAATCCTGGGACTCCTAAGAAGTTTCACGAGGAGTCAGACATCGTCTCCTTTGGAGGCACTGATCTCCGCGTACCTCTGAAGTTTTCAAAGGATGTGAGGCCTCCGGTCGCGATGAGGTGGGGAACTAGGTCTTTCTCTGTGGTCTCCACAGGGGATTCAAACATCCTTTCGTCTTGGGAGATGCAAGACGAGCCTGCATTCAAGTCACTGCAGGGATATCCGGCCTCATTTCGTGTCAGGGCATCGCGGTGTCCATTCCACTTGAGGCCGCAAACTAAGGGTCCCTCTCACATACCTAGAGCTGAGAGAAGCCTCCTCTTGAGGTGCTTGTGGTAAGGTGGTATTCCTCTGGATTCGAAGCCAGGGACTAACCTCTCATCTCGAGTTGATTTTTGTTCCACGGAGCTCTTTCGTGTTGCTACAGTGACCTCAGGATCCCTCTAGCCTTGAAACAGTGTTCTTGGGTTTTCTCTGGAGTGCCATCAAGGAAATCAAGGCTCCTTTCATGTGTGATGTGCAAGACGGAATTGCTCTGCACGCAGTGCAGGGGAATCGGGCCTCATCTCGCGGCGAGGGAGAAGTCTAATGGTTTTTCTCGAGTTGCGGCGGGAACCTGGGGTATATTCTCGAGTTACGACGGGGATGGCCCTTCCACCCACGTGTTTGTTCAGCGACGTCAGGACTCCTGCCTAGTTGCAAGGGACAACTCGGGATTCTCCTCGAGGCTTGGCAGGGCCATTGGAATGTCTCTCCAGCTGAGGCGGGAGACCAAGGGTCCCTTTCCACGTGCCGCAGGAATCCTGGGACTCCTAAGAAGTTTCACGAGGAGTCAGGCATCGTCTCCTTTGGAGGCACTGATCTCCGCGTACCTCTGGAGTTTTCAAAGGATGTGAGGCCTCCGGTCGCGATGAGGTGGGGAACTAGGTCTTTCTCTGTGGTCTCCACAGGGGATTCAGACATCCTTTCGTCTTGGGAGATGCAAGACGAGCCTGCATTCAAGTCACTGTAGGGATATCCGGCCTTATTTCGCGTCAGGGCATCGCAGTGTCCATTCCACTTGAGGCCGCAAACTCAGGGTCCCTCTCACATACCTAGAGCTGAGAGAAGCCTCCTCTTGAGGTGCTTGTGGTAAGGTGGTATTCCTCTGGAGTCGAAGCCAGGGACTAACCTCTCATCTTGAGTTGATTTCTGGTCCATGGAGCTCTTTCGTGTGGCGACAGTGACCTCAGGATCCCTCTAGCCTTGAAACAGTGTTCTTGGGCTTTCTCTGGAGTGCCACCAAGGAAATCAAGGCTCCTTTCATGTGTGATGTGCAACAGGGAATTGCTCTGCACGCAGTGTAGGGGAATCGGGCCTCATCTCGGGGCGAGGGGGAAGTCTCATGGTTTTTCTCGAGTTGCGGCGGGAACCTGGGCTATATTATCGAGTTACGACGGGGATGGCCATTCCACACCCGTGTTTGTTCAGCGACGTCAGGACTCCTGCCTAGTTGCGAGGGACAACTCGGGATTCTCCTCGAGGCTTGGCAGGGCAATTGGGACGCCTCTCCAGCTGAGGCGGGAGACCAAGGGTCCCTTTCCACGTGCCACAGGAATCCTGGGACTCCTATCAAGTTTGACGAGGAGTCAGGCATTGGCTCCTTTGGAGGCACTGATCTCTGCGTACCTCTGGAGTTTTCAAAGGATGTGAGGCCTCCGGTCGCGATGAGGTGGGGAACTAGGTCTTTCTCTGTGGTCTCCACAGGGGATTCAGACATCCTTTCGTCTTGGGCGATGCAAGACGAGCCTGCATTCAAGTCACTGCAGGGATATCCGGCCTTATTTCGAGTCAGGGCATCGCGGTGTCCATTCCACTTGAGGCCGCAAACTCAGGGTCCCTCTCACATACCTAGAGCTGAGAGCTGAGAGAAGCCTTCTCTTGAGGTGCTTGTGGTAAGGTGGTATTCCTCTGGAGTCGAAGCCAGGGATTAACTTCTCATCTCGAGTTGATTTTTGGTCCACGGAGCTCTTTCGTGTTGCTACATTGGCCTCAGGATTCCTCTAGCCTTGAAACAGTGTCCTTGGGTTTTCTCTGGAGTGCCATCAAGGAAATCAAGGCTCCTTTCATCTGTGATGTGCAAGACGGAATTGCTCTGCACGCAGTGCAGGGGAATCGGGCCTCATCTCGCGGCGAGGGGGAAGTCTCATGGTTTTTCTCGAGTTGCGGCGGGAACCTGGGGTATATTTTCGAGTTACGACGGGGATGGCCCTTCCACCCACGTGTTTGTTCAGCGACGTCAGGACTCCTGCCAAGTTGCGAGGGACAACTAGGGATTCTCCTCGAGGCTTGGCAGGGCAATTGGGATGCCTCTCCAGCTGAGGCGGGAGACCAAGGGTCCCTTTCCACGTGCCACAGGAATCCTGGGACTCCTAAGAAGTTTCACGAGGAGTCAGACATCGTCTCCTTTGGAGGCACTGATCTCCGCGTACCTCTGAAGTTTTCAAAGGATGTGAGGCCTCCGGTCGCGATGAGGTGGGGAACTAGGTCTTTCTCTGTGGTCTCCACAGGGGATTCAAACATCCTTTCGTCTTGGGAGATGCAAGACGAGCCTGCATTCAAGTCACTGCAGGGATATCCGGCCTCATTTCGAGTCAGGGCATCGCGGTGTCCATTCCACTTGAGGCCGCAAACTAAGGGTCCCTCTCACATACCTAGAGCTGAGAGAAGCCTCCTCTTGAGGTGCTTGTGGTAAGGTGGTATTCCTCTGGAGTGGAAGCCAGGTACTAACCTCTCATCTCGAGTTGATTTTTGGTCCACGGAGCTCTTTCGTGTTGCTACAGTGACCTCAGGATCCCTCTAGCCTTGAAACAGTGTTCTTGGGTTTTCTCTGGAGTGCCATCAAGGAAATCAAGGCTCCTTTCATGTGTGATGTGCAAGACGGAATTGCTCTGCACGCAGTGCAGGGGAATCGGGCTTCATCTCGCGGCGAGGGAGAAGTCTCATGGTTTTTTTCGAGTTGCGGCGGGAACCTGGGGTATATTCTCGAGTTACGACGGGGATGGCCCTTCCACCCACGTGTTTGTTCAGCGACGTCAGGACTCCTGCCTAGTTGCAAGGGACAACTCGGGATTCTCCTCGAGGCTTGGCAGGGCCATTGGAATGTCTCTCCAGCTGAGGCGGGAGACCAAGGGTCCCTTTCCACGTGCCGCAGGAATCCTGGGACTCCTAAGAAGTTTCACGAGGAGTCAGGCATCGTCTCCTTTGGAGGCACTGATCTCCGCGTACCTCTGGAGTTTTCAAAGGATGTGAGGCCTCCGGTCGCGATGAGGTGGGGAACTAGGTCTTTCTCTGTGGTCTCCACAGGGGATTCAGACAACCTTTCGTCTTGGGAGATGCAAGACGAGCCTGCATTCAAGTCACTGCAGGGATATCCGGCCTTATTTCGCGTCAGGGCATCGCAGTGTCCATTCCACTTGAGGCCGCAAACTCAGGGTCCCTCTCACATACCTAGAGCTGAGAGAAGCCTCCTCTTGAGGTGCTTGTGGTAAGGTGGTATTCCTCTGGAGTCGAAGCCAGGGACTAACCTCTCGTCTTGAGTTGATTTGTGGTCCATGGAGCTCTTTCGTGTGGCGACAGTGACCTCAGGATCCCTCTAGCCTTGAAACAGTGTTCTTGGGCTTTCTCTGGAGTGCCACCAAGGAAATCAAGGCTCCTTTCATGTGTGATGTGCAACAGGGAATTGCTCTGCACGCAGTGTAGGGGAATCGGGCCTCATCTCGGGGCGAGGGGGAAGTCTCATGGTTTTTCTCGAGTTGCGGCGGGAACCTGGGCTATATTATCGAGTTACGACGGGGATGGCCATTCCACACCCGTGTTTGTTCAGCGACGTCAGGACTCCTGCCTAGTTGCGAGGGACAACTCGGGATTCTCCTCGAGGCTTGGCAGGGCAATTGGGACGCCTCTCCAGCTGAGGCGGGAGACCAAGGGTCCCTTTCCACGTGCCACAGGAATCCTGGGACTCCTATCAAGTTTAACGAGGAGTCAGGCATTGGCTCCTTTGGAGGCACTGATCTCTGCGTACCTCTGGAGTTTTCAAAGGATGTGAGGCCTCCGGTCGCGATGAGGTGGGGAACTAGGTCTTTCTCTGTGGTCACCACAGGGGATTCAGACATCCTTTCGTCTTGGGCGATGCAAGACGAGCCTGCATTCAAGTCACTGCAGGGATATCCGGCCTTATTTCGAGTCAGGGCATCGCGGTGTCCATTCCACTTGAGGCCGCAAACTCAGGGTCCCTCTCACATACCTAGAGCTGAGAGAAGCCTCCTCTTGAGGTGCTTGTGGTAAGGTGGTATTCCTCTGGAGTCGAAGCCAGGGACTAACCTCTCATCTCGAGTTGATTCTTCGTCCACGGAGCTCTTTCCTGTTGCTACAGTGACCTCAGGATCCCTCTAGCCTGGAAACAGTGTTCTTGGGGTTTCTCTGGAGTGCCATGAAGGAAATCAAGGTTCCTTTCATGTGTGATGTGCAACACGGAATTTCTCTGCCCGCAGTGTAGGGGAATCGGGCCTCATCTCGCAGCGAGGGGGAAGTCTCATGGTTTTTCTCGAGTTGCGGCGGGAACCTGGGGTATATTCTCGAGTTACGCCGGGGATGGCCCTTCCACACACGTGGTTGTTCAGCGACGTCAGGACTCCTGCCTACTTGCGAGGGACAACTCGGGATTCTCCTCGAGCTTGGCAGGGCAATTGGGACGCCTCTCCAGATGAGGCGGGAGACCAAGGGTCCCTTTCCACGTGCCACAGGAATCCTGGGACTCCTATCAAGTTTCATCTGGAGTCAGGTATCGTCTCCTTTGGAGGCACTGATCTCTGCGTACCTCTGGAGTTTTCACAGGATGTGAGGCCTCCTGTCGCGATGAGGTGAGGAACTAGGTCTTTCTCTGTGGTCTCCACAGGGGATTCAGACATCCTTTCGTCTTGGGAGATGCAAGACGAGCCTGCATTCTAGTCACTGCAGGGATATCCGGCCTTATTTCGAGTCAGGGCATCGCGGTGTCCATTCCACTTGAGGCCGCAAACTCAGGGTCCCTCTCACATACCTAGAGCTGAGAGAAGCCTCCTCTTGAGGTGCTTGTGGTAAGGTGGTATTCCTCTGGAGTCGAAGCCAGGGACTAACCTCTCATCTCGAGTTGATTTCTGGTCCATGGAGCTCTTTCCTGTGGCTACAGTGACCTCAGGATCCCTCTAGCCTTGAAACAGTGCTCTTGGGGTTTCCCTGGAGTGCCACCAAGGAAATCAAGGCTCCTTTCATGTGTGATGTGCAACACGGAATTGCTCTGCATGCAGTGCAGGGGAATCGGGCCTCATCTCGGGCGAGGGGGAAGTCTCATGGTGTTTCTCGAGGTGCGGCGGGAACCTGGGGTATATTCTCGAGTTACGACTGGGATGGCCCTTCCACACACGTGTTTGTTCAGCGACGTCAGGACTCCTGCCTAGTTGCGAGGGACAACTCGGGATTCTCCTCGAGGCTTGGCAGGGCAATTGGAACGCCTCTCCAGCTGAGGCGGGAGACCAAGGGTCCCTTTCCACGTGCCACAGGAATCCTGGGACTCCTATAAAGTTTCACGAGGAGTCAGGCATCGTCTCCTTTGGAGGCACTGATCTCCGTGTACCTCTGGAGTTTTCAAAGGATGTGAGGCGTCAGGTCGCGATGAGGTGGGGAACTAGGTCTTTCTCTGTGGTCTCCACAGGGGATTCAGACATCCTTTCGTCTTGGGAGATGCAAGACGAGCCTGCATTCAAGTCACTGCAGGGATATCCGGCCTTATTTCGAGTCAGGGCATCGCGGTGTCCATTCCACTTGAGGCCGCAAACTCAGGGTCCCTCTCACATACCTAGAGCTGAGAGAAGCCTCCTCTTGAGGTGCTTGTGGTAAGGTGGAATTCCTCTGGAGTCGAAGCCAGGGATTAACTTCTCATCTCGAGTTGATTTTTGGTCCACGGAGCTCTTTCGTGTTGCTACATTGGCCTCAGGATCCCTCTAGCCTTGAAACAGTGTCCTTGGGTTTTCTCTGGAGTGCCATCAAGGAAATCAAGGCTCCTTTCATGTGTGATGTGCAAGACGGAATTGCTCTGCACGCAGTGCAGGGGAATCGGGCCTCATCTCGCGGCGAGGGGGAAGTCTCATGGTTTTTCTCGAGTTGCGGCGGGAACCTGGGGTATATTTTCGAGTTACGACGGGGATGGCCCTTCCACACACGTGTTTGTTTAGCGACATCAGGACTCCTGCCTAGTTGCGAGGGACAACTCGGGATTCTCCTCGAGGCTTGGCAGGGCAATTGGGATGCCTCTCCAGCTGAGGCGGGAGACCAAGGGTCCCTTTCCACGTTCCACAGGAATCCTGGGACCCCTAAGAAGTTTCACGAGGAGTCAGACATCGTCTCCTTTGGAGGCACTGATCTCCGCGTACCTCTGAAGTTTTCAAAGGATGTGAGGCCTCCGGTCGCGATGAGGTGGGGAACTAGGTCTTTCTCTGTGGTCTCCACAGGGGATTCAGACATCCTTTCGTCTTGGGAGATGCAAGACGAGCCTGCATTCAAGTCACTGCAGGGATATCCGGCCTTATTTCGCGTCAGGGCATCGCGGTGTCCATTCCACTTGAGGCCGCAAACTCAGGGTCCCTCTCACATACCTAGAGCTGAGAGAAGCCTCCTCTTGTGGTGCTTGTGGTAAGGTGGTATTCCTCTGGAGTCGAAGCCAGGGACTAACCTCTCATCTCGAGTTGATTTGTGGTCCACGGAGCTCTTTCGTGATGGTACAGTGACCTCAGGATCCCTCTAGCCTTGAAACAGCGTTCTTGGGGTTTCCCTGGAGTGCCACCAAGGAAATCAAGGATCCTTTCATGTGTGATGTGCAACACGGAATTGCTCTGCACGCAGTGCAGGGGAATCGGGCCTCATCTCGGGCGAGGGGGAAGTCTCATGGTGTTTCTCGAGGTGCGGCGGGAACCTGGGGTATATTCTCGAGTTACGACTGGGATGGCCCTTCCACACACGTGTTTGTTCAGCGACGTCAGGACTCCTGCCTAGTTGGGAGGGACAACTCGGGATTCTCCTCGAGGCTTGGCAGGGCAATTGGAACGCCTCTCCAGCTGAGGCGGGAGACCAAGGGTCCCTTTACATGTGCCACAGGAATCCTGGGACTCCTATAAAGTTTCACGAGGAATCAGGCATCGTCTCCTTTGGAGGCACTAATCTCCGCGTACCTCTGGAGTTTTCAAAGGATGTGAGGCCACCGGTCGCGTTGAGGTGGGGAACTAGGTCTTTCTCTGTGGTCTCCACAGGGGATTCAGACATCCTTTCGTCTTGGGAGATGCAAGACGAGCCTGTATTCAAGTCACTGCAGGGATATCCGGCCTCATTTCGAGTCAGGGCATCGCGGTGTCCATTCCACTTGAGGCCGCAAACTAAGGGTCCCTCTCACATACCTAGAGCTGAGAGAAGCCTCCTCTTGAGGTGCTTGTGGTAAGGTGGTATTCCTCTGGATTCGAAGCCAGGGACTAACCTCTCATCTCGAGTTGATTTTTGGTCCACGGAGCTCTTTCGTGTTGCTACAGTGACCTCAGGATCCCTCTAGCCTTGAAACAGTGTTCTTGGGTTTTCTCTGGAGTGCCATCAAGGAAATCAAGGCTCCTTTCATGTGTGATGTGCAAGACGGAATTGCTCTGCACGCAGTGCAGGGGAATCCGGCCTCATCTCGCGGCGAGGGGGAAGTCTCATGGTTTTTCTCGAGTTGCGGCGGGAACCTGGGGTATATTCTCGAGTTACGACGGGGATGGCCCTTCCACCCACGTGTTTGTTCAGCGACTTCAGGACTCCTGCCTAGTTGCAAGGGACAACTCGGGATTCTCCTCGAGGCTTGGCAAGGCCATTGGAATGCCTCTCCAGCTGAGGCGGGAGACCAAGGGTCCCTTTCCACGTGCCACAGGAATCCTGGGACTCCTAAGAAGTTTCACGAGGAGTCAGGCATCGTCTCCTTTGGAGGCACTGATCTCCGCGTACCTCTGGAGTTTTCAAAGGATGTGAGGCCTCCGGTCGCGATGAGGTGGGGAACTAGGTCTTTCTCTGTGGTCTCCACAGGGGATTCAGACATCCTTTCGTCTTGGGAGATGCAAGACGAGCCTGCATTCAAGTCACTGCAGGGATATCCGGCCTTATTTCGCGTCAGGGCATCGCAGTGTCCATTCCACTTGAGGCCGCAAACTCAGGGTCCCTCTCACATACCTAGAGCTGAGAGAAGCCTCCTCTTGAGGTGCTTGTGGTAAGGTGGTATTCCTCTGGAGTTGAAGCCAGGGACTAACCTCTCATCTTGAGTTGATTTGTGGTCCATGGAGCTCTTTCGTGTGGCGACAGTGACCTCAGGATCCCTCTAGCCTTGAAACAGTGCTCTTGGGGTTTCCCTGGAGTGCCACCAAGGAAATCAAGGCTCCTTTCATGTGTGATGTGCAACAGGGAATTGCTCTGCACGCAGTGTAGGGGAATCGGGCCTCATCTCGGGGCGAGGGGGAAGTCTCATGGTTTTTCTCGAGTTGCGGCGGGAACCTGGGCTATATTATCGAGTTACGACGGGGATGGCCATTCCACACCCGTGTTTGTTCAGCGACGTCAGGACTCCTGCCTAGTTGCGAGGGACAACTCGGGATTCTCCTCGAGGCTTGGCAGGGCAATTGGGACGCCTCTCCAGCTGAGGCGGGAGACCAAGGGTCCCTTTCCACGTGCCACAGGAATCCTGGGACTCCTATCAAGTTTGACGAGGAGTCAGGCATTGGCTCCTTTGGAGGCACTGATCTCTGCGTACCTCTGGAGTTTTCAAAGGATGTGAGGCCTCCGGTCGCGATGAGGTGGGGAACTAGGTCTTTCTCTGTGGTCACCACAGGGGATTCAGACATCCTTTCGTCTTGGGCGATGCAAGACGAGCCTGCATTCAAGTCACTGCAGGGATATCCGGCCTTATTTCGAGTCAGGGCATCGCGGTGTCCATTCCACTTGAGGCCGCAAACTCAGGGTCCCTCTCACATACCTAGAGCTGAGAGAAGCCTCCTCTTGAGGTGCTTGTGGTAAGGTGGTATTCCTCTGGAGTCGAAGCCAGGGACTAACCTCTCATCTCGAGTTGATTCTTCGTCCACGGAGCTCTTTCGTGTTGCTACAGTGACCTCAGGATCCCTCTAGCCTGGAAACAGTGTTCTTGGGGTTTCTCTGGAGTGCCATGAAGGAAATCAAGGTTCCTTTCATGTGTGATGTGCAACACGGAATTTCTCTGCCCGCAGTGTAGGGGAATCGGGCCTCATCTCGCAGCGAGGGGGAAGTCTCATGGTTTTTCTCGAGTTGCGGCGGGAACCTGGGGTATATTCTCGAGTTACGACGGGGATGGCCCTTCCACCCACGTGGTTGTTCAGCGACGTCAGGACTCCTGCCTAGTTGCGAGGGACAACTCGGGATTCTCCTCGAGCTTGGCAGGGCAATTGGGACGCCTCTCCAGATGAGGCGGGAGACCAAGGGTCCCTTTCCACGTGCCACAGGAATCCTGGGACTCCTATCAAGTTTCATCTGGAGTCAGGTATCGTCTCCTTTGGAGGCACTGATCTCTGCGTACCTCTGGAGTTTTCACAGGATGTGAGGCCTCCTGTCGCGATGAGGTGAGGAACTAGGTCTTTCTCTGTGGTCTCCACAGGGGATTCAGACATCCTTTCGTCTTGGGAGATGCAAGACGAGCCTGCATTCTAGTCACTGCAGGGATATCCGGCCTTATTTCGAGTCAGGGCATCGCGGTGTCCATTCCACTTGAGGCCGCAAACTCAGGGTCCCTCTCACATAGCTAGAGCTGAGAGAAGCCTCCTCTTGAGGTGCTTGTGGTAAGGTGGTATTCCTCTGGAGTCGAAGCCAGGGACTAACCTCTCATCTCGAGTTGATTTCTGGTCCATGGAGCTCTTTCCTGTGGCTACAGTGACCTCAGGATCCCTCTAGCCTTGAAACAGTGCTCTTGGGGTTTCCCTGGAGTGCCACCAAGGAAATCAAGGCTCCTTTCATGTGTGATGTGCAACACGGAATTGCTCTGCATGCAGTGCAGGGGAATCGGGCCTCATCTCGGGCGAGGGGGAAGTCTCATGGTGTTTCTCGAGGTGCGGCGGGAACCTGGGGTATATTCTCGAGTTACGACTGGGATGGCCCTTCCACACACGTGTTTGTTCAGCGACGTCAGGACTCCTGCCTAGTTGCGAGGGACAACTCGGGATTCTCCTCGAGGCTTGGCAGGGCAATTGGAACGCCTCTCCAGCTGAGGCGGGAGACCAAGGGTCCCTTTCCACGTGCCACAGGAATCCTGGGACTCCTATAAAGTTTCACGAGGAGTCAGGCATCGTCTCCTTTGGAGGCACTGATCTCCGCGTACCTCTGAAGTTTTCAAAGGATGTGAGGCCTCCGGTCGCGATGAGGTGGGGAACTAGGTCTTTCTCTGTGGTCTCCACAGGGGATTCAGACATCCTTTCGTCTTGGGAGATGCAAGACGAGCCTGCATTCAAGTCACTGCAGGGATATCCGGCCTTATTTCGCGTCAGGGCATCGCGGTGTCCATTCCACTTGAGGCCGCAAACTCAGGGTCCCTCTCACATACCTAGAGCTGAGAGAAGCCTCCTCTTGTGGTGCTTGTGGTAAGGTGGTATTCCTCTGGAGTCGAAGCCAGGGACTAACCTCTCATCTCGAGTTGATTTGTGGTCCACGGAGCTCTTTCGTGATGGTACAGTGACCTCAGGATCCCTCTAGCCTTGAAACAGCGTTCTTGGGGTTTCCCTGGAGTGCCACCAAGGAAATCAAGGATCCTTTCATGTGTGATGTGCAACACGGAATTGCTCTGCACGCAGTGCAGGGGAATCGGGCCTCATCTCGGGCGAGGGGGAAGTCTCATGGTGTTTCTCGAGGTGCGGCGGGAACCTGGGGTATATTCTCGAGTTACGACTGGGATGGCCCTTCCACACACGTGTTTGTTCAGCGACGTCAGGACTCCTGCCTAGTTGGGAGGGACAACTCGGGATTCTCCTCGAGGCTTGGCAGGGCAATTGGAACGCCTCTCCAGCTGAGGCGGGAGACCAAGGGTCCCTTTACATGTGCCACAGGAATCCTGGGACTCCTATAAAGTTTCACGAGGAATCAGGCATCGTCTCCTTTGGAGGCACTAATCTCCGCGTACCTCTGGAGTTTTCAAAGGATGTGAGGCCACCGGTCGCGTTGAGGTGGGGAACTAGGTCTTTCTCTGTGGTCTCCACAGGGGATTCAGACATCCTTTCGTCTTGGGAGATGCAAGACGAGCCTGTATTCAAGTCACTGCAGGGATATCCGGCCTCATTTCGAGTCAGGGCATCGCGGTGTCCATTCCACTTGAGGCCGCAAACTAAGGGTCCCTCTCACATACCTAGAGCTGAGAGAAGCCTCCTCTTGAGGTGCTTGTGGTAAGGTGGTATTCCTCTGGATTCGAAGCCAGGGACTAACCTCTCATCTCGAGTTGATTTTTGGTCCACGGAGCTCTTTCGTGTTGCTACAGTGACCTCAGGATCCCTCTAGCCTTGAAACAGTGTTCTTGGGTTTTCTCTGGAGTGCCATCAAGGAAATCAAGGCTCCTTTCATGTGTGATGTGCAAGACGGAATTGCTCTGCACGCAGTGCAGGGGAATCCGGCCTCATCTCGCGGCGAGGGGGAAGTCTCATGGTTTTTCTCGAGTTGCGGCGGGAACCTGGGGTATATTCTCGAGTTACGACGGGGATGGCCCTTCCACCCACGTGTTTGTTCAGCGACTTCAGGACTCCTGCCTAGTTGCAAGGGACAACTCGGGATTCTCCTCGAGGCTTGGCAAGGCCATTGGAATGCCTCTCCAGCTGAGGCGGGAGACCAAGGGTCCCTTTCCACGTGCCACAGGAATCCTGGGACTCCTAAGAAGTTTCACGAGGAGTCAGGCATCGTCTCCTTTGGAGGCACTGATCTCCGCGTACCTCTGGAGTTTTCAAAGGATGTGAGGCCTCCGGTCGCGATGAGGTGGGGAACTAGGTCTTTCTCTGTGGTCTCCACAGGGGATTCAGACATCCTTTCGTCTTGGGAGATGCAAGACGAGCCTGCATTCAAGTCACTGCAGGGATATCCGGCCTTATTTCGCGTCAGGGCATCGCAGTGTCCATTCCACTTGAGGCCGCAAACTCAGGGTCCCTCTCACATACCTAGAGCTGAGAGAAGCCTCCTCTTGAGGTGCTTGTGGTAAGGTGGTATTCCTCTGGAGTTGAAGCCAGGGACTAACCTCTCATCTTGAGTTGATTTGTGGTCCATGGAGCTCTTTCGTGTGGCGACAGTGACCTCAGGATCCCTCTAGCCTTGAAACAGTGCTCTTGGGGTTTCCCTGGAGTGCCACCAAGGAAATCAAGGCTCCTTTCATGTGTGATGTGCAACAGGGAATTGCTCTGCACGCAGTGTAGGGGAATCGGGCCTCATCTCGGGGCGAGGGGGAAGTCTCATGGTTTTTCTCGAGTTGCGGCGGGAACCTGGGCTATATTATCGAGTTACGACGGGGATGGCCATTCCACACCCGTGTTTGTTCAGCGACGTCAGGACTCCTGCCTAGTTGCGAGGGACAACTCGGGATTCTCCTCGAGGCTTGGCAGGGCAATTGGGACGCCTCTCCAGCTGAGGCGGGAGACCAAGGGTCCCTTTCCACGTGCCACAGGAATCCTGGGACTCCTATCAAGTTTGACGAGGAGTCAGGCATTGGCTCCTTTGGAGGCACTGATCTCTGCGTACCTCTGGAGTTTTCAAAGGATGTGAGGCCTCCGGTCGCGATGAGGTGGGGAACTAGGTCTTTCTCTGTGGTCACCACAGGGGATTCAGACATCCTTTCGTCTTGGGCGATGCAAGACGAGCCTGCATTCAAGTCACTGCAGGGATATCCGGCCTTATTTCGAGTCAGGGCATCGCGGTGTCCATTCCACTTGAGGCCGCAAACTCAGGGTCCCTCTCACATACCTAGAGCTGAGAGAAGCCTCCTCTTGAGGTGCTTGTGGTAAGGTGGTATTCCTCTGGAGTCGAAGCCAGGGACTAACCTCTCATCTCGAGTTGATTCTTCGTCCACGGAGCTCTTTCGTGTTGCTACAGTGACCTCAGGATCCCTCTAGCCTGGAAACAGTGTTCTTGGGGTTTCTCTGGAGTGCCATGAAGGAAATCAAGGTTCCTTTCATGTGTGATGTGCAACACGGAATTTCTCTGCCCGCAGTGTAGGGGAATCGGGCCTCATCTCGCAGCGAGGGGGAAGTCTCATGGTTTTTCTCGAGTTGCGGCGGGAACCTGGGGTATATTCTCGAGTTACGACGGGGATGGCCCTTCCACCCACGTGGTTGTTCAGCGACGTCAGGACTCCTGCCTAGTTGCGAGGGACAACTCGGGATTCTCCTCGAGCTTGGCAGGGCAATTGGGACGCCTCTCCAGATGAGGCGGGAGACCAAGGGTCCCTTTCCACGTGCCACAGGAATCCTGGGACTCCTATCAAGTTTCATCTGGAGTCAGGTATCGTCTCCTTTGGAGGCACTGATCTCTGCGTACCTCTGGAGTTTTCACAGGATGTGAGGCCTCCTGTCGCGATGAGGTGAGGAACTAGGTCTTTCTCTGTGGTCTCCACAGGGGATTCAGACATCCTTTCGTCTTGGGAGATGCAAGACGAGCCTGCATTCTAGTCACTGCAGGGATATCCGGCCTTATTTCGAGTCAGGGCATCGCGGTGTCCATTCCACTTGAGGCCGCAAACTCAGGGTCCCTCTCACATAGCTAGAGCTGAGAGAAGCCTCCTCTTGAGGTGCTTGTGGTAAGGTGGTATTCCTCTGGAGTCGAAGCCAGGGACTAACCTCTCATCTCGAGTTGATTTCTGGTCCATGGAGCTCTTTCCTGTGGCTACAGTGACCTCAGGATCCCTCTAGCCTTGAAACAGTGCTCTTGGGGTTTCCCTGGAGTGCCACCAAGGAAATCAAGGCTCCTTTCATGTGTGATGTGCAACACGGAATTGCTCTGCATGCAGTGCAGGGGAATCGGGCCTCATCTCGGGCGAGGGGGAAGTCTCATGGTGTTTCTCGAGGTGCGGCGGGAACCTGGGGTATATTCTCGAGTTACGACTGGGATGGCCCTTCCACACACGTGTTTGTTCAGCGACGTCAGGACTCCTGCCTAGTTGCGAGGGACAACTCGGGATTCTCCTCGAGGCTTGGCAGGGCAATTGGAACGCCTCTCCAGCTGAGGCGGGAGACCAAGGGTCCCTTTCCACGTGCCACAGGAATCCTGGGACTCCTATAAAGTTTCACGAGGAGTCAGGCATCGTCTCCTTTGGAGGCACTGATCTCCGTGTACCTCTGGAGTTTTCAAAGGATGTGAGGCCTCAGGTCGCGATGAGGTGGGGAACTAGGTCTTTCTCTGTGGTCTCCACAGGGGATTCAGACATCCTTTCGTCTTGGGAGATGCAAGACGAGCCTGCATTCAAGTCACTGCAGGGATATCCGGCCTTATTTCGAGTCAGGGCATCGCGGTGTCCATTCCACTTGAGGCCGCAAACTCAGGGTCCCTCTCACATACCTAGAGCTGAGAGAAGCCTCCTCTTGAGGTGCTTGTGGTAAGGTGGAATTCCTCTGGAGTCGAAGCCAGGGATTAACTTCTCATCTCGAGTTGATTTTTGGTCCACGGAGCTCTTTCGTGTTGCTACATTGGCCTCAGGATCCCTCTAGCCTTGAAACAGTGTCCTTGGGTTTTCTCTGGAGTGCCATCAAGGAAATCAAGGCTCCTTTCATGTGTGATGTGCAAGACGGAATTGCTCTGCACGCAGTGCAGGGGAATCGGGCCTCATCTCGCGGCGAGGGGAAAGTCTCATGGTTTTTCTCGAGTTGCGGCGGGAACCTGGGGTATATTTTCGAGTTACGACGGGGATGGCCCTTCCACACACGTGTTTGTTTAGCGACGTCAGGACTCCTGCCTAGTTGCGAGGGACAACTCGGGATTCTCCTCGAGGCTTGGCAGGGCAATTGGGATGCCTCTCCAGCTGAGGCGGGAGACCAAGGGTCCCTTTCCACGTTCCACAGGAATCCTGGGACCCCTAAGAAGTTTCACGAGGAGTCAGACATCGTCTCCTTTGGAGGCACTGATCTCCGCGTACCTCTGAAGTTTTCAAAGGATGTGAGGCCTCCGGTCGCGATGAGGTGGGGAACTAGGTCTTTCTCTGTGGTCTCCACAGGGGATTCAGACATCCTTTCGTCTTGGGAGATGCAAGACGAGCCTGCATTCAAGTCACTGCAGGGATATCCGGCCTTATTTCGCGTCAGGGCATCGCGGTGTCCATTCCACTTGAGGCCGCAAACTCAGGGTCCCTCTCACATACCTAGAGCTGAGAGAAGCCTCCTCTTGTGGTGCTTGTGGTAAGGTGGTATTCCTCTGGAGTCGAAGCCAGGGACTAACCTCTCATCTCGAGTTGATTTGTGGTCCACGGAGCTCTTTCGTGATGGTACAGTGACCTCAGGATCCCTCTAGCCTTGAAACAGCGTTCTTGGGGTTTCCCTGGAGTGCCACCAAGGAAATCAAGGATCCTTTCATGTGTGATGTGCAACACGGAATTGCTCTGCACGCAGTGCAGGGGAATCGGGCCTCATCTCGGGCGAGGGGGAAGTCTCATGGTGTTTCTCGAGGTGCGGCGGGAACCTGGGGTATATTCTCGAGTTACGACTGGGATGGCCCTTCCACACACGTGTTTGTTCAGCGACGTCAGGACTCCTGCTTAGTTGGGAGGGACAACTCGGGATTCTCCTCGAGGCTTGGCAGGGCAATTGGAACGCCTCTCCAGCTGAGGCGGGAGACCAAGGGTCCCTTTACATGTGCCACAGGAATCCTGGGACTCCTATAAAGTTTCACGAGGAATCAGGCATCGTCTCCTTTGGAGGCACTAATCTCCGCGTACCTCTGGAGTTTTCAAAGGATGTGAGGCCACCGGTCGCGTTGAGGTGGGGAACTAGGTCTTTCTCTGTGGTCTCCACAGGGGATTCAGACATCCTTTCGTCTTGGGAGATGCAAGACGAGCCTGTATTCAAGTCACTGCAGGGATATCCGGCCTCATTTCGAGTCAGGGCATCGCGGTGTCCATTCCACTTGAGGCCGCAAACTAAGGGTCCCTCTCACATACCTAGAGCTGAGAGAAGCCTCCTCTTGAGGTGCTTGTGGTAAGGTGGTATTCCTCTGGATTCGAAGCCAGGGACTAACCTCTCATCTCGAGTTGATTTTTAGTCCACGGAGCTCTTTCGTGTTGCTACAGTGACCTCAGGATCCCTCTAGCCTTGAAACAGTGTTCTTGGGTTTTCTCTGGAGTGCCATCAAGGAAATCAAGGCTCCTTTCATGTGTGATGTGCAAGACGGAATTGCTCTGCACGCAGTGCAGGGGAATCCGGCCTCATCTCGCGGCGAGGGGGAAGTCTCATGGTTTTTCTCGAGTTGCGGCGGGAACCTGGGGTATATTCTCGAGTTACGACGGGGATGGCCCTTCCACCCACGTGTTTGTTCAGCGACTTCAGGACTCCTGCCTAGTTGCAAGGGACAACTCGGGATTCTCCTCGAGGCTTGGCAGGGCCATTGGAATGCCTCTCCAGCTGAGGCGGGAGACCAAGGGTCCCTTTCCACGTGCCACAGGAATCCTGGGACTCCTATCAAGTTTCACGAGAAGTCAGGCATCGTCTCCTTTGGAGGCACTGATCTCCGCGTACCTCTGGAGTTTTCAAAGGATGTGAGGCCTCCGGTCGCGATGAGGTGGGGAACTAGGTCTTTCTCTGTGGTCTCCACAGGGGATTCAGACATCCTTTCGTCTTGGGAGATGCAAGACGAGCCTGCATTCAAGTCACTGCAGGGATATCCGGCCTTATTTCGCGTCAGGGCATCGCAGTGTCCATTCCACTTGAGGCCGCAAACTCAGGGTCCCTCTCACATACCTAGAGCTGAGAGAAGCCTCCTCTTGAGGTGCTTGTGGTAAGGTGGTATTCCTCTGGAGTTGAAGCCAGGGACTAACCTCTCATCTTGAGTTGATTTGTGGTCCATGGAGCTCTTTCGTGTGGCGACAGTGACCTCAGGATCCCTCTAGCCTTGAAACAGTGCTCTTGGGGTTTCCCTGGAGTGCCACCAAGGAAATCAAGGCTCCTTTCATGTGTGATGTGCAACAGGGAATTGCTCTGCACGCAGTGTAGGGGAATCGGGCCTCATCTCGGGGCGAGGGGGAAGTCTCATGGTTTTTCTCGAGTTGCGGCGGGAACCTGGGCTATATTATCGAGTTACGACGGGGATGGCCATTCCACACCCGTGTTTGTTCAGCGACGTCAGGACTCCTGCCTAGTTGCGAGGGACAACTCGGGATTCTCCTCGAGGCTTGGCAGGGCAATTGGGACGCCTCTCCAGCTGAGGCGGGAGACCAAGGGTCCCTTTCCACGTGCCACAGGAATCCTGGGACTCCTATCAAGTTTGACGAGGAGTCAGGCATTGGCTCCTTTGGAGGCACTGATCTCTGCGTACCTCTGGAGTTTTCAAAGGATGTGAGGCCTCCGGTCGCGATGAGGTGGGGAACTAGGTCTTTCTCTGTGGTCTCCACAGGGGATTCAGACATCCTTTCGTCTTGGGAGATGCAAGACGAGCCTGCATTCATGTCACTGCAGGGATATCCGACCTTATTTCGAGTCAGGGCATCGTGGTGTCCATTCGCCTTGAGGCTGCAAACTCAGGGTCCCTCTCACATACGTAGAGCTGAGAGAAGCCTCCTCTTGAGGTGCTTGTGGTAAGGTGGTATTCCTCTGGAGTCGAAGCCAGGGACTAACCCCTCATCTCGAGTTGATTTTTTCGTCCACGGAGCTCTTTCGTGTTGCTACAGTGACCTCAGGATCCCTCTAGCCTTGAAACAGTGTTCTTGGGGTTTCTCTGGAGTGCCATCAAGGAAATCAAGCTCCTTTCATGTGTGATGTGCCACATGGAATTGCTCTGCACGCAGTGTAGGCGATCGGGCCTCATCTCGCGGCGAGGGTGAAGTCTCATGGATTTTCTCGAGTTGCGGCGGGAACCTGGGGTATATTCTCGAGTTACGACGGGGATGGCCCTTCCACCCACGTGTTTGTTCAGCGACGTCAGGACTCCTGCCTAGTTGCGAGGGACAACTCGGGATTCTCCTCGAGGCTTGGCAGGGCAATTGGGACGCCTCTCCAGCTGAGGCGGAAGACCAAGGGTCCCTTTCCACGTGCCACAGGAATCCTGGGACTCCTATAAATTTTCACGAGGAATCAGGCATCGTCTCCTTTGGAGGCACTGATCTCCGCGTACCTCTGGAGTTTTCAAAGGATGTGAGGCCTCCGGTCGCGATGAGGTGGGGAACTAGGTCTTTCTCTGTGGTCTCCACAGGGGATTCAGACATCCTTTCGTCTTGGGAGATGCAAGACGAGCCTGCATTCATGTCACTGCAGGGATATCCGGCCTTACTTCGAGTCAGGGCATCGCGGTGCCCATTCCACTTGAGGCCGCAAACTCAGGGTCCCTCTCACATACCTAGAGCTTCGAGAAGCCTCCTCTTGAGGTGCTTGTGGTAAGGTGGTATTCCTCTGGAGTCGAAGTTAGGGACTAACCTCTCATCTCTAATTGATTTTTGGTCCACGGAGCTCTTTCGTGTTGCTACAGTGACCTCAGAATCCCTCTAGCCTTGAAACAGTGTTCTTGGGGTTTCTCTGGAGTACCATCAAGGAAATCAAGGCTCCTTTCATGTGTGATGTGCAACACGGAATTGTTCTGCACACAGTGTAGGGGAATCAGGCCTCATCTCGCGGCGAGGGGTAAGTCTCATGGTTTTTCTCGAGTTGCGGCGGGAACCTGGGGTATATTCTCGAGTTACGACAGGGATGGGCCTTCCACCCACGTGATTGTGCAGCGACGGCAGGACTCCTGCCTAGTTGCGAGGGACAACTCGGGATTCTCCTCGAGGCTTGGCAGGGCAATTGGGACGCCTCTCCAGCTGAGGCGGGAGACCAAGGATCCCTTTCCATGTGCCACAGGAATCCTGGGACTCCTATCAAGATTCACGAGGAGAAGGGCATCGTCTCCTTTGGAGGCACTGATATCCGCGTACCTCTGGAGTTTTCAAAGCATGTGAGGCCTCCGGTCGCGATGAGGTGGGGAACTAGGTCTTTCTCTGTGGTCTCCACAGGGGATTCAGACATCCTTTCGTCTTGGGAGATGCAAGACGAGCCTGCATTCAAGTCACTCCAGGGATATCCGGCCTCATTTCGAGTCAGGGCATCGCGGTGTCCATTCCACTTGAGGCCGCAAACTCAGGGTCCCTCTCACATACCTAGAGCTGAGAGAAGCCTCCTCTTGAGGTGCTTGTGGTAAGGTGGTATTCCTCTGGATTCGAAGCCAGGGACTAACCTCTCATCTCGAGTTGATTTTTGGTCCACGGAGCTCTTTCGTGTTGCTACAGTGACCTCAGGATCCCTCTAGCCTTGAAACAGTGTTCTTGGGGTTTCTCTGGAGTGCCATCACGGAAATCAAGGGTCCTTTCATGTGTGATGTGCAAGACGGAATTGCTCTGCACGCAGTGCAGGGGAATCGGGCCTCATCTCGCGGCGAGGGGGAAGTCTCATGGTTTTTCTCGAGTTGCGGCGGGAACCTGGGGTATATTCTCGAGTTACGACAGGGATGGCCCTTCCACCCACGTGTTTGTGCAGCGCCGGCATGACTCCTGCCTAGTTGCGAGGGACAACTCGGGATTCTCCTCGAGGCTTGGCAGGGCAATTGGGACGGCTCTCCAGCTGAGGCGGGAGACCAAGGGTCCCTTTCCACGTGCCACAGGAATCCTGGGACTCCTATCAAGATTCACGAGGAGAAGGGCATCGTCTCCTTTGGAGGCACTGATCTCCGCGTACCTCTGGAGTTTTCAAAGGATGTGAGGCCTCCGGTCGCGATGAGGTGGGGAACTAGGTCTTTCTCTGTGGTCTCCACAGGGGATTCAGACATCCTTTCGTCATGGGAGATGCAAGACGAGCCTGCATTCAAGTCACTGCAGGGATATCCGGCCTTATTTCGAGTCAGGGCATCGCGGTGTCCATTCCACTTGAGGCCGCAAACTCAGGGTCCCTCTCACATACCTAGAGCTGAGAGAAGCCTCCTCTTGTGGTGCTTGTGGTAAGGTGGTATTCCTCTGGAGTCGAAGCCAGGGACTAACCTCTCATCTCGAGTTGATTTCTGGTCCATGGAGCTCTTTCGTGTTGCTACAGTGACCTCAGGATCCCTCTAGCCTTGAAACAGTGTTCTTGGGGTTTCCCTGGAGTGCCACCAAGGAAATCAAGGCTCCTTTCATGTGTGATGTGCAACACGGAATTTCTCTGCACGCAGTGCAGGGGAATCGGGCCTCATCTCGGGCGAGGGGGAAGTCTCATGGTGTTTCTCGAGGGGCGGCGGGAACCTGGGGTATATTCTCGAGTTACGACTGGGATGGCCCTTCCACACACGTGTTTGTTCAGCGACGTCAGGACTCCTGCCTAGTTGCGAGGGACAACTTGGGATTCTCCTCGAGGCTTGGCAGGGCAATTGGAACGCCTCTCCAGCTGAGGCGGGAGACCAAGGGTCCCTTTACATGTGCCACAGGAATCCTGGGACTCCTATAAAGTTTCACGAGGAATCAGGCATCGTCTCCTTTGGAGGCACTGATCTCCGCGTACCTCTGGAGTTTTCAAAGGATGTGAGGCCTCCGGTCGCGATGAGGTGGGGAACTAGGTCTTTCTCTGTGGTCTCCACAGGGGATTCAGACATCCTTTTGTCTTGGGAGATGCAAGACGAGCCTGCATTCAAGTCACTCCAGGTATATCCGGCCTCATTTCGAGTCAGGGCATCGCGGTGTCCATTCCAATTGAGGCCGCAAACTAAGGATCCCTGTCACATACCTAGAGCTGAGAGAAGCCTCCTCTTGAGGTGCTTGTGGTAAGGTGGTATTCCTCTGGATTCGAAGCCAGGGACTAACCTCTCATCTCGAGTTGATTTTTGGTCCACGGAGCTCTTTCGTGTTGCTACAGTGACCTCAGGATCCCTCTAGCCTTGAAACAGTGTTCTTGGGTTTTCTCTGGAGTGCCACCAAGGAAATCAAGGCTCCTTTCATGTGTGATGTGCAAGACGGAATTGCTCTGCACGCAGTGCAGGGGAATCGGGCCTCATCTCGCTGCGAGGGGGAAGTCTCATGGTTTTTCTCGAGTTGCGGCGGGAACCTGGGGTATATTCTCGAGTTACGACAGGGATGGCCCTTCCACCCACGTGTTTGTGCAGCGACGGCAGGACTCCTGCCTAGATGCGAGGGACAACTCGGGATTCTCCTCGAGGTTTGACAGGGCAATTGGGACGCCTCTCCAGCTGAGGCGGGAGACCAAGGGTCCCTTTCCACGTGCCACAGGAATCCTGGGACTCCTATCAAGATTCACGGGGAGAAGGGTATCGTCTCCTTTGGAGGCACTGATCTCCGCGTACCTCTGGAGTTTTAAAAGGATGTGAGGCCTCCGGTCGCGATGAGGTGGGGAACTAGGTCTTTCTCTGTGGTCTCCACAGGGGATTCAGACATCCTTTCGTCTTGGGAGATGCAAGACGAGCCTGCATTCAAGTCACTGCAGGGATATCCGGCCTTATTTCGAGTCAGGGCATCGCGGTGTCCATTCCACTTGAGGCCGCAAACTAAGGGTCCCTCTCACATACCTAGAGCTGAGAGAAGCCTCCTCTTGAGGTGCTTGTGGTAGGGTGGTATTCCTCTGGAGTCGAAGCCAGGGACTAACCTCTCATCTTGAGTTGATTTGTGGTCCATGGAGCTCTTTCGTGTGGCGACAGTGACCTCAGGATCCCTATCGCCTTGAAACAGTGTTCTTGGGGTTTCCCTGGAGTGCCACCAAGGAAATCAAGGCTCCTTTCATGTGTGATGTGCAATACGGAATTGCTCTGCACGCAGTGTAGGGGAATCGGGCCTCATCTCGGGGCGAGGAGGACGTCTCATGGTTTTTCTCGAGTTGCGGCGGGAACCTGGGCTATATTATCGAGTTACGACGGGGATGGCCATTCCACACCCGTGTTTGTTCAGCGACGTCAGGACTCCTGCCTAGTTGCGAGGGACAACTCGGGATTCTCCTCGAGGCTTGGCAGGGCAATTGGGACGCCTCTCCAGCTGAGGCGGGAGACCAAGGGTCCCTTTCCACGTGCCACAGGAATCCTGGGACTCCTATCAAGTTTGACGAGGAGTCAGGCATTGGCTCCTTTGGAGGCACTGATCTCTGCGTACCTCTGGAGTTTTCAAAGGATGTGAGGCCTCCGGTCGCGATGAGGTGGGGAACTAGGTCTTTCTCTGTGGTCTCCACAGGGGATTCAGACATCCTTTCGTCTTGGGCGATGCAAGACGAGCCTGCATTCATGTCACTGCAGGGATATCCGACCTTATTTCGAGTCAGGGCATCGTGGTGTCCATTCGCCTTGAGGCTGCAAACTCAGGGTCCCTCTCACATACGTAGAGCTGAGAGAAGCCTCCTCTTGAGGTGCTTGTGGTAAGGTGGTATTCCTCTGGAGTCGAAGCCAGGGACTAACCCCTCATCTCGAGTTGATTTTTTCGTCCACGGAGCTCTTTCGTGTTGCTACAGTGACCTCAGGATCCCTCTAGCCTTGAAACAGTGTTCTTGGGGTTTCTCTGGAGTGCCATCAAGGAAATCAAGGCTCCTTTCATGTGTGATGTGCAACACGGAATTGCTCTGCACGCAGTGTAGGGGAATCGGGCCTCATCTCGCAGCGAGGGGGAAGTCTCATGGTTTTTCTCGAGTTGCGGCGGGAACCTGGGGTATATTCTCGAGTTACGACGGGGATGGCCCTTCCACCCACGTGGTTGTTCAGCGACGTCAGGACTCCTGCCTAGTTGCGAGGGACAACTCGTGATTCTCCTCGAGCTTGGCAGGGCAATTGGGACGCCTCTCCAGATGAGGCGGGAGACCAAGGGTCCCTTTCCACGTGCCACAGGAATCCTGGGACTCCTATCAAGTTTCATCTGGAGTCAGGTATCGTCTCCTTTGGAGGCACTGATCTCTGCATACCTCTGGAGTTTTCACAGGATGTGAGGCCTCCTGTCGCGATGAGGTGGGGAACTAGGTCTTTCTCTGTGGTCTCCACAGGGGATTCAGACATCCTTTCGTCTTGGGAGATGCAAGACGAGCCTGCATTCTAGTCACTGCAGGGATATCCGGCCTTATTTCGAGTCAGGGCATCGCGGTGTCCATTCCACTTGAGGCCGCAAACTCAGGGTCCCTCTCACATACCTAGAGCTGAGAGAAGCCTCCTCTTGAGGTGCTTGTGGTAAGGTGGTATTCCTCTGGAGTCGAAGCCAGGGACTAACCTCTCATCTCGAGTTGATTTCTGGTCCATGGAGCTCTTTCCTGTGGCTACAGTGACCTCAGGATCCCTCTAGCCTTGAAACAGTGCTCTTGGGGTTTCCCTGGAGTGCCACCAAGGAAATCAAGGCTCCTTTCATGTGTGATGTGCAAGACGGAATTGCTCTCAATGCAGTGCAGGGGAATCGGGCCTCATCTCGGGCGAGGGGGAAGTCTCATGGTGTTTCTCGAGGTGCGGCGGGAACCTGGGGTATATTCTCGAGTTACGACTGGGATGGCCCTTCCACACACGTGTTTGTTCAGCGACGTCAGGACTCCTGCCTAGTTGCGAGGGACAACTCGGGATTCTCCTCGAGGCTTGGCAGGGCAATTGGAACGCCTCTCCAGCTGAGGCGGGAGACCAAGGGTCCCTTTCCACGTGCCACAGGAATCCTGGGACTCCTATAAAGTTTCACGAGGAGTCAGGCATCGTCTCCTTTGGAGGCACTGATCTCCGCGTACCTCTGGAGTTTTCAAAGGATGTGAGGCCTCCGGTCGAGATGAGGTGGGGAACTAGGTCTTTCTCTGTGGTCTCCACAGGGGATTCAGACATCCTTTCGTCTTGGGAGATGCAAGACGAGCCTGCATTCAAGTCACTCCAGGGATATCCGGCCTCATTTCGAGTCAGGGCATCGCGGTGTCCATTCCACTTGAGGCCGCAAACTCAAGGTCCCTCTCACATACCTAGAGCTGAGAGAAGCCTCCTCTTAAGGTGCTTGTGGTAAGGTGGTATTCCTCTGGAGTCGAAGCCAGGGACTAACCCCTCATCTCGAGTTGATTTTTGGTCCACGGAGGTCTTTCGTGTTGCTACAGTGACCTCAGGATCCCTCTAGCCTGGAAACAGTGTTCTTGGGGTTTCTCTGGAGTGCCATGAAGGAAATCAAGGTTCCTTTCCTGTGTGATGTGCAACACGGAATTTCTCTGCCCGCAGTGTAGGGGAATCGGGCCTCATCTCCCAGCGAGGGGGAAGTCTCATGGTTTTTCTTGAGATGCGGCGGGAACCTGGGGTGTATTCTCGAGTTAAGACGGGGATGGCCCTTCTACCCACGTGTTTGTTCAGCCACGTCAGGACTCCTGCCTAGTTGCGAGGGACAACTAGGGATTCTCCTCGAGGCTTGGCAGGGAAATTGGGACGCCTCTCCAGCTGAGGCGGGAGACCAAGGGTCCCTTTCCACGTGCCACAGGAATCCTGGGACTCCTATCAAGTTTCACGAGGAGTCAGGCATCGTCTCCTTTGGAGGCACTGATCTCCGCGTACCTCTGGAGTTTTCAAAGGATGTGAGGCCTCCGGTCGCGATGAGGTGGGGAACTAGGTCTTTCTCTGTGGTCTCCACAGGGGATTCAGACATCCTTTCGTCTTGGGGGATGCAAGACGAGCCTGCATTCAAGTCACTGCAGGGATATCCGGCCTTATTTCGAGTCAGGGCATCGCGGTGTCCATTCCACTTGAGGCCGCAAACTCAGGGTCCCTCTCACATAACTAGAGCTGAGAGAAGCCTCCTCTTGAGGTGCTTGTGGTAAGGTGGTATTCCTCTGGAGTCGAAGCCAGGGACTAACCTCTCATCTCGAGTTGATTCTTGGTCCACGGAGCTCTTTCGTGTTGCTACAGTGACCTCAGGATCCCTCTAGCCTGGAAACAGTGTTCTTGGGGTTTCTCTGGAGTGCCATGAAGGAAATCAAGGTTCCTTTCATGTGTGATGTGCAACACGGAATTTCTCTGCCCGCAGTGTAGGGGAATCGGGCCTCATCTCGCAGCGAGGGGGAAGTCTCACGGTTTCGCTCGAGTTGCGGCGGGAACCTGGGGTATATTCTCGAGTTACGACGGGGATGGCCCTTCCACCCACGTGGTTGTTCAGCGACGTCAGGACTCCTGCCTAGTTGCGAGGGACAACTCGGGATTCTCCTCGAGCTTGGCAGGGCAATTGGGACGCCTCTCCAGATGAGGCGGGAGACCAAGGGTCCCTTTCCACGTGCCACAGGAATCCTGGGACTCCTATCAAGTTTCATCTGGAGTCAGGTATCGTCTCCTTTGGAGGCACTGATCTCTGCGTACCTCTGGAGTTTTCACAGGATGTGAGGCCTCCTGTCGCGATGAGGTGGGGAACTAGGTCTTTCTCTGTGGTCTCCACAGGGGATTCAGACATCCTTTCGTCTTGGGAGATGCAAGACGAGCCTGCATTCTAGTCACTGCAGGGATATCCGGCCTTATTTCGAGTCAGGGCATCGCGGTGTCCATTCCACTTGAGGCCGCAAACTCAGGGTCCCTCTCACATACCTAGAGCTGAGAGAAGCCTCCTCTTGAGGTGCTTGTGGTAAGGTGGTATTCCTCTGGAGTCGAAGCCAGGGACTAACCCCTCATCTCGAGTTGATTTCTGGTCCATGGAGCTCTTTCGTGTTGCTACAGTTACCTCAGGATCCCTCTAGCCTTGAAACAGTGCCCTTGGGGTTTCCCTGGAGTGCCACCAAGGAAATCAAGGCTCCTTTCATGTGTGATGTGCAACACGGAATTGCTCTGCACGCAGTGCAGGGGAATCGGGCCTCATCTCGGGCGAGGGGGAAGTCTCATGGTGTTTCTCGAGGTGCGGCGGGAACCTGGGGTATATTCTCGAGTTACGACTGGGATGGCCCTTCCACACACGTGTTTGTTCAGCGACGTCAGGACTCCTGCCTAGTTGCGAGGGACAACTCGGGATTCTCCTCGAGGCTTGGCAGGGCAATTGGAACGCCTCTCCAGCTGAGGCGGGAGACCAAGGGTCCCTTTCCACGTGCCACAGGAATCCTGGGACTCCTATAAAGTTTCACGAGGAGTCAGGCATCGTCTCCTTTGGAGGCACTGATCTCCGCGTACCTCTGGAGTTTTCAAAGGATGTGAGGCCTCCGGTCGCGATGAGGTGGGGAACTAGGTCTTTCTCTGTGGTCTCCACAGGGGATTCAGACATCCTTTCGTCTTGGGAGATGCAAGACGAGCCTGCATTCAAGTCACTCCAGGGATATCCGGCCTCATTTCGAGTCAGGGCATTGCGGTGTCCATTCCACTTGAGGCCGCAAACTCAGGGTCCCTCTCACATACCTAGAGCTGAGAGAAGCCTCCTCTTGAGGTGCTTGTGGTAAGGTGGTATTCCTCTGGAGTCGAAGCCAGGGACTAACCCCTCATCTCGAGTTGATTTTTGGTCCACGGAGGTCTTTCGTGTTGCTACAGTGACCTCAGGATCCCTCTAGCCTTGAAACAGTGTTCTTGGGGTTTCTCTGGAGTGCCATCAAGGAAATCAAGGCTCCTTTCATGTGTGATGTGCCACATGGAATTGCTCTGCACGCAGTGTAGGCGATCGGGCCTCATCTCGCGGCGAGGGTGAAGTCTCATGGATTTTCTCGAGTTGCGGCGGGAACCTGGGGTATATTCTCGAGTTACGACGGGGATGGCCCTTCCACCCACGTGTTTGTTCAGCGACGTCAGGACTCCTGCCTAGTTGCGAGGGACAACTCGGGATTCTCCTCGAGGCTTGGCAGGGCAGTTGGGACGCCTCTCCAGCTGAGGCGGAAGACCAAGGGTCCCTTTCCATGTGCCACAGGAATCCTGGGACTCCTATAAATTTTCACGAGGAATCAGGCATCGTCTCCTTTGGAGGCACTGATCTCCGCGTACCGCTGGAGTTTTCAAAGGATGTGAGGCCTCCGGTCGCGATGAGGTGGGGAACTAGGTCTTTCTCTGTGGTCTCCACAGGGGATTCAGACATCCTTTCGTCTTGGGAGATGCAAGACGAGCCTGCATTCATGTCACTGCAGGGATATCCGGCCTTACTTCGAGTCAGGGCATCGCGGTGCCCATTCCACTTGAGGCCGCAAACTCAGGGTCCCTCTCACATACCTAGAGCTTCGAGAAGCCTCCTCTTGAGGTGCTTGTGGTAAGGTGGTATTCCTCTGGAGTCGAAGTTAGGGACTAACCTCTCATCTCTAATTGATTTTTGGTCCACGGAGCTCTTTCGTGTTGCTACAGTGACCTCAGAATCCCTCTAGCCTTGAAACAGTGTTCTTGGGGTTTCTCTGGAGTACCATCAAGGAAATCAAGGCTCCTTTCATGTGTGATGTGCAACACGGAATTGTTCTGCACACAGTGTAGGGGAATCAGGCCTCATCTCGCGGCGAGGGGTAAGTCTCATGGTTTTTCTCGAGTTGCGGCGGGAACCTGGGGTATATTCTCGAGTTACGACAGGGATGGCCCTTCCACCCACGTGTTTGTGCAGCGACGGCAGGACTCCTGCCTAGTTGCGAGGGACAACTCGGGATTCTCCTCGAGGCTTGGCAGGGCAATTGGGACGCCTCTCCAGCTGAGGCGGGAGACCAAGGATCCCTTTCCATGTGCCACAGGAATCCTGGGACTCCTATCAAGATTCACGAGGAGAAGGGCATCGTCTCCTTTGGAGGCACTGATATCCGCGTACCTCTGGAGTTTTCAAAGCATGTGAGGCCTCCGGTCGCGATGAGGTGGGGAACTAGGTCTTTCTCTGTGGTCTCCACAGGGGATTCAGACATCCTTTCGTCTTGGGAGATGCAAGACGAGCCTGCATTCAAGTCACTCCAGGGATATCCGGCCTCATTTCGAGTCAGGGCATCGCGGTGTCCATTCCACTTGACGCCGCAAACTCAGGGTCCCTCTCACATACCTAGAGCTGAGAGAAGCCTCCTCTTGAGGTGCTTGTGGTAAGGTGGTATTCCTCTGGATTCGAAGCCAGGGACTAACCTCTCATCTCGAGTTGATTTTTGGTCCACGGAGCTCTTTCGTGTTGCTACAGTGACCTCAGGATCCCTCTAGCCTTGAAACAGTGTTCTTGGGGTTTCTCTGGAGTGCCATCACGGAAATCAAGGGTCCTTTCATGTGTGATGTGCAAGACGGAATTGCTCTGCACGCAGTGCAGGGGAATCGGGCCTCATCTCGCGGCGAGGGGGAAGTCTCATGGTTTTTCTCGAGTTGCGGCGGGAACCTGGGGTATATTCTCGAGTTACGACAGGGATGGCCCTTCCACCCACGTGTTTGTGCAGCGCCGGCATGACTCCTGCCTAGTTGCGAGGGACAACTCGGGATTCTCCTCGAGGCTTGGCAGGGCAATTGGGACGGCTCTCCAGCTGAGGCGGGAGACCAAGGGTCCCTTTCCACGTGCCACAGGAATCCTGGGACTCCTATCAAGATTCACGAGGAGAAGGGCATCGTCTCCTTTGGAGGCACTGATCTCCGCGTACCTCTGGAGTTTTCAAAGGATGTGAGGCCTCCGGTCGCGATGAGGTGGGGAACTAGGTCTTTCTCTGTGGTCTCCACAGGGGATTCAGACATCCTTTCGTCTTGGGAGATGCAAGACGAGCCTGCATTCAAGTCACTGCAGGGATATCCGGCCTTATTTCGAGTCAGGGCATCGCGGTGTCCATTCCACTTGAGGCCGCAAACTCAGGGTCCCTCTCATATACCTAGAGCTGAGAGAAGCCTCCTCTTGTGGTGCTTGTGGTAAGGTGGTATTCCTCTGGAGTCGAAGCCAGGGACTAACCTCTCATCTCGAGTTGATTTCTGGTCCATGGAGCTCTTTCGTGTTGCTACAGTGACCTCAGGATCCCTCTAGCCTTGAAACAGTGTTCTTGGGGTTTCCCTGGAGTGCCACCAAGGAAATCAAGGCTCCTTTCATGTGTGATGTGCAACACGGAATTTCTCTGCACGCAGTGCAGGGGAATCGGGCCTCATCTCGGGCGAGGGGGAAGTCTCATGGTGTTTCTCGAGGGGCGGCGGGAACCTGGGGTATATTCTCGAGTTACGACTGGGATGGCCCTTCCACACACGTGTTTGTTCAGCGACGTCAGGACTCCTGCCTAGTTGCGAGGGACAACTTGGGATTCTCCTCGAGGCTTGGCAGGGCAATTGGAACGCCTCTCCAGCTGAGGCGGGAGACCAAGGGTCCCTTTACATGTGCCACAGGAATCCTGGGACTCCTATAAAGTTTCACGAGGAATCAGGCATCGTCTCCTTTGGAGGCACTGATCTCCGCGTACCTCTGGAGTTTTCAAAGGATGTGAGGCCTCCGGTCGCGATGAGGTGGGGAACTAGGTCTTTCTCTGTGGTCTCCACAGGGGATTCAGACATCCTTTTGTCTTGGGAGATGCAAGACGAGCCTGCATTCAAGTCACTCCAGGTATATCCGGCCTCATTTCGAGTCAGGGCATCGCGGTGTCCATTCCAATTGAGGCCGCAAACTAAGGATCCCTCTCACATACCTAGAGCTGAGAGAAGCCTCCTCTTGAGGTGCTTGTGGTAAGGTGGTATTCCTCTGGATTCGAAGCCAGGGACTAACCTCTCATCTCGAGTTGATTTTTGGTCCACGGAGCTCTTTCGTGTTGCTACAGTGACCTCAGGATCCCTCTAGCCTTGAAACAGTGTTCTTGGGTTTTCTCTGGAGTGCCACCAAGGAAATCAAGGCTCCTTTCATGTGTGATGTGCAAGACGGAATTGCTCTGCACGCAGTGCAGGGGAATCGGGCCTCATCTCGCTGCGAGGGGGAAGTCTCATGGTTTTTCTCGAGTTGCGGCGGGAACCTGGGGTATATTCTCGAGTTACGACAGGGATGGCCCTTCCACCCACGTGTTTGTGCAGCGACGGCAGGACTCCTGCCTAGATGCGAGGGACAACTCGGGATTCTCCTCGAGGTTTGACAGGGCAATTGGGACGCCTCTCCAGCTGAGGCGGGAGACCAAGGGTCCCTTTCCACGTGCCACAGGAATCCTGGGACTCCTATCAAGATTCACGGGGAGAAGGGTATCGTCTCCTTTGGAGGCACTGATCTCCGCGTACCTCTGTTGTTTTAAAAGGATGTGAGGCCTCCGGTCGCGATGAGGTGGGGAACTAGGTCTTTCTCTGTGGTCTCCACAGGGGATTCAGACATCCTTTCGTCTTGGGAGATGCAAGACGAGCCTGCATTCAAGTCACTCCAGGGATATCCGGCCTTATTTCGAGTCAGGGCATCGCGGTGTCCATTCCACTTGAGGCCGCAAACTAAGGGTCCCTCTCACATACCTAGAGCTGAGAGAAGCCTCCTCTTGAGGTGCTTGTGGTAGGGTGGTATTCCTCTGGAGTCGAAGCCAGGGACTAACCTCTCATCTTGAGTTGATTTGTGGTCCATGGAGCTCTTTCGTGTGGCGACAGTGACCTCAGGATCCCTATCGCCTTGAAACAGTGTTCTTGGGGTTTCCCTGGAGTGCCACCAAGGAAATCAAGGCTCCTTTCATGTGTGATGTGCAATACGGAATTGCTCTGCACGCAGTGTAGGGGAATCGGGCCTCATCTCGGGGCGAGGAGGACGTCTCATGGTTTTTCTCGAGTTGCGGCGGGAACCTGGGCTATATTATCGAGTTACGACGGGGATGGCCATTCCACACCCGTGTTTGTTCAGCGACGTCAGGACTCCTGCCTAGTTGCGAGGGACAACTCGGGATTCTCCTCGAGGCTTGGCAGGGCAATTGGGACGCCTCTCCAGCTGAGGCGGGAGACCAAGGGTCCCTTTCCACGTGCCACAGGAATCCTGGGACTCCTATCAAGTTTGACGAGGAGTCAGGCATTGGCTCCTTTGGAGGCACTGATCTCTGCGTACCTCTGGAGTTTTCAAAGGATGTGAGGCCTCCGGTCGCGATGAGGTGGGGAACTAGGTCTTTCTCTGTGGTCTCCACAGGGGATTCAGACATCCTTTCGTCTTGGGCGATGCAAGACGAGCCTGCATTCATGTCACTGCAGGGATATCCGACCTTATTTCGAGTCAGGGCATCGTGGTGTCCATTCGCCTTGAGGCTGCAAACTCAGGGTCCCTCTCACATACGTAGAGCTGAGAGAAGCCTCCTCTTGAGGTGCTTGTGGTAAGGTGGTATTCCTCTGGATTCGAAGCCAGGGACTAACCCCTCATCTCGAGTTGATTTTTTCGTCCACGGAGCTCTTTCGTGTTGCTACAGTGACCTCAGGATCCCTCTAGCCTTGAAACAGTGTTCTTGGGGTTTCTCTGGAGTGCCATCAAGGAAATCAAGTCTCCTTTCATGTGTGATGTGCAACACGGAATTGCTCTGCACGCAGTGTAGGGGAATCGGGCCTCATCTCGCGGCGAGGGGTAAGTCTCATGGTTTTTCTCGAGTTGCGGCGGGAACCTGGGGTATATGCTCGAGTTGCGACGGGGATGGCCCTTCCACCCACGTGTTTGTTCAGCGACGGCAGGACTCCTGCCTAGTTGCGAGGGACAACTCGGGATTGTCCTCGAGGCTTGGCAGGGCAATTTGGACGGCTCTCCAGCTGAGGCGGGAGACCAAGGGTCCCTTTCCACGTGCCACAGGAATCCTGGGACTCCTATCAAGATTCACGAGGAGAAGGGCATCGTCTCCTTTGGAGGCACTGATCTCCGCGTACCTCTGGAGTTTTCAAAGGATGTGAGGCCTCCGGTCGCGATGAGGTGGGGAACTAGGTCTTTCTCTGTGGTCTCCACAGGGGATTCAGACATCCTTTCGTCTTGGGAGATGCAAGACGAGCCTGCATTCAAGTCACTGCAGGGATATCCGGCCTTATTTCGAGTCAGGGCATCGCGGTGTCCATTCCACTTGAGGCCGCAAACTCAGGGTCCCTCTCACATACCTAGAGCTGAGAGAAGCCTCCTCTTGTGGTGCTTGTGGTAAGGTGGTATTCCTCTGGAGTCGAAGCCAGGGACTAACCTCTCATCTCGAGTTGATTTCTGGTCCATGGAGCTCTTTCGTGTTGCTACAGTGACCTCAGGATCCCTCTAGCCTTGAAACAGTGTTCTTGGGGTTTCCCTGGAGTGCCACCAAGGAAATCAAGGCTCCTTTCATGTGTGATGTGCAACACGGAATTGCTCTGCACGCAGTGCAGGGGAATCGGGCCTCATCTCGGGTGAGGGGGAAGTCTCATGGTGTTTCTCGAGGGGCGGCGGGAACCTGGGGTATATTCTCGAGTTACGACTGGGATGGCCCTTCCACACACGTGTTTGTTCAGCGACGTCAGGACTCCTGCCTAGTTGCGAGGGACAACTTGGGATTCTCCTCGAGGCTTGGCAGGGCAATTGGAACGCCTCTCCAGCTGAGGCGGGAGACCAAGGGTCCCTTTACATGTGCCACAGGAATCCTGGGACTCCTATAAAGTTTCACGAGGAATCAGGCATCGTCTCCTTTGGAGGCACTGATCTCCGCGTACCTCTGGAGTTTTCAAAGGATGTGAGGCCTCCGGTCGCGATGAGGTGGGGAACTAGGTCTTTCTCTGTGGTCTCCACAGGGGATTCAGACATCCTTTTGTCTTGGGAGATGAAAGACGAGCCTGCATTCAAGTCACTCCAGGTATATCCGGCCTCATTTCGAGTCAGGGCATCGCGGTGTCCATTCCACTTGAGGCCGCAAACTAAGGGTCCCTCTCACATACCTAGAGCTGAGAGAAGCCTCCTCTTGAGGTGCTTGTGGTAAGGTGGTATTCCTCTGGATTCGAAGCCAGGGACTAACCTCTCATCTCGAGTTGATTTTTGGTCCACGGAGCTCTTTCGTGTTGCTACAGTGACCTCAGGATACCTCTAGCCTTGAAACAGTGTTCTTGGGTTTTCTCTGGAGTGCCACCAAGGAAATCAAGGCTCCTTTCATGTGTGATGTGCAAGACGGAATTGCTCTGCACGCAGTGCAGGGGAATCGGGCCTCATCTCGCTGCGAGGGGGAAGTCTCATGGTTTTTCTCGAGTTGCGGCGGGAACCTGGGGTATATTCTCGAGTTACGACAGGGATGGCCCTTCCACCCACGTGTTTGTGCAGCGACGGCAGGACTCCTGCCTAGATGCGAGGGACAACTCGGGATTTTCCTCGAGGTTTGACAGGGAAATTGGGACGCCTCTCCAGCTGAGGCGGGAGACCAAGGGTCCCTTTCCACGTGCCACAGGAATCCTGGGACTCCTATCAAGATTCACGGGGAGAAGGGTATCGTCTCCTTTGGAGGCACTCATCTCTGCGTACCTCTGGAGTTTTCACAGGATGTGAGGCCTCCGGTCGCGATGAGGTGGGGAACTAGGTCTTTCTCTGTGGTCTCCACAGGGGATTCAGACATCCTTTCGTCTTGGGAGATGCAAGACGAGCCTGCATTCAAGTCACTGCAGGGATATCCGGCCTTATTTCGAGTCAGGGCATCGCGGTGTCCATTCCACTTGAGGCCGCAAACTCAGGGTCCCTCTCACATACCTAGAGCTGAGAGAAGCCTCCTCTTGAGGTGCTTGTGGTAAGGTGGTATTCCTCTGGAGTCGAAGCCAGGGACTAACCTCTCATCTCGAGTTGATTTCTGGTCCATGGAGCTCTTTCGTGTTGCTACAGTGACCTCAGGATCCCTCTAGCCTTGAAACAGTGCTCTTGGGGTTTCCCTGGAGTGCCACCAAGGAAATCAAGGCTCCTTTCATGTGTGATGTGCAACACGGAATTGCTCTGCACGCAGTGCAGGGGAATCGGGCCTCATCTCGGGCGAGGGGGAAGTCTCATGGTGTTTCTCGAGGTGCGGCGGGAACCTGGGGTATATTCTCGAGTTACGACTGGGATGGCCCTTCCACACACGTGTTTGTTCAGCGACGTCAGGACTCCTGCCTAGTTGGGAGGGACAACTCGGGATTCTCCTCGAGGCTTGGCAGGGCAATTGGAACGCCTCTCCAGCTGAGGCGGGAGACCAAGGGTCCCTTTACATGTGCCACAGGAATCCTGGGACTCCTATAAAGTTTCACGAGGAATCAGGCATCGTCTCCTTTGGAGGCACTAATCTCCGCGTACCTCTGGAGTTTTCAAAGGATGTGAGGCCACCGGTCGCGTTGAGGTGGGGAACTAGGTCTTTCTCTGTGGTCTCCACAGGGGATTCAGACATTCTTTCGTCTTGGGAGATGCAAGACGAGCCTGTATTCAAGTCACTGCAGGGATATCCGGCCTCATTTCGAGTCAGGGCATCGCGGTGTCCATTCCACTTGAGGCCGCAAACTAAGGGTCCCTCTCACATACCTAGAGCTGAGAGAAGCCTCCTCTTGAGGTGCTTGTGGTAAGGTGGTATTCCTCTGGATTCGAAGCCAGGGACTAACCTCTCATCTCGAGTTGATTTTTGGTCCACGGAGCTCTTTCGTGTTGCTACAGTGACCTCAGGATCCCTCTAGCCTTGAAACAGTGTTCTTGGGTTTTCTCTGGAGTGCCATCAAGGAAATCAAGGCTCCTTTCATGTGTGATGTGCAAGACGGAATTGCTCTGCACGCAGTGCAGGGGAATCCGGCCTCATCTCGCGGCGAGGGGGAAGTCTCATGGTTTTTCTCGAGTTGCGGCGGGAACCTGGGGTATATTCTCGAGTTACGACGGGGATGGCCCTTCCACCCACGTGTTTGTTCAGCGACTTCAGGACTCCTGCCTAGTTGCAAGGGACAACTCGGGATTCTCCTCGAGGCTTGGCAGGGCCATTGGAATGCCTCTCCAGCTGAGGCGGGAGACCAAGGGTCCCTTTCCACGTGCCACAGGAATCCTGGGACTCCTAAGAAGTTTCACGAGGAGTCAGGCATCGTCTCCTTTGGAGGCACTGATCTCCGCGTACCTCTGGAGTTTTCAAAGGATGTGAGGCCTCCGGTCGCGATGAGGTGGGGAACTAGGTCTTTCTCTGTGGTCTCCACAGGGGATTCAGACATCCTTTCGTCTTGGGAGATGCAAGACGAGCCTGCATTCAAGTCACTGCAGGGATATCCGGCCTTATTTCGCGTCAGGGCATCGCAGTGTCCATTCCACTTGAGGCCGCAAACTCAGGGTCCCTCTCACATACCTAGAGCTGAGAGAAGCCTCCTCTTGAGGTGCTTGTGGTAAGGTGGTATTCCTCTGGAGTTGAAGCCAGGGACTAACCTCTCATCTTGAGTTGATTTGTGGTCCATGGAGCTCTTTCGTGTGGCGACAGTGACCTCAGGATCCCTCTAGCCTTGAAACAGTGCTCTTGGGGTTTCCCTGGAGTGCCACCAAGGAAATCAAGGCTCCTTTCATGTGTGATGTGCAACAGGGAATTGCTCTGCACGCAGTGTAGGGGAATCGGGCCTCATCTCGGGGCGAGGGGGAAGTCTCATGGTTTTTCTCGAGTTGCGGCGGGAACCTGGGCTATATTATCGAGTTACGACGGGGATGGCCATTCCACACCCGTGTTTGTTCAGCGACGTCAGGACTCCTGCCTAGTTGCGAGGGACAACTCGGGATTCTCCTCGAGGCTTGGCAGGGCAATTGGGACGCCTCTCCAGCTGAGGCGGGAGACCAAGGGTCCCTTTCCACGTGCCACAGGAATCCTGGGACTCCTATCAAGTTTGACGAGGAGTCAGGCATTGGCTCCTTTGGAGGCACTGATCTCTGCGTACCTCTGGAGTTTTCAAAGGATGTGAGGCCTCCGGTCGCGATGAGGTGGGGAACTAGGTCTTTCTCTGTGGTCACCACAGGGGATTCAGACATCCTTTCGTCTTGGGCGATGCAAGACGAGCCTGCATTCAAGTCACTGCAGGGATATCCGGCCTTATTTCGAGTCAGGGCATCGCGGTGTCCATTCCACTTGAGGCCGCAAACTCAGGGTCCCTCTCACATACCTAGAGCTGAGAGAAGCCTCCTCTTGAGGTGCTTGTGGTAAGGTGGTATTCCTCTGGAGTCGAAGCCAGGGACTAACCTCTCATCTCGAGTTGATTCTTCGTCCACGGAGCTCTTTCGTGTTGCTACAGTGACCTCAGGATCCCTCTAGCCTTGAAACAGTGTTCTTGGGGTTTCTCTGGAGTGCCATGAAGGAAATCAAGGTTCCTTTCATGTGTGATGTGCAACACGGAATTTCTCTGCCCGCAGTGTAGGGGAATCGGGCCTCATCTCGCAGCGAGGGGGAAGTCTCATGGTTTTTCTCGAGTTGCGGCGGGAACCTGGGGTATATTCTCGAGTTACGACGGGGATGGCCCTTCCACCCACGTGGTTGTTCAGCGACGTCAGGACTCCTGCCTACTTGCGAGGGACAACTCGGGATTCTCCTCGAGCTTGGCAGGGCAATTGGGACGCCTCTCCAGATGAGGCGGGAGACCAAGGGTCCCTTTCCACGTGCCACAGGAATCCTGGGACTCCTATCAAGTTTCATCTGGAGTCAGGTATCGTCTCCTTTGGAGGCAGTGATCTCTGCGTACCTCTGGAGTTTTCACAGGATGTGAGGCCTCCTGTCGCGATGAGGTGAGGAACTAGGTCTTTCTCTGTGGTCTCCACAGGGGATTCAGACATCCTTTCGTCTTGGGAGATGCAAGACGAGCCTGCATTCTAGTCACTGCAGGGATATCCGGCCTTATTTCGAGTCAGGGCATCGCGGTGTCCATTCCACTTGAGGCCGCAAACTCAGGGTCCCTCTCACATACCTAGAGCTGAGAGAAGCCTCCTCTTGAGGTGCTTGTGGTAAGGTGGTATTCCTCTGGAGTCGAAGCCAGGGACTAACCTCTCATCTCGAGTTGATTTCTGGTCCATGGAGCTCTTTCCTGTGGCTACAGTGACCTCAGGATCCCTCTAGCCTTGAAACAGTGCTCTTGGGGTTTCCCTGGAGTGCCACCAAGGAAATCAAGGCTCCTTTCATGTGTGATGTGCAACACGGAATTGCTCTGCATGCAGTGCAGGGGAATCGGGCCTCATCTCGGGCGAGGGGGAAGTCTCATGGTGTTTCTCGAGGTGCGGCGGGAACCTGGGGTATATTCTCGAGTTACGACTGGGATGGCCCTTCCACACACGTGTTTGTTCAGCGACGTCAGGACTCCTGCCTAGTTGCGAGGGACAACTCGGGATTCTCCTCGAGGCTTGGCAGGGCAATTGGAACGCCTCTCCAGCTGAGGCGGGAGACCAAGGGTCCCTTTCCACGTGCCACAGGAATCCTGGGACTCCTATAAAGTTTCACGAGGAGTCAGGCATCGTCTCCTTTGGAGGCACTGATCTCCGTGTACCTCTGGAGTTTTCAAAGGATGTGAGGCCTCAGGTCGCGATGAGGTGGGGAACTAGGTCTTTCTCTGTGGTCTCCACAGGGGATTCAGACATCCTTTCGTCTTGGGAGATGCAAGACGAGCCTGCATTCAAGTCACTGCAGGGATATCCGGCCTTATTTCGAGTCAGGGCATCGCGGTGTCCATTCCACTTGAGGCCGCAAACTCAGGGTCCCTCTCACATACCTAGAGCTGAGAGAAGCCTCCTCTTGAGGTGCTTGTGGTAAGGTGGAATTCCTCTGGAGTCGAAGCCAGGGATTAACTTCTCATCTCGAGTTGATTTTTGGTCCACGGAGCTCTTTCGTGTTGCTACATTGGCCTCAGGATCCCTCTAGCCTTGAAACAGTGTCCTTGGGTTTTCTCTGGAGTGCCATCAAGGAAATCAAGGCTCCTTTCATGTGTGATGTGCAAGACGGAATTGCTCTGCACGCAGTGCAGGGGAATCGGGCCTCATCTCGCGGCGAGGGGGAAGTCTCATGGTTTTTCTCGAGTTGCGGCGGGAACCTGGGGTATATTTTCGAGTTACGACGGGGATGGCCCTTCCACACACGTGTTTGTTTAGCGACGTCAGGACTCCTGCCTAGTTGCGAGGGACAACTCGGGATTCTCCTCGAGGCTTGGCAGGGCAATTGGGATGCCTCTCCAGCTGAGGCGGGAGACCAAGGGTCCCTTTCCACGTTCCACAGGAATCCTGGGACCCCTAAGAAGTTTCACGAGGAGTCAGACATCGTCTCCTTTGGAGGCACTGATCTCCGCGTACCTCTGAAGTTTTCAAAGGATGTGAGGCCTCCGGTCGCGATGAGGTGGGGAACTAGGTCTTTCTCTGTGGTCTCCACAGGGGATTCAGACATCCTTTCGTCTTGGGAGATGCTAGACGAGCCTGCATTCAAGTCACTGCAGGGATATCCGGCCTTATTTCGCGTCAGGGCATCGCGGTGTCCATTCCACTTGAGGCCGCAAACTCAGGGTCCCTCTCACATACCTAGAGCTGAGAGAAGCCTCCTCTTGTGGTGCTTGTGGTAAGGTGGTATTCCTCTGGAGTCGAAGCCAGGGACTAACCTCTCATCTCGAGTTGATTTGTGGTCCACGGAGCTCTTTCGTGATGGTACAGTGACCTCAGGATCCCTCTAGCCTTGAAACAGCGTTCTTGGGGTTTCCCTGGAGTGCCACCAAGGAAATCAAGGCTCCTTTCATGTGTGATGTGCAACACGGAATTGCTCTGCACGCAGTGCAGGGGAATCGGGCCTCATCTCGGGCGAGGGGGAAGTCTCATGGTGTTTCTCGAGGTGCGGCGGGAACCTGGGGTATATTCTCGAGTTACGACTGGGATGGCCCTTCCACACACGTGTTTGTTCAGCGACGTCAGGACTCCTGCCTAGTTGGGAGGGACAACTCGGGATTCTCCTCGAGGCTTGGCAGGGCAATTGGAACGCCTCTCCAGCTGAGGCGGGAGACCAAGGGTCCCTTTACATGTGCCACAGGAATCCTGGGACTCCTATAAAGTTTCACGAGGAATCAGGCATCGTCTCCTTTGGAGGCACTAATCTCCGCGTACCTCTGGAGTTTTCAAAGGATGTGAGGCCACCGGTCGCGTTGAGGTGGGGAACTAGGTCTTTCTCTGTGGTCTCCACAGGGGATTCAGACATTCTTTCGTCTTGGGAGATGCAAGACGAGCCTGTATTCAAGTCACTGCAGGGATATCCGGCCTCATTTCGAGTCAGGGCATCGCGGTGTCCATTCCACTTGAGGCCGCAAACTAAGGGTCCCTCTCACATACCTAGAGCTGAGAGAAGCCTCCTCTTGAGGTGCTTGTGGTAAGGTGGTATTCCTCTGGATTCGAAGCCAGGGACTAACCTCTCATCTCGAGTTGATTTTTGGTCCACGGAGCTCTTTCGTGTTGCTACAGTGACCTCAGGATCCCTCTAGCCTTGAAACAGTGTTCTTGGGTTTTCTCTGGAGTGCCATCAAGGAAATCAAGGCTCCTTTCATGTGTGATGTGCAAGACGGAATTGCTCTGCACGCAGTGCAGGGGAATCCGGCCTCATCTCGCGGCGAGGGGGAAGTCTCATGGTTTTTCTCGAGTTGCGGCGGGAACCTGGGGTATATTCTCGAGTTACGACGGGGATGGCCCTTCCACCCACGTGTTTGTTCAGCGACTTCAGGACTCCTGCCTAGTTGCAAGGGACAACTCGGGATTCTCCTCGAGGCTTGGCAGGGCCATTGGAATGCCTCTCCAGCTGAGGCGGGAGACCAAGGGTCCCTTTCCACGTGCCACAGGAATCCTGGGACTCCTAAGAAGTTTCACGAGGAGTCAGGCATCGTCTCCTTTGGAGGCACTGATCTCCGCGTACCTCTGGAGTTTTCAAAGGATGTGAGGCCTCCGGTCGCGATGAGGTGGGGAACTAGGTCTTTCTCTGTGGTCTCCACAGGGGATTCAGACATCCTTTCGTCTTGGGAGATGCAAGACGAGCCTGCATTCAAGTCACTGCAGGGATATCCGGCCTTATTTCGCGTCAGGGCATCGCAGTGTCCATTCCACTTGAGGCCGCAAACTCAGGGTCCCTCTCACATACCTAGAGCTGAGAGAAGCCTCCTCTTGAGGTGCTTGTGGTAAGGTGGTATTCCTCTGGAGTTGAAGCCAGGGACTAACCTCTCATCTTGAGTTGATTTGTGGTCCATGGAGCTCTTTCGTGTGGCGACAGTGACCTCAGGATCCCTCTAGCCTTGAAACAGTGCTCTTGGGGTTTCCCTGGAGTGCCACCAAGGAAATCAAGGCTCCTTTCATGTGTGATGTGCAACAGGGAATTGCTCTGCACGCAGTGTAGGGGAATCGGGCCTCATCTCGGGGCGAGGGGGAAGTCTCATGGTTTTTCTCGAGTTGCGGCGGGAACCTGGGCTATATTATCGAGTTACGACGGGGATGGCCATTCCACACCCGTGTTTGTTCAGCGACGTCAGGACTCCTGCCTAGTTGCGAGGGACAACTCGGGATTCTCCTCGAGGCTTGGCAGGGCAATTGGGACGCCTCTCCAGCTGAGGCGGGAGACCAAGGGTCCCTTTCCACGTGCCACAGGAATCCTGGGACTCCTATCAAGTTTGACGAGGAGTCAGGCATTGGCTCCTTTGGAGGCACTGATCTCTGCGTACCTCTGGAGTTTTCAAAGGATGTGAGGCCTCCGGTCGCGATGAGGTGGGGAACTAGGTCTTTCTCTGTGGTCACCACAGGGGATTCAGACATCCTTTCGTCTTGGGCGATGCAAGACGAGCCTGCATTCAAGTCACTGCAGGGATATCCGGCCTTATTTCGAGTCAGGGCATCGCGGTGTCCATTCCACTTGAGGCCGCAAACTCAGGGTCCCTCTCACATACCTAGAGCTGAGAGAAGCCTCCTCTTGAGGTGCTTGTGGTAAGGTGGTATTCCTCTGGAGTCGAAGCCAGGGACTAACCTCTCATCTCGAGTTGATTCTTCGTCCACGGAGCTCTTTCGTGTTGCTACAGTGACCTCAGGATCCCTCTAGCCTGGAAACAGTGTTCTTGGGGTTTCTCTGGAGTGCCATGAAGGAAATCAAGGTTCCTTTCATGTGTGATGTGCAACACGGAATTTCTCTGCCCGCAGTGTAGGGGAATCGGGCCTCATCTCGCAGCGAGGGGGAAGTCTCATGGTTTTTCTCGAGTTGCGGCGGGAACCTGGGGTATATTCTCGAGTTACGACGGGGATGGCCCTTCCACCCACGTGGTTGTTCAGCGACGTCAGGACTCCTGCCTAGTTGCGAGGGACAACTCGGGATTCTCCTCGAGCTTGGCAGGGCAATTGGGACGCCTCTCCAGATGAGGCGGGAGACCAAGGGTCCCTTTCCACGTGCCACAGGAATCCTGGGACTCCTATCAAGTTTCATCTGGAGTCAGGTATCGTCTCCTTTGGAGGCACTGATCTCTGCGTACCTCTGGAGTTTTCACAGGATGTGAGGCCTCCTGTCGCGATGAGGTGAGGAACTAGGTCTTTCTCTGTGGTCTCCACAGGGGATTCAGACATCCTTTCGTCTTGGGAGATGCAAGACGAGCCTGCATTCTAGTCACTGCAGGGATATCCGGCCTTATTTCGAGTCAGGGCATCGCGGTGTCCATTCCACTTGAGGCCGCAAACTCAGGGTCCCTCTCACATACCTAGAGCTGAGAGAAGCCTCCTCTTGAGGTGCTTGTGGTAAGGTGGTATTCCTCTGGAGTCGAAGCCAGGGACTAACCTCTCATCTCGAGTTGATTTCTGGTCCATGGAGCTCTTTCCTGTGGCTACAGTGACCTCAGGATCCCTCTAGCCTTGAAACAGTGCTCTTGGGGTTTCCCTGGAGTGCCACCAAGGAAATCAAGGCTCCTTTCATGTGTGATGTGCAACACGGAATTGCTCTGCATGCAGTGCAGGGGAATCGGGCCTCATCTCGGGCGAGGGGGAAGTCTCATGGTGTTTCTCGAGGTGCGGCGGGAACCTGGGGTATATTCTCGAGTTACGACTGGGATGGCCCTTCCACACACGTGTTTGTTCAGCGACGTCAGGACTCCTGCCTAGTTGCGAGGGACAACTCGGGATTCTCCTCGAGGCTTGGCAGGGCAATTGGAACGCCTCTCCAGCTGAGGCGGGAGACCAAGGGTCCCTTTCCACGTGCCACAGGAATCCTGGGACTCCTATAAAGTTTCACGAGGAGTCAGGCATCGTCTCCTTTGGAGGCACTGATCTCCGTGTACCTCTGGAGTTTTCAAAGGATGTGAGGCCTCAGGTCGCGATGAGGTGGGGAACTAGGTCTTTCTCTGTGGTCTCCACAGGGGATTCAGACATCCTTTCGTCTTGGGAGATGCAAGACGAGCCTGCATTCAAGTCACTGCAGGGATATCCGGCCTTATTTCGAGTCAGGGCATCGCGGTGTCCATTCCACTTGAGGCCGCAAACTCAGGGTCCCTCTCACATACCTAGAGCTGAGAGAAGCCTCCTCTTGAGGTGCTTGTGGTAAGGTGGAATTCCTCTGGAGTCGAAGCCAGGGATTAACTTCTCATCTCGAGTTGATTTTTGGTCCACGGAGCTCTTTCGTGTTGCTACATTGGCCTCAGGATCCCTCTAGCCTTGAAACAGTGTCCTTGGGTTTTCTCTGGAGTGCCATCAAGGAAATCAAGGCTCCTTTCATGTGTGATGTGCAAGACGGAATTGCTCTGCACGCAGTGCAGGGGAATCGGGCCTCATCTCGCGGCGAGGGGGAAGTCTCATGGTTTTTCTCGAGTTGCGGCGGGAACCTGGGGTATATTTTCGAGTTACGACGGGGATGGCCCTTCCACACACGTGTTTGTTTAGCGACGTCAGGACTCCTGCCTAGTTGCGAGGGACAACTCGGGATTCTCCTCGAGGCTTGGCAGGGCAATTGGGATGCCTCTCCAGCTGAGGCGGGAGACCAAGGGTCCCTTTCCACGTTCCACAGGAATCCTGGGACCCCTAAGAAGTTTCACGAGGAGTCAGACATCGTCTCCTTTGGAGGCACTGATCTCCGCGTACCTCTGAAGTTTTCAAAGGATGTGAGGCCTCCGGTCGCGATGAGGTGGGGAACTAGGTCTTTCTCTGTGGTCTCCACAGGGGATTCAGACATCCTTTCGTCTTGGGAGATGCAAGACGAGCCTGCATTCAAGTCACTGCAGGGATATCCGGCCTTATTTCGCGTCAGGGCATCGCGGTGTCCATTCCACTTGAGGCCGCAAACTCAGGGTCCCTCTCACATACCTAGAGCTGAGAGAAGCCTCCTCTTGTGGTGCTTGTGGTAAGGTGGTATTCCTCTGGAGTCGAAGCCAGGGACTAACCTCTCATCTCGAGTTGATTTGTGGTCCACGGAGCTCTTTCGTGATGGTACAGTGACCTCAGGATCCCTCTAGCCTTGAAACAGCGTTCTTGGGGTTTCCCTGGTGTGCCACCAAGGAAATCAAGGATCCTTTCATGTGTGATGTGCAACACGGAATTGCTCTGCACGCAGTGCAGGGGAATCGGGCCTCATCTCGGGCGAGGGGGAAGTCTCATGGTGTTTCTCGAGGTGCGGCGGGAACCTGGGGTATATTCTCGAGTTACGACTGGGATGGCCCTTCCACACACGTGTTTGTTCAGCGACGTCAGGACTCCTGCCTAGTTGGGAGGGACAACTCGGGATTCTCCTCGAGGCTTGGCAGGGCAATTGGAACGCCTCTCCAGCTGAGGCGGGAGACCAAGGGTCCCTTTACATGTGCCACAGGAATCCTGGGACTCCTATAAAGTTTCACGAGGAATCAGGCATCGTCTCCTTTGGAGGCACTAATCTCCGCGTACCTCTGGAGTTTTCAAAGGATGTGAGGCCACCGGTCGCGTTGAGGTGGGGAACTAGGTCTTTCTCTGTGGTCACCACAGGGGATTCAGACATCCTTTCGTCTTGGGAGATGCAAGACGAGCCTGTATTCAAGTCACTGCAGGGATATCCGGCCTCATTTCGAGTCAGGGCATCGCGGTGTCCATTCCACTTGAGGCCGCAAACTAAGGGTCCCTCTCACATACCTAGAGCTGAGAGAAGCCTCCTCTTGAGGTGCTTGTGGTAAGGTGGTATTCCTCTGGATTCGAAGCCAGGGACTAACCTCTCATCTCGAGTTGATTTTTGGTCCACGGAGCTCTTTCGTGTTGCTACAGTGACCTCAGGATCCCTCTAGCCTTGAAACAGTGTTCTTGGGTTTTCTCTGGAGTGCCATCAAGGAAATCAAGGCTCCTTTCATGTGTGATGTGCAAGACGGAATTGCTCTGCACGCAGTGCAGGGGAATCCGGCCTCATCTCGCGGCGAGGGGGAAGTCTCATGGTTTTTCTCGAGTTGCGGCGGGAACCTGGGGTATATTCTCGAGTTACGACGGGGATGGCCCTTCCACCCACGTGTTTGTTCAGCGACTTCAGGACTCCTGCCTAGTTGCAAGGGACAACTCGGGATTCTCCTCGAGGCTTGGCAGGGCCATTGGAATGCCTCTCCAGCTGAGGCGGGAGACCAAGGGTCCCTTTCCACGTGCCACAGGAATCCTGGGACTCCTAAGAAGTTTCACGAGGAGTCAGGCATCGTCTCCTTTGGAGGCACTGATCTCCGCGTACCTCTGGAGTTTTCAAAGGATGTGAGGCCTCCGGTCGCGATGAGGTGGGGAACTAGGTCTTTCTCTGTGGTCTCCACAGGGGATTCAGACATCCTTTCGTCTTGGGAGATGCAAGACGAGCCTGCATTCAAGTCACTGCAGGGATATCCGGCCTTATTTCGCGTCAGGGCATCGCAGTGTCCATTCCACTTGAGGCCGCAAACTCAGGGTCCCTCTCACATACCTAGAGCTGAGAGAAGCCTCCTCTTGAGGTGCTTGTGGTAAGGTGGTATTCCTCTGGAGTTGAAGCCAGGGACTAACCTCTCATCTTGAGTTGATTTGTGGTCCATGGAGCTCTTTCGTGTGGCGACAGTGACCTCAGGATCCCTCTAGCCTTGAAACAGTGCTCTTGGGGTTTCCCTGGAGTGCCACCAAGGAAATCAAGGCTCCTTTCATGTGTGATGTGCAACAGGGAATTGCTCTGCACGCAGTGTAGGGGAATCGGGCCTCATCTCGGGGCGAGGGGGAAGTCTCATGGTTTTTCTCGAGTTGCGGCGGGAACCTGGGCTATATTATCGAGTTACGACGGGGATGGCCATTCCACACCCGTGTTTGTTCAGCGACGTCAGGACTCCTGCCTAGTTGCGAGGGACAACTCGGGATTCTCCTCGAGGCTTGGCAGGGCAATTGGGACGCCTCTCCAGCTGAGGCGGGAGACCAAGGGTCCCTTTCCACGTGCCACAGGAATCCTGGGACTCCTATCAAGTTTGACGAGGAGTCAGGCATTGGCTCCTTTGGAGGCACTGATCTCTGCGTACCTCTGGAGTTTTCAAAGGATGTGAGGCCTCCGGTCGCGATGAGGTGGGGAACTAGGTCTTTCTCTGTGGTCTCCACAGGGGATTCAGACATCCTTTCGTCTTGGGCGATGCAAGACGAGCCGGCATTCATGTCACTGCAGGGATATCCGACCTTATTTCGAGTCAGGGCATCGTGGTGTCCATTCGCCTTGAGGCTGCAAACTCAGGGTCCCTCTCACATACGTAGAGCTGAGAGAAGCCTCCTCTTGAGGTGCTTGTGGTAAGGTGGTATTCCTCTGGAGTCGAAGCCAGGGACTAACCCCTCATCTCGAGTTGATTTTTTCGTCCACGGAGCTCTTTCGTGTTGCTACTGTGACCTCAGGATCCCTCTAGCCTTGAAACAGTGTTCTTGGGGTTTCTCTGGAGTGCCATGAAGGAAATCAAGGTTCCTTTCCTGTGTGATGTGCAACACGGAATTTCTCTGCCCGCAGTGTAGGGGAATCGGGCCTCATCTCGCAGTGAGGGGGAAGTCTCATGGTTTTTCTTGAGTTGCGGCGGGAACCTGGGGTGTATTCTCGAGTTACGACGGGGATGGCCCTTCCACCCACGTGTTTGTTCAGCCACGTCAGGACTCCTGCCTAGTTGCGAGGGACAACTCGGGATTCTCCTCGAGGCTTGGCAGGGAAATTGGGACGCCTCTGCAGCTGAGGCGGTAGACCAAGGGTCCCTTTCCACGTGCCACAGGAATCCTGGGACTCCTATCAAGTTTCAGGAGGAGTCAGGCATTGTCTCCTTTGGAGGCACTGATCTCCGCGTACCTCTGGAGTTTTCAAAGGATGTGAGGCCTCCGGTCGCGATGAGGTGGGGAACTAGGTCTTTCTCTGTGGTCTCCACAGGGGATTCAGACATCCTTTCGTCTTGGGCGATGCAAGACGAGCCTGCATTCAAGTCACTGCAGGGATATCCGGCCTTATTTCGAGTCAGGGCATCGCGGTGTCCATTCCACTTGAGGCCGCAAACTCAGGGTCCCTCTCACATACCTAGAGCTGAGAGAAGCCTCCTCTTGAGGTGCTTGTGGTAAGGTGGTATTCCTCTGGAGTCGAAGCCAGGGACTAACCTCTCATCTCGAGTTGATTCTTGGTCCACGGAGCTCTTTCGTGTTGCTACAGTGACCTCAGGATCCCTCTAGCCTGGAAACAGTGTTCTTGGGGTTTCTCTGGAGTGCCATGAAGGAAATCAAGGTTCCTTTCATGTGTGATGTGCAACACGGAATTTCTCTGCCCGCAGTGTAGGGGAATCGGGCCTCATCTCGCAGCGAGGGGGAAGTCTCATGGTTTTTCTCGAGTTGAGGCGGGAACCTGGGGTATATTCTCGAGTTACGACGGGGATGGCCCTTCCACCCACGTGGTTGTTCAGCGACGTCAGGACTCCTGCCTAGTTGCGAGGGACAACTCGGGATTCTCCTCGAGCTTGGCAGGGCAATTGGGACGCCTCTCCAGATGAGGCGGGAGACCAAGGGTCCCTTTCCACGTGCCACAGGAATCCTGGGACTCCTATCAAGTTTCATCTGGAGTCAGGTATCGTCTCCTTTGGAGGCACTGATCTCTGCATACCTCTGGAGTTTTCACAGGATGTGAGGCCTCCTGTCGCGATGAGGTGGGGAACTAGGTCTTTCTCTGTGGTCTCCACAGGGGATTCAGACATCCTTTCGTCTTGGGAGATGCAAGACGAGCCTGCATTCTAGTCACTGCAGGGATATCCGGCCTTATTTCGAGTCAGGGCATCGCGGTGTCCATTCCACTTGAGGCCGCAAACTCAGGGTCCCTCTCACATACCTAGAGCTGAGAGAAGCCTCCTCTTGAGGTGCTTGTGGTAAGGTGGTATTCCTCTGGAGTCGAAGCCAGGGACTAACCTCTCATCTCGAGTTGATTTCTGGTCCATGGAGCTCTTTCCTGTGGCTACAGTGACCTCAGGATCCCTCTAGCCTTGAAACAGTGCTCTTGGGGTTTCCCTGGAGTGCCACCAAGGAAATCAAGGCTCCTTTCATGTGTGATGTGCAACACGGAATTGCTCTGCATGCAGTGCAGGGGAATCGGGCCTCATCTCGGGCGAGGGGGAAGTCTCATGGTGTTTCTCGAGGTGCGGCGGGAACCTGGGGTATATTCTCGAGTTACGACTGGGATGGCCCTTCCACACACGTGTTTGTTCAGCGACGTCAGGACTCCTGCCTAGTTGCGAGGGACAACTCGGGATTCTCCTCGAGGCTTGGCAGGGCAATTGGAACGCCTCTCCAGCTGAGGCGGGAGACCAAGGGTCCCTTTCCACGTGCCACAGGAATCCTGGGACTCCTATAAAGTTTCACGAGGAGTCAGGCATCGTCTCCTTTGGAGGCACTGATCTCCGCGTACCTCTGGAGTTTTCAAAGGATGTGAGGCCTCCGGTCGAGATGAGGTGGGGAACTAGGTCTTTCTCTGTGGTCTCCACAGGGGATTCAGACATCCTTTCGTCTTGGGAGATGCAAGACGAGCCTGCATTCAAGTCACTCCAGGGATATCCGGCCTCATTTCGAGTCAGGGCATCGCGGTGTCCATTCCACTTGAGGCCGCAAACTCAAGGTCCCTCTCACATACCTAGAGCTGAGAGAAGCCTCCTCTTGAGGTGCTTGTGGTAAGGTGGTATTCCTCTGGAGTCGAAGCCAGGGACTAACCCCTCATCTCGAGTTGATTTTTTGTCCACGGAGGTCTTTCGTGTTGCTACAGTGACCTCAGGATCCCTCTAGCCTGGAAACAGTGTTCTTGGGGTTTCTCTGGAGTGCCATGAAGGAAATCAAGGTTCCTTTCCTGTGTGATGTGCAACACGGAATTTCTCTGCCCGCAGTGTAGGGGAATCGGGCCTCATCTCCCAGCGAGGGGGAAGTCTCATGGTTTTTCTTGAGATGCGGCGGGAACCTGGGGTGTATTCTCGAGTTAAGACGGGGATGGCCCTTCTACCCACGTGTTTGTTCAGCCACGTCAGGACTCCTGCCTAGTTGCGAGGGACAACTAGGGATTCTCCTCGAGGCTTGGCAGGGAAATTGGGACGCCTCTCCAGCTGAGGCGGGAGACCAAGGGTCCCTTTCCACGTGCCACAGGAATCCTGGGACTCCTATCAAGTTTCACGAGGAGTCAGGCATCGTCTCCTTTGGAGGCACTGATCTCCGCGTACCTCTGGAGTTTTCAAAGGATGTGAGGCCTCCGGTCGCGATGAGGTGGGGAACTAGGTCTTTCTCTGTGGTCTCCACAGGGGATTCAGACATCCTTTCGTCTTGGGGGATGCAAGACGAGCCTGCATTCAAGTCACTGCAGGGATATCCTGCCTTATTTCGAGTCAGGGCATCGCGGTGTCCATTCCACTTGAGGCCGCAAACTCAGGGTCCCTCTCACATAACTAGAGCTGAGAGAAGCCTCCTCTTGAGGTGCTTGTGGTAAGGTGGTATTCCTCTGGAGTCGAAGCCAGGGACTAACCTCTCATCTCGAGTTGATTCTTGGTCCACGGAGCTCTTTCGTGTTGCTACAGTGACCTCAGGATCCCTCTAGCCTGGAAACAGTGTTCTTGGGGTTTCTCTGGAGTGCCATGAAGGAAATCAAGGTTCCTTTCATGTGTGATGTGCAACACGGAATTTCTCTGCCCGCAGTGTAGGGGAATCGGGCCTCATCTCGCAGCGAGGGGGAAGTCTCACGGTTTCGCTCGAGTTGCGGCGGGAACCTGGGGTATATTCTCGAGTTACGACGGGGATGACCCTTCCACCCACGTGGTTGTTCAGCGACGTCAGGACTCCTGCCTAGTTGCGAGGGACAACTCGGGATTCTCCTCGAGCTTGGCAGGGCAATTGGGACGCCTCTCCAGATGAGGCGGGAGACCAAGGGTCCCTTTCCACGTGCCACAGGAATCCTGGGACTCCTATCAAGTTTCATCTGGAGTCAGGTATCGTCTCCTTTGGAGGCACTGATCTCTGCGTACCTCTGGAGTTTTCACAGGATGTGAGGCCTCCTGTCGCGATGAGGTGGGGAACTAGGTCTTTCTCTGTGGTCTCCACAGGGGATTCAGACATCCTTTCGTCTTGGGAGATGCAAGACGAGCCTGCATTCTAGTCACTGCAGGGATATCCGGCCTGATTTCGAGTCAGGGCATCGCGGTGTCCATTCCACTTGAGGCCGCAAACTCAGGGTCCCTCTCACATACCTAGAGCTGAGAGAAGCCTCCTCTTGAGGTGCTTGTGGTAAGGTGGTATTCCTCTGGAGTCGAAGCCAGGGACTAACCCCTCATCTCGAGTTGATTTCTGGTCCATGGAGCTCTTTCGTGTTGCTACAGTTACCTCAGGATCCCTCTAGCCTTGAAACAGTGCCCTTGGGGTTTCCCTGGAGTGCCACCAAGGAAATCAAGGCTCCTTTCATGTGTGATGTGCAACACGGAATTGCTCTGCACGCAGTGCAGGGGAATCGGGCCTCATCTCGGGCGAGGGGGAAGTCTCATGGTGTTTCTCGAGGTGCGGCGGGAACCTGGGGTATATTCTCGAGTTACGACTGGGATGGCCCTTCCACACACGTGTTTGTTCAGCGACGTCAGGACTCCTGCCTAGTTGCGAGGGACAACTCGGGATTCTCCTCGAGGCTTGGCAGGGCAATTGGAACGCCTCTCCAGCTGAGGCGGGAGACCAAGGGTCCCTTTCCACGTGCCACAGGAATCCTGGGACTCCTATAAAGTTTCACGAGGAGTCAGGCATCGTCTCCTTTGGAGGCACTGATCTCCGCGTACCTCTGGAGTTTTCAAAGGATGTGAGGCCTCCGGTCGCGATGAGGTGGGGAACTAGGTCTTTCTCTGTGGTCTCCACAGGGGATTCAGACATCCTTTCGTCTTGGGAGATGCAAGACGAGCCTGCATTCCAGTCACTGCAGGGATATCCGGCCTCATTTCGAGTCAGGGCATTGCGGTGTCCCTTCCACTTGAGGCCGCAAACTCAGGGTCCCTCTCACATACCTAGAGCTGAGAGAAGCCTCCTCTTGAGGTGCTTGTGGTAAGGTGGTATTTCTCTGGAGTCGAAGCCAGGGACTAACCCCTCATCTCGAGTTGATTTTTGGTCCATGGAGCTCTTTCCTGTGGCTACAGTGACCTCAGGATCCCTCTAGCCTTGAAACAGTGTTCTTGGGGTTTCTCTGGAGTGCCATCAAGGAAATCAAGGCTCCTTTCATGTGTGATGTGCCACATGGAATTGCTCTGCACGCAGTGTAGGCGATCGGGCCTCATCTCGCGGCGAGGGTGAAGTCTCATGGATTTTCTCGAGTTGCGGCGGGAACCTGGGGTATATTCTCGAGTTACGACGGGGATGGCCCTTCCACCCATGTGTTTGTTCAGCGACGTCAGGACTCCTGCCTAGTTGCGAGGGACAACTCGGGATTCTCCTCGAGGCTTGGCAGGGCAATTGGGACGCCTCTCCAGCTGAGGCGGAAGACCAAGGGTCCCTTTCCATGTGCCACAGGAATCCTGGGACTCCTATAAATTTTCACGAGGAATCAGGCATCGTCTCCTTTGGAGGCACTGATCTCCGCGTACCGCTGGAGTTTTCAAAGGATGTGAGGCCTCCGGTCGCGATGAGGTGGGGAACTAGGTCTTTCTCTGTGGTCTCCACAGGGGATTCAGACATCCTTTCGTCTTGGGAGATGCAAGACGAGCCTGCATTCATTTCACTGCAGGGATATCCGGCCTTACTTCGAGTCAGGGCATCGCGGTGCCCATTCCACTTGAGGCCGCAAACTCAGGGTCCCTCTCACATACCTAGAGCTTCGAGAAGCCTCCTCTTGAGGTGCTTGTGGTAAGGTGGTATTCCTCTGGAGTCGAAGTTAGGGACTAACCTCTCATCTCTAATTGATTTTTGGTCCACGGAGCTCTTTCGTGTTGCTACAGTGACCTCAGAATCCCTCTAGCCTTGAAACAGTGTTCTTGGGGTTTCTCTGGAGTACCATCAAGGAAATCAAGGCTCCTTTCATGTGTGATGTGCAACACGGAATTGTTCTGCACACAGTGTAGGGGAATCAGGCCTCATCTCGCGGCGAGGGGTAAGTCTCATGGTTTTTCTCGAGTTGCGGCGGGAACCTGGGGTATATTCTCGAGTTACGACTGGGATGGCCCTTCCACACACGTGTTTGTTCAGCCACGTCAGGACTCCTGCCTAGTTGGGAGGGACAACTCGGGATTCTCCTCGAGGCTTGGCAGGGCAATTGGAACGCCTCTCCAGCTGAGGCGGGAGACCAAGGGTCCCTTTACATGTGCCACAGGAATCCTGGGACTCCTATAAAGTTTCACGAGTAATCAGGCATCGTCTCCTTTGGAGGCACTAATCTCCGCGTACCTCTGGAGTTTTCAAAGGATGTGAGGCCACCGGTCGCGTTGAGGTGGGGAACTAGGTCTTTCTCTGTGGTCTCCACAGGGGATTCAGACATCCTTTCGTCTTGGGAGATGCAAGACGAGCCTGTATTCAAGTCACTGCAGGGATATCCGGCCTCATTTCGAGTCAGGGCATCGCGGTGTCCATTCCACTTGAGGCCGCAAACTAAGGGTCCCTCTCACATACCTAGAGCTGAGAGAAGCCTCCTCTTGAGGTGCTTGTGGTAAGGTGGTATTCCTCTGGATTCGAAGCCAGGGACTAACCTCTCATCTCGAGTTGATTTTTGGTCCACGGAGCTCTTTCGTGTTGCTACAGTGACCTCAGGATCCCTCTAGCCTTGAAACAGTGTTCTTGGGTTTTCTCTGGAGTGCCATCAAGGAAATCAAGGCTCCTTTCATGTGTGATGTGCAAGACGGAATTGCTCTGCACGCAGTGCAGGGGAATCGAGCCTCATCTCGCGGCGAGGGGGAAGTCTCATGGTTTTTCTCGAGTTGCGGCGGGAACCTGGGGTATATTCTCGAGTTACGACGGGGATGGCCCTTCCACCCACGTGTTTGTTCAGCGACTTCAGGACTCCTGCCTAGTTGCAAGGGACAACTCGGGATTCTCCTCGAGGCTTGGCAGGGCCATTGGAATGCCTCTCCAGCTGAGGCGGGAGACCAAGGGTCCCTTTCCACGTGCCACAGGAATCCTGGGACTCCTAAGAAGTTTCACGAGGAGTCAGGCATCGTCTCCTTTGGAGGCACTGATCTCCGCGTACCTCTGGAGTTTTCAAAGGATGTGAGGCCTCCGGTCGCGATGAGGTGGGGAACTAGGTCTTTCTCTGTGGTCTCCACAGGGGATTCAGACATCCTTTCGTCTTGGGAGATGCAAGACGAGCCTGCATTCAAGTCACTGCAGGGATATCCGGCCTTATTTCGCGTCAGGGCATCGCAGTGTCCATTCCACTTGAGGCCGCAAACTCAGGGTCCCTCTCACATACCTAGAGCTGAGAGAAGCCTCCTCTTGAGGTGCTTGTGGTAAGGTGGTATTCCTCTGGAGTTGAAGCCAGGGACTAACCTCTCATCTTGAGTTGATTTGTGGTCCATGGAGCTCTTTCGTGTGGCGACAGTGACCTCAGGATCCCTCTAGCCTTGAAACAGTGCTCTTGGGGTTTCCCTGGAGTGCCACCATGGAAATCAAGGCTCCTTTCATGTGTGATGTGCAACAGGGAATTGCTCTGCACGCAGTGTAGGGGAATCGGGCCTCATCTCGGGGCGAGGGGGAAGTCTCATGGTTTTTCTCGAGTTGCGGCGGGAACCTGGGCTATATTATCGAGTTACGACGGGGATGGCCATTCCACACCCGTGTTTGTTCAGCGACGTCAGGACTCCTGCCTAGTTGCGAGGGACAACTCGGGATTCTCCTCGAGGCTTGGCAGGGCAATTGGAACGCCTCTCCAGCTGAGGCGGGAGACCAAGGGTCCCTTTCCACGTGCCACAGGAATCCTGGGACTCCTATAAAGTTTCACGAGGAGTCAGGCATCGTCTCCTTTGGAGGCACTGATCTCCGCGTACCTCTGGAGTTTTCAAAGGATGTGAGGCCTCCGGTCGCGATGAGGTGGGGAACTAGGTCTTTCTCTGTGGTCTCCACAGGGGATTCAGACATCCTTTCGTCTTGGGAGATGCAAGACGAGCCTGCATTCAAGTCACTCCAGGGATATCCGGCCTCATTTCGAGTCAGGGCATTGCGGTGTCCCTTCCACTTGAGGCCGCAAACTCAGGGTCCCTCTCACATACCTAGAGCTGAGAGAAGCCTCCTCTTGAGGTGCTTGTGGTAAGGTGGTATTCCTCTGGAGTCGAAGCCAGGGACTAACCCCTCATCTCGAGTTGATTTTTGGTCCACGGAGGTCTTTCGTGTTGCTACAGTGACCTCAGGATCCCTCTAGCCTTGAAACAGTGTTCTTGGGGTTTCTCTGGAGTGCCATCAAGGAAATCAAGGCTCCTTTCATGTGTGATGTGCCACATGGAATTGCTCTGCACGCAGTGTAGGCGATCGGGCCTCATCTCGCGGCGAGGGTGAAGTCTCATGGATTTTCTCGAGTTGCGGCGGGAACCTGGGGTATATTCTCGAGTTACGACGGGGATGGCCCTTCCACCCATGTGTTTGTTCAGCGACGTCAGGACTCCTGCCTAGTTGCGAGGGACAACTCGGGATTCTCCTCGAGGCTTGGCAGGGCAATTGGGACGCCTCTCCAGCTGAGGCGGAAGACCAAGGGTCCCTTTCCATGTGCCACAGGAATCCTGGGACTCCTATAAATTTTCACGAGGAATCAGGCATCGTCTCCTTTGGAGGCACTGATCTCCGCGTACCGCTGGAGTTTTCAAAGGATGTGAGGCCTCCGGTCGCGATGAGGTGGGGAACTAGGTCTTTCACTGTGGTCTCCACAGGGGATTCAGACATCCTTTCGTCTTGGGAGATGCAAGACGAGCCTGCATTCATGTCACTGCAGGGATATCCGGCCTTACTTCGAGTCAGGGCATCGCGGTGCCCATTCCACTTGAGGCCGCAAACTCAGGGTCCCTCTCACATACCTAGAGCTTCGAGAAGCCTCCTCTTGAGGTGCTTGTGGTAAGGTGGTATTCCTCTGGAGTCGAAGTTAGGGACTAACCTCTCATCTCTAATTGATTTTTGGTCCACGGAGCTCTTTCGTGTTGCTACAGTGACCTCAGAATCCCTCTAGCCTTGAAACAGTGTTCTTGGGGTTTCTCTGGAGTACCATCAAGGAAATCAAGGCTCCTTTCATGTGTGATGTGCAACACGGAATTGTTCTGCACACAGTGTAGGGGAATCAGGCCTCATCTCGCGGCGAGGGGTAAGTCTCATGGTTTTTCTCGAGTTGCGGCGGGAACCTGGGGTATATTCTCGAGTTACGACTGGGATGGCCCTTCCACACACGTGATTGTTCAGCCACGTCAGGACTCCTGCCTAGTTGGGAGGGACAACTCGGGATTCTCCTCGAGGGTTGGCAGGGCAATTGGAACGCCTCTCCAGCTGAGGCGGGAGACCAAGGATCCCTTTACATGTGCCACAGGAATCCTGGGACTCCTATAAAGTTTCACGAGGAATCAGGCATCGTCTCCTTTGGAGGCACTAATCTCCGCGTACCTCTGGAGTTTTCAAAGGATGTGAGGCCACCGGTCGCGTTGAGGTGGGGAACTAGGTCTTTCTCTGTGGTCTCCACAGGGGATTCAGACATCCTTTCGTCTTGGGAGATGCAAGACGAGCCTGTATTCAAGTCACTGCAGGGATATCCGGCCTCATTTCGAGTCAGGGCATCGCGGTGTCCATTCCACTTGAGGCCGCAGACTAAGGGTCCCTCTCACATACCTAGAGCTGAGAGAAGCCTCCTCTTGAGGTGCTTGTGGTAAGGTGGTATTCCTCTGGATTCGAAGCCAGGGACTAACCTCTCATCTCGAGTTGATTTTTGGTCCACGGAGCTCTTTCGTGTTGCTACAGTGACCTCAGGATCCCTCTAGCCTTGAAACAGTGTTCTTGGGTTTTCTCTGGAGTGCCATCAAGGAAATCAAGGCTCCGTTCATGTGTGATGTGCAAGACGGAATTGCTCTGCACGCAGTGCAGGGGAATCGAGCCTCATCTCGCGGCGAGGGGGAAGTCTCATGGTTTTTCTCGAGTTGCGGCGGGAACCTGGGGTATATTCTCGAGTTACGACGGGGATGGCCCTTCCACCCACGTGTTTGTTCAGCGACTTCAGGACTCCTGCCTAGTTGCAAGGGACAACTCGGGATTCTCCTCGAGGCTTGGCAGGGCCATTGGAATGCCTCTCCAGCTGAGGCGGGAGACCAAGGGTCCCTTTCCACGTGCCACAGGAATCCTGGGACTCCTAAGAAGTTTCACGAGGAGTCAGGCATCGTCTCCTTTGGAGGCACTGATCTCCGCGTACCTCTGGAGTTTTCAAAGGATGTGAGGCCTCCGGTCGCGATGAGGTGGGGAACTAGGTCTTTCTCTGTGGTCTCCACAGGGGATTCAGACATCCTTTCGTCTTGGGAGATGCAAGACGAGCCTGCATTCAAGTCACTGCAGGGATATCCGGCCTTATTTCGCGTCAGGGCATCGCAGTGTCCATTCCACTTGAGGCCGCAAACTCAGGGTCCCTCTCACATACCTAGAGCTGAGAGAAGCCTCCTCTTGAGGTGCTTGTGGTAAGGTGGTATTCCTCTGGAGTTGAAGCCAGGGACTAACCTCTCATCTTGAGTTGATTTGTGGTCCATGGAGCTCTTTCGTGTGGCGACAGTGACCTCAGGATCCCTCTAGCCTTGAAACAGTGCTCTTGGGGTTTCCCTGGAGTGCCACCATGGAAATCAAGGCTCCTTTCATGTGTGATGTGCAACAGGGAATTGCTCTGCACGCAGTGTAGGGGAATCGGGCCTCATCTCGGGGCGAGGGGGAAGTCTCATGGTTTTTCTCGAGTTGCGGCGGGAACCTGGGCTATATTATCGAGTTACGACGGGGATGGCCATTCCACACCCGTGTTTGTTCAGCGACGTCAGGACTCCTGCCTAGTTGCGAGGGACATCTCGGGATTCTCCTCGAGGCTTGGCAGGGCAATTGGGACGCCTCTCCAGCTGAGGCGGGAGACCAAGGGTCCCTTTCCACGTGCCACAGGAATCCTGGGACTCCTATCAAGTTTGACGAGGAGTCAGGCATTGGCTCCTTTGGAGGCACTGATCTCTGCGTACCTCTGGAGTTTTCAAAGGATGTGAGGCCTCCGGTCGCGATGAGGTGGGGAACTAGGTCTTTCTCTGTGGTCTCCACAGGGGATTCAGACATCCTTTCGTCTTGGGCGATGCAAGACGAGCCTGCATTCATGTCACTGCAGGGATATCCGACCTTATTTCGAGTCAGGGCATCGTGGTGTCCATTCGCCTTGAGGCTGCAAACTCAGGGTCCCTCTCACATACGTAGAGCTGAGAGAAGCCTCCTCTTGAGGTGCTTGTGGTAAGGTGGTATTCCTCTGGAGTCGAAGCCAGGGACTAACCCCTCATCTCGAGTTGATTTTTTCGTCCACGGAGCTCTTTCGTGTTGCTACAGTGACCTCAGGATCCCTCTAGCCTTGAAACAGTGTTCTTGGGGTTTCTCTGGAGTGCCATGAAGGAAATCAAGGTTCCTTTCCTGTGTGATGTGCAACACGGAATTTCTCTGCCCGCAGTGTAGGGGAATCGGGCCTCATCTCGCAGTGAGGGGGAAGTCTCATGGTTTTTCTTGAGTTGCGGCGGGAACCTGTGGTGTATTCTCGAGTTACGACGGGGATGGCCCTTCCACCCACGTGTTTGTTCAGCCACGTCAGGACTCCTGCCTAGTTGCGAGGGACAACTCGGGATTCTCCTCGAGGCTTGGCAGGGAAATTGGGACGCCTCTGCAGCTGAGGCGGTAGACCAAGGGTCCCTTTCCACGTGCCACAGGAATCCTGGGACTCCTATCAAGTTTCAGGAGGAGTCAGGCATTGTCTCCTTTGGAGGCACTGATCTCCGCGTACCTCTGGAGTTTTCAAAGGATGTGAGGCCTCCGGTCGCGATGAGGTGGGGAACTAGGTCTTTCTCTGTGGTCTCCACAGGGGATTCAGACATCCTTTCGTCTTGGGCGATGCAAGACGAGCCTGCATTCAAGTCACTGCAGGGATATCCGGCCTTATTTCGAGTCAGGGCATCGCGGTGTCCATTCCACTTGAGGCCGCAAACTCAGGGTCCCTCTCACATACCTAGAGCTGAGAGAAGCCTCCTCTTGAGGTGCTTGTGGTAAGGTGGTATTCCTCTGGAGTCGAAGCCAGGGACTAACCTCTCATCTCGAGTTGATTCTTGGTCCACGGAGCTCTTTCGTGTTGCTACAGTGACCTCAGGATCCCTCTAGCCTGGAAACAGTGTTCTTGGGGTTTCTCTGGAGTGCCATGAAGGAAATCAAGGTTCCTTTCATGTGTGATGTGCAACACGGAATTTCTCTGCCCGCAGTGTAGGGGAATCGGGCCTCATCTCGCAGCGAGGGGGAAGTCTCATGGTTTTTCTCGAGTTGCGGCGGGAACCTGGGGTATATTCTCGAGTTACGACGGGGATGGCCCTTCCACCCACGTGGTTGTTCAGCGACGTCAGGACTCCTGCCTAGTTGCGAGGGACAACTCGGGATTCTCCTCGAGCTTGGCAGGGCAATTGGGACGCCTCTCCAGATGAGGCGGGAGACCAAGGGTCCCTTTCCACGTGCCACAGGAATCCTGGGACTCCTATCAAGTTTCATCTGGAGTCAGGTATCGTCTCCTTTGGAGGCACTGATCTCTGCATACCTCTGGAGTTTTCACAGGATGTGAGGCCTCCTGTCGCGATGAGGTGGGGAACTAGGTCTTTCTCTGTGGTCTCCACAGGGGATTCAGACATCCTTTCGTCTTGGGCGATGCAAGACGAGCCTGCATTCTAGTCACTGCAGGGATATCCGGCCTTATTTCGAGTCAGGGCATCGCGGTGTCCATTCCACTTGAGGCCGCAAACTCAGGGTCCCTCTCACATACCTAGAGCTGAGAGAAGCCTCCTCTTGAGGTGCTTGTGGTAAGGTGGTATTCCTCTGGAGTCGAAGCCAGGGACTAACCTCTCATCTCGAGTTGATTTCTGGTCCATGGAGCTCTTTCCTGTGGCTACAGTGACCTCAGGATCCCTCTAGCCTTGAAACAGTGCTCTTGGGGTTTCCCTGGAGTGCCACCAAGGAAATCAAGGCTCCTTTCATGTGTGATGTGCAACACGGAATTGCTCTGCATGCAGTGCAGGGGAATCGGGCCTCATCTCGGGCGAGGGGGAAGTCTCATGGTGTTTCTCGAGGTGCGGCGGGAACCTGGGGTATATTCTCGAGTTACGACTGGGATGGCCCTTCCACACACGTGTTTGTTCAGCGACGTCAGGACTCCTGCCTAGTTGCGAGGGACAACTCGGGATTCTCCTCGAGGCTTGGCAGGGCAATTGGAACGCCTCTCCAGCTGAGGCGGGAGACCAAGGGTCCCTTTCCACGTGCCACAGGAATCCTGGGACTCCTATAAAGTTTCACGAGGAGTCAGGCATCGTCTCCTTTGGAGGCACTGATCTCCGCGTACCTCTGGAGTTTTCAAAGGATGTGAGGCCTCCGGTCGAGATGAGGTGGGGAACTAGGTCTTTCTCTGTGGTCTCCACAGGGGATTCAGACATCCTTTCGTCTTGGGAGATGCAAGACGAGCCTGCATTCAAGTCACTCCAGGGATATCCGGCCTCATTTCGAGTCAGGGCATTGCGGTGTCCATTCCACTTGAGGCCGCAAACTCAAGGTCCCTCTCACATACCTAGAGCTGAGAGAAGCCTCCTCTTGAGGTGCTTGTGGTAAGGTGGTATTCCTCTGGAGTCGAAGCCAGGGACTAACCCCTCATCTCGAGTTGATTTTTTGTCCACGGAGCTCTTTCGTGTTGCTACAGTGACCTCAGGATCCCTCTAGCCTGGAAACAGTGTTCTTGGGGTTTCTCTGGAGTGCCATGAAGGAAATCAAGGTTCCTTTCCTGTGTGATGTGCAACACGGAATTTCTCTGCCCGCAGTGTAGGGGAATCGGGCCTCATCTCCCAGCGAGGGGGAAGTCTCATGGTTTTTCTTGAGATGCGGCGGGAACCTGGGGTGTATTCTCGAGTTAAGACGGGGATTGCCCTTCTACCCACGTGTTTGTTCAGCCACGTCAGGACTCCTGCCTAGTTGCGAGGGACAACTAGGGATTCTCCTCGAGGCTTGGCAGGGAAATTGGGACGCCTCTCCAGCTGAGGCGGGAGACCAAGGGTCCCTTTCCACGTGCCACAGGAATCCTGGGACTCCTATCAAGTTTCACGAGGAGTCAGGCATCGTCTCCTTTGGAGGCACTGATCTCCGCGTACCTCTGGAGTTTTCAAAGGATGTGAGGCCTCCGGTCGCGATGAGGTGGGGAACTAGGTCTTTCTCTGTGGTCTCCACAGGGGATTCAGACATCCTTTCGTCTTGGGGGATGCAAGACGAGCCTGCATTCAAGTCACTGCAGGGATATCCGGCCTTATTTCGAGTCAGGGCATCGCGGTGTCCATTCCACTTGAGGCCGCAAACTCAGGGTCCCTCTCACATAACTAGAGCTGAGAGAAGCCTCCTCTTGAGGTGCTTGTGGTAAGGTGGTATTCCTCTGGAGTCGAAGCCAGGGACTAACCTCTCATCTCGAGTTGATTCTTGGTCCACGGAGCTCTTTCGTGTTGCTACAGTGACCTCAGGATCCCTCTAGCCTGGAAACAGTGTTCTTGGGGTTTCTCTGGAGTGCCATGAAGGAAATCAAGGTTCCTTTCATGTGTGATGTGCAACACGGAATTTCTCTGCCCGCAGTGTAGGGGAATCGGGCCTCATCTCGCAGCGAGGGGGAAGTCTCACGGTTTCGCTCGAGTTGCGGCGGGAACCTGGGGTATATTCTCGAGTTACGACGGGGATGGCCCTTCCACCCACGTGGTTGTTCAGCGACGTCAGGACTCCTGCCTAGTTGCGAGGGACAACTCGGGATTCTCCTCGAGCTTGGCAGGGCAATTGGGACGCCTCTCCAGATGAGGCGGGAGACCAAGGGTCCCTTTCCACGTGCCACAGGAATCCTGGGACTCCTATCAAGTTTCACGAGGAGTCAGGCATCGTCTCCTTTGGAGGCACTGATCTCTGCGTACCTCTGGAGTTTTCACAGGATGTGAGGCCTCCTGTCGCGATGAGGTGGGGAACTAGGTCTTTCTCTGTGGTCTCCACAGGGGATTCAGACATCCTTTCGTCTTGGGAGATGCAAGACGAGCCTGCATTCTAGTCACTGCAGGGATATCCGGCCTTATTTCGAGTCAGGGCATCGCGGTGTCCATTCCACTTGAGGCCGCAAACTCAGGGTCCCTCTCACATACCTAGAGCTGAGAGAAGCCTCCTCTTGAGGTGCTTGTGGTAAGGTGGTATTCCTCTGGAGTCGAAGCCAGGGACTAACCCCTCATCTCGAGTTGATTTCTGGTCCATGGAGCTCTTTCGTGTTGCTACAGTTACCTCAGGATCCCTCTAGCCTTGAAACAGTGCCCTTGGGGTTTCCCTGGAGTGCCACCAAGGAAATCAAGGCTCCTTTCATGTGTGATGTGCAACACGGAATTGCTCTGCACGCAGTGCAGGGGAATCGGGCCTCATCTCGGGCGAGGGGGAAGTCTCATGGTGTTTCTCGAGGTGCGGCGGGAACCTGGGGTATATTCTCGAGTTACGACTGGGATGGCCCTTCCACACACGTGTTTGTTCAGCGACGTCAGGACTCCTGCCTAGTTGCGAGGGACAACTCGGGATTCTCCTCGAGGCTTGGCAGGGCAATTGGAACGCCTCTCCAGCTGAGGCGGGAGACCAAGGGTCCCTTTCCACGTGCCACAGGAATCCTGGGACTCCTATAAAGTTTCACGAGGAGTCAGGCATCGTCTCCTTTGGAGGCACTGATCTCCGCGTACCTCTGGAGTTTTCAAAGGATGTGAGGCCTCCGGTCGCGATGAGGTGGGGAACTAGGTCTTTCTCTGTGGTCTCCACAGGGGATTCAGACATCCTTTCGTCTTGGAAGATGCAAGACGAGCCTGCATTCAAGTCACTCCAGGGATATCCGGCCTCATTTCGAGTCAGGGCATTGCGGTGTCCCTTCCACTTGAGGCCGCAAACTCAGGGTCCCTCTCACATACCTAGAGCTGAGAGAAGCCTCCTCTTGAGGTGCTTGTGGTAAGGTGGTATTCCTCTGGAGTCGAAGCCAGGGACTAACCCCTCATCTCGAGTTGATTTTTGGTCCACGGAGGTCTTTCGTGTTGCTACAGTGACCTCAGGATCCCTCTAGCCTTGAAACAGTGTTCTTGGGGTTTCTCTGGAGTGCCATCAAGGAAATCAAGGCTCCTTTCATGTGTGATGTGCCACATGGAATTGCTCTGCACGCAGTGTAGGCGATCGGGCCTCATCTCGCGGCGAGGGTGAAGTCTCATGGATTTTCTCGAGTTGCGGCGGGAACCTGGGGTATATTCTCGAGTTACGACGGGGATGGCCCTTCCACCCATGTGTTTGTTCAGCGACGTCAGGACTCCTGCCTAGTTGCGAGGGACAACTCGGGATTCTCCTCGAGGCTTGGCAGGGCAATTGGGACGCCTCTCCAGCTGAGGCGGAAGACCAAGGGTCCCTTTCCATGTGCCACAGGAATCCTGGGACTCCTATAAATTTTCACGAGGAATCAGGCATCGTCTCCTTTGGAGGCACTGATCTCCGCGTACCGCTGGAGTTTTCAAAGGATGTGAGGCCTCCGGTCGCGATGAGGTGGGGAACTAGGTCTTTCTCTGTGGTCTCCACAGGGGATTCAGACATCCTTTCGTCTTGGGAGATGCAAGACGAGCCTGCATTCATGTCACTGCAGGGATATCCGGCCTTATTTCGAGTCAGGGCATCGCGGTGTCCATTCCACTTGAGGCCGCAAACTCAGGGTCCCTCTCACATACCTAGAGCTTCGAGAAGCCTCCTCTTGAGGTGCTTGTGGTAAGGTGGTATTCCTCTGGAGTCGAAGTTAGGGACTAACCTCTCATCTCTAATTGATTTTTGGTCCACGGAGTTCTTTCGTGTTGCTACAGTGACCTCAGAATCCCTCTAGCCTTGAAACAGTGTTCTTGGGGTTTCTCTGGAGTACCATCAAGGAAATCAAGGCTCCTTTCATGTGTGATGTGCAACACGGAATTGTTCTGCACACAGTGTAGGGGAATCAGGCCTCATCTCGCGGCGAGGGGTAAGTCTCATGGTTTTTCTCGAGTTGCGGCGGGAACCTGGGGTATATTCTCGAGTTACGACAGGGATGGCCCTTCCACTCACGTGTTTGTGCAGCGACGGCAGGACTCCTGCCTAGTTGCGAGGGACAACTCGGGATTCTCCTCGAGGCTTGGCAGGGCAATTGGGACGCCTCTCCAGCTGAGGCGGGAGACCAAGGATCCCTTTCCATGTGCCACAGGAATCCTGGGACTCCTATCAAGATTCACGAGGAGAAGGGCATCGTCTCCTTTGGAGGCACTGATATCCGCGTACCTCTGGAGTTTTCAAAGCATGTGAGGCCTCCGGTCGCGATGAGGTGGGGAACTAGGTCTTTCTCTGTGGTCTCCACAGGGGATTCAGACATCCTTTCGTCTTGGGAGATGCAAGACGAGCCTGCATTCAAGTCACTCCAGGGATATCCGGCCTCATTTCGAGTCAGGGCATCGCGGTGTCCATTCCACTTGAGGCCGCAAACTAAGGGTCCCTCTCACATACCTAGAGCTGAGAGAAGCCTCCTCTTGAGGTGCTTGTGGTAAGGTGGTATTCCTCTGGATTCGAAGCCAGGGACTAACCTCTCATCTCGAGTTGATTTTTGGTCCACGGAGCTCTTTCGTGTTGCTACAGTGACCTCAGGATCCCTCTAGCCTTGAAACAGTGTTCTTGGGGTTTCTCTGGAGTGCCATCACGGAAATCAAGGGTCCTTTCATGTGTGATGTGCAAGACGGAATTGCTCTGCACGCAGTGCAGGGGAATCGGGCCTCATCTCGCGGCGAGGGGGAAGTCTCATGGTTTTTCTCGAGTTGCGGCGGGAACCTGGGGTATATTCTCGAGTTACGACAGGGATGGCCCTTCCACCCACGTGTTTGTGCAGCGCCGGCATGTCTCCTGCCTAGTTGCGAGGGACAACTCGGGATTCTCCTCGAGGCTTGGCAGGGCAATTGGGACGGCTCTCCAGCTGAGGCGGGAGACCAAGGGTCCCTTTCCACGTGCCACAGGAATCCTGGGACTCCTATCAAGATTCACGAGGAGAAGGGCATCGTCTCCTTTGGAGGCACTGATCTCCGCGTACCTCTGGAGTTTTCAAAGGATGTGAGGCCTCCGGTCGCGATGAGGTGGGGAACTAGGTCTTTCTCTGTGGTCTCCACAGGGGATTCAGACATCCTTTCGTCTTGGGAGATGCAAGACGAGCCTGCATTCAAGTCACTGCAGGGATATCCGGCCTTATTTCGAGTCAGGGCATCGCGGTGTCCATTCCACTTGAGGCCGCAAACTCAGGGTCCCTCTCACATACCTAGAGCTGAGAGAAGCCTCCTCTTGTGGTGCTTGTGGTAAGGTGGTATTCCTCTGGAGTCGAAGCCAGGGACTAACCTCTCATCTCGAGTTGATTTCTGGTCCATGGAGCTCTTTCGTGTTGCTACAGTGACCTCAGGATCCCTCTAGCCTTGAAACAGTGTTCTTGGGGTTTCCCTGGAGTGCCACCAAGGAAATCAAGGCTCCTTTCATGTGTGATGTGCAACACGGAATTTCTCTGCACGCAGTGCAGGGGAATCGGGCCTCATCTCGGGCGAGGGGGAAGTCTCATGGTGTTTCTCGAGGGGCGGCGGGAACCTGGGGTATATTCTCGAGTTACGACTGGGATGGCCCTTCCACACACGTGTTTGTTCAGCGACGTCAGGACTCCTGCCTAGTTGCGAGGGACAACTTGGGATTCTCCTCGAGGCTTGGCAGGGCAATTGGAACCCCTCTCCAGCTGAGGCGGGAGACCAAGGGTCCCTTTACATGTGCCACAGGAATCCTGGGACTCCTATAAAGTTTCACGAGGAATCAGGCATCGTCTCCTTTGGAGGCACTGATCTCCGCGTACCTCTGGAGTTTTCAAAGGATGTGAGGCCTCCGGTCGCGATGAGGTGGGGAACTAGGTCTTTCTCTGTGGTCTCCACAGGGGATTCAGACATCCTTTTGTCTTGGGAGATGCAAGACGAGCCTGCATTCAAGTCACTCCAGGTATATCCGGCCTCATTTCGAGTCAGGGCATCACGGTGTCCATTCCAATTGAGGCCGCAAACTAAGGGTCCCTCTCACATACCTAGAGCTGAGAGAAGCCTCCTCTTGAGGTGCTTTTGGTAAGGTGGTATTCCTCTGGATTCGAAGCCAGGGACTAACCTCTCATCTCGAGTTGATTTTTGGTCCACGGAGCTCTTTCGTGTTGCTACAGTGACCTCAGGATCCCTCTAGCCTTGAAACAGTGTTCTTGGGTTTTCTCTGGAGTGCCACCAAGGAAATCAAGGCTCCTTTCATGTGTGATGTGCAAGACGGAATTGCTCTGCACGCAGTGCAGGGGAATCGGGCCTCATCTCTCTGCGAGGGGGAAGTCTCATGGTTTTTCTCGAGTTGCGGCGGGAACCTGGGGTATATTCTCGAGTTACGACAGGGATGGCCCTTCCACCCACGTGTTTGTGCAGCGACGGCAGGACTCCTGCCTAGATGCGAGGGACAACTCGGGATTCTCCTCGAGGTTTGACAGGGCAATTGGGACGCCTCTCCAGCTGAGGCGGGAGACCAAGGGTCCCTTTCCACGTGCCACAGGAATCCTGGGACTCCTATCAAGATTCACGGGGAGAAGGGTATCGTCTCCTTTGGAGGCACTGATCTCCGCGTACCTCTGGAGTTTTAAAAGGATGTGAGGCCTCCGGTCGCGATGAGGTGGGAAACTAGGTCTTTCTCTGTGGTCTCCACAGGGGATTCAGACATCCTTTCGTCTTGGGAGATGCAAGACGAGCCTGCATTCAAGTCACTGCAGGGATATCCGGCCTTATTTCGAGTCAGGGCATCGCGGTGTCCATTCCACTTGAGGCCGCAAACTAAGGGTCCCTCTCACATACCTAGAGCTGAGAGAAGCCTCCTCTTGAGGTGCTTGTGGTAGGGTGGTATTCCTCTGGAGTCGAAGCCAGGGACTAACCTCTCATCTTGAGTTGATTTGTGGTCCATGGAGCTCTTTCGTGTGGCGACAGTGACCTCAGGATCCCTATCGCCTTGAAACAGTGTTCTTGGGGTTTCCCTGGAGTGCCACCAAGGAAATCAAGGCTCCTTTCATGTGTGATGTGCAATACGGAATTGCTCTGCACGCAGTGTAGGGGAATCGGGCCTCATCTCGGGGCGAGGGGGACGTCTCATGGTTTTTCTCGAGTTGCGGCGGGAACCTGGGCTATATTATCGAGTTACGACGGGGATGGCCATTCCACACCCGTGTTTGTTCAGCGACGTCAGGACTCCTGCCTAGTTGCGAGGGACAACTCGGGATTCTCCTCGAGGCTTGGCAGGGCAATTGGGACGCCTCTCCAGCTGAGGCGGGAGACCAAGGGTCCCTTTCCACGTGCCACAGGAATCCTGGGACTCCTATCAAGTTTGACGAGGAGTCAGGCATTGGCTCCTTTGGAGGCACTGATCTCTGCGTACCTCTGGAGTTTTCAAAGGATGTGAGGCCTTCGGTCGCGATGAGGTGGGGAACTAGGTCTTTCTCTGTGGTCTCCACAGGGGATTCAGACATCCTTTCGTCTTGGGCGATGCAAGACGAGCCTGCATTCATGTCACTGCAGGGATATCCGACCTTATTTCGAGTCAGGGCATCGTGGTGTCCATTCGCCTTGAGGCTGCAAACTCAGGGTCCCTCTCACATACGTAGAGCTGAGAGAAGCCTCCTCTTGAGGTGCTTGTGGTAAGGTGGTATTCCTCTGGAGTCGAAGCCAGGGACTAACCCCTCATCTCGAGTTGATTTTTTCGTCCACGGAGCTCTTTCGTGTTGCTACAGTGACCTCAGGATCCCTCTAGCCTTGAAACAGTGTTCTTGGGGTTTCTCTGGAGTGCCATCAAGGAAATCAAGGCTCCTTTCATGTGTGATGTGCAACACGGAATTGCTCTGCACGCAGTGTAGGGGAATCGGGCCTCATCTCGCGGCGAGGGGTAAGTCTCATGGTTTTTCTCGAGTTGCGGCGGGAACCTGGGGTATATGCTCGAGTTGCGACGGGGATGGCCCTTCCACCCACGTGTTTGTTCAGCGACGGCAGGACTCCTGCCTAGTTGCGAGGGACAACTCGGGATTGTCCTCGAGGCTTGGCAGGGCAATTTGGACGGCTCTCCAGCTGAGGCGGGAGACCAAGGGTCCCTTTCCACGTGCCACAGGAATCCTGGGACTCCTATCAAGTTTCACGAGGAGACAGGCATCGTCTCCTTTGGAGGCACTGATCTCCGCGTACCTCTGGAGTTTTCAAAGGATGTGAGGCCTCCGGTCGCGATGAGGTGGGGAACTAGGTCTTTCTCTGTGGTCTCCACAGGGGATTCAGACATCCTTTCGTCTTGGGAGATGCAAGACGAGCCTGCATTCAAGTCACTCCAGGGATATCCGGCCTTATTTCGAGTCAGGGCATCGCGGTGTCCATTCCACTTGAGGCCGCAAACTCAGGGTCCCTCTCACATACCTAGAGCTGAGAGAAGCCTCCTCTTGTGGTGCTTGTGGTAAGGTGGTATTCCTCTGGAGTCGAAGCCAGGTACTAACCTCTCATCTCGAGTTGATTTCTGGTCCATGGAGCTCTTTCGTGTTGCTACAGTGACCTCAGGATCCCTCTAGCCTTGAAACAGTGTTCTTGGGGTTTCCCTGGAGTGCCACCAAGGAAATCAAGGCTCCTTTCATGTGTGATGTGCAACACGGAATTGCTCTGCACGCAGTGCAGGGGAATCGGGCCTCATCTCGGGCGAGGGGGAAGTCTCATGGTGTTTCTCGAGGGGCGGCGGGAACCTGGGGTATATTCTCGAGTTACGACTGGGATGGCCCTTCCACACACGTGTTTGTTCAGCGACGTCAGGACTCCTGCCTAGTTGCGAGGGACAACTTGGGATTCTCCTCGAGGCTTGGCAGGGCAATTGGAACGCCTCTCCAGCTGAGGCGGGAGACCAAGGGTCCCTTTACATGTGCCACAGGAATCCTGGGACTCCTATAAAGTTTCACGAGGAATCAGGCATCGTCTCCTTTGGAGGCACTGATCTCCGCGTACCTCTGGAGTTTTCAAAGGATGTGAGGCCTCCGGTCGCGATGAGGTGGGGAACTAGGTCTTTCTCTGTGGTCTCCACAGGGGATTCAGACATCCTTTTGTCTTGGGAGATGCAAGACGAGCCTGCATTCAAGTCACTCCAGGTATATCCGGCCTCATTTCGAGTCAGGGCATCGCGGTGTCCATTCCAATTGAGGCCGCAAACTAAGGGTCCCTCTCACATACCTAGAGCTGAGAGAAGCCTCCTCTTGAGGTGCTTGTGGTAAGGTGGTATTCCTCTGGATTCGAAGCCAGGGACTAACCTCTCATCTCGAGTTGATTTTTGGTCCACGGAGCTCTTTCGTGTTGCTACAGTGACCTCAGGATCCCTCTAGCCTTGAAACAGTGTTCTTGGGTTTTCTCTGGAGTGCCACCAAGGAAATCAAGGCTCCTTTCATGTGTGATGTGCAAGACGGAATTGCTCTGCACGCAGTGCAGGGGAATCGGGCCTCATCTCGCTGCGAGGGGGAAGTCTCATGGTTTTTCTCGAGTTGCGGCGGGAACCTGGGGTATATTCTCGAGTTACGACAGGGATGGCCCTTCCACCCACGTGTTTGTGCAGCGACGGCAGGACTCCTGCCTAGATGCGAGGGACAACTCGGGATTCTCCTCGAGGTTTGACAGGGAAATTGGGACGCCTCTCCAGCTGAGGCGGGAGACCAAGGGTCCCTTTCCACGTGCCACAGGAATCCTGGGACTCCTATCAAGATTCACGGGGAGAAGGGTATCGTCTCCTTTGGAGGCACTCATCTCTGCGTACCTCTGGAGTTTTCACAGGATGTGAGGCCTCCGGTCGCGATGAGGTGGGGAACTAGGTCTTTCTCTGTGGTCTCCACAGGGGATTCAGACATCCTTTCGTCTTGGGAGATGCAAGACGAGCCTGCATTCAAGTCACTGCAGGGATATCCGGCCTTATTTCGAGTCAGGGCATCGCGGTGTCCATTCCACTTGAGGCCGCAAACTCAGGGTCCCTCTCACATACCTAGAGCTGAGAGAAGCCTCCTCTTGAGGTGCTTGTGGTAAGGTGGTATTCCTCTGGAGTCGAAGCCAGGGACTAACCTCTCATCTCGAGTTGATTTCTGGTCCATGGAGCTCTTTCGTGTTGCTACAGTGACCTCAGGATCCCTCTAGCCTTGAAACAGTGCTCTTGGGGTTTCTCTGGAGTGCCACCAAGGAAATCAAGGCTCCTTTCATGTGTGATGTGCAACACGGAATTGCTCTGCACGCAGTGCAGGGGAATCGGGCCTCATCTCGGGCGAGGGGGAAGTCTCATGGTGTTTCTCGAGGTGCGGCGGGAACCTGGGGTATATTCTCGAGTTACGACTGGGATGGCCCTTCCACACACGTGTTTGTTCAGCGACGTCAGGACTCCTGCCTAGTTGCGAGGGACAACTCGGGATTCTCCTCGAGGTTTGGCAGTGCCATGGAACGCCTCTCCAGCTGAGGCGGGGGACCAAGGGTCCGTTTACATGTGCCACAGGAATCCTGGGACTCCTATCAAGTTTCACGAGGAGTCAGGCATCGTCTCCTTTGGAGGCACTGATCTCCGCATACCTCTGGAGTTTTCAAAGGATGTGAGGCCTCCGGTCGCGATGAGGTGGGGAACTACGTCTTTCTCTGTGGTCTCCACAGGGGATTCAGACATCCTTTCGTCTTGGGAGATGCAAGACGAGCCTGCATTCAAGTCACTCCAGGGATATCCGGCCTCATTTCGAGTCAGGGCATTGCGGTGTCCATTCCACTTGAGGCCGCAAACTCAGGGTCCCTCTCACATACCTAGAGCTGAGAGAAGCCTCCTCTTTAGGTGCTTGTGGTAAGGTGGTATTCCTCTGGAGTCGAAGCCAGGGACTAACCCCTCATCTCGAGTTGATTTTTGGTCCACGGAGGACTTTCGTGTTGCTACAGTGACCTCAGGATCCTTCTAGTCTTGAAACAGTGTTCTTGGGGTTTCTCTGGAGTGCCATCAAGGAAATCAAGGCTCCTTTCATGTGTGATGTGCCACATGGAATTGCTCTGCACGCAGTGTAGGGGATCGGGCCTCATCTCGCGGCGAGGGTGAAGTCTCATGGTTTTTCTCGAGTTGCGGCGGGAACCTGGGGTATATTCTCGAGTTACGACGGGGATGGCCCTTCCACCCACATGTTTGTTCAGCGACGTCAGGACTCCTGCCTAGTTGCGAGGGACAACTCGGGATACTCCTCGAGGCTTGGCAGGGCAATTGGGACGCCTCTCCAGCTGAGGCGGGAGACCAAGAGTCCCTTTCCACGTGCCACAGGAATCCTGGGACTCCTATCAAGTTTCACGAGGAGTCAGGCATCGTCTCCTTTGGAGGCACTGATTTCAGTGTACCTCTGGAGTTTTCAAAGGATGTGAGGCCTCCGGTCGCGATGAAGTGGGGAACTAGGTCTTTCTCTGTGGTCTCCACAGGGGATTCAGACACCCTTTCGTATTGGGAGATGCAAGACGAGCCTGCATTCTAGTCACTGCAGGGATATCCGGCCTTATTTCGAGTCAGGGCATCGCGGTGTCCATTCCATTTGAGGCCGAAAACTCAGGGTCCCTCTCACATACCTAGATCTGAGAGAAGCCTCCTCTTGAGGTGCTTGTGGTTAGGTGGTTTCCTCTGAAGTCGAAGCCAGGGACTAACCTCTCATCTCGAGTTGATTTGTGGTCCACGGAGGTCTTTCGTGTTGCTACAGTGACCTCAGGATCCCTCTAGCCTTGAAACAGTGTTCTTGGGGTTTCCCTGGAGTGCCACCAAGGAAATCAAGGCTCCTTTCATGTGTGATGTGCAACACGGAATTGCTCTACACGCAGTGTAGGGGAATCGGGCCTCATCTCCCAGCGAGGGGGAAGTCTCATGGTTTTTCTCGAGTGGCGGCGGGAACCTGGGGTATATTCTCGAGTTACGACTGGGATGGCCCTTCCACACACGTGTTTCTTCAGCGACGTCAGGACTCCTGCCTAGTTGCGAGGGACAACTCGTAATTCTCCTCGAGGCTTGTCAGGGCAATTGGGACGCCTCTCCAGCTGAGGCGGAAGACCAAGGGTCCCTTTCCATGTGCCACAGGAATCCTGGGACTCCTATCAAGTTTCACGAGGAGTCAGGCATCGTATCCTTTGGAGGCACTGATCTCCGCGTACCTCTGGAGTTTTCAAAGGATGTGAGGCATCCGGTCGCGATGAGGTGGGGAACTAGGTCTTTCTCTGTGGTCTCCACAGGGGATTCAGACATCCTTTCGTCTTGGGAGATGCAAGACGAGCCTGCATTCAAGTCACTGCAGGGATATACGGCCTTATTTCGAGTCAGGGCATCGCAGTGTCCATTCCACTTGAGGCCGCAAACTCAGAGTCCCTCTCACATACCTAGAGCTGAGAGAAGCCTCCTCTTGAGGTACTTGTGGTAAGGTGGTATTCCTCTGGAGTCGAAGCCAGGGACTAACCCCTCATCTCGAGTTGATTTTTGGTCCACGGAGGTCTTTCGTGTTGCTACAGTGAACTCAGGATCCCTCTAGCCTTGAAACAGTGTTCTTGGGGTTTCTCTGGAGTGCCAACAAGGAAATCAAGGCTCCTTTCATGTGTGATGTGCCACATGGAATTGCTCTGCACGCAGTGTAGGGGATCGGGCCTCATCTCGCGGCGAGGGGGAAGTCTCATGGTTTTTCTCGAGTTGCGGCGGGAACCTGGGGTATATTCTCGAGTTACAACGGGGATGGCCCTTCCACCCACGTGTTTGTTCAGCCACGTCAGGACTCCTGCCAAGTTGCGAGGGACAACTCGGGATTCTCCTCGAGGCTGGGCAGGGCAATTGGGACGCCTCTCCATCTGTGGCGGTAGACCAAGGCTCCCTTTCCACGTGCCACAGGAATCCTGGGACTCCTATCAAGTTTCACGAGGAGTCAGGCATCGTCTCCTTTGGAGGCACTGATCTCCGCGTACCGCTGGAGTTTTCAAAGGATGTGAGGCCTCCGGTCGCAATGAGGTGGGGAACTAGGTCTTTCTCTGTGGTCTCCACAGGGGATTCAGACATCCTTTCATCTTGGGAGATGCAAGACGAGCCTGCAATCAAGCCACTGCAGGGATGTCCGGCCTTATTTCGAGTCAGGGCATCGCGGTGTCCATTCCACTTGAGGCCGCAAACTCAGGGTCCCTCTCACATACCTAGAGCTGAGAGAAGCCTCCTCTTGAGATTCTTGTGGTAAGGTGGTATTCCTCTGGAGTCGAAGCCAGGGACTAACCTCTCATCTCGAGTTGATTTTTGGTCCACGGAGCTCTTTTGTGTTGCTACAGTGACCTCAGGATCCCTCTAGCCTTGAAACAGTGTCCTTGGGGTTTCTCTGGAGTGCCATCAAGGAAATCAAGGCCCCTTTCATGTGTGATGTGCAACACGGAATTGCTCTGCACGGAGTGCAGGGGAATCGGGCCTCATCTCGCGGCGAGGGGTAAGTCTCATGGTTTTTCTCGAGTTGCGGCGGGAACCTGGGGTATATTCTCGAGTTACGACGGGGATGGCCCTTCCACCCACGTGTTTGTTCAGCGACGTCAGGACTCCTGCCTAGTTGAAAGGGACAACTCGGGATTCTCCTCGAGGCTTGTCAGGGCAATTGGGACGCCTCTCCAGCTGAGGTGGGAGACCAAGGGTCCCTTTCCACGTGCCACAGGAATCCTGGGACTCCTATCAAGTTTCATAAGGAGTCAGGCATCGTTTCCTTTGGAGGCACTGATCTCCCCGTACCTCTGGAGTTTTCAAAGGATGTGAGGCCTCCGGTCACGATGAGGTGGGGAATTAGGTCTTTCTCTGTGGTCTCCACAGAGGACTCAGACATCCTTTCGTCTTGGGAGATGTAAGACGAGCCTGCATTTATGTCAATGCAGGGTTATTCGGCCTTATTTCGAGTCAGGGCATTGCGGTGTCCATTCCACTTGAGGCCGCAAACTCAGGGTCCCTCTCACATACCTAGAGCTGAGAGAAGCCTCCACTTGAGGTGCTTGTGGTAAGGTGGTATTCCTCTGGAGTCGAAGCCAGGGACTAACCTCTCATCTCGAGTTGATTTTTGGTCCACGGAGCTCTTTCTTGTTGCTACAGTGACCTCAGGTTCCCTCTAGCGTTGAACCAGTGTTCTTGGGGTTTCTCTGGAGTGCCATCAAGGAAATCAAGGCTCCTTTCATGTGTGATGTGCAACACGGAATTGCTCTACACGCAGTGCAGGATATCGGGCCTCATTTCGCGGCGAGGGGGAAGTCTCATGGTTTTTATCGAGTTGCGGCGGGAACCTGGGGTATATTCTCGAGTTACGACGGGGATGCCCTTCCACACACGTGTTTGTTCAGCCACGTCAGGACTCCTGCCTAGTTGCTAGGGACAACTCGGGATTCTCCTCGAGGCTTGGCAGGGCAATTGGGACGCCTCTCCAGCTGAGGCGGGAAACCAAGTGTCCCTTTCCACGTGCCACAGGAATCCTGGGACTCCTATCAAGTTTCACGAGGAGTCAGGCATCGTCTCCTTTGGAGGTACTGATCTCAGTGTACCTCTGGAATTTTCAAAGTATGTGAGGCCTCCGGTCGCGATGAAGTGGGGAACTAGGTCTTTCTCTGTGGTCTCCACAGGGGATTCAGACATCCTTTCGTCTTGGGAGATGCAAGACGAGCCTGCATTCAAGTCACTGCAGGGATATCCGGCCTTATTTCGAGTCAGGGCATCGCGGTGTCCATTCCATTTGAGGCCGCAAACTCAGGGTCCCTCTCACATACCTAGAGCTGAGAGAAGCCTCCTCTTGAGGTGCTTGTGGTTAGGTGGTTTCCTCTGGAGTCGAAGCCAGGGACTAACCTCTCATCTCGAGTTGATTTGTGGTCCACGGAGCTCTTTCGTGTTGCTACAGTGACCTCAGGATCCCTCTAGCCTTGAAAGAGTGTTCTTGGGGTTTCCCTGGAGTGCCACCAAGGAAATCAAGGCTCCTTTCATGTTTGATGTGCAACACGGAATTGCTCTGCACGCAGTGTAGGGGAATCGGGCCTCATCTCGCAGCGAGGGGGAAGTCTCATGGTTTTTCTCGAGTTGCGGCGGGAACCTGGGGTATATTCTCGAGTTACGACGGGGATGGCCCTTCCACACACGTGTTTCTTTAGCGACGTCAGGACTCCTGCCTAGTTGCGAGGGACAACTCGGGATTCTCCTCGAGGCTTGGCAGGGCAATTGGGACGCCTCTCCAGCTGAGGCGGGAGACCAAGGTTCCCTTTCCACGTGCCACAGGAATCCTGGGACTCCTATCAAGTTTGACGAGGAGTCAGGCATTGGCTCCTTTGGAGGCACTGATCTCCGCGTACCTCTGGAGTTTTCAAAGGATGTGAGGCCTCCGGTCGTGATGATGTGGGGAACTAGGTCTTTCTCTGTGGTCTCCACAGGGGATTCAGACATCCTTTCGTCTTGGGAGATGCAAGACGAGCCTGCATTCAAGTCACTGCAGGGATAACCGGCCTTATTTTGAGTCAGGGCATCGTGGTGTCTATTCGACTGGAGGCTGCAAACTCAGGGTCCCTCTCACATACCTAAAGCTGAGAGAAGCCTCCTCTTGAGGTGCTTGTGGTAAGGTGGTATTCCTCTGGAGTCGAAGCCAGGGACTAACCCCTCATCTCGAGTTGATTTTGTTCCACGGAGCTCTTTCGTGTTGCTACAGTGACCTCAGGATCCCTCTAGCCTTGAAACAGTGTTCTTGGGGTTTCTCTGGAGTGCCATCAAGGTAATCAAAGCTCCTTTCATGTGTGATGTGCAACACGGAATTGCTCTGCACGCAGTGCAGGGGAATCGGGCCTCATTTCGCAGCGAGGGGGAAGTCTCATGGTTTTTCTCGAGTTGAGGCGGGAACCTGGGGTATATTCTCGAGTTACAACGGGGATGGCCCTTCCACCAACGTGTTTGTTCAGCCACGTCAGGACTCCTGCCAAGTTGCGAGGGACAACTCGGGATTCTCCTCGAGGCTGGGCAGGGCAATTGGGACGCCTCTCCATCTGTGGCGGTAGACCAAGGCTCCCTTTCCACGTGCCACAGGAATCCTGGGACTCCTATCAAGTTTCACGAGGAGTCAGGCATCGTCTCCTTTGGAGGCACTGATCTCCGCGTACCTCTGGAGTTTTCAAAGGATGTGAGGCCTCCGGTCGCAATGAGGTGGGGAAATAGGTCTTTCTCTGTGGTCTCCACAGGGGATTGAGACATCCTTTCATGTTGGGAGATGCAAGACGAGCCTGCATTCAAGTCACTGCAGGGATATCCGGCCTTATTTCTAGCCAGGGCATTGCGGTGTCCATTCCACTTGAGGCGGCAAACTCAGGGTCCATCTCACATACTTAGAGCTGAGAGAAGCCTCCTCTTGAGGTGCTTGTGGTAAGGTGGTATTCCTCTTGAGTCGAAGCCAGGGACTACCCTCTCATCTCGAGTTGATTTTTGGTCCACGGAGCTCTTTCGTGTTGCTACAGTGACCTCAGGATCCCTCTAGCCTTGAAACAGTGTTCTTGGGGTTTCTCTGGAGTGCCATCAAGAAAATCAAGTCTCCATTCATGTTTGATGTGCAACACGGTATTGCTCTGCATGCAGTGCAGGAGACTCGAGCCTCATCTCGCGGCGAGCGGGAAGTCTCATGGTTTTTCTCGAGTTGCGGCGGGAACCTGGGGTATATTCTCGAGTTACGACGGGGATGGCCCTTCCACCCACGTGTTTGTTCAGCCACGTCAGGACTCCTGCCTAGTTGCAAGGGACAACTCGGGATTCTCCTCCAGGCTTGGCAGGGCAATTGGGACGCCTCTCCATCTGAGGTGGGAGACCAAGGGTCCCTTTCCATGTGCCACAGGAATCCTGGGACTCCTATCAAGTTTCACGAGGAGTCAGGCATCGTCTCCTTTGGAGGCACTGATCTCCGCGTACCTCTGGAGTTTTCAAAGGATGTGAGGCCTCCGGTCGCGATGATGTGGGGAACTAGGTCTTTCTTTGTGGTCTCCACATGGGATTCAGACATCCTTTCATCTTTGGAGATGCAAGACGAGCCTGCATTCAAGTCACTGCAGGGATATCCGGCCTTATTTCGCGTCAGGGCATCACAGTGTCCATTCCACTTGTGGCCGCGAACTCAGGGTCCCTCTCACATACCTAGAGCTGAGAGAAGCCTCCTCTTGAGGTGCTTGTGGTAAGGTGGTATTCCTCTGGAGTTGAAGCCAGGGACTAACCTCTCATCTCGAGTTGATTTTTGGTCCACGGAGCTCTTTCGTGTTGCTACAGTGACCTCAGGATCCCTCTAGCCTTGAAACAGTGTTCTTGGGGTTGCTCTGGAGTGCCATCAAGGAAATCAAGGCTCCTTTCATGTGTGATGTGCAACACGGAATTGCTCTGCACGCAGTGCAGGGGAATCGGGCCTCATCTCGCGGCGAGGGGGAAGTCTCATGGTTTTTCTCGAGTTGCGGCGGGAACATGGGGTATATTCTCGAGTTACGACGGGGATGGACATTCCATCCACGTGTTTGTTCAGCGACGTCAGGACTCCAGCCTAGTTGCGAGGGACAACTCGGGATTCTCCTCGAGACTTGGCAGGGCAATTGGGACAACTCTCCAGCTGAGGCGGGAGACCAAGGGTCCCTTTCCACGTGCCACAGGAATCCTGGGACTCCTATCAAGTTTGACGAGGAGTCAGGCATTGGCTCATTTGGAGGCACTGATCTCCGAGTACCTATGGAGTTTTCAAAGGATGTGAGGCCTCCGGTCGTGATGAGGTGGGGAACTAGGTCTTTCTCTGTGGTCTCCACAGGGGATTCAGACATCCTTTCGTCTTGGGAGATGCAAGACGAGCCTGCATTCAAGTCACTGCAGGGATATCCGGCCTTATTTTGAGTCCGGGCATCGTGGTGTCTATTCGACTGGAGGCTGCAAACTCAGGGTCCCTCTCACATACCTAGAGCTGAGAGAAGCCTCCTCTTGAGGTGCTTGTGGTAAGGTGGTATTCCTCTGGAGTCGAAGTTAGGGACTAACCTCTCATCTCGAATTGATTTTTGGTCCACGGAGTTCTTTCGTGTTGCTACAGTGACTTCAGGATCCCTCTAGCCTGGAAACAGTGATCTTGGGGTTTCTCTGGAGTGCCATCAAGGAAATCAAGGCTCCTTTCATGTGTGATGTGCAACAAGGAATTGCTCTGCAGGCAGTGCAGGTTAATCGGGCCTCATCTCGCGGCGAGGGGAAGGCTCATGGTTTTTCTCGAGTTGCGGCGGGAACCTGGGGTATATTCTCGAGTTACAACGGGAATGGCCCTTCCACACACGTGTTTGTTCAGCGACGTCAGGACTCCTGCCTAGTTGCGAGGGACAACTCGGGATTCTCCTCGAGGCTTGGCAGGGCAATTGGGACGCCTCTCCAGCTGAGGAGGGAGACCAAGGGTCCCTTTCCACGTGCCACAGGAGTCCTGGGACTCCTATCAAGTTTCACGAGGAGTCAGGGATCGTCTCCTTTGGAGGCACGGATCTCTGCGTACCTCTGGAGTTATCACAGGATGTGAGGCCTCCGGTCGCGATGAGGTGGGGAACTAGGTCTTTCTCTGTGGTCTCCACAGGGGATTCAGACATCCTTTCGTCTTGGGAGATGCAAGACGAGCCTGCATTCAAGTCACTGCAGGGATATCCGGCTGTATTTCGATTCAGGGCATCGCGGTGTCCATTCCACTTGAGGCCGCAAACTCAGGGTCCCTCTCACATACCTAGAGCTGAGAGAAGCCTCCTCTTGAGGTGCTTGTGGTTAGGTGGTATTCCTCTGGAGTCGAAGTTAGGGACTAACCTCTCATCTCGAGTTGATTTTTGGTCCACGGAGCTCTTTCGTGTTGCTACAGTGACCTCAGGATCCCTCTAGCCTTGAAACAGTGTTCTTGGGGTTTCTCTGGAGTGCCATCAAGGAAATCAAGGTTCCTTTCATGTGTGATGTGCAACACGGAATTGCTCTGCACGCAGTGTAGGGGAATCGGGCCTCATCTCGGGGCGAGGGGTAAGTCTCATGGTTTTTCTCGAGTTGCGGCGGGAACCTGGGGTATATTCTCGAGTTACGACGGGGATGGCCCTTCCACACACGTGTGTGTTTAGCGACGTCAGGACTCCAGCCTAGTTGCGAGGGACAACTCGGGATTCTCCTCGAGGCTTGGCAGGGCAATTGGGACGCCTCTCCAGCTGAGGCGGGAGACCAAGGTTCCCTTTCCACGTGCCACAGGAATCCTGCGACTCCTATCAAGTTTCACGAGGAGTCAGGCATTGGCTCCTTTGGAGGCACTGATCTCCGCGTACCTCTGGAGTTTTCAAAGGATGTGAGGCCTCCGGTCGTGATGAGGTGGGGAACTAGGTCTTTCTCTGTGGTCTCCACAGGGGATTCAGACATCCTTTCGTCTTGGGAGATGCAAGACGAGCCTGCATTCAAGTCACTGCAGGGATATCCGGCCTTATATTGAGTCAGGGCATCGTGGTGTCTATTCGACTGGAGGCTGCAAACTCAGGGTCCCTCTCACATACCTAAAGCTGAGAGAAGCCTCTTCTTGAGGTGCTTGTGGTAAGGTGGTATTCCTCTGGAGTCGAAGCCAGGGACTAACCCCTCATCTCGAGTTGATTTTTGTTCCACGGAGCTCTTTCGTGTTGCTACAGTGACCTCAGGATCCCTCTAGCCTTGAAACAGTGTTCTTGGGGTTTCTCTGGAGTGCCATCAAGGTAATCAAAGCTCCTTTCATGTGTGATGTGCAACACGGAATTGCTCTGCACGCAGTGCAGGGGAATCGGGCCTCATTTCGCAGCGAGGGGGAAGTCTCATGGTTTTTCTCGAGTTGAGGCGGGAACCTGGGGTATATTCTCGAGTTACAACGGGGATGGCCCTTCCACCCACGTGTTTGTTCAGCCACGTCAGGACTCCTGCCAAGGTGTGAGGGACAACTCGGGATTCTCCTCGAGGCTGGGCAGGGCAATTGGGACGCCTCTCCATCTGTGGCGGTAGACCAAGGCTCCCTTTCCACGTGCCACAGGAATCCTGGGACTCCTATCAAGTTTCACGAGGAGTCAGGCATCGTCTCCTTTGGAGGCACTGATCTCCGCGTACCTCTGGAGTTTTCAAAGGATGTGAGGCCTCCCGTCGCAATGAGGTGGGGAAATAGGTCTTTCTCTTTGGTCTCCACAGGGGATTCAGACATCCTTTCATGTTGGGAGATGCAAGACGAACCTGCATTCAAGTCACTGCAGGGATATCCGGCCTTATTTCGAGACAGGGCATCGCGGTGTCCATTCCACTTGAGGCGGCAAACTCAGGGTCCATCTCACATACCTAGAGCTGAGAGAAGCCTCCTCTTGAGGTGCTTGTGGTAAGGTGGTATTCCTCTTGAGTCGAAGTAGGGACTACCCTCTCATCTCGAGTTGATTTTTGGTCCACGGAGCTCTTTTGTGTTGCTACAGTGACCTCAGGATCCCTCTAGCCTTGAAACAGTGTTCTTGGGGTTTCTCTGGAGTGCCATCAAGAAAATCAAGGCTCCTTTCATGTTTGATGTGCAACACGGTATTGCTCTGCATGCACTGCAGGAGACTCGAGCCTCATCTCGCGGTGTGGGGGAAGTCTCATGGTTTTTCTCGAGTTGCGGCGGGAACCTGGGCTATATTCTCGAGTTACGACGGGGATGGCCCTTCCACCCACGTGTTTGTTCAGCCACGTCAGGACTCCTGCCTAGTTGCAAGGGACAACTCGGGATTCTCCTCGAGGCTTGGCAGGGCAATTGGGACGCCTCTCCATCTGAGGTGGGAGACCAAGGGTCCCTTTCCACGTGCCACAGGAATCCTGGGACTCGTATCAAGTTTCACGAGGAGTCAGGCATCGTCTCCTTTGGAGGCACTGATCTCCGCATACCTCTGGAGTTTTCAAAGGATGTGAGGCCTCCGGTCGCGATGAGGTGGGGAACTAGGTCTTTCTCTGTGGTCTTCACAGGGGATTCAGACATCCTTTCGTCTTTGGAGATTCAAGACGAGCCTGCATTCAAGTCACTGCAGGGATATCTGGCCTTATTTCGCGTCAGGGTATCACAGTGTCCATTCCACTTGTGGCCGCAAACTCAGGGTCCCTCTCACATACCTAGAGCTGAGAGAAGCCTCCTCTTGAGGTGCTTGTGGTAAGGTGGTATTCCTCTGGAGTCGAAGCCAGGGACTAACCTCTCATCTCGAGTTGATTCTTTGTCCACGGAGCTCTTTCGTGTTGCTACAGTGACCTCAGGATCCCTCTAGCCTTGAAACAGTGTTCTTGGGGTTGCTCTGGAGTGCCATCAAGGAAATCAAGTCTCCTTTCATGTGTGATGTGCAACACGGAATTGCTTGCACGCAGTGTTGGGGAATCGGGCCTCAACTCGGGGCGAGGGGGAAGTCTCATGGTTTTTCTCGAATTGCGGCGGGAACCTGGGCTATATTCTCGAGTTACGACGGGGATGGCCCTTCCACACACGTGTGTGTTTAGCCACGTCAGGACTCCTGCCTAGTTGCGAGGGACAACTCGGGATTCTCCTCGAGGCTTGTCAGGGCAATTGGGACGCCTCTCCAGCTGAGGCGGGAGACCAAGGGTCCCTTTCCACGTGCCACAGGAATCCTGGGACTCCTATCAAGTTTGACGAGGAGTCAGGCATCGTCTCCTTTGGAGGTACTGATTTCCGAGTACCTCTGGAGTTTTCAAAGGATGTGAGGCCTCCGGTCGTGATGAGGTGGGGAACTAGGTCTTTCTCTGTGGTCTCCACAGGGGATTCAGACATCCTTTCGTCTTGGGAGATGCAAGACGAGCCTGCATTCAAGTCACTGCAGGGATATCCGGCCTTATTTTGAGTCCGGGCATCGTGGTGTCTATTCAACTGGAGGCTGCAAACTCAGGGTCCCTCTCACATACCTAGAGCTGAGAGAAGCCTCCTCTTGAGGTGCTTGTGGTAAGGTGGTATTCCTCTGGAGTCGAAGCCAGGGACTAACCTCTCATCTCGAATTGATTTTTGTTCCACGGAGCTCTTTCGTGTTGCTACAGTGACCTCAGGATCCCTCTAGCCTTGAAACAGTGTTCTTGGGGTTTCTCTGGATTGCCATCAAGGTAATCAAAGCTCCTTTCATGTGTGATGTGCAACACGGAATTGCTCTGCACGCAGTGCAGGGGAATCGGGCCTCATTTCGCAGCGAGGCGGAAATCTCATGGTTTTTCTCGAGTTGCGGCGGGAACCTGGGGTATATTCTCGAGTTACAACGGGGATGGCCCTTCCACCCACGTGTTTGTTCAGCCACGTCAGGACTCCTGCCTAGTTGCGAGGGACAACTCGGGATTCTCCTCGAGGCTTGGCAGGGCAATTGGGACGCCTCTCCATCTGTGGCGGTAGACCAAGGGTCCCTTTCCACGTGCCACAGGAATCCTCGGACTCCTATCAAGTTTCACGAGGAGTCAGGCATCGTCTCCTTTGGAGGCACTGATCTCCGCGTACCTCTGGAGTTTTCAAAGGATGTGAGGCGTCCCGTCGCGATGAGGTGGGGAAATAGGTATTTCTCTGTGGTCTCCACAGGGGATTCAGACATCCTTTCATCTTGGGAGATGCAAGACGAGCGTGCATTCAAGTCACTGCAGGGATATCCGGCCTTATTTCGAGCCAGGGCATTGCGGTGTCCATTCCACTTGAGGCCGCAAACTCAGGGTCCCTCTCACATACCTAGAGCTGAGAGAAGCCTCCTCTTGAGGTGCTTGTGGTAAGGTGGTATTCCTCTGGAGTCGAAGCTAGGGACTACCCTCTCATCTCGAGTTGATTTTTGGTCCACGGAGCTCTATCGTGTTGCTACAGTGACCTCAGGATCCCTCTAGCCTAGAAACAGTGTTCTTGGGGTTTCTCTGGAGTGCCATAAAGAAAATCAAGGCTCCTTTCATGTTTGATGTGCAACACGGTATTGCTCTGCATGCAGTGCAGGAGGTTCGAGCCTCATCTCGCGGCGAGGGGGAAGTCTCATGGTTTTTCTCGAGTTGCGGCGGGAACCTGGGGTATATTCTCGAGTTACGACGGGGATGGCCCTTCCACCCACGTGTTTGTTCAGCGACGTCAGGACTCCTGCCTAGTTGCGAGGGACAACTCGGGATTCTCCTCGAGGCTTGGCAGGGCAATTGGGACGCCTCTCCAGCTGAGGCGGGAGACGAAGGGTCCCTTTCCACGTGCCACAGGAATCCTGGGACTCCTATCAAGTTTCACGAGGAGTCAGGCATCGTCTCCTTTGGAGGCACTGATCTCAGTGTACCTCTGGAGTTTTCAAAGGATGTGAGGCCTCCGGTCGCGATGAGGTGGGGAACTAGGTCTTTCTCTGTGGTCTCCACAGGGGATTCAGACATCCTTTCGTCTTGGGAGATGCAAGACGAGCCTGCATTCAAGTCACTGCAGGGATATCCGGCATTATTTCCCATCAGGGCATCGCAGTGTCCATTCCACTTGAGGCCGCAAACTCAGGGTTCCTCTTACATAGCTAGACCTGAGAGAAGCCTCCTCTTTAGGTGCTTTTGGTAAGGTGGTATTCCTCTGGAGTCGAAGCCAGGGACTAACCTCTCATCTCGAGTTGATTTTTGGTCCACGGAGCTCTTTCGTGTTGCTACAGCGACCTCAGGATCCCTCTAGCCTTGAAACAGTGTTCTTGGGGTTTCTCTGGAGTGCGATCACGGAAATCAAGGCTCCTTTCATGTGTGATGTGCAAAACGGAACTGCTCTGCACGCAGTGCAGGGGAATCGGGCCTCATCTCGCAGCGAGGGGGAAGTCTCATGGTTTTTCTCGAGTTGCGGCGGGAACATGGGGTATATTCTCGAGTTACGACGGGGATGGCCCTTCCACACACGTGTTTGTTCAGCGACGTCAGGACTCCTGCCTAGTTGCGAGGGACAACCCCGGATTCTCCTCGAGGCTTGGCAGGGCAATTGGGACGCCTCTCCAGCTGAGGCGGGAGACCAAGGGTCCCTTTCCACGTGCCACAGGAATCCTGGGACTCCTATCAAGTTTCACGAGGAGTCAGGCATCGTCTCCTTTTGAGGCACTGATCTCCGCGTACCTCTGGAGTTTTCAAAGAATGTGAGGCCTCCGGTCGCGATGAGGGGGGGAACTAGGTGTTTCTCTGTGGTTTCCACAGGGGATTCAGACATCCTTTCGTCTTGGGAGATGCAAGACGAGCCTGCATTCAAGTCACTGCAGGGATATCCGGCCTTATTTCGAGCCAGGGCATTGCGGTGTCCATTCCACTTGAGGCGGCAAACTCAGGGTCCATCTCACATACCTAGAGCTGAGAGAAGCCTCCTCTTGAGGTGCTTGTGGTAAGGTGGTATTCCTCTTGAGTCGAAGCCAGGGACTACCCTCTCATCTCGAGTTGATTTTTGGTCCACGGAGCTCTTTCGTGTTGCTACAGTGACCTCAGGATCCCTCTAGCCTAGAAACAGTGTTCTTGGGGTTTCTCTGGAGTGCCATCAAGAAAATCAAGGCTCCTTTCATGTTTGATGTGCAACACGGTATTGCTCTGCATGCAGTGCAGGAGACTCGAGCCTCATCTCGCGGCGAGGGGGAAGTCTCATGGTTTTTCTCGAGTTGCGGCGGGAACCTGGGCTATATTCTCGAGTTACGACGGGGATGGCCCTTCCACCCACGTGTTTGTTCAGCCACGTCAGGACTCCTGCCTAGTTGCAAGGGACAACTCGGGATTCTCCTCGAGGCTTGGCAGGGCAATTGGGACGCCTCTCCATCTGAGGTGGGAGACCAAGGGTCCCTTTCCACGTGCCACAGGAATCCTGGGACTCCTATCAAGTTTCACGAGGAGTCAGGCATCGTCTCCTTTGGAGGCACTGATCTCCGCGTACCTCTGGAGTTTTCAAAGGATGTGAGGCCTCCGGTCGCGATGATGTGGGGAACTAGGTCTTTCTCTGTGGTCTCCACAGGGGATTCAGACATCCTTTCGTCTTTGGAGATGTAAGACGAGCCTGCATTCAAGTCACTGCAGGGATATCCGGCCTTATTTCGCGTCAGGGCATCACAGTGTCCATTCCACTTGTGGCCGCAAACTCAGGGTCCCTCTCACATACCTAGAGCTGAGAGAAGCCTCCTCTTGAGGTGCTTGTGGTAAGGTGGTATTCCTCTGGAGTTGAAGCCAGGGACTAACCTCTCATCTCGAGTTGATTTTTGGTCCACGGAGCTCTTTCGTGTTGCTACAGTGACCTCAGGATCCCTCTAGCCTTGAAACAGTGTTCTTGGGGTTTCTCTGGAGTGCCATCAAGGAAATCAAGGCTCCTTTCATGTGTGATGTGCAACACGGAATTGCTCTGCACGCAGTGCAGGGGAATCGGGCCTCATCTCGCGGCGAGGGGGAAGTCTCATGGTTTTTCTCGAGTTGCGGCGGGTACATGGGGTATATTCTCGAGTTACGACGGGGATGGACATTCCATCCACGTGTTTGTTCAGCGACGTCAGGACTCCAGCCTAGTTGCGAGGGACAACTCGGGATTCTCCTCGAGGCTTGGCAGGGCAATTGGGACGCCTCTCCAGCTGAGGCGGGAGACCAAGGTTCCCATTCCACGTGCCACAGGAATCCTGGGACTCCTATCAAGTTTGACGAGGAGTCAGGCATTGGCTCATTTGGAGGCACTGATCTCCGAGTACCTATGGAGTTTTCAAAGGATGTGAGGCCTCCGGTCGTGATGAGGTGGGGAACTAGGTCTTTCTCTGTGGTCTCAACAGGGGATTCAGACATCCTTTCGTCTTGGGAGATGCAAGACGAGCCTGCATTCAAGTCACTGCAGGGATATCCGGCCTTATATTGAGTCAGGGCATCGTGGTGTCTATTCGACTGGAGGCTGCAAACTCAGGGTCCCTCTCACATACCTAAAGCTGAGAGAAGCCTCTTCTTGAGGTGCTTGTGGTAAGGTGGTATTCCTCTGGAGTCGAAGCCAGGGACTAACCCCTCATCTCGAGTTGATTTTTGTTCCACGGAACTCTTTCGTGTTGCTACAGTGACCTCAGGATCCCTCTAGCCTTGAAACAGTGTTCTTGGGGTTTCTCTGGAGTGCCATCAAGGTAATCAAAGCTCCTTTCATGTGTGATGTGCAACACGGAATTGCTCTGCAGGCAGTGCAGGGGAATCGGGCCTCATTTCGCAGCGAGGGGGAAGTCTCATGGTTTTTCTCGAGTTGAGGCGGGAACCTGGGGTATATTCTCGAGTTACAACGGGGATGGCCCTTCCACCCACGTGTTTGTTCAGCCACGTCAGGACTCCTGCCAAGGTGCGAGGGACAACTCGGGATTCTCCTCGAGGCTGGGCAGGGCAATTGGGACGCCTCTCCATCTGTGGCGGTAGACCAAGGCTCCCTTTCCACGTGCCACAGGAATCCTGGGACTCCTATCAAGTTTCACGAGGAGTCAGGCATCGTCTCCTTTGGAGGCACTGATCTCCGCGTACCTCTGGAGTTTTCAAAGGATGTGAGGCCTCCCGTCGCAATGAGGTCGGGAAATAGGTCTTTCTCTTTGGTCTCCACAGGGGATTCAGACATCCTTTCATGTTGGGAGATGCAAAACGAACCTGCATTCAAGTCACTGCAGGGATATCCGGCCTTATTTCGAGTCAGGGCATCGCGGTGTCCATTCCACTTGAGGCCGCAAACTCAGGGTCCCTCTCACATACCTAGAGCTGAGAGAAGCCTCCTCTTGAGGTGCTTGTGGTAAGGTGGTATTCCTCTTGAGTCGAAGTAGGGACTACCCTCTCATCTCGAGTTGATTTTTGGTCCACGGAGCTCTTTTGTGTTGCTACAGTGACCTCAGGATCCCTCTAGCCTTGAAACAGTGTTCTTGGGGTTTCTCTGGAGTGCCATCAAGAAAATCAAGGCTCCTTTCATGTTTGATGTGCAACACGGTATTGCTCTGCATGCACTGCAGGAGACTCGAGCCTCATCTCGCGGTGTGGGGGAAGTCTCATGGTTTTTCTCGAGTTGCGGCGGGAACCTGGGCTATATTCTCGAGTTACGACGGGGATGGCCCTTCCACCCACGTGTTTGTTCAGCCACGTCAGGACTCCTGCCTAGTTGCAAGGGACAACTCGGGATTCTCCTCGAGGCTTGGCAGGGCAATTGGGACGCCTCTCCATCTGAGGTGGGAGACCAAGGGTCCCTTTCCACGTGCCACAGGAATCCTGGGACTCGTATCAAGTTTCACGAGGAGTCAGGCATCGTCTCCTTTGGAGGCACTGATCTCCGCGTACCTCTGGAGTTTTCAAAGGATGTGAGGCCTCCGGTCGCGATGAGGTGGGGAACTAGGTCTTTCTCTGTGGTCTCCACAGGGGATTCAGACATCCTTTCGTCTTTGGAGATGCAAGACGAGCCTGCATTCAAGTCACTGCAGGGATATCTGGCCTTATTTCGCGTCAGGGCATCACAGTGTCCATTCCACTTGTGGCCGCAAACTCAGGGTCCCTCTCACATACCTACAGCTGAGAGAAGCCTCCTCTTGAGGTGCTTGTGGTAAGGTGGTATTCCTCTGGAGTCGAAGCCAGGGACTAACCTCTCATCTCGAGTTGATTCTTTGTCCACGGAGCTCTTTTGTGTTGCTACAGTGACCTCAGGATCCCTCTAGCCTTGAAACAGTGTTCTTGGGGTTGCTCTGAAGTGCCATCAAGGAAATCAAGGCTCCTTTCATGTGTGATGTGCAACACGGAATTGCTTGCACGCAGTGTTGGGGAATCGGGCCTCAACTCGGGGCGAGGGGGAAGTCTCATGGTTTTTCTCGAATTGCGGCGGGAACCTGGGCTATATTCTCGAGTTACGACGGGGATGGCCCTTCCACACACGTGTGTGTTTAGCCACGTCAGGACTCCTGCCTAGTTGCGAGGGACAACTCGGGATTCTCCTCGAGGCTTGTCAGGGCAATTGGGACGCCTCTCCAGCTGAGGCGGGAGACCAAGGGTCCCTTTCCACGTGCCACAGGAATCCTGGGACTCCTATCAATTTTGACGAGGAGTCAGGCATCGTCTCCTTTGGAGGCACTGATTTCCGAGTACCTCTGGAGTTTTCAAAGGATGTGAGGCCTCCGGTCGTGATGAGGTGGGGAACTAGGTCTTTCTCTGTGGTCTCCACAGGGGATTCAGACATCCTTTCGTCTTGGGAGATGCAAGACGAGCCTGCATTCAAGTCACTGCAGGGATATCCGGCCTTATTTTGAGTCCGGGCATCGTGGTGTCTATTCAACTGGAGGCTGCAAACTCAGGGTCCCTCTCACATACCTAGAGCTGAGAGAAGCCTCCTCTTGAGGTGCTTGTGGTAAGGTGGTATTCCTCTGGAGTCGAAGCCAGGGACTAACCTCTCATCTCGAATTGATTTTTGTTCCACGGAGCTCTTTCGTGTTGCTACAGTGACCTCAGGATCCCTCTAGCCTTGAAACAGTGTTCTTGGGGTTTCTCTGGATTGCCATCAAGGTAATCAAAGCTCCTTTCATGTGTGATGTGCAACACGGAATTGCTCTGCACGCAGTGCAGGGGAATCGGGCCTCATTTCGCAGCGAGGCGGAAATCTCATGGTTTTTCTCGAGTTGCGGCGGGAACCTGGGGTATATTCTCGAGTTACAACGGGGATGGCCCTTCCACCCACGTGTTTGTTCAGCCACGTCAGGACTCCTGCCTAGTTGCGAGGGACAACTCGGGATTCTCCTCGAGGCTTGGCAGGGCAATTGGGACGCCTCTCCATCTGTGGCGGTAGACCAAGGGTCCCTTTCCACGTGCCACAGGAATCCTCGGACTCCTATCAAGTTTCACGAGGAGTCAGGCATCGTCTCCTTTGGAGGCACTGATCTCCGCGTACCTCTGGAGTTTTCAAAGGATGTGAGGCGTCCCGTCGCGATGAGGTGGGGAAATAGGTCTTTCTCTGTGGTCTCCACAGGGGATTCAGACATCCTTTCATCTTGGGAGATGCAAGACGAGCGTGCATTCAAGTCACTGCAGGGATATCCGGCCTTATTTCGAGCCAGGGCATTGCGGTGTCCATTCCACTTGAGGCCGCAAACTCAGGGTCCCTCTCACATACCTAGAGCTGAGAGAAGCCTCCTCTTGAGGTGCTTGTGGTAAGGTGGTATTCCTCTGGAGTCGAAGCCAGGGACTACCCTCTCATCTCGAGTTGATTTTTGGTCCACGGAGCTCTATCGTGTTGCTACAGTGACCTCAGGATCCCTCTAGCCTAGAAACAGTGTTCTTGGGGTTTCTCTGGAGTGCCATAAAGAAAATCAAGGCTCCTTTCATGTTTGATGTGCAACACGGTATTGCTCTGCATGCAGTGCAGGAGATTCGAGCCTCATCTCGCGGCGAGGGGGAAGTCTCATGGTTTTTCTCGAGTTGCGGCGGGAACCTGGGGTATATTCTCGAGTTACGACGGGGATGGCCCTTCCACCCACGTGTTTGTTCAGCGACGTCAGGACTCCTGCCTAGTTGCGAGGGACAACTCGGGATTCTCCTCGAGGCTTGGCAGGGCAATTGGGACGCCTCTCCAGCTGAGGCGGGAGACGAAGGGTCCCTTTCCACGTGCCACAGGAATCCTGGGACTCCTATCAAGTTTCACGAGGAGTCAGGCATCGTCTCCTTTGGAGGCACTGATCTCAGTGTACCTCTGGAGTTTTCAAAGGATGTGAGGCCTCCGGTCGCGATGAGGTGGGGAACTAGGTCTTTCTCTGTGGTCTCCACAGGGGATTCAGACATCCTTTCGTCTTGGGAGATGCAAGACGAGCCTGCATTCAAGTCACTGCAGGGATATCCGGCATTATTTCCCATCAGGGCATCGCAGTGTCCATTCCACTAGAGGCCGCAAACTCAGGGTTCCTCTTACATAGCTAGAGCTGAGAGAAGCCTCCTCTTTAGGTGCTTTTGGTAAGGTGGTATTCCTCTGGAGTCGAAGCCAGGGACTAACCTCTCATCTCGAGTTGATTTTTGGTCCACGGAGCTCTTTCGTGTTGCTACAGTGACCTCAGGATCCCTCTAGCCTTGAAACAGTGTTCTTGGGGTTTCTCTGGAGTGCGATCACGGAAATCAAGGCTCCTTTCATGTGTGATGTGCAAAACGGAACTGCTCTGCACGCAGTGCAGGGGAATCGGGCCTCATCTCGCAGCGAGGGGGAAGTCTCATGGTTTTTCTCGAGTTGCGGCGGGATCATGGGGTATATTCTCGAGTTACGACGGGGATGGCCCTTCCACACACGTGTTTGTTCAGCGACGTCAGGACTCCTGCCTAGTTGCGAGGGACAACCCCGGATTCTCCTCGAGGCTTGGCGGGGCAATTGGGACGCCTCTCCAGCTGAGGCGGGAGACCAAGGGTCCCTTTCCACGTGCCACAGGAATCCTGGGACTCCTATCAAGTTTCACGAGGAGTCAGGCATCGTCTCCTTTTGAGGCACTGATCTCCGCGTACCTCTGGAGTTTTCAAAGAATGTGAGGCCTCCGGTCGCGATAAGGTGGGGAACTAGGTGTTTCTCTGTGGTTTCCACAGGGGATTCAGACATCCTTTCGTCTTGGGAGATGCAAGACGAGCCTGCATTCAAGTCACTGCAGGGATATCCGGCCTTATTTTGAGTCAGGGCATCGTGGTGTCTATTCGACTGGAGGCTGCAAACTCAGGGTCCCTCTCACATACCTAAAGCTGAGAGAAGCCTCCTCTTGAGGTGCTTGTGGTAAGGTGGTATTCCTCTGGAGTCGAAGCCAGGGACTAACCCCTCATCTCGAGTTGATTTTTGTTCCACGGAGCTCTTTCGTGTTGCTACAGTGACCTCAGGATCCCTCTAGCCTTGAAACAGTGTTCTTGGGGTTTCTCTGGAGTGCCATCAAGGTAATCAAAGCTCCTTTCATGTGTGATGTGCAACACGGAATTGCTCTGCAGGCAGTGCAGGGGAATCGGGCCTCATTTCGCAGCGAGGGGGAAGTCTCATGGTTTTTCTCGAGTTGAGGCGGGAACCTGGGGTATATTCTCGAGTTACAACGGGGATGGCCCTTCCACCAACGTGTTTGTTCAGCCACGTCAGGACTCCTGCCAAGGTGCGAGGGACAACTCGGGATTCTCCTCGAGGCTGGGCAGGGCAATTGGGACGCCTCTCCATCTGTGGCGGTAGACCAAGGCTCCCTTTCCACGTGCCACAGGAATCCTGGGACTCCTATCAAGTTTCACGAGGAGTCAGGCATCGTCTCCTTTGGAGGCACTGATCTCCGCGTACCTCTGGAGTTTTCAAAGGATGTGAGGCCTCCGGTCGCAATTAGGTGGGGAAATAGGTCTTTCTCTGTGGTCTCCACAGGGGATTCAGACATCCTTTCATGTTGGGAGATGCAAGACGAGCCTGCATTCAAGTCACTGCAGGGATATCCAGCCTTATTTCGAGCCAGGGCATTGCGGTGTCCATTCCACTTGAGGCGGCAAACTCAGGGTCCATCTCACATACCTAGAGCTGAGAGAAGCCTCCTCTTGAGGTGCTTGTGGTAAGGTGGTATTCCTGTGGAGTCGAAGCCAGGGACTACCCTCTCATCTCGAGTTGATTTTTGGTCCACGGAGCTCTTTCGTGTTGCTACAGTGACCTCAGGATCCCTCTAGCCTAGAAACAGTGTTCTTGGGGTTTCTCTGGAGTGCCATCAAGAAAATCAAGGCTCCTTTCATGTTTGATGTGCAACACGATATTGCTCTGCATGCAGTGCAGGAGACTCGAGCCTCATCTCGCGGCGAGGGGGAAGTCTCATGGTTTTTCTCGAGTTGCGGCGGGAACCTGGGCTATATTCTCGAGTTACGACGGGGATGGCCCTTCCACCCACGTGATTGTTCAGCCACGTCAGGACTCCTGCCTAGTTGCAAGGGACAACTCGGGATTCTCCTCGAGGCTTGGCAGGGCAATTGGGACGCCTCTCCATCTGAGGTGGGAGACCAAGGGTCCCTTTCCACGTGCCACAGGAATCCTGGGACTCCTATCAAGTTTCACGAGGAGTCAGGCATCGTCTCCTTTGGAGGCACTGATCTCCGCGTACCTCTGGAGTTTTCAAAGGATGTGAGGCCTCCGGTCGCGATGATGTGGGGAACTAGGTCTTTCTCTGTGGCCTCCACAGGGGATTCAGACATCCTTTCGTCTTTGGAGATGTAAGACGAGCCTGCATTCAAGTCACTGCAGGGATATCCGGCCTTATTTCGCGTCAGGGCATCACAGTATCCATTCCACTTGTGGCCGCAAACTCAGGGTCCCTCTCACATACCTAGAGCTGAGAGAAGCCTCCTCTTGAGGTGCTTGTGGTAAGGTGGTATTCCTCTGGAGTTGAAGCCAGGGACTAACCTCTCATCTCGAGTTGATTTTTCGTCCACGGAGCTCTTTCGTGTTGCTACAGTGACCTCAGGATCCCTCTAGCCTTGAAACAGTGTTCTTGGGGTTTCTCTGGAGTGCCATCAAGGAAATCAAGGCTCCTTTCATGTGTGATGTGCAACACGGAATTGCTCTGCACGCAGTGCAGGGGAATCGGGCCTCATCACGCGGCGAGGGGGAAGTCTCATGGTTTTTCTCGAGTTGCGGCGGGTACATGGGGTATATTCTCGAGTTACGACGGGGATGGACATTCCATCCACGTGTTTGTTCAGCGACGTCAGGACTCCAGCCTAGTTGCGAGGGACAACTCGGGATTCTCCTCGAGGCTTGTCAGGGCAATTGGGACGCCTCTCCAGCTGAGGCGGGAGACCAAGGTTCCCTTTCCACGTGCCACAGGAATCCTGGGACTCCTATCAAGTATCACGAGGAGTCAGGCATTGGCTCATTTGGAGGCACTGATCTCCGAGTACCTATGGAGTTTTCAAAGGATGTGAGGCCTCCGGTCGTGATGAGGTGGGGAACTAGGTCTTTCTCTGTGGTCTCAACAGGGGATTCAGACATCCTTTCGTCTTGGGAGATGCAAGACGAGCCTGCATTCAAGTCACTGCAGGGATATCCGGCCTTATTTTGAGTCCGGGCATCGTGGTGTCTATTCGACTGGAGGCTGCAAACTCAGGGTCCCTCTCACATACCTAGAGCTGAGAGAAGCCTCCTCTTGAGGTGCTTGTGGTAAGGTGGTATTCCTCTGGAGTCGAAGCCAGGGACTAACCTCTCATCTCGAATTGATTTTTGGTCCACGGAGTTCTTTTGTGTTGCTACAGTGACTTCAGGATCCCTCTAGCCTGGAAACAGTGATATTGGGGTTTCTCTGGAGAGCCATCAAGGAAATCAAGGCTCCTTTCATGTGTGATGTGCAACACGGAATTGCTCTGCAGGCAGTGCAGGGTAATCGGGCCTCATCTCGCGGCGAGGGGAAGGCTCATGGTTTTTCTCGAGTTGCGGCGGGAACCTGGGGTATATTCTCGAGTTACAACGGGAATGGCCCTTCCACACACGTGTTTGTTCAGCGACGTCAGGACTCCTGCCTAGTTGCGAGGGACAACTCGGGATTCTCCTCGAGGCTTGGCAGGGCAATTGGGACGCCTCTCCAGCTGAGGAGGGAGACCAAGGGTCCCTTTCCACGTGCCACAGGAGTCCTGGGACTCCTATCAAGTTTCACGAGGAGTCAGGGATCGTCTCCTTTGGAGGCACGGATCTCCGCGTACCTCTGGAGTTATCACAGGATGTGAGGCCTCCGGTCGCGATGAGGTGGGGAACTAGGTCTTTCTCTGTGGTCTCCACAGGGGATTCAGACATCCTTTCGTCTTGGGAGATGCAAGACGAGCCTGCATTCAAGTCACTGCAGGGATATCCGGCCTTATTTCGAGTCAGGGCATCGTGGTGTCTATTCGACTGGAGGCTGCAAACTCAGGGTCCCTCTCACATACCTAAAGCTGAGAGAAGCCTCCTCTTGAGGTGCTTGTGGTAAGGTGGTATTCCTCTGGAGTCGAAGCCAGGGACTAACCCCTCATCTCGAGTTGATTTTTGTTCCACGGAGCTCTTTCGTGTTGCTACAGTGACCTCAGGATCCCTCTAGCCTTGAAACAGTGTTCTTGGGGTTTCTCTGGAGTGCCATCAAGGTAATCAAAACTCCTTTCATGTGTGATGTGCAACACGGAATTGCTCTGCACGCAGTGCAGGGGAATCGGGCCTCATTTCGCAGCGAGGGGGAAGTCTCATGGTTTTTCTCGAGTTGAGGCGGGAACCTGGGGTATATTCTCGAGTTACAATGGGGATGGCCCTTCCACCCACGTGTTTGTTCAGCCACGTCAGGACTCCTGCCAAGGTGCGAGGGACAACTCGGGATTCTCCTCGAGGCTGGGCAGGGCAATTGGGACGCCTCTCCATCTGTGGCGGTAGACCAAGGCTCCCTTTCCACGTGCCACAGGAATCCTGGGACTCCTTTCAAGTTTCACGAGGAGTCAGGCATCGTCTCCTTTGGAGGCAGTGATCTCCGCGTACCTCTGGAGTTTTCAAAGGATGTGAGGCCTCCCGTCGCAATGAGGTCGGGAAATAGGTCTTTCTCTGTGGTCTCCACAGGGGATTCAGACATCCTTTCATGTTGGGAGATGCAAGACGAACCTGCATTCAAGTCACTGCAGGGATATCCGGCCTTATTTCGAGCCAGGGCATCGCGGTGTCCATTCCACTTGAGGCGGCAAACTCAGGGTCCATCTCACATACCTAGAGCTGAGAGAAGCCTCCTCTTGAGGTGCTTGTGGTAAGGTGGTATTCCTCTGGAGTCGAAGCCAGGGACTAACCTCTCATCTCGAGTTGATTCTTTGTCCACGGAGCTCTTTCGTGTTGCTACAGTGACCTCAGGATCCCTCTAGCCTTGAAACAGTGTTCTTGGGGTTGCTCTGGAGTGCCATCAAGGAAATCAAGGCTCCTTTCATGTGTGATGTGCAACACGGAATTGCTTGCACGCAGTGTTGGGGAATCGGGCCTCAACTCGGGGCGAGGGGGAAGTCTCATGGTTTTTCTCGAGTTGCGGCGGGAACCTGGGCTATACTCTCGAGTTAAGACGGGGATGGCCCTTCCACACACGTGTGTGTTTAGCCACGTCAGGACTCCTGCCTAGTTGCGAGGGACAACTTGGGATTCTTCTCGAGGCTTGTCAGGGCAATTGGGACGCCTCTCCAGCTGAGGCGGGAGACCAAGGGTCCCTTTCCACGTGCCACAGGAATCCTGGGACTCCTATCAAGTTTGACGAGGAGTCAGGCATTGGCTCCTTTGGAGGCACTGATTTCCGAGTACCTCTGGAGTTTTCAAAGGATGTGAGGCCTCCGGTCGTGATGAGGTGGGGAACTAGGTCTTTCTCTGTGGTCTCCACAGGGGATTCAGACATCCTTTCGTCTTGGGAGATGCAAGACGAGCCTGCATTCAAGTCACTGCAGGGATATCCGGCCTTATTTTGAGTCCGGGCATCGTGGTGTCTATTCGACTGGAGGCTGCAAACTCAGGGTCCCTCTCACATACCTAGAGCTGAGAGAAGCCTCCTCTTGAGGTGCTTGTGGTAAGGTGGTATTCCTCTGGAGTCGAAGCCAGGGACTAACCTCTCATCTCGAATTGATTTTTGTTCCACGGAGCTCTTTCGTGTTGCTACAGTGACCTCAGGATCCCTCTAGCCTTGAAACAGTGTTCTTGGGGTTTCTCTGGAGTGCCATCAAGGTAATCAAAGCTCCTTTCATGTGTGATGTGCAACACGGAATTGCTCTGCAGGCAGTGCAGGGGAATCGGGCCTCATTTCGCAGCGAGGGGGAAGTCTCATGGTTTTTCTCGAGTTGCGGCGGGAACCTGGGGTATATTCTCGAGTTACAACGGGGATGGCCCTTCCACCCACGTGTTTGTTCAGCCACGTCAGGACTCCTGCCTAGTTGCGAGGGACAACTCGGGATTCTCCTCGAGGCTTGTCAGGGCAATTGGGACGCCTCTCCATCTGTGGCGGTAGACCAAGGGTCCCTTTCCAAGTGCCACAGGAATCCTCGGACTCCTATCAAGTTTCACGAGGAGTCAGGCATAGTCTCCTTTGGAGGCACTGATCTCCGCGTACCTCTGGAGTTTTCAAAGGATGTGAGGCGTCCCGTCGCGATGAGGTGGGGAAATAGGTCTTTCTCTGTGGTCTCCACAGGGGATTCAGACATCCTTTCATCTTGGGAGATGCAAGACGAGCCTGCATTCAAGTCACTGCAGGGATATCCGACCTTATTTCGAGTCAGGGCATCGCGGTGTCCATTCCACTTGAGGCCGCAAACTCAGGGTCCCTCTCACATACCTAGAGCTGAGAGAAGCCTCCTCTTGAGGTGCTTGTGGTAAGGTGGTATTCCTCTGGAGTCGAAGCCAGGGACTACCCTCTCATCTCGAGTTGATTCTTGGTCCACGGAGCTCTTTCGTGTTGCTACAGTGACCTCAGGATCCCTCTAGCCTTGAAACAGTGTTCTTGGGGTTTCTCTGGAGTGCCATCAAGGAAATCAAGGCTCCTTTCATGTGTGAAGTGCAACACGGAATTGCTCTGCACGCAGTGCAGGGGAATCGGGCCTCATCTCGGGGCGAGGGGGAAGTCTCATGCTTTTTCTCGAGTTGCGGCGGGAACCTGGGCTATATTCTCGAGTTACGACGGGGATGGCCCTTCCACACACGTGTGTGTTTAGCGACGTCAGGACTCCTGCCTAGTTGCGAGGGACAACTCGGGATTCTCCTCGAGGCTTGGCAGGGCAATTGGGACGCCTCTCCAGCTGAGGCGGGAGACCAAGGTTCCCTTTCCACGTGCCACAGGAATCCTGGGACTCCTATCAAGTGTGACGAGGAGTCAGGCATTGGCTCCTTTGGAGGCACTGATCTCCGCGTACCTCTGGAGTTTTCAAAGGATGTGAGGCCTCCGGTCGTGATGATGTGGGGAACTAGGTCTTTCTCTGTGGTCTCCACAGGGGATTCAGACATCCTTTCGTCTTGGGAGATGCAAGACGAGCCTGCATTCAAGTCACTGCAGGGATATCCGGCCTTATTTCGAGTCAGGGCATCGTGGTGTCTATTCGACTGGAGGCTGCAAACTCAGGGTCCCTCTCACATACCTACAGCTGAGAGAAGCCTCCTCTTGAGGTGCTTGTGGTAAGGTGGTATTCCTCTGGAGTCGAAGCCAGGGACTAACCCCTCATCTCGAGTTGATTTTTGTTCCACGGAGCTCTTTCGTGTTGCTACAGTGACCTCAGGATCCCTCTAGCCTTGAAACAGTGTTCTTGGGGTTTCTCTGGAGTGCCATCAAGGTAATCAAAGCTCCTTTCATGTGTGATGTGCAACACGGAATTTCTCTGCACGCAGTGCAGGGGAATCGGGCCTCATTTCGCAGCGAGGGGGAAGTCTCATGGTTTTTCTCGAGTTGAGGCGGGAACCTGGGGTATATTCTCGAGTTACAATGGGGATGGCCCTTCCACCCACGTGTTTGTTCAGCCTCGTCAGGACTCCTGCCAAGTTGCGAGGGACAACTCGGGATTCTCCTCGAGGCTTGGCAGGGCAATTGGGACGCCTCTCCATCTGTGGCGGTAGACCAAGGCTCCCTTTCCACGTGCCACAGGAATGCTGGGACTCCTATCAAGTTTCACGAGGAGTCAGGCATCGTCTCCTTTGGAGGCAGTGATCTCCGCGTACCTCTGGAGTTTTCAAAGGATGTGAGGCCTCCCGTCGCAATGAGGTGGGGAAAAAGGTCTTTCTCTGTGGTCTCCACAGGGGATTCAGACATCCTTTCATGTTGGGAGATGCAAGACGAGCCTGCATTCAAGTCACTGCAGGGATATCCAGCCTTATTTCGAGCCAGGGCATTGCGGTGTCCATTCCACTTGAGGCGGCAAACTCAGGGTCCATCTCACATACCTAGAGTTGAGAGAAGCCTCCTCTTGAGGTGCTTGTGGTAAGGTGGTATTCCTCTGGAGTCGAAGCCAGGGACTACCCTCTCATCTCGAGTTGATTTTTGGTCCACGGAGCTCTTTCGTGTTGCTACAGTGACCTCAGGATCCCTCTAGCCTTGAAACAGTGTTCTTGGGGTTTCTCTGGAGTGCCATCAAGAAAATCAAGGCTCTTTTCATGTGTGATGTGCAACACGGTATTGCTCTGCATGCAGTGCAGGAGACTCGAGCCTCATCTCGGGGCGAGGGGGAAGTCTCATGGTTTTTCTCGAGTTGCGGCGGGAACCTGGGGTATATTCTCGAGTTACGACGGGGATGGCCCTTCCACCCACGTGTTTGTTCAGCCACGTCAGGACTCCTGCCTAGTTGCAAGGGAAAACTCGGGATTCTCCTCGAGGCTTGGCAGGGCAATTGGGACGCCTCTCCATCTGAGGTGGGAGACCAAGGGTTCCTTTCCACGTGCCACAGGAATCCTGGGACTCGTATCAAGTTTCACGAGGAGTCAGGCATCGTCTCCTTTGGAGGCACTGATCTCAGTGTACCTCTGGAGTTTTCAAAGGATGTGAGGCCTCCGGTCGCGATGATGTGGGGAACTAGGTCTTTCTCTGTGGTCTCCACAGGGGATTCAGACATCCTTTCGTCTTTGGAGATGCAAGACGAGCCTGTATTCAAGTCACTGCTGGGATATCCGGCGTTACTTCGCGTCAGGGCATCACAGTGTCCATTCCACTTGTGGCCGCAAACTCAGGGTCCCTCTCACATACCTAGAGCTGAGAGAAGCCTCCTCTTGAGGTGCTTGTGGTAAGGTGGTATTCCTCTGGAGTCGAAGCCAGGGACTAACCTCTCATCTCGAGTTGATTTTTGGTCCACGGAGCTCTTTCGTGTTGCTACAGTGACCTCAGGATCCCTCTAGCCTTGAAAAAGTGTTCTTGGGGTTGCTCTGGAGTGCCATCAAGGAAATCAAGGCTCCTTTCATGTGTGATGTGCAACACGGAATTGCTCTGCACGCAGTGCAGGGGAATCGGGCCTCATCTCGCGGCGAGGGGGAAGTCTCATGGTTTTTCTCGAGTTGCGGCGGGAACCTGGGGTATATTCTCGAGTTACGACGGGGATGGACATTCCATCCACGTGTTTGTTCAGCGACGTCAGGACTCTAGCCTAGTTGCGAGGGACAACTCGGGATTCTCCTCGAGGCTTGGCAGGGCAATTGGGACGCCTCTCCAGCTGAGGCGGGAGACCAAGGGTCCCTTTCCACGTGCCACAGGAATCCTGGGACTCCTATCAAGTTTCACGAGGAGGCAGGCATCGTCTCCTTTGGAGGCACTGATTTCTGCGTACCTCTGGAGTTTTCAAAGGATGTGAGGCCTCCGGTCGGGATGAGGTGGGGAACTAGGTCTTTCTCTGTGGCCTCAACAGGGGATTCAGACATCCTTTCGTCTTGGGAGATGCAAGACGAGCCTGCATTCAAGTCACTGTAGGGATATCCGGCCTTATTTCGAGTCCGGGCATCGCGGTGTCCATTCCACTTGAGGCCGCAAACTCAGGGTACCTCTCACATACCTAGAGCTGAGAGAAGCCTCCTCTTGAGGTGCTTGTGGTAAGGTGGTATTCCTCTGGAGTCGAAGCCAGGGACTAACCTCTCATCTCGAGTTGATTTTTGGTCCACGGAGCTCTTTCGTGTTGCTACAGTGACCTCAGGATCCCTCTAGCCTTGAAACAGTGTTCTTGGGGTTTCTCTGGAGTGCCATCAAGGAAATCAAGGCTCCTTTCATGTGTGATGTGCAACACGGAATTGCTCTGCACGCAGTGCAGGGGAATCGGGCCTCATCTCGGGGCGAGGGGGAAGTCTCATGGTTTTTCTCGAGTTGCGGCGGGAACCTGGGCTATATTCTCGAGTGACGACGGGGATGGCCCTTCCACCCACGTGTTTGTTCAGCGACGTCAGGACTCCTGCCTAGTTGCGAGGGACAACTCGGGATTCTCCTCGAGGCTTGGCAGGGCAATTGGGACGCCTCTTCAGCTGAGGCGGGAGACCAAGGGTCCCTTTCCACGTGCCACAGGAATCCTGGGACTCCTATCAAGTTTGACGAGGAGTCAGGCATCGTCTCCTTTGGAGGCACTGATCTCCGCCTTCCTCTGGAGTTTTCAAAGGATGTGAGGCCTCCGGTCGCGATGAGGTGGGGAACTAGGTCTTTCTCTGTTGTCTCCACAGAGGATTCAGACATCCTTTCGTCTTGGGAGATGCAAGACGAGCGTGCATCTATGTCAATGCAGGGATATTCGGCCTTATTTCGAGTCAGGGCATCACAGTGTCCATTCCACTTGAGGCCGCAAACTCAGGGTCCCTCTCACATACCTAGAGCTGAGAGAAGCCTCCTCTTCAGGTGCTTGTGGTAAGGTGGTATTCCTCTGGAGTCGAAGCCAGGGACTAACCTCTCATCTTGAGTTGATTGTTGGTCCACGGAGCTCTTTCATGTTGCTACAGTGACCTCAGGATCCCTCTAGCCTTGAAACAGTGTTCTTGGGGTTTCTCTGGAGTGCCATCAAGGAAATCAAGGCTCCTTTCATGTGTGATGTGCAACACGGAATTTCTCTGCACGCAGTGCAGGGGAATCGGGCGTTATCTCGCGGCGAGGGGGAAGTCTCATGGTTTTTCTCGAGTTGCGGCGGGTACCTGGTGTATATTCTCGAGTTACGACTGGGATGGCCCTTCCACACACGTGTTTGTTCAGCGACGTCAGGACTCCTGCCTAGTTGCGAGGGACAGCTCGGGATTCTCCTCCAGGCTTGGCAGGGAAATTGGGACGCCTCTCCAGCTCAGGTGGGAGACCAAGTGTCCCTTTCCATGTGCCACAGGAATCCTGGGACTCCTATCAAGTTTCATGAGGAGTCAGGCATCGTTTCCGTTGGAGGCACTGATCTCCGCGTACCTCTGGAGTTTTCAAAGGATGTGAGGCCTCCGGTCGCGATGAGGTGGGGAACTAGGTCTTTCTCTGTGGTCTCCACAGAGGATTCAGACATCCTTTCGTCTTGGGAGATGCAAGACGAGCCTGCATTCAAGTCACTGCAGGGATATCCGGCATTATTTCCCATCAGGGCATCGCAGTGTCCATTCCACTAGAGGCCGCAAACTCAGGGTTCCTCTTACATAGCTAGAGCTGAGAGAAGGCTCCTCTTGAGGTGCTTGTGGTAAGGTGGTATTCCTCTGGAGTCGAAGCCAGGGACTAACCTCTAATCTCGAGTTGATTTTTGGTCCACGGAGCTCTTTCGTGTTGCTACAGTGACCTCAGGATCCCTCTAGCCTAGAAAGAGTGTTCTTGGGGTTTCTCTGGAGTGCCATCAAGGAAATCAAGGCTCCTTTCATGTGTGATGTGCAAGACGGAATTGCTCTGCATGCACTGCAGGGGAATCGGGCCTCATCTAGCCGCGAGAGGGAAGTCTCATGGTTTTTCTCGAGTTGCGGTGGGAACCTGGGGTATATTCTCGAGTTACGACGGGGATGGCCCTTCCACCCACGAGTTTGTTCAGCGACGTCAGGACTCCTGCCTAGTTGCGAGGGACAACTCGGGATTCTCCTTGAGGCTTGGCAGGGCAATTGGGACACCTCTCCAGCTGAGGCGGGAGACCAAGGGTCCCTTTCCATGTGCCACAGGAATCCTGGAACTCCTATCAAGTTTCACGAGGAGTCAGGCATCGTCTCCTTTGGAGGCACTGATCTCCGCGTACCTCTGGAATTTTCAAAGGATGTGAGGCCTCCGGTCGCGATGAGGTGGGGAACTAGGTCTTTCTCTGTGGTCTCCACAGGGGATTCAGACATCCTTTCATCTTGGGAGATGCAAGACGAGCATGCATTCCAGTCACTGCAGAGATATCCGGCGTTATTTCGCGTCAGGGCATCGCAGTGTCCATTCCACTTGAGGCCGCAAAATCAGGGTCCCTCTCACATACATAGAGCTGAGAGAAGCCTCCTCTTGAGGTGCTTGTGGTAAGGTGGTATTCCTCTGGAGTCGAAGCCAGGGACTAACCTCTCATCTCGAGTTGATTTTTGGTCCACGGAGCTCTTTCGTCTTGCTACAGTGACCTCAGGATCCCTCTAGCCTTGAAACAGTGTTCTTCGGGTTTCTCTGGAGTGCCATCAAGGAAATCAAGGCTCCTTTCATGTGTGATGTGCAACACGGAATTGCTGTGCACGCAGTGCAGGGGAATCGGGCCTCATTTTGCGGCGAGGGGGAAGTCTCATGGTTTTCCTCGAGTTGCGGCGGGAACGGGGGGTATATTCTCGAGTTACGACGGGGATGGACCTTCCACCCACGTGTTTGTTCAGCGACGTCAGGACTCCTGCCTAGTTGGGAGGGACAACTCGGGCATCTCCTCGAGGCTTGGCAGGGCAATTGGGACGCCTCTCCAGCTGAGGCGGGAGACGAAGGGTCCCTTTCCACGTGCCACAGGAATCCTGGGACTCCTATCAAGTTTCACGAGGAGTCAGGCATCGTCTCCTTTGGAGGCACTGATCTCAGTGTACCTCTGGAGTTTTCAAAGGATGTGAGGCCTCCGGTCGCGATGAGGTGGGGAACTAGGTCTTTCTCTGTGGTCTCCACAGGGGATTCAGACATCCTTTCGTCTTGGGAGATGCAAGACGAGCCTGCATTCAAGTCACTGCAGGGATATCCGGCCTTATTTCTAGTCAGGGCATCGCAGTGTCCATTCCACTTGAGGCCGCAAACTCAGGGTCCCTCTCACATACCTACAGCTGAGAGAAGCCTCCTCTTGAGGTGCTTGTGGTAAGGAGGTATTCCTCTGGAGAGAATCCAGGGAATACCCTCTCATCTCGAGTTGATTTTTGATCCACGGAACTCTCTCTTGTTGCTACAGTGACCTCAGGATCCCTCTAGCCTTGAAAGAGTGTTCTTGGGGTTTCTCTGGAGTGCCATCAAGGAAATCAAGGCTCCTTTCATGTGTGATGTGCAAGACGGAATTGCTCTGCATGCACTGCAGGGGAATCGGGCCTAATCTAGCGGCGAGGGGGAAGTCTCATGGTTTTTCTCGAGTTGCGGCGGGAACCTGGGGTATATTCTCGAGTTTCGACGGGGATGGCCCTTCCACCCACCTGTTTGTTCAGCGACGTCAGGACTCCTGCCTAGTTGCGAGGGACAACTCGGGATTCTCCTTGAGGCTTGGCAGGGCAATTGGGACGCCTCTCCAGCTGAGGCGGGAGACCAAGGGTCCCTTTCCATGTGCCACAGGAATCCTGGAACTCCTATCAAGTTTCACGAGGAGTCAGGCATCGTCTCCTTTGGAGGCACTGATCTCCGCGTACCTCTGGAGTTTTCAAAGGATGTGAGGCCTCCGGTCGCGATGAGGTTGGGAACTAGGTCTTTCTCTGTGGTCTCCACAGGGGATTCAGACATCCTTTCATCTTGGGAGATGCAAGACGAGCATGCATTCAAGTCACTGCAGGGATATCCGGCGTTATTTCGCGTCAGGGCATCGCAGTGTCCATTCCACTTGAGGCCGCAAAATCAGGGTCCCTCTCACATACATAGAGGTGAGAGAAGCCTCCTCTTGAGGTGCTTGTGGTAAGGTGGTATTCCTCTGGAGTCGAAGCCAGAGACTAACCTCTCATCTCGAGTTGATTTTTGGTCCACGGAGCTCTTTCGTGTTGCTACAGTGACCTCAGGATCCCTCTAGCCTTGAAACAGTGTTCTTCGGGTTTCTCTGGAGTGCCATCAAGGAAATCAAGGCTCCTTTCATGTGTGATGTGCAACACGGAATTGCTCTGCATGCAGTGCAGGGGAATCGGGCCTCATTTTGCGGCGAGGGGGAAGTCTCATGGTTTTCCTCGAGTTGCGGCGGGAACGGGGGGTATATTCTCGAGTTACGACGGGGATGGCCCTTCCACCCACGTGTTTGTTCAGTGATGTCAGGACTCCTGCCTAGTTACGAGGGACAACTCGGAATTCTCCTCGAGGCTTGGCAGGGCAATTGGGACGCCTTCCAGCTGAGGCGGGAGACGAAGGGTCCCTTTCCACGAGCCACAGGAATCCTGGGACTCCTATCAAGTTTCACGAGGAGTCAGGCATCGTCTCCTTTGGAGGCACTGATCTCAGTGTACCTCTGGAGTTTTCAAATTATGTGAGGCCTCCGGTCGCGATGAGGTGGGGAACTAGGTCTTTCTCTGTGGTCTCCACAGGGGATTCAGACATCCTTTCGTCTTGGGAGATGCAAGACGAGCCTGCATTCAAGTCACTGCAGGGATATCCGGCCTTATTTCGAGTCAGGGCATCGCGGTGTCCATTCCACTTGAGGCCGCAAACTCAGGGTCCCTCTCACATACCTAGAGCTGAGAGAAGCCTCCTCTTGAGGTGTTTGTGGTAAGGTGGTTTCCTCTGGAGTCGAAGCCAGGGACTAACCTCTCATCTCGAGTTGATTTTTGGTCCACGGAGCTCTTTCGTGTTGCTACAGTGACCTCAGGATCCCTCTAGCCTTGAAACAGTGTTCTTGGGGTTTCTCTGGAGTGCCATCAAGGAAATCAAGGCTCCTTTCATGTGTGATGTGCATCACGGAAATGCTCTGCATGCAGTGCAGGGGAATCGGGCCTCATCTCCCGGCGACGGGGAAGTCTCATGGTTTTTCTCGAGTTGCGGTGGGAACCTGGGGTATATTCTCGAGTTACTACGGGGATGGCCCTTCCACCCACGTGTTTGTTCAGCGACGTCAGGACTCCTGCCTAGTTGCGAGGGACAACCCGGGATTCTCCTCGAGGCTTGGCAGGGCAATTGGGACGCCTCTCCAGCTGAGGCGGGAGACCAAGGGTCCCTTTCCAAGTGCCACAGGAATCCTGGGACTCCTATCAAGTTTCAAGAGGAGTCAGGCATCATCTCCTTTGGAGGCACTGATCTCCGCGTACCTCTGGAGTTTTCAAAGGATGTGAGGCCTCCGGTCACGATGAGGTGGGGAACTAGGTCTTTCTCTGTGGTCTCCACAGGGGATTCAGACATCCTTTCGTCTTGGGAGATGCAAGACGAGCCTGCATTCAAGTCACTGCAGGGATATCTGGCCTTATTTCTAGTCAGGGCGTCGCGGTGTCCATTCCACTTGAGGCCACAAATTCAGGGTCCCTCTCACATAGCTAGAGCTGAGAGAAGCCTCCTCTTGAGGTGCTTGTGGTAAGGTGGTATTCCTCTGGAGTCGAAGCCAGGGACTAACCTCTCATCTCGAGTTGATTTTTGGTCCACGGAGCTCTTTCGTGTTGCTACAGCGACCTCAGGATCCCTCTAGCCTTGAAACAGTGTTCTTGGGGTTTCTCTGGAGTGCGATCACGGAAATCAAGGCTCCTTTCATGTGTGATGTGCAAAACGGAACTGCTCTGCACGCAGTGCAGGGGAATCGGGCCTCATCTCGCAGCGAGGGGGAAGTCTCATGGTTTTTCTCGAGTTGCGGCGGGAACATGGGGTATATTCTCGAGTTACGACGGGGATGGCCCTTCCACACACGTGTTTGTTCAGCGACGTCAGGACTCCTGCCTAGTTGCGAGGGACAACCCCGGATTCTCCTCGAGGCTTGGCAGGGCAATTGGGACGCCTCTCCAGCTGAGGCGGGAGACCAAGGGTCCCTTTCCACGTGCCACAGGAATCCTGGCACTCCTATCAAGTTTCACGAGGAGTCAGGCATCGTCTCCTTTTGAGGCACTGATCTCCGCGTACCTCTGGAGTTTTCAAAGAATGTGAGGCCTCCGGTCGCGATGAGGTGGGGAACTAGGTGTTTCTCTGTGGTCTCCACAGGGGATTCAGACATCCTTTCGTCTTGGGAGATGCAAGACGAGCCTGCATTCAAGTCACTGCAGGGATATCCGGCCTTATTTCTAGTCAGGGCATCGCAGTGTCCATTCCACTTGAGGCCGCAAACTCAGGGTCCCTCTCACATACCTACAGCTGAGAGAAGCCTCCTCTTGAGGTGCTTGTGGTAAGGAGGTATTCCTCTGGAGAGAATCCAGGGAATACCCTCTCATCTCGAGTTGATTTTTGATCCACGGAGCTCTCTCTTGTTGCTACAGTGACCTCAGGATCCCTCTAGCCTTGAAAGAGTGTTCTTGGGGTTTCTCTGGAGTGCCATCAAGGAAATCAAGGCTCCTTTCATGTGTGATGTGCAAGACGGAATTGCTCTGCATGCACTGCAGGGGAATCGGGCCTAATCTAGCGGCGAGGGGGAAGTCTCATGGTTTTTCTCGAGTTGCGGCGGGAACCTGGGGTATATTCTCGAGTTTCGACGGGGATGGCCCTTCCACCCACCTGTTTGTTCAGCGACGTCAGGACTCCTGCCTAGTTGCGAGGGACAACTCGGGATTCTCCTTGAGGCTTGGCAGGGCAATTGGGACGCCTCTCCAGCTGAGGCGGGAGACCAAGGGTCCCTTTCCATGTGCCACAGGAATCCTGGAACTCCTATCAAGTTTCACGAGGAGTCAGGCATCGTCTCCTTTGGAGGCACTGATCTCCGCGTACCTCTGGAGTTTTCAAAGGATGTGAGGCCTCCGGTCGCGATGAGGTTGGGAACTAGGTCTTTCTCTGTGGTCTCCACAGGGGATTCAGACATCCTTTCATCTTGGGAGATGCAAGACGAGCATGCATTCAAGTCACTGCAGGGATATCCGGCGTTATTTCGCGTCAGGGCATCGCAGTGTCCATTCCACTTGAGGCCGCAAAATCAGGGTCCCTCTCACATACATAGAGCTGAGAGAAGCCTCCTCTTGAGGTGCTTGTGGTAAGGTGGTATTCCTCTGGAGTCGAAGCCAGGGACTAACCTCTCATCTCGAGTTGATTTTTGGTCCACGGAGCTCTTTCGTGTTGCTACAGTGACCTCAGGATCCCTCTAGCCTTGAAACAGTGTTCTTCGGGTTTCTCTGGAGTGCCATCAAGGAAATCAAGGCTCCTTTCATGTGTGATGTGCAACACGGAATTGCTCTGCACGCAGTGCAGGGGAATCGGGCCTCATTTTGCGGCGAGGGGGAAGTCTCATGGTTTTCCTCGAGTTGCGGCGGGAACGGGGGGTATATTCTCGAGTTACGACGGGGATGGCCCTTCCACCCACGTGTTTGTTCAGTGATGTCAGGACTCCTGCCTAGTTACGAGGGACAACTCGGAATTCTCCTCGAGGCTTGGCAGGGCAATTGGGACGCCTTCCAGCTGAGGCGGGAGACGAAGGGTCCCTTTCCACGAGCCACAGGAATCCTGGGACTCCTATCAAGTTTCACGAGGAGTCAGGCATCGTCTCCTTTGGAGACACTGATCTCAGTGTACCTCTGGAGTTTTCAAATTATGTGAGGCCTCCGGTCGCGATGAGGTGGGGAACTAGGTCTTTCTCTGTGGTCTCCACAGGGGATTCAGACATCCTTTCGTCTTGGGAGATGCAAGACGAGCCTGCATTCAAGTCACTGCAGGGATATCCGGCCTTATTTCGAGTCAGGGCATCGCGGTGTCCATTCCACTTGAGGCCGCAAACTCAGGGTCCCTCTCACATACCTAGAGCTGAGAGAAGCCTCCTCTTGAGGTGTTTGTGGTAAGGTGGTTTCCTCTGGAGTCGAAGCCAGGGACTAACCTCTCATCTCGAGTTGATTTTTGGTCCACGGAGCTCTTTCATGTTGCTACAGTGACCTCAGGATCCCTCTAGCCTTGAAACAGTGTTCTTGGGGTTTCTCTGGAGTGCCATCAAAGAAATCAAGGCTCCATTCATGTTTGATGTGCAACACGGAATTGCTTTGAATGCAGTGCAGGGGAATCGGGCCTCATCTTGCGGCGAGGGGGAAGTCTCACGGTTTTTCTCGAGTTGCGGCGGGAACCTGGGGTATATTCTCGAGTTACGACGGGGATGGCCCTTCCACCCACGTGTTTGTTCAGCGACGTCAGGACTCCTGCCTAGTTGCGAGGGACAACTCGGGATTCTCCTCGAGGCTTGGCAGGGCAATTGGGACGCCTCTCCAGCTGAGGCGGGAGACCAAGGGTCCCTTTCCACGTGCCACAGGAATCCTGGGACTCCTATCAAGTTTCACGAGGAGTCAGGCATCGTCTCCTTTGGAGGCACTGATCTCCGCGTACCTCTGTAGTTTTCAAAGGATGTGAGGCCTCCGGTCGCTATGAGGTGGGGAACTAGGTTTTTCTCCATTGCCTCCACAGGGGATTCAGACATCCTTTCGTCTTGGGAGATGCAAGACGAGCCTGCATTCAAGTCACTGCAGGGATATCTGGCCTTATTTTGAGTCAGGGCGTCGCGGTGTCCATTCCACTTGAGGCCACAAATTCAGGGTCCCTCTCACATAGCTAGAGCTGAGAGAAGCCTCCTCTTGAGGTGCTTGTGGTAAGGTGGTATTCCTCTGGAGTCGAAGCCAGGGACTAACCTTTCATCTCGAGTTGATTTTTGCTCCACGGAGCTCTTTCGTGTTGCTACAGTGACCTCAGGATCCCTCTAGCCTTGAAACAGTGTTCTTGGGGTTTCTCTGGAGTGCCATCAAGGAAATCAAGGCTCCTTTCATGTGTGATGTGCATCACGGAAATGCTCTGCATGCAGTGCAGGGGAATCGGGCCTCATCTCCCGGCGACGGGGAAGTCTCATGGTTTTTCTCGAGTTGCGGTGGGAACCTGGGGTATATTCTCGAGTTACTACGGGGATGGCCCTTCCACCCACGTGTTTGTTCAGCGACGTCAGGACTCCTGCCTAGTTGCGAGGGACAACCCGGGATTTTCCTCGAGGCTTGGCAGGGCAATTGGGACGCCTCTCCAGCTGAGGCGGGAGACCAAGGGTCCCTTTCCAAGTGCCACAGGAATCCTGGGACTCCTATCAAGTTTCACGAGGAGTCAGGCATCATCTCCTTTGGAGGCACTGATCTCCGCGTACCTCTGGAGTTTTCAAAGGATGTGAGGCCTCCGGTCACGATGAGGTGGGGAACTAGGTCTTTCTCTGTGGTCTCCACAGGGGATTCAGACATCCTTTCGTCTTGGGAGATGCAAGACGAGCCTGCATTCAAGTCACTGCAGGGATATCTGGCCTTATTTCTAGTCAGGGCGTCGCGGTGTCCATTCCACTTGAGGCCACAAATTCAGGGTCCCTCTCACATAGCTAGAGCTGAGAGAAGCCTCCTCTTGAGGTGCTTGTGGTAAGGTGGTATTCCTCTGGAGTCGAAGCCAGGGACTAACCTCTCATCTCGAGTTGATTTTTGGTCCACGGAGCTCTTTCGTGTTGCTACAGCGACCTCAGGATCCCTCTAGCCTTGAAACAGTGTTCTTGGGGTTTCTCTGGAGTGCGATCACGGAAATCAAGGCTCCTTTCATGTGTGATGTGCAAAACGGAACTGCTCTGCACGCAGTGCAGGGGAATCGGGCCTCATCTCGCAGCGAGGGGGAAGTCTCATGGTTTTTCTCGAGTTGCGGCGGGAACATGGGGTATATTCTCGAGTTACGACGGGGATGGCCCTTCCACACACGTGTTTGTTCAGCGACGTCAGGACTCCTGCCTAGTTGCGAGGGACAACCCCGGATTCTCCTCGAGGCTTGACAGGGCAATTGGGACGCCTCTCCAGCTGAGGCGGGAGACCAAGGGTCCCTTTCCACGTGCCACAGGAATCCTGGCACTCCTATCAAGTTTCACGAGGAGTCAGGCATCGTCTCCTTTTGAGGCGCTGATCTCCGCGTACCTCTGGAGTTTTCAAAGAATGTGAGGCCTCCGGTCGCGATGAGGTGGGGAACTAGGTGTTTCTCTGTGGTCTCCACAGGGGATTCAGATATCCTTTCGTCTTGGGAGATGCAAGACGAGCCTGCATTCAAGTCACTGCAGGGATATCCGGCCTTATTTCTAGTCAGGGCATCGCAGTGTCCATTCCACTTGAGGCCGCAAACTCAGGGTCCCTCTCACATACCTAGAGCTGAGAGAAGCCTCCTCTTGAGGTGCTTGTGGTAAGGAGGTATTCCTCTGGAGAGAAGCCAGGGAATACCCTCTCATCTCGAGTTGATTTTTGATCCACGGAGCTCTCTCTTGTTGCTACAGTGACCTCAGGATCCCTCTAGCCTTGAAAGAGTGTTCTTGGGGTTTCTCTGGAGTGCCATCAAGGAAATCAAGGCTCCTTTCATGTGTGATGTGCAAGACGGAATTGCTCTGCATGCACTGCAGGGGAATCGGGCCTCATCTAGCGGCGAGGGGGAAGTCTCATGGTTTTTCTCGAGTTGCGGCGGGAACCTGGGGTATATTCTCGAGTTTCGACGGGGATGGCCCTTCCACCCACCTGTTTGTTCAGCGACGTCAGGACTCCTGCCTAGTTGCGAGGGACAACTCGGGATTCTCCTTGAGGCTTGGCAGGGCAATTGGGACGCCTCTCCAGCTGAGGCGGGAGACCAAGGGTCCCTTTCCATGTGCCACAGGAATCCTGGAACTCCTATCAAGTTTCACGAGGAGTCAGGCATCGTCTCCTTTGGAGGCACTGATCTCCGCGTACCTCTGGAGTTTTCAAAGGATGTGAGGCCTCCGGTCGCGATGAGGTTGGGAACTAGGTCTTTCTCTGTGGTCTCCACAGGGGATTCAGACATCCTTTCATCTTGGGAGATGCAAGACGAGCATGCATTCAAGTCACTGCAGGGATATCCGGCGTTATTTCGCGTCAGGGCATCACAGTGTCCATTCCACTTGAGGCCGCAAAATCAGGGTCCCTCTCACATACATAGAGCTGAGAGAAGCCTCCTCTTGAGGTGCTTGTGGTAAGGTGGTATTCCTCTGGAGTCGAAGCCAGGGACTAACCTCTCATCTCGAGTTGATTTTTGGTCCACGGAGCTCTTTCGTGTTGCTACAGTGACCTCAGGATCCCTCTAGCCTTGAAACAGTGTTCTTCGGGTTTCTCTGGAGTGCCATCAAGGAAATCAAGGCTCCTTTCATGTGTGATGTGCAACACGGAATTGCTCTGCACGCAGTGCAGGGGAATCGGGCCTCATTTTGCGGCGAGGGGGAAGTCTCATGGTTTTCCTCGAGTTGCGGCGGGAACGGGGGGTATATTCTCGAGTTACGACGGGGATGGCCCTTCCACCCACGTGTTTGTTCAGTGATGTCAGGACTCCTGCCTAGTTACGAGGGACAACTCGGAATTCTCCTCGAGGCTTGGCAGGGCAATTGGGACGCCTTCCAGCTGAGGCGGGAGACGAAGGGTCCCTTTCCACGAGCCACAGGAATCCTGGGACTCCTATCAAGTTTCACGAGGAGTCAGGCATCGTCTCCTTTGGAGACACTGATCTCAGTGTACCTCTGGAGTTTTCAAATTATGTGAGGCCTCCGGTCGCGATGAGGTGGGGAACTAGGTCTTTCTCTGTGGTCTCCACAGGGGATTCAGACATCCTTTCGTCTTGGGAGATGCAAGACGAGCCTGCATTCAAGTCACTGCAGGGATATCCGGCCTTATTTCGAGTCAGGGCATCGCGGTGTCCATTCCACTTGAGGCCGCAAACTCAGGGTCCCTCTCACATACCTAGAGCTGAGAGAAGCCTCCTCTTGAGGTGTTTGTGGTAAGGTGGTTTCCTCTGGAGTCGAAGCCAGGGACTAACCTCTCATCTCGAGTTGATTTTTGGTCCACGGAGCTCTTTCATGTTGCTACAGTGACCTCAGGATCCCTCTAGCCTTGAAACAGTGTTCTTGGGGTTTCTCTGGAGTGCCATCAAAGAAATCAAGGCTCCATTCATGTTTGATGTGCAACACGGAATTGCTTTGAATGCAGTGCAGGGGAATCGGGCCTCATCTTGCGGCGAGGGGGAAGTCTCACGGTTTTTCTCGAGTTGCGGCGGGAACCTGGGGTATATTCTCGAGTTACGACGGGGATGGCCCTTCCACCCACGTGTTTGTTCAGCGACGTCAGGACTCCTGCCTAGTTGCGAGGGACAACTCGGGATTCTCCTCGAGGCTTGGCAGGGCAATTGGGACGCCTCTCCAGCTGAGGCGGGAGACCAAGGGTCCCTTTCCACGTGCCACAGGAATCCTGGGACTCCTATCAAGTTTCACGAGGAGTCAGGCATCGTCTCCTTTGGAGGCACTGATCTCCGCGTACCTCTGTAGTTTTCAAAGGATGTGAGGCCTCCGGTCGCTATGAGGTGGGGAACTAGGTTTTTCTCCATTGCCTCCACAGGGGATTCAGACATCCTTTCGTCTTGGGAGATGCAAGACGAGCCTGCATTCAAGTCACTGCAGGGATATCTGGCCTTATTTTGAGTCAGGGCGTCGCGGTGTCCATTCCACTTGAGGCCACAAATTCAGGGTCCCTCTCACATAGCTAGAGCTGAGAGAAGCCTCCTCTTGAGGTGCTTGTGGTAAGGTGGTATTCCTCTGGAGTCGAAGCCAGGGACTAACCTTTCATCTCGAGTTGATTTTTGCTCCACGGAGCTCTTTCGTGTTGCTACAGTGACCTCAGGATCCCTCTAGCCTTGAAACAGTGTTCTTGGGGTTTCTCTGGAGTGCCATCAAGGAAATCAAGGCTCCTTTCATGTGTGATGTGCATCACGGAAATGCTCTGCATGCAGTGCAGGGGAATCGGGCCTCATCTCCCGGCGACGGGGAAGTCTCATGGTTTTTCTCGAGTTGCGGTGGGAACCTGGGGTATATTCTCGAGTTACTACGGGGATGGCCCTTCCACCCACGTGTTTGTTCAGCGACGTCAGGACTCCTGCCTAGTTGCGAGGGACAACCCGGGATTTTCCTCGAGGCTTGGCAGGGCAATTGGGACGCCTCTCCAGCTGAGGCGGGAGACCAAGGGTCCCTTTCCAAGTGCCACAGGAATCCTGGGACTCCTATCAAGTTTCACGAGGAGTCAGGCATCATCTCCTTTGGAGGCACTGATCTCCGCGTACCTCTGGAGTTTTCAAAGGATGTGAGGCCTCCGGTCACGATGAGGTGGGGAACTAGGTCTTTCTCTGTGGTCTCCACAGGGGATTCAGACATCCTTTCGTCTTGGGAGATGCAAGACGAGCCTGCATTCAAGTCACTGCAGGGATATCTGGCCTTATTTCTAGTCAGGGCGTCGCGGTGTCCATTCCACTTGAGGCCACAAATTCAGGGTCCCTCTCACATAGCTAGAGCTGAGAGAAGCCTCCTCTTGAGGTGCTTGTGGTAAGGTGGTATTCCTCTGGAGTCGAAGCCAGGGACTAACCTCTCATCTCGAGTTGATTTTTGGTCCACGGAGCTCTTTCGTGTTGCTACAGCGACCTCAGGATCCCTCTAGCCTTGAAACAGTGTTCTTGGGGTTTCTCTGGAGTGCGATCACGGAAATCAAGGCTCCTTTCATGTGTGATGTGCAAAACGGAACTGCTCTGCACGCAGTGCAGGGGAATCGGGCCTCATCTCGCAGCGAGGGGGAAGTCTCATGGTTTTTCTCGAGTTGCGGCGGGAACATGGGGTATATTCTCGAGTTACGACGGGGATGGCCCTTCCACACACGTGTTTGTTCAGCGACGTCAGGACTCCTGCCTAGTTGCGAGGGACAACCCCGGATTCTCCTCGAGGCTTGACAGGGCAATTGGGACGCCTCTCCAGCTGAGGCGGGAGACCAAGGGTCCCTTTCCACGTGCCACAGGAATCCTGGCACTCCTATCAAGTTTCACGAGGAGTCAGGCATCGTCTCCTTTTGAGGCGCTGATCTCCGCGTACCTCTGGAGTTTTCAAAGAATGTGAGGCCTCCGGTCGCGATGAGGTGGGGAACTAGGTGTTTCTCTGTGGTCTCCACAGGGGATTCAGATATCCTTTCGTCTTGGGAGATGCAAGACGAGCCTGCATTCAAGTCACTGCAGGGATATCCGGCCTTATTTCTAGTCAGGGCATCGCAGTGTCCATTCCACTTGAGGCCGCAAACTCAGGGTCCCTCTCACATACCTAGAGCTGAGAGAAGCCTCCTCTTGAGGTGCTTGTGGTAAGGAGGTATTCCTCTGGAGAGAAGCCAGGGAATACCCTCTCATCTCGAGTTGATTTTTGATCCACGGAGCTCTCTCTTGTTGCTACAGTGACCTCAGGATCCCTCTAGCCTTGAAAGAGTGTTCTTGGGGTTTCTCTGGAGTGCCATCAAGGAAATCAAGGCTCCTTTCATGTGTGATGTGCAAGACGGAATTGCTCTGCATGCACTGCAGGGGAATCGGGCCTCATCTAGCGGCGAGGGGGAAGTCTCATGGTTTTTCTCGAGTTGCGGCGGGAACCTGGGGTATATTCTCGAGTTTCGACGGGGATGGCCCTTCCACCCACCTGTTTGTTCAGCGACGTCAGGACTCCTGCCTAGTTGCGAGGGACAACTCGGGATTCTCCTTGAGGCTTGGCAGGGCAATTGGGACGCCTCTCCAGCTGAGGCGGGAGACCAAGGGTCCCTTTCCATGTGCCACAGGAATCCTGGAACTCCTATCAAGTTTCACGAGGAGTCAGGCATCGTCTCCTTTGGAGGCACTGATCTCCGCGTACCTCTGGAGTTTTCAAAGGATGTGAGGCCTCCGGTCGCGATGAGGTTGGGAACTAGGTCTTTCTCTGTGGTCTCCACAGGGGATTCAGACATCCTTTCATCTTGGGAGATGCAAGACGAGCATGCATTCAAGTCACTGCAGGGATATCCGGCGTTATTTCGCGTCAGGGCATCGCAGTGTCCATTCCACTTGAGGCCGCAAAATCAGGGTCCCTCTCACATAGCTAGAGCTGAGAGAAGCCTCCTCTTGAGGTGCTTGTGGTAAGGTGGTATTCCTCTGGAGTCGAAGCCAGAGACTAACCTCTCATCTCGAGTTGATTTTTGGTCCACGGAGCTCTTTCGTGTTGCTACAGTGACCTCAGGATCCCTCCAGCCTTGAAACAGTGTTCTTCGGGTTTCTCTGGAGTGCCATCAAGGAAATCAAGGCTCCTTTCATGTGTGATGTGCAACACGGAATTGCTCTGCACGCAGTGCAGGGGAATCGGGCCTCATTTTGCGGCGAGGGGGAAGTCTCATGGTTTTCCTCGAGTTGCGGCGGGAACGGGGGGTATATTCTCGAGTTACGACGGGGATGGCCCTTCCACCCACGTGTTTGTTCAGTGACGTCAGGACTCCTGCCTAGTTGCGAGGGACAACTCGGAATTCTCCTCGAGGCTTGGCAGGGCAATTGGGACGCCTCTCCAGCTGTGGCGGGAGACGAAGGGTCCCTTTCCACGAGCCACAGGAATCCTGGGACTCCTATCAAGTTTCACGAGGAGTCAGGCATCGTCTCCTTTGGAGGCACTGATCTCCGCGTACCTCTGGAGTTTTCAAAGTATGTGAGGCCTCCGGTCGCGATGAGGTGGGGAACTAGGTCTTTCTCTGTGGTCTCCACAGGGGATTCAGACATCCTTTCGTCTTGGGAGATGCAAGACGAGCCTGCATTCAAGTCACTGCAGGAATATCCGGCCTTATTTCGAGTCAGGGCATCGCGGTGTCCATTCCACTTGAGGCCGCATACTCAGGGTCCCTCTCACATACCTAGAGCTGAGAGAAGCCTCCTCTTGAGGTGTTTGTGGTAAGGTGGTTTCCTCTGGAGTCGAAGCCAGGGACTAACCTCTCATCTCGAGTTGATTTTTGGTCCACGGAGCTCTTTCGTGTTGCTACAGTGACCTCAGGATCCCTCTAGCCTTGAAACAGTGTTCTTGGGGTTTCTCTGGAGTGCCATCAAAGAAATCAAGGCTCCATTCATGTTTGATGTGCAACACGGAATTGCTTTGAATGCAGTGCAGGGGAATCGGGCCTCATCTTGCGGCGAGGGGGAAGTCTCACGGTTTTTCTCGAGTTGCGGCGGGAACCTGGGGTATATTCTCGAGTTACGACGGGGATGGCCCTTCCACCCACGTGTTTGTTCAGCGACGTCAGGACTCCTGCCTAGTTGCGAGGGACAACTCGGGATTCTCCTCGAGGCTTGGCAGGGCAATTGGGACGCCTCTCCAGCTGAGGCGGGAGACCAAGGGTCCCTTTCCACGTGCCACAGGAATCCTGGGACTCCTATCAAGTTTCACGAGGAGTCAGGCATCGTCTCCTTTGGAGGCACTGATCTCCGCGTACCTCTGGAGTTTTCAAAGGATGTGAGGCCTCCGGTCGCGATGAGGTTGGGAACTAGGTCTTTCTCTGTGGTCTCCACAGGGGATTCAGACATCCTTTCATCTTGGGAGATGCAAGACGAGCATGCATTCAAGTGACTGCAGGGATATCCGGCGTTATTTCGCGTCAGGGCATCGCAGTGTCCATTCCACTTGAGGCCGCAAAATCAGGGTCCCTCTCACATACATAGAGCTGAGAGAAGCCTCCTCTTGAGGTGCTTGTGGTAAGGTGGTATTCCTCTGGAGTCGAAGCCAGGGACTAACCTCTCATCTCGAGTTGATTTTTGGTCCACGGAGCTCTTTCGTGTTGCTACAGTGACCTCAGGATCCCTCTAGCCTTGAAACAGTGTTCTTCGGGTTTCTCTGGAGTGCCATCAAGGAAATCAAGGCTCCTTTCATGTGTGATGTGCAACACGGAATTGCTCTGCACGCAGTGCAGGGGAATCGGGCCTCATTTTGCGGCGAGGGGGAAGTCTCATGGTTTTCCACGAGTTGCGGCGGGAACGGGGGGTATATTCTCGAGTTACGACGGGGATGGCCCTTCCACCCACGTGTTTGTTCAGTGATGTCAGGACTCCTGCCTAGTTACGAGGGACAACTCGGAATTCTCCTCGAGGCTTGGCAGGGCAATTGGGACGCCTTCCAGCTGAGGCGGGAGACGAAGGGTCCCTTTCCACGAGCCACAGGAATCCTGGGACTCCTATCAAGTTTCACGAGGAGTCAGGCATCGTCTCCTTTGGAGGCACTGATCTCAGTGTACCTCTGGAGTTTTCAAATTATGTGAGGCCTCCGGTCGCGATGAGGTGGGGAACTAGGTCTTTCTCTGTGGTCTCCACAGGGGATTCAGACATCCTTTCGTCTTGGGAGATGCAAGACGAGCCTGCATTCAAGTCACTGCAGGGATATCCGGCCTTATTTCGAGTCAGGGCATCGCGGTGTCCATTCCACTTGAGGCCGCAAACTCAGGGTCCCTCTCACATACCTAGAGCTGAGAGAAGCCTCCTCTTGAGGTGTTTGTGGTAAGGTGGTTTCCTCTGGAGTCGAAGCCAGGGACTAACCTCTCATCTCGAGTTGATTTTTGGTCCACGGAGCTCTTTCATGTTGCTACAGTGACCTCAGGATCCCTCTAGCCTTGAAACAGTGTTCTTGGGGTTTCTCTGGAGTGCCATCAAAGAAATCAAGGCTCCATTCATGTTTGATGTGCAACACGGAATTGCTTTGAATGCAGTGCAGGGGAATCGGGCCTCATCTTGCGGCGAGGGGGAAGTCTCACGGTTTTTCTCGAGTTGCGGCGGGAACCTGGGGTATATTCTCGAGTTACGACGGGGATGGCCCTTCCACCCACGTGTTTGTTCAGCGACGTCAGGACTCCTGCCTAGTTGCGAGGGACAACTCGGGATTCTCCTCGAGGCTTGGCAGGGCAATTGGGACGCCTCTCCAGCTGAGGCGGGAGACCAAGGGTCCCTTTCCACGTGCCACAGGAATCCTGGGACTCCTATCAAGTTTCACGAGGAGTCAGGCATCGTCTCCTTTGGAGGCACTGATCTCCGCGTACCTCTGTAGTTTTCAAAGGATGTGAGGCCTCCGGTCGCTATGAGGTGGGGAACTAGGTTTTTCTCCATTGCCTCCACAGGGGATTCAGACATCCTTTCGTCTTGGGAGATGCAAGACGAGCCTGCATTCAAGTCACTGCAGGGATATCTGGCCTTATTTTGAGTCAGGGCGTCGCGGTGTCCATTCCACTTGAGGCCACAAATTCAGGGTCCCTCTCACATAGCTAGAGCTGAGAGAAGCCTCCTCTTGAGGTGCTTGTGGTAAGGTGGTATTCCTCTGGAGTCGAAGCCAGGGACTAACCTTTCATCTCGAGTTGATTTTTGCTCCACGGAGCTCTTTCGTGTTGCTACAGTGACCTCAGGATCCCTCTAGCCTTGAAACAGTGTTCTTGGGGTTTCTCTGGAGTGCCATCAAGGAAATCAAGGCTCCTTTCATGTGTGATGTGCATCACGGAAATGCTCTGCATGCAGTGCAGGGGAATCGGGCCTCATCTCCCGGCGACGGGGAAGTCTCATGGTTTTTCTCGAGTTGCGGTGGGAACCTGGGGTATATTCTCGAGTTACTACGGGGATGGCCCTTCCACCCACGTGTTTGTTCAGCGACGTCAGGACTCCTGCCTAGTTGCGAGGGACAACCCGGGATTTTCCTCGAGGCTTGGCAGGGCAATTGGGACGCCTCTCCAGCTGAGGCGGGAGACCAAGGGTCCCTTTCCAAGTGCCACAGGAATCCTGGGACTCCTATCAAGTTTCACGAGGAGTCAGGCATCATCTCCTTTGGAGGCACTGATCTCCGCGTACCTCTGGAGTTTTCAAAGGATGTGAGGCCTCCGCTCACGATGAGGTGGGGAACTAGGTCTTTCTCTGTGGTCTCCACAGGGGATTCAGACATCCTTTCGTCTTGGGAGATGCAAGACGAGCCTGCATTCAAGTCACTGCAGGGATATCTGGCCTTATTTCTAGTCAGGGCGTCGCGGTGTCCATTCCACTTGAGGCCACAAATTCAGGGTCCCTCTCACATAGCTAGAGCTGAGAGAAGCCTCCTCTTGAGGTGCTTGTGGTAAGGTGGTATTCCTCTGGAGTCGAAGCCAGGGACTAACCTCTCATCTCGAGTTGATTTTTGGTCCACGGAGCTCTTTCGTGTTGCTACAGCGACCTCAGGATCCCTCTAGCCTTGAAACAGTGTTCTTGGGGTTTCTCTGGAGTGCGATCACGGAAATCAAGGCTCCTTTCATGTGTGATGTGCAAAACGGAACTGCTCTGCACGCAGTGCAGGGGAATCGGGCCTCATCTCGCAGCGAGGGGGAAGTCTCATGGTTTTTCTCGAGTTGCGGCGGGAACATGGGGTATATTCTCGAGTTACGACGGGGATGGCCCTTCCACACACGTGTTTGTTCAGCGACGTCAGGACTCCTGCCTAGTTGCGAGGGACAACCCCGGATTCTCCTCGAGGCTTGACAGGGCAATTGGGACGCCTCTCCAGCTGAGGCGGGAGACCAAGGGTCCCTTTCCACGTGCCACAGGATTCCTGGCACTCCTATCAAGTTTCACGAGGAGTCAGGCATCGTCTCCTTTTGAGGCGCTGATCTCCGCGTACCTCTGGAGTTTTCAAAGAATGTGAGGCCTCCGGTCGCGATGAGGTGGGGAACTAGGTGTTTCTCTGTGGTCTCCACAGGGGATTCAGATATCCTTTCGTCTTGGGAGATGCAAGACGAGCCTGCATTCAAGTCACTGCAGGGATATCCGGCCTTATTTCTAGTCAGGGCATCGCAGTGTCCATTCCACTTGAGGCCGCAAACTCAGGGTCCCTCTCACATACCTAGAGCTGAGAGAAGCCTCCTCTTGAGGTGCTTGTGGTAAGGAGGTATTCCTCTGGAGAGAAGCCAGGGAATACCCTCTCATCTCGAGTTGATTTTTGATCCACGGAGCTCTCTCTTGTTGCTACAGTGACCTCAGGATCCCTCTAGCCTTGAAAGAGTGTTCTTGGGGTTTCTCTGGAGTGCCATCAAGGAAATCAAGGCTCCTTTCATGTGTGATGTGCAAGACGGAATTGCTCTGCATGCACTGCAGGGGAATCGGGCCTCATCTAGCGGCGAGGGGGAAGTCTCATGGTTTTTCTCGAGTTGCGGCGGGAACCTGGGGTATATTCTCGAGTTTCGACGGGGATGGCCCTTCCACCCACCTGTTTGTTCAGCGACGTCAGGACTCCTGCCTAGTTGCGAGGGACAACTCGGGATTCTCCTTGAGGCTTGGCAGGGCAATTGGGACGCCTCTCCAGCTGAGGCGGGAGACCAAGGGTCCCTTTCCATGTGCCACAGGAATCCTGGAACTCCTATCAAGTTTCACGAGGAGTCAGGCATCGTCTCCTTTGGAGGCACTGATCTCCGCGTACCTCTGGAGTTTTCAAAGGATGTGAGGCCTCCGGTCGCGATGAGGTTGGGAACTAGGTCTTTCTCTGTGGTCTCCACAGGGGATTCAGACATCCTTTCATCTTGGGAGATGCAAGACGAGCATGCATTCAAGTCACTGCAGGGATATCCGGCGTTATTTCGCGTCAGGGCATCGCAGTGTCCATTCCACTTGAGGCCGCAAAATCAGGGTCCCTCTCACATAGTTAGAGCTGAGAGAAGCCTCCTCTTGAGGTGCTTGTGGTAAGGTGGTATTCCTCTGGAGTCGAAGCCAGAGACTAACCTCTCATCTCGAGTTGATTTTTGGTCCACGGAGCTCTTTCGTGTTACTACAGTGACCTCAGGATCCCTCCAGCCTTGAAACAGTGTTCTTCGGGTTTCTCTGGAGTGCCATCAAGGAAATCAAGGCTCCTTTCATGTGTGATGTGCAACACGGAATTGCTCTGCACGCAGTGCAGGGGAATCGGGCCTCATTTTGCGGCGAGGGGGAAGTCTCATGGTTTTCCTCGAGTTGCGGCGGGAACGGGGGGTATATTCTCGAGTTACGACGGGGATGGCCCTTCCACCCACGTGTTTGTTCAGTGACGTCAGGACTCCTGCCTAGTTGCGAGGGACAACTCGGAATTCTCCTCGAGGCTTGGCAGGGCAATTGGGACGCCTCTCCAGCTGTGGCGGGAGACGAAGGGTCCCTTTCCACGAGCCACAGGAATCCTGGGACTCCTATCAAGTTTCACGAGGAGTCAGGCATCGTCTCCTTTGGAGGCACTTATCTCCGCGTACCTCTGGAGTTTTCAAAGTATGTGAGGCCTCCGGTCGCGATGAGGTGGGGAACTAGGTCTTTCTCTGTGGTCTCCACAGGGGATTCAGACATCCTTTCGTCTTGGGAGATGCAAGACGAGCCTGCATTCAAGTCACTGCAGGAATATCCGGCCTTATTTCGAGTCAGGGCATCGCGGTGTCCATTCCACTTGAGGCCGCATACTCAGGGTCCCTCTCACATACCTAGAGCTGAGAGAAGCCTCCTCTTGAGGTGTTTGTGGTAAGGTGGTTTCCTCTGGAGTCGAAGCCAGGGACTAACCTCTCATCTCGAGTTGATTTTTGGTCCACGGAGCTCTTTCGTGTTGCTACAGTGACCTCAGGATCCCTCTAGCCTTGAAACAGTGTTCTTGGGGTTTCTCTGGAGTGCCATCAAAGAAATCAAGGCTCCATTCATGTTTGATGTGCAACACGGAATTGCTTTGAATGCAGTGCAGGGGAATCGGGCCTCATCTTGCGGCGAGGGGGAAGTCTCACGGTTTTTCTCGAGTTGCGGCGGGAACCTGGGGTATATTCTCGAGTTACGACGGGGATGGCCCTTCCACCCACGTGTTTGTTCAGCGACGTCAGGACTCCTGCCTAGTTGCGAGGGACAACTCGGGATTCTCCTCGAGGCTTGGCAGGGCAATTGGGACGCCTCTCCAGCTGAGGCGGGAGACCAAGGGTCCCTTTCCACGTGCCACAGGAATCCTGGGACTCCTATCAAGTTTCACGAGGAGTCAGGCATCGTCTCCTTTGGAGGCACTGATCTCCGCGTACCTCTGTAGTTTTCAAAGGATGTGAGGCCTCCGGTCGCTATGAGGTGGGGAACTAGGTTTTTCTCCGTTGCCTCCACAGGGGATTCAGACATCCTTTCGTCTTGGGAGATGCAAGAGGAGCCTGCATTCAAGTCACTGCAGGGATATCTGGCCTTATTTTGAGTCAGGGCGTCGCGGTGTCCATTCCACTTGAGGCCACAAATTCAGGGTCCCTCTCACATAGCTAGAGCTGAGAGAAGCCTCCTCTTGAGGTGCTTGTGGTAAGGTGGTATTCCTCTGGAGTCGAAGCCAGGGACTAACCTCTCATCTCGAGTTGATTTTTGCTCCACGGAGCTCTTTCGTGTTGCTACAGTGACCTCAGGATCCCTCTAGCCTTGAAACAGTGTTCTTGGGGTTTCTCTGGAGTGCCATCAAGGAAATCAAGGCTCCTTTCATGTGTGATGTGCATCACGGAAATGCTCTGCATGCAGTGCAGGGGAATCGGGCCTCATCTCCCGGCGACGGGGAAGTCTCATGGTTTTTCTCGAGTTGCGGTGGGAACCTGGGGTATATTCTCGAGTTACTACGGGGATGGCCCTTCCACCCACGTGTTTGTTCAGCGACGTCAGGACTCCTGCCTAGTTGCGAGGGACAACCCGGGATTCTCCTCGAGGCTTGGCAGGGAAATTTGGACGCCTCTCCAGCTGAGGCGGGAGACCAAGGGTCCCTTTCCAAGTGCCACAGGAATCCTGGGACTCCTATCAAGTTTCACGAGGAGTCAGGAATCATCTCCTTTGGAGGCACTGATCTCCGCGTACCTCTGGAGTTTTCAAAGGATGTGAGGCCTCCGGTCACGATGAGGTGGGGAACTAGGTCTTTCTCTGTGGTCTCCACAGGGGATTCAGACATCCTTTCGTCTTGGGAGATGCAAGACGAGCCTGCATTCAAGTCACTGCAGGGATATCTGGCCTTATTTCTAGTCAGGGCGTCGCGGTGTCCATTCCACTTGAGGCCACAAATTCAGGGTCCCTCTCACATAGCTAGAGCTGAGAGAAGCCTCCTCTTGAGGTGCTTGTGGTAAGGTGGTATTCCTCTGGAGTCGAAGCCAGGGACTAACCTCTCATCTCGAGTTGATTTTTGGTCCACGGAGCTCTTTCGTGTTCCTACAGTGACCTCAGGATCCCTCTAGCCTTGAAAGAGTGTTCTTGGGGTTTCTCTGGAGTGCCATCAAGGAAATCAAGGCTCCTTTCATGTGTGATGTGCAACACAGAATTACTTTGAATGCAGTGCAGGGGAATCGGGCCTCATCTCGTGGCGAGGGGGAAGTCTCATGGTTTTTCTCGAGTTGCGGCGGGAACCTGGGGTATATTCTCGAGTTACGACGGGGATGGCCCTTCCACCCACGTGTTTGTTCAGCGACGTCAGGACTCCTGCCTAGTTGCGAGGGACAACTCGGGATTCTCCTTGAGGCTTGGCAGGGCAATTGGGACGCCTCTCCAGCTGAGGCAGGAGACCAAGGGTCCCTTTCCATGTGCCACAGGAATCCTGGAACTCCTATCAAGTTTCACGAGGAGTCAGGCATCGTCTCCTTTGGAGGCACTGATCTCCGCGTACCTCTGGAGTTTTCAAAGGATGTGAGGCCTCCGGTCGCGATGAGGTGGGGAACTAGGTCTTTCTCTGTGGTCTCCACAGGGGATTCAGACATCCTTTCATCTTGGGAGATGCAAGACGAGCATGCATTCAAGTCACTGCAGGGATATCCGGCGTTATTTCGCGTCAGGGCATCGCAGTGTCCATTCCACTTGAGGCCGCAAAATCAGGGTCCCTCTCACATACATAGAGCTGAGAGAAGCCTCCTCTTGAGGTGCTTGTGGTAAGGTGGTATTCCTCTGGAGTCGAAGCCAGGGACTAACCTCTCATCTCGAGTTGATTTTTGGTCCACGGAGCTCTTTCGTGTTGCTACAGTGACCTCAGGATCCCTCTAGCCTTGAAACAGTGTTCTTGGGGTTTCTCTTGAGTGCCATCAAGGAAATCAAGGCTCCTTTCATGTTTGATGTGCAACACGGAATTGCTTTGAATGCAGTGCAGGGGAATCGGGCCTCATTTTGCGGTGAGGGGGAAGTCTCATGGTTTTTCTCGAGTTGCGGCGGGAACGGGGTGTATATTCTCGAGTTACGACGGGGATGGCCCTTCCACCCACGTGTTTGTTCAGCGACGTCAGGACTCCTGCCTAGTTGTGAGGGACAACTCGGAATTCTCCTCGAGGCTTGGCAGGGCAATTGGGACGCCTCTCCAGCTGAGGCGGGAGACCAAGGGTCCCTTTCCACGTGCCACAGGAATCCTGGGACTCCTATCAAGTTTCACGAGGAGTCAGGCATCGTCTCCTTTGGAGGCACTGATCTCAGTGTACCTCTGGAGTTTTCAAAGTATGTGAGGCCTCCGGTCGCGATGAGGTGGGGAACTAGGTCTTTCTCTGTGGTCTCCACAGGGGATTCAGACATCCTTTCGTCTTGGGAGATGCAAGACGAGCCTGCATTCAAGTCACTGCAGGGATATCCGGCCTTATTTCGAGTCAGGGCATCGCGGTGTCCATTCCACTTGAGGCCGCAAACTCAGGGTCCCTCTCACATACCTAGAGCTGAGAGAAGCCTCCTCTTGAGGTGCTTGTGGTAAGGTGGTTTCCTCTGGAGTCGAAGCCAGGGACTAACCTCTCATCTCGAGTTGATTTTTGGTCCACGGAGCACTTTCGTGTTGCTACAGTGACCTCAGGATCCCTCTAGCCTTGAAACAGTGTTCTTGGGGTTTCTCTGGAGTGCCATCAAGGAAATCAAGGCTCCATTCAAGTTTGATGTGCAACACGGAATTGCTTTGAATGCAGTGCAGGGGAACCGGGCCTCATCTTGCGGCGAGGGGGAAGTCTCACGGTTTTTCTCGAGTTGCGGCGGGAACCTGGGGTATATTCTCGAGTTATGACGGGGATGGCCCTTCCACCCACGTGTTTGTTCAGCGACGTCAGGACTCCTGCCTAGTTGCGAGGGACAACTCGGGATTCTCCTCGAGGCTTGGCAGGGCAATTGGGACGCCTCTCCAGCTGAGGCGGGAGACGAAGGGTCCCTTTCCACGTGCCACAGGAATCCTGGGACTCCAATCAAGTTTCACGAGGAGTCAGGCATCGTCTCCTTTGGAGGCACTGATCTCAGTGTACCTCTGGAGTTTTCAAAGTATGTGAGGCCTCCGGTCGCGATGAGGTGGGGAACTAGGTCTTTCTCTGTGGTCTCCACAGGGGATTCAGACATCCTTTCGTCTTGGGAGATGCAAGACGAGCCTGCATTCAAGTCACTGCAGGGATATCCGGCCTTATTTCGAGTCAGGGCATCGCGGTGTCCATTCCACTTGAGGCCGCAAACTCAGGGTCCCTCTCACATACCTAGAGCTGAGAGAAGCCTCCTCTTGAGGTGCTTGTGGTAAGGTGGTTTCCTCTGGAGTCGAAGCCAGGGACTAACCTCTCATCTCGAGTTGATTTTTGGTCCACGGAGCTCTTTCGTGTTGCTACAGTGACCTCAGGATCCCTCTAGCCTTGAAACAGTGTTCTTGGGGTTTCTCTGGAGTGCCATCAAGGAAATCAAGGCTCCTTTCATGTGTGATGTGCAACACGGAACTGCTCTGCACGCAGTGCAGGGGAATCGGGCCTCATCTCGCGGCGAGGGGGAAGTCGCATGGTTTTTCTCGAGTTGCGGCGGGAACCTGGGGTATATTCTCGAGTTACGACGGGGATGGCCTTTCCACACACGTGTTTGTTCAGCGACGTCAGGACTCCTGCCTAGTTGCGAGGGACAACTCGGGATTCTCCTTGAGGCTTGGTAGGGCAATTGGGACGCCTCTCCAGCTGAGGCGGGAGACCAAGGGTCCCTTTCCACGTGCCACAGGAATCCTGGGACTCCTATCAAGTTTCACGAGGAGTCAGGCATCGACTCCTTTGGAGGCACTAATCTCTGCGTACCTCTGGAATTTTCAAAGGATGTGAGGCCTCCGGTCGCGATGAGGTGGGGAACTAGGTGTTTCTCTGTGGTCTCCACAGGGGATTCAGACATCCTTTCGTCTTGGGAGATGCAAGACGAGCCTGCATTCAAGTCACTGCAGGGATATCCGGCCTTATTTCGCGTCAGGGCATCGCAGTGTCCATTCCACTTGAGGCCGCAAACTCAGGGTCCCTCTCACATACCTAGAGCTGAGAGAAGCCTCATCTTGAGGTGCTTGTGGTAAGGAGGTATTCCTCTGGAGAGAAGCCAGGAACTACCCTCTCATCTCGAGTTGATTTTTGGTCCACGGAGCTCTTTCTTGTTGCTACAGTGACCTCAGGATCCCTCTAGCCTTGAAAGAGTGTTCTTGGGGTTTCTCTGGAGTGCCATCAGGGAAATCAAGGCTCCTTTCATGTGTGATGTGCAACACGGAATTGCTCTGCACGCACTGCAGGGGAATCGGGCCTCATCTAGCGGCGAGGGGGAAGTCTCATGGTTTTTCTCGAGTTGCGGCGGCAACCTGGGGTATATTCTCGAGTTACGACTGGGATGGCCCTTCCACCCACGTGTTTGTTCAGCGACGTCAGGACTCCTGCCTAGTTGCGAGGGACAACTCGGGATTCTCCTTGAGGCTTGGCAGGGCAATTGGGACGCCTCTCCAGCTGAGGCGGGAGACCAAGGGTCCCTTTCCATGTGCCACAGGAATCCTGGAACTTCTATCAAGTTTCACGAGGAGTCAGGCATCGTCTCCTTTGGAGGCACTTATCTCCGCGTACCTCTGGAGTTTTCAAAGGATGTGAGGCCTCCGGTCGCGATGAGGTGGGGAACTAGGTCTTTCTCTGTGGTCTCCACAGGGGATTCAGACATCCTTTCATCTTGGGAGATGCAAGACGAGCATGCATTCAAGTCACTGCAGGGATATCCGGCGTTATTTCGCGTCAGGGCATCGCAGTGTCCATTCCACTTGAGGCCGCAAAATCAGGGTCCCTCTCACATACATAGAACTGAGAGAAGCCTCCTCTTGAGGTGCTTGTGGTAAGGTGGTATTCCTCTGGAGTCGAAGCCAGGGACTAACGTCTCATCTCGAGTTGATTTTTGTCCACGGAGCTCTTTCGTGTTGCTACAGTGACCTCAGGATCCCTCTAGCCTTGAAACAGTGTTCTTGGGGTTTCTCTGGAGTGCCATCAAGGAAATCAAGGCTCCTTTCATGTTTGATGTGCAACACGGAATTGCTTTGAATGCAGTGCAGGAGAATCGGACCTCATTTTGCGGCGAGGGGGAAGTCTCATGGTTTTTCTCGAGTTGCGGCGTGAACCTGGGGTATATTCTCGAGTTACGACGGGGATGGCCCTTCCACCCACGTGTTTGTTCAGCGACGTCAGGACTCATGCCTAGTTGCGAGGGACAACTCGGGATTCTCCTCGAGGCTTGGCAGGGCAATTAGGACGCCTCTCCAGCTGAGGCGGGAGACCAAGGGTCCCTTTCCACGTTCCACAGGAATCCTGGGACTCCTATCAAGTTTCACGAGGAGTCAGGCATCGTCTCCTTTGGAGGCACTGATCTCCGCGTACCTCTGGAGTTTTCAAAGGATGTGAGGCCTCCGGTCGCGATGAGGTGGGGAACTAGGTCTTTCTCTGTGGTCTCCACAGGGGATTCAGACATCCTTTCGTCTTGGGAGATGCAAGACGAGCCTGCATTCAAGTCACTGCAGGGATATCCGGCCTTATTTCGAGTCAGGGCATCGCGGTGTCCATTCCACTTGAGGCCGCAAACTCAGGGTCCCTCTCACATACCTAGAGCTGAGAGAAGCCTCCTCTTGAGGTGCTTGTGGTAAGGTGGTTTCCTCTGGAGTCGAAGCCAGCGACTAACCTCTCATCTCGAGTTGATTTTTGGTCCACGGAGCTCTTTCGTGTTGCTACAGTGACCTCAGGATCCCTCTAGCCTTGAAACAGTGTTCTTGGGGTTTCTCTGGAGTGCCATCAAGGAATTCAAGGCTCCTTTCATGTGTGATGTGCAAGACGGAATTGCTCTGCACGCACTGCAGGGGAATCGGGCCTCATCTAGCGGCGAGGGGGAAGTCTCATGGTTTTTCTCGAGTTGCGGCGGGAACCTGGGGTATATTCTCGAGTTACGACGGGGATGGCCCTTCCACCCACGTGTTTGTTCAGCGACGTCAGGACTCCCGCCTAGTTGCGAGGGAAAACTCGGGATTCTCCTTGAGGCTTGGCAGGGCAATTGGGACGCCTCTCCAGCTGAGGCGGGAGACCAAGGGTCCCTTTCCATGTGCCACAGGAATCCTGGAACTCCTATCAAGTTTCACGAGGAGTCAGGCATCGTCTCCTTTGGAGGCACTGATCTCCGCGTACCTCTGGAGTTTTCAAAGGATGTGAGGCCTCCGGTCGCGATGAGGTGGGGAACTAGGTCTTTCTCTGTGGTCTCCACAGGGGATTCAGACATCCTTTCATCTTGGGAGATGCAAGACGAGCATGCATTCAAGTCACTGCAGGGATATCCGGCCTTATTTCGCGTCAGGGCATCGCAGTGTCCATTCCACTTGAGGCCGCAAAATCAGGGTCCCTCTCACATAGATAGAGCTGAGAGAAGCCTCCTCTTGAGGTGCTTGTGGTAAGGTGGTATTCCTCTGGAGTCGAAGCCAGGGACTAACCTCTCATCTCGAGTTGATTTTTGGTCCACGGAGCTCTTTCGTGTTGCTACAGTGTCCTCAGGATCCCTCTAGCCTTGAAACAGTGTTCTTGGGGTTTCTCTGGAGTGCCATTAATGAAATCAAGGCTCCTTTCATGTTTGATGTGCAACACGGAATTGCTTTGAATGCAGTGCAGGGGAATCGGGCCTCATTTTGCGGCGAGGAGGAAGTCTCATGGTTTTTCTCGAGTTGCGGCGGGAACGGGGGGTATATTCTCGAGTTACGACGGGGATGGACCTTCCACCCACGTGTTTGTTCAGCGACGTCAGGACTCCTGCCTAGTTGCGAGGGACAACTCGGAATTCTCCTCGAGGCTTGGCAGGGCAATTGGGACGCCTCTTCAGCTGAGGCGGGAGACCAAGGGTCCCTTTCCACGTGCCACAGGAATCCTGGGACTCCTATCAAGTTTCACGAGGAGTCAGGCATCGTCTCCTTTGGAGGCACTGATGTCCGCGTACCTCTGTAGTTTTCAAAGGATGTGAGGCCTCCGGTCGCTATGAGGTGGGGAACTAGGTTTTTCTCCGTTGCCTCCACAGGGGATTCAGACATCCTTTCGTCTTGGGAGATGCAAGACGAGCCTGCATTCAAGTCACTGCAGGGATATCTGGCCTTATTTTGAGTCAGGGCATCGCGGTGTCCATTCCACTTGAGGCCACAAATTCAGGGTCCCTCTCACATAGCTAGAGCTGAGAGAAGCCTCCTCTTGAGGTGCTTGTGGTAAGGTGGTATTCCTCTGGAGTCGAAGCCAGGGACTAACCTCTCATCTCGAGTTGATTTTTGGTCCACGGAGCTCTTTCGTGTTGCTACAGTGACCTCAGGATCCCTCTAGCCTTGAAACAGTGTTCTTCGGGTTTCTCTGGAGTGCCATCAAGGAAATCAAGGCTCCTTTCATGTGTGATGTGCAACACGGAACTGCTCTGCACGCAGTTCAGGGGAATCGGGCCTCATATCGCGGCGAGGGGGAAGTCTCATGGTTTTTCTCGAGTTGCGGCAGAACCTTGGGTATATTCTCGAGTTACAACGGGGATGGCCCTTCCACACACGTGTTTGTTCAGGACGTCAGGACTCCTGCCTAGTTGTGAGGGACAACTCGGGATTCTCCTCGAGGCTTGGCAGGACAATTGGGACGCCTCTCCAGCTGAGGCGGGAGACCAAGTGTTCCTTTCCACGAGCCACAGGAATCCTGGAACTCCTATCAAGTTTCACGAGGAGTCAGGCATCATCTCCTTTGGAGGCACTGATCTCCGCGTACCTCTGGAGTTTTCAAAGGATGTGAGGCCTCCGGTCGCGATGAAGTGGGGAACTAGGTCTTTCTCTGTGGTCTCCACAGGGGATTCAGACATCCTTTCATCATGGGAGATGCAAGACGAGCCTGCATTCAAGTCACTGCAGGGATATCCGGCCTTATTTCGAGTCAGGGCATCCCAGTGTCCATTTCACTTGAGGCCGCAAAATCAGGGTCCCTCTCACATACATAGAGCTGAAAGAAGCCACCTCTTGAGGTGCTTGTGGTAAGGTGGTATTCCTCTGGAGTCGAAGCCAGGGACTAACCTCTCATCTCGAGTTGATTTTTGGTCCACGGAGCTCTTTCGTGTTGCTACAGTGACCTCAGGATCCCTCTAGCCTTGAAAGAGTGTTCTTGGGGTTTCTCTGGAGTGCCATCAAGGAAATCAAGGCTCCTTTCATGTTTGATGTGCAACACGGAATTGCTTTGAATGCAGTGCAGGGAATCGGGTCTCATTTTGCGGCGAGGGGGAAGTCTCATGGGTTTTCTCGAGTTGCGGCGGGAACGGGGGGTATATTCTCGAGTTACGACGGGGATGGACCTTCCACCCACGTGTTTGTTCAGCGACGTCAGGACTCCTGCCTAGTTGCGAGGGACAACTCGGAATTCTCCTCGAGGCTTGGCAGGGCAATTGGGACGCCACTCCAGCTGAGGCGGAAGACCAAGGGTCCCTTTCCACGTGCCACAGGAATCCTGGGACTCCTATCAAGTTTCACGAGGAGTCAGGCATCGTCTCCTTTGGAGGCACTGATCTCAGTGTACCTCTGGAGTTTTCAAAGTATGTGAGGCCTCCGGTCGCGATGAGGTGGGGAACTAGGTCTTTCTCTGTGGTCTCCACACGGGATTCAGACATCCTTTCGTCTTGGGAGATGCAAGACGAGCCTGCATTCAAGTCACTGCAGGGATATCTGGCCTTATTTCGAGTCAGGGAATCGCGGTGTCCATTCCACTTGAGGCCGCAAACTCAGGGTCCCTCTCACATACCTAGAGCTGAGAGAAGCCTCCTCTTGAGGTGCTTGTGGTAAGGAGGTTTCCTCTGGAGTCGAAGCCAGGGACTAACCTCTCATCTCGAGTTGATTTTTGGTCCACGGAGCTCTTTCGTGTTGCTACAGTGACCTCAGGATCCCTCTAGCCTTGAAACAGTGTTCTTGGGGTTTCTCTGGAGTGCCATCAAGGAAATCAAGGCTCCATTCATGTTTGATGTGCAACACGGAATTCCTTTGAATGCAGTGCAGGGGAATCGGGCCTCATCTTGCGGCGAGGGGGAAGTCTCACGGTTTTTCTCGAGTTGCGGCGGGAACGGGGGGTATATTCTCGAGTTACGACGGGGATGGCCCTTCCACCCACGTGTTTGTTCAGCGACGTCAGGACTCCTGCCTAGTTGCGAGGGACAACTCGGGATTCTCCTAGAGGCTTGGCAGGGCAATTGGGACGCCTCTCCAGCTGAGGCAGGAGACCAAGTGTCCCTTTCCACGTGCCACAGGAATCCTGGGACTCCTATCAAGTTTCACGAGGAGTCAGGCATCGTCTCCTTTGGAGGCACTGATCTCCGCGTACCTCTGGAGTTTTCAAAGGATGTGAGGCCTCCGGTCGCGTTGAGGTGGGGAACTAGGTCTTTCTCTGTGGTCTCCACAGGGGATTCAGACATCCTTTCGTCTTGGGAGATGCAAGACGAGCCTGCATTCAAGTCACTGCAGGGATATCTGGCCTTATTTTGAGTCAGGGCGTCGCGGTGTCCATTCCACTTTAGGCCACAAATTCAGGGTCCCTCTCACATAGCTAGAGCTGAGAGAAGCCTCCTCTTGAGGTGCTTGTGGTAAGGTGGTATTCCTCTGGAGTCGAAGCCAGGGACTAACCTCTCATCTCGAGTTGATTTTTGGTCCACGGAGCTCTTTCGTGTTGCTACAGTGACCTCAGGATCCCTCTAGCCTTGAAACAGTGTTCTTGGGGTTTCTCTGGAGTGCCATCAAGGAAATCAAGGCTCCATTCATGTGTGATGTGCAACACGGAATTGCTCTGCACGCAGTGCAGGGGAATCGGGCCTCATCTCGCGGCGAGGGGGAAGTCTCATGGTTTTTCTCGAGTTGCGGCGGGAACCTGGGATATATTCTCGAGTTACGATGGGGATGGCCCTTCCACCCACGTGTTTGTTCAGCGACGTCAGGACTCATGCCTAGTTGCGAGGGACAACTCGGGATTCTCCTTGAGGCTTGGCAGGGCAATTGGGACGCCTCTCCAGCTGAGGCGGGAGACCAAGGGACCCTTTCCACGTGCCACAGGAATCCTGGGACTCCTATCAAGTTTCACGAGGAGTCAGGCATCGTCTCCTTTGGAGGCACTGATCTCCGCGTACCTCTGGAGTTTTCATAGGATGTGAGGCCTCTGGTCGCCATGAAGTGGGGAACTAGGTGTTTCTCTGTGGTCTCCACAGGGGATTCAGACATCCTTTCATCTTGGGAGATGCAAGACGAGCCTGCATTCAAGTCACTGCATTGATATCCGGCCTTATTTCGCGTCAGGGCATCGCAGTGTCCATTCCACTTGAGGCCGCAAACTCAGGATCCCTCTCACATACCTAGAGCTGAGAGAAGCCTCCTCTTGAGGTGCTTGTGGTAAGGTGGTATTCCTCTGGAGTCGAAGCCAGGGACTAACCTCTAATCTCCAGTTGATTTTTGGTCCACGGAGCACTTTCATGTTGCTACAGTGATCTCAGGATACCTCTAACCTTGAAACAGTGTTCTTGGGGTTTCTCTGGAGTGCCATCAAGGAAATCAAGGCTCCTTTCATGTGTGATGTGCAACACGGAATTGCTCTGCACGCAGTGCAGGGGAATCGGGCCTCATCTCGCGGCGAGAGGGAAGTCTCATGGTTTTTCTCGAGTTGCGGCGGGAACCTGGGGTATATTCTCGAGTTACGATGGGGATGGCCCTTCCACCCACGTGTTTGTTCAGCGACGTCAGGACTCCTGCCTAGTTGCGAGGGACAACTCGGGATTCTCCTTGAGGCTTGGCAGGGCAATTGGGACGCCTCTCCAGCTGAGGCGGGAGACCAAGGGTCCCTTTCCAAGTGCCACAGGAATCCTGGGACTCCTATCAAGTTTCACGAGGAGTCAGGCATCGACTCCTTTGGAGGCACTAATCTCTGCGTACCTCTGGAATTTTCAAAGAATGTGAGGCCTCCGGTCGCGATGAGGTGGGGAACTAGGTGTTTCTCTGTGGTCTCCACAGGGGATTCAGACATCCTTTCGTCTTGGGAGATGCAAGACGAGCCTGCATTCAAGTCACTGCAGGGATATCCGGCCTTACTTCGAGTCAGGGCATCGCAGTGTCCATTCCACTTGAGGCCGCAAACTCAGGGTCCCTCTCACATACCTAGAGCTGAGAGAAGCCTCCTCTTGAGGTGCTTGTGGTAAGGAGGTATTCCTCTGGAGAGAAGCCAGGGACTACCCTCTCATCTCGAGTTGATTTTTGATCCACGGAGCTCTTTCTTGTTGCTACAGAGACCTCAGGATCCCTCTAGCCTTGAAAGAGTGTTCTTGGGGTTTCTCTGGAGTGCCATCAAGGAAATCAAGGCTCCTTTCATGTGTGATGTGCAAGACGGAATTGCTCTGCACGCACTGCAGGGGAATCGGGCCTCATCTAGCGGCGAGGGGGAAGTCTCATGGTTTTTCTCGAGTTGCGGCGGGAACCTGGGGTATATTCTCGAGTTACGACGGGGATGGCCCTTCCACCCACGTGTTTGTTCAGCGACGTCAGGACTCCTGCCTAGTTGCGAGGGACAACTCGGGATTCTCCTTGAGGCTTGGCAGGGCAATTGGGACGCCTCTCCAGCTGAGGCGGGAGACCAAGGGTCCCTTTCCATGTGCCACAGGAATCCTGGAACTCCTATCAAGTTTCACGAGGAGTCAGGCATCGTCTCCTTTGGAGGCACTGATCTCCGCGTACCTCTGGAGTTTTCAAAGGATGTGAGGCCTCCGGTCGCGATGAGGTGGGGAACTTGGTCTTTCTCTGTGGTCTCCACAGGGGATTCAGACATCCTTTCATCTTGGGCGATGCAAGACGAGCCTGCATTCAAGTCACTGCAGGGATATCCGGCCTTATTTCGCGTCAGGGCATCGCAGTGTCCATTCCACTTGAGGCCGCAAAATCAGGGTCCCTCTCACATAGATAGAGCTGAGAGAAGCCTCCTCTTGAGGTGCTTGTGGTAAGGTGGTATTCCTCTGGAGTCGAAGCCAGGGACTAACCTCTCATCTCGAGTTGATTTTTGGTCCACGGAGCTCTTTCGTGTTGCTACAGTGACCTCATGATCCCTCTAGCCTTGAAAGAGTGTTCTTGGGGTTTCTCTGGAGTGCCATCAAGGAAATCAAGGCTCCTTTCATGTTTGATGTGCAACACGGAATTGCTTTGAATGCAGTGCAGGGGAATCGGGCCTCATTTTGCGGCGAGGAGGAAGTCTCATGGTTTTTCTCGAGTTGCGGCGGGAACGGGGGGTATATTCTCGAGTTACGACGGGGATGGACCTTCCACCCACGTGTTTGTTCAGCGACGTCAGGACTCCTGCCTAGTTGCGAGGGACAACTCGGAATTCTCCTCGAGGCTTTGCAGGGCAATTGGGACGCCTCTCCAGCTGAGGCGGGAGACCAAGGGTCCCTTTCCACGTTCCACAGGAATCCTGGGACTCCTATCAAGTTTCACGAGGAGTCAGGCATCGTCTCCTTTGGAGGCACTGATCTCAGTGTACCTCTGAAGTTTTCAAAGTATGTGAGGCCTCCGGTCGCGATGAGGTGGGGAACTAGATCTTTCTCTGTGGTCTCCACAGGGGATTCAGACATCCTTTCGTCTTGGGAGATGCAAGACGAGCCTGCATTCAAGTCACTGCAGGGATATCCGGCCTTATTTCGAGTCAGGGCATCGCAGTGTCCATTCCACTTGAGGCCGCAAACTCAGGGTCCCTCTCACATACCTAGAGCTGAGAGAAGCCTCCTCTTGAGGTGCTTGTGGTAAGGTGGTATTCCTCTGGAGAGAAGCCAGGGACTACCCTCTCATCTCGAGTTGATTTTTGATCCACGGAGCTCTTTCTTGTTGCTACAGTGACCTCAGGATCCCTCTAGCCTTGAAAGAGTGTTCTTGGGGTTTCTCTGGAGTGCCATCAAGGAAATCAAGACTCCTTTCATGTGTGATGTGCAACACGGAATTGCTCTGCACGCAGTGCAGGGGAATCGGGCCTCATCTCGCGGCGAGAGGGAAGTCTCATGGTTTTTCTCGAGTTGCGGCGGGAACCTGGGGTATATTCTCGAGTTACGATGGGGATGGCCCTTCCACCCACGTGTTTGTTCAGCGACGTCAGGACTCCTGCCTAGTTGCGAGGGACAACTCGGGATTCTCCTTGAGGCTTGGCAGGGCAATTGGGACGCCTCTCCAGCTGAGGCGGGAGACCAAGGGTCCCTTTCCAAGTGCCACAGGAATCCTGGGACTCCTATCAAGTTTCACGAGGAGTCAGGCATCGACTCCTTTGGAGGCACTAATCTCTGCGTACCTCTGGAATTTTCAAAGAATGTGAGGCCTCCGGTCGCGATGAGGTGGGGAACTAGGTGTTTCTCTGTGGTCTCCACAGGGGATTCAGACATCCTTTCATCTTGGGAGATGCAAGACGAGCCTGCATTCAAGTCACTGCAGGGATATCCGGCCTTACTTCGAGTCAGGGCATCGCAGTGTCCATTCCACTTGAGGCCGCAAACTCAGGGTCCCTCTCACATACCTAGAGCTGAGAGAAGCCTCCTCTTGAGGTGCTTGTGGTAAGGAGGTATTCCTCTGGAGAGAAGCCAGGGACTACCCTCTCATCTCGAGTTGATTTTTGATCCACGGAGCTCTTTCTTGTTGCTACAGAGACCTCAGGATCCCCCTAGCCTTGAAAGAGTGTTCTTGGGGTTTCTCTGGAGTGCCATCAAGGAAATCAAGGCTCCTTTCATGTGTGATGTGCAAGACGGAATTGCTCTGCACGCACTGCAGGGGAATCGGGCCTCATCTAGCGGCGAGGGGGAAGTCTCATGGTTTTTCTCGAGTTGCGGCGGGAACCTGGGGTATATTCTCGAGTTACGACGGGGATGGCCCTTCCACCCACGTGTTTGTTCAGCGACGTCAGGACTCCTGCCTAGTTGCGAGGGACAACTCGGGATTCTCCTTGAGGCTTGGCAGGGCAATTGGGACGCCTCTCCAGCTGAGGCGGGAGACCAAGGGTCCCTTTCCATGTGCCACAGGAATCCTGGAACTCCTATCAAGTTTCACGAGGAGTCAGGCATCGTCTCCTTTGGAGGCACTGATCTCCGCGTACCTCTGGAGTTTTCAAAGGATGTGAGGCCTCCGGTCGCGATGAGGTGGGGAACTTGGTCTTTCTCTGTGGTCTCCACAGGGGATTCAGACATCCTTTCATCTTGGGAGATGCAAGACGAGCCTGCATTCAAGTCACTGCAGGGATATCCGGCCTTATTTCGCGTCAGGGCATCGCAGTGTCCATTCCACTTGAGGCCGCAAAATCAGGGTCCCTCTCACATAGATAGAGCTGAGAGAAGCCTCCTCTTGAGGTGCTTGTGGTAAGGTGGTATTCCTCTGGAGTCGAAGCCAGGGACTAACCTCTCATCTCGAGTTGATTTTTGGTCCACGGAGCTCTTTCGTGTTGCTACAGTGACCTCAGGATCCCTCTAGCCTTGAAAGAGTGTTCTTGGGGTTTCTCTGGAGTGCCATCAAGGAAATCAAGGCTCCTTTCATGTTTGATGTGCAACACGGAATTGCTTTGAATGCAGTGCAGGGGAATCGGGCCTCATTTTGCGGCGAGGAGGAAGTCTCATGGTTTTTCTCGAGTTGCGGCGGGAACGGGGGGTATATTCTCGAGTTACGACGGGGATGGACCTTCCACCCACGTGTTTGTTCAGCGACGTCAGGACTCCTGCCTAGTTGCGAGGGACAACTCGGAATTCTCCTCGAGGCTTTGCAGGGCAATTGGGACGCCTCTCCAGCTGAGGCGGGAGACCAAGGGTCCCTTTCCACGTTCCACAGGAATCCTGGGACTCCTATCAAGTTTCACGAGGAGTCAGGCATCGTCTCCTTTGGAGGCACTGATCTCAGTGTACCTCTGAAGTTTTCAAAGTATGTGAGGCCTCCGGTCGCGATGAGGTGGGGAACTAGATCTTTCTCTGTGGTCTCCACAGGGGATTCAGACATCCTTTCGTCTTGGGAGATGCAAGACGAGCCTGCATTCAAGTCACTGCAGGGATATCCGGCCTTATTTCGAGTCAGGGCATCGCAGTGTCCATTCCACTTGAGGCCGCAAACTCAGGGTCCCTCTCACATACCTAGAGCTGAGAGAAGCCTCCTCTTGAGGTGCTTGTGGTAAAGAGGTATTCCTCTGGAGAGAAGCCAGGGACTACCCTCTCATCTCGAGTTGATTTTTGATCCACGGAGCTCTTTCTTGTTGCTACAGTGACCTCAGGATCCCTCTAGCCTTGAAAGAGTGTTCTTGGGGTTTCTCTGGAGTGCCATCAAGGAAATCAAGGCTCCTTTCATGTGTGATGTGCAAGACGGAATTGCTCTGCACGCACTGCAGGGGAATCGGGCCTCATCTAGCGGCGAGGGGGAAGTCTCATGGTTTTTCTCGAGTTGCGGCGGGAACCTGGGGTATATTCTCGAGTTACGACGGGGATGGCCCTTCCACCCACGTGTTTGTTCAGCGACGTCAGGACTCCTGCCTAGTTGCGAGGGACAACTCGGGATTCTCCTTGAGGCTTGGCAGGGCAATTGGGATGCCTCTCCAGCTGAGGCGGGAGACCAAGGGTCCCTTTCCATGTGCCACAGGAATCTTGGAAATTCTATCAAGTTTCACGAGGAGTCAGGCATCGTCTCCTTTGGAGGCACTGATCTCCGCGTAACTCTGGAGTTTTCAAAGGATGTGAGGCCTCCGGGCGCGATGAGGTGGGGAACTAGGTCTTTCTCTGTGGTCTCCACAGGGGATTCAGACATCCTTTCATCTTGGGAGATGCAAGACGAGCATGCATTCAAGTCACTGCAGGTATATCCGGCGTTATTTCGCGTCAGGGCATCGCAGTGTCCATTCCACTTGAGGCCGCAAAATCAGGGTCCCTCTCACATAGATAGAGCTGAGAGAAGCCTCCTCTTGAGGTGCTTGTGGTAAGGTGGTATTCCTCTGGAGTCGAAGCCAGGGACTAACCTCTCATCTCGAGTTGATTTTTGGTCCACGGAGCTCTTTCGTGTTGCTACAGTGACCTCAGGATCCCTCTAGCCTTGAAACAGTGTTCTTGGGGTTTCTCTGGAGTGCCATCAAGGAAATCAAGGCTCCTTTCATGTGTGATGTGCAACACGGAATTGCTTTGAATGCAGTGCAGGGGAATCGGGCCTCATCTTGCGGCGAGGGGGAAGTCTCACGGTTTTTCTCGAGTTGCGGCGGGAACCTGGGGTATATTCTCGAGTTACGACGGGGATGGCCCTTCCACCCACGTGTTTGTTCAGCGACGTCAGGACTCCTGCCTAGTTGCGAGGGACAACTCAGGATTCTCCTCGAGGCTTGGCAGGGCAATTGGGACGCCTCTCCAGCTGAGGCGGGAGACCAAGTGTCCCTTTCCACGTGCCACAGGAATCCTGGGACTCCTATCAAGTTTCACGAGGAGTCAGGCATCGTCTCCTTTGGAGGCACTGATCTCCGCGTACCTCTGGAATTTTCAAAGGATGTGACGCCTCCGGTCACGATGAGGTGGGAAACTAGGTTTTTCTCCGTTGCCTCCACAGGGGATTCAGACATCCTTTCGTCTTGGGAGATGCAAGACGAGCCTGCATTCAAGTCACTGCAGGGATATCTGGCCTTATTTTGAGTCAGGGCGTCGCGGTGTCCATTCCACTTGAGGCCACAAATTCAGGGTCCCTATCACATAGCTAGAGCTGAGAGAAGCCTCCTCTTGAGGTGCTTGTGGTAAGGTGGTATTCCTCTGGAGTCGAAGCCAGGGACTAACCTCTCATCTCGAGTTGATTTTTGGTCCACGGAGCTCTTTCGTGTTACTACAGTGACCTCAGGATCCCTCTAGCCTTGAAAGAGTGTTCTTGGGGTTTCTCTGGAGTGCCATCAAGGAAATCAAGGCTCCTTTCATGTGTGATGTGCAGCACGGAATTGCTCTGCACGCAGTGCAGGGGAATCGGGCCTCATCTCGCGGCGAGGGGGAAGTCTCATGGTTTTTCTCGAGTTGCGGCGGGAACCTGGGATATATTCTCGAGTTACGATGGGGATGGCCCTTCCACCCACGTGTTTGTTCAGCGACGTCAGGACTCATGCCTAGTTGCGAGGGACAACTCGGGATTCTCCTTGAGGCTTGGCAGGGCAATTGGGACGCCTCTCCAGCTGAGGCTGGAGACCAAGGGTCCCTTTCCACGTGCCACAGGAATCCTGGGACTCCTATCAAGTTTCACGAGGAGTCAGGCATCGTCTCCTTTGGAGGCACTGATCTCCGCGTACCTCTGGAGTTTTCATAGGATGTGAGGCCTCTGGTCGCTATGAAGTGGGGAACTAGGTGTTTCTCTGTGGTCTCCACAGGGGATTCAGACATCCTTTCATCTTGGGAGATGCAAGACGAGCCTGCATTCAAGTCACTGCATTGATATCCGGCCTTATTTCGCGTCAGGGCATCGCAGTGTCCATTCCACTTGAGGCCGCAAACTCAGGATCCCTCTCACATACCTAGAGCTGAGAGAAGCCTCCTCTTGAGGTGCTTGTGGTAAGGTGGTATTTCTCTGGAGTCGAAGCCAGGGACTAACCTCTAATCTCCAGTTGATTTTTGGTCCACGGAGCACTTTCATGTGGCTACAGTGACCTCAGGATACCTCTAACCTTGAAAGAGTGTTCTTGGGGTTTCTCTGGAGTGCCATCAAGGAAATCAAGGCTCCTTTCATGTGTGATGTGCAACACGGAATTGCTCTGCACGCAGTGCAGGGGAATCGGGCCTCATCTCGCGGCGAGGGGGAAGTCTCATGGTTTTTCTCGAGTTGCGGCGGGAACCTGGGGTATATTCTCGAGTTACGATGGGGATGGCCCTTCCACCCACGTGTTTGTTCAGCGACGTCAAGACTCCTGCCTACTTGCGAGGGACAACTCGGGATTCTCCTTGAGGCTTGGCAGGGCAATTGGGACGCCTCTCCAGCTGAGGCGGGAGACCAAGGGTCCCTTTCCACGTGCCACAGGAATCCTGGCACTCCTATCAAGTTTCACGAGGAGTCAGGCATCGACTCCTTTGGAGGCACTAATCTCTGCGTACCTCTGGAATTTTCAAAGGATGTGAGGCCTCCGGTCGCGATGAGGTGGGGAACTAGGTGTTTCTCTGTGGTTTCCACAGGGGATTCAGACATCCTTTCGTCTTGGGAGATGCAAGACGAGCCTGCATTCAAGTCACTGCAGGGATATCCGGCCTTATTTCGAGTCAGGGCATCGCAGTGTCCATTCCACTTGAGGCCGCAAACTCAGGGTCCCTCTCACATACCTAGAGCTGAGAGAAGCGTCCTCTTGAGGTGCTTGTGGTAAGGAGGTATTCCTCTGGAGAGAAGCCAGGGACTACACTCTCATCTCGAGTTGATTTTTGATCCACGGAGCTCTTTCTTGTTGCTACAGTGACCTCAGTATCCCTCTAGCCTTGAAAGAGTGTTCTTGGGGTTTCTCTGGAGTGCCATCAAGGAAATCAAGGCTCCTTTCATGTGTGATGTGCAAGACGGAATTGCTCTGCACGCACTGCAGGGGAATCGGGCCTCATCTAGCGGCGAGGGGGAAGTCTCATGGTTTTTCTCGAGTTGCGGCGGGAACTTGGGGTATATTCTCGAGTTATGACGGGGATGGCCCTTCCACCCACGTGTTTGTTCAGCGACGTCAGGACTCCCACCTAGTTGCGAGGGACAACTCGGGATTCTCCTTGAGGCTTGGCAGGGCAATTGGGACGCCTCTCCAGCTGAGGCGGGAGACCAAGGGTCCCTTTCCATGTGCCACAGGAATCCTGAAACTCCTATCAAGTTTCACGAGGAGTCAGGCATCGTCTCCTTTGGAGGCACTGATCTCCGCGTACCTCTGGAGTTTTCAAAGGATGTGAGGCCTCTGGTCGCGATGAGGTGGGGAACTAGGTCTTTCTCTGTGGTCTCCACAGGGGATTCAGACATCCTTTCATCTTGGGAGGTGCAAGACGAGCATGCATTCAAGTCACTGCAGGGATATCCGGCCTTATTTCGCGTCAGGGCATCGCAGTGTCCATTCCACTTGAGGCCGCAAAATCAGGGTCCCTCTCACATAGATAGAGCTGAGAGAAGCCTCCTCTTGAGGTGCTTGTGGTAAGGTGGTATTCCTCTGGAGTCGAAGCCAGGGACTAACCTCTCATCTCGAGTTGATTTTTGGTCCACGGAGCTCTTTCGTGTTGCTACAGTGACCTCAGGATCCCTCTAGCCTTGAAACAGTGTTCTTGGGGTTTCTCTGGAGTGCCATCAAGGAAATCAAGGCTCCTTTCATGTTTGATGTGCAACACGGAATTGCTTTGAATGCAGTGCAGGGGAATCGGGCCTCATTTTGCGGCGAGGAGGAAGTCTCATGGTTTTTCTCGAGTTGCGGCGGGAACGGGGGGTATATTCTCGAGTTACGACGGGGATGGACCTCCACCCACGTGTTTGTTCAGCGACGTCAGGACTCCTGCCTAGTTGCGAGGGACAACTCGGAATTCTCCTCGAGGCTTGGCAGGGCAATTGGGACGCCTCTCCAGCTGAGGCGGGAGACCAAGGGTCCCTTTCCACGTTCCACAGGAATCCTGGGACTCCTATCAAGTTTCACGAGGAGTCAGGCATCGTCTCCTTTGGAGGCACTGATCTCAGTGTACCTCTGGAGTTTTCAAAGTATGTGAGGCCTCCGGTCGCGATGAGGTGGGGAACTAGATCTTTCTCTGTGGTCTCCACAGGGGATTCAGACATCCTTTCGTCTTGGGAGATGCAAGACGAGCCTGCATTCAAGTCACTGCAGGGATATCCGGCCATATTTCGAGTCAGGGCATCGCGGTGTCCATTCCACTTGAGGCCGCAAACTCAGGGTCCCTCTCACATACCTAGAGCTGAGAGAAGCCTCCTCTTGAGGTGCTTGTGGTAAGGTGGTTTCCTCTGGAGTCGAAGCCAGGGACTAACCTCTCATCTCGAGTTGATTTTTGGTCCACGGAGCTCTTTCGTGTTGCTACAGTGACCTCAGGATCCCTCTAGCCTTGAAACAGTGTTCTTGGGGTTTCTCTGGAGTGCCATCAAGGAAATCAAGGCTCCATTCATGTTTGATGTGCAACACGGAATTGCTTTGAATGCAGTGCAGGGGAATCGGGCCTCATCTTGCGGCGAGGGGGAAGTCTCACGGTTTTTCTCGAGTTGCGGCGGGAACCTGGGGTATATTCTCGAGTTACGACGGAGATGGCCCTTCCACCCACGTGTTTGTTCAGCGACGTCAGGACTCCTGCCTAGTTGCGAGGGACAACTCGGGATTCTCCTCGAGGCTTGGCAGGGCAATTGGGACGCCTCTCCAGCTGAGGCGGGAGACCAAGTGTCCCTTTCCACGTGCCACAGGAATCCTGGGACTCCTATCAAGTTTCACGAGGAGTCAGGCATCGTCTCCTTTGGAGGCACTGATCTCCGCGTACCTCTGGAGTTTTCAAAGGATGTGAGGCCTCCGGTCGCTATGAGGTGGGGAACTAGGTTTTTCTCCGTTGCCTCCACAGGGGATTCAGACATCCTTTCGTCTTGGGAGATGCAAGACGAGCCTGCATTCAAGTCACTGCAGGGATATCTGGCCTTATTTTGAGTCAGGGCATCGCGGTGTCCATTCCACTTGAGGCCACAAATTCAGGGTCCCTCTCACATAGCTAGAGCTGAGAGAAGCCTCCTCTTGAGGTGCTTGTGGTAAGGTGGTATTCCTCTGGAGTCGAAGCCAGGGACTAACCTCTCATCTCGAGTTGATTTTTGATCCACGGAGCTCTTTCTTGTTGCTACAGTGACCTCAGGATCCCTCTATCCTTGAAAGAGTGTTCTTGGGGTTTCTCTGGAGTGCCATCAAGGAAATCAAGGCTCCTTTCATGTGTGATGTGCAAGACGGAATTGCTCTGCACGCACTGCAGGGGAATCGGGCCTCATCTAGCGGCGAGGGGGAAGTCTCATGGTTTTTCTCGAGTTGCGGCGGGAACCTGGGGTATATTCTCGAGTTACGACGGGGATGGCCCTTCTACCCACGTGTTTGTTCAGCGACGTCAGGACTCCTGCCTAGTTGCGAGGGACAACTCGGGATTCTCCTTGAGGCTTGGCAGGGCAATTGGGATGCCTCTCCACCTGAGGCGGGAGACCAAGGGTCCCTTTCTATGTGCCACAGGAATCCTGGAACTTCTATCAAGTTTCACGAGGAGTCAGGCATCGTCTCCTTTGGAGGCACTGATCTCCGCGTACCTCTGGAGTTTTCAAAGGATGTGAGGCCTCCGGGCGCGATGAGGTGGGGAACTAGGTCTTTCTCTGTGGTCTCCACAGGGGATTCAGACATCCTTTCATCTTGGGAGATGCAAGACGAGCATGCATTCAAGTCACTGCAGGGATATCCGGTGTTATTTCGCGTCAGGGCATCGCAGTGTCCATTCCACTTGAGGCCGCAAACTCAGGGTCCCTCTCACATACATAGAGCTGAGAGAAGCCTCCTCTTGAGGTGCTTGTGGTAAGGTGGTATTCCTCTGGAGTCGAAGCCAGGGACTAACCTCTCATCTCGAGTTGATTTTTGGTCCACGGAGCTCTTTTGTGTTGCTACAGTGACCTCAGGATCCCTCTAGCCTTGAAACAGTGTTCTTGGGGTTTCTCTGGAGTGCCATCAAGGAAATCAAGGCTCCTTTCATGTTTGATGTGCAACACGGAATTGCTTTGAATGCAGTGCAGGGGAATCGGGCCTCATCTTGCGGCGAGGGGGAAGTCTCACGGTTTTTCTCGAGTTGCGGCGGGAACCTGGGGTATATTCTCGAGTTACGACGGGGATGGCCCTTCCACCCACGTGTTTGTTCAGCGACGTCAGGACTCCTGCCTAGCTGCGAGGGACAACTCGGGATTCTCCTCGAGGCTTGGCAGGGCAATTGGGACGCCTCTCCAGCTGAGGCGGGAGACCAAGGGTCCCTTTCCACGTGCCACAGGAATCCTGGGACTCCTATCAAGTTTCACGAGGAGTCAGGCATCGTCTCCTTTGGAGGCACTGATCTCAGTGTACCTCTGGAGTTTTCAAAGGATGTGACGCCTCAGGTCACGATGAGGTGGAGAACTAGGTCTTTCTCTGTGGTCTCCACAGGGGATTCAGACATCCTTTCGTCTTGGGAGATGCAAGACGAGCTTGCATTCAAGTCACTGCAGGGATATCTGGCCTTATTTTGAGTCAGGTCGTTTCGGTGTCCATTCCACTTGAGGCCACAAATTCAGGGTCCCTCTCACATAGCTAGAGCTGAGAGAAGCCTCCTCTTGAGGTGCTTGTGGTAAGGTGGTATTCCACTGGAGTCGAAGCCAGGGACTAACCTCTCATCTCGAGTTGATTTTTGGTCCACGGAGCTCTTTCGTGTTGCTACAGTGACCTCAGGATCCCTCTAGCCTTGAAACAGTGTTCTTGGGGTTTCTCTGGAGTGCCATCAAGGGAATCAAGGCTCCTTTCATGTGTGATGTGCAACACGGAACTGCTCTGCACGCAGTGCAGGGGAATCGGGCCTCATATCGCGGCGAGGGGGAAGTCTCATGGTTTTTCTCGAGTTGCGGCAGAACCTTGGGTATATTCTCGAGTTACAACGGGGATGGCCCTTCCACACACGTGTTTGTTCAGGACGTCAGGACTCCTGCCTAGTTGTGAGGGACAACTCGGGATTCTCCTCGAGGCTTGGCAGGATTATTGGGACGCCTCTCCATCTGAGGCGGGAGACCAAGTGTTCCTTTCCACGAGCCACAGGAATCCTGGAACTCCTATCAAGTTTCACGAGGAGTCAGGCATCATCTCCTTTGGAGGCACTGATCTCCGCGTACCTCTGGAGTTTTCAAAGGATGTGAGGCCTCCGGTCGCGATGAGGTGGGGAACTAGGTCTTTCTCTGTGGTCTCCACAGGGGATTCAGACATCCTTTCATCTTGGGAGATGCAAGACGAGCCTGCATTCAAGTCACTGCAGGGATATCCGGCCTTATTTCGAGTCAGGGCATCGCAGTGTCCATTCCACGTGAGGCCGCAAAATCAGGGTCCCTCTCACATACATAGAGCTGAGAGAAGCCTCCTCTTGAGGTGCTTGTGGTAAGGTGGTATTCCTGTGGAGTCGAAGCCAGGGACTAACCTCTCATCTCGAGTTGATTTTTGGTCCACGGAGCTCTTTCGTGTTGCTACAGTGACCTCAGGATCCCTCTAGCCTTGAAACAGTGTTCTTGGGGTTTCTCTGGAGTGCCATCAAGGAAATCAAGGCTCCTTTCATGTGTGATGTGCAACACGGAATTGCTTTGAATGCAGTGCAGGGAATCGGGCCTCATTTTGCGGCGAGGGGGAAGTCTCATGGGTTTTCTCGAGTTGCGGCGGGAACGGGGGGTATATTCTCGAGTTACGACGGGGATGGACCTTCCACCCACGTGTTTGTTCAGCGACGTCAGGACTCCTGCCTAGTTGCGAGGGACAACTTGGAATTCTCCTCGAGGCTTGGCAGGGCAATTGGGACGCCTCTCCAGCTGAGGCGGGAGACCAAGGGTCCCTTTCCACGTGCCACAGGAATCCTGGGACTCCTATCAAGTTTCACGAGGAGTCAGGCATCGTCTCCTTTGGAGGCACTGATCTCAGTGTACCTCTGTAGTTTTCAAAGGATGTGAGGCCTCCTGTCGCTATGAGGTGGGGAACTAGGTCTTTCTCTGTGGTCTCCACAGGGGATTCAGACATCCTTTCGTCTTGGGAGATGCAAGACGAGCCTGCATTCAAGTCACTGCAGGGATATCCGGCCTTATTTCGAGTCAGGGCATCGCAGTGTCCATTCCACTTGAGGCCGCAAACTCAAGGTCCCTCTCACATACCTAGAGCTGAGAGAAGCCTCCTCTTGAGGTGCTTGTGGTAAGGTGGTTTCCTCTGGAGTCGAAGCCAGGGACTAACCTCTCATCTCGAGTTGATTTTTGGTCCACGGAGCTCTTTCGTGTTGCTACAGTGACCTCAGGATCCCTCTAGCCTTGAAACAGTGTTCTTGGGGTTTCTCTGGAGTGCCATCAAGGAAATCAAGGCTCCATTCAAGTTTGATGTGCAATACGGAATTGCTTTGAATGCAGTGCAGGGGAATCGGGCCTCATCTTGCGGCGAGGGGGAAGTCTCACGGTTTTTCTCGAGTTGCGGCGGGAACCTGGGGTATATTCTCGAGTTACGACGGGGATGGCCCTTCCACCCACGTGTTTGTTCAGCGACGTCAGGACTCCTGCCTAGTTGCGAGGGACAACTCGGGATTCTCCTCGAGGCTTGGCAGGGCAATTGCGACGCCTCTCCAGCTGAGGCGGGAGACCAACTGTCCCTTTCCACGTGCCACAGGAATCCTGGGACTCGTATCAAGTTTCACGAGGAGTCAGGCATCGTCTCCTTTGGAGGCACTGATCTGCGCGTACCTCTGGAGTTTTCAAAGGATGTGAGGCCTCTGGTCGCTATGAGGTGAGAAAATAGGTTTTTCTCCGTTGCCTCCACAGGGGATTCAGACATCCTTTCGTCTTGGGAGATGCAAGACGAGCCTGCATTCAAGTCACTGCAGGGATATCTGGCCTTATTTTGAGTCAGGGCGTCGCGGTGTCCATTCCACTTGAGGCCACAAATTCAGGGTCCCTCTCACATAGCTAGAGCTGAGAGAAGCCTCCTCTTGAGGTGCTTGTGGTAAGGTGGTATTCCTCTGGAGTCGAAGCCAGGGACTAACCTCTCATCTCGAGTTGATTTTTGGTCCACGGAGCTCTTTCGTGTTGCTACAGTGACCTCAGGATCCCTCTAGCCTTGAAACAGTGTTCTTGGGGTTTCTCTCGAGTGCCATCAAGGAAATCAAGGCTCCTTTCATGTGTGATGTGCAAAACGGAACTGCTCTGCACGCAGTGCAGGGGAATCGGGCCTCATCTCGCGGCGAGGGGGAATTCTCATGGTTTTTCTCGAGTTGCGGCAGAACCTTGGGTATATTCTCGAGTTACAACGGGGATGGCCCTTCCACACACGTGTTTGTTCAGGACGTCAAGACTCCTGCCTACTTGCGAGGGACAACTCGGGATTCTCCTCAAGGCTTGGCAGGACAATTGGGACGCCTCTCCAGCTGAGGCGGGAGACCAAGTGTTCCTTTCCACGTGCCACAGGAATCCTGGAACTCCTATCAAGTTTCACGAGGAGTCAGGCATCATCTCCTTTGGAGGCACTGTTCTCCGCGTACCTCTGGAGTTTTCAAAGGATGTGAGGCCTCCGGTCGCGATGAGGTGGGGAACTAGGTCTTTCTCTGTGGTCTCCACAGGGGATTCAGACATCCTTTCATCTTGGGAGATGCAAGACGAGCCTGCATTCAAGTCACTGCAGGGATATCCGGCGTTATTTCGCGTCAGGGCATCACAGTGTCCATTCCACTTGAGGCCGCAAACTCAGGGTCCCTCTCACATACATAGAGCTGAGAGAAGCCTCCTCTTGAGGTGCTTGTGGTAAGGTGGTATTCCTCTGGAGTCGAAGCCAGGGACTAACCTCTCATCTCGAGTTGATTTTTGGTCCACGGAGCTCTTTCGTGTTGCTACAGTGACCTCAGGATCCCTCTAGCCTTGAAACAGTGTTCTTGGGGTTTCTCTGGAGTGCCATCAAGGAAATCAAGGCTCCTTTCATGTGTGATGTGCAACACGGAATTGTTTTGAATGCAGTGCAGGGGAATCGGACCTCATTTTGCGGCGATGGGGAAGTCTCATGATTTTTCTCGAGTTGCGGCGGGAACCTGGGGTATATTCTCGAGTTACGACGGGGATGGACCTTCCACCCACGTGTTTGTTCAGCGACGTCAGGACTCATGCCTAGTTGCGAGGGACAACTCGGGATTCTCCTCGAGGCTTGGCAGGGCAATTGGGACGCCTCTCCAGCTGAGGCGGGAGACCAAGAGTCCCTTTCCACGTTCCACAGGAATCCTGGGACTCCTATCAAGTTTCACGAGGAGTCAGGCATCGTCTCCTTTGGAGGCACTGATCTCCGTGTAGCTCCGGAGTTTTCAAAGGATGTGAGGCCTCCGGTGGCGATGAGGTGGGGAACTAGGTCTTTCTCTGTGGTCTCCACAGGGGATTCAGACATCCTTTCATCTTGGGAGATGCAAGACGAGCCTGCATTCAAGTCACTGCAGGGATATCCGGCCTTATTTCGTGTCAGGGCATCGCAGTGTCCATTCCACTTGAGCCTGCAAACTCAGGGTCCCTCTCACATACCTAGAGCTGAGAGAAGCCTCCTCTTGAGGTGCTTGTGGTAAGGTGGTATTCCTCTGGAGTGGAAGCCAGGGACTAACCTCTCATCTCGAGTTGATTTTTGGTCCACGGAGCTCTTTCGTGTTGCTACAGTAACCTCAGGATCCCTCTAGCCTTGAAACATTGTTCTTGGGGTTTGTCTGGAGTGCCATCATGGAAATCAAGGCTCCTTTCATGTTTGATGTGCAACACGGAATTGCTTTGAATGCAGTGCAGGAGTATCGAGCCTCATCTCGCGGCGAGGGGGAAGTCTCATGGTTTTTCTCGAGTTGCGGCGGGACCCTGGGGTATATTCTCGAGTTATGACGGGGGTGGCCCTTCCACCCACGTGTTTGTTCAGCCACTTCAGGACTCCTGCCTAGTTGCGAGGGACAACTCGGGATTCTCCTCGAGGCTGGGCAGGGCAATTTGAACGCCTCTCCATCTGTGGCGGTAGACCAAGTGTCCCTTTCCACGTGCCACAGGAATCCTCGGACTCCTATCAAGTTTCACGAGGAGTCAGGCATCGTCTCCTTTGGAGGCACTGATCTCCGCGTACCTCTGGAGTTTTCAAAGGATGTGAGGCCTCCGGTCGCGATGAGGTGGGGAACTAGGTCTTTCTCTGTGGTCTCCACAGGGGATTCAGACATCCTTTCGTCTTGGGAGATGCAAGATGAGCCTGCATTCAAGTCACTGCAGGGATATCCGGCCTTATTTCGAATCAGGACATCGCGGTGTCCATTCCACTTGAGGCCGCAAACTCAGGGTCCCTCTCACATACATAGAGCTGAGAGAAGCCTCCTCTTGAGGTGCTTGTGGTAAGGTGGTATTCCTCTGTAGCCGAAGCCAGGGACTAACCTCTCATCTCGAGTTGATTCTTGGTCCACGGAGCTCTTTCGTGTTGGTACAGTGACCTCAGGATCCCTCTAGCCTTGAAAAAGTGTTCTTGGGGTTTCTCTGGAGTGCCATCAAGGAAATCAAGGCTTTTTTCATGTGTGATGTGCAACACGGAATTGCTCTGCATGCAGTGCAGGGGAATCGGGCCTCAACTCGCGGCGAGGGGGAAGTCTCTTGGTTTTTCTCGAGTTGCGGCGGGAACCTGGGGTATATTCTCGAGTAACGACGGGGATGGCCCTTCCACACACGTGTTTGTTCAGCGACGTCAGGACTCCTGCCTAGTTGCGAGGGACAACTCGGGATTCTCCTTGAGGCTTGGCAGGGCAATTGGGACGCCTCTCCAGCTGAGGCGGGAGACTAAGGGTCCCTTTCCACGTGCCACAGGAATCCTGGGACTCCTATCAAGTTTCACGAGGAGTCAGGCATCGTCTCCTTTGGAGGCACTGATCTCCGCGTACCTCTGAAGTTTTCAAAGCATGTGAGGCCTCCGGTCGCAATGAGGTGGGGAACTAGGTTTTTCTCTGTGGTCTCCACAGGGGATTCAGACATCCTTTCGTCTTGGGAGAAGCAAGACGAGCCTGCATTCAAGTCACTGCAGGGATATCCGGCCTTATTTCGAGTCAGGGCGTCGCGGTGTCCATTTCACTTGAGGCCACAAATTCAGGGTCCCTCTCACATAGGTAGAGATGAGAGAAGCCTCCTCTTGAGGTGCTTGTGGTAAGGTGGTATTCCTCTGGAGTCGAAGCCAGGGACTAAACTCTCATCTCGAGTTGATTTTTGGTCCACGGAGCTCTTTCGTGTTGCTACAGTGACCTCAGGATCCCTCTAGCCTTGAAACAGTGTTCTTGGGGTTTCTGTGCAGTGCGATCAAGGAAATCAAGGCTCCTTTCATGTGTGATGTGCAACACGGAGTTGCTCTGCACGCAGTGCAGGAGAATTGGGCCTCATCTAGCGGCGAGGGGGACGTCTCATGGTTTTTCTCGAGTTGCGGCTGGAACCTGGGGTATATTCTCGAGTTACGACGGGGATGGCCCTTCCACCCACGTGTTTGTTCAGCGACATCAGGACTCCTGCCTAGTTGCGAGGGACAACTCGGGATTCTCCTCGAGGCTTGGCAGGGCAATTGGGACGCCTCTCCAGCTGAGCGGGATAACAAGGGTCCCTTTCCACGTGCCACAGGAATCCTGGGACTCCTATCAAGTTTCACGAGGAGTCAGGCATCGTCTCCTTTGGAGGCACTGATCTCCGCGTACCTCTGGAGTTTTCAAAGGGTATAAGGAATCCGGTCGCGATAAGGTGGGGAACTAGGTCTTTCTCTGTGGTCTCCACAGGGGATTCAGACATCCTTTCATCTTGGGAGATGCAAGACGAGCCTGCATTCAAGTCACTGCAGGGATATCCGGCCTTATTTCGAGTCAGGGCATCGCGGTGTCCATTCCACTTCTGGCCGCGAACTCAGGGTCCCTCTCACATACCTAGAGCTGAGAGAATTCTCCTCTTGAGGTGCTTGTGGTAATGTGGTATTCCTCTGGAGTCGAAGCCAGGGACTAACCTCTCATCTCGAGTTGATTTTTGGTCCACGGAGCTCTTTCGTGTTGCTACAGTGACCTCAGGATCCCTCTAGCTTTGAAACAGTGTTCTTGGGGTTTCTCTGCAGTGCCATCAAGGAAATCAAGGCTCCTTTCATGTGTGATGTGCAACACGGAATTGCTTTCAATGCAGTGCAGGAGTATCGAGCCTCATCTCGCGGCGAGGGGGAAGTCTCATGGTTTTTCTCGAGTTGCGGCGGGACCCTGGGGTATATTCTCGAGTTATGACGGGGATGGCCCTTCCACTCACGTGTTTGTTCAGCCACTTCAGGACTCCTGCCTAGTTGCGAGGGACAACTCGGGATTCTCCTCGAGGCTGGGCAGGGCAATTGGAACGCCTCTCCATCTGTGGCGGTAGACGAAGTGTCCCTTTCCACGTGCCACAGGAATCCTCGGACTCCTATCAAGTTTCACGAGAAGTCAGGCATCGTCTCCTTTGGAGGCACTGATCTCCGCGTACCTCTGGAGTTTTCAAAGCATGTGAGGCCTCCGGTCGCGATGAGGTGGGGAACTAGGTCTTTCTCTGTGGTCTCCACAGGGGATTCAGACATCCTTTCGTCTTGGGAGATGCAAGATGAGCCTGCATTCAAGTCACTGCAGGGATATCCGGCCTTATTTCGAATCAGGGCATCGCGGTGTCCATTCCACTTGAGGCCGCAAACTCAGGGTCCCTCTCACATACATAGAGCTGAGAGAAGCCTCCTCTTGAGGTGCTTGTGGTAAGGTGGTATTCCTCTGGAGTCGAAGCCAGGGACTAACCTCTCATCTCGAGTTGATTTTTGGTCCATGGAGCTCTTTCATGTGGCTACAATGACCTCAGGATCCCTCTAGCCTTGAAACAGTGTTCTTGGGGTTTCTGTGCAGTGCCATCAAGGAAATCAAGGCTCCTTTCATGTGTGATGTGCAATACGGAATTGCTCTGCACGCAGTGCAGGGGAATCGGGCCTCATCTCGCGGCGCGGGGGAAGTCTCATGGTTTTCCTCGAGTTGCGGCGGGAACCTGGGGTATATTCTCGAGTTACGACGGGGATGGCCCTTCCACCCACGTGTTTGTTCAGCGACGTCAGGACTCCTGCCTAGTTGCGAGGGACAACTCGGGATTCTCCTCGAGGCTTGGCAGGGCAATTGGGACGCCTCTCCAGCTGAGGCGGGAGACCAAGGGTCCCTTTCCACGTGCCACAGTAATCCTGGGACTCGTATCAAGTTTCACGAGGAGTCAGGCATCGTCCCCTTTGGAGGCACTGATCTCCGCGTACCTCTGGAGTTTTCAAATGATGTGAGGCCTCCGGTCGTGATGAGGTGGGGAACTAGGTCTTTCTCTGTGGTCTCCACAGGGGATTCAGACATCCTTTCATCTTGGGAGATGCAAGACGAGCCTGCATTCAAGTCATTGCAGGGATATCCGGCCTTATTTCCCGTCAGGGCATCGCAGTGTCCATTCCACTTGAGGCCGCAAACTCAAGGTCCCTCTCACATAGCTAGAGCTGAGAGAAGCCTCCTCTTGAGGTGCTTGTGGTAAGGTGGTATTCCTCTGGAGTCGAAGCCAGGGACTAACCTCTCATCTCGAGTTGATTTTTGGTCCACGGAGCTCTTTCCTGTTGCCACAATGACCTTAGGATCCCTCTAGCCTTGAAACAGTGTTCTTGGGGTTTCTCTGGAGTGCCATCAAGGAAATCAAGGCTCCTTTCATGTGTGATGTGCAACACGGAATTGCTCTGCACGCAGTGCTGGGGAATCGGGCCTCATCTCGCGGCGAGGGGGAAGTCTGATGGTTTTCCTCGAGTTGCGGCGGGAACCTGGGGTATATTCTCGAGTTACGACGGGGATGGCCCTTCCACCCACGTGTTTGTTCAGCCACTTCAGGACTCCTGCCTAGTTGCGAGGGACAACTCGGGATTCTCCTCGAGGCTTGGCAGGGCATTTGGGACGCCTCTCCATCTGAGGCGGGAGACCAAGGGTCCGTTTCCACGTGCCACAGGAATCCTGGGACTCCTATCAAGTTTCAGAAGGAGTCAGGCATCGTCTCCTTTGGAGGCACTGATCTGCGCGTACCTCTGGAGTTTTCAAAGGATGTGAGGCCTCCGGTCGCGATGAGGTGGGGAACTAGGTCTTTCTCTGTGGTCTCCACAGGGGATTCAGACATCCTTTCATCTTGGGAGATGCAAGACGAGCCTGCATTCAAGTCACTGCAGGGATATCCGGCCTTATTTCGAGTCAGGGCATCGCGGTGTCTATTCCACTTGAGGCCGCAAACTCAGGGTCCCTCTCACATACCTAGAGCTGAGAGAAGCCTCCTCTTGAGGTGCTTGTGGTAAGGTGGTATTCCTGTGGAGTCGAAGCCAGGGACTAACCTCTCATCTCGAGTTGATTTTTGGTCCACGGAGCTCTTTCATGTGGCTACAGTGACCTCAGGAACCAGCTAGCCTTGAAACAGTGTTCTTGGGGTTTCTGTGAAGTGCCATCAAGGACATCAAGGCTCCTTTCATGTGTGATGTGCAACACGGAATTGCTCTGCACGCAGTGCAGGGGAATCGGGCCTCATCTCGCGGCGAGGGGGAAGTCTGATGGTTTTCCTCGAGTTGCGGCGGGAACCTGGGGTATATTCTCGAGTTACGACGGGGATGGCCCTTCCACCCACGTGTTTGTTCAGCGACGTCAGGACTCCTGCCTAGTTGCGAGGGACAACTCGGGATTCTCCTCGAGGCTTGGCAGGGCAATTGGGACGCCTCTCCAGCTGAGGCGGGAGACCAAGGGTCCCTTTCCACGTGCCACAGGAATCCTGGGACTCGTATCAAGTTTCATGAGGAGTCAGGCATCGTCCCCTTTGGAGGCACTGATCTCCGCGTACCTCTGGAGTTTTCAAAGGATGTGAGGCCTCCGGTCACGATGAGGTGGGGAACTAGGTCTTTCTCTGTGGTCTCCACAGGGGATTCAGACATCCTTTCATCTTGGGAGATGCAAGACGAGCCTGCATTCAAGTCACTGCAGGGATATCCGGCCTTATTTCGAGTCAGGGCATCGCGGTGTCCATTCCACTTGTGGCCGCAAACTCAGGGTCCCTCTCACATACCTAGAGCTGAGAGAATTCTCCTCTTGAGGTGCTTGTGGTAATGTGGTATTCCTCTGGAGTCGAAGCCAGGGACTAACCTCTCATCTCGAGTTGATTTTTGGTCCACGGAGCTCTTTCGTGTTGCTACAGTGACCTCAGGATCCCTCTAACTTTGAAACAGTGTTCTTGGGGTTTCTCTGCAGTGCCATCAAGGAAATCAAGGCTCCTTTCATGTGTGATGTGCAACACGGAATTGCTCTGCACGCAGTGCAGGGGAATCGGGCCTCATCTCGCGGCGAGGGGGAAGTCTCATGGTTTTTCTCGAGTTGCGGCGGGAACCTGGGGTATATTCTCGAGTTACGACGGGGATGGCCCTTCCACCCACGTGTTTGTTCAGCGACGTCAGGACTCCTGCCTAGTTGCGAGGCACAACTCGGGATTCTCCTCGAGGCTTGGCAGGGCAATTGGGACGCCTCTCCAGCTGAGGCGGGAGACCAAGGGTCCCTTTCCACGTGCCACAGGAATCCTGGGACTCCTATCAAGTTTCACGAGGAGTCAGGCATCGTCTCCTTTGGAGGCACTGATCTCCGCGTACCTCTGAAGTTTTCAAAGGATGTGAGGCCTCCGGTCGAGATGAGGTGGGGTACTAGGTCTTTCTCTGTGGTCTCCACAGGGGATTCAGACATCCTTTCATCTTGGGAGATGCAAGACGAGCCTGCATTCAAGTCACTGCAGGGATATCCGGCCTTATTTCGTGTCAGGGCATCGCAGTGTCCATTCCACTTGAGCCTGCAAACTCAGGGTCCCTCTCACATACCTAGAGCTGAGAGAAGCCTCCTCTTGAGGTGCTTGTGGTAAGGTGGTATTCCTCTGGAGTCGAAGCCAGGGACTAACCTCTCATCTCGAGTTGATTTTTGGTCCACGGAGCTCTTTCATGTTGCTACAGTAACCTCAGGATCCCTCTAGCCTTGAAACAGTGTTCTTGGGGTTTGTCTGGAGTGCCATCATGGAAATCAAGGCTCCTTTCATGTTTGATGTGCAACACGAAATTGCTTTGAATGCAGTGCAGGAGTATCGAGCCTCATCTCGCGGCGAGGGGGAAGTCTCATGGTTTTTCTCGAGTTGCGGCGGGACCCTGGGGTATATTCTCGAGTTATGACGGGGATGGCCCTTCCACCCACGTGTTTGTTCAGCCACTTCAGGACTCCTGCCTAGTTGCGAGGGACAACTCGCGATTCTCCTCGAGGCTGGGCAGGGCAATTGGAACGCCTCTCCATCTGTGGCGGTAGACCAAGTGTCCCTTTCCACGTGCCACAGGAATCCTCAGACTCCTATCAAGTTTCACGAGGAGTCAGGCATCGTCTCCTTTGGAGGCACTGATCTCCGCGTACCTCTGGAGTTTTCAAAGGATGTGAGGCCTCCGGTCGCGATGAGGTGGGGAACTAGGTCTTACTCTGTGGTCTCCACAGGGGATTCAGACATCCTTTCGTCTTGGGAGATGCAAGACGAGCCTGCATTCAAGTCACTGCAGGGATATCCGGCCTTATTTCGAATCAGGGCATCGCGGTGTCCATTCCACTTGAGGCCGCAAACTCAGGGTCCCTCTCACATAGCTAGAGCTGAGAGAAGCCTCCTCTTGAGGTGCTTGTGGTAAGGTGGTATTCCTCTGGAGCCGAAGCCAGGGACTAACCTCTCATCTCGAGTTGATTCTTGGTCCACGGAGCTCTTTCGTGTTGGTACAGTGACCTCAGGATCCCTCTAGCCTTGAAACAGTGTTCTTGGGGTTTCTCTGGAGTGCCATCAAGGAAATCAAGGCTTTTTTCATGTGTGATGTGCAACACGGAATTGCTCTGCATGCAGTGCAGGGTAATCGGGCCTCATCTCGCGGCGAGGGGGAAGTCTCTTGGTTTTTCTCGATTTGCGGCGGGAACCTGGGGTATATTCTCGAGTTACGACGGGGATGGCCCTTCCACACACGTGTTTGTTCAGCCACGTCAGGACTCCTGCCTAGTTGCGAGGGACAACTCGCGATTCTTCTCGAGGCTTGGCAGGGCAATTGGGACGCCTCTCCATCTGAGGCGGGGGACCAAGTGTCCCTTTCCACGTGCCACAGGAATCCTGGGACTCCTATCAAGTTTCACGAGGAGTCAGGCATCGTCTCCTTTGGAGACACTGATCTCCGGTTACCTCTGAAGTTTGCAAAGGATGTGAGGCCTCCGGTCGCGATGAGGTGGGGAACTAGGTCTTTCTCTGTGGTCTCCACAGGGGATTCAGACATCCTTTCATCTTGGGAGATGCAAGACGAGCCTGCACTCAAGTCACTGCAGGGATATCCGGCCTTATTTCGCGTCAGGGCATCACAGTGTCCATTCCACTTGAGGAAGCAAATTCAGGGTCCCTCTCACATACCTAGAGCTGAGAGAAGCCTCCTCTTGAGGTGCTTGTGGTAAGGTGGTATTCCTCTGGAGTCGAAGCCAGGGACTAACCTCTCATCTCGAGTTGATTTTTGGTCCACGGAGCTCTTTCCTCTTGCCACAATGACCTCAGGATCCCTCTAGCCTTGAAACAGTGTTCTTGGGGTTTCTCTGGAGTGCCATCAAGGAAATCAAGGCTCCTTTCATGTTTGATGTGCAACACGAAATTGCTCTGCATGCAGTGCCGGGGAATCGGGCCTCATCTCACGGCGAGGGGGAAGTCTCATGGTTTTTCTCGAGTTGCGGCGAGAACCTGGGGTATATTCTCGAGTTACGACGGGGATGGCCCTTCCACCCACGTGTTTATTCAGCGACGTCAGGACTCCTGCCTAGTTGCGAGGGACAACTCGGGATTCTCCTTGAGGCTTGGCAGGGCAATTGGAACGCCTCTTCAGCTGAGGCGGGAGACCAAGGGTCCGTTTCCACGTGCCACAGGAATCCTGGGACTCCTATCAAGTTTCACGAGGAGTCAGGCATCGTCTCCTTTGGAGGCACTGATCTGCGCGTACCTCTGGAGTTTTCAAAGGATGTGAGGCCTGCGGTCGCGATGAGGTGGGGAACTAGGTCTTTCTCTGTGGTCTCCACGGGGGATTCAGACATCCTTTCATCTTGGGAGATGCAAGACGAGCCTGCATTCAAGTCACTGCAGGGATATCCGGCCTTATTTCGAGTCAGGGCATCGCGGTGTCTATTCCACTTGAGGCCGCAAACTCAGGGTCCCTCTCACATACCTAGAGCTGAGAGAAGCCTCCTCTTGAGGTGCTTGTGGTAAGGTGGTATTCCTGTGGAGTCGAAGCCAGGGACTAACCTCTCATCTCGAGTTGATTTTTGGTCCACGGAGCTCTTTCATGTGGCTACAGTGACCTCAGGATCCCGCTAGCCTTGAAACTGTGTTCTTGGGGTTTCTGTGAAGTGCCATCAAGGAAATCAAGGCTCCTTTCATGTGTGATGTGCAACACGGAATTGCTCTGCACGCAGTGCAGGGGAATCGGGCCTCATCTCGCGGCGAGGGGGAAGTCTGATGGTTTTCCTCGAGTTGCGGCGGGAACCTGGGGTATATTCTCGAGTTACGACGGGGATGGCCCTTCCACCCACGTGTTTGTTCAGCGACGTCAGGACTCCTGCCTAGTTGCGAGGGACAACTCGGGATTCTCCTCGAGGCTTGGCAGGGCAATTGGGACGCCTCTCCAGCTGAGGCGGGAGACCAAGGGTCCCTTTCCACGTGCCACAGGAATCCTGGGACTCGTATCAAGTTTCATGAGGAGTCAGGCATCGTCCCCTTTGGAGGCACTGATCTCCGCGTACCTCTGGAGTTTTCAAAGGATGTGAGGCCTCCGGTCGCGATTAGGTCGGGAACTAGGTCTTTCTCTTTGGTATCCACAGGGGATTCAGACATCCTTTCATCTTGGGAGATGCAAGACGAGCCTGGATTCAAGTCACTGCCGGGATATCCGGCGTTATTTCCCGTCAGGGCATCGCAGTGTCCATTCCACTTGAGGCCGCAAACTCAGGGTCCCTCTCACATAGCTAGAGCTGTGAGAAGCCTCCTCTTGAGGTGCTTGTGGTAAGGTGGTATTCCTTTGGAGTCGAAGCCAGGGACTAACCTCTCATCTCGAGTTGATTTTTGGTCCACGGAGCTCTTTCCTGTTGCCACAATGACCTCAGGATCCCTCTAGCCTTGAAAGAGTGTTCTTGGGGTTTCTCTGGAGTGCCATTAAGGAAATCAAGGCTCCTTTCATGTGTGATGTGCAACACGGAATTGCTCTGCATGCAGTGCCGGGGAATCGGGCCTCATCTCACGGCGAGGGGGAAGACTCATGGTTTTTCTCGAGTTGCGGCGAGAACCTGGGGTATATTCTCGAGTTACGAAGGGGATGGCCCTTCCACCCACGTGTTTATTCAGCGACGTCAGGACTCCTGCCTAGTTGCGAGGGACAACTCGTGATTCTCCTTGAGGCTTGGCAGGGCAATTGGAACGCCTCTCCAGCTGAGGCGGGAGACCAAAGGTCCGTTTCCACGTGCCACAGGAATCCTGGGACTCCTATCAAGTTTCACGAGGAGTCAGGCATCGTCCCCTTTGGAGGCACTGATCTCCGCGTACCTCTGGAGTTTTCAAAGGATGTGAGGCCTCCGGTCGCGATGAGGTGGGGAACTAGGTCTTTCTCTTTGGTCTCCAAAGGGGATTCAGACATCCTTTCGTCTTGGGAGATGCAAGACGAGCCTGCATTCAAGTCACTGGAGGGATATCCGGCCTTATTTCGAGTCAGGGCATCGCGGTGTCCATTCGACTTGAGGCCGCAAAATCAGGATCCCTCTCACATACCTAGAGCTGAGAGAAGCCTCCTCTTGAGGTGCTTGTGGTAAGGTGGTATTCCTCTGGAGTCGAAGCCAGGGACTAACCTCTCATCTCGAGTTGATTTTTGGTCCACGGAGCTCTTTCGTGTTGCTACAGTAACCTCAGGATCCCTCTAGCCTTGAAACAGTGTTCTTGGGGTTTGTCTGGAGTGCCATCATGGAAATCAAGGCTCCTTTCATGTTTGATGTGCAACACGGAATTGCTTTGAATGCAGTGCAGGGGTATCGAGCCTCATCTCGCGGCGAGGGGGAAGTCTCATGGTTTTTCTCGAGTTGCCGCGGGACCCTGGGGTATATTCTCGAGTTATGACGAGGATGGCCCTTCCACCCACGTGTTTGTTCAGCCACTTCAGGACTCCTGCCTAGTTGCGAGGGACAACTAGGGATTCTCCTCGAGGCTGGGCAGGGCAATTGGAAGGCCTCTCCATCTGTGGCGGTAGACCAAGTGTCCCTTTCCACGTGCCACAGGAATCCTGGGACTCCTATCAAGTTTCACGAGGAGTCAGGCATCGTCTCCTTTGGAGGCACTGATCTCCGCGTACCTCTGGAGTTTTCAAAGGATGTGGGGCCTCCGGTCGCGATGAGGTGGGGAACTAGGTCTTTCTCTGTGGTCTCCACAGGGGATTCAGACATCCTTTCGTCTTGGGAGATGCAAGATGAGCCTGCATTCAAGTCACTGCAGGGATATCCGGCCTTATTTCGAATCAGGGCATCGCGGTGTCCATTCCACTTGAGGCCGCAAACTCAGGGTCCCTCTCACATACATAGAGCTGAGAGAAGCCTCCTCTTGAGGTGCTTGTGGTAAGGTGGTATTCCTCTGGAGCCGAAGCCAGGGACTAACCTCTCATCTCGAGTTGATTCTTGGTCCACGGAGCTCTTTCGTGTTGGTACAGTGACCTCAGGATCCCTCTAGCCTTGAAACAGTGTTCTTGGGGTTTCTCTGGAGTGCCATCAAGGAAATCAAGGCTCCATTCATGTTTGATGTGCAACACGGAATTGCTCTGCATGCAGTGCAGGGGAATCGGGCCTCATCTCGCGGCGAGGGGGAAGTCTCTTGGTTTTTCTCGAGTTGCGGCGGGAACCTGGGGTATATTCTCGAGTTACGACGGGGATGGCCCTTCCACCCAAGTGTTTGTTCAGCGACGTCAGGACTCCTGCCTAGTTGCGAGGGACAACTCGGGATTCTCCTCGAGGCTTGGCAGGGCAATTGGGACTCCTCTCCACCTGAGGAGGGAGACCAAGGGTCCCTTTCCACGTGCCACAGGAATCCTGGGACTCCTATCAAGTTTCACGAGGAGTCAGGCATCGTCTCCTTTGGAGGCACTGATCTCCGCGTACCTCTGGAGTTTTCAAAGGATGTGAGGCCTCCGGTCGCGATGAGGTGGGGAACTAAGTCTTTCTCTGTGGTCTCCACAGGGGATTCCGACAATCTTTCGTCCTGGGAGATGCAAGACGAACCTGCATTCAAGTTACTGCAGGGATATCCGGCCTTATTTCTATTCAGGGAATCGCGGTGTCCATTCCACTTGAGGCCGCAAACTCAGGGTCACTCTCACATACCTAGAGCTGAGAGAAGCCTCCTCTTGAGGTGCTTGTGGTAAGGTGGTATTCCTCTGGAGTCGAAGCCAGGGACTAACCTCTCATCTCGAGTTGATTTTCGGTCCACGGAGCTCTTTTGTGTTGCTACAGTGACCTCAGGATCCCTCTAGCCTTGAAACAGTGTTCTTGGGGTTTGTCTGGAGTGCCATCAAGGAAATCAAGGCTCCTTTCATGTGTGATGTGCAACACTGAATTGCTCTGCACGCAGTGCAGGGGAATCGGGCCTCATCTCGCGGCGAGGGGGAAGTCTCATGGATTTTCTCGAGTTGCGGCGGGAACCTGGGGTATATTCTCGAGTTACGACGGGGATGGCCATTCCACACACGTGTTTGTTCAGCGAAGTCAGGACTCCTGCCTAGTTGCGAGGGACAACTCGGGATTCTCCTCGAGGCTTGGCAGGGCAATTGGGACGCCTCTCCAGCTGAGGCGGGAGACAAAGGGTCCCTTTCCACGTGCCACAGGAATCCTGGGACTCCTATCAAGTTTCAGAGGAGTCAGGCATCGTCTCCTTTGGAGGCACTGATCTCCGCGTACCTCTGGAGTTTTCAAAGGATGTGAGGCCTCCGGTCGCGATGAGGTGGGGAACTAGGTCTTTCTCTGTGGTCTCCACAGGGGATTCAGACATCCTTTCGTCTTGGGAGATGCAAGACGAGCCTGCATTCACGTCACTGCAGGGATATCCGGCCTTATTTCGAGTCAGGGCATCGCGGTGTCCATTCCACTTGAGGCCGCAAACTCAGGGTCCCTCTCACATACATAGAGCTGAGAGAAGCCTCCTCTTGAGGTGCTTGTGGTAAGGTGGTATTCCTCTGGAGTCGAAGCCAGGGACTAACCTCTCATCTCGAGTTGATTTTTGGTCCACGGAGCTCTTTCGTGTTGCTACAGTGACCTCAGGATCCCTCTAGCCTTGAAACAGTGTTCTTGGGGTTTCTCTGCAGTGCCATCAAGGAAATCAAGGCTCCTTTCATGTGTGATGTGCAACACGGAATTGCTCTGCACGCAGTACATGGGAATCGGGCCTCATCTCGCGACGAGGGGGAAGTCTCATGGTTTTTCTCGAGTTGCGGCGGGAACCTGGGGTATATTCTCGAGTTACGACGGGGATGGCCCTTCCACACACGTGTTTGTTCAGCGACGTCAGGACTCCTGCCTAGTTGCGAGGGACAACTCGGGATTCTCCTCGAGGCTTGGCAGGGCAATTGGGACGCCTCTCCAGCTGAGGCGGGAGACCAAGGGTCCCTTTCAACGTGCCACAGGAATCCTGGGACTCGTATCAAGTTTCATGAGGAGTCAGTCGTTATCTCCTTTGGAGGCACTTATCTCCGCGGACCTCTGGAGTTTTCAAAGGATGTGAGGCCTCCGGTCGCGATGAGGTGGGGAACTAGGTCTTTCTCTTTGGTCTCCACAGGGGATTCAGACATCCTTTCATCTTGGGAGATGCAAGACCAGCCTGCATTCAAGTCACTGCAGGGATATCCGGCCTTATTTCGAGTCAGGGCATCGCGGTGTCCATTCCACTTGAGGCCGCAAACTCAGGGTCCCTCTCACATACCTAGAGCTGAGAGAAGCCTCCTCTTGAGGTGCTTGTGGTAAGGTGGTATTCCTCTGGAATCGAAGCCAGGGACTAACCTCTCATCTCGAGTTGATTTTTGGTCCACGGAGCTCTTTCGTGTTGCTACAGTGACCTCAGGATCCCTCTAGCCTTGAAACAGTGTTCTTGGGGTTTCTCTGGAGTGCCATCAAGGAAATCAAGGCTCCTTTCATGTGTGATGTGCAACATGGAACTGCTCTGCACTCAGTGCAGGGGAATTGGGCCTCATTTTGTGGCGAGGGGGAAGTCTCATGGTTTTTCTCGAGTTACGGCAGAACCTGGGGTATATTCTCGAGTTACGACGGGGATGGCCCTTCCACGCACGTGTTTGTTCACGACGTCAGGACTCCTGCCTAGTTGCGAGGGACAACTCGGGATTCTCCTCGAGGCTTGGCAGGGCAATTGGGACGCCTCTCCAGCTGAGGCGGGAGACCAAGGGTCCCTTTCCACGTGCCACAGGAATCCTGGGACTCCTATCAAGTTTCACGAGGAGTCAGGCATCGTCTCCTTTGGAGGCACTGATCTCCGCGTACCTCTGGAGTTTTCAAAGGATGTGAGGCCTCCGGTCGCGATGAGGTGGGGAACTAGGTCTTTCTCTGTGGTCTCCACAGGGGATTCAGACATCCTTTCGTCTTGCGAGATGCAAGACGAGCCTGCATTCAAGTCACTGCAGGGATATCCGGCCTTATTTCGAATCAGGGCATTGCGGTGTCCATTCCACTTGATACCGCAAACTCAGGGTCCCTCTCACCTAGCTAGAGATGAGAGAAGCCTCCTCTTGAGGTGCTTGTGGTAAGGTGGTATTCCTCTGGAGTCCAAGCCAGGGACTACCCTCTCATCTCGAGTTGATTTTTGGTCCACGGAGCTCTTTCGTGTTGCTACAGTGACCTCAGGATCCGTCTAGCCTTGAAAGAGTGTTCTTGGGGTTTCTCTGGAGTGCCATCAAGGGAATCAAGGCTCCGTTCATGTGTGATGTGCAACACGGAATTGCTCTGCACGCAGTGCAGGGGAATCGGGCCTCATCTCGCGGCGAGGGGGAAGTCTAATGGTTTTTCTCGAGTTGCGGCGGGAACCTGGGGTATATTCTCGAGTTACGACGGGGATGGCCCTTCCACACACGTGTTTGTTCAGCGACGTCAGGACTCCTGCCTAGTTGCGAGGGACAGCTCGGGATTCTCCTCGAGGCTTGGCAGTGCAATTGGGACGCCTCTCCAGCTGAGGCGGGAGACTAAGGGTCCCTTTCCACGTGCCACAGGAATCCTGGGACTCCTATCAAGTTTCATGAGGAGTCAGGCATCGTCTCCTTTGGAGGCACTGATCTGCGCGTACCTCTGGAGTTTTCAAAGGATGTGAGGCCTCCGGTCGCGATGAGGTGGGGAACTAGGTCTTTCTCTGTGGTCTCCACAGGGGATTCAGACATCCTTTCGTCTTCGGAGATGCAAGACGAGCCTGCATTCAAGTCACTGCAGGGATATCCGGCCTTATTTCGAGTCAGGGCATCGCGGTGTCCATTCCACTTGAGGCCGCAATCTCAGGGTCCCTCTCACATAGCTAGAGCTGAGAGAAGCCTCCTCTTGAGGTGCTTGTGGTAAGGTGGTATTCCTCTGGAGTCGAAGCCAGGGACTAACCTCTCATCTCGAGTTGATTTTTGGTCCACGGAGCTCTTTCGTGTGGCTACAGTGACCTCAGGATCCCTCTAGCCTTGAAACAGTGTTCTTGGGGTTTCTCTGGAGTGCCATCAAGGAAATCAAGGCTCCTTTCATATTTGATGTGCAACACGGAATTGCTCTGCACGCAGTACAGGGGAATCGGGCCTCATCTTGCGGCGAGGGGGAAGTCTCATGGTTTTCCTCGAGTTGCGGCGGGAACCTGGGGTATATTCTCGAGTTACGACGGGGATGGCCCTTCCACCCACGTGTTTGTTCAGCGACGTCAGGACTCCTGCCTAGTTGCGAGGGACAACTCGGGATTCTCCTCGAGGCTTGGCAGGGCAATTGGGACGCCTCTCCTTCTGAGGCGGGAGACCAAGTGTCCCTTTCCACGTGCCACAGGAATCCTGGGACTCCTATCAAGTTTCACGAGGAGTCAGGCATCGTCTCCTTTGGAGACACTGATCTCCCTGTACCTCTGAAGTTTTCAAAGGATGTGAAGACTCCGGTCGCGATGAGGTGGGGAACTAGGTCTTTCTCTGTGGTCTCCACAGGGGATTCAGACATCCTTTCATCTTGGGAGATGCAAGACGAGCCTGCACTCAAGTCATTGCAGGGATATCCGGCCTTATTTCGCGTCAGGGCATCGCAGTGTCCATTCCACGTGAGGTCGCAAATTCAGGGTCCCTCTCACATACCTAGAGCTGAGAGAAGCCTCCTCTTGAGGTGCTTGTGGTAAGGTGGTATTCCTCTGGAGTCGAAGCCAGGGACTAACCTCTCTTCTCGAGTTGATTTTTGGTCCACGGAGCTCTTTCGTGTTGCTACAGTAACCTCAGGATCCCTCTAGCCTTGACACAGTGTTCTTGGGGTTTGTCTGGAGCGCCATCATGGAAATCAAGGCTCCTTTCATGTTTGATGTGCAACACGGAATTGCTCTGCATGCAGTGCAGTAGTATCGAGCCTCATCTCGCGGCGAGGGGGAAGTCTCATGGTTTTTCTCGAGTTGCGGCGGGACCCTGGTGTATATTTTCGAGTTATGACGGGGATGGGCCTTACAGCCACGTGTTTGTTCAGCGACTTCAGGACTTCTGCCTAGTTGCGAGGGACAACTCGGGATTCTCTTCGAGGCTTGGCAGGGCAATTGGGACGCCTCTCCACCTGAGGCGGGAGATCAAGGGTCCCTTTCCACGTGCCACAGGTATCCGGGGACTCCTATCAAGTTTCACGAGGAGTCAGGCATCGTCTCCTTTGGAGGCACTGATCTCCGCGTACCTCTGGAGTTTTCAAAGGATGTGAGGCCTCCGGTCGCGATGAGGTGGGGAACTAGATCTTTCTCTGTCGTCTCCGCAGGGAATTCAGACAATCTTTCGTCTTGGGAGACGCAAGACCAGCCTGCATTCAAGTCACTGCAGGGATATCCGGCCTTATTTCAAGTCAGGGCATCGCGGTGTCCATTCCACTTGAGGCCGCAAACTCAGGGTCCCTCTCACATAGCTAGAGCTGAGAGAAGCCTCCTCTTGAGGTGCTTGTGGTAAGGTGGTATTCCTCTGGAGTCGAAGCCAGGGACTAACCTCTCATCTCGAGTTGATTTTTGGTCCACGGAGCTCTTTCGTGTTACTACAGTGACCTCAGGATCCCTCTAGCATTGAAAGATTGTTCTTGGGGTTTCTCTGGAGTGCCATCAAGGAAATCAAGGCTCCTTTCATGTGTGATGTGCAACACTTAATTGCTCTGCCCGCAGTGCAGGGAAATCGGGCCTCATCTAGCGGCGAGGGGAAGTCTCATGGTTTTTCTCGAGTTGCGGTGGGAACCTGGGTTATATTCTCGAGTTACGACGGGGATAGCCCTTCCACCCACGTGTTTGTTCAGTGACGTCAGGACTCCTGCCTAGTTACGAGGGACAACTCGGGATTCTCCTCGAGGCTTGGCAGGGCAATTGGGACGCCTCTCCAGCTGAGGCGGGAGACCAAGGGTCCCTTTCCACGTGCCACAGGAATCCTGGGACTCCTATCAAGTTTCACGAGGAGTCAGGCATCGTCTCCTTTGGAGGCACTTATCTCCGCGTACCTCTGGAGTTTTCAAAGGATGTGAGGCCTCCGGTCGCGATGAGGTGGGGAACTAGGTCTTTCTCTGTGGTCTCCACAGGGGATTCAGACATCCTTTCGTCTTGGGAGATGCAAGACGAGCCTGCATTCAAGTCACTGCAGGGATATCCGGCCTTATTTCGAGTCAGGGCATCGCGGTGTCCATTCCACTTGAGGCCGCAAACTCAGGATCTCTCTCACATACCTAGAGCTGAGAGAAGCCTCCTCTTGAGGTGCTTGTGGTAAGGTGGTATTCCTTTGGAGTCGAAGCCAGGGACTAACCTCTCAACGCGAGTTGATTTTTGGTCCACAGAGCTCTTTCGTGTTGCTACAGTGACCTCAGGATCCCTCTAGCCTTGAAACAGTGTTCTTGGGGTTTCTCTGGAGTGCCATCAAGGAAATCAAGGCTCCTTTCATGTGTGATGTGCAACACCGAATTGCTCTGCACGCAGTGTAGGGGAATCGGGCCTCATCTCGCGGCGAGGGGGAAGTCTCATGGTTTTTCTCGAGTTACGGCGGGAACCTGGGGTATATTCTCGAGTTACAACGAGGATGGCCCTTCCACCCACGTGTTTGTTCAGCGACGTCAGGACTCCTGCCTAGTTGCGAGGGACAACTCGGGATTCTCCTCGAGGCTTGGCAGGGCAATTGCGACGCCTCTCCAGCTGAGGCGGGAGACCAAGGGTCCCTTTCCACGTGCCACAGAAATCCTGGGACTCCTATCAAGTTTCACGAGGAGTCAGGCATCGTCTCCTTTGGAGGCACTGATCTCCGCGTACCTCTGGAATTTTCAAACGATGTGAGGCCTCTGGTCGCGATGAGGTGGGGAACTAGGTCTTTCTCTGTGGTCTCCACAGGGGATTCAGACATCCTTTCGTCTTGGGAGATGGAAGACGAGCCTGCATTCAAGTCACTGCAGGGATATCCGGCCTTATTTCGAGTCAGGGCATAGCGGTGTCCATTCCACTTGAGGCTACAAACTCAGGGTCCCTCACACATACCTAGAGCTGAGAGAAGCCTCCTCTTGAGGTACTTGTGGTAAGGTGGTATTCCTCTGGAGTCGAAGCCAGGGACTAACCCCGCATCTCGAGTTGATTTCTGGTCCACGGAGCTCTTTCGTGTTGCTACAGTGACCTCAGGATCCCTCTAGCCTTGACACAGTGTTCTTGGGGTTTCTCTGGAGTGCCACCAAGGAAATCAAGGCTCCTTTCATGTGTGACGTGCAACACGGAATTGCTCTGCACGCAGTGCAGGGGAATCGGGCCTCATTTTGCGGCAGGGGGAAGTCTCATGGTTTCTCTCGAGTTGCGGCGGGAACCTGGGGTATATTCTCGAGTTACGACGGCGATGGCCCTTCCACACACGTGTTTGTTCAGCGACGTCAGGACTCCTGCCTAGTTGCAAGGGACAACTCGGGATTCTACTCGAGGCTTGGCAGTGCAATTGGGACGCCTCTCCAGGTGAGGCGGGAGACCAAGGGTCCCTTTCCACGTGCCACAGGAATCCTGGGACTCCTATCAATTTTCATGAGGAGTCAGGCATCGTTTCCTTTGGAGGCACTGATCTCCGCTTACCTCTGGAGTTTTCAAAGGATGTGAGGCCTCCGGTCGCGATGAGGTGGGGAACTAAGTCTTTCTCTGTAGTCTCCACAGGGGATTCAGACATCCTTTCATCTTGGGAGATGCAAGACGAGCCTGCATTCAAGTCACTGCAGGGATATCCAGCCTTATTTCGCGTCAGGGCATCGCTTTGTCCATTCCACTTGAGGCCCGAAACTCAGGGTCCCTCTCACATACCTAGAGCTGAGAGAAGCCTCCTCTTGAGGTGCTTGTGGTAAGGTGGTATTCCTCTGGAGTCGAAGCCAGGGACTAACCTCTCATCTCGAGTTGATTTTTCGTCCACCGAGCTCTTTCGTGTTGCTACAGTGACCTCAGGATCCCTCTAGCCTTGAAACAGTGTTCTTGGGGTTTCTCTGGAGTGCCATCAAGGAAATCAAGGCTCCTTTCATGTTTGATGTGCAACACGGAATTGCTCTGCATACAGTGCAGGGGAATCGGGCCTCATCTCACGGCGAGGGGGAAGACTCATTGTTTTTCTCGAGTTGCGGCGAGAACCTGGGGTATATTCTCGAGTTACGACGGGGATGGCCCTTCCACCCACGTGTTTATTCAGCGACGTCAGGACTCCTGCCTAGTTGCGAGGGACAACTCGGGATTCTCCTCGAGGCTTGGCAGGGCAATTGGGACGCCTCTTCAGCTGAGGCGGGCGACCAAGCGTCCCTTTCCACGTGCCACAGGAATCGTGGGACGCCTATCAAATTTCACGAGTCAGGCATCGTCTCCTTTGGCGGAACTGATCTCCCCGTACCTCTGAAGTTTTCAAAGGATGTGAGGCCTCCGGTCGCGAAGAGGTGGGGAACTAGGTCTTTCTCTGTGGTCTCCACAGGGGATTCAGACATCCTTTCGTCTTGGGAGATGCAAGACGAGCCTGCATTCAAGTCACTGCAGGGATATCCGGCCTTATTTCGAGTCAGGGCATCGCGGTGTCCATTCCACTTGAGCCCGCAAACTCAGGGTCCCTCTCACATACCTAGAGCTGAGAGAAGCCTCCTCTTGAGGTGCTTGTGGTAAGGTGGTATTCCTCTGGAGTCGAAGCCAGGGACTAACCTCTCATCTCGAGTTGATTCTTGGTCCTCGGAGCTCTTTCCTGTTGCTACAGTGACCTCAGGTTCCCTCTAGCCTTGAAACAGTGTTCTTGGGGTTTCTCTGGATTGCCATCAAGGAAATCAAGGCTCCTTTCATGTGTGATGTGCAACACGGAATTGCTCTGCACGCAGTGCAGGATATCGGGCCTCATTTTGCGCCGAGGGGGAAGTCTCATGGTTTTTCTCGAGTTGCGGCGGGAACCTGTGGTATATTGTCGAGTTATGACGGAGATGGCCCTTCCACCCACGTGTTTGTTCAGCGACGTCAGGACTCCTGCCTAGTTGCGAGGGACAACTCGGGATTCTCCTCGAGGCTTGGCAGGGCAATTGGGACGCCTCTCCAGCTGAGGCGGGAGACCAAGGGTCCCTTTCACGTGCCACAGGATTCCTGGGACTCCTATCAAGTTTCACGAGGAGTCAGCATCGTCTCCTTTGGCGGCACTGATCTCCGCGTACCTCTGGAGTTTTCAAAGGATGTGAGGCCTCCGGTCGCGATGAGGTGGGGAACTAGGTCTTTCTCTGTGGTCTCCACAGGGGATTCAGACATCCTTTCGTCTTGGGAGATGCAAGACGAGCCTGCATTCAAGTCACTGCAGGGATATCCGGCCTTATTTCGAATCAGGGCATCACAGTGTCCATTCCACTTGAGGCCGCAAACTCACGGTCCCTCTCACATACCTAGAGCTGAGAGAAGCCTCCTCTTGAGGTACTTGTGGTAAGGTGGTATTTCTCTGGAGTCAAAGCCAGGGACTAACCTCTCATCTCGAGTTGATTCTTGGTCCACGGAGCTCTGTATTGTTGCTACAGTGACCTCAGGTTCCCTCTAGCCTTGAAACAGTGTTCTTGGGGTTTCTCTGGATTGCCATCAAGGAAATCAAGGCTTTTTTCATGTGTGATGTGCAACACGGAATTGCTCTGCACGCAGTGCAGGGGAATCGGGCCTCATCTCGCGGCGAGGGGGAAGTCTCTTGATTTTTCTCGAGTTGCGGCGGGAACCTGGGGTATATTCTCGAGTTACGACGGGGATTGCCGTTCCACACACGTGTTTGTTCAGCCACATCAGGACTCCTGCCTAGTTGCAAGGGACAACTCGGGATTCTCCTCGAGGCTTGGCAGGGCAATTGGGACGCCTCTCCAGCTGAGGCGGGAGACCAAGGGTCCCTTTCCACGTGCCACAGGAATCCTGGGACTCCTATCAAGTTTCACGATGAGTCAGGCATCGTCTCCTTTGGAGGCACTTATCTCCGCGTACCTCTGGAGTTTTCAAAGGATGTGAGGCCTCCGGTCGCCATGAAGTGGGGAACTAGGTCTTTCTCTGTGGTCTCCACATGGGATTCAGACATCCTTTCGTCTTGGGAGATGCAAGACGAGCCTGCATTCAAGTCACTGCAGGGATATCCGGCCTTATTTCGAGTCAGGGCATCGCGGTGTCCATTCCACTTGAGGCCGCAAACTCAGGGTCTCTCTCACATACCTAGAGCTGAGAGAAGCCTCCTCTTGAGGTGCTTGTGTTAAGGTGGTATTCCTTTGGAGTCGAAGCCAGGGACTAACCTCTCAACGCTAGTTGATTTTTGGTCCACGGAGCTCTTTCGTGTTGCTACAGTGACCTCAGGATCCCTCTAGCCTTGAAACAGTGTTCTTGGGGTTTCTCTGGAGTGCCATCAAGGAAATCAAGGCTCCTTTCATGTTTGATGTGCAACACGGAATTGCTCTGCATGCAGTGCAGGGGAATCGGGCCTCATCTCGCGGCGAGGGGGAAGACTCATTGTTTTTCTCGACTTGCGGCGAGAACCTGGGGTATATTCTCGAGTTACGACGGGGATGGGCCTTCCACCCACGTGTTTATTCAGCGATGTCAGGACTCCTGCCTAGTTGCGAGGGACAACTCGGGATTCTCCTTGAGGCTTGGCAGGGCAATTGGGACGCCTCTCCAGCTGAGGCGGGAGACCAAGGGTCCCTTTCCACGTGCCACAGGAATCCTGGGACTCCTATCAAGTTTCAGAACGAGTCAGGCATCGTCTCCTTTGGAGGCACTGATCTCCGCGTACCTCTGGAGTTTTCAAAGGATGTGAGGCCTCCGGTCGCGATGAGGTGGGGAATTAGGTCTTTTTCTGTGGTCTCCACAGGGGATTCAGACATCCTTTCGTCTTCGGAGATGCAAGACGAGCCTGCATTCAAGTCACTGCAGGGATATCTGGCGTTATTTCCCGTCAGGGCGTCGCGGTGTCCATTCCACTTGAGGCCGCAAACTCAGGGTCCCTCTCACATACCAAGAGTTGAGAGAAGCCTCTTCTTGAGGTGCTTGTGGTAAGGTGGTATTCCTCTGGAGTCGAAGCCAGGGACTAACCTCTAATCTCCGGTTGATTTGTGGTCCACGGAGCTCTTTCGTGTTGCTACAGCGACCTCAGGATCCCTCTAGCCTTGAAACAGTGTTCTTGGGGTTTCTCTGGAGTGCCATCAGGGAAATCAAGGCTCTTTTCATGTGTGATGTGCAACACGGAATTGCTTTGAATGCAGTGCAGGGGAATCGGGCCTCATCTTGCGGCGAGGGGGAAGTCTCATGGTTTTTCTCGAGTTGCGGCGGGAACCTGGGGTATATTCTCGAGTTACGACGGGGATGGCCCTGCCACACACATTTTTGTTTAGCGAAGGCAGGACTCCTGCCTAGTTGCGAGGGACAACTCGGGATTCTCCTCGAGGCTTGGCAGGGCAATTGGGACGCCTCTCCAGCTGAGGCGGGAGACCAAGGGTCCCTTTCCACGTGCCACAGGAATCCTGGGACTCCTAAGAAGTTTCACGAGGAGTCAGGCATCGTCTCCTTTGGAGGCACTGATCTCCGCATACCTCTGGACTTTTCAAAGGATGTGAGGCCTCTGGTCGCGATGAGGTGGGGAACTAGGTGTTTCTCTGTGGTCTCCACAGGGGATTCAGACATCCTTTCGTCTTGGGAGATGAAAGACGAGCCTGCATTCAAGTCACTGCAGGGATATCCGGCCTTATTTCGAGTCAGGGCATCGCGGTGTCCATTCCACTTGAGGCCGCAAACTCAGGGTCCCTCTCACATAGCTAGAGCTGAGAGAAGCCTCCTCTTGAGGTGCTTGTGGTAAGGTGGTATTCCTCTGGAGTCGAAGCCAGGGACTAACCTCTCATCTCGAGTTGATTTTTGGTCCACAGAGCTCTTTCGTGTTGCTACAGTGACCTCAGGATCCCTCTAGCCTTGAAACAGTGTTCTTGGGGTTTCTCTGGAGTGCCATCAAGGAAATCAAGACTCCTTTCATGTGTGATGTGCAACACGGAATTGCTCTGCACGCATTGCAGGGGAATCGGGCCTCATCTCGCGGCGAGGGGGAAGTCTCATGGTTTTTCTCGAGATGCGGCGTTAACCTGGGGTATATTCTCGAGTTACGACGGGGATGGCCCTTCCACACACGTGTTTGTTCAGCGACGTCAGGACTCCTGCCTAGTTGCGAGGGACAACTCGGGATTCTCCTCGAGGCTTCGCAGGGCAATTGGGACGCCTCTCCATCTGAGGCGGGAGACCAAGGGTCCCTTTCCACGTGCCACAGGAATCCTGGGACGCCTATCAAGTTTCACGAGTCAAGCATCGTCTCCTTTGGAGGCACTGATCTCCGCGTACCTCTGAAGTTTTCAAAGGATGTGAGGCCTCCGGTCGCGAAGAGGTGGGGAACTAGGTCTTTCTCTGTGGTCTCCACAGGGGATTCAGACATCCTTTCGTTTTGGGAGATGCAAGACGAGCCTGCATTCAAGTCACTGCAGGAATATCGGGCCTTATTTCGAGTCAGGGCGTCACGGTGTCCATTCCACTTGAGCCCGCAAACTCAGGGTCCCTCTCACATACAAAGAGCTGAGAGAAGCCTCCTCTTGAGGTGCTTGTGGTAAGGTGGTATTCCTCTGGAGTCGAAGCCAGGGACTAACCTCTCATCTCGAGTTGATTCTTTGTCCTCGGAGCTCTTTCGTGTTGCTACAATGACCTCAGGATCCCTCTAGCCTTGAAACAGTGTTCTTGGGGTTTCTCTGGAGTGCCATCAAGGAAATCAAGGCTCTTTTCATGTGTGATGTGCAACACGGAATTGCTCTGCACGCAGTGCAGGGGAATCGGGCCTCATCTCGCGGCGAGGGGAAAGTCTCATGTTTTTTCTCGAGTTGCGGTGGGAACCTGCGTTATATTCTCGAGTTACGACGGGGATGGCCCTTCCACCCACGTGTTTGTTCAGCGACGTCAGGACTCCTGCCTAGTTGCGAGGGAGAACTCGGGATTCTCCTCGAGGATTGACAGGGCAATTGGGACGCCTCTCCAGCTGAGGCGGGAGACCAAGGGTCCCTTTCCACGTGCCACAGGAATCCTGGGACTCCTATCAAGTTTCAGAGTAGTCAGGCATCGACTCCTTTGGAGGCACTGATCTCCGCGTACCTCTGGAGTTTTCAAAGGATGTGAGGCCTCCGGTCGCGATGAGGTGGGGAACTAGGTCTTTCTCTGTGGTCTGCACAGGGGATTCAGACATCCTTTCGTCTTGGGAGATGCAAGACTAGCCTGCATTCATGTCACTGCAGGGATATCCGGCATTATTTCGAGTCAGGGCATCGCGGTGTCCATTCCACTTGAGGCCGCAAACTCAGGGTCCCTCTCACATAGCTAGAGCTGAGAGAAGCCTCCTCTTGAGGTGCTTGTGGTAAGGTGGTATTCCTCTGAAGTCGAAGCCAGGGACTAACCTCTCATCTCGAGTTGATTTTTGGTCCACGGAGCTCTTTCGTTTTGCTACAGTGACCTCCGGTTCCCTCTAGCCTTGAAACAGTGTTCTTGGGGTTTCTCTGGAGTGCCATCAAGGGAATCAAGGCTCTTTTCATGTGTGATGTGCAACACGGAATTGCTCTGCATGCAGTGCAGGGGAATCGGGCCTCATCTCGCGGCGAGGGGGAAGTCTGATGGTTTTTCTCGAGTTGCGGCGGGAACCTGGGATATATTCTCGAGTTACGACGGGGATGGCCCTTCCACCCACGTGTTTGTTCAGCGACGTCAGGACTCCTGCCTAGTTGCGAGGGACAACTCGGGATTCTCCTCGAGGCTTGGCAGGGCAATTGGGACGCCTCTCCAGCTGAGGCGGAAGACCAAGGGTCCCTGTCCACGTGTCACAGGAATCCTGGGACTCCTAAGAATTTTCACGAGGAGTCAGGCATCGTCTCCTTTGGAGGCACTGATCTCCGCATACCTCTGGACTTTTCAAAGGATGTGAGGCCTCCGGTCGCGATGAGGTGGGGAACTAGGTGTTTCTCTGTGGTCTCCACAGGGGATTCAGACATCCTTTCGTCTTGGGAGATGCAAGACGAGCCTGCATTCAAGTCACTGCAGGGATATCCGGCCTTATTTCGAGTCAGGGCATCGCGGTGTCCATTCCACTTGAGGCCGCAAACTCAGGGTCCCTCTCACATAGCTAGAGCTGAGAGAAGCCTCCTCTTGAGGTGCTTGTGGTAAGGTGGTATTGCTCTGTAGTCAAAACCAGGGACTAACCTCTCATCTCGAGTTGATTTTTGGTCCACGGAGCTCTTTCGTGGTGCTACAGTGACCTCAGGATCCCTCTAGCCTTGAAACAGTGTTCTTGGGGTTTCTCTGGAGTGCCATCAAGGAAATCAAGGCTCCTTTCATGTGTGATGTGCAACACGGAATTACTCTGCATGCAATGCAGGGGAATCGGGCCTCATCTCGCGGCGCGGGGGAAGTCTCTTGGTTTTTCTCGAGTTGCGGCGGGAATCTGGGGTATATTCTCGAGTTACGACGGGGATGGCCCTTCCACTCTTGTGTTTGTTCAGCGACGTCAGGACTCCTGCCTAGTTGCGAGGGACAACTCGGGATTCTCCTCGAGGCTTCGCAGGGCAATTGGGACGCCTCTCCAGCTGAGGCGGGAGACCAAGGGTCCCTTTCCACGTGCCACAGGAATCCTGGGACGCCTATCAAGTTTGACGAGGAGTCAGGCATTGGTTCCTTTGGAGGCACTGATCTCCGCGTACCTCTGAAGTTTTCAAAGGATGTGAGGCCTCCGGTCGCGAAGAGGTGGGGAACTAGGTCTTTCTCTGTGGTCTCCACAGGGGATTCAGACATCCTTTCGTCTTGGGAGATGCAAGACGAGCCTGCATTCAAGTCACTGCAGGGATATCCGGCCTTATTTCGAGTCAGGGCGTCGCGGTGTCCATTCCACTTGAGCCCGCAAACTCAGGGTCCCTCTCACATACCTAGAGCTGAGAGAAGCCTCCTCTTGAGGTGCTTGTGGTAAGGTGGTATTCCTCTGGAGTCGAAGCCAGGGACTAACCTCTCATCTCGAGTTGATTTTTGGTCCACGGAGCTCTTTCGTGCTGCTACAGTGACCTCAGGATCCCTCTAGCCTTGAAACAGTGTTCTTGGGGTTTCTCTGGAGTGCCATCAAGGAAATCAAGGCTCCTTTCATGTGTGATGTGCAACACGGAATTGCTCTGCATGCAGTGCAGGGGAATCGGGCCTCATCTCGCGGCGCGGGGGAAGTCTCTTGGTTTTTCTCGAGTTGCGGCGGGAATCTGGGGTATATTCTCGAGTTACGACGGGGATGGCCCATCCACTCACGTGTTTGTTCAGCGACGTCAGGACTCCTGCCTAGTTGCGAGGGACAACTCGGGATTCTCCTCGAGGCTTCGCAGGGCAATTGGGACGCCTCTCCAGCTGAGGCGGGAGACCAAGGGTCCCTTTCCACGTGCCACAGGAATCCTGGGACGGCTATCAAGTTTGACGAGGAGTCAGGCATTGGTTCCTTTGGAGGCACTGATCTCCGCGTACCTCTGAAGTTTTCAAAGGATGTGAGGCCTCCGGTCGCGAAGAGGTGGGGAACTAGGTCTTTCTCTGTGGTCTCCACAGGGGATTCAGACATCCTTTCGTCTTGGGAGATGCAAGACGAGCCTGCATTCAAGTCACTGCAGGGATATCCGGCCTTATTTCGAGTCAGGGCGTCGCGGTGTCCATTCCACTTGAGCCCGCAAACTCAGGGTCCCTCTCACATACCTAGAGCTGAGAGAAGCCTCCTCTTGAGGTGCTTGTGGTAAGGTGGTATTCCTCTGGAGTCGAAGCCAGGGACTAACCTCTCATCTCGAGTTGATTCCTGGTCCACAGAGCTCTTTCATTTTGCTACAGTGACCTCAGGATCGCTCTAGCCTTGAAACCGTGTTCTTGGGGTTTCTCTGGAGTGCCATCAGGGAAATCAAGGCTCCTTTCATGTGTGATGTGCAACACGGTATTGCTCTGCACGCAGTGTAGGGGAATCGGGCCTCATCTCGCGGCAAGGGGGAAGTGTCATTGTTTTTCTCGAGTTGCGGCGGGAACCTGGGGTATATTCTCGAGTTACGACGGGGATGGCCCTTCCACCCACGTGTTTGTTCAGCCACGTCAGGACTCCTGCCTAGTTGCGAGGGACAACTCGGGATTCTCCTCGAGGCTTGGCAGGGCAATTGGAACGCCTCTCCATCTGTGGCGGTAGACCAAGGGTCCCTTTCCACGTGTCACAGGAATCCTGGGACTCCTATCAAGTTTCACGAGGAGTCAGGCATCGTCTCCTTTGGAGGCACTGATCTCCGCGTACCTCTGGAATTTTAAAAGGATGTGAGGCCTCCTGTCGCGATGAGGTGGGGAACTAGGTCTTTCTCTGTGGTCTCCACAGGGGATTCAGACATCCTTTCATCTTGGGAGACGCAAGACGAGCCTGCATTCAAGTCACTGCAGGGATATCCGGCCTTACTTCGAGCCAGGGCATCGCGGTGTCCATTCCACTTCAGGCCGCAAACTCAGCGTCCCTCTCACATACCTAGAGCTGAGAGAAGCCTCCTCTTGAGGTGCTTGTGGTAAGGTGGTATTCCTCTGGAGTCGAAGCCAGGGACTAACCTCTCATCTCGAGTTGATTTTTGGTCCATGGAGAACTTTCGTGTTGCTACAGTGACCTCAGGATCCCTCTAGCCTGGAAACAGTGTTCTTGGGATTTCTCTGGAGTGCCATCAAGAAAATCAAGGCTCCTTTCATGTTTGATGTGCAACACGGAATTGCTCTGCATGCAGTGCAGGAGAATCTAGCCTCATCTCGCGGCGACGGGGAAGTCTCTTGGTTTTTCTCGAGTTGCGGCTGGAACCTGGGGTATATTTTCGAGTTATGACGGGGATGGCCCTTCCACCCACGTGTTTGTTCAGCCACGTCAGGACTCCTGCCTAGTTGCGAGGGACAACTCGGGATTCTCCTCGAGGCTTGGCAGGGCAATTGGGACGCCTCTTCAGCTGAGGCGGGAGACCAAGCGTCCCTTTCCACGTGCCACAGGAATCCTGGGACGCCTATCAAGTTTCACGAGTCAGGCATCGTCTCCTTTGGAGGCACTGATCAACGCGTACCTCTGGAGATTTCAAAGGATGTGAGGCCTCCGGTCGCCATGAGGTGGGGAACTAGGTCTTTCTCTTTGGTCTCCACAGGGGATTCAGACATCCTTTCGTCTTGGGAGATGCAAGATGAGCCTGCATTCAAGTCACTGCAGGGATATCCGGCCTTATTTTGAGTCAGGGCATCGCGGTGTCCATTCCACTTGAGGCCGCAAACTCAGGGTCCCTCTCACATACATAGAGCTGAGAGAAGCCTCCTCTTGAGGTGCTTGTGGTAAGGTGGTATCCCTCTGGAGTCGAAGCCAGGGACTAACCTCTCATCTCGAGTTGATTCTTGGTCCACGGAGCTCTTTATTGTTGCTACAGTGACTTCAGGATCCCTCTAGCCGTGAAACAGTGTTCTTGGGGTTGCTCTGGAGTGCCATCAAGGAAATCAAGGCTTTTTCATGTGTGATGTGCAACACGGAATTGCTCTGCACGCAGTGCAGGGGAATCGGGCCTCATCTCACGGCGAGGGGGAAGTCTCATGGTTTTTCTCGAGTTGCGGCGGGAATCTGGGGTATATTCTCGTGTTACAACGGGGATGGCCCTTCCACACACCTGTTTGTTCACTGACGTCAGGACTCCTGCCTAGTTGCGAGGGACTACTCGGGATTCTCCTCGAGGCTTGGCAGGGCAATTGGGACGCCTCTCCAGCTGAGGCGGGAGACCAAGGGTCCCTTTCCACATGCCACAGGAATCCTCGGACTCCTATCAAGTTTCACGAGGAGTCAGGCATCGTCTCCTTTGGAGGCACTTATCTCCGCGTACCCCCGGAGTTTTCAAAGGATGTGAGGCCTCCGGTCGCCATGAGGTGGGGAACTAGGTCTTTCTCTGTGGTCTCCACAGGGGATTCAGACATCCTTTCGTCTTGGGAGATGCAAGACGAGCCTGCATTCAAGTCACTGCAGGGATATCCGGCCTTATTTCGCGTCAGGGCATCGCTTTGTACATTCCACTTGAGGCCGCAAACTCAGGGTCCCTCTCACATACCTAGAGCTGAGAGAAGCCTCCTCTTGAGGTGCTTGTGGTAAGGTGGAATTCCTGTGGAGTCGAAGCCAGGGACTAACCTCTCATCTCGAGTTGATTCTTGGTCCACGGAGCTCTTTCCTGTGGCTACAGTGACCTCAGGATCCCTCTAGTCTTGAAATAGTGTTCTTGGGGTATCTCTGCAGTGCCATCAAGGAAATCAAGGCTCCTTTCATGTGTGATGTGCAACACGGAATTGCTCTGCACACAGTGCAGGGTATCGGGCCTCATTTTGCGGAGAGGGGGAAGTCTCATGGGTTTCTCGAGTTGCGTTGGGAACCTGGGGTATATTCTCGAGTTACGACGGGGATGGCCCTTCCACCCACGTGTTTGTTCAGTGACGTCAGAACTCCTGCCTAGTTACGAGGGACAACTCGTTATTCTCCTCGAGGATTGGCAGGGCAATTGGGATGCCTCTCCAGCTGAGGCGGGAGACCAAGGGTCCCTTTCCACGTGCCACAGGAATCCTGGAACTCCTATTAAGTTTCACGAGGAGTCAGGCATCGTCCCCTTTGGAGGCACTGATCTCCGCATACCTCTGGAGTTTTCAAAGGCTGTGAGGCCTCCGGTCGCGATGAGGTGGGGAACTACGTCTTTCTCTGTGGTCTCCACAGGGGATTCAAACATCCTTTCATCTTAGGAGATGCAAGACGAGCCTGCATTCAAGTCACTGCAGGGATATCCGGCCTTATTTCGAGTCAGGGAATCGCGGTGTCCATTCCACTTGAGGCCGCAAACTCAGGGTCCCTCTCACATACCTAGAGCTGAGAGAAGCCTCCTCTTGAGGTGCTTGTGGTAAGGTGGTATTCCTCTGGAGTCGAAGCCAGGGACTAACCTCTCATCTCGACTTGATTTTTGGTCCACGGAGCTCTTTCGTGTTGCTACAGTGACCTCAGGATCCCTCTAGCCTTGAAACAGTGTTCTTGGGGTTTCTCTGCAGTGCCATCAAGGAAATCAAGACTCCTTTCATATTTGATGTGCAACACGGAATTGCTATGCACGCAGTGCAGGGGAATCGGGCCTCATCTCGCGGCGAGGAGAAATCTCATGGTTTTTCTCGAGTTGCGGCGGGAACCTGGGGTATATTCTCGAGTTACGACGGGGATGGCCCTTCCACACACGTGTTTGTTCAGCGACGTCAGGACTCCTGCCTAGTTGCGAGGGACAACTCGGGATTCTCCTCGAGGCTTGGCAGGGCAATTGGGAAGCCTCTCCAGTTGAGGCGGGAGACCAAGGGTCCCTTTCCACGTGCCACAGGAATCCTGGGACTCGTATCAAGTTTCATGAGGAGTCAGGCATCGTCTCCTTTGGAGGCACTGATCTCCGCGTACCTCTGGAGTTTTCAAAGGATGTGAGGCCTCAAGTCGCGATGATGTGGGGAACTAGGTCTTTCTCTTTGGTCTCCACAGGGGATTCAGACATCCTTTCATCTTGGGAGATGCAAGACGAGCCTGCATTCAAGTCACTGCAGGGATATCCGGCCTTATTTAGAGTCAGGGCATCGCGGTGTCCATTCCACTTGATGCCGCAAACTCAGGGTCCCTCTCACATAGCTAGAGCTGAGAGAAGCCTCCTCTTGAGGTGCTTGTGGTAAGATGGTGTTCCTGTGGAGTCGAAGCCGGGGACTAACCTCTCATCTCGAGTTGATTTTTGGTCCACGGAGCTCTTTGGTGTTGCTAAAGTTACCTCAGGATTCCTCTAGCCTTGAAACAGTGTTCTTGGGGTTTCTCTGGAGTGCCATCAAAGAAATCAAGGCTCCTTTCATGTGTGATGTGCAACACGGAATTGCTCTGCACGCAGTGCAGGGGAATCGAGCCTCATCTCCCAGCGAAGGGGAAGTCTCATGGTTTTTCTCGAGTTGCGGCGGGAACCTGGGGTATATTCTCGAATTACGACGGGGATGGCCCTTTCACACACGTGTTTGTTCAGCGACGTCAGGACTCCTGCCTAGTCGCGAGGGACAACTCGGGATTCTCCTCGAGGCTTGCCAGGGCAATTGGGACGCCTCTCCAGCTGACTCGGGAGACCAAGTGTCCCTTTCCACGTGCCACAGGAATCCTAGGACTTCTATCAAGTTTCACGAGGAGTCAGGCATCGTCTCCTTTGGAGACACTGATCTCCGCGTACCTCTGGAATTTTCAAAGGATGTGAGGCCTCCAGTTGCCATGAGGTGGGGAACTAGGTCTTTCTCTGTGGTCTCTACAGGGGATTCAGACATCCTTTCGTCTTGGGAGATGAAAGACGAGCCTGCATTCAAGTCACTGCAGGGATATCCGGCCTTATTTCGCGTCAGGGCATCGCTTTGTCCATTCCACTTGAGGCCCCAAACTCAGGGTCCCTCTCACATACCTAGAGCTGAGAGAAGCCTCCTCTTGAGGTGCTTGTGGTAAGGTGGTATTCCTCTGGAGTCGAAGCCAGGGACTGACCTCTCATCTCGAGTTGATTTTTGGTCCACGGAGCTCTTTCGTGTTCGTACAGTGACCTCAGGATCCCTCTAGCCTTGAAACAGTGTTCTTGGGGTTTCTCTGGAGTGCCATCAAGGAAATCAAGGCTCCTTTCATGTGTGATGGGCAACTCGGAATTGCTCTGCACGCAGTACAGGGGAATCGAGCCTCATCTCGCGGCGAGGGGGAAGTCTCATGGATTTTCGCGAGTTGCGGCGGGAACCTGGGGTATATTCTCGAGTTACGACGGGGATGGCCCTTCCACCCACGTATTTATTCAGCGACGTCAGGACTCCTGCCTAGTTGCGAGGGACAACTCGGGATTCTCATCGAGGCTTGGCAGGGCAATTGGGACGCCTCTCCAGCTGAGGTGGGAGACCAAGGGTCCCTTTCCATGTGCCACAGTAATCGTGGGACTCCTATCAAGTTTCAGGAGGAGTCAGGCATCGTCTCCTTTGGAGGCACTGATCTCCGCGTACCTCTGGAGTTTTCAAAGGATGTGAGGCCTCCGGTACTGATGAGGTGGGGAACTAGGTCTTTTTCTGTGGTCTCCACAGGGGATTCAGACATCCTTTCGTCTTGGGAGATGCAAGACGAGCCTGCATTCAAGTCACTGCAGGGATATCCGGCCTTATTTCTAGTCAGGGAATCGCGGTGTCCATTCCACTTGGGGCCGCAAACTCAGGGTCCCTCTCACATACCTAGAGCTGAGAGAAGCCTCCTCTTGAGGTGCTTGTGGTAAGGTGGTATTCCTCTGGAGTCGAAGCCAGGGACTAACCTCTCATCTCGAGTTGATTTTTGGTCCACGGAGTTCTTTCGTTTTGCTACAGTGACCTCAGGATCCCTCTAGCCTTGAAACAGTGTTCTTGGGGTTTCTCTGCAGTGCCATCAAGGAAATCAAGACTCCTTTCATATTTGATGTGCAACACGGAATTGCTATGCACGCAGTGCAGGGGAATCGGGCCTCATCTCGCGGCGAGGAGAAATCTCATGGTTTTTCTCGAATTGCGGCAGGAACCTGGGGTATATTCTCGAGTTACGACGGGGATGGCCCTTCCACACACGTGTTTGTTCAGCGACGTCAGGACTCCTGCCTAGTTGCGAGGGACAACTCGGGATTCTCCTCGAGGCTTGGCAGGGCAATTGGGAAGCCTCTCCAGTTGAGGCGGGAGACCAAGGGTCCCTTTCCACGTGCCACAGGAATCCTGGGACTCGTATCAAGTTTCATGAGGAGTCAGGCATCGTCTCCTTTGGAGGCACTGATCTCCGCGTACCTCTGGAGTTTTCAAAGGATGTGAGGCCTCAAGTCGCGATGAGGTGGGGAACTAGGTCTTTCTCTTTGGTCTCCACAGGGGATTCAGACATCCTTTCATCTTGGGAGATGCAAGACGAGCCTGCATTCAAGTCACTGCAGGGATATCCGGCCTTATTTAGAGTCAGGGAATCGCGGTGTCCATTCCACTTGATGCCGCAAACTCAGGGTCCCTCTCACATAGCTAGAGCTGAGAGAAGCCTCCTCTTGAGGTGCTTGTGGTAAGATGGTATTCCTGTGGAGTCGAAGCTGGGGACTAACCTCTCATCTCGAGTTGATTTTTCGTCCACGGAGCTCTTTCGTGTTGCTAAAGTTACCTCAGGATTCCTCTAGCCTTGAAAGAGTGTTCTTGGGGTTTCTCTGGAGTGCCATCAAGGAAATCAAGGCTCCTTTCATGTGTGATGTGCAACACGGAATTGATCTGCACGCAGTGCAGGGGAATCGAGCCTCATCTCCCGGCGAAGGGGAAGTCTCATGGTTTTTCTCGAGTTGCGGCGGGAACCTGGGGTATATTCTCGAGTTACGACGGGGATGGCCCTTTCACACACGTGTTTGTTCAGCGACGTCAGGACTCCTGCCTAGTCGCGAGGGACAACTCGGGATTCTCCTCGAGGCTTGCCAGGGCAATTGGGACGCCTCTCCAGCTGACTCGGGAGACCAAGTGTCCCTTTCCACATGCCACAGGAATCCTAGGACTCCTATCAAGTTTCACGAGGAGTCAGGCATCGTCTCCTTTGGAGACACTGATCTCCGCGTACCTCTGGAGTTTTCAAAGGATGTGAGGCCTCCAGTTGCCATGAGGTGGGGAACTAGGTCTTTCTCTGTGGTCTCTACAGGGGATTCAGACATCCTTTCGTCTTGGGAGATGCAAGACGAGCCTGCATTCAAGTCACTGCAGGGATATCCGGCCTTATTTCGCGTCAGGGCATCGCTTTGTCCATTCCACTTGAGGCCCCAAACTCAGGGTCCCTCTCACATACCTAGAGCTGAGAGAAGCCTCCTCTTGAGGTGCTTGTGGTAAGGTGGTATTTCTCTGGAGTCGAAGCCAGGGACTGACCTCTCATCTCGAGTTGATTTTTGGTCCACGGAGCTCTTTTGTGTTCGTACAGTGACCTCAGGATCCCTCTAGCCTTGAAACAGTGTTCTTGGGGTTTCTCTGGAGTGCCATCAAGGAAATCAAGGCTCCTTTCATGTGTGATGGGCAACTCGGAATTGCTCTGCACGCAGTACAGGGGAATCGAGCCTCATCTCGCGGCGAGGGGGAAGTCTCATGGATTTTCGCGAGTTGCGGCGGGAACCTGGGGTATATTCTCGAGTTACGACGGGGATGGCCCTTCCACCCACGTGTTTATTCAGCGACGTCAGGACTCCTGCCTAGTTGCGAGGGACAACTCGGGATTCTCATCGAGGCTTGGTAGGGCAATTGGGACGCCTCTCCAGCTGAGGCGGGAGACCAAGGGTCCCTTTCCATGTGCCACAGGAATCGTGGGACTCCTATAAAGTTTCAGGAGGAGTCAGGCATCGTCTCCTTTGGAGGCACTGATCTCCGCGTACCTCTGGAGTTTTCAAAGGATGTGAGGCCTCCGGTACTGATGAGGTGGGGAACTAGGTCTTTTTCTGTGGTCTCCACAGGGGATTCAGACATCCTTTCGTCTTGGGAGATGCAAGACGAGCCTGCATTCAAGTCACTGCAGGGATATCCGGCCTTATTTCGAGTCAGGGCATCACGGTGTCCATTCCACTTGAGGCCGCAAACTCAGGGTCCCTCTCACATACCTAGAGCTGAGAGAAGCCTCCTCTTGAGGTGCTTGTGGTAAGGTGGTATTCCTGTGGAGTCGAAGCCAGGGACTAACCTCTCATCTCGAGTTGATTTTTGGTCCACGGAGCTCTTTCCTGTGGCTACAGTGACCTCAGGATCCCTCTAGCCTTGAAACAGTGTTCTTGGGGTTTCTCTGGAGTGCCAAGAAGGAAATCAAGGCTCCTTTCATGTGTGATGTGCAACACGGAATTGCTCTGCACGCAGTGCAGGGGAATCGGGCCTCATCTCGCGGCGAGGGGGAAGTCTCATGGTTTTTCTCGAGTTGCGGCGGGAACCTGGGGTGTATTCTCGAGTTACGACGGGGATGGCCCTTCCACCCACGTGTTTCTTCAGCGATGTCAGGACTCCTGCCTAGTTGCGAGGGACAACTCGGGATTCTCCTCGAGGCTTGGCAGGGCAATTGGGACGCCTCTTCAGCTGAGGTGCGAGACCAAGGGTCCCTTTTCACGTGCCACAGGAATCCTGGGACTCCTATCAAGTTTCACGAGGAGTCAGGCATCGTCTCCTTTGAAGGCACTGATCTCCGCGTACCTCTGGAGTTTTCAAAGGATGTGAGGCCTCCGGTCGCGATGAGGTGGGGAAGTAGGTCTTTCTCTGTGGTCTCCACAGGGGATTCAGACATCCTTTCGTCTTGGGAGATGCAAGACGAGCCTGCATTCAAGTCACTGCAGGGATATCCGGCCTTATTTCGAGCCAGGGCATCGCGGTGCCCATTCCACTTGAGGCCGCAAATTCAGGGTCCCTCTCACATAGCTAGAGCTGAGAGAAGCCTCCTCTTGAGGTGCTTGTGGTAAGGTGGTATTCCTCTGGAGTCGAAGCCAGGGACTAACCTCTCATCTCGAGTTGATTTTTAGTCCATGGAGCTCTTTCGTGTTGCTACAGTGACCTCAGGATCCCTCTAGCCTTGAAACAGTGTTCTTGGGGTTTCTCTGGAGTGCCATCAAGGAAATCAAGGCTCCTTCCATGTTTGATGTGCAACACGGAATTGCTCTGCACGCAGTGCAGGGGAATCGGGCCTCATCTCGCGGCGAGGGGGAAGTCTCATGGTTTTTCTCGAGTTGCGGCGGGAACCTGGGGTATATTCTCGAGTTACGACAGGGATGGCCCTTCCACACAAGTGTTTGTTCAGCGACGTCAGGACTCCTGCCTAGTTGCGAGGGAAACCTCGGGATTCTCCTCGAGGCTTGGCAGGGCAATTGGGACTCCTCTCCAGCTGAGGCGGGAGACCAAGGGTCCCTTTCCACGTGCCACAGGAATCCTGGGACTCCTATCAAGTTTCACGAGGCATCAGGCATCGTCTCCTTTGGAGGCACTGATCTCCGCGTACCTCTGCAGTTTTCAAAGGATGTGAGGCCTTCGGTCGCCATGAGGTGGGGAACTAGGTCTTTCTCTGTGGTCTCCACAGGTAATTCAGTCATCCTTTCGTCTTGGGAGTGCAAGACGAGCCGGCATTCAAGTCACTGCAGGGATATCCGGCCTTATTTCGAGTCAGGGCATCGCAGTGTCCATTCCACTTGTGGCCGCAAACTCAGGGTCCCTCTCACATACCTAGAGCTGAGAGAAGCCTCCTCTTGAGGTGCTTGTGGTAACGTGGTATTCCTCTGGAGTCGAAGCCAGGGACTAACCTCTCATCTCGTGTTGATTTTTGGTCCACGGAGCTCTTTCGTGTTGCTACAGTGACCTCAGGATCCCTCTAGCCTTGAAACAGTGTTCTTGGGGTTTCTCTGGAGTGCCATCAAGGAAATCAAGGCTCCTTTCATGTGTGATGTGCAACACGGAATTGCTCTGCACGCAGTGCAGGGGAATCGGGCCTCATCTCGCGGCGAGGGGGAAGTCTCATGGTTTTTCTCGAGTTGCGGCGGGAACCTGGGGTATATTCTCGAGTTACGACTGGGATGGCCCTTCCACACACGTGTTTGTTCAGCGACGGCAGGTCTCCTGTCTAGTTGCGAGGGACAACTCGGGATTCTCCTCGAGGCTTGGCAGGGCAATTGGGACGCCTCTCCAGCTGAGGCAGGAGACCAAGGGTCCCTTTACACGTGCCACAGGAATCCTGGGACTTTTATCAAGTTTCACGAGGAGTCAGGCATCGTCTCCTTTGGAGGGACTGATCTCCGCGTACCTCTGGAATTTTCAAAGGATGTGAGGCCTCCGGTCGCAATGAGGTGGGGAACTAGGTCTTTCTCTGTGGTCTCCACAGGGGATTCAGACATCCTTTCATCTTGGGAGATGCAAGACGAGCATGCATTCAAGTCACTGCAGGGATATCCGGCCTTATTTCAAGTCAGGGCATCGCGGTGTTCATTCCACTTGAGGCTGCAAACTCAGGGTCCCTCACACATATCTAGAGCTGAGAGAAGCCTCCTCTTTAAGTGCTTGTGGTAAGGTGGTATTCCTCTGGAGTCGAAGCCAGGGACAAACCTCTCATCTCGAGTTGATTTTTGGTCCATGGAGCTCTTTCATGTGGCTACAGTGACCTCAGGATCCCTCTAACCTTGAAACAGTGCTCTTGGGGTTTCTCTGGAGTGCCACCAAGGAAATCAAGGCTCCTTTCATGTGTGATGTGCAACACGGAATTGCTCTGCACGCAGTGCAGGGGAATCGGGCCTCATCTCGCGGCCAGGGGAAAGTCTCATGGTTTTTCTCGAGTTGCGGGGGGAACCTGGGGTATATTCTCGAGTTACGACGGGGATGGACCTTTCAACCACGTGTTGGTTCAGCGACGTCAGGACTCCTGCCTAGTTGCGAGGGACAACTCGGGATTCTCCTCGAGGCTTGGCAGGGCAATTGGGACACCTGTCCAGCTGAGGCGGGAGACCAAGGGTCCCTATCCACGTGCACAGGAATCCTGGGACTCCTATCAAGTTTCACGAGGAGTCAGGCATCGTCTCCTTTGGAGGCACTGATCTCCACGTACCTCTGGAGTTTTCAAAGGATGTAAGGCCTCCGGTCGCGATGAGGTGGGGAACTAGGTCTTTCTCTGTGGTCTCCACAGGGGATTCAGACATCCTTTCTTCTTGGGAGATGCAAGAGGAGCCTGCATTCAAGTCACTGCAGGGATATCCGGCCTTATTTCGAGCCAGGGCATCGCAGTGTCCATTCCACTTGAGGCCGCAAACTCAGGGTCCCTCTCACATACCTAGAGCTGAGAGAAGCCTCCTCTTGAGGTGCTTGTGGTAAGGTGGTATTCCTCTGGAGTCGAAGCCAGGGACTAACCTCTCATCTCGAGTTAATTTTTCGTCCACGGAGGTCTTTCGTGTTGCTACAGTGACCTCAGGATCCCTCTAGCCTTGAATCAGTGTTCTTGGGGTTTCTCTGGAGTGTCATCAAGGAAATCAAGGCTCCTTTCATGTGTGATGTGCAACACGGAATTGCTCTGCACGCAGTGCAGGGGAATCAGGCCTCATCTCGCGCCGAGGGGGAAGTCTCATGGTTTTTCTCGAGTTGCGGCGGGAACCTGGTGTATATTCTCGAGTTACGACGGGGATGGCCCTTCCACACACGTGTTTGTTCAGCGATGGCAGGACTCCTGCCTAGTTGCGAGGGACAACTCGGGATTCTCCTCGAGGCTTGGCAGGGCAATTGGGACGCCTCTCCAGCTGAGGCGGGAGACCAAGGGTCCGTTTCCATGTGCCACAGGATTCCTGGGACTCCTATCAAGTTTCACGAGGAGTCAGGCATCGTCTCCTTTGGAGGCACTGATCTCCGCGTACCTCTGGAATTTCAAAGGATGTGAGGCCTCCGGTCGCGATGAGGTGGGGAACTAGGTCTTTCTCTGTGGTCTCCACAGGGGATTCAGACATCCTTTCGTCTTGGGAGATGCAAGACGAGCCTGCATTCAAGTCACTGCAGGGATATCCGGCCTTATTTCGAGTCAGGGCATCGCGGTGTCCATTCCACTTGAGGCCGCAAACTCAGGGTCCCTCTCACATACCTAGAGCTGAGAGAAGCCTCCTCTTGAGGTGCTTGTGGTAAGGTGGTATTCCTCTGGAGTCGAAGCCAGGGACAAACCTCTCATCTCGAGTTGATTTTTGGTCCATGGAGCTCTTTCATGTTGCTCCAGTGACCTCAGGATCCCTCTAGCCTTGAAATAGGGTACTTGGGGTTTCTCTTGAGTGCCACCAAGGAAATCAAGGCTCCTTTCATGTGTGATGTGCAACACGGAATTGCTCTGCACGCAGTGCAGGGGAATCGGGCCTCATCTCGCGGCGAGGGGGAAGTCTCATGGTTTTTTTCGAGTTGCGGGGGGAACCTGGGGTATATTCTCGAGTTACGACGGGGATGGACCTTTCAACCACGTGTTGGTTCAGCAACGTTAGGACTCCTGCCTAGTTGCGAGGGACAACTCGGGATTCTCCTCGAGGCTTGACAGGGCAATTGGGACACCTGTCCAGCTGAGGCGGGAGACCAAGGGTCCCTATCCACGTGCACAGGAATCCTGGGACTCCTATCAAGTTTCACGAGGAGTCAGGCATCGTCTCCTTTGGAGGCACTGATCTCCGCGTACCTCTGGAGTTTTCAAAGGATGTGAGGCCTCCGGTCGCGATGAGGTGGGGAACTAGGTCTTTCTCTGTGGTCTCCACAGGGGATTCAGACATCCTTTCGTCTTGGGAGATGCAAGATGAGCCTGCATTCAAGTCACTGCAGGGATATCCGGCCTTATTTCGAGCCAGGGCATCGCGGTGTCCATTCCACTTGAGGCCGCAAACTCAGGGTCCCTCACACATACCTAGAGCTGAGAGAAGCCTCCTCTTGAGGTGCTTGTGGTAAGGTGGTATTCCTCTGGAGTCGAAGCCAAGGACTAACCTCTCATCTCGAGTTGATTTTTGGTCCACAGAGCTCTTTCGTGTTGCTACAGTGACCTCAGGATCCCTCTAGCCTTGAAAGAGTGTTCTTGGGGTTTCTCTGGAGTGCCATCAAGGAAATCAAGGCTCCTTTCATGTGTGATGTGCAACACGGAATTGTTCCGCACGCAGTGCAGGGGAATCGGGCCTCATCTCGCGGCGAGGGGGAAGTCTCATGGTTTTTCTCGAGTTGCGGCGGGAACCTGGGCTATATTCTCGAGTTACGACGGGGATGGCCCTTCCACCCACGCGTTTGTTCAGCGAAGTCAGGACTCCTGCCTAGTTGCGAGGGACAACTCGGGATTCTCCTCGATGCTTGGCAGGGCAATTGGGACGCCTCTCCAGCTGAGGCGGGAGACCAAGGGTCCCTTTCCACGTGCCACAGGAATCCTGGGACTCCTATCAAGTATCACGAGGAGTCAGGCATCGTCTCCTTTGGAGACACTGATCTCCGCGTACCTCTGGAGTTTTCAAAGGATGTAAGGCCTCCGGTCGCGATGAGGTGGGGAACTAGGTCTTTCTCTATGGTCTCCATAGGGGATTCAGACATCCTTTCTTCTTGGGAGATGCAAGAGGAGCCTGCATTCAAGTCACTGCAGGGATATCCGGGCTTATTTCGAGTCAGGGCATCGCAGTGTCCATTCCACTTGAGGCCGCAAACTCCGGGTCCCTCTCACATACCTAGAGCTGAGAGAAGCCTCCTCTTGAAGTGCTTGTGGTAAGGTGGTATTCCTCTGGAGTCGAAGCCAGGGACTAACCTCTCATCCCGAGTTGATTTTTGGTCTACGGAGCTCTTTCGTGTTGCTACAGTGACCTCAGAATCCCGCTAGCCTTGAAACAGTGTTCTTGGGTTTTCTCTGCAGTGCCATCAAGGAAATCAAGGCTCCTTTCATGTGTGATGTGAAACACAGAATTGCTCTGCACGCAGTGCAGGGGAATCGGGCCTCATCTCGCGGCGAGGGGGAAGTCTCATGTTTTTTCTCGAGTTGCGGCGGGAACCTGGGGTATATTCTCGAGTTATGACGGGGATGGCCCTTCCACCCACGTGTTTGTTCAGCGACGTCAGGACTCCTGCCTAGTTGCGATGGACAACTCGGGATTCTCCTCGAGGCTTGGCAGGGCAATTGCGACGCCTCTCCAGCTGAGGCGGGAGACCAAGGGTCCCTTTACACGTGCCACAGGAATCCTGGGACTCCTATCAAGTTTCACGAGGAGTCAGGCATCGTCTTCTTTGGAGGCACTTATCTCCGCGTACCTCTGGAATTTTCAAACGATGTGAGGCCTCCGGTCGCGATGAGGTGGGGAACTAGGTCTTTCTCTGTGGTCTCCACAGGGGATTCAGACATCCTTTCGTCTTGGGAGATGGAAGACGAGCCTGCATTCAAGTCACTGCAGGGATATCCGGCCTTATTTCGAGTCAGGGCATCGCGGTGTCCATTCCACTTGAGGCTACAAACTCAGGGTCCCTCACACATACCTAGAGCTGAGAGAAGCCTCCTCTTGAGGTGCTTGTGGTAAGGTGGTATTCCTCTGGAGTCGAAGCCAGGGACTAACCCCTCATCTCGAGTTGATTTCTGGTCCACGGAGCTCTTTCGTGTTGCTACAGTGACCTCAGGATCCCTCTTGCCTTGAAACAGTGTTCTTGGGGTTTCTCTGGAGTGCCATTAAGGAAATCAAGGCTCGTTTCATGTGTGACGTGCAACACGGAATTGCTCTGCACCCAGTGCAGGGGAATCGGGCCGCATTTTGCGGCAGGGGGAAGTCTCATGGTTTCTCTCGAGTTGCGGCGGGAACCTGGGGTATATTCTCGAGTTACGACGGGGATGGCCCTTCCACACACGTGTTTGTTCAGCGACGTCAGGACTCCTGCCTAGTTGCGAGGGACAACTCGGGATTCTCCTCGAGGCTTGGCAGTGCAATTGGGACGCCTCTCCAGGTGAGGCGGGAGACCAAGGGTCCCTTTCCACGTGCCACAGGAATCCTGGGACTCCTATCAATTTTCATGAGGAGTCAGGCATCGTTTCCTTTGGAGGCACTGATCTCCGCGTACCTCTGGAGTTTTCAAAGGATGTGAGGCCTCCCGTCGCAATGAGGTCGGGAAATAGGTCTTTCTCTGTGGTCTCCACAGGGGATTCAGACATCCTTTCATGTTGGGAGATGCAAGACGAGCCTGCATTCAAGCCACTGTAGGGATGTCCGGCCTTATTTCGAGTCAGGGCATCGCGGTGTCCATTCCACTTGAGGCCCCAAACTCAGGGTCCCTCTCACATAGCTAGAGCTGAGAGAAGCCTCCTCTTGAGGTGCTTGTGGTAAGGTGGTATTCCTCTGGAGTCGAAGCCAGGGACTAACCTTTCATCTCGAGTTGATTTTTGGTCCACGGAGCTCTTTCGTGTTGCTACAGTGACCTCAGGATCCCTCTAGCCTTGAAACAGTGTTCTTGGGGTTTCTCTGGAGTGCCATCAAGGAAATCAAGGCTCCTTTCATGTTTGATGTGCAACACGGAATTGCTCTGCACGCAGTGCAGGGGAATCGGGCCTCATCTCACGGCGAGGGGGAAGACTCATCGTTTTTCTCGAGTTGCGGCGAGAACCTGGGGTATATTCTCGAGTTACGACGGGGATGGCCCTTCCACCCACGTGTTTGTTCAGCGACGTCAGGACTCCTGCCTAGTTGCGAGGGACAACTCGGGATTCTCCTCGAGGCTCGGCAGGGAAATTGGGACGCCTCTCCAGCTGAGGCGGGCGACCAAGCGTCCCTTTCCACGTGCCACAGGAATCGTGGGACGCCTATCAAGTTTCACGAGTCAGGCATCGTCTCCTTTGGCGGAACTGATCTCCGCGTACCTCTGAAGTTTTCAAAGGATGTGAGGCCTCCGGTCGAGAAGAGGTGGGGAACTAGGTCTTTCTCTGTGGTCTCCACAGGGGATTCAGACATCCTTTCGTCTTGGGAGATGCAAGACGAGCCTGCATTCAAGTCACTGCAGGGATATCGGCCTTATTTCGAGTCAGGGCATTGCGGTGTCCATTCCACTTGAGCCCGCAAACTCAGGGTCCCTCTCACATACCTAGAGCTGAGAGAAGCCTCCTCTTGAGGTGCTTGTGGTAAGGTGGTATTCCTCTGGAGTCGAAGCCAGGGACTAACCTCTAATCTCGAGTTGATTCTTGGTCCTCGTAGCTCTTTCGTGTTGCTACAGTGACCTCAGGTTCCCTCTAGCCTTGAAACAGTGTTCTTGGGGTTTCTCTGGATTGCCATCAAGGAAATCAAGGCTCCTTTCATGTGTGATGTGCAACACGGAATTGCTCTGCACGCAGTGCAGTATATCGGGCCTCATTTTGCGCCGAGGGGGAAGTCTCATGGTTTTTCTCGAGTTGCGGCGGGAACCTGTGGTATATTGTCGAGTTATGACGGGGATGGCCCTTCCACCCACGTGTTTGTTCAGCGACGTCAGGACTCCTGCCTAGTTGCGAGGGACAACTCGGGATTCTCCTCGAGGCTTGGCAGGGCAATTGGGACGCCTCTCCAGCTGAGGCGGGAGACCAAGGGTCCCTTTCCAAGTGCCACAGAAATCCTGGGACTCCTATCAAGTTTCACGAGGAGTCAGGCATCGTCTCCTTTGGAGGCACTGATCTCCGCGTACCTCTGGAGTTTTCAAAGGATGTGAGGCCTCCGGTCGCGATGAGGTGGGGAACTAGGTCTTTTTCTGTGGTCTCCACAGGGGATTCAGACATCCTTTCGTCTTGGGAGATGCAAGACGAGCCTGCATTCAAGTCACTGCAGGGATATCCGGCCTTATTTCGAATCAGGGCATCACAGTGTCCATTCCACTTGAGGCCGCAAACTCACGGTCCCTCTCACATACCTAGAGCTGAGAGAAGCCTCCTCTTGAGGTGCTTGTGGTAAGGTGGTATTCCTCTGGAGTCAAAACCAGGGACTAACCTCTCATCTCGAGTTGATTCTTGGTCCACGGAGCTCTTTATTGTTGCTACAGTGACCTCAGGTTCCCTCTAGCCTTGAAACAGAGTTCTTGGGGTTTCTCTGGAGTGCCATCTATGAAATCAAGGCTCCTTTCATGTGTGATGTGCAACACGGAATTGCTCTGCACGCAGTGCAGGGGAATCGGGCCTCATCTCGCGGTGAGGGGGAAGTCTCATGGTTTTTCTCGAGTAGAGGCGGGAACCTGGGGTATATTCTCGAGTTACGTCGGGGATGGCCCTTCCACAAACGTGTTTGTTCAGCGACGTCAGGACTCCTGCCAAGTTGCGAGGGACAACTCGCGATTCTCCTCGAGGCTTGGCAGGGCAATTGGGACGCCTCTCCAGCTGAGGGGGGAGACCAAGGGCCCCTTTCCACGTGCCACAGGAATCCTGGGACTCGTATCAAGTTTCATGAGGAGTCAGGCATCGTCTCCTTTGGAGGCATTGATCTCCGCATTCCTCTGGAGTTTTCAAAGGATGTGAGGCCTCATGTTGCGAAGAGGTGGGGACTTGGTCTTTCTCTTTGGTCTCCACAGGGGATTCAGACATCCTTTCGTCTTGGGAGATGCAAGACGAGCCTGCATTCAAGTCACTGCAGGGATATCCGGCCTTATTTCGAGTCAGGGCATCGCGGTATCCATTCCACTTGAGGCCGCAAACTCAGGGTCCCTCTCACATAGCTGGAGCTGAGAGAAGCCTCCTCTTGAGGTGCTTGCAGTAAGGTGGTATTCCTCTGGAGTCGAAGCCAGGGACTAACCTCTCATCTCGAGTTGATTTTTGGTCCACGGAGCTCTTTCGTGTTGCTACAGTGACCTCAGGATCCCTCTAGCCTTGAAACAGTGTTCTTGGGGTTTCTCTGGAGTGCCATCAAGGAAATCAAGGCTCCTTTCATGTGTGATGTGCAACACGGAATTGCTCTGCATGCAGTGCAGGAGAATCGGGCCTCATTTCACGGCGAGGGGGAAGTCTCATGGTTTTTCTCGAGTTGCGATGGGAACCTGGGGTATATTCTCGAGTTATGACGGGGATGGCCCTTCCACCTACGTGTTTGTTCAGCCACGTCAGGACTCCTGCCTAGTTGCGAGGGAAAACTCGGGATTCTCCTCGAGGCTTGGCAGGGCAATTGGGACGCCTCTTCAGCTGAGGCGGGAGACCAAGCGTCCCTTTCCACGTGCCACAGGAATCCTGGGTCGCCTATCAAGTTTCACGAGTCAGGCATCGTCTCCTTTGGAGGCACTGATCTCCGCGTACCTCTGGAGTTTTCAAAGGATGTGAGGCCTCCGGTCGCGATGAGGTGGGGAACTAGGTCTTTCTCTGTGGTCTCCACAGGGGATTCAGACATCCTTTCGTCTTGGGAGTTGCAAGACGAGCCTGCATTCAAGTCACTGCAGGGATATCCGGCCTTATTTCGAGTCAGGGCATCGCGGTGTCCATTCCACTTGAGGCCGCAAACTCAGGGTCCCTCTCACATACATAGAGCTGAGAGAAGCCTCCTCTTGAGGTGCTTGTGGTAAGGTGGTATTCCTCTGGAGCCGAAGCCAGGGACTAACCTCTCATCTCCAGTTGATTCTTGGTCCACGGAGCTCTTTCGTGTTGCTACAGTAACCTCAGGATCCCTCTAGCCTTGAAACAGTGTTCTTGGGGTTTCTCTGGAGTGCCATCAAGGAAATCAAGGCTTTTTTCATGTGTGATGTGCAACACGGAATTCCTCTGCACGCAGTGCAGGGGAATCGGGCCTCATCTCGCGGCGAGGGGGAAGTCTCTAGATTTTTCTCGAGTTGCGGCGGGAACCTGGGGTATATTCTCGAGTTACGACGGGGATGGCCGTTCTACACACGTGTTTGTTCAGCCACATCAGGACTCCTGCCTAGTTGTGAGGGACAACTCGGGATTCTCCTCGAGGCTTGGCAGGGCAATTGGGACACCTCTCCAGCTGAGGCGGGAGACCAAGGGTCCCTTTCCACGTGCCACAGTAATCCTGGGACTCCTATCAAGTTTCACGAGGAGTCAGGCATCGTCTCCTTTGGAGGCACTGATCTCCGCGTACCTCTGGAGTTTTCAAAGGAGGTGAGGCCTCCGGTCGCCATGAAGTGGGGAACTAGGTCTTTCTCTGTGGTCTCCACAGGGGATTCAGACATCCTTTCGTCTTGGGAGATGCAAGACGAGCCTGCATTCAAGTCACTGCAGGGATATCCGGCCTTATTTCGAGTCAGGGCATCGTGGTGTCCATTCCACTTGAGGCCGCAAACTCAGGGTCTCTCTCACATACCTAGAGCTGAGAGAAGCCTCCTCTTGAGGTGCTTGTGTTAAGGTGGTATTCCTTTGGAGTCGAAGCCAGGGACTAACCTCTCAACGCGAGTTGATTTTTGGTCCACGGAGCTCTTTCGTGTTGCTACAGTGACCTCAGGATCCCTCTAGCCTTGAAACAGTGTTCTTGGGGTTTCTCTGGAGTGCCATCAAGGAAATCAAGGCTCCTTTCATGTTTGATGTGCAACACGGAATTGCTCTGCATGCAGTGCAGGGGAATCGGGCCTCATCTCGCGGCGAGGGGGAAGACTCATTGTTTTTCTCGAGTTGTGGCGAGAACCTGGGGTATATTCTCGAGTTACGACGGGGATGGCCCTTCCACCCACGTGTTTATTCAGCTACGTCAGGACTCCTGCCTAGTTGCGAGGGACAACTCGGGATTCTCCTCGAGGCTTGGCAGGGCAATTGGGACGCCTCTCCAGCTGAGGCGGGAGACCAAGGGTCCCTTTCCACGTGCATAGGAATCCTGGGACTCCTATCAAGTTTCAGAACGAGTCAGGCATCGTCTCCTTTGGAGGCACTGATCTCCACGTACCTCTGGAGTTTTCAAAGGATGTGAGGCCTCCGGTCGCGATGAGGTGGGGAACTAGGTCTTTTTCTGTGGTCTCCACAGGGGATTCAGACATCCTTTCGTCTTCGGAGATGCAAGACGAGCCTGCATTCAAGTCACTGCAGGGATATCTGGCGTTATTTCCCGTCAGGGCATCGCGGTGTCCATTCCACTTGAGGCCGCAAACTCAGGGTCCCTCTCACATACCAAGAGCTGAGAGAAGCCTCTTCTTGAGGTGCTTGTGGTAAGGTGGTATTCCTCTGGAGTCGAAGCCAGGGACTAACCTCTCATCTCCGGTTGATTTTTGGTCCACGGAGCTCTTTCGTGTTGCTACAGCGACCTCAGGATCCCTCTAGCCTTGAAACAGTGTTCTTGGGGTTTCTCTGGAGTGCCATCAAGGAAATCAAGGCTCTTTTCATGTGTGATGTGCAACACGGAATTGCTTTGAATGCAGTGCAGGGGAATCGGGCCTCATCTTGCGGCGAGGGGGAAGTCTCATGGTTTTTCTCGAGTTGCGGCGGGAACCTGGGGTATATTCTCGAGTTACGACGGGGATGGCCCTGCCACACACGTTTTTGTTTAGCGACGGCAGGACTCCTGCCTAGTTGCGAGGGACAACTCGGGATTCTCCTCGAGGCTTGGCAGGGCAATTGGGACGCCTCTCCAGCTGAGGCGGGAGACCAAGGGTCCCTTTCCACGTGCCACAGGAATCCTGGGACTCCTAAGAAGTTTCACGAGGAGTCAGGCATCGTCTCCTTTGGAGGCACTGATCTCCGCATACCTCTGGACTTTTCAAAGGATGTGAGGCCTCTGGTCGCGATGAGGTGGGGAACTAGGTGTTTCTCTGTGGTCTCCACAGGGAATTCAGACATCCTTTCGTCTTGGGAGATGCAAGACGAGCCTGCATTCAAGTCACTGCAGGGATATCCGGCCTTATTTCGAGTCAGGGTATCGCGGTGTCCATTCCACTTGAGGCCGCAAACTCAGGGTCCCTCTCACATACCTAGAGCTGAGAGAAGCCTCCTTTTGAGGTGCTTGTGGTAAGGTGGTATTCCTCTGGAGTCGAAGCCAGGGACTAACCTCTCATCTCGAGTTGATTTTTGGTCCACGGAGCTCTTTCGTGCTGCTACAGTGACCTCAGGATCCCTCTAGCCTTGAAACCGTGTTCTTGGGGTTTCTCTGGAGTGCCATCAAGGAAATCAAGGCTCCTTTCATGTGTGATGTGCAACACGGAATTGCTCTGCACGCAGTGCAGGGGAATCGGGCCTCATCTCGCGGCGAGGGGGAAGTCTCATGGTTTTTCTCGAGATGCGGCGTTAACCTGGGGTATATTCTCGAGTTACGACGGGGATGGCCCTTCCACACACGTGTTTGTTCAGCGACGTCAGGACTCCTGCCTAGTTGCGAGGGACAACTCGGGATTCTCTTCGAGGCTTGGCAGGGCAATTGGGACGCCTCTCCAGCTGAGGCGGGAGACCAAGGGTCCCTTTCCACGTGCCACAGGAATCCTGGGACGCCTATCAAGTTTCACGAGTCAGGCATCGTCTCCTTTGGAGGCACTGATCTCCGCGTACCTCTGGAGTTTTCAAAGGATGTGGGGCCTCCGGTCGCGATGAGGTGGGGAACTAGGTCTTTCTCTGTGGTCTCCACAGGGGATTCAGACATCCTTTCGTCTTGGGAGATGCAAGACGAGCCTGCATTCAAGTCACTGCAGGGATATCCGGCCTTATTTCGAGTCAGGGCATCGCGGTGTCCATTCCACTTGAGGCCGCAAACTCAGGGTCCCTCTCACATACATAGAGCTGAGAGAAGCCTCCTCTTGAGGTGCTTGTGGTAAGGTGGTATTCCTCTGGAGCCGAAGCCAGGGACTAACCTCTCATCTCGAGTTGATTCTTGGTCCACGGAGCTCTTTCGTGTTGCTACAGTAACCTCAGGATCCCTCTAGCCTTGAAACAGTGTTCTTGGGGTTTCTCTGGAGTGCCATCAAGTAAATCAAGGCTCCTTTCATGTTTGATGTGCAACACGCAATTGCTCTGCACGCAGTGCAGGATATCGGGCCTCATTTTGCGGCGAGGGGGAATTCTCATGGTTTTTCTCGAGTTGCGGCGGGAACTTGGGGTATATTCTCGAGTTATGACGGGGATGGCCCTTCCACCCACGTTTTTGTTCAGCGACGTCAGGACTCCTGCCTAGTTGCGAGGGACAACTCGGGATTCTCCTCGAGGCTTAGCAGGGCAATTGGGACGCCTCTCCACCTGAGGCGGGAGACCAAGGGTCCCTTTCCACGTGCCACAGGAATCCTGGGACTCCTATCAAGTTTCACGAGGAGTCAGGCATCGTCTCCTTTGGAGGCACTGATCTCCGCGTACCTCTGGAGTTTTCAAAGGATGTGAGGCCTCCGGTCGCGATGAGGTGGGGAACTAGGTCTTTCTCTGTGGTCTCCACAGGGGATTCAGACATCCTTTCGTCTTGGGAGATGCAAGACGAGCCTGCATTCAAGTCCCAGCAGGGATATCCGGCCTTATTTCGAGTCAGGGCATCGCGGTGTCCATTCCACTTGAGGCCGCAAACTCAGGGTCCCTCTCACATACCTAGAGCTGAGAGAAGCCTCCTCTTGAGGTGCTTGTGGTAAGGTGGTATTCCTCTGGAGTCGAAGCCAGGGACTAACCTCTCATCTCCGGTTGATTTGTGGTCCACGGAGCTCTTTCGTGTTGCTACAGCGACCTCAGAATCCCTATATCCTTGAAACAGTGTTCTTCGGGTTTCTCTGGAGTGCCATCAGGGAAATCAAGGCTCTTTTCATGTGTGATGTGCAACACGGAATTGCTTTGAATGCAGTGCAGGGGAATCGGGCCTCATCTTGCGGCGAGGGGGAAGTCTCTTGGTTTTTCTCGAGTTGCGGCGGGAACCGGGGGTATATTCTCGAGTTACGACGGGGATGGCCCTGCCACACACGTTTTTGTTTAGCGACGGCAGGACTCCTGCCTAGTTGCGAGGGACAACTCGGGATTCTCATCGAGGCTTGGCAGGGCAATTGGGACGCCTCTCCAGCTGAGGCGGGAGACCAAGGGTCCCTTTCCACGTGCCACAGGAATCCTGGGACTCCTAAGAAGTTTCACGAGGAGTCAGGCATCGTCTCCTTTGGAGGCACTGATCTCCGCATACCTCTGGACTTTTCAAAGGGTGTGAGGCCTCTGGTCGCGATGAGGTGGGGAACTAGGTGTTTCTCTGTGGTCTCCACAGGGGATTCAGACATCCTTTCGTCTTGGGAGATGCAAGACGAGCCTGCATTCAAGTCACTGCAGGGATATCCGGCCTTATTTCGACTCAGGGCATCGCGGTGTCCATTCCACTTGAGGCCGCAAACTCAGGGTCCCTCTCACATAGCTAGAGCTGAGAGAAGCCTCCTCTTGAGGTGCTTGTGGTAAGGTGGTATTCCTCTGGAGTCGAAGCCAGTGACTAACCTCTCATCTCGAGTTAATTTTTGGTCCACGGAGCTCTTTCGTGCTGCTACAGTGACCTCAGGATCCCTCTAGCCTTGAAACAGTGTTCTTGGGGTTTCTCTGGAGTGCCATCAAGGAAATCAAGGCTCCTTTCATGTGTGATGTGCAACACGGAATTGCTCTGCATGCAGTGCAGGGGAATCGGGCTTCATCTCGCGGCGAGGGGGAAGTCTTATGGTTTTTCCCGAGATGCGGCGTTAACCTGGGGTATATTCTCGAGTTACGACGGGGATGGCCCTTCCACCCACGTGTTTGTTCAGCGACGTCAGGACTCCTGCCTAGTTGCGAGGGACAACTCGGATTCTCCTCGAGGCTTCGCAGGGCAATTGGGACGCCTCTCCAGCTGAGGCGGGAGACCAAGCGTCCCTTTCCACGTGCCACAGGAATCCTGGGACGCCTATCAAGTTTCACGAGTCAAGCATCGTCTCCTTTGGAGGCACTGATCTCCGCGTACCTCTGAAGTTTTCAAAGGATGTGAGGCCTCTGGTCGCGAAGAGGTGGGGAACTAAGTCTTTCTCTGTGGTCTCCACAGGGGATTCAGACATCCTTTCGTCTTGGGAGATGCAAGACGAGCCTGCATTCAAGTCACTGCAGGGATATCCGGCCTTATTTCGAGTCAGGGCATCGCGGTGTCCATTCCACTTGAGGCCGCAAACTCAGGGTCCCTCTCACATACATAGAGCTGAGAGAAGGCTCCTCTTGAGGTGCTTGTGGTAAGGTGGTATTCTTCTGGAGCCGAAGCCAGGGACTAACCTCTCATCTCGAGTTGATTCTTGGTCCACGGAGCTCTTTCGTGTTGCTACAGTAACCTCAGGATCCCTCTAGCCTTGAAACAGTGTTCTTGGGGTTTCTCTGGAGTGCCATCAAGGAAATCAAGGCTCCTTTCATGTTTGATGTGCAACACGGAATTGCTCTGCACGCAGTGCAGGGGAATCGGGCCTCATCTCGCGGCGAGGGGGAAGTCTCTTGATTTTTCTCGAGTTGCGGCGGGAACCTGGGGTATATTCTCGAGTTACGACGGGGATGGCCGTTCCACACACGTGTTTGTTCAGCCACATCAGGACTCCTGCCTAGTTGCAAGGGACAACTCGGGATTCTCCTCGGGGTTTGGCAGGGCAATTGGGACGCCTCTCCAGCTGAGGCGGGAGACCAAGGGTCCCTTTCCACGTGCCACAGGAATCCTGGGACTCCTATCAAGTTTCACGATGAGTCAGGCATCGTCTCCTTTGGAGGCACTTATCTCCGCGTACCTCTGGAGTTTTCAAAGGATGTGAGGCCTCCGGTCGCCATGAAGTGGGGAACTAGGTCTTTCTCTGTGGTCTCCACAGGGGATTCAGACATCCTTTCGTCTTGGGAGATGCAAGACGAGCCTGCATTCAAGTCACTGCAGGGATATCCGGCCTTATTTCGAGTCAGGGCATCGCGGTGTCCATTCCACTTGAGGCCGCAAACTCAGGGTCTCTCTCACATACCTAGAGCTGAGAGAAGCCTCCTCTTGAGGTGCTTGTGTTAAGGTGGTATTCCTTTGGAGTCGAAACCAGGGACTAACCTCTCAACGCGAGTTGATTTTTGGTCCACGGAGCTCTTTCGTGTTGCTACAGTGACCTCAGGATCCCTCTAGCCTTGAAACAGTGTTCTTGGGGTTTCTCTGGAGTGCCATCAAGGAAATCAAGGCTCCTTTCATGTTTGATGTGCAACACGGAATTGCTCTGCATGCAGTGCAGGGGAATCGGGCCTCATCTCGCGGCGAGGGGGAAGACTCATTGTTTTTCTCGAGTTGCGGCGAGAACCTGGGGTATATTCTCGAGTTACGACGGGGATGGGCCTTCCACCCACGTGTTTATTCAGCGACGTCAGGACTCCTGCCTAGTTCCGAGGGACAACTCGGGATTCTCCTTGAGGCTTGGCAGGGCAATTGGGACGCCTCTCCAGCTGAGGCGGGAGACCAAGGGTCCCTTTCCACGTGCCACAGGAATCCTGGGACTCCTATCAAGTTTCAGAACGAGTCAGGCATCGTCTCCTTTGGAGGCACTGATCTCCGCGTACCTCTGGAGTTTTCAAAGGATGTGAGGCCTCCGGTCGCGATGAGGTGGGGAACTAGGTCTTTTTCTGTGGTCTCCACAGGGGATTCAGACATCCTTTCGTCTTCGGAGATGCAAGACGAGCCTGCATTCAAGTCACTGCAGGGATATTTGGCGTTATTTCCCGTCAGGGCGTCGCGGTGTCCATTCCACTTGAGGCCGCAAACTCAGGGTCCCTCTCACATACCAAGAGCTGAGAGAAGCCTCTTCTTGAGGTGCTTGTGGTAAGGTGGTATTCCTCTGGAGTCGAAGCCAGGGACTAACCTCTCATCTCCGGTTGATTTGTGGTCCACGGAGCTCTTTCGTGTTGCTACAGCGACCTCAGGATCCCTCTAGCCTTGAAACAGTGTTCTTGGGGTTTCTCTGGAGTGCCATCAGGGAAATCAAGGCTCTTTTCATGTGTGATGTGCAACACGGAATTGCTTTGAATGCAGTGCAGGGGAATCGGGCCTCATCTTGCGGCGAGGGGGAAGTCTCATGGTTTTTCTCGAGTTGCGGCGGGAACCTGGGGTATATTCTCGAGTTACGATGGGGATGGCCCTGCCACACACGTTTTTGTTTAGCGACGGCAGGACTCCTGCCTAGTTGCGAGGGACAACTCGGGATTCTCCTCGAGGCTTGGCAGGGCAATTGGGACGCCTCTCCAGCTGAGGCGGGAGACCAAGGGTCCCTTTCCACGTGCCACAGGAATCCTGGGACTCCTAAGAAGTTTCACGAGGAGTCAGGCATCGTCTCCTTTGAAGGCACTGATCTCCGCATACCTCTGGACTTTTAAAAGGATGTGAGGCCTCTGGTCGCGATGAGGTGGGGAACTAGGTGTTTCTCTGTGGTCTCCACAGGGGATTCAGACATCCTTTCGTCTTGGGAGATGAAAGACCAGCCTGCATTCAAGTCACTGCAGGGATATCGGGCCTTATTTCGAGTCAGTGCATCGCGGTGTCCATTCCACTTGAGGCCGCAAACTCAGGGTCCCTCTCACATACATAGAGCTGAGAGAAGGCTCCTCTTGAGGTGCTTGTGGTAAGGTGGTATTCCTCTGGAGCCGAAGCCAGGGACTAACCTCTCATCTCCAGTTGATTCTTGGTCCACGGAGCTCTTTCGTGTTGCTACAGTAACCTCAGGATCCCTCTAGCCTTGAAACAGTGTTCTTGGGGTTTCTCTGGAGTGCCATCAAGGAAATCAAGGCTTTTTTCATGTGTGATGTGCAACACGGAATTGCTCTGCACGCAGTGCAGGGGAATCGGGCCTCATCTCGCGGCGAGGGGGAAGTCTCTTGATTTTTCTCGAGTTGCGGCGAGAACCTGGGGTATATTCTCGAGTTACGACGGGGATGGCCGTTCCACACACGTGGTTGTTCAGCCACATCAGGACTCCTGCCTAGTTGCAAGGGACAACTCGGGATTCTCCTCGAGGCTTGGCAGGGCAATTGGGACGCCTCTCCAGCTGAGGCGGGAGACCAAGGGTCCCTTTCCACGTGCCACAGGAATCCTGGGACTCCTATCAAGTTTCACGATGAGTCAGGCATCGTCTCCTTTGGAGGCACTTATCTCCGCGTACCTCTGGAGTTTTCAAAGGATGTGAGGCCTCCGGTCGCCATGAAGTGGGGAACTAGGTCTTTCTCTGTGGGCTCCACAGGGGATTCAGACATCCTTTCGTCTTGGGAGATGCAAGACGAGCCTGCATTCAAGTCACTGCAGGGATATCCGGCCTTATTTCGAGTCAGGGCATCGCGGTGTCCATTCCACTTGAGGCCGCAAACTCAGGGTCTCTCTCACATACCTAGAGCTGAGAGAAGCCTCCTCTTGAGGTGCTTGTGTTAAGGTGGTATTCCTTTGGAGTCGAAACCAGGGACTAACCTCTCAACGCGAGTTGATTTTTGGTCCACGGAGCTCTTTCGTGTTGCTACAGTGACCTCAGGATCCCTCTAGCCTTGAAACAGTGTTCTTGGGGTTTCTCTGGAGTGCCATCAAGGAAATCAAGGCTCCTTTCATGTTTGATGTGCAACACGGAATTGCTCTGCATGCAGTGCAGGGGAATCGGGCCTCATCTCGCGGCGAGGGGGAAGACTCATTGTTTTTCTCGAGTTGCGGCGAGAACCTGGGGTATATTCTCGAGTTACGACGGGGATGGGCCTTCCACCCACGTGTTTATTCAGCGACGTCAGGACTCCTGCCTAGTTGCGAGGGACAACTCGGGATTCTCCTTGAGGCTTGGCAGGGCAATTGGGACGCCTTTCCAGCTGAGGCGGGAGACCAAGGGTCCCTTTCCACGTGCCACAGGAATCCTGGGACTCCTATCAAGTTTCAGAACGAGTCAGGCATCGTCTCCTTTGGAGGCACTGATCTCCGCGTACCTCTGGAGTTTTCAAAGGATGTGAGGCCTCCTGTCGCGATGAGGTGGGGAACTAGGTCTTTTTCTGTGGTCTCCACAGGGGATTCAGACATCCTTTCGTCTTCGGAGATGCAAGACGAGCCTGCATTCAAGTCACTGCAGGGATATCTGGCGTTATTTCCCGTCAGGGCGTCGCGGTGTCCATTCCACTTGAGGCCGCAAACTCAGGGTCCCTCTCACATACCAAGAGCTGAGAGAAGCCTCTTCTTGAGGTGCTTGTGGTAAGGTGGTATTCCTCTGGAGTCGAAGCCAGGGACTAACCTCTCATCTCCGGTTGATTTGTGGTCCACGGAGCTCTTTCGTGTTGCTACAGCGACCTCAGGATCCCTCTAGCCTTGAAACAGTGTTCTTGGGGTTTCTCTGGAGTGCCATCAGGGAAATCAAGGCTCTTTTCATGTGTGATGTGCAACACGGAGTTGCTTTGAATGCAGTGCAGGGGAATCGGGCCTCATCTTGCGGCGAGGGGGAAGTCTCATGGTTTTTCTCGAGTTGCGGCGGGAACCTGGGGTATATTCTCGAGTTACGATGGGGATGGCCCTGCCACACACGTTTTTGTTTAGCGACGGCAGGACTCCTGCCTAGTTGCGAGGGACAACTCGGGATTCTCCTCGAGGCTTGGCAGGGCAATTGGGACGCCTCCCCACCTGAGGCGGGAGACCAAGGGTCCCTTTCCACGTGCCACAGGAATCCTGGGACTCCTAAGAAGTTTCACGAGAAGTCAGGCATCGTCTCCTTTGGAGGCACTGATCTCCGCATACCTCTGGACTTTTCAAAGGATGTGAGGCCTCTGGTCGCGATGAGGTGGGGAACTAGGTGTTTCTCTGTGGTCTCCACAGGGGATTCAGACATCCTTTCGTCTTGGGAGATGAAAGACGAGCCTGCATTCAAGTCACTGCAGGGATATCGGGCCTTATTTCGAGTCAGGGCATCGCGGTGTCCATTCCACTTGAGGCCGCAAACTCAGGGTCCCTCTCACATAGCTAGAGCTGAAAGAAGCCTCCTCTTGAGGTGCTTGTGGTAAGGTGGTATTCCTCTGGAGTCGAAGCCAGGGACTAACCTCTCATCTCGAGTTGATTTTTGGTCCACGGAGCTCTTTCGTGCTGCTACAGTGACCTCAGGATCCCTCTAGCCTAGAAACAGTGTTCTTGGGGTTTCTCTGGAGTGCCATCAAGGAAATCAAGGCTCCTTTCATGTGTGATGTGCAACACGGAATTGCTCTGCACGCAGTGCAGGGGAATCGGGCCTCATCTCACGGCGAGGGGGAAGTCTCATGGTTTTTCTCGAGATGCGGCGTTAACCTGGGGTATATTCTCGAGTTACGACGGGGATGGCCCTTAAACACACGTGTTTGTTCAGCGACGTCAGGACTCCTGCCTAGTTGCGAGGGACAACTCGGGATTCTCCTCGAGGCTTCGCAGGGCAATTGGGACGCCTCTCCAGCTGAGGCGGGAGACCAAGAGTCCCTTTCCACGTGCCACAGGAATCCTGGGACGCCTATCAAGTTTCACGAGTCAAGCATCGTCTCCTTTTGAGGCACTGATCTCCGCGTACCTCTGAAGTTTTCGAAGGATGTGAGGCCTCCGGTCGCGAAGAGGTGGGGAACTAGGTCTTTCTCTGTGGTCTCCACAGGGGATTCAGACATCCTTTCGTCTTGGGAGATGCAAGACGAGCCTGCATTCAAGTCACTGCAGGGATATCCGGCCTTATTTCGAGTCAGGGCGTCGCGGTGTCCATTCCACTTGAGCCCGCAAACTCAGGGTCCCTCTCACATACATAGAGCTGAGAGAAGCCTCCTCTTGAGGTGCTTGTGGTAAGGTGGTATTCCTCTGGAGTCGAAGCCAGGGACTAACCTCTCATCTCGAGTTGATTCTTTGTCCTCGGAGCTCTTTCGTGTTGCTACAGTGACCTCAGGATCCCTCTAGCCTTGAAACAGTGTTCTTGGGGTTTCTCTGGAGTGCCATCAAGGAAATCAAGGCTCTTTTCATGTGTGATGTGCAACACGGAATTGCTCTGCACGCAGTGCAGGGGAATCGGGCCTCATCTCGCGGCGAGGGGAAAGTCTCATGGTTTTTCTCGAGTTGCGGTGGGAACCTGCGTTATATTCTCGAGTTACGACGGGGATGGCCCTTCCACCCACGTGTTTGTTCAGCGACGTCAGGACTCCTGCCTAGTTTCGAGGAAGAACTCGGGATTCTCCTCGAGGCTTGGCAGGGCAATTGGGACGCCTCTCCAGCTGAGGTGCGAGACCAAGGGTCCCTTTCCACGTGCCACAGGAATCCTGGGACTCCTATCAAGTTTCAGAGGAGTCAGGCATCGACTCCTTTGGAGGCACTGATCTCCGCGTACCTCTGGAGTTTTCAAAGGATGTGAGGCCTCCGGTCGCGATGAGGTGGGGAACTAGGTCTTTCTCTGTGGTCTGCACAGGGGATTCAGACATCCTTTCGTCTTGGGAGATGCAAGACTATCCTGCATTCATGTCACTGCAGGGATATCCGGCCTTATTTCGAGTCAGGGCATCGCGGTGTCCATTCCACTTGAGGCCGCAAACTCAGGGTCCCTCTCACATAGCTAGAGCTGAGAGAAGCCTCCTCTTGAGGTGCTTGTGGTAAGGTGGTATTCCTCTGGAGTCGAAGCCAGGGACTAACCTCTCATCTCCGGTTGATTTGTGGTCCACGGAGCTCTTTCGTGTTGCTACAGCGACCTCAGAATCCCTCTAGCCTTGAAACAGTGTTCTTGGGGTTTCTCTGGAGTGCCATCAGGGAAATCAAGGCTCTTTTCATGTGTGATGTGCAACACGGAATTGCTTTGAATGCAGTGCAGGGGAATCGGGCCTCATCTTGCGGCGAGGGGGAAGTCTCTTGGTTTTTCTCGAGTTGCGGCGGGAACCGGGGGTATATTCTCGAGTTACGACGGGGATGGCCCTGCCACACACGTTTTTGTTTAGCGACGGCAGGACTTCTGCCTAGTTGCGAGGGACAACTCGGGATTCTCATCGAGGCTTGGCAGGGCAATTGGGACGCCTCTCCAGCTGAGGCGGGAGACCAAGGGTCCCTTTCCACGTGCCACAGGAATCCTGGGACTCCTAAGAAGTTTCACGAGGAGTCAGGCATCGTCTCCTTTGGAGGCACTGATCTCCGCATACCTCTGGACTTTTCAAAGGGTGTGAGGCCTCTGGTCGCGATGAGGTGGGGAACTAGGTCTTTCTCTGTGGTCTCCACAGGGGATTCAGACATCCTTTCGTCTTGGGAGATGCAAGACGAGCCTGCATTCAAGTCACTGCAGGGATATCCGGCCTTATTTCGAGTCAGGGCATCGCGGTGTCCATTCCACTTGAGGCCGCAAACTCAGGGTCCCTCTCACATAGCTAGAGCTGAAAGAAGCCTCCTCTTGAGGTGCTTGTGGTAAGGTGGTATACCTCTGGAGTCGAAGCCAGTGACTAACCTCTCATCTCGAGTTAATTTTTGGTCCACGGAGCTCTTTCGTGCTGCTACAGTGACCTCAGGATCCCTCTAGCCTTGAAACAGTGTTCTTGGGGTTTCTCTGGAGTGCCATCAAGGAAATCAAGGCTCCTTTCATGTGTGATGTGCAACACGGAATTGCTCTGCATGCAGTGCAGGGGAATCGGGCCTCATCTCGTGGCGAGGGGGAAGTCTTATGGTTTTTCCCGAAATGCGGCGTTAACCTGGGGTATATTCTCGAGTTACGACGGGGATGGCCCTTCCACCCACGTGTTTGTTCAGCGACGTCAGGACTCCTGCCTAGTTGCGAGGGACAACTCGGGATTCTCCTCGAGGCTTCGCAGGGCAATTGGGACGCCTCTCCAGCTGAGGCTGGAGACCAAGGGTCCCTTTCCACGTGCCACAGGAATCCTGGGACGCCTATCAAGTTTCACGAGTCAAGCATCGTCTCCTTTGGAGGCACTGATCTCCGCGTACCTCTGAAGTTTTCAAAGGATGTGAGGCCTCCGGTCGCGAAGAGGTGGGGAACTAAGTCTTTCTCTGTGGTCTCCACAGGGGATTCAGACATCCTTTCGTCTTGGGAGATGCAAGACGAGCCTGCATTCAAGTCACTGCAGGGATATCCGGCCTTATTTCGAGTCAGGGCGTCGCGGTGTCCATTCCACTTGAGCCCGCAAACTCAGGGTCCCTCTCACATAGCTAGAGCTGAGAGAAGCCTCCTCTTGAGGTGCTTGTGGTAAGGTGGTATTCCTCTGGAGTCGAAGCCAGGGACTAACCTCTCATCTCGAGTTGATTTTTGGTCCACGGAGCTCTTTCGTGCTGCTACAGTGACCTCAGGATCCCTCTAGCCTTGAAACAGTGTTCTTGGGGTTTCTCTGGAGTGCCATCAAGGAAATCAAGGCTCCTTTCATGTGTGATGTGCAACACGGAATTGCTCTGCACGCAGTGCAGGGGAATCGGGCCTCATCTCGCGGCGAGGGGGAAGTCTCATGGTTTTTCTCGAGATGCGGCGTTAACCTGGGGTATATTCTCGAGTTACGACGGGGATGGCCCTTAAACACACGTGTTTGTTCAGCGACGTCAGGACTCCTGCCTAGTTGCGAGGGACAACTCGGGATTCTCCTCGAGGCTTCGCAGGGCAATTGGGACGCCTCTCCAGCTGAGGCGGGAGACCAAGAGTCCCTTTCCACGTGCCACAGGAATCCTGGGACGCCTATCAAGTTTCACGAGTCAAGCATCGTCTCCTTTGGAGGCACTGATCTCCGCGTACCTCTGAAGTTTTCAAAGGATGTGAGGCCTCCGGTCGCGAAGAGGTGGGGAACTAGGTCTTTCTCTGTGGTCTCCACAGGGGATTCAGACATCCTTTCGTCTTGGGAGATGCAAGACGAGCCTGCATTCAAGTCACTGCAGGGATATCCGGCCTTATTTCGAGTCAGGGCGTCGCGGTGTCCATTCCACTTGAGCCCGCAAACTCAGGGTCCCGCTCACATACATAGAGCTGAGAGAAGCCTCCTCTTGAGGTGCTTGTGGTAAGGTGGTATTCCTCTGGAGTCGAAGCCAGGGACTAACCTCTCATCTCGGGTTGATTCTTTGTCCTCGGAGCTCTTTCGTGTTGCTACAGTGACCTCAGGATCCCTCTAGACTTGAAACAGTGTTCTTGGGGTTTCTCTGGAGTGCCATCAAGGAAATCAAGGCTCTTTTCATGTGTGATGTGCAACACGGAATTGCTCTGCACGCAGTGCAGGGGAATCGGGCCTCATCTCGCGGCGAGGGGAAAGTCTCATGGTTTTTCTCGAGTTGCGGTGGGAACCTGCGTTATATTCTCGAGTTACGACGGGGATGGCCCTTCCACCCACGTGTTTGTTCAGCGACGTCAGGACTCCTGCCTAGTTTCGAGGAAGAACTCGGGATTCTCCTCGAGGCTTGGCAGGGCAATTGGGACGCCTCTCCAGCTGAGGTGCGAGACCAAGGGTCCCTTTCCACGTGCCACAGGAATCCTGGGACTCCTATCAAGTTTCAGAGGAGTCAGGCATCGACTCCTTTGGAGGCACTGATCTCCGCGTACCTCTGGAGTTTTCAAAGGATGTGAGGCCTCCGGTCGCGATGAGGTGGGGAACTAGGTCTTTCTCTGTGGTCTGCACAGGGGATTCAGACATCCTTTCGTCTTGGGAGATGCAAGACTAGCCTGCATTCATGTCACTGCAGGGATATCCGGCCTTATTTCGAGTCAGGGCATCGCGGTGTCCATTCCACTTGAGGCCGCAAACTCAGGGTCCCTCTCACATAGCTAGAGCTGAGAGAAGCCTCCTCTTGAGGTGCTTGTGGTAAGGTGGTATTCCTCTGGAGTCGAAGCCAGGGACTAACCTCTCATCTCCGGTTGATTTGTGGTCCACGGAGCTCTTTCGTGTTGCTACAGCGACCTCAGGATCCCTCTAGCCTTGAAACAGTGTTCTTGGGGTTTCTCTGGAGTGCCATCAGGGAAATCAAGGCTCTTTTCATGTGTGATGTGCAACACGGAATTGCTTTGAATGCAGTGCAGGGGAATCGGGCCTCATCTTGCGGCGAGGGGGAAGTCTCTTGGTTTTTCTCGAGTTGCGGCGGGAACCGGGGGTATATTCTCGAGTTACGACGGGGATGGCCCTGCCACACACGTTTTTGTTTAGCGAAGGCAGGACTCCTGCCTAGTTGCGAGGGACAACTCGGGATTCTCATCGAGGCTTGGCAGGGCAATTGGGACGCCTCTCCAGCTGAGGCGGGAGACCAAGGGTCCCTTTCCACGTGCCACAGGAATCCTGGGACTCCTAAGAAGTTTCACGAGGAGTCAGGCATCGTCTCCTTTGGAGGCACTGATCTCCGCATACCTCTGGACTTTTCAAAGGGTGTGAGGCCTCTGGTCGCGATGAGGTGGGGAACTAGGTGTTTCTCTGTGGTCTCCACAGGGGATTCAGACATCCTTTCGTCTTGGGAGATGCAAGACGAGCCTGCATTCAAGTCACTGCAGGGATATCCGGCCTTATTTCGAGTCAGGGCATCGCGGTGTCCATTCCACTTGAGGCCGCAAACTCAGGGTCCCTCTCACATAGCTAGAGCTGAGAGAAGCCTCCTCTTGAGGTGCTTGTGGTAAGGTGGTATTCCTCTGGAGTCGAAGCCAGTGACTAACCTCTCATCTCGAGTTAATTTTTGGTCCACGGAGCTCTTTCGTGCTGCTACAGTGACCTCAGGATCCCTCTAGCCTTGAAACAGTGTTCTTGGGGTTTCTCTGGAGTGCCATCAAGGAAATCAAGGCTCCTTTCATGTGTGATGTGCAACACGGAATTGCTCTGCATGCAGTGCAGGGGAATCGGGCTTCATCTCGCGGCGAGGGGGAAGTCTTATGGTTTTTCCCGAGATGCGGCGTAAAGCTGGGGTATATTCTCGAGTTACGACGGGGATGGCCCTTCCACCCACGTGTTTGTTCAGCGACGTCAGGACTCCTGCCTAGTTGCGAGGGACAACTCGGGATTCTCCTCGAGGCTTCGCAGGGCAATTGGGACGCCTCTCCAGCTGAGGCGGGAGACCAAGGGTCCCTTTCCACGTGCCACAGGAATCCTGGGACGCCTATCAAGTTTCACGAGTCAAGCATCGTCTCCTTTGGAGGCACTGATCTCCGCGTACCTCTGAAGTTTTCAAAGAATGTGAGGCCTCCGGTCGCGAAGAGGTGGGGAACTAGGTCTTTCTCTGTGGTCTCCACAGGGGATTCAGACATCCTTTCGTCTTGGGAGATGCAAGACGAGCCTGCATTCAAGTCACTGCAGGGATATCCGGCCTTATTTCGAGTCAGGGCGTCGCGGTGTCCATTCCACTTGAGCCCGCAAACTCAGGGTCCCTCTCACATACATAGAGCTGAGAGAAGCCTCCTCTTGAGGTGCTTGTGGTAAGGTGGTATTCCTCTGGAGTCGAAGCCAGGGACTAACCTCTCATCTCGAGTTGATTCTTTGTCCTCGGAGCTCTTTCCTGTTGCTACAGTGTCCTCAGGATCCCTCTAGCCTTGAAACAGTGTTCTTGGGGTTTCTCTGGAGTGCCATCAAGGAAATCAAGGCTCTTTTCATGTGTGATGTGCAACACGGAATTGCTCGGCACGCAGTGCAGGGGAATCGCACCTCATCTCGCGGCGAGTGGGAAGTCTCATGGTTTTTCTCGAGTTGCGGCGGGAACCAGCGGTATATTCTCGAGTTACGACGGGGATGGCCCTTCCACCCACGTGTTTGTTCAGCGACGTCAGGACTCCTACCTAGTTTCGAGGGACAACTCGGGATTCTCCTCGAGGCTTGGCAGGGCAATTGGGACGCCTCTCCAGCTGAGGCGGGAGACCAAGGGTCCCTTTCCACGTGCCACAGGAATCCTGGGACTCCTATAAAGTTTCAGAGGAGTCAGGCATCGACTCCTTTGGGGGCACTGATCTCCGCGTACCTCTGGAGTTTTCAAAGGATGTGAGGCCTCCGGTCGCGATGAGGTGGGGAACTAGGTCTTTCTCTGTGGTCTGCACAGGGGATTCAGACATCCTTTCGTCTTGGGAGATGCAAGACGAGCCTGCATTCATGTCACTGCAGGGATATCCGGCCTTATTTCGAGTCAGGGTATCGCGGTGTCCATTCGACTTGAGGCCGCAAACTCAGGGTCCCTCTCACATAGCTAGAGCTGAGAGAAGCCTCCTCTTGAGGTGCTTGTGGTAAGGTGGTATTTCTCTGAAGTCGAAGCCAGGGACTAACCTCTCATCTCGAGTTGATTTTTGGTCCACGGAGCTCTTTCGTGTTGCTACAGTGACCTCCGGTTCCCTCTAGCCTTGAAACAGTGTTCTTGGGGTTTCTCTGAAGTGCCATCAAGGAAATCAAGGCTCTTTTCATGTGTGATGTGCAACACGGAATTGCTCTGCATGCAGTGCAGGGGAATCGGGCCTCATCTCGCGGCGAGGGGGAAGTCTGATGGTTTTTCTTGAGTTGCGGCGGGAACCTGGGGTATATTCTCGAGTTACGACGGGGATGGCCCTTCCACACACGTGTTTGTTCAGCGACGTCAGGACTCCTGCCTAGTTGCGAGGGACAACTCGGGATTCTCCTCGAGGCTTGGCAGGGCATTTGGGACCCCTCTCCAGCTGAGGCGGAAGACCAAGGGTCCCTGTCCACGTGTCACAGGAATCCTGGGACTTCTATCAAGTTTCACGAGTAGTCAGGCATCGTCTCCTTTGGCGGCACTGATCTCCGCGTACCTCTGGAGTTTTCAAAGGATGTGAGGCCTCCGGTCGCGATGAGAGGGGGAACTAGGTCTTTCTCTGTGGTCTGCACAGGGGATTCAGACATCCTTTCGTCTTGGGAGATGCAAGACGAGACTGCATTCAAGTCACTGCAGGGATATCCGGCCTTATTTCGCGTCAGGGCATCGCAGTGTCCATTCCACTTGAGGCCGCAAAATCAGGTCCCTCTCACATACCTAGAGCTGAGAGAATCCTCCTCTTGAGGTGCTTCTTGTAAGGTGGTATTCCTCTGGAGTCGAAGCCAGGGACTAACCTCTCATCTCGAGTTGATTTTTCGTCCACGAGCTCTTTCGTGTCGCTACAGTGACCTCAGGATCCCTCTAGCCTTGAAACAGTGTTCTTGGGGTTTCTCTGGAGTGCCATCAAGGAAATCAAGGCTCCTTTCATGTGTGATGTGCAACACGGAATTGCTCTGCACGCAGTGCAGGGGAATCGGGCCTCATCTAGCGGCGAGGGGGAAGGCTCATGGTTTTTCTCGAGTTGCGGCGGGAACCTGAGGTATATTCTCGAGTTACGATGGGGATGGCCCTTCCACCCACGTGTTTGTTCAGCCACGTCAGGACTCCTGCCTAGTTGCGAGGGACTACTCGGGATTCTCCTCGAGGCTGGGCAGGGCAATTGGGATGCCTCTCCATCTGTGGCGGTAGACCAAGGGTCTGTTTTCACGTGCCACAGAATCCTGGGACTCCTATCAAGTTTCACGAGGAGTCAGGCATCGTCTCCTTTGGAGGCACTGATCTCCCCGTACCTGTGGAGTTTTCAAAGGATGTGAGGCCTCCGGTCGCGATGAGGTGGGGAACTAGGTCTTTCTCTGTGGTCTCCACAGGGGATTCAGACATCCTTCCGTCTTGGGAGATGGAAAACGAGCCTGCATTCAAGTCATTGCAGGGATATCCGGCCTTATTTCGAGTCAGGGCATCGCGGTGTCCATTCCACTTGAGGCTGCAAACTCAGGGTCCCTCTCACATACCTAGAGCTGAGAGAAGCCTCCTCTTGAGGTGCTTGTGGTAAGGTGGTATTCCTCTGGAGTGGAAGCCAGGGACTAACCTCTCATCTCGAGTTGATTTTTGGTCCACGCAGCACTTTCGTGTTGCTACAGGGACCTCAGGATCCCTCTAGCCTGGAAACAGTGTTCTTGGGGTTTCTCTGGAGTGCCATCAAGAAAATCAAGGCTCCTTTCATGTTTGATGTGCAACACGGAATTGCCCTCCAAGCAGTGCAGGAGAATCTAGCCTCATCTCGCGGCGAGGGGGAAGTCTCATGGTTTTTCTCGAGTTGCGGCGGGAACCTGGGGTATATTCTCGAGTTACGACGGGGATGGACATTCCACCCACGTGTTTCTTCAGCGACGTCAGGACTCCTGCCTAGTTGCGAGGGACAACTCGGGATTCTCCTCGAGGCTTCGCAGGGCAATTGGGACGCCTCTTCAGCTGAGGCGGGAGATCAAGCGTCCCTTTCCACGTGCCACAGGAATCCTGGGACGCCTATCAAGTTTCACGAGGAGTCAGGCATCGTCTCCTTTGGAGGCACTGATCTCCGCGTACCTCTGGAGTTTTCAAAGAATGTGAGGCCTCCGGTCGCGATGAGGTGGGGAACTAGGTCTTTCTCTGTGGTCTCCACAGGGGATTCAGACATCCTTTCGTCTTGGGAAATGCAAGACGAGCCTGCATTCAAGTCACTGCAGGGATATTCGGCCTTATTTCGAGTCAGGGCTTCACAGTGTACATTCCACTTGAGGCCGCAAACTCAAGGTCCCTCTCACATACCTAGAGCTGAGAGAAGCCTCCTCTTGAGGTGCTTGTGGTAAGGTGGTATTCCTCTGAAGTCGAAGCCAGGGACTAACCTGTCATCTCGAGTTGATTCCTGGTCCACAGAGCTCTTTCATTTTGCTACAGTGACCTCAGGATCGCTCTAGCCTTGAAACCGTGTTCTTGGGGTTTCTCTGGAGTGCCATCAAGGAAATCAAGGCTCCTTTCATGTGTGATGTGCAACACGGTATTGCTCTGCACGCAGTGTAGGGGAATCGGGCCTCATCTCGCGGCAAGGGGGAAGTGTCATTGTTTTTCTCGAGTTGCGGCGGGAACCTGGGGTATATTCTCGAGTTACGACGGGGATGGCCCTTCCACCCACGTGTTTGTTCAGCCACGTCAGGACTCCTGCCTAGTTGCGAGGGACAACTCGGGATTCTCCTCGAGGCTTGGCAGGGCAATTGGAACGCCTCTCCATCTGTGGCGGTAGACCAATGGACCCTTTCAACGTGTCACAGGAATCCTGGGACTCCTATCAAGTTTCACGAGGAGTCAGGCATCGTCTCCTTTGGAGGCACTGATCTCCGCGTACCTCTTGAATTTTAAAAGGATGTGAGGCCTCCTGTCGCGATGAGGTGGGGAACTAGGTCTTTCTCTGTGGTCTCCACAGGGGATTCAGACATCCTTTCATCTTGGGAGATGCAAGACGAGCCTGCATTCAAGTCACTGCAGGGATATCCGGCCTTACTTTGAGCCAGGGCATCGCGGTGTCCATTTCACTTCAGGCCGCAAACTCAGCGTCCCTCTCACATACCTAGAGCTGAGAGAAGCCTCCTCTTGAGGTGCTTGTGGTAAGGTGGTATTCCTCTGGAGTCGAAGCCAGGGACTAACCTCTCATCTCGAGTTGATTTTTGGTCCATGGAGAACTTTCGTGTTGCTACAGTGACCACAGGATCCCTCTAGCCTGGAAACAGTGTTCTTGGGATTTCTCTGGAGTGCCATCAAGAAAATCAAGGCTCCTTTCATGTTTGATGTGCAACACGGAATTGCTCTGCATGCAATGCAGGGGAATCTAGCCTCATCTCGCGGCGACGGGGAAGTCTCATGGTTTTTCTCGAGTTGCGGCTGGAACCTGGGGTATATTTTCGAGTTATGACGGGGATGGCCCTTCCACCCACGTGTTTGTTCAGCCACGTCAGGACTCCTGCCTAGTTGCGAGGGACAACTCGGGATTCTCCTCGAGGCTTGGCAGGGCAATTGGGACGCCTCTTCAGCTGAGGCGGGAGACCAAGCGTCCCTTTCCACGTGCCACAGGAATCCTGGGACGCCTATCAAGTTTCACGAGTCAGGCATCGTCTCCTTTGGAGGCACTGATCAACGCGTACCTCTGGAAATTTCAAAGGATGTGAGGCCTCCGGTCTCGATGAGGTGGGAAACTAGGTCTTTCTCTTTGGTTTCCACAGGGGATTCAGACATCCTTTCGTCTTGGGAGATGCAAGATGAGCCTGCATTCAAGTCACTGCAGGGATATCCGGCCTTATTTTGAGTCAGGGCATCGCGGTGTCCATTCCACTTGAGGCCGCAAACTCACGGTCCCTCTCACATACATAGAGCTGAGAGAAGCCTCCTCTTGAGGTGCTTGTGGTAAGGTGGTATCCCTCTGGAGTCGAAGCCAGGGACTAACCTCTCATCTCGAGTTGATTCTTGGTCCACGGAGCTCTTTCGTGTTGGTACAGTGACTTCAGGATCCCTCTAGCCGTGAAACAGTGTTCTTGGGGTTGCTCTGGAGTGCCATCAAGGAAATCAAGGCTTTTTCATGTGTGATGTGCAACACGGAATTGCTCTTCACGCAGTGCAGGGGAATCGGGCCTCATCTCACGGCGAGGGGGAAGTCTCTTGGTTTTTCTCGAGTTGCGGCGGGAATCTGTTGTATATTCTCGTGTTACAACGGGGATGGCCCTTCCACACACCTGTTTGTTCACTGACGTCAGGACTCCTGCCTAGTTGCGAGGGACTACTCGGGAATCTCCTCGAGGATTGGCAGGGCAATTGGGACGCCTCTCCAGCTGAGGCGGGAGACCAAGGGTCCCTTTCCACATGCCACAGGAATCCTCGGACTCCTATCAAGTTTCACGAGGAGTCAGGCATCGTCTCCTTTGGAGGCACTGATCTCCGCGTACCTCTGGAGTTTTCAAAGGATGTGAGGCCTCAAGTCGCGATGAGGTGGGGAACTAGGTCTTTCTCTGTGGTCTCCACAGGGGATTCAGACATCCTTTCATCTTGGGAGATGCAAGACGAGCCTGCATTCAAGTCACTGCAGGGATATCCGGCCTTATTTAGAGTCAGGGCATCGCGGTGTCCATTCCACTTGATGCCGCAAACTCAGGGTCCCTCTCACATAGCTAGAGCTGAGAGAAGCCTCCTCTTGAGGTGCTTGTGGTAAGATGGTATTCCTGTGGAGTCGAAGCCGGGGACTAACCTCTCATCTCGAGTTGATTTTTGGTCCACGGAGCTCTTTCGTGTTGCTAAAGTTACCTCAGGATTCCTCTAGCCTTGAAACAGTGTTCTTGGGGTTTCTCTGGAGTGCCATTAAGGAAATCAATGCTCCTTTCATGTGTGATGTGCAACACGGAATTGCTCTGCACGCAGTGCAGGGGAATCGAGCCTCATCTCCCGGCGAAGGGGAAGTCTCATGGTTTTTCTCGAGTTGCGGCGGGAACCTGGGGTATATTCTCGAGTTACGACGGGGATGGCGCTTTCACACACGTGTTTGTTCAGCGACGTCAGGACTCCTGCCTAGTCGGGAGGGACAACTCGGGATTCTCCTCGAGGCTTGCCAGGGCAATTGGGACGCCTCTCCAGCTGACTCGGGAGACCAAGTGTCCCTTTCCACGTGCCACAGGAATCCTAGGACTCCTATCAAGTTTCACGAGGAGTCAGGCATCGTCTCCTTTGGAGACACTGATCTCCGCGTACCTCTAGAGTTTTCAAAGGATGTGAGGCCTCCAGTTGCCATGAGGTGGGGAACTAGGTCTTTCTCTGTGGTCTCTACAGAGGATTCAGACATCCTTTCGTCTTGGGAGATGCAAGACGAGCCTGCATTCAAGTCACTGCAGGGATATCCGGCCTTATTTCGCGTCAGGGCATCGCTTTGTCCATTCCACTTGAGGCCCCAAACTCAGGGTCCCTCTCACATACCTAGAGCTGAGAGAAGCCTCCTCTTGAGGTGCTTGTGGTAAGGTGGTATTCCTCTGGAGTCGAAGCCAGGGACTGACCTCTCATCTCGAGTTGATTTTTGGTCCACGGAGCTCTTTTGTGTTCGTACAGTGACCTCAGGATCCCTCTAGCCTTGAAACAGTGTTCTTGGGGTTTCTCTGGAGTGCCATCAAGGAAATCAAGGCTCCTTTCATGTGTGATGGGCAACTCGGAATTGCTCTGCACGCAGTACAGGGGAATCGAGCCTCATCTCGCGGCGAGGGGGAAGTCTCATGGATTTTCGCGAGTTGCGGCGGGAACCTGGGGTATATTCTCGAGTTACGACGGGGATGGCCCTTCCACCCACGTGTTTTTTCAGCGACGTCAAGACTCCTGCCCAGTTGCGAGGGACAACTCGGGATTCTCATCGAGGCTTGGCAGGGCAATTGGGACGCCTCTCCAGCTGAGGTGGGAGACCAAGGGTCCCTTTCCATGTGCCACAGGAATCGTGGGACTCCTATCAAGTTTCAGGAGGAGTCAGGCATCGTCTCCTTTGGAGGCATTGATCTCCGCGTACCTCTGGAGCTTTCAAAGGATGTGAGGCCTCCGGTACTGATGAGGTGGGGAACTAGGTCTTTTTCTGTGGTCTCCACAGGGGATTCAGACATCCTTTCGTCTTGGGAGATGCAAGACGAGCCTGCATTCAAGTCACTGCAGGGATATCCGGCCTTATTTCGAGTCAGGGCATCGCGGTGTCCATTCCACTTGAGGCCGCAAACTCAGGGTCCCTCTCACATACCTAGAGCTGAGAGAAGCCTCCTCTTGAGGTGCTTGTGGTAAGGTGGTATTCCTGTGGAGTCGAAGCCAGGGACTAACCTCTCATCTCGAGTTGATTTTTGGTCCACGGAGCTCTTTCCTGTGGCTACAGTGACCTCAGGATCCCTCTAGCCTTGAAACAGTGTTCTTGGGGTGCCATCAAGGAAATCAAAGCTCCTTTCATGTGTGATGTGCAACACGGAATTGCTCTGCACGCAGTGCAGGGGAATCGAGCCTCATCACGTGGCGAGGGGGAAGTCTCATGGATTTTCTCGAGTTGCGGCGGGAACCTGGGGTATATACTCGAGTTACGACGGGGATGGCCCTTCCACACACGTGTTTGTTCAGTGACGTCAGGACTCCTGCCTAGTTGCGAGGGACAACTCGGGATTCTCCTCGAGGCTTGGCAGGGCAATTGGAATGCCTCTCCAGCTGAGGCGGGAGACCCAGGGTCCCTTTCCACGTGCCACAGGAATCCTGGGACTCCTATCAAGTTTCTCGAGGAGTCAGGCATCATCTCCTTTGGAGGCACTGATCTCCGCATACCTCTGAATTTTTCAAAGTATGTGAGGCCTCCGGTCGCGATGAGGTGGGGAACTAGGTCTTTCTCTGTGGTCTCCACAGGGGATTCAGACATACTTTCGTCTTGGGAGATGCAAGACGAGCCTGCATTCAAGTCACTGCAGGGATATCCGGCCTTATTTCGAGTCAGGGCATCGCGGTGTCCATTCCAGTTGATGCCGCAAACTCAGGGTCCCTCTCACATAGCTAGAGCTGAGAGAAGCCTCCTCTTGAGGTGCTTGTAGTAAGGTGGTATTCTTCTGGAGTTGAAGCCAGGGACTAACCTTTCATCTTGAGTTGATTTTTGGTCCACTGAGCTCTTTCGTGTTGCTAAAGTTACCTCAGGATCCCTCTAGCCTTGAAAGAGTGTTCTTGGGGTTTCTCTGGAGTGCCATCAAGGAAATCAAGGCTCCTTTCATGTGTGATGTGCAACAAGGAATTGCTCTGCACGCAGTGCAGGGGAATCGGGCCTCATCTCGCGTCGAGGGGGAAGTCTCATGGTTTTTCTCGAGTTGCGGCGGGAACCTGGGGTATATTCTCGAGTTACGACGGGGATGGCCCTTTCACACACGTGTTTGTTCAGCGACGTCAAGACTCCTGCCTAGTCGAGAGGGACAACTCGGGATTCTCCTCGAGGCTTGGCAGGGCAATTGGGACGACTCTCCAGCTGAGGCGGGAGATCAAGGGTCCCTTTCCACGTGCCACAGGAATCCTGGGACTCCTATCAAGTTTCACGAGGAGTCAGGCATCGTCCCCTTTGGAGGCACTGATCCCCGTGTACCTTTGGAGTTTTCAAAGGATGTGAGGCCTCGGGTCGCGAAGAGGTGGGGAACTAGGTCTTTCTCTGTGGTCTCCACAGGGGATTCAAACATCCTTTCGTCTTGGGAGATGCAAGACGAGCCTGCATTCAAGTCACTGCAGGGATATCCGGCCTTATTTCGAGTCAGGGAATCGCGGTGTCCATTCCACTTGAGGCCCCAAACTCAGTGTCCCTGTCTCATACCTAGCGCTGAGAGAAGCCTCCTCTTGAGGTGCTTGTGGTAAGGTGGTATTCCTCTGGAGTCGAAGCCAGGGACTAACCTCTCATCTCGAGTTGATTCTTGGTTCACGGAGCTCTTTCGTGTTGCTGCAGTGACCTCAGGATCCCTCTAGCCTTGAAACAGTGTTCTTGTGGTTTCTCTGCAGTGCCATCAAGGAAATCAAGGCTCCTTTCATGTGTGATGTGCAACACGGTATTGCTCTGCACGCAGTGCAGGGGAATCGGGCCTCATCTCGCGGCGAGGGGGAAGTCTCATGGTTTTTCTCGAGTAGCGGCGGGAACCTGGGGTATATTCTCGAGTTACGACGGGGATGGCCCTTCCACACACGTGTTTGTTCAGCGACGGCAGGACTCCTGCCTAGTTGCGAGGGACAACTCGGGATTCTCCTCGAGGCTTGGCAGGGCAATTGGGCCGCCTCTCCAGCTGAGGCGGGAGACCAAGGGTCCCTTTCCACGTGCCACAGGAATCCTGGGACTCCTATCAAGTTTCACGAGGAGTCAGGCATCGTCTCCTTTGGAGGCACTGATCTCCGCGTACCTCTGGAGTTCTCAAAGGATGTGAGTCCTCCGGTCGCGATGAGGTGGTAAACTAGGTCTTTCTCTGTGGTCTCCACAGGGGATTCAGACATCCTTTCGTCTTGGGAGATGCAAGACGAGCCTGCATTCAAGTCACTGCAGGGATGTCCGGCCTTATTTCGAGTCAGGGCATCGCGGTGTCCATTCCACTTGAGGCCGCAAACTCAGGGTCTCTCTCACATACCTAGAGCTGAGAAAAGCCTCCTCTTGAGGTGCTTGTGGTAAGGTGGTATTCCTCTGGAGTCGAAGCCAGGGACTAACCTCTCAACGCGAGTTGATTTTTGGTCCACAGAGCTCTTTCGTGTTGCTACAGTGACCTCAGGATCCCTCTAGCCTTGAAACAGTGTTCTTGGGGTTTCTCTGGAGTGCCATCAAGGAAATCAAGGCTCCTTTCATATGTGATGTGCAACACGGAATTGCTCTGCATGCAGTGGAGGGGAATCGGGCCTCATTTCACGGCGAGGGGGAAGTCTCATGGTTTTTCTCGAGTTGCGGCGGGAACCTGGGGTATATTCTCGAGTTATGACGGGGATGGCCCTTCCACCCACGTGTTTGTTCAGCCACGTCAGGACTCCTGCCTAGTTGCGAGGGACAACTCGGGATTCTCCTCGAGGCTTGGCAGGGCAATTGGGACGCCTCTTCAGCTGACGCGGGAGACCAAGCGTCCCTTTCCACGTGCCACAGGAATCCTGGGACGCCTATCAAGTTTCACGAGTCAGGCATCGTCTCCTTTGGAGGTACTGATCTCCGCGTATCTCTGGAGTTTTCAAAGGATGTGGGGCCTCCGGTCGCGATGAGGTGGGGAACTAGGTCTTTCTCTGTGGTCTCCACAGGGGATTCAGACATCATTTCGTCTTGGGAGATGCAAGACGAGCCTGCATTCAAGTCACTGCAGGGATATCCGGCCTTATTTCGAGTCAGGGCATCGCGGTGTCCATTCCACTTAAGGCCGCAAACTCAGGGTCCCTCTCACATACATAGAGCTGAGAGAAGCCTCCTCTTGAGGTGCTTGTGGTAAGGTGGTATTCCTGTGGAGTCGAAGCCAGGGACTAACCTCTCATCTCGAGTTGATTTTTGGTCCACGGAGCTCTTTCGTGTTGCTACAGTGACCTCAGGATCCCTCTAGCCTTGAAACAGTGTTCTTGGGGTTTCTCTGGAGTGCCATCAAGGAAATCAAGGCTCCTTTCATGTTTGATGTGCAACACGGTATTGCTCTGCACGCATTGCAGGGGAATTGGGCCTCATTTCGCGGCGAGGGGGAAGTCTCATGGTTTTTCTCGAGTTGCGGCGTTAACCTGGGGTATATTCTCGAGTTACGACGGGGATGGCCCTTCCTCACACGTGTTTGTTCAGCGACGTCAGGACTCCTGCCTAGTTGCGAGGGACAACTCGGGATTCTCCTCGAGGCTTGGCAGGGCAATTGGGACGCCTCTCCAGCTGAGGCGGGAGACCAAGGGTCCCTTTCCACGTGCCACAGGAATCCTGGGACTCCTATCAGTTTCACGAGGAGTCAGGCATCGTCTCCTTTGGAGGCACTGATCTACGCGTACCTCTGGAGTTTTCAAAGGATGTGAGGCCTCCGGTCGCGATGAGGTGGGGAACTAGGTCTTTCTCTGTGGTCTCCACAGGGGATTCAGACATCCTTTCGTCTTGGGAAATGCAAGACGAGCCTGCATTCAAGTCACTGCAAGGATATCCGGCCTTATTTTGAGTCAGGGCATCGCGGTGTCCATTCCACTTGAGGCCGAAAACTCACGGTCCCTCTCAGATTCCCAGATCTGAGAGAAGCCTCCTCTTGAGGTGCTTGTGGTAAGGTGGTGTTCCTCTGGAGTCGAAGCCAGGGACTAACGTCTCATCTCGAGTTGATTTTTGGTCCACGGAGCTCTTTCGTGTTGCTACAGTGACCTCAGGATCCCTCTAGCCTTGAAACAGTGTTCTTGGGGTTTCTCTGGAGTGCCATCAAGGAAATCAAGGCTCCTTTCATGTTTGATGTGCAACACGGAATTGCTCTGCATGCAGAGCAGGAGAATCGAGCCTCATCTCGCGGCGAGGGGGAAGTCTCATGGTTTTTCTCGAGTTGCGGCGGGAACCTGGGGTATATTCTCGAGTTATGACGGGGATGGCCCTTCCACCCACGTGTTTGTTCAGCGACGTCAGGACTCCTGCCTAGTTGCGATGGACAACTCGGGATTCTCCTCGAGGCTTGGCAGGGCAATTGCGACGCCTCTCCAGCTGAGGCGGGAGACCAAGGGTCCCTTTACACGTGCCACAGGAATCCTGGGACTCCTATCAAGTTTCACGAGGAGTCAGGCATCGTCTTCTTTGGAGGCACTTATCTCCGCGTACCTCTGGAATTTTCAAACGATGTGAGGCCTCCGGTCGCGATGAGGTGGGGAACTAGGTCTTTCTCTGTGGTCTCCACAGGGGATTCAGACATCCTTTCGTCTTGGGAGATGGAAGACGAGCCTGCATTCAAGTCACTGCAGGGATATCCGGCCTTATTTCGAGTCAGGGCATAGCGGTGTCCATTCCACTTGAGGCTACAAACTCAGGGTCCCTCACACATACCTAGAGCTGAGAGAAGCCTCCTCTTGAGGTACTTGTGGTAAGGTGGTATTCCTCTGGAGTCGAAGCCAGGGACTAACCCCTCATCTCGAGTTGATTTCTGGTCCACGGAGCTCTTTCGTGTTGCTACAGTGACCTCAGGATCCCTCTTGCCTTGAAACAGTGTTCTTGGGGTTTCTCTGGAGTGCCATTAAGGAAATCAAGGCTCGTTTCATGTGTGACGTGCAACACGGAATTGCTCTGCACCCAGTGCAGGGGAATCGGGCCGCATTTTGCGGCAGGGGGAAGTCTCATGGTTTCTCTCGAGTTGCGGCGGGAACCTGGGGTATATTCTCGAGTTACGACGGGGATGGCCCTTCCACACACGTGTTTGTTCAGCGACGTCAGGACTCCTGCCTAGTTGCAAGGGACAACTCGGGATTCTCCTCGAGGCTTGGCAGTGCAATTGGGACGCCTCTCCAGGTGAGGCGGGAGACCAAGGGTCCCTTTCCACGTGCCACAGGAATCCTGGGACTCCTATCAATTTTCATGAGGAGTCAGGCATCGTTTCCTTTGGAGGCACTGATCTCCGCGTACCTCTGGAGTTTTCAAAGGATGTGAGGCCTCCCGTCGCAATGAGGTCGGGAAATAGGTCTTTCTCTGTGGTCTCCACAGGGGATTCAGACATCCTTTCATGTTGGGAGATGCAAGACGAGCCTGCATTCAAGCCACTGCAGGGATGTCCGGCCTTATTTCGAGTCAGGGCATCGCGGTGTCCATTCCACTTGAGGCCCCAAACTCAGGGTCCCTCTCACATAGCTAGAGCTGAGAGAAGCCTCCTCTTGAGGTGCTTGTGGTAAGGTGGTATTCCTCTGGAGTCGAAGCCAGGGACTAACCTCTCATCTCGAGTTGATTTTTGGTCCACGGAGCTCTTTCGTGTTGCTACAGTGACCTCAGGATCCCTCTAGCCTTGAAACAGTGTTCTTGGGGTTTCTCTGGAGTGCCATCAAGGAAATCAAGGCTCCTTTCATGTTTGATGTGCAACACGGAATTGCTCTGCACGCAGTGCAGGGGAATCGGGCCTCATTTCGCGGCGAGGGGGAAGTCTCATGGTTTTTCTCGAGTTGCGGCGTTAACCTGGGGTATATTCTCGAGTTACGACGGGGATGGCCCTTCCACCCACGTGCTTATTCAGCGACGTCAGGACTCCTGCCTAGTTGCGAGGGACAACTCGGGATTCTCCTCGAGGCTCGGCAGGGAAATTGGGACGCCTCTCCAGCTGAGGCGGGCGACCAAGCGTCCCTTTCCACGTGCCACAGGAATCGTGGGACGCCTATCAAGTTTCACGAGTCAGGCATCGTCTCCTTTGGCGGAACTGATCTCCGCGTACCTCTGAAGTTTTCAAAGGATGTGAGGCCTCCGGTCGAGAAGAGGTGGGGAACTAGGTCTTTCTCTGTGGTCTCCACAGGGGATTCAGACATCCTTTCGTCTTGGGAGATGCAAGACGAGCCTGCATTCAAGTCACTGCAGGGATATCCGGCCTTATTTCGAGTCAGGGCATTGCGGTGTCCATTCCACTTGAGCCCGCAAACTCAGGGTCCCTCTCACATTCCTAGAGCTGAGAGAAGCCTCCTCTTGAGGTGCTTGTGGTAAGGTGGTATTCCTCTGGAGTCGAAGCCAGGGACTAACCTCTAATCTCGAGTTGATTCTTGGTCCTCGTAGCTCTTTCGTGTTGCTACAGTGACCTCAGGTTCCCTCTAGCCTTGAAACAGTGTTCTTGGGGTTTCTCTGGATTGCCATCAAGGAAATCAAGGCTCCTTTCATGTGTGATGTGCAACACGGAATTGCTCTGCACGCAGTGCAGTATATCGGGCCTAATTTTGCGCCGAGGGGGATGTCTCATGGTTTTTCTCGTGTTGCGGCGGGAACCTGTGGTATATTGTCGAGTTATGACGGGGATGGCCCTTCCACCCACGTGTTTGTTCAGCGACGTCAGGACTCCTGCCTAGTTGCGAGGGACAACTCGGGATTCTCCTCGAGGCTTGGCAGGGCAATTGGGACGCCTCTCCAGCTGAGGCGGGAGACCAAGGGTCCCTTTCCACGTGCCACAGGAATCCTGGGACTCCTATCAAGTTTCACGAGGAGTCAGGCATCGTTTCCTTTGGCGGCACTGATCTCCGCGTACCTCTGGAGTTTTCAAAGGATGTGAGGCCTCCGGTCGCGATGAGGTGGGGAACTAGGTCTTTCTCTGTGGTCTCCACAGGGGATTTAGACATCCTTTCGTCTTGGGAGATGCAAGACGAGCCTGCATTCAAGTCACTGCAGGGATATCCGGCCTTATTTCGAATCAGGGCATCACAGTGTCCATTCCACTTGAGGCCGCGAACTCACGGTCCCTCTCACATACCTAGAGCTGAGAGAAGCCTCCTCTTGAGGTGCTTGTGGTAAGGTGGTATTCCTCTGGAGTCAAAACCAGGGACTAACCTCTCATCTCGAGTTGATTCTTGGTCCACGGAGCTCTTTATTGTTGCTACAGTGACCTCAGGTTCCCTCTAGCCTTGAAACAGAGTTCTTGGGGTTTCTCTGGAGTGCCATCTATGAAATCAAGGCTCCTTTCATGTGTGATGTGCAACACGGAATTGCTCTGCACGCAGTGCAGGGGAATCGGGCCTCATCTCGCGGTGAGGGGGAAGTCTCATGGTTTTTCTCGAGTAGAGGCAGGAACCTGGGGTATATTCTCGAGTTACGTCGGGGATGGCCCTTCCACAAACGTGTTTGTTCAGCGACGTCAGGACTCCTGCCAAGTTGCGAGGGACAACTCGGGATTCTCCTCGAGGCTTGGCAGGGCAATTGGGACGCCTCTCCAGCTGAGGGGGGAGACCAAGGGCCCCTTTCCACGTGCCACAGGAATCCTGGGACTCGTATCAAGTTTCATGAGGAGTCAGGCATCGTCTCCTTTGGAGGCATTGATCTCCGCATTCCTCTGGAGTTTTCAAAGGATGTGAGGCCTCATGTTGCGAAGAGGTGGGGACTTGGTCTTTCTCTTTGGTCTCCACAGGGGATTCAGACATCCTTTCGTCTTGGGAGATGCAAGACGAGCCTGCATTCAAGTCACTGCAGGGATATCCGGCCTTATTTCGAGTCAGGGCATCGCGGTATCCATTCCACTTGAGGCCGCAAACTCAGGGTCCCTCTCACATAGCTGGAGCTGAGAGAAGCCTCCTCTTGAGGTGCTTGCAGTAAGGTGGTATTCCTCTGGAGTCGAAGCCAGGGACTAACCTCTCATCTCGAGTTGATTTTTGGTCCACGGAGCTCTTTCGTGTTGCTAAAGTGACCTCAGGATCCCTCTAGCCTTGAAACAGTGTTCTTGGGGTTTCTCTGGAGTGCCATCAAGGAAATCAAGGCTCCTTTCATGTGTGATGTGCAACACGGAATTGCTCTGCATGCAGTGCAGGAGAATCGGGCCTCATTTCACGGCGAGGGGGAAGTCTCATGGTTTTTCTCGAGTTGCGGCGGGAACCTGGGGTATATTCTCGAGTTATGACGGGGATGGCCCTTCCACCTACGTGTTTGTTCAGCCACGTCAGGACTCCTGCCTAGTTGCGAGGGACAACTCGGGATTCTCCTCGAGGCTTGGCAGGGCAATTGGGACGCCTCTTCAGCTGAGGCGGGAGACCAAGCGTCCCTTTCCACGTGCCACAGGAATCCTGGGACGCCTATCAAGTTTCACGAGTCAGGCATCGTCTCCTTTGGAGGCACTGATCTCCGCGTACCTCTGGAGTTTTCAAAGGATGTGAGGCCTCCGGTCGCGATGAGGTGGGGAACTAGGTCTTTCTCTGTGGTCTCCACAGGGGATTCAGACATCCTTCCGTCTTGGGAGTTGCAAGACGAGCCTGCATTCAAGTCACTGCAGGGATATCCGGCCTTATTTCGAGTCAGGGCATCGCGGTGTCCATTCCACTTGAGGCCGCAAACTCAGGGTCCCTCTCACATACCTAGAGCTGAGAGAAGCCTCCTCTTGAGGTGCTTGTGGTAAGGTGGTATTCCTCTGGAGCCGAAGCCAGGGACTAACCTCTCATCTCCAGTTGATTCTTGGTCCACGGAGCTCTTTCGTGTTGCTACAGTAACCTCAGGATCCCTCTAGCCTTGAAACAGTGTTCTTGGGGTTTCTCTGGAGTGCCATCAAGGAAATCAAGGCTTTTTTCATTTGTGATGTGCAACACGGAATTCCTCTGCACGCAGTGCAGGGGAATCGGGCCTCATCTCGAGGCGAGGGGGAAGTCTCTTGATTTTTCTCGAGTTGCGGCGGGAACCTGGGGTATATTCTCGAGTTACGACGGGGATGGCCGTTCTACACACGTGTTTGTTCAGCCACATCAGGACTCCTGCCTAGTTGTGAGGGACAACTCGGGATTCTCCTCGAGGCTTGGCAGGGCAATTGGGACACCTCTCCAGCTGAGGCGGGAGACCAAGGGTCCCTTTCCACGTGCCACAGTAATCCTGGGACTCCTATCAAGTTTCACGAGGAGTCAGGCATCGTCTCCTTTGGAGGCACTTATCTCCGCGTACCTCTGGAGTTTTCAAAGGAGGTGAGGCCTCCGGTCGCCATGAAGTGGGGAACTAGGTCTTTCTCTGTGGTCTCCACAGGGGATTCAGACATCCTTTCGTCTTGGGAGATGCAAGACGAGCCTGCATTCAAGTCACTGCAGGGATATCCGGCCTTATTTCGAGTCAGGGCATCGTGGTGTCCATTCCACTTGAGGCCGCAAACTCAGGGTCTCTCTCACATACCTAGAGCTGAGAGAAGCCTCCTCTTGAGGTGCTTGTGTTAAGGTGGTATTCCTTTGGAGTCGAAGCCAGGGACTAACCTCTCAACGCGAGTTGATTTTTGGTCCACGGAGCTCTTTCGTGTTGCTACAGTGACCTCAGGATCCCTCTAGCCTTGAAACAGTGTTCTTGGGGTTTCTCTGGAGTGCCATCAAGGAAATCAAGGCTCCTTTCATGTTTGATGTGCAACACGGAATTGCTCTGCATGCAGTGCAGGGGAATCGGGCCTCATCTCGCGGCGAGGGGGAAGACTCATTGTTTTTCTCGAGTTGTGGCGAGAACCTGGGGTATATTCTCGAGTTACGACGGGGATGGCCCTTCCACCCACGTGTTTATTCAGCGACGTCAGGACTCCTGCCTAGTTGCGAGGGACAACTCGGGATTCTCCTCGAGGCTTCGCAGGGCAATTGGGACGCCTCTCCAGCTGAGGCGGGAGACCAAGCGTCCCTTTCCACGTGCCACAGGAATCCTGGGACGCCTATCAAGTTTCACGAGTCAAGCATCGTCTCCTTTGGAGGCACTGATCTCCGCGTACCTCTGAAGTTTTCAAAGGATGTGAGGCCTCCGGTCGCGAAGAGGTGGGGAACTAGGTCTTTCTCTGTAGTCTCCACAGGGGATTCCGACATCCTTTCGTCTTGGGAGATGCAAGACGAGCCTGCATTCAAGTCACTGCAGGGATATCCGGCCTTATTTCGAGTCAGGGCATCGCGGTGTCCATTCCACTTGAGCCCGCAAACTCAGGGTCCCTCTCACATACCTAGAGCTGAGAGAAGCCTCCTCTTGAGGTGCTTGTGGTAAGGTGGTATTCCTCTGGAGTCGAAGCCAGGGACTAACCTCTCATCTCGAGTTGATTCTTTGTCCTCGGAGCTCTTTCGTGTTGCTACAGTGACCTCAGGATCCCTCTAGCCTTGAAACAGTGTTCTTGGGGTTTCTCTGGAGTGCCATCAAGGAAATCAAGGCTCTTTTCATGTGTAATGTGCAACACGGAATTGCTCTGCACGCAGTGCAGGGGAATCGGGCCTCATCTCGCGGCGAGGGAAAAGTCTCATGGTTTTTCTCGAGTTGCGGTGGGAACCTGCGTTATATTCTCGAGTTACGACGGGGATGGCCCTTCCACCCACGTGTTTGTTCAGCGACGTCAGGACTCCTGCCTAGTTTCGAGGAAGAACTCGGGATTCTCCTCGAGGCTTGGCAGGGCAATTGGGACGCCTCTCCAGCTGAGGTGCGAGACCAAGGGTCCCTTTCCACGTGCCACAGGAATCCTGGGACTCCTATCAAGTTTCAGAGGAGTCAGGCATCGACTCCTTTGGAGGCACTGATCTCCGCGTACCTCTGGAGTTTTCACAGGATGTGAGGCCTCCGGTCGCGATGAGGTGGGGAACTAGGTCTTTCTCTGTGGTCTGCACAGGGGATTCAGACATCCTTTCGTCTTGGGAGATGCAAGACTAGCCTGCATTCAAGTCACTGCAGGGATATCCGGCCTTATTTCGAGTCAGGGCATCGCGGTGTCCATTCCACTTGAGGCCGCAAACTCAGGGTCCCTCTCACATAGCTAGAGCTGAGAGAAGCCTCCTCTTGAGGTGCTTGTGGTAAGGTGGTATTCCTCTGGAGTCGAAGCCAGGGACTAACCTCTCATCTCCGGTTGATTTGTGGTCCACGGAGCTCTTTCGTGTTGCTACAGCGACCTCAGGATCCCTCTAGCCTTGAAACAGTGTTCTTGGGGTTTCTCTGGAGTGCCATCAGGGAAATCAAGGCTCTTTTCATGTGTGATGTGCAACACGGAATTGCTTTGAATGCAGTGCAGGGGAATCGGGCCTCATCTTGCGGCGAGGGGGAAGTCTCTTGGTTTTTCTCGAGTTGCGGCGGGAACCGGGGGTATATTCTCGAGTTACGACGGGGATGGCCCTGCCACACACGTTTTTGTTTAGCGACGGCAGGACTCCTGCCTAGTTGCGAGGGACAACTCGGGATTCTCATCGAGGCTTGGCAGGGCAATTGGGACGCCTCTCCAGCTGAGGCGGGAGACCAAGGGTCCCTTTCCACGTGCCACAGGAATCCTGGGACTCCTAAGAAGTTTCACGAGGAGTCAGGCATCGTCTCCTTTGGAGGCACTGATCTCCGCATACCTCTGGACTTTTCAAAGGGTGTGAGGCCTCTGGTCGCGATGAGGTGGGGAACTAGGTGTTTCTCTGTGGTCTCCACAGGGGATTCAGACATCCTTTCGTCTTGGAGATGCAAGACGAGCCTGCATTCAAGTCACTGCAGGGATATCCGGCCTTATTTCGAGTCAGGGCATCGCGGTGTCCATTCCACTTGAGGCCGCAAACTCAGGGTCCCTCTCACATAGCTAGAGCTGAGAGAAGCCTCCTCTTGAGGTGCTTGTGGTAAGGTGGTATTCCTCTGGAGTCGAAGCCAGTGACTAACCTCTCATCTCGAGTTGATTTTTGGTACACGGAGCTCTTTCGTGTGGCTACAGTGACCTCAGGGTCCCTCTAGCCTTGAAAGAGTGTTCTTGGGGTTCCTCTGCAGTGCCATCAAGGAAATCAAGGCTCCTTTCATGTGTGATGTGCAACACGGAATTGCTCTGCACGCAGTGCAGGGGAATCGGGCCTCATCTCGCGGTGAGGGGGAAGTCTCATGGTTTTTCTCGAGTTGCGGCGGGAACCTGGGGTATATTCTCGAGTTACGTCGGGGATGGCCCTTCCACAAACGTGTTTGTTCAGCGACGTCAGGACTCCTGCCTAGTTGCAAGGGACAACTCGGGATTCTCCTCGAGGCTTGGCAGGGCAATTGGGACGCCTCTCCAGCTGAGGGGGGAGACCAAGTGCCCCTTTCCACGTGCCACAGGAATTCTGGGACTCGTATCAAGTTTCATAAGGAGTCAGGCATCGTCTCCTTTGGAGGCATTGATCTCCGCATACCTCTGGAGTTTTCAAAGGATGTGAGGCCTCATGTCGCGAAGAGGTGGGGAACTTGGTCTTTCTCTTTGGTCTCCACAGGGGATTCAGACATCCTTTCGTCTTGGGAGATGCAAGACGAGCCTGCATTCAAGTCACTGCAGGGATATCCGGCCTTATTTCGAGTCAGGGCATCGCGGTATCCATTCCACTTGAGGCCGCAAACTCAGGGTCCCTCTCACATAGCTAGAGCTGAGAGAAGCCTCCTCTTGAGGTGCTTGCAGTAAGGTGGTATTCCTCTGGAGTCGAAGCCAGGGACTAACCTCTCATCTCGAGTTGATTTTTGGTCCTCGGAGCTCTTTTGTGTTGCTAAAGTGACCTCAGGATCCCTCTAGCCTTGAAACAGTGTTCTTGGGGTTTCTCTGGAGTGCCATCAAGGAAATCAAGGCTCTTTTCATGTGTGATGTGCAACACGGAATTGCTCTGCATGCAGTGCAGGGGAATCGGGCCTCATTTCACGGCGAGGGGGAAGTCTCTTGGTTTTTCTCGAGTTGCGGCGGGAATCTGGGGTATATTCTCGAGTTATGACGGGGATGGCCCTTCCACCTACGTGTTTGTTCAGCCACGTCAGGACTCCTGCCTAGTTGCGAGGGACAACTCGGGATTCTCCTCGAGGCTTGGCAGGGCAATTGGGACGCCTCTTCAGCTGAGGCGGGAGACCAAGCGTCCCTTTCCACGTGCCACAGGAATCCTGGGACACCTATCAAGTTTCACGAGTCAGGCATCATCTCCTTTGGAGGCACTGATCTCCGCGTACCTCTGGAGTTTTCAAAGGATGTGGGGCCTCCGGTCGCGATGAGGTGGGGAACTAGGTCTTTCTCTGTGGTCTACACAGGGGATTCAGACATCATTTCGTCTTGGGAGTTGCAAGATGAGCCTGCATTCAAGTCACTGCAGGGATATCCGGCCTTATTTCGAGTCAGGGCATCGCGGTGTCCATTCCACTTGAAGCCACAAACTCGGGTTCCCTCTCACATACCTAGAGCTGAGAGAAGGCTCCTCTTGAGGTGCTTGTGGTAAGGTGGTATTCTTCTGGAGCCGAAGCCAGGGACTAACCTCTCATCTCGAGTTGATTCTTGGTCCACGGAGCTCTTTCGTGTTGCTACAGTAACCTCAGGATCCCTCTAGCCTTGAAACAGTGTTCTTGGGGTTTCTCTGGAGTGCCATCAAGGAAATCAAGGCTTTTTTCATGTGTGATGTGCAACACGGAATTGCTCTGCACGCAGTGCAGGGGAATCGGGCCTCATCTCGCGGCGAGGGGGAAGTCTCTTGATTTTTCTCGAGTTGCGGCGGGAACCTGGGGTATATTCTCGAGTTACGACGGGGATGGCCGTTCCACACACGTGTTTGTTCAGCCACATCAGGACTCCTGCCTAGTTGCAAGGGACAACTCGGGATTCTACTCGGGGTTTGGCAGGGCAATTGGGACGCCTCTCCAGCTGAGGCGGGAGACCAAGGGTCCCTTTCCACGTGCCACAGGAATCCTGGGACTCCTATCAAGTTTCACGATGAGTCAGGCATCGTCTCCTTTGGAGGCACTTATCTCCGCGTACCTCTGGAGTTTTCAAAGGATGTGAGGCCTCCGGTCGCCATGAAGTGGGGAACTAGGTCTTTCTCTGTGGTCTCCACAGGGGATTCAGACATCCTTTCGTCTTGGGAGATGCAAGACGAGCCTGCATTCAAGTCACTGCAGGGATATCCGGCCTTATTTCGAGTCAGGGCATCGCGGTGTCCATTCCACTTGAGGCCGCAAACTCAGGGTCTCTCTCACATACCTTGAGCTGAGAGAAGCCTCCTCTTGAGGTGCTTGTGTTAAGGTGGTATTCCTTTGGAGTCGAAACCAGGGACTAACCTCTCAACGCGAGTTGATTTTTGGTCCACGGAGCTCTTTCGTGTTGCTACAGTGACCTCAGGATCCCTCTAGCCTTGAAACAGTGTTCTTGGGGTTTCTCTGGAGTGCCATCAAGGAAATCAAGGCTCCTTTCATGTTTGATGTGCAACACGGAATTGCTCTGCATGCAGTGCAGGGGAATCGGGCCTCATCTCGCGGCGAGGGGGAAGACTCATTGTTTTTCTCGAGTTGCGGCGAGAACCTGGGGTATATTCTCGAGTTACGACGGGGATGGGCCTTCCACCCACGTGTTTATTCAGCGACGTCAGGACTCCTGCCTAGTTGCGAGGGACAACTCGGGATTCTCCTTGAGGCTTGGCAGGGCAATTGGGACGCCTCTCCAGCTGAGGCGGGAGACCAAGGGTCCCTTTCCACGTGCCACAGGAATCCTGGGACTCCTATCAAGTTTCAGAACGAGTCAGGCATCGTCTCCTTTGGAGGCACTGATCTCCGCGTACCTCTGGAGTTTTCAAAGGATGTGAGGCCTCCGGTCGCGATGAGGTGGGGAACTAGGTCTTTTTCTGTGGTCTCCACAGGGGATTCAGACATCCTTTCGTCTTCGGAGATGCAAGACGAGCCTGCATTCAAGTCACTGCAGGGATATCTGGCGTTATTTCCCGTCAGGGCGTCGCGGTGTCCATTCCACTTGAGGCCGCAAACTCAGGGTCCCTCTCACATACCAAGAGCTGAGAGAAGCCTCTTCTTGAGGTGCTTGTGGTAAGGTGGTATTCCTCTGGAGTCGAAGCCAGGGACTAACCTCTCATCTCCGGTTGATTTGTGGTCCACGGAGCTCTTTCGTGTTGCTACAGCGACCTCAGGATCCCTCTAGCCTTGAAACAGTGTTCTTGGGGTTTCTCTGGAGTGCCATCAGGGAAATCAAGGCTCTTTTCATGTGTGATGTGCAACACGGAATTGCTTTGAATGCAGTGCAGGGGAATCGGGCCTCATCTTGCGGCGAGGGGGAAGTCTCATGGTTTTTCTCGAGTTGCGGCGGGAACCTGGGGTATATTCTCGAGTTACGATGGGGATGGCCCTGCCACACACGTTTTTGTTTAGCGACGGCAGGACTCCTGCCTAGTTGCGAGGGACAACTCGGGATTCTCCTCGAGGCTTGGCAGGGCAATTGGGACGCCTCTCCAGCTGAGGCGGGAGACCAAGGGTCCCTTTCCACGTGCCACAGGAATCCTGGGACTCCTAAGAAGTTTCACGAGGAGTCAGGCATCGTCTCCTTTGAAGGCACTGATCTCCGCATACCTCTGGACTTTTAAAAGGATGTGAGGCCTCTGGTCGCGATGAGGTGGGGAACTAGGTGTTTCTCTGTGGTCTCCACAGGGGATTCAGACATCCTTTCGTCTTGGGAGATGAAAGACCAGCCTGCATTCAAGTCACTGCAGGGATATCGGGCCTTATTTCGAGTCAGTGCATCGCGGTGTCCATTCCACTTGAGGCCGCAAACTCAGGGTCCCTCTCACATACATAGAGCTGAGAGAAGGCTCCTCTTGAGGTGCTTGTGGTAAGGTGGTATTCCTCTGGAGCCGAAGCCAGGGACTAACCTCTCATCTCGAGTTGATTCTTGGTCCACGGAGCTCTTTCTTGTTGCTACAGTAACCTCAGGATCCCTCTAGCCTTGAAACAGTGTTCTTGGGGTTTCTCTGGAGTGCCATCAAGGAAATCAAGGCTTTTTTCATGTGTGATGTGCAACACGGAATTGCTCTGCACGCAGTGCAGGGGAATCGGGCCTCATCTCGCGGCGAGGGGGAAGTCTCTTGATTTTTCTCGAGTTGCGGCGGGAACCTGGGGTATATTCTCGAGTACGACGGGGATGGCCGTTCCACACACGTGGTTGTTCAGCCACATCAGGACTCCTGCCTAGTTGCAAGGGACAACTCGGGATTCTCCTCGAGGCTTGGCAGGGCAATTGGGACGCCTCTCCAGCTGAGGCGGGAGACCAAGGGTCCCTTTCCACGTGCAACAGGAATGCTGGGACTCCTATCAAGTTTCACGATGAGTCAGGCATCGTCTCCTTTGGAGGCACTTATCTCCGCGTACCTCTGGAGTTTTCAAAGGATGTGAGGCCTCCGGTCGCCATGAAGTGGGGAACTAGGTCTTTCTCTGTGGGCTCCACAGGGGATTCAGACATCCTTTCGTCTTGGGAGATGCAAGACGAGCCTGCATTCAAGTCACTGCAGGGATATCCGGCCTTATTTCGAGTCAGGGCATCGCGGTGTCCATTCCACTTGAGGCCGCAAACTCAGGGTCTCTCTCACATACCTAGAGCTGAGAGAAGCCTCCTCTTGAGGTGCTTGTGTTAAGGTGGTATTCCTTTGGAGTCGAAACCAGGGACTAACCTCTCAACGCGAGTTGATTTTTGGTCCACGGAGCTCTTTCGTGTTGCTACAGTGACCTCAGGATCCCTCTAGCCTTGAAACAGTGTTCTTGGGGTTTCTCTGGAGTGCCATCAAGGAAATCAAGGCTCCTTTCATGTTTGATGTGCAACACGGAATTGCTCTGCATGCAGTGCAGGGGAATCGGGCCTCATCTCGCGGCGAGGGGGAAGACTCATTGTTTTTCTCGAGTTGCGGCGAGAACCTGGGGTATATTCTCGAGTTACGACGGGGATGGGCCTTCCACCCACGTGTTTCTTCAGCGACGTCAGGACTCCTGCCTAGTTGCGAGGGACAACTCGGGATTCTCCTTGAGGCTTGGCAGGGCAATTGGGACGCCTTTCCAGCTGAGGCGGGAGACCAAGGGTCCCTTTCCACGTGCCACAGGAATCCTGGGACTCCTATCAAGTTTCAGAACGAGTCAGGCATCGTCTCCTTTGGAGGCACTGATCTCCGCGTACCTCTGGAGTTTTCAAAGGATGTGAGGCCTCCGGTCGCGATGAGGTGGGGAACTAGGTCTTTTTCTGTGGTCTCCACAGGGGATTCAGACATCCTTTCGTCTTCGGAGATGCAAGACGAGCCTGCATTCAGGTCACTGCAGGGATATCTGGCGTTATTTCCCGTCAGGGCGTCGCGGTGTCCATTCCACTTGAGGCCGCAAACTCAGGGTCCCTCTCACATACCAAGAGCTGAGAGAAGCCTCTTCTTGAGGTGCTTGTGGTAAGGTGGTATTCCTCTGGAGTCGAAGCCAGGGACGAACCTCTCATCTCCGGTTGATTTGTGGTCCACGGAGCTCTTTCGTGTTGCTACAGCGACCTCAGGATCCCTCTAGCCTTGAAACAGTGTTCTTGGGGTTTCTCTGGAGTGCCATCAGGGAAATCAAGGCTCTTTTCATGTGTGATGTGCAACACGGAATTGCTTTGAATGCAGTGCAGGGGAATCGGGCCTCATCTTGCGGCGAGGGGGAAGTCTCATGGTTTTTCTCGAGTTGCGGCGGGAACCTGGGGTATATTCTCGAGTTACGATGGGGATGGCCCTGCCACACACGTTTTTGTTTAGCGACGGCAGGACTCCTGCCTAGTTGCGAGGGACAACTCGGGATTCTCCTCGAGGCTTGGCAGGGCAATTGGGACGCCTCCCCAGCTGAGGCGGGAGACCAAGGGTCCCTTTCCACGTGCCACAGGAATCCTGGGACTCCTAAGAAGTTTCACGAGGAGTCAGGCATCGTCTCCTTTGGAGGCACTGATCTCCGCATACCTCTGGACTTTTCAAAGGATGTGAGGCCTCTGGTCGCGATGAGGTGGGGAACTAGGTGTTTCTCTGTGGTCTCCACAGGGGATTCAGACATCCTTTCGTCTTGGGAGATGAAAGACGAGCCTGCATTCAAGTCACTGCAGGGATATCGGGCCTTATTTCGAGTCAGGGCATCGCGGTGTCCATTCCACTTGAGGCCGCAAACTCAGGGTCCCTCTCACATAGCTAGAGCTGAGAGAAGCCTCCTCTTGAGGTGCTTGTGGTAAGGTGGTATTCCTCTGGAGTCGAAGCCAGGGACTAACCTCTCATCTCGAGTTGATTTTTGGTCCACGGAGCTCTTTCTTGCTGCTACAGTGACCTCAGGATCCCTCTAGCCTAGAAACAGTGTTCTTGGGGTTTCTCTGGAGTGCCATCAAGGAAATCAAGGCTCCTTTCATGTGTGATGTGCAACACGGAATTGCTCTGCACGCAGTGCAGGGGAATCGGGCCTCATCTCGCGGCGAGGGGGAAGTCTCATGGTTTTTCTCGAGATGCGGCGTTAACCTGGGGTATATTCTCGAGTTACGACGGGGATGGCCCTTAAACACACGTGTTTGTTCAGCGACGTCAGGACTCCTGCCTAGTTGCGAGGGACAACTCGGGATTCTCCTCGAGGCTTCGCAGGGAAATTGGGACGCCTCTCCAGCTGAGGCGGGAGACCAAGAGTCCCTTTCCACGTGCCACAGGAATCCTGGGACGCCTATCAAGTTTCACGAGTCAAGCATCGTCTCCTTTTGAGGCACTGATCTCCGCGTACCTCTGAAGTTTTCAAAGGATGTGAGGCCTCCGGTCGCGAAGAGGTGGGGAACTAGGTCTTTCTCTGTGGTCTCCACAGGGGATTCAGACATCCTTTCGTCTTGGGAGATGCAAGACGAGCCTGCATTCAAGTCACTGCAGGGATATCCGGCCTTATTTCGAGTCAGGGCGTCGCGGTGTCCATTCCACTTGAGCCCGCAAACTCAGGGTCCCTCTCACATACATAGAGCTGAGAGAAGCCTCCTCTTGAGGTGCTTGTGGTAAGGTGGTATTCCTCTGGAGTCGAAGCCAGGGACTAACCTCTCATCTCGAGTTGATTCTTTGTCCTCGGAGCTCTTTCGTGTTGCTACAGTGACCTCAGGATCCCTCTAGCCTTGAAACAGTGTTCTTGGGGTTTCTCTGGAGTGCCATCAAGGAAATCAAGGCTCTTTTCATGTGTGATGTGCAACACGGAATTGCTCTGCACGCAGTGCAGGGGAATCGGGCCTCATCTCGCGGCGAGGGGAACGTCTCATGGTTTTTCTCGAGTTGCGGTGGGAACCTGCGTTATATTCTCGAGTTACGACGGGGATGGCCCTTCCACCCACGTGTTTGTTCAGCGACGTCAGGACTCCTGCCTAGTTTCGAGGAAGAACTCGGGATTCTCCTCGAGGCTTGGCAGGGCAATTGGGACGCCTCTCCAGCTGAGGTGCGAGACCAAGGGTCCCTTTCCACGTGCCACAGGAATCCTGGGACTCCTATCAAGTTTCAGAGGAGTCAGGCATCGACTCCTTTGGAGGCACTGATCTCCGCGTACCTCTGGAGTTTTCAAAGGATGTGAGGCCTCCGGTCGCGATGAGGTGGGGAACTAGGTCTTTCTCTGTGGTCTGCACAGGGGATTCAGACATCCTTTCGTCTTGGGAGATGCAAGACTATCCTGCATTCATGTCACTGCAGGGATATCCGGCCTTATTTCGAGTCAGGGCATCGCGGTGTCCATTCCACTTGAGGCCGCAAACTCAGGGTCCCTCTCACATAGCTAGAGCTGAGAGAAGCCTCCTCTTGAGGTGCTTGTGGTAAGGTGGTATTCCTCTGGAGTCGAAGCCAGGGACTAACCTCTCATCTCCGGTTGATTTGTGGTCCACGGAGCTCTTTCGTGTTGCTACAGCGACCTCAGAATCCCTCTAGCCTTGAAAGAGTGTTCTTGGGGTTTCTCTGGAGTGCCATCAGGGAAATCAAGGCTCTTTTCATGTGTGATGTGCAAGACGGAATTGCTTTGAATGCAGTGCAGGGGAATCGGGCCTCATCTTGCGGCGAGGGGGAAGTCTCTTGGTTTTTCTCGAGTTGCGGCGGGAACCGGGGGTATATTCTCGAGTTACGACGGGGATGGCCCTGCCACACACGTTTTTGTTCAGCGATGGCAGGACTCCTGCCTAGTTGCGAGGGACAACTCGGGATTCTCATCGAGGCTTGGCAGGGCAATTGGGACGCCTCTCCAGCTGAGGCGGGAGACCAAGGGTCCCTTTCCACGTGCCACAGGAATCCTGGGACTCCTAAGAAGTTTCACGAGGAGTCAGGCATCGTCTCCTTTGGAGGCACTGATCTCCGCATACCTCTGGACTTTTCAAAGGGTGTGAGGCCTCTGGTCGCGATGAGGTGGGGAACTAGGTGTTTCTCTGTGGTCTCCACAGGGGATTCAGACATCCTTTCGTCTTGGGAGATGCAAGACGAGCCTGCATTCAAGTCACTGCAGGGATATCCGGCCTTATTTCGACTCAGGGCATCGCGGTGTCCATTCCACTTGAGGCCGCAAACTCAGGGTCCCTCTCACATAGCTAGAGCTGAGAGAAGCCTCCTCTTGAGGTGCTTGTGGTAAGGTGGTATTCCTCTGGAGTCGAAGCCAGTGACTAACCTCTCATCTCGAGTTAATTTTTGGTCCACGGAGCTCTTTCGTGCTGCTACAGTGACCTCAGGATCCCTCTAGCCTTGAAACAGTGTTCTTGGGGTTTCTCTGGAGTGTCATCAAGGAAATCAAGGCTCCTTTCATGTGTGATGTGCAACACGGAATTGCTCTGCATGCAGTGCAGGGGAATCGGGCCTCATCTCGTGGCGAGGGGGAAGTCTTATGGTTTTTCCCGAGATGCGGCGTTAACCTGGGGTATATTCTCGAGTTACGACGGGGATGGCCCTTCCACCCACGTGTTTGTTCAGCGACGTCAGGACTCCTGCCTAGTTGCGAGGGACAACTCGGGATTCTCCTCGAGGCTTCGCAGGGCAATTGGGACGCCTCTCCATCTGTGGCGGTAGACCAAGGGTCTGTTTCCACGTGCCACAGAATCCTGGGACTCCTATCAAGTTTCACGAGGAGTCAGGCATCGTCTCCTTTGGAGGCACTGATCTCCCCGTACCTGTGGAGTTTTCAAAGGATGTGAGGCCTCCGGTCGCGATGAGGTGGGGAACTAGGTCTTTCTCTGTGGTCTCCACAGGGGATTCAGACATCCTTCCGTCTTGGGAGATGGAAAACGAGCCTGCATTCAAGTCACTGCAGGGATATCCGGCCTTATTTCGAGTCAGGGCATCGCGGTGTCCATTCCACTTGAGGCTGCAAACTCAGGGTCCCTCTCACATACCTAGAGCTGAGAGAAGCCTCCTCTTGAGGTGCTTGTGGTAAGGTGGTATTCCTCTGGAGTGGAAGCCAGGGACTAACCTCTCATCTCGAGTTGATTTTTGGTCCACGCAGCACTTTCGTGTTGCTACAGGGACCTCAGGATCCCTCTAGCCTGGAAACAGTGTTCTTGGGGTTTCTCTGGAGTGCCATCAAGAAAATCAAGGCTCCTTTCATGTTTGATGTGCAACACGGAATTGCCCTGCAAGCAGTGCAGGAGAATCTAGCCTCATCTCGCGGCGAGGGGGAAGTCTCATGGTTTTTCTCGAGTTGCGGCGGGAACCTGGGGTATATTCTCGAGTTACGACGGGGATGGACATTCCACCCACGTGTTTCTTCAGCGACGTCAGGACTCCTGCCTAGTTGCGAGGGACAACTCGGGATTCTCCTCGAGGCTTCGCAGGGCAATTGGGACGCCTCTTCAGCTGAGGCGGGAGATCAAGCGTCCCTTTCCACGTGCCACAGGAATCCTGGGACGCCTATCAAGTTTCACGAGGAGTCAGGCATCGTCTCCTTTGGAGGCACTGATCTCCGCGTACCTCTGGAGTTTTCAAAGAATGTGAGGCCTCCAGTTGCCATGAGGTGGGGAACTAGGTCTTTCTCTGTGGTCTCCACAGGGGATTCAGACATCCTTTCGTCTTGGGAAATGCAAGACGAGCCTGCATTCAAGTCACTGCAGGGATATTCGGCCTTATTTCGAGTCAGGGCTTCACAGTGTACATTCCACTTGAGGCCGCAAACTCAAGGTCCCTCTCACATACCTAGAGCTGAGAGAAGCCTCCTCTTGAGGTGCTTGTGGTAAGGTGGTATTCCTCTGAAGTCGAAGCCAGGGACTAACCTCTCATCTCGAGTTGATTCCTGGTCCACAGAGCTCTTTCATTTTGCTACAGTGACCTCAGGATCGCTCTAGCCTTGAAACCGTGTTCTTGGGGTTTCTCTGGAGTGCCATCAAGGAAATCAAGGCTCCTTTCATGTGTGATGTGCAACACGGTATTGCTCTGCACGCAGTGTAGGGGAATCGGGCCTCATCTCGCGGCAAGGGGGAAGTGTCATTGTTTTTCTCGAGTTGCGGCGGGAACCTGGGGTATATTCTCGAGTTACGACGGGGATGGCCCTTCCACCCACGTGTTTGTTCAGCCACGTCAGGACTCCTGCCTAGTTGCGAGGGACAACTCGGGATTCTCCTCGAGGCTTGGCAGGGCAATTGGAACGCCTCTCCATCTGTGGCGGTAGACCAATGGACCCTTTCAACGTGTCACAGGAATCCTGGGACTCCTATCAAGTTTCACGAGGAGTCAGGCATCGTCTCCTTTGGAGGCACTGATCTCCGCGTACCTCTTGAATTTTAAAAGGATGTGAGGCCTCCTGTCGCGATGAGGTGGGGAACTAGGTCTTTCTCTGTGGTCTCCACAGGGGATTCAGACATCCTTTCATCTTGGGAGATGCAAGACGAGCCTGCATTCAAGTCACTGCAGGGATATCCGGCCTTACTTTGAGCCAGGGCATCGCGGTGTCCATTTCATTTCAGGCCGCAAACTCAGCGTCCCTCTCACATACCTAGAGCTGAGAGAAGCCTCCTCTTGAGGTGCTTGTGGTAAGGTGGTATTCCTCTGGAGTCGAAGCCAGGGACTAACCTCTCATCTCGAGTTGATTTTTGGTCCATGGAGAACTTTCGTGTTGCTACAGTGACCTCAGGATCCCTCTAGCCTGGAAACAGTGTTCTTGGGATTTCTCTGGAGTGCCATCAAGAAAATCAAGGCTCCTTTCATGTTTGATGTGCAACACGGAATTGCTCTGCATGCAGTGCAGGAGAATCTAGCCTCATCTCGCGGCGACGGGGAAGTCTCATGGTTTTTCTCGAGTTGCGGCTGGAACCTGGTGTATATTTTCGAGTTATGACGGGGATGGCCCTTCCACCCACGTGTTTGTTCAGCCACGTCAGGACTCCTGCCTAGTTGCGAGGGACAACTCGGGATTCTCCTCGAGGCTTGGCAGGGCAATTGGGACGCCTCTTCAGCTGAGGCGGGAGACCAAGCGTCCCTTTCCACGTGCCACAGGAATCCTGGGACGCCTATCAAGTTTCACGAGTCAGGCATCGTCTCCTTTGGAGGCACTGATCAACGCGTACCTCTGGAGATTTCAAAGGATGTGAGGCCTCCGGTCTTGATGAGGTGGGAAACTAGGTCTTTCTCTTTGGTTTCCACAGGGGATTCAGACATCCTTTCGTCTTGGGAGATGCAAGATGAGCCTGCATTCAAGTCACTGCAGGGATATCCGGCCTTATTTTGAGTCAGGGCATCGCGGTGTCCATTCCACTTGAGGCCGCAAACTCAGGGTCCCTCTCACATACATAGAGCTGAGAGAAGCCTCCTCTTGAGGTGCTTGTGGTAAGGTGGTATCCCTCTGGAGTCGAAGCCAGGGACTAACCTCTCATCTCGAGTTGATTCTTGGTCCACGGAGCTCTTTCGTGTTGGTACAGTGACTTCAGGATCCCTCTAGCCGTGAAACAGTGTTCTTGGGGTTGCTCTGGAGTGCCATCAAGGAAATCAAGGCTTTTTCATGTGTGATGTGCAACACGGAATTGCTCTTCACGCAGTGCAGGGGAATCGGGCCTCATCTCACGGCGAGGGGGAAGTCTCTTGGTTTTTCTCGAGTTGCGGCGGGAATCTGTTGTATATTCTCGTGTTACAACGGGGATGGCCCTTCCACACACCTGTTTGTTCACTGACGTCAGGACTCCTGCCTAGTTGCGAGGGACTACTCGGGAATCTCCTCGAGGCTTGGCAGGGCAATTGGGACGCCTCTCCAGCTGAGGCGGGAGACCAAGTGTCCCTTTCCACATGCCACAGGAATCCTCGGACTCCTATCAAGTTTCACGAGGAGTCAGGCATCGTCTCCTTTGGAGGCACTGAACTCCGCGTACCTCTGGAGTTTTCAAAGGATGTGAGGCCTCAAGTCGCGATGAGGTGGGGAACTAGGTCTTTCTCTGTGGTCTCCACAGGGGATTCAGACATCCTTTCATCTTGGGAGATGCAAGACGAGCCTGCATTCAAGTCACTGCAGGGATATCCGGCCTTATTTAGAGTCAGGGCATCGCGGTGTCCATTCCACTTGATGCCGCAAACTCAGGGTCCCTCTCACATAGCTAGAGCTGAGAGAAGCCTCCTCTTGAGGTGCTTGTGGTAAGATGGTATTCCTGTGGAGTCGAAGCCGGGGACTAACCTCTCATCTCGAGTTGATTTTTGGTCCACGGAGCTCTTTCGTGTTGCTAAAGTTACCTCAGGATTCCTCTAGCCTTGAAACAGTGTTCTTGGGGTTTCTCTGGAGTGCCATTAAGGAAATCAAGGCTCCTTTCATGTGTGATGTGCAACACGGAATTGCTCTGCACGCAGTGCAGGGGAATCGAGCCTCATCTCCCGGCGAAGGGGAAGTCTCATGGTTTTTCTCGAGTTGCGGCGGGAACCTGGGGTATATTCTCGAGTTACGACGGGGATGGCGCTTTCACACACGTGTTTGTTCAGCGACGTCAGGACTCCTGCCTAGTCGCGAGGGACAACTCGGGATTCTCCTCGAGGCTTGCCAGGGCAATTGGGACGCCTCTCCAGCTGACTCGGGAGACCAAGTGTCCCTTTCCACGTGCCACAGGAATCCTAGGACTCCTATCAAGTTTCACGAGGAGTCAGGCATCGTCTCCTTTGGAGACACTGATCTCCGCGTACCTCTGGAGTTTTCAAAGGATGTGAGGCCTCCAGTTGCCATGAGGTGGGGAACTAGGTCTTTCTCTGTGGTCTCTACAGAGGATTCAGACATCCTTTCGTCTTGGGAGATGCAAGACGAGCCTGCATTCAAGTCACTGCAGGGATATCCGGCCTTATTTCGCGTCAGGGCATCGCTTTGTCCATTCCACTTGAGGCCCCAAACTCAGGGTCCCTCTCACATACCTAGAGCTGAGAGAAGCCTCCTCTTGAGGTGCTTGTGGTAAGGTGGTATTCCTCTGGAGTCGAAGCCAGGGACTGACCTCTCATCTCGAGTTGATTTTTGGTCCACGGAGCTCTTTTGTGTTCGTACAGTGACCTCAGGATCCCTCTAGCCTTGAAACAGTGTTCTTGGGGTTTCTCTGGAGTGCCATCAAGGAAATCAAGGCTCCTTTCATGTGTGATGGGCAACTCGGAATTGCTCTGCACGCAGTACAGGGGAATCGAGCCTCATCTCGCGGCGAGGGGGAAGTCTCATGGATTTTCGCGAGTTGCGGCGGGAACCTGGGGTATATTCTCGAGTTACGACGGGGATGGCCCTTCCACCCACGTGTTTATTCAGCGACGTCAAGACTCCTGCCTAGTTGCGAGGGACAACTCGGGATTCTCATCGAGGCTTGGCAGGGCAATTGGGACGCCTCTCCAGCTGAGGTGGGAGACCAAGGGTCCCTTTCCATGTGCCACAGGAATCGTGGGACTCCTATCAAGTTTCAGGAGGAGTCAGGCATCGTCTCCTTTGGAGGCATTGATCTCCGCGTACCTCTGGAGTTTTCAAAGGATGTGAGGCCTCCGGTACTGATGAGGTGGGGAACTAGGTCTTTTTCTGTGGTCTCCACAGGGGATTCAGACATCCTTTCGTCTTGGGAGATGCAAGACGAGCCTGCATTCAAGTCACTGCAGGGATATCCGGCCTTATTTCGAGTCAGGGCATCGCGGTGTCCATTCCACTTGAGGCCGCAAACTCAGGGTCCCTCTCACATACCTAGAGCTGAGAGAAGCCTCCTCTTGAGGTGCTTGTGGTAAGGTGGTATTCCTGTGGAGTCGAAGCCAGAGACTAACCTCTCATCTCGAGTTGATTTTTGGTCCACGGAGCTCTTTCCTGTGGCTACAGTGACCTCAGGATCCCTCTGGCCTTGAAACAGTGTTCTTGGGGTGCCATCAAGGAAATCAAGGCTCCTTTCATGTGTGATGTGCAACCCGGAATTGCTCTGCACGCAGTGCAGGGGAATCGAGCCTCATCACGTGGCGAGGGCGAAGTCTCATGGATTTTCTCGAGTTGCGGCGGGAACCTGGGGTATATACTCGAGTTACGACGGGGATGGCCCTTCCACACACGTGTTTGTTCAGTGACGTCAGGACTCCTGCCTAGTTGCGAGGGACAACTCGGGATTCTCCTCGAGGCTTGGCAGGGCAATTGGAATGCCTCTCCAGCTGAGGCGGGAGACCCAGGGTCCCTTTCCACGTGCCACAGGAATCCTGGGACTCCTATCAAGTTTCTCGAGGAGTCAGGCATCATCTCCTTTGGAGGCACTGATCTCCGCATACCTCTGAATTTTTCAAAGTATGTGAGGCCTCCGGTCGCGATGAGGTGGGGAACTAGGTCTTTCTCTGTGGTCTCCACAGGGGATTCAGACATACTTTCGTCTTGGGAGATGCAAGACGAGCCTGCATTCAAGTCACTGCAGGGATATCCGGCCTTATTTCGAGTCAGGGCATCGCGGTGTCCATTCCACTTGAGGCCGCAAACTCAGGGTCCCTCTCACATAGCTAGAGCTGAGAGAAGCCTTCTCTTGAGGTGCTTGTAGTAAGGTGGTATTCCTCTGGAGTTGAAGCCAGGGACTAACCTTTCATCTTGAGTTGATTTTTGGTCCACTGAGCTCTTTCGTGTTGCTAAAGTTACCTCAGGATCCCTCTAGCCTTGAAAGAGTGTTCTTGGGGTTTCTCTGGAGTGCCATCAAGGAAATCAAGGCTCCTTTCATGTGTGATGTGCAACAAGGAATTGCTCTGCACGCAGTGCAGGGGAATCGGGCCTCATCTCGCGTCGAGGGGGAAGTCTCATGGTTTTGCTCGAGTTGCGGCGGGAACCTGGGGTATATTCTCGAGTTACAACGGGGATGGCCCTTTCACACACGTGTTTGTTCAGCGACGTCAAGACTCCTGCCTAGTCGAGAGGGACAACTCGGGATTCTCCTCGAGGCTTGGCAGGGCCATTGGGACGCCTCTCCAGCTGAGGCGGGAGATCAAGGGTCCCTTTCCACGTGCCACAGGAATCCTGGGACTCCTATCAAGTTTCACGAGGAGTCAGGCATCGTCCCCTTTGGAGGCACTGATCCCCGTGTACCTTTGGAGTTTTCAAAGGATGTGAGGCCTCGGGTCGCGAAGAGGTGGGGAACTAGGTCTTTCTCTGTGGTCTCCACAGGGGATTCAAACATCCTTTCGTCTTGGGAGATGCAAGACGAGCCGGCATTCAAGTCACTGCAGGGATATCCGGCCTTATTTCGAGTCAGGGAATCGCGGTGTCCATTCCACTTGAGGCCCCAAACTCAGTGTCCCTGTCTCATACCTAGCGCTGAGAGAAGCCTCCTCTTGAGGTGCTTGTGGTAAGGTGGTATTCCTCTGGAGTCGAAGCCAGGGACTAACCTCTCATCTCGAGTTGATTCTTGGTTCACGGAGCTCTTTCGTGTTGCTGCAGTGACCTCAGGATCCCTCTAGCCTTGAAACAGTGTTCTTGGGGTTTCTCTGCAGTGCCATCAAGGAAATCAAGGCTCCTTTCATGTGTGATGTGCAACACGGTATTGCTCTGCACGCAGTGCAGGGGAATCGGGCCTCATCTCGCGGTGAGGGGGAAGTCTCATGGTTTTTCTCGAGTAGCGGCGGGAACCTGGGGTATATTCTCGAGTTACGACGGGGATGGCCCTTCCACACACGTGTTTGTTCAGCGACGTCAGGACTCCTTCCTAGTTGCGAGGGACAGCTCGGGATTCTGCTCGAGGCTTGGCAGGGCAATTGGGACGCCTCTCCAGCTGAGGCGGGAGACCAAGTGTCCATTTCCACGTGCCACAGGAATCCTGGGAGTCCTATCAAGTTTCACGAAGAGTCAGGCATCGTCTCCTTTGGAGGGACTGATCTCCGCGTACCTCTGGAATTTTCAAAGGATGTGAGGCCTCCGGTCGCAATGAGGTGGGGAACTAGGTCTTTTTCTGTGGTCTCCACAGGGGATTCAGACATCCTTTCATCTTGGGAGATGCAAGACGAGCCTGCATTCAAGTCACTGCAGGGATATCCGGCCTTATTTCGAGTCAGAGCGTCGCGGTGTCCATTTCACTTGAGGCCACAAACTCAGGGTCTCTCTCACATAGCTAGAGCTGAGAGAAGCCTCCTCTTGAGGTGCTTGTGGTAAGGAGGTATTCCTCTGGAGTCGAAGCCAGGGACTAACCTCTCATCTCGAGTTGATTTTTGGTCCACGGAGCTCTTTCGTGCTGCTACAGTGACCTCAGGATCCCTCTAGCCTTGAAACAGTGTTCTTGGGGTTTCTCTCGAGTGCCATCAAGGAAATCAAGGCTCCTTTCATGTGTGATGTGCAACACGAATTGCTCTGCACGCAGTACAGGTGAATCGGGCCTCATCTCGCGGCGAGGGGGAAGTCTCATGATTTTTCTCGAGTTGCGGCGGGAACCTGGGCTATATTCTCGAGTTACGACGGGGATGGTCCTTCCACCCACGTGTTTGTTCAGCGACGTCAGGACTCCTGCCTAGATGCGAGGGACAACTCGGGATTCTCCTGGAGGCTTGGCAGGGAAATTGGGACTCTTCTCCAGCTGAGCCCGGAGACCAAGGGTCCCTTTCCACGTGCCACAGTAATCCTGGGACTCGTATCAAGTTTCACGAGGAGTCAGGCATCGTCTCCTTTGGACGCACTGATCTCCGCGTACCTCTGGAGTTTTCAAAGAATGTGAGGCCTCCGGTCGCCATGAAGTGGGGAACTAGGTCTTTCTCTGTGGTCTCCACAGGGGATTCAGACATCCTTTCATCTTGGGAGATGCAAGACGAGCCTGCATTCAAGTCACTGCAGGGATATCCGGACTTATTTCGCGTCAGGGCATCGCAGTGTCCATTCCACTTGAGGCCACAAACTCAGGGTCCCTCTCACATACCTAGAGCTGAGAGAAGCCTCCTCTTGAGGTGCTTGTGGTAAGGTGGTATTCCTCTGGAGTCGAAGCCAGGGACAAACCTCTCATCTCGAGTTGATTTTTGGTCCACGGAGCTCTTTCGTGTTGCTACAGTGACCTCAGGATCCCGCTAGCCTTGAAACAGTGTTCTTGGGGTTTCTCTGGAGTGCCATCAAGGAAATCAAGGCTCCTTTTATGTGTGATGTGCAACACGGAATTGCTCTGCACGCAGTGAAGGGGAATCGGGCCTCATATCACGGCGAGGGGGAAGTCTGATGGTTTTTCTCGAGGTGCAGCGGGAACCTGGGGTATATTCTCGAATTACGACGGGGATGGCCCTTCCACCCACGTGTTTGTTCAGCGACGTCAGGACTCCTGCCTAGTTGCGAGGGACAACTCCGGATTCTCCTCGAGGCTTGGCAGGGCAATTGGGACGCCTCTCCAGCTGAGGCGGGAGACCAAGGGTCCCTTTCCAAGTGCCACAGGAATCCTGGGACTCCTATCAAGTTTCACGAGGAGTCAGGCATCATCTCCTTTGGAGGCACTGATCTCCGCGTACCTCTGGAGTTTTCAAAGGATGTGAGGCCTCCGGTCGCAATGAGGTGGGGAAGTAGGTCGTTCTCTGTGGTCTCCACAGGGGATTCAGACATCCTTTCGTCTTGGGAGATGCAAGACGAGCCTGCATTCAAGTCACTGCAGGGATATCCGGCCTTATTTCGAGCCAGGGCATCGCGGTGTCCATTCCACTTGAGGCCGCAAACTCAGGGTCCCTCTCACATACCTAGAGCTGAGAGAAGCCTCCTCTTGAGGTGCTTGTGGTAAGGTGGTATTCCTCTGGAGTCGAAGCCAGGAACTAACCTCTCATCTCGAGTTGATTTTTGGTTCACGGAGTTCTTTCGTGTTGCTACAGTGACCTCAGGATCCTTCTAGCCTTCAAACAGTGTTCTTGGGGTTTCTCTGGAGTGCCACCAAGTAATCAAGGCTCCATTCATGTGTGATGTGCAACACGGAATTGCTCTGCACGCAGTGCAGGGGAATCGGGCCTCATCTCGCGGCGAGGGGGAAGTCTCATGGTTTTTCGCGAGTTGCGGCGGGAACCTGGGGTATATTCTCGAGTTACGACGGGGATGGACCTTCCACCCACGTGTTTTTTCAGCGACGTCAGGACTCCTGCCTAGTTGCGAGGGACAACTCGGGATTCTCCTCGTGGCTTGGCAGGGCAATTGGGACGCCTCTCTAGCTGAGGCGGGAGACCAAGGGTAACTTTCCACGTGCTACAGGAATCCTGGGACTCCTATCAAATTTCACGAGGAGTCAGGCATCGTCTCCTTTGGAGGCACTGATCTCCGAGTACCTTTGGAGTTTTCAAAGGATGTGAGGCCTCCGGTCTTGATGAGGTGGGGAACTAGGTCTTTCTCTGTGGTCTCCACAGGGGATTCAGACATCCTTTCGTCTTGGGAGATGCAAGACGAGCCTGCATTCAAGTCACTGCAGGGATATCCGGCCTTATTTCGAGCCAGGGCATCGCGGTGTCCATTCCACTTGAGGCCGCAAACTCAGGGTCCCTCTCACATACCTAGAGCTGAGAGAAGCCTCCTCTTGAGGTGCTTGTGGTAAGGTGGTATTCCTCTGGAGTCGAAGCCAGGGACTAACCTCTCATCTCGAGTTGATTTTTGGTCCACGGAGCTCTTTCCTGTTGCTACAGTGACCTCAGGATCCTTCTAGCCTTCAAACAGTGTTCTTGGGGTTTCTCTGGAGTGCCATCAAGGAAATCAAGGCTCCTTTCATGTGTGATGTGCAACATGGAATTGCTCTGCACGCAGGGCAGCGGAATCGGGCCTCATCTCGCGGCGAGGGGGAAGTCTCATGGTTTTTCGCGAGTTGCGGCGGGAACCTGGGGTATATTCTCGAGTTACGACGGGGATGGACATTCCACCCACGTGTTTCTTCAGTGACGTCAGGACACCTGCCTAGTTGCGAGGGACAACTCGGGATTCTCCTCGAGGCTTGGCAGGGCAATTGGGACGCCTCTCCAGCTGAGGCGGGAAACCAAGGGTAACTTTCCACGTGCGACAGGAATCCTGGGACTCCTATCAAATTTCACGAGGAGTCAGGCATCGTCTCCTTTGGAGGCACTGATCTCCGAGTACCTCTGGAGTTTTCAAAGGATGTGAGGCCTCCGGTCGCGATGAGGTGGGGAACTAGGTCTTTCTCTGTGGTCTCCACAGGGGATTCAGACATCCTTACGTCTTGGGAGATGCAAGACGAGCCTGCATTCAAGTCACTGCAGGAATATCCGGCCTTATTTCGAGTCAGGGCATCGCGGTGTCCATTCCACTTGAGGCTGCAAAATCAGGGTCCCTCTCACATACCTAGAGCTGAGAGAAGCCTCGTCTTGAGGTGTTTGTGGTAAGGTGGTATTCCTCTGGAGTCGAAGCCAGGGACTAACCTCTCACTCGAGTTGATTTTTGGTCCACGGAGCTCTTTCGTGTTGCTACAGTGACCTCAGTATCCCTCTAGCCTTGAAACAGTGTTCTTGGGGTTCTCTCGAGTGCCATCAAGGAAATCAAGGCTCCTTTCATGTGTGATGTACAACACGGAAATGCTCTGCACGCAGTGCAGGTGAATCGGGCCTCATCTCGCGGCGAGGGGGAAGTCTCATGATTTTTCTCGAGTTGCGGCGGGAACCTGGGGTATATTCTCGAGTTACGACGGGGATGGTCCTTCCACCCACGTGTTTGTTCAGCGACGTCAGGACTCCTGCCTAGATGCGAGGGACAACTCGGGATTTTCCTGGAGGCTTGGCAGGGCAATTGGGACTCTTCTCCAGCTGAGCCGGGAGACCAAGGGTCCCTTTCCACGTGCCACAGGAATCCTGGGACTCGTATCAAGTTTCACGAGGAGTCAGGCATCGTCTCCTTTGGACGCACTGATCTCCGCGTACCTCTGGAGTTTTCAAAGGATGTGAGGCCTCCGGTCGCCATGAAGTGGGGAACTAGGTCTTTCTCTGTGGTCTCCACAGGGGATTCAGACATCCTTTCATCTTGGGAGATGCAAGACGAGCCTGCATTCAAGTCACTGCAGGGATATCCGGCCTTATTTCGAGTCAGGGCATCGCGGTGTCCATTCCACTTGAGGCCGCAAACTCAGGTTCCCTCTCACATACCTAGAGCTGAGAGAAGCCTCCTCTTGAGGTGCTTGTGGTAAGGTGGTATTCCTCTGGAGTCGAAGCCAGGGACAAACCTCTCATCTCGAGTTGATTTTTGGTCCACGGAGCTCTTTCGTGTTGCTACAGTGACCTCAGGATCCCGATAGCCTTGAAACAGTGTTCTTGGGGTTTCTCTGGAGTGCCATCAAGGAAATCAAGGCTCCTTTTATGTGTGATGTGCAACACGGAATTGCTCTGCACGCAGTGAAGGGGAATCGGGCCTCATATCACGGCGAGGGGGAAGTCTCATGGTTTTTCTCGAGTTGCGGCGGGAACCTGGGGTATATTCTCGAGTTACGACGGGGATGGCCCTTCCACCCACGTGTTTGTTCAGCGACGTCAGGACTCCTGCCTAGTTGCGAGGGACAACTCCGGATTCTCCTCGAGGATTGGCAGGGCAATTGGGACGCCTCTCCAGCTGAGGCGGGAGACCAAGGGTCCCTTTCCATGTGCCACAGGAATCCTGGGACTCCTATCAAGTTTCGCGAGGAGTCAGGCATCATCTCCTTTGGAGGCACTGATCTCCGCGTACCTCTGGAGTTTTCAAAGGATGTGAGGCCTCCGGTCGCGATGAGGTGGGGAAGTAGGTCTTTCTCTGTGGTCTCCACAGGGGATTCAGACATCCTTTCGTCTTGGGAGATGCAAGACGAGCCTGCATTCAAGTCACTGCAGGGATATCCAGCCTTATTTCGAGCCAGGGCATCGCGGTGTCCATTCCACTTGAGGCCGCAAACTCAGGGTCCCTCTCACATACCTAGAGCTGAGAGAAGCCTCCTCTTGAGGTGCTTGTGGTAAGGTGGTATTCCTCTGGAGTCGAATCCAGGAACTAACCTCTCATCTCGAGTTGATTTTTGGTCCACGGAGCTCTTTCGTGTTGCTACAGTGACCTCAGGATCCTTCTAGCCTTCAAACAGTGTTCTTGGGGTTTCTCTGGAGTGCCACCAAGTAATCAAGGCTCCATTCATGTGTGATGTGCAACACGGAATTGCTCTGCACGCAGTGCAGGGGAATCGGGCCTCATCTCGCGGCGAGGGGGAAGTCTCATGGTTTTTCGCGAGTTGCGGCGGGAACCTGGGGTATATTCTCGAGTTACGACGGGGATGGACCTTCCACCCACGTGTTTCTTCAGCGACGTCAGGACTCCTTCCTAGTTGCGAGGGACAACTCGGGATTCTCCTCGTGGCTTGGCAGGGCAATTGGGACGCCTCTCCAGCTGAGGCGGGAGACCAAGGGTAACTTTCCACGTGCTACAGGAATCCTGGGACTCCTATCAAATTTCACGAGGAGTCAGGCATCGTCTCCTTTGGAGGCACTGATCTCCGAGTACCTTTGGAGTTTTCAAAGGATGTGAGGCCTCCGGTCTTGATGAGGTGGGGAACTAGGTCTTTCTCTGTGGTCTCCACAGGGGATTCAGACATCCTTTCGTCTTGGGAGATGCAAGACGAGCCTGCATTCAAGTCACTGCAGGGATATCCGGCCTTATTTCGAGCCAGGGCATCGCGGTGTCCATTCCACTTGAGGCCGCAAACTCAGGGTCCCTCTCACATACCTAGAGCTGAGAGAAGCCTCCTCTTGAGGTGCTTGTGGTAAGGTGGTATTCCTCTGGAGTCGAAGCCAGGAACTAACCTCTCATCTCGAGTTGATTTTTGGTCCACGGAGCTCTTTCCTGTTGCTACAGTGACCTCAGGATCCTTCTAGCCTTCAAACAGTGTTCTTGGGGTTTCTCTGGAGTGGCACCAAGGAAATCAAGGCTCCTTTCATGTGTGATGTGCAACACGGAATTGCTCTGCACGCAGTGCAGCGGAATCGGGCCTCATCCTGCGGCGAGGAGGAAGTCTCATGGTTTTTCGCGAGTTGCGGCGGGAACCTGGGGTATATTCTCGAGTTATGACGGGGATGGACATTCCACCCACGTGTTTCTTCAGCGACGTCAGGACTCCTGCCTAGTTGCGAGGGACAACTCGGGATTCTCCTCGAGGCTTGGCAGGGCAATTGGGACGCCTCTCCAGCTGAGGCGGGAGACCAAGGGTAACTTTCCACGTGCGACAGGAATCCTGGGACTCCTATCAAATTTCACGAGGAGTCAGGCATCGTCTCCTTTGGAGGAACTGATCTCCGAGTACCTCTGGAGTTTTCAAAGGATGTGAGGCCTCCGGTCGCGATGAGGTGGGGAACTAGGTCTTTCTCTGTGGTCTCCACAGGGGATTCAGACATCCTTTCATCTTGGGAGATGCAAGACGAGCCTGCATTCAAGTCACTGCAGGAATATCCGGCCTTATTTCGAGTCAGGGCATCGCGGTGTCCATTCCACTTGAGGCTGCAAAATCAGGGTGCCTCTCACATACCTAGAGCTGAGAGAAGCCTCGTCTTGAGGTGTTTGTGGTAAGGTGGTATTCCTCTGGAGTCGAAGCCAGGGACTAACCTCTCATCTCGAGTTGATTTTTGGTCCACGGAGCTCTTTCATGTTGCTACAGTGACCTCAGGATCCCTCTAGCCTTGAAACAGTTTTCTTGGGGTTTCTCTGGAGTGCCATCAAGGAAATCAAGGCTCCTTTCATGTGTGATGTGCAACACGGAATTGCTCTGCACGCAGTGCAGGGGAATCGGGCCTCATCTCGCGGCGAGGGGGACGTCTCCTGGTTTTACTCGAGTTGCGGCGGTAACCTGGGGTATATTCTCGAGTTACGAAGGGGATGGCCCTTCCACCCACGTGTTTGTTCAGCGACGTCAGGACTCCTGCCTAGTTGCGAGGGACAACTCGGGATTCTCCTCGAGGCTTGGCAGGGCAATTGGGACGCCTCTCCAGCTGAAGCGGGAGACCAAGGGTCCCTTTCCAAGTGCCACAGAAATACTGGGACTCCCATAAGGTTTCACGAGGAGTCAAGCATCGTCTCCTTTGGAGGCACTGATCTCCGCGTACCTCTGGAGTTTTCAAAGGATGTGAGGCCTCCGGTCGCGATGAGGTGGGGAACTAGGTCTTTCTCTGTTGTCTCCACAGGGGTTTCAGACATCCTTTCGTCTTGGGAGATGCAAAACGAGCCTGGATTCGAGTCACTGCAGGTATATCCTGCCTTATTTCGAGTCAGGGCATCGCGGTGTCCTTGCCACTTGAGGCCGCAAACTCAGGGTCCCTCTCACATAGCTAAAGCTGAGAGAAGCCTCCTCTTGAGGTGCTTGTGGTAAGGTGGTATTCCTCTGGAGTCGAAGCCAGGGGCTAACCTCTCATCTCGAGTGGATTCATGGTCCACGGAGCTCTTTCGTGTTGCTACAGTGACCTCAGGATCCTTCTAGCCTTCAAACAGTGTTCTTGGGGTTTCTCTGGAGTGCCACCAAGTAATCAAGGCTCCATTCATGTGTGATGTGCAACACGGAATTGCTCTGCACGCAGTGCAGGGGAATCGGGCCTCATCTCGCGGCGAGGGGGAAGTCTCATGGTTTTTCGCGAGTTGCGGCGGGAACCTGGGGTATATTCTCGAGTTACGACGGGGATGGACCTTCCACCCACGTGTTTCTTCAGCGACGTCAGGACTCCTGCCTAGTTGCGAGGGACAACTCGGGATTCTCCTCGAGGCTTGGCAGGGCAATTGGGACGCCTCTCCAGCTGAGGCGGGAGACCAAGGGTAACTTTCCACGTGCTACAGGAATCCTGGGACTCCTATCAAATTTCACGAGGAGTCAGGCATCGTCTCCTTTGGAGGCACTGATCTCCGAGTACCTTTGGAGTTTTCAAAGGATGTGAGGCCTCCGGTCTTGATGAGGTGGGGAACTAGGTCTTTCTCTGTGGTCTCCACAGGGGACTCAGACATCCTTTCGCCTTGGGAGATGCAAGACGAGCCTGCATTCAAGTCACTGCAGGGATATCCGGCCTTATTTCGAGCCAGGGCATCGCGGTGTCCATTCCACTTGAGGCCGCAGACTAAGGGTCCCTCTCACATACCTAGAGCTGAGAGAAGCCTCCTCTTGAGGTGCTTGTGGTAAGGTGGTATTCCTCTGGAGTCGAAGCCAGGAACTAACCTCTCATCTCGAGTTGATTTTTGGTCCACGGAGCTCTTTCCTGTTGCTACAGTGACCTTAGGATCCTTCTAGCCATCAAACAGTGTTCTTGGGGTTTCTCTGGAGTGGCACCAAGGAAATCAAGGCTCCTTTCATGTGTGATGTGCAACACGGAATTGCTCTGCACGCAGTGCAGCGGAATCGGGCCTCATCTCGCGGCGAGGGGGAAGTCTCATTGTTTTTCGCGAGTTGCGGCGGGAACCTGGGGTATATTCTCGAGTTATGACGGGGATGGACATTCCACCCACGTGTTTCTTCAGCGACGTCAGGACTCCTGCCTAGTTGCGAGGGACAACTCGGGATTCTCCTCGAGGCTTGGCAGGGCAATTGGGACGCCTCTCCAGCTGAGGCGGGAGACCAAGGGTAACTTTCCACGTGCGACAGGAATCCTGGGACTCCTATCAAATTTCACGAGGTGTCAGGCATCGTCTCCTTTGGAGGCACTGATCTCCGAGTACCTCTGGAGTTTTCAAAGGATGTGAGGCCTCCGGTCGCGATGAGGTGGGGAACTAGGTCTTTCTCTGTGGTCTCCACAGGGGATTCAGACATCCTTTCGTCTTGGGAGATACAAGACGAGCCTGCATTCAAGTCACTGCAGGAATATCCGGCCTTATTTCGAGTCAGGGCATCGCGGTGTCCATTCCACTTGAGGCTGCAAAATCAGGGTCCCTCTCACATACCTAGAGCTGAGAGAAGCCTCGTCTTGAGGTGTTTGTGGTAAGGTGGTATTCCTCTGGAGTCGAAGCCAGGGACTAACCTCTCATCTCGAGTTGATTTTTGGTCCACGGAGCTCTTTCATGTTGCTACAGTGACCTCAGGATCCCTCTAGCCTTGAAACAGTTTTCTTGGGGTTTCTCTGGAGTGCCATCAAGGAAATCAAGGCTCCTTTCATGTGTGATGTGCAACACGGAATTGCTCTGCACGCAGTGCAGGGGAATCGGGCCTCATCTCGCGGCGAGGGGGACGTCTCATGGTTTTACTCGAGTTGCGGCGGTAACCTGGGGTATATTCTCGAGTTACGAAGGGGATGGCCCTTCCACCGACGTGTTTCTTCAGCGACGTCAGTACTCCTGCCTAGTTGCGAGGGACAACTCGGGATTCTCCTCGAGGCTTGGCAGGGCAATTGGAACGCCTCTCCAGCTGAAGCGGGAGACCAAGGGTCCCTTTCCAAGTGCCACAGAAATACTGGGACTCCCATAAGGTTTCACGAGAAGTCAAGCATCGTCTCCTTTGGAGGCACTGATCTCCGCGTACCTCTGGAGTTTTCAAAGGATGTGAGGCCTCCGGTCGCGATGAGGTGGGGAACTAGGTCTTTCTCTGTTGTCTCCACAGGGGTTTCAGACATCCTTTCGTCTTGGGAGATGCAAAACGAGCCTGGATTCGAGTCACTGCAGGTTTATCCTGCCTTATTTCGAGTCAGGGCATCGCGGTGTCCTTCCACTTGAGGCCGCAAACTCAGGGTCCCTCTCACATAGCTAAAGCTGAGAGAAGCCTCCTCTTGAGGTGCTTGTGGTAAGGTGGTATTCCTCTGGAGTCGAAGCCAGGGGCTAACCTCTCATCTCGAGTGGATTCATGGTCCACGGAGCTCTTTCGTGTTGCTACAGTGACCTCAGGATCCCTCTAGCCTTGAAACAGTGTTCTTGGGTTTTCTCTGGAGTGCCATCAAGGAAATCAAGGCTCCTTTCATGTGTGATGTGCAACACGGAATTGCTCTGCACGCAGTGCAGGGGAATCGGGCCTCATCTCGCGGCGAGGGGGAAGTCTCATGGTTTTTCTCGAGTTGCGGCGGGAAGCTGGGGTATATTCTCGAGTTACGACGGGGATGGCCCTTCCACTCACGTGTTTCTTCAGCGACGTCAGGACTCCTGCCTAGTTGCGAGGGACAACTCAGGATTCTACTCGAGGCTTGGCAGGGCAATTCGGACGCCTCTCCAGCTGAGGCGGGAGACCAAGGGTCCCTTTCCACGTGCCACAGGAATCCTGGGACTCCTATCAAGTTTCACGAGGAGTCAGGCATCGTCTCCTTTGGAGGCACTGATCTCCGCGTACCTCTGGAGTTTTCAAAGGATGTGAGGCCTCCGGTCGCGATGAGGTGGGGAACTAGGTCTTTCTCTGTGGTCTCCACAGGGGATTCAGACTTCCTTTCGTCTTGGGAGATGCAAGACGAGCCTGCATTCAAGTCACTGCAGGGATATCCGGCCTTATTTCGAGTCAGGGAATCGCGGTGTCCATTCCACTTGAGGCCGCAAACTCAGGGTCCCTCTCACATACCTAGAGCTGAGAGAAGCCTCCTCTTGAGGTGCTTGTGGTAAGGTGGTATTCCTCTGGAGTCGAAGCCAGGGACTAACCTCTCATCTCGAGTTGATTTTTGGTCCACGGAGCTCTTTCGTGTTGCTACAGTGACCTCAGGATCCCTCTAGCCTTGAAACAGTGTTCTAGGGGGTTCTCTGGAGTGCCATCATGGAAATCAAGCCTCCTTTCATGTGTGATGTGCAACACGGAATTGCTCTGCACGCAGTGCAGGGGAATCGGGCCTCATCTCGTGGCGAGGGGGAAGTCTCATGGTTTTTCTCGAGTTGCGGCGGGAACCAGGGGTATATTCTCGAGTTATGACGGGGATGGCCCTTCCACCCACGTGTTTGTTCAGCGACGTCAGGACTCCTGCCTAGTTGTGAGGGACAACTCGGGATTCTCCTCGAGGCTTGGCAGGGCAATTGGGACGCCTCTCCAGCTGAGGCGGGAGACCAAGGGTCCCTTTCCACGTGCCACAGGAATCCTGGGACTCCTATCAAGTTTCACGAGGAGTCAGGCATCGTCTCCTTTGGAGGCACTGATCTCCGCTTACCTCTGAAGTTTTCAAAGGATGTGAGGCCTCCGGTCGCGATGAGGTGGGGAACTAGGTCTTCCTCTGTGGTCTCCACAGGGGATTCAGACATCCTTTCATCTTGGGAGATGCAAGACGAGCCTGCATTCAAGTCACTGCAGGGATATCCGGTCTTATTTCGAGTCAGGGCATCGCGGTGTCCATTCCACTTGAGTCCGCAAACTCAGGGTCCCTCTTCATACATAGAGCTGAGAGAAGCCTCCTCTTGAGGTGCTTGTGTTAAGGTGGTATTCCTCTGGAGTCGAAGCCAGGGACTAACCTCTCATCTCGAGTTGATTTTTGGTCTATGGAGCTCTTTCGTGTTGCTACAGTGACCTCAGGATCCCTCTAGCCTTGAAACAGTGTTCTTGGGGTTTCTCTGGAGTGCCATCAAGGAAATCAAGGCTCCTTTCATGTGTGATGTGCAACACGGAATTGCTATGCACGCAGTGCAGGGGAATCGGGCCTCATCTCGCGGCGAGGGGGAAGTCTCATGGTTTTTCTCGAGTTGCGGCGGGAACCTGGGGTATATTCTCGAGTTACGACGGGGATGGCCCTTCCACCCACGTGTTTGTTCAGCGACGTCAGGACTCCTGCTAGTTGCGAGGGACAACTCGGGATTCTCCTCGAGGCTTGGCAGGGCAATTGGGACGCCTCTCCAGCTGAGGCGGGAGACCAAGGGTCCCTTTCCACGTGCCACAGGAATCCTGGGACTCCTTTCAAGTTTCACGAAGAATCAGGCATCGTCTCCTTTGGAGGCAGTGATCTCCGCGTCCCTCTGGAGTTTTCAAAGGATGTGAGGCCTCCGGTCGCGATGAGGTGGGGAACTAGGTCTTTCTCTGTGGTCTCCACAGGGGATTCAGACATCCTTCCGTCTTGGGAGATGCAAGACGAGCCTACGTTCAAGTCACTGCAGGGATATCCGGCCTTATTTCGAGTCAGGGCATCGCGGTGTCCATTCCACTTGAGGCCGCAAACTCAGGGTCCCTCTCACATACCTAGAGCTGAGAGAAGCCTCCTCTTGAGGTGCTTGTGGTAAGGTGGTATTCCTCTGGAGTGGAAGCCAGGGACTAACCTCTCATCTCGAGTTGATTTTTGGTCCACGGAGCTCTTTCTTGTTGCTACAGTGACCTCAGGATCCCTCTAGCCTTGAAACAGTGTTCTTGGGGTTTCTCTGGAGTGCCATCAAGGAAATCAAGGCTCCTTTCATGTGTGATGTGCAACACGGAATTGCTCTGCACGCAGTGCAGGGGAATCGGGCCTCATCTCGCGGCGAGGGGGAAGTCTCATGGTTTTTATCGAGTTGAGGCGGGAACCTGGGGTATATTATCGAGTTACGACGGGGATGGCCCTTCCACACACGTGTTTGTTCAGCGACGTCAGGACTCCTGCCTAGTTGCGAGGGACAACTCGGGATTCTCTTCGAGGCTTGGCAGGGCAATTGGGACGCCTCTCCAGCTGAGGCGGGAGACCAAGTGTCCCTTTCCACGTGCCACAGGAATCCTGGGAGTCCTATCAAGTTTCACGAAGAATCAGGCATCGTCTCCTTTGGAGGGACTGATCTCCGCGTACCTCTGGCATTTTCAAAGGATGTGAGGCCTCCGGTCGCAATGAGGTGGGGAACTAGGTCTTTTTCTGTGGTCTCCACAGGGGATTCAGACATCCTTTCATCTTGGGAGATGCAAGACGAGCCTGCATTCAAGTCACTGCAGGGATATCCGGCCTTATTTAGAGTCAGGGCATCGCGGTGTCCATTCCACTTGAGGCTGCAAACTCAGGGTCCCTCACACATACCTAGAGCTGAGAGAAGCCTCCTCTTGAGGTGCTTGTGGTAAGGTGGTATTCCTCTGGAGTCGAAGCCAGGGACTAACCTCTCATCTCGAGTTGATTTTTCGTCCATGGAGCTCTTTCGTGTTGCTCCAGTGACCTCAGGATCCCTCTAGCCTTGAATCAGTGTTCTTGGGGTTTCTCTGGAGTGCCATCAAGGAAATCAAGGCTCCTTTCATGTGTGATGTGAAACACGGAATTGCTCTGCACGCAGTGCCGGGGATTCGGGCCTCATCTCGCGGCGAGGGGGAAGTCTCATGTTTTTTCTCGAGTTGCGGCGGGAACCTGGGGTATATTCTCGAGTTACGACGGGGATGGGCCTTACACCCACGTGTTTCCTCAACGACGTCAGGACTCCTGCCTAGTTGCGGGGGACAACTCGGGATTCTCCTCGAGGCTTGGCAGGGCAATTGGGACGCCTCTCCAGCTTAGGCGGGAGACCAAGGGTCCCTTTCCACGTGCCACAGGAATCCTGGGACTCCTATCAAGTTTCACGAGGAGTCAGGCATCGTCTCCTTTGGAGGCACTGATCTCCGCGTACCTCTGGAGTTTTCAAAGGATGTGAGGCCTCCGGTCATGATGAGGTGGGGAACTAGTTCTTTCTCTGTGGTCTCCACAGGGGATTCAGACATCCTTTCATCTTGGGAGATGCAAGACGAGCCTGCATTCAAGTCACTGCAGGGATATCTGGCATTATTTCCCGGCAGGGCATCGCGGTGTCCATTCCACTTGTGGCCGCAAACTCAGGGTCCCTCTCACATACCTAGAGCTTTGAGAAGCCTCCTCTTGAGGTGCTTGTGGTAAGGTGGTATTCCTCTGGAGTCGAAGCCAGTGACTAACCTCTAATCTCCAGTTGATTTATGGTCCACGGAGCTCTTTCGTGTTGCTACAGTGACATCAGGATCCCTCTGGCCTTGAAACAGTGTTCTTGGGGTTTCTCTGGAGTGCCATCAAGGAAATCAAGGCTCCTTTCATGTGTGATTTGCAACACGGAATTGCTCTGCACGCAGTGCAGGGGAATCGGGCCTCATCTCGCGGCGAGGGGGAAGTCTCATTGTTTTTCTCGAGTTGCGGCGGGAACCTGGGGTATATTCTCGAGTTACGACGGGGCTGGCCCTTCCACACACGTGTTTGTTCAGCGAAGTCAGGACTCCTGCCTAGTTGCGAGGGACAACTCGGGATTCTCCTCGAGGCTTGGCAGGGCAATTGGGACGCCTCTCCAGCTGAGGCGGGAGACCAAGGGTCCCTTTCCACGTGCCACAGGAATCCTGGGACTCCTAAGAAGTTTCACGAGGAGTCAGGCATCGTCTCCTTTGGAGGCACTGATCTCCGCGTACCTCTGGAGTTTTCAAAGGATGTGAGGCCTCCAGTCGCGATGAGGTGGGGAACTAGGTCGTTCTCTGTGGTCTCCACAGGGGATTCAGACATCCTTTCGTCTTGGGAGATGCAAGACGAGCCTGCATTCAAGTCACTGTAGGGATATCCGGCCTTATTTCGAGTCAGGGCATCGCGGTGTCCATTCCACTTGAGGCCGCAAACTCAGGGTCCCTCTCACATACCTAGAGCTGAGAGAAGCCTCCTCTTGAGGTGCTTGTGGTAAGGTGGTATTCCTCTGGAGTGGAAGCCAGGGACTAACCTCTCATCTCGAGTTGATTTTTGGTCCACGGAGCTCTTTCTTGTTGCTACAGTGACCTCAGGATCCCTCTAGCCTTGAAACAGTGTTCTTGGGGTTTCTCTGGAGTGCCATCAAGGAAATCAAGGCTCCTTTCATGTGTGATGTGCAACACGGAATTGCTCTGCACGCAGTGCAGGGGAATCGGGCCTCATCTCGCGGCGAGGGGGAAGTCTCATGGTTTTTATCGAGTTGCGGCGGGAACCTGGGGTATATTATCGAGTTACGACGGGGATGGCCCTTCCACACACGTGTTTGTTCAGCGACGTCAGGACTCCTGCCTAGTTGCGAGGGACAACTCGGGATTCTCTTCGAGGCTTGGCAGGGCAATTGGGACGCCTCTCCAGCTGAGGCGGGAGACCAAGTGTCCCTTTCCACGTGCCACAGGAATCCTGGGAGTCCTATCAAGTTTCACGAACAATCAGGCATCGTCTCCTTTGGAGGGACTGATCTCCGCGTACCTCTGGCATTTTCAAAGGATGTGAGGCCTCCGGTCATGATGAGGTGGGGAACTAGTTCTTTCTCTGTGGTCTCCACAGGGGATTCAGACATCCTTTCATCTTGGGAGATGCAAGACGAGCATGCATTCAAGTCACTGCAGGGATATCTGGCATTATTTCCCGGCAGGGCATCGCGGTGTCCATTCCACTTGTGGCCGCAAACTCAGGGTCCCTCTCACATACCTAGAGCTTTGAGAAGCCTCCTCTTGAGGTGCTTGTGGTAAGGTGGTATTCCTCTGGAGTCGAAGCCAGTGACTAACCTCTAATCTCCAGTTGATTTATGGTCCACGGAGCTCTTTCGTGTTGCTACAGTGACATCAGGATCCCTCTAGCCTTGAAACAGTGTTCTTGGGGTTTCTCTGGAGTGCCATCAAGGAAATCAAGGCTCCTTTCATGTGTGATGTGCAACACGGAATTGCTCTGCACGCAGTGCAGGGGAATCGGGCCTCATCTCGCGGCGAGGGGGAAGTCTCATTGTTTTTCTCGAGTTGCGGCGGGAACCTGGGGTATATTCTCGAGTTACGACGGGGCTGGCCCTTCCACACACGTGTTTGTTCAGCGAAGTCAGGACTCCTGCCTAGTTGCGAGGGACAACTCGGGATTCTCCTCGAGGCTTGGCAGGGCAATTGGGACGCCTCTCCAGCTGAGGCGGGAGACCAAGGGTCCCTTTCCACGTGCCACAGGAATCCTGGGACTCCTAAGAAGTTTCACGAGGAGTCAGGCATCGTCTCCTTTGGAGGCACTGATCTCCGCGTACCTCTGGAGTTTTCAAAGGATGTGAGGCCTCCGGTCGCGATGAGGTGGGGAACTAGGTCTTTCTCTGTGGTCTCCACAGGGGATTCAGACATCCTTTCGTCTTGGGAGATGCAAGACGAGCCTGCATTCAAGTCACTGCAGGGATATCCGGCGTTATTTGGCGTCAGGGCATCGCAGTGTCCATTCCACGTGAGGCCGCAAAATCACGGTCCCTCTCACATACCTAGAGCTGAGAGAAGCCTCCTCTTGAGATGCTTGTGGTAAGGTGGTATTCCTCTGGAGTCGAAGCCAGGGACTAACCTCTCATCTCGAGTTGATTGTTGGTCCACGGAGCTCTTTCGTGTTGCTACAGTGACCTCAGGATCCCTCTAGCCTTGAAACAGTGTTCTTGGGGTTTCTCTGGAATGCCATCAAGGAAATCAAGGCTCCTTTCATGTTTGATGTGCAACACGGAATTGCTTTGAATGCAGTGCAGGGGAATCGGGCCTCATTTTGCGGCGAGGGGGAAGTCTCATGGTTTTTCTCGAGTTGCGGCGGGATCCTGGGGTATATTCTCGAGTTACGACGGGGATGGCCCTTCCACACACGTGTTTGTTCAGCGACGTCAGGACTCCTGCCTAGTTGCGATGGACAACTCGGGATTCTCCTCGAGGCTTGGCAGGGAAATTGGGACGCCTCTCCAGCTGAGGCGGGAGACCAAGGGTCCCTTTCCACGTGCCACAGGAATCCTGGGACTCCTATCAAGTTTCACGAGGAGTCAGGCATCGTCTCCTTTGGAGGCACTGATCTCAGTGTACCTCTGGAGTTTTCAAAGGATGTGAGGCCTCCGGTCGCGATGAGGTGGGAAACTAGGCTTTCTCTGTGGTCTCCACAGGGGATTCACACATCCTTTCGTCTTGGGAGATGCAAGACGAGCCTGCATTCAAGTCACAGCAGGGATATCAGGCCTTATTTCGAGTCAGGGCATCGCGGTGTCCATTCCACTTGAGGCCGCAAACTCAGGGTCCCTCTCACATACCTAGAGCTGAGAGAAGCCTCCTCTTGAGGTGCTTGTGGTAAGGTGGTATTCCTCTGGAGTCGAAGCCAGGGACTAACCTCTCATCTCGAATTGATTTTTGGTCCACGGAGCTCTTTTGTGTTGCTACAGTGACCTCAGGATCCTTCTAGCCTTCAAACAGTTTTCTTGGGGTTTCTCTGCAGTGCCATCAAGGAAATCAAGGCTCCTTTCATGTGTGATGTGCAACACGGAATTGCTCTGCACGCAGTGCAGGGGAATCGGGCCTCATCTCGCGGTGAGGGGGAAGTCTCATGGTTTTTCTCGAGTTGCGGCGGGAACCTGGGGTATATTCTCGAGTAACGACGGGAATGGCCCTTCCACACACGTGTTTGTTCAGTGATGTCAGGACTCCTGCCTAGTTGCGAGGGACAACACGGGATTCTCCTCGAGGCTTGGCAGGGCAATTGGGACGCCTATCCAGCTGAGGCGGCAGACCAAGGGTCCCTTTCCACGTGCCACAGGAATCCTGGGACTCCTATCAAGTTTCACGAGGAGTCAGGCATCGTCTCCTTTGGAGGCACTGATCTCCGCGTACCTCTGGAGTTGTCAAAGGATGTGAGGCCTCCGGTCGCGATGAGGTGGGGAACTAGGTCTTTCTCTGTGGTTTCCACAGGGGATTCAGACATCCTTTCGTCTTGGGAGATGCAAGACGAGCCTGCATTCAAGTCACTGCAGGGATATCCGGCCTTATTTCGATTCAGTGCGTCGCGGTGTCCATTTCACTTGGGGCCACAAACTCAGGGTCCCTCTCACATAGCTAGAGCTGAGAGAAGCCTCCTCTTGAGGTGCTTGTGGTAAGGTGTTATTCCTCTGGAGTCCAATCCAGGGACTACCCTCTCATCTCGAGTTGAATTTTGGTCCACGGAGCTCTTTCGTGTTGCTACAGTGACATCAGGATCCCTCTAGCCTTGAAACAGTGTTCTTGGGGTTTCTCTCGAGTGCCATCAAGGAAATCAAGGCTCCTTTCATGTGTGATGTGCAACACGGAATTGCTCTGCACACAGTGCAGGGGAATCGGGCCTCATCTCGCGGCGAGGGCTAAGTCTCATGGTTTTTCTCGAGTTGCGGCGGGAACCTGGGGTATATTCTCGAGTTACGACGGGGATGATCCTTCCACCCACGTGTTTGTTCAGCGACGTCAGGACTCCTGCCTAGTTTCGAGGGACAACTCGGGATTCTCCTCGAGGCTTGGCAGGGCAATTGGGACACCCCATCAGCTGAGGCGGGAGACCAAGGGTCCCTTTCCACGTGCCACAGGAATCCTGGGACTCCTATCAACTTTCACGAGGAGTCAGGCATCATCTCCTTTGGAGGCACTGATCTCCACGTACCTCTGGAGTTTTCAAAGGATGTGAGGCCTCCGGTCGCCATGAAGTGGGGAACTAGGTCTTTCTCTGTGGTCTCCACAGGGGATTCAGACATCCTTTCATCTTGGGAGATGCAAGACGAGCCTGCATTCAAGTCACTGTAGAGATATCCGGCCTTATTTCGCGTCAGGGCATCGCAGTGTCCATTCCACTTGAGGCCACAAACTCAGCGTCCCTCTCACATACCTAGAGCTGAGAGAAGCCTCCTCTTGAGGTGCTTGTGGTAAGGTGGTATTCCTCTGGAGTCGAAGCCAGGGACTAACCTGTCATCTCGAGTTGATTTTTCGTCCACGGAGCTCTTTCGTGTTGCTACAGTGACCTCAGGATCCCTCTAGCCTTGAAACAGTGTTTTTGGGGTTTCTCTGGAGTGCCATCAAGGAAATCAAGGCTCCTTTCATGTGTGATGTGCAACACGGAATTGCTCTGCACGCAGTGCAGGGGAATCGGGCCTCATCTCGCGGTGAGGGGGATGTCTCATGTTTTTTCTCGAGTTGCGGCGGGAACCTGGGGTATATTCTCGAGTAACGACGGGGATGGCACTTCCACACACGTGTTTGTTCAGTGATGTCAGGACTCCTGCCTAGTTGCGAGGGACAACTCGGGATTCTCCTCGAGGCTTGGCAGGGCAATTGGGACGCCTCTCCAGCTGAGGCGGGAGACCAAGGGTCCCTTTCCACGTGCCACAGGAATCCTGGGACTCCTATCAAGTTTCACGAGGAGTCAGGCATCTTCTCCTTTGGAGGCACTGATCTCCGCATACCTCTGGAGTTTTCAAAGGATGTGAGGCCTCCGGTCGCCATGAAGTGGGGAACTAGGTCTTTCTCTGTGGTCTCCACAGGGGATTCAGACATCCTTTCGTCTTGGGAAATCCAAGACGAGCCTGCATTCAGGTCACTGCAGAGATATCCGGCCTTATTTCGAGTCAGGGCATCGCGGTGTCCATTCCACTTGAGGCTGCAAACTCAGGGTCCCTCTCACATACCTAGAGCTGAGAGAAGCCTCCTTTTGAGGTGCTTGTGGTAAGGTGGTATTCCTCTGGAGTCGAAGCCAGGGACTAACCTCTCATCTCGAGTTGATTTTTAGTCCACGGAGCACTTTCGTGTGGCTACAGTGACCTCAGGATCCCTCTAGCCTTGAAACAGTGTTCTTGGGGTTTCTCTGGAGTGCCATCAAGGAAATCAAGGCTCCTTTCATGTGTGATGTGCAACACGGAATTGCTCTGCATGCCGTGCAGGGGAATCGGGCCTCATCTCGCGGCGAGGGGGAAGTCTCATGGTTTTTCTCGAGTTGCGGTGGGAACCTGGGGTATATTCTCGAGTTCCGACGGGAATGGCCCTTCCACCCACGTGTTTGTTCAGCGACGTCAGGACTCCTGCCTAGTTACGAGGGACAACTCGGGATTCTCCTCGAGGCTTGGCAGGGCAATTGGCACGCATCTCCAGCTCAGGCGGGAGACCATGAGTCCCTTTCCACGTGCCACAGGAATCCTGGGACTCCTATCAAATTTCACGAGGAGTCAGGCATCGTCTCCTTTGGAGGCACTGATCTCCGCGTACCTCTGGAGTTTTCAAAGGATGTGAGAGCTCCAGTCGCGATGAGGTGGGGAACTAGGTCGTTCTCTGTGGTCTCCACAGGGGATTCAGACATCCTTTCGTCTTGGGAGATGCAAGACGAGCCTGCATTCAAGTCACTGCAGGGATATCCGGCCTTATTTCGATTCAGTGCGTCGCGGTGTCCATTTCACTTGAGGCCACAAACTCAGGGTCCCTCTCACATAGCTAGAGCTGAGAGAAGCCTCCTCTTGAGGTGCTTGTGGTAAGGTGTTATTCCTCTGGAGTCCAAGCCAGGGACTACCCTCTCATCTCGAGTTGAATTTTGGTCCACTGAGCTCTTTCGTGTTGCTACAGTGACATCAGGATCCCTCTAGCCTTGAAACAGTGTTCTTGGGGTTTCTCTCGAGTGCCATCAAGGAAATCAAGGCTCCTTTCATGTGTGATGTGCAACACGGAATTGCTCTGCACACAGTGCAGGGGAATCGGGCCTCATCTCGCGGCGAGGGCTAAGTCTCATGGTTTTTCTCGAGTTGCGGCGGGAACCTGGGGTATATTCTCGAGTTACGACGGGGATGATCCTTCCACCCACGTGTTTGTTCAGCGACGTCAGGACTCCTGCCTAGTTTCGAGGGACAACTCGGGATTCTCCTCGAGGCTTGGCAGGGCAATTGGGACACCCCATCAGCTGAGGCGGGAGACCAAGTGTCCCTTTCCACGTGCCACAGGAATCCTGGGACTCCTATCAACTTTCACGAGGAGTCAGGCATCATCTCCTTTGGAGGCACTGATCTCCACGTACCTCTGGAGTTTTCAAAGGATGTGAGGCCTCCGGTCGCCATAAAGTGGGGAACTAGGTCTTTCTCTGTGGTCTCCACAGGGGATTCAGACATCCTTTCATCTTGGGAGATGCAAGACGAGCCTGCATTCAAGTCACTGTAGAGATATCCGGCCTTATTTCGCGTCAGGGCATCGCAGTGTCCATTCCACTTGAGGCCGCAAACTCAGCGTCCCTCTCACATACCTAGAGCTGAGAGAAGCCTCCTCTTGAGGTGCTTGTGGTAAGGTGGTATTCCTCTGGAGTCGAAGCCAGGGACTAACCTGTCATCTCGAGTTGATTTTTCGTCCACGGAGCTCTTTCGTGTTGCTACAGTGACCTCAGGATCCCTCTAGCCTTGAAACAGTGTTTTTGGGGTTTCTCTGGAGTGCCATCAAGGAAATCAAGGCTCCTTTCATGTGTGATGTGCAACACGGAATTGCTCTGCACGCAGTGCAGCGGAATCGGGCCTCATCTCGCGGTGAGGGGGAAGTCTCATGGTTTTTCTCGAGTTGCGGCGGGAACCTGGGGTATATTCTCGAGTAACGACGGGGATGGCCCTTCCACACACGTGTTTGTTCAGTGATGTCAGGACTCCTGCCTAGTTGCGAGGGACAACTCGGGATTCTCCTCGAGGCTTGGCAGGGCAATTGGGACGCCTCTCCAGCTGAGGCGGGAGACCAAGGGTCCCTTTCCACGTGCCACAGGAATCCTGGGACTCCTATCAAGTTTCACGAGGAGTCAGGCATCGTCTCCTTTGGAGGCACTGATCTCAGTGTACCTCTGGAGTTTTCAAAGGATGTGAGGCCTCCGGTCGCGATGAGGTGGGGAACTAGGCTTTCTCTGTGGTCTCCACAGGGGATTCACACATCCTTTCGTCTTGGGAGATGCAAGACGAGCCTGCATTCAAGTCACAGCAGGGATATCAGGCCTTATTTCGAGTCAGGGCATCGCGGTGTCCATTTCACTTGAGGCCGCAAACTCAGGGTCCCTCTCACATACCTAGAGCTGAGAGAAGCCTCCTCTTGAGGTGCTTGTGGTAAGGTGGTATTCCTCTGGAGTCGAAGCCAGGGACTAACCTCTCATCTCGAATTGATTTTTGGTCCACGGAGCTCTTTTGTGTTGCTACAGTGACCTCAGGATCCCTCTAGCCTTGAAACAGTGTTCTTGGGGTTTCTCTGCAGTGCCATCAAGGAAATCAAGGCTCCTTTCATGTGTGATGTGCAACACGGAATTGCTCTGCACGCAGTGCAGGGGAATCGGGCCTCATCTCGCGGTGAGGGGGAAGTCTCATGGTTTTTCTCGAGTTGCGGCGGGAACCTGGGGTATATTCTCGAGTAACGACGGGAATGGCCCTTCCACACACGTGTTTGATCAGTGATGTCAGGACTCCTGCCTAGTTGCGAGGGACAACTCGGGATTCTCCTCGAGGCTTGGCAGGGCAATTGGGACGCCTCTCCAGCTGAGGCGGCAGACCAAGGGTCCCTTTCCACGTGCCACAGGAATCCTGGGACTCCTATCAAGTTTCACGAGGAGTCAGGCATCGTCTCCTTTGGAGGCACTGATCTCCGCGTACCTCTGGAGTTGTCAAAGGATGTGAGGCCTCCGGTCGCGATGAGGTGGGGAACTAGGTCTTTCTCTGTGGTCTCCACAGGGGATTCAGACATCCTTTCGTCTTGGGAAATCCAAGACGAGCCTGCATTCAGGTCACTGCAGAGATATCCGGCCTTATTTCGAGTCAGGGCATCGCGGTGTCCATTCCACTTGAGGCTGCAAACTCAGGGTCCCTCTCACATACCTAGAGCTGAGAGAAGCCTCCTTTTGAGGTGCTTGTGGTAAGGTGGTATTCCTCTGGAGTCGAAGCCAGGGACTAACCTCTCATCTCGAGTTGATTTTTAGTCCACGGAGCACTTTCGTGTGGCTACAGTGACCTCAGGATCCCTCTAGCCTTGAAACAGTGTTCTTGGGGTTTCTCTGGAGTGCCATCAAGGAAATCAAGGCTCCTTTCATGTGTGATGTGCAACACGGAATTGCTCTGCACGCAGTGCAGGGGAATCAGGCCTCATCTCGCGGCGAGGGGGAAGTCTCATGGTTTTTCTCGAGTTGCGGTGGGAACCTGGGGTATATTCTCGAGTTCCGACGGGGATGGCCCTTCCACCCACGTGTTTGTTCAGCGACGTCAGGACTCCTGCCTAGTTACGAGGGACAACTCGGGATTCTCCTCGAGGCTTGGCAGGGCAATTGGGACGCCTCTCCAGCTCAGGCGGGAGACCATGAGTCCCTTTCCACGTGCCACAGGAATCCTGGGACTCCTATCAAATTTCACGAGGAGTCAGGCATCGTCTCCTTTGGAGGCAGTGATCTCCGCGTACCTCTGGAGTTTTCAAAGGATGTGAGAGCTCCAGTCGCGATGAGGTGGGGAACTAGGTCGTTCTCTGTGGTCTCCACAGGGGATTCAGACATCCTTTCGTCTTGGGAGATGCAAGACGAGCCTGCATTCAAGTCACTGCAGGGATATCCGGCCTTATTTCGATTCAGTGCGTCGCGGTGTCCATTTCACTTGAGGCCACAAACTCAGGGTCCCTCTCACATAGCTAGAGCTGAGAGAAGCCTCCTCTTGAGGTGCTTGTGGTAAGGTGTTATTCCTCTGGAGTCCAAGCCAGGGACTACCGTCTCATCTCGAGTTGAATTTTGGTCCACGGAGCTCTTTCGTGTTGCTACAGTGACATCAGGATCCCTCTAGCCTTGAAACAGTGTTCTTGGGGTTTCTCTCGAGTGCCATCAAGGAAATCAAGGCTCCTTTCATGTGTGATGTGCAACACGGAATTGCTCTGCACACAGTGCAGGGGAATCGGGCCTCATCTCGCGGCGAGGGCTAAGTCTCATGGTTTTTCTCGAGTTGCGGCGGGAACCTGGGGTATATTCTCGAGTTACGACGGGGATGATCCTTCCACCCACGTGTTTGTTCAGCGACGTCAGGACTCCTGCCTAGTTTCGAGGGACAACTCGGGATTCTCCTCGAGGCTTGGCAGGGCAATTGGGACACCCCATCAGCTGAGGCGGGAGACCAAGGGTCCCTTTCCACGTGCCACAGGAATCCTGGGACTCCTATCAACTTTCACGAGGAGTCAGGCATCGTCTCCATTGGAGGCACTGATCTCCGTGTAGCTCTGGAGTTTTCAAAGGATGTGAGGCCTCCGGTCGCCATGAAGTGGGGAACTAGGTCTTTCTCTGTGGTCTCCACAGGGGATTCAGACATCCTTTCATCTTGGGAGATGCAAGACGAGCCTGCATTCAAGTCACTGCAGGGATATCCGGCCTTATTTCGCGTCAGGGCATCGCAGTGTCCATTCCACTTGAGGCCGCAAACTCAGCGTCCCTCTCACATACCTAGAGCTGAGAGAAGCCTCCTCTTGAGGTGCTTGTGGTAAGGTGGTATTCCTCTGGAATCGAAGCCAGGGACTAACCTGTCATCTCGAGTTGATTTTTCGTCCACGGAGCTCTTTCGTGTTGCTACAGTGACCTCAGGATCCCTCTAGCCTTGAAACAGTGTTTTTGGGGTTTCTCTGGAGTGCCATCAAGGAAATCAAGGCTCCTTTCATGTGTGATGTGCAACACGGAATTGCTCTGCACGCAGTGCAGGGGAATCGGGCCTCATCTCGCGGTGAGGGGGAAGTCTCATGGTTTTCCTCGAGTTGCGGCGGGAACCTGGGGTATATTCTCGAGTAACGACGGGGATGGCACTTCCACACACGTGTTTGTTCAGTGATGTCAGGACTCCTGCCTAGTTGCGAGGGACAACTCGGGATTCTCCTCGAGGCTTGGCAGGGCAATTGGGACGCCTCTCCAGCTGAGGCGGGAGACCAAGGGTCCCTTTCCACGTGCCACAGGAATCCTGGGACTCCTATCCAGTTTCACGAGGAGTCAGGCATCTTCTCCTTTGGAGGCACTGATCTCCGCATACCTCTGGAGTTTTCAAAGGATGTGGGGCCTCCGGTCGCCATGAAGTGGGGAACTAGGTCTTTCTCTGTGGTCTCCACAGGGGATTCAGACATCCTTTCGTCTTGGGAAATCCAAGACGAGCCTGCATTCAGGTCACTGCAGAGATATCCGGCCTTATTTCGAGTCAGGGCATCGCGGTGTCCATTCCACTTGAGGCTGCAAACTCAGGGTCCCTCTCACATACCTAGAGCTGAGAGAAGCCTCCTTTTGAGGTGCTTGTGGTAAGGTGGTATTCCTCTGGAGTCGAAGCCAGGGACTAACCTCTCATCTCGAGTTGATTTTTAGTCCACGGAGCACTTTCGTGTGGCTACAGTGACCTCAGGATCCCTCTAGCCTTGAAACAGTGTTCTTGGGGTTTCTCTGGAGTGCCATCAAGGAAATCAAGGCTCCTTTCATGTGTGATGTGCAACACGGAATTGCTCTGCACGCCGTGCAGGGGAATCGGGCCTCATCTCGCGGCGAGGGGGAAGTCTCATGGTTTTTCTCGAGTTGCGGTGGGAACCTGGGGTATATTCTCGAGTTCCGACGTGGATGGCCCTTCCACCCACGTGTTTCTTCAGCGACGTCAGGACTCCTGCCTAGTTACGAGGGACAACTCGGGATTCTCCTCGAGGCTTGGCAGGGCAATTGGGACGCCTCTCCAGCTCAGGCGGGAGACCATGAGTCCCTTTCCACGTGCCACAGGAATCCTGGGACTCCTATCAAATTTCACGAGGAGTCAGGCATCGTCTCCTTTGGAGGCACTGATCTCCGCGTACCTCTGGAGTTTTCAAAGGATGTGAGAGCTCCAGTCGCGATGAGGTGGGGAACTAGGTCGTTCTCTGTGGTCTCCACAGGGGATTCAGACATCCTTTCGTCTTGGGAGATGCAAGACGAGCCTGCATTCAAGTCACTGCAGGGATATCCGGCCTTATTTCGATTCAGTGCGTCGCGGTGTCCATTTCACTTGAGGCCACAAACTCAGGGTCCCTCTCACATAGCTAGAGCTGAGAGAAGCCTCCTCTTGAGGTGCTTGTGGTAAGGTGTTATTCCTCTGGAGTCGAGCCAGGGACTACCCTCTCATCTCGAGTTGAATTTTGGTCCACTGAGCTCTTTCGTGTTGCTACAGTGACATCAGGATCCCTCTAGCCTTGAAACAGTGTTCTTGGGGTTTCTCTCGAGTGCCATCAAGGAAATCAAGGCTCCTTTCATGTGTGATGTGCAACACGGAATTACTCTGCACGCAGTGCAGCGGAATTGGGCCTCATCTCGCGGTGAGGGGGAAGTCTCATGGTTTTTCTCGAGTTGCGGCGGGAACCTGGGGTATATTCTCGAGTAACGACGGGGATGGCCCTTCCACACACGTGTTTGTTCAGTGATGTCAGGACTCCTGCCTAGTTGCGAGGGACAACTCGGGATTCTCCTCGAGGCTTGGCAGGGCAATTGGGACGCCTCTCCAGCTGAGGCGGGAGACCAAGGGTCCCTTTCCACGTGCCACAGGAATCCTGGGACTCCTATCCAGTTTCACGAGGAGTCAGGCATCTTCTCCTTTGGAGGCACTGATCTCCGCATACCTCTGGAGTTTTCAAAGGATGTGAGGCCTCCGGTCGCCATGAAGTGGGGAACTAGGTCTTTCTCTGTGGTCTCCACAGGGGATTCAGACATCCTTTCATCTTGGGAGATGCAAGACGAGCCTGCATTCAAGTCACTGCAGGGATATCCGGACTTATTTCGCGTCAGGGCATCGCAGTGTCCATTCCACTTGAGGCCGCAAACTCAGGGTCCCTCTCACATACATAGAGCTGAGAGAAGCCTCCTCTTGAGGTGCTTGTGGTAAGGTGGTATTCCTCTCGAGTCGAAGCCAGGGACTAAACTCTCATCTCGAGTTGATTTTTGGTCCAAGGAGCTCTTTCCTGTTGCTACAGTGACCTCAGGATCCCTCTAGCCTTGAAACAGTGTTCTTGGGGTTTCTCTCGAGTGCCATCAAGGAAATCAAGGCTTCTTTCATGTGTGATGTGCAACACGGAATTGCTCTGCACGCAGTACAGGGAAATCGGGTCTCATCTCGCGGCGAGGGGGAAGTCTCATGGTTTTTCTCGAGTTGCGGTTGGAACCTGGGGTATATTCTCGAGTTAAGACGGGGATGGCCCTTCCACTCACGTGTCTTTTCAGCGACGCCAGGACTCCTTTCTAGTTGCGAAGGACAACTCGGGATTCTCCTCGAGGCTTGGCAGGGCAATTGGGACGCCTCTCCAGCTGAAGCGGGAGACCAAGGGTCCCTTTCCATGTGCCACAGGAATCCTGGGACTCCTATCAAGTTTCATGAGGAGTCAGGCATCGTCCCTTTTGGAGGAACTGATCTCCGCGTACCTCTGGAGTTTTCAAAGGATTTGAGGCCTCCGGTCTTGATGAGTTGGGGAACTAGGTCTTTCTCTTTGGTCTCCACAGGGGATTCAGACATCCTTTCGTCTTGGTAGATGCAAGACGAGCCGGCATTCAAGTCACTGCAGAGATATCTGGCCTTATTTCGAGTCAGGGCATCGCGGTGTCCATTCCACTTGAGGCCGCAAACTCAGCGTCCCTCTCACATAGCTAGAGCTGAGAAAAGCCTCCTCTTAAGGTGCTTGTGGTAAGGTGGTATTCCTCTGGAGTCGAAGCCAGGGACTAACCTCTCATCTCGAGTTGATTTTTGGTCCACAGAGCTCTTTCGTGTTGCTACAGTGACCTCAGGATCCCTCTAGCCTTGAAACAGTGTTCTTGGGTTTTCTCTGGAGTGCCATCAAGGAAATCAAGGCTCCTTTCATGTGTGATGTGCAACACGGAATTGCTCTGCACGCAGGGCAGGGTATCGGGCCTCATTTTGCGGTGAGGGGCAAGTCTCATGGTTTTTCTCGAGTTGCGATGGGAACCTGGGGTTTATTCTCGAGTTACGATGGGGATGGCCCTTCCACACACGTGTTTGTTCAGCGACGTCAGGACTCCTGCCTAGTTGCGAGGGACCACTCGGGATTCTCCTCGAGGCTTGGCAGGGCAATTGGGACGCCTCTCCAGCTGAGGCGGGAGACCAAGAGTCCCTTTCCAAGTGCCACAGGAATCCTGGGTCTCCTATCAAGTTTCACGAGGAGTCAGTCATCGTCCCTTTTGGAGGCACTGATCGCCGCTTACCTCTGGAGTTTTCAAAGGATGTGAGGCCTCCGGTCGCGATGAGGTGGGGAACTACGTCTTTCTCTGCGGTCTCCAGAGGGGATTCAGACATCCTTTCGTCTTGGGAGATGCAAGAAGAGCCTGCATTCAAGTCACTGCAGGGATATCCGGCCTTATTTCGCGTCAGGGCATCGCAGTGTCCATTCCACTTGAGGCCGCAAACTCAGGGTCCCTCTCACTTACCTAGAGCTGAGAGAAGCCTCCTCTTGAGGTGCTTGTGGTAATGTGGTATTCCTCTGGAGTCGAAGCCAGGGACTAACCTCTCATCTCGAGTTGATTTTTGGTCCACGGAGCTCTTTCGTGTTGCTATAGTGACCTCAGGATCCCTCTAGCCTTGAAACAGTGTTCTTGGGGTTTCTCTGGAGTGCCATCAAGGAAATTAAGGCTCCTTTCATGTGTGATGTGCAACACGGAATTGCTCTGCACGCAGTGCAGGGGAATCGGGCCTCATCTCATGGCGAGGGGGAAGTCTCATGGTTTTTCTCTAGTTGCGGCGGGATTCTGGGGTATATTCTCGAGTTATGACGGGGATGGCCCTTCCACCCACGTGTTTCTTCAGCGACGTCAGGACTCCTACTTAGTTGCGAGGGACAACTCGGGATTCTCCTCGAGGCTTGGCAGGGCAATTGGGACGCCTCTCCAGATGAGGCGGGAGACCAAGGGCCCCTTTCCACTTGCCACAGGAATCCTGGGACTCCTATCAAGTTTCACGAGGAGTCAGGCATCGTCTCCTTTGGAGGCACTGATCTCCGTGTACCTCTGGAATTTTCAAACGATGTGAGGCCTCCGGTCGCGATGAGGTGGGGAACTAGGTCTTTCTCTGTGGTCTCCACAGGGGATTCAGACATCCTTTCATCTTGGGAGATGCAAGACGAGCCTGCATTCAAGTCACTGCAGGGATATACGGCCTTATTTCGCGTCAGGGCATCGCAGTGTCCATTCCACTTGAGGCCGCAAAATCAGGGTCCCTCTCACATACCTAGAGCTCAGAGAAGCCTCCTCTTGAGGTGCTTGTGGTAAGGTGGTATTCCTCTGGAGTCGAAGCCAGGGTCTAACCTCTCATCTCGAGTTGATTTTTGGTCCACGGAGCTCTTTCGTGTTGCTACAGTGACCTCAGGATCCCTCTAGCCTTGAAACAGTGTTCTTGGGGTTTCTCTGGAGTGCCATCAAGGAAATCAAGTCTCCTTTCAAGTGTGAGTGCAACACGGAATTGCTCTGCACGCAGTGCAGGGGAATCGGGTCTCATCTCGCGCGAGGGGGAAGTCTCATGGTTTTTCTCGAGTTGCGGCGGGAACCTAGGGTATATTCTCGAGTTACGACGGGGATGGCCCTTCCACCCACGTGTTTGTTCAGCGACGCCAGGACTCCTGCCTAGTTGCGAGGGACAACTCGAGATTCTCCTCGAGGCTTGGCAGGGCAATTGGGACGCCTCTCCAGCTGAGGCGGGAGACCAAGGGTCCCTTTCCACGTGCCACAGGAATCCTGGGACTTCTATCAAGTTTCATGAGAAGTCAGGTATCGTCCCTTTTGGAGGCACTGATCTCTGCGTACCTCTGGAGTTTTCAAAGGATGTGAGGCCTCCGGTCGCGATGAGGTGGGGAACTAGGTCTTTCTCTGTGGTCTCCACAGGGGATTCAGACATCCTTTCGTCTTGGGAAATCCAAGACGAGCCTGCATTCAGGTCACTGCATGGATATCCGGCCTTATTTCGCGTCAGGGCATCGCAGTGTCCATTCCACTTGAGGCCGCAAACTCAGTGTCCCTCTCACTTACCTAGTGCTGAGAGAAGCCTCCTCTTGAGATGCTTGTGGTAAGGTGGTATTCCTCTGGAGTCGAAGCCAGGGACAAACCTCTCATCTCGAGTTGATTTTTGGGCCACGGAGCTCTTTCGTGTTGCTACAGTGACCTCAGGATCCCTCGAGCCTTGAAACAGTGTTCTTGGGGTTTCTCTGGAGTGCCATCAAGGAAATCAAGGCTCCTTTCATGTGTGATGTGCATCACGGAATTGCTGTGCTCGCAGTGCAGGGCAATCGGGCCTCATTTCGCGGCGAGCGGGAAGTCTCATGGTTTTTCTCGAGTTGAGGCGGGAACCTGGGGTATATTCTCGAGTTATGACGGGGATGTCCCTTTCACCCACGTGTTTGTTCAGCCACGTCAGGACTCCTGCCTAGTTGCGAGGGACAACTCGGGTTTCTCCTCGAGGCTTGGCAAGGCAATTGGGACGCCTCTCCAGCTGAGGCGGGAGACCAAGGGTCCCTTTCCACGTGCCACAGGAATCCTGGGACTCCTAGCAAGTTTCACGAGGAGTCAGGCATCGTCTCCTTTGGAGGCACTGATCTCCGCGTACCTCTGGAGTTTTCAAAGCATGTGAGGCCTCCGGTCGCGATGAGGTGGGGAACTAGGTCTTTCTCTGTGGTCTCCACACGGGATTCAGACATCCTTTCGACTTGGGAGATGCAAGACGAGCCTGCATTCAATCACTGCAGGGATATGCGGCCTTAATTCGAGTCAGGGCATCGCGGTGTCCATTCCACGTGAGGCTGCAAACTGAGGGTCCCTCTCACATACCTAGAGCTGAGAGAAGCCTCCTCTTGAGGTGCTTGTGGTAAGGTGGTATTCCTCTGGAGTCGAAGCCAGGGACTAACCTCTCATCTCGAGTTGATTTTTGGTCCACGGAGCTCTTTCGTGTTGCTACAGTGACCTCAGAATCCCTCTAGCCTTGAAACAGTGTTCTTGGGGTTTCTCTGGAGTGCCATCAAGGAAATCAAGGCTCCTTTCATGTGTGATGTGCAACACGGAATTGCTCTGCACGCAGTGCAGGGGAATCGGGCCTCATCTCTCGGCAAGCGGGAAGTCTCATGGTTTTTCTCGAGTTGCGGCGGGAACCTGGGGTATATTCTCGAGTTACGACGGGGATGGCCCTTCCACACACGTGTTTGTTCAGCCGCGTCAGGTCTTCTGCCTAGTTGCGAGGGACAACTCGGGATTCTCCTTGAGGCTTGGCAGGGCAATTGGGACGCCTCTCCAGCTGAGGCAGGAGACCAAGGGTTCCTTTCCACGTGCCACAGGAATCCTGGGACTCCTAGCAAGTTTCACGAGGAGTCAGGCATTGTCCCTTTAGGAGGCACTGATCTCCGCGTACCTCTGGAGTTTTCAAAGGATGTGAGGCCTCCGGTCGCGATGAGGTGGGGAACTAGGTCTTTCTCTCTGGTCTCCACAGGGGATTCAAACACTCTTTCATCTTGGTAGATGCAAGAGGAGCCGGCATTCAAGTCACTGCAGAGATATCTGGCCTTATTTCGAGTCAGGGCATCGCGGTGTCCATTCCACTTGAGGCCGCAAACTCAGGGTCCCTCTCACATACCTAGAGCTGAGAGAAGCCTCCTCTTGAGGTGCTTGTGGTAAGGTGGTATTCCTCTGGAGTCGAAGCCAGGGACTAACCTCTCATCTCGAGTCGATTTTTGGTCCACGAAGCTCTTTCCTGTTGCTACAGTGACCTCAGGATCCCCCTAGCCTTGAAACAGTGTTCTTGGGGTTTCTCTGGAGTGCCATCAAGGAAATCAAGGCTCCTTTCATGTGAGATGTGCAACACTGAATTGCTCTGCACGCAGTGCAGGGGAATCGGGCCTCATCTCACGGCGAGGGGAAAGTCTCATGGTTTTTCTCGAGTTACAGTGGGTACCTGGGGTATATTCTCGACTTACGACGGGGATGGCTCTTCCACCCTCGTGTTTCTTCAGCGACGTCAAGACTCCTGCCTAGTTGCGAGGGACAACTCGGGATTCTCCTCGAGGCTTGGCAGGGCAATTGGGATGCCTCTCCAGCTGAGGCGGAAGACCAAGGGTCCCTTTCCACGTGCCGCAGGAATCCTGGGACTCCTATCAAGCTTCACGAGGAGTCAGGCATCGTCTCCCTTGGAGGCACTGATCTCCGCGTACGTCCGGAGTTTTCAAAGGATGTGAGGCCTCCGGTCGCGATGAGGTGGGGAACTAGTTCTTTCTCTGTGGTCCCCACAGGGGATTCAGACATCCTTTCGTCTTGGGAGATGCAAGACGAGCCTGCATTCAAGTCACTGCAGGGATATCCGGCGCTATTTCGCGTCAGGGCATCGCAGTGTCCATTCCACTTTAGGCCGCAAACTCAGGGTCCCTCTCACATACCTAGAGCTGAGAGAAGCCTCCTCTTGAGGTGCTTGTGTTAAGGTGGTATTACTCTGGAGTCGAAACCAGGCACTAACCTCTCATCTCGAGTCGATTTTTGGTCCACGGAACTCTTTTGTGTTGCTACAGTGACCTCAGGATCCCTCTAGCCTTGAAACAGTGTTCTTGGGGTTTCTCTGGAGTGCCATCAAGGAAATCAAGACTCCTTTCATGTGTGATGTGCAACATGGAATTGCTCTGCACGCAGTGCAGGGGAATCGGGCCTCATCTCACGGCGAGGGGGAAGTCTCATGGTTTTTCTCGAGTTGCGGCGGGAACCTGGGGTATATTCTCGAGTTACGACGGGGATGGCCCTGCCACACACGTGTTTGTTCAGCGACGTCAGGACTCCTGCCTAGTTGCGATGGACAACTCGGGAATCTCCTCGATTATTTGCAGGGCAATTGGGATTCCTCTCCAGGTGAGGCGGGAGACAAAGTGTCCCTTTCCACGTGCCACAGGAATCCTGGGACTCCTATCAAGTTTCACGAGGTGTCAGGCATCGTCTCCGTTGGAGGCACTGATCTCCGCATACCTCTGGAGTTTTCAAAGGATGTGAGGCCTCTGGTCGTGATGCGGTGGGGAATTAGGTCTTTCTCTGTGGTCTCCACAGGGGATTCAAACATCCTTTCGTCTTGGGAGATGCAAGATGAGCCTGCATTCAAGTCACTGCAGGGATATCCGGCCTTATTTCGAGTCAGGGCATCGCGGTGTCCATTCGACTTGAGGCTGCAAACTCAGGTTCCCTCTCACATACCTAGATCTGAGAGAAGCCTCCTCTTGAGGTGCTTGTGGTAAGGTGGTATTCCTCTGGAGTCGAAGCCAGGGACTAACCTCTCATCTCGAGTTGATTTTTGGTCCACGGAGCTCTTTCATGTTGCTACAGTGACCTCAGGATCCCTCTAGCCTTGAAACAGAGTTCTTGGGGTTTTCTGGAGTGCCATCAAGGAAATCAAGGCTCCTTTCATGTGTGATGTGCAACACGGAATTGCTCTGCACGCAGTGCAGGGGAAATGGGCCTCATCTCGTGGCGAGGAGGAAGTCTAATGGTTTCTCTCGAGTTGCAGCGGGAACCTGGGGTATATTCTCGAGTTACGATGGGGATGGCCCTTCCACCCACGTGTTTGTTCCGCGACGTCAGGACTCCTTCCTAGTTGCAAGGGACAACTTGGGTTTCTTCTCCAGGCCTGGCAGGGCAATTGGGACGCCTCTCCAGCTGAGGCGGGAGACCAAGTGTCCCTTTCCACGTGCCACAGGAATCCTGGGACTCCTAAGAAGTTTCACGAGGAGTCAGGCACCGTCTCCTTTGGAGGCACTGATCTCCGCGTACCTCTGGAGTTTTCAAAGGATTTGAGGCCTCCGGTCGCAATGATGTGGGAAACTAAATCTTTCTCTGTGGTCTCCACAGATGATTCAGACATCCTTTCGTCTTGGGAGATGCAAGACGAGCCTGCATTCAAGTCACTGCAGGGATATCCGGCCTTATTTTGAGTCAGGGCATCGCGGTGTTCATTCCACTTGAGGCCGCAAACTCAGGGTCCCTCTCACATACCTAGAGCTGAGAGAAGCCTCCTCTTGAGGTACTTGTGGTATGGTGGTTTTCCTCTGGAGTCGAAGCCTGGGACTAACCTCTCATCTCGAGTTGATTTTTGGGCCACGAAGCTCTTTCGTGTTGCTACAGTGACCTCAGGATCCCTCGAGCCTTGAAACAGTGTTCTTGGGGTTTCTCTGGAGTGTCATCAAGGAAATCAAGGCTCCTTTCATGTGTGATGTGCAACACATAATTGCACTGCACGCAGTGCAGGGGAATCGGGCCTCATCTCGAGGCGAGGGGGAAGTCTCATGGTTTTTCTGGAGTTGCGGAGGGAACCTGGGTTATATTCTCGAGTTACGACGGGGATGGCCCTTCCACCCACGTGTTTGTTCAGCGACGTGAGGACTCCTGCATAGTTGCGAGGGACAACTCGGGATTCTCCTCGAGGCTTGGCAGGGCAATTGGGACGCCTCTCCAGCTGAGGCGGGAGACCAAGGGTCCCTTTCCACGTGCCACAGAAATCCTGGGACTCCTATCAAGTTTCACGAAGAGTCAGGCATCATCTCCTTTGGAGGCACTGATCTCCGTGTACCTCTGGAGTTTTCAAAGGATGTGAGGCCTCCGGTCGCGATGAGGTGGGGAACTAGGTCTCTCTCTGTGGTCTCCACCGGGGATTCAGACATCCTTTCATCTTGGGAGATGCAAGACGAGCCTGCATTCAAGTCACTGCAGGGATATGCAGCCTTATCTCGCGTCAGGGCATCGCCGCGTCCATTCCACTTGAGGCCGCAAATTCAGGGTCCCTCTCACATACCTAGAGCTGAGAGAAGCCTTCTCTTGATGTGCTTGTGGTAAGGTGGTATTCCTCTGGAGTCGAAGCCAGGGACTAACCTCTCATCTCGAGTTGATTTTTGGTCCACGGAGCTCTTTCGTGTTGCTACAGTGACCTCAGGATCCCTCGAGCCTTGAAACAGTGTTCTTGGGGTTTCTCTGGAGTGCCATCAAGGAAATCAAGGCTCCTTTCATGTGTGATGTGCAACACAGAATTGCTCTGCATGCAGTGCAGGGGAATCGGGCCTCATCTCGCGGCGAGGGGGAAGTCTCTTGGTTTTTCTCGAGTTGCGGCGGGAACCTGGAGTTTATTCTCGAGTTACGACGGGGATGGCCCTTCCACCCACATGTTTGTTTAGCCACGTCAGGACTCCTGCCTATTTCCGAGGGACAACTCGGGATTCTCCTCGAGGCTTGGCAGGGCAATTGGAACGCCTCTCCAGCTGAGGCGGGAGACCAAGGGTCCCTTTCCACGTGCCACAGGAATCCTGGGACTCCTAGCAAGTTTCACGAGGAGTCAGGCATCGTCTCCTTTGGAGGCACTGATCTCCGCGTACCTCTGGAGTTTTCAAAGCATGTGAGGCCTCCGGTCGCGATGAGGTGGGGAACTAGGTCTTTCTCTGTGGTCTCCACAGGGGATTCAGACATCCTTTCGACTTGGGAGATGCAAGACGAGCCTGCATTCAAGTCACTGCAGGGATATCCGGCCTTATTTCGAGTCAGGGCATCGCGGTGTTCATTCCACTTGAGGCCGCACAATCAGGGTCCCTCTCACATACCTAGAGCTGAGAGAAGCTTTCTCTTGAGGTACTTGTGGTAAGGTGGAATTCCTTTGGAGTCGAAGCCAGGGACTAACCTCTCATCTCGAGTTGATTTTTGGTCCACGGAGCTCTTTCGTGTTGCTACAGTGACCTCAGAATCCCTCTAGCCTTGAAACAGTGTTCTTGGGGTTTCTCTGGAGTGCCATCAAGGAAATCAAGGCTCCTTTCATGTGTGATGTGCAACACGGAATTGCTCTGCACGCAGTGCAGGGGAATCGGGCCTCATCTCTCGGCGAGCGGGAAGTCTCATGGTTTTTCTCGAGTTGCGGCGGGAACCTGGGGTATATTCTCGAGTTACGACGGGGATGGCCCTTCCACACACGTGTTTGTTCAGCCACGTCAGGTCTTCTGCCTAGTTGCAAGGGACAACTCGGGATTCTCCTTGAGGCTTGGCAGGGCAATTGGGACGCCTCTCCAGCTGAGGCGGGATACCAAGGGTCCCTTTCCACGTGCCACAGGAATCCTGGGACTCCTAGCAAGTTTCACGAGGAGTCAGGCATCGTTCGTTTGGAGGCACTGATCTCCGCGTACCTCTGGAGTTTTCAAAGGATGTGAGGCCTCCGGTCGCGATGAGGTGGGGAACTAGGTCTTTCTCTGTGGTCTCCACAGGGGATTCAGACATCCTTTCATCTTGGGAGATGCAAGACGAGCCTGCATTCCAGTCGCTGCAGGGATATCCGGCCTTATTTCGCGTCAGAGCATCGCGGTGTTTATTCCATTTGAGGCCGCAAACTCAGCGTCCCTCTCACATACCTAGAGCTGAGAGAAGCCTCCTCTTGAGGTGCTTGTGGTAAGGTGGTATTCCTCTGGAGTCGAAGCCAGGGACTAACCTCTCATCTCGAGTTGATTTTTGGTCCACGGAGCTCTTTCGTGTTGCTACAGTGACCTCAGGATCCCTCTAGCCTTGCAACAGTGTTCTTGGGGTTCCTCTGGAGTGCCATCAAGGAAATCAAGGCTCCTTTCATGTGTGATGTGCAACACGGAATTGCTTTGAATGCAGTGCAGGGGAATCGGTCCTCATCTTGCGGCGAAGGGGAAGTCTCATGGTTTTTCTCGAGTTGCGGCGGGAACCTGGGGTACAATCTCGAGTTACGACGGGGATGGCCCTTCCACCCACGTGTTTCTTCAGCGACGACAGGACTCCTGCCTAGTTGCGAGGGACAACTCGGGATTCTCCTCGAGGCTGGCAGGGCAATTGGGACGCCTCTCCAGCTGAGGCGGGAGACCAAGGGTCCCTTTCCACGTGCCACAGGAATCCTGGGACTCCTATCAAGTTTCACGAGGAGTCAGGCATCGTCTCCTTTGGAGGCACTGATCTCAGTGTACCTCTGGAATTTTCAAAGTATGTGAGGCCCCCGGTCGCGATGAAGTGGGGAACTAGGTCTTTCTCTGTGGTCTCCACAGGGGATTCAGACATCCTTTCGTCTTGGGAGATGCAAGACTAGCCTGCATTCAAGTTACTGCAGGGATATCCGGCCTTATTTCGAGTCAGGGAATCGCGGTGTCCATTCCACTTGTGGCCGCAAACTCAGGGTCCCTCTCACATACCTAGAGCTGAGAGAAGCCTCCTCTTGAGGTGCTTGTGGTAAGGTGGTATTCCTCTGGAGTCGAATCCAGGGACTAACATCTCATCTCGATTTGATTTTTGGTCCACGGAGCTCTTTTGTGTTGCTACAGTGACCTCAGGATCCCTCTAGCCTTGAAACAGTGTTCTTGGGGTTTCTCTGGAGTGCCATCAAGGAAATCAAGACTCCTTTCATGTGTGATGTGCAACACGGAATTGCTCTGCACGCAGTGCAGGGGAATCGGGCCTCATCTCGCGGCGAGGGGGACGTCTCATGGTTTTTCTCGAGTTGCGGCGGGAACCTGGGGTATATTCTCGAGTTACGACGGGAATGGCCCTTCCACCCACGTGTTTGTTCAGTCACGTCAGGACTCCTGCCTAGTTGCGAGGGAAAACTCGGGATTCTCCTCGAGGCTTGGCAGGGCAATTGGGACGCCTCTGCAGCTGAGGTGCGAGACCAAGGGTCCCTTTCCACGTGCCACAGGAATCCTGGGACTCCTATCAAGTTTCACGAGGAGTCAGGCATCGTCTCCTTTGGAGGCACTGATCTCCGCATACCTCTGGAGTTTTCAAAGGATGTGAGGCCTCCGGTCGCAATGAGGTGGGGAACTAGGTATTTCTCTGTGGTCTCCACAGGGGATTCAGACATCCTTTTGTCTTGGGAGATGCAAGACGAGCCTGCATTCCAGTCACTGCAGGGATATCCGGCCTTATTTCGCAACAGGGCATCGCGGTGTCCATTCCACTTGAGGCCGCAAACTCAGCGTCCCTCTCACATACCTAGACCTGAGAGAAGCCTCCTCTTGAGGTGCTTGTGGTAAGGTGGTATTCCTCTGGAGTCGAAGCCAGGGACTAACCTCTCATCTCGAGTTGATTTTTGGTCCACGGAGCTCTTTCGTGTTGCTAGAGTGACCTCAGGATCCCTCTAGCCTTGAAACACTGTTCTTGGGCTTTCTCTGGAGTGCCATCAAGGAAATCAAGGCTCCTTTCATGTTTGATGTGCAATACGGAATTGCTTTGAATGCAGTGCAGGGGAATCGGGCCTCATCTTGCGGCGAGGTGGAAGTCTCATGGTTTTTCTGAAGTTGCGGCGGGAACCTGGGGTATAATCTCGAGTTACGACGGGGATGGCCCTTCCACCCACGTGTTTCTTCAGCGACGTCAGGACTCCTGCCTAGTTGCGAGGGACAACTCGGGATTCTCCTCGAGGCTGGCAGGGCAATTGGGACGCGTCTCCAGCTGAGGCGGGAGACCAAGGGTCCCTTTCCACGTGCCACAGGAATCCTGGGACTCCTATCAAATTTCACGAGGAGTCAGGCTTCGTCTCCATTGGAGGCACTGATCTCAGTGTACCTCTGGAATTTTCAAAGTATGTGAGGCCTCCGGTCGCGATGAAGTGGGGAACTAGGTCTTTCTCTGTGGTCTCCACAGGGGATTCAGACATCCTTTCATCTTGGGAGATGCAAGACGAGCCTGCATTCAAGTCACTGCAGGGATATCCGGCCTTATTTCGAGTCAGGGCATCGCAGTGTCCATTCCAATTGAGGCCGCAAACTCAGGGTCCCTCTCATATACCTAGAGCTGAGAGAAGCCTCCTCTTGAGGTGCTTGTGGTAAGGTGGTATTCCTCTGGAGTCGAAGCCAGGGACTAACCTCTCATCTCGAGTTGATTTTTGGTCCTCGGATCTCTTTCGTGTTGCTACAGTGACCTCAGGATCCCTCTAGCCTTGATACAGTGTTCTTGGGGTTTCTCTGGAGTGCCATCAAGGAAATCAAGGCTCCTTTCATGTGTGATGTGCAATACGGAATTGCTTTGAATGCAGTGCAGGGGAATCGGTCCTCATCTTGCGGCAACGGGGAAGTCTCATGGTTTTTCTCGAGTTGCGGAGGGAACCTGGGGTATATTCTCGAGTTACGACGGGGATGGCCCTTCCACCCACGTGTTTTTTCAGCGACGTCAGGACTCCTGCCTAGTTTCGAGGGACAACTCGGGATTCTCCTCGAGGCTGGGCTGAGCAATTGGGACGCCTCTCCAGCTGAGGCAGGAGACCAAGGGTCCCTTTCCACTTGCCACAGGAATCCCTGGACTCCTATCAAGTTTCACGAGGAGTCAGGCATCGTCTCCTTTGGAGGCACTGATCTCTGTGTACCTCTGCAGTTTTCAAAGTATGTGAGGCCTCCGGTCGCGATGAGGTGGGGAACTAGGTCTTTCTCTGTGGTCTCCACAGGGGATTCAGACTTGCTTTCGTCTTGGGAGATGCAAGACGAGCCTGCATTCAAGTCACTGCAGGGATATCCGGCCTTATTTCGAATCAGGTCATCGCAGTGTCCATTCCACTTGAGGCCGCAAACTCAGGGTCCCTCTCATATACCTAGAGCTGAGAGAAGCCTCCTCTTGAGGTGCTTGTGGTAAGGTGGTATTCCTCTGGAGTCGAAGCCAGGGACTAACCTCTCATCTCGAGTTGATTTTTGGTCCACGAAGCTCTTTCCTGTTGCTACAGTGACCTCAGGATCCCTCTAGCCTTGAAACAGTGTTCTTGGGGTTTCTCTGGAGTGCCATCAAGGAAATCAAGGCTCCTTTCATGTGTGTTGTGCAGCACGGAATTGCTCTGCACGCACTGCAGGGGAATCTGGCCTCATCTCGCGGCGAGGGGGACGTCTCATGGTTTTTCTCGAGTTGCGGCGGGAACCTGGGGTATATTCTCGAGTTACGACGGGGATGGCCCTTCCACCCACTTGTTTGTTCAGCGACGTCAGGACTCCTGCCTAGTTGCGAGGGAAAACTCGGGATTCTCTTCGAGGCTTTGCAGGTCAATTGGGACACCTCTCTAGCTGAGGCGGGAGACCAAGTGTCCCTTTCCACGTGCCACAGGAATCCTGGGACTCCTATCAAGTTTCACTAGGAGTCAGTCATGGTCTCCCTTGGAGGCACTGATCTCCGCGTACATCTGGAGTTTTCAAAGGAAGTGAGGCCTCCGGACGCGATGAGGTGGGGAACTAGGTGTTTCTCTGTGGTCTCCACAGGGGATTCAGACATCCTTTCGTCTTCGGAGATGCAAGACGAGCCTGCATTCCAGTCACTGCAGGGATATCCGGCCTTATTTCACGTCAGGGCATCGCAGTGTCCATTCCACTTAAGGCTGCTAACTCAGGGTCCCTCTCACATACCTAGAGCTGAGAGAAGCCTCCTCTTGAGGTGCTTGTGGTAAGGTGGTATTCCTCTGGAGTCGAAGCCAGGGACTAACCTCTCATCTCGAGTTGATTTTTGGTCCACGGAGCTCTTTCGTGTTGGTACAGTGACCTCAGGGTCCCTCTAGCCTTGAAACAGTGTTTTTGGGGTTTCTCTGGAGTGCCATCCAGGAAATCAAGGCTCCTTTCATGTTTCATGTGCAACCAGGAATTGCTTTGAATGCAGTACAGGGGAATCGGGCCTCATCTTGCGGCGAGGGGGAAGTCTCATGGTTTTACTCGAGTTGCGGCGGGAACCTGGGGTATATTCTCGAGTTAAAACGGGGATGGCCCTTCCACCCACGTGTTTCTTCAGCGATGTCAGGACTCCTGCCTAGTTGCGAGGGACAACTCGGGATTCTCCTCGAGGCTGGCAGGGCAATTGGGACGCCTCTCCAGCTGAGGCGGGAGACCAAGGGTTCCTTTCCACGTGCCACAGGAATCCTGGGACTCCTATCAAGTTTCACGAGGAGTCAGGCATCGTCTCCTTTGGAGGCACTGATCTCCGCGTACCTCTGCAATTTTCAAAGGATGTGAGGCCTCCGGTCGCGATAAGGTGGGGAACTAGGTCTTTCTCTGTGGTCTCCACAGGGGATTCAGACATCATTTCGTCTTGGGAGATGCAAGACGAGCCTGCATTCAAGGCACTTCAGGGATATCCGGCGTTATTTCACGTCAGGGCATCGCAGTGTCCATTCCACTTGAGGCCGCAAACTCAGGGTCCCTCTCACATACCTAGAGCTGACAGAAGCCTCCTCTTGAGGTGCTTGTGGAAACGTGGTATTCCTCTGGTGTCGAAGCCAGGGACTAACCTCTCATCTCGAGTTGATTTTTGGTCCACGAAGCTCTTTCGTGTTGCTACAGTGACCTCAGGATCCCTCTAGCCTTGAAACACTGTTCTTGGGCTTTCTCTGGAGTGCCATCAAGGAAATCAAGGCTCCTTTCATGTTTGATGTGCAATACGGAACTGCTTTGAATGCAGTGCAGGGGAATCGGGCCTCATCTTGCGGCGAGGGGGAAGTCTCATGGTTTTTCTCGAGTGCGGTGGGAACCTGGGGTATAATCTCGAGTTACGCCGGGGATGGCCCTTCCACCCACGTGTTTGTTCAGCGACGTCAGGACTCCTGCCTAGTTGGGAGGGACAACTCGGGATTCTCCTCGAGGCTTGGCAGGGCAATTGGGACGCCTCTCCAGCTGAGGCGGGAGACCAAGGTTCCCTTTCCTCGTGCCACAGGAATCCTGGGACTCCTATCAAGTTTCACGAGGAGTCAGGCATCGTCTCCTTTGGAGGCACTGATCTCCGCATACCTCTGGAGTTTTCAAAGCATGTGAGGCCTCCGGTCGCCATGAAGTGGGAACTAGGTCTTTCTCTGTGGTCTCCACAGGGGATTCAGACATCCTTTCGTCTTGGGAGATGCAAGACGAGCCTGCATTCCAGTCACTGCAGGGATATCCGGCCTTATTTCGAGTCAGGGCATCGCGGTGTTCATTCCACTTGAGGCCGCAACCTCATGGTCCCTCTCACATACATAGAGCTGAGAGAAGCCTCCTCTTGAGGTGATTGTGGTAAGGTGGTATTCCTCTGGAGTCGAAGCCAGGGACTAACCTCTCATCTCGAGTTGATTCATGGTCCACGGAGTTCTTTCGTGCTGCTACAGGGACCGCAGGATCCCTCCAGCCTTGAAACAGTGTTCTTGGGGTTTCTCTGGAGTGCCATCAAGGAAATCAAGGCTCCTTTCATGTGTGATGTGCAACACGGAATTGCTCTGCACGCAGTGCAGGCGAATCGAGCCTCATCTCGCGGCGAGGGGGAAGTCTCATGGTTTTTCTCGAGTTGCGGCGGGAACCTGGCTATATTCTCGAGTTATGACAGGGATGGCCCTTCCACCCACGTGTTTGTTCAGCGACGTCAGGACTCCTGCCTAGTTGCGAGGGACAACTCGGGATTCTCCTCGAGGCTTGGCAGGGCAATTGGGACGCCTCTCCAGCTGAGGTGGGAGACCAAGGGTCCCTTTCCACGTGCCACAGGAATCCTGGGACTCCAATCAAGTTTCACGAGGAGTCAGCTATCGTCTCCTTTGGAGGCACTGATCTCCGCGTACCTCTGGAGTTTTCAAAGGATGTGAGGCCTCCGGTCGCGATGAGGTGGGGAACTAGGTCTTTCTTTGCGGTCTCCAAAGGGGATTCAGACATCCGTTCATCTTGGGAGATGCAAGACGAGCGTGCATTCAAGTCACTGCAGGGATATCCGGCCTTATTTCGAGTCAGGGCATCGCGGTCTCCATTCCACTTGAGGCCGCAAACTCAGGGTCCCTCTCACATACCTAGAGCTGAGAGAAGCCTCCTCTTGAGGTGCTTGTGGTAAGGTGGTATTCCTCTGGAGTCGAAGCCAGGGACTAACCTCTCATCTCGAGTTGATTTTTGGTCCACGGAGCTCTTTCGTGTTGCTACAGTGACCTCAGGATCCCTCAACCTTGAAACAGTGTTCTTGGGGTTTCTCTGGAGTGCCATCAAGGAAATCAAGGCTCCTTTCATGTGTGATGTGCAACACGGAATTGCTCTGCACGCAGTGCAGGGGAATCGGGCCTCATTTTGCTGCGAGGGGGAAGTCTCATGGTTTTTCTCGGGTTGCGGCTGGAACCTGGGGTATATTCTCGAGTTACGACGGGGATGGCCCTTCCATCCACGTGTTTGTTCAGCGACGTCAGGACTCCTGCCTATTTGCGAGGGACAACTCGGGATTCTCCTCGAGGCTTGGCAGGGCAATTGGGACGCCTCTCCAGCTGAGGTGGGAGACCAAGGGTCCATTTCCACGTGCCACAGGAATCCTGGGACTCCTGTCAAGTTTCACGAGGAGTCAGGCATCGTCTCCTTTGCAGGCACTGATGTCCCCGTACCTCTGGAGTTTTCAAAGGATGTGAGGCCTCCGGTCGCGATGAGGTGGGGAACTAGGTCTTTCTCTGTGGTCTCCACAGGGGATTCAGACATCCTTTCGTCTTGGGAGATGCAAGACGAGCCTGCATTCAAGTCACTGCAGGGATATCCGGCCTTATTTTGAGTCAGGGCATCACGGTCTCCATTCCACTTGAGGCCACAAACTCAGGGTCCCTCTCACATACATAGAGCTGAGAGAAGCCTCCTCTTGAGGTGCTTGTGGTAAGGTGGTATTCCCCTGGAGTCGAAGCCAGGGAATAACCTCTCATCTCGAGTTGATTTTTGGTCCACGGAGCTCTTTCGTGTTGCTACAGTGACCTCAGGATCCCTCCAGCCTTGAAACAGTGTTCTTGGGGATTCTCTGGAGTGCCATCAAGGAAATCAAGGCTCCTTTCATGTGTGATGTGCAACAAGAATTGCTCTGCACGCAGTGCAGGGGAATCGGGCCTCATCTCACGGCGAGTGGGAAGTCTCATGGTTTTTCTCGAGTTGCGGCGGGAACCTGGGGTATATTCTCGAGTTACGACGGGGATGGCCCTTCCACCCACGTGTTTGTTCAGCCACGTCAGGACTCCTGCCTAGGTGCGAGGGACAACTCGGGAATATCCTCGAGGCTTGGCAGGGCAATTGGGACGCCCCTCCAGCTGAGGCGGGAGACCAAGGGTCCCTTTCCACGTGCCACAGGAATCCTGGGACTCCTATCAAGTTTCACGAGGAGTCAGGCATCGTCTCCTTTGGAGGCCCTGATCTCCGCGTACCTCTGGACTTTTCAAGGATGTGAGGCCTCCGGTCGCGATGAGGTGGGGAACTAGGTCTTTCTCTGTGGTCTCCACAGGGGATTCAGACATCCTTTGGTCTTGGGAGATGCAAGACGAGCCTGCATTCAAGTCACTGCATGGATATCCGGCCTTATTTCGCGTCAGGTCATCGCGGTGTCCATTCCACTTGAGGCCGCAATCTCAGGGTCCCTCTCACATAGCTAGAGCTGAGAGAAGCCTCCTCTTGTGGTGCTTGTGGTAAGGTGGTATTCCTCTGGAGTCGAAGCCAGGGACTAACCTCTCATCTCGAGTTGATTTTTGGTCCACGGAGCTCTTTCGTGGTGCTACATTGACCTCAGGATCCCTCTAGCCTTGAAACAGTGTTCTTGGGGTTTCTCTGGAGTGCCATCAAGGAAATCAAGGCTCCTTTCATGTGTGATGTGCAACACGGAAATGCTCTGCACGCAGTGCAGGGGAATCAGGCCTCATCTCGCGGCGAGGGGGAATTCTCATGGTTTTTCTCGAGTTGCGGCGGGAACCTGGGGTATATTCTCGAGTTAAGACGGGGATGGCCCTTCCACCCACGTGTTTGTTCAGCGACGTCAGGACTCCTGCCTAGTTGCGAGGGACAACTCGGGATTCTCCGCGAGGCTTGGCAGGGCAACTGGGACGCCTCTACAGCTGAGGTGGGAGACCAAGGGTCCCTTTCCACGTGCCACAGGAATCCTGGGACTCCTATCAAGTTTCACGAGGAGTCAGGCATCGTCTCCTTTGGAGGCACTGATCTCCGCATACCTCTGGAGTTTTCAAAGGATGTGAGGCCTCCGGTCGCGATGAGGTGGTGAACTAGGTCTTTCTCTGTGGTCTCCACAGGGGACTCAGACATCCTTTCGTCTTGGGAGATGCAAGACCAGCCTGCATTCAAGTCACTGCAGGGATATCCGGCCTTATTTCGAGTCAGGGCATCGCGGTCTCCATTCCACTTGAGGCCGCAAACTCAGGGTCCCTCTCACATACCTAGAGCTGAGAGAAGCCTCCTCTTGAGGTGCCTGTGGTAAGGTGGTATTCCTCTGGAATTGAAGCCAGGGACTAACCTCTCATCTCGAGCTCATTTTTGGTCCACGGAGCTCTTTCGTGTTGCTACAGTGACCTCAGGATCCCTCTAGCCTTGAAACAGTGTTCTTGGGTTTTCTCTGGAGTGCCATCAAGGAAATCAAGGCTCCATTCAAGTGTGATGTGCAACACGGAATTGCTCTGCACGCAGTGCAGGGGAATCGTGCCTCATCTCGCGGCGAGGGGGAAGTCTCATGGTTTTTCTCGAGTTGCGGCGGGAACCTGGGGTATATTCTCGAGTTACGACGGGGATGGCCCTTCCACACACGTGTTTCTTCAGCGACGTCAGGACTCCTGCCTAGTTGGGAGGGACAACTCGGGATTCTCCTCGAGGCTTGGCAGGGCAATTGGGACGCCTCTCCAGCTGAGGTGGGAGACCAAGGGTCCCTTTCCACGTGCCACAGGAATCCTGGGACTCCTATCAAGTTTCACGAGGAGTCAGGCATCGTCTCCTTTGGAGGCACTGATCTCCGCGTACCTCTGGAGTTTTCAAAGGATGTGAGGCCTCCGGTCGCGATGAGGTGGGGAACTAGGTCTTTCTCTGTGGTCTCCACAGGGGATTCAGACATCCTTTCGTCTTGGGAAATGCAAGACGAGCCTGCATTCAAGTCACTGCAGGGATATCCGGCCTTATTTCGAGTCAGGGCATCGCGGTGTCCATTCCACTTGAGGCCGCAATCTCAGGGTCCCTCTCACATACATAGAGCTGAGAGAAGCCTCCTCTTGAGGTGCTTGTGGTAAGGTGGTATTCCTCTGGAGTCGAAGCCAGGGACTAACCTCTCATCTCGAGTTGAATTTTGGTCCACGGAGCTCTTTCATGTTGCTACAGTGACCTCAGGATCCCTCAACCTTGAAACAGTGTTCTTGGGGTTTCTCTGGAGTGCCATCAAGGAAATCAAGGCTCCTTTCATGTGTGATGTGCAACACGGAATTGCTTTGCACGCAGTGCAGGGGAATCGGGCCTCATCTCGCGGCGAGGGGGAAGTCTCATGGTTTTTCTCGAGTTGCGGCTGGAACCTGGGGTATATTCTCGAGTTACGACAGGGATGGCCCTTCTACACACGTGTTTGTTCAGCCACGTCAGGACTCTTGCCTAGTTGCGAGGGACAACTCGGGATTCTCCTCGAGGCTTGGCAGGGCAATTGGGACGCCTCTCCAGCTGAGGCGGGAGACCAAGGGTCCCTTTCCACGTGCCACAGGAATCCTGGGACTCCAATCAAGTTTCACGAGGAGTCAGGCATCGTCTCCTTTGGAGGCACTGATCTCCGCGTACCTCTGGAGTTTTCAAAGAATGTGAGGCCTCTGGTCGCGATGAGGTGGGGAACTAGGTCTTTCTCTGTGGTCTCCACAGGGGATTCAGACATCCTTTCGTCTTGGGAAATGCAAGACGAGCCTGCATTCAAGTCACTGCAGGGATATCAGGCCTTATTTCGAGTCAGGGCATCACGGTCTCCATTCCACCTGAGGCCACAAACTCAGGGTCCCTCTCACATACATAGAGCTGAGAGAAGCCTCCTCTTGAGGTGCTTGTGGTAAGGTGGTATTCCCCAGGAGTCGAAGCCAGGGAATAACCTCTCATCTCGAGTTGATTTTTGGTCCACGGAGCTCTTTCGTTTTGCTACAGTGACCTCAGGATCCCTCTAGCCTTGAAACAGTGTTCTTGGGTTTTCTCTGGAGTGCCATCAAGGAAATCAAGGCTCCTTTCATGTGTGATGTGCAAGAAGGAATTGCTCTGCACGCAGTGCAGGGGAATCGGGCCTCATCTCACGGCGAGGGGGAAGTCTCATGGTTTTTCTCGAGTTGCGGCGGGAACCTGGGGTATATTCTCGAGTTACGACGGGGATGGCCCTTCCACCCACGTGTTTGTTCAGCGACGTCAGGACTCCTGCCTAGTTGCGAGGGACAACTCGGGATTCTCCTCGAGGCTTGGCAGGGCAATTGGGACGCCTCTCCAGCTGAGGCGGGAGACCAAGGGTCCCTTTCCACGTGCCACAGGAATCCTGGGACTCCTATCAAGTTTCACGAGGAGTCAGGCATCGTCTCCTTTGGAGGCACTGATCTCCGCGTACCTCTGGAGTTTTCAAAGGATGTGAGGCCTCCGGTCGCGATGAGGTGGGGAGCTAGGTCTTTCTCTGTGGTCTCCACAGGGGAATCAAACACCCTTTCGTCTTGGGAGATGCAAGACGAGCCTGCATTCAAGTCACTGCAGGGATATCTGGCCTTATTTTGAGTCAGGGCGTCGCGGTGTCCATTCCACTTGAGGCCACAAATTCAGGGTCCCTCTCACATAGCTAGAGCTGAGAGAAGCCTCCTCTTGAGGTGCTTGTGGTAAGGTGGTATTCCTCTGGAGTCGAAGCCAGGGACTAACCTCTCATCTCGAGTTGATTTTTGGTCCACGGATCTCTTTCGCGTTGCTACAGTGACCTCAGGATCCCTCAACCTTGAAACAGTGTTCTTGGGGTTTCTCTGGAGTGCCATCAAGGAAATCAAGGCTCCTTTCATGTTTGATGTGAAACACGGAATTGCTCTGCATGCAGTGCAGGGGAATCGGGCCTCATCTCGCGGCGAGGGGGAAGTCTCATGGTTTTTCTCGAGTTGCGGCGGGAACCTGGGGTATATTCTCGAGTTACGACGGGGATGGCCCTTCCACACACGTGTTAGTTCAGCGACATCAGGACTCCTGCCTAGTTGCGAGGGACAACTCGGGATTCTCCTCGAGGCTTGGCAGGGCAATTGGGACGCCTCTCCAGCTGAGGCGGGAGACCAAGGGTCCCTTTCCACGTGCCACAGGAATCCTGGGACTCCTATCAAGATTCACGAGGAGTGAGGCATCGTCACCTTTGGAGGCACTGATCTCCGCGTACCTCTGGAGTTTTCAAAGGATGTGAGGCCTCCGGTCGCCATGAGGTGGGGAACTAAGTCTTCTCTGTGGCCTCCACAGGGGATTCAGACATCCTTTCATCTTGGGAGATGCAAGACGAGCCTGCATTCAAGTCACTGCAGGGATATCCGGCCTTATTTCGAGTCAGGGCATCGCGGTGTCCATTCCACTTGAGGCCGCAAACTCAGGGTCCCTCTCACATACCTAGAGCTGAGAGAAGCCTCCTCTTGAGGTGCTTGTGGTAAGGTGGTATTCCTCTGGAGTTGAAGCCAGCGACTAACCTCTCATCTCGAGTTGATTTTTGGTCCACGGAGCTCTTTCGTGTTGCTACAGTGACCTCAGGATCCCTCTAGCCTTGAAACAGTGTTCTTGGGGTTTCTCTGGAGTGCCATCAAGGAAATCAAGGCTCCTTTCATGTGTGATGTGCAACACGGAATTGCTCTGCACACAGTGCAGGGGAATCGGGCCTCATCTCGCTGCGAGGGGGAAGTCTCATGGTTTTTCTCGAGTTGCGGCGGGAACCTGGGGTATATTCTCGAGTTACGACGGGGATGGCCCTTCCACCCACGTGTTTGTTCAGCGACGGCAGGACTCCTGCCTAGTTGCGAGGGACAACTCGGGATTCTCCTCGAGGCTTGGCAGGGCAATTGGGACGCCTCTCCAGCTGAGGCGGGAGACCAAGTGTCCCTATCCACGTGCGACAGGAATCCTGGGACTCCTATCAAGTTTCACGAGGAGTCAGGCATCGTCTCCTTTGGAGGCACTGATCTCCGCGTACCTCTGGAGTTGTCAAAGGATATGAGGCCTCCGGTCGCGATGAGGTGGGGAACTAGGTCTTTCTCTGTGGTCTACACAGGTGATTCAGACATCCTTTCATCTTGGGAGATACAAGACGAGCCTGCATTCAAGTCACTGCAGGGATATCCGGCATTATTTCGAGTGAGGGCATCGTGGTTTCCATTCCACTTGAGGCCGCAAACTCAGGGTCCCTCTCACATAGCTAGAGCTGAGAGAAGCCTCCTCTTGAGGTGCTTGTGGTAAGGTGGTATTCCTCTGGAGTCGAAGCCAGGGACTAACCTCTCATCTCGAGTTGATTTGTGGTCCACGGAGCTTTTTCGTGTTGCTAGAGTGACCTCAGGATCCCTCTAGCCTTGAAACAGTGTTCTTGGGGTTTCTCTGGAGTGCCATCAAGGAAATCAAGGCTCCTTTCATGTGTGATGTGCAACACGGAATTGCTCTGCAGGCAGTGCAGGGGAATCGGGCCTCATCTCGCGGCGAGGGGGAAGTCTCATGGTTTTTCTCGAGTTGCGGCGGGAACATGGGGTATATTCTCGAGTTACGACGGGGATGGCCCTTCCACCCACTTTTTTGTTCAGCGACGTGAGCACTACTGCCTAGTTGCGAGGGACAACTCGGGATTCTCCTCGAGGCTTAGCAGGGCAATTGGGACGCCTCTCCAGCTGAGGCGGGAGACCAAGGGTCCCTTTCCACGTGCCACAGGAATCCTGGGACTCCTATCAAGTTTCACGAGGAGGCAGGCATCGTCTCCTTTGGAGGCACTGATCTCCGCGTACCTCTGGAGTTTTCAAAGGATGTAAGGCTTCCGGTCGAGATGAGGTGGGGAACTAGGTCTTTCTCTGTGGTCTCCACAGGGGATTCAGTCATCCTTTCATCTTGGGAGAGGCAAGACGAGCCTGCATTCAAGTCACTGCAGGGATATCCGGCCTTATTTCGAGTCAGGGCGTCGCGGTGTCCATTCCACTTGAGCCCGCAAACTCAGGGTCCCTCTCACATATCTAGAGCTGAGAGAAGCCTCCTCTTGAGGTGCTTGTGGTAAGGTCGTATTCCTCTGGAGTCGAAGTTAGGGACTAACCTCTCATCTCGAGTTGATTCTTGGTCCACGGAGCTCTTTCGTGTGGCTACAGTGACCTCAGGATCCCTCTAGCCTTGAAACAGTGTTCTTGGGGTTTCTGTGCAGTGCCATCAAGGAAATCAAGGCTCCTTTCATGTGTGATGTGCAACACGGAATTGCTCTGCACGCAGTGCAGGGGAATCAGGCCTCATCTCGCGGCGAGGGGGAAGTCTCATGGTTTTTCTCGAGTTGCGGCGGGAACCTGGGGTATATTCTCGAGTTACGACGGGGATGGCCCTTCCACCCACGTGTTTGTTCAGCGACGGCAGGACTCCTGCCTAGTTGCGAGGGACAACTCAGGATTCTCCTCGAGGCTTAGCAGGGCAATTGGGACGCCTCTCCAGCTGAGGCGGGAGACCAAGGGTCCCTTTCCACGTGCCACAGGAATCCTGGGACTCCTATCAAGTTTCACGAGGAGTCAGGCATCGTCTCCTTTGGAGGCACTGATCTCCGCGTACCTCTGGAGTTTTCAAAGGATGTGAGGCCTCCGGTCGCGATGAGGTGGGGAACTAGCTCTTTTTCTGTGGTCTCCACAGGGTATTCGGACATTCTTTCGTCTTGTGAGATGCAAGACGAGCCTGCATTCAAGTCACTGCAGGGATATCCGGCCTTATTTCGAGTCAGGGCATCGCGGTGTCCATTCCACTTGAGGCCGCAAACTCAGCACATAGCTAGAGCTGAGAGAAGCCTCCTCTTGAGGTGCTTGTGGTAAGGTGGTATTCCTCTGGAGTCGAAGCCAGGGACTAACCTCTCATCTCGAGTTGATTTTTGGTCCACGGAGCTCTTTCGTGTTGCTACAGTGACCTCAGGATCCCTCTAGCCTTGAAACAGTGTTCTTGGGGTTTCTCTGGAGTGCCATCAAGGAAATCAAGGCTCCTTTCATGTGTGATGTGCAACACGGAATTGCTCTGCACGCAGTGCAGGGGAATTGGGCCTCATCTAGCTGCGAGGGGGAAGTCTCATGGTTTTTCTCGAGTTGCGGCGGGAACCTGGGGTATATTCTCGAGTTACGACGGGGATGGCCCTTCCACCCACGTGTTTGTTCAGCGATGTCAGGACTCCTGCCTAGTTGCGAGGGACAACTCGGGATTCTCCTCGAGGCTTGGCAGGGCAATTGGGACGCCTCTCCAGCTGAGGCGGGAGACCAAGGGTCCCTTTCCATGTGCCACAGGAATCCTGGAACTCCTATCAAGTTTCACGAGGAGTCAGGCATCGTCTCCTTTGGAGACACTGATCTCCGCGTACCTCTGGAGTTTTCAAAGGATGTGAGGCCTCCGGTCGCGATGAGGTGGGGAACTAGATCTTTCTCTGAGGTCTCCACAGGGGATTCAGACATCCTTTCGTCTTGGCAGATGCAAGACGAGCCTGCATTCAAGTCACTGCAGGGATATCCGGCCTTATTTCGAGTCAGGGCATCGCGGTGTCCATTCCACTTCAGGCCGCAAACTCAGGGTCCCTCTCACATAGGTAGAGCTGAGAGAAGCCTCCTCTAGAGGTGCTTGTGGTAAGGTGGTATTCCTCTGGAGTCGAAGCCAGGGACTAACCTCTCATCTCGAGTTGATTGTTGGTCCACGTAGCTCCTTCCTGTTGCTATAGTGACCTCAGGATTCCTCTAGCCTTGAAACAGTGTTCTTGGGGTTTATCTGGAGTGCCATCAAGGAAATCAAGGCTCCTTTCATGTGTGATGTGCAACACGGAATTGCTCTGCACGCAGTGCAGGGGAATTGGGCCTCATCTCGCGGCGAGGGGGAAGTCTCATGGTTTTTCTCGAGTTGCGGCGGGAACCTGGGGTATATTCTCGAGTTACGAAGGGGATGGCCCTTCCACCCACGTGTTTGTTCAGCGACGGCAGGACTCCTGCCTAGTTGGGAGGGACAACTCGGGATTCTCCTCGAGGCTTGGCAGGGCAATTGGGACGCCTCTCCAGCTGAGGCGGGAGACCAAGGGTCCCTTTCCACGTGCCACAGGAATCCTGGGACTCCTATCAAGTTTCACGAGGAGTCAGGCATCGTCTCCTTTGGAGGCACTGATCTCCGCGTACCTCTGGAGTTTTCAAAGGATGTGAGGCCTCCGGTCGCGATGAGGTGGGGAACTAGTTCTTTCTCTGTGGTCTCCACAGGGGATTCAGACATCCTTTCGTCTTGGGAGATGCAAGATGAGCCTGCATTCAAGTCACTGCAGGGATATCCGGCCTTATTTCGAGGCAAGGCATCGCGGTGACCATTCCACTTGAGGCCGCAAACTCAGGGTCCCTCTCACATAGCTAGAGCTGAGAGAAGCCTCCTCTTGAGGTGCTTGTGGTAAGGTGGTATTCCTCTGGAGTCGAAGCCAGGGACTACCCTCTCATCTCGAGTTGATTTTTGGTCCACGGAGCACTTTCGTGTTGCTCCAGTGACCTCAGAATCCCTCTAGCCTTGAAACAGTGTTCTTGCGGTTTCTGTCAAGTGCCATCAAGGAAATCAAGGGTCCTTTCATGTGTGATGTGGAACACGGAATTGCTCTGCACGCAGTGCTGGGGAATCTGGCCTCATCTCTCGGCGAGGGGGAAGTCTCATGGTTTTTCTCGAGTTGCAGCGGGAACCTGGGGTATATTCTCGAGTTACGACGGGGATGGCCCTTCCACCCACGTGTTTGTTCAGCAATGGCAGGACTCCTGCCTAGTTGCGAGGGACAACTCGAGATTCTCCTCGAGGCTTGGCAGGGAAATTGGGACGCCTGTCCAGCCGAGGCGGGTGACCAAGGGTCCCTTTTCACGTGTCACAGGAATCCTGGGACTCCTATCAAGTTTCACGAGGAGTCAGGCATCGTCTCCTTTGGAGGCACTGATTTCCGCGTACCTCTGGAGTTTTCAAAGGATGTGAGGCCTCCGGTCGCCATGAGGTGGGGAACTAGGTCTTTCTCTGTGGTCTCCACAGGGGATTCAGACATCCTTTCATCTTGGGAGATGCAAGACGAGCCTGCATTCAAGTCACTGCAGGGATATCCGGCCTTATTTCGCGTCAGGGCATCGCAGTGTCCATTCCACTTGAGGCCGCAAACTCAGGGTCCCTCTCACATACCTAGAGCTGAGAGAAGCCTCCTCTTGAGGTGCTTGTGGTAAGGTGGTATTCCTCTGGAGTCGAAGCCAGGGACTAACCTCTCATCTCGAGTTGATTCTTAGTCCACGGAGCTCTTTCGTGTTGCTACAGTGACCTCATGATCCCTCTAGCCTTGAAACAGTGTTCTTGGGGTTTCTCTGGAGTGCCATCAAGGAAATCAAGGCTCCTTTCATGTGTGATGTGCAACACGAAATTGCTCTGCACGCAGTGCAGGGGAATCGGGCCTCATCTCGCGGCGAGGGGGAAGTCTCATGGTTTTTCTCGAGTTGCGGCGGGAACCTGGGGTATATTCTCGAGTTACGACAGGGATGGCCCTTCCACACACGTGTTTGTTCAGCGATGGCAGGACTCCTGCCTAGTTGCGAGGGACAACTCGGGATTCTCCTCGAGGCTTGGCAGGGCAATTGGGACGCCTCTCCAGCCGAGGCGGGAGACCAAGGGTCCCTTTCCATGTGCCACAGGAATCCTGGGACTACTATCAAGTTTCACGAGGAGTCAGGCATCGTCTTCTTTGGAGGAACTGATCTCCGCGTACCTCTGGAGTTTTCAAAGGATGTGAGGCCTCCGGTCGCGATGAGGTGGGGAACTAGATCTTTCTCTGAGGTCTCCACAGGGGATTCAGACATCCTTTCGTCTTGGGAGATGCAAGACGCGCCTGCATTCAAGTCACTGCAGGGATATTCGGCCTTATTTCGAGTCAGGGCATCGCGGTGTCCATTCCACTTCAGGCCGCAAACTCAGGGTCCCTCTCACATAGGTAGAGCTGAGAGAAGCCTCCTCTTGAGGTGCTTGTGGTAAGGTGGTATTCCTCTGGAGTTGAAGCCAGGGACTAACCTCTCATCTCGAGTTGATTTTTGGTCCACGGAGCTCTTTCGTGTTGCTCCAGTGACCTCAGGATCCCTCTAGCCTTGAAACAGTGTTCTTGGGGTTTCTCTGGAGTGCCATCAAGGAAATAAAGGCTCCTTTCATGTGTGATGTGCAACACGGAATTGCTCTGCACGCAGTGCAGGGGAATCAGTCCTCATCTCGCTGCGAGGGGGAAGTCTCATGGTTTTTCTCGAGTTGCGGCGGGAACCTGGGGTATATTCTCGAGTTACGACGGGGATGGCCCTTCCACACACGTGTTTGTTCAGCGATGGCAGGACTCCTGCCTAGTTGCGAGGGACAACTCGGGATTCTCCTCGAGGCTTGGCAGGGCAATTGGGACGCCTCTCCAGCAGAGGCGGGAGACCAAGGGTCCCTTTCCACGTGCCACAGTAATCCTGGGACTCCTATCAAGTTTCACGAGGAGTCAGGCATCGTCTCCTTTGGAGGCACTGATCTCCGCGTACCTCTGGAGTTTTCAAAGGATGTGAGGCCTCCGGTCGCGATGAGGTGGGGAACTAGGTCTTTCTCTGTGGTCTCCACAGGGGATTCAGACATCCTTTCATCTTGGGAGATGCAAGACGAGCCTGCATTCAAGTCACTGCAGGGATATCCGGCCTTATTTCGCGTCAGGGCATCGCAGTGTCCATTCCACTTGAGGCCGCAAACTCAGGGTCCCTCTCACATACCTAGAGCTGAGAGAAGCCTCCTCTTGAGGTGCTTGTGGTAAGGTGGTATTCCTCTGGAGTCGAAGCCAGGGACTAACCTCTCATCTCGAGTTGATTCTTGGTCCACGGAGCTCTTTCTTGTTGCTACAGTGACCTCAGGATCCCTCTAGCCTTGAAACAGTGTTCTTGCGGTTTCTGTCAAGTGCCATCAAGGAAATCAAGGGTCCTTTCATGTGTGATGTGGAACACGGAATTGCTCTGCACGCAGTGCTGGGGAATCTGGCCTCATCTCTCGGCGAGGGGGAAGTCTCATGGTTTTTCTCGAGTTGCAGCGGGAACCTAGGGTATATTCTCGAGTTACGACGGGGATGGCCCTTCCACCCACGTGTTTGTTCAGCAATGGCAGGACTCCTGCCTAGTTGCGAGGGACAACTCGAGATTCTCCTCGAGGCTTGGCAGGGAAATTGGGACGCCTGTCCAGCCGAGGCGGGTGACCAAGGGTCCCTTTTCACGTGTCACAGGAATCCTGGGACTCCTATCAAGTTTCACGAGGAGTCAGGCATCGTCTCCTTTGGAGGCACTGATTTCCGCGTACCTCTGGAGTTTTCAAAGGATGTGAGGCCTCCGGTCGCCATGAGGTGGGGAACTAGGTCTTTCTCTGTGGTCTCCACAGGGGATTCAGACATCCTTTCATCTTGGGAGATGCAAGACGAGCCTGCATTCAAGTCACTGCAGGGATATCCGGCCTTATTTCGCGTCAGGGCATCGCAGTGTCCATTCCACTTGAGGCCGCAAACTCAGGGTCCCTCTCACATACCTAGAGCTGAGAGAAGCCTCCTCTTGAGGTGCTTGTGGTAAGGTGGTATTCCTCTGGAGTCGAAGCCAGGGACTAACCTCTCATCTCGAGTTGATTCTTAGTCCACGGAGCTCTTTCGTGTTGCTACAGTGACCTCATGATCCCTCTAGCCTTGAAACAGTGTTCTTGGGGTTTCTCTGGAGTGCCATCAAGGAAATCAAGGCTCCTTTCATGTGTGATGTGCAACACGAAATTGCTCTGCACGCAGTGCAGGGGAATCGGGCCTCATCTCGCAGCGAGGGGGAAGTCTCATGGTTTTTCTCGAGTTGCGGCGGGAACCTGGGGTATATTCTCGAGTTACGACAGGGATGGCCCTTCCACACACGTGTTTGTTCAGCGATGGCAGGACTCCTGCCTAGTTGCGAGGGACAACTCGGGATTCTCCTCGAGGCTTGGCAGGGCAATTGGGACGCCTCTCCAGCCGAGGCGGGAGACCAAGGGTCCCTTTCCATGTGCCACAGGAATCCTGGGACTACTATCAAGTTTCACGAGGAGTCAGGCATCGTCTTCTTTGGAGGAACTGATCTCCGCGTACCTCTGGAGTTTTCAAAGGATGTGAGGCCTCCGGTCGCGATGAGGTGGGGAACTAGATCTTTCTCTGAGATCTCCACATGGGATTCAGACATCCTTTCGTCTTGGGAGATGCAAGACGCGCCTGCATTCAAGTCACTGCAGGGATATTCGGCCTTATTTCGAGTCAGGGCATCGCGGTGTCCATTCCACTTGAGGCCGCAAACTCAGGGTCCCTCTCACATAGGTAGAGCTGAGAGAAGCCTCCTCTTGAGGTGCTTGTGGTAAGGTGGTATTCCTCTGGAGTTGAAGCCAGGGACTAACCTCTCATCTCGAGTTGATTTTTGGTCCACGGAGCTCTTTCGTGTTGCTCCAGTGACCTCAGGATCCCTCTAGCCTTGAAACAGTGTTCTTGGGGTTTCTCTGGAGTGCCATCAAGGAAATAAAGGCTCCTTTCATGTGTGATGTGCAACACGGAATTGCTCTGCACGCAGTGCAGGGGAATCAGTCCTCATCTCGCTGCGAGGGGGAAGTCTCATGGTTTTTCTCGAGTTGCGGCGGGAACCTGGGGTATATTCTCGAGTTACGACGGGGATGGCCCTTCCACACACGTGTTTGTTCAGCGATGGCAGGACTCCTGCCTAGTTGCGAGGGACAACTCGGGATTCTCCTCGAGGCTTGGCAGGGAAATTGGGACGCCTCTCCAGCAGAGGCGGGAGACCAAGGGTCCCTTTCCACGTGCCACAGTAATCCTGGGACTCCTATCAAGTTTCACGAGGAGTCAGGCATCGTCTCCTTTGGAGGCACTGATCTCCGCGTACCTCTGGAGTTTTCAAAGGATGTGAGGCCTCCGGTCGTGATGAGGTGGGGAACTAGGTCTTTCTCTGTGGTCTCCACAGGGGATTCAGACATCCTTTCATCTTGGGAGATGCAAGACGAGCCTGCATTCAAGTCACTGCAGGGATATCCGGCCTTATTTCGCGTCAGGGCATCGCAGTGTCCATTCCACTTGAGGCCGCAAACTCAGGGTCCCTCTCACATACCTAGAGCTGAGAGAAGCCTCCTCTTGAGGTGCTTGTGGTAAGGTGGTATTCCTCTGGAGTCGAAGCCAGGGACTAACCTCTCATCTCGAGTTGATTCTTGGTCCACGGAGCTCTTTCTTGTTGCTACAGTGACCTCAGGATCCCTCTAGCCTTGAAACAGTGTTCTTGGGGTTTCTCTGGAGTGCCATCTAGGAAATCAAGGCTCCTTTCATGTGTGATGTGCAACACGGAATTGCTCTGCACGCAGTGCAGGGAAATCGGGCCTCATCTCGCGGCGAGGGGGAAGTCTCATGGTTTTTCTCGAGTTGCGGCGGGAACCTGGGGTATATTCTCGAGTTACGACGGGGATGGCCCTTTCACCCACGTGTTTGTTCAGCGACGTCAGGACTCCTGCCTAGTTGCGAGGGACAACTCGAGATTCTCCTCGAGGCTTGGCATGGCAATTGGGACGCCTCTCCAGCTGAGGCGGGAGACCAATGGTCCTTTTCCACGTGCCACAGGAATCCTGGGACTCCTATCAAGTTTCACGAGGAGTCAGGCATCGTCTCCTTTGGAGGCACTGAACTCCGCGTACCTCTGGAGTTTTCAAAGGATGTGAGGCCTCCGGTCGCGATGAGGTGGGGAACTAGGTCTTTTTCTGTGGTCTCCACAGGGGATTCGGACATCCTTTAGTCTTGGGAGATGCAAGACGAGCCTGCATTCAAGTCACTGCAGGGAGATCCGTCCTTATTTCGAGTCAGGGCATCCCGGTGTCCATTTCACTTGAGGCCGCAAACTCAGCACATAGCTAGAGCTGAGAGAAGCCTCCTCTTGAGATGCTTGTGGTAAGGTGGTATTCCTCTGGAGTCGAAACCAGGGACTAACCTCTCATCTCGAGTTGATTTTTGGTCCACGGAGCTCTTTTGCGTTACTATAGTGACCTCAGGATTCCTCTAGCCTTGAAACAGTGTTCTTGGGGTTTCTCTGGAGTGCCATCAAGGAAATCAAGGGTCCTTTCATGTGGGATGTGCAACACGGAATTGCTCTGCACGCAGTGCAGGGGAATCGGGCCTCATCTCGCGGCGAGGGGGAAGTCTCATGGTTTTTCTCGAGTTGCGGCGGGAAACTGGGGTATATTCTCGAGTTACGACGGGGAGGGCCCTTCCACCCACGTGTTTGTTCAGCGACGGCAGGACTCCTGCCTAGTTGCGAGGGACAACTCGGGATTCTCTTCGAGGCTTGGCAGGGCAATTGGGACGCCTCTCCAGCTGAGGCGGGAGACCAAGGGTCCCTTTCCACGTGCACAGGAATCCTGGGACTCCTATCAAGTGTCACGAGGAGTCAGGCATCGTCTCCTTTGGAGGCACTGATCTCCGCGTACCTCTGAAGTTTTCAAAGAATGTGAGGCCTGCGGTCGCGATGAGGTGGGGAACTAGCTCTTTCTCTGTGGTCTCCAAAGGGGATTCAGACATCCTTTCGTCTTGGGAGATGCAAGACGAGCCTGCATTCAAGTCACTGCAGGGATATCCAGCCTTATTTCGAGTCAGGGCATCGCGGTGTCCATTCCACTTGAGGCCGCAAACTCAGGGTCCCTCTCACATACCTAGAGCTGAGAGAAGCCTCCTCTTGAGGTGCTTGTGGTAAGGTGGTATTCCTCTGGAGTCGAAGCCAGGGACTAACCTCTCATCTCGAGTTGAATTTTGGTCCACGGAGCTCTTTCGTGTTGCTACATTGACCTCAGGATCCCTCTAGCCTTGAAACAGTGTTGCTGGGGTTCCTCTGGAGTGCCATCAAGGAAATCAAGGCTCCTTTCATGTGTGATGTGCAACACGGAATTGGTCTGCACGCAGTGCAGGGGAATCGGGCCTCATCTCGCAGCGAGGGGGAAGTCTCATGATTTTTCTCGAGTTGCGGCGGGAACCTGGGGTATATTCTCGAGTTACGACGGGGATGGCCCTTCCACCCACGTGTTTGTTCAGCGACGGCAGGACTCCTGCCTAGTTGCGAGGGACAACTCGGGATTCTCCTCGAGGCTTGGCAGGGCAATTGGGACGCCTCTCCAGCTGAGGCGGGAGACCAAGCGTCCCTTTCCACGTGCCACAGGAATCCTGGGACTCCTATCAAGTTTCATGAGGAGTCAGGCATCGTCTCCTTCGGAGGCACTGATCTCCGCGTACCTCTGGAGTTTTCAAAGGATGTGATGCCCCGGTCGCGATGAGGTGGGGAACTAGGTCTTTCTCTGTGGTCTCCACAGGGGATTCAGACATCCATTCGTCTTGAGAGATGCAAGACGAGCCTGCATTCAAGTCACTGCAGGGATATCCGGCCTTATTTCGAGCCAGGGCATTGCGGTGTCCATTCCACTTGAGGCCGCAAACTCAGGGTCCCTCTCACATAGCTAGAGCTGAGAGAAGCCTCCTCTTGAGGTGCTTGTGTTAAGGTGGTATTCCTCTGGAGTCGAAGTCAGGGACTAACCTCTCATCTCGAGTTGATTTTTGGTCCACGGAGCTCTTTCGTGTTGCTACAGTGACCTCAGGATCCCTCTAGCCTTGAAACAGTGTTCTTGGGGTTTCTCTGGAGTGCCATCAAGGAAATCAAGGCTACTTTCATGTGTGATGTGCAACACTGAATTGCTCTGCACGCAGTGCAGGGGAATCGGGCCTCATCTCGTGGCGAGGGGGAAGTCTCATGGTTTTTCTCGAGTTGCGGCGGGAACCTGGGGTATATTCTCGAGTTACGACGGGGATGGCCCTTCCACACACGTGTTTGTTCATCGACGGCAGGACTCCTGCCTAGTTGCGAGGGACAACTCGGGATTCTCCTCGAGGCTTGGCAGGGCAATTGGGACGCCTCTCCAGCTGAGGCGGGAGACCAATGGTCCCTTTCCACGTGCCACAGGAATCCTGGGACTCCTATCAAGTTTCACGAGGAGTCAGGCATCGTCTCCTTTGGAGGCACTGATCTCCGCGTACCTCTGGAGTTTTCAAAGGATGTGAGGCCTCCGGTCGCGATGAGGTGGGGAACTAGGTCTTTTTCTGTGGTCTCCACAGGGGATTCGGACATCCTTTAGTCTTGGGAGATGCAAGACGAGCCTGCATTCAAGTCACTGCAGGGATATCCGGCCTTATTTCGAGCCAGGGCATCCCGGTGTCCATTCCACTTGAGGCCGCAAACTCAGCACATAGCTAGAGCTGAGAGAAGCCTCCTCTTGAGGTGCTTGTGGTAAGGTGGTATTCCTCTGGAGTCGAAGCCAGGGACTAACCTCTCATCTCGAGTTGATTTTTGGTCCACGGAGCTCTTTCGTGTTGCTACAGTGACCTCAGGATCCCTCTAGCCTTGAAACAGTGTTCTTGGGGTTTCTCTAGAGTGCCATCAAGGAAATCAAGGGTCCTTTCATGTGGGATGTGCAACACGGAATTGCTCTGCACGCAGTGCAGGGGAATCGGGCCTCATCTCGCGGCGAGGGGGAAGTCTCGTGATTTTTCTCGAGTTGCGGCGGGAACCTGGGGTATATTCTCGAGTTACGACGGGGATGGCCCTTCCACCCACGTGTTTGTTCAGCGACGGCAGGACTCCTGCCTAGTTGCGAGGGACAACTCGGGATTCTCCTTGAGGCTTGGCAGGGCAATAGGGACGCCTCTCCAGCTGAGGCGGGAGACCAAGGGTCCCTTTCCACGTGCCACAGGAATCCTGGGACTCCTATCAAGTTTCACGAGGAGTCAGGCATCGTCTCCTTTGGAGGCACTGATCTCCGCCTACCTCTGGAGTTTTCAAAGGATGTGAGGCCTCCGGTCGCGATGAGGTGGGGAACTGGGTCTTTCTCTGTGGTCTCCACAGGGGATTCAGACATCCTTTCGTCTTGGGAGATGCAAGACGAGCCTGCATTCAAGTCACTGCAGGGATATCCAGCTTTATTTCGAGTCACGGCATTGCAGTGCCCATTCCACTTGAGGCCGCAAACTCAGGGTCCCTCTCACATACCTAGAGCTGAGAGAAGCCTCCTCTTGAGGTGATTGTGGTGAGGTGGTATTCCTCTGGAGTCGAAACCAGGGACTAACCTCTCATCTCGAGTTGATTTTTGGTCCACGGAGCTCTTTCGTGTTGCTACAGTGACCTCAGGATCCCTCTAGCCTTGAAACAGTGTTGTTGGGGTTTCTCTGGAGTGCCACCAAGGAAATCAAGGCTCCTTTCATGTGTGATGTGCAACACGGAATTGCTCTGCACACAGTGCAGGGGAATCGGGCCTCATCTCGCGGCGAGGGGGAAGTCTCATGGTTTTTCTCGAGTTGCGGCGGGAACCTGGGGTATATTCTCGAGTTACGACGGGGCTGGCCCTTCCACCCACGTGTTTGTTCAGCGACGGCAGGACTCCTGCCTAGTTGCGACGGACAACTCGGGATTCTCATCGAGGCTTGACAGGGCAATTGGGACGCCTCTCCAGCTGAGGTGGGAGACCAAGGGTCCGTTTCCACGTGCCACAGGAATCCTGGGACTCCTGTCAAGTTTCACGAGGAGTCAGGCATCGTCTCCTTTGGAGGCACTGATCTCCGCGTACCTCTGGAGTTCTCAAAGGATGTGAGGCCTCCGGTCGCGATGAGGTGGGGAACTAGGTCTTTCTCTGCTGTCTCCACAGGGGATTCAGACATCCGTTCATCTTGGGAGATGCAAGACGAGCCTGCAATCAAGTCACTGCAGGGATATCCGGCCTTATTTTGCGTCAGGGCATTGCATTGTCCATTCCACTTGAGGCCGCAAAATCAGGGTCCCTCTCACATACCTAGAGCTGAGAGAAGCCTCCTCTTGAGGTGCTTGTGATAAGGTGGTATTCACCTGGAGTCGAAGCCAGGGACTAACCTCTCATCTCGAGTTGTTTTTTGGTCCACGGAGCTCTTTCGTGTTGCTACAGTGACCTCAGGATCCCTCTAGCCTTGAAACAGTGTTCTTGGGGTTTCTCTGGAGTGCCATCAAGGAAATCAAGGCTCCTTTCATGTGTGATGTGCAACATGGAATTGCTCTGCACGCAGTGCAGGGGAATTGGGCCTCATCTCGCGGCGAGAGGGCAGTCTCATGGTTTTTCTCGAGTTGCGGCGGGAACCTGGGTTATATTCTCGAGTTACGACGGGGATGGCCCTTCCACCCACGTGTTTGTTCAGCGACGTCAGGACTCCTGCCTAGTTGCGAGGGACAACTCGGGATTCTCCTCGAGGCTTGACAGGGAAATTGGGACGCCTCTCCAGCTGAGGTGGAAGACAAAGGGTCCCTTTCCACGTGCCACAGGAATCCTGGGACTCCTATCAATTTTCACGAGGAGTCAGGCATCGTCTCCTTTGGAGGCACTGATCTCCGCGTACCTCTGGAGTTTTCAAAGGATGTGAGGCCTCCGGTCGCGATGAGGTGGGGAACTAGGTCTTTCTCTGTGGTCTCCACAAGGGATTCAGACATCCTTTCGTCTTGGGAGATGCAAGACGAGCCTGCATTCAAATCACTGCAGGGATATCCAGACTTATTTCGAGTCAGGGCATCGCGGTGTCCATTCCACTTGAGGCCGCAAAATCAGGGTGCCTCTGACATACAAAGAGCTGAGAGAAGCCTCCTCTTGAGGTGCTTGTGGTAAGGTGGTATTCCTCTGGAGTCGAAGCCAGGGACTAACCTCTCATCTCGTGTTGATTTTTGGTCCACGGAGCTCTTTCGTGTTGCACAGTGACCTCAGGATCCCTCAACCTTGAAACAGTGTTCTTGGGGTTTCACTGGAGTGCAATCAAGGAAATCAAGGCTCCTTTCATGTGTGATGTGCAACACGGAATTGCTCTGCACGCAGTGCAGGGGAATCGGGCCTCATCTCGCGGCGAGGGGGAAGTCTCATGGTTTATCTCGAGTTGCGGCGGGAACCTGGGGTATATTCTCGAGTTACGACGGGGATGGCCCTTCCACCCACGTCTTTGTTCAGCGACGTCAGGACTCCTGCCTAGTTGCGAGGGACAACTCGGGATTCTCCTCGAGGCTTGGCAGGGCAATTGGGACGCCTCTCCAGCTGATACCGGAGACCAAGGGTCCCTTTCCACGTGCCACAGGAATCCTGGGACTCCTATCAAGTTTCACGAGGAGTCAGGCATCGTCTCCTTTGGAGGCACTGATCTCCGCGTACCTCTGGAGTTTTCAAAGAATGTGAGGCCTCCGGTCGCCATGAGGTGGGGAACTAGGTCTTTCTCTGTGGTCTCCACAGGGGATTCAAACATCCTTTCGTCTTGGGAGATGCAAGACGAGCCTGCATTCAAGTCACTGCAGGGATATCTGGCCTTATTTCGAGTCAGGGCATCGCGGTGTCCATTCCACTTGAGGCCGCAAACTCAGGGTCCCTCTCACATACCTTGAGCTGAGAGAAGCCTCCTCTTGAGGTGCTTGTGGTAATGTGGTATTCCGCTGGAGTCGAAGCCAGGGACTAATCTCTCATCTCGAGTTGATTTTTGGTCCACGGAGCTCTTTCGTGTTGCTACAGTGACCTCGGGATCCCTCTAACCTTGAAACAGTGTTCTTGGGGTTTCTCTGGAGTGCCATCAAGGAAATCAAGGCTCCTTTCATGTGTGCTGTGCAACACGAAATTGCTCTGCACGCAGTGCAGAGGAATCGGGCCTCATCTCGTGGCGAGGGGGAAGTCTCATGGTTTTACTCGAGTTGCGGCGGGATCCTGGGGTATATTCTCGAGTTACGACGGGGATGGCCCTTATACACACGTGTTTCTTCAGTGACCTCAGGACTCCTGCCTAGTTGCGAGGGACAACTCGGGATTCTCCTCGAGGCTTGGCAGGGCAATTGCGACGCCTCTCCAGCTGAGGCGGGAGACCAAGGGTCCCTTTCCTCGTGCCACAGGAATCCTGGGACTCCTATCAAGTTTCACGAGGAGTCAGGCATCGTCTCCTTTGGAGGCACTGATCTCCGCGTACCTCTGGAGTTTTCAAAGGATGTGAGGCCTCCGATCGCGATGAGGTGGGGAACTAGGTCTTTCTCTGTGGTCTACACAGGGGATTCAGACATCCTTTCATCTTGGGAGATGCAAGACGAGCCTGCATGCAAGTCACTGCAGGGATATCCGGCCTTATTTCACGTCAGGGCATCGCAGTGTCCATTCCACTTGAGGCCGCAAACTCAGGGTCCCTCTCACATACCTAGAGCTGAGAGAAGCCTCCTCTTGAGGTGCTTGTGGTAAGGTGGTATTCCTCTGGAGTCGAAGCCAGGGACTAACCTTTCATCTCGAGTTGATTTGTGGTCCACGGAACTCTTTCGTGTTGCTACAGTGACCTCAGGATCCCTCTAGCCTTGAAACAGTGTTCTTGGGGTTTCTCTGGAGTGCCATCAAGGAAATCAAGGCTCCTTTCATGTGTGATGTGCAACACGGAATTGCTCTGCACGCAGTGCAGGGGAATCGGGCCTCATCTCGCGGCGAGGGGGACGTCTCATGGTTTTACTCGAGTTGCGGCGGTAACCTGGGGTATATTCTCGAGTTACGAAGGGGATGGCCCTTCCACCCACGTGTTTCTTCAGCGACGTCAGGACTCCTGCCTAGTTGCGAGGGACAACTCGGGATTCTCCTCGAGGCTTGGCAGGGCAATTGGGACGCCTCACCAGTTGAGGCGGGAGACCAAGGGTCCGTTTCCACGTGCCACAGGAATCCTGGGACTCCTATCAACTTTCACGAGGAGTAAGGCAACGTCTCTTTGGAGGCACTGATCTCCGCGTACCTCTGGAGTTTTCAAAGATGTGAGGCCTCCGGTCGCGATGAGGTGGGGAACTAGGTCTTTCTCTGTGGTCTCCACAGGGGATTCAGACATCCTTTCGTCTTGGGAGATGCAAGACGAGCCTGCATTCAAGTCACTGCAGGGATATCCGGCCTTATTTCGAGTCAGGGCATCGCGGTGTCCATTCCACTTGAGTCCGCAAACTCAGGGTCCCTCTCACATAGGTAGAGCTGAGAGAAGTCTCCACTAGAGGTGCTTGTGGTAAGGTGGTATTCCTCTGGAGTCGAAGCCAGGGACTAACCTCTCATCTCGAGTTGATTCATGGTCCACGGAGCTCTTTCGTGCTGCTACAGGGACCTCAGGATCCCTCCAGCCTTGAAACAGTGTTCTTGGGGTTTCTCTGGAGTGCCATCAAGGAAATTAAGGCTCCTTTCATGTGTGATGTGCAGCACGGAATTGCTCTGCACGCAGTGCAGGGGAATCGGGCCTCATCTCGCGGCGAGGGGGAAGTCTCATGGTTTTTCTCGAGTTGCGGCGGGAACCTGGGGTATATTCTCGAGTTACGACGGGGATGGCCCTTCCACACACGTGTTTCCTCAGCGACGTCAGGACTCCTGCCTAGTTGCGAGGGACAACTCGGGATTCTCCTCGAGGCTTGGCAGGGCAATTGGGACGCCTCTCCAGCTGAGGCGGAAGACCAAGTGTCCCTTTCCACGTGCCACAGGAATCCTGGGACTCCTATCAAGTTTCACGAGGAGTCAGGCATCGTCTTCTTTGGAGGCACTGATATCCGCGTACCTCTGGAGTTTTCAAATGATATGAGGCCTCCGGTCTCAATGAGGTGGGGAACTAGGTCTTTCTCTGTAGTTTCCACAGGGGATTCAGACATCCTTTCATCTTGGGAGATGCAAGACGAGCCTGCATTCAAGTCACTGCAGGGATATCCGGCCTTATTTCGCGTCAGGGAATCGCAGTGTCCATTCCACTTGAGGCCGCAAACTCAGGGTCCCTCTCACATAGCTAGAGCTGAGAGAAGCCTCCTCTTGAGGTGCTTGTGGTAAGGTGGTATTCCTCTGGAGTCGAAGCCAGGGACTAACCTCTCATCTCGAGTTGATTTTTGGTCCACGGAGCTCTTTCGTGTTACTACAGTGACCTCAGGATCCCTCTAACCTTGAAACAGTGTTCTGGGGGTATCTCTGGAGTGCCATCAAGGAAATCAAGGCTCCTTTCATGTGTGATGTGCAACACGGAATTGCTCTGCATGCAGTGCATTGGAATCGGGCCTCATTTCACGGCGAGGGTGAAGTCTCATGGTTTTTCTCGAGTTGCGGCGGGAACCTGGGGTATATTCTTGAGTTACGACGGGGATGGCGCTTCCACCCACGTGTTTGTTTAGCCACGTCAGGACTCCTGCCTAGTTGCGAGGGACAACTCGGGATTCTCCTTGAGGCTTGGCAGGGAAATTGGGACGCCTCTCCAGCTGAGGCGGGAGACCAATGGTCCCTTTCCACGTGCCACAGGAATCCTGGGACTCCTATCAAGTTTCACGAGGAGTCAGGCATCGTCTCCTTTGGAGGCACTTATCTCCGCGTACCTCTGGAGTTTTCCAAGGATGTGAGGCCTCCGGTCGCGATGAGGTGGGGAACTAGGTCTTCTTCTGTGGTCTCCACAGGGGATTCAGACATCCTTTCGTCTTGGGAAATGCAAGACGAGCCTGCATTCAAGTCACTGCAGGGATATCCGGCCTTATTTCGAGTCAGGGCATCGCTGTGTCCATTCCACTTGAGGCCGCAAACTCAGGGTCCCTCTCACAGACCTAGAGCTGAGAGAAGCCTCCTCTTGAGGTGCTTGTGGTAAGGTGGTATTCCTCTGGAGTCGAAGCCAGGGACTAACCTCTCATCTCGAGTTGATTTGTGGTCCACGGATCTCTTTCGTGTTGCTGCAGTGACCTCAGGATCCCTCTAGCCTGGAAACAGTGTTCTTGGGGTTTCTCTGGAGTGCCATCAAGGAAAGCAAGGCTCCTTTCATGTTTGATGTGCAACACGGAATTGCTCTGCATGCCGTGCAGGGGAATCGGGCCTCATCTCGCGGCGAGGGGGAAGTCTCATGGTTTTTCTCGAGTTGCGGCGGGAACCTGGGGTATATTCTCGAGTTACGACGAGGATGGCCCTTCCACACACGTGTTTGTTCAGCGAAGTCAGGACTCCTGCCTAGTTGCGAGGGACAACTCGGGATTCTCCTCGAGGCTTGGCAGTGCAATTGGGACGCCTCTCCAGCTGAGGCGGGAGACCAAGGGTCCCTTTCCACGTGCCACAGGAATCCTGGGACTCCTATCAAGTTTCACGAGGAGTCAGGCATCGTCTCCTTTGGAGGCACTGATCGCCGCGTACCTCTGGAGTTTTCAAAGGATGTGAGGCCTCCGGTCGCGATGAGGTGGGGAACTAGGGTTTTCTCTGTGGTCTCCACAGGGCATTCGGACATCCTTTCGTCTTGGGAGATGCAAGACGAGCCTGCATTCAAGTCACTGCAGGGATATCCGGCCTTATTTCGCGTCAGGGCATTGCGGTTTCCCCTCCACTTGAGGCCGCAAACTCAGGGTCCCTCTTACATACCTAGAGCTAAGAGAAGCCTCCTCTTGAGGTGCTTGTGGTAAGGTGGTATTCCTCTGAAGTCGAAGCCAGGGACTAACCTTTCATCTCGAGTTGATTTTTGGTCCACGGAGCTCTTTCGTGTTGCTACATTGACCTCTGGATCCCTCTCGCCTTGAAACAGTGTTCTTGGGGTTTCTCTGGAGTGCCATCAAGGAAATCAAGTCTCCTTTCATGTGTGATGTGCAACACGGAATTGCTCTGCACGCAGTGCAGGGTATCGGGCCTTATTTTGCGGCGAGGGGGAAGTCTCATGGTTTTTCTCGAGTTGCGGCGGGAACCTGGGGTATATTCTCGAGTTACGACGGGGATGGCCCTTTCACCCACGTGTTTGTTCAGCGACGTCAGGACTCCTGCCTAGTTGCGAGGGACAACTCGGGATTCTCCTCGAGGCTTGGCAGGGCAATTGGGACGCCTCTCCAGCTGAGGCGGGAGACCAAGGGTCCCTTTCCACGTGCCACAGGAATCCTGGGACTCCTATCAAGTTTCACGAGGAGTCAGACATCGTCTTCTTTGGAGGCACTGATCTCCGCATACCTCTGGAGTTTTCAAAGGATGTGAGGCCTCCGGTCGTAATGAGGTGGGGAACTAGGTATTTCTCTGTGGTCTCCACAGGGGATTCAGACATCCTTTTGTCTTGGGAGATGCAAGACGAGCCTGCATTCAAGTCACTGCAGGGATATCCGGCCTTATTTCGCAACAGGGCATCGCGGTGTCCATTCCACTTGAGGCCGCAAACTCAGCGTCCCTCTCACATACCTAGACCTGAGAGAAGCCTCCTCTTGAGGTGCTTGTGGTAAGGTGGTATTCCTCTGGAGTCGAAGCCAGGGACTAACCTCTCATCTCGAGTTGATTTTTGGTCCACGGAGCTCTTTCGTGTTGCTAGAGTGACCTCAGGATCCCTCTAGCCTTGAAACACTGTTCTTGGGCTTTCTCTGGAGTGCCATCAAGGAAATCAAGGCTCCTTTCATGTTTGATGTGCAATACGGAATTGCTTTGAATGCAGTGCAGGGGAATCGGGCCTCATCTTGCGGCGAGGTGGAAGTCTCATGGCTTTTCTGAAGTTGCGGCGGGAACCTGGGGTATAATCTCGAGTTACGACGGGGATGGCCCTTCCACCCACGTGTTTCTTCAGCGACGTCAGGACTCCTGCCTAGTTGCGAGGGACAACTCGGGATTCTCCTCGAGGCTGGCAGGGCAATTGGGACGCGTCTCCAGCTGAGGCGGGAGACCAAGGGTCCCTTTCCACGTGCCACAGGAATCCTGGGACTCCTATCAAATTTCACGAGAAGTCAGGCTTCGTCTCCTTTGGAGGCACTGATCTCAGTGTACCTCTGGAATTTTCAAAGTATGTGAGGCCTCCGGTCGCGATGAAGTGGGGAACTAGGTCTTTCTCTGTGGTCTCCACAGGGGATTCAGACATCCTTTCATCTTGGGAGATGCAAGACGAGCCTGCATTCAAGTCACTGCAGGGATATCCGGCCTTATTTCGAGTCAGGGCATCGCAGTGTCCATTCCACTTGAGGCCGCAATCTCAGCGTCCCTCTCACATACCTAGAGCTGAGAGAAGCCTCCTCTTGAGGTGCTTGTGGTAAGGTGGTATTCCTCTGGAGTCGAAGCCAGGGACTAACATCTCATCTCGAGTTGATTTTTGGTCCACGGAGCTCTTTCGTGTGGCTACAGTGACCTCAGGATCCCTCAACCTTGAAACAGTGTTCTTGGGTTTTCTCTGGAGTGCCATCAAGGAAATCAAGGCTCCTTTCATGTGTGATGTGCAACACGGAATTGCTCTGCATGCAGTGCAGGGGAATCGGGCCTCATCTCGCGGCGAGGGGGAAGTCTCATGGTTTTTCTCAAGTTGCGGCGGGAACCTGGGGTATATTCTCGAGTTACGACGGGGATGGCCCTTCCACACACGTGTTTGTTCAACGACGGCAGGACTCCTGCCTAGTTGCGAGGGAAAACTCGGGATTCTCCTCGAGGCTTTGCAGGGCAATTGGGACACCTCTCCAGCTGAGGCGGGAGACCAAGGGTCCCTTTCCACGTGCCACAGGAATCCTGGGACTCCTATCAAGTTTCACGAGGAGTCAGGCATCGTCTCCTTTGGAGGCACTGATCTCCGCATACGTCTGGAGTTTTCAAAGGATGTGAGGCCTCCGGTCGCGATGAGGTGGGGAACTAGGTCTTTCTCTGTGATCTCCACAGGGGATTCAGACATCCTTTCGTCTTGGGAGATGCAAGCCGAGCCTGCATTCAAGGCACTGCAGGGATATCCGGCGCTATTTCGTGTCAGGGCATCGCATTGTCCATTCCAATTGAGGCCGCAAACTCAGGGTCCCTCTCATATACCTAGAGCTGAGAGAAGCCTCCTCTTGAGGTGCTTGTGGTAAGGTGGTATTCCTCTGGAGTCGAAGCCAGGGACTAACCTCTCATCTCGAGTTGATTTTTGGTCCTCGGATCTCTTTCGTGTTGCTACAGTGACCTCAGGATCCCTCTAGCCTTGATACAGTGTTCTTGGGGTTTCTCTGGAGTGCCATCAAGGAAATCAAGGCTCCTTTCATGTGTGATGTGCAATACGGAATTGCTTTGAATGCAGTGCAGGGGAATCGGTCCTCATCTTGCGGCAACGGGGAAGTCTCATGGTTTTTCTCGAGTTGCGGAGGGAACCTGGGGTATATTCTCGAGTTACGACGGGGATGGCCCTTCCACCCACGTGTTTTTTCAGCGACGTCAGGACTCCTGCCTAGTTTCGAGGGACAACTCGGGATTCTCCTCGAGGCTGGGCTGAGCAATTGGGACGCCTCTCCAGCTGAGGCAGGAGACCAAGGGTCCCTTTCCACTTGCCACAGGAATCCCTGGACTCCTATCAAGTTTCACGAGGAGTCAGGCATCGTCTCCTTTGGAGGCACTGATCTCTGTGTACCTCTGCAGTTTTCAAAGTATGTGAGGCCTCCGGTCGCGATGAGGTGGGGAACTAGGTCTTTCTCTGTGGTCTCCACAGGGGATTCAGACTTGCTTTCGTCTTGGGAGATGCAAGACGAGCCTGCATTCAAGTCACTGCAGGGATATCCGGCCTTATTTCGAATCAGGTCATCGCAGTGTCCATTCCACTTGAGGCCGCAAACTCAGGGTCCCTCTCATATACCTAGAGCTGAGAGAAGCCTCCTCTTGAGGTGCTTGTGGTAAGGTGGTATTCCTCTGGAGTCGAAGCCAGGGACTAACCTCTCATCTCGAGTTGATTTTTGGTCCACGAAGCTCTTTCCTGTTGCTACAGTGACCTCAGGATCCCTCTAGCCTTGAAACAGTGTTCTTGGGGTTTCTCTGGAGTGCCATCAAGGAAATCAAGGCTCCTTTCATGTGTGTTGTGCAGCACGGAATTGCTCTGCACGCACTGCAGGGGAATCTGGCCTCATCTCGCGGCGAGGGGGACGTCTCATGGTTTTTCTCGAGTTGCGGCGGGAACCTGGGGTATATTCTCGAGTTACGACGGGGATGGCCCTTCCACCCACGTGTTTGTTCAGCGACGTCAGGACTCCTGCCTAGTTGCGAGGGAAAACTCGGGATTCTCTTCGAGGCTTTGCAGGTCAATTGGGACACCTCTCTAGCTGAGGCGGGAGACCAAGTGTCCCTTTCCACGTGCCACAGGAATCCTGGGAATCCTATCAAGTTTCACGAGGAGTCAGTCATGGTCTCCCTTGGAGGCACTGATCTCCGCGTACATCTGGAGTTTTCAAAGGAAGTGAGGCCTCCGGACGCGATGAGGTGGGGAACTAGGTCTTTCTCTGTGGTCTCCACAGGGGATTCAGACATCCTTTCGTCTTCGGAGATGCAAGACGAGCCTGCATTCCAGTCACTGCAGGGATATCCGGCCTTATTTCACGTCAGGGCATCGCAGTGTCCATTCCACTTAAGGCTGCTAACTCAGGGTCCCTCTCACATACCTAGAGCTGAGAGAAGCCTCCTCTTGAGGTGCTTGTGGTAAGGTGGTATTCCTCTGGAGTCGAAGCCAGGGACTAACCTCTCATCTCGAGTTGATTTTTGGTCCACGGAGCTCTTTCGTGTTGGTACAGTGACCTCAGGGTCCCTCTAGCCTTGAAACAGTGTTTTTGGGGTTTCTCTGGAGTGCCATCCAGGAAATCAAGGCTCCTTTCATGTTTCATGTGCAACCAGGAATTGCTTTGAATGCAGTACAGGGGAATCGGGCCTCATCTTGCGGCGAGGGGGAAGTCTCATGGTTTTACTCGAGTTGCGGCGGGAACCTGGGGTATATTCTCGAGTTAAAACGGGGATGGCCCTTCCACCCACGTGTTTCTTCAGCGATGTCAGGACTCCTGCCTAGTTGCGAGGGACAACTCGGGATTCTCCTCGAGGCTGGCAGGGCAATTGGGACGCCTCTCCAGCTGAGGCGGGAGACCAAGGGTTCCTTTCCACGTGCCACAGGAATCCTGGGACTCCTATCAAGTTTCACGAGGAGTCAGGCATCGTCTCCTTTGGAGGCACTGATCTCCGCGTACCTCTGCAATTTTCAAAGGATGTGAGGCCTCCGGTCGCGATAAGGTGGGGAACTAGGTCTTTCTCTGTGGTCTCCACAGGGGATTCAGACATCATTTCGTCTTGGGAGATGCAAGACGAGCCTGCATTCAAGGCACTGCAGGGATATCCGGCGTTATTTCACGTCAGGGCATCACAGTGTCCATTCCACTTGAGGCCGCAAACTCAGGGTCCCTCTCACATACCTAGAGCTGACAGAAGCCTCCTCTTGAGGTGCTTGTGGAAACGTGGTATTCCTCTGGTGTCGAAGCCAGGGACTAACCTCTCATCTCGAGTTGATTTTTGGTCCACGAAGCTCTTTCGTGTTGCTACAGTGACCTCAGGATCCCTCTAGCCTTAAAACACTGTTCTTGGGCTTTCTCTGGAGTGCCATCAAGGAAATCAAGGCTCCTTTCATGTTTGATGTGCAATACGGAATTGCTTTGAATGCAGTGCAGGGGAATCGGGCCTCATCTTGCGGCGAGGGGGAAGTCTCATGGTTTTTCTCGAGTGCGGTGGGAACCTGGGGTATAATCTCGAGTTACGCCGGGGATGGCCCTTCCACCCACGTGTTTGTTCAGCGACGTCAGGACTCCTGCCTAGTTGGGAGGGACAACTCGGGATTCTCCTCGAGGCTTGGCAGGGCAATTGGGACGCCTCTCCAGCTGAGGCGGGAGACCAAGGTTCCCTTTCCTCGTGCCACAGGAATCCTGGGACTCCTATCAAGTTTCACGAGGAGTCAGGCATCGTCTCCTTTGGAGGCACTGATCTCCGCATACCTCTGGAGTTTTCAAAGGATGTGAGGCCTCCGGTCGCCATGAAGTGGGAACTAGGTCTTTCTCTGTGGTCTCCACAGGGGATTCAGACATCCTTTCGTCTTGGGAGATGCAAGACGAGCCTGCATTCAAGTCACTGCAGGAATATCCGGCCTTATTTCGAGTCAGGGCATCGCGGTGTTCATTCCACTTGAGGCCGCAACCTCAGGGTCCCTCTCACATACATAGAGCTGAGAGAAGCCTCCTCTTGAGGTGATTGTGGTAAGGTGGTATTCCTCTGGAGTCGAAGCCAGGGACTAACCTCTCATCTCGAGTTGATTCATGGTCCACGGAGTTCTTTCGTGCTGCTACAGGGACCGCAGGATCCCTCCAGCCTTGAAACAGTGTTCTTGGGGTTTCTCTGGAGTGCCATCAAGGAAATCAAGGCTCCTTTCATGTGTGATGTGCAACACGGAATTGCTCTGCACGCAGTGCAGGCGAATCGGGCCTCATCTCGCGGCGAGGGGGAAGTCTCATGGTTTTTCTCGAGTTGCGGCGGGAACCTGGCTATATTCTCGAGTTATGACAGGGATGGCCCTTCCACCCACGTGTTTGTTCAGCGACGTCAGGACTCCTGCCTAGTTGCGAGGGACAACTCGGGATTCTCCTCGAGGCTTGGCAGGGCAATTGGGACGCCTCTCCAGCTGAGGTGGGAGACCAAGGGTCCCTTTCCACGTGCCACAGGAATCCTGGGACTCCAATCAAGTTTCACGAGGAGTCAGCTATCGTCTCCTTTGGAGGCACTGATCTCCGCGTACCTCTGGAGTTTTCAAAGGATGTGAGGCCTCCGGTCGCGATGAGGTGGGGAACTAGGTCTTTCTTTGAGGTCTCCACAGGGGATTCAGACATCCATTCATCTTGGGAGATGCAAGACGAGCGTGCATTCAAGTCACTGCAGGGATATCCGGCCTTATTTCGAGTCAGGGCATCACGGTCTCCATTCCACTTGAGGCCGCAAACTCAGGGTCCCTCTCACATACCTAGAGCTGAGAGAAGCCTCCTCTTGAGGTGCTTGTGGTAAGGTGGTATTCCTCTGGAGTCGAAGCCAGGGACTAACCTCTCATCTCGAGTTGATTTTTGGTCCACGGAGCTCTTTCGTGTTGCTACAGTGACCTCAGGATCCCTCAACCTTGAAACAGTGTTCTTGGGGTTTCTCTGGAGTGCCATCAAGGAAATCAAGGCTCCTTTCATGTGTGATGTGCAACACGGAATTGCTCTGCACGCAGTGCAGGGGAATCGGGCCTCATTTTGCTGCGAGGGGGAAGTCTCATGGTTTTTCTCGGGTTGCGGCTGGAACCTGGGGTATATTCTCGAGTTACGACGGGGATTGCCCTTCCATCCACGTGTTTGTTCAGCGACGTCAGGACTCCTGCCTATTTGCGAGGGACAACTCGGGATTCTCCTCGAGGCTTGGCAGGGCAATTGGGACGCCTCTCCAGCTGAGGTGGGAGACCAAGGGTCCATTTCCACGTGCCACAGGAATCCTGGGACTCCTGTCAAGTTTCACGAGGAGTCAGGCATCGTCTCCTTTGCAGGCACTGATGTCCCCGTACCTCTGGAGTTTTCAAAGGATGTGAGGCCTCCGGTCGCGATGAGGTGGGGAACTAGGTCTTTCTCTGTGGTCTCCACAGGGGATTCAGACATCCTTTCGTCTTGGGAGATGCAAGACGAACCTGCATTCAAGTCACTGCAGGGATATCCGGCCTTATTTCGAGTCAGGGCATCACGGTCTCCATTCCACTTGAGGCCACAAACTCAAGGTCCCTCTCACATACATAGAGCTGAGAGAAGCCTCCTCTTGAGGTGCTTGTGGTAAGGTGGTATTCCCCTGGAGTCGAAGCCAGGGAATAACCTCTCATCTCGAGTTGATTTTTGGTCCACGGAGCTCTTTCGTGTTGCTACAGTGACCTCAGGATCCCTCCAGCCTTGAAACAGTGTTCTTGGGGATTCTCTGGAGTGCCATCAAGGAAATCAAGGCTCCTTTCATGTGTGATGTGCAACAAGAATTGCTCTGCACGCAGTGCAGGGGAATCGGGCCTCATCTCACGGCGAGTGGGAAGTCTCATGGTTTTTCTCGAGTTGCGGCGGGAACCTGGGGTATATTCTCGAGTTACGACAGGGATGGCCCTTCCACCCACGTGTTTGTTCAGCCACGTCAGGACTCCTGCCTAGGTGCGAGGGACAACTCGGGAATATCCTCGAGGCTTGGCAGGGCAATTGGGACGCCCCTCCAGCTGAGGCGGGAGACCAAGGGTCCCTTTCCACGTGCCACAGGAATCCTGGGACTCCTATCAAGTTTCACGAGGAGTCAGGCATCGTCTCCTTTGGAGGCCCTGATCTCCGCGTACCTCTGGACTTTTCAAGGATGTGAGGCCTCCGGTCGCGATGAGGTGGGGAACTAGGTCTTTCTCTGTGGTCTCCACAGGGGATTCAGACATCCTTTGGTCTTGGGAGATGCAAGACGAGCCTGCATTCAAGTCACTGCATGGATATCCGGCCTTATTTCGCGTCAGGTCATCGCGGTGTCCATTCCACTTGAGGCCGCAATCTCAGGGTCCCTCTCACATAGCTAGAGCTGAGAGAAGCCTCCTCTTGTGGTGCTTGTGGTAAGGTGGTATTCCTCTGGAGTCGAAGCCAGGGACTAACCTCTCATCTCGAGTTGATTTTTGGTCCACGGAGCTCTTTCGTGGTGCTACATTGACCTCAGGATCCCTCTAGCCTTGAAACAGTGTTCTTGGGGTTTCTCTGGAGTGCCATCAAGGAAATCAAGGCTCCTTTCATGTGTGATGTGCAACACGGAAATGCTCTGCACGCAGTGCAGGGGAATCAGGCCTCATCTCGCGGCGAGGGGGAATTCTCATGGTTTTTCTCGAGTTGCGGCGGGAACCTGGGGTATATTCTCGAGTTAAGACGGGGATGGCCCTTCCACCCACGTGTTTGTTCAGCGACGTCAGGACTCCTGCCTAGTTGCAAGGGACAACTCGGGATTCTCCTCGAGGCTTGGCAGGGCAACTGGGACGCCTCTACAGCTGAGGTGGGAGACCAAGGGTCCCTTTCCACGTGCCACAGGAATCCTGGGACTCCTATCAAGTTTCACGAGGAGTCAGGCATCGTCTCCTTTGGAGGCACTGATCTCCGCATACCTCTGGAGTTTTCAAAGGATGTGAGGCCTCCGGTCGCGATGAGGTGGTGAACTAGGTCTTTCTCTGTGGTCTCCACAGGGGACTCAGACATCCTTTCGTCTTGGGAGATGCAAGACCAGCCTGCATTCAAGTCACTGCAGGGATATCCGGCCTTATTTCGAGTCAGGGCATCGCGGTCTCCATTCCACTTGAGGCCGCAAACTCAGGGTCCCTCTCACATACCTAGAGCTGAGAGAAGCCTCCTCTTGAGGTGCCTGTGGTAAGGTGGTATTCCTCTGGAATTGAAGCCAGGGACTAACCTCTCATCTCGAGCTCATTTTTGGTCCACGGAGCTCTTTCGTGTTGCTACAGTGACCTCAGGATCCCTCTAGCCTTGAAACAGTGTTCTTGGGTTTTCTCTGGAGTGCCATCAAGGAAATCAAGGCTCCATTCAAGTGTGATGTGCAACACGGAATTGCTCTGCACGCAGTGCAGGGGAATCGTGCCTCATCTCGCGGCGAGGGGGAAGTCTCATGGTTTTTCTCGAGTTGCGGCGGGAACCTGGGGTATATTCTCGAGTTACGACGGGGATGGCCCTTCCACACACGTGTTTCTTCAGCGACGTCAGGACTCCTGCCTAGTTGGGAGGGACAACTCGGGATTCTCCTCGAGGCTTGGCAGGGCAATTGGGACGCCTCTCCAGCTGAGGTGGGAGACCAAGGGTCCCTTTCCACGTGCCACAGGAATCCTGGGACTCCTATCAAGTTTCACGAGGAGTCAGGCATCGTCTCCTTTGGAGGCACTGATCTCCGCGTACCTCTGGAGTTTTCAAAGGATGTGAGGCCTCCGGTCGCGATGAGGTGGGGAACTAGGTCTTCATCTGTGGTCTCCACAGGGGATTCAGACATCCTTTCGTCTTGGGAAATGCAAGACGAGCCTGCATTCAAGTCACTGCAGGGATATCCGGCCTTATTTCGAGTCAGGGCATCGCGGTGTCCATTCCACTTGAGGCCGCAAACTCAGGGTCCCTCTCACATACATAGAGCTGAGAGAAGCCTCCTCTTGAGGTGCTTGTGGTAAGGTGGTATTCCTCTGGAGTCGAAGCCAGGGACTAACCTCTCATCTCGAGTTGAATTTTGGTCCACGGAGCTCTTTCATGTTGCTACAGTGACCTCAGGATCCCTCAACCTTGAAACAGTGTTCTTGGGGTTTCTCTGGAGTGCCATCAAGGAAATCAAGGCTCCTTTCATGTGTGATGTGCAACACGGAATTGCTCTGCACGCAGTGCAGGGGAATCGGGCCTCATCTCGCGGGGAGGGGGAAGTCTCATGGTTTTTCTCGAGTTGCGGCTGGAACCTGGGGTATATTCTCGAGTTACGACGGGGATGGCCCTTCTACACACGTGTTTGTTCAGCCACGTCAGGACTCTTGCCTAGTTGCGAGGGACAACTCGGGATTCTCCTCGAGGCTTGGCAGGGCAATTGGGACGCCTCTCCAGCTGAGGCGGGAGACCAAGGGTCCCTTTCCACGTGCCACAGGAATCCTGGGACTCCAATCAAGTTTCACGAGGAGTCAGGCATCGTCTCCTTTGGAGGCACTGATCTCCGCGTACCTCTGGAGTTTTCAAAGGATGTGAGGCCTCTGGTCGCGATGAGGTGGGGAACTAGGTCTTTCTCTGTGGTCTCCACAGGGGATTCAGACATCCTTTCGTCTTGGGAAATGCAAGACGAGCCTGCATTCAAGTCACTGCAGGGATATCAGGCCTTATTTCGAGTCAGGGCATCACGGTCTCCATTCCACCTGAGGCCACAAACTCAGGGTCCCTCTCACATACATAGAGCTGAGAGAAGCCTCCTCTTGAGGTGCTTGTGGTAAGGTGGTATTCCCCAGGAGTCGAAGCCAGGGAATAACCTCTCATCTCGAGTTGATTTTTGGTCCACGGAGCTCTTTCGTTTTGCTACAGTGACCTCAGGATCCCTCTAGCCTTGAAACAGTGTTCTTGGGTTTTCTCTGGAGTGCCATCAAGGAAATCAAGGCTCCTTTCATGTGTGATGTGCAACAAGGAATTGCTCTGCACGCAGTGCAGGGGAATCGGGCCTCATCTCACGGCGAGGGGGAAGTCTCATGGTTTTTCTCGAGTTGCGGCGGGAACTTGGGGTATATTCTCGAGTTACGACGGGGATGGCCCTTCCACCCACGTGTTTGTTCAGCGACGTCAGGACTCCTGCCTAGTTGCGAGGGACAACTCGGGATTCTCCTCGAGGCTTGGCAGGGCAATTGGGACGCCTCTCCAGCTGAGGCGGGAGACCAAGGGTCCCTTTCCACGTGCCACAGGAATCCTGGGACTCCTATCAAGTTTCACGAGGAGGCAGGCATCGTCTCCTTTGGAGGCATTGATCTCCGCGTACCTCTGGAGTTTTCAAAGGATGTGAGGCCTCCGGTCGCGATGAGGTGGGGAACTAGGTCTTTCTCTGTGGTCTCCACAGGGGAATCAAACACCCTTTCGTCTTGGGAGATGCAAGACGAGCCTGCATTCAAGTCACTGCAGGGATATCTGGCCTTATTTTGAGTCAGGGCGTCGCGGTGTCCATTCCACTTGAGGCCACAAATTCAGGGTCCCTCTCACATAGCTAGAGCTGAGAGAAGCCTCCTCTTGAGGTGCTTGTGGTAAGGTGGTATTCCTCTGGAGTCGAAGCCAGGGACTAACCTCTCATCTCGAGTTGATTTTTGGTCCACGGATCTCTTTCGCGTTGCTACAGTGACCTCAGGATCCCTCAACCTTGAAACAGTGTTCTTGGGGTTTCTCTGGAGTGCCATCAAGGAAATCAAGGCTCCTTTCATGTTTGATGTGAAACACGGAATTGCTCTGCATGCAGTGCAGGGGAATCGGGCCTCATCTCGCGGCGAGGGGGAAGTCTCATGGTTTTTCTCGAGTTGCGGCGGGAACCTGGGGTATATTCTCGAGTTACGACGGGGATGGCCCTTCCACACACGTGTTAGTTCAGCGACATCAGGACTCCTGCCTAGTTGCGAGGGACAACTCGGGATTCTCCTCGAGGCTTGGCAGGGCAATTGGGACGCCTCTCCAGCTGAGGCGGGAGACCAAGGGTCCCTTTCCACGTGCCACAGGAATCCTGGGACTCCTATCAAGATTCACGAGGAGTGAGGCATCGTCACCTTTGGAGGCACTGATCTCCGCGTACCTCTGGAGTTTTCAAAGGATGTGAGGCCTCCGGTCGCCATGAGGTGGGGAACTAAGTCTTCTCTGTTGCCTCCACAGGGGATTCAGACATCCTTTCATCTTGGGAGATGCAAGATGAGCCTGCATTCAAGTCACTGCAGGGATATCCGGCCTTATTTCGAGTCAGGGCATCGCGGTGTCCATTCCACTTGAGGCCGCAAACTCAGGGTCCCTCTCACATACCTAGAGCTGAGAGAAGCCTCCTCTTGAGGTGCTTGTGGTAAGGTGGTATTCCTCTGGAGTTGAAGCCAGCGACTAACCTCTCATCTCGAGTTGATTTTTGGTCCACGGAGCTCTTTCGTGTTGCTACAGTGACCTCAGGATCCCTCTAGCCTTGAAACAGTGTTCTTGGGGTTTCTCTGGAGTGCCATCAAGGAAATCAAGGCTCCTTTCATGTGTGATGTGCAACACGGAATTGCTCTGCACACAGTGCAGGGGAATCGGGCCTCATCTCGCTGCGAGGGGGAAGTCTCATGGTTTTTCTCGAGTTGCGGCGGGAACCTGGGGTATATTCTCGAGTTACGACGGGGATGGCCCTTCCACCCACGTGTTTGTTCAGCGACGGCAGGACTCCTGCCTAGTTGCGAGGGACAACTCGGGATTCTCCTCGAGGCTTGGCAGGGCAATTGGGACGCCTCTTCAGCTGAGGCGGGAGACCAAGTGTCCCTATCCACGTGCGACAGGAATCCTGGGACTCCTATCAAGTTTCACGAGGAGTCAGGCATCGTCTCCTTTGGAGGCACTGATCTCCGCGTACCTCTGGAGTTGTCAAAGGATATGAGGCCTCCGGTCGCGATGAGGTGGGGAACTAGGTCTTTCTCTGTGGTCTACACAGGTGATTCAGACATCCTTTCATCTTGGGAGATACAAGACGAGCCTGCATTCAAGTCACTGCAGGGATATCCGGCATTATTTCGAGTCAGGGCATCGTGGTTTCCATTCCACTTGAGGCCGCAAACTCAGGGTCCCTCTCACATAGCTAGAGCTGAGAGAAGCCTCCTCTTGAGGTGCTTGTGGTAAGGTGGTATTCCTCTGGAGTCGAAGCCAGGGACTAACCTCTCATCTCGAGTTGATTTGTGGTCCACGGAGCTTTTTCGTGTTGCTAGAGTGACCTCAGGATCCCTCTAGCCTTGAAACAGTGTTCTTGGGGTTTCTCTGGAGTGCCATCAAGGAAATCAAGGCTCCTTTCATGTGTGATGTGCAACACGGAATTGCTCTGCAGGCAGTGCAAGGGAATCGGGCCTCATCTCGCGGCGAGGGGGAAGTCTCATGGTTTTTCTCGAGTTGCGGCGGGAACATGGGGTATATTCTCGAGTTACGACGGGGATGGCCCTTCCACACACTTTTTTGTTCAGCGACGTGAGCACTACTGCCTAGTTGCGAGGGACAACTCGGGATTCTCCTCGAGGCTTGGCAGGGCAATTGGGACGCCTCTCCAGCTGAGGCGGGAGACCAAGGGTCCCTTTCCACGTGCCACAGGAATCCTGGGACTCCTATCAAGTTTCACGAGGAGGCAGGCATCGTCTCCTTTGGAGGCACTGATCTCCGCGTACCTCTGGAGTTTTCAAAGGATGTAAGGCTTCCGGTCGCGATGAGGTGGGGAACTAGGTCTTTCTCTGTGGTCTCCACAGGGGATTCAGTCATCCTTTCATCTTGGGAGAGGCAAGACGAGCCTGCATTCAAGTCACTGCAGGGATATCCGGCCTTATTTCGAGTCAGGGCGTCGCGGTGTCCATTCCACTTGAGCCCGCAAACTCAGGGTCCCTCTCACATATCTAGAGCTGAGAGAAGCCTCCTCTTGAGGTGCTTGTGGTAAGGTGGTATTCCTCTGGAGTCGAAGTTAGGGACTAACCTCTCATCTCGAGTTGATTCTTGGTCCACGGAGCTCTTTCGTGTGGCTACAGTGACCTCAGGATCCCTCTAGCCTTGAAACAGTGTTCTTGGGGTTTCTCTGCAGTGCCATCAAGGAAATCAAGGCTCCTTTCATGTGTGATGTGCAACACGGAATTGCTCTGCACGCAGTGCAGGGGAATCAGGCCTCATCTCGCGGCGAGGGGGAAGTCTCATGGTTTTTCTCGAGTTGCGGCGGGAACCTGGGGTATATTCTCGAGTTACGACGGGGATGGCCCTTCCACCCACGTGTTTGTTCAGCGACGGCAGGACTCCTGCCTAGTTGCGAGGGACAACTCGGGATTCTCCTCGAGGCTTGGCAGGGCAATTGGGACGCCTCTCCAGCTGAGGCGGGAGAACAAGGGTCCCTTTCCACGTGCCACAGGAATCCTGGGACTCCTATCAAGTTTCACGAGGAGTCAGGCATCGTCTCCTTTGGAGGCACTGATCTCCGCGTACCTCTGGAGTTTTCAAAGGATGTGAGGCCTCTGGTCGCGATGAGGTGGGGAACTAGCTCTTTTTCCGTGGTCTCCACAGGGGATTCGGACATCCTTTCGTCTTGTGAGATGCAAGACGAGCCTGCATTCAAGTCACTGCAGGGATATCCGGCCTTATTTCGAGTCAGGGCATCGCGGTGTCCATTCCACTTGAGGCAGCAAACTCAGCACATAGCTAGAGCTGAGAGAAGCCTCCTCTTGAGGTGCTTGTGGTAAGGTGGTATTCCTCTGGAGTCGAAGCCAGGGACTAACCTCTCATCTCGAGTTGATTTTTGGTCCACGGAGCTCTTTCGTGTTGCTACAGTGACCTCAGGATCCCTCTAGCCTTGAAACAGTGTTCTTGGGGTTTCTCTGGAGTGCCATCAAGGAAATCAAGGCTCCTTTCATGTGTGATGTGCAACACGGAATTGCTCTGCACGCAGTGCAGGGGAATTGGGCCTCATCTAGCTGCGAGGGGGAAGTCTCATGGTTTTTCTCGAGTTGCAGCGGGAACCTGGGGAATATTCTCGAGTTACGACGGGGATGGCCCTTCCACCCACGTGTTTGTTCAGCGATGTCAGGACTCCTGCCTAGTTGCGAGGGACAACTCGGGATTCTCCTCGACGCTTGGCAGGGCAATTGGGACGCCTCTCCAGCTGAGGCGGGAGACCAAGGGTCCCTTTCCATGTGCCACAGGAATCCTGGAACTCCTATCAAGTTTCACGAGGAGTCAGGCATCGTCTCCTTTGGAGACACTGATCTCCGCGTACCTCTGGAGTTTTCAAAGGATGTGAGGCCTCCGGTCGCGATGAGGTGGGGAACTAGATCTTTCTCTGATGTCTCCACAGGGGATTCAGACATCCTTTCGTCTTGGCAGATGCAAGACGAGCCTGCATTCAAGTCACTGCAGGGATATCCGGCATTATTTCGAGTCAGGGCATCGCGGTGTCCATTCCACTTCAGGCCGCAAACTCAGGGTCCCTCTCACATAGGTAGAGCTGAGAGAAGCCTCCTCTAGAGGTGCTTGTGGTAAGGTGGTATTCCTCTGGAGTCGAAGCCAGGGACTAACCTCTCATCTCGAGTTGATTGTTGGTCCACGTAGCTCCTTCCTGTTGCTATAGTGACCTCAGGATTCCTCTAGCCTTGAAACAGTGTTCTTGGGGTTTATCTGGAGTGCCATCAAGGAAATCAAGGCTCCTTTCATGTGTGATGTGCAACACGGAATTGCTCTGCACGCAGTGCAGGGGAATTGGGCCTCATCTCGCGGCGAGGGGGAAGTCTCATGGTTTTTCTCGAGTTGCGGCGGGAACCTGGGGTATATTCTCGAGTTACGAAGGGGATGGCCCTTCCACCCACGTGTTTGTTCAGCGACGGCAGGACTCCTGCCTAGTTGGGAGGGACAACTCGGGATTCTCCTCGAGGCTTGGCAGGGCAATTGGGACGCCTCTCCAGCTGAGGCGGGAGACCAAGGGTCCCTTTCCACGTGCCACAGGAATCCTGGGACTCCTATCAAGTTTCACGAGGAGTCAGGCATCGTCTCCTTTGGAGGCACTGATCTCCGCGTACCTCTGGAGTTTTCAAAGGATGTGAGGCCTCCGGTCGCGATGAGGTGGGGAACTAGTTCTTTCTCTGTGGTCTCCACAGGGGATTCAGACATCCTTTCGTCTTGGGAGATGCAAGATGAGCCTGCATTCAAGTCATTGCAGGGATATCCGGCCTTATTTCGAGCCAAGGCATCGCGGTGACCATTCCACTTGAGGCCGCAAACTCAGGGTCCCTCTCACATAGCTAGAGCTGAGAGAAGCCTCCTCTTGAGGTGCTTGTGGTAAGGTGGTATTCCTCTGGAGTCGAAGCCAGGGACTACCCTCTCATCTCGAGTTGATTTTTGGTCCACGGAGCACTTTCGTGTTGCTCCAGTGTCCTCAGAATCCCTCTAGCCTTGAAACAGTGTTCTTGCGGTTTCTGTCAAGTGCCATCAAGGAAATCAAGGGTCCTTTCATGTGTGATGTGGAACACGGAATTGCTCTGCACGCAGTGCTGGGGAATCTGGCCTCATCTCTCGGCGAGGGGGAAGTCTCATGGTTTTTCTCGAGTTGCGGCGGGAACCTGGGGTATATTCTCGAGTTACGACGGGGATGGCCCTTCCACACACGTGTTTGTTCAGCGATGGCAGGACTCCTGCCTAGTTGCGAGGGACAACTCGGGATTCTCCTCGAGGCTTGGCAGGGCAATTGGGACGCCTCTCCAGCAGAGGCGGGAGACCAAGGGTCCCTTTCCACGTGCCACAGTAATCCTGGGACTCCTATCAAGTTTCACGAGGAGTCAGGCATCGTCTCCTTTGGAGGCACTGATCTCCGCGTACCTCTGGAGTTTTCAAAGGATGTGAGGCCTCCGGTCGCGATGAGGTGGGGAACTAGGTCTTTCTCTGTGGTCTCCACAGGGGATTCAGACATCCTTTCATCTTGGGAGATGCAAGACGAGCCTGCATTCAAGTCACTGCAGGGATATCCGGCCTTATTTCGCGTCAGGGCATCGCAGTGTCCATTCCACTTGAGGCCGCAAACTCAGGGTCCCTCTCACATACCTAGAGCTGAGAGAAGCCTCCTCTTGAGGTGCTTGTGGTAAGGTGGTATTCCTCTGGAGTCGAAGCCAGGGACTAACCTCTCATCTCGAGTTGATTCTTGGTCCACGGAGCTCTTTCTTGTTGCTACAGTGACCTCAGGATCCCTCTAGCCTTGAAACAGTGTTCTTGGGGTTTCTCTGGAGTGCCATCTAGGAAATCAAGGCTCCTTTCATGTGTGATGTGCAACACGGAATTGCTCTGCACGCAGTGCAGGGGAATCGGGCCTCATCTCGCGGCGAGGGGGAAGTCTCATGGTTTTTCTCGAGTTGCGGCGGGAACCTGGGGTATATTCTCGAGTTACGACGGGGATGGCCCTTCCACCCACGTGTTTGTTCAGCGACGTCAGGACTCCTGCCTAGTTGCGAGGGACAACTCGAGATTCTCCTCGAGGCTTGGCATGGCAATTGGGACGCCTCTCCAGCTGAGGCGGGAGACCAATGGTCCTTTTCCACGTGCCACAGGAATCCTGGGACTCCTATCAAGTTTCACGAGGAGTCAGGCATCGTCTCCTTTGGAGGCACTGAAATCCGCGTACCTCTGGAGTTTTCAAAGGATGTGAGGCCTCCGGTCGCGATGAGGTGGGGAACTAAGTCTTTTTCTGTGGTCTCCACAGGGGATTCGGACATCCTTTAGTCTTGGGAGATGCAAGACGAGCCTGCCTTCAAGTCACTGCAGGGAGATCCGTCCTTATTTCGAGTCAGGGCATCCCGGTGTCCATTTCACTTGAGGCCGCAAACTCAGCACATAGCTAGAGCTGAGAGAAGCCTCCTCTTGAGATGCTTGTGGTAAGGTGGTATTCCTCTGGAGTCGAAACCAGGGACTAACCTCTCATCTCGAGTTGATTTTTGGTCCACGGAGCTCTTTTGCGTTACTATAGTGACCTCAGGATTCCTCTAGCCTTGAAACAGTGTTCTTGGGGTTTCTCTGGAGTGCCATCAAGGAAATCAAGGGTCCTTTCATGTGGGATGTGCAACACGGAATTGCTCTGCACGCAGTGCAGGGGAATCGGGCCTCATCTCGCGGCGAGGGGGAAGTCTCATGGTTTTTCTCGAGTTGCGGCGGGAAACTGGGGTATATTCTCGAGTTACGACGGGGAGGGCCCTTCCACCCACGTGTTTGTTCAGCGACGGCAGGACTCCTGCCTAGTTGCGAGGGACAACTCGGGATTCTCTTCGAGGCTTGGCAGGGCAATTGGGACGCCTCTCCAGCTGAGGCGGGAGACCAAGGGTCCCTTTCCACGTGCACAGGAATCCTGGGACTCCTATCAAGTGTCACGAGGAGTCAGGCATCGTCTCCTTTGGAGGCACTGATCTCCGCGTACCTCTGAAGTTTTCAAAGAATGTGAGGCCTGCGGTCGCGATGAGGTGGGGAACTAGCTCTTTCTCTGTGGTCTCCACAGGGGATTCAGACATCCTTTCGTCTTGGGAGATGCAAGACGAGCCTGCATTCAAGTCACTGCAGGGATATCCAGCCTTATTTCGAGTCAGGGCATCGCGGTGTCCATTCCACTTGAGGCCGCAAACTCAGGGTCCCTCTCACATACCTAGAGCTGAGAGAAGCCTCCTCTTGAGGTGCTTGTGGTAAGGTGGTATTCCTCTGGAGTCGAAGCCAGGGACTAACCTCTCATCTCGAGTTGAATTTTGGTCCACGGAGCTCTTTCGTGTTGCTACATTGACCTCAGGATCCCTCTAGCCTTGAAACAGTGTTGCTGGGGTTCCTCTGGAGTGCCATCAAGGAAATCAAGGCTCCTTTCATGTGTGATGTGCAACACGGAATTGGTCTGCACGCAGTGCAGGGGAATCGGGCCTCATCTCGCAGCGAGGGGGAAGTCTCATGATTTTTCTCGAGTTGCGGCGGGAACCTGGGGTATATTCTCGAGTTACGACGGGGATGGCCCTTCCACCCACGTGTTTGTTCAGCGACGGCAGGACTCCTGCCTAGTTGCGAGGGACAACTCGGGATTCTCCTCGAGGCTTGGCAGGGCAATTGGGACGCCTCTCCAGCTGAGGCGGGAGACCAAGCGTCCCTTTCCACGTGCCACAGGAATCCTGGGACTCCTATCAAGTTTCACGAGGAGTCAGGCATCGTCTCCTTTGGAGGCACTGATCTCCGCGTACCTCTGGAGTTTTCAAAGGATGTGATGCCCCGGTCGCGATGAGGTGGGGAACTAGGTCTTTCTCTGTGGTCTCCACAGGGGATTCAGACATCCATTCGTCTTGAGAGATGCAAGACGAGCCTGCATTCAAGTCACTGCAGGGATATCCGGCCTTATTTCGAGCCAGGGCATTGCGGTGTCCATTCCACTTGAGGCCGCAAACTCAGGGTCCCTCTCACATAGCTAGAGCTGAGAGAAGCCTCCTCTTGAGGTGCTTGTGTTAAGGTGGTATTCCTCTGGAGTCGAAGTCAGGGACTAACCTCTCATCTCGAGTTGATTTTTGGTCCACGGAGCTCTTTCGTGTTGCTACAGTGACCTCAGGATCCCTCTAGCCTTGAAACAGTGTTCTTGGGGTTTCTCTGGAGTGCCATCAAGGAAATCAAGGCTACTTTCATGTGTGATGTGCAACACTGAATTGCTCTGCACGCAGTGCAGGGGAATCGGGCCTCATCTCGTGGCGAGGGGGAAGTCTCATGGTTTTTCTCGAGTTGCGGCGGGAACCTGGGGTATATTCTCGAGTTACGACGGGGATGGCCCTTCCACACACGTGTTTGTTCAGCGACGTCAGGACTCCTGCCTAGTTGCGAGGGACAACTCGGGATTCTCCTCGAGGCTTGGCAGGGCAATTGGGACGCCTCTCCAGCTGAGGCGGGAGACCAATGGTCCCTTTCCACGTGCCACAGGAATCCTGGGACTCCTATCAAGTTTCACGAGGAGTCAGGCATCGTCTCCTTTGGAGGCACTGATCTCCGCGTACCTCTGGAGTTTTCAAAGGATGTGAGGCCTCCGGTCGCGATGAGGTGGGGAACTAGGTCTTTTTCTGTGGTCTCCACAGGGGATTCGGACATCCTTTAGTCTTGGGAGATGCAAGACGAGCCTGCATTCAAGTCACTGCAGGGATATCCGGCCTTATTTCGAGCCAGGGCATCCCGGTGTCCATTCCACTTGAGGCCGCAAACTCAGCACATAGCTAGAGCTGAGAGAAGCCTCCTCTTGAGGTGCTTGTGGTAAGGTGGTATTCCTCTGGAGTCGAAGCCAGGGACTAACCTCTCATCTCGAGTTGATTTTTGGTCCACGGAGCTCTTTCGTGTTGCTACAGTGACCTCAGGATCCCTCTAGCCTTGAAACAGTGTTCTTGGGGTTTCTCTAGAGTGCCATCAAGGAAATCAAGGGTCCTTTCATGTGGGATGTGCAACACGGAATTGCTCTGCACGCAGTGCAGGGGAATCGGGCCTCATCTCGCGGCGAGGGGGAAGTCTCATGGTTTTTCTCGAGTTGCGGTTGGAACCTGGGGTATATTTTCGAGTTACGACGGGGATGGCCCTTCCACCCACGTGTTTGTTCAGCGACGGCAGGACTCCTGCCTAGTTGCGAGGGACAACTCGGGATTCTCCTTGAGGCTTGGCAGGGCAATAGGGACGCCTCTCCAGCTGAGGCGGGAGACCAAGGGTCCCTTTCCACGTGCCACAGGAATCCTGGGACTCCTATCAAGTTTCACGAGGAGTCAGGCATCGTCTCCTTTGGAGGCACTGATCTCCGCCTACCTCTGGAGTTTTCAAAGGATGTGAGGCCTCCGGTCGCGATGAGGTGGGGAACTGGGTCTTTCTCTGTGGTCTCCACAGGGGATTCAGACATCCTTTCGTCTTGGGAGATGCAAGACGAGCCTGCATTCAAGTCACTGCAGGGATATCCAGCTTTATTTCGAGTCACGGCATTGCAGTGCCCATTCCACTTGAGGCCGCAAACTCAGGGTCCCTCTCACATACCTAGAGCTGAGAGAAGCCTCCTCTTGAGGTGATTGTGGTGAGGTGATATTCCTCTGGAGTCGAAACCAGGGACTAACCTCTCATCTCGAGTTGATTTTTGGTCCACGGAGCTCTTTCGTGTTGCTACAGTGACCTCAGGATCCCTCTAGCCTTGAAACAGTGTTGTTGGGGTTTCTCTGGAGTGCCACCAAGGAAATCAAGGCTCCTTTCATGTGTGATGTGCAACACGGAATTGCTCTGCACACAGTGCAGGGGAATCGGGCCTCATCTCGCGGCGTGGGGGAAGTCTCATGGTTTTTCTCGAGTTGCGGCGGGAACCTGGGGTATATTCTCGAGTTACGACGGGGCTGGCCCTTCCACCCACGTGTTTGTTCAGCGACGGCAGGACTCCTGCCTAGTTGCGACGGACAACTCGGGATTCTCTTCGAGGCTTGACAGGGCAATTGGGACGCCTCTCCAGCTGAGGTGGGAGACCAAGGGTCCGTTTCCACGTGCCACAGGAATCCTGGGACTCCTGTCAAGTTTCACGAGGAGTCAGGCATCGTCTCCTTTGGAGGCACTGATCTCCGCGTACCTCTGGAGTTCTCAAAGGATGTGAGGCCTCCGGTCGCGATGAGGTGGGGAACTAGGTCTTTCTCTGCGGTCTCCACAGGGGATTCAGACATCCGTTCATCTTGGGAGATGCAAGACGAGCCTGCAATCAAGTCACTGCAGGGATATCCGGCCTTATTTTGCGTCAGGGCATTGCATTGTCCATTCCACTTGAGGCCGCAAAATCAGGGTCCCTCTCACATACCTAGAGCTGAGAGAAGCCTCCTCTTGAGGTGCTTGTGGTAAGGTGGTATTCACCTGGAGTCGAAGCCAGGGACTAACCTCTCATCTCGAGTTGTTTTTTGGTCCACGGAGCTCTTTCGTGTTGCTACAGTGACCTCAGGATCCCTCTAGCCTTGAAACAGTGTTCTTGGGGTTTCTCTGGAGTGCCATCAAGGAAATCAAGGCTCCTTTCATGTGTGATGTGCAACATGGAATTGCTCTGCACGCAGTGCAGGGGAATTGGGCCTCATCTCGCGGCGAGGGGGCAGTCTCATGGTTTTTCTCGAGTTGCGGCGGGAACCTGGGGTATATTCTCGAGTTACGACGGGGATGGCCCTTCCACCCACGTGTTTGTTCAGCGACGTCAGGACTCCTGCCTAGTTGCGAGGGACAACTCGGGATTCTCCTCGAGGCTTGGCAGGGAAATTGGGACGCCTCTCCAGCTGAGGTGGAAGACAAAGGGTCCCTTTCCACGTGCCACAGGAATCCTGGGACTCCTATCAATTTTCACGAGGAGTCAGGCATCGTCTCCTTTGGAGGCACTGATCTCCGCGTACCTCTGGAGTTTTCAAAGGATGTGAGGCCTCCGGTCGCGATGAGGTGGGGAACTAGGTCTTTCTCTGTGGTCTCCACAGGGGATTCAGACATCCTTTCGTCTTGGGAGATGCAAGACGAGCCTGCATTCAAATCACTGCAGGGATATCCAGACTTATTTCGAGTCAGGGCATCGCGGTGTCCATTCCACTTGAGGCCGCAAAATCAGGGTGCCTCTGACATACAAAGAGCTGAGAGAAGCCTCCTCTTGAGGTGCTTGTGGTAAGGTGGTATTCCTCTGGAGTCGAAGCCAGGGACTAACCTCTCATCTCGTGTTGATTTTTGGTCCACGGAGCTCTTTCGTGTTGCACAGTGACCTCAGGATCCCTCAACCTTGAAACAGTGTTCTTGGGGTTTCACTGGAGTGCAATCAAGGAAATCAAGGCTCCTTTCATGTGTGATGTGCAACACGGAATTGCTTTGCACGCAGTGCAGGGGAATCGGGCCTCATCTCGCGGCGAGGGGGAAGTCTCATGGTTTATCTCGAGTTGCGGCGGGAACCTGGGGTATATTCTCGAGTTACGACAGGGATGGCCCTTCCACCCACGTGTTTGTTCAGCGACGTCAGGACTCCTGCCTAGTTGCGAGGGACAACTCGGGATTCTCCTCCAGGCTTGGCAGGGCAATTGGGACGCCTCTCCAGCTGATACCGGAGACCAAGGGTCCCTTTCCACGTGCCACAGGAATCCTGGGACTCCTATCAAGTTTCACGAGGAGTCAGGCATCGTCTCCTTTGGAGGCACTGATCTCCGCGTACCTCTGGAGTTTTCAAAGAATGTGAGGCCTCCGGTCGCCATGAGGTGGGGAACTAGGTCTTTCTCTGTGGTCTCCACAGGGGATTCAAACATCCTTTCGTCTTGGGAGATGCAAGACGAGCCTGCATTCAAGTCACTGCAGGGATATCCGGCCTTATTTCGAGTCAGGGCATCGCGGTGTCCATTCCACTTGAGGCCGCAAACTCAGGGTCCCTCTCACATACCTTGAGCTGAGAGAAGCCTCCTCTTGAGGTGCTTGTGGTAATGTGGTATTCCGCTGGAGTCGAAGCCAGGGACTAATCTCTCATCTCGAGTTGATTTTTGGTCCACGGAGCTCTTTCGTGTTGCTACAGTGACCTCGGGATCCCTCTAACCTTGAAACAGTGTTCTTGGGGTTTCTCTGGAGTGCCATCAAGGAAATCAAGGCTCCTTTCATGTGTGATGTGCAACACGAAATTGCTCTGCACGCAGTGCAGAGGAATCGGGCCTCATCTCGTGGCGAGGGGGAAGTCTCATGGTTTTACTCGAGTTGCGGCGGGATCCTGGGGTATATTCTCGAGTTACGACGGGGATGGCCCTTATACACACGTGTTTCTTCAGTGACCTCAGGACTCCTGCCTAGTTGCGAGGGACAACTCGGGATTCTCCTCGAGGCTTGGCAGGGCAATTGCGACGCCTCTCCAGCTGAGGCGGGAGACCAAGGGTCCCTTTCCACGTGCCACAGGAATCCTGGGACTCCTATCAAGTTTCACGAGGAGTCAGGCATCGTCTCCTTTGGAGGCACTGATCTCCGCGTACCTCTGGAGTTTTCAAAGGATGTGAGGCCTCCGATCGCGATGAGGTGGGGAACTAGGTCTTTCTCTGTGGTCTACACAGGGGATTCAGACATCCTTTCATCTTGGGAGATGCAAGACGAGCCTGCATTCAAGTCACTGCAGGGATATCCGGCCTTATTTCACGTCAGGGCATCGCAGTGTCCATTCCACTTGAGGCCGCAAACTCAGGGTCCCTCTCACATACCTAGAGCTGAGAGAAGCCTCCTCTTGAGGTGCTTGTGGTAAGGTGGTATTCCTCTGGAGTCGAAGCCAGGGACTAACCTTTCATCTCGAGTTGATTTGTGGTCCACGGAACTCTTTCGTGTTGCTACAGTGACCTCAGGATCCCTCTAGCCTTGAAACAGTGTTCTTGGGGTTTCTCTGGAGTGCCATCAAGGAAATCAAGGCTCCTTTCATGTGTGATGTGCAACACGGAATTGCTCTGCACGCAGTGCAGGGTATCGGGCCTCATTTTGCGGCGAGGGGGAAGTCTAATGGTTTTTGTCGTGTTGCGATTGGAACCTGGGGTATATTCTCGAGTTACGACGGGCATGGCCCTTCCACCCACGTGTTTTTTCAGCGACGTCAGACTCCTGCCTAGTTGCGAGGGACAACTCGGGATTCTCCTCGAGGCTTGGCAGGGCAATTGGGACGCCTCTCCAGCTGAGGCGGGAGACCAAGGGTCCCTTTCCACGTGCCACAGGAATCCTGGGACTCCTATCAAGTTTCACGAGGAGTCAGGCATCGTCTCCTTTGGAGGCACTGATCTCCGCCTACCTCTGGAGTTTTCAAAGGATGTGAGGCCCCCGGTCGCGATGAGGTGGGGAACTAGGTCTTTCTCTGTGGTCTCCACAGGGGATTCAGACATCCTTTCGTCTTGGGAGATGCAAGACGAGCCTGCATTCAAGTCACTGCAGGGATATCCGGCCTTATTTCGCGTCAGGGCATCGCGGTGTCCATTCCACTTGAGGCCGCAAACTCAGGGTCCGTCTCACATACCTAGAGCTGAGAGAAGCCTCCTCTTGAGGTGCTTGTGGTAAGGTGGTATTCCTCTGGAGTCGAAGCCAGGGACTAACCTCTCATCTCGAGTTGATTCATGGTCCACGGAACTCTTTCGTGCTGCTACAGGGACCTCAGGATCCCTCCAGCCTTGAAACAGTGTTCTTGGGGTTTCTGTGGAGTGCCATCAAGGAAATCAAGGCTCCTATCATGTGTGATGTGCAACCCGGAATTGCTCTGCACGCAGTGCAGGGGAATCGGGCCTCATCTCGTAGCGAGGGGGAAGTCTCATGGTTTTTCACGAGTTGCGGCGGGAACCTGGGGTATATTCTCGAGTTACGACGGGGATGGCCCTTCCACCCACGTGTTTGTTCAGCGATGTCAGAACTCCTGCCTAGTTGCGAGGGACAACTCGGGATTCTCCTCGAGGCTTGGCAGGGCAATTGCGACGCCTCTCCATCTGAGGCGGGAGACCAACTGTCCCTTTCACGTGCCACAGCAATACTGGGACTCCTATCAAGATTCAGAGGAGTCAGGCATCGTCTCCTTTGGAGGCACTGATCTCCGCGTACCTCTGGAGTTTTCAAAGGATGTGAGGCCTCCGGTCGCGATGAGCTGGGGAACTAGGTCTTTCTCTGTAGTCTACACAGGGGATTCAGACATCCTTTCATCTTGGGAGATGCAAGACGAGCCTGCATTCAAGCCACTGCAGGGATATCCGGAATTATTTCGCGTCAGGGCATCGCAGTGTCCATTCCACTTGAGGCCGCAAACTCAGGGTCCCTCTCACATACCTAGAGCTGAGAGAAGCCTCCTCTTGAGGTGCTTGTGGTAAGGTGGTATTCCTCTGGAGTCGAAGCCAGGGACTAACCTCTCATCTCGAGTTGATTAGTGGTCCACGGAACTCTTTCGTGTTGCTACAGTGACCTCAGTATCCCTCTAGCCTTGAAACAGTGTTCTTGGGGTTTCCCTGGAGTGCCATCAAGGAAATCAAGGCTCCTTTCATGTGTGATGTGCAACACGGAATTGCTCTGCACGCAGTGCAGGGGAATCGGGCCTCATCTCGCGGCGAGGGGGATGTCTCATGGTTTTACTCGAGTTGCGGCGGTAACCTGGGGTATATTCTCGAGTTAAGAAGGGGATGGCCCTTCCACCCACGTGTTTCTTCAGCGACGTCAGGACTCCTGCCTAGTTGCGAGGGACAACTCGGGATTCTCCTCGAGGCTTGGCAGGGCAATTGGGACGCCTCTCCAGCTGAGGTGGGAGACCAAGGGTCCCTTTCCACGTGCCACAGGAATCCTGGGACTCCTATCAAGTTTCACGAGGAGTCAGGCATCGTCTCCTTTGGAGGCACTGATCTCCGCATACCTCTGGAGTTTTCAAAGGATGTGAGGCCTCCGGTCGCAATGAGGTGGTGAACTAGGTCTTTCTCTGTGGTCTCCACAGGGGATTCAGACATCCTTTCGTCTTGGGAGATGCAAAACGAGCCTGCATTCAAGTCACTGCAGGGATATCCGGCCTTATTTCGAGTCAGGGCATCGCGGTGTCCATTCCACTTGAGGCCACAAACTCAGGGTCCCTCTCACATACATAGAGCTGAGAGAAGCCTCCTCTTGAGGTGCTTGTGGTAAGGTGGTATTCCTCTGGAGTCGAAGCCAGGGACTAACCTCTCATCTCGAGTTGATTTTTGGTGCACGGAGCTCTTTCGTGTTGCTACAGTGACCTCAGGATCCCTCAACCTTGAAACAGTGTTCTTGGGGTTTCTCTGGAGTGCCATCAAGGAAATCAAGGCTCCTTTCATGTGTGATGTGCAACACGGAATTGCTCTGCACGCAGTGCAGGGGAATCGGGCCTCATCTCGCGGCGAGGGGGACGTCTCATGGTTTTACTCGAGTTGCGGCGGTAACCTGGGGTATATTCTCGAGTTATGACAGGGATGGCCCTTCCACCCACGTGTTTGTTCAGCGACGTCAGGACTCCTGCCTAGTTGCGAGGGACAACTCGGGATTCTCCTCGAGGCTTGGCAGGGCAATTGGGACGCCTCTCCAGCTGAGGTGGGAGACCAAGGGTCCCTTTCCACGTGCCACAGGAATCCTGGGACTCCAATCAAGTTTCACGAGGAGTCAGCTATCGTCTCCTTTGGAGGCACTGATCTCCGCGTACCTCTGGAGTTTTCAAAGGATGTGAGGCCTCCGGTCGCGATGAGGTGGGGAACTAGGTCTTTCTTTGCGGTCTCCACAGGGGATTCAGACATCCGTTCATCTTGGGAGATGCAAGACGAGCGTGCATTCAAGTCACTGCAGGGATATCCGGCCTTATTTCGAGTCAGGGCATCACGGTCTCCATTCCACTTGAGGCCGCAAACTCAGGGTCCCTCTCACATACCTAGAGCTGAGAGAAGCCTCCTCTTGAGGTGCTTGTGGTAAGGTGGTATTCCTCTGGAGTCGAAGCCAGGGACTAACCTCTCATCTCGAGTTGATTTTTGGTCCACGGAGCTCTTTCGTGTTGCTACAGTGACCTCAGGATCCCTCAACCTTGAAACAGTGTTCTTGGGGTTTCTCTGGAGTGCCATCAAGGAAATCAAGGCTCCTTTCATGTGTGATGTGCAACACGGAATTGCTCTGCACGCAGTGCAGGGGAATCGGGCCTCATTTTGCTGCGAGGGGGAAGTCTCATGGTTTTTCTCGGGTTGCGGCTGGAACCTGGGGTATATTCTCGAGTTACGACGGGGATGGCCCTTCCATCCACGTGTTTGTTCAGCGACGTCAGGACTCCTGCCTATTTGCGAGGGACAACTCGGGATTCTCCTCGAGGCTTGGCAGGGCAATTGGGACGCCTCTCCAGCTGAGGTGGGAGACCAAGGGTCCATTTCCACGTGCCACAGGAATCCTGGGACTCCTGTCAAGTTTCACGAGGAGTCAGGCATCGTCTCCTTTGCAGGCACTGATGTCCCCGTACCTCTGGAGTTTTCAAAGGATGTGAGGCCTCCGGTCGCGATGAGGTGGGGAACTAGGTCTTTCTCTGTGGTCTCCACAGGGAATTCAGACATCCTTTCGTCTTGGGAGATGCAAGACGAGCCTGCATTCAAGTCACTGCAGGGATATCCGGCCTTATTTCGAGTCAGGGCATCACGGTCTCCATTCCACTTGAGGCCACAAACTCAAGGTCCCTCTCACATACATAGAGCTGAGAGAAGCCTCCTCTTGAGGTGCTTGTGGTAAGGTGGTATTCCCCTGGAGTCGAAGCCAGGGAATAACCTCTCATCTCGAGTTGATTTTTGGTCCACGGAGCTCTTTCGTGTTGCTACAGTGACCTCAGGATCCCTCCAGCCTTGAAACAGTGTTCTTGGGGATTCTCTGGAGTGCCATCAAGGAAATCAAGGCTCCTTTCATGTGTGATGTGCAACAAGAATTGCTCTGCACGCAGTGCAGGGGAATCGGGCCTCATCTCACGGCGAGTGGGAAGTCTCATGGTTTTTCTCGAGTTGCGGCGGGAACCTGGGGTATATTCTCGAGTTACGACGGGGATGGCCCTTCCACCCACGTGTTTGTTCAGCCACGTCAGGACTCCTGCCTAGGTGCGAGGGACAACTCGGGAATATCCTCGAGGCTTGGCAGGGCAATTGGGACGCCCCTCCAGCTGAGGCGGGAGACCAAGGGTCCCTTTCCACGTGCCACAGGAATCCTGGGACTCCTATCAAGTTTCACGAGGAGTCAGGCATCGTCTCCTTTGGAGGCCCTGATCTCCGCGTACCTCTGGACTTTTCAAGGATGTGAGGCCTCCGGTCGCGATGAGGTGGGGAACTAGGTCTTTCTCTGTGGTCTCCACAGGGGATTCAGACATCCTTTCGTCTTGGGAGATGCAAGACGAGCCTGCATTCAAGTCACTGCATGGATATCCGGCCTTATTTCGCGTCAGGTCATCGCGGTGTCCATTCCACTTGAGGCCGCAATCTCAGGGTCCCTCTCACATAGCTAGAGCTGAGAGAAGCCTCCTCTTGTGGTGCTTGTGGTAAGGTGGTATTCCTCTGGAGTCGAAGCCAGGGACTAACCTCTCATCTCGAGTTGATTTTTGGTCCACGGAGCTCTTTCGTGGTGCTACATTGACCTCAGGATCCCTCTAGCCTTGAAACAGTGTTCTTGGGGTTTCTCTGGAGTGCCATCAAGGAAATCAAGGCTCCTTTCATGTGTGATGTGCAACACGGAAATGCTCTGCACGCAGTGCAGGGGAATCAGGCCTCATCTCGCGGCGAGGGGGAATTCTCATGGTTTTTCTCGAGTTGCGGCGGGAACCTGGGGTATATTCTCGAGTTAAGACGGGGATGTCCCTTCCACCCACGTGTTTGTTCAGCGACGTCAGGACTCCTGCCTAGTTGCGAGGGACAACTCGGGATTCTCCTCGAGGCTTGGCAGGGCAACTGGGACGCCTCTACAGCTGAGGTGGGAGACCAAGGGTCCCTTTCCACGTGCCACAGGATTCCTGGGACTCCTATCAAGTTTCACGAGGAGTCAGGCATCGTCTCCTTTGGAGGCACTGATCTCCGCATACCTCTGGAGTTTTCAAAGGATGTGAGGCCTCCGGTCGCGATGAGGTGGTGAACTAGGTCTTTCTCTGTGGTCTCCACAGGGGACTCAGACATCCTTTCGTCTTGGGAGATGCAAGACCAGCCTGCATTCAAGTCACTGCAGGGATATCCGGCCTTATTTCGAGTCAGGGCATCGCGGTCTCCATTCCACTTGAGGCCGCAAACTCAGGGTCCCTCTCACATACCTAGAGCTGAGAGAAGCCTCCTCTTGAGGTGCCTGTGGTAAGGTGGTATTCCTCTGGAATTGAAGCCAGGGACTAACCTCTCATCTCGAGCTCATTTTTGGTCCACGGAGCTCTTTCGTGTTGCTACAGTGACCTCAGGATCCCTCTAGCCTTGAAACAGTGTTCTTGGGTTTTCTCTGGAGTGCCATCAAGGAAATCAAGGCTCCATTCAAGTGTGATGTGCAACACGGAATTGCTCTGCACGCAGTGCAGGGGAATCGTGCCTCATCTCGCGGCGAGGGGGAAGTCTCATGGTTTTTCTCGAGTTGCGGCGGGAACCTGGGGTATATTCTCGAGTTACGACGGGGATGGCCCTTCCACACACGTGTTTCTTCAGCGACGTCAGGACTCCTGCCTAGTTGGGAGGGACAACTCGGGATTCTCCTCGAGGCTTGGCAGGGCAATTGGGACGCCTCTCCAGCTGAGGTGGGAGACCAAGGGTCCCTTTCCACGTGCCACAGGAATCCTGGGACTCCTATCAAGTTTCACGAGGAGTCAGGCATCGTCTCCTTTGGAGGCACTGATCTCCGCGTACCTCTGGAGTTTTCAAAGGATGTGAGGCCTCCGGTCGCGATGAGGTGGGGAACTAGGTCTTCATCTGTGGTCTCCACAGGGGATTCAGACATCCTTTCGTCTTGGGAAATGCAAGACGAGCCTGCATTCAAGTCACTGCAGGGATATCCGGCCTTATTTCGAGTCAGGGCATCGCGGTGTCCATTCCACTTGAGGCCGCAATCTCAGGGTCCCTCTCACATACATAGAGCTGAGAGAAGCCTCCTCTTGAGGTGCTTGTGGTAAGGTGGTATTCCTCTGGAGTCGAAGCCAGGGACTAACCTCTCATCTCGAGTTGAATTTTGGTCCACGGAGCTCTTTCATGTTGCTACAGTGACCTCAGGATCCCTCAACCTTGAAACAGTGTTCTTGGGGTTTCTCTGGAGTGCCATCAAGGAAATCAAGGCTCCTTTCATGTGTGATGTGCAACACGGAATTGCTCTGCACGCAGTGCAGGGGAATCGGGCCTCATCTCGCGGCGAGGGGGAAGTCTCATGGTTTTTCTCGAGTTGCGGCTGGAACCTGGGGTATATTCTCGAGTTACGACGGGGATGGCCCTTCTACACACGTGTTTGTTCAGCCACGTCAGGACTCTTGCCTAGTTGCGAGGGACAACTCGGGATTCTCCTCGAGGCTTGGCAGGGCAATTGGGACGCCTCTCCAGCTGAGGCGGGAGACCAAGGGTCCCTTTCCACGTGCCACAGGAATCCTGGGACTCCAATCAAGTTTCACGAGGAGTCAGGCATCGTCTCCTTTGGAGGCACTGATCTCCGCGTACCTCTGGAGTTTTCAAAGGATGTGAGGCCTCTGGTCGCGATGAGGTGGGGAACTAGGTCTTTCTCTGTGGTCTCCACAGGGGATTCAGACATCCTTTCGTCTTGGGAAATGCAAGACGAGCCTGCATTTAAGTCACTGCAGGGATATCAGGCCTTATTTCGAGTCAGGGCATCACGGTCTCCATTCCACCTGAGGCCACAAACTCAGGGTCCCTCTCACATACATAGAGCTGAGAGAAGCCTCCTCTTGAGGTGCTTGTGGTAAGGTGGTATTCCCCAGGAGTCGAAGCCAGGGAATAACCTCTCATCTCGAGTTGATTTTTGGTCCACGGATCTCTTTCGCGTTGCTACAGTGACCTCAGGATCCCTCAACCTTGAAACAGTGTTCTTGGGGTTTCTCTGGAGTGCCATCAAGGAAATCAAGGCTCCTTTCATGTTTGATGTGAAACACGGAATTGCTCTGCATGCAGTGCAGGGGAATCGGGCCTCATCTCGCGGCGAGGGGGAAGTCTCATGGTTTTTCTCGAGTTGCGGCGGGAACCTGGGGTATATTCTCGAGTTACGACGGGGATGGCCCTTCCACACACGTGTTAGTTCAGCGACATCAGGACTCCTGCCTAGTTGCGAGGGACAACTCGGGATTCTCCTCGAGGCTTGGCAGGGCAATTGGGACGCCTCTCCAGCTGAGGCGGGAGACCAAGGGTCCCTTTCCACGTGCCACAGGAATCCTGGGACTCCTATCAAGATTCACGAGGAGTGAGGCATCGTCACCTTTGGAGGCACTGATCTCCGCGTACCTCTGGAGTTTTCAAAGGATGTGAGGCCTCCGGTCGCCATGAGGTGGGGAACTAAGTCTTCTCTGTGGCCTCCACAGGGGATTCAGACATCCTTTCATCTTGGGAGATGCAAGACGAGCCTGCATTCAAGTCACTGCAGGGATATCCGGCCTTATTTCGAGTCAGGGCATCGCGGTGTCCATTCCACTTGAGGCCGCAAACTCAGGGTCCCTCTCACATACCTAGAGCTGAGAGAAGCCTCCTCTTGAGGTGCTTGTGGTAAGGTGGTATTCCTCTGGAGTTGAAGCCAGCGACTAACCTCTCATCTCGAGTTGATTTTTGGTCCACGGAGCTCTTTCGTGTTGCTACAGTGACCTCAGGATCCCTCTAGCCTTGAAACAGTGTTCTTGGGGTTTCTCTGGAGTGCCATCAAGGAAATCAAGGCTCCTTTCATGTGTGATGTGCAACACGGAATTGCTCTGCACACAGTGCAGGGGAATCGGGCCTCATCTCGCTGCGAGGGGGACGTCTCATGGTTTTTCTCGAGTTGCGGCGGGAACCTGGGGTATATTCTCGAGTTACGACGGGGATGGCCCTTCCACCCACGTGTTTGTTCAGCGACGGCAGGACTCCTGCCTAGTTGCGAGGGACAACTCGGTATTCTCCTCGAGGCTTGGCAGGGCAATTGGGACGCCTCTCCAGCTGAGGCGGGAGACCAAGTGTCCCTATCCACGTGCGACAGGAATCCTGGGACTCCTATCAAGTTTCACGAGGAGTCAGGCATCGTCTCCTTTGGAGGCACTGATCTCCGCGTACCTCTGGAGTTGTCAAAGGATATGAGGCCTCCGGTCGCGATGAGGTGGGGAACTAGGTCTTTCTCTGTGGTCTACACAGGTGATTCAGACATCCTTTCATCTTGGGAGATACAAGACGAGCCTGCATTCAAGTCACTGCAGGGATATCCGGCATTATTTCGAGTCAGGGCATCGTGGATTCCATTCCACTTGAGGCCGCAAACTCAGGGTCCCTCTCACATAGCTAGAGCTGAGAGAAGCCTCCTCTTGAGGTGCTTGTGGTAAGGTGGTATTCCTCTGGAGTCGAAGCCAGGGACTAACCTCTCATCTCGAGTTGATTTGTGGTCCACGGAGCTTTTTCGTGTTGCTAGAGTGACCTCAGGATCCCTCTAGCCTTGAAACAGTGTTCTTGGGGTTTCTCTGGAGTGCCATCAAGGAAATCAAGGCTCCTTTCATGTGTGATGTGCAACACGGAATTGCTCTGCAGGCAGTGCAGGGGAATCGGGCCTCATCTCGCGGCGAGGGGGAAGTCTCATGGTTTTTCTCGAGTTGCGGCGGGAACATGGGGTATATTCTCGAGTTACGACGGGGATGGCCCTTCCACCCACTTTTTTGTTCAGCGACGTGAGCACTACTGCCTAGTTGCGAGGGACAACTCGGGATTCTCCTCGAGGCTTGGCAGGGCAATTGGGACGCCTCTCCAGCTGAGGCGGGAGACCAAGGGTCCCTTTCCACGTGCCACAGGAATCCTGGGACTCCTATCAAGTTTCACGAGGAGGCAGGCATCGTCTCCTTTGGAGGCACTGATCTCCGCGTACCTCTGGAGTTTTCAAAGGATGTAAGGCTTCCGGTCGCGATGAGGTGGGGAACTAGGTCTTTCTCTGTGGTCTCCACAGGGGATTCAGTCATCCTTTCATCTTGGGAGAGGCAAGACGAGCCTGCATTCAAGTCACTGCAGGGATATCCGGCCTTATTTCGAGTCAGGGCGTCGCGGTGTCCATTCCACTTGAGCCCGCAAACTCAGGGTCCCTCTCACATATCTAGAGCTGAGAGAAGCCTCCTCTTGAGGTGCTTGTGGTAAGGTGGTATTCCTCTGGAGTCGAAGTTAGGGACTAACCTCTCATCTCGAGTTGATTCTTGGTCCACGGACCTCTTTCGTGTGGCTACAGTGACCTCAGGATCCCTCTAGCCTTGAAACAGTGTTCTTGGGGTTTCTGTGCAGTGCCATCAAGGAAATCAAGGCTCCTTTCATGTGTGATGTGCAACACGGAATTGCTCTGCACGCAGTGCAGGGGAATTGGGCCTCATCTCGCGGCGAGGGGGAAGTCTCATGGTTTTTCTCGAGTTGCGGCGGGAACCTGGGGTATATTCTCGAGTTACGAAGGGGATGGCCCTTCCACCCACGTGTTTGTTCAGCGACGGCAGGACTCCTGCCTAGTTGGGAGGGACAACTCGGGATTCTCCTCGAGGCTTGGCAGGGCAATTGGGACGCCTCTCCAGCTGAGGCGGGAGACCAAGGGTCCCTTTCCACGTGCCACAGGAATCCTGGGACTCCTATCAAGTTTCACGAGGAGTCAGGCATCGTCTCCTTTGGAGGCACTGATCTCCGCGTACCTCTGGAGTTTTCAAAGGATGTGAGGCCTCCGGTCGCGATGAGGTGGGGAACTAGTTCTTTCTCTGTGGTCTCCACAGGGGATTCAGACATCCTTTCGTCTTGGGAGATGCAAGATGAGCCTGCATTCAAGTCATTGCAGGGATATCCGGCCTTATTTCGAGCCAAGGCATCGCGGTGACCATTCCACTTGAGGCCGCAAACTCAGGGTCCCTCTCACATAGCTAGAGCTGAGAGAAGCCTCCTCTTGAGGTGCTTGTGGTAAGGTGGTATTCCTCTGGAGTCGAAGCCAGGGACTACCCTCTCATCTCGAGTTGATTTTTGGTCCACGGAGCACTTTCGTGTTGCTCCAGTGTCCTCAGAATCCCTCTAGCCTTGAAACAGTGTTCTTGCGGTTTCTGTCAAGTGCCATCAAGGAAATCAAGGGTCCTTTCATGTGTGATGTGGAACACGGAATTGCTCTGCACGCAGTGCTGGGGAATCTGGCCTCATCTCTCGGCGAGGGCGAAGTCTCATGGTTTTTCTCGAGTTGCGGCGGGAACCTGGGGTATATTCTCGAGTTACGACGGGGATGGCCCTTCCATCCACGTGTTTGTTCAGCAATGGCAGGACTCCTGCCTAGTTGCGAGGGACAACTCGAGATTCTCCTCGAGGCTTGGCAGGGAAATTGGGACGCCTGTCCAGCCGAGGCGGGTGACCAAGGGTCCCTTTTCACGTGTCACAGGAATCCTGGGACGCCTATCAAGTTTCACGAGGAGTCAGGCATCGTCTCCTTTGGAGGCACTGATTTCCGCGTACCTCTGGAGTTTTCAAAGGATGTGAGGCCTCCGGTCGCCATGAGGAGGGGAACTAGGTCTTTCTCTGTGGTCTCCACAGGGGATTCAGACATCCTTTCATCTTGGGAGATGCAAGACGAGCCTGCATTCAAGTCACTGCAGGGATATCCGGCCTTATTTCGCGTCAGGGCATCGCAGTGTCCATTCCACTTGAGGCCGCAAACTCAGGGTCCCTCTCACATACCTAGAGCTGAGAGAAGCCTCCTCTTGAGGTGCTTGTGGTAAGGTGGTATTCCTCTGGAGTCGAAGCCAGGGACTAACCTCTCATCTCGAGTTGATTCTTAGTCCACGGAGCTCTTTCGTGTTGCTACAGTGACCTCATGATCCCTCTAGCCTTGAAACAGTGTTCTTGGGGTTTCTCTGGAGTGCCATCAAGGAAATCAAGGCTCCTTTCATGTGTGATGTGCAACACGAAATTGCTCTGCACGCAGTGCAGGGGAATCGGGCCTCATCTCGCGGCGAGGGGGAAGTCTCATGGTTTTTCTCGAGTTGCGGCGGGAACCTGGCGTATATTCTCGAGTTACGACAGGGATGGCCCTTCCACACACGTGTTTGTTCAGCGATGGCAGGACTCCTGCCTAGTTGCGAGGGACAACTCGGGATTCTCCTCGAGGCTTGGCAGGGCAATTGGGACGCCTCTCCAGCCGAGGCGGGAGACCAAGGGTCCCTTTCCATGTGCCACAGGAATCCTGGGACTACTATCAAGTTTCACGAGGAGTCAGGCATCGTCTCCTTTGGAGGAACTGATCTCCGCGTACCTCTGGAGTTTTCAAAGGATGTGAGGCCTCCGCTCGCGATGAGGTGGGGAACTAGATCTTTCTCTGAGGTCTCCACAGGGGATTCAGACATCCTTTCGTCTTGGGAGATGCAAGACGCGCCTGCATTCAAGTCACTGCAGGGATATTCGGCCTTATTTCGAGTCAGGGCATCGCGGTGTCCATTCCACTTCAGGCCGCAAACTCAGGGTCCCTCTCACATAGCTAGAGCTGAGAGAAGCCTCCTCTTGAGGTGCTTGTGGTAAGGTGGTATTCCTCTGGAGTTGAAGCCAGGGACTAACCTCTCATCTCGAGTTGATTTTTGGTCCACGGAGCTCTTTCGTGTTGCTCCAGTGACCTCAGGATCCCTCTAGCCTTGAAACAGTGTTCTTGGGGTTTCTCTGGAGTGCCATCAAGGAAATAAAGGCTCCTTTCATGTGTGATGTGCAACACGGAATTGCTCTGCACGCAGTGCAGGGGAATCAGTCCTCATCTCGCTGCGAGGGGGAAGTCTCATGGTTTTTCTCGAGTTGCGGCGGGAACCTGGGGTATATTCTCGAGTTACGACGGGGATGGCCCTTCCACACACGTGTTTGTTCAGCGATGGCAGGACTCCTGCCTAGTTGCGAGGGACAACTCGGGATTCTCCTCGAGGCTTGGCAGGGCAATTGGGACGCCTCTCCAGCAGAGGCGGGAGACCAAGGGTCCCTTTCCACGTGCCACAGTAATCCTGGGACTCCTATCAAGTTTCACGAGGAGTCAGGCATCGTCTCCTTTGGAGGCACTGATCTCCGCGTACCTCTGGAGTTTTCAAAGGATGTGAGGCCTCCGGTCGCGATGAGGTGGGGAACTAGGTCTTTCTCTGTGGTCTCCACAGGGGATTCAGACATCCTTTCATCTTGGGAGATGCAAGACGAGCCTGCATTCAAGTCACTGCAGGGATATCCGGCCTTATTTCGCGTCAGGGCATCGCAGTGTCCATTCCACTTGAGGCCGCAAACTCAGGGTCCCTCTCACATACCTAGAGCTGAGAGAAGCCTCCTCTTGAGGTGCTTGTGGTAAGGTGGTATTCCTCTGGAGTCGAAGCCAGGGACTAACCTCTCATCTCGAGTTGATTCTTGGTCCACGGAGCTCTTTCTTGTTGCTACAGTGACCTCAGGATCCCTCTAGCCTTGAAACAGTGTTCTTGGGGTTTCTCTGGAGTGCCATCTAGGAAATCAAGGCTCCTTTCATGTGTGATGTGCAACACGGAATTGCTCTGCACGCAGTGCAGGGGAATCGGGCCTCATCTCGCGGCGAGGGGGAAGTCTCATGGTTTTTCTCGAGTTGCGGTGGGAACCTGGGGTATATTCTCGAGTTACGACGGGGATGGCCCTTCCACCCACGTGTTTGTTCAGCGACGTCAGGACTCCTGCCTAGTTGCGAGGGACAACTCGAGATTCTCCTCGAGGCTTGGCATGGCAATTGGGTCGCCTCTCCAGCTGAGGCGGGAGACCAATGGTCCTTTTCCACGTGCCACAGGAATCCTGGGACTCCTATCAAGTTTCACGAGGAGTCAGGCATCGTCTCCTTTGGAGGCACTGAAATCCGCGTACCTCTGGAGTTTTCAAAGGATGTGAGGCCTCCGGTCGCGATGAGGTGGGGAACTAGGTCTTTTTCTGTGGTCTCCACAGGGGATTCGGACATCCTTTAGTCTTGGGAGATGCAAGACGAGCCTGCATTCAAGTCACTGCAGGGAGATCCGTCCTTATTTCGAGTCAGGGCATCCCGGTGTCCATTTCACTTGAGGCCGCAAACTCAGCACATAGCTAGAGCTGAGAGAAGCCTCCTCTTGAGATGCTTGTGGTAAGGTGGTATTCCTCTGGAGTCGAAACCAGGGACTAACCTCTCATCTCGAGTTGATTTTTGGTCCACGGAGCTCTTTTGCGTTACTATAGTGACCTCAGGATTCCTCTAGCCTTGAAACAGTGTTCTTGGGGTTTCTCTGGAGTGCCATCAAGGAAATCAAGGGTCCTTTCATGTGGGATGTGCAACACGGAATTGCTCTGCACGCAGTGCAGGGGAATCGGGCCTCATCTCGCGGCGAGGGGGAAGTCTCATGGTTTTTCTCGAGTTGCGGCGGGAAACTGGGGTATATTCTCGAGTTACGACGGGGAGGGCCCTTCCACCCACGTGTTTGTTCAGCGACGGCAGGACTCCTGCCTAGTTGCGAGGGACAACTCGGGATTCTCTTCGAGGCTTGGCAGGGCAATTGGGACGCCTCTCCAGCTGAGGCGGGAGACCAAGGGTCCCTTTCCACGTGCACAGGAATCCTGGGACTCCTATCAAGTGTCACGAGGAGTCAGGCATCGTCTCCTTTGGAGGCACTGATCTCCGCGTACCTCTGAAGTTTTCAAAGAATGTGAGGCCTGCGGTCGCGATGAGGTGGGGAACTAGGTCTTTCTCTGTGGTCTCCAAAGGGGATTCAGACATCCTTTCGTCTTGGGAGATGCAAGACGAGCCTGCATTCAAGTCACTGCAGGGATATCCAGCCTTATTTCGAGTCAGGGCATCGCGGTGTCCATTCCACTTGAGGCCGCAAACTCAGGGTCCCTCTCACATACCTAGAGCTGAGAGAAGCCTCCTCTTGAGGTGCTTGTGGTAAGGTGGTATTCCTCTGGAGTCGAAGCCAGGGACTAACCTCTCATCTCGAGTTGAATTTTGGTCCACGGAGCTCTTTCGTGTTGCTACATTGACCTCAGGATCCCTCTAGCCTTGAAACAGTGTTGCTGGGGTTCCTCTGGAGTGCCATCAAGGAAATCAAGGCTCCTTTCATGTGTGATGTGCAACACGGAATTGGTCTGCACGCAGTGCAGGGGAATCGGGCCTCATCTCGCAGCGAGGGGGAAGTCTCATGATTTTTCTCGAGTTGCGGCGGGAACCTGGGGTATATTCTCGAGTTACGACGGGGATGGCCCTTCCACCCACGTGTTTGTTCAGCGACGGCAGGACTCCTGCCTAGTTGCGAGGGACAACTCGGGATTCTCCTCGAGGCTTGGCAGGGCAATTGGGACGCCTCTCCAGCTGAGGCGGGAGACCAAGCGTCCCTTTCCACGTGCCACAGGAATCCTGGGACTCCTATCAAGTTTCACGAGGAGTCAGGCATCGTCTCCTTTGGAGGCACTGATCTCCGATTACCTCTGGAGTTTTCAAAGGATGTGATGCCCCGGTCGCGATGAGGTGGGGAACTAGGTCTTTCTCTGTGGTCTCCACAGGGGATTCAGACATCCATTCGTCTTGAGAGATGCAAGACGAGCCTGCATTCAAGTCACTGCAGGGATATCCGGCCTTATTTCGAGCCAGGGCATTGCGGTGTCCATTCCACTTGAGGCCGCAAACTCAGGGTCCCTCTCACATAGCTAGAGCTGAGAGAAGCCTCCTCTTGAGGTGCTTGTGTTAAGGTGGTATTCCTCTGGAGTCGAAGTCAGGGACTAACCTCTCATCTCGAGTTGATTTTTGGTCCACGGAGCTCTTTCGTGTTGCTACAGTGACCTCAGGATCCCTCTAGCCTTGAAACAGTGTTCTTGGGGTTTCTCTGGAGTGCCATCAAGGAAATCAAGGCTCCTTCCATGTTTGATGTGCAACACTGAATTGCTCTGCACGCAGTGCAGGGGAATCGGGCCTCATCTCGTGGCGAGGGGGAAGTCTCATGGTTTTTCTCGAGTTGCGGCGGGAACCTGGGGTATATTCTCGAGTTACGACGGGGATGGCCCTTCCACACACGTGTTTGTTCAGCGACGTCAGGACTCCTGCCTAGTTGCGAGGGACAACTCGGGATTCTCCTCGAGGCTTGGCAGGGCAATTGGGACGCCTCTCCAGCTGAGGCGGGAGACCAATGGTCCCTTTCCACGTGCCACAGGAATCCTGGGACTCCTATCAAGTTTCACGAGGAGTCAGGCATCGTCTCCTTTGGAGGCACTGATCTCCGCGTACCTCTGGAGTTTTCAAAGGATGTGAGGCCTCCGGTCGTGATGAGGTGGGGAACTAGGTCTTTTTCTGTGGTCTCCACAGGGGATTCGGACATCCTTTAGTCTTGGGAGATGCAAGACGAGCCTGCATTCAAGTCACTGCAGGGATATCCGGCCTTATTTCGAGCCAGGGCATCCCGGTGTCCATTCCACTTGAGGCCGCAAACTCAGCACATAGCTAGAGCTGAGAGAAGCCTCCTCTTGAGGTGCTTGTGGTAAGGTGGTATTCCTCTGGAGTCGAAGCCAGGGACTAACCTCTCATCTCGAGTTGATTTTTGGTCCACGGAGCTCTTTCGTGTTGCTACAGTGACCTCAGGATCCCTCTAGCCTTGAAACAGTGTTCTTGGGGTTTCTCAAGAGTGCCATCAAGGAAATCAAGGGTCCTTTCATGTGGGATGTGCAACACGGAATTGCTCTGCACGCAGTGCAGGGGAATCGGGCCTCATCTCGCGGCGAGGGGGAAGTCTCATGGTTTTTCTCGAGTTGCGGCTGGAACCTGGGGTATATTTTCGAGTTACGACGGGGATGGCCCTTCCACCCACGTGTTTGTTCAGCGACGGCAGGACTCCTGCCTAGTTGCGAGGGACAACTCGGGATTCTCCTTGAGGCTTGGCAGGGCAATAGGGACGCCTCTCCAGCTGAGGCGGGAGACCAAGGGTCCCTTTCCATGTGCCACAGGAATCCTGGGACTCCTATCAAGTTTCACGAGGAGTCAGGCATCGTCTCCTTTGGAGGCACTGATCTCCGCCTACCTCTGGAGTTTTCAAAGGATGTGAGGCCTCCGGTCGCGATGAGGTGGGGAACTGAGTCTTTCTCTGTGGTCTCCACAGGGGATTCAGACATCCTTTCGTCTTGGGAGATGCAAGACGAGCCTGCATTCAAGTCACTGCAGGGATATCCAGCTTTATTTCGAGTCACGGCATTGCAGTGCCCATTCCACTTGAGGCCGCAAACTCAGGGTCCCTCTCACATACCTAGAGCTGAGAGAAGCCTCCTCTTGAGGTGATTGTGGTGAGGTGATATTCCTCTGGAGTCGAAACCAGGGACTAACCTCTCATCTCGAGTTGATTTTTGGTCCACGGAGCTCTTTCGTGTTGCTACAGTGACCTCAGGATCCCTCTAGCCTTGAAACAGTGTTGTTGGGGTTTCTCTGGAGTGCCACCAAGGAAATCAAGGCTCCTTTCATGTGTGATGTGCAACACGGAATTGCTCTGCACACAGTGCAGGGGAATCGGGCCTCATCTCGCGGCGAGGGGGAAGTCTCATGGTTTTTCTCGAGTTGCGGCGGGAACCTGGGGTATATTCTCGAGTTACGACGGGGCTGGCCCTTCCACCCACGTGTTTGTTCAGCGACGGCAGGACTCCTGCCTAGTTGCGACGGACAACTCGGGATTCTCATCGAGGCTTGACAGGGCAATTGGGACGCCTCTCCAGCTGAGGTGGGAGACCAAGGGTCCGTTTCCACGTGCCACAGGAATCCTGGGACTCCTGTCAAGTTTCACGAGGAGTCAGGCATCGTCTCCTTTGGAGGCACTGATCTCCGCGTACCTCTGGAGTTCTCAAAGGATGTGAGGCCTCCGGTCGCGATGAGGTGGGGAACTAGGTCTTTCTCTGTGGTCTCCACAGGGGATTCAGACATCCGTTCATCTTGGGAGATGCAAGACGAGCCTGCAATCAAGTCACTGCAGGGATATCCGGCCTTATTTTGCGTCAGGGCATTGCATTGTCCATTCCACTTGAGGCCGCAAAATCAGGGTCCCTCTCATATACCTAGAGCTGAGAGAAGCCTCCTCTTGAGGTGCTTGTGGTAAGGTGGTATTCACCTGGAGTCGAAGCCAGGGACTAACCTCTCATCTCGAGTTGTTTTTTGGTCCACGGAGCTCTTTCGTGTTGCTACAGTGACCTCAGGATCCCTCTAGCCTTGAAACAGTGTTCTTGGGGTTTCTCTGGAGTGCCATCAAGGAAATCAAGGCTCCTTTCATGTGTGATGTGCAACATGGAATTGCTCTGCACGCAGTGCAGGGGAATTGGGCCTCATCTCGCGGCGAGGGGGCAGTCTCATGGTTTTTCTCGAGTTGCGGCGGGAACCTGGGGTATATTCTCGAGTTACGACGGGGATGGCCCTTCCACCCACGTGTTTGTTCAGCGACGTCAGGACTCCTGCCTAGTTGCGAGGGACAACTCGGGATTCTCCTCGAGGCTTGGCAGAGAAATTGGGACGCCTCTCCAGCTGAGGTGGAAGACAAAGGGTCCCTTTCCACGTGCCACAGGAATCCTGGGACTCCTATCAATTTTCACGAGGAGTCAGGCATCGTCTCCTTTGGAGGCACTGATCTCCGCGTACCTCTGGAGTTTTCAAAGGATGTGAGGCCTCCGGTCGCGATGAGGTGGGGAACTAGGTCTTTCTCTGTGGTCTCCACAGGGGATTCAGACATCCTTTCGTCTTGTGAGATGCAAGACGAGCCTGCATTCAAATCACTGCAGGGATATCCAGACTTATTTCGAGTCAGGGCATCGCGGTGTCCATTCCACTTGAGGCCGCAAAATCAGGGTGCCTCTGACATACAAAGAGCTGAGAGAAGCCTCCTCTTGAGGTGCTTGTGGTAAGGTGGTATTCCTCTGGAGTCGAAGCCAGGGACTAACCTCTCATCTCGTGTTGATTTTTGGTCCACGGAGCTCTTTCGTGTTGCACAGTGACCTCAGGATCCCTCAACCTTGAAACAGTGTTCTTGGGGTTTCACTGGAGTGCAATCAAGGAAATCAAGGCTCCTTTCATGTGTGATGTGCAACACGGAATTGCTCTGCACGCAGTGCAGGGGAATCGGGCCTCATCTCGCGGCGAGGGGGAAGTCTCATGGTTTATCTCGACTTGCGGCGGGAACCTGGGGTATATTCTCGAGTTACGACGGGGATGGCCCTTCCACCCACGTGTTTGTTCAGCGACGTCAGGACTCCTGCCTAGTTGCGAGGGACAACTCGGGATTCTCCTCCAGGCTTGGCAGGGCAATTGGGACGCCTCTCCAGCTGATACCGGAGACCAAGGGTGCCTTTCCACGTGCCACAGGAATCCTGGGACTCCTATCAAGTTTCACGAGGAGTCAGGCATCGTCTCCTTTGGAGGCACTGATCTCCGCGTACCTCTGGAGTTTTCAAAGAATGTGAGGCCTCCGGTCGCCATGAGGTGGGGAACTAGGTCTTTCTCTGTGGTCTCCACAGGGGATTCAAACATCCTTTCGTCTTGGGAGATGCAAGACGAGCCTGCATTCAAGTCACTGCAGGGATATCCGGCCTTATTTCGAGTCAGGGCATCGCGGTGTCCATTCCACTTGAGGCCGCAAACTCAGGGTCCCTCTCACATACCTTGAGCTGAGAGAAGCCTCCTCTTGAGGTGCTTGTGGTAATGTGGTATTCCGCTGGAGTCGAAGCCAGGGACTAATCTCTCATCTCGAGTTGATTTTTGGTCCACGGAGCTCTTTCGTGTTGCTACAGTGACCTCGGGATCCCTCTAACCTTGAAACAGTGTTCTTGGGGTTTCTCTGGAGTGCCATCAAGGAAATCAAGGCTCCTTTCATGTGTGATGTGCAACACGAAATTGCTCTGCACGCAGTGCAGAGGAATCGGGCCTCATCTCGTGGCGAGGGGGAAGTCTCATGGTTTTACTCGAGTTGCGGCGGGATCCTGGGGTATATTCTCGAGTTACGACGGGGATGGCCCTTAAACACACGTGTTTCTTCAGTGACCTCAGGACTCCTGCCTAGTTGCGAGGGACAACTCGGGATTCTCCTCGAGGCTTGGCAGGGCAATTGCGACGCCTCTCCAGCTGAGGCGGGAGACCAAGGGTCCCTTTCCTCGTGCCACAGGAATCCTGGGACTCCTATCAAGTTTCACGAGGAGTCAGACATCGTCTCCTTTGGAGGCACTGATCTCCGCGTACCTCTGGAGTTTTCAAAGGATGTGAGGCCTCCGATCGCGATGAGGTGGGGAACTAGGTCTTTCTCTGTGGTCTACACAGGGGATTCAGACATCCTTTCATCTTGGGAGATGCAAGACGAGCCTGCATTCAAGTCACTGCAGGGATATCCGGCCTTATTTCACGTCAGGGCATCGCAGTGTCCATTCCACTTGAGGCCGCAAACTCAGGGTCCCTCTCACATACCTAGAGCTGAGAGAAGCCTCCTCTTGAGGTGCTTGTGGTAAGGTGGTATTCCTCTGGAGTCGAAGCCAGGGACTAACCTTTCATCTCGAGTTGATTTGTGGTCCACGGAACTCTTTCGTGTTGCTACAGTGACCTCAGGATCCCTCTAGCCTTGAAACAGTGTTCTTGGGGTTTCTCTGGAGTGCCATCAAGGAAATCAAGGCTCCTTTCATGTGTGATGTGCAACACGGAATTGCTCTGCACGCAGTGCAGGGTATCGGGCCTCATTTTGCGGCGAGGGGGAAGTCTAATGGTTTTTGTCGTGTTGCGATTGGAACCTGGGGTATATTCTCGAGTTACGAAGGGGATGGCCCTTCCACCCACGTGTTTGTTCAGCGACGTCAGACTCCTGCCTAGTTGCGAGGGACAACTCGGGATTCTCCTCGAGGCTTGGCAGGGCAATTGGGACGCCTCTCCAGCTGAGGCGGGAGACCAAGGGTCCCTTTCCACGTGCCACAGGAATCCTGGGACTCCTATCAAGTTTCACGAGGAGTCAGGCATCGTCTCCTTTGGAGGCACTGATCTCCGCCTACCTCTGGAGTTTTCAAAGGATGTGAGGCCCCCGGTCGCGATGAGGTGGGGAACTAGGTCTTTCTCTGTGGTCTCCACAGGGGATTCAGACATCCTTTCGTCTTGGGAGATGCAAGACGAGCCTGCATTCAAGTCACTGCAGGGATATCCGGCCTTATTTCGCGTCAGGGCATCGCGGTGTCCATTCCACTTGAGGCCGCAAACTCAGGGTCCGTCTCACATACCTAGAGCTGAGAGAAGCCTTCTCTTGAGGTGCTTGTGGTAAGGTGGTATTCCTCTGGAGTCGAAGCCAGGGACTAACCTCTCATCTCGAGTTGATTCATGGTCCACGGAACTCTTTCGTGCTGCTACAGGGACCTCAGGATCCCTCCAGCCTTGAAACAGTGTTCTTGGGGTTTCTGTGGAGTGCCATCAAGGAAATCAAGGCTCCTATCATGTGTGATGTGCAACACGGAATTGCTCTGCACGCAGTGCTGGGGAATCGGGCCTCATCTCGCAGCGAGGGGGAAGTCTCATGGTTTTTCACGAGTTGCGGCGGGAACCTGGGGTATATTCTCGAGTTACGACGGGGATGGCCCTTCCACCCACGTGTTTGTTCAGCGATGTCAGAACTCCTGCCTAGTTGCGAGGGACAACTCGGGATTCTCCTCGAGGCTTGGCAGGGCAATTGGGACGCCTCTCCATCTGAGGCGGGAGACCAACTGTCCCTTTCACGTGCCACAGCAATACTGGGACTCCTCTCAAGATTCAGAGGAGTCAGGCATCGTCTCCTTTGGAGGCACTGATCTCCGCGTACCTCTGGAGTTTTCAAAGGATGTGAGGCCTCCGGTCGCGATGAGCTGGGGAACTAGGTCTTTCTCTGTAGTCTACACAGGGGATTCAGACATCCTTTCATCTTGGGAGATGCAAGACGAGCCTGCATTCAAGCCACTGCAGGGATATCCGGAATTATTTCGCGTCAGGGCATCGCAGTGTCCATTCCACTTGAGGCCGCAAACTCAGGGTCCCTCTCACATACCTAGAGCTGAGAGAAGCCTCCTCTTGAGGTGCTTGTGGTAAGGTGGTATTCCTCTGGAGTCGAAGCCAGGGACTAACCTCTCATCTCGAGTTGATTAGTGGTCCACGGAACTCTTTCGTGTTGCTACAGTGACCTCAGGATCCCTCTAGCCTTGAAACAGTGTTCTTGGGGTTTCCCTGGAGTGCCATCAAGGAAATCAAGGCTCCTTTCATGTGTGATGTGCAACACGGAATTGCTCTGCACGCAGTGCAGGGGAATCGGGCCTCATCTCGCGGCGAGGGGGATGTCTCATGGTTTTACTCGAGTTGCGGCGGTAACCTGGGGTATATTCTCGAGTTACGAAGGGGATGGCCCTTCCACCCACGTGTTTCTTCAGCGACGTCAGGACTCCTGCCTAGTTGCGAGGGACAACTCGGGATTCTCCTCGAGGCTTGGCAGGGCAATTGGGACGCCTCTCCAGCTGAGGTGGGAGACCAAGGGTCCCTTTCCACGTGCCACAGGAATCCTGGGACTCCTATCAAGTTTCACGAGGAGTCAGGCATCGTCTCCTTTGGAGGCACTGATCTCCGCATACCTCTGGAGTTTTCAAAGGATGTGAGGCCTCCGGTCGCAATGAGGTGGTGAACTAGGTCTTTCTCTGTGGTCTCCACAGGGGATTCAGACATCCTTTCGTCTTGGGAGATGCAAAACGAGCCTGCATTCAAGTCACTGCAGGGATATCCGGCCTTATTTCGAGTCAGGGCATCGCGGTGTCCATTCCACTTGAGGCCACAAACTCAGGGTCCCTCTCACATACATAGAGCTGAGAGAAGCCTCCTCTTGAGGTGCTTGTGGTAAGGTGGTATTCCTCTGGAGTCGAAGCCAGGGACTAACCTCTCATCTCGAGTTGATTTTTGGTGCACGGAGCTCTTTCGTGTTGCTACAGTGACCTCAGGATCCCTCAACCTTGAAACAGTGTTCTTGGGGTTTCTCTGGAGTGCCATCAAGGAAATCAAGGCTCCTTTCATGTGTGATGTGCAACACGGAATTGCTCTGCACGCAGTGCAGGGGAATCGGGCCTCATCTCGCGGCGAGGGGGACGTCTCATGGTTTTACTCGAGTTGCGGCGGTAACCTGGGGTATATTCTCGAGTTACGAAGGGGATGGCCCTTCCACCCACGTGTTTCTTCAGCGACGTCAGGACTCCTGCCTAGTTGCGAGGGACAACTCGGGATTCTCCTCGAGGCTTGGCAGGGCAATTGGGACGCCTCACCAGTTGAGGCGGGAGACCAACGGTCCGTTTCCACGTGCCACAGGAATCCTGGGACTCCTATCAACTTTCACGAGGAGTAAGGCAACGTCTCTTTGGAGGCACTGATCTCCGCGTACCTCTGGAGTTTTCAAAGATGTGAGGCCTCCGGTCGCGATGAGGTGGGGAACTAGGTCTTTCTCTGTGGTCTCCACAGGGGATTCAGACATCCTTTCGTCTTGGGAGATGCAAGACGAGCCTGCATTCAAGTCACTGCAGGGATATCCGGCCTTATTTCGCGTCAGGGCATCGCGGTGTCCATTCCACTTGAGGCCGCAAACTCAGGGTCCCTCTCACATAGGTAGAGCTGAGAGAAGTCTCCACTAGAGGTGCTTGTGGTAAGGTGGTATTCCTCTGGAGTCGAAGCCAGGGACTAACCTCTCATCTCGAGTTGATTCATGGTCCACGGAGCTCTTTCGTGCTGCTACAGGGACCTCAGGATCCCTCCAGCCTTGAAACAGTGTTCTTGGGGTTTCTCTGGAGTGCCATCAAGGAAATTAAGGCTCCTTTCATGTGTGATGTGCAGCACGGAATTGCTCTGCACGCAGTGCAGGGGAATCGGGCCTCATCTCGCGGCGAGGGGGAAGTCTCATGGTTTTTCTCGAGTTGCGGCGGGAACCTGGGGTATATTCTCGAGTTACGACGGGGATGGCCCTTCCACACACGTGTTTCCTCAGCGACGTCAGGACTCCTGCCTAGTTGCGAGGGACAACTCGGGATTCTCCTCGAGGCTTGGCAGGGCAATTGGGACGCCTCTCCAGCTCAGGCGGAAGACCAAGTGTCCCTTTCCACGTGCCACAGGAATCCTGGGACTCCTATCAAGTTTCACGAGGAGTCAGGCATCGTCTTCTTTGGAGGCACTGATATCCGCGTACCTCTGGAGTTTTCAAATGATATGAGGCCTCCGGTCTCAATGAGGTGGGGAACTAGGTCTTTCTCTGTAGTTTCCACAGGGGATTCAGACATCCTTTCATCTTGGGAGATGCAAGACGAGCCTGCATTCAAGTCACTGCAGGGATATCCGGCCTTATTTCGCGTCAGGGAATCGCAGTGTCCATTCCACTTGAGGCCGCAAACTCAGGGTCCCTCTCACATAGCTAGAGCTGAGAGAAGCCTCCTCTTGAGGTGCTTGTGGTAAGGTGGTATTCCTCTGGAGTCGAAGCCAGGGACTAACCTCTCATCTCGAGTTGATTTTTGGTCCACGGAGCTCTTTCGTGTTACTACAGTGACCTCAGGATCCCTCTAACCTTGAAACAGTGTTCTGGGGGTATCTCTGGAGTGCCATCAAGGAAATCAAGGCTCCTTTCATGTGTGATGTGCAACACGGAATTGCTCTGCATGCAGTGCATTGGAATCGGGCCTCATTTCACGGCGAGGGTGAAGTCTCATGGTTTTTCTCGAGTTGCGGCGGGAACCTGGGGTATATTCTTGAGTTACGACGGGAATGGCGCTTCCACACACGTGTTTGTTTAGCCACGTCAGGACTCCTGCCTATTTGCGAGGGACAACTCGGGATTCTCCTTGAGGCTTGGCAGGGAAATTGGGACGCCTCTCCAGCTGAGGCGGGAGACCAATGGTCCCTTTCCACGTGCCACAGGAATCCTGGGACTCCTATCAAGTTTCACGAGGAGTCAGGCATCGTCTCCTTTGGAGGCACTTATCTCCGCGTACCTCTGGAGTTTTCCAAAGATGTGAGGCCTCCGGTCGCGATGAGGTGGGGAACTAGGTCTTCTTCTGTGGTCTCCACAGGGGATTCAGACATCCTTTCGTCTTGGGAAATGCAAGACGAGCCTGCATTCAAGTCACTGCAGGGATATCCGGCCTTATTTCGAGTCAGGGCATCGCTGTGTCCATTCCACTTGAGGCCGCAAACTCAGGGTCCCTCTCACAGACCTAGAGCTGAGAGAAGCCTCCTCTTGAGGTGCTTGTGGTAAGGTGGTATTCCTCTGGAGTCGAAGCCAGGGACTAACCTCTCATCTCGAGTTGATTTGTGGTCCACGGATCTCTTTCGTGTTGCTGCAGTGACCTCAGGATCCCTCTAGCCTGGAAACAGTGTTCTTGGGGTTTCTCTGGAGTGCCATCAAGGAAAGCAAGGCTCCTTTCATGTTTGATGTGCAACACGGAATTGCTCTGCATGCCGTGCAGGGGAATCGGGCCTCATCTCGCGGCGAGGGGGAAGTCTCATGGTTTTTCTCGAGTTGCGGCGGGAACCTGGGGTATATTCTCGAGTTACGACGAGGATGGCCCTTCCACACACGTGTTTGTTCAGCGAAGTCAGGACTCCTGCCTAGTTGCGAGGGACAACTCGGGATTCTCCTCGAGGCTTGGCAGTGCAATTGGGACGCCTCTCCAGCTGAGGCGGGAGACCAAGGGTCCCTTTCCACGTGCCACAGGAATCCTGGGACTCCTATCAAGTTTCACGAGGAGTCAGGCATCGTCTCCTTTGGAGGCACTGATCGCTGCGTACCTCTGGAGTTTTCAAAGGATGTGAGGCCTCCGGTCGCGATGAGGTGGGGAACTAGGTCTTTCTCTGTGGTCTCCACAGGGCATTCGGACATCCTTTCGTCTTGGGAGATGCAAAACGAGCCTGCATTCAAGTCACTGCAGGGATATCCGGCCTTATTTCGAGTCAGGGCATCGCGGTGTCCATTCCACTTGAGGCCGCAAACTCAGGGTCCCTCTCACATACATAGAGCTGAGAGAAGCCTCCTCTTGAGGTGCTTGTGGTAAGGTGGTATTCCTCTGGAGTCGAAGCCAGGGACTAACCTCTCATCTCGAGTTGATTTTTGGTGCACGGAGCTCTTTCGTGTTGCTACAGTGACCTCAGGATCCCTCAACCTTGAAACAGTGTTCTTGGGGTTTCTCTGGAGTGCCATCAAGGAAATCAAGGCTCCTTTCATGTGTGATGTGCAACACGGAATTGCTCTGCACGCAGTGCAGGGGAATCGGGCCTCATCTCGCGGCGAGGGGGACGTCTCATGGTTTTACTCGAGTTGCGGCGGTAACCTGGGGTATATTCTCGAGTTACGAAGGGGATGGCCCTTCCACCCACGTGTTTCTTCAGCGACGTCAGGACTCCTGCCTAGTTGCGAGGAACAACTCGGGATTCTCCTCGAGGCTTGGCAGGGCAATTGGGACGCCTCACCAGTTGAGGCGGGAGACCAACGGTCCGTTTCCACGTGCCACAGGAATCCTGGGACTCCTATCAACTTTCACGAGGAGTAAGGCAACGTCTCTTTGGAGGCACTGATCTCCGCGTACCTCTGGAGTTTTCAAAGATGTGAGGCCTCCGGTCGCGATGAGGTGGGGAACTAGGTCTTTCTCTGTGGTCTCCACAGGGGATTCAGACATCCTTTCGTCTTGGGAGATGCAAGACGAGCCTGCATTCAAGTCACTGCAGGGATATCCGGCCTTATTTCGAGTCAGGGCATCGCGGTGTCCATTCCACTTGAGGCCGCAAACTCAGGGTCCCTCTCACATAGGTAGAGCTGAGAGAAGTCTCCACTAGAGGTGCTTGTGGTAAGGTGGTATTCCTCTGGAGTCGAAGCCAGGGACTAACCTCTCATCTCGAGTTGATTCATGGTCCACGGAGCTCTTTCGTGCTGCTACAGGGACCTCAGGATCCCTCCAGCCTTGAAACAGTGTTCTTGGGGTTTCTCTGGAGTGCCATCAAGGAAATTAAGGCTCCTTTCATGTGTGATGTGCAGCACGGAATTGCTCTGCACGCAGTGCAGGGGAATCGGGCCTCATCTCGCGGCGAGGGGGAAGTCTCATGGTTTTTCTCGAGTTGCGGCGGGAACCTGGGGTATATTCTCGAGTTACGACGGGGATGGCCCTTCCACCCACGTGTTTGTTCAGCGACGTCAGGACTCCTGCCTAGTTGCGAGGGACAACTCGGGATTCTCCTCGAGGCTTGGCAGGGCAATTGGGACGCCTCTCCAGCTGAGGCGGAAGACCAAGTGTCCCTTTCCACGTGCCACAGGAATCCTGGGACTCCTATCAAGTTTCACGAGGAGTCAGGCATCGTCTTCTTTGGAGGCACTGATATCCGCGTACCTCTGGAGTTTTCAAATGATATGAGGCCTCCGGTCTCAATGAGGTGGGGAACTAGGTCTTTCTCTGTAGTTTCCACAGGGGATTCAGACATCCTTTCATCTTGGGAGATGCAAGACGAGCCTGCATTCAAGTCACTGCAGGGATATCCGGCCTTATTTCGCGTCAGGGAATCGCAGTGTCCATTCCACTTGAGGCCGCAAACTCAGGGTCCCTCTCACATAGCTAGAGCTGAGAGAAGCCTCCTCTTGAGGTGCTTGTGGTAAGGTGGTATTCCTCTGGAGTCGAAGCCAGGGACTAACCTCTCATCTCGAGTTGATTTTTGGTCCACGGAGCTCTTTCGTGTTACTACAGTGACCTCAGGATCCCTCTAACCTTGAAACAGTGTTCTGGGGGTATCTCTGGAGTGCCATCAAGGAAATCAAGGCTCCTTTCATGTGTGATGTGCAACACGGAATTGCTCTGCATGCAGTGCATTGGAATCGGGCCTCATTTCACGGTGAGGGTGAAGTCTCATGGTTTTTCTCGAGTTGCGGCGGGAACCTGGGGTATATTCTTGAGTTACGACGGGGATGGCGCTTCCACCCACGTGTTTGTTTAGCCACGTCAGGACTCCTGCCTATTTGCGAGGGACAACTCGGGATTCTCCTTGAGGCTTGGCAGGGAAATTGGGACGCCTCTCCAGCTGAGGCGGGAGACCAATGGTCCCTTTCCACGTGCCACAGGAATCCTGGGACTCCTATCAAGTTTCACGAGGAGTCAGGCATCGTCTCCTTTGGAGGCACTTATCTCCGCGTACCTCTGGAGTTTTCCAAGGATGTGAGGCCTCCGGTCGCGATGAGGTGGGGAACTAGGTCTTCTTCTGTGGTCTCCACAGGGGATTCAGACATCCTTTCGTCTTGGGAAATGCAAGACGAGCCTGCATTCAAGTCACTGCAGGGATATCCGGCCTTATTTCGAGTCAGGGCATCGCTGTGTCCATTCCACTTGAGGCCGCAAACTCAGGGTCCCTCTCACAGACCTAGAGCTGAGAGAAGCCTCCTCTTGAGGTGCTTGTGGTAAGGTGGTATTCCTCTGGAGTCGAAGCCAGGGACTAACCTCTCATCTCGAGTTGATTTGTGGTCCACGGATCTCTTTCGTGTTGCTGCAGTGACCTCAGGATCCCTCTAGCCTGGAAACAGTGTTCTTGGGGTTTCTCTGGAGTGCCATCAAGGAAAGCAAGGCTCCTTTCATGTTTGATGTGCAACACGGAATTGCTCTGCATGCCGTGCAGGGGAATCGGGCCTCATCTCGCGGCGAGGGGGAAGTCTCATGGTTTTTCTCGAGTTGCGGCGGGAACCTGGGGTATATTCTCGAGTTACGACGAGGATGGCCCTTCCACACACGTGTTTGTTCAGCGAAGTCAGGACTCCTGCCTAGTTGCGAGGGACAACTCGGGATTCTCCTCGAGGCTTGGCAGTGCAATTGGGACGCCTCTCCAGCTGAGGCGGGAGACCAAGGGTCCCTTTCCACGTGCCACAGGAATCCTGGGACTCCTATCAAGTTTCACGAGGAGTCAGGCATCGTCTCCTTTGGAGGCACTGATCGCCACGTACCTCTGGAGTTTTCAAAGGATGTGAGGCCTCCGGTCGCGATGAGGTGGGGAACTAGGTTTTTCTCTGTGGTCTCCACAGGGCATTCGGACATCCTTTCGTCTTGGGAGATGCAAGACGAGCCTGCATTCAAGTCACTGCAGGGATATCCGGCCTTATTTCGCGTCAGGGCATTGCGGTTTCCTCTCCACTTGAGGCCGCAAACTCAGGGTCCCTCTTACATACCTAGAGCTAAGAGAAGCCTCCTCTTGAGGTGCTTGTGGTAAGGTGGTATTCCTCTGGAGTCGAAGCCAGGGACTAACCTCTCATCTCGAGTTGATTTTTGGTCCACGGAGCTCTTTCGTGTTGCTACATTGACCTCTGGATCCCTCTCGCCTTGAAACAGTGTTCTTGGGGTTTCTCTGGAGTGCCATCAAGGAAATCAAGTCTCCTTTCATGTGTGATGTGCAACACGGAATTGCTCTGCACGCAGTGCAGGGTTTCGGGCCTTATTTTGCGGCGAGGGGGAAGTCTCATGGTTTTTCTCGAGTTGCGGCGGGAACCTGGGGTATATTCTCGAGTTACGACGGGGATGGCCCTTTCACCCACGTGTTCGTTCAGCGACGTCAGGACTCCTGCCTAGTTGCGAGGGACAACTCGGGATTCTCCTCGAGGCTTGGCAGGGCAATTGGGATGCCTCTCCAGCTGAGGCGGGAGACCAAGGGTCCCTTTCCATGTGCCACAGGAATCCTGGGATCCTATCAAGTTTCACGAGGAGTCAGGCATCGTCTCCTTTGGAGGCACTGATCTCCGCGTACCTCTGGAGTTTTCAAAGGATGTGAGGCCTCCGGTCGCGATGAGGTGGGGAACTAGGTCTTTCTCTGTGGTCTCCACAGGGGATTCGGACATCCTTTCGTCTTGGGAGATGCAAGACGAGCCTGCATTCAAGTCACTGTAGGGATATCCGGCCTTATTTCGAGCCAGGGCATCGCGGTGTCCATTCCACTTGAGGCCGCAAACTCAGGGTCCCTCTCACATACCTAGAGCTGAGAGAAGCCTCCTCTTGAGGTGCTTGTGGTAAGGTGGTATTCCTCTGGAGTCGAAGCCAGGGACTAACCTCTCATCTCGAGTTGATTTGTGGTCCACGGAACTCTTTCGTGTTGCTACAGTGACCTCAGGATCCCTCTAGCCATGAAACAGTGTTCTTGGGGTTTCTCTGGAGTGCCATCAAGGAAATCAAGGCTCCTATCATGTGTGATGTGCAACACGGAATTGCTCTGCACGCAGTGCAGGGGAATCGGGCCTCATCTCGCAGCGAGGGGGAAGTCTCATGGTTTTTCACGAGTTGCGGCGGGAACCTGGGGTATATTCTTGAGTTACGACGGGGATGGCCCTTCCACCCACGTGTTTGTTCAGCGATGTCAGGACTCCTGCCTAGTTGCGAGGGACAACTCGGGATTCTCCTCGAGGCTTGGCAGGGAAATTGCGACGCCTCTCCATCTGAGGCGGGAGACCAAGTGTCCCTTTCACGTGCCACAGCAATCCTGGGACTCCTATCAAGTTTCAGAGGAGTCAGGCATCGTCTCCTTTGGAGGCACTGATCTCCGCGTACCTCTGGAGTTTTCAAAGGATGTGAGGCCTCCGGTCGCGATGAGGTGGGGAACTAGGTCTTTCTCTGTGGTCTACACAGGGGATTCAGACATCCTTTCATCTTGGGAGATGCAAGACGAGCCTGCATTCAAGTCACTGCAGGGATATTTGGAATTATTTCGCGTCAGGGCATCGCAGTGTCCATTCCACTTGAGGCCGCAAACTCAGGGTCCCTCTCACATACCTAGAGCTGAGAGAAGCCTCCTCTTGAGGTGCTTGTGGTAAGGTGGTATTCCTCTGGAGTCGAAGCCAGGGACTAACCTCTCATCTCGAGTTGATTAGTGGTCCACGGAACTCTTTCGTGTTGCTACAGTGACCTCAGGATCCCTCTAACCTTGAAACAGTGTTCTTGGGGTTTCTCTGGAGTGCCATCAAGGAAATCAAGGCTCCTTTCATGTGTGATGTGCAACACGGAATTGCTCTGCACGCAGTGCAGGGTATCGGGCCTCATTTTGCGGCGAGGGGGAAGTCTCATGGTTTTTCTCGAGTTGCGGCCGGAACCTGGGGTATATTCTCGAGTTAAGACGGGGATGGCCCTTCCACACACGTGTTTGTTCAGCGACGTCAGGACTCCTGCCTAGTTGCGAGGGACAACTCGGGATTCTCTTCCAGGCTTGGCAGAGCAATTGTGACGCCTCTCCAGCTGAGGCGGGAGACCAAGGGTCCCTTTCCACGTGCCACAGGAATCCTGGGACTCCTATCAAGTTTCACGAGGAGTCAGGCATCGTCTCCTTTGGAGGCACTGATCTCCGCATACCTCTGGAGTTTTCAAAGGATGTGAGGCCTCCGGTCGCGATGAGGTGGGGAACTAGTTCTTTCTCTGTGGTCTCCACAGGGGATTCAGACATCCTTTCGTCTTGGGAGATGCAAGACGAGCCTGCATTCAAGTCACTGCAGGGATATCCGGCCTTATTTCAGGTCAGGGCATCGCGGTGTCCATTCCACTTGAGGCCGCAAACTCAGGGTCCCTCTCACATACCTAGAGCTGAGAGAAGCCTCCTCTTGACGTGCTTGTGGTAATGTGGTATTCCTCTGGAGTCGAAGCCAGGGACTAACCTCTCATCTCGAGTTGATTCATGGTCCACGGAGCTCTTTTGTGCTGCTACAGGGACTTCAGGATCCCTCTAGCCTTGAAACAGTGTTCTTGGGGTTTCTCTGGAGTGCCATCAAGGAAATCAAGGCTCCTTTCATGTGTGATGTGCAGCACGGAATTGCTCTGCACGCAGTGCAGGGGAATCGAGCCTCATCTCGCGGCGAGGGGGAAGTCTCATGGTTTTTCTCGAGTTGCGGCGGGAACCTGGGGTATATTCTCGAGTTACGACGGGGATGGCCCTTTCACCAACGTGTTTGTTCAGCGACGTCAGGACTCCTGCCTAGTTGCGAGGGACAACTCGCGATTCTCCTCGAGGCTTGGCAGGGCAATTGGGACGCCTCTCCAGCTGACGCGAGAGACCAAGTGTCCCTTTCCACGTGCCACAGGAATCCTGTGACTCTTATCAAGTTTCACGAGGAGTCAGGCATCGTCTCCTTTGGAGGCACTGATCTCCGCGTACCTCTGGAGTTTTCAAAGGATGTGAGGCCTCCGGTCTCAATGAGGTGGGGAACTAGGTCTTTCTCTGTAGTTTCCACAGGGGATTCAGACATCCTTTCATCTTGGGAGATGCAAGACGAGCCTGCATTCAAGTCACTGCAGGGATATCCGGCCTTATTTCGCGTCAGAGAATCGCAGTGTCCATTCCACTTGAGGCCGCAAACTCAGGGTCCCTCTCACATAGCTAGAGCTGAGAGAAGCCTCCTCTTGAGGTGCTTGTGGTAAGGTGGTATTCCTCTGGAGTCGAAGCCAGGGACTAACCTCTCATCTCGAGTTGATTTTTGGTCCACGGAGCTCTTTCGTGTTACTACAGTGACCTCAGGATCCCTCTAGCCTTGAAACAGTGTTCTGGGGGTATCTCTGGAGTGCCATCAAGGAAATCAAGGCTCCTTTCATGTGTGATGTGCAACACGGAATTGCTCTGCATGCAGTGCATTGGAATCAGGCCTCATTTCACGGCGAGGGGGAAGTCTCATGGTTTTTCTCGAGTTACGGCGGGAACCTGGGGTATATTCTTGAGTTACGACGGGGATGGCGCTTCCACCCACGTGTTTGTTTAGCCACGTCAGGACTCCTGCCTAGTTGCGAGACACAACTGGGGATTCTCCTTGAGGCTTGGCAGGGCAATTGGGACGCCTCTCCAGCTGAGGCGGGAGACCAATGGTCCCTTCCACGTGCCACAGGAATCCTGGGACTCCTATCAAGTTTCACGAGGAGTCAGGCATCGTCTCCTTTGGAGGCACTTATCTCCGCGTACCTCTGGAGGTTTCCAAGGATGTGAGGCCTCCGGTCGCGATGAGGTGGGGAACTAGGTCTTCTTCTGTGGTCTCCACAGGGGATTCAGACATCCTTTCGTCTTGAGAGATGCAAGACGAGCCTGCATTCAAGTCACTGCAGGGATATCCGGCCTTATTTCGCGTCAGGGCATCGCTGTGTCCATTCCACTTGAGGCCGCAAACTCAGGGTCCCTCTCACATACCTAGAGCTGAGAGAAGCCTCCTCTTGAGGTGCTTGTGGTAAGGTGGTATTCCTCTGGAGTCGAAGCCAGGGACTAACCTCTCATCTCGAGTTGATATGTGGCCACGGATCTCTTTCGTGTTGCTGCAGTGACCTCAGGATCCCTCTAGCCTGGAAACAGTGTTCTTGGGGTTTCTCTGGAGTGCCATCAAGGAAAGCAAGGCTCCTTTCATGTTTGATGTGCAACACGGAATTGCTCTGCATGCCGGGCAGGGGAATCGGGCCTCATCTCGCGGCGAGGGGGAAGTCTCATGGTTTTTCTCGAGTTGCGGCGGGAACCTGGGGTATATTCTCGAGTTACGACGAGGATGGCCCTTCCACCCACGTGTTTGTTCAGCGAAGTCAGGACTCCTGCCTAGTTGCGAGGGACAACTCGGGATTCTCCTCGAGGCTTGGCAGGGCAATTGGGACGCCTCTCCAGCTGAGGCGGGAGAACAAGAGTCCCTTTCCACGTGCCACAGGAATCCTGGGACTCCTATCAAGTTTCACGAGGAGTCAGGCATCGTCTCCTTTGGAGGCACTGATCGCCGCGTACCTCTGGAGTTTTCAAAGGATGTGAGGCCTCCGGTCGCGATGAGGTGGGGAACTAGGTTTTTCTCTGTGGTCTCCACAGGGCATTCGGACATCCTTTCGTCTTGGGAGATGCAAGACGAGCCTGCATTCAAGTCACTGCAGGGATATCCGGCCTTATTTCGCGTCAGGGCATCGCGGTTTCCCCTCCACTTGAGGCCGCAAACTCAGGGTCCCTCTTACATACCTAGAGCTAAGAGAAGCCTCCTCTTGAGGTGCTTGTGGTAAGGTGGTATTCCTCTGGAGTCGAAGCCAGGGACTAACCTCTCATCTCGAGTTGATTTTTGGTCCACGGAGCTCTTTCGTGTTGCTACATTGACCTCCGGATCCCTCTCGCCTTGAAACAGTGTTCTTGGGGTTTCTCTGGAGTGCCATCAAGGAAATCAAGTCTCCTTTCATGTGTGATGTGCAACACGGAATTGCTCTGCACGCAGTGCAGGGTATCGGGCCTTATTTTGCGGCGAGGGGGAAGTCTCATGGTTTTTCTCGAGTTGCGGCGGGAACCTGGGGTATATTCTCGAGTTACGACGGGGATGGCCCTTCCACCCACGTGTTTGTTCAGCGTCGTCAGGACTCCTGCCTAGTTGCGAGGGACAACTCGGGATTCTCCTCGAGGCTTGGCAGGGCAATTGGGATGCCTCTCCAGCTGAGGCGGGAGACCAAGGGTCCCTTTCCACGTGCCACAGGAATCCTGGGACTCCTATCAAGTTTCACGAGGAGTCAGGCATCGTCTCCTTTGGAGGCACTGATCTCCGCGTACCTCTGGAGTTTTCAAAGGATGTGAGGCCTCCGGTCGCGATGAGGTGGGGAACTAGGTCTTTCTCTGTGGTTTCCACAGGGGATTCGGACATCCTTTCGTCTTGGGAGATGCAAGACGAGCCTGCATTCAAGTCACTGCAGGGATATCCGGCCTTATTTCGAGTCAGGGCATCGCGGTGTCCATTCCACTTGAGGCCGCAAACTCAGGGTCCCTCTCACATACCTAGAGCTGAGAGAATCCTCCTCTTGAGGTGCTTGTGGTAAGGTGGTATTCCTCTGGAGTCGAAGCCAGGGACTAACCTCTCATCTCGAGTTGATTTGTGGTCCACGGATCTCTTTCGTGTTGCTGCAGTGACCTCAGGATTCCTCTAGCCTGGAAACAGTGTTCTTGGGGTTTCCCTGGAGTGCCATCAAGGAAAGCAAGGCTCCTTTCATGTTTGATGTGCAACACGGAATTGCTCTGCATGCCGTGCAGGGGAATCGGGCCTCATCTCGCGGCGAGGGGGAAGTCTCATGGTTTTTCTCGAGTTGCGGCGGGAACCTGGGGTATATTCTCGAGTTAACACGAGGATGGCCCTTCCACACACGTGTTTGTTCAGCGAAGTCAGGACTCCTGCCTAGTTGCGAGGGACAACTCGGGATTCTCCTTGAGGCTTGGCAGGGCAATTGGGACGCCTCTCCAGCTGAGGCCGGAGACCAAGGGTCCCTTTCCACGTGCCACAGGAATCCTGGGACTCCTATCAAGTTTCACGAGGAGTCAGGCATCGTCTCCTTTGGAGGCACTGGTCGCCGCGTACCTCTGGAGTTTTCAAAGGATGTGAGGCCTCCGGTCGCCATGAAGTGGGGAACTAGGTCTTTCTCTGTGGTCTCCACAGGGGATTCGGACATCCTTTCGTCTTGGGAGATGCAAGACGAGCCTGCATTCAAGTCACTGCAGGGATATCCGGCCTTATTTCGCGTCAGGGCATTGCGGTTTCCCTTCCACTTGAGGCCGCAAATTCAGGGTCCCTCTTACATACCTAGAGCTAAGAGAAGCCTCCTCTTGAGGTGCTTGTGGTAAGGTGGTATTCCTCTGGAGTCGAAGCCAGGGACTAACCTCTCATCTCGAGTTGATTCTTGGTCCACGGAGCTCTTTCGTGTTGCTACATTGATCTCCGGATCCCTCTCGCCTTGAAACAGTGTTCTTGGGGTTTCTCTGGAGTGCCATCAAGGAAATCAAGTCTCCTTTCATGTGTGATGTGCAACACGGAATTGCTCTGCACGCAGTGCAGGGGAATCGGGCCTCATCTCGCGGCGAGGGGGAAGTCTCATGGTTTTCCTCGAGTTGCGGCGGGAACCTGGGGTATATTCTCGAGTTAAGACGGGGATGGCCCTTCCACACACGTGTTTGTTCAGCGACGTCAGGACTCCTGCCTAGTTGCGAGGGACAACTCGGGATTCTCTTCCAGGCTTGGCAGGGCAATTGAGACGCCTCTACAGCTGAGGCGGGAGACCAAGGGTCCCTTTCCACGTGCCACAGGAATCCTGGGACTCCTATCAAGTTTCACGAGGAGGCAGGCATCGTCTCCTTTGGAGGCACTGATCTCCGCATACCTCTGGAGTTTTCAAAGGATGTGAGGCCTCCGGTCGCGATGAGCTGGGGAACTAGTTCTTTCTCTGTGGTCTCCACAGGGGATTCAGACATCCTTTCGTCTTGGGAGATGCAAGACGAGCCTGCATTCAAGTCACTGCAGGGATATCCGGCCTTATTTCGCGTCAGGGCATCGCGGTGTCCATTCCACTTGAGGCCGCAAACTCAGGGTCCCTCTCACATACCTAGAGCTGAGAGAAGCCTCCTCTTGAGGTGCTTGTGGTAATGTGGTATTCCTCTGGAGTCGAAGCCAGGGACTAACCTCTCATCTCGAGTTGATTCATGGTCCACGGAGCTCTTTTGTGCTGCTACAGGGACTTCAGGATCCCTCTAGCCTTGAAACAGTGTTCTTGGGGTTTCTCTGGAGTGCCATCAAGGAAATCAAGGCTCCTTTCATGTGTGATGTGCAGCACGGAATTGCTCTGCACGCAGTGCAGTGGAATCGAGCCTCATCTCGCGGCGAGGGGGAAGTCTCATGGTTTTTCTCGAGTTGCGGTAGGAACCTGGGGTATATTCTCGAGTTACGACGGGGATGGCCCTTTCACCAACGTGTTTGTTCAGCGACGTCAGGACTCCTGCCTAGTTGCGAGGGACAACTCGGGATTCTCCTCAAGGCTTGGCAGGGCAATTGGGACGCCTCTCCAGCTGACGCGAGAGACCAAGTGTCCCTTTCCACGTGCCACAGGAATCCTGTGACTCTTATCAAGTTTCACGAGGAGTCAGGCATCGTCTCCTTTGGAGGCACTGATCTCCGCGTACCTCTGGAGTTTTCAAAGGATGTGAGGCCTCCGGTCGCGATGAGGTGGGGAACTAGGTCATTCTCTGTGGTCTCCACAGGGGATTCAGACATCCTTTCGTCTTGGGAGATGCAAGACGAGCCTGCATTCAAGTCACTGCAGGGATATCCGGCCTTATTTCGCGTCAGGGAATCGCGGTGTCCATTCCACTTGAGGGCGCAAACTCAGGGTCCCTCTCACATAGCTAGAGCTGAGAGAAGCCTCCTCTTGAGGTGCTTGTGGTAACGTGGTATTCCTCTGGAGTCGAATCCAGGGACTAACCTCTCATCTCGAGTTGATTTTTGGTCTACGGAGCTCTTTCGTGTTGCTACAGTGACCTCAGGATCCCTCTAGCCTTGAAACAGTGTTCTTGGGGTTTCTCTGGAGTGCCATCAAGGAAATCAAGGCTCCTTTCATGTGTGATGTGCAACACGGAATTGCTCTGCACGCAGTGCAGGGGAATCGGGCCTCATCTCGCGGCGAGGGGGAAGTCTCATGGTTTTTCTCGAGTTGCGGCGGGAACCTGGGGTATATTCTCGAGTTACGTCGGGGATGGCCCTTCCACCCACGTGTTTGTTCAGCGACGTCAGGACTCCTGCCTAGTTGCGAGGGACAACTCGGGATTCTCCTCGAGGCTTGGCAGGGCAATTGGGACGCCTCTCCAGCTGAGGTGGGAGACCAAGGGTCCCTTTCCACGTGCCACAGGAATCCTGGGACTCCTATCAAGTTTCACGAGGAGTCAGGCATCGTCTCCTTTGGAGGCACTGATCTCTGCATACCTCTGGAGTTTTCAAAGGATGTGAGGCCTCCGGTCGCAATGAGGTGGTGAACTAGGTCTTTCTCTGTGGTCTCCACAGGGGATTCAGACATCCTTTCGTCTTGGGAGATGCAAGACGAGCCTGCATTCAAGTCACTGCAGGGATATCCGGCCTTATTTCGAGTCAGGGCATCGCGGTCTCCATTCCACTTGAGGCCGCAAACTCAGGGTCCCTCTCACATACATAGAGCTGAGAGAAGCCTCCTCTTGAGGTGCTTGTGGTAAGGTGGTATTACTCTGGAGTCGAAGCCAGGGACTAACCTCTCATCTCGAGTTGACTTTTGGTGCACGGAGCTCTTTCGTGTTGCTACAGGGACCTCAGGATCCCTCAACCTTGAAACAGTGTTCTTGGGGTTTCTCTGGAGTGCCATCAAGGAAATCAAGGCTCCTTTCATGTGTGATGTGCAACACGGAATTGCTCTGCACGCAGTGCAGGGGAATCGGGCCTCATCTCTCGGCGAGGGGGAAGTCTCATGGTTTTTCTCGAGTTGCGGCGGGAACCTGCGGTATATTCTCGAGTTACTACGGGGATGGCCCTTCCACGCATGTGTTTCTTCAAGACGTCAGGACTCCTGCCTAGTTGCGAGGGACAACTCGGGATTCTCCTCGAGGCTTGGCAGGGCAATTGCGACGCCTCTCCAGCTGAGGCGGGAGACCAAGGGTCCCTTTCCACGTGCCACAGGAATCCTGGGACTCCTATCAAGTTTCACGAGGAGTCAGGCATCGTCTCCTTTGGAGGCACTGATCGCCGCGTACCTCTGGAGTTTTCAAAGGATGTGAGGCCTCCGGTCGCGATGAGGTGGGGAACTAGGTTTTTCTCTGTGGTCTCCACAGGGCATTCGGACATCCTTTCGTATTGGGAGATGCAAGACGAGCCTGCATTCAAGTCACTGCAGGGATATCCGGCCTTATTTCGCGTCAGGGCATCGCGGTTTCCCCTCCACTTGAGGCCGCAAACTCAGGGTCCCTCTTACATAGCTAGAGCTAAGAGAAGCCTCCTCTTGAGGTGCTTGTGGTAAGGTGGTATTCCTCTGGAGTCGAAGCCAGGGACTAACCTCTCATCTCGAGTTGATTTGTGGTCCACGGAACTCTTTCGTGTTGCTACATTGACCTCCGGATCCCGCTCGCCTTGAAACAGTGTTCTTGGGGTTTCTCTGGAGTGCCATCAAGGAAATCAAGTCTCCTTTCATGTGTGATGTGCAACACGGAATTGCTCTGCACGCAGTGCCGGGTATCGGGCCTTATTTTGCGGCGAGGGGGAAGTCTCATGGTTTTTCTCGAGTTGCGGCGGGAACCTGGGGTATATTCTCGAGTTACGACGGGGATGGCCCTTCCACCCACGTGTTTGTTCAGCGACGTCAGGACTCCTGTCTAGTTGCGAGGGACAACTCGGGATTCTCCTCGAGGCTTGGCAGGGCAATTGGGATGCCTCTCCAGCTGAGGCGGGAGACCAAGGGTCCCTTTCCACGTGCCACAGGAATCCTGGGACTCCTATCATGTTTCATGAGGAGTCAGGCATCGTCTCCTTTGGAGGCACTGATCTCCGCTTACCTCTGGAGTTTTCAAAGGATGTGAGGCCTCCGGTCGCGATGAGGCGGGGAACTAGGTCTTTCTCTGTGGTCTTCACAAGGGATTCGGACATCCTTTCGTCTTGGGAGATGCAAGACGAGCCTGCATTCAAGTCACTGCAGGGATATCCGGCCTTATTTCGAGTCAGGGCATCGCGGTGTCCATTCCACTTGAGGCCGCAAATTCAGCACATAGCTAGAGCTGAGAGAAGCCTCCTCTTGAGGTGCTTGTGGTAAGGTGGTATTCCTCTGGAGTCGAAGCCAGGGACTAACCTCTCATCTCGAGTCGATTGTTGGTCCACGGAGCTCTTTCGTGTTGCTACAGTGACCTCAGGATCCCTCTAGCCTTGAAACAGTGTTCTTGGGGTTTCTCTGGAGTGCCATCAATGAAATCAAGGCTCCTTTCATGTGTGATGTGCAACACGGAATTGCTCTGCACGCAGTGCAGGGGAATCGGGCCTCATATCGCGGCGAGGGGGAAGTCTCATGGTTTTTCTCGAGTTGCGGCGGGAACCTGGGGTATATTCTCGAGTTACGACGGGGACGACCCTTCCACCCACGTGTTTGTTCAGCGACGGCAGGACTCCTGCCTAGTTGCGAGGGACAACTCGGGCTTCTCCTCGAGGTTTGGCAGGGCAATTGGGACGCCTCTCCAGCTGAGGTGGGAGACCAAGGGTCCCTTTCCACGTGCCACAGGAATCCTGGGACTCCTATCAAGTTTCAGAGGTGTCAGGCATCGTCTCCTTTGGAGGCACTGATCTCCGCGTACCTCTGGAGTTTTCAAAGGATGTGAGGCCTCCGGTCGCGATGAGGTGGGGAACTAGGTCTTTCTCTGTGGTCTCCACAGGGGATTCAGACATCCTTTCGTCTTGGGAGATGCAAGACGAGCCTGCATTCAAGTCACTGCAGGGATATCCGGCCTTATTTCGAGCCAGGGCATCGCGGTGTCCATTCCACTTGAGGCCGCAAACTCAGGGTCCCTCTCACATACCTATAGCTGAGAGAAGCCTCCTCTTGAGGTGCTTGTGGTAAGGTGGTATTCCTCTGGAGTCGAAGCCAGGGACTAACCTCTCATCTCGAGTTGATTTGTGGTCCACGGATCTCTTTCGTGTTGCTACATTGACGTCCGGATCCCTCTCGCCTTGAAACAGTGTTCTTGGGGTTTCTCTGGAGTGCCATCAAGGAAATCAAGTCTCCTTTCATGTGTGATGTGCAACACGGAATTGCTCTGCACGCAGTGCAGGGGAATCGGGCCTCATCTCGCGGCGAGGGGGAAGTCTCATGGTTTTTCTCGAGTTGCGGCGGGAACCTGGGGTATATTCTCGAGTTAAGACGGGGATGGCCCTTCCACACACGTGTTTGTTCAGCGACGTCAGGACTCCTGCCTAGTTGCGAGGGACAACTCGGGATTCTCTTCCAGGCTTGGCAGGGCAATTGTGACGCCTCTCCAGCTGAGGCGGGAGACCAAGGGTCCCTTTCCACGTGCCACAGGAATCATGGGACTCCTATCAAGTTTCACGAGGAGTCAGGCATCGTCTCCTTTGGAGGCACTGATCTCCGCATACCTCTGGAGTTTTCAAAGGATGTGAGGCCTCCAGTCGCGATGAGGTGGGGAACTAGTTCTTTCTCTGTGGTCTCCACAGGGGATTCAGACATCCTTTCGTCTTGGGAGATGAAAGACGAGCCTGCATTCAAGTCACTGCAGGGATATCCGGCCTTATTTCGCGTCAGGGCATCGCGGTGTCCATTCCACTTGAGGCCGCAAACTCAGGGTCCCTCTCACATACCTAGAGCTGAGAGAAGCCTCCTCTTGAGGTGCTTGTGGTAATGTGGTATTCCTCTGGAGTCGAAGCCAGGGACTAACCTCTCATCTCGAGTTGATTCATGGTCCACGGAGCTCTTTTGTGCTGCTACAGGGACTTCAGGATCCCTCTAGCCTTGAAACAGTGTTCTTGGGGTTTCTCTGGAGTGCCATCAAGGAAATCAAGGCTCCTTTCATGTGTGATGTGCAGCACGGAATTGCTCTGCACGCAGTGCAGGGGAATCGAGCCTCATCTCGCGGCGAGGGGGAAGTCTCATGGTTTTTCTCGAGTTGCGGCGGGAACCTGGGGTATATTCTCGAGTTACGACGGGGATGGCCCTTCCACCCACGTGTTTGTTCAGCGACGTCAGGACTCCTGCCTAGTTGCGAGGGACAACTCGGGATTCTCCTCGAGGCTTGGCAGGGCAATTGGGACGCCTCTCCAGCTGAGGTGGGAGACCAAGGGTCCCTTTCCACGTGCCACAGGAATCCTGGGACTCCTATCAAGTTTCACGAGGAGTCAGGCATCGTCTCCTTTGGAGGCACTGATCTCCGCGTACCTCTGGAGTTTTCAAAGAATGTGAGGCCTCCGGTCGCAATGAGGTGGTGAACTAGGTCTTTCTCTGTGGTCTCCACAGGGAATTCAGACATCCTTTCGTCTTGGGAGATGCAAGACGAGCCTGCATTCAAGTCACTGCAGGGATATCCGGCCTTATTTCGAGTCAGGGCATCGCGGTCTCCATTCCACTTGAGGCCGCAAACTCAGGGTCCCACTCACATACATAGAGCTGAGAGAAGCCTCCTCTTGAGGTGCTTGTGTTAAGGTGGTATTCCTCTGGAGTCGAAGCCAGGGACTAACCTCTCATCTCGAGTTGATTTTTGGTGCACGGAGCTCTTTCGTGTTGCTACAGTGACCTCAGGATCCCTCAACCTTGAAACAGTGTTCTTGGGGTTTCTCTGGAGTGCCATCAAGGAAATCAAGGCTCCTTTCATGTGTGATGTGCAACAAGGAATTGCTCTGCACGCAGTGCAGGGGAATCGGGCCTCATCTCTCGGCGAGGGGGAAGTCTCATGGTTTTTCTCGAGTTGCGGCGGGAACCTGGGGTATATTCTCGAGTTACGACGGGGATGGCCCTTCCACACACGTGTTTGTTCAGCGACGTCAGGACTCCTGCCTAGTTGCGAGGGACAACTCGGGATTCTCCTCGAGGCTTGGCAGGGCAATTGCGACGCCTCTCCAGCTGAGGCGGGAGACCAAGGGTCCCTTTCCACGTGCCACAAGAATCCTGGGACTCTTATCAAGTTTCACGAAGAGTAAGGCATCGTCTCTGTGGAGGCACTGATCTCCGCGTACCTCTGGAGTTTTCCAAGGACGTGAGGCCTCCGGTCGCGATGAGGTGGGGAACTAGGTCTTTCTCTGTGGTCTCCACAGGGGATTCAGACATCCTTTCGTCTTGGGAGATGCAAGACGAGCCTGCATTCAAGTCACTGCAGGGATATCCGGCCTTATTTCGAGTCAGGGCATCGCGGTGTCCATTCCACTTGAGGCCGCAAACTCAGGGTCCCTCTCACATACCTAGAGCTGAGAGAAGCCTCCACTAGAGGTGCCTGTGGTAAGGTGGTATTCCTCTGGAGTCGAAGCCAGGGACTAACCTCTCATCTCGAGTTGATTCATGGTCCACGGAGCTCTTTCGTGCTGCTACAGGGACCTCAGGATCCCTCCAGCCTTGAAACAGTGTTCTTGGGGTTTCTCTGGAGTGCCATCAAGGAAATTAAGGCTCCTTTCATATGTGATGTGCAACACGGAATTGCTCTGCACGCAGTGCAGGTGAATCGGGCCTCATCTCGCGGCGAGGGGGAAGTCTCATGGTTTTTCTCGAGTTGCGGCGGGAACCTGGGGTATATTCTCGAGTTACGACGGGGATGGCCCTTCCACACACGTGTTTCCTCAGCGACGTCAGGACTCCTGCCTAGTTGCGAGGGACAACTCGGGATTCTCCTCGAGGCTTGGCAGGGCAATTGGGACGCCTCTCCAGCTGAGGCGGGAGACCAATGGTCCCTTTCCACGTGCCACAGGAATCCTGGGACTCCTATCAAGTTTCACGAGGAGTCAGGCATCGTCTCCTTTGGAGGCACTGATCTCCGCATACCTCTGGAGTTTTCCAAGGATGTGAGGCCTCCGACGCGATGAGGTGGGGAACTAGGTCTTCTTCTGTGGTCTCCACAGGGGATTCAGACATCCTTTCGTCTTGGGAAATGCAAGACGAGCCTGCATTCAAGTCACTGCAGGGATATCCGGCCTTATTTCGAGTCAGGGCATCGCGGTGTCCATTCCACTTGAGGCCGCAAACTCAGGGTCCCTCTCACAGACCTAGAGCTAAGAGAAGCCTCCTCTTGAGGTGCTTGTGGTAAGGTGGTATTCCTCTGGAGTCGAAGCCAGGGACTAACCTCTCATCTCGAGTTGATTTGTGGTCCACGGATCTCTTTCGTGTTGCTCCAGTGACCTCAGGATCCCTCTAGCCTGGAAACAGTGTTCTTGGGGTTTCTCTGGAGTGCCATCAAGGAAAGCAAGGCTCCTTTCATGTTTGATGTGCAACACGGAATTGCTCTGCATGCCGTGCAGGGGAATCGGGCCTCATCTCGCGGCGAGGGGGAAGTCTCATGGTTTTTCTCGAGTTGCGGCGGGAACCTGGGGTATATTCTCGAGTTACGACGAGGATGGCCCTTCCAAACACGTGTTTGTTCAGCGAAGTCAGGACTCCTGCCTAGTTGCGAGGGACAACTCGGGATTCTCCTCGAGGATTGGCAGTGCAATTGGGACGCCTCTTCAGCTGAGGCGGGAGACCAAGGGTCCCTTTCCACGTGCCACATGAATCCTGGGACTCCTATCAAGTTTCACGAGGAGTCAGGCATCGTCTCCTTTGGAGGCACTGATCTCCGCGTACCTCTGGAGTTTTCAAAGGATGTGAGGCCTGCGGTGCGATGAGGTGGGGAACTAGGTCTTTCTCTGTGGTCTCCACAGGGGATTCGGACATCCTTTCGTCTTGGGAGATGCAAGACGAGCCTGCATTCAAGTCACTGCAGGGATATCCGGCCTTATTTCGCGTCAGGGCATCGCGGTTTCCCCTCCACTTGAGGCCGCAAACTCAGGGTCCCTCTTACATACCTAGAGCTAAGAGAAGCCTCCTCTTGAGGTGCTTGTGGTAAGGTGGTATTCCTCTGGAGTCGAAGCCAGGGACTAACCTCTCATCTCGAGTTGATTTTTGGTCCACGGAGTTCTTTCGTGTTGCTACATTGACCTCCGGATCCCTCTCGCCTTGAAACAGTGTTCTTGGGGTTTCTCTGGAGTGCCATCAAGGAAATCAAGTCTCCTTTCATGTGTGATGTGCAACACGGAATTGCTCTGCACGCAGTGCAGGGTATCGGGCCTTATTTTGCGGCGAGGGGGAAGTCTCATGGTTTTTCTCGAGTTGCGGCGGGAACCTGGGGTATATTCTCGAGTTACGACGGGGATGGCCCTTCCACCCACGTGTTTGTTCAGCGACGTCAGGACTCTTGCCTAGTTGCGAGGGACAACTCGGGATTCGCCTCGAGGCTTGGCAGGGCAATTGGGATGCCTCTCCAGCTGAGGCGGGAGACCAAGGGTCCCTTTCCACGTGCCACAGGAATCCTGGGACTCCTATCAAGTTTCACGAGGAGTCAGGCATCGTCTCCTTTGGAGGCACTGATCTCCGCGTACCTCTGGAGTTTTCAAAGGATGTGAGGCCTCCGGTCGCGATGAGGTGGGGAACTAGGTCTTTCTCTGTGGTCTCCACAGGGGATTCGGACATCCTTTCGTCTTGGGAGATGCAAGTCGAGCCTGCATTCAAGTCACTGCAGGGATATCCGGCCTTATTTCGAGTCAGGGCATCGCGGTGTCCATTCCACTTGAGGCCGCAAATTCAGCACATAGCTAGAGCTGAGAGAAGCCTCCTCTTGAGGTGCTTGTGGTAAGGTGGTATTCCTCTGGAGTCGAAGCCAGGGACTAACCTCTCATCTCGAGTTGATTGTTGGTCCACGGAGCTCTTTCGTGTTGCTACAGTGACCTCAGGATCCCGCTAGCCTTGAAACAGTGTTCTTGGGGTTTCTCTGGAGTGCCATCAATGAAATCAAGGCTCCTTTCATGTGTGATGTGCAACACGGAATTGCTCTGCACGCAATGCAGGGGAATCAGGCCTCATATCGCGGCGAGGGGGAAGTCTCATGGTTTTTCTCGAGTTGCGGCGGGAACCTGGGGTATATTCTCGAGTTACGACGGGGATGGCCCTTCCACACACGTGTTTGTTCAGCGACGGCAGGACTCCTGCCTAGTTGCGAGCGACAACTCGGGCTTCTCCTCGAGGTTTGGCAGGGCAATTTGGACGCCTCTCCAGCTGAGGTGGGAGACCAAGGGTCCCTTTCCACGTGCCACAGGAATCCTGGGTCTCCTATCAAGTTTCACGAGGAGTCAGGCATCGTCTCCTTTGGAGGCACTGATCTCCGCGTACCTCTGGAGTTTTCAAAGGATGTGAGGCCGCCGGTCGCGATGAAGTGGAGAACTAGGTCTTTCTCTGTGGTCTCCACAGGGGATTCAGACATCCTTTCGTCTTGGCAGATGCAAGACGAGCCTGCATTCAAGTCACTGCAGGGATATCCGGCCTTATTTCGAGCCAGGGCATCGCGGTGTCCATTCCACTTGAGGCCGCAAACTCAGGGTCCCTCTCACATACCTAGAGCTGAGAGAAGCCTCCTCTTGAGGTGCTTGTGGTAAGGTGGTATTCCTCTGGAGTCGAAGCCAGGGACTAACCTCTCATCTCGAGTTGATTTTTGGTCCACGGAGCTCTTTCGTGTTGCTACATTGACCTCCGGATCCCTCTCGCCTTGAAACAGTGTTCTTGCGGTTTCTCTGGAGTGCCATCAAGGAAATCAAGTCTCCTTTCATGTGTGATGTGCAACACGGAATTGCTCTGCACGCAGTGTCAGGGTATCGGGCCTTATTTTGCGGCGAGGGGGAAGTCTCATAGTTTTTCTCGAGTTGCGGCGGGAACCTGGGGTATATTCTCGAGTTACGACGGGGATGGCCCTTCCACCCACGTGTTTGTTCAGCGACGTCAGGACTCCTGCCTAGTTGCGAGGGACAACTCGGGATTCTCCTCGAGGCTTGGCAGGGAAATTGGGATGCCTCTCCAGCTGAGGCGGGAGACCAAGGGTCCCTTTCCACGTGCCACAGGAATCCTGGGACTCCTATCAAGTTTCACGAGGAGTCAGGCATCGTCTCCTTTGGAGGCACTGATCTCCGCGTACCTCTGGAGTTTTCAAAGGATGTGAGGCCTCCGGTCGCGATGAGGTGGGGAACTAGGTCTTTCTCTGTGGTCTCCACAGGGGATTCGGACATCCTTTCGTCTTGGGAGATCCAAGACGAGCCTGCATTCAAGTCACTGCAGGGATATCCGGCCTTATTTCGAGTCAGGGCATCGCGGTGTCCATTCCACTTGAGGCCGCAAATTCAGCACATAGCTAGAGCTGAGAGAAGCCTCTTCTTGAGGTGCTTGTGGTAACGTGGTATTCCTCTGGAGTCGAAGCCAGGGACTAACCTCTCATCTCGAGTTGATTGTTGGTCCACGGAGCTCTTTCGTGTTGCTACAGTGACCTCAGGATCCCGCTAGCCTTGAAACAGTGTTCTTGGGGTTTCTCTGGAGTGCCATCAATGAAATCAAGGCTCCTTTCATGTGTGATGTGCAACACGGAATTGCTCTGCACGCAGTGCAGGGGAATCAGGCCTCATATCGCGGCGAGGGGGAAGTCTCAGGGTTTTTCTCGAGTTGCGGCGGGAACCTGGGGTATATTCTCGAGTTACGACGGGGATGCCCCTTCTACACTTGTGTTTGTTCAGCGATGGCAGGACTCCTGCCTAGTTGCGAGGGACAACTCGGGATTCTCCTCGAGGCTTGGCAGGGAAATTGGGACGCCTCTCCAGCCGAGGCGGGTGACCAAGGGTCCCTTTCCACGTGCCACAGGAATCCTGGGTCTCCTATCAAGTTTCACGAGGAGTCAGGCATCGTCTCCTTTGGAGGCACTGATCTCCGCGTACCTCTGGAGTTTTCAAAGGATGTGAGGCCTCCGGTCGCGATGAGGTGGGGAACTAGATCTTTCTCTGAGGTCTCCACAGGGGATTCAGACATCCTTTCGTCTTGGGAGATTTAAGACGCGCCTGCATTCAAGTCACTGCAGGGATATCCGGCCTTATTTCGAGTCAGGGCATCGCGGTGTCCATTCCACTTGAGGCCTCAAACTCAGAGTCCCTCTCACATACCTAGAGCTGAGAGAAGCCTCCTCTTGAGGTGCTTGTGGTAAGGTGGTATTCCTCTGGAGTCGAAGCCAGGGACTAACCTCTCATCTCGAGTTGATTTTTGGTCCACGGAGCTCTATCGTGTTGCTACAGTGACCTCAGGATCCCTCTAGCCTTGAAACAGTGTTCTTGGGGTTTCTCTGGAGTGCCATCAAGGAAATCAAGGCTCCTTTCATGTGTGATGTGCAACACGGAATTGCTCTGCTCGCAGTGCAGGGGAATCAGGCCTCATCTCGCGGCGAGTGGGAAGTCTCATGGTTTTTCTCGAGTTGCGGCGGGAACCTGGGGTATATTCTCGAGTTACGACGGGGATGGCCCTTACACCCACGTGTTTGTTCAGCGACGGCAGGACTCCTGCCTAGTTGCGAGGGACAACTCTGGATTCTCCTCGAGGCTTGGCAGGGCAATTGGGATGCCTCTCCAGCTGAGCCGGGAGACCAAGGGTTCCTTTCCACGTGCCACAGGAATCCTGGGACTCCTATCAAGTTTCACGAGGAGTCAGGCATCGTCTCCTTTGGAGGCACTGATCTCCGCGTACCTCTGGAGTTTTCAAAGGATGTGAGGCCTCCGGTCGCGATGAGGTGGGGAACTATGTCTTTTTCTGTGGTCTCCACAGGGGATTCGGACATCCTTTCGTCTTGGGAGATGCAAGACGAGCCTGCATTCAAGTCACTGCAGGGATATCCGGCCTTATTTCGAGCCAGGGCATCGCTGTGTCCATTCCACTTGAGGCCGCAAACTCAGCACAGCTAGAGCTGAGAGAAGCCTCCTCTTGAGGTGCTGGTGGTAAGGTGGTATTCCTCTGGAGTCGATGCCAGGGACTAACCTCTCATCTCGAGTTGATTGTTGGTCCACGGAGCTCTTTCGTGCTGCTACAGTGACCTCAGGATCCCTCTATCCTTGAAACAGTGTTCTTGGGGTTTCTCTGGAGTGCCATCAAGGAAATCAAGGCTCCTTTCATATGTGATGTGCAACACGGAATTGCTCTGTACGCAGTGCAGGGGAATCGGGCCTCATCTCGCGGCGAGGGGAAAGTCTCATGGTTTTTCTCGATTTGCGGCGGGAACCTGGGGTATATTCTCGAGTTACGACGGGGATGGCCCTTCCACCCACGTGTTTGTTCAGCGACGTCAGGACTCCTGCCTATTTGCGAGGGACAACTCGGGATTCTCCTCGAGGCTTGGCAGGGCCATTGGGATGCCTCTCCAGCTGAGGCGGGAGACCAAGGGTCCCTTTCCACGTGCCACAGGAATCCTGGGACTCCTATCAAGTTTCACGAGGAGTCAGGCATCGTCTCCTTTGGAGGCACTGATCTCCGCATACCTCTGGAGTTGTCAAAGGATATGAGGCCTCCGGTCGCGATGAGCTGGGGAACTAGGTCGTTCTCTGTGGTCTACACAGGTGATACAGACATCCTTTCATTTTGGGAGATGCAAGACGAGCCTGCATTCAAGTCACTGCAGGGATATCTGGCCTTATTTCGAGTCAGGGAATCGTGGTGTCCATTCCACTTGAGGCCGCAAACTCAGGGTCCCTCTCACATACCTAGAGCTGAGAGAAGCCTCCTCTTGAGGTGCTTGTGGTAAGGGGGTATTCCTCTCGAGTCGAAGCCAGGGACTAACCTCTCATCTCGAGTTGATTTTTGGGCCACGGTGCTCTTTCTTGTGGATACAGTGACCTCAGGATCCCTCTAGCCTTGAAACAGTGTTGTTGGGGTTTCTCTGGAGTGCCACCAAGGAAATCAAGGCTCCTTTCTTGTGTGATGTGCAACACGGAATTGCTCTCACGCAGTGCAGGGGAATCGGGCCTCATATCGCGGCGATGGGGAAGTCTCATGGTTTTTCTCGAGTTGCGCTGGGAACCTGGGGTATATTCTCGAGTTACGACGGGGATGGCCCTTCCAACCACGTGTTTGTTCAGCGACGGCAGGACTCCTGCCTAGTTGCGACGGACAACTCGGGATTCTCTTTGATGCTTATCAGGGAAATTGGGACGCCTCTCCAGCTGAGGTGGGAGACCAAGGGTCCCTTTCCACGTGCTTAGGAATCCTGGGACTCTTATCAAGTGTCACGAGGTGTCAGGCATCGTCTCTTTGGAGGCACTGATCTCCGCGTACCTCTGAAGTTTTCAAAGGATGTGAGGCCTCCGTTCGCGATAAGGTGGGGAACTAGGTCTTTCTCTGTGGTCTCCACAGGGGATTCAGACAGCCTTTCGTCTTGGGAGATGCAAGACGAGCCTGCATTCAAGTCACTGCAGGGATATCCGGCCTTATTTCAAGTCAGGGCATCGCGGTGTCCATTCCACTTGAGGCCGCAAACTCAGCACATAGCTAGAGCTGAGAGAAGCCTCCTCTTGAGGTGCTTGTGGTAAGGTGGTATTCCTCTGGAGTCGAAGCCAGGGACTAACCTCTCATCTCGAGTTGATTTTTGGTCCACGGAGCTCTTTCATGTTGCTACAGTGACCTCAGGATCCCTCTAGCCTTGAAACAGTGTTCTTGGGGTTTCTCTGGAGTGCCATCAAGGAAATGAAGGGTCCTTTCATGTTTGATGTGCAACACGGAATTGCTCTGCACGCAGTGCAGGGGAATCGGGCCTCATCTCGCGGCGAGGGGGAAGTCTCATGGTTTTTCTCGAGTTGCGGCTGGAAACTGGGGTATATTCTCGAGTTACGACGGAGATGGCCCTTACACCCACGTGTTTGTTCAGCGACGGCAGGACTCCTGCCTAGTTGCGAGGGACAACTCGGGATTCTCCTCGAGGTTTGGCAGGGCAATTGGGACGCCTCTCCAGCTGAGGCGGGAGACCAAGGGTCCCTTTCCACGTGCCACAGGAATCCTGGGACTCCTATCAAGTTTCACGAGGAGTCAGGCATCGTCTCCTTTGGAGGCACTGATCTCCGCGTACCTCTGGAGTTTTCAAAGGATGTGAGGCCTCCGGTCGCGATGAGGTGGGGAACTAGGTCTTTCTCTGTGGTCTACACAGGTGATACAGACATCCTTTCATCTTGGGAGATGCAAGACGAGCCTGCATTCAAGTCACTGCAGGGATATCTGGCCTTATTTCGAGTCAGGGCATCGTGGTGTCCATTCCACTTGAGGCCGCAAACTCAGGGTCCCTCTCACATAGCTAGAGCTGAGAGAAGCCTCCTCTTGAGGTGCTTGTGGTAAGGTGGTATTCCTCTCGAGTCGAAGCCAGGGACTAACCTCTCATCTCGAGTTGATTTTTGGTCCACGGAGCTCTTTCGTGTTGCTAGAGTGACCTCAGGATCCCTCTAGCCTTGAAACAGTGTTCTTGGGGTTTCTCTGGAGTGCCATCAAGGAAATCAAGGCTCCTTTCATGTGTGATGTTCAACACGGAATTGCTCTGCACGCAGTGCAGGGGAATCGTCCCTCATCTCGCGGCGAGCGGGAAATCTCATGGTTTTTCTCGAGTTGCGGCGGGAACCTGTGGTATATTCTCGAGTTACGACGGGGATGGCCCTTCCACCCACATGTTTGTTCAGCGACGTCAGGACTCCTGCCTAGTTGCGAGGGACAACTCGGGATTCTCCTCGAGGCTTGGCAGGGCAATTGGGACGCCTCTCCAGCTGAGGCGGGAGACCAAGGGTCCCTTTCCATGTGCCACAGGAATCCTGGGACTCCTATCAAGTTTCACGAGGAGTCAGGCATCGTCTCCTTTGGAGGCACTGATCTCCGCGTACCTCTGGAGTTTTCAAAGGATGTGAGGCCTCCGGTCGCGATGAGGTGGGGAACTAGGTCTTTTTCTGTGGTCTCCACAGGGGATTCGGACATCCTTTGGTCTTGGGAGATGCAAGACGAGCCTGCATTCAAGTCACTGCAGGGATATCCGGCCTTATTTCGAGTCAGGGCATCGCGGTGTCCATTCCACTTGAGGCCGCAAACTCAGCACATAGCTAGAGCTGAGAGAAGCCTCCTCTTGAGGTGCTTGTGGTAAGGGGGTACTCCTCTCGAGTCGAAGCCAGGGACTAACCTCTCATCTCGAGTTGATTTTTGGTCCACGGAGCTCTTTCTTGTTGCTACAGTGACCTCAGGATCCCTCTAGCCTTGAAAGAGTGTTCTTGGGGTTTCTCTGGAGTGCCATCAAGGAAATCAAGGCTCCTTTCATGTTTGATGTGCAACACTGAATTGCTCTGCACGCAGTGCAGGGGAATCGGGCCTCGTCTCGCGGCGAGGGGGAAGTCTCATGGTTTTTCTCGAGTTGCGGCGGGAACCTGGGGTATATTCTCGAGTTACGACCGGGATGGCCCTTCCACCCACGTGTTTGTTCAGCGACGTCAGGACTCCTGCCTAGTTGCGAGGGACAACTCGGGATTCTCCTCGAGGCTTGGCAGGGCAATTGGGACGCCTCTCCAGCTGAGGCGGGAGACCAAGGGTCCCTTTCCACGTGCCACAGGAATCCTGGGACTCCTATCAAGTTTCACGAGGAGTCAGGCATCGTCTCCTTTGGAGGCACTGATCTCCGCGTACCTCTGGAGTTTTCAAAGGATGTGAGGCCTCCGGTCGCGATGAGGTGGGGAACTAGATCTTTCTCTGAGGTCTCCACAGGGGATTCAGACATCCTTTCGTCTTGGGAGAGGCAAGACGCGCCTGAATTCAAGTCACTGCAGGGATATCCGGCCTTATTTCGAGTCAGGGCATCGCGGTGTCCATTCCACTTGAGGCCGCAAAATCAGGGTCCCTCTCACATACCTAGAGCTGAGAGAAGCCTCCTCTTGAGGTGCTTGTATTAAGGTGGTATTCCTCTGGAGTCGAAGCCAGGGACTATCCTCTCATCTCGAGTTAATTTTTGGGCCACGGTGCTCTTTCGTGTGGCTACAGTGACCTCAGGATCCCTCTAGCCTTGAAACAGTGTTCTTGGGGTTTCTCTGGAGTGCCATCAAGGAAATCAAGGCTCCTTTCATGTGTGATGTGCAACACTGCATTGCACTGCACGCAGTGCAGGGGAATCAGGCCTCATCTCGCGGCGAGGGGGAAGTCTCATGGTTTTTCTCGAGTTGCGGCGGGAACCTGTGGTATATTCTCGAGTTACGACGGTGATGGCCCTTCCACACCCGTGTTTGTTCAGCGACGTCAGGACTCCTGCCTAGTTGCGAGGGACAACTCGGGATTCTCCTCGAGGCTTGGCAGGGCAATTGGGACGCCTCTCCAGCTGAGGCGGGAGACCAAGGGTCCCTTTCCACGTGCCACAGGAATCCTGGGACTCCTATCAAGTTTCACGAGGAGTCAGGCATCGTCTCCTTTGGAGGCACTGATCTCCGCGTACCTCTGGAGTTTTCAAAGGATGTGAGGCCTCCGGTCGCGATGAGGTGGGGAACTAGGTCTTTCTCTGTGGTCTCCACAGGGGATTCAGACATCCTTTCGTCTTCGGAGATGCAAGACGAGCCTGCATTCAAGTCACTGCAGGGATATCCAGCTTTATTTCGAGTCAGGGAATTGCAGCGTCCATTCCACTTGAGGCCGCAAACTCAGCACAGCTAGAGCTGAGAGAAGCCTCCTCTTGAGGTGCTTGTGGTAAGGTGGTATTCCTCTGGAGTCGATGCCAGAGACTAACCTCTCATCTCGAGTTGATTGTTGGTCCACGGATCTCTTTCGTGCTGCTACAGTGACCTCAGGATCCCTCTAGCCTTGAAACAGTGTTCTTGGGGTTTCTCTGGAGTGCCATCAAGGAAATCAAGGCTCCTTTCATGTGTGATGTGCAACACGGAATTGCTCTGTACGCAGTGCAGGGGAATCGGGCCTCATCTCGCGACGAAGGGAAAGTCTCATGGTTTCTCTCGAGTTGCGGCGGGAACCTGGGGTATATTCTCGAGTTACGACGGGGATGGCCCTTCCACCCACGTGTTTGTTCAGCGACGTCAGGACTCCTGCCTATTTGCGAGGGACAACTCGGGATTCTCCTCGAGGCTTGGCAGGGCAATTGGGACGCCTCTCCAGCTGAGGCGGGAGACCAAGGGTCCCTTTCCACATGCCACAGGAATCCTGGGACTCCTATCAAGTTTCATGAGGAGTCAGGAATCGTCTCCTTTGGTGGCACTGATCTCCGCGTACCTCTGGAGTTGTCAAAGGATATGAGGCCTCCGGTCGCGATGAGCTGGGGAACTAGGTCGTTCTCTGTGGTCTACACAGGTGATACAGACATCCTTTCATCTTGGGAGATGCAAGACCAGCCTGCATTCAAGTCACTGCAGGGATATCTGGCCTTATTTCGAGTCAGGGCATCGTGGTGTCCATTCCACTTGAGGCCGCAAACTCAGGGTCCCTCTCACATACCTAGAGCTGAGAGAAGCCTCCTCTTGAGGTGCTTGTGGTAAGGTGGTATTCCTCTCGAGTCGAAGCCAGGGACTAACCTCTCATCTCGAGTTGATTTGTGGTCCACGGAGCTCTTTCGTGTTGCTAGAGTGACCTCAGGATCCCTCTAGCCTTGAAAGAGTGTTCTTGGGGTTTCTCTGGAGTGCCATCAAGGAAATCAAGGCTCCTTTCATGTGTGATGTTCAACACGGAATTGCTCTGCACGCAGTGCAGGGGAATCGTCCCTCATCTCGCGGCGAGGGGGAAGTCTCATGGTTTTTCTCGAGTTGCAGCGGGAACCTGGGGTATATTCTCGAGTTACGACTGGGATGGCCCTTCCACCCACATGTTTGTTCAGCGACGTCAGGACTCCTGCCTAGTTGCGAGGGACAACTCGGGATTCTCCTCGAGGCTTGGCAGGGCAATTGGGATGCCTCTCCAGCTGAGGCGGGAGACCAAGGGTCCCTTTCCACGTGCCACAGGAATCCTGGGACTCCTATCAAGTTTCACGAGGAGTCAGGCATCGTCTCCTTTGGAGGCACTGATCTCCGCGTACCTCTGGAGTTTTCAAAGGATGTGAGGCCTCCGGTCGCGATGAGGTGGGGAACTAGGTCTTTTTCTGTGGTCTCCACAGGGGATTCGGACATCCTTTGGTCTTGGGAGATGCAAGACGAGCCTGCATTCAAGTCACTGCAGGGATATCCGGCCTTATTTCACGACAGGGCATCGCGGTGTCCATTCCACTTGAGGCCGCAAACTCAGCACATAGCTAGAGCTGAGAGAAGCCTCCTCTTGAGGTGCTTGTGGTAAGGTGGTATTCCTCTGGAGTCGAAGCCAGGGACTAACCTCTCATCTCGAGTTGATTTTTGGTCCACGGAGCTCTTTCGTGTTGCTAGAGTGACCTCAGGATCCCTCTAGCCTTGAAACAGTGTTCATGGGGTTTCTCTGGAGTGTCATCAAGGAAATCAAGGCTCCTTTCATGTGTGATGTGCAGCACTGAATTGCTCTGCACGCATTGAAGGGGAATCGGGCCTCATCTCGCGGTGTGGGGGAAGTCTCATGGTTTTTCTCGAGTTGCGGCGGGAACCTGTGGTATATTCTCGAGTTACGACCGGGATGGCCCTTCCACCCACGTGTTTGTTCAGCGACGTCAGGACTCCTGCCTATTTGCGAGGGACAACTCGGGATTCTCCTCGAGGCGTGGCATGGCCATTGGGATGCCTCTCCAGCTGAGGCGGGAGACCAAGGATCCCTTTCCACGTGCCACAGGAATCCTGGGACTCCTATCAAGTGTCACGAGGAGTCAGGCATCGTCTTCTTTGGAGGCACTGATCTCCGCGTACCTCTGGAGTTGTCAAAGGATATGAGGCCTCCGGTCGCGATGAGCTGGGGAACTAGGTCGTTTTCTGTGGTCTACACAGGTGATACAGACATCCTTTCATCTTGGGAGATGCAAGACGAGCCTGCATTCAAGTCACTGCAGGGATATCTGGCCTTATTTCGAGTCAGGGCATCGTGGTGTCCATTCCACTTGAGGCCGCAAACTCAGGGTCCCTCTCACATACCTAGAGCTGAGAGAAGCCTCCTCTTGAGGTGCTTGTGGTAAGGGGGTATTCCTCTCGAGTCGAAGCCAGGAACTAACCTCTCATCTCGAGTTGATTTGTGGTCCACGGAGCTCTTTCGTGTTGCTAGAGTGACCTCAGGATCCCTTAGCCTTGAAACAGTGTTCTTGGGGTTTCTCTGGAGTGCCATCAAGGAAATCAAGGCTCCTTTCATGTGTGATGTTCAACACGGAATTGCTCTGCACGGAGTGCAGGGGAATCGGCCCTCATCTCGCGGCGAGGGGGAAGTCTCATGGTTTTTCTCGAGTTGCGGCGGGAACCTGGGGTATATTCTCGAGTTACGACTGGGATGGCCCTTCCACCCACATGTTTGTTCAGCGACGTCAGGACTCCTGCCTAGTTGCGAGGGACAACTCGGGATTCTCCTCGAGGCTTGGCAGGGCAATTGGGACGCCTCTCCAGCTGAGGCGGGAGACTAAGTGTCCCTTTCCATGTGCCACAGGAATCCTGGGACTCCTATCAAGTTTCACGAGGAGTCAGGCATCGTCTCCTTTGGAGGCACTGATCTCCGCGTACCTCTGGAGTTTTCAAAGGATGTGAGGCCTCCGGTCGCCATGAGGTGGGGAACTAGGTCTTTCTCTGTGGTGTCCACAGGGGATTCAGACATCCTTTCATCTTGGGAGATGCAAGAAGAGCCTGCATTCAAGTCACTGCAGGGATATCCGGCCTTATTTCGCGTCAGGGCATCGCAGTGACCATTCCACTTGAGGCCGCAAAATCAGGGTCCCTCTCACATACCTAGAGTTGAGAGAAGCCTCCTCTTGAGGTGCTTGTGGTAAGGTGGTATTCCTCTGGAGTCGAAGCCAGGGACTAACCTCTCATCTCGAGTTGATTTTTGGTCCTCGGACCTCTTTCGTGTTGCTACAGTGACCTCAGGATCCCTCTAGCCTTGAAACAGTGTTCTTGGGGTTTCTCTGGAGTGTCATCAAGGAAATCAAGGCTCCTTTCATGTTTGATGTGAAATACGGAATTGCTCTGCATGCAGTGCAGGAGAATCGGGCCTCATCTCGCGGCGAGGGGGAAGTCTCATGGTTTTTCTCGAGTTGCGGCGGGACCCTGGGGTATATTCTCGAGTTATGACGGGGATGGCCCTTCCACCCACGTGTTTGTTCAGCGACGTCAGGACTCCTGCCTATTTGTGAGGGACAACTCGGGATACTCCTCGAGGCTTGGCAGGGCAATTGGGACGCCTCTCCAGCTGAGGCGGGAGACCAAGGGTCCCTTTCAATGTGCCAGAGGAATCCTGGGACTCCTATCAAGTTTCACGAGGAGTCAGGCATCGTCTCCTTTGGAGGCACTGATCTCCGCTTACCTCTGGAGTTTTCAAAGGATGTGAGGCCTCCGGTCGCGATGAGGTGGGGAACTAGATCTTTCTCTGAGCTCTCCACAGGGGATTCAGACATCCTTTCGTCTTGGGAGATGCAAGACGAGCCTGCATTCAAGTCACTGCAGGGATATCCGGCCTTATTTCGAGTCAGGGCACCGCGGTCTCCATTCCACTTGAGGCCGCAAACTCAGGGTCCCTCTCACATACCTAGAGCTGAGAGAAGCCTCCTCTTGAGGTGCTTGTGTTAAGGTGGTATTCCTCTGGAGTCGAAGCCAGGGACTATCCTCTCATCTCGAGTTGATTTTTGGGCCACGGAGCTCTTTCGTGTTGCTACAGTGACCTCAGGATCCCTCTAGCCTTGAAACAGTGTACTTGTGCTTTCTCTGGAGTGCCATCAAGGAAATCAAGGCTCCTTTCATGTGTGATGTGCAACACGGAATTGCTCTGCACGCAGTGCAGGGGAATCGGGCCTCATCTCGCGGCGAGGGGGAAGTCTCATGTTTTTTCTCGAGTTGCGGCGGGAACCTGGGTTATATTCTTGAGTTACGACGGGGATGGCCCTTCCACCCACGTGTTTGTTCAGCGACGTCAGGACTCCTGCCTAGTTGCGAGGGACAACTCGGGATTTTCTTTGAGGCTTGGCAGGGCAAAAGGGACGCCTCTCCAGCTGAGGCGGGAGACCAAGGGTCCCTTTCCACGTGCCACAGGAATCCTGGGACTCCTATCAAGTTTCACGAGGAGTCAGGCATCGTCTCCTTTGGAGGCACTGATCTCCGCGTACCTCTGGAGTTTTCAAAGGATGTGAGGCCTCCGGTCGCGATGAGGTGGGGAACTAGGTCTTTTTCTGTGGTCTCCACAGGGGATTCGGACATCCTTTGGTCTTGGGAGATGCAAGACGAGCCTGCATTCAAGTCACTGCAGGGATATCCGGCCTTATTTCGAGTCAGGGAATCGCGGTGTCCATTCCACTTGAGGCCGCAAACTCAGCACATAGCTAGAGCTGAGAGAAGCCTCCTCTTGAGGTGCTTGTGGTAAGGTGGTATTCCTCTGGAGTCGAAGCCAGGGACTAACCTCTCATCTCGAGTTGATTTTTGGTCCACGGAGCTCTTTCCTGTTGCTACAGTGACCTCAGGATCCCTCTAGCATTAAAACAGTGTTCATGGGGTTTCTCTGGAGTGTCATCAAGGAAATCAAGGCTCCTTTCATGTGTGATGTGCAACACTGAATTGCTCTGCACGCAGTGCAGGGGAATCGGGCCTCATCTCGCGGCGAGGGGGAAGTCTCATGGTTTTTCTCGAGTTGCGGCGGGAACCTGGGGTATATTCTCGAGTTACGACCGGGATGGCCCTTCCACCCACGTGTTTGTTCAGCGACGTCAGGACTCCTGCCTATTTGCGAGGGACAACTCGGGATTCTCCTCGAGGCGTGGCATGGCCATTGGGATGCCTCTCCAGCTGAGGCGGGAGACCAAGGATCCCTTTCCACGTGCCACAGGAATCCTGGGACTCCTATCAAGTTTCACGAGGAGTCAGGCATCGTCTCCTTTGGAGACACTGATCTCCGCGTACCTCTGGAGTTGTCAAAGGATATGAGGCCTCCGGTCGCGAAGAGCTGGGGAACTAGGTCGTTTTCTGTGGTGTACACAGGTGATACAGACATCCTTTCATCTTGGGAGATGCAAGACGAGCCTGCATTCAAGTCACTGCAGGGATATCTGGCCTTATTTCGAGTCAGGGCATCGCGGTGTCCATTCCACTTGAGGCCGCAAACTCAGGGTCCCTCTCACATACCTAGAGCTGAGAGAAGCCTCCTCTTGAGGTGCTTGTGGTAAGGGGGTATTCCTCTCGAGTCGAAGCCAGGGACTAACCTCTCATCTCGAGTTGATTTGTGGTCCACGGAGCTCTTTCGTGTTGCTAGAGTGACCTCAGGATCCCTCTAGCCTTGAAACAGTGTTCTTGGGGTTTCTCTGGAGTGCCATCAAGGAAATCAAGGCTCCTTTCATGTGTGATGTGCAACACGGAATTGCTCTGCACGCAGTGCAGGGGAATTGGCCCTCATCTCGCGGCGAGGGGGAAGTCTCATGGTTTTTCTCGAGTTGCGGCAGGAACCTGGGGTATATTCTCGAGTTACGACTGGGATGGCCCTTCCACCCACATGTTTGTTCAGCGACGTCAGGACTCCTGCCTAGTTGCGAGGGACAACTCGGGATTCTCCTCGAGGCTTGGCAGGGCAATTGGGACGCCTCTCCAGCTGAGGCGGGAGACCAAGGGTCCCTTTCCATGTGCCACAGGAATCCTGTGACTCCTATCAAGTTTCACGAGGAGTCAGGCATCGTCTCCTTTGGAGGCACTGATCTCCGCATACCTCTGGAGTTTTCAAAGGATGTGAGGCCTCCGGTCGCGATGAGGTGGGGAACTAGGTCTATCTCTGTGGTCTCCACAGGGGATTCAGACATCCTTTCATCTTGGGAGATGCAAGACGAGCCTGCATTCAAGTCACTGCAGGGATATCCGGCCTTATTTCGCGTCAGGGCATCGCAGTGACCATTCCACTTGAGGCCGCAAAATCAGGGTCCCTCTCACATACCTAGAGCTGAGTGAAGCCTCCTCTTGAGGTGCTTGTGGTAAGGTGGTATTCCTCTGGAGTCGAAGTCAGGGACTAACCTCTCATCTCGAGTTGATTTTTGGTCCTCGGACCTCTTTCGTGTTGCTACAGTGACCTCAGGATCCCTCTAGCCTTGAAACAGTGTTCTTGGGGTTTCTCTGGAGTGTCATCAAGGAAATCAAGGCTCCTTTCATGTTTGATGTGAAATACGGAATTGCTCTGCATGCAGTGCAGGAGAATCGGGCCTCATCTCGCGGCGAGGGGGAAGTCTCATGGTTTTTCTCGAGTTGCGGCGGGAACCTGGGGTATATTCTCGAGTTAGTACGGGGATGGCCCTTCTACACGCGTGTTTGTTCAGCGATGGCAGGACTCCTGCCTAGTTGGGAGGGAAATCTCTGGATTCTCCTCGAGGCTTGGCAGGGAAATAGGGACGCCTCTCCAGCCGAGGCGGGTGACCAAGGGTCCCTTTCCACGTGCCACAGGAATCCTGGGACTCCTATGAAGTTTCACGAGGAGTCAGGCATCGGCTCCTTTGGAGGCACTGATTTCTGCTTACCTCTGGAGTTTTCAAAGGATGTGAGGCCTCCGGTCGCCATGATGTGGGGAAATACGTCTTTCTCTGTGGTCTCCACAGGGGATTCAGACATCCTTTCATCTTGGGAGATGCAAGACGAGCCTGCATTCAAGTCACTGCAGGGATATCCGGCCTTATTTCGCGTCAGGGCATCGTGGTGACCATTCCACTTGAGGCCGCAAAATCAGGGTCCCTCTCACATACCTCGAGCTGAGAGAAGCCTCCTCTTGAGGTGCTTGTGTTAAGGTGGTATTCCTCTGGAGTCGAAGCCAGGGACTAACCTCTCATCTCGAGTTGTTTTTTGGTCCACGGACCTCTTTCGTGTTGCTACAGTGACCTCAGGATCCCTCTAGCCTTGAAACAGTGTTCTTGGGGTTTCTCTGGAGTGCCATCAAGGAAATCAAGGCTCCTTTCATGTGTGATGTGCAACACGGAATTGCTCTGCACGCAGTGCAGGGGAATCGGCCCTCATCTCGCGGCGAGGGGGAAGTCTCATGGTTTTTCTCGAGTTGCGGCGGGAACCTGGGGTATATTCTCGAGTTACGACTGGGATGGCCCTTCCACCCACATGTTTCTTCAGCGACGTCAGGACTCCTGCCTAGTTGCGAGGGACAACTCGGGATTCTCCTCGAGGCTTGGCAGGGCAATTGGGACGCCTCTCCAGCTGAGGCGGGAGACCAAGGGTCCCTTTCCATGTGCCACAGGAATCCTGGGACTCCTATCAAGTTTCACGAGGAGTCAGGCATCGTCTCCTTTGGAGGCACTGATCTCCGCGTACCTCTGGAGTTTTCAAAGGATGTGAGGCCTCCGGTCGCGATGAGGTGGGGAACTAGGTCTTTCTCTGTGGTCTCCACACGGGATTCAGACATCCTTTCATCTTGGGAGATGCAAGACGAGCCTGCATTCAAGTCACTGCAGGGATATCCGGCCTTATTTCGCGTCAGGGCATCGCAGTGACCATTCCACTTGAGGCCGCAAAATCAGGGTCCCTCTCACATAGCTAGAGCTGAGAGAAGCCTCCTCTTGAGGTGCTTGTGGTAAGGTGGTATTCCTCTGGAGTCGAAGCCAGGGACTAACCTCTCATCTCGAGTTGTTTTTTGGTCCACGGACCTCTTTCGTGTTGCTACAGTGACCTCAGGATCCCTCTAGCCTTGAAACAGTGTTCTTGGGGTTTCTCTGGAGTGCCATCAAGGAAATCAAGGCTCCTTTCATGTGTGATGTGCAATACGGAATTGCTCTGCATGCAGTGCAGGAGAATCGGGCCTCATCTCGCGGCGAGGGGGAAGTCTCATGGTTTTTCTCGAGTTGCGGCGGGACCCTGGGGTATATTCTCGAGTTATGACGGGGATGGCCCTTCCACCCCCGTGTTTGTTCAGCGACGTCAGGACTCCTGCCAATTTGCGAGGGACAACTCGGGATACTCCTCGAGGCTTGGCACGGCAATAGGGACGCCTCTCCAGCTGAGGCGGGAGACCAAGGGTCCCTTTCCATGTGCCAGAGGAATCCTGGGACTCCTATCAAGTTTCACGAGGAGTCAGGCATCGTCTCCTTTGGAGGCACTGATCTCCGCATACCTCTGGAGTTTTCAAAGGATGTGAGGCCTCCGGTCGCGATGAGGTGGGGAACTAGATCTTTCTCTGAGGTCTCCACAGGGGATTCAGACATCCTTTCGTCTTGGGAGATGCAAGACGAGCCTGCATTCAATTCACTGCAGGGTTATCCGGCCTTATTTCGAGTCAGGGCATCGCGGTGTCCATTCCACTTGAGGCCGCAAACTCAGGGTTCCTCTCACATACCTAGAGCTGAGAGAACCCTCCTCTTGAGGTGCTTGTGTTAAGGTGGTATTCCTCTGGAGTCGAAGCCAGGGACTATCCTCTCATCTCGAGTTGATTTTTGGGCCACGGAGCTCTTTCGTGTGGCGACAGTGACCTCAGGATTCCTCTAGCCTTGAAACAGTGTTCTTGTGGTTTCTCTGGAGTGCCATCAAGGAAATCAAGGCTCCTTTCATGTGTGATGTGCAACACGGAATTGCTCTGCACGCAGTGTAGGGGAATCGGGCCTCATTTTGCGGCGAGGGGGAAGTCTCATGGTTTTTCTCGAGTTGCGGCGGGAACCTGGGGTATATTCTCGAGTTACGACGGGGATGGCCCTTCCACGCACGTGTTTGTTCAGCGACATCAGGACTCCTGCCTAGTTGCGAGGGACAACTCAGGATTCTCCTTGAGGCTTGGCAGGGCAATAGGGACGCCTCTCCAGCTGAGGCGGGAGACCAAGGGTCCCTTTCCACGAGCCACAGGAATCCTGGGAATCCTATCAAGTTTCACGAGGAGTCAGGCATCGTCTCCTTTGGAGGCACTGATCTCCGCGTACCTCTGGAGTTTTCAAAGGATGTGAGGCCTCCGGTCGCGATGAGGTGGGGAACTAGGTCTTTTTCTGTGGTCTCCACAGGGGATTCGGACATCCTTTGGTCTTGGGAGATGCAAGACGAGCCTGCATTCAAGTCACTGCAGGGATATCCGGCCTTATTTCGAGCCAGGGCATCGCGGAGTCCATTCCACTTGAGGCCGCAAACTCAGGGTCCCTCTCACATACCTAGAGCTGAGAGAAGCCTCCTCTTGAGGTGCTTGTGGTAAGCTGGTATTCCTCTGGAGTCGAAGTTAGGGACTAACCTCTCATCTCGAGTTGATTCTTGGTCCACGGAGCTCTTTCGTGTTGCTACAGTGACCTCAGGATCCCTCTAGCCTTGAAAGAGTGTTCTTGGGGTTTCTCTGGAGTGCCATCAAGGAAATCAAGGCTCCTTTCATATGTGATGTGCAACACGGAATTGCTCTGCACGCAGTACAGGGGAATCGGGCCTCATCTCGCGGCGAGGGGGAAGTCTCACGGTTTTTCTCGAGTTGCGGCGGGAACCTGGGGTATATTCTCGAGTTACGACGGGGATGGCCCTTCTACCCACGTGTTTGTTCAGCGACGTCAGGACTCCTGCCTATTTGCGAGGGACAACTCGGGATTCTCCTGGAGGCTTGGCAGGGCAATTGGGACGCCTCTCCAGCTGAGGCGGGAGACCAAGGGTCCCTTTCCATGTGCCACAGGAATCCTGGGACTCCTATCAAGTTTCACGAGGAGTCAGGCATCGTCTCCTTTGGAGGCACTGATCTCCGCGTACATCTGGAGTTTTCAAAGGATGTGAGGCCTCCGGTCGCGATGAGGTGGGGAACTAGATCTTTCTCTGAGGTCTCCACAGGGGATTCAGACATCCTTTCGTCTTGGGAGATGCAAGACGCGCCTGCATTCAAGTCACTGCAGGGATATCCGGCCTTATTTCGAGTCAGGGCATCGCGGTGTCCATTCCACTTGAGGCCGCAAACTCAGGGTCCCTCTCACATACCTAGAGCTGAGAGAAGCCTCCTCTTGAGGTGCTTGTGTTAAGGTGGTATTCCTCTGGAGTCGAAGCCAGGGACTATCCTCTCATCTCGAGTTGATTTTTGGGCCACGGAGCTCTTTCGTGTGGCTACAGTGACCTCAGGATTCCTCTAGCCTTGAAACAGTGTTCTTGTGGTTTCTCTGGAGTGCCATCAAGGAAATCAAGGCTCCTTTCATGTGTGATGTGCAACACGGAATTGCTCTGCACGCAGTGCAGCGGAATCGGGCCTCATTTTGCGGCGAGGGGGAAGTCTCATGGTTTTTCTCGAGTTGCGGCGGGAACCTGGGGTATATTCTCGAGTTACGACGGGGATGGCCCTTCCACGCACGTGTTTGTTCAGCGACATCAGGACTCCTGCCTAGTTGCGAGGGACAACTCGGGATTCTCCTCGAGGCTTGGCAGGGCAATAGGGACGCCTCTCCAGCTGAGGCGGGAGACCAAGGGTCCCTTTCCACGTGCCACAGGAATCCTGGGACTCCTATCAAGTTTCACGAGGAGTCAGGCATCGTCTCCTTTGGAGGCACTGATCTCCGCGTACCTCTGGAGTTTTCAAAGGATGTGAGGCTTCCGGTCGCGATGAGGTGGGGAACTAGGTCTTTCTCTGTGGTCTCCACACGGGATTCAGACATCCTTTCATCTTGGGAGATGCAAGACGAGCCTGCATTCAAGTCACTGCAGGGATATCCGGCCTTATTTCGCGTCAGGGCATCGTGGTGACCATTCCACTTGAGGCCGCAAAATCAGGGTCCCTCTCACATACCTCGAGCTGAGAGAAGCCTCCTCTTGAGGTGCTTGTGTTAAGGTGGTATTCCTCTGGAGTCGAAGCCAGGGACTAACCTCTCATCTCGAGTTGTTTTTTGGTCCACGGACCTCTTTCGTGTTGCTACAGTGACCTCAGGATCCCTCTAGCCTTGAAACAGTGTTCTTGGGGTTTCTCTGGAGTGCCATCAAGGAAATCAAGGCTCCTTTCATGTGTGATGTGCAACACGGAATTGCTCTGCACGCAGTGCAGGGGAATCGGCCCTCATCTCGCGGCGAGGGGGAAGTCTCATGGTTTTTCTCGAGTTGCGGCGGGAACCTGGGGTATATTCTCGAGTTACGACTGGGATGGCCCTTCCACCCACATGTTTCTTCAGCGACGTCAGGACTCCTGCCTAGTTGCGAGGGAAAACTCGGGATTCTCCTCGAGGCTTGGCAGGGCAATTGGGACGCCTCTCCAGCTGAGGCGGGAGACCAAGGGTCCCTTTCCATGTGCCACAGGAATCCTGGGACTCCTATCAAGTTTCACGAGGAGTCAGGCATCGTCTCCTTTGGAGGCACTGATCTCCGCGTACCTCTGGAGTTTTCAAAGGATGTGAGGCCTCCGGTCGCGATGAGGTGGGGAACTAGGTCTTTCTCTGTGGTCTCCACACGGGATTCAGACATCCTTTCATCTTGGGAGATGCAAGACGAGCCTGCATTCAAGTCACTGCAGGGATATCCGGCCTTATTTCGCGTCAGGGCATCGCAGTGACCATTCCACTTGAGGCCGCAAAATCAGGGTCCCTCTCACATAGCTAGAGCTGAGAGAAGCCTCCTCTTGAGGTGCTTGTGGTAAGGTGGTATTCCTCTGGAGTCGAAGCCAGGGACTAACCTCTCATCTCGAGTTGTTTTTTGGTCCACGGACCTCTTTCGTGTTGCTACAGTGACCTCAGGATCCCTCTAGCCTTGAAACAGTGTTCTTGGGGTTTCTCTGGAGTGCCATCAAGGAAATCAAGGCTCCTTTCATGTTTGATGTGAAATACGGAATTGCTCTGCATGCAGTGCAGGAGAATCGGGCCTCATCTCGCGTCGAGGGGGAAGTCTCATGGTTTTTCTCGAGTTGCGGCGGGACCCTGGGGTATATTCTCGAGTTATGACGGGGATGGCCCTTCCACCCACGTGTTTGTTCAGCGACGTCAGGACTCCTGCCAATTTGCGAGGGACAACTCGGGATTCTCCTCGAGGCTTGGCACGGCAATTGGGACGCCTCTCCAGCTGAGGCGGGAGACCAAGGGTCCCTTTCCATGTGCCAGAGGAATCCTGGGACTCCTATCAATTTTCACGAGGAGTCAGGCATCGTCTCCTTTGGAGGCACTGATCTCCGCATACCTCTGGAGTTTTCAAAGGATGTGAGGCCTCCGGTCGCGATGAGGTGGGGAACTAGATCTTTCTCTGAGGTCTCCACAGGGGATTCAGACATCCTTTCGTCTTGGGAGATGCAAGATGCGCCTGCATTCAAGTCACTGCAGGGATATCCGGCCTTATTTCGAGTCAGGGCATCGCGGTGTCCATTCCACTTGAGGCCGCAAACTCAGGGTTCCTCTCACATACCTAGAGCTGAGAGAACCCTCCTCTTGAGGTGCTTGTGTTAAGGTGGTATTCCTCTGGAGTCGAAGCCAGGGACTATCCTCTCATCTCGAGTTGATTTTTGGGCCACGGAGCTCTTTCGTGTGGCGACAGTGACCTCAGGATTCCTCTAGCCTTGAAACAGTGTTCTTGTGGTTTCTCTGGAGTGCCATCAAGGAAATCAAGGCTCCTTTCATGTGTGATGTGCAACACGGAATTGCTCTGCACGCAGTGTAGGGGAATCGGGCCTCATTTTGCGGCGAGGGGGAAGTCTCATGGTTTTTCTCGAGTTGCGGCGGGAACCTGGGGTATATTCTCGAGTTACGACGGGGATGGCCCTTCCACGCACGTGTTTGTTCTGCGATGGCAGGACTCCTGCCTAGTTGGGAGGGAAATCTCGGGATTCTCCTCGAGGCTTGGCAGGGAAATAGGGACGCCTCTCCAGCCGAGGCGGGTGACCAAGGGTCCCTTTCCACGTGCCACAGGAATCCTGGGACTCCTATCAAGTTTCACGAGGAGTCAGGCATCGGCTCCTTTGGAGGCACTGATTTCCGCGTACCTCTGGAGTTTTCAAAGGATGTGAGGCCTCCGGTCGCCATGATGTGGGGAAATACGTCTTTCTCTGTGGTCTCCACAGGGGATTCAGACATCCTTTCATCTTGGGAGATGCAAGACGAGCCTGCATTCAAGTCACTGCAGGGATATCTGGCCTTATTTCGCGTCAGGGAATCGCGGTGTCCATTCCACTTGAGGCCGTAAACTCAGGGTCCCTCTCACATACCTAGAGCTGAGAGAAGCCTCCTCTTGAAGTGCTTGTGGTAAGGTGGTATTCCTCTGGAGTCGAAGTTAGGGACTAACCTCTCATCTCGAGTTGATTCTTGGTCCACGGAGCTCTTTCGTGTTGCTACAGTGACCTCAGGATCCCTCTAGCCTTGAAACAGTGTTCTTGGGTTTTCTCTGGAGTGCCATCAAGGAAATCAAGGCTCCTTTCATATGTGATGTGCAACACGGAATTGCTCTTCACGCAGTGCAGGGGAATCGGGCCTCATCTCGCAGCGAGGGGGAAGTCTCATGGTTTTTCTCGAGTTGCGGCGGGAACCTGGGGTATATTCTCGAGTTACGACGGGGATGGCCCTTCTACCCACGTGTTTGTTCAGCGACGTCAGGACTCCTGCCTATTTGCGAGGGACAACTCGGGATTCTCCTGGAGGCTTGGCAGGGCAATTGGGACGCCTCTCCAGCTGAGGCGGGAGACCAAGGGTCCCTTTCCATGTGCCACAGGAATCCTGGGACTCCTATCAAGTTTCACGAGGAGTCAGGCATCGTCTCCTTTGGAGGCACTGATCTCCGCGTACCTCTGGAGTTTTCAAAGGATGTGAGGCCTCCGGTCGCCATGAGGTGGGGAACTAGGTCTTTCTCTGTGGCCTCCACAGGTGATTCAGACATCCTTTCATCTTGGGAGATGCAAGACGAGCCTGCATTCAAGTCACTGCAGGGATATCTGGCCTTATTTCGAGTCAGGGCATCGTGGTGTCCATTCCACTTGAGGCCGCAAACTCAGGGTCCCTCTCACATAGCTAGAGCTGAGAGAAGCCTCCTCTTGAGGTGCTTGTGGTAAGGTGGTATTCCTCTGGAGTCGAAGCCAGGGACTAACCTCTCATCTCGAGTTGATTTTTGGTCCACGGAGCTCTTTCGTGTTACTACAGTGACCTCAGGATCCCTCTAGCCTTGAAACAGTGTTCTTGGGGTTTCTCTGGAGTGCCACCAAGGAAATCAAGGCTCCTTTCATGTGTGATGTGCAACACGGAATTTCTCTCCACGCAGTGCAGGGGAATCGGGCGTCATCTCGCGGCGAGGGGGAAGTCTCATGGTTTTTCTCGAGTTGCGGCGGGAACCTGGGGTATATACTCGATTTACGACTAGGATGGCCCTTCCACCCACATGTTTGTTCAGCGACGTCAGGACTCCTGCCTAGTTGCGAGGGACAACTCGGGATTCTCCTCGAGGCTTGGCAGGGCAATTGGGACGCCTCTCCAGCTGAGGCGGGAGACCAAGGGTCCCTTTCCATGTGCCACAGGAATCCTGGGACTCCTATCAAGTTTCACGAGGAGTCAGGCATCGTCTCCTTTGGAGGCACTGATCTCCGCGTACCTCTGGAGTTTTCAAAGAATGTGAGGCCTCCGGTCGCCATGAGGTGGGGAACTAGGTCTTTCTCTGTGGCCTCCATAGGTGATTCAGACATCCTTTCATCTTGGGAGATGCAAGACGAGCCTCCATTCAAGTCACTGCAGGGATATCCGGCCTTATTTCGAGTCAGGGCATCGTGGTGTCTATTCCACTTGAGGCCGCAAACTCAGGGTCCCTCTCACATACCTAGAGCTGAGAGAAGCCTCCTCTTGAGGTGCTTGTGGTAAGGTGGTATTCCTCTGGAGTGGAAGACAGGGACAAACCTCTCATCTCGAGTTGATTTTTGGTCCACGGACCTCTTTCGTGTTGCTACAGTGACCTCAGGATCCCTCTAGCCTGGAAACAGTGTTCTTGGGGTTTCTCTGGAGTTCCATCAAGGAAATCAAGGCTCCTTTCATGTTTGATGTGCAATACGGAATTGCTCTGCATGCAGTGCAGGAGAATCGGGCCTCATCTCTCGGCGAGGGGGAAGTCTCATGGTTTTTCTCGAGTTGCGGAGGGATCCTGGGGTATATTCTCGAGTTATGACGGGAATGGCCCTTCCACCCACGTGTTTGTTCAGCGACGTCAGGACTCCTGCCTAGTTGCGAGGGACAACTCGGGATTCTCCTGGAGGCTTGGCAGGGCAATTGGGACGCCTCTACAGCTGAGGCGGGAGACCAAGGGTCCCTTTCCATGTGCCACAGGAATCCTGGGACTCCTATCAAGTTTCACGAGGAGTCACGCATCGTCTCCTTTGGAGGCACTGATCTCCGCGTACCTCTGGAGTTTTCAAAGGATGTGAGGCCTCCGGTCGCGATGAGGTGGGGGACTAGATCTTTCTCTGAGGTCTCCACAGGGGATTCAGACATCCTTTCGTCTTGGGAGAGGCAAGACGCGCCTGCATTCAAGTCACTGCAGGGATATCCGGCCTTATTTCGCGTCAGGGCATCGCGGTGTCCATTCCACTTGAGGCCGCAAACTCAGGGTTCCTCTCACATACCTAGAGCTGAGAGAAGCCTCCTCTTGAGGTGCTTGTGGTAAGGTGGTATTCCTCTGGAGTCGAAGCCAGGGACTATCCTCTCATCTCGAGTTGATTTTTGGGCCACGGTGCTCTTTCGTGTGGCTACAGTGACCTCAGGATCCCTCTAGCCTTGAAACAGTGTTCTTGGGGTTTCTCTGGAGTGCCATCAAGGAAATCAAGGCTCCTTTCATGTGTGATGTGCAACACTGCATTGCTCTGCACGCAGTGCAGGGGAATCAGGCCTCATCTCGCGGCGAGGGGGAAGTCTCATGGTTTTTCTCGAGTTGCGGCGGGAACCTGTGGTATATTCTCGAGTTACGACGGGGATGGCCCTTCCACGCACGTGTTTGTTCAGCGACGTCAGGACTCCTGCCTAGTTGCGAGGGACAACTCGGGATTCTCCTCGAGGCTTGGCAGGGCAATTGGGACTCCTCTCCAGCTGAGGCGGGAGACCAAGGGTCCCTTTCCACGTGCCACAAAAATCCTGGGACTCCTATCAAGTTTCACGAGAGTCAGGCATCGTCTCCTTTGGAGGCACTGATCTCCGCGTACCTCTGGAGTTTTCAAAGGATGTGAGTCCTCCGGTCGCGATGAGGTGGGGAACTAGGTCTTTTTCTGTGGTCTCCACAGGGGATTCGGACATCCTTTCGTCTTGGGAGATGCAAGACGAGCCTGCATTCAAGTCACTGCAGGGATATCCGGCCTTATTTCGAGTCACGGCATCGCGGTGTCCATTCCACTTGAGGCCACAAACTCAGGGTCCCTCTCACATAGCTAGAGCTGAGGGAAGCCTCCTCTTGTGGTGCTTGTGTTTAGATGGTATTCCTCTGGAGTCGAATCCAGGAACTATCCTCTCATCTCGAGTTGATTTTTGGTCCATGGAGCTCTTTCGTGTGGCAACAGTGACCTCAGGATCCCTCTAGCCTTGAAACAGTGTTCATGGGGTTTCTCTGGAGTGCCATCAAGGAAATCAAGGCTCCTTTCATGTGTGATGTTCAACACTGAATTGCTCTGCACGCAGTGCAGGGGAATCGGGCCTCATCTCGCGGCGAGGGGGAAGTCTCATGGTTTTTCTCGAGTTGCGGCGGGAACCTGGGGTATATTCTCGAGTTATGACGGGGATGGCCCTTCCACCCACATGTTTGTTCAGCGACGGCAGGACTCCTGCCTAGTTGCGAGGGACAACTCGGGATTCTCCTCCAGGCTTGGCAGGGCAATTGGGACACCTCTCCAGCTCAGGTGGGAGACCAAGGGTCCCTTTCCATGTGCCACAGGAATCCTGGGACTCCTATCAAGGTTCACGAGGAGTCAGGCATAGTCTCCTTTGGAGGCACTGATCTCCGCGTACCTCTGGAGTTTTCAAAGGATGTGAGGCCTCCGGTCGCGATGAGGTGGGGAACTATGTCTTTTTCTGTGGTCTCCACAGGGGATTCGGACATCCTTTCGTCTTGGGAGATGCAAGACGAGCTTGCATTCAAGTCACTGCAGGAATATCCAGCCTTATTTCGCGTCAGTGCATCGCAGTGTCCATTTCACTTGAGGCCGCAAAATCAGGGTCCCTCTCACATACCTAGAGCTGAGAGAAGCCTCCTCTTGAGGTGCTTGTGGTAAGGTGGTATTCCTCTGGAGTCGAAGCCAGGGACTAACCTCTCATCTCGAGTTGATTTTTGGTCCACGGAGCTCTTTCGTGTTGCTACAGTGACCTCAGGATCCCTCTAGCCTTGAAACAGTGTTCTTGGGGTTTCTCTGGAGTGCCCTAAAGGAAATCAAGGCTCCTTTCATGTGTGATGTGCAACACGGAATTGCTCTGCACGCAGTGCAGGGGAATCGGGCCTCATCTCGCGGCAAGGGGGAAGTCTCATGGTTTTTCTCGAGTTGCGGCGGGACCCTGGGGTATATTCTCGAGTTACGACGGGGATGGCCCTTCCACCCACGTGTTTGTTCAGCGACGTCAGGACTCCTGCCTATTTGTGAGGGACAACTCGGGATTCTCCTCGAGGCTTAGCAGGGCAATTGGGACGCCTCTCCAGCTGAGGCGGGAGACCAAGCTTCCCTTTCCGCGTGCCACAGGAATCCTGGGACTCCTATCAAGTTTCACGAGGAGTCAGGCATCGTCTCCTTTGGAGGCACTGATCTCCGCGTACCTCTGGAGTTTTCAAAGGATGTGAGGCCTCCGGTCGCGATGAGGTGGGGAACTAGATCTTTCTCTGAGGTCTCCACAGGGGATTCAGACATCCTTTCGTCTTGGGAGATGCAAGACGCGCCTGCATTCAAGTCACTGCAGGGATATCCGGCCTTATTTCGAGTCAGGGCATCGCGGTGTTCATTCCACTTGAGGCCACAAACTCAGGGTCCCTCTCACATAGCTAGAGCTGAGGGAAGCCTCCTCTTGAGGTGCTTGTGTTAAGGTGGTATTCCTCTGGAGTCGAATCCAGGGACTATCCTCTCATCTCGAGTTTATTTTTGGTCCACGGAGCTCTTTCGTGTGGCTACAGTGAACTCAGGATCCCTCTAGCCTTGAAAGAGTGTTCATGGGGTTTCTCTGGAGTGCCATCAAGGAAATCAAGGCTCCTTTCATGTGTGATGTTCAACACTGAATTGCTCTGCACGCAGTGCAGGGGAATCGGGCCTCATCTCGCGGTGAGGGGGAAGTCTCATGGTTTTTCTCGAGTTGCGGCGGGAACCTGGGGTATATTCTCGAGTTACGACGGGGATGGCCCTTCCACCCACGTGTTTGTTCAGCGACGGCAGGACTCCTGCCTAGTTGCGAGGGACAACTCGGGATTCTCCTCGAGGCTTGGCAGGGCAATTGGGACTCCTCTCCAGCTGAGGCGGGAGACCAAGGGTCCCTTTCCACGTGCCACAGGAATCCTGGGACTCCTATCAAGTTTCACGAGGAGTCAGGCATCGGCTCCTTTGGAGGCACTGATTTCCGCGTACCTCTGGAGTTTTCAAAGGATGTGAGGCCTCCGGTCGCCATGATGTGGGGAACTACGTCTTTCTCTGTGGTCTCCACAGGGGATTCAGACATCCTTTCATCTTGGGAGATGCAAGACGAGCCTGCATTCAAGTCACTGCAGGGATATCTGGCCTTATTTCGCGTCAGGGAATCGCGGTGTCCATTCCACTTGAGGCCGCAAACTCAGGGTCCCTCTCACATACCTAGAGCTGAGAGAAGCCTCCTCTTGAGGTGCTTGTGGTAAGGTGGTATTCCTCTGGAGTCGAAGTTAGGGACTAACCTCTCATCTCGAGTTGATTATTGGTCCACGGAGCTCTTTCGTGTTGCTACAGTGACCTCAGGATCCCTCTAGCCTTGAAACAGTGTTCTTGGGGTTTCTCTGGAGTGCCATCAAGGAAATCAAGGCTCCTTTCATGTGTGATGTGCAACACGGAATTGCTCTGCACGCAGTGCAGGGGAATCAGGCCTCATCTCGTGGCGAGGGGGAAGTCTCATGGTTTTTCTCGAGTTGCGGCGGGAACCTGGGGTATATTCTCGAGTTACGACGAGGATGGCCCTTCCACACACGTGTTTGTTCAGCGATGGCAGGACTCCTGCCTAGTTGCGAGGGACAACTCGGGATTCTCCTCGAGGCTTGGCAGGGCAATTGGGACGCCTCTCCAGCTGAGGCGGGAGACCAAGGGTCCCTTTCCACGTGCCACAGGAATCCTGGGACTCCTATCAAGTTTCACGAGGAGTCAGGCATCGTCTCCTTTGGAGGCACTGATCTCCGCGTACCTCTGGAGTTTTCAAAGGATGTGAGGCCTCCGGTCTCGATGAGGTGGGGAACTAGGTCTTTCTCTGTGGTCTCCACAGGGGATTCAGACATCCTTTCATCTTGGGAGATGTAAGACGAGCCTGCATTCAAGTCACTGCAGGGATATTTGGCGTTATTTCGCGTCAGGGCATCGCAGTGTCCATTCCACTTGAGGCCGCAAAATCAGGGTCCCTCTCACATACCTAGAGCTGAGAGAAGCCTCCTCTTGAGGTGCTTGTGGTAAGGTGGTATTCCTATGAAGTCGAAGTTAGGGACTAACCTCTCATCTCGAGTTGATTTTTGGTCCACGGAGCTCTTTTGTGTTACTACAGTGACCTCAGGATCCCTCTAGCCTTGAAACAGTGTTCTTGGGGTTTCTCTGGAGTGCCATCAAGGAAATCAAGGCTCCTTTCATGTGTGATGTGCAACACGGAATTGCTCTGCACGCAGTGCAGGGGAATCAGGCCTCATCTCGCGGCGAGGGGGAAATCTCATGGTTTTTCTCGAGTTGCGGCGGGAACCTGGGGTATATTCTCGAGTTACGACGGGGATGGCCCTTCTACACACGTGTTTGTTCAGCGATGGCAGGACTTCTGCCTAGTTGCGAGGGACAACTCGGGATTCTCCTCAAGGCTTGGCAGGGAAATTGGGACGCCTCTCCAGCCGAGGCGGGTGACCAAGGGTCCCTTTCCACGTGCCACAGGAATCCTGGGACTCCTATCAAGTTTCACGTGGAGTCAGGCATCGTCTCCTTTGGAGGCACTGATCTCTGCGTACCTCTGGAGTTTTCAAAGGATGTGAGGCCTCCGGTCGCGATGAGGTGGGGAACTAGGTCTTTTTCTGTGGTCTCCACAGGGGATTCGGACATCCTTTCGTTTTGGGAGATGCAAGACGAGCCTGCATTCAAGTCACTGCAGGGATATCCGGCCTTATTTCGAGTCAGGGCATCGCGGTGTCCATTCCACTTGAGGCCGCAAACTCAGGGTCCCTCTCACATAGCTAGAGCTGAGAGAAGCCTCCTCTTGAGGTGCTTGCGGTAAGGTGGTTTTCCTCTGGAGTCGAAGCCAGGGACTAACCTCTCATCTCGAGTTGATTTTTGGTCCACGGAGCTCTTTCATGTTGCGACAGTGACCTCAGGATCCCTCTAGCCTTGAAACAGTGTTCGTGGGGTTTCTCTGGAGTGCATCAAGGAAATTTAGGCTCCTTTCATGTGTGATGTGCAACACGGAATTGCTCTGCACGCAGTGCAGGGGAATCGGGACTCATCTCACGGCGAGGGGGAAGTCTCGTGATTTTTCTCGAGTTGCGGCGGGAACCTGGGGTATATTCTCGAGTTATTACGTGGATGGCCCTTCCACCCACGTGTTTGTTCAGCGACGTCAGGACTCCTGCCTAGTTGCGAGGGACAACTCGGGATTCTCCTCGAGGCTTGGCAGGGCAATTGGGACGCCTCTCCAGCTGAGGCGGGAGACCAAGGATCCCTTTCCACTTGCCACAGGAATCCTGGGACTCCAATCAAGTTTCACGAGGAGTCAGGCATCGTCTCCTTTGGAGGCACTGATCTCCGCGTACCTCTGGAGTTTTCAAAGAATGTGAGGCCTCCGGTCGCGATGAGGTGGGGAACTAGGTCTTTCTCTGTGGTCTCCACAGGGGATTCGGACATCCTTTCATCTTGGGAGATGCAAGACGAGCCTGCATTCAAGTCACTGCAGGGATATCCGGCCTTATTTCGAGTCAGGGCATCCCGGTGTCCATTCCACTTGAGGCCGCAAACTCAGCACATAGCTAGAGCTGAGAGAAGCTTCCTCTTGAGGTGCTTGTGGTAAGGTGGTATTCCTCTGGAGTCGAAGCCAGGGACTAACCTCTCATCCCGAGTTGATTTTTGGTCCACGGAGCTCTTTCGTGTTGCTACAGTGACCTCAGGATCCCTCTAGCCTTGAAACAGTGTTCTTGGGGTTTCTCTGGAGTGCCATCAAGGAAATCAAGGCTCCTTTCATGTGTGATGTGCGACACGGAATTGCTCTGCACGCAGTGCAGTGGAATCAGGCCTCATCTCGCGGCGAGGGGGAAGTCTCATGGTTTTACTCGAGTTGCAGCGGGAACCTGGGCTATATTCTCGAGTTACGACGGGGATGGCCCTTCCACACACGTGTTTGTTCAGCGATGGCAGGACTCCTGCCTAATTGCGAGGGACAACTCGGGATTCTCCTCGAGGCTTGGCAGGGCAATTGGGACGCCTCTCCAGCTGAGACGGGAGACCAAGGGTCCCTTTCCACGTGCCACAGGAATCCTGGGACTCCTATCAAGTTTCACCAGGAGTCAGGCATCGTCTCCTTTGGAGGCACTGATCTCCGCGTACCTCTGGAGTTTTCAAAGGATGTGAGGCCTCCGGTCGCGATGAGGTGGGGAACGAGGTCTTTCTCTGTGGTCTCCACAGGGGATTCAGACATCCTTTCATCTTGGGAGATGCAAGACGCGCCTGCATTCAAGACACTGCAGGGATATCTGGCCTTATTTCGCGTCAGGGCATCGCAGTGTCCATTCCACTTGAGGCCGCAAAATCAGGGTCCCTCTCACATACATAGAGCTGAGAGAAGCCTCCTCTTGAGGTGCTTGTGGTAAGGTGGTATTCCTATGAAGTCGAAGTTAGGGACTAACCTCTCATCTCGAGTTGATTTTTGGTCCACGGAGCTCTTTTGTGTTGCTACAGTGACCTCAGGATCCCTCTAGCCTTGAAACAGTGTTCTTGGGGTTTCTCTGGAGTGCCATCAAGGAAATCAAGGCTCCTTTCATGTGTGATGTGCAACACGGAATTGCTCTGCATGCAGTGCAGGGGAATCGGGCCTCATCTCGCGGCGAGGGGGAAGTCTCATGGTTTTTCTCGAGTTGCGGCGGGAACCTGGGGTATATTCTCGAGTTACGACGGGGATGGCCCTTCTACACACGTGTTTGTTCAGCGATGGCAGGACTTCTGCCTAGTTGCGAGGGACAACTCGGGATTCTCCTCGAGGCTTGGCAGGGAAATTGGGACGCCTCTCCAGCCGAGGCGGGTGACCAAGGGTCCCTTTCCACGTGCCACAGGAATCCTGGGACTCCTATCAAGTTTCACGTGGAGTCAGGCATCGTCTCCTTTGGAGGCACTGATCTCTGCGTACCTCTGGAGTTTTCAAAGGATGTGAGGCCTCCGGTCGCGATGAGGTGGGGAACTAGGTCTTTTTCTGTGGTCTCCACAGGGGATTCGGACATCCTTTCGTTTTGGGAGATGCAAGACGAGCCTGCATTCAAGACACTGCAGGGATATCCGGCCTTATTTCGAGTCAGGGCATCGCGGTGTCCATTCCACTTGAGGCCGCAAACTCAGGGTCCCTCTAACATAGCTAGAGCTGAGAGAAGCCTCCTCTTGAGGTGCTTGTGGTAAGGTGGTATTCCTCTGGAGTCGAAGCCAGGGACTAACCTCTCATCTCGAGTTGATTTTTGGTCCACGGAGCTCTTTCATGTTGCGACAGTGACCTCAGGATCCCTCTAGCCTTGAAACAGTGTTCGTGGGGTTTCTCTGGAGTGCCATCAAGGAAATTAGGGCTCCTTTCATGTGTGATGTGCAACACGGAATTGCTCTGCACGCAGTGCAGGGAAATCGGGACTCATCTCACGTCGAGGGGGAAGTCTCATGATTTTTCTCGAGTTGTGGCGGAAACCTGGGGTATATTCTCGAGTTATGACGTGGATGGCCCTTCCACCCACGTGTTTGTTCAGCGACGTCAGGACTCCTGCCTAGTTGCGAGGGACAACTCGGGATTCTCCTCGAGGCTTGGCAGGGCAATTGGGACGCCTCTCCAGCTGAGGCGGGAGACCAAGGGTCCCTTTCCACGTGCCACAGGAATCCTGGGACTCCTATCAAGTTTCACGAGGAGTCAGGCATCGTCTCCTTTGGAGGCACTGATGTCCGCGTACCTCTGGAGTTTTCAAAGGATGTGAGGCCTCCGGTCGCGATGAGGTGGGGAACTAGGTCTTTCTCTGTGGTCTCCACAGGGGATTCAGACATCCTTTCATCTTGGGAGATGCAAGACTAGCCTGCAATCAAGTCACTGCAGGGATATCCGGCCTTATTTCGCGTCAGGGCATCGCGGTGCCATTCCACGTGAGGCCGCAAACTCAGGGTCCCTCTCACATACCTAGAGCTGAGAGAAGCCTCCTCTTGAGGTGCTTGTGGTAAGGTGGTATTCCTCTGGAGTCGAAACCAGGGACTAACCTCTCATCTCGAGTTGATTTTTGGTCCACGGAGCTCTTTCGTGTTGCTACAGTGACCTCAGGTTCCCTCTAGCCTTGAAACAGTGTTGTTGGGGTTTCTCTGGAGTGCCATCAAGGAAATCAAGGCTCCTTTCATGTGTGATGTGCAACACGGAATTGCTCTGCACGCAGTGCAGGGGAATCGGGCCTCATCTCACGGCGAGGGGGAAGTCTCATGATTTTTCTCGAGTTGTGGCGGAAACCTGGGGTATATTCTCGAGTTACGACGGGGATGGCCCTTCGACCCACGTGTTTGTTCAGCGACGTCAGGACTCCTGCCTAGTTGCGAGGGACAACTCGGGATTCTCCTCCAGGCTTGGCAGGGCAAGTGGGACGCCTCTCCAGCTGAGGCGGGAGACCAAGGGTCCCTTTCCACGTGCCACAGGAATCCTGGGACTCCTATCAAGTTTCACGAGGAGTCAGGCATCGTCTCCTTTGGAGGCACTGATCTCCGCGTACCTCTGGAGTTTTCAAAGAATGTGAGGCCTCCGGTCGCGATGAGGTGGGGAACTAGGTCTTTTTCTGTGGTCTCCACAGGGGATTCAGACATCCTTTCATCTTGGGAGATGCAAGACTAGCCTGCAATCAAGTCACTGCAGGGATATCCGGCCTTATTTCGCATCAGGGCATCCCGGTGTCCATTCCACTTGAGGCCGCAAACTCAGGGTCCCTCTCACATACCTAGAGCTGAGAGAAGCCTCCTCTTGAGGTGCTTGTGGTAAGGTGGTATTCCTCTGGAGTCGAAACCAGGGACTAACCTCTCATCTCGAGTTGAATTTTGGTCCAGGAAGCTCTTTCGTGTTGCTACAGTGACCTCAGGATCCCTCTAGCCTTGAAACAGTGTTGTTGGGGTTTCTCTGGAGTGCCGTCAAGGAAATCAAGGTTCCTTTCATGTGTGCTGTGCAACACTGAATTACTCTGCACGCAGTGCCGGGGAATCGGGCCTCATCTCGCGGCGAGGGGGAAGTCTCATGGTTTTTCTCGAGTTGCGGCGGGAACCTGGGGTATATTCTCGAGTTATGACGGGGATGGCCCTTCCACCCACGTGTTTCTTCAGCGACGTCAGGACTCCTGCCTAGTTGCGAGGGACAACTCGGGATTCTCCTCGAGGCTTGACAGGGCAATTGGGACGCCTCTCCAGCTGAGGCGGGAGACCAAGGATCCCTTTCCACTTGCCACAGGAATCCTGGGACTCCAATCAAGTTTCACGAGGAGTCAGGCATCGTCTCCTTTGGAGGCACTGATCTCCGCGTACCTCTGGAGTTTTCAAAGGATGTGAGGCCTCCGGTCGCGATGAGGTGGGGAACTAGGTCTTTCTCTGTGGTCTCCACAGGGGATTCGGACATCCTTTCATCTTGGGAGATGCAAGACGAGCCTGCATTCAAGTCACTGCAGTGATATCCGGCCTTATTTCGAGTCAGGGCATCGCGGTGTCCATTCCACTTGAGGCCGCAAACTCAGCACATAGCTAGAGCTGAGAGAAGCCTCCTTTTGAGGTGCTTGTGGTAAGGTGGTATTCCTCTGGAGTCGAAGCCAGGGACTAACCTCTCATCTCGAGTTGATTTTTGGTCCACGGAGCTCTTTCGTGTTGCTACAGTGACCTCAGGATCCCTCTAGCCTTGAAACAGTGTTCCTGGGGTTTCTCTGGAGTGCCATCAAGGAAATCAAGGCTCCTTTCATGTGTGACGTGCAACACGGAATTGCTCTGCACGCAGTGTAGGGGAATCGGGCCTCATCTCGCGGTGAGGGGGAAGTCTCATGATTTTTCTCGAGTTGAGGCGGGAACCTGGGGTATATTCTCGAGTTACGACGGGGATGGCCCTTCCACCCACGTGTTTGTTCAGCGATGGCAGGACTCCTGCCTAGTTGCGAGGGACAACTCGGGATTCTCCTCGAGGCTTGGCAGGGCAATTGGGACGCCTCTCCAGCTGAGGCGGGAGACCAAGGGTCCCTTTCCACGTGCCACAGGAATCCTGGGACTCCTATCAAGTTTCACAAGGAGTCAGGCATCGTCTCCTTTGGAGGCACTGATCTCCGCGTACCTCTGGAGTTTTCAAAGGATGTGAGGCCTCCGGTCGCGATGAGGTGGGGAACTAGGTCTTTCTCTGTGGTCTCCACAGGGGATTCAGACATCCTTTCATCTTGGGAGATGCAAGACAAGCCTGCATTCAAGTCACTGCAGGGATATCTGGCCTTATTTCGCGTCAGGGCATCGCAGTGTCCATTCCACTTGAGGCCGCAAAGTCAGGGTCCCTCTCACATACCTAGAGCTGAGAGAAGCCTCCTCTTGAGGTGCTTGTGGTAAGGTGGTATTCCTCTGGAGTCGAAGTTAGGGACTAACCTCTCATCTCGAGTTGATTTTTGATCCACGGAGCTCTTTTGTGTTGCTACAGTGACCTCAGCATCCCTCTAGCCTTGAAACAGTGTTCTTGGGGTTTCTCTGGAGTGCCATCAAGGAAATCAAGGCTCCTTTCATGTGTGATGTGCAACACGGAATTGCTCTGCACGCAGTGTAGGGGAATCAGGCCTGATCTCGCGGCGAGGGGGAAGTCTCATGGTTTTTCTCGAGTTGGGGCGGGAACCTGGGGTATATTCTCGAGTTACGACGGGGATGGCCCTTCTACACACGTGTTTGTTCAGCGATGGCAGGACTCCTGCCTAGTTGCGAGGGACAACTCGGGATTCTCCTAGAGGCTTGGCAGGGAAATTGGGACGCCTCTCCAGCCGAGGCGGGTGACCAAGGGTCCCATTCCACGAGCACAGGTATTCTGGGACTCCTATCAAGTTTCACGAGGAGTCAAGCATCGTCTCCTTTGGAGGCACTGATCTCCGCGTACCTCTGAAGTTTTCAAAGGATGTGAGGCCTCCGTTCGCGATGAGGTGGGGAAGTAGGTCATTCTCTGTGGTCTCCACAGGGGATTCAGACATCCTTTCGTCTTGGGAGATGCAAGACGAGCCTGCATTGAAGTCACTGCATGGATATCCGGCCTTATTTCGAGTCAGGGCATCGCTGTGTCCATTCCACTTGAGGCCACAAACTCAGCAGATAGCTAGAGCTGAGAGAAGCCTTCTCTTGAGGTGCTTGTGGTAAGGTGGTATTCCTCTGGAGTCGAAGCCAGGGACTAACCTCTCATCTCGAGTTGATTGTTGGTCCACGGAGCTCTTTCGTGTTGCTACAGTGACCTCAGGATCCCTCTAGCCTTGAAACAGTGTTCTTGGGGTTTCTCTGGAGTGCCATCAAGGAAATCAAGGCTCATTTCATATGTGATGTGCAACACGGAATTGCTCTGTACGCAGTGCAGGGGAATCGGGCCTCATCTCGCGGCGAGGGGAAAGTCTCATGGTTTTTCTCGAGTTGCGGCGGGAACCTGGGGTATATTCTCGAGTTACGACGGGGATGGCCCTTCCACCCACGTGTTTGTTCAGCGACGTCAGGACTCCTGCCTATTTGCGAGGGACAACTCGGGATTCTCCTCGGGGCTTGGCAGGGCCATTGGGATGCCTCTCCAGCTGAGGCGGGAGACCAAGGGTCCCTTTCCACGTGCCACAAGAATCCTGGGACTCCTATCAAGTTTCACGAGGAGTCAGGCATCGTCTCCTTTGGAGGCACTGATCTCCGCGTACCTCTGGAGTTGTCAAAGGATATGAGGCCTCCGGTCGCGATGAGCTGGGGAACTAGGTCGTGCTCTGTGGTCTCCACAGGGGATTCAGACATCCTTTCATCTTGGGAGATGCAAGACGAGTCTGCATTCAAGTCACTGCAGGGATATCTGGCCTTATCTCGAGTCAGGGCATCGTGGTGTCCATTCCACTTGAGGCCGCACACTCAGGGTCCCTCTCACATACCTAGAGCTGAGACAAGCCTCCTCTTGAGGTGCTTGTGGTAAGGGGGTATTCCTCTGGAGTCGAAGCCAGGGACTAACCTCTCATCTCGAGTTGATTTTTGGTCCACGGAGCTCTTTCGTGTTGCTAGAGTGACCTCAGGATCCCGCTAGCCTTGAAACAGTGTTCTTGGGGTTTCTCTGGAGTGCCATCAAGGAAATCAAGGCTCCTTTCATGTGTGATGTGCAACACGGAATTGCTCTGCACGCAGTGTAAGGGAATCGGCCCTAATCTCGCGGCGAGGGGGAAGTCTCATGGTTTTTCTCGAGTTGCGGCGGGAACCTGGGGTATATTCTCGAGTTACGACTGGGATGGCCCTTCCACCCACATGTTTCTTCAGCGACGTCAGGACTCCTGCCTAGTTGCGAGGGACAACTCGGGATTCTCCTCGGGGCTTGGCAGGGCAATTGGGACGCCTCTCCAGCTGAGGCGGGAGACCAAGGGTCCCTTTCCACGTGCCACAGGAATCCTGGGACTCCTATCAAGTTTCACGAGGAGTCAGGCATCGTCTCCTTTGGAGGCACTGATCTCCGCGTACCTCTGGAGTTTTCAAAGGATGTGAGGCCTCCGGTCGCCATGAGGTGGATAACTAGGTCTTTCTCTGTGGTCTCCACACGGGATTCAGACATCCTTTCATCTTGGGAGATGCAAGACGAGCCTGCATTCAAGTCACTGCAGGGATATCCGGCCTTATTTCGCGTCAGGGCATCGCAGTGACCATTCCACTTGAGGCCGCAAAATCAGTTTCCCTCTCACATACCTAGAGCTGAGAGAAGCCTCCTCTTGAGGTGCTTGTGGTAAGGTGGTATTCCTCTGGAGTCGAAGCCAGGGACTAACCTCTCATGTCGAGTTGTTTTTTGGTCCACGGACCTCTTTCGTGTTGCTACAGTGACCTCAGGATCCCTCTAGCCTTGAAACAGTGTTCTTGTGGTTTCTCTGGAGTGCCATCAAGGAAATCAAGGCTCCTTTCATGTGTGATGTGCAAAACGGAATTGCTCTGCACGCAGTGCAGGGGAATCGGGCCTCATTTTGCGGCGAGGGGGAAGTCTCATGGTTTTTCTCGAGTTGCGGCGGGAACCTGGGTTATATTCTCGAGTTACGACGGGGATGGCCCTTCCACCCACGTGTTTGTTCAGCGACGTCAGGACTCCTGCCTAGTTGCGAGGGACAACTCGGGATTCTCCTCGAGGCTTGGCAGGGAAATTGGGACTCCTCTCCAGCTGAGGCTGGAGACCAAGGGTCCCTTTCCACGTGCCACAAGAATCCTGGGACTCCTATCAAGTTTCACGAGAGTCAGGCATCGTCTCCTTTGGAGGCACTGATCTCCGCGTACCTCTGGAGTTTTCAAAGGATGTGAGGCCTCCGGTCGCGATGAGGTGGGGAACTAGGTCTTTTTCTGTGGTCTCCACAGGGGATTCGGACATCCTCTCGTCTTGGGAGATGCAAGACGAGCCTGCATTCAAGTCACTGCAAGGATATCCGGCCTTATTTCGAGCCAGGGCATCGCGGTGTCCATTCCACTTGAGGTCGCAAACTCAGGGTCCCTCTCACATACCTAGAGCTGAGAGAAGCCTCCTCTTGAGGTGCTTGTGGTAAGGTGGTATACCTCTGGAGTCGAAGCCAGGGACTAACCTCTCATCTCGAGTTGATTTGTGGTCCACGGAGCTCTTTCGTGTGGCTACAGTGACCTCAGAATCCCTCTAGCCTTGAAACAGTGTTCTTGGGGTTTCTCTGGAGTGCCATCAAGGAAATCAAGGCTCCTTTCATGTGTGATGTGCAACACGGAATTGCTCTGCACGCAGTGCAGGGGAATCAGGCCTCATCTCGCGGCGAGGGGGAAGTCTCATGGTTTTTCTCGAGTTGCGGCGGGAACATGGGGTATATTCTTGAGTTAGGACGGGGATGGCCCTTCCACACACGTGTTTGTTCAGCGACGTCAGGACTCCTGCCTAGTTGCGAGATAAAACTCGGGATTCTTCTCGAGGCTTGGCACGGCAATTGGGACGCCTCTCCAGCTGAGGCGGGAGACCAAGGGTCCCTTTCCACGTGCCACAGGAATCCTGGAACTCCTATCAAGTTTCACGAGGAGTCAGGCATCGTCTCCTTTGGAGGCACTGATCTCCGCGTACCTCTGGAGTTTTCAAAGAATGTGAGGCCTCCGGTCGCGATGAGATGGGGAACTAGGTCTTTCTCTGTGGTCTCCACAGGGGATTCAGACATCCTTTCGTCTTGGGAGATGCAAGACGAGCCTGCATTCAAGTCACTGCAGGGATATCCGGCCTTATTTCGAGCCAGGGCATCGCGGTGTCCATTCCACTTGAGGCCGCAAACTCAGGGTCCCTCTCACATACATAGAGCTGAGAGAAGCCTCCTCTTGAGGTGCTTGTGGTAAGGTGGTATTCCTCTGGAGTCGAAGCCAGGGACTAACCTCTCATCTCGAGTTGATTTTTGGTCCACGGAGCTCTTTCGTGTTGCTACAGTGACCTCAGGATCCCTCTAGCCTTGAAACAGTGTTCTTCGGGTTTCTCTGGAGTGCCATCAAGGAAATCAAGGCTCCTTTCATGTGTGATGTGCGACACGGAATTGCTCTGCACGCAGTGCAGTGGAATCAGGCCTCATCTCGCGGCGAGGGGGAAGTCTCATGGTTTTTCTCGAGTTGCGGCGGGAACCTGGGGTATATTCTCGAGTTACGACGGGGATGGCCCTTCCACACACGTGTTTGTTCAGCGATGGCAGGACTCCTGCCTAGTTGCGAGGGACAACTCGGGATTCTCCTCGAGGCTTGGCAGGGCAATTGGGACGCCTCTCCAGCTGAGGCGGGAGACCAAGGGTCCCTTTCCACGTGCCACAGGAATCCTGGGACTCCTATCAAGTTTCACGAGGAGTCAGGCATCGTCTCCTTTGGAGGCACTGATCTCCGCGTACCTCTGGAGTTTTCAAAGGATGTGAGGCCTCCGGTCTAGATGAGGTGGGGAACTAGGTCTTTCTCTGTGGTGTCCACAGGGGATTCAGACATCCTTTCATCTTGGGAGATGTAAGACGAGCCTGCATTCAAGTCACTGCAGGGATATCTGGCCTTATTTCGCGTCAGGGCATCGCAGTGTCCATTCCACTTGAGGCCGCAAAATCAGGGTTCCTCTCACATACCTAGAGCTGAGAGAAGCCTCCTCTTGAGGTGCTTGTGGTAAGGTGGTATTCCTATGAAGTCGAAGTTAGGGACTAACCTTTCATCTCGAGTTGATTTTTGGTCCACGGAGCTCTTTTGTGTTGCTACAGTGACCTCAGGATCCCTCTAGCCTTGAAACAGTGTTCTTGGGGTTTCTCTGGAGTGCCATCAAGGAAATCAAGGCTCCTTTCATGTGTGATGTGCAACACGGAATTGCTCTGCATGCAGTGTAGGGGAATCAGGCCTCATCTCGCGGCGAGGGGGAAGTCTCATGGTTTTTCTCGAGTTGCGGCGGGAACCTGGGGTATATTCTCGAGTTACGACGGGGATGGCCCTTCTACACACGTGTTTGTTCAGCGATGGCAGGACTTCTGCCTAGTTGCGAGGGACAACTCGGGATTCTCCTCGAGGCTTGGCAGGGAAATTGGGACGCCTCTCCAGCCGAGGCGGGTGACCAAGGGTCCCTTTCCACGTGCCACAGGAATTCTGGGACTCCTATCAAGTTTCACGAGGAGTCAGGCATCGTCTCCTTTGGAGGCACTGATCTCTGCGTACCTCTGGAGTTTTCAAAGGATGTGAGGCCTCCGGTCGCGATGAGGTGGGGAACTAGGTCTTTTTCTGTGGTCTCCACAGGGGATTCGGACATCCTTTCGTTTTGGGAGATGCAAGACGAGCCTGCATTCAAGACACTGCAGGGATATCCGGCCTTATTTCGCGTCAGGGCATCGCGGTGTCCATTCCACGTGAGGCCGCAAACTCAGGGTCCCTCTCACATACCTAGAGCTGAGAGAAGCCTCCTCTTGAGGTGCTTGTGGTAAGGTGGTATTCCTCTGGAGTCGAAACCAGGGACTAACCTCTCATCTCGAGTTGATTTTTGGTCCACGGAGCTCTTTTGTGTTGCTACAGTGACCTCAGGATCCCTCTAGCCTTGAAACAGTGTTCTTGGGGTTTCTCTGGAGTGCCATCAAGGAAATCAAGGCTCCTTTCATGTGTGATGTGCAACACGGAATTGCTCTGCACGCAGTGCAGGGGAATCGGGCCTCATCTCGCGGCGAGGGGGAAGTCTCATGATTTTTCTCGAGTTGTGGCGGAAACCTGGGGTATATTCTCGAGTTACGACGGGGATGGCCCTTCGACCCACGTGTTTGTTCAGGGACGTCAGGACTCCTGCCTAGTTGCGAGGGACAACTCGGGATTCTCCTCGAGGCTTGGCAGGGCAAGTGGGACGCCTCTCCAGCTGAGGCGGGAGACCAAGGGTCCCTTTCCACGTGCCACAGGAATCCTGGGACTCCTATCAAGTTTCACGAGGAGTCAGGCATCGTCTCCTTTGGAGGCACTGATCTCTGCGTACCTCTGGAGTTTTCAAAGAATGTGAGGCCTCCGGTCGCGATGAGGTGGGGAACTAGGTCTTTTTCTGTGGTCTCCACAGGGGATTCAGACATCCTTTCATCTTGGGAGATGCAAGACTAGCCTGCAATCAAGTCACTGCAGGCATATCCGGCCTTATTTCGCATCAGGGCATCCCGGTGTCCATTCCACTTGAGGCCGCAAACTCAGGGCCCCTCTCACATACCTAGAGCTGAGAGAAGCCTCCTCTTGAGGTGCTTGTGGTAAGGTGGTATTCCTCTGGAGTCGAAACCAGGGACTAACCTCTCATCTCGAGTTGAATTTTGGTCCAGGGAGCTCTTTCGTGTTGCTACAGTGACCTCAGGATCCCTCTAGCCTTGAAACAGTGTTCTTGGGGTTTCTCTGGAGTGCCGTCAAGGAAATCAAGGCTCCTTTCATGTGTGCTGTGTAACACTGAATTGCTCTGCACGCAGTGCCGGGGAATTGGGCCTCATCTCGCGGCGAGGGGGAAGTCTCATGGTTTTTCTCGAGTTGCGGCGGGAACCTGGGGTATATTCTCGAGTTACGACGGGGATGGCCCTTCCACCCACGTGTTTCTTCAGCGACGTCAGGACTCCTGCCTAGTTGCGAGGGACAACTCGGGATTCTCCTCGAGGCTTGGCAGGGCAATTGGGACGCCTCTCCAGCTGAGGCGGCAGACCAAGGATCCCTTTCCACTTGCCACAGGAATCCTGGGACTCCTATCAAGTTTCACGAGGAGTCAGGCATCGTCTCCTTTGGAGGCACTGATCTCCGCGTACCTCTGGAGTTTTCAAAGGATGTGAGGCCTCCGGTCGCGATGAGGTGGGGAACTAGGTCTTTCTCTGTGGTCTCCACAGGGGATTCGGACATCCTTTCATCTTGGGAGATGCAAGACGAGCCTGCATTCAAGTCACTGCAGGGATATCCGGCCTTATTTCGAGTCAGGGCATCGCGGTGTCCATTCCACTTGAGGCCGCAAACTCAGCACATAGCTAGAGCTGAGAGAAGCCTCCTCTTGAGGTGCTTGTGGTAAGGTGGTATTCCTCTGGAGTCGAAGCCAGGGACTAACCTCTCATCTCGAGTTGATTTTTGGTCCACGCAGCTCTTTCGTGTTGCTACAGTGACTTCAGGATCCCTCTAGCCTTGAAACAGTGTTCCTGGGGTTTCTCTGGAGTGCCATCAAGGAAATCAAGGCTCCTTTCATGTGTGACGTGCAACACGGAATTGCTCTGCACGCAGTGCAGGGGAATCGGGCCTCATCTCGCGGCGAGGGGGAAGTCTCATGATTTTTCTCGAGTTGAGGCGGGAACCTGGGGTATATTCTCGAGTTACGACGGGGATGGCCCTTCCACCCACGTGTTTGTTCAGCGATGGCAGGACTCCAGCCTAGTTGCGAGGGACAACTCGGGATTCTCCTCGAGGCTTGGCAGGGCAATTGGGACGCCTCTCCAGCTGAGGCGGGAGACCAAGGGTCCCTTTCCACGTGCCACAGGAATCCTGGGACTCCTATCAAGTTTCACGAGGAGTCAGGCATCGTCTCCTTTGGAGGCACTGATCTCCGCGTACCTCTGGAGTTTTCAAAGGATGTGAGGCCTCCGGTCGCGATGAGGTGGGGAACTAGGTCTTTCTCTGTGGTCTCCACAGGGGATTCAGACATCCTTTCATCTTGGGAGATGCAAGACAAGCCTGCATTCAAGTCACTGCAGGGATATCTGGCCTTATTTCGCGTCAGGGCATCGCAGTGTCCATTCCACTTGAGGCCGCAAAATCAGGGTCCCTCTCACATACCTAGAGCTGAGAGAAGCCTCCTCTTGAGGTGCTTGTGGTAAGGTGGTATTCCTATGAAGTCGAAGTTAGGGACTAACCTCTCATCTCGAGTTGATTTTTGGTCCACGGAGCTCTTTTGTGTTGCTACAGTGACCTCAGCATCCCTCTAGCCTTAAAACAGTGTTCTGGGGGTTTCTCTGGAGTGCCATCAAGGAAATCAAGGCTCCTTTCATGTGTGATGTGCAACACGGAATTGCTCTGCACGCAGTGTAGGGGAATCGGGCCTCATCTCGCGGCGAGGGGGAAGTCTCATGGTTTTTCTTGAGTTGCGGCGGGAACCTGGGGTATATTCTCGAGTTACGACGGGGATGGCCCTTCTACACACGTGTTTGTTCAGCGATGGCAGGACTCCTGCCTAGTTGCGAGGGACAACTCGGGATTCTCCTCGAGGCTTGGCAGGGAAATTGGAACGCCTCTCCAGCCGAGGCGGGTGACCAAGGGTCCCATTCCACGAGCACAGGTATTCTGGGACTCCTATCAAGTTTCACGAGGAGTCAAGTATCGTCTCCTTTGGAGGCACTGATCTCCGCGTACCTCTGAAGTTTTCAAAGGATGTGAGGCCTCCGTTCGCGATGAGGTGGGGAAGTAGGTCATTCTCTGTGGTCTCCACAGGGGATTCAGACATCCTTTCGTCTTGGGAGATGCAAGACGAGCCTGCATTCAAGTCACTGCAGGGATATCCGGCCTTATTTCGAGTCAGGGCATCGCTGTGTCCATTCCACTTGAGGCCGCAAACTCCCCAGATAGCTAGATTTGAGAGAAGCCTCCTCTTGAGGTGCTTGTGGTAAGGTGGTATTCCTCTGGAGTCGAAGCCAGGGACTAACCTCTCATCTCGAGTTGATTGTTGGTCCACGGAGCTCTTTCGTGTTGCTACAGTGACCTCAGGATCCCTCTAGCCTTGAAACAGTGTTCTTGGGGTTTCTCTGGAGTGCCATCAAGGAAATCAAGGCTTCTTTCATGTGTGATGTTCAACACGGAATTGCTCTGCACGCAGTGCAGGGGAATCGGGCCTCATCTCGCGGCGAGGGGGAAGTCTCATGGTTTTTCTCGAGTTGCGGCGGGAACCTGGGGTATATTCTCGAGTTACGATGGGGATGGCCCTTCCACCCACGTGTTTGTTCAGCGACGTCAGGACTCCTGCCTATTTGCGAGGGACAACTCGGGATTCTCCTCGGGGCTTGGCAGGGCCATTGGGATGCCTCTCCAGCTGAGGCGGGAGACCAAGGGTCCCTTTCCACATGCCACAAGAATCCTGGTACTCATATCAAGTTACACGAGGAGTCAGGCATCGTCTCCTTTGGAGGCACTGATCTCCGCGTACCTCTGGAGTTGTCAAAGTATATGAGGCCTCCGGTCGCGATGAGCTGGGGAACTAGGTCGTTCTCTGTGGTCTACACAGGTGATTCAGACATCCTTTCATCTTGGGAGATGCAAGACGAGCCTGCATTCAAGTCACTGCAGGGATATCTGGCCTTATTTCGAGTCAGGGCATCGTGGTGTCCATTCCACGTGAGGCCGCACACTCAGGGTCCCTCTCACATACCTAGAGCTGAGAGAAGCCTCCTCTTGAGGTGCTTGTGGTAAGGGGGTATTCCTCTGGAGTCGAAGCCAGGGACTAACCTCTCATCTCGAGTTGATTTTTGGTCCACGGAGCTCTTTCGTGTTGCTAGAGTGACCTCAGGATCCCTCTAGCCTTGAAACAGTGTTCTTGGGGTTTCTCTGGAGTGCCATCAAGGAAATCAAGGCTCCTTTCATGTGTGATGTGCAACACGGAATTGCTCTGCACGCAGTGCAGGGGAATCGGCCCTAATCTCGCGGCGAGGGGGAAGTCTCATGGTTTTTCTCGAGTTGCGGCGGGAACCTGGGGTATATTCTCGAGTTACGACTGGGATGGCCCTTCCACCCACATGTTTCTTCAGCGACGTCAGGACTCCTGCCTAGTTGCGAGGGACAACTCGGGATTCTCCTCGGGGCTTGGCAGGGCAATTGGGACGCCTCTCCAGCTGAGGCGGGAGACCAAGGGTCCCTTTCCACGTGCCACAGGAATCCTGGGACTCCTATCAAGTTTCACGAGGAGTCAGGCATCGTCTCCTTTGGAGGCACTGATCTCCGCGTACCTCTGGAGTTTTCAAAGGATGTGAGGCCTCCGGTCGCCATGAGGTGGGGAACTAGGTCTTTCTCTGTGGTCTCCACACGGGATTCAGACATCCTTTCATCTTGGGAGATGCAAGACGAGCCTGCATTCAAGTCACTGCAGGGATATCCGGCCTTATTTCGCGTCAGGGCATCGCAGTGATCATTCCACTTGAGGCCGCAAAATCAGGGTCCCTCTCACATACCTAGAGCTGAGAGAAGCCTCCTCTTGAGGTGCTTGTGGTAAGGTGGTATTCCTCTGGAGTCGAAGCCAGGGACTAACCTCTCATCTCGAGTTGTTTTTTGGTCCACGGACCTCTTTCGTGTTGCTACAGTGACCTCAGGATCCCTCTAGCCTTGAAACAGTGTTCTTGGGGTTTCTCTCGAGTGCCATCAAGGAAATCAAGGCTCCTTTCATGTGTGATGTGCAACACGGAATTGCTCTGCACGCAGTGCAGGGGAATCAGGCCTCATCTCGCGGCGAGGGGGAAGTCTCATGGTTTTTCTCGAGTTGCGGCGGGACCCTGGGGTATATTCTCGAGTTATGACGGGGATGGCCCTTCCACCCACGTGTTTGTTCAGCGACGTCAGGACTCCTGCCTATTTGCGAGGGACAACTCGGGATACTCCTCGAGGCTTGGCAGGGCAATTGGGACGCCTCTCCAGCTGAGGCGGGAGACCAAGTGTCCCTTTCCATGTGCCACAGGAATCCTGGGACTCCTATCAAGTTTCACGAGGAGTCAAGCATCGTCTCCTTTGGAGGCACTGATCTCCGCGTACCTCTGGAGTTTTCAAAGGATGTGAGGCCTCCGGTCTCGATGAGGTGGGGAACTAGATCTTTCTCTGAGGTCTCCACAGGGGATTCAGACATCCTTTCGTCTTGGGAGATGCAAGACGCGCCTGCATTCAAGTCACTGCAGGGATATCCGGCCTTATTTCGAGTCAGGGCATCGCGGTGTCCATTCCACTTGAGGCCGCAAACTCAGGGTCCCTCTCACATACCTAGAGCTGAGAGAAGCCTCCTCTTGAGGTGCTTGTGGTAAGGTGGTATTCCTCTGGAGTCGAAGCCAGGGACTATCCTCTCATCTCGAGTTGATTTTTGGGCCACGGAGCTCTTTCGTGTGGCTACAGTGACCTCAGGATCCCTCTAGCCTTGAAACAGTGTTCTTGTGGTTTCTCTGGAGTGCCATCAAGGAAATCAAGGCTCCTTTTATGTGTGATGTGCAACACGGAATTGCTCTGCACGCAGTGCAGGGGAATCGGGCCTCATTTTGCGGCGAGGGGGAAGTCTCATGGTTTTTCTCGAGTTGCGGCGGGAACCTGGGGTATATTCTCGAGTTACGACGGGGATGGCCCTTCCACCCACGTGTTTGTTCAGCGACATCAGGACTCCTGCCTAGTTGCCAGGGACAACTCGGGATTCTCCTTGAGGCTTGGCAAGGCAATAGGGACACCTCTCCAGCTGAGGCGGGAGACCAAGGGTCCCTTTCCACGTGCCACAGGAATCCTGGGACTCCTATCAAGTTTCACGAGGAGTCAGGCATCGTCTCCTTTGGAGGCACTGATCTCCGCGTACCTCTGGAGTTTTCAAAGGATGTGAGGCCTCCGGTCGCGATGAGGTGGGGAACTAGGTATTTTTCTGTGGTCTCCACAGGGGATTCGGACATCCTTTGGTCTTGGGAGATGCAAGACGAGCCTGCATTCAAGTCACTGCAGGGATATCCGGCCTTATTTCGAGCCAGGGCATCGCGGTGTCCATTCCACTTGAGGCCGCAAACTCAGGGTCCCTCTCACATAGCTAGAGCTGAGAGAAGCCTCCTCTTGAGGTGGTTGTGGTAAGGTGGAATTCCTCTGGAGTCGAAGCCAGGGACTAACCTCTCATCTCGAGTTGATTTTTGGTCCACGGAGCTCCTTCGTGTTGCTCCAGTGACCTCAGGATCCCTCTAGCCTTGAAACAGTGTTCTTGGGTTTTCTGTGGAGTGCCATCAAGGAAAGCAAGGCTCCTTTCATGTGTGATGTGCAACACGGAATTGCTCTGCATGCAGTGCAGGAGAATCGGGCCACATCTCGCGGCGAAGGGGAAGTCTCATGGTTTTTCTCGAGTTGCGGCGGGACCCTGGGGTATATTCTCGAGTTATGACGGGGATGGCCCTTCTACACGCGTGTTTGTTCAGCGATGGCAGGACTCCTGCCTAGTTGGGAGGGAAATCTCGGGATTCTCCTCGAGGCTTGGCAGGGAAATAGGGACGCCTCTCCAGCCGAGGTGGGTGACCAAGGGTCCCTTTCCACGTGCCACAGGAATCCTGGGACTCCTATCAAGTTTCACGAGGAGTCAGGCATCGGCTCCTTTGGAGGCACTGATTTCCGCGTACCTCTGGAGTTTTCAAAAATGTGAGGCCTCCGGTCGCCATGATGTGGGGAACTACGTCTTTCTCTGTGGTCTCCACAGGGGATTCAGACATCCTTTCATCTTGGGAGATGCAAGACGAGCCTGCATTCAAGTCACTGCAGGGATATCTGGCCTTATTTCGAGTCAGGGCATCGCGGTGTCCATTCCACTTGAGGCCGCAAACTCAGGGTCCCTCTCACATACCTAGAGCTGAGAGAAGCCTCCTCTTGAGGTGCTTGTGGTAAGGTGGTATTCCTCTGGAGTCGAAGTTAGGGACTAACCTCTCATCTCGAGTTGATTCCTGGTCCACGGAGCTCTTTCGTGTTGCTACAGTGACCTCAGGATCCCTCTAGCCTTGAAACAGTGTTCTTGGGGTTTCTCTGGAGTGCCATCAAGGAAATCAAGGCTCCTTTCATATGTGATGTGCAACACGGAATTGCTCTGCACGCAGTGCAGGGGAATCGGGCCTCATCTCGCGGCGAGGGGGAAGTCTCATGGTTTTTCTCGAGTTGCGGCGGGAACCTGGGGTATATTCTCGAGTTACGACGGGGATGGCCCTTCCACCCACGTGTTTGTTCAGCGACGTCAGGACTCCTGCCTAGTTGCGAGGGACAACTCGGGATTCTCCTCGAGGCTTGGCAGGGCAATTGGGACGCCTCTCCAGCTGAGGCGGGAGACCAAGGGTCCCTTTCCATGTGCCACAGGAATCCTGGGACTCCTATCAAGTTTCACTAGGAGTCAGGCATCGTCTCCTTTGGAGGCACTGATCTCCGCGTACCTCTGGAGTTTTCAAAGGATGTGAGGCCTCCGGTCGCCATAAGGTGGGGAACTAGGTCTTTCTCTGTGGCCTCCACAGGTGATTCAGACATCCTTTCATCCTGGGAGATGCAAGACAAGCCTTCATTCAAGTCACTGCAGGGATATCTGGCCTTATTTTGAGTCAGGGCATCGTGGTGTCCATTCCACTTGAGGCCGCAAACTCAGGGTCCCTCTCACATACCTAGAGCTGAGAGAAGCCTCCTCTTGAGGTGCTTGTGGTAAGGTGGTATTCCTCTGGAGTGGAAGCCAGGGACAAACCTCTCATCTCGAGTTGATTTTTGGTCCACGGACCTCTTTCATGTTGCTACAGTAACCTCAGGATCCCTCTAGCCTTGAAACAGTGTTCTTGGGGTTTCTCTGGAGTTCCATCAAGGAAATCAAGGCTCCTTTCATGTTTGATGTGCAATACGGAATTGCTCTGCATGCAGTGCAGGAGAATCGGGCCTCATCTCTCGGCGCGGGAGAAGTCTCATGGTTTTTCTCGAGTTGCGGAGGGATCCTGGGGTATATTCTCGAGTTATGACGGGAATGGCCCTTCCACCCACGTGTTTGTTCAGCGACGTCAGGACTCCTGCCTAGTTGCGAGGGACAACTCGGGATTCTCCTCGAGGCTTGGCAGGGCAATTGGGACGCCTCTCCAGCTGAGGCGGGAGACCAAGGGTCCCTTTCCATGTGCCACAGTAATCCTGGGACTCCTATCAAGTTTCACGAGGAGTCAGGCATCGTCTCCTTTGGAGTCACTGATCTCCGCGTACCTCTGGAATTTTCAAAGGATGTGAGGCCTACGGTCGCGATGAGGTGGGGGACTACATCTTTCTCTGAGGTCTCCACAGGGGATTCAGACATCCTTTCGTCTTGGGAGATGCAAGACGAGCCTGCATTCAAGTCACTGCAGGGATATCCGGCCTTATTTCGAGTCAGGGCATCGCGGTGTCCATTCCACTTGAGGCCGCAAACTCAGGGTTCCTCTCACATACCTAGAGCTGAGAGAAGCCTCCTCTTGAGGTGCTTGTGGTAAGGTGGTATTCCTCTGGAGTCGAAGCCAGGGACTAACCTCTCATCTCGAGTTGATTTTTGGGCCACGGTGCTCTTTCGTGTGGCTACAGTGACCTCAGGATCCCTCTAGCCTTGAAACAGTGTTCTTGGGGTTTCTCTGGAGTGCCATCAAGGAAATCAAGGCTCCTTTCATGTGTGATGTGCAACACTGCATTGCTCTGCACGCAGTGCAGGGGAATCAGGCCTCATCTCGCGGCGAGGGGGAAGTCTCATGGTTTTTCTCGAGTTGCGGCGGGAACCTGTGGTATATTCGCGAGTTACGACGGGGATGGCCCTTCCACCCACGTGTTTCTTCAGCGACGTCAGGACTCCTGCCTAGTTGCGAGGGACAACTCGGGATTCTCCTCGAGGCTTGGCAGGGCAATTGGGACTCCTCTCCAGCTGAGGCGGGAGACCAAGGGTCCCTTTCCACGTGCCAAAAGAATCCTGGGACTCCTATCAAGTATTTCGAGAGTCAGGCATCGTCTCCTTTGGAGGCACTGATCTCTGCGTACCTCTGGAGTTTTCAAAGGATGTGAGGCCTCCGGTCGCGATGAGGTGGGGAACTAGGTCTTTTTCTGTGGTCTCCGCAGGGGATTCAGACATCCTTTCGTCTTGGGAGATGCAAGACGGGCCTGCATTCAAGTCACTGCAGGGATATCCGGCCTTATTTCGAGTCAGGGCATCGCGGTGTCCATTCCACTTGAGGCCGCAAACTCAGCAGATAGCTAGAGCTGAGAGAAGCCTCCACTTGAGGTGCTTGTGGTAAGGTGGTATTCCTCTGGAGTAGAAGTTAGGGACTAACCTCTCATCTCGAGTTGATTCTTGGTCCACGGAGCTCTTTCGTGTTGCTACAGTGACCTCAGGATCCCTCTAGCCTTGAAACAGTGTTCTTGGGGTTTCTCTGGAGTGCCATCAAGGAAATCAAGGCTCCTTTCATATGTGATGTGCAACACGGAATTGCTCTGCACGCAGTGCAGGGGAATCGGGCCTCATCTCGCGGCGAGGGGAAAGTCTCATGGTTTTTCTCGAGTTGCGGCGGGAACCTGGGGTATATTCTCGAGTTACGACGGGGATGGCCCTTCCACCCACGTGTTTGTTCAGCCACGTCAGGACTCCTGCCTATTTGCGAGGGACAACTCGGGATTCTCCTCGAGGCTTGGCAGGGCAATTGGGACGCCTCTCCAGCTGAGGCGGGAGACCAAGGGTCCCTTTCCACGTGCCACAGGAATCCTGGGACTCCTATCAAGTTTCACGAGGAGTCAGGCATCGTCTCCTTTGGAAGCACTGATCTCCGCGTACCTCTGGAGTTTTCAAAGGATGTGAGGCCTCCGGTCGCCATGAGGTGGGGAACTAGGTCTTTCTCTGTGGCCTCAACAGGTGATTCAGACATCCTTTCATCTTGGGAGATGCAAGACGAGCCTGCATTCAAGTCACTGCAGGGATATCTGGCCTTATTTCGAGTCAGGGCATCGTGGTGTCCATTCCACTTGAGGCCGCAAACTCAGGGTCCCTCTCACATACCTAGAGCTGAGAGAAGCCTCCTCTTGAGGTGCTTGTGGTAAAGTGGTATTCCTCTGGATTCGAAGCCAGGGACTAACCTCTCATCTCGAAGTGATTTTTGGTCCACGGAGCTCTTTCGTGTTGCTACAGTGACCTCAGGATCCATGTAGCCTTGAAACAGTGTTCTTGGGGTTTCTCTGGAGTGCCACCAAGGAAATCAAGGCTCCTTTCATGTGTGATGTGCAACACGGAATTTCTCTCCACGCAGTGCAGGGGAATCGGGCGTCATCTCGCGGCGAGGGGGAAGTCTCATGGTTTTTCTCGAGTTGCGGCGGGAACCTGGGGTATATACTCGAGTTACGACTGGGATGGCCCTTCCACCCACATGTTTGTTCAGGGACGTCAGGACTCCTGCCTAGTTGCGAAGGACAACTCGGGATTCTCCTCGAGGCTTGGCAGGGCAATTGGGACGCCTCTCCAGCTGAGGCGGGAGACCAAGGGTCCCTTTCCATGTGCCACAGGAATCCTGGGACTCCTATCAAGTTTCACGAGGAGTCAGGCATCGTCTCCTTTGGAGGCACTGATCTCCGCGTACCTCTGGAGTTTTCAAAGGATGTGAGGCCTCCGGTCGCCATGAGGTGGGGAACTAGGTCTTTCTCTGTGTCCTCCACAGGTGATTCAGACATCCTTTCATCTTGGGAGATGCAAGACGAGCCTGCATTCAAGTCACTGCAGGGATATCCGGCCTTATTTCGAGTCAGGGCATCGTGGTGTCTATTTCACTTGAGGCCGCAAACTCAGGGTCCCTCTCACATACCTAGAGCTGAGAGAAGCCTCCTCTTGAGGTGCTTGTGGTAAGGTGGTATTCCTCTGGAGTGGAAGCCAGGGACAAACCTCTCATCTCGAGTTGATTTTTGGTCCACGGACCTCTTCGTGTTGCTACAGTAACCTCAGGATCCCTCTAGCCTTGAAACAGTGTTCTTGGGGTTTCTCTGGAGTTCCATCAAGGAAATCAAGGCTCCTTTCATGTTTGATGTGCAATACGGAATTGCTCTGCATGCAGTGCAGGAAAATCGGGCCTCATCTCTCGGCGAGGGGGAAGTCTCATGGTTTTTCTCGAGTTGCGGAGGGATCCTGGGGTATATTCTCGAGTTATGACGGGAATGGCCCTTCCACCCACGTGTTTGTTCAGCGACGTCAGGACTCCTGCCTAGTTGGGAGGGACAACTCGGGATTCTCCTGGAGGCTTGGCAGGGCAATTGGGACGCCTCTCCAGCTGAGGCGGGAGACCAAGGGTCCCTTTCCATGTGCCACAGGAATCCTGGGACTCCTATCAAGTTTCACGAGGAGTCAGGCATCGTCTCCTTTGGAGGCACTGATCTCCGCGTACCTCTGGAGTTTTCAAAGGATGTGAGGCCTCCGGTCGCGATGAGGTGGGGGACTAGATCTTTCTCTGAGGTCTCCACAGGGGATTCAGACATCCTTTCGTCTTGGGAGAGGCAAGACGCTCCTGCATTCAAGTCACTGCAGGGATATCCGGCCTTATTTCGAGTCAGGGCATCGCGGTGTCCATTCCACTTGAGGCCGCAAACTCAGGGTTCCTCTCACATACCTAGAGCTGAGAGAAGCCTCCTCTTGAGGTGCTTGTGGTAAGGTGGTATTCCTCTGGAGTCGAAGCCAGGGACTACCCTCTCATCTCGAGTTGATTTTTGGGCCACGGTGCTCTTTCGTGTGGCTACAGTGACCTCAGGATCCCTCTAGCCTTGAAACAGTGTTCTTGGGGTTTCTCTGGAGTGCCATCAAGGAAATCAAGGCTCCTTTCATGTGTGATGTGCAACACTGCATTGCTCTGCACGCAGTGCAGGGGAATCAGGCCTCATCTCGCGGCGAGGGGGAAGTCTCATGGTTTTTCTCGAGTAGCGGCGGGAACCTGTGGTATATTCTCGAGTTACGACGGTGATGGCCCTTCCACCCACGTGTTTGTTCAGCGACGTCACGACTCCTGCCTAGTTGCGAGGGACAACTCGGGATTCTCCTCGAGGCTTGGCAGGGCAATTGGGAATCCTCTCCAGCTGAGGCGGGAGACCAAGGGTCCCTTTCCACGTGCCACAAGAATCCTGGGACTCCTATCAAGTTTCACGAGAGTCAGTCATCGACTCCTTTGGAGTCACTGATCTCCGCGTACCTCTGGAGTTTTCAAAGGATGTGAGTCCTCCGGTCGCGATGAGGTGGGGAACTAGGTCTTTTTCTGTGGTCTCCACAGGGGATTCGGACATCCTTTCGTCTTGGGAGATGCAAGACGAGCCTGCATTCAAGTCACTGCAGGGATATCCGGCCTTATTTCGAGTCAGGGCATCGCGGTGTCCATTCCACTTGAGGCCGCAAACTCAGCAGATAGCTAGAGCTGAGAGAAGCCTCCTCTTGAGGTGCTTGTGGTAAGGTGGTATTCCTCTGGAGTTGAAGCCAGGGGTAACCTCTCATCTCAAGTTGATTTGTGGTCCACGGAGCTCTTTCGTGTTGCTACAGTGACCTCAGGATCCCTCTAGCCTTGAAACAGTGTTCTTGGGGTTTCTCTGGAGTGCCATCAAGGAAATCAAGGCTCCTTTCATGTGTGATGTGCAACACGGAATTGCTCTGCACGCAGTTAGGGGAATCGGGCCTCATCTCGCGGTGAGGGGGAAGTCTCATGGTTTTTCTCGAGTTGCGGCGGGAACCTGGGGTATATTCTCGAGTTACGACTGGGATGGCCCTTCCAGCCACATGTTTGTTCAGCGACGTCAGGACCCCTGCCTAGTTGCGAGGGACAACTCGGGATTCTCCTCGAGGCTTGGCAGGGCAATTGGGACGCCTCTCCAGCTGAGGCGGGAGACCAAGGTTCCCTTTCCACGTGCCACAGGAATCCTGGGACTCCTATCAAGTTTCACGAGGAGTCAGGCATCGTCTCCTTTGGAGGCACTGATCTCCGCGTACCTCTGGAGTTTTCAAAGGATGTGAGGCCTCCGGTCGCGATGAGGTGGGGAACTAGATCTTTCTCTGATTTCTCCACAGGGGATTCAGACATCCTTTCGTCTTGGGAGTTGCAAGACGCGCCTGCATTCAAGTCACTGCAGGGATATCCGGCCTTATTTCGAGTCAGGGCATCGCGGTGTCCATTCCACTTGAGGTCGCATACTCAGGGTCCCTCTCACATACCTAGAGCTGAGAGAAGCCTCCTCTTGAGGTGCTTGTGGTAAGGTGGTATTCCTCTGGAGTCGAAGCCAGGGACTAACCTCTCATCTTGAGTTGATTTGTGGTCCACGGAGCTCTTTCGTGTGGCTACAGTGACCTCAGGATCCCTCTAGCCTTGAAACAGTGTTCTTGGGGTTTCTATGGAGTGCCATCAAGGAAATCAAGGCTCCTTTCATGTGTGATGTGCAACACGGAATTGCTCTGCACGCAGTGCAGGGGAATCAGGCCTCATCTCGCGGCGAGGGGGAAGTCTCATGGTTTTTCTCGAGTTGCGGCGGGAACATGGGGTATATTCTCGAGTTACGACGGGGATGGCCCTTCCACACACGTGTTTGTTCAGCGACGGCAGGACTCCTGCCTAGTTGCGAGGGACAACTCGGGATTTTTCTCGAGGCTTGGCACGGCAATTGGGACGCCTCTCCAGCTGAGGCGGCAGACCAAGGGTCCCTTTCCACGTGCCACAGGAATCCTAGGACTCCTATCAAGTTTCACGAGGAGTCAGGCATCGTCTCCTTTGGAGGCACTGATCTCCGCGTACCTCTGGAGTTTTCAAAGAATGTGAGGCCTCCGGTCGCGATGAGGTGGGGAACTAGGTCTTTCTCTGTGGTCTCCCCAGGGGATTCAGACATCCTTTCGTCTTGGGAGATGCAAGACGAGCCTGCATTCAAGTCACTGCAGGGATATCCGGCCTTATTTCGAGCCAGGGCAACGCGGTGTCCATTCCACTTGAGGCCGCAAACTCAGGGTCCCTCTCACATACCTAGAGCTGAGAGAAGCCTCCTCTTGAGGTGCTTGTGGTAAGGTGGTATTCCTCTGGAGTTGAAGCCAGGGACTATCCTCTCATCTCGAGTTGATTTTTGGGCCACGGTGCTCTTTCGTGTGGCTACAGTGACCTCAGGATCCCTCTAGCCTTGAAACAGTGTTCTTGGGGTTTCTCTGGAGTGCCATCAAGGAAATCAAGGCTCCTTTCATGTGAGATGTGCAATACGGAATTGCTCTGCATGCAGTGCAGGAGAATCGGGCCTCATCTCTCGGCGAGGGGGAAGTCTCATGGTTTTTCTCGAGTTGCGGAGGGATCCTGGGGTATATTCTCGAGTTATGACGGGAATGGCCCTTCCACCCACGTGTTTGTTCAGCGACGTCAGGACTCCTGCCTAGTTGCGAGGGACAACTCGGGATTCTCCTGGAGGCTTGGCAGGGCAATTGGGACGCCTCTCCAGCTGAGGCGGGAGACCAAGGGTCCCTTTCCATGTGCCACAGGAATCCTGGGACTCCTATCAAGTTTCACGAGGAGTCAGGCATCGTCTCCTTTGGAGGCACTGATCTCCGCGTACCTCTGGAGTTTTCAAAGGATGTGAGGCCTCCGGTCGCGATGAGGTGGGGGACTAGATCTTTCTCTGAGGTCTCCACAGGGGATTCAGACATCCTTTCGTCTTGGGAGAGGCAAGACGCGCCTGCATTCAAGTCACTGCAGGGATATCCGGCCTTATTTCGAGTCAGGGCATCGCGGTGTCCATTCCACTTGAGGCCGCAAACTCAGGGTTCCTCTCACATACCTAGAGCTGAGAGAAGCCTCCTCTTGAGGTGCTTGTGGTAAGGTGGTATTCCTCTGGAGTCGAAGCCAGGGACTACCCTCTCATCTCGAGTTGATTTTTGGGCCACGGTGCTCTTTCGTGTGGCTACAGTGACCTCAGGATCCCTCTAGCCTTGAAACAGTGTTCTTGGGGTTTCTCTGGAGTGCCATCAAGGAAATCAAGGCTCCTTTCATGTGTGATGTGCAACACTGCATTGCTCTGCACGCAGTGCAGGGGAATCAGGCCTCATCTCGCGGCGAGGGGGAAGTCTCATGGTTTTTCTCGAGTTGCGGCGGGAACCTGTGGTATATTCTCGAGTTACGACGGTGATGGCCCTTCCACCCACGTGTTTGTTCAGCGACGTCACGACTCCTGCCTAGTTGCGAGGGACAACTCGGGATTCTCCTCGAGGCTTGGCAGGGCAATTGGGAATCCTCTCCAGCTGAGGCGGGAGACCAAGGGTCCCTTTCCACGTGCCACAAGAATCCTGGGACTCCTATCAAGTTTCACGAGAGTCAGTCATCGACTCCTTTGGAGTCACTGATCTCCGCGTACCTCTGGAGTTTTCAAAGGATGTGAGTCCTCCGGTCGCGATGAGGTGGGGAACTAGGTCTTTTTCTGTGGTCTCCACAGGGGATTCGGACATCCTTTCGTCTTGGGAGATGCAAGACGAGCCTGCATTCAAGTCACTGCAGGGATATCCGGCCTTATTTCGAGTCAGGGCATCGCGGTGTTCATTCCACTTGAGGCCGCAAACTCAGCAGATAGCTAGAGCTGAGAGAAGCCTCCTCTTGAGGTGCTTGTGGTAAGGTGGTATTCCTCTGGAGTCGAAGCCAGGGGTAACCTCTCATCTCAAGTTGATTTGTGGTCCACGGAGCTCTTTCGTGTTGCTACAGTGACCTCAGGATCCCTCTAGCCTTGAAACAGTGTTCTTGGGGTTTCTCTGGAGTGCCATCAAGGAAATCAAGGCTCCTTTCATGTGTGATGTGCAACACGGAATTGCTCTGCACGCAGTTAGGGGAATCGGGCCTCATCTCGCGGTGAGGGGGAAGTCTCATGGTTTTTCTCGAGTTGCGGCGGGAACCTGGGGTATATTCTCGAGTTACGACTGGGATGGCCCTTCCAGCCACATGTTTGTTCAGCGACGTCAGGACCCCTGCCTAGTTGCGAGGGACAACTCGGGATTCTCCTCGAGGCTTGGCAGGGCAATTGGGACGCCTCTCCAGCTGAGGCGGGAGACCAAGGTTCCCTTTCCACGTGCCACAGGAATCCTGGGACTCCTATCAAGTTTCACGAGGAGTCAGGCATCGTCTCCTTTGGAGGCACTGATCTCCGCGTACCTCTGGAGTTTTCAAAGGATGTGAGGCCTCCGGTCGCGATGAGGTGGGGAACTAGATCTTTCTCTGAGGTCTCCACAGGGGATTCAGACATCCTTTCGTCTTGGGAGTTGCAAGACGCGCCTGCATTCAAGTCACTGCAGGGATATCCGGCCTTATTTCGAGTCAGGGCATCGCGGTGTCCATTCCACTTGAGGTCGCATACTCAGGGTCCCTCTCACATACCTAGAGCTGAGAGAAGCCTCCTCTTGAGGTGCTTGTGGTAAGGTGGTATTCCTCTGGAGTCGAAGCCAGGGACTAACCTCTCATCTTGAGTTGATTTGTGGTCCACGGAGCTCTTTCGTGTGGCTACAGTGACCTCAGGATCCCTCTAGCCTTGAAACAGTGTTCTTGGGGTTTCTATGAAGTGCCATCAAGGAAATCAAGGCTCCTTTCATGTGTGATGTGCAACACGGAATTGCTCTGCACGCAGTGCAGGGGAATCAGGCCTCATCTCGCGGCGAGGGGGAAGTCTCATGGTTTTTCTCGAGTTGCGGCGGGAACATGGGGTATATTCTCGAGTTACGACGGGGATGGCCCTTCCACACACGTGTTTGTTCAGCGACGGCAGGACTCCTGCCTAGTTGCGAGGGACAACTCGGGATTCTTCTCGAGGCTTGGCACGGCAATTGGGACGCCTCTCCAGCTGAGGCGGCAGACCAAGGGTCCCTTTCCACGTGCCACAGGAATCCTAGGACTCCTATCAAGTTTCACGAGGAGTCAGGCATCGTCTCCTTTGGAGGCACTGATCTCCGCGTACCTCTGGAGTTTTCAAAGAATGTGAGGCCTCCGGTCGCGATGAGGTGGGGAACTAGGTCTTTCTCTGTGGTCTCCCCAGGGGATTCAGACATCCTTTCGTCTTGGGAGATGCAAGACGAGCCTGCATTCAAGTCACTGCAGGGATATCCGGCCTTATTTCGAGCCAGGGCATCGCGGTGTCCATTCCACTTGAGGCCGCAAACTCAGGGTCCCTCTCACATACCTAGAGCTGAGAGAAGCCTCCTCTTGAGGTGCTTGTGGTAAGGTGGTATTCCTCTGGAGTCGAAGCCAGGGACTAACCTCTCATCTCGAGTTGATTGTTGGTCCACGGAGCTCTTTCGTGTTGCTACAGTGACCTCAGGATCCCTCTAGCCTTGAAACAGTGTTCTTGGGGTTTCTCTGGAGTGCCATCAAGGAAATCAAGGCTCCTTTCATATGTGATGTGCAACACGGAATTGCTCTGCACGCAGTGCAGGGGAATCGGGCCTCATCTCGCGGCGAGGGGAAAGTCTCATGGTTTTTCTCGAGTTGCGGCGGGAACCTGGGGTATATTCTCGAGTTACGACGGGGATGGCCCTTCCACCCACGTGTTTGTTCAGCGACGTCAGGACTCCTGCCTATTTGCGAGGGACAACTCGGGATTCTCCTCGGGGCTTGGCAGGGCCATTGGGATGCCTCTCCAGCTGAGGCGGGAGACCAAGTGTCCCTTTCCACGTGCCACAAGAATCCTGGGACTCCTATCAAGTTTCACGAGGAGTCAGGCATCGTCTCCTTTGGAGGCACTGATCTCCGCGTACCTCTGGAGTTGTCAAAGGATATGAGGCCTCCGGTCGCGATGAGCTGGGGAACTAGGTCGTTCTCTGTGGTCTACACAGGTGATTCAGACATCCTTTCATCTTGGGAGATGAAAGACGAGCCTGCATTCAAGTCACTGCAGGGATATCTGGCCTTATTTCGAGTCAGGGCATCGTGGTGTCCATTCCACGTGAGGCCGCACACTCAGGGTCCCTCTCACATACCTAGAGCTGAGAGAAGCCTCCTCTTGAGGTGCTTGTGTTAAGGGGGTATTCCTCTGGAGTCGAAGCCAGGGACTAACCTCTCATCTCGAGTTGATTTTTGGTCCACGGAGCTCTTTCGTGTTGCTAGAGTGACCTCAGGATCCCTCTAGCCTTGAAACAGTGTTCTTGGGGTTTCTCTGGAGTGCCATCAAGGAAATCAAGGCTCCTTTCATGTGTGATGTGCAACACGGAATTGCTCTGCACGCAGTGCAGGGGAATCGGCCCTCATCTCGCGGCGAGGGGGAAGTCTCATGGTTTTTCTCGAGTTGCGGCGGGAACCTGGGGTATATTCTCGAGTTACGACTGGGATGGCCCTTCCACCCACATGTTTCTTCAGCGACGTCAGGACTCCTGCCTAGTTGCGAGGGACAACTCGGGATTCTCCTCGGGGCTTGGCAGGGCAATTGGGACGCCTCTCCAGCTGAGGCGGCAGACCAAGTGTCCCTTTCCACGTGCCACAGTAATCCTGGGACTCCTATCAAGTTTCACGAGGAGTCAGGCATCGTCTCCTTTGGAGGCACTGATCTCCGCGTACCTCTGGAGTTTTCAAAGGATGTGAGGTCTCCGGTCTCGATGAGGTGGGGAACTAGGTCGTTCTCTGTGGTCTCCACACGGGATTCAGACATCCTTTCATCTTGGGAGATGCAAGACGAGCCTGCATTCAAGTCACTGCAGGGATATCCGGCCTTATTTCGCGTCAGGGCATCGCAGTGACCATTCCACTTGAGGCCGCAAAATCAGGGTCCCTCTCACATACCTAGAGCTGAGAGAAGCCTCCTCTTGAGGTGCTTGTGGTAAGGTGGTATTCCTCTGGAGTCGAAGCCAGGGACTAACCTCTCATCTCGAGTTGTTTTTTGGTCCACGGACCTCTTTCGTGTTGCTACAGTGACCTCAGGATCCCTCTAGCCTTGAAACAGTGTTCTTGGGGTTTCTCTCGAGTGCCATCAAGGAAATCAAGGCTCCTTTCATGTTTGATGTGCAATACGGAATTGCTCTGCATGCAGTGCAGGAGAATCGGGCCTCATCTCGCGGCGAGGGGCAAGTCTCATGGTTTTTCTCGAGTTGCGGCGGGACCCTGGGGTATATTCTCTAGTTATGACGGGGATGGCCCTTCCACCCACGTGTTTGTTCAGCGACGTCAGGACTCCTGCCTATTTGCGAGGGACAACTCGGGATACTCCTCGAGGCTTGGCAGGGCAATTGGGACGCCTCTCCAGCTGAGGCGGGAGACCAAGTGTCCCTTTCCATGTGCCAGAGGAATCCTGGGACTCCTATCAAGTTTCACGAGGAGTCAGGCATCGTCTCCTTTGGAGGCACTGATCTCCGCGTACCTCTGGAGTTTTCAAAGGATGTGAGGCCTCCGGTCGCGATGAGGTGGGGAACTAGATCTTTGTCTGAGGTCTCCACTGGGGATTCAGACATCCTTTCGTCTTGGGAGATGCAAGACGCGCCTGCATTCAAGTCACTGCAGGGATATCCGGCCTTATTTCGAGTCAGGGCATCGCGGTGTCCATTCCACTTGAGGCCGCAAACTCAGGGTCCCTCTCACATACCTAGAGCTGAGAGAAGCCTCCTCTTGAGGTGCTTGTGTTAAGGTGGTATTCCTCTGGAGTCGAAGCCAGGGACTATCCTCTCATCTCGAGTTGATTTTTGGGCCACGGAGCTCTTTCATGTGGCTACAGTGACCTCAGGATCCCTCTAGCCTTGAAACAGTGTTCTTGTGGTTTCTCTGGAGTGCCTTCAAGGAAATCAAGGCTCCTTTCATGTGTGATGTGCAACACGGAATTGCTCTGCACGCAGTGCAGGGGAATCGGGCCTCATTTTGCGGCGAGGGGGAAGTCTCATGGTTTTTCTCGAGTTGCGGCGGGAACCTGGGGTATATTCTCGAGTTACGACGGGGATGGCCCTTCCACCCACGTGTTTGTTCAGCGACATCAGGACTCCTGCCTAGTTGCGAGGGACAACTCGGGATTCTCCTTGAGGCTTGGCAGGGCAATAGGGACGCCTCTCCAGCTGAGGCGGGAGACCAAGGGTCCCTTTCCACGTGCCACAGGAATCCTGGGACTCCTATCAAGTTTCACGTGGAGTCAGGCATCGGCTCCTTTGGAGGCACTGATTTCCGCGTACCTCTGGAGTTTTCAAAGGATGTGAGGCCTCCGGTCGCCATGATGTGGGGAACTACGTCTTTCTCTGTGGTCTCCACAGGGGATTCAGACATCCTTTCATCTTGGGAGATGCAAGACGAGCCTGCATTCAAGTCACTGCAGGGATATCTGCCCTTATTTCGCGTCAGGGAATCGCGGTGTCCATTCCACTTGAGGCCGCAAACTCAGGGTCCCTCTCACATACCTAGAGCTGAGAGAAGCCTCCTCTTGAGGTGCTTGTGGTAAGGTGGTATTCCTCTGGAGTCGAAGTTAGGGACTAACCTCTCATCTCGAGTTGATTCTTGGTCCACGGAGCTCTTTCGTGTTGCTACAGTGACCTCAGGATCCCTCTAGCCTTGAAACAGTGTTCTTGGGGTTTCTGTGGAGTGCCATCAAGGAAATCAAGGCTCCTTTCATATGTGATGTGCAACACGGAATTGCTCTGCACGCAGTGCAGGGGAATCGGGCCTCATCTCACGGCGAGGGGGAAGTCTCATGGTTTTTCTCGAGTTGCGGCGGGAACCTGGGGTATATTCTCGAGTTACGACGGGGATGGCCCTTCCACCCACGTGTTTGTTCAGCGACGTCAGGACTCCTGCCTAGTTGCGAGGGACAACTCGGGATTCTCCTCGAGGCTTGGCAGGGCAATTGGGACGCCTCTCCAGCTGAGGCGGGAGACCAAGGGTCCCTTTCCATGTGCCACAGGAATCCTGGGACTCCTATCAAGTTTCACGAGGAGTCAGGCATCGTCTCCTTTGCAGGCACTGATCTCCGCGTACCTCTGGAGTTTTCAAAGGATGTGAGGCCTCCGGTCGCCATGAGGTGGGGAACTAGGTCTTTCTCTGTGGCCTCCACAGGTGATTCAGACATCCTTTCATCTTGGGAGATGCAAGACGAGCCTGCATTCAAGTCACTGCAGGGATATCTGGCCTTATTTCGAGTCAGGGCATCGTGGTGTCCATTCCACTTGAGGCCGCAAAGTCAGGGTCCCTCTCACATACCTAGAGCTGAGAGAAGCCTCCTCTTGAGGTGCTTGTGTTAAGGTGGTATTCCTCTGGAGTCGAAGCCAGGGACTATCCTCCCATCTCGAGTTGATTTTTGGGCCACGGTGCTCTTTCGTGTGGCTACAGTGACCTCAGGATCCCTCTAGCCTTGAAACAGTGTTCTTGGGGTTTCTCTGGAGTGCCATCAAGGAAATCAAGGCTCCTTTCATGTGTGATGTGCGACACGGAATTGCTCTGCACGCAGTGCAGTGGAATCAGGCCTCATCTCGTGGCGAGGGGGAAGTCTCATGGTTTTTCTCGAGTTGCGGCGGGAACCTGGGGTATATTCTCGAGTTACGACGGGGATGGCCCTTCCACCCACGTGTTTGTTCAGCGACGTCAGGACTCCTGCCTAGTTGCGAGGGACAACTCGGGATTCTCCTCGAGGCTTGGCAGGGCAATTGGGACGCCTCTCCAGCTGAGGCGGGAGACCAAGTGTCCCTTTCCACGTGCCACAGGAATCCTGGGACTCCTATCAAGTTTCACGAGGAGTCAGGCATCGTCTCCTTTGGAGGCACTGATCTCCGCGTACCTCTGGAGTTTTCAAAGGATGTGAGGCCTCCGGTCTCGATGAGGTGGGGAACTAGGTCTTTCTCTGTGGTCTCCACAGGGGATTCAGACATCCTTTCATCTTGGGAGATGCAAGACGAGCCTGCATTCAAGTCACTGCAGGGATATCCGGCCTTATTTCGCGTCAGGGCATCGCAGTGTCCATTCCACTTGAGGCCGCAAAATCAGGGTCCCTCTCACATACCTAGAGCTGAGAGAAGCCTCCTCTTGAGGTGCTTGTGGTAAGGTAGTATTCCTATGAAGTCGAAGTTAGGGACTAACCTCTCATCTCGAGTTGATTTTTGGTCCACGGAGCTCTTTTGTGTTGCTACAGTGACCGCAGGATCCCTCTAGCCTTGAAACAGTGTTCTTGGGGTTTCTCTGGAGTGCCATCAAGGAAATCAAGGCTCCTTTCATGTTTGATGTGCAACACGGAATTGCTCTGCACGCAGTGTAGGGGAATCAGGCATCATCTCGCGGCGAGGGGGAAGTCTCATGGTTTTTCTCGAGTTGCGGCGGGAACCTGGGGTATATTCTCGAGTTACGACGGCGATGGCCCTTCTACACACTTGTTTGTTCAGCGATGGCAGGACTCCTGCCTAGTTGCGAGGGACAACTCGGGATTCCTCTCGAGGCTGGGCAGGGAAATTGGGACGCCTCTCCAGCCGAGGCGGGAGACCAAGGGTCCCTTTCCACGTGCCACAGGAATCCTGGGACTCCTATCAAGTTTCACGTGGAGTCAGGCATCGTCTCCTTTGGAGACACTGATCTCCGCGTACCTCTGGAGTTTTCAAAGGATGTGAGGCCTCCGGTCGCGATGAGGTTGGGAACTAGGTCTTTTTCTGTGGTCTCCACAGGGGATTGGGACATCCTTTCGTTTTGGGAGATGCAAGACGAGCCTGCATTCAAGACACTGCAGGGATATCCGGCCTTATTTCGAGTCAGGGCATCGCGGTGTCCATTCCACTTGAGGCCGCAAACTCAGGGTCCCTCTCACATAGCTAGAGCTGAGAGAAGCCTCCTCTTGAGGTGCTTGTGGTAAGGTGGTATTCCTCTGGAGTCGAAGCCAGGGACTAACCTCTCATCTCGAGTTGATTTTTGGTCCACGGAGCTCTTTCGTGTTGCGACAGGGACCTCAGGATCCCTCTAGCCTTGAAACAGTGTTCGTGGGGTTTCTCTGGAGTGCCATCAAGGAAATTAAGGCTCCTTTCATGTGTGATGTGCAACACGGAATTGCTCTGCACGCAGTGCAGGGGAATCGGGCCTCATCTCACGGCGAGGGGGAAGTCTCATGATTTTTCTCGAGTTGTGGCGGGAACCTGTGGTATATTCTCGAGTTACGACGGGGATGGCCCTTCCACCCACGTGTTTGTTCAGCGACGTCAGGACTCCTGCCTAGTTGCAAGGGACAACTCGGGATTCTCCTCGAGGCTTGGCAGGGCAATTGGGACGCCTCTCCAGCTGAGGCGGGAGACCAAGGGTCCCTTTCCACGTGCCACAGGAATCCTGGGACTCCTATCAAGTTTCACGAGGAGTCAGGCATCGTCTCCTTTGGAGGCACTGATGTCCGCGTACCTCTGGAGTTTTCAAAGGATGTGAGGCCTCCGGTCGCGATGAGGTGTGGAACTAGGTCTTTCTCTGTGGTCTCCACAGGGGATTCAGACATCCTTTCATCTTGGGAGATGCAAGACTAGCCTGCAATCAAGTAACTGCAGGGATATCCGGCCTTATTTCGAGTCAGGGCATCGCGGTGTCCATTCCACTTGAGGCCGCAAACTCAGGGTCCCTCTCACATACCTAGAGCTGAGAGAAGCCTCCTCTTGAGGTGCTTGTGGTAAGGTGGTATTCCTCTGGAGTCGAAACCAGGGACTAACCTCTCATCTCGAGTTGATTTTTGGTCCACGGAGCTCTTTCGTGTTGCTACAGTGACCTCAGGATCCCTCTAGCCTTGAAACAGTGTTGTTGGGGTTTCTCTGGAGTGCCGTCAAGGAAATCAAGGCTCCTTTCATGTGTGCTGTGCAACACTGAATTGCTCTGCACGCAGTGCAGGGGAATCGGGCCTCATCTCGCGGCGAGGGGGAAGTCTCATGGTTTTTCTCGAGTTGCGGCGGGAACCTGGGGTATATTCTCGAGTTAGGACGGGGATGGCCCTTCCTCCCACGTGTTTCTTCAGCGAAGTCAGGACTCCTGCCTAGTTGCGAGGGACAACTCGGGATTCTCCTCGAGGCTTGGCAGGGCAATTGGGACGCCTCTCCAGCTGAGGCGGGAGACCAAGGGTCCCTTTCCACTTGCCACAGGAATCCTGGGACTCCTATCAAGTTTCACGAGGAGTCAGGAATCGTCTCCTTTGGAGGCACTGATCTCCGCGTACCTCTGGAGTTTTCAAAGGATGTGAGGCCTCCGGTCGCCATGAGGTGGGGAACTAGGTCTTTCTCTGTGGTCTCCACAGGGGATTCGGACATCCTTTCATCTTGGGAGATGCAAGACGAGCCTGCATTCAAGTCACTGCAGGGATATCCGGCCTTATTTCGAGTCAGGGCATCGCGGTGTCCATTCCACTTGAGGCCGCAAACTCAGCACATAGCTAGAGCTGAGAGAAGCCTCCTCTTGAGGTGCTTGTGGTAAGGTGGTATTCCTCTGGAGTCGAAGCCAGGGACTAACCTCTCATCTCGAGTTGATTTGTGGTCCACGGAGCTCTTTCGTGTGGCTACAGTGACCTCAGGATCCCTCTAGCCTTGAAACAGTGTTGTTGGGGTTTCTCTGGAGTGCCATCAAGGAAATCAAGGCTCCTTTCATGTGTGATGTGCAACACTGCATTGCTCTGCACGCAGTGCAGGGGAATCGGGCCTCATCTCGCGGCGAGGGGGAAGTCTCATGATTTTTCTCGAGTTGCGGCGGGAACCTGGGGTATATTCTCGAGTTACGACGGGGATGGCCCTTCCACCCACGTGTTTGTTCAGCGATGGCAGGACTCCTGCCTAGTTGCGAGGGACAACTCGGGATTCTCCTCGAGGATTGGCAGGGCAATTGGGACGCCTCTCCAGCTGAGGTGGGAGACCAAGGGTCCCTTTCCACGTGCCACAGGAATCCTGGGACTCCTATCAAGTTTCACGAGGAGTCAGGCATCGTCTCCTTTGGAGGCACTGATCTCCGCGTACCTCTGGAGTTTTCAAAGGATGTGAGGCCTCCGGTCGCGATGAGGTGGGGAACTAGGTCTTTCTCTGTGGTCTCCACAGGGGATTCAGACATCCTTTCATATTGGGAGATGCAAGACGAGCCTGCATTCAAGTCACTGCAGGGATATCTGGCCTTATTTCGCGTCAGGGCATCGCAGTGTCCATTCCACTTGAGGCCGCAAAATCCGGGTCCCTCTCACATACCTAGAGCTGAGAGAAGCCTCCTCTTGAGGTGCTTGTGGTAAGGTGGTATTCCTATGAAGTCGAAGTTAGGGACTAACCTCTCATCTCGAGTTGATTTTTGGTCCACGGAGCTCTTTTGTGTTGCTACAGTGACCTCAGGATCCCTCTAGCCTTGAAACAGTGTTCTTGGGGTTTCTCTGGAGTGCCATCAAGGAAATCAAGGCTCCTTTCATGTGTGATGTGCAACACGGAATTGCTCTGCACGCAGTGTAGGGGAATCAGGCCTCATCTCGCGGCGAGGTGGAAGTCTCATGGTTTTTCTCGAGTTGCGGCGGGAACCTGTGGTATATTCTCGAGTTACGACGGGGATGGCCCTTCTACACACGTGTTTGTTCAGCGATGGCAGGACTCCTGCCTAGTTGCGAGGGACAACTCGGGATTCTCCTCGAGGCTTGGCAGGGAAATTGGGACGCCTCTCCAGCCGAGGCGGGTGACCAAGGGTCCCATTCCACGAGCACAGGTATTCTGGGACTCCTATCAAGTTTCACGAGGAGTCAAGCATCGTTTCCTTTGGAGGCACTGATCTCCGCGTACCTCTGGAGTTTTCAAAGGATGTGAGGCCTCCGGTCGCGATGAGGTGGGGAAGTAGGTCATTCTCTGTGGTCTCCACAGGGGATTCAGACATCCTTTCGTCTTGGGAGATGCAAGACGAGCCTGTATTCAAGTCACTGCAGGGATATCCGGCCTTATTTCGAGTCAGGGCATCGCGGTGTCCATTCCACTTGAGGCCGCAAACTCAGGGTCCCTCTCACATACCTAGAGCTGAGAGAAGCCTCCTCTTGAGGTGCTTGTGGTAAGGTGGTATTCCTCTGGAGTCGAAGCCAGGGACGAACCTCTCACCTCGAGTTGATTTTTGGTCTATGGAGCTCTTTCGTGTTGCTACAGTGACCTCAGGATCCCTCTAGCCTTGAAACAGTGTTCTTGGGGTTTCTCTGGAGTGCCATCAAGGAAATCAAGGCTCCTTTCATGTGTGATGTGCAACACGGAATTGCTGTGCACGCAGTGCAGGGGAATCTGGCCTCATCTCGCGGCGAGGGGGAAGTCTCATGGTTTTTCTCGAGTTGCGGCGGGAACCTGGGGTATATTCTCGAGTTACGACGGGGATGGCCCTTCCACCCACGTGTTTGTTCAGCGACGTCAGGACTCCTGCTAGTTGAAAGGGACAACTCGGGATTCTCCTCGAGGCTTGGCAGGGCAATTGGGACGCCTCTCCAGCTGAGGCGGGAGACCAAGGGTCCCTTTCCACGTGCCACAGGAATCCTGGGACTCCTGTCAAGTTTCACGAGGAGTCAGGCATCGTCTCCTTTGGAGGCACTGATCTCCGCGTACCTCTGGAGTTTTCAAAGGATGTGAGGCCTCCGGTCGCGAAGAGGTGGGGAACTAGGTCTTTCTCTGTGGCCTCCACAAGGGATTCAGACATCCTTTCGTCTGGGGAGATGCAAGACGAGCCTGCATTCAAGTCACTGCAGGGATATCCGGCCTTATTTCAAGTCAGGGCATCGCGGTGTCCATTCCACTTGAGGCCGCAAACTCAGGGTCCCTCTCACACACATAGAGCTGAGAGAAGCCTCCTCTTGAGGTGCTTGTGGTAAGGTGCTATTCCTCTGGAGTCGAAGCCAGGGACTAACCTCTCATCTCGAGTTGATTTGTGGTCCACGGAGCTCTTTCGTGTTGCTACAGTGACCTCAGGATCCCTCTAGCCTTGAAACAGTGTTCTTGGGGTTTCTCTGGAGTGCCATCAAGGAAATCAAGGCTCCTTTCATGTGTGATGTGCGACACGGAATTGCTCTGCACGCCTTGCAGTGGAATCAGGCCTCATCTCGCGGCGAGGGGGAAGTCTCATGGTTTTTCTCGAGTTGCGGCGGGAACCTGGGGTATATTCTCGAGTTACGACGGGCATGGCCCTTCCACCCACGTGTTTGTTCAGCGATGGCAGAACTCCTGCCTAGTTGCGAGGATCAACTCAGGATTCTCCTCGAGGCTTGGCAGGGCAATTGGGACGCCTCTCCAGCTGAGGCGGGAGACCAAGGGTCCCTTTCCACGTGCCACAGGAATCCTGGGAATCCTATTAAGTTTCACGAGGAGTCAGGCATCGTCTCCTTTGGAGGCACTGATCTCCGCGTACCTCTGGAGTTTTCAAAGGATGTGAGGCCTCCGGTCGCCATGAGGTGGGGAACTAGGTCTTCTCTGTGGACTCCACAGGGGATTCAGACATCCTTTCATCTTGGGAGATGCAAGACGAGCCTGCATTCAAGTCACTGCAGGGATATCCGGCCTTATTTCGCGTCAGTGCATCGCAGTGTCCATTCCACTTGAGGCCGCAAACTCAGGGTCCCTCTCACATACATAGAGCTGAGAGAAGCCTCCTCTTGAGGTGCTTGTGGTAAGGTGGTATTCCTCTGGAGTCGAAGCCAGGGACTAACCTCTCATCTCGAGTTGATTTTTGGTCCACGGAGCTCTTTCCTGTGGATACAGTGACCTCAGGATCTCTCTAGCCTTGAAACAGTGTTCTTGGGGTTTCTCTGGAGTGCCATCAAGGAAATCAAGGCTCCTTTCATGTGTGATGTGCAACACGGAATTGCTCTACACGCAGTGCAGGGGAATCAGGCCTCATCTCGCGGCGAGGGGGAAGTCTCATGGTTTTTCTCGAGTTGCGGCGGGAACATGGGGTATATTCTCGAGTTACGACGGGGATGGCCCTTCCACCCACGTGTTTGTTCAGCGACGTCAGGACTCCTGCCTAGTTGCGAGGGACAACTCGGGATTCTCCCCGAGGCTTGGCAGGGCAATTGGGACGCCTCTCCAGCTGAGGCGGGAGACCAAGGGTCCCTTTCCATGTGCCACAGGAATCCAGGGACTCCTATCAAGTTTCACGAGGAGGCAGGCATCGGCTCCTTTGGAGGCACTGATCTCCGCGTACCTCTGGAGTTTTCAAAGAATGTGAGGCCTCCGGTCGCGATGAGGTGGGGAACTAGGTCTTTCTCTGTGGTCTCCACAGGGGATTCAGACATCCTTTCGTCTTGGGAGATGCAAGACGAGCCTGCATTCAAGTCACTGCAGGGATATCCGGCCTTATTTCGAGCCAGGGCATCGCGGTGTCCATTCCACTTGAGGCCGCAAACTCAGGGTCCCTCTCACATACATAGAGCTGAGAGAAGCCTCCTCTTGAGGTGCTTATGGTAAGGTGGTATTCCTCTGGAGTCGAAGACAGGGACTAACCTCTCATCTCGAGTTGATTTTTGGTCCACGGAGCTCTTTCGTATGGCTACAGTGACCTCAGGATCCCTCTAGCCTTGAAACAGTGTTCTTGGGGTTTCTCTGGAGTGCCATCAAGGAAATCAAGGCTCCTTTCATGTGTGATGTGCAACACTGCATTGCTCTGCACGCAGTGCAGGGAAATCGGGCCTCATCTCGCGGCGAGGGGGAAGTCTCATGGTTTTTCTCGAGTTGCGGCGGGAACCTGGGGTATATTCTCGAGTTACGACGGGGATGGCCCTTATACACACGTGTTTGTTCAGCAATGGCAGAACTCCTGCCTAGTTGCGAGGGACAACTCGGGATTCTCCTCGAGGCTTGGCAGGGAAATAGGGACGCCTCTCCAGCTGAGGCGGGAGACCAAGGGTCCCTTTCCACGTGCCACAGGAATCCTGGGACTCCTATCAAGTTTCACGAGGAGTCAGGCATCGTCTCCTTTGGAGGCACTGATTTCCACGTACCTCTGGAATTTTCAAATGATGTGAGGCCTCCGGTCGCGATGAGGTGGGGAACTAGGTCTTTCTCTGTGGTTTCCACAGGGGATTCAGACATCCTTTCATCTTGGGAGATGCAAGACGAGCCTGCATTCAAGTCACTGCAGGGATATCCGGCCTTATTTCGCGTCAGGGCATCGCAGTGTCCATTCCACTTGAGGCCGCAAAATCAGGGTCCCTCTCACATACCTAGAGCTGAGAGAAGCCTCCTCTTGAGGTGCTTGTGGTAAGGTGGTATTCCTCTGGAGTCGAAGCCAGGGACTAACCTCTCATCTCGAGTTGATTTTTGGTCCACGGAGCTCTTTCGTGTTGCGACAGTGACCTCAGGATCCCTCTAGCCTTGAAACAGTGTTCTTGGGTTTTCTCTGAAGTGCCATCAAGGAAATCAAGGCCCCTTTCATGTGTGATGTGCAACACGGAATTGCTCTGCACTAAGTGCAGGGGAATCAGGCCTCATCTCGCGGCGAGGGGGAAGTCTCATGGTTTTTCTCGAGTTGCGGCGGGAACCTGGGGTATATTCTCGAGTTACGATGGGGATGGCCCTTCCACCCACGTGTTTGTTCAGCGACGTCAGGACTCCTGCCTATTTGCGAGGGACAACTCGGGATTCTCCTCGAGGCTTGGCAGGGCAATTGGGACGCCTCTCCAGCTGAGGCGGGAGACCAAGAGTCCCTTTCCATGTGCCACAGGAATCCTGGGACTCCTATCAAGTTTCACGAGGAGTCAGGCATCGTCTCCTTTGGAGGCACTGATCTCCGCGTACCTCTGGAGTTTTCAAAGGATGTGAGGCCTCCGGTCGCGATGAGGTGGGGAACTAGATCTTTCTCTGAGGTCTCCACAGGGGATTCAGACATCCTTTCGTCTTGGGAGATGAAAGACGCGCCTGCATTAAAGTCACTGCAGGGATATCCGGCCTTATTTCGAGTCAGGGCATCGCGGTGTCCATTCCACTTGAGGCCGCAAACTCAGGGTCCCTCTCACATACCTAGAGCTGAGAGAAGCCTCTTCTTGAGGTGCTTGTGTTAAGGTGGTATTCCTCTGGAGTCGAAGCCAGGGACTATCCTCTCATCTCAAGTTGATTTTTGGGCCACGGTGCTCTTTCTTGTGGATACAGTGACCTCAGGATCCCTCTAGCCTTGAAACAGTGTTCTTGGGGTTTCTCTGGAGTGCCATCAAGGAAATCAAGGCTCCTTTCATGTGTGATGTGCAACACTGAATTGCTCTGCACGCAGTGGAGTGGAATCGGGCCTCATCTCGCGTCGAGGGGGAAGTCTCATGGTTTTTCTCGAGTTGCGGTGGGAACCTGGGGTATATTCTCGAGTTACGACCGGGATGGCCCATCCACCCACGTGTTTGTTCAGCGACGTCAGGACTCCTGCCTATTTGCGAGGGACAACTCGGGATTCTCCTCGAGGCTTGGCAGGGCAATTGGGACGCCTCTCCAGCTGAGGCGGGAGACCAAGGGTCCCTTTCCACGTGCCACAGGAATCCTGGGACTCCTATCAAGTTTCACGAGGAGTCAGGCATCGTCTCCTTAGGAGGCACTGATCTCCGCGTACCTCTGGAGTTTTCAAAGGATGTAAGACTTCCGGTCGCGATGAGGTGGGGAACTAGGTCTTTCTCGGTGGTCTCCACAGGGGATTCAGACATCCTTTCGTCTTGGGAGATGCAAGACGAGCCTGCATTCAAGTCACTGCAGGGATATCCGGCCTTATTTCGAGTCAGGGAATGGCGGTGTCCATTCCACTTGAGGCCGCAAACTCAGGGTCCCTCTCACATACATAGAGCTGAGAGAAGCCTCCTCTTGAGGTGCTTGTGGTAAGGTGGTATTCCTCTGGAGTCGAAGCCAGCGACTAACCTCTCATCTCGAGTTGATTTTTGGTCCACGGAGCTCTTTCGTGTTGCTACAGTGACCTCAGGATCCCTCTAGCCTTGAAACAGTGTTCTTGGGGTTTCTCTGGAGTGCCATCAAGGAAATCAAGGCTCCTTTCATGTGTGATGTGCAACACGGAGTTGCTCTGCACGCAGTGCAGTGGAATCAGGCCTCATCTCTTGGCGAGGGGGAAGTCTCATGTTTTTTCTCGAGTTGCGGCGGGACCTGGGGTATTTTCTCGAGTTACGACGGGGATGGCCCTTCCACACACGTGTTTGTTCAGCGATGGCAGGACTCCTGCCTAGTTGCGAGGGACAACTCAGGATTCTCCTCGAGGCTTGGCAGGGAAATTGGGACGCCTCTCCAGCTGAGGCGGGAGACCAAAGGTCCCTTTCCACGTGCCACAGAAATCCTGGGACTCCTATCAAGTTTCACGAGGTGTCAGGCATCGTCTCCTTTGGAGCCACAGATCTCCGCGTACCTCTGGAGTTTTCAAAAAATGTGAGGCCTCCGGTCGCCATGAGTTGGGGAACTAGGTCTTTCTCTGTGGTCTCCACAGGGGATTCAGACATCCTTTCATCTTGGGAGATGCAAGACGAGCCTGCATTCAAGTCACTGTAGAGATATCCGGCCTTATTTCGCGTCAGGGAATCGCAGTGTCCATTCCACTTCAGGCCGCAAAATCAGGGTCCCTCTCACATACCTAGAGCTGAGAGAAGCCTCCTCTTGAGGTGCTTGTGGTAAGGTGGTATTCCTATGAAGTCGAAGTTAGGGACTAACCTCTCATCTCGAGTTGATTTTTGGTCCACGGAGCTCTTTCGTGTTGCTACAGTGATCTCAGGATCCCTCTAGCCTTGAAACAGTGTTCTTGGGGTTTCTCTGGAGTGCCATCAAGGAAATCAAGGCTCCTTTCATGTTTGATGTGCAACACGGAATTGCTCTGCACGCAGTGCAGGGGAATCAGGCCTCATCTCGCGGCGAGGGGGAAGTCTCATGGTTTTTCTCGAGTTGCGGCGGGAACCTGGGGTATATTCTCGAGTTACGAAGGGGATGGCCCTTCCACCCACGTGTTTGTTCAGCGACGTCAGGACTCCTGCCTAGTTGCGAGGGACAACTCGGGATTCTCCTCGAGGCTTGGCAGGGCAATTGGGACACCTCTCCAGCTGAGGCGGGAGACCAAGTGTCCCTTTCCATGTGCCACAGGAATCCTGGGACTCCTATCAAGTTTCAAGAGGAGTCGGGCATCGTCTTCTTTGGAGGCACTGATCTCCGCGTACCTCTGGAGTTTTCAAAGGATGTGAGGCCTCCGTTCGCGATGAGGTGGGGAACTAGATCTTTCTCTGAGATCTCCACAGGGGATTCAGACATCCTTTCGTCTTGGGAGATGCAAGACGAGCCTGTATTCAAGTCACTGCAGGGATATCCGGCCTTATTTCGAGTCAGGGCATCGCGGTGTCCATTCCACTTGAGGCCGCAAACTCAGGGTCCCTCTCACATACCTAGAGCTGAGAGAAGCCTCCTCTTGAGGTGCTTGTGGTAAGGTGGTATTCCTCTGGAGTCGAAGCCAGGGACGAACCTCTCACCTCGAGTTGATTTTTGGTCTATGGAGCTCTTTCGTGTTGCTACAGTGACCTCAGGATCCCTCTAGCCTTGAAACAGTGTTCTTGGGGTTTCTCTGTAGTGCCATCAAGGAAATCAAGGCTCCTTTCATGTGTGATGTGCAACACGGAATTGCTGTGCACGCAGTGCAGGGGAATCGGGCCTCATCTCGCGGCGAGGGGGAAGTCTCATGGTTTTTCTCGAGTTGCGGCGGGAACCTGGGGTATATTCTCGAGTTACGACGGGGATGGCCCTTCCACCCACGTGTTTGTTCAGCGACGTCAGGACTCCTGCCTAGTTGCGAGGGACAACTCGGGATTCTCCTCGAGGCTTGGCAGGGCAATTGGGACGCCTCTCCAGCTGAGGCGGGAGACCAAGGGTCCCTTTCCACGTGCCACAGTAATCCTGGGACTCCTGTCAAGTTTCACGAGGAGTCAGGCATCGTCTCCTTTGGAGGCACTGATCTCCGCGTACCTCTGGTGTTTTCAAAGGATGTGAGGCCTCCGGTCGCGATGAGGTGGGGAACTAGGTCTTTCTCTGTGGCCTCCACAAGGGATTCAGACATCCTTTCGTCTGGGGAGATGCAAGACGAGCCTGCATTCAAGTCACTGCAGGGATATCCGGCCTTATTTCAAGTCAGGGCATCGCGGTGTCCATTCCACTTGAGGCCGCAAACTCAGGGTCCCTCTCACACACATAGAGCTGAGAGAAGCCTCCTCTTGAGGTGCTTGTGGTAAGGTGCTATTCCTCTGGAGTCGAAGCCAGGGACTAACCTCTCATCTCGAGTTGATTTGTGGTCCACGGAGCTCTTTCGTGTTGCTACAGTGACCTCAGGATCCCTCTAGCCTTGAAACAGTGTTCTTGGGGTTTCTCTGGAGTGCCATCAAGGAAATCAAGGCTCCTTTCATGTGTGATGTGCGACACGGAATTGCTCTGCACGCAGTGCAGAGGAATCAGGCCTCATCTCGCGGCGAGGGGGAAGTCTCATGGTTTTTCTCGAGTTGCGGCGGGAACCTGGGGTATATTCTCGAGTTACGACGGGGATGGCCCTTCCACACACGTGTTTGTTCAGCGATGGCAGAACTCCTGCCTAGTTGCGAGGGTCAACTCAGGATTCTCCTCGAGGCTTGGCAGGGCAATTGGGACGCCTCTCCAGCTGAGGCGGGAGACCAAGGGTCCCTTTCCACGTGCCACAGGAATCCTGGGAATCCTATTAAGTTTCACGAGGAGTCAGGCATCGTCTCCTTTGGAGGCACTGATCTCCGCGTACCTCTGGAGTTTTCAAAGGATGTGAGGCCTCCGGTCGCCATGAGGTGGGGAACTAGGTCTTCTCTGTGGACTCCACAGGGGATTCAGACATCCTTTCATCTTGGGAGATGCAAGACGAGCCTGCATTCAAGTCACTGCAGGGATATCCGGCCTTATTTCACGTCAGTGCATCGCAGTGTCCATTCCACTTGAGGCCGCAAACTCAGGGTCCCTCTCACATACATAGAGCTGAGAGAAGCCTCCTCTTGAGGTGCTTGTGGTAAGGTGGTATTCCTCTGGAGTCGAAGCCAGGGACTAACCTCTCATCTCGAGTTGATTTTTGGTCCACGGAGCTCTTTCCTGTGGCTACAGTGACCTCAGGATCTCTCTAGCCTTGAAACAGTGTTCTTGGGGTTTCTCTGCAGTGCCATCAAGGAAATCAAGGCTCCTTTCATGTGTGATGTGCAACACGGAATTGCTCTACACGCAGTGCAGGGGAATCAGGCCTCATCTCGCGGCGAGGGGGAAGTCTCATGGTTTTTCTCGAGTTGCGGCGGGAACATGGGGTATATTCTCGAGTTACGACGGGGATGGCCCTTCCACCCACGTGTTTGTTCAGCGACGTCAGGACTCCTGCCTAGTTGCGAGGGACAACTCGGGATTCTCCTCGAGGCTTGGCAGGGCAATTGGGACGCCTCTCCAGCTGAGGCGGGAGACCAAGGGTCCCTTTCCATGTGCCACAGGAATCATGGGACTCCTATCAAGTTTCACGAGGAGGCAGGCATCGGCTCCTTTGGAGGCACTGATCTCCGCGTACCTCTGGAGTTTTCAAAGAATGTGAGGCCTCCGGTCGCGATGAGGTGGGGAACTAGGTCTTTCTCTGTGGTCTCCACAGGGGATTCAGACATCCTTTCGTCTTGGGAGATGCAAGACGAGCCTGCATTCAAGTCACTGCAGGGATATCCGGCCTTATTTCGAGCCAGGGTATCGCGGTGTCCATTCCACTTGAGGCCGCAAACTCAGGGTCCCTCTCACATACATAGAGCTGAGAGAAGCCTCCTCTTGAGGTGCTTGTGGTAAGGTGGTATTCCTCTGGAGTCGAAGACAGGGACTAACCTCTCATCTCGAGTTGATTTTTGGTCCACGGAGCTCTTTCGTATGGCTACAGTGACCTCAGGATCCCTCTAGCCTTGAACAGTGTTCTTGGGGTTTCTATGGAGTGCCATCAAGGAAATCAAGGCTCCTTTCATGTGTGATGTGCAACACGGAATTGCTCTGCACGCAGTGCAGGGAAATCGGGCCTCATCTCGCGGCGAGGGGGAAGTCTCATGGTTTTTCTCGAGTTGCGGCGGGAACCTGGGGTATATTCTCGAGTTACGACGGGGATGGCCCTTATACACACGTGTTTGTTCAGCGATGGCAGAACTCCTGCCTAGTTGCGAGGGACAACTCGGGATTCTCCTCGATGCTTGGCAGGGAAATAGGGACGCCTCTCCAGCTGAGGCGGGAGACCAAGGGTCCCTTTCCACGTGCCACATTAATCCTGGGACTCCTATCAAGTTTCACGAGGAGTCAGGCATCGTCTCCTTTGGAGGCACTGATTTCCACGTACCTCTGGAATTTTCAAATGATGTGAGGCCTCCGGTCGCGATGAGGTGGGGAACTAGGTCTTTCTCTGTGGTCTCCACAGGGGATTCAGACATCCTTTCATCTTGGGAGATGCAAGACGAGCCTGCATTCAAGTCACTACAGGGATATCCGGCCTTATTTCGCGTCAGGGCATCGCAGTGTCCATTCCACTTGAGGCCGCAAAATCAGGGTCCCTCTCACATACCTAGAGCTGAGAGAAGCCTCCTCTTGAGGTGCTTGTGGTAAGGTGGTATTCCTCTGGAGTCGAAGCCAGGGACTAACCTCTCATCTCGAGTTGATTTTTGGTCCACGGAGCTCTTTCGTGTTGCTACAGTGACCTCAGGATCCCTCTAGCCTTGAAACAGTGTTTTTGGGTTTTCTCTGGAGTGCCATCGAGGAAATCAAGGCCCCTTTCATGTGTGATGTGCAACACGGAATTGCTCTGCACTAAGTGCAGGGGAATCAGGCCTCATCTCGCGGCGAGGGGGAAGTCTCATGGTTTTTCTCGAGTTGCGGCGGGAACCTGGGGTATATTCTCGAGTTACGACCGGGATGGCCCATCCACCCACGTGTTTGTTCAGCGACGTCAGGACTCCTGCCTAGTTGCGAGGGACAACTCGGGATTCTCCTCGAGGTTTGGCAGGGCAATTGGGACGCCTCTCCAGCTGAGGCGGGAGACCAAGGGTCCCTTTCCACGTGCCACAGGAATCCTGGGACTCCTATCAAGTTTCACGAGGAGTCAGGCATCGTCTCCTTAGGAGGCACTGATCTCCGCGTACCTCTGGACTTTTCAAAGGATGTAAGACTTCCGGTCGCGATGAGGTGGGGAACTAGGTCTTTCTCGGTGGTCTCCACAGGGGATTCAGACATCCTTTCGTCTTGGGAGATGCAAGACGAGCCTGCATTCAAGTCACTGCAGGGATATCCGGCCTTATTTCGAGTCAGGGAATGGCGGTGTCCATTCCACTTGAGGCCGCAAACTCAGGGTCCCTCTCACATACATAGAGCTGAGAGAAGCCTCCTCTTGAGGTGCTTGTGGTAAGGTGGTATTCCTCTGGAGTCGAAGCCAGGGACTAACCTCTCATCTCGAGTTGATTTTTGGTCTATGGAGCTCTTTCGTGGTGCTACAGTGACCTCAGGATCCCTCTAGCCTTGAAACAGTGTTCTTAGGGTTTCTCTGGAGTGCCATCAAGGAAATCAAGGCTCCTTTCATGTGTGATGTGCAACACGGAGTTGCTCTGCACGCAGTGCAGTGGAATCAGGCCTCATCTCTTGGCGAGGGGAAGTCTCATGTTTTTTCTCGAGTTGCAGCGGGACCTGGGGTATATTCTCGAGTTACGACGGGGATGGCCCTTCCACACACGTGTTTGTTCAGCGATGGCAGGACTCCTGCCTAGTTGCGAGGAACAACTCAGGATTCTCCTCGAGGCTTGGCAGGGAAATTGGGACGCCTCTCCAGCTGAGGCGGGAGACCAAAGGTCCCTTTCCACGTGCCACAGAAATCCTGGGACTCCTATCAAGTTTCACGAGGTGTCAGGCATCGTCTCCTTTGGAACCACAGATCTCCGCGTACCTCTGGAGTTTTCAAAAAATGTGAGGCCTCCGGTCGCCATGAGTTGGGGAACTAGGTCTTTCTCTGTGGTCTCCACAGGGGATTCAGACATCCTTTCATCTTGGGAGATGCAAGACGAGCCTGCATTCAAGTCACTGTAGAGATATCCGGCCATATTTCGCGTCAGGGAATCGCAGTGTCCATTCCACTTGAGGCCGCAAAATCAGGGTCCCTCTCACATACCTAGAGCTGAGAGAAGCCTCCTCTTGAGGTGCTTGTGGTAAGGTGGTATTCCTATGAAGTCGAAGTTAGGGACTAACCTCTCATCTCGAGTTGATTTTTGGTCCACGGAGCTCTTTCGTGTTGCTACAGTGACCTCAGGATCCCTCTAGCCTTGAAACAGTGTTCTTGGGGTTTCTCTGGAGTGCCATCAAGGAAATCAACGCTCCTTTCATGTTTGATGTGCAACACGGAATTGCTCTGCACGCAGTGCAGGGGAATCAGGCCTCATCTCGCGGCGAGGGGGAAGTCTCATGGTTTTTCTCGAGTTGCGGCGGGAACCTTGGGTATATTCTCGAGTTACGAAGGGGATGGCCCTTCCACCCACGTGTTTGTTCAGCGACGTCAGGACTCCTGCCTAGTTGCGAGGGACAACTCGGGATTCTCCTCGAGGCTTGGCAGGGCAATTGGGACGCCTCTCCAGCTGAGGCGGGAGACCAAGTGTCCCTTTCCATGTGCCACAGGAATCCTGGGACTCCTATCAAGTTTCAAGAGGAGTCGGGCATCGTCTTCTTTGGAGGCACTGATCTCCGCGTACCTCTGGAGTTTTCAAAGGATGTGAGGCCTCCGTTCGCGATGAGGTGGGGAACTAGATCTTTCTCTGAGATCTCCACAGGGGATTCAGACATCCTTTCGTCTTGGGAGATGCAAGACGCGCCTGTATTCAAATCACTGCAGGGATATCCGGCCTTATTTCGAGTCAGGGCATCGCGGTGTCCATTCCACTTGAGGCCGCAAACTCAGGGTCCCTCTCACATACCTAGAGCTGAGAGAAGCCTCCTCTTGAGGTGCTTGTGGTAAGGTGGTATTCCTCTGGAGTCGAAGCCAGGGACTATCCTCTCATCTCAAGTTGATTTTTGGGCCACGGTGCTCTTTCTTGTGGATACAGTGACCTCAGGATCCCTCTAGCCTTGAAACAGTGTTCTTGGGGTTTCTCTGGAGTTCCATCAAGGAAATCAAGGCTCCTTTCATGTGTGATGTGCAACACTGAATTGCTCTGCACGCAGTACAGGGGAATCGGGCCTCATCTCGCGGCGAGGGGAAAGTCTCATGGTTTTTCTCGAGTTGCGATGGGAACCTGGGGTATATTCTCGAGTTACGACGGGGATGGCCCTTCCAACCACGTGTTTGTTCAGCGACGTCAGGACTCCTGCCTAGTTGCGAGGGACAACTCGGGATTCTCCTCGAGGCTTGGGAGGGCAATTGGGACGCCTCTCCAGCTGAGGCGGGAGACCAAGGGTCCCTTTCCACGTGCCACAGGAATCCTGGGACTCCTATCCAGTTTCCCGAGGAGTCAGTCATCGTCTCCTTTGGAGGCACTGATCTCCGCGTACCTCTGAAGTTTTCAAAGGATGTGAGGCCTCCGGTCGCGATGAGGTGGGGAACTAGGTCTTTTTCTGTGGTCTCCACAGGGGATTCGGACATCCTTTCGTCTTGGGAGATGCAAGACGAGCCTGCATTCAAGTCACTGCAGGGATATCCGGCCTTATTTCGAGTCAGGGCATCGCGGTGTCCATTCCACTTGAGGCCGCAAACTCAGCACATAGCTAGAGCTGAGAGAAGCCTCCTCTTGAGGTGCTTGTGGTAAGGTGGTATTCCTCTGGAGTCGAAGCCAGGGACTAACCTCTCATCTCGAGTTGATTTTTGGTCCACGGAGCTCTTTCTTGTTGCTACAGTGACCTCAGGATCCCTCTAGCCTTGAAACAGTGATCTTGGGGTTTCTCTGGAGTGCCATCAAGGAAATCAAGGCTCCTTTCATGTGTGATGTGCAACACGGAATTGCTCTGAACGCATTGTGGGGGAATCGGGCCTCATCTTGCGGCGAGGGGGAAGTTTCATGGTTTTTCTCGAGTTTCGGCCGGAACCTGGGGTATATTCTCGAGTTACGATGGGGATGGCCCTTCCAACCACGTGTTTGTTCAGCGACGGCAGGACTCCTGCCTAGTTGCGAGGGACAACTCAGGATTCTCCTCCAGGCTTGGCAGGGCAATTGGGACGCCTCTCCAGCTGAGGCGGGAGACCAAGTGTCCCTTTCCACGTGCCACAGGAATCCTGGGACTCCTATCATGTTTCAGAGGAGTCAGGCATCGTCTCCTTTGGAGGCTCTGATCTCCGCGTACCTCTGGAGTTTTCAAAGGATGAGAGGCCTCCGGTCGCGATGAGGTGGGGAACTAGGTCTTTCTCTGTGGTCTCCACAGGGGATTCAGACATCCTTTCGTCTTGGGAGATGCAAGACGAGCCTGCATTCAAGTCACTGCAGGGATATCCGGCATTATTTCTAGTCAGGACATCGCGGTGTCCATTCCACTTGTGGCCGCAAACTCAGGGTCCCTCTCACATACCTAGAGCTGAGAGAAGCCTCCTCTTGAGGTGCTTGTGGTAAGGTGGTATTCCTCTGGAGTCGAAGCCAGGGACTAACCTCTCATCTCGAGTTGATTTTTGGTCCTCGGAGCTCTTTCGTGTTGCTACAGTGACCTCAGGATCGCTCTAGCCTTGAAACAGTGTTCTTGGGGTTTCTCTGGAGTGCCATCAAGGAAATCAAGGCTCCTTTCATGTGTGATGTGCAACACGGAATTGCTCTGCACGCAGTGCAGGGGAATCGGGCCTCATCTCGCGGAGAGGGGGAAGTCTCATGGTTTTTCTCTAGTTGCGGCGGGAACCTGGGGTATATTCTCGAGTTACGACGGGGATGGCCCTTCCACACACGTGTTTGTTCAACGACGGCAGGACTCCTGCCTAGTTGCGAGGGACAACTCGGGATTCTCCTGGAGGCTTGGCAGGGCAATTGGGACGCCTCTCCAGCTGAGGCGGGAGACCAAGGGTCCCTTTCCACATGCCACAGGAATCCTGGGACTCCTATCAAGTTTCACGAGGAGTCAGGCATCGTCTCCTTTGGAGGCACTGATCTCCGCGTACCTCTGGAGTTTTCAAAGGATGTGAGGCCTCTGGTCGCCATGAGGTGGGGAACTAGGTCTTTCTCTGTGGTCTACACAGGGGATTCAGACATCCTTTCGTCTTGGAGATGCAAGACGAGCCTGCATTCAAGTCACTGCAGGGATATCCGGCCTTATTTCGAGTCAGGGCTTCGCGGTGTCCATCCCACTTGAGGCCGCAAACTCAGGGACCCTCTCACTTAGCTAGAGCTGAGAGAAGCCTCCTCTTGATGTGCTTGTGGTTAGGTGGTATTCCTCTGGAGTCGAAGCCAGGGACTAAGCTCTCATCTCGAGTTGATTTTTGGTCCACGGAGCTCTTTTGTGTTGCTACAGTGACCTCAGGGTGCCTCTAGCCTTGAAACAGTGTTCTTGGGGTTTCTCTGGAGTGCCATCAAGGAAATCAAGGCTCCTTTCATGTGTGATGTGCAACTCGGAATTGCTCTGTACGCAGTGCAGGGGAATCGGGCCTCATGTCGCGGCGCGGAGGAAGTCTCATGGTTTTTCTCGAGTTGCGGCGGGAACCTGGGGTATATTCTCGAGTTACGACGGGGATGGCCCTTCCATCCACATGTTTGTTCAGCAACGTCAGGACTCCTGCCTAGTTGCGAGGGACAACTCGGGATTCTCCTCGAGGTTTGGCAGGGCAATTGGGACGCCTCTCCAGCTGAGGCGGGAGACCAAGTGTTCCTTTCCACATGCCACAGGAATCCTGGGACTCCTATCAAGTTTCACGAAGAGTCAGGCATCGTCTCCTTTGGAGGCACTGATGTTCTCGTACCTCTGAAGTTTTCAAAGGATGTGAGGCCTCTGGTCGCCATGAAGTGGGGAACTTGGTCTTTCTCTGTGGTCTCCACAGGGGATTCAGACATCCTTTCGTCTTGGGAGATGCAAGACGAGCCTGCATTCAAGTCACTGCAGGGATATCCAGCCTTATTTCGCGTCAGGGCATCGCAGTGTCCATTCCACTTGAGGCCGCAAACTCAGTGTCCCTCTCACATACCTAGAGCTGAGAAAAGCCTCCTCTTGAGGTGCTTGTGGTAAGGTGGTATTCCTCTGGAGTCGAAGCCAGGGACTAACCTCTCATCTCGAGTTGATTTTTGGTCCACGGAGCTCTTTCGTGTTGCTACAGTGACCTCAGCATCCCTCTAGCCTGGAAACAGTGTTCTTGGGGTTTCTCTGGAGTGCCATCAAGGAAATCAAGGCTCCTTTCATGTGTGATGTGCAACACGGAATTGCTCTGCGCGCAGTGCAGGGGAATCGGGCCTCATCTCCCGGTGAGGGGGAAGTCTCATGGTTTTTCTCGAGTTGTGGCGGGAACCTGGGGTATATTCTCGAGTTCCGACGGGGATGGCCCTTCCACCCACGTGTTTGTTCAGTGATGCCAGGACTCCTACCTAGTTGCGAGGGACAACTCGGGATTCTCCTCGAGGCTTGGCAGGGCAATTGGGACGCCTCTCCAGCTGAGGCGGGAGACCAAGGGTCCCTTTCCACGTGCCACAGGAATCCTGGGACTCCTATCAAGTTTCTCGAGGAGTCAGGTATCGTCTCCTTTGGAGGCACTGATCTCCGCGTACCTCTGGAGTTTTCAAAGGATGTGAGGCCTCCGGTCGCGATGAGGTGGGGAACTAGGGTTTTCCCTGTGGTCTTCACAGGGGATTCAGACATCCTTTCGTCTTCGGAGATGGAAGACGAGCCTGCATTCAAGTCACTGCAGGGATATCCGGCCTTATTTCGAGTCAGGGCGTCGCGGTGTCCATTCAACTTGAGGCCACAAACTCAGGGTCCCTCTCACATAGCTAGAGCTGAGGAAGCCTCCTCTTGAGGTGCTTGTGGTAAGGTGGTATTCCTCTGGAGTCGAAGCCAGGGACTAACCTCTCATCTGCAGTTGATTTGTGGTCCACGGAGTTCTTTCGTTTTGCTACAGTGACCTCAGGATCCCTCTAGCCTGGAACCAGTGTTCTTGGGGTTTCTCTGGAGTGCCATCAATGAAATCAAGGCTCCTTTCATGTGTGATGTGCAACACGGAATTGCTCTGCACGCAGTGCAGGGGAATCGGGCCTCATCTTGCAGCGAGGGGGAAGTCTCATGGTTTTTCTCAAGTTGCTGTGAAACTGGGGTATATTCTCGAGTTACGACGGGGATGGCCCTTCCACCCACGTGTTTGTTCAGCGACGTCAGGACTCCTGCCTGGTTGTGAGGGACAACTCGGGATTCTCCTCGAGGCTTGGCAGGGCAATTGGTACGCCTCTCCAGCTGAGGCGCGAGACCAAGGGTCCCTTTCCACGTGCCACAGGAATCCTGGGTCTACTAAGAAGTTTCACGAGGAGTCAGGCATCGTCTCCTTTGGAGGCACTAATCTCTGCGTATCACTGGAGTTTTCAAAGGATGTGAGGCCTCCGGTCACGATGAGGTGGGGAACTAGGTCTTTCTCTGTGGTCTCCACAGGGGATTCAGACATCCTTTCGTCTTGGGAGATGCAAGACGAGCCTGCATTCAACTCACTGCCTGGATATCCACCCTTATTTCGAGTCAGGGCTTCGCGGTGTCCATTTCACTTGAGGCTGCAAACTCAGGGTCCCTCTCACATAGCTAGAGCTGAGAGATGCCTCCTCTTGAGGTGCTTGTGGTAAGGTGGTATTCCTCTGGAGTCGAAGCCAGGGACTAACCTCTCATCTCGAGTTGATTTTTGGTCCACGGTGCTCTTTCGTGTTGCTACATTGACCTCAGGATCCCTCTAGCCTAGAAACAGTGTTCTAGGGGTTTCCCTGGAGTGCCATCAAGGAAATCAAGGCTCCTTTCCTGTGTGATGTGCAACACGGAATTGCTCTGCACGCAGTGCAGGGGAATCGGGCCTCATCTCACGGTGAGGGGGAAGTCTCATTGTTTTTCTCGAGTTGCGGCGGGAACCTGGGGTATATTCTCGAGTTACGACGGGGATGGCCCTTCCAGCCACGTGTTTGTTCAGCGACGTCAGGACTCCTCTCTAGTTGCGAGGGACAACTCGGGATTCTCCTCGAGGCTTGGCAGGGCAATTGGGACGCCTCTCCAGCTGAGGCGGGAGACCAAGAGTCCCTTTCCATGTGCCACAGGAATCCTGGGACTCCTATCAAGTTTCACGAGGAGTCAGGCATCGTCTCCTTTGGAGGCACTGATCTCCGCGTACCTCTGGAGTTTTCAAAGGATGTGAGGCCTCCGGTCGCGATGAGGTGGGGAACTAGATCTTTCTCTGAGGTCTCCACAGGGGATTCAGACATCCTTTCGTCTTGGGAGATGAAAGACGCGCCTGCATTAAAGTCACTGCAGGGATATCCGGCCTTATTTCGAGTCAGGGCATCGCGGTGTCCATTCCACTTGAGGCCGCAAACTCAGGGTCCCTCTCACATACCTAGAGCTGAGAGAAGCCTCTTCTTGAGGTGCTTGTGTTAAGGTGGTATTCCTCTGGAGTCGAAGCCAGGGACTATCCTCTCATCTCAAGTTGATTTTTGGGCCACGGTGCTCTTTCTTGTGGATACAGTGACCTCAGGATCCCTCTAGCCTTGAAACAGTGTTCTTGGGGTTTCTCTGGAGTGCCATCAAGGAAATCAGGGCTCCTTTCATGTGTGATGTGCAACACTGAATTGCTCTGCACGCAGTGGAGTGGAATCGGGCATCATCTCGCGTCGAGGGGGAAGTCTCATGGTTTTTCTCGAGTTGCGGTGGGAACCTGGGGTATATTCTCGAGTTACGACCGGGATGGCCCATCCACCCACGTGTTTGTTCAGCGACGTCAGGACTCCTGCCTATTTGCGAGGGACAACTCGGGATTCTCCTCGAGGCTTGGCAGGGCAATTGGGACGCCTCTCCAGCTGAGGCGGGAGACCAAGGGTCCCTTTCCACGTGCCACAGGAATCCTGGGACTCCTATCAAGTTTCACGAGGAGTCAGGCATCGTCTCCTTAGGAGGCACTGATCTCCGCGTACCTCTGGAGTTTTCAAAGGATGTAAGACTTCCGGTCGCGATGAGGTGGGGAACTAGGTCTTTCTCGGTGGTCTCCACAGGGGATTCAGACATCCTTTCGTCTTGGGAGATGCAAGACGAGCCTGCATTCAAGTCACTGCAGGGATATCCGGCCTTATTTCGAGTCAGGGAATGGCGGTGTCCATTCCACTTGAGGCCGCAAACTCAGGGTCCCTCTCACATACATAGAGCTGAGAGAAGCCTCCTCTTGAGGTGCTTGTGGTAAGGTGGTATTCCTCTGGAGTCGAAGCCAGGGACTAACCTCTCATCTCGAGTTGATTTTTGGTCCACGGAGCTCTTTCGTGTTGCTACAGTGACCTCAGGATCCCTCTAGCCTTGAAACAGTGTTCTTGGGGTTTCTCTGGAGTGCCATCAAGGAAATCAAGGCTCCTTTCATGTGTGATGTGCAACACGGAGTTGCTCTGCACGCAGTGCAGTGGAATCAGGCCTCATCTCTTGGCGAGGGGGAAGTCTCATGTTTTTTCTCGAGTTGCGGCGGGACCTGGGGTATTTTCTCGAGTTACGACGGGGATGGCCCTTCCACACACGTGTTTGTTCAGCGATGGCAGGACTCCTGCCTAGTTGCGAGGGACAACTCAGGATTCTCCTCGAGGCTTGGCAGGGAAATTGGGACGCCTCTCCAGCTGAGGCGGGAGACCAAAGGTCCCTTTCCACGTGCCACAAGAATCCTGGGACTCCTATCAAGTTTCACGAGGAGTCAGGCATCGTCTCCTTTGGAGCCACAGATCTCCGCGTACCTCTGGAGTTTTCAAAAAATGTGAGGCCTCCGGTCGCCATGAGTTGGGGAACTAGGTCTTTCTCTGTGGTCTCCACAGGGGATTCAGACATCCTTTCATCTTGGGAGATGCAAGACGAGCCTGCATTCAAGTCACTGTAGAGATATCCGGCCTTATTTCGCGTCAGGGAATCGCAGTGTCCATTCCACTTCAGGCCGCAAAATCAGGGTCCCTCTCACATACCTAGAGCTGAGAGAAGCCTCCTCTTGAGGTGCTTGTGGTAAGGTGGTATTCCTATGAAGTCGAAGTTAGGGACTAACCTCTCATCTCGAGTTGATTTTTGGTCCACGGAGCTCTTTCGTGTTGCTACAGTGATCTCAGGATCCCTCTAGCCTTGAAACAGTGTTCTTGGGGTTTCTCTGGAGTGCCATCAAGGAAATCAAGGCTCCTTTCATGTTTGATGTGCAACACGGAATTGCTCTGCACGCAGTGCAGGGGAATCAGGCCTCATCTCGCGGCGAGGGGGAAGTCTCATGGTTTTTCTCGAGTTGCGGCGGGAACCTGGGGTATATTCTCGAGTTACGAAGGGGATGGCCCTTCCACCCACGTGTTTGTTCAGCGACGTCAGGACTCCTGCCTAGTTGCGAGGGACAACTCGGGATTCTCCTCGAGGCTTGGCAGGGCAATTGGGACACCTCTCCAGCTGAGGCGGGAGACCAAGTGTCCCTTTCCATGTGCCACAGGAATCCTGGGACTCCTATCAAGTTTCAAGAGGAGTCGGGCATCGTCTTCTTTGGAGGCACTGATCTCCGCGTACCTCTGGAGTTTTCAAAGGATGTGAGGCCTCCGTTCGCGATGAGGTGGGGAACTAGATCTTTCTCTGAGATCTCCACAGGGGATTCAGACATCCTTTCGTCTTGGGAGATGCAAGACGAGCCTGTATTCAAGTCACTGCAGGGATATCCGGCCTTATTTCGAGTCAGGGCATCGCGGTGTCCATTCCACTTGAGGCCGCAAACTCAGGGTCCCTCTCACATACCTAGAGCTGAGAGAAGCCTCCTCTTGAGGTGCTTGTGGTAAGGTGGTATTCCTCTGGAGTCGAAGCCAGGGACGAACCTCTCACCTCGAGTTGATTTTTGGTCTATGGAGCTCTTTCGTGTTGCTACAGTGACCTCAGGATCCCTCTAGCCTTGAAACAGTGTTCTTGGGGTTTCTCTGTAGTGCCATCAAGGAAATCAAGGCTCCTTTCATGTGTGATGTGCAACACGGAATTGCTGTGCACGCAGTGCAGGGGAATCGGGCCTCATCTCGCGGCGAGGGGGAAGTCTCATGGTTTTTCTCGAGTTGCGGCGGGAACCTGGGGTATATTCTCGAGTTACGACGGGGATGGCCCTTCCACCCACGTGTTTGTTCAGCGACGTCAGGACTCCTGCTAGTTGCGAGGGACAACTCGGGATTCTCCTCGAGGCTTGGCAGGGCAATTGGGACGCCTCTCCAGCTGAGGCGGGAGACCAAGGGTCCCTTTCCACGTGCCACAGGAATCCTGGGACTCCTGTCAAGTTTCACGAGGAGTCAGGCATCGTCTCCTTTGGAGGCACTGATCTCCGCGTACCTCTGGAGTTTTCAAAGGATGTGAGGCCTCCGGTCGCGATGAGGTGGGGAACTAGGTCTTTCTCTGTGGCCTCCACAAGGGATTCAGACATACTTTCGTCTGGGGAGATGCAAGACGAGCCTGCATTCAAGTCACTGCAGGGATATCCGGCCTTATTTCAAGTCAGGGCATCGCGGTGTCCATTCCACTTGAGGCCGCAAACTCAGGGTCCCTCTCACACACATAGAGCTGAGAGAAGCCTCCTCTTGAGGTGCTTGTGGTAAGGTGCTATTCCTCTGGAGTCGAAGCCAGGGACTAACCTCTCATCTCGAGTTGATTTGTGGTCCACGGAGCTCTTTCGTGTTGCTACAGTGACCTCAGGATCCCTCTAGCCTTGAAACAGTGTTCTTGGGGTTTCTCTGGAGTGCCATCAAGGAAATCAAGGCTCCTTTCATGTGTGATGTGCGACACGGAATTGCTCTGCACACAGTGCAGTGGAATCAGGCCTCATCTCGCGGCGAGGGGGAAGTCTCATGGTTTTTCTCGAGTTGCGGCGGGAACCTGGGGTATATTCTCGAGTTACGACGGGGATGGCCCTTCCACACACGTGTTTGTTCAGCGATGGCAGAACTCCTGCCTAGTTGCGAGGGTCAACTCAGGATTCTCCTCGAGGCTTGGCAGGGCAATTGGGACGCCTCTCCAGCTGAGGCGGGAGACCAAGGGTCCCTTTCCACGTGCCACAGGAATCCTGGGAATCCTATTAAGTTTCACGAGGAGTCAGGCATCGTCTCCTTTGGAGGCACTGATCTCCGCGTACCTCTGGAGTTTTCAAAGGATGTGAGGCCTCCGGTCGCCATGAGGTGGGGAACTAGGTCTTCTCTGTGGACTCCACAGGGGATTCAGACATCCTTTCATCTTGGGAGATGCAAGACGAGCCTGCATTCAAGTCACTGCAGGGATATCCGGCCTTATTTCACGTCAGTGCATCGCAGTGTCCATTCCACTTGAGGCCGCAAACTCAGGGTCCCTCTCACATACATAGAGCTGAGAGAAGCCTCCTCTTGAGGTGCTTGTGGTAAGGTGGTATTCCTCTGGAGTCGAAGCCAGGGACTAACCTCTCATCTCGAGTTGATTTTTGGTCCACGGAGCTCTTTCCTGTGGCTACAGTGACCTCAGGATCTCTCTAGCCTTGAAACAGTGTTCTTGGGGTTTCTCTGGAGTGCCATCAAGGAAATCAAGGCTCCTTTCATGTGTGATGTGCAACACGGAATTGCTCTACACGCAGTGCAGGGGAATCAGGCCTCATCTCGCGGCGAGGGGGAAGTCTCATGGTTTTTCTCGAGTTGCGGCGGGAACATGGGGTATATTCTCGAGTTACGACGGGGATGGCCCTTCCACCCACGTGTTTGTTCAGCGACGTCAGGACTCCTGCCTAGTTGCGAGGGACAACTCGGGATTCTCCTCGAGGCTTGGCAGGGCAATTGGGACGCCTCTCCAGCTGAGGCGGGAGACCAAGGGTCCCTTTCCATGTGCCACAGGAATCCTGGGACTCCTATCAAGTTTCACGAGGAGGCAGGCATCGGCTCCTTTGGAGGCACTGATCTCCGCGTACCTCTGGAGTTTTCAAAGAATGTGTGGCCTCCGGTCGCGATGAGGTGGGGAACTAGGTCTTTCTCTGTGGTCTCCACAGGGGATTCAGACATCCTTTCGTCTTGGGAGATGCAAGACGAGCCTGCATTCAAGTCACTGCAGGGATATCCGGCCTTATTTCGAGCCAGGGCATCGCGGTGTCCATTCCACTTGAGGCCGCAAACTCAGGGTCCCTCTCACATACATAGAGCTGAGAGAAGCCTCCTCTTGAGGTGCTTGTGGTAAGGTGGTATTCCTCTGGAGTCGAAGACAGGGACTAACCTCTCATCTCGAGTTGATTTTTGGTCCACGGAGCTCTTTCGTATGGCTACAGTGACCTCAGGATCCCTCTAGCCTTGAAACAGTGTTCTTGGGGTTTCTATGGAGTGCCATCAAGGAAATCAAGGCTCCTTTCATGTGTGATGTGCAACACGGAATTGCTCTGCACGCAGTGCAGGGAAATCGGGCCTCATCTCGCGGCGAGGGGGAAGTCTCATGGTTTTTCTCGAGTTGCGGCGGGAACCTGGGGTATATTCTCGAGTTACGACGGGGATGGCCCTTATACACACGTGTTTGTTCAGCGATGGCAGAACTCCTGCCTAGTTGCGAGGGACAACTCGGGATTCTCCTCGAGGCTTGGCAGGGAAAAAGGGACGCCTCTCCAGCTGAGGCGGGAGACCAAGGGTCCCTTTCCACGTGCCACATTAATCCTGGGACTCCTATCAAGTTTCACGAGGAGTCAGGCATCGTCTCCTTTGGAGGCACTGATTTCCACGTACCTCTGGAATTTTCAAATGATGTGAGGCCTCCGGTCGCGATGAGGTGGGGAACTAGGTCTTTCTCTGTGGTCTCCACAGGGGATTCAGACATCCTTTCATCTTGGGAGATGCAAGACGAGCCTGCATTCAAGTCACTACAGGGATATCCGGCCTTATTTCGCGTCAGGGCATCGCAGTGTCCATTCCACTTGAGGCCGCAAAATCAGGGTCCCTCTCACATACCTAGAGCTGAGAGAAGCCTCCTCTTGAGGTGCTTGTGGTAAGGTGGTATTCCTCTGGAGTCGAAGCCAGGGACTAACCTCTCATCTCGAGTTGATTTTTGGTCCACGGAGCTCTTTCGTGTTGCTACAGTGACCTCAGGATCCCTCTAGCCTTGAAACAGTGTTTTTGGGTTTTCTCTGAAGTGCCATCAAGGAAATCAAGGCCCCTTTCATGTGTGATGTGCAACACGGAATTGCTCTGCACTAAGTGCAGGGGAATCAGGCCTCATCTCGCGGCGAGGGGGAAGTCTCATGGTTTTTCTCGAGTTGCGGCGGGAACCTGGGGTATATTCTCGAGTTACGACCGGGATGGCCCATCCACCCACGTGTTTGTTCAGCGACGTCAGGACTCCTGCCTAGTTGCGAGGGACAACTCGGGATTCTCCTCGAGGTTTGGCAGGGCAATTGGGACGCCTCTCCAGCTGAGGCGGCAGACCAAGGGTCCCTTTCCACGTGCCACAGGAATCCTGGGACTCCTATCAAGTTTCACGAGGAGTCAGGCATCGTCTCCTTAGGAGGCACTGATCTCCGCGTACCTCTGGAGTTTTCAAAGGATGTAAGACTTCCGGTCGCGATGAGGTGGGGAACTAGGTCTTTCTCGGTGGTCTCCACAGGGGATTCAGACATCCTTTCGTCTTGGGAGATGCAAGACGAGCCTGCATTCAAGTCACTGCAGGGATATCCGGCCTTAATTCGAGTCAGGGAATGGCGGTGTCCATTCCACTTGAGGCCGCAAACTCAGGGTCCCTCTCACATACATAGAGCTGAGAGAAGCCTCCTCTTGAGGTGCTTGTGGTAAGGTGGTATTCCTCTGGAGTCGAAGCCAGGGACTAACCTCTCATCTCGAGTTGATTTTTGGTCTATGGAGCTCTTTCGTGGTGCTACAGTGACCTCAGGATCCCTCTAGCCTTGAAACAGTGTTCTTAGGGTTTCTCTGGAGTGCCATCAAGGAAATCAAGGCTCCTTTCATGTGTGATGTGCAACACGGTGTTGCTCTGCACGCAGTGCAGTGGAATCAGGCCTCATCTCTTGGCGAGGGGAAGTCTCATGTTTTTTCTCGAGTTGCGGCGGGACCTGGGGTATATTCTCGAGTTATGACGGGGATGGCCCTTCCACACACGTGTTTGTTCAGCGATGGCAGGACTCCTGCCTAGTTGCGAGGGACAACTCAGGATTCTCCTCGAGGCTTGGCAGGGAAATTGGGACGCCTCTCCAGCTGAGGCGGGAGACCAAAGGTCCCTTTCCACGTGCCACAGAAATCCTGGGACTCCTATCAAGTTTCACGAGGTGTCAGGCATCGTCTCCTTTGGAGCCACAGATCTCCGCGTACCTCTGGAGTTTTCAAAAAATGTGAGGCCTCCGGTCGCCATGAGTTGGGGAACTAGGTCTTTCTCTGTGGTCTCCACAGGGGATTCAGACATCCTTTCATCTTGGGAGATGCAAGACGAGCCTGCATTCAAGTCACTGTAGAGATATCCGGCCATATTTCGCGTCAGGGAATCGCAGTGTCCATTCCACTTGAGGCCGCAAAATCAGGGTCCCTCTCACATACCTAGAGCTGAGAGAAGCCTCCTCTTGAGGTGCTTGTGGTAAGGTGGTATTCCTATGAAGTCGAAGTTAGGGACTAACCTCTCATCTCGAGTTGATTTTTGGTCCACGGAGCTCTTTCGTGTTGCTACAGTGACCTCAGGATCCCTCTAGCCTTGAAACAGTGTTCTTGGGGTTTCTCTGGAGTGCCATCAAGGAAATCAACGCTCCTTTCATGTTTGATGTGCAACACGGAATTGCTCTGCACGCAGTGCAGGGGAATCAGGCCTCATCTCGCGGCGAGGGGCAAGTCTCATGGTTTTTCTCGAGTTGCGGCGGGAACCTGTGGTATATTCTCGAGTTACGAAGGGGATGGCCCTTCCACCCACGTGTTTGTTCAGCGACGTCAGGACTCCTGCCTAGTTGCGAGGGACAACTCGGGATTCTCCTCGAGGCTTGGCAGGGCAATTGGGACGCCTCTCCAGCTGAGGCGGGAGACCAAGTGTCCCTTTCCATGTGCCACAGGAATCCTGGGACTCCTATCAAGTTTCAAGAGGAGTCGGGCATCGTCTTCTTTGGAGGCACTGATCTCCGCGTACCTCTGGAGTTTTCAAAGGATGTGAGGCCTCCGTTCGCGATGAGGTGGGGAACTAGATCTTTCTCTGAGATCTCCACAGGGGATTCAGACATCCTTTCGTCTTGGGAGATGCAAGACGCGCCTGTATTCAAGTCACTGCAGGGATATCCGGCCTTATTTCGAGTCAGGGCATCGCGGTGTCCATTCCACTTGAGGCCGCAAACTCAGGGTCCCTCTCACATACCTAGAGCTGAGAGAAGCCTCCTCTTGAGGTGCTTGTGGTAAGGTGGTATTCCTCTGGAGTCGAAGCCAGGGACTAACCTCTCATCTCGAGTTGATTTTTGGTCCACGGAGCTCTTTCGTGTTGCTACAGTGACCTCAGGATCCCTCTAGCCTTGAAACAGTGTTCTTGGGGTTTCTCTGGAGTGCCATCAAGGAAATCAAGGCTCCTTTCATGTGTGATGTGCAACACTGAATTGCTCTGCACGCAGTACAGGGGAATCGGGCCTCATCTCGCGGCGAGGGGAAAGTCTCATGGTTTTTCTCGAGTTGCGATGGGAACCTGGGGTATATTCTCGAGTTACGACGGGGATGGCCCTTCCAACCACGTGTTTGTTCAGCGACGTCAGGACTCTTGCCTAGTTGCGAGGGACAACTCGGGATTCTCCTCGAGGCTTGGGAGGGCAATTGGGACGCCTCTCCAGCTGAGGCGGGAGACCAAGGGTCCCTTTCCACGTGCCACAGGAATCCTGGGACTCCTATCCAGTTTCCCGAGGAGTCAGTCATCGTCTCCTTTGGAGGCACTGATCTCCGCGTACCTCTGAAGTTTTCAAAGGATGTGAGGCCTCCGGTCGCGATGAGGTGGGGAACTAGGTCTTTTTCTGTGGTCTCCACAGGGGATTCAGACATCCTTTCGTCTTGGAGATGCAAGACGAGCCTGCATTCAAGTCACTGCAGGGATATCCGGCCTTATTTCGAGTCAGGGCTTCGCGGTGTCCATCCCACTTGAGGCCGCAAACTCAGCGTCCCTCTCACATACCTAGAGCTGAGAGAAGCCTCCTCTTGATGTGCTTGTGGTAAGGTGGTATTCCTCTGGAGTCGAAGCCAGGGACTAAGCTCTCATCTCGAGTTGATTTTTGGTCCACGGAGCTCTTTTGTGTTGCTACAGTGACCTCAGGGTGCCTCTAGCCTTGAAACAGTGTTCTTGGGGTTTCTCTGGAGTGCCATCAAGGAAATCAAGGCTCCTTTCATGTGTGATGTGCAACTCGGAATTGCTCTGTACGCAGTGCAGGGGAATCGGGCCTCATGTCGCGGCGGGGAGGAAGTCTCATGGTTTTTCTCGAGTTGCGGCGGGAACCTGGGGTATATTCTCGAGTTACGACGGGGATGGCCCTTCCATCCACATGTTTGTTCAGCAACGTCAGGACTCCTGCCTAGTTGCGAGGGACAACTCGGGATTCTCCTCGAGGTTTGGCAGGGCAATTGGGACGCCTCTCCAGCTGAGGCGGGAGACCAAGTGTTCCTTTCCACATGCCACAGGAATCCTGGGACTCCTATCAAGTTTCACGAAGAGTCAGGCATCGTCTCCTTTGGAGGCACTGATGTTCTCGTACCTCTGAAGTTTTCAAAGGATGTGAGGCCTCTGGTCGCCATGAAGTGGGGAACTTGGTCTTTCTCTGTGGTCTCCACAGGGGATTCAGACATCCTTTCGTCTTGGGAGATGCAAGACGAGCCTGCATTCAAGTCACTGCAGGGATATCCAGCCTTATTTCGCGTCAGGGCATCGCAGTGTCCATTCCACTTGAGGCCGCAAACTCAGTGTCCCTCTCATAAACCTAGAGCTGAGAAAAGCCTCCTCTTGAGGTGCTTGTGGTAAGGTGGTATTCCTCTGGAGTCGAAGCCAGGGACTAACCTCTCATCTCGAGTTGATTTTTGGTCCACGGAGCTCTTTCGTGTTGCTACAGTGACCTCAGCATCCCTCTAGCCTGGAAACAGTGTTCTTGGGGTTTCTCTGGAGTGCCATCAAGGAAATAAAGGCTCCTTTCATGTGTGATGTGCAACACGGAATTGCTCTGCACGCAGTGCAGGGGAATCGGGCCTCATCTCCCGGTGAGGGGGAAGTCTCATGGTTTTTCTCGAGTTGTGGCGGGAACCTGGGGTATATTCTCGAGTTCCGACGGGGATGGCCCTTCCACCCACGTGTTTGTTCAGTGATGCCAGGACTCCTACCTAGTTGCGAGGGACAACTCGGGATTCTCCTCGAGGCTTGGCAGGGCAATTGGGACGCCTCTCCAGCTGAGGCGGGAGACCAAGGGTCCCTTTCCACGTGCCACAGGAATCCTGGGACTCCTATCAAGTTTCACGAGGAGTCAGGTATCGTCTCCTTTGGAGGCACTGATCTCCGCGTACCTCTGGAGTTTTCAAAGGATGTGAGGCCTCCGGTCGCGATGAGGTGGGGAACTAGGTTTTTCCCTGTGGTCTTCACAGGGGATTCAGACATCCTTTCGTCTTCGGAGATGGAAGACGAGCCTGCATTCAAGTCACTGCAGGGATATCCGGCCTTATTTCGAGTAGGGCGTCGCGGTGTCCATTCAACTTGAGGCCACAAACTCAGGGTCCCTCTCACATAGCTAGAGCTGAGGAAGCCTCCTCTTGAGGTGCTTGTGGTAAGGTGGTATTCCTCTGGAGTCGAAGCCAGGGACTAACCTCTCATCTGCAGTTGATTTGTGGTCCACGGAGCTCTTTCGTGTTGCTACAGTGACCTCAGGATCCCTCTAGCCTGGAACCAGTGTTCTTGGGGTTTCTCTGGAGTGCCATCAATGAAATCAAGGCTCCTTTCATGTGTGATGTGCAACACGGAATTGCTCTGCACGCAGTGCAGGGGAATCGGGCCTCATCTTGCGGCGAGGGGGAAGTCTCATGGTTTTTCTCAAGTTGCTGTGAAACTGGGGTATATTCTCGAGTTACGACGGGGATGGCCCTTCCACCCACGTGTTTGTTCAGCGACGTCAGGACTCCTGCCTGGTTGTGAGGGACAACTCGGGATTCTCCTCGAGGCTTGGCAGGGCAATTGGGACGCCTCTCCAGCTGAGGCGGGAGACCAAGGGTCCCTTTCCACGTGCCACAGGAATCCTGGGTCTACTAAGAAGTTTCACGAGGAGTCAGGCATCGTCTCCTTTGGAGGCACTAATCTCTGCGTATCACTGGAGTTTTCAAAGGATGTGAGGCCTCCGGTCACGATGAGGTGGGGAACTAGGTCTTTCTCTGTGGTCTCCACAGGGGATTCAGACATCCTTTCACCTTGGGAGATGCAAGACGAGCCTGCATTCAACTCACTGCCTGGATATCCACCCTTATTTCGAGTCAGGGCTTCGCGGTGTCCATTCCACTTGAGGCTGCAAACTCAGGGTCCCTCTCACATAGCTAGAGCTGAGAGATGCCTCCTCTTGAGGTGCTTGTGGTAAGGTGGTATTCCTCTGGAGTCGAAGCCAGGGACTAACCTCTCATCTCGAGTTGATTTTTGGTCCACGGTGCTCTTTCGTGTTGCTACATTGACCTCAGGATCCCTCTAGCCTAGAAACAGTGTTCTAGGGGTTTCTCTGGAGTGCCATCAAGGAAATCAAGGCTCCTTTCCTGTGTGATGTGCAACACGGAATTGCTCTGCACGCAGTGCAGGGGAATCGGGCCTCATCTCACGGTGAGGGGGAAGTCTCATTGTTTTTCTCGAGTTGCGGCGGGAACCTGGGGTATATTCTCGAGTTACGACGGGGATGGCCCTTCCAGCCACGTGTTTGTTCAGCGACGTCAGGACTCCTCTCTAGTTGCGAGGGACAACTCGGGATTCTCCTCGAGGCTTGGCAGGGCAATTGGAACGCCTTTCCAGCTGAGCGGGAGACCAAGGGTCCCTTTCCACGTGCCACAGGAATCCTGGGACTCCTATCAAGTTTCACGAGGAGTCAGGCATCGTCTCCTTTGGAGGCACTGATCTCCGCGTACCTCTGCAGTTTTCAAAGGATGTGAGGCCTCCGGTCGCGATGAGGTGGGGAACTAGGTCTTTCTCTGTGGTCTCCACAGGGGATTCAGAAATCCTTTCGTCTTGGGAGATGCAAGACGAGCCTGCATTCAACTCACTGCAGGGATATCCACCCTTATTTCGAGTCAGGGTTTCGCGGTGTCCATTCCACTTGAGGCCGCAAACTCAGGGTCCCTCTCACATACCTAGAGCTGAGAGAAGCCTCCTCTTGAGGTGCTTGTGGTTAGGTGGTATTCCTCTGGAGTCGAAGCCAGGGACTAACCTCTCATCTCGAGTTGATTTTTGGTCCACGGAGCTCTTTCGTGTTGCTACAGTGACCTCAGCATCCCTCTAGCCTGGAAACAGTGTTCTTGGGGTTTCTCTGGAGTGCCATCAAGGAAATCAAGGCTCCTTTCATGTGTGATGTGCAACACGGAATTGCTCTGCACGCAGTGCAGGGGAATCGGGCCACATCTCTCGGCGAGGGGGAAGTCTCATGGTTTTTCTCGAGTTGCGGCGGGAACCTGGGGTATATTCTCGAGTTACGACGGGAATGGCCCTTCCACACACGTGTTTGTTCAGCGACATCAGGACTCCTGCCTAGTTGCAAGGGACAACTCGGGATTCTCCTCGAGGCTTGGCAGGGCAATTGGGACGCCTCTCCAGCTGAGGCGGGAGACCAAGGGTCCCTTTCCACGTGCCACAGGAATCCTGGGACTCCTATCAAGTTTCACGAGGAGTCAGGCATCGGCTCCTTTGGAGGCACTGATGTCCGCGTACCTCTGAAGTTTTCAAAGGATGTGAGGCCTCTGGTCGCCATGAAGTGGGGAACTTGGTCTTTCTCTGTGGTCTCCACAGGGGATTCAGACATCCTTTCGTCTTGGGAGATGCAAGACGAGCCTGCATTCAAGTCACTGCAAGGATATCCGGCCTTATATCGCGTCAGGGCATCGCAGTGTCCATTCCACTTGAGGCTGCAAACTCAGGGTCCCTCTCACATAGCTAGAGCTGAGAGAAGCCTCCTCTTGAGGTGCTTGTGGTAAGGTGGTATTCCTCTGGAGTCGAAGCCAGGGACTAACCTCTCATCTCGAGTTGATTTTTGGTCCACGGAGCTCTTTCGTGTTGCTACAGTGACCTCAGCATCCCTCTAGCCTGGAAACAGTGTTCTTGGGGTTTCTCTGGAGTGCCATCAAGGAAATCAAGGCTCCTTTCATGTTTGATGTGCAACACGGAATTGCTCAGCATGCAGTGCAGCGGAATTGGGCCTCATCACACGGCGAGGGGGAAGACTCATGGTTTTTCTCGAGTTGCGGCGAGAATCTGGGGTATATTCTCGAGTTAGGACGGGGATGGCCCTTCCACCCACGTGTTTATTCAGCGACGACAGGACTCCTGCCTAGTTGCGAGGGACAACTCGGGATTCTCCTCGAGGCTTGGCAGGGCAATTAGAACGCCTCTCCAGCTGAGCGGGAGACCAAGGGTCCCTTTCCATGTGCCACAGGAATCCTGGGACTCCTATCAAGTTTCACGAGAAGTCAGGCATCGTCTCCTTTGGAGGCACTGATCTCTGCGTACCTCTGGAGTTTTCAAAGGATGTGAGGCCTCCTGTCACGATGAGGTGGGGAACTAGGTCTTTCTCTGTGGTCTCCACAGGGGATTCAGACATCCTTTCGTCTTCGGAGATGCAAGACGAGCCTGCATTCAAGTCACTGCAGGGATATCCGGCATTATTTCGAGTCAGGGCATCGCGGTGTCCATTCCACTTGAGGCCGCAAACTCAGGGTCCCTCTCACATACATAGAGCTGAGAGAAGCCTCCTCTTGAGGTGCTTGTGGTAAGGTGGTATTCCTCTGGAGTCGAAGCCAGGGACTAACCTCTTATTTCGAGTTGATTTTTGGTCCACGGAGCTCTTTCGTGTTGCTACAGTGACCTCAGGATCCCTCTAGCCTTGAAACAGTGTTCCTGAGATTTCTCTGGAGTGCCATCAAGGAAATCAAGGCTCCTTTCATGTGTGATGTGCAACACGGAATTGCTCTGCACGCAGCGCAGGGGAATCGGGCCTCATCTCGCGGCGAGGGGGAAGTCTCATGGTTTTTATCGAGTTGCGGCGGGAACCTGGGGTATATTCTCGAGTTCCGACGGGGATGGCCCTTCCACCCACGTGTTTGTTCAGTGACGTCAGGACACCTGCCTAGTTGCGAGGGACAACTCGGGATTCTCCTCGAGGCTTGGCAGGGCAATTGGGACGCATCTCCAGCTGAGGCGGGAGACCAAGGGTCCCTTTCCACGTGCCACAGGAATCCTGGGACTCCTATCAAGTTTCACGGGGAGTCAGGCATCGTCTCTTTTGGAGGCACTGATCTCCGCGTACCTCTGGAGTTTTCAAAGGATGTGAGGCCTCCGGTCGCGATGAGGTGGGGAAATATGTTTTTCTCTGTGGTCTCCACAGGGGATTCAGACATCCTTTCGTCTTGAGAGATGCAAGACGAGCCTGCATTCAAGTCACTGCAGGGATATCCGGCCTTATTTCGAGTCAGGGCATCGCGGTGTCCATTCCACTTGTGGCCGCAAACTCAGGGTCCCTCTCACATACCTAGAGCTGAGAGAAGCCTCCTCTTGAGGTGCTTGTGGTAAGGTGGTATTCCTCTGGAGTCGAAGCCAGGGACTAACCTCTCATCTCGAGTTGATTTTTGGTCCACGGAGCCCTTTCGTGTTGCTACAGTGACCTCAGGATCCCTCTAGCCTTGAAACAGTGTTCTTGGGGTTTCTCTGGAGTGCCATCAAGGAAATCAAGGCTCCTTTCATGTGTGATGTGCAACACGGAATTGCTCTGCATGCAGTGCAGGGGAATCGGGCCTCATCTCGCGGCGAGGGGGAAGTCTCATGGTTTTTCTCGAGTTGCGGTGGGAACCTGGGGTATATTCTCGAGTTACGACGGGGATGGCCCTTCCACACCCGTGTTTGTTCAGCAACGTCAGGACTCCTGCCTAGCTGCGAGGGACAACTCGGGATTCTCCTCGAGGCTTGGCAGGGCAATTGGGACGCCTCTCCAGCTGAGGCGGGAGACCAAGGGTCCCTTTCCACGTGCCACAGGAATCCTGGGACTCCTATCAAGTTTCACGAGGAGTCAGGCATCGTCTCCTTTGGAGGCACTGATCTCCGCGTACCTCTGGAGTTTTCAAAGGATGTGAGGCCTCCGGTCGCCATGAGGTGGGGAACTAGGTCTTTCTCTGTGGTCTCCACAGGGGATTAGGACATCCTTTCATCTTGGGAGATGCAAGACAAGCCTGCATTCAAGTCACTGCAGGGATATCCGGCCTTATTTCGCATCAGGGAATCGCAGTGTCCATTCCACTTGAGGCCACAAATTCAGGGTCCCTCTCACATACCTAGAGCTGAGAGAAGCCTCCTCTTGAGGTGCTTGTGGTTAGGTGGTATTCCTCTGGAGTCGAAGCCAGGGACTAAGCTCTCATCTCGAGATGATTTCTGGTCCACGGAGCTCTTTCGTGTTGCTACAATGACCTCAGGATCCCTCTAGACTTGAAACAGTGTTCTTGGAGTTTCTCTGGAGTGCCATCAAGGAAATCAAGGCTCTTTTCATGTGTGATGTGCAACTCGGAATTGCTCCACACGCAGTGCAGGGGAATCGGGCCTCATCTCCCGGCGAGGGGGAAGGCTCATGGTTTTTCTCGAGTTGTGGCGGCATCCTGGGGTATATTCTCGAGTTACGACGGGGATGGCCCTTCCACACACGTGTTTGTTCAGCGACGTCAGGACTCCTGCCTAGTTGCGAGGGACAACTCGGGATTCCCCTCGAGGCTTGGCAGGGCAATTGGGACGCCTCGCCAGCTGAGGCGGGAGACCAAGTGTCCCTTTCCACGTGCCACAGGAATCCTGGGACTCCTATCAAGTTTCACGAGGAGTCAGGCATCGTCTCCTTTGGAGGCACTGATCTCCGCGTACCTCTGGAGTTTTCAAAGGATGTGAGGCCTCCGGTCGCGATGAGGTGGGGAACTAGGTCTTTCTCTGTGGTCTCCACAGGGGATTCAGACATCCTTTCGTCTTCGGAGATGCAAGACGAGCCTGCATTCAAGTCACTGCAGGGATATCCGGCATTATTTCGAGTCAGGGCATCGCGGTGTCCATTCCACTTGTGGCCGCAAACTCAGGGTCCCTCTCACATACCTAGAGCTGAGAGAAGCCTCCTCTTGAGGTGCTTGTGGTAAGGTGGTATTCCTCTGGAGTCGAAGCCAGGGACTAACCTCTCATCTGCAGTTGAATTGTTGTCCACGGAGCTCTTTCGTGTTGCTACAGTGACCTCAGGATCCCTCTAGCCTTGAAACAGTGTTCTTGGGGTTTCTCTGGAGTGCCATCAAGGAAATCAAGGCTCCTTTCATGTGTGATGTGCAACATGGAATTACTCTGCACGCAGTGCAGGGGAATCGGGCCTCATCTCGCGGCGAAGGGGAAGTCTCATGGTTTTTCTCGAGTTGCGTCGGGAACCTGTGGTATATTCTCGAGTTCCGACGGGGATGGCCCTTCCACCCACGTGTTTGTTCAGCGACGTCAGGACTCCTGCCTAATTGCGAGGGACAAATCGGGATTCTCCTCGAGGCTTGGCAGGGCAATTGGGACGCCTCTCCAGCTGAGGCGGGAGACCAAGGGTCCCTTTCCACGTGCCACAGGAATCCTGGGACTACTAAGAAGTTTCACGAGGAGTCACGCATCGTCTCCTTTGGAGGCACTGATCTCCGCGTACCTCTGGAGTTTTCAAAAGATGTGAGGCCTCCGGTCGCGATGAGGTGGGGAACTAGGTCTTTCCCTGTGGTCTCCACAGGGGATTCAGACATCCTTTCGTCTTGGGAGATGCAAGACGAGACTGCATTCAACTCACTGCAGGGATATCCACCCTTATTTCGAGTCAGGGCTTCGCGGTGTCCATTCCACTTGAGGCTGCAAACTCAGGGTCCCTCTCACATACCTAGAGCTGAGAGAAGCCTCCTCTTGAGGTGCTTGTGGTAAGGTGTTATTCCTCTGGAGTCGAAGCCAGGGACTAACCTCTCATCTCGAGTTGATTTTTGGTCCACGGAGCTCTTTCGTGTTGCTACAGTGACCTCAGGATCCGTCTAGCCTGGAAACAGTGTTCTTGGGGTTTCTCTGGAGTGCCATCAAGGAAATCAAGGCTCCTTTCATGTGTGATGTGTAACACGGAATTGCTCGGCACGCAGTGCAGGGGAATCGGGCCTCATCTCGCGGCGAGGGGGAAGTCTCATGGTTTTTCTCGAGTTGCGGCGGGACCCTGGGGTATATTCTCGAGTTCCGACGGGGATGGCCCTTCCACCCACGTGTTTGTTCAGTGACGTCAGGACTCCTGCGTAGTTGCGAGGGACAACTCGGGATTCTCCTCGAGGCTTGGCAGGGCAATTGGGACGCTTCTCCAGCTGAGGCGGGAGACCAAGGGTCCCTTTCCACGTGCCACAGTAATCCTGGGACTCCTATCAAGTTTCACGATGAGTCAGGCATCGTCTCTTTTGGAGGCACTGATCTCCGCGTACCTCTGGAGTTTTCAAAGGATGTGAGGCCTCCGGTCGCGATGAGGTGGGGAAATATGTTTTTCTCTGTGGTCTCCACAGGGGATTCAGACATCCTTTCGTCTTGAGAGATGCAAGACGAGCCTGCATTCAAGTCACTGCAGGGATATCTGGCCTTATTTCGAGTCAGGGCGTCGCGGTGTCCATTCCACTTGAGTCCACAAACTCAGGGAACCTCTCACTTAGCTAGAGCTGAGTGAATCCTCCTCTTGAGGTGCTTGTGGTAAGGTGGTATTCCTCTGGAGTCGAAGCCAGGGACTAACCTCTCATCTCGAGTTGATTTTTGGTCCACGGAGCTCTTTCGTGTTGCTACAGTGACCTCAGGGTGCCTCTAGCCTTGAACCAGTGTTCTTGGAGCTTCTCTGGAGTGCCATCAAGGAAATCAAGGCTCTTTTCATGTGTGATGTGCAACACGGAATTGCTCCGCACGCAGTGCAGGGGAATCGGGCCTCATCTCGCGGCGAGGGGGAAGTCTCATGGTTTTTATCGAGTTGCGGCGGGAACCTGGGGTATATTCTCGAGTTACGACGGGGATGGCCCTTCCAACCACGTGGTTTTTCAGCGACGTCAGGACTCCTGCCTAGTTGCGAGGGACAACTCGGGATTCTCCTCGAGGTTTGGCAGGGCAGTTGGGACGCCTCTCCAGCTGAGGCGGGATACCAAGGGTCCCTTTCCACGTGCCACAGGAATCCTGGCACTCCTATCAAATTTCACGAGGAGTCAGGCATCGTCTCCTTTGGAGGCACTGATCTCCGCGTACCTCTGGAGTTTTCAAAGGATGTGAGGCCTCCGGTCGCGATGAGGTGGGGAACTAGGTCTTTCTCTGTGGTCTCCACAGGGGATTCAGACATCCTTTCACCTTGGGAGATGCAAGACGAGCCTGCATTCAAGTCACTGCAGGGATATCCGGCCTTATTTCGAGTCAGGGCATCGCGGTGTCCATTCCACTTGAGGCCGCAAACTCAGGGTCCCTCTCACATACCTAGAGCTGAGAGAAGCCTCCTCTTGAGGTGCTTGTGGTAATGTGGTATTCCTCTGGAGTCGAAGCCAGGGACTAACCTCCCATCTCGAGTTGATTTTTGGTCCATGGAGTTCTTTCTTGTTGCTACAGTGACCTGAGGATCCCTCTAGCCTTGAAACAGTGTTCTTGGGGTTTCTCTGGAGTGCCATCAAGGAAATCAAGGCTCATTTGATGTGTGATGTGCAACACGGAATTGCTCTGCATGCAGTGCAGGAGAATCGAGCCTCATCTAGCGGCGAGGGGGAAGTCTCATGGTTTTTCTCGAGTTGCGGCGGGAACCTGGGGTATATTCTCGAGTTACGACGGGGATGGCCCTTCCACCCACGTGTTTGCTCAGCGAAGTCAGGACTCCTGCCTAGTTGTGAGGGACAACTCGGGATTCTCCTCGAGGGTTGGCAGGGCAATGGGGACGCCTCTCTAGCTGAGGCGGGAGACCAAGGGTCCCTTTCCACGTGCCACAGGAATCCTGGGACTCCTATCAAGTTTCACGAGGAGTCAGGCATCGTCTCCTTTGGAGGCACTGATCTCCGCGTAGCTCTGGAGTTTTCAAAGGATGTGAGGCCTCCGGTCGCGATGAGGTTCGGGACTAGGTCTTTCTCTGTGGTCTCCACAGGGGATTCAGACATCCTTTCACCTTGGGAAATGCAAGACGAGCCTGCATTCAAGTCACTGCAGGGATATCCGGCATTATTTCGCGTCAGGGCATCGCAGTGTCCATTCCACTGAGGCCGCAAACTCAGGGTCCCTCTCACATACCTAGAGCTGAGAGAAGCCTCCTCTTGAGGTGCTTGTGGTAATGTGGTATTCCTCTGGAGTCGAAGCCAGGGACTAACCTCCCATCTCGAGTTGATTTTTGGTCCATGGAGCTCTTTCTTGTTGCTACAGTGACCTGAGGATCCCTCTATCCTTGAAACAGTGTTCGTGGGGTTTCTCTGGAGTGTTAACAAGGAAATCAAGGCTCCTTTCATGTGTGATGTGCAACACGGAATTGCTCTGCATGCAGTGCAGGGGAATCGGGCCTCATCTCGCGGCGTGGGGGAAGTCTCATGGTTTTTCTCGAGTTGCGGCGGGAACCTGGGTTATATTCTCGAGTTACGACGCGGATGGCCCTTCCACCCACGTGTTTGTTCAGCGACGGCAGGACTCCTACCTAGTTGCGAGGGACAACTCAGGATTCTCCTCGAGGCTTGGCAGGGCAATTGGGACGCCTCTCCAGCTGAGGCGGGAGACCAAGGGTCCCTTTCCACGTGCCACTGGAATCCTAGGACTCCTATCAAGTTTCACGAGGAGTCAGGCATCGTCTCCTTTGGAGGCACTGATCTCCGCGTACCTCTGGAGTTTTCAAACGATGTGAGGTCTCCGATCGCGATGAGGTGGGGAACTAGGTCTTTCTCTGTGGTCTGCACAGGGGATTCAGACATCCTTTCGTCTTGGGAGATGCAAGACGAGCCTGCATTCAAGTCACTGCAGGGATATCCAGCCTTATGTCGCATCAGGGCATTGCGGAGTCCATTCCACTTGAGACCGCAAACTCAGGGTCCCTCTCACATACCTAGAGCTGAGAGAAGACTCCTCTTGAGGTGCTTGTGGTAAGGTGGTATTCCTCTGGAGTCGAAGCCAGGGACTAACCTCTCATCTCGAGTTGATTTTTGGTCCACGGAGCTCTTTCATGTTTCTAAGGTGACCTCAGGATCCCTCTAGCCTTGAAACAGTGTTCTTGGGGTTTCTCTGGAGTGCCATCAAGGAAATCAAGGCTCCTTTCATGTGTGATGTGCAACACGGAATTGCTCTGCACGCAGTGCAGGGGAATCGGGCCTCATCTCGCGGCGAGGGGGAAGTCTCATGGTTTTTCTCGAGTTGCGGCGGGAACCTGGGGTACATTCTCGAGTTACGACGGGGATGGCCCTTCCACCCACGTGTTTGTTAAGCCTCGTCAGGACTCCAGCCTAGCTGCGAGGGACAACTCGGGATTCTCCTCGAGGCTTGGCAGGGCAATTGGGACGCCTCTCCAGCTGAGGCGGGAGACCAAGGGTCCCTTTCCACGTGCCACAGGAATCCTGGGACTCCTATCAAGTTTCACGAGGAGTCAGGCATCGTCTCCTTTGGAGGCACTGATCTCCGCGTACCTCTGGAGTTTTCAAAGGATGTGAGGCCTCCGATCGCGATGAGGTGGGGAACTAGATCTTTCTCTGTGTTCTCCACAGGGTCTTCAGACAACCTTTCTTCTTGGGAGATGCAAGACGAGCCTACATTCAAGTCACTGCAGGGATATCCGGCCTTATTTCGAGTCAGGGCATCGCGTTGTCCATTCCACTTGAGGCTACAAACTCAGGGTCCCTTTCACATACCTAGAGCTGAGAGAAGCCTCCTCTTGAGGTGCTTGTGGTAAGGTGGTATTCCTCTGGAGCCGAAGCCAGGGACTAACCTCTCATCTCGAGTTGATTTTTGTCCACGGAGCACTTTTGTGTTGCTACAGTGACCTCAGGATCCCTCTAGCCTTGAAACAGTGTTCTTGGGGATTCTCTGGAGTGCCATCAAGGAAATCAAGGCTCCTTTCATGTGTGATGTGCAAGACGGAATTGCTCTGCACGCAGTGCAGGGTATCGGGTCTCATCTCGCAGCGAGGGGGAAGTCTCACGGTTTTTCTCGAGGTGCAATGGGAACCTGGGGTATATTCTCGAGTTACGACTGGGATATCCCTTCCACACACATGTTTGTTCAGCGACGTCAGGACTCCTGCCTAGTTGCGAGGGACAACTCGGGATCCTCCTCCAGGCTTGGCAGGGCAATTGGGACGCCTCTCCTGCTGAGGCGGGAGACCAAGGGTCCCTTTCCACGTGCCACAGGAATCCTGGGACTCCTATCAAGTTTCACGAGGAGTCAGGCATCGTCTCCTTTGGAGGCACTGAACACCGCGTACCTCTGAAATTTTCAAAGGATGTGAGGCCTCCTGTCGCGATGAGGTGGGGAACTAGGTCTTTCTCTGTGGTCTCCACAGGGGATTCAGACATCCTTTCGTCTTGGGAGATGCAAGACGAGCCTGCATTCAAGTCACTGCAGGGATAACCGGCCTTATTTTGAGTCAGGGCATCGCGGTGTCCATTCCACTTGAGGCCGCAAACTCAGGGTCCCTCTCACATACATAGAGCTGAGAGAAGCCTCCTCTTGAGGAGCTTGTGGTAAGGTGGTATTCCTCTGGAGTCGAAGCCAGGGACTAACCTCTCATCTCGAGTTGATTTTTGGGCCACGGAGATCTTTCATGCTACTACAGTGACCTCAGGATCCCTCTAGCCTTGAAACAGTGTTCTTGGGGTTTCTCTGGAGTGCCATCAAGGAAATCAAGGCTCATTTGATGTGTGATGTGCAACACGGAATTGCTCTGCACGCAGTGCATGGGAATCTGGCCTCATCTCGCGTCGAGGGGGAAGTCTCATGGTTTTTCTCGAGTTGCGGCGGGAACCTTGGGTATATTCTCGAGTTACAACGGGGATGGCCCTCCCACCCACGTGTTTGTTCAGCGATGTCAGGACTCCTGCCTAGTTGCGAGGGACAACTCGGGATTCTCCTCGAGGCTTTGCAGGGCAATTGGGACGCCTCTCCAGCTGAGGCGGGAGACCAATGGTCCCTTTTCACTTACCACAGGAACCCTGGGACTCCTATAAAGTTTCACGAGGAGTCAGGCATCGTCTCCATTGGAGGCACTGATCTCTGCGTAGCTCTGGAGTTTTCAAAGGATGTGAGGCCTCCGGTCGCGATGAGGTGGGGAACTAGGTGTTTCTCTGTGGTCTCCACAGGGGATTCAGACATCCTTTCGTCTTGGGAGATGCAAGACCAGCCTGCATTCAAGTCACTGCAGGGATATCCGGCCTTATTTCGAGTCAGGGCATCGCGGTGTCCATTCCACTTGAGGCCGCAAACTCAGGGTCCCTCTCACATACCTAGAGCTGAGAGAAGCCTCCTCTTCAGGTGCTTGTGGTAAGGTGTTATTCCTATGGAGTCGAAGCCAGGGACTACCCTCTCATCTCGAGTTGATTTTTGGTCCATGGAGCTCTTTCGTGTTGCTACAGTGACCTCAGGATCCTTCTAGCCTTGAAACAGTGTTCTTGGGGTTTCTCTGCAGTGCCATCAAGAAAATCAAGGCTCCTTTCATGTGTGATGTGCAACACGGAATTGCTCTGCATGCAGTGCAGGAGAATCGAGCCTCATCTCGCGGCGAGGGGGAAGTCTCATGGTTTTTCTCGAGTTGCGGCGGGAACCTGGGGTATATTCTCGAGTTAAGACGGGGATGGCCCTTTCACACACGTGTTTGTTCCGCGATGTCAGGACTCCTGCCTAGTTGCGAGGGACAACTCGGGATTCTCCTCGAGGCTTGGCAGGGCAATTGGGACGCCTCTCCTGCTGAGGCGGGAGACCAAGGGTCCCTTTCCACGTGCCACAGGAATCCTGGGACTACTATCAAGTTTCACGAGGAGTCAGCATCGTCTCCTTTGGAGGCACTGAACACCGCGTACCTCTGAAATTTTCAAAGGATGTGAGGCCTCCTGTCGCGATGAGGTGGGGAACTAGGTCTTTCTCTGTGGTCTCCACAGGGGATTCAGACATCCTTTCGTCTTGGGAGATGCAAGACGAGCCTGCATTCAAGTCACTGCAGGGATAACCGGCCTTATTTTGAGTCAGGGCATCGCGGTGTCCATTCCACTTGAGGCCGCAAACTCAGGGTCCCTCTCACATACCTAGAGCTGAGAGAAGCCTCCTCTTGAGGTGCTTGTGGTAAGGTGGTATTCCTCTGGAGCCGAAGCCAGGGACTAACCTCTCATCTCGAGTTGATTTTTGTCCACGGAGCCCTTTCCTGTTGCTACAGTGACCTCAGGATCCCTCTAGCCTTGAAACAGTGTTCTTGGGGATTCTCTGGAGTGCCATCAAGGAAATCAAGGCTCCTTTCATGTGTGATGTGCAAGACGGAATTGCTTTGCACGAAGTGCAGGGTATCGGGTCTCATCTCGCAGCGAGGGGGAAGTCTCACGGTTTTTCTCGAGGTGCAATAGGAACCTGGGGTATATTCTCGAGTTACGACCGGGATATCCCTTCCACACACATGTTTGTTCAGCGACGTCAGGACTCCTGCCTAGTTGCGAGGGACAACTCGGGATTCTCCTCCAGGCTTGGCAGGGCAATTGGGACGCCTCTCCTGCTGAGGCGGGAGACCAAGGGTCCCTTTCCACGTGCCACAGGAATCCTGGGACTCCTATCAAGTTTCACGAGGAGTCAGGCATCGTCTCCTTTGGAGGCACGGAACACCGCGTACCTCTGAAATTTTCAAAGGATGTGAGGCCTCCTGTCGCGATGAGGTGGGGAACTAGGTCTTTCTCTGTGGTCTCCACAGGGGATTCAGACATCCTTTCGTCTTGGGAGATGCAAGACGAGCCTGCATTCAAGTCACTGCAGGGATAACCGGCCTTATTTTGAGTCAGGGCATCGCGGTGTCCATTACACTTGAGGCCGCAAACTCAGGGTCCCTCTCACATACCTAGAGCTGAGAGAAGCCTCCTCTTGAGGAGCTTGTGGTAAGGTGGTATTCCTCTGGAGTCGAAGCCAGGGACTAACCTCTCATCTCGAGTTGATTTTTGGGCCACGGAGATCTTTCATGCTACTACAGTGACCTCAGGATCCCTCTAGCCTTGAAACAGTGTTCTTGGTGTTTCTCTGGAGTGCCATCAAGGAAATCAAGGCTCATTTGATGTGTGATGTGCAACACGGAATTGCTCTGCACGCAGTGCATGGGAATCTGGCCTCATCTCGCGTCGAGGGGGAAGTCTCATGGTTTTTCTCGAGTTGCGGCGGGAACCTTGGGTATATTCTCGAGTTACAACGGGGATGGCCCTCCCACCCACGTGTTTGTTCAGCGACGTCAGGACTCCTGCCTAGTTGCGAGGGACAACTCGGGATTCCCCTCGAGGCTTTGCAGGGCAATTGGGACGCCTCTCCAGCTGAGGCGGGAGACCAAGGGTCCCTTTCCACTTACCACAGGAATCCTGGGACTCCTATAAAGTTTCACGAGGAGTCAGGCATCGTCTCCTTTGGAGGCACTGATCTCCGCGTAGCTCTGGAGTTTTCAAAGGATGTGAGGCCTCCGGTCGCGATGAGGTGGGGAACTAGGTGTTTCTCTGTGGTCTCCACAGGGGATTCAGACATCCTTTCGTCTTGGGAGATGCAAGACCAGCCTGAATTCAAATCAGTGCAGGGATATCCGGCGTTATTTCGAGTCAGGGCATCGCGGTGTCCATTCCACTTGAGGACGCAAACTCAGGGTCCCTCTCACATACCTAGAGCTGAGAGAAGCCTCCTCTTGAGGTGCTTGTGGTAAGGTGTTATTCCTATGGAGTCGAAGCCAGGGACTACCCTCTGATCTCGAGTTGATTTTTGGTCCATGGAGCTCTTTCGTGTTGCTACAGTGATCTCAGGATCCTTCTAGCCTTGAAACAGTGTTCTTGGGGTTTCTCTGCAGTGCCATCAAGAAAATCAAGGCTCCTTTCATGTGTGATGTGCAACACGGAATTGCTCTGCATGCAGGGCAGGAGAATCGAGCCTCATCTCGCGGCGAGGGGGAACTCTCATGGTTTTTCTCGAGTTGTGGCGGGAACCTGGGGTATATTCTCGAGTTAAGACGGGGATGGCCCTTCCACACACGTGTTTGTTCAGCGACGTCAGGACTCCTGCCTAGTTGCGAGGGACAACTCGGGATTCTCCTCGAGGCTTGGCAGGGCAATTGGGACGCCTCTCCTGCTGAGGCGGGAGACCAAGGGTCCCTTTCCACGTGCCACAGGAATCCTGGGACTCCTATCAAGTATCACGAGGAGTCAGGCATCGTCTCCTTTGGAGGCACTGAACACCGCGTACCTCTGAAATTTTCAAAGGATGTGAGGCCTCCTGTCGCGATGAGGTGGGGAACTAGGTCTTTCTCTGTGGTCTGAATTGGGGATTCAGACATTCTTTCGTCTTGGGAGATGCAAGACGAGCCTGCATTCAAGTCACTGCAGGGATAACCGGCCTTAATTTGAGTCAGGGCATCGCGGTGTCCATTCCACTTGAGGCCGCAAAATCAGGGTCCCTCTCACATACATAGAGCTGAGAGAAGCCTCCTCTTGAGGAGCTTGTGGTAAGGTGGTATTCCTCTGGATTCGAAGCCAGGGACTAACCTCTCATCTCGAGTTGATTTTTGGGCCACGGAGATCTTTCATGCTACTACAGTGACCTCAGGATCCCTCTAGCCTTGAAACAGTGTTCTTGGGGTTTCTCTGGAGTGCCATCAAGGAAATCAAGGCTCATTTGATGTGTGATGTGCAACACGGAATTGCTCTGCACGCAGTGCATGGAAATCTGGCCTCATCTCGCGTCGAGGGGGAAGTCTCATAGTTTTTCTCGAGTTGCGGCGGGAACCTTGGGTATATTCTCGAGTTACAACGGGGATGGCCCTCCCACCCACGTGTTTGTTCAGCGACGTCAGGACTCCTGCCTAGTTGCGACGGACAACTCGGGATTCTCCTCGAGTCTTTGCAGGGCAATTGGGACGCCTCTCCAGCTGAGGCGGGAGACCAAGTGTCCCTTTCCACTTACCACAGGAATCCTGGGACTCCTATAAAGTTTCACGAGGAGTCAGGCATCGTCCCCTTTGGAGGCACTGATCTCCGCGTAGCTCTGGAGTTTTCAAAGGATGTGAGGCCTCCGGTCGCGATGAGGTGGGGAACTAGGTCTTTCTCTGTGGTCTCCACAGGGGATTCAGACATCCTTTCGTCTTGGGAGATGCAAGACCAGCCTGCATTCAAGTCACTGCAGGGATATCCGGCCTTATTTCGAGTCAGGGCATCGCGGTGTCCATTCCACTTGAGGCCGCAAACTCAGGGTCCCTCTCACATACCTAGAGCTGAGAGAAGCCTCCTCTTCAGGTGCTTGTGGTAAGGTGTTATTCCTCTGGAGTCGAAGCCAGGGACTACCCTCTCATCTCGAGTTGATTTTTGGTCCATGGAGCTATTTCGTGTTGCTACAGTGACCTCAGGATCCCTCTAGCCTTGAAACAGTGTTCTTGGGGTTTCTCTGGAGTGCCATCAAGGAAATCAAGGCTCCTTTCATGTGTGATGTGCAACACGGAATTGCACTGCACGCAGTGCAGGGGAATCAGGCCTCATCTAGCGGCGAGGGGGAAGTCTCATGGTTTTTCTCGAGTTGCGTCGGGAACCTGGGGTATATTCTCGAGTTACGACGGGGATGGCCCTTCCACCCACGTGTTTGCTCAGCGAAGTCAGGACTCCTGCCTAGTTGCGAGGGACAACTCGGGATTCTCCTCGAGGGTTGGCAGGGCAATTGGGACGCCTCTCTAGCTGAGGCGGGAGACCAAGGGTCCCTTTCCACGTGCCACAGGAATCCTGGGACTCCTATCAAGTTTCACGAGGAGTCAGGCATCGTCTCCTTTGGAGGCACTGATCTCCGCGTAGCTCTGGAGTTTTCAAAGGATGTGAGGCCTCCGGTCGCGATGAGGTTCGGGACTAGGTCTTTCTCTGTGGTCTCCACAGGGGATTCAGACATCCTTTCACCTTGGGAAATGCAAGACGAGCCTGCATTCAAGTCACTGCAGGGATATCCGGCATTATTTCGCGTCAGGACATCGCAGTGTCCATTCCACTGAGGCCGCAAACTCAGGTCCCTCTCACATACCTAGAGCTGAGAGAAGCCTCCTCTTGAGGTGCTTGTGGTAAGGTGGTATTCCTCTGGTGTCGAAGCCAGGGACGAACCTCTCATCTCGAGTTGATTTTTGGTCCACGGAGCTCTTTCGTGTTTCTACAGTGACCTCAGGATCCCTCTAGCCTTGAAACAGTGTTCTTGGAGTTTCTCTGGAGTGCCATTAAGGAAATCAAGGCTCCTTTCATGTTTGATGTGCAGCACGGAATTGCTCTGCATGTAGTGCAGGGGAATCGGGCCTCATTTTGCGTCGAGGGGGAAGTCTCATGGTTTTTCTCGAGTTGCGGCGGGAACCTGGGGTATATTCTCGAGTTACGACGGGGATGGCCCTTTCACCCACGTGTTTGTTCAGCGACCTCAGGACTCCTGCCTAGCTGCGAGGGACAACTCGCGATTCTCCTCGAGGCTTGGCAGGGCAATTGGGACGACTCTCCAGCTGAGGCGGGAGACCAAGGGTCCCTTTCCACGTGCCACAGGAATCCTGGGACTACTATCAAGTTTCACGTGGAGTCAGGCATCGTCTCCTTTGGAAGCACTGATCTCCGTGTACCTCTGGAGTTTTCAAAGGATGTGAGGCCTCCGGTCGCGATGAGATGGGTAACTAGGTCTTTCTCTGTGGTCTCCACAGGGGATTCAGACATCCTTTCGTCTTGGGAGATGCAAGACGAGCCTGCATTCAAGTCACTGCAGGGATATCCGGCCTTATATTGAGTCAGGGCATCGCGGTGTCCATTCCACTTGAGGCCGCAAACTCAGGGTCCCTCTCACATACCTAGAGCTGCGAGAAGCCTCCTCTTGAGGTGCTTGTGGTAAGGTGGTATTCCTCTGGAGTCGAAGCCAGGGACTAACCTCTCATCTCGAGTTGATTTTTGGCCCACGGAGCTCTTTCGTGTGGCTACAATTACCTCAGGATCCCTCTAGCCTTGAAACAATGTTCTTGGGGTTTCTCTGGAGTGCCATCAAGGAAATCAAGTCTCCTTTCATGTGTGATGTGCAACACGGAATTGCTCTGCACGCAGTGCAGGATATCGGGCCTCATTTTGCGGCGAGGGGGAAGTCTCATGGTTTTTCTCGATGTGCGATGGAAACCTGGGGTATATTCTCGAGTTACGACGGGGATTGCCCTTCCACACACATGTTTGTTCAGCGACGTCAGGACTCCTGCCTAGTTGCGAGGGACAACTCGGGATTCTCCTCGAGGCTTGGCAGGGCAATTGGGACGCCTCTCCAGCTGAGGTGGGATACCAAGCGTCCCTTTCCACGTGCCACAGGAATCCTGGGACTCCTATCAAGGCTCACGAGGAGTCAGGCATCATCTCCTTTGGAGACACTGATCTCCGCGTACCTCTGGAGTTTTCAAAGGATGTGAGGCCTTCGGTCGCGATGAGGTGGGGAAATAGGTCTTTTTCTGTGGTCTCCACAGGGGATTCAGACATCCTTTCGTCTTGGGAGATGCAAGACGAGCCTGCATTCAAGTCACTGCAGGGATATTCGGCCTTATTTCGAGTCAGGGCATCGCGGTGTCCATTCCACTTGAGGCCGCAAACTCAGGGTCCCTCTCACATACCTAGAGCTGAGAGAAGCCTCCGCTTGAGGTGCTTGTGGTAAGGTGGTATTCCTCTGGAGTCGACGCCAGGGACTAACCTCTCATCTCGAGTTGACTTTTCGTCCACGGAGCTCTTTCGTGTGGCTACAATGACCTCAGGATCCGTCTAGCCTTGAAACAGTGTTCTTGGGGTTTCTCTGGAGTGCCATCAAGGAAATCAAGGCTCCTTTCATGTGTGATGTGCAACACGGAATTGCTCTGCACGCAGTGCAGGGGAATTGGGCCTCATCTCGCGGCAAAGGGGAAGTCTCATGGTTTTTCTCGAGTTGCGGCGGGAACCAGGGGTATATACTCGAGTTACGACTGGGATGGCCCTTCCACCCACATGTTTGTTCAGGGACGTCAGGACTCCTGCCTAGTTGCGAGGGACAACTCGGGATTCTCCTCGAGGCTTGGCAGGGCAATTGGGACGCCTCTCCAGCTGAGGCGGGAGACCAAGGGACCCTTTCCACATGCCACAGGAATCCTGGGACTCCTATCAAGTTTCACAAGGAGTCAGGCATCGTCTCCTTTGGAGGCACTGATCTCCGCGTACCTCTGGAGTTTTCAAAGGATGTGAGGCCTCCGGTCGTGATGAGGTGGGGAACTAGGTCTTTCTCTGTTGTCTCCACAGGGGATTCAGACATCCTTTCGTCTTGGGAGATGCAAGACGAGCCTGGATTCAAGTCACTGCATGGATATCCGGCGTTATTTCGAGTCAGGGCATCGCGGTGTCCTTTCCACTTGAGGCCGCAAACTCAGGGTCCCTCTCACATACCTAGAGCTGAGAGAAGCCTCCTCTTGAGGTACTTGTGGTAAGGTGGTATTCCTCTGGACTCGAAGCTAGGGACTAACCTCTCATTTCGAGTTGATTCTTGGTCCTCGGAGCTCTTTCGTGTTGCTTCAGTGACCTCAGGATCCTCTAGCCTTGAAACAGTGTTCTTGGGGTTTCTCTGGAGTGCCATCAAGGAAATCAAGGCTCCTTTCATGTGTGATGTGCACCACGGAATGTCTCTGCACGCAGTGCAGGAGAATCGGGCCTCATCTCGCGGCGAGGGGGAAGTCTCATGGTTTTTCTCGAGTTGCGGCGGGAACCTGGGGTATATTCTCGAGTTCCGACGGGGATGGCCCTTCCACCCACGTGTTTGTTCAGTGATGCCAGGACTCCTGCCTAGTTGCGAGGGACAACTCGGGATTCTCCTCGAGGCTTGGCAGGGCAATTGGGACGCCTCTCCAGCCGAGGTGGGTGACCAAGGGTCCCTTTCCACGTGCCACAGGAATCCTGGGACTCCTATCAAGTTTCACGAGGAGTCAGGCATCGTCTCCTTTGGAGGCACTGAACACCGCGTACCTCTGAAATTTTCAAAGGATGTGAGGCCTCCTGTCGCGATGAGGTGGGGAACTAGGTCTTTCTCTGTGGTCTCCACAGGGGATTCAGACATCCTTTCGTCTTGGGAGATGCAAGACGATCCTGCATTCAAGTCACTGCAGGGATAACCGGCCTTATTTTGAGTCAGGGCATCGCGGTGTCCATTCCACTTGAGGCCGCAAACTCAGGGTCCCTCTCACATACATAGAGCTGAGAGAAGCCTCCTCTTGAGGAGCTTGTGGTAAGGTGGTATTCCTCTGGAGTCGAAGCCAGGGACTAACCTCTCATCTCGAGTTGATTTTTGGGCCACGGAGATCTTTCATGCTACTACAGTGACCTCAGGATCCCTCTAGCCTTGAAACAGTGTTCTTGGGGTTTCTCTGGAGTGCCATCAAGGAAATCAAGGCTAATTTGATGTGTGATGTGCAACACGGAATTGCTCTGCATGCAGTGCATGGGAATCTGGCCTCATCTCGCGTCGAGGGGGAAGTCTCATGGTTTTTCTCGAGTTGCGGCGGGAACCTTGGGTATATTCTCGAGTTACAACGGGGATGGCCCTCCCACCCACGTGTTTGTTCAGCGACGTCAGGACTCCTGCCTAGTTGCGAGGGACAACTCGGGATTCTCCTCGAGGCTTGGCAGGGCAATTGGGACGCCTCTCCAGCTGAGGCGGGAGACCAAGGGTCCCTTTCCACTTACCACAGGAATCCTGGGACTCCTATAAAGTTTCACGAGGAGTCAGGCATCGTCTCCTTTGGAGGCACTGATCTCCGCGTAGCTCTGGAGTTTTCAAAGAATGTGAGGCCTCCGGTCGCGATGAGGTGGGGAACTAGGTCTTTCTCTGTGGTCTCCACAGGGGATTCAGACATCCTTTCGTCTTGGGAGATGCAAGACCAGCCTGCATTCAAGTCACTGCAGGGATATCCGGCCTTATTTCGAGTCAGGGCATCGCGGTGTCCATTCCACTTGAGGCCGCAAACTCAGGTTTCCTCTCACATACCTAGAGCTGAGAGAAGCCTCCTCTTCAGGTGCTTGTGGTAAGGTGTTATTCCTATGGAGTCGAAGTCAGGGACTACCCTCTCATCTCGAGTTGATTTTTGGTCCATGGAGCTCTTCCGTGTTGCTACAGTGACCTCAGGATCCTTCTAGCCTTGAAACAGTGTTCTTGGGGTTTCTCTGCAGTGCCATCAAGAAAATCAAGGCTCCTTTCATGTGTGATGTGCAACACGGAATTGCTCTGCATGCAGTGCAGGAGAATCGAGCCTCATCTCGCGGCGAGGGGGAAGTCTCATGGTTTTTCTCGAGTTGCGGCGGGAACCTGGGGTATATTCTCGAGTTATGACGGGGATGGCCCTTCCACACACGTGTTTGCTCAGCGAAGTCAGGACTCCTGCCTAGTTGCGAGGGACAACTCGGGATTCTCCTCGAGGGTTGGCAGGGCAATTGGGACGCCTCTCCAGCTGAGGCGGGAGACCAAGGGTCCCTTTCCACTTGCCACAGGAATCCTGGGACTCCTATCAAGTTTCACGAGGAGTCAGGCATCGTCTCCTTTGGAGGCACTGATCTCCGCTTACCTCTGGAGTTTTCAAAGGATGTGAGGCCTCCGGTCGCGATGAGGTGGGGAACTAGGTCTTTCTCTGTGGTCTCCACAGGGGATTCAGACATCCTTTCGTCTTGGGAGATGCAAGACGAGCCGGCACTCAAGTCACTTCAGAGATATCTGGCCTTTTTTCGAGTCTGGGCATCGCGGTGTCCATTCCACTTGAGGCCGCAAACTCAGGGTCCCTCTCACATACTTAGAGATGAGAGAAGCCTCCTCTTGAGGTGCTTGTGGTAAGGTGGTATTATTTTATAGTCGAAGCCAGGGACTAACCTTTCATCTCGAGTTGATTTTTGGTCCACGGAGCTGTTTCGTGTTGCTACAGTGACCTCAGGATCCCTCTAGCCTTGAAAGAGTGTTCTTGGGGTTTCTCTGGAGTGCCATCAAGGAAATCAAGGCTCCTTTCATGTGTAATGTGCAACACGGAATTGCTCTGCACGCATGGAGGGGAATTCGGCCTCATCTCGCGGCGAGGGGGAAGTCTCATGGTTTTTCTCGAGTTATGGCGGGAACCTGGGGTATATTCTCGAGTTACGACGGGGATGGCCCTTCCACCCACGTGTTTGTTCAGCGACGTCAGGACTCCTGCCTAGTTGCGAGGGACAACTCGGGATTCTCCTCGAGGCTTGGCAGGGCAATTGGGACGCCTCTCCAGCTGAGGCGGGAGACCAAGAGTCCCTTTCCACGTGCCACAGGAATCCTGGGACTCCTATCAAGTTTCACGAGGAGTCAGGCATCGTCTCCTTTAGAGGCACTGATCTCCGTGTACCTCTGCAGTTTTCAAAGGATGTGAGGCCTCCGGTCGCGATCAGGTGGGGAACAGGGTCTTTCTCTGTGGTCTCCACAGGGGATTCAGACATCCTTTCATCTTGGGAGATGCAAGATGAGCCTGCCTTCAAGTCACTGCAGGGATATCCGGCCTCATTTCGAGTCAGGGCATCGTGGTGTCCATTCCACTTGAGGCCGCAAACTCAGGGTCCCTCTCACATACCTTGAGCTGAGAGAAGCCTCCTCTTGAGGTGCTTGTGGTAAGGTGGTATTCCTCTGGAGTCGAAGCCAGGGACTAACCTCTCATCTCGAGTTGATTTTCGGTCCATGGAGCTCTTTCGTGTTGCTACAGTGACCTCAGGATCCCTCTAGCCTTGAAACAGTGTTCTTGGGGTTTCTCTGGAGTGCCATCAAGGAAATCAAGGCTCCTTCCATGTTTGATGTGCAACACGGAATTGCTCTGCATGCAGTGCAGGGGAATCGGGCCTCATCTCGCGGCGAGGGGGAAGTCTCATGGTGTTCTCGAGTTTCGGTGGAAACCTGGGGTATATTCTCGAGTTACGACGGGGATGACCCTTCCACACACGTGTTTGTTCAGCGACGTCAGGACTCCTGCCTAGTTGCGAGGGACAACTCGGGATTCTCCTCGAGGCTTGGCAGGGCAATTGGGACGCCTCTCCAGCTGAGGCAGGAGACCAAGGGTCCCTTTCCACGTGCCACAGGAACCCTGGGACTCCTATCAAGTTTCACGAGGAGTCAGGCATCGTCTCCTTTGGAGGCACTGATCTCCGCGTACCTCTGGAGGTTTCAAAGGATGTGAGGCCTCCGGTCTCGATGAGGTGGGGAACTAGGTCTTTCTCTGTGGTCTCCACAGGGGATTCAACATCCTTTCATCTTGGGAGAAGCAAGACGAGCCGGCATTCAAGTCATTGCTGGGATATCCGGACTTATTTCGAGTCAGGTCATCGCGGTGTCCATTCCACTTGAGGCCGCAAACTCAGGGTTCATCTCACATACCTAGAGCTGAGAGAAGCCTCCTCTTGAGGTGCTTGTGGAAAGGTGGTATTCCTCTGGAGTCAAAGCCAGGGACTATCCTCTCATCTCGAGTTGATTTTCGGTCCATGGAGCTCTTTCGTGTTGCTACAGTGACCTCAGGATCCCTCTAGCCTTGAAACAGTGTTCTTGGGGATTCTCTGGAGTGCCATCAAGGAAATCAAGGCTCCTTTCATGTGTGATGTGCAACACGGAATTGCTCTGCACGCAGTGCAGGGGAATCGAGCCTCATCTCGCGGCGAAGGGGAAGTCTCATGGTTTTTCTCGAGTTGCGGTAGGAACCTGGCGTATATTCTCGAGTTACGACGGGGATGGCCCTTCCAACCACGTGTTTGTTCAGCGACGTCAGCACTCCTGCCTAGTTGCGAGGGACAACTCGGGATTCTCCTCGAGGCTTGGCAGGGCAATTGGGACGCTTCTCCATCTGAGGCGGGAGACCAAGGGTACCTTTCCACGTGCCACAGGAATTCTGGGACTCGTATCAAGTTTCATGAGGAGTCAGGCATCGTCTCCTTTGGAGGCACTGATCTCCGCGTACCTCTGGAGTTTTCAAAGGATGTGAGGCCTCCGGTCGCGATGAGGTGGGGAATTAGGTCTTTCTCTGTGGTCTCCACAGGGAATTCAGACATCCTTTCATCTTGGGAGATGTAAGACGAGCCTGCATTCAAGTCACTGCAGGGATATCCGGCCTTATTTCGAGTCAGGGCATCGCGGTGTCCATTCCACTTGAGGTCGCAAACTCAGGGCCCCTCTCACATACCTAGAGCTGAGAGAAGCCTCCTCTTGTTGAGCTTGTGGTAAGGTGGTATTCCTCTGGAGTCGAAGCCAGGGACTAACCTCTCATCTCGAGTTGATTTTTGGGCCACGGAGATCTTTCATGCTACTACAGTGACCTCAGGATCCCTCTAGCCTTGAAACAGTGTTCTTGGGGTTTCTCTGGAGTGCCATCAAGGAAATCAAGGCTCATTTGATGTGTGATGTGCAACACGGATTGCTCTGCACGCAGTGCATGGGAATCTGGCCTCATCTCGCGTCGAGGGGGAAGTCTCATGGTTTTTCTCGAGTTGCGGCGGGAACCTTGGGTATATTCTCGAGTTACAACGGGGATGGCCCTCCCACCCACGTGTTTGTTCAGCGACGTCAGGACTCCTGCCTAGTTGCGAGGGACAACTCGGGATTCTCCTCGAGGCTTTGCAGGGCAATTGGGACGCCTCTCCAGCTGAGGCGGGAGACCAAGGGTCCCTTTCCACTTACCACAGGAATCCTGGGACTCCTATAAAGTTTCACGAGGAGTCAGGCATCGTCTCCTTTGGAGGCACTGATCTCCGCGTAGCTCTGGAGTTTTCAAAGGATGTGAGGCCTCCGTTCGCGATGAGGTGGGGAACTAGGTCTTTCTCTGTGGTCTCCACAGGGGATTCAGACATCCTTTCGTCTTGGGAGATGCAAGACCAGCCTGCATTCAAGTCACTGCAGGGATATCCGGCCTTATTTCGAGTCAGGGCATCGCGGTGTCCATTCCACTTGAGGCCGCAAACTCAGGTTCCCTCTCACATACCTAGAGCTGAGAGAAGCCTCCTCTTCAGGTCCTTGTGGTAAGGTGTTATTCCTATGGAGTCGAAGTCAGGGACTACCCTCTGATCTCGAGTTGATTTTTGGTCCATGGAGCTCTTTCGTGTTGCTACAGTGACCTCAGGATCCTTCTAGCCTTGAAACAGTGTTCTTGGGGTTTCTCTGCAGTGCCATCAAGAAAATCAAGGCTCCTTTCATGTGTGATGTGCAACACGGAATTGCTCTGCATGCAGTGCAGGAGAATCGAGCCTCATCTCGCGGCGAGGGGGAAGTCTCATGGTTTTTCTCGAGTTGCGGCGGGAACATGGGGTATATTCTCGAGTTATGACGGGGATGGCCCTTCCACCCACGTGTTTGTTCAGCGAAGTCAGGACTCCTGCCTAGTTGCGAGGGACAACTCGGGATTCTCCTCGAGGCTTGGCAGGGCAATTGGGACGCCTCTCCAGCTGAGGCGGGAGACCAAGGGTCCCTTTCCACGTGCCACAGGAATCCTGGGACTCCTATCAAGTTTCACGAGGAGTCAGGCATCGTCTCCTTTGGAGGCACTGATCTCCGCTTACCTCTGGAGTTTTCAAAGGATGTGAGGCCTCTGGTCGCGATGAGGTGGGGAACTAGGTCTTTCTCTGTGGTCTCCACAGGGGATTCAGACATCCTTTCGTCTTGGGAGATGCAAGATGAGCCTGCCTTCAAGTCACTGCAAGGATATCCGGCCTTATTTCGCGGCAGGGCATTGCAGTGTCCATTCCACTTGAGGCCGCAAACTCAGGGTCCCTCTCACATACCTAGAGCTGAGAGAAGCCTTCTCTTGAGGTGCTTGTGGTAAGGTGGTATTCCTCTGGAGTCGAAGCCAGGGACTAACCTCTCATCTCGAGTTGATTTTTGGTCCACACAGTTCTTTCGTGTTGCTACAGTGACCTTAGGATCCCTCTAGCCTTGAAACAGTGTTCTTGGGGTTTCTCTGGAGTGCCATTAAGGAAAACAAGGCTCCTTTCATGGTTGATGTGCAACACGGAATTGCTCTGCATGCAGTGCAGGAGAATCGAGCCTCATTTCGCGGCGAGGGGGAAGTCTCATGGTTTTTCTCGAGTTGCAGCCGGAACCTGGGATATATTCCCGAGTTATGACGGGGATGGACCTCCCACCCACGTGTTTGTTCAGCGACTTCAGGACTCCTGCCTAGTTGCGAGGGACAACTCGGGATTCTCCTCGAGGCTGGGCAGAGCAATTGGGACGCCTCTCCAGCTGAAGCGGGAGACCAAGTGGCCCTTTCTACGTGCCACAGGAATCCTGGGACTCCTATCAAGTTTCACGAGAAGTCAGGCATCGTCTCCTTTGGAGGCACTGATCTCCGTGTACCTCTGGAGTTTTCAAAGGATGTGAGGCCTCCGGTCGCGATGAGGTGGGGAACTAGGTCTTTCTCTCTGGTCTCCACAGGGGATTCAGACATCCTTTCGTCTTGAGAGATGCAAGACGAGCCTGCATTCAAGTCACTGCAGGGATATCCGGCCTCATTTCGAGTCAGGGCATCGTGGTGTCCATTCCACTTGAGGCCGCAAACTCAGGGTCCCTCTCACATACCTTGAGCTGAGAGAAGCCTCCTCTTGAGGTGCTTGTGGTAAGGTGGTATTCCTCTGGAGTCGAAACCAGGGACTAACCTCTCATCTCGAGTTGATTTTTGGTCCACGGAGCTCTTTCGTGTTGCTACAGTGACCTCAGGATCCCTCTAGCCTTGAAACAGTGTTCTTGGGGTTTCTCTGGAGTGCCATCAAGGAAATCAAGGCTCCTTCCATGTTTGATGTGCAACACGGAATTGCTCTGCATGCAGTGTAGGGGAATCGGGCCTCATCTCGCGGCGAGGGGGAAGTCTCATGGTGTTCTCGAGTTTCGGTGGAAACCTGGGGTATATTCTCGAGTTACGACGGGGATGGCCCTTCCACACACGTGTTTGTTCAGCGACGTCAGGACTCCTGCCTAGTTGCGAGGGACAACTCGGGATTCTCCTCGAGGCTTGGCAGGGCAATTGGGACGCCTCTCCAGCTGAGGCAGGAGACCAAGGGTCCCTTTCCACGTGCCACAGGAACCCTGGGACTCCTATCAAGTTTCACGAGGAGTCAGGCATCGTCTCCTTTGGAGGCACTGATCTCCGCATACCTCTGGAGGTTTCAAAGGATGTGAGGCCTCCGGTCTCGAGGAGGTGGGGAACTAGGTCTTTCTCTGTGGTCTCCACAGGGGATTCAACATCCTTTCATCTTGGGAGAAGCAAGACGAGCCGGCATTCAAGTCATTGCTGGGATATCCGGACTTATTTCGAGTCAGGTCATCGCGGTGTCCATTCCACTTGAGGCCGCAAACTCAGGGTGCCTCTCACATACCTAGAGCTGAGAGAAGCCTCCTCTTGAGGTGCTTGTGGAAAGGTGGTATTCCTCTGGAGTCGAAGCCAGGGACTATCCTCTCATCTCGAGTTGATTTTCGGTCCATGGAGCTCTTTCGTGTTGCTACAGTGACCTCAGGATCCCTCTAGCCTTGAAACAGTGTTCTTGGGGATTCTCTGGAGTGCCATCAAGGAAATCAAGGCTCCTTTCATGTGTGATGTGCAACACGGAATTGCTCTGCACGCAGTGCAGGGGAATCGAGCCTCATCTCGCGGCGAAGGGGAAGTCTCATGGTTTTTCTCGAGTTGCGGTAGGAACCTGGCGTATATTCTCGAGTTACGACGGGGATGGCCCTTCCAACCACGTGTTTGTTCAGCGACGTCAGGACTCCTGCCTAGTTGCGAGGGACAACTCGGGATTCTCCTCGAGGCTTGGCAGGGCAATTGGGACGCCTCTCCATCTGAGGCGGGAGACCAAGGGTACCTTTCCACGTGCCACAGGAATTCTGGGACTCGTATCAAGTTTCATGAGGAGTCAGGCATCGTCTCCTTTGGAGGCACTGATCTCCGCGTACCTCTGGAGTTTTCAAAGGATGTGAGGCCTCCGGTCGCGATGAGGTGGGGAATTACGTCTTTCTCTGTGGTCTCCACAGGGGATTCAGACATCCTTTCATCTTGGGAGATGTAAGACGAGCCTGCATTCAAGTCACTGCATGGATATCCGGCCTTATTTCGAGTCAGGGCATCGCGGTGTCCATTCCACTTGAGGCCGCAAACTCAGGGCCCCTCTCACATACCTAGAGCTGAGAGAAGCCTCCTCTTTAGGTGCTTGTCGTAAGGTCGTATTCCTCTGGAGTCGAAGCCAGGGACTAACCTCTCATCTCGAGTTGATTTTTGGTCCACGGAGCTCTTTCGTGTTGCTACAGTGACCTCAGGTTCCCTCTAGCCTTGAAACAGTGTTCTTGGGGATTCTCTGGAGTGCCATCAAGGAAATCAAGGCTCCTTTCATGTGTGATGTGCAACACGGAATTGCTCTGCACGCAGTGCAGGGGAATCGGGCCTCATCTCGTGGCGAGGGGGATGTCTCATGGTTTTTCTCGAGTTGCGGCGGGAACCTGGGGTACATTCTCGAGTTACGACGGGGATGGCCATTCCACACACGTGTTTGTTCAGCGACGTCAGGACTCCTGCCTAGTTGCGAGGGACAACTCGGGATTCTCCTCGAGGCTTGGCAGGGCAATTGGGACGCCTCTCCAGCTGAGGCGGGAGACCAAGGGTCCCTTTCCACGTGCCACAGGAATCCTGGGACTCCTATCAAGTTTCACGAGGAGTCAGGCATCGTCTCCTTTGGAGGCACTGATCTCCGTGTACCTCTGGAGTTTTCAAAGGATGTGAGGCCTCTGGTCGCGATGAGGTGGGGAACTAGGTCTTTCTCTGTGGTCTCCACAGAGGATTCAGACATCCTTTCGTCTTGGGAGATGCAAGACGAGCCTGCATTCAAGTCACTGCAGGGATATCCGGCCTTATTTCGAGTCAGGGCATCGCGGTGTCCATTCCACTTGAGGCCGCAAACTCAGGGCCCCTCTCACATACCTAGAGCTGAGAGAAGCCTCCTCTTGTTGAGCTTGTGGTAAGGTGGTATTCCTCTGGAGTCGAAGCCAGGGACTAACCTCTCATCTCGAGTTGATTTTTGGGCCACGGAGATCTTTCATGCTACTACAGTGACCTCAGGATCCCTCTAGCCTTGAAACAGTGTTCTTGGGGTTTCTCTGGAGTGCCATCAAGGAAATCAAGGCTCATTTGATGTGTGATGTGCAACACGGATTGCTCTGCACGCAGTGCATGGGAATCTGGCCTCATCTCGCGTCGAGGGGGAAGTCTCATGGTTTTTCTCGAGTTGCGGCGGGAACCTTGGGTATATTCTCGAGTTACAACGGGGATGGCCCTCCCACCCACGTGTTTGTTCAGCGACGTCAGGACTCCTGCCTAGTTGCGAGGGACAACTCGGGATTCTCCTCGAGGCTTTGCAGGGCAATTGGGACGCCTCTCCAGCTGAGGCGGGAGACCAAGGGTCCCTTTCCACTTACCACAGGAATCCTGGGACTCCTATAAAGTTTCACGAGGAGTCAGGCATCGTCTCCTTTGGAGGCACTGATCTCCGCGTAGCTCTGGAGTTTTCAAAGGATGTGAGGCCTCCGTTCGCGATGAGGTGGGGAACTAGGTCTTTCTCTGTGGTCTCCACAGGGGATTCAGACATCCTTTCGTCTTGGGAGATGCAAGACCAGCCTGCATTCAAGTCACTGCAGGGATATCCGGCCTTATTTCGAGTCAGGGCATCGCGGTGTCCATTCCACTTGAGGCCGCAAACTCAGGTTCCCTCTCACATACCTAGAGCTGAGAGAAGCCTCCTCTTCAGGTCCTTGTGGTAAGGTGTTATTCCTATGGAGTCGAAGTCAGGGACTACCCTCTGATCTCGAGTTGATTTTTGGTCCATGGAGCTCTTTCGTGTTGCTACAGTGACCTCAGGATCCTTCTAGCCTTGAAACAGTGTTCTTGGGGTTTCTCTGCAGTGCCATCAAGAAAATCAAGGCTCCTTTCATGTGTGATGTGCAACACGGAATTGCTCTGCATGCAGTGCAGGAGAATCGAGCCTCATCTCGCGGCGAGGGGGAAGTCTCATGGTTTTTCTCGAGTTGCGGCGGGAACATGGGGTATATTCTCGAGTTATGACGGGGATGGCCCTTCCACCCACGTGTTTGTTCAGCGAAGTCAGGACTCCTGCCTAGTTGCGAGGGACAACTCGGGATTCTCCTCGAGGCTTGGCAGGGCAATTGGGACGCCTCTCCAGCTGAGGCGGGAGACCAAGGGTCCCTTTCCACGTGCCACAGGAATCCTGGGACTCCTATCAAGTTTCACGAGGAGTCAGGCATTGTCTCCTTTGGAGGCACTGATCTCCGCTTACCTCTGGAGTTTTCAAAGGATGTGAGGCCTCTGGTCGCGATGAGGTGGGGAACTAGGTCTTTCTCTGTGGTCTCCACAGGGGATTCAGACATCCTTTCGTCTTGGGAGATGCAAGATGAGCCTGCCTTCAAGTCACTGCAAGGATATCCGGCCTTATTTCGCGGCAGGGCATTGCAGTGTCCATTCCACTTGAGGCCGCAAACTCAGGGTCCCTCTCACATACCTAGAGCTGAGAGAAGCCTTCTCTTGAGGTGCTTGTGGTAAGGTGGTATTCCTCTGGAGTCGAAGCCAGGGACTAACCTCTCATCTCGAGTTGATTTTTGGTCCACACAGTTCTTTCGTGTTGCTACAGTGACCTTAGGATCCCTCTAGCCTTGAAACAGTGTTCTTGGGGTTTCTCTGGAGTGCCATTAAGGAAAACAAGGCTCCTTTCATGGTTGATGTGCAACACGGAATTGCTCTGCATGCAGTGCAGGAGAATCGAGCCTCATTTCGCGGCGAGGGGGAAGTCTCATGGTTTTTCTCGAGTTGCAGCGGGAACCTGGGATATATTCCCGAGTTATGACGGGGATGGACCTCCCACCCACGTGTTTGTTCAGCGACTTCAGGACTCCTGCCTAGTTGCGAGGGACAACTCGGGATTCTCCTCGAGGCTGGGCAGAGCAATTGGGACGCCTCTCCAGCTGAAGCGGGAGACCAAGTGTCCCTTTCTACGTGCCACAGGAATCCTGGGACTCCTATCAAGTTTCACGAGAAGTCAGGCATCGTCTCCTTTGGAGGCACTGATCTCCGTGTACCTCTGGAGTTTTCAAAGGATGTGAGGCCTCCGGTCGCGATGAGGTGGGGAACTAGGTCTTTCTCTCTGGTCTCCACAGGGGATTCAGACATCCTTTCGTCTTGAGAGATGCAAGACGAGCCTGCATTCAAGTCACTGCAGGGATATCCGGCCTCATTTCGAGTCAGGGCATCGTGGTGTCCATTCCACTTGAGGCCGCAAACTCAGGGTCCCTCTCACATACCTTGAGCTGAGAGAAGCCTCCTCTTGAGGTGCTTGTGGTAAGGTGGTATTCCTCTGGAGTCGAAACCAGGGACTAACATCTCATCTCGAGTTGATTTTTGGTCCACGGAGCTCTTTCGTGTTGCTACAGTGACCTCAGGATCCCTCTAGCCTTGAAACAGTGTTCTTGGGGTTTCTCTGGAGTGCCATCAAGGAAATCAAGGCTCCTTCCATGTTTGATGTGCAACACGGAATTGCTCTGCATGCAGTGTAGGGGAATCGGGCCTCATCTCGCGGCGAGGGGGAAGTCTCATGGTGTTCTCGAGTTTCGGTGGAAACCTGGGGTATATTCTCGAGTTACGACGGGGATGGCCCTTCCACACACGTGTTTGTTCAGCGACGTCAGGACTCCTGCCTAGTTGCGAGGGACAACTCGGGATTCTCCTCGAGGCTTGGCAGGGCAATTGGGACGCCTCTCCAGCTGAGGCAGGAGACCAAGGGTCCCTTTCCACGTGCCACAGGAACCCTGGGACTCCTATCAAGTTTCACGAGGAGTCAGGCATCGTCTCCTTTGGAGGCACTGATCTCCGCGTACCTCTGGAGGTTTCAAAGGATGTGAGGCCTCCGGTCTCGAGGAGGTGGGGAACTAGGTCTTTCTCTGTGGTCTCCACAGGGGATTCAACATCCTTTCATCTTGGGAGAAGCAAGACGAGCCGGCATTCAAGTCATTGCTGGGATATCCGGACTTATTTCGAGTCAGGTCATCGCGGTGTCCATTCCACTTGAGGCCGCAAACTCAGGGTGCCTCTCACATACCTAGAGCTGAGAGAAGCCTCCTCTTGAGGTGCTTGTGGAAAGGTGGTATTCCTCTGGAGTCGAAGCCAGGGACTATCCTCTCATCTCGAGTTGATTTTCGGTCCATGGAGCTCTTTCGTGTTGCTACAGTGACCTCAGGATCCCTCTAGCCTTGAAACAGTGTTCTTGGGGATTCTCTGGAGTGCCATCAAGGAAATCAAGGCTCCTTTCATGTGTGATGTGCAACACGGAATTGCTCTGCACGCAGTGCAGGGGAATCGAGCCTCATCTCGCGGCGAAGGGGAAGTCTCATGGTTTTTCTCGAGTTGCGGTAGGAACCTGGCGTATATTCTCGAGTTACGACGGGGATGGCCCTTCCAACCACGTGTTTGTTCAGCGACGTCAGGACTCCTGCCTAGTTGCGAGGGACAACTCGGGATTCTCCTCGAGGCTTGGCAGGGCAATTGGGACGCCTCTCCATCTGAGGCGGGAGACCAAGGGTACCTTTCCACGTGCCACAGGAATTCTGGGACTCGTATCAAGTTTCATGAGGAGTCAGGCATCGTCTCCTTTGGAGGCACTGATCTCCGCGTACCTCTGGAGTTTTCAAAGGATGTGAGGCCTCCGGTCGCGATGAGGTGGGGAATTAGGTCTTTCTCTGTGGTCTCCACAGGGGATTCAGACATCCTTTCATCTTGGGAGATGTAAGACGAGCCTGCATTCAAGTCACTGCATGGATATCCGGCCTTATTTCGAGTCAGGGCATCGCGGTGTCCATTCCACTTGAGGCCGCAAACTCAGGGCCCCTCTCACATACCTAGAGCTGAGAGAAGCCTCCTCTTTAGGTGCTTGTCGTAAGGTCGTATTCCTCTGGAGTCGAAGCCAGGGACTAACCTCTCATCTCGAGTTGATTTTTGGTCCACGGAGCTCTTTCGTGTTGCTACAGTGACCTCAGGTTCCCTCTAGCCTTGAAACAGTGTTCTTGGGGATTCTCTGGAGTGCCATCAAGGAAATCAAGGCTCCTTTCATGTGTGATGTGCAACACGGAATTGCTCTGCACGCAGTGCAGGGGAATCGGGCCTCATCTCGTGGCGAGGGGGAAGTCTCATGGTTTTTCTCGAGTTGCGGCGGGAACCTGGGGTACATTCTCGAGTTACGACGGGGATGGCCATTCCACACACGTGTTTGTTCAGCGACGTCAGGACTCCTGCCTAGTTGCGAGGGACAACTCGGGATTCTCCTCGAGGCTTGGCAGGGCAATTGGGACGCCTCTCCAGCTGAGGCGGGAGACCAAGGGTCCCTTTCCACGTGCCACAGGAATCCTGGGACTCCTATCAAGTTTCACGAGGAGTCAGGCATCGTCTCCTTTGGAGGCACTGATCTCCGTGTACCTCTGGAGTTTTCAAAGGATGTGAGGCCTCCGGTCGCGATGAGGTGAGGAACTAGGTCTTTCTCTGTGGTCTCCACAGAGGATTCAGACATCCTTTCGTCTTGGGAGATGCAAGACGAGCCTGCATTCAAGTCACTGCAGGGATATCCGGCCTTATTTCGAGTCAGGGCATCGCGGTGTCCATTCCACTTGAGGCCGCAAACTCAGGGTACCTCTCACATACCTAGAGCTGAGAGAAGCCTCCTCTTGTTGAGCTTGTGGTAAGGTGGTATTCCTCTGGAGTCGAAGCCAGGGACTAACCTCTCATCTCGAGTTGATTTTTGGGCCACGGAGATCTTTCATGCTACTACAGTGACCTCAGGATCCCTCTAGCCTTGAAACAGTGTTCTTGGGGTTTCTCTGGAGTGCCATCAAGGAAATCAAGGCTCCTTCCATGTTTGATGTGCAACACGGAATTGCTCTGCATGCAGTGCAGGGGAATCGGGCCTCATCTCGCGGCGAGGGGGAAGTCTCATGGTGTTCTCGAGTTTCGGTGGAAACCTGGGGTATATTCTCGAGTTACGACGGGGATGGCCCTTCCACACACGTGTTTGTTCAGCGACGTCAGGACTCCTGCCTAGTTGCGAGGGACAACTCGGAATTCTCCTCGAGGCTTGGCAGGGCAATTGGGACGCCTCTCCAGCTGAGGCAGGAGACCAAGGGTCCCTTTCCACGTGCCACAGGAACCCTGGGACTCCTATCAAGTTTCACGAGGAGTCAGGCATCGTCTCCTTTGGAGGCACTGATCTCCGCGTACCTCTGGAGTTTTCAAAGGATGTGAGGCCTCCGGTCGCGATGAGGTGGGGAACTAGGTCTTTCTCTGTGGTCTCCACAGGGGATTCAGACATCCTTTCATCTTGGGAGATGTAAGACGAGCCTGCATTCAAGTCACTGCAGGGATATCCGGCCTTATTTCGAGTCAGGGCATCGCGGTGTCCATTCCACTTGAGGCCGCAAACTCAGGGCCCCTCTCACATACCTAGAGCTGAGAGAAGCCTCCTCTTGAGGTGCTTGTGGTAAGGTGGTATTCCTCTGGAGTCGAAGCCAGGGACTAACCTCTCATCTCGAGTTGATTTTTGGTCCACGGAGTTCTTTCGTGTTGCTACAGTGACCTCAGGATCCCTCTAGCCTTGAAACAGTGTTCTTGGGGTTTCTCTGGAGTGCCATCAAGGATATCAAGGCTCCTTCCATGTTTGATGTGCAACATGGAATTGCTCTGCATGCAGTGCAGGGGAATCGGGCCTCATCTCGCGGCGAGGGGGAAGTCTCATGGTTTTCTCGAGTTGCGGTGGGAACCTGGCGTATATTCTCGAGTTACGACGGGGATGGCCCTTCCACACACGTGTTTGTTCAGCGACGTCAGGACTCCTGCCTAGTTGCGATGGACAACTCGGGATTCTCCTCGAGGCTTGGCAGGGAAATTGGGTCGCCTCTCCAACTGAGGCAGGAGACCAAGGGTCCCTTTCCACGTGCCACAGGAATCCTGGGACTCCTATCAAGATTCACGAGGAGTCAGGCATCATCTACTTTGGAGGCACTGATCTCCGCATACCTCTGCAGTTTTCAAAGGATGTGAGGCCTCCGGTCGCGATGAGGTGGGGAACTAGGTCTTTCTCTGAGGTCTCCACAGGGGATTCAGACATCCTTTCGTCTTGGGAGATGTAAGACGAGCCTGCATTCAAGTCACTGCAGGGATATCCGGCCTTATTTCGAGTCAGGTCATCGCGGTGTCCATTCCACTTGAGGCCGCAAACTCAGGGTGCCTCTCACATACCTAGAGCTGAGAGAAGCCTCCTCTTGAGGTGCTTGTGGAAAGGTGGTATTCCTCTGGGGTCGAAGCCAGGGACTATCCTCTCATCTCGAGTTGATTTTCGGTCCATGGAGCTCTTTCGTGTTGCTACAGTGACCTCAGGATCCCTCTAGCCTAGAAACAGTGTTCTTGGGGATTCTCTGGAGTGCCATCAAGGAAATCAAGGCTCCTTTCATGTTTGATGTGCAACACGGAATTGCTCTGCATTCAGTGCAGGAGAATCGAGCCTCATCTCGCGGCGAGGGGAATGTCTCATGGTTTTTTTCGAGTTGCGGCGGGAACCTGGGGTATATTCTCGAGTTATGACGGGGATGGCCCTTCCACACACGTGTTTGTTCAGCTACGTCAGGACTCCTGCCTAGTTGCGAGGGACAACTCCGGATTCTCCTCGAGGCTTGTCAGGGCAATTGAGCCGCCTCTCCAGCTGAGGCGGGAGACCAAGTGTCCCTTTCCACGTGCCACAGAAATTCTGGGACTCCTATCAAGTTTCATGAGGAGTCAGGCATCGTCTCCTTTGGAGGCACTGATCTCCGCGTACCCCTGGAGTTTTCAAAGGATGTGAGGCCTCCGGTCGCCATGAGGTGGGGAACTAGGTCTTTCTCTGTGGTCTCCACAGGGGATTCAGACATCCTTTCATCTTGGGAGATGCAAGACGAGCCTGCATTCAATTCACTGTAGGGATATCCAGCCTTATTTCATTCAGGCCATCGCAGTGTCCATTCCACTTGAGGCCGCAAACTCAGGGTCCCTCTCACATACCTAGAGCTGAGAGAAGCCTCCTCTTGAGGTGCTTGTGGTAAGGTGGTATTCCTCTGGAGTCGAAGCCAGGGACTAACCTCTCATCTCGAGTTGATTTTTGGTCCACGGAGTTCTTTCGTGTTGCTACAGTGACCTCAGGATCCCTCTAGCCTTGAAACAGTGTTCTTGGGGTTTCTCTGGAGTGCCATCAAGGATATCAAGGCTCCTTCCATGTTTGATGTGCAACATGGAATTGCTCTGCATGCAGTGCAGGGGAATCGGGCCTCATCTCGCGGCGAGGGGGAAGTCTCATGGTTTTCTCGAGTTGCGGTGGGAACCTGGGGTATATTCTCGAGTTACGACGGGGATGGCCCTTCCACACACGTGTTTGTTCAGCGACGTCAGGACTCCTGCCTAGTTGCGAGGGACAACTCGGGATTCTCCTCGAGGCTTGGCAGGGAAATTGGGACGCCTCTCCAACTGAGGCGGGAGACCAAGGGTCCCTTTCCACGTGCCACAGGAATCCTGGGACTCCTATCAAGTTTCACGAGGAGTCAGGCATCATCTACTTTGGAGGCACTGATCTCCGCATACCTCTGCAGTTTTCAAAGGATGTGAGGCCTCCGGTCGCGATGAGGTGGGGAACTAGGTCTTTCTCTGTGGTCTCCACAGGGGATTCAGACATCCTTTCGTCTTGGGGGATGCAAGACCAGCCTGCATTCAAGTAACTGCAGGGATATCCGGCCTTATTTCGAGTCAGGGCATCGCGGTGTCCATTCCACTTGAGGCTGCAAACTCAGGGTCCCTCTCACATACCTAGAGCTGAGAGAAGCCTCCTCTTGAGGTGCTTGTGGTAAGGTGGTATTCCTCTGGAGTCGAAGCCAGGGACTAACCTCTCATCTCGAGTTGATTTTTGGTCCACGGAGCTCTTTCGTGTTGCTCCAGTCACCTCAGGATCCCTCTAGCCTTGAAACAGTGTTCTTGGGGATTCTCTGGAGTGCCATCAAGGAAATCAAGACTCCTTTCATGTTTAATGTGCAACACGGAATTGCTCTGAATGCAGTGCAGGGAAAACGGGCCTCATCTCGCGGCGAGGGGGCAGTCTCATGGTTTTTCTCGAGTTGCGGCGGGAACCCGGCGTATATTCTCGAGTTACGACGGGGATGGCCCTTCCACCCACGTGTTTGTTCAGCGACGTCAGGACTCCTGCCTAGTTGTGAGGGACAACTCGGGATTCTCCTCGAGGCTTGGCAGGGCAATTGGGACGCCTCTCCAGCTGAGGCGGGAGACCAAGGGTCCCTTTCCACGTGCCACAGGAATCCTGGGACTCCTATCAAGTTTCTCGAGGAGTCAGGCATGGTCTCTTTTGGAGGCACTGATCTCCGCGTACCTCTGGAGTTTTCAAAGGATGTGAGGCCTCCGGTCGCCATGAGGTGGGGAACTAGGTCTTTCTCTGTGGTCTCCACAGGGGATTCAGACATCCTTTCATCTTGGGAGATGCAAGACGAGCCTGCATTCAAGTCTCTGCAGGGATATCCGGCCTTATTTCGCGTCAGGGCATCGCAGTGTCCATTCCACTTGAGGCCGCAAACTCAGGGTCCCTCTCACATACCTAGAGCTGAGAGAAGCCTCCTCTTGAGGTGCTTGCGGTAAGGTGGTATTCCTCTGGAGTCGAAGCCAGGAACTAACCTCTCATCTCGAGTTGATTTTTAGTCCACGGAGCTCTTTCGTGTTGCTACAGTGAAGTCAGGATCCCTCTAGCCTTGAAACAGTGTTCTTGGGGTTTCTCTGGAGTGCCATCAAGGAAATCAAGGCTCCTTTCATGTGTGATGTGCAACACGGAATTGCTCTGCACGCCTTGCAGTGGAATCAGGCCTCATCTCGCGGCGAGGGGGAAGTCTCATGGTTTTTCTCGAGTTGCGGCGGGAACCTGGGGTATTTTCTCGAGTTACGACGGGGATGGCCCTTCCACCCACGTGTTTGATCAGCGACGTCAGGACTCCTGCCTAGTTGCGAGGGACAACTCAGGATTCTCCTCGAGGCTTGGCAGGGCAATTGGGACGCCTCTCCAGCTGAGGCGGGAGACCAAGGGTCCCTTTCCATGTGCCACAGGAATCCTGGGACTCCTATAAAGTTTCACGAGGAGTCAGGCATCGTCTCCTTTGGAGGCACTGATCTCGGCATACCTCTGGAGTTTTCAAAGGATGTGAGGCCTCCGGTCGTGATGAGGTGGGGAACTAGGTCTTTCTCTGTGGTCTCCACAGAGGATTCAGACATCCTTTCGTCTTGGGAGATGCAAGACGAGCCTGCATTCAAGTCACTGCAGGGATATCCGGCCTTATTTCGAGTCAGATCATCGCGGTGTTCATTCCACTTGAGGCCGCAAACTCAGGGTGCCTCTCACATACCTAGAGCTGAGAGAAGCCTCCTCTTAAGGTGCTTGTGGAAAGGTGGTATTCCTCTGGAGTCGAAGCCAGGGACTATCCTCTCATCTCGAGTTGATTTTCGGTCCATGGAGCTCTTTCGTGTTGCTACAGTGACCTCAGGATCCCTCTAGCCTAGAAACAGTGTTCTTGGGGATTCTCTGGAGTGCCATCAAGGAAATCAAGGCTCCTTTCATGTTTGATGTGCAACACGGAATTGCTCTGCATTCAGTGCAGGAGAATCGAGCCTCATCTCGCGGCGAGGGGAATGTCTCATGGTTTTTTTCGAGTTGCGGCGGGAACCTGGGGTATATTCTCGAGTTATGACGGGGATGGCCCTTCCACCCACGTGTTTGTTCAGCGACGTCAGGACTCCTGCCTAGTTGCGAGGGACAACTCCGGATTCTCCTCGAGGCTTGTCAGGGCAATTGAGCCGCCTCTCCAGCTGAGGCGGGAGACCAAGTGTCCCTTTCCACGTGCCACAGAAATTCTGGGACTCCTATCAAGTTTCATGAGGAGTCAGGCATCGTCTCCTTTGGAGGCACTGATCTCCGCGTACCCCTGGAGTTTTCAAAGGATGTGAGGCCTCCGGTCGCCATGAGGTGGGGAACTAGGTCTTTCTCTGTGGTCTCCACAGGGGATTCAGACATCCTTTCATCTTGGGAGATGCAAGACGAGCCTGCATTCAATTCACTGTAGGGATATCCAGCCTTATTTCATTCAGGCCATCGCAGTGTCCATTCCACTTGAGGCCGCAAACTCAGGGTCCCTCTCACATACCTAGAGCTGAGAGAAGCCTCCTCTTGAGGTGCTTGTGGTAAGGTGGTATTCCTCTGGAGTCGAAGCCAGGGACTACCTCTCATCTCGAGTTGAATTTTGGTCCACGGAGCTCTTTCGTGTTGCTCCAGTCACCTCAGGATCCCTCTAGCCTTGAAACAGTGTTCTTGGGGATTCTCTGGAGTGCCATCAAGGAAATCAAGGCTCCTTTCATGTGTGATGTGCAACACGGAATTGCTCTGCACGCAGTGCAGGGGAATCGGGCCTCATCTCGCGGCGAGGGGGAAGTCTCATGGTTTTTCTCGAGTTGCGGCGGGAACCTGGGGTATATTTTTGAGTTACGAAGGGAATGGCCCTTCCACACATGTGTTTGTTCAGCGACGTCAGGACTCCTGCCTAGTTGTGAGGGAAAACTCGGGATTCTCCTCGAGGCTTGGCAGGGCAATTGGGACGCCTCTCCAGCTGAGGCGGGAGACCAAGGGTCCCTTTCCACGTGCCACAGTAATCCTGGGACTCCTATCAAGATTCACGAGGAGTCAGGCATCGTCTCCTTTGGAGCACTGATCTCCGCGTACCTCTGGAGTTTTCAAAGGATGTGAGGCCTCCGGTCGCCATGAAGTGGGAAACTAGGTCTTTCTCTGTGGTCTCCACAGGGGATTCAGACATCCTTTCGTCTTGGGAGATGCAAGACGAGCCTGCATTCAAGTCACTGCAGGGATATCCGGCCTTATTTCGAGTCAGGGCATCGCGGTGTCCATTCCACTTGAGGCCGCAAACTCAGGGTCCCTCTCACATACCTAGAGCTGAGAGAAGCCTCCTCTTGAGGTGCTTGTGGTAAGGTGGTATTCCTCTGGAGTCGAAACCAGGGACTAACCTCTCATCTCGTGTTGATTTTTGGTCCACGGAGCTCCTTCGTGTTGCTAAAGTGACCTCAGGAACCTCTAGCCTTGAAACAGTGTTCTTGGGGTTTCTCTGGAGTGCCATCAAGGAAATCAAGGCTCCTTTCATGTGTGATGTGCAACACGGAATTGCTCTGCATGCAGTGCAGGGGAATCGGGCCTCATCTCACGGCGAGGGGGAAGTCTCTTGGTTTTTCTCGAGTTGCGGCGGGAACCTTTGGTATATTTTGGAGTTACGATGGGGATGGCCCTTCCACACACGGGCTTGTTCAGCGACGTCAGGACTCCTGCCTAGTTGCGAGGGACAACTCGGGATTCTCTTCGAGGCTTGGCAGGGCAATTGGGATGCCTCTACAGCTGAGGCGGGAGACCAAGGGTTCCTTTCAACGTGCCACAGGAATCCTGGGACTCCTATCAAGTTTCACGAGGAGTCAGGGATCGTCTTCTTTGGAGGCACTGATCTCCGCGTACCTCTGGAGTTTTCAAAGGATGTGAGGCCTCCGGTCGCGATGAGGTTGGGAACTAGGTCTTTCTCTGTGGTCTCCACAGGGGATTCAGACATCCTTTCCTCTTGGGAGATGCAAAACGAGCCTGGATTCAAGTCATTGCAGGGATATCCGGCCTTATTTTGAGTCATGGCATTGCGGTGTCCTTTCCACTTGAGGCCGCAAACTCAGGGTCCCTCTCACATTCCTAGAGCTGAGAGAAGCCTCCTCTTGAGGAGCTTGTGGTAAGGTGGTATTCCTCTGGATTCGAAGCCAGGGACTAACCTCTCATCTCGAGTTGATTTTTGGTCCACGGAGCTCTTTCATGTTGCTACAGTGACCTCAGGATCCTCTAGCCTTGAAACAGTGTTCTTGGGGTTTCTCTGAATTGCCATCAAGGAAATCAAGGCTCCTTTCATGTGTGATGTGCAACACGGAATTGCTCTGCATGCAGTGCAGTGGAATCGGGCCGCATCTCGCGGCGAGGGGGAAGTCTCATGGTTTTTCTCGAGTTGCGGCGGGAACCTGGGGTATATTCTCGAGTTACGACGGGGATGGCCCTTCCACACACGTGTTTGTTCAGCCACGTCAGGACTCCTGCCTAATTGCGAGGGACAAGTCGGGATTCTCCTTGAGGCTTGGCAGGGCAATTGGGACGCCTCTCCAGCTGAGGCGGGAGACCAAGAGTCCCTTTCCACGTGCCACAGGAATCCTGGGACTCCTATCAAGTTTCACGAGGAGTCCGGCATCGTCCCTCTTGGGGGCACTGATCTCCGCGTACCTCTGGAGTTTTCAAAGGATGTGAGGCCTCCGGTCCCCATGAGGTGGTGAACTAGGTCTTTCTCTGTGGTCGCCACAGGGGATTCAGACATCCTTTCATCTTGGGAGATGCAAGACGAGCCTGCATTCAAGTCACTGCAGGGATATCCGGCCTTATTTCACGTCAGGGCATCGCAGTGTCCATTCCACTTGAGGCCGCAAAATCAGGGTCCCTATCACATACCTAGAGCTGAGAGAAGCCTCCTCTTGAGGTGCTTGTGGTAAGGTGGTATTCCTCTGGAGTCGAAGCCAGGGACTAACCTCTCATCTCGAGTTGATTTTTGCTCCACGGAGATCTTTCATGTTGCTACAGTGACCTCAGGATCCCTCTAGCCTTGAAACAGTGTTCTTGGGGTTTCTCTGGAGTGCCATCAAGGAAATCAAGGCTCCTTTCATGTTTGATGTGCAAAACGGAATTGCTCTGCACGCAGTGCAGGGGAATCGGGCCTCATCTCGCGGCGAGGGGGAAGTCTCATGATTTTTCTCGAGTTGCGGCGGGAACCTGGGGTATATTCTCGAGTTACGACGGGGATGACCCTTCCACACACGTGTTTGTTCAGCGACGTCAGGACTCCTGCCTTGTTGCGAGCGACAACTCGAGATTCTCCTCGAAGCTTGGCAGGGCAATTGGGACGCCTCTCCAGCTGAGGCGGGAGACCAAGCGTCCCGTTCCACGTGCCACAGGAATCCTGGGACTCCTATCAAGTTTCACGAGGAGTCAGGCATCGTCTCCTTTGGAGGCACTGATCTCCGCGTACCTCTGGAATTTTCAAAGGATGTGAGGCCTCCGGTCACGATGAGGTGGGGGATTAGGTCTTTCTCTGTGGTCTCCACAGGGGATTCAGACATCCTTTCGTCTTGGGGGATGCAAGACGAGCCTGCATTCAAGTCACTGCAGGGATATCCGGCCTTATTTCAAGTCAGGGCATCGCGGTGTCCATTCGACTTGAGGCCGCAAACTCAGGGTCCCTCTCACATAGCTAGAGCTGAGAGAAGCCTCCTCTTGAGGTGCTTGTGGTAAGATGGTATTCCTCTGGAGTCGAAGCCAGGGACTACCCTCTCATCTCGAGTTGATTTTTGGTCCACGGAGCTCTTTCGCGTTGCAACAGTGACCTCAGGATCCCTCTAGCCTTGAAACAGTGTTCTTGGGGTTTCTCTGGAGTGCCATCAAGGAAATCTAGGCTCCTTTTATGTGTGATGTGCCACACGAAATTGCTCTGCACGCAGTGCAGGGTATCGGGCCTCATTTTTCGGCGAGGGGGAAGTCTCATGGTTATTTTCGAGTTGCGATGGGAACCTGGGGTATATTCTCGAGTTACGACGGGGATGGCCCTTCCACACACGTGTTTGTTCAGCGACGTCAGACTCCTGCCCAGTTGCAAGGGACAACTCGGGATTCTCCTCGAGGCCTGGCAGGGCAATTGGGACGCCTCTCCAGCTGAGGCGGGAGACCAAGGGTCCCTTTCCACGTGCCACAGGAATCCTGGGACTCCTATCAAGTTTCACGAGGAGTCAGCCATCGTCTCCTTTGGAGGCACTGATCTCCGTGTACCTCTGGAGTTTTCAAAGGATGTGAGGCCTCCCGTCGCCATGAGGTGGGGAACTAGGTCTTTCTCTGTGGTCTCCACAGGTGATTCAGACATCATTTCGTCTTGGGTGATGCAAGATGAGCCTGTATTCAAGTCACTGCAGCGATATCCGGCCTTATTTCGAGTCAGGGCATCGCGGTGTCCATTCCACTTGAGGCCGCAAAATCAGGGTCCCTCTCACATACCTAGAGCTGACAGAAGCCTCCTCTTGAGGTGCTTGTGGTAATGTGGTATTCCTCTGGAGTCAAAGCCAGGGACTAACCTCTCATCTCGAGTTGATCTTTGGTCCACGGAGATCTTTCCTGTTGCTACAGTGACCTCAGGATCCCTCTAGCCTTGAAACAGTGTTCTTTCGGTTTCTCTGAAGTGCCATCAAGGAAATCAAGGCTCTTTTCATCTGTGATGTGCAACACGGAATTGCTCTGCACACAGTGCAGGGGAATCGGGCCTCATCTAGCATCGAGGGGGAAGTCTCATGGTTTTTCTCGAGTTGCGGCGGGAACCTTGGGTATATTCTCGAATTACGACGGGGATGACCCTTCCACACACGTGTTTGTTCAGCAACGGCAGGACTCCTGCCTAGTTGCGAGGGACAACTCGGGATTCTCCTCGAGGCTTGGCAGGGCACTTGGGACGCCTCTCCAGCTGAGGCGGGAGACCAAGGGTCCCTTTCCACGTGCCACAGGAATCCTGGGACTCCTATCAAGTTTCACGAGGAGTCCGGCATCGTCCCTTTTGGGGGCACTGATCTCCGCGTACCTCTGGAGTTTTCAAAGGATGTGAGGCCTCCTGTCGCGATGAGGTGGGGAACTAGGTCTTTCTCTGTGGTCTCCACAGGGGATTCAGACATCCTTTCGTCTTGGGAGATGCAAGACGAGCCTGCATTCAAGTCACTGCAGGGATATCCGGCCTTATTTCGAGTCAGGGCATCGCGGTGTCCATTCCACTTGAGGCCGCAAACTCAGGGTCCCTCTCACATACCTAGAGCTGAGAGAAGCCTCCTCTTGAGGTGCTTGTGGTAAGGTGGTTTCCTTTGGAGTAGAAGCCAGGTACTAACCTCTCATCTCGAGTTGATTTTTGGTCCACGGAGCTCTTTCGTGTGGCTACAGTGACCTCAGGATACCTCTAGCCTTGAAACAGTGTTCTTGGGGTTTCTCTGGAGTGCCATCAAGGAAATCAAGGCTCCTTTCATGTGTGATGTGCAACATGGAATTGCTCTGCATGCAGTGCAGGGGAATCGGGCCTCATCTCGCGGCGAGGGGGAAGTCTCATGGTTTTCTCGAGTTGCGGTGGGAACCTGGCGTATATTCTCGAGTTACGACGGGGATGGCCCTTCCACACACGTGTTTGTTCAGCGACGTCAGGACTCCTGCCTAGTTGCGATGGACAACTCGGGATTCTCCTCGAGGCTTGGCAGGGAAATTGGGTCGCCTCTCCAACTGAGGCAGGAGACCAAGGGTCCCTTTCCACGTGCCACAGGAATCCTGGGACTCCTATCAAGATTCACGAGGAGTCAGGCATCATCTACTTTGGAGGCACTGATCTCCGCATACCTCTGCAGTTTTCAAAGGATGTGAGGCCTCCGGTCGCGATGAGGTGGGGAACTAGGTCTTTCTCTGAGGTCTCCACAGGGGATTCAGACATCCTTTCGTCTTGGGAGATGTAAGACGAGCCTGCATTCAAGTCACTGCAGGGATATCCGGCCTTATTTCGAGTCAGGTCATCGCGGTGTCCATTCCACTTGAGGCCGCAAACTCAGGGTGCCTCTCACATACCTAGAGCTGAGAGAAGCCTCCTCTTGAGGTGCTTGTGGAAAGGTGGTATTCCTCTGGGGTCGAAGCCAGGGACTATCCTCTCATCTCGAGTTGATTTTCGGTCCATGGAGCTCTTTCGTGTTGCTACAGTGACCTCAGGATCCCTCTAGCCTAGAAACAGTGTTCTTGGGGATTCTCTGGAGTGCCATCAAGGAAATCAAGGCTCCTTTCATGTTTGATGTGCAACACGGAATTGCTCTGCATTCAGTGCAGGAGAATCGAGCCTCATCTCGCGGCGAGGGGAATGTCTCATGGTTTTTTTCGAGTTGCGGCGGGAACCTGGGGTATATTCTCGAGTTATGACGGGGATGGCCCTTCCACACACGTGTTTGTTCAGCTACGTCAGGACTCCTGCCTAGTTGCGAGGGACAACTCCGGATTCTCCTCGAGGCTTGTCAGGGCAATTGAGCCGCCTCTCCAGCTGAGGCGGGAGACCAAGTGTCCCTTTCCACGTGCCACAGAAATTCTGGGACTCCTATCAAGTTTCATGAGGAGTCAGGCATCGTCTCCTTTGGAGGCACTGATCTCCGCGTACCCCTGGAGTTTTCAAAGGATGTGAGGCCTCCGGTCGCCATGAGGTGGGGAACTAGGTCTTTCTCTGTGGTCTCCACAGGGGATTCAGACATCCTTTCATCTTGGGAGATGCAAGACGAGCCTGCATTCAATTCACTGTAGGGATATCCAGCCTTATTTCATTCAGGCCATCGCAGTGTCCATTCCACTTGAGGCCGCAAACTCAGGGTCCCTCTCACATACCTAGAGCTGAGAGAAGCCTCCTCTTGAGGTGCTTGTGGTAAGGTGGTATTCCTCTGGAGTCGAAGCCAGGGACTAACCTCTCATCTCGAGTTGATTTTTGGTCCACGGAGTTCTTTCGTGTTGCTACAGTGACCTCAGGATCCCTCTAGCCTTGAAACAGTGTTCTTGGGGTTTCTCTGGAGTGCCATCAAGGATATCAAGGCTCCTTCCATGTTTGATGTGCAACATGGAATTGCTCTGCATGCAGTGCAGGGGAATCGGGCCTCATCTCGCGGCGAGGGGGAAGTCTCATGGTTTTCTCGAGTTGCGGTGGGAACCTGGGGTATATTCTCGAGTTACGACGGGGATGGCCCTTCCACACACGTGTTTGTTCAGCGACGTCAGGACTCCTGCCTAGTTGCGAGGGACAACTCGGGATTCTCCTCGAGGCTTGGCAGGGAAATTGGGACGCCTCTCCAACTGAGGCGGGAGACCAAGGGTCCCTTTCCACGTGCCACAGGAATCCTGGGACTCCTATCAAGTTTCACGAGGAGTCAGGCATCATCTACTTTGGAGGCACTGATCTCCGCATACCTCTGCAGTTTTCAAAGGATGTGAGGCCTCCGGTCGCGATGAGGTGGGGAACTAGGTCTTTCTCTGTGGTCTCCACAGGGGATTCAGACATCCTTTCGTCTTGGGGGATGCAAGACCAGCCTGCATTCAAGTAACTGCAGGGATATCCGGCCTTATTTCGAGTCAGGGCATCGCGGTGTCCATTCCACTTGAGGCTGCAAACTCAGGGTCCCTCTCACATACCTAGAGCTGAGAGAAGCCTCCTCTTGAGGTGCTTGTGGTAAGGTGGTATTCCTCTGGAGTCGAAGCCAGGGACTAACCTCTCATCTCGAGTTGATTTTTGGTCCACGGAGCTCTTTCGTGTTGCTCCAGTCACCTCAGGATCCCTCTAGCCTTGAAACAGTGTTCTTGGGGATTCTCTGGAGTGCCATCAAGGAAATCAAGACTCCTTTCATGTTTAATGTGCAACACGGAATTGCTCTGAATGCAGTGCAGGGAAAACGGGCCTCATCTCGCGGCGAGGGGGCAGTCTCATGGTTTTTCTCGAGTTGCGGCGGGAACCCGGCGTATATTCTCGAGTTACGACGGGGATGGCCCTTCCACCCACGTGTTTGTTCAGCGACGTCAGGACTCCTGCCTAGTTGTGAGGGACAACTCGGGATTCTCCTCGAGGCTTGGCAGGGCAATTGGGACGCCTCTCCAGCTGAGGCGGGAGACCAAGGGTCCCTTTCCACGTGCCACAGGAATCCTGGGACTCCTATCAAGTTTCTCGAGGAGTCAGGCATGGTCTCTTTTGGAGGCACTGATCTCCGCGTACCTCTGGAGTTTTCAAAGGATGTGAGGCCTCCGGTCGCCATGAGGTGGGGAACTAGGTCTTTCTCTGTGGTCTCCACAGGGGATTCAGACATCCTTTCATCTTGGGAGATGCAAGACGAGCCTGCATTCAAGTCTCTGCAGGGATATCCGGCCTTATTTCGCGTCAGGGCATCGCAGTGTCCATTCCACTTGAGGCCGCAAACTCAGGGTCCCTCTCACATACCTAGAGCTGAGAGAAGCCTCCTCTTGAGGTGCTTGCGGTAAGGTGGTATTCCTCTGGAGTCGAAGCCAGGAACTAACCTCTCATCTCGAGTTGATTTTTAGTCCACGGAGCTCTTTCGTGTTGCTACAGTGAAGTCAGGATCCCTCTAGCCTTGAAACAGTGTTCTTGGGGTTTCTCTGGAGTGCCATCAAGGAAATCAAGGCTCCTTTCATGTGTGATGTGCAACACGGAATTGCTCTGCACGCCTTGCAGTGGAATCAGGCCTCATCTCGCGGCGAGGGGGAAGTCTCATGGTTTTTCTCGAGTTGCGGCGGGAACCTGGGGTATTTTCTCGAGTTACGACGGGGATGGCCCTTCCACCCACGTGTTTGATCAGCGACGTCAGGACTCCTGCCTAGTTGCGAGGGACAACTCAGGATTCTCCTCGAGGCTTGGCAGGGCAATTGGGACGCCTCTCCAGCTGAGGCGGGAGACCAAGGGTCCCTTTCCATGTGCCACAGGAATCCTGGGACTCCTATAAAGTTTCACGAGGAGTCAGGCATCGTCTCCTTTGGAGGCACTGATCTCGGCATACCTCTGGAGTTTTCAAAGGATGTGAGGCCTCCGGTCGTGATGAGGTGGGGAACTAGGTCTTTCTCTGTGGTCTCCACAGAGGATTCAGACATCCTTTCGTCTTGGGAGATGCAAGACGAGCCTGCATTCAAGTCACTGCAGGGATATCCGGCCTTATTTCGAGTCAGATCATCGCGGTGTTCATTCCACTTGAGGCCGCAAACTCAGGGTGCCTCTCACATACCTAGAGCTGAGAGAAGCCTCCTCTTAAGGTGCTTGTGGAAAGGTGGTATTCCTCTGGAGTCGAAGCCAGGGACTATCCTCTCATCTCGAGTTGATTTTCGGTCCATGGAGCTCTTTCGTGTTGCTACAGTGACCTCAGGATCCCTCTAGCCTAGAAACAGTGTTCTTGGGGATTCTCTGGAGTGCCATCAAGGAAATCAAGGCTCCTTTCATGTTTGATGTGCAACACGGAATTGCTCTGCATTCAGTGCAGGAGAATCGAGCCTCATCTCGCGGCGAGGGGAATGTCTCATGGTTTTTTTCGAGTTGCGGCGGGAACCTGGGGTATATTCTCGAGTTATGACGGGGATGGCCCTTCCACCCACGTGTTTGTTCAGCGACGTCAGGACTCCTGCCTAGTTGCGAGGGACAACTCCGGATTCTCCTCGAGGCTTGTCAGGGCAATTGAGCCGCCTCTCCAGCTGAGGCGGGAGACCAAGTGTCCCTTTCCACGTGCCACAGAAATTCTGGGACTCCTATCAAGTTTCATGAGGAGTCAGGCATCGTCTCCTTTGGAGGCACTGATCTCCGCGTACCCCTGGAGTTTTCAAAGGATGTGAGGCCTCCGGTCGCCATGAGGTGGGGAACTAGGTCTTTCTCTGTGGTCTCCACAGGGGATTCAGACATCCTTTCATCTTGGGAGATGCAAGACGAGCCTGCATTCAATTCACTGTAGGGATATCCAGCCTTATTTCATTCAGGCCATCGCAGTGTCCATTCCACTTGAGGCCGCAAACTCAGGGTCCCTCTCACATACCTAGAGCTGAGAGAAGCCTCCTCTTGAGGTGCTTGTGGTAAGGTGGTATTCCTCTGGAGTCGAAGCCAGGGACTACCTCTCATCTCGAGTTGAATTTTGGTCCACGGAGCTCTTTCGTGTTGCTCCAGTCACCTCAGGATCCCTCTAGCCTTGAAACAGTGTTCTTGGGGATTCTCTGGAGTGCCATCAAGGAAATCAAGGCTCCTTTCATGTGTGATGTGCAACACGGAATTGCTCTGCACGCAGTGCAGGGGAATCGGGCCTCATCTCGCGGCGAGGGGGAAGTCTCATGGTTTTTATCGAGTTGCGGCGGGAACCTGGGGTATATTTTTGAGTTACGAAGGGAATGGCCCTTCCACACATGTGTTTGTTCAGCGACGTCAGGACTCCTGCCTAGTTGTGAGGGAAAACTCGGGATTCTCCTCGAGGCTTGGCAGGGCAATTGGGACGCCTCTCCAGCTGAGGCGGGAGACCAAGGGTCCCTTTCCACGTGCCACAGTAATCCTGGGACTCCTATCAAGATTCACGAGGAGTCAGGCATCGTCTCCTTTGGAGCACTGATCTCCGCGTACCTCTGGAGTTTTCAAAGGATGTGAGGCCTCCGGTCGCCATGAAGTGGGAAACTAGGTCTTTCTCTGTGGTCTCCACAGGGGATTCAGACATCCTTTCGTCTTGGGAGATGCAAGACGAGCCTGCATTCAAGTCACTGCAGGGATATCCGGCCTTATTTCGAGTCAGGGCATCGCGGTGTCCATTCCACTTGAGGCCGCAAACTCAGGGTCCCTCTCACATACCTAGAGCTGAGAGAAGCCTCCTCTTGAGGTGCTTGTGGTAAGGTGGTATTCCTCTGGAGTCGAAACCAGGGACTAACCTCTCATCTCGTGTTGATTTTTGGTCCACGGAGCTCCTTCGTGTTGCTAAAGTGACCTCAGGAACCTCTAGCCTTGAAACAGTGTTCTTGGGGTTTCTCTGGAGTGCCATCAAGGAAATCAAGGCTCCTTTCATGTGTGATGTGCAACACGGAATTGCTCTGCATGCAGTGCAGGGGAATCGGGCCTCATCTCACGGCGAGGGGGAAGTCTCTTGGTTTTTCTCGAGTTGCGGCGGGAACCTTTGGTATATTTTGGAGTTACGATGGGGATGGCCCTTCCACACACGGGCTTGTTCAGCGACGTCAGGACTCCTGCCTAGTTGCGAGGGACAACTCGGGATTCTCTTCGAGGCTTGGCAGGGCAATTGGGATGCCTCTACAGCTGAGGCGGGAGACCAAGGGTTCCTTTCAACGTGCCACAGGAATCCTGGGACTCCTATCAAGTTTCACGAGGAGTCAGGGATCGTCTTCTTTGGAGGCACTGATCTCCGCGTACCTCTGGAGTTTTCAAAGGATGTGAGGCCTCCGGTCGCGATGAGGTTGGGAACTAGGTCTTTCTCTGTGGTCTCCACAGGGGATTCAGACATCCTTTCCTCTTGGGAGATGCAAAACGAGCCTGGATTCAAGTCATTGCAGGGATATCCGGCCTTATTTTGAGTCATGGCATTGCGGTGTCCTTTCCACTTGAGGCCGCAAACTCAGGGTCCCTCTCACATTCCTAGAGCTGAGAGAAGCCTCCTCTTGAGGAGCTTGTGGTAAGGTGGTATTCCTCTGGATTCGAAGCCAGGGACTAACCTCTCATCTCGAGTTGATTTTTGGTCCACGGAGCTCTTTCATGTTGCTACAGTGACCTCAGGATCCTCTAGCCTTGAAACAGTGTTCTTGGGGTTTCTCTGAATTGCCATCAAGGAAATCAAGGCTCCTTTCATGTGTGATGTGCAACACGGAATTGCTCTGCATGCAGTGCAGTGGAATCGGGCCGCATCTCGCGGCGAGGGGGAAGTCTCATGGTTTTTCTCGAGTTGCGGCGGGAACCTGGGGTATATTCTCGAGTTACGACGGGGATGGCCCTTCCACACACGTGTTTGTTCAGCCACGTCAGGACTCCTGCCTAATTGCGAGGGACAAGTCGGGATTCTCCTTGAGGCTTGGCAGGGCAATTGGGACGCCTCTCCAGCTGAGGCGGGAGACCAAGAGTCCCTTTCCACGTGCCACAGGAATCCTGGGACTCCTATCAAGTTTCACGAGGAGTCAGGCATCGTCCCTCTTGGGGGCACTGATCTCCGCGTACCTCTGGAGTTTTCAAAGGATGTGAGGCCTCCGGTCCCCATGAGGTGGTGAACTAGGTCTTTCTCTGTGGTCGCCACAGGGGATTCAGACATCCTTTCATCTTGGGAGATGCAAGACGAGCCTGCATTCAAGTCACTGCAGGGATATCCGGCCTTATTTCACGTCAGGGCATCGCAGTGTCCATTCCACTTGAGGCCGCAAAATCAGGGTCCCTATCACATACCTAGAGCTGAGAGAAGCCTCCTCTTGAGGTGCTTGTGGTAAGGTGGTATTCCTCTGGAGTCGAAGCCAGGGACTAACCTCTCATCTCGAGTTGATTTTTGCTCCACGGAGATCTTTCATGTTGCTACAGTGACCTCAGGATCCCTCTAGCCTTGAAACAGTGTTCTTGGGGTTTCTCTGGAGTGCCATCAAGGAAATCAAGGCTCCTTTCATGTTTGATGTGCAAAACGGAATTGCTCTGCACGCAGTGCAGGGGAATCGGGCCTCATCTCGCGGCGAGGGGGAAGTCTCATGATTTTTCTCGAGTTGCGGCGGGAACCTGGGGTATATTCTCGAGTTACGACGGGGATGACCCTTCCACACACGTGTTTGTTCAGCGACGTCAGGACTCCTGCCTTGTTGCGAGCGACAACTCGAGATTCTCCTCGAAGCTTGGCAGGGCAATTGGGACGCCTCTCCAGCTGAGGCGGGAGACCAAGCGTCCCGTTCCACGTGCCACAGGAATCCTGGGACTCCTATCAAGTTTCACGAGGAGTCAGGCATCGTCTCCTTTGGAGGCACTGATCTCCGCGTACCTCTGGAATTTTCAAAGGATGTGAGGCCTCCGGTCACGATGAGGTGGGGGATTAGGTCTTTCTCTGTGGTCTCCACAGGGGATTCAGACATCCTTTCGTCTTGGGGGATGCAAGACGAGCCTGCATTCAAGTCACTGCAGGGATATCCGGCCTTATTTCAAGTCAGGGCATCGCGGTGTCCATTCGACTTGAGGCCGCAAACTCAGGGTCCCTCTCACATAGCTAGAGCTGAGAGAAGCCTCCTCTTGAGGTGCTTGTGGTAAGATGGTATTCCTCTGGAGTCGAAGCCAGGGACTACCCTCTCATCTCGAGTTGATTTTTGGTCCACGGAGCTCTTTCGCGTTGCAACAGTGACCTCAGGATCCCTCTAGCCTTGAAACAGTGTTCTTGGGGTTTCTCTGGAGTGCCATCAAGGAAATCTAGGCTCCTTTTATGTGTGATGTGCCACACGAAATTGCTCTGCACGCAGTGCAGGGTATCGGGCCTCATTTTTCGGCGAGGGGGAAGTCTCATGGTTATTTTCGAGTTGCGATGGGAACCTGGGGTATATTCTCGAGTTACGACGGGGATGGCCCTTCCACACACGTGTTTGTTCAGCGACGTCAGACTCCTGCCCAGTTGCAAGGGACAACTCGGGATTCTCCTCGAGGCCTGGCAGGGCAATTGGGACGCCTCTCCAGCTGAGGCGGGAGACCAAGGGTCCCTTTCCACGTGCCACAGGAATCCTGGGACTCCTATCAAGTTTCACGAGGAGTCAGCCATCGTCTCCTTTGGAGGCACTGATCTCCGTGTACCTCTGGAGTTTTCAAAGGATGTGAGGCCTCCCGTCGCCATGAGGTGGGGAACTAGGTCTTTCTCTGTGGTCTCCACAGGTGATTCAGACATCATTTCGTCTTGGGTGATGCAAGATGAGCCTGTATTCAAGTCACTGCAGCGATATCCGGCCTTATTTCGAGTCAGGGCATCGCGGTGTCCATTCCACTTGAGGCCGCAAAATCAGGGTCCCTCTCACATACCTAGAGCTGAGAGAAGCCTCCTCTTGAGGTGCTTGTGGTAATGTGGTATTCCTCTGGAGTCAAAGCCAGGGACTAACCTCTCATCTCGAGTTGATCTTTGGTCCACGGAGATCTTTCCTGTTGCTACAGTGACCTCAGGATCCCTCTAGCCTTGAAACAGTGTTCTTTCGGTTTCTCTGAAGTGCCATCAAGGAAATCAAGGCTCTTTTCATCTGTGATGTGCAACACGGAATTGCTCTGCACACAGTGCAGGGGAATCGGGCCTCATCTAGCATCGAGGGGGAAGTCTCATGGTTTTTCTCGAGTTGCGGCGGGAACCTTGGGTATATTCTCGAATTACGACGGGGATGACCCTTCCACACACGTGTTTGTTCAGCAACGGCAGGACTCCTGCCTAGTTGCGAGGGACAACTCGGGATTCTCCTCGAGGCTTGGCAGGGCACTTGGGACGCCTCTCCAGCTGAGGCGGGAGACCAAGGGTCCCTTTCCACGTGCCACAGGAATCCTGGGACTCCTATCAAGTTTCACGAGGAGTCCGGCATCGTCCCTTTTGGGGGCACTGATCTCCGCGTACCTCTGGAGTTTTCAAAGGATGTGAGGCCTCCTGTCGCGATGAGGTGGGGAACTAGGTCTTTCTCTGTGGTCTCCACAGGGGATTCAGACATCCTTTCGTCTTGGGAGATGCAAGACGAGCCTGCATTCAAGTCACTGCAGGGATATCCGGCCTTATTTCGAGTCAGGGCATCGCGGTGTCCATTCCACTTGAGGCTGCAAACTCAGGGTCCCTCTCACATACCTAGAGCTGAGAGAAGCCTCCTCTTGAGGTGCTTGTGGTAAGGTGGTATTCCTCTGGAGTCGAAGCCAGGGACTAACCTCTCATCTCGAGTTGATTTTTGGTCCACGGAGCTCTTTCGTGTTGCTCCAGTCACCTCAGGATCCCTCTAGCCTTGAAACAGTGTTCTTGGGGATTCTCTGGAGTGCCATCAAGGAAATCAAGACTCCTTTCATGTTTAATGTGCAACACGGAATTGCTCTGAATGCAGTGCAGGGAAAACGGGCCTCATCTCGCGGCGAGGGGGCAGTCTCATGGTTTTTCTCGAGTTGCGGCGGGAACCCGGCGTATATTCTCGAGTTACGACGGGGATGGCCCTTCCACCCACGTGTTTGTTCAGCGACGTCAGGACTCCTGCCTAGTTGTGAGGGACAACTCGGGATTCTCCTCGAGGCTTGGCAGGGCAATTGGGACGCCTCTCCAGCTGAGGCGGGAGACCAAGGGTCCCTTTCCACGTGCCACAGGAATCCTGGGACTCCTATCAAGTTTCTCGAGGAGTCAGGCATGGTCTCTTTTGGAGGCACTGATCTCCGCGTACCTCTGGAGTTTTCAAAGGATGTGAGGCCTCCGGTCGCCATGAGGTGGGGAACTAGGTCTTTCTCTGTGGTCTCCACAGGGGATTCAGACATCCTTTCATCTTGGGAGATGCAAGACGAGCCTGCATTCAAGTCTCTGCAGGGATATCCGGCCTTATTTCGCGTCAGGGCATCGCAGTGTCCATTCCACTTGAGGCCGCAAACTCAGGGTCCCTCTCACATACCTAGAGCTGAGAGAAGCCTCCTCTTGAGGTGCTTGCGGTAAGGTGGTATTCCTCTGGAGTCGAAGCCAGGAACTAACCTCTCATCTCGAGTTGATTTTTAGTCCACGGAGCTCTTTCGTGTTGCTACAGTGAAGTCAGGATCCCTCTAGCCTTGAAACAGTGTTCTTGGGGTTTCTCTGGAGTGCCATCAAGGAAATCAAGGCTCCTTTCATGTGTGATGTGCAACACGGAATTGCTCTGCACGCCTTGCAGTGGAATCAGGCCTCATCTCGCGGCGAGGGGGAAGTCTCATGGTTTTTCTCGAGTTGCGGCGGGAACCTGGGGTATTTTCTCGAGTTACGACGGGGATGGCCCTTCCACCCACGTGTTTGATCAGCGACGTCAGGACTCCTGCCTAGTTGCGAGGGACAACTCAGGATTCTCCTCGAGGCTTGGCAGGGCAATTGGGACGCCTCTCCAGCTGAGGCGGGAGACCAAGGGTCCCTTTCCATGTGCCACAGGAATCCTGGGACTCCTATAAAGTTTCACGAGGAGTCAGGCATCGTCTCCTTTGGAGGCACTGATCTCGGCATACCTCTGGAGTTTTCAAAGGATGTGAGGCCTCCGGTCGTGATGAGGTGGGGAACTAGGTCTTTCTCTGTGGTCTCCACAGAGGATTCAGACATCCTTTCGTCTTGGGAGATGCAAGACGAGCCTGCATTCAAGTCACTGCAGGGATATCCGGCCTTATTTCGAGTCAGATCATCGCGGTGTTCATTCCACTTGAGGCCGCAAACTCAGGGTGCCTCTCACATACCTAGAGCTGTGAGAAGCCTCCTCTTAAGGTGCTTGTGGAAAGGTGGTATTCCTCTGGAGTCGAAGCCAGGGACTATCCTCTCATCTCGAGTTGATTTTCGGTCCATGGAGCTCTTTCGTGTTGCTACAGTGACCTCAGGATCCCTCTAGCCTAGAAACAGTGTTCTTGGGGATTCTCTGGAGTGCCATCAAGGAAATCAAGGCTCCTTTCATGTTTGATGTGCAACACGGAATTGCTCTGCATTCAGTGCAGGAGAATCGAGCCTCATCTCGCGGCGAGGGGAATGTCTCATGGTTTTTTTCGAGTTGCGGCGGGAACCTGGGGTATATTCTCGAGTTATGACGGGGATGGCCCTTCCACCCACGTGTTTGTTCAGCGACGTCAGGACTCCTGCCTAGTTGCGAGGGACAACTCCGGATTCTCCTCGAGGCTTGTCAGGGCAATTGAGCCGCCTCTCCAGCTGAGGCGGGAGACCAAGTGTCCCTTTCCACGTGCCACAGAAATTCTGGGACTCCTATCAAGTTTCATGAGGAGTCAGGCATCGTCTCCTTTGGAGGCACTGATCTCCGCGTACCCCTGGAGTTTTCAAAGGATGTGAGGCCTCCGGTCGCCATGAGGTGGGGAACTAGGTCTTTCTCTGTGGTCTCCACAGGGGATTCAGACATCCTTTCATCTTGGGAGATGCAAGACGAGCCTGCATTCAATTCACTGTAGGGATATCCAGCCTTATTTCATTCAGGCCATCGCAGTGTCCATTCCACTTGAGGCCGCAAACTCAGGGTCCCTCTCACATACCTAGAGCTGAGAGAAGCCTCCTCTTGAGGTGCTTGTGGTAAGGTGGTATTCCTCTGGAGTCGAAGCCAGGGACTACCTCTCATCTCGAGTTGAATTTTGGTCCACGGAGCTCTTTCGTGTTGCTCCAGTCACCTCAGGATCCCTCTAGCCTTGAAACAGTGTTCTTGGGGATTCTCTGGAGTGCCATCAAGGAAATCAAGGCTCCTTTCATGTGTGATGTGCAACACGGAATTGCTCTGCACGCAGTGCAGGGGAATCGGGCCTCATCTCGCGGCGAGGGGGAAGTCTCATGGTTTTTCTCGAGTTGCGGCGGGAACCTGGGGTATATTTTTGAGTTACGAAGGGAATGGCCCTTCCACACATGTGTTTGTTCAGCGACGTCAGGACTCCTGCCTAGTTGTGAGGGAAAACTCGGGATTCTCCTCGAGGCTTGGCAGGGCAATTGGGACGCCTCTCCAGCTGAGGCGGGAGACCAAGGGTCCCTTTCCACGTGCCACAGTAATCCTGGGACTCCTATCAAGATTCACGAGGAGTCAGGCATCGTCTCCTTTGGAGCACTGATCTCCGCGTACCTCTGGAGTTTTCAAAGGATGTGAGGCCTCCGGTCGCCATGAAGTGGGAAACTAGGTCTTTCTCTGTGGTCTCCACAGGGGATTCAGACATCCTTTCGTCTTGGGAGATGCAAGACGAGCCTGCATTCAAGTCACTGCAGGGATATCCGGCCTTATTTCGAGTCAGGGCATCGCGGTGTCCATTCCACTTGAGGCCGCAAACTCAGGGTCCCTCTCACATACCTAGAGCTGAGAGAAGCCTCCTCTTGAGGTGCTTGTGGTAAGGTGGTATTCCTCTGGAGTCGAAACCAGGGACTAACCTCTCATCTCGTGTTGATTTTTGGTCCACGGAGCTCCTTCGTGTTGCTAAAGTGACCTCAGGAACCTCTAGCCTTGAAACAGTGTTCTTGGGGTTTCTCTGGAGTGCCATCAAGGAAATCAAGGCTCCTTTCATGTGTGATGTGCAACACGGAATTGCTCTGCATGCAGTGCAGGGGAATCGGGCCTCATCTCACGGCGAGGGGGAAGTCTCTTGGTTTTTCTCGAGTTGCGGCGGGAACCTTTGGTATATTTTGGAGTTACGATGGGGATGGCCCTTCCACACACGGGCTTGTTCAGCGACGTCAGGACTCCTGCCTAGTTGCGAGGGACAACTCGGGATTCTCTTCGAGGCTTGGCAGGGCAATTGGGATGCCTCTACAGCTGAGGCGGGAGACCAAGGGTTCCTTTCAACGTGCCACAGGAATCCTGGGACTCCTATCAAGTTTCACGAGGAGTCAGGGATCGTCTTCTTTGGAGGCACTGATCTCCGCGTACCTCTGGAGTTTTCAAAGGATGTGAGGCCTCCGGTCGCGATGAGGTTGGGAACTAGGTCTTTCTCTGTGGTCTCCACAGGGGATTCAGACATCCTTTCCTCTTGGGAGATGCAAAACGAGCCTGGATTCAAGTCATTGCAGGGATATCCGGCCTTATTTTGAGTCATGGCATTGCGGTGTCCTTTCCACTTGAGGCCGCAAACTCAGGGTCCCTCTCACATTCCTAGAGCTGAGAGAAGCCTCCTCTTGAGGAGCTTGTGGTAAGGTGGTATTCCTCTGGATTCGAAGCCAGGGACTAACCTCTCATCTCGAGTTGATTTTTGGTCCACGGAGCTCTTTCATGTTGCTACAGTGACCTCAGGATCCTCTAGCCTTGAAACAGTGTTCTTGGGGTTTCTCTGAATTGCCATCAAGGAAATCAAGGCTCCTTTCATGTGTGATGTGCAACACGGAATTGCTCTGCATGCAGTGCAGTGGAATCGGGCCGCATCTCGCGGCGAGGGGGAAGTCTCATGGTTTTTCTCGAGTTGCGGCGGGAACCTGGGGTATATTCTCGAGTTACGACGGGGATGGCCCTTCCACACACGTGTTTGTTCAGCCACGTCAGGACTCCTGCCTAATTGCGAGGGACAAGTCGGGATTCTCCTTGAGGCTTGGCAGGGCAATTGGGACGCCTCTCCAGCTGAGGCGGGAGACCAAGAGTCCCTTTCCACGTGCCACAGGAATCCTGGGACTCCTATCAAGTTTCACGAGGAGTCAGGCATCGTCCCTCTTGGGGGCACTGATCTCCGCGTACCTCTGGAGTTTTCAAAGGATGTGAGGCCTCCGGTCCCCATGAGGTGGTGAACTAGGTCTTTCTCTGTGGTCGCCACAGGGGATTCAGACATCCTTTCATCTTGGGAGATGCAAGACGAGCCTGCATTCAAGTCACTGCAGGGATATCCGGCTTTATTTCACGTCAGGGCATCGCAGTGTCCATTCCACTTGAGGCCGCAAAATCAGGGTCCCTATCACATACCTAGAGCTGAGAGAAGCCTCCTCTTGAGGTGCTTGTGGTAAGGTGGTATTCCTCTGGAGTCGAAGCCAGGGACTAACCTCTCATCTCGAGTTGATTTTTGCTCCACGGAGATCTTTCATGTTGCTACAGTGACCTCAGGATCCCTCTAGCCTTGAAACAGTGTTCTTGGGGTTTCTCTGGAGTGCCATCAAGGAAATCAAGGCTCCTTTCATGTTTGATGTGCAAAACGGAATTGCTCTGCACGCAGTGCAGGGGAATCGGGCCTCATCTCGCGGCGAGGGGGAAGTCTCATGATTTTTCTCGAGTTGCGGCGGGAACCTGGGGTATATTCTCGAGTTACGACGGGGATGACCCTTCCACACACGTGTTTGTTCAGCGACGTCAGGACTCCTGCCTTGTTGCGAGCGACAACTCGAGATTCTCCTCGAAGCTTGGCAGGGCAATTGGGACGCCTCTCCAGCTGAGGCGGGAGACCAAGCGTCCCGTTCCACGTGCCACAGGAATCCTGGGACTCCTATCAAGTTTCACGAGGAGTCAGGCATCGTCTCCTTTGGAGGCACTGATCTCCGCGTACCTCTGGAATTTTCAAAGGATGTGAGGCCTCCGGTCACGATGAGGTGGGGGATTAGGTCTTTCTCTGTGGTCTCCACAGGGGATTCAGACATCCTTTCGTCTTGGGGGATGCAAGACGAGCCTGCATTCAAGTCACTGCAGGGATATCCGGCCTTATTTCAAGTCAGGGCATCGCGGTGTCCATTCCACTTGAGGCCGCAAACTCAGGGTCCCTCTCACATAGCTAGAGCTGAGAGAAGCCTCCTCTTGAGGTGCTTGTGGTAAGATGGTATTCCTCTGGAGTCGAAGCCAGGGACTACCCTCTCATCTCGAGTTGATTTTTGGTCCACGGAGCTCTTTCGCGTTGCAACAGTGACCTCAGGATCCCTCTAGCCTTGAAACAGTGTTCTTGGGGTTTCTCTGGAGTGCCATCAAGGAAATCTAGGCTCCTTTTATGTGTGATGTGCCACACGAAATTGCTCTGCACGCAGTGCAGGGTATCGGGCCTCATTTTTCGGCGAGGGGGAAGTCTCATGGTTATTTTCGAGTTGCGATGGGAACCTGGGGTATATTCTCGAGTTACGACGGGGATGGCCCTTCCACACACGTGTTTGTTCAGCGACGTCAGACTCCTGCCCAGTTGCAAGGGACAACTCGGGATTCTCCTCGAGGCCTGGCAGGGCAATTGGGACGCCTCTCCAGCTGAGGCGGGAGACCAAGGGTCCCTTTCCACGTGCCACAGGAATCCTGGGACTCCTATCAAGTTTCACGAGGAGTCAGCCATCGTCTCCTTTGGAGGCACTGATCTCCGTGTACCTCTGGAGTTTTCAAAGGATGTGAGGCCTCCCGTCGCCATGAGGTGGGGAACTAGGTCTTTCTCTGTGGTCTCCACAGGTGATTCAGACATCATTTCGTCTTGGGTGATGCAAGATGAGCCTGTATTCAAGTCACTGCAGCGATATCCGGCCTTATTTCGAGTCAGGGCATCGCGGTGTCCATTCCACTTGAGGCCGCAAAATCAGGGTCCCTCTCACATACCTAGAGCTGACAGAAGCCTCCTCTTGAGGTGCTTGTGGTAATGTGGTATTCCTCTGGAGTCAAAGCCAGGGACTAACCTCTCATCTCGAGTTGATCTTTGGTCCACGGAGATCTTTCCTGTTGCTACAGTGACCTCAGGATCCCTCTAGCCTTGAAACAGTGTTCTTTCGGTTTCTCTGAAGTGCCATCAAGGAAATCAAGGCTCTTTTCATCTGTGATGTGCAACACGGAATTGCTCTGCACACAGTGCAGGGGAATCGGGCCTCATCTAGCATCGAGGGGGAAGTCTCATGGTTTTTCTCGAGTTGCGGCGGGAACCTTGGGTATATTCTCGAATTACGACGGGGATGACCCTTCCACACACGTGTTTGTTCAGCAACGGCAGGACTCCTGCCTAGTTGCGAGGGACAACTCGGGATTCTCCTCGAGGCTTGGCAGGGCACTTGGGACGCCTCTCCAGCTGAGGCGGGAGACCAAGGGTCCCTTTCCACGTGCCACAGGAATCCTGGGACTCCTATCAAGTTTCACGAGGAGTCCGGCATCGTCCCTTTTGGGGGCACTGATCTCCGCGTACCTCTGGAGTTTTCAAAGGATGTGAGGCCTCCTGTCGCGATGAGGTGGGGAACTAGGTCTTTCTCTGTGGTCTCCACAGGGGATTCAGACATCCTTTCGTCTTGGGAGATGCAAGACGAGCCTGCATTCAAGTCACTGCAGGGATATCCGGCCTTATTTCGAGTCAGGGCATCGCGGTGTCCATTCCACTTGAGGCCGCAAACTCAGGGTCCCTCTCACATACCTAGAGCTGAGAGAAGCCTCCTCTTGAGGTGCTTGTGGTAAGGTGGTTTCCTTTGGAGTAGAAGCCAGGTACTAACCTCTCATCTCGAGTTGATTTTTGGTCCACGGAGCTCTTTCGTGTGGCTACAGTGACCTCAGGATACCTCTAGCCTTGAAACAGTGTTCTTGGGGTTTCTCTGGAGTGCCATCAAGGAAATCAAGGCTCCTTTCATGTGTGATGTGCAACATGGAATTGCTCTTCACGCAGTGCACGGGAATCGAGCCTCATCTTGCGGCGAGGGGGAAGTCTCATGGTTTTTCTCGAGTTGCGGCGGGAACCTGGTGTATATTTTCGAGTTACGAAGGGAATGGCCCTTCCACACACGTGTTTGTTCAGCGACGGCAGGACTCCTGCCTAGTTGTGAGGGAAATCTCGGGATTCTCCTCAAGGCTTGGCAGGGAAATTGGGACGCCTCTCCAGCTGAGGCGGGAGACCAAGGGTCCCTTTCCACGTGCCACAGGAATCCTGGGACTCCTATCAAGTTTCACGAGGAGTCAGGCATCATCTCCTTTGGAGGCACTGATCTCCGCGTACCTCTGGAGTTTTCAAAGTATGTGAGGCCTCCGGTCGCGATGAGGTGGGGAACTAGGTCTTTCTCTGTGGTCTCCACAGGGGATTCAGACATCCTTTCGTCTTGGGAGATGCAAGACGAGCCTGCATTCAAGTCACTGCAGGGATATCCGGCCTTATTTCGAGTCAGGGCATCGCGGTGTCCATTCCACTTGAGGCCGCACACTCAGGGTCCCTCTCACATACCTAGAGCTGAGAGAAGCCTCCTCTTGAGGTGCTTGTGGTAATGTGGTATTCTTCTGGAGTCAAAGGCAGGGACTAAACTGTCATCTTGAGTTGATTTTTGGTCCACGGAGATCTTTCGTGTTGCTACAGTGACCTCAGGATCCCTCTAGCCTTGAAACAGTGTTCTTGGGGTTTCTCTGGAGTGCCATCAAGGAAATCAAGGCTCCTTTCATGTGTGATGTGCAACACGGAATTGCTCTGCATGCAGTGCAGGGGAATGGGGCATCATCTCGCGGCGAGGGGGAAGTCTCATGGTTTTTCTCGAGTTGCGATGGGAACCTGTGGTATATTCTCGAGTTACGACGGAGATGGCCCTTCCACCCACGTGTTTGTTCAGCGACGTCAGACTCCTGCGTAGTTGCGAGGGACAACTCGGGAGTCCCCGCGAGGCTTTGTAGCACAATTGGGACGCCTATCCAGCTGAGGCGGGAGACCAAGGGTCCCTTTCCAAGTGCCACAGTAATCCTGGGACTCCTATCAAGTTTTATGAAGAGTCAGGCATCGTCTCCTTTGGAGGCACTGATCTCCACGTACCTCTGGAGTTTTCAAAGGATGTGAGGCCTCCGGTCGCCATGAGGTGGGGAACTAGGTCATTCTCTGTGGTCTCCACAGGGGATTCAGACATCCTTTCATCTTGGGAGATGCAAGACGAGCCTGCATTCAAGTCACGGCAGGAATATCCCGCCTTATTTCGCGTCAGGGCATCACAGTGTCCATTCCACTTGAGGCCGCAAAATCAGGGTCCCTCTCACATACCTAGAGCAGAGAGAAGCCTCCTCTTGAGGTGCTTGTGGTAAGGTGGTATTCCTCTGGAGCCGAAGCCAGGGACTAACCTCTCATCTCGAGTTGATTTTTGGTCCACGGAGCTCTTTCGTGTTGCTACAGTGACCTCAGGATCCCTCTAACCTTGAAACAGTGTTCTTGGGGTTTCTCTGGAGTGCCATCAAGGAAATCAAGGCTCCTTTCATGTGTGATGTGCAACACGGAATTTCTCTGCACGCAGTGCAGGGGAATCGGGCCTCCTCTCACGGCGAGGGGGAAGTCTCATGGTGTTTCTCGAGTTGCGGCGGGAACCTTTGGTATATTTTGGAGTTACGATGGGGATGGCCCTTCCACACACGGGCTTGTTCAGCGACGTCAGGACTCCTGCCTAATTGCGAGGGACAAGTCGGCATTCTCCTTGAGGCTTGGCAGGGCACTTGGGACGCCTCTCCAGCTGAGGCGGGAGACCAAGGGTCCCTTTCCACGTGCCACAGGAATCCTGGGACTCCTATCAAGTTTCACGAGGAGTCCGGCATCGTCTCCTTTGGAGGCACTGATCTCCGCGTACCTCTGGAATTTTCAAAGGATGTGAGGCCTCCGGTCCCCATGAGGTGGTGAACTAGGTCTTTCTCTGTGGTCTCCACAGGGGATTCAGACATCCTTTCGTCTTGGGAGATGCAAGACGAGCCTGCATTCAAGTCACTGCAGGGATATCCGGCCTTATTTCGAGTCAGGGCATCGCGGTGTCCATTCCACTTGAGGCCGCAAACTCAGGGTCCCTCTCACATAGCTAGAGCTGAGAGAAGCCTCCTCTTGAGGTGCTTGTGGTAAGATGGTATTCCTCTGGAGTCGAAGCCAGGGACTACCCTCTCATCTCGAGTTGATTTTTGGTCCACGGAGCTCTTTCGTGTTGCAACAGTGACCTCAGGATCCCTCTAGCCTGGAAACAGTGTTTTTGGGGTTTCTCTGGAGTGCCCTCAAGGAAATCAAGGCTCCTTTCATGTGTGATGTGCAACACGGAATTGCTCTGCACGCAGTGCAGGGGAATCGGGCCTCATCTCGCGGTGAGGGGGAAGTCTCATGGTTTTTCTCGAGTTGCGGCGGGAACCTGGGGTATATTCTCGAGTTACGACTGGGATGGCCCTTCCACCCACGTGTTTGTTCAGCGACGTCAGGACTCCTGCCTAGTTGCGAGGGACAACTCGGGGTTCTCCTCGAGGCTTGGCAGGGCTATAGGGACGCTTCTCCAGCTGAGGCGGGAGACCAAGGGTCCCTTTCCACGTGCCACAGGAATCCTGGGACTCCTATCAAGTTTCACCAGGAGTCAGGCATCGTCTCCTTTGGAGGCACTGATCTCCGCGTACCTCTGGAGTTTTCAAAGGATGTGAGGCCTCCGGTCGCCATGAGGTGGAGAACTAGGTCTTTCTCTGTGGTCTCCACAGGGGACTCAGACATTCTTTCGTCTTGGGAGATGCAAGACGAGCTTGCATTCAAGTCACTGCAGGGATATCCGGCCTTATTTCGAGTCAGGGCATCGCGGTGTCCATTCCACTTGAGGCCGCAAACTCAGGGTCCCTCTCACATAGCTATAGCTGAGAGAAGCCTCCTCCTGAGGTGATTGTGGTAAGGTGGTATTCCTCTGGAGTCGAAGCCAGGGACTAACCTCTCATCTCGAGTTGATTTTTGGTCCACGGAGCTCTTTCGTGTTGCTACAGTGACCTCAGGATCCCTCTAGCCTTGAAACATTGTTCTTGGGGTTTCTCTGGAGTGCCATCAAGGAAATCAAGGCTCCTTTCATGTGTGATGTGCAACACGGAATTTCTCTGCACGCAGTGCAGGGGAATCGGGCCTCATCTCGCGGCGAGGGGGAAGTCTCATGGTTTTTCTCGAGTTGCGGCGGGAACCTGGGGTATATTCTCGAGTTACGACGGGGATGGCCCTTCCACACACGTGTTTCTTCAGCGACGTCAGGACTCCTGCCTAGTTGCGAGGGACAACTCGGGATTCTCCTCGAGGCTTGGCAGGGCAATTGCGACGCCTCTACAGCTGACGCGGGAGACCAAGGGTCCCTTTCCACGTGCCACAGGAATCCTGGGACTCCTATCAAGTTTCACGAGGAGTCAGGCATCGTCTCCTTTAGAGGCACTGATCTCCGCGTACCTCTGGAGTTTTCAAAGGATGTGAGGCCTCCGGTCGCGATGAGGTGGGGAACTAGGTCTTTCTCTGTGGTCGCCACAGGGGATTCAGACATCCTTTCGTCTTGGGAGATGCAAGACGAGCCTGCATTCAAGTCACTGCAGGGATATCCGACCTTATTTCGAGTCAGGGCATCGCGGTGTCCATTCCACTTGAGGCCGCAAAATCAGGGTCCCTCTCACATACCTAAAGCTACGAGAAGCCTCCTCTTGAGGTGCTTGTGGTAAGGTGGTATTCCTCTGGAGTCGAAGTTAGCGACTAACCTCTCATCTCGAGTTGATTTCGGTCCACGGAGCTCTTTTGTGTTGCTACAGTGACCTCAGGATCCCTCTAGTCGGGAAACAGTGTTCTTGGGGTTTCTCTGGAATGCCATGAAGGAAATCAAGGCTCCTTTCATGTGTGATGTGCAACACGGAATTACTCTGCATGCAGTGTAGGGGAATCGGGCCTCATCACGCGTCGAGGGGGAAGTCTCATGGTTTTTCTCGAGTTGCGGCGGGAACCTGGGGTATATATTCGAGTTACGATGGGGATGGCCCTTCCACCCACGTGTTTGTTCAGCGACGTCAGGACTCCTGCCTAGTTGCGAGGGACAACTCGGGATTCTCCTCGAGGCTTGGCAGGGCAATTGGGACGCCTCTCCAGCTGAGGCGGGAGACCAAGGGTCCCTTTCCACGTGCCACAGGAATCCTGGGACTCCTATCAAGTTTCATGAGGAGTCAGGCATCGTCTCCTTTGGAGGCACTGATCTCCGCATACCTCTGGAATTTTCAAAGGATGTGAGGCCTCCGGTCGCGATGAGGTGGGGAACTAGGTCTTTCTCTGTGGTCTCCACAGGGGATTCAGACATCCTTTCGTCTTGGGAGATGCAAGACGAGCCTGCATTCAAGTCACTGCAGGGATATCCGGCCTTATTTCGAGTCAGGGCATCGCGGTCTCCATTCCACTTGAGGCCGCAAACTCAGGGTCCCTCTCACATAGCTAGAGCTGAGAGAAGCCTCCTCTTGAGGTGCTTGTGGTAAGGTGGTATTCCTCTGGAGTCGAAGCCAGGGACTAACCTCTTATCTCGAGTTGATTTTTGGTCCACGGAGCTCTTTCGTGTTGCTACAGTGACCTCAGGATCCCTCTAGCCTGGAAACAGTGTTCTTGGGGTTTCTCTGGAGTGCCATGAAGGAAATCAAGGCTCCTTTCATGTGTGATGTGCAACACGGAATTACTCTGCATGCAGTGTAGGGGAATCGGGCCTCATCTCGCGGCGAGGGGGAAGTCTCATGGTTTTTCTCGAGATGCGGCGGGAACCCGGCGTATATTCTCGAGTTACGATGGGGATGGCCCTTCCACCCACGTGTTTGTTCAGCCACGTCTGGACTCCTGCCTAGTTGCGAGGGACAACTCGGGATTCTCCTCGAGGCTTGGCAGGGCAATTGGGATGCCTCGCCAGCTGAGGCGGGAGACCAAGAGTCCCTTTCCACGTGCCACTGGAATCCTGGGACTCCTATCAAGTTTCACGAGGAGTCAGGCATCGTCTCCTTTGGAGGCACTGATCTCCGCGTACCTCTGGAGTTTTCAAAGGATGTGAGGCCTCCGGTCGCGATGAGGTGGGGAACTAGGTCTTTTTCTGTGGTCTCCACAGGGGATTCAGACATCCTTTCGTCTTGGGAGATGCAAGACGAGCCTGCATTCAAGTCACTGCAGGGATATCCGGCCTTATTTCGAGTCAGGTCATCGCGGTGTCCATTCCACTTGAGGCCGCAATGTCAGGGTCCCTCTCACATACCTAGAGCTGAGAGAAGCCTCCTCTTGAGGTGCTTGTGGTAAGGTGGTATTCCTCTGGAGTCGAAGCCAGGGAATAACCTCTCATCTCGAGTTGATTTTTGGTCCACGGAGCTCTTTTGTGTTGCTACAGTGACCTCAGGATCCCTTTAGCCTAGAAACAGTGTTCTTGGGGTTTCTCTGGAGTGCCATCAGGGAAATCAAGGCTCCTTTCATGTGTGATGTGCAACACGGAATTGCTCTGCACGCAGTGCAGGGGAATCGGGCCTCATCTCGCGGCGAGGGCAAAGTCTCATGGTTTTTCTCGAGTTGCGGCGGGAACCTGGGGTATATTCTCGAGTTATGACGGGGATGGCCCTTCCAGCCACGTGTTTGGTCAGCGACGTCAGGACTCCTGCCTAGTTGCGAGGGACAACTCGGGATTCTCCTCGAGGCTTGGCAGGGCAATTGGGACGCCTCTCCAGCTGAGGCGGGAGACCAAGTGTCCCTTTCCATGTGCCACAGGAATCCTGGGACTCCTATCAAGTTTCACGAGGAGTCAGGCATCGTCTCCTTTGGAGGCACTGATCTCCGCGTACCTCTGGAATTTTCAAAGGATGTGAGGCCTCCGGTCGTGATCAGGTGGGGAACTAGGTCTTTCTCTGTGGTCTCCACAGGGGATTCAGACATCCTTTCGTCTTGGGAGATGCAAGACGAGCCTGCATTCAAGTCACTGCAGGGATATCCGGCCTTATTTCGAGTCAGGGCATCGTGGTTTCCATTCGACTTGAGGCTGCAAACTCAGGGTCCCTCTCACATACCTAGAGCTGAGAGAAGCCTCCTCTTGAGGTGCTTGTGGTAAGGTGGTATTCCTCTGGAGTCGAAGCCAGGGACTAACCTCTCATCTCGAGTTGATTATTGGTCCACTGAGCTCTTTCGTGTTGCTACAGTGACCTCAGTTTCCCTTTAGCCTTGAAACAGTGTTCTTGGGGTTTCTCTGGAGTGCCATCAAGGAAATCAAGTCTCCTTTCATGTGTGATGTGCAACACGCAATTGCTCTGCACGCAGTGCAGGATATTAGGCCTCATTTTGCGGCGACGGGGAAGTCTCATGGATTTTCTCGAGTTGCGGTGGGAACCTGGGGTATATTCTGAAGTTACGACGGGTTGGCCCTTCCACCCACGTGTTTGTTCAGCGACGTCAGGACTCCTGCCTAGTTGCGAGGGACAACTCGGGATTCTCCTCGAGGCTTGGCAGGGCAATTGGGACGCCTCTCTATCTGAGGCGGTAGACCAAGAGTCCCTTTCCACGTGCCACAGGAATCCTCGGACTCCTATCAAGTTTCACGAGGAGTCAGGCATCGTCTCCTTTGGAGGCACTGATCTCCGCGTACCTCTGGAGTTTTCAAAGGATGTGAGGCCTCCGGTCGCGATGAGGTGGGGAACTAGGTCTTTCTCTGTGGTCTCCACAGTGGATTCAGACATCCTTTCATCTTGGGAGATGCAAGACGAGCCTACATTCAAGTCACTGCAGGGATATCCGGCCTTATTTCGAGTCAGGGCATCGCGGTGTCCATTCCACTTGAGGCCCCAAGCTCAGGGTCCCTCTCACATAGCTAGAGCTGAGAGAAGCCTCCTCTTAAGGTGCTTGTGGTAAGGTGGTATTCCTCTGGAGTCGAAGCCAGGGACTAACCTCTCATCTCGAGTTGATTTTTGGTCCAGTTAGCTCTTTCATGTTGCTACAGTGACCTCAGGATCCCTCTAGCCTTGAAACAGTGTTCTTGTGATTTCTTTGGAGTGCCATCAAGGAAATCTAGGCTCCTTTCATGTGTGATGTGCAAGACAGAATTGCTCTGCACGCAGTGCAGGGGAATCGGGCCTCATCTCGCGGCGAGGGGGAAGTCTCATGGTTTTTCTCGAGTTGCGGCGGGAACGTGGGGTATATTCTCGATTTACGACGGGGATGGCCCTTCCACCAACGTGTTTGTTCAGCGACGTCAGGACTCCTGCCTAGTTGCGAGGGACAACTCGGGATTCTCCTCGAGGCTTGGCAGGGCCATTGGGACGCCTCTCCAGCTGAGGCGGGAGACCAAGGGTCCCTTTCCACATGCCACAGGAATCCTGGGACTCCTATCAAGTTTCACGAGGAGTCAGGCATCGTCTCCTTTGGAGGCACTGATCTCCGCGTACCTCTGGAGTTTTCAAAGGATGTGAGGCCTCCGGTCGCGATCAGGTGGGGAACTAGGTCTTTCTCTGTGTTCTCCACAGGGGATTCAGGCCTCCTTTCGTCTTGGGAGATGCAAGACGAGCCTGCATTCAAGTCACTGCAGGGATATCCTGCCTTATTTCGAGTCAGGCCATCGCGGTGTCCATTCCACTTGAGGCCGCAAACTCAGGGTCCCTCTCACATACCTAGAGCTGAGAGAAGCCTCCTCTTGAGGTGCTTGTGGTGAGGTGGTATTCCTCTGGAGTCGAAGCCAGGGACTAACCTCTCATCTCGAGTTGATTTTTGGTCCACGGAGCTCTTTCGTGTTGCTACAGTGACCTCAGGATCCCTCTAGCCTTGAAACAGTATTCTTGGGGTTTCTCTGGAGTGCCATCAAGGAAATCAAGGCTCCTTTCATGTGTGATGTGCAACACGGAATTGCTCTGCACGCAGCGCAGGGGAATCGGGCCTTATCTCGCGGCGAGGGGGAAGTCTCATGGTTTTCCTCGAGTTGCGGCGGGAACCTGGGGTATATTCTCGAGTTACGACGGGGATGGCCCTTCCAACCACGTGTTTGTTCAGCGACGTCAGACTCATGCCTAGTTGCGAGGGACAACTCGGGATTCTCCTCGAGGCTTGGCAGGGCAATTGGGACGCCTCTCCAGCTGAGGCGGAAGACCAAGGGTCCCTTTCCACGTGCACAGGAATCCTGGGACTCCTATCAAGTTTCACGAGGAGTCAGGCATCGTCTCCTTTGGAGGCACTGATCTCCGCGTACCTCTGAAGTTTTCAAAGGATGTGAGGCCTCCGTTCGCGATGAGGTGGGGAAGTAGGTCTTTCTCTGTGGTGTCCACAGGGGATTCAGACATCCTTTCGTCTTGGGAGATGCAAGACGAGCCTGCATTCAAGTCACTGCAGGGATATCCGGCCTTATTTCGAGTCAGGGCATCGCGGTGTCCATTCCAGTTGAGGCCGCAAACTCAGGGTCCCTCTCACAATCCTAGAGCTGAGAGAAGCCTCCTCTTGAGGTGCTTGTGGTAAGGTGGTATTCCTCTGGAGTCGAAGCCAGGGACTAACCTCTCATCTCGAGTTGATTTTTGGTCCACGGAGCTCTCTCGTGTTGCTACAGTGACCTCAGGATCCCTCTAGCCTTGAAACAGTGTTCTTGGGGTTTCTCTGGAGTGCCATCAAGGAAATCAAGGCTCCTTTCATGTGTGATGTGCAACACGGAATTGCTCTGCATGCAGTGTAGGGAATCGGGCCTCATCTCGCGGAGAGGGGGAAGTCTCATGGTTTTTCTCGAGTTGCGGCGGGAACCTGGGGTATATTCTCGAGTTCCGACGGGGATGGCCCTTCCACCCACGTGTTTCTTCAGCGACGTCAGGACTCCTGCCTAGTTGCGAGGGACAACTCGGGATTCTCCTCGAGGCTTGGCAGGGCAATTGGGACGCCTCTCCAGCTGAGGCAGGAGACCAAGGGTCTCTTTCCACGTGCCACAGGAATCCTGGGACTCCTATCAAGTTTCACGAGGAGTCAGGCATGGTCTCCTTTGGAGGCACTGATCTCCGCGTACCTCTGGAGTTTTCAAAGGATGTGAGGCCTCCGGTCGCGATGAGGTGGGGAACTAGGTCTTTCTCTGTGGTCTCCACAGGGGATTCAGTCATCCTTTCGTCTTGGGAGATGCAAGGCGAGCCTGCATTCAAGTCACTGCAGGGATATCCGGCCTTATTTCAAGTCAGGTCATCGCGGTGTCCATTCCACTTGAGACCGCAAACTCAGCACATAGCTAGAGCTGAGAGAAGCCTCCTCTTGAGGTGCTTGTGGTAAGGTGGTATTCCTCTGGAGTCGAAGCCAGGGACTAACCTCTAATCTCGAGTTGATTGTTGGTCCACGGAGCTCTTTCGTGTTGCTACAGTGACCTCAGGATCCCGCTAGCCTTGAAACAGTGTTCTTGGGTTTTCTCTGGAGTGCCATCAAGGAAATCAAGGGTCCTTTCATGTGTGATGTGCAACACGGAATTGCTCTGCACACATTGCAGGGGAATCGGGCCTCATATCGCGGCGAGGGGGAAGTCTCATGGTTTTTCTGGAGTTGCGGCGGGAACCTGGGGTATATTTTCGAGTTACGACGGGGATGGCGCTTCCAACCACGTGTTTGTTCAGCGACGGCAGGACTCCTGCCTAGTTGCGAGGGACAACTCGGGATTCTCCTCGAGGCTTGGCAGGGCAATTGGGACGCCTCTCCAGCTGAGGCGGGAGACCAAGGGTCCCTTTCCACGTGCCACAGGAATCCTGGGACTCCTATCAAGTTTCACGAGGAGTCAGGCATCGTCTCTTTTGGAGGCACTGATCTCCGCGTACCTCTGGAGTTTTCAAAGGATGAGAGGCCTCCGGTCGCGATGAGGTGGGGAACTAGGTCTTTCTCTGTGGTCTCCACAGGGGATTCAGCCATCGTTTCGTCTTGGGAGATGCAAGACGAACCTGCATTCAATTCACTGCAGGGATATCCGGCCTTATTTTGCGTCAGGGCATCGCAGTGTCCATTCCACTTGAGGCCGCAAACTCAGAACATAGCTAGAGCTGAGAGAAGCCTCCTCTTGAGGTGCTTGTGGTAAGGTTGTATTCCTCTGGAGTCGAAGTTAGGGACTAACCTCTCATCTCGAGTTGATTTTTGGTCCACGGAGCTCTTTCGTGTTGCTACAGTGACCTCAGGATCCCTCTAGCCTTGAAACAGTGTTCTTGGGGTTTCTCTGGAGTGCCATCAAAGAAATCAAGGCTCCTTTCATGTGTGATGTGCAACACGGAATTCCTCTGCACGCAGTGCAGGAGAATCTGGCCTCATCTCGCGGCAAGTGGGAAGTCTCATGTTTTTTCTCCAGTTGCGGCGGGAACCTGGGGTATATTCTCGACTTACGACGGGGATGGCAGTTCCACACACGTGTTTGTTCAGCGACGTCAAGACTCCTGCCTAGTTGCAAGGGACAACTCGGGATTCTCCTCGAGGCTTGGCAGGGCAATTGGGACGCCTCTCCAGCTGAGACGGGAGACCAAGGGTCCCTTTCCACGTGCCACAGGAATCCTGGGACTCCTATCAATTTTCACGAGGAGTCAGGCATCGTCTCCTTTGGAGGCACTGATCTCCGCGTAGCTCTGGAGTTTTCAAAGGATGTGAGGCCTCCGGTCGCCATGAGGTGGGGAACTAGGTCTTTCTCTGTGGTCTCCACAGGGGATTCAGACATCCTTTCATCTTGGGAGATGCAAGACGAGCCTGCATTCAAGTCACTGCAGGGATATCCGGCCTTATTTCGAGTCAGGGCATCGCGGTGTCCATTCCACTTGAGGCCGCAAACTCAGGGTCCCTCTCACATACCTAGAGCTGAGAGAAGCCTCCTCTTGAGGTGCTCGTAGTAAGGTGGTATTCCTCTGGAGTCGAAGTTAGGGACTAACCTCTCATCTCGAGTTGATTTTTGGTCGAAGGAGCTCTTTTGTGTTGCTACAGTGTCTTTAGGATCCCTCTAGCCTTGAAACAGTGTTCTTGGGGTTTCTCTGAAGTGCCATCAAGGAAATCAAGGCTCCTTTCATATGTGATGTGTAACACGGAATTGCTCTGCACGCAGTGCAGGGGAATCGGGCCTCATCTCGCGGCGATGGGGAAGTCTCATGGTTTTTCTGGAGTTGCGGCGGGAACCTGGGGTATATTTTCGAGTTACGACGGGGATGGCGCTTCCAACCACGTGTTTGTTCAGCGACGGCAGGAATCCTGCCTAGTTGCGAGGGACAACTCGGGATTCTCCTCGAGGCTTGGCAGGGCAATTGGGACGCCTCTCCAGCTGAGGCGGGAGACCAAGGGTCCCTTTCCACGTGCACAGGAATCCTGGGACTCCTATCAAGTTTCACGAGGAGTCAGGCATCGTCTCTTTTGGAGGCACTGATCTCCGCGTACCTCTGGAGTTTTCAAAGGATGAGAGGCCTCCGGTCGCGATGAGGTGGGGAACTAGGTCTTTCTCTGTGGTCTCCACAGGGGATTCAGCCATCGTTTCGTCTTGGGAGATGCAAGACGAACCTGCATTCAATTCACTGCAGGGATATCCGGCCTTATTTTGCGTCAGGGCATCGCAGTGTCCATTCCACTTGAGGCCGCAAACTCAGGGTTCCTCTCACATACCTAGAGCTGAGAGAAGCCTCCTCTTGAGGTGCTTGGGGTTAGGTGGTATTCCTCTGGAGTCGAAGCCAGGGACTAACCTCTCATCTCGAGTTGATTTTTGGTCCACGGAGCTCTTTCGTGTTGCTACAGTGACCTCAGGATCCCTCTAGCCTTGAAACAGTGTTCTTGGGGTTTCTCTGGAGTGCCATCAAGGAAATCAAGGCTCCTTTCATGTGTGATGTGCAAGACGGAATTGCTCTGCATGCAGTGCAGGGGAATCGGGCCTCATCTCGCGGCGAGGGGAAAGTCTCCTGGTTTTTCTCGAGTTGCGGCGGGAACCTGGGGTATATTCTCGAGTTACAATGGGGATGGCCCGTCCACCCACGTGTTTGTTCAGCGACGTCAGGACTCCTGCCTAGTTGTGAGGGACAACTCGGGATTCTCCTCGAGGCTTGGCAGGGCAATTGAGACGCCTCTCCAGCTGAGGCGGGAGACCAAGGCTCCCTTTCCACGTGCCACAGGAATCCTGGGACTCCTATCAAGTTTCACGAGGAGTCAGGCATCGTCTCCTTTGGAGGCACTGATCTCCGCGTACCTCTGAAGTTTTCAAAGGATGTGAGGCCTCCCGTCGCCATGAGCTGGGGAACTAGGTCTTTCTCTGTGGTCTCCACAGGGGATTCAGACATCCTTTCATCTTGGGAGATGCAAGACGAGCCTGCATTCAATTCAATGCAGGGATATCCGGCCTTATTTCGTGTCAGGGCATCACAGTGTCCATTCCACTTGAGGCCCCAAACTCAGGGTCCCTCTCACATACCTAGAGCTGAGAGAAGCCTCCTCTTGAGGTGCTTGTGGTAAGGTGGTATTCCTCTGGAGTCGAAGCCAGGGACTAACCTCTCATCTCGAGTTGATTTTTGGTCCTCGGAGCTCTTTCGTGTTGCTACAGTGACCACCAGATCCCTCTCGCCTTGAAACAGTGTTCTTGGGGTATCTCTGTAGTGCCATCAAGGAAATCAAGGCTCCTTTCATGTGTGATGTGCAACACGGAATTGCTCTGCACGCAGTGCAGGGGAATCGGGCCTCATCTCGCGGCGAGGGGGAAGTCTCATGGTTTTTCTCGAGTTGCGGCGGGATCCTGGGGTATATTCTCGAGTTACGACGGGGATGGCCCTTCCACCCACGTGTTTGTTCAGCGATGGCAGGACTCCTGCCTAGTTGCGAGGGACAACTCGGGATTCTCCTCGAGGCTTGGTAGGGCAATTGGGACGCCTCTCCAGCTGAGGCGGGAGACCAAGGGTCCCTTTCCACGTGCCACAGGAATCCTGGGACTCCTATCAAGTTTCACGAGGAGTCAGGCATCGTCTCCTTTGGAGGCACTGATCTCCGCGTACCTCTGGAGTTTTCAAAGGATGTGAGGCCTCCGGTCGCGATGAGGTGGGGAACTAGGTCTTTCTCTGTGGTCTTCACAGGGGATTCAGACATTCTTTCGTCTTGGGAGATGCAAGACGAGCCTGCATTCAAGTCACTGCAGGGATATCTGGCCTTATTTCGAGTCAGGGCATCGCGGTGTCCTTTCCACTTCAGGCCGCAAACTCAGGGTCCCTCTCACATAAAAAGAGCTGAGAGAAGCCTCCTCTTGAGGTGCTTGTGGTAAGGTGGTATTCCTCTGGAGTCGAAGCCAGGGACTAACCTCTCATCTCGACTTGATTTTTGGTCCACGGAGCTCTTTCGTGTTGCTACAGTGACCTCAGGATCCCTCTAGCCTTGAAACAGTGTTCTTGGGGTTTCTCTGGAGTGCCATCAAGGAAATCAAGGCTCCTTTCATGTGTGATGTGCAACACGGAATTACTCTGCACGAAGTGCAGGGGAATCGGGCCTCATCTCGCGGCGAGGGGGAAGTCTCATGGTTTTTCTCCAGTTGCGGCGGGAACCTGGGGTATATTCTCGAGTTACGACGGGGATGGTCCTTGCACCCACGTGTTTGTTCAGCGACGGCAGGACTCCTGCCTAGTTGCGAGGGACAACTCAGGATTGTCCTCGAGGCTTGGCAGGGCAATTGGGACGCCTCTCCAGCTGAGGCGGGAGACCAAGGGTCCCATTCCACGTGGCACAGGAATCCTGGGACTCCTATCAAGTTTCACGAGGAGTCAGGCGTCGTCTCCTTTGGAGGCACTGATCTCCGCGTACCTCTGGAGTTTTCAAAGTATGTGAGGCCTCCGGTCGCGATGAGGTGGGGAACTAGGTCTTTCTCTGTGGTCTCCACAGGGGATTCAGACATCCTTTCGTCGTGGGAGATGCAAGACGAGCCTGCATTCAAGTCACTGCAGGGATATCCGGCCTTATTTCGAGTCAAGGCATCGCGGTGTCCATTCCACTTGAGGCTGCAAACTCAGAACATAGCTAGAGCTGAGAGAAGCCTCCTCTTGAGGTGCTTGTGGTAAGGTGGTATTCCTCTGGTGTCGAAGCCAGGGACTAACCTCTAATCTCGAGTTGATTGTTGGTCCACGGAGCTCTTTCGCGTTGCTACAGTGACCTCAGGATCCCGCTAGCCTTGAAACAGTGTTCTTGGGTTTTCTCTGGAGTGCCATCAAGGAAATCAAGGCTCCTTTCATGTGTGATGTGCAACCGGAATTGCTCTGCACACATTGCAGGGGAATCGGGCCTCATATCGCGGCGAGGGGGAAGTCTCATGGTTTTTCTGGAGTTGCGGCCGGAACCTGGGGTATATTCTCGAGTTACGACGGGGATGGCCCTTCCACCCACGTGTTTGTTCAGCGACGGCAGGAATCCTGCCTAGTTGCGAGGGACAACTCGGGATTCTCCTCGAGGCTTGGCAGGGCAATTGGGACGCCTCTCCAGCTGAGGCGGGAGACCAAGTGTCCCTTTCCACGTGCACAGGAATCCTGGGACTCCTATCAAGTTTCACGAGGAGTCAGGCATCGTCTCTTTTGGAGGCACTGATCTCCGCGTACCTCTGGAGTTTTCAAAGGATGTGAGGCCTCCGGTCGCGACGAGGTGGGGAACTAGGTCTTTCTCTGTGGTCTCCACAGGGGATTCAGACATCCTTTCGTCTTGGGAGATGCAAGACGAGCCTGCATTCAAGTCACTGCAGGGATATCCGGCCTTATTTCGAGTCAGGGCATCGCGGTGTCCATTCCACTTGAGGCCGCAAACACAGGGTACCTCTCACATACCTAGAGCTGAGAGAAGCCTCCTCTTGAGATGCTTGTGGTTAGGTGGTATTCCTCTGGAGTCGAAGCCAGGGACTAACCTCTCATCTCGAGTTGATTTTTGGTCCACGGAGCTCTTTCGTGTTGCTACAGTGACCTCAGGATCCCTCTAGCCTTGAAACAGTGTTCTTGGGGTTTCTCTGGAGTGCCATCAAGGAAATCAAGGCTCCTTTCATATGTGATGTGCAACACGGAATTGCTCTGCACGCAGTGCAGGGGAATCAGGCCTCATCTCGCGGCGAGGGTTAAGTCTCATGGTTTTTCTCGAGTTGCGGCGGGAACCTGGGGTATATTCTCGACTTACGACGGGGATGGCCCTTCCAACCACGTGTTTGTTCAGCGACGTCAGGACTCCTGCCTAGTTGCGAGGGACAACTCGGGATTCTCCTCGAGGCTTGGCAGGGCAATTGGGACGCCTCTCCAGCTGAGGCGGGAGACAAAGGATCCCTTTCCACGTGCCACAGGAATCCTGGGACTCCTATCAAGTTTCACGAGGAGTCAGGAATCGTCTCCTTTGGAGGCACTGATCTCCGCGTACCTCTGGAGTTTTCAAAGGATGTGAGGCCTCCGGTCGCCATGAGGTGGGGAACTAGGTCTTTCTCTGTGGTCTCCACAGGGGATTCAGACATCCTTTCATCTTGGGAGATGCAAGACGAGCCTGCATTCAAATCACTGCAGGGATATCCGGCCTTATTTCGAGTCAGGGCATCGCGGTGTCCATTCCACTTGAGGCCGCAAACTCAGGGTCCCTCTCACATACCTAGAGCTGAGAGAAGCCTCCTCTTGAGGTGCTTGTGGTAAGGTGGTATTCCTCTGGAGTCGAAGCCAGGGACTAACCTCTCATCTCGAGTTGATTTTTGGGCCACGGAGCTCTTTCGTGTGTCTACAGTGACCTCAGGATCCCTCTAGCCTTGAAACAGTGTTCTTGGGGTTTCTCTGGAGTGCCATCAAGGAAATCAAGGCTCCATTCATGTGTGATGTGCAACACTGAATTGCTCTGCACGCAGTGCAGGGGAATCTGGCCTCATCTCGCGGCGAGGGGGAAGTCTCATGGTTTTTCTCGACTTGCGGCTGGAACCTGGGGTATATTCTCGAATTACGACGGGGATGGCCCTTCCACCCACGTGTTTGTTCAGCGACGTCAGGACTCCTGCCTAGTTGCGAGGGACAACTCGGGATTCTCCTCGAGGCTTGGCAGGGCAATTGGGACGCCTCTCCAGCTGATGCAGGAGACCAAGGGTCCCTTTACACGTGCCACAGGAATCCTGGGACTCCTATCAAGTTTCACGAGGAGTCAGGCGTCGTCTCCTTTGGAGGCACTGATCTCCGCGTACCTGTCGAGTTTTCAAAGGACGTGAGGGCTCCGGTCGCGATGAGGTGGGGAACTAGGTCTTTTTCTGTGGTCTCCACAGGGGATTCAGACATCCTTTCGTCTTGGGAGATGCAAGACGAGCCTGCATTCAAGTCACTGCAGGGATATCCGGCCTTATTTCAAGTCAGGGCATCGCGGTGTGCATTCCACTTGAGACCGCAAACTCAGCACATAGCTAGAGCTGAGAGAAGCCTCCTCTTGAGGTGCTTGTGGTAAAGTGGTATTCCTCTGGAGTCGAAGCCAGGGACTAACCTCTAATCTCGAGTTGATTGTTGGTCCACGGAGCTCTTTCGCGTTGCTACAGTGACCTCAGGATCCCGCTAGCCTTGAAACAGTGTTCTTGGGTTTTCTCTGGAGTGCCATCAAGGAAATCAAGGCTCCTTTCATGTGTGATGTGCAACACGGAATTGCTCTGCACACATTGCATGGGAATCGGGCCTCATATCGCGGCGAGGGGGAAGTCTCATGGTTTTTCTGGAGTTGCGGCGGGAACCTGGGGTATATTCTCGAGTTACGACGGGGATGGTGCTTCCAACCACGTGTTTGTTCAGCGACGGCAGGAATCCTGCCTAGTTGCGAGGGACAACTCGGGATTCTCCTCGAGGCTTGGCAGGGCAATTGGGACGCCTCTCCAGCTGAGGCGGGAGACCAAGGTTTCCTTTCCACTTGCACAGGAATCCTGGGACTCCTATCAAGTTTCACGAGGAGTCAGGCATCGTCTCTTTTGGAGGCACTGATCTCCGCGTACCTCTGGAGTTTTCAAAGAATGTGAGGCCTCCGGTCGCGCTGAGGTGGGGAACTAGGTCTTTCTCTGTGGTCTCCACAGGGGATTCAGCCATCGTTTCGTCTTGGGAGATGCAAGACGAGCCTGCATTCAAGTCACTGCAGGGATATCCGGCCTTATTTTGCGTCAGGGCATCGCAGTGTCCATTCCACTTGAGGCCGCAAACTCAGGGTCCCTCTCACATACCTAGAGCTGAGAGAAGCCTCCTCTTGAGGTGCTTGTGGTAAGATGGTATTCCTCTGGAGTCGAAGCCAGGGACTAACCTCTCATCTCGAGTTGATTTTTGGTCCACGGAGCTCTTTCCTGTTGCTACAGTGACCTCAGGATTCCTCTAGCCTTGAAACAGTGTTCTTCGGGTTTCTCTGGAGTGCCATCAAGGAAATCAAGGCTCCTTTCATGTGTGATGTGCAACACGGAATTGCTCTGCACGCAGTGCAGGGGAATCTGGCCTCATCTCGCGGCAAGGGGGAAGTCTCATGGTTTTTCTGGAGTTGCGGCGGGAATCTGGGGTATATTCTCGAGTTACGACGGGGATGGCGCTTCCAACCACGTGTTTGTTCAGCGACGGGAGGAATCCTGCCTAGTTGCGAGGGACAACTCGGGATTCTCCTCGAGGCTTGGTAGGGCAATTGGGACGCCTCTCCAGCTGAGGCGGGAGACCAAGGGTCCCTTTCCACGTGCCACAGGAATCCTGGGACTCCTATCAAGTTTCACGAGGAGTCAGGCATCGTCTCCTTTGGAGGCACTGATCTCCGCGTACCTCTGGAGTTTTCAAAGGATGTGAGGCCTCTGGTCGCGATGAGGTGGGGAACTAGGTCTTTCTCTGTGGGCTCCACAGGGGATTCAGACACCCTTTCGTCTTGGGAGATGCAAGACGAGACTGCATTCAAGTCACTGCAGGGATATCTGGCCTTATTTCGAGTCAGGGCATCGCGGTCTCCATTCCACTTCAGGCCGCAAACTCAGGGTTCCTCTCACATAAAAAGAGCTGAGAGAAGCCTCCTCTTGAGGTGCTTGTGGTAAGGTGGTATTCCTCTGGAGTCGAAGCCAGGGACTAACCTCTCATCTCGAGTTGATTTTTGGTCCACGGAGCTCTTTCGTGTTGCTACAGTGACCTCAGGATCTCGCAACCTTGAAACAGTGTTCTTGGGGTTTCTCTGGAGTGCCACCAAGGAAGTCAAGGCTCCTTTTATGTGTGATGTGCAACACAGAATTGCTCTGCACGCAGCGCAGGGGAATCGTGCCTCATATCGCGGCGAGGGGGAAGTCTCATGGTTTTTTCTGGAGTTGCGGCGGGAACCTGGGGTATATTCTCGAATTACGACGGGGATGGCGCTTCCAACCACGTGTTTGTTCAGCGACGTCAGGACTCCTGCCTAGTTGCGAGGGACAACTCGGGATTCTCCTCGAGGCTTGGCAGGGCAATTGGGACGCCTCTCCAGCTGAGGCGGGAGACCAAGGGTCCCTTTCCACGTGCACAGGAATCCTGGGACTCCTATCAAGTTTCACGAGGAGTCAGGCATCGTCTCTTTTGGAGGCACTGATCTCCGCTTACCTCTGGAGTTTTCAAAGGATGTGAGGCCTCCGGTCGCGATGAGGTGGGGAACTAGGTCTTTCTCTGTGGTCTCCACAGGGGATTCAGCCATCGTTTCGTCTTGGGAGATGCAAGACGAGCCTGCATTCAAGTCACTGCAGGGATATCCGGCCTTATTTTGCGTCAGGGCATCGCAGTGTCCATTCCACTTGAGGCCGCAAACTCAGGGTCCCTCTCACATACCTAGAGCTGAGAGAAGCCTCCTCTTGAGGTGCTTGTGGTAAGGTGGTATTCCTCTGGAGTCGAAGCCAGGGACTAACCTCTCATCTCGAGTTGATTTTTGGTCCACGGAGCTCTTTCGTGTTGCTACAGTGACCTCAGGATCCCTCTCGCCTTGAAACAGTTTTCTTGGGGTATCTCTGTAGTGCCATCAAGGAAATCAAGGCTCCTTTCATGTGTGATGTGCAACACGGAATTGCTCTGCACGCAGTGCAGGGGATTCGGGCCTCATCTCGCGGCGAGGGGGAAGTCTCATGGTTTTTCTCGAGTTGCGGCGGGATCCTGGGGTATATTCTCGACTTACGACGGGGATGGCAGTTCCACACACGTGTTTGTTCAGCGACGTCAGGACTCCTGCCTAGTTGCGAGGGACAACTCGGGATTCTCCTCGAGGCTTGGCAGGGCAATTGGGACCCCTCTCCAGCTGAGGCGGGAGACCAAGGGTCCCTTTCCACGTGCACAGGAATCCTGGGACTCCTATAAAGTTTCACGAGGAGTCAGGCATCGTCTCCTTTGGAGGCACTGATCTCCGCGTACCTCTGGAGTTTTCAAAGGATGTGAGGCCTCCGTTCGCGATGAGGTGGGGAACTAGGTCTTTCTCTGTGGTCTCCACAGGGGATTCAGCCATCGTTTCGTCTTGGGAGATGCAAGACGAGCCTGCATTCAAGTCACTGCAGGGATATCCGGCCTTATTTCGAGTCAGGGCATCACAGTGTCCATTCCACTTGAGGCCGAAAACTCAGGGTCCCTCTCACATACCTAGAGCTGAGAGAAGCCTCCTCTTGAGGTGCTTGTGGTAAGGTGGTATTCCTCTGGAGTCGAAGCAAGGGACTAACCTCCCATCTCGAGTTGATTTTTGGTCCACGGAGCTCTTTCGTGTTGCTACAGTGACCTCAGGATCCCTCTCACCTTGAAACAGTGTTCTTGGGGTATCTCTGTAGTGCCATCAAGGAAATCAAGGCTCCTTTCATGTGTGATGTGCAACACGGAATTGCTCTGCACGCAGTGCAGGGGAATCGGGCCTCATCTCGCGGCGAGGGGGAAGTCTCATGGTTTTTCTCGAGTTGCGGCGGGATCCTGGGGTATATTCTCGAGTTACGACGGGGATGGCCCTTCCACCCACGTGTTTGTTCAGCGATGGCAGGACTCCGGCCTAGTTGCGAGGGACAACTCGGGATTCTCCTCGAGGATTGGTAGGGCAATTGGGACGCCTCTCCAGCTGAGGCGGGAGACCAAGGGTCCCTTTCCACGTGCCACAGGAATCCTGGGACTCCTATCAAGTTTCACGAGGAGTCAGGCATCGTCTCCTTTGGAGGCACTGATCTCCGCGTACCTCTGGAGTTTTCAAAGGATGTGAGGCCTCCGGTCGCCATGAGGTGGGGAACTAGGTCTTTCTCTGTGTTCTCCACAGGGTATTCAGACATCCTTTCGTCGTGGGAGATGCAAGACGAGCCTGCATTCAAGTCACTGCAGGGATATCCGGCCTTATTTGGAGTCAGAGCGTCGCGGTGTCCATTCCACTTGAGGCCGCAAACTCATAACATAGCTAGAGCTGAGAGAAGCCTCCTCTTGAGGTGCTTGTGGTAAGGTTGTATTCCTCTGGAGTCGAAGCCAGGGACTAACCTCTCATCTCGAGTTGATTTTTGGTCCATGGAGCTCTTTCGTGTTGCTACAGTGACCTCAGGATCCCTGTAGCCTTGAAACAGTGTTCTTGGGGTTTCTCTGGAGTGCCATCAAGGAAATCAAGGCTCCTTTCATGTGTGATGTGCAAAACGGAATTGCTCTGCACGCAGTGCAGGGGAATCGTGCCTCATCTCGCGGGGAGGGGGAAGTCTTATGGTTTTTCTCGAGTTGCGGCGGGAACCTGGGGTATATTCTCGAGTTACGACGGGGATGGCCCTTCCACCCACGTGTTTGTTCAATGACGGCAGGAGTCCTGCCTAGTTGCGAGGGACAACTAGGGATTCTCCTCGAGGCTTGGCAGGGCAATTGGGACGCCTCTCCAGCTGAGGCGGGAGACCAAGGGTCCCTTTCCACGTGCCACAGGAATCCTGGGACTCCTATCAAGATTCACGAGGAGTCAGGCATCATCTCCTTTGGAGGCACTGATCTCCGCGTACCTCTGGAGTTTTCAAAGGATGTGAGGCCTCTGGTCGCGATGAGGTGGGGAACTAGGTCTTTCTCTGTGGTCTCCACAGGGTATTCAGACATCCTTTCGTCTTGGGAGATGCAAGACGAGCCTGCATTCAAGTCACTGCAGGGATATCCGGCCTTATTTCGAGTCAGGGCATCGTGGTGTCCATTCCACTCGAGGCCGCATATTCAGGGTCCCTCTCACTTAGCTAGAGCTGAGAGAAGCCTCCTCTTGAGGTGCTTGTGGTAAGGTGGTATTCCTCTGGAGTCGAAGCCAGGGACTAACCTCTCATCTCGACTTGATTTTTGGTCCACGGAGCTCTTTCGTGTTGCTACAGTGACCTCAGGATCCCTCTAGCCTTGAAACTGTCTTCTTGGGGATTCTCTGGAGTGCCATCAAGGAAATCAAGGCTCCTTTCATGTGTGATGTGCAACACGGAATTGCTCTGCACGCAGTGCAGGGTATCGGGCCGTATTTTGCGTCGAGAGGGAAGTCTCATGGTTTTTCTCGAGTTGCGGCGGGAACCTGGGGTATATTCTCGAGTTTGTCGGGGATGGCCCTTCCACCCACGTGTTTCTTCAGCGACGTCAGGACTCCTGCCTAGTTGCGAGGAACAACTCGGGATTCTCCTCGAGGCTTGGCAGGGCAATTGGGACGCCTCTCCAGCTGAGGCGGGACACCAAGGGTCCCTTTCCACATGCCACAGGAATCCTGGGACTCCTATCAAGTTTCACGAGGAGTCAGGCATCGCGTCCTTTGGAGGCACTGATCTCCGCGTACCTCTGGAGTTTTCAAGGGATGTGAGGCCTCCGGTCGCGATGAGGTGGGGAACTAGGTCTTTCTCTGTGGTCTCCACAGGGGATTCAGACATCCTTTCATCTTGGGAGATGCAAGACGAGCCTGCATTCAAGTCACTGCAGGGATATCCGGCCTGATTTCGAGTCAGGACATCGCGGTCTCCATTCCACTTGAGGCCGCAAACTCAGGGTCCCTCTCACATACCTAGAGCTGAGAGAAGCCTCCTCTTGAGGTGCTTGTGGTAAGGTGGTATTCCTCTGGAGTCGAAGCCAGGGACTAACCTCTCATCTCGAGTTGATTCATGGTCCACGGAGCTCTTTCCTGCTGCTACAGGGACCTCAGGATCCCTCCAGCCTTGAAACAGTGTTCTTGGGGTTTCTCTGGAGTGCCATCAAGGAAATCAAGGCTCCTTTCATGTGTGATGTGCAACACGGAATTGCTCTGCATGCAGTGCAGGGGAATCGGGCCTCATCTCGCGACGAGGGGGAAGCCTCATGGTTTTTCTCGAGTTGCGGCGGGAACCTGGGGTATATTCTCGAGTTTGTCGGGGATGGCCCTTCCACCCACGTGTTTCTTCAGCGACGTCAGGACTCCTGCCTAGTTGCGAGGGACAACTCGGGATTCTCCTCGAGGCTTGGCAGGGCAATTGGGACGCCTCTCCAGCTGAGGCGGGAGACCAAGGGTCCCTTTCCACGTGCCACAGGAATCCTGGGACTCCTATCAAGTTTCAGGAGGAGTCAGGCATCGTCTCCTTTGGAGGCACTGATCTCCGCGTACCTCTGGAGTTTTCAAAGGATGTGAGGCCTCCGGTCGCGATGAGGTGGGGATCTAAGTCTTTCTCTGTGGTCTCCACAGGGGATTCAGACATCCTTTCGCCTTGGGAGATGCAAGACGAGCCTGCATTCAAGTCACTGCAGGGATATCCGGCCTTATTTCGAGTCAGGGTATCGCGGTGTCCATTCCACTTGAGGCCGCAAACTCAGGGTCCCTCTCACATACCTAAAGCTGAGAGAAGCCTCCTCTTGAGGTGCTTGTGGTAAGGTGGTATTCCTCTGGAGTCGAAGACAGGGAATAACCTCTCATCTCGATTTGATTTTTGGTCCACGGAGCTCTTTCGTGTTGCTACAGTGACCTCAGGGTCCCTCTAGCCTTGAAATAGTGTTCTTGGGGTTTCTCTGGAGTGCCATCATGAAAATCAAGGCTCCTTTCATGTGTTTTGTGCAACATGGAATTGCAATGCACGCAGTGCAGGGGAATCGGGCCTCATCTCGCGGCGAGGGGGAAGTCTCATGGTTTTTCTCGAGTTGCGGCGGGAACCTGGGGTATATTCTCGAGTTACGACGAGGATGGCCCTTCCACCCACGTGTTTGTTCAGCGACGACAGGACTCCTGCCTAGTTGCGTGGAGAACTCGGGAATCTCCTCGAGGCTTCGCAGGGCAATTGGGATGCCTCTCCAGCTGAGGCGGGAGACCAAGGGTCCCTTTCCACGTGCCACAGGAATCCTGGGATTCCTATCAAGTTTCACGAGGAGTCAGGCATCGTCTCCTTTGGAGGCACTGATCTCCGCGTCCCTCTGGAATTTTCAAAGGATGTGAGGCCTCCGGTCGCGATAAGGTGGGGAACTAGGTCTTTCTCTGTGGTCTCCACAGGGGATTCAGACATCCTTTCGTCTTGGGAGATGCAAGACGAGCCTGCATTCAAGTCACTGCAGGGATACTCGGCCTTATTTCGAGTCAGGGCATCGCGGTTTCCATTCCACTTGAGGCCGCAAACTCAGGGTCCCTCTCACATACCTAGAGCTAAGAGAAGCCTCCTCTTGAGGTGCTTGTGGTAAGGTGGTATTCCTCTGGAGTCGAAGCCAGGGACTAACCTCTCATCTCGAGTTGATTTTTGGTCCACGGAGCTCTTTCGTGTTGCCACAGTGACCTCCGGATCCCTCTCGCCTTGAAACAGTGTTCTTGGGGTTTCTCTGGAGTGCCATCAAGGAAATCAAGGCTCCTTTCATGTGTGATGTGCAACACAGAATTGCTCTGCACGCAGTGCAGGGTATCGGACCTCATTTTGCGGCGAGGGGAAGTCTAATGGTTTTTCTCGAGTTGCGATGGTAACCTGGGGTATATTCTCGAGTTACGACGGGGATGGCACTACCACCCACGTGTTTGTTCAGCGACGTCAGACTCCTGCCTAGTTGCGAGGGACAACTCGGGATTCTCCTCGAGGCTTGGCAGGGCAATTGGGACGCCTTTCCAGCTGAGGCGGGAGACCAAGGGTCCCTTTCCACGTGCCACAGGAATCCGGGGACTCCTATCAAGTTTCACGAGGAATCAGGCATCGTCTCCTTTGGAGGCACTGATCTCCGCGTACCTCTGGAGTTTTCAAAGGATGTGAGGACTCCGGTCGCCATGATGTGGGGAACTAGGTCTTTCTCTGTGGACTCCACAGGAGATTCAGACATCCTTTCATCTTGGGAGATGCAAGACGAGACTGGATTCAAGTCACTGCAGGGATATCCGGCCTTAATTTACGTCAGGGCATCGCAGTGTCCATTCCACTTGAGGCCGCAAAATCAGTGTCCCTCTCACATACCTAGAGCTGAGAGAAGCCTCCTCTTAAGGTGCTTGTGGTAAGGTGGTATTCCCCTGGAGTCGAAGCCAGGGACTAACCTCTCATCTCGAGTTGACTTTTGGTCCACGGAGCTCTTTCGTGTTGCTACAGTGACCTCAGGATCCCTCTAGCCTTGAAACAGTGTTCTTGGGGTTTCTCTGGAGTGCCATCAAGGAAATCAAGGCTCCTTTCATGTGTGATGTTCAACACGGAATTGCTCTGCACGCAGTGCAGGGTATCGGGCCTTATTTTGCAACGAGGGGAAAGTCTCATGGTTTTTCTCGAGTTGCGATGGGAACCTGGGGTATATTCTCAAGTTACGACGGGGATGGCCCTTCCACCCACGTGTTTGTTCAGCGACGTCAGACTCCTGCCTAGTTGCGAGGGACAACTCGGGATTCTCCTCGAGGCTTGGCAGGGCAATTGGGACGCCTCTCCAGCTGAGGCGGGAGACCAAGGGTCCCTTTTCACGTGCCACAGGAATCCTGGGACTCCTATCAAGTTTCACGAGGAGTCAGGCATCGTCTCCTTTGGAGGCACTGATCTGCGCGTACCTCTGGAGTTTTCAAGGGATGTGAGGCCTCCGGTCGCGATGAGGTGGGGAACTAGGTCTTTCTCTGTGGTCTCCACAGGGGATTCAGACATCCTTTCATTTTGGGAGATGCAAGACGAGCCTGCATTCAAGTCACTGCAGGGATATCCGGCCTGATTTCGAGTCAGGGCATCGCGGTCTCCATTCCACTTGAGGCCGCAAACTCAGGGTCCCTCTCACATACCTAGAGCTGAGAGAAGCCTCCTCTTGAGGTGCTTGTGGTAAGGTGGTATTCCTCTGGAGTCAAAGCCAGGGACTAACCTCTCATCTCGAGTTGATTCATGGTCCACGGAGCTCTTTCGTGCTGCTACATGGACCTCAGGATCCCTCCAGCCTTGAAACAGTGTTCTTGGGGTTTCTCTGGAGTGCCATCAAGGAAATCAAGGCTCCTTTCATGTGTGATGTGCAACACGGAATTGCTCTGCACGCAGTGCAGGGGAATCGGGCCTCATCTCGCGGCGAGGGGGAAGTCTCATGGTTTTTCTCGAGTTGCGGCGGGAACCTGGGGTATATTCTCGAGTTTGTCGGGGATGGCCCTTCCACCCACGTGTTTCTTCAGCGACGTCAGGACTCCTGCCTAGTTGCGAGGAACAACTCGGGATTCTCCTCGAGGCTTGGCAGGGCAATTGGGACGCCTCTCCAGCTGAGGCGGGAGACCAAGGGTCCCTTTCCACGTGCCACAGGAATCCTGGGACTCCTATCAAGTTTCAGGAGGAGTCAGGCATCGTCTCCTTAGGAGGCACTGATCTCCGCGTACCTCTGGAGTTTTCAAAGGATGTGAGGCCTCCGGGCGTGATGAGGTGGGGAACTAGGTCTTTCTCTGTGGTCTCCACAGGGGATTCAGACATCCTTTCGTCTTGGGAAATGCAAGACGAGCCTGCATTCAAGTCATTGCAGGGATATTCGGCCTTATTTCGAGTCAGGGCATCGCAGTTTCCATTCCACTTGAGGCCGCAAACTCAGGGTCCCTCTCACATACCTAGAGCTAAGAGAAGCCTCCTCTTGAGGTGCTTGTGGTAAGGTGGTATTCCTCTGGATTCGAAGCCAGGGACTAACCTCTCATCTCGAGTTGATTTTTGGTCCACGGAGCTCTTTCGTGTTGCCACAGTGACCTCCGGATCCCTCTCGCCTTGAAACAGTGTTTTTGGGGTTTCTCTGGAGTGCCATCAAGGAAATCAAGGCTCCTTTCATGTGTGATGTGCAACACAAAATTGCTCTGCACGCAGTGCAGGGTATCGGACCTCATTTAGCGGCGAGGGGAAGTCTAATGGTTTTTCTCGAGTTGCGATGGTAACCTGGGGTATATTCTCGAGTTACGACGGGGATGGCACTACCACCCACGTGTTTGTTCAGCGACGTCAGACTCCTGCCTAGTTGCGAGGGACAACTCGGGATTCTCCTCGAGGCTTGGCAGGGCAATTGGGACGCCTCTCCAGCTGAGGCGGGAGACCAAGGGTCCCTTTCCACGTGCCACAGGAATCCGGGGACTCCTATCAAGTTTCACGAGGAGTCAGGCATCGTCTCCTTTCGAGGCACTGATCTCCGCGTACCTCTGGAGTTTTCAAAGGATGTGAGGCCTCCGGTCGCGATGAGGTGGGGAACTAGGTCTTTTTCTGTGGTCTCCACAGGGGATTCAGACATCCTTTCGTCTTGGGAGATGCAAGACGAGCCTGCATTCAAGTCACTGCAGGGATATTCGGCCTTATTTCGAGTCAGGGCATCGCGGTTTCCATTCCACTTGAGGCCGCAAACTCAGGGTCCCTCTCACATACCTAGAGCTGAGAGAAGCCTCCTCTTGAGGTGCTTGTGGTAAGGTGGTATTCCTCTGGAGTCGAAGCCAGGGACTAACCTCTCATCTCGAGTTGATTTTTGGTCCACGGAGCTCTTTCGTGTTGCCACAGTGACCTCCGGATCCCTCTCGCCTTGAAACAGTGTTTTTGGGGTTTCTCTGGAGTGCCATCAAGGAAATCAAGGCTCCTTTCATGTGTGATGTGCAGCACAGAATTGCTCTGCATGCAGTGCAGGGTATCGGACCTCATTTTGCGGCGAGGGGAAGTCTAATGGTTTTTCTCGAGTTGCGATGGTAACCTGGGGTATATTCTCGAGTTACGACAGGGATGGCACTACCACCCACGTGTTTGTTCAGCGACGTCAGACTCCTGCCTAGTTGCGAGGGACAACTCGGGATTCTCCTCGAGGCTTGGCAGGGCAATTGGGACGCCTCTCCAGCTGAGGCGGGAGACCAAGGGTCCCTTTCCACGTGCCACAGGAATCCGGGGACTCCTATCAAGTTTCACGAGGAATCAGGCATCGTCTCCTTTGGAGGCACTGATCTCCGCGTACCTCTGGAGTTTTCAAAGGATGTGAGGACTCCGGTCGCTAATGATGTGGGGAACTAGGTCTTTCTCTGCGGACTCCACAGGGGATTCAGACATCCTTTCATCTTGGGAGATGCAAGACGAGCCTGCATTCAAGTCACGGCAGGGATATCCGGCCTTATTTTGCGTCAGGGCATCGCAGTGTCAATTTCACTTGAGGCCGCAAACTCAGGGTCCCTCTCACATACCTAAAGCTGAGAGAAGCCTCCTCTTAAGGTGCTTGTGGTAAGGTGGTATTCCCCTGGAGTCGAAGCCAGGGACTAACCTCTCATCTCGAGTTGACGTTTGGTCCACGGAGCTCTTTCGTGTTGCTACAGTGACCTCAGGATCCCTCTAGCCTTGAAACAGTGTTCTTGGGGTTTCTCTGGAGTGCCATCAAGGAAATCAAGGCTCCTTTCATGTGTGATGTGCAACACGGAATTGCTCTGCACGCAGTGCAGGGTATCGGGCCTTATTTTGCGGCGAGGGGGAAGTCTCATGGTTTTTCTCGAGTTGCGATGGGAACCTGGGGTATATTCTCGAGTTACGACGGGGATGGCCCTTCCACCCACGTGTTTGTTCAGCGACGTCAGACTCCTGCGTAGTTGCGAGGGACAACACGGGATTCTCCTCGAGGCTTGGCAGGGCAATTGGGACGCCTCTCCAGCTGAGGCCGGAGACCAAGGGTCCCTTTCCACGTGCCACAGGAATCCTGGGACTCCTATCAAGTTTCATGAGGAGTCAGGCATCGTCTCCTTTGGAGGCACTGATCTCCGCGTACCTCTGGAGTTTTCAAGGGATGTGAGGCCTCCGGTCGCGATGAGGTGGGGAACTAGGTCTTTCTCTGTGGTCTCAACAGGGGATTCAGACATCCTTTCTTCTTGGGAGATGCAAGACGAGCCTGCATTCAAGTCACTGCAGGGATATCCGGCCTGATTTCGAGTCAGGGCATCGCGGTGTCCATTCCACTTGAGGCCGCAAACTCAGGGTCCCTCTCACATACCTAGAGCTGAGAGAAGCCTCCTCTTGAGGTGCTTGTGGTAAGGTGGTATTCCTCTGGAGTCGAAGCCAGGGACTAACCTCTCATCTCGAGTTGATTCATGGTCCACGGAGCTCTTTCGTGCTGCTACAGGGACCTCAGGTTCCCTCCAGCCTTGAAACAGTGTTCTTGGGGTTTCTCTGGAGTGCCATCAAGGAAATTAAGGCTCCTTTCATGTGTGATGTGCAACACGGAATTGCTCTGCACGCAGTGCAGGGGAATCTGGCCTCATCTCGCGGCGAGGGGGAAGTCTCATGGTTTTTCTTGAGTTGCGGCGGGAACCTGGGGTATATTCTCGAGTTACGACGGGGATGGCCCTTCCACGCACGTGTTTCTTCAAGACGTCAGGACTCCTGCCTATTTGCGAGGGACAACTCGGGATTCTCCTCGAGGCTTGGCAGGGCAATTGGGACGCCTCTCCAGCTGAGGCGGGAGACCAAGGGTCCCTTTCCACGTGCCACAGGAATCCTGGGACTCCTATCAAGTTTCACGAGGAGACAGGCATCGTCTCCTTTGGAGGCACTGATCTCCGCGTACCTCTGGAGTTTTCAAAGGATGTGAGGCCTCCGGTCGCGCTGAGGTGGGGAACTAGGTCTTTCTCTGTGGTCTCCACAGGGGATTCAGACATCCTTTCGTCTTGGGAGATGCAAGACGAGCCTGCATTCAAGTCACTGCAGGGATATCCGACCTTATTTCGAGTCAGGGCATCGCGGTGTCCATTCCACTTGAGGCCGCAAACTCAGGGTCCCTCTCACATACATAGAGCTGAGAGAAGCCTCCTCTTGAGGTGCTTGTGGTAAGGTGGTATTACTCTGGAGTCGAAGCCAGGGACTAACCTCTCATCTCGAGTTGATTTTTGGTCCACGGAGCTCTTTCGTGTTGCTACAGTGACCTCAGGATCCCTCAACCTTGAAACAGTGTTCTTGGGGTTTCTCTGGAGTGCCATCAAGGAAATCAAGGCTCCTTTCATGTGTGATGTGCAACACGGAATTGCTCTGCACGCAGTGCAGGGGAATTGGGCCTCATCTCGCGGCGAGGGGGAAGTCTCATGGTTTTTCTCGAGTTGCGGCGGGAACCTGGGGTATATTCTCGAGTTACGACGGGGATGGCCCTTCCACCCACGTGTTTGTTCAGCGACGTCAGGACTCCTGCCTAGTTGCGAGGGACAACTCGGGATTCTCCTCGAGGCTTGGCAGGGCAATTGGGACGCCTCTCCATCTGAGGCGGGAGAGCAAGTGTCCCTTTCCACGTGCCACAGGAATCCTGGGACTCCTATCAAGTTTCAGGAGGAGTCAGGCATCGTCTCCTTTGGAGGCACTGATCTCCGCGTACCTCTGGAGTTTTCAAAGGATGTGAGGCCTCCGGTTGCGATGAGGTGGGGAACTAGGTCTTTCTCTGTGGTCTCCACAGGGGATTCAGACATCCTTTCGTCTTGGCAGATGCAAGACGAGCCTGCATTCAAGTCACTGCAGGGATATCCGGCCTTATTTCGAGTCAGGGCATCGCGGTGTCCATTCCACTTGAGGCCGCAAAGTCAGGGTCCCTCTCACATACCTAGAGCTGAGAGAAGCCTCCTCTTGAGGTGCTTGTGGTAAGGTGGTATTCCTCTGGAGTCGAAGCCAGGGACTATCCTCTCATCTCGAGTTGATTTTTGGTCCACAGAGCTCTTTCGTGTTGCTAGAGTGACGTCAGGATCCCTGTAGCCTTGAAACAGTGTTCTTGGGATTTCTATGGAGTGCCATCAAGTAAATCAAGGCTCCTTTCATGTGTGATGTGCAACACGGAATTGCTCTGCATGCAGTGCAGGGAAATCGGGCCTCATCTTCCGGCGAGGGGGAAGTCTCATGATTTTTTTCGAGTTGCGACGGGAACCTGGGGTATATTCTCGAGTTACGTCGGGGAAGGCCCTTCCACCCACGTGTTTGTTCAGCGACGTCAGGACTCCTGCCTAGTTACGAGGGACAACTCGGGATTCTCCTCGAGGCTTGGCAGGGCAACTGGGACGCCTCTCCAGCTGAGGCAGTAGACCAAGGGTCCCTTTCCACGTGCCACAGTAATTCTGGGACTCCTATCAAGTTTCACGAGGAGTCAGGCATCGTCTCCTTTGGAGGCACTGATCTCCGCGCACCTCTGGAGTTTTCAAAGAATGTGAGGCCTCCGGTCGCCATGAGGTGGGGAACTAGGTCTTTTTCTGTGGTCTCCACAGGGGATTCAGACATCCTTTCATCTTGGGAGATGCAAGACGAGCCTGCATTCAAGTCACTGCCGGGATATACGGCCTTATTTCACGTCAGGGCATCGCAGTGTCCATTCCACTTGAGGCCGCAAAATCAGGGTCCCTCTCACATACCTAGAGCTGAGAGAAGCCTCCTCTTGACGTGCTTGTGGTAAGGTGGTATTCCTCTGGAGTTGAAGCCAGGGACTAACCTCTCATCTCGAGTTGATTTTTGGTCCACGGAGCTCTTTCGTGTTGCTACAGTGACCTCAGGATCCCTCTAGCCTTGCAACAGTGTTCTTGGGGTTTCTCTGGAGTGCCATCAAGGAAATCAAGGCTCCTTTCATGTGTGATGTGCAACACGGAATTGCTCTGCATGCAGTGCAGGGGAATCGGGCCTCATCTCGCGGCGAGGGGGAAGTCTCATGGTTTTTCTCCAGTTGCGGCGGGAACCTGGGGTATATTCTCGAGTTACGACGGGGATGGCCCTTCCACACACGTGTTTGTTCAGCGACGTCAGCACTCCTGCCTAGTTGCGAGGGACAACTCGGGATTCTCCTCGAGGCTTGGCAGGGCAATTGGGACGCCTCTACAGCTGAGGCAGGAGACCAAGGGTCCCTTTCCACGTGCCACAGGAATCCTGGGACTCCTATCATGTTTCACGAGGATTCAGGCATCGTCTCATTTGGAGACACTGATCTTCGCGTACCTCTGGAGTTTTCAAAGGATGTGAGGCCTCCGGTCGCGATGAGGTGGGGAATTAGGTCTTTCTCTGTGGTTTCCACAGGGGATTCAGACATCCTTTCATCTTGGGAGATGCAAGACGAGCCTGCATTCAAGTCACTGCAGGGATATCCGGCCTTATTTCGAGTCAGGGCATCGCGGTGTCCATTCCACTTGAGGCCGCAAACTCAGGGTCCCTCTCACATAGCTAGAGCTGAGAGAAGCCTTCTCTTGAGGTGCTTGTGGTAAGGTGGTATTCCTGTGAAGCCGAAGCCAGGGTCTAACCTCTCATCTCGAGTTGATTTTTGGTCCACGGAGCTCTTTCGTGTTGCTCCAGTGACCTCAGGATCCCTCTAGCCTTGAAAGAGGGTTCTTGGGCTTTCTCTGGAGTGCCATCAAGGAAATCAAGGCTCCGTTCATGTGTGATGTGCAACACGGAATTGCTCTGCACGCAGTGCAGGGGAATCGGGCTTCATCTCGCGGCGAGGGGGAAGTCTCATGGTTTTTCTCCAGTTGCGGCGGGAACCTGGGGTATATTCTCGAGTTACGACGGGGATGGCCCTTCCACACACGTGTTTGTTCAGCGACGTCAGCACTCCTGCCTAGTTGCGAGGGACAACTCGGGATTCTCCTCGAGGCTTGGCAGGGCAATTGGGACGCCTCTCCAGCTGAGGCAGAAGACCAAGGGTCCCTTTCCACGTGCCACAGGAATCCTGGGACTCCTATCATGTTTCACGAGGATTCAGGCATCGTCTCATTTAGAGACACTGATCTCCGCGTACCTCTGGAGTTTTCAAAGGATGTGAGGCCTCCGGTCGCGATGAGGTGGGGAACTAGGTCTTTCTCTGTGGTCTCCACAGGGGATTCAGACATCCTTTCTTCTTGGGAGATGCAAGACGAGCCTGCATTCAAGTCACTGCAGGGATATCCGGCCTTATTTCGCGTCAGGGCATCGCGGTGTCCATTCCACTTGAGGCCGCAAACTCAGGGTCCCTCTCACATAGCTAGAGCTGAGAGAAGCCTCCTCTTGAGGTGCTTGTGGTAAGGTGGTATTCCTGTGGAGTCGAAGCCAGGGTCTAACCTCTCATCTCGAGTTGATTTTTGGTCCACGGAGCTCTTTCGTGTTGCTACAGTGACCTCAGGATCCCTCTAGCCTTGAAAGAGGGTTCTTGGGCTTTCTCTGGAGTGCCATCAAGGAAATCAAGGCTCCGTTCATGTGTGATGTGCAACACGGAATTGCTCTGCACGCAGTGCAGGGGAATCGGGCCTCATCTCGCGGCGAGGGGGAAGTCTCATGGTTTTTCTCGAGTTGCGGCGGGAACCTGGGGTATATTCTCGAGTTACGACGGGGATGGCCCTCCCACACACGTGTTTGTTCAGCGACGTCAGGACTCCTGCCTAGTTGCGAGGGACAACTCGGGATTCTCCTCGAGGCTTGGCAGGGCAATTGGGACGCCTCTCCAGCTGAGGCGGGAGACCAAGGGTCCCTTTCCACGTGCCACAGGAATCCTGGGACTCCTATCAAGTTTCACGAGGAGTCAGGCATCGTCTCCTTTGGAGGCACTGATCTCCGCGTACCTCTGGAGTTTTCAAAGGATGTGAGGCCTCCGGTCGTGATGAGGTGGGGAATTAGGTCTTTCTCTGTGGTCTCCACAGGGGATCCACACATCCTTTTGAAAGGTTGTTGCTGAACGATAAGACGCGGGATTCTTGGCCTCTGGAGGAGACGAATTCAATCCGGGGCCAGAAACGAGGCTGGATCGCTCAGAGCTTTTGTGTTATAAAGTTTTATTAAAGTATAGAGAAAGCTTCTGACATAGGCATCAGAAGGGGGCAAAAGAGTACCCCCCTCCTAGTCTTTAGCTGTATGTTATATAGTCACTCACAGTCTGTTAATGAAATGAAAGGAATGTCATAAAATTTAGAATGGCATCAGATAATTCATCCCAGGCCATAAAACGATTGACTTGAATCTTGTAGAAGGGCAGAATACCAACAAATAATTCCGTTTACATAGATTAGGGGAACAATACCTGAGTAAGTAAGTTAGGCCGTTTGGCGGAACCAACTTGAATATAGAGTCTGGGGTTCATTAACATAGCTTAAGACAACATTTCCTTACGAAAAAGGAATGTATTGGTTAACTCAAAGTTTGAGAGTAATTAGCTTTAGGTGAGACCAGGTGTCATGGCAACACAGAATGTTAAGAAAAACCTCCTTTTAAATTTGTATAGAGAAGGAAAAACAGATCGCTGGTTTGTTTCTTCCTGCCATTTAAGAGAGATAAAAATGTCTGGCACTTACAGCCTCTTTCCTCCATTTGGAGACCCCTGGCCTTCCTGCCTGTTACCCTCTCATTCCCCCCTTTTCTTTTAGGAGAATTATGTTGCCTAGGGAAACGGGGCGTCGTTTTCATTCCATAACTGCTTCCGAGCTGACAAGGGGCGTTGTCCCTAAATTGGTGAGGCAACATATTCTCCTAATCCTCATAGTGAGGATGTCTGATCCAGGGGCCCCAAATAGTAGTCGGAGGAATCTGCAGTGATAGCAGGAGTTTGAGCAACCATTTGTAACTTAAAAGCTTTCAGGCGACTAGAAACAAATCCAGTTACACAGTTATAGATGCAGGGAGCAAACAGCAAAAACAAAACAATCAGAATTAAAAGTTACGTTATGTCCATAGTTAAGGTACAAAGTATTGCACCAGTCTATTCTAGGGTTGTTAGATGTCATCAGACGAAGAAGAGGCATCACATGTGATTGTTGTCGAAGGTATTCGCAGACTTGGAGAAAGTCTTTTCCTTGAAGTGGAGATGTCCACCACGGGAAGCCTTCCACTGATGAAGAGGGGAGTGCTCCGCAGACCCAGCAGTTAGACGGATTGTGGAATGCAGCATAGGAGTGAGCCCAGGACAGGAAGGCATTGTCTTGAGGATCAAAGGGCAGACTCAGGATTTTTGGAGTCAGCAGAAGTAGGCTCACATAGATTATCAGGCCCATCTGAAACATACAAAGTCAGAGCATAGAAAGTAAAAACATAAAATGACATCACTTAGTTCTGGTCAGGGTGCCACCTCTTGACTCGAGTGTGATGTATCCACGAATCAATTCCTGGGACCTTGACAGCTGTGGGAGAAGAAAGAATAACCTGGTAAGGGCTTTCTCAGAGGGGCTCGAAGGATGAGCCCCCAGATCCCAATGTTTTTATGAGGACCTCGGTTCCTGGCTCAAATAGAGGCTTGCTGGATTCAGAGGCTGGGTCAGGAGTCGTCTCCCGGAGTTCTTTTAATGCCTGTTGAAAAGCTGAGAGTTGAGTTACATAATTAGTTAACTCTAAGGCCTCAGGATCTATAACAATGTCTGTGCGTAAGAAAGGCCTTCCATAAATACATTCAAAGGGGGACAGTCCCTCCTTTTTTGGGGCAGTTCGAGCCCTCATTAAAGCTATGGGTAGGACTTTAATCCAGTTGTCCTGCGTTTCTTGAGTTAATTTGTGCAGATGTCTTTTGATAACGTCATTAGCTTTTTCAACCTTTCCTGAGGATTGGGGTCTCCAGGAACAGTGTAAGTGATACTCTATTCCTAGAGCTTTAGACACCCCCTGCGTTACAGCAGCTTTAAAGGCGGAGCCATTGTCACTCTGAAGGCTCCGTGGCAGCCCAAACCTGGGGATAATTTCATGGATTAAAATCTTTATAACCTCTTTAGCTTGTTCACTACGACAGGGGAACGCCTCAATCCATCCAGTAAAAGTATCCACCCAAACTTGTAAGCAAGAATATCCATTAGCTTTTGGCATATGAGTAAAATCAATTTCCCAGTCTTCTCCAGGATACTTTCCCTTTCGTTGTAATCCAGATTTTGCTAGCTTTTCAGTCTTTGGGTTATTTTTCTGACATACCTCACACCGTTTGATAATGTTCTTTAAAGTTTTCATTATATTTTTACCTTCAAACAAACGAGAAGCCATCTGGTAAGTACTTTTTACACCCAAATGAAAACTCTGATGTAAACCCTTAAGAATTTTCCACTGAGCATTTTCAGGAATTATTAATCGTCCATCCTCGGACTGTAACCATCCTTTATCAGTAATCTTTGCTCCTCTTTTTTCATATCTTTCTAATTCTTCCTCAGTATATTGTGGTTTTTCCTGTTCTACAGGACCTGTCCAGATCAAAGGCGTCTGTAGGGAGGGGGTTTCGTAAAGTGCCGCTTTTTTGGCTTGAGAATCAGCCAGCAGGTTACCGGCAGCTACTTTACTCCCATCCCTGTTGTGCCCTTTGCAATGCATAACCGCTACTTCTTTAGGACAATAGATAGCAGTTAAAAGTCTCTCAATCTCTCTGAAATGCTTAATAGGTTCTCCTGTTGCTGTTTTAAACTGTCTTTCTTTCTATATTGCAGCATGAGCATGTAAAGTCAAATAAGCATACTTAGAATCAGTGTAGATATTTACTAGCTGCCCTTTGCTTAACTCTAGAGCTCGGGTCAGAGCCACAAGCTCCGCTAACTGGGCACTGGTTCCCTGGGGGAGAGATTTTGCTTCTAAAACCTGTTCAGCAGTTACCACCGCGTAACCTGCTTTGCGCTTTCCATCCCGAACAAAAGAACTGCCGTCTGTAAATATTTCCATGTCAGGATTGTCTAATGGGGTATCCATTAGATCCTCCCGAGCTGCATAGTTTAAGGTTAGGAATTGGGAACAATCGTGATCAGGTGTTTCATCTTCCTTCTCAGGAAGGAAAGTGGCAGGATTTAAATTTTCACAAACTTTAAGCTTAGTTACTGGTCCTTCTAACAACAGTGACTGATATTTAAGAAGTCTACTGTCTGTCATCCAAATATTAACCTTAGAATTTAAGATTCCACTCACATCATGAGAAGTCAGTACGGTAAGGTTTCGCCCATTAATTATTTTTAAAGCTTCAGGTGCTAATAAAGCCGTTGCCCCAATTACTCTTAGGCAGTGGGGCCACCCACGTGCAATTACATCTAATTCTTTGCTTAGATAAGCAATAGGTTGCTGGTGAGGCCCCCGGGGTTGTGTCAAAACTCCCAAGGCCATACCTTTTCTTTCAGTGACAAACAGGTTAAATTCTGACCCTGTGGGCAAACTCAAAGCCGGAGCTTGCAGGAGAGCAGTCTGAAGAACCTTAAAAGCCTTTTGAGTATCTGGAGACCAAACCAGTTTGTCGGTTTGGGCCTGCTGAGTTTCAGCTATAAGTTTATATAAAGGCCGGGCAAGTTCCCCATAGCTCGGAATCCAAATACGACAGTAGCCTGTGATTCCCAAAAATCCTCTCAATTGTCTTAAAGTCATAGGTAGGGGATGGTTTAGTATAGGTTTAATTCTCTCAGGGCCTATGGCCCTAGTCCCTTCTGAGATGATTAGGCCCAGATATCTAACAGATTGTTGACAAAGCTGAGCCTTTTCTCTTGATGCCTTGTACCCGCAGCCTGCCAGAAAGTTTAAGAAATCTTCTGAGGCTCGTGAACAAGCTTCCTCTGTCTCAGCACAGAGCAAAATATCATCTACATATTGTAACACTACCGCTTCAGAGCTATTAAAGTTTTGTAGATCTCGTGACAAACTCTGTCCAAATAAGTGAGGACTGTCACGAAATCCCTGCGGCAAAACTGTCCAGGTTAACTGGGAAGCTGGCTGTGTGGGGTCTTCAAAGGCAAATAGAAATTGACTTTCCTCCGCCAAAGGCACTGAATAGAAGGCATCTTTTAAATCAATTACTGAAAAATATTTGGCTCGTTCAGGAATTTCAGACAATAGAGTATAGGGATTAGGCACCACGGGGTGTAAAGGAACCACAGCCTCATTTATTATTTGTAAATCTTGAACTAATCTCCATTTATCATTTGATTTTTTTACACCCAAAATAGGAGTGTTGCATGGACTGTTACAGGGAACTAATAGTCCCTGCTCTTTTAAATTCTCAATGATGGGTTTTAACCCTTCTTTAACCTCAGGTTTCAGTGGATACTGCTTCTTATGTGGGAATAAGTGTGGGTCTTTGAGCTTGACAACTACAGGAATAGCATTTTGTGCTCGACCCACAGATTTTCCATCAGCCCATACTCTAGGATTCACATTTTGTTCAACTAAAGGGAGAGAAAGGGAAGGCTCCATATTCATGAAAACAGAGGCATGGACTTTGCTCAGTATATCCCTCCCCAAAAGGGGTGAGGGTGATTTTGGCACGATAAGAAACTCGTGTGAAAATAGCACAGAATCCCAGTTGCATGATAGAGCTTAACTGAAGTAATACCTTTTGGCTCGTCCAGACAGTCCCATTACGGAAGCGGATCGGGAAGAAAGTGGGCCAGGGGCTTCAGTAAGCACGGAGTAAGTTGCCCCAGTATCTAAAAGGAAATTGACGGATTGGCCTCCCACTGTTATTAATACCCGGGGTTCCTCAGGTGTAATTAGGACGGGAGCTTGTGTGGGGACCCCCGGGCACCTTCAGTCCTGATTGTCTTGAGAGTCAGACCCCTGAGACCTACGCCTCTGGGGGCAGTCTCTCCTCCAGTGTGGTCCCTTGCAGACCGGACATGGAGCCGGGGGCGGCTTAGATGCCTGAGGGCAATCCCGCTTGAGATGCCCCTCCTTTCCACAGCAATAGCAAGCCCATCCCTTTTCACCTGGGTCCCTCTGGGCATTTTTCTCAGGCTGCTTAAGAACGGTTTTCATAGCCATTGCGAGGGCTTCTGCCTTTTCCTTCGTCTTTCTCTGCCTTTCTTTCTTTTCCTCATATTCCCTACCATAATAGACTGTCTGAGCCAGTTGTAACAGATTATCTAAAGACTGATTTGGTCCATACGCCCGTTTTGATAACTTACGGCGAATATCTGGAGCCGACTGAGTGAGAAATTTATCTTTTAAGATCACTTTCCCTTTTTCACTTTCGGGATCAATCTCAGTGAATCTGCGAAGGGCTTCTCTCAGTCTATCTAGGAATTTACCAGGAGCTTCTTTCTCCTCCTGTTCTATGTCTGCCAGTTTGCCATAGTTTAAAGGCTTAGAACGTGCCTGTCTGAGTCCTTCAAGAATACATCTGACAAAATGACTCTGATCCCATCTTCCTTTAGCAGTGTTATAGTCCCAGTCTGGTTCTGTAGCTGGGACCACCTGACTCCCAGTGGGGACCGTGGCCATGCAGTATCACATAGGAAGACCAGGTGTGTCTTCTTTAAGCCCTGGGGATCAAATCTATCCCAGTTTTTCAGGATACAGTTCAAAGGAGTGAGGCTGGAATTGTTAGCTCCCATCTGTAAGAGAGAAAAAAAGCGACCAGCGCCATTTTTTCTACCGGAGGCGTCCCTCCCTGCTCTAGATGGGGGTGTAGACAGACGTTACACCAAAAGCTTTTCCTTCCTGGTCGGACTTAGTCTGTCTCTTACCGACGCAGGCGTCACACTCGTCCCTCCCGGTTCTACCACCGAGACGGGGTGGGGATGCACCAGGGGTAGACCTGATGGCATCCCTGACTGACGTCCAGCCCTTTACCTCGCTTGCCTCTGATGCCACCCGGGGCGCAATCAGAGTAACCTTCCGGAATGCTTCCCAAGCTAAGACCTCTGGGGGACACATTCATCACCTGAGTGCCTGTGCACGACCCTGAGTACATTCCTGACCGCAATAAGACCGATACAAACATGAAACTGAGATGTTCCTTCCAAGCGTCACCACACCGGTATAAGAGCCTCCTCTGGTCCACTAAGAGCCAGTGTTACCAAAGGAAAAAACCATTGCAGTTCCAATCTGAGTAACCTTTAAACTCAGAGATGCTCTGGGAGTTAGAGCTCCATCTAGCTTCCGAACTTTCCATGCCTAGCGAGGCTAGGCGCTTCCTGACTACCAATCTAAGTTTGAGACCTAGACCACAGTAGAGTAGCAACATAGGTCACAGGTCCCTTGAAAGTCTATGATCCGATAGATAAGGTTAGTACTTCTAATTCCCAAGGAGTTATGAAATGGTCAAAGAGACCGAAAAGTTTGACCGAGAAAGGAGAGTTCGGTCCACACGCTTTGCCCGTTTCTGGTCAGTTCCCGAAGGAGACATTGGTTGCCTCTTGGCATTGGCAGGTCGGTATAAACCCCCGACAGGTTTTTGCCATAGCCTTATGAGGTCACCGTGGGACCGCAGAGCAGGGCTCCTCATTTGCTTCGCGCAGGGCGTTTCATTCATTCACACAAGCACACCATAGAGTTAGTAAAGTACAGCGGAAAATGTGTTCTCTAGGAGAACAAAGAACTAGAGCTCCAAGCATCCTTACCTTGTCCTGAAGGATCCCGGACGAGCCCCCAAGATGAAAGGTTGTTGCTGAACGATAAGACGCGGGATTCTTGGCCTCCGGAGGAGATGAATTCAATCCGGGGCCAGAGACGAGGCTGGATCGCTCAGAGATTTTGTGTTATAAAGTTTTATTAAAGTATAGAGAAAGCTTCTGACATAGGCATCAGAAGGGGGCAAAAGAGTACCCCCCTCCTAGTCTTTAGCTGTATGTTATATAGTCACTCACAGTCTGTTAATGAAATGAAAGGAATGTCATAAAATTTAGAATGGCATCAGATAATTCATCCCAGGCCATAAAACGATTGACTTGAATCTTGTAGAAGGGCAGAATACCAACAAATAATTCCGTTTACATAGATTAGGGGAACAATACCTGAGTAAGTAAGTTAGGCCATTTGGCGGAACCAACTTGAAGATAGAGTCTGGGGTTCATTAACATAGCTTAAGACAACATTTCCTTACGAAAAAGGAATGTATTGGTTAACTCAAAGTTTGAGAGTAGTTAGCTTTAGGTGAGACCAGGTGTCATGGCAAAAAGAATGTTAAGAAAAACCTCCTTTTAAATTTGTATAGAGAAGGAAAAACAGATCGCTGGTTTGTTTCTTCCTGCCATTTAAGAGAGATAAAAATGTCTGGCACTTACAGCCTCTTTCCTCCATTTGGAGACCCCTGGCCTTCCTGCCTGTTACCCTCTCAATTTCGTCTTGGGAGATGCAAGACGAGGCTGCATTCAAGTCACTGCAGGGATATCCGGCCTTATTTCGAGTCAGGGCATCGCGGTGTCCATTCCACTTGAGGCCACAAACTCAGGGTCCCTCTCACATAGCTAGAGCTGAGAGAAGCCTCCTCTTGAGGTGATTGTGGTAAGGTGGTATTCCTTTGGAGTCGAAGCCAGGGACTAACCTCTCATCTCGAGTTGATTTTTGGTCCACGGAGCTCTTTCGTGTTGCTACAGTGACCTCAGGATCCATCTGGCCTTGAAAGAGTGTTCTTGGGGTTTCTCTGGAGTGCCATCAAGGAAATCAAGGCTCCTTTCATGTGTGATGTGCAACACGGAATTACTCTGCACGCAGTGCAGGGGAATTGGGCCTCATCTCGCGGTGAGGGGGAAGTCACATGGTTTTTCTCGAGTTGCGGCGGGAACCTGGGGTATATTCTCGAGTTACGACGGGGATGGCCCTCCCACACACGTGTTTGTTCAGCGACGTCAGGACTCCTGCCTAGTTGCGAGGGACAACTCGGGATTCTCCTCGAGGCTTGGCAGGGCAATTGGGACGCCTCTCCAGCTGAGGCGAGAGACCAAGGGTCCCTTTCCACGTGCCACAGGAATCCTGGGACTCCTATCAAGTTTCACGAGGAGTCAGGCATCGTCTCCTTTGGAGGCACTGATCTCTGCTTACCTCTGGAGTTTTCAAAGGATGTGAGGCCTCCGGTCGCGATGAGGTGGGGAACTAGGTCTTTCTCTGTGGTTTCCACAGGGGATTCAGACATCCTTTCATCTTGGGAGATACAAGACGAGCCTGCATTCAAGTCACTGCAGGGATATCCGGCCTTATTTCGAGTCAGGGCATCGCGGTGTCCATTCCACTTGAGGCCGCAAAATCAGGGTTCCTCTCACATACCTAGTGCTGAGAGAATCCTCCTCTTGAGATGCTTGTGGTAAGGTGGTATGCGTCTGGAGTCGAAGCCAGGGACTAACCTCTCATCTCGAGTTGATTTTTCGTCCACAGAGCTCTTTCGTGTTGCTACAGTGACCTCAGGATCCCTTTAGACTAGAAACAGTGTTCTTGGGGTTTCTCTGGAGTGCCATCAAGGAAATAAAGGCTACTTTCATGTGTGATGTGCAACACGGAATTACTCTGCATGCAGTGCAGGGGAATCAGGCCTCATCTAACGGCGAGGGGGAAGTCTCATTGTTTTTCTCGAGTTGCGGCGGGAACCAGGGGTATATTCTCCAGTTACGACGGGGATGGCCCTTACACCCACGTGTTTGTTCAGCGACGTCAGGACTCCTGCCTAGTTAAGAGGGACAACTCGGGATTCTCCTCGAGGCTTGGCAGGGCAACTGGGACGCCTCTCCAGCTGAGGCAGTAGATCAAGGGTCCGTTTCCACGTACCACAGGAATCCTGGGACTCCTACAAAAGTTTCCCAAGGAGTCAGGCATCGTCTCCTTTGGAGCCACTGATCTCCGCGTACCTCTGGAGTTTTCAAAGAATGTGAGGCCTCCGGTCGCCATGAGGTGGGGAACTAGGTCTTTCTCTGTGGTCTCCACAAGGGATTCAGACATCCTTTCATCTTGGGAAATTCAAGACGAGCCTGCATTCAAGTCACTGCCGGGATATCCAGCCCTATTTCGCGTCAGGGCATCGCAGTGTCCATTCCATTTGAGGCCGCAGAATCAGGGTCCCTCTCACATCCCTAGAGCTGAGAGAAGCCTCCTCTTGAGGTGCTTGTGGTAAGGTGGTATTCCTCTGGAGTTGAAGACAGGGAATAACCTCTCATCTTGAGTTGATTTTTGGTCCACGGAGCTTATTCGTGTTACTACAGTGACCTCAGGATCCCTCTAGCCTTGCAAAGGTGTTCTTGGGGATTCTCTGGAGTGCCATCAAGGAAATCAAGGCTCCTTTCATGTTTGATGTGCAACACGGAATTGCTGTGCATGCAGTGCAGGGGAATCGGGGCTCATCTCGCGGCGAGGGGGAAGTCTCATGGTTTTTCTCGAGTTGCGGCGGGAACCTGGGGTATATTCTCAAGTTATGACGGGGATGGCCCTTCCACCCACGTGTTTGTTCAGCGACGTCAGCATTCCTGCCTAGTTGCGAGGGAAAACTCGGGATTCTCCTCGAGGCTTGGCAGGGCAATTGGGACGCCTCTCCAGCTGAGGCGGGAGACCAAGGGTCCCTTTCCACGTGCCACAGGAATCCTGGGACTCCTATCAAGTTTCACGAGGAGTCAGTCATCGTCTCCTTTTGAGGCACTGATCTCCGCGTACCTCTGGAGTTTTCAAAGGATGTGAGGCTTCCGGTCGCGATGAGGTGGGGAACTAGGTCTTTCTCTGTTGTCTCCACAGGGGATTCAGACATCCTTTCGTCTTGGGAGATGCAAGACGAGCCTGCATTCAAGTCACTGCAGGGATATCCGGCCTTATTTCGAGTCAGGGCATCGCGTTGTCCATTCCACCTGAGGCCGCAAACTCAGGGTCCCTCTCACATAGCTAGAGCTGAGAGAAGCCTCCTCTTGAGGTGCTTGTGGTAAGGTGGTATTCCTCTGGAGTCGAAGCCAGGGACTAACCTCTCATCTCGAGGTGATTTTTGGTCCACGGAGCTGTTTCTTGTTGCTACAGTGACCTCAGGATCCCTCTAGCCTTGAAACAGTGTTCTTGGCGTTTCTCTGGAGTGCCATCTAGGAAATCAAGGCTCCTTTCATGTGTGATGTGCAACACGGAATTGCTCTGCACACAGTGCAGGGGAATCGGGCCTCATCTAGCAGCGAGGGGGAAGTCTCATGGTTTTTCTTGAGTTGCGGCGGGAAGCTGGGGTAAATTTTCTAGTTACGGCGGTGATGGCCCTTCCACACACGTGTTTGTTCAGCGACGACAGGACTCCTGCCTAGTTGCGAGGGACAACTCGGGATTCTCCTCGAGGCTTGGCAGGGCAATTGGGACGCCTCTCCAGCTGAGGCGGGAGACCAAGGGTCCCTTTCCACGTGCCACAGGAATCCTGGGACTCCTATCAAGTTTCACGAGGAGTCAGGCATCATCTCCTGTGGAGGCACTGATCTCCGCGTACCTCTGGAGTTTTCAAAGGATGTGAGGCTTCCGGTCGCGATGAGGTGGGGAACTAGGTCTTTCTCTGTGGTCTCCACAGGGGATTCAGACATCCTTTCTTCTTGGGAGATGCAAGACGAGCCTGCATTCAAGTCACTGCAGGGATATCCGGCCTTATTTCGAGTCAGGGCATCGCGGTGTCCATTCCACTTGAGGCCGCAAACTCAGGGTCCCTCTCACATACCTAGAGCTGAGAGTAGCCTCCTCTTGAGGTGCTTGTGGTAAGGTGGTATTCCTCTGAAGTCGAAGCCAGGGACTAACCTCTCATCTCGAGTTGATTTTTGGTCCACAGAGCTCTTTCGTGTTGCTACAGTGACCTCAGGATCCCTCTAGCCTTGAAACAGTGTTCTTGGGATTTCTATGGAGTGCCATCAAGGAAATCAAGGCTCCTTTCATGTGTGATGTGCAACACGGAATTGCTCTGCACGCAGTGCAGGGAAATCGGGCCTCATCTCGCGGCGTGGGGGAAGTCTCATGATTTTTCTCGAGTTGCGACGGGAACCTGGGGTATTTTCTCGAGTTACGACGGGGATGGCCCTTCCACCCACGTGTTTGTTCAGCGACGTCAGGACTCCTGCCTAGTTAAGAGGGACAACTCGGGATTCTCCTCGAGGCTTGGCAGGGCAACTGGGACGCCTCTCCAGCTGAGGCAGTAGACCAAGGGTCCCTTTCCACGTGCCACAGGAATCCTGGGACTCCTACAAAAGTTTCCCAAGGAGCTAGGCATTGTCTCCTAAGGAGGCACTGATCTCCGCGTACCTCTGGAGTTTTCAAAGAATGTGAGGCCTCCGGTCGCCATGAGGTGGGGAACTAGGTCTTTCTCTGTGGTCTCCACAGGGGATTCAGACATCCTTTCATCTTGGGAAATGAAAGACGAGCCTGCATTCAAGTCACTGCCGGGATATCCAGCCCTATTTCGCGTCAGGGCATCGCAGTGTCCATTCCACTTGAGGCCGCAAACTCAGGGTCCCTCTCACATAGCTAGAGCTGAGAGAAGCCTCCTCTTGAGGTGCTTGTGGTAAGGTGGTATTCCTCTGGAGTTGAAGCCAGGGACTAACCTCTCATCTTGAGTTGATTTTTGGTCCACGGAGCTTATTCGTGTTGCTACAGTGACCTCAGGATACCTCTAGCCTTGCAACGGTGTTCTTGGGGTTTCTCTGGAGTGCCATCAAGGAAATCAAGGCTCCTTTCATGTTTGATGTGCAACACGGAATTGCTGTGCATGCAGTGCAGGGGAATCGGGGCTCATCTCGCGGCGAGGGGGAAGTCTCATGGTTTTTCTCGAGTTGCGGCGGGAACCTGGGGTATATTCTCAAGTTATGACGGGGATGGCCCTTCCACCCACGTGTTTGTTCAGCGACGTCAGCATTCCTGCCTAGTTGCGAGGGAAAACTCGGGATTCTCCTCGAGGCTTGGCAGGGCAATTGGGACGCCTCTCCAGCTGAGGCGGGAGACCAAGGGTCCCTTTCCACGTGCCACAGGAATCCTGGGACTCCTATCAAGTTTCACGAGGAGTCAGTCATCGTCTCCTTTTGAGGCACTGATCTCCGCGTACCTCTGGAGTTTTCAAAGGATGTGAGGCTTCCGGTCGCGATGAGGTGGGGAACTAGGTCTTTCTCTGTTGTCTCCACAGGGGATTCAGACATCCTTTCGTCTTGGGAGATGCAAGACGAGCCTGCATTCAAGTCACTGCAGGGATATCCGGCCTTATTTCGAGTCAGGGCATCGCGTTGTCCATTCCACCTGAGGCCGCAAACTCAGGGTCCCTCTCACATAGCTAGAGCTGAGAGAAGCCTCCTCTTGAGGTGCTTGTGGTAAGGTGGTATTCCTCTGGAGTCGAAGCCAGGGACTAACCTCTCATCTCGAGGTGATTTTTGGTCCACGGAGCTGTTTCTTGTTGCTACAGTGACCTCAGGATCCCTCTAGCCTTGAAACAGTGTTCTTGGCGTTTCTCTGGAGTGCCATCTAGGAAATCAAGGCTCCTTTCATGTGTGATGTGCAACACGGAATTGCTCTGCACACAGTGCAGGGGAATCGGGCCTCATCTAGCAGCGAGGGGGAAGTCTCATGGTTTTTCTTGAGTTGCGGCGGGAAGCTGGGGTAAATTTTCTAGTTACGGCGGTGATGGCCCTTCCACACACGTGTTTGTTCAGCGACGACAGGACTCCTGCCTAGTTGCGAGGGACAACTCGGGATTCTCCTCGAGGCTTGGCAGGGCAATTGGGACGCCTCTCCAGCTGAGGCGGGAGACCAAGGGTCCCTTTCCACGTGCCACAGGAATCCTGGGACTCCTATCAAGTTTCACGAGGAGTCAGGCATCATCTCCTGTGGAGGCACTGATCTCCGCGTACCTCTGGAGTTTTCAAAGGATGTGAGGCTTCCGGTCGCGATGAGGTGGGGAACTAGGTCTTTCTCTGTGGTCTCCACAGGGGATTCAGACATCCTTTCTTCTTGGGAGATGCAAGACGAGCCTGCATTCAAGTCACTGCAGGGATATCCGGCCTTATTTCGAGTCAGGGCATCGCGGTGTCCATTCCACTTGAGGCCGCAAACTCAGGGTCCCTCTCACATACCTAGAGCTGAGAGTAGCCTCCTCTTGAGGTGCTTGTGGTAAGGTGGTATTCCTCTGAAGTCGAAGCCAGGGACTAACCTCTCATCTCGAGTTGATTTTTGGTCCACAGAGCTCTTTCGTGTTGCTACAGTGACCTCAGGATCCCTCTAGCCTTGAAACAGTGTTCTTGGGATTTCTATGGAGTGCCATCAAGGAAATCAAGGCTCCTTTCATGTGTGATGTGCAACACGGAATTGCTCTGCACGCAGTGCAGGGAAATCGGGCCTCATCTCGCGGCGTGGGGGAAGTCTCATGATTTTTCTCGAGTTGCGACGGGAACCTGGGGTATTTTCTCGAGTTACGACGGGGATGGCCCTTCCACCCACGTGTTTGTTCAGCGACGTCAGGACTCCTGCCTAGTTAAGAGGGACAACTCGGGATTCTCCTCGAGGCTTGGCAGGGCAACTGGGACGCCTCTCCAGCTGAGGCAGTAGACCAAGGGTCCCTTTCCACGTGCCACAGGAATCCTGGGACTCCTACAAAAGTTTCCCAAGGAGCTAGGCATTGTCTCCTAAGGAGGCACTGATCTCCGCGTACCTCTGGAGTTTTCAAAGAATGTGAGGCCTCCGGTCGCCATGAGGTGGGGAACTAGGTCTTTCTCTGTGGTCTCCACAGGGGATTCAGACATCCTTTCATCTTGGGAAATGAAAGACGAGCCTGCATTCAAGTCACTGCCGGGATATCCAGCCCTATTTCGCGTCAGGGCATCGCAGTGTCCATTCCACTTGAGGCCGCAAACTCAGGGTCCCTCTCACATAGCTAGAGCTGAGAGAAGCCTCCTCTTGAGGTGCTTGTGGTAAGGTGGTATTCCTCTGGAGTTGAAGCCAGGGACTAACCTCTCATCTTGAGTTGATTTTTGGTCCACGGAGCTTATTCGTGTTGCTACAGTGACCTCAGGATACCTCTAGCCTTGCAACGGTGTTCTTGGGGTTTCTCTGGAGTGCCATCAAGGAAATCAAGGCTCCTTTCATGTTTGATGTGCAACACGGAATTGCTGTGCATGCAGTGCAGGGGAATCGGGGCTCATCTCGCGGCGAGGGGGAAGTCTCATGGTTTTTCCCCAGTTGCCGCGGGAACCTGGGGTATATTCTCAAGTTATGACGGGGATGGCCCTTCCACCCACGTGTTTGTTCAGCGACGTCAGCACTCCTGCCTAGTTGCGAGGGAAAACTCGGGATTCTCCTCGAGGCTTGGCAGAGCAATTGGGACGCCTCTCCAGCTGAGGTGTGAGACCAAGGGTCCCTTTCCACGTGCCACAGGAATCCTGGGACTCCTATCAAGTTTCACGAGGAGTCAGTCATCGTCTCCTTTGGAGGCACTGATCTCCGCGTACCTCTGGAGTTTTCAAAGGATGTGAGGCCTCTGGTCGCGATGAGGTGGGGAACTAGGTCTTTCTCTGTGGTCTCCACAGGGGATTCAGACATCCTTTCGTCTTGGGAGATGCAAGACGAGCCTGCATTCAAGTCACTGCACGGATATCCGGCCTTATTTCGAGTCAGGGCATAGCGGTGTCCATTCCACCTGAGGCCGCAAACTCAGGGTCCCTCTCACATAGCTAGAGCTGAGAGAAGCCTTCTCTTGAGGTGCGTGTGGTAAGGTGGTATTCCTCTGGATTCGAAGCCAGGGACTAACCTCTCATCTCGAGTTGATTTTTGGTCCACGGAGCTCTTTCGTGTTGCTACAGTGACCTCAGGATCCCTCTAGCCTTGAAACAGTGTTCTTGGGGTTTCTCTGGAGTGCCATCTAGGAAATCAAGGCTCCTTTCATGTGTGATGTGCAACACGGAATTGCTCTGCACACAGTGCAGGGGAATCGGGCCTCATCTAGCGTCGAGGGGGAAGTCTCATGGTTTTTCTCGAGTTGGGGCGGGAGCCTGGGGTATATTTTCGAGTTACGACGGCGCATGCCCTTCCACACACGTGTTTTTTCAGCGACGTCAGGACTCCTGACTAGTTGCGAGGGACAACTCGGGATTCTCCTCGAGGTTTGGCAGGGCAATTGGGACGCCTCTCCAGCTGAGGCGGGAGACCAAGGGTCCCTTTCCATGTGCCACAGGAATCCTGGGACTCCTATCAAGTTTCACGAGGAGTCAGGCATCGTCTCCTTTGGAGGCACTGATCTCCGCGTACCTCTGGAGTTTTCAAAGGATGTGAGGCCTCCGGTCGCGATGAGGTGGGGAACTAGGACTTTCTCTGTGGTCTCCACAGGGGATTCAGACATCCTTTCGTCTTGGGAGATGCAAGACGAGCCTGCATTCAAGTCACTGCAGGGATATCCAGCCTTTTTTCGAGTCAGGGCATCGCGGTGTCCATTCTACTTGAGGCCGCAAACTCAGGGTCCCTCTCATATACCTAGAGCTGAGAGAAGCCTCCTCTTGAGGTGCTTGTGGTAAGGTGGTATTCCTCTGGAGTCGAAGCCAGGGACTAACCTCTCATCTCGACTTGATTTTTGGTCCATGGAGCTCTTTCGTGTTGCTGCAGTGACCTCAGGATCCCTCCAGCCTTGAAACAGTGTTCTTGGGGTTTCTCTGGAGTGCCACCAAGGAAATCAAGGCTCCTTTCATGTGTGATGTGCAACACGGAATTGCTCTGCACGCAGTGCAGGGGAATCGGGCCTCATCTCGTGGCGAGGGGGAAGTCACATGGTTTTTCTCGAGTTGCGGCGGGAACCTGGGGTATATTCTCGAGTTAGGACGGGGATGGCCCTTCCACCCACGTGTTTCTTCAGCGACGTTAGGACTCCTGCCTCGTTGCGAGGGACAACTTGGGATTCTCCTCGAGGCTTGGCAGGGCAATTGGGACGCCTCTCCAGCTGAGGCGGGAAACCAAGGGTCACTTTCTATGTGCCACAGGAATCCTGGGACTCCTATCAAGTTTCACGAGGAGTCAGGCATCATCTCCTTTGGAGGCACTGATCTCCGCGTACCTCTGGAGTTTTCAAAGGATGTGAGGCCTCCGGTCGCGATGAGATGGGGAACTAGGTCTTTCTCTGTGGTCTCCACAGGGGATTCAGACAACCTTTCGTCTTGGGAGATGCAAGACGAGCCTGCATTCAAGTCACTGCAGGCATATCCGGCCTTATTTCGAGCCAGGGTATCGCGGTGTCCATTCCACTTGAGGCTGCAAACTCAGGGTCCCTCTCACATACCTAGAGCTGAGAGAAGCCTCCTCTTGACGTGTTTGTGGTAAGGTGGTATTCCTCTGGAGTCGAAGCCAGGGACTAACCTCTCATCTCGAGTTGATTTTTCGTCCACGGAGCACTTTCGTGTTGCTACAGTGACCTCAGGATCCCTCTAACCTTGAAACAGTGTTCTTGGGGTTTCTCTGGAGTGCCATCAAGGAAATCAAGGCTCCTTTCATGTGTGATGTGCAACACGGAATTGCTCTGCACGCAGTGGAGTGGAATCGGGCCTCAGCTCACGGCGAGGGGGAAGTCTCATGGTTTTTCTCGAGTTGCGGCGGGAACCTGGGGTATATTCTCGAGTTACGACGGGGATGGCCCTTCCACCCACGTGTTTCTTCAGCGACGTCAGGACTCCTGCCTAGTTGCGAGGGACAACTCGGGATTCTCCTCGAGGCTTGGCATGGCAATTGTGACAACTCTCCAGCTGAGGCGGGACACCAACTGTCCCTTTCCACGTGCAACAAGAATCCTGGGACTCCTATCAAGTTTCACGAGGAGTCACGAATCGTCTCCTTTGGAGGCACTGATCTCTGCGTACCTCTGGAGTTTTCAAAGGATGTGAGGCCTCCGGTCGCGATGAGGTGGGAAACTAGGTCTTTCTCTGTGGTCTCCACAGGGGATTCAGACATCCTTTCGTCTTGGGAGATGCAAGACGAGCCTGCATTCAAGTCACTGCAGGGATATCCGGCATTTTTTCGAGTCAGGGCATCGCGGTGTCCTTTCCAACTGAGGCCGCAAACTCAGGGTCCCTCTCACATACCTAGAGCTGAGAGAAGCCTCCTCTTGAGGTGCTTGTGGTAAGGGGGTATTCCTCTGGAGTCGAAGCCAGGGGCTAACCTCTCATCACGAGTTGATTCTTGGTCCACGGAGCTCTTTCGTGTTGCTACAGTGACCTCAGGATCCCTCTAGCCTTGAAACAGTGTTCTTGCGGTTTCTCTGGAGTGCCATCAAGGAAATCAAGGCTCCTTTCATGTGTGATGTGCAACACTGAATTGCACTGCACGCAGTGCAGGGAAATCGGGCCTCATCTTGCGGCGAGGCGGAAGTCTCATGGTTTTTCTCGAGTTGCGGAGGGAACCTGGGGTATATTCTCGAGTTACGACGGGGATGGCTCTTCCACCCACGTGTTTCTTCAGCGACGTCAGGACTCCTGCCTAGTTGCGAGGGACAACTCGGGATTCTCCTCGAGGCTTGGCAGGGCAATTGGGACGCCTCTCCAGCTGAGGCGAGAGACCAAGGGTCCCTTTCCACGTGCCACAGGAATCCTGGGACGCCTATCAAGTTTCACGAGGAGTCAGGCATCGTCTCCTTTGGAGGCACTGATCTCCGCGTACCTCTGGAGTTTTCAAAGGATGTGAGGCTTCCGGTCGCGATGAGGTGGGGAACTAGGTCTTTCTCTGTGGTCTCCACAGGGGATTCAGACATCCTTTCGTAATGGGAGATGCCAAACGAGCCTGCATTCAAGTCACTGCAGGGATATCCGGCCTTATTTCGAGTCAGGGCATCGTGGTGTCCATTCCACTTGAGGCCGCAAACTCAGGGTCCCTCTCACATACCTAGAGCTGAGAGAAGCCTCCTCTTGAGGTGCTTGTGGTAAGGTGGTATTCCTCTGGAGTCGAAGCCAGGGACTAACCTCTCATCTCGAGTTGATTTTTGGTCTACAGAGCTCTTTCGTGTTGCTACAGTGACCTCAGGATCCCTCTAGCCTTGCAACAGTGTTCTTGGGATTTCTATGGAGTGCCATCAAGGAAATCAAGGCTCCTTTCATGTGTGATATGCAACACGGATTGCTCTGCACGCAGTGCAGGGAAATCGGGCCTCATCTTGCGGCGAGGGGGAAGTCTCATGATTTTTCTCGAGTTGCGACGGGAACCTGGGGTATATTCTCGAGTTACGACGGGAATGGCCCTTCCACCCACGTGTTTGTTCAGCGACGTCAGGACTCCTGCCTAGTTAAGAGGGACAACTCGGGATTCTCCTCGAGGCTTGGCAGGGCAACTGGGACGCCTCTCCAGCTGAGGCAGTAGATCAAGGGTCCGTTTCCACGTACCACAGGAATCCTGGGACTCCTACAAAAGTTTCCCAAGGAGTCAGGCATCGTCTCCTTTGGAGGCACTGATCTCCGCGTACCTCTGGAGTTTTCAAAGAATGTGAGGCCTCCGGTCGCCATGAGGTGGGGAACTAGGTCTTTCTCTGTGGTCTCCACAGGGGATTCAGACATCCTTTCATCTTGGGCAATTCAAGACGAGCGTGCATTCAAGTCACTGCCGGGATATCCAGCCCTATTTTACGTCAGGGCATCGCAGTGTCCATTCCATTTGAGGCCGCAAAATCAGGGTCCCTCTCACATACCTAGAGCTGAGAGAAGCCTCCTCTTGAGGTGCTTGTGGTAAGGTGGTATTCCTCTGGAGTTGAAGCCAGGGACTAACCTCTCATCTCGAGTTGATTTTTGGTCCACGGAGCTTATTCGTGTTGCTACAGTGACCTCAGGATCCCTCTAGCCTTGCAACAGTGTTCTTGGGGTTTCTCTGGAGTGCCATCAAGGAAATCAAGGCTCCTTTCATGTTTGATGTGCAACACGGAATTGCTGTGCATACAGTGCAGGGGAATCGGGGCTCATCTCGCGGCGAGGGGGAAGTCTCATGGTTTTTCTCCAGTTGCGGTGGGAACCTGGGGTATATTCTCAAGTTATGACGGGGATGGCCCTTCCACCCACGTGTTTGTTCAGCGACGTCAGCACTCCTGCCCAGTTGCGAGGGAAAACTCGGGATTCTCCTCGAGGCTTGGCAGGGCAATTGGGACGCCTCTCCAGCTGAGGTGTGAGACCAAGGGTCCCTTTCCACGTGCCACAGGAATCCTGGGACTCCTATCAAGTTTCACGAGGAGTCAGTCATCGTCTCCATTGGAGGCACTGATCTCCGCGTACCTCTGGAGTTTTCAAAGTATGTGAGGCCTCCGGTCGCGATGAGGTGGGAAACTAGGTCTTTCTCTGTTGTCTCCACAGGGGATTCAGACATCCTTTCGTCTTGGGAGATGCAAGACGAGCCTGCATTCAAGTCACTGCATGGATATCCGGCCTTATTTCGAGTCAGGGCATAGCGGTGTCCATTCCACCTGAGGCCGCAAACTCAGGGTCCCTCTCACATAGCTAGAGCTGAGAGAAGCCTTCTCTTGAGGTGCGTGTGGTAAGGTGGTATTCCTCTGGATTCGAAGCCAGGGACTAACCTCTCATCTCGAGTTGATTTTTGGTCCACGGAGCTCTTTCGTGTTGCTACAGTGACCTCAGGATCCCTCTAGCCTTGAAACAGTGTTCTTGGGGTTTCTCTGGAGTGCCATCTAGGAAATCAAGGCTCCTTTCATGTGTGATGTGCAACACGGAATTACTCTGCACACAGTGCAGGGGAATCGGGCCTCATCTAGCGTCGAGGGGGAAGTCTCATGGTTTTTCTCGAGTTGGGGCGGGAGCCTGGGGTATATTTTCGAGTTACGACTGCGATTGCCCTTCCACACACGTGTTTTTTCAGCGACGTCAGGACTCCTGACTAGTTGCAAGGGACAACTCGGGATTCTCCTCGAGGCTTGGCAGGGCAATTGGGACGCCTCTCCAGCTGAGGCGGGAGACCAAGGGTCCCTTTCCATGTGCCACAGGAATCCTGGGACTCCTATCAAGTTTCCCGAGGAGTCAGGCATCGTCTCCTTTGGAGGCACTGATCTCCGCGTACCTCTGGAGTTTTCAAAGGATGTGAGGCCTCCGGTCGCGATGAGGTGGGGAACTAGGACTTTCTCTGTGGTCTCCACAGGGGATTCAGACATCCTTTCGTCTTGGGAGATGCAAGACGAGCCTGCATTCAAGTCACTGCAGGGATATCCAGCCTTTTTTCGAGTCAGGGCATCGCGGTGTCCATTCCACTTGAGGCCGCAAACTCAGGGTCCCTCTCATATACCTAGAGCTGAGAGAAGCCTCCTCTTGAGGTGCTTGTGGTAAGGTGGTATTCCTCTGGAGTCGAAGCCAGGGACTAACCTCTCATCTCGACTTGATTTTTGGTCCACGGAGCTCTTTCGTGTTGCTACAGTGACCTCAGGATCCCTCTAGCCTTGAAACAGTGTTCTTGGGGTTTCTCTGGAGTGCCACCAAGGAAATCAAGGCTCCTTTCATGTGTGATGTGCAACACGGAATTGCTCTGCACGCAGTGCAGGGGAATCGGGCCTCATCTCGTGGCGAGGGGGAAGTCTCATGGTTTTTCTCGAGTTGCGGCGGGAACCTGGGGTATATTCTCGAGTTACGACGGGGATGGCCCTTCCACCCACGTGTTTCTTCAGCGACGTTAGGACTCCTGCCTAGTTGCGAGGGACAACTTGGGATTCTCCTCGAGGCTTGGCAGGGCAATTGGGACGCCTCTCCAGCTGAGGCGGGAGACCAAGGGTCACTTTCTATGTGCCACAGGAATCCTGGGACTCCTATCAAGTTTCACGAGGAGTCAGGCATCATCTCCTTTGGAGGCACTGATCTCCGCGTACCTCTGGAGTTTTCAAAGGATGTGAGGCCTCCGGTCGCGATGAGATGGGGAACTAGGTCTTTCTCTGTGGTCTCCACAGGGGATTCAGACATCCTTTCGTCTTGGGAGATGCAAGACGAGCCTGCATTCAAGTCACTGCAGGGATATCCGGCCTTATTTCGAGCCAGGGTATCGCGGTGTCCATTCCACTTGAGGCTGCAAACTCAGGGTCCCTCTCACATACCTAGAGCTGAGAGAAGCCTCCTCTTGACGTGTTTGTGGTAAGGTGGTAATCCTCTGGATTCGAAGCCAGGGACTAACCTCTCATCTCGAGTTGATTTTTCGTCCACGGAGCACTTTCGTGTTGCTACAGTGACCTCAGGATCCCTCTAGCCTTGAAACAGTGTTCTTGGGGTTTCTCTGGAGTGCCATCAAGGAAAACAAGGCTCCTTTCATGTGTGATGTGCAACACGGAATTGCTCTGCACGCAGTGGAGTGGAATCGGGCCTCAGCTCACGGCGAGGGGGAAGTCTCATGGTTTTTCTCGAGTTGCGGCGGGAACCTGGGGTATATTCTCGAGTCACGAAGGGGATGGCCCTTCCACCCACGTGTTTCTTCAGCGACGTCAGGACTCCTGCCTAGTTGCGAGGGACAACTCGGGATTCTCCTCGAGGCTTGGCAGGGCAATTGGGACGCCTCTCCAGCTGAGGCGGGACACCAACTGTCCCTTTCCACGTGCAACAAGAATCCTGGGACTCCTATCAAGTTTCACGAGGAGTCACGAATCGTCTCCTTTGGAGGCACTGATCTCTGCGTACCTCTGGAGTTTTCAAAGGATGTGAGGCCTCCGGTCGCGATGAGGTGGGGAACTAGGTCTTTCTCTGTGGTCTCCACAGGGGATACAGACATCCTTGCGTCTTGGGAGATGCAAGACGAGCCTGCATTCAAGTCACTGCAGGGATATCCGGCATTTTTTCGAGTCAGGGCATCGCGGTGTCCTTTCCAACTGAGGCCGCAAACTCAGGGTCCCTCTCACATACCTAGAGCTGAGAGAAGCCTCCTCTTGAGGTGCTTGTGGTAAGGGGGTATTCCTCTGGAGTCGAAGCCAGGGGCTAACCTCTCATCACGAGTTGATTCTTGGTCCACGGAGCTCTTTCGTGTTGCTACAGTGACCTCAGGATCCCTCTAGCCTTGAAACAGTGTTCTTGCGGTTTCTCTGGAGTGCCATCAAGGAAATCAAGGCTCCTTTCATGTGTGATGTGCAACACTGAATTGCACTGCACGCAGTGCAGGGGAATCGGGCCTCATCTCGCGGCGAGGGGGAAGTCTCATGGTTTTTCTCGAGTTGCGGCGGGAACCTGGGGTATATTCTCGAGTTACGACGGGGATGGCCCTTCCACCCAAGTGTTTCTTCAGCGACGTCAGGACTCCTGCCTAGTTGCGAGGGACAACTCGGGATTCTCCTCGAGGCTTGGCAGGGCAATTGGGACGCCTCTCCAGCTGAGGCGGGAGACCAAGTGTCCCTTTCCACGTGCCACAGGAATCCTGGGACTCCTATCAATTTTCACGAGGAGTCAGGCATCGTCTCCTTTGGAGGCACTGATCTCCGCGTACCTCTGGAATTTCAAAGGATGTGAGGCGTCCGGTCGCGATGAGGTGGGGAACTAGGTTTTTCTCTGTGGTCTCCACAGGGGATTCAGACATCCCTTCGTCTTGGGAGATGCAAGACGAGCCTGCATTCAAGTCACTGCAGGGATATCCGGCCTTATTTCGAGTCAGGGCATTGCGGTGTCCATTCCACTTGATTCCGCAAACTCAAGGTCCCTCTCACTTACCTAGAGTTGAGAGAAGCCTCCTCTTGAGGTGCTTGTGGTAAGGTGGTATTCCTCTGGAGTCGAAGCCAGGGACTAACCTCTCATCTCGAGTTGATTCTTGGTCCCCGGAGCTCTTTCGTGTGGCTACAGTGACCTCAGGATCCCTCTAGCCTTGAAACAGTGTTCTTGGGGTTTCTCTGGAGTGCCACCAGGGAAATCAAGGCTCCTTTCATGTGTGATGTGCAACACGGAATTGCTCTGCACGCAGTGCAGGGGAATCGGGCCTCATCTCGCGGCGAGAGGGAAGTCTCATAGTTCTTCTCGAGTTGCGGCGGGAACCTGTGGTATATTCTCGAGTTACGACGGGGATGGCCCTTCCACCCACGTGTTTCTTCAGCGACGTCAGGACTCCTGCCTAGTTGCGAGGGACAACTCGGGATTCTCCTCGAGGCTTGGCAGGGCAGTTGGGACGCCTCTCCAGCTGAGGCGCGAGACCAAGGGTCCCTTTCCACGTGCCACAGGAATCCTGGGTCTACTAAGAAGTTTCACGAGGAGTCAGGCATCGTCTCCTTTGGAGGCACTGATCTGCGCGTACCTCTGGAGTTTTCAAAGGATGTGAGGCCTCCGGTCGCGATGAGGTGGTGAACTAGGTCTTTCTCTGTGGTCTCCACAGGGGATTCAGACATCCTTTCGTCTTGGGAGATGCAAGACGAGCCTGCATTCAAGTCACTGCAGGGATATTCGGCCTTATTTCGAGTCAGGGCATCGTGGTCTCCATTACACTTGAGGCTGCAAACTCAGGGTTCCTCTCACATACCTAGAGCAGAGAAAAGCCTCCTCTTGAGGTGCTTGTGGTAAGGTGGTATTCCTCTGGATTCGAAGCCTGGGACTAACCTCTCATCTCGAGTTGATTTTTAGTCCACGGAGCTCTTTCGTTTTGCTACAGTGACCTCAGGATCCCTCTAGCCTTGAAACAGTGTTCTTGGGGTTTCTCTGGAGTGCCATCAAGGAAATCAAGGCTCCTTTCATGTGTGATGTGCAACACGGAATTGCTCTGCACGCAGTGCAGGGGAATCGGGCCTCATCTCGCGGCGAGGGGGAAGTCTCATGGTTTTTCTCGAGTTGCGTCGGCAACCTGAGGTATATTCTCGAGTTCCGACGGGGATGGCCCTTCCACCCACGTGTTTTTTCAGCGACGTCAGGACTCCTGCCTAGTTGCGAGGGAAAACTCGGGATTCTCCTCGAGGCTTGACAGGGCAATAGGGACGCCTCTCCAGCTGAGTCGGGAGACCAAGGGTCCCTTTCCACGTGCCACAGGAATCCTGGGACTCCTATCAAGTTTCACGAGGAGTCAGGCATCGTCTCCTTTGGAGGCACTGATCTCAGTGTACCTCTGGAGTTTTCAAAGTATGTGAGGCCTCCGGTCGCGATGAGGTGGGTAACTAGGTCTTTCTCTGTGGTCTCCACAGGGGATTCAGACATCCTTTCGTCTTGGGAGATGCAAGACGAGCATGCATTCAAGTTACTGCAGGGATACCCGGCCTTATTTCGAGCCAGGACATCGCGGTGTCCATTCCACTTGAGGCCGCAAACTCAGGGTCCCTCTCACATACCTAGAGCTGAGAGAAGCCTCCTCTTGAGGTGCTTGTGGTAAGGTGGTATTCCTCTGGAGTCGAAGCCAGGGACTAACCTCTCATCTCGAGTTGATTTCTGGTCCACGGAGCTCTTTTGTGTGGCTACAGTGACCTCACGATCCCTCTAGCCTTGAAACAGTGTTCTTGGGGATTCTCTGGAGTGCCATCAAGGAAATCAAGGCTCCTTTCATGTGTGATGTGCAACACGGAATTGCTCTGCACGCAGTGCAGGGGAATCTGGCCTCATCTCGCGGTGAGGGGGAAGTCTCATGGTTTTTCTCGAGTTGCGGCGGGAACATGGGTTATATTCTCGAGTTACAACGGGGATGGCCCTTCCACCCACATGTTTGTTCAGCGACGTCAGGACTCCTGCCTAGTTGCGAGGGACAACTCGGTATTCTCCTCGAGGCTTGGCAGGGCAATTGGGACGCATCTGCAGCTGAGGCGGTAGACCAAGGGTCCCTTTCCACGTGCCACAGGAATCCTGGGACTCCTATCAAGTTTCACGAGGAGTCAGGCATCGTCTCCTTTGGAGGCACTGATCTCTGTGTACCTCTGGAGTTTTCAAAGGATGTGAGGCCTCCGGTCGCGATGAGGTGGGGAACTAGGTCTTTCTCTGTGGTCTCCACAGGGGATGCAGACATCCTTTCGTCTTGGGAGATGCAAGACAAGCCTGCATTCAAGTCACTGCAGGAATATCCGGCCTTATTTCGAGTCAGGGCATCGCGGTGTCCATTCCACTTGAGGCCGCAAACTCAGGGTCCCTCTCACATAGCTAGTGCTGAGGGAAGCCTCCTCTTGAGGTGCTTGTGGTAAGGTGGTATTCCTCTGGAGTCGAAGCCAGGGACTAACCTCTCATCTCGAGTTGATTTTTGGTCCACGGAGCTCTTTCGTGTTGCTACAGTGACCTCAGGATGCCTCTAGCCTTGAAACAGTGTTTTTGGGGTTTCTCTGGAGTGCCATCAAGGAAATCAAGGCTCCTTTCATGTGTGATGTGCAACACGGAATTGCTCTGCATGCAGTGCAGGGGAATCGGGCCTCATCTCGCGGCAAGGGGGAAGTCTCATGATTTTCTCGAGTTGTGGTGGGAACCTGGGGTATATTCTCGAGTTACGACGGGGATGGCCCTTCCACCCACGTGTTTGTTCAGCGACGTCAGGACTCCTGCCTAGTTGCGAGGGACAACTCGGGATTCTCCTCGAGCCTTGGCAGGGCAATTGGTACACCTCTCCAGCTGAGGCGGGAGACCAAGGGTCCCTTTCCACGTGCCACAGGAATCCTGGGACTCCTAAGAAGTTTCACGAGGAGTCAGGCATCGTCTCCTTTGGAGGCACTGATCTCCGCGTACCTCTGGACTTTTCAAAGGATGTGAGGCGTCCGGTCGCGATGAGGTGGGGAACTAGGTCATTCCCTGTGGTCTCCACAAGGGATTCAGACATCCTTTCATCTTGGGCGATGCAAGACGAGCCTGCATTCAAGTCACTGCAGGGATATCCGGCCTTATTTCGCGTCAGGGCATCGCAGTGTCCATTCCACTTGAGGCCGCAAAATCAGGGTCTCTCTCACATACCTAGAGCTGAGAGAAGCCTCCTCTTGAGGTGCTTGTGGTAAGGTGGTATTCCTCTGGAGACGAAGCCAGGGACTAACCTCTCATCACGAGTTGATTTTTGGTCCACGGAGCTCTTTCGTGTTGCTACAGTGACCTCAGCATCCCTCTATCCTTGAAACAGTGTTCTTGGGGTTTCTCTGGAGTGCCATCAAGGAAATCAAGGCTCCTTTCATGTGTGATGTGCAACACGGAATTGGTTTGAATGCAGTGCAGGGAATCGGGCCTCATCTTGCGGCGAGGCGGAAGTCTCATGGTTTTTCTCGAGTTGCGGTGGGTACCTGGGGTATATTCTCGAGTTACGACGGGGATGGTCCTTCCACACACGTGTTTGTTCAGCGACGTCAGGACTCCTGCCTAGTTGCGAGGGACAACTCGGGATTCTCCTCGAGGCTTGGCAGGGCAATTGGGACGCCTCTCCAGCTGAGGCGTGAGACCAAGGGTCCCTTTCCACGTGCCACAGGAATCCTGGGACTCCTATCAAGTTTCACGAGGAGTCAGGCATCGTCTCCTTTGGAGGCACTGATCTCAGTGTACCTCTGGAGTTTTCAAAGTATGTGAGGCCTCCGGTCGCGATGAGGTGGGGAACTAGGTCTTTCTCTGTGGTCTCCACAGGGGATTCAGACATCCTTTCATCTTGGGAGATGCAAGACGAGCCTGCATTCAAGTCACTGCAGGGATATTCGGCCTTATTTCGAGACAGGGCATCGCGGTGTCCATTCCACTTGAGGCCGCTAACTCAGAACATAGCTAAAGCTGAGAGAAGCCTCCTCTTGAGGTGCTTGTGGTAAGGTGGTATTCCTCTGGAGTCGAAGCCAGGGACTAACCTCTCATCTCGAGTTGATTTTTGGTCCACGGAGCTCTTTTGTGTGGCTACAGTGACCTCAGGATCCCTTTAGCCTTGAAACAGTGTTCTTGGGGTTTCTCTGGAGTGCCATCAAGGAAATCAAGGCTCCTTTCATGTGTGATGTGCAACACGGAATTGCTCTGCACGCAGTGCAGGGGAATCGGGCCTCATCACGTGGCGAGGGGAAAGTCTCATGGTTTTTCTCGAGTTGCGGCGGGAACCTGGGGTATATTCTCGAATTACGACGGGGATGGCCCTTCCACCCACGTGTTAGTTCAGCGACGTCAGGACTCCTGCCTAGTTGCGAGGGACAACTCGGGATTCTCCTTGAGGCTTGGCAGGGCATTTGGGACGCCTCTCCAGCTGAGGCGGGAGACCAAGGGTCCCTTTCCACGTGCCACAGGAATCCTGGGACTCCTAAGAAGTTTCACGAGGAGTCAGGCATCGTCTCCTTTGGAGGCACTGATCTCCGCGTACCTCTGGACTTTTCAAAGGATGTGAGGCGTCCGGTCGCGATGAGGTGGGGAACTAGGTCTTTCCCCGTGGTCTCCACAAGGGATTCAGATATCCTTTCATCTTGGGAGATGCAAGACGAGCCTGCATTCAAGTCACTGCAGGGATATCCGGCCTTATTTCCCGTCAGGGAATCGCAGTGTCCATTCCACTTGAGGCCGGAAAATCAGGGTCTCTCTCACATACCTAGAGCTGAGAGAAGCCTCCTCTTGAGGTGCTTGTGGTAAGGTGGTATTCCTCTGGAGTCGAAGCCAGGGACTAACCTCTCATCTCGAGTTGATTTTTGGTCCACGGAGCTCTTTCGTGTTGCTACAGTGACCTCAGGATGCCTCTAGCCTTGAAACAGTGTTCTTGGGGTTTCTCTGGAGTGCAATCAAGGAAATCAAGGCTCCTTTCATGTGTGATGTGCAACAAGGAATTGCTCTGCACGCAGTGCAGGGGAATCGGGCCTCATCTCGCGGCGAGAGGAAGTCTCATGGTTTTCTCGAGTTGCGGTGGGAACCTGGGGTATATTCTCGAGTTACGACGGGGATGGCCCTTCCACCCACGTGTTTGTTCAGCGACGTCAGGACTCCTGCCTAGTTGGGAGGGACAACTCGGGATTCTCCTCGAGGCTTGGCAGGGCAATTGGGACACCTCTCCAGCTGAGGCGGGAGACCAAGGGTCCCTTTCCACGTGCCACAGGAATCCTGGGACTCCTATCAAGTTTCCCGAGGAGTCAGGCATCGTCTCCTTTGGAGGCACTGATCTCAGTGTACCTCTGGAGTTTTCAAAGTATGTGAGGCCTCCGGTCGCGATGAGGTGGGGAACTAGGTCTTTCTCTGTGGTCTCCGCAGGGGATTCAGACATCCTTTCGTCTTGGGAGATGCAAGACGAGCCTGCATTCAAGTCACTGCAGGGATATCCGGCCTTATTTCGCGTCAGGGCATCACAGTGTCCATTCCACATGAGGCCGCAAAATCAGGGTCTCTCTCACATACCTAGAGCTGAGAGAAGCCTCCTCTTGAGGTGCTTGTGGTAAGGTGGTATTCCTCTGGAGTCGAAGCCAGGGACTAACCTCTCATCTCGAGTTGATTTTTGGTCCACGGAGCCCTTTCGTGTTGCTACAGTGACCTCAGGATGCCTCTAGCCTTGAAAAAGTGTTCTTGGGGTTTCTCTGGAGTGCCATCAAGGAAATCAAGGCTCCTTTCATGTGTGATGTGCAACACGGAATTGCTTTGAATGCAGTGCAGGGAATCGGGCCTCATCTTGCGGCGAGGCGGAAGTCTCATGGTTTTTCTCGAGTTGTGGTGGGAACCTGGGGTATATTCTCGAGTTACGTCGGGGATGGCCCTTCCACACACGTGTTTGTTCAGCGACGTCAGGACTCCTGTCTAGTTGCGAGGGACAACTCGGGATTCTCCTCGAGGCTTGGCAGGGCAATTGGGACGCCTCTCCAGCTGAGGCGGGAGACCAAGGGTCCCTTTCCACGTGCCACAGGAATCCTGGGACTCCTATCAAGTTTCACGAGGAGTCAGGCATCGCCTCCTTTGGAGGCACTGATCTCCGTGTACCTCTGGAGTTTTCAAAGTATGTGAGGCCTCCGGTCGCGATGAGGTGGGGAACTAGGTCTTTCTCTGTGGTCTCCACAGGGGATTCAGTCATCCTTTCGTCTTGGGAGATGCAAGACGAGCCTGCATTCAAGTCACTGCAAGGATAATCGGCCTTATTTCGAGTCAGGGCATCGCAGTGTCCATTCCACTTGAGGCCGCAAAATCAGGGTTCCTCTCACATACCTAGAGCTGAGAGAAGCCTCCTCTTGAGGTGCTTGTGGTAAGGTGGTATTCCTCTGGAGTCGAAGCCAGGGACTAACTTCTCATCTCGAGTTGATTTTTGGTCCACGGAGCTCTTTCTTGTTGCTACATTGACCTCAGGATCCCTCTAGCCTTGAAACAGTGTTCTTGGGGTTTCTCTGGAGTGCCATCAAGGAAATCAAGGCTCCTTTCATGTTTGATGTGGAGCACGGAATTGCTCTGCATGCAGTGCAGGTGAATCGGGCCTCATCTTGCGCCGAGGGGGAAGTCTCACGGTTTTTCTCGAGTTGCGGCGCGAACCTGGGGTATATTCTCGAGTTACGACGGGGATGGCCCGTCCACCCACATGTTTGTTCAGCGACGTCAGGACTCCTGCCTAGTTGCGAGGGACAACTCGGGATTCTCCTCGAGGCTTGGCAGGGCAATTGGGACGCCTCTCCAGCTGAGGCGGGAGACCAAGGGTCCCTTTCCACGTGCCACAGGAATCCTGGGACTCCTATCAAGTTTCCCGAGGAGTCAGGCATCGTCTCCTTTGGAGGCACTGATCTCCGCGTACCTCTGGAGTTTTCAAAGGATGTGAGGCCTCCGGTCGTGATGAGGTGGGGAACTAGGTCTTTCTCTGTGGTCTCCACAGGGGATTCAGACATCCTTTCTTCTTGGGAGATGCAAGACGAGCCTGCATTCAAGTCACTGCAGGGATATCCGGCCTTACTTCGAGTCAGGGCATCGCGGTGTCCATTCCAATTGAGGCCGCAAACTCAGGGTCCCTCTCACATACCTAGAGCTGAGAGAAGCCTCCTCTTGAGGTTCTTGTGGTAAGGTGGTATTCCTCTGGAGTCGAAGCCAGGGACTAACCTCTCATCTCGAGTTGATTTTTGGTCCACGGAGCTCTTTCGTGTTGCTACAGTGACCTCAGGATCCCTCTAGCCTTGAAACAGTGTTCTTGGGGTTTCTCTGGAGTGCCATCAAGGAAATCAAGGCTCCTTTCATGTTTGATGTGCAACACGGAATTGCTCTGCACGCAGTGCAGGGGAATCGGGCCTCATCTTGCGGCATGGGGGAAGTCTCATGGTTTTTCTCGAGTTGCGGCGGGAACCTGGGGTATATTCTCGAGTTACGACGAGGATGGCCCTTCCACACACGTGTTTGTTCAGCGACGTCAGGACTCCTGCCTAGTTGCGAGGGACAACTCGAGATTCTCCTCGAGGCTTGGCAGGGCAATTGGGACGCCTCTCCAGCTGAGGCGGGAGACCAAGGGTCCCTTTCCACGTGCCACAGGAATCCTGGGACTCCTATCAAGTTTCACGAGGAGTCAGGCATCGTCTCCTTTGGAGGCACTGATGTCCGCGTACCTCTGGAGGTTTCAAAGGATGTGAGGCCTCCGGTCGCGATGAGGTGGGGAAATAGGTCTTTCTCTGTGGTCTCCACAGGGGATTCAGACATCCTTTCGTCTTGGCAGATGCAAGACGAGCCTGCATTCAAGTTACTGCAGGGATATCCGGCCTTATTTCGAGTCAGGGCATCGCGGTGTCCATTCCCCTTGAGTCCACAAACTCAGGGTCCCTCTCACATAGCTAGAGCTGAGAGAAGCCTCCTCTTGAGGTGCGTGTGGTAAGGTGGTATTCCTCTGGAGTCGAAGCCAGGGACTAACCTCTCATCTCGAGTTGATTTTTGGTCCACGGAGCTCTTTCGGGTTGCTACAGTGACCTCAGGATCCCTCTCGCCTTGAAACAGTGTTCTTGGGGATTCTCTGGAGTGCATCAAGGAAATCAAGGCTCCTTTCATGTGTGATGTGCAACACGGAATTGCTCTGCACACAGTGCAGGGGAATCGGGCCTCATCTCGCGGTGAGGGGGAAGTCTCATGGTTTTTCTCGAGTTGCGGTGGGAACCTGGGGTATATTCTCGAGTTACGACGGGGATGGTCCTTCCACACACTTGTTTGTTCAGCGACGTCAGGACTCCTGCCTAGTTGCGAGGGACAACTCGGGATTCTCCTCGAGGCTTGGCAGGGCAATTGGGACGCCTCTCCAGCTGAGGCGGGAGACCAAGGGTCCCTTTCCACGTGCCACAGGAATCCTGGGACTCCTAAGAAGTTTCACGAGGAGTCAGGCATCGTCTCCTTTGGAGGCACTGATCTCCGCGTACCTCTGGACTTTTCAAAGGATGTGAGGCCTCCGGTCGCGATCAGGTGGGAACTAGGTCTTTCTCTGTGGTCTCCGCAGGGGATTCAGACATCCTTTCGTCTTGGGAGATGCAAGACGAGCCTGCATTCAAGTCACTGCAGGGATATTCGGCCTTATTTCGAGTCAGGGCATCGCGGTGTCCATTCCACTTGAGGCCGCAAACTCGGGGTCCCTCTCACATACCTAGAGCTGAGAGAAGCCTCCTCTTGAGGTGCTTGTGTTAAGGTGGTACTCCTCTGGAGTCAAAGCCAGGGACTAACCTCTCATCTCGAGTTGATTTTTGGTCCACGGAACTCTTTCGTGTTGCTACAGTGACCTCAGGATCCCTCTAGCCTTGAAACAGTGTTCTTGGGGATTCTCTGGAGTGCCATCAAGGAAATCAAGGCTCCTTTCAAGTGTGATGTGCATCACGGAATTCCTCTGCACGCAGTGCAGGGGAATCGGGCCTCATCTCGCGGTGAGGGGGAAGTCTCATGGTTTTTCTCGAGTTGCGGTGGGAACCTGGGGTATATTCTCGAGTTACGACGAGGATGGCCCTTTCACCCACGTGTTTGTTCAGCGACGTCAGGACTCCTGCCTAGTTGCGAGGGACAACTCGAGATTCTCCTCGAGGCTTGGCAGGGCAATTGGGACGCCTCTCCAGCTGAGGCGGGAGACCAAGGGTCCCTTTCCACGTGCCACAGGAATCCTGGGACTCCTATCAAGTTTCACGAGGAGTCAGGCATCGTCTCCTTTGGAGGCACTGATGTCCGCGTACCTCTGGAGGTTTCAAAGGATGTGAGGCCTCCGGTCGCGATGAGGTGGGGAACTAGGTCTTTCTCTGTGGTCTCCACAGGGGATTCAGACATCCTTTCGTCTTGGCAGATGCAAGACGAGCCTGCATTCAAGTTACTGCAGGGATATCCGGCCTTATTTCGAGTCAGGGCATCGCGGTGTCCATTCCCCTTGAGTCCACAAACTCAGGGTCCCTCTCACATAGCTAGAGCTGAGAGAAGCCTCCTCTTGAGGTGCGTGTGGTAAGGTGGTATTCCTCTGGAGTCGAAGCCAGGGACTAACCTCTCATCTCGAGTTGATTTTTGGTCCACGGAGCTCTTTCGGGATGCTACAGTGACCTCAGGATCCCTCTCGCCTTGAAACAGTGTTCTTGGGGATTCTCTGGAGTGCATCAAGGAAATCAAGGCTCCTTTCATGTGTGATGTGCAACACGGAATTGCTCTGCACACAGTGCAGGGGAATCGGGCCTCATCTCGCGGTGAGGGGGAAGTCTCATGGTTTTTCTCGAGTTGCGGTGAGAACCTGGGGTATATTCTCGAGTTACGACGGGGATGGTCCTTCCACACACGTGTTTGTTCAGCGACGTCAGGACTCCTGCCTAGTTGCGAGGGACAACTCGGGATTCTCCTCGAGGCTTGGCAGGGCAATTGGGACGCCTCTCCAGCTGAGGCGGGAGACCAAGGGTCCCTTTCCACGTGCCACAGGAATCCTGGGACTCCTAAGAAGTTTCACGAGGAGTCAGGCATCGTCTCCTTTGGAGGCACTGATCTCCGCGTACCTCTGGACTTTTCAAAGGATGTGAGGCCTCCGGTCGCGATCAGGTGGCAACTAGGTCTTTCTCTGTTGTCTCCACAGGGGATTCAGACATCCTTTCGTCTTGGGAGATGCAAGACGAGCCTGCATTCAAGTCACTGCATGAATATCCGGCCTTATTTCGAGTCAGGGCATCGCGGTGTCCATTTCACTTGAGGCCGCAAAATCAGGGTCCCTCCTACATAGCTAGAGCTGAGAGAAGCCTCCTCTTGAGGTGCTTGTGGTAAGGTGGTATTCCTCTGGAGTCGAAGCCAGGGACTAACCTCTCATCTCGAGTTGATTTTTGGTCCACAGAGCTCTTTCGTGTTGCTACAGTGACCTCAGGATCCCTCTAGCCTTGAAACAGTGTTCTTGGGGTTTCTCTGGAGTGCCATCAAGGAAATCAAGGCTCCTTTCATGTGTGATGTGCAACACGGAATTGCTGTGCACCCAGTACAGGGGAATCGGGCCTCATCTCGCGCCGAGGAGGAAGTCTCATGGTTTTTCTCGAGTTGCGGCCGGAACCTGGTGTATATTCTCGAGTTAAGACGGGGATGGACCTTCCTCCCACGTGTTTCTTCAGCGACGTCAGGACTCCTGCCTAGTTGCGAGGGACAACTCGGGATTCTCCTCGAGGCTTGGCAGGGCAATTGGGACGCCTCTCCAGCTGAGGCGGGAGACCAAGGGTCCCTTTCCACGTGCCACAGGAATCCTGGGACTCCTAAGAAGTTTCACGAGGAGTCAGGCATCGTCTCCTTTGGAGGCACTGATCTCCGCGTATCTCTGGACTTTTCAAAGGATGTGAGGCCTCCGGTCACGATGAGGTTGGGAACTAGGTCTTTCTCTGTGGTCTCCACAGGGGATTCAGACATCCTTTCATCTTGGGAGATGCAAGACGAGCCTGCATTCAAGTCACTGCAGGGATATCCGCCGTTATTTCGCGTCAGGGCATCGTAGTGCCCATTCCACTTGAGGCCGCAAAATCAGGGTCACTCTCACATACCTAGAGCTGAGAGAAGCCTCCTCTTGAGGTGCTTGTGGTAAGGTGGTATTCCTCTGGAGTCGAAGCCAGGGACTAACCTCTCATCTCGAGTTGATTTTTGGTCCACGGAGCTCTTTCGAGTTGCTACAGTGACCTCAGGATGCCTCTAGCCTTGAAAAGGTGTTCTTGGGGTTTCTCTGGAGTACCATCAAGAAATCATGGCTCCTTTCATGTGTGATGTGCAACACGGTATTGCTCTGCATGCAGTGCAGGGGAATCGGGCCTCATCTCGCGGCGAGGGGAAGTCTCATGGTTTCCTCGAGTTGCGGTGGGAACCTGGGGTATATTCTCGAGTTACGACGGGGATGGCCCTTCCACCCACGTGTTTGTTCAGCGACATCAGGACTCCTGCCTAGTTGCGAGGGACAACTCGGGATTCTCCTCGAGGCTTGGCAGGGCAATTCGGACGCCTCTCCAGCTGAGGCGGGAGACCAAGGGTCCCTTTCCACGTGCCACAGGAATCCTGGGACTCCTATCAAGTTTCCCGAGGAGTCAGGCATCGTCTCCTTTGGAGGCACTGATCTCCGCGTACCTCTGGAGTTTTCAAAGGATGTGAGGCCTCCGGTCACGATGAGGTGGGGAACTAGGTCTTTCTCTGTGGTCTCCACAGGGTATTCAGACATCCTTTCGTCTTGGGAGATGCAAGACGAACCTGCATTCAAGTCACTGCAAGGATATCCGGCATTATTTCCAGTGAGGGCATCGCGGTGTCCATTCCACTTGTGGCCGCAAACTCAGGGTCCCTCTCACATACCTAGAGCTGAGAGAAGCCTCATCTTGAGGTGCTTGTGGTAAGGTGGTATTCTTCTGAAGTCGAAGCCAGGGACTAACCTCTAATCTCCAGTTGATTTATGGTCCACGGAGCTCTTTCGTGTTTCTACAGTGACCTCAGGATCCCTTTAGCCTTGAAACACTGTTCTTGGGGTTTCTCTGGAGTGCCATCAAGGAAATCAAGGCTCCTTTCATGTGTGATGTGCAACACGGAATTGCTCTGCACGCAGTGCAGGGGAATCGGGCCTCATCTCGCGGCGAGGGGGACGTCTCATGGTTTTTCTCGAGTTGCGGTGGGAACCTGAGGTATATTCTCGAATTACGACGGGGCTGGACCTTCCACACACGTCTTTGTTCAGCGACGTCAGGACTCCTGCCTAGTTGCGAGGGACAACTCGGGATTCTCCTCGAGGCTTGGCAGGGCAATTGGGACGCCTCTCCAGCTGAGGCGGGAGACCAAGGGTCCCTTTCCACGTGCCACAGGAATCCTGGGACTCCTAAGAAGTTTCACGAGGAGTCAGGCATCGTCTCCTTTGGAGGCACTGATCTCCGCGTACCTCTGGAATTTTCAAAGGATGTGAGGCGTCCGGTCGCGATGAGGTGGGGAACTAGGTCTTTCCCTGTGGTCTCCACAAGGGATTCAGACATCCTTTCATCTTGGGAGATGCAAGACGAGCCTGCATTCAAGTCACTGCAGGGATATCCGGCCTTATTTCGCGTCAGGGCATCGCAGTGTCCATTCCACTTGAGGCCGCAAAATCAGGGTCTCTCTCACATACCTAGAGCTGAGAGAAGCCTCCTCTTGAGGTGCTTGTGGTAAGGTGGTAATCCTCTGGAGTCGAAGCCAGGGACTAACCTCTCATCTCGAGTTGATTTTTGGTCCACGGAGCTCTGTCGTGTTGCTACAGTGACCTCAGGATGCCTCTAGCCTTGAAACAGTGTTCTTGGGGTTTCTCTGGAGTGCCATCAAGGTAATCAAGGCTCCTTTCATGTGTGATGTGCAACAAGGAATTGCTTTGAATGCAGTGCAGGGAATCGGGCCTCATCTTGCGGCGAGGCGGAAGTCTCATGGTTTTTCTCGAGTTGCGGTGGGAACCTGGGGTATATTCTCGAGTTACGACGGGGATGGCCCTTCCACACACGTGTTTGTTCAGCGACGTCAGGACTCCTGCCTAGTTGCGAGGGACAACTCGGGATTCTCCTCGAGGCTTGGCAGGGCAATTGGGACTCCTCTCCAGCTGAGGCGGGAGACCAAGTGTCCCTTTCCACGTGCCACAGGAATCCTGGGACTCCTATCAAGTTTCACGAGGAGTCAGGCATCGTCTCCTTTGGAGGCACTGATCTCAGTGTACCTCTGGAGTTTTCAAAGTATGTGAGGCCTCCGGTCGCGATGAGGTGGGGAACTAGGTCTTTCTCTGTGGTCTCCACAGGGGATTCAGACATCCTTTCGTCTTGGGAGATGCAAGACGAGCCTGCATTCAAGTCACTGCAGGGATATTCGGCCTTATTTCGAGTCAGGGCATCGCGGTGTCCATTCCACTTGAGGCCGCAAACTCAGAACATAGCTAGAGCTGAGAGAAGCATCCTCTTGAGGTGCTTGTGGTAAGGTGGTATTCCTCTGGAGTCGAAGCCAGGGACTATCCTCTCATCTCAAGTTGATTTTTGGGCCACGGTGCTCTTTCTTGTGGATACAGTGACCTCAGGATCCCTCTAGCCTTGAAACAGTGTTCTTGGGGTTTCTCTGGAGTGCCATCAAGGAAATCAAGGCTCCTTTCATGTGTGATGTGAAACACGGAATTGCTCTGCACGCAGTGCAGGGGAATCGGGCCACATCACGCGGCGAGGGGGAAGTCTCATGGTTTTTCTCGAGTTTCGGCGGGAACCTGGGGTATATTCTCGAATTACGACGGGGATGGCCCTTCCACCCACGTGTTTGTTCAGCGACGTCAGGACTCCAGCCTAGTTGCGAGGGACAACTCGGGATTCTCCTCGATGCTTGGCAGGGCAATTGGGACGCCTCTCCAGCTGAGGCGGGAGACCAAGGGTCCCTTTCCACGTGCCACAGGAATCCTGGGACTCCTAAGAAGTTTCACGAGGAGTCAGGCATCGTCTCCTTTGGAGGCACTGATCTCCGCGTACCTCTGGACTTTTCAAAGGATGTGAGGCGTCCGGTCGCGATGAGGTGGGGAACTAGGTCTTTACCTGTGGTCTCCACAAGGGATTCAGACATCCTTTCATCTTGGGAGATGCAAGACGAGCCTGCATTCAAGTCACTGCAGGGATATCCGGCCTTATTTCGCGTCAGGGAATCCCAGTGTCCATTCCACTTGAGGCCGGAAAATCAGGGTCTCTCTCACATACCTAGAGCTGAGAGAAGCCTCCTCTTGAGGTGCTTGTGGTAAGGTGGTATTCCTCTGGAGTCGAAACCAGGGACTAACCTCTCATCTCGAGTTGATTTTTGGTCCACGGAGCTCTTTCGTGTTGCTACAGTGACCTCAGGATCCCTCTAGCCTTGAAACAGTGTTCTTGGGGTTTCTCTGGAGTACCATCAGGGAAATCAAGGCTCCTTTCATGTGTGATGTGCAACACGGAATTGCTCTGCACGCAGTGCAGGGGAATCGGGCCTCATCTCGCGGCGAGGGGAAGTCTCATGGTTTTCTCGAGTTGCGGCGGGAACCTGGGGTATATTCTCGAGTTACGACGGGGATGGCCCTTCCACCCACGTGTTTGTTCAGCGACGTCAGGACTCCTGCCTAGTTGCGAGGGACAACTCGGGATTCTCCTCGAGGCTTGGCAGGGCAATTGGGACACCTCTCCAGCTGAGGCGGGAGACCAAGGGTCCCTTTCCACGTGCCACAGGAATCCTGGGACTCCTATCAAGTTTCCCGAGGAGTCAGGCATCGTCTCCTTTGGAGGCACTGATCTCAGTGTACCTCTGGAGTTTTCAAAGTATGTGAGGCCTCCGGTCGCGATGAGGTGGGGAACTAGGTCTTTCTCTGTGGTCTCCACAGGGGATTCAGACATCCTTTCGTCTTGGGAGATGCAAGAAGAGCCTGCATTCAAGTCACTGCAGGGATATTCGGCCTTATTTCGAGTCAGGGCATTGCGGTGTCCATTCCACTTGAGGCCGCAAACTCGGGGTCCCTCTCACATACCTAGAGCTGAGAGAAGCCTCCTCTTTAGGTGCTTGTGGTAAGGTGGTATTCCTCTGGAGTCAAAGCCAGGGACTAACCTCTCATCTCGAGTTGATTTTTGGTCCACGGACCTCTTTCGTGTTGCTACAGTGACCTCAGGATCCCTCTAGCCTTGAAACAGTGTTCTTGGGGTTTCTCTGGAGTGCCATCAAGGAAATCAAGGCTCCTTTCATGTGTGATGTGCATCACGGAATTCCTCTGCACGCAGTGCAGGGGAATCGGGCCTCATCTCGCGGTGAGGGGGAAGTCTCATGGATTTTCTCGAGTTGCGGCGGGAACCTGGGATATATTCTCGAGTTACGACGGGAATGGCCCTTCCACCCACGTGTTTGTTCAGCGACGTCAGGACTCCTGCCTAGTAGCGAAGGCCATCTCGGAATTCTCCTCGAGGCTTGGCAGGGTAATTGGGACGCCTCTCCAGCTGAGGCGTGAGACCAAGGGTCCCTTTCCACGTGCCACAGGAATCCTGGGACTCCTATCAAGTTTCACGAGGAGTCAGGCATCGTCTCCTTTGGAGGCACTGATTTCCGCGTACCTCTGGAGTTTTCAAAGGATGTGAGGCCTCCGGTCGCGATGAGGTGGGGAACTAGGTCTTTCTCTGTGGTCTCCACAGGGGATTCAGACATCCTTTCGTCTTGGGAGATGCAAGACGAGCCTGCATTCAAGTCACTGCAGGGATATCCGGCCTTATTTCGAGTCAGGGCATCGCGGTGTCCATTCCACTTGAGGCCGCAAACTCAGAACATAGCTAGAGCTGAGAGAAGCATCCTCTTGAGGTGCTTGTGGTAAGGTGGTATTCCTCTGGAGTCGAAGCCAGTGACTATCCTCTCATCTCAAGTTGATTTTTGGGCTACGGTGCTCTTTCTTGTGGATACAGTGACCTCAGGATCCCTCTAGCCTTGAAACAGTGTTCTTGGGGTTTCTCTGGAGTGCCATCAAGGAAATCAAGGCTCCTTTCATGTGTGATGTGCAACACGGAATTGCTCTGTACGCAGTGCAGGGGAATCGGGCCTCATCACGCGGCGAGGGGGAAGTCTCATGGTTTTTCTCGAGTTGCGGCGGGAACCTGGGGTATATTCTCGAATTACGACGGGGATGGCCCTTCCACCCACGTGTTTGTTCAGCGACGTCAGGACTCCTGCCTAGTTGCGAGGGACAACTCGGGATTCTCCTCGAGGCTTGGCAGGGCAATTGGGACGCCTCTCCAGCTGAGGCGGGAGACCAAGGGTCCCTTTCCACGTGCCACAGGAATCCTGGGACTCCTAAGAAGTTTCACGAGGAGTCAGGCATCGTCTCCTTTGGAGGCACTGATCTCCGCGTACCTCTGGACTTTTCAAAGGATGTGAGGCGTCCGGTCGCGATGAGGTGGGGAACTAGGTCTTTACCTGTGGTCTCCACAAGGGATTCAGACATCCTTTCATCTTGGGAGATGCAAGACGAGCCTGCATTCAAGTCACTACAGGGATATCCGGCCTTATTTCGCGTCAGGGAATCGCAGTGTCCATTCCACTTGAGGCCGGAAAATCAGAGTCTCTCTCACATACCTAGAGCTGAGAGAAGCCTCCTCTTGAGGTGCTTGTGGTAAGGTGGTATTCCTCTGGAGTCGAAGCCAGGGACTAACCTCTCATCTCGAGTTGATTTTTGGTCCACGGAGCTCTTTCGTGTTGCTACAGTGACCTCAGGATGCCTCTAGCCTTGAAACAGTGTTCTTGGGGTTTCTCTGGAGTGCCATCAAGGAAATCAAGGCTCCTTTCATGTGTGATGTGCAACACGGAATTGCTCTGCACGCAGTGCAGGGGAATCGGGCCTCATCTCGCGGCGAGGGGAAGTCTCATGGTTTTCTCGAGTTGCGGCGGGACCCTGGGGTATATTCTCGAGTTACGACGGGGATGGCCCTTCCACCCACGTGTTTGTTCAGCGACGTCAGGACTCCTGCCTAGTTGCGAGGGACAACTCGGGATTCTCCTCGAGGCTTGGCAGGGCAATTGGGACACCTCTCCAGCTGAGGCGGGAGACCAAGGGTCCCTTTCCACGTGCCACAGGAATCCTGGGACTCCTATCAAGTTTCCCGAGGAGTCAGGCATCGTCTCCTTTGGAGGCACTGATCTCAGTGTACCTCTGGAGTTTTCAAAGTATGTGAGGCCTCCGGTCGCGATGAGGTGGGGAACTAGGTCTTTCTCTGTGGTCTCCACAGGGGATTCAGACATCCTTTCGCCTTGGGAGATGCAAGACGAGCCTGCATTGAAGTCACTGCAGGGATATTCGGCCTTATTTCGAGTCAGGGCATCGCGGTGTCCATTCCACTTGAGGCCGCAAACTCGGGGTCCCTCTCACATACCTAGAGCTGAGAGAAGCCTCCTCTTGAGGTGCTTGTGGTAAGGTGGTATTCCTCTTGGGTCGAAGCCAGGGACTAACCTCTCATCTCGAGTTGATTTTTCGTCCACGGAGCTCTTTTGTGTGGCTACAGTGACCTCAGGTTCCCTTTAGCCTTGAAACAGTGTTCTTGGGGTTTCTCTGGAGGGCCATCAAGGAAATCAAGGCTCCTTTCATGTGTGATGTGCAACACGGAATTGCTCTGCACACAGTGCAGGGGAATCGGGCCTCATCTCGCGGCGAGGGGGAAGTCTCATGGTTTTTCTCTAGTTGCGGCGGGAACCTGGGGTATATACTCGAGTTACGACGGGGATGGCCCTTCCACCCACGTGTTTGTTCAGCGACGTCAGGACTCCTGCCTAGTTGCGAGGGACAACTCGGGATTCTCCTCGAGGCTTGGCAGGGCAATTGGGACGCCTCTCCAGCTGAGGCGGGAGACCAAGGGTCCCTTTCCACGTGCCACAGGAATCCTGGGACTCCTATCAAGTTTCACGAGGAGTCAGGCATCGTCTCCTTTGGAGGCACTGATCTCCGCGTACCTCTGGAGTTTTCAAAGGATGTGAGGCCTCCCGTCGCGATGAGGTGGGGAACTAGGTCTTTCTCTGTGGTCTCCACAGGGGATTCAGACATCCTTTCGTCTTGGGAGATGCAAGACGAGCCTGCATTCAAGTCACTGCAGGGATATCCGGCCTTATTTCGAGTCAGGGCATCGCGGTGTCCATTCCACTTGAGGCCGCAAACTCAGGGTCCCTCTCACATACCTAGAGCTGAGAGAAGCCTCCTCTTGAGGTGCTTGTGGTAAGGTGGTACCCCTCTGGAGTCGAAGCCAGGAAATAACCTCTCATCTCGAGTTGATTTTTGGTCCACGGAGCTCTTTCGTGTTGCTACACTGACCTCAGGCTCCCTCCAGCCTTGAAACAGTGTTCTTGGGGTTTCTCTGGAGTGCCATCAAGGAAATCAAGGCTCCTTTCATGTGTGATGTGCAACACGGAATTGCTGTGCACGCAGTGCAGGGGAATCGGGCCTCATCTCGCGGCGAGGCGGAAGTCTCATGGTTTTTCTCGAGTTGCGGCGGGAACCTGGGGTATATTCTCGAGTTACGACGGGGATGGCCCTTCCACCCACGTGTTTATTCAGCGACGTCAGGACTCCTGCCTAGTTGCGAGGGACAACTCGGGATTCTCCTTGAGGCTTGGCAGGGCAATTGGAACGCCTCTCCAGCTGAGGCGGGAGACCAAGGGTCCCTTTACACGTGCCACAGGAATCCTGGGACTCCTATCAAGTTTCCCGAGGAGTCAGGCATCGTCTCCTTTGGAGGCACTGATCTCCGCATACCTCTGGAGTTTTCAAAGGATGTGAGGCCTCCGGTCGCGATGAGGTGGGGAACTAGGTCTTTCTCTGTGGTCTCCACAGGGGATTCAGACATCCTTTCTTCTTGGGAGATGCAAGACGAGCCTGCATTCAAGTCACTGCAGGGATATCCGGCCTTACTTCGAGTCAGGGCATCGCGGTGTCCATTCCACTTGAGGCCGCAAACTCAGGGTCCCTCTCACATACCTAGAGCTGAGAGAAGCCTCCTCTTGAGGTGCTTGTGGTAAGGTGGTATTCCTCTGGAGTCGAAGCCAGGGACTAACCTCTCATCTCGAGTTGATTTTTGGTCCACGGAGCTCTTTCGTGTTACTACAGTGATTTCAGGATCCCTCTAGCCTTGAAACAGTGTTCTTGGGGTTTCTCTGGAGTGCCATCAAGGAAATCAAGGCATCTTTCATGTGTGATGTGCAACACGGAATTGCTATGCACGCAGTGCAGGGGAATCGGGCCTCATCTCGCGGCGAGGGGGAAGTCTCATGGTTTTTCTCGAGTTGCGGCGGGAACCTGGGGTATATTCTCGAGTTACGATGGGGATGGCCCTTCCACCCACGTGTTTATTCAGCGACGTCAGGACTCCTGCCTAGTTGCGAGGGACAACTCGGGATTCTCCTTGAGGCTTGGCAGGGCAATTGGAACGCCTCTCCAGCTGAGGCGGGAGACCAAGGGTCCCTTTCCACGTGCCACAGGAATCCTGGGACTCCTATCAAGTTTCCCGAGGAGTCAGGCATCGTCTCCTTTGGAGGCACTGATCTCCGCGTACCTCTGGACTTTTCAAAGGATGTGAGGCCTCCGGTCGCGATGAGGTGGGGAACTAGGTCTTTCTTTGTGGTCTCCACAGGGGATTCAGACATCCTTTCTTCTTGGGAGATGCAAGACGAGCCTGCATTCAAGTCACTGCAGGGATATCCGGCCTTACTTCGAGTCAGGGCATCGCGATGTCCATTCCACTTGAGGCCGCAAACTCAGGGTCCCTCTCACATACCTAGAGCTGAGAGAAGCCTCCTCTTGAGGTGCTTGTGGTAAGGTGGTATTCCTCTGGATTCGAAGCCAGGGACTAACCTCTCATCTCGAGTTGATTTTTGGTCCACGGAGCTCTTTCGTGTTGCTACAGTGACCTCAGGATCCCTCTAGCCTTGAAACAGTGTTCTTGGGGTTTCTCTGGAGTGCCATCAAGGAAATCAAGGCTCCTTTCATGTTTGATGTGCAACACGGAATTGCTTTGAATGCAGTGCAGGGGAATCGGGCCTCATCTTGCGGCATGGGGGAAGTCTCATGGTTTTTCTCGAATTGCGGTGGGAACCTGGGGTATATTCTCGAGTTACGACGAGGATGGCCCTTCCACCCACGTGTTTGTTCAGCGACGTCAGGACTCCTGCCTAGTTGCGAGGGACAACTCGAGATTCTCCTCGAGGCTTGGCAGGGCAATTGGGACGCCTCTCCAGCTGAGGCAGGAGACCAAGGGTTCCTTTCCACGTGCCACAGGAATCCTGGGACTCCTATCAAGTTTCACGAGGAGTCAGGCATCGTCTCCTTTGGAGGCACTGATGTCCGCGTACCTCTGGAGGTTTCAAAGGATGTGAGGCCTCCGGTCGCGATGAGGTGGGGAAATAGGTCTTTCTCTGTGGTCTCCACAGGGGATTCAGACATCCTTTCGTCTTGGCAGATGCAAGACGAGCCTGCATTCAAGTTACTGCAGGGATATCCGGCCTTATTTCGAGTCAGGGCATCGCGGTGTCCATTCCACTTGAGTCCACAAACTCAGGGTCCCTCTCACATAGCTAGAGCTGAGAGAAGCCTCCTCTTGAGGTGCGTGTGGTAAGGTGGTATTCCTCTGGATTCGAAGCCAGGGACTAACCTCTCATCTCGAGTTGATTTTTGGTCCACGGAGCTCTTTCGGGTTGCTACAGTGACCTCAGGATCCCTCTCGCCTTGAAACAGTGTTCTTGGGGATTCTCTGGAGTGCATCAAGGAAATCAAGGCTCCTTTCATGTGTGATGTGCAACACGGAATTGCTCTGCACACAGTGCAGGGGAATCGGGCCTCATCTCGCGGTGAGGGGGAAGTCTCATGGTTTTTCTCGAGTTGCGGCGGGAACCTGGGGTATATTCTCGAGTTACGACGGGGATGGTCCTTCCACACACGTGTTTGTTCAGCGACGTCAGGACTCCTGCCTAGTTGCGAGGGACAACTCGGGATTCTCCTCGAGGCTTGGCAGGGCAATTGGGACGCCTCTCCAGCTGAGGCGGGAGACCAAGGGTCCCTTTCCACGTGCCACAGGAATCCTGGGACTCCTAAGAAGTTTCACGAGGAGTCAGGCATCGTCTCCTTTGGAGGCATTGATCTCCGCGTACCTCTGGACTTTTCAAAGGATGTGAGGCCTCCGGTCGCGATGAGGTGGGAACTAGGTCTTTCTCTGTTGTCTCCACAGGGGATTCAGACATCCTTTCGTCTTGGGAGATGCAAGACGAGCCTGCATTCAAGTCACTGCAGGGATATCCGCCGTTATTTCGCGTCAGGGCATCGTAGTGCCCATTCCACTTGAGGCCGCAAAATCAGGGTCACTCTCACATACCTAGAGCTGAGAGAAGCCTCCTCTTGAGGTGCTTGTGGTAAGGTGGTATTCCTCTGGAGTCGAAGCCAGGGACTAACCTCTCATCTCGAGTTGATTTTTGGTCCACGGAGCTCTTTCGTGTTGCTACAGTGACCTCAGGATGCCTCTAACCTTGAAACAGTGTTCTTGGGGTTTCTCTGGAGTGCCATCAAGGAAATCAAGGCTCCTTTCATGTGTGATGTGCAACACGGAATTGCTCTACACGCAGTGCAGAGGAATCGGGCCTCATCTCGCGGCGAGGGGAAGTCTCATGGTTTCCTCGAGTTGCGGTGGGAACCTGGGGTATATTCTCGAGTTACGACGGGGATGGCCCTTCCACCCACGTGTTTGTTCAGCGACCTCAGGACTCCTGCCTAGTTGCGAGGGACAACTCGGGATTCTCCTCGAGGCTTGGCAGGGCAATTGGGACACCTCTCCAGCTGAGGCGGGAGACCAAGGGTCCCTTTCCACGTGCCACAGGAATCCTGGGACTCCTATCAAGTTTCCCGAGGAGTCAGGCATCGTCTCCTTTGGAGGCACTGATCTCCACGTACCTCTGGACTTTTCAAAGGATGTGAGGCCTCCGGTCACGATGAGGTGGGGAACTAGGTCTTTCTCTGTGGTCTCCACAGGGGATTCAGACATCCTTTCGTCTTCGGAGATGCAAAACGAACCTGCATTCAAGTCACTGCAAGGATATCCGGCATTATTTCCAGTCAGGGCATCGCGGTGTCCATTCCACTTGTGGCCGCAAACTCAGGGTCCCTCTCACATACCTAGAGCTGAGAGAAGCCTCCTCTTGAAGTGCTTGTGGTAAGGTGGTATTCTTCTGAAGTCGAAGCCAGGGACTAACCTCTAATCTCCAGTTGATTTATGGTCCACGGAGCTCTTTCGTGTTTCTACAGTGACCTCAGGATCCCTCTAGCCTTGAAACACTGTTCTTGGGGTTTCTCTGGAGGGCCATCAAGGAAATCAAGGCTCCTTTCATGTGTGATGTGCAACACGGAATTGCTCTGCACACAGTGCAGGGGAATCGGGCCTCATCTCGCGGCGAGGGGGAAGTCTCATGGTTTTTCTCGAGTTGCGGTGGGAACCTGAGGTATATTCTCGAATTACGACGGGGCTGGCCCTTCCACACACGTCTTTGTTCAGCGACGTCAGGACTCCTGCCTAGTTGCGAGGGACAACTCGGGATTCTCCTCGAGGGTTGGCAGGGCAATTGGGACGCCTCTCCAGCTGAGGCGGGAGACCAAGGGTCCCTTTCCACGTGCCACAGGAATCCTGGGACTCCTAAGAAGTTTCACGAGGAGTCAGGCATCGTCTCCTTTGGAGGCACTGATCTCCGCGTACCTCTGGACTTTTCAAAGGATGTGAGGCGTCCGGTCGCGATGAGGTGGGGAACTAGGTCTTTCCCTGTGGTCTCCACAAGGGATTCAGACATCCTTTCATCTTGGGAGATGCAAGACGAGCCTGCATTCAAGTCACTGCAGTTATATCCAGCCTTATTTCGCGTCAGGGCATCGCAGTGTCCATTCCACTTGAGACCGCAAACTCAGGGTCCCTCTCACATACCTAGAGCTGAGAGAAGCCTCCTCTTGAGGTGCTTGTGGTAAGGTGGTATTCCTCTGGAGTCGAAGCCAGGGACTAACCTCTCATCTCGAGTGGATTTTTGGTCCACGGAGCTCTTTCGTGTGGCTACAGTGACCTCAGGATGCCTCTAGCCTTGAAACAGTGTTCTTGGGGTTTCTCTGGAGTGCCATCAAGGAAATCAAGCCTCCTTTCATGTGTGATGTGCAACACGGAATTGCTCTGCACGCAGTGCAGGGGAATCGGGCCTCATCTCGCGGCGAGGGGGAATTTTCATGGTTTTTCTCGAGTTGCGGCTGGAACCTGGGGTATATTCTCGAGTTACGACGGGGATAGCCCTTCCAAACAAGTGTTTGTTCAGCGACGGCAGGACTCCTGCCTAGTTGCGAGGGACAACTCGGGATTTTCCTCGAGGGTTGGCAGGGCAATTGGGACGCCTCTCCAGCTGAGGCGGGAGACCAAGGGTCCCTTTCCACGTGCCACAGTAATCCTTGGACTCCTATCAAGTTTCACGAGGAGTCAGGCATCGTCTCCTTTGGAGGCACTGATGTCCGCGTACCTCTGGAGTTTTCAAAGGATGTGAGGCCTCTGGTCGCCATGAAGTGGGGAACTAGGTCTTTCTCTGTGGTCTCCACAGGGGATTCAGACATCCTTTCGTCTTGGGAGATGCAAGACGAGCCTGCATTCAAGTCACTGCAGGGATATCCAGCCTTATTTCGAGTCAGGGCGTCCCGGTGTCCATTCCACTTGAGGCCACAAACTCAGGGTCCCTCTCACATAGCTAGAGCTGAGGGAAGCCTCCTTTTGAGGTGCTTGTGGTAAGTGGTATTCCTCTGGAGTCGAAGCCAGGGACTAACCTCTCATCTCGAGTTGATTTTTGGTCCACGGAGCTCTTTCGTGTTGCTACAGTGACCTCAGGATCCCTCTAGCCTTGAAACAGTGTTCTTGGGGTTTCTCTGGAGTGCCATCAAGGAAATCAAGGCTCCTTTCATGTTTGATGTGCAACACGGAATTGCTCTGCACGCAGTGCAGGGGAATCGGGCCTCATCTCGCGGCGAGGGGGAAGACTCATGGTTTTTCTCGAGTTGCGACGAGAACCTGGGGTATATTCTCGAGTTACGACGGGGATGACCCTTCCACCCACGTGTTTATTCAGCGACGTCAGGACTCATGCCTAGTTGCGAGGTACAACTCGGGATTTTCCTCGAGAATTCGCAGGGCAATTGGAACGCCTCTCCAGCTGAGTGGGAGACCAAGGGTCCCTTTCAACGTGCCACAGGAATCCTGGAACTCCTATCAAGTTTCACGAGGAGTCAGGCATCATCTCCTTTGTAGGCACTGATCTCCGCGTACCTCTGGAGTTTTCAAAGGATGTGAGGCCTCCGGTCGCGATGAGGTGGGGAACTAGGTCTTTCTCTGTGGTCTCCACAGGGGATTCAGACATCCTTTCGTCTTGGGAGATGCAAGATGAGCCTGCATTCAAGTCACTGCAGGGATATCCGGCCTTATTTCGAGTCAGGGCATCACGGTGTCCATTCCACTTGAGGCCGCAAACTCAGGGTCCCTCTCACATACCTAGAGCTTAGAGAAGCCTCCTCTTGAGGTGCTTGTGGTAAGGTGGTATTCCTCTGGAGTCGAAGCCAGGGACTAACCTCTCATCTCGAGTTGATTTTTGGTCCACGGAGCTCTTTCTTGTTGCTACAGTGACCTCAGGATGCCTCTAGCCTTGAAACAGTGTTCTTGGGGTTTCTCTGGAGTGCCATCAAGGAAATCAAGGCTCCTTTCATGTGTGATGTGCAACACGGAATTACTCTGCACGCAGTGCAGGGGAATCGGGCCTCATCTCACGGCGAGGGGGAAGTCTTATGGTTTTTCTCGAGTTGCGGCGGGAACCTGGGGTATATTCTCGAGTTACGACGGGGATAGCCCTTCCACACAAGTGTTTGTTCAGCGACGGCAGGTTTCCTGCCTAGTTGCGAGGGAAAACTCGGGATTCTCCTCGAGGCTTGGCAGGGCATTTGGGACGCCTCTCGAGCTGAGGCGGGAGACCAAGGGTCCCTTTCCACGTGCCACAGGAATCCTGGGACTCCTATCAAGTTTCACGAGGAGTCAGGCATCGTCTCCTTTGGAGGCACTGATGTCCGCGTACCTCTGGAGTTTTCAAAGGATGTGAGGCCTCTGGTCGCCATGAAGTGGGGAACTAGGTCTTTCTCTGTGGTCTCCACAGGGGAATCAGACACCCTTTCATCTTGGGAGATGCAAGACGAGCCTGCATTCAAGTCACTGCAGGGATATCCGGCGTTATTTCGCGTCAGGGCATCGCAGTGCCCATTCCACTTGAGGCCGCAATCTCAGAGTCCCTCTCACATTGCTAGAGCTAAGAGAAGCCTCCTCTTGAGGTGCTTGTGGTAAGGTGGTATTCCTCTGGAGTCGAAGCCAGGGACTAACCTCTCATCTCCAGTTGATTTGTGGTCCACGGAGCTCTTTCGTGTTGCTACAGTGACCTCAGGATCCCTCTAACCTTGAAACAGTGTTCTTGGCTTTTCTCTGGAGTGCCATGAAGGAAATCAAGGCTCCTTTCATGTGTGATGTGCAACACGGAATTGCTCTGCACGCAATGCAGGTGAATCAGGCCTCATCTCGCGGCGAGGGGGAAGTCTCATGGTTTTTCTCGAATTGCGGCGGGTACCTGGGGTATATTCTCGACTTACGACGGGAATGCCCTTCCACACACGTGTTTGTTCAGCGACGTCAGGACTCCTGTCTAGTTGCGAGGGACAACTCGGGATTCTCCTCGAGGCTTGGCAGGGCAATTGGGACGCCTCTCCAGCTGAGGCGGGAGACCAAGGGTCCCTTTCCACGTGCCACAGGAATCCTGGGACTTCTATCAAGTTTCACGAGGAGTCAGGCATCGTCTTCTTTGGAGGCACTGATCTCCGCGTACCTCTGGAGTTTTCAAAGGATGTGAGGCCTCCGGTCGCGATGAGGTGGGGAACTAGGTCTTTCTCTGTGGTCTCCACAGGGGATTCAGACAACCTTTCATCTTGGGAGATGCAAGACGAGCCTGCATTCAAGTCACTGCCGGAATATCCGGCGTTATTTCGCGTCAGGGCATCGCAGTGTCCATTCCACTTGAGGCCGCAAAATCAGGGTCCCTCTCACATAGCTAGAGCTGAGAGAAGCCTCCTCTTGAGGTGTTTGTGGTAAGGTGGTATTCCTCTGGAGTCGAAGCCAGGGACTAACCTCTCATCTCGAGTTGATTTTTGGTCCACGGAGCTCTTTCGTGTTGCTACAGTGACCTCAGGATCCCTCTAGCCTTGAAACAGTGTTCTTGGGGTTTCTCTGGAGTTCCATCAAGGAAATCAAGGCTCCTTTCATGTGTGATGTGCAACACGGAATTGCTCTGCACGCAGTGCAGGGGAATCGGGCCTCATCTCGCGGCGAGGGGGAAGACTCATGGTTTTTCTCGAGTTGCGGCGAGAACCTGGAGTATATTCTCGAGTTACGACGGGGATGACCCTTCCACCCACGTGTTTATTCAGCGACGTCAGGACTCATGCCTAGTTGCGAGGTACAACTCGGGATTTTCCTCGAGGCTTGGCAGGGAAATTGGAACACCTCTCCAGCTGAGGCGGGAGACCAAGAGTCCCTTTCAACGTGCCACAGGAATCCTGGAACTCCTATCAAGTTTCACGAGGAGTCAGGCATCGTCTCCTTTGGAGGCACTGATCTCCGCGTACCTCTGGAGTTTTCAAAGGATGTGAGGCCTCCGGTCGCGATGAGGTGGGGAACTAGGTCTTTCTCTGTGGTCTCCACAGGGGATTCAGACATCCTTTCGTCTTGGGAGATGCAAGACGAGCCTGCATTCAAGTCACTGCAGGGATATCCCGCCTTATTTTGAGTCAGGGCATCGCGGTGTCCTTTCCACTTGATGCCGCAAACTCAGGGTCCCTCTCACATAGCTAGAGCTGAGAGAAGCCTCCTTTTGAGGTGCTTGTGGTAAGGTGGTATTCCTCTGGAGTCGAAGCCAGGGACTAACCTCTCATCTCGAGTTGATTTTTGGTCCACGGAGCTCTTTAGTGTTGCTACAGTGACCTCAGGATGCCTCTAGGCTTGAAACAGTGTTCTTGGGGTTTCTCTGGAGTGCCATCAAGGAAATCAAGGCTCCTTTCATGTGTGATGTGCAACACGGAATTGCTCTGCACGCAGTGCAGGGGAATCGGGCCTCATCTCGCGGCGAGGGGGAAGTCTCATGGTTTTTCTCGAATTGCGGCGGGAACCTGGGGTATATTCCCGAGTTACGACGGGGATAGCCCTTCCACACAAGTGTTTGTTCAGCGACGGCAGGATTCCTGCCTAGTTGCGAAGGAAAACTCGGGATTCTCCTCGAGGCTTGCAGGGCATTTGGGACGCCTCTCGAGCTGAGGCGGGAGACCAAGGGTCCCTTTCCACGTGCCACAGGAATCCTGGGACTCCTATCAAGTTTCACGAGGAGTCAGGCATCGTCTCCTTTGGAGGCACTGATCTCCGCTTACCTCTGGAGTTTTCAAAGGATGTGAGGCCTCCGGTCGCGATGAGGTTGGGAACTAGGACTTTCTCTGTGGTCTCCACAGGGGATTCAGACATCCTTTCATCTTGGGAGATGCAAGACGAGCCTGCATTCAAGTCACTGCCAGAATATCCAGCGTTATTTCGCGTCAGGGCATAGCAGTGTCCATTCGACTTGAGGCCCCAAAATCAGGGTCCCTCTCACATAGCTAGAGCTGAGAGAAGCCTTCTCTTGAGGTGTTTGTGGTAAGGTGGTATTCCTCTGGAGTCGAAGCCAGTGACTAACCTCTCATCTCGAGTTGATTTTTGGTTCACGGAGCTCTTTCATGTTGCTACAGTGACCTCAGGATCCCTCTAGCCTTGAAAGAGTGTTCGTCGGGTTTCACTGGAGTGCCATCAAGGAAATCAAGGCTCCTTTCATGTGTGATGTGCAACACGGAATTGCTCTGCACGCAGTGCAGGGGAATCGGGCCTCATCTCGCGGCGAGGGGGAAGTCTCATGGTTTTTCTCGAGTTGCGGCGGGAACCTGGGGTATATTCTCCAGTTACGACGGGAATGGCCCTTCCACCCACGTGTTTGTTCAGCGACCTCAGGACTCCTGCCTAGTTGCGAGGGACAACTGGGAATTCTCCTCGAGGCTTGGCAGGGCAATTGGAACGCCTCTTCAGCTGAGGCGGGAGACCAAGGGTCCCTTTCCACGTGCCACAGGAATCCTGGGACTCCTATCAAGTTTCACGAGGAGTCAGGCATCGTCTCCTTTGGAGGCACTGATCTCCGCGTACCTCTGGAGTTTTCAAAGGATGTGAGGCCTCCGGTCGCGATGAGGTGGGGAACTAGGTCTTTCTCTGTGGTCTCCACAGGGGATTCAGACATCCTTTCGTCTTGGGAGATGCAAGACGAGCCTTCATTCAAGTCACTGCAGGGATATCCGGCCTTATTTTGAGTCAGGGCATCGCGGTGTCCATTCCACTTGAGGCTGCAAACTCAGGGTCCCTCTCACACAGCTAGAGCTGAGAGAAGCCTCCTGTTGAGGTGCTTGTGGTAAGGTGGTATTCCTCTGGATTCGAAGCCAGGGACTAACCTCTCATCTCGAGTTGATTTTTGGTCCCCGGAGCTCATTCATGTTGCTACAGTGACCTCAGGATGCCTCTAGCCTTGAAACAGTGTTCTTGGGGTTTCTCTGGAGTGCCATCAAGGAAATCAAGGCTCCTTTCATGTGTGATGTGCAACACGGAATTGCTCTGCACGCAGTGCAGGGGAATCGGGCCTTATATCGCGGCGAGTGGGAAGTCTCATGGTTTTTCTCGAGTTGCGGCGGGAACCTGGGGTATATTCTCGAGTTACGACGGGGATGGCCCTTCCACCCACGTGTTTGTTCAGCGACGTAAGAACTCCTGCCTAGTTGCGAGGGACAACTCGGGATTCTCCTCGAGGCTTGGCAGGGAAATTGGGACGCCTCTCCAGCTGAGGCGGGAGACCATGGGTCCCTTTCCACGTGCCACAGGAATCCTGGGACTCCGATCAAATTTCACGAGGAGTCAGGCATCATCTCCTTTGGAGGCACTGATCTCCGCGTACCTCTGGAGTTTTCAAAGGATGTGAGGCCTCTGGTCGCCATGAAGTGGGGAACTAGGTCTTTCTCTGTGGTCTCCACAGGGGATTCAGACATCCTTTCGTCTTGGGAGATGCAAGACGAGCCTGCATTCAAGTCACTGCAGGGATATCCAGCCTTATTTCGAGTCAGGGCGTCCCGGTGTCCATTCCACTTGAGGCCACAAACTCAGGGTCCCTCTCACATAGCTAGAGCTGAGGGAAGCCTCCTTTTGAGGTGCTTGTGGTAAGTGGTATTCCTCTGGAGTCGAAGCCAGGGACTAACCTCTCATCTCGAGTTGATTTTTGGTCCACGGAGCTCTTTCGTGTTGCTACAGTGACCTCAGGATCCCTCTAGCCTTGAAACAGTGTTCTTGGGGTTTCTCTGGAGTGCCATCAAGGAAATCAAGGCTCCTTTCATGTTTGATGTGCAACACGGAATTGCTCTGCACGCAGTGCAGGGGAATCGGGCCTCATCTCGCGGCGAGGGGGAAGACTCATGGTTTTTCTCGAGTTGCGACGAGAACCTGGGGTATATTCTCGAGTTACGACGGGGATGACCCTTCCACCCACGTGTTTATTCAGCGACGTCAGGACTCATGCCTAGTTGCGAGGTACAACTCGGGATTTTCCTCGAGGATTCGCAGGGCAATTGGAACGCCTCTCCAGCTGAGTGGGAGACCAAGGGTCCCTTTCAACGTGCCACAGGAATCCTGGAACTCCTATCAAGTTTCACGAGGAGTCAGGCATCATCTCCTTTGGAGGCACTGATCTCCGCGTACCTCTGGAGTTTTCAAAGGATGTGAGGCCTCCGGTCGCGATGAGGTGGGGAACTAGGTCTTTCTCTGTGGTCTCCACAGGGGATTCAGACATCCTTTCGTCTTGGGAGATGCAAGATGAGCCTGCATTCAAGTCACTGCAGGGATATCCGGCCTTATTTCGAGTCAGGGCATCACGGTGTCCATTCCACTTGAGGCCGCAAACTCAGGGTCCCTCTCACATACCTAGAGCTTAGAGAAGCCTCCTCTTGAGGTGCTTGTGGTAAGGTGGTATTCCTCTGGAGTCGAAGCCAGGGACTAACCTCTCATCTCGAGTTGATTTTTGGTCCACGGAGCTCTTTCTTGTTGCTACAGTGACCTCAGGATGCCTCTAGCCTTGAAACAGTGTTCTTGGGGTTTCTCTGGAGTGCCATCAAGGAAATCAAGGCTCCTTTCATGTGTGATGTGCAACACGGAATTACTCTGCACGCAGTGCAGGGGAATCGGGCCTCATCTCACGGCGAGGGGGAAGTCTTATGGTTTTTCTCGAGTTGCGGCGGGAACCTGGGGTATATTCTCGAGTTACGACGGGGATAGCCCTTCCACACAAGTGTTTGTTCAGCGACGGCAGGTTTCCTGCCTAGTTGCGAGGGAAAACTCGGGATTCTCCTCGAGGCTTGGCAGGGCATTTGGGACGCCTCTCGAGCTGAGGCGGGAGACCAAGGGTCCCTTTCCACGTGCCACAGGAATCCTGGGACTCCTATCAAGTTTCACGAGGAGTCAGGCATCGTCTCCTTTGGAGGCACTGATGTCCGCGTACCTCTGGAGTTTTCAAAGGATGTGAGGCCTCTGGTCGCCATGAAGTGGGGAACTAGGTCTTTCTCTGTGGTCTCCACAGGGGAATCAGACACCCTTTCATCTTGGGAGATGCAAGACGAGCCTGCATTCAAGTCACTGCAGGGATATCCGGCGTTATTTCGCGTCAGGGCATCGCAGTGCCCATTCCACTTGAGGCCGCAATCTCAGAGTCCCTCTCACATTGCTAGAGCTAAGAGAAGCCTCCTCTTGAGGTGCTTGTGGTAAGGTGGTATTCCTCTGGAGTCGAAGCCAGGGACTAACCTCTCATCTCCAGTTGATTTGTGGTCCACGGAGCTCTTTCGTGTTGCTACAGTGACCTCAGGATCCCTCTAACCTTGAAACAGTGTTCTTGGCTTTTCTCTGGAGTGCCATGAAGGAAATCAAGGCTCCTTTCATGTGTGATGTGCAACACGGAATTGCTCTGCACGCAATGCAGGTGAATCAGGCCTCATCTCGCGGCGAGGGGGAAGTCTCATGGTTTTTCTCGAATTGCGGCGGGTACCTGGGGTATATTCTCGACTTACGACGGGAATGCCCTTCCACACACGTGTTTGTTCAGCGACGTCAGGACTCCTGTCTAGTTGCGAGGGACAACTCGGGATTCTCCTCGAGGCTTGGCAGGGCAATTGGGACGCCTCTCCAGCTGAGGCGGGAGACCAAGGGTCCCTTTCCACGTGCCACAGGAATCCTGGGACTTCTATCAAGTTTCACGAGGAGTCAGGCATCGTCTTCTTTGGAGGCACTGATCTCCGCGTACCTCTGGAGTTTTCAAAGGATGTGAGGCCTCCGGTCGCGATGAGGTGGGGAACTAGGTCTTTCTCTGTGGTCTCCACAGGGGATTCAGACAACCTTTCATCTTGGGAGATGCAAGACGAGCCTGCATTCAAGTCACTGCCGGAATATCCGGCGTTATTTCGCGTCAGGGCATCGCAGTGTCCATTCCACTTGAGGCCGCAAAATCAGGGTCCCTCTCACATAGCTAGAGCTGAGAGAAGCCTCCTCTTGAGGTGTTTGTGGTAAGGTGGTATTCCTCTGGAGTCGAAGCCAGGGACTAACCTCTCATCTCGAGTTGATTTTTGGTCCACGGAGCTCTTTCGTGTTGCTACAGTGACCTCAGGATCCCTCTAGCCTTGAAACAGTGTTCTTGGGGTTTCTCTGGAGTTCCATCAAGGAAATCAAGGCTCCTTTCATGTGTGATGTGCAACACGGAATTGCTCTGCACGCAGTGCAGGGGAATCGGGCCTCATCTCGCGGCGAGGGGGAAGACTCATGGTTTTTCTCGAGTTGCGGCGAGAACCTGGAGTATATTCTCGAGTTACGACGGGGATGACCCTTCCACCCACGTGTTTATTCAGCGACGTCAGGACTCATGCCTAGTTGCGAGGTACAACTCGGGATTTTCCTCGAGGCTTGGCAGGGAAATTGGAACACCTCTCCAGCTGAGGCGGGAGACCAAGAGTCCCTTTCAACGTGCCACAGGAATCCTGGAACTCCTATCAAGTTTCACGAGGAGTCAGGCATCGTCTCCTTTGGAGGCACTGATCTCCGCGTACCTCTGGAGTTTTCAAAGGATGTGAGGCCTCCGGTCGCGATGAGGTGGGGAACTAGGTCTTTCTCTGTGGTCTCCACAGGGGATTCAGACATCCTTTCGTCTTGGGAGATGCAAGACGAGCCTGCATTCAAGTCACTGCAGGGATATCCCGCCTTATTTTGAGTCAGGGCATCGCGGTGTCCTTTCCACTTGATGCCGCAAACTCAGGGTCCCTCTCACATAGCTAGAGCTGAGAGAAGCCTCCTTTTGAGGTGCTTGTGGTAAGGTGGTATTCCTCTGGAGTCGAAGCCAGGGACTAACCTCTCATCTCGAGTTGATTTTTGGTCCACGGAGCTCTTTAGTGTTGCTACAGTGACCTCAGGATGCCTCTAGGCTTGAAACAGTGTTCTTGGGGTTTCTCTGGAGTGCCATCAAGGAAATCAAGGCTCCTTTCATGTGTGATGTGCAACACGGAATTGCTCTGCACGCAGTGCAGGGGAATCGGGCCTCATCTCGCGGCGAGGGGGAAGTCTTATGGTTTTTCTCGAATTGCGGCGGGAACCTGGGGTATATTCCCGAGTTACGACGGGGATAGCCCTTCCACACAAGTGTTTGTTCAGCGACGGCAGGATTCCTGCCTAGTTGCGAAGGAAAACTCGGGATTCTCCTCGAGGCTTGCAGGGCATTTGGGACGCCTCTCGAGCTGAGGCGGGAGACCAAGGGTCCCTTTCCACGTGCCACAGGAATCCTGGGACTCCTATCAAGTTTCACGAGGAGTCAGGCATCGTCTCCTTTGGAGGCACTGATCTCCGCTTACCTCTGGAGTTTTCAAAGGATGTGAGGCCTCCGGTCGCGATGAGGTTGGGAACTAGGACTTTCTCTGTGGTCTCCACAGGGGATTCAGACATCCTTTCATCTTGGGAGATGCAAGACGAGCCTGCATTCAAGTCACTGCCAGAATATCCAGCGTTATTTCGCGTCAGGGCATAGCAGTGTCCATTCGACTTGAGGCCCCAAAATCAGGGTCCCTCTCACATAGCTAGAGCTGAGAGAAGCCTTCTCTTGAGGTGTTTGTGGTAAGGTGGTATTCCTCTGGAGTCGAAGCCAGTGACTAACCTCTCATCTCGAGTTGATTTTTGGTTCACGGAGCTCTTTCATGTTGCTACAGTGACCTCAGGATCCCTCTAGCCTTGAAAGAGTGTTCGTCGGGTTTCACTGGAGTGCCATCAAGGAAATCAAGGCTCCTTTCATGTGTGATGTGCAACACGGAATTGCTCTGCACGCAGTGCAGGGGAATCGGGCCTCATCTCGCGGCGAGGGGGAAGTCTCATGGTTTTTCTCGAGTTGCGGCGGGAACCTGGGGTATATTCTCCAGTTACGACGGGAATGGCCCTTCCACCCACGTGTTTGTTCAGCGACCTCAGGACTCCTGCCTAGTTGCGAGGGACAACTGGGAATTCTCCTCGAGGCTTGGCAGGGCAATTGGAACGCCTCTTCAGCTGAGGCGGGAGACCAAGGGTCCCTTTCCACGTGCCACAGGAATCCTGGGACTCCTATCAAGTTTCACGAGGAGTCAGGCATCGTCTCCTTTGGAGGCACTGATCTCCGCGTACCTCTGGAGTTTTCAAAGGATGTGAGGCCTCCGGTCGCGATGAGGTGGGGAACTAGGTCTTTCTCTGTGGTCTCCACAGGGGATTCAGACATCCTTTCGTCTTGGGAGATGCAAGACGAGCCTTCATTCAAGTCACTGCAGGGATATCCGGCCTTATTTTGAGTCAGGGCATCGCGGTGTCCATTCCACTTGAGGCTGCAAACTCAGGGTCCCTCTCACACAGCTAGAGCTGAGAGAAGCCTCCTGTTGAGGTGCTTGTGGTAAGGTGGTATTCCTCTGGATTCGAAGCCAGGGACTAACCTCTCATCTCGAGTTGATTTTTGGTCCCCGGAGCTCATTCATGTTGCTACAGTGACCTCAGGATGCCTCTAGCCTTGAAACAGTGTTCTTGGGGTTTCTCTGGAGTGCCATCAAGGAAATCAAGGCTCCTTTCATGTGTGATGTGCAACACGGAATTGCTCTGCACGCAGTGCAGGGGAATCGGGCCTTATATCGCGGCGAGTGGGAAGTCTCATGGTTTTTCTCGAGTTGCGGCGGGAACCTGGGGTATATTCTCGAGTTACGACGGGGATGGCCCTTCCACCCACGTGTTTGTTCAGCGACGTAAGAACTCCTGCCTAGTTGCGAGGGACAACTCGGGATTCTCCTCGAGGCTTGGCAGGGAAATTGGGACGCCTCTCCAGCTGAGGCGGGAGACCATGGGTCCCTTTCCACGTGCCACAGGAATCCTGGGACTCCGATCAAATTTCACGAGGAGTCAGGCATCATCTCCTTTGGAGGCACTGATCTCCGCGTACCTCTGGAGTTTTCAAAGGATGTGAGGCCTCCGGTCGCGATGAGGTGGGGAACTAGGCTTTCTCTGTGGTCTCCACAGGGGATTCAGACATCCTTTCGTCTTGGGAGATGCAAGACGAGCCTGCATTCAAGTCACTGCAGGGATATCCGGCCTTATTTCGAGCCAGGGCATCGCGGTGTCCATTCCACTTGAGGGCCAAAATCAGGGTCCCTCTCACATACCTAGAGCTGAGAGAAGCCTCCTCTTGAGGTGCTTGTGTTAAGGTGGTATTCCTCTGGAGTCAAAGCCAGGGACTAACCTCTCATCTCGAGTTGATTTGTGGTCCACGGAGCTCTTTCGTGTTGCTACAGTGACCTCAGGATCCCTCTAGCCTTGAAACAGTGTTCTTGGGGTTTCTCTGGAGTGCCATCAAGGAAATCAAGGCTCCTTTCATGTGTGATGTGCAACACGGAATTGCTCTGCACGCAGTGCAGGGGAATCGGGCCTCATCTCACGGCGAGGGGGAAGTCTCATGGTTTTGCTCAAGTTGCGGCGGGAACCTGGTGTATATTCTCGAGTTAAGACGGGGATGGCCCTTCCAAACACGTGTTCGTTCAGCGACGTCAGGACTCCTGCCTAGTTGCGAGGGACAACTCGGGATTCTCCTTGAGGCTTGGCAGGGCAATTGGGACGCCTCTCCAGCTGAGGCGGGAGACCAAGGGTCCCTTTCCACGTGCCACAGGAATCCTGGGACTCCTATCAAGTTTCATGAGGAGTCAGGCATCGTCCCTTTTAGAGGCAGTGATCTCCGCGTACCTCTGGAGTTTTCAAAGGATTTGAGGCCTCAGGTCGCAATGAGGTGGGGAACTAGGTCTTTCTCTGTGGTCTCCACAGGGGATTCAAACATCCTTTCATCTTGGTAGATGCAAGACTAGCCGGCATTCAAGTCACTGCAGAAATATCTGGCCTTATTTCAAGTCAGGGCATCACGTTGTCCATTAAACTTGAGGCCGCAAACTCAGGGTCCCTCTCACATACCTAGAGCTGAGAGAAGCCTCCTCTTGAGGTGCTTGTGGTAAGGTGATATACCTCTGGAGTCGAAGCCAGGGACTAACCTCTCATCTCGAGTTGATTTTTGGTCCACGGTGCTCTTTCGTGTTGCTACAGTGACCTCAGGATCCCTCTAGCCTTGAAACAGTGTTCTTGGGGTTTCTCTGGAGTGCCATCAAGGAAATCAAAGCTCCTTTCAAGTGTGATGTGCAACACGGAATTGCTCTGCACGCAGTGCAGGGGAATCGGGCCTCATCTTGCGGCGAGGGGGGAGTCTCATGGTTTTTCTCGAGTTGCGGCGGGAACCTGGGGTATATTCTCGAGTTACGACGGGGATGGCCCTTCCACCCACGTGTTTGTTCAGCGACGTCAGGGACTCCTGCCTAGTTGCGAGGGACAACTCGGGATTCTCCTCGAGGCTTGGCAGGGCAATTGGGACGCCTCTCCAGCTGAGGCGGGAGACCAAGGGTCCCTTTCCACGTGCCACAGGAATCCTGGGACTCCTATCAAGTTTCACGAGGAGTCAGGCATCGTCTCCTTTGGAGGCACTGATCTCAGTGTACCTCTGGAGTTTTCAAAGAATGTGAGTCCTCCGGTCACGATGAGGTGGGGAACTAGGTCTTTCTCTGTGGTCTCCACAGGGGATTCAGACATTCTTTCGTCTTGGGAGATGCAAGACGCGCCTGCATTCAAGTCACTGCAGGGATATCCGCCCTTATTTCGAGTCAGAGCGTCGCGGTGTTCATTCCACTTGAGGCTGCAAACTCAGGGTCCCTCTCACATACCTAGAGCTGAGAGAAGCCTCCTCTTGAGGTGCTTGTGGTAAGGTGGTATTTCTCTGGAGTCGAAGCCAGGGACTAACCTCTCATCTCGAGTTGATTTTTGGTCCACGGAGCTCGTTCGTTTGGCTACAGTGACCTCAGGATCCCTCTAGCCTTGAAACAGTGTTCTTGGGGTTTCTCTGGAGTGCCATCAAGGAAATCAAGGCTCCTTTCATGTGTGATGTGCAACACGGAATTGCTCTGCACGCAGTGCAGGGGAATCGGGCCACATCTCGCGGCGAGGGGGAAGTCTCATGGTTTTTCTCGAGTTGCGGCGGGAACCTGGGTTATATTCTCGAGTTACTACGGGGATGGCCCTTCCACACACGTGTTTGTTCAGCGACGTCAGGACTCCTGCCTAGTTGTGAGGGACAACTCGGGATTCTCCTCGAGGCTTGGCAGGGCAATTGGGACGCCTCTCCAGCTGAGGCGGGAGACCAAGGGTCCCTTTCCACGTGCCACAGGAATCCTGGGACTCCTAAGAAGTTTCACGAGGAGTCAGGCATAGTCTCCTTTGGAGGCACTGATCTCCGCATACCTGTGGAGCTTTCAAAGGATGTGAGGCCTCCGGTCGCGATGAGGTGGGGAACTAGGTCTTTCTCTGTGGTCTCCACATGGGATTCAGACATCCTTTCGTCTTGGGAGATGCAAGACGAGCCTGTATTCAAGTCACTGCAGGGATCACCGGCCTTATTTCGAGTCAGGGCATCGTGGTGTCCATTCCACTTGAGGCCGCAAACTCAGGGTCCCTCTCATATACCTAGAGCTGAGAAAAGCCTCCTCTTGAGGTGCTTGTGGTAAGGTGGTATTCCTCTGGAGTCGAAGCCAGGGACTAACCTCTCATCTCGAGTTGATTTTTGGTCCACGGAGCTCGTTCGTTTGGCTACAGTGACCTCAGAATCCCTTTAGCCTTGAAACAGTGATCTTGGGGTTTCTCTGGAGTGCCATCAAGGAAATCAAGGCTCCTTTCATGTGTGATGTGCAACACGGAATTGCTCTGCACGCAGTGCAGGGGAATCGGGCCACATCTCGCGGAGAGGGGGAAGTCTCATGGTTTTTCTCGAGTTGCGGCGGGAACCTGGGGTATATTCTCGAGTTACGACGGGGATGGCCCTTCCACACACGTGTTTGTTCAGCGACGGCAGGACTCCTGCTACTTGCGAGGGATAACTCGGGATTCTCCTCGAGGCTTGGCAGGGCAATTGGGACGCCTCTCCAGCTGAGGCGGGAGACCAAGGGTCCCTTTCCACGTGCCACAGGAATCCTGGGACTCCTATCAAGTTTCACGAGTAGTCAGGCATCGTCTCCTTTGGAGGCACTGATCTCGGCGTACCTCTGGAGTTTTCAAAGGATGTGAGGCCTCCGGTCGCGATGAGGTGGGGAACTAGGTGTTTCTCTGTCGTCTCCACAGGGGATTCAGACATCCTTTCGTCTTGGGAGATGCAAGACGAGCCTGCATTCAAGTCACTGCAGGGATATCTGGCCTTATTTCGAGTCAGGGCATCGCGGTGTCCATTCCACGTGAGGCCGCAAACTCAGCGTCCCTCTCACATACCTAGAGCTGAGAGAAGCCTCCTCTTGAGGTGCCTGTGGTAAGGTGGTATTCCTCTGGAGTCGAAGCCAGGGACTAACCTCTCATCTCGAGTTGATTTTTGGTCCACGGAGCTCTTTCGTGTGGCTACAGTGACCTCAGGATCCCTCTAGCCTTGAAACAGTGTTCTTGGGGTTTCTCTGGAGTGCCATCAAGGAAATCAAGGCTCCTTTCATGTGTGATGTGCAACACGGAATTGCTCTGCACGCAGTGCAGGGGAATCGGGCCTCATCTCGCGGCGAGGGGGAAGTCTCATTGTTTTTCTCGAGTTGCGGTGGGAACCTGGGGTATATTTTCGAGTTATGACGGGGATGGCCCTTCCATCCACGTGTTTCTTCAGCGACGTCAGGACTCCTGCCTAGTTGCGAGGGACAAGTCGGGATTCTCCTCGAGGCTTGGCAGGGCAATTGGGACGCCTCTCCAGCTGAGGTGGGAGACCAAGGGTCCCTTTCCACGTGCCACAGGAATCCTGGGACTCCTATCAAGTTTCACGAGGAGTCAGGCATCGTCTCCTTTGGAGGCACTGATCTCCGCGTACCTCTGGAGTTTTCAAAGGATGTGAGGCCTCCGGTCGCGATGAGGTTGGGAACTAGGTTTTTCTCTGTTGTCCCCACAGGGGATTAAGACATCCTTTCGTCTTGGGAGATGCAAAACGAGCCTTCATTCAAGTCACTGCAGGGATATCCGGCCTTTTTTGGAGTCAGGGCATCGCGGTGTCCATTCCACTTGAGGCCGCAAATTCAGGGTCCCTCTCACATAGCTAGAGCTGAGAAAAGCCTCCTCTTGAGGTGCTTGTGGTAAGGTGGTATTCCTCTGGAGATGAAGCCAGGGACTAACCTCTCATCTTGAGTTGATTCTTGGTCCACGGAGCTCTTTCCTGTTGCTACAGTGACCTCAGGATCCCTCTAGCCTTGAAACAGTGTTCTTGGGGTTTCTCTGGAGTGCCATCAAGGAAATCAAGGCTCCTTTCATGTGTGATGTGCAACACGGAATTGCTCTGCACGCAGTGCAGGGGAATCGGGCCTCATCTCGCGGCGAGGGGGAAGTCTCATGGTTTTTCTCGAGTTGCGGCGGGAACCTGGGGTATATTCTCGAGTTATGCTGGGGATGGCCCTTTCACACACGTGTTTCTTCAGCGATGTCAGGACTCCTGCCTAGTTGCGAGGGACAACTCGGGATTCTCCTCGAGGCTTCGAGGGCAATTGGGACGCCTCTTCAGCTGAGGCGGGAGACCAAGGGTCCCTTTCCACGTGCCACAGGAATCATGGGACTCCTATCAAGTGTCACGAGGAGTCAGGCATCGTTTCCTTTGGAGGCACTGATCTCCGCGTACCTCTGGAGTTTTCAAAGGATGTGAGGCCTCCGGTCGCGATGAGGTGGGGAACTAGGTCTTTCTCTGTTGTCCCCACAGGGGATTAAGACATCCTTTCGTCTTGGGAGATGCAAAACGAGCCTTCATTCAAGTCACTGCAGGGATATCCGGCCTTTTTTGGAGTCAGGGCATCGCGGTGTCCATTCCACTTGAGGCCGCAAACTCAGGGTCCCTCTCACATAGCTAGAGCTGAGAGAAGCCTCCTCTTGAGGTGCTTGTGGTAAGGTGGTAGTCCTCTGGAGTCGAAGCCAGGGACTAACCTCTCATCTCGAGTTGATTTTTCGTCCACGGAGCTCTTTCGTGTTGCTAGAGTGACCTCAGGATCCCTCTAGCCTTGAAACAGTGTTCTTGGGGTTTCTCTGGAGTGCCATCAAGGAAATCAAGGCTCCTTTCATATGTGATGTGCAACACGGAATTGCTCTGCACGCAGTGCAGGGGAATCGGGCCTCATCTCGCGGCGAAGGGGAAGTCTCATGGTTTTTCTCGAGTTGCGGCGGGAACCTGGGGTATATTCTCGAGTTTTGCTGGGGATGGCCCTTCCACACACGTGTTTGTTCAGCGACGTCAGGACTCCTGCCTAGTTGCGAGGGACAACTCGGGATTCTCCTCGAGGCTTGGCAGGGCAATTGGGACGCCTCTCCAGCTGAGGCGGGAGACCAAGGGTCCCTTTCCACGTGCCACAGGAATCCTGGGACTCCTATCAAGTTTCACGAGGAGTCAGGCATCGTTTCCTTTGGAGGCAATGATCTCCGCGTACCTCTGGAGTTTTCAAAGGATGTGAGGCCTCTGGTCGCGATGAGGTGGGGAACTAGGTCTTTCGCTGTGGTCTCCACAGGGGATTCAGACATCCTTTCGTCTTGGGAGATGCAAGACGAGCCTGCATTCAAGTCACTGCAGGGATATCCAGACTTATTTCGAGTCAGGGCATCGCGGTGTCCATTCCATTTGAGGCCGCAAACTCAGGGTCCCTCTCACATACCTAGAGCTGAGAGAAGCCTCCTCTTGAGGTGCTTGTGGTAAGGAGGTATTCCTCTGGAGTCGAAGCCAGGGACTACCCTCTCATCTCGAGTTGATTTTTGGTCCACGGAGCTCTTTCTTGTTGCTACAGTGACCTCAGGATCCCTCTAGCCTTGAAAGAGTGTTCTTGGGGTTTCTCTGGAGTGCCATCAAGGAAATCAAGGCTCCTTTCATGTGTGATGTGCAAGACGGAATTGCTCTGCACGCAGTGCAGGGGAATCGGGCCTCATCTCACGGCGAGGGGGAAGACTCATGGTTTTTCTCGAGTTGCGGCGAGAACCTGGGGTATATTCTCGAGTTACGACGGGGATGGCCCTTCCACACACGTGTTTATTCAGCGACGTCAGGACTCCTGCCTAGTTGCGAGGGACAACTCGGAATTCTCCTTGAGCCTTGGCAGGGCAATTGGAACGCCTCTCCAGCTGAGGCGGGAGACCAAGGGTCCCTTTCCACGTGCCACAGGAATCCTGGGACTCCTATCAAGTTTCAGAAGGAGTCAGGCATCATCTCCTTTGGAGGAACTGATCTCCGCGTACCTCTGGAATTTTCAAAGGATGTGAGGCCTCCGGTCGCGATGAGGTGGGGAAATAGGTATTTCTCTGTGGTCTCCACAGGGTATTCAGACATCCTTTCGTCTTGGGAGATGCAAGACGAGCCTGCATTCAAGTCACTGCATGAATATCCGGCCTTATTTCGAGTCAGGGCATCGCGGTGTCCATTCCACTTGAGGCTGCAAACTCAGGGTCCCTCTCACATACCTAGAGCTGAGAGAAGCCTCCTCTTGAGGTGCTTGTGGTAAGGTGGTATTCCTCTGGAGTCGAAGCCAGGGACTAACTTCTCATCTCGAGTTGATTTTTGGTCCACGGAGCTCTTTCGTGTTGCTACAGTGACCTCAGGATCCCTCTAGCCATGCAACAGTGTTCTTGGGGTTTCTCCGGAGTGCCATCAAGGAAATCAAGGCTCCTTTCATGTGTGATGTGCAACATGAAATTGCTCTGCACGCTGTGCAGGGGAATCGGGCCTCATCTCGTGGCGAGGGGGAAGTCTGATGGTTTTTCTCGAGTTGCGTCGGGAACCTGGGGTATATTCTCGAGTTACGACGGGGATGGCCCTTCCACCCACGTGTTTGTTCAGCGACTTCAGGACTCCTGCCTAGTTGCGAGGGACAACTCGGGATTCTCCTCGAGGCTTGGCAGGGCAATTGGGACGCCTCTCCAGCTGAGGCGGGAGACCAAGGGTCCCTTTCCATGTGCCACAGGAATCCTGGGACTCGTATCAAGTTTCATGAGGAGTCAGGCATCGTCTCCTTTGGAGGCACTGATCTCCGTGTACCTCTGGAGTTTTCAAAGGATGTGAGGCCTCCGGTCGTGATGAGGTGGGAAACTAGGTCTTTCTGTGTGGTCTACACAGGGGATTCAGACATTCTTTCGTCTTGGGAGATGCAAGCCGAGCCTGCATTCAGTCACTGCAGGGATATCCGACCTCATTTCGAGTCAGGGCATCGCGGTGTCCATTCCACTTCAGGCCGCAAACTCAGGGTCCCTCTCACATACCTAGAGCTGAGAGAAGCCTCCTCTTGAGGTGCTTGTGGTAAGGTGGTATTCCTCTGGAGTCGAAGCCAGGGACTAACCTCTCATCTCGAGTTGATTTTTGGTCCACGGAGCTCTTTCGTGTTACTACACTGACCTCAGGATCCCTCTAGCCTTGAAACAGTGTTCTTGGGGTTTCTCTGGAGTGCCATCAAGGAAATCAAGGCTCCTTTCATGTGTGATGTGCAACAGGGAATTGCTCTGCACGCAGTGCAGGGGAATCGGGTCTCATCTCGCGGCGAGGGGGAAGTCTCATGGTTTTTCTCGAGTTGCGGCGGAAACCTGGGGTATATTCTCGAGTTACGACAGGGATGGCCCTTCCACACACGTGTTTATTCAGCGACGTCAGGACTCCTGCCTAGTTGCGAGGGACAACTCGGGATTCTCCTCGAGGCTTGGCAGGGCAATTGGGCCGCCTCTCCAGCTGAGGCGGGAGACCAAGGGTCCCTTTCCACGTGCCACAGGAATCCTGGGACTCTTATCAAGTTTCACGAGGAGTCAGGCATCGTCTCCTTTGGAGGCACTGATCTCCGCGTACCTCTGGAGTTTTCAAAGGATGTGAGGCCTCCGGTCGCGTTGAGGTGGGGAACTATGTCTTTCTCTGTGGTCTACACAGGGGATTCAGACATCCTTTCGTCTTGGGAGATGCAAGACGAGCCTACATTCAAGTCACTGCAGGGATATCCGGCCTTATTTCGAGTCAGGGCATCGCGGTGTCGATTCCACTTGAGGCCGCAAACTCAGGGTCCCTCTCATATACCTAGAGCTGAGAGAAGCCTCCTCTTGAGGTGCTTGTGGTAAGGTGGTATTCCTCTGGAGTCGAAGCCAGGGACTAACCTCTCATCTCGACTTGATTTTTGGTCCACGGAGCTCTTTCATGTTGCTAAAGTGACCTCAGGATCCCTCTAGCCTTAAAACAGTGTTCTTGGGGTTTCTCTGGAGTGCCACCAAGGAAATCAAGGCTCCTTTCATGTGTGATGTGCAACACGGAATTGCTCTGCACGCAGTGTAGGGGAATCGGGCCTCATCTCGCGGTGAGGGGGAAGTCTCATGGTTTTTCTCGAGTTGCGGCGGGAACCTGGGGTATATTCTCGAGTTACGATGGGGATGGACCTTCCAACCACGTGTTTGTTCAGCCACGTCAGCACTCCTGCCTAGTTGCGAGGGACAACTCGGGATTCTCCTCGAGGCTTGGCAGGGCAATTGGGACGCCTCTTCAGCTGAGGCGGGAGACCAAGGGTCCCTTTCCACGTGCCACAGGAATCCTGGGACTCCTATCAAGTTTCACGAGGAGTCAGACATCGTTTCCTTTGGAGGCACTGATCTCCACGTACCTCTGGAGTTTTCAAAGGATGTGAGGCCTCCGGTCGCGATGAGGTGGGGAACTAGGTCTTTCTCTGTGGTCTCCACAGGGGATTCAGACATCCTTTCATCTTGGGAGATGAAAGACGAGCCTGCATTCAAGTCACTGCAGGGATATCCGGCCTTATTTCGAGTCAGGGCATCGCGGTGTCCATTCCACTTGAGGCCGCACACTCCTGGTCCCTCTCACATACATAGAGCTGAGAGAAGCCTCCTCTTGAGGTGCTTGTTGTAAGGTGGTATTCCTCTGGAGTCGAAGCCAGGGAGTAACCTCTCATTTCGAGTTGATTTTTGGTCCACGGAGCTCTTTCTTGTTGCTACAGTGACCTCAGGTTCCCTCTAGCCTTGAAACAGTGTTCTTGGGGTTTCTCTGGAGTGCCATCAAGGAAATCAAGGCTCCTTTCATGTGTGATGTGCAACACGGAATTGCTCTGCACGCAGTGGAGGGTATCGGGCCTCATTTTGCGGCGAGGGGGAAGTCTCATGGTTTTCTCGAGTTGCGGCGGGAACCTGGGGTATATTCTCGAGTTACGACGGGGATAGCCCTTCCACCCACGTGTTTGTTCAGTGACGTCAGGACTCCTGCCTAGTTACGAGGGACAACTCGGGATTCTCCTCGAGGCTTGTCAGGGCAATTGGGACGCCTCTCCAGCTGAGGCGGGAGACCAAGCTTCCCTTTCCACGTGCCAGAGGAACCCTGGGACTCCTATCAAGTTTCACGAGGAGTCAGGCATCGTCTCCTTTGGAGGCACTGATCTCCGCGTACCTCTGGAGTTTTCAGAGGATGTGAGGCCTCCGGTCGCGATGAGGTGGGGAACTAGGTCTTTCTCTGTGGTCTCCACAGGGGATTCAGACATCCTTTCATCTTGGGAGATGCAAGACGAGCCTGCATTCAAGTCACTGCAGGGATATCTGGCCTTATTTCGCGTCAGGGCATCGCAGTGTCCATTACACTTGAGGCCGCAAACTCAGGGTCCCTCTCACATACCTAGAGCTGAGATAAGCCTCCTTTTGAGGTGCTTGTGGTAAGGTGGTATTCCTCTGGAGTCGAAGCCAGGGACTAACCTCTCATCTCGAGTTGATTTTTGGTCCACGGAGTTCTTTCGTGTTGCTACAGTGACCTCAGGATCCCTCTAGCCTTGAAACAGTGTTCTTGGGGTTTCTCTGGAGTGCCATCAGGGAAATCAAGGCTCCTTTCATGTGTGATGTGCAAAACGGAATTGCTCTGCACGCAGTGTAGGGGAATCGGGCCTCATCTCGCGGTGAGAGGGAAGTCTCATGGTTTTTCTCGAGTTGCGGCGGGAACCTGGGGTATATTCTCGAGTTACGATGGGGATGGACCTTCCAACCACGTGTTTGTTCAGCCACGTCAGCACTCCTGCCTAGTTGCGAGGGACAACTCGGGATTCTCCTCGAGGCTTGGCAGGGCAATTGGGACGCCTCTTCAGCTGAGGCGGGAGACCAAGGGTCCCTTTCCACGTGCCACAGGAATCCTGGGACTCCTATCAAGTTTCACGAGGAGTCAGACATCGTTTCCTTTGGAGGCACTGATCTCCACGTACCTCTGGAGTTTTCAAAGGATGTGAGGCCTCCGGTCGCGATGAGGTGGGGAACTAGGTCTTTCTCTGTGGTCTCCACAGGGGATTCAGACATCCTTTCATCTTGGGAGATGCAAGACGAGCCTGCATTCAAGTCACTGCAGGGATATCCGGCCTTATTTCGAGTCAGGGCATCGCGGTGTCCATTCCACTTGAGGCCGCACACTCCTGGTCCCTCTCACATACATAGAGCTGAGAGAAGCCTCCTCTTGAGGTGCTTGTTGTAAGGTGGTATTCCTCTGGAGTCGAAGCCAGGGAGTAACCTCTCATTTCGAGTTGATTTTTGGTCCACGGAGCTCTTTCTTGTTGCTACAGTGACCTCAGGTTCCCTCTAGCCTTGAAACAGTGTTCTTGGGGTTTCTCTGGAGTGCCATCAAGGAAATCAAGGCTCCTTTCATGTGTGATGTGCAACACGGAATTGCTCTGCACGCAGTGGAGGGTATCGGGCCTCATTTTTCGGCGAGGGGGAAGTCTCATGGTTTTCTCGAGTTGCGGCGGGAACCTGGGGTATATTCTCGAGTTACGACGGGGATAGCCCTTCCACCCACGTGTTTGTTCAGTGACGTCAGGACTCCTGCCTAGTTACGAGGGACAACTCGTGATTCTCCTCGAGGCTTGTCAGGGCAATTGGGACGCCTCTCCAGCTGAGGCGGGAGACCAAGCTTCCCTTTTCACGTGCCACAGGAATCCTGGGACGCCTATCAAGTTTCACGAGTCAGGCATCGTCTCCTTTGGAGGCACTGATCTCCGCGTACCTCTGGAGTTTTCAAAGGATGTGAGGCCTCCGGTCGCGATGAGGTGGGGAACTAGGTCTTTCTCTGTGGTCTCCACAGGGGATTCAGACATCCTTTCGTCTTGGGAGATGCAAAACGAGCCTGCATTCAAGTCACTGCAGGGATATCCGGCCTTATTTCGAGTCAGGGCATAGAGGTGTCCATTCCACTTGAGGCTGAAAACTCAGGGTCCCCCTCACATACCTAGAGCTGAGAGAAGCCTCTTCTTGAGGTGCTTGTGGTAAGGTGGTATTCCTCTGGAGTCGAAGCCAGGGACTAACCTCTCATCTCGAGTTGATTTTTGGTCCACGGAGCTCTTTCGTGTTGCTACAGTGACCTCAGGATCCCTCTAGCCTTGAAACAGTGTTCTTGGGGTTTCTCTGGAGTGCCATCAAGGAAATCAAGAATCCTTTCATGTGTGACATGCAACACGGAATTGCTCTGTACGCAGTGCAGGGGAATCGGGCCTCATTTTGCGGCGAGGGGGAAATCTCATGGTTTTTCTCGAGTTGCGGCGGGAACCTGGGGTATATTCTAGAGTTACGACGGGGATGGCCCTTCCACACACGTGTTTGTTCAGCGACGTCAGGACTCCTGCCTAGTTGCGAGGGACAACTCGGGATTCTCCTCGAGGCTTGGCAGGGCAATTGGGACGCCTCTCCAGCTGAGGCGGCAGACCAAGGGTCCATTTCCACGTGCCACAGGAATCCTGGGACGCCTATCAAGTTTCACGAGTCAGGCATCGTCTCCTTTGGAGGCACTGATCTCCGCGTACCTCTGAAGTTTTCAGAGGATGTGAGGCCTCCGGTCGCGATGAGGTGGGGAAGTAGGTCTTTCTCTGTGGTCTACACAGGGGATTCAGACATCCTTTCATCTTGGGAGATGCAAGACGAGCCGGCATTCAAGTCACTGCAGGGATATCCGGCCTTATTTCGAGTCAGGGCATCGCGGTGTCGATTCCACTTGAGGCCGCAAACTCAGGGTTCCTCTCACATACCTAGAGCTGAGAGAAGCCTCCTCTTCAGGTGCTTGTGGTAAGGTGGTATTCCTCTGGAGTCGAAGCCAGGGACTAACCTCTCATCTCGAGTTGATTTTTGGTCCACGGAGCTCTTTCATGTTGCTACAGTGACCTCAGGATCCCTCTAGCCTAGAAAAAGTGTTCTTGGGGTTTCTCTGGAGTGCCACCAAGGAAATCAAGGCTACTTTCATGTGTGATGTGCAACACGGAATTGCTCTGCACGCAGTGCAGGGGAATCGGGCCTCATATCGCGGCGAGGGGGAAGTCTCATGGTTTTTCTCGATTTGCGGCGGGAACCTGGGGTATATTCTCGAGTTACGACGGGGATGGCCCTTTCAACCACGTGTTTGTTCAGCGACGTCAGGACTCCTGCCTAGTTGCGAGGGACAACTCGGGATGCTCTTCGAGGCTTGGCAGGGCAATTTGGACGCCTCTCCAGCTGAGGTGTGAGACCAAGGGTCCCTATCCACGAGCACAGGAATCCTGGGACTCCTATCAAGTTTCACGAGGAGTCAGGCATCGACTCCTTTGGAGGCACTGATCTCCGCGTACCTCTGGAGTTTTCAAAGGATGTGAGGCCTCCGGTCGCGATGAGGTGGGGAACTAGGTCTTTCTCTGTTGTCCCCACAGGGGATTAAGACATCCTTTCGTCTTGGGAGATGCAAAACGAGCCTTCATTCAAGTCACTGCAGGGATATCCGGCCTTTTTTGGAGTCAGGGCATCGCGGTGTCCATTCCACTTGAGGCCGCAAACTCAGGGTCCCTCTCACATAGCTAGAGCTGAGAGAAGCCTCCTCTTGAGGGGCTTGTGGTAAGGTGGTAGTCCTCTGGAGTCGAAGCCAGGGACTAACCTCTCATCTCGAGTTGATTTTTCGTCCACGGAGCTCTTTCGTGTTGCTAGAGTGACCTCAGGATCCCTCTAGCCTTGAAACAGTGTTCTTGGGGTTTCTCTGGAGTGCCATCAAGGAAATCAAGGCTCCTTTCATATGTGATGTGCAACACGGAATTGCTCTGCACGCAGTGCAGGGGAATCGGGCCTCATCTCGCGGCGAAGGGGAAGTCTCATGGTTTTTCTCGAGTTGCGGCGGGAACCTGGGGTATATTCTCGAGTTTTGCTGGGGATGGCCCTTCCACACACGTGTTTGTTCAGCGACGTCAGGACTCCTGCCTAGTTGCGAGGGACAACTCGGGATTCTCCTCGAGGCTTGGCAGGGCAATTGGGACGCCTCTCCAGCTGAGGCGGGAGACCAAGGGTCCCTTTCCACGTGCCACAGGAATCCTGGGACTCCTATCAAGTTTCACGAGGAGTCAGGCATCGTTTCCTTTGGAGGCAATGATCTCCGCGTACCTCTGGAGTTTTCAAAGGATGTGAGGCCTCTGGTCGCGATGAGGTGGGGAACTAGGTCTTTCGCTGTGGTCTCCACAGGGGATTCAGACATCCTTTCGTCTTGGGAGATGCAAGACGAGCCTGCATTCAAGTCACTGCAGGGATATCCAGACTTATTTCGAGTCAGGGCATCGCGGTGTCCATTCCATTTGAGGCCGCAAACTCAGGGTCCCTCTCACATACCTAGAGCTGAGAGAAGCCTCCTCTTGAGGTGCTTGTGGTAAGGAGGTATTCCTCTGGAGTCGAAGCCAGGGACTACCCTCTCATCTCGAGTTGATTTTTGGTCCACGGAGCTCTTTCTTGTTGCTACAGTGACCTCAGGATCCCTCTAGCCTTGAAAGAGTGTTCTTGGGGTTTCTCTGGAGTGCCATCAAGGAAATCAAGGCTCCTTTCATGTGTGATGTGCAAGACGGAATTGCTCTGCACGCAGTGCAGGGGAATCGGGCCTCATCTCACGGCGAGGGGGAAGACTCATGGTTTTTCTCGAGTTGCGGCGAGAACCTGGGGTATATTCTCGAGTTACGACGGGGATGGCCCTTCCACACACGTGTTTATTCAGCGACGTCAGGACTCCTGCCTAGTTGCGAGGGACAACTCGGAATTCTCCTTGAGCCTTGGCAGGGCAATTGGAACGCCTCTCCAGCTGAGGCGGGAGACCAAGGGTCCCTTTCCACGTGCCACAGGAATCCTGGGACTCCTATCAAGTTTCAGAAGGAGTCAGGCATCATCTCCTTTGGAGGAACTGATCTCCGCGTACCTCTGGAATTTTCAAAGGATGTGAGGCCTCCGGTCGCGATGAGGTGGGGAAATAGGTATTTCTCTGTGGTCTCCACAGGGTTTTCAGACATCCTTTCGTCTTGGGAGATGCAAGACGAGCCTGCATTCAAGTCACTGCATGAATATCCGGCCTTATTTCGAGTCAGGGCATCGCGGTGTCCATTCCACTTGAGGCTGCAAACTCAGGGTCCCTCTCACATACCTAGAGCTGAGAGAAGCCTCCTCTTGAGGTGCTTGTGGTAAGGTGGTATTCCTCTGGAGTCGAAGCCAGGGACTAACCTCTCATCTCGAGTTGATTTTTGGTCCACGGAGCTCTTTCGTGTTGCTACAGTGACCTCAGGATCCCTCTAGCCATGCAACAGTGTTCTTGGGGTTTCTCCGGAGTGCCATCAAGGAAATCAAGGCTCCTTTCATGTGTGATGTGCAACATGGAATTGCTCTGCACGCTGTGCAGGGGAATCGGGCCTCATCTCGTGGCGAGGGGGAAGTCTGATGGTTTTTCTCGAGTTGCGGCGGGAACCTGGGGTATATTCTCGAGTTACGACGGGGATGGCCCTTCCACCCTCGTGTTTGCTCAGCGACTTCAGGACTCCTGCCTAGTTGCGAGGGACAACTCGGGATTCTCCTCGAGGCTTGGCAGGGCAATTGGGACGCCTCTCCAGCTGAGGCGGGAGACCAAGGGTCCCTTTCCATGTGCCACAGGAATCCTGGGACTCGTATCAAGTTTCACGAGGAGTCAGGCATCGTCTCCTTTGGAGGCACTGATCTCCGTGTACCTCTGGAGTTTTCAAAGGATGTGAGGCCTCCGGTCGTGATGAGGTGGGAAACTAGGTCTTTCTGTGTGGTCTACACAGGGGATTCAGACATCCTTTCGTCTTGGGAGATGCAAGCCGAGCCTGCATTCAGTCACTGCAGGGATATCCGACCTCATTTCGAGTCAGGGCATCGCGGTGTCCATTCCACTTCAGGCCGCAAACTCAGGGTCCCTCTCACATACCTAGAGCTGAGAGAAGCCTCCTCTTGAGGTGCTTGTGGTAAGGTGGTATTCCTCTGGAGTCGAAGCCAGGGACTAACCTCTCATCTCGAGTTGATTTTTGGTCCACGGAGCTCTTTCGTGTTACTACACTGACCTCAGGATCCCTCTAGCCTTGAAACAGTGTTCTTGGGGTTTCTCTGGAGTGCCATCAAGGAAATCAAGGCTCCTTTCATGTGTGATGTGCAACAGGGAATTGCTCTGCACGCAGTGCAGGGGAATCGGGTCTCATCTCGCGGCGAGGGGGAAGTCTCATGGTTTTTCTCGAGTTGCGGCGGAAACCTGGGGTATATTCTCGAGTTACGACAGGGATGGCCCTTCCACACACGTGTTTATTCAGCGACGTCAGGACTCCTGCCTAGTTGCGAGGGACAACTCGGGATTCTCCTCGAGGCTTGGCAGGGCAATTGGGACGCCTCTCCAGCTGAGGCGGGAGACCAAGGGTCCCTTTCCACGTGCCACAGGAATCCTGGGACTCTTATCAAGTTTCACGAGGAGTCAGGCATCGTCTCCTTTGGAGGCACTGATCTCCGCGTACCTCTGGAGTTTTCAAAGGATGTGAGGCCTCCGGTCGCGTTGAGGTGGGGAACTATGTCTTTCTCTGTGGTCTACACAGGGGATTCAGACATCCTTTCGTCTTGGGAGATGCAAGACGAGCCTACATTCAAGTCACTGCAGGGATATCCGGCCTTATTTCGAGTCAGGGCATCGCGGTGTCGATTCCACTTGAGGCCGCAAACTCAGGGTCCCTCTCATATACCTAGAGCTGAGAGAAGCCTCCTTTTGAGGTGCTTGTGGTAAGGTGGTATTCCTCTGGAGTCGAAGCCAGGGACTAACCTCTCATCTCGACTTGATTTTTGGTCCACGGAGCTCTTTCATGTTGCTAAAGTGACCTCAGGATCCCTCTAGCCTTAAAACAGTGTTCTTGGGGTTTCTCTGGAGTGCCACCAAGGAAATCAAGGCTCCTTTCATGTGTGATGTGCAACACGGAATTGCTCTGCACGCAGTGTAGGGGAATCGGGCCTCATCTCGCGGTGAGGGGGAAGTCTCATGGTTTTTCTCGAGTTGCGGCGGGAACCTGGGGTATATTCTCGAGTTACGATGGGGATGGACCTTCCAACCACGTGTTTGTTCAGCCACGTCAGCACTCCTGCCTAGTTGCGAGGGACAACTCGGGATTCTCCTCGAGGCTTGGCAGGGCAATTGGGACGCCTCTTCAGCTGAGGCGGGAGACCAAGGGTCCCTTTCCACGTGCCACAGGAATCCTGGGACTCCTATCAAGTTTCACGAGGAGTCAGACATCGTTTCCTTTGGAGGCACTGATCTCCACGTACCTCTGGAGTTTTCAAAGGATGTGAGGCCTCCGGTCGCGATGAGGTGGGGAACTAGGTCTTTCTCTGTGGTCTCCACAGGGGATTCAGACATCCTTTCATCTTGGGAGATGAAAGACGAGCCTGCATTCAAGTCACTGCAGGGATATCCGGCCTTATTTCGAGTCAGGGCATCGCGGTGTCCATTCCACTTGAGGCCGCACACTCCTGGTCCCTCTCACATACATAGAGCTGAGAGAAGCCTCCTCTTGAGGTGCTTGTTGTAAGGTGGTATTCCTCTGGAGTCGAAGCCAGGGAGTAACCTCTCATTTCGAGTTGATTTTTGGTCCACGGAGCTCTTTCTTGTTGCTACAGTGACCTCAGGTTCCCTCTAGCCTTGAAACAGTGTTCTAGGGGTTTCTCTGGAGTGCCATCAAGGAAATCAAGGCTCCTTTCATGTGTGATGTGCAACACGGAATTGCTCTGCACGCAGTGGAGGGTATCGGGCCTCATTTTGCGGCGAGGGGGAAGTCTCATGGTTTTCTCGAGTTGCGGCGGGAACCTGGGGTATATTCTCGAGTTACGACGGGGATAGCCCTTCCACCCACGTGTTTGTTCAGTGACGTCAGGACTCCTGCCTAGTTACGAGGGACAACTCGGGATTCTCCTCGAGGCTTGTCAGGGCAATTGGGACGCCTCTCCAGCTGAGGCGGGAGACCAAGCTTCCCTTTCCACGTGCCAGAGGAATCCTGGGACTCCTATCAAGTTTCACGAGGAGTCAGGCATCGTCTCCTTTGGAGGCACTGATCTCCGCGTACCTCTGGAGTTTTCAGAGGATGTGAGGCCTCCGGTCGCGATGAGGTGGGGAACTAGGTCTTTCTCTGTGGTCTCCACAGGGGATTCAGACATCCTTTCATCTTGGGAGATGCAAGACGAGCCTGCATTCAAGTCACTGCAGGGATATCTGGCCTTATTTCGCGTCAGGGCATCGCAGTGTCCATTACACTTGAGGCCGCAAACTCAGGGTCCCTCTCACATACCTAGAGCTGAGATAAGCCTCCTTTTGAGGTGCTTGTGGTAAGGTGGTATTCCTCTGGAGTCGAAGCCAGGGACTAACCTCTCATCTCGAGTTGATTTTTGGTCCACGGAGTTCTTTCGTGTTGCTACAGTGACCTCAGGATCCCTCTAGCCTTGAAACAGTGTTCTTGGGGTTTCTCTGGAGTGCCATCAGGGAAATCAAGGCTCCTTTCATGTGTGATGTGCAAAACGGAATTGCTCTGCACGCAGTGTAGGGGAATCGGGCCTCATCTCGCGGTGAGGGGGAAGTCTCATGGTTTTTCTCGAGTTGCGGCGGGAACCTGGGGTATATTCTCGAGTTACGATGGGGATGGACCTTCCAACCACGTGTTTGTTCAGCCACGTCAGCACTCCTGCCTAGTTGCGAGGGACAACTCGGGATTCTCCTCGAGGCTTGGCAGGGCAATTGGGACGCCTCTCCAGCTGAGGCGGGAGACCAAGGGTCCCTTTCCACGTGCCACAGGAATCCTGGGACTCCTATCAAGTTTCACGAGGAGTCAGGCATCGTTTCCTTTGGAGGCAATGATCTCCGCGTACCTCTGGAGTTTTCAAAGGATGTGAGGCCTCTGGTCGCGATGAGGTGGGGAACTAGGTCTTTCGCTGTGGTCTCCACAGGGGATTCAGACATCCTTTCGTCTTGGGAGATGCAAGACGAGCCTGCATTCAAGTCACTGCAGGGATATCCAGACTTATTTCGAGTCAGGGCATCGCGGTGTCCATTCCATTTGAGGCCGCAAACTCAGGGTCCCTCTCACATACCTAGAGCTGAGAGAAGCCTCCTCTTGAGGTGCTTGTGGTAAGGAGGTATTCCTCTGGAGTCGAAGCCAGGGACTACCCTCTCATCTCGAGTTGATTTTTGGTCCACGGAGCTCTTTCTTGTTGCTACAGTGACCTCAGGATCCCTCTAGCCTTGAAAGAGTGTTCTTGGGGTTTCTCTGGAGTGCCATCAAGGAAATCAAGGCTCCTTTCATGTGTGATGTGCAAGACGGAATTGCTCTGCACGCAGTGCAGGGGAATCGGGCCTCATCTCACGGCGAGGGGGAAGACTCATGGTTTTTCTCGAGTTGCGGCGAGAACCTGGGGTATATTCTCGAGTTACGACGGGGATGGCCCTTCCACACACGTGTTTATTCAGCGACGTCAGGACTCCTGCCTAGTTGCGAGGGACAACTCGGAATTCTCCTTGAGCCTTGGCAGGGCAATTGGAACGCCTCTCCAGCTGAGGCGGGAGACCAAGGGTCCCTTTCCACGTGCCACAGGAATCCTGGGACTCCTATCAAGTTTCAGAAGGAGTCAGGCATCATCTCCTTTGGAGGAACTGATCTCCGCGTACCTCTGGAATTTTCAAAGGATGTGAGGCCTCCGGTCGCGATGAGGTGGGGAAATAGGTATTTCTCTGTGGTCTCCACAGGGTATTCAGACATCCTTTCGTCTTGGGAGATGCAAGACGAGCCTGCATTCAAGTCACTGCATGAATATCCGGCCTTATTTCGAGTCAGGGCATCGCGGTGTCCATTCCACTTGAGGCTGCAAACTCAGGGTCCCTCTCACATACCTAGAGCTGAGAGAAGCCTCCTCTTGAGGTGCTTGTGGTAAGGTGGTATTCCTCTGGAGTCGAAGCCAGGGACTAACCTCTCATCTCGAGTTGATTTTTGGTCCACGGAGCTCTTTCGTGTTGCTACAGTGACCTCAGGATCCCTCTAGCCATGCAACAGTGTTCTTGGGGTTTCTCCGGAGTGCCATCAAGGAAATCAAGGCTCCTTTCATGTGTGATGTGCAACATGGAATTGCTCTGCACGCTGTGCAGGGGAATCGGGCCTCATCTCGTGGCGAGGGGGAAGTCTGATGGTTTTTCTCGAGTTGCGGCGGGAACCTGGGGTATATTCTCGAGTTACGACGGGGATGGCCCTTCCACCCTCGTGTTTGCTCAGCGACTTCAGGACTCCTGCCTAGTTGCGAGGGACAACTCGGGATTCTCCTCGAGGCTTGGCAGGGCAATTGGGACGCCTCTCCAGCTGAGGCGGGAGACCAAGGGTCCCTTTCCATGTGCCACAGGAATCCTGGGACTCGTATCAAGTTTCACGAGGAGTCAGGCATCGTCTCCTTTGGAGGCACTGATCTCCGTGTACCTCTGGAGTTTTCAAAGGATGTGAGGCCTCCGGTCGTGATGAGGTGGGAAACTAGGTCTTTCTGTGTGGTCTACACAGGGGATTCAGACATCCTTTCGTCTTGGGAGATGCAAGCCGAGCCTGCATTCAGTCACTGCAGGGATATCCGACCTCATTTCGAGTCAGGGCATCGCGGTGTCCATTCCACTTCAGGCCGCAAACTCAGGGTCCCTCTCACATACCTAGAGCTGAGAGAAGCCTCCTCTTGAGGTGCTTGTGGTAAGGTGGTATTCCTCTGGAGTCGAAGCCAGGGACTAACCTCTCATCTCGAGTTGATTTTTGGTCCACGGAGCTCTTTCGTGTTACTACACTGACCTCAGGATCCCTCTAGCCTTGAAACAGTGTTCTTGGGGTTTCTCTGGAGTGCCATCAAGGAAATCAAGGCTCCTTTCATGTGTGATGTGCAACAGGGAATTGCTCTGCACGCAGTGCAGGGGAATCGGGTCTCATCTCGCGGCGAGGGGGAAGTCTCATGGTTTTTCTCGAGTTGCGGCGGAAACCTGGGGTATATTCTCGAGTTACGACAGGGATGGCCCTTCCACACACGTGTTTATTCAGCGACGTCAGGACTCCTGCCTAGTTGCGAGGGACAACTCGGGATTCTCCTCGAGGCTTGGCAGGGCAATTGGGACGCCTCTCCAGCTGAGGCGGGAGACCAAGGGTCCCTTTCCACGTGCCACAGGAATCCTGGGACTCTTATCAAGTTTCACGAGGAGTCAGGCATCGTCTCCTTTGGAGGCACTGATCTCCGCGTACCTCTGGAGTTTTCAAAGGATGTGAGGCCTCCGGTCGCGTTGAGGTGGGGAACTATGTCTTTCTCTGTGGTCTACACAGGGGATTCAGACATCCTTTCGTCTTGGGAGATGCAAGACGAGCCTACATTCAAGTCACTGCAGGGATATCCGGCCTTATTTCGAGTCAGGGCATCGCGGTGTCGATTCCACTTGAGGCCGCAAACTCAGGGTCCCTCTCATATACCTAGAGCTGAGAGAAGCCTCCTTTTGAGGTGCTTGTGGTAAGGTGGTATTCCTCTGGAGTCGAAGCCAGGGACTAACCTCTCATCTCGACTTGATTTTTGGTCCACGGAGCTCTTTCATGTTGCTAAAGTGACCTCAGGATCCCTCTAGCCTTAAAACAGTGTTCTTGGGGTTTCTCTGGAGTGCCACCAAGGAAATCAAGGCTCCTTTCATGTGTGATGTGCAACACGGAATTGCTCTGCACGCAGTGTAGGGGAATCGGGCCTCATCTCGCGGTGAGGGGGAAGTCTCATGGTTTTTCTCGAGTTGCGGCGGGAACCTGGGGTATATTCTCGAGTTACGATGGGGATGGACCTTCCAACCACGTGTTTGTTCAGCCACGTCAGCACTCCTGCCTAGTTGCGAGGGACAACTCGGGATTCTCCTCGAGGCTTGGCAGGGCAATTGGGACGCCTCTTCAGCTGAGGCGGGAGACCAAGGGTCCCTTTCCACGTGCCACAGGAATCCTGGGACTCCTATCAAGTTTCACGAGGAGTCAGACATCGTTTCCTTTGGAGGCACTGATCTCCACGTACCTCTGGAGTTTTCAAAGGATGTGAGGCCTCCGGTCGCGATGAGGTGGGGAACTAGGTCTTTCTCTGTGGTCTCCACAGGGGATTCAGACATCCTTTCATCTTGGGAGATGAAAGACGAGCCTGCATTCAAGTCACTGCAGGGATATCCGGCCTTATTTCGAGTCAGGGCATCGCGGTGTCCATTCCACTTGAGGCCGCACACTCCTGGTCCCTCTCACATACATAGAGCTGAGAGAAGCCTCCTCTTGAGGTGCTTGTTGTAAGGTGGTATTCCTCTGGAGTCGAAGCCAGGGAGTAACCTCTCATTTCGAGTTGATTTTTGGTCCACGGAGCTCTTTCTTGTTGCTACAGTGACCTCAGGTTCCCTCTAGCCTTGAAACAGTGTTCTTGGGGTTTCTCTGGAGTGCCATCAAGGAAATCAAGGCTCCTTTCATGTGTGATGTGCAACACGGAATTGCTCTGCACGCAGTGGAGGGTATCGGGCCTCATTTTGCGGCGAGGGGGAAGTCTCATGGTTTTCTCGAGTTGCGGCGGGAACCTGGGGTATATTCTCGAGTTACGACGGGGATAGCCCTTCCACCCACGTGTTTGTTCAGTGACGTCAGGACTCCTGCCTAGTTACGAGGGACAACTCGGGATTCTCCTCGAGGCTTGTCAGGGCAATTGGGACGCCTCTCCAGCTGAGGCGGGAGACCAAGCTTCCCTTTCCACGTGCCAGAGGAATCCTGGGACTCCTATCAAGTTTCACGAGGAGTCAGGCATCGTCTCCTTTGGAGGCACTGATCTCCGCGTACCTCTGGAGTTTTCAGAGGATGTGAGGCCTCCGGTCGCGATGAGGTGGGGAACTAGGTCTTTCTCTGTGGTCTCCACAGGGGATTCAGACATCCTTTCATCTTGGGAGATGCAAGACGAGCCTGCATTCAAGTCACTGCAGGGATATCTGGCCTTATTTCGCGTCAGGGCATCGCAGTGTCCATTACACTTGAGGCCACAAACTCAGGGTCCCTCTCACATACCTAGAGCTGAGATAAGCCTCCTTTTGAGGTGCTTGTGGTAAGGTGGTATTCCTCTGGAGTCGAAGCCAGGGACTAACCTCTCATCTCGAGTTGATTTTTGGTCCACGGAGTTCTTTCGTGTTGCTACAGTGACCTCAGGATCCCTCTAGCCTTGAAACAGTGTTCTTGGGGTTTCTCTGGAGTGCCATCAGGGAAATCAAGGCTCCTTTCATGTGTGATGTGCAAAACGGAATTGCTCTGCACGCAGTGTAGGGGAATCGGGCCTCATCTCGCGGTGAGGGGGAAGTCTCATGGTTTTTCTCGAGTTGCGGCGGGAACCTGGGGTATATTCTCGAGTTACGATGGGGATGGACCTTCCAACCACGTGTTTGTTCAGCCACGTCAGCACTCCTGCCTAGTTGCGAGGGACAACTCGGGATTCTCCTCGAGGCTTGGCAGGGCAATTGGGACGCCTCTTCAGCTGAGGCGGGAGACCAAGGGTCCCTTTCCACGTGCCACAGGAATCCTGGGACTCCTATCAAGTTTCACGAGGAGTCAGACATCGTTTCCTTTGGAGGCACTGATCTCCACGTACCTCTGGAGTTTTCAAAGGATGTGAGGCCTCCGGTCGCGATGAGGTGGGGAACTAGGTCTTTCTCTGTGGTCTCCACAGGGGATTCAGACATCCTTTCATCTTGGGAGATGCAAGACGAGCCTGCATTCAAGTCACTGCAGGGATATCCGGCCTTATTTCGAGTCAGGGCATCGCGGTGTCCATTCCACTTGAGGCCGCACACTCCTGGTCCCTCTCACATACATAGAGCTGAGAGAAGCCTCCTCTTGAGGTGCTTGTTGTAAGGTGGTATTCCTCTGGAGTCGAAGCCAGGGAGTAACCTCTCATTTCGAGTTGATTTTTGGTCCACGGAGCTCTTTCTTGTTGCTACAGTGACCTCAGGTTCCCTCTAGCCTTGAAACAGTGTTCTTGGGGTTTCTCTGGAGTGCCATCAAGGAAATCAAGGCTCCTTTCATGTGTGATGTGCAACACGGAATTGCTCTGCACGCAGTGGAGGGTATCGGGCCTCATTTTTCGGCGAGGGGGAAGTCTCATGGTTTTCTCGAGTTGCGGCGGGAACCTGGGGTATATTCTCGAGTTACGACGGGGATAGCCCTTCCACCCACGTGTTTGTTCAGTGACGTCAGGACTCCTGCCTAGTTACGAGGGACAACTCGTGATTCTCCTCGAGGCTTGTCAGGGCAATTGGGACGCCTCTCCAGCTGAGGCGGGAGACCAAGCTTCCCTTTTCACGTGCCACAGGAATCCTGGGACGCCTATCAAGTTTCACGAGTCAGGCATCGTCTCCTTTGGAGGCACTGATCTCCGCGTACCTCTGGAGTTTTCAAAGGATGTGAGGCCTCCGGTCGCGATGAGGTGGGGAACTAGGTCTTTCTCTGTGGTCTCCACAGGGGATTCAGACATCCTTTCGTCTTGGGAGATGCAAAACGAGCCTGCATTCAAGTCACTGCAGGGATATCCGGCCTTATTTCGAGTCAGGGCATAGAGGTGTCCATTCCACTTGAGGCTGAAAACTCAGGGTCCCCCTCACATACCTAGAGCTGAGAGAAGCCTCTTCTTGAGGTGCTTGTGGTAAGGTGGTATTCCTCTGGAGTCGAAGCCAGGGACTAACCTCTCATCTCGAGTTGATTTTTGGTCCACGGAGCTCTTTCGTGTTGCTACAGTGACCTCAGGATCCCTCTAGCCTTGAAACAGTGTTCTTGGGGTTTCTCTGGAGTGCCATCAAGGAAATCAAGAATCCTTTCATGTGTGACATGCAACACGGAATTGCTCTGTACGCAGTGCAGGGGAATCGGGCCTCATTTTGCGGCGAGGGGGAAATCTCATGGTTTTTCTCGAGTTGCGGCGGGAACCTGGGGTATATTCTAGAGTTACGACGGGGATGGCCCTTCCACACACGTGTTTGTTCAGCGACGTCAGGACTCCTGCCTAGTTGCGAGGGACAACTCGGGATTCTCCTCGAGGCTTGGCAGGGCAATTGGGACGCCTCTCCAGCTGAGGCGGCAGACCAAGGGTCCATTTCCACGTGCCACAGGAATCCTGGGACGCCTATCAAGTTTCACGAGTCAGGCATCGTCTCCTTTGGAGGCACTGATCTCCGCGTACCTCTGAAGTTTTCAGAGGATGTGAGGCCTCCGGTCGCGATGAGGTGGGGAAGTAGGTCTTTCTCTGTGGTCTACACAGGGGATTCAGACATCCTTTCATCTTGGGAGATGCAAGACGAGCCGGCATTCAAGTCACTGCAGGGATATCCGGCCTTATTTCGAGTCAGGGCATCGCGGTGTCGATTCCACTTGAGGCCGCAAACTCAGGGTTCCTCTCACATACCTAGAGCTGAGAGAAGCCTCCTCTTCAGGTGCTTGTGGTAAGGTGGTATTCCTCTGGAGTCGAAGCCAGGGACTAACCTCTCATCTCGAGTTGATTTTTGGTCCACAGAGCTCTTTCATGTTGCTACAGTGACCTCAGGATCCCTCTAGCCTAGAAAAAGTGTTCTTGGGGTTTCTCTGGAGTGCCACCAAGGAAATCAAGGCTACTTTCATGTGTGATGTGCAACACGGAATTGCTCTGCACGCAGTGCAGGGGAATCGGGCCTCATATCGCGGTGAGGGGGAAGTCTCATGGTTTTTCTCGATTTGCGGCGGGAACCTGGGGTATATTCTCGAGTTACGACGGGGATGGCCCTTTCAACCACGTGTTTGTTCAGCGACGTCAGGACTCCTGCCTAGTTGCGAGGGACAACTCGGGATGCTCTTCGAGGCTTGGCAGGGCAATTGGGACTCCTCTCCAGCTGAGGTGTGAGACCAAGGGTCCCTATCCACGAGCACAGGAATCCTGGGACTCCTATCAAGTTTCACGAGGAGTCAGGCATCGTCTCCTTTGGAGGCACTGACCTCAGTGTACCTCTGGAGTTTTCAAAGGATGTGAGGCCTCCGGTCGCGATGAGGTGGGGAACTAGGTCTTTCTCTGTGGTCTCCACAGGGGATTCAGACATCCTTTCGTCTTGGGAGATGCAAGACGAGCCTGCATTCAAGTCACTGCAGGGATATCCGGCCTTATTTCGAGTCAGGGCATCGCGGTGTCCATTCCACTTGAGGCCGCAAACTCAGGTTCCCTCTCACATAGCTAGAGCTGAGAGAAGCCTCCTCTTGAGGTGCTTGTGGTAAGGTGGTATTCCTCTGGATTCGAAGCCAGGGACTAACCTCTCATCTCGAGTTGATTTTTGGTCCACGGAGCACTTTCGTGTTGCTACAGTGACCTCAGGATCCCTCTAGCCTTGAAACAGTGTTCTTGGGGTTTCTCTGGAGTGCCATCAAAGAAATCATGGCTCCTTTCATGTTTGATGTGCAACAGGGAATTGCTCTGCACGCAGTGCAGGGGAATCGGGCCTCATTTTGCGGCGAGGGGGAAGTCTCATGGTTTTTCTCGAGTTGCGGCGGAAACCTGGGGTATATTCTCGAGTTACGACGGGGATGGCCCTTCCACACACGTGTTTGTTCAGCGACGTCAGGACTCCTGCCTAGTTGCAAGGGACAACTCGGGATTCCCCTCGAGGCTTGGCAGGGCAATTGGGACGCCTCTCCAGCTGAGGCGGGAGACCAAGGGTCCCTTTCCACGTGCCACAGGAATCCTGGGACTCCTATCAAGTTTCACGAGGAGTCAGGCATCGTTTCCTTTGGAGGCATTGATCTCCGCGTACCTCTGAAGTTCTCAAAGGATGTGAGGCCTCCGGTCGTGATGAGGTGGGAAACTAGGTCTTCTCTGTGGTCTCCACAGGGGATTCAGACATCCTTTCGTCTTGGGAGATGCAAGACGAGCCTGCATTCAAGTCACTGCAGGGATATCCGGCCTTATTTCGAGTCAGGGCATCCCGGTGTCCATTCCACTTGAGGCCACAAACTCAGGGTCCCTCTCACATACCTAGAGCTGAGAGAAGCCTCCTCTTGAGGTGCTTGTGGTAAGGTGGTATTCCTCTGGAGTCGAAGCCAGGGACTAACCTCTGATCTCGAGGTGATTTTTGGTCAACGGAGCTCTTTCGTGTTGCTACAGTGACCTCAGGATCTCTCTAGCCTTGAAACACTGTTCTTGGGGTTTCTCTGGAGTGCCATCAAGGAAATCAAGGCTCCTTTCATGTGTGATGTGCACCACGGAATTGCTCTGCAGGCAGTGCAGGGGAATCGGGCCTCATCTCGCGGCGAGGGGGAAGTCTCATGGTTTTTCTCGAGTTGCAGTGGGAACCTGGGGTATATTCTCGAGTTATGACGCGAATGGCCATTCCACCCACGTGTTTGTTCAGCGACGTCAGGACTCCTGCCTAGTTGCGAGGGACAACTAGGGATTCTCCTCGAGGCTTGGCAGGGCAATTGGGACGCCTCTCTAGCTGAGGCAGGAGACCAAGGGTCCATTTCCACGTGCCACAGGAATCCTGGGACTCCTATCAAGTTTCAGAGGAGTCAGGCATCGTCTCCTTTGGAGGCACTGATCTCCGCGTACCTCTGGAGTTTTCAAAGGATGTGAGGCCTCCGGTCGCCATGAAGTGGGGAACTAGGTCTTTCTCTGTGGTCTCCACAGGGGATTTAGACATCCTTTCGTCTTGGGAGATGCAAGACGAGCCTGCATTCAAGTCACTGCAGGGATATCCGGCCTTATTTCGAGTCAGGGCATTGCGGTGTCCATTCCACTTGAGGCCGCAAACTCGGGGTCCCTCTCACATACCTAGAGCTGAGAGAAGCCTCCTCTTGAGGTGCTTGTGGTAAGGTGGTATTCCTCTGGAGTCGAAGACAGGGACTAACCTCTCATCTCGAGTTGATTTTTGGTCCACGGAGCTCTTTTGTGTGGCTACAGTGACCTCAGGATCCCTCTAGCCTTGAAACAGTGTTCTTGGGGTTTCTCTGGAGGGCCATCAAGGAAATCAAGGCTCCTTTCATGTTTGATGTTCAACACGGAATTGCTCTGCACGCAGTGCAGGGGAATCGGACCTCATCTCGCGGCGATGGGGAAGTCTCATGGTTTTTCTCGAGTTGCGGCGGGAACCTGGGGTATATTCTCGAGTTACGACGCGGATTGCCGTTCCACACACGTGTTTGTTCAGCGACGTCAGGACTCCTGCCTACTTGCGAGGGACAACTCGGGATTCTCCTCGAGGCTTGGCAGGGCAATTGGGACGCCTTTCTAGCTGAGGCGGGAGACCAAGGGTCCCTTTCCACGTGCTACAGGAATCCTGGGACTCCTATCAAGTTTCACGAGGAGTCAGGCATCGTCTCCTTTCGAGGCACTGATCTCCGCGTACCTCTGGAGTTTTCAAAGGATGTGAGGCCTCCGGTCGCGATGAGGTGGGGAACTAGGTCTTTCTCTGTGGTCTCCACGTGGGATTCAGACATCCTTTCGTCTTGGGAGATGCAAGACGAGCCTGCATTCAATTCACTGCAGGTGTAACCGGCCTTATTTCGAGTCAGGGCATCGCAGTGTCCATTCCACTTGAGGCCGCAAACTCAGGGTCCCTCTCACATACCTAGAGCTGAGAGAAGCCTCCTCTTGAGGTGCTTGTGGTAACGTGGTATTCCTCTGGAGTCGAAGCCAGGGACTACCTCTCATCTCGAGTTGATTTTTGGTCCACGGAGCTCTTTCGTGTTGCTACAGTGACCTCAGGATCCCTTTGGCCTTGAAACAGTGTTCTTGCGGTTTCTCTGGAGTGCCATCAAGGAAATCAAGGCTCCTTTCATGTGTGATGTGCAACACGGAATTGCTCTGCAGGCAGTGCAGGGGAATCGGGCCTCATCTCGCGGCGAGGGGGAAGTCTCATGGTTTTTCTCGAGTTGCGGCGGGAACCTGGGGTATATTCTCGAGTTACGACGGGAATGGCCCTTCCTCACACGTGTTTGTTCAGTGACGTCAGGACTCCTGCCTACTTGCGAGGGACAACTCGGGATTCTCCTCGAGGCTTGGCAGGGCAATTGGGACGCCTCTCCAGCTGAGGCGGGAGACCAAGGGTCCCTTTCCACGTGCCACAGGAATCCTGGGACTCCTATCCAGTTTCCCGAGGAGTCAGGCATCGTCTGCTTTGGAGGCACTGATCTCTGCGTACCTCTGGAGTTTTCAAAGGATGTGAGGCCTCCGGTCGCGATGAGGTGGGGAACTAGGTCTTTCTCTGTGGTCTCCACAGGGGATTCAGACATCCTTTCATCTTGGGAGATGCAAGACGAGCCTGCATTCAAGTCACTGCAGGGATATCCGGCCTTATTTCGAGTCAGGGCATCGCGGTGTCCATTCCACTTGAGGCCGCAAACTCAGGGTCCCTCTCACATAGCTAGAGATGAGAGAAGCCTCCTCTTGAGGTGCTTGTGGTAAGGTGGTATTCCTCTGGAGTCGAAGACAGGGACTAACCTCTCATCTCGAGTTGATTTTTGGTCCACGGAGCTCTTTCGTGCTACTACACTGACCTCAGGTTCCCTCTAGCCTTGAAACAGTGTTCTTGGGGTTTCTCTGGAGTGCCATCACGGAAATCAAGGCTCCTTTCATGTGTGATGTGCAACACGGAATTGCTCTGCACGCAGTGCAGGGTATCGGGCCTCATTTTGCGGCGAGGGGCAAGTCTCATGGTTTTTCTCGAGTTGCGATGGGAACCTGAGGTTTATTCTCGAGTTACGACGGGGATGGCCCTTCCACCCACGAGTTTGTTCAGCGACGTCAGGACTCCTGCCTAGTTTCGAGGGACAACTCGGGATTCTCCTCGAGGCTTGGCAGGGCAATTGGGACGCCTCTCCAGCTGAGGCGGGAGACCAAGGGTCCCTTTCCACGTGTCACAGGAATCCTGGGACTCCTATCAAGTTTCACGAGGAGTCAGGCATTGTCTCCTTTGGAGGCACTGATCTCCGCGTACCTCTGGAGTTTTCAAAGGATGTGAGGCCTCCGGTCGCGATGAGGTGGGGAACTAGGTCTTTCTCTATGGTCTCCACAGGGGATTCAGACATCCTTTCGTCTTGGGAGATGCAAGACGAGCCTGCATTCAAGTCACTGCAGGGATATCCGGCCTTATTTCGAGTCAGGGCATCGTAGTGTTCATTCGACTGGAGGCTGCAAACTCAGGGTCCCTCTCAGATACCTAGAGCTGAGAGAAGCCTCCTCTTGAGGTGCTTGTGGTAAGGTGGTATTCCTCTGGAGTCAAAGCCAGGGATTAACCTCTCATCTCGAGTTGATCTTTGGTTCACGGAGCTCTTTAGTGTTGCTACACTGACCTCAGCATACTCTAGCCTGGAAACAGTGTTCTTGGGGTTTCTCTGGAGTGCCATGAAGGAAATCAAGGCTCCTTTCATGTGTGATGTGCAACATGGAATTTCTCTGCCCACAGTGTAGGGGAATCGGGCCTCATCTCGCAGCGAGGGGGATGTCTCACGGTTTTTCTCGAGTTGCGGCGGGAACCTGGGGTATATTCTCGAATTACGACGGGGATGGCCCTTCCACCCACGTGTTTGTTCAGCCATGTCAGGACTCCTGCCTAGCTGCGAGGGACAAATCGGGATTCTCCTCGAGGCTTGGCAGGGCAATTGGGACGCCTCTCCAACTGAGGCGGGAGACCAAGTTGTCCCTTTCCACGTGCGACAGGAATCCTGGGACTCCTATCAAGTTTCACGAGGAGTCAGGCATCGTCTCCTTTGGAGGCACTGATCTCCGCGTACCTCTGGAGTTTTCAAAGGATGTGAGGCCTCCGGTCGCGATGAGGTGGGGAACTAGGTCTTTCTCTGTGGTCTCCACGTGGGATTCAGACATCCTTTCGTCTTGGGAGATGCAAGACGAGCCTGCATTCAAGTCACTGCAGGGATATCCGGCCTTATTTCGAGTCAGGGCATCGCGGTGTCCATTCCACTTGAGGCCGCTAACTCAGGGTCCCTCTCACATACCTAGAGATGAGAGAAGCCTCCTCTTGAGGTGCTTGTGGTAAGGTGGTATTCCTCTGGAGTCGAAGCCAGGGACTAACCCCTCAACTCGAGTTGATTTTTGGTCCACGGACCTCTTTCATGTTGCTACAGTGACCTCAGGATCCCTCTAGCCTTCAAACAGTGTTCTTGGGGTGTCTCTGGAGTGCCATCAAGGAAACCAAGGCTTCTTTCATGTGTGATGTGCAACACGAAATTGCTCTGCACGCAATGCAGGATATCGGACCTCATTTTGCGGCGAGGGGGAAGTCTCATGGTTTTTCTCGAGTTGCGCCGGGAACCTGGGGTACATTCTCGAGTTACGATGGGGATGGACCTTCCAACCACGTGTTTGTTCAGTGACGTCAGCACTCTTGCCTAGTTGCGAGGGACATCTCGGGATTCTCCTCGAGGCTTGGCAGGGCAATTGGGACGCCTCTCCAGCTGAGTCGGGAGACCAAGCGTCCCTTTCCACGTGCCACAGGAATCCTGGGACTCCTATCAAGTTTCAGGAGTCAGGCATCGTCTCCTTTGGAGGCACTGATCTCCGCGTACCTCTGAAGTTTTCAAAGGAGGTGAGGCCTCCGGTCGCGATGAGGTGGGGAACTAGGTCTTTCTCTGTGGTCTCCACAGGGGATTCAGACATCCTTTCGTCTTGGGAGATGCAAGACGAGCCTGCATTCAAGTCACTGCAGGGATATCCGTCCTTATTTCGAGTCAGGGCATCGCGGTGTCCATTCCACTTGAGACCGCAAACTCAGGGTCCCTCTCACATACCTAGAGCTGAGAGAAGCCTCCTCTTGAGGTGCTTGTGGTAAGGTGGTATTCCTCTGGATTTAAAGCCAGGGACTAACCTCTCATCTCGAGTTGATTTTTGGTCCACGGAGTTCTTTCGTGTTGCTACAGTGACCTCAGGATCCCTCGAGCCTTGAAACAGTGTTTTTGGGGTTTCTCTGGAGTCCCATCAAGGAAATCAAGGCTCCTTTCATGTGTGATGTGCAACACGAAATTACTCTGCACGCAGTGCAGGGGAATCGGGCCTCATTTCGCGGCGAGGGGGAAGTCTCATGGTTTTTCTCGAGTTGCGGCGGGAACCTGGGGTATATTCTCGAGTTACGACGGGGATGGCCCTTCCACCCACGTGTTTCTTCAGCGACGTCAGGACTCCTGCCTAGTTGCGAGGGACAACTCGGGATTCTCCTCGAGGCTTGGCAGGGCAATTGGGACGCCTCTCCAGCTGAGGCGGGAGACCAAGGGTCCCTTTCCACGTGCCACAGGAATCCTGGGACCCCTATCAAGTTTCACGAGGAGTCAGGCATTGTCTCCTTTGGAGGCACTGATCTCCGCGTACCTCTGGAGTTTTCAAAGGATGTGAGGCCTCCGGTCGCGATGAGGTGGGGAACTAGGTCTTTCTCTGTGGTCTCACCAGGGGATTCAGACATCCTTTCATCTTGGGAGATGCAAGACGAGCCTGCATTCAAGTCACTGCAGGGATATCCGGCCTTATTTCGAGTCAGGGCATCGCGGTGTCCATTCCACTTGAGGCCGCACACTCCTGGTCCCTCTCACATACATAGAGCTGAGAGAAGCCTCCTCTTGAGGTGCTTGTGGTAAGGTGGTATTCCTCTGCAGTCGAAGCCAGGGACTAACCTCTCATTTCGAGTTGATTTTTGGTCCACGGAGCTCTTTCTTGTTGCTACAGTGACCTCAGGTTCCCTCTAGCCTTGAAACAGTGTTTTTGGGGTTTCTCTGGAGTGCCATCAAGGAAATCAAGGCTCCTTTCATGTGTGATGTGCAACACGGAATTGCTCTGCACGCAGTGGAGGGTATCGGGCTTCATTTTGCGGCGAGGGGGAAGTCTCATGGTTTTCTCGAGTTGCGGCGGGAACCTATGGTATATTCTCGAGTTACGATGGGGATGGACCTTCGAACCACTTGTTTGTTCAGCGATGTCAGGACTCCTGCCTAGTTCCGAGGGACAACTCGGGATTCTCCTCGAGGCTTGGCAGGGCAATTGGGACGCCTCTCCAGCTGAGGCGGGAGACCAAGTGTCCCTTTCCACGTGCCACAGGAATCCTGGGACTCCAATCAAGTTTCATGAGGAGTCAGGCATCGTTTTCTTTGGAGGCACTGATCTCCGCGTACCTCTGAAGTTTTCAAAGGATGTGAGGCCTCCGGTCGTGATGAGGTGGGGAACTAGGTCTTCTCTGTGGTCTCCACAGGGGATTCAGACATCCTTTCGTCTTGGGAGATGCAAGAGAAGCCTGCATTCAAGTCACTGCAGGGATATCCGGCCTTATTTCGAGTCAGGGCATCCCGGTGTCCATTCCACTTGAGGCCGCAAACTCAGGGTCCCTCTCACATACCTAGAGCTGAGAGAAGCCTCCTCTTGAGGTGCTTGTGGTAAGGTGGTATTCCTCTGCAGTCGAAGCCAGGGACTAACCTCTGATCTCGAGGTGATTTTTGGTCAACGGAGCTCTTTCGTGTTTCTACAGTGACCTCAGGATCCCTCTAGCCTTGAAACAGTGTTCTTGGGGTTTCTCTGGAGTGCCATCAAGGAAATCAAGGCTCCTTTCATGTGTGATGTGCACCACGGAATTGCTCTGCTCGCAGTGCAGGGGAATCGGGCCTCAGCTCACGGCGAGGGGGAAGTCTCATGGTTTTTCTCGAGTTGCAGTGGGAACCTGGGGTATATTCTCGAGTTATGACGCGGATGTCCCTTCCACCCACGTGTTTGTTCAGCCACGTCAGGACTCCTGCCTAATTGGGAGGGACAACTCGGGATTCTCCTCGAGGCTTGGCAGGGCAATTGGGACGACTCACCATCTGAGGCGGTAGAACAAGTGTCCCTTTCCACGTGCCACAGGAATCCTGGGACTCCTATCAAGTTTCACGAGGAGTCAGGCATTGTCTCCTTTGGAGGCACTGATCTCCGCGTACCTCTGGAGATTTCAAAGGATGTGAGGCCTCCGGTCGCGATGAGGTGGGGAACTAGGTCTTTCTCTGTGGTCTGCACAGGGGATTCAGACATCCTTTCATCTTGGGAGATGCAAGACGAGCCTGCATTCAAGTCACTGCAGGGATAACCGGCCTTATTTCGAGTCAGGGAATCGCGGTGTCCATTCCACTTGAGGCCGCAAACTCAGGGTCCCTCTCACATACCTAGAGCTGAGAGAAGCCTCCCCTTGAGGTGCTTGTGGTAAGGTGCTATTCCTCTGGAGTCGAAGCCAGGGACTAACCTCTCATCTCGAGTTGATTTTTGGTCCACGAAGCTCTTTCGTGTTGCTACAGTGACCTCAGGATCCCTCTAGCCTTGAAACACTGTTCTTGTGGTTTCTCTGCAGTGCCATCAAGGAAATCAAGGCTCCTTTCATGTGTGATGTGCAACATGGAATTGCTCTGCACGCAGTGCAGGGGAATCGGGCCTCATCTCGCGGCAAGGGGAAAGTCCCATGGTTTTTCTTGAGATGCGGCGGGAACCTGGGGTATATTCTCGAGTTACGACAGGGATGGCCCTTCCACCCACGTGTTTGTTCAGCGACGTCAGGACTCCTGCCTAGTTGTGAGGGACAACTCGGGATTTTCCTCGAGGCTTGGCAGGGCAATTGGGACGCCTCTCCAGCTGAGGCGGGAGACCAAGTGTCCCTTTCCTCGTGCCACAGGAATCCTGGGACTCGTATCAAGTTTCATGAGGAGTCAGGCATCGTCTCCTTTGGAGGCACTGATCTCCGCGTACCTCTGAAGTTTTCAAAGGATATGAGGCCTCCGGCCGCGATGAGGTGGGGAACTAGGTCTTTCTCTGTGGTCTCCACAGGGGATTCAGACATCCTTTCGTCTTGGGAGATGCAAGATGAGCCTGCATTCAAGTCACTACAGGGATATCCGGCCTTATTTCGAGTCAGAGCATCGCGGTGTCCATTCCACTTGAGCCCGCAAACTCAGGGTCCCTCTCACATACCTAGAGCTGAGAGAAGCCTCCTCTTGAGGTGCTTGTGGTAAGGTGGTATTCCTCTGGAGTCGAAGCCAGGGACTAACCTCTCATCTCGAGTTGATTTTTGGTCCACGGAGCTCTTTCATGTGGCTACAGTGACCTCAGGATCCCTCTAGCCTTGAAACAGTGTTCTTGGGGTTTCTCTGCAGTGCCATCAAGGAAATCAAGGCATCTTTCATGTGTGATGTGCAACACGGAATTGCTATGCACGCAGTGCAGGGAAATTGGGCCTCGTCTCGCGGCGAGGGGGAAGTCTCATGGTTTTTCTCGAGTTACGGCGGGAACCTGGGGTATATTCTCGAGTTACGACGGTGATGGCCCTTCCACCCACGTGTTTTTTCAGCGACGGCAGGAATCCTGCCTAGTTACGAGGGACAACTCGGGATTCTCCTCGAGGTTTGGCAGGGAAATTGGGATGCCTCTCCAGCTGAGGCGGGAGACCAAGGGTCCCTTTCCACGTGCCACAGGAATCCTGAAACTCCTATCAAGTTTCACGAGGAGTCAGGCATCGTCCCCTTTGGAGGCACTGATCTCTGTGTACCTCTGGAGTTTTCTAAGGATGTGAGGCCTCCGGTCACGATGAGGTGGGGAACTAGGTCTTTCTCTGTGGTCTCCACAGGGGATTCAGACATCCTTTCGTCTTGGGAGATGCAAGACGAGCCTGCATTCAAGTCACTGCAGGGATATCCGGCCTTATTTCGAGTCAGGGCATCGCGGTGTCCATTCCACTTGAGCCCGCAAACTCAGGGTCCCTCTCACATAGCTAGAGATGAGAGAAGCCTCCTCTTGAGGTGCTTGTGGTAAGGTGGTATTCCTCTGGATTCGAAGCCAGAGACTAACCTCTCATCTCGAGTTGATTTTTCGTCCACGGAGCTCTTTCGTGTTGCTACAGTGACCTCAGGATCCCTCTAGCCTTGAAACAGTGTTCTTGGGGTTTCTCTGGAGTGCCATCAAAGAAATCAGGGCTTCTTTCATGTGTGATGTGCAACAGGGAATTGCTCTGCACGCAGTGCAGGGGAATCGGGCCTCATTTTGCGGCGAGGGGGAAGTCTCATGGTTTTTCTCGAGTTGCGGCGGGAACCTGGGGTATATTCTCGAGTTACGACGCGGATGGCCCTTCCACACACGTGTTTGTTCAGCGACGTCAGGACTCCTGCCTAGTTGCAAGGGACAACTCGGGATTCTCCTCGAGGCTTGGCAGGGCAATTGGGACGCCTCTCCAGCTGAGGCGGGAGACCAAGGGTCCCTTTCCACGTGCCACAGGAATCCTGGGACTCCTATCAAGTTTCACGAGGAGTCAGGCATCGTCTCCTTTGGAGGCACTGATCTCCGCGTACCTCTGGAATTATCAAAGGATGTGAGGCCTCCGGTCGCGATGTGGTGGGGAACTAGGTCTTTCTCTGTGGTCTCCACGTGGGATTCAGACATCCTTTCGTCTTGGGAGATGCAAGACGAGCCTGCATTCAATTCACTGCAGGTGTAACCGGCCTTATTTCGAGTCAGGGCATCGCAGTGTCCATTCCACTTGAGGCCGCAAACTCAGGGTCCCTCTCACATACCTAGAGCTGAGAGAAGCCTCCTCTTGAGGTGCTTGTGGTAACGTGGTATTCCTCTGGAGTCGAAGCCAGGGACTACCTCTCATCTCGAGTTGATTTTTGGTCCACGGAGCTCTTTCGTGTTGCTACAGTGACCTCAGGATCCCTTTGGCCTTGAAACAGTGTTCTTGCGGTTTCTCTGGAGTGCCATCAAGGAAATCAAGGCTCCTTTCATGTGTGATGTGCAACACGGAATTGCTCTGCAGCAGTGCAGTGGAATCGGGCCTCATCTCGCGGCGAGGGGGAAGTCTCATGGTTTTTCTCGAGTTGTGGCGGGAACCTGGGGTATATTCTCGAGTTACGACGGGAATGGCCCTTCCTCACACGTGTTTGTTCAGTGACGTCAGGACTCCTGCCTACTTGCGAGGGACAACTCGGGATTCTCCTCGAGGCTTGGCAGGGCAATTGGGACGCCTCTCCAGCTGAGGCGGGAGACCAAGGGTTCCTTTCCACGTGCCACAGGAATCCTGGGACTCCTATCCAGTTTCCCAAGGAGTCAGGCATCGTCTGCTTTGGAGGCACTGATCTCTGCGTACCTCTGGAGTTTTCAAAGGATGTGAGGCCTCCGGTCGCGATGAGGTGGGGAACTAGGTCTTTCTCTGTGGTCTCCACAGGGGATTCAGACATCCTTTCATCTTGGGAGATGCAAGACGAGCCTGCATTCAAGTCACTGCAGGGATATCCGGCCTTATTTCGAGTCAGGGCATCGCGGTGTCCATTCCACTTGAGGCCGCAAACTCAGGGTCCCTCTCACATAGCTAGAGATGAGAGAAGCCTCCTCTTGAGGTGCTTGTGGTAAGGTGGTATTCCTCTGGAGTCGAAGACAGGGACTAACCTCTCATCTCGAGTTGATTTTTGGTCCACGGAGCTCTTTCGTGCTACTACACTGACCTCAGGTTCCCTCTAGCCTTGAAACAGTGTTCTTGGGGTTTCTCTGGAGTGCCATCACGGAAATCAAGGCTCCTTTCATGTGTGATGTGCAACACGGAATTGCTCTGCACGCAGTGCAGGGTATCGGGCCTCATTTTGCGGCGAGGGGCAAGTCTCATGGTTTTTCTCGAGTTGCGATGGGAACCTGGGGTTTATTCTCGAGTTACGACGGGGATGGCACTTCCACACACGTGCTTGTTCAGCGACGTAAGCACTCCTGCCTAGTTGCGAGGGACAAATCAGAATTCTCTTCGAGGATTGGCAGGGCAATTTGGAGGCCTCTCCAGCTGAGGCTGGAGACCAAGTGTCCCTTTCCACGTGCCACAGGAATCCTGGGACTCCTATCAAGTTTCACGAGGAGTCAGGCATCGTCTCCTTTGGAGGCACTGATCTCCGCGTACCTCTGGAGTTTTCAAAGGATGTGAGGCCTCTGGTGGCCATGAAGTGGGGAACTTGGTCTTTCTCTGTGGTCTCCACAGGGGATTCAGACATCCTTTCGTCTTGGGAGATGCAAGACGAGCCTGCATTCAAGTCACTGCAGGGATATCCGGCCTTATTTCCAGTCAGGGCATCGCGGTGTCCATTCCACCTGAGGCCTCAAACTCAGGGTCCCGCTCACATACCTAGAGCTGAGAGAAGCCTCCTCTTGAGGTGCTTGTGGTAAGGTGGTAATCCTCTGGAGTCGAAGCCAGGGACTAACCTCTCATCTCGAGTTGATTCTTGGTCCACGGAGCTCTTTCGTGTTGCTTCAGTGACCTCAGGATCCCTCTAGCCTTGAAACAGTGTTCTTGTGGTTTATCTGGAGTGCCATCAAGGAAATCAAGGCTCCTTTCATGTGTGATGTGCAACACGGAATTGCTCTGCACGCAGTGCAGGGAAATCGGGCCTCATCTCGCGGAGAGGGGGAAGTCTCATGGTTTTTCTCGAGTTGCGGCGTGAACCTGGGGTATATTCTCGAGTTACGACTGGGATGGCCCTTCCACCCACGAGTTTGTTCAGCGACGTCAGGACTCCTGCCTAGTTTCGAGGGACAACTCGGGATTCTCCTCGAGGCTTGGCAGGGTAATTGGGACGCCTCTCCAGCTGAGGCGGGAGACCAAGGGTCCCTTTCCACGTGCCACAGGAATCCTGGGACTCCTATCAAGTTTCACGAGGAGTCAGGCATTGTCTCCTTTGGAGGCACTGATCTCCGCGTACCTCTGGAGTTTTCAAAGGATGTGAGGCCTCCGGTCGCGATGAGGTGGGGAACTAGGTCTTTCTCTATGGTCTCCACAGGGGATTCAGACATCCTTTCGTCTTGGGAGATGCAAGACGAGCCTGCATTCAAGTCACTGCAGGGATATCCGGCCTTATTTCGAGTCAGGGCATCGTAGTGTTCATTCGACTGGAGGCTGCAAACTCAGGGTCCCTCTCAGATACCTAGAGCTGAGAGAAGCCTCCTCTTGAGGTGCTTGTGGTAAGGTGGTATTCCTCTGGAGTCAAAGCCAGGGATTAACCTCTCATCTTGAGTTGATCTTTGGTTCACGGAGCTCTTTAGTGTTGCTACACTGACCTCAGCATACTCTAGCCTTGAAACAGTGTTCTTGGGGTTTCTCTGGAGTGCCATGAAGGAAATCAAGGCTCCTTTCATGTGTGATGTGCAACATGGAATTTCTCTGCCCACAGTGTAGGGGAATCGGGCCTCATCTCGCAGCGAGGGGGATGTCTCACGGTTTTTCTCGAGTTGCGGCGGGAACCTGGGGTATATTCTCGAATTACGACGGGGATGGCCCTTCCACCCACGTGTTTGTTCAGCCATGTCAGGACTCCTGCCTAGCTGCGAGGGACAAATCGGGATTCTCCTCGAGGCTTGGCAGGGCAATTGGGACGCCTCTCCAACTGAGGCGGGAGACCAAGTTGTCCCTTTCCACGTGCGACAGGAATCCTGGGACTCCTATCAAGTTTCACGAGGAGTCAGGCATCGTCTCCTTTGGAGGCACTGATCTCCGCGTACCTCTGGAGTTTTCAAAGGATGTGAGGCCTCCGGTCGCGATGAGGTGGGGAACTAGGTCTTTCTCTGTGGTCTCCACGTGGGATTCAGACATCCTTTCGTCTTGGGAGATGCAAGACGAGCCTGCATTCAAGTCACTGCAGGGATATCCGGCCTTATTTCGAGTCAGGGCATAGCGGTGTCCATTCCACTTGAGGCCGCTAACTCAGGGTCCCTCTCATATACCTAGAGATGAGAGAAGCCTCCTCTTGAGGTGCTTGTGGTAAGGTGGTATTCCTCTGGAGTCGAAGCCAGGGACTAACCCCTCAACTCGAGTTGATTTTTGGTCCACGGACCTCTTTCATGTTGCTACAGTGACCTCAGGATCCCTCTAGCCTTCAAACAGTGTTCTTGGGGTGTCTCTGGAGTGCCATCAAGGAAACCAAGGCTTCTTTCATGTGTGATGTGCAACACGGAATTGCTCTGCACGCAATGCAGGATATCGGACCTCATTTTGCGGCGAGGGGGAAGTCTCATGGTTTTTCTCGAGTTGCGCCGGGAACCTGGGGTACATTCTCGAGTTACGATGGGGATGGACCTTCCAACCACGTGTTTGTTCAGTGACGTCAGCACTCTTGCCTAGTTGCGAGGGACATCTCGGGATTCTCCTCGAGGCTTGGCAGGGCAATTGGGACGCCTCTCCAGCTGAGTCGGGAGACCAAGCGTCCCTTTCCACGTGCCACAGGAATCCTGGGACTCCTATCAAGTTTCAGGAGTCAGGCATCGTCTCCTTTGGAGGCACTGATCTCCGCGTACCTCTGAAGTTTTCAAAGAAGGTGAGGCCTCCGGTCGCGATGAGGTGGGGAACTAGGTCTTTCTCTGTGGTCTCCACAGGGGATTCAGACATCCTTTCGTCTTGGGAGATGCAAGACGAGCCTGCATTCAAGTCACTGCAGGGATATCCGTCCTTATTTCGAGTCAGGGCATCGCGGTGTCCATTCCACTTGAGACCGCAAACTCAGGGTCCCTCTCACATACCTAGAGCTGAGAGAAGCCTCCTCTTGAGGTGCTTGTGGTAAGGTGGTATTCCTCTGGATTTAAAGCCAGGGACTAACCTCTCATCTCGAGTTGATTTTTGGTCCACGGAGTTCTTTCGTGTTGCTACAGTGACCTCAGGATCCCTCGAGCCTTGAAACAGTGTTTTTGGGGTTTCTCTGGAGTCCCATCAAGGAAATCAAGGCTCCTTTCATGTGTGATGTGCAACACGAAATTACTCTGCACGCAGTGCAGGGGAATCGGGCCTCATTTCGCGGCGAGGGGGAAGTCTCATGGTTTTTCTCGAGTTGCGGCGGGAACCTGGGGTATATTCTCGAGTTACGACGGGGATGGCCCTTCCACCCACGTGTTTCTTCAGCGACGTCAGGACTCCTGCCTAGTTGCGAGGGACAACTCGGGATTCTCCTCGAGGCTTGGCAGGGCAATTGGGACGCCTCTCCAGCTGAGGCGGGAGACCAAGGGTCCCTTTCCACGTGCCACAGGAATCCTGGGACTCCTATCAAGTTTCACGAGGAGTCAGGCATTGTCTCCTTTGGAGGCACTGATCTCCGCGTACCTCTGGAGTTTTCAAAGGATGTGAGGCCTCCGGTCGCGATGAGGTGGGGAACTAGGTCTTTCTCTGTGGTCTCACCAGGGGATTCAGACATCCTTTCATCTTGGGAGATGCAAGACGAGCCTGCATTCAAGTCACTGCAGGGATATCCGGCCTTATTTCGAGTCAGGGCATCGCGGTGTCCATTCCACTTGAGGCCGCACACTCCTGGTCCCTCTCACATACCTAGAGCTGAGAGAAGCCTCCTCTTGAGGTGCTTGTGGTAAGGTGGTATTCCTCTGCAGTCGAAGCCAGGGACTAACCTCTCATTTCGAGTTGATTTTTGGTCCACGGAGCTCTTTCTTGTTGCTACAGTGACCTCAGGTTCCCTCTAGCCTTGAAACAGTGTTTTTGGGGTTTCTCTGGAGTGCCATCAAGGAAATCAAGGCTCCTTTCATGTGTGATGTGCAACACGGAATTGCTCTGCACGCAGTGGAGGGTATCGGGCTTCATTTTGCGGCGAGGGGGAAGTCTCATGGTTTTCTCGAGTTGCGGCGGGAACCTGGGGTATATTCTCGAGTTACGATGGGGATGGACCTTCGAACCACTTGTTTGTTCAGCGATGTCAGGACTCCTGCCTAGTTCCGAGGGACAACTCGGGATTCTCCTCGAGGCTTGGCAGGGCAATTGGGACGCCTCTCCAGCTGAGGCGGGAGACCAAGTGTCCCTTTCCACGTGCCACAGGAATCCTGGGACTCCAATCAAGTTTCATGAGGAGTCAGGCATCGTTTTCTTTGGAGGCACTGATCTCCGCGTACCTCTGAAGTTTTCAAAGGATGTGAGGCCTCCGGTCGTGATGAGGTGGGGAACTAGGTCTTCTCTGTGGTCTCCACAGGGGATTCAGACATCCTTTCGTCTTGGGAGATACAAGAGAAGCCTGCATTCAAGTCACTGCAGGGATATCCGGCCTTATTTCGAGTCAGGGCATCCCGGTGTCCATTCCACTTGAGGCCGCAAACTCAGGGTCCCTCTCACATACCTAGAGCTGAGAGAAGCCTCCTCTTGAGGTGCTTGTGGTAAGGTGGTATTCCTCTGGAGTCGAAGCCAGGGACTAACCTCTGATCTCGAGGTGATTTTTGGTCAACGGAGCTCTTTCGTGTTTCTACAGTGACCTCAGGATCCCTCTAGCCTTGAAACAGTGTTCTTGGGGTTTCTCTGGAGTGCCATCAAGGAAATCAAGGCTCCTTTCATGTGTGATGTGCACCACGGAATTGCTCTGCTCGCAGTGCAGGGGAATCGGGGCTCAGCTCACGGCGAGGGGGAAGTCTCATGGTTTTTCTCGAGTTGCAGTGGGAACCTGGGGTATATTCTCGAGTTATGACGCGGATGTCCCTTCCACCCACGTGTTTGTTCAGCCACGTCAGGACTCCTGCCTAATTGGGAGGGACAACTCGGGATTCTCCTCGAGGCTTGGCAGGGCAATTGGGACGACTCACCATCTGAGGCGGTAGAACAAGTGTCCCTTTCCACGTGCCACAGGAATCCTGGGACTCCTATCAAGTTTCACGAGGAGTCAGGCATTGTCTCCTTTGGAGGCACTGATCTCCGCGTACCTCTGGAGATTTCAAAGGATGTGAGGCCTCCGGTCGCGATGAGGTGGGGAACTAGGTCTTTCTCTGTGGTCTGCACAGGGGATTCAGACATCCTTTCATCTTGGGAGATGCAAGACGAGCCTGCATTCAAGTCACTGCAGGGATAACCGGCCTTATTTCGAGTCAGGGAATCGCGGTGTCCATTCCACTTGAGGCCGCAAACTCAGGGTCCCTCTCACATACCTAGAGCTGAGAGAAGCCTCCCCTTGAGGTGCTTGTGGTAAGGTGCTATTCCTCTGGAGTCGAAGCCAGGGACTAACCTCTCATCTCGAGTTGATTTTTGGTCCACGGAGCTCTTTCGTGTTGCTACAGTGACCTCAGGATCCCTCTAGCCTTGAAACACTGTTCTTGTGGTTTCTCTGCAGTGCCATCAAGGAAATCAAGGCTCCTTTCATGTGTGATGTGCAACATGGAATTGCTCTGCACGCAGTGTAGGGGAATCGGGCCTCATCTCGCGGCAAGGGGAAAGTCCCATGGTTTTTCTTGAGATGCGGCGGGAACCTGGGGTATATTCTCGAGTTACGACAGGGATGGCCCTTCCACCCACGTGTTTGTTCAGCGACGTCAGGACTCCTGCCTAGTTGTGAGGGACAACTCGGGATTTTCCTCGAGGCTTGGCAGGGCAATTGGGACGCCTCTCCAGCTGAGGCGGGAGACCAAGTGTCCCTTTCCTCGTGCCACAGGAATCCTGGGACTCGTATCAAGTTTCATGAGGAGTCAGGCATCGTCTCCTTTGGAGGCACTGATCTCCGCGTACCTCTGAAGTTTTCAAAGGATATGAGGCCTCCGGCCGCGATGAGGTGGGGAACTAGGTCTTTCTCTGTGGTCTCCACAGGGGATTCAGACATCCTTTCGTCTTGGGAGATGCAAGATGAGCCTGCATTCAAGTCACTACAGGGATATCCGGCCTTATTTCGAGTCAGAGCATCGCGGTGTCCATTCCACTTGAGCCCGCAAACTCAGGGTCCCTCTCACATACCTAGAGCTGAGAGAAGCCTCCTCTTGAGGTGCTTGTGGTAAGGTGGTATTCCTCTGGAGTCGAAGCCAGGGACTAACCTCTCATCTCGAGTTGATTTTTGGTCCACGGAGCTCTTTCATGTGGCTACAGTGACCTCAGGATCCCTCTAGCCTTGAAACAGTGTTCTTGGGGTTTCTCTGCAGTGTCATCAAGGAAATCAAGGCATCTTTCATGTGTGATGTGCAACACGGAATTGCTATGCACGCAGTGCAGGGAAATTGGGCCTCGTCTCGCGGCGAGGTGGAAGTCTCATGGTTTTTCTCGAGTTGCGGCGGGAACCTGGGGTATATTCTCGAGTTACGACGGTGATGGCCCTTCCACCCACGTGTTTTTTCAGCGACGGCAGGAATCCTGCCTAGTTACGAGGGACAACTCGGGATTCTCCTCGAGGTTTGGCAGGGAAATTGGGATGCCTCTCCAGCTGAGGCGGGAGACCAAGGGTCCCTTTCCACGTGCCACAGGAATCCTGAAACTCCTATCAAGTTTCACGAGGAGTCAGGCATCGTCCCCTTTGGAGGCACTGATCTCCGCGTACCTCTGGAATTTTCAAAGGATGTGAGGCCTCCGGTCGCAATGAGGTGGGGAAGTAGGTCTTTCTCTGTGGTCTGCACAGGGGATTCAAACATCCTTTCATCTTGGGAGATGCAAGACGAGCCGGCATTCAAGTCACTGCAGGGATATCCGGCCTTATTTCGAGTCAGGGAATCGCGGTGTCCATTCCACTTGAGGCCGCAAACTCAGGGTCCCTCTCACATACCTAGAGCTGAGAGAAGCCTCCTCTTGAGGTGCTTGTGGTAAGGTGGTATTCCTCTGGAGTCGAAGCCAGGGACTAACCTCTCATCTCGAGTTGATTTTTGGTCCACAGAGCTCTTTCATGTTGCTACAGTGACCTCAGGATCCTGCTAGCCTAGAAACAGTGTTCTTGGGGTTTCTCTGGAGTGCCATCAAGGAAATCAAGGCTCCTTTCATGTGTGATGTGCAACATGGAATTGCTCTGCACGCAGTGCAGGGGAATCGGGCCTCATCTCGTGGCGAGGGGGAAGTCTGATGGTTTTTCTCGAGTTGCGGCGGGAACCTGGGATATATTCTCGAGTTACGACGGGGATGGCCCTTCCACCCACGTGTTTGCTCAGCGACGTCAGGACTCCTGCCTAGTTGTGAGGGACAACTCGTGATTCTTCTCGAGGCTTGGCAGGGCAATTGGGACGCCTCTCCAGCTGAGGCGGGAGACCAAGTGTCCCTTTCCTCGTGCCACAGGAATCCTGGGACTCGTATCAAGTTTCATGAGGAGTCAGGCATCGTTTCCTTTGGAGGCACTGATCTCCGCGTACCTCTGGAGTTTTCATAGGATGTGAGGCCTCCGGTCGCGATGAGGTGGGGCACTAGGTCTTTCTCTTTGGTCTCCACAGGGGATTCAGACATTCTTTCATCTTGGGAGATGCAAGATGAGCCTGCATTCAAGTCACTGCAGGGATATCCGGCCTTATTTCAAGTCAGGGCATCGCGGTGTCCATTCCACTTGAGGCCGCAAACTCAGGGTCCCTCTCACATACCTAGACCTGAGAGAAGCCTCCTCTTGAGGTGCTTGTCGTAAGGTGGTATTCCTCTGAAGTCGAAGCCAGGGACTAACCTCTCATCTCGAGTTGATTATTGGTCCACGGAGCTCTTTCGTGTTGCTACAGTGACCTCAGGATCCCTCTAGCCTTGAAACACTCTTCTTGGGGTTTCTCTGGAGTGCCACCAAGGAAATCAAGGCTCCTTTCATGTGTGATCTGGAACACGGAATTGCTTTGCATGCAGTGCAGGGGAATGGGGCCTCATCTCGCGGCGAGGGGGAAGTCTCATGGTTTTTCTCGAGTTGCGGCGGGAACCTGGGGTATATTCTCGAGTTACGACGGGGATGGCCCTTCCAACCACCTGTTTCTTCAGCGACGTCAGGACTCCTGCATAGTTGCGAGGGACAACTCGGGATTCTACTCGAAGCTTGGCAGGGCAATTGGGACGCCTCTCCAGCTGAGGCGGGAGACCAAGGCTTCCTTTCCACGTGCCACAGGAATCCTGGGACTCCTATCAAGTTTCACGAGGAGTCAGGCATCATCTCCTTTGGAGGCACTGATCTCCGTGTACCTCTGGAGTTTTCAAAGGATGTGAGGCCTCCGGTCGTGATGAGGTGGGAAACTAGGTCTTTCTGTGTGGTCTCCACAGCGGATTCAGACATCCTTTCGTCTTGGGAGATGCAAGACGAGCCTGCATTCAGTCACTGCAGGGATATCCGGCCTCATTTCGAGTCAGGGCATCGCGGTGTCCATTCCACTTGAGGCCGCAAACTCAGGGTCCCTCTCACATACCTAGAGCTGAGAGAAGCCTCCTCTTGAGGTGCTTGTGGTAAGGTGGTATTCCTCTGGAGTCGAAGCCAGGGACTAACCTCTCATCTCGAGTTGATTTTTGGTCCACGGAGCTCTTTCGTGTTGCTACACTGACCTCAGGATCCCTCTAGCCTTAAAACAGTGTTCTTGGGGTTTCTCTGGAGTGCCACCAAGGAAATCAAGGCTCCTTTCATGTGTGATGTGCAACACGGAATTGCTCTGCACGCAGTGCAGGGGAATCGGGCCTCATATCGCGGCGAGGGGAAAGTCTCATGGTTTTTCTCGAGTTGCGGCGGGAACCTGGGGTATATTCTCGAGTTACGACGGGGATGGCCCTTTCAACCACGTGTTTGTTCAGCGACGTCAGGACTCCTGCCTAGTTGGGAGGGACAACTCGGGATTCTCCTCGAGGCTTGGCAGGGCAATTGGGACGCCTCTCCACCTGAGGCTGGAGACCAAGTGTCCCTATCCACGTGCATAGGAATCCTGGGACTCCTATCAAGTTTCACGAGGAGTCAGGCATCGTCTCCTTTGTAGGCACTGATCTCCGTGTACCTCTGGAGTTTTCTAAGGATGTGAGGCCTCCGGTCACGATGAGGTGGGGAACTAGGTCTTTCTCTGTGGTCTCCACAGGGGATTCAGACATCCTTTCGTCTTGGGAGATGCAAGACGAGCCTGCATTGAAGTCACTGCAGGGATATCCGGCCTTATTTCGAGTCAGGGCATCGCGGTGTCCATTCCACTTGAGGCCGCAAACTCAGGGTCCCTCTCACATACCTAGAGCTGAGAGAAGCCTCCTCTTGAGGTGCTTGTGGTAAGGTGGTATTCCTCTGGATTCGAAGCCAGAGACTAACCTCTCATCTCGAGTTGATTTTTCGTCCACGGAGCTCTTTCGTGTTGCTACAGTGACCTCAGGATCCCTCTAGCCTTGAAACAGTGTTCTTGGGGTTTCTCTGGAGTGCCATCAAAGAAATCAGGGCTTCTTTCATGTGTGATGTGCAACAGGGAATTGCTGTGCACGCAGTGCAGGGGAATCGGGCCTCATTTTGCGGCGAGGGGGAAGTCTCATGGTTTTTCTCGAGTTGCGGCGGGAACCTGGGGTATATTCTCGAGTTACGACGCGGATGGCCCTTCCACACACGTGTTTGTTCAGCGACGTCAGGACTCCTGCCTAGTTGCAAGGGACAACTCGGGATTCTCCTCGAGGCTTGGCAGGGCAATTGGGACGCCTCTCCAGCTGAGGCGGGAGACCAAGGGTCCCTTTCCACGTGCCACAGGAATCCTGGGACTCCTATCAAGTTTCATGAGGAGTCAGGCATCGTTTCCTTTGGAGGCACTGATCTCCGCGTACCTCTGAAGTTCTCAAAGGATGTGAGGCCTCCGGTCGTGATGAGGTGGGGAACTAGATCTTCTCTGTGGTCTCCACAGGGGATTCAGACATCCTTTCGTCTTGGGAGATGCAAGACGAGCCTGCATTCAAGTCACTGCAGGGATATCCGGCCTTATTTCGAGTCAGGGCATCGCGGTGTCCATTCCACTTGAGGCCGCAAACTCAGGGTCCCTCTTACATACCTAGAGCTGAGAGAAGCCTCCTCTTGAGGTGCTTGTGGTAAGGTGGTATTCCTCTGGAGTCGAAGCCAGGGCCTAACCTCTAATCTCGAGTTGATTCTTGGTCCACGGAGCTCTTTCGTGTTGCTACAGTGACCTCAGGATCCCTCTAGCCTTGAAACAATGTTCTTGGGGTTTCTCTGGAGTGCCATCAAGGAAATCAAGGCTTTTTTCATGTGTGATGTGCAACACGGAACTGCTCTACACGCAGTGCAGGGGAATCGGACCTCATCTCGCGGCGAGGGGGAAGTCTTATGGTTTTTCTCGAGTTGCGGCGGGAACCTGGGGTATATTCTCGAGTTACGATGGGGATGGACCTTCGAACCACTTGATTGTTCAGCGATGTCAGGACTCCTGCCTAGTTGCGAGGGACAACTCGGGATTCTCCTCGAGGCTTGGCAGGTCAATTGGGACGCCTCTCCAGCTGAGACAGGAGACCAAGGGTCCCTTTCAACGTGCCACAGGAATCCTGGGACTCCTATCAAGTTTCAGAGGTGTCAGGCATCGTCTCCTTTGGAGGCACTGATCTCCGCGTACCTCTGGAGTTTTCAAAGGATGTGAGGCCTCCGGTCGCGATGAGGTGGGGAACTAGGTCTTTCTCTGTGGTCTCCACAGGGGATTCAGACATCCTTTCGTCTTGGGAGATGCAAGACGAGCCTGCATTCAAGTCACTGCAGGGATATCCGGCCTTATTTCGAGTCAGGGCATAGAGGTGTCCATTCCACTTGAGGCTGCAAACTCAGGGTCCCCCTAACATACCTAGAGCTGAGAGAAGCCTCCTCTTGAGGTGCTTGTGGTAAGGTGGTATTCCTCTGGAGTCGAAGCCAGGGACTAACCTCTCATCTCGAGTTGATTTTTGGTCCACGGAGCTCTTTCGTGTTGCTACAGTGACCTCAGGATCCCTCTAGCCTTGAAACAGTGTTCTTGGGGTTTCTCTGGAGTGCCATCAAAGAAATCAAGGATCCTTTCATGTGTGACGTGCAACACGGAATTGCTCTGCACGCAGTGCAGGGGAATCGGGCCTCATTTTGCGGCGAGGGGGAAGTCTCATGGTTTTTCTCGAGTTGCAGTGGGAACCTGGGGTATATTCTCGAGTTATGACGCGGATGGCCCTTCCACCCACGTGTTTGTTCAGCCACGTCAGGACTCCTGCCTAATTGCGAGGGACAACTCTGGATTCTCCTCGAGGCTTTGCAGGGCAATTGGGACGACTCACCATCTGAGGCGGTAGAACAAGTGTCCCTTTCCACGTGCCACAGGAATCCTGGGACTCCTATCAAGTTTCACGAGGAGTCAGGCATCGTCTCCTTTGGAGGCACTGATCTCCGCGTACCTCTGGAGATTTCAAAGGATGTGAGGCCTCCGGTCGCGAGGAGGGGGGAAACTAGGTCTTTCTCTTTGGTCTCCACAGGGGATTCAGACATCCTTTCGTCTTGGGAGATGCAAGATGAGCCTGCATTCAAGTCACTGCAGGGATATCCGGCCTTATTTCGAGTCAGAGCATCGCGGTGTCCATTCCACTTGAGCCCGCAAACTCAGGGTCCCTCTCACATACCTAGAGCTGAGAGAAGCCTCCTCTTGAGGTGCTTGTGGTAAGGTGGTATTCCTCTGGAGTCGAAGCCAGGGACTAACCTCTCATCTCGAGTTGATTTTTGGTCCACGGAGCTCTTTCATGTGGCTACAGTGACCTCAGGATCCCTCTAGCCTTGAAACAGTGTTCTTGGGGTTTCTCTGCAGTGCCATCAAGGAAATCAAGGCTCCTTTCATGTGTGATGTGCAACACGGAATTGCTCTGCACGCAGTGCAGGGAAATTGGGCCTCGTCTCGCCGCGAGGGGGAAGTCTCATGGTTTTTCTCGAGTTGCGGAGGGAACCTGGGGTATATTCTCGAGTTACGACAGGGATGGCCCTTCCACCCACGTGTTTTTTCAGCGACGTCAGGAATCCTGCCTAGTTACGAGGGACAACTCGGGATTCTCCTCGAGGCTTCGCAGGGCAATTGGGATTCCTCTCCAGCTGAGGCGGGAGACCAAGGGTCCCCTTCCACGTGCCACAGGAATCCTGAGACTCCTATCAAGTTTCACGAGGAGTCAGGCATCGTCCCCTTTGGAGGCACTGATCTCCGCGTACCTCTGGAGTTTTCAGAGGATGTGAGGCCTCCGGTCGCGATGAGGTGGGGAAGTAGGTCTTTCTCTGTGGTCTGCACAGGGGATTCAAACATCCTTTCATCTTGGGAGATGCAAGACGAGCCTGCATTCAAGTCACTGCAGGGATATCCGGCCTTATTTCGAGTCAGGGCATCGCGGTGTCCATTCCACTTGAGGCTGCAAACTCAGGGTCCCTCTAACATACCTAGAGCTGAGAGAAGCCTCCTCTTGAGGTGCTTGTGGTAAGGTGGTATTCCTCTGGAGTCGAAGCCAGGGACTAACCTCTCATCTCGAGTTGATTTTTGGTCCACAGAGCTCTTTCATGTTGCTACAGTGACCTCAGGATCCTGCTAGCCTAGAAACAGTGTTCTTGGGGTTTCTCTGGAGTGCCATCAAGGAAATCAAGGCTCCTTTCATGTGTGATATGCAACATGGAATTGCTCTGCACGCAGTGCAGGGGAATCGGGCCTCATCTCGTGGCGAGGGGGAAGTCTGATGGCTTTTCTCGAGTTGCGGCGGGAACCTGGGTTATATTCTCGAGTTAAGACGGGGATGGCCCTTCCACACACGTGTTTCTTCAGCGACGTCAGGACTCCTTCCTAGTTGCGAGGGACAACTCGTGATTCTCCTCGAGGCTTGGCAGGGCAATTGGGACGCCTCTCCAGCTGAGGCGGGAGACCAAGGGTCCCTTTCCTCGTGCCACAGGAATCCTGGGACTCATATCAAGTTTCACGAGGAGTCAGGCATCGTCTCCTTTGGAGGCACTGATCTCCGCGTACCTCTGGAGTTTTCATAGGATGTGAGGCCTCCGGTCGCGATGAGGTGGGGCACTAGGTCTTTCTCTTTGGTCTCCACAGGGGATTCAGACATCCTTTCATCTTGGGAGATGCAAGATGAGCCTGCATTCAAGTCACTGCAGGGATATCCGGCCTTATTTCGAGTCAGGGCATCGCGGTGTCCATTCCACTTGAGGCCACAAACTCAGGGTCCCTCTCAGATACCTAGAGCTGAGAGAAGCCTCCTCTTGAGGTGCTTGTCGTAAGGTGGTATTCCTCTGGAGTCGAAGCCAGGGACTAACCTCTCATCTCGAGTTGATTATTGGTCCACGGAGCTCTTTCGTGTTGCTACAGTGACCTCAGGATCCCTCTAGCCTTGAAACACTCTTCTTGGGGTTTCTCTGGAGTGCCATCAAGGAAATCAAGGCTCCTTTCATGTGTGATCTGCAACACGGAATTGCTCTGCACGCAGTGCAGGGGAATCGGGCCTCATCTCGCGGCGAGGGGGAAGTGTCATGGTTTTTCTCGTGTTGCGGCGGGAACCTGGGCTATATTATAGAGTTACGATGGGGATGGCTCTTCCACACACGTGTTTGTTCACCGACGTCAGGACTCCTGCCTAGTTGCGAGGGACAACTCGGGATTCTCCTTGAGGCTTGGCAGGGCAATTGGAACGCCTCTCCAGCTGAGGCGGGAGACCAAGTGTCCCTTTCCACGTGCCACAGGAATCCTGGGACTCCTATCAAGTTTCACGAGGAGTCAGGCATTGTCTCCTTTGGAGGCACTGATCTCCACGTACCTCTGGAGTTTTCAAATGATGTGAGGCCTCCGGTCGCGATGAGGTGGGGATCTAGGTCTTTCTCTGTGGTCTCCACAGGGGATTCAGACATCCTTTCGTCTTGGGAGATGCAAGACGAGCCTGCATTCAAGTTACTGCAGGGATATCCGGCCTTATTTCGAGTCAGGGCATCGTAGTGTTCATTCGACTGGAGGCTGCAAACTCAGGGTCCCTCTCAGATACCTAGAGCTGAGAGAAGCCTCCTCTTGAGGTGCTTGTGGTAAGTTGGTATTCCTCTGGAGTCAAAGCCAGGGGTTAACCTCTCATCTCGAGTTGATTTTTGGTTCACGGAGCTCTTTAGTGTTGCTACACTGACCTCAGCATACTCTAGCCTGGAAACAGTGTTCTTGGGGTTTCTCTGGAGTGCCATGAAGGAAATCAAGGCTCCTTTCATGTGTGATGTGCAACATGGAATTTCTCTGCCCGCAGTGTAGGGGAATCGGGCCTCATCTCGCAGCGAGGGGGAAGTCTCATGGTTTTTCTCGAGTTGCGGCGGGAACCTGGGGTATATTCTCGAATTACGACGGGGATGGCCCTTCCACCCACGTGTTTGTTCAGCCATGTCAGGACTCCTGCCTAGCTGCGAGGGACAAATCGGGATTCTCCTCGAGGCTTGGCAGGGCAATTGGGACGCCTCTCCAGCTGAGGCGGGAGACCAAGTTGTCCCTTTCCACGTGCGACAGGAATCCTGGGACTCCTATCAAGTTTCACGAGGAGTCAGGCATCGTCTCCTTTGGAGACACTGATCTCCGCGTACCTCTGGAGTTTTCAAAGGATGTGAGGCCTCCGGTCGCGATGAGGTGGGGAACTAGGTCTTTCTCTGTGGTCTCCACGTGGGATTCAGACATCCTTTCGTCTTGGGAGATGCAAGACGAGCCTGCATTCAAGTCACTGCAGGGATATCCGGCCTTATTTCGAGCCAGGGCATCGCGGTGTCCATTCCACTTGAGGCCGCAAACTCAGGGTCCCTCTCACATACCTAGAGATGAGAGAAGCCTCCTCTTGAGGTGCTTGTGGTAAGGTGGTATTCCTCTGGAGTCGAAGCCAGGGACTAACCCCTCAACTCGAGTTGATTTTTGGTCCACGGACCACTTTCATGTTGCTACAGTGACCTCAGGATCCCTCTAGCCTTCAAACAGTGTTCTTGGGGTGTCTCTGGAGTGCCATCAAGGAAATCAAGGCTCTTTTCATGTGTGATGTGCAACACGGAATTGCTCTGCACGCAGTGCAGGGGAATCGGGCCTCATCTCGCGGCGAGGGGGAAGTCTCATGGTTTTTCTCGAGTTGCGGCGGGAACCTGGGCTATATTATAGAGTTACGATGGGGATGGCCCTTCCACACACGTGTTTGTTCAGCGACGTCAGGACTCCTGCCTAGTTGCGAGGGACAACTCGGGATTCTCCTTGAGGCTTGGCAGGGCAATTGGAACGCCTCTCCAGCTGAGGCGGGAGACCAAGGGTACCTTTCCACGTGCCACAGGAAACCTGGGACTCCTATCAAGTTTCACGAGGAGTCAGGCATTGTCTCCTTTGGAGGCACTGATCTCCGCGTACCTCTGGAGTTTTCAAAGGATGTGAGGCCTCCGGTCGCGATGAGGTGGGGATCTAGGTCTTTCTCTGTGATCTCCACAGGGGATTCAGACATCCTTTCGTCTTGGGAGATGCAAGACGAGCCTGCATTCAAGTCACTGCAGGGATATCCGGCCTTATTTCGAGTCAGGGCATCGCGGTGTCCATTCCACTTGAGACCGCAAACTCAGGGTCCCTCTCACATACCTAGAGCTGAGAGAAGCCTCCTCTTGAGGTGCTTGTGGTAAGGTGGTATTCCTCTGGAGTTGAAGCCAGGGACTAACCTCTCATCTCGAGTTGATTTTTGGTCCACGGAGTTCTTTCGTGTTGCTACAGTGACCTCAGGATCCCTCGAGCCTTGAAACAGTGTTTTTGGGGTTTCTCTGGAGTCCTATCAAGGAAATCAAGGCTCCTTTCATGTGTGATGTGCAACACGGAATTGCTCTGCACGCAGTGCAGGGGAATCGGGCCTCATTTCGCAGTGAGGGGGAAGTCTCATGGTTTTTCTCGAGTTGCGGCGGGAACCTGGGGTATATTCTCGAGTTACGACGGGGATGGCCCTTCCACACACGTGTTTCTTCAGCGACGTCAGGACTCCTGCCTAGTTGCGAGGGACAACTCGGGATTCTCCTCGAGGCTTGGCAGGGCAATTGGGACGCCTCTCCACCTGAGGCGGGAGACCAAGGGTCCCTTTCCACGTGCCACAGGAATCCTGGGACTCCTATCAAGTTTCACGAGGAGTCAGGCATTGTCTCCTTTGGAGGCACTGATCTCCGCGTACCTCTGGAGTTTTCAAAGGATGTGAGGCCTCCGGTCGCGATGAGGTGGGGAACTAGGTCTTTCTCTGTGGTCTCCACAGGGGATTCAGACATCCTTTCATCTTGGGAGATGCAAGACGAGCCTGCATTCAAGTCACTGCAGGGATATCCGGCCTTATTTCGAGTCAGGGCATCGCGGTGTCCATTCCACTTGAGGCCGCACACTCCTGGTCCCTCTCACATACATAGAGCTGAGAGAAGCCTCCTCTTGAGGTGCTTGTTGTAAGGTGGTATTCCTCTGCAGTCGAAGCCAGGGAGTAACCTCTCATTTCGAGTTGATTTTTGGTCCATGGAGCTCTTTCGTGTTGGTACAGTGACCTCAGGATCCCTCTAGCCTTGAAACAGTTCTTGGGGTTTCTCTGGAGTGCCATCAAGGAAATCAAGGTTCCTTTCATGTGTGATGTGCAACACTGAATTGCTCTGCACGCAGTGCAGGGGAATCGGGCCTCATCTCGCGGCGAGGGGGAAGTCTCATGGTTTTTCTCGAGTTGCGGCGGGAACCTTGGGTATATTCTCGAGTTCGGACGGGAATGGCCCTTCCAACCACGTGTTTGTTCAGCGACGTCAGCACTCCTGCCTAGTTGCGAGGGAAAACTCGGGATTCTCCTCGAGGCTTGGCAGGGCAATTGGGACGCCTCTCAATCTGAGGCGGGAGACCAAGGGTCCCTTTCCACGTGCCGCAGGAATCCTGGGACTCCTATCAAGTTTCCCGTGGAGTCAGGCATCGTCTCCTTTGGAGGCACTGATCTCCGCTTACCTCTGGAGTTTTCAAAGGATGTGAGGCCTCCGGTTGCGATGAGGTGGGGAACTAGGTCTTTCTCTGTGGTCTACACAGGGGATTCAGACATCCTTTCGTCTTGGGAGATGCAAGACGAGCCTGCATTCAAGTCACTGCAGGGAAATCCAGCCTTATTTCAAGTCAGGGCATCGCGGTGTCCATTCCACTTGAGGCCGCAAACTCAGGATCCCTCTCACATACCTAGAGCTGAGAGAAGCCTCCTCTTCAGGTGCTTGTGGTAAGGTGGTGTTCCTGTGGAGTTGAAGCCAGTGTCTAACCTCTCATTTCGAGTTGATTTTTGGTCCACGGTGCTCTTTCATTTTGCTACAGTCACCTCAGGATCCCGATAGCCTTGAAACAGTGTTTTTGGGGTTTCTCTGGAGTGCCATCAAGGAAATCAAGGCTCCTTTCATGTGTGATGTGCAACACGGAATTGCTCTGCACGCAGTGCAGGGGAATCGGGCCTCATCTCGCGGCGAGGGGGAAGTCTCATGGTTTTTCTCGAGTTGCGGTGGGAACCTGGAGTATATTCTCGAGTTACGACGGGCATGGCCCTTCCACACACGTGTTTCTTCAGCGACTTCAGGACTCCTGCCTACTTGCGAGGGACAACTCGGGATTCACCTCGAGGCTTGGCAGGGCAATTGGGACGCCTCTCCAGCTGAGGTGGGAGACAAAGGGTCCCTTTCCACGTGCACAGGAATCCTGGGACTCCTATCAAGTTTCACGAGGAGTCAGGCATCGTCTCCTTTGGAGGCACTGATCTCCGCGTACCTCTGAACTTTTCAAAGGATGTGAGGCATCCGATCGCGATGAGGTGGGGAACTAGGTCTTTCTCTGTGGTCTCCACAGGGGATTCAGACATCCTTTCGTCTTGGGAGATGCAAGACGAGCCTGCATTCAAGTCACTGCAGGGATATCCGGCCTTATTTCGAGTCAGGGCATCGCGGTGTCCATTCCACTTGAGGCCGCAAACTCAGGGTCCCTCTCACATACCTAGAGCTGAGAGAACCCTCCTCTTGAGGTGCTTGTGGTAAGGTGGTATTCCTCTGTAGTCGAAGCCAGGGACTAACCTCTCATCTCGAGTTGATTCTTGGTCCACGGAGCTCTTTCGTGTTGCTACAGTGACCTCAGGATCCCTCTAGCCTTGAAACAGTGTTCTTGGGGTTTCTCTGGAGTGCCATCAAGGAAATCAAGGCTCCTTTCATGTGTGATGTGCAAGACGGAATTGCTCTGAACGCAGTGCAGGGGAATCGGGCCTCATCTCGTGGCGCGGGGGAAGTGTCATGGCTTTTCTCGAGTTGCGGCGGGAACCTGGGGTATATTCTCGAGTTACGACGGGGATGGCCCTTCCACCCACGTGTTTATTCAGCGACGTCAGGACTCCTTCCTAGTTGCGAGGGACAACTCGGGATTCTCCTCGAGGCTTGGCAGCGCAATTGGGATGCCTCTCCAGCTGAGGAGGGAGACCAAGGGTCCCTTTCCACGTGCCACAGGAATCCTGGGACTCCTATCAAGTTTCTCGAGGAGTCAGGCATCGTCTCCTTTGGAGGCACTGATCTCCGCGTACCTCTGGAATTTTCAAAGGATGTGAGGCCTCCGGTCGCGATGAGGTGGGGAACTAGGTCTTTCTCTGTGGTCTCCACAGGGGATTCAGACATCCTTTCGTCTTGGCCGATGCAAGACGAGCCTGCATTCAAGTCACTGCAGGGATATCCGGCCTTATTTCGAGTCAGGGCATCGCGGTGTCCATTCCACTTGTGGCCGCAAACTCAGGGTCACTCTCACATACCTAGAGCTGAGAGAAGCCTCCTCTTGAGGTGCTTGTGGTAAGGTGGTATTCCTCTGGAGTCGAAGCCAGGGACTAACCTCTCATCTCGAGTTGATTCTTGGTCCACGGATCTCTTTCGTGATGCTACAGTGACGTCAGGATCCCTCTAGCCTTGAAACAGTGTTCTTTGGGTTTCTCTGGAGTGCCACCAAGGAAATCAAGGCTCCTTTCATGTGTGATGTGCAAGACGGAATTGCTCTGCACGCAGTGCAGGGGAATCGGGCCTCATCTCGCGGCGAGGGGGAAGTCTCATGGTTTTTCTCGAGTTGCGGCGGGAACCTGGGGTATATTCTCGAGTTACGACGGGGATGGCCCTTCCACACACGTGTTTCTTCAGCGACGTCAGGACTCCTGCCTAGTTGCGAGGGACAACTCGGGATTCTCCTCGAGGCTTGGCAGGGCAATTGGGACGCCTCTCCAGCTGAGGCGGGAGACCAAGGGTCCCTTTCCATGTGCCACAGGAATCCTGGGACTCCTATCAAGTTTCACGAGGAGTCAGGCATCGTCTCCTTTGGAGGCACTGATCTCCGCGTACCTCTGGAGTTTTCAAAGGATGTGAGGCCTCCGGTTGCAAGAGGTGGGGAACTAGGTCTTTCTCTGTGGTCTCCACAGGGGATTCAGACATCCTTTCGTTTTGGGCGATGCAAGACGAGCCTGCATTCAAGTCACTGCAGGGATATCCGGCCTTATTTCGCGTCAGGGCATCGCGGTGTCCATTCCACTTGAGGCCGCAAACTCAGGGTCCCTCTCACATACCTAGAGCTGAGAGAAGCCTCCTCTTGAGGTGCTTGTGGTAAGGTGGTATTCCTCTGGAGTCGAAGCCAGGGACTAACCTCTCATCTCGAGTTGATTTTTTGTCCACGGAGCTCTTTCATGTTGCTACAGTGACCTCAGGATCCCTCTTGCCTTGAAACAGTGTTCTTGGGGTTTCTCTGGAGTGCCATTAAGGAAATCAAGGCTCCTTTCATGTGTGATGTGCTACACGGAATTGCTCTGCATGCAGTGCAGGGGAATCGGGCCTCATCTCGCGGCGAGGGGGAAGTCTCATGTTTTTTCTCGAGTTGCGGCAGGAACCTGGGGTACATTCTCGAGTTACGACGGGGATGGCCCTTCCACCCACGTGTTTGTTCAGCGACGTCAGGACTCCTGCCTAGTTGCGAGGGACAACTCGGGATTCTCCTCGAGGCTTGGCAGGGCAATTGGGACGCCTCTCCAGCTGAGGCGGGAGACCAAGGGTCCCTTTCCACGTGCCACAGGAATCCTGGGACTCCTATCAAGTTTCACGAGGAGTCAGGCATTGTCTCCTTTGGAGGCACTGATCTCCGCGTACCTCTGGAGGTTTCAAAGGATGTGAGGCCTCTGGTCGCGATGAGGTGGGAAACTAGGTTTTTCTCTGTGGTCTCCACAGGGGATTCAGACATCCTTTCGTCTTGGGAGATGCAAGACGAGCCCGCATTCAGTCACTGCAGGGATATCCGGCCTTATTTCGAGTCAGGGCATCGCGGTGTCGATTCCACTTGAGGCCGCAAACTCAGGATCCCTCTCACATACCTAGAGCTGAGAGAAGCCTCCTCTTGAGGTGCTTGTGGTAAGGTGGTATTCCTGTGGAGTCGAAGCCAGGGACTAACCTCTCATCTCGAGTTGATTTTTGGTCCACGGAGCTCTTTCCTGTTACTACAGTGACCTCAGGATCCCTCTAGCCTTGAAACAGTGTTCTTGGGGTTTCTCTGGAGTGCCATCAAGGAAATCAAGGCTCCTTTCATGTGTGATGTGCAACACGGAATTGCTCTGCACGCAGTGCAGGGGAATCGGGCCTCATCTCGCGGCGAGGGGGAAGTCTCATGGTTTTTCTCGAGTTGCGGCGGGAACCTGGGGTATATTCTCGAGTTACGATGGGAATGGCCCTTCCACACACGTGTTTGTTCAGCGACGGCAGGACTCCTGCCTAGCTGCGAGGGACAACTCGGGATTCTCCTCGAGGCTTGGCAGGGCAATTGGGACGCCTCTCCAGCTGAGGCGGGAGACCAAGGGTCCCTTTCCATGTGCCACAGGAATCCTGGGACTCCTCAAGTTTCACGAGGAGTCAGGCATCATCTCCTTTGGAGGCACTGATCTCCGCGTACCTCTGGAGTTTTCATAGGATGTGAGGCCTCCGGTCGCGACGAGGTGGGGAACTAGGTCTTTCTCTGTGGTCTACACTGGGGATTCAGACATCCTTTCGTCTTGGGAGATGCAAGTCGAGCCTGCATTCAAGTCACTGCAGGGATATCCGGCCTTATTTCGAGTCAGGGCATCGCGGTGTCCATTCCACTTGAGGCCGCAAACTCAGGGTCCCTCTCACATAGCTAGAGCTGAGAGAAGCCTCCTCTTGAGGTGCTTGTGGTAAGGTGGTATTCCTCTGGAGTCGAAGCCAGGGACTAACCTCTCTTCTCGAGTTGACTTTTGGTCCACGGAGCTCTTTCATGTTGCTACATTGCCCTCAGGATCCCTCTAGTCTTGAAACAGTGTTCTTGGGGTTTCTCTGGAGTGCCACCAAGGAAATTAAGGCTGCTTTCATGTGTGATGTGCAACACGGAATTGCTCTGCACGCAGTGCAAGGGAATCGGGCCTCATCTCGCGGCGAGGGGGAAGTCTCATGGTTTTTCTCGAGTTGCGGCGGGAACCTGGGGTATATTCTCGAGTTACGACGGGGATGGCCCTTCCACACACGTGTTTGTTCAGCGACGTCAGGACTCCTGCCTAGTTGCAAGGGACAACTCGGGATTCTCCTCGAGGCTTGGCAGGGCAATTGGGACGCCTATCCAGCTGAGGCGGGAGACCAAGTGTCCCTTTCCACGTGCCGCAGGAATCCTGGGACTCCTATCAAGTTTCACGAGGAGTCAGGCATCGTCTCCTTTGGAGGCACTGATCTCCGCGTACCTCTGGTGTTTTCAAAGGATGTGAGGCCTCCGGTCGCCTTGAGGTGGGGAACTAGGTCTTTCTCTGTGGAATCCACAGGGGATTCAGACATCCTTTCGTCTTGGGAGATGCAAGACGAGCCTGCATTCAAGTCACTGCAGGGATATCCGGCCTTATTTCGAGTCAGGGCATCGAGGTGTCCATTCCACTTGAGGCCGCAAACTCAGGGTCCCTCTCACATACCTAGAGCTGAGAGAAGCCTCCTCTTGAGGTGCTTGTGGTAAGGTGGTATTCCTCTGTAGTCAAAGCCAAGGACTAACCTCTCATTTCGAGTTGACTTTTGGTCCACGGAGCACTTTCGTGTTGCTACAGTGACCTCAGGATCCCTCTAGCCTTGAAACAGTGTTCTTGGGGTTTCTCTGCAGTGCCATCAAGGAAATCAAGGCTCCTTTCATGTGTGATGTGCAACACGGAATTGCTCTGCACGCAGTGCAGGGGAATCGGGCCTCATCTCGCGGCGAGGGGGAAGTCTCATGGTTTTTCTCGAGTTGCGGCGGGAACCTGGGGTATATTCTCGAGTTACGACGGGGATGGCCCTTCCAGCCTCGTGTTTGTTCAGCGACGGCAGGACTCCTGCCTAGTTGCGAGGGACAACTCGGGATTCTCCTCGAGGCTTGGCAGGGCAATTGGGACGTCTCTCCAGCGGAGGCGGTAGACCAAGGGTCCCTTTCCACGTGCCAGAGGAATCCTGGGACTCCTATCAAGTTTCACGAGGAGTCAGGCATCGTCTCCTTTGGAGGCACTGATCTCCGCGTACCTCTGGAGTTTTCAAAGGATGTAAGGCCTCCGGTCGCAATGAGGTGGGGAACTAGGTCTTTCTCTATGGTCTCCACAGGGGATTCAGACATCCTTTCGTCTTGGGAGATGCAAGACGAGCCTGCATTCAAGTCACTGCCGGGATATCCAGACTTATTTCGAGCCAGGGCATCGCAGTGTCCATTCCACTTGAGGCCGCAAACTCAGGGTCCCTCTCCCATACCTAGAGCTGAGAGAAGCCTCCTCTTGAGGTGCTTGTGGTAAGGTGGTATTCCTCTGGAGTCGAAGCCAGGGACTAACCTCTCATCTCGAGTTGATTTTTGGTCCACGGAGCTCTTTCGTGTTGCTACAGTGAGCTCAGGATCCCTCTAGCCTTGAAACAGTGTTCTTGGGTTTTCTCTGGAGTGCCACTAAGGAAATCAAGGCTCCTTTCATGTGTGATGTGCAACACGGAATTGCTCTGCACGCAGTGCAGGGGAATCGGGCCTCATCTCGCGGCGAGGGGGACGTCTCATGGTTTTTCTCGAGTTGCGGCGGGAACCTGGGGTATATTATCGAGTTACGACGGGGATGGCCCTTCCACCCACGTGATTGTTCAGCGACGTCAGGACTCCTGCCTAGTTGCGAGGGACAACTCGGGATTCTCCTCGAGGTTTGGCAGGGCAATTGGGACGCCTCTCCAGCTGAGGCGGGAGACCAAGGGTCCCTTTCCACGTGCCACAGGAATCCTGGGACTCCTATCAAGTTTCACGAGGAGTCAGGCATCGTCTCCTTTGGAGGCACTGATCTCCGCGTACCTCTGGAGTTTTCAAAGGATGTGAGGCCTCCGGTCACGATGAGGTGGGGAACTAGGTCTTTCTCTGTGGTCTCCACAGGGGATTCAGACATCCTTTCGTCTTGGGAGATGCAAGACGAGCCTGCATTCAAGTCACTGCAGGGATATCCGGCCTTATTTCGAGTCAGGGCGTCGCGGTGTCCATTTCACTTGAGGCCACAAACTCAGGGTCCCTCTCACATACCTAGAGCTGAGAGAAGCCTCCTCTTGAGGTGCTTGTGGTAAGGTGGTATTCCTCTGGAGTCCAAGCCAGGGACTACCCTCTCATCTCGAGTTGATTTTTGGTCCACGGAGCTCTTTCGTGTTGCTACAGTGACCTCAGGATCCCTCTAGCCTTGAAACAGTGTTCTTGGGGTTTCTCTGGAGTGCCATCAAGGAAATCAAGGCTCCTTTCATGTGTGATGTGCAACATGGAATTGCTCTGCACGCAGTGCAGGGGAATCGGGCCTCATCTCGCGGCAAGGGGTAAGTCTCATGGTTTTTCTCGAGTTGCGGCAGGAACCTGGGGTATATTCTCGAGTTACGATGGGGATGGTCCTTCCACCCACGTGTTTGTTCAGCGACGTCAGGACTCCTGCCTAGTTTCGAGGGACAACTCGGGATTCTCCTCGAGGCTTGGCAGGGCAATTGGGACGCCTCTCCAGCTGAGGCGGGAGACCAAGGGTCCCTTTCCACGTGCCACAGGAATCCTGGGACTCCTATCAAATTTCACGAGGAGTCAAGCATCGTCTCCTTTGGAGGCACTGATCTCCGCGTACCTCTGGAATTTTCAAAGGATGTGAGGTCTCCGGTCGCCATGAATTGGGGAACTAGGTCTTTCTCTGTGGTCTCAACAGGGGATTCAGACATCCTTTCATGTTGGGAGATGCAAGTCGAGCCTGCATTCAAGTCACTGCAGGGTTATCCGGCCTTATTTCGCGTCAGGGCATCGCGGTGTCCATTCTTCTTGAGGCCGCAAACTCAGCGTCCCTCTCACATACCTAGAGCTGAGAGAAGCCTCCTCTTGAGGTGCTTGTGGTAAGGTGGTATTCCTCTGGAGTCGAAGCCATGGACTAACCTCTCATCTCGAGTTGATTTTTGGTCCACGGAGCTCTTTCGTGTGGCTACAGTGACCTCAGAATCCCTCTAGCCTTGAAACAGTGTTCTTGGGGTTTCTCTGTAGTGCCATCAAGGAAATCAAGGCTCCTTTCATGTGTGATGTGCAACACGGAATTGCTCTGCACGCAGTGCAGGGGAATCGGGCCTCATCTCGCGGCGAGGGGGACGTCTCATGGTTTTTCTCGAGTTGCGGCAGGAACCTGGGGTATATTCTCGAGTTACGATGGGGATGGCCCTTCCACACACGAGTTTGTTCAGCGACGTCAGGACTCCTGCCTAGTTCTGAGGGACACTCGGGATTCTCCTCGAGGCTTGGCAGGGCAATTGGGACGCCTCTCCAGCTGAGGCGGGAGACCAAGTTTCCCTATCCACGTGCCACAGGAATCCTGGGACTCCTATCAAGTTTCACGAGGAGTCAGGCATCGTCTCCTTTGGAGGCAGTGATCTCCGCGTACCTCTGGAGTTTTTCAAAGGATGTGAGGCTTCCGGTCGCGACGAGGTGGGGAACTAGGTCTTTCTCTGTGGTCTCCACAGGGGATTCAGACATCCTTTCATCTTGGGAGATGCAAGACGAGCCTGCATTCAAGTCACTGCAGGGATATCCGGCCTTATTTCGAGTCAGGGCATCGCAGTGTCCATTCCACTTTAAGCCGCAAAATCAGGGTCCCTCTCACATACTTAGAGCTGAGTGAAGCCTCCTCTTGAGGTGCTTGTGGTAAGGTGGTATTCCTCTGGAGTCGAAGCCAGGGACTAACCTCTAATCTCGAGTTGATTTTTGGTCCACAGAGATCTTTCCTGTTGCTATAGTGACCTCAGGATCCCTCTAGCCTTGAAACAGTGATCTTGGGGTTTCTCTGGAGTGTCATCAAGAAAATCAAGGCTCCTTTCATGTGTGATGTGCAACACGGAATTGCTCTGCATGCAGTGTAGGGGAATCAGGCCTCATCTCGCGGCGAGGGGGAAGTCTCATGGTTTTTCTCGAGTTGCGGCGGGAACCTGGGGTATATTCTCGAGTTACGACGGGGATGGCCCTTCCACACACGTGTTTGTTCAGCGACGGCAGGACTCCTGCCTAGTTGCGAGGGACAACTCGGGATTTTCCTCGAGGCTTGGCAGGGCAATTGGGACGCCTCTCCAGCTGAGGCGGGAGACCAAGGGTCCCTTTCCACGTGCCACAGGAATCCTGGGACTCCTATCATGTTTCATGAGGAGTCAGGCATCGTCTCCTTTGGAGGCACTGATCTCCGCGTACCTCTGGAGTTTTCAAAGGATGTGAGGCCTCCGGTCGCGATGAGGTGGGGAACTAGGTCTTTCTCTGTGGTCTCCACAGGGGATTCAGACATCCTTTCATCTTGGGAAATGCAAGACGAGCCTGCATTCAAGTCACTGCAGGGATATCCGGCCTTATTTTGCGTCAGGTCATCGTAGTGTCCATTCACTTGAGGCCGCAAACTCACGGTCCCTCTCACATACCTAGAGTTGAGAGAAGCCTCCTCTTGAGGTGCTTGTGGTAAGGTGGTATTCCTCTGGAGTCGAAGCCAGGGACTAACCTCTCATCTCGAGTTGATTTTTGGTCCACGGAGCTCTTTCTTGTTGTTACAGTGATTTCAGAATCCCTCTAGCCTTGAAACAGTGTTCTTGGGGATTATCTGGAGTGCCACCAAGGAAATCAAGGCTCCTTTCATGTATGATGTGCAACACGGAACTGCTCTGCACGCAGTGCAGGGGAATCGGGCTTCATCTTGCGGCGAGGGGGAAGTCTCATGGTTTTTCTCGAGTTGCGGCGGGAACCTGGGGTATATTCTCGAGTTACGACGGGGATGGCCCTTCCACCCACGTGTTTCTTCAGCGATGTCAGGACTCCTGCCTAGTTGCGAGGGACAACTCGGGATTCTCCTCGAGGTTTGGCAGGGCAATTGGGACGCCTCTCCAGCTGAGGGGGGAGACCAAGGGTCCCTTTCCACGTGCCACAGGAATCCTGGGACTCCTATCAAGTTTCACGAGGAGTCAGGCATCGTCTCCTTTGGAGGCACTGATTTCCGCGTAGCTCTGGAGTTTTCAAAGGATGTGAGGCCTCCGTTCGCGATGAGGTGGGTAACTACGTCTTTCTCTGTGGTCTCCACAGGGGATTCAGACATTCTTTCGTCTTGGGAGAGGCAAGACGAGTCTGCATTCAAGTCACTGCAGGGATATCCGGCCTTATTTCGAGCCAAGGCATCGCAGTGTCCATTCCACTTGAGGCCGCAAACTCAGGGTCCCTCTCACATACCTAGAGCTGAGAGAAGCCTCCTCTTGAGGTGCTTGTGGTAAGGTGGTATTCCTCTGGAGTCGAAGCCTGGGACTAACCTCTCATCTCGAGTTGATTTTTCGTCCACGGAGCTCTTTCGTGTTGCTACAGTGACCTCAGGATCCCTCTAGCCTTGAAACAGTGTTCTTGGTGTTTCTCTGGAGTGCCATGAAAGAAATCAAGGCTCCTTCCATGTGTGATGTGCAACACGGCATTGCTCTGCACGCAGTGCAGGTGAATCAGGCCTCATATCGGGGCGAGGGGGAAGTCTCATGGTTTTTCTCGATTTGCGGCAGGATCCTGGGGTATATTCTCGAGTTACGAAAGGGATGGCCCTTCCACACACGTGTTTGTTCAGCGACGTCAGGACTCCTGCCTAGTTGCGAGGGACAACTCGGGATTCTCCTCGTGGCTTGGCAGGGCAATTGGGACGCCTCTCCAGCTGAGGATGGAGACCAAGGGTCCCTTTCCACGTGCCACAGGAATCCTGGGACTCCTATCAAGTTTCACGAGGAGTCAGGCATCGTCTCCTTTGGAGGCACTGATCTCCGCGTACAACTGGAGTTTTCAAAGGATGTGAGGTCTCCGGTCGCCATGAGGTGGGAAACTAGGTCTTTCTCTGTGGTCTCCACAGGGGATTCAGACATCCTTTCGTCTTGGGAGATGCAAGACGAGCCTGCATTCAAGTCACTGCAGGGATATCAGGCCTTATTTCGAGTCAGGGCATCGCGGTGTCCATTCCACTTGAGGCCGCAAACTCAGGGTCCCTGTCACATAGCTAGAGCTGAGAGAAGCCTCCTCTTGAGGTGCTTGTGGTAAGGTGGTTTCCTCTGGAGTCGAAGCAAGGGACTAACCTCTCATCTCGAGTTGATTTTTGGTCCACGGAGCTCTTTCCTGTAGCTGCAGTGACCTCAGAATCCCTCTAGTCTTGAAACAGTGTTCTTGGGATTTCGCTGGAGTGCCATCAAGGAAATCTAGGCTCCTTTCATGTGTGATGTGCAACACGGAATTGCTCTGCACGCACTGCAGGAGAATCTGGCCTCATCTCGCGGCGAGGGGGACGTCACATGGTTTTTCTCGAGTTGCGGCGGGAACCTGGGGTATATTCTCGAGTTACGACGGGGATGGCCCTTCCACCCACCTGTTTGTTCAGCGACGTCAGGACTGCTGCCTAGTTGCGAGGGAAAACTCGGGATTCTCCTCGAGGCTTGGCAGGGCAAATGGGATGCCTCTCCAGCTGAGGCAGGAGACCAAGGGTCCCTTTCCACGTGCCACAGGAATCCTGGGACTCCTATCAAGTTTCACGAGGAGTCAGGCATCGTCTCCTTTGGAGGCACTGATCTCCGCGTACCTCTGGAGTTTTCAAAGGATGTGAGGCCTCCGGTCGCGATGAGGTGGGGAACTAGGTCTTTCTCTGTGGTCTCCACAGGGGATTCAGACATCCTTTCATCTTGGGAGATGCAAGACGAGCCTGCATTCAAGTCACTGCAGGGATATCCGGCCTTATTTCGCGTCAGGGCATCGCGGTGTCCATTCCACTTGAGGCCGCAAACTCAGCTTACTTCTCACATACCTAGAGCTGAGAGAAGCCTCCTCTTGAGGTGCTTGTGGTAAGGTGGTATTACTCTGGAGTCGAAGCCAGGGACTAACCTCTCATCTCGAGTTGATTTTTTGTCCACGGAGCTCTTTCATGTTGCTACAGTGACCTCAGGATCCCTCTAGCCTTGAAACAGTGTTCTTGGGGTTTCTCTGGAGTGCCATCAAGGAAATCAAGGCTCCTTTCATGTGTGATGTGCAACACGGAATTGCTCTGCAGGCAGTGCAGGGGAATCGGGCCTCATCTCGCGGCGAGGGGGAAGTCTCATGGTTTTTCTCGAGTTGCGGCGGGAACCAGGGATATATTCTCGAGTTACGACGGGAATGGCCCTTCCACCCACGTGTTTGTTCAGCGACGACAGGACTCCTGCCTACTTGCGAGGGACAACTCGGGATTCTCCTCGAGGCTTGGCAGGGCAATTGGGACGCCTCTCCAGCAGAGGCGGGAGACCAAGGGTCCTTTTCCACGTGCCACAGGAATCCTGGGACTCCTATCACGTTTCACGAGGAGTCAGGCATCGTCTCCTTTGGAGGCACTGATCTCCGCGTACCTGTGGAGTTTTCAAAGGATGTGAGGCCTCCGGTCGCGATGAGGTGGGGAACTAGGTCTTTCTCTGTGGTCTCCACAGGGGATTCAAACATCCTTTCATCTTGGGAGATGCAAGACGAGCCTGCATTCAAGTCACTGCAGGGATATCCGGCCTTATTTCGCGTCAGGGCATCGCAGTGTCCATTCCACTTGAGGCCGCAAAATCAGGGTTCCTCTCACATAGCTAGAGCTGAGAGAAGCCTCCTCTTGAGGTGCTTGTGGTAAGGTGGTATTTCTCTGGAGTCGAAGCCAGGGACTAACCTCTCATCTCGAGTTGATTTTTGGTCCACGGAGCTCTTTCGTGTTGCTACAGTGACCTCAGGATCCCTCTAGCCTTGAAACAGTGTTCTTGGGGTTTCTCTGGAGTGTCATCAAGGAAATCAAGGGTCCTTTCATGTTTGATGTGCAACACGGAATTGCTTTGAATGCAGTGCAGGGGAATCGGGCCTCATCTTGCGGCGAGGGGGAAGTCTCATGGTTTTTCTCGAGTTGCGGCGGGAACCTGGGGTATATTCTCGAGTTGCGACGGGGATGGCCTGTCCACCCACGTGTTTGTTCAGCGACGGCAGGACTCCTGCCTAGTAGCGAGGGAAAACTCGCGATTCTCGTCTAGGCTTGGCAGGGCAATTGGGACGCCTCTCCAGCTGCGGCGGGAGACCAAGGGTCCCTTTCCACGTGCCACAGGCATCCTGGGACTCCTATCAAATTTCACGAGGAGTCAGGCATCGTCTCCTTTGGAGGCACTGATCTCCGCGTACCTCTGGAATTTTCAAAGGATGTGAGGTCTCCGGTCGCCATGAAGTGGGGAACTAGGTCTTTCTCTGTGGTCTCCACAGGGGATTCAGACCTCCTTTCATCTTGGGAGATGCAAGTCGAGCCTGCATTCAAGTCACTGCAGGGATATCCGGCCTTATTTCGCGTCAGGGCATCGCGGTGTCCATTCCACTTGAGACCGCAAACTCAGCGTCCCTCTCACATACCTAGAGCTGAGAGAAGCCTCCTCTTGAGGTGCTTGTGGTAAGGTGGTATTCCTCTGGAGTCGAAGCCAGGGACTAACCTCTCATCTCGAGTTGATTTTTGGTCCACGGAGCTCTTTCGTGTGGCTAGAGTGACCTCAGAATCCCTCTAGCCTTGAAACAGTGTTCTTGGGCTTTCTCTGGAGTGCCATCAAGGAAATCAAGGCTCCTTTCATGTGAGATGTGCAACACGGAATTGCTCTGCACGCAGTGCAGGGGAATCGGGCCTCATCTCGCGGCGAGGGGGAAGTCTCATGGTTTTTCTCGAGTTGCGGCAGGAACCTGGGGTATATTCTAGAGTTACGACGGGGATGGCCCTTCCACACACGTGTTTGTTCAGCGACGTCAGGACTCCTGCCTTCTTGCGAGGGACAACTCGGGATTCTTCTCGAGGCTTGGCAGGGCAATTGGGACGCCTCTCCAGCTGAGGCGGGAGACCAAGTTTCCCTTTCCAGGTGCCACAGGAATGCTGGGACTCCTATCAAGTTTCACGAGGAGTCAGGCATCGTCTCCTTTGGAGGCAGTGATCTCCGCGTACCTCTGGAGTTTTTCAAAGGATGTGAGGCTTCCGTTCGCGATGAGGTGGGGAACTAGGTCTTTCTCTGTGGTCTCCACAGGGGATTCAGACATCCTTTCATCTTGGGAGATGCAAGACGAGCCTGCATTCAAGTCACTGCAGGGATATCCGGCCTTATTTTGAGTCAGGGCATCGCAGTGTCCATTCCACTTTAAGCCTCAAAATCAGGGTCCCTCTCACATACTTAGAGCTGAGAGAAGCCTCCTCTTGAGGTGCTTGTGGTAAGGTGGTATTCCTCTGGTGTCGAAGCCAGGGACTAACCTCTCATCTCGAGTTGATTTTTGGTCCACGGAGCTCTTTCGTGTTGTTACAGTGACCTCAGGATCACTCTAACTTTGAAACAGTGTTCTTGGGGTTTCTCTGGAGTGCCATCAAGGAAATCAAGGCTCCTTTCATGTTTGATGTGCAACACGGAATTGCTCTGCATGCAGTGCAGGGAATCGGGCCTCATCTCGCGACGAGGGGGAAGTCTCATGGTTTTTCTCGAGTTGCGGCGGGAACCTGGGGTATATTCTCGAGTTACGACGGAGATGGCCCTTCCACCCACGTGTTTCTTCAGCGACGTCAGGACTCCTGCCTAGTTGCGAGGGACAACTCGGGATTCTCCTCGAGGCTTGGCAGGGCAATTGGGACGCCTCTCCAGCTGAGGCGGGAGACCAAGGGTCCCTTTCCACGTGCCACAGGAATCCTGGGACTCCTATCATGTTTCACGAGGAGTCAGGCATCGTCTCCTTTGGAGGCACTGATCTCCGCGTACCTTTGGAGTTTTCAAAGGATGTCAGGCCTCCGGTCGCGATGAGGTGGGGAACTAGGTCTTTCTCTGTGGTCTCCACAGGGGATTCAGACATCCTTTCATCTTGGGAGATGCAAGACGAGCCTGCATTCAAGTTACTGCAGGGATATCCGGACTTATTTCGAGCCAGGACATCGCAGTGTCCATTCCACTTGAGGCCGCAAACTCAGGGTCCCTCTCACATACCTAGAGCTGAGAGAAGCCTCCTCTTGAGGTGCTTGTGGTAAGGTGGTATTCCTCTGGAGTCGAAGCCAGGGACTAACCTCTCATCTCGAGTTGATTTTTGGTCCTCGGAGCTCTTTCGTGTTGCTACAGTGTATTCAGGATCCCTCTAGCCTTGAAACAGTGTTCTTGGGGTTTCTCTGGAGTGCCATCAAGGAAATCAAGGCTCCTTTCATGTGAGATGTGCAACACGGAATTGCTCTGCACGCAGTGCAGGGGAATCGGGCCTCATCTCGCGGCGAGGGGGAAGTCTAATGGTTTTTCTCGAGTTGCGGCGGGAACCTGGGGTATATTCTCGAGTTCCGACGGGAATGGCCCTTCCAACCACGTGTTTGTCCATCGACGTCAGGACTCCTGCCTAGTTGTGAGGGACAACTCGGGATTCTCCTCGAGGCTTGGCAGGGCAATTGGGACGCCTCTCCAGCTGAGGCCGGAGACCAAGGGTCCCTTTCCACGTGCCACAGGAATCCTGGGACTCCTATCAAGTTTGACGAGGAGTCAGGCATCGTCTCCTTTGGAGGCACTGATCTCCGCGTACCTCTGGAGTTTTCAAAGGATGTGAGGCCTCCGTTCGCGATGAGGTGGGGAACTAGGTCTTTCTCTGTGGTCTGCACAGGGAATTCAGACATCTTTTCGTCTTGGGAGATGCAAGACGAGCCTGCGTTCAAGTCACTGCAGGGAAATCCAGCCTTATTTCGAGTCAGGGCATCGCGGTGTCCATTCCACTTGAGGCCGCAAACTCAGGGTCCCTCTCACATACCTAGAGCTGAGAGAAGCCTCCTCTTGAGGTGCTTGTGGTAAGGTGGTGTTCCTGTGGAGTTGAAGCCAGGGACTAACCTCTCATCTCGAGTTGATTTGTGGTCCACGGAGCTCTTTCGTGTTGCTACAGTGACCTCAGGATCCCTCTAGCCTTGAAACAGTGTTCTTGGGTTTTCACTGGAGTGCCATCAAGGAAATCAAGGCTCCTTTCATGTGTGGTGTGCAACACGGAATTGCTCTGCACGCAGTGCAGGGAAATCGGGCCTCATCTCGCGGCGAGGGGGAAGTCTCATGGTTTTTCTCGAGCTTGGCGGGAACCTGGGGTATATTCTCGAGTTACGACGGGGATGGCCCTTCCACCCACGTGATTGTTCAGCGACGTCAGGACTCCTGCCGAGTTGCGAGGGACAACTCGGGATTCTCCTCGAGGCTTGGCAGGGCAATTGGGACGCCTCTCCAGCTGAGGCGGGAGACCAAGGGTCCCTTTCCACGTGCCACAGGAATCCTGGGACTCCTATCAAGTTTCACGAGGACTCAGGCATCGTCTCCTTTGGAGGCACTGATCTCCGCGTACCTCTGGAGTTTTCAAAGGATGTGAGGCCTCCGTTCGCGATGAGGTGGGGAACTAGGTCTTTCTCTGTGGTCTGCACAGGGAATTCAGACATCTTTTCGTCTTGGGAGATGCAAGACGAGCCTGCATTCAAGTCACTGCAGGGAAATCCAGCCTTATTTCGAGTCAGGGCATCGCGGTGTCCATTCCACTTGAGGCCGCAAACTCAGCGTCCCTCTCACATACCTAGAGCTGAGAGAAGCCTCCTCTTGAGGTGCTTGTGGTAAGGTGGTATTCCTCTGGAGTCGAAGCCAGGGACTAACCTCTCATCTCGAGTTGATTTTTGGTCCACGGAGCTCTTTCGTGTGGCTAGAGTGACCTCAGAATCCCTCTAGCCTTGAAACAGTGTTCTTGGGGTTTCTCTGGAATGCCATCAAGGAAATCAAGGCTCCTTTCATGTGTGATGTGCAACACGGAATTGCTCTGCACGCAGTGCAGGGGAATCGGGCCTCATCTCGCGGCGAGGGGGAAGTCTCATGGTTTTTCTCGAGTTGCGGCAGGAACCTGGGGTATATTCTAGAGTTACGACGGGGATGGCCCTTCCACACACGTGTTTGTTCAGCGACGTCAGGACTCCTGCCTTCTTGCGAGGGACAACTCGGGATTCTTCTCGAGGCTTGGCAGGGCAATTGGGACGCCTCTCCAGCTGAGGCGGGAGACCAAGTTTCCCTTTCCAGGTGCCACAGGAATGCTGGGACTCCTATCAAGTTTCACGAGGAGTCAGGCATCGTCTCCTTTGGAGGCAGTGATCTCCGCGTACCTCTGGAGTTTTTCAAAGGATGTGAGGCTTCCGGTCGCGACGAGGTGGGGAACTAGGTCTTTCTCTGTGGTCTCCACAGGGGATTCAGACATCCTTTCATCTTGGGAGATGCAAGACGAGCCTGCATTCAAGTCACTGCAGGGATATCCGGCCTTATTTCGAGTCAGGGCATCGCAGTGTCCATTCCACTTTAAGCCGTAAAATCAGGGTCCCTCTCACATACTTAGAGCTGAGTGAAGCCTCCTCTTGAGGTGCTTGTGGTAAGGTGGTATTCCTCTGGAGTCGAAGCCAGGGACTAACCTCTCATCTCGAGTTGATTTTTGGTCCACAGAGATCTTTCCTGTTGCTATAGTGACCTCAGGATCCCTCTAGCCTTGAAACAGTGATCTTGGGGTTTCTCTGGAGTGCCATCAAGGAAATCAAGGCTCCTTTCTTGTGTGATGTGCAACACGGAATTGCTCTGCATGCAGTGTAGGGGAATCAGGCCTCATCTCGCGGCGAGGGGGAAGTCTCATGGTTTTTCTCGAGTTGCGGCGGGAACCTGGGGTATATTCTCGAGTTACGACGGGGATGGCCCTTCCACACACGTGTTTGTTCAGCGACGGCAGGACTCCTGCCTAGTTGCGAGGGACAACTCGGGATTCTCCTCGAGGCTTGGCAGGGCAATTGGGACGCCTCTCCAGCTGAGGGGGGAGACCAAGGGTCCCTTTCCACGTGCCACAGGAATCCTGGGACTCCTATCAAGTTTCACGAGGAGTCAGGCATCGTCTCCTTTGGAGGAACTGATTTCCGCGTAGCTCTGGAGTTTTCAAAGGATGTGAGGCCTCCGGTCGCGATGAGGTGGGTAACTACGTCTTTCTCTGTGGTCTCAACAGGGGATTCAGACATCCTTTCGTCTTGGGAGAGGCAAGACGAGCCTGCATTCAAGTCACTGCAGGGATATCCGGCCTTATTTCGAGTAAGGGCATCGCGGTGTCCATTCCACTTGAAGCCGCAAACTCAGGGTCCCTGTCACATAGCTAGAGCTGAGAGAAGCCTCCTCTTGAGGTGCTTGTGGTAAGGTGGTTTCCTCTGGAGTCGAAGCCAGGGACTAACCTCTCATCTCGAGTTGATTTTTGGTCCACGGAGCTCTTTCGTGTAGCTGCAGTGACCTCAGAATCCCTCTAACCTTGAAACAGTGTTCTTGGGATTTCGCTGGAGTGCCATAAAGGAAATCTAGGCTCCTTTCATGTGTGATGTGCAACACGGAATTGCTCTGCACGCACTGCAGGAGAATCTGGCCTCATCTCGCGGCGAGGGGGACGTCACATGGTTTTTCTCGAGTTGCGGCGGGAACCTGGGGTATATTCTCGAGTTACGACGGGGATGGCCCTTCCACCCACCTGTTTGTTCAGCGACGTCAGGACTCCTGCCTAGTTGCGAGGGAAAACTCGGGATTCTCCTCGAGGCTTGGCAGGGCAAATGGGATGCCTCTCCAGCTGAGGCAGGAGACCAAGGGTCCCTTTCCACGTGCCACAGGAATCCTGGGACTCCTATCAAGTTTCACGAGGAGTCAGGCATCGTCTCCTTTGGAGGCACTGATCTCCGCGTACCTCTGGAGTTTTCAAAGGATGTGAGGCCTCCGGTCGCGATGAGGTGGGGAACTAGGTCTTTCTCTGTGGTCTCCACAGGGGATTCAGACATCCTTTCATCTTGGGAGATGCAAGACGAGCCTGCATTCAAGTCACTGCAGGGATATCCGGCCTTATTTCGCGTCAGGGCATCGCGGTGTCCATTCCACTTGAGGCCGCAAACTCAGCTTACCTCTCACATACCAAGAGCTGAGAGAAGCCTCCTCTTGAGGTGCTTGTGGTAAGGTGGTATTACTCTGGAGTCGAAGCCAGGGACTAACCTCTCATCTCGAGTTGATTTTTTGTCCACGGAGCTCTTTCATGTTGCTACAGTGACCTCAGGATCCCTCTAGCCTTGAAACAGTGTTCTTGGGGTTTATCTGGAGTGCCATCAAGGAAATCAAGGCTCCTTTCATGTGTGATGTGCAACACGGAATTGCTCTGCACGCAGTGCAGGGGAATCGGGCCTCATCTCGCGGCGAGGGGGAAGTCTCATGGTTTTTCTCGAGTTGCGGCAGGAACCTGGGGTATATTCTCGAGTTACGACTGGGATGGCCCTTCCACACACGTGTTTGTTCAGCGACGTCAGGACTCCTGCCTAGTTGCGAGGGACAACTCGGGATTCTCCTCGAGGGTTGGCAGGGCAAGTGGGATGCCTCTCCAGCTGAGGCGGGAGACCAAGGGTCCCTTTCCACGTGCCACAGGAATCCTGGGACTCCTATCAAGTTTCACGAGGAGTCAGGCATCGTCTCCTTTGGAGGCACTGATCTCCGCATACCTCTGGAGTTTTCAAAGGATGTGAGGCCTCCGGTCGCCATGAAGTGGGGAACTAGGTCTTTCTCTGTGGTCTCCACAGAGGATTCAGACATCCTTTCATGTTGGGAGATGCAAGTCGAGCCTGCATTCAAGTCACTGCATGGATATCCGGCCTTATTTCGAGTCAGGGCATCGCAGTGTCCATTCCACATGAGGCCGCAAACTCAGGGTCCCTCTCACATACCTAGAGCTGAGAGAAGCCTCGTATTGAGGTGCTTGTGGTAAGGTGGTATTCCTCTGGAGTCGAAGCCAGGAACTAACCTCTCATCTCGAGTTGATTTTTGGTCCACGGAGCTCTTTCGTGTTGCTACAGTGACCTCAGGATCCCTCTAGCCTTGAAACAGTGTTCTTGGGGTTTCTCTGGAGTGCCATCAAGGAAATCAAGGATTCTTTCACGTTTGATGTGCAACACGGAATTGCTCTGCATGCAGTGCAGGGGAATCGGGCCTCATCTCATGGCGAGGGGGAAGTCTCATGGTTTTTCTCGAGTTGCGGCGAGAACCTGGGGTATATTCTCGAGTTACGACGGGGATGGCCGCTCCACCCACGTGTTTATTCAGAGACGTCAGGACTCCTTCCTAGTTGCGAGGGACAACTCGGGATTCTCCTCGAGGCATGGCAGGGCAATTGGAACACCTCTCCAGCTGAGGCGGGAGACCAAGGGTCCCTTTTCACGTGCCACAGGAATCCTGGGACTCCTATCAAAATTCACGAGGAGTCAGGCATCGTCTCTTTTGGAGGCACTGATCTCCGCATACCTCTGGAGTTTTCAAAGGATGTGAGGCCTCCGGTCGCGATGAGGTGGGGAACTAGGTCTTTCTCTGTGGTCTCCACAGGGGATGCAGACATCCTTTCGTCTTGGGAGATGCAAGACGAGCCTGCATTCAAGTCACTGCAGGGATATCCGGCCTTATTTCGAGTCAGGGCATCGCGGTGTCCATTCCACTTGAGGCCGCAAACTCAGGGTCCCTCTCACATACCTAGAGCTGAGAGAAGCCTCCACTTGAAGTGCTTGTGGTAAGGTGGTATTCCTCTGGAGTCGAAGCCAGGGACTAACCTCTCATCTCGAGTTGATTTGTGGTCCACGGAGCTCTTTCGTGTTGCTACAGTGACCTCCGGATTGCTCTAGCCCTGAAACACTGCTCTTGGGGTTTCTCTGGAGTGCCATCAAGGAAATCAAGGCTCCTTTCATGTGTGACGTGCAACACGGAATTGCTCTGCACGCAGTGCAGGGGATTCGGGCCTCATCTCGCGGCGAGGGGGAAGTCTCATGGTTTTTCTCGAGTTGCGGCGGGAACCTGGGGTATATTCTCGAGTTACGACGGGGATAGCCCTTCCTCACACGTGTTTGTTCACGAAGTCAGGACTCCTGCCTAGTTGCGAGGGACAACTCGGGATTCTCCTCGAGGCTTGGGAGGGCAATTGGGACGCCTCTCCAGCTGAGGCGGGAGATCAAGGGTCCCTTTCCAGGTGCCACAGGAATCCTGGGACTCCTATCAAGTTTCACGAGGAGTCAGGTATCGTCTCCTGTGGAGGCACTGATCTCCGCGTACCTCTGGAGTTTTCAAAGGATGTGAGGCCTCCAGTCACGATGAGGTGGGGAACTAGGTCTTTCTCTGTGGTCTCCACAGGGAATTCAGACATCCTTTCGTCTTGGGAGATGCAAGACGAGCCTGCATTCAAGTCACTGCAGGGATATCCGGCCTTATTTCGAGTCAGGGCACTGCGGTGTCCATTCCACTTGAGGCCGCAAACTCAGGGTCCCTCTCACATACCTAGAGCTGAGAGAAGCCTCCTCCTGAGGTGCTTGTGGTAAGGTGGTATAACTCTGGAGTCGAAGCCAGGGACTAACCTCTCATCTCGAGTTGATTTTTGGTCCACGGAGCTCTTTCCTGTTCCTACAGTGACCTCAGAAACCCTCTAGCCTTGAAACAGTGTTCTTGGGGTTTCTCTGGAGTGCCATCAAGGAAATCAAGGCTCCTTTCATGTGTGATGTGCAACACGGAATTGCTCTGCACGCAGTGCAGGGGAATCGGGCCTCATCTCGCGGCGAGGGGGAAGTCTCATGATTTTTCTCGAGTTGCGGCGGGAACCTGGGGTATATTCTCGAGTTACGACGGGGATGGCCCTTCCACCCACGTGTTTGTTCAGCGACGGCAGGACTCCTGCCTAGTTGCGAGGGACAACTCGGGATTCTCCTCGAGGCTTGGCAGGGCAATTGGGACGCCTCTCCAGCTGAGGCGGGAGACCAAGGGTCCCTTTCCACGTGCCACAGGAATCCTGGGACTCCTATCAAGTTTCACGAGGAGTCAGGCATCGTCTCCCTTGGAGGCACTGATCTCTGCGTACGTCTGGAGTTTTCAAGGATGTGAGGCCTCACGTCGCGATGAGGTGGGGAACTAGGTCTTTCTCTGTGGTCTCCACAGGGGATTCAGACATCCTTTCATCTTATGAGATGCAAGACGAGCCTGCATTCAAGTCACTGCAGGGATATCCGGCCTTATTTTGCATCAGGGCATCACAGTGTCCATTTCACTTGAGGCCGCAAACTCAGGGTCCCTCTCACATACCTAGAGCTGAGAGAAGCCTCCTCTTGAGGTGCTTGTGGTAAGGTGGTATTCCTCTGGAGTCGAAGCCAGGGACTAACCTCTCATCTCGAGTTGATTTTTGGTCCACGGAGCTCTTTCGTGTTGCTACAGTGACCTCAGGATCCCTCTAGCCTTCAAACTGTGTTCTTGGGGTTTCTCTGGAGTGCCATCAAGGAAATCAAGGCTCCTTTCATGTGTGATGTGCAACACGGAATTGCTCTGCATGCAGTGCAGGGGAATCAGGCCTCATCTCGCGGCGAGGGGGAAGTCTCATGGTTTTTCTCGAGTTGCGGCGGGAACCTGGGGTATATTCTCGAGTTACCAGGGGGATGGTCCTACCACCCACGTGTTTGTTCAGCGACGTCAGGACTCCTGCCTAGATGCGAGGGACAACTCTGGATTCTCCTCGTGGCTTGGCAGGGCAATTGGGACGCCTCTCCAGCTGAGGATGGAGACCAAGGGTCCCTTTCCACGTGCCACAGGAATCCTGGGACTCCTATCAAGTTTCACGAGGAGTCAGGCATCATCTCCTTTGGAGGCACTGATCTCCGCGTACCTCTGGAGTTTTCAAAGGATGTGAGGCCTCCGGTCGCCATGAAGTGGGGAACTCGGTCTTTCTCTGTGGTCTCCACAGGAGATTCAGACATCCTTTCATCTTGGGAGATGCAAGACGAGCCTGCATTCAAGTCACTGCAGGGATATCCGGCCTTATTTCGAGTAAGTGCATCGCGGTGTCTATTCCACTTGAGGCCGCAATCTCAGGGTCCCTCTCACATACCTAGAGCTGAGAGAAGCCTCCTCTTGAGGTGCTTGTGGTAAGGTGGTATTCCTCTGGAGTCGAAGCCAGGGACTAACCTCTCATCTCGAGTTGATTTTTGGTCCACGGAGGTCTTTCGTGTTGCTACAGTGACCTCAGGATCCCTCTATCCTTGAAACAGTGTTCTAGGGGTTTCTCTGGAGTGCCATCAAGCAAATCAAGGCTCCTTTCATGTGTGATGTGCAACACGGAATTGCTCTGCACGCACTGCAGGGGAATCTGGCCTCATCTCGCGGCGAGGGGGACGTCTCATGGTTTTTATCGAGTTGCGGCGGGAACCTGGGGTATATTCTCGAGTTACGCGGGGATGGCCCTTCCACACACGTGTTTGTTCAGCGACGTCAGGACTCCTGCCTAGTTGCGAGGGACAACTCGGGATTTTCCTCGAGGCTTGGCAGGGCAATTGGGACGCCTCTCCAGCTGAGGCGGGAGACCAAGGGTCCCTTTCCACGTGCCACAGGAATCCTGGGACTCCTACCAAGTTTCACGAGGAGTCAGGCATCGTCTCCTTTGGAGGCACTGATCTCCGCGTACGTCTGGAGTTTTCAAAGGATGTGAGGCCTCCGGTCGCCATGAAGTGGGGAACTAGGTCTTTCTCTGTGGTCTCCACAGGGGATTCAGACATCCTTTCGTCTTGGGAGATGCAAGACGAGCCTGCATTCAAGTCACTGAAGGGATAACCGGCCTTATTTCGAGTCAGGGCATCACGGTGTCCATTCCACTTGAGGCCGCAAACTCAGGGTCCCTCTCACATACCTAGAGCTGAGAGAAGCCTCCTCTTGAGGTGCTTGTGGTAAGGTGGTATTCCTCTGGAGTCGAAGCCAGGGACTAACCTCTCATCTCGAGTTGATTTTTGGTCCACGGAGCTCTTTCGTGTTGCTACAGTGACCTCAGGATCCCTCTAGCCTTGAAACAGTGTTCTTGGGGTTTCTCTGGAGTGCCATCAAGGAAATCAAGGCTTCTTTCATGTGTGATGTGCAACAGGGAATTGCTCTGCACGCAGTGCAGGGGAATCGGGCCTCATCTCGCGGCGAGGGGGAAGTCTCATGGTTTTTCTCGTGTTGCGGCGGGAACCTGGGGTATATTCTCGAGTTACGACGGGGATGGTCCTACCACCCACGTGTTTGTTCAGCGACGTCAGGACTCCTGCCTAGTTGCGAGGGACAACTCGGAATTCTCCTCGAGGCTTGGCAGGGCAATTGGGACCCCTCTCCTGCTGAGGCGGGAGACCAAGGGTCCCTTTCCACGTGCCACAGGAATCCTGGGACTCCTATCAAGTTTCACGAGGAGTCAGGCATCGTCTCCTTTGGAGGCACTGATCTCAGTGTACCTCTGGAATTTTCAAAGTATGTGAGGCCTCCGGTCTCAATGAAGTGGGGAAGTAGGTCTTTCTCTGTGGTCTCCACAGGGGATTCAGACATCCTTCCGTCTTGGGAGATGAAAGACGAGCCTTCATTCAAGTCACTGCAAGGATATCTGGCCTTATTTCGAGTCAGGGCATCGCGGTGTCCATTCCACTTGAGGCCGCAAACTCAGGGTCCCTCTCACATACCTAGAGCTGAGAGAAGCCTCCTCTTGAGGTGCTTGTGGTAAGGTGGTTTCCTCTGGAGTCGAAGCCAGGGACTAACATCTCATCTCGATTTGATTTTTGGTCCACGGAGGTTTTTCGTGTAGCTACACTGACCTCAGGATCTCTCTAGCCTTGAAACAGTGTTCTTGGGGTTTCTCTGGAGTGCCATCAAGGAAATCAAGGCTCCTTTCATGTGTGATGTGCAACACGGAATTTGTCTGCACGCAGTGCAGGGGAATCGGGCCTCATCTCGCGGCGGGGGGGAAGTCTCATTGTTTTTCTCGAGTTGCGGCGGGAACCTGGGGTATATTCTCGAGTTACGACGGCGATGTCCCTTCCACACACGTGTTTGTTCAGCGACGGCAGGACTCCTGCCTAGTTGCGAGGGAAAACTCGGGATTCACCTCGAGGCTTGGCAGGGCAATTGGGACGCCTCTCCAGCTGCGGCGGGAGACCAAGGGTCCCTTTCCACGTGCCACAGGAATCCTGGGACTCCTATCAAGTTTCACGAGGAGTCAGGCCTCGTTTCCTTTGGAGGCACTGATCTCCGTATACATCTGGAGTTTTCAAAGGATGTGAGGCCTCCGGTCGCGATGAGGTGGGGAACTAGGTCTTTCTCTGTGGTCTCCACAGGGGATTCAGACATCCTTTCGTCTTGGGAGATGCAAGACGAGCCTGCATTCAAGTCACTGCAGGGATATCCGGCCTTATTTCGAGTCAGGGCATCGCAGTGTCCATTCCACTTGAGGCCGCAATCTCAGGGTCCCTCTCATATACCTAGAGGTGAGAGAAGCCTCCTCTTGAGGTGCTTGTGGTAAGGTGGTTTCCTCTGGAGTCGAAGCCAGGGACTAACCTCTCATCTCGAGTTGAATTTTGGTCCCCGGAGCTCTTTCGTGTTGCTACAGGGACCTCAGGATCCCACTATCCTTGAAACAGTGTTCTTGGGGTTTCTCTGGAGTGCCATCAAGGATATCAAGGCTCCTTTCATGTGTGATGTGCAACACGGAATTGCTCTGCACGCAGTGCAGGGGAATCGGGCCTCATCTCGCGGCGAGGGGGAAGTCTCATGGTTTTTCTCGAGTTGCGGCGGTAACCTGGGGTATATTCTCGAGTTACTATGGGGATGGTCCTTCCACCCACGTGTTTGTTCAGCGACGTCAGGACTCCTGCCTAGTTGCGAGGGACAACTCGGGATTCTCCTCGAGGCTTGGCAGGGCAATTGGGACGCCTCTCCAGCTGAGGCGGGAGACCAAGGCTCCCTTTCCACGTGCCACAGGAATCCTGGGACTCCTATCAAATTTCACGAGGAGTCAGGCATCGTCTCCTTTGGAGGCACTGATCTCCGCGTACCTCTGGAGTTTTCAAAGGATGTGAGGCCTCCGGTCGCCATGAAGTGGGGAACTAGGTCTTTCTCTGTGGTCTCCACAGGGGATTCTGACATCCTTTCATCTTGGGCGATGCAAGACGAGCCTGCATTCAAGTCACTGCAGGGATATCCGGCCTTATTTCGCGTCAGGGCATCGCAGTGTCCATTCCACTTGAGGCCGCAAACTCAGGGTCCCTCTCACATACCTAGAGCTGAGAGAAGCCTCCTCTTGAGGTGCTTGTGGTAAGGTGGTATTTCTCTGGAGTCGAAGCCAGGAACTAACCTCTCATCTCGAGTTGATTCTTGGTCCACGGAGCTCTTTCTTGTTGCTACAGTGACCTCAGGATCCCTCTAGCCTTGAAACAGTGTTCTTGGGGTTTCTCTGGAGTGCCATCAAGGAAATCAAGGCTTCTTTCATGTTTGATGTGCAACACGGAATTGCTGTGCATGCAGTGCAGGGGAATCGGGCCTCATCTCACGGCGAGGGGGAAGTCTCATGGTTTTTCTCGAGTTGCGGTGAGAACCTGGGGTATATTCTCGAGTTACGACGGGGATGTCCCTTCCTCACACGTGTTTGTTTAACGTCGTCAGGACTCCTGCCTAGTTGCGAGGGACAACTCGGGATTTTCCTCGAGGCTTGGGAGGCCAATTGGGACGCCTCTCCAGCTGAGGCGGGAGACCAAGGGTCCCTGTCCAGGTGCCACAGGAATCCTGGGACTCCTATCAAGTTTCACGAGGAGTCAGGCATCGTCTCCTTTGGAGGCACTGATCTCCGCGTACCTCTGGAATTTTCAAAGATGTGAGGCTTACTGTCGCCATGAAGTGGGGAACTGGTCTTTCTGTGTGGTCTCCACAGGGGATTCAGACATCCTTTCATCTTGGGAGATGCAAGACGAGCCTGCATTCAAGTCACTGCAGGGATATCCGGCCTTATTTCGCGTCAGGGCATCGCAGTGTCCATTCCACTTGAGGCCGCAAACTCAGGGTCCTCTCACATACCTAGAGCTGAGAGAAGCCTCCTCTTGAGGTGCTTGTGGTAAGGTGGTATTCCTCTGAAGTCGAAGCCAGGGACTAACCTCTCATCTCGAGTTGATTTTTCGTCCACGGAGCTCTTTCGTGTTGCTACAGTGACCTCAGGATCCCTCTAGCCTTGCAACAGTGTTCTTGGGGTTTCTCTGGAGTGCCATCAAGGAAATCAAGGCTCCTTTCATGTGTGATGTGCAACACGGAATTGCTCTGCACGCAGTGCAGGGGAATCGGGCCTCATCTCAGGGCGAGGGGGAAGTCTCATGGTTTTTCTCGAGTGGCAGCGGGAACCTGGGGTATATTCTCGAGTTACGAGGGGGATGGCCCTTCCACCCACGTGTTTTTTCAGCGACGTCAGGACTCCTGCCTAGTTGCGAGGGACAACTCGGGATTCTCCTCGAGGCTTGGCAGGGCAATTGGGACGCCTCTCCAGCTGAGGCGGGAGACCAAGGGTCCCTTTCCACGTGCCACAGGAATCCTGGGACTCCTATCAAGTTTCACGAGGAGTCAGGCATCGTCTCCTTTGGAGGCACTGATCTCCGCGTACCTCTGGAGTTCTCAAAGGATGTGAGGCCTCCGGTCGTGATGAGGTGGGGAACTAGGTCTTTCTCTGTGGTCTCCACAGGGGATTCAGACAACCTTTCGTCTTGGGAGATGCAAGACGAGCCTGCATTCAAGTCACTGCAGGGATATCCGGCGTTATTTCGAGTCAGGGCATCGCGGTGTCTATTCCACTTGAGGCCGCAATCTCAGGGTCCCTCTCACATACCTAGAGCTGAGAGAAGCCTCCTCTTGAGGTGCTTGTGGTAAGGTGGTATTCCTCTGGAGTCGAAGCCAGGGACTAACCTCTCATCTCGAGTTGATGTTTGGTCCACGGAGGTCTTTCGTGTTGCTACAGTGACCTCAGGATCCCTCTAGCCTTGAAACAGTGTTCTAGGGGTTTCTCTGGAGTGCCATCAAGGTAATCAAGGCTCCTTTCATGTGTGATGTGCAACACGGAATTGCTCTGCACGCAGTGCAGGGGAATCGGGCCTCATCTCGCGGCGAGGGGGACGTCTCATGATTTTTATCGAGTTGCGGCGAGAACCTGGGGTATATTCTCGAGTTACGCGGGGATGGCCCTTCCACACACGTGTTTGTTCAGCGACGTCAGGACTCCTGCCTAGTTGCGAGGGACAACTCGGGATTTTCCTCGAGGCTTGGCAGGGCAATTGGGACGCCTCTCCAGCTGAGGCGGGAGACCAAGGGTCCCTTTCCACGTGCCACAGGAATCCTGGGACTCCTACCAAGTTTCACGAGGAGTCAGGCATCGTCTCCTTTGGAGGCACTGATCTCCGCGTACGTCTGGAGTTTTCAAAGGATGTGAGGCCTCCGGTCGCCATGAAGTGGGGAACTAGGTCTTTCTCTGTGGTCTCCACAGGGGATTCAGACATCCTTTCGTCTTGGGAGATGCAAGACGAGCCTGCATTCAAGTCACTGAAGGGATAACCGGCCTTATTTCGAGTCAGGGCATCACGGTGTCCATTCCACTTGAGGCCGCAAACTCAGGGTCCCTCTCACATAGCTAGAGCTGAGAGAAGCCTCCTCTTGAGGTGCTTGTGGTAAGGTGGTATTCCTCTGGAGTCGAAGCCAGGGACTAACCTCTCATCTCGAGTTGATTTTTGGTCCACGGAGCTCTTTCGGGATGCTACAGTGACCTCAGGATCCCTCTCGCCTTGAAACAATGTTCTTGGGGATTCTCTGGAGTGCATCAAGGAAATCAAGGCTCCTTTCATGTGTGATGTGCAACACGGAATTGCTCTGCACACAGTGCAGGGGAATCGGGCCTCATCTCGCGGTGAGGGGGAAGTCTCATGGTTTTTCTCGAGTTGCGGTGAGAACCTGGGGTATATTCTCGAGTTACGACGGGGATGGTCCTTCCACACACGTGTTTGTTCAGCGACGTCAGGACTCCTGCCTAGTTGCGAGGGACAACTCGGGATTCTCCTCGAGGCTTGGCAGGGCAATTGGGACGCCTCTCCAGCTGAGGCGGGAGACCAAGGGTCCCTTTCCACGTGCCACAGGAATCCTGGGACTCCTAAGAAGTTTCACGAGGAGTCAGGCATCGTCTCCTTTGGAGGCACTGATCTCCGCGTACCTCTGGACTTTTCAAAGGATGTGAGGCCTCCGGTCGCGATCAGGTGGGAACTAGGTCTTTCTCTGTTGTCTCCACAGGGGATTCAGACATCCTTTCGTCTTGGGAGATGCAAGACGAGCCTGCATTCAAGTCACTGCATGAATATCCGGCCTTATTTCGAGTCAGGGCATCGCGGTGTCCATTTCACTTGAGGCCGCAAAATCAGGGTCCCTCCTACATAGCTAGAGCTTAGAGAAGCCTCCTCTTGAGGTGCTTGTGGTAAGGTGGTATTCCTCTGGAGTCGAAGCCAGGGACTAACCTCTCATCTCGAGTTGATTTTTGGTCCACGGAGCTCTTTCGTGTTGCTACAGTGACCTCAGGATCCCTCTAGCCTTGAAACAGTGTTCTTGGGGTTTCTCTGGAGTGCCATCAAGGAAATCAAGGCTCCTTTCATGTGTGATGTGCAACACGGAATTGCTGTGCACCCAGTACAGGGGAATCGGGCCTCATCTCGCGCCGAGGAGGAAGTCTCATGGTTTTTCTCGAGTTGCGGCCGGAACCTGGTGTATATTCTCGAGTTAAGACGGGGATGGACCTTCCTCCCACGTGTTTGTTCAGCGACGTCAGGACTCCTGCCTAGTTGCGAGGGACAACTCGGGATTCTCCTCGAGGCTTGGCAGGGCAATTGGGACGCCTCTCCAGCTGAGGCGGGAGACCAAGGGTCCCTTTCCACGTGCCACAGGAATCCTGGGACTCCTAAGAATTTTCACAAGGAGTCAGGCATCGTCTCCTTTGGAGGCACTGATCTCCGCGTATCTCTGGACTTTTCAAAGGATGTGAGGCCTCCGGTCACGATGAGGTGGGGAACTAGGTCTTTCTCTGTGGTCTCCACAGGGGATTCAGACATCCTTTCATCTTGGGAGATGCAAGACGAGCCTGCATTCAAGTCACTGCAGGGATATCCGCCGTTATTTCGCGTCAGGGCATCGTAGTGCCCATTCCACTTGAGGCCGCAAAATCAGGGTCACTCTCACATACCTAGAGCTGAGAGAAGCCTCCTCTTGAGGTGCTTGTGGTAAGGTGGTATTCCTCTGGAGTCGAAGCCAGGGACTAACCTCTCATCTCCAGTTGATTTTTGGTCCACGGAGCTCTTTCGTGTTTCTACAGTGACCTCAGGATCCCTCTAGCCTTGAAAGACTGTTCTTGGGGTTTCTCTGGAGTGCCATCAAGGAAATCAAGGCTCCTTTCATGTGTGATGTGCAACACGGAATTGCTTTGAATGCAGTGCAGGGGAATCGGGCCTCATCTTGCGGCATGGGGGAAGTCTTATGGTTTTTCTCGAGTTGCGGTGGGAACCTGGGGTATATTCTCGAGTTACGACGAGGATGGCCCTTTCACCCACGTGTTTGTTCAGCGACGTCAGGACTCCTGCCTAGTTGCGAGGGACAACTCGAGATTCTCCTCGAGGCTTGGCAGGGCAATTGGGACGCCTCTCCAGCTGAGGCGGGAGACCAAGGGTCCCTTTCCACGTGCCACAGGAATCCTGGGACTCCTATCAAGTTTCACGAGGAGTCAGGCATCGTCTCCTTTGGAGGCACTGATGTCCGCGTACCTCTGGAGGTTTCAAAGGATGTGAGGCCTCCGGTCGCGATGAGGTGGGGAACTAGGTCTTTCTCTGTGGTCTCCACAGGGGATTCAGACATCCTTTCGTCTTGGCAGATGCAAGACGAGCCTGCATTCAAGTTACTGCAGGGATATCCGGCCTTATTTCGAGTCAGGGCATCGCGGTGTCCATTCCCCTTGAGTCCACAAACTCAGGGTCCCTCTCACATAGCTAGAGCTGAGAGAAGCCTCCTCTTGAGGTGCGTGTGGTAAGGTGGTATTCCTCTGGAGTCGAAGCCAGGGACTAACCTCTCATCTCGAGTTGATTTTTGGTCCACGGAGCTCTTTCGGGATGCTACAGTGACCTCAGGATCCCTCTCGCCTTGAAACAGTGTTCTTGGGGATTCTCTGGAGTGCATCAAGGAAATCAAGGCTCCTTTCATGTGTGATGTGCAACACGGAATTGCTCTGCACACAGTGCAGGGGAATCGGGCCTCATCTCGCGGTGAGGGGGAAGTCTCATGGTTTTTCTCGAGTTGCGGTGAGAACCTGGGGTATATTCTCGAGTTACGACGGGGATGGTCCTTCCACACACGTGTTTGTTCAGCGACGTCAGGACTCCTGCCTAGTTGCGAGGGACAACTCGGGATTCTCCTCGAGGCTTGGCAGGGCAATTGGGACGCCTCTCCAGCTGAGGCGGGAGACCAAGGGTCCCTTTCCACGTGCCACAGGAATCCTGGGACTCCTAAGAAGTTTCACGAGGAGTCAGGCATCGTCTCCTTTGGAGGCACTGATCTCCGCGTACCTCTGGACTTTTCAAAGGATGTGAGGCCTCCGGTCGCGATCAGGTGGGAACTAGGTCTTTCTCTGTTGTCTCCACAGGGGATTCAGACATCCTTTCGTCTTGGGAGATGCAAGACGAGCCTGCATTCAAGTCACTGCATGAATATCCGGCCTTATTTCGAGTCAGGGCATCGCGGTGTCCATTTCACTTGAGGCCGCAAAATCAGGGTCCCTCCTACATAGCTAGAGCTGAGAGAAGCCTCCTCTTGAGGTGCTTGTGGTAAGGTGGTATTCCTCTGGAGTCGAAGCCAGGGACTAACCTCTCATCTCGAGTTGATTTTTGGTCCACAGAGCTCTTTCGTGTTGCTACAGTGACCTCAGGATCCCTCTAGCCTTGAAACAGTGTTCTTGGGGTTTCTCTGGAGTGCCATCAAGGAAATCAAGGCTCCTTTCATGTGTGATGTGCAACACGGAATTGCTGTGCACCCAGTACAGGGGAATCGGGCCTCATCTCGCGCCGAGGAGGAAGTCTCATGGTTTTTCTCGAGTTGCGGCCGGAACCTGGTGTATATTCTCGAGTTAAGACGGGGATGGACCTTCCTCCCACGTGTTTCTTCAGCGACGTCAGGACTCCTGCCTAGTTGCGAGGGACAACTCGGGATTCTCCTCGAGGCTTGGCAGGGCAATTGGGACGCCTCTCCAGCTGAGGCGGGAGACCAAGGGTCCCTTTCCACGTGCCACAGGAATCCTGGGACTCCTAAGAAGTTTCACGAGGAGTCAGGCATCGTCTCCTTTGGAGGCACTGATCTCCGCGTATCTCTGGACTTTTCAAAGGATGTGAGGCCTCCGGTCACGATGAGGTTGGGAACTAGGTCTTTCTCTGTGGTCTCCACAGGGGATTCAGACATCCTTTCATCTTGGGAGATGCAAGACGAGCCTGCATTCAAGTCACTGCAGGGATATCCGCCGTTATTTCGCGTCAGGGCATCGTAGTGCCCATTCCACTTGAGGCCGCAAAATCAGGGTCACTCTCACATACCTAGAGCTGAGAGAAGCCTCCTCTTGAGGTGCTTGTGGTAAGGTGGTATTCCTCTGGAGTCGAAGCCAGGGACTAACCTCTCATCTCGAGTTGATTTTTGGTCCACGGAGCTCTTTCGAGTTGCTACAGTGACCTCAGGATGCCTCTAGCCTTGAAAAGGTGTTCTTGGGGTTTCTCTGGAGTACCATCAAGAAATCATGGCTCCTTTCATGTGTGATGTGCAACACGGTATTGCTCTGCATGCAGTGCAGGGGAATCGGGCCTCATCTCGCGGCGAGGGGAAGTCTCATGGTTTCCTCGAGTTGCGGTGGGAACCTGGGGTATATTCTCGAGTTACGACGGGGATGGCCCTTCCACCCACGTGTTTGTTCAGCGACATCAGGACTCCTGCCTAGTTGCGAGGGACAACTCGGGATTCTCCTCGAGGCTTGGCAGGGCAATTCGGACGCCTCTCCAGCTGAGGCGGGAGACCAAGGGTCCCTTTCCACGTGCCACAGGAATCCTGGGACTCCTATCAAGTTTCCCGAGGAGTCAGGCATCGTCTCCTTTGGAGGCACTGATCTCCGCGTACGTCTGGAGTTTTCAAAGGATGTGAGGCCTCCGGTCGCCATGAAGTGGGGAACTAGGTCTTTCTCTGTGGTCTCCACAGGGGATTCAGACATCCTTTCGTCTTGGGAGATGCAAGACGAGCCTGCATTCAAGTCACTGAAGGGATAACCGGCCTTATTTCGAGTCAGGGCATCACGGTGTCCATTCCACTTGAGGCCGCAAACTCAGGGTCCCTCTCACATACCTAGAGCTGAGAGAAGCCTCCTCTTGAGGTGCTTGTGGTAAGGTGGTATTCCTCTGGAGTCGAAGCCAGGGACTAACCTCTCATCTCGAGTTGATTTTTGGTCCACGGAGCTCTTTCGTGTTGCTACAGTGACCTCAGGATCCCTCTAGCCTTGAAACAGTGTTCTTGGGGTTTCTCTGGAGTGCCATCAAGGAAATCAAGGCTTCTTTCATGTGTGATGTGCAACAGGGAATTGCTCTGCACGCAGTGCAGGGGAATCGGGCCTCATCTCGCGGCGAGGGGGAAGTCTCATGGTTTTTCTCGTGTTGCGGCGGGAACCTGGGGTATATTCTCGAGTTACGACGGGGATGGTCCTACCACCCACGTGTTTGTTCAGCGACGTCAGGACTCCTGCCTAGTTGCGAGGGACAACTCGGAATTCTCCTCGAGGCTTGGCAGGGCAATTGGGACCCCTCTCCTGCTGAGGCGGGAGACCAAGGGTCCCTTTCCACGTGCCACAGGAATCCTGGGACTCCTATCAAGTTTCACGAGGAGTCAGGCATCGTCTCCTTTGGAGGCACTGATCTCAGTGTACCTCTGGAATTTTCAAAGTATGTGAGGCCTCCGGTCTCAATGAAGTGGGGAAGTAGGTCTTTCTCTGTGGTCTCCACAGGGGATTCAGACATCCTTCCGTCTTGGGAGATGAAAGACGAGCCTTCATTCAAGTCACTGCAAGGATATCTGGCCTTATTTCGAGTCAGGGCATCGCGGTGTCCATTCCACTTGAGGCCGCAAACTCAGGGTCCCTCTCACATACCTAGAGCTGAGAGAAGCCTCCTCTTGAGGTGCTTGTGGTAAGGTGGTTTCCTCTGGAGTCGAAGCCAGGGACTAACATCTCATCTCGATTTGATTTTTGGTCCACGGAGGTTTTTCGTGTAGCTACACTGACCTCAGGATCTCTCTAGCCTTGAAACAGTGTTCTTGGGGTTTCTCTGGAGTGCCATCAAGGAAATCAAGGCTCCTTTCATGTGTGATGTGCAACACGGAATTTGTCTGCACGCAGTGCAGGGGAATCGGGCCTCATCTCGCGGCGGGGGGGAAGTCTCATTGTTTTTCTCGAGTTGCGGCGGGAACCTGGGGTATATTCTCGAGTTACGACGGCGATGTCCCTTCCACACACGTGTTTGTTCAGCGACGGCAGGACTCCTGCCTAGTTGCGAGGGAAAACTCGGGATTCACCTCGAGGCTTGGCAGGGCAATTGGGACGCCTCTCCAGCTGCGGCGGGAGACCAAGGGTCCCTTTCCACGTGCCACAGGAATCCTGGGACTCCTATCAAGTTTCACGAGGAGTCAGGCCTCGTTTCCTTTGGAGGCACTGATCTCCGTATACATCTGGAGTTTTCAAAGGATGTGAGGCCTCCGGTCGCGTTGAGGTGGGGAACTAGGTCTTTCTCTGTGGTCTCCACAGGGGATTCAGACATCCTTTCGTCTTGGGAGATGCAAGACGAGCCTGCATTCAAGTCACTGCAGGGATATCCGGCCTTATTTCGAGTCAGGGCATCGCAGTGTCCATTCCACTTGAGGCCGCAATCTCAGGGTCCCTCTCATATACCTAGAGGTGAGAGAAGCCTCCTCTTGAGGTGCTTGTGGTAAGGTGGTTTCCTCTGGAGTCGAAGCCAGGGACTAACCTCTCATCTCGAGTTGAATTTTGGTCCCCGGAGCTCTTTCGTGTTGCTACAGGGACCTCAGGATCCCACTATCCTTGAAACAGTGTTCTTGGGGTTTCTCTGGAGTGCCATCAAGGATATCAAGGCTCCTTTCATGTGTGATGTGCAACACGGAATTGCTCTGCACGCAGTGCAGGGGAATCGGGCCTCATCTCGCGGCGAGGGGGAAGTCTCATGGTTTTTCTCGAGTTGCGGCGGTAACCTGGGGTATATTCTCGAGTTACTATGGGGATGGTCCTTCCACCCACGTGTTTGTTCAGCGACGTCAGGACTCCTGCCTAGTTGCGAGGGACAACTCGGGATTCTCCTCGAGGCTTGGCAGGGCAATTGGGACGCCTCTCCAGCTGAGGCGGGAGACCAAGGGTCCCTTTCCACGTGCCACAGGAATCCTGGGACTCCTATCAAATTTCACGAGGAGTCAGGCATCGTCTCCTTTGGAGGCACTGATCTCCGCGTACCTCTGGAGTTTTCAAAGGATGTGAGGCCTCCGGTCGCCATGAAGTGGGGAACTAGGTCTTTCTCTGTGGTCTCCACAGGGGATTCTGACATCCTTTCATCTTGGGAGATGCAAGACGAGCCTGCATTCAAGTCACTGCAGGGATATCCGGCCTTATTTCGCGTCAGGGCATCGCAGTGTCCATTCCACTTGAGGCCGCAAACTCAGGGTCCCTCTCACATACCTAGAGCTGAGAGAAGCCTCCTCTTGAGGTGCTTGTGGTAAGGTGGTATTTCTCTGGAGTCGAAGCCAGGAACTAACCTCTCATCTCGAGTTGATTCTTGGTCCACGGAGCTCTTTCTTGTTGCTACAGTGACCTCAGGATCCCTCTAGCCTTGAAACAGTGTTCTTGGGGTTTCTCTGGAGTGCCATCAAGGAAATCAAGGCTTCTTTCATGTTTGATGTGCAACACGGAATTGCTGTGCATGCAGTGCAGGGGAATCGGGCCTCATCTCACGGCGAGGGGGAAGTCTCATGGTTTTTCTCGAGTTGCGGTGAGAACCTGGGGTATATTCTCGAGTTACGACGGGGATGTCCCTTCCTCACACGTGTTTGTTTAACGTCGTCAGGACTCCTGCCTAGTTGCGAGGGACAACTCGGGATTTTCCTCGAGGCTTGGGAGGCCAATTGGGACGCCTCTCCAGCTGAGGCGGGAGACCAAGGGTCCCTGTCCAGGTGCCACAGGAATCCTGGGACTCCTATCAAGTTTCACGAGGAGTCAGGCATCGTCTCCTTTGGAGGCACTGATCTCCGCGTACCTCTGGAATTTTCAAAGATGTGAGGCTTACTGTCGCCATGAAGTGGGGAACTGGTCTTTCTGTGTGGTCTCCACAGGGGATTCAGACATCCTTTCATCTTGGGAGATGCAAGACGAGCCTGCATTCAAGTCACTGCAGGGATATCCGGCCTTATTTCGCGTCAGGGCATCGCAGTGTCCATTCCACTTGAGGCCGCAAACTCAGGGTCCTCTCACATACCTAGAGCTGAGAGAAGCCTCCTCTTGAGGTGCTTGTGGTAAGGTGGTATTCCTCTGAAGTCGAAGCCAGGGACTAACCTCTCATCTCGAGTTGATTTTTCGTCCACGGAGCTCTTTCGTGTTGCTACAGTGACCTCAGGATCCCTCTAGCCTTGCAACAGTGTTCTTGGGGTTTCTCTGGAGTGCCATCAAGGAAATCAAGGCTCCTTTCATGTGTGATGTGCAACACGGAATTGCTCTGCACGCAGTGCAGGGGAATCGGGCCTCATCTCAGGGCGAGGGGGAAGTCTCATGGTTTTTCTCGAGTGGCAGCGGGAACCTGGGGTATATTCTCGAGTTACGAGGGGGATGGCCCTTCCACCCACGTGTTTTTTCAGCGACGTCAGGACTCCTGCCTAGTTGCGAGGGACAACTCGGGATTCTCCTCGAGGCTTGGCAGGGCAATTGGGACGCCTCTCCAGCTGAGGCGGGAGACCAAGGGTCCCTTTCCACGTGCCACAGGAATCCTGGGACTCCTATCAAGTTTCACGAGGAGTCAGGCATCGTCTCCTTTGGAGGCACTGATCTCCGCGTACCTCTGGAGTTCTCAAAGGATGTGAGGCCTCCGGTCGTGATGAGGTGGGGAACTAGGTCTTTCTCTGTGGTCTCCACAGGGGATTCAGACAACCTTTCGTCTTGGGAGATGCAAGACGAGCCTGCATTCAAGTCACTGCAGGGATATCCGGCGTTATTTCGAGTCAGGGCATCGCGGTGTCTATTCCACTTGAGGCCGCAATCTCAGGGTCCCTCTCACATACCTAGAGCTGAGAGAAGCCTCCTCTTGAGGTGCTTGTGGTAAGGTGGTATTCCTCTGGAGTCGAAGCCAGGGACTAACCTCTCATCTCGAGTTGATGTTTGGTCCACGGAGGTCTTTCGTGTTGCTACAGTGACCTCAGGATCCCTCTAGCCTTGAAACAGTGTTCTAGGGGTTTCTCTGGAGTGCCATCAAGGTAATCAAGGCTCCTTTCATGTGTGATGTGCAACACGGAATTGCTCTGCACGCAGTGCAGGGGAATCGGGCCTCATCTCGCGGCGAGGGGGACGTCTCATGATTTTTATCGAGTTGCGGCGAGAACCTGGGGTATATTCTCGAGTTACGCGGGGATGGCCCTTCCACACACGTGTTTGTTCAGCGACGTCAGGACTCCTGCCTAGTTGCGAGGGACAACTCGGGATTTTCCTCGAGGCTTGGCAGGGCAATTGGGACGCCTCTCCAGCTGAGGCGGGAGACCAAGGGTCCCTTTCCACGTGCCACAGGAATCCTGGGACTCCTACCAAGTTTCACGAGGAGTCAGGCATCGTCTCCTTTGGAGGCACTGATCTCCGCGTACGTCTGGAGTTTTCAAAGGATGTGAGGCCTCCGGTCGCCATGAAGTGGGGAACTAGGTCTTTCTCTGTGGTCTCCACAGGGGATTCAGACATCCTTTCGTCTTGGGAGATGCAAGACGAGCCTGCATTCAAGTCACTGAAGGGATAACCGGCCTTATTTCGAGTCAGGGCATCACGGTGTCCATTCCACTTGAGGCCGCAAACTCAGGGTCCCTCTCACATACCTAGAGCTGAGAGAAGCCTCCTCTTGAGGTGCTTGTGGTAAGGTGGTATTCCTCTGGAGTCGAAGCCAGGGACTAACCTCTCATCTCGAGTTGATTTTTGGTCCACGGAGCTCTTTCGTGTTGCTACAGTGACCTCAGGATCCCTCTAGCCTTGAAACAGTGTTCTTGGGGTTTCTCTGGAGTGCCATCAAGGAAATCAAGGCTTCTTTCATGTGTGATGTGCAACAGGGAATTGCTCTGCACGCAGTGCAGGGGATTCGGGCCTCATCTCGCGGCGAGGGGGAAGTCTCATGGTTTTTCTCGTGTTGCGGCGGGAACCTGGGGTATATTCTCGAGTTACGACGGGGATGGTCCTACCACCCACGTGTTTGTTCAGCGACGTCAGGACTCCTGCCTAGTTGCGAGGGACAACTCGGAATTCTCCTCGAGGCTTGGCAGGGCAATTGGGACCCCTCTCCTGCTGAGGCGGGAGACCAAGGGTCCCTTTCCACGTGCCACAGGAATCCTGGGACTCCTATCAAGTTTCACGAGGAGTCAGGCATCGTCTCCTTTGGAGGCACTGATCTCAGTGTACCTCTGGAATTTTCAAAGTATGTGAGGCCTCCGGTCTCAATGAAGTGGGGAAGTAGGTCTTTCTCTGTGGTCTCCACAGGGGATTCAGACATCCTTCCGTCTTGGGAGATGAAAGACGAGCCTTCATTCAAGTCACTGCAAGGATATCTGGCCTTATTTCGAGTCAGGGCATCGCGGTGTCCATTCCACTTGAGGCCGCAAACTCAGGGTCCCTCTCACATACCTAGAGCTGAGAGAAGCCTCCTCTTGAGGTGCTTGTGGTAAGGTGGTTTCCTCTGGAGTCGAAGCCAGGGACTAACATCTCATCTCGATTTGATTTTTGGTCCACGGAGGTTTTTCGTGTAGCTACACTGACCTCAGGATCTCTCTAGCCTTGAAACAGTGTTCTTGGGGTTTCTCTGGAGTGCCATCAAGGAAATCAAGGCTCCTTTCATGTGTGATGTGCAACACGGAATTTGTCTGCACGCAGTGCAGGGGAATCGGGCCTCATCTCGCGGCGGGGGGGAAGTCTCATTGTTTTTCTCGAGTTGCGGCGGGAACCTGGGGTATATTCTCGAGTTACGACGGCGATGTCCCTTCCACACACGTGTTTGTTCAGCGACGGCAGGACTCCTGCCTAGTTGCGAGGGAAAACTCGGGATTCACCTCGAGGCTTGGCAGGGCAATTGGGACGCCTCTTCAGCTGCGGCGGGAGACCAAGGGTCCCTTTCCACGTGCCACAGGAATCCTGGGACTCCTATCAAGTTTCACGAGGAGTCAGGCCTCGTTTCCTTTGGAGGCACTGATCTCCGTATACATCTGGAGTTTTCAAAGGATGTGAGGCCTCCGGTCGCGATGAGGTGGGGAACTAGGTCTTTCTCTGTGGTCTCCACAGGGGATTCAGACATCCTTTCGTCTTGGGAGATGCAAGACGAGCCTGCATTCAAGTCACTGCAGGGTTATCCGGCCTTATTTCGAGTCAGGGCATCGCAGTGTCCATTCCACTTGAGGCCGCAATCTCAGGGTCCCTCTCATATACCTAGAGGTGAGAGAAGCCTTCTCTTGAGGTGCTTGTGGTAAGGTGGTATTCCTCTGGAGTCGAAGCCAGGGACTAACCTCTCATCTCGAGTTGAATTTTGGTCCCCGGAGCTCTTTCGTGTTGCTACAGGGACCTCAGGATCCCACTATCCTTGAAACAGTGTTCTTGGGGTTTCTCTGGAGTGCCATCAAGGAAATCAAGGCTCCTTTCATGTGTGATGTGCAACACGGAATTGCTCTGCACGCAGTGCAGGGGAATCGGGCCTCATCTCGCGGCGAAGGGGAAGTCTCATGGTTTTTCTCGAGTTGCGGCGGTAACCTGGGGTATATTCTCGAGTTACTATGGGGATGGTCCTTCCACCCACGTGTTTGTTCAGCGACGTCAGGACTCCTGCCTAGTTGCGAGGGACAACTCGGGATTCTCCTCGAGGCTTGGCAGGGCAATTGGGACGCCTCTCCAGCTGAGGCGGGAGACCAAGGCTCCCTTTCCACGTGCCACAGGAATCCTGGGACTCCTATCAAATTTCACGAGGAGTCAGGCATCGTCTCCTTTGGAGGCACTGATCTCCGCGTACCTCTGGAGTTTTCAAAGGATGTGAGGCCTCCGGTCGCCATGAAGTGGGGAACTAGGTCTTTCTCTGTGGTCTCCACAGGGGATTCTGACATCCTTTCATCTTGGGCGATGCAAGACGAGCCTGCATTCAAGTCACTGCAGGGATATCCGGCCTTATTTCGCGTCAGGGCATCGCAGTGTCCATTCCACTTGAGGCCGCAAACTCAGGGTCCCTCTCACATACCTAGAGCTGAGAGAAGCCTCCTCTTGAGGTGCTTGTGGTAAGGTGGTATTTCTCTGGAGTCGAAGCCAGGAACTAACCTCTCATCTCGAGTTGATTCTTGGTCCACGGAGCTCTTTCTTGTTGCTACAGTGACCTCAGGATCCCTCTAGCCTTGAAACAGTGTTCTTGGGGTTTCTCTGGAGTGCCATCAAGGAAATCAAGGCTCCTTTCACGTGTGATGTGCAACACGGAATTGCTGTGCACGCAGTGCAGGGGAATCGGGCCTCATCTCGCGGCGAAGGGGAAGTCTCATGGTTTTTCTCGAGTTGCGGCGGGAACCTGGGGTATATTCTCGAGTTACGACGGGGATGGTCCTACCACCCACGTGTTTGTTCAGCGACGTCAGGACTCCTGCCTAGTTGCGAGGGACAACTCGGGATTCTCCTCGTGGCTTGGCAGGGCAATTCTGACGCCTCTCCAGCTGAGGATGGAGACCAAGGGTCCCTTTCCACGTGCCACAGGAATCCTGGGACTCCTATCAAGTTTCACGAGGAGTCAGGCATCATCTCCTTTGGAGGCACTGATCTCCGCGTACCTCTGGAGTTTTCAAAGGATGTGAGGCCTCCGGTCGCCATGAAGTGGGGAACTCGGTCTTTCTCTATGGTCTCCACAGGGGATTCAGACATCCTTTCATCTTGGGAGATGCAAGACGAGCCTGCATTCAAGTCACTGCAGGCATATCCGGCCTTATTTCGAGTAAGTGCATCGCGGTGTCCATTCCACTTGAGGCCGCAAACTCAGGGTCCCTCTCACATACCTAGAGCTGAGAGAAGCCTCCTCTTGAGGTGCTTGTGGTAAGGTGGTTTCCTCTGGAGTCGAAGCCAGGGACTAACCTCTCATCTCGAGTTGATTTTTGGTCCACCGAGCTCTTTCGTGTAGCTGCCGTGACCTCAGAATCCCTCTAGCCTTGAAACAGTGTTCTTGGGGTTTCTCTGGAGTGCCATCAAGCAAATCAAGGCTCCTTTCATGTGTGATGTGCAGCACGGAATTGCTCTGCACGCAGTGCAGGGGAATCTGGCCTCATCTCGCGGCGAGGGGGAAGTCTCATGGTTTTTCTCGAGTTGCGGCGGGAACCTGGGGTATATTCTCGAGTTATGACTGGGATGGCCCTTCCACCCACGTGTTTGTTCAGCGACGTCAGGACTCCTGCCTAGTTGCGAGGGAAAACTCGGGATTCTCCTCGAGGCTTGGCAGGGCAATTGGGATGCCTCTCCAGTTGAGGCGGGAGACCAAGGGTCCCTTTCCACGTGCCACAGGAATCCTGCGATTCCTATCAAGTTTCACAAGGAGTCAGGCATCGTCTCCTTTGGAGGCACTGATCTCCACGTATCTCTGGAGTTTTCAAACGATGTGAGACCTCCGGTCGCGATGAGGTGGGGAACTAGCTCTTTCTCTGTGGTCTCTACAGGGGATTCAGACATCCTTTCGTCTTGGGAGATGCAAGACGAGCCTGCATTCGAGTCACTGCAGGGATATCCGGTCTTATTTCGAGTCAGGGCATCGCGGTGTCTATTCCACTTGAGGCCGCAAACTCAGGGTCCCTCTCACATACCTAGAGCTGAGAGAAGCCTCCTCTTGAGGTGCTTGTGGTAAGGTGGTATTCCTCTGGAGTCGAAGCCAGGGACTAACCTCTCATCTCGAGTTGAATTTTGGTCCACGGAGCTCTTTCATGTTGCTACAGTGACCTCAGGATTCCTCTAGCCTTGAAACAGTGTTCTTGGGGTTTCTCTGGAGTGCCATCAAGGAAATCAAGGCTCCTTTCATGTGTGATGTGCAATACGAAATTGCTTTGCATGCAGTGCAGGGGAATCGGGCCTCATGTTGCGGCGAGGGGGAAGTCTCATGGTTTTTCTCGAGTTGCGGCGGGAACCTGGGGTATACTCTCGAGTTACGACGGGGATGGCCCTTCCACCCACCTGTTTGTTCAGCGACGTCAGGACTGCTGCCTAGTTGCGAGGGACAACTCGGGATTCTCCTCGAGGCTTGGCAGGGCAATTGGGACGCCTCTCCAGCTGAGGCGGGAGACGAAGGGTCCCTTTCCACGTGCCACAGGAATCCTGGGACTCCTATCAAGTTTCACGAGGAGTCAGACATCGTCTCCTTTGGAGGCACTGATCTCCGCGTACCTCTGGAGTTTTCAAAGGATGTGAGGCCTCCGGTCGCCATGAGGTGGGGAACTAGGTCTTTCTCTGTGGTCTCCACAGGGGATTCAGACATCCTTTCGTCTTGGGAGATGCAAGACGAGCCTGCATTCAAGTCACTGCAGGGATATCCGGCCTTATTTCGCGTCAGGGCGTCGCGGTGTCAATTTCACTTGAGGCCACAAACTCAGGGTCCCTCTCACAAAGCTAGAGCTGAGAGAAGCCTCCTCTTGAGGTGCTTGTGGTAAGGTGGTATTCCTCTGGAGTCCAAGCCAGGGACTACCCTCTCATCTCGAGTTGATTTTTGGTCCACGGAGCTCTTTCGTGTTGCTACAGTGACCTCAGGATCCCTCTAGCCTTGAAACAATGTTCTTGGGGTTTCTCTGGAGTGCCATCAAGGAAATCAAGGCTCCTTTCATGTTTGATGTGCAGAACGGAATTGCTTTGAATGCAGTGCAGGGGAATCGGGCCTCATCTTGCGGCGAGGGGGAAGTCTCATGGTTTTTCTCGAGTTGCGGCGGGAACCTGGGGTATATTCTCGAGTTACGACGGGGATGGCCCTTCCACCCACGTGTTTGTTCAGCGACGTCAGGACTGCTGCCTAGTTGCGAGGGACAACTCGGGATTCTCCTCGAGGCTTGGCAGGGCAATTGGGACGCCTCTCCAGCTGAGGCGGGAGACCAAGGGTCCCTTTCCACGTGCCACAGGAATCCTGGGACTCCTATCAAGTTTCACGAGGAGTCAGGCATCGTCTCCTTTGGAGGCACTGATCTCAGTGTACCTCTGGAATTTTCAAAGTATGTGAGGCCTCCGGTCGTAATGAAGTGGGGAACTAGGTCTTTCTCTGTGGTCTCCACATGGGATTCAGACATTCTTTCGTCTTGGGAGATGCAAGACGAGCCTGAATTCAAGTCACTGCAGGGATATCCGGCCTTATTTCGAGTCAGGGTGTCGCGGTGTCCATTTCACTTGAGGCCACAAACTCAGGGTCCCTCTCACAGAGCTAGAGCTGAGAGAAGCCTCCTCTTGAGGTGCTTGTGGTAAGGTGGTATTCCTCTGGAGTCCAAGCCAGGGACTACCCTCTCATCTCGAGTTGATTTTTGGTCCACGGAGCTCTTTCGTGTTGCTACAGTGACCTCAGGATCCCTCTAGCCTTGAAGCAGTGTTCTTGGGATTTCTCTGGAGTGCCATCAAGGAAATCAAGGCTCCTTTCATGTGTGATGTGCAACACGGAATTGCTCTGCACGCAGTGCAGGGGAATCGGGCCTCATCTCGCGGCGAGGGGGAAGTCTCATGGTTTTTCTCGAGTTGCGGCGAGAACCTGGGGTATATTCTCGAGGTACGACGGGGATGGCCGCTCCACCCACGTGTTTATTCAGAGACGTCAGGACTCCTTCCTAGTTCCGAGGGACAACTCGGGATTCTCCTCGAGGCTTGGCAGGGCAATTGGAACGCCTCTCCAGCTGAGGCGGGAGACCAAGGATCCCTTTCCACGTGCCACAGGAATCTTGGGACTCCTATCAAGTTTCACGAGGAGTCAGGCATCGTCTCCTTGGAGGCACTGATCTCCGCGTACCTCTGGAGTTTTGAAAGGATGTGAGGCCTCCGGTCGCGATGAGGTGGGGAACTAGGTCTTTCTCTGTGGTCTCCACAGGGGATTCAGACATCCTTTCGTCTTGGGAGATGCAAGACGAGCCTGCATTCAAGTCACCGCAGGGATATCCGGCCTTATTTCGAGTCAGGGCATCGCGGTGCCCATTCCACTTGAGGCCGCAAACTCAAGGTCCCTCTCACATACCTAGAGCTGAGAGAAGCCTCCTCTTGAGGTGCTTGTGGTAAGGTGGTATTCCTCTGGAGTCGAAGCCCGGGACTAACCTCTCATCTCGAGTTGATTTGTGGTCCACGGAGCTCTTTCGTGTTGCTACAGTGACCTCAGGATTCCTCTAGCCTTGAAACAGTGTTCTTGGGGTTTCTCTGGAGTGCCATCAAGGAAATCAAGGCTCCTTTCATGTGTGATGTGCAACACGGAATTGCTCTGCACGCAGTTCAGGGGAATCGGGCCTCATCTCGCGGCGAGGGGGAAGTCTCATGGTTTTTCTCGAGTTGCGCCGGGAACCTGGGGTATATTCTCGAGTTACGACGGGGATGTCCCTTCCTCACACGTGTTTGTTCAACGTCGTCAGGACTCATGCCTAGTTGCGAGGGACAAGTCGGGATTCTCCTCGAGGCTTGGCAGGGCAATTGGAACGCCTCTCCAGCTGAGGCGGGAGACCAAGTGTCCCTTTTCACGTGCCACAGGAATCCTGGGACTCCTATCAAGTTTCACGAGGAGTCAGGCATCGTCTCCTTTGGAGGCACTGATCTCCGCATACCTCTGGAGTTTTCAAAGAATGTGAGGCCTCCGGTCGCGATGAGGTGGGGAACTAGGTTTTTCTCTGTGGTCTCCACAGAGGATTCAGACATCCTTTCGTCTTGGGAGATGCAAGACGAGCCTGCATTCAAGTCACTGCAGGGATATCCGCCCTTATTTCGAGTCAGGGCATCGCGGTGTCCATTCCACTTGAGCCCGCAAACTCAGGGTCCCTCTCACATACATAGAGCTGAGAGAAGCCTCCTCTTGAGGTGCTTGTGGTAAGGTGGTATTCCTCTGGAGTCGAAGCCCGGGACTAACCTCTCATCTCGAGTTGATTTGTGGTCCACGGAGCTCTTTCGTGTTGCTACAGTGACCTCAGGATTCCTCTAGCCTTGAAACACTGCTCTTGGGGTTTCTCTGGAGTGCCATCAAGGAAATCAAGGCTCCTTTCATGTGTGATGTGCAACACGGAATTGCTCTGCACGCACTGCAGGGGAATCTGGCCTCATCTCGCGGCGAGGGGGACGTCTCATGGTTTTTCTCGAGTTGCGGTGGGAACCTGGGGTATATTCTCGAGTTACGACGGGGATGGCCCTTCCACCCACGTGTTTGTTCAGCGACGTCATTACTCCTGCCTAGTTGCGAGGGACAACTCGGAATTCTCCTCGAGGCTTGGCAGGGCAATTGGGACGCCTCTCCAGCTGAGGCGGGAGACCAAGGGTCCCTTTCCACGTGCCACAGGAATTCTGGGACTCCTATCAAGTTTCACGAGGAGTCAGGCATCGTCTCCTTTGAAGGCACTGATCTCCGCGTGCCTCTGGAGTTTTCAAAGGATGTGAGGTCTCCGGTCGTGATGAGGTGGGGAACTAGGTCTTTCTCTGTGGTCTCCACAGGGGATTCAGACAACCTTTCGTCTTGGGAGATGCAAGACGAGCCTGCATTCAAGTCACTGCAGGGATATCCGGCCTTATTTCGAGTCAGGGCATCGCGGTGTCCATTCCACTTGAGGCCGCAAACTCAGGGTCCCTCTCACATACCTAGAGCTGAGAGAAGCCTCCTCTTGAGGTGCTTGTGGTAAGGTGGTATTCCTCTGGAGTCGAAGCCAGGGACTAACCTCTCATCTCGAGTTGATTTTTGGTCCACGGAGCTCTTTCTTGTTGCTACAGTGACCTCAGGATCCCTCTAGTCTTGAAACAGTGTTCTTGGGGTTTCTCTGGAGTGCCATCAAGGAAATCAAGGCTCCTTTCATGTGTGATATGCAACACGGAATTGCTCTGCACGCAGTGCAGGGGAATCGGGCCTCATCTCGTGGCGAGGGGGAAGTCTCATGGTTTTTCTCGAGTTGCGGTGGGAACCTGGGGTATATTCTCGAGTTACGACGGGGATGGCCCTTCCACACACGTGTTTGTTCAGCGACGTCAGGACTCCTGCCTAGTTGCGAGGGACAACTCGGGATTCTCCTCGAGGCTTGGCAGGGCAATGGAGACGCCTCTCCAGCTGAGGCGGGAGACCAAGGGTCCCTTTCCACGTGCCACAGGAGTCCTGGGACTCCTATAAAGTTTCACGAGGAATCAGGCATCGTCTCCTTTGGAGGCACTGATCTCCGCATACCTCTGGAGTTTTCAAATGATGTGAGGCCTCCGGTCGCCAAGAGGTGGGGAACTAGGTCTTTCTCTGTGGTCTCCACAGGGGATTCAGACATCCTTTCATCTTGGGAGATGCAAGACAAGCCTGCATTCAAGTCACTGCAGGGATATCCGGCCTTATTTCGCGTCAGGGCATCGCAGTGTCCATTCCACTTGAGGCCGCAAACTCAGGGTCCCTCTCACATACCTAGAGCTGAGAGAAGCCTCCTCTTGAGGTGCTTCTGGTAAGGTGGTATTCCTCTGAAGTCGAAGTTAGGGACTAACCTCTCATCTCGAGATGATTTTTGGTCCACGGAGCTCTTTCGTGTTGCTACAGTGACCTCAGGATCCCTCTAGCCTTGAAACAGTGTTCTTGGGGTTTCTCTGGAGTGCCATGAAGGAAATCAAGGCTCCTTTCATGTGTGATGTGCAACACGGAATTACTCTGCACGCAGTGCAGGGGAATCGGGCCTCATCTCGCGGCGAGGGGGAAGTCTCCTGGTTTTTCTCGAGTTGCGGCGGGAACCTGGGGTATATTCTCGAGTTACGACGGGGATGGCCCTTCTACACACGTGTTTGTTCAGCGACGTCAGGACTCCTGCCTAGTTGTGAGGGAAAACTCGCGATTCTCCTCGAGGCTTGGCAGGGCAATGGGGACGCCTCTCCAGCTGAGGCGGGAGACCAAGGGTCCCTTTCCACGTGGCACAGGAATCCTGGGACTCCTATCAAGTTTCACGAGGAGTCAGGCATCGTCTCCTTTGGAGCCACTGATCTCCGCGTACCTCTGGAGTTTTCAAAGGATGTGAGGCCTCCGGTCGCGATGAGGTGGGGAACTAGGTCTTTCTCTGTGGTCTCCACAGGGGATTCAGACATCCTTTCGTCTTGGGAGATGCAAGACGAGCCTGCATTCAAGTCACTGCAGGGATATCCGGCCTTATTTCGCGTCAGGGCATCGCAGTGTCCATTCCACTTGAGGCCGCAAAATCAGGGTCCCTCTCACATACCTAGAGCTGAGAGAAGCCTCCTCTTGAGGTCCTTGTGGTAAGGTGGTATTCCTCTGGAGTCGAAGTTAGGGACTAACCTCTCATCTCGAGTTGATTTTTGGTCCACGGAGCTCTTTCGTGTTGCTACAGTGACCTCAGGATCCCTCTAGCCTTGAAACAGTGTTCTTGGGGTTTCTCTGGAGTGCCATCAAGGAAATCAAGGCTCCTTTCATGTGTGATGTGCAACACGGAATTGCTCTGCACGCAGTGCAGGGGAATCGGGCCTCATCTCGCGGCGAGGGGGAAGTCTCATGGTTGTTCTCGAGTTGCGGCGGGAACCTGGGGTATATTCTCGAGTTACGACGGGGATGGCCCTTCCACCCACGTGTTTGTTCAGTGACGTCAGGACTCCTACCTTGTTGCGAGGGACAACTCGCGATTCACCTCGAGGCTTGGCAGGGCAATTGGGACGCCTCTCCAGCTGAGGCGGGAGACCAAGTTTCCCTTTCCACGTGCCACAGGAATCCTGGGACTCCTATCAAGTTTCACTAGGAGTCAGGCATCGTCTCCTTTGGAGGCAGTGATCTCCACGTACCTCTGGAGTTTTTCAAAGGATGTGAGGCTTCCGGTCGCGATGAGGTGGGGAACTAGGTCTTTCTCTGTGGTCTCCACAGGGGATTCAGACATCCTTTCATCTTGGGAGATGTAAGACGAGCCTGCATTCAAGTCACTGCAGGGATATCCGGCCTTATTTCGCGTCAGGGCATCGCGATGTCCATTCCACTTGAGGCCGCAAACTCAGGGTCCCTCTCACATACTTAGAGCTGAAAGAAGCCTCCTCTTGAGGTGCTTGTGGTAAAGTGGTATTCCTCTGGAGTCGAAGCCAGGGACTAACCTCTCATCTCGAGTTGATTTGTGGTCCATGGAGCTCTTTCGTGTTGCTACAGTGACCTCAGGATCCCTCTAGCCTTGAAACAGTGTTCTTGGTGTTTCTCTGAAGTGCCATCAAGGAAATCAAGGCTCCTTTCATGTGTGATGTGCAACACGGAATTGCTCTGCACGCACTGCGGGGGAATCTGGCCTCATCTCGCGGCGAGGGGGACGTCTCATGGTTTTTCTCGAGTTGCGGCGGGAACCTGGGGTATATTCTCGAGTTACGACGGGGATGGCCCTTCTACACACGTGTTTGTTCAGCGACGTCATTACTCCTGCCCAGTTGCGAGGGACAACTCGGGATTCTCCTCGAGGCTTGGCAGGGCAATTGGGACGCCTCTCCAGCTGCGGCGGGAGACCAAGGGTCCCTTTCCACGTGCCACAGGAATCCTGGGACCCCTATCAAGTTTCACGAGGAGTCAGGCATCGTCTCCTTTGGAGGCACTGATCTCCGCGTACCTCTGGAGTTTTCAAAGGATGTGAGGCCTCCGGTCGCCATGAAGTGGGGAACTAGGTCTTTCTCTGTGGTCTCCACAGGGGATTCAGACATCCTTTCATCTTGGGCGATGCAAGACGAGCCTGCATTCAAGTCACTGCAGGGATATCCGGCCTTATTTCGAGTCAGGGCATCGCGGTGTCCATTCCACTTGAGGCCGCAAACTCAGGGTCCCTCTCACATAGCTAGAGCTGAGAGAAGCCTCCTCTTGAGGTGCTTGTGGTAAGGTGGTATTCCTCTGGAGTCGAAGCCAGGGACTAACCTCTCATCTCGAGTTGATTTTTGGTCCACGGAGCTCTTTCGTGTGGCTACTGTGACCTCAGGATCCCTCTAGCCTTGAAACAGTGTTCTTGTGGTTTCTCTGGAGTGCCATCAAGGAAATCAAGGCTCCTTTCATGTTTGATGTGCAATACGGAATTCCTTTGAATGCAGTGCAGGGGAATCGGGCCTCATCTCGCGGCGAGGGGGAAGTCTCATGGTTTTTCTCGAGTTGCGGCGGGAACCTGGGGTATATTCTCGAGTTACGACGGGTATGGCCCTACCACCCACGTGTTTGTTCAGCGACGTCTGGACTCCTGCCTAGTTGCGAGGGACAACTCGGGATTCTCCTCGAGGCTTGGCAGGGCAATTGGGACGCCTCTCCAGCTGCGGCGGGAGACCAAGGGTCCCTTTCCACGTGCCACAGGAATCCTGGGACTCCTAAGAATTTTCACGAGGAGTCAGGCATCGTCTCCTTTGGAGGCACTGATCTCCGCGTACCTCTGGAGTTTTCAAAGGATGTGAGGCCTCCGGTCGCGATGAGGTGGGGAAATAGGTCTTTCTCTGTGGTCTCCACAGGGGATTCAGACATCCTTTCGTCTTGGGAGATGCAAGACGAGCCTGCATTCAAGTCCCTGCAGGGATATTCGGCCTTATTTCGAGTCAGGGCGTCGCGGTGTCAATTTCACTTGAGGCCACAAACTCAGGGTCCCTCTCACATAGCTAGAGCTGAGAGAAGCCTCCTCTTGAGGTGCTTGTGGTAAGGTGGTATACCTCTGGAGTCCAAGTCAGGGACTACCCTCTCATCTCGAGTTGATTTTTGGTACATGGAGCTCTTTCGTGTTACTACAGTGACCTCAGGATCCCTCTAGCCTTGAAAGAGTGTTCTTGGGGTTTCTCTGGAGTGCCATCAAGGAAATCAAGGCTCCTTTCATGTGTGATGTGCAACACGGAAATGCTCTGCACGCAGTGCAGTGGAATCGGGCCTCATCTCGCGGCGAGGGGGAAGTCTCATGGTTTTTCTCGAGTTGCGGCGGGAACCTGGGGTATATTCTCGAGTTATGACTGGGATGGCCCTTCCACACACGTGTTTCTTCAGCGACGTCAGGACTCCTGCCTAGTTGCGAGGGACAACTCGGGATTCTCCTCGAGGCTTGGCAGGGAAATTGGGATGCCTCTCCAGCTGAGGCGGGAGACCAAGGGTCCCTTTCCATGTGCCACAGGAATCCTGGGACTCCAATAAAGTTTCACAAGGAGTCAGGCATCGTCTCCTTTGGAGGCACTGATCTCCGCGTACCTCTGGAGTTTTCAAAGGATGTGAGGCCTCCGGTCGCGATGAGGTGGGGAACTAGGTCTTTCTCTGTGGTCTCCACAGGGGATTCAGACATCCTTTCGTCTTGGGAGATGCAAGACGAGCCTGCATTCAAGTCACTGCAGGGATATCCGGCCTTATTTCGAGTCAGGGCATCGCGGTGTCCATTCCACTTGAGGCCGCAAACTCAGGGTCCCTCTCACATAGCTAGAGCTGAGAGAAGCCTCCTCTTTAGGTGCTTGTGGTTAGGTGGTATTCCTCTGGAGTCGAAGCCAGGGACTAACCTCTCATCTCGAGTTGATTTTTGGTCCACTGAGCTCTTTCGTGTTGCTACAGTGACCTCAGGATCCCTCTAGCCTTGAAACAGTGTTCTTGGCGTTTCCCTGGAGTGACACCAAGGAAATCAAGGCTCCTTTCATGTGTGATGTGCAACACGGAATTGCTCTGCACGCAGTGCAGGGGAATCCGGCCTCATCTCGCGGCGAAGGGGAAGTCTCATGGTGTTTCTCGAGGTGCGGCAGGAACCTGGGGTATATTCTCGAGTTACGACTGGGACTGCCCTTCCACACACGTGTCTCTTCAGCGACGTCAGGACTCCTGCCTAGTTGCGAGGGACAACTCGGGATTCTCCTCGAGGCTTGGCAGGGCAATTGGGATGCCTCTCCAGCTGAGGCAGGAGACCAAGGGTCCCTTTCCACGTGCCACAGGAGTCCTGGGACTCCTATAAAGTTTCACGAGGAATCAGGCATCGTCTCCCTTGGAGGCACTGATCTCCGCATACCTCTGGAGTTTTCAAAGGATGTGAGGGCTCCGGTCGCGATGAGGTGGGGAACTAGGTCTTTCTCTGTGGTTTCCACAGGGGATTCAGACATCCTTTCGTCTTGGGAGATGCAAGACGAGCCTGCATTCCAGTCACTGCAGGAATATCCGGCCTTATTTCGAGTCAGGGCTTCGCGGTGTCCATTCCACTTGAGTCCGCAAACTCAGGGTCCCTCTCACATAGCTAGAGCTGAGAGAAGCCTCCTCTTGAGGTGCTTGTGGTAAGGTGGTATTCCTCTGGAGTCGAAGCCAGGGACTAACCTCTCATCTCGAGTTGATTTGTGGTCCACGGAGCTCTTTCGTGTTGCTACAGTGACCTCATGATCCCTCTAGCCTTGAAACAGTGTTCTTGGGGTTTCTCTGGAGTGCCATCAAGGAAATCAAGGCTCCTTTCATGTGTGATGTGCAGCACGGAATTGCTCTGCACGCACTGCAGGGGAATCGGGCCTTATCTCGGGGTGAGGGGGACGTCTCATGGTTTTTCTCGAGTTGCGGCGGGAACCTGGGGGATATTCTCGAGTTACAACGGGAATGGCCCTTCCACCCACGTGTTTGTTCAGCGACGTCAGGACTCCTGCCTAGTTGCGAGGGACAACTCGGGATTCTCCTCGAGGCTTGGCAGGGCAATTGCGACGCCTCTCCAGCTGAGGCGGGAGACCAAGGGTCCCTTTCCACGTGCCACAGGAATCCTGGGACTCCTATCAAGTTTCACGAGGAGTCAGGCATCGTCTCCTTTGGAGGCACTGATCTCCGCGTACCTCTGGAGTTTTCAAAGGATGTGAGGCCTCCGGTCGCGATGAGGTGGGGAACTAGGTCTTTCTCTGTGGTCTCCACAGGGGATTCAGACATCCTTTCATCTTGGGAGATGCAAGACGAGCCTGCATTCAAGTCACTGCAGGGATATCCGGCCTTATTTCGCGTCAGGGCATCACAGTGTCCATTCCACTTGAGGCCGCAAACTCAGGGTCCCTCTCACATACCTAGAGCTGAGAGAAGCCTCCTCTTGAGGTGCTTGTGGTAAGGTGTATTCCTCTGGAGTCGAAGCCAGGGACTAACCTCTCATCTCGAGTTGATTCTTGGTCCACGGAACTCTTTCATGTTGCTACAGTGACCTCAGGATCCCTCTAGCCTTAAAACACTGTTCTTGGGGTTTCTCTGGAGTGCCATCAACGAAATCAAGGCTCCTTTCATGTGTGATGTGCAACACGGAATTGCTCTGCACGCAGTGTAGGGGAATCGGGCCTCATCTCGTGGCGAGGGGGAAGTCTCATGGTTTTTCTCGAGTTGCGGCGGGAACCTGGGCTATATTATCGAGTTACAATGGGGATGGCCCTTCCACCCACGTGTTTGATCAGCCACGTAAGGACTCCTGCCTAGTTGCGATGGACAACTCGGGATTCTCCTCGAGGCTTGGCAGGGCAATTGGGACACCTCTAAAGCTGAGGCGGGAGACCAAGGGTCCCTTTCCACGTGCTGCAGGAATCCTGGGACTCCTATCAAGTTTGACGAGGAGTCAGGCATCGTCTCCTTTGGAGGCACTGATCTCCGCGTACCTCTGGAGTTTTCAAAGAATGTGAGGCCTCCGGTCGCGATGAGGTGGGGAACTAGGTCTTTCTCTGTGGTCTCCACAGGGGATTCAGACATCCTTTCGTCTTGGGAGATGCAAGACGAGCCTGCATTCAAGTCACTGCAGGGATATCCGGCCTTATTTCGCGTCAGGGCATCACAGTGTCCATTCCACTTGAGGCCGCAAACTCAGGGTCCCTCTCACATACCTAGAGCTGAGAGAAGCCTCCTCTTGAGGTGCTTGTGATAAGGTGGTATTCCTCTGGAGTCGAAGCCAGGGACTAACCTCTCATCTCGAGTTGATTCTTGGTCCACGGAGCTCTTTCATGTTCCTACAGTGACCTCAGGATCCCTCTAGCCTTGAAACAGTGTTCTTGGGGTTTCTCTGAAGTGCCATCAATTAAATCAAGGCTCCTTTCATGTGTGATGTGCAACACGGAATTGCTCTGCACGCAGTGCTGGGGAATCGGGCCTCATCTCGCGGCGAGGGGGAAGTCTCATGGTTTTTCTCGAGTTGCGGCGGGAACCTGGGGTATATTCTCGAGTTACAACGGGGATAGCCCTCCACCCACGTGTTTGTTCAGCGACGTCAGGACTCCTGCCTAGTTGCGAGGGACAACTCGGGATTCTCCTCGAGGCTTGGCAGGGCAACTGGGACGCCTCTCCAGCTGAGGCGGGAAACCAAGGGTCCCTTTCCACGTGCCACAGAAATCCTGGGACTCCTATCAAGTTTCATGAGGAGTCAGGCATCGTCTCCTTTCGAGGCACTGATCTCCGCGTACCTGTGAAGTTTTCAAGGGATGTGAGGCCTCCGGTCGGGATGAGGTGGGGAACTTGGTCTTTCTCTGTGTTCTTCACAGGGGATTCAGACATCCTTTCGTCTTGGGAGATGCAAGACGAGCCTGCATTCAAGTCACTGCAGGGATATCCGGCCTTATTTCGAGTCATTGCATCAGAGTGTCCATTCCACTTGAGGCCGCAAACTCAGGGTCCCTCTCACATACGTAGAGCTGAGAGAAGCCTCCTCTTGAGGTTCTTGTGGTAAGGTGGCATTCCTCTGGAGTCGAAGCCAGGGACTAACCCCTCATCTCGAGTTAATTTTTGGTCCACAGAGCTCTTTCGTGTTGCTACAGTGACCTCAGGATCCCTCTAGCCTTGAAACTGTTCTTGGGGTTTCTCTGGAGTGCCATCAAGGAAATCAAGGCTCATTTCATGTGTGATGTGCAACACGGAATTGCTCTGCACAGAGTGCAGGATATCAGGCCTCATTTTGCGGCGATGGGGAAGTCTCATGGTTTTTCTCGAATTGCGGCGGGAACCTGGGGTATATTCTCGAGTTATGACGGGTATGGCCCTTCCACCCACGTGTTTGTTCAGCGACGTCAGGACTGCTGCCTAGTTGCGAGGGACAGCTCGGGATTCTCCTCGAGGTTGGCAGGGCAATTGGGACGCCTCTCCAGCTGAGGCAGGAGACCTAGTGTCCCTTTCCACGTGCCACAGGAATCCTGGGACTCCTATCAAGTTTCACGAGGAGTCAGGCATCGTCTCCTTTGGAGGCACTGATCTCCGCGTACCTCTGGAATTTTCAAAGGATGTGAGGCCTCCGGTCGCCATGAGGTGGGGAACTAGGTCTTTCTCTGTGGTCTCCAGAGGGGATTCAGACATCCTTTCATCTTGGGAGATGCAAGAGGAGCCTGCATTCAAGTCACTGCAGAGATATCTGGCCTTATTTCGAGTCAGGGCATCGCGGTGTCCATTCCACTTGAGGCCGCAAACTCAGGGTCCCTCTCACATACCTAGAGCTGAGAGAAGCCTCCTCTTGAGGTGCTTGTGGTAAGGTGGTATTCCTCTGGAGTCGAAGCCAGGGACTAACCTCTCATCTCGAGTTGATTTTTGGTCCATGGAGCTCTTTTGTGTTGCTACAGTGACCTCAGGATCCCTCTAGCCTTGAAACAGTGTTCTTGGGGTTTCTCTGGAGTGCCATCAAGGAAATCAAGGCTCCTTTCATGTGTGATGTGCAACACGGAATTGCTCTGCACGCAGTGCAGGGGAATCGGGCCTCATCTCGCGGCGAGGGGGAAGTCTGATGGTTTTTCTCGAGTTGCGGCGGGAACCTGGGGTATATTCTCGAGTTACCACGAGAATGGCCCTTCCACACCCGTGTTTGTTCAGCGACGTCAGGACTCCTGCCTAGTTGCGAGGGACAACTCGGGATTCTCCTCGAGGCTTGGCAGGGCAATTGGGACGCCTCTCCAGCTGAGGCGGGAGACCAAGTGTCCCTTTCCACGTGCCACAGGAATCCTGGGACTCCTATCAAGTTTTCCGAGGAGTCAGGCATCCTCTCCTTTGGAGGCACTGATCTCCGCGTACCTCTGGAGTTTTCAAAGGATGTGAGGCCTCCGGTCGCGATGAGGTGGGGAACTAGGTCGTTCTCTGTGGTTTCCACAGGGGATTCAGACACCCTTTCGTCTTGGAAGATGCAAGACGAGCCTGCATTCAAGTCACTGCAGGTATATCCAGCCTTATTTCGAGCCAGGGCATCGCGGTGTCCATTCCACTTGAGGCTGCAAACTCAGGGTCCCTCTCACATACCTAGAGCTGAGAGAAGCCTCCTCTTGAGGTGCTTGTGGTAAGGTGGTATTCCTCTGGAGTAGAAGCCAGGGACTAACCTCTCATCTCGAGTTGATTTTTGGTCCACGGAGCTCTTTCGTGTTGCTACAGTGACCTAAGGATCCCTCTAGCCTTGAAACAGTGTTCTTGGGGTTTCTCTGGAGTGCCATCAAGGAAATAAAGGCTCCTTTCATGTGTGATGTGCAACACGGAATTGCTCTGCACGCAGTGCAGGGGAATCGGGCCTCATCTCGCGGCGAGGGGGAAGTCTCATGGTTTTTCTCGAGTTGCGGCGGGAACCTGGGGTATATTCTCGAGTAACGACGGGGATGGCCCTTCCACCCACGTGTTTCTTCAGCGACGTCAGGACTCCTGCCTAGTTGCGAGGGACAACTCGGGATTCTCCTCGAGGCTTGGCAGGGCAATTGGGACGCCTCTCCAGCTGAGGCGGGAGACCAAGGGTCCCTTTCCAAGTGCCACAGGAATCCTGGGACTCCTATCAAGTTTCACGAGGAGTCAGGCATCATCTCCTTTGGAGGCACTGATCTACGCGTACCTCTGGAGTTTTCAAAGGATGTGAGGCCTCCGGTCGCGATGAGGTGGGGAACTAGATCTTTCTCTGTGGTCTCCACAGGGGATTCAAACATCCCTTCATATTGGGAGATGCAAGAGGAGCCTGCATTCAAGTCACTGCAGGGATATCCGGCCTTATTTCGAGTCAGGGCATCCTGGCGTCTATTCGACTGGAGGCTGCAAACTCAGGGTCCCTCTCACGTACCTAGAGCTGAGAGAAGCCTCCTCTTGAGGTGCTTGTGGTAAGGTGGTATTCCTCTGGAGTCGAAGCCAGGGACTAACCCCTCATCTCGAGTTAATTTTTGGTCCACTGAGCTCTTTCGTGTTGCTACAGTGACCTCAGGATCCCTCTAGCCTTGAAACAGTGTTCTTGGGGTTTCTCTGGAGTGCCATCAAGGAAATCAAGGCTCATTTCATGTGTGATGTGCAACACGGAATTGCTCTGCACGCAGTGCAGGATATCAGGCCTCATTTTGCGGCGATGGGGAAGTCTCATAGTTTTTCTCGAATTGCGGCGGGAACCTGGGGTATATTCTCGAGTTATGACGGGTATGGCCCTTCCACCCACGTGTTTGTTCAGCGACGTCAGGACTCCTGCCTAGTTGCGAGGGACAGCTCGGGATTCTCCTCGAGGTTGGCAGGGCAATTGGGACGCCTCTCCAGCTGAGGCAGGAGACCTAGTGTCCCTTTCCACGTGCCACAGGAATCCTGAGACTCCTATCAAGTTTCATGAGGAGTCAGGCATCGTCTCCTTTGGAGGCACTGATCTCCGCGTACCTCTGGAATTTTCAAAGGATGTGAGGCCTCCGGTCGGGATGAGGTGGGGAACTAGGTCTTTCTCTGTGGTCTCCAGAGGGAATTCAGACATCCTTTCATCTTGGGAGATGCAAGAGGAGCCTGCATTCAAGTCACTGCAGGGATATCTGGCCTTATTTCGAGTCAGGGCATGGTGGCGTCTATTCGACTGGAGGCTGCAAACTCAGGGTCCCTCTCACATACCTAGAGCTGAGAGAAGCCTCCTCTTGAGGTGCTTGTGGTAAGGTGGTATTCCTCTGGAGTCGAAGCCAGGGACTAACCCCTCATCTCGAGTTAATTTTTGGTCCACAGAGCTCTTTCGTGTTGCTACAGTGACCTCAGGATCCCTCTAGCCTTGAAACAGTGTTCTTGGGGTTTCTCTGGAGTGCCACCAAGGAAATGATGGCTCCTTTCATGTGTGATGTGCAACACGGAATTGCTCTGCACGCAGTGCAGGGGAATCGGGCCCCATCTCGGGGCGATGGGGAAGTCTCATGGTTTTTCTCGAGTTGCGGCGGGAACCTGGGGTATATTCTCGAGTTACGACGGGGATGGCCCTTCCACCCACGTGTTTGTTCAGCGACGTCAGGACTCCTGCCTAGTTGCGAGGGACAACTCGGGATTCTCCTCGAGGCTTGGCAGGGCAATTGGGACGCCTTTCCAGCTGAGGCGGGAGACCAAGGGTCCCTTTCCACGTGCCACAGGAATCCTGGGACTCCTATCAAGTTTCCCGAGGAGTCAGGCATCGTCTCCTTTGGAGGCACTGATCTCCGCGTACCTCTGGAGTTTTCAAAGGATGTGAGGCCTCCGGTCGCGATGAGGTGGGGAACTAGGTCTTTCTCTGTGGTCTCCACAGGGGATTCAGACATCCTTTCGTCTTGGGAGATGCAAGACGAGCCTGCATTCAAGTCACTGCAGGTATATCCAGCCTTATTTCGAGCCAGGGCATCGCGGTGTCCATTCTACTTGAGGCCGCAAACTCAGGGTCCCTCTCACATAGCTAGAGCTGAGAGAAGCCTCCTCTTGAGGTGCTTGTGGTAAGGTGGTTTTCCTCTGCAGTCGAATCCAGGGACTAACCTCTAATCTCGAGTTGATTTTTGGTCCTCGGAGCTCTTTCGTGATGCTACAGTGACCTCAGGATCCCTCTAGCCTTGAAAAAGTGTTCTTGGGATTTCCCTGGAGTGCCATCAAGGAAATCAAGGCTCCTTTCATGTGTGATGTGCCACACGGAATTACTCTGCACACAGTGCAGGGGAATCGGGACTCATCTCGCGGCGAGGGGGAAGTCTCATGGTTTTTCTCGAGTTGCGGCGGGAACCTGGGGTATATTCTCGAGTTACGACGGGGATGGCCCTTCCACCCACGTGTTTGTTCAGCGACGTCAGGACTCCTGCCTAGTTGGGAGGGACAACTTGCGATTCTCCTCGAGGCTTGGCAGGGCAATTGGGACGCCTCTCCAGCTGAGGCAGGAGACCAAGGGTCTCTTTCCACGTGCCACAGGAATCCTGGTACTCCTATCAAGTTTCACGAGTAGTCAGGCATCGTCTCCTTTGGAGGCACTGATCTCCGCGTACCTCTGGAGTTTTCAAAGGATATAAGGAATCCGGTCGCGATGAGGTGGGGAAATAGGTCTTTCTCTGTGGTCTCCACAGGAGATTCAGACATCCTTTCATCTTGGGAGATGCAAGACGAGCCTGCATTCAAGTCACTGCAGGGATATCCGGCCTTATTTCGAGTCAGGGCATCGCGGTGTCCATTCCACTTGAGGCCGCAAACTCAGGGTCCCTCTCACATACCTAGAGCTGAGAGAAGCCTCCTCTTGAGGTGCTTGTGGTAAGGTGGTATTCCTCTGGAGTCGAAGCCAGGGACTAACCTCTCATCTCGAGTTGATTTTTGGTCCACGGAGCTCTTTCAAGTTGCTACAGTGACCTCAGGATCCCTCTAGCCTTGGAACAGTGATCTTGTGGTTTCTCTGGAGTGCCATCAAGGAAATCAAGGCTCCTTTCCTGTGTGATGTGCAACACGGAATTGCTCTGCTCGCAGTGCAGGGGAATCGGACCTCATCTCGAGGCGAGGGGGATGTCTCATGGTTTTTCTCGAGTTGCGGCGGGAAGCTGGGGTATATTCTCGAGTTACGACGGGGATGGCCCTTCCACCCACGTGTTTGTTCAGCGGCGTCAGGACTCCTGCCTAGTTGCGAGGTTCAACTCGGGATTCTCCTCGAGGCTTGGCAGGGCAATTGGGACGCCTCTCCAGCTGAGGCGGGAGACCAAGGGTCCCTTTCCACGTGCCACAGGAATCCTGGGACTCCTATCAAGTTTCACGAGGAGTCAGGCATCGGCTCCTTTGGAGACACTGATCTCCGCGTACCTCTGGAATTTTCAAAGGACGTGAGGCCTCCGGTCGCGATGAGGTTAGGAACTAGGTCTTTCTCTGTGGTCTCCACAGGGGATTCAGACATCCTTTCGTCTTGGGAGATGCAAGACGAGCCTGCATTCAAGTCACTGCAGGGATATCCAGCCTTATTTCGAGGCAGGGCATCGCGGTGTCCATTCCACTTGAGGCCGCAAACTCAGGGTCCCTCTCACATACCTAGAGCTGAGAGAAGCCTCCTCTTGAGGTGCTTGTGGTAAGGTGGTATTCCTCTGGAGTCGAAGCCAGGGACTATCCTCTCATCTCGAGTTGATTTTTGGTCCACGGAGCTCTTTCGTGTTGCTACAGTGACCTCAGGATCCCTCTAGCCTTGAAACAGTGTTCTTGGGGTTTCTCTGGAGTGCCATCAAGGAAATCAAGGCTCCTTTCATGTGTGATGTGCAACACGGAATTGCTCTGCGCGCAGTGCAGGGGAATCGGGCCTCATATCGAGGCGATGGGGAAGTCTCATGGTTTTTCTCGAGTTGCGGCGGGAACCTGGGGTATATTCTCGAGTTACGACGGGGATGGCCCTTCCACCCACGTGTTTGTTCAGCGACGGCAGGACTCCTGCCTAGTTGCGAGGGACAACTCGGGATTCTCCTCAAGGCTTGGCAGGACAATTGGGACGCCTCTCCAGCTGAGGCGGGAGACCAAGGGTCCCTTTCCATGTGCCACAGGAATCCTGGGACTCCTATCAAGTTTCACGAGGAGTCAGGCATCGTCTCCTTTGGAGACACTGATGTCCGCGTACCTCTGGAATTTTCAAAGGATGTGAGGCCTCCGGTCGCGATGAGGTTAGGAACTAGGTCTTTCTCTGTGGTCTCCACAGGGGATTCAGACATCCTTTCGTCTTGGGAGATGCAAGACGAGCCTGCATTCAAGTCACTGCAGGGATATCCAGCCTTATTTCGAGGCAGGGCATCGCGGTGTACATTCCACTTGAGGCCGCAAACTCAGGGTCCCTCTCACATACCTAGAGCTGAGAGAAGCCTCCTCTTGAGGTGCTTGTGGTAAGGTGGTATTCCTCTGGAGTCGAAGCCAGGGACTATCCTCTCATCTCGAGTTGATTTTTGGTCCACGGAGCTCTTTCGTGTTGCTACAGTGACCTCAGGATACCTCTAGCCTTGAAACAGTGTTCTTGGGGTTTCTCTGGAGTGCCATCAAGGAAATCAAGGCTCCTTTCATGTGTGATGTGCAACACGGAATTGCTCTGCGCGCAGTGCAGGGGAATCGGGCCTCATCTCGCGGCGAGGGGGAAGTCTCATGTTTTTTCTCGAGTTGCGGCGGTAACCTGGGGTATATTCTCGAGTTACGACGGGGATGGCCCATCCAACCACGTGTTTGTTCAGCGACGTCAGGACTCCTTCCTAGTTGCGAGGGACAACTCGGAATTGTCCTCGAGGCTTGGCAGGGCAATTTGGACGCCTCTCTAGCTGAGGCGGGAGACCAAGGGTCCCTTTCCACGTGCGCAGGAATCCTGGGACTCCTATCAAGTTTTACAAGGAGTCAGGCATCGTCTCCTTTGGAGGCACTGATCTCCGCGTACCTCTGGAGTGTTCAAAGGATGTGAGGCCTCCGTTCGCGATGAGGTGGGGAAGTAGGTCTTTCTCTGTGGTCTCCACAGGGGATTCAGACATCCTTTCGTCTTGGGAGATGCAAGACGAGCCTGCATTCAAGTCACTGCAGGGATATCCGGCCTTATTTCGCGTCAGGGCATCGCGGTATCCATTCCACTTTAGGCCGCAAACTCAGGGTCCCTCTCACATACCTAGAGCTGAGAGAAGCCTCCTCTTGAGGTGCTTGTGGTAAGGTGGTATTCCTCTGGAATCGAAGCCAGGGACTAACCTCTCATCTCGAGTTGATTTTTGATCCATGGAGCTCTTTCGTGTTGCTACAGTGACCTCAGGATCCCTCTAGCCTTGAAACAGTGTTCTTCGGTTTTCTCTGGAGTGCCATCAAGGAAATCAAGGCTCCTTTCATGTGTGATGTGCAAGACGGAATTGCTCTGCACGCAGTGCAGGGGAATCGGGCCTCATCTCGCGGCGAGGGGGAAGTCTCATGGTTTTTCTCGAGTTGCGGCGGGAACCTGGGGTATATTCTCGAGTTACGATGGGGATGGCCCTTCCACCCACGTGTTTGTTCAGCGACGTCACAACTCCTGCCTAGTTGCGAGGGACAACTCGGGATTCTCCTCAAGGCTTGGCAGGGCAATTGGGACGCCTCTCCAGCTGAGGAGGGAAACCAAGGGTCCCTTTCCACGTGCCACAGGAATCCTGGGACTCCTATCTAGTTTCACGAGGAGTCAGGCATCGTCTCCTTTGGAGGCACTGACCTCCGCGTACCTCTGGAGTTTTCAAAGGATATGAGGCCTCCGGTCGCGATGAGGTGGGGAACTAGGTCTTTCTCTGTGGTCTCCACAGGGGATTCAGACATCCTTTCGTCTTGGGAGATGCAAGACGAGCCTGCATTCAAGTCACTGCAGGGATATCCGGCCTTATTTTGAGTCAGAGCATCGCGGTGTCCATTCCACTTGAGGCCCCAAACTCAGGGTCCCTCTCACATACCTAGAGCTGAGAGAAGCCTCCTCTTGAGGTTCTTGTGGTAAGGTGGTATTCCTCTGGAGTCGAAGCCAGGGACTAACCTCTCATCTCGAGTTGATTTTTGGTCCATGGAGCTCTTTCGTGTTGCTACAGTGACCTCATGATCCCTCTAGCCTTGAAACAGTGTTCTTGGGGTTTCTCTGGAGTGCCATCAAGGAAATCAAGGCTCCTTTCATGTGTGATGTGCAACACGGAATTGCTCTGCACGCAGTGCAGGGGAATCGGGCCTCATCTCGCGGCGAGGGGGAAGTCTCATGGTTTTTCTCGAGTTGCGGCGGGAACCTGGGGTATATTCTCGAGTTACGACGGGGATGGCCCATCCACCCACGTGTTTGTTCAGCGACGGCAGGACTCCTGCCTAGTTGCGAGGGACAACTCGGGATTCTCCTCGAGGCTTGGCAGGGCAATTGGGACGCCTCTCCAGCTGAGGCGGAAGACCAAGGGTCCCTTTCCACGTGCCACAGGAATCCTGGGACTCCTATCAAGTTTCACGAGGAGTCAGGCATCGTCTCCTTTGGAGGGAGTGATCTCGGCGTACCTCTGGAGTTTTGAAAGGATGTGAGGCCTCCGGTGGTGATGAGGTGGGGAACTAGGTCTTTCTCTGTGGTCTCCACAGGGGATTCAGACATCCTTTCGTCTTGGGAGATGCAAGACGAGCCTGCATTCAAGTCACTGCAGGGATATCCGGCCTTATTTCGAGTCAGGGCATCGCGGTGTCCATTCCACTTGAGGCCGCAAACTCAGGGTCCCTCTCACATACCTAAAGCTGCGAGAAGCCTCCTCTTGAGGTGCTTGTGGTAAGGTGGTATTCCTCTGGAGTCGAAGCCAGGGACTAACCTCTCATCTTGAGTTGATTTTTGGTCCCCGGAGCTCATTCATGTTGCTACAGTGACCTCAGGATGCCTCTAGCCTTGAAACAGTGTTCTTGGGGTTTCTCTGGAGTGCCATCAAGGAAATCAAGGCTACTTTCATGTGTGATGTGCAACACGGAATTGCTCTGCACGCAGTGCAGGGGAATCGGGCCTCATCTCGCCGCGAGGGGGAAGTCTCATGGTTTTTCTCGAGTTGCGGCGGGAACCTGGGGTATATTCTCGAGTTACGACGGGGAAGGCCCTTCCACACACATGTTTGTTCAGCGACGTCAGGACTCCTGCCTAGTTGCGAGGGACAACTCGGGATTCTCCTCGAGGCTTGGCAGGGCAATTGGGAAGCTGCTCCAGCTGAGGCGGGAAACCAAGTGTCCCTTTCCACGTGTCACAGGAATCCTGGGACTCCTATCAAGTTTCACGAAGAGTCAGGCATCGTCTTCTTTGGAGGCACGGATCTCCGTGTACCTCTGGAGTTTTCAAAGGATTTGAGGCCTCCGGTCGCGATGAGGTGGGGAATTAGGTCTTTCTCTGTGGTCTCCACAGGGGATTCAGACATCCTTTCGTCTTGAGAGATGCAAGACGAGCCTGTATTCAAGTCACTGCAGGGATATCCGGCCTTATTTCGAGTCAGGGCATCGCGGTGTCCATTCCACTTGATGCCGCAAACTCAGGGTCCCTCTCACATACCTAGAGCTGAGAGAAGCCTCCTCTTGAGGTGCTTGTGGTAAAGTGGTATTGCTCTGGAGTCGAAGCCAGGGACTAACCTCTCATCTCGAGTTGATTTTTGGTCCATGGAGCTCTTTCATGTTGCTACAGTGACCTCAGGATGCCTCTAGCCTGGAAACAGTGTTCTTGGGGTTTCTCTGGAGTGCCATCAAGGAAATCAAGGCTCCTTTCATGTGTGATGTGCAACACGGAATTGCTCTGCACGCAGTGCAGGGGAATCGGGCCTCATCTCGCGGCGAGGGGGAAGTCTCATGGTTTTTCTCGAGTTGCGGCGGGAACCTGGGGTATATTCTCGAGTTACGACGGGGATGGCCCTTCCACACACGTGTTTGTTCAGCGACGTCAGGACTCCTGCCTAGTTGCAAGGGACAACTCGGGATTCTCCTCGAGGCTTGGCAGGACAATTGGGACGCCTCTCCAGCTGAGGCGGGAGACCAAGGGTCCCTTTCCACGTGCCACAGGAATCCTGGGACTCCTAACATGTTTGATGAGGAGTCAGCCATCGTTTCCTTTGGAGGCACTGATCTCCGCATACCTCTGGAGTTATCAAAGGATGTGAGGCCTCCGGTCACGATGAGGTGGGGAACTAGGTCTTTCTCTGTAGTCTCCACAGGGGATTCAGACATCCTTTCGTCTTGGGAGATGCAAGACAAGGCTGCATTCAAGTCACTGCAGGGATATCCGGCCTTATTTCGAGGCAGGGCATAGCGGTGTCCATTCCACTTGAGGCTGCAAACTCAGGGTCGCTCTCACATACCTAGAGCTGAGAGAAGCCTCCTCTTGAGGTGCTTGTGGTAAGGTGGTATTCCTCTGGAGTCGAAGCCAGGGACTAACCCCTCATCTCGAGTTGATTTTTAGTCCACGGAGCTCTTTCGTGTTGCTACAGTGACCTCAGGATCCCTCTAGCCTTGAAACAGTGTTCTTGGGGTTTCTGTGGAGTGCCATCAAGGAAATCAAGGCTCCTTTCATGTGTGATGTGCAACACGGAATTTGTCTGCACGCAGTGCAGGGGAATCGGGCCTCATCTCGCGGCGAGGGGGAAGTCTCATGGTTTTTCTCGAGTTGCGGCGGGAACCTGGGGTATATTCTCGAGTTATGACGGGGATGGCCCTTCCACCCAGGTGTTTGTTCAGCGACGTTAGGACTCCTGCCTAGTTGCGAGGGACAACTCGGGATTCTCCTCGAGGCTTGGCAGGGCAATTGGGACGCCTCTCCAGCTGAGGCGGGAGACCAAGGGTCCCTTTCCACGTGCAACAGGAATCCTGGGACTCCTATCAAGTTTCACGAGGAGTCAGGCATCGTCTCCTTTGGAGGGAGTGATCTCCGCGTACCTCTGGAGTTTTGAAAGGATGTGAGGCCTCCGGTGGTGATGAGGTGGGGAACTAGGTCTTTCTCTGTGGTCTCCACAGGGGATTCAGACATCCTTTCGTCTTGGGAGATGCAAGACGAGCCTGCATTCAAGTCACTGCAGGGATATCCGGCCTTATTTCGAGTCAGGGCATCGCGGTGTCCATTCCACTTGAGGCCGCAAACTCAGGGTCCCTCTCACATACCTAAAGCTGCAAGAAGCCTCCTCTTGAGGTGCTTGTGGTAAGGTGGTATTCCTCTGGAGTCGAAGCCAGGGACTAACCTCTCATCTTGAGTTGATTTTTGGTCCCCGGAGCTCTTTCATGTTGCTACAGTGACCTCAGGATGCCTCTAGCCTTGAAACAGTGTTCTTGGGGTTTCTCTGGAGTGCCATCAAGAAAATCAAGGCTACTTTCATGTGTGATGTGCAACACGCAATTGCTCTGCACGCAGTGCAGGGGAATCGGGCCTCATCTCGCGGCGAGGGGGAAGTCTCATGGTTTTTCTCGAGTTGCGGCGGGAACCTGGGGTATATTCTCGAGTTAAGACGGGGATGGCCCTTCCACACACATGTTTGTTCAGCGACGGCAGGACTCCTGTCTAGTTGCGAGGGACAACTCGGGATTCTCCTCGAGGCTTGGCAGGGCAATTGGGACGCCTCTCCAGCTGAGGTGGGAGACCAAGGTTCCCTTTCCACGTGCCAAAGGAATCCTGGGACTCCTATCAAGTTTCACGAGGAGTCAGGCATCGTCTCCTTTGGAGGCACTGATCTCCGCGTACCTCTGGAGTTTTCAAAGGATGTGAGGCCTCCGGTCGCGATGAGGTGGGGAACTAGGTCTTTCTCTGTGGTCTCCACAGGGGATTCAGACATCCTTTCGTCTTGGGAGATGCAAGACGAGCCTGCATTCAAGTCACTGCAGGGATATCCGGCCTTATTTCGAGTCAGGGCATCACGGTGTCCATTCGGCTTGAGGCTGCAAACTCAGGGTCAATCTCACATACCTAGAGCTGAGAGAAGCCTCCTTTTGAGGGGCTTGTAGTAAGGTCGTATTCCTCTGGAGTCGAAGCCAGGGACTAACCTCTCATCTCGAGTTGATTTTTGGTCCACGGAGCTCTTTTGTGTTGCTACAGTGACCTCAGGATCCCTCTAGCCTGGAAACAGTGTTCTTGTGGTTTCTCTGGAGTGCCATCAAGGAAACCAAGGCTTCTTTCATGTGTGATGTGCAACACGGAATTGCTCTGCACGCAGTGCAGGGGAATCGGGCCTCATCTCGCGGCGAGGGGGAAGTCTCATGGTTTTTCTCGAGGTGCGGCGGCAACCTGGGGTATATTCTCGAGTTACGAAGGGGATGGCCCTTCCACACACGTGTTTGTTCTGCGACGTCAGGACTCCTGCCTAGTTGCAAGGGACAACTGGGGATTCTCCTCGAGGCTTGGCAGGGCAATTGGGACGCCTCTCCAGCTGAGGCGGGAGACGAAGGGTCACTTTCCACGTGCGACAGGAATCCTGGGACTCCTAACAAGTTTGATGAGGAGTCAGCCATCGTTTCCTTTGGAGGCACTGATCTCCGCGTGCCTCTGGAGTTTTCAAGGAATGTGAGGCCTCCGGTCGCGATGAGGTGGGGAACTAGGTCTTTCTCTGTGGTCTCCACAGGGGATTCAGACATCCTTTCGTCTTGTGAGATGCAAGACAAGCCTGCATTCAAGTCACTGAAGGGATATCCGGCCTTATTTCGAGGCAGGGCATAGCGGTGTCCATTCCACTTAAGGCTGCAAACTCAGGGTCCCTCTCACATACCTAGAGCTGAGAGAAGCCTCCTCTTGAGGTGCTTGTGGTAAGGTGGTATTCCTCTGGAGTCGAAGCCAGGGACTAACCCCTCATCTCGAGTTGATTTTTGGTCCACGGAGCTCTTTCATGTTGCTACAGTGACCTCAGGATCCCTCTAGCCTTGAAACAGTGTTCTTGGGGTTTCTCTGGAGTGCCATCAAGGAAATCAAGGCTCCTTTCATGTGTAATGTGCAACACGGAATTTGTCTGCACGCAGTGCAAGGGAATCGGGCCTCATTTTGCGGCGAGGGGGAAGTCTCATGGTTTTTCTCGAGTTGCGGCGGGAACCTGGGGTATATTCTCGAGTTACGACGGGGATGGCCCTTCCACACACGTGTTTGTTCAGCGACGTCAGGACTTCTGCCTAGTTGCGAGGGACAACTCGGGATTCTCCTCGAGGCTTGGGAGGGCAATTGGGATGCCTCTCCAGCTGAGTCGGGAGACCAAGGGTCCCTTTCCTCGTGCCACAGGAATCCTGGGACTCCTATCAAGTTTCACGAGGAGTTAGGCATCGTCTCCTTTGGAGGCACTGTTCTCCGCGTACCTCTGGAGTTTTCAAAGGATGTGAGGCCTCCGGTCGTGATGAGGTGGGAAACTAGGTCTTTCTCTGTGGTCACCACAGGGGATTCAGACATCCATTCGTCTTGGGAGATGCAACACGAGCCTGCATTCAAGTCACTGCAGGGATATCCGGCCTTATTTCGAGTCAGGGCATCGCGGTGTCCATTCCACTTGAGGCCGCAAACTCAGGTTCCCTCTTACATACCTAGAGCTGAGAGAAGCCTCCTCTTGAGGTGCTTGTGGTAAGGTGGTATTCCTCTGGAGTCGAAGTCAGGGACTAACCTCTCATCTCGAGTTGATTTTTGGCCCACGGAGCTCTTTTGTGTTGCTAGAGTGACCTCAGGATCCCTCTAGCCTTGAAACAGTGTTCTTGGGGTTTCTCTGGAGTGCCATCAAGGAAATCAAGGCTCCTTTCATGTGTGATGGGCAACACGGAATTGCTCTGCACGCAGTGCAGCGGAATCGGTCCTGATCTCGCGGCGAGGGGGAAGTCTCATGGTTTTTCTCGAGTTGCGGCAGGAACCTGGGTTATATTCTCGAGTTACGACGGGGATGGCCCTTCCACACACGTGTTTGTTCAGCGACGTCAGGACTCCTGCCTAGTTGCGAGGGACAACTCGGGATTCTCCTCGAGGCTTGGCAGGGCAATTGGGATGCCTCTCCAGCTGAGGCGGGAGACCAAGGTTCCCTTTCCACGTGCCACAGGAATCCTGGGACTCCTATCAAGTTTCAAGAGGAGTCAGGCTTCGCCTCCTTTGGAGGGGCGGATCTCTGCGTACCTCTACAGTTTTCAAAGGATGTGTGGCCTCCGCTCGCGATGAGGTGGGGAACTAGGTCTTTCTCTGTGGTCTCCACAGGGGATTCAGACATCCTTTCATCTTGGGAGATGCAAGACGAGCCTGCATTCAAGTCACTGCAGGGATATCCGGCCTTATTTCGAGTCAGGGCATCGCGGTGTCCATTCCACTTGAGGCCGCAAACTCAGGGTCCCTCTCACATACCTAGAGCTGAGAGAAGCCTCCTCTTGAGGTGCTTGTGGTAAGGTGGTATTGCTCTGGAGTCGAAGCCAGGGACTAACCTCTCATCTCGAGTTGATTTTTGGTCCACGGAGCTCTTTCGTGTTGCTACAGTGACCTCAGGATCCCTCTAGCCTTGAAACAGTGTTCTCGGGGTTTCTCTGGAGTGCCATGAAGGAAATCAAGGCTCCTTTCTTGTGTGATGTGCAACACGGAATTGCTCTGCACGCAGTGCAGGGGAATCGGGCCTCATCTCGCGGCGAGGGGGAAGTCTCATGGTTTTTCTCGAGTTGCGGCGGGAACCTGGGGTATATTCTCGAGTTAAGACGGGGATGGCCCTTCCACACACGTGTTTGTTCAGCGACGTCAGGACTCCTGCCTAGTTACAAGGGACAACTCGGGATTCTCCTCGAGGCTTGGCAGGGCAATTGGGACGCCTCTCCGGCTGAGGCCGGAGACCAAGGTTCCCTTTCCACGTGCCACAGGAATCCTGGGACTCCTTTCAAGTTTCACGAGGAGTCAGGCATCGTTTCCTTTGGAGGCACTGATCTCCGCGTACCTCTGGAGTTTTGAAAGGATGTGAGGCCTCCGGTCGTGATGAGGTGGGGAACTAGGTCTTTCTCTGTGGTCTCCACAGGGGATTCAGACATCCTTTCGTCTTGGGAGATGCAAGACGAGCCTGCATTCAAGTCACTGCAGGGATATCCGGCCTTATTTCGAGTCAGGGCATCACGGTGTCCATTCGACTTGAGGCTGCAAACTCAGGGTCAATCTCACATATCTAGAACTGAGAGAAGCCTCCTCTTGAGGTGCTTGTAGTAAGGTGGTATTGCTCTGGAGTCGAAGCCAGGGACTAAACCCTCATCTCGAGCTGAATTTTGGTTCACGGAGCTCTTTCTTGTTTCTACAGTGACCTCAGGATCCCTCTAACCTTGAAACAGTGTTCTTGGGGTTTCTCTGGAGTGCCATCAAGAAAATCAAGGCTCCTTTCATGTGTGATGTGCAACACGGAATTGCTCTGCACGCAGTGTAGGGGAATCGAATCTCATTTTGCGGCGAGGGAGGTCTCATGGTTTTTCTCGAGTTGCGGCGGGAACCTGGGGTATATTCTCGAGTTACGACGGGGATGGCCCTTCCACCCACGTGTTTGTTCAGCGACTGCAGAACTCCTGCCTAGTTGCGAGGGACAACTCGGGATTCTTCTTGAGGCTTGGCAGGGCAATTGGGACGCCTCTCCAGCTGAGGCGGGAGACCAAGGGTCCCTTTCCACGTGCCACAGGAATCCTGGGACTCCTATCTAGTTTCACGAGGAGTCAGGCATCGTCCTGTTTGGAGGCACTGATCTTCGCGTACCTCTGGAATTTTCAAAGGATGTGAGGCCTCCGGTCGCGATGAGGTGGGGAACTAGGTCTTTCTCTGTGGTCTCCACAGGGGATTCAGACATCCTTTCATCTTGGGAGATGCAAGACGAGCCTGCATTCAAGTCACTGCAGGGATATCCGGCCTTATTTCGCCTCAGGGCATCGCGGTGTCCATTCCACTTGAGGCCGCAAACTCAGGGTGCCTCTCACATACCTAGAGCTGAGAGAAGCCTCCTCTTGAGGTGCTTGTGGTAAGGTGGTATTCCTCTGGAGTCGAAGCCAGGGACTAACCTCTCATCTCGTGTTGATTTTTGGTCCACGGAGCTCTTTCGTGTTGCTACAGTGACTTCAGGATCCCTCTAGCCTTGAAACAGTGTTCTTGGGGTTTCTCTGTAGTGCCATCAAGGAAATCAAGGCTCCTTTCATGTGTGATGTGCAACACGGAATTGCTCTGCACGCAGTGCAGGGGAATCAAATCTCATTTTGCGGCAAGGGGGAAGTCTCATGGTTTTTCTCGAGTTGCGGCGGGAACCTGGGGTATATTCTCGAGTTACGACGTGGATGGCCCTTCCACCCACGTGTTTGTTCAGCGACGTCAGGACTTCTGCCTAGTTGCGAGGGACAACTTGGGATTCTCCTCGAGGCTTGGCAGGGCAATTGGGACGCCTCTCCAGCTGAGGCGGGAGACCAAGGGTCCCTTTCCACGTGCCACAGGAATCCTGGGACTCCTAACATGTTTGATGAGGAGTCAGGCATCGTCTACTATGGAGGCACTGATCTCCGCATACCTCTGGAGTTATCAAAGGATGTGAGGCCTCCGGTCGCGATGAGGTGGGGAACTAGGTCTTTCTCTGTGGTCTCCACAGGGGATTCAGATATCCTTTCATCTTGGGAGATGCAAGACGAGCCTGCATTCAAGTCACTGCAGGGATATCCGGCCTTATTTCGAGTCAGGGCATCACGGTGTCCATTCGACTTGAGGCTGCAAACTCAGGGTCAATCTCACATACCTAGAGCTGAGAGAAGCCTCCTTTTGAGGTGCTTGTAGTAAGGTCGTATTCCTCTGGAGTCGAAGCCAGGGACTAACCTCTCATCTCGAGTTGATTTTTGGTCCACGGAGCTCTTTTGTATTGCTACAGTGACCTCAGGATCCCTCTAGCCTGGAAACAGTGTTCTTGGGGTTTCTCTGGAGTGCCATCAAGGAAATCAAGGCTTCTTTCATGTGTGATGTGCAACACGGAATTGCTCTGCACGCAGTGCAGGGGAATCGGGCCTCATCTCGCGGCGAGGGGGAAGTCTCATGGTTTTTCTCGAGTTGCGGCGGGAACCTGGGGTATATTCTCGAGTTACGCCGGGGATGGCCCTTCCACCCACGTGTTTGTTCAGCGACGGCAGGACTCCTGCCTAGTTGTGAGGGACAACTCGGGATTCTCCTCGAGGCTTGGCAGGGCAATTGTGAGGCCTCTCCAGCTGAGGCGGGAGACCAAGGGTCCCTTTCCACGTGCCACAGGAATCCTGGGACTCCTATCAAGTTTCACGAGGAGTCAGGCATCGTCTCCTTTGGAGGCACTGATCTCCGCGTACCTCTGGAGTTTTCAAAGGATGTGAGGCCTCCGGTCGCGATGAGGTGGGGAACTAGGTCTTTCTCTGTGGTCTCCACAGGGGATTCAGACATCCTTTCGTCTTGGCAGATGCAAGACGAGCCTGCATTCAAGTCACTGCAGGGATATCCGGCCTTATTTCGAGCCAGGGCATCGCGGTGTCCATTCCACTTGAGGCCGCAAACTCAGGGTCCCTCTCACATACCTAGAGCTGAGAGAAGCCTCCTCTTGAGGTGCTTGTAGTAAGGTGGTATTCCTCTGGAGTCGAAGCCAGGGACTAACCTCTCATCTCGAGTTGATTTTTGATCCACGGAGCTCTTTCGTGTTGCTACAGTGACCTCAGGATCCCTCTAGCCATGAAACAGTGTTCTTGGGGTTTCTCTGGAGTGCCACCAAGGAAATCAAGGCTCCTTTCATGTGTAATGTGCAACCCGGAATTGCTCTGCACGCAGTGCAGGGGAATCAGGCCTCATCTCGCGGCGAGGGGGAAGTCTCATGGTTTTTCTCGAGTTGCGGCGGGAACCTGGGGTATATTCTCGAGTTACGACGGGGATGGCCCTTCCACACACGTGTTTGTTCAGCGACGTCAGGACTCCTGCCTAGTTGCAAGGGACAACTCGGGATTCTCCTCGAGGCTTGGCAGGGCAATTGGGACGCCTTTCCAGCTGAGGCGGGAGACCAAGGGTCCCTTTCCACGTGCCACAGGAATCCTGGGACTCCTAACATGTTTGATGAGGAGTCAGGCATCGTCTCCTTTGGAGGCACTGATCTCCGCATACCTCTGGAGTTATCAAAGGATGTGAGGCCTCCGGTCGCGATGAGGTGGGGAACTAGGTCTTTCTCTGTGGTCTCCACAGGGGATTCAGACATCCTTTCGTCTTGGGAGATGCAAGCAAGCCTGCATTCAAGTCACTGCAGGGATATCCGGCCTTATTTCGAGGCAGGGCATAGCGGTGTCCATTCCACTTGAGGCTGCAAACTCAGGGTCGCTCTCACATACCTAGAGCTGAGAGAAGCCTCCTCTTGAGGTGCTTGTGGTAAGGTGGTATTGCTCTGGAGTCGAAGCCAGGGACTAACCCCTCATCTCGAGTTGATTTTTGATCCACGGAGCTCTTTCTTGTTGCTACAGTGACCTCAGAATCCCTCTCGCATTGAAACAGTGTTCTTGGGGTTTCTCTGGAGTGCCATCAAGGAAATCAAGGCTCCCTTCATGTGTGATGTGCAACAAGGAATGGCTCTGCACGCAGTGCAGGGGAATCGAACATCATTTTGCGGCGAGGGGGAAGTCTCATGGTTTTTCTCGAGTTGCGGCGGGAACCTGGGATATATTCTCGAGTTAGAACGTGGATGGCCCTTCCACCCACGTGTTTGTTCAGCGACGTCAGGACTTCTGCCTAGTTGCGAGGGACAACTCGGGATTCTCCTCGAGGCTTGGCAGGGCAATTGGGACGCCTCTCCAGCTGAGGCGGGAGACCAAGGGTCCCTTTCCACGTGCCATAGGAATCCTGGGACTCCTATCAAGTTTCACGAGGAGTCAGGCATCGTCTCCTTTGGAGGCACTGATCTCCGCGTACCTCTTGAGTTATCAAAGGATGTGAGGCCTCCGGTCGCGATGAGGTGGGGAACTAGGTCTTTCTCTGTGGTCTCCACAGGGGATTCAGACATCCTTTCATCTTGGGAGATGCAAGACGAGCCTGCATTCAAGTCACTGCAGGGATATCCGGCCTTATTTCGAGTCAGGGCATCGCGGTGTCCATTCCACTTTAGGCCGCAAACTCAGGGTCCCTCTCACATACCTAAAGCTGCGAAAAGCCTCCTCTTGAGGTGCTTGTGGTAAGGTGGTATTCCTCTGGAGCCGAAGTTAGGGACTAACCTCTCATCTCGAGTTGATTTTTGGTCCACGGAGCTCTTTAGTGTGGCTACAGTGACCTCAGGATCCCTCTAGCCTTGAAACAGTGTTCTTGGGGTTTCTCTGGAGTGCCATCAAGGATATCAAGGCTCCTTTCATGTGTAATGTGCAACACGGAATTGCTCTGCACGCTGTGTAGGGGAATCGGGCCTCATCTCGCGGCAAGGGGGAAGTCTCATGGTTTTTCTCGAGTTGCGGCGGGAACCTGGGGTATATTCTCGAGTTACGCCGGGGATGGCCCTTCCACCCACGTGTTTGTTCAGCGACGGCAGGACTCCTGCCTAGTTGCGAGGGACAACTCGGGATTCTCCTCGAGGCTTGGCAGGGCAATTGTAAGGCCTCTCCAGCTGAGGCGGGAGACCAAGGGTCCCTTTCCACCTGCCACAGGAATCCTGGGACTCCTATCAAGTTTCACGAGGAGTCAGGCATCGTCTCCTTTGGAGGCACTGATCTCCGCGTACCTCTGGAGTTTTCAAAGGATGTGAGGCCTCCGGTCGCGATGAGGTGGGGAACTAGGTCTTTCTCTGTGGTCTCCACAGGTGATTCAGACATCCTTTCATCTTGGCAGATGCAAGACGAGCCTGCATTCAAGTCACTGCAGGGATATCCGGCCTTATTTCGAGCCAGGGCATCGCGGTGTCCATTCCACTTGAGGCCGCAAAATCAGGGTCCCTCTCACATACCTAGAGCTGAGAGAAGCCTCCTCTTGAGGTGCTTGTAGTAAGGTGGTATTCCTCTGGAGTCGAAGCCAGGGACTAACCTCTCATCTCGAGTTGATTTTTGGTCCACGGAGCTCTTTCGTGTTGCTACAGTGACCTCAGGATCCCTCTAGCCATGAAACAGTGTTCTTGGGGTTTCTCTGGAGTGCCATCAAGGAAATCAAGGCTCCTTTCATGTGTGATGTGCAACCCGGAATTGCTCTGCACGCAGTGCAGGGGAATCAGGCCTCATCTCGCGGCGAGGGGGAAGTCTCATGGTTTATCTCGAGTTGCGGCGGGAACCTGGGGTATATTCTCGAGTTACAACGGGGATGGCCCTTCTACACACGTGTTTGTTCAGGGATGGCAGGACTCCTGCCTAGTTGCGAGGGACAACTCGGGATTCTCCTCGAGGCTTGGCAGGGCAATTGGGATGCCTCTCCAGCTGAGGCGGGAGACCAAGAGTCCCTTTCCACGTGCCACAGGAATCCTGGGACTCCTTTCAAGTTTCACGAGGAGTCAGGCATCGTCTCCTTTGGAGGCACTGATCTCCGCGTACCTCTGGAGTTTTCAAAGGATGTGAGGCCTCCGGTCGCGATGAGGTGGGGAACTAGGTCTTTCTCTGTGGTCTCCACAGGGGATTCAGACATCCTTTCATCTTGGGAGATGCAAGACGAGCCTGCATTCAAGTCACTGCAGGGATATCCGGCCTTATTTCGCCTCAGGGCATCACAGTGTCCATTCCACTTGAGGCCGCAAACTCAGGGTCCCTCTCACATACCTAAAGCTGCAAGAAGCCTCCTCTTGTGGTGCTTTTGGTAATGTGGTATTCCTCTGGAGTCGAAGTTAGGGACTAACCTCTCATCTCGAGTTGATTTTTGGTCCACGGAGCTCTTTCGTGTTGCTACAGTGACCTCAGGATGCCTCTAGCCTGGAAACAGTGTTCTTGGGGTTTCTCTGGAGTGCCATCAAGGAAATCAAGGCTCCTTTCTTGTGTAATGTGCAACACGGAATTGCTCTACACGCAGTGCAGGGGAATCGTGCCTCATCTCGCGGCGAGGGGGAAGTCTCATGGTTTTTCTCGAGTTGCGGCGGGAACCTGGGGTATATTCTCGAGTTACGACGGGGATGGCCCTTCCACACACGTGTTTGTTCAGCAACGTCAGGACTCCTGCCTAGTTGCAAGGGACAACTCGGGATTCTCCTCGAGGCTTGGCAGGGCAATTGGGACGCCTCTCCAGCTGAGGCGGGAGACCAAGGGTCCCTTTCCACGTGCCACAGAAATCCTGGGACTCCTAACATGTTTGATGAGGAGTCAGGCATCGTCTACTTTGGAGGCACTGATCTCCGCATACCTCTGGAGTTATCAAAGGATGTGAGGCCTCCGGTCGCGATGAGGTGGGGAACTAGGTCTTTCTCTGTGGTCTCCACAGGGGATTCAGATATCCTTTCATCTTGGGAGATGCAAGACGAGCCTGCATTCAAGTCACTGCAGGGATATCCGGCCTTATTTAGAGTCAGGGCATCACGGTGTCCATTCGACTTGAGGCTGCAAACTCAGGGTCAATCTCACATACCTAGAGCTGAGAGAAGCCTCCTTTTGAGGTGCTTGTAGTAAGGTCGTATTCCTCTGGAGTCGAAGCCAGGGACTAACATCTCATCTCGAGTTGATTTTTGGTCCACGGAGCTCTTTTGTATTGCTACAGTGACCTTAGGATCCCTCTAGCCTGGAAACAGTGTTCTTGGGGTTTCTCTGGAGTGCCATCAAGGAAATCAAGGCTTCTTTCATGTGTGATGTGCAACACGGAATTGCTCTGCACGCAGTGCAGGGGAATCGGGCCTCATCTCGCGGCGAGGGGGAAGTCTCATGGTTTTTCTCGAGTTGCGGCGGGAACCTGGGGTATATTCTCGAGTTACGCCGGGGATGGCCCTTCCACCCACGTGTTTGTTCAGCGACGGCAGGACTCCTGCCTAGTTACAAGGGACAACTCGGGATTCTCCTCGAGGCTTGGCAGGGCAATTGTGAGGCCTCTCCAGCTGAGGCGGGAGACCAAGGGTCCCTTTCCACGTGCCACAGGAATCCTGGGACTCCTATCAATTTTCACGAGGAGTCAGGCATCGTCTCCTTTGGAGGCACTGATCTCCGCGTACCTCTGGAGTTTTCAAAGGATGTGAGGCCTCCGGTCGCGATGAGGTGGGGAACTAGGTCTTTCTCTGTGGTCTCCACAGGGGATTCAGACATCCTTTCGTCTTGGCAGATGCAAGACGAGCCTGCATTCAAGTCACTGCAGGGATATCCGGCCTTATTTCGAGCCAGGGCATCGCGGTGTCCATTCCACTTGAGGCCGCAAACTCAGGGTCCCTCTCACATACCTAGAGCTGAGAGAAGCCTCCTCTTGAGGTGCTTGTAGTAAGGTGGTATTCCTCTGGAGTCGAAGCCAGGGACTAACCTCTCATCTCGAGTTGATTTTTCGTCCACGGAGCTCTTTCGTGTTGCTACAGTGACCTCAGGATCCCTCTAGCCATGAAACAGTGTTCTTGGGGTTTCTCTGGAGTGCCACCAAGGAAATCAAGGCTCCTTTCATGTGTGATGTGCAACCCGGAATTGCTCTGCACGCAGTGCAGGGGAATCAGGCCTCATCTCGCGGCGAGGGGGAAGTCTCATGGTTTTTCTCGAGTTGCGGCGGGAACCTGGGGTATATTCTCGAGTTACGACGGGGATGGCCCTTCCACACACGTGTTTGTTCAGCGACGTCAGGACTCCTGCCTAGTTGCAAGGGACAACTCGGGATTCTCCTCGAGGCTTGGCAGGGCAATTGGGACGCCTCTCCAGCTGAGGCGAGAGACCAAGGGTCCCTTTCCACGTGCCACAGGAATCCTGGGACTCCTAACATGTTTGATGAGGAGTCAGGCATCGTCTCCTTTGGAGGCACTGATCTCCGCATACCTCTGGAGTTATCAAAGGATGTGAGGCCTCCGGTCGCGATGAGGTGGGGAACTAGGTCTTTCTCTGTGGTCTCCACAGGGGATTCAGATAACCTTTCATCTTGGGAGATGCAAGACAAGCCTGCATTCAAGTCACTGCAGGGACATCCGGCCTTATTTCGAGGCAGGGCATCACGGTGTCCATTCGACTTGAGGCCGCAAACTCAGGGTCCCTCTCACATACCTAGAGCTGAGAGAAGCCTCCTCTTGAGGTGCTTATAGTAAGGTTGTATTCCTCTGGAGTCGAAGCCAGGGACTAACCTCTCATCTCGAGTTGATTTTTGGTCCACGGAGCTCTTTCGTGTTGCTACAGTGACCTCAGGATCCCTCTAGCCATGAAACAGTGTTCTTGGGGTTTCTGTGCAGTGCCATCAAGGAAATCAAGGCTCCTTTCATGTGTGATGTGCAACCCGTAATTGCTCTGCACGCAGTGCAGGGGAATCAGGCCTCATCTCGCGGCGAGGGGGAAGTCTCATGGTTTATCTCGAGTTGCGGCGGGAACCTGGGGTATATTCTCGAGTTACAACGGGGATGGCCCTTCTACACACGTGTTTGTTCAGGGATGGCAGGACTCCTGCCTAGTTGCGAGGGACAACTCGGGATTCTCCTCGAGGCTTGGCAGGGCAATTGGGATGCCTCTCCAGCTGAGGCGGGAGACCAAGAGTCCCTTTCCACGTGCCACAGGAATCCTGGGACTCCTTTCAAGTTTCACGAGGAGTCAGGCATCGTCTCCTTTGGAGGCACTGATCTCCGCGTACCTCTGGAGTTTTCAAAGGATGTGAGGCCTCCGGTCGCCATGAGGTGGGGAACTAGGTCTTTCTCTGTGGTCTCCACAGGGGATTCAGACATCCTTTCATCTTGGGAGATGCAAGACGAGCCTGCATTCAAGTCACTGCAGGGATATCCGGCCTTATTTCGCCTCAGGGCATCACAGTGTCCATTCCACTTGAGGCCGCAAACTCAGGGTCCCTCTCACATACCTAGAGCTGCAAGAAGCCTCCTCTTGTGGTGCTTTTGGTAATGTGGTATTCCTCTGGAGTCGAAGTTAGGGACTAACCTCTCATCTCGAGTTGATTTTTGGTCCACGGAGCTCTTTCGTGTTGCTACAGTGACCTCAGGATCCCTCTAGCCTTGAAACAGTGTTCTTGGGGTTTCTCTGGAGTGCCATCAAGGAAATCAAGGCTACTTTCATGTGTGATGTGCAACACGGAATTGCTCTGCACGCAGTGCAGGGGAATCGGGCCTCATCTCGCGGCGAGGGGGAAGTCTCATGGTTTTTCTCGAGTTGCGGCGGGAACCTGGGGTATATTCTCAAGTTACGACGGTGATGGCCCTTCCACCCACGTGTTTGTTCAGCGACGTCAGGACTCCTGCCTAGTTGCGAGGGACAACTTGGGATTCTCCTCGAGGCTTGGCAGGGCAATTGGGACGCCTCTCCAGCTGAGGCGGGAGACCAAGGGTCCCTTTCCACGTGCCACAGGAATCCTGGGACTCCTATCAAGTTTCCCAAGGAGTCAGACATCGTCTCCTTTGGAGGCACTGATCTCCGCGTACCTCTGGAGTTTTCAAAGGATGTGAGGCCTCCGGTCGCGATGAGGTGGGGAACTAGGTCTTTCTCTGTGATCTCCACAGGGGATTCAGACATCCTTTCGTCTTGAGAGATGCAAGACGAGCCTGCATTCAAGTCACTGCAGGGATATCCGGCCTTATTTCGAGTCAGGGCATCGCGGTGTCCATTCCACTTGAGTCCGCAAACTCAGGGTCCCTCTCACATACCTAGAGCTGAGAGAAGCCTCCTCTTGAGGTGCTTGTGGTAAGGTGGTATTCCTCTGGAGTCGAAGCCAGGGACTAACCTCTCATCTCGAGTTGATTTTTGGTCCACGGAGCTCTTTCGTGTTGCTACAGTGACCTCAGGATGCCTCTAGCCTGGAAACAGTGTTCTTGGGGTTTCTCTGGAGTGCCATCAAGGAAATCAAGGCTCCTTTCATGTGTGATGTGCAACACGGAATTGCTCTGCACGCTGTGCAGGGGAATCGGGCCTCATCTCGCGGCGAGGGGGAAGTCTCATGGTTTTTCTCGAGTTGCGGCGGGAACCTGGGGTATATTCTCGAGTTACGACGGGGATGGCCCTTCCACACACGTGTTTGTTCAGCGACGTCAGGACTCCTGCCTAGTTGCAAGGGACAACTCGGGATTCTCCTCGAGGCTTGGCAGGGCAATTGGGACGCCTCTCCAGCTGAGGCGGGAGACCAAGGGTCCCTTTCCACGTGCCACAGGAATCCTGGGACTCCTAACATGTTTGATGAGGAGTCAGGCATCGTCTCCTTTGGAGGCACTGATCTCCGCATACCTCTGGAGTTATCAAAGGATGTGAGGCCTCCGGTCGCGATGAGGTGGGGAACTAGGTCTTTCTCTGTGGTCTCCACAGGGGATTCAGATATCCTTTCATCTTGGGAGATGCAAGACGAGCCTGCATTCAAGTCGCTGCAGGGATATCCGGCCTTATTTCGAGTCAGGGCATCACGGTGTCCATTCGACTTGAGGCTGCAAACTCAGGGTCAATCTCACATACCTAGAGCTGAGAGAAGCCTCCTTTTGAGGTGCTTGTAGTAAGGTCGTATTCCTCTGGAGTCGAAGCCAGGGACTAACCTCTCATCTCGAGTTGATTTTTGGTCCACGGAGCTCTTTTGTATTGCTACAGTGACCTCAGGATCCCTCTAGCCTGGAAACAGTGTTCTTGGGGTTTCTCTGGAGTGCCATCAAGGAAATCAAGGCTTCTTTCATGTGTGATGTGCAACACGGAATTGCTCTGCACGCAGTGCAGGGGAATCGGGCCTCATCTCGCGGCGAGGGGGAAGTCTCATGGTTTTTCTCGAGTTGCGGCGGGAACCTGGGGTATATTCTCGAGTTACGCCGGGGATGGCCCTTCCACCCACGTGTTTGTTCAGCGACGGCAGGACTCCTGCCTAGTTGTGAGGGACAACTCGGGATTCTCCTCGAGGCTTGGCAGGGCAATTGTGAGGCCTCTCCAGCTGAGGCGGGAGACCAAGGGTCCCTTTCCACGTGCCACAGGAATCCTGGGACTCCTATCAAGTTTCACGAGGAGTCAGGCATCGTCTCCTTTGGAGGCACTGATCTCCGCGTACCTCTGGAGTTTTCAAAGGATGTGAGGCCTCCGGTCGCGATGAGGTGGGGAACTAGGTCTTTCTCTGTGGTCTCCACAGGGGATTCAGACATACTTTCGTCTTGGCAGATGTAAGACGAGCCTGCATTCAAGTCACTGCAGGGATATCCGGCCTTATTTCGAGCCAGGGCATCGCGGTGTCCATTCCACTTTAGGCCGCAAACTCAGGGTCCCTCTCACATACCTAGAGCTGAGAGAAGCCTCCTCTTGAGGTGCTTGTAGTAAGGTGGTATTCCTCTGGAGTCGAAGCCAGGGACTAACCTCTCATCTCGAGTTCATTTTTGGTCCACGGAGCTCTTTCGTGTTGCTACTGTGACCTCAGGATCCCTCTAGCCATGAAACAGTGTTCTTGGGGTTTCTCTGGAGTGCCACCAAGGAAATCAAGGCTCCTTTCATGTGTGATGTGCAACCCGGAATTGCTCTGCACGCAGTGCAGGGAAATCAGGCCTCATCTCGCGGCGAGGGGGAAGTCTCATGCTTTTTCTCGAGTTGCGGCGGGAACCTGGAGTATATTCTCGAGTTACGACGGGGATGGCCCTTCCACACACGTGTTTGTTCAGCGACGTCAGGACTCCTGCCTAGTTGCAAGGGACAACTCAGGATTCTCCTCGAGGCTTGGCAGGGCAATTGGGACGCCTCTCCAGCTGAGGCGGGAGACCAAGGGTCCCTTTCCACGTGCCACAGGAATCCTGGGACTCCTATCAAGTTTCACGAGGAGTCAGGAATCGTCTCCTTTGGAGGGAGTGATCTCCGCGTACCTCTGGAGTTTTGAAAGGATGTGAGGCCTCCGGTGGTGATGAGGTGGGGAACTAGGTCTTTCTCTGTGGTCTCCACAGGGGATTCAGACATCCTTTCGTCTTGGGAGATGCAAGACGAGCCTGCATTCAAGTCACTGCAGGGATATCCGGGCTTATTTCGAGTCAGGGCATCGCGGTGTCCATTCCACTTGAGGCCGCAAACTCAGGGTCCCTCTCACATACCTAGAGCTGAGAGAAGCCTCCTCTTGAGGTGCTTGTGGTAAGGTGGTATTCCTCTGGAGTCGAAGCCAGGGACTAACCTCTCATCTTGAGTTGATTTTTGGTCCCCGGAGCTCTTTCATGTTGCTACAGTGACCTCTGGATGCCTCTAGCCTTGAAACAGTGTTCTTGGGGTTTCTCTGGAGTGCCATCAAGGAAATCAAGGCTACTTTCATGTGTGATGTGCAACACGGAATTGCTCTGCACGCAGTGCAGGGGAATCGGGCCTCATCTCGCGGCGAGGGGGAAGTCTCATGGTTTTTCTCGAGTTGCGGCGGGAACCTGGGGTATATTCTCGAGTTACGACGGGGAAGGCCCTTCCACACACATGTTTGTTCAGCGACGTCAGGACTCCTGCCTAGTTGCGAGGGACAACTCGGGATTCTCCTCGAGGCTTGGCAGGGCAATTGGGAAGCTGCTCCAGCTGAGGCGGGAGACCAAGTGTCCCTTTCCACGTGCCACAGGAATCCTGGGACTCCTATCAAGTTTCACGAGTAGTCAGGCATCGTCTTCTTTGGAGGCACTGATCTCCGTGTACCTCTGGAGTTTTCAAAGGATTTGAGGGCTCCGGTCGCGATGAGGTGGGGAATTAGGTCTTTCTCTGTGGTGTCCACAGGGGATTCAGACATCCTTTCATCTTGGGAGATGCAAGACGAGCCTGCATTCAAGTCACTGCAGGGATATCCGCCCTTAATTTGCGTCAGGGCATCGCAGTGTCCATTCCACTTGAGGCCGCAAACTCAGGGTTCCTCTCACATACCTAGAGCTGAGAGAAGCCTCCTCTTGAGGTGCTTGTGGTAAGGTGGTATTCCTCTGGAGTCGAAGCCAGGGACTAACCTCTCATCTCGAGTTGATTTTTGGTCCACGGAGCTCTTTAGTGTGGCTACAGTGACCTCAGGATCCCTCGAGCCTTGAAACAGTGTTCTTGGGGTTTCTCTGGAGTGCCATCAAGGAAATCAAGGCTCCTTTCATGTGTGATGTGCAACCCGGAATTGCTCTGCAAGCAGTGCAGGGGAATCGGGCCTCATCTCGCGGGGAGGGGGAAGTCTCATGGTTTTTCTCGAGTTGCGGCGGGAACCTGGGGTATATTCTTGAGTTACCACGGGGATGGCCCTTCCACCCAAGTGTTTGTTCAGCCACGTCAGGACTCCTGCCTAGTTGCGAGGGACAACTCGGGATTCTCCTCGAGGCTTGGCAGGGCAATTGGGACGCCGCTCCAGCTGAGGCGGGAGACCAAGTGTCCCTTTCCACGTGCCACAGGAATCCTGGAACTCCTATCAAGTTTCACGAGGAGTCAGGCATCGTCTTCTTTGGAGGCACTGATCTCTGCGTACGTCTGGAGTTATCAAAGGATGTGAGGCGTCCGGTCGCGATGAGGTGGGGAACTAGGTCTTTCTCTGTGGTCTCCACAGGGGATTCAGATATCCTTTCATCTTGGGAGATGCAAGACGAGCCTGCATTCAAGTCACTGCAGGGATATCCGGCCTTATTTCGAGTCAGGGCATCACGGTGTCCATTCGACTTGAAGCTGCAAACTCAGGGTCAATCTCACATACCTAGAGCTGAGAGAAGCCTCCTTTTGAGGTGCTTGTAGTAAGGTCGAATTCCTCTGGAGTCGAAGCCAGGGACTAACCTCTCATCTCGAGTTGATTTTTGGTCCACGGAGCTCTTTTGTGTTGCTACAGTGACCTCAGGATCCCTCTAGCCTGGAAACAGTGTTCTTGGGGTTTCTCTGGAGTGCCATCAAGGAAATCAAGGCTTCTTTCATGTGTGATGTGCAACACGGAATTGTTCTGCACGCAGTGCAGGGGAATCGGGCCTCATCTCGCGGCGAGGGGGAAGTCTCATGGTTTTTCTCGAGTTGCGGCGGGAACCTGGGGTATATTCTCGAGTTACGCCGGGGATGGCCCTTCCACCCACGTGTTTGTTCAGCGACGGCAGGACTCCTGCCTAGTTGCGAGGGACAACTCGGGATTCTCCTCGAGGCTTGGCAGGGCAATTGGGACGCCTCTCCAGCTGAGACGGGAGACCAAGGGTCCCTTTCCACGTGCCACAGGAATCCTGGGACTCCTATCAAGTTTCACGAGGAGTCAGGCATCGTCTCCTTTGGAGGCACTGATCTCCGCGTACCTCTGGAGTTTTCAAAGGATGTGAGGCCTCCGGTCGCGATGAGGTGGGGAACTAGGTCTTTCTCTGTGGTCTCCACAGGGGATTCAGACATCCTTTCGTCTTGGCACATGCAAGACGAGCCTGCATTCAAGTCACTGCAGGGATATCCGGCCTTATTTCGAGTCAGGGCATCGCGGTGTCCATTCCACTTGAGGCTGCAAACTCAGGGTCCCTCTCACATACCTAGAGCTGAGAGAAGCCTCCTCTTGAGGTGCTTGTAGTAAGGTGGTATTCCTCTGGAGTCGAAGCCAGGGACTAACCTCTCATCTCGAGTTGATTTTTGGTCCACGGAGCTCTTTCGTGTTGCTACAGTGACCTCAGGATCCCTCTAGCCATGAAACAGTGTTCTTGGGGTTTCTCTGGAGTGCCACCAAGGAAATCAAGGCTCCTTTCATGTGTGATGTGCAACCCGGAATTGCTCTGCACGCAGTGCAGGGGAATCAGGCCTCATCTCACGGCGAGGGGGAAGTCTCATGGTTTATCTCGAGTTGCGGCGGGAACCTGGGGTATATTCTCGAGTTACAACGGGGATGGCCCTTCCACACACGTGTTTGTTCAGGGATGGCAGGATTCCTGCCTAGTTGCGAGGGACAACTCGGGATTCTCCTCGAGGCTTGGCAGGGAAATTGGGATGCCTCTCCAGCTGAGGCGGGAGACCAAGAGACCCTTTCCACGTGCCACAGGAATCCTGGGACTCCTATCAAGTTTCACGAGGAGTCAGGCATCGTCTGCTTTGGAGGCACTGATCTCCGCGTACCTCTGGAGTTTTCAAAGGATGTGAGGCCTCCGGTCGCGATGAGGTGGGGAACTAGGTCTTTCTCTGTGGTCTCCACAGGGGATTCAGACATCCTTTCATCTTGGGAGATGCAAGACGAGCCTGCATTCAAGTCACTGCAGGGATATCCGGCCTTATTTCGCGTCAGGGCATCGCAGTGTCCATTCCGCTTGAGGCCGCAAACTCAGGGTCCCTCTCATATAGCTAGAGCTGAGAGAAGCCTCCTCTTGAGGTGCTTTTGGGAATGTGGTATTCCTCTGGAGTCGAAGTTAGGGACTAACCTCTCATCTCGAGTTGATTTTTGGTCCACGGAGCTCTTTCGTGTTGCTACAGTGACCTCAGGATCCCTCGAGCCTTGAAACAGTGTTCTTGGGGTTTCTCTGTAGTGACATCAATGAAATCAAGGCTACTTTCATGTGTGATGTGCAACACGGAATTGCTCTGCACGCAGTGCAGGGGAATCGGGCCTCATCTCGCGGCGAGGGGGAAGTCTCATGGTTTTTCTCGAGTTGTGGCGGGAACCTGGGGTATATTCTCGAAGTACGACGGGGATGGCCCTTCCACCCACGTGTTTGTTCAGCGACGTCAGGACTCCTGCCTAGTTGCGAGGGACAACTCGGGATTCTCCTCGAGGCTTGGCAGGGCAATTGGGACGCCTCTCCATCTGAGGCGGGAGACCAAGGGTCGCTTTCCACGTGCCACAGGAATCCTGGGACTCCTATCAAGTTTCACCAGGAGTCAGGCATCGTCCTGTTTGGAGGCACTGATCTCCGCGTACCTCTGGAATTTTCAAAGGATGTGAGGCCTCCGGTCGCGATGAAGTGTGGAACTAGGTCTTTCTCTGTGGTCTCCACAGGGGATTCAGACATCCTTTCATCTTGGGAGATGCAAGACGAGCCTGCATTCAAGTCACTGCAGGGATATCCGGCCTTATTTCGAGTCAGGGCATCGCGGTGTCCATTCCACTTGAGGCTGCAAACTCTTGGTGCCTCTCACATACCTAGAGCTGAGAGAAGCCTCCTCTTGAGGTGCTTGTGGTAAGGAGGTATTGCTCTGGAGTCGAAGCCAGGGACTAACCCCTCATCTCGAGTTGATTTTTGATCCATGGAGCTCTTTCGTGTTGCTACAGTGACCTCAGGATCCCTCTCGCATTGAAACAGTGTTCTTGGGGTTTCTCTGGAGTGCCATCAAGGAAATCAAGGCTACTTTCATGTGTGATGTGCAACACGGAATTGCTCTGCACGCAGTGCAGGGGAATCGGGCCTCATCTCGCGGCGAGGGGGAAGTCTCATGGTTTTTCTCGAGTTGCGGCGGGAACCTGGGGTATATTCTCGAGTTACGACGGGGAAGGCCCTTCCACACACATGTTTGTTCAGCGACGTCAGGACTCCTGCCTAGTTGCGAGGGACAACTCGGGATTCTCCTCGAGGCTTGGCAGGGCAATTGGGAAGCTGCTCCAGCTGAGGCGGGAGACCAAGTGTCCCTTTCCACGTGCCACAGGAATCCTGGGACTCCTATCAAGTTTCACGAGGAGTCAGGCATCGTCTTCTTTGGAGGCACTGATCTCCGTGTACCTCTGGAGTTTTCAAAGGATTTGAGGCCTCCGGTCGCGATGAGGTGGGGAATTAGGTCTTTCTCTGTGGTCTCCACAGGGGATTCAGACATCCTTTCATCTTGGGAGATGCAAGACGAGCCTGCATTCAAGTCACTGCAGGGATATCCGCCTTTAATTTGCGTCAGGGCATCGCAGTGTCCATTCCACTTGAGGCCGCAAACTCAGGGTTCCTCTCACATACCTAGAGCTGAGAGAAGCCTCCTCTTGAGGTGCTTGTGGTAAGGTGGTATTCCTCTGGAGTCGAAGCCAGGGACTAACCTCTCATCTCGAGTTGATTTTTGGTCCACGGAGCTCTTTCGTGTGGCTACAGTGACCTCAGGATCCCTCGAGCCTTGAAACAGTGTTCTTGTGGTTTCTCTGGAGTACCATCAAGGAAATCAAGGCTCCTTTCATGTGTGATGTGCAACACGGAATTGCTCTGCACGCAGTGCAGGGGAATCGGGCCTCATCTCGCGGGGAGGGGGAAGTCTCATGGTTTTTCTCGAGTTGCGGCGGGAACCTGGGGTATATTCTTGAGTTACCACGGGGATGGCCCTTCCACCCACGTGTTTGTTCAGCCACGTCAGGACTCCTGCCTAGTTGCGAGGGACAACTCGGGATTCTCCTCGAGGCTTGGCAGGGCAATTGGGACGCCTCTCCAGCTGAGGCGGGAGACCAAGTGTCCCTTTCCACGTGCCACAGGAATCCTGGGACTCCTATCAAGTTTCACGAGGAGTCAGGCATCGTCTTCTTTGGAGGCACTGATCTCTGCGTACCTCTGGAGTTTTCAAAGGATGTGAGGCCTCCGGTCGCGATGAGGTGGGGAACTAGGTCTTTCTCTGTGGTCTCCACAGGGGATTCAGACATCCTTTCATCTTGGGAGATGCAAGACGAGCCTGCATTCAAGTCACTGCAGGGATATCCGGCCTTATTTCGAGTCAGGGCATCGCGGTGTCCATTCCACATGAGGCCGCAAACTCTGGGTGCCTCTCACATACCTAGAGCTGAGAGAAGCCTCCTCTTGAGGTGCTTGTGGTAAGGAGGTATTGCTCTGGAGTCGAAGCCAGGGACTAACCCCTCATCTCGAGTTGATTTTTGATCCATGGAGCTCTTTCGTGTTGCTACAGTGACCTCAGGATCCCTCTCGCATTGAAACAGTGTTCTTGGGGTTTCTCTGGAGTGCCATCAAGGAAATCAAGGCTCCCTTCATGTGTGATGTGCAACATGGAATGGCTCTGCACGCAGTGCAGGGGAATCGAACCTCATTTTGCGGCGAGGGGGAAGTCTCATGGTTTTTCTCGAGTTGCGGCGGGAACCTGGGGTATATTCTCGAGTTACGAAGGGGATGGCCCTTCCACCCACGTGTTTGTTCAGCGACGTCAGGACTCCTGCCTAGTTGCGAGGGACAACGCGGGATTCTCCTCGAGGCTTGGCAGGGAAATTGGGACGCCTCTCCAGCTGAGGCGGGAGACCAAGGGTCCCTTTCCACGTGCCATAGGAATCCTGGGACTCCTATCAAGTTTCACGAGGAGTCAGGCATCGTCTCCTTTGGAGGCACTGATCTCCGCGTACCTCTGGAGTTATCAAAGGATGTGAGGCCTCCGGTCGTGATGAGGTGGGGAACTAGGTCTTTCTCTGTGGTCTCCACAGGGGATTCAGACATGCTTTCATCTTGGGAGATGCAAGACGAGCCTGCATTCAAGTCACTGCAGGGATATCCGGCCTTATTTCGAATCAGGGCATCGCGGTGTCCATTCCACTTTAGGCCGCAAACTCAGGGTCCCTCTCACATACCTAAAGCTGCGAGAAGCCTCCTCTTGAGGTGCTTGTGGTAAGGTGGTATTCCTCTGGAGTCGAAGTTAGGGACTAACCTCTCATCTCGAGTTGATTTTTGATCCACGGAACTCTTTCGTGTTGCTACAGTGACCTCAGGATCCCTCTAGCCTTGAAACAGTGTTCTTGGGGTTTCTCTGGAGTGCCATCAAGGATATCAAGGCTCCTTTCATGTGTGATGTGCAACACGGAATTGCTCTGCACGCAGTGTAGGGGAATCGGGCCTCATCTCCCGGCGAGGGGGAAGTCTCATGGTTTTTCTCGAGTTGCGGCTGGAACCTGGGGTATATTCTCGAGTTACGTCGGGGATGGTCCTTCCACCCACGTGTTTGTTCAGCGACGTCAGGACTCCTGCTTAGTTGCGAGGGACAACTCGGGATTCTCCTCGAGGCTTGGCAGGGCAATTGGGACGCCTCTCCAGCTGAGGCGGTAGACCAAGGGTCCCTTTCCACGTGCCACAGGAATCCTGGAACTCCTATCAAGTTTCATGAGGAGTCAGGCATCGTCTCCTTTGGAGGCACTGATCTCCGCGTACCTCTGGAATTTTCAAAGGATGTGAGGCCTCCGGTGGCGATGAGGTGGGGAACTAGGTCTTTCTCTGTGGTCTCCACAGGGGATTCAGACATCCTTTCATCTTGGGAGATGCAAGACGAGCCTGCATTCAAATCACTGCAGGGATATCCGGCATTATTTCGAGTCAGGGCATCGCGGTGTCCATTCCACTTGAGGCCGCAAACTCAGGGTCCCTCTCACATACCTAGAGCTGAGAGAAGCCTCCTCTTGAGGTGCTTGTGGTAAGGTGGTATTCCTCTGGAGTCGAAGCCAGGGACTAACCTCTCATCTCGAGTTGATTTTTGGTCCACGGAGCTCTTTCGTGTTGCTATAGTGACCTCAGGATCCCTCTAGCCTTGAAACAGTGTTCTTGGGGTTTCTCTGGAGTGCCATCAAGGAAATCAAGGCTCCTTTCATGTTTGATGTGCCACACGGAATTGCCCTGCACGCAGTGCAGGGGAATCAGGCCTCATCTCGCGGCGAGGGGGAAGTCTCATGGTTTTTCTCGAGTTGCGGCGGGAACCTGGGGTATATTCTCGAGTTACGACTGAGATGGCCCTTATACACACGTGTTTGTTCAGCGATGGCAGGACTCCTGCCTAGTCGCGAGGGACAACTCGGGATTCTCCTCGATGCTTGGCAGGGCAATTGGGACGCCTCTCCAGCTGAGGCGGGAGACCAAGGGTCCCTTTCCACGTGCCACAGGAATCCTGGGACTCCTATCAAGTTTCACGAGGAGTCAGGCATCGTCTCCTTTGGAGACACTGATCTCCGCGTACCTCTGGAGTTTTCAAAGGATGTGAGGCCTCCGGTCGCGATGAGGTGGGGAACTAGGTCTTTCTCTGTGGTCTTCACAGGGGATTCAGACATCCTTTCTTCTTGGGAGATTCAAGACGAGCCTGCATTCAAGTCACTGCAGTGATAACCGGCCTTATTTCGAGTCAGGGCATCGCGGTGTCCATTCCACTTGAGGCCGCAAACTCAGGGTCCCTCTCACATACCTAGAGCTGAGAGAAGCCTCCTCTTGAGGTGCTTGTGGTAAGGTGGTATTCCTCTGGAGTCGAAGCCAGGGACTAACCTCATCTCGAGTTGATTTTTGGTCCACGGAGCTCTTTCATGTTGCTACAGTGACCTCAGGATCCCTCTAGCCTTGAAACAGTGTTCTTGGGGTTTCTCTGGAGTGCCATCAAGGAAATCAAGGCTCCTTTCATGTGTGATGTGCAACACGGAATTGCTCTGCACGCAGTGCAGGGGAAGCGGGCCTCATCTCGCGGCGAGGGGGAAGTCTCATGGTTTTTCTCGAGTTGCGGCGGGAACCTGGAGTATATTCTCGAGTTTCGACGGGGATGGCCCTTCCAGCCACGTGTTTGTTCAGCGACGTCAGGACTCCTGCCTAGTTGCGAGGGACAACTCGGGATTCTCCTCGAGGCTTGGCAGGGCAATTGGGACGCCTCTCCAGCTGAGGCGGGAGACCAAGGGTCCCTTTCCACGTGCCACAGGAATCCTGGGACTCCTATCAAGTTTCACGAGGAGTCAGGCATCGTCTCCTTTGGAGGCACTGATCTCCGCGTACCTCTGGAGTTTTCAAAGGATGTGAGGACTCCGGTCGCGATGAGGTGGGGAACTAGGTCTTTTTCTGTGGTCTCCACAGGGGATTCAGACATCCTTTCATCTTGGGAGATGCAAGACGAGCCTGCATTCAAGTCACTGCAGGGATATCCGGCCTTATTTCGAGTCAGGGCATCGCGGTGTCCATTCCACTTGAGGCCGCAAACTCAGCACATAGCTAGAGCTGAGAGAAGCCTCCTCGTGAGGTGCTTGTGGTAAGGTGGTATTCCTCTGGAGTCGAAGCCAGGGAGTAACCTCTCATCTCGAGTTGATTCTTGGTCCACGGACCTCTTTCCTGTTGCTACAGTAACCTCAGGATCCCTCTAGCCTTGAAACAGTGTTCTTGGGGTTTCTCTGCAGTGCCATCAAGGAAATCAAGGCTCCTTTCATGTTTGATGTGCAACACGGAATTGCTCTGCATGCAGTGCAGGAGAATCGAGCCTCATCTCGCGGCGAGGGGGAAGTCTCATGGTTTTCTCGAGTTGCGGCGGGACCCTGGGGTATATTCTCGAGTTATGACGGGGATGGCCCTTCCAGCCACGTGTTTGTTCAGCGACGTCAGGACTCCTGCCTAGTTGCGAGGGACAACTCGGGATTCTCCTCGAGGCTTGGCAGGGCAATTGGGACGCCTCTCCAGCTGAGGCGGGAGACCAAGGGTCCCTTTCCACGTGCCACAGGATTCCTGGGACACCTGTCAAGTTTCATGAGGAGTCAGTCATCGTCTCCTTTGGAGGCACTGATCTCCGCGTACCTATGGAGTTTCAAAGGATGTGAGGCCTCCGGTCGCGATGAGGTGGGGTATTAGGTCTTTCTCTGTGGTCTCCACAGGGGATTCAGACATCCTTTCGTCTTGGAGATGCAAGACGAGCCTGCATTCAATTCACTGCAGGGATATCCGGCCTTATTTCACGTCAGGGCATCGCAGTGTCCATTCCACTTGAGGCCGCAAAATCAGGGTCCCTCTCACATACCTAGAGCTGAGAGAAGCCTCCTCTTGAGGTGCTTGTGGTAAGGTGGTATTCCTCCGGACTCGAAGCCAGGGACAAACCTCTCATCTCGAGTTGATTTTTGGTTCACGGACCTCTTTCGTGTTGCTACAGTGACCTCAGGATCCCTCTAGCCTTGAAACAGTGTTCTTGGGGTTTCTCTGGAGTGCCATCAAGGAAATCAAGGCTCCTTTCTTGTTAGATGTGCAATAAGGAATTGCACTGCATGCAGTGCAGGAGAATCGGGCCTCATCTCGCGGCGAGGGGGAAGTCTCATGGTTTTTCTCGAGTTGCGGCGGGAACCTGGTGTATATTCTCGAGTTACGACGGGGATGGCCCTTCCAACCACGTGTTTGTTCAGCCACGTCAGGACTCCTGCCTAGTTGCGAGGAACAACTCGAGATTCTCCTCGAGGCTTGGCAGGGCAATTGGGACGCTTCTCCAGCTGAGGCGGGAGTCCAAGTGTCCCTTTCCACGTGCCACAGGAATCCTCGGACTCCTATCAAATTTCACGAGGAGTCAGGCATCGTCTCCTTTGGAGGAACTGATCTCCCCGTACCTCTGGAGTTTTCAAAGAATGTGAGGCCTCCGGTCGCCATGAGGTGGGGAACTAGGTCTTTCTCTGTGGTCTCCACAGGGGATTCAGACATCCTTTTGTCTTGGGAGATGCAAGACGAGCCTGCATTCAAGTCACTTCAGGGATATCCGGCCTTATTTCGAGTCAGGGCATCGCGGTGTTCATTCCACTTGAGGCCGCAAACTCAGGGTCCCTCTCACATACCTAGAGCTGAGAGAAGCCTCCTCTTGAGGTGCTTGTGGTAAGGTGGTATTCCTCTGGAGTCGAAGCCAGGGACTAACCTCTCATCTCGAGTTGATTGTTGGTCCACGGAACTCTTTCGTGTTACTACAGTGACCTCAGGATCCCTCTAGCCTTGAAACAGTGTTCTTGGGGTTTCTCTGGAGTGCCATCAAGGAAATCAAGGCTTCTTTCATTTGTGATGGGCAACACGGAATTGCTCTGCACGCAGTGCAGGGGAATCGGGCCTCATATCGCGGCGAGGGGGAAGTCTCATGGTTTTTCTCGAGTTGCAGCGGGAACCTGGCGTATATTCTCGAGTTACGACGGGGATGGCCCTTCCACCCACGTGTTTGTTCAGCGACGTCAGGACTCCTGCCTAGTTGCGAGGGACAACTCGGGATTCTCCTCGAGGCTTGGCAGGGCAATTGGGACGCCTCTCCAGCTGAGGCGGGAGACCAAGGGTCCCTTTCCACGTGCACAGGAATGCTGGAACTCCTATCAAGTTTCACGAGGAGTCAGGCATCGTCTCCTTTGGAGGCACTGATCTCCACGTACCTCTGGAGTTTTCAAAGGATGTGAGGCCTCCGGTCGCGATGAGGTGGGGAACTAGGTCTTTCTCTGTGGTCTCCACAGGGGATTCAGACATCCTTTCGTCTTGGGAGATGCAAGACGAGCATGCATTCAAGTCACTGCAGGGATATCCAGCCTTATTTCGAGGCAGGGCATCGCGGTGTCCATTCCACTTGAGGCCGCAAACTCAGGGTCCCTCTTACATACCTAGAGCTGAGAGAAGCCTCCTCTTGAGGTGCTTGTTGTAAGGTGGTATTCCTCTGGAGTCGAAGCGAGGGACTAACCTCTCATCTCGAGTTGATTTTTGGTCCACGGAGCTCTTTCTTGTTGCTACAGTGACCTCAGGATCCCTCTAGCCTTGAAACAATGTTCTTGTGGTTTCTCTGGAGTGCCATCAAGGAATTCAAGGCTACTTTCATGTGTGATGTGCAAGACAGAATTGCTCTGCACGCAGTGCAGGGGAATCAGGCCTCATCTCGCGGCGAGGGGGAAGTCTCATGGTTTTTCTCGAGTTGCGGCGGGAACCTGGGGTATATTCTCGAGTTACGACGGGGATGGCCCTTCCAACCACGTGTTTGTTCAGCGACGTCAGGACTCATGCCTAGTTGCAAGGGACAACTCGGATCCTCCTCGAGGATTGGCAGGGCAATTGGGACGCCTCTCCAGCTGAGGCGGGAGACCAAGTGTCCCTTTCCACGTGCACAGGAATCCTGGGACTCCTATCAAGTTTCACAAGGAGTCAGGCATCGTCTCCTTTGGAGGCACTGATCTCCGCATACCTCTGGAATTTTCAAAGGATGTGAGGCCTCCGGTCGCCATGAGGTGGGGAACTAGGTCTTTCTCTGTGGTCTCCACAGGGGATTCAGACATGCTTTCGTCTTGGGAGATGCAAGACGAGCCTGCATTCTAGTCACTGCAGGGATATCCGGCATTATTTCGAGTCAGGGCATCGCGGTGTCCATTCCACTTGAGGCCGCAAACTCAGCACATAGCTAGAGCTGAGAGAAGCCTCCTCTTGAGGTGCTTGTGGTAAGGTGGTATTCCTCTGGAGTCGAAGCCAGGGACTAACCTCTCATCTCGAGTTGATTGTTGGTCCACGGAGCTCTTTCGTGTTGCTACAGTGACCTCAGGATCCCGCTAGCCTTGAAACAGTGTTCTTGGGGTTTCTCTGGAGTGCCATCAAGGAAATCAAGGCTCCTTTCATGTGTGATGTGCAAGACGGAATTGCTCTGCACGCAGTGCATGGGAATCAGGCCTCATATCGCGGCGAGGGGGAAGTCTCATGGTTTTTCTCGAGTTGCGGCGGGAACCTGGGGTATATTCACGAGTTACGATGGGGATGGACCTTCCACCCACGTGTTTGTTCAGCGACGTCAGGACTCTTGCCTAGTTGCGAGGGACAACTCAGGATTCTCCTCGAGGCTTGGCAGGGCAATTGGGACGCCTCTCCAGCTGAGGCGGGAGACTAAGGGTCCCTTTCCACGTGCACAGGAATTCTGGGACTCCTATCAAGTTTCACGAGGAGTCAGGCATCATCTCCTTTGGAGGCACTGATCTCCGCGTACCTCTGAAGTTTTCAAAGGATGTGAGGCCTCCGGTCGCGATGAAGTGGGGAAGTAGGTCTTTCTCTGTGGTCTCCACAGGGGATTCAGACATCCTTTCGTTTGGGAGATGCAAGACAAGCCTGCATTCAAGTCACTGCAGGGATATCCGGCCTTATTTCGAGTCAGGGAATCACGGTGTCCTTTCCACTTGAGGCCGCAAACTCAGGGTCCCTCTCACATAGCTAGAGCTGAGAGAAGCCTCGTCTTGAGGTGCTTGTGGTAAGGTGGTATTCCTCTGGAGTCGAAGCCAGGGACTAACCTCTCATCTCGAGTTGATTTTTGGTCCACGGAGCTCTTTCGTGTTGCTACAGTGACCTCAGGATCCCTCTAGCCTTGAAACAGTGTTCTTGGGGTTTCTGTGCAGTGCCATCAAGGAAATCAAGGCTCCTTTCATGTGTGATGTGCAACACGGAATTGCTCTGCATGCAGTGCATTAGAATCGAGCCTCATCTCGCGGCGAGGGGGAAGTCTCATGGTTTTCTCGAGTTGCGGCGGGACCCTGGGGTATATTCTCGAGTTATGACAGGGATGTCCCTTCCAGCCACGTGTTTGTTCAGCGACGTCAGGACTCCTGCCTAGTTGCGAGGGCCAACTCGGGATTCTCCTCGAGGCTTGGCAGGGCAATTGGGACGCCTCTCCAGCTGAGGCGGGAGACCATGGGTCCCTATCCACGTGCCACAGGAATCCTGGGACTCCTATCAAGTTTCACGAGGAGTCAGGCATCGTCTCCTTTGGAGGCACTGATCTCCGCGTACCTCTGGAGTTTTCAAAGGATGTGAGGCCTCCGGTCGGGATGAAGTGGGAAACTAGGTCTTTCTCTGTGGTCTCCACAGGGGATTCAGACATTCTTTCATCTTGGGAGATGCAAGACGAGCCTGCATTCAAGTCACTGCAGGGATATCCGGCCTGATTTCTCGTCAGGGCATCGCAGTGTCCATTCCACTTGTGGCCGCAAAATCAGGGTCCCTCTAACATACCTAGAGCTGAGAGAAGGCTCCTCTTGAGGTGCTTGTGGTAAGGTGGTATTCCTCTGGAGTCGAAGCCAGGGACTATCCTCTCATCTCGAGTTGTTTCTTGGTCCACAGAGCTCGTTCGTGTTGCTACAGTGACCTCAGGATCCCTCTAGCCTTGAAACAGTGTTCTTTGGGTTTCTCTGGAGTGCCATCAAGGAAATTAAGGTTCCTTTCATGTGTGATGTGCAACACGGAAGTGCTCTGCACGCAGTGCAGGGGAATCGGGCCTCATCTCGCGGCGAGGGGGAAGTCTCATGGTTTTTCTTGAGTTGCGGCGGGAACCTGGGGTATATTCTCGAGTTACGAAGGGGATGGCCCTTCCACCCACGTGTTTGTTCAGCGACGTCAGGACTCCTGCCTAGTAGCAAGGGACAACTCGGGATTCTCCTCGAGGCTTGGCAGGGCAATTGGGACACCTCTCCAGCTGAGGCGGAAGACCAAGGGTCCCTTTCTACGTGCCACAGGAATCCTGGGACTCCTATCAAGTTTCACGGGGAGTCAGGCATCGTCTCCTTTGGAGGCACTGATCGCCGCGAACCTCTGGAGTTTTCAAAGGATGTGAGGCCTCCGGTCGCCATGAGGTGGGGAACTAGGTCTTTCACTGTGGTCTCCACAGGGGATTCAAACATCCTTTCATCTTGGGAGATGCAAGACGAGCCTGCATTCAAGTCACTGCAGGGATATCCGGCCTTATTTCGCCTCAGGGCATCGTGGTGTCCATTCCACTTAAGGCCGCAAACTCAGGGTCCCTCTCACATACCTAGAGCTGAGAGAAGCCTCCTCTTGAGGTGCTTGTGGTAAGGTGGTATTCCTCTGGAGTCGAAGCCAGGGACTAACCTCTCATCTCGAGTTGATTTGTGGTCCACGGAGCTCTTTCGTGTTGCTACAGTGACCTCAGGATCCCTCTAGCCTTGAAACAGTGTTTTTGGGTTTTCTCTGGAGTGCCATCAAGGAAATCAAGGCTCCTTTCATGTGTGATGTGCAACACGGAATTGCTCTGCACGCAGTGCAGGGGAATCGGGCCTCATCTCTCGGCGAGGGGGAAGTCTCATGGTTTTTCTCGAGTTGCGGCGAGAACCTGGGGTATATTCTCGAGTTACGACGGGGATGGCCCTTCCACCCACGTGTTTGTTCAGCGACGTCAGGACTCCTGCCTAGTTGCGAGGGACAACTCGGGATTCTCCTCGAGGCTTGGCAGGGCAATTGGGACGCCTCTCCAGCTGAGGCGGGAGACCAAGGGTCCCTTTCCACGTGCCACAGGAATCCTGGGACTCCTATCAAGTTTCACGAGGAGTCAGGCATCGTCTCCTTTGGAAGCACTGATCTCCGCGTACCTCTGAAGTTTTCAAAGGATGTGAGGCCTCCGGTCGCGATGAAGTGGGGAAGTAGGTCTTTCTCTGTGGTCTCCACAGGGGATTCAGACATCCTTTCGTTTGGGAGATGCAAGACGAGCCTGCATTCAAGTCACTGCAGGGATATCCGGCCTTATTTCGAGTCAGGGCATCGCGGTGTCCATTCCACTTGAGGCCGCAAACTCAGGGTCCCTCTCACATACTTAGAGCTGAGAGAAGCCTCCTCTTGAGGTGCTTGTGGTAAGGTGGTATTCCTCTGGAGTCGAAGCCAGGGACTAACCTCTCATCTCGAGTTGATTGTTGGTCCACGGAACTCTTTCGTGTTGCTACAGTGACCTCAGGATCCCGCTAGCCTTGAAACAGTGTTCTTGGGGTTTCTCTGGAGTGCCATCAAGGAAATCAAGGCTCCTTTCATGTGTGATGGGCAACACGGAATTGCTCTGCACGCAGTGCAGGGGAATCGGGCCTCATATCGCGGCGAGGGGGAAGTCTCATGGTTTTTCTCGAGTTGCGGCGGGAACCTGGGGTATATTCTCGAGTTACGACGGGGATGGCCCTTCCACACACGTGTTTGTTCAGCGACGTCAAGACTCCTGCCTAGTTGCGAGGGACAACTCGGGATTCTCCTCGAGGCTTGGGAGGGCAATTGGGACGCCTCTCCAGCTGAGGCGGGAGACCAAGGGTCCCTTTCCACGTGCACAGGAATGCTGGGACTCCTATCAATTTTCACGAGGAGTCAGGCATCATCTCCTTTGGAGGCACTGATCTCCGCGTACCTCTGGAGTTTTCAAAGGATGTGAGGCCTCCGGTCGCGATGAGGTGGGGAACTAGGTCTTTCTCTGTGGTCTCCACAGGGGATTCAGACATCCTTTCGTCTTGGGAGATGCAAGACGAGCATGCATTCAAGTCACTGCAGGGATATCCGGCCTTATTTTGAGTCAGGGCATCGCGGTGTCCATTCCGCTTGAGGCCGCAAACTCAGGGTCCCTCTCACATACCTAGAGCTGAGAGAAGCCTCCTCTTGAGGTGCTTGTGGTAAGGTGGTATTCCTCTGGAGTCGAAGCCAGGGACTAACCTCTCATCTTGAGTTGATTTTTGGTGCACGGAGCACTTTCGTGTTGCTACAGTGACCTCAGGATCCCTCTAGCCTTGAAACAGTGTTCTTGTGGTTTCTCTGGAGTGCCATCAAGGAATTCAAGGCTCCTTTCATGTGTGATGTGCAACACGGAATTGCTCTGCACGCAGTGCAGGGGAATCGGGCCTCATCTCGCGGCGAGGGGGAAGTCTCATGGTTTTTCTCGAGTTGCGGCGGGAACCTGGGGTATATTCTCGAGTTACGACTGGAATGGCCCTTCCACACACGTGTTTCTTCAGCGACGTCAGGACTCCTGCCTAGTTGCGAGGGACAACTCGGGATTCTCCTCGAGGCTTGGCAGGGCAATTGGGACGCCTCTCCAGCTGAGGCGGGAGACCAAGGGTCCCTTTCCACGTGCACAGGAATCCTGGGACTCCTATCAAGTTTCACGAGGAGTCAGGCATCGTCTCCTTTGGAGGCACTGATCTCCGCGTACCTCTGGAATTTTCAAAGGATGTGAGGCCTCTGGTCGCCATGAGGTGGGGAACTAGGTCTTTCTCTGTGGTCTCCACAGGGGATTCAGACATGCTTTCGTCTTGGGAGATGCAAGACGAGCCTGCATTCTAGTCACTGCAGGGATATCCGGCCTTATTTCACGTCAGGGCATCGCGGTGTCCATTCCACTTAAGGCCGCAAAATCAGGGTACCTCCCACATACCTAGAGCTGAGAGAAGCCTCCTCTTGAGGTGCTTGTTGTAAGGTGGTATTCCTCTGGAATAGAAGCCAGGGACTAACCTCTCATCTCGAGTTGATTTTTGGTCCACGGAGCTCTTTCGTGTTGCTACAGTGACCTCAGGATCCCTCTAGCCTTGAAACAGTGTTCTTGTGGTTTCTCTGGAGTGCCATCAAGGAATTCAAGGCTACTTTCATGTTTGATGTGCAAGACGGAATTGCTCTGCACGCAGTGCAGGGGAATCAGGCCTCATCTCGCGGCGAGGGGGAAGTCTCATGGTTTTTCTCGAGTTGCGGCGGGAACCTGGTGTATATTCTCGAGTTACGACGGGGATGGCCCTTCCAACCACGTGTTTGTTCAGCGACGTCAGGACTCATGCCTAGTTGTGAGGGACAACTCGGGATCCTCCTCGAGGCTTGGCAGGGCAATTGGGACGCCTCTCCAGCTGAGGCGGGAGACCAAGGGTCCCTTTCAACGTGCACAGGAATCCTGGGACTCCTATCAAGTTTCACAAGGAGTCAGGCATCGTCTCCTTTGGAGGCACTGATCTCCGCATACCTCTGGAATTTTCAAAGGATGTGAGGCCTCTGGTCGCCATGAGGTGGGGAACTAGGTCTTTCTCTGTGGTCTCCACAGGGGATTCAGACATGCTTTCGTCTTGGGAGATGCAAGACGAGCCTGCATTCTAGTCACTGCAGGGATATCCGGCCTTATTTCGAGTCAGGGCATCGCGGTGTCCATTCCACTTGAGGCCGCAAACTCAGCACATAGCTAGAGCTGAGAGAAGCCTCCTTTTGAGGTGCTTGTGGTAAGGTGGTATTGCTCTGGAGTCGAAGCCAGGACTAACCCCTCATCTCGAGTTGATTGTTGGTCCACGGAGCTCTTTCGTGTTGCTACAGTGACCTCAGGATCCCTCTAGCCTTGAAACAGTGTTCTTTGGGTTTCTCTGGAGTGCCATCAAGGAAATTAAGGTTCCTTTCATGTGTGATGTGCAACACGGAATTGCTCTGCACGCAGTGCAGGGGAATCGGGCCTCAATTCGGGGCGAGGGGGAAGTCTCATGGTTTTTCTCGAGTTGCGGCGGGAACCTGGGGTATATTCTCGAGTTACGACGGGGATGGCCCTTCCACCCACGTGTTTGTTCAGCGACGTCAGGACTCCTGCCTAGTTGCAAGGGACAACTCGGGATTCTCCTCGAGGCTTGGCAGGGCAATTGGGACACTCTCCAGCTGAGGCGGGAGACCAAGGGTCCCTTTCCACGTGCCACAGGAATCCTGGGACTCCTATCAAGTTTCACGAGGAGTCAGGCATCGTCTCCTTTGAAGGCACTGATCTCCGCGTACCTCTGGAGTTTTCAAAGGATGTGAGGCCTCCGGTCGCCATGAGGTGGGGAACTAGGTCTTTCACTGTGGTCTCCACAGGGGATTCAGACATCCTTTCATCTTGGGAGATGCAAGACGAGCCTGCATTCAAGTCACTGCAGGGATATCCGGCCTTATTTTACCTCAGGGCATCGTGGTGTCCATTCCACTTAAGGCCGCAAACTCAGGGTCCCTCTCACATACCTAGAGCTGAGAGAAGCCTCCTCTTGAGGTACTTGTGGTAAGGTGGTATTCCTCTGGAGTCGAAGCCAGGGACTAACCTCTAATCTCGAGTTGATTTGTGGTCCACGGAGCTCTTTCGTGTTGCTACAGTGACCTCAGGATCCCTCTAGCCTTGAAACAGTGTTCTTGGGGTTTCTCTGGAGTGCCATCAAGGAAATCAAGGCTCCTTTCATGTGTGATGTGCAACACGGAATTGCTCTGCACGCAGTGCAGGGGAATCGGGCCTCATCTCGCGGCGAGGGGGAAGTCTCATGGTTTTTCTCGAGTTGCGGCGGGAACCTGGGGTATATTCTCGAGTTACGACTGGAATGGCCCTTCCACACACGTGTTTCTTCAGCGACATCAGGACTCCTGCCTAGTTGCGAGGGATAACTCGGGATTCTCCTCGAGGCTTGGCAGGGCAATTGGGACGCCTCTCCACCTGAGGCGGGAGACCAAGGTTCCCTTTCCATGTGCCACAGGAATCCTGGGTCTCCTATCAAGTTTCACGAGGAGTCAGACATCGTCTCCTTTGGAGGCACTGATCTCCGCGTACCTCTGGAGTTTTCAGAGGATGTGAGGCCTCCGGTCGCGATGAGGTGGGGAACTAGGTCTTTCTCTGTGGTCTCCACAGGGGATTCAGACATTCTTTCATCTTGGGAGATGCAAGACGAGCCTGCATTCAAGTCACTGCAGGGATATCCGGCCTTATTTCACGTCAGGGCATCGTGGTGTCCATTCCACTTAAGGCCGCAAAATCAGGGTACCTCTCACATACCTAGAGCTGAGAGAAGCCTCCTCTTGAGGTGCTTGTTGTAAGGTGGTATTCCTCTGGAATCGAAGCCAGGGACTAACCTCTCATCTCGAGTTGATTTTTGGTCCACGGAGCTCTTTCGTGTTGCTACAGTGACCTCAGGATCCCTCTAGCCTTGAAACAGTGTTCTTGTGGTTTCTCTGGAGTGCCATCAAGGAATTCAAGACTCCTTTCATGTGTGATGTGCAAGACGGAATTGCTCTGCACGCAGTGCAGGGGAATCAGGCCTCATCTCGCGGCGAGGGGGAAGTCTCATGGTTTTTCTCGAGTTGCGGCGGGAACCTGGGGTATATTCTCGAGTTACGACAGGGATGGACCTTCCACTCACGTGTTTGTTCAGCGAAGTCAGGACTCCTGCCTAGTTGCGAGGGACAACTCGGGATTCTCCTCGAGGCTTGGCAGGGCAATTGGGACGCCTCTCCAGCTGAGGCGGGAGACCATGGGTCCCTATCCACGTGCCACAGGAATCCTGGGACTCCTATCAAGTTTCACGAGGAGTCAGGCATCGTCTCCTTTGGAGGCACTGATCTCCGCGTACCTCTGGAGTTTTCAAAGGATGTGAGGCCTCAGGTCGGGATGAAGTGGGAAACTAGGTCTTTCTCGGTGGTCTCCACAGGGGATTCAGACATTCTTTCATCTTGGGAGATGCAAGATGAGCCTGCATTCAAGTCACTGCAGGGATATCCGGCCTTATTTCTCGTCAGGGCATCACAGTGTCCATTCCACTTGTGGCCGCAAAATCAGGGTCCCTCTCACATACCTAGAGCTGAGAAAAGCCTCCTCTTGAGATGCTTGTGGTAAGGTGGTATTCCTCTGGAGTCGAAGCCACGGACTAACCTCTCATCTCGAGTTGTTTCTTGGTCCACAGAGCTCGTTCGTGTTGCTACAGTGACCTCAGGATCCCTCTAGCCTTGAAACAGTGTTCTTTGGGTTTCTCTGGAGTGCCATCAAGGAAATTAAGGTTCCTTTCATGTGTGTTGTGCAAAACGGAATTGCTCTGCACGCAGTGCAGGGGAATCGGGCCTCATCTCGCGGCGAGGGGGAAGTCTCATGGTTTTTCTCGAGTTGCGGCGGGAACCTGGGGTATATTCTCGAGTTACGACGGTAATGGCCCTTCCACCCACGTGTTTGTTCAGGGACGTCAGGACTCCTGCCTAGTTGCGAGGGACAACTCGGGATTCTCCTCGAGGCTTGGCAGGGCAATTGGGACACCTCTCCAGCTGAGGCGGGAGACCAAGGGTCCCTTTCCACGTGCCACAGGAATCCTGGGACTCCTATCAAGTTTCACGAGGAGTCAGGCATCGTCTCCTTTGGAGGCAGTGATCTCCGCGTACCTCTGGAGTTTTCAAAGGATGTGAGGCCTCCGGCCGCCATGAGGTGGGGAACTAGGTCTTTCTCTGTGGTCTCCACAGATGATTCAGTCATCCTTTCATCTTGGGAGATGCAAGACGAGCCTGCATTCAAGTCACTGCAGGGATATCCGGCCTTATTTCGAGTCAGGGCATCATGGTGTCCATTCCACTTAAGGCCGCAAACTCAGGGTCCCTCTCACATACCTAGAGCTGAGAGAAGCCTCCTCTTGAGGTGCTTGTGGTAAGGTGGTATTCCTCTGGAGTCGAAGCCAGGGACTAACCTCTCATCTCGAGTTGATTTTTGGGCCACGGAGCTCTTTCGTGTTGCTACAGTGACCTCAGGATCCCTCTAGCCTTGAAACAGTGTTCTTGGGGTTTCTCTGGAGTGCCATCAAGGAAATCAAGGCTCCTTTCATGTGTGATGTGCAACACGGAATTGCTCTGCACGCAGTGCAGGGGAATCGGGCCTCATGTCGCCGCGAGGGGGAAGTCTCATGGTTTTTCTCGAGTTGCGGCGGGAACCTGGGGTATATTCTCGAGTTACGACTGGAATTTCCCTTCAACACACGTGTTTCTTCAGCGACGTCAGGACTCCTGCCTAGTTGCGAGGGACAACTCGGGATTCCCCTCGAGGCTTGGCAGGGCAATTGGGACGCCTCTCCAGCCGAGGCGGGAGACCAAGGGTCCCTTTCCATGTGCCACAGGAATCCTGGGACTCCTATCAAGTTTCACGAGGAGAAAGGCATCGTCTCCTTTGGAGGCACTGATCTCCGCGTACCTCTGGAGTTTTCAGAGGATGTGAGGCCTCCGGTCGCGATGAGGTGGGGAACTAGGTCTTTCTCTGTGGTCTCCACAGGGTATTCAGACATCCTTTCATCTTGGGAGATGCAAGACGAGCCTACATTCAAGTCACTGCAGGGATATCCGGCCTTATTTCACGTCAGGGCATCGCGGTGTCCATTCCACTTAAAGCCGCAAACTCAGGGTCCCTCTCACATACCTAGAGCTGAGAGAAGCCTCCTCTTGAGGTGCTTGTGGTAAGGTGGTATTCCTCTGGAGTCGAAGCCAGGGACTAACCTCTCATCTCGAGTTGATTTTTGGTCCACGGAGCTCTTTCGTGTTGCTACAGTGACCTCATGATCCCTCTAGCCTTGAAACAGTGTTCTTGTGGTTTCTCTGGAGTGCCATCAAGGAATTCAAGGCTCCTGTCATGTGTGATGTGCAAGACGGAATTGCTCTGCACGCAGTGCAGGGGAATCAGGCCTCATCTCACGGCGAGGGGGAAGTCTGATGGTTTTTCTCGAGTTGCGGTGGGAACCTGGGGTATATTCTCGAGTTACGACGGGGATGGACCTTCCACTCACGTGTTTGTTCAGCGAAGTCAGGACTCCTGCCTAGTTGCGAGGGACAACTCGGGATTCTCCTCGAGGCTTGGCAGGGCAATTGGGACGCCTCTCCAGCTGAGGCGGGAGACCATGGGTCCCTATCCACGTGCCAGAGGAATCCTGGGACTCCTATCAAGTTTCACGAGGAGTCAGGCATCGTCTCCTTTGGAGGCACTGATCTCCGCGTACCTCTGGAGTTTTCAAAGGATGTGAGGCCTCCGGTGGGGATGAAGTGGAAAACTAGGTCTTTCTCGGTGGTCTCCACAGGGGATTCAGACATTCTTTCATCTTGGGAGATGCAAGACGAGCCTGCATTCAAGTCACTGCAGGGATATCCGGCCTTATTTCTCGTCAGGGCATCGCAGTGTCCATTCCACTTGTGGCCGCAAAATCAGGGTCCCTCTCACATACCTAGAGCTGAGAGAAGCCTCCTCTTGAGGTGCTTGTGGTAAGGTGGTATTCCTCTGGAGTCGAAGCCATGGACTAACCTCTCATCTCGAGTTGTTTCTTGGTCCACGGAGCTCGTTCGTGTTGCTACAGTGACCTCAGGATCCCTCTAGCCTTGAAACAGTGTTCTTTGGGTTTCTCTGGAGTGCCATCAAGGAAATTAAGGTTCCTTTCATGTGTGATGTGCAACACGGAATTGCTCTGCACGCAGTGCAGGGGAATCGGGCCTCATCTCGGGGCGAGGGGGAAGTCTCATGGTTTTTCTCGAGTTGCGGCGGGAACCTGGGGTATATTCTCGAGTTACGACGGGGATGGCCCTTCCACCCACGTGTTTGTTCAGCGACGTCAGGACACCTGCCTAGTTGCGAGGGACAACTCGGGATTCTCCTCGAGGCTTGGCAGGGCAATTGGGACACCTCTCCAGCTGAGGCGGGAGACCAAGGGTCCCTTTCCACGTGCCACAGGAATCCTGGGACTCCTATCAAGTTTCACGAGGAGTCAGGCATCGTCTCCTTTGGAGGCACTGATCTCCGCGTACCTCTGGAATTTTCAAAGGATGTGAGGTCTCCGGTCGCCATGAGGTGGGGAACTAGGTCTTTCTCTGTGGTCTCCACAGGGAATTCAGACATCCTTTCGTCTTGGGAGATGCAAGACGAGCCTGCATTCAAGTCACTGCAGGGATATCCGGCCTTATTTCGAGTCAGGGCATCGCGGTGTCCATTCCACTTGAGGCAGCAAAATCAGGGTCCCTCTCACATACCTAGAGCTGAGAGAAGCCTCCTCTTGAGATGCTTGTGGTAAGGTGGTATTCCTCTGGAGTCGAAGCCAGGGACTAACCTCTCATCTCGAGTTGATTTTTGGTCCACGGAGCTCTTTCGTGTTGCTACAGTGACTTCAGGATCCCTCTAGACTTGAAACAGTGTTCTTGGGGTTTCTCTGGAGTGCCACCAAGGAAATCAAGGCTCCTTTCATGTGTGATGTGCAACACGGAATTGCTCTGCACGCAGTGCAGGGGAATCGGGCCTCATGTCGCCGGGAGGGGGAAGTCTCATGGTTTTTCTCGAGTTTCGGCGGGAACCTGGGGTATATTCTCGAGTTACGACGGGGATGGCCCTTCCACCCACGTGTTTGTTCAGCGACGTCAGGACTCCTGCCTAGTTGCGAGGGACAACTCGGGATTCTCCTCGAGTCTTGGCAGGGCAATTGGGACGCCTCTCCAGCTGAGGCGGGAGACCAAGCTTCCCTTTCGACGTGCCACAGGAATCCTGGGATTCCTATAAAGTATCACGAGGAGTCAGGCATCGTCTCCTTTGGAGGCACTGATCTCCGCGTACCTCTGGAGTTTTCAAAGGATGTGAGGCCTCCGGTCGCCATGAGGTGGGGAACTAGGTCTTTCTCTGTGGTCTCCACAGGGGATTCAGTCATCCTTTCGTTTTGGAAGATGCAAGACGAGCCTGCATTCAAGTCACTGCAGGGATATCCGGCCTTATTTCGCGTCAGGGCATCACAATGTCCATTACACTTGAGGCCGCAAAATCAGGGTCCCTCTCACATACCTAGAGCTCAGAGAAGCCTCCTCTTGAGGTGCTTGTGGCACGGTGGTATTCTTCTGGAGTCGAAGTTAGGGACTAACCTCTCATCTCGAGTTGATTTTTGGTCCATGGAGCTCTTTCTTGTTGCTACAGTGACCTCAGGATCCCTCTAGCCTTGAAACAGTGTTCTTGGGGTTTCTCTGGAGTGCCATCAAGGAAATCAAGGCTCCTTTCATATGTGATGTGCAACACGGAATTGCTCTGCACGCAGTGCAGGGGAATGGGGCCTCATCTCTCGGCGAGGGGGAAGTCTCATGGTTTTTCTCGAGTTGCGGCGGGAACCTGGGGTATATTCTCGAATTACGACGGGGATGGCCTTTCCACTCACTTGTTTGATCAGCGACGTCAGGACTCCTGCCTAGTTGCGAGGGACAACTCGCGATTCTCCTCGAGGCTTGGCAGGGCAATTGGGACGCCTCTCCAGCTGAGGCGGGAGACCAAGGGTCCCTTTCCACGTCCCACAGGAATCCTGGGACTCCTATCAAGTTTCACGAGGAATCAGGCATCGTCTCCTTTGGAGGCACTGATCTCCGCGTACCTCTGGAGTTTTCAAAGGATGTGAGGCCTCCGGTCGCCATGAGGTGGGGAACTAGGTCTTTCTCTGTGGTCTCCACAGGGGATTCAGACATCCTTTAATCTTGGGAGATGCAAGACGAGCCTGCATTCAAGTCACTGCAGGGATATCCGGCCTTATTTCGCGTCAGGGCATCGCAGTGTCCATTCCACTTGAGGCCGCAAAATCAGGGTCCCTCTCACATACCTAGAGCTGAGAGAAGCCTCCTCTTGAGGTGCTTGTGTTAAGGTGGTATTCCTCTGGAGTCGAAGTTAGTGACTAACCTCTCGTCTCGAGTTGATTTTTGGTCCACGGAGGTCTTTCGTGTTGCTACAGTGACCTCAGGATCCCTCTAGCCTTGAAACAGTGTTCTTGGCGTTTCTCTGGAGTACCATCAAGGAAATCAAGGCCCCTTTCATATGTGGTGTGCAACAGGGAATTGCGCTGCACGCAGTGCTGGGGAATGGGGCCTCATCTCGTGGCGAGGGGGATGTCTCGTGGTTTTTCTCGAGTTGCGACGGGAACCTGGGGTAAATTCTCGAGTTACGACGGGGATGGCCCTTCCACCCACGTGTTTGTTCAGCGATGTCAGGACTCCTGCCTAGTTGCGAGGGACAACTCACGATACTCCTCGAGGCTTCCAGTGCAATTGGGACGCCTCTCCAGCTGAGGCATGAGACCAAGGGTCCCTTTCCACGTGCCACAGGAATCCTGGGACTCCTATCAAGTTTCACGAGGAGTCAGGCATCGTCTCCTTTGGAGGCACTGATCTCCGCGTACCTCTGGAGTTTTCAAATGATGTGAGGCCTCCGGTCGCGATGAGGTGGGGAACTAGGTCTTTCTCTGTGGTCTCCACAGGTGATTCAGACATCCTTTCGTCTTGGGAGATGCAAGACGAGCCTGCATTCATGTCACTGCAGGGATATCCGGCCTTATTTCGAGTCAGGGCATCGCGGTGTCCATTCCACTTGAGGCCGCAAACTCAGGGTCCCTCTCACATACCTAGAGCTGAGAGAAGCCTCCTCTTGAGGTGCTTGTGGTAATGTGGTATTCCTCTGGAGTCGAAGCCAGGGACTAACCTCTCATCTCGAGTTGATTTGTGGTCCACGGAGCTCTTTCGTGTTGCTACAGTGACCTCAGGATCCCTCTAGCCTTGAAGCAGTATTCTTGGGGTTTCTCTGGAGTGCCACCAAGGAAATTAAGGCTCTTTTCATGTGTGATGTGCAACACAGAATTACTCTGCATGCAGTGCAGGGGAATCGGGCCTCATCTCACGGCGAGTGGGAAGTCTCATGGTTTTTCTCGAGTGCCGCGGGAACCTGGGGTATATTCTCGAGTTACGACGGGGATGGCCCTTCCACCCACGTGTTTGTTCAGCCAGGTCAGGACTCCTGCCTAGTTGCGAGGGACAACTCGGTATTCTAATCGAGGCTTGGCAGGGCAATTGGGACGCCTCTCCAGCTGAGGCGGGAGACCAAGGGTCCCTTTCCACGTGCCACAGGAATCCTGGGACTCCTATCTAGTTTCACGAGGAGTCAGGAATCGTCTCCTTTGGAGGCACTGATCTCCGCGTACCTCTGGAGTTTGCAAAAGATGTGAGGCCTCCGGTCGCCATGAGGTGGGGAACTAGGTCTTTCTCTGTGGTCTCCATAGGGGATTCAGACATCCTTTCGTCTTGGGAGATGCAAGAAGAGCCTGCATTCAAGTCACTGCAGGGATATCCGGCCTTATTTCAAGTCAGGGCATCGCGGTGTCCATTCCACTTGAGGCCGCAAACTCAGGGTCCCTCTCACATACCTAGAGCTGGGAGAAGCCTCCCCTTGAGGTGCTTGTGGTAAGGTGGTATTCCTCTGGAGTCGAAACCAGGGACAAACCTCTCATCTCGAGTTGATTTTTGGTCCACGGAGCTCTTTCGTGTTGCTACAGTGACCTCAGGATCCCTCTAGCCTTGAAACAGTGTTCTTGGGGTTTCTCTATAGTTCCATCAAGGAAATCAAGGCTCCTTTCATGTGTGACGTGCAACACGGAATTGCTCTGCACGCAGTGCAGGGAAATCAGGCCTCATTTCGCGGCGAGGGGGAGATCTCATGGTTTTTCTCGAGTTGCGGCGGGAACCTGGGGTATATTCTCGAGTTACGACTGGGATGGCCCTTCCACACACGTGTTTGTTCAGCAACGTAAGGACTCCTGCCTAGTTGCGAGGGACAACTCGGGATTCTCCTCGAGGCTTGGCAGGGCAATTGGGACGCCTCTCCAGCTGAGGCGGGAGACCAAGGGTCCCTTTCCACGTGCCACAGGAATCCTGGGACTCCTATCAAGTTTCACAAGGAGTCAGGCATCGTTTCCTTTGAAGGCACTGATCTCCGCGTACCTCTGGAGTTTTCAAAGGATGTGAGGCCTCCGGTCGCGATGAGGTAGTAAACTAGGTCTTTCTCTGTGGTCTCCACAGGGGATTCAGACATTCTTTCATCTTGGGAGATGCAAGACGAGTCTGCATTCAAGTCACTGCAGGGATATCCGGGCTTATTTCGCATCAGGGCATCGCAGTGTCCATTCCACTTGAGGCCGCAAACTCAGGGTCCCTCTCACATACCTAGAGCTGAGAGAAGCCTCCTCGTGTGGTACTTGTGGTAAGGTGGTATTCCTCTGGAGTCGAAGCCAGGGACTAACCTCTCATCTTGAGTTGATTTTTGGTCCACGGAGCTCTTTCGTGTTGCTACAGTGACCTCAGGATCCCTCTAGCTTTGAAACTGTGTTCTGGGGTTTCTCTGGAGTGCCATCAAGGAAATCAAGGCTCCTTTCATGTGTGATGTGCAACACGGAATTGCTCTGCACGCAGTGCAGGGGAATCGGGCCTCATCTCGCGGCGAGGGGGAAGTCTCATGGTTTTTCTCGAGTTGCGGCGGGAACCTGGGGTATATTCTCGAGTTACGACGGGGATGGCCCTTCCACCCACGTGTGTGTTCAGCGACGTCAGGACTCCTGCCTAGTTGCGAGGGACAACTCGGGATTCTCCTCGAGGCTTGGCAGGGCAATTGGGACGCCTCTCCAGCTGAGGCGGGAGACCAAGGGTCCCTGTCCACGTGCCACAGGAATCCTGGGACTCCTATAAAGTTTCACGAGGAGTCAGGCATCGTCTCCTTTGGAGGCACTGATCTCCGCGTACCTCTGGAGTTTTGAAAGGATGTGAGACCTCCGGTCGCGATGATTTGGGGAACTAGGTCTTTCTCTGTGGTCTCCACAGGGGATTCAGACATCCTTTCGTCTTGAGAGATGCAAGACGAGCCTGCATTCAAGTCACTGCAGGGATATCCGGCCTTATTTCGAGTCAGGGCATGGCGGTGTCCATTCCACTTGAGGCCGCAAACTCAGGGTCCCTCTCACATACCTAGAGCTGAGAGAAGCCTCCTCTTGAGGTGCTTGTGGTAAGGTGGTATTCCTCTGGAGTCGAAGCCAGGGACTAACCTCTCATCTCGAGTTGATTTTTGGTCCACGGAGCTCTTTCGTGTTGCTACAGTGACCTCAGGCTTCCTCTAGCCTTGAAACAGTGTTCTTGGGGCTTCTCTGGAGTGCCATCAAGGAAATCAAGGCTCCTTTCATGTGTGATGTGCAACACGGAATTGCTCTGCACGCAGTGCAGGGGAATCGGGCCTCATCTCGCGGCGAGGGGGAAGTCTCATGGTTTTTCTCGAGTTGCGGCGGGAACCTGGGGTATATTCTCGAGTTACGACGGGGATGGCCCTTCCACCCACGTGTTTGTTCAGCGACGGCAGGACTCCTGCCTAGTTGCGAGGGACAACTCGGGATTCTCCTCGAGGCTTGGCAGGGCAATTGTGAGGCCTCTCCAGCTGAGGCGGGAGACCAAGGGTCCCTTTCCACCTGCCACAGAAATCCTGGGACTTCTATCAAGTTTCACGAGGAGTCAGGCCTCGTCTCCTTTGGAGCCACTGATCTCCGCGTACCTCTGGAGTTTTCAAAGGATGTGAGGCCTCCGGTCGCGATGAGGTGGGGAACTAGGTCTTTCTCTGTGGTCTCCACAGGTGACTCAGACATCCTTTCGTCTTGGGAGATGCAAGACGAGCCTGCATTCAAGTCACTGCAGGGATATCCGGCCTTATTTCGAGCCAGGGCATCGCGGTGTCCATTCCACTTGAGGCCGCAAACTCAGGGTCCCTCTCACATACCTAGAGCTGAGAGAAGCTTGCTCTTGAGGTGCTTGTAGTAAGGTGGTATTCCTCTGGAGTCGAAGCCAGGGACTAACCTCTCATCTCGAGTTGATTTTTTGTCCACGGAGCTCTTTCGTGTTGCTACAGTGACCTCAGGATCCCTCTAGCCATGAAACAGTGTTCTTGGGGTTTCTCTGGAGTGCCATCAAGGAAATCAAGGCTCCTTTCAAGTGTGATGTGCAACACGGAATTGCTCTGCACGCAGTGCAGGGGAATCAGGCCTCATCTCGCGGCGAGGGGGAAGTCTCATGGTTTATCTCGAGTTGCGGCGGGAACCTGGGGTATATTCTCGAGTTACAACGGAGATGTCCCTTCTACACACGTGTTTGTTCAGCGAAGGCAGGACTCCTGCCTAGTTGCGAGGGACAACTCGGGATTCTCCTCGAGGCTTGGCAGGGCAATTGGGATGCCTCTCCAGCTGAGGCGGGAGACCAAGAGTCCCTTTCCACGTGCCACAGGAATCCTGGGACTCCTATCAAGTTTCACGAGGAGTCAGGCATCGTCTCCTTTGGAGGCACTGATCTCCGCGTACCTCTGGAGTTTTCAAAGGATGTGAGGCCTCCGGTCGCGATGAAGTGGGGAACTAGGTCTTTCTCTGTGGTCTCCACCGGGGAATCAGACATCCTTTCGTCTTGGGAGATGCAAGACGAGCCTGCATTCAAGTCACTGCAGGGATATCCGGCCCTATTTCGAGTCAGGGCATCGCGGTGTCCATTCCACTTGAGGCCCCAAACTCAGGATCCCTCTCACATACCTAGAGCTGAGAGAAGCCTCCTCTTGAGGTGCTTGTGGTAAGGTGGTATTCCTCTGGAGTCGAAGCCAGGGACTAACCTCTCATCTCGAGTTGATTTTTGGTCCATGTAGCTCTTTCGTGTTGCTACAGTGACCTCATGATCCCTCTAGCCTTGAAACAGTGTTCTTGGGGTTTCTCTGGAGTGCCATCAAGGAAATCAAGGCTCCTTTCATGTGTGATGTGCAACACGGAATTGCTCTGCACGCAGTGCAGGGGAATCGGGCTTCATCTCGCGGCGAGGGGAAAATCTCATGGTTTTTCTCGAGTTGCGGCGGAACCTGGGGTATATTCTCGAGTTACGACGGGGATGGCCCTTCCACCCACGTGTTTGTTCAGCGACGGCAGGACTCCTGCCTAATTGCGAGGGACAAATCGGGATTCTCCTCGAGGCTTGGCAGGGCAATTGGGACGCCTCTCCAGCTGAGGCGGAAGACCAAGGGTCCCTTTCCACGTGCCACAGGAATCCTGGGACTCCTATCAAGTTTCACGAGGAGTCAGGCATCGTCTCCTTTGGAGGCACTGATCTCCGCGTACCTCTGGAATTTTCAAAGGATGTGAGGCCTCCGGTCGCGATGAGGTGGGGAACTAGGTCTTTCTCTGTGGTCTCCACAGGGGATTCAGACATCCTTTCGTCTTGGGAGATGCAAGACGAGCCTGCATTCAAGTCACTGCAGGGATATCCAGCCTTATTTCGAGGCAGGGCATCGCGGTGTCCATTCCACTTGAGGCCGCAAACTCAGTGTCTCTCTCACATACCTAGAGCTGAGAGAAGCCTCCTCTTGAGGTGCATGTGGTGAGGTGGCATTCCTCTGGAGTCGAAGCCACGGACTAACCTCTCATCTCGAGTTGATTTTTGGTCCACGGAGCTCTTTCGTGTGGCTACAGTGACCTCAGGATCCCTCTAGCTTTGAAACAGTGTTCTTGGGGTTTCTCTGGAGTGCCATCAAGGAAATCAAGGCTCCTTTCATGTGTGATGTGCAACACGGAATTGCTCTGCACGCAATGCAGGGGAATCGGGCCTCATCTCGCGACGAGGGGAAAGTCTCATGGTTTTTCTCGAGTTGCGGCGGGAACCTGGGGTATATTCTCGAGTTACAACGGGGATGGCCCTTCCACACACGTGTTTGTTCAGCGATTTCAGGACTCCTGCCTAGTTGCGAGGGACAACTTGGGATTCTCCTCGAGGCTTGGCAGGGCAATTGGGACGCCTCTCCAGCTGAGGCGGGAGACCAAGGGTCCCTTTCCACGTGCCACAGGAATCCTGGGACGCCTATCAAGTTTCACGAGGAGTCAGGCATCGTCTCCTTTGGAGGCACTGATCTCCGCGTACCTCTGGAGTTTTCAAAGGATGTGAGGCCTCCGGTCGCGATGAGGTGGGGAACTAGGTCTTTCTCTGTGGTCTCCACAGGGGATTCAGACATCCTTTCATTTTGGAAGATACAAGACGAGCCTGCATTCAAGTCACTGCAGGGATATCCGGCCTTATTTCGCGTCAGGGCATCGCAGTGTCCATTCCACTTGAGGCCGCAAAATCAGGGTCCCTCTCACATACCTAGAGCTGAGAGAAGCCTCCTCTTGAGGTGCTTGTGTTAAGGTGGTATTCCTCTGGAGTCGAAGTTAGGGACTAACCTCTCGTCTCGAGTTGATTTTTGGTCCACGGAGGTCTTTCGTGTTGCTACAGTGACCTCAGGATCCCTCTAGCCTTGAAACAGTGTTCTTGGCGTTTCTCTGGAGTGCCATCAAGGAAATCAAGGCTCCTTTCATATGTGGTGTGCAACAGGGAATTGCGCTGCATGCAGTGCTGGGGAATGGGGCCTCATCTCACGGCGAGGGGAAAGTCTCATGGTTTTTCTCGAGTTGCGGCTGGAACATGGGGTATATTCTCGAGTTACGACGGGGATGGCCCTTCCACCCACTTGTTTGTTCACCGACGTCAGGACTCCTGCCTAATTGCGAGGGACAACTCGCGATTCTCCTCGAGGTTTGGCAGGGCAATTGGGACGCCTCACCAGCTGAGGCGGGAGACCAAGGGTCCCTTTCCATGTGCCACAGGAATCCTGGGACTCCTATCAAGTTTCACGACGAGTCAGGCATCGTCTCCTTTGGAGGCACTGATCTACGCGTACCTCTGGAGTTTTCAAAGGATGTGAGGCCTCCGTTCGCGATGAGGTGGGGAACTAGGTCTTTCTCTCTGGTCTCCACAGGGGATTCAGACATCCTTTCGTCTTGGGAGATGCAAGACGAGCCTGCATTTAAGTCACTGCAGGGATATCCGGCCTTATTTCGAGTCAGGGCATCGCGGTGTCCATTCCACTTGAGGCCGCAAACTCAGGGTCCCTCTCACATACCTAGAGCTGAGAGAAGCCTCCTCTTGAGGTGCTTGTGGTAAGGTGGTATTCCTCTGGAGTCGAAGCCAGGGACTAACCTCTCATCTCGAGTTGATTTTTGGTCCACGGAGCTCTTTCGTGTTGCTACAGTGACCTCAGGATCCCTCTAGCCTTGAAACAGTGTTCTTCGGGTTTCTCTGGAGTGCCATCAAGGAAATCAAGGCTCCTTTCATGTGTGATGTGCAACACGGAATTGCTCTGCACGCAGTGCAGGGGAATCGGGCCTCATCTCGCGGCGAGGGGGAAGTCTCATGGTTTTTCTCGAGTTGCGGCGGGAACCTGGGGTATATTCTCGAGTTACGACGGGGATGGCCCTTCCACCCACGTGTTTGTTCAGCGTCGTCACAACTCCTTCCTCGTTGCGAGGGACAACTCGGGATTCTCCTCAAGGCTTGGCAGGGCAATTGGGACGCCTCTCCAGCTGAGGCGGGAGACCAAGAGTCCCTTTCCACGTGCCACAGGAATCCTGGGACACCTATCTAGTTTCACGAGGAGTCAGGAATCGTCTCCTTTGTAGGCACTGACCTCCGCGTACCTCTGGAGTTTTCAAAGGATATGAGGCCTCCGGTCGCGATGAAGTGGGGAACTAGGTCTTTCTCTGTGGTCTCCACCGGGGATTCAGACATCCTTTCGTCTTGGGAGATGCAAGACGAGCCTGCATTCAAGTCACTGCAGGGATATCCGGCCCTATTTCGAGTCAGGGCATCGCGGTGTCCATTCCACTTGAGGCCCCAAACTCAGGATCCCTCTCACATACCTAGAGCTGAGAGAAGCCTCCTCTTGAGGTGCTTGTGGTAAGGTGGTATTCCTCTGGAGTCGAAGCCAGGGACTAACCTCTCATCTCGAGTTGATTTTTGGTCCATGTAGCTCTTTCGTGTTGCTACAGTGACCTCATGATCCCTCTAGCCTTGAAACAGTGTTCTTGGGGTTTCTCTGGAGTGCCATCAAGGAAATCAAGGCTCCTTTCATGTGTGATGTGCAACACGGAATTGCTCTGCACGCAGTGCAGGGGAATCGGGCTTCATCTCGCAGCGAGGGGGAAATCTCATGGTTTTTCTCGAGTTGCGGCGGGAACCTGGGGTATATTCTCGAGTTACGACGGGGATGGCCCTTCCACCCACGTGTTTGTTCAGCGACGGCAGGACTCCTGCCTAATTGTGAGGGACAAATCGGGATTCTCCTCGAGGCTTGGCAGGGCAATTGGGACGCCTCTCCAGCTGAGGCGGAAGACCAAGGGTCCCTTTCCACGTGCCACAGGAATCCTGGGACTCCTATCAAGTTTCACGAGGAGTCAGGCATCGTCTCCTTTGGAGGCACTGATCTCCGCGTACCTCTGGAATTTTCAAAGGATGTGAGGCCTCCGGTCGCGATGAGGTGGGGAACTAGGTCTTTCTCTGTGGTCTCCACAGGGGATTCAGACATCCTTTCGTCTTGGGAGATGCAAGACGAGCCTGCATTCAAGTCACTGCAGGGATATCCAGCCTTATTTCGAGGCAGGGCATCGCGGTGTCCATTCCACTTGAGGCCGCAAACTCAGTGTCTCTCTCACATACCTAGAGCTGAGAGAAGCCTCCTCTTGAGGTGCATGTGGTGAGGTGGCATTCCTCTGGAGTCGAAGCCACGGACTAACCTCTCATCTCGAGTTGATTTTTGGTCCACGGAGCTCTTTCGTGTGGCTACAGTGACCTCAGGATCCCTCTAGCCTTGAAACAGTGTTCTTGGGGTTTCTCTGGAGTGCCATCAAGGAAATCAAGGCTCCTTTCATGTGTGATGTGCAACACGGAATTGCTCTGCACGCAATGCAGGGGAATCGGGCCTCATCTCGCGACGAGGGGAAAGTCTCATGGTTTTTCTCGAGTTGCGGCGGGAACCTGGGGTATATTCTCGAGTTACAACGGGGATGGCCCTTCCACACACGTGTTTGTTCAGCGATTTCAGGACTCCTGCCTAGTTGCGAGGGACAACTCGGGATTCTCCTCGAGGCTTGGCAGGGCAATTGGGACGCCTCTCCAGCTGAGGCGGGAGACCAAGGGTCCCTTTCCACGTGCCACAGGAATCCTGGGACGCCTATCAAGTTTCACGAGGAGTCAGGCATCGTCTCCTTTGGAGGCACTGATCTCCGCGTACCTCTGGAGTTTTCAAAGGATGTGAGGCCTCCGGTCGCGATGAGGTGGGGAACTAGGTCTTTCTCTGTGGTCTCCACAGGGGATTCAGACATCCTTTCATTTTGGAAGATACAAGACGAGCCTGCATTCAAGTCACTGCAGGGATATCCGGCCTTATTTCGCGTCAGGGCATCGCAGTGTCCATTCCACTTGAGGCCGCAAAATCAGGGTCCCTCTCACATACCTAGAGCTGAGAGAAGCCTCCTCTTGAGGTGCTTGTGTTAAGGTGGTATTCCTCTGGAGTCGAAGTTAGGGACTAACCTCTCGTCTCGAGTTGATTTTTGGTCCACGGAGGTCTTTCGTGTTGCTACAGTGACCTCAGGATCCCTCTAGCCTTGAAACAGTGTTCTTGGCGTTTCTCTGGAGTGCCATCAAGGAAATCAAGGCTCCTTTCATATGTGGTGTGCAACAGGGAATTGCGCTGCACGCAGTGCTGGGGAATGGGGCTTCATCTCGCGGCGAGGGGGAAGTCTCATGGATTTTCTCGAGTTGCGACGGGAACTTGGGGTAAATTCTCGAGTTACGACGGGGATGGCCCTTCCACCCACGTGTTTGTTCAGCGATGTCAGGACTCCTGCCTAGTTGCGAGGGACAACTCGCGATACTCCTCGAGGCTTGGCAGGGCAATTGGGACGCCTCTCCATCTGAGGTGGGAGACCAAGGGTCCCTTTCCACGTGCCACAGGAATCCTGGGACTCCTATCAAGTTTCACGAGGAGTCAGGCATCGTCTCCTTTGGAGGCACTGATCTCCGCGTACCTCTGGAGTTTTCAAAGGATGTGAGGCCTCCGGTCGCGATGTGGTGGGGAACTAGGTCTTTCTCTGTGGTCTACACAGGTGATTCAGACATCCTTTCGTCTTGGGAGATGCAAGACGAGCCTGCATTCAAGTCACTGCGGGGATATCCGGCCTTATTTCGAGGCAGGGCATCGCGGTGTCCATTCCACTTGAAGCCGCTAAATCAGGGTCCCTCTCACATACCTAGAGCTGAGAGAAGCCTCCTCTTGAGGTGCTTGTGGTAACGTGGTATTCCTCTGGAGTCGAAGCCAGGGACTAACCTCTCATCTCGAGTTGATTTGTGGTCCACGGAGCTATTTCGTGTTGCTACAGTGACCTCAGGATCCCTCTAGCCTTGATGCAGTATTCTTGGGGTTTCTCTGGAGTGCCACCAAGGAAATCAAGGCTCTTTTCATGTGTGATGTGCAACACAGAAGTGCTCTGCATGCAGTGCAGGGGAATCGGGCCTCATCTCACGGCGAGTGGGAAGTCTCATGGTTTTTCTCGAGTGCCGCGGGAACCTGGGGTATATTCTCGAGTTACGACGGGGATGGCCCTTCCACCCACGTGTTTGTTCAGCGACGTCAGGACTCCTGCCTAGTTGCGAGGGACAACTCGGTATTCTAATCGAGGCTTGGCAGGGCAATTGTGAGGCCTCTCCAGCTGAGGCGGGAGACCAAGGGTCCCTTTCCACGTGCCACAGGAATCCTGGGACTCCTATCTAGTTTCACGAGGAATCAGGCATCGTCTCCTTTGGAGGCACTGATCTCCGCGTACCTCTTTAGTTTGCAAAAGATGTGAGGCCTCCGGTCGCCATGAGGTGGGGAACTAGGTCTTTCTCTGTGGTCTCCATAGGGGATTCAGACATCCTTTCGTCTTGGGAGATGCAAGACGAGCCTGCATTCAAGTCACTGCAGGGATATCCGGCCTTATTTCGAGTCAGGGCATCGCGGTGTCCATTCCACTTGAGACCGCAAACTCAGGGTCCCTCTCACATACCTAGAGCTGAGAGAAGCCTCCTCTTGAGGTGCTTGTGGTAAGGTGGTATTCCTCTGGAGTCGAAGCCAGGGACTAACCTCTCATCTCGAGTTGATTTTTGGTCCACGGAGCTCTTTCGTGTTTCTACAGTGACCTCAGGCTTCCTCTAGCCTTGAAACAGTGTTCTTGGGGTTTTTCTGGAGTGCCATCAAGGAAATCAAGGCTCCTTTCATGTGTGATGTGCAACACGGAATTGCTCTGCACGCAGTGCAGGGGAATCGTGCCTCATCTCGCGGCGAGGGGGAAGTCTCATGGTTTTTCTCGAGTTGCGGCGGGAACCTGGGGTATATTCTCGAGTTACGACGGGGATGGCCCTTCCACCCACGTGTTTGTTCAGCGACGGCAGGACTCCTGCCTAGTTGCGAGGGACAACTCGGGATTCTCCTCGAGGCTTAGCAGGGCAATTGTGAGGCCTCTCCAGCTGAGGCGGGAGACCAAGGGTCCCTTTCCACCTGCCACAGGAATCCTGGGACTCCTATCAAGTTTCACGAGGAGTCAGGCATCGTCTCCTTTGGAGGCACTGATCTCCGCGTACCTCTGGAGTTTTCAAAGGATGTGAGGCCTCCGGTCGCGATGAGGTGGGGAACTAGGTCTTTCTCTGTGGTCTCCACAGGTGATTCAGACATCCTTTCGTCTTGGGAGATGCAAGACGAGCCTGCATTCAAGTCACTGCAGGGATATCCGGCCTTATTTCGAGCCAGGGCATCGCGGTGTCCATTCCACTTGAGGCCGCAAACTCAGGGTCCCTCTCACATACCTAGAGCTGAGAGAAGCCTCGTCTTGAGGTGCTTGTGGTTAGGTGGTATTCTTCTGGAGTCGAAGCCAGGGACTAACCTCTCATCTCGAGTTGATTTTTGGTCTACGGAGCTCTTTCGTGTTGCTAAAGTGACCTCAGGATCCCTCTAGCCATGAAACAGTGTTCTTGGGGTTTCTCTGGAGTGCCATCAAGGAAATCAAGGCTCCTTTCATGTGTGATGTGCAACACGGAATTGCTCTGCACGCAGTGCAGGGGAATCAGGCCTCATCTCGCGGCGAGGGGGAAGTCTCATGGTTTATCTCGAGTTGCGGCGGGAACCTGGGGTATATTCTCGAGTTACAACGGAGATGGCCCTTCTACACACGTGTTTGTTCAGCGATGGCAGAACTCCTGCCTAGTTGCGAGGGACAACTTGGGATTCTCCTCGAGGCTTGGCAGGGCAATTGGGATGCCTCCCCAGCTGAGGCGGGAGACCAAGAGTCCCTTTCCACGTGCCACAGGAATCCTGGGACTCCTATCAAGTTTCACGAGGAGTCAGGCATCGTCTCCTTTGGAGGCACTGATCTCCGCGTACCTCTGGAGTTTTCAAAGGATGTGAGGCCTCCGGTCGCCATGAGGTGGGGACCTAGGTCTTTCTCTGTGGTCTCCACAGGGGATTCAGACATCCTTTCATCTTGGGAAATGCAAGGCGAGCCTGCATTCAAGTCACTGCAGGGATATCCGGCCTTATTTCGAGTCAGGGCATCGCGGTGTACATTCCACTTGAGGCCGCAAACTCAGGGTCCCTCTCACATACCTAGAGCTGAGAGAAGCCTCCTCTTGAGGTGCTTGTGGTAAGGTGGTATTCCTCTGGAGTCGAAGCCAGGGACTAACCTCTCATCTCGAGTTGATTTTTGGTCCACGGAACTCTTTCGTGTTTCTACAGTGACCTCAGGCTTCCTCTAGCCTTGAAACAGTGTTCTTGGGGTTTCTCTGGAGTGCCATCAAGGAAATCAAGGCTCCTTTCATGTGTGATGTGCAACACGGAATTGCTCTGCACGCAGTGCAGGGGAATCGTGCCTCATCTCGCGGCGAGGGGGAAGTCTCATGGTTTTTCTCGAGTTGCGGCGGGAACCTGGGGTATATTCTCGAGTTACGACGGGGATGGCCCTTCCACCCAGGTGTTTGTTCAGCGACGGCAGGACTCCTGCCTAGTTGCGAGGGACAACTCGGGATTCTCCTCGAGGCTTAGCAGGGCAATTGTGAGGCCTCTCCAGCTGAGGCGGGAGACCAAGGGTCCCTTTCCACCTGCCACAGGAATCCTGGGACTCCTATCAAGTTTCACGAGGAGTCAGGCATCGTCTCCTTTGGAGCCACTGATCTCCGCGTACCTCTGGAGTTTTCAAAGGATGTGAGGCCTCCGGTCGCGATGAGGTGGGGAACTAGGTCTTTCTCTGTGGTCTCCACAGGTGATTCAGACACCCTTTCGTCTTGGGAGATGCAAGACGAGCCTGCATTCAAGTCACTGCAGGGATATCCGGCCTTATTTCGAGTCAGGGCATCGCGGTGTCCATTCCACTTGAGGCCGCAAACTCAGGGTCCCTCTCACATACCTAGAGCTGAGAGAAGCCTCGTCTTGAGGTGCTTGTGGTTAGGTGGTATTCTTCTGGAGTCGAAGCCAGGGACTAACCTCTCATCTCGAGTTGATTTTTTGTCCACGGAGCTCTTTCGTGTTGCTAAAGTGACCTCAGGATCCCTCTAGCCATGAAACAGTGTTCTTGGGGTTTCTCTGGAGTGCCATCAAGGAAATCAAGGCTCCTTTCATGTGTGATGTGCAACACGGAATTGCTCTGCACGCAGTGCAGGGGAATCAGGCCTCATCTCGCGGCGAGGGGGAAGTCTCATGGTTTATCTCGAGTTGCGGCGGGAACCTGGGGTATATTCTCGAGTTACAACGGAGATGGCCCTTCTACACACGTGTTTGTTCAGCGATGGCAGGACTCCTGCCTAGTTGCGAGGGACAACTTGGGATTCTCCTCGAGGCTTGGCAGGGCAATTGGGATGCCTCTCCAGCTGAGGCGGGAGACCAAGAGTCCCTTTCCACGTGCCACAGGAATCCTGGGACTCCTATCAAGTTTCACGAGGAGTCAGGCATCGTCTCCTTTGGAGGCACTGATCTCCGCGTACCTCTGGAGTTTTCAAAGGATGTGAGGCCTCCGGTCGCCATGAGTTGGGGACCTAGGTCTTTCTCTGTGGTCTCCACAGGGGATTCAGACATCCTTTCATCTTGGGAGATGCAAGACGAGCCTGCATTCAAGTCACTGCAGGGATATCCGGCCTTATTTCGCGTCAGGGCATTGCAGTGTCCATTCCACTTGAGGCCGCAAACTCAGGGTCCCTCTCATATAGCTAGAGCTGAGAGAAGCCTCCTCTTGAGGTGCTTTTGGTAAGGTGGTATTCCTCTGGAGTCGAAGTTAGGGACTAACCTCTCATCTCGAGTTGATTTGTGGTCCACGGAGCTCTTTCGTGTTGCTACATTGACCTCAGGATCCCTCTAGCCTTGAAGCAGTGTTCTTGGGGTTTCTCTGGAGTGCCACCAAGGAAATCAAGGCTCCTTTCATGTGTGATGTGCAACACGGAATTGCTCTGTATGCAGTGCAGGGGAATCGGGCCTCATCTCACGGCGAGTTGGAAGTCTCATGGTTTTTCTCGAGTTGCGGCGGGAACCTGCTGTATATTCTCGAGTTAAGACGGGGATGGCCCTTCCACACACGTGTTTGTTCAGCGACGTCAGGACTCCTGCCTAGTTGCGAGGGACAACTCGGGATTCTAATTGAGGCTTGGCAGGGCAATTGGGACGCCTCTCCAGCTGAAGCGGGAGACCAAGTGTCCCTTTCCCCGTGCCACAGGAATCCTGGGACTCCTATCTAGTTTCACGAGGAGTCAGGCATCGTCTCCTTTGGAGGCACTGATCTCCGCGTACCTCTGGAGTTTACAAAAGATGTGAGGCCTCCGGTCGCCATGAGGTGGGGAACTAGGTCTTTCTCTGTGGTCTCCACAGGGGATTCAGACATCCTTTCCTCTTGGGAGATGCAAGACGAGCCTGCATTCAAGTCACTGCAGGGATATCCGGCCTTATTTCGAGTCAGGGCATCGCGGTGTCCATTCCACTTGAGGCCGCAAACTCAGGGTCCCTCTCACATACCTAGAGCTGAGAGAAGCCTCCTCTTGAGGTGCTTGTGGTAAGGTGGTATTCCTCTGGAGTCGAAGCCAGGGACTAACCTCTCATCTCGAGTTGATTTTTGGTCCACGGAGCTCTTTCATGTTGCTACAGTGACCTCAGGATCCCTCTAGCCTTGAAACAGTGTTCTTGGGGTTTCTGTGCAGTGCGATCAAGGAAATCAAGGCTCCTTTCATGTGTGATGTGCAACATGGAATTGCTCTGCACGCAGTGCAGGGGAATTAGGCCTCATCTCGCGGCCAGGGGGAAGTCTCATGGTTTCTCTCGAGTTGCGGAGGGAACCTGGGGTATATTCTCGAGTTAAGACGGGGATGGCCCTTCTGCACACGTGTTTGTTCAGCGACGTCAGGACTCCTGCCTAGTTGCGAGGGACAACTCGGGATTCTCCTCGAGGCTTGGCAGGGCAATTGGGACGCCTCTCCAGCTGAGGCGGGAGACCAAGGGTCTCTTTCCACGAGCCACAGGAATCCTGGGACTCCTATCAAGTTTCACGAGGCGTCAGGCATCGTCTCCTTTGGAGGCACTGATCTCCGCGTAGCTCTGGAGTTTTCAAAGGATGTGAGGCCTCCGGTCGCGATGAGGTGGGGAATTAGGTCTTTCTCTGTGGTCTCCACAGGGGATTCAGACATCCATTCGTCTTGGGAGATGCAAGACGAGCCTACATTCAAGTCACTGCAGGGATATCTGGCCTTATTTGGAGTCAGGTCATCGCGGTGTCCATTCCACTTGAGGCCGCAAACTCAGGGTCCCTCTCACATACCTAGAGCTGAGAGAAGCCTCCTCATGAGGTGCTTATGGTAAGGTGGTATTCCTCTGGAGTCGAAGCCAGGGACTAACCTCTCAACTCGAGTTGATTTTTGGTCCACGGAGCTCTTTCGTGTTGCTACAGTGACCTCAGGATCCCTCTAGCCTTGAAACAGTGTTCTTGGGGTTTCTCTGGAGTGCCATCAAGGAAATCAAGGCTCCTTTCATGTGTGATGTGCAACACGGAATTGGTCTGCACGCAGTGCAGGGGAATCGGGCCTCATCTCGCGGCGAGGGGGAAGTCTCATGGTTTTTCTCGAGTTGCGGCGGGAACCTGCGTTATATTCTCGAGTTACGACGGGGATCGCCCTTCCACACACGTGTTTGTTCAGCGACGTCAGGACTCCTGCCTAGTTGCGAGGGACAACTCGGGATTCTCCTCGAGGCTTGGCAGGGCAATTGGGACGCCTCTCCAGCTGAGGCGGAAGACCAAGGGTCCCTTTCCACGTGCCACAGGAATCCTGGGACTCCTATCAAGTTTCACGAGGAGTCAGGCATCGTCTCCTTTGGAGGCACTGATCTCCGCGTACCTCTGGAATTTTCAAAGGATGTGAGGCCTCCGGTCGCGATGAGGTGGGGAACTAGGTCTTTCTCTGTGGTCTCCACAGGGGATTCAGACATCCTTTCGTCTTGGGAGATGCAAGACGAGCCTGCATTCAAGTCACTGCAGGGATATCCAGCCTTATTTCGAGGCAGGGCATCGCGGTGTCCATTCCACTTGAGGCCGCAAACTCAGTGTCTCTCTCACATACCTAGAGCTGAGAGAAGCCTCCTCTTGAGGTGCATGTGATGAGGTGGCATTCCTCTGGAGTCGAAGCCACGGACTAACCTCTCATCTCGAGTTGATTTTTGGTCCACGGAGCTCTTTCGTGTGGCTACAGTGACCTCAGGATCCCTCTAGCCTTGAAACAGTGTTCTTGGGGTTTCTCTGGAGTGCCATCAAGGAAATCAAGGCTCCTTTCATGTGTGATGTGCAACACGGAATTGCTCTGCACGCAATGCAGGGGAATCGGGCCTCATCTCGCGACGAGGGGAAAGTCTCATGGTTTTTCTCGAGTTGCGGCGGGAACCTGGGGTATATTCTCGAGTTACAACGGGGATGGCCCTTCCACACACGTGTTTGTTCAGCGATTTCAGGACTCCTGCCTAGTTGCGAGGGACAACTCGGGATTCTCCTCGAGGCTTGGCAGGGCAATTGGGACGCCTCTCCAGCTGAGGCGGGAGACCAAGGGTCCCTTTCCACGTGCCACAGGAATCCTGGGACGCCTATCAAGTTTCACGAGGAGTCAGGCATCGTCTCCTTTGGAGGCACTGATCTCCGCGTACCTCTGGAGTTTTCAAAGGATGTGAGGCCTCCGGTCGCGATGAGGTGGGGAACTAGGTCTTTCTCTGTGGTCTCCACAGGGGATTCAGACATCCTTTCATTTTGGAAGATACAAGACGAGCCTGCATTCAAGTCACTGCAGGGATATCCGGCCTTATTTCGCGTCAGGGCATCGCAGTGTCCATTCCACTTGAGGCCGCAAAATCAGGGTCCCTCTCACATACCTAGAGCTGAGAGAAGCCTCCTCTTGAGGTGCTTGTGTTAAGGTGGTATTCCTCTGGAGTCGAAGTTAGGGACTAACCTCTCGTCTCGAGTTGATTTTTGGTCCACGGAGGTCTTTCGTGTTGCTACAGTGACCTCAGGATCCCTCTAGCCTTGAAACAGTGTTCTTGGGGTTTCTCTGGAGTGCCATCAAGGAAATCAAGGCTCCTTTCATATGTGGTGTGCAACAGGGAATTGCGCTGCACGCAGTGCTGGGGAATGGGGCCTCATCTCGCGGCGAGGGGGAAGTCTCATTGTTTTTCTCGAGTTGCGACGGGAACTTGGGGTAAATTCTCGAGTTACGACGGGGATGGCCCTTCCACCCACGTGTTTGTTCAGCGATGTCAGGACTCCTGCCTAGTTGCGAGGGACAACTCGCGATACTCCTCGAGGCTTGGCAGGGCAATTGGGACGCCTCTCCATCTGAGGTGGGAGACCAAGGGTCCCTTTCCACGTGCCACAGGAATCCTGGGACTCCTATCAAGTTTCACGAGGAGTCAGGCATCGTCTCCTTTGGAGGCACTGATCTCCGCGTACCTCTGGAGTTTTCAAAGGATGTGAGGCCTCCGGTCGCGATGTGGTGGGGAACTAGGTCTTTCTCTGTGGTCTACACAGGTGATTCAGACATCCTTTCGTCTTGGGAGATGCAAGACGAGCCTGCATTCAAGTCACTGCGGGGATATCCGGCCTTATTTCGAGTCAGGGCATCGCGGTGTCCATTCCACTTGAAGCCGCTAAATCAGGGTCCCTCTCACATACCTAGAGCTGAGAGAAGCCTCCTCTTGAGGTGCTTGTGGTAACGTGGTATTCCTCTGGAGTCGAAGCCAGGGACTAACCTCTCATCTCGAGTTGATTTGTGGTCCACGGAGCTATTTCGTGTTGCTACAGTGAACTCAGGATCCCTCTAGCCTTGATGCAGTATTCTTGGCGTTTCTCTGGAGTGCCACCAAGGAAATCAAGGCTCTTTTCATGTGTGATGTGCAACACAGAAGTGCTCTGCATGCAGTGCAGGGGAATCGGGCCTCATCTCCCGGCGAGTGGGAAGTCTCATGGTTTTTCTCGAGTGCCGCGGGAACCTGGGGTATATTCTCGAGTTACGACGGGGATGGCCCTTCCACCCACGTGTTTGTTCAGCGACGTCAGGACTCCTGCCTAGTTGCGAGGGACAACTCGGTATTCTAATCGAGGCTTGGCAGGGTAATTGTGAGGCCTCTCCAGCTGAGGCGGGAGACCAAGGGTTCCTTTCCACGTGCCACAGGAATCCTGGGACTCCTATCTAGTTTCACGAGGAATCAGGCATCGTCTCCTTTGGAGGCACTGATCTCCGCGTACCTCTGGAGTTTGCAAAAGATGTGAGGCCTCCGGTCGCCATGAGGTGGGGAACTAGGTCTTTCTCTGTGGTCTCCATAGGGGATTCAGACATCCTTTCGTCTTGGGAGATGCAAGACGAGCCTGCATTCAAGTCACTGCAGGGATATCCGGCCTTATTTCGAGTCAGGGCATCGCGGTGTACATTCCACTTGAGGCCGCAAACTCAGGGTCCCTCTCACATACCTAGAGCTGAGAGAAGCCTCCTCTTGAGGTGCTTGTGGTAAGGTGGTATTCCTCTGGAGTCGAAGCCAGGGACTAACCTCTCATCTCGAGTTGATTTTTGGTCCACAGAGCTCTTTCGTGTTTCTACAGTGACCTCAGGCTTCCTCTAGCCTTGAAACAGTGTTCTTGGGGTTTCTCTGGAGTGCCATCAAGGAAATCAAGGCTCCTTTCATGTGTGATGTGCAACACGGAATTGCTCTACACGCAGTGCAGGGGAATCGTGCCTCATCTCGCGGCGAGGGGGAAGTCTCATGGTTTTTCTCGAGTTGCGGCGGGAACCTGGGGTATATTCTCGAGTTACGACGGGGATGGCCCTTCCACCCACGTGTTTGTTCAGCGACGGCAGGACTCCTGCCTAGTTGCGAGGGACAACTCGGGATTCTCCTCGAGGCTTAGCAGGGCAATTGTGAGGCCTCTCCAGCTGAGGCGGGAGACCAAGGGTCCCTTTCCACCTGCCACAGGAATCCTGGGACTCCTACCAAGTTTCACGAAGAGTCAGGCATCGTCTCCTTTGGAGGCACTGATCTCCGCGTACCTCTGGAGTTTTCAAAGGATGTGAGGCCTCCGGTCGCGATGAGGTGGGGAACTAGGTCTTTCTCTGTGGTCTCCACAGGTGATTCAGACATCCTTTCGTCTTGGGAGATGCAAGACGAGCCTGCATTCAAGTCACTGCAGGGATATCCGGCCTTATTTCGAGCCAGGGCATCGCGGTGTCCATTGCACTTGAGGCCGCAAACTCAGGGTCCCTCTCACATACCTAGAGCTGAGAGAAGCCTCGTCTTGAGGTGCTTGTGGTTAGGTGGTATTCCTCTGGAGTCGAAGCCAGGGACTAACCTCTAATCTCGAGTTGATTTTTGGTCCACGGAGCTCTTTCGTGTTGCTAAAGTGACCTCAGGATCCCTCTAGCCATGAAACAGTGTTCTTGGGGTTTCTCTGGAGTGCCATCAAGGAAATCAAGGCTCCTTTCATGTGTGATGTGCAACACGGAATTGCTCTGCACGCAGTGCAGGGGAATCAGGCCTCATCTCGCGGCGAGGGGGAAGTCTCATGGTTTATCTCGAGTTGCGGCGGGAACCTGGGGTATATTCTCGAGTTACAACGGAGATGGCCCTTCTACACACGTGTTTGTTCAGCGATGGCAGGACTCCTGCCTAGTTGCGAGGGACAACTTGGGATTCTCCTCGAGGCTTGGCAGGGCAATTGGGATGCCTCCCCAGCTGAGGCGGGAGACCAAGAGTCCCTTTCCACGTGCCACAGGAATCCTGGGACTCCTATCAAGTTTCACGAGGAGTCAGGCATCGTCTCCTTTGGAGGCACTGATCTCCGCGTACCTCTGGAGTTTTCAAAGGATGTGAGGCCTCCGGTCGCCATGAGGTGGGGACCTAGGTCTTTCTCTGTGGTCTCCACAGGGGATTCAGACATCCTTTCGTCTTGGGAAATGCAAGGCGAGCCTGCATTCAAGTCACTGCAGGGATATCCGGCCTTATTTCGAGTCAGGGCATCGCGGTGTACATTCCACTTGAGGCCGCAAACTCAGGGTCCCTCTCACATACCTAGAGCTGAGAGAAGCCTCCTCTTGAGGTGCTTGTGGTAAGGTGGTATTCCTCTGGAGTCGAAGCCAGGGACTAACCTCTCATCTCGAGTTGATTTTTGGTCCACGGAACTCTTTCGTGTTTCTACAGTGACCTCAGGCTTCCTCTAGCCTTGAAACAGTGTTCTTGGGGTTTCTCTGGAGTGCCATCAAGGAAATCAAGGCTCCTTTCATGTGTGATGTGCAACACGGAATTGCTCTGCACGCAGTGCAGGGGAATCGTGCCTCATCTCGCGGCGAGGGGGAAGTCTCATGGTTTTTCTCGAGTTGCGGCGGGAACCTGGGGTATATTCTCGAGTTACGACGGGGATGGCCCTTCCACCCACGTGTTTGTTCAGCGACGGCAGGACTCCTGCCTAGTTGCGAGGGACAACTCGGGATTCTCCTCGAGGCTTAGCAGGGCAATTGTGAGGCCTCTCCAGCTGAGGCGGGAGACCAAGGGTCGCTTTCCACCTGCCACAGGAATCCTGGGACTCCTATTAAGTTTCACGAGGAGTCAGGCATCGTCTCCTTTGGAGCCACTGATCTCCGCGTACCTCTGGAGTTTTCAAAGGATGTGAGGCCTCCGGTCGCGATAAGGTGGGGAACTAGGTCTTTCTCTGTGGTCTCCACAGGGGATTCAGACATCCTTTCGTCTTGGGAGATGCAAGACGAGCCTGCATTCAAGTCACTGCAGGGATATCCGGCCTTATTTCGAGTCAGGGCATCGCGGTGTCCATTCCACTTGAGGCTGCAAACTCAGGGTCCCTCTCACATACCTAGAGCTGAGAGAAGCCTCGTCTTGAGGTGCTTGTGGTTAGTTGGTATTCTTCTGGAGTCGAAGCCAGGGACTAACCTCTCATCTCGAGTTGATTTTTGGTCCACGGAGCTCTTTCGTGTTGCTAAAGTGACCTCAGGATCCCTCTAGCCATGAAACAGTGTTCTTGGGGTTTCTCTGGAGTGCCATCAAGGAAATCAAGGCTCCTTTCATGTGTGATGTGCAACACGGAATTGCTCTGCACGCAGTGCAGGGGAATCAGGCCTCATCTCGCGGCGAGGGGGAAGTCTCATGGTTTATCTCGAGTTGCGGCGGGAACCTGGGGTATATTCTCGAGTTACAACGGAGATGGCCCTTCTACACACGTGTTTGTTCAGCGATGGCAGGACTCCTGCCTAGTTGCGAGGGACAACTTGGGATTCTCCTCGAGGCTTGGCAGGGCAATTGGGATGCCTCTCCAGCTGAGGCGGGAGACCAAGAGTCCCTTTCCACGTGCCACAGGAATCCTGGGACTCCTATCAAGTTTCACGAGGAGTCAGGCATCGTCTCCTTTGGAGGCACTGATCTCCGCGTACCTCTGGAGTTTTCAAAGGATGTGAGGCCTCCGGTCGCCATGAGTTGGGGACCTAGGTCTTTCTCTGTGGTCTCCACAGGGGATTCAGACATCCTTTCATCTTGGGAGATGCAAGACGAGCCTGCATTCAAGTCACTGCAGGGATATCCGGCCTTATTTCGCGTCAGGGCATTGCAGTGTCCATTCCACTTGAGGCCGCAAACTCAGGGTCCCTCTCATATAGCTAGAGCTGAGAGAAGCCTCCTCTTGAGGTGCTTTTGGTAAGGTGGTATTCCTCTGGAGTCGAAGTTAGGGACTAACCTCTCATCTCGAGTTGATTTGTGGTCCACGGAGCTCTTTCGTGTTGCTACATTGACCTCAGGATCCCTCTAGCCTTGAAGCAGTGTTCTTGGGGTTTCTCTGGAGTGCCACCAAGGAAATCAAGGCTCCTTTCATGTGTGATGTGCAACACGGAATTGCTCTGCATGCAGTGCAGGGGAATTAGGCCTCATCTCGCGGCCAGGGGGAAGTCTCATGGTTTCTCTCGAGTTGCGGAGGGAACCTGGGGTATATTCTCGAGTTAAGACGGGGATGGCCCTTCTGCACACGTGTTTGTTCAGCGACGTCAGGACTCCTGCCTAGTTGCGAGGGACAACTCGGGATTCTCCTCGAGGCTTGGCAGGGCAATTGGGACGCCTCTCCAGCTGAGGCGGGAGACCAAGGGTCTCTTTCCACGAGCCACAGGAATCCTGGGACTCCTATCAAGTTTCACGAGGCGTCAGGCATCGTCTCCTTTGGAGGCACTGATCTCCGCGTACCTCTGGAGTTTTCAAAGGATGTGAGGCCTCCGGTCGCGATGAGGTGGGAATTAGGTCTTTCTCTGTGGTCTCCACAGGGGATTCAGACATCCTTTCGTCTTGGGAGATGCAAGACGAGCCTACATTCAAGTCACTGCAGGGATATCTGGCCTTATTTGGAGTCAGGTCATCGCGGTGTCCATTCCACTTGAGGCCGCAAACTCAGGGTCCCTCTCACATACCTAGAGCTGAGAGAAGCCTCCTCTTGAGGTGCTTATGGTAAGGTGGTATTCCTCTGGAGTCGAAGCCAGGGACTAACCTCTCAACTCGAGTTGATTTTTGGTCCACGGAGCTCTTTCGTGTTGCTACAGTGACCTCAGGATCCCTCTACCCTTGAAACAGTGTTCTTGGGGTTTCTCTGGAGTGCCATCAAGGAAATCAAGGCTCCTTTCATGTGTGATGTGCAACACGGAATTGGTCTGCACGCAGTGCAGGGGAATCGGGCCTCATCTCGCGGCGAGGGGGAAGTGTCATGGTTTTTCTCGAGTTGCGGCGGGAACCTGCGTTATATTCTCGAGTTACGACGGGGATCGCCCTTCCACACACGTGTTTGTTCAGCGACGTCAGGACTCCTGCCTAGTTGCGAGGGACAACTCGGGATTCTCCTCGAGGCTTGGCAGGGCAATTGGGATGCCTCTCCAGCTGAGGCGGGAGATCAAGGGTCCCTTTCCACGTGTCACAGGAAACCTGGGTCTCCTATCAAATTTCACGAGGAGTCAGGCATCGTCTCCTTTGGAGGCACTGATCTCCGCGTACCTCTGGAGTTTTCAAAGGATGTGAGGCCTCCGGTCACGATGAGGTGGGGAACTAGGTCTTTCTCTGTGGTCTCCACAGGGGATTCAGACATCCTTTCGTCTTGGGAGATGCAAGACGAGCCTGCATTCAAGTCACTGCAGGGATATCCGGCCTTATTTCTAGTCAGGGCATCGCGGTGTCCATTCCACTTGAGGCCGCAAACTCAGGGTCCCTCTCACATACCAAGAGCTGAGAGAAGCCTCCTCTTGAAGTGCTTATGGTTAGGTGGTATTCCTCTGGAGTCGAAGCCAGGGACTAACCTCTCATCTCGAGTTGATTTTTGGTCCACGGAGCTCTTTCGTGTTGCTACAGTGACGTCAGGATCCCTCTAGCCTTGAAAGAGTGTTCGTGGGGTTTCTCTGGAGTGTCATCAAGGAAATCAAGGCTCCTTTCATGTGTGATGTGCAACACGGAATTGCTCTGCGCGCAGTGCAGGGGAATCGGGCCTCATCTCGCGGCGAGGGGGAAGTCTCATGGTTTTTCTCGAGTTGCGGCGGGAACCTGGGGTATATTCTCGAGTTACGACGGGGATGGCCCTTCCAACCACGTGTTTGTTCAGCGACGTCAGGACTCCTTCCTAGTTGCAAGGGACAACTCGGGATTCTCCTCGAGGCTTGGCAGGGCAATTTGGACGCCTCTCTAGCTGAGGCGGGAGACCAAGGGTCCCTTTCCACGTGCACAGGAATCCTGGGACTCCTATCAAGTTTCACAAGGAGTCAGGCATCGTCTCCTTTGGAGGCACTGATCTCCGCGTACCTCTGGAGTTTTCAAAGGATGTGAGGCCTCCGTTCGCGATGAGGTCGGGAAGTAGGTCTTTCTCTGTGGTCTCCACAGGGGATTCAGACATCCTTTCGTCTTGGGAGATGCAAGACGAGCCTGCATTCAAGTCACTGCAGGGATATCCGGCCTTATTTCGAGTCAGGGCATCGCGGTATCCATTCCACTTTAGGCCGCAAATTCAGGGTCCCTCTCACATACCTAGAGCTGAGAGAAGCCTCCTCTTGAGGTGCTTGTGGTAAGGTGGTATTCCTCTGGAGTCGAAGCCAGGGACTTACCTCTAATCTCGAGTTGATTTTTGGTCCATGGAGCTCTTTCGTGTTGCTACAGTGACCTCAGGATCCCTCTAGCCTTGAAACAGTGTTCTTCGGGTTTCTCTGGAGTGCCATCAAGGAAATCAAGGCTCCTTTCATGTGTGATGTGCAACACGGAATTGCTCTGCATGCAGTGCAGGGGAATCGGGCCTCATCTCGCGGCGAGTGGGAAGTCTCATGGTTTTTCTCGAGTTGCGGCGGGAACCTGGGGTATATTCACGAGTTACGACGGGGATGGCCCTTCCACCCACGTGTTTGTTCAGCGAAGTCACAACTCCTGCTTAGTTACGAGGGACAACTCGGGATTCTCCTCAAGGCTTGGCAGGGCAATTGGGACGCCTCTCCAGCTGAGGAGGGAGACCAAGGGTCCCTTTCCACGTGCCACAGGAATCCTGCGACTCCTATCTAGTTTCACGAGGAGTCAGGCATCGTCTCCTTTGGAGGCACTGACCTCCGCGTACCTCTGGAGTTTTAAAGGATATGAGGCCTCCGGTCGCGAAGAGGTGGGGAACTAGGTCTTTCTCTGTGGTCTCCACAGGGGATTCAGACATCCTTTCGTCTTGGGAGATGCAAGACCAGCCTGCATTCAAGTCACTGCAGGGATATCCGGCCTTATTTCGAGTCATGGCATCGTGGTGTCCATTCCACTTGAGGCCGCAAACTCAGGGTCCCTCTCACATACCTAGAGCTGAGAGAAGCCTCCTCTTGAGGTGCTTGTGGTAAGGTGGTATTCCTCTGGAGTCGAAGCCAGGGACTAACCTCTCATCTCGAGTTGATTTTTGGTCCACGGAGCTCTTTCGTGTTGCTACAGTGACCTCAGGATCCCTCCAGCCTTGAAACTGTGTTCTGGGGTTTCTCTGGAGTGCCATCAAGGAAATCAAGGCTCCTTTCATGTGTGATGTGCAAGACGGAATTGCTCTGCACGCAGTGCAGGGGAATCGGGCCTCATCTCGCGGCGAGGGGGAAGTCTCATGGTTTTTCTCGAGTTGCGGCGGAAACCTGGGGTATATTCTTGAGTTACAACGGGGATGGCCCTTCCACACACGTGTTTGTTCAGCGACGTCAGGACTCCTGCCTAGTTGCGAGGGACAACTCGGGATTCTCCTCGAGGCTTGGCAGGGCAATTGGGACGCCTCTCCAGCTGAGCCGGGAGACCAAGGGTCCCTTTCCACGTGCGACAGGAATCCTGGGACGCCTATCAAGTTTCACGAGGAGTCAGGCATCGTCTCCTTTGGAGGCACTGATCTCCGCGTACCTCTGAAGTTTTCAAAGGATGTGAGGCCTCCGGTCGCGATGAGGTGGGGAACTAGGTCTTTCCCTGTGGTCTCCACAGGGGATTCAGATATCCTTTCGTCATGGGAGATGCATGACGAGCCTGCATTCAAGTCACTGCAGGGATATCCGGCCTTATTTCGAGTCAGGGCATCGCGGTGTCCATTCCACTTGAGGCCGCAAACTCAGGGTCCCTCTCACATACCTAGAGCTGAGAGAAGCCTCCTCTTGAGGTGCTTGTGGTAACGTGGTATTCCTCTGGAGTCGAAGCCAGGGACTAACCTCTCATCTCGAGTTGATTTGTGTTCCACGGAGCTCTTTCATGTTGCTACAGTGACCTCAGGATCCCTCTAGCCTTGAAGCAGTATTCTTGGGGTTTCTCTGGAGTGCCACCAAGGAAATTAAGGCTCTTTTCATGTGTGATGTGCAACACAGAATTACTCTGCATGCAGTGCAGGGGAATCGGGCCTCATCTCACGGCGAGTGGGAAGTCTCATGGTTTTTCTCGAGTGCCGCGGGAACCTGGGGTATATTCTCGAGTTACGACGGGCATGGCCCTTCCACCCACGTGTTTGTTCAGCCAGGTCAGGACTCCTGCCTAGTTGCGAGGGACAACTCGGTATTCTAATCGAGGCTTGGCAGGGCAATTGGGACGCCTCTCCAGCTGAGGCGGGAGACCAAGAGTCCCTTTCCACGTGCCACAGGAATCCTGGGACTCCTATCTAGTTTCACGAGGAGTCAGGCATCGTCTCCTTTGGAGGCACTGATCTCCGCGTACCTCTGGAGTTTGCAAAAGATGTGAGGCCTCCGGTCGCCATGAGGTGGGGAACTAGGTCTTTCTCTGTGGTCTCCATAGGGGATTCAGACATCCTTTCGTCTTGGGAGATGCAAGACGAGCCTGCATTCAAGTCACTGCAGGGATATCCGGCCTTATTTCAAGTCAGGGCATCGCGGTGTCCATTCCACTTGAGGCCGCAAACTCAGGGTCCCTCTCACATACCTAGAGCTGGGAGAAGCCTCCCCTTGAGGTGCTTGTGGGAAGGTGGTATTCCTCTGGAGTCGAAACCAGGGACAAACCTCTCATCTCGAGTTGATTTTTGGTCCACGGAGCTCTTTCGTGTTGCTACAGTGACCTCAGGATCCCTCTAGCCTTGAAACAGTGTTCTTGGGGTTTCTCTATAGTTCCATCAAGGAAATCAAGGCTCCTTTCATGTGTGACGTGCAACACGGAATTGCTCTGCACGCAGTGCAGGGAAATCAGGCCTCATCTCGCGGCGAGGGGGAGATCTCATGGTTTTTCTCGAGTTGCGGCGGGAACCTGGGGTATATTCTCGAGTTACGACTGGGATGGCCCTTCCACACACGTGTTTGTTCAGCGACGTAAGGACTCCTGCCTAGTTGCGAGGGACAACTCGGGATTCTCCTCGAGGCTTGGCAGGGCAATTGTGAGGCCTCTCCAGCTGAGGCGGGAGACCAAGGGTCCCTTTCCACGTGCCACAGGAATCCTGGGACTCCTATCAAGTTTCACAAGGAGTCAGGCATCGTTTCCTTTGAAGGCACTGATCTCCGCGTACCTCTGGAGTTTTCAAAGGATGTGAGGCCTCCGGTCGCGATGAGGTAGTAAACTAGGTCTTTCTCTGTGGTCTCCACAGGGGATTCAGACATTCTTTCATCTTGGGAGATGCAAGACGAGTCTGCATTCAAGTCACTGCAGGGATATCCGGGCTTATTTCGCGTCAGGGCATCGCAGTGTCCATTCCACTTGAGGCCGCAAACTCAGGGTCCCTCTCACATACCTAGAGCTGAGAGAAGCCTCCTCGTGTGGTACTTGTGGTAAGGTGGTATTCCTCTGGAGTCGAAGCCAGGGACTAACCTCTCATCTTGAGTTGATTTTTGGTCCACGGAGCTCTTTCGTGTTGCTACAGTGACCTCAGGATCCCTCTAGCTTTGAAACTGTGTTCTGGGGTTTCTCTGGAGTGCCATCAAGGAAATCAAGGCTCCTTTCATGTGTGATGTGCAACACGGAATTGCTCTGCACGCAGTGCAGGGGAATCGGGCCTCATCTCGCGGCGAGGGGGAAGTCTCATGGTTTTTCTCGAGTTGCGGCGGGAACCTGGGGTATATTCTCGAGTTACGACGGGGATGGCCCTTCCACCCACGTGTTTGTTCAGCGACGTCAGGACTCCTGCCTAGTTGCGAGGGACAACTCGGGATTCTCCTCGAGGCTTGGCAGGGCAATTGGGACGCCTCTCCAGCTGAGGCGGGAGACCAAGGGTCCCTGTCCACGTGCCACAGGAATCCTGGGACTCCTATAAAGTTTCACGAGGAGTCAGGCATCGTCTCCTTTGGAGGCACTGATCTCCGTGTACCTCTGGAGTTTTGAAAGGATGTGAGACCTCCGGTCGCGATGATTTGGGGAACTAGGTCTTTCTCTGTGGACTCCACAGGGGATTCAGACATCCTTTCGTCTTGGGAGATGCAAGACGAGCCTGCATTCAAGTCATTGCAGGGATATCCGGCCTTATTTCGAGTCAGGGCATGGCGGTGTCCATTCCACATGAGGCCGCAAACTCAGGGTCCCTCTCACATACCTAGAGCTGAGAGAAGCCTCCTCTTGAGGTGCTTGTGGTAAGGTGGTATTCCTCTGGAGTCGAAGCCAGGGACGAACCTCTCATCTCGAGTTGATTTTTGGTCCACGGAGCTCTTTCGTGTTGCTACAGTGACCTCAGGCTTCCTCTAGCCTTGAAACAGTGTTCTTGGGGCTTCTCTGGAGTGCCATCAAGGAAATCAAGGCTCCTTTCATGTGTGATGTGCAAGACGGAATTTCTCTGCACGCAGTGCAGGGGAATCGGGCCTCATCTCGCGGCGAGGGGGAAGTCTCATGGTTTTTCTCGAGTTGCGGCGGGAACCTGGGGTATATTCTCGAGTTACGACGGGGATGGCCCTTCCACCCACGTGTTTGTTCAGCGACGGCAGGACTCCTGCCTAGTTGCGAGGGACAACTCGGGATTCTCCTCGAGGCTTGGCAGGGCAATTGTGAGGCCTCTCCAGCTGAGGCGGGAGACCAAGGGTCCCTTTCCACCTGCCACAGAAATCCTGGGACTTCTATCAAATTTCACGAGGAGTCAGGCATCGTCTCCTTTGGAGCCACTGATCTCCGCGTACCTCTGGAGTTTTCAAAGGATGTGAGGCCTCCGGTCGCGATGAGGTGGGGAACTAGGTCTTTCTCTGTGGTCTCCACAGGTGACTCAGACATCCTTTTGTCTTGGCAGATGCAAGACGAGCCTGCATTCAAGTCACTGCAGGGATATCCGGCCTTATTTCGAGCCAGGGCATCGCGGTGTCCATTCCACTTGAGGCCGCAAACTCAGGGTCCCTCTCACATACCTAGAGCTGAGAGAAGCCTCCTCTTGAGGTGCTTGTGGTAAGGTGGTATTCCTCTGGAGTCGAAGCCAGGGACTAACCTCTCATCTCGAGTTGATTTTTTGTCCACGGAGCTCTTTCGTGTTGCTACATTGACCTCAGGATCCCTCTAGCCATGAAACAGTGTTCTTGGGGTTTCTCTGGAGTGCCATCAAGGAAATCAAGGCTCCTTTCAAGTGTGATGTGCAACACGGAATTGCTCTGCACGCAGTGCAGGGGAATCAGGCCTCATCTCGCGGCGAGGGGGAAGTCTCATGGTTTATCTCGAGTTGCGGCGGGAACCTGGGGTATATTCTCGAGTTACAACGAAGATGTCCCTTCTACACACGTGTTTGTTCAGCGATGGCAGGACTCCTGCCTAGTTGCGAGGGACAACTCGGGATTCTCCTCGAGGCTTGGAAGGGCAATTGGGATGCCTCTCCAGCTGAGGCGGGAGACCAAGAGTCCCTTTCCACGTGCCACAGGAATCCTGGGACTCCTATCAAGTTTCACGAGGAGTCAGGCATCGTCTCCTTTGGAGGCACTGATCTCCGCGTACCTCTGGAGTTTTCAAAGGATGTGAGGCCTCCGGTCGCCATGAGGTGGGGAACTAGGTCTTTCTCTGTGGTCTCCACAGAGGATTCAGACATCCTTTCATCTTGGGAGATGCAAGACGAGCCTGCATTCAAGTCACTGCAGGGATATCCGGCCTTATTTCGCGTCAGGGCATCGCAATGTCCATTCCACTTGAGGCCGCAAACTCAGGGTCCCTCTCATATAGCTAGAGCTGAGAGAAGCCTCCTCTTGAGGTGCTTTTGGTAAGGTGGTATTCCTCTGGAGTCGAAGTTAGGGACTAACCTCTCATCTCGAGTTGATTTTTGGTCCACGGAGCTCTTTCGTGTTGCTACGGTGACCTCAGGATCCCTCTAGCCTTGAAACAGTGTTCTTGGGGTTTCTCTGGAGTGCCATCAAGGAAATCAAGGCTCCTTTCATGTGTGATGTGCAACACGGAATTGCGCTGCACGCAGTGCAGGGAAATCGGGCCTCATCTCACGGCGAGGGGAAAGTCTCATGGTTTTTCTCGAGTTGCGGCGGGAACCTGGTGTATATTCTCGAGTTACGACGGGGATGGCCCTTCCACAAACTTGTTTGTTCACCGACGTCAGGACTCCTGCCTAATTGCGAGGGACAACTCGCGATTCTCCTCGAGGCTTGGCAGGGCAATTGGGACGCCTCACCAGCTGAGGCGGGAGACCAAGGGTCCCTTTCCATGTGTCACAGGAATCCTGGGACTCCTATCAAGTTTCACGACGAGTCAGGCATCGTCTCCTTTGGAGGCACTGATCTCCGCGTACCTCTGGAGTTTTCAAAGGATGTGAGGCCTCCGTTCGCGATGAGGTGGGGAACTAGGTCTTTCTCTCTGGTCTCCACAGGGGATTCAGACATCCTTTCGTCTTGGGAGATGCAAGACGAGCCTGCATTTAAGTCACTGCAGGGATATCCGGCCTTATTTCGAGTCAGGGCATCGCGGTGTCCATTCCACTTTAGGCCGCAAACTCAGGGTCCCTCTCACATACCTAGAGCTGAGAGAAGCCTCCTCTTGAGGTGCTTGTGGTAAGGTGGTATTCCTCTGGAGTCGAAGCCAGGGACTAACCTCTCATCTCGAGTTGATTTTTGGTCCACGGAGGTCTTTCGTGTTGCTACAGTGACCTCAGGATCCCTCTAGCCTTGAAACAGTGTTCTTCGGGTTTCTCTGGAGTGCCATCAAGGAAATCAAGGCTCCTTTCATGTGTGATGTGCAACACGGAATTGCTCTGCACGCAGTGCAGGGGAATCGGGCCTCATCTCGCGGCGAGGGGGAAGTCTCATGGTTTTTCTCGAGTTGCGGCGGGAACCTGGGGTATATTCTCGAGTTACGACGGGGATGGCCCTTCCACCCACGTGTTTGTTCAGCGTCGTCACAACTCCTTCCTCGTTGCGAGGGACAACTCGGGATTCTCCTCAAGGCTTGGCAGGGCAATTGGGACGCCTCTCCAGCTGAGGCGGGAGACCAAGAGTCCCTTTCCACGTGCCACAGGAATCCTGGGACTCCTATCTAGTTTCACGAGGAGTCAGGAATCGTCTCCTTTGGAGGCACTGACCTCCGCGTACCTCTGGAGTTTTCAAAGGATATGAGGCCTCCGGTCGCGATGAAGTGGGGAACTAGGTCTTCTCTGTGGTCTCCACCGGGGATTCAGACATCCTTTCGTCTTGGGAGATGCAAGACGAGCCTGCATTCAAGTCACTGCAGGGATATCCGGCCCTATTTCGAGTCAGGGCATCGCGGTGTCCATTCCACTTGAGGCCCCAAACTCAGGATCCCTCTCACATACCTAGAGATGAGAGAAGCCTCCTCTTGAGGTGCTTGTGGTAAGGTGGTATTCCTCTGGAGTCGAAGCCAGGGACTAACCTCTCATCTCGAGTTGATTTTTGATCCATGTAGCTCTTTCGTGTTGCTACAGTGACCTCATGATCCCTCTAGCCTTGAAACAGTGTTCTTGGGGTTTCTCTGGAGTGCCATCAAGGAAATCAAGGCTCCTTTCATGTGTGATGTGCAACACGGAATTGCTCTGCACGCAGTGCAGGGGAATCGGGCTTCATCTCGCGGCGAGGGGGAAATCTCATGGTTTTTCTCGAGTTGCGGCGGGAACCTGGGGTATATTCTCGAGTTACGACGGGGATGGCCCTTCCACCCACGTGTTTGTTCAACGTCGGCAGGACTCCTGCCTAATTGCGAGGGACAAATCGGGATTCTCCTCGAGGCTTGGCAGGGCAATTGGGACGCCTCTCCAGCTGAGGCGGAAGACCAAGGGTCCCTTTCCACGTGCCACAGGAATCCTGGGACTCCTATCAAGTTTCACGAGGAGTCAGGCATCGTCTCCTTTGGAGGCACTGATCTCCGCGTACCTCTGGAATTTTCAAAGGATGTGAGGCCTCCGGTCGCGATGAGGTGGGGAACTAGGTCTTTCTCTGTGGTCTCCACAGGGGATTTAGACATCCTTTCGTCTTGGGAGATGCAAGACGAGCCTGCATTCAAGTCACTGCAGGGATATCCAGCCTTATTTCGAGGCAGGGCATCGCGGTGTCCATTCCGCTTGAGGCCGCAAACTCAGGGTCCCTCTCACATACCTAGAGCTGAGAGAAGCCTCCTCTTGAGGTGCATGTGGTGAGGTGGCATTCCTCTGGAGTCGAAGCCACGGACTAACCTCTCATCTCGAGTTGATTTTTGGTCCACGGAGCTCTTTCGTGTGGCTACAGTGACCTCAGTATCCCTCTAGCCTTGAAACAGTGTTCTTGGGGTTTCTCTGGAGTGCCATCAAGGAAATCAAGGCTCCTTTCATGTGTGATGTGCAACACGGAATTGCTCTGCACGCAATGCAGGGGAATCGGGCCTCATCTCGCGACGAGGGGAAAGTCTCATGGTTTTTCTCGAGTTGCGGCGGGAACCTGGGGTATATTCTCGAGTTACAACGGGGATGGCCCTTCCACACACGTGTTTGTTCAGCGATTTCAGGACTCCTGCCTAGTTGCGAGGGACAACTCGGGATTCTCCTCGAGGCTTGGCAGGGCAATTGGGACGCCTCTCCAGCTGAGGCGGGAGACCAAGGGTCCCTTTCCACGTGCCACAGGAATCCTGGGACGCCTATCAAGTTTCACGAGGAGTCAGGCATCGTCTCCTTTGGAGGCACTGATCTCCGCGTACCTCTGGAGTTTTCAAAGGATGTGAGGCCTCCGGTCGCGATGAGGTGGGGAACTAGGTCTTTCTCTGTGGTCTCCACAGGGGATTCAGACATCCTTTCATTTTGGAAGATACAAGACGAGCCTGCATTCAAGTCACTGCAGGGATATCCGGCCTTATTTCGCGTCAGGGCATCGCAGTGTCCATTCCACTTGAGGCCGCAAAATCAGGGGCCCTCTCACATACCTAGAGCTGAGAGAAGCCTCCTCTTGAGGTGCTTGTGGTAAGGTGGTATTCCTCTGGAGTCGAAGTTAGGGACTAACCTCTCGTCTCGAGTTGATTTTTGGTCCACGGAGGTCTTTCGTGTTGCTACAGTGACCTCAGGATTCCTCTAGCCTTGAAACAGTGTTCTTGGCGTTTCTCTGGAGTGCCATCAAGGAAATCAAGGCTCCTTTCATATGTGGTGTGCAACAGGGAATTGCGCTGCACGCAGTGCTGGGGAATGGGGCCTCATGTCGCGGCGAGGGGGAAGTCTCATGGTTTTTCTCGAGTTGCGACGGGAACTTGGGGTAAATTTTCGAGTTAAGACGGGGATGGCCCTTCCACCCACGTGTTTGTTCAGCGATGTCAGGACTCCTGCCTAGTTGCGAGGGACAACTCGCGATACTCCTCGAGGCTTGGCAGGGCAATTGGGACGCCTCTCCATCTGAGGTGGGAGACCAAGGGTCCCTTTCCACGTGCCACAGGAATCCTGGGACTCCTATCAAGTTTCACGAGGAGTCAGGCATCGTCTCCTTTGGAGGCACTGATCTCCGCGTACCTCTGGAGTTTTCAAAGGATGTGAGGCCTCCGGTCGCGATGAGGTGGGGAACTAGGTCTTTCTCTGTGGTCTACACAGGTGATTCAGACATCCTTTCGTCTTGGGAGATGCAAGACGAGCCTGCATTCAAGTCACTGCGGGGATATCCGGCCTTATTTCGAGTCAGGGCATCGCGGTGTCCATTCCACTTGAAGCCGCTAAATCAGGGTCCCTCTCACATACCTAGAGCTGAGAGAAGCCTCCTCTTGAGGTGCTTGTGGTAACGTGGTATTCCTCTGGAGTCGAAGCCAGGGACTAACCTCTCATCTCGAGTTGATTTGTGGTCCACGGAGCTATTTCGTGTTGCTACAGTGACCTCAGGATCCCTCTAGCCTTGAAACAGTGTTCTTGGGGTTTCTCTGGAGTGCCATCAAGGAAATCAAGGCTCCTTTCATGTGTGACGTGCAACACGGAATTGCTCTGCACGCAGTGCAGGGAAATCAGGCCTCATCTCGCGGCGAGGGGGAGATCTCATGGTTTTTCTCGAGTTGCGGCGGGAACCTGGGGTATATTCTCGAGTTACGACTGGGATGGCCCTTCCACAAACGTGTTTGTTCAGCGACGTAAGGACTCCTGCCTAGTTGCGAGGGACAACTCGGGATTCTCCTCGAGGCTTGGCAGGGCAATTGTGAGGCCTCTCCAGCTGAGGCGGGAGACCAAGGGTCCCTTTCCACGTGCCACAGGAATCCTGGGACTCCTATCAAGTTTCACAAGGAGTCAGGCATCGTTTCCTTTGAAGGCACTGATCTCCGCGTACCTCTGGAGTTTTCAAAGGATGTGAGGCCTCCGGTCGCGATGAGGTAGTAAACTAGGTCTTTCTCTGTGGTCTCCACAGGGGATTCAGACATTCTTTCATCTTGGGAGATGCAAGACGAGTCTGCATTCAAGTCACTGCAGGGATATCCGGGCTTATTTCGCGTCAGGGCATCGCAGTGTCCATTCCACTTGAGGCCGCAAACTCAGGGTCCCTCTCACATACCTAGAGCTGAGAGAAGCCTCCTCGTGTGGTACTTGTGGTAAGGTGGTATTCCTCTGGAGTCGAAGCCAGGGACTAACCTCTCATCTTGAGTTGATTTTTGGTCCACGGAGCTCTTTCGTGTTGCTACAGTGACCTCAGGATCCCTCTAGCTTTGAAACTGTGTTCTGGGGTTTCTCTGGAGTGCCATCAAGGAAATCAAGGCTCCTTTCATGTGTGATGTGCAACACGGAATTGCTCTGCACGCAGTGCAGGGGAATCGGGCCTCATCTCGCGGCGAGGGGGAAGTCTCATGGTTTTTCTCGAGTTGCGGCGGGAACCTGGGGTATATTCTCGAGTTACGACGGGGATGGCCCTTCCACCCACGTGTTTGTTCAGCGACGGCAGGACTCCTGCCTAGTTGCGAGGGACAACTCGGGATTCTCCTCGAGGCTTGGCAGGGCAATTGGGACGCCTCTCCAGCTGAGGCGGGAGACCAAGGGTCCCTGTCCACATGCCACAGGAATCCTGGGACTCCTATAAAGTTTCACGAGGAGTCAGGCATCGTCTCCTTTGGAGGCACTGATCTCCGTGTACCTCTGGAGTTTTGAAAGGATGTGAGACCTCCGGTCGCGATGATTTGGGGAACTAGGTCTTTCTCTGTGGACTCCACAGGGGATTCAGACATCCTTTCGTCTTGGGAGATGCAAGACGAGCCTGCATTCAAGTCATTGCAGGGATATCCGGCCTTATTTCGAGTCAGGGCATGGCGGTGTCCATTCCACATGAGGCCGCAAACTCAGGGTCCCTCTCACATACCTAGAGCTGAGAGAAGCCTCCTCTTGAGGTGCTTGTGGTAAGGTGGTATTCCTCTGGAGTCGAAGCCAGGGACGAACCTCTCATCTCGAGTTGATTTTTGGTCCACGGAGCTCTTTCGTGTTGCTACAGTGACCTCAGGCTTCCTCTAGCCTTGAAACAGTGTTCTTGGGGCTTCTCTGGAGTGCCATCAAGGAAATCAAGGCTCCTTTCATGTGTGATGTGCAAGACGGAATTGCTCTGCACGCAGTGCAGGGGAATCGGGCCTCATCTCGCGGCGAGGGGGAAGTCTCATGGTTTTTCTCGAGTTGCGGCGGGAACCTGGGGTATATTCTCGAGTTACGACGGGGATGGCCCTTCCACCCACGTGTTTGTTCAGCGACGGCAGGACTCCTGCCTAGTTGCGAGGGACAACTCGGGATTCTCCTCGAGGCTTGGCAGGGCAATTGTGAGGCCTCTCCAGCTGAGGCGGGAGACCAAGGGTCCCTTTCCACCTGCCACAGAAATCCTGGGACTTCTATCAAATTTCACGAGGAGTCAGGCATCGTCTCCTTTGGAGCCACTGATCTCCGCGTACCTCTGGAGTTTTCAAAGGATGTGAGGCCTCCGGTCGCGATGAGGTGGGGAACTAGGTCTTTCTCTGTGGTCTCCACAGGTGACTCAGACATCCTTTTGTCTTGGCAGATGCAAGACGAGCCTGCATTCAAGTCACTGCAGGGATATCCGGCCTTATTTCGAGCCAGGGCATCGCGGTGTCCATTCCACTTGAGGCCGCAAACTCAGGGTCCCTCTCACATACCTAGAGCTGAGAGAAGCCTCCTCTTGAGGTGCTTGTGGTAAGGTGGTATTCCTCTGGAGTCGAAGCCAGGGACTAACCTCTCATCTCGAGTTGATTTTTTGTCCACGGAGCTCTTTCGTGTTGCTACATTGACCTCAGGATCCCTCTAGCCATGAAACAGTGTTCTTGGGGTTTCTCTGGAGTGCCATCAAGGAAATCAAGGCTCCTTTCAAGTGTGATGTGCAACACGGAATTGCTCTGCACGCAGTGCAGGGGAATCAGGCCTCATCTCGCGGCGAGGGGGAAGTCTCATGGTTTATCTCGAGTTGCGGCGGGAACCTGGGGTATATTCTCGAGTTACAACGAAGATGTCCCTTCTACACACGTGTTTGTTCAGCGATGGCAGGACTCCTGCCTAGTTGCGAGGGACAACTCGGGATTCTCCTCGAGGCTTGGAAGGGCAATTGGGATGCCTCTCCAGCTGAGGCGGGAGACCAAGAGTCCCTTTCCACGTGCCACAGGAATCCTGGGACTCCTATCAAGTTTCACGAGGAGTCAGGCATCGTCTCCTTTGGAGGCACTGATCTCCGCGTACCTCTGGAGTTTTCAAAGGATGTGAGGCCTCCGGTCGCCATGAGGTGGGGAACTAGGTCTTTCTCTGTGGTCTCCACAGAGGATTCAGACATCCTTTCATCTTGGGAGATGCAAGACGAGCCTGCATTCAAGTCACTGCAGGGATATCCGGCCTTATTTCGCGTCAGGGCATCGCAATGTCCATTCCACTTGAGGCCGCAAACTCAGGGTCCCTCTCATATAGCTAGAGCTGAGAGAAGCCTCCTCTTGAGGTGCTTTTGGTAAGGTGGTATTCCTCTGGAGTCGAAGTTAGGGACTAACCTCTCATCTCGAGTTGATTTTTGGTCCACGGAGCTCTTTCGTGTTGCTACGGTGACCTCAGGATCCCTCTAGCCTTGAAACAGTGTTCTTGGGGTTTCTCTGGAGTGCCATCAAGGAAATCAAGGCTCCTTTCATGTGTGATGTGCAACACGGAATTGCGCTGCACGCAGTGCAGGGAAATCGGGCCTCATCTCACGGCGAGGGGAAAGTCTCATGGTTTTTCTCGAGTTGCGGCGGGAACCTGGTGTATATTCTCGAGTTACGACGGGGATGGCCCTTCCACAAACTTGTTTGTTCACCGACGTCAGGACTCCTGCCTAATTGCGAGGGACAACTCGCGATTCTCCTCGAGGCTTGGCAGGGCAATTGGGACGCCTCACCAGCTGAGGCGGGAGACCAAGGGTCCCTTTCCATGTGTCACAGGAATCCTGGGACTCCTATCAAGTTTCACGACGAGTCAGGCATCGTCTCCTTTGGAGGCACTGATCTCCGCGTACCTCTGGAGTTTTCAAAGGATGTGAGGCCTCCGTTCGCGATGAGGTGGGGAACTAGGTCTTTCTCTCTGGTCTCCACAGGGGATTCAGACATCCTTTCGTCTTGGGAGATGCAAGACGAGCCTGCATTTAAGTCACTGCAGGGATATCCGGCCTTATTTCGAGTCAGGGCATCGCGGTGTCCATTCCACTTTAGGCCGCAAACTCAGGGTCCCTCTCACATACCTAGAGCTGAGAGAAGCCTCCTCTTGAGGTGCTTGTGGTAAGGTGGTATTCCTCTGGAGTCGAAGCCAGGGACTAACCTCTCATCTCGAGTTGATTTTTGGTCCACGGAGGTCTTTCGTGTTGCTACAGTGACCTCAGGATCCCTCTAGCCTTGAAACAGTGTTCTTCGGGTTTCTCTGGAGTGCCATCAAGGAAATCAAGGCTCCTTTCATGTGTGATGTGCAACACGGAATTGCTCTGCACGCAGTGCAGGGGAATCGGGCCTCATCTCGCGGCGAGGGGGAAGTCTCATGGTTTTTCTCGAGTTGCGGCGGGAACCTGGGGTATATTCTCGAGTTACGACGGGGATGGCCCTTCCACCCACGTGTTTGTTCAGCGTCGTCACAACTCCTTCCTCGTTGCGAGGGACAACTCGGGATTCTCCTCAAGGCTTGGCAGGGCAATTGGGACGCCTCTCCAGCTGAGGCGGGAGACCAAGAGTCCCTTTCCACGTGCCACAGGAATCCTGGGACTCCTATCTAGTTTCACGAGGAGTCAGGAATCGTCTCCTTTGGAGGCACTGACCTCCGCGTACCTCTGGAGTTTTCAAAGGATATGAGGCCTCCGGTCGCGATGAAGTGGGGAACTAGGTCTTCTCTGTGGTCTCCACCGGGGATTCAGACATCCTTTCGTCTTGGGAGATGCAAGACGAGCCTGCATTCAAGTCACTGCAGGGATATCCGGCCCTATTTCGAGTCAGGGCATCGCGGTGTCCATTCCACTTGAGGCCCCAAACTCAGGATCCCTCTCACATACCTAGAGATGAGAGAAGCCTCCTCTTGAGGTGCTTGTGGTAAGGTGGTATTCCTCTGGAGTCGAAGCCAGGGACTAACCTCTCATCTCGAGTTGATTTTTGATCCATGTAGCTCTTTCGTGTTGCTACAGTGACCTCATGATCCCTCTAGCCTTGAAACAGTGTTCTTGGGGTTTCTCTGGAGTGCCATCAAGGAAATCAAGGCTCCTTTCATGTGTGATGTGCAACACGGAATTGCTCTGCACGCAGTGCAGGGGAATCGGGCTTCATCTCGCGGCGAGGGGGAAATCTCATGGTTTTTCTCGAGTTGCGGCGGGAACCTGGGGTATATTCTCGAGTTACGACGGGGATGGCCCTTCCACCCACGTGTTTGTTCAACGTCGGCAGGACTCCTGCCTAATTGCGAGGGACAAATCGGGATTCTCCTCGAGGCTTGGCAGGGCAATTGGGACGCCTCTCCAGCTGAGGCGGAAGACCAAGGGTCCCTTTCCACGTGCCACAGGAATCCTGGGACTCCTATCAAGTTTCACGAGGAGTCAGGCATCGTCTCCTTTGGAGGCACTGATCTCCGCGTACCTCTGGAATTTTCAAAGGATGTGAGGCCTCCGGTCGCGATGAGGTGGGGAACTAGGTCTTTCTCTGTGGTCTCCACAGGGGATTTAGACATCCTTTCGTCTTGGGAGATGCAAGACGAGCCTGCATTCAAGTCACTGCAGGGATATCCAGCCTTATTTCGAGGCAGGGCATCGCGGTGTCCATTCCGCTTGAGGCCGCAAACTCAGGGTCCCTCTCACATACCTAGAGCTGAGAGAAGCCTCCTCTTGAGGTGCATGTGGTGAGGTGGCATTCCTCTGGAGTCGAAGCCACGGACTAACCTCTCATCTCGAGTTGATTTTTGGTCCACGGAGCTCTTTCGTGTGGCTACAGTGACCTCAGTATCCCTCTAGCCTTGAAACAGTGTTCTTGGGGTTTCTCTGGAGTGCCATCAAGGAAATCAAGGCTCCTTTCATGTGTGATGTGCAACACGGAATTGCTCTGCACGCAATGCAGGGGAATCGGGCCTCATCTCGCGACGAGGGGAAAGTCTCATGGTTTTTCTCGAGTTGCGGCGGGAACCTGGGGTATATTCTCGAGTTACAACGGGGATGGCCCTTCCACACACGTGTTTGTTCAGCGATTTCAGGACTCCTGCCTAGTTGCGAGGGACAACTCGGGATTCTCCTCGAGGCTTGGCAGGGCAATTGGGACGCCTCTCCAGCTGAGGCGGGAGACCAAGGGTCCCTTTCCACGTGCCACAGGAATCCTGGGACGCCTATCAAGTTTCACGAGGAGTCAGGCATCGTCTCCTTTGGAGGCACTGATCTCCGCGTACCTCTGGAGTTTTCAAAGGATGTGAGGCCTCCGGTCGCGATGAGGTGGGGAACTAGGTCTTTCTCTGTGGTCTCCACAGGGGATTCAGACATCCTTTCATTTTGGAAGATACAAGACGAGCCTGCATTCAAGTCACTGCAGGGATATCCGGCCTTATTTCGCGTCAGGGCATCGCAGTGTCCATTCCACTTGAGGCCGCAAAATCAGGGGCCCTCTCACATACCTAGAGCTGAGAGAAGCCTCCTCTTGAGGTGCTTGTGGTAAGGTGGTATTCCTCTGGAGTCGAAGTTAGGGACTAACCTCTCGTCTCGAGTTGATTTTTGGTCCACGGAGGTCTTTCGTGTTGCTACAGTGACCTCAGGATCCCTCTAGCCTTGAAACAGTGTTCTTGGCGTTTCTCTGGAGTGCCATCAAGGAAATCAAGGCTCCTTTCATATGTGGTGTGCAACAGGGAATTGCGCTGCACGCAGTGCTGGGGAATGGGGCCTCATGTCGCGGCGAGGGGGAAGTCTCATGGTTTTTCTCGAGTTGCGACGGGAACTTGGGGTAAATTTTCGAGTTAAGACGGGGATGGCCCTTCCACCCACGTGTTTGTTCAGCGATGTCAGGACTCCTGCCTAGTTGCGAGGGACAACTCGCGATACTCCTCGAGGCTTGGCAGGGCAATTGGGACGCCTCTCCATCTGAGGTGGGAGACCAAGGGTCCCTTTCCACGTGCCACAGGAATCCTGGGACTCCTATCAAGTTTCACGAGGAGTCAGGCATCGTCTCCTTTGGAGGCACTGATCTCCGCGTACCTCTGGAGTTTTCAAAGGATGTGAGGCCTCCGGTCGCGATGAGGTGGGGAACTAGGTCTTTCTCTGTGGTCTACACAGGTGATTCAGACATCCTTTCGTCTTGGGAGATGCAAGACGAGCCTGCATTCAAGTCACTGCAGGGATATCCGGCCTTATTTCGAGCCAGGGCATCGCGGTGTCCATTCCACTTGAGGCCGCAAACTCAGGTTCCCTCTCACATACCTAGAGCTGAGAGAAGCCTCGTCTTGAGGTGCTTGTGGTTAGGTGGTATTCTTCTGGAGTCGAAGCCAGGGACTAACCTCTCATCTCGAGTTGATTTTTGGTCCACGGAGCTCTTTCGTGTTGCTACAGTGACCTCAGGCTTCCTCTAGCCTTGAAACAGTGTTCTTGGGGCTTCTCTGGAGTGCCATCAAGGAAATCAAGGCTCCTTTCATGTGTGATGTGCAACACGGAATTGCTCTGCACGCAGTGCAGGGGAATCGGGCCTCATCTCGCGGCGAGGGGGAAGTCTCATGGTTTTTCTCGAGTTGCGGCGGGAACCTGGGGTATATTCTCGAGTTACGACGGGGATGGCCCTTCCACCCACGTGTTTGTTCAGCGACGGCAGGACTCCTGCCTAGTTGCGAGGGACAACTCGGGATTCTCCTCGAGGCTTGGCAGGGCAATTGTGAGGCCTCTCCAGCTGAGGCGGGAGACCAAGGGTCCCTTTCCACCTGCCACAGAAATCCTGGGACTTCTATCAAGTTTCACGAGGAGTCAGGCATCGTCTCCTTTGGAGCCACTGATCTCCGCGTACCTCTGGAGTTTTCAAAGGATGTGAGGCCTCCGGTCGCGATGAGGTGGGGAACTAGGTCTTTCTCTGTGGTCTCCACAGGTGACTCAGACATCCTTTTGTCTTGGCAGATGCAAGACGAGCCTGCATTCAAGTCACTGCAGGGATATCCGGCCTTATTTCGAGCCAGGGCATCGCGGTGTCCATTCCACTTGAGGCCGCAAACTCAGGGTCCCTCTCACATACCTAGAGCTGAGAGAAGCCTCCTCTTGAGGTGCTTGTGGTAAGGTGGTATTCCTCTGGAGTCGAAGCCAGGGACTAACCTCTCATCTCGAGTTGATTTTTTGTCCACGGAGCTCTTTCGTGTTGCTACAGTGACCTCAGGATCCCTCTAGCCATGAAACAGTGTTCTTGGGGTTTCTCTGGAGTGCCATCAAGGAAATCAAGGCTCCTTTCAAGTGTGATGTGCAACACGGAATTGCTCTGCACGCAGTGCAGGGGAATCAGGCCTCATCTCGCGGCGAGGGGGAAGTCTCATGGTTTATCTCGAGTTGCGGCGGGAACCTGGGGTATATTCTCGAGTTCCAACGGAGATGTCCCTTCTACACACGTGTTTGTTCAGCGATGGCAGGACTCCTGCCTAGTTGCGAGGGACAACTCGGGATTCTCCTCGAGGCTTGGAAGGGCAATTGGGATGCCTCTCCAGCTGAGGCGGGAGACCAAGAGTCCCTTTCCACGTGCCACAGGAATCCTGGGACTCCTATCAAGTTTCACGACGAGTCAGGCATCGTCTCCTTTGGAGGCACTGATCTCCGCGTACCTCTGGAGTTTTCATAGGATGTGAGGCCTCCGTTCGCGATGAGGTGGGGAACTAGGTCTTTCTCTCTGGTCTCCACAGGGGATTCAGACATCCTTTCGTCTTGGGAGATGCAAGACGAGCCTGCATTTAAGTCACTGCAGGGATATCCGGCCTTATTTCGAGTCAGGGCATCGCGGTGTCCATTCCACTTGAGGCCGCAAACTCAGGGTCCCTCTCACATACCTAGAGCTGAGAGAAGCCTCCTCTTGAGGTGCTTGTGGTAAGGTGGTATTCCTCTGGAGTCGAAGCCAGGGACTAACCTCTCATCTCGAGTTGATTTTTGGTCCACGGAGGTCTTTCGTGTTGCTACAGTGACCTCAGGATTCCTCTAGCCTTGAAACAGTGTTCTTCGGGTTTCTCTGGAGTGCCATCAAGGAAATCAAGGCTCCTTTCATGTGTGATGTGCAACACGGAATTGCTCTGCACGCAGTGCAGGGGAATCGGGGCTCATCTCGCGGCGAGGGGGAAGTCTCATGGTTTTTCTCGAGTTGCGGCGGGAACCTGGGGTATATTCTCGAGTTACGACGGGGATGGCCCTTCCACCCACGTGTTTGTTCAGCGTCGTCACAACTCCTTCCTCGTTGCGAGGGACAACTCGGGATTCTCCTCAAGGCTTGGCAGGGCAATTGGGATGCCTCTCCAGCTGAGGCGGGAGACCAAGGGTCCCTTTCCACGTGCCACAGGAATCCTGGGACGCCTATCAAGTTTCACGAGGAGTCAGACATCGTCTCCTTTGGAGGCACTGATCTCCGCGTACCTCTGGAGTTTTCAAAGGATGTGAGGCCTCCGGTCGCGATGAGGTGGGGAACTAGGTCTTTCTCTGTGGTCTCCACAGGGGATTCAGACATCCTTTCATTTTGGAAGATACAAGACGAGCCTGCATTCAAGTCACTGCAGGGATATCCGGCCTTATTTCGCGTCAGGGCATCGCAGTGTCCATTCCACTTGAGGCCGCAAAATCAGGGGCCCTCTCACATACCTAGAGCTGAGAGAAGCCTCCTCTTGAGGTGCTTGTGGTAAGGTGGTATTCCTCTGGAGTCGAAGTTAGGGACTAACCTCTCGTCTCGAGTTGATTTTTGGTCCACGGAGGTCTTTCGTGTTGCTACAGTGACCTCAGGATCCCTCTAGCCTTGAAACAGTGTTCTTGGCGTTTCTCTGGAGTGCCATCAAGGAAATCAAGGCTCCTTTCATATGTGGTGTGCAACAGGGAATTGCGCTGCACGCAGTGCTGGGGAATGGGGCCTCATGTCGCGGCGAGGGGGAAGTCTCATGGTTTTTCTCGAGTTGCGACGGGAACTTGGGGTAAATTCTCGAGTTACGACGGGGATGGCCCTTCCACCCACGTGTTTGTTCAGCGATGTCAGGACTCCTGCCTAGTTGCGAGGGACAACTCGCGATACTCCTCGAGGCTTGGCAGGGCAATTGGGACGCCTCTCCATCTGAGGTGGGAGACCAAGGGTCCCTTTCCACGTGCCACAGGAATCCTGGGACTCCTATCAAGTTTCACGAGGAGTCAGGCATCGTCTCCTTTGGAGGCACTGATCTCCGCGTACCTCTGGAGTTTTCAAAGGATGTGAGGCCTCCGGTCGCGATGAGGTGGGGAACTAGGTCTTTCTCTGTGGTCTACACAGGTGATTCAGACATCCTTTCGTCTTGGGAGATGCAAGACGAGCCTGCATTCAAGTCACTGCGGGGATATCCGGCCTTATTTCGAGTCAGGGCATCGCGGTGTCCATTCCACTTGAAGCCGCTAAATCAGGGTCCCTCTCACATACCTAGAGCTGAGAGAAGCCTCCTCTTGAGGTGCTTGTGGTAACGTGGTATTCCTCTGGAGTCGAAGCCAGGGACTAACCTCTCATCTCGAGTTGATTTGTGGTCCACGGAGCTATTTCGTGTTGCTACAGTGACCTCAGGATCCCTCTAGCCTTGATGCAGTATTCTTGGGGTTTCTCTGGAGTGCCACCAAGGAAATCAAGGCTCTTTTCATGTGTGATGTGCAACACAGAAGTGCTCTGCATGCAGTGCAGGGGAATCGGGCCTCATCTCACGGCGAGTGGGAAGTCTCATGGTTTTTCTCGAGTGCCGCGGGAACCTGGGGTATATTCTCGAGTTACGACGGGGATGGCCCTTCCACCCACGTGTTTGTTCAGCGACGTCAGGACTCCTGCCTAGTTGCGAGGGACAACTCGGTATTCTAATCGAGGCTTGGCAGGGCAATTGTGAGGCCTCTCCAGCTGAGGCGGGAGACCAAGGGTCCCTTTCCACGTGCCACAGGAATCCTGGGACTCCTATCTAGTTTCACGAGGAATCAGGCATCGTCTCCTTTGGAGGCACTGATCTCCGCGTACCTCTGGAGTTTGCAAAAGATGTGAGGCCTCCGGTCGCCATGAGGTGGGGAACTAGGTCTTTCTCTGTGGTCTCCAAAGGGCATTCAGACATCCTTTCGTCTTGGGAGATGCAAAACGAGCCTGCATTCAAGTCACTGCAGGGATATCCGGCCTTATTTCGAGCCAGGGCATCGCGGTGTCCATTCCACTTGAGGCCGCAAACTCAGGGTCCCTCTCACATACCTAGAGCTGAGAGAAGCCTCGTCTTGAGGTGCTTGTGGTTAGGTGGTATTCTTCTGGAGTCGAAGCCAGGGACTAACCTCTCATCTCGAGTTGATTTTTGGTCCACGGAGCTCTTTCGTGTTGCTAAAGTGACCTCAGGATCCCTCTAGCCATGAAACAGTGTTCTTGGGGTTTCTCTGGAGTGCCATCAAGGAAATCAAGGCTCCTTTCATGTGTGATGTGCAACACGGAATTGCTCTGCACGCAGTGCAGGGGAATCAGGCCTCATCTCGCGGCGAGGGGGAAGTCTCATGGTTTATCTCGAGTTGCGGCGGGAACCTGGGGTATATTCTTGAGTTACAACGGAGATGGCCCTTCTACACGCGTGTTTGTTCAGCGATGGCAGGACTCCTGCCTAGTTGCGAGGGACAACTTCGGATTCTCCTCGAGGCTTGGCAGGGCAATTGGGATGCCTCTCCAGCTGAGGCGGGAGACCAAGGGTCCCTTTCCACGTGCCACAGGAATCCTGGGACTCCTATCAAGTTTCACGAGGAGTCAGGCATCGTCTCCTTTGGAGGCACTGATCTCTGCGTACCTCTGGAGTTTTCAAAGGATGTGAGGCCTCCGGTCGCCATGAGGTGGGGACCTAGGTCTTTCTCTGTGGTCTCCACAGGGGATTCAGACATCCTTTCATCTTGGGAAATGCAAGGCGAGCCTGCATTCAAGTCACTGCAGGGATATCCGGCCTTATTTCGAGTCAGGGCATCGCGGTGTACATTCCACTTGAGGCCGCAAACTCAGGGTCCCTCTCACATACCTAGAGCTGAGAGAAGCCTCCTCTTGAGGTGCTTGTGGTAAGGTGGTATTCCTCTGGAGTCGAAGCCAGGGACTAACCTCTCATCTCGAGTTGATTTTTGGTCCACGGAGCTCTTTCGTGTTTCTACAGTGACCTCAGGCTTCCTCTAGCCTTGAAACAGTGTTCTTGGGGTTTCTCTGGAGTGCCATCAAGGAAATCAAGGCTCCTTTCATGTGTGATGTGCAACACGGAATTGCTCTGCACGCAGTGCAGGGGAATCGTGCCTCATCTCGCGGCGAAGGGGAAGTCTCATGGTTTTTCTCGAGTTGCGGCGGGAACCTGGGGTATATTCTCGAGTTACGACGGGGATGGCCCTTCCACCCACGTGTTTGTTCAACGACGGCAGGACTCCTGCCTAGTTGCGAGGGACAACTCGGGATTCTCCTCGAGGCTTAGCAGGGCAATTGTGAGGCCTCTCCAGCTGAGGCGGGAGACCAAGGGTCCCTTTCCACCTGCCACAGGAATCCTGGGACTCCTATCAAGTTTCACGAGGAGTCAGGCATCGTCTCCTTTGGAGCCACTGATCTCCGCGTACCTCTGGAGTTTTCAAAGGATGTGAGGCCTCCGGTCGCGATGAGGTGGGGAACTAGGTCTTTCTCTGTGGTCTCCACAGGTGATTCAGACATCCTTTCGTCTTGGGAGATGCAAGACGAGCCTGCATTCAAGTCACTGCAGGGATATCCGGCCTTATTTCGAGCCAGGGCATCGCGGTGTCCATTCCACTTGAGGCCGCAAACTCAGGGTCCCTCTCACATACCTAGAGCTGAGAGAAGCCTCGTCTTGAGGTGCTTGTGGTTAGGTGGTATTCTTCTGGAGTCGAAGCCAGGGACTAACCTCTCATCTCGAGTTGATTTTTGGTCCACGCAGCTCTTTCGTGTTGCTAAAGTGACCTCAGGATCCCTCTAGCCATGAAACAGTGTTCTTGGGGTTTCTCTGGAGTGCCATCAAGGAAATCAAGGCTCCTTTCATGTGTGATGTGCAACACGGAATTGCTCTGCACGCAGTGCAGGGGAATCAGGCCTCATCTCGCGGCGAGGGGGAAGTCTCATGGTTTTTCTCGAGTTGCGGCGGGAACCTGGGGTATATTCTCGAGTTACAACGGAGATGGCCCTTCTACACACGTGTTTGTTCAGCGATGGCAGGACTCCGGCCTAGTTGCGAGGGACAACTTGGGATTCTCCTCGAGGCTTGGCAGGGCAATTGGGATGCCTCTCCAGCTGAGGCGGGAGACCAAGAGTCCCTTTCCACGTGCCACAGGAATCCTGGGACTCCTATCAAGTTTCACGAGGAGTCAGGCATCGTCTCCTTTGGAGGCACTGATCTCCGCGTACCTCTGGAGTTTTCAAAGGATGTGAGGCCTCCGGTCGCCATGAGGTGGGGACCTAGGTCTTTCTCTGTGGTCTCCACAGGGGATTCAGACATCCTTTCGTCTTGGGAAATGCAAGGCGAGCCTGCATTCAAGTCACTGCAGGGATATCCGGCCTTATTTCGAGTCAGGGCATCGCGGTGTACATTCCACTTGAGGCCGCAAACTCAGGGTCCCTCTCACATACCTAGAGCTGAGAGAAGCCTCCTCTTGAGGTGCTTGTGGTAAGGTGGTATTCCTCTGGAGTCGAAGCCAGGGACTAACCTCTCATCTCGAGTTGATTTTTGGTCCACGGAGCTCTTTCGTGTTTCTACAGTGACCTCAGGCTTCCTCTAGCCTTGAAACAGTGTTCTTGGGGTTTCTCTGGAGTGCCATCAAGGAAATCAAGGCTCCTTTCATGTGTGATGTGCAACATGGAATTGCTCTGCACGCAGTGCAGGGGAATTAGGCCTCATCTCGCGGCCAGGGGGAAGTCTCATGGTTTCCCTCGAGTTGCGGAGGGAACCTGGGGTATATTCTCGAGTTAAGACGGGGATGGCCCTTCTGCACACGTGTTTGTTCAGCGACGTCAGGACTCCTGCCTAGTTGCGAGGGACAACTCGGGATTCTCCTCGAGGCTTGGCAGGGCAATTGGGACGCCTCTCCAGCTGAGGCGGGAGACCAAGGGTCTCTTTCCACAAGCCACAGGAATCCTGGGACTCCTATCAAGTTTCACGAGGCGTCAGGCATCGTCTCCTTTGGAGGCACTGATCTCCGCGTACCTCTGGAGTTTTCAAAGGATGTGAGGCCTCCGGTCGCGATGAGGTGGGGAATTAGGTCTTTCTCTGTGGTCTCCACAGGGGATTCAGACATCCTTTCGTCTTGGGAGATGCAAGACGAGCCTACATTCAAGTCACTGCAGGGATATCCGGCCTTATTTCGAGTCAGGGCATCGCGGTGTCCATTCCACTTGAGGCCGCAAACTCAGGGTCCCTCTCACATACCTAGAGCTGAGAGAAGCCTCCTCTTGAGGTGCTTGTGGTAAGGTGGTATTCCTCTGGAGTCGAAGCCAGGGACTAACCTCTCAACTCGAGTTGATTTTTGGTCCACGGAGCTCTTTCGTGTTGCTACAGTGACCTCAGGATCCCTCTAGCCTTGAAACAGTGTTCTTGGGGTTTCTCTGGAGTGCCATCAAGGAAATCAAGGCTCCTTTCATGTGTGATGTGCAACACGGAATTGGTCTGCACGCAGTGCAGGGGAATCGGGCCTCATCTCGCGGCGAGGGGGAAGTCTCATGGTTTTTCTCGAGTTGCGGCGGGAACCTGCGTTATATTCTCGAGTTACGACGGGGATCGCCCTTCCACACACGTGTTTGTTCAGCGACGTCAGGACTCCTGCCTAGTTGCGAGGGACAACTCGGGATTCTCCTCGAGGCTTGGCAGGGCAATTGGGATGCCTCTCCAGCTGAGGCGGGAGACCAAGGGTCCCTTTCCACGTGTCACAGGAAACCTGGGTCTCCTATCAAATTTCACGAGGAGTCAGGCATCGTCTCCTTTGGAGGCACTGATCTCCGCGTACCTCTGGAGTTTTCAAAGGATGTGAGGCCTCCGGTCGCGATGAGGTGGGGAACTAGGTCTTTCTCTGTGGTCTCCACAGGGGATTCAGACATCCTTTCGTCTTGGGAGATGCAAGACGAGCCTGCATTCAAGTCACTGCAGGGATATCCGGCATTATTTCTAGTCAGGGCATCGCGGTGTCCATTCCACTTGAGGCCGCAAACTCAGGGTCCCTCTCACATACCAAGAGCTGAGAGAAGCCTCCTCTTGAGGTGCTTATGGTTTGGTGGTATTCCTCTGGAGTCGAAGCCAGGGACTAACCTCTCATCTCGAGTTGATTTTTGGTCCACGGAGCTCTTTCTTGTGGCTACAGTGACCTCAGGATCCCTCTAGCCTTGAAAGAGTGTTCTTGGGGTTTCTCTGGAGTGCCATCAAGGAAATCAAGGCTCCTTTCATGTGTGATGTGCAACACGGAATTGCTCTGCACGCAGTGCAGTGGAATCGGGCCTCATCTCGCGGCGAGGGGGAAGTCTCATGGTTTTTCTCGAGTTGCGGCGGGAAGCTGGGGTATATTCTCGAGTTACGACGGGGATGGCCCTTCCACCCACGTGTTTGTTCAGCGACGGCAGGACTCCTGCCTAGTTGCGAGGGACAACTCGGGATTCTCCTCGAGGCTTGGCAGGGCAATTGGGACGCCTCTCCAGCTGAGGCGGGAGACCAAGTGTCCCTTTCCACGTGCACAGGAATCCTGGGACTCCTATCAAGTTTCACAAGGAGTCAGGCATCGTCTCCTTTGGAGGCACTGATCTCCGCGTACCTCTGGAGTTTTCAAAGGATGTTAGGCCTCCGTTCGCGATGAGGTCGGGAAGTAGGTCTTTCTCTGTGGTCTCCACAGGGGATTCAGACATCCTTTCGTCTTGGGAGATGCAAGACGAGCCTGCATTCAAGTCACTGCAGGGATATCCGGCCTTATTTCGAGTCAGGGCATCGCGGTATCCATTCCACTTTAGGCCGCAAATTCAGGGTCCCTCTCACATACCTAGAGCTGAGAGAAGCCTCCTCTTGAGGTGCTTGTGGTAAGGTGGTATTCCTCTGGAGTCGAAGCCAGGGACTAACCTCTAATCTCGAGTTGATTTTTGGTCCATGGAGCTCTTTCGTGTTGCTACAGTGACCTCAGGATCCCTCTAGCCTTGAAACAGTGTTCTTCGGGTTTCTCTGGAGTGCCATCAAGGAAATCAAGGCTCCTTTCATGTGTGATGTGCAACACGGAATTGCTCTGCATGCAGTGCAGGGGAATCGGGCCTCATCTCGCGGCGAGGGGGAAGTCTCATGGTTTTTCTCGAGTTGCGGCGGGAACCTGGGGTATATTCTCGAGTTACGACGGGGATGGCCCTTCCACCCACGTGTTTGTTCAGCGAAGTCACAACTCCTGCTTAGTTGCGAGGGACAACTCGGGATTCTCCTCAAGGCTTGGCAGGGCAATTGGGACGCCTCTCCAGCTGAGGAGGGAGACCAAGGGTCCCTTTCCACGTGCCACAGGAATCCTGCGACTCCTATCTAGTTTCACGAGGAGTCAGGCATCGTCTCCTTTGGAGGCACTGACCTCCGCGTACCTCTGGAGTTTTAAAGGATATGAGGCCTCCGGTCGCGATGAGGTGGGGAACTAGGTCTTTCTCTGTGGTCTCCACAGGGGATTCAGACATCCTTTCGTCTTGGGAGATGCAAGACCAGCCTGCATTCAAGTCACTGCAGGGATATCCAGCCTTATTTCGAGTCAGGGCATCGTGGTGTCCATTCCACTTGAGGCCGCAAACTCAGGGTCCCTCTCACATACCTAGAACTGAGAGAAGCCTCCTCTTGAGGTGCTTGTGGTAAGGTGGTATTCCTCTGGAGTCGAAGCCAGGGACTAACCTTTCATCTCGAGTTGATTTTTGGTCCACGGAGCTCTTTCGTGTTGCTACAGTGACCTCAGGATCCCTCCAGCCTTGAAACTGTGTTCTGGGGTTTCTCTGGAGTGCCATCAAGGAAATCAAGGCTCCTTTCATGTGTGATGTGCAAGACGGAATTGCTCTGCACGCAGTGCAGGGGAATCGGGCCTCATCTCGCGGCGAGGGGGAAGTCTCATGGTTTTTCTCGAGTTGCGGCGGGAACCTGGGGTATATTCTTGAGTTACAACGGGGATGGCCCTTCCACACACGTGTTTGTTCAGCGACGTCAGGACTCCTGCCTAGTTGCGAGGGACAACTCGGGATTCTCCTCGAGGCTTGGCAGGGCAATTGGGACGCCTCTCCGTCTGAGCCGGGAGACCAAGGGTCCCTTTCCACGTGCGACAGGAATCCTGGGACGCCTATCAAGTTTCACGAGGAGTCAGGCATCGTCTCCTTTGGAGGCACTGATCTCCGCGTACCTCTGGAGTTTTCAAAGGATGTGAGGCCTCCGGTCGCGATGAGGTGGGGAACTAGGTCTTTCTCTGTGGTCTCCACAGGGGATTCAGACATCCTTTCGTCTTGGGAGATGCATGACGAGCCTGCATTCAAGTCACTGCAGGGATATCCGGCCTTATTTTGAGTCAGGGCATCGCGGTGTCCATTCCACTTGAGGCCGCAAAATCAGGGGCCCTCTCACATACCTAGAGCTGAGAGAAGCCTCCTCTTGAGGTGCTTGTGGTAAGGTGGTATTCCTCTGGAGTCGAAGCCAGGGACTAACCTCTCATCTCGAGTTGATTTTTGGTCCACGGAGGTCTTTCGTGTTGCTACAGTGACCTCCGGATCCCTCTAGCCTTGAAACAGTGTTCTTGGCGTTTCTCTGGAGTGCCATCAAGGAAATCAAGGCTCCTTTCATATGTGGTGTGCAACAGGGAATTGCGCTGCACGCAGTGCTGGGGAATGGGGCCTCATGTCGCGGCGAGGGGGAAGTCTCATGGTTTTTCTCGAGTTGCGACGGGAACTTGGGGTAAATTCTCGAGTTACGACGGGGATGGCCCTTCCACCCACGTGTTTGTTCAGCGATGTCAGGACTCCTGCCTAGTTGCGAGGGACAACTCGCGATACTCCTCGAGGCTTGGCAGGGCAATTGGGACGCCTCTCCATCTGAGGTGGGAGACCAAGGGTCCCTTTCCACGTGCCACAGGAATCCTGGGACTCCTATCAAGTTTCACGAGGAGTCAGGCATCGTCTCCTTTGGAGGCACTGATCTCCGCGTACCTCTGGAGTTTTCAAAGGATGTGAGGCCTCCGGTCGCGATGTGGTGGGGAACTAGGTCTTTCTCTGTGGTCTACACAGGTGATTCAGACATCCTTTCGTCTTGGGAGATGCAAGACGAGCCTGCATTCAAGTCACTGCGGGGATATCCGGCCTTATTTCGAGTCAGGGCATCGCGGTGTCCATTCCACTTGAAGCCGCTAAATCAGGGTCCCTCTCACATACCTAGAGCTGAGAGGAGCCTCCTCTTGAGGTGCTTGTGGTAACGTGGTATTCCTCTGGAGTCGAAGCCAGGGACTAACCTCTCATCTCGAGTTGATTTGTGGTCCACGGAGCTATTTCGTGTTGCTACAGTGACCTCAGGATCCCTCTAGCCTTGATGCAGTATTCTTGGGGTTTCTCTGGAGTGCCACCAAGGAAATCAAGGCTCTTTTCATGTGTGATGTGCAACACAGAAGTGCTCTGCATGCAGTGCAGGGGAATCGGGCCTCATCTCACGGCGAGTGGGAAGTCTCATGGTTTTTCTCGAGTGCCGCGGGAACCTGGGGTATATTCTCGAGTTACGACGGGGATGGCCCTTCCACCCACGTGTTTGTTCAGCGACGTCAGGACTCCTGCCTAGTTGCGAGGGACAACTCGGTATTCTAATCGAGGCTTGGCAGGGCAATTGTGAGGCCTCTCCAGCTGAGGCGGGAGACCAAGGGTCCCTTTCCACGTGCCACAGGAATCCTGGGACTCCTATCTAGTTTCACGAGGAATCAGGCATCGTCTCCTTTGGAGGCACTGATCTCCGCGTACCTCTGGAGTTTGCAAAAGATGTGAGGCCTCCGGTCGCCATGAGGTGGGGAACTAGGTCTTTCTCTGTGGTCTCCAAAGGGCATTCAGACATCCTTTCGTCTTGGGAGATGCAAGACGAGCCTGCATTCAAGTCACTGCAGGGATATCCGGCCTTATTTCGAGCCAGGGCATCGCGGTGTCCATTCCACTTGAGGCCGCAAACTCAGGGTCCCTCTCACATACCTAGAGCTGAGAGAAGCCTCGTCTTGAGGTGCTTGTGGTTAGGTGGTATTCTTCTGGAGTCGAAGCCAGGGACTAACCTCTCATCTCGAGTTGATTTTTGGTCCACGGAGCTCTTTTGTGTTGCTAAAGTGACCTCAGGATCCCTCTAGCCATGAAACAGTGTTCTTGGGGTTTCTCTGGAGTGCCATCAAGGAAATCAAGGCTCCTTTCATGTGTGATGTGCAACACGGAATTGCTCTGCACGCAGTGCAGGGGAATCAGGCCTCATCTCGCGGCGAGGGGGAAGTCTCATGGTTTATCTCGAGTTGCGGTGGGAACCTGGGGTATATTCTTGAGTTACAACGGAGATGGCCCTTCTACACACGTGTTTGTTCAGCGATGGCAGGACTCCTGCCTAGTTGCGAGGGACAACTTGGGATTCTCCTCGAGGCTTGGCAGGGCAATTGGGATGCCTCTCCAGCTGAGGCAGGAGACCAAGAGTCCCTTTCCACGTGCCACAGGAATCCTGGGACTCCTATCAAGTTTCACGAGGAGTCAGGCATCGTCTCCTTTGGAGGCACTGATCTCTGTGTACCTCTGGAGTTTTCAAAGGATGTGAGGCCTCCGGTCGCCATGAGGTGGGGACCTAGGTCTTTCTCTGTGGTCTCCACAGGGGATTCAGACATCCTTTCATCTTGGGAAATGCAAGGCGAGCCTGCATTCAAGTCACTGCAGGGATATCCGGCCTTATTTCGAGTCAGTGCATCGCGGTGTACATTCCACTTGAGGCCGCAAACTCAGGGTCCCTCTCACATACCTAGAGCTGAGAGAAGCCTCCTCTTGAGGTGCTTGTGGTAAGGTGGTAATCCTCTGGACTCGAAGCCAGGGACTAACCTCTCAACTCGAGTTGATTTTTGGTCCACGGAGCTCTTTCGTGTTGCTACAGTGACCTCAGGCTTCCTCTAGCCTTGAAACAGTGTTCTTGGGGTTTCTCTGGAGTGCCATCAAGGAAATGAAGGCTCCTTTCATGTGTGATGTGCAACACGGAATTGCTCTGCACGCAGTGCAGGGGAATCGTGCCTCATCTCGCGGCGAAGGGGAAGTCTCATGGTTTTTCTCGAGTTGCGGCGGGAACCTGGGGTATATTCTCGAGTTACGACGGGGATGGCCCTTCCACCCACGTGTTTGTTCAACGACGGCAGGACTCCTGCCTAGTTGCGAGGGACAACTCGGGATTCTCCTCGAGGCTTGGCAGGGCAATTGGGATGCCTCTCCAGCTGAGGCGGGAGACCAAGGGTCCCTTTCCACGTGTCACAGGAAACCTGGGTCTCCTATCAAATTTCACGAGGAGTCAGGCATCGTCTCCTTTGGAGGCACTGATCTCCGCGTACCTCTGGAGTTTTCAAAGGATGTGAGGCCTCCGGTCGCGATGAGGTGGGGAACTAGGTCTTTCTCTGTGGTCTCCACAGGGGATTCAGACATCCTTTCGTCTTGGGAGATGCAAGACGAGCCTGCATTCAAGTCACTGCAGGGATATCCGGCCTTATTTCTAGTCAGGGCATCGCGGTGTCCATTCCACTTGAGGCCGCAAACTCAGGGTCCCTCTCACATACCAAGAGCTGAGAGAAGCCTCCTCTTGAGGTGCTTATGGTTAGGTGGTATTCCTCTGGAGTCGAAGCCAGGGACTAACCTCTCATCTCGAGTTGATTTTTGGTCCACGGAGCTCTTTCTTGTGGCTACAGTGACCTCAGGATCCCTCTAGCCTTGAAAGAGTGTTCTTGGGGTTTCTCTGGAGTGCCATCAAGGAAATCAAGGCTCCTTTCATGTGTGATGTGCAACACGGAATTGCTCTGCACGCAGTGCAGTGGAATCGGGCCTCATCTCGCGGCGAGGGGGAAGTCTCATGGTTTTTCTCGAGTTGCGGCGGGAAGCTGGGGTATATTCTCGAGTTACGACGGTGATGGCCCTTCCACCCACGTGTTTGTTCAGCGACGGCAGGACTCCTGCCTAGTTGCGAGGGACAACTCGGGATTCTCCTCGAGGCTTGGCAGGGCAATTGGGACGCCTCTCCAGCTGAGGCGGGAGACCAAGTGTCCCTTTCCACGTGCACAGGAATCCTGGGACTCCTATCAAGTTTCACAAGGAGTCAGGCATCGTCTCCTTTGGAGGCACTGATCTCCGCGTACCTCTGGAGTTTTCAAAGGATGTGAGGCCTCCGTTCGCGATGAGGTCGGGAAGTAGGTCTTTCTCTGTGGTCTCCACAGGGGATTCAGACATCCTTTCGTCTTGGGAGATGCAAGACGAGCCTGCATTCAAGTCACTGCAGGGATATCCGGCCTTATTTCGAGTCAGGGCATCGCGGTATCCATTCCACTTTAGGCCGCAAATTCAGGGTCCCTCTCACATACCTAGAGCTGAGAGAAGCCTCCTCTTGAGGTGCTTGTGGTAAGGTGGTATTCCTCTGGAGTCGAAGCCAGGGACTAACCTCTAATCTCGAGTTGATTTTTGGTCCATGGAGCTCTTTCGTGTTGCTACAGTGACCTCAGGATCCCTCTAGCCTTGAAACAGTGTTCTTCGGGTTTCTCTGGAGTGCCATCAAGGAAATCAAGGCTCCTTTCATGTGTGATGTGCAACACGGAATTGCTCTGCATGCAGTGCAGGGGAATCGGGCCTCATCTCGCGGCGAGGGGGAAGTCTCATGGTTTTTCTCGAGTTGCGGCGGGAACCTGGGGTATATTCTCGAGTTACGACGGGGATGGCCCTTCCACCCACGTGTTTGTTCAGCGAAGTCACAACTCCTGCTTAGTTGCGAGGGACAACTCGGGATTCTCCTCAAGGCTTGGCAGGGCAATTGGGACGCCTCTCCAGCTGAGGAGGGAGACCAAGGGTCCCTTTCCACGTGCCACAGGTATCCTGCGACTCCTATCTAGTTTCACGAGGAGTCAGGCATCGTCTCCTTTGGAGGCACTGACCTCCGCGTACCTCTGGAGTTTTAAAGGATATGAGGCCTCCGGTCGCGATGAGGTGGGGAACTAGGTCTTTCTCTGTGGTCTCCACAGGGGATTCAGACATCCTTTCGTCTTGGGAGATGCAAGACCAGCCTGCATTCAAGTCACTGCAGGGATATCCGGCCTTATTTCGAGTCAGGGCATCGTGGTGTCCATTCCACTTGAGGCCGCAAACTCAGGGTCCCTCTCACATACCTAGAGCTGAGAGAAGCCTCCTCTTGAGGTGCTTGTGGTAAGGTGGTATTCCTCTGGAGTCGAAGCCAGGGACTAACCTCTCATCTCGAGTTGATTTTTGGTCCACGGAGCTCTTTCGTGTTGCTACAGTGACCTCAGGATCCCTCCAGCCTTGAAACTGTGTTCTGGGGTTTCTCTGGAGTGCCATCAAGGAAATCAAGGCTCCTTTCATGTGTGATGTGCAAGACGGAATTGCTCTGCACGCAGTGCAGGGGAATCGGGCCTCATCTCGCGGCGAGGGGGAAGTCTCATGGTTTTTCTCGAGTTGCGGCGGGAACCTGGGGTATATTCTCGAGTTACGACGGGGATGGCCCTTCCACCCACGTGTTTGTTCAGCCACGTCAGGACTCCTGCCTAGTTGCGAGGGACAACTCGGGATTCTCCTCGAGGCTTGGCAGGGCAATTGGGACGCCTCTCCATCTGAGCCGGGAGACCAAGGGTCCCTTTCCACGTGCGACAGGAATCCTGGGACGCCTATCAAGTTTCACGAGGAGTCAGGCATCGTCTCCTTTGGAGGCACTGATCTCCGCGTACCTCTGGAGTTTTCAAAGGATGTGAGGCCTCCGGTCGCGATGAGGTGGGGAACTAGGTCTTTCTCTGTGGTCTCCACAGGGGATTCAGACATCCTTTCGTCTTGGGAGATGCATGACGAGCCTGCATTCAAGTCACTGCAGGGATATCCGGCCTTATTTTGAGTCAGGGCATCGCGGTGTCCATTCCACTTGAGGCCGCAAAATCAGGGGCCCTCTCACATACCTAGAGCTGAGAGAAGCCTCCTCTTGAGGTGCTTGTGGTAAGGTGGTATTCCTCTGGAGTCGAAGTTAGGGACTAACCTCTCGTCTCGAGTTGATTTTTGGTCCACGGAGGTCTTTCGTGTTGCTACAGTGACCTCAGGATCCCTCTAGCCTTGAAACAGTGTTCTTGGGGTTTCTCTGGAGTGCCATCAAGGAAATCAAGGCTCCTTTCATATGTGGTGTGCAACAGGGAATTGCGCTGCACGCAGTGCTGGGGAATGGGGCCTCATGTCGCGGCGAGGGGGAAGTCTCATGGTTTTTCTCGAGTTGCGACGGGAACTTGGGGTAAATTCTCGAGTTACGACGGGGATGGCCCTTCCACCCACGTGTTTGTTCAGCGATGTCAGGACTCCTGCCTAGTTGCGAGGGACAACTCGCGATACTCCTCGAGGCTTGGCAGGGCAATTGGGACGCCTCTCCATCTGAGGTGGGAGACCAAGGGTCCCTTTCCACGTGCCACAGGAATCCTGGGACTCCTATCAAGTTTCACGAGGAGTCAGGCATCGTCTCCTTTGGAGGCACTGATCTCCGCGTACCTCTGGAGTTTTCAAAGGATGTGAGGCCTCCGGTCGCGATGTGGTGGGGAACTAGGTCTTTCTCTGTGGTCTACACAGGTGATTCAGACATCCTTTCGTCTTGGGAGATGCAAGACGAGCCTGCATTCAAGTCACTGCGGGGATATCCGGCCTTATTTCGAGTCAGGGCATCGCGGTGTCCATTCCACTTGAAGCCGCTAAATCAGGGTCCCTCTCACATACCTAGAGCTGAGAGAAGCCTCCTCTTGAGGTGCTTGTGGTAACGTGGTATTCCTCTGGAGTCGAAGCCAGGGACTAACCTCTCATCTCGAGTTGATTTGTGGTCCACGGAGCTATTTCGTGTTGCTACAGTGACCTCAGGATCCCTCTAGCCTTGATGCAGTATTCTTGGGGTTTCTCTGGAGTGCCACCAAGGAAATCAAGGCTCTTTTCATGTGTGATGTGCAACACAGAAGTGCTCTGCATGCAGTGCAGGGGAATCGGGCCTCATCTCACGGCGAGTGGGAAGTCTCATGGTTTTTCTCGAGTGCCGCGGGAACCTGGGGTATATTCTCGAGTTACGACGGGGATGGCCCTTCCACCCACGTGTTTGTTCAGCGACGTCAGGACTCCTGCCTAGTTGCGAGGGACAACTCGGTATTCTAATCGAGGCTTGGCAGGGCAATTGTGAGGCCTCTCCAGCTGAGGCGGGAGACCAAGGGTCCCTTTCCACGTGCCACAGGAATCCTGGGACTCCTATCTAGTTTCACGAGGAATCAGGCATCGTCTCCTTTGGAGGCACTGATCTCCGCGTACCTCTGGAGTTTGCAAAAGATGTGAGGCCTCCGGTCGCCATGAGGTGGGGAACTAGGTCTTTCTCTGTGGTCTCCATAGGGGATTCAGACATCCTTTCGTCTTGGGAGATGCAAGACGAGCCTGCATTCAAGTCACTGCAGGGATATCCGGCCTTATTTCGAGTCAGGGCATCGCGGTGTACATTCCACTTGAGGCCGCAAACTCAGGGTCCCTCTCACATACCTAGAGCTGAGAGAAGCCTCCTCTTGAGGTGCTTGTGGTAAGGTGGTATTCCTCTGGAGTCGAAGCCAGGGACTAACCTCTCATCTCGAGTTGATTTTTGGTCCACGGAGCTCTTTCGTGTTTCTACAGTGACCTCAGGCTTCCTCTAGCCTTGAAACAGTGTTCTTGGGGTTTCTCTGGAGTGCCATCAAGGAAATCAAGGCTCCTTTCATGTGTGATGTGCAACACGGAATTGCTCTGCACGCAGTGCAGGGGAATCGTGCCTCATCTCGCGGCGAGGGGGAAGTCTCATGGTTTTTCTCGAGTTGCGGCGGGAACCTGGGGTATATTCTCGAGTTACGACGGGGATGGCCCTTCCACCCACGTGTTTGTTCAGCGACGGCAGGACTCCTGCCTAGTTGCGAGGGACAACTCGGGATTCTCCTCGAGGCTTAGCAGGGCAATTGTGAGGCCTCTCCAGCTGAGGCGGGAGTCCAAGGGTCCCTTTCCACCTGCCACAGGAATCCTGGGACTCCTATCAAGTTTCACGAGGAGTCAGGCATCGTCTCCTTTGGAGCCACTGATCTCCGCGTACCTCTGGAGTTTTCAAAGGATGTGAGGCCTCCGGTCGCGATGAGGTGGGGAACTAGGTCTTTCTCTGTGGTCTCCACAGGTGATTCAGACATCCTTTCGTCTTGGGAGATGCAAGACGAGCCTGCATTCAAGTCACTGCAGGGATATCCGGCCTTATTTCGAGCCAGGGCATCGCGGTGTCCATTCCACTTGAGGCCGCAAACTCAGGGTCCCTCTCACATACCTAGAGCTGAGAGAAGCCTCGTCTTGAGGTGCTTGTGGTTAGGTGGTATTCTTCTGGAGTCGAAGCCAGGGACTAACCTCTAATCTCGAGTTGATTTTTGGTCCACGGAGCTCTTTCGTGTTGCTAAAGTGACCTCAGGATCCCTCTAGCCATGAAACAGTGTTCTTGGGGTTTCTCTGGAGTGCCATCAAGGAAATCAAGGCTCCTTTCATGTGTGATGTGCAACACGGAATTGCTCTGCACGCAGTGCAGGGGAATCAGGCCTCATCTCGCGGCGAGGGGGAAGTCTCATGGTTTATCTCGAGTTGCGGCGGGAACCTGGGGTATATTCTCGAGTTACAACGGAGATGGCCCTTCTACACACGTGTTTGTTCAGCGATGGCAGGACTCCTGCCTAGTTGCGAGGGACAACTTGGGATTCTCCTCGAGGCTTGGCAGGGCAATTGGGATGCCTCCCCAGCTGAGGCGGGAGACCAAGAGTCCCTTTCCACGTGCCACAGGAATCCTGGGACTCCTATCAAGTTTCACGAGGAGTCAGGCATCGTCTCCTTTGGAGGCACTGATCTCCGCGTACCTCTGGAGTTTTCAAAGGATGTGAGGCCTCCGGTCGCCATGAGGTGGGGACCTAGGTCTTTCTCTGTGGTCTCCACAGGGGATTCAGACATCCTTTCGTCTTGGGAAATGCAAGGCGAGCCTGCATTCAAGTCACTGCAGGGATATCCGGCCTTATTTCGAGTCAGGGCATCGCGGTGTCCATTCCACTTGGGGCCGCAAACTCAGGGTCCCTCTCACATACCTAGAGCTGAGAGAAGCCTCCTCTTGAGGTGCTTGTGGTAAGGTGGTATTCCTCTGGAGTCGAAGCCAGGGACTAACCTCTCATCTCGAGTTGATTTTTGGTCCACGGAACTCTTTCGTGTTTCTACAGTGACCTCAGGCTTCCTCTAGCCTTGAAACAGTGTTCTTGGGGTTTCTCTGGAGTGCCATCAAGGAAATCAAGGCTCCTTTCATGTGTGATGTGCAACACGGAATTGCTCTGCACGCAGTGCAGGGGAATCGTGCCTCATCTCGCGGCGAGGGGGAAGTCTCATGGTTTTTCTCGAGTTGCGGCGGGAACCTGGGGTATATTCTCGAGTTACGACGGGGATGGCCCTTCCACCCACGTGTTTGTTCAGCGACGGCAGGACTCCTGCCTAGTTGCGAGGGACAACTCGGGATTCTCCTCGAGGCTTAGCAGGGCAATTGTGAGGCCTCTCCAGCTGAGGCGGGAGACCAAGGGTCCCTTTCCACCTGCCACAGGAATCCTGGGACTCCTATCAAGTTTCACGAGGAGTCAGGCATCGTCTCCTTTGGAGCCACTGATCTCCGCGTACCTCTGGAGTTTTCAAAGGATGTGAGGCCTCCGGTCGCGATGAGGTGGGGAACTAGGTCTTTCTCTGTGGTCTCCACAGGTGATTCAGACATCCTTTCGTCTTGGGAGATGCAAGACGAGCCTGCATTCAAGTCACTGCAGGGATATCCGGCCTTATTTCGAGCCAGGGCATCGCGGTGTCCATTCCACTTGAGGCCGCAAACTCAGGGTCCCTCTCACATACCTAGAGCTGAGAGAAGCCTCGTCTTGAGGTGCTTGTGGTTAGGTGGTATTCTTCTGGAGTCGAAGCCAGGGACTAACCTCTCATCTCGAGTTGATTTTTGGTCCACGGAGCTCTTTCGTGTTGCTAAAGTGACCTCAGGATCCCTCTAGCCATGAAACAGTGTTCTTGGGGTTTCTCTGGAGTGCCATTAAGGAAATCAAGGCTCCTTTTATGTGTGATGTGCAACACGGAATTGCTCTGCATGCAGTGCAGGGGAATCAGGCCTCATCTCGCGGCGAGGGGGAAGTCTCATGGTTTATCTCGAGTTGCGGCGGGAACCTGGGGTATATTCTCGAGTTACAACGGAGATGGCCCTTCTACACACGTGTTTGTTCAGCGATGGCAGGACTCCTGCCTAGTTGCGAGGGACAACTTGGGATTCTCCTCGAGGCTTGGCAGGGCAATTGGGATGCCTCTCCAGCTGAGGCGGGAGACCAAGAGTCCCTTTCCACGTGCCACAGGAATCCTGGGACTCCTATCAAGTTTCACGAGGAGTCAGGCATCGTCTCCTTTGGAGGCACTGATCTCCGCGTACCTCTGGAGTTTTCAAAGGATGTGAGGCCTCCGGTCGCGATGAGGTGGGGACCTAGGTCTTTCTCTGTGGTCTCCACAGGGGATTCAGACATCCTTTCATCTTGGGAGATGCAAGACGAGCCTGCATTCAAGTCACTGCAGGGATATCCGGCCTTATTTCGCGTCAGGGCATTGCAGTGTCCATTCCACTTGAGGCCGCAAACTCAGGGTCCCTCTCATATAGCTAGAGCTGAGAGAAGCCTCCTCTTGAGGTGCTTTTGGTAAGGTGGTATTCCTCTGGAGTCGAAGTTAGGGACTAACCTCTCATCTCGAGTTGATTTTTGGTCCACGGAGCTCTTTCGTGTTGCTACATTGACCTCAGGATCCCTCTAGCCTTGAAGCAGTGTTCTTGGGGTTTCTCTGGAGTGCCACCAAGGAAATCAAGGCTCCTTTCATGTGTGATGTGCAACACGGAATTGCTCTGCATGCAGTGCAGGGGAATCGGGCATCATCTCACGGCGAGTTGGAAGTCTCATGGTTTTTCTCGAGTTGCGGCGGGAACCTGCTGTATATTCTCGAGTTAAGACGGGGATGGCCCTTCCACACACGTGTTTGTTCAGCGACGTCAGGACTCCTGCCTAGTTGCGAGGGACAACTCGGGATTCTAATTGAGGCTTGGCAGGGCAATTGGGACGCCTCTCCAGCTGAAGCGGGAGACCAAGTGTCCCTTTCCCCGTGCCACAGGAATCCTGGGACTCCTATCTAGTTTCACGAGGAGTCAGGCATCGTCTCCTTTGGAGGCACTGATCTCCGCGTACCTCTGGAGTTTACAAAAGATGTGAGGCCTCCGGTCGCCATGAGGTGGGGAACTAGGTCTTTCTCTGTGGTCTCCACAGGGGATTCAGACATCCTTTCGTCTTGGGAGATGCAAGACGAGCCTGCATTCAAGTCACTGCAGGGATATCCGGCCTTATTTCGAGTCAGGGCATCGCGGTGTCCATTCCACTTGAGGCCGCAAACTCAGGGTCCCTCTCACATACCTAGAGCTGAGAGAAGCCTCCTCTTGAGGTGCTTGTGGTAAGGTGGTATTCCTCTGGAGTCGAAGCCAGGGACTAACCTCTCATCTCGAGTTGATTTTTGGTCCACGGAGCTCTTTCTTGTGGCTACAGTGACCTCAGGATCCCTCTAGCCTTGAAAGAGTGTTCTTGGGGTTTCTCTGGAGTGCCATCAAGGAAATCAAGACTCCTTTCATGTGTGATGTGCAACACGGAATTGCTCTGCACGCAGTGCAGTGGAATCGGGCCTCATCTCGCGGCGAGGGGGAAGTCTCATGGTTTTTCTCGAGTTGCGGCGGGAAGCTGGGGTATATTCTCGAGTTACGACGGGGATGGCCCTTCCACCCACGTGTTTGTTCAGCGACGGCAGGACTCCTGCCTAGTTGCGAGGGACAACTCGGGATTCTCCTCGAGGCTTGGCAGGGCAATTGGGACGCCTCTCCAGCTGAGGCGGGAGACCAAGTGTCCCTTTCCACGTGCACAGGAATCCTGGGACTCCTATCAAGTTTCACAAGGAGTCAGGCATCGTCTCCTTTGGAGGCACTGATCTCCGCGTACCTCTGGAGTTTTCAAAGGATGTTAGGCCTCCGTTCGCGATGAGGTCGGGAAGTAGGTCTTTCTCTGTGGTCTCCACAGGGGATTCAGACATCCTTTCGTCTTGGGAGATGCAAGACGAGCCTGCATTCAAGTCACTGCAGGGATATCCGGCCTTATTTCGAGTCAGGGCATCGCGGTATCCATTCCACTTTAGGCCGCAAATTCAGGGTCCCTCTCACATACCTAGAGCTGAGAGAAGCCTCCTCTTGAGGTGCTTGTGGTAAGGTGGTATTCCTCTGGAGTCGAAGCCAGGGACTAACCTCTAATCTCGAGTTGATTTTTGGTCCATGGAGCTCTTTCGTGTTGCTACAGTGACCTCAGGATCCCTCTAGCCTTGAAACAGTGTTCTTCGGGTTTCTCTGGAGTGCCATCAAGGAAATCAAGGCTCCTTTCATGTGTGATGTGCAACACGGAATTGCTCTGCATGCAGTGCAGGGGAATCGGGCCTCATCTCGCGGCGAGGGGGAAGTCTCATGGTTTTTCTCGAGTTGCGGCGGGAACCTGGGGTATATTCTCGAGTTACGACGGGGATGGCCCTTCCACCCACGTGTTTGTTCAGCGAAGTCACAACTCCTGCTTAGTTGCGAGGGACAACTCGGGATTCTCCTCAAGGCTTGGCAGGGCAATTGGGACGCCTCTCCAGCTGAGGAGGGAGACCAAGGGTCCCTTTCCACGTGCCACAGGAATCCTGCGACTCCTATCTAGTTTCACGAGGAGTCAGGCATCGTCTCCTTTGGAGGCACTGACCTCTGCGTACCTCTGGAGTTTTAAAGGATATGAGGCCTCCGGTCGCGATGAGGTGGGGAACTAGGTCTTTCTCTGTGGTCTCCACAGGGGATTCAGACATCCTTTCGTCTTGGGAGATGCAAGACCAGCCTGCATTCAAGTCACTGCAGGGATATCCAGCCTTATTTCGAGTCAGGGCATCGTGGTGTCCATTCCACTTGAGGCCGCAAACTCAGGGTCCCTCTCACATACCTAGAACTGAGAGAAGCCTCCTCTTGAGGTGCTTGTGGTAAGGTGGTATTCCTCTGGAGTCGAAGCCAGGGACTAACCTCTCATCTCGAGTTGATTTTTGGTCCACGGAGCTCTTTCGTGTTGCTACAGTGACCTCAGGATCCCTCCAGCCTTGAAACTGTGTTCTGGGGTTTCTCTGGAGTGCCATCAAGGAAATCAAGGCTCCTTTCATGTGTGATGTGCAAGACGGAATTGCTCTGCACGCAGTGCAGGGGAATCGGGCCTCATCTCGCGGCGAGGGGGAAGTCTCATGGTTTTTCTCGAGTTGCGGCGGGAACCTGGGGTATATTCTTGAGTTACAACGGGGATGGCCCTTCCACACACGTGTTTGTTCAGCGACGTCAGGACTCCTGCCTAGTTGCGAGGGACAACTCGGGATTCTCCTCGAGGCTTGGCAGGGCAATTGGGACGCCTCTCCATCTGAGCCGGGAGACCAAGGGTCCCTTTCCACGTGCGACAGGAATCCTGGGACGCCTATCAAGTTTCACGAGGAGTCAGGCATCGTCTCCTTTGGAGGCACTGATCTCCGCGTACCTCTGGAGTTTTCAAAGGATGTGAGGCCTCCGGTCGCGATGAGGTGGGGAACTAGGTCTTTCTCTGTGGTCTCCACAGGGGATTCAGACATCCTTTCGTCTTGGGAGATGCATGACGAGCCTGCATTCAAGTCACTGCAGGGATATCCGGCCTTATTTTGAGTCAGGGCATCGCGGTGTCCATTCCACTTGAGGCCGCAAAATCAGGGGCCCTCTCACATACCTAGAGCTGAGAGAAGCCTCCTCTTGAGGTGCTTGTGGTAAGGTGGTATTCCTCTGGAGTCGAAGCCAGGGACTAACCTCTCATCTCGAGTTGATTTTTGGTCCACGGAGGTCTTTCGTGTTGCTACAGTGACCTCCGGATCCCTCTAGCCTTGAAACAGTGTTCTTGGGGTTTCTCTGGAGTGCCATCAAGGAAATCAAGGCTCCTTTCATATGTGGTGTGCAACAGGGAATTGCGCTGCACGCAGTGCTGGGGAATGGGGCCTCATGTCGCGGCGAGGGGGAAGTCTCATGGTTTTTCTCGAGTTGCGACGGGAACTTGGGGTAAATTCTCGAGTTACGACGGGGATGGCCCTTCCACCCACGTGTTTGTTCAGCGATGTCAGGACTCCTGCCTAGTTGCGAGGGACAACTCGCGATACTCCTCGAGGCTTGGCAGGGCAATTGGGACGCCTCTCCATCTGAGGTGGGAGACCAAGGGTCCCTTTCCACGTGCCACAGGAATCCTGGGACTCCTATCAAGTTTCACGAGGAGTCAGGCATCGTCTCCTTTGGAGGCACTGATCTCCGCGTACCTCTGGAGTTTTCAAAGGATGTGAGGCCTCCGGTCGCGATGTGGTGGGGAACTAGGTCTTTCTCTGTGGTCTACACAGGTGATTCAGACATCCTTTCGTCTTGGGAGATGCAAGACGAGCCTGCATTCAAGTCACTGCGGGGATATCCGGCCTTATTTCGAGTCAGGGCATCGCGGTGTCCATTCCACTTGAAGCCGCTAAATCAGGGTCCCTCTCACATACCTAGAGCTGAGAGGAGCCTCCTCTTGAGGTGCTTGTGGTAACGTGGTATTCCTCTGGAGTCGAAGCCAGGGACTAACCTCTCATCTCGAGTTGATTTGTGGTCCACGGAGCTATTTCGTGTTGCTACAGTGACCTCAGGATCCCTCTAGCCTTGATGCAGTATTCTTGGGGTTTCTCTGGAGTGCCACCAAGGAAATCAAGGCTCTTTTCATGTGTGATGTGCAACACAGAAGTGCTCTGCATGCAGTGCAGGGGAATCGGGCCTCATCTCACGGCGAGTGGGAAGTCTCATGGTTTTTCTCGAGTGCCGCGGGAACCTGGGGTATATTCTCGAGTTACGACGGGGATGGCCCTTCCACCCACGTGTTTGTTCAGCGACGTCAGGACTCCTGCCTAGTTGCGAGGGACAACTCGGTATTCTAATCGAGGCTTGGCAGGGCAATTGTGAGGCCTCTCCAGCTGAGGCGGGAGACCAAGGGTCCCTTTCCACGTGCCACAGGAATCCTGGGACTCCTATCTAGTTTCACGAGGAATCAGGCATCGTCTCCTTTGGAGGCACTGATCTCCGCGTACCTCTGGAGTTTGCAAAAGATGTGAGGCCTCCGGTCGCCATGAGGTGGGGAACTAGGTCTTTCTCTGTGGTCTCCAAAGGGCATTCAGACATCCTTTCGTCTTGGGAGATGCAAGACGAGCCTGCATTCAAGTCACTGCAGGGATATCCGGCCTTATTTCGAGCCAGGGCATCGCGGTGTCCATTCCACTTGAGGCCGCAAACTCAGGGTCCCTCTCACATACCTAGAGCTGAGAGAAGCCTCGTCTTGAGGTGCTTGTGGTTAGGTGGTATTCTTCTGGAGTCGAAGCCAGGGACTAACCTCTCATCTCGAGTTGATTTTTGGTCCACGGAGCTCTTTTGTGTTGCTAAAGTGACCTCAGGATCCCTCTAGCCATGAAACAGTGTTCTTGGGGTGTCTCTGGAGTGCCATCAAGGAAATCAAGGCTCCTTTCATGTGTGATGTGCAACACGGAATTGCTCTGCACGCAGTGCAGGGGAATCAGGCCTCATCTCGCGGCGAGGGGGAAGTCTCATGGTTTATCTCGAGTTGCGGCGGGAACCTGGGGTATATTCTTGAGTTACAACGGAGATGGCCCTTCTACACACGTGTTTGTTCAGCGATGGCAGGACTCCTGCCTAGTTGCGAGGGACAACTTGGGATTCTCCTCGAGGCTTGGCAGGGCAATTGGGATGCCTCTCCAGCTGAGGCAGGAGACCAAGAGTCCCTTTCCACGTGCCACAGGAATCCTGGGACTCCTAAGAAGTTTCACGAGGAGTCAGGCATCGTCTCCTTTGGAGGCACTGATCTCTGTGTACCTCTGGAGTTTTCAAAGGATGTGAGGCCTCCGGTCGCCATGAGGTGGGGACCTAGGTCTTTCTCTGTGGTCTCCACAGGGGATTCAGACATCCTTTCATCTTGGGAAATGCAAGGCGAGCCTGCATTCAAGTCACTGCAGGGATATCCGGCCTTATTTCGAGTCAGTGCATCGCGGTGTACATTCCACTTGAGGCCGCAAACTCAGGGTCCCTCTCACATACCTAGAGCTGAGAGAAGCCTCCTCTTGAGGTGCTTGTGGTAAGGTGGTATTCCTCTGGACTCGAAGCCAGGGACTAACCTCTCATCTCGAGTTGATTTTTGGTCCACGGAGCTCTTTCGTGTTTCTACAGTGACCTCAGGCTTCCTCTAGCCTTGAAACAGTGTTCTTGGGGTTTCTCTGGAGTGCCATCAAGGAAATCAAGGCTCCTTTCATGTGTGATGTGCAACACGGAATTGCTCTGCACGCAGTGCAGGGGAATCGTGCCTCATCTCGCGGCGAAGGGGAAGTCTCATGGTTTTTCTCGAGTTGCGGCGGGAACCTGGGGTATATTCTCGAGTTACGACGGGGATGGCCCTTCCACCCACGTGTTTGTTCAACGACGGCAGGACTCCTGCCTAGTTGCGAGGGACAACTCGGGATTCTCCTCGAGGCTTGGCAGGGCAATTGGGATGCCTCTCCAGCTGAGGCGGGAGACCAAGGGTCCCTTTCCACGTGCCACAGGAAACCTGGGTCTCCTATCAAATTTCACGAGGAGTCAGGCATCGTCTCCTTTGGAGGCACTGATCTCCGCGTACCTCTGGAGTTTTCAAAGGATGTGAGGCCTCCGGTCGCGATGAGGTGGGGAACTAGGTCTTTCTCTGTGGTCTCCACAGGGGATTCAGACATCCTTTCGTCTTGGGAGATGCAAGACGAGCCTGCATTCAAGTCACTGCAGGGATATCCGGCCTTATTTCTAGTCAGGGCATCGCGGTGTCCATTCCACTTGAGGCCGCAAACTCAGGGTCCCTCTCACATACCAAGAGCTGAGAGAAGCCTCCTCTTGAGGTGCTTATGGTTAGGTGGTATTCCTCTGGAGTCGAAGCCAGGGACTAACCTCTCATCTCGAGTTGATTTTTGGTCCACGGAGCTCTTTCTTGTGGCTACAGTGACCTCAGGATCCCTCTAGCCTTGAAAGAGTGTTCTTGGGGTTTCTCTGGAGTGCCATCAAGGAAATCAAGGCTCCTTTCATGTGTGATGTGCAACACGGAATTGCTCTGCACGCAGTGCAGGGGAATCGGGCCTCATCTCGCGGCGAGGGGGAAGTCTCATGGTTTTTCTCGAGTTGCGGCGGGAAGCTGGGGTATATTCTCGAGTTACGACGGTGATGGCCCTTCCACCCACGTGTTTGTTCAGCGACGGCAGGACTCCTGCCTAGTTGCGAGGGACAACTCGGGATTCTCCTCGAGGCTTGGCAGGGCAATTGGGACGCCTCTCCAGCTGAGGCGGGAGACCAAGTGTCCCTTTCCACGTGCACAGGAATCCTGGGACTCCTATCAAGTTTCACAAGGAGTCAGGCATCGTCTCCTTTGGAGGCACTGATCTCCGCGTACCTCTGGAGTTTTCAAAGGATGTGAGGCCTCCGTTCGCGATGAGGTCGGGAAGTAGGTCTTTCTCTGTGGTCTCCACAGGGGATTCAGACATCCTTTCGTCTTGGGAGATGCAAGACGAGCCTGCATTCAAGTCACTGCAGGGATATCCGGCCTTATTTCGAGTCAGGGCATCGCGGTATCCATTCCACTTTAGGCCGCAAATTCAGGGTCCCTCTCACATACCTAGAGCTGAGAGAAGCCTCCTCTTGAGGTGCTTGTGGTAAGGTGGTATTCCTCTGGAGTCGAAGCCAGGGACTAACCTCTAATCTCGAGTTGATTTTTGGTCCATGGAGCTCTTTCGTGTTGCTACAGTGACCTCAGGATCCCTCTAGCCTTGAAACAGTGTTCTTCGGGTTTCTCTGGAGTGCCATCAAGGAAATCAAGGCTCCTTTCATGTGTGATGTGCAACACGGAATTGCTCTGCATGCAGTGCAGGGGAATCGGGCCTCATCTCGCGGCGAGGGGGAAGTCTCATGGTTTTTCTCGAGTTGCGGCGGGAACCTGGGGTATATTCTCGAGTTACGACGGGGATGGCCCTTCCACCCACGTGTTTGTTCAGCGAAGTCACAACTCCTGCTTAGTTGCGAGGGACAACTCGGGATTCTCCTCAAGGCTTGGCAGGGCAATTGGGACGCCTCTCCAGCTGAGGAGGGAGACCAAGGGTCCCTTTCCACGTGCCACAGGTATCCTGCGACTCCTATCTAGTTTCACGAGGAGTCAGGCATCGTCTCCTTTGGAGGCACTGACCTCCGCGTACCTCTGGAGTTTTAAAGGATATGAGGCCTCCGGTCGCGATGAGGTGGGGAACTAGGTCTTTCTCTGTGGTCTCCACAGGGGATTCAGACATCCTTTCGTCTTGGGAGATGCAAGACCAGCCTGCATTCAAGTCACTGCAGGGATATCCGGCCTTATTTCGAGTCAGGGCATCGTGGTGTCCATTCCACTTGAGGCCGCAAACTCAGGGTCCCTCTCACATACCTAGAGCTGAGAGAAGCCTCCTCTTGAGGTGCTTGTGGTAAGGTGGTATTCCTCTGGAGTCGAAGCCAGGGACTAACCTCTCATCTCGAGTTGATTTTTGGTCCACGGAGCTCTTTCGTGTTGCTACAGTGACCTCAGGATCCCTCCAGCCTTGAAACTGTGTTCTGGGGTTTCTCTGGAGTGCCATCAAGGAAATCAAGGCTCCTTTCATGTGTGATGTGCAAGACGGAATTGCTCTGCACGCAGTGCAGGGGAATCGGGCCTCATCTCGCGGCGAGGGGGAAGTCTCATGGTTTTTCTCGAGTTGCGGCGGGAACCTGGGGTATATTCTTGAGTTACAACGGGGATGGCCCTTCCACACACGTGTTTGTTCAGCGACGTCAGGACTCCTGCCTAGTTGCGAGGGACAACTCGGGATTCTCCTCGAGGCTTGGCAGGGCAATTGGGACGCCTCTCCATCTGAGCCGGGAGACCAAGGGTCCCTTTCCACGTGCGACAGGAATCCTGGGACGCCTATCAAGTTTCACGAGGAGTCAGGCATCGTCTCCTTTGGAGGCACTGATCTCCGCGTACCTCTGGAGTTTTCAAAGGATGTGAGGCCTCCGGTCGCGATGAGGTGGGGAACTAGGTCTTTCTCTGTGGTCTCCACAGGGGATTCAGACATCCTTTCGTCTTGGGAGATGCATGACGAGCCTGCATTCAAGTCACTGCAGGGATATCCGGCCTTATTTTGAGTCAGGGCATCGCGGTGTCCATTCCACTTGAGGCCGCAAAATCAGGGGCCCTCTCACATACCTAGAGCTGAGAGAAGCCTCCTCTTGAGGTGCTTGTGGTAAGGTGGTATTCCTCTGGAGTCGAAGTTAGGGACTAACCTCTCGTCTCGAGTTGATTTTTGGTCCACGGAGGTCTTTCGTGTTGCTACAGTGACCTCAGGATCCCTCTAGCCTTGAAACAGTGTTCTTGGCGTTTCTCTGGAGTGCCATCAAGGAAATCAAGGCTCCTTTCATATGTGGTGTGCAACAGGGAATTGCGCTGCACGCAGTGCTGGGGAATGGGGCCTCATGTCGCGGCGAGGGGGAAGTCTCATGGTTTTTCTCGAGTTGCGACGGGAACTTGGGGTAAATTCTCGAGTTACGACGGGGATGGCCCTTCCACCCACGTGTTTGTTCAGCGATGTCAGGACTCCTGCCTAGTTGCGAGGGACAACTCGCGATACTCCTCGAGGCTTGGCAGGGCAATTGGGACGCCTCTCCATCTGAGGTGGGAGACCAAGGGTCCCTTTCCACGTGCCACAGGAATCCTGGGACTCCTATCAAGTTTCACGAGGAGTCAGGCATCGTCTCCTTTGGAGGCACTGATCTCCGCGTACCTCTGGAGTTTTCAAAGGATGTGAGGCCTCCGGTCGCGATGTGGTGGGGAACTAGGTCTTTCTCTGTGGTCTACACAGGTGATTCAGACATCCTTTCGTCTTGGGAGATGCAAGACGAGCCTGCATTCAAGTCACTGCGGGGATATCCGGCCTTATTTCGAGTCAGGGCATCGCGGTGTCCATTCCACTTGAAGCCGCTAAATCAGGGTCCCTCTCACATACCTAGAGCTGAGAGAAGCCTCCTCTTGAGGTGCTTGTGGTAACGTGGTATTCCTCTGGAGTCGAAGCCAGGGACTAACCTCTCATCTCGAGTTGATTTGTGGTCCACGGAGCTATTTCGTGTTGCTACAGTGACCTCAGGATCCCTCTAGCCTTGATGCAGTATTCTTGGGGTTTCTCTGGAGTGCCACCAAGGAAATCAAGGCTCTTTTCATGTGTGATGTGCAACACAGAAGTGCTCTGCATGCAGTGCAGGGGAATCGGGCCTCATCTCACGGCGAGTGGGAAGTCTCATGGTTTTTCTCGAGTGCCGCGGGAACCTGGGGTATATTCTCGAGTTACGACGGGGATGGCCCTTCCACCCACGTGTTTGTTCAGCGACGTCAGGACTCCTGCCTAGTTGCGAGGGACAACTCGGTATTCTAATCGAGGCTTGGCAGGGCAATTGTGAGGCCTCTCCAGCTGAGGCGGGAGACCAAGGGTCCCTTTCCACGTGCCACAGGAATCCTGGGACTCCTATCTAGTTTCACGAGGAATCAGGCATCGTCTCCTTTGGAGGCACTGATCTCCGCGTACCTCTGGAGTTTGCAAAAGATGTGAGGCCTCCGGTCGCCATGAGGTGGGGAACTAGGTCTTTCTCTGTGGTCTCCACAGGGGATTCAGACATCCTTTCGTCTTGGGAGATGCAAGACGAGCCTGCATTCAAGTCACTGCAGGGATATCCGGCCTTATTTCGAGTCAGGGCATCGCGGTGTACATTCCACTTGAGGCCGCAAACTCAGGGTCCCTCTCACATACCTAGAGCTGAGAGAAGCCTCCTCTTGAGGTGCTTGTGGTAAGGTAGTATTCCTCTGGAGTCGAAGCCAGGGACTAACCTCTCATCTCGAGTTGATTTTTGGTCCACGGAGCTCTTTCGTGTTTCTACAGTGACCTCAGGCTTCCTCTAGCCTTGAAACAGTGTTCTTGGGGTTTCTCTGGAGTGCCATCAAGGAAATCAAGGCTCCTTTCATGTGTGATGTGCAACACGGAATTGCTCTGCACGCAGTGCAGGGGAATCGTGCCTCATCTCGCGGCGAGGGGGAAGTCTCATGGTTTTTCTCGAGTTGCGGCGGGAACCTGGGGTATATTCTCGAGTTACGACGGGGATGGCCCTTCCACCCACGTGTTTGTTCAGCGACGGCAGGACTCCTGCCTAGTTGCGAGGGACAACTCGGGATTCTCCTCGAGGCTTAGCAGGGCAATTGTGAGGCCTCTCCAGCTGAGGCGGGAGTCCAAGGGTCCCTTTCCACCTGCCACAGGAATCCTGGGACTCCTATCAAGTTTCACGAGGAGTCAGGCATCGTCTCCTTTGGAGCCACTGATCTCCGCGTACCTCTGGAGTTTTCAAAGGATGTGAGGCCTCCGGTCGCGATGAGGTGGGGAACTAGGTCTTTCTCTGTGGTCTCCACAGGTGATTCAGACATCCTTTCGTCTTGGGAGATGCAAGACGAGCCTGCATTCAAGTCACTGCAGGGATATCCGGCCTTATTTCGAGCCAGGGCATCGCGGTGTCCATTCCACTTGAGGCCGCAAACTCAGGGTCCCTCTCACATACCTAGAGCTGAGAGAAGCCTCGTCTTGAGGTGCTTGTGGTTAGGTGGTATTCTTCTGGAGTCGAAGCCAGGGACTAACCTCTAATCTCGAGTTGATTTTTGGTCCACGGAGCTCTTTCGTGTTGCTAAAGTGACCTCAGGATCCCTCTAGCCATGAAACAGTGTTCTTGGGGTTTCTCTGGAGTGCCATCAAGGAAATCAAGGCTCCTTTCATGTGTGATGTGCAACACGGAATTGCTCTGCACGCAGTGCAGGGGAATCAGGCCTCATCTCGCGGCGAGGGGGAAGTCTCATGGTTTATCTCGAGTTGCGGCGGGAACCTGGGGTATATTCTCGAGTTACAACGGAGATGGCCCTTCTACACACGTGTTTGTTCAGCGATGGCAGGACTCCTGCCTAGTTGCGAGGGACAACTTGGGATTCTCCTCGAGGCTTGGCAGGGCAATTGGGATGCCTCCCCAGCTGAGGCGGGAGACCAAGAGTCCCTTTCCACGTGCCACAGGAATCCTGGGACTCCTATCAAGTTTCACGAGGAGTCAGGCATCGTCTCCTTTGGAGGCACTGATCTCCGCGTACCTCTGGAGTTTTCAAAGGATGTGAGGCCTCCGGTCGCCATGAGGTGGGGACCTAGGTCTTTCTCTGTGGTCTCCACAGGGGATTCAGACATCCTTTCGTCTTGGGAAATGCAAGGCGAGCCTGCATTCAAGTCACTGCAGGGATATCCGGCCTTATTTCGAGTCAGGGCATCGCGGTGTCCATTCCACTTGAGGCCGCAAACTCAGGGTCCCTCTCACATACCTAGAGCTGAGAGAAGCCTCCTCTTGAGGTGCTTGTGGTAAGGTGGTATTCCTCTGGAGTCGAAGCCAGGGACTAACCTCTCATCTCGAGTTGATTTTTGGTCCACGGAACTCTTTCGTGTTTCTACAGTGACCTCAGGCTTCCTCTAGCCTTGAAACAGTGTTCTTGGGGTTTCTCTGGAGTGCCATCAAGGAAATCAAGGCTCCTTTCATGTGTGATGTGCAACACGGAATTGCTCTGCACGCAGTGCAGGGGAATCGTGCCTCATCTCGCGGCGAGGGGGAAGTCTCATGGTTTTTCTCGAGTTGCGGCGGGAACCTGGGGTATATTCTCGAGTTACGACGGGGATGGCCCTTCCACCCACGTGTTTGTTCAGCGACGGCAGGACTCCTGCCTAGTTGCGAGGGACAACTCGGGATTCTCCTCGAGGCTTAGCAGGGCAATTGTGAGGCCTCTCCAGCTGAGGCGGGAGACCAAGGGTCCCTTTCCACCTGCCACAGGAATCCTGGGACTCCTATCAAGTTTCACGAGGAGTCAGGCATCGTCTCCTTTGGAGCCACTGATCTCCGCGTACCTCTGGAGTTTTCAAAGGATGTGAGGCCTCCGGTCGCGATGAGGTGGGGAACTAGGTCTTTCTCTGTGGTCTCCACAGGTGATTCAGACATCCTTTCGTCTTGGGAGATGCAAGACGAGCCTGCATTCAAGTCACTGCAGGGATATCCGGCCTTATTTCGAGCCAGGGCATCGCGGTGTCCATTCCACTTGAGGCCGCAAACTCAGGGTCCCTCTCACATACCTAGAGCTGAGAGAAGCCTCGTCTTGAGGTGCTTGTGGTTAGGTGGTATTCTTCTGGAGTCGAAGCCAGGGACTAACCTCTCATCTCGAGTTGATTTTTGGTCCACGGAGCTCTTTCGTGTTGCTAAAGTGACCTCAGGATCCCTCTAGCCATGAAACAGTGTTCTTGGGGTTTCTCTGGAGTGCCATTAAGGAAATCAAGGCTCCTTTTATGTGTGATGTGCAACACGGAATTGCTCTGCACGCAGTGCAGGGGAATCAGGCCTCATCTCGCGGCGAGGGGGAAGTCTCATGGTTTATCTCGAGTTGCGGCGGGAACCTGGGGTATATTCTCGAGTTACAACGGAGATGGCCCTTCTACACACGTGTTTGTTCAGCGATGGCAGGACTCCTGCCTAGTTGCGAGGGACAACTTGGGATTCTCCTCGAGGCTTGGCAGGGCAATTGGGACGCCTCTCCAGCTGAGGCGGGAGACCAAGGGTCTCTTTACACGAGCCACAGGAATCCTGGGACTCCTATCAAGTTTCACGAGGCGTCAGGCATCGTCTCCTTTGGAGGCACTGATCTCCGCGTACCTCTGGAGTTTTCAAAGGATGTGAGGCCTCCGGTCGCGATGAGGTGGGGAATTAGGTCTTTCTCTGTGGTCTCCACAGGGGATTCAGACATCCTTTCGTCTTGGGAGATGCAAGACGAGCCTACATTCAAGTCACTGCAGGGATATCTGGCCTTATTTGGAGTCAGGTCATCGCGGTGTCCATTCCACTTGAGGCCGCAAACTCAGGGTCCCTCTCACATACCTAGAGCTGAGAGAAGCCTCCTCTTGAGGTGCTTATGGTAAGGTGGTATTCCTCTGGAGTCGAAGCCAGGGACTAACCTCTCAACTCGAGTTGATTTTTGGTCCACGGAGCTCTTTCGTGTTGCTACAGTGACCTCAGGATCCCTCTAGCCTTGAAACAGTGTTCTTGGGGTTTCTCTGGAGTGCCATCAAGGAAATCAAGGCTCCTTTCATGTGTGATGTGCAACACGGAATTGGTCTGCACGCAGTGCAGGGGAATCGGGCCTCATCTCGCGGCGAGGGGGAAGTCTCATGGTTTTTCTCGAGTTGCGGCGGGAACCTGCGTTATATTCTCGAGTTACGACGGGGACCGCCCTTCCACACACGTGTTTGTTCAGCGACGTCAGGACTCCTGCCTAGTTGCGAGGGACAACTCGGGATTCTCCTCGAGGCTTGGCAGGGCAATTGGGATGCCTCTCCAGCTGAGGCGGGAGACCAAGGGTCCCTTTCCACGTGTCACAGGAAACCTGGGTCTCCTATCAAATTTCACGAGGAGTCAGGCATCGTCTCCTTTGGAGGCACTGATCTCCGTGTACCTCTGGAGTTTTCAAAGGATGTGAGGCCTCCGGTCACGATGAGGTGGGGAACTAGGTCTTTCTCTCTGGTCTCCACAGGGGATTCAGACATCCTTTCGTCTTGGGAGATGCAAGACGAGCCTGCATTCAAGTCACTGCAGGGATATCCGGCCTTATTTCTAGTCAGGGCATTGCGGTGTCCATTCCACTTGAGGCCGCAAACTCAGGGTCCCTCTCACATACCAAGAGCTGAGAGAAGCCTCCTCTTGAGGTGCTTATGGTTAGGTGGTATTCCTCTGGAGTCGAAGCCAGGGACTAACCTCTCATCTCGAGTTGATTTTTGGTCCACGGAGCTCTTTCTTGTGGCTACAGTGACCTCAGGATCCCTCTAGCCTTGAAAGAGTGTTCTTGGGGTTTCTCTGGAGTGTCATCAAGGAAATCAAGGCTCCTTTCATGTGTGATGTGCAACACGGAATTGCTCTGCGCGCAGTGCAGGGGAATCGGGCCTCATCTCGCGGCGAGGGGGAAGTCTCATGGTTTTTCTCGAGTTGCGGCGGGAACCTGGGGTATATTCTCGAGTTACGACGGGGATGGCCCTTCCAACCACGTGTTTGTTCAGCGACGTCAGGACTCCTTCCTAGTTGCAAGGGACAACTCGGGATTCTCCTCGAGGCTTGGCAGGGCAATTTGGACGCCTCTCTAGCTGAGGCGGGAGACCAAGGGTCCCTTTCCACGTGCACAGGAATCCTGGGACTCCTATCAAGTTTCACAAGGAGTCAGGCATCGTCTCCTTTGGAGGCACTGATCTCCGCGTACCTCTGGAGTTTTCAAAGGATGTGAGGCCTCCGTTCGCGATGAGGTCGGGAAGTAGGTCTTTCTCTGTGGTCTCCACAGGGGATTCAGACATCCTTTCGTCTTGGGAGATGCAAGACGAGCCTGCATTCAAGTCACTGCAGGGATATCCGGCCTTATTTCGAGTCAGGGCATGGCGGTGTCCATTCCACATGAGGCCGCAAACTCAGGGTCCCTCTCACATACCTAGAGCTGAGAGAAGCCTCCTCTTGAGGTGCTTGTGGTAAGGTGGTATTCCTCTGGAGTCGAAGCCAGGGACTAACCTCTCATCTCGAGTTGATTTTTGGTCCACGGAGCTCTTTCGTGTTGCTACAGTGACCTCAGGCTTCCTCTAGCCTTGAAACAGTGTTCTTGGGGCTTCTCTGGAGTGCCATCAAGGAAATCAAGGCTCCTTTCATGTGTGATGTGCAAGACGGAATTGCTCTGCACGCAGTGCAGGGGAATCGGGCCTCATCTCGCGGCGAGGGGGAAGTCTCATGGTTTTTCTCGAGTTGCGGCGGGAACCTGGGGTATATTCTCGAGTTACGACGGGGATGGCCCTTCCACCCACGTGTTTGTTCAGCGACGGCAGGACTCCTGCCTAGTTGCGTGGGACAACTCGGGATTCTCCTCGAGGCTTGGCAGGGCAATTGTGAGGCCTCTCCAGCTGAGGCGGGAGACCAAGGGTCCCTTTCCACCTGCCACAGAAATCCTGGGACTTCTATCAAGTTTCACGAGGAGTCAGGCATCGTCTCCTTTGGAGCCACTGATCTCCGCGTACCTCTGGAGTTTTCAAAGGATGTGAGGCCTCCGGTCGCGATGAGGTGGGGAACTAGGTCTTTCTCTGTGGTCTCCACAGGTGACTCAGACATCCTTTTGTCTTGGCAGATGAAAGACGAGCCTGCATTCAAGTCACTGCAGGGATATCCGGCCTTATTTCGAGCCAGGGCATCGCGGTGTCCATTCCACTTGAGGCCGCAAACTCAGGGTCCCTCTCACATACCTAGAGCTGAGAGAAGCCTCCTCTTGAGGTGCTTGTGGTAAGGTGGTATTCCTCTGGAGTCGAAGCCAGGGACTAACCTCTCATCTCGAGTTGATTTTTTGTCCACGGAGCTCTTTCGTGTTGCTACAGTGACCTCAGGATCCCTCTAGCCATGAAACAGTGTTCTTGGGGTTTCTCTGGAGTGCCATCAAGGAAATCAAGGCTCCTTTCAAGTGTGATGTGCAACACGGAATTGCTCTGCACGCAGTGCAGGGGAATCAGGCCTCATCTCGCGGCGAGGGGGAAGTCTCATGGTTTATCTCGAGTTGCGGCGGGAACCTGGGGTATATTCTCGAGTTACAACGGAGATGTCCCTTCTACACACGTGTTTGTTCAGCGATGGCAGGACTCCTGCCTAGTTGCGAGGGACAACCCGGGATTCTCCTCGAGGCTTGGAAGGGCAATTGGGATGCCTCTCCAGCTGAGGCGGGAGACCAAGAGTCCCTTTCCACGTGCCACAGGAATCCTGGGACTCCTATCAAGTTTCACGAGGAGTCAGGCATCGTCTCCTTTGGAGGCACTGATCTCCGCGTACCTCTGGAGTTTTCAAAGGATGTGAGGCCTCCGGTCCCCATGAGGTGGGGAACTAGGTCTTTCTCTGTGGTCTCCACAGAGGATTCAGACATCCTTTCATCTTGGGAGATGCAAGACGAGCCTGCATTCAAGTCACTGCAGGGATATCCGGCCTTATTTCGCGTCAGGGCATCGCAGTGTCCATTCCACTTGTGGCCGCAAACTCAGGGTCCCTCTCATATAGCTAGAGCTGAGAGAAGCCTCCTCTTGAGGTGCTTTTGGTAAGGTGGTATTCCTCTGGAGTCGAAGTTAGGGACTAACCTCTCATCTCGAGTTGATTTTTGGTCCACGGAGCTCTTTCGTGTTGCTACGGTGACCTCAGGATCCCTCTAGCCTTGAAACAGTGTTCTTGGGGTTTCTCTGGAGTGCCATCAAGGAAATCAAGGCTCCTTTCATGTGTGATGTGCAACACGGAATTGCGCTGCACGCAGTGCAGGGAAATCGGGCCTCATCTCACGGCGAGGGGAAAGTCTCATGGTTTTTCTCGAGTTGCGGCGGGAACCTGGTGTATATTCTCGAGTTACGACGGGGATGGCCCTTCCACCCACTTGTTTGTTCACCGACGTCAGGACTCCTGCCTATTTGCGAGGGACAACTCGCGATTCTCCTCGAGGCTTGGCAGGGCAATTGGGACGCCTCACCAGCTGAGGCGGGAGACCAAGGGTCCCTTTCCATGTGCCACAGGAATCCTGGGACTCCTATCAAGTTTCACGACGAGTCAGGCATCGTCTCCTTTGGAGGCACTGATCTCCGCGTACCTCTGGAGTTTTCAAAGGATGTGAGGCCTCCGTTCGCGATGAGGTGGGGAAGTAGGTCTTTCTCTGTGGTCTCCACAGGGGATTCAGACATCCTTTCGTCTTGGGAGATGCAAGACGAGCCTGCATTTAAGTCACTGCAGGGATATCCGGCCTTATTTCGAGTCAGGGCATCGCGGTGTCCATTCCACTTTAGGCCGCAAACTCAGGGTCCCTCTCACATACCTAGAGCTGAGAGAAGCCTCCTCTTGAGGTGCTTGTGGTAAGGTGGTATTCCTCTGGAGTCGAAGCCAGGGACTAACCTCTCATCTCGAGTTGATTTTTGGTCCACGGAGGTCTTTCGTGTTGCTACAGTGACCTCAGGATCCCTCTAGCCTTGAAACAGTGTTCTTCGGGTTTCTCTGGAGTGCCATCAAGGAAATCAAGGCTCCTTTCATGTGTGATGTGCAACACGGAATTGCTCTGCACGCAGTGCAGGGGAATCGGGCCTCATCTCGCGGCGAGGGGTAAGTCTCATGGTTTTTCTCGAGTTGCGGCGGGAACCTGGGGTATATTCTCGAGTTACGACGGGGATGGCCCTTCCACCCACGTGTTTGTTCAGCGTCGTCACAACTCCTTCCTCGTTGCGAGGGACAACTCGGGATTCTCCTCAAGGCTTGGCAGGGCAATTGGGACGCCTCTCCAGCTGAGGCGGGAGACCAAGAGTCCCTTTCCACGTGCCACAGGAATCCTGGGACTCCTATCTAGTTTCACGAGGAGTCAGGAATCGTCTCCTTTGGAGGCACTGACCTCCGCGTACCTCTGGAGTTTTCAAAGGATATGAGGCCTCCGGTCGCGATGAAGTGGGGAACTAGGTCTTCTCTGTGGTCTCCACCGGGGATTCAGACATCCTTTCGTCTTGGGAGATGCAAGACGAGCCTGCATTCAAGTCACTGCAGGGATATCCGGCCCTATTTCGAGTCAGGGCATCGCGGTGTCCATTCCACTTGAGGCCCCAAACTCAGGATCCCTCTCACATACCTAGAGCTGAGAGAAGCCTCCTCTTGAGGTGCTTGTGGTAAGGTGGTATTCCTCTGGAGTCGAAGCCAGGGACTAACCTCTCATCTCGAGTTGATTTTTGGTCCATGTAGCTCTTTCGTGTTGCTACAGTGACCTCATGATCCCTCTAGCCTTGAAACAGTGTTCTTGGGGTTTCTCTGGAGTGCCATCAAGGAAATCAAGGCTCCTTTCATGTGTGATGTGCAACACGGAATTGCTCTGCACGCAGTGCAGGGGAATCGGGCCTCATCTCGCGGCGAGGGGGAAGTCTCATGGTTTTTCTCGAGTTGCGGCGGGAACCTGCGTTATATTCTCGAGTTACGACGGGGACCGCCCTTCCACACACGTGTTTGTTCAGCGACGTCAGGACTCCTGCCTAGTTGCGAGGGACAACTCGGGATTCTCCTCGAGGCTTGGCAGGGCAATTGGGATGCCTCTCCAGCTGAGGCGGGAGACCAAGGGTCCCTTTCCACGTGTCACAGGAAACCTGGGTCTCCTATCAAATTTCACGAGGAGTCAGGCATCGTCTCCTTTGGAGGCACTGATCTCCGTGTACCTCTGGAGTTTTCAAAGGATGTGAGGCCTCCGGTCACGATGAGGTGGGGAACTAGGTCTTTCTCTCTGGTCTCCACAGGGGATTCAGACATCCTTTCGTCTTGGGAGATGCAAGACGAGCCTGCATTCAAGTCACTGCAGGGATATCCGGCCTTATTTCTAGTCAGGGCATTGCGGTGTCCATTCCACTTGAGGCCGCAAACTCAGGGTCCCTCTCACATACCAAGAGCTGAGAGAAGCCTCCTCTTGAGGTGCTTATGGTTAGGTGGTATTCCTCTGGAGTCGAAGCCAGGGACTAACCTCTCATCTCGAGTTGATTTTTGGTCCACGGAGCTCTTTCTTGTGGCTACAGTGACCTCAGGATCCCTCTAGCCTTGAAAGAGTGTTCTTGGGGTTTCTCTGGAGTGTCATCAAGGAAATCAAGGCTCCTTTCATGTGTGATGTGCAACACGGAATTGCTCTGCGTGCAGTGCAGGGGAATCGGGCCTCATCTCGCGGCGAGGGGGAAGTCTCATGGTTTTTCTCGAGTTGCGGCGGGAACCTGGGGTATATTCTCGAGTTACGACGGGGATGGCCCTTCCAACCACGTGTTTGTTCAGCGACGTCAGGACTCCTTCCTAGTTGCAAGGGACAACTCGGGATTCTCCTCGAGGCTTGGCAGGGCAATTTGGACGCCTCTCTAGCTGAGGCGGGAGACCAAGGGTCCCTTTCCACGTGCACAGGAATCCTGGGACTCCTATCAAGTTTCACAAGGAGTCAGGCATCGTCTCCTTTGGAGGCACTGATCTCCGCGTACCTCTGGAGTTTTCAAAGGATGTGAGGCCTCCGTTCGCGATGAGGTCGGGAAGTAGGTCTTTCTCTGTGGTCTCCACAGGGGATTCAGACATCCTTTCGTCTTGGGAGATGCAAGACGAGCCTGCATTCAAGTCACTGCAGGGATATCCGGCCTTATTTCGAGTCAGGGCATGGCGGTGTCCATTCCACATGAGGCCGCAAACTCAGGGTCCCTCTCACATACCTAGAGCTGAGAGAAGCCTCCTCTTGAGGTGCTTGTGGTAAGGTGGTATTCCTCTGGAGTCGAAGCCAGGGACTAACCTCTCATCTCGAGTTGATTTTTGGTCCACGGAGCTCTTTCGTGTTGCTACAGTGACCTCAGGCTTCCTCTAGCCTTGAAACAGTGTTCTTGGGGCTTCTCTGGAGTGCCATCAAGGAAATCAAGGCTCCTTTCATGTGTGATGTGCAAGACGGAATTGCTCTGCACGCAGTGCAGGGGAATCGGGCCTCATCTCGCGGCGAGGGGGAAGTCTCATGGTTTTTCTCGAGTTGCGGCGGGAACCTGGGGTATATTCTCGAGTTACGACGGGGATGGCCCTTCCACCCACGTGTTTGTTCAGCGACGGCAGGACTCCTGCCTAGTTGCGAGGGACAACTCGGGATTCTCCTCGAGGCTTGGCAGGGCAATTGTGAGGCCTCTCCAGCTGAGGCGGGAGACCAAGGGTCCCTTTCCACCTGCCACAGAAATCCTGGGACTTCTATCAAGTTTCACGAGGAGTCAGGCATCGTCTCCTTTGGAGCCACTGATCTCCGCGTACCTCTGGAGTTTTCAAAGGATGTGAGGCCTCCGGTCGCGATGAGGTGGGGAACTAGGTCTTTCTCTGTGGTCTCCACAGGTGACTCAGACATCCTTTTGTCTTGGCAGATGAAAGACGAGCCTGCATTCAAGTCACTGCAGGGATATCCGGCCTTATTTCGAGCCAGGGCATCGCGGTGTCCATTCCACTTGAGGCCGCAAACTCAGGGTCCCTCTCACATACCTAGAGCTGAGAGAAGCCTCCTCTTGAGGTGCTTGTGGTAAGGTGGTATTCCTCTGGAGTCGAAGCCAGGGACTAACCTCTCATCTCGAGTTGATTTTTTGTCCACGGAGCTCTTTCGTGTTGCTACAGTGACCTCAGGATCCCTCTAGCCATGAAACAGTGTTCTTGGGGTTTCTCTGGAGTGCCATCAAGGAAATCAAGGCTCCTTTCAAGTGTGATGTGCAACACGGAATTGCTCTGCACGCAGTGCAGGGGAATCAGGCCTCATCTCGCGGCGAGGGGGAAGTCTCATGGTTTATCTCGAGTTGCGGCGGGAACCTGGGGTATATTCTCGAGTTACAACGGAGATGTCCCTTCTACACACGTGTTTGTTCAGCGATGGCAGGACTCCTGCCTAGTTGCGAGGGACAACCCGGGATTCTCCTCGAGGCTTGGAAGGGCAATTGGGATGCCTCTCCAGCTGAGGCGGGAGACCAAGAGTCCCTTTCCACGTGCCACAGGAATCCTGGGACTCCTATCAAGTTTCACGAGGAGTCAGGCATCGTCTCCTTTGGAGGCACTGATCTCCGCGTACCTCTGGAGTTTTCAAAGGATGTGAGGCCTCCGGTCGCCATGAGGTGGGGAACTAGGTCTTTCTCTGTGGTCTCCACAGAGGATTCAGACATCCTTTCATCTTGGGAGATGCAAGACGAGCCTGCATTCAAGTCACTGCAGGGATATCCGGCCTTATTTCGCGTCAGGGCATCGCAGTGTCCATTCCACTTGTGGCCGCAAACTCAGGGTCCCTCTCATATAGCTAGAGCTGAGAGAAGCCTCCTCTTGAGGTGCTTTTGGTAAGGTGGTATTCCTCTGGAGTCGAAGTTAGGGACTAACCTCTCATCTCGAGTTGATTTTTGGTCCACGGAGCTCTTTCGTGTTGCTACGGTGACCTCAGGATCCCTCTAGCCTTGAAACAGTGTTCTTGGGGTTTCTCTGGAGTGCCATCAAGGAAATCAAGGCTCCTTTCATGTGTGATGTGCAACACGGAATTGCGCTGCACGCAGTGCAGGGAAATCGGGCCTCATCTCACGGCGAGGGGAAAGTCTCATGGTTTTTCTCGAGTTGCGGCGGGAACCTGGTGTATATTCTCGAGTTACGACGGGGATGGCCCTTCCACCCACTTGTTTGTTCACCGACGTCAGGACTCCTGCCTAATTGCGAGGGACAACTCGCGATTCTCCTCGAGGCTTGGCAGGGCAATTGGGACGCCTCACCAGCTGAGGCGGGAGACCAAGGGTCCCTTTCCATGTGCCACAGGAATCCTGGGACTCCTATCAAGTTTCACGACGAGTCAGGCATCGTCTCCTTTGGAGGCACTGATCTCCGCGTACCTCTGGAGTTTTCAAAGGATGTGAGGCCTCCGTTCGCGATGAGGTGGGGAAGTAGGTCTTTCTCTGTGGTCTCCACAGGGGATTCAGACATCCTTTCGTCTTGGGAGATGCAAGACGAGCCTGCATTTAAGTCACTGCAGGGATATCCGGCCTTATTTCGAGTCAGGGCATCGCGGTGTCCATTCCACTTTAGGCCGCAAACTCAGGGTCCCTCTCACATACCTAGAGCTGAGAGAAGCCTCCTCTTGAGGTGCTTGTGGTAAGGTGGTATTCCTCTGGAGTCGAAGCCAGGGACTAACCTCTCATCTCGAGTTGATTTTTGGTCCACGGAGGTCTTTCGTGTTGCTACAGTGACCTCAGGATCCCTCTAGACTTGAAACAGTGTTCTTCGGGTTTCTCTGGAGTGCCATCAAGGAAATCAAGGCTCCTTTCATGTGTGATGTGCAACACGGAATTGCTCTGCACGCAGTGCAGGGGAATCGGGCCTCATCTCGCGGCGAGGGGGAAGTCTCATGGTTTTTCTCGAGTTGCGGCGGGAACCTGGGGTATATTCTCGAGTTACGACGGGGATGGCCCTTCCACCCACGTGTTTGTTCAGCGTCGTCACAACTCCTTCCTCGTTGCGAGGGACAACTCGGGATTCTCCTCAAGGCTTGGCAGGGCAATTGGGACGCCTCTCCAGCTGAGGCGGGAGACCAAGAGTCCCTTTCCACGTGCCACAGGAATCCTGGGACTCCTATCTAGTTTCACGAGGAGTCAGGAATCGTCTCCTTTGGAGGCACTGACCTCCGCGTACCTCTGGAGTTTTCAAAGGATATGAGGCCTCCGGTCGCGATGAAGTGGGGAACTAGGTCTTCTCTGTGGTCTCCACCGGGGATTCAGACATCCTTTCGTCTTGGGAGATGCAAGACGAGCCTGCATTCAAGTCACTGCAGGGATATCCGGCCCTATTTCGAGTCAGGGCATCGCGGTGTCCATTCCACTTGAGGCCCCAAACTCAGGATCCCTCTCACATACCTAGAGCTGAGAGAAGCCTCCTCTTGAGGTGCTTGTGGTAAGGTGGTATTCCTCTGGAGTCGAAGCCAGGGACTAACCTCTCATCTCGAGTTGATTTTTGGTCCATGTAGCTCTTTCGTGTTGCTACAGTGACCTCATGATCCCTCTAGCCTTGAAACAGTGTTCTTGGGGTTTCTCTGGAGTGCCATCAAGGAAATCAAGGCTCCTTTCATGTGTGATGTGCAACACGGAATTGCTCTGCACGCAGTGCAGGGGAATCGGGCTTCATCTCGCGGCGAGGGGGAAATCTCATGGTTTTTCTCGAGTTGCGGCGGGAACCTGGGGTATATTCTCGAGTTACGACGGGGATGGCCCTTCCACCCACGTGTTTGTTCAACGTCGGCAGGACTCCTGCCTAATTGCGAGGGACAAATCGGGATTCTCCTCGAGGCTTGGCAGGGCAATTGGGACGCCTCTCCAGCTGAGGCGGAAGACCAAGGGTCCCTTTCCACGTGCCACAGGAATCCTGGGACTCCTATCAAGTTTCACGAGGAGTCAGGCATCGTCTCCTTTGGAGGCACTGATCTCCGCGTACCTCTGGAATTTTCAAAGGATGTGAGGCCTCCGGTCGCGATGAGGTGGGGAACTAGGTCTTTCTCTGTGGTCTCCACAGGGGATTCAGACATCCTTTCGTCTTGGGAGATGCAAGACGAGCCTGCATTCAAGTCACTGCAGGGATATCCAGCCTTATTTCGAGGCAGGGCATCGCGGTGTCCATTCCACTTGAGGCCACAAACTCAGGGTCCCTCTCACATACCTAGAGCTGAGAGAAGCCTCCTCTTGAGGTGCATGTGGTGAGGTGGCATTCCTCTGGAGTCGAAGCCACGGACTAACCTCTCATCTCGAGTTGATTTTTGGTCCACGGAGCTCTTTCGTGTGGCTACAGTGCCCTCAGGATCCCTCTAGCCTTGAAACAGTGTTCTTGGGGTTTCTGTGCAGTGCGATCAAGGAAATCAAGGCTCCTTTCATGTGTGATGTGCAACACGGAATTGCTCTGCACGCAATGCAGGGGAATTAGGCCTCATCTCGCGGCCAGGGGGAAGTCTCATGGTTTCTCTCGAGTTGCGGAGGGAACCTGGGGTATATTCTCGAGTTAAGACGGGGATGGCCCTTCTGCACACGTGTTTGTTCAGCGACGTCAGGACTCCTGCCTAGTTGCGAGGGACAACTCGGGATTCTCCTCGAGGCTTGGCAGGGCAATTGGGACGCCTCTCCAGCTGAGGCGGGAAACCAAGGGTCTCTTTCCACGAGCCACAGGAATCCTGGGACTCCTATCAAGTTTCACGAGGCGTCAGGCATCGTCTCCTTTGGAGGCACTGATCTCCGCGTACCTCTGGAGTTTTCAAAGGATGTGAGGCCTCCGGTCGCGATGAGGTGGGGAATTAGGTCTTTCTCTGTGGTCTCCACAGGGGATTCAGACATCCTTTCGTCTTGGGAGATGCAAGACGAGCCTACATTCAAGTCACTGCAGGGATATCTGGCCTTATTTGGAGTCAGGTCATCGCGGTGTCCATTCCACTTGAGGCCGCAAACTCAGGGTCCCTCTCACATACCTAGAGCTGAGAGAAGCCTCCTCATGAGGTGCTTATGGTAAGGTGGTATTCCTCTGGAGTCGAAGCCAGGGACTAACCTCTCAACTCGAGTTGATTTTTGGTCCACGGAGCTCTTTCGTGTTGCTACAGTGACCTCAGGATCCCTCTAGCCTTGAAACAGTGTTCTTGGGGTTTCTCTGGAGTGCCATCAAGGAAATCAAGGCTCCTTTCATGTGTGATGTGCAACACGGAATTGGTCTGCACGCAGTGCAGGGGAATCGGGCCTCATCTCGCGGCGAGGGGGAAGTCTCATGGTTTTTCTCGAGTTGCGGCGGGAACCTGCGTTATATTCTCGAGTTACGACGGGGATCGCCCTTCCACACACGTGTTTGTTCAGCGACGTCAGGACTCCTGCCTAGTTGCGAGGGACAACTCGGGATTCTCCTCGAGGCTTGGCAGGGCAATTGGGACGCCTCTCCAGCTGAGGCGGAAGACCAAGGGTCCCTTTCCACGTGCCACAGGAATCCTGGGACTCCTATCAAGTTTCACGAGGAGTCAGGCATCGTCTCCTTTGGAGGCACTGATCTCCGCGTACCTCTGGAATTTTCAAAGGATGTGAGGCCTCCGGTCGCGATGAGGTGGGGAACTAGGTCTTTCTCTGTGGTCTCCACAGGGGATTCAGACATCCTTTCGTCTTGGGAGATGCAAGACGAGCCTGCATTCAAGTCACTGCAGGGATATCCAGCCTTATTTCGAGGCAGGGCATCGCGGTGTCCATTCCACTTGAGGCCGCAAACTCAGTGTCTCTCTCACATACCTAGAGCTGAGAGAAGCCTCCTCTTGAGGTGCATGTGGTGAGGTGGCATTCCTCTGGAGTCGAAGCCACGGACTAACCTCTCATCTCGAGTTGATTTTTGGTCCACGGAGCTCTTTCGTGTGGCTACAGTGACCTCAGGATCCCTCTAGCCTTGAAACAGTGTTCTTGGGGTTTCTCTGGAGTGCCATCAAGGAAATCAAGGCTCCTTTCATGTGTGATGTGCAACACGGAATTGCTCTGCACGCAATGCAGGGGAATCGGGCCACATCTCGCGACGAGGGGAAAGTCTCATGGTTTTTCTCGAGTTGCGGCGGGAACCTGGGGTATATTCTCGAGTTACGACGGGGATGGCCCTTCCACCCACGTGTTTGTTCAGCGATTTCAGGACTCCTGCCTAGTTGCGAGGGACAACTCGGGATTCTCCTCGAGGCTTGGCAGGGCAATTGGGACGCCTCTCCAGCTGAGGCGGGAGACCAAGGGTCCCTTTCCACGTGCCACAGGAATCCTGGGACGCCTATCAAGTTTCACGAGGAGTCAGGCATCGTCTCCTTTGGAGGCACTGATCTCCGCGTACCTCTGGAGTTTTCAAAGGATGTGAGGCCTCCGGTCGCGATGAGGTGGGGAACTAGGTCTTTCTCTGTGGTCTCCACAGGGGATTCAGACATCCTTTCATTTTGGAAGATACAAGACGAGCCTGCATTCAAGTCACTGCAGGGATATCCGGCCTTATTTTGAGTCAGGGCATCGCAGTGTCCATTCCACTTGAGGCCGCAAAATCAGGGTCCCTCTCACATACCTAGAGCTGAGAGAAGCCTCCTCTTGAGGTGCTTGTGTTAAGGTGGTATTCCTCTGGAGTCGAAGTTAGGGACTAACCTCTCGTCTCGAGTTGATTTTTGGTCCACGGAGGTCTTTCGTGTTGCTACAGTGACCTCAGGATCCCTCTAGCCTTGAAACAGTGTTCTTGGCGTTTCTCTGGAGTGCCATCAAGGAAATCAAGGCTCCTTTCATATGTGGTGTGCAACAGGGAATTGCGCTGCACGCAGTGCTGGGGAATGGGGCCTCATGTCGCGGCGAGGGGGAAGTCTCATGGTTTTTCTCGAGTTGCGACGGGAACTTGGGGTAAATTTTCGAGTTACGACGGGGATGGCCCTTCCACCCACGTGTTTGTTCAGCGATGTCAGGACTCCTGCCTAGTTGCGAGGGACAACTCGCGATACTCCTCGAGGCTTGGCAGGGCAATTGGGACGCCTCTCCATCTGAGGTGGGAGACCAAGGGTCCCTTTCCACGTGCCACAGGAATCCTGGGACTCCTATCAAGTTTCACGAGGAGTCAGGCATCGTCTCCTTTGGAGGCACTGATCTCCGCGTACCTCTGGAGTTTTCAAAGGATGTGAGGCCTCCGGTCGCGATGAGGTGGGGAACTAGGTCTTTCTCTGTGGTCTACACAGGTGATTCAGACATCCTTTCGTCTTGGGAGATGCAAGACGAGCCTGCATTCAAGTCACTGCGGGGATATCCGGCCTTATTTCGAGTCAGGGCATCGCGGTGTCCATTCCACTTGAAGCCGCTAAATCAGGGTCCCTCTCACATACCTAGAGCTGAGAGAAGCCTCCTCTTGAGGTGCTTGTGGTAACGTGGTATTCCTCTGGAGTCGAAGCCAGGGACTAACCTCTCATCTCGAGTTGATTTGTGGTCCACGGAGCTATTTCGTGTTGCTACAGTGACCTCAGGATCCCTCTAGCCTTGATGCAGTATTCTTGGGGTTTCTCTGGAGTGCCACCAAGGAAATCAAGGCTCTTTTCATGTGTGATGTGCAACACAGAAGTGCTCTGCATGCAGTGCAGGGGAATCGGGCCTCATCTCACGGCGAGTGGGAAGTCTCATGGTTTTTCTCGAGTGCCGCGGGAACCTGGGGTATATTCTCGAGTTACGACGGGGATGGCCCTTCCACCCACGTGTTTGTTCAGCGACGTCAGGACTCCTGCCTAGTTGCGAGGGACAACTCGGTATTCTAATCGAGGCTTGGCAGGGCAATTGTGAGGCCTCTCCAGCTGAGGCGGGAGACCAAGGGTCCCTTTCCACGTGCCACAGGAATCCTGGGACTCCTATCTAGTTTCACGAGGAATCAGGCATCGTCTCCTTTGGAGGCACTGATCTCCGCGTACCTCTGGAGTTTGCAAAAGATGTGAGGCCTCCGGTCGCCATGAGGTGGGGAACTAGGTCTTTCTCTGTGGTCTCCAAAGGGCATTCAGACATCCTTTCGTCTTGGGAGATGCAAGACGAGCCTGCATTCAAGTCACTGCAGGGATATCCGGCCTTATTTCGAGCCAGGGCATCGCGGTGTCCATTCCACTTGAGGCCGCAAACTCAGGGTCCCTCTCACATACCTAGAGCTGAGAGAAGCCTCGTCTTGAGGTGCTTGTGGTTAGGTGGTATTCTTCTGGAGTCGAAGCCAGGGACTAACCTCTCATCTCGAGTTGATTTTTGGTCCACGGAGCTCTTTCGTGTTGCTAAAGTGACCTCAGGATCCCTCTAGCCATGAAACAGTGTTCTTGGGGTTTCTCTGGAGTGCCATCAAGGAAATCAAGGCTCCTTTCATGTGTGATGTGCAACACGGAATTGCTCTGCACGCAGTGCAGGGAAATCAGGCCTCATCTCGCGGCGAGGGGGAAGTCTCATGGTTTATCTCGAGTTGCGGCGGGAACCTGGGGTATATTCTTGAGTTACAACGGAGATGGCCCTTCTACACACGTGTTTGTTCAGCGATGGCAGGACTCCTGCCTAGTTGCGAGGGACAACTTGGGATTCTCCTCGAGGCTTGGCAGGGCAATTGGGATGCCTCTCCAGCTGAGGCGGGAGACCAAGAGTCCCTTTCCATGTGCCACAGGAATCCTGGGACTCCTATCAAGTTTCACGAGGAGTCAGGCATCGTCTCCTTTGGAGGCACTGATCTCTGCATACCTCTGGAGTTTTCAAAGGATGTGAGGCCTCCGGTCGCCATGAGGTGGGGACCTAGGTCTTTCTCTGTGGTCTCCACAGGGGATTCAGACATCCTTTCGTCTTGGGAAATGCAAGGCGAGCCTGCATTCAAGTCACTGCAGGGATATCCGGCCTTATTTCGAGTCAGGGCATCGCGGTGTCCATTCCACTTGAGGCCGCAAACTCAGGGTCCCTCTCACATACCTAGAGCTGAGAGAAGCCTCCTCTTGAGGTGCTTGTGGTAAGGTGGTATTCCTCTGGAGTCGAAGCCAGGGACTAACCTCTCATCTCGAGTTGAGTTTTGGTCCACGGAGCTCTTTCGTGTTTCTACAGTGACCTCAGGCTTCCTCTAGCCTTGAAACAGTGTTCTTGGGGTTTCTCTGGAGTGCCATCAAGGAAATCAAGGCTCCTTTCATGTGTGATGTGCAACACGGAATTGCTCTGCACGCAGTGCAGGGGAATCGTGCCTCATCTCGCGGCGAAGGGGAAGTCTCATGGTTTTTCTCGAGTTGCGGCGGAAACCTGGGGTATATTCTCGAGTTACGACGGGGATGGCCCTTCCACCCACGTGTTTGTTCAACGACGGCAGGACTCCTGCCTAGTTGCGAGGGACAACTCGGGATTCTCCTCGAGGCTTAGCAGGGCAATTGTGAGGCCTCTCCAGCTGAAGCGGGAGACCAAGGGTCCCTTTCCACCTGCCACAGGAATCCTGGGACTCCTATCAAGTTTCACGAGGAGTCAGGCATCGTCTCCTTTGGAGCCACTGATCTCCGCGTACCTCTGGAGTTTTCAAAGGATGTGAGGCCTCCGGTCGCGATGAGGTGGGGAACTAGGTCTTTCTCTGTGGTCTCCACAGGTGATTCAGACATCCTTTCGTCTTGGGAGATGCAAGACGAGCCTGCATTCAAGTCACTGCAGGGATATCCGGCCTTATTTCGAGCCAGGGCATCGCGGTGTCCATTCCACTTGAGGCCGCAAACTCAGGGTCCCTCTCACATACCTAGAGCTGAGAGAAGCCTCGTCTTGAGGTGCTTGTGGTTAGGTGGTATTCTTCTGGAGTCGAAGCCAGGGACTAACCTCTCATCTCGAGTTGATTTTTGGTCCACGGAGCTCTTTCGTGTTGCTAAAGTGACCTCAGGATCCCTCTAGCCATGAAACAGTGTTCTTGGGGTTTCTCTGGAGTGCCATCAAGGAAATCAAGGCTCCTTTCATATGTGATGTGCAACACGGAATTGCTCTGCACGCAGTGCAGGGGAATCGGGCCTCATCTCGCGGCGAAGGGGAAGTCTCATGGTTTTTCTCGAGTTGCGGCGGGAACCTGGGGTATATTCTCGAGTTACAACGGAGATGGCCCTTCTACACACGTGTTTGTTCAGCGATGGCAGGACTCCGGCCTAGTTGCGAGGGACAACTTGGGATTCTCCTCGAGGCTTGGCAGGGCAATTGGGATGCCTCTCCAGCTGAGGCGGGAGACCAAGAGTCCCTTTCCACGTGCCACAGAAATCCTGGGACTCCTATCAAGTTTCACGAGGAGTCAGGCATCGTCTCCTTTGGAGGCACTGATCTCCGCGTACCTCTGGAGTTTTCAAAGGATGTGAGGCCTCCGGTCGCCATGAGGTGGGGACCTAGGTCTTTCTCTGTGGTCTCCACAGGGGATTCAGACATCCTTTCGTCTTGGGAAATGCAAGGCGAGCCTGCATTCAAGTCACTGCAGGGATATCCGGCCTTATTTCGAGTCAGGGCATCGCGGTGTACATTCCACTTGAGGCCGCAAACTCAGGGTCCCTCTCACATACCTAGAGCTGAGAGAAGCCTCCTCTTGAGGTGCTTGTGGTAAGGTGGTATTCCTCTGGAGTCGAAGCCAGGGACTAACCTCTCATCTCGAGTTGATTTTTGGTCCACGGAGGTCTTTCGTGTTTCTACAGTGACCTCAGGCTTCCTCTAGCCTTGAAACAGTGTTCTTGGGGTTTCTCTGGAGTGCCATCAAGGAAATCAAGGCTCCTTTCATGTGTGATGTGCAACACGGAATTGCTCTGCACGCAGTGCAGGGGAATTAGGCCTCATCTCGCGGCCAGGGGGAAGTCTCATGGTTTCTCTCGAGTTGCGGAGGGAACCTGGGGTATATTCTCGAGTTAAGACGGGGATGGCCCTTCTGCACACGTGTTTGTTCAGCGACGTCAGGACTCCTGCCAAGTTGCGAGGGACAACTCGGGATTCTCCTCGAGGCTTGGCAGGGCAATTGGGACGCCTCTCCAGCTGAGGCGGGAGACCAAGGGTCTCTTTCCACGAGCCACAGGAATCCTGGGACTCCTATCAAGTTTCACGAGGCGTCAGGCATCGTCTCCTTTGGAGGCACTGATCTCCGCGTACCTCTGGAGTTTTCAAAGGATGTGAGGCCTCCGGTCGCGATGAGGTGGGGAATTAGGTCTTTCTCTGTGGTCTCCACAGGGGATTCAGACATCCTTTCGTCTTGGGAGATGCAAGAGGAGCCTACATTCAAGTCACTGCAGGGATATCCGGCCTTATTTCTAGTCAGGGCATCGCGGTGTCCATTCCACTTGAGGCCGCAAACTCAGGGTCCCTCTCACATACCAAGAGCTGAGAGAAGCCTCCTCTTGAGGTGCTTATGGTTAGGTGGTATTCCTCTGGAGTCGAAGCCAGGGACTAACCTCTCATCTCGAGTTGATTTTTGGTCCACGGAGCTCTTTCTTGTGGCTACAGTGACCTCAGGATCCCTCTAGCCTTGAAAGAGTGTTCTTGGGGTTTCTCTGGAGTGCCATCAAGGAAATCAAGGCTCCTTTCATGTGTGATGTGCAACACGGAATTGCTCTGCACGCAGTGCAGTGGAATCGGGCCTCATCTCGCGGCGAGGGGGAAGTCTCATGGTTTTTCTCGAGTTGCGGCGGGAAGCTGGGGTATATTCTCGAGTTACGACGGGGATGGCCCTTCCACCCACGTGTTTGTTCAGCGACGGCAGGACTCCTGCCTAGTTGCGAGGGACAACTCGGGATTCTCCTCGAGGCTTGGCAGGGCAATTGGGACGCCTCTCCAGCTGAGGCGGGAGACCAAGTGTCCCTTTCCACGTGCACAGGAATCCTGGGACTCCTATCAAGTTTCACGAGGAGTCAGGCATCGTCTCCTTTGGAGGCACTGATCTCCGCGTACCTCTGGAGTTTTCAAAGGATGTGAGGCCTCCGTTCGCGATGAGGTCGGGAAGTAGGTCTTTCTCTGTGGTCTCCACAGGGGATTCAGACATCCTTTCGTCTTGGGAGATGCAAGACGAGCCTGCATTCAAGTCACTGCAGGGATATCCGGCCTTATTTCGAGTCAGGGCATCGCGGTATCCATTCCACTTGAGGCCGCAAATTCAGGGTCCCTCTCACATACCTAGAGCTGAGAGAAGCCTCCTCTTGAGGTGCTTGTGGTAAGGTGGTATTCCTCTGGAGTCGAAGCCAGGGACTAACCTCTAATCTCGAGTTGATTTTTGGTCCATGGAGCTCTTTCGTGTTGCTACAGTGACCTCAGGATCCCTCTAGCCTTGAAACAGTGTTCTTCGGGTTTCTCTGGAGTGCCATCAAGGAAATCAAGGCTCCTTTCATGTGTGATGTGCAACACGGAATTGCTCTGCATGCAGTGCAGGGGAATCGGGCCTCATCTCGCGGCGAGGGGGAAGTCTCATGGTTTTTCTCGAGTTGCGGCGGGAACCTGGGGTATATTCTCGAGTTACGACGGGGATGGCCCTTCCACCCACGTGTTTGTTCAGCGAAGTCACAACTCCTGCTTAGTTGCGAGGGACAACTCGGGATTCTCCTCAAGGCTTGGCAGGGCAATTGGGACGCCTCTCCAGCTGAGGAGGGAGACCAAGGGTCCCTTTCCACGTGCCACAGGAATCCTGCGACTCCTATCTAGTTTCACGAGGAGTCAGGCATCGTCTCCTTTGGAGGCACTGACCTCCGCGTACCTCTGGAGTTTTAAAGGATATGAGGCCTCCGGTCGCGATGAGGTGGGGAACTAGGTCTTTCTCTGTGGTCTCCACAGGGGATTGAGACATCCTTTCGTCTTGGGAGATGCAAGACGAGCCTGCATTCAAGTCACTGCAGGGATATCCGGCCTTATTTCGAGTCAGGGCATCGTGGTGTCCATTCCACTTGAGGCCGCAAACTCAGGGTCCCTCTCACATACCTAGAGCTGAGAGAAGCCTCCTCTTGAGGTGCTTGTGGTAAGGTGGTATTCCTCTGGAGTCGAAGCCAGGGACTAACCTCTCATCTCGAGTTGATTTTTGGTCCACGGAGCTCTTTCGTGTTGCTACAGTGACCTCAGGATCCCTCCAGCCTTGAAACTGTGTTCTGGGGTTTCTCTGGAGTGCCATCAAGGAAATCAAGGCTCCTTTCATGTGTGATGTGCAAGACGGAATTGCTCTGCACGCAGTGCAGGGGAATCGGGCCTCATCTCGCGGCGAGGGGGAAGTCTCATGGTTTTTCTCGAGTTGCGGAGGGAACCTGGGGTATATTCTTGAGTTACAACGGGGATGGCCCTTCCACACACGTGTTTGTTCAGCGACGTCAGGACTCCTGCCTAGTTGCGAGGGACAACTCGGGATTCTCCTCGAGGCTTGGCAGGGCAATTGGGACGCCTCTCCATCTGAGCCGGGAGACCAAGGGTCCCTTTCCACGTGCGACAGGAATCCTGGGACGCCTATCAAGTTTCACGAGGAGTCAGGCATCGTCTCCTTTGGAGGCACTGATCTCCGCGTACCTCTGGAGTTTTCAAAGGATGTGAGGCCTCCGGTCGCGATGAGGTGGGGAACTAGGTCTTTCTCTGTGGTCTCCACAGGGGATTCAGACATCCTTTCGTCTTGGGAGATGCATGACGAGCCTGCATTCAAGTCACTGCAGGGATATCCGGCCTTATTTTGAGTCAGGGCATCGCGGTGTCCATTCCACTTGAGGCCGCAAACTCAGGGGCCCTCTCACATACCTAGAGCTGAGAGAAGCCTCCTCTTGAGGTGCTTGTGGTAAGGTGGTATTCCTCTGGAGTCGAAGCCAGGGACTAACCTCTCATCTCGAGTTGATTTTTGGTCCACGGAGCTCTTTCGTGTTGCTACAGTGACCTCAGGATCCCTCTAGCCTTGAAACAGTGTTCTTGGCGTTTCTCTGGAGTGCCATCAAGGAAATCAAGGCTCCTTTCATATGTGGTGTGCAACAGGGAATTGCGCTGCACGCAGTGCTGGGGAATGGGGCCTCATGTCGCGGCGAGGGGGAAGTCTCATGGTTTTTCTCGAGTTGCGACGGGAACCTGGGGTATATTCTCGAGTTACGACGGGGATGGCCCTTCCACCCACGTGTTTGTTCAGCGACGTCAGGACTCCTGCCTAGTTGCGAGGGACAACTCGGTATTCTAATCGAGGCTTGGCAGGGCAATTGTGAGGCCTCTCCAGCTGAGGCGGGAGACCAAGGGTCCCTTTCCACGTGCCACAGGAATCCTGGGACTCCTATCTAGTTTCACGAGGAATCAGGCATCGTCTCCTTTGGAGGCACTGATCTCCGCGTACCTCTGGAGTTTGCAAAAGATGTGAGGCCTCCGGTCGCCATGAGGTGGGGAACTAGGTCTTTCTCTGTGGTCTCCAAAGGGCATTCAGACATCCTTTCGTCTTGGGAGATGCAAGACGAGCCTGCATTCAAGTCACTGCAGGGATATCCGGCCTTATTTCGAGCCAGGGCATCGCGGTGTCCATTCCACTTGAGGCCGCAAACTCAGGGTCCCTCTCACATACCTAGAGCTGAGAGAAGCCTCGTCTTGAGGTGCTTGTGGTTAGGTGGTATTCTTCTGGAGTCGAAGCCAGGGACTAACCTCTCATCTCGAGTTGATTTTTGGTCCACGGAGCTCTTTCGTGTTGCTAGAGTGACCTCAGGATCCCTCTAGCCATGAAACAGTGTTCTTGGGGTTTCTCTGGAGTGCCATCAAGGAAATCAAGGCTCCTTTCATGTGTGATGTGCAACACGGAATTGCTCTGCACGCAGTGCAGGGGAATCAGGCCTCATCTCGCGGCGAGGGGGAAGTCTCATGGTTTATCTCGAGTTGCGGCGGGAACCTGGGGTATATTCTTGAGTTACAACGGAGATGGCCCTTCTACACACGTGTTTGTTCAGCGATGGCAGGACTCCTGCCTAGTTGCGAGGGACAACTTGGGATTCTCCTCGAGGCTTGGCAGGGCAATTGGGATGCCTCTCCAGCTGAGGCGGGAGACCAAGAGTCCCTTTCCACGTGCCACAGGAATCCTGGGACTCCTATCAAGTTTCACGAGGAGTCAGGCATCGTCTCCTTTGGAGGCACTGATCTCTGCGTACCTCTGGAGTTTTCAAAGGATGTGAGGCCTCCGGTCGCCATGAGGTGGGGACCTAGGTCTTTCTCTGTGGTCTCCACAGGGGATTCAGACATCCTTTCATCTTGGGAAATGCAAGGCGAGCCTGCATTCAAGTCACTGCAGGGATATCCGGCCTTATTTCGAGTCAGGGCATCGCGGTGTACATTCCACTTGAGGCCGCAAACTCAGGGTCCCTCTCACATACCTAGAGCTGAGAGAAGCCTCCTCTTGAGGTGCTTGTGGTAAGGTGGTATTCCTCTGGAGTCGAAGCCAGGGACTAACCTCTCATCTCGAGTTGATTTTTGGTCCACGGAGCTCTTTCGTGTTTCTACAGTGACCTCAGGCTTCCTCTAGCCTTGAAACAGTGTTCTTGGGGTTTCTCTGGAGTGCCATCAAGGAAATCAAGGCTCCTTTCATGTGTGATGTGAAACACGGAATTGCTCTGCACGCAGTGCAGGGGAATCGTGCCTCATCTCGCGGCGAAGGGGAAGTCTCATGGTTTTTCTCGAGTTGCGGCGGGAACCTGGGGTATATTCTCGAGTTACAACGGGGATGGCCCTTCCACCCACGTGTTTGTTCAACGACGGCAGGACTCCTGCCTAGTTGCGAGGGACAACTCGGGATTCTCCTCGAGGCTTAGCAGGGCAATTGGGATGCCTCTCCAGCTGAGGCGGGAGACCAAGGGTCCCTTTCCACCTGCCACAGGAATCCTGGGACTCCAATCAAGTTTCACGAGGAGTCAGGCATCGTCTCCTTTGGAGCCACTGATCTCCGCGTACCTCTGGAGTTTTCAAAGGATGTGAGGCCTCCGGTCGCGATGAGGTGGGGAACTAGGTCTTTCTCTGTGGTCTCCACAGGTGATTCAGACATCCTTTCGTCTTGGGAGATGCAAGACGAGCCTGCATTCAAGTCACTGCAGGGATATCCGGCCTTATTTCGAGCCAGGGCATCGCGGTGTCCATTCCACTTGAGGCCGCAAACTCAGGGTCCCTCTCACATACCTAGAGCTGAGAGAAGCCTCGTCTTGAGGTGCTTGTGGTTAGGTGGTATTCTTCTGGAGTCGAAGCCAGGGACTAACCTCTCATCTCGAGTTGATTTTTGGTCCACGGAGCTCTTTCGTGTTGCTAAAGTGACCTCAGGATCCCTCTAGCCATGAAACAGTGTTCTTGGGGTTTCTCTGGAGTGCCATCAAGGAAATCAAGGCTCCTTTCATGTGTGATGTGCAACACGGAATTGCTCTGCACGCAGTGCAGGGGAATCGGGCCTCATCTCGCGGCGAGGGGGAAGTCTCATGGTTTTTCTCGAGTTGCGGCGGGAACCTGGGGTATATTCTCGAGTTACAACGGAGATGGCCCTTCTACACACGTGTTTGTTCAGCGATGGCAGGACTCCGGCCTAGTTGCGAGGGACAACTTGGGATTCTCCTCGAGGCTTGACAGGGCAATTGGGATGCCTCTCCAGCTGAGGCGGGAGACCAAGAGTCCCTTTCCACGTGCCACAGGAATCCTGGGACTCCTATCAAGTTTCACGAGGAGTCAGGCATCGTCTCCTTTGGAGGCACTGATCTCCGCGTACCTCTGGAGTTTTCAAAGGATGTGAGGCCTCCGGTCGCCATGAGGTGGGGACCTAGGTCTTTCTCTGTGGTCTCCACAGGGGATTCAGACATCCTTTCGTCTTGGGAAATGCAAGGCGTGCCTGCATTCAAGTCACTGCAGGGATATCCGGCCTTATTTCGAGTCAGGGCATCGCGGTGTACATTCCACTTGAGGCCGCAAACTCAGGGTCCCTCTCACATACCTAGAGCTGAGAGAAGCCTCCTCTTGAGGTGCTTGTGGTAAGGTGGTATTCCTCTGGAGTCGAAGCCAGGGACTAACCTCTCATCTCGAGTTGATTTTTGGTCCACGGAGCTCTTTCGTGTTTCTACAGTGACCTCAGGCTTCCTCTAGCCTTGAAACAGTGTTCTTGGGGTTTCTCTGGAGTGCCATCAAGGAAATCAAGGCTCCTTTCATGTGTGATGTGCAACATGGAATTGCTCTGCACGCAGTGCAGGGGAATTAGGCCTCATCTCGCGGCCAGGGGGAAGTCTCATGGTTTGTCTCGAGTTGCGGAGGGAACCTGGGGTATATTCTCGAGTTAAGACGGGGATGGCCCTTCTGCACACGTGTTTGTTCAGCGACGTCAGGACTCCTGCCTAGTTGCGAGGGACAACTCGGGATTCTCCTCGAGGCTTGGCAGGGCAATTGGGACGCCTCTCCAGCTGAGGCGGGAGACCAAGAGTCTCTTTCCACGAGCCACAGGAATCCTGGGACTCCTATCAAGTTTCACGAGGCGTCAGGCATCGTCTCCTTTGGAGGCACTGATCTCCGCGTACCTCTGGAGTTTTCAAAGGATGTGAGGCCTCCGGTCGCGATGAGGTGGGGAATTAGGTCTTTCTCTGTGGTCTCCACAGGGGATTCAGACATCCTTTCGTCTTGGGAGATGCAAGACGAGCCTACATTCAAGTCACTGCAGGGATATCCGGCCTTATTTGGAGTCAGGTCATCGCGGTGTCCATTCCACTTGAGGCCGCAAACTCAGGGTCCCTCTCACATACCTAGAGCTGAGAGAAGCCTCCTCTTGAGGTTCTTATGGTAAGGTGGTATTCCTCTGGAGTCGAAGCCAGGGACTAACCTCTCAACTCGAGTTGATTTTTGGTCCACGGAGCTCTTTCGTGTTGCTACAGTGACCTCAGGATCCCTCTAGCCTTGAAACAGTGTTCTTGGGGTTTCTCTGGAGTGCCATCAAGGAAATCAAGGCTCCTTTCATGTGTGATGTGCAACACGGAATTGGTCTGCACGCAGTGCAGGGGAATCGGGCCTCATCTCGCGGCGAGGGGGAAGTCTCATGGTTTTTCTCGAGTTGCGGCGGGAACCTGCGTTATATTCTCGAGTTACGACGGGTATCGCCCTTCCACACACGTGTTTGTTCAGCGACGTCAGGACTCCTGCCTAGTTGCGAGGGACAACTCGGGATTCTCCTCGAGGCTTGGCAGGGCAATTGGGATGCCTCTCCAGCTGAGGCGGGAGACCAAGGGTCCCTTTCCACGTGTCACAGGAAACCTGGGTCTCCTATCAAATTTCACGAGGAGTCAGGCATCGTCTCCTTTGGAGGCACTGATCTCCGCGTACCTCTGGAGTTTTCAAAGGATGTGAGGCCTCCGGTCGCGATGAGGTGGGGAACTAGGTCTTTCTCTGTGGTCTCCACAGGGGATTCAGACATCCTTTCGTCTTGGGAGATGCAAGACGAGCCTGCATTCAAGTCACTGCAGGGATATCCGTCCTTATTTCTAGTCAGGGCATCGCGGTGTCCATTCCACTTGAGGCCGCAAACTCAGGGTCCCTCTCACATACCAAGAGCTGAGAGAAGCCTCCTCTTGAGGTGCTTATGGTTAGGTGGTATTCCTCTGGAGTCGAAGCCAGGGACTAACCTCTCATCTCGAGTTGATTTTTGGTCCACGGAGCTCTTTCTTGTGGCTACAGTGACCTCAGGATCCCTCTAGCCTTGAAAGAGTGTTCTTGGGGTTTCTCTGGAGTGCCATCAAGGAAATCAAGGCTCCTTTCATGTGTGATGTGCAACACGGAATTGCTCTGCACGCAGTGCAGTGGAATCGGGCCTCATCTCGCGGCGAGGGGGAAGTCTCATGGTTTTTCTCGAGTTGCGGCGGGAAGCTGGGGTATATTCTCGAGTTACGACGGGGATGGCCCTTCCACCCACGTGTTTGTTCAGCGACGGCAGGACTCCTGCCTAGTTGCGAGGGACAACTCGGGATTCTCCTAGAGGCTTGGCAGGGCAATTGGGACGCCTCTCCAGCTGAGGAGGGAGACCAAGGGTCCCTTTCCACGTGCCACAGGAATCCTGCGACTCCTATCTAGTTTCACGAGGAGTCAGGCATCGACTCCTTTGGAGGCACTGACCTCCGCGTACCTCTGGAGTTTTAAAGGATATGAGGCCTCCGGTCGCGATGAGGTGGGGAACTAGGTCTTTCTCTGTGGTCTCCACAGGGGATTCAGATATCCTTTCGTCTTGGGAGATGCAAGACGAGCCTGCATTCAAGTCACTGCAGGGATATCCGGCCTTTTTTCGAGTCAGGGCATCGCGGTGTCCATTCCACTTGAGGCCGCAAACACAGGGTCCCTCTCACATACCTAGAGCTGAGAGAAGCCTCCTCTTGAGGTGCTTGTGGTAAGGTGGTATTCCTCTGGAGTCGAAGCCAGGGACTAACCTCTCATCTCGAGTTGATTTTTGGTCCACGGAGCTTTTTCGTGTTGCTACAGTGACCTCAGGCTTCCTCTAGCCTTGAAACAGTGTTCTTGGGGTTTCTCTGGAGTGCCATCAAGGAAATCAAGGCTCCTTTCATGTGTGATGTGCAACACGGAATTGCTCTGCACGCAGTGCAGGGGAATCAGGACTCATCTCACGGCGAGGGGGAAGTCTCATGGTTTATCTCGAGTTGCGGCGGGAACCTGGGGTATATTCTCGAGTTACAACGGGGATGGCCCTTCTACACACGTGTTTGTTCAGCGATGGCAGGACTCCTGCCTAGTTGCGAGGGACAACTCGGGATTCTCCTCGAGGCTTGGCAGGGCAATTGGGATGCCTCTCCAGCTGAGGCGGGAGACCAAGAGTCCCTTTCCACGTGCCACAGGAATCCTGGGACTCCTATCAAGTTTCACGAGGAGTCAGGCATCGTCTCCTTTGGAGGCACTGATCTCCGCGTACCTCTGGAGTTTTCAAAGGATGTGAGGCCTCCGGTCGCCATGAGGTGGGGAACTAGGTCTTTCTCTGTGGTCTCCACAGGGGATTCAGACATCCTTTCATCTTGGGAGATGCAAGACGAGCCTGCATTCAAGTCACTACAGGGATATCCGGCCTTATTTCGAGTCAGGGCATCACGGCGTCCATTCCACTTGAGGCCGAAAAATCAGGGTCCCTCTCACATACCTAGAGCTGAGAGAAGAATCCTCTTGAGGTGCTTTTGGTAAGGTGGTATTCCTCTGGAGTCGAAGCCAGGGACTAACCTCTCATCTCGAGTTGATTTGTGGTCCACGGAGTTCTTTCGTGTTGCTACAGTGACCTCAGGATCCCTCTAGCATTGAAGCAGTGTTCTTGGGGTTTCTCTGGAGAACCACCAAGGAAATCAAGGCTCCTTTCATGTGTGATGTGCAACACGGAATTGCTCTGCATGCACTGCAGGGGAATCGGGCCTCATCTCACGGCGAGTGGGAAGTCTCATGGTTTTTCTCGAGTTGCGGCGGGAACCTGGGGTATCTTCTCGAGTTACGACGGGGATGGCCCTTCCACACACGTGTTTGTTCAGCGACGTCAGGACTCCTGCCTAGTTGCGAGGGACAATTCGGGATTCTCCTCGAGGCTTGGCAGGGCAATTGGGACGCCTCTCCATCTGAGGCGGGAGACCAAGTGTCCCTTTCCACGTGCCACAGGAATCCTGGGACTCCTATCAAGTTTCACGAGGAGTCAGGCATCGTCTCCTTTGGAGGCACTGATCTCCGCGTACCTCTGGAATTTTCAAAGGATGTGAGGCCTCCGGTCGCCATGAGGTGGGGAACTAGGTCTTTCTCTGTGGTCTCCACAGGGGATTCAGACATCCTTTTGTCTTCGGAGATGCAAGACGAGCCTGCATTCAAGTCACTGCAGGGATATCCGGCCTTATTTCGAGTCAGGGCATCGCGGTGTCCATTCCACTTGAGGCCGCAAACTCAGGGTCCCTCTCACATACCTAGAGCTGAGAGAAGCCTCCTCTTGAGGTGCTTGTGGTAACGTGGTATTCCTCTGGAGTTGAAGCCAGGGACTAACCTCTCATCTCGAGTTGATTTGTGGTCCACGGAGCTCTTTCGTGTTGCTACATTGACCTCAGGATCCCTCTAGCCTTGAAGCAGTGTTCTTGGGGTTTCTCTGGAGTGCCACCAAGGAAATCAAGGCTCCTTTCATGTGTGATGTGCAACACGGAATTGCTCTGCATGCAGTGCAGGGGAATTGGGCCTCATCTCACGGCGAGTTGGAAGTCTCATGGTTTTTCTCGAGTTGCCACGAAACCTGCTGTATATTCTCGAGTAAAGACGGGGATGGCCCTTCCACACACGTGTTTGTTCAGCGACGTCAGGACTCCTGCCTTGTTGCGAGGGACAACTCGGGTTTCTAATTGAGGCTTGGCAGGGCAATTGTGAGGCCTCTCCAGCTGAGGCGGGAGACCAAGTGTCCCTTTCCCCGTGCCACAGGAATCCTGGGACTCCTATCTAGTTTCACGAGGAGTCAGGCATCGTCTCCTTTGGAGGCACTGATCTCCGCGTACCTCTGGAGTTTTCAAAAGATGTGAGGCCTCCGGTCGCCATGAGGTGGGGAACTAGGTCTTTCTCTGTGGTCTCCACAGGGGATTCAGACATCCTTTCGTCTTGGCAGATGCAAGACGAGCCTGCATTCAAGTCACTGCAGGGATATCCGGCCTTATTTCGAGTCAGGGCATCGCGGTGTCCATTCCACTTGAGGCCGAAAAATCAGGGTCCCTCTCACATACCTAGAGCTGAGAGAAGCCTCCTCTTGAGGTGCTTGTGGTAAGGTGGTATTCCTCTGGAGTCGAAGCCAGGGACTAACCTCTCATCTCGAGTTGATTTTTGGTCCACGGAGCTCTTTCATGTTGCTACAGTGACCTCAGGATCCCTCTAGCCTTGAAACAGTGTTCTTGGGGTTTCTCTGGAGTGCCATAAAGGAAATCAAGGCTCCTTTCATGTGTGATGTGCAACACGGAATTGCTCTGTACGCAGTGCAGGGGAATCAGGCCTCATCTCGCGGCGAGGGGGAAGTCTCATGGTTTCTCTCGAGTTGCGGCGGGAACCTGGGGTATATTCTCGAGTTACGAAGGGGATGGCCCTTCCACACACGTGTTTGTTCAGCGACGTCAGGACTCCTGCCTAGTTGCGAGGGACAACTCGGGATTCTCCTCGAGGCTTGGCAGGGCAATTGGGACACCTCTCCAGCTGAGGCGGGAGACCAAGGGTCCCTTTCCACGTGCCACAGGAATCCTGGGACTCCTATCAAGTTTCACGAGGAGTCAGGCATCGTCTCCTTTGGAGGCACTGATCTCCGCGTACCTCTGGAGTTTTCAAAGGATATGAGGCCTCCGGTCGCGATGAGGTGGGGAACTAGGTCTTTCTCTGTGGTCTCCACAGGGGATTCAGACATCCTTTCGTCTTGAGAGATGCAAGACGAGCCTGCATTCAAGTCACTGCAGGGATATCCGGCCTTATTTCTCGTCAGGGCATTGCAGTGTCCATTCCACTTGAGGCCCAAAATCAGGGTCCCTCAGACATACCTAGAGCTGAGAGAAGCCTCCTCTTGAGGTGCTTGTGGTAAGGTGGTATTCCTCTGGAGTCGAAGCCAGGAACTAACCTCTCATCTCGAGTTGATTCTTGGTCCACGGAGCTCTTTCGTGTTGCTACAGTGACCTAAGGATCCCTCTACACTTGAAATAGTGTTCTTGGGGTTTCTCTGGAGTGCCATCAAGGAAATCAAGGCTCCTTTCATGTGTGATGTGCAAGACGGAATTACTCTGCACGCAGTGCAAGGGAATCGGGCCTCATATCGCGGCGATGGGGAAGTCTCATGGTTTTTCTCGAGTTGCGGCGGGAACCTGGGGTATATTCTCGAGTTATACCGGGGATGGCCCTTCCAGCCACGTGTTTGTTCAGCGACGTCAGGACTCCTTCCTAGTTGCGAGGGACAACTCGGGATTGTCCTCGAGGCTTGGCAGGGCAATTTGGACGCCTCTCTAGCTGAGGCGGGAGACCAAGGGTCCCTTTCCACGTGCACAGGAATCCTGGGACTCCTATCAAGTTTCACGAGGAGTCAGGCATCGACTCCTTTGGAGGCACTGATCTCCGCGTACCTCTGGAGTTTTCAAAGGATGTGAGGCCTCCGTTCGCGATGAGGTGGGGAAGTAGGTCTTTCTCTGTGGTCTCCACAGGGGATTCAGACATCCTTTCGTCTTGGGAGATGCAAGACGAGCCTGCATTCAAGTCACTGCAGGGATATCCGGCCTTATTTCGAGTCAGTTCATCGCGGTGTTCATTCCACTTGAGGCCGCAAACTCAGGGTCCCTCTCACATACCTAAAGCTGAGAGAAGCCTCCTCTTGAGGTGCTTGTGGTAAGGTGGTATTCCTCTGGAGTCGAAGCCAGGGACTAACCTCTCATCTCGAGTTGATTTTTGGTCCACGGAGCTCTTTCCTGTTGCTACAGTGACCTCAGGATCCCTCTAGCCTTGAAACAGTGTTCTTGGGGTTTCTCTGGAGTGCCAACAAGGAAATCAAGGCTCCTTTCATGTGTGATGTGCAAGACGGAATTGCTCTGCACGCAGTGCAGGGGAATCGGGCCTCATCTCGCGGCGAGGGGGAAGTCTCATGGTTTTTCTCGAGTTGCGGCGGGAACCTGGGGTATATTCTCGAGTTACGACGGGGATGGCCCTTCCACCCACGTGTTTGTTCAGCGACGTCACAACTCCTGCCTAGTTGCGAGGGACAACTCGGGATTCTCCTCGAGGCTTGGCAGGGCAATTGGGACGCCTCTCCCGCTGAGGAGGGAGACCAAGGGTCCCTTTCCACGTGCCACAGGAATCCTGGGACTCCTATCAAGTTTCACGAGGAGTCAGGATTCGTCTCCTTTGGAGGCACTGACCTCCGCCTACCTCTGGAGTTTTCAAAGGATATGAGGCCTCCGGTCGCAATGAGGTGGGGAACTAGGTCTTTCTCTGTGGTCTCCACAGGGGATTCAGACATCCTTTCGTCTTGGGAGATGCAAGACGAGCCTGCATTCAAGTCACTGCAGGGATATCCGGCCTTATTTTGAGTCAGGGCATCGCGGTGTCCATTCCACTTGAGGCCGCAAACTCAGGGTCCCTCTCACATACCTAGAGCTGAGAGAAGCCTCCTCTTGAGGTGCTTGTGGTAAGGTGGTATTCCTCTGGAGTCGAAGCCAGGGACTAACTTCTCATCTCGAGTTGATTTTTGGTCCATGGAGCTCTTTCGTGTTGCTACAGTGACCTCATGATCCCTCTAGCCTTGAAACAGTGTTCTTGGGGTTTCTCTGGAGTGCCATGAAGGAAATCAAGGATCCTTTCATGTGTGATGTGCAACACGGAATTGCTCTGCACGCAGTGCAGGGGAATGGGGCCTCATCTCTCGGCGAGGGGGAAGTCTCATGGTTTTTCTCGAGTTGCGACGGGAACCTGGGGTATGTTCTTGAGTTACGACGGGGATGGCCCTTCCACCCACGTGTTTGTTCAGCGACGGCAGGACTCCTGCCTAGTTGCGAGGGACAACTCGGGATTCTCCTCGAGGCTTGGCAGGGCAATTGGGACGCCTCTCCAGCTGAGGCGGGAGACCAAGGGTCCCTTTCCACGTGCCACAGGAATCCTGGGACTCCTATCAAGTTTCACGAGGAGTCAGGCATCGTCTCCTTTGGAGGCAGTGATCTCCGCGTACCTCTGGAGTTTTCAAAGGATGTGAGGCCTCCGGTCGGGATGAGGTGGGGAACTAGGTCTTTCTCTGTGGTCTCCACAGGGGATTCAGACATCCTTTCGTCTTGGGAGATGCAAGACGAGCCTGCATTCAAGTCACTGCAGGGATATCCGGCCTTATTTTGAGTCAGGGCATCGCGGTGTCCATTCCACTTGAGGCCGCAAACTCAGGGTCCCTCTTACATACCTAGAGCTGAGAGAAGCCTCCTCTTGAGGTGCTTGTGGTAAGGTGGTATTCCTCTGGAGTCGAAGCCAGGGACTATCCTCTCATCTCGAGTTGATTTTTGGTCCTCGGAGCTCTTTCGTGTTGCTACAGTGACCTCAGGATCCCTCTAGCCTAGAAACAGTGTTCTTGGGGTTTCTCTGGAGTGCCATCAAGGAAATCAAGGCTCCTTTCATGTGTGATGTGTAACACGGAATTGCTCTGCGCGCAGTGCAGGGGAATCGGGCCTCATATCGCGGCGATGGGGAAGTCTCATGGTTTTTCTCGAGTTGCGGCGGGAACCTGGGGTATATTCTCGAGTTACAACGGGGATGGCCCTTCCAACCACGTGTTTGTTCAGCGACGTCAGGACTCCTTCCTAGTTGCGAGGGACAACTCGGGATTGTCCTCGAGACTTGGCAGGGCAATTTGGACGCCTCTCTAGCTGAGGCGGGAGACCAAGGGTCCCTTTCCACGTGCACAGGAATCCTGGGACTCCTATCAAGTTTCACGAGGAGTCAGGCATCGTCTCCTTTGGAGGCACTGATCTCCGCGTACCTCTGGAGTTTTCAAAGGATGTGAGGCCTCCGTTCGCGATGAGGTGGGGAAGTAGGTCTTTCTCTGTGGTCTCCACAGGGGATTCAGACATCCTTTCGTCTTGGGAGATGCAAGACGAGCCTGCATTCAAGTCACTGCAGGGATATCCGGCCTTATTTCGAGTCAGGGCATCGCGGTGTCCATTCCACTTGAGGCCGCAAACTCAGGGTCCCTCTCACATACCTAGAGCGGAGAGAAGCCTCCTCTTGAAGTGCTTGTGGTAAGGTGGTATTCCTCTGGAGTCGAAGCCAGGGACTAACCTCTCATCTCGAGTTGATTTTTGGTCCATGGAGCTCTTTCGTGTTGCTACAGTGACCTCAGGATCCCTCTAGCCTTGAAACAGTGTTCTTGGGGTTTCTCTGGAGTGCCATCAAGGAAATTAAGGCTCCTTTCATGTGTGATGTGCAAGACGGAATTGCTCTGCACGCAGTGCAGGGGAATCGGGCCTCATATCGCGGCGAGGGGGAAGTCTCATGGTTTTTCTCGAGTTGCGGCGGGAACCTGGGGTATATTCTCGAGTTACGACGGGGATGGCCCTTCCACCCACGTGTTTGTTCAGCGACGTCACAACTCATGCCTAGTTGCGAGGGACAACTCGGGATTCCTCCTCAAGGCTTGGCAGGGCAATTGGGACGCCTCTCCCGCTGAGGAGGGAGACCAAGGGTCCCTTTCCACGTGCCACAGGAATCCTGGGACTCCTATCTAGTTTCACGAGGAGTCAGGATTCGTCTCCTTTGGAGGCACTGACCTCCGCGTACCTCTGGAGTTTTCAAAGGATGTGAGGCCTCCGGTCGCGATGAGGTGGGGAACTAGGTCTTTCTCTGTGGTCTCCACAGGGGATTCAGACATCCTTTCGTCTTGGGAGATGCAAGACGAGCCTGCATTCAAGTCACTGCAGGGATATCCGGCCTTATTTCGAGTCAGGGCATCGCGGTGTCCATTCCACTTGAGGCCCCAAACTCAGGGTCCCTCTCACATACCTAGAGCTGAGAGAAGCCTCCTCTTGAGGTGCTTGTGGTAAGGTGATATTCCTCTGGAGTCGAAGCCAGGGACTAACCTCTCATCTCGAGTTGATTTTTGGTCCATGGAGCTCTTTCGTGTTGCTACAGTGACCTCATGATCCCTCAAGCCTTGAAACAGTGTTCTTGGGGTTTCTCTGGAGTGCCATCAAGGAAATCAAGGCTCCTTTCATGTGTGATGTGCAACACGGAATTGCTCTGCACGCAGTGCAGGGGAATGGGGCCTCATCTCTCGGCGAGGTAGAACTCTCATGGTTTTTCTCGAGTTGCGGCGGGAACCTGGGGTATATTCTCGAGTTACGACGGGGATGGCCCTTCCACCCACGTGTTTGTTCAGCGACGTCAGGACTCCTGCCTAGTTGCGAGGGACAACTCGGGATTCTCCTCGAGGCTTGGCAGGGCAATTGGGACGCCTCTCCAGCTGAGGCGGGAGACCAAGGGTCCCTTTCCACGTGCCACAGGAATCCTGGGACTCCTATCAAGTTTCACGAGGAGTCAGGCATCGTCTCCTTTGGAGGCACTGATCTCCGCGTACCTCTGGAATTTTCAAAGGATGTGAGGCCTCCGGTCGCGATGAGGTGGGGAACTAGGTCTTTCTCTGTGGTCTCCACAGGGGATTCAGACATCCTTTCGTCTTGGGAGATGCAAGACGAGCCTGCATTCAAGTCACTGCAGGAATATCCAGCCTTATTTCGAGGCAGGGCATTGCGGTGTCCATTCCACTTGAGGCCGCAAAATCAGGGTCCCTCTCACATACCTAGAGCTGAGAGAAGCCTCCTCTTGAGGTGCTTGTGGTAAGGTGGTATTCCTCTGGAGTCGAAGCCAGGGACTATCCTCTCGTCTCGAGTTGATTTTTGGTCCACGGAGCTCTTTCGTGTTGCTACAGTGACCTCAGGATCCCTCTAGCCTTGAAACAGTGTTCTTGGGGTTTCTCTGGAGTGCCATCAAGGAAATCAAGGCTCCTTTCATGTGTGATGTGCAACACGGAATTGCTCTGCACGCAGTGCAGGGGAATCGGGCCTCATCTCGCGGCGAGGGGGAAGTCTCATGGTTTTTCTCGAGTTGCGGCGGGAACCTGGGGTATATTCTCGAGTTACGACGGGGATGGCCCTTCCAACCACGTGTTTGTTCAGCGACGTCAGGACTCCTTCCTAGTTGCGAGGGACAACTCGGGATTGTCCTCGAGGCTTGGCAGGGCAATTTGGACGCCTCTCCAGCTGAGGCGGGAGACCAAGGGTCCCTTTCCACGTGCACAGGAATCCTGGGACTCCTATCAAGTTTCACAAGGAGTCAGGCATCGTCTCCTTTGGAGGCACTGATCTCCGCGTACCTCTGGAGTTTTCAAAGGATGTGAGGCCTCCGTTCGCGATGAGGTGGGGAAGAAGGTCTTTCTCTGTGGTCTCCACAGGGGATTCAGACATCCTTTCGTCTTGGGAGATGCAAGACGAGCCTGCATTCAAGTCACTGCAGGGATATCCGGCCTTATTTCGAGTCAGGGCATCGCGGTGTCCATTCCACTTGAGGCCGCAATCTCAGGGTCCCTCTCACATACCTAGAGCTGAGAGAAGCCTCCTCTTGAGGTGCTTGTGGTAAGGTGGTAGTCCTCTGGAGGCGAAGCCAGGGACTAACCTCTGGTCTCGAGTTCATTCTTGGTCCACGGAGCTCTTTCTTGTTGCTACAGTGACCTCAGGATCCCTCCAGCCTTGAAACAGTGTTCTTGGGGTTTCTCTGGAGTGCCATCAAGGAAATCAAGGCTCCTTTCATGTGTGATGTGCAACACGGAATTGCTCTGCACGCAGTGCAGGGGAATCGGGCCTCATCTCGCAGCGAGGGGGAAGTCTCATGGTTTTTCTCGAGTTGCGGCGGGAAGCTGGGGTATATTCTCGAGTTACGACGGGGATGGCCCTTCCACCCACGTGTTTGTTCAGCGACGTCAGGACTCCTGCCTAGTTGCGAGGGACAACTCGGGATTCTCCTCGAGGCTTGGCAGGGCAATTGGGACGCCTCTCCAGCTGAGGCGGGAGACCAAGGGTCCCTTTCCACGTGCCACAGGAATCCTGGGACTCCTATCAAGTTTCACGAGGAGTCAGGCATCGTCTCCTTTGGAGGCACTGATCTCCGCGTACCTCTGGAGTTTTCAAAGGATGTGAGGCCTCCGGTCGCGATGAGGTGAGGAACTAGGTCTTTCTCTGTGGTCTACACAGGTGATTCAGACATCCTTTCGTCTTGAGAGATGCAAGACGAGCCTGCATTCAAGTCACTGCAGGGATATCCGGCCTTATTTCGAGTCAGGGCATCGCGGTGTCCATTCCACTTGAAGCCGCTAAATCAGGGTCCCTCTCACATACCTAGAGCTGAGAGAAGCCTCCTCTTGAGGTGCTTGTGGTAACGTGGTATTCCTCTGGAGTCGAAGCCAGGGACTAACCTCTCATCTCGAGTTGATTTGTGGTCCACGGAGCTCTTTCGTGTTGCTACAGTGACCTCAGGATCCCTCTAGCCTTGAAGCAGTATTCTTGGGGTTTCTCTGGAGTGCCATCAAGGAAATCAAGGCTCTTTTCATGTGTGATGTGCAACACAGAATTGCTCTGCATGCAGTGCAGGGGAATCGGGCCTCATCTTGCGGCGAGTGGGAAGTCTCATGGTTTTTCTCGAGTGCCGCGGGAACCTGGGGTATATTCTCGAGTTACGACGGGGATGGCCCTTCCACCCACGTGTTTGTTCAGTGACGTCAGGACTCCTGCCTAGTTGCGAGGGACAACTCGGTATTCTAATCGAGGCTTGGCAGGGCAATTGGGACGCCTCTCCAGCTGAGGCGGGAGACCAAGTGTCCCTTTCCACGTGCCAAAGGAATCCTGGGACTCCTATCAAGTTTCACGAGGAGTCAGGCATCGTCTCCTTTGGAGGCACTGATCTCCGCGTACCTCTGGAGTTTTCAAAGGATGTGAGGCCTCCGTTCGCCATGAGGTGGGGAACTAGGTCTTTCTCTGTGGTCTCCACAGGGTATTCAGACATCCTTTTGTCTTGGGAGATGCAAGACGAGCCTGCATTCAAGTCACTGCAGGGATATCCGGCCTTATTTCGAGTCAGGGCATCGCGGTGTCCATTCCACATGAGGCCGCAAACTCAGGGTCCCTCTCACATACCTAGAGCTGAGAGAAGCCTCCTCTTGAGGTGCTTGTGGTAACGTGGTATTCCTCTGGAGTCGAAGCCAGGGACTAACCTCTCATCTCGAGTTGATTTGTGGTCCACGGAGCTCTTTCGTGTTGCTACATTGACCTCAGGATCCCTCTAGCCTTGAAGCAGTGTTCCTGGTGTTTCTCTGGAGTGCCACCAAGGAAATCAAGGCTCCTTTCATGTGTGATGTGCAACACGGAATTGCTCTGCATGCAGTGCACGGGAATCGGGCCTCATCTCACGGCGAGTTGGAAGTCTCATGGTTTTTCTCGAGTTGCCACGGGAACCTGCTGTATATTCTCGAGTTAAAACGGGGATGGCCCTTCCACACACGTGTTTGTTCAGCGACGTCAGGACTCCTGCCTAGTTGCGAGGGACAACTCGGGATTCTAATTGAGGCTTGGCAGGGCAATTGGGACGCCTCTCCAGCTGAAGCGGGAGACCAAGTGTCCCTTTCCCCGTGCCACAGGAATCCTGGGACTCCTATCTAGTTTCACGAGGAGTCAGGCATCGACTCCTTTGGAGGCACTGATCTCCGCGTACCTCTGGAGTTTGCAAAAGATGTGAGGCCTCCGGTCGCCATGAGGTGGGGAACTAGGTCTTTCTCTGTGGTCTCCACAGGGGATTCAGACATCCTTTCGTCTTGGGAGATGCAAGACGAGCCTGCATTCAAGTCACTGCAGGGATATCCGGCCTTATTTCGAGTCAGGGCATCGCGGTGTCCATTCCACTTGAGGCCGCAAACTCAGGGTCCCTCTCACATACCTAGAGCTGAGAGAAGCCTCCTCTTGAGGTGCTTGTGGTAAGGTGGTATTCCTCTGGAGTCGAAGCCAGGGACTAACCTCACATCTCGAGTTGATTTTTGGTCCACGGAGCTCTTTCATGTTGCTACAGTGACCTCAGGATCCCTCTAGCCTTGAAACAGTGTTCTTGGGGTTTCTCTGGAGTGCCATAAAGGAAATCAAGGCTCCTTTCATGTGTGATGTGTAACACGGAATTGCTCTGCACGCAGTGCAGGGGAATCAGGCCTCATCTCGCGGCGAGGGGGAGGTCTCATGGTTTTTCTCGAGTTGCGGCGGGAACCTGGGGTATATACTCGAGTTACGACTGGGATGGCCCTTCCACACACGTGTTTGTTCAGCGATGGCAGGACTCCTGCCTAGTTGCGAGGGACAACTCGGGGTTCTCCTCGAGGCTTGGCAGGGCAATTGGGACGCCTCTCCAGCTGAGGCGGGAGACCATGGGTCCCTGTCCACGTGCCACAGGAATCATGGGACTCCTATCAAGTTTCACGAGGAGTCAGGCATCGTCTCCTTTGGAGGCACTGATCTCCGCGTACTTCTGGAGTTTTGTAAGGATATGAGACCTCCGGTCGCGATGAGGTGGGGAACTAGGTCTTTCTCTGTGGTCTCCACAGGGAATTCAGAGACCATTTCGTCTTGGGAGATGCAAGACGAGCCTGCATTCAAGTCACTGCAGGGATATCCGGCCTTATTTCGAGTCAGGGCATCGCGGTGTCCATTCCACTTGAGGCCGCAAACTCAGGGTCCCTCTCACATACCTAGAGCTGAGAGAAGCCTCCTCTTGAGGTGCTTGTGGTAAGGTCCTATTCCTCTGGAGTCGAAGCCAGGGACTAACCTCTCATCTCGAGTTGATTTTTGGTCCACGGAGCTCTTTCGTGTTGCTACAGTGACCTCAGGCTTCCTCTAGCCTTGAAACAGTGTTCTTGGGGTTTCTCTGGAGTGCCATCAAGGAAATCAAGGCTCCTTTCATGTGTGATGTGCAACACGGAATTGCTCTGCACGCAGTGCAGGGGAATCGTGCCTCATCACACGGCGAGGGGGAGGTCTCATGGTTTTTCTCGAGTTGCGGCGGGAACCTGGGGTATATTCTCGAGTTACGACTGGGATGGCCCTTCCACACACGTGTTTGTTCAGCGACGTCAGGACTCCTGCCTAGTTGCGAGGGACAACTCGGGATTCTCCTCGAGGCTTGGCAGGGCAATTGGGACGCCTCTCCAGCTGAGGCGGGATACCAAGGGTCCCTTTCCACGTGCCACAGGAATCCTGGGACTCCTATCAAGTTTCACGAGGAGTCAGGCATCGTCTCCTTTGGAGGCACTGATCTCCGCGTACCTCTGGAGTTTTCAAAGGATGTGAGGCCTCCGGTCGCGATGAGGTGGGGAACTAGGTCTTTCTCTGTGGTCTACACAGGTGATTCAGACATCCTTTCGTCTTGGCAGATGCAAGACGAGCCTGCATTCAAGTCACTGCAGGGATATCCGGCCTTATTTCGCGTCATGGCATCGCAGTGTCCATTCCACTTGAGGCCGCAAACTCAGGGTCCCTCTCATATAGCTAGAGCTGAGAGAAGCCTCCTCTTGAGGTGCTTTTGGTAAGGTGGTATTCCTCTGGAGTCGAAGCCAGGGACTAACCTCTCATCTCGAGTTGATTTTTGGTCCACGGAGCACTTTCGTGTTGCTACAGTGACCTCAGGATCCCTCTAGCCTTGAAACAGTGTTCTTGGGGTTTCTCTGGAGTGCCATCAAGGAAATCAAGGCTCCTTTCATGTGTGATGTGCAACACGGAATTGCGCTGCACGCAGTGCAGGGGAATCGGGCCTCATCTCAAGGCGAGGGGGAAGTCTCATGGTTTTTCTCGAGTTGCGGCGGGAACCTGGGGTATATTCTCGAGTTACGACGGGGATGGCCCTTCCACCCACTTGTTTGTTCACCGACGTCAGGACCCCTGCCTAGTTGCGAGGGACAACTCGGGATTCTCCTCGAGGCTTGGCAGGGCAATTGGGACGCCTCTCCAGCTGAGGTGGGAGACCAAGGGTCCCTTTCCATGTGCCACAGGAATCCTGGGACTCCTATAAAGTTTCACGAGGAATCAGGCATCGTCTCCTTTGGAGGCACTGATCTCCGCGTACCTCTGGAGTTTTCAAAGGATGTGAGGCCTCAGGTCGCGATGAGGTGGGAAACTAGGTCTTTCTCTGTGGTCTCCACAGGGGATTCAGACATCCTTTCGTCTTGGGAGATGCAAGACGAGCCTGCATTCAAGTCACTGCAGGGATATCCGGCCTTATTTCGTGTCAGGGCATCGCGGTGTCCATTCCACTTGAGGCCGCAAACTCAGGGTCCCTCTCACATACCTAGAGCTGAGAGAAGCCTCCTCTTGAGGTGCTTGTGGTAAGGTGGTATTCCTCTGGAGTCGAAGCCAGGGACTAACCCCTCATCTCGAGTTGATTTTTGGTCCACGGAGCTCTTTCGTGTTGCTACATTGGCCTCAGGATCCCTCTAGCCTTGAAACAGTGTCCTTGGGTTTTCTCTGGAGTGCCATCAAGGATATCAAGGCTTCTTTCATGTGTGATGTGCAAGACGGAATTGCTCTGCACGCAGTACAGGGGAATCGGGCCTCATCTCGCGGCGAGGGGGAAGTCTCATGGTTTTTCTCGAGTTGCGGCGGGAACCTGGGGTATATTTTCGAGTTACGACTGGGATGGCCCTTCCACACACGTGTTTGTTCAGCGACGTCAGGACTCCTGCCTAGTTGCGAGGGACAACTCGGGATTCTCCTCGAGGCTTGGCAGGGCAATTGGGATGCCTCTCCAGCTGAGGCGGGAGACCAAGGGTCCCTTTCCACGTGCCACAGGAATCCTGGGACTCCTAAGAAGTTTCACGAGGAGTCAGACATCGTCTCCTTTGGAGGCACTGATCTCCGCGTACCTCTGAAGTTTTCAAAGGATGTGAGGCCTCCGGTCGCGATGAGGTGGGGAAGTAGGTCTTTCTCTGTGGTCTCCACAGGGGATTCAGACATCCTTTCGTCTTGGAAGATGCAAGACGATCCTGCATTCAAGTCACTGCAGGGATATCCGGCCTTATTTCGCGTCAGGGCATCGCAGGGTCCATTCCACTTGAGGCCGCAAACTCAGGATCCCTCTCACATACCTAGAGCTGAGAGAAGCCTCCTCTTGTGGTGCTTGTGGTAAGCTGGTATTCCTCTGGAGTCGAAGCCAGGGACTAACCTCTCATCTCGAGTTGATTTGTGGTCCACGGAGCTCTTTCGTGATGGTACAGTGACCTCAGGATCCCTCTAGCCTTGAAACAGCGTTCTTGGGGTTTCCCTGGAGTGCCACCAAGGAAATCAAGGATCCTTTCATGTGTGATGTGCAACACTGAATTGCTCTGCACGCAGTGTAGGGGAATCGGGCCTCATCTCGCGGCCAGGGGGAAGTCTCATGGTTTTTCTCGAGTTGCGGCGGAAACCTGGGGTATATTCTCGAGTTACGACTGGGATGGCCCTTCCTCACACGTGTTTCTTGAGCGACGTCAGGACTCCTGCCTAGTTGCGAGGGACAACTCGGGATTCTCCTCGAGGCTTGTCAGGGCAATTGGGACGCCTCTCCAGCTGAGGCGGAAGACCAAGGGTCCCTTTCCATGTGCCACAGGAATCCTGGGACTCCTATAAAGTTTCACGAGGAATCAGGCATCGTCTCCTTTGGAGGCACTGATCTCCGCGTACCTCTGGAGTTTTCAAAGGATGTGAGGCCTCCGGTCGCGATGAGGTGGGGAACTAGGTCTTTCTCTGTGGTCTCCACAGGGGATTCAGACATCCTTTCGTCTTGGGAGATGCAACACGAGCCTGCATTCAAGTCACTGCAGGGATATCCGGCCTCATTTCGAGTCAGGGCATCGCGGTGTCCATTCCACTTGAGGCCGCAAACTCAGGGTCCCTCTCACATACCTAGAGCTGAGAGAAGCCTCCTCTTGAGGTGCTTGTGGTAAGGTGGTATTCCTCTGGATTCGAAGCCAGGGACTAACCTCTCATCTCGAGTTGATTTTTGGTCCACGGAGCTCTTTCGTGTTGCTACAGTGACCTCAGGATCCCTCTAGCCTGGAAACAGTGTTCTTGGGTTTTCTCTGGAGTGCCATCAAAGAAATCAAGGCTCCTTTCATGTGTGATGTGCAAGACGGAATTGCTCTGCACGCAGTGCAGGGGAATCGGGCCTCATCACGCGGCGAGGGGGAAGTCTCATGGTTTTTCTCGAGTTGCGGCGGGAACCTGGGGTATATTCTCGAGTTACGACAGGGATGGCCCTTCCACCCACGTGTTTGTGCAGCGACGGCAGCACTCCTGCCTAGTTGCGAGGGACAACTCGGGATTCTCCTCGAGGCTTGGCAGGGCAATTTGGACGCCTCTCCAGCTGAGGCGGGATACCAAGGTTCCCTTTCCACGTGCCACAGGAATCCTGGGACTCCTATCAAGTTTCACGAGGAGTCAGGCATCGTCGCCTTTGAGGCACTGATCTCCGCGTACCTCTGGAGTTTTCAAAGATGTGAGGCCTCCGGTCGCGATGAGGTGGGGAACTAGGTCTTTCTCTGTGGTCTCCACAGGGGATTCAGACATCCTTTCGTCTTGGGAGATGCAAGACGAGCCTGCATTCAAGTCACTGCAGGGATATCCGGCCTTATTTCGAGTCAGGGCATCGCGGTGTCCATTCCACTTGAGGCCGCAAACTCAGGGTCCCTCTCACATACCTAGAGCTGAGAGAAGCCTCCTCTTGAGGTGCTTGTGATAAGGTGGTATTCCTCTGGAGTCGAAGCCAGGGACTAACCTCTCATCTCGAGTTGATTTGTGGTCCACGGAGCTCTTTCGTGATGGTACAGTGACCTCAGGATCCCTCTAGCCTTGAAACAGCGTTCTTGGGGTTTCCCTGGAGTGCCACCAAGGAAATCAAGGATCCTTTCATGTGTGATGTGCAACACTGAATTGCTCTGCACGCAGTGTAGGGGAATCGGGCCTCATCTCGCGGCCAGGGGGAAGTCTCATGGTTTTTCTCGAGTTGCGGCGGAAACCTGGGGTATATTCTCGAGTTACGACTGGGATGGCCCTTCCTCACACGTGTTTCTTGAGCGACGTCAGGACTCCTGCCTAGTTGCGAGGGACAACTCGGGATTCTCCTCGAGGCTTGTCAGGGCAATTGGGACGCCTCTCCAGCTGAGGCGGAAGACCAAGGGTCCCTTTCCATGTGCCACAGGAATCCTGGGACTCCTATAAAGTTTCACGAGGAATCAGGCATCGTCTCCTTTGGAGGCACTGATCTCCGCGTACCTCTGGAGTTTTCAAAGGATGTGAGGCCTCCGGTCGCGATGAGGTGGGGAACTAGGTCTTTCTCTGTGGTCTCCACAGGGGATTCAGACATCCTTTCGTCTTGGGAGATGCAACACGAGCCTGCATTCAAGTCACTGCAGGGATATCCGGCCTCATTTCGAGTCAGGGCATCGCGGTGTCCATTCCACTTGAGGCCGCAAACTCAGGGTCCCTCTCACATACCTAGAGCTGAGAGAAGCCTCCTCTTGAGGTGCTTGTGGTAAGGTGGTATTCCTCTGGATTCGAAGCCAGGGACTAACCTCTCATCTCGAGTTGATTTTTGGTCCACGGAGCTCTTTCGTGTTGCTACAGTGACCTCAGGATCCCTCTAGCCTGGAAACAGTGTTCTTGGGTTTTCTCTGGAGTGCCATCAAAGAAATCAAGGCTCCTTTCATGTGTGATGTGCAAGACGGAATTGCTCTGCACGCAGTGCAGGGGAATCGGGCCTCATCACGCGGCGAGGGGGAAGTCTCATGGTTTTTCTCGAGTTGCGGCGGGAACCTGGGGTATATTCTCGAGTTACGACAGGGATGGCCCTTCCACCCACGTGTTTGTGCAGCGACGGCAGCACTCCTGCCTAGTTGCGAGGGACAACTCGGGATTCTCCTCGAGGCTTGGCAGGGCAATTTGGACGCCTCTCCAGCTGAGGCGGGAGACCAAGGTTCCCTTTCCACGTGCCACAGGAATCCTGGGACTCCTATCAAGTTTCACGAGGAGTCAGGCATCGTCGCCTTTGAGGCACTGATCTCCGCGTACCTCTGGAGTTTTCAAAGATGTGAGGCCTCCGGTCGCGATGAGGTGGGGAACTAGGTCTTTCTCTGTGGTCTCCACAGGGGATTCAGACATCCTTTCGTCTTGGGAGATGCAAGACGAGCCTGCATTCAAGTCACTGCAGGGATATCCGGCCTTATTTCGAGTCAGGGCATCGCGGTGTCCATTCCACTTGAGGCCGCAAACTCAGGGTCCCTCTCACATACCTAGAGCTGAGAGAAGCCTCCTCTTGAGGTGCTTGTGATAAGGTGGTATTCCTCTGGAGTCGAAGCCAGGGACTAACCTCTCATCTCGAGTTGATTTCTGGTCCATGGAGCTCTTTCGTGTTGCTACAGTGACCTCAGGATCCCTCTAGCCTTGAAACAGTGCTCTTGGGGTTTCCCTGGAGTGCCAACAAGGAAATCAAGGCTCCTTTCATGTGTGATGTGCAACACGGAATTACTCTGCACGCAGTGCAGGGGAATCGGGCCTCATCTCGGGCGAGGGGGAAGTCTCATGGTGTTTCTCGAGGTGCGGCGGGAACCTGGGGTATATTCTCGAGTTACGACGGGGATGGCCCTTCCACACACGTGTTTGTTCAGCGACGTCAGGACTCCTGCCTAGTTGCGAGGGACAACTCGGGATTCTCCTCGAGGCTTGGCAGGGCAATTGGAACCCCTCTCCAGCTGAGGCGGTAGACCAAGGGTCCCTTTACATGTGCCACAGGAATCCTGGGACTCCTATCAAGTTTCACGAGGAATCAGGCATCGTCTCCTTTGGAGGCACTGATCTCCGCGTACCTCTGAAGTTTTCAAAGGATGTGAGGCCTCCGGTCGCGATGAGGTGGGGAACTAGGTCTTTCTCTGTGGTCTCCACAGGGGATTCAGACATCCTTTCGTCTTGGAAGATGCAAGACGAGCCTGCATTCAAGTCACTGCAGGGATATCCGGCCTTATTTCGCGTCAGGGCATCGCAGGGTCCATTCCACTTGAGGCCGCAAACTCAGGATCCCTCTCACATACCTAGAGCTGAGAGAAGCCTCCTCTTGTGGTGCTTGTGGTAAGGTGGTATTCCTCTGGAGTCGAAGCCAGGGACTAACCTCTCATCTCGAGTTGATTTGTGGTCCACGGAGCTCTTTCGTGATGGTACAGTGACCTCAGGATCCCTCTAGCCTTGAAACAGCGTTCTTGGGGTTTCCCTGGAGTGCCACCAAGGAAATCAAGGATCCTTTCATGTGTGATGTGCAACACTGAATTGCTCTGCATGCAGTGTAGGGGAATCGGGACTCATCTCGCGGCGAGGGGGAAGTCTCATGGTTTTTCTCGAGTTGCGGCGGAAACCTGGGGTATATTCTCGAGTTACGACTGGGATGGCCCTTCCACACACGTGTTTCTTGAGCGACGTCAGGACTCCTGCCTAGTTGCGAGGGACAACTCGGGATTCTCCTCGAGGCTTGTCAGGGCAATTGGGACGCCTCTCCAGCTGAGGCGGAAGACCAAGGGTCCCTTTCCATGTGCCACAGGAATCCTGGGACTCCTATAAAGTTTCACGAGGAATCAGGCATCGTCTCCTTTGGAGGCACTGATCTCCGCGTACCTCTGGAGTTTTCAAAGGATGTGAGGCCTCCGGTCGCGATGAGGTGGGGAACTAGGTCTTTCTGTGTGGTCTCCACAGGGGATTCAGACATCCTTTCGTCTTGGGAGATGCAAGACGAGCCTGCATTCAAGTCACTGCAGGGATATCCGGCCTCATTTCGAGTCAGGGCATCGCGGTGTCCATTCCACTTGAGGCCGCAAACTAAGGGTCCCTCTCACATACCTAGAGCTGAGAGAAGCCTCCTCTTGAGGTGCTTGTGGTAAGGTGGTATCCCTCTGGATTCGAAGCCAGGGACTAACCTCTCATCTCGAGTTGATTTTTGGTCCACGGAGCTCTTTCGTGTTGCTACAGTGACCTCAGGATCCCTCTAGCCTTGAAACAGTGTTCTTGGGTTTTCTCTGGAGTGCCATCAAGGAAATCAAGGCTCCTTTCATGTGTGATGTGCAAGACGGAATTGCTCTGCACGCAGTGCAGGGGAATCGGGCCTCATCACGCGGCGAGGGGGAAGTCTCATGGTTTTTCTCGAGTTGCGGCGGGAACCTGGGGTATATTCTCGAGTTACGACAGGGATGGCCCTTCCACCCACGTGTTTGTGCAGCGACGGCAGCACTCCTGCCTAGTTGCGAGGGACAACTCTGGATTCTCCTCGAGGCTTGGCAGGGCAATTTGGACGCCTCTCCAGCTGAGGCGGGAGACCAAGGGTCCCTTTCCAAGTGCCACAGGAATCCTGGGACTCCTATCAAGATTCACGAGGAGAAGGGCATCGTCTCCTTTGGAGGCACTGATCTCCGCGTACCTCTGGAGTTTTCAAAGATGTGAGGCCTCCGGTCGCGATGAGGTGGGGAACTAGGTCTTTCTCTGTGGTCTCCACAGGGGATTCAGACATCCTTTCGTCTTGGGAGATGCAAGACGAGCCTGCATTCAAGTCACTGCAGGGATATCCGGCCTTATTTCGAGTCAGGGCATCGCGGTGTCTATTCCACTTGAGGCCGCAAACTCAGGGTCCCTCTCACATACCTAGAGCTGAGAGAAGCCTCCTCTTGAGGTGCTTGTGATAAGGTGGTATTCCTCTGGAGTCGAAGCCAGGGACTAACCTCTCATCTCGAGTTGATTTCTGGTCCATGGAGCTCTTTCGTGTTGCTACAGTGACCTCAGGATCCCTCTAGCCTTGAAACAGTGCTCTTGGGGTTTCCCTGGAGTGCCACCAAGGAAATCAAGGCTCCTTTCATGTGTGATGTGCAACACGGAATTGCTCTGCACGCAGTGCAGGGGAATCGGGCCTCATCTCGGGCGAGGGGGAAGTCTCATGGTGTTTCTCGAGGTGCGGCGGGAACCTGGGGTATATTCTCGAGTTACGACGGGGATGGCCCTTCCACACACGTGTTTGTTCAGCGACGTCAGGACTCCTGCCTAGTTGCGAGGGACAACTCGGGATTCTCCTCGAGGCTTGGCAGGGCAATTGGAACGCCTCTCCAGCTGAAGCGGTAGACCAAGGGTCCCTTTACATGTGCCACAGGAATCCTGGGACTCCTATCAAGTTTCACGAGGAATCAGGCATCGTCTCCTTTGGAGGCACTGATCTCCGCGTACCTCTGGAGTTTTCAAAGGATGTGAGGCCTCCGGTCGCGTTGAGGTGGGGAACTAGGTCTTTCTCTGTGGTCTCCACAGGGGATTCAGACATCCTTTCGTCTTGGGAGATGCAAGACGAGCCTGCATTCAAGTCACTGCAGGGATATCCGGCCTCATTTCGAGTCAGGGCATCGCGGTGTCCATTCCACTTGAGGCCGCAAACTCAGGGTCCCTCTCACATACCTAGAGCTGAGAGAAGCCTCCTCTTGAGGTGCTTGTGGTAAGGTGGTATTCCTCTGGATTCGAAGCCAGGGACTAACCTCTCATCTCGAGTTGATTTTTGGTCCACGGAGCTCTTTCGTGTTGCTACAGTGACCTCAGGATCCCTCTAGCCTGGAAACAGTGTTCTTGGGTTTTCTCTGGAGTGCCATCAAGGAAATCAAGGTTCCTTTCCTGTGTGATGTGCAACACGGAATTTCTCTGCCCGCAGTGTAGGGGAATCGGGCCTCATCTCGCAGCGAGGGGGAAGTCTCATGGTTTTTCTTGAGTTGCGGCGGGAACCTGGGGTGTATTCTCGAGTTACGACGGGGATGGCCCTTCTACCCACGTGTTTGTTCAGCGACGTCAGGACTGCTGCCTAGTTGCGAGGGACAACTCGGGATTCTCCTCGAGGCTTGGCAGGGAAATTGGGACACCTCTCCAGCTGAGGCGGGAGACCAAGTGTCCCTTTCCACGTGCCACAGGAATCCTGGGACTCCTATCAAGTTTCACGAGGAGTCAGGCATCGTCTCCTTTGGAGGCACTGATCTCCGCGTACCTCTGGAGTTTTCAAAGGATGTGAGGCCTCCGGTCGCGATGAGGTGGGGAACTAGGTCTTTCTCTGTGGTCTCCACAGGGGATTCAGACATCCTTTCGTCTTGGGAGATGCAAGACGAGCCTGCATTCAAGTCACTGCAGGGATATCCGGCCTTATTTCGAGTCAGGGCATCGCGGTGTCCATTCCACTTGAGGCCGCAAACTCAGGGTCCCTCTCACATACCTAGAGCTGAGAGAAGCCTCCTCTTGAGGTGCTTGTGGTAAGGTGGTATTCCTCTGGAGTCGAAGCCAGGGACTAACCTCACATCTCGAGTTGATTCTTGGTCCACGGAGCTCTTTCGTGTTGCTACAGTGACCTCAGGATCCCTCTAGCCTGGAAACAGTGTTCTTGGGTTTTCTCTGGAGTGCCATCAAGGAAATCAAGGTTCCTTTCCTGTGTGATGTGCAACACGGAATTGCTCTGCCCGCAGTGTAGGGGAATCGGGCCTCATCTCGCAGCGAGGGGGAAGTCTCATGGTTTTTCTTGAGTTGCGGCGGGAACCTGGGGTGTATTCTCGAGTTACGACGGGGATGGCCCTTCTACCCACGTGTTTGTTCAGCGACGTCAGGACTGCTGCCTAGTTGCGAGGGACAACTCGGGATTCTCCTCGAGGCTTGGCAGGGAAATTGGGACACCTCTCCAGCTGAAGCGGGAGACCAAGGGTCCCTTTCCACGTGCCACAGGAATCCTGGGACTCCTATCAAGTTTCACGAGGAGTCAGGCATCGTCTCCTTTGGAGGCACTGATCTCCGCGTACCTCTGGAGTTTTCAAAGGATGTGAGGCCTCCGGTCGCGATGAGGTGGGGAACTAGGTCTTTCTCTGTGGTCTCCACAGGGGATTCAGACATCCTTTCGTCTTGGGAGATGCAAGACGAGCCTGCATTCAAGTCACTGCAGGGATATCCGGCCTCATTTCGAGTCAGGGCATCGCGGTGTCCATTCCACTTGAGGCCGCAAACTCAGGGTCCCTCTCACATACCTAGAGCTGAGAGAAGCCTCCTCTTGAGGTGCTTGTGGTAAGGTGGTATTCCTCTGGAGTCGAAGCCAGGGACTAACCTCACATCTCGAGTTGATTCTTGGTCCACGGAGCTCTTTCGTGTTGCTACAGTGACCTCAGGATCCCTCTAGCCTGGAAACAGTGTTCTTGGGGTTTCTCTGGAGTGCCATGAAGGAAATCAAGGTTCCTTTCCTGTGTGATGTGCAACACGGAATTTCTCTGCCCGCAGTGTAGGGGAATCGGGCCTCATATCGCAGCGAGGGGGAAGTCTCATGGTTTTTCTCGAATTGCGGCGGGAACCTGGGGTATATTCTCGAGTTACGACGGGGATGGCCCTTCCACCCACGTGGTTGTTCAGCGACGTCAGGACTCCTGCCTACTTGCGAGGGACAACTCGGGATTCTCCTCGAGCTTGGCAGGGCAATTGGGACGCCTCTCCAGATGAGGCGGGAGACCAAGGGTCCCTTTCCACGTGCCACAGGAATCCTGGGACTCCTATCAAGTTTCATCTTTAGTCAGGTATCGTCTCCTTTGGAGGCACTGATCTCTGCGTACCTCTGGAGTTTTCAAAGGATGTGAGGCCTCCGGTCGCGATGAGGTGGGGAACTAGGTCTTTCTCTGTGGTCTCCACAGGGGATTCAGACATCCTTTCGTCTTGGGAGATGCAAGAACAGCCTGCATTCTAGTCACTGCAGGGATATCCGGCCTTATTTCGAGTCAGGGCATCGCGGTGTCCATTCCACTTGAGGCCGCAAACTCAGGGTCCCTCTCACATACCTAGAGCTGAGAGAAGCCTCCTCTTGAGGTGCTTGTGGTAAGGTGGTATTCCTCTGGAGTCGAAGCCAGGGACTAACCTCTCATCTCGAGTTGATTTCTGGTCCATGGAGCTCTTTCGTGTTGCTACAGTGACCTCAGGATCCCTCTAGCCTTGAAACAGTGCTCTTGGGGTTTCCCTGGAGTGCCACCAAGGAAATCAAGGCTCCTTTCATGTGTGATGTGCAACACGGAATTGCTCTGCACGCAGTGCAGGGGAATCGGGCCTCATCTCGGGCGAGGGGGCAGTCTCATGTTGTTTCTCGAGGTGCGGCGGGAACCTGGGGTATATTCTCGAGTTACGACTGGGATGGCCCTTCCACACACGTGTTTGTGCAGCGACGTCAGGACTCCTGCCTAGTTGCGAGGGACAACTCGGGATTCTCCTCGAGGCTTGGCAGGGCAATTGGAACGCCTCTCCAGCTGAGGCGGGAGACCAAGGGTCCCTTTCCACGTGCCACAGGAATCCTGGGACTCCTATAAAGTTTCACGAGGAGTCAGGCATCGTCTCCTTTGGAGGCACTGATCTCCGCGTACCTCTGGAGTTTTCAAAGGATGTGAGGCCTCCGGTCGAGATGAGGTGGGGAACTAGGTCTTTCTCTGTGGTCTCCACAGGGGATTCAGACATCCTTTCGTCTTGGGAGATGCAAGACGAGCCTGCATTCAAGTCACTCCAGGGATATCCGGCCTCATTTCGAGTCAGGGCATTGCGGTGTCCATTCCACTTGAGGCCGCAAACTCAGGGTCCCTCTCACATACCTAGAGCTGAGAGAAGCCTCCTCTTGAGGTGCTTGTGGTAAGGTGGTATTCCTCTGGAGTCGAAGCCAGGGACTAACCCCTCATCTCGTGTTGATTTTTGGTCCACGGAGGTCTTTCGTGTTGCTACAGTGACCTCAGGATCCCTCTAGCCTTGAAACAGTGTTCTTGGGGTTTCTCTGGAGTGCCATCAAGGAAATCAAGGCTCCTTTCATGTGTGATGTGCCACATGGAATTGCTCTGCACGCAGTGTAGGGGATCGGGCCTCATCTCGCGGCGAGGGTGAAGTCTCATGGTTTTTCTCGAGTTGCGGCGGGAACCTGGGGTATATTCTCGAGTTACGACGGGGATGGCCCTTCCACCCACGTGTTTGTTCAGCGACGTCAGGACTCCTGCCTAGTTGCGAGGGACAACTCGGGATTCTCCTCGAGGCTTGTCAGGGCAATTGGGACGCCTCTCCAGCTGAGGCGGAAGACCAAGGGTCCCTTTCCACGTGCCACAGGAATCCTGGGACTCCTATCAAGATTCACGAGGAGAAGGGCATCGTCTCCTTTGGAGGCACTGATCTCCGCGTACCTCTGGAGTTTTCAAAGGATGTGAGGCCTCCGGTCGCGATGAGGTTGGGAACTAGGTCTTTCTCTGTGGTCTCCACAGGGGATTCAGACATCCTTTCGTCTTGGGCGATGCAAGACGAGCCTGCATTCATGTCACTGCAGGGATATCCGACCTTATTTCGAGTCAGGGCATCGTGGTGTCCATTCGCCTTGAGGCTGCAAACTCAGGGTCCCTCTCACATTCGTAGAGCTGAGAGAAGCCTCCTCTTGAGGTGCTTGTGGAAAGGTGGTATTCCTCTGGAGTCGAAGCCAGGGACTAACCCCTCATCTCGAGTTGATTTTTTCGTCAACGGAGCTCTTTCGTGTTGCTACAGTGACCTCAGGATCCCTCTAGCCTGGAAACAGTGTTCTTGGGGTTTCTCTGGAGTGCCATGAAGGAAATCAAGGTTCCTTTCCTGTGTGATGTGCAACACGGAATTTCTCTGCCCGCAGTGTAGGGGAATCGGGCCTCATCTCGCAGCGAGGGGGAAGTCTCATGGTTTTTCTTGAGTTGCGGCGAGAACCTGGGGTGTATTCTCGAGTTACGACGGGGATGGCCCTTCTACCCACGTGTTTGTTCAGCCACGTCAGGACTCCTGCCTAGTTGCGAGGGACAACTCGGGATTCTCCTCGAGGCTTGGCAGGGAAATTGGGACGCCTCTCCAGCTGAGGCGGGAGACCAAGGATCCCTTTCCACGTGCCACAGGAATCCTGGGACTCCTATCAAGATTCACGAGGAGAAGGGCATCATCTCCTTTGGAGGCACTGATCTCCGCGTACCTCTGGAGTTTTCAAAGGATGTGAGGCCTCAGGTCGCGATGAGGTGGGAAACTAGGTCTTTCTCTGTGGTCTCCACAGGGGATTCAGACATCCTTTCGTCTTGGGAGATGCAAGACGAGCCTGCATTCAAGTCACTGCAGGGATATCCGGCCTTATTTCGAGTCAGGGCATCGCGGTGTCCATTCCACTTGAGGCCGCAAACTCAGGGTCCCTCTCACATACCTAGAGCTGAGAGAAGCCTCCTCTTGAGGTGCTTGTGGTAAGGTGGTATTCCTCTGGAGTCGAAGCCAGGGACTAACCTCTCATCTCGAGTTGATTTCTGGTCCATGGAGCTCTTTCGTGTTGCTACAGTGACCTCAGGATCCCTCTACCCTTGAAACAGTGCTCTTGGGGTTTCCCTGGAGTGCCACCAAGGAAATCAAGGCTCCTTTCATGTGTGATGTGCAACACGGAATTGCTCTGCACGCAGTGCAGGGGAATCGGGCCTCATCTCGGGCGAGGGGGAAGTCTCATGGTGTTTCTCGAGGTGCGGCGGGAACCTGGGGTATATTCTCGAGTTACGACTGGGATGGCCCTTCCACACACGTGTTTGTTCAGCGACGTCAGGACTCCTGCCTAGTTGCGAGGGACAACTCGGGATTCTCCTCGAGGCTTGGCAGGGCAATTGGAACGCCTCTCCAGCTGAGGCGTGAGACCAAAGGTCCCTTTACATGTGCCACAGGAATCCTGGGACTCCTATAAAGTTTCACGAGGAGTCAGGCATCGTCTCCTTTGGAGGCACTGATCTCCGCGTACCTCTGGAGTTTTCACAGGATGTGAGGCCTCCTGTCGCGATGAGGTGGGGAACTAGGTCTTTCTCTGTGGTCTCCACAGGGGATTCAGACATCCTTTCGTCCTGGGAGATGCAAGACGAGCCTGCATTCTAGTCACTGCAGGGATATCCGGCCTTATTTCGAGTCAGGGCATAGCGGTGTCCATTCCACTTGAGGCCGCTAACTCAGGGACCCTCTCACATACCTGGAGCTGAGAGAAGCCTCCTCTTGAGGTGCTTGTGGTAAGGTGGTATTCCTCTGGAGTCGAAGCCAGGGACTAACCTCTCATCTCGAGTTGATTTGTGGTCCACGGAGCTCTTTCGAGTTGCTACAGGGACCTCAGGATCCCTCTAGCCTTGAAACAGTGTTCTTGGGGTTTCTCTGGAGTGCCATCAAGGAAATCAAGGCTCCTTTCATGTGTGATGTGCCACACGGAATTGCTCTGCACGCAGTGTAGGGGATCGGGCCTCATCTCGCGGCGAGGGGGAAGTCTCATGGTTTTTCTCTTGTTGCGGCGGGAACCTGGGGTATATTCTCGAGTTACGACGGGTATGACCCTTCCACACAAGTGTTTGTTCAGCGACGTCAGGACTTCTGCCTAGTTGCGAGGGACAACTCGGGATTCTCCTCGAGGCTTGGCAGGGAAATTGGGATGTCTCTCCAGCTGAGGCGGGAGACCAAGGGTCCCTTTCCACGTGCCACAGGAATCCTGGGACTCCTATCTAGTTTCACGAGGAGTCAGGCATCGTCTCCTTTGGAGGCACTGATCTCTGCGTACCTCTGGACTTATCAAAGAATGTGAGGCCTCCGGTCGCAATGAGGTGGGGAACAAGGTCTTTCTCTGTGGTCTCCACAGGGGATTCAGACACCCTTTCATCTTGGGAGATGCAAGACGAGCCTGCATTCAAGCCACTGCAGGGATGTCCGGCCTTATTTCGAGTCAGGGCATCGCGGTGTCCATTCCACTTGAGGCCGCAAACTCAGGGTCCCTCTCACATACCTAGAGCTGAGAGAAGCCTCCTCTTGAGGTGCTTGTGGTAAGGTGGTATTCCTCTGGAGTCGAAGCCAGGGACTAACCTCTCATCTCGAGTTGATTTTTGGTCCACGGAGCTCTTTTATGTTGCTACAGTGACCCCAGAATCCCTCTTGCCTTGAAACAGTGTTCTTGGGGTTTCTCTGGAGTGCCATCAAGGAAATCAAGGCTCCTTTCATGTGTGATGTGCAACTCGGAATTGCTCTGCACGCAGTGCAGGGGAATCGGGCCTCATCTCGCGGCGAGGGGGAAGTCTGATAGTTTTTCTCGAGTTGCGGCGGGAACCTGGGGGATATTCTCGAGTTACGACGGGGATGGCCCTTCCACCCACGTGTTTGTTCAGCGACGTCAGGACTCCTGCCTAGTTGCAAGGGACAACTCGGGATTCTCCTCGAGGCTTGTCAGGGCAATTGGGACGCCTCTCCAGCTGAGGTGGGAGACCAAGGGTCCCTTTCCACGTGCCACAGGAATCCTGGGACTCCTATCAAGTTTCATAAGGAGTCAGGCATCGTTTCCTTTCGAGGCACTGATCTCCGTGTACCTCTGGAGTTTTCAAAGGATGTGAGGCCTCCGGTCACGATGAGGTGGGGAATTAGGTCTTTCTCTGTGGTCTCCACAGAGGACTCAGACATCCTTTCGTCTTGGGAGATGCAAGACGAGCCTGCATTTATGTCAATGCAGGGTTATCCGGCCTTATTTCGAGTTAGGGCATTGCGGTGTCCATTCCACTTGAGGCCGCAAACTCAGGGTCCCTCTCACATACCTAGAGCTGAGAGAAGCCTCCACTTGAGGTGCTTGTGGGAAGGTGGTATTCCTCTGGAGTAGAAGCCAGGGACTAACCTCTCATCTCGAGTTGATTTTTGGTCCACGGAGCCTTTCGTGTTGCTACAGTGACCTCAGGTTCCCTCTAGCCTTGAAACAGTGCTCTTGGGGTTTCTCTGGAGTGCCATCAAGGAAATCAAGGCTCTTTTCATGTGTGATGTGCAACACGGAATTGCTCTGCACGCAGTGCAGGATATCGGGCCTCATCTCGCGGCGAGGGGGAAGTCTCATGATTTTTCTCGAGTTGCGGCGGGAACCTGGGTATATTCTCGAGTTACGACGGGGATGCCCTTCCACACACGTGTTTGTTCAGCCACGTCAGGACTCCTGCCTAGTTGCTAGGGACAACTCGGGATTCTCCTCGAGGCTTGGCAGGGCAATTGGGACGCCTCTCCAGCTGAGGCGGGAAACCAAGTGTCCCTTTCCACGTGCCACAGAAATCCTGGGACTCCTATCAAGTTTCACGAGGAGTCAGGCATCGTCTCCTTTGGAGGCACTGATTTCAGTGTACCTCTGGAGTTTTCAAAGGATGTGAGGCCTCCGGTCGCGATGAAGTGGGGAACTAGGTCTTTCTCTGTGGTCTCCACAGGGGATTCAGACATCCTTTCGTCTTGGGAGATGCAAGACGAGCCTGCATTCAAGTCACTGCAGGGATATCCGGCCTTATTTCGAGTCAGGGCATCGCGGTGTCCATTCCATTTGAGGCCGCACACTCCTGGTCCCTCTCACATACCTAGAGCTGAGAGAAGCCTCCTCTTGAGGTGCTTGTGGTTAGGTGGTTTCCTCTGGAGTCGAAGCCAGGGACTAACCTCTCATCTCGAGTTGATTTGTGGTCCACGGAGGTCTTTCGTGTTGCTACAGTGACCTCAGGATCCCTCTAGCCTTGAAACAGTGTTCTTGGGGTTTCCCTGGAGTGCCACCAAGGAAATCAAGGCTCCTTTCATGTGTGATGTGCAACACGGAATTGCTCTACACGCAGTGTAGGGGAATCGGGCCTCATCTCGCAGCGAGGGGGAAGTCTCATGGTTTTTCTCGAGTGGCGGCGGGAACCTGGGGTATATTCTCGAGTTACGACTGGGATGGCCCTTCCACACACGTGTTTCTTCAGCGACGTCAGGACTCCTGCCTAGTTGCGAGGGACAACTCGGAATTCTCCTCGAGGCTTGTCAGGGCAATTGGGACGCCTCTCCAGCTGAGGCGGGAGACCAAGGGTCCCTTTCCATGTGCCACAGGAATCCTGGGACTCCTATCAAGTTTCACGAGGAGTCAGGCATCGTCTCCTTTGGAGGCACTGATCTCCGCGTACCTCTGGAGTTTTCAAAGGATGTGAGGCCTCCGGTCGCGATGAGGTGGGGAACTAGGTGTTTCTCTGTGGTCTCCACAGGGGATTCAGACATCCTTTCGTCTTGGGAGATGCAAGACGAGCCTGCATTCAAGTCACTGCAGGGATATCCGGCCTTATTTCGAGTCAGGGCATCGCAGTGTCCATTCCACTTGAGGCCGCAAACTCAGGGTCCCTCTCACATACCTAGAGCTGAGAGAAGCCTCCTCTTGAGGTACTTGTGGTAAGGTGGTATTCCTCTGGAGTCGAAGCCAGGGACTAACCCCTCATCTCGAGTTGATTTTTGGTCCACGGAGGTCTTTCGTGTTGCTACAGTGAACTCAGGATCCCTCTAGCCTTGAAACAGTGTTCTTGGGGTTTCTCTGGAGTGCCAACAAGGAAATCAAGGCTCCTTTCATGTGTGATGTGCCACATGGAATTGCTCTGCACGCAGTGAAGGGGATCGGGCCTCATCTCGCGGCGAGGGGGTAGTCTCATGGTTTTTCTCGAGTTGCGGCGGGAACCTGGGGTATATTCTCGAGTTACAACGGGGATGGCCCTTCCACCCACGTGTTTGTTCAGCCACGTCAGGACTCCTGCCAAGATGCGAGGGACAACTCGGGATTCTCCTCGAGGCTGGGCAGGGCAATTGGGACGCCTCTCCATCTGTGGCGGTAGACCAAGGCTCCCTTTCCACGTGCCACAGGAATCCTGGGACTCCTATCAAGTTTCACGAGGAGTCAGGCATCGTCTCCTTTGGAGGCAGTGATCTCCGCGTACCTCTGGAGTTTTCAAAGGATGTGAGGCCTCCGGTCGCGATGAGGTGGGGAACTAGGTCTTTCTCTGTGGTCTCCACAGGGGATTCAGACACCCTTTCATCTTGGGAGATGCAAGACGAGCCTGCAATCAAGCCACTGCAGGGATATCCGGCCTCACTTCGAGTCAGGGCATCGCGGTGTCCATTCCACTTGAGGCCGCAAACTCAGGGTCCCTCTCACATACCTAAAGCTGCGAGAAGCCTCCTCTTGAGGTGCTTGTGGTAAGGTGGTATTCCTCTGGAGTCGAAGTTAGGGACTAACCTCTCATCTCTAATTGATTTTTGGTCCTCGGAGCTCTTTCGTGTTGCTACAGTGACCTCAGGATCCCTCTAGCCTTGAAACAGTGTTCTTGGGGTTTCTCTGGAGTACCATCAAGGAAATCAAGGCTCCTTTCATGTGTGATGTGCAACACGGAATTGCTCTGCACGCAGTGTAGGGGAATCAGGCCTCATCTCGCGGCGAGGGGTAAGTCTCATGGTTTTTCTCGAGTTGCGGCGGGAACCTGGGGTATATTCTCGAGTTACGACAGGGATGGCCCTTCCACACACGTGTTTGTGCAGCGACGGCAGGACTCCTGCCTAGTTGCGAGGGACAACTCGGGATTCTCCTCAAGGCTTGGCAGGGCAATTGGGACGCCTCTCCAGCTGAGGCGGGAGACCAAGGATCCCTTTCCACGTGCCACAGGAATCCTGGGACTCCTATCAAGATTCACGAGGAGAAGGGCATCGTCTCCTTTGGAGGCACTGATCTCCGCGTACCTCTGGAGTTTTCAAAGGATGTGAGGCCTCCGGTCGCGATGAGGTGGGGAACTAGGTCTTTCTCTGTGGTCTCCACAGGGGATTCAGACATCCTTTCGTCTTGGGAGATGCAAGACGAGCCTGCATTCAAGTCACTGCAGGGATATCCGGCCTTATTTCGAGTCAGGGCATCGCGGTGTCCATTCCACTTGAGGCCGCAAACTCAGGGTCCCTCTCACATACCTAGAGCTGAGAGAAGCCTCCTCTTGAGGTGCTTGTGGTAAGGTGGTATTCCTCTGGAGTCGAAGCCAGGGACTAACCTCTCATCTCGAGTTGATTTCTGGTCCATGGAGCTCTTTCGTGTTGCTACAGTGACCTCAGGATCCCTCTAGCCTTGAAACAGTGCTCTTGGGGTTTCCCTGGAGTGCCACCAAGGAAATCAAGGCTCCTTTCATGTGTGATGTGCAACAAGGAATTGCTCTGCACGCAGTGCAGGATATCGGGCCTCATCTCGCGGCGAGGGGGAAGTCTCATGGTATTTCTCGAGTTGCGGCGGGAACCTGGGGTATATTCTCGAGTTACGACGGGGATGCCCTTCCACACACGTGTTTGTTCAGCCACGTCAGGACTCCTGCCTAGTTGCTAGGGACAACTCGGGATTCTCCTCGAGGCTTGGCAGGGCAATTGGGACGCCTCTCCAGCTGAGGCGGGAAACCAAGTGTCCCTTTCCACGTGCCACAGGAATCCTTGGACTCCTATCAAGTTTCAAGAGGAGTCAGGCATCGTCTCCTTTGCAGGCACTGATTTCAGTGTACCTCTGGAGTTTTCAAAGGATGTGAGGCCTCCGGTCGCGATGAAGTGGGGAACTAGGTCTTTCTCTGTGGTCTCCACAGGGGATTCAGACATCCTTTCGTCTTGGGAGATGCAAGACGAGCCTGCATTCAAGTCACTGCAGGGATATCCGGCCTTATTTCGAGTCAGGGCATCGCGGTGTCCATTCCATTTGAGGCCGAAAACTCAGGGTCCCTCTCACATACCTAGAGCTGAGAGAAGCCTCCTCTTGAGGTGCTTGTGGTTAGGTGGTTTCCTCTGGAGTCGAAGCCAGGGACAAACCTCTCATCTCGAGTTGATTTGTGGTCCACGGAGGTCTTTCGTGTTGCTACAGTGACCTCAGGATCCCTCTAGCCTTGAAACAGTGTTCTTGGGGTTTCCCTGGAGTGCCACCAAGGAAATCAAGGCTCCTTTCATGTGTGATGTGCAACACGGAATTGCTCTACACGCAGTGTAGGGGAATCGGGCCTCATCTCCCAGCGAGGGGGAAGTCTCATGGTTTTTCTCGAGTGGCGGCGGGAACCTGGGGTATATTCTCGAGTTACGACGGGGATGGCCCTTCCACACACGTGTTTCTTCAGCGACGTCAGGACTCCTGCCTAGTTGCGAGGGACAACTCGGAATTCTCCTCGAGGCTTGTCAGAGCAATTGGGACGCCTCTCCAGCTGAGGCGGAAGACCAAGGGTCCCTTTCCATGTGCCACAGGAATCCTGGGACTCCTATCAAGTTTCACGAGGAGTCAGGCATCGTCTCCTTTGGAGGCACTGATCTCCGCGTACCTCTGGAGTTTTCAAAGGATGTGAGGCCTCCGGTCGCGATGAGGTGGGGAACTAGGTGTTTCTCTGTGGTCTCCACAGGGGATTCAGACATCCTTTCGTCTTGGGAGATGCAAGACGAGCCTGCATTCAAGTCACTGCAGGGATATCCGGCCTTATTTCGAGTCAGGGCATCGCAGTGTCCATTCCACTTGAGGCCGCAAACTCAGGGTCCCTCTCACATACCTAGAGCTGAGAGAAGCCTCCTCTTGAGGTACTTGTGGTAAGGTGGTATTCCTCTGGAGTCGAAGCCAGGGACTAACCCCTCATCTCGAGTTGATTTTTGGTCCACGGAGGTCTTTCGTGTTGCTACAGTGAACTCAGGATCCCTCCAGCCTTGAAACAGTGTTCTTGGGGTTTCTCTGGAGTGCCAACAAGGAAATCAAGGCTCCTTTCATGTGTGATGTGCCACATGGAATTGCTCTGCACGCAGTGTAGGGGATCGGGCCTCATCTCGCGGCGAGGGGGAAGTCTCATGGTTTTTCTCGAGTTGCGGCGGGAACCTGGGGTATATTCTCGAGTTACAACGGGGATGGCCCTTCCACCCACGTGTTTGTTCAGCCACGTCAGGACTCCTGCCAAGTTGCGAGGGACAACTCGGGATTCTCCTGGACGCTGGGCAGGGCAACTGGGACGCCTCTCCATCTGTGGCGGTAGACCAAGATCCCTTTCCACGTGCCACAGGAATCCTGGGACTCCTATCAAGTTTCACGAGGAGTCAGGCATCGTCTCCTTTGGAGGCAGTGATCTCCGCGTACCTCTGGAATTTTCAAAGTATGTGAGGCCTCCGGTCGCGATGAAGTGGGGAACTAGGTCTTTCTCTGTGGTCTCCACAGGGGATTCAGACATCCTTTCGTCTTGGGAGATGCAAGACGAGCCTGCATTCAAGTCACTGCAGGGATATCCGGCCTTATTTCGAGTCAGGGCATCGCGGTGTCCATTCCATTTGAGGCCGCAAACTCAGGGTCCCTCTCACATACCTAGAGCTGAGAGAAGCCTCCTCTTGAGGTGCTTGTGGTTAGGTGGTTTCCTCTGGAGTCGAAGCCAGGGACTAACCTCTCATCTCGAGTTGATTTGTGGTCCACGGAGCTCTTTCGTGTTGCTACAGTGACCTCAGGATCCCTATAGCCTTGAAACAGTCTTCGTGGGGTTTCTCTGGAGTGCCATCAAGGAAATCAAGGCTCCTTTCATGTGTGATGTGCAACACGGAATTGCTCTGCACACAGTGCAGGGGAAGCGGGCCCCATCTCGCGGCGAGGGGGAAGTCTCATGGTTTTTCTCGAGTTGCGGCAGGAACCTGGAGTATATTCTCGAGTTACGACGGGGGTGGCCCTTCCACCCACGTGTTTGTTCAGCGACGTCAGGACTCCTGCCTAGTTGCAAGGGACAACTCGCGATTCTCATCAACGCTTGGCTGGGCAATTGGGACGCCTCTCCAGCTGAGGCGGGAGACCAAGTGTCCCTTTCCACGTGCCACAGGAATCCTGGGACTCCTATCAAGTTTCACGAGGAGTCAGGCATCGTCTCCTTTGGAGGCACTGATCTCCGCGTACCTCTGGAGTTTTCAAAGCATGTGAGGCCTCCGGTCGCGATGAGGTGGGGAACTAGGTCTTTCTCTGTGGTCTCCACAGGGGATTCAGACATCCTTTCGTCTTGGGAGATGCAAGACAAGCCTGCATTCGTGTCACTGCAGGGATATCCGGCCTTATTTCGCGTTAGAGCATCGCAGGGTCCATTCCACTTGAGGCCACAAAATCAGGGTCCCTTTCACATACCTAGAGCTGAGAGAAGCCTCCTCTTGAGGTGCTTGTGGTAAGGTGGTATTCCTCTGGAGTCGAAGCCAGGGACTAACCTCTCATTTCGAGTTGATTTTTGGTCCACGGAGCTCTTTCGTGTGGCTACAGTGACCTCAGGATCCCTCTAGCCTTGAAACAGTGTTCTTGGGGTTTCTCTGGAGTGCCATCAAGGAAATCAAGGCTCCTTTCATGTGTGATGTGCAACACGGAATTGCTCTGCACGCAGTGCAGGGGAATCGGGCCTCATCTCGCGGCGAGGGGAAGTCTCATGGTTTTTCTCGAGTTGCGGTGGGAACCTGGGGTATATTCTCGAGTTACGACGGGGATGGCCATTCCACACACGTGTTTGTTCAGCGACGTCAGGACTCCTGCCTAGTTGCGAGGGACAACTCAGGATTCTCCTCGAGGCTTGGCAGGGCAATTGGGACGCCTCTCCAGGTGAGGCGGGAGACCATGGGTCCCTTTCCATGTGCCACAGGAATCCTGGGACTCCTATAAAGTTTCACAAGGAGTCAGGCATCGTCTCCTTTGGAGGCACTGATCTCCGCGTACCTCTGGAATTTTCAAAGGATGTGAGGCCTCCGGTCGCCATGAGGTGGGGAACTAGGTCTTTCTATGTGGTCATCACAGGGGATTCAGACATCCTTTCATCTTGGGAGATGCAAGACGAGCCTGCATTCAAGTCACTGCAGGGATATCCGGCCTTATTTTGAGCCAGGGCATTGCGGTGTCCATTCCACTTGAGGCGGCAAACTCAGGGTCCCTCTCACATACCTAGAGCTGAGAGAAGCCTCCTCTTGAGGTGCTTGTGGTAAGGTGGTATTCCTCTTGAGTCGAAGCCAGGGACTACCCTCTCATCTCGAGTTGATTTTTGGTCCACGGAGCTCCTTCGTGTTGCTACAGTGACCTCAGGATCCCTCTAGCCTAGAAACAGTGTTCTTGGGGTTTCTCTGGAGTGCCATCAAGAAAATCAAGGCTCCTTTCATGTTTGATGTGCAACACGGTATTGCTCTGCATGCAGTGCAGGAGACTCGAGCCTCATCTCGCGGCGAGGGGGAAGTCTCATGGTTTTTCTCGAGTTGCGGCGGGAACCTGGGGTATATTCTCGAGTTACGACGGGGATGGCCCTTCCACCCACGTGTTTGTTCAGCCACGTCAAGACTCCTGCCTAGTTACAAGGGACAACTCGGGATCCTCCTCGAGGCTTGGCAGGGCAATTGGGACGCCTCTCGATTTGAGGTGGGAGACCAAGTGTCCCTTTCCACGTGCCACAGGAATCCTGGGACTCGTATCAAGTTTCACGAGGAGTCAGGCATCGTCTCCTTTGGAGGCACTGATCTCCGCGTACCTCTGGAGTTTTCAAAGGATGTGAGGCCTCCGGTCGCGATGAGGTGGGGAACTAGGTCTTTCTCTGTGGTCTCCACAGGGGATTCAGACATCCTTTCGTCTTTGGAGATGCAAGACGAGCCTGCATTCAAGTCACTGCAGGGATATCCGGCCTTATTTCGCGTCAGGGCATCACAGTGTCCATTCCACTTGTGGCCGCAAACTCAGGGTCCCTCTCACATACCTAGAGCTGAGAGAAGCCTCCTCTTGAGGTGCTTGTGGTAAGGTGGTATTCCTCTGGAGTTGAAGCCAGGGACTAACCTCTCATCTCGAGTTGATTTTTGGTCCACGGAGCTCTTTCGTGTTGCTACAGTGACCTCAGGATCCCTCTAGCCTTGAAACAGTTTTCGTGGGGTTTCTCTGGAGTGCCATCAAGGAAATCAAGGCTCCTTTCATGTGTGATGTGCAACACAGAATTGCTCTGCACGCAGTGCAGGGGAATCGGGCCTCATCTCGCGGTGAGGGGGAAGTCTCATGGTTTTTCTCGAGTTGCGGCAGGAACCTGGAGTATATTCTCGAGTTACGACGGGGGTGGCCCTTCCACCCACGTGTTTGTTCAGCGACGTCAGGACTCCTGCCTAGTTGCAAGGGACAACTCGCGATTCTCCTCAAGGCTTGGCTGCAAATTGGGACGCCTCTCCAGCTGAGGCGGGAGACCAAGTGTCCCTTTCCACGTGCCACAGGAATCCTGGGACTCCTAAGAAGTTTCACGAGGAGTCAGGCATCGTCTCCTTTGGAGGCACTGATCTCCGCGTACCTCTGAAGTTTTCAAAGGATGTGAGGCCTCCGGTCGCGAAGAGGTGGGGAACTAGGTTTTCTCTGTGGTCTCCACAGGGGTTTCAGACATCCTTTCGTCTTGGGAGATGCAAGACGAGCCTGCATTCAAGTCACTGCAGGGATATCCGGCATTATTTCGTGTCAGGGCATCGCAGTGTCCATTCCACTTGAGGCCGCAAACTCAGGGTCCCTCTCACATACCTAGAGCTGAGAGAAGCCTCTTCTTGAGGTGCTTGTGGTAAGGTGGTATTCCTCTGGAGTCGAAGCCAGGGACTAACCTTTAATCTCGAGTTGATTTGTGGTCCACAGAGCTCTTTCATGTTGCTACAGTGACCTCAGGATCCCTCTAGCCTTGAAACAGTGTTCTTGGGGTTTCTCTGGAGTGTCATCAAGGAAATCAAGGCTCCTTTCATGTGTGAAGTGCAACACGGAGTTGCTCTGAACGCAGTGTAGGGGAATCGGGCCTCATCTCGCGGCGAGGGGGAAGTCTCATGGTTTTTCTCGAGTGGCGGCGGGAACCTGGGGTATATTCTCGAGTTACGACGGGGATGGCCCTTTCACACACGTGTTTGTTCAGCCACGTCAGGACTCCTGCCTAGTTACAAGGGACAACTCGGGATTCTCCTCGAGGCTTGGCAGGGCAATTGGGACGCCTCTCCATCTGAGGTGGGAGACCAAGGGTCCCTTTCCACGTGCCACAGGAATCCTGGGACTCGTATCAAGTTTCGCGAGGAGTCAGGCATCGTCTCCTTTGGAGGCACTGATCTCCGCGTACCTCTGGAGTTTTCAAAGGATGTGAGGCCTCCGGTCGCGATGATGTGGGGAACTAGGTCTTTCTCTGTGGTCTCCACAGGGGATTCAGACATCCTTTCGTATTTGGAGATGCAAGACGAGCCTGCATTCAAGTCACTGCAGGGATATCCGGCCTTATTTCGCGTCAGGGCATCACAGTGTCCATTCCACTTTTGGCCGCAAACTCAGGGTCCCTCTCACATACCTAGAGCTGAGAGAAGCCTCCTATTGAGGTGCTTGTGGAAAGGTGGTATTCCTCTGGAGTTGAAGCCAGGGACTAACCTCTCATCTCGAGTTGATTTTTGGTCCACGGAGCTCTTTCGTGTTGCTACAGTGACCTCAGGATCCCTCTAGCCTTGAAAGAGTGTTCTTGTGGTTGCTCTGGAGTGCCATCAAGGAAATCAAGGCTCCTTTCATGTGTGATGTGCAACACGGAATTGCTCTGCACGCAGTGCAGGGGAATCGGGCCTCATCTCGCGGAGAGGGGGAAGTCTCATGGTTTTTCTCGAGTTGCGGCGGGAACCTGGGGTATATTCTCGAGTTACGATGGGGATGGCCCTTCCACCCACGTGTTTGTTCAGCGACGTCAGGACTCCAGCCTAGTTGCGAGGGACAACTCGGGATTCTCCTCGAGGCTTGGCAGGGCAATTGGGACACCTCTCCAGCTGAGGCGGGAGACCAAGGGTCCCTTTCCACGTGCCACAGGAATCCTGGGACTCCTATCAAGTTTGACGAGGAGTCAGGCATTGGCTCCTTTAGAGGCACTGATCTCCGAGTACCTCTGGAGTTTTCAAAGGATGTGAGGCCTCCGGTCGTGATGAGGTGGGGAACTAGGTCTTTCTCTGTGGTCTCCACAGGGGTTCAGATATCCTTTCATCTTGGGAGATGCAAGACGAGCCTGCATTCAAGTCACTGCAGGGATATCCGGCCTTATTTTGAGTCCGGGCATCGTGGTGTCTATTCGACTGGAGGCTGCAAACTCAGGTTCCCTCTCACATACCTAGAGCTGAGAGAAGCCTCCTCTTGAGGTGCTTGTGGTAAGGTGGTATTCCTCTGGAGTCGAAGCCAGGGACTAACCTCTCATCTCGAATTGATTTTTGGTCCACGGAGTTCTTTCGTGTTGCTACAGTGACTTCAGGATCCCTCTAGCCTGGAAACAGTGATCTTGGGGTTTCTCTGGAGTGCCATCAAGGAAATCAAGGCTCCTTTCATGTGTGATGTGCAACACGGAATTGCTCTGCAGGCAGTGCAGGGTAATCGGGCCTCATCTCGCGGCGAGGGGGAAATCTCATGGTTTTTCTCGAGTTGCGGCGGGAACCTGGGGTATATTCTCGAGTTACAACGGGAATGGCCCTTCCACACACGTGTTTGTTCAGCGACGTCAGGACTCCTGCCTAGTTGCGAGGGACATCTCGGGATTCTCCTCGAGGCTTGGCAGGGAAATTGAGACGCCTCTCCAGCTGAGGAGGGAGACCAAGGGTCCCTTTCCACGTGCCACAGGAGTCCTGGGACTCCTATCACGTTTCACGAGGAGTCAGGGATCGTCTCCTTTGGAGGCACGGATCTCTGCGTACCTCTGGACTTATCACAGGATGTGAGGCCTCCGGTCGCGATGAGGTGGGGAACTAGGTCTTTCTCTGTGGTCTCCACAGGGGATTCAGACATCCTTTCGTCTTGGGAGATGCAAGACGAGCCTGCATTCAAGTCACTGCAGGGATATCCGGCTGTATTTCGATTCAGGGCATCGCGGTGTCCATTCCACTTGAGGCCGCAAACTCAGTGTCCCTCTGACATACCTAGAGCTGAGAGAAGCCTCCTCTTGAGGTGCTTGTGGTAAGGTGGTATTCCTCTGGAGTCGAAGTTAGGGACTAACCTCTCATCTCTAGTTGATTTTTGGTCCACGGAGCTCTTTCGTGTTGCTACAGTGACCTCAGGATCCCTCTAGCCTTGAAACAGTGTTCTTGGGGTTTCTCTGGAGTGCCATCAAGGAAATCAAGGCTCCTTTCATGTGTGATGTGCAACACGGAATTGCTCTGCACGCAGTGTAGGGGAATCGGGCCTCATCTCGCGGCGAGGGGTAAGTCTCATGGTTTTTCTCGAGTTGCGGCGGGAACCTGGAGTATATTCTCGAGTTACGACGGGGGTGGCCCTTCCACCCACGTGTTTGTTCAGCGACGTCAGGACTCCTGCCTAGTTGCAAGGGACAACTCGCGATTCTCATCAACGCTTGGCTGGGCAATTGGGACGCCTCTCCAGCTGAGGCGGGAGACCAAGTGTCCCTTTCCACGTGCCACAGGAATCCTGGGACTCCTATCAAGTTTCACGAGGAGTCAGGCATCGTCTCCTTTGGAGGCACTGATCTCCGCGTACCTCTGGAGTTTTCAAAGCATGTGAGGCCTCCGGTCGCGATGAGGTGGGGAACTAGGTCTTTCTCTGTGGTCTCCACAGGGGATTCAGACATCCTTTCGTCTTGGGAGATGCAAGACAAGCCTGCATTCATGTCACTGCAGGGATATCCGGCCTTATTTCGCGTTAGAGCATCGCAGGGTCCATTCCACTTGAGGCCACAAAATCAGGGTCCCTTTCACATACCTAGAGCTGAGAGAAGCCTCCTCTTGAGGTGCTTGTGGTAAGGTGGTATTCCTCTGGAGTCGAAGCCAGGGACTAACCTCTCATTTCGAGTTGATTTTTGGTCCACGGAGCTCTTTCGTGTGGCTACAGTGACCTCAGGATCCCTCTAGCCTTGAAACAGTGTTCTTGGGGTTTCTCTGGAGTGCCATCAAGGAACTGAAGGCTCATTTCCTGTGTGATGTGCAACACGGAATTGCTCTGCACGCAGTGCAGGGGAATCGGGCCTCATCTCGCGGCGAGGGGAAGTCTCATGGTTTTTCTCGAGTTGCGGTGGGAACCTGGGGTATATTCTCGAGTTACGACGGGGATGGCCATTCCACACACGTGTTTGTTCAGCGACGTCAGGACTCCTGCCTAGTTGCGAGGGACAACTCAGGATTCTCCTCGAGGCTTGGCAGGGCAATTGGGACGCCTCTCCAGGTGAGGCGGGAGACCATGGGTCCCTTTCCATGTGCCACAGGAATCCTGGGACTCCTATAAAGTTTCACAAGGAGTCAGGCATCGTCTCCTTTGGAGGCACTGATCTCTGCGTACCTCTGGAGTTTTCAAAGGATGTGAGGCCTCCGGTCGCCATGAGGTGGGGAACTAGGTCTTTCTCTGTGGTCACCACAGGGGATTCAGACATCCTTTCATCTTGGGAGATGCAAGACGAGCCTGCATTCAAGTCACTGCAGGGATATCCGGCCTTATTTTGAGCCAGGGCATTGCGGTGTCCATTCCACTTGAGGCGGCAAACTCAGGGTCCCTCTCACATACCTAGAGCTGAGAGAAGCCTCCTCTTGAGGTGCTTGTGGTAAGGTGGTATTCCTCTTGAGTCGAAGCCAGGGACTACCCTCTCATCTCGAGTTGATTTTTGGTCCACGGAGCTCCTTCGTGTTGCTACAGTGACCTCAGGATCCCTCTAGCCTAGAAACAGTGTTCTTGGGGTTTCTCTGGAGTGCCATCAAGAAAATCAAGGCTCCTTTCATGTGTGATGTGCAACACAGAATTGCTCTGCACGCAGTGCAGGGGAATCGGGCCTCATCTCGCGGTGAGGGGGAAGTCTCATGGTTTTTCTCGAGTTGCTCAGGAACGTGGAGTATATTCTCGAGTTACGACGGGGGTGGCCCTTCCACCCACGTGTTTGTTCAGCGACGTCAGGACTCCTGCCTAGTTGCAAGGGACAACTCGCGATTCTCCTCAAGGCTTGGCTGCGCAATTGGGACGCCTCTCCAGCTGAGGCGGGAGACCAAGTGTCCCTTTCCACGTGCCACAGGAATCCTGGGACTCCTAAGAAGTTTCACGAGGAGTCAGGCATCGTCTCCTTTGGAGGCACTGATCTCCGCGTACCTCTGAAGTTTTCAAAGGATGTGAGGCCTCCGGTCGCGAAGAGGTGGGGAACTAGGTTTTCTCTGTGGTCTCCACAGGGGTTTCAGACATCCTTTCGTCTTGGGAGATGCAAGACGAGCCTGCATTCAAGTCACTGCAGGGATATCCGGCATTATTTCGCGTCAGGGCATCGCAGTGTCCATTCCACTTGAGGCCGCAAACTCAGGGTCCCTCTCACATACCTAGAGCTGAGAGAAGCCTCTTCTTGAGGTGCTTGTGGTAAGGTGGTATTCCTCTGGAGTCGAAGCCAGGGACTAACCTTTAATCTCGAGTTGATTTGTGGTCCACGGAGCTCTTTCATGTTGCTACAGTGACCTCAGGATCCCTCTAGCCTTGAAACAGTGTTCTTGGGGTTTCTCTGGAGTGTCATCAAGGAAATCAAGGCTCCTTTCATGTGTGAAGTGCAACACGGAGTTGCTCTGCACGCAGTGTAGGGGAATCGGGCCTCATCTCGCGGCGAGGGGGAAGTCTCATGGTTTTTCTCGAGTGGCGGCGGGAACCTGGGGTATATTCTCGAGTTACGACGGGGATGGCCCTTCCACCCACGTGTTTGTTCAGCCACGTCAGGACTCCTGCCTAGTTACAAGGGACAACTCGGGATTCTCCTCGAGGCTTGGCAGGGCAATTGGGACGCCTCTCCATCTGAGGTGGGAGACCAAGTGTCCCTTTCCACGTGCCACAGGAATCCTGGGACTCGTATCAAGTTTCACGAGGAGTCAGGCATCGTCTCCTTTGGAGGCACTGATCTCCGCGTACCTCTGGAGTTTTCAAAGGATGTGAGGCCTCCGGTCGCGATGATGTGGGTAACTAGGTCTTTCTCTGTGGTCTCCACAGGGGATTCAGACATCCTTTCGTATTTGGAGATGCAAGACGAGCCTGCATTCAAGTCACTGCAGGGATATCCGGCCTTATTTCGCGTCAGGGCATCACAGTGTCCATTCCACTTGTGGCCGCAAACTCAGGGTCCCTCTCACATACCTAGAGCTGAGAGAAGCCTCCTATTGAGGTGCTTGTGGTAAGGTGGTATTCCTCTGGAGTTGAAGCCAGGGACTAACCTCTCATCTCGAGTTGATTTTTGGTCCACGGAGCTCTTTCGTGTTGCTACAGTGACCTCAGGATCCCTCTAGCCTTGAAACAGTGTTCTTGGGGTTGCTCTGGAGTGCCATCAAGGAAATCAAGGCTCCTTTCATGTGTGATGTGCAACACGGAATTGCTCTGCACGCAGTGCAGGGGAATCGGGCCTCATCTCGCGGAGAGGGGGAAGTCTCATGGTTTTTCTCGAGTTGCGGCGGGAACCTGGGGTATATTCTCGAGTTACGATGGAGATGGCCCTTCCACCCACGTGTTTGTTCAGCGACGTCAGGACTCCAGCCTAGTTGCGAGGGACAACTCGGGATTCTCCTCGCGGCTTGGCAGGGCAATTGGGACACCTCTCCAGCTGAGGCGGGAGACCAAGGGTCCCTTTCCACGTGCCACAGGAATCCTGGGACTCCTATCAAGTTTGACGAGGAGTCAGGCATTGGCTCCTTTAGAGGCACTGATCTCCGAGTACCTCTGGAGTTTTCAAAGGATGTGAGGCCTCCGGTCGTGATGAGGTGGGGAACTAGGTCTTTCTCTGTGGTCTCCACAGGGGTTCAGATATCCTTTCGTCTTGGGAGATGCAAGACGAGCCTGCATTCAAGTCACTGCAGGGATATCCGGCCTTATTTTGAGTCCGGGCATCGTGGTGTCTATTCGACTGGAGGCTGCAAACTCAGGGTCCCTCTCACATACCTAGAGCTGAGAGAAGCCTCCTCTTGAGGTGCTTGTGGTAAGGTGGTATTCCTCTGGAGTCGAAGCCAGGGACTAACCTCTCATCTCGAATTGATTTTTGGTCCACGGAGTTCTTTCGTGTTGCTACAGTGACTTCAGGATCCCTCTAGCCTGGAAACAGTGATCTTGGGGTTTCTCTGGAGTGCCATCAAGGAAATCAAGGCTCCTTTCATGTGTGATGTGCAACACGGAATTGCTCTGCAGGCAGTGCAGGGTAATCGGGCCTCATCTCGCGGCGAGGGGGAAGTCTCATGGTTTTTCTCGAGTTGCGGCGGGAACCTGGGGTATATTCTCGAGTTACAACGGGAATGGCCCTTCCACACACGTGTTTGTTCAGCGACGTCAGGACTCCTGCCTAGTTGCGAGGGACAACTCGGGATTCTCCTCGAGGCTTGGCAGGGCAATTGGGACGCCTCTCCAGCTGAGGAGGGAGACCAAGGGTCCCTTTCCACGTGCCACAGGAGTCCTGGGACTCCTATCAAGTTTCACGAGGAGTCAGGGATCGTCTCCTTTGGAGGCACGGATCTCTGCGTACCTCTGGACTTATCACAGGATGTGAGGCCTCCGGTCGCGATGAGGTGGGGAACTAGGTCTTTCTCTGTGGTCTCCACAGGGGATTCAGACATCCTTTCGTCTTGGGAGATGCAAGACGAGCCTGCATTCAAGTCACTGCAGGGATATCCGGCTGTATTTCGATTCAGGGCATCGCGGTGTCCATTCCACTTGAGGCCGCAAACTCAGGGTCCCTCTGACATACCTAGAGCTGAGAGAAGCCTCCTCTTGAGGTGCTTGTGGTAAGGTGGTATTCCTCTGGAGTCGAAGTTAGGGACTAACCTCTCATCTCTAGTTGATTTTTGGTCCACGGAGCTCTTTCGTGTTGCTACAGTGACCTCAGGATCCCTCTAGCCTTGAAACAGTGTTCTTGGGGTTTCTCTGGAGTGCCATCAAGGAAATCAAGGCTCCTTTCATGTGTGATGTGCAACACGGAATTGCTCTGCACGCAGTGTAGGGGAATCGGGCCTCATCTCGCGGCGAGGGGTAAGTCTCATGGTTTTTCTCGAGTTGCGGCGGGAACCTGGGGTATATGCTCGAGTTACGACGGGGATGGCCCTTCCACCCACGTGTTTGTTCAGCGACGGCAGGACTCCTGCCTAGTTGCGAGGGACAACTCGGGATTCTCCTCGAGGCTTGGCAGGGCAATTGCGATGCCTCTCCAGCTGAGGCGGGAGACCAAGGGTCCCTTTCCACGTGCCACAGGAATCCTGGGACTCCTATCAAGTTTCACGAGGAGTCACGCATCGTCTCCTTTGCAGGCACTGATCTCCGCGTACCTCTGGAGTTTTCAAAGGATGTGAGGCCTGCGGTCGCGATGAGGTGGGGAACTAGGTCTTTCTCTGTGGTCTCCACAGGGGATTCAGACATCCTTACTTCTTGGGAGATGCAAGACGAGCCTGCATTCAAGTCACTGCAGGAATATCCGGCCTTATTTCGAGTCAGGGCATCGCGGTGTCCATTCCACTTGAGGCCGCAAACTCAGGGTCCCTCTCACATACCTAGAGCTGAGAGAAGCCTCCTCTTGAGGTGCTTGTGGTAAGGTGGCATTCCTCTGGAGTCGAAGCCAGGGACTAACCTCTCATCTCGATTTGATTCTTGGTCCACGGAGCTCTTTCTTGTTGCTACAGAGACCTCAGGATCCCTCTAGCCTTGAAACAGTGTTCTTGGGGTTTCTCTGGAGTGCCATCAAGGAAATCAAGGCTCCTTTCATGTGTGAAGTGCAACACGGAATTGCTCTGCACGCAAGTAGGGGAATCGGGCCTCATCTCGGGGCGAGGGGGAAGTCTCATGCTTTTTCTCGAGGTGCGGCGGGAACCTGGGGTATATACTCGAGTTACGACGGGGATGGCCCTTCCACACACGTGTGTGTTTAGCGACGTCCGGACTCCTGCCTAGTTGCGAGGGACAACTCGGGATTCTCCTCGAGGCTTGGCAGGGCAATTGGGACGCCTCTCCAGCTGAGGCGGGAGACCAAGGTTCCCTTTCCACGTGCCAGAGGAATCCTGGGACTCCTATCAAGTTTGACGACAAGTCAGGCATTGGCTCCTTTGGAGGCACTGATCTCCGCGTACCTCTGGAGTTTTCAAAGGATGTGAGGCCTCCGGTCGTGATGATGTGGGGAACTAGGTCTTTCTCTGTGGTCTCCACAGGGGATTCAGACATCCTTTCGTCTTGGGAGATGCAAGACGAGCCTGCATTCAAGTCACTGCAGGGATATCCGGCCTTATTTTGAGTCAGGGCATCGTGGTGTCTATTCGACTGGAGGCTGCAAACTCAGGGCCCCTCTCACATACCTAAAGCTGAGAGAAGCCTCCTCTTGAGGTGCTTGTTGCAAGGTGGTATTCCTCTGGAGTCGAAGCCAGGGACTAACCCCTCATCTCGAGTTGATTTTTGTTCCACGGAGCTCTTTCGTGTTGCTACAGTGACCTCAGGATCCCTCTAGCCTTGAAACAGTGTTCTTGGGGTTTCTCTGGAGTGCCATCAAGGTAATCAAAGCTCCTTTCATGTGTGATGTGCAACGCGGAATTGCTCTGCAGGCAGTGCAGGGGAATCGGGCCTCATTTCGCAGCGAGGGGGAAGTCTCATGGTTTTTCTCGAGTTGAGGCGGGAACCTGGGGTATATTCTCGAGTTACAACGGGGATGGCCCTTCCACCAACGTGTTTGTTCAGCCACGTCAGGACTCCTGCCAAGTTGCGAGGGACAACTCGGGATTCTCCTCGAGGCTGGGAAGGGCAATTGGGACGCCTCTCCATCTGTGGCGGTAGACCAAGGCTCCCTTTCCACGTGCCACAGGAATCATGGGACTCCTATCAAGTTTCACGAGGAGTCAGGCATCGTCTCCTTTGGAAGCAGTGATCTCCGCGTACCTCTGGAGTTTTCAAAGGATGTGAGGCCTCCCGTCGCATTGTGGTGGGGAAATAGGTCTTTCTCTGTGGTCTCCACAGGGGATTCAGACATCCTTTCATGTTGGGAGATGCAAGACGAGCCTGCATTCAAGCCACTGCAGGGATATCCGGCATTATTTCGAGCCAGTGCATTGCGGTGTCCATTCCACTTGAGGCGGCAAACTCAGGGTCCATCTCACATACCTAGAGCTGAGAGAAGCCTCCTCTTGAGGTGCTTGTGGTAAGGTGGTATTCCTCTTGAGTCGAAGCCAGGGACTACCCTCTCATCTCGAGTTGATTTTTGGTCCACGGAGCTCTTTCGTGTTGCTACAGTGACCTCAGGATCCCTCTAGCCTAGAAACAGTGTTCTTGGGGTTTCTCTGGAGTGCCATCAAGAAAATCAAGTCTCCTTTCATGTTTAATGTGCAACACGGCAGTGCTCTGCATGCAGTGCAGGAGACTCGAGCCTCATCTAGCGGCGAGGGGGAAGTCTCATGGTTTTTCTCGAGTTGCGGCGGGAACCTGGGGTATATTCTCGAGTTACGACGGGGATGGCCCTTCCACCCACGTGTTTGTTCAGCCACGTCAGGACTCCTGCCTAGTTGCAAGGGACAACTCGGGATTCTCCTCGAGGCTTGGCAGGGCAATAGGACGCCTCTCCATCTGAGGTGGGAGACCAAGGGTCCCTTTCCACGTGCCACAGGAATCCTGGGACTCGTATCAAGTTTCACGAGGAGTCAGGCATCGTCTCCTTTGGAGGCACTGATCTCTGCGTACCTCTGGAGTTTTCAAAGGATGTGAGGCCTCCGGTCGCGATGATGTGGGGAACTAGGTCTTTCTCTGTGGTCTCCACAGGGGATTCAGACATCCTTTCGTCTTTGGAGATGCAAGACGAGCCTGCATTCAAGTCACTGCAGGGATATCCGGCCTTATTTCGCGTCAGGGCATCACAGTGTCCATTCCACTTGTGGCCGCAAACTCAGGGTCCCTCTCACATACCTAGAGCTGAGAGAAGCCTCCTCTTGAGGTGCTTGTGGTAAGGTGGTATTCCTCTGGAGTTGAAGCCAGGGACTAACCTCTCATCTCGAGTTGATTTTTGGTCCACGGAGCTCTTTCGTGTTGCTACAGTGACCTCAGGATCCCTCTAGCCTTGAAACAGTGTTCTTGGGGTTTCTCTGGAGTGCCATCAAGGAACTGAAGGCTCATTTCCTGTGTGATGTGCAACACGGAATTGCTCTGCACGCAGTGCAGGGGAATCGGGCCTCATCTCGCGGCGAGGGGGAAGTCTCAAGGTTTTTCTCGAGTTGCGGCGGGAACCTGGGGTATATTCTCGAGTTACGACGGGGATGGCCCTTCCACACACGTGTTTGTTCAGCGACGGCAGAACTCCTGCCTAGTTGCGAGGAACAACTCGGGATTCTCCTCGAGGCGTGGCAGGGCAATTGGGATGCCTCTCCAGCTGAGGCGGGAGACCATGGGTGCCTTTCCATGTGCCACAGGAATCCTGGGACTCCTATAAAGTTTCACAAGGAGTCAGGCATCGTCTCCTTTGGAGGCACTGATCTCCGCGTACCTCTGGAGTTTTCAAAGGATGTGAGGCCTCCGGTCGCCATGAGGTGGGGAACTAGGTCTTTCTCTGTGGTCACCACAGTGGATTCAGACATCCTTTCATCTTGGGAAATGCAAGACGAGCCTGCATTCAAGTCACTGCAGGGATATCCGGCCTTATTTCGAGTCAGGGCATTGCGGTGTCCATTCCACTTGAGGCCGCAAACTCAGGGTCCCTCTCACATACCTAGAGCTGAGAGAAGCCTCCTCTTGAGGTGCTTGTGGTTAGGTGGTATTCTTCTGGAGTCGAAGCCAGGGACTAACCTCTCATCTCGAGTTGATTTTTGGTCCACGGAGCTCTTTCGTATTGCTACAGTGATCTCAGGATCCCTCTAGCCTTGAAACAGTCTTCGTGGGGTTTCTCTGGAGTGCCATCAAGGAAATCAAGGCTCCTTTCATGTGTGATGTGCAACACAGTATTGCTCTGCACGCAGTGCAGGGGAATCGGGCCTCATCTCGCGGTGAGGGGGAAGTCTCATGGTTTTTCTCGAGTTGCGGCAGGAACCTGGAGTATATTCTAGAGTTACGACGGGTGTGGCCCTTCCCCCCACGTGTTTGTTCAGCGACGTCAGGACTCCTGCCTAGTTGCAAGGGACAACTCGCGATTCTCCTCAAGGCTTGGCTGCGCAATTGGGACGCCTCTCCAGCTGAGGCGGGAGACCAAGTGTCCCTTTCCACGTGCCACAGGAATCCTGGGATTCCTAAGAAGTTTCACGAGGAGTCAGGCATCGTCTCCTTTGGAGGCACTGATCTCCGCGTACCTCTGAAGTTTTCAAAGGATGTGAGGCCTTCGGTCGCGAAGAGGTGGGGAACTAGGTTTTCTCTGTGGTCTCCACAGGGGTTTCAGACATCCTTTCGTCTTGGGAGATGCAAGACGAGCCTGCATTCAAGTCACTGCAGGGATATCCGGCATTATTTCGCGTCAGGGCATCGCAGTGTCCATTCCACTTGAGGCCGCAAACTCAGGGTCCCTCTCACATACCTAGAGGTGAGAGAAGGCTCTTCTTGAGGTGCTTGTGGTAAGGTGGTATTCCTCTGGAGTCGAAGCCAGGGACTAAAATCTCATCTTGAGTTGATTTGTGGTCCACGGAGCTCTTTCGTGTTGCTACAGTGACCTCAGGATCCCTCTAGCCTGGAAACAGTGTTCTTGGGGTTTCCCTGGAGTGCCACGAAGGAAATCAAGGCTCCTTTCATGTGTGATGTGCAACACGGAATTGCTCTGCACGCAGTGTAGGGGAATCGGGCCTCATCTCGCGGCGAGGGGGAAGTCTCATGGTTTTTCTCGAGTTGCGGCGGGAACCTGGGGTATATTCTCGAGTTACGACTGGGATGGCCCTTCCACACACGTGTTTCTTCAGCGACGTCAGGACTCCTGCCTAGTTGCGAGGGACAACTCGGGATTCTCCTCGAGGCTTGTCAGGGCAATTGGGACGCCTCTCCAGCTGAGGCGGGAGATCAAGGGTCCCTTTCCACGTGCCACAAGAATCCTGGGACTCCTATCAAGTTTCACGAGAAATCAGGCATCGTCTCCTTTGGAGGCACTGATCTCCGCGTACCTCTGGAGTTTTCAAAGGATGTGAGGCCTCCGGTCGCGAAGAGGTGGGGAACTAGGTCTTTCTCTGTGGTCACCACAGGGGATTCAGACATCCTTTCATCTTGGGAGATGCAAGACGAGCCTGCATTCAAGTCACTGCAGGGATATCCGGCCTTATTTCGAGTCAGGGCATCGCGGTGTCCATTCCACTTGAGGCCGCAAACTCAGGGTCCCTCTCACATACCTAGAGCTGAGAGAAGCCTCCTCTTGAGGTGCTTGTGGTTAGGTGGTATTCTTCTGGAGTCGAAGCCAGGGACTAACCTCTCATCTCGAGTTGATTTTTGGTCCACGGAGCTCTTTCCTGTTGCTACAGTGACCTCAGGATCCCTCTAGCCTTGAAACAGTGTTCTTGGGGTTTCTCTGGAGTGTCATCAAGGAAATCAAGGCTCCTTTCATGTGTGAAGTGCAACACGGAATTGCTCTGCACGCAGTGTAGGGGAATCGGGCCTCATCTCGGGGCGAGGGGGAAGTCTCATGGTTTTTCTCGAGTTGCGGCGGGAACCTGGGCTATATTCTCGAGTTACGACGGGGATGGCCCTTCCACACACGTGTGTGTTTAGCGACGTCAGGACTCCTGCCTAGTTGCGAGGGACAACTCGGGATTCTCCTCGAGGCTTGGCAGGGCAATTGGGACGCCTCTCCAGCTGAGGCGGGAGACCAAGGGTCCCTTTCCACGTGCCACAGGAATCCTGGGACTCCTATCAAGTTTGACGAGGAGTCAGGCATTGGCTCCTTTGGAGGAACTGATCTCCGCGTACCTCTGGAGTTTTCAAAGGATGTGAGGCCTCCGGTCGCGATGAGGTGGGGAACTAGGTCTTTCTCTGTGGTCTCCACAGGGGATTCAGACATCCTTTCATCTTGGGAGATGCAAGACGAGCCTGCATTCAAGTCACTGCAGGGATATCCGGCCTTATTTCGAGCCAGGGCATTGCGGTGTCCATTCCACTTGAGGCGGCAAACTCAGGGTCCATCTCACATACTTAGAGCTGAGAGAAGCCTCCTCTTGAGGTGCTTGTGGTAAGGTGGTATTCCTCTGGAGTCGAAGCCAGGGACTAACCTCTCATCTCGAGTTGATTTTTGGTCCACGGAGCTCTTTCGTATTGCTACAGTGACCTCAGGATCCCTCTAGCCTTGAAACAGTCTTCGTGGGGTTTCTCTGGAGTGCCATCAAGGAAATCAAGGCTCCTTTCATGTGTGATGTGCAACACAGTATTGCTCTGCACGCAGTGCAGGGGAATCGGGCCTCATCTCGCGGTGAGGGGGAAGTCTCATGGTTTTTCTCGAGTTGCGGCAGGAACCTGGAGTATATTCTAGAGTTACGACGGGTGTGGCCCTTCCCCCCACGTGTTTGTTCAGCGACGTCAGGACTCCTGCCTAGTTGCAAGGGACAACTCGCGATTCTCCTCAAGGCTTGGCTGCGCAATTGGGACGCCTCTCCAGCTGAGGCGGGAGACCAAGTGTCCCTTTCCACGTGCCACAGGAATCCTGGGACTCCTAATAAGTTTCACGAGGAGTCAGGCATCGTCTCCTTTGGAGGCACTGATCTCCGCGTACCTCTGAAGTTTTCAAAGGATGTGAGGCCTCCGGTCGCGAAGAGGTGGGGAACTAGGTTTTCTCTGTGGTCTCCACAGGGGTTTCAGACATCCTTTCGTCTTGGGAGATGCAAGACGAGCCTGCATTCAAGTCACTGCAGGGATATCCGGCATTATTTCGCGTCAGGGCATCGCAGTGTCCATTCCACTTGAGGCCGCAAACTCAGGGTCCCTCTCACATACCTAGAGGTGAGAGAAGCCTCTTCTTGAGGTGCTTGTGGTAAGGTGGTATTCCTCTGGAGTCGAAGCCAGGGACTAACCTCTCATCTCGAGTTGATTTTTGTTCCACGGAGCTCTTTCGTGTTGCTACAGTGACCTCAGGATCTCTCTAGCCTTGAAACAGTGTTCTTGGGGTTTCCCTGGAGTGCCACGAAGGAAATCAAGGCTCCTTTCATGTGTGAAGTGCAACACGGAATTGCTCTGCACGCAGTGTAGGGGAATCGGGCCTCATCTCGGAGCGAGGGGGAAGTCTCATGCTTTTTCTCGAGTTGCGGCGGGAACCTGGGGTATATTCTCGAGTTACGACGGGGATGGCCCTTCCACACACGTGTGTGTTTAGCGACGTCAGGACTCCTGCCTAGTTGCGAGGGACAACTCGGGATTCTCCTCGAGGCTTGGCAGGGCAATTGGGACGCCTCTCCAGCTGAGGCGGGAGACCAAGGTTCCCTTTCCACGTGCCACAGGAATCCTGGGACTCCTATCAAGTTTGACGAGGAGTCAGGCATTGGCTCCTTTGGAGGCACTGATCTCCGCGTACCTCTGGAGTTTTCAAAGGATGTGAGGCCTCCGGTCGTGATGATGTGGGGAACTAGGTCTTTCTCTGTGGTCTCCACAGGGGATTCAGACATCCTTTCGTCTTGGGAGATGCAAGACGAGCCTGCATTCAAGTCACTGCAGGGATATCCGGCCTTATTTTGAGTCAGGGCATCGTGGTGTCTATTCGACTGGAGGCTGCAAACTCAGGGTCCCTCTCACATACCTAAAGCTGAGAGAAGCCTCCTCTTGAGGTGCTTGTGGTAAGGTGGTATTCCTCTGGAGTCGAAGCCAGGGACTAACCCCTCATCTCGAGTTGATTTTTGTTCCACGGAGCTCTTTCGTGTTGCTACAGTGACCTCAGGATCCCTCTAGCCTTGAAACAGTGTTCTTGGGGTTTCTGTGGAGTGCCATCAAGGTAATCAAAGCTCCTTTCATGTGTGATGTGCAACACGGAATTGCTCTGCAGGCAGTGCAGGGGAATCGGGCCACATTTCGCAGCGAGGGGGAAGTCTCATGGTTTTTCTCGAGTTGAGGCGGGAACCTGGGGTATATTCTCGAGTTACAACGGGGATGGCCCTTCCACCAACGTGTTTGTTCAGCCACGTCAGGACTCCTGCCTAGTTGCGAGGGACAACTCGGGATTCTCCTCGAGGCTGGGCAGGGCAATTGGGACGCCTCTCCATCTGTGGCGGTAGACCAAGGCTCCCTTTCCACGTGCCACAGGAATCCTGTGACTCCTATCAAGTTTCACGAGGAGTCAGGCATCGTCTCCTTTGGAGGCAGTGATCTCCGCGTACCTCTGGAGTTTTCAAAGGATGTGAGGCCTCCGGTCGCGATGAGGTGGGGAACTAGGTCTTTCTCTGTGGTCTCCACAGGGGATTGAGACATCCTTTCATGTTGGGAGATGGAAGACGAGCCTGCATTCAAGTCACTGCAGGGATATTCGGCCTTATTTCGAGCCAGGGCATTGCGGTGTCCATTCCACTTGAGGCGGCAAACTCAGGGTCCATCTCACATACTTAGAGCTGAGAGAAGCCTCCTCTTGAGGTGCTTGTGGTAAGGTGGTATTCCTCTGGAGTCGAAGCCAGGGACTACCCTCTCATCTCGAATTGATTTTTGGTCCACGGAGCTCTTTCGTGTTGCTACAGTGACCTCAGGATCCCTCTAGCCTTGAAACAGTGTTCTTGGGGTTTCTCTGGAGTGCCATCAAGAAAATCAAGGCTCCTTTCATGTTTGATGTGCAACACTGTATTGCTCTGCATGCAGTGCTGGAGACTCGAGCCTCATCTCGCGGCGAGGGGGAAGTCTCATGGTTTTTCTCGAGTTGCGGCGGGAACCTGGGCTATATTCTCGAGTTACGACGGGGATGGACATTCCATCCACGTGTTTGTTCAGCGACGTCAGGACTCCAGCCTAGTTGCGAGGGACAACTCGGGATTCTCCTCGAGGCTTGGCAGGGCAATTGGGACGCCTCTCCAGCTGAGGCGGGAGACCAAGGGTCCCTTTCCACGTGCCACAGGAATCCTGGGACTCCTATCAAGTTTGACGAGGAGTCAGGCATTGGCTCATTTGGAGGCACTGATCTCCGAGTACCTCTGGAGTTTTCAAAGGATGTGAGGCCTCCGGTCGTGATGAGGTGGGGAACTAGGTCTTTCTCTGTGGTCTCCACAGGGGATTCAGACATCCTTTCGTCTTTGGAGATGCAAGACGAGCCTGCATTCAAGTCACTGCAGGGATATCCGGCCTTATTTCGCGTCAGGGCATCGTGGTGTCTATTCGACTGGAGGCTGCAAACTCAGGGTCCCTCTCACATACCTAGAGCTGAGAGAAGCCTCCTCTTGAGGTGCTTGTGGTAAGGTGGTATTCCTCTGGAGTCGAAGCCAGGGACTAACCTCTCATCTCGAATTGATTTTTGGTCCACGGAGTTCTTTCGTGTTGCTACAGTGACTTCAGGATCCCTCTAGCCTGGAAACAGTGATCTTGGGGTTTCTCTGGAGTGCCATCAAGGAAATCAAGGCTCCTTTCATGTGTGATGTGCAACACGGAATTGCTCTGCAGGCAGTGCAGGGTAATCGGGCCTCATCTCGCAGCGAGGGGAAGGCTCATGGTTTTTCTCGAGTTGCGGCGGGAACCTGGGGTATATTCTCGAGTTACAACGGGAATGGCCCTTCCACACACGTGTTTGTTCAGCGACGTCAGGACTCCTGCCTAGTTGCGAGGGACAACTCGGGATTCTCCTCGAGGCTTGGCAGGGCAATTGGGACGCCTCTCCAGCTGAGGAGGGAGACCAAGGGTCCCTTTCCACGTGCCACAGGAATCCTGGGACTCCTATCAAGTTTCACGAGGAGTCAGGGATCGTCTCCTTTGGAGGCACGGATCTCTGCGTACCTCTGGAGTTATCACAGGATGTGAGGCCTCCGGTCGCGATGAGGTGGGGAACTAGGTCTTTCTCTGTGGTCTCCACAGGGGATTCAGACATCCTTTCGTCTTGGGAGATGCAAGACGAGCCTGCATTCAAGTCACTGCAGGGATATCCGGCTGTATTTCGATTCAGGGCATCGCGGTGTCCATTCCACTTGAGGCCGCAAACTGAGGGTCCCTCTGACATACCTAGAGCTGAGAGAAGCCTCCTCTTGAGGTGCTTGTGGTAAGGTGGTATTCCTCTGGAGTTGAAGCCAGGGACTAACCTCTCATCTCGAGTTGATTCTTTGTCCACGGAGCTCTTTCATGTTGCTACAGTGACCTCAGGATCCCTCTAGCCTTGAAACAGTGTTCTTGGGGTTTCTCTGGAGTGCCATCAAGGAAATCAAGGCTCCTTTCATGTGTGATGTGCAACACGGAATTGCTTGCACGCAGGGTTGGGGAATCGGGCCTCAACTCGGGGCGAGGGGGAAGTCTCATGGTTTTTCTCGAGTTGCGGCGGGAACCTGGGCTATATTCTCGAGTTACGACGGGGATGGCCCTTCCACACACGTGTGTGTTTAGCCACGTCAGGACTCCTGCCTAGTTGCGAGGGACAACTCGGGATTCTCCTCGAGGCTTGTCAGGGCAATTGGGACGCCTCTCCAGCTGAGGCGGGAGACCACGGGTCCCTTTCCACGTGCCACAGGAATCCTGGGACTCCTATCAAGTTTGACGAGGAGTCAGGCATTGGCTCCTTTGGAGGCACTGATCTCCGAGTACCTCTGGGGTTTTCAAAGGATGTGAGGCCTCCGGTCGTGATGAGGTGGGGAACTAGGTCTTTCTCTGTGGTCTCCACAGGGGATTCAGACATCCTTTCGTCTTGGGAGATGCAAGACGAGCCTGCATGCAAGTCACTGCAGGGATATCCGGCCTTATTTTGAGTCCGGGCATCGTGGTGTCTATTCGACTGGAGGCTGCAAACTCAGGGTCCCTCTCACATACCTAGAGCTGAGAGAAGCCTCCTCTTGAGGTGCTTGTGGTAAGGTGGTATTCCTCTGGAGTCGAAGCCAGGGACTAACCTCTCATCTCGAATTGATTTTTGTTCCACGGAGCTCTTTCGTGTTGCTACAGTGACCTCAGGATCCCTCTAGCCTTGAAACAGTGTTCTTGGGGTTTCTCTGGATTGCCATCAAGGTAATCAAAGCTCCTTTCATGTGTGATGTGCAACACGGAATTGCTCTGCAGGCAGTGCAGGGGAATCGGGCCTCATTTCGCAGCGAGGGGGAAGTCTCATGGTTTTTCTCGAGTTGCGGCTGGAACCTGGGGTATATTCTCGAGTTACAACGGGGATGGCCCTTCCACCCACGTGTTTGTTCAGCCACGTCAGGACTTCTGCCTAGTTGCGAGGGACAACTCGGGATTCTCCTCGAGGCTTGTCAGGGCAACTGGGACGCCTCTCCATCTGTGGCGGTAGACCAAGGGTCCCTTTCCACGTGCCACAGGAATCCTCGGACTCCTATCAAGTTTCACGAGGAGTCAGGCATCGTCTCCTTTGGAGGCACTGATTTCCGCGTACCTCTGGAGTTTTCAAAGGATGTGAGGCGTCCCGTCGCGATGAGGTGTGGAAATAGGTCTTTCTCTGTGGTCTCCACAGGGGATTCAGACATCCTTTCATCTTGGGAGATGCAAGACGAGCCTGCATTCAAGTCACTGCAGGGATATCCGGCCTTATTTCGAGCCAGGGCATTGCGGTGTCCATTCCACTTGAGGCCGCAAACTCAGGGTCCCTCTCACATACCTAGAGCTGAGAGAAGCCTCCTCTTGAGGTGCTTGTGGTAAGGTGGTATTCCTCTTGAGTCGAAGCCAGGAACTACCCTCTCATCTCGAGTTGATTTTTGGTCCACGGAGATCTTTCGTGTTGCTACAGTGACCTCAGGATCCCTCTAGCCTAGAAACAGTGTTCTTGGGGTTCTCTGGAGTGCCATAAAGAAAATCAAGGCTCCTTTCATGTTTGATGTGCAACACGGTATTGCTCTGCATGCAGTGCAGGAGATTCGAGCCTCATCTCGCGGCGAGGGGGAAGTCTCATGGTTTTTCTCGAGTTGCGGCGGGAACCTGGGGTATATTCTCGAGTTACGACGGGGATGGCCCTTCCACTCACATGTTTGTTCAGCCACGTCAGGACTCCTGCCTAGTTGCAAGGGACAACTCGGGATTCTCCTCGAGGCTTGGCAGGGCAATTGGGACGCCTCTCCAGCTGAGGCGGGAGACCAAGGTTCCCTTTCCACGTGCCACAGGAATCCTGGAACTCCTATCAAGTTTCACGAGGAGTCAGGCATCGTCTCCTTTGGAGGCACTGATCTCCGCGTACTTCTGGAGTTTTCAAAGGATGTGAGGCATCCGGTAGCGATGAGGTGGGGAACTAGGTCTTTCTCTGTGGTCTCCACAGGGGATTCAGACATCCTTTCGTCTTGGGAGATGCAACACGAGCCTGCATTCAAGTCACTGCAGGGATATCCGGCCTTATTTCGCGTCAGGGCATCACAGTGTCCATTCCACTTGAGGCCGCAAACTCAGGGTACCTCTTACATACCTAGAGCTGAGAGAAGCCTCCTCTTGAGGTGCTTGTGGTAAGGTGGTATTCCTCTGGAGTCGAAGCCAGGGACTAACCTCTCATCTCGAGTTGATTGTTGGTCCACGGAGCACTTTCATGTTGCTACAGTGACCTCAGGATCACTCTAGCCTTGAAACAGTGTTCTTGGGGTTTCTCTGGAGTGCCATCAAGGAAATCAAGGCTCCTTTCATGTGTGATGTGCAACACGGAATTGCTCTGCATGCAGTGCAGGGGAATCGGGCCTCATCTCGCGGCGAGGGAGAAGTCTCATGGTTTTTCACGAGTTGCGGCGGGAACCTGGGGTATGTTCTCGAGTTACTACTGGGATGGCCCTTCCACACACGTGTGTGTTTAGCGACGTCAGGACTCCTGCCTAGTTGCGAGGGACAACTCGGGATTCTCCTCGAGGCTTGTCAGGGCAATTGGGACGCCTCTCCAGCTGAGGCGGGAGACCAAGGTTCCCTTTCCACGTGCCACAGGAATCCTGGGACTCCTATCAAGTTTGACGAGGAGTCAGGCATTGGCTCCTTTGGAGGCACTGATCTCCGCGTACCTCTGGAGTTTTCAAAGGATGTGAGGCATCCGGTCGTCATGATGTGGGGAACTAGGTCTTTCTCTGTGGTCTCCACAGGGGATTCAGACATCCTTTCGTCTTGGGAGATGCAAGACGAGCCTGCATTCAAGTCACTGCAGGGATATCCGGCCTTATTTGGAGTCAGGGCATCGTGGTGTCTATTCGACTGGAGGCTGCAAACTCAGGGTCCCTCTCACATATCTAAAGCTGCGAGAAGCCTCCTCTTGTGGTGCTTGTGGTTAGGTGGTATTCCTCTGGATTCGAAGTTAGGGACTAACCTCTCATCTCGACATGATTTTTGGTCCACAGAGTTCTTTCTTGTGGCTACAGTGACCTCAGAATCCCTCTAGCCTTGAAACAGTGTTCTTGGGGCTTCTCTGGAGTGCCATGAAGGAAATCAAGGCTCCTTTCATGTTTGATGTGCAACACGGTATTGCTCTGCATGCAGTGCAGGAGATTCGAGCCTCATCTCGCGGCGAGGGGGAAGTCTCATGGTTTTTCTCGAGTTGCGGCGGGAACCTGGGCTATATTCTCGAGTTACGACGGGGATGGCCCTTCCACCCACGTGTTTGTTCAGCCACGTCAGGACTCGTGCCTAGTTGCAAGGGACAACTCGGGATTCTCCTCGAGGCTTGGCAGGGCAATTGGGACGCCTCTCCAGCTGAGGCGGGAGACCAAGGGTCCCTTTCCCCGTGCCACAGGAATCCTGGGACTCCTATCAAGTTTCACGAGGAGTCAGGCATCGTCTCCTTTGGAGGCACTGATCTCCGCGTACCTCTGGAGTTTTCAAAGGATGTGAGGCCTGCGGTCGCGATGAGGTGGGGAACTAGGTCTTTCTCTGTGGTCTCCACAGGGGATTCAGACATCCTTTCGTCTTGGGAGATGCAAGACGACCCTGCATTCAAGTCACTGCAGGGATATCCGGCCTTATTTCGCGTCAGGGCATCACAGTGTCCATTCCACTTGAGGCCGCAAACTCAGGGTACCTCTCACATACCTAGAGCTGAGAGAAGCCTCCTCTTGAGGTGCTTGTGGTAAGGTGGTATTCCTCTGGAGTTGAAGCCAGGGACTAACCTCTCATCTCGAGTTGATTGTTGGTCCACGGAGCTCTTTCATGTTGCCACAGTGACCTCAGGATCCCTCTAGCCTTGAAACAGTGTTCTTGGGGTTTCTCTGGAGTGCCATCAAGGAAATCAAGGCTCCTTTCATGTGTGATGTGCAACACGGAATTGCTCTGCACGAAGTGCAGGGGAATCGGGCCTCATCTCGCGGCGAGGGGTATGTCTCATGGTTTTTCTCGAGTTGCGGCAGGAAGCTGGGGTATATTCTCGAGTTACGACGGGGAAGGCCCTTCCACACACGTGTTTGTTCAGCGACGTCAGGACTCCTGCCTAGTTGCGAGGGACAGCTCGGGATTCTCCTCCAGGCTTGGCAGGGCAATTGGGACGCCTCTCCAGCTGAGGTGGGAGACCAAGTGTCCCTTTCCATGTGCCACAGGAATCCTGGGACTCCTATCAAGTTTCATGAGGAGTCAGGCATCGTTTCCGTTGGAGGCACTGATCTCCGCGTACCTCTGGAGTTTTCAAAGGATGTGAGGCCTCCGGTCGCGATGAGGTGGGGAACTAGGTCTTTCTCTGTGGTCTCCACAGAGGATTCAGACATCCTTTCGTCTTGGGAGATGCAAGACGAGCGTGCATCTATGTCAATGCAGGGTTATCTGGCCTTATTTCGAGTCAGGGCATCACGGTGTCCATTCAGCTTGAGGCTGCAATCTCAGGATCCCTCTCACATACCTAAAGCTGCGAGAAGCCTCCTCTTGAGGTGCTTGTGGTAAGGTGGTATTCCTCTGGAGTCGAAGTTAGGGACTAACCTCTCATCTCGAGATGATTTTTGGTCCACAGAGTTCTTTCTTGTTGCTTCAGTGACCTCAGGATCCCTCTAGCCTTGAAACAGTGTTCTTGGGGTTTCTCTGGAGTGCCATGAAGGAAATCAAGGCTCCTTTCATGTGTGATGTGCAACACGGAATTTCTCTGCCCGCAGTGTAGGGTAATCGGGCCTCATCTCGCGGCGAGGGGGAAGTTTCATGGTTTATCTCGAGTTGCGGCGGAACCTGGGCTATATTATCGAGTTACGATGGGAATGGCCCATCCACCCACGGGTTTGTTCAGCGACATCAGGACTCCTGCCTTGTTGCGAGGGACAACTCGGGATTCTCCTCGAGGCTTGGCAGGGCAATTGGGACGCCTCTCCAGCTGAGGCGGGAGACCAAGAGTCCCTTTCCACGTGCCACAGGAATCCTGGGACTCCTAAGAATTTTCCCGAGGAGTCAGGGATCGTCTCCTTTCGAGGCACTGATCTCCGCGTACCTCTGGAGTTTTCAAAGGATGTGAGGCCTCCGGTCGCGATGAGGTGGGGAACTAGGTCTTTCTCTGTGGTCTCCACAGGGGATTCAGACATCCTTTCGTCTTGGCAGATGCAAGACGAGCCTGCATTCAAGTCACTGCAGGGATATCCGGCCTTATTTCGATTCAGGGCATCGCGGTGTCCATTCCACTTGAGGCCGCAAACTCAGGGTCCCTCTCACATAGCTAGAGCTGAAAGAAGCCTCCTCTTGAGGTGCTTGTGGTAAGATGGTATTCCTCTGGAGTCGAAGCCAGGGACTACCCTCTCATCTGGAGTTGATTTTTTGTCCACGGAGCTCTTTCGTGTTGCTACAGTGACCTCAGGATCCCTCTAGCCTTGAAACACTGTTCTTGGGGTTTCTCTGGAGTGCCATCAAGGAAATCAAGGCTCCTTTCACGTGTGATGTGCAACACGGAATTGCTCTGCACGCAGTGCAGGGGAATCGGGCGTTATCTCGCGGCGAGGGGGAAGTCTCATGGTTTTTCTCGAGTTGCGGCGGGAACCTGGGGTATATTCTCGAGTTACGACGGGGATGGCCCTTCCAAACACGTGCTTGTTCAGCGTCGTCAGGACTCCTGCCTAGTTGCGAGGGACAAATCGGGATTCTCCTAGAGGCTTGGTAGGGCAATTGGGACGCCTCTCCAGCTGAGGCGGGAGACCAAGGGTCCCTTTCCACGTGCCACAGGAATCCTGGGACTCCTATCAAGTTTCACGAGGAGTCAGGCATCGTCTCCTTTGGAGGCACTGATCTCCGCGTACCTCTGGAGTTTTCAAAGGATGTGAGGCCTCCGGTCGCGATGAGGTGGGGAACTAGGTCTTTCTCTGTGGTCTCCACAGGGGATTCACACATCCTTTCATCTTGGGAGATCTAAGACGAGCCTGCATTCAAGTCACTGCAGGGACATCCGGCCTTATTTCCGGTCAGGGAATCACAGCGTAAATTCCACTTGAGGCCGCAAAATCAGGGTCCCTCTCACATACCTAGAGCTGAGAGAAGCCTCCTCTTGAGGTGCTTGTGGTAAGGTGGTATTCCTCTGGAGTCGAAGCCAGGGACTAACCTCTCATCTCGAGTTGATTTGTGGTCCACGGAACTCTTTCGTGTTGCTACAGTGACGTCAGGATCCCTCTAGCCTTGAAAGAGTGTTCTTGGGGTTTCTCTGGAGTGCCATCAAGGAAATCAAGGCTCCTTTCATGTTTGATGTGCAGCACGGAATTGCTTTGAATGCAGTGCAGGGGAATCGGGCCTCATCTCGCGGCGAGGGGGAAGTCTTATGGTTTTTCTCGAGTTGCGGCGGGAACCTGGGGTATATTCTCGAGTTACGACGGGGATGGCCCTTCCACCCACGTGTTTGTTCAGCGACGTCAGGACTCCTGCCTTGTTGCGAGGGACAACTCGGGATTCTCCTCGAGGCTTGGCAGGGCAATTGGGACGCCTCTCCAGCTGAGGCGGGAGACCAAGGGTGCCTTTCCATGTGCCACAGGAATCCTGGGACTCCTATCAAGTTTCACGAGGAGTCAGGCATCGTCTACTTTGGAGGCACTGATCTCCGCGTACCTCTGGAGTTTTCAAAGGATGTGAGGCCTCTGGTCGACATGAAGTGGGGAACTAGGTCTTTCTCTGTGGTCACCACAGGGGATTCAGACATCCTTTCATCTTGGGAGATGCAAGACGAGCCTGCATTCAAGTCACTGCAGGGATATCCGGCATTATTTCCCATCAGGGCATCGCAGTGTCTATTCCACTAGAGGCCGCAAACTCAGGGTTCCTCTTACATAGCTAGAGCTGAGAGAAGCCTCCTCTTGAGGTGCTTGTGGTAAGGTGGTATTCCTCTGGAGTCGAAGCCAGGGACTAACCTCTCATCTCGAGTTGATTGTTGGTCCACGGAGCTCTTTCGTGTTGCTACAGTGACCTCAGGATCCCGCTAGCCTTGAAAGAGTGTTCTTGGAGTTTCTCTGGAGTGCCATCAAGGAAATCAAGGCTCCTTTCATGTGTGATGTGCAAGACGGAATTGCTCTGCACGCAGTGCAGGGGAATTGAGCCTCATCTCGCGGCGAGGGGGAAGTCTGATGGTTTTCCTCGAGTTGCGGCGGGAACCTGGGGTATATTCTCGAGTTACGACGGGGATGGCCCTTCCACCCACGAGTTTGTTCAGCGACGTCAGGACTCCTGCCTAGTTGCGAGGGACAACTCGGGATTCTCCTTGAGGCTTGGCAGGGCAATTGGGACGCCTCTCCAGCTGAGGCGGGAGACCAAGTGTCCCTTTCCATGTGCCACAGGAATCCTGGAACTCCTATCAAGTTTCACGAGGAGTCAGGCATCGTCTCCTTTGGAGGCACTGATCTCCGCGTACCTCTGGAGTTTTCAAAGGATGTGAGGCCTCCGGTCGCGATGAGGTGGGGAACTAGGTCTTTCTCTGTGGTCTCCACAGGGGATTCAGACATCCTTTCATCTTGGGAGATGCAAGACGAGCATGCATTCAAGTCACTGCAGGGATATCCGGCGTTTTTTCGCGTCAGGGCATCGCAGTGTCCATTCCACTTGAGGCCGCAAAATCAGGGTCCCTCTCACATACATAGAGCTGAGAGAAGCCTCCTCTTGAGGTGCTTGTGGTAAGGTGGTATTCCTCTGGAGTCGAAGCCAGGGACTAACCTCTCATCTCGAGTTGATTTTTGGTCCACGGAGCTCTTTTGTGTTGCTACAGTGACCTCAGGATCCCTCTAGCCTTGAAACAGTGTTCTTCGGGTTTCTCTGGAGTGCCATCAAGGAAATCAAGGCTCCTTTCATGTGTGATGTGCAACACGGAATTGCTCTGCACGCAGTGCAGGGGAATCGTGCCTCATTTTGCGGCGAGGGGGAAGTCTCATGGTTTTTCTCGAGTTGCGGCGGGAACGGGGGGTATATTCTCGAGTTACGACGGGGATGGACCTTCCACCCACGTGTTTGTTCAGCGACGCCAGGACTCCTGCCTAGTTGCGAGGGACAACTCGGAATTCTCCTCGAGGCTTGGCAGGGCAATTGGGACGCCTCTCCAGCTGAGGCGGGAGACTAAGTGTCCCTTTCCACGTGCCACAGGAATCCTGGGACTCCTATCAAGTTTCACGAGGAGTCAGGCATCGTCTCCTTTGGAGGCAATGATCTCAGTGTACCTCTGGAGTTTTCAAAGTATGTGAGGCCTTCGGTCGCGATGAGGTGGGGAACTAGATCTTTCTCTGTGGTCTCCACAGGGGATTCAGACATCCTTTCGTCTTGGGAGATGCAAGACGAGCCTGCATTCAAGTCACTGCAGGGATATCCGGCATTATTTCCCATCAGGGCATCGCAGTGTCCATTCCACTAGAGGCCGCAAACTCAGGGTTCCTCTTACATAGCTAGAGCTGAGAGAAACCTCCTCTTTAGGTGCTTTTGGTAAGGTGGTATTCCTCTGGAGTCAAAGCCAGGGACTAACCTCTCATCTCGAGTTGATTTTTGGTCCATGGAGCTCTTTCGTGTTACTACAGCGATCTCAGGATCCCTCTATCCTTGAAACAGTGTTCTTGGGGTTTCTCTCGAGTGCGATCACGGAAATCAAGGCTCCTTTCATGTGTGATGTGCAAAACGGAACTGCTCTGCACGCAGTGCAGGGGAATCGGGCCTCATCTCGCAGCGAGGGGGAAGTCTCATGGTTTTTCTCGAGTTGCGGCGGGAACATGGGGTATATTCTCGAGTTACGACGGGGATGGCCCTTCCACACACGTGTTTGTTCAGCGACGTCAGGACTCCTGCCTAGTTGCGAGGGACAACCCCGGATTCTCCTCGAGGCTTGGCAGGGCAATTGGGACGCCTCTCCAGCTGAGGCGGGAGACCAAGGGTCCCTTTCCCCGTGCCACAGGAATCCTGGGACTCCTATCAAGTTTCACGAGGAGTCAGGCATCGTCTCCTTTGGAAGCACTGATCTCCGCGTACCTCTGTAGTTTTCAAAGGATGTGAGGCCTCCGGTCGTGATGAGGTGGGGAACTAGGTCTTTCTCTGTGGTCTCCACAGGGGATTCAGACATCCTTTCGTCTTCGGAGATGCAAGACGAGCCTGCATTCAAGTCACTGCAGGGATATCCGGCATTATTTCGAGTCAGGGCATCGCGGTGTCCATTCCACTTGTGGCCGCAAACTCAGGGTCCCTCTCACATACCTAGAGCTGAGAGAAGCCTCTTCTTGAGGTGCTTGTGGTAAGGTGGTATTCCTCTGGAGTCGAAGCCAGGGACTAACCTCTCATCTCCAGTTTAGTTGTGGTCCACGGAGCTCTTTCGTGTTGCTACAGTGACCTCAGGATCCCTCTAGCCTAGAAACAGTGTTCTTGGGGTTCTCTGGAGTGCCATCAAGGAAATCAAGGCTCCTTTCATGTTTGATGTGCAGCACGGAATTGCTTTGAATGCAGTGCAGGGGAATCGGGCCTCATCTTGCGGCAAGGGGGAAGTCTCATGGTTTTTCTCGAGTTGCGGCGGGAACCAGGGGTATATTCTCGAGTTACGACGGGGATGGCCCTTCCACCCACGTGTTTGTTCAGCGACGTCAGGACTCCTGCCTAGTTGCGAGGGACAACTCGGGATTCTCCTCGAGGCTTGTCAGGGCAATTGGGACGCCTCTCCAGCTGAGGCGGGAGACCAAGTGTTCCTTTCCACGTGCCACAGGAATCCTGGAACTCCTATCAAGTTTCACGAGGAGTCAGGCATCATCTCCTTTGGAGGCGCTGATCTCCGCGTACCTCTGGAGTTTTCAAAGGATGTGAGGCCTCCGGTCGCGATGAGGTGGGGAACTAGGTGTTTCTCTGTGGTCTCCACAGGGGATTCAGACATCCTTTCGTCTTGGGAGATGCAAGACGAGCCTGCATTCAAGTCACTGTAGGGATATCCGGCCTTATTTCGAGTCAGGGCATCGCAGTGTCCATTCCACTTGAGGCCGCAAACTCAGGGTCCCTCTCACATACCTAGAGCTGAGAGAAGCCTCCTCTTGAGGTGCTTGTGGTAAGGTGGTATTCCTCTGGAGTCGAAGCCAGAGACTAACCTCTCATCTCGAGTTGATTTTTGGTCCACGGAGCTCTTTCGTGTTGCTACAGTGACCTCAGGATCCCTCTAGCCTTGAAACAGTGTTCTTCGGTTTTCTCTGGAGTGCCATCAAGGAAATCAAGGCTCCTTTCATGTGTGATGTGCAACACGGAATTGCTCTGCACGCAGTGCAGGGGAATCGGGCCTCATTTTGCGGCGAGGGGGAAGTCTCATGGTTTTCCTCGAGTTGCGGCGGGAACGGGGGGTATATTCTCGAGTTACGACGGGGATGGATCTTCCACCCACGTGTTTGTTCAGTGACGTCAGGACTCCTGCCTAGTTGCGAGGGACAAATCGGAATTCTCCTCGAGGCTTGGCAGGGCAATTGGGACGCCTCTCCAGCTGAGGCGGGAGACCAAGGGTCCCTTTCCACGAGCCACAGGAATCCTGGGACTCCTATCAAGTTTCACGAGGAATCAGGCATCGTCTCCTTTGGAGGCACTGATCTCAGTGTACCTCTGGAGTTTTCAAAGTATGTGAGGCCTCCGGTTGCGATGAGGTGGGGAACTAGGTCTTTCTCTGTGGTCTCCACAGGGGATTCAGACATCCTTTCGTCTTGGGAGATGCAAGACGAGCCTGCATTCAAGTCACTGCAGGGATATCCGGCCTTATTTCGAGTCAGGGCATCGCGGTGTCCATTCCACTTGAGGCCGCAAACTCAGGGTCCCTCTCACATACCTAGAGCTGAGAGAAGCCTCCTCTTGAGGTGTTTGTGGTAAGGTGGTTTCCTCTGGAGTCGAAGCCAGGGACTAACCTCTCATCTCGAGTTGATTTTTGGTCCACGGAGCTCTTTCGTGTTGCTACAGTGACCTCAGGATCCCTCTAGCCTTGAAACAGTGTTCTTGGGGTTTCTCTGGAGTGCCATCAAGGAAATCAAGGCTCCATTCATGTTTGATGTGCAACACGGAATTGCTTTGAATGCAGTGCAGGGGAATCGGGCCTCATCTTGCGGCGAGGGGGAAGTCTCACGGTTTCTCTCGAGTTGCGGCGGGAACCTGGGGTATATTCTCGAGTTACGACGGGGATGGCCCTTCCACCCACGTGTTTGTTCAGCGACGTCAGGACTCCTGCCTAGTTGCGAGGGACAACTCGGGATTCTCCTCGAGGCTTGGCAGGGCAATTGGGACGCCTCTCCAGCTGAGGCGGGAGACCAAGTGTCCCTTTCCACGTGCCACAGGAATCCTGGGACTCCTATCAAGTTTCACGAGGAGTCAGGCATCGTCTCCTTTGGAGGCACTGATCTCCGCGTACCTCTGTAGTTTTCAAAGGATGTGAGGCCTCCGGTCGCTATGAGGTGGGGAACTAGGTTTTTCTCCGTTGCCTCCACAGGGGATTCAGACATCCTTTCGTCTTGGGAGATGCAAGACGAGCCTGCATTCAAGTCACTGCAGGGATATCCGGCCTTATTTCGAGTCAGGGCATCGCGGTGTCCATTCCACTTGAGGCCGCAAACTCAGGGTCCCTCTCACATACCTAGAGCTGAGAGAAGCCTCCTCTTGATGTGCTTGTGGTAAGGTGGTTTCCTCTGGAGTCGAAGCCAGGGACTAACCTCTCATCTCGAGTTGATTTTTGGTCCACGGAGCTCTTTCGTGTTGCTACAGTGACCTCAGGATCCCTCTAGCCTTGAAACAGTGTTCTTGGGGTTTCTCTGGAGTGCCATCAAGGAAATCAAGGCTCCGTTCATGTGGGATGTGCAACACGGAATTGCTCTGCACGCAGTGCAGGGGAATCGGGCCTCATCTCGCGGCGAGGGGGAAGTCTCATGGTTTTTCTCGAGTTGCGGCGGGAACCTGGGGTATATTCTCGAGTTACGACGGGGATGGCCCTTCCACCCACGTGTTTGTTCAGCGACGTCAGGACTCATGCCTAGTTGCGAGGGACAACTCGGGATTCTCCTTGAGGCTTGGCAGGGCAATTGGGACGCCTCTCCAGCTGAGGCTGGAGACCAAGGGTCCCTTTCCACGTGCCACAGGAATCCTGGGACTCCTATCAAGTTTCACGAGGAGTCAGGCATCGTCTCCTTTGGAGGCACTGATCTCCGCGTACCTCTGGAGTTTTCAAAGGATGTGAGGCCTCTGGTCGCCATGAAGTGGGGAACTAGTTGTTTCTCTGTGGTCTCAACAGGGGATTCAGACATCCTTTCATCTTGGGAGATGCAAGACGAGCCTGCATTCAAGTCACTGCAGGGATATCCGGCCTTATTTCGGGTCAGGGCATCGCAGTGTCCATTCCACTTGAGGCCGCAAACTCAGAATCCCTCTCACATACATAGAGCTGAGAGAAGCCTCCTCTTGAGGTGCTTGTGGTAAGGTGGTATTCCTCTGGAGTCGAAGCCAGGGACTAACCTCTCATCTCGAGTTGATTTTTGGTCCACGGAGCTCTTTCGTGTTGCTACAGTGACCTAGGGATCCCTCTAGCCTTGAAACAGTGTTCTTGGGGTTTCTCTGGAGTGCCATCAAGGAAATCAAGGCTCCTTTCATGTGTGATGTGCAACACGGAAATGCTCTGCATGCAGTGCAGGGGAATCGGGCCTCATCTCGCGGCGAGGGGGAAGTCTCATGGTTTTTCTCGAGTTGCGGTGGAAACCTGGGGTATATTCTCGAGTTACGACGGGGATGGCCCTTCCACCCACGTGTTTGTTCAGCGACGTCAGGACTCCTGCCTAGTTGCGAGGGACAACCGGGATTCTCCTCGAGGCTTGGCAGGGCAATTGGGACGCCTCTCCAGCTGAGGCGGGAGACCAAGGGTCCCTTTCCACGTGCCACAGGAATCCTGGGACTCCTATCAAGTTTCATGAGGAGTCAGGCATCATCTCCTTTGGAGGCACTGATCTCCGCGTACCTCTGGAGTTTTCAAAGGATGTGAGGCCTCTGGACACGATGAGGTGGGGAACTAGGTCTTTCGCTGTGGTCTCCACAGGGGATTCAGACATCCTTTCATCTTGGGAGATGCAAGACGAGCCTGCATTCAAGTCACTGCAGGGATATCCGGCGTTATTTCGCGTCAGGGCATCGCAGTGTCCATTCCACTTGAGGCTGCAAAATCAGGGTCCCTCTCACATACATAGAGCTGAGAGAAGCCTCCTCTTTAGGTGCTTGTGGTAAGGTGGTATGCCTCTGGAGTCGAAGCCAGGCACTAACCTCTCATCTCGAGTTGATTTTTGGTCCACGGAGCTCTTTCGTGTTGCTACAGTGACCTCAGGATCCCTCTAGCCTTGAAACAGTGTTCTTGGGGTTTCTCTGGAGTGCCATCAAGGAAATCAAGGCTCCATTCATGTTTGATGTGCAACACGGAATTGCTTTGAATGCAGTGCAGGGGAATCGGGCCTCATCTTGCGGCGAGGGGGAAGTCTCACGGTTTCTCTCGAGTTGCGGCGGGAACCTGGGGTATATTCTCGAGTTACGACGGGGATGGCCCTTCCACCCACGTGTTTGTTCAGCGACGTCAGGACTCCTGCCTAGTTGCGAGGGACAACTCGGGATTCTCCTCGAGGCTTGGCAGGGCAATTGGGACGCCTCTCCAGCTGAGGCGGGAGACCAAGTGTCCCTTTCCACGTGCCACAGGAATCCTGGGACTCCTATCAAGTTTCACGAGGAGTCAGGCATCGTCTCCTTTGGAGGCACTGATCTCCGCGTACCTCTGTAGTTTTCAAAGGATGTGAGGCCTCCGGTCGCTATGAGGTGGGGAACTAGGTTTTTCTCCGTTGCCTCCACAGGGGATTCAGACATCCTGTCGTCTTGGGAGATGCAAGACGAGCCTGCATTCAAGTCACTGCAGGGATATCCGGCCTTATTTCGAGTCAGGGCATCGCGGTGTCCATTCCACTTGAGGCCGCAAACTCAGGGTCCCTCTCACATACCTAGAGCTGAGAGAAGCCTCCTCTTGATGTGCTTGTGGTAAGGTGGTTTCCTCTGGAGTCGAAGCCAGGGACTAACCTCTCATCTCGAGTTGATTTTTGGTCCACGGAGCTCTTTCGTGTTGCTACAGTGACCTCAGGATCCCTCTAGCCTTGAAATAGTGTTCTTGGGGTTTCTCTGGAGTGCCATCAATGAAATCAAGGCTCCTTTCATGTGGGATGTGCAACACGGAATTGCTCTGCACGCAGTGCAGGGGAATCGGGCCTCATCTCGCGGCGAGGGGGAAGTCTCATGGTTTTTCTCGAGTTGCGGCGGGAACCTGGGGTATATTCTCGAGTTACGACGGGGATGGCCCTTCCACCCACGTGTTTGTTCAGCGACGTCAGGACTCATGCCTAGTTGCGAGGGACAACTCGGGATTCTCCTTGAGGCTTGGCAGGGCAATTGGGACGCCTCTCCAGCTGAGGCTGGAGACCAAGGGTCCCTTTCCACGTGCCACAGGAATCCTGGGACTCCTATCAAGTTTCACGAGGAGTCAGGCATCGTCTCCTTTGGAGGCACTGATCTCCGCGTACCTCTGGAGTTTTCAAAGGATGTGAGGCCTCTGGTCGCCATGAAGTGGGGAACTAGTTGTTTCTCTGTGGTCTCAACAGGGGATTCAGACATCCTTTCATCTTGGGAGATGCAAGACGAGCCTGCATTCAAGTCACTGCAGGGATATCCGGCCTTATTTCGCGTCAGGGCATCGCAGTGTCCATTCCACTTGAGGCCGCAAACTCAGAATCCCTCTCACATACATAGAGCTGAGAGAAGCCTCCTCTTGAGGTGCTTGTGGTAAGGTGGTATTCCTCTGGAGACGAAGCCAGGGACTAACCTCTCATCTCGAGTTGATTTTTGGTCCACGGAGCTCTTTCGTGTTGCTACAGTGACCTAGGGATCCCTCTAGCCTTGAAACAGTGTTCTTGGGGTTTCTCTGGAGTGCCATCAAGGAAATCAAGGCTCCTTTCATGTGTGATGTGCAACACGGAAATGCTCTGCATGCAGTGCAGGGGAATCGGGCCTCATCTCGCGGCGAGGGGGAAGTCTCATGGTTTTTCTCGAGTTGCGGTGGAAACCTGGGGTATATTCTCGAGTTACGACGGGGATGGCCCTTCCACCCACGTGTTTGTTCAGCGACGTCAGGACTCCTGCCTAGTTGCGAGGGACAACCGGGATTCTCCTCGAGGCTTGGCAGGGCAATTGGGACGCCTCTCCAGCTGAGGCGGGAGACCAAGGGTCCCTTTCCACGTGCCACAGGAATCCTGGGACTCCTATCAAGTTTCATGAGGAGTCAGGCATCATCTCCTTTGGAGGCACTGATCTCCGCGTACCTCTGGAGTTTTCAAAGGATGTGAGGCCTCTGGACACGATGAGGTGGGGAACTAGGTCTTTCGCTGTGGTCTCCACAGGGGATTCAGACATCCTTTCATCTTGGGAGATGCAAGACGAGCCTGCATTCAAGTCACTGCAGGGATATCCGGCGTTATTTCGCGTCAGGGCATCGCAGTGTCCATTCCACTTGAGGCTGCAAAATCAGGGTCCCTCTCACATACATAGAGCTGAGAGAAGCCTCCTCTTTAGGTGCTTGTGGTAAGGTGGTATGCCTCTGGAGTCGAAGCCAGGCACTAACCTCTCATCTCGAGTTGATTTTTGGTCCACGGAGCTCTTTCGTGTTACTACAGTGACCTCAGGATCCCTCTAGCCTTGAAACAGTGTTCTTCGGGTTTCTCTGGAGTGCCATCAAGGAAATCAAGGCTCCTTTCATGTTTGATGTGCAACACGGAATTGCTTTGAATGCAGTGCAGGGGAATCGGACCTCATTTTGCGGCGAGGGGGAAGTCTCATGGTTTTTCTCGAGTTGCGGCGGGAACGGGGTGTATATTCTCGAGTTACGACGGGAATGGACCTTCCACCCACGTGTTTGTTCAGCGACGTCAGGACTCCTGCCTTGTTGTGAGGGACAACTCGGAATTCTCCTCGAGGCTTGGCAGGGCAATTGGGACGCCTCTCCATCTGAGGCGGGAGACCAAGGGTCCCTTTCCACGTGCCACAGGAATCCTGGGACTCCTATCAAGTTTCACGAGGAGTCAGGCATCGTCTCCTTTGGAGGCACTGATCTCAGTGTACCTCTGGAGTTTTCAAAGTATGTGAGGCCTCCGGTCGCGATGAGGTGGGGAACTAGGTCTTTCTCTGTGGTCTCCACAGGGGATTCAGACATCCTTTCGTCTTGGGAGATGCAAGACGAGCCTGCATTCAAGTCACTGCAGGGATATCCGGCCTTATTTCGAGTCAGGGCATCGCGGTGTCCATTCCACTTGAGGCCGCAAACTCAGGGTCCCTCTCACATACCTAGAGCTGAGAGAAGCCTCCTCTTGATGTGCTTGTGGTAAGGTGGTTTCCTCTGGAGTCGAAGCCAGGGACTAACCTCTCATCTCGAGTTGATTTTTGGTCCACGGAGCTCTTTCGTGTTGCTACAGTGACCTCAGGATCCCTCTAGCCTTGAAACAGTGTTCTTGGGGTTTCTCTGGAGTGCCATCAAGGAAATCAAGGCTCCGTTCATGTGGGATGTGCAACACGGAATTGCTCTGCACGCAGTGCAGGGGAATCGGGCCTCATCTCGCGGCGAGGGGGAAGTCTCATGGTTTTTCTCGAGTTGCGGCGGGAACCTGGGGTATATTCTCGAGTTACGACGGGGATGGCCCTTCCACCCACGTGTTTGTTCAGCGACGTCAGGACTCATGCCTAGTTGCGAGGGACAACTCGGGATTCTCCTTGAGGCTTGGCAGGGCAATTGGGACGCCTCTCCAGCTGAGGCTGGAGACCAAGGGTCCCTTTCCACGTGCCACAGGAATCCTGGGACTCCTATCAAGTTTCACGAGGAGTCAGGCATCGTCTCCTTTGGAGGCACTGATCTCCGCGTACCTCTGGAGTTTTCAAAGGATGTGAGGCCTCTGGTCGCCATGAAGTGGGGAACTAGTTGTTTCTCTGTGGTCTCAACAGGGGATTCAGACATCCTTTCATCTTGGGAGATGCAAGACGAGCCTGCATTCAAGTCACTGCAGGGATATCCGGCCTTATTTCGGGTCAGGGCATCGCAGTGTCCATTCCACTTGAGGCCGCAAACTCAGAATCCCTCTCACATACATAGAGCTGAGAGAAGCCTCCTCTTGAGGTGCTTGTGGTAAGGTGGTATTCCTCTGGAGTCGAAGCCAGGGACTAACCTCTCATCTCGAGTTGATTTTTGGTCCACGGAGCTCTTTCGTGTTGCTACAGTGACCTAGGGATCCCTCTAGCCTTGAAACAGTGTTCTTGGGGTTTCTCTGGAGTGCCATCAAGGAAATCAAGGCTCCTTTCATGTGTGATGTGCAACACGGAAATGCTCTGCATGCAGTGCAGGGGAATCGGGCCTCATCTCGCGGCGAGGGGGAAGTCTCATGGTTTTTCTCGAGTTGCGGTGGAAACCTGGGGTATATTCTCGAGTTACGACGGGGATGGCCCTTCCACCCACGTGTTTGTTCAGCGACGTCAGGACTCCTGCCTAGTTGCGAGGGACAACCGGGATTCTCCTCGAGGCTTGGCAGGGCAATTGGGACGCCTCTCCAGCTGAGGCGGGAGACCAAGGGTCCCTTTCCACGTGCCACAGGAATCCTGGGACTCCTATCAAGTTTCATGAGGAGTCAGGCATCATCTCCTTTGGAGGCACTGATCTCCGCGTACCTCTGGAGTTTTCAAAGGATGTGAGGCCTCTGGACACGATGAGGTGGGGAACTAGGTCTTTCGCTGTGGTCTCCACAGGGGATTCAGACATCCTTTCATCTTGGGAGATGCAAGACGAGCCTGCATTCAAGTCACTGCAGGGATATCCGGCGTTATTTCGCGTCAGGGCATCGCAGTGTCCATTCCACTTGAGGCTGCAAAATCAGGGTCCCTCTCACATACATAGAGCTGAGAGAAGCCTCCTCTTTAGGTGCTTGTGGTAAGGTGGTATGCCTCTGGAGTCGAAGCCAGGCACTAACCTCTCATCTCGAGTTGATTTTTGGTCCACGGAGCTCTTTCGTGTTGCTACAGTGACCTCAGGATCCCTCTAGCCTTGAAACAGTGTTCTTGGGGTTTCTCTGGAGTGCCATCAAGGAAATCAAGGCTCCATTCATGTTTGATGTGCAACACGGAATTGCTTTGAATGCAGTGCAGGGGAATCGGGCCTCATCTTGCGGCGAGGGGGAAGTCTCACGGTTTCTCTCGAGTTGCGGCGGGAACCTGGGGTATATTCTCGAGTTACGACGGGGATGGCCCTTCCACCCACGTGTTTGTTCAGCGACGTCAGGACTCCTGCCTAGTTGCGAGGGACAACTCGGGATTCTCCTCGAGGCTTGGCAGGGCAATTGGGACGCCTCTCCAGCTGAGGCGGGAGACCAAGTGTCCCTTTCCACGTGCCACAGGAATCCTGGGACTCCTATCAAGTTTCACGAGGAGTCAGGCATCGTCTCCTTTGGAGGCACTGATCTCCGCGTACCTCTGTAGTTTTCAAAGGATGTGAGGCCTCCGGTCGCTATGAGGTGGGGAACTAGGTTTTTCTCCGTTGCCTCCACAGGGGATTCAGACATCCTGTCGTCTTGGGAGATGCAAGACGAGCCTGCATTCAAGTCACTGCAGGGATATCCGGCCTTATTTCGAGTCAGGGCATCGCGGTGTCCATTCCACTTGAGGCCGCAAACTCAGGGTCCCTCTCACATACCTAGAGCTGAGAGAAGCCTCCTCTTGATGTGCTTGTGGTAAGGTGGTTTCCTCTGGAGTCGAAGCCAGGGACTAACCTCTCATCTCGAGTTGATTTTTGGTCCACGGAGCTCTTTCGTGTTGCTACAGTGACCTCAGGATCCCTCTAGCCTTGAAATAGTGTTCTTGGGGTTTCTCTGGAGTGCCATCAATGAAATCAAGGCTCCTTTCATGTGGGATGTGCAACACGGAATTGCTCTGCACGCAGTGCAGGGGAATCGGGCCTCATCTCGCGGCGAGGGGGAAGTCTCATGGTTTTTCTCGAGTTGCGGCGGGAACCTGGGGTATATTCTCGAGTTACGACGGGGATGGCCCTTCCACCCACGTGTTTGTTCAGCGACGTCAGGACTCATGCCTAGTTGCGAGGGACAACTCGGGATTCTCCTTGAGGCTTGGCAGGGCAATTGGGACGCCTCTCCAGCTGAGGCTGGAGACCAAGGGTCCCTTTCCACGTGCCACAGGAATCCTGGGACTCCTATCAAGTTTCACGAGGAGTCAGGCATCGTCTCCTTTGGAGGCACTGATCTCCGCGTACCTCTGGAGTTTTCAAAGGATGTGAGGCCTCTGGTCGCCATGAAGTGGGGAACTAGTTGTTTCTCTGTGGTCTCAACAGGGGATTCAGACATCCTTTCATCTTGGGAGATGCAAGACGAGCCTGCATTCAAGTCACTGCAGGGATATCCGGCCTTATTTCGCGTCAGGGCATCGCAGTGTCCATTCCACTTGAGGCCGCAAACTCAGAATCCCTCTCACATACATAGAGCTGAGAGAAGCCTCCTCTTGAGGTGCTTGTGGTAAGGTGGTATTCCTCTGGAGACGAAGCCAGGGACTAACCTCTCATCTCGAGTTGATTTTTGGTCCACGGAGCTCTTTCGTGTTGCTACAGTGACCTAGGGATCCCTCTAGCCTTGAAACAGTGTTCTTGGGGTTTCTCTGGAGTGCCATCAAGGAAATCAAGGCTCCTTTCATGTGTGATGTGCAACACGGAAATGCTCTGCATGCAGTGCAGGGGAATCGGGCCTCATCTCGCGGCGAGGGGGAAGTCTCATGGTTTTTCTCGAGTTGCGGTGGAAACCTGGGGTATATTCTCGAGTTACGACGGGGATGGCCCTTCCACCCACGTGTTTGTTCAGCGACGTCAGGACTCCTGCCTAGTTGCGAGGGACAACCGGGATTCTCCTCGAGGCTTGGCAGGGCAATTGGGACGCCTCTCCAGCTGAGGCGGGAGACCAAGGGTCCCTTTCCACGTGCCACAGGAATCCTGGGACTCCTATCAAGTTTCATGAGGAGTCAGGCATCATCTCCTTTGGAGGCACTGATCTCCGCGTACCTCTGGAGTTTTCAAAGGATGTGAGGCCTCTGGACACGATGAGGTGGGGAACTAGGTCTTTCGCTGTGGTCTCCACAGGGGATTCAGACATCCTTTCATCTTGGGAGATGCAAGACGAGCCTGCATTCAAGTCACTGCAGGGATATCCGGCGTTATTTCGCGTCAGGGCATCGCAGTGTCCATTCCACTTGAGGCTGCAAAATCAGGGTCCCTCTCACATACATAGAGCTGAGAGAAGCCTCCTCTTTAGGTGCTTGTGGTAAGGTGGTATGCCTCTGGAGTCGAAGCCAGGCACTAACCTCTCATCTCGAGTTGATTTTTGGTCCACGGAGCTCTTTCGTGTTACTACAGTGACCTCAGGATCCCTCTAGCCTTGAAACAGTGTTCTTCGGGTTTCTCTGGAGTGCCATCAAGGAAATCAAGGCTCCTTTCATGTTTGATGTGCAACACGGAATTGCTTTGAATGCAGTGCAGGGGAATCGGACCTCATTTTGCGGCGAGGGGGAAGTCTCATGGTTTTTCTCGAGTTGCGGCGGGAACGGGGTGTATATTCTCGAGTTACGACGGGAATGGACCTTCCACCCACGTGTTTGTTCAGCGACGTCAGGACTCCTGCCTTGTTGTGAGGGACAACTCGGAATTCTCCTCGAGGCTTGGCAGGGCAATTGGGACGCCTCTCCATCTGAGGCGGGAGACCAAGGGTCCCTTTCCACGTGCCACAGGAATCCTGGGACTCCTATCAAGTTTCACGAGGAGTCAGGCATCGTCTCCTTTGGAGGCACTGATCTCAGTGTACCTCTGGAGTTTTCAAAGTATGTGAGGCCTCCGGTCGCGATGAGGTGGGGAACTAGGTCTTTCTCTGTGGTCTCCACAGGGGATTCAGACATCCTTTCGTCTTGGGAGATGCAAGACGAGCCTGCATTCAAGTCACTGCAGGGATATCCGGCCTTATTTCGAGTCAGGACATCGCGGTGTCCATTCCACTTGAGGCCGCAAACTCAGGGTCCCTCTCACATACCTAGAGCTGAGAGAAGCCTCCTCTTGAGGTGCTTGTGGTAAGGTGGTTTCCTCTGGAGTCGAAGCCAGAGACTAACCTCTCATCTCGAGTTGATTTTTGGTCCACGGAGCTCTTTCGTGTTGCTACAGTGACCTCAGGATCCCTCTAGCCTTGAAACAGTGTTCTTGGGGTTTCTCTGGAGTGCCATCAAGGAAATCAAGGCTCCATTCATGTTTGATGTGCATCACGGAATTGCTTTGAATGCAGTGCAGGGGAATCGGGCCTCATCTTGCGGCGATGGGGAAGTCTCACGGTTTTTCTCGAGTTGCGGCGGGAACCTGGGGTATATTCTCGAGTTACGACGGGGATGGCCCTTCCACCCACGTGTTTGTTCAGCGACGTCAGGACTCCTGCCTAGTTGCGAGGGACAACTCGGGATTCTCCTCGAGGCTTGGCAGGGCAATTGGGACGCCTCTCCAGCTGAGGCAGGAGACCAAGTGTCCCTTTCCACGTGCCACAGGAATCCTGGGACTCCAATCAAGTTTCACGAGGAGTCAGGCATCGTCTCCTTTGGAGGCACTGATCTCAGTGTACCTCTGGAGTTTTCAAAGGATGTGAGGCCTCCGGTCGCGATGAGGTGGGGAACTAGGTCTTTCTCTGTGGTCTCCACAGGGGATTCAGACATCCTTTCGTCTTGGGAGATGCAAGACGAGCCTGCATTCAAGTCACTGCAGGGATATCCGGCCTTATTTCGAGTCAGGGCATCGCGGTGTCCATTCCACTTGAGGCCGCAAACTCAGGGTCCCTCTCACATACCTAGAGCTGAGAGAAGCCTCCTCTTGAGGTGCTTGTGGTAAGGTGGTTTCCTCTGGAGTCGAAGCCAGGGACTAACCTCTCATCTCGAGTTGATTTTTGGTCCACGGAGCTCTTTCGTGTTGCTACAGTGACCTCAGGATCCCTCTAGCCTTGAAACAGTGTTCTTGGGGTTTCTCTGCAGTGCCATCAAGGAAATCAAGGCTCCATTCATGTTTGATGTGCAACACGGAATTGCTTTGAATGCAGTGCAGGGGAATCGGGCCTCATCTTGCGGCGAGGGGGAAGTCTCACGGTTTTTCTTGAGTTGCGGCGGGAACCTGGGGTATATTCTCGAGTTACGACGGGGATGGCCCTTCCACCCACGTGTTTGTTCAGCGACGTCAGGACTCCTGCCTAGTTGCGAGGGACAACTCGGGATTCTCCTCGAGGCTTGGCAGGGAAATTGGGACGCCTCTCCAGCTGAGGCGGGAGACCAAGGGTCCCTTTCCATGTGCCACAGGAATCCTGGTACTCCTATCAAGTTTCACGAGGAGTCAGGCATCGTCTCCTTTGGAGGCACTGATCTCCGCGTACCTCTGTAGTTTTCAAAGGATGTGAGGCCTCCGGTCGCTATGAGGTGGGGAACTAGGTTTTTCTCCGTTGCCTCCACAGGGGATTCAGACATCCTTTCGTCTTGGGAGATGCAAGACGAGCCTGCATTCAAGTCACTGCAGGGATATCTGGCCTTATTTTGAGTCAGGGCGTCACGGTGTCCATTCCACTTGAGGCCACAAATTCAGGGTCCCTCTCACATAGCTAGAGCTGAGAGAAGCCTCCTCTTGAGGTGCTTGTGGTAAGGTTGTATTCCTCTGGAGTCGAAGCCAGGGACTAACCTCTCATCTCGAGTTGATTTTTGGTCCACGGAGCTCTTTCGTGTTGCTACAGTGACCTCAGGATCCCTCTAGCCTTGAAACAGTGTTCTTGGGGTTTCTCTGGAGTGCCATCAAGGAAATCAAGGCTCCTTTCATGTGTGATGTGCAACACGGAAATGCTCTGCATGCAGTGCAGGGGAATCGGGCCTCATCTCGCGGCGAGGGGGAAGTCTCATGGTTTTTCTCGAGTTGCGGTGGGAACCTGGGGTATATTCTCGAGTTACGACGGGGATGGCCCTTCCACCCAAATGTTTGTTCAGTGACGTCAGGACTCCTGCCTAGTTGCGAGGGACAACCCGGGATTCTCCTCGAGGCTTGGCAGGGCAATTGGGACGCCTCTCCAGCTGAGGCGGGAGACCAAGGGTCCCTTTCCACGTGCCACAGGAATCCTGGGACTCCTATCAAGTTTCACGAGGAGTCAGGCATCGTCTCCTTTGGAGGCACTGATCTCCGCGTACCTCTGGAGTTTTCAAAGGATGTGACGCCTCCGGTCGTGATGAGGTGGGGAACTAGGTCTTTCTCTGTGGTCTCCACAGGGGATTCAGACATCCTTTCGTCTTGGGAGATGCAAGACGAGCTTGCATTCAAGTCACTGCAGGGATATCTGGCCTTATTTTGAGTCAGGGCGTCGCAGTGTCCATTCCACTTGAGGCCACAAATTCAGGGTCCCTCTCACATAGCTAGAGCTGAGAGAAGCCTCCTCTTGAGGTGCTTGTGGTAAGGTGGTATTCCTCTGGAGTCGAAGCCAGGGACTAACCTCTCATCTCGAGTTGATTTTTGGTCCACGGAGCTCTTTCGTGTTGCTACAGTGACCTCAGGATCCCTCTAGCCTTGAAACAGTGTTCTTGGGGTTTCTCTGGAGTGCCATCAAGGGAATCAAGGCTCCTTTCATGTGTGATGTGCAACACGGAACTGCTCTGCACGCAGTGCAGGGGAATCGGGCCTCATATCGCGGCGAGGGGGAAGTCTCATGGTTTTTCTCGAGTTGCGGCAGAACCTTGGGTATATTCTCGAGTTACAACGGGGATGGCCCTTCCACACACGTGTTTGTTCAGGACGTCAGGACTCCTGCCTAGTTGTGAGGGACAACTCGGGATTCTCCTCGAGGCTTGGCAGGACAATTGGGACGCCTCTCCATCTGAGGCGGGAGACCAAGTGTTCCTTTCCACGAGCCACAGGAATCCTGGAACTCCTATCAAGTTTCACGAGGAGTCAGGCATCATCTCCTTTGGAGGCACTGATAACCGCGTACCTCTGGAGTTTTCAAAGGATGTGAGGCCTCCGGTCGCGATGAGGTGGGGAACTAGGTCTTTCTCTGTGGTCTCCACAGGGGATTCAGACATCCTTTCGTCTTGGGAGATGCAAGACGAGCCTGCATTCAAGTCACTGCAGGGATATCCGGCCTTATTTCGAGTCAGGGCATCGCGGTGTCCATTCCACTTGAGGCCGCAAACTCAGGGTCCCTCTCACATACCTAGAGCTGAGAGAAGCCTCCTCTTGAGGTGCTTGTGGTAAGGTGGTTTCCTCTGGAGTCGAAGCCAGGGACTAACCTCTCATCTCGAGTTGATTTTTGGTCCACGGAGCTCTTTCGTGTTGCTACAGTGACCTCAGGATCCCTCTAGCCTTGAAACAGTGTTCTTGGGGTTTCTCTGGAGTGCCATCAAGGAAATCAAGGCTCCATTCATGTTTGATGTGCAACACGGAATTGCTTTGAATGCAGTGCAGGGGAATCGGGCCTCATCTCGCGGCGAGGGGGAAGTCTCATGGTTTTTCTCGAGTTGCGGCGGGAACCTGGGGTATATTCTCGAGTTACGACGGGGATGGCCCTTCCACCCACGTGTTTGTTCAGCGACGTCAGGACTCCTGCCTAGTTGCGAGGGACAACTCGGGATTCTCCTCGAGGCTTGGCAGGGCAATTGGGACGCCTCTCCAGCTGAGGCGGGAGACCAAGTGTCCCTTTCCACGTGCCACAGGAATCCTGGGACTCCTATCAAGTTTCACGAGGAGTCAGGCATTGTCTCCTTTGGAGGCACTGATCTCCGCGTACCTCTGGAGTTTTCAAAGGATGTGAGGCCTCTGGTCGCTATGAGGTGGGAAACTAGGTTTTTCTCTGTGGTCTCCACAGGGGATTCAGACATCCTTTCGTCTTGGGAGATGCAAGACGAGCCTGCATTCAAGTCACTGCAGGGATATCTGGCCTTATTTTGAGTCAGGGCGTCGCGGTGTCCATTCCACTTGAGGCCACAAATTCAGGGTCCCTCTCACATAGCTAGAGCTGAGAGAAGCCTCCTCTTGAGGTGCTTGTGGTAAGGTGGTATTCCTCTGGAGTCGAAGCCAGGGACTAACCTCTCATCTCGAGTTGATTTTTGGTCCACGGAGCTCTTTCGTGTTGCTACAGTGACCTCAGGATCCCTCTAGCCTTGAAACAGTCTTCGTGGGGTTTCTCTGGAGTGCCATCAAGGAAATCAAGGCTCCTTTCATGTGTGATGTGCAACACGGAATTGCTTTGAATGCAGTGCAGGGGAATCGGACCTCATTTTGCGGCGAGGGGGAAGTCTCATGGTTTTTCTCGAGTGGCGGCGGGAACCTGGGGTATATTCTCGAGTTACGACGGGGATGGACCTTCCACCCACGTGTTTGTTCAGCGACGTCAGGACTCATGCCTAGTTGCGAGGGACAACTCGGAATTCTCCTCGAGGCTTGGCAGGGCAATTGGGACGCCTCTCCAGCTGAGGCGGGAGACCAAGAGTCCCTTTCCACGTTCCACAGGAATCCTGGGACTCCTATCAAGTTTCACGAGGAGTCAGGCATCGTCTCCTTTGGAGGCACTGATCTCCGCGTAGCTCTGGAGTTTTCAAAGGTTGTGAGGCCTCCGGTCGCGATGAGGTGGGGAACTAGGTCTTTCTCTGTGGTCTCCACAGGGGATTCAGACATCCTTTCGTCTTGGGAGATGCAAGAGGAGCATGCATTCAAGTCACTGCAGGGATATCCGGCCTTATTTCGAGTCAGGGCATCGCGGTGTCCATTCCACTTGAGGCCGCAAACTCAGGGTCCCTCTCACATACCTAGAGCTGAGAGAAGCCTCCTCTTGAGGTGTTTGTGGTAAGGTGGTTTCCTCTGGAGTCGAAGCCAGGGACTAACCTCTCATCTCGAGTTGTTTTTTGGTCCACGGAGCTCTTTCGTGTTGCTACAGTGACCTCAGGATCCCTCAAGCCTTGAAACAGTGTTCTTGGGGTTTCTGTGCAGTGCGATCAAGGAAATCAAGGCTCCTTTCATGTGTGATGTGCAACACGGAATTTCTCTGCACGCAGTGCAGGGGAATCGGGCCTCATCTCTCGGCGAGGGGGAAGTTTCATGGTTTTTCTCGAGTTGCGGCGGGAACCTGGGGTATATTCTCGAGTTACGACGGGGATGGCCCTTCCACCCACGTGTTTGTTCAGCGACGTCAGGACTCATGCCTAGTTGCGAGGGACAACTCAGGATTCTCCTTGAGGCTTGGCAGGGCAATTGGGACGCCTCTCCAGCTGAGGCTGGAGACCTAGGGTCCCTTTCCACGTGCCACAGGAATCCTGGGACTCCTATCAAGTTTCACGAGGAGTCAGGCATCGTCTCCTTTGGAGGCACTGATCTCCGCGTACCTCTGGAGTTTTCAAAGGATGTGAGGCCTCTGGTCGCCATGAAGTGGGGAACTAGGTGTTTCTCTGTGGTCTCCACAGGGGATTCAGACATCCTTTCATCTTGGGAGATGCAAGACGAGCCTGCATTCAAGTCACTGCAGGGATATCCGGCCTTATTTCGCGTCAGGGCATCGCAGTGTCCATTCCACTTGAGGCCGCAAACTCAGGATCCCTCTCACATACCTAGAGCTGAGAGAAGCCTCCTCTTGAGGTGCTTGTGGTAAGGTGGTATTCATCTGGAGTCGAAGCCAGGGACTAACCTCTAATCTCCAGTTGATTTATGGTCCACGGAGCACTTTCGTGTTGCTATAGTGACCTCAGGATACCTCTAACCTTGAAACAGTGTTCTTGGGGTTTCTCTGGAGTGCCATCAAGGAAATCAAGGCTCCTTTCATGTGTGATGTGCAACACGGAATTGCTCTGCACGCAGTGCAGGGGAATCGGGCCTCATCTCGCGGCGAGGGGGAAGTCTCATGGTTTTTCTCGAGTTGCGGCGGGAACCTGGGGTATATTCTCGAGTTACGACGGGGATGGCCTTTCAACCCACGTGTTTGTTCAGCAACGTCAGGACTCCTGCCTAGTTGCGAGGGACAACTCGGGATTCTCCTTGAGGCTTGGCAGGGCAATTGGGACGCCTCTCCAGCTGAGGCGGGAGACCAAGGGTCCCTTTCCACGTACCACAGGAATCCTGGGACTCGTATCAAGTTTCACGAGGAGTCAGGCATCGACTCCTTTGGAGGCACTAATCTCTGCGTACCTCTGGAATTTTCAAAGGATGTGAGGCCTCCGGTCGCGATGAGGTGGGGAACTAGGTGTTTCTCTGTGGTCTCCACAGGGGATTCAGACATCCTTTCGTCTTGGGAGATGCAAGACGAGCCTGCATTTAAGTCACTGCAGGGATATCCGGCCTTATTTCGAGTCAGGGCATCGCAGTGTCCATTCCACTTGAGGCCGCAAACTCAGGGTCCCTCTCACATACCTAGAGCTGAGAGAAGCCTCCTCTTGAGGTGCTTGTGGTAAGGAGGTATTCCTCTGGAGAGAAGCCAGGGACTACCCTCTCATCTCGAGTTGATTTTTGATCCACGGAGCTCTTTCTTGTTGCTACAGTGACCTCAGGATCCCTCTAGCCTTGAAAGAGTGTTCTTGGGGTTTCTCTGGAGTGCCATCAAGGAAATCAAGGCTCCTTTCATGTGTGATGTGCAAGACGGAATTGCTCTGCACGCACTGCAGGGGAATCGGGCCTCATCTCGCAGCGAGGGGGAAGTCTCATGGTTTTTCTCGAGTTGCGGCGGGAACCTGGGGTATATTCTCGAGTTACGACGGGGATGGCCCTTCCACCCACGTGTTTGTTCAGCAACGTCAGGACTCCTGCCTAGTTGCGAGGGACAACTCGGGATTCTCCTTGAGGCTTGGCAGGGCAATTGGGACGCCTCTCCAGCTGAGGCAGGAGACCAAGGGTCCCTTTCCATGTGCCACAGGAATCCTGGAACTCCTATCAAGTTTCACGAGGAGTCAGGCATCGTCTCCTTTGGAGGCACTGATCTCCGCGTACCTCTGGAGTTTTCAAAGGATGTGAGGCCTCCGGTCGGGATGAGGTGGGGAACTAGGTCTTTCTCTGTGGTCTCCACAGGGGATTCAGACATCCTTTCATCTTGGGAGATGCAAGACGAGCATGCATTCAAGTCACTGCAGGGATATCCGGCCTTATTTCGAGTCAGGGCATCGCGGTGTCCATTCCACTTGAGGCCGCAATCTCAGGGTCCCTCTCACATACCTAGAGCTGAGAGAAGCCTCCTCTTGAGGTGTTTGTGGTAAGGTGGTTTCCTCTGGAGTCGAAGCCAGGGACTAACCTCTCATCTCGAGTTGTTTTTTGGTCCACGGAGCTCTTTCGTGTTGCTACAGTGACCTCAGGATCCCTCAAGCCTTGAAACAGTGTTCTTGGGGTTTCTCTGGAGTGCCATCAAGGAAATCAAGGCTCCATTCATGTTTGATGTGCAACACGGAATTGCTTTGAATGCAGTGCAGGGGAATCGGGCCTCATCTTGCGGCGAGGGGGAAGTCTCACGGTTTTTCTCGAGTTGCGGCGGGAACCTGGGGTATATTCTCGAGTTACGACGGGGATGGCCCTTCCACCCACGTGTTTGTTCAGCGACGTCAGGACTCCTGCCTAGTTGCGAGGGACAACTCGGGATTCTCCTCGAGGCTTGGCAGGGAAATTGTGACGCCTCTCCAGCTGAGGCGGGAGACCAAGTGTCCCTTTCCACGTGCCACAGGAATCCTGGGGCTCCTATCAAGTTTCACGAGGAGTCAGGCATCGTCTCCTTTGGAGGCACTGATCTCCGCGTACCTCTGTAGTTTTCAAAGGATGTGAGGCCTCCGGTCGCTATGAGGTGGGGAACTAGGTTTTTCTCCGTTGCCTCCACAGGGGATTCAGACATCCTTTCGTCTTGGGAGATGCAAGACGAGCCTGCATTCAAGTCACTGCAGGGATATCTGGCCTTATTTTGAGTCAGGGCGTCGCGGTGTCCATTCCACTTGAGGCCACAAATTCAGGGTCCCTCTCACATAGCTAGAGCTGAGAGAAGCCTCCTCTTGAGGTGCTTGTGGTAAGGTGGTATTCCTCTGGAGTCGAAGCCAGGGACTAAACTCTCATCTCGAGTTGATTTTTGGTCCACGGAGCTCTTTCGTGTTGCTACAGTGACCTCAGGATCCCTCTAGCCTTGAAACAGTGTTCTTGGGGTTTCTCTGGAGTGCCATCAAGGAAATCAAGGCTCCTTTCATGTGTGATGTGCAACACGGAAATGCTCTGCATGCAGTGCAGGGGAATCGGGCCTCATCTCGCGGCGAGGGGGAAGTCTCATGGTTTTTCTCGAGTTGCGGTGGGAACCTGGGGTATATTCTCGAGTTACGACGGGGATGGCCCTTCCACCCAAATGTTTGTTCAGCAACGTCAGGACTCCTGCTTAGTTGCGAGGGACAACCCGGGATTCTCCTCGAGGCTTGGCAGGGCAATTGGGACGCCTCTCCAGCTGAGGCGGGAGACCAAGGGTCCCTTTCCACGTGCCACAGGAATCCTGGGACTCCTATCAAGTTTCACGAGGAGTCAGGCATCGTCTCCTTTGGAGGCACTGATCTCCGCGTACCTCTGGAGTTTTCAAAGGATGTGAGGCCTCCGGTCACGATGAGGTGGGGAACTAGGTCTTTCTCTGTGGTCTCCACAGGGGATTCAGACATCCTTTCGTCTTGGGAGATGCAAGACGAGCCTGCATTCAAGTCACTGCAGGGATATCCGGCCTTATTTCCAGTCAGGTAATCGCGGTGTCCATTCCACTTGAGGCCACAAATTCAGGGTCCCTCTCACATAGCTAGAGCTGAGAGAAGCCTCCTCTTGAGGTGCTTGTGGTAAGGTGGTATTCCTCTGGAGTCGAAGCCAGGGACTAACCTCTCATCTCGAGTTGATTTTTGGTCCACGGAGCTCTTTCGTGTTGCTACAGTGACCTCAGGATCCCTCTAGCCTTGAAACAGTGTTCTTGGGGTTTCTCTGGAGTGCCATCAAGGAAATCAAGGCTCCTTTCATGTGTGATGTGCAACACGGAACTGCTCTGCACGCAGTGCAGGGGAATCAGGCCTCATCTCGCGGCGAGGGGGAAGTCTCATGGTTTTTCTCGAGTTGCGGCAGAACCTTGGGTATATTCTCGAGTTACAACGGGGATGGCCCTTCCACACACGTGTTTGTTCAGGACGTCAGGACTCCTGCCTAGTTGCGAGGGACAACTCGGGATTCTCCTCAAGGCTTGGCAGGACAATTGGGACGCCTCTCCAGCTGAGGCGGGAGACCAAGTGTTCCTTTCCACGTGCCACAGGAATCCTGGAACTCCTATCAAGTTTCACGAGGAGTCAGGCATCATCTCCTTTGGAGGCACTGATCTCCGCGTACCTCTGGAGTTTTCAAAGGATGTGAGGCCTCCGGTCGCGATGAGGTGGGGAACTAGGTCTTTCTCTGTGGTCTCCACAGGGGATTCAGACATCCTTTCATCTTGGGAGATGCAAGACGACCCTGCATTCAAGTCACTGCAGGGATATCCGGCCTTATTTCGCGTCAGGGCATCGCAGTGTCCATTCCACTTGAGGCCGCAAAATCAGGGTCCCTCTCACATAGATAGAGCTGAGAGAAGCCTCCTCTTGAGGTGCTTGTGGTAATGTGGTATGCCTCTGGAGTCGAAGCCAGGCACTAACCTCTCATCTCGAGTTGATTTTTGGTCCACGGAGCTCTTTCGTGTTGCTACAGTGACCTCAGGATCCCTCTAGCCTTGAAACAGTGTTCTTGGGGTTTCTCTGGAGTGCCATCAAGGAAATCAAGGCTCCTTTCATGTTTGATGTGCAACACGGAATTGCTTTGAATGCAGTGCAGGGGAATCGGACCTCATTTTGCGGCGAGGGGGAAGTCTCATGGTTTTTCTCGAGTTGCGGCGGGAACCTGGGGTATATTCTCGAGTTACGACGGGGATGGCCCTTCCACCCACGTGTTTGTTCAGCGACGTCAGGACTCATGCCTAGTTGCGAGGGACAACTCGGGATTCTCCTCGAGGCTTGGCAGGGCAATTGGGACGCCTCTCCAGCTGAGGCGGGAGACCAAGGGTCCCTTTCCACGTGCCACAGGAATCCTGGGACTCCTATCAAGTTTCACGAGGAGTCAGGCATCGTCTCCTTTAGAGGCACTGATCTCCGCGTAGCTCTGGAGTTTTCAAAGGTTGTGAGGCCTCCGGTCGCGATGAGGTGGGGAACTAGGTCTTTCTCTGTGGTCTCCACAGGGGATTCAGACATCCTTTCATCTTGGGAGATGCAAGACGAGCCTGCACTTAAGTCACTGCAGGGATATCCGGCCTTATTTCGCGTCAGGGCATCACAGTGTCCATTCCACTTGAGGAAGCAAATTCAGGGTCCCTCTCACATACCTAGAGCTGAGAGAAGCCTCCTCTTGAGGTGCTTGTGGTAAGGTGGTTTTCCTCTGAAGTCGAAGCCAGGGACTAACCTCTCATCTCGAGTTGATTTTTGGTCCACGGAGCTCTTTTGTGTTGCTACAGTAACCTCAGGATTCCTCTAGCCTTGAAACAGTGTTCTTGGGGTTTCTCTGGAGTGCCATCATGGAAATCAAGGCTCCTTTCATGTTTGATGTGCAACACAGAATTGCTCTGCATGCAGTGCAGGAGTATCGAGCCTCATCTCGCGGCGAGGGGGAAGTCTCATGGTTTTTCTCGAGTTGCGGCGGGATCCTGGGGTATATTCTCGAGTTATGACCGGGATGGGCCTTCCAGCCACGTGTTTGTTCAGCGACGTCAGGACTCCTGCCTAGTTGCGAGGGACAACTCGGGATTCTCCTCGAGGCTTGGCAGGGCAATTGGGATGCCTCTCCAGCTGAGGCGGGAGACCAAGGGTCCCTTTCCACGTGCCACAGGAATCCTGGGACTCGTATCAATTTTCATGAGGAGTCAGGCATCGTCCACTTTGGAGGCACTGATAACCGCATACCTCTGGAGTTTTCAAAGAATGTGAGGCCTCCGGTCGCGATGAGGTGGGGAACTAGGTCTTTCTCTTTAGTCTCCACAGGGGATTCAGACATCCTTTCATCTTGGGAGATGCAAGACGAGCCTGCATTCAAGTCACTGCAGGGATATCCGGCCTTATTTCGAGTCAGGGCATCGCGGTGTCCATTCCACTTGTGGCCGCAAACTCAGGGTCCCTCTCATATACCTAGAGCTGAGAGAAGCCTCCTCTTGAGGTGCTTGTGGTAAGGTGGTATTCCTCTGGAGTCGAAGCCAGGGACTAACCTCTCATCTCGAGTTGATTTTTGGTCCACAGAGCTCTTTCGTGTTGCTACAGTGACCTCAGGATCCCTCTAGCCTTGAAACAGTGTTCTTGGGGTTTCTGTGCAGTGCCATCAAGGAAATCAAGGCTCCTTTCATGTGTGATGTGCAACACGGAATTGCTCTGCACGCAGTGCAGGGGAATCGGGCCTTATCTCGCGGCGAGTGGGAAGTCTCATGGTTTTTCTCGAGTTGCGGCGGGAACCTGGGGTATATTCTCGAGTTACGACGGGGATGGCCCTTCCACCCACGTGTTTGTTCAGCGATGTCAGAACTCCTGCCTAGTTGCGAGGGACAACTCGGGATTCTCCTCGAGGCTTGGCAGGGCAATTGGGATGCCTCTCCAGCTGAGGCGGGAGACCAAGGGTCCCTTTCCACATGCCACAGTAATCCTGGGACTCGTATCAAGTTTCATGAGGAGTCAGGCATCGTCCCCTTTGGAGGCACTGATCTCCGCGTACCTCTGGAGTTTTCAAAGGATGTGAGGCTTCTGGTCGCCATGAAGGGGGGAACTAGGTCTTTCTCTGTGGTCTCCACAGGGGATTCAGACATCCTTTCATCTTGGGAGATGCAAGACGAGCCTGCATTCAAGTCACTGCAGGGATATCCGGCCTTATTTCGAGTCAGGGCATCGCGGTGTCCATTCCACTTGAGGCCGCAAACTCAGGGTCCCTCTCACATACATAGAGCTGAGAGAAGCCTCCTCTTGAGGTGCTTGTTGTAAGGTGGTATTCCTCTGGAGCCGAAGCCAGGGACTAACCTCTCATCTCGAGTTGATTTTTGGTCCACGGAGCTCTTTCCTGTGGCTACAGTGACCTCAGGATCCCTCTAGCCTTGAAACAGTGTTCTTGGGGTTTCTCTGCAGTGCCATCAAGGAAATCAAGGCTCCTTTCATCTGTGATGTGCAACACGGAATTGCTCTGCACGCAGTGCAGGGGAATCGGGCCTCAACTCGTGGGGAGGGGGAAGTTTCATGCTTTTTCTCGAGTTGCGGCGGGAACCAGGGGTATATTCTCGAGTTACGACTGGGATGCCCCTTCCACCCACGTGTTTGTTCAGCGACGTCAGGACTCCTGCCTAGTTGCGAGGGACAACTCGGGATTCTCCTCGAGGCTTGGCAGGGCAATTTGGACGCCTCTCCAGCTGAGGTGCGAGACCAAAGGTCCCTTTCCATGTGCCACAGGAATCCTGGGACTCCTATCAAGTTTCACGAGGAGTCAGGCATCGTCTCCTTTGGAGGCACTGATCTCCGCGTACCTCTGGAGTTTTCAAAGGATGTGAGGCCTCCAGTCGCCATGAGGTGGGGAACTAGGTCTTTTTCTCTGGTCTACACAGGGGATTCAGACATCCTTTCGTCTTGGGAGATGCAAGACGAGCCTGCATTCAAGTCACTGCAAGGATATCGGGCCTTATTTCGAGTCAGGAAATCGCGGTGTCCATTCCACTTGAGGCCGCAAACTCAGGGTCCCTCTCACATACCTAGAGCTGAGAGAAGCCTCCTCTTGAGGTGCTTGTGGTAAGGTGGTATTCCTCTGGAGTCGAAGCCAGGGACTAACCTCTCATCTCGAGTTGATTTTTGGTCCATGGAGCTCTTTCATGTGGCTACAGTGACCTCAGGATCCCTCTAGCCTTGAAACAGTGTTCTTGGGGTTTCTGTGCAGTGCCATCAAGGAAATCAAGGCTCCTTTCATGTGTGATGTGCAATACGGAATTGCTCTGCACGCACTGCAGGGGAATCGGGCCTCATCTCGCGGCGAGGGGGAAGTCTCATGGTTTTCCTCGAGTTGCGGCGGGAACCTGGGGTATATTCTCGAGTTACGACTGGGATGGCCCTTCCACCCACGTGTTTGTTCAGCGACGTCAGGACTCCTGCGTAGTTGGGAGGGACAACTCGGTATTCTCCTCGAGGCTTGGCAGGGCAATTGGGACGCCTCTCCAGCTGAGGCGGGAGACCAAGGGTCCCTTTCCACGTGCCACAGTAATCCTGGGACTCGTATCAAGTTTCATGAGGAGTCAGGCATCGTCCCCTTTGGAGGCACTGATCTCCGCGTACCTCTGGAGTTTTCAAAGGATGTGAGGCTTCTGGTCGCCATGAAGGGGGGAACTAGGTCTTTCTCTGTGGTCTCCACAGGGGATTCAGACATCCTTTCATCTTGGGAGATGCAAGACGAGCCTGCACTCAAGTCACTGCAGGGATATCCGGCCTTATTTCGCGTCAGGGCATCACAGTGTCCATTCCACTTGAGGAAGCAAATTCAGGGTCCCTCTCACATACCTAGAGCTGAGAGAAGCCTCCTCTTGAGGTGCTTGTGGTAAGGTGGTATTCCTCTGGAGTCGAAGCCAGGGACTAACCTCTCATCTCGAGTTGATTTTTGGTCCACGGAGCTCTTTCCTGTTGCCACAATGACCTCAGGATCCCTCTAGCCTTGAAACAGTGTTCTGGGGTTTCTCTGGAGTGCCATCAAGGAAATCAAGGCTCCTTTCATGTTTGATGTGCAACACGGAATTGCTCTGCATGCAGTGCCGGGGAATCGGGCCTCATCTCACGGCGAGGGGGAAGATTCATGGTTTTTCTCGAGTTGCGGCGAGAACCTGGGGTATATTCTCGAGTTACGACGGGGATGGCCCTTCCACCCACGTGTTTATTCAGCGACGTCAGGACTCCTGCCTAGTTGCGAGGGACAACTCGGGATTCTCCTTGAGGCTTGGCAGGGCAATTGGAACGCCTCTCCAGCTGAGGCGGGAGACCAAGGGTCCGTTTCCACGTGCCACAGGAATCCTGGGACTCCTATCAAGTTTCAGAAGGAGTCAGGCATCGTCTCCTTTGGAGGCACTGATCTGCGCGTACCTCTGGAGTTTTCAAAGGATGTGAGGCCTCCGGTCGCGATGAGGTGGGGAACTAGGTCTTTCTCTGTGGTCTCCAGAGGGGATTCAGACATCCTTTCACCTTGGGAGATGCAAGACGAGCCTGCATTCAAGTCACTGCAGGGATATCCGGCCTTATTTCGAGTCAGGGCATCGCAGTGTCTATTCCACTTGAGGCCGCAAACTCAGGGTCCCTCTCACATACCTAGAGCTGAGAGAAGCCTCCTCTTGAGGTGCTTGTGGTTAGGTGGTATTCCTGTGGAGTCGAAGCCAGGGACTAACCTCTCATCTCGAATTGATTTTTGGTCCACGGAACTCTTTCATGTGGCTACAGTGACCTCAGGATCCCGCTAGCCTTGAAACAGTGTTCTTGGGGTTTCTGTGAAGTGCCATCAAGGAAATCAAGGCTCCTTTCATGTGTGATGTGCAACACCGAATTGCTCTGCACGCAGTGCAGGGGAATCGGGCCTCATCTCGCGGCGAGGGGGAAGTCTGATGGTTTTCCTCGAGTTCCGGCGGGAACCTGGGGTATATTCTCGAGTTACGACGGGGATGGCCCTTCCACCCACGTGTTTGTTCAGCGACGTCAGGACTCCTGCCTAGTTGCGAGGGACAACTCGGGATTCTCCTCGAGGCTTGGCAGGGCAATTGGGACGCCTCTCCAGCTGAGGCGGGAGATCAAGGGTCCCTTTCCACGTGCCACAGGAATCCTGGGACTCGTATCAAGTTTCATGAGGAGTCAGGCATCGTCCCCTTTGGAGGCACTGATCTCCGCGTACCTCTGGAGTTTTCAAAGGATGTGAGGCCTCCGGTCGCGATGAGGTCGGGAACTAGGTCTTTCTCTTTGGTATCCACAGGGGATTCAGACATCCTTTCATCTTGGGAGATGCAATACGAGGCTGCATTCAAGTCACTGCAGGGATATCCGGCCTTATTTCGAGTCAGGGCATCGCGGTGTCCATTCCACTTGTGGCCCCAAACTCAGGGTCCCTCTCATATACCTAGAGCTGAGAGAAGCCTCCTCTTGAGGTGCTTGTGGTAAGGTGGTATTCCTCTGGAGTCGAAGACAGGGACTAAACTCTCATCTCGAGTTGATTTTTGGTCCACGGAGCTCTTTCGTTTTGCTACAGTGACCTCAGGATCCCTCTAGCCTTGAAACAGTGTTCTTGGGGTTTCTCTGCAGTGCCATGAAGGAAATCAAGGCTCCTTTCATGTGTGATGTGCAACACGGAATTGCTCTGGACGCAGTGCAGGGGAATTGGGCCTCATCTAGCGGCGAGGGGGACGTCTCATGGTTTTTCTCGAGTTGCGGCTGGAACCTGGGGTATATTCTCCAGTTACGACGGGGATGGCCCTTCCAGCCACGTGTTTGTTCAGCGACGTCAGGACTCCTGCCTAGTTGCGAGGGACAACTCGGGATTCTCCTCGAGGCTTGGCAGGGCAATTGGGACGCCTCTCCAGCTGAGGCGGGAGACCAAGGGTCCCTTTCCACGTGCCACAGGAATCCTGGGACTCCTATCAAGTTTCACGAGGAGTCAGGCATCGTCTCCTTTGGAGGCACTGATCTCCGCGTACCTCTGGAGTTTTCAAAGGATATAAGGAATCCAGTCGCGATGAGGTGGGGAACTAGGTCTTTCTCTGTGGTCTCCACAGGGGATTCAGACATCCTTTCATCTTGGGAGATGCAAGACGAGCCTGCATTCAAGTCACTGCAGGGATATCCGGCCTTATATCGAGTCAGGGCATCGCGGTGTCCATTCCACTTGTGGCTGCAAACTCAGGGTCCGTCTCACATACCTAGAGCTGAAAGAATTCTCCTCTTGAGGTGCTTGTGGTAATGTGGTATTCCTCTGGAGGCGAAGCCAGGGACTAACCTCTCATCTCGAGTTGATTTTTGGTCCACGGAGCTCTTTCGTGTTGCTACAGTGACGTCAGGATCCCTCTAGCTTTGAAACAGTGTTCTTGGGGTTTCTCTGCAGTGCCATCAAGGAAATCAAGGCTCCTTTCATGTGTGATGTGCAACACGGAATTGCTCTGCACACAGTGCAGGGGAATCGGGCCTCATCTCGCGGCGAGGGGGAAGTCTGATGGTTTTCCTCGAGTTGCGGCGGGAACCTGGGGTATATTCTCGAGTTACGACGGGGATGGCCCTTCCACCCACGTGTTTGTTCAGCGACGTCAGGACTCCTGCCTAGTTGCGAGGCACAACTCGGGATTCTCCTCGAGGCTTGGAAGGGCAATTGGGACGCCTCTCCAGCTGAGCCGGGAGACCAAGGGTCCCTTTCCAAGTGCCACAGGAATCCTGGGACTCCTATCAAGTTTCACGAGGAGTCAGGCATCGTCTCCTTTGGAGGCACTGATCTCCCCGTACCTCTGAAGTTTTCAAAGGATGTGAGGCCTCCGGTCGCGATGAGGTGGGGAACTAGGTCTTTCTCTGTGGTCTCCACAGGGGATTCAGACATCCTTTCATCTTGGGAGATGCAAGACGAGCCTGCATTCAAGTGACTGCAGGGATATCCGGCCTTATTTCGTGTCAGGGCATCGCAGTGTCCATTCCACTTGAGCCTGCAAACTCAGGGTCCCTCTCACATAGCTAGAGCTGAGAGAAGCCTCCTCTTGAGCTGCTTGTGGTTAGGTGGTATTCCTCTGGAGTCGAAGCCAGGGACTAACCTCTCATCTCGAGTTGATTTGTGGTCCACGGAGCTCTTTCGTGTTGCTACAGTGACCTCAGGATGCCTCTAGCCTTGAAACAGTGTTCTTGGGGTTTCTCCGGAGTGCCATCAAGGAAATCAAGGCTCCTTTCAAGTGTGATGTGCAACACTGAATTGCTCTGCACGCAGTGCAGGGGAATCGGGCCTCATCTCGCGGCGAGGGGGAAGTCTCATGGTTTTTCTCGAGTTGCGGCGGGAACCTGGGCTATATTATCGAGTTACGACGGGGATGGTCCTTCCACCCACGTGTTTGTTCAGCGACGTCAGGACTCCTGCCTAGTTGCGAGGGACAACTCGGGATTCTCCTCGAGGCTTGGCAGGGCAATTGGGACGCCTCTCCAGCTGAGGCGGGAGACCAAGGGTCCCTTTCCACGTGCCACAGGAATCCTGGGACTCCTATCAAGTTTCACGAGGAGTCAGGCATCGTCTCCTTTGGAGGCACTGATCTCTGCGTACCTCTGGAATTTTCAAAGGATGTGAGGCCTCCGGTCGCGATGAGGTGGGGAACTAGGTCTTTCTCTGTGGTCTCCACAGGGGATTCAGACATCCTTTCGTCTTGGGAGATGCAAGACGAGGCTGCATTAAAGTCACTGCAGGGATATCCGGCCTTATTTCGAGTCAGGGCATCGTGGTGTCCATTCCACTTGAGGCCGCAAACTCAGGGTCCCTCTCACATACCTAGAGCTGAGAGAAGCCTCCTCTTGAGGTGCTTATGGTAAGGAGGTATTCCTCTGGAGTCGAAGCCAGGGACTGCCCTCTCATCTCGAGTTGATTTTTGGTCCACTTAGATCTTTCTTGTTGCTACAGTGACCTCAGGATCCCTCTAGCCTTGAAAGAGTGTTCTTGGGGTTTCTCTGGAGTGCCATCAAGGAAATCAAGGCTCCTTCCATGTGTGATGTGCAAGACGGAATTGCTCTGCACGCAGTGCAGGGGAATCGGGCCTCATCTAGCAGCGAGGGGGAAGTCTCATGGTTTTTCTCGAGTTGCGGCGGGAACCTGGGGTATATTCTCGAGTTACGACGGGGATGGCCCTTCCACCCACGTGTTTGTTCAGCGACGTCAGGACTCCTGCCTAGTTCCGAGGGACAACTCGGGATTCTCCTCGAGGCTTGGCAGGGCAATTGGGACGCCTCTCCAGCTGAGGCGGGAGACCAAGGGTCCCATTCCACGTGCCACAGAAATCCTGGGGCTCCTATCAAGTTTCACGAGGAGTCAGGCATCGTCTCCTTTGGAGGAACTGATCTCCGCGTACCTCTGGAGTTTTCAAAGGATGTGAGGCTTCTGGTCGCCATGAAGGGGGGAACTAGTTCTTTCTCTGTGGTCTCCACAGGGGATTCAGACATCCTTTCATCTTGGGAGATGCAAGACGAGCCTGCATTCAAGTCACTGCAGGGATATCCGGCGTTATTTCCCTTCAGGGCATCGCAGTGTCCATTCCACTTGAGGACGCAAACTCAGGGTCCCTCTCACATAGCTAGAGCTGAGAGAAGCCTCCTCTTGAGGTGCTTGTGGTAAGGTGGTATTCCTTTGGAGTCGAAGCCAGGGACTAACCTCTCATCTCGAGTTGATTTTTGGTCCACGGAGCTCTTTCGTGTTGCTACAGTGACCTCAGGATCCCTCTAGCCTTGAAACAGTCTTCGTGGGGTTTCTCTGGAGTGCCATCAAGGAAATCAAGGCTCCTTTCATGTGTGATGTGCAACACGGAACTGCTCTGCACGCAGTGCAGGGGAATCGGGCCTCATCTCGCGGGGAGGGGGAAGTCTCATGGTTTTTCTCAAGTTGCGGCAGAACCTTGGGTATATTCTCGAGTTACAACGGGGATGGCCCTTCCACACACGTGTTTGTTCAGGACGTCAGGACTCCTGCCTTGTTGCGAGGGACAACTCGGGATTCTCCTCAAGGCTTGGCAGGACAATTGGGACGCCTCTCCAGCTGAGGCGGGAGACCAAGTGTTCCTTTCCACGTGCCGCAGGAATCCTGGAACTCCTATCAAGTTTCACGAGGAGTCAGGCATCATCTCCTTTGGAGGCACTGATCTCCGCGTACCTCTGGAGTTTTCAACGGATGTGAGGCCTCCGGTCGCGATGAGGTGGGGAACTAGGTCTTTCTCTGTGGTCTCCACAGGGGATTCAGACATCCTTTCATCTTGGGAGATGCAAGACGAGCCTGCATTCAAGTCACTGCAGGGATATCCGGCGTTATTTCGCGTCAGGGCATCACAGTGTCCATTCCACTTGAGGCCGCAAACTCAGGGTCCCTCTCACATACATAGAGCTGAGAGAAGCCTCCTCTTGAGGTGCTTGTGGTAAGGTGGTATTCCTCTGGAGTCGAAGCCAGGGACTAAGCTCTCATCTCGAGTTGATTTTTGGTCCACGGAGCTCTTTCGTGTTGCTACAGTGACCTCAGGATCCCTCTAGCCTTGAAACAGTGTTCTTGGGGTTTCTCTGGAGTGCCATCAAGGAAATCAAGGCTCCTTTCATGTGTGATGTGCAACACGGAATTGCTTTGAATGCAGTGCAGGGGAATCGGACCTCATTTTGCGGCGAGGGGGAAGTCTCATGGTTTTTCTCGAGTGGCGGCGGGAACCTGGGGTATATTCTCGAGTTACGACGGGGATGGACCTTCCACCCACGTGTTTGTTCAGCGACGTCAGGACTCATGCCTAGTTGCGAGGGACAACTCGGAATTCTCCTCGAGGCTTGGCAGGGCAATTGGGACGCCTCTCCAGCTGAGGCGGGAGACCAAGAGTCCCTTTCCACGTTCCACAGGAATCCTGGGACTCCTATCAAGTTTCACGAGGAGTCAGGCATCGTCTCCTTTGGAGGCACTGATCTCCGCGTAGCTCTGGAGTTTTCAAAGGTTGTGAGGCCTCCGGTCGCGATGAGGTGGGGAACTAGGTCTTTCTCTGTGGTCTCCACAGGGGATTCAGACATCCTTTCGTCTTGGGAGATGCAAGAGGAGCATGCATTCAAGTCACTGCAGGGATATCCGGCCTTATTTCGAGTCAGGGCATCGCGGTGTCCATTCCACTTGAGGCCGCAAACTCAGGGTCCCTCTCACATACATAGAGCTGAGAGAAGCCTCCTCTTGAGGTGTTTGTGGTAAGGTGGTTTCCTCTGTAGTCGAAGCCAGGGACTAACCTCTCATCTCGAGTTGTTTTTTGGTCCACGGAGCTCTTTCGTGTTGCTACAGTGACCTCAGGATCCCTCAAGCCTTGAAACAGTGTTCTTGGGGTTTCTCTGGAGTGCCAGCAAGGAAATCAAGGCTCCTTTCATGTGTGATGTGCAACACGGAATTTCTCTGCACGCAGTGCAGGGGAATCGGGCCTCATCTCTCGGCGAGGGGGAAGTTTCATGGTTTTTCTCGAGTTGCGGCGGGAACCTGGGGTATATTCTCGAGTTACGACGGGGATGGCCCTTCCACCCACGTGTTTGTTCAGCGACGTCAGGACTCATGCCTAGTTGCGAGGGACAACTCAGGATTCTCCTTGAGGCTTGGCAGGGCAATTGGGACGCCTCTCCAGCTGAGGCTGGAGACCTAGGGTCCCTTTCCACGTGCCACAGGAATCCTGGGACTCCTATCAAGTTTCACGAGGAGTCAGGCATCGTCTCCTTTGGAGGCACTGATCTCCGCGTACCTCTGGAGTTTTCAAAGGATGTGAGGCCTCTGGTCGCCATGAAGTGGGGAACTAGGTGTTTCTCTGTGGTCTCCACAGGGGATTCAGACATCCTTTCATCTTGGGAGATGCAAGACGAGCCTGCATTCAAGTCACTGCAGGGATATCCGGCCTTATTTCGCGTCAGGGCATCGCAGTGTCCATTCCACTTGAGGCCGCAAACTCAGGATCCCTCTCACATACCTAGAGCTGAGAGAAGCCTCCTCTTGAGGTGCTTGTGGTAAGGTGGTATTCATCTGGAGTCGAAGCCAGGGACTAACCTCTAATCTCCAGTTGATTTATGGTCCACGGAGCACTTTCGTGTTGCTATAGTGACCTCAGGATACCTCTAACCTTGAAACAGTGTTCTTGGGGTTTCTCTGGAGTGCCATCAAGGAAATCAAGGCTCCTTTCATGTGTGATGTGCAACACGGAATTGCTCTGCACGCAGTGCAGGGGAATCGGGCCTCATCTCGCGGCGAGGGGGAAGTCTCATGGTTTTTCTCGAGTTGCGGCGGGAACCTGGGGTATATTCTCGAGTTACGACGGGGATGGCCTTTCAACCCACGTGTTTGTTCAGCAACGTCAGGACTCCTGCCTAGTTGCGAGGGACAACTCGGGATTCTCCTTGAGGCTTGGCAGGGCAATTGGGACGCCTCTCCAGCTGAGGCCGGAGACCAAGGGTCCCTTTCCACGTACCACAGGAATCCTGGGACTCGTATCAAGTTTCACGAGGAGTCAGGCATCGACTCCTTTGGAGGCACTAATCTCCGCGTACCTCTGGAATTTTCAAAGGATGTGAGGCCTCCGGTCGCGATGAGGTGGGGAACTAGGTGTTTCTCTGTGGTCTCCACAGGGGATTCAGACATCCTTTCGTCTTGGGAGATGCAAGACGAGCCTGCATTTAAGTCACTGCAGGGATATCCGGCCTTATTTCGAGTCAGGGCATCGCAGTGTCCATTCCACTTGAGGCCGCAAACTCAGGGTCCCTCTCACATACCTAGAGCTGAGAGAAGCCTCCTCTTGAGGTGCTTGTGGTAAGGAGGTATTCCTCTGGAGAGAAGCCAGGGACTACCCTCTCATCTCGAGTTGATTTTTGATCCACGGAGCTCTTTCTTGTTGCTACAGTGACCTCAGGATCCCTCTAGCCTTGAAAGAGTGTTCTTGGGGTTTCTCTGGAGTGCCATCAAGGAAATCAAGGCTCCTTTCATGTGTGATGTGCAAGACGGAATTGCTCTGCACGCACTGCAGGGGAATCGGGCCTCATCTAGCGGCGAGGGGGAAGTCTCATGGTTTTTCTCGAGTTGCGGCGGGAACCTGGGGTATATTCTCGAGTTACGACGGGGATGGCCCTTCCACCCACGTGTTTGTTCAGCGACGTCAGGACTCCTGCCTAGTTGCGAGGGACAACTCGGGATTCTCCTTGAGGCTTGGCAGGGCAATTGGGACGCCTCTCCAGCTGAGGCAGGAGACCAAGGGTCCCTTTCCATGTGCCAAAGGAATCCTGGAACTCCTATCAAGTTTCACGAGGAGTCAGGCATCGTCTCCTTTGGAGGCACTGATCTCCGCGTACCTCTGGAGTTTTCAAAGGATGTGAGGCCTCCGGTCGGGATGAGGTGGGGAACTAGGTCTTTCTCTGTGGTCTCCACAGGGGATTCAGACATCCTTTCATCTTGGGAGATGCAAGAGGAGCATGCATTCAAGTCACTGCAGGGATATCCGGCCTTATTTCGAATCAGGGCATCGCGGTGTCCATTCCACTTGAGGCCGCAAACTCAGGGTCCCTCTCACATACCTAGAGCTGAGAGAAGCCTCCTCTTGAGGTGTTTGTGGTAAGGTGGTTTCCTCTGGAGTCGAAGCCAGGGACTAACCTCTCATCTCGAGTTGTTTTTTGGTCCACGGAGCTCTTTCGTGTTGCTACAGTGACCTCAGGATCCCTCAAGCCTTGAAACAGTGTTCTTGGGGTTTCTCTGGAGTGCCATCAAGGAAATCAAGGCTCCATTCATGTTTGATGTGCAACACGGAATTGCTTTGAATGCAGTGCAGGGGAATCGGGCCTCATCTTGCGGCGAGGGGGAAGTCTCACGGTTTTTCTCGAGTTGCGGCGGGAACCTGGGGTATATTCTCGAGTTACGACGGGGATGGCCCTTCCACCCACGTGTTTGTTCAGCGACGTCAGGACTCCTGCCTAGTTGCGAGGGACAACTCGGGATTCTCCTCGAGGCTTGGCAGGGAAATTGTGACGCCTCTCCAGCTGAGGCGGGAGACCAAGTGTCCCTTTCCACGTGCCACAGGAATCCTGGGGCTCCTATCAAGTTTCACGAGGAGTCAGGCATCGTCTCCTTTGGAGGCACTGATCTCCGCGTACCTCTGTAGTTTTCAAAGGATGTGAGGCCTCCGGTCGCTATGAGGTGGGGAACTAGGTTTTTCTCCGTTGCCTCCACAGGGGATTCAGACATCCTTTCGTCTTGGGAGATGCAAGACGAGCCTGCATTCAAGTCACTGCAGGGATATCTGGCCTTATTTTGAGTCAGGGCGTCGCGGTGTCCATTCCACTTGAGGCCACAAATTCAGGGTCCCTCTCACATAGCTAGAGCTGAGAGAAGCCTCCTCTTGAGGTGCTTGTGGTAAGGTGGTATTCCTCTGGAGTCGAAGCCAGGGACTAAACTCTCATCTCGAGTTGATTTTTGGTCCACGGAGCTCTTTCGTGTTGCTACAGTGACCTCAGGATCCCTCTAGCCTTGAAACAGTGTTCTTGGGGTTTCTCTGGAGTGCCATCAAGGAAATCAAGGCTCCTTTCATGTGTGATGTGCAACACGGAAATGCTCTGCATGCAGTGCAGGGGAATCGGGCCTCATCTCGCGGCGAGGGGGAAGTCTCATGGTTTTTCTCGAGTTGCGGTGGGAACCTGGGGTATATTCTCGAGTTACGACGGGGATGGCCCTTCCACCCAAATGTTTGTTCAGCAACGTCAGGACTCCTGCTTAGTTGCGAGGGACAACCCGGGATTCTCCTCGAGGCTTGGCAGGGCAATTGGGACGCCTCTCCAGCTGAGGCGGGAGACCAAGGGTCCCTTTCCACGTGCCACAGGAATCCTGGGACTCCTATCAAGTTTCACGAGGAGTCAGGCATCGTCTCCTTTGGAGGCACTGATCTCCGCGTACCTCTGGAGTTTTCAAAGGATATGAGGCCTCCGGTCACGATGAGGTGGGGAACTAGGTCTTTCTCTGTGGTCTCCACAGGGGATTCAGACATCCTTTCGTCTTGGGAGATGCAAGACGAGCCTGCATTCAAGTCACTGCAGGGATATCCGGCCTTATTTCCAGTCAGGTAATCGCGGTGTCCATTCCACTTGAGGCCACAAATTCAGGGTCCCTCTCACATAGCTAGAGCTGAGAGAAGCCTCCTCTTGAGGTGCTTGTGGTAAGGTGGTATTCCTCTGGAGTCGAAGCCAGGGACTAACCTCTCATCTCGAGTTGATTTTTGGTCCACGGAGCTCTTTCGTGTTGCTACAGTGACCTCAGGATCCCTCTAGCCTTGAAACAGTGTTCTTGGGGTTTCTCTGGAGTGCCATCAAGGAAATCAAGGCTCCTTTCATGTGTGATGTGCAACACGGAACTGCTCTGCACGCAGTGCAGGGGAATCGGGCCTCATCTCGCGGCGAGGGGGAAGTCTCATGGTTTTTCTCGAGTTGCGGCAGAACCTTGGGTATATTCTCGAGTTACAACGGGGATGGCCCTTCCACACACGTGTTTGTTCAGGACGTCAGGACTCCTGCCTAGTTGCGAGGGACAACTCGGGATTCTCCTCAAGGCTTGGCAGGACAATTGGGACGCCTCTCCAGCTGAGGCGGGAGACCAAGTGTTCCTTTCCACGTGCCACAGGAATCCTGGAACTCCTATCAAGTTTCACGAGGAGTCAGGCATCATCTCCTTTGGAGGCACTGATCTCCGCGTACCTCTGGAGTTTTCAAAGGATGTGAGGCCTCCGGTCGCGATGAGGTGGGGAACTAGGTCTTTCTCTGTGGTCTCCACAGGGGATTCAGACATCCTTTCATCTTGGGAGATGCAAGACGACCCTGCATTCAAGTCACTGCAGGGATATCCGGCCTTATTTCGCGTCAGGGCATCGCAGTGTCCATTCCACTTGAGGCCGCAAAATCAGGGTCCCTCTCACATAGAAAGAGCTGAGAGAAGCCTCCTCTTGAGGTGCTTGTGGTAATGTGGTATGCCTCTGGAGTCGAAGCCAGGCACTAACCTCTCATCTCGAGTTGATTTTTGGTCCACGGAGCTCTTTCGTGTTGCTACAGTGACCTCAGGATCCCTCTAGCCTTGAAACAGTGTTCTTGGGGTTTCTCTGGAGTGCCATCAAGGAAATCAAGGCTCCTTTCATGTTTGATGTGCAACACGGAATTGCTTTGAATGCAGTGCAGGGGAATCGGACCTCATTTTGCGGCGAGGGGGAAGTCTCATGGTTTTTCTCGAGTTGCGGCGGGAACCTGGGGTATATTCTCGAGTTACGACGGGGATGGCCCTTCCACCCACGTGTTTGTTCAGCGACGTCAGGACTCATGCCTAGTTGCGAGGGACAACTCGGGATTCTCCTCGAGGCTTGGCAGGGCAATTGGGACGCCTCTCCAGCTGAGGCGGGAGACCAAGGGTCCCTTTCCACGTGCCACAGGAATCCTGGGACTCCTATCAAGTTTAACGAGGAGTCAGGCATCGTCTCCTTTAGAGGCACTGATCTCCGCGTAGCTCTGGAGTTTTCAAAGGTTGTGAGGCCTCCGGTCGCGATGAGGTGGGGAACTAGGTCTTTCTCTGTGGTCTCCACAGGGGATTCAGACATCCTTTCATATTGGGAGATGCAAGACGAGCCTGCACTTAAGTCACTGCAGGGATATCCGGCCTTATTTCGCGTCAGGGCATCACAGTGTCCATTCCACTTGAGGAAGCAAATTCAGGGTCCCTCTCACATACCTAGAGCTGAGAGAAGCCTCCTCTTGAGGTGCTTGTGGTAAGGTGGTTTTCCTCTGAAGTCGAAGCCAGGGACTAACCTCTAATCTCGAGTTGATTTTTGGTCCACGGAGCTCTTTTGTGTTGCTACAGTAACCTCAGGATCCCTCTAGCCTTGAAACAGTGTTCTTGGGGTTTGTCTGGAGTGCCATCATGGAAATCAAGGCTCCTTTCATGTTTGATGTGCAACACGGAACTGCTCTGCACGCAGTGCAGGGGAGTTGGGCCTCATCTAGCGGCGAGGGGGAAGTCTCATGGTTTTTCTCGAGTTGCGGCTGGAACCTGGGGTATATTCTCGAGTTACGAGGGGGATGGCCCTTCCACCCACGTGTTTGTTCAGCGACGTCAGGACTCCTGCCTAGTTGCGAGGGACAACTCGGGATTCTCCTCGAGGCTTGGCAGGGCAATTGGGACGCCTCTCCAGCTGAGGGGGGAGACCAAGTGTCCCTTTCCACGTGCCACAGGAATCCTGGGACTCCTATCAAGTTTCACGAGGAGTCAGGCATCGTCTCCTTTGGAGGCACTGATCTCCGCGTACCTCTGGAGTTTTCAAAGGATATAAGGAATCCGGTCGCGATGAGGTGGGGAACTAGGTCTTTCTCTGTGGTCTCCACAGGGGATTCAGACATCCTTTCATCTTGGGAGATGCAAGACGAGCCTGCATTCAAGTCACTGCAGGGATATCCGGCCTTATTTCCAGTCAGGTAATCGCGGTGTCCATTCCACTTGAGGCCGCAAACTCAGGGTCCCGCTCACATACCTAGAGCTGAGAGAAGGCTCCTCTGGAGGTGCTGGTGGTAAGGTGGTATTCCTCTGGAGTCGAAGCCAGGGACTAACCTCTCATCTCGAGTTGATTTTTAGTCCACGGAGCTCTTTCATGTTGCTACAGTGACCTCAGGATCCAGCTAGCCTTGAAACAGTGTTCTTGGGGTTTCTCTGGAGTGCCATCAAGGAAATCAAGGCTCCTTTCATGTGTGATGTGCAACACGGAATTGCTCTGCACGCAGTGCAGGGGAATTGGGCCTCATCTCGCGGCGAGGGGGAAGTCTGATGGTTTTCCTCGAGTTGCGGCGGGAACCTGGGGTATATTCTCGAGTTACGACGGGGATGGCCCTTCCACCCACGTGTTTGTTCAGCCACTTCAGGACTCCTGCCTAGTTGCGAGGGACAACTCGGGATTCTCCTCGAGGCTTGGCAGGGCAATTGGGACGCCTCTCCAGCTGAGGCGGGAGACCAAGGGTCCCTTTCCACGTGCCACAGGAATCCCGGGACTCCTATCAAGTTTCACGAGGAGTCAGGCATCGTCTCCTTTGGAGGCACTGATCTCCGCGTACCTCTGGAGTTTTCAAAGGATGTGAGGCCTCCGGTCGCGATGAGGTGGGGAACTAGGTCTTTCTCTGTGGTCTCCACAGGGGATTCAGACATCCTTTCATCTTGGGAGATGCAAGACGAGCCTGCATTCAAGTCACTGCAGGGATATCCGGCCTTATTTCGAGTCAGGGCATCGCGGTGTCCATTCCACTTGTGGCCGCAAACTCAGGGTCCCTCTCACATACCTAGAGCTGAGAGAGGCCTCCTCTTGAGGTGCTTGTGGTAAGGTGGTATTCCTCTGGAGTCGAAGCCAGGGACTAACCTCTCATCTCGAGTTGATTTTTGGTCCATGGAGCTCTTTCATGTGGCTACAGTGACCTCAGGATCCCTCTAGCCTTGAAACAGTGTTCTTGGGGTTTCTGTGCAGTGCCATCAAGGAAATCAAGGCTCCTTTCATGTGTGATGTGCAACACGGAATTGCTCTGCACGCAGTGCAGGGGAATCGGGCCTTATCTCGCGGCGAGTGGGAAGTCTCATGGTTTTTCTCGAGTTGCGGCGGGAACCTGGGGTATATTCTCGAGTTACGACGGGGATGGCCCTTCCACCCACGTGTTTGTTCAGCGATGTCAGAACTCCTGCCTAGTTGCGAGGGACAACTCGGGATTCTCCTCGAGGCTTGGCAGGGCAATTGGGATGCCTCTCCAGCTGAGGCGGGAGACCAAGGGTCCCTTTCCACGTGCCACAGTAATCCTGGGACTCGTATCAAGTTTCATGAGGAGTCAGGCATCGTCCCCTTTGGAGGCACTGATCTCCGCGTACCTCTGGAGTTTTCAAAGGATGTGAGGCTTCTGGTCGCCATGAAGGGGGGAACTAGGTCTTTCTCTGTGGTCTCCACAGGGGATTCAGACATCCTTTCATCTTGGGAGATGCAAGACGAGCCTGCATTCAAGTCACTGCAGGGATATCCGGCCTTATTTCGAGTCAGGGCATCGCGGTGTCCATTCCACTTGAGGCCGCAAACTCAGGGTCCCTCTCACATACATAGAGCTGAGAGAAGCCTCCTCTTGAGGTGCTTGTTGTAAGGTGGTATTCCTCTGGAGCCGAAGCCAGGGACTAACCTCTCATCTCGAGTTGATTTTTGGTCCACGGAGCTCTTTCCTGTGGCTACAGTGACCTCAGGATCCCTCTAGCCTTGAAACAGTGTTCTTGGGGTTTCTCTGCAGTGCCATCAAGGAAATCAAGGCTCCTTTCATCTGTGATGTGCAACACGGAATTGCTCTGCACGCAGTGCAGGGGAATCGGGCCTCAACTCGTGGGGAGGGGGAAGTTTCATGCTTTTTCTCGAGTTGCGGCGGGAACCAGGGGTATATTCTCGAGTTACGACTGGGATGGCCCTTCCACCCACGTGTTTGTTCAGCGACGTCAGGACTCCTGCCTAGTTGCGAGGGACAACTCGGGATTCTCCTCGAGGCTTGGCAGGGCAATTTGGACGCCTCTCCAGCTGAGGTGCGAGACCAAAGGTCCCTTTCCATGTGCCACAGGAATCCTGGGACTCCTATCAAGTTTCACGAGGAGTCAGGCATCGTCTCCTTTGGAGGCACTGATCTCCGCGTACCTCTGAAGTTTTCAAAGGATGTGAGGCGTCCAGTCGCCATGAGGTGGGGAACTAGGTCTTTTTCTCTGGTCTACACAGGGGATTCAGACATCCTTTCGTCTTGGGAGATGCAAGACGAGCCTGCATTCAAGTCACTGCAAGGATATCGGGCCTTATTTCGAGTCAGGAAATCGCGGTGTCCATTCCACTTGAGGCCGCAAACTCAGGGTCCCTCTCACATACCTAGAGCTGAGAGAAGCCTCCTCTTGAGGTGCTTGTGGTAAGGTGGTATTCCTGTGGAATCGAAGCCAGGGACTAACCTCTCATCTCGAGTTGATTTTTGGTCCATGGAGCTCTTTCATGTGGCTACAGTGACCTCAGGATCCCTCTAGCCTTGAAACAGTGTTCTTGGGGTTTCTGTGCAGTGCCATCAAGGAAATCAAGGCTCCTTTCATGTGTGATGTGCAATACGGAATTGCTCTGCACGCAGTGCAGGGGAATTGGGCCTCATCTCGCGGCGAGGGGGAAGTCTCATGGTTTTCCTCGAGTTGCGGCGGGAACCTGGGGTATATTCTCGAGTTACGACTGGGATGGCCCTTCCACCCACGTGTTTGTTCAGCGACGTCAGGACTCCTGCGTAGTTGCGAGGGACAACTCGGTATTCTCCTCGAGGCTTGGCAGGGCAATTGGGACGCCTCTCCAGCTGAGGCGGGAGACCAAGGGTCCCTTTCCACGTGCCACAGTAATCCTGGGACTCGTATCAAGTTTCATGAGGAGTCAGGCATCGTCCCCTTTGGAGGCACTGATCTCCGCGTACCTCTGGAGTTTTCAAAGGATGTGAGGCTTCTGGTCGCCATGAAGGGGGGAACTAGGTCTTTCTCTGTGGTCTCCACAGGGGATTCAGACATCCTTTCATCTTGGGAGATGCAAGACGAGCCTGCACTCAAGTCTCTGCAGGGATATCCGGCCTTATTTCGCGTCAGGGCATCACAGTGTCCATTCCACTTGAGGAAGCAAATTCAGGGTCCCTCTCACATACCTAGAGCTGAGAGAAGCCTCCTCTTGAGGTGCTTGTGGAAAGGTGGTATTCCTCTGGAGTCGAAGCCAGGGACTAACCTCTCATCTCGAGTTGATTTTTGGTCCACGGAGCTCTTTCCTGTTGCCACAATGACCTCAGGATCCCTCTAGCCTTGAAACAGTGTTCTGGGGTTTCTCTGGAGTGCCATCAAGGAAATCAAGGCTCCTTTCATGTTTGATGTGCAACACGGAATTGCTCTGCATGCAGTGCCGGGGAATCGGGCCTCATCTCACGGCGAGGGGGAAGATTCATGGTTTTTCTCGAGTTGCGGCGAGAACCTGGGGTATATTCTCGAGTTACGACGGGGATGGCCCTTCCACCCACGTGTTTATTCAGCGACGTCAGGACTCCTGCCTAGTTGCGAGGGATAACTCGGGATTCTCCTTGAGGCTTGGCAGGGCAATTGGAACGCCTCTCCAGCTGAGGCGGGAGACCAAGGGTCCGTTTCCACGTGCCACAGGAATCCTGGGACTCCTATCAAGTTTCAGAAGGAGTCAGGCATCGTCTCCTTTGGAGGCACTGATCTGCGCGTACCTCTGGAGTTTTCAAAGGATGTGAGGCCTCCGGTCGCGATGAGGTGGGGAACTAGGTCTTTCTCTGTGGTCTCCACAGGGGATTCAGACATCCTTTCACCTTGGGAGATGCAAGACGAGCCTGCATTCAAGTCACTGCAGGGATATCCGGCCTTATTTCGAGTCAGGGCATCGCGGTGTCTATTCCACTTGAGGCCGCAAACTCAGGGTCCCTCTCACATACCTAGAGCTGAGAGAAGCCTCCTCTTGAGGTGCTTGTGGTTAGGTGGTATTCCTGTGGAGTCGAAGCCAGGGACTAACCTCTCATCTCGAATTGATTTTTGGTCCACGGAACTCTTTCATGTGGCTACAGTGACCTCAGGATCCCGCTAGCCTTGAAACAGTGTTCTTGGGGTTTCTGTGAAGTGCCATCAAGGAAATCAAGGCTCCTTTCATGTGTGATGTGCAACACGGAATTGCTCTGCACGCAGTGCAGGGGAATCGGGCCTCATCTCGCGGCGAGGGGGAAGTCTGATGGTTTTCCTCGAGTTCCGGCGGGAACCTGGGGTATATTCTCGAGTTACGACGGGGATGGCCCTTCCACCCACGTGTTTGTTCAGCGACGTCAGGACTCCTGCCTAGTTGCGAGGGACAACTCGGGATTCTCCTCGAGGCTTGGCAGGGCAATTGGGACGCCTCTCCAGCTGAGGCGGGAGACCAAGGGTCCCTTTCCACGTGCCACAGGAATCCTGGGACTCGTATCAAGTTTCATGAGGAGTCAGGCATCGTCCCCTTTGGAGGCACTGATCTCCGCGTACCTCTGGAGTTTTCAAAGGATGTGAGGCCTCCGGTCGCGATGAGGTCGGGAACTAGGTCTTTCTCTTTGGTATCCACAGGGGATTCAGACATCCTTTCATCTTGGGAGATGCAATACGAGGCTGCATTCAAGTCACTGCAGGGATATCCGGCCTTATTTCGAGTCAGGGCATCGCGGTGTCCATTCCACTTGTGGCCCCAAACTCAGGGTCCCTCTCATATACCTAGAGCTGAGAGAAGCCTCCTCTTGAGGTGCTTGTGGTAAGGTGGTATTCCTCTGGAGTCGAAGACAGGGACTAAACTCTCATCTCGAGTTGATTTTTGGTCCACGGAGCTCTTTCGTGTTGCTACAGTGACCTCAGGATCCCTCTAGCCTTGAAACAGTGTTCTTGGGGTTTCTCTGCAGTGCCATGAAGGAAATCAAGGCTCCTTTCATGTGTGATGTGCAACACGGAATTGCTCTGGACGCAGTGCAGGGGAATTGGGCCTCATCTAGCGGCGAGGGGGACGTCTCATGGTTTTTCTCGAGTTGCGGCTGGAACCTGGGGTATATTCTCCAGTTACGACGGGGATGGCCCTTCCAGCCACGTGTTTGTTCAGCGACGTCAGGACTCCTGCCTAGTTGCGAGGGACAACTCGCGATTCTCCTCGAGGCTTGGCAGGGCAATTGGGACGCCTCTCCAGCTGAGGCGGGAGACCAAGGGTCCCTTTCCACGTGCCACAGGAATCCTGGGACTCCTATCAAGTTTCACGAGGAGTCAGGCATCGTCTCCTTTGGAGGCACTGATCTCCGCGTACCTCTGGAGTTTTCAAAGGATATAAGGAATCCAGTCGCGATGAGGTGGGGAACTAGGTCTTTCTCTGTGGTCTCCACAGGGGATTCAGACATCCTTTCATCTTGGGAGATGCAAGACGAGCCTGCATTCAAGTCACTGCAGGGATATCCGGCCTTATATCGAGTCAGGGCATCGCGGTGTCCATTCCACTTGTGGCTGCAAACTCAGGGTCCGTCTCACATACCTAGAGCTGAAAGAATTCTCCTCTTGAGGTGCTTGTGGTAATGTGGTATTCCTCTGGAGTCGAAGCCAGGGACTAACCTCTCATCTCGAGTTGATTTTTGGTCCACGGAGCTCTTTCGTGTTGCTACAGTGACGTCAGGATCCCTCTAGCTTTGAAACAGTGTTCTTGGGGTTTCTCTGCAGTGCCATCAAGGAAATCAAGGCTCCTTTCATGTGTGATGTGCAACACGGAATTGCTCTGCACGCAGTGCAGGGGAATCGGGCCTCATCTCGCGGCGAGGGGGAAGTCTGATGGTTTTCCTCGAGTTGCGGCGGGAACCTGGGGTATATTCTCGAGTTACGACGGGGATGGCCCTTCCACCCACGTGTTTGTTCAGCGACGTCAGGACTCCTGCCTAGTTGCGAGGCACAACTCGGGATTCTCCTCGAGGCTTGGAAGGGCAATTGGGACGCCTCTCCAGCTGAGCCGGGAGACCAAGGGTCCCTTTCCAAGTGCCACAGGAATCCTGGGACTCCTATCAAGTTTCACGAGGAGTCAGGCATCGTCTCCTTTGGAGGCACTGATCTCCCCGTACCTCTGAAGTTTTCAAAGGATGTGAGGCCTCCGGTCGCGATGAGGTGGGAAACTAGGTCTTTCTCTGTGGTCTCCACAGGGGATTCAGACATCCTTTCATCTTGGGAGATGCAAGACGAGCCTGCATTCAAGTCACTGCAGGGATATCCGGCCTTATTTCGTGTCAGGGCATCGCAGTGTCCATTCCACTTGAGGCCGCAAACTCAGGGTCCCTCTCACATAGCTAGAGCTGAGAGAAGCCTCCTCTTGAGCTGCTTGTGGTTAGGTGGTATTCCTCTGGAGTCGAAGCCAGGGACTAACCTCTCATCTCGAGTTCATTTGTGGTCCACGGAGCTCTTTCGTGTTGCTACAGTGACCTCAGGATGCCTCTAGCCTTGAAACAGTGTTCTTGGGGTTTCTCCGGAGTGCCATCAAGGAAATCAAGGCTCCTTTCAAGTGTGATGTGCAACACTGAATTGCTCTGCACGCAGTGCAGGGGAATCGGGCCTCATCTCGCGGCGAGGGGGAAGTCTCATGGTTTTTCTCGAGTTGCGGCGGGAACCTGGGGTATATTCTCGAGTTACGACGGGGATTGCCCTTCCACACTAGTGTTTGTTCAGCGACGGCAGGACTCCTGCCTAGTTGCGAGGGAAAACTCGGGATTCTCCTCGAGGCTTGGCAGGGCAATTGGGACGCCTCTCCAGCTGAGGCGGGAGACCAAGGGTCCCTTTCCACGTGCCACAGGAATCCTGGGACTCCTATCAAGTTTCACGAGGAGTCAGGCATCGTCTCCTTTGGAGGCACTGATCTCCGCGTACCTCTGGAATTTTCAAAGGATGTGAGGCCTCCGGTCGCGATGAGGTGGGGAACTAGGTCTTTCTCTGTGGTCTCCACAGGGGATTCAGACATCCTTTCGTCTTGGGAGATGCAAGACGAGCCTGCATTAAAGTCACTGCAGGGATATCCGGCCTTATTTCGAGTCAGGGCATCGTGGTGTCCATTCCACTTGAGGCCGCAAACTCAGGGTCCCTCTCACATTCCTAGAGCTGAGAGAAGCCTCCTCTTGAGGTGCTTATGGTAAGGAGGTATTCCTCTGGAGTCGAAGCCAGGGAGTGCCCTCTCATCTCGAGTTGATTTTTGGTCCACTTAGATCTTTCTTGTTGCTACAGTGACCTCAGGATCCCTCTAGCCTTGAAAGAGTGTTCTTGGGGTTTCTCTGGAGTGCCATCAAGGAAATCAAGGCTCCTTCCATGTGTGATGTGCAAGACGGAATTGCTCTGCACGCAGTGCAGGGGAATCGGGCCTCATCTAGCAGCGAGGGGGAAGTCTCATGGTTTTTCTCGAGTTGCGGCGGGAACCTGGGGTATATTCTCGAGTTACGACGGGGATGGCCCTTCCACCCACGTGTTTGTTCAGCGACGTCAGGACTCCTGCCTAGTTCCGAGGGACAACTCGGGATTCTCCTCGAGGCTTGGCAGGGCAATTGGGACGCCTCTCCAGCTGAGGCGGGAGACCAAGGGTCCCATTCCACGTGCCACAGAAATCCTGGGGCTCCTATCAAGTTTCACGAGGAGTCAGGCATCGTCTCCTTTGGAGGAACTGATCTCCGCGTACCTCTGGAGTTTTCAAAGGATGTGAGGCTTCTGGTCGCCATGAAGGGGGGAACTAGTTCTTTCTCTGTGGTCTCCACAGGGGATTCAGACATCCTTTCATCTTGGGAGATGCAAGACGAGCCTGCATTCAAGTCACTGCAGGGATATCCGGCGTTATTTCCCTTCAGGGCATCGCAGTGTCCATTCCACTTGAGGCCGCAAACTCAGGGTCCCTCTCACATAGCTAGAGCTGAGAGAAGCCTCCTCTTGAGGTGCTTGTGGTAAGGTGGTATTCCTTTGGAGTCGAAGCCAGGGACTAACCTCTCATCTCGAGTTGATTTTTGGTCCACGGAGCTCTTTCCTGTTGCCACAATCACCTCAGGATCCCTCTAGCCTTGAAAGAGTGTTCTTGGGGTTTCTCTGGAGTGCCATCAAGGAAATCAAGGCTCCTTTCATGTTTGATGTGCAACACGGAATTGCTCTGCATGCAGTGCAGGGGAATCGGGCCTCATCTAGCAGCGAGGGGGAAGTCTCATGGTTTTTCTTGAGTTGCGGCGGGAACCTGGGGTATATTCTCGAGTTACGACGGGGATGGCCCTTCCACACACGTGTTTATTCAGCGACGTCAGGACTCCTGCCTAGTTGCGAGGGACAACTCGGGATTCTCCTCGAGGCTTGGCAGGGCAATTGGGACGCCTCTCCAGCTGAGGCGAGAGACCAAGGGTCCCTTTCCACGTGCCACAGGAATCCTGGGACTCCTAAGAAGTTTCACGAGGAGTCAGGCATCGTCTCCTTTGGAGGCACTGATCTCCGCATACCTCTGGACTTTTCAAAGGATGTGAGGCCTCTGGTCGCGATGAGGTGGGGAACTAGGTGTTTCTCTGTGGTCTCCACAGGGGATTCAGACATCCTTTCGTCTTGGGAGATGCAAGACCAGCCTGCATTCAAGTCACTGCAGGGATATCCGGCGTTATTTCGAGTCAGGGCATCGCGGTGTCCATTCCACTTGAGGCCGCAAACTCAGGGTCCCTCTCACATACCTAGAGCTGAGAGAAGCCTCCTCTTGAGGTGCTTGTGGTAAGGTGGTATTCCTTTGGAGTCGAAGCCAGGGACTAACCTCTCATCTCGAGTTGATTTTTGGTCCACAGAGCTCTTTCGTGTTGCTTCAGTGACCTCAGGATCCCTCTAGCCTTGAAACAGTGTTCTTGGGGTTTCTGTGCAGTGCCATCAAGGAAATCAAGGCTCCTTTCATGTGTGATGTGCAACACGGAATTGCTCTGCACGCAGTGCAGGGGAGTTGGGCCTCATCTAGCGGCGAGGGGGAAGTCTCATGGTTTTTCTCGAGTTGCGGCTGGAACCTGGGGTATATTCTCGAGTTACGAGGGGGATGGCCCTTCCACCCACGTGTTTGTTCAGCGACGTCAGGACTCCTGCCTAGTTGCGAGGGACAACTCGGGATTCTCCTCGAGGCTTGGCAGGGCAATTGGGACGCCTCTCCAGCTGAGGGGGGAGACCAAGTGTCCCTTTCCACGTGCCACAGGAATCCTGGGACTCCTATCAAGTTTCACGAGGAGTCAGGCATCGTCTCCTTTGGAGGCACTGATCTCCGCGTACCTCTGGAGTTTTCAAAGGATATAAGGAATCCGGTCGCGATGAGGTGGGGAACTAGGTCTTTCTCTGTGGTCTCCACAGGGGATTCAGACATCCTTTCATCTTGGGAGATGCAAGACGAGCCTGCATTCAAGTCACTGCAGGGATATCCGGCCTTATTTCCAGTCAGGTAATCGCGGTGTCCATTCCACTTGAGGCCGCAAACTCAGGGTCCCGCTCACATACCTAGAGCTGAGAGAAGGCTCCTCTGGAGGTGCTGGTGGTAAGGTGGTATTCCTCTGGAGTCGAAGCCAGGGACTAACCTCTCATCTCGAGTTGATTTTTAGTCCACGGAGCTCTTTCATGTTGCTACAGTGACCTCAGGATCCAGCTAGCCTTGAAACAGTGTTCTTGGGGTTTCTCTGGAGTGCCATCAAGGAAATCAAGGCTCCTTTCATGTGTGATATGCAACACGGAATTGCTCTGCACGCAGTGCAGGGGAATTGGGCCTCATCTCGCGGCGAGGGGGAAGTCTGATGGTTTTCCTCGAGTTGCGGCGGGAACCTGGGGTATATTCTCGAGTTACGACGGGGATGGCCCTTCCACCCACGTGTTTCTTCAGCCACTTCAGGACTCCTGCCTAGTTGCGAGGGACAACTCGGGATTCTCCTCGAGGCTTGGCAGGGCAATTGGGACGCCTCTCCAGCTGAGGCGGGAGACCAAGGGTCCCTTTCCACGTGCCACAGGAATCCCGGGACTCCTATCAAGTTTCACGAGGAGTCAGGCATCGTCTCCTTTGGAGGCACTGATCTCCGCGTACCTCTGGAGTTTTCAAAGGATGTGAGGCCTCCGGTCGCGATGAGGTGGGGAACTAGGTCTTTCTCTGTGGTCTCCACAGGGGATTCAGACATCCTTTCATCTTGGGAGATGCAAGACGAGCCTGCATTCAAGTCACTGCAGGGATATCCGGCCTTATTTCGAGTCAGGGCATCGCGGTGTCCATTCCACTTGTGGCCGCAAACTCAGGGTCCCTCTCACATACCTAGAGCTGAGAGAAGCCTCCTCTTGAGGTGCTTGTGGTAAGGTGGTATTCCTCTGGAGTCGAAGCCAGGGACTAACCTCTCATCTCGAGTTGATTTTTGGTCCATGGAGCTCTTTCATGTGGCTACAGTGACCTCAGGATCCCTCTAGCCTTGAAACAGTGTTCTTGGGGTTTCTGTGCAGTGCCATCAAGGAAATCAAGGCTCCTTTCATGTGTGATGTGCAATACGGAATTGCTTTGCACGCAGTGCAGGGGAATCGGGCCTCATCTCGCGGCGAGGGGGAAGTCTCATGGTTTTCCTCGAGTTGCGGCGGGAACCTGGGGTATATTCTCGAGTTACGACGGGGATGGCCCTTCCACCCACGTGTTTGTTCAGCGACGTCAGGACTCCTGCCTAGTTGCGAGGGACAACTCGGGATTCTCCTCGAGGCTTGGCAGGGCAATTGGGATGCCTCTCCAGCTGAGGCGGGAGACCAAGGGTCCCTTTCAACGTGCCACAGTAATCCTGGGACTCGTATCAAGTTTCATGAGGAGTCAGGCATCGTCCCCTTTGGAGGCACTGATCTCCGCGTACCTCTGGAGTTTTCAAAGGATGTGAGGCTTCTGGTCGCCATGAAGGGGGGAACTAGGTCTTTCTCTGTGGTCTCCACAGGGGATTCAGACATCCTTTCATCTTGGGAGATGCAAGACGAGCCTGCATTCAAGTCATTGCAGGGATATCCGGCGTTATTTCCCGTCAGGGCATCGCAGTGTCCATTCCACTTGAGGCCGCAAACTCAAGGTCCCTCTCACATAGCTAGAGCTGAGAGAAGCCTCCTCTTGAGGTGCTTGTGGTAAGGTGGTATTCCTCTGGAGTCGAAGCCAGGGACTAACCTCTCATCTCGAGTTGATTTTTGGTCCACGGAGCTCTTTCCTGTTGCTACAGTGACCTCAGGCTTCCTCTAGCCTTGAAACAGTGTTCTTGGGGTTTCTCTGGAGTGCCATCAAGGAAATCAAGGCTCCTTTCATGTGTGATGTGCAACACGGAATTGCTCTGCACGCAGTGCAGGGGAATCGGGCCTCATCTCGCGGCGAGGGGGAAGTCTGATGGTTTTCCTCGAGTTGCGGCGGGAACCTGGGGTATATTCTCGAGTTACGACGGGGATGGCCCTTCCACCCACGTGTTTCTTCAGCCACTTCAGGACTCCTGCCTAGTTGCGAGGGACAACTCGGGATTCTCCTCGAGGCTTGGCAGGGCAATTGGGACGCCTCTCCAGCTGAGGGGGGAGACCAAGTGTCCCTTTCCACGTGCCACAGGAATCCTGGGACTCCTATCAAGTTTCACGAGGAGTCAGGCATCGTCTCCTTTGGAGGCACTGATCTCCGCGTACCTCTGGAGTTTTCAAAGGATATAAGGAATCCGGTCGCGATGAGGTGGGGAACTAGGTCTTTCTCTGTGGTCTCCACAGGGGATTCAGACATCCTTTCATCTTGGGAGATGCAAGACGAGCCTGCATTCAAGTCACTGCAGGGATATCCGGCCTTATTTCCAGTCAGGTAATCGCGGTGTCCATTCCACTTGAGGCCGCAAACTCAGGGTCCCGCTCACATACCTAGAGCTGAGAGAAGGCTCCTCTGGAGGTGCTGGTGGTAAGGTGGTATTCCTCTGGAGTCGAAGCCAGGGACTAACCTCTCATCTCGAGTTGATTTTTAGTCCACGGAGCTCTTTCATGTTGCTACAGTGACCTCAGGATCCAGCTAGCCTTGAAACAGTGTTCTTGGGGTTTCTCTGGAGTGCCATCAAGGAAATCAAGGCTCCTTTCATGTGTGATATGCAACACGGAATTGCTCTGCACGCAGTGCAGGGGAATTGGGCCTCATCTCGCGGCGAGGGGGAAGTCTGATGGTTTTCCTCGAGTTGCGGCGGGAACCTGGGGTATATTCTCGAGTTACGACGGGGATGGCCCTTCCACCCACGTGTTTCTTCAGCCACTTCAGGACTCCTGCCTAGTTGCGAGGGACAACTCGGGATTCTCCTCGAGGCTTGGCAGGGCAATTGGGACGCCTCTCCAGCTGAGGCGGGAGACCAAGGGTCCCTTTCCACGTGCCACAGGAATCCCGGGACTCCTATCAAGTTTCACGAGGAGTCAGGCATCGTCTCCTTTGGAGGCACTGATCTCCGCGTACCTCTGGAGTTTTCAAAGGATGTGAGGCCTCCGGTCGCGATGAGGTGGGGAACTAGGTCTTTCTCTGTGGTCTCCACAGGGGATTCAGACATCCTTTCATCTTGGGAGATGCAAGACGAGCCTGCATTCAAGTCACTGCAGGGATATCCGGCCTTATTTCGAGTCAGGGCATCGCGGTGTCCATTCCACTTGTGGCCGCAAACTCAGGGTCCCTCTCACATACCTAGAGCTGAGAGAAGCCTCCTCTTGAGGTGCTTGTGGTAAGGTGGTATTCCTCTGGAGTCGAAGCCAGGGACTAACCTCTCATCTCGAGTTGATTTTTGGTCCATGGAGCTCTTTCATGTGGCTACAGTGACCTCAGGATCCCTCTAGCCTTGAAACAGTGTTCTTGGGGTTTCTGTGCAGTGCCATCAAGGAAATCAAGGCTCCTTTCATGTGTGATGTGCAATACGGAATTGCTTTGCACGCAGTGCAGGGGAATCGGGCCTCATCTCGCGGCGAGGGGGAAGTCTCATGGTTTTCCTCGAGTTGCGGCGGGAACCTGGGGTATATTCTCGAGTTACGACGGGGATGGCCCTTCCACCCACGTGTTTGTTCAGCGACGTCAGGACTCCTGCCTAGTTGCGAGGGACAACTCGGGATTCTCCTCGAGGCTTGGCAGGGCAATTGGGATGCCTCTCCAGCTGAGGCGGGAGACCAAGGGTCCCTTTCAACGTGCCACAGTAATCCTGGGACTCGTATCAAGTTTCATGAGGAGTCAGGCATCGTCCCCTTTGGAGGCACTGATCTCCGCGTACCTCTGGAGTTTTCAAAGGATGTGAGGCTTCTGGTCGCCATGAAGGGGGGAACTAGTTCTTTCTCTGTGGTCTCCACAGGGGATTCAGACATCCTTTCATCTTGGGAGATGCAAGACGAGCCTGCATTCAAGTCATTGCAGGGATATCCGGCGTTATTTCCCGTCAGGGCATCGCAGTGTCCATTCCACTTGAGGCCGCAAACTCAAGGTCCCTCTCACATAGCTAGAGCTGAGAGAAGCCTCCTCTTGAGGTGCTTGTGGTAAGGTGATATTCCTCTGGAGTCGAAGCCAGGGACTAACCTCTCATCTCGAGTTGATTTTTGGTCCACGGAGCTCTTTCCTGTTGCTACAGTGACCTCAGGCTTCCTCTAGCCTTGAAACAGTGTTCTTGGGGTTTCTCTGGAGTGCCATCAAGGAAATCAAGGCTCCTTTCATGTGTGATGTGCAACACGGAATTGCTCTGCACGCAGTGCAGGGGAATCGGGCCTCATCTCGCGGCGAGGGGGAAGTCTGATGGTTTTCCTCGAGTTGCGGCGGGAACCTGGGGTATATTCTCGAGTTACGACGGGGATGGCCCTTCCACCCACGTGTTTCTTCAGCCACTTCAGGACTCCTGCCTAGTTGCGAGGGACAACTCGGGATTCTCCTCGAGGCTTGGCAGGGCAATTGGGACGCCTCTCCAGCTGAGGCGGGAGACCAAGGGTCCCTTTCCACGTGCCACAGGAATCCCGGGACTCCTATCAAGTTTCACGAGGAGTCAGGCATCGTCTCCTTTGGAGGCACTGATCTGCGCGTACCTCTGGAGTTTTCAAAGGATGTGAGGCCTCCGGTCGCGATGAGGTGGGGAACTAGGTCTTTCTCTGTGGTCACCACAGGGGATTCAGACATCCTTTCATCTTGGGAGATGCAAGACGAGCCTGCATTCAAGTCACTGCAGGGATATCCGGCCTTATTTCGAGCCAGGGCATCGCGGTGTCTATTCCACTTGAGGCCGCAAACTCAGGGTCCCTCTCACATACCTAGAGCTGAGAGAAGCCTCCTCTTGAGGTGCTTGTGGTAAGGTTGTATTCCTGTGGAGTCGAAGCCAGGGACTAACCTCTCATCTCGAGTTGATTTTTGGTCCACGGAGCTCTTTCCTGTGGCTACAGTGACCTCAGGATCCCGCTAGCCTTGAAACAGTGTTCTTGGGGTTTCTGTGAAGTGCCATCAAGGAAATCAAGGCTCCTTTCATGTGTGATGTGCAACACGGAATTGCTCTGCACGCAGTGCAGGGGAATCGGGCCTCATCTCGCGGCGAGGGGGAAGTCTGATGGTTTTCCTCGAGTTGCGGCGGGAACCTGGGGTATATTCTCGAGTTACGACGGGGATGGCCCTTCCACCCACATGTTTGTTCAGCGACGTCAGGACTCCTGCCTAGTTGCGAGGGACAACTCAGGATTCTCCTCGAGGCTTGGCAGGGCAATTGGGACGCCTCTCCAGCTGAGGCGGGAGACCAAGGGTCCCTTTCCACGTGCCACAGGAATCCTGGGACTCCTATCAAGTTTCACGAGGAGTCAGGCATCGTCCCCTTTGGAGGCACTGATCTCCGCGTACCTCTGGAGTTTTCAAAGGATGTGAGGCCTCCGGTCGCGATGAGGTGGGGAACTAGGTCTTTCTCTGTGGTCTCCACAGGGGATTCAGACATCCTTTCATCTTGGGAGATGCAAGACGAGCCTGCATTCAAGTCACTGCAGGGATATCCGGCCTTATTTCGAGTCAGGGCATCGCGGTGTCCATTCCACTTGTGGCCGCAAACTCAGGGTCCCTCTCACATACTTAGAGCTGAGAGAATTCTCCTCTTGAGGTGCTTGTGGTAATGTGGTATTCCTCTGGAGTCGAAGCCAGGGACTTACCTCTCACCTCGAGTTGATTTTTGGTCCATGGAGCTCTTTCGTGTTGCTACAGTGACCTCAGGATCCCTCTAGCTTTGAAACAGTGTTCTTGGGGTTTCTCTGCAGTGCCATCAAGGAAATCAAGGCTCCTTTCATGTGTGATGTGCAACACGGAATTGCTCTGCACGCAGTGCAGGGGAATCGGGCCTCATCTCTCGGCGAGGGGGAAGTCTCATGGTTTTTCTCGAGTTGCGGCGGGAACCTGGGGAATATTCTCGAGTTACGACGGGGATGGCCCTTCCACCCACGTGTTTGTTCAGCGACGTCAGGACTCCTGCCTAGTTGCGAGGCACAACTCGGGATTCTCCTCGAGGCTTGGCAGGGCAATTGGGACGCCTCTCCAGCTGAGGCGGGAGACCAAGGGTCCCTTTCCACGTGCCACAGGAATCCTGGGACTCCTATCAAGTTTCACGAGGAGTCAGGCATCGTCTCCTTTGGAGGCACTGATCTCCGCGTACCTCTGAAGTTTTCAAAGGATGTGAGGCCTCCGGTCGCGATGAGGTGGGGAACTAGGTCTTTCTCTGTGGTCTCCACAGGGGATTCAGACATCCTTTCATCTTGGGAGATGCAAGACGAGCCTGCATTCAAGTCACTGCAGGGATATCCGGCCTTATTTCATGTCAGGGCATCGCAGTGTCCATTCCACTTGAGCCTGCAAACTCAGGGTCCCTCTCACATACCTAGAGCTGAGAGAAGCCTCCTCTTGAGGTGCTTGTGGTAAGGTGGTATTCCTCTGGAGTCGAAGCCAGGGACTAACCTCTCATCTCGAGTTGATTTTTGGTCCACGGAGATCTTTCGTGTTGCTACAGTGACCTCAGGATCCCTCTAGCCTTGAAACAGTGTTCTTGGGGTTTGTCTGGAGTGCCATCATGGAAATCAAGGCTCCTTTCATGTTTGATGTGCAACACGGAATTGCTTTGAATGCAGTGAAGGAGTATCGAGCCTCATCTCGCGGCGAGGGGGAATTCTCTTGGTTTTTCTCGAGTTGCGGAGGGAACCTGGGGTATATTCTCGAGTTACGACGGGGATGGCCCTTGCACACACGTGTTTGTTCAGCCACGTCAGGACTCCTGCCTAGTTGTGAGGGACAACTCGCGATTCTTCTCGAGGCTTGGCAGGGTAATTGGGACGCCTCTCCATCTGAGGCGGGAGACCAAGTGTCCCTTTCCACGTGCCACAGGAATCCTGGGACTCCTATCAAGTTTCACGAGGAGTCAGGCATCGTCTCCTTTGGAGGCACTGATCTCCGTGTACCTCCGAAGTTTTCAAAGGATGTGAGGCCTCCGGTCGCGATGAGGTGGGGAACTAGGTCTTTCTCTGTGGTCTCCACAGGGGATTCAGACATCCTTTCATCTTGGGAGATGCAAGACGAGCCTGCACTCAAGTCACTGCAGGGATATCCGGCCTTATTTCGCGTCAGGGCATCACAGTGTCCATTCCACTTGAGGAAGCAAATTCAGGGTCCCTCTCACATACCTAGAGCTGAGAGAAGCCTCCTCTTGAGGTGCTTGTGGTAAGGTGGTATTCCTCTGGAGTCGAAGCCAGGGACTAACCTCTCATCTCGAGTTGATTTTTGGTCCACGGAGCTCTTTCCTGTTGCCACAATGACCTCAGGATCCCTCTAGCCTTGAAACAGTGTTCTTGGGGTTTCTCTGGAGTGCCATCAAGGAAATCAAGGCTCCTTTCATGTTTGATGTGCAACACGGAATTGCTCTGCATGCAGTGCCGGGGAATCGGGCCTCATCTCACGGCGAGGGGGAAGACTCATGGTTTTTCTCGAGTTGCGGCGAGAACCTGGGGTATATTCTCGAGTTACGACGGGGATGGCCCTTCCACCCACGTGTTTATTCAGCGACGTCAGGACTCCTGCCTAGTTGCGAGGGACAACTCGGGATTCTCCTTGAGGCTTGGCAGGGCAATTGGAACGCCTCTCCAGCTGAGGCGGGAGACCAAGGGTCCGTTTCCACGTGCCACAGGAATCCTGGGACTCCTATCAAGTTTCAGAAGGAGTCAGGCATCGTCTCCTTTGGAGGCACTGATCTGCGCGTACCTCTGGAGTTTTCAAAGGATGTGAGGCCTCCGGTCGCGATGAGGTGGGGAACTAGGTCTTTCTCTGTGGTCTCCACAGGGGATTCAGACATCCTTTCATCTTGGGAGATGCAAGACGAGCCTGCATTCAAGTCACTGCAGGGATATCCGGCCTTATTTCGAGTCAGGGCATCGCGGTGTCTTCCACTTGAGACCGCAAACTCAGGGTCCCTCTCACATACCTAGAGCTGAGAGAAGCCTCCTCTTGAGGTGCTTGTGGTAAGGTGGTATTCCTCTGGAGTCGAAGCCAGGGACTAACCTCTCATCTCGAGTTGATTTTTAGTCCACGGAGCTCTTTCATGTGGCTACAGTGACCTCAGGATCCCGCTAGCCTTGAAACAGTGTTCTTGGGGTTTCTGTGAAGTGCCATCAAGGAAATCAAGGCTCCTTTCATGTGTGATGTGCAACACGGAATTGCTCTGCACGCAGTGCAGGGGAATCGGGCCTCATCTCGCGGCGAGGGGGAAGTCTGATGATTTTCCTCGAGTTGCGGCGGGAACCTGGGGTATATTCTCGAGTTACGACGGGGATGGCCCTTCCACCCACGTGTTTGTTCAGCGACATCAGGACTCCTGCCTAGTTGCGAGGGACAACTCGGGATTCTCCTCGAGGCTTGGCAGGGCAATTGGGACGCCTCTCCAGCTGAGGCGGGAGACCAAGGGTCCCTTTCCACGTGCCACAGGAATCCTGGGACTCGTATCAAGTTTCATGAGTAGTCAGGCATCGTCCCCTTTGGAGGCACTGATCTCCGCGGACCTCTGGAGTTTTCAAAGGATGTGAGGCCTCCGGTCGCGATGAAGTCGGGAACTAGGTCTTTCTCTTTGGTATCCACAGGGGATTCAGACATCCTTTCATCTTGGGAGATGCAATACGAGCCTGCATTCAAGTCACTGCAGGGATATCCGGCCTTATTTCGAGTCAGGGCATCGCGGTGTCCATTCCACTTGTGGCCCCAAACTCAGGGTCCCTCTCATATACCTAGAGCTGAGAGAAGCCTCCTCTTGAGGTGCTTGTGGTAAGGTGGTATTCCTCTGGAGTCGAAGACAGGGACTAAACTCTCATCTCGAGTTGATTTTTGGTCCACGGAGCTCTTTCGTGTTGCTACAGTGACCTCAGGATCCCTCTAGCCTTGAAACAGTGTTCTTGGGGTTTCTCTGCAGTGCCATGAAGGAAATCAAGGCTCCTTTCATGTGTGATGTGCAACACGGAATTGCTCTGGACGCAGTGCAGGGGAATTGGGCCTCATCTAGCGGCGAGGGGGACGTCTCATGGTTTTTCTCGAGTTGCGGCTGGAACCTGGGGTATATTCTCCAGTTACGACGGGGATGGCCCTTCCAGCCACGTGTTTGTTCAGCGACGTCAGGACTCCTGCCTAGTTGCGAGGGACAACTCGGGATTCTCCTCGAGGCTTGGCAGGGCAATTGGGACGCCTCTCCAGCTGAGGCGGGAGACCAAGGGTCCCTTTCCACGTGCCACAGGAATCCTGGGACTCCTATCAAGTTTCACGAGGAGTGAGGCATCGTCTCCTTTGGAGGCACTGATCTCCGCGTACCTCTGGAGTTTTCAAAGGATATAAGGAATCCGGTCGCGATGAGGTGGGGAACTAGGTCTTTCTCTGTGGTCTCCACAGGGGATTCAGACATCCTTTCATCTTGGGAGATGCAAGACGAGCCTGCATTCAAGTCACTGCAGGGATATCCGGCCTTATTTCGAGTCAGGGCATCGCGGTGTCCATTCCACTTGTGGCTGCAAACTCAGGGTCCCTCTCACATACCTAGAGCTGAAAGAATTCTCCTCTTGAGGTGCTTGTGGTAATGTGGTATTCCTTTGGAGTCGAAGCCAGGGACTAACCTCTCATCTCGAGTTGATTTTTGGTCCACGGAGCTCTTTCGTGTTGCTACAGTGACCTCAGGATCCCTCTAGCTTTGAAACAGTGTTCTTGGGGTTTCTCTGCAGTGCCATCAAGGAAATCAAGGCTCCTTTCATGTGTGATGTGCAACACGGAATTGCTCTGCACGCAGTGCAGGGGAATCGGGCCTCATCTCGCGGCGAGGGGGAAGTCTGATGGTTTTCCTCGAGTTGCGGCGGGAACCTGGGGTATATTCTCGAGTTACGACGGGGATGGCCCTTTCATCCACGTGTTTGTTCAGCGACGTCAGGACTCCTGCCTAGTTGCGAGGCACAACTCGGGATTCTCCTCGAGGCTTGGAAGGGCAATTGGGACGCCTCTCCATCTGAGGCGGCAGACCAAGGGTCCCTTTCCAAGTGCCACAGGAATCCTGGGACTCCTATCAAGTTTCACGAGGAGTCAGGCATCGTCTCCTTTGGAGGCACTGATCTCCCCGTACCTCTGAAGTTTTCAAAGGATGTGAGGCCTCCGGTCGCGATGAGGTGGGGAACTAGGTCTTTCTCTGTGGTCTCCACAGGGGATTCAGACATCCTTTCATCTTGGGAGATGCAAGACGAGCCTGCATTCAAGTCACTGCAGGGATATCCGGCCTTATTTCGTGTCAGGGCATCGCAGTGTCCATTCCACTTGAGCCTGCAAACTCAGGGTCCCTCTCACATACCTAGAGCTGAGAGAAGCCTCCTCTTGAGGTGCTTGTGGTTAGGTGGTATTCCTCTGGAGTCGAAGCCAGGGACTAACTTCTCATCTCCAGTTGATTTGTGGTCCACGGAGCTCTTTCGTGTTGCTACAGTGACCTCAGGATGCCTCTAGCCTTGAAACAGTGTTCTTGGGGTTTCTCCGGAGTGCCATCAAGGAAATCAAGGCTCCTTTCAAGTGTGATGTGCAACATTGAATTGCTCTGCACGCAGTGCAGGGGAATCGGGCCTCATTTCGCGGCGAGGGGGAAGTCTCATGGTTTTTCTCGAGTTGCGGCGGGAACCTGGGGTATATTCTCGAGTTACGACGGGGATGGCCCTTCCACACTAGTGTTTGTTCAGCGACGGCAGGACTCCTGCCTAGTTGCGAGGGAAAACTCGGGATTCTCCTCGAGGCTTGGCAGGGCAATTGGGACGCCTCTCCAGCTGAGGCGGGAGACCAAGGGTCCCTTTCCACGTGCCACAGGAATCCTGGGACTCCTATCAAGTTTCACGAGGAGTCAGGCATCGTCTCCTTTGGAGGCACTGATCTCTGCGTACCTCTGGAATTTTCAAAGGATGTGAGGCCTCCGGTCGCGATGAGGTGGGGAACTAGGTCTTTCTCTGTGGTCTCCACAGGGGATTCAGACATCCTTTCGTCTTGGGAGATGCAAGACGAGCCTGCATTAAAGTCACTGCAGGGATATCCGGCCTTATTTCGAGTCAGGGCATCGCGATGTCCATTCCACTTGAGGCCGCAAACTCAGGGTCCCTCTCACATACCTAGAGCTGAGAGAAGCCTCCTCTTGAGGTGCTTATGGTAAGGAGGTATTCCTCTGGAGTCGAAGCCAGGGACTGCCCTCTCATCTCGAGTTGATTTTTGGTCCACGGAGATCTTTCTTGTTTCTACAGTGACCTCAGGATCCCTCTAGCCTTGAAAGAGTGTTCTTGGGGTTTCTCTGGAGTGCCATCAAGGAAATCAAGGCTCCTTTCATGTGTGATGTGCAACACGGAATTGCTCTGCACGCAGTGCAGGGGAATCGGGCCTCATCTAGCAGCGAGGGGGAAGTCTCATGGTTTTTCTCGAGTTGCGGCGGGAACCTGGGGTATATTCTCGAGTTACGACGGGGATGGCCCTTCCACACACGTGTTTATTCAGCGACGTCAGGACTCCTGCCTAGTTCCGAGGGACAACTCGGGATTCTCCTCGAGGCTTGGCAGGGCAATTGGGACGCCTCTCCAGCTGAGGCGAGAGAGCAAGGGTCCCTTTCCACGTGCCACAGGAATCCTGGGACTCCTAAGAAGTTTCACGAGGAGTCAGGCATCGTCTCCTTTGGAGGCACTGATCTCCGCATACCTCTGGACTTTTCAAAGGATGTGAGGCCTCTGGTCGCGATGAGGTGGGGAACTAGGTGTTTCTCTGTGGTCTCCACAGGGGATTCAGACATCCTTTCGTCTTGGGAGATGCAAGACGAGCCTGCATTCAAGTCACTGCAGGGATATCCGGCGTTATTTCGAGTCAGGGCATCGCGGTGTCCATTCCACTTGAGGCCGCAAACTCAGGGTCCCTCTCACATAGCTAGAGCTGAGAGAAGCCTCCTCTTGAGGTGCTTGTGGTAAGGTGGTATTCCTTTGGAGTCGAAGCCAGGGACTAACCTCTCATCTCGAGTTGATTTTTGGTCCACGGAGCTCTTTCCTGTTGCCACAATGACCTCAGGATCCCTCTAGCCTTGAAACAGTGTTCTTGGGGTTTCTCTGGAGTGCCATCAAGGAAATCAAGGCTCCTTTCATGTTTGATGTGCAACACGGAATTGCTGTGCATGCAGTGCAGGGGAATCGGGCCTCATCTCGCGGCGAGGGGGAAGTCTGATTGTTCTCCTCGAGTTGCGGCGGGAACCTGGGGTATATTCTCGAGTTACGACGGGGATGGCCCTTCCACCCACGTGTTTGTTCAGCGACGTCAGGACTCCTGCCTAGTTGCGAGGGACAACTCGGGATTCTCCTCGACGCTTGGCAGGGCAATTGGGACGCCTCTCCAGCTGAGGCGGGAGACCAAGGGTCCCTTTCCACGTGCCACAGGAATCCTGGGACTCCTATCAAGTTTCACGAGGAGTCAGGCATCGTCTCCTTTGGAGGCACTGATCTCCGCGTACCTCTGGAGTTTTCAAAGGGTATAAGGAATCCGGTCGCGATGAGGTGGGGAACTAGGTCTTTCTCTGTGGTCTCCACAGGGGATTCAGACATCCTTTCATCTTGGGAGATGCAAGACGAGCCTGCATTCAAGTCACTGCAGGCATATCCGGCCTTATTTCGAGTCAGGGCATCGCGGTGTCCATTCCACTTGTGGCCGCAAACTCAGGGTCCCTCTCACATAGCTAGAGCTGAGAGAAGCCTCCTCTTGAGGTGCTTGTGGTAAGGTGGTATTCCTCTGGAGTCGAAGCCAGGGAAAAACCTCTCATCTCGAGTTGATTTTTGGTCCACGGAGCTCTTTCGTGTTGCTACAGTAACCTCAGGATCCCTCTAGCCTTGAAACAGTGTTCTTGGGGTTTCTCTGGAGTGCCATCAAGGAAATCAAGGCTTTTTTCATGTGTGATGTGCAACACGGAATTGCTCTGCATGCAGTGCAGGGGAATCGGGCCTCATCTCGCGGCGAGGGGGAAGTCTCTTGGTTTTTCTCGAGTTGCGGCGGGAACCTAGGGTATATTCTCGAGTTATAACGGGGATGGCCCTTCCACCCACGTGTTTGTTCAGCCACTTCAGGACTCCTGCCTAGTTGCGAGGGACAACTCGGGATTCTCCTCGAGGCTGGGCAGGGCAATTGGAACGCCTCTCCATCTGTGGCGGTAGACCAAGTGTCCCTTTCTACGTGCCACAGGAATCCTCGGACTCCTATCAAGTTTCACGAGGAGTCAGGCATCGTCTCCTTTGGAGGCACTGATCTCCGCGTACCTCTGGAGTTTTCAAAGGATGTGAGGCCTCCGGTCGCGATGAGGTGGGGAACTAGGTCTTTCTCTGTGGTCTCCACAGGGGATTCAGACATCCTTTCGTCTTGGGAGATGCAAGACGAGCCTGCATTCAAGTCACTGCAGGGATATCCGGCCTTATTTCGAATCAGGGCATCGCGGTGTCCATTCCACTTGAGGCCGCAAACTCAGGGTCCCTCTCACATAGCTAGAGCTGAGAGAAGCCTCCTCTTGAGGTGCTTGTGGTAAGGTGGTATTCCTCTGGAGCCGAAGCCAGGGACTAACCTCTCATCTCGAGTTGATTTTTGGTCCACGGAGCTCTTTCGTGTTGGTACAGTGACCTCAGGATCCCTCTAGCCTTGAAACAGTGTTATTGGGGTTTCTCTGGAGTGCCATCAAGGAAATCAAGGCTTTTTTCATGTGTGATGTGCAACACGGAATTGCTCTGCATGCAGTGCAGGGGAATCGGGCCTCATCTCGCGGCGAGGGGGAAGTCTCTTGGTTTTTCTCGAGTTGCGGCGGGAACCTGTGGTATATTCTCGAGTTACGACGGGGATGGCCCTTCCACACACGTGTTTGTTCAGCCACGTCAGGACTCCTGCCTAGTTGTGAGGGACAACTCGCGATTCTTCTCGAGGCTTGGCAGGGTAATTGGGACGCCTCTCCATCTGAGGCGGGAGACCAAGTGTCCCTTTCCACGTGCCACAGGAATCCTGGGACTCCTATCAAGTTTCACGAGGAGTCAGGCATCGTCTCCTTTGGAGGCACTGATCTCCGTGTACCTCCGAAGTTTTCAAAGGATGTGAGGCCTCCGGTCGCGATGAGGTGGGGAACTAGGTCTTTCTCTGTGGTCTCCACAGGGGATTCAGACATCCTTTCATCTTGGGAGATGCAAGACGAGCCTGCACTCAAGTCACTGCAGGGATATCCGGCCTTATTTCGCGTCAGGGCATCACAGTGTCCATTCCACTTGAGGAAGCAAATTCAGGGTCCCTCTCACATACCTAGAGCTGAGAGAAGCCTCCTCTTGAGGTGCTTGTGGTAAGGTGGTATTCCTCTGGAGTCGAAGCCAGGGACTAACCTCTCATCTCGAGTTGATTTTTGGTCCACGGAGCTCTTTCCTGTTGCCACAATGACCTCAGGATCCCTCTAGCCTTGAAACATTGTTCTTGGGGTTTCTCTGGAGTGCCATCAAGGAAATCAAGGCTCCTTTCATGTTTGATGTGCAACACGGAATTGCTCTGCATGCAGTGCCGGGGAATCGGGCCTCATCTCACGGCGAGGGGGAAGACTCATGGTTTTTCTCGAGTTGCGGCGAGAACCTGGGGTATATTCTCGAGTTACGACGGGGATGGCCCTTCCACCCACGTGTTTATTCAGCGACGTCAGGACTCCTGCCTAGTTGCGAGGGACAACTCGGGATTCTCCTTGAGGCTTGGCAGGGCAATTGGAACGCCTCTCCAGCTGAGGCGGGAGACCAAGGGTCCGTTTCCACGTGCCACAGGAATCCTGGGACTCCTATCAAGTTTCAGAAGGAGTCAGGCATCGTCTCCTTTGGAGGCACTGATCTGCGCGTACCTCTGGAGTTTTCAAAGGATGTGAGGCCTCAGGTCGCGATGAGGTGGGGAACTAGGTCTTTCTCTGTGGTCTCCACAGGGGATTCAGACATCCTTTCATCTTGGGAGATGCAAGACGAGCCTGCATTCAAGTCACTGCAGGGATATCCGGCCTTATTTCGAGTCAGGGCATCGCGGTGTCTATTCCACTTGAGGCCGCAAACTCAGGGTCCCTCTCACATACCTAGAGCTGAGAGAAGCCTCCTCTTGAGGTGCTTGTGGTTAGGTGGTATTCCTGTGGAGTCGAAGCCAGGGACTAACCTCTCATCTCGAGTTGATTTTTGGTCCACGGAGCTCTTTCATGTGGCTACAGTGACCTCAGGATCCCGCTAGCCTTGAAACAGTGTTCTTGGGGTTTCTGTGAAGTGCCATCAAGGAAATCAAGGCTCCTTTCATGTGTGATGTGCAACACGGAATTGCTCTGCACGCAGTGCAGGGGAATCGGGCCTCATCTCGCGGCGAGGGGGAAGTCTGATGGTTTTCCTCGAGTTGCGGCGGGAACCTGGGGTATATTCTCGAGTTACGACGGGGATGGCCCTTCCACCCACGTGTTTGTTCAGCGACGTCAGGACTCCTGCCTAGTTGCGAGGGACAACTCGGGATTCTCCTCGAGGCTTGGCAGGGCAATTGGGACGCCTCTCCAGCTGAGGCGGGAGACCAAGGGTCCCTTTCCACGTGCCACAGGAATCCTGGGACTCGTATCAAGTTTCACGAGGAGTCAGGCATCGTCCCCTTTGGAGGCACTGATCTCCGCGTACCTCTGGAGTTTTCAAAGGATGTGAGGCATCCGGTCGCGATGAGGTCGGGAACTAGGTCTTTCTCTTTGGTATCCACAGGGGATTCAGACATCCTTTCATCTTCGGAGATGCAATACGAGCCTACATACAAGTCACTGCAGGGATATCCGGCCTTATTTCGAGTCAGGGCATCGCGGTGTCCATTCCACTTGTGGCCCCAAACTCAGGGTCCCTCTCATATACCTAGAGCTGAGAGAAGCCTCCTCTTGAGGTGCTTGTGGTAAGGTGGTATTCCTCTGGAGTCGAAGCCAGGGACTAACCTCTCATCTCGAGTTGATTTTTGGTCCACGGAGCTCTTTCGTGTTGCTACAGTGACCTCAGGATCCCTCTAGCCTTGAAACAGTGTTCTTGGGGTTTCTCTGCAGTGCCATGAAGGAAATCAAGGCTCCTTTCATGTGTGATGTGCAACACGGAATTGCTCTGGACGCAGCGCAGGGGAATTGGGCCTCATCTAGCGGCGAGGAGGACGTCTCATGGTTTTTCTCGAGTTGCGGCTGGAACCTGGGGTATATTCTCCAGTTACGACGGGGATGGCCCTTCCACCCACGTGTTTGTTCAGCGACGTCAGGACTCCTGCCTAGTTGCGAGGGACAACTCGGGATTCTCCTCGAGGCTTGGCAGGGCAATTGGGACGCCTCTCCAGCTGAGGCGGGAGACCAAGGGTCCCTTTCCACGTGCCACAGGAATCCTGGGACTCCTATCAAGTTTCACGAGGAGTCAGGCATCGTCTCCTTTGGAGGCACTGATCTCCGCGTACCTCTGGAGTTTTCAAAGGATATAAGGAATCCGGTCGCGATGAGGTGGGGAACTAGGTCTTCCTCTGTGGTCTCCACAGGGGATTCAGACATCCTTTCATCTTGGGAGATGCAAGACGAGCCTGCATTCAAGTCACTGCAGGGATATCCGGCCTTATTTCGAGTCAGGGCATCGCGGTGTCCATTCCACTTGTGGCCGCAAACTCAGGGTCACTCTCACATACCTAGAGCTGAAAGAATTCTCCTCTTGAGGTGCTTGTGGTAATGTGGTATTCCTCTGGAGTCGAAGCCAGGGACTAACCTCTCATCTCGAGTTGATTTTTGGTCCACGGAGCTCTTTCGTGTTGCTACAGTGACCTCAGGATCCCTCTAGCTTTGAAACAGTGTTCTTGGGGTTTCTCTGCAGTGCCATCAAGGAAATCAAGGCTCCTTTCATGTGTGATGTGCAACACGGAATTGCTCTGCACGCAGTGCAGGAGAATCGGGCCTCATCTCGCGGCGAGGGGGAAGTCTGATGGTTTTCCTCGAGTTGCGGCGGGAACCTGGGGTATATTCTCGAGTTACGACGGGGATGGCCCTTCCACCCACGTGTTTGTTCAGCGACGTCAGGACTCCTGCCTAGTTGCGAGGCACAACTCGGGATTCTCCTCGAGGCTTGGAAGGGCAATTGGGACGCCTCTCCAGCTGAGGCGGGAGACCAAGGGTCCCTTTCCAAGTGCCACAGGAATCCTGGGACTCCTATCAAGTTTCACGAGGAGTCAGGCATCGTCTCCTTTGGAGCCACTGATCTCCCCGTACCTCTGAAGTTTTCAAAGGATGTGAGGCCTCCGGTCGCGATGAGGTGGGGAACTAGGTCTTTCTCTGTGGTCTCCACAGGGGATTCAGACATCCTTTCATCTTGGGAGATGCAAGACGAGCCTGCATTCAAGTCACTGCAGGGATATCCGGCCTTATTTCGTGTCAGGGCATCGCAGTGTCCATTCCACTTGAGCCTGCAAACTCAGGGTCCCTCTCACATACCTAGAGCTGAGAGAAGCCTCCTCTTGAGGTGCTTGTGGTTAGGTGGTATTCCTCTGGAGTCGAAGCCAGGGACTAACCTCTCATCTCCAGTTGATTTGTGGTCCACGGAGCTCTTTCGTGTTGCTACAGTGACCTCAGGATCCCTCTAGCCTTGAAACAGTGTTCTTGGGGTTTCCCTGGAGTGCCATCAAGGAAATCAAGGCTCCTTTCATGTGTGATGTGCAACACTGAATTGCTCTGCACGCAGTGCAGGGGAATCGGGCCTCATCTCGCGGCGAGGGGGAAGTCTCATGGTTTTTCTCGAGTTGCGGCGGGAACCTGGGGTATATTCTCGAGTTACGACGGGGATTGCCCTTCCACACTAGTGTTTGTTCAGGGACGGCAGGACTCCTGCCTAGTTGCGAGGGAAAACTCGGGATTCTCCTCGAGGCTTGGCAGGGCAATTGGGACGCCTCTCCAGCTGAGGCGGGAGACCAAGGGTCCCTTTCCACGTGCCACAGGAATCCTGGGACTCCTATCAAGTTTCACGAGGAGTCAGGCATCGTCTCCTTTGGAGGCACTGATCTCTGCGTACCTCTGGAATTTTCAAAGGATGTGAGGCCTCCGGTCGCGATGAGGTGGGGAACTAGGTCTTTCTCTGTGGTCTCCACAGGGGATTCAGACATCCTTTCGTCTTGGGAGATGCAAGACGAGGCTGCATTAAAGTCACTGCAGGGATATCCGGCCTTATTTCGAGTCAGGGCATCGCGATGTCCATTCCACTTGAGGCCGCAAACTCAGGGTCCCTCTCACATACCTAGAGCTGAGAGAAGCCTCCTCTTGAGGTGCTTATGGTAAGGAGGTATTCCTCTGGAGTCGAAGCCAGGGACTGCCCTCTCATCTCGAGTTGATTTTTGGTCCACGGAGATCTTTCTTGTTGCTACAGTGACTTCAGGATCCCTCTAGCCTTGAAACAGTGTTCTTGGGGTTTCTCTGGAGTGCCATCAAGGAAATCAAGGCTCCTTCCATGTGTGATGTGCCACACGGAATTGCTCTGCACGCAGTGCAGGGGAATCGGGCCTCATCTAGCAGCGAGGGGGAAGTCTCATGGTTTTTCTCGAGTTGCGGCGGGAACCTGGGGTATATTCTCGAGTTACGACGGGGATGGCCCTTCCACCCACGTGTTTGTTCAGCGACGTCAGGACTCCTGCCTAGTTCCGAGGGACAACTCGGGATTCTCCTCGAGGCTTGGCAGGGCAATTGGGACGCCTCTCCAGCTGAGGCGGGAGACCAAGGGTCCCATTACACGTGCCACAGAAATCCTGGGGCTCCTATCAAGTTTCACGAGGAGTCAGGCATCGTCTCCTTTGGAGGAACTGATCTCCGCGTACCTCTGGAGTTTTCAAAGGATGTGAGGCTTCTGGTCGCCATGAAGGGGGGAACTAGTTCTTTCTCTGTGGTCTCCACAGGGGATTCAGACATCCTTTCATCTTGGGAGATGCAAGACGAGCCTGCATTCAAGTCACTGCAGGGATATCCGGCGTTATTTCCCGTCAGGGCATCGCAGTGTCCATTTCACTTGAGGCCGCAAACTCAGGGTCCCTCTCACATAGCTAGAGCTGAGAGAAGCCTCCTCTTGAGGTGCTTGTGGTAAGGTGGGATTCCTTTGGAGTCGAAGCCAGGGACTAACCTCTCATCTCGAGTTGATTTTTGGTCCACGGAGCTCTTTCCTGTTGCCACAATGACCTCAGGATCCCTCTAGCCTTGAAAGAGTGTTCTTGGGGTTTCTCTGGAGTGCCATCAAGGAAATCAAGGCTCCTTTCATGTTTGATGTGCAACACGGAATTGCTCTGCATGCAGTGCCGGGGAATCGGGCCTCATCTCACGGCGAGGGGGAAGACTCATGGTTTTTCTCGAGTTGCGGCGAGAACCTGGGGTATATTCTCGAGTTACGAACGGGATGGCCCTTCCACCCACGTGTTTATTCAGCGACGTCAGGACTCCTGCCTAGTTGCGAGGGACAACTCGGGATTCTCCTTGAGGCTTGGCAGGGCAATTGGAACGCCTCTCCAGCTGAGGCGGGAGACCAAGGGTCCGTTTCCACGTGCCACAGGAATCCTGGGACTCCTATCAAGTTTCAGAAGGAGTCAGGCATCGTCTCCTTTGGAGGCACTGATCTGCGCGTACCTCTGGAGTTTTCAAAGGATGTGAGGCCTCCGGTCGCGATGAGGTGGGGAACTAGGTCTTTCTCTGTGGTCTCCACAGGGGATTCAGACATCCTTTCGTCTTGGGAGATGCAAGACGAGCCTGCATTCAAGTCACTGCAGGGATATCCGGCCTTATTTCGAGTCAGGGCGTCGCGGTGTTCATTTCACTTGAGGCCACAAACTCAGGGTCCCTCTCACATAGCTAGAGCTGAGAGAAGCCTCCTCTTGAGGTGCTTGTGGTTAGGTGTTATTCCTCTGGAGTCGAAGCCAGGGACTAACTTCTCATCTCCAGTTGATTTGTGGTCCACGGAGCTCTTTCGTGTTGCTACAGTGACCTCAGGATGCCTCTAGCCTTGAAACAGTGTTCTTGGGGTTTCTCCGGAGTGCCATCAAGGAAATCAAGGCTCCTTTCAAGTGTGATGTGCAACATTGAATTGCTCTGCACGCAGTGCAGGGGAATCGGGCCTCATCTCGCGGCGAGGGGGAAGTCTCATGGTTTTTCTCGAGTTGCGGCGGGAACCTGGGGTATATTCTCGAGTTACGCCGGGGATGGCCCTTCCACACTAGTGTTTGTTCAGCGACGGCAGGACTCCTGCCTAGTTGCGTGGGAAAACTCGGGATTCTCCTCGAGGCTTGGCAGGGCAATTGGGACGCCTCTCCAGCTGAGGCGAGAGACCAAGGGTCCCTTTCCACGTGCCACAGGAATCCTGGGACTCCTATCAAGTTTCACGAGGAGTCAGGCATCGTCTCCTTTGGAGGCACTGATCTCTGCGTACCTCTGGAATTTTCAAAGGATGTGAGGCCTCCGGTCGCGATGAGGTGGGGAACTAGGTGTTTCTCTGTGGTCTCCACAGGGGATTCAGACATCCTTTCGTCTTGGGAGATGCAAGACGAGCCTGCATTCAAGTCACTGCAGGGATATCCGGCGTTATTTCGAGTCAGGGCATCGCGGTGTCCATTCCACTTGAGGCCGCAAACTCAGGGTCCCTCTCACATAGCTAGAGCTGAGAGAAGCCTCCTCTTGAGGTGCTTGTGGTAAGGTGGTATTCCTTTGGAGTCGAAGCCAGGGACTAACCTCTCATCTCGAGTTGATTTTTGGTCCACGGAGCTCTTTCTTGTGGCCACAATGACCTCAGGATCCCTCTAGCCTTGAAACAGTGTTCTTGGGGTTTCTCTGGAGTGCCATCAAGGAAATCAAGGCTCCTTTCATGTTTGATGTGCAACACGGAATTGCTCTGCATGCAGTGCCGGGGAATCGGGCCTCATCTCACGGCGAGGGGGAAGACTCATGGTTTTTCTCGAGTTGCGGCGAGAACCTGGGGTATATTCTCGAGTTACGACGGGGATGGCCCTTCCACCCACGTGTTTATTCAGCGACGTCAGGACTCCTGCCTAGTTGCGAGGGACAACTCGGGATTCTCCTTGAGGCTTGGCAGGGCAATTGGAACGCCTCTCCAGCTGAGGCGGGAGACCAAGGGTCCGTTTCCACGTGCCACAGGAATCCTGGGACTCCTATCAAGTTTCAGAAGGAGTCAGGCATCGTCTCCTTTGGAGGCACTGATCTGCGCGTACCTCTGGAGTTTTCAAAGGATGTGAGGCCTCAGGTCGCGATGAGGTGGGGAACTAGGTCTTTCTCTGTGGTCTCCACAGGGGATTCAGACATCCTTTCATCTTGGGAGATGCAAGACGAGCCTGCATTCAAGTCACTGCAGGGATATCCGGCCTTATTTCGAGTCAGGGCATCGCGGTGTCTATTCCACTTGAGGCCGCAAACTCAGGGTCCCTCTCACATACCTAGAGCTGAGAGAAGCCTCCTCTTGAGGTGCTTGTGGTTAGGTGGTATTCCTGTGGAGTCGAAGCCAGGGACTAACCTCTCATCTCGAGTTGATTTTTGGTCCACGGAGCTCTTTCATGTGGCTACAGTGACCTCAGGATCCCGCTAGCCTTGAAACAGTGTTCTTGGGGTTTCTGTGAAGTGCCATCAAGGAAATCAAGGCTCCTTTCATGTGTGATGTGCAACACGGAATTGCTCTGCACGCAGTGCAGGGGAATCGGGCCTCATCTCGCGGCGAGGGGGAAGTCTGATGGTTTTCCTCGAGTTGCGGCGGGAACCTGGGGTATATTCTCGAGTTACGACGGGGATGGCCCTTCCACCCACGTGTTTGTTCAGCGACGTCAGGACTCCTGCCTAGTTGCGAGGGACAACTCGGGATTCTCCTCGAGGCTTGGCAGGGCAATTGGGACGCCTCTCCAGCTGAGGCGGGAGACCAAGGGTCCCTTTCCACGTGCCACAGGAATCCTGGGACTCGTATCAAGTTTCACGAGGAGTCAGGCATCGTCCCCTTTGGAGGCACTGATCTCCGCGTACCTCTGGAGTTTTCAAAGGATGTGAGGCATCCGGTCGCGATGAGGTCGGGAACTAGGTCTTTCTCTTTGGTATCCACAGGGGATTCAGACATCCTTTCATCTTCGGAGATGCAATACGAGCCTACATACAAGTCACTGCAGGGATATCCGGCCTTATTTCGAGTCAGGGCATCGCGGTGTCCATTCCACTTGTGGCCCCAAACTCAGGGTCCCTCTCATATACCTAGAGCTGAGAGAAGCCTCCTCTTGAGGTGCTTGTGGTAAGGTGGTATTCCTCTGGAGTCGAAGCCAGGGACTAACCTCTCATCTCGAGTTGATTTTTGGTCCACGGAGCTCTTTCGTGTTGCTACAGTGACCTCAGGATCCCTCTAGCCTTGAAACAGTGTTCTTGGGGTTTCTCTGCAGTGCCATGAAGGAAATCAAGGCTCCTTTCATGTGTGATGTGCAACACGGAATTGCTCTGGACGCAGCGCAGGGGAATTGGGCCTCATCTAGCGGCGAGGAGGACGTCTCATGGTTTTTCTCGAGTTGCGGCTGGAACCTGGGGTATATTCTCCAGTTACGACGGGGATGGCCCTTCCACCCACGTGTTTGTTCAGCGACGTCAGGACTCCTGCCTAGTTGCGAGGGACAACTCGGGATTCTCCTCGAGGCTTGGCAGGGCAATTGGGACGCCTCTCCAGCTGAGGCGGGAGACCAAGGGTCCCTTTCCACGTGCCACAGGAATCCTGGGACTCCTATCAAGTTTCACGAGGAGTCAGGCATCGTCTCCTTTGGAGGCACTGATCTCCGCGTACCTCTGGAGTTTTCAAAGGATATAAGGAATCCGGTCGCGATGAGGTGGGGAACTAGGTCTTCCTCTGTGGTCTCCACAGGGGATTCAGACATCCTTTCATCTTGGGAGATGCAAGACGAGCCTGCATTCAAGTCACTGCAGGGATATCCGGCCTTATTTCGAGTCAGGGCATCGCGGTGTCCATTCCACTTGTGGCCGCAAACTCAGGGTCACTCTCACATACCTAGAGCTGAAAGAATTCTCCTCTTGAGGTGCTTGTGGTAATGTGGTATTCCTCTGGAGTCGAAGCCAGGGACTAACCTCTCATCTCGAGTTGATTTTTGGTCCACGGAGCTCTTTCGTGTTGCTACAGTGACCTCAGGATCCCTCTAGCTTTGAAACAGTGTTCTTGGGGTTTCTCTGCAGTGCCATCAAGGAAATCAAGGCTCCTTTCATGTGTGATGTGCAACACGGAATTGCTCTGCACGCAGTGCAGGAGAATCGGGCCTCATCTCGCGGCGAGGGGGAAGTCTGATGGTTTTCCTCGAGTTGCGGCGGGAACCTGGGGTATATTCTCGAGTTACGACGGGGATGGCCCTTCCACCCACGTGTTTGTTCAGCGACGTCAGGACTCCTGCCTAGTTGCGAGGCACAACTCGGGATTCTCCTCGAGGCTTGGAAGGGCAATTGGGACGCCTCTCCAGCTGAGGCGGGAGACCAAGGGTCCCTTTCCAAGTGCCACAGGAATCCTGGGACTCCTATCAAGTTTCACGAGGAGTCAGGCATCGTCTCCTTTGGAGGCACTGATCTCCCCGTACCTCTGAAGTTTTCAAAGGATGTGAGGCCTCCGGTCGCGATGAGGTGGGGAACTAGGTCTTTCTCTGTGGTCTCCACAGGGGATTCAGACATCCTTTCATCTTGGGAGATGCAAGACGAGCCTGCATTCAAGTCACTGCAGGGATATCCGGCCTTATTTCGTGTCAGGGCATCGCAGTGTCCATTCCACTTGAGCCTGCAAACTCAGGGTCCCTCTCACATACCTAGAGCTGAGAGAAGCCTCCTCTTGAGGTGCTTGTGGTTAGGTGGTATTCCTCTGGAGTCGAAGCCAGGGACTAACCTCTCATCTCCAGTTGATTTGTGGTCCACGGAGCTCTTTCGTGTTGCTACAGTGACCTCAGGATCCCTCTAGCCTTGAAACAGTGTTCTTGGGGTTTCCCTGGAGTGCCATCAAGGAAATCAAGGCTCCTTTCATGTGTGATGTGCAACACTGAATTGCTCTGCACGCAGTGCAGGGGAATCGGGCCTCATCTCGCGGCGAGGGGGAAGTCTCATGGTTTTTCTCGAGTTGCGGCGGGAACCTGGGGTATATTCTCGAGTTACGACGGGGATTGCCCTTCCACACTAGTGTTTGTTCAGGGACGGCAGGACTCCTGCCTAGTTGCGAGGGAAAACTCGGGATTCTCCTCGAGGCTTGGCAGGGCAATTGGGACGCCTCTCCAGCTGAGGCGGGAGACCAAGGGTCCCTTTCCACGTGCCACAGGAATCCTGGGACTCCTATCAAGTTTCACGAGGAGTCAGGCATCGTCTCCTTTGGAGGCACTGATCTCTGCGTACCTCTGGAATTTTCAAAGGATGTGAGGCCTCCGGTCGCGATGAGGTGGGGAACTAGGTCTTTCTCTGTGGTCTCCACAGGGGATTCAGACATCCTTTCGTCTTGGGAGATGCAAGACGAGGCTGCATTAAAGTCACTGCAGGGATATCCGGCCTTATTTCGAGTCAGGGCATCGCGATGTCCATTCCACTTGAGGCCGCAAACTCAGGGTCCCTCTCACATACCTAGAGCTGAGAGAAGCCTCCTCTTGAGGTGCTTATGGTAAGGAGGTATTCCTCTGGAGTCGAAGCCAGGGACTGCCCTCTCATCTCGAGTTGATTTTTGGTCCACGGAGATCTTTCTTGTTGCTACAGTGACTTCAGGATCCCTCTAGCCTTGAAACAGTGTTCTTGGGGTTTCTCTGGAGTGCCATCAAGGAAATCAAGGCTCCTTCCATGTGTGATGTGCAAGACGGAATTGCTCTGCACGCAGTGCAGGGGAATCGGGCCTCATCTAGCAGCGAGGGGGAAGTCTCATGGTTTTTCTCGAGTTGCGGCGGGAACCTGGGGTATATTCTCGAGTTACGACGGGGATGGCCCTTCCACCCACGTGTTTGTTCAGCGACGTCAGGACTCCTGCCTAGTTCCGAGGGACAACTCGGGATTCTCCTCGAGGCTTGGCAGGGCAATTGGGACGCCTCTCCAGCTGAGGCGGGAGACCAAGGGTCCCATTACACGTGCCACAGAAATCCTGGGGCTCCTATCAAGTTTCACGAGGAGTCAGGCATCGTCTCCTTTGGAGGAACTGATCTCCGCGTACCTCTGGAGTTTTCAAAGGATGTGAGGCTTCTGGTCGCCATGAAGGGGGGAACTAGTTCTTTCTCTGTGGTCTCCACAGGGGATTCAGACATCCTTTCATCTTGGGAGATGCAAGACGAGCCTGCATTCAAGTCACTGCAGGGATATCCGGCGTTATTTCCCGTCAGGGCATCGCAGTGTCCATTTCACTTGAGGCCGCAAACTCAGGGTCCCTCTCACATAGCTAGAGCTGAGAGAAGCCTCCTCTTGAGGTGCTTGTGGTAAGGTGGGATTCCTTTGGAGTCGAAGCCAGGGACTAACCTCTCATCTCGAGTTGATTTTTGGTCCACGGAGCTCTTTCCTGTTGCCACAATGACCTCAGGATCCCTCTAGCCTTGAAAGAGTGTTCTTGGGGTTTCTCTGGAGTGCCATCAAGGAAATCAAGGCTCCTTTCATGTTTGATGTGCAACACGGAATTGCTCTGCATGCAGTGCCGGGGAATCGGGCCTCATCTCACGGCGAGGGGGAAGACTCATGGTTTTTCTCGAGTTGCGGCGAGAACCTGGGGTATATTCTCGAGTTACGAACGGGATGGCCCTTCCACCCACGTGTTTATTCAGCGACGTCAGGACTCCTGCCTAGTTGCGAGGGACAACTCGGGATTCTCCTTGAGGCTTGGCAGGGCAATTGGAACGCCTCTCCAGCTGAGGCGGGAGACCAAGGGTCCGTTTCCACGTGCCACAGGAATCCTGGGACTCCTATCAAGTTTCAGAAGGAGTCAGGCATCGTCTCCTTTGGAGGCACTGATCTGCGCGTACCTCTGGAGTTTTCAAAGGATGTGAGGCCTCCGGTCGCGATGAGGTGGGGAACTAGGTCTTTCTCTGTGGTCTCCACAGGGGATTCAGACATCCTTTCGTCTTGGGAGATGCAAGACGAGCCTGCATTCAAGTCACTGCAGGGATATCCGGCCTTATTTCGAGTCAGGGCGTCGCGGTGTTCATTTCACTTGAGGCCACAAACTCAGGGTCCCTCTCACATAGCTAGAGCTGAGAGAAGCCTCCTCTTGAGGTGCTTGTGGTTAGGTGTTATTCCTCTGGAGTCGAAGCCAGGGACTAACTTCTCATCTCCAGTTGATTTGTGGTCCACGGAGCTCTTTCGTGTTGCTACAGTGACCTCAGGATGCCTCTAGCCTTGAAACAGTGTTCTTGGGGTTTCTCCGGAGTGCCATCAAGGAAATCAAGGCTCCTTTCAAGTGTGATGTGCAACATTGAATTGCTCTGCACGCAGTGCAGGGGAATCGGGCCTCATCTCGCGGCGAGGGGGAAGTCTCATGGTTTTTCTCGAGTTGCGGCGGGAACCTGGGGTATATTCTCGAGTTACGCCGGGGATGGCCCTTCCACACTAGTGTTTGTTCAGCGACGGCAGGACTCCTGCCTAGTTGCGTGGGAAAACTCGGGATTCTCCTCGAGGCTTGGCAGGGCAATTGGGACGCCTCTCCAGCTGAGGCGAGAGACCAAGGGTCCCTTTCCACGTGCCACAGGAATCCTGGGACTCCTATCAAGTTTCACGAGGAGTCAGGCATCGTCTCCTTTGGAGGCACTGATCTCTGCGTACCTCTGGAATTTTCAAAGGATGTGAGGCCTCCGGTCGCGATGAGGTGGGGAACTAGGTGTTTCTCTGTGGTCTCCACAGGGGATTCAGACATCCTTTCGTCTTGGGAGATGCAAGACGAGCCTGCATTCAAGTCACTGCAGGGATATCCGGCGTTATTTCGAGTCAGGGCATCGCGGTGTCCATTCCACTTGAGGCCGCAAACTCAGGGTCCCTCTCACATAGCTAGAGCTGAGAGAAGCCTCCTCTTGAGGTGCTTGTGGTAAGGTGGTATTCCTTTGGAGTCGAAGCCAGGGACTAACCTCTCATCTCGAGTTGATTTTTGGTCCACGGAGCTCTTTCTTGTGGCCACAATGACCTCAGGATCCCTCTAGCCTTGAAACAGTGTTCTTGGGGTTTCTCTGGAGTGCCATCAAGGAAATCAAGGCTCCTTTCATGTTTGATGTGCAACACGGAATTGCTCTGCATGCAGTGCCGGGGAATCGGGCCTCATCTCACGGCGAGGGGGAAGACTCATGGTTTTTCTCGAGTTGCGGCGAGAACCTGGGGTATATTCTCGAGTTACGACGGGGATGGCCCTTCCACCCACGTGTTTATTCAGCGACGTCAGGACTCCTGCCTAGTTGCGAGGGACAACTCGGGATTCTCCTTGAGGCTTGGCAGGGCAATTGGAACGCCTCTCCAGCTGAGGCGGGAGACCAAGGGTCCGTTTCCACGTGCCACAGGAATCCTGGGACTCCTATCAAGTTTCAGAAGGAGTCAGGCATCGTCTCCTTTGGAGGCACTGATCTGCGCGTACCTCTGGAGTTTTCAAAGGATGTGAGGCCTCCGGTCGCGATGAGGTCGGGAACTAGGTCTTTCTCTGTGGTCTCCACAGGGGATTCAGACATCCTTTCATCTTGGGAGATGCAAGACGAGCCTGCATTCAAGTCACTGCAGGGATATCCGGCCTTATTTCGAGTCAGGGCATCGCGGTGTCTATTCCACTTGAGGCCGCAAACTCAGGGTCCCTCTCACATACCTAGAGCTGAGAGAAGCCTCCTCTTGAGGTGCTTGTGGTTAGGTGGTATTCCTGTGGAGTCGAAGCCAGGGACTAACCTGTCATCTCGAGTTGATTTTTGGTCCACGGAGCTCTTTCATGTGGCTACAGTGACCTCAGGATCCCGCTAGCCTTGAAACAGTGTTCTTGGGGTTTCTGTGAAGTGCCATCAAGGAAATCAAGGCTCCTTTCATGTGTGATGTGCAACACGGAATTGCTCTGCACGCAGTGCAGGGGAATCGGGCCTCATCTCGCGGCGAGGGGGAAGTCTGATGGTTTTCCTCGAGTTGCGGCGGGAACCTGGGGTATATTCTCGAGTTACGACGGGGATGGCCCTTCCACCCACGTGTTTGTTCAGCGACGTCAGGACTCCTGCCTAGTTGCGAGGGACAACTCGGGATTCTCCTCGAGGCTTGGCAGGGCAATTGGGACGCCTCTCCAGCTGAGGCGGGAGACCAAGGGTCCCTTTCCACGTGCCACAGGAATCCTGGGACTCGTATCAAGTTTCACGAGGAGTCAGGCATCGTCCCCTTTGGAGGCACTGATCTCCGCGTACCTCTGGAGTTTTCAAAGGATGTGAGGCCTCCGGTCGCGATGAGGTCGGGAACTAGGTCTTTCTCTTTGGTATCCACAGGGGATTCAGACATCCTTTCATCTTCGGAGATGCAATACGAGCCTGCATTCAAGTCACTGCAGGGATATCCGGCCTTATTTCGAGTCAGGGCATCGCGGTGTCCATTCCACTTGTGGCCCCAAACTCAGGGTCCCTCTCATATACCTAGAGCTGAGAGAAGCCTCCTCTTGAGGTGCTTGTGGTAAGGTGGTATTCCTCTGGAGTCGAAGCCAGGGACTAAACTCTCATCTCGAGTTGATTTTTGGTCCACGGAGCTCTTTCGTGTTGCTACAGTGACCTCAGGATCCCTCTAGCCTTGAAACAGTGTTCTTGGGGTTTCTGTGCAGTGCGATCAAGGAAATCAAGGCTCCTTTCATGTGTGATGTGCAACACGGAGTTGCTCTGCACGCAGTGCAGGAGAATTGGGCCTCATCTAGCGGCGAGGGGGCGTCTCATGGTTTTTCTCGAGTTGCGGCTGGAACCTGGGGTATATTCTCGAGTTACGACGGGGATGGCCCTTCCACCCACGTGTTTGTTCAGCGACGTCAGGACTCCTGCCTAGTTGCGAGGGACAACTCGGGATTCTCCTCGAGGCTTGGCAGGGCAATTGGGACGCCTCTCCAGCTGAGCGGGATAACAAGGGTCCCTTTCCACGTGCCACAGGAATCCTGGGACTCCTATCAAGTTTCACGAGGAGTCAGGCATCGTCTCCTTTGGAGGCACTGATCTCCGCGTACCTCTGGAGTTTTCAAAGGGTATAAGGAATCCGGTCGCGATGAGGTGGGGAACTAGGTCTTTCTCTGTGGTCTCCACAGGGGATTCAGTCATCCTTTCGTCGTGGGAGATGCAAGACGAGCCTGCATTCAAGTCACTGCAGGGATATCCGGCCTTATTTCGAGTCAGGGCATCGCGGTGTCCATTCCACTTGTGGCCGCAAACTCAGGGTCCCTCTCACATAGCTAGAGCTGAGAGAAGCCTCCTCTTGAGGTGCTTGTGGTAAGGTGGTATTCCTCTGGAGTCGAAGCCAGGGAAAAACCTCTCATCTCGAGTTGATTTTTGGTCCACGGAGCTCTTTCGTGTTGCTACAGTAACCTCAGGATCCCTCTAGCCTTGAAACAGTTTTCTTGGGGTTTGTCTGGAGTGCCATCATGGAAATCAAGGATCCTTTCATGTTTGATGTGCAACACGGAATTGCTTTGAATGCAGTGCAGGAGTATCGAGCCTCATCTCGCGGCGAGGGCTAAGTCTCATGGGTTTTCTCGAGTTGCGGCGGAACCCTGGGGTATATTCTCGAGTTATGACGGGGATGGCCCTTCCACCCACGTGTTTGTTCAGCCACTTCAGGACTCCTGCCTAGTTGCGAGGGACAACTCGGGATTCTCCTCGAGGCTGGGCAGGGCAATTGGAACGCCTCTCCATCTGTGGCGGTAGACCAAGTGTCCCTTTCCACGTGCCACAGGAATCCTCGGACTCCTATCAAGTTTCACGAGGGGTCAGGCATCGTCTCCTTTGGAGGCACTGATCTCCGCGTACCTCTGGAGTTTTCAAAGGATGTGAGGCCTCCGGTCGCGATGAGGTGGGGAACTAGGTCTTTCTCTGTGGTCTCCACAGGGGATTCAGACATCCTTTCGTCTTGGGAGATGCAAGATGAGCCTGCATTCAAGTCACTGCAGGGATATCCGGCCTTATTTCGAGTCAGGGCATCGCGGTGTCCATTCCACTTGAGGCCGCAAACTCAGGGTCCCTCTCACATACATAGAGCTGAGAGAAGCCTCCTCTTGAGGTGCTTGTGGTAAGGTGGTATTCCTCTGGAGCCGAAGCCAGGGACTAACCTCTCATCTCGAGTTGATTCTTGGTCCACGGAGCTCTTTCGTGTTGCTACAGTGACCTCAGGATCCCTCTAGCCTTGAAACAGTGTTCTTGGGGTTTCTCTGGAGTGCCATCAAGGAAATCAAGGCTTTTTTCATGTGTGATGTGCAACACGGAATTGCTCTGCATGCAGTGCAGGGGAATCGGGCCTCATCTCGCGGCGAGGGGGAAGTCTCTTGGTTTTTCTCGAGTTGCGGCGGGAACCTAGGGTATATTCTCGAGTTACGACGGGGATGGCCCTTCCACACACGTGTTTGTTCAGCCACGTCAGGACTCCTGCCTAGTTGCGAGGGACAACTCGCGATTCTCCTCGAGGCTTGGCAGGGCAATTGGGACGCCTCTCCATCTGAGGCGGGAGACCAAGTGTCCCTTTCCACGTGCCACAGGAATCCTGGGACTCCTATCAAGTTTCACGAGGAGTCAGGCATCGTCTCCTTTGGAGACACTGATCTCCGTGTACCTCTGAATTTTTCAAAGGATGTGAGGCCTCCGGTCGCGATGAGGTGGGGAACTAGGTCTTTCTCTGTGGTCTCCACAGGGGATTCAGACATCCTTTCATCTTGGGAGATGCAAGACGAGCCTGCACTTAAGTCACTGCAGGGATATCCGGCCTTATTTCGCGTCAGGGCATCACAGTGTCCATTCCACTTGAGGAAGCAAATTCAGGGTCCCTCTCACATACCTAGAGCTGAGAGAAGCCTCCTCTTGAGGTGCTTGTGGTAAGGTGGTATTCCTCTGAAGTCGAAGCCAGGGACTAACCTCTAATCTCGAGTTGATTTTTGGTCCACAGAGCTCTTTTGTGTTGCTACAGTAACCTCAGGATCCCTCTAGCCTTGAAACAGTGTTCTTGGGTTTTGTCTGGAGTGCCATCATGGAAATCAAGGCTCCTTTCATGTTTGATGTGCAACACGGAATTGCTCTGCATGCAGTGCAGGAGTATCGAGCCTCATCTCGCGGCGAGGGGGAAGTCTCATGGTTTTTCTCGAGTTGCGGCGGGATCCTGGGGTATATTCTCGAGTTATGACGGGGATGGGCCTTCCAGCCACGTGTTTGTTCAGCGACGTCAGGACTCCTGCCTAGTTGCGAGGGACAACTCGGGATTCTCCTCGAAGCTTGGCAGGGCAATTGGGACGCCTCTCCAGCTGAGGCGGGAGACCAAGGGTCCCTTTCCACGTGCCACAGGAATCCTGGGACTCGTATCAATTTTCATGAGGAGTCAGGCATCGTCCACTTTGCAGGCACTGATAACCGCATACCTCTGGAGTTTTCAAAGGATGTGAGGCCTCCGGTCGCGATGAGGTGGGGAACTAGGTCTTTCTCTTTAGTCTCCACAGGGGATTCAGACATCCTTTCATCTTGGGAGATGCAAGACGAGCCTGCATTCAAGTCACTGCAGGGATATCCGGCCTTATTTCGAGTCAGGGCATCGCGGTGTCCATTCCACTTGTGGCCGCAAACTCAGGGTCCCTCTCATATACCTAGAGCTGAGAGAAGCCTCCTCTTGAGGTGCTTGTGGTAAGGTGGTATTCCTCTGGAGTCGAAGCCAGGGACTAACCTCTCATCTCGAGTTGATTTTTGGTCCGCAGAGCTCTTTCGTGTTGCTACAGTGACCTCAGGATGCCTCTAGCCTTGAAACAGTGTTCTTGGGGTTTCTGTGCAGTGCCATCAAGGAAATCAAGGCTCCTTTCATGTGTGATGTGCAACACGGAATTGCTCTGCACGCAGTGCAGGGGAGTTGGGCCTCATCTAGCGGCAAGGGGGAAGTCTCATGGTTTTTCTCGAGTTGCGGCTGGAACCTGGGGTATATTCTCGAGTTACGAGGGGGATGGCCCTTCCACCCACGTGTTTGTTCAGCGACGTCAGGACTCCTGCCTAGTTGCGAGGGACAACTCGGGATTCTCCTCGAGGCTTGGCAGGGCAATTGGGACGCCTCTCCAGCTGAGGGGGGAGACCAAGTGTCCCTTTCCACGTGCCACAGGAATCCTGGGACTCCTATCAAGTTTCACGAGGAGTCAGGCATCGTCTCCTTTGGAGGCACTGATCTCCGCGTACCTCTGGAGTTTTCAAAGGATATAAGGAATCCGGTCGCGATGAGGTGGGGAACTAGGTCTTTCTCTGTGGTCTCCACAGGGGATTCAGACATCCTTTCATCTTGGGAGATGCAAGACGAGCCTGCATTCAATCACTGCAGGGATATCCGGCCTTATTTCGAGTCAGGGCATCGCGGTGTCCATTCCACTTGAGGCCGCAAACTCAGGGTCCCTCTCACATACCTAGAGCTGAGAGAAGGCTCCTCTGGAGGTGCTGGTGGTAAGGTGGTATTCCTCTGGAGTCGAAGCCAGGGACTAACCTCTCATCTCGAGTTGATTTTTAGTCCACGGAGCTCTTTCATGTTGCTACAGTGACCTCAGGATCCAGCTAGCCTTGAAACAGTGTTCTTGGGGTTTCTCTGGAGTGCCATCAAGGAAATCAAGGCTCCTTTCATGTGTGATGTGCAACACGGAATTGCTCTGCACGCAGTGCAGGGGAATTGGGCCTCATCTCGCGGCGAGGGGGAAGTCTGATGGTTTTCCTCGAGTTGCGGCGGGAACCTGGGGTATATTCTCGAGTTACGACGGGGATGGCCCTTCCACCCACGTGTTTGTTCAGTCACTTCAGGACTCCTGCCTAGTTGCGAGGGACAACTCGGGATTCTCCTTGAGGCTTGGCAGGGCAATTGGGACGCCTCTCCAGCTGAGGCGGGAGACCAAGGGTCCCTTTCCACGTGCCACAGGAATCCCGGGACTCCTATCAAGTTTCACGAGGAGTCAGGCATCGTCTCCTTTGGAGGCACTGATCTCCGCGTACCTCTGGAGTTTTCAAAGGATGTGAGGCCTCCGGTCGCGATGAGGTGGGGAACTAGGTCTTTCTCTGTGGTCTCCACAGGGGATTCAGACATACTTTCATCTTGGGAGATGCAAGACGAGCCTGCATTCAAGTCACTGCAGGGATATCCGGCCTTATTTCGAGTCAGGGCATCGCGGTGTCCATTCCACTTGTGGCCGCAAACTCAGGGTCCCTCTCACATACCTAGAGCTGAGAGAAGCCTCCTCTTGAGGTGCTTGTGGTAAGGTGGTATTCCTCTGGAGTCGAAGCCAGGGACTAACCTCTCATCTCAAGTTGATTTTTGGTCCACGGAGCTCTTTCGTGTTGCTACAGTAACCTCAGGATCCCTCTAGCCTTGAAACAGTGTTCTTGGGGTTTGTCTGGAGTGCCATCATGGAAATCAAGGCTCCTTTCATGTTTGATGTGCAACACGGAATTGCTTTGAATGCAGTGCAGGGGTATCGAGCCTCATCTCGCGGCGAGGGGGAAGTCTCATGGTTTTTCTCGAGTTGCCGCGTGACCCTGGGGTATATTCTCGAGTTATGACGAGGATGGCCCTTCCACCCACGTGTTTGTTCAGCCACTTCAGGACTCCTGCCTAGTTGCGAGGGACAACTCGGGATTCTCCTCGAGGCTGGGCAGGGCAATTGGAACGCCTCTCCATCTGTGGCGGTAGACTAAGTGTCCCTTTCCACGTGCCACAGGAATCCTGGGACTCCTATCAAGTTTCACGAGGAGTCAGGAATCGTCTCCTTTGGAGGCACTGATCTCCGCGTACCTCTGGAGTTTTCAAAGGATGTGAGGCCTCCGGTCGCGATGAGGTGGGGAACTAGGTCTTTCTCTGTGGTCTCCACAGGGGATTCAGACATCCTTTCGTCTTGGGAGATGCAAGATGAGCCTGCATTCAAGTCACTGCAGGGATATCCGGCCTTATTTCGAGTCAGGGCATCGCGGTGTCCATTCCACTTGTGGCCGCAAACTCAGGGTCCCTCTCATATACCTAGAGCTGAGAGAAGCCTCCTCTTGAGGTGCTTGTGGTAAGGTGGTATTCCTCTGGAGTCGAAGCCAGGGACTAACCTCTAATCTCGAGTTGATTTTTGGTCCGCAGACCTCTTTCGTGTTGCTACAGTGACCTCAGGATGCCTCTAGCCTTGAAACAGTGTTCTTGGGGTTTCTGTGCAGTGCCATCAAGGAAATCAAGGCTCCTTTCATGTGTGATGTGCAACACGGAATTGCTCTGCACGCAGTGCAGGGGAGTTGGGCCTCATCTAGCGGCAAGGGGGAAGTCTCATGGTTTTTCTCGAGTTGCGGCTGGAACCTGGGGTATATTCTCGAGTTACGAGGGGGATGGCCCTTCCACCCACGTGTTTGTTCAGCGACGTCAGGACTCCTGCCTAGTTGCGAGGGACAACTCGGGATTCTCCTCGAGGCTTGGCAGGGCAATTGGGACGCCTCTCCAGCTGAGGGGGGAGACCAAGTGTCCCTTTCCACGTGCCACAGGAATCCTGGGACTCCTATCAAGTTTCACGAGGAGTCAGGCATCGTCTCCTTTGGAGGCACTGATCTCCGCGTACCTCTGGAGTTTTCAAAGGATATAAGGAATCCGGTCGCGATGAGGTGGGGAACTAGGTCTTTCTCTGTGGTCTCCACAGGGGATTCAGACATCCTTTCATCTTGGGAGATGCAAGACGAGCCTGCATTCAATCACTGCAGGGATATCCGGCCTTATTTCGAGTCAGGTAATCGCGGTGTCCATTCCACTTGAGGCCGCAAACTCAGGGTCCCTCTCACATACCTAGAGCTGAGAGAAGGCTCCTCTGGAGGTGCTGGTGGTAAGGTGGTATTCCTCTGGAGTCGAAGCCAGGGACTAACCTCTCATCTCGAGTTGATTTTTAGTCCACGGAGCTCTTTCATGTTGCTACAGTGACCTCAGGATTCAGCTAGCCTTGAAACAGTGTTCTTGGGGTTTCTCTGGAGTGCCATCAAGGAAATCAAGGCTCCTTTCATGTGTGATGTGCAACACGGAATTGCTCTGCACGCAGTGCAGGGGAATTGGGCCTCATCTCGCGGCGAGGGGGAAGTCTGATGGTTTTCCTCGAGTTGCGGCGGGAACCTGGGGTATATTCTCGAGTTACGACGGGGATGGCCCTTCCACCCACGTGTTTGTTCAGTCACTTCAGGACTCCTGCCTAGTTGCGAGGGACAACTCGGGATTCTCCTTGAGGCTTGGCAGGGCAATTGGGACGCCTCTCCAGCTGAGGCGGGAGACCAAGGGTCCCTTTCCACGTGCCACAGGAATCCCGGGACTCCTATCAAGTTTCACGAGGAGTCAGGCATCGTCTCCTTTGGAGGCACTGATCTCCGCGTACCTCTGGAGTTTTCAAAGGATGTGAGGCCTCCGGTCGCGATGAGGTGGGGAACTAGGTCTTTCTCTGTGGTCTCCACAGGGGATTCAGACATACTTTCATCTTGGGAGATGCAAGACGAGCCTGCATTCAAGTCACTGCAGGGATATCCGGCCTTATTTCGAGTCAGGGCATCGCGGTGTCCATTCCACTTGTGGCCGCAAACTCAGGTTCCCTCTCACATACCTAGAGCTGAGAGAAGCCTCCTCTTGAGGTGCTTGTGGTAAGGTGGTATTCCTCTGGAGTCGAAGCCAGGGACTAACCTCTCATCTCAAGTTGATTTTTGGTCCACGGAGCTCTTTCGTGTTGCTACAGTAACCTCAGGATCCCTCTAGCCTTGAAACAGTGTTCTTGGGGTTTGTCTGGAGTGCCATCATGGAAATCAAGGCTCCTTTCATGTTTGATGTGCAACACGGAATTGCTTTGAATGCAGTGCAGGGGTATCGAGCCTCATCTCGCGGCGAGGGGGAAGTCTCATGGTTTTTCTCGAGTTGCCGCGTGACCCTGGGGTATATTCTCGAGTTATGACGAGGATGGCCCTTCCACCCACGTGTTTGTTCAGCCACTTCAGGACTCCTGCCTAGTTGCGAGGGACAACTCGGGATTCTCCTCGAGGCTTGGCAGGGCAATTGGAACGCCTCTCCATCTGTGGCGGTAGACTAAGTGTCCCTTTCCAAGTGCCACAGGAATCCTGGGACTCCTATCAAGTTTCACGAGGAGTCAGGAATCGTCTCCTTTGGAGGCACTGATCTCCGCGTACCTCTGGAGTTTTCAAAGGATGTGAGGCCTCCGGTCGCGATGAGGTGGGGAACTAGGTCTTTCTCTGTGGTCTCCACAGGGGATTCAGACATCCTTTCGTCTTGGGAGATGCAAGATGAGCCTGCATTCAAGTCACTGCAGGGATATCCGGCCTTATTTCGAATCAGGGCATCGCGGTGTCCATTCCACTTGAGGCCGCAAACTCAGGGTCCCTCTCACATACATAGAGCTGAGAGAAGCCTCCTCTTGAGGTGCTTGTGGTAAGGTGGTATTCCTCTGGAGCCGAAGCCAGGGACTAACCTCTCATCTCGAGTTGATTCTTGGTCCACGGAGCTCTTTCGTGTTGGTACAGTGACCTCAGGATCCCTCTAGCCTTGAAACAGTGTTCTTGGGGTTTCTCTGGAGTGCCATCAAGGAAATCAAGGCTTTTTTCATGTGTGATGTGCAACACGGAATTGCTCTGCATGCAGTGCAGGGGAATCGGGCCTCATCTCGCGGCGAGGGGGAAGTCTCTTGGTTTTTCTCGAGTTGTGGCGGGAACCTGGGGTATATTCTCGAGTTACGACGGGGATGGCCCTTCCACACACGTGTTTGTTCAGCGACGTCAGGACTCCTGCCTAGTTGCGAGGGACAACTCGGGATTCTCCTCGAGGCTTGGCAGGGCAATTGGGACTCCTCTCCACCTGAGGCGGGAGACCAAGGCTCCCTTTCCATGTGCCACAGGAATCCTGGGACTCCTATCAAGTTTCACGAGGAGTCAGGCATCGTCTCCTTTGGAGGCACTGATCTCCGCGTACCTCTGGAGTTTTCAAAGGATGTGAGGCCTCCGGTCGCGATGAGGTGGGGAACTAAGTCTTTCTCTGTGGTCTCCACAGGGAATTCAGACAATCTTTCGTCTTGGGAGATGCAAGACGAGCCTGCATTCAAGTCACTGCAGGGATATCCGGCCTTATTTCGAGTCAGGGCATCGCGGTGTCCATTCCACTTGAGGCCGCAAACTCAGGGTCCCTCTCACATACCTAGAGCTGAGAGAAGCCTCCTCTTGAGGTGCTTGTGGTAAGGTGGTATTCCTCTGGAGTCGAAGCCAGGGACTAACCTCTCATCTCGAGTTGATTTTTGGTCCACGGAGCTCTTTTGTGTTGCTACAGTGACCTCAGGATCCCTCTAGCCTTGAAACAGTGTTCTTGGGGTTTCTCTGGAGTGCCATCAAGGAAATCAAGGCTCCTTCCATGTGTGATGTGCAACACTGAATTGCTCTGCACGCAGTGCAGGGGAATCGGGCCTCATCTCGCGGCGAGGGGGAAGTCTCATGGATTTTCTCGAGTTGCGGCGGGAACCTGGGGTATATTCTCGAGTTACGACGGGGATGGCCATTCCACACACGTGTTTGTTCAGCGAAGTCAGGACTCCTGCCTAGTTGCGAGGGACAACTCGGGATTCTCCTCGAGGCTTGGCAGGGCAATTGGGACGCCTCTCCAGCTGAGGCGGGAGACAAAGGGTCCCTTTCCACGTGCCACAGGAATCCTGGGACTCCTATCAAGTTTCAGAGGAGTCAGGCATCGTCTCCTTTGGAGGCACTGATCTCCACGTACCTCTGGAGTTTTCAAAGGATGTGAGGCCTCCGGTCGCGATGAGGTGGGGAACTAGGTCTATCTCTGTGGTCTCCACAGGGGATTCAGACATCCTTTCGTCTTGGGAGATGCAAGACGAGCCTGCATTCAAGTCACTGCAGGGATATCCGGCCTTATTTCGAGTCAGGGCATCGCGGTGTCCATTCCACTTGAGGCCGCAAACTCAGGGTCCCTCTCACATACATAAAGCTGAGAGAAGCCTCCACTTGAGGTGCTTGTGGTAAGGTGGTATTCCTCTGGAGTCGAAGCCAGGGACTAACCTCTCATCTCGAGTTGATTTTTGGTCCACGGAGCTCTTTCGTGTTGCTACAGTGACCTCAGGATCCCTCTAGCCTTGAAACAGTGTTCTTGGGGTTTCTCTGCAGTGCCATCAAGGAAATCAAGACTCCTTTCATGTGTGATGTGCAACACGGAATTGCTCTGCACGCAGTACATGGGAATCGGGCCTCATCTCGCGGCGAGGGGGAAGTCTCATGGTTTTTCTCGAGTTGCGGCGGGAACCTGGGGTATATTCTCGAGTTTCGACGGGGATGGCCCTTCCACCCACGTGTTGTTCAGAGATGTCAGGACTCCTGACTAGTTGCGAGGGACAACTCGGGATTCTCCTCGAGGCTTGGCAGGGCAATTGGGACGCCTCTCCAGCTGAGGCGGGAGACCAAGGGTCCCTTTCAACGTGCCACAGGAATCCTGGGACTCGTATCAAGTTTCATGAGGAGTCAGTCGTTGTCTCCTTTGGAGGCACTTATCTCCGCGGACCTCTGGAGTTTTCAAAGGATGTGAGGCCTCCGGTCGCGATGAGGTGGGGAACTAGGTCTTTCTCTGTGGTCTCCACAGGGGATTCAGACATCCTTTCATCTTGGGAGATGCAAGACCAGCCTGCATTCAAGTCACTGCAGGGATATCCGGCCTTATTTCGAGTCAGGGCATCGCGGTGTCCATTCCACTTGAGGCCGCAAACTCAGGGTCCCTCTCACATAGCTAGAGCTGAGAGAAGCCTCCTCTTGAGGTGCTTGTGGTAAGGTGGTATTCCTCTGGAATCGAAGCCAGGGACTAACCTCTCATCTCGAGTTGATTTTTGGTCCACGGAGCTCTTTCGTGTTGCTACAGTGACCTCCGGATCCCTCTAGCCTTGAAACAGTGTTCTTGGGGTTTCTCTGGAGTGCCATCAAGGAAATCAAGGCTCCTTTCATGTGTGATGTGCAACATGGAACTGCTCTGCACTCAGTGCAGGGGAATCGGGCCTCATCTCGCGGCGAGGGGGAAGTCTCATGGTTTTTCTCGAGTTACGGCAGAACCTGGGGTATATTCTCGAGTTACGACGGGAATGGCCCTTCCACGCACGTGTTTGTTCACGACGTCAGGACTCCTGCCTAGTTGCGAGGGTTAACTCGGGATTCTCCTCAAGACTTGGCAGGGCAATTGGGACGCCTCTCCAGCTGAGGCGGGAGACCAAGTGTCCCTTTCCACGTGCCACAGGAATCCTGGAACTCCTATCAAGTTTCACGAGGAGTCAGGCATCGTCTCCTTTGGAGGCACTGATCTCCGCGTACCTCTGGAGCTTTCAAAGGATGTGAGGCCTCCGGTCGCGATGAGGTGGGGAACTAGGTCTTTCTCTGTGGTCTCCACAGGGGATTCAGACATCCTTTCGTCTTGGGAGATGCAAGACGAGCCTGCATTCAAGTCACTGCAGGGATATCCGGCCTTATTTCGAGTCAGGGCATCGCGGTGTCCATTCCACTTGAGGCCGCAAACTCAGGGTCCCTCTCACATACCTAGAACTGAGAAAAGCCTCCTCTTGAGGTGCTTGTGGTAAGGTGGTATTCCTCTGGAGTCGAAGGCAGGGACTAACCTCTCATCTCGAGTTGATTTTTGGTCCACGGAGCTCTTTCGTGTGGCTACAGTGACCTCAGGATCCCTCTAGCCTTGAAACAGTGTTCTTGGGGTTTCTCTGGAGTGCCATCAAGGAAATCAAGGCTCCTTTCATATTTGATGTGCAACACGGAATTGCTCTGCACGCAGTGCAGGGAAATCGGGCCTCATCTCGCGGCGAGGGGAAGTCTCATGGTTTTTCTCGAGTTGCGGCGGGAACCTGGGGTATATTCTCGAGTTACGACGGGGTTGGCCCTTCCACCCACGTGTTTGTTCAGCGAAGTCAGGACTCCTGCCTAGTTTCGAGGGACAACTCGCGATTCTCCTCGAGGCTTGGCAGGGCTATTGGGACGCCTCTCCTTCTGAGGCGGGAGACCAAGTGTCCCTTTCCACGTGCCACAGGAATCCTGGGACTCCTATCAAGTTTCACGAGGAGTCAGGCATCGTCTCCTTTGGAGGCACTGATCTCCGCGGACCTCTGGAGTTTTCAAAGGATGTGAGGCCTCCGGTCGCGATGAGGTGGGGAACTAGGTCTTTCTCTGTGGTCTCCACAGGGGATTCAGACATCCTTTCGTCTTGGGAGATGCAAGACGAGCCTGCATTCAAGTCACTGCAGGGATATCTGGCCTTATTTCGAGTCAGGGCATCGCGGTGTCTATTCCACTTGAGGCTGAAAACTCAGGGTCCCTCTCAGATACCTAGAGCTGAGAGAAGCCTCCTCATGAGGTGCGTGTGGTAAGGTGGTATTCCTGTGGAGTCGAAGCCAGGGACTAACCTCTCATCTCGAGTTGATTTTTGGTCCACGGAGCTCTTTCATGTTGCTACAGTGACCTCAGGATCCTTCTAGCCTTGAAACAGTGTTCTTGGGGTTTCTCTGCAGTGCCATCAAGGAAATCAAGGCTCCTTTCATGTGTGATGTGCACCACGGAATTGTTCTGCACGCAGTCCAGGGTATCGGGCCTCATTTTGCGGCGAGAGGGAAGTCTCATGGTTTTCTCGAGTTGCGGTGGGAACCTGGGTTATATTCTCGAGTTACGACGGGGATAGCCCTTCCACCCACGTGTTTGTTCAGTGACGTCAGGACTCCTGCCTAGTTACGAGGGACAACTAGGGATTCTCCTCGAGGCATGGCAGGGCAGTTGGGATGCCTCTCCAGCTGAGGCGGGAGACCAAGGGTCCCTTTCCACGTGCGACAGGTATCCTGGAACTCCTATCAAGTTTCACGAGGAGTCAGGCATCGTCCCCTTTGGAGGCACTGATCTCCGCGTACCTCTGGAGTTTTCAAAGGATGTGAGGCCTCCGGTCGCGAAGAGTGGGGAACTAGGTCTTTCTCTATGGTCTCCACAGGGGATTCAAACATCCTTTCATCTTGGGAGATGCAAGACGAGCCTGCATTCAAGTCACTGCAGGGATATCCGGCCTTATTTCGAGTCAGGGCATCGCGGTGTCCATTCCACTTGAGGCCGCAAACTCAGGGTCTCTCTCACATACCTAGAGCTGAGAGAAGCCTCCTCTTGAGGTGCTTGTGGTAAGGTGGTATCCCTCTGGAGTCGAAGCCAGGGACTAACCTCTCAACGCGAGTTGATTTTTGGTCCACAGAGCTCTTTCGTGTTGCTACAGTGACCTCAGGATCCCTCTAGCCATGAAACAGTGTTCTTGGGGTTTCTCTGGAGTGCCATCAAGGAAATCAAGGCTCCTTTCATGTGTGATGTGCAACACCGAATTGCTCTGCATGCAGTGCAGGGGAATTGGGCCTCATTTCGCGGCGAGGGGGAAGTCGCATGGTTTTTCTCGAGTTGCGGCGTTAACCTGGGGTATATTCTCGAGTTACGACGGGGATGGCCCTTCCTCACACGTGTTTGTTCAGCGACGTCAGGACTCCTGCCTAATTGCGAGGGACAACTCGGGATTCTCCTCGAGGCTTGGCAGGGCAATTGGGACGCCTCTCCAGCTGAGGCGGGAGACCAACGGTCCCTTTCCACGTGCCACAGGAATCCTGGGACTCCTATCAGTTTCACGAGGAGTCAGGCATCGTCTCCTTTGGAGGCACTGATCCACGCGTACCTCTGGAGTTTTCAAAGGATGTGAGGCCTCCGGTCGCGATGAGGTGGGGAACTAGGTCTTTCTCTGTGGTCTCCACAGGGGATTCAGACATCTTTTCGTCTTGGGAAATGCAAGACGAGCCTGCATTCAAGTCACTGCAAGGATATCCGGCCTTATTTTGAGTCAGGGCATCGCGGTGTCCATTCCACTTAAGGCCGCAAACTCACGGTCCCTCTCAGATTCACAGATCTGAGAGAAGCCTCCTCTTGAGGTGCTTGTGGTAAGGTGGTGTTCCTCTGGAGTCGAAGCCAGGGACTAACGTCTCATCTCGAGTTGATTTTTGGTCCACGGAGCTCTTTCTTGTTGCTACAGTGACCTCAGGATCCCTCTAGCCTTGAAACAGTGTTCTTGGGGTTTCTCTGGAGTGCCATCAAGGAAATCAAGGCTCCTTTCATGTTTGATGTGCAACACGGAATTGCTCTGCATGCAGAGCAGGAGAATCGAGCCTCATCTCGCGGCGAGGGGGAAGTCTCATGGTTTTTCTCGAGTTGCGGCGGGAACCTGGGGTATATTCTCGAGTTATGACGGGGATGGCCCTTCCAGCCACGTGTTTGTTCAGCGACGTCAGGACTCCTGCCTAGTTGCGAGGGACAACTCGGGATTCTCCTCGAGGCTTGGCAGGGCAATTGCGACGCCTCTCCAGCTGAGGCGGGAGACCAAGGGCCCCTTTCCACCTGCCACAGGAATCCTGGGACTCGTATCAAGTTTCATGAGGAGTCAGGCATCGTCTCCTTTGGAGGCATTGATCTCCTCATTCCTCTGGAGTTTTCAAAGGATGTGAGGCCTCATGTTGCGAAGAGGTGGGGAACTTGGTCTTTCTCTTTGGTCTCCACAGGGGATTCAGACATCCTTTCCTCTTGGGAGATGCAAGACGAGCCTGCATTCAAGTCACTGCAGGGATGTCCGGCCTTATTTCGAGTCAGGGCATCGCGGTATCCATTCCACTTGAGGCCGCAATCTCAGGGTCCCTCTCACATAGCTGGAGCTGAGACAAGCCTCCTCTTGAGGTGCTTGCAGTAAGGTGGTATTCCTCTGGAGTCGAAGCCAGGGACTAACCTCTCATCTCGAGTTGATTTTTGGTCCACGGAGCTCTTTCGTGTTGCTAAAGTGACCTCAGGATCCCTCTAGCCTTGAAACAGTGTTCTTGGGGATTCTCTGGAGTGCCATCAAGGAAATCAAGGCTCCTTTCATGTGTGATGTGCAACACGGAATTGCTCTGCATGCAGTGCAGGGGAATCGGGCCTCATTTCACGGCGAGGGGGAAGTCTCATGGTTTTTCTCGAGTTGCGGCGGGAACCTGGGGTATATTCTCGAGTTATGACGGGGATGGCCCTTCCACCTACGTGTTTGTTCAGCCACGTCAGGACTCCTGCCTAGTTGCGAGGGACAACTCGGGATTCTCCTCGAGGCTTGGCAGGGAAATTGGGACGCCTCTTCAGCTGAGGCGGGAGACCAAGCGTCCCTTTCCACGTGCCACAGGAATCCTGGGACGCCTATCAAGTTTCACGAGTCAGGCATCGTCACCTTTGGAGGCACTGATCTCCGCGTACCTCTGGAGTTTTCAAAGGATGTGAGGCCTCCGGTCGCGATAAGGTGGGGAACTAGGTCTTTCTCTGTGGTCTCCACAGGGGATTCAGACATCCTTTCGTCTTGGGAGTTGCAAGACGAGCCTGCATTCAAGTCACTGCAGGGATATCCGGCCTTATTTCGAGTCAGGGCATCGCGGTGTCCTTTCCACTTGAGGCCGCAAACTCAGGGTCCCTCTCACATACATAGAGCTGAGAGAAGGCTCCTCTTGAGGTGCTTGTGGTAAGGTGGTATTCCTCTGGAGCCGAAGCCAGGGACTAACCTCTCATCTCGAGTTGATTCTTGGTCCACGGAGCTCTTTCGTGTTGCTACAGTAACCTCAGGATCCCTCTAGCCTTGAAACAGTGTTCTTGGGGTTTCTCTGGAGTGCCATCAAGGAAATCAAGGCTTTTTTCATGTGTGATGTGCAACACGGAATTCCTCTGCACGCAGTGCAGGGGAATCGGGCCTCATCTCGCGGCGAGGGGGAAGTCTCTTAATTTTTCTCGAGTTGCGGCGGGAACCTGGGGTATATTCTCGAGTTACGACGGGGATGGCCGTTCTACACACCTGTTTGTTCAGCCACATCAGGATTCCTGCCTAGTTGTGAGGGACACTCGGGATTCTCCTCGAGGCTTGGCAGGGCAATTGGGACGCCTCTCCAGCTGAGGCGGGAGACAAAGGGTCCCTTTCCACGTGCCACAGTAATCCTGGGACTCCTATCAAGTTTCACGAGGAGTCAGGCATCGTCTCCTTTGGAGGCACTTATCTCCGCGTACCTCTGGAGTTTTCAAAGGATGTGAGGCCTCCGGTCGCCATGAAGTGGGGAACTAGGTCTTTCTCTGTGGTCTCCACAGGGGATTCGGACATCCTTTCGTCTTGGGAGATGCAAGACGAGCCTGCATTCAAGTCACTGCAGGGATATCCGGCCTTATTTCGAGTCAGGGCATCGCGGTGTCCATTCCACTTGAGGCCGCAAACTCAGGGTCTCTCTCACATACCTAGAGCTGAGAGAAGCCTCCTCTTGAGGTGCTTGTGTTAAGGTGGTATTCCTTTGGAGTCGAAGCCAGGGACTAACCTCTCAACGCGAGTTGATTTTTGGTCCACGGAGCTCTTTCGTGTTGCTACAGTGACCTCAGGATCCCTCTAGCCTTGAAACAGTGTTCTTGGGGTTTCTCTGGAGTGCCATCAAGGAAATCAAGGCTCCTTTCATGTTTGATGTGCAACACGGAATTGCTCTGCATGCAGTGCAGGGGAATCGGGCCTCATCTCGCGGCGAGGGGGAAGACTCATGGTTTTTCTCGAGTTGCGGCAGGAACCTGGGGTATATTCTCGAGTTACGACGGGGATGGCCCTTCCACCCACGTGTTTATTCAGCGACGTCAGGACTCCTGCCTACTTGCGAGGGACAACTCGGGATACTCCTTGAGGCTTGGCAGGGCAATTGGGACGCCTCTCCAGCTGAGGCGGGAGACCAAGGGTCCCTTTCCACGTGCACAGGAATCCTGGGACTCCTATCAAGTTTCAGAACGAGTCAGGCATCGTCTCCTTTGGAGGCACTGATCTCCGCGTACCTCTGGAGTTTTCAAAGGATGTGAGGCCTCCGGTCGCGATGAGGTGGGGAACTAGGTCTTTTTCTGTGGTCTCCACAGGGGATTCAGACATCCTTTCGTCTTCGGAGATGCAAGACGAGCCTGCATTCAAGTCACTGCAGGGATATCTGGCGTTATTTCCCGTCAGGGCATCGCGGTGTCCATTCCACTTGAGGCCGCAAACTCAGGGTCCCTCTCACATACCAAGAGCTGAGAGAAGCCTCTTCTTGAGGTGCTTGTGGTAAGGTGGTATTCCTCTGGAGTCGAAGCCAGGGACTAACCTCTCATCTCCGGTTGATTTGTGGTCCACGGAGCTCTTTCGTGTTGCTACAGCGACCTCAGGATCCCTCTAGCCATGAAACAGTGTTCTTGGGGTTTCTCTGGAGTGTCATCTATGAAATCAAGGCTCCTTTCATGTGTGGTGTGCAACACGGAATTGCTCTGCACGCAGTGCAGGGGAATCGGGCCTCATCTCGCGGTGAGGGGGAAGTCTCATGGTTTTTCTCGAGTAGAGGCGGGAACCTGGGGTATATTCTCGAGTTACGTCGGGGATGGCCCTTCCACAGACGTGTTTGTTCAGCGACGTCAGGACTCCTGCCAAGTTGCGAGGGAGAACTCGGGATTCTCCTCGAGGCTTGGCAGGGCAATTGGGACGCCTCTCCAGCTGAGGGGGGAGACCAAGGGCCCCTTTCCACGTGCCACAGGAATCCTGGGACTCGTATCAAGTTTCATGAGGAGTCAGGCATCGTCTCCTTTGGAGGCATTGATCTCCTCATTCCTCTGGAGTTTTCAAAGGATGTGAGGCCTCATGTTGCGAAGAGGTGGGGAACTTGGTCTTTCTCTTTGGTCTCCACAGGGGATTCAGACATCCTTTCGTCTTGGGAGATGCAAGACGAGCCTGCATTCAAGTCACTGCAGGGATGTCCGGCCTTATTTCGAGTCAGGGCATCGCGGAATCCATTCCACTTGAGGCCGCAAACTCAGGGTCCCTCTCACATAGCTGGAGCTGAGAGAAGCCTCCTCTTGAGGTGCTTGCAGTAAGGTGGTATTCCTCTGGAGTCGAAGCCAGGGAATAACCTCTCATCTCGAGTTGATTTTTGGTCCACGGAGCTCTTTCGTGTTGCTAAAGTGACCTCAGGATCCCTCTAGCCTTGAAACAGTGTTCTTGGGGTTTCTCTGGAGTACCATCAAGGAAATCAAGGCTCCTTTCATGTGTGATGTGCAACACGGAATTGCTCTGCATGCAGTGTAGGGGAATCGGGCCTCATTTCACGGCGAGGGGGAAGTCTCATGGTTTTTCTCGAGTTGCGGCGGGAACCTGGGGTATATTCTCGAGTTATGACGGGGATGGCCCTTCCACCTACGTGTTTGTTCAGCCACGTCAGGACTCCTGCCTAGTTGCGAGGGACAACTCGGGATTCTCCTCGAGGCTTGGCAGGGCAATTGGGACGCCTCTTCAGCTGAGGCGGGAGACCAAGCGTCCCTTTCCACGTGCCACAGGAATCCTGGGACGCCTATCAAGTTTCACGAGTCAGGCATCGTCTCCTCTGGAGGCACTGATCTCCGCGTACCTCTGGAGTTTTCAAAGGATGTGAGGCCTCCGGTCGCGATGAGGTGGGGAACTAGGTCTTTCTCTGTGGTCTCCACAGGGGATTCTGACATCCTTTCGTCTTGGGAGTTGCAAGACGAGCCTGCATTCAAGTCACTGCAGGGATATCCGGCCTTATTTCGAGTCAGGGCATCGCGGTGTCCATTCCACTTGAGGCCGCAAACCCAGGGTCCCTCTCACATACATAGAGCTGAGAGAAGGCTCCTCTTGAGGTGCTTGTGGTAAGGTGGTATTCCTCTGGAGCCGAAGCCAGGGACTAACCTCTCATCTTGAGTTGATTCTTGGTCCACGGAGCTCTTTCGTATTGCTACAGTAACCTCAGGATCCCTCTAGCCTTGAAACAGTGTTCTTGGGGTTTCTCTGGAGTGCCATCAAGGAAATCAAGGCTTTTTTCATGTGTGATGTGCAACACGGAATTCCTCTGCACGCAGTGCAGGGGAATCGGGCCTCATCTCGCGGCGAGGGGGAACTCTCTTGATTTTTCTCGAGTTGCGGCGGGAACCTGGGGTATATTCTCGAGTTACGACGGGGATGGCCCTGCCACACACGTTTTTGTTTAGCGACGGCAGGACTCCTGCCTAGTTACGAGGGACAACTCGGGATTCTCCTCGAGGCTTGGCAGGGCAATTGGGACGCCTCTCCAGCTGAGGCGGGAGAACAAGGGTCCCTTTCCACGTGCCACAGGAATCCTGGGACTCCTAAGAAGTTTCACGAGGAGTCAGGCATCGTCTCCTTTGGAGGCACTGATCTCTGCATACCTCAGGATTTTTCAAAGGATGTGAGGCCTCTGGTCGCGATGAGGTGGGGAACTAGGTGTTTCTCTGTGGTCTCCACAGGGGATTCAGACATCCTTTCGTCTTGGGAGATGCAAGACGAGCCTGCATTCAAGTCACTGCAGGGATATCCGGCCTTATTTCGAGTCAGGGCATCGCGGTGTCCATTCCACTTGAGGCCGCAAACTCAGGGTCCCTCTCACATACCTAGAGCTGAGAGAAGCCTCCTCTTGAGGTGCTTGTGGTAAGGTGGTATTCCTCTGGAGTCGAAGCCAGGGACTAACCTCTCATCTCGAGTTGATTTTTGGTCCACGGAGCTCTTTCGTGCTGCTACAGTGACCTCAGGATCCCTCTAGCCTTGAAACAGTGTTCTTGGGGTTTCTCTGGAGTGCCATCAAGGAAATCAAGGCTCCTTTCATGTGTGATGTGCAACACGGAATTGCTCTGCACGCAGTGCAGGGGAATCGGGCCTCATCTCGCGGCGAGGGGGAAGTCTCATGGTTTTTCTCGAGATGCGGCGTTAACCTGGGGTATATTCTCGAGTTACGACGGGGATGGCCCTTCCACACACGTGTTTGTTCAGTGATGTCAGGACTCCTGCCTAGTTGCGAGGGACAACTCGGGATTCTCCTCGAGGCTTGGCAGGGCAATTGGGACGCCTCTCCAGCTGAGTCGGGAGACCAAGGGTCCCTTTCCACGTGCCACAGGAATCCTGGAACTCCTATCAAGTTTCACGAGGAGTCAGGCATCGTCTCCTTTGGAGGCACTGATCTCCGCGTACCTCTGGAGTTTTCAAAGGATGTGGGGCCTCCGGTCGCGATGAGGTGGGGAACTAGGTCTTTCTCTGTGGTCTCCACAGGGGATTCAGACATCCTTTCGTCTTGGGAGTTGCAAGACGAGCCTGCATTCAAGTCACTGCAGGGATATCCGGCCTTATTTCGAGTCAGGGCATCGCGGTGTCCATTCCACTTGAGGCCGCAAACTCAGGGTCCCTCTCACATACATAGAGCTGAGAGAAGGCTCCTCTTGAGGTGCTTGTGGTAAGGTGGTATTCCTCTGGAGCCGAAGCCAGGGACTAACCTCTCATCTCGAGTTGATTCTTGGTCTCGGAGCTCTTTCCTGTTGCTACAGTAACCTCAGGATCCCTCTAGCCTTGAAACAGTGTTCTTGGGGTTTCTCTGGAGTGCCATCAAGGAAATCAAGGCTCCTTTCATGTGTGATGTGCAACACGCAATTGCTCTGCACGCAGTGCAGGATATCGGGCCTCATTTTGCGGCGAGGGGGAATTCTCATGGTTTTTCTCGAATTGCGGCGGGAACCTGGGGTATATTCTCGAGTTATGACGGGGATGGCCCTTCCACCCACGTTTTTGTTCAGCGACGTCAGGACTCCTGCCTAGTTGCGAGGGACAACTCGGGATTCTCCTCGAGGCTTGGCAGGGCAATTGGGACGCCTCTCCAGCTGAGGCGGGAGACCAAGGGTCCCTTTCCACGTGCCACAGGAATCCTGGGACTCCTATCAAGTTTCACGAGGAGTCAGGCATCGTCTCCTTTGGAGGCACTGATCTCCGCGTACCTCTGGAGTTTTCAAAGGATGTGAGGCCTCCGGTCGCCATGAGGTGGGGAACTAGGTCTTTCTCTGTGGTCTCCACAGGGGATTCAGACATCCTTTCGTCTTGGGAGATGCAAGACGAGCCTGCATTCAAGTCACTGCAGGGATATCCGGCCTTATTTCGAGTCAGGGCATCGCGGTGTCCATTCCACTTGAGGCCGCAAACTCAGGGTCTCTCTCACATACCTAGAGCTGAGAGAAGCCTCCTCTTGAGGTGCTTGTGTTAAGGTGGTATTCCTTTGGAGTCGAAGCCAGGGACTAACCTCTCAACGCGAGTTGATTTTTGGTCCACGGAGCTCTTTCGTGTTGCTACAGTGACCTCAGGATCCCTCTAGCCTTGAAACAGTGTTCTTGGGGTTTCTCTGGAGTGCCATCAAGGAAATCAAGGCTCCTTTCATGTTTGATGTGCAACACGGAATTGCTCTGCATGCAGTGCAGGGGAATCGGGCCTCATCTCGCGGCGAGGGGGAAGACTGATTGTTTTTCTCGAGTTGCGGCGAGAACCTGGGGTATATTCTCGAGTTACGACGGGGATGGGCCTTCCACCCACGTGTTTATTCAGCGACGTCAGGACTCCTGCCTAGTTGCGAGGGACAACTCGGGATTCTCCTTGAGGCTTTGCAGGGCAATTGGGACGCCTCTCTAGCTGAGGCGGGAGACCAAGGGTCCCTTTCCACGTGCCACAGGAATCCTGGGACTCCTATCAAGTTTCAGAACGAGTCAGGCATCGTCTCCTTTGGAGGCACTGATCTCCGCGTACCTCTGGAGTTTTCAAAGGATGTGAGGCCTCCGGTCGCGATGAGGTGGGGAATTAGGTCTTTTTCTGTGGTCTCCACAGGGGATTCAGACATCCTTTCGTCTTGGGAAATGCAAGGCGAGCCTGCATTCAAGTCACTGCAGGGATATCCGGCCTTATTTCGAGTCAGGGCATCGCGGTGTCCATTCCACTTGAGGCCGCAAACTCAGGGTCCCTCTCACATACCAAGAGCTGAGAGAAGCCTCTTCTTGAGGTGCTTGTGGTAAGGTGGTATTCCTCTGGAGTCGAAGCCAGGGACTAACCTCTCATCTCCGGTTGATTTGTGGTCCACGGAGCTCTTTCGTGTTGCTATAGCGACCTCAGGATCCCTCTAGCCTTGAAACAGTGTTCTTGGGGTTTCTCTGGAGTGCCATCAGGGAAATCAAGGCTCTTTTCATGTGTGATGTGCAACACGGAATTGCTTTGAATGCAGTGCAGGGGAATCGGGCCTCATCTTGCGGCGAGGGGGAAGTCTCATGGTTTTTCTCGAGTTGCGGCGGGAACCTGGGGTATATTCTCGAGTTACGACGGGGATGGCCCTGCCACACACGTTTTTGTTTAGCGATGGCAGGACTCCTGCCTAGTTGCGAGGGACAACTCGGGATTCTCCTCGAGGCTTGGCAGGGCAATTGGGACGCCTCTCCAGCTGAGGCGGGAGACCAAGGGTCCCTTTCCACGTGCCACAGGAATCCTGGGACTTCTAAGAAGTTTCACGAGGAGTCAGGCATCGTCTCCTTTGGAGGCACTGATCTCCGCATACCTCTGGACTTTTCAAAGGATGTGAGGCCTCTGGTCGCGATGAGGTGAGGAACTAGGTGTTTCTCTGTGGTCTCCATAGGGGATTCAGACATCCTTTCGTCTTGGGAGATGAAAGACGAGCCTGCATTCAAGTCACTGCAGGGATATCCGGCCTTATTTCGAGTCAGGGCATCGCGGTGTCCATTCCACTTGAGGCCGCAAACTCAGGGTCCCTCTCACATAGCTAGAGCTGAGAGAAGCCTCCTCTTGAGGTGCTTGTGGTAAGGTGGTATTCCTCTGGAGTCGAAGCCAGGGACTAACCTCTCATCTCGAGTTGATTTTTGGTCCACGGAGCTCTTTCGTGCTGCTACAGTGACCTCAGGATCCCTCTAGCCTTGAAACAGTGTTCTTGGGGTTTCTCTGGAGTGCCATCAAGGAAATCAAGGCTCCTTTCATGTGTGATGTGCAACACGGAATTGCTCTGCACGCAGTGCAGGGGACTCGGGCCTCATCTCGCGGCGAGGGGGAAGTCTCATGGTTTTTCTCGAGATGCGGCGTTAACCTGGGGTATATTCTCGAGTTACGACGGGGATGGCCCTTCCACACACGTGTTTGTTCAGCGACGTCAGGACTCCTGCCTAGTTGCGAGGGACAACTCGGGATTCTCCTCGAGGCTTGGCAGGGCAATTGGGACGCCTCTCCAGCTGAGGCGGGAGACCAAGGGTCCCTTTCCACGTGCCACAGGAATCCTGGGACTCCTATCAAGTTTCAGAGGAGTCAGGCATCGACTCCTTTGGAGGCACTGATCTCCGCGTACCTCTGGAGTTTTCAAAGGATGTGAGGCCTCCGGTCGCGATGAGGTGGGGAACTAGGTCTTTCTCTGTGGTCTCCACAGGGGATTCAGACATCCTTTCGTCTTGGGAGATGCAAGACTAGCCTGCATTCATGTCACTGCAGGGATATCCGGCCTTATTTCGAGTCAGGGCATCGCGGTGTCCATTCCATTTGAGGCCGCAAACTCAGGGTCCCTCTCACATAGCTAGAGCTGAGAGAAGCCTCCTCTTGAGGTGCTTATGGTAAGGTGGTATTCCTCTGAAGTCGAAGCCAGGGACTAACCTCTCATCTCGAGTTGATTTTTGGTCCACGGAGCTCTTTCGTTTTGCTACAGTGACCTCCGGTTCCCTCTAGCCTTGAAACAGTGTTCTTGGGGTTTCTCTGGAGTGCCATCAAGGGAATCAAGGCTCTTTTCATGTGTGATGTGCAACACGGAATTGCTCTGCATGCAGTGCAGGGGAATCGGGCCTCATCTCGCGGCGACGGTGAAGTCTGATGGTTTTTCTTGAGTTGCGGCGGGAACCTGGGGTATATTCTCAAGTTACGACGGGGATGGCCCTTCCACACACGTGTTTGTTCAGCGACGTCAGGACTCCTGCCTAGTTGCGAGGGACAACTCGGGATTCTCCTCGAGGCTTGGCAGGGCAATTGGGACGCCTCTCCAGCTGAGGCGGAAGACCAAGGGTCCCTGTCCACGTGTCACAGGAATCCTGGGACTCCTAAGAAGTTTCACGAGGAGTCAGGCATCGTCTCCTTTGGAGGCACTGATCTCCGCATACCTCTGGACTTTTCAAAGGGTGTGAGGCCTCTGGTCGCGATGAGGTGGGGAATTAGGTGTTTCTCTGTGGTCTCCACAGGGGATTCAGACATCCTTTCGTCTTGGGAGATGCAAGACGAGCCTGCATTCAAGTCACTGCAGGGATATCCGGCCTTATTTCGAGTCAGGGCATCGCGGTGTCCATTCCACTTGAGGCCGCAAACTCAGGGTCCCTCTCACATAGCTAGAGCTGAGAGAAGCCTCCTCTTGAGGTGCTTGTGGTAAGGTGGTATCCCTCTGGAGTCGAAGCCAGGGACTAACTTCTCATCTCGAGTTGATTCTTGGTCCACGGAGCTCTTTCGTGTTGGTACAGTGACTTCAGGATCCCTCTAGCCGTGAAACAGTGTTCTTGGGGTTGCTCTGGAGTGCCATCAAGGAAATCAAGGCTTTTTCATGTGTGATGTGCAACACGGAATTGCTCTGCACGCAGTGCAGGGGAATCGGGCCTCATTTCACGGCGAGGGGGAAGTCTCTTGGTTTTTTTCGAGTTGCGGCGGGAATCTGGGGTATATTCTCGTGTTACAACTGGGATGGCCCTTCCACACACCTGTTTGTTCACTGACGTCAGGACTCCTGCCTAGTTGCGAGGGACTACTCGGGATTCTCCTCGAGGCTTGGCAGGGCAATTGGGACGCCTCTCCAGCTGAGGCGGGAGACCAAGTGTCCCTTTCCACATGCCACAGGAATCCTCGGACTCCGATCAAGTTTCACGAGGAGTCAGGCATCGTCTCCTTTGGAGGCACTTATCTCCGCGTACCCCCGGAGTTTTCAAAGGATGTGAGGCCTCCGGTCGCCATGAGGTGGGGAACTAGGTCTTTCTCTGTGGTCTCCACAGGGGATTCAGACATCCTTTCGTCTTGGGAGATGCAAGACGAGCCTGCATTCAAGTCACTGCAGGGATATCCGGCCTTATTTCGCGTCAGGGCATCGCTTTGTACATTCCACTTGAGGCCGCAAACTCAGGGTCCCTCTCACATACCTAGAGCTGAGAGAAGCCTCCTCTTGAGGTGCTTGTGGTAAGGTGGAATTCCTGTGGAGTCGAAGCCAGGGACTAACCTCTCATCTCGAGTTGATTTTTGGTCCACGGAGCTCTTTCCTGTTGCTACAGTGACCTCAGGATCCCTCCAGTCTTGAAACAGTGTTCTAGGGGTATCTCTGCAGTGCCATCAAGGAAATCAAGGCTCCTTTCATGTGTGATGTGCAACACGGAATTGCTCTGCACACAGTGCAGGGTATCGGGCCTCATTTTGCGGAGAGGGGGAAGTCTCTTGGTTTTCTCGAGTTGCGGTGGGAACCTGGGGTATATTCTCGAGTTACGACGGGGATGGCCCTTCCACCCACGTGTTTGTTCAGTGACGTCAGGACTCCTACCTAGTTACGGGGGACAACTCGGGATTCTCCTCGAGGATTGGCAGGGCAATTGGGATGCCTCTCCAGCTGAGGCGGGAGACCAAGGGTCCCTTTCCACGTGCCACAGGAATCCTGGAACTCCTATTAAGTTTCACGAGGAGTCAGGCATCGTCCCCTTTGGAGGCACTGATCTCCGCGTACCTCTGGAGTTTTCAAAGGATGTGAGGCCTCAAGTCGCGATGAGGTGGGGAACTAGGTCTTTCTCTTTGGTCTCCACAGGGGATTCAGACATCCTTTCATCTTGGGAGATGCAAGACGAGCCTGCATTCAAGTCACTGCAGGGATATCCGGCCTTATTTAGAGTCAGGGCATCGCGGTGTCCATTCCACTTGATACCGCAAACTCAGGGTCCCTCTCACATAGCTAGAGCTGAGAGAAGCCTCCTCTTGAGGTGCTTGTGGTAAGATGGTATTCCTGTGGAGTCGAAGCCGGGGACTAACCTCTCATCTCGAGTTGATTTTTGGTCCACGGAGCTCTTTCGTGTTGCTAAAGTTACCTCAGGATTCCTCTAGCCTTGAAACAGTGTTCTTGGGGTTTCTCTGGAGTGCCATCAAGGAAATCAAGGCTCCTTTCATGTGTGATGTGCAACACGGAATTGCTCTGCACGCAGTGCAGGGGAATCGAGCCTCATCTCCCGGCGAAGGGGAAGTCTCATGGTTTTTCTCGAGTTGGGGCGGGAACCTGGGGTATATTCTCGAGTTACGACGGGGATAGCCCTTTCACACACGTGTTTGTTCAGCGACGTCAGGACTCCTGCCTAGTCGCGAGGGACAACTCGGGATTCTCCTCGAGGCTTGCCAGGGCAATTGGGACGCCTTACCAGCTGACTCGGGAGACCAAGTGTCCCTTTCCACGTGCCACAGGAATCCTAGGACTCCTATCAAGTTTCACGAGGAGTCAGGCACCGTCTCCTTTGGAGACACTGATCTCCGCGTACCTCTGGAGTTTTCAAAGGAAATGAGGCCTCCAGTTGCCATGAGGTGGGGAACTAGGTCTTTCTCTGTGGTCTCTACAGGGGATTCAGACATCCTTTCGTCTTGGGAGATGCAAGACGAGCCTGCATTCAAGTCACTGCAGGGATATCCGGCCTTATTTCGCGTCAGGGCATCGCTTTGTCCATTCCACATGAGGCCCCAAACTCAGGGTCCCTCTCACATACCTAGAGCTGAGAGAAGCCTCCTCTTGAGGTGCTTGTGGTAAGGTGGTATTCCTCTGGAGTCGAAGCCAGGGACTGACCTCTCATCTCGAGTTGATTTTTGGTCCACGGAGCTCTTTCGTGTTCGTACAGTGACCTCAGGATCCCTCTAGCCTTGAAACAGTGTTCTTGGGTTTTCTCTGGAGTGCCATCAAGGAAATCAAGGCTCCTTTCATGTGTGATGTGCAACACGAAATTGCTCTGCACGCAGTGCAGGGAAATCTGGCCTCATCTCGCGGCGAGGGGGAAGTCTCATGGTTTTTCTCGAGTTGCGGCGGGAACCTGGGGTGTATTCTCGAGTTACGACGGGGATGGCCCTTCCACCCACGTGTTTCTTCAGCGACGTCAGGACTCCTGCCTAGTTGCGAGGGACAACTCGGTATTCTCCTCGAGGCTTGGCAGGGCAATTGGGACGCCTCTCCAGCTGAGGTGCGAGACCAAGGGTCCCTTTCCACGTGCCACAGGAATCCTGGGACTCCTATCAAGTTTCACGAGGAGTCAGGCATCGTCTCCTTTGGAGGCACTGATCTCCGCGTACCTCTGGAGTTTTCAAAGGATGTGAGGCCTCCGGTCGCGATGAGGTGGGGAAGTAGGTCTTTCTCTGTGGTCTCCACAGGGGATTCAGACATCCTTTCGTCTTGGGAGATGCAAGACGAGCCTGCATTCAAGTCACTGCAGGGATATCCGGCCTTATTTCGAGCCAGGGCATCGCGGTGTCCATTCCACTTGAGGCCGCAAACTCAGGGCCCCTCTCACATACCTAGAGCTGAGAGAAGCCTCCTCTTGAGGTGCTTGTGGTAAGGTGGTATTCCTCTGGAGTCGAAGACAGGGACTAACCTCTCATCTTGAGTTGATTTTTGGTCCACGGAGCTCTTTCGTGTTGCTACAGTGACCTCAGGATGCCTCTAGCCTTGAATCAGTGTTCTTGGGGTTTCTCTGGAGTGCCATAAAGGAAATCAAGCCTCCTTTCATGTGTGATGTGCAACACGGAATTGCTCTGCATGCAGTGCAGGGGAATCGGGCCTCATCTCGCGGCGAGGGGGAAGTCTCATGGTTTTTCTCGAGTTGCGACGGTAACCTCAGGTATATTCTCGAGTTACGACGGGGATGGTCCTTCCACCCACCTGTTTGTTCAGCGACGTCAGGACTCCTGCCTAGTTGCGAGGGACAACTCGGGATTCTCCTCGAGGCTTGGCAGGGCAATTGGGACGCCTCTCCAGCTGAGGCGGGAGACCAAGGGTCCGTTTCCACGTGCCACAGGAATCCTGGGACTCCTATCAAGTTTCACGAGGAGTTAGGCATCGTCTCCTTTGGAGGGACTGATCTCCGCGTACCTCTGGAGTTTTCAAAGGATGTAAGGCCTCCGGTCGCGATGAGGTGGGGAACTAGGTCTTTCTCTGTGGTCTCCACAGGGGATTCAGACATCCTTTCATCTTGGGAGATGCAAGACGAGCCTGGATTCAAGTCACTGCAGGGATATCCAGCCTTATTTCGAGTCAGGGCATCGCGGTGTCCATTCCACTTGAGGCCGCAAACTCAGGGTCCCTCTCACATACCTAGAGCTGAGAGAAGCCTCCTCTTGAGGTGCTTGTGGTAAGGTGGTATTCCTCTGGAGTCAAAGCCAGGGACTAACCTCTCTTCTCGAGTTGATTTTTCGTCCACCGAGCTCTTTCGTGTTGCTATAGTGACCTCAGGATCCCTCTAGCCTTGAAACAGTGTTCTTGGGGTTTCTCTGGAGTGCCATCAAGGAAATCAAGGCTCTTTCCATGTGTGATGTGCAACACGGAATTGCTCTGCCCGCAGTGCAGGGGAATCGGGCCTCATCTCGCGGCGAGGGGGAAGTCTCATGGTTTTTCTCGAGTTGCGGCGGGAACCTGGGGTATATTCTCGAGTTACGACGGGGATGGCCCTTCCACACACGTGTTTGTTCAGCGACGTCAGGACTCCTTCCTAGTTGCGAGGGACAGCTCGGGATTCTCCTCGAGGCTTGGCAGGGCAATTGGGACGCCTCTCCAGCTGAGGCGGGAGACCAAGTGTCCCTTTCCACGTGCCACAGGAATCCTGGGACTCCTATCAAGTTTCACGAGAAGTCAGGCATCGTCTCCTTTGGAGGGACTGATCTCCGCGTACCTCTGGAGTTTTCAAAGAATGTGAGGCCTCCGGTCGTGATGAGGTGGGGAACTAGGTCTTTTTCTGTGGTCTCCACAGGGGATTCAGACATCCTTTCGTCTTGGGAGATGCAAGACGAGCCTGCATTCAAGTCACTGCAGGGATATCCGGCCTTATTTCGAGTCAGGGCATCGCGGTGTCTATTCCACTTGAGGCCGCAAAATCAGGGTCCCTCTCACATACCTAGAGCTGAGAGAAGCCTCCTCTTGAGGTGCTTGTGGTAAGGTGGTATTCCTGTGGAGTCGAAGCCAGCGACTAACCTCTCATCTCGAGTTGATTTTTGGTCCACGGAGCACTTTCCTGTGGCTACAGTGACCTCAGGATCCCTCTAGCCTTGAAACAGTGTTCTTGGGTTTCTCTGCAGTGCCATCAAGGAAATCAAGTCTCCTTTCATGTTTGATGTGCAACACGGAATTGCTCTGCACGCATTGTAGGGGAATCGGGCCTCATCTCGTGGCGAGTGGGAAGTCTCATGGTTTTTCTCGAGTTGCGGCGGTAACCAGGGGTATATTCTCGAGTTACGACGGGGATGGCCCTTCCACCCTCGTGTTTGTTCAGCGACGTCAGGACTCCTTCCTAGTTGCGAGGGACAACTCGGGATTCTCCTCGAGGCTTGGCAGGGCAATTGGGACGCCTCTCCAGCTGAGGCGGGAGACCAAGGGTCCCTTTCCACGTGCCACAGGAATCCTGGGACTCCTATCAAGTTTCACGAGGAGTCAGGCATCGTCTCCTTTGGAGGCACTGATCTCCGCTTACCTCTGAAGTTTTCAAAGGATGTGAGGCCTCCGGTCGCGATGAGGTGGGGAACTAGGTCTTCCTCTGTGGTTTCCACAGGGGATTCAGACATCCTTTCATCTTGGGAGATGTAAGACGAGCCTGCATTCAAGTCACTGCAGGGATATCCGGTCTTATTTCGAGTCAGGGCATCGCGGTGTCCATTCCACTTGAGTCCGCAAACTCAGGGTCCCTCTTCATACATAGAGCTGAGAGAAGCCTTTTCTTGAGGTGCTTGTGGTAAGGTGGTATTCCTCTGGAGTCGAAGCCAGGGACTAACCTCTCATCTCGAGTTGATTTTTGGTCCACGGAGCTCTTTCGTGTTGCTACAGTGACCTCAGGATCCCTCTAGCCTTGAAACAGTGTTCTAGGGGGTTCTCTGGAGTGCCATCAAGGAAATCAAGCCTCCTTTCATGTGTGATGTGCCACACGGAATTGCTCTGCACGCAGTGCAGGGGAATCGGGCCTCATTTTGCGGCGAGGGGGAAGTCTCATGGTTTTTCTCGAGTTGAGGCGGGAACCTGGGGTATATTCTCGAGTTATGACGGGGATGGCCCTTCCACACACGTGTTTGTTCAGCGACGTCAGGACTCCTGCCTAGTTGCGAGGGACAACTCGGGATTCTCCTCGAGGCTTGGCAGGGCAATTGGGACGCCTCTCCAGCTGAGGCGGGAGACCAAGTGTCCCTTTCCACGTGCCACAGGAATCCTGGGACTCCTATCAAGTTTCACGAAGAGTTAGGCATCGTCTCCTTTGGAGGGACTGATCTCCGCGTACCTCTGGAATTTTCAAAGGATGTGAGGCCTCCGGTCGCAATGAGGTGGGGAACTAGGTCTTTTTCTGTGGTCTCCACAGGGGATTCAGACATCCTTTCATCTTGGGAGATGCAAGACGAGCCTGCATTCAAGTCACTGCAGGGATATCCGGCCTTATTTCAAGTCAGGGCATCGCGGTGTCCATTCCACTTGAGGCTGCACACTCAGGGTCCCTCACACATACCTAGAGCTGAGAGAAGCCTCCTCTTTAAGTGCTTGTGGTAAGGTGGTATTCCTCTGGAGTCGAAGCCAGGGACAAACCTCTCATCTCGAGTTGATTTTTGGTCCATGGAGCTCTTTCGTGTTGCTACAGTGACCTCAGGATCCCTCTAACCTTGAAACAGTGTTCTTGGGTTTTCTCTGGAGTGCCACCAAGGAAATCAAGGCTCCTTTCATGTGTGATGTGCAACACGGAATTGCTCTGCACGCAGTGCAGGGGAATCGGGCCTCATCTCACGGCGAGGGGGAAGTCTCATGGTTTTTCTCGAGTTGCGGCGGGAACCTCAGGTATATTCTCGAGTTACGAGGGGGATGGTCCTTCCACACACGTGTTTGTTCAGCGACGTCAGGACTCCTGCCTAGTTGCGAGGGACAACTCGGGATTCTCCTCGAGGCTTGGCAGGGCAATTGGGACGCCTCTCCAGCTGAGGCGGGAGACCAAGGGTCCGTTTCCACGTGCCACAGGAATCCTGGGACTCCTATCAAGTTTCACGAGGAGTCAGGCATCGTCTCCTTTGGAGGGACTGATCTCCGCATACCTCTGGAGTTTTCAAAGGATGTAAGGCCTCCGGTCGCGATGAGGTGGGGAACTAGGACTTTCTCTGTGGTCTCCACAGGGGATTCAGACAACCTTTCATCTTGGGAGATGCAAGACGAGCCTGGATTCAAGTCACTGCAGGGATATCCAGCCTTATTTCGAGTCAGGGCATCGCGGTGTCCATTCCACTTGAGGCCGCAAACTCAGGGTCCCTCTCACATACCTAGAGCTGAGAGAAGCCTCCTCTTGAGGTGCTTGTGGTAAGGTGGTATTCCTCTGGAGTCGAAGGCAGGGACTAACCTCTCATCTCGAGTTGATTTTTCGTCCACCGAGCTCTTTCGTGTTGCTATAGTGACCTCAGGATCCCTCTAGCCTTGAAACAGTGTTCTTGGGGTTTCTCTGGAGTGCCCTCAAGGAAATCAAGGCTCTTTCCATGTGTGATGTGCAACACGGAATTGCTCTGCATACAGTGCAGGGGAATCGGGCCTCATCTCGCGGCGAGGGGGAAGTCTCATGGTTTTTCTCGAGTTGCGGCGGGAACCTGGGGTATATTCTCGAGTTACGACGGGGATGGCCCTTCCACACACGTGTTTGTTCAGCGACGTCAGGACTCCTTCCTAGTTGCGAGGGACAGCTCGGGATTCTGCTCGAGGCTTGGCAGGGCAATTGGGACGCCTCTCCAGCTGAGGCGGGAGACCAAGTGTCCCTTTCCACGTGCCACAGGAATCCTGGGACTCCTATCAATTTTCACGAGGAGTCAGGCATCGTCTCCTTTGGAGGCACTGATCTCCGCGTACCTCTGGAGTTTTCAAAGAATGTGAGGCCTCCGGTCGTGATGAGGTGGGGAACTAGGTCTTTTTCTGTGGTCTACACAGGGGATTCAGACATCCTTTCGTCTTGCGAGATGCAAGACGAGCCTGCATTCAAGTCACTGCAAGGATATCCGGCCTTATTTCGAGTCAGGGCATCGCGGTGTCTATTCCACTTGAGGCCGCAAAATCAGGGTCCCTCTCACATACCTAGAGCTGAGAGAAGCCTCCTCTTGAGGTGCTTGTGGTAAGGTGGTATTCCTGTGGAGTCGAAGCCAGGGACGAACCTCTCATCTCGAGTTGATTTTTGGTCCACGGAGCACTTTCCTGTGGGTACAGTGACCTCAGGATCCCTCAAGCGTTGAAACAGTGTTCTTGGGTTTCTCTGCAGTGCCATCAAGGAAATCAAGTCTCCTTTCATGTTTGATGTGCAACACGGAATTGCTCTGCACGCAGTGCAGGGGAATCGGGCCTCATCTCGCGGCGAGGGGGAAGTCTCATGGTTTTTCTCGAGTTGCGGCGGGAACCAGGGGTATATTCTCGAGTTACGACGGGGATGGCCCTTCCACCCACGTGTTTGTTCAGCGATGTCAGGACTCCTGCCTAGTTGTGAGGGACAACTCGGGATACTCCCCGAGGCTTGGCAGGGCAATTGGGACGCGTCTCCAGCTGAGGCGGGAGACCAAGGGTCACTTTCCACGTGCCACAGGAATCCTGGGACTCCTATCAAGTTTCACGAAGAGTCAGGCATCGTCTCCTTTGGAGGCAGTGATCTCCGCGTCCCTCTGGAGTTTTCAAAGAATGTGAGGCCTCCGGTCGCGATGAGGTGGGGAACTAGGTCTTTCTCTGTGGTCTCCACAGGGGATTCAGACATCCTTCCGTCTTGGGAGATGCAAGACGAGCCTACATTCAAGTCACTGCAGGGATATCTGGCCTTATTTCGAGTCAGGGCATCGCGGTGTCCATTCCACTTGAGGCCGCAAACTCAGGGTCCCTCTCACATACCTAGAGCTGAGAGAAGCCTCCTCTTGAGGTGCTTGTGGTAAGGTGGTATTCCTCTGGAGTGGAAGCCAGGGACTAACCTCTCATCTCGAGTTGATTTTTGGTCCACGGAGCTCTTTCTTGTTGCTACAGTGACCTCAGGATCCCTCTAGCCTTGAAACAGTGTTCTTGGAGTTTCTCTGGAGTGCCATCAAGGAAATCAAGGCTCCTTTCATGTGTGATGTGCAACACGGAATTGCTCTGCACGCAGTGCTGGGGAATCGGGCCTCATCTCGCGGCCAGGGGAAAGTCTCATGGTTTTTCTCGAGTTGCGGCGGGAACCTGGGGTATATTCTCGAGTTACGACGGGGATGGACCTTTCAACCACGTGTTGGTTCAGCGACGTCAGGACTCCTGCCTAGTTGCGAGGGACAACTCGGGATTCTCCTCGAGGCTTGGCAGGGCAATTGGGACACCTGTCCAGCTGAGGCGGGAGACCAAGGGTCCCTATCAACGTGCACAGGAATCCTGGGACTCCTATCAAGTTTCACGAGGAGTCAGGCATCCTCTCCTTTGGAGGCACTGATCTCCACGTACCTCTGGAGTTTTCAAAGGATGTAAGGCCTCCGGTCGCGATGAGGTGGGGAACTAGGTCTTTCTCTGTGGTCTCCACAGGGGATTCAGACATCCTTTCTTCTTGGGAGATGCAAGAGGAGCCTGCATTCAAGTCACTGCAGGGATATCCGGCCTTATTTCGAGCCAGGGCATCGCAGTGTCCATTCCATTTGAGGCCGCAAACTCAGGGTCCCTCTCACATACCTAGAGCTGAGAGAAGCCTCCACTTGAGGTGCTTGTGGTAAGGTGGTATTCCTCTGGAGTCGAAGCCAGGGACTAACCTCTCATCTCGAGTTAATTTTTCGTCCATGGAGCTCTTTCGTGTTGCTCCAGTGACCTCAGGATCCCTCTAGCCTTGAATCAGTGTTCTTGGGGTTTCTCTGGAGTGCCATCAAGGAAATCAAGGCTCCTTTCATGTGTGATGTGCAACACGGAATTGCTCTGCACGCAGTGCAGGGGAATCAGGCCTCATCTCGCGCCGAGGGGGAAGTCTCATGGTTTTTCTCGAGTTGCGGCGGGAACCTGGTGTATATTCTCGAGTTACGACGGGGATGGCCCTTCCACACACGTGTTTGTTCAGCGATGGCAGGACTCCTGCCTAGTTGCGAGGGACAACTCGGGATTCTCCTCGAGGCTTGGCAGGGCAATTGGGACGCCTCTCCAGCTGAGGCGGGAGACCAAGGGTCCGTTTCCATGTGCCACAGGAATCCTGGGACTCCTATCAAGTTTCACGAGGAGTCAGGCATCGTCTCCTTTGGAGGCACTGATCTCCGCGTACCTCTGGAATTTCAAAGGATGTGAGGCCTCCGGTCGCGATGAGGTGGGGAACTAGGTCTTTCTCTGTGGTGTCCACAGGGGATTCAGACATCCTTTCGTCTTGGGAGATGCAAGACGAGCCTGCATTCAAGTCACTGCAGGGATATCCGGCCTTATTTCGAGTCAGGGCATCGCGGTGTCCATTCCACTTGAGGCGGCAAACTCAGGGTCCCTCTCACATACCTAGAGCTGAGAGAAGCCTCCTCTTGAGGTGCTTGTGGTAAGGTGGTATTCCTCTGGAGTCGAAGCCAGGGACAAACCTCTCATCTCGAGTTGATTTTTGGTCCATGGAGCTCTTTCATGTTGCTCCAGTGACCTCAGGATCCCTCTAGCCTTGAAATAGGGTACTTGGGGTTTCTCTTGAGTGCCACCAAGGAAATCAAGGCTCCTTTCATGTGTGATGTGCAACACGGAATTGCTCTGCACGCAGTGCAGGGGAATCGGGCCTCATCTCGCGGCGAGGGGGAAGTCTCATGGTTTTTTTCGAGTTGCGGCGGGAACCTGGGGTATATTCTCGAGTTACGACGGGGATGGACCTTTCAACCACTTGTTGGTTCAGCGACGTCAGGACTCCTGCCTAGTTGCGAGGGACAACTCGGGATTCTCCTCGAGGCTTGACAGGGCAATTGGGACGCCTCTCCAGCTGAGGCGGGAGAACAAGGGTCCCTATCCACGTGCACAGGAATCCTGGGACTCCTATCAAGTTTCACGAGGAGTCAGGCATCGTCTCCTTTGGAGGCACTGATCTCCGCGTACCTCTGGAGTTTTCAAAGGATGTGAGGCCTCCGGTCGCGATGAGGTGGGGAACTAGGTCTTTCTCTGTGGTCTCCACAGGGGATTCAGACATCCTTTCGTCTTGGGACATCCAAGACGAGCCTGCATTCAAGTCACTGCAGGGATATCCGGCCTTATTTCGAGCCAGGGCATCGCGGTGTCCATTCCACTTGAGGCCGCAAACTCAGGGTCCCTCACACATACCTAGAGCTGAGAGAAGCCTCCTCTTGAGGTGCTTGTGGTAAGGTGGTATTCCTCTGGAGTCGAAGCCAGGGACTAACCTCTCATCTCGAGTTGATTTTTGGTCCACGGAGCTCTTTCGTGTTGCTACAGTGACCTCAGGATCCCTCTAGCCTTGAAACAGTGTTCTAGGGGGTTCTCTGGAGTGCCATCAAGGAAATCAAGCCTCCTTTCATGTGTGATGTGCCACACGGAATTGCTCTGCACGCAGTGCAGGGGAATCGGGCCTCATTTTGCGGCGAGGGGGAAGTCTCATGGTTTTTCTCGAGTTGCGGCGGGAACCTGGGGTATATTCTCGAGTTACGACGGGGATGGCCCTTCCACCCACGTGTTTGCTCAGCGACGTTAGGACTCCTGCCTAGTTGCAAGGGACAACTCGGGATTCTGCTCGAGGCTTGGCAGGGCAATTGCGACGCCTCTCCAGCTGAGGCGGGAGACCAAGGGTCCCTTTCCACGTGCCACAGGAATCCTGGGACTCCTATCAAGTTTCACGAAGAGTCAGGCATCGTCTCCTTTGGAGGCAGTGATCTCCGCGTCCCTCTGGAGTTTTCAAAGGATGTGAGGCCTCCGGTCGCGATGAGGTGGGGAACTAGGTCTTTCTCTTTGGTCTCCACAGGGGATTCAGACATCCTTCCGTCTTGGGAGATGCAAGACGAGCCTACATTCAAGTCACTGCAGGGATATCCGGCCTTATTTCGAGTCAGGGCATCGCGGTGTCCATTCCACTTTAGGCCGGAAAATCAGGGTTCCTCTCACATACCTAGAGCTGAGAGAAGCCTCCTCTTGAGGTGCTTGTGGTAAGGTGGTATTCCTCTGGAGTGGAAGCCAGGGACTAACCTCTCATCTCGAGTTGATTTTTGGTCCACGGACCTCTTTCTTGTTGCTACAGTGACCTCAGGATCCCTCTAGCCTTGAAACAGTTTTCTTCGGGTTTCTCTGGAGTGCCATCAAGGAAATCAAGTCTCCTTTCATGTGTGATGTGCAACACGGAATTGCTCTGCAAGCAGTGCAGGGGAATCGGGCCTCATCTCGCGGCGAGGGGGAAGTCTCATGGTTTTTATCGAGTTGAGGCGGGAACCTGGGGTATATTCTCGAGTTATGACGGGGATGGCCCTTCCACACACGTGTTTGTTCAGCGACGTCAGGACTCCTGCCTAGTTGCGAGGGACAACTCGGGATTCTCCTCGAGGCTTGGCAGGGCAATTGGGACGCCTCTCCAGCTGAGGCGGGAGACCAAGTGTCCCTTTCCACGTGCCACAGGAATCCTGGGACTCCTATCAAGTTTCACGAAGAGTTAGGCATCGTCTCCTTTGGAGGGACTGATCTCCGCGTACCTCTGGAATTTTCAAAGGATGTGAGGCCTCCGGTCGCAATGAGGTGGGGAACTAGGTCTTTTTCTGTGGTCTCCACAGGGGATTCAGACATCCTTTCATCTTGGGAGATGCAAGACGAGCCTGCATTCAAGTCACTGCAGGGATATCCGGCCTTATTTCAAGTCAGGGCATCGCGGTGTCCATTCCACTTGAGGCTGCACACTCAGGGTCCCTCACACATACCTAGAGCTGAGAGAAGCCTCCTCTTTAAGTGCTTGTGGTAAGGTGGTATTCCTCTGGAGTCGAAGCCAGGGACAAACCTCTCATCTCGAGTTGATTTTTGTCCATGGAGCTCTTTCGTGTTGCTACAGTGACCTCAGGATCCCTCTAACCTTGAAACAGTGTTCTTGGGTTTTCTCTGGAGTGCCACCAAGGAAATCAAGGCTCCTTTCATGTGTGATGTGCAACACGGAATTGCTCTGCACGCAGTGCAGGGGAATCGGGCCTCATCTCACGGCGAGGGGGAAGTCTCATGGTTTTTCTCGAGTTGCGGCGGGAACCTCAGGTATATTCTCGAGTTACGAGGGGGATGGTCCTTCCACACACGTGTTTGTTCAGCGACGTCAGGACTCCTGCCTAGTTGCGAGGGACAACTCGGGATTCTCCTCGAGGCTTGGCAGGGCAATTGGGACGCCTCTCCAGCTGAGGCGGGAGACCAAGGGTCCGTTTCCACGTGCCACAGGAATCCTGGGACTCCTATCAAGTTTCACGAGGAGTCAGGCATCGTCTCCTTTGGAGGGACTGATCTCCGCGTACCTCTGGAGTTTTCAAAGGATGTAAGGCCTCCGGTCGCGATGAGGTGGGGAACTAGGACTTTCTCTGTGGTCTCCACAGGGGATTCAGACAACCTTTCATCTTGGGAGATGCAAGACGAGCCTGGATTCAAGTCACTGCAGGGATATCCAGCCTTATTTCGAGTCAGGGCATCGCGGTGTCCATTCCACTTGAGGCCGCAAACTCAGGGTCCCTCTCACATACCTAGAGCTGAGAGAAGCCTCCTCTTGAGGTGCTTGTGGTAAGGTGGTATTCCTCTGGAGTCGAAGGCAGGGACTAACCTCTCATCTCGAGTTGATTTTTCGTCCACCGAGCTCTTTCGTGTTGCTATAGTGACCTCAGGATCCCTCTAGCCTTGAAACAGTGTTCTTGGGGTTTCTCTGGAGTGCCCTCAAGGAAATCAAGGCTCTTTCCATGTGTGATGTGCAACACGGAATTGCTCTGCATACAGTGCAGGGGAATCGGGCCTCATCTCGCGGCGAGGGGGAAGTCTCATGGTTTTTCTCGAGTTGCGGCGGGAACCTGGGGTATATTCTCGAGTTACGACGGGGATGGCCCTTCCACACACGTGTTTGTTCAGCGACGTCAGGACTCCTGCCTAGTTGAGAGGGACAACTCGGGATTCTCCTCGAGGCTTGGCAGGGCAATTGGGACGCCTCTCCAGCTGAGGCGGGAGACCAAGTGTCCCTTTCCACGTGCCACAGGAATCCTGGGAGTCCTATCAAGTTTCACGAAGAGTCAGGCATCCTCTCCTTTGGAGGGACTGATCTTCGCGTACCTCTGGAATTTTCAAAGGATGTGAGGCCTCCGGTCGCGATGAGGTGGGGAACTAGGTCTTTTTCTGTGGTCTCCACAGGGGATTCAGACATCCTTTCATCTTGGGAGATGCAAGACGAGCCTGCATTCAAGTCACTGCAGGGATATCCGGCCTTTTTTCAAGTCAGGGCATCGCGGTGTCCATTCAACTTGAGGCTGCAAACTCAGGGTCCCTCACACATATCTAGAGCTGAGAGAAGCCTCCTCTTTAAGTGCTTGTGGAAAGGTGGTATTTCTCTGGAGTCGAAGCCAGGGACAAACCTCTCATCTCGAGTTGATTTTTGGTCCATGGAGCTCTTTCGTGTTGCTACAGTGACCTCAGGATCCCTCTAACCTTGAAACAGTGTTCTTGGGGTTTCTCTTGAGTGCCACCAAGGAAATCAAGGCTCCTTTCATGTGTGATGTGCAACACGGAATTGCTCTGCACGCAGTGCAGGGGAATCGGGCCTCATCTCGCGGCGAGGGGGAAGTCTCATGGTTTTTTTCGAGTTGCGGGGGGAACCTGGGGTATATTCTCGAGTTACGACGGGGATGGACCTTTCAACCACTTGTTGGTTCAGCGACGTCAGGACTCCTGCCTAGTTGCGAGGGACAACTCGGGATTCTCCTCGAGGCTTGACAGGGCAATTGGGACACCTCTCCAGCTGAGGCGGGAGAACAAGGGTCCCTATCCACGTGCACAGGAATCCTGGGACTCCTATCAAGTTTCACGAGGAGTCAGGCATCGTCTCCTTTGGAGGCACTGATCTCCGCGTACCTCTGGAGTTTTCAAAGGATGTGAGGCCTCCGGTCGCGATGAGGTGGGGAACTAGGTCTTTCTCTGTGGTCTCCACAGGGGATTCAGACATCCTTTCGTCTTGGGACATCCAAGACGAGCCTGCATTCAAGTCACTGCAGGGATATCCGGCCTTATTTCGAGCCAGGGCATCGCGGTGTCCATTCCACTTGAGGCCGCAAACTCAGGGTCCCTCACACATACCTAGAGCTGAGAGAAGCCTCCTCTTGAGGTGCTTGTGGTAAGGTGGTATTCCTCTGGAGTCGAAGCCAGGGACTAACCTCTCATCTCGAGTTGATTTTTGGTCCACGGAGCTCTTTCGTGTTGCTACAGTGACCTCAGGATCCCTCTAGCCTTGAAACAGTGTTCTTGGGGTTTCTCTGGAGTGCCGTCAAGGAAATCAAGGCTCCTTTCATGTGTGATGTGCAACACGGAATTGTTCTGCACGCAGTGCAGGGGAATCGGGCTTCATCTCGCGGCGAGGGGGAAGTCTCATGGTTTTTCTCGAGTTGCGGCGGGAACCTGGGGTATATTCTCGAGTTACGACGGGGATGGCCCTTCCACCCACGTGTTTGTTCAGCCACGTCAGGACTCCTGCCTAGTTGCGAGGGACAACTCGGGATTCTCCTCGAGGCTTGGCAGGGCAATTGGGACGCCTCTCCAGCTGAGGCGGGAGACCAAGGGTCCCTTTCCACGTGCCACAGAAATCCTGGGACTCCTATCAAGTATCACGAGGAGTCAGGCATCGTCTCCTTTGGAGACACTGATCTCCGCGTACCTCTGGAGTTTTCAAAGGATGTAAGGCCTCCGGTCGCGATGAGGTGGGGAACTAGGTCTTTCTCTATGGTCTCCATAGGGGATTCAGACATCCTTTCTTCTTGGGAGATGCAAGAGGAGCCTGCATTCAAGTCACTGCAGGGATATCCGGCCTTATTTCGCGTCAGGGCATCGCAGTGTCCATTCCACTTGAGGCCGCAAACTGCGGGTCCCTCTCACATACCTAGAGCTGAGAGAAGCCTCCTCTTGAGGTGCTTGTGGTAAGGTCGTATTCCTCTGGAGCCGAAGCCAGGGACTAACCTCTCATCTCGAGTTGATTTTTGGTCCACGGAGCTCTTTCGTGTTGCTACAGTGACCTCAGGATCCCGCTAGCCTTGAAACAGTGTTCTTGGGTTTTCTCTGCAGTGCCATCAAGGAAATCAAGGCTCCTTTCATGTGTGATGTGCAACACGGAATTGCTCTGCACGCAGTGCAGGGGAATCGGGCCTCATCTCGCGGCGAGGGGGAAGTCTCATGGTTTTTCTCGAGTTGCGGCGGGAACCTGGGGTATATTCTCGAGTTAGGAGGGGGATGGGCCTTCCCCCCACGTGTTTCCTCAGCGACGTCAGGACTCCTGCCTAGTTGCGAGGGACAACTCGGGATTCTCCTCGAGGCTTGGCAGGGCAATTGGGACGCCTCTCCAGGTTAGGCGGGAGACCAAGGGTCCCTTTCCACGTGCCACAGGAATCCTGGGACTCCTATCAAGTTTCACGAGGAGTCAGGCATCGTCTCCTTTTGAGGCACTGATCTCCGCGTACCTCTGGAGTTTTCAAAGGATGTGAGGCCTCCGGTCATGATGAGGTGGGGAACTAGTTCTTTCTCTGTGGTCTCCACAGGGGATTCAGACATCCTTTCGTCTTGGGAGATGCAAGACGAGCCTGCATTCAAGTCACTGCAGGGATATCTGGCATTATTTCCCGTCAGGGCATCGCGGCGTCCATTCCACTTGTGGCCGCAAACTCAGGGTCCCTCTCACATACCTAGAGCTGAGAGAAGCCTCCTCTTGAGGTGCTTGTGGTAAGGTGGTATTCCTCTGGAGTCGAAGCCAGGGACTAACCTCTCATCTCGAGTTGATTCTTGGTACACGGAGCTCTTTCGTGTTGCTACAGTGACCTCAGGATCCCTCTAGCCTTGAAACAGTGTTCTTGGGGTTTCTCTGGAGTGCCATCAAGGAAATCAAGGCTCCTTTCATGTGTGATGTGCAACACGGAATTGCTCTGCATGCAGTGGAGGGGAATCGGGCCTCATTTCACGGCGAGGGGGAAGTCTCATGGTTTTTCTCGAGTTGCGGAGGGAACCTGGCGTATATTCTCGAGTTATGACGGGGATGGCCCTTCCACCAACGTGTTTGTTCAGCCACGTCAGGACTCCTGCCTAGTTGAGAGGGACAACTCGGGATTCTCCTCGAGGCTTGGCAGGGCAATTGGGACGCCTCTTCAGCTGAGGCGGGAGACCAAGCGTCCCTTTCCACGTGCCACAGGAATCCTGGGACGCCTATCAAGTTTCACGAGTCAGGCATCGTCTCCTTTGGAGACACTGATCTCCGCGTACCTCTGGAGTTTTCAAAGGATGTGGGGCCTCCGGTCGCGATGAGGTGGGGAAGTAGGTCTTTCTCTGTGGTCTCCACAGGGGATTCAGACATCATTTCGTCTTGGGAGTTGCAAGATGAGCCTACATTCAAGTTACTGCAGGGATATCCGGCCTTATTTCGAGTTAGGGCATCGCGGTGTCCATTCCACTTAAGGCCGCAAACTCAGGGTCCCTCTCACATACCTAGAGCTGAGAGAAGCCTCCTCTTGAGGTGCTTGTGGTAAGGTGGTATTCCTCTGGAGTCGAAGGCAGGGACTAACCTCTCAACGCGAGTTGATTTTTGGTCCACAGAGCTCTTTCGTGTTGCTACAGTGACCTCAGGATCCCTCTAGCCTTGAAACAGTGTTCTTGGGGTTTCTCTGGAGTGCCATCAAAGAAATCAAGGCTCCTTTCATGTGTGATGTGCAACACCGAATAGCTCTGCACGCAGTGTAGGGGAATCGGGCCTCATCTCGCGGCGAGGGGGAAGTCTCATGGTTTTTCTCGAGTTGCGGCGGGAACCTGGGGTATATTCTCGAGTTACGATGGGGATGGACCTTCCAACCACGTGTTTGTTCAGCGATGTCAGGACTCCTGCCTAGTTGCGAGGGACAACTCGGGATTCTCCTCAAGGCATGGCAGGGCAATTGGGACGCCTCTCCAGCTGAGGCGGTAGAGTAAGGGTCCCTTTCCACGTGCCGCAGGAATCCTGGGACTCCTATCAAGTTTCAGAGGAGTCAGGCATCGTCTCCTTTGGAAGCACTGATCTCCGCGTACATCTGGAGTTTTCAAAGGATGTGAGGCCTCCGGTAGCGATGAGGTGGGGAACTAGGTCTTTCTCTGTGGTCTCCACAGGGGATTCAGTCATCCTTTCGTCGTGGGAGATGCAAGACGAGCCTGCATTCAAGTCACTGCAGGGATATCCGGCCTTATTTTGAGTCAGGGCATCGCGGTGTCCATTCCACTTGAGGCCGCAAACTCAGGGTCCCTCTCACATACCTAGAGCTGAGAGAAGTCTCCTCTTGAGGTGCTTGTGGTAAGGTGGTATTCCTGTGGAGTCGAAGCCAGGGACTAACCTCTCATCTCGAGTTGATTTTTGGTCCACGGAGCTCTTTTTTGTTGCTACAGTGACCTCAGGATCCCTCTAGCCTTGAAACAGTGTTCTTGGGGTTTCTCTGGAGTGCCATCAAGGAAGTCAAGGCTCCTTTCATGTGTGATGTGCAACACGAAATTGCTCTGCACGCAGTGCAGGGGAATCGGGCCTCATCTCGTGGCGAGGGGGAAGTCTCATGGTTTTTCTCGAGTTGCGGCGGGAACCAGGGGTATATTCTCGAGTTACGACGGGGATGGCCCTTCCACCCACGTGTTTGTTCAGCGACGTCAGGACTCCTGCCTAGTTGTGAGGGACAATTCGGGATTCTCCTCGAGGCTTGGCAGGGCAATTGGGACGCCTCTCCAGCTGAGGCGGGAGACCAAGGGTCCCTTTCCACGTGCCACAGGAATCCTGGGACTCCTATCAGTTTCACGAGGAGTCAGGCATCGTCTCCTTTGGAGGCACTGATCTACGCGTACCTCTGGAGTTTTCAAAGGATGTGAGGCCTCCGGTCGCGATGAGGTGGGGAACTAGGTCTTTCTCTGTGGTCTCCACAGGGGATTCAGACATCCTTTCGTCTTGGGAAATGCAAGACGAGCCTGCATTCAAGTCACTGCAAGGATATCCGGCCTTATTTTGAGTCAGGGCATCGCGGTGTCCATTCCACTTGAGGCCGCAAACTCACGGTCCCTCTCAGATTCCCAGATCTGAGAGAAGCCTCCTCTTGAGGTGCTTGTGGAAAGGTGGTGTTCCTCTGGAGTGGAAGCCAGGGACTAACGTCTCATCTCGAGTTGATTTTTGGTCCACGGAGCTCTTTCGTGTTGCTACAGTGACCTCAGGATCCCTCTAGCCTTGAAACAGTGTTCTTGGGGTTTCTCTGGAGTGCCATCAAGGAAATCAAGGCTCCTTTCATGTTTGATGTGCAACACGGATTTGCTCTGCATGCAGAGCAGGAGAATCGAGCCTCATCTCGCGGCGAGGGGGAAGTCTCATGGTTTTTCTCGAGTTGCGGCGGGAACCTGGGGTATATTCTCGAGTTATGACGGGGATGGCCCTTCCACCCACGTGTTTGTTCAGCGACGTCAGGACTCCTGCCTAGTTGCGAGGGACAACTCGGGATTCTCCTCGAGGCTTGGCAGGGCAATTGGGACGCCTCTCCAGCTGAGGCGGGAGACCAAGGGTCCCTTTCCACGTGCCACAGGAATCCTGGGACTCCTATCAAGTTTCACGAGGAGTCAGGCATCGTCTCCTTTGGAGGCACTGATCTCCGCGTACCTCTGGAATTTTCAAACGATGTGAGGCCTCCGGTCGCGATGAGGTGGGGAACTAGGTCTTTCTCTGTGGTCTCCACAGGGGATTCAGACATCCTTTCGTCTTGGGAGATGGAAGACGAGCCTGCATTCAAGTCACTGCAGGGATATCCGGCCTTATTTCGAGTCAGGGCATAGCGGTGTCCATTCCACTTGAGGCTACAAACTCAGGGTCCCTCACACATACCTAGAGCTGAGAGAAGCCTCCTCTTGAGGTGCTTGTGGTAAGGTGGTATTCCTCTGGATTCGAAGCCAGGGACTAACCCCTAATCTCGAGTTGATTTCTGGTCCACGGAGCTCTTTCGTGTTGCTACAGTGACCTCAGGATCCCTCTAGCCTTGAAACAGTGTTCTTGGGGTTTCTCTGGAGTGCCATTAAGGAAATCAAGGCTCCTTTCATGTGTGACGTGCAAAACGGAATTGCTCTGCACGCAGTGCAGGGGAATCGGGCCTCATTTTGCGGCAGGGGGAAGTCTCATGGTTTCTCTCGAGTTGCGGCGGGAACCTGGGGTATATTCTCGAGTTACGACGGGGATGGCCCTTCCACACACGTGTTTGTTCAGCGACGTCAGGACTCCTGCCTAGTTGCGAGGGACAACTCGGGATTCTCCTCGAGGCTTGGCAGTGCAATTGGGACGCCTCTCCAGGTGAGGCGGGAGACCCAGGGTCCCTTTCCACGTTCCACAGGAATCCTGGGACTCCTATCAATTTTCATGAGGAGTCAGGCATCGTTTCCTTTGGAGGCACTGATCTCCGCGTACCTCTGGAGTTTTCAAAGGATGTGAGGCCTCCGGTCGCGATGAGGTGGGGAACTAAGTCTTTCTCTGTAGTCTCCACAGGGGATTCAGACATCCTTTCATCTTGGGAGATGCAAGACGAGCCTGCATTCAAGTCACTGCAGGGATATCCGGCCTTATTTCGCGTCAGGGCATCGCTTTGTCCATTCCACTTGAGGCCCCAAACTCAGGGTCCCTCTCACATACCTAGAGCTGAGAGAAGCCTCCTCTTGAGGTGCTTGTGGTAAGGTGGTATTCCTCTGGAGTCGAAGCCAGGGACTAACCTCTCATCTCGAGTTGATTTTTGGTCCACGGAGCTCTTTCGTGTTGCTACAGTGACCTCAGGATCCCTCTAGCCTTGAAACAGTGTTCTTGGGGTTTCTCTGGAGTGCCATCAAGGAAATCAAGGCTCCTTTCATGTTTGATGTGCAACACGGAATTGCTCTGCATACAGTGCAGGGGAATCGGGCCTCATCTCACGGCGAGGGGGAAGACTCATCTTTTTTCTCGAGTTGCGGCGAGAACCTGGGGTATATTCTCGAGTTACGACGGGGATGGCCCTTCCACCCACGTGTTTATTCAGCGACGTCAGGACTCCTGCCTAGTTGCGAGGGACAACTCGGGATTCTCCTCGAGGCTCGGCAGGGCAATTGGGACGCCTCTCCAGCTTAGGCGGGCGACCAAGCGTCCCTTTCCACGTGCCACAGGAATCGTGGGACGCCTATCAAGTTTCACGAGTCAGGCATCGTCTCCTTTGGCGGAACTGATCTCCACGTACCTCTGAAGTTTTCAAAGGATGTGAGGCCTCCGGTCGCGAAGAGGTGGGGAACTAGGTCTTTCTCTGTGGTCTGCACAGGGGATTCAGACATCCTTTCGTCTTGGGAGATGCAAGACGAGCCTGCATTCAAGTCACTGCAGGGATATCGGCCTTATTTCGAGTCAGGGCATCGCGGTGTCCATTCCACTTGAGCCCGCAAACTCAGGGTCCCTCTCACATACATAGAGCTGAGAGAAGCCTCCTCTTGAGGTGCTTGTGGTAAGGTGGTATTCCTCTGGAGTCGAAGGCAGGGACTAACCTCTCATCTCGAGTTGATTCTTGGTCCTCGGAGCTCTTTCGTGTTGCTACAGTGACCTCAGGATCCCGCTAGCCTTGAAACAGTGTTCTTGGGTTTTCTCTGCAGTGCCATCAAGGAAATCAAGGCTCCTTTCATGTGTGATGTGAAACACGGAATTGCTCTGCAAGCAGTGCAGGGGAATCGGGCCTCATCTCGCGGCGAGGGGGAAGTCTCATGGTTTTTCTCGAGTTACGGCGGGAACCTGGGGTATATTCTCGAAATACGACGGGAATGGCCCTTCCAACCACGTGTTTCTTCAGCGACGTCAGGACTCCTGCCTAGTTGCGAGGGACAACTCGGGATTCTCCTCGAGGCTTCGCAGGGCAATTGGGACGCCTCTCCAGCTTAGGCGGGAGACCAAGGGTCCCTTTCCATGTGCACAGGAATCCTGGGACTCCTATCAAGTTTCACGAGGAGTCAGGCATCGTCTCCTTTGGAGGCACTGATCTCCGCGTACCTCTGGAGTTTTCAAAGGATGTGAGGCCTCCGGTCATGATGAGGTGGGGAACTAGTTCTTTCTCTGTGGTCTCCACAGGGGATTCAGACATCCTTTCGTCTTGGGAGATGCAAGACGAGCCTGCATTCAAGTCACTGCAGGGATATCTGGCATTATTTCCCGTCAGGGCATCGCGGTGTCCATTCCACTTGTGGCCGCAAACTCAGGGTCCCTCTCACATACCTAGAGCTGAGAGAAGCCTCCTCTTGAGGTGCTTGTGGTAAGGTGGTATTCCTCTGGAGTCGAAGCCAGGGACTAACCTCTCATCTCGAGTTGATTCTTGGTACACGGAGCTCTTTCGTGTTGCTACAGTGACCTCAGGATCCCTCTAGCCTTGAAACAGTGTTCTTGGGGTTTCTCTGGAGTGCCATCTATGAAATCAGGGCTCCTTTCATGTGTGATGTGCAACACGGAATTGCTCTGCACGCAGTGCAGGGGAATCGGGCCTCATCTCGCGGTGAGGGGGAAGTCTCATGGTTTTTCTCGAGTAGAGGCGGGAACCTGGGGTATATTCTCGAGTTACGTCGGGGATGGCCCTTCCACAAACGTGTTTGTTCAGCGACGTCAGGACTCCTGCCAAGTTGCGAGGGACAACTCGGGATTCTCCTCGAGGCTTGGCAGGGCAATTGGGACGCCTCTCCAGCTGAGGCGGGAGACCAAGGGTCCCTTTCCACGTGCCACAGTAATCCTGGGACTCCTATCAAGTTTCACGAGGAGTCAGGCATCGTCTCCTTTGGAGGCACTTATCTTCGCGTACCTCTGGAGTTTTCAAAGGATGTGAGGCCTCTGGTCGCCATGAAGTGGGGAACTAGGTCTTTCTCTGTGGTCTCCACAGGGGATTCAGACATCCTTTCGTCTTGGGAGATGCAAGACGAGCCTGCATTCAAGTCACTGCAGGGATATCCGGCCTTATTTCGAGTCAGGGCATCGCGGTGTCCATTCCACTTGAGGCCGCAAACTCAGGGTCTCTCTCACATACCTAGAGCTGAGAGAAGCCTCCTCTTGAGGTGATTGTGTTAAGGTGGTATACCTTTGGAGTCGAAGCCAGGGACTAACCTCTCAACGCGAGTTGATTTTTGGTCCACGGAGCTCTTTCGTGTTGCTACAGTGACCTCAGGATCCCTCTAGCCTTGAAACAGTGTTCTTGCGGTTTCTCTGGAGTGCCATCAAGGAAATTAAGGCTCCTTTCATGTTTGATGTGCAACACGGAATTGTTCTGCATGCAGTGCAGGGGAATCGGGCCTCATCTCGCGGCGAGGGGGAAGACTCAATGTTTTTCTCGAGTTGCGGCGAGAACCTGGGGTATATTCTCGAGTTACGACGGGGATGGCCCTTCCACCCACGTGTTTATTCAGCGACGTCAGGACTCCTGCCTAGTTGCGAGGGACAACTCGGGATACTCCTGGAGGCTTGGCAGGGCAATTGGGACGCCTCTCCAGCTGAGGCGGGAGACCAAGGGTCCCTTTCCACGTGCACAGGAATCCTGGGACTCCTATCAAGTTTCAGAACGAGTCAGGCATCGTCTCCTTTGGAGGCACTGATCTCCGCGTACCTCTGGAGTTTTCAAAGGATGTGAGGCCTCCGGTCGCGATGAGGTGGGGAACTAGTTCTTTTTCTGTGGTCTCCACAGGGGATTCAGACATCCTTTCGTCTTCGGAGATGCAAGACGAGCCTGCATTCAAGTCACTGCAGGGATATCTGGCGTTATTTCCCGTCAGGGCATCGCGGTGTCCATTCCACTTGAGGCCGCAAACTCAGGGTCCCTCTCACATACCAAGAGCTGAGAGAAGCCTCTTCTTGAGGTGCTTGTGGTAAGGTGGTATTCCTCTGGAGTCGAAGCCAGGGACTAACCTCTCATCTCCGGTTGATTTGTGGTCCACGGAGCTCTTTCGTGTTGCTACAGCGACCTCAGGATCCCTCTAGCCTTGAAAGAGTGTTCTTGGGGTTTCTCTGGAGTGCCATCAAGGAAATCAAGGCTCTTTTCATGTGTGATGTGCAACACGGAATTGCTTTGAATGCAGTGCAGGGGAATCGGGCCTCATCTTGCGGCGAGGGGGAAGTCTCATGGTTTTTCTCGAGTTGCGGCGGGAACCTGGGGTATATTCTCGAGTTACGACGGGGATGGCCCTGCCACACACGTTTTTGTTTAGCGACGGCAGGACTCCTGCCTAGTTGCGAGGGACAACTCGGGATTCTCCTCGAGGCTTGGCAGGGCAATTGGGACGCCTCTCCAGCTGAGGCGGGAGACCAAGGGTCCCTTTCCACGTGCCACAGGAATCCTGGGACTCCTAAGAAGTTTCACGAGGAGTCAGGCATCGTCTCCTTTGGAGGCACTGATCTCCACATACCTCTGGACTTTTCAAAGAATGTGAGGCCTCTGGTCGCGATGAGGTGGGGAACTAGGTGTTTCTCTGTGGTCTCCACAGGGGATTCAGACATCCTTTCGTCTTGGGAGATGCAAGACGAGCCTGAATTCAAGTCACTGCAGGGATATCCGGCCTTATTTCGAGTCAGGGCATCGTGGTGTCCATTCCACTTGAGGCCGCAAACTCAGGGTCCCTCTCACATAGCTAGAGCTGAGAGAAGCCTCCTCTTGAGGTGCTTGTGGTAAGGTGGTATTCCTCTGGAGTCGAAGCCAGGGACTAACCTCTCATCTCGAGTTGATTTTTGGTCCACGGAGCTTTTTCGTGCTGCTACAGTGACCTCAGGATCCCTCTAGCCTTGAAACAGTGTTCTTGGGGTTTCTCTGGAGTGCCATCAAGGAAATCAAGGCTCCTTTCATGTGTGATGTGCAACACGGAATTGCTCTGCACGCAGTGCAGGGGAATCGGGCCTCATCTCGCGGCGAGGGGGAAGTCTCATGGTTTTTCTCGAGATGCGGCGTTAACCTGGGGTATATTCTCGAGTTACGACGGGGATGGCCCTTCCACCCACGTGTTTGTTCAGCGACGTCAGGACTCCTGCCTAGTTGCGAGGGACAACTCGGGATTCTCCTCGAGGCTTCTCAGGGCAATTGGGACGCCTCTCCAGCTGAGGCGGGAGACCAAGGGTCCCTTTCCACGTGCCACAGGAATCCTGGGACGCCTATCAAGTTTCACGAGTCAGGCATCCTATCCTTTGGAGGCACTGATCTCCGCGTACCTCTGGAGTTTTCAAAGGATGTGGGGCCTCCGGTCGCGATGAGGTGGGGAACTAGGTCTTTCTCTGTGGTCTCCACAGGGGATTCAGACATCCTTTCGTCTTGGGAGTTGCAAGACGAGCCTGCATTCAAGTCACTGCAGGGATATCCGGCCTTATTTTGAGTCAGGGCATCGCGGTGTCCATTCCACTTGAGGCCGCAAACTCAGGGTCCCTCTCACATACATAGAGCTGAGAGAAGCCTCCTCTTGAGGTGCTTGTGGTAAGGTGGTATTGCTCTGGAGCCGAAGCCAGGGACTAACCTCTCATCTCGAGTTGATTCTTGGTCCACGGAGCTCTTTCGTGTTGCTACAGTAACCTCAGGATCCCTCTAGCCTTGAAACAGTGTTCTTGGGGTTTCTCTAGAGTGCCATCAAGTAAATCAAGGCTCCTTTCATGTGTGATGTGCAACACGCAATTGCTCTGCACGCAGTGCAGGATATCGGGCCTCATTTTGCGGCGAGGGGGAATTCTCATGGTTTTTCTCGAGTTGCGGCGGGAACCTGGGGTATATTCTCGAGTTATGACGGGGATGGCCCTTCCACCCACGTTTTTGTTCAGCGATGTCAGGACTCCTGCCTAGTTGCGAGGGACAACTCGGGATTCTCCTCGAGGCTTGGCAGGGCAATTGGGACGCCTCTCCACCTGAGGCGGGAGACCAAGGGTCCCTTTCCACGTGCCACAGGAATCTTGGGACTCCTATCACGTTTCACGAGGAGTCAGGCATCGTCTCCTTTGGCGGCACTGATCTCCGCGTACCTCTGGAGTTTTCAAAGGATGTGAGGCCTCCGGTCGCGATGAGTTGGGGAACTAGGTCTTTCTCTGTGGTCTCCACAGGGGATTCAGACATCCTTTCGTCTTGGGAGATGCAAGACGAGCCTGCATTCAAGTCACTGCAGGGATATCCGGCCTTATTTCGAATCAGGGCATCACAGTGTCCATTCCACTTGAGGCCGCAAACTCAGGGTCCCTCTCACATACCAAGAGTTGAGAGAAGCCTCTTCTTGAGGTGCTTGTGGTAAGGTGGTATACCTCTGGAGTTGAAGCCAGGGACTAACCTCTCATCTCCGGTTGATTTGTGGTCCACGGAGCTCTTTCGTGTTGCTACAGCGACCTCAGGATCCCTCTAGCCTTGAAACAGTGTTCTTGGGGTTTCTCTGGAGTGCCATCAGGGAAATTAAGGCTCCTTTCACGTGTGATGTGCAACACGGAATTGCTCTGCATGCAGTGCAGGGGAATCGGGCCTCATCTCGCGGCGAGGGGGAAGACTCAATGTTTTTCTCGAGTTGCGGCGAGAACCTGGGGTATATTCTCGAGTTACGACGGGGATGGCCCTTCCACCCACGTGTTTATTCAGCGACGTCAGGACTCCTGCCTAGTTGCGAGGGACAACTCGGGATACTCCTTGAGGCTTGGCAGGGCAATTGGGACGCCTCTCCAGCTGAGGCGGGAGACCAAGGGTCCCTTTCCACGTGCACAGGAATCCTGGGACTCCTATCAAGTTTCAGAACGAGTCAGGCATCGTCTCCTTTGGAGGCACTGATCTCCGCGTACCTCTGGAGTTTTCAAAGGATGTGAGGCCTCCGGTCGCGATGAGGTGGGGAACTAGTTCTTTTTCTGTGGTCTCCACAGGGGATTCAGACATCCTTTCGTCTTCGGAGATGCAAGACGAGCCTGCATTCAAGTCACTGCAGGGATATCCAGCCTTATTTCGAGGCAGGGCATCGCGGTGTCCATTCCACTTGAGGCCGAAAACTCAGGGTCCCTCTCACATACCTAGAGCTGAGAGAAGCCTCTTCTTGAGGTGCTTGTGGTAAGGTGGTATTCCTCTGGAGTCGAAGCCAGGGACTAACCTCTCATCTCCGGTTGATTTGTGGTCCACGGAGCTCTTTCGTGTTGCTACAGCGACCTCAGGATCCCTCTAGCCTTTAAAGAGTGTTCTTGGGGTTTCTCTGGAGTGCCATCAAGGAAATCAAGGCTCTTTTCATGTGTGATGTGCAACACGGAATTGCTTTGAATGCAGTGCAGGGGAATCGGGCCTCATCTTGCGGCGAGGGGGAAGTCTCATGGTTTTTCTCGAGTTGCGGCGGGAACCTGGGGTATATTCTCGAGTTACGACGGGGATGGCCCTGCCACACACGTTTTTGTTTAGCGACGGCAGGACTCCTGCCTAGTTGCGAGGGACAACTCGGGATTCTCCTCGAGGAATGGCAGGGCAATTGGGACGCCTCTCCAGCTGAGGCGGGAGACCAAGGGTCCCTTTCCACGTGCCACAGGAATCCTGGGACTCCTAAGAAGTTTCACGAGGAGTCAGGCATCGTCTCCTTTGGAGGCACTGATCTCCACATACCTCTGGACTTTTCAAAGAATGTGAGGCCTCTGGTCGCGATGAGGTGGGGAACTAGGTGTTTCTCTGTGGTCTCCACAGGGGATTCAGACATCCTTTCGTCTTGGGAGATGCAAGACGAGCCTGAATTCAAGTCACTGCAGGGATATCCGGCCTTATTTCGAGTCAGGGCATCGTGGTGTCCATTCCACTTGAGGCCGCAAACTCAGGGTCCCTCTCACATAGCTAGAGCTGAGAGAAGCCTCCTTTTGAGGTGCTTGTGGTAAGGTGGTATTCCTCTGGAGTCGAAGCCAGGGACTAACCTCTCATCTCGAGTTGATTTTTGGTCCACGGAGCTTTTTCGTGCTGCTACAGTGACCTCAGGATCCCTCTAGCCTTGAAACAGTGTTCTTGGGGTTTCTCTGGAGTGCCATCAAGGAAATCAAGGCTCCTTTCATGTGTGATGTGCAACACGGAATTGCTCTGCACGCAGTGCAGGGGAATCGGGCCTCATCTCGCGGCGAGGGGGAAGTCTCATGGTTTTTCTCGAGATGCGGCGTTAACCTGGGGTATATTCTCGAGTTACGACGGGGATGGCCCTTCCACCCACGTGTTTGTTCAGCGACGTCAGGACTCCTGCCTAGTTGCGAGGGACAACTCGGGATTCTCCTCGAGGCTTCTCAGGGCAATTGGGACGCCTCTCCAGCTGAGGCGGGAGACCTAGGGTCCCTTTCCACGTGCCACAGGAATCCTGGGACGCCTATCAAGTTTCACGAGTCAGGCATCCTATCCTTTGGAGGCACTGATCTCCGCGTACCTCTGGAGTTTTCAAAGGATGTGGGGCCTCCGGTCGCGATGAGGTGGGGAACTAGGTCTTTCTCTGTGGTCTCCACAGGGGATTCAGACATCCTTTCGTCTTGGGAGTTGCAAGACGAGCCTGCATTCAAGTCACTGCAGGGATATCCGGCCTTATTTTGAGTCAGGGCATCGCGGTGTCCATTCCACTTGAGGCCGCAAACTCAGGGTCCCTCTCACATACATAGAGCTGAGAGAAGCCTCCTCTTGAGGTGCTTGTGGTAAGGTGGTATTGCTCTGGAGCCGAAGCCAGGGACTAACCTCTCATCTCGAGTTGATTCTTGGTCCACGGAGCTCTTTCGTGTTGCTACAGTAACCTCAGGATCCCTCTAGCCTTGAAACAGTGTTCTTGGGGTTTCTCTAGAGTGCCATCAAGTAAATCAAGGCTCCTTTCATGTGTGATGTGCAACACGCAATTGCTCTGCACGCAGTGCAGGATATCGGGCCTCATTTTGCGGCGAGGGGGAATTCTCATGGTTTTTCTCGAGTTGCGGCGGGAACCTGGGGTATATTCTCGAGTTATGACGGGGATGGCCCTTCCACCCACGTTTTTGTTCAGCGATGTCAGGACTCCTGCCTAGTTGCGAGGGACAACTCGGGATTCTCCTCGAGGCTTGGCAGGGCAATTGGGACGCCTCTCCACCTGAGGCGGGAGACCAAGGGTCCCTTTCCACGTGCCACAGGAATCCTGGGACTCCTATCAAGTTTCACGAGGAGTCAGGCATCGTCTCCTTTGGCGGCACTGATCTCCGCGTACCTCTGGAGTTTTCAAAGGATGTGAGGCCTCCGGTCGCGATGAGTTGGGGAACTAGGTCTTTCTCTGTGGTCTCCACAGGGGATTCAGACATCCTTTCGTCTTGGGAGATGCAAGACGAGCCTGCATTCAAGTCACTGCAGGGATATCCGGCCTTATTTCGAATCAGGGCATCACAGTGTCCATTCCACTTGAGGCCGCAAACTCAGGGTCCCTCTCACATACCAAGAGTTGAGAGAAGCCTCTTCTTGAGGTGCTTGTGGTAAGGTGGTATACCTCTGGAGTTGAAGCCAGGGACTAACCTCTCATCTCCGGTTGATTTGTGGTCCACGGAGCTCTTTCGTGTTGCTACAGCGACCTCAGGATCCCTCTAGCCTTGAAACAGTGTTCTTGGGGTTTCTCTGGAGTGCCATCAGGGAAATCAAGGCTCTTTTCAAGTGTGATGTGCAACACGGAATTGCTTTGAATGCAGTGCAGGGGAATCGGGCCTCATCTCGCGGCGAGGCGAAGTCTCTTGGTTTTTCTCGAGTTGCGGTGGGAACCTGGGTTTTATTCTCGAGTTACGACGGGGATGGTCCTTCCACCCACGTGTTTGTTCAGCGACGTCAGGACTCCTGCCTAGTTGCGAGGGACAACTCGGGATTCTCCTCGAGGCATGGCAGGGCAATTGGGACGCCTCTCCAGCTGAGGCGGGAGACCAAGGGTCCCTTTCCACGTGCCACAGGAATCCTGGGACTCCTATCAAGTTTCAGAGGAGTCAGGCATCGACTCCTTTGGAGGCACTGATCTCCGCGTACCTCTGGAGTTTTCAAAGGATGTGAGGCCTCCGGTCGCGATGAGGTGGAGAACTAGGTCTTTCTCTGTGGTCTGCACAGGGGATTCAGACATCCTTTGGTCTTAGGAGATGCAAGACGAGCCTGCATTCATGTCACTGCAGGGATATCCGGCCTTATTTCGAGTCAGGGCATCGCGGTGTCCATTCCACTTGAGGCCGCAAACTCAGGGTCCCTCTCACATAGCTAGAGCTGAGAGAAGCCTCCTCTTGAGGTGCTTGTGGTAAGGTGGTATTCCTCTGGAGTCGAAGCCAGGGACTAACCTCTCATCTCGAGTTGATTTTTGGTCCACGGAGCTCTTTCGTGTTGCTACAGTGACCTCCGGTTCCCTCTAGCCTTGAAACAGTGTTCTTGGGGTTTCTCTGAAGTGCCATCAAGGAAATCAAGGCTCTTTTCATGTGTGATGTGCAACACGGAATTGCTCTGCATGCAGTGCAGGGGAATCGGGCCTCATCTCGCGGCGAGGGGGAAGTCTGATGGTTTTTCTTGAGTTGCGGCAGGAACCTGGGGTATATTCTCGAGTTACGACGGGGATGGCCCTTCCACACACGTGTTTGTTCAGCGACGTCAGGACTCCTGCCTAGTTGCGAGGGACAACTCGGGATTCTCCTCGAGGCTTGGCAGGGCAATTGGGACGCCTCTCCAGCTGAGGCGGAAGACCAAGGGTCCCTGTCCACGTGTCACAGGAATCCTGGGACTCCTATCAAGTTTCACGAGTAGTCAGGTATCGTCTCCTTTGGAGACACTGATCTCCGCGTACCTCTGGAGTTTTCAAAGGATGTGAGGCCTCCGGTCGCGATGAGAGGGGGAATTAGGTCTTTCTCTGTGGTCTCCACAGGGGATTCAGACATCCTTTCGTCTTGGGAGATGCAAGACGAGCCTGCATTCAAGTCACTGCAGGGATATCCGGCCTTATTTCGCGTCAGGGCATCGCAGTGTCCATTCCACTTGAGGCCGCAAAATCAGGTCCCTCTCACATACCTAGAGCTGAGAGAATCCTCCTCTTGAGGTGCTTCTGGTAAGGTGGTATTCCTCTGGAGTCGAAGCCAGGGACTAACCTCTCATCTCGAGTTGATTTTTCGTCCACGAGCTCTTTCGTGTCGCTACAGTGACCTCAGGATCCCTCTAGCCTTGAAACAGTGTTCTTGGGGTTTCTCTGGAGTGCCATCAAGAAAATCAAGGCTCCTTTCATGTGTGATGTGCAACACGGAATTGCTCTGCACGCAGTGCAGGGGAATCGGGCCTCATCTAGCGGCGAAGGGGAAGTCTCATGGTTTTTCTCGAGTTGCGGCGGGAACCTGAGGTATATTCTCGAGTTACAATGGGGATGGCCCTTCCACCCACGTGTTTGTTCAGCCACGTCAGGACTCCTGCCTAGTTGCGAGGGACTACTCGGGATTCTCCTCGAGGCTGGGCAGGGCAATTGGGATGCCTCTCCATCTGTGGCGGTAGACCAAGGGTCCCTTTCCACGTGCCACATAATCCTGGGACTCCTATCAAGTTTCACGAGGAGTCAGGCTTCGTCTCCTTTGGAGGCACTGATCTCCCCGTACCTCTGGAGTTTTCAAAGGATGTGAGGCCTCCGGTCGCGATGAGGTGGGGAACTAGGTCTTTCTCTGTGGTCTCCACAGGGGATTCAGACATCCTTTCATCTAGGGAGATGGAAGACGAGCCTGCATTCAAGTCACTGCAGGGATATCCGGCCTTATTTCGAGTCAGGGCATCGCGGTGTCCATTCCACTTAAGGCTGCAAACTCAGGGTCCCTCTCACATACCTAGAGCTGAGAGAAGCCTCCTCTTGAGGTGCTTGTGGTAAGGTGGTATTCCTCTGGAGTCGAAGCCAGGGACTAACCTCTCATCTCGAGTTGATTTTTGGTCCACGCAGCACTTTCGTGTTGCTACAGGGACCTCAGGATCCCTCTAGCCTTGAAACCGTGTTCTTGGGGTTTCTCTGGAGTGCCATCAAGGAAATCAAGGCTCCTTTCATGTGTGATGTGCAACACGGTATTGCTCTGCACGCAGTGTAGGGGAATCGGGCCTCATCTCGCGGCAAGGGGGAAGTGTCATTGTTTTTCTCGAGTTGCGGCGGGAACCTGGGGTATATTCTCGAGTTACGACGGGGATGTCCCTTCCACCCACGTGTTTGTTCAGCCATGTCGGGACTCCTGCCTAGTTGCGAGGGACAACTCGGGATTCTCCTCGAGGCTTGGCAGGGCAATTGGAACGCCTCTCCATCTGTGGCGGTAGACCAAGGGTCCCTTTCCACGTGTCACAGGAATCCTGGGACTCCTATCAAGTTTCACGAGGAGTCAGGCATCGTCTCCTTTGGAGGCACTGATCTCCGCGTACCTCTGGAATTTTAAAAGGATGTGAGGCCTCCTGTCGCGATGAGGTGGGGAACTAGCTCTTTCTCTGTGGTCTCCACAGGGGATTCAGACATCCTTTCATCTTGGGAGATGCAAGACGAGCCTGCATTCAAGTCACTGCAGGGATATCCGACCTTACTTCGAGCCAGGGCATCGCGGTGTCCATTCCACTTCAGGCCCCAAAATCAGCGTCCCTCTCACATACCTAGAGCTGAGAGAAGCCTCCTCTTGAGGTGCTTCTGGTAAGGTGGTATTCCTCTGGAGTCGAAGCCAGGGACTAACCTCTCATCTCGAGTTGATTTTTGGTCCATGGAGAACTTTCGTATTACTACAGTGACCTCAGGATCCCTCTAGCCTGGAAACAGTGTTCTTGGGATTTCTCTGGAGTGCCATCAAGAAAATCAAGGCTCCTTTCATGTTTGATGTGCAACACGGAATTGCTCTGCATGCAGTGCAGGAGAATCTAGCCTCATCTCGCGGCTACGGGGAAGTCTCATGGTTTTTCTCGAGTTGCGGCTGGAACCTGGGGTATATTTTCGAGTTATGACGGGGATGGCCCTTCCACCCACGTGTTTGTTCAGCCACGTCTGGACTCCTGCCTAGTTGCGAGGGACAACTCGGGATTCTCCTCGAGGCTTGGCAGGGCAATGGGACGCCTCTTCAGCTGAGGCGGGAGACCAAGCGTCCCTTTCCACGTGCCACAGGAATCCTGGGACGCCTATCAAGTTTCACGAGTCAGGCATCGTCTCCTTTGGAGGCACTGATCAACGCGTACCTCTGGAGATTTCAAAGGATGTGAGGCCTCCGGTCTCGATGAGGTGGGGAACTAGGTCTTTCTCTGTGGTCTCCACAGGGGATTCAGACATCCTTTCGTCTTGGGAGATGCAAGATGAGCCTGCATTCAAGTCACTGCAGGGATATCCGGCCTTATTTCGAGTCAGGGCATCGCGGTGTCCATTCCACTTGAGGCCGCAAACTCAGGGTCCCTCTCACATACATAGAGCTGAGAGAAGCCTCCTCTTGAGGTGCTTGTGGTAAGGTGGTATCCCTCTGGAGTCGAAACCAGGGACTAACCTCTCATCTCGAGTTGATTCTTGGTCCACGGAGCTCTTTCGTGTTGGTACAGTGACTTCAGGATCCCTCTAGCCGTGAAACAGTGTTCTTGGGGTTGCTCTGGAGTGCCATCAAGGAAATCAAGGCTTTTTCATGTGTGATGTGCAACACGGAATTGCTCTGCACGCAGTGCAGGGGAATCGGGCCTCATCTCACGGCGAGGGGGAAGTCTCTTGGTTTTTCTCGAGTTGCGGCGGGAATCTGGGGTATATTCTCGTGTTACAACGGGGATAGCCCTTCCACCCACGTGTTTGTTCAGCGACGTCAGGACTCCTGCCTAGTTGCGAGGGAAAACTCGGGATTCTCCTCGAGGCTTGGCAGGGAAATTGGGACGCCTCTCCAGCTGAGGCGGGAGACCAAGGGTCCCTTTCCACGTGCCACATGAATCCTGAGACTTCTATCAAGTCTCACGAAGAGTCAGGCATCGTCTCCTTTGGAGGCACTGATCTCTGCGTACCCCTGGAGTTTTCAAAGGATGTAAGGCCTTCGGTCGCGATGAGGTGGGGAACTAGGTCTTTCTCTATGGTCTCCACAGGGGATTCAGACATCCTTTCTTCTTGGGAGATGCAAGAGGAGCCTGCATTCAAGTCACTGCAGGGATATCCGGCCTTATTTCGAGCCAGGGCATCGCAGTGTCCATTCCACTTGAGGCCGCAAACTCAGGGTCCCTCACACATACCTAGAGCTGAGAGAAGCCTCCTCTTGAGGTGCTTGTGGTAAGGTGGTATTCCTCTGGAGTCGAAGCCAGGGACAAACCTCTCATCTCGAGTTGATTTTTGGTCCACGGAGCTCTTTCGTGTTGCTACAGTGACCTCAGGATCCCGCTAGCCTTGAAACAGTGTTCTTGGGGTTTCTCTGGAGTGCCATCAAGGAAATCAAGGCTCCTTTCATGTGTGATGTGCAACACGGAATTGCTCTGCACGCAGTGAAGGGGAATCGGGCCTCATATCACGGCGAGGGGGAAGTCTCATGGTTTTTCTCGAGTTGCGGCGGGAACCTGGGGTATATTCTCGAGATACGACGGGAATGGCCCTTCCAAACACGTGTTTGTTCAGTGACGTCAGGACTCCTGCCTAGTTGCGAGGGACAACTAGGGATTCTCCGCGAGGCTTGTCAGGGCAATTGGGATGCCTCTCCAGCTGAGTCTGGAGACCAAGGGTCCCTTTCCACGTGCGACAGGAATCCTGAAACTCCTATCAAGTTTCACGAGGAGTCAGGCATCGTCCCATTTGGAGGCACTGATCTCTGCGTACCTCTGGAGTTTTCAAAGGATGTGAGGCCTCCGGTCGTGAAGAGGTGGGGAACTAGGTCTTTCTCTGTGGTCTCCACAGGGGATTCAGACATCCTTTCGTCTTGGGAGATGCAAGACGAGCCTGCATTCAAGTCACTGCAGGGATATCCGGCCTTATTTCGAGCCAGGGCATCGCGGTGTCCATTCCACTTGATGCCGCAAACTCAGGGTCCCTCTCACATACCTAGAGCTGAGAGAAGCCTCCTCTTGAGGTGCTTGTGGTAAGGTGGTATTCCTCTGGAGTCGAAGCCAGGAACTAACCTCTCATCTCGAGTTGATTTTTGGTCCACGAAGCTCTTTCATGTTGCTACAGTGACCTCAGGATCCTTCTAGCCTTGAAACAGTGTTCTTGGGGTTTCTCTGGAGTGCCACCAAGGAAATCAAGGCTCCTTTCATGTGTGATGTACAACACGGAATTGCTCTGCACGCAGTGCAGGGGAATCGGGCCTCATCTCGCGGCGAGGGGGAAGTCTCATGGTTTTTCTCGAGTTGCGGCGGGAACCTCAGGTATATTCTCGAGTTACGACGGGGATGGTCCTTCCACCCACGTGTTTGTTCAGCGACGTCAGGGCTAATGTCTAGTTGCGAGGGACAACTCGGGATTCTCCTCGAGGCTTGGCAGGGCAATTGGGACGCCTCTCCAGCTGAGGCGGGAGACCAAGGGTCCGTTTCCACGTGCCACAGGAATCCTGGGACTCCTATCAAGTTTCACGAGGAGTCAGGCATCGTCTCCTTTGGAGGCACTGATCTCCTCGTACCTCTGGAGTTTTCAAAGGATGTAAGGCCTACGGTCGCGATGAGGTGGGGAACTAGGACTTTCTCTGTGGTCTCCACAGGGGATTCAGACATCCTTTCATCTTGGGAGATGCAAGACGAGCCTGGATTCAAGTCACTGCAGGGATATCCAGCCTTATTTCGAGTCAGGGCATCGCGGTGTCCATTCCACTTGAGGCCGCAAACTCAGAGTCCCTCTCACATACCTAGAGCTGAGAGAAGCCTCCTCTTGAGGTGCTTGTGGTAAGGTGGTATTCCTCTGGAGTCGAAGCCAGGGACTAACCTCTCATCTCGTGTGGATTTTAGGTCCACGGAGCTCTTTCGTGTTGCTACAGTGACCTCAGGATCCCTCGAGCCTTGAAACAGTGTTCTTGGGGTTTCTCTGGAGTGCCATCAAGGAAATCAAGGCTCCTTTCATGTGTGATGTGCAACACGGAATTGCTCTGCACGCAGGGTAGGGGAATCGGGCCTCATTTCGCGGCGAGGGGGAAGTCTCATGGTTTTTCGCGAGTTGCGGCGGGAACCTGGGGTATATTCTCGAGTTACGACGGGGATGGCCCTTCCACACACGTGTTGTTCAGCGTCGTCAGGACTCCTGCCTAGTTGCGAGGGACAACTTGGGATTCTCCTCGAGGCTTGGCAGGGCAATTGGGACGCCTCTCCAGCTGAGGCGGGAGACCAAGGGTCCCTTTCCACGTGCCACAGGAATCCTGGGACTCCTATCAAGTTTCACGAGGAGTCAGGCATCGTCTCCTTTGGAGGCACTGATCTCCGCGTACCTCTGGAGTTTTCAAAGGATATAAGGTATCCGTTCGCGATGAGGTGGGGAACTAGGTCTTTCTCTGTGGTCTCCACAGGGGATTCAGACATCCTTTCGTCTTGGGAGATGCAAGACGAGCCTGCATTCAAGTCACTGCAGGGATATCCGGCCTTATTTCGAGTCAGGGCATCGCGGTGTCCATTCCACTTGAGGCCACAAACTCAGGGCCCCTCTCACATACCTAGAGCTGAGAGAATCCTCCTCTTGGGGTGCTTGTGGTAAGGTGGTATTCCTCTGGAGTCGAAGCCAGGGACTAACCTCTCATCTCGAGTTGATTTTTCGTCCACCGTGCTCTTTCGTGTTGCTATAGTGACCTCAGGATCCCTCTAGCCTTGAAACAGTGTTCTTGGGGTTTCTCTGGAGTGCCATCAAGGAAATCAAGGCTCTTTCCATGTGTGATGTGCAACACGGAATTGCTCTGCCCGCAGTGCAGGGGAATCGGGCCTCATCTCGCGGCGAGGGGGAAGTCTCATGGTTTTTCTCGAGTTGCAGCGGGAACCTGGGGTATATTCTCGAGTTACGACGGGGATGGCCCTTCCACACACGTGTTTGTTCAGCGACGTCAGGACTCCTTCCTAGTTGCGAGGGACAGATCGGGATTCTGCTCGAGGCTTGGCAGGGCAATTGGGACGCCTCTCCAGCTGAGGCGGGAGACCAAGTGTCCCTTTCCACGTGCCACAGGAATCCTGGGACTCCTATCAAGTTTCACGAGGAGTCAGGCATCGTCTCCTTTGGAGGCACTGATCTCCGCGTACCTCTGGAGTTTTCAAAGAATGTGAGGCCTCCGGTCGTGATGAGGTGGGGAACTAGGTCTTTTTCTGTGGTCTACACAGGGGATTCAGACATCCTTTCGTCTTGGGAGATGCAAGACGAGCCTGCATTCAAGTCACTGCAGGGATATCCGGCCTTATTTCGAGTCAGGGCATCGCGGTGTCTATTCCACTTGAGGCCGCAAAATCAGGGTCCCTCTCACATACCTAGAGCTGAGAGAAGCCTCCTCTTGAGGTGCTTGTGGTAAGGTGGTATTCCTGTGGAGTCGAAGCCAGCGACTAACCTCTCATCTCGAGTTGATTTTTGGTCCACGGAGCACTTTCCTGTGGATACAGTGACCTCAGGATCCCTCTAGCCTTGAAACAGTGTTCTTGGGTTTCTCTGGAGTGCCATCAAGGAAATCAAGTCTCCTTTCATGTTTGATGTGCAACACGGAATTGCTCTGCACGCAGTGCAGGGGAATCGGGCCTCATCTCGTGGCGAGGGGGAAGTCTCATGGTTTTTCTCGAGTTGCGGCGGTAACCAGGGGTATATTCTCCAGTTACGACGGGGATGGCCCTTCCACCCTCGTGTTTGTTCAGCGACGTCAGGACTCCTGCCTAGTTGCGAGGGACAACTCGGGATTCTCCTCGAGGCTTGGCAGGGCAATTGGGACGCCTCTCCAGCTGAGGCGGGAGACCAAGGGTCCCTTTCCACGTGCCTCATAATCCTGGGACTCCTATCAAGTTTCACGAGGAGTGAGGCATCGTCACCTTTGGAGGCACTGATCTCCGCTTACCTCTGAAGTTTTCAAAGGATGTGAGGCCTCCGGTCGCGATGAGGTGGGGAACTAGGTCTTCCTCTGTGGTCTCCACAGGGGATTCAAACAACCTTTCATCTTGGGAGATGCAAGACGAGCCTGGATTCAAGTCACTGCAGGGATATCCAGCCTTATTTCGAGTCAGGGTATCGCGGTGTCCATTCCACGTGAGGCCGCAAACTCAGGGTCCCTCTCACATACCTAGAGCTGAGAGAAGCCTCCTCTTGAGGTGCTTGTGGTAAGGTGGTATTCCTCTGGAGTCGAAGCCAGGGACTAACCTCTCATCTCGAGTTGATTTTTCGTCCACCGAGCTCTTTCGTGTTGCTATACTGACCTCAGGATCCCTCTAGCCTTGAAACAGTGTTCTTGGGGTTTCTCTGGAGTGCCATCAAGGAAATCAAGGCTCCTTTCATGTTTGATGTGCAACACGGAATTGCTCTGCATACAGTGCAGGGGAATCGGGCCTCATCTCACGGCGAGGGGGAAGACTCATCTTTTTTCTCGAGTTGCGGCGAGAACCTGGGGTATATTCTCGAGTTACGATGGGGATGGCCCTTCCACACACGTGTTTGTTCAGCGACGTCAGGACTCCTTCCTAGTTGCGACGGACAGCTCGGGATTCTGCTCGAGGCTTGGCAGGGCAATTGGGACGCCTCTCCAGCTGAGGCGGGAGACCAAGTGTCCCTTTCCACGTGCCACAGGAATCCTGGGACTCCTATCAAGTTTCACGAGGAGTCAGGCATCGTCTCCTTTGGAGGCACTGATCTCCGCGTAGCTCTGGAGTTTTCAAAGAATGTGAGGCCTCCGGTCGTGATGAGGTGGGGAACTAGGTCTTTTTCTGTGGTCTACACAGGGGATTCAGACATCCTTTCGTCTTGCGAGATGCAAGACGAGCCTGCATTCAAGTCACTGCAAGGATATCCGGCCTTATTTCGAGTCAGGGCATCGCGGTGTCTATTCCACTTGAGGCCGCAAAATCAGGGTCCCTCTCACATACCTAGAGCTGAGAGAAGCCTCCTCTTGAGGTGCTTGTGGTAAGGTGGTATTCCTGTGGAGTCGAAGCCAGGGACTAACCTCTCATCTCGAGTTGATTTTTGGTCCACGGAGCACTTTCCTGTGGCTACAGTGACCTCAGGATCCCTCTAGCCTTGAAACAGTGTTCTTGGGGTTTCTCTGGAGTGCCATCAAGGAAATCAAGGCTCTTTCCATGTGTGATGTGCAACACGGAATTGCTCTGCACGCAGTGCAGGGTATCGGGCCTCATTTTGCGGAGAGGGGGAAGTCTCATGGTTTTCTCGAGTTGCGGTGGGAACCTGGGGTATATTCTCGAGTTACGACGGGGATGGCCCTTCCACCCACGTGTTTGTTCAGTGACGTCAGGACTCCTGCCTAGTTACGAGGGACAACTCGGGATTCTCCTCGAGTATTGGCAGGGCAATTGGGATGCCTCTCCAGCTGAGGCGGGAAACCAAGGGTCCCTTTCCACGTGCGACAGAAATCCTGGAACTCCTATTAAGTTTCACGAGGAGTCAGGCATCGTCCCCTTTGGAGGCACTGATCTCCGCATAGCTCTGGAGTTTTCAAAGGCTGTGAGGCCTCCGGTCGCGATGAGGTGGGGAACTACGTCTTTCTCTGTGGTCTCCACAGGGGATTCAAACATCCTTTCATCTTGGGAGATGCAAGACGAGCCTGCATTCAAGTCACTGCAGGGATATCCGGCCTTATTTCGAGTCAGGGAATCGCGGTGTCCATTCCACTTGAGGCCGCAAACTCAGGGTCCCTCTCACATACCTAGAGCTGAGAGAAGCCTCCTCTTGAGGTGCTTGTGGTAAGGTGGTATTCCTCTGGAGTCGAAGCCAGGGACTAACCTCTCATCTCGAGTTGATTTTTGGTCCACGGAGCTCTTTCGTGTTGCTACAGTGACCTCAGGATCCCTCTAGCCTTGAAACAGTGTTCTTGGGGTTTCTCTGGAGTGCCATCAAGGAAATCAAGGCTCCTTTCATATGTGATGTGCAACACGGAATTGCTCTGCACGCAGTGCAGGGGAATCGGGCCTCATCTCGCGGCGAGGGGTAAGTCTCATGGTTTTTCGCGAGTTGCGGCGGGAACCTGGTGTATATTCTCGAGTTACGACGGGGATGGCCCTTCCACACACGTGTTTGTTCAGCGACGTCAGGACTCCTGCCTAGTTGCGAGGGACAACTCAGGATTCTCCTCGAGGCTTGGCAGGGCAATTGGGACGCCTCTCCAGCTGAGGCGGGAGACAAAGGGTCCCTTTCCACGTGCCACAGGAATCCTGGGACTCCTATCAAGTTTCAGAGGAGTCAGGCATCATCTCCTTTGGAGGCACTGATCTCCGCGTACCTCTGGAGTTTTCAAAGGATGTGAGGCCTCCGGTCGTGATGAGGTGGGGAACTAGGTCTTTTTCTGTGGTCTACACAGGGGATTCAGACATCCTTTCGTCTTGGGAGATGCAAGACGAGCCTGCATTCAAGTCACTGCAGGGATATCCGGCCTTATTTCGAGTCAGGGCATCGCGGTGTCCATTCCACTTGAGGCCGCAAACTCAGGGTCCCTCTCACATACATAGAGCTGAGAGAAGCCTCCTCTTGAGGTGCTTGTTGTAAGGTGGTATGTCTCTGGAGTCAAAGCCAGGGACTAACCTCTCATCTCGAGTTGATTTTTGGTCCACGGAGCTCTTTCTTGTTGCTACAGTGACCTCAGGTTCCCTCTAGCCTTGAAACAGTGTTCTTGGGGTTTCTCTGGAGTGCCATCAAGGAAATCAAGGCTCCTTTCATGTGTGATGTGCAACACGAAATTGCTCTGCACGCAGTGCAGGGGAATCGGGCCTCATTTTGCGGCGAGGGGGAAGTCTCATGGTTTTCTCGAGTTGCGGTGGGAACCTGGGGTATATTCTCGAGTTACGACGGGGATAGCCCTTCCACCCACGTGTTTGTTCAGTGACGTCAGGACTCCTGCCTAGTTACGAGGGACAACTAGGGATTCTCCTCGAGGCTTGGCAGGGCAATTGGGATGCCTCTCCAGCTGAGGCGGGAGACCAAGGGTCCCTTTCCACGTGCGACAGGAATTCTGGAACTCCTATCAAGTTTCACGAGGAGTCAGGCATCGTCCCCTTTGGAGGCACTGATCTCCGCGTACCTCTGGAGTTTTCAAAGGATGTGAGGCCTCCGGTCACAAAGAGGTGGGGAACTAGGTCTTTCTCTGTGGTCTCCACTGGGGATTCAAACATCCTTTCATCTTGGGAGCTGCAAGACGAGCCTGCATTCAAGTCACTGCAGGGATATCCGGCCTTATTTCGAGTCAGGGCATCGCGGTGTCCATTCCACTTGAGGCCTCAATCTCAGGGTCCCTGTCTCATACCTAGAGCTGAGAGAAGCCTCCTCTTGAGGTGCTTGTGGTAAGCTGGTATTCCTCTGGAGTCGAAGCCAGGGACTAACCTCTCATCTCGAGTTGATTCTTCGTCCACGGAGCTCTTTCGTATTGCTACAGTGACCTCAGGATCCCTCTAGCCTTGAAACAGTGTTCTTGGGGTTTCTCTGCAGTGCCATCAAGGAAATCAAGGCTCCTTTTATGTGTGATGTGCAACACGGAATTGCTCTGCACGCAGTGCAGGGGAATCGGGCCTCATCTCACGTTGAGGGGGAAGTCTCATGGTTTTTCTCGAGTAGCGGCGGGAACCTGGGGTATATTCTCGAGTTACGACAGGGATGGCCCTTCCACACACGTGTTGTTCAGCGTCGTCAGGACTCCTGCCTAGTTGCCACGAACAACTCGGGATTCTCCTCGAGGCTTGGCAGGGCAATTGGGACGCCTCTCCAGCTGAGGCGGGAGACCAAGGGTCCCTTTCCACGTGCCACAGGAATCCTGGGACTCCTATCAAGTTTCAGGAGGAGTCAGGCATCGTCTCCTTTGGAGGCACTTATCACCGCGTACCTCTGGAATTTTCAAAGGATCTGAGGCCTCCGGTCGCGATGAGGTGAGGAACTAGGTCTTTCTCTGTGGTCTCCACAGGGGATTCAGACATCCTTTCATCTTGGGAGATGCAAGACGAGCCGGCATTCAAGTCACTGCAGGGATATCCGGCCTTATTTCTCGTCAGGGCATCGCTTTGTACATTCCACTTGAGGCCGCTAACTCAGGGTTCGTCTCACATACCTAGAGCTGAGAGAAGCCTCCTCTTGAGGTGCTTGTGGTAAGGTGGTATTTCTGTGGAGTCGAAGCCAGGGACTAACCTCTCATCTCGAGTTGATTTTTGGTCCACGGAGCTCTTTCGTGCTGTTGCAGTGACCTCAGGATCCCTCTAGCCTTGAAACAGTGTTCTTGGGGTTTCTCTGGAGTGCCATCAAGGAAATCAAGGCTCCTTTCATGTGTGATGTGCAACACGGAATTGCTCTGCACGCAGTGCAGGGGAATCGGGCCTCATCTCGCGGCGAGGGGCAAGTCTCATGGTTTTTCTCGAGTTGCGGCGGGAACCTGTGGTATATTCTCGAGTTACGACAGGGATGGCCCTTCCACACAAGTGTTTGTTCAGCGACGTCAGGACTCCTGCCTAGTTGCGAGGGAAACCTCGGGATTCTCCTCGAGGCTTGGCAGGGCAATTGGGACTCCTCTCCAGCTGAGGCGGGAGACCAAGGGTCCCTTTCCACGTGCCACAGGAATCCTGGGACTCCTATCAAGTTTCACGAGGAGTCAGGCATCGTCTCCTTTGGAGGCACTGATCTCCGCGTACCTCTGCAGTTTTCAAAGGATGTGAGGCCTTCGGTCGCCATGAGGTGGGGAACTAGGTCTTTCTCTGTGGTCTCCACAGGGGATTCAGTCATCCTTTCGTCTTGGGAGTGCAAGACGAGCCGGCATTCAAGTCACTGCAGGGATATCCGGCCTTATTTCGAGTCAGGGCATCGCAGTGTCCATTCCACTTGTGGCCGCAAACTCAGGGTCCCTCTCACATACCTAGAGCTGAGAGAAGCCTCCTCTTGAGGTGCTTGTGGTAACGTGGTATTCCTCTGGAGTCGAAGCCAGGGACTAACCTCTCATCTCGTGTTGATTTTTGGTCCACGGAGCTCTTTCGTGTTGCTACAGTGACCTCAGGATCCCTCTAGCCTTGAAACAGTGTTCTTGGGGTTTCTCTGGAGTGCCATCAAGGAAATCAAGGCTCCTTTCATGTGTGATGTGCAACACGGAATTGCTCTGCACGCAGTGCAGGGGAATCGGGCCTCATCTCGCGGCGAGGGGAAAGTCTCATGGTTTCTCTCGAGTTGCGGCGGGAAGCTGGGGTATATTCTCGAGTTACGACGGGGATGGCCCTTCCGCTCACGTGTTTCTTCAGCGACGTCAGGACTCCTGCCTAGTTGCGAGGGACAACTCGGGATTCTACTCGAGGCTTGGCAGGGCAATTGGGACGCCTCTCCAGCTGAGGCTGGAGACCAAGGGTCCCTTTCCACGTGCCACAGGATTCCTGGGACTCCTATCAAAATTCACGAGGAGTCAGACATCGTCTCCTTTGGAGGCACTGATCTCCGCGTACCTCTGGAGTTTTCAAAGGATGTGAGGCCTCCGGTCGCGATGAGGTGGGGAACTAGGTCTTTCTCTTTGGTCTCCACAGGGGATTCAGACTTCCTTTCGTCTTGGGAGATGCAAGACGAGCCTGCATTCAAGTCACTGCAGGGATATCCGGCCTTATTTCGAGTCGGGGCATCGCGGTGTCCATTCCCCTTGAGGCCGCAAACTCAGGGTCCCTCTCACATACCTAGAGCTGAGAGAAGCCTCCTCTTGAGGTGCTTGTGGTAACGTGGTATTCCTCTGGAGCCGAAGCCAAGGACTAACCTCTCATCTCGAGTTGATTTTTGGTCCACGGAGCTCTTTCGTGTTGCTACAGTGACCTCAGGATCCCTCTAGCCTTGAAACAGTGTTCTTGGGTTTTCTCTGGAGTGCCATCAAGGAAATCAAGGCTCCTTTCATGTGTGATGTGTAACACGGAATTGCTCTGCACGCAGTGCAGGGGAATCGGGCCTCATCTCGCGGCGAGGGGGAAGTCTCATGGTTTTTCTCGAGTTGCGGCGGGAACCTGGGGTATATTCTCGAGTTACGACGGGGATGGCCCTTCCACCCACGTGTTTGTTCAGCGACGTCAGGACTCCTGCCTAATTGCGAGGGACAACTCGGGATTCTCCTCGAGGCTTGGCAGGGCAATTGGGACGCCTCTCCAGCTGAGGCGGGAGACCAAGGGTCCCTTTCCACGTGCCACAGGAATCCTGTGACTCCTATCAAGTTTCACGAAGAGTCAGGCATCGTCTCCTTTGGAGGCACTGATCTCTGCGTACCCCTGGAGTTTTCAAAGGATGTAAGGCCTTCGGTCGCGATGAGGTGGGGAACTAGGTCTTTCTCTATGGTCTCCACAGGGGATTCAGACATCCTTTCTTCTTGGGAGATGCAAGAGGAGCCTGCATTCAAGTCACTGCAGGGATATCCGGCCTTATTTCGAGCCAGGGCATCGCAGTGTCCATTCCACTTGAGGCCGCAAACTCAGGGTCCCTCACACATACCTAGAGCTGAGAGAAGCCTCCTCTTGAGGTGCTTGTGGTAAGGTGGTATTCCTCTGGAGTCGAAGCCAGGGACAAACCTCTCATCTCGAGTTGATTTTTGGTCCATGGAGCTCTTTCGTGTTGCTACAGTGACCTCAGGATCCCGCTAGCCTTGAAACAGTGTTCTTGGGGTTTCTCTGCAGTGCCATCAAGGAAATCAAGGCTCCTTTTATGTGTGATGTGCAACACGGAATTGCTCTGCACGCAGTGCAGGGGAATCGGGCCTCATCTCACGTTGAGGGGGAAGTCTCATGGTTTTTCTCGAGTAGCGGCGGGAACCTGGGGTATATTCTCGAGTTACGACAGGGATGGCCCTTCCACACACGTGTTGTTCAGCGTCGTCAGGACTCCTGCCTAGTTGCCACGAACAACTCGGGATTCTCCTCGAGGCTTGGCAGGGCAATTGGGACGCCTCTCCAGCTGAGGCGGGAGACCAAGGGTCCCTTTCCACGTGCCACAGGAATCCTGGGACTCCTATCAAGTTTCAGGAGGAGTCAGGCATCGTCTCCTTTGGAGGCACTTATCACCGCGTACCTCTGGAATTTTCAAAGGATCTGAGGCCTCCGGTCGCGATGAGGTGAGGAACTAGGTCTTTCTCTGTGGTCTCCACAGGGGATTCAGACATCCTTTCATCTTGGGAGATGCAAGACGAGCCGGCATTCAAGTCACTGCAGGGATATCCGGCCTTATTTCTCGTCAGGGCATCGCTTTGTACATTCCACTTGAGGCCGCTAACTCAGGGTTCGTCTCACATACCTAGAGCTGAGAGAAGCCTCCTCTTGAGGTGCTTGTGGTAAGGTGGTATTTCTGTGGAGTCGAAGCCAGGGACTAACCTCTCATCTCGAGTTGATTTTTGGTCCACGGAGCTCTTTCGTGCTGTTGCAGTGACCTCAGGATCCCTCTAGCCTTGAAACAGTGTTCTTGGGGTTTCTCTGGAGTGCCATCAAGGAAATCAAGGCTCCTTTCATGTGTGATGTGCAACACGGAATTGCTCTGCACGCAGTGCAGGGGAATCGGGCCTCATCTCGCGGCGAGGGGCAAGTCTCATGGTTTTTCTCGAGTTGCGGCGGGAACCTGTGGTATATTCTCGAGTTACGACAGGGATGGCCCTTCCACACAAGTGTTTGTTCAGCGACGTCAGGACTCCTGCCTAGTTGCGAGGGAAACCTCGGGATTCTCCTCGAGGCTTGGCAGGGCAATTGGGACTCCTCTCCAGCTGAGGCGGGAGACCAAGGGTCCCTTTCCACGTGCCACAGGAATCCTGGGACTCCTATCAAGTTTCACGAGGAGTCAGGCATCGTCTCCTTTGGAGGCACTGATCTCCGCGTACCTCTGCAGTTTTCAAAGGATGTGAGGCCTTCGGTCGCCATGAGGTGGGGAACTAGGTCTTTCTCTGTGGTCTCCACAGGGGATTCAGTCATCCTTTCGTCTTGGGAGTGCAAGACGAGCCGGCATTCAAGTCACTGCAGGGATATCCGGCCTTATTTCGAGTCAGGGCATCGCAGTGTCCATTCCACTTGTGGCCGCAAACTCAGGGTCCCTCTCACATACCTAGAGCTGAGAGAAGCCTCCTCTTGAGGTGCTTGTGGTAACGTGGTATTCCTCTGGAGTCGAAGCCAGGGACTAACCTCTCATCTCGTGTTGATTTTTGGTCCACGGAGCTCTTTCGTGTTGCTACAGTGACCTCAGGATCCCTCTAGCCTTGAAACAGTGTTCTTGGGGTTTCTCTGGAGTGCCATCAAGGAAATCAAGGCTCCTTTCATGTGTGATGTGCAACACGGAATTGCTCTGCACGCAGTGCAGGGGAATCGGGCCTCATCTCGCGGCGAGGGGAAAGTCTCATGGTTTCTCTCGAGTTGCGGCGGGAAGCTGGGGTATATTCTCGAGTTACGACGGGGATGGCCCTTCCGCTCACGTGTTTCTTCAGCGACGTCAGGACTCCTGCCTAGTTGCGAGGGACAACTCGGGATTCTACTCGAGGCTTGGCAGGGCAATTGGGACGCCTCTCCAGCTGAGGCTGGAGACCAAGGGTCCCTTTCCACGTGCCACAGGATTCCTGGGACTCCTATCAAAATTCACGAGGAGTCAGACATCGTCTCCTTTGGAGGCACTGATCTCTGCGTACCTCTGGAGTTTTCAAAGGATGTAAGGCCTCCGGTCGTGAAGAGGTGGGGAACTAGGTCTTTCTCTGTGGTCTCCACAGGGGATTCAGACATCCTTTCGTCTTGGGAGATGCAAGACGAGCCTGCATTCAAGTCACTGCAGGGATATCCGGCCTTATTTCGAGCCAGGGCATCGCGGTGTCCATTCCACTTGAGGCCGCAAACTCAGGGTCCCTCTCACATACCTAGAGCTGAGAGAAGCCTCCTCTTGAGGTGCTTGTGGTAAGGTGGTATTCCTCTGGAGTCGAAGCCAAGGACTAACCTCTCATCTCGAGTTGATTTTTGTTCCACGGAGCTCTTTCGTGTTGCTACAGTGACCTCAGGATCCCTCTAGCCTTGAAACAGTGTTCTTGGGGTTTCTCTGGAGTGCCATCAAGGAAATCAAGGCTCCTTTCATGTGTGATGTGCAACACGGAATTGCTCTGCACGCAGTGCAGGGGAATCGGGCCTCATCTCGCGGCGAGGGGGAAGTCTCATGGTTTTTCTCGAGTTGCGGCGGGAACCTGGGGTATATTCTCGAGTTACGACGGGGATGGCCCTTCCACCCACGTGTTTGTTCAGCGACGTCAGGACTCCTGCCTAGTTGCGAGGGAAAACTCGGGATTCTCCTCGAGGCTTGGCAGGGCAATTGGGACGCCTCTCCAGCTGAGGCGGGAGACCAAGGGTCCCTTTCCACGTGGCACAGGAATCCTGAGACTTCTATCAAGTTTCACGAAGAGTCAGGCATCGTCTCCTTTGGAGGCACTGATCTCTGCGTACCCCTGGAGTTTTCAAAGGATGTAAGGCCTTCGGTCGCGATGAGGTGGGGAACTAGGTCTTTCTCTATGGTCTCCACAGGGGATTCAGACATCCTTTCTTCTTGGGAGATGCAAGAGGAGCCTGCATTCAAGTCACTGCAGGGATATCCGGCCTTATTTCGAGCCAGGGCATCGCAGTGTCCATTCCACTTGAGGCCGCAAACTCAGGGTCCCTCACACATACCTAGAGCTGAGAGAAGCCTCCTCTTGAGGTGCTTGTGGTAAGGTGGTATTCCTCTGGAGTCGAAGCCAGGGACAAACCTCATATCTCGAGTTGATTTTTGGTCCTCGGAGCTCTTTCGTGTTGCTACAGTGACCTCAGGATCCCGCTAGCCTTGAAACAGTGTTCTTGGGGTTTCTCTGGAGTGCCATCAAGGAAATCAAGGCTCCTTTCATGTGTGATGTGCAACACGGAATTGCTCTGCACGCAGTGAAGGGGAATCGGGCCTCATATCACGGCGAGGGGGAAGTCTCATGGTTTTTCTCGAGTTGCGGCGGGAACCTGGGGTATATTCTCGAGATACGACGGGAATGGCCCTTCCAAACACGTGTTTGTTCAGCGACGTCAGGACTCCTGCCTAGTTGCGAGGGACAACAAGGGATTCTCCGCGAGGCTTGTCAGGGCAATTGGGATGCCTCTCCAGCTGAGGCTGGAGACCAAGGGTCCCTTTCCACGTGCGACAGGAATCCTGAAACTCCTATCAAGTTTCACGAGGAGTCAGGCATCGTCCCCTTTGGAGGCACTGATCTCTGCGTACCTCTGGAGTTTTCAAAGGATGTGAGGCCTCCGGTCGTGAAGAGGTGGGGAACTAGGTCTTTCTCTGTGGTCTCCACAGGGGATTCAGACATCCTTTCGTCTTGGGAGATGCAAGACGAGCCTGCATTCAAGTCACTGCAGGGATATCCGGCCTTATTTCGAGCCAGGGCATCGCGGTGTCCATTCCACTTGAGGCCGCAAACTCAGGGTCCCTCTCACATACCTAGAGCTGAGAGAAGCCTCCTCTTGAGGTGCTTGTGGTAAGGTGGTATTCCTCTGGAGTCGAAGCCAGGAACGAACCTCTCATCTCGAGTTGATTTTTGGTCCACGGAGCTCTTTCATGTTGCTACAGTGACCTCAGGATCCTTCTAGCCTTGAAACAGTGTTCTTGGGGTTTCTCTGGAGTGCCACCAAGGAAATCAAGGCTCCTTTCATGTGTGATGTGCAACACGGAATTGCTCTGCACGCAGTGCAGGGGAATCGGGCCTCATCTCGCGGCGAGGGGGAAGTCTCATGGTTTTTCGCGAGTTGCGGCGGGAACCTGGGGTGTATTCTCGAGTTACAACGGGGATGGCCCTTCCACCCACGTGTTTCTTCAGCGACGTCAGGACTCCTGCCTAGTTGCGAGGGACAACTCCGTATTCTCCTCGAGGCTTGGCAGGGCAATTGGGACGCCTCTCCAGCTGAGGTGCGAGACCAAGGGTCCCTTTCCACGTGCCACAGGAATCCTGGGACTCCTATCAAGTTTCACGAGGAGTCAGGCATCGTCTCCTTTGGACGCACTGATCTCCGCGTACCTCTGGAGTTTTCAAAGGATGTGAGGCCTCCGGTCGCGATGAGGTGGGGAAGTAGGTCTTTCTCTGTGGTCTCCACAGGGGATTCAGACATCCTTTCGTCTTGGGAGATGCAAGACGAGCCTGCATTCAAGTCACTGCAGGGATATCCGGCCTTATTTCGAGCCAGGGCATCGCGGTGTCCATTCCACTTGAGGCCGCAAATTCAGGGTCCCTCTCACATAGCTAGAGCTGAGAGAAGCCTCCTCTTGAGGTGCTTGTGGTAAGGTGGTATTCCTCTGGAGTCGAAGCCAGGGTCTAACCTCTCATCTCGAGTTGATTTTTAGTCCATGGAGCTCTTTCGTGTTGCTACAGTGACCTCAGGATCCCTCTAGCCTTGAAACAGTGTTCTTGGGGTTTCTCTGGAGTGCCATCAAGGAAATCAAGGCTCCTTCCATGTTTGATGTGCAACACGAAATTGCTCTGCACGCAGTGCAGGGGAATCGGGCCTCATCTCGCGGCAAGGGAGAAGTCTCATGGTTTTTCTCGAGTTGCGGCGGGAACCTGGGGTATATTCTCGAGTTACGACAGGGATGGCCCTTCCACCCACGTGTTTGTTCAGCGACGTCAGGACTCCTGCCTAGTTGCGAGGGACAACTCGGGATTCTCCTCGAGGCTTGGCAGGGCAATTGGGACGCCTCTCCAGCTGAGGCGGGAGACCAAGGGTCCCTTTCCACGTGCCACAGGAATCCTGGGACTCCTATCAAGTTTCACGAGGAGTCAGGCATCGTCTCCTTTGGAGGCAGTGATCTCCGCGTACCTCTGGAGTTTTCAAAGGATGTGAGGCCTCCGATCGCCATGAGGTGGGGTACTAGGTCTTTCTCTGTGGTCTCCACAGGGGATTCAGACATCCTTTCGTCTTGGGAGATGCAAGACGAGCCTGCATTCAAGTCACTGCAGGGATATCCGGCCTTATTTCGAGTCAGGGCATTGCGGTGTCCATTCCACTTGTGGCCGCAAACTCAGGGTCCCTCTCACATACCTAGAGCTGAGAGAAGCCTCCTCTTGAGGTGCTTGTGGTAAGGTGGTATTCCTCTGGAGTCGAAGACAGGGACTAACCTCTCATCTCGAGTTGATTTTTGGTCCACGGAGCTCTTTCGTGTTGCTACAGTGACCTCAGGATCCCTCTAGCCTTGAATCAGTGTTCTTGGGGTTTCTCTGGAGTGCCATAAAGGAAATCAAGCCTCCTTTCATGTGTGATGTGCAACACGGAATTGCTCTGCACGCAGTGCAGGGGAATCCGGCCTCATCTCGCGGCGAGGGGGAAGTCTCATGGTTTTTCTCGAGTTGCGGCGGGAACCTCAGGTATATTCTCGAGTTACGACGGGGATGGTCCTTCCACCCACGTGTTTGTTCAGCGACGTCAGGGCTAATGCCTAGTTGCGAGGGACAACTCGGGATTCTCCTCGAGGCTTGGCAGGGCAATTGGGACGCCTCTCCAGCTGAGGCGGGAGACCAAGGGTCCGTTTCCACGTGCCACAGGAATCCTGGGACTCCTATCAAGTTTCACGAGGAGTCAGGCATCGTCTCCTTTGGAGGCACTGATCTCCTCGTACCTCTGGAGTTTTCAAAGGATGTAAGGCCTACGGTCGCGATGAGGTGGGGAACTAGGACTTTCTCTGTGGTCTCCACAGGGGATTCAGACATCCTTTCATCTTGGGAGATGCAAGACGAGCCTGGATTCAAGTCACTGCAGGGATATCCAGCCTTATTTCGAGTCAGGGCATCGCGGTGTCCATTCCACTTGAGGCCGCAAACTCAGAGTCCCTCTCACATACCTAGAGCTGAGAGAAGCCTCCTCTTGAGGTGCTTGTGGTAAGGTGGTATTCCTCTGGAGTCGAAGCCAGGGACTAACCTCTCATCTCGTGTTGATTTTAGGTCCACGGAGCTCTTTCGTGTTGCTACAGTGACCTCAGGATCCCTCTAGCCTTGAAACAGTGTTCCTGGGGTTTCTCTGGAGTGCCACCAAGGAAATCAAGGCTCCTTTCATGTGTGATGTGCAACACGGAATTGCTCTGCACGCAGGGTAGGGGAATCGGGCCTCATTTCGCGGCGAGGGGGAAGTCTCATGGTTTTTCGCGAGTTGCGGCGGGAACCTGGGGTATATTCTCGAGTTACGACGGGGATGGCCCTTCCACACACGTGTTGTTCAGCGTCGTCAGGACTCCTGCTTAGTTGCGAGGGACAACTCGGGATTCTCCTCGAGGCTTCGCAGGGCAATTGGGACGCCTCTCCAGCTGAGGCGGGAGACCAAGGGTCCCTTTCCACGTGCCACAGGAATCCTGGGACTCCTATCAAGTTTCACGAGGAGTCAGGCATCGTCTCCTTTGGAGGCACTGATCTCCGCGTACCTCTGGAGTTTTCAAAGGATATAAGGTATCCGTTCGCGATGAGGTGGGGAACTAGGTCTTTCTCTGTGGTCTCCACAGGGGATTCAGACATCCTTTCGTCTTGGGAGATGCAAGACGAGCCTGCATTCAAGTCACTGCAGGGATATCCGGCCTTATTTCGAGTCAGGGCATCGCGGTGTCCATTCCACTTGAGGCCACAAACTCAGGGCCCCTCTCACATACCTAGAGCTGAGAGAAGCCTCCTCTTGGGGTGCTTGTGGTAAGGTGGTATTCCTCTGGAGTCGAAGCCAGGGACTAACCTCTCATCTCGAGTTGATTTTTCGTCCACCGAGCTCTTTCGTGTTGCTATAGTGACCTCAGGATCCCTCTAGCCTTGAAACAGTGTTCTTGGGGTTTCTCTGGAGTGCCATCAAGGAAATCAAGGCTCTTTCCATGTGTGATGTGCAACACGGAATTGCTCTGCCCGCAGTGCAGGGGAATCGGGCCTCATCTCGCGGCGAGGGGGAAGTCTCATGGTTTTTCTCGAGTTGCGGCGGGAACCTGGGGTATATTCTCGAGTTACGACGGGGATGGCCCTTCCACACACGTGTTTGTTCAGCGACGTCAGGACTCCTTTCTAGTTGCGAGGGACAGATCGGGATTCTGCTCGAGGCTTGGCAGGGCAATTGGGACGCCTCTCCAGCTGAGGCGGGAGACCAAGTGTCCCTTTCCACGTGCCACAGGAATCCTGTTACTCCTATCAAGTTTCACGAGGAGTCAGGCATCGTCTCCTTTGGAGGCACTGATCTCCGCGTACCTCTGGAGTTTTCAAAGGATGTGAGGCCTCCGGTCGCGATGAGGTGGGGAACTAGGTCTTCCTCTGTGGTCTCCACAGGGGATTCAGACATCCTTTCATCTTGGGAGATGCAAGACGAGCCTGCATTCAAGTCACTGCAGGGATATCCAGTCTTATTTCGAGTCAGGGCATCGCGGTGTCCATTCCACTTGAGTCCGCAAACTCAGGGTCCCTCTTCATACATAGAGCTGAGAGAAGCCTCCTCTTGAGGTGCTTGTGGTAAGGTGGTATTCCTCTGGAGTCGAAGCCAGGGACTAACCTCTCATCTCGAGTTGATTTTTGGTCCACGGAGCTCTTTCGTGTTGCTACAGTGACATCAGGATCCCTCTAGCCTTGAAACAGTGTTCTAGGGGGTTCTCTGGAGTGCCATCAAGGAAATCAAGCCTCCTTTCATGTGTGATGTGCCACACGGAATTGCTCTGCAAGCAGTGCAGGGGAATCGGGCCTCATCTCGCGGCGAGGGGGAAGTCTCATGGTTTTTATCGAGTTGAGGCGGGAACCTGGGGTATATTATCGAGTTACGACGGGGATGGCACTTCCACACACGTGTTTGTTCAGCGACGTCAGGACTCCTGCCTAGTTGCGAGGGACAACTCGGGATTCTCCTCGAGGCTTGGCAGGGCAATTGGGACGCCTCTCCAGCTGAGGCGGGAGACCAAGTGTCCCTTTCCACGTGCCACAGGAATCCTGGGACTCCTATCAAGTTTCACGAAGAGTCAGGCATCGTCTCCTTTGGAGGGACTGATTTCCGCGTACCTCTGGAATTTTCAAAGGATGTGAGGCCTCCGGTCGCAATGAGGTTGGGAACTAGGTCTTTTTCTGTGGTCCCCACAGGGGATTCAGACATCCTTTCATCTTGGGAGATGCAAGACGAGCCTGCATTCAAGTCACTGCAGGGATATCCGGCCTTATTTCAAGTCAGGGCATCGCGGTGTCCATTCCACTTGAGTCTGCAAACTCAGGGTCCCTCACACATACCTAGAGCTGAGAGAAGCCTCCTCTTGAGGTGCTTGTGGTAAGGTGGTATTTCTCTGGAGTCGAAGCCAGGGACAAACCTCTCATCTCGAGTTGATTTTTGGTCCATGGAGCTCTTTCGTGTTGCTACAGTGACCTCAGGATCCCTCTAACCTTGAAACAGTGCTCTTGGGTTTTCTCTGGAGTGCCACCAAGGAAATCAAGGCTCCTTTCATGTGTGATGTGCAACACGGAATTGCTCTGCACGCAGTGCAGGGGAATCGGGCCTTATCTCGTGGCGAGGGGGAAGTCTCATGGTTTTTCTCGAGTTGCGGCGGGAACCTCAGGTATATTCTCGATTTACGAGGGGGATGGTCCTTCCACACACGTGTTTGTTCAGCGACGTCAGGACTCCTTCCTAGTTGCGACGGATAGCTCGGGATTCTGCTCGAGGCTTGGCAGGGCAATTGGGACGCCTCTCCAGCTGAGGCGGGAGACCAAGGGTCCCTTTCCACGTGCCACAGGAATCCTGGGACTCCTATCAAGATTCACGAGGAGTCAGGCATCGTCTCCTTTGGAGGCACTGATCTCCGCGTAGCTCTGGAGTTTTCAAAGAATGTGAGGCCTCCGGTCGTGATGAGGTGGGGAACTAGGTCTTTTTCTGTGGTCTACACAGGGGATTCAGACATCCTTTCGTCTTGCGAGATGCAAGACGAGCCTGCATTCAAGTCACTGCAAGGATATCCGGCCTTATTTCGAGTCAGGGCATCGCGGTGTCTATTCCACTTGAGGCCGCAAAATCAGGGTCCCTCTCACATACCTAGAGCTGAGAGAAGCCTCCTCTTGAGGTGCTTGTGGTAAGGTGGTATTTCTGTGGAGTCGAAGCCAGGGACTAACCTCTCATCTCGAGTTGATTTTTGGTCCACGGAGCACTTTCCTGTGGCTACAGTGACCTCAGGATCCCTCTAGCCTTGAAACAGTGTTCTTGGGGTTTCTCTGGAGTGCCATCAAGGAAATCAAGGCTCTTTCCATGTGTGATGTGCAACACGGAATTGCTCTGCACGCAGTGCAGGGGAATCGGGCCTCAACTCGCGGCGAGGGGGAAGTCTCATGGTTTATCTCCAGTTGCGGCGGGAACCAGGGGTATATTCTCGAGTTACGACGGGGATGGCCCTTCCACCCACGTGTTTGTTCAGCGATGTCAGGACTCCTGCCTAGTTGTGAGGGACAACTCGGGATTCTCCTCGAGGCTTGGCAGGGCAATTGGGACGCGTCTCCAGCTGAGGCGGGAGACCAAGGGTCCCTTTCCACGTGCCACAGGAATCCTGGGACTCCTATCAAGTTTCACGAGGAGTCAGGCATCGTCTCCTTTGGAGGCACTGATCTCCACGTACCTCTGGAGTTTTCAAAGGATGTAAGGCCTCCGGTCGCGATGAGGTTGGGAACTAGGTCTTTCTCTGTGGTCTCCACAGGGGATTCAGACATCCTTTCTTCTTGGGAGATGCAAGACGAGCCTGCATTCAAGTCACTGCAGGGATATCCGGCCTTATTTCGAGCCAGGGCATCGCAGTGTCCATTCCATTTGAGGCCGCAAACTCAGGGTCCCTCTCACATACCTAGAGCTGAGAGAAGCCTCCTCTTGAGGTGCTTGTGGTAAGGTGGTATTCCTCTGGAGTCGAAGCCAGGGACTAACCTCTCATCTCGAGTTGATTTTTCGTCCATGGAGCTCTTACGTGTTGCTCCAGTGACCTCAGGATCCCTCTAGCCTTGAATCAGTGTTCTTGGGGTTTCTCTGGAGTGCCATCAAGGAAATCAAGGCTCCTTTCATGTGTGATGTGCAACACGGAATTGCTCTGCACGCAGTGCAGGGGAATCAGGCCTCATCTCGCGCCGAGGGGGAAGTCTCATGGTTTTTCTCGAGTTGCGGCGGGAACCTGGGGTATATTCTCGAGTTACGACGGGGATGGCCCTTCCACACACGTGTTTGTTCAGCGATGGCAGTACTCCTGCCTAGTTGCGAGGGACAACTCGCGATTCTCCTCGAGGCTTGACAGGGCAATTGGGACACCTCTCCAGCTGAGGCGGGAGACCAAGAGTCCCTATCCACGTGCACAGGAATCCTGGGACTCCTATCAAGTTTCACGAGGAGTCAGGCATCGTCTCCTTTGGAGGCACTGATCTCCGCGTACCTCTGGAGTTTTCAAAGGATGTGAGGCCTCCGGTCGCGATGAGGTGGGGAACTAGGTCTTTCTCTGTGGTCTCCACAGGGGATTCAGACATCCTTTCGTCTTGGGAGATGCAAGACGAGCCTGCATTCAAGTCACTGCAGGGATATCCGGCCTTATTTCGAGCCAGGGCATCGCGGTGTCCATTCCACTTGAGGCCGCAAACTCAGGGTCCCTCACACATACCTAGAGCTGAGAGAAGCCTCCTCTTGAGGTGCTTGTGGTAAGGTGGTATTCCTCTGGAGTCGAAGCCAAGGACTAACCTCTCATCTCGAGTTGATTTTTGGTCCACGGAGCTCTTTCGTGTTGCTACAGTGACCTCAGGATCCCTCTAGCCTTGAAACAGTGTTCTTGGGGTTTCTCTGGAGTGCCATCAAGGAAATCAAGGCTCCTTTCATGTGTGATGTGCAACACGGAATTGTTCTGCACGCAGTGCAGGGGAATCGGGCCTCATCTCGCGGCGAGTGGGAAGTCTCATGGTTTTTCTCGAGTTGCGGCGGGAACCTGGGGTATATTCTCGAGTTACGACGGGGATGGACCTTCCACCCACGTGTTTGTTCATCGACGTCAGGACTCCTGCCTAGTTGCGAGGGACAACTCGGGATTCTCCTCGAGGCTTGGCAGGGCAATTGGGACGCCTCTCCAGCTGAGGGGGGAGACCAAGGGTCCCTTTCCACGTGCCACAGGAATCCTGGGACTCCTATCAAGTATCACGAGGAGTCAGGCATCGTCTCCTTTGGAGACACTGATCTCCGCGTACCTCTGGAATTTTCAAAGGATGTAAGGCCTCCGGTCGCGATGAGGTGGGGAACTAGGTCTTTCTCTATGGTCTCCATAGGGGATTCAGACATCCTTTCTTCTTGGGAGATGCAAGAGGAGCCTGCATTCAAGTCACTGCAGGGATATCCGGCCTTATTTCGAGTCAGGGCATCGCAGTGTCCATTCCACTTGAGGCCGCAAACTCCGGGTCCCTCTCACATACCTAGACCTGATAGAAGCCTCCTCTTGAGGTGCTTGTGGTAAGGTGGTATTCCTCTGGAGTCGAAGCCAGGGACTAACCTCTCATCTCGAATTGATTTTTGGTCCACGGAGCTCTTTCGTGTTGCTACAGTGACCTCAGGATCCCTCTAGCCTTGAAACAGTGTTCTTGGGTTTTCTCTGGAGTGCCATCAAGGAAATCAAGGCTCCTTTCATGTGTGATGTGAAACACGGAATTGCTCTGCACGCAGTGCAGGGGAATCGGGCCTCATCTCGCGGCGAGGGGGAAGTCTCATGGTTTTTCTCGAGTTGCGGCGGGAACCTGGGGTATATTCTCGAAATACGACGGGAATGGCCCTTCCAACCACGTGTTTGTTCAGTGACGTCAGGACTCCTGCCTAGTTGCGAGGGACAACTCGGGATTCTCCTCGAGGCTTCGCAGGGCAATTGGGACGCCTCTCCAGCTGAGGCGGGAGACCAAGGGTCCCTTTCCACGTGCCACAGGAATCCTGGGACTCCTATCAAGTTTCACGAGGAGTCAGGCATCGTCGCCTTTGGAGGCACTGATCTCCACGTACCTCTGAAGTTTTCAAAGGATGTGAAGCCTCAGGTCGCGATGAGGTGGGGAACTAGGTCTTTCTCTGTGGTCTCCACAGGGGATTCAGACATCCTTTCGTCTTGGGAGTTGCAAGACGAGCCTGCATTCAAGTCACTGCAGGGATATCCGGCCTTATTTCGAGTCAGGGCATCGCGGTGTCCATTCCACTTGAGGCCGCAAACTCAGGGTCCCTCTCACATACCTAGAGCTGAGAGAAGCCTCCTCTTTAGGTGCTTCTGGTAAGGTGGTATTCCTCTGAAATCGAAACCAGGAACTAACCTCTCATCTCGAGTTGATTTTTGGTCCACGGAGTTCTTTCGTGTTGCTACAGCGACCTCAGGATCCTTCTAGCCTTGAAACAGTGTTCTTGGGGTTTCTCTGGAGTGCCATCAAGGAAATCAAGGCTCCTTTCATGTGTGATGTGCAACACGGAATTGCTCTGCACGCAGTGTAGGGGAATCGGGCCTCATCTCGCGGCGAGGGGGAAGTCTCATTGTTTATCTCGAGTTGCGGCGGGAACCTGGGGTATATTCTCGAGTTACGACGGGACTGGCCCTTCCACCCACGTGTTTGTTCAGCGACGTCAGGACTCCTGCCTAGTTGCGAGGGAAAACTCGGGAATCTCCTCGAGGCTTGGCAGGGCAATTGCGACGCCTCTCCAGCTGAGGCAGGAGACCAAGGGTCCCTTTCCACGTGCCACAGGAATCCTGGGACTCCTAAGAAGTTTCACGAGGAGTCAGGCATCGTCTCCTTTGGAGGCACTGATCTCCGCGTACCTCTGGAGTTTTCAAAGGATGTGAGGCCTCCGGTCGCGATGAGGTGGGGAACTAGGTCATTCTCTGTGGTCTCCACAGGGGATTCAGACATCCTTTCGTCTTGGGAGATGCAAGACGAGCCTGCATTCAAGTCACTGCAGGGATATCCGGCGTTATTTGGCGTCAGGGCATCGCAGTGTCCATTCCACGTGAGGCCGCAAAATCACGGTCCCTCTCACATACCTAGAGCTGAGAGAAGCCTCCTCTTGAGGTGCTTGTGGTAAGGTGGTATACCTCTGGAGTCGAAGCCAGGGACTAACCTCTCATCTCGAGTTCATTGTTGGTCCACGGAGCTCTTTCGTGTTGCTACAGTGACCTCAGGATCCCTCTAGCCTTGAAACAGTGTTCTTGGGGTTTCTCTGGAATGCCATCAAGGAAATCAAGGCTCCTTTCATGTTTGATGTGCAACACGGAATTGCTTTGAATGCAGTGCAGGGGAATCGGGCCTCATTTTGCGGCGAGGGGGAAGTTTCATGGTTTTTCTCGAGTTGCGGCGGGATCCTGGGGTATATTCTCGAGTTACGACGGGGATGGCCCTTCCACACACGTGTTTGTTCAGCGACGTCAGGACTCCTGCCTAGTTGCGATGGACAACTCGGGATTCTCCTCGAGGCTTGGCAGGGAAATTGGGACGCCTCTCCAGCTGAGGTGGGAGACCAAGGGTCCCTTTCCACGTGCCACAGGAATTCTGGGACTCCTATCAAGTTTCACGAGGAGTCAGGCATCGTCTCCTTTGGAGGCACTGATCTCAGTGTACCTCTGGAGATTTCAAAGGATGTGAGGCCTCCGGTCGCGATGAGGTGGGGAACTAGGCTTTCTCTGTGGTCTCCACAGGGGATTCACACATCCTTTCGTCTTGGGAGATGCAAGACGATCCTGCATTCAAGTCACAGCAGGGATATCAGGCCTTATTTCGAGTCAGGGCATCGCGGTGTCCATTCCACTTGAGGCCGCAAACTCAGGGTCCCTCTCACATACCTAGAGCTGAGAGAAGCCTCCTCTTGAGGTGCTTGTGGTAAGGTGGTATTCCTCTGGAGTCGAAGCCAGGGACAAACCTCTCATCTCGAATTGATTTTTGGTCCACGGAGCTCTTTTTTGTTACTACAGTGACCTCAGGATCCCTCTAGCCTTGAAACAGTGTTCTTGGGGATTCTCTGCAGTGCCATCAAGGAAATCAAGGCTCCTTTCATGTGTGATGTGCAACACGGAATTGCTCTGCACACAGTGCAGGGGAATCGGGCCTCATCTCGCGGTGAGGGGCAAGTCTCATGGTTTTTCTCGAGTTGCGGCGGGAACCTGGGGTATATTCTCGAGTTACGACGGGGATGGCCCTTCCACCCAAGTGTTTGTTCAGCGACGTCAGGACTCCTGCCTAGTTGCGAGGGACAACTCGGGATTCTCCTCGAGGCTTGGCAGGGCAATTGGGACGCCTCTCCAGCTGAGGCGGGAGACCAAGGGTCCCTTTCCACGTGCCACAGGAATCCTGGGACTCCTATCAAGTTTCACGAGGAGTCAGGCATCGTCTCCTTTGGAGGCACTGATCTCCACGTACCTCTGGAGTTTTCAAAGGATGTGAGGCCTCCGGTCGCCATGAAGTGGGGAACTAGGTCTTTCTCTGTGGTCTCCACAGGGGATTCAGACATCCTTTCATCTTGGGAGATGCAAGACGAGCCTGCATTCAAGTCACTGTAGAGATATCCGGCCTTATTTCGCGTCAGGGCCTCGCAGTGTCCATTCCACTTGAGGCCGCAAACTCAGCGTCCCTCTCACATACCTAGAGCTGAGAGAAGCCTCCTCTTGAGGTGCTTGTGGTAAGGTGGTATTCCTCTGGAGTCGAAGCCAGGGACTAACCTCTCATCTCCAGTTGATTTTTCGTCCACGGAGCTCTTTCGTGTTGCTACAGTGACCTCAGGATCCCTCTAGCCTTGAAACAGTGTTTTTGGGGTTTCTCTGGAGTGCCATCAAGGAAATCAAGGCTCCTTTCATGTGTGATGTGCAACACGGAATTGCTCTGCACGCAGTGCAGGGGAATCGGGCCTCATCTCGCGGTGAGGGGGAAGTCTCATGGTTTTTCTCGAGTTGCGGCGGGAACCTGGGGTATATTCTCGAGTAACGACGGGGATGGCCCTTCCACACACGTGTTTGTTCAGTGATGTCAGGACTCCTGCCTAGTTGCGAGGGACAACTCGGGATTCTCCTCGAGGCTTGGCAGGGCAATTGGGACGCCTCTCCAGCTGAGGCGGGAGACCAAGGGTCCCTTTCCACGTGCCACAGGAATCCTGGGACTCCTATCAAGTTTCACGAGGAGTCAGGCATCTTCTCCTTTGGAGGCACTGATCTCCGCATACCTCTGGTGTTTTCAAAGGATGTGAGGCCTCCGGTCGCGATGAGGTGTGGAACTAGGTCTTTCTCTGTGGTCTCCACAGGGGATTCAGACATCCTTTCGTCTTGCGAGATGCAAGACGAGCCTGCATTCAAGTCACTGCAGGGATATCCGGCCTTATTTCGAGTCAGAGCGTCGCGGTGTCCATTTCACTTGATTCCACAAACTCAAGGTCTCTCTCACATAGCTAGAGCTGAGAGAAGCCTCCTCTTGAGGTGCTTGTGGTAAGGAGGTATTCCTCTGGAGTCGAAGCCAGGGACTAATCTCTCATCTCGAGTTGATTTTTGGTCCACGGAGCTGTTTCGTGTTGCTACAGTGACCTCAGTATCCCTCTAGCCTTGAAACAGTGTTCTTGGGGTTTCTCTCGAGTGCCATCAAGGAAATCAAGGCTCCTTTCATGTGTGATGTGCAACACGGAATTGCTCTGCACGCAGTGCAGGTGAATCGGGCCTCATCTCGCGGCGAGGGGGAAGTCTCATGATTTTTCTCGAGTTGCGGCGGGAACCTGGGGTATATTCTCGAGTTACGACGGGGATGGTCCTTCCACCCACGTGTTTGTTCAGCGACGTCAGGACTCCTGCCTAGATTCGAGGGACAACTCGGGATTCTCCTGGAGGCTTGGCAGGGCAATTGGGACTCTTCTCCAGCTGAGCCAGGAGACCAAGGGTCCCTTTCCACGTGCCACAGGAATCCTGGGACTCGTGTCAAGTTTCACGAGGAGTCAGGCATCGTCTCCTTTGGACGCACTGATCTCCGCGTACCTCTGGAGTTTTCAAAGGATGTGAGGCCTCCGGTCGCGATGAGGTGGGGAACTAGGTCTTTCTCTGTGGTCTCCACAGGGGATTCAGACATCCTTTCATCTTGGGAGATGCAAGACGAGCCTGCATTCAAGTCACTGCAGGAATATCCGGACTTATTTCGCGTCAGGGCATCGCAGTGTCCATTTGACTTGAGGCCACAAACTCAGGGTCCCTCTCACTTACCTAGAGCTGAGAGAAGTCTCCTCTTGAGGTGCTTGTGGTAAGGTGGTATTCCTCTGGAGTCGAAGCCAGGGACAAACCTCTCATCTCGAGTTGATTTTTGGTCCACGGAGCTCTTTCGTGTTGCTACAGTGACCTCAGGATCCCGCTAGCCTTGAAACAGTGTTCTTGGGGTTTCTCTGGAGTGCCATCAAGGAAATCAAGGCTCCTTTCATGTGTGATGTGCAACACGGAATTGCTCTGCGCGCAGTGCAGGGGAATCGGGCCTCATATCACGGCGAGGGGGAAGTCTGATGGTTTTTCTCGAGTTGCGGCGGGAACCTGGGGTATATTCTCGAGTTACGACGGGGATGGCCCTTCCACCCACGTGTTTGTTCAGCGACGTCAGGACTCCTGCCTAGTTGCGAGGGACAACTCCGGATTCTCCTCGAGGATTGGCAGGGCAATTGGGACGCCTCTCCAGCTGAGGCGGGAGACCAAGGGTCCCTTTCCATGTGCCACAGGAATCCTGGGACTCCTATCAAGTTTCACGAGGAGTCAGGCATCATCTCCTTTGGAGGCACTGATCTCCGCGTACCTCTGGAGTTTTCAAAGGATGTGAGGCCTCCGGTCGCGATGAGGTGGGGAAGTAGGTCTTTCTCTGTGGTCTGCACAGGGGATTCAGACATCCTTTCGTCTTGCGAGATGCAAGACGAGCCTGCATTCAAGTCACTGCAGGGATATCCGGCCTTATTTCGAGCCAGGGCATCGCGGTGTCCATTCCACTTGAGGCCGGAAACTCAGGGTCCCTCTCACATACCTAGAGCTGAGAGAAGCCTCCTCTTGAGGTGCTTGTGGTAAGGTGGTATTCCTCTGGAGTCGAAGCCAGGAACTAACCTCTCATCTCGAGTTGATTTTTGGTCCTCGGAGCTCTTTCGTGTTGCTACAGTGACCTCAGGATCCTTCTAGCCTTCAAACAGTGTTCTTGGGGTTTCTCTGGAGTGCCACCAAGGAAATCAAGGCTCCTTTCATGTGTGATGTGCAACACGGAATTGCTCTGCACGCAGTGCAGGGGAATCGGGCCTCATCTCGCGGCGAGGGGGAAGTCTCATGGTTTTTCGCGAGTTGCGGCGGGAACCTGGGGTATATTCTCGAGTTACGACGGGGATGGACCTTCCACCCACGTGTTTCTTCAGCGACGTCAGGACTCCTGCCTAGTTGCGAGGGACAACTCGGGATTCTCCTCGTGGCTTGGCAGGGCAATTGGGACGCCTCTCCAGCTGAGGCGGGAGACCAAGGGTAACTTTCCACGTGCTACAGGAATCCTGGGACTCCTATCAAATTTCACGAGGAGTCAGGCATCGTCTCCTTTGGAGGCACTGATCTCCGAGTACCTTTGGAGTTTTCAAAGGATGTGAGGCCTCCGGTCGCGATGAGGTGGGGAAGTAGGTCTTTCTCTGTGGTCTCCACAGGGGATTCAGACATCCTTTCGTCTTGGGAGATGCAAGACGAGCCTGCATTCAAGTCACTGCAGGAATATCCGGCCTTATTTCGAGTCAGGGCATCGCGGTGTCCATTCCACTTGATGCTGCAAAATCAGGGTCCCTCTCACATACCTAGAGCTGAGAGAAGCCTCGTCTTGAGGTGTTTGTGGTAAGGTGGTATTCCTCTGGAGTCGAAGCCAGGGACTAACCTCTCATCTCGAGTTGATTTTTGGTCCACGGAGCTCTTTCATGTTGCTACAGTGACCTCAGGATCCCTTTAGCCTTGAAACAGTTTTCTTGGGGTTTCTCTGGAGTGCCATCAAGGAAATCAAGGCTCCTTTCATGTGTGATGTGCAACACGGAATTGCTCTGCACGCAGTGCAGGGGAATCGGGCCTCATCTCGCGGCGAGGGGGACGTCTCATGGCTTTACTCGAGTTGCGGCGGTAACCTGGGGTATATTCTCGAGTTACGAAGGGGATGGCCCTTCCACCCACGTGTTTCTTCAGCGACGTCAGGACTCCTGCCTAGTTGCGAGGGACAACTCGGGATTCTCCTCGAGGCTTGGCAGGGCAATTGGGACGCCTCTCCAGCTGAAGCGGGAGACCAAGGGTCCCTTTCCAAGTGCCACAGAAATACTGGGACTCCCATAAGGTTTCACGAGGAGTCAAACATCGTCTCCTTTGGAGGCACTGATCTCCGCGTACCTCTGGAGTTTTCAAAGGATGTGAGGCCTCAGGTCGCGATGAGGTGGGGAACTAGGTCTTTCTCTGTTGTCTCCACAGGGGTTTCAGACATCCTTTCGTCTTGGGAGATGCAAAACGAGCCTGGATTCGAGTCACTGCAGGTATATCCTGCCTTATTTCGAGTCAGGGCATCGCGGTGTCCTTGCCACTTGAGGCCGCAAACTCAGGGTCCCTCTCACATAGCTAAAGCTGAGAGAAGCCTCCTCTTGAGGTGCTTGTGGTAAGGTGGTATTCCTCTGGAGTCGAAGCCAGGGGCTAACCTCTCATCTCGAGTGGATTCATGGTCCACGGAGCTCTTTCGTGTTGCTACAGTGACCTCAGGATCCCTCTAGCCTTGAAACAGTGTTCTTGGGTTTTCTCTGGAGTGCCATCAAGGAAATCAAGGCTCCTTTCATGTGTGATGTGCAACACGGAATTGCTCTGCACGCAGTGCAGGGGAATCGGGCCTCATCTCGCGGCGAGGGGGAAGTCTCATGGTTTTTCTCGAGTTGCGGCGGGAACCTGGGGTATATTCTCGAGTTACGACGGGGATGGCCCTTCCACTCACGTGTTTCTTCAGCGACGTCAGGACTCCTGCCTAGTTGCGAGGGACAACTCAGGATTCTACTCGAGGCTTGGCAGGGCAATTCGGACGCCTCTCCAGCTGAGGCGGGAGACCAAGGGTCCCTTTCCACGTGCCACAGGAATCCTGGGACTCCTATCAAGTTTCACGAGGAGTCAGGCATCGTCTCCTTTGGAGGCACTGATCTCCGCGTACCTCTGGAGTTTTCAAAGGATGTGAGGCCTCCGGTCGCGATGAGGTGGGGAACTAGGTCTTTCTCTGTGGTCTCCACAGGGGATTCACACTTCCTTTCGTCTTGGGAGATGCAAGACGAGCCTGCATTCAAGTCACTGCAGGGATATCCGGCCTTATTTCGAGTCAGGGCATCGCGGTGTCCATTCCACTTGAGGCCGCAAACTCAGGGTCCCTCTCACATACCTAGAGCTGAGAGAAGCCTTCTCTTGAGGTGCTTGTGGTAAGGTGGTATTCCTCTGGAGTCGAAGCCAGGGACTAACCTCTCATCTCGAGTTGATTTTTGGTCCACAGAGCTCTTTCGTGTTGCTACAGTGACCTCAGGATCCCTCTAGCCTTGAAACAGTGTTCTAGGGGGTTCTCTGGAGTGCCATCAAGGAAATCAAGCCTCCTTTCATGTGTGAGGTGCAACACGAAATTGCTCTGCACGCAGTGCAGGGGAATCGGGCCTCATCTCGCGGCGAGGGGGAAGTCTCATGGTTTTTCTCGAGTTGCGGCGGGAACCTGGGGTGTATTCTCGAGTTACGACGGGGATGGCCCTTCCACTTACGTGTTTCTTCAGCGACATCAGGACTCCTGCCTAGTTGCGAGGGACAACTCCGTATTCTCCTCGAGGCTTGGCAGGGCAATTGGGACGCCTCTCCAGCTGAGGTGCGAGACCAAGGGTCCCTTTCCACGTGCCACAGGAATCCTGGGACTCCTATCAAGTTTCACGAGGAGTCAGGCATCGTCTCCTTTGGAGGCACTGATCTCCGCTTACCTCTGGAGTTTTCAAAGGATGTGAGGCCTCTGGTCGCGATGAGGTGGCTAACTAGGTCTTTCTCTGTGGTCTCCACAGGGGATTCAGACATCCTTTCGTCTTGGGAGATGCAAGACGAGCCTGCATTCAAGTCACTGCAGGGATATCCGGCCTTATTTCGAGCCAGGGCATCGCGGTGTCCATTCCACTTGAGGCCGCAAACTCAGGGTCCCTCACACATACCTAGAGCTGAGAGAAGCCTCCTCTTGAGGTGCTTGTGGTAAGGTGGTATTCCTCTGGAGTCGAAGCCAAGGACTAACCTCTCATCTCGAGTTGATTTTTGGTCCACGGAGCTCTTTCGTGTTGCTACAGTGACCTCAGGATCCCTCTAGCCTTGAAACAGTGTTCTTGGGGTTTCTCTGGAGTGCCATCAAGGAAATCAAGGCTCCTTTCATGTGTGATGTGCAACACGGAATTGTTCTGCACGCAGTGCAGGGGAATCGGGCCTCATCTCGCGGCGAGTGGGAAGTCTCATGGTTTTTCTCGAGTTGCGGCGGGAACCTGGGGTATATTCTCGAGTTACGACGGGGATGGCCCTTCCACCCACGTGTTTGTTCATCGACGTCAGGACTCCTGCCTAGTTGCGAGGGACAACTCGGGATTCTCCTCGAGGCTTGGCAGGGCAATTGGGACGCCTCTCCAGCTGAGGCGGGAGACCAAGGGTCCCTTTCCACGTGCCACAGGAATCCTGGGACTCCTATCAAGTATCACGAGGAGTCAGGCATCGTCTCCTTTGGAGACACTGATCTCCGCGTACCTCTGGAATTTTCAAAGGATGTAAGGCCTCCGGTCGCGATGAGGTGGGGAACTAGGTCTTTCTCTATGGTCTCCATAGGGGATTCAGACATCCTTTCTTCTTGGGAGATGCAAGAGGAGCCTGCATTCAAGTCACTGCAGGGATATCCGGCCTTATTTCGAGTCAGGGCATCGCGGTGTCCATTCCACTTGAGGCCGCAAACTCAGGGTCCCTCTCACATACCTAGAGCTGAGAGAAGCCTCCTCTTTAGGTGCTTCTGGTAAGGTGGTATTCCTCTGAAATCGAAACCAGGAACTAACCTCTCATCTCGAGTTGATTTTTGGTCCACGGAGTTCTTTCGTGTTGCTACAGCGACCTCAGGATCCTTCTAGCCTTGAAACAGTGTTCTTGGGGTTTCTCTGGAGTGCCATCAAGGAAATCAAGGCTCCTTTCATGTGTGATGTGTAACACGGAATTGCTCTGCTCGCAGTGCAGGGGAATCGGGCCTCATCTCGCGGCGAGGGGGAAGTCTCATGGTTTTTCTCGAGTTGCGGCGGGAACCTGGGGTATATTCTCGAGTTACGACGGGGATGGGCCTTCCACCCACGTGTTTCCTCAGCGACGTCAGGACTCCTGCCTAGTTGCGAGGGACAACTCGGGATTCTCCTCGAGGCTTGGCAGGGCAATTGGGACGCCTCTCCAGCTTAGGCGGGAGACCAAGGGTCCCTTTCCACGTGCCACAGGAATCCTGGGACTCCTATCAAGTTTCACGAGGAGTCAGGCATCGTCTCCTTTGGAGGCACTGATCTCCGCGTACCTCTGGAGTTTTCAAAGGATGTGAGGCCTCCGGTCATGATGAGGTGGGGAACTAGTTCTTTCTCTGTGGTCTCCACAGGGGATTCAGACATCCTTTCGTCTTGGGAGATGCAAGACGAGCCTGCATTCAAGTCACTGCAGGGATATCTGGCATTATTTCCCGTCAGGGCATCGCGGTGTCCATTCCACTTGTGGCCGCAAACTCAGGGTCCCTCTCACATACCTAGAGCTTTGAGAAGCCTCCTCTTGAGGTGCTTGTGGTAAGGTGGTATTCCTCTGGAGTCGAAGCTTGTGACTAACCTCTAATCTCCAGTTGATTTATGGTCCACGGAGCTCTTTCTTGTTGCTACAGTGACCTCAGGATCCCTCTAGCCTTGAAACAGTGTTCTTGGGGTTTCTCTGGAGTGCCATCAAGGAAATCAAGCCTCCTTTCATGTGTGATGTGCAACACGGAATTGCTCTGCACGCAGTGTAGGGGAATCGGGCCTCATCTCGCGGCGAGGGGGAAGTCTCATTGTTTATCTCGAGTTGCGGCGGGAACCTGGGGTATATTCTCGAGTTACGACGGGGATGGCCCTTCCACCCACGTGTTTGTTCAGCGACGTCAGGACTCCTGCCTAGTTGCGAGGGACAACTCGGGAATCTCCTCGAGGCTTGGCAGGGCAATTGCGACGCCTCTCCAGCTGAGGCAGGAGACCAAGGGTCCCTTTCCACGTGCCACAGGAATCCTGGGACTCCTAAGAAGTTTCACGAGGAGTCAGGCATCGTCTCCTTTGGAGGCACTGATCTCCGCGTACCTCTGGAGTTTTCAAAGGATGTGAGGCCTCCGGTCGCGATGAGGTGGGGAACTAGGTCTTTCTCTGTGGTCTCCACAGGGGATTCAGACATCCTTTCGTCTTGGGAGATGCAAGACGAGCCTGCATTCAAGTCACTGCAGGGATATCCGGCGTTATTTGGCGTCAGGGCATCGCAGTGTCCATTCCACGTGAGGCCGCAAAATCACGGTCCCTCTCACATACCTAGAGCTGAGAGAAGCCTCCTCTTGAGGTGCTTGTGGTAAGGTGGTATTCCTCTGGAGTCGAAGCCAGGGACTAACCTCTCATCTCGAGTTGATTTTTGGTCCACGGAGCTCTTTCGTCTTGCTACAGTGACCTCAGGATCCCTCTAGCCTTGAAACAGTGTTCTTGGGGTTTCTCTGGAATGCCATCAAGGAAATCAAGGCTCCTTTCATGTTTGATGTGCAACACGGAATTGCTTTGAAAGCAGTGCAGGGGAATCGGGCCTCATTTTGCGGCGAGGGGGAAGTTTCATGGTTTTTCTCGAGTTGCGGCGGGATCCTGGGGTATATTCTCGAGTTACGACGGGGATGGCCCTTCCACACACGTGTTTGTTCAGCGACGTCAGGACTCCTGCCTAGTTGCGATGGACAACTCAGGATTCTCCTCGAGGCTTGGCAGGGAAATTGTGACGCCTCTCCAGCTGAGGCGGGAGACCAAGGGTCCCTTTCCACGTGCCACAGGAATCCTGGGACTCCTATCAAGTTTCACGAGGAGTCAGGCATCGTCTCCTTTGGAGGCACTGATCTCAGTGTACCTCTGGAGATTTCAAAGGATGTGAGGCCTCCGGTCGCGATGAGGTGGGGAACTAGGCTTTCTCTGTGGTCTCCACAGGGGATTCACACATCCTTTCGTCTTGGGAGATGCAAGACGATCCTGCATTCAAGTCACAGCAGGGATATCAGGCCTTATTTCGAGTCAGGGCATCGCGGTGTCCATTCCACTTGAGGCCGCAAACTCAGGGTCCCTCTCACATACCTAGAGCTGAGAGAAGCCTCCTCTTGAGGTGCTTGTGGTAAGGTGGTATTCCTCTGGAGTCGAAGCCAGGGACTAACCTCTCATCTCGAATTGATTTTTGGTCCACGGAGCTCTTTTGTGTTGCTACAGTGACCTCAGGATCCCTCTAGCCTTGAAACAGTGTTCTTGGGGTTTCTCTGCAGTGCCATCAAGGAAATCAAGGCTCCTTTCATGTGTGATGTGCAACACGGAATTGCTCTGCACACAGTGCAGGGGAATCGGGCCTCATCTCGCGGTGAGGGGCAAGTCTCATGGTTTTTCTCGAGTTGCGGCGGGAACCTGGGGTATATTCTCGAGTTACGACGGGGATGGCCCTTCCACCCAAGTGTTTGTTCAGCGACGTCAGGACTCCTGCCTAGTTGCGAGGGACAACTCGGGATTCTCCTCGAGGCTTGGCAGGGCAATTGGGACGCCTCTCCAGCTGAGGCGGGAGACCAAGGGTCCCTTTCCACGTGCCACAGGAATCCTGGGACTCCTATCAAGTTTCACGAGGAGTCAGGCATCGTCTCCTTTGGAGGCACTGATCTCCACGTACCTCTGGAGTTTTCAAAGGATGTGAGGCCTCCGGTCGCCATGAAGTGGGGAACTAGGTCTTTCTCTGTGGTCTCCACAGGGGATTCAGACATCCTTTCATCTTGGGAGATGCAAGACGAGCCTGCATTCAAGTCACTGTAGAGATATCCGGCCTTATTTCGCGTCAGGGCCTCGCAGTGTCCATTCCACTTGAGGCCGCAAACTCAGCGTCCCTCTCACATACCTAGAGCTGAGAGAAGCCTCCTCTTGAGGTGCTTGTGGTAAGGTGGTATTCCTCTGGAGTCGAAGCCAGGGACTAACCTCTCATCTCGAGTTGATTTTTCGTCCACGGAGCTCTTTCGTGTTGCTACAGTGACCTCAGGATCCCTCTAGCCTTGAAACAGTGTTTTTGGGGTTTCTCTGGAGTGCCATCAAGGAAATCAAGGCTCCTTTCATGTGTGATGTGCAACACGGAATTGCTCTGCACGCAGTGCAGGGGAATCGGGCCTCATCTCGCGGTGAGGGGGAAGTCTCATGGTTTTTCTCGAGTTGCGGCGGGAACCTGGGGTATATTCTCGAGTAACGACGGGGATGGCCCTTCCACACACGTGTTTGTTCAGTGATGTCAGGACTCCTGCCTAGTTGCGAGGGACAACTCGGGATTCTCCTCGAGGCTTGGCAGGGCAATTGGGACGCCTCTCCAGCTGAGGCGGGAGACCAAGGGTCCGTTTCCACGTGCCACAGTAATCCTGGGACTCCTATCAAGTTTCACGAGGAGTCAGGCATCTTCTCCTTTGGAGGCACTGATCTCCGCATACCTCTGGTGTTTTCAAAGGATGTGAGGCCTCCGGTCGCGATGAGGTGTGGAACTAGGTCTTTCTCTGTGGTCTCCACAGGGGATTCAGACATCCTTTCGTCTTGCGAGATGCAAGACGAGCCTGCATTCAAGTCACTGCAGGGATATCCGGCCTTATTTCGAGTCAGAGCGTCGCGGTGTCCATTTCACTTGATTCCACAAACTCAGGGTCTCTCTCACATAGCTAGAGCTGAGAGAAGCCTCCTCTTGAGGTGCTTGTGGTAAGGAGGTATTCCTCTGGAGTCGAAGCCAGGGACTAATCTCTCATCTCGAGTTGATTTTTGGTCCACGGAGCTCTTTCGTGTTGCTACAGTGACCTCAGTATCCCTCTAGCCTTGAAACAGTGTTCTTGGGGTTTCTCTCGAGTGCCATCAAGGAAATCAAGGCTCCTTTCATGTGTGATGTGCAACACGGAATTGCTCTGCACGCAGTGCAGGTGAATCGGGCCTCATCTCGCGGCGAGGGGGAAGTCTCATGATTTTTCTCGAGTTGCGGCGGGAACCTGGGGTATATTCTCGAGTTACGACGGGGATGGTCCTTCCACCCACGTGTTTGTTCAGCGACGTCAGGACTCCTGCCTAGATTCGAGGGACAACTCGGGATTCTCCTGGAGGCTTGGCAGGGCAATTGGGACTCTTCTCCAGCTGAGCCAGGAGACCAAGGGTCCCTTTCCACGTGCCACAGGAATCCTGGGACTCGTGTCAAGTTTCACGAGGAGTCAGGCATCGTCTCCTTTGGACGCACTGATCTCCGCGTACCTCTGGAGTTTTCAAAGGATGTGAGGCCTCCGGTCGCCATGAAGTGGGGAACTAGGTCTTTCTCTGTGGTCTCCACAGGGGATTCAGACATCCTTTCATCTTGTGAGATGCAAGACGAGCCTGCATTCAAGTCACTGCAGGGATATCCGGCCTTATTTCGCGTCAGGGCATCGCAGTGTCCATTTGACTTGAGGCCACAAACTCAGGGTCCCTCTCACTTACCTAGAGCTGAGAGAAGCCTCCTCTTGAGGTGCTTGTGGTAAGGTGGTATTCCTCTGGAGTCGAAGCCAGGGACAAACCTCTCATCTCGAGTTGATTTTTGGTCCACGGAGCTCTTTCGTGTTGCTACAGTGACCTCAGGATCCCGCTAGCCTTGAAACAGTGTTCTTGGGGTTTCTCTGGAGTGCCATCAAGGAAATCAAGGCTCCTTTCATGTGTGATGTGCAACACGGAATTGCTCTGCGCGCAGTGCAGGGGAATCGGGCCTCATATCACGGCGAGGGGGAAGTCTGATGGTTTTTCTCGAGTTGCGGCGGGAACCTGGGGTATATTCTCGAGTTACGACGGGGATGGCCCTTCCACCCACGTGTTTGTTCAGCGACGTCAGGACTCCTGCCTAGTTGCGAGGGACAACTCCGGATTCTCCTCGAGGACTGGCAGGGCAATTGGGACGCCTCTCCAGCTGAGGCGGGAGACCAAGGGTCCCTTTCCATGTGCCACAGGAATCCTGGGACTCCTATCAAGTTTCACGAGGAGTCAGGCATCATCTCCTTTGGAGGCACTGATCTCCGCGTACCTCTGGAGTTTTCAAAGGATGTGAGGCCTCCGGTCGCGATGAGGTGGGGAAGTAGGTCTTTCTCTGTGGTCTCCACAGGGGATTCAGACATCCTTTCGTCTTGCGAGATGCAAGACGAGCCTGCATTCAAGTCACTGCAGGGATATCCGGCCTTATTTCGAGCCAGGGCATCGCGGTGTCCATTCCACTTGAGGCCGGAAACTCAGGGTCCCTCTCACATACCTAGAGCAGAGAGAAGCCTCCTCTTGAGGTGCTTGTGGTAAGGTGGTATTCCTCTGGAGTCGAAGCCAGGAACTAACCTCTCATCTCGAGTTGATTTTTGGTCCACGGAGCTTTTTCGTGTTGCTACAGTGACCTCAGGATCCTTCTAGCCTTCAAACAGTGTTCTTGGGGTTTCTCTGGAGTGCCACCAAGGAAATCAAGGCTCCTTTCATGTGTGATGTGCAACACGGAATTGCTCTGCACGCAGTGCAGGGGAATCGGGCCTCATCTCTTGGCGAGGGGGAAGTCTCATGGTTTTTCGCGAGTTGCGGCGGGAACCTGGGGTATATTCTCGAGTTACGACGGGGATGGACCTTCTACCCACGTGTTTCTTCAGCGACGTCAGGACTCCTGCCTAGTTGCGAGGGACAACTCGGGATTCTCCTCGTGGCTTGGCAGGGCAATTGGGACGCCTCTCCAGCTGAGGCGGGAGACCAAGGGTAACTTTCCACGTGCTACAGGAATCCTGGGACTCCTATCAAATTTCACGAGGAGTCAGGCATCGTCTCCTTTGGAGGCACTGATCTCCGAGTACCTTTGCAGCTTTCAAAGGATGTGAGGCCTCCGGTCGCGATGAGGTGGGGAACTAGGTCTTTCTCTGTGGTCTCCACAGGGGATTCAGACATCCTTTCGTCTTGGGAGATGCAAGACGAGCCTGCATTCAAGTCACTGCAGGGATATCCGGCCTTATTTCGAGCCAGGGCATCGCGGTGTCCATTCCACTTGAGGCCGCAAACTCAGGGTCCCTCTCACATACCTAGAGCTGAGAGAAGCCTCCTCTTGAGGTGCTTGTGGTTAGGTGGTATTCCTCTGGAGTCGAAGCCAGGGACTAACCTCTCATCTCGAGTTGATTTTTGGTCCACGGAGCTCTTTCATGTTGCTACAGTGACCTCAGGATCCCTTTAGCCTTGAAACAGTTTTCTTGGGGTTTCTCTGGAGTGCCATCAAGGAAATCAAGGCTCCTTTCATGTGTGATGTGCAACACGGAATTGCTCTGCACGCAGTGCAGGGGAATCGGGCCTCATCTCGCGGCGAGGGGGACGTCTCATGGCTTTACTCGAGTTGCGGCGGTAACCTGGGGTATATTCTCGAGTTACGAAGGGGATGGCCCTTCCACCCACGTGTTTCTTCAGCGACGTCAGGACTCCTGCCTAGTTGCGAGGGACAACTCGGGATTCTCCTCGAGGCTTGGCAGGGCAATTGGGACGCCTCTCCAGCTGAAGCGGGAGACCAAGGGTCCCTTTCCAAGTGCCACAGAAATACTGGGACTCCCATAAGGTTTCACGAGGAGTCAAACATCGTCTCCTTTGGAGGCACTGATCTCCGCGTACCTCTGGAGTTTTCAAAGGATGTGAGGCCTCAGGTCGCGATGAGGTGGGGAACTAGGTCTTTCTCTGTTGTCTCCACAGGGGTTTCAGACATCCTTTCGTCTTGGGAGATGCAAAACGAGCCTGGATTCGAGTCACTGCAGGTATATCCTGCCTTATTTCGAGTCAGGGCATCGCTGTGTCCTTGCCACTTGAGGCCGCAAACTCAGGGTCCCTCTCACATAGCTAAAGCTGAGAGAAGCCTCCTCTTGAGGTGCTTGTGGTAAGGTGGTATTCCTCTGGAGTCGAAGCCAGGGGCTAACCTCTCATCTCGAGTGGATTCATGGTCCACGGAGCTCTTTCGTGTTGCTACAGTGACCTCAGGATCCCTCTAGCCTTGAAACAGTGTTCTTGGGTTTTCTCTGGAGTGCCATCAAGGAAATCAAGGCTCCTTTCATGTGTGATGTGCAACACGGAATTGCTCTGCACGCAGTGTAGGGGAATCGGGCCTCATCTCGCGGCGAGGGGAAAGTCTCATGGTTTTTCTCGAGTTGCGGCGGGAACCTGGGGTATATTCTCGAGTTACGACGGGGATGGCCCTTCCACTCACGTGTTTCTTCAGCGACGTCAGGACTCCTGCCTAGTTGCGAGGGACAACTCAGGATTCTACTCGAGGCTTGGCAGGGCAATTGGGACGCCTCTCCAGCTGAGGAGGGAGACCAAGGGTCCCTTTCCACGTGCCACAGGAATCCTGGGACTCCTATCAAGTTTCACGAGGAGTCAGGCATCGTCTCCTTTGGAGGCACTGATCTCCGCGTACCTCTGGAGTTTTCAAAGGATGTGAGGCCTCCGGTCGCGATGAGGTGGGGAACTAGTTCTTTCTCTGTGGTCTCCACAGGGGATTCAGACTTCCTTTCGTCTTGGGAGATGCAAGACGAGCCTGCATTCAAGTCACTGCAGGGATATCCGGCCTTATTTCGAGTGAGGGCATCGCGGTGTCCATTCCACTTGAGGCCGCAAACTCAGGGTCCCTCTCACATACCTAGAGCTGAGAGAAGCCTCCTCTTGAGGTGCTTGTGGTAAGGTGGTATTCCTCTGGAGTCGAAGCCAGGGACTAACCTCTCATCTCGAGTTGATTTTTGGTCCACAGAGCTCTTTCGTGTTGCTACAGTGACCTCAGGATCCCTCTAGCCTTGAAACAGTGTTCTAGGGGGTTCTCTGGAGTGCCATCAAGGAAATCAAGCCTCCTTTCATGTGTGATGTGCAACACGAAATTGCTCTGCACGCAGTGCAGGGGAATCGGGCCTCATCTCGCGGCGAGGGGGAAGTCTCATGGTTTTTCTCGAGTTGCGGCGGGAACCTGGGGTGTATTCTCGAGTTACGACGGGGATGGCCCTTCCACTTACGTGTTTCTTCAGCGACGTCAGGACTCCTGCCTAGTTGCGAGGGACAACTCCGTATTCTCCTCGAGGCTTGGCAGGGCAATTGGGACGCCTCTCCAGCTGAGGTGCGAGACCAAGGGTCCCTTTCCACGTGCCACAGGAATCCTGGGACTCCTATCAAGTTTCACGAGGAGTCAGGCATCGTCTCCTTTGGAGGCACTGATCTCCGCGTACCTCTGGAGTTTTCAAAGGATGTGAGGCCTCTGGTCGCGATGAGGTGGGGAAGTAGGTCTTTCTCTGTGGTCTCCACAGGGGATTCAGACATCCTTTCGTCTTGGGAGATGCAAGACGAGCCTGCATTCAAGTCACTGCAGGGATATCCGGCCTTATTTCGAGCCAGGGCATCGCGGTGTCCATTCCACTTGAGGCCGCAAATTCAGGGTCCCTCTCACATAGCTAGAGCTGAGAGAAGCCTCCTCTTGAGGTGCTTGTGGTAAGGTGGTATTCCTCTGGAGTCGAAGCCAGGGACTAACCTCTCATCTCGAGTTGATTTTTAGTCCATGGAGCTCTTTCGTGTTGCTACAGTGACCTCAGGATCCCTCTAGCCTTGAAACAGTGTTCTTGGGGTTTCTCTGGAGTGCCATCAAGGAAATCAAGGCTCCTTCCATGTTCGATGTGCAACACGGAATTGCTCTGCACGCAGTGCAGGGGAATCGGGCCTCATCTCGCGGCGAGGGGGAAGTCTCATGGTTTTTCTCGAGTTGCGGCGGGAACCTGGGGTATATTCTCGAGTAACGACAGGGATGGCCCTTCCACACAAGTGTTTGTTCAGCGACGTCAGGACTCCTGCCTAGTTGCGAGGGAAACCTCGGGATTCTCCTCGAGGCTTGGCAGGGCAATTTGGACGCCTCTCCAGCTGAGGCGGGAGACCAAGGGTCCGTTTCCACGTGCCACAGGAATCCTGGGACTCCTATCAAGTTTCACGAGGAGTCAGGCATCGTCTCCTTTGGAGACACTGATCTCCGCGTACCTCTGGAGTTTTCAAAGGATGTGAGGCCTCCGGTCGCGATGAGGTGGGGAACTAGGTCTTTCTCTGTGGTCTCCAGAGGGGATTCAGACATCCTTTCATCTTGGGAGATGCAAGACGAGCCTGGATTCAAGTCACTGCAGGGATATCCAGCCTTATTTCGAGTCAGGGCATCGCGGTGTCCATTCCACTTGAGGCCGCAAACTCAGGGTCCCTCTCACATACCTAGAGCTGAGAGAAGCCTCCTCTTGAGGTGCTTGTGGTAAGGTGGTATTCCTCTGGAGTCGAAGCCAGGGACTAACCTCTCATCTCGAGTTGATTTTTCGTCCACCGAACTCTTTCGTGTTGCTATAGTGACCTCAGGATCCCTCTAGCCTTGAAACAGTGTTCTTGGGGTTTCTCTGGAGTGCCATCAAGGAAATCAAGGCTCTTTCCATGTGTGATGTGCAAAACGGAATTGCTCTGCCCGCAGTGCAGGGGAATCGGGCCTCATCTCGCGGCGAGGGGGAAGTCTCATGGTTTTTCTCGAGTTGCGGCGGGAACCTGGGGTATATTCTCGAGTTAAGACGGGGATGGCCCTTCCACACACGTGTTTGTTCAGCGACGTCAGGACTCCTGCCTAGTTGCGAGGGACAACTCGGGATTCTGCTCGAGGCTTGGCAGGGCAATTGGGACGCCTCTCCAGCTGAGGCGGGAGACCAAGTGTCCCTTTCCACGTGCCACAGGAATCCTGGGACTCCTATCAAGTTTCACGAGGAGTCAGGCATCGTCTCCTTTGGAGGCACTGATCTCCGTGTACCTCTGGAGTTTTCAAAGAATGTGAGGCCTCCGGTCGTGATGAGGTGGGGAACTAGGTCTTTTTCTGTGGTCTACACAGGGGATTCAGACATCCTTTCGTCTTGGGAGATGCAAGACGAGCCGGCATTCAAGTCACTGCAGGGATATCCGGCCTTATTTCGAGTCAGGGCATCGCGGTGTCTATTCCACTTGAGGCCGCAAAATCAGGGTCCCTCTCACATACCTAGAGCTGAGAGAAGCCTCCTCTTGAGGTGCTTGTGGTAAGGTGGTATTCCTCTGGAGTCGAAGCCAGGGACTAACCTCTCATCTCGAGTTGATTTTTGGTCCACGGAGCACTTTCCTGTGGCTACAGTGACCTCAGGATCCCTCTAGCCTTGAAACAGTGTTCTTGGGTTTCTCTGTAGTGCCATCAAGGAAATCAAGTCTCCTTTCATGTTTGATGTGCAACACGGAATTGCTCTGCACGCAGTGCAGGGGAATCGGGCCTCATCTCGTGGCGAGGGGGAAGTCTCATGGTTTTTCTCGAGTTGCGGCGGGAACCAGGGGTATATTCTCGAGTTACGACGGGGATGGCCCTTCCACCCACGTGTTTGTTCAGCGACGTCAGGACTCCTACCTAGTTGTGAGGGACAACTCGGGATTCTCCTCGAGGCTTGGCAGGGCAATTGGGACGCCTCTCCAGCTGAGGCGGGAGACCAAGGGTCCCTTTCCACGTGCCACAGGAATCCTGGGACTCCTATCAAGTTTCACGAGGAGTCGGGCATCGTCTCCTTTGGAGGCACTGATCTCCGCTTACCTCTGAAGTTTTCAAAGGATGTGAGGCCTCCGGTCGCAATGAGGTGGGGAACTAGGTCTTCCTCTGTGGTCTCCACAGGGGATTCAGACATCCTTTCATCTTGGGAGATGCAAGACGAGCCTGCATTCAAGTCACTGCAGGGATATCCGGTCTTATTTCGAGTCAGGGCATCGCGGTGTCCATTCCACTTGAGTCCGCAAACTCAGGGTCCCTCTTCATACATAGAGCTGAGAGAAGCCTCCTCTTGAGGTGCTTGTGGTAAGGTGGTATTCCTCTGGAGTCGAAGCCAGGGACTAACCTCTCATCTCGAGTTGATTTTTGGTCCACGGAGCTCTTTCGTGTTGCTACAGTGACGTCAGGATCCCTCTAGCCTTGAAACAGTGTTCTAGGGGGTTCTCTGGAGTGCCATCAAGGAAATCAAGCCTCCTTTCATGTGTGATGTGCCACACGGAATTGCTCTGCACGCAGTGCAGGGGAATCGGGCCTCATTTTGCGGCGAGGGGGAAGTCTCATGGTTTTTCTCGAGTTGCGGCGGGAACCTGGGGTATATTCTTGAGTTACGACGGGGATGGCCCTTCCACCCACGTGTTTGCTCAGCGACGTCAGGACTCCTGCCTAGTTGCAAGGGACAACTCGGGATTCTGCTCGAGGCTTGGCAGGGCAATTGCGACGCCTCTCCAGCTGAGGCGGGAGACCAAGGGTCCCTTTCCACGTGCCACAGGAATCCTGGGACTCCTATCAAGTTTCACGAAGAGTCAGGCATCGTCTCCTTTGGAGGCAGTGATCTCCGCGTCCCTCTGGAGTTTTCAAAGGATGTGAGGCCTCCGGTCGCGATGAGGTGGGGAACTAGGTCTTTCTCTGTGGTCTCCACAGGGGATTCAGACATCCTTCCGTCTTGGGAGATGCAAGACGAGCCTACATTCAAGTCACTGCAGGGATATCCAGCCTTATTTCGAGTCAGGGCATCGCGGTGTCCATTCCACTTTAGGCCGGAAAATCAGGGTCCCTCTCACATACCTAGAGCTGAGAGAAGCCTCCTCTTGAGGTGCTTGTGGTAAGGTGGTATTCCTCTGGAGTGGAAGCCAGGGACTAACCTCTCATCTCGAGTTCATTTTTGGTCCACGGACCTCTTTCTTGTTGCTACAGTGACCTCAGGATCCCTCTAGCCTTGAAACAGTTTTCTTGGGGTTTCTCTGGAGTGCCATCAAGGAAATCAAGGCTCCTTTCATGTGTGATGTGCAACACGGAATTGCTCTGCACGCAGTGCAGGGGAATCGGGCCTCATCTCGCGGCGAGGGGGAAGTCTCATGGTTTTTATCGAGTTGAGGCGGGAACCTGGGGTATATTATCGAGTTACGACGGGGATGGCCCTTCCACACACGTGTTTGTTCAGCGACGTCAGGACTCCTGCCTAGTTGCGAGGGACAACTCGGGATTCTCCTCGAGGCTTGGCAGGGCAATTGGGACGCCTCTCCAGCTGAGGCGGGAGACCAAGTGTCCCTTTCCACGTACCACAGGAATCCTGGGACTCCTATCAAGTTTCACGAAGAGTCAGGCATCGTCTCCTTTGGAGGGACTGATCTCCGCGTACCTCTGGAATTTTCAAAGGATGTGAGGCCTCCGGTCGCAATGAGAAGGGGAACTAGGTCTATTTCTGTGGTCTCCACAGGGGATTCAGACATCCTTTCATCTTGGGAGATGCAAGACGAGCCTGCATTCAAGTCACTGCAGGGATATCCGGCCTTATTTCAAGTCAGGGCATCGCGGTGTCCATTCCACTTGAGGCTGCAAACTCAGGGTCACTCACACATACCTAGAGCTGAGAGAAGCCTCCTCTTTAAGTGCTTGTGGTAAGGTGGTATTCCTCTGGAGTCGAAGCCAGGGACAAACCTCTCATCTCGAGTTGATTTTTGGTCCATGGACATCTTTCGTGTTGCTACAGTGACCTCAGGATCCCTCTAGCCTGGAAACAGTGTTCTTGGATTTTCTCTGGACTGCCACCAAGGAAATCAAGGCTCCTTTCATGTGTGATGTGCAACACGGAATTGCTCTGCATGCAGTGCAGGGGAATCGGGCCTCATCTCGCGGCGAGGGGGAAGTCTCATGGTTTTTCTCGAGTTGCGGCGGGAACCTCAGGTATATTCTCGAGTTACGAGGGGGATGTTCCTTCCACACACGTGTTTGTTCAGCGACGTCAGGACTCCTGCCTAGTTGCGAGGGACAACTCGGGATTCTCCTCGAGGCTTGGCAGGGCAATTGGGACGCCTGTCCAGCTGAGGCGGGAGACCAAGGGTCCGTTTCAACGTGCCACAGGAATCCTGGGACTCCTATCAAGTTTCACGAGGAGTCAGGCATCGTCTCCTTTGGAGGGACTGATCTCCGCGTACCTCTGGAGTTTTCAAAGGATGTAAGGCCTCCGGTCGCGATGAGGTGGGGAACTAGGACTTTCTCTGTGGTCTCCACATGGGATTCAGACAACCTTTCATCTTGGGAGATGCAAGACGAGCCTGGATTCAAGTCACTGCAGGGATATCCAGCCTTATTTCGAGTCAGGGCATCGCGGTGTCCATTCCACTTGAGGCCGCAAACTCAGGGTCCCTCTCACATACCTAGAGCTGAGAGAAGCCTCCTCTTGAGGTGCTTGTGGTAAGGTGGTATTCCTCTGGAGTCGAAGCCAGGGACTAACCTCTCATCTCGAGTTGATTTTTCGTCCACCGAGCTCTTTCGTGTTGCTATAGTGACCTCAGGATCCCTCTAGCATTGAAACAGTGTTCTTGGGGTTTCTCTGGAGTGCCATCAAGGAAATCAGGCTCTTTTCATGTGTGATGTGCAACACGGAATTGCTCTGCCCGCAGTGCAGGGGAATCGGGCCTCATCTCGCAGCGAGGGGGAAGTCTCATGGTTTTTCTCGAGTTGCGGCGGGAACCTGGGGTATATTCTCGACTTACGACGGGGATGGCCCTTCCACACACGTGTTTGTTCAGCGATGTCAGGACTCCTGCCTAGTTGCGAGGGACAACTCGGGATTCTCCTCGAGGCTTGGCAGGGCAATTGGGACGCCTCTCCAGCTGAGGCGGGAGACCAAGGGTCCCTTTCCACGTGCCACAGGAATCCTGGGACTCCTATCAAGTTTCACGAAGAATCAGGCATCGTCTTCTTTGGAGGCAGTGGTCTCCGCGTCCCTCTGGAGTTTTCAAAGGATGTGAGGCCTCCGGTCGCGATGAGGTGGGGAACTAGGTCTTTCTCTGTGGTCTCCACAGGGGATTCAGACATCCTTCCGTCTTGGGAGATGCAAGACGAGCCTACATTCAAGTCACTGCAGGGATATCCGGCCTTATTTCGAGTCAGGGCATCGCGGTGTCTATTCCACTTGAGGCCGCAAACTCAGGGTCCCTCTCACATACCTAGAGCTGAGAGAAGCCTCCTCTTGAGGTGCTTGTGGTAAGGTGGTATTCCTCTGGAGTGGAAGCCAGGGACTAACCTCTCATCTCGAGTTGATTTTTGGTCCACGGAGCTCTTTCTTGTTGCTACAGTGACCTCAGGATCCCTCTAGCCTTGAAACAGTGTTCTTGGGGTTTCTCTGGAGTGCCATCAAGTAAATCAAGGCTCCTTTCATGTGTGATGTGCAACACGGAATTGCTCTGCACGCAGTGCAGGGGAATCGGGCCTCATCTCGCGGCGAGGGGGAAGTCTCATGGTTTTTATCGAGTTGAGGCGGGAACCTGGGGTATATTTTCGAGTTACGACGGGGATGGCCCTTCCACACACGTGTTTGTTCAGCGACGTCAGGACTCCTGCCTAGTTGCGAGGGACAACTCGGGATTCTCTTCGAGGCTTGGCAGGGCAATTGGGACGCCTCTCCAGCTGAGGCGGGAGACCAAGTGTCCCTTTCCACGTGCCACAGGAATCCTGGGAGTCCTATCAAGTTTCACGAAGAATCAGGCATTGTCTCCTTTGGAGGGACTGATCTCCGCGTACCTCTGGAATTTTCAAAGGATGTGAGGCCTCCCTTCGCAATGAGGTGGGGAACTAGGTCTTTTTCTGTGGTCTCCACAGGGGATTCAGACATCCTTTCGTCTTGGGAGATGCAAGACGAGCCTGCATTCAAGTCACTGCAGGGATATCCGGCCTTATTTCAAGTCAGGGCATCGCGGTGTCCATTCCACTTGAGGCTGCAAACTCAGGGTCCCTCACACATATCTAGAGCTGAGAGAAGCCTCCTCTTTAAGTGCTTGTGGTAAGGTGGTATTTCTCTGGAGTCGAAGCCAGGGACAAACCTCTCATCTCGAGTTGATTTTTGGTCCATGGAGCTCTTTCGTGTTGCTACAGTGACCTCAGGATCCCTCTAACCTTGAAACAGTGTTCTTGGGGTTTCTCTGGAGTGCCACCAAGGAAATCAAGGCTCCTTTCATGTGTGATGTGCAACACGGAATTGCTCTGCACGCAGTGCAGGGGAATCGGGCCTCATCTCGCGGCCAGGGGAAAGTCTCATGGTTTTTCTCGAGTTGCGGGGGGAACCTGGGGTATATTCTCGAGTTACGACGGGGATGGACCTTTCAACCACGTGTTGGTTCAGCGACGTCAGGACTCCTGCCTAGTTGCGAGGGACAACTCGGGATTCTCCTCGAGGCTTGGCAGGGCAATTGGGACACCTGTCCAGCTGAGGCGGGAGACCAAGGGTCCCTTTCCACGTGCACAGGAATCCTGGGACTCCTATCAAGTTTCACGAGGAGTCAGGCATCGTCTCCTTTGGAGGCACTGATCTCCACGTACCTCTGGAGTTTTCAAAGGATGTAAGGCCTCCGGTCGCGATGAGGTGGGGAACTAGGTCTTTCTCTGTGGTCTCCACAGGGGATTCAGACATCCTTTCTTCTTGGGAGATGCAAGAGGAGCCTGCATTCAAGTCACTGCAGGGATATCCGGCCTTATTTCGAGCCAGGGCATCGCAGTGTCCATTCCACTTGACGCCGCAAACTCAGGGTCCCTCTCACATACCTAGAGCTGAGAGAAGCCTCCTCTTGAGGTGCTTGTGGTAAGGTGGTATTCCTCTGGAGTCGAAGCCAGGGACTAACCTCTCATCTCGAGTTGATTTTTCGTCCATGGAGCTCTTTCGTGTTGCTCCAGTGACCTCAGGATCCCTCTAGCCTTGAAACAGTGTTCTGGGGGTTTCTCTGGAGTGCCATCAAGGAAATCAAGGCTCCTTTCATGTGTGATGTGCAACACGGAATTGCTCTGCACGCAGTGCAGGGGAATCAGGCCTCATCTCGCGGCGAGGGGGAAGTCTCATGGTTTTTCTCGAGTTGCGGCGGGAACCTGGGGTATATTCTCGAGTTACGACGGGGATGGCCCTTCCACACACGTGTTTCTTCAGCGATGGCAGGACTCCTGCCTAGTTGCGAGGGACAACTCGGGATTCTCCTCGAGGCTTGGCAGGGCAATTGGGACGCCTCTCCAGCTGAGGCGGGAGACCAAGGGTCCGTTTCCATGTGCCACAGGAATCCTGGGACTCCTATCAAGTTTCACGAGGAGTCAGGCATCGTCTCCTTTGGAGGCACTGATCTCCGCGTACCTCTGGAATTTCAAAGTATGTGAGGCCTCCGGTCGCGATGAGGTGGGGAACTAGGTCTTTCTCTGTGGTCTCCACAGGGGATTCAGACATCCTTTCGTCTTGGGAGATGCAAGACGAGCCTGCATTCAAGTCACTGCAGGGATATCCGGCCTTATTTCGAGCCAGGGCATCGCGGTGTCCATTCCACTTGAGGCCGCAAACTCAGGGTCCCTCACACATACCTAGAGCTGAGAGAAGCCTCCTCTTGAGGTGCTTGTGGTAAGGTGGTATTCCTCTGGAGTCTAAGCCAAGGACTAACCTCTCATCTCGAGTTGATTTTTGGTCCACGGAGCTCTTTCGTGTTGCTACAGTGACCTCAGAATCCCTCTAGCCTTGAAACAGTGTTCTTGGGGTTTCTCTGGAGTGCCATCAAGGAAATCAAGGCTCCTTTCATGTGTGATGTGCAACACGGAATTGTTCTGCACGCAGTGCAGGGGAATCGGGCCTCATCTTGCGGCGAGGGGGAAGTCTCATGGTTTTTCTCGAGTTGCGGCGGGAACCTGGGGTATATTCTCGAGTTACGACGGGGATGAACCTTCCACCCACGTGTTTGTTCAGCGACGTCAGGACTCCTGCCTAGTTGCGAGGGACAACTCGGGATTCTCCTCGAGGCTTGGCAGGGCAATTGGGACGCCTCTCCAGCTGAGGCGGGAGACCAAGGGTCCCTTTCCACGTGCCACAGGAATCCTGGGACTCCTATCAAGTTTCACGAGGAGTCAGGCATCGTCTCCTTTGGAGACACTGATCTCCGCGTACCTCTGGAGTTTTGAAAGGATGTATGGCCTCCGGTCGCGATGAGGTGGGGAACTAGGTCTTTCTCTATGGTCTCCATAGGGGATTCAGACATCCTTTCGTCTTGGGAGATGCAAGAGGAGCCTGCATTCAAGTCACTGCAGGGATATCCGGCCTTATTTCGAGTCAGGGCATCGCAGTGTCCATTCCACTTGAGGCCGCAAACTCCGGGTCCCTCTCACATACCTAGAGCTGAGAGAAGCCTCCTCTTGAGGTGCTTGTGGTAAGGTGGTATTCCTCTGGAGTCGAAGCCAGGGACTAACCTCTCATCTCGAGTTGATTTTTGGTCCACGGAGCTCTTTCGTGTTGCTACAGTGACCTCAGGATCCCGCTAGCCTTGAAACAGTGTTCTTGGGGTTTCTCTGGAGTGCCATCAAGGAAATCAAGGCTCCTTTCATGTGTGATGTGAAACACGGAATTGCTCTGCACGCAGTGCAGGGGAATCGGGCCTCATCTCGCGGCGAGGGGGAAGTCTCATGGTTTTTCTCGAGTTGCGGCGGAAACCTGGGGTATATTCTCGAAATACGACGGGAATGGCCCTTCCAACCACGTGTTTGTTCAGTGACGTCAGGACTCCTGCCTAGTTGCGAGGGACAACTCGGGATTCTCCTCGAGGCTTCGCAGGGCAATTGGGACGCCTCTCCAGCTGAGGCGGGAGACCAAGGGTCCCTTTCCACGTGCACAGGAATCCTGGGACTCCTATCAAGTTTCACGAGGAGTCAGGCATCGTCGCCTTTGGAGGCACTGATCTCCACGTACCTCTGAAGTTTTCAAAGGATGAGAGGCCTCAGGTCGCGATGAGGTGGGGAACTAGGTCTTTCTCTGTGGTCTCCAAAGGGGATTCAGACATACTTTCGTCTTGGGAGATGCAAGACGAGCCTGCATTCAAGTCACTGCAGGGATATCCGGCCTTATTTCGAGTCAGGGCTTCACAGTGTACATTCCACTTGAGGCCGCAAACTCAGGGTCCCTCTCACATACCTAGAGCTGAGAGAAGCCTCCTCTTGAGGTGCTTCTGGTAAGGTGGTATTCCTCTGAAGTCGAAGCCAGAAACTAACCTCTCATCTCGAGTTGATTTTTGGTCCACGGAGCTCTTTCGTGTTGCTACAGTGACCTCAGGATCCTTCTAGCCTTGAAACAGTGTTCTTGGGGTTTCTCTGGAGTGCCATCAAGGAAATCAAGGCTCCTTTCATGTGTGATGTGCAACACGGAATTGCTCTGCTCGCAGTGCAGGAGAATCGGGCCTCATCTCGCGGCGAGGGGGAAGTCTCATGGTTTTTCTCGAGTTGCGGCGGGAACCTGGGGTATATTCTCGAGTTACGACGGGGATGGCCCTTCCACAAACGTGTTTGTTCAGCGACGTCAGGACTCCTGCCTAGTTGCGAGGGACAACTCGGGATTCTCCTCGAGGCTTGGCAGGGCAATTGGGACGCCTCTCCAGCTGAGGCGGGAGACCAAGGGTCCGTTTCCATGTGCCACAGGAATCCTGGGACTCCTATCAAGTTTCACGAGGAGTCAGGCATCGTCTCCTTTGGAGGCACTGATCTCCGCGTACCTCTGGAATTTCAAAGGATGTGAGGCCTCCGGTCGCGATGAGTTGGGGAACTAGGTCTTTCTCTGTGGTCTCCACAGGGGATTCAGACATCCTTTCGTCTTGGGAGATGCAAGACGAGCCTGCATTCAAGTCACTGCAGGGATATCCGGCCTTATTTCGAGTCAGGGCATCGCCGTGTCCATTCCACTTGAGGCCGCAAACTCAGGGTCCCTCACACATACCTAGAGCTGAGAGAAGCCTCCTCTTGAGGTGCTTGTGGTAAGGTGGTATTCCTCTGTAGTCTAAGCCAAGGACTAACCTCTCATCTCGAGTTGATTTTTGGTCCACGGAGCTCTTTCGTGTTGCTACAGTGACCTCAGGATCCCGCTAGCCTTGAAACAGTGTTCTTGGGGTTTCTCTGGAGTGCCATCAAGGAAATCAAGGCTCCTTTCATGTGTGATGTGAAACACGGAATTGCTCTGCACGCAGTGCAGGGGAATCGGGCCTCCTCTCACGGCGAGGGGGAAGTCTCATGGTTTTTCTCGAGTTGCGGCGGGAACCTCAGGTATATTCTCGAGTTACGACGGGGATGGTCCTTCCACCCACGTGTTTGTTCAGCGACGTCAGGGCTAATGCCTAGTTGCGAGGGACAACTCGGGATTCTCCTCGAGGCTTCGCAGGGCAATTGGGACGCCTCTCCAGCTGAGGCGTGAGACCAAGGGTCCCTTTCCACGTGCACAAGAATCCTGGGACTCCTATCAAGTTTCACGAGGAGTCAGGCATCGTCGCCTTTGGAGGCACTGATCTCCACGTACCTCTGAAGTTTTCAAAGGATGTGAGGCCTCAGGTCGCGATGAGGTGGGGAACTAGGTCTTACTCTGTGGTCTCCACAGGGGATTCAGACATCCTTTCGTCTTGGGAGATGCAAGACGAGCCTGCATTCAAGTCACTGCAGGGATATCCGGCCTTATTTCGAGTCAGGGCATCGCGGTGTCCATTCCACTTGAGGCCGCAAACTCAGGGTCCCTCTCACATACCTAGAGCTGAGAGAAGCCTCCTCTTGAGGTGCTTCTGGTAAGGTGGTATTCCTCTGAAGTCGAAGCCAGGAACTAACCTCTCATCTCGAGTTGATTTTTGGTCCACGGAGCTCTTTCGTGTTGCTACAGTGACCTCAGGATCCTTCTAGCCTTGAAACAGTGTTCTTGGGGTTTCTCTGGAGTGCCATCAAGGAAATCAAGGCTCCTTTCATGTGTGATGTGCAACACGGAATTGTTCTGCATGCAGTGCAGGGGAATCGGGCCTCATCTCGCGGCGAGGGGAAAGTCTCATGGTTTTTCTCGAGTTGCGGCGGGAACCTGGGGTATATTCTCGAGTTACGACGGGGATGGCCCTTCCACCCACGTGTTTGTTCAGCGACGTCAGGACTCCTGCCTAGTTGCGAGGGACAACTCGGGATTCTCCTCGAGGCTTGGCAGGGCAATTGGGACGCCTCTCCAGCTGAGGCGGGAAACCAAGGGTCCCTTTCCACGTGCCACAGGAATCCTGGGACTCCTATCAAGTTTCACGAGGAGTCAGGCATCGTCTCCTTTGGAGACACTGATCTCCGCGTACCTCTGGAGTTTTGAAAGGATGTATGGCCTCCGGTCGCGATGAGGTGGGGAACTAGGTCTTTCTCTATGGTCTCCATAGGGGATTCAGACATCCTTTCTTCTTGGGAGATGCAAGAGGAGCCTGCATTCAAGTCACTGCAGGGATATCCGGCCTTATTTCGAGTCAGGGCATCGCAGTGTCCATTCCACTTGAGGCCGCAAACTCCGGGTCCCTCTCACATACCTAGAGCTGAGAGAAGCCTCCTCTTGAGGTGCTTGTGGTAAGGTGGTATTCCTCTGGAGTCGAAGCCAGGGACTAACCTCTCATCTCGAGTTGATTTTTGGTCCACGGAGCTCTTTCGTGTTGCTACAGTGACCTCAGGATCCCGCTAGCCTTGAAACAGTGTTCTTTGGTTTTCTCTGGAGTGCCATCAAGGAAATCAAGGCTCCTTTCATGTGTGATGTGAAACACGGAATTGCTCTGCACGCAGTGCAGGGGAATCGGGCCTCATCTCGCGGCGAGGGGGAAGTTTCATGGTTTTTCTCGAGTTGCGGCGGGAACCTGGGGTATATTCTCGAAATACGACGGGAATGGCCCTTCCAACCACGTGTTTGTTCAGCGACGTCAGGACTCCTGCCTAGTTGCGAGGGACAACTCGGGATTCTCCTCGAGGCTTCGCAGGGCAATTGGGACGCCTCTCCAGCTGAGGCGTGAGACCAAGGGTCCCTTTCCACGTGCACAGGAATCCTGGGACTCCTATCAAGTTTCACGAGAAGTCAGGCATCGTCGCCTTTGGAGGCACTGATCTCCACGTACCTCTGGAGTTTTCAAAGGATGTGAGGCCTCCGGTCGCGATGAGGTGGGGAACTAGGTCTTTCTCTGTGGTCTCCACAGGGGATTCAGACATCCTTTCGTCTTGGGAGATGCAAGACGAGCCTGCATTCAAGTCACTGCAGGGATATCTGGCATTATTTCCCGGCAGGGCATCGCGGTGTCCATTCCACTTGTGGCCGCAAACTCAGGGTCCCTCTCACATACCTAGAGCTTTGAGAAGCCTCCTCTTGAGGTGCTTGTGGTAAGGTGGTATTCCTCTGGAGTCGAAGCCAGTGACTAACCTCTAATCTCCAGTTGATTTTTGGTCCACGGAGCTCTTTCCTGTTGCTAATGTGACATCAGGATCCCTCTAGCCTTGAAACAGTGTTCTTGGGGTTTCTCTGGAGTGCCATCAAGGAAATCAAGGCTCCTTTCATGTGTGATGTGCAACACGGAATTGCTCTGCACGCAGTGCAGGGGAATCGGGCCTCATCTCGCGGCGAGGGGGAAGTCTCATTGTTTTTCTCGAGTTGCGGCGGGAACCTGGGGTATATTCTCGAGTTACGACGGGGCTGGCCCTTCCACACACGTGTTTGTTCAGCGAAGTCAGGACTCCTGCCTAGTTGCGAGGGACAACTCGGGATTCTCCTCGAGGCTTGGCAGGGCAATTGGGACGCCTCTCCAGCTGAGGCAGGAGACCAAGGGTCCCTTTCCACGTGCCACAGGAATCCTGGGACTCCTAAGAAGTTTCACGAGGAGTCAGGCATCGTCTCCTTTGGAGGCACTGATCTCCGCGTACCTCTGGAGTTTTCAAAGGATGTGAGACCTCCAGTCGCGATGAGGTGGGGAACTAGGTCGTTCTCTGTGGTCTCCACAGGGGATTCAGACATCCTTTCGTCTTGGGAGATGCAAGACGAGCCTGCATTCAAGTCACTGCAGGGATATCCGGCCTTATTTCGAGTCAGGGCATCGAGGTGCCCTTTCCACTTGAGGCCGCAATCTCAGGGTCCCTCTCACAGAGCTACAGCTGAGAGAAGCCTCCTCTTGAGGTGCTTGTGGTAAGGTGGTATTCCTCTGGAGTCGAAGCCAGGGACTAACCTCTCATCTCGAGTTGATTCTTGGTCCACAGAGTTCTTTCGTGTTGCTACAGTGACCTCAGGATCCCTCTAGCCTTGAAACAGTGTTCTTGGGGTTTCTCTGGAGTGCCATCAAGGAAATCAAGGCTCCTTTCATGTGTGATGTGCAACACGGAATTGTTCTGCATGCAGTGCAGGGGAATCGGGCCTCATCTCGCGGCGAGGGGAAAGTCTCATGGTTTTTCTCGAGTTGCGGCGGGAACCTGGGGTATATTCTCGAGTTACGACGGGGATGGCCCTTCCACCCACGTGTTTGTTCAGCGACGTCAGGACTCCTGCCTAGTTGCGAGGGACAACTCGGGATTCTCCTCGAGGCTTGGCAGGGCAATTGGGACGCCTCTCCAGCTGAGGCGGGAAACCAAGGGTCCCTTTCCACGTGCCACAGGAATCCTGGGACTCCTATCAAGTTTCACGAAGAGTCAGGCATCGTCTCCTTTGGAGACACTGATCTCCGCGTACCCCTGGAGTTTTGAAAGGATGTATGGCCTCCGGTCGCGATGAGGTGGGGAACTAGGTCTTTCTCTATGGTCTCCATAGGGGATTCAGACATCCTTTCTTCTTGGGAGATGCAAGAGGAGCCTGCATTCAAGTCACTGCAGGGATATCCGGCCTTATTTCGAGTCAGGGCATCGCAGTGTCCATTCCACTTGAGGCCGCAAACTCCGGGTCCCTCTCACATACCTAGAGCTGAGAGAAGCCTCCTCTTGAGGTGCTTGTGGTAAGGTGGTATTCCTCTGGAGTCGAAGCCAGGGACTAACCTCTCATCTCGAGTTGATTTTTGGTCCACGGAGCTCTTTCGTGTTGCTACAGTGACCTCAGGATCCCGCTAGCCTTGAAACAGTGTTCTTTGGTTTTCTCTGGAGTGCCATCAAGGAAATCAAGGCTCCTTTCATGTGTGATGTGAAACACGGAATTGCTCTGCACGCAGTGCAGGGGAATCGGGCCTCATCTCGCGGCGAGGGGGAAGTTTCATGGTTTTTCTCGAGTTGCGGCGGGAACCTGGGGTATATTCTCGAAATACGACGGGAATGGCCCTTCCAACCACGTGTTTGTTCAGCGACGTCAGGACTCCTGCCTAGTTGCGAGGGACAACTCGGGATTCTCCTCGAGGCTTCGCAGGGCAATTGGGACGCCTCTCCAGCTGAGGCGTGAGACCAAGGGTCCCTTTCCACGTGCACAGGAATCCTGGGACTCCTATCAAGTTTCACGAGAAGTCAGGCATCGTCGCCTTTGGAGGCACTGATCTCCACGTACCTCTGGAGTTTTCAAAGGATGTGAGGCCTCCGGTCGCGATGAGGTGGGGAACTAGGTCTTTCTCTGTGGTCTCCACAGGGGATTCAGACATCCTTTCGTCTTGGGAGATGCAAGACGAGCCTGCATTCAAGTCACTGCAGGGATATCTGGCATTATTTCCCGGCAGGGCATCGCGGTGTCCATTCCACTTGTGGCCGCAAACTCAGGGTCCCTCTCACATACCTAGAGCTTTGAGAAGCCTCCTCTTGAGGTGCTTGTGGTAAGGTGGTATTCCTCTGGAGTCGACGCCAGTGACTAACCTCTAATCTCCAGTTGATTTTTGGTCCACGGAGCTCTTTCCTGTTGCTAATGTGACATCAGGATCCCTCTAGCCTTGAAACAGTGTTCTTGGGGTTTCTCTGGAGTGCCATCAAGGAAATCAAGGCTCCTTTCATGTGTGATGTGCAACACGGAATTGCTCTGCACGCAGTGCAGGGGAATCGGGCCTCATCTCGCGGCGAGGGGGAAGTCTCATGGTTTTTCTCGAGTTGCGGCGGGAACCTGGGGTATATTCTCGAGTTACGACGGGGCTGGCCCTTCCACACACGTGTTTGTTCAGCGAAGTCAGGACTCCTGCCTAGTTGCGAGGGACAACTCGGGATTCTCCTCGAGGCTTGGCAGGGCAATTGGGACGCCTCTCCAGCTGAGGCAGGAGACCAAGGGTCCCTTTCCACGTGCCACAGGAATCCTGGGACTCCTAAGAAGTTTCACGAGGAGTCAGGCATCGTCTCCTTTGGAGGCACTGATCTCCGCGTACCTCTGGAGTTTTCAAAGGATGTGAGACCTCCAGTCGCGATGAGGTGGGGAACTAGGTCGTTCTCTGTGGTCTCCACAGGGGATTCAGACATCCTTTCGTCTTGGGAGATGCAAGACGAGCCTGCATTCAAGTCACTGCAGGGATATCCGGCCTTATTTCGAGTCAGGGCATCGAGGTGCCCTTTCCACTTGAGGCCGCAATCTCAGGGTCCCTCTCACAGAGCTACAGCTGAGAGAAGCCTCCTCTTGAGGTGCTTGTGGTAAGGTGGTATTCCTCTGGAGTCGAAGCCAGGGACTAACCTCTCATCTCGAGTTGATTCTTGGTCCACAGAGTTCTTTCGTGTTGCTACAGTGACCTCAGGATCCCTCTAGCCTTGAAACAGTGTTCTTGGGGTTTCTCTGGAGTGCCATCAAGGAAATCAAGGCTCCTTTCATGTGCGATGTGCAACACGGAATTGCTCTACACACAGTGCAGGGGAATCGGGCCTCATCTCGCGGCGAGGGGGAAGTCTCATGGTTTTTCTCGAGTTGCGGCGGGAACCTGGGGTATATTCTCGAGTTACGACGGGGATGGCCCTTCCACCCACGTGTTTGTTTAGCGACGCCAGGACTCCTGCCTAGTTGCGAGGGACAACTTGGGATTATCCTCGAGGCTTGGCAGGGCAATTGGGACGCCTCTCCAGCTGAGGCGGGAGACCAAGGGTCCCTTTCCACGTGTCACAGGAATCCTGGGACTCCTATCAAGTTTCAGAGGAGTCAGATATCGTCTCCTTTCGAGGCACCGATCTCCGCGTACGTCTGGAGTTTTTAAAGGATGCGAGGCCTCCGATCGCCATGAGGTGGGGAACTAGGTCTTTATCTGTGGTCTCCACAGGGGATTCAGACATCCTTTCATCTTGGGAGATGCAAGACGAGCCTGCATTCAAGTCACTGCAGGGATATCCGGCCTTATTTCGAGTCAGGGCATCGCGGTGTCCAATCCACTTGAGGCCGCAAACTCAGGGTCCCTCTAACATACCTAGAGCTGAGAGAAGCCTCCTCTTGAGGTGCTTGTGGTAAGGTGGTATTCCTCTGGAGTCGAAGCCTGGGACTAACCTCTCATCTCGAGTTGATTTTTGGTCCACGGAGCTCTTTCGTGTTGCTACAGTGACCTCAGGATCCCTCTAGCCTTGAAACAGTGGTCTTGGGGTTTCTCTGGAGTGCCATCAAGGAAATCAAGGCTCCTTTCATGTGTGATGTGCAACACGGAATTGCTCTGCACGCAGTGCAGGGGAATCGGGCCTCATCTCGCGGCGAGGGGGAAGTCTCATGGTTTTTCTCGAGTTGCGGCGGGAACCTGGGGTATATTCTCGAGTTACGACGGGAATGACCCTTACACCCACGTGTTTGTTCCGTGACGTCAGGATTTCTGCCTAGTTGCGAAGGACAACTCGGAATTCTCCTCGAGGCTTGGCAGGACAATAGGTACGCCTCTCCAGCTGAGGCGGGAGACCAAGGGTCCCTTTCCATGTGCCACAGGAATCCTGGGACTCCTATCAAGTTTCACGAGGAGTCAGGCATCGTCTCCTTTGGAGGCACTGATCTCCGCGTACCTTTGGAGTTTTCAAAGGATGTGAGGCCTCCGGTCGCGATGAGGTGGGGAACTAGGTCTTTCTCTGCGGTCTCCACAGGGGATTCAGACATCCTTTCGTCTTGGGAGATGCAAGACGAGCCTGCATTCAAGTCACTGCAGGGATATCCGGCCTTATTTCGATTCAGGTCGTCGCGGTGTCCATTTCACTTGAGGCCACAAACTCAGGGTCCCTCTAACATAGCTAGAGCTGAGAGAAGCCTCCTCTTGAGGTGCTTGTGGTAAGGTGTTATTCCTCTGGAGTCCAAGCCAGGGACTACCCTCTCATCTCGAGTTGATTTTTGGTCCACGGAGCTCTTTCGTGTTGCTACAGTGACATCAGGATCCCTCTAGCCTTGAAACAGTGTTCTTGGGGTTTCTCTCGAGTGCCATCAAGGAAATCAAGGCTCCTTTCATGTGTGATGTGCAACACGGAATTGCTCTGCACACAGTGCAGGGGAATCGGGCCTCATCTCGCGGCGAGGGCTAAGTCTCATGGTTTTTCTCGAGTTGCGGCGGGAACCTGGGGTATATTCTCGAGTTAGGACGGGGATGATCCTTCCACCCACGTGTTTGTTCAGCGACGTCAGGACTCCTGCCTAGTTGCGAGGGACAACTCGGGATTCTCCTCGAGGCTTGGCAGGGCAATTGGGACACCCCATCAGCTGAGGCGGTAGACCAAGGGTCCCTTTCCACGTGCCACAGGAATCCTGGGACTCCTATCAACTTTCACGAGGAGTCAGGCATCGTCTCCTTTGGAGGCACTGATCTCCACGTACCTCTGGAGTTTTCAAAGGATGTGAGGCCTCCGGTCGCCATGAAGTGGGGAACTAGGTCTTTCTCTGTGGTCTCCACAGGGGATTCAGACATCCTTTCATCTCGGGAGATGCAAGACGAGCCTGCATTCAAGTCACTGTAGAGATATCCGGCCTTATTTCGCGTCAGGGCATCGCAGTGTCCATTCCACTTGAGGCCGCAAACTCAGCGTCCCTCTCACATACTTAGAGCTGAGAGAAGCCTCCTCTTGAGGTGCTTGTGGTAAGGTGGTATTCCTCTGGAGTCGAAGCCAGGGACTAACCTGTCATCTCGAGTTGATTTTTCGTCCACGGAGCTCTTTCTTGTTGCTACTGTGACCTCAGGATCCCTCTAGCCTTGAAACAGTGTTTTTGGGGTTTCTCTGGAGTGCCATCAAGGAAATCAAGGCTCCTTTCATGTGTGATGTGCAACACGGAATTGCTCTGCACGCAGTGCAGGGGAATCGGGCCTCATCTCGCGGTGAGGGGGTAGTCTCATGGTTTTCCTCGAGTTGCGGCGGGAACCAGGGGTATATTCTCGAGTAACGACGGGGATGGCCCTTCCACACACGTGTTTGTTCAGTGATGTCAGGACTCCTGCCTAGTTGCGAGGGACAACTCGGGATTCTCCTCGAGGCTTGGCAGGGCAATTGGGACGCCTCTCCAGCTGAGGCGGGAGACCAAGGGTCCCTTTCCACGTGCCACAGGAATCCTGGGACTCCTATCAAGTTTCACGAGGAGTCAGGCATCTTCTCCTTTGGAGGCACTGATCTCCGCATACCTCTGGAGTTTTCAAAGGATGTGAGGCCTCCGGTCGCGATGAGGTGTGGAACTAGGTCTTTCTCTGTGGTCTCCACAGGGGATTCAGACATCCTTTCGTCTTGCGAGATGCAAGACGAGCCTGCATTCAAGTCACTGCAGGGATATCCGGCCTTATTTCGAGTCAGAGCGTCGCGGTGTCCATTTCACTTGAGGCCACAAACTCAGGGTCTCTCTCACATAGCTAGAGCTGAGAGAAGCCTCCTCTTGAGGTGCTTGTGGTAAGGAGGTATTCCTCTGGAGTCCAAGCCAGGGACTACCCTCTCATCTCGAGTTGATTTTTGGTCCACGGAGCTCTTTCTTGTTGCTACAGTGACCTCAGTATCCCTCTAGCCTTGAAACAGTGTTCTTGGGGTTTCTCTGGAGTGCCATCAAGGAAATCAAGGCTCCTTTCATGTGTGATGTGCAACACGGAATTGCTCTGCACGCAGTGCAGGTGAATCGGGCCTCATCTCGCGGCGAGGGGGAAGTCTCATGGTTTTTCTCGAGTTGCGGCGGGAACCTGGGGTATATTCTCGAGTTACGACGGGGATGGTCCTTCCACCCACGTGTTTGTTCAGCGACGTCAGGACTCCTGCCTAGATTCGAGGGACAACTCGGGATTCTCCTGGAGGCTTGGCAGGGCAATTGGGACTCTTCTCCAGCTGAGCCGGGAGACCAAGGGTCCCTTTCCACGTGCCACAGGAATCCTGGGACTCCTATCAAGTTTCACGAGGAGTCAGGCATCGTCTCCTTTGGACGCACTGATCTCCGCGTACCTCTGGAGTTTTCAAAGGATGTGAGGCCTCCGGTCGCCATGAAGTGGGGAACTAGGTCTTTCTCTGTGGTCTCCACAGGGGATTCAGACATCCTTTCATCTTGGGAGATGCAAGACGAGCCTGCATTCAAGTCACTGCAGGGATATCCGGACTTATTTCGCGTCAGGGCATCGCAATGTCCATTCCACTTGAGGCCGCAAACTCAGGGTCCCTCTCACATACCTAGAGCTGAGAGAAGCCTCCTCTTGAGGTGCTTGTGGTAAGGTGGTATTCCTCTGGAGTCGAAGTCAGGGACTAAACTCTCATCTCGAGTTGATTTTTGGTCCAAGGAGCTCTTTCCTGTTGCTACAGTGACCTCAGGATCCCTCTAGCCTTGAAACAGTGTTCTTGGGGTTTCTCTCGAGTGCCATCAAGGAAATCAAGGCTTCTTTCATGTGTGATGTGCAACACGGAATCGCTCAGCACGCAGTACAGGGAATCGGGTCTCATCTCGCGGCGAGGGGGAAGTCTCATGGTTTTTCTCGAGTTGCGGTTGGAACCTGGGGTATATTCTCGAGTTAAGACGGGGATGGCCCTTCCACTCACGTGTCTTTTCAGCGACGCCAGGACTCCTTTCTAGTTACGAAGGACAACTCGCGATTCTCCTCGAGGCTTGGCAGGGCAATTGGGACGCCTCTCCAGCTGAGGCGGGAGACCAAGGGTCCCTTTCCAAGTGCCACAGGAATCCTGGGACTCCTATCAAGTTTCATGAGGAGTCAGGCATCGTCCCTTTTGGAGGAACTGATCTCCGCGTACCTCTGGAGCTTTCAAAGGATTTGAGGCCTCAGGTCGCGATGAGTTGGGGAACTAGGTCTTTCTCTTTGGTCTCCACAGGGGATTCAGACATCCTTTCGTCTTGGTAGATGCAAGACGAGCCGGCATTCAAGTCACTGCAGAGATATCTGGCCTTATTTCGAGCCAGGGCATCGCGGTGTCCATTCCACTTGCGGCCGCAAACTCAGGGTCCCTCTCACTTACCTAGAGCTGAGAGAAGCCTCCTCTTGAGGTGCTTGTGGTAATGTGGTATTCCTCTGGAGTCGAAGCCAGGGACTAACCTCTCATCTCGAGTTGATTTTTGGTCCACGGAGCTCTTTCGTGTTGCTATAGTGACCTCAGGATCCCTCTAGCCTTGAAACAGTGTTCTTGGGGTTTCTCTGGAGTGCCATCAAGGAAATCAAGGCTCCTTTCATGTGTGATGTGCAACACGGAATTGCTCTGCACGCAGTGCAGGGGAATCGGGCCTCATCTCATGGCGAGGGGGAAGTCTCATGGTTTTTCTCGAGTTGCGGCGGGATTCTGGGGTATATTCTCGAGTTATGACGGGGATGGCCCTTCCACCCACGTGTTTCTTCAGCGACGTCAGGACTCCTGCCTAGTTGCGAGGGACAACTCGGGATTCTCCTCGAGGCTTGGCAGGGCAATTGGGACGCCTCTCCAGATGAGGCGGGAGACCAAGGGCCCCTTTCCACTTGCCACAGGAATTCTGGGACTCCTATCAAGTTTCACGAGGAGTCAGGCATCGTCTCCTTTGGAGGCACTGATCTCCGTGTACCTCTGGAATTTTCAAACGATGTGAGGCCTCCGGTCGCGATGAGGTGGGGAACTAGGTCTTTCTCTGTGGTCTCCACAGGGGATTCAGACATCCTTTCGTCTTGCGAGATGCAAGACGAGCCTGCATTCAAGTCACTGCAGGGATATCCGGCCTTATTTCGAGTCAGAGCGTCGCGGTGTCCATTTCACTTGAGGCCACAAACTCAGGGTCTCTGTCACATAGCTAGAGCTGAGAGAAGCCTCCTCTTGAGGTGCTTGTGGTAAGGAGGTATTCCTCTGGAGTCCAAGCCAGGGACTACCCTCTCATCTCGAGTTGATTTTTGGTCCACGGAGCTCTTTCTTGTTGCTACAGTGACCTCAGTATCCCTCTAGCCTTGAAACAGTGTTCTTGGGGTTTCTCTGGAGTGCCATCAAGGAAATCAAGGCTCCTTTCATGTGTGATGTGCAACATGGAATTGCTCTGCACGCAGTGCAGGTGAATCGGGCCTCATCTCGCGGCGAGGGGGAAGTCTCATGATTTTTCTCGAGTTGCGGCGGGAACCTGGGGTATATTCTCGAGTTACGACGGGGATGGTCCTTCCACCCACGTGTTTGTTCAGCGACGTCAGGACTCCTGCCTAGATGCGAGGGACAACTCGGGATTCTCCTGGAGGCTTGGCAGGGCAATTGGGACTCTTCTCCAGCTGAGCCGGGAGACCAAGGGTCCCTTTCCACGTGCCACAGGAATCCTGGGACTCCTATCAAGTTTCACGAGGAGTCAGGCATCGTCTCCTTTGGACGCACTGATCTCCGCGTACCTCTGGAGTTTTCAACGGATGTGAGGCCTCCGGTCGCCATGAAGTGGGGAACTAGGTCTTTCTCTGTTGTCTCCACAGGGGATTCAGACATCCTTTCATCTTGGGAGATGCAAGACGAGCCTGCATTCAAGTCACTGCAGGGATATCCGGACTTATTTCGCGTCAGGGCATCGCAATGTCCATTCCACTTGAGGCCGCAAACTCAGGGTCCCTCTCACATACCTAGAGCTGAGAGAAGCCTCCTCTTGAGGTGCTTGTGGTAAGGTGGTATTCCTCTGGAGTCGAAGCCAGGGACTAAACTCTCATCTCGAGTTGATTTTTGGTCCAAGAAGCTCTTTCCTGTTGCTACAGTGACCTCAGGATCCCTCTAGCCTTGAAACAGTGTTCTTGGGGTTTCTCTCGAGTGCCATCAAGGAAATCAAGGCTTCTTTCATGTGTGATGTGCAACACGGAATTGCTCTGCACGCAGTGCAGGGGAATCGGGTCTCATCTCGCGGCGAGGGGGAAGTCTCATGGTTTTTCTCGAGTTGCGGTTGGAACCTGGGGTATATTCTCGAGTTAAGACGGGGATGGCCCTTCCACTCACGTGTCTTTTCAGCGACGCCAGGACTCCTTTCTAGTTACGAAGGACAACTCGCGATTCTCCTCGAGGCTTGGCAGGGCAATTGGGACGCCTCTCCAGCTGAGGCGGGAGACCAAGGGTCCCTTTCCAAGTGCCACAGGAATCCTGGGACTCCTATCAAGTTTCATGAGGAGTCAGGCATCGTCCCTTTTGGAGGAACTGATCTCCGCGTACCTCTGGAGTTTTCAAAGGATTTGAGGCCTCAGGTCGCGATGAGTTGGGGAACTAGGTCTTTCTCTTTGGTCTCCACAGGGGATTCAGACATCCTTTCGTCTTGGTAGATGCAAGACGAGCCGGCATTCAAGTCACTGCAGAGATATCTGGCCTTATTTCGAGCCAGGGCATCGCGGTGTCCATTCCACTTGAGGCCGCAAACTCAGAGTCCCTCTCACATACCTAGAGCTGAGAAAAGCCTCCTCTTGAGGTGCTTGTTGTAAGGTGGTATTCCTCTGGAGTCGAAGCCAGGGACTAACCTCTCATCTCGAGTTGATTTTTGGTCCACAGAGCTCTTTCGTGTTGCTACAGTGACCTCAGGATCCCTCTAGCCTTGAAACAGTGTTCTTGGGTTTTCTCTGGAGTGCCATCAAGGAAATCAAGGCTCCTTTCATGTGTGATGTGCAACACGGAATTGCTCTGCACGCAGTGCAGGGTATCGGGCCTCATTTTGCGGTGATGGGCAAGTCTCATGGTTTTTCTCGAGTTGCGATGGGAACCTGGGGTTTATTCTCGAGTTACGATGGGGATGGCCCTTCCACACACGTGTTTGTTCAGCGACGTCAGGACTCCTGTCTAGTTGCGAGGGACCACTCGGGATTCTCCTCGAGGCTTGGCAGGGCAATTGGGACGCCTCTCCAGCTGAGGCGGGAGACCAAGAGTCCCTTTCCAAGTGCCACAGGAATCCTGGATCTCCTATCAAGTTTCACGAGGAGTCAGTCATCGTCCCTTTTGGAGGCACTGATCGCCGCTTACCTCTGGAGTTTTCAAAGAATTTGAGGCCTCCGGTCGCGATGAGGTGGGGAACTACGTCTTTCTCTGCGGTCTCCAGAGGGGATTCAGACATCCTTTCGTCTTGGGAGATGCAAGAAGACCCTACATTCAAGTCACTGCAGGGATATCCGGCATTATTTCGCGTCAGGGCATCGCAGTGTCCATTCCACTTGAGGCCGCAAACTCAGGGTCCCTCTCACTTACCTAGAGCTGAGAGAAGCCTCCTCTTGAGGTGCTTGTGGTAATGTGGTATTCCTCTGGAGTCGAAGCCAGGGACTAACCTCTCATCTCGAGTTGATTTTTGGTCCACGGAGCTCTTTCGTGTTGCTATAGTGACCTCAGGATCCCTCTAGCCTTGAAACAGTGTTCTTGGGGTTTCTCTGGAGTGCCATCAAGGAAATCAAGGCTCCGTTCATGTGTGATGTGCAACACGGAATTGCTCTGCACGCAGTGCAGGGGAATCGGGCCTCATCTCATGGCGAGGGGGAAGTCTCATGGTTTTTCTCGAGTTGCGGCGGGATTCTGGGGTATATTCTCGAGTTATGACGGGGATGGCCCTTCCACCCACGTGTTTCTTCAGCGACGTCAGGACTCCTGCCTAGTTGCGAGGGACAACTCGGGATTCTCCTCGAGGCTTGGCAGGGCAATTGGGACGCCTCTCCAGATGAGGCGGGAGACCAAGGGCCCCTTTCCACTTGCCACAGGAATCCTGGGACTCCTATCAAGTTTCACGAGGAGTCAGGCATCGTCTCCTTTGGAGGCACTGATCTCCGTGTACCTCTGGAATTTTCAAACGATGTGAGGCCTCCGGTCGCGATGAGGTGGGGAACTAGGTCTTTCTCTGTGGTCTCCACAGGGGATTCAGACATCCTTTCGTCTTGGGAGATGCAAGACGATCCTGCATTCAAGTCACTGCAGGGATAACCGGCCTTATTTTGAGTCAGGGCATCGCGGTGTCCATTCCACTTGAGGCCGCAAAATCAGGGTCCCTCTCACATACCTAGAGCTCAGAGAAGCCTCCTCTTGAGGTGCTTGTGGTAAGGTGGTATTCCTCTGGAGTCGAAGCCAGGGTCTAACCTCTCATCTCGAGTTGATTTTTGGTCCACGGAGCTCTTTCGTGTTGCTACAGTGACCTCAGGATCCCTCTAGCCTTGAAACAGTGTTCTTGGGGTTTCTCTGGAGTGCCATCAAGGAAATCAAGTCTCCTTTCAAGTGTGATGTGCAACACGGAATTGCTCTGCACGCAGTGCAGGGGAATCGGGTCTCATCTCGCGCGAGGGGGAAGTCTCATGGTTTTTCTCGAGTTGCGCGGGAACCTGGGGTATATTCTCGAGTTACGACGGGGATGGCCCTTCCACCCACGTGTTTGTTCAGCGACGCCAGGACTCCTGCCTAGTTGGGAGGGACAACTCCGGATTCTCCTCGAGGCTTGGCAGGGCAATTGGGACGCCTCTCCAGCTGAGGCGGGAGACCAAGGGTCCCTTTCCACCTGCCACAGGAATCCTGGGACTCCTATCAAGTTTCATGAGAAGTCAGGCATCGTCCCTTTTGGAGGCACTGATCTCCGCGTACCTCTGGAGTTTTCAAAGGATGTGAGGCCTCAGGTCGCGATGAGGTGGGGAACTAGGTCTTTCTCTGTGGTCTCCACAGGGGATTCAAACACTCTTTCATCTTGGTAGATGCAAGAGGAGCCGGCACTCAAGTCACTGCAGAGATATCTGGCCTTATTTCGAGTCAGGGCATCGCGGTGTCCATTCCACTTGAGGCCGCAAACTCAGGGTCCCTCTCACATACCTAGAGCTGAGAGAAGCCTCCTCTTGAGGTGCTTGTGGTAAGGTCGTATTCCTCTGGAGTCGAAGACAGGGACTAACCTCTCATCTCGAGTCGATTTTCGGTCCACGAAGCTCTTTCCTGTTGCTACAGTGACCTCAGGATCCCTCTAGCCTTGAAACAGTGTTCTTGGGGTTTCTCTGGAATGTCATCAAGGAAATCAAGGCTCCTTTCATGTGTGATGTGCAACACGGAATTGCTCTGCACTCGGTGCAGAGGAATCGGAACACATCTCGCGGCGAGGGGGAAGTCTCATGGTTTTTCTTGAGTTGCGGCGGGAACCTGGGGTATATTCTCGAGTTACGACGGGGATGGTCCTTCCACCCACGTGTTTGTTCAGCTACGTCAGGACTCCTGCCTAGTTGCGAGGGACAACTCGGGATTCTCCTCGAGGCTTGGCAGGGCAATTGGGACGCCTCTCCAGCTGAGGCGGGAGACCAAGGGTCCCTTTCCACGTGCCACAGTAATCCTGGGACTCCTATCAAGTTTCACGAGGAGTCAGGCATCGTCTCCTTTGGAGGCACTGATCTCCGCGTACCTCTGGAATTTTCAAACGGTGTGAGGCCTCTGGTCGCGATGAGGTGGGGAACTAGGTCTTTCTCTGCGGTCTCCACAGGGGATTCAGACATCCTTTCGTCTTGGGAGATGCAACACGAGCCTGCATTCAAGTCACTGCATGGATATCCGACCTTATTTCGCGTCAGGGCATCGCAGTGTCCATTCCACGTGAGGCCGCAAACTCAGTGTCCCTCTCACTTACCTAGAGCTGAGAGAAGCCTCCTCTTGAGATGCTTGTGGTAAGGTGGTATTCCTCTGGAGTCGAAGCCAGGGACAAACCTCTCATCTCGAGTTGATTTTTGGGCCACGGAGCTCTTTCGTGTTGCTACAGTGACCTCAGGATCCCTCGAGCCTTGAAACAGTGTTCTTGGGGATTCTCTGGAGTGCCATCAAGGAAATCAAGGCTCCTTTCATGTGTGATGTGCATCACGGAATTGCTCTGCTCGCAGTGCAGGGCAATCGGGCCTCATTTCGCGACGAGCGGGAAGTCTCATGGTTTTTCTCGAGTTGAGGCGGGAACCTGGGGTATATTCTCGAGTTATGACGGGGATGTCCCTTCCACCCACGTGTTTGTTCAGCCACGTCAGGACTCCTGCCTAGTTGCGAGGGACAACTCGGGTTTCTCCTCGAGGCTTGGCAAGGCAATTGGGACGCCTCTCCAGCTGAGGCGGGAGACCAAGGGTCCCTTTCCACGTGCCACAGGAATCCTGGGACTCCTAGCAAGTTTCACGAGGAGTCAGGCATCGTCTCCTTTGGAGGCACTGATCTCCGCGTACCTCTGGAATTTTCAAAGCAGGTGAGGCCTCCGGTCGCGATGATGTGGGGAACTAGGTCTTTCTCTGTGGTCTCCACAGGGGATTCAGACATCCTTTCGACTTGGGAGATGCAAGACGAGCCTGCATTCAATCACTGCAGGGATATGCGGCCTTAATTCGAGTCAGGGCATCGCGGTGTCCATTCCACGTGAGGCTGCAAACTGAGGGTCCCTCTCACATACCTAGAGCTGAGAGAAGCCTCCTCTTGAGGTGCTTGTGGTAAGGTGGTATTCCTCTGGAGTCGAAGCCAGGGACTAACCTCTCATCTCGAGTTGATTTTTGGTCCACGGAGCTCTTTCGTGTTGCTACAGTGACCTCAGAATCTCTCTAGCCTTGAAACAGTGTTCTTGGGGTTTCTCTGGAGTGCCATCAAGGAAATCAAGGCTCCTTCCATGTGTGATGTTCAACACGGAATTGCTCTGCACGTATTGCAGGGGAATCGGGCCTCATCTCTCGGCGAGCGGGAAGTCTCATGGTTTTTCTCGAGTTGCGGCGGGAACCTGGGGTATATTCTCGAGTTACGACGGGGATGGCCCTTCCACACACGTGTTTGTTCAGCCACGTCAGGTCTTCTGCCTAGTTGCGAGGGACAACTCGGGATTCTCCTCGAGGCTTGGCAGGGCAATTGGGATGCCTCTCCAGCTGAGGCGGAAGACCAAGGGTCCCTTTCCACGTGCCACAGGAATCCTGGGACTCCTAAGAAGTTTCACGAGGAGTCAGGCACCGTCCCCTTTGGAGGCACTGATCTCCGCGTACCTCTGGAGTTTTCAAAGGATGTGAGGCCTCCGGTCGCAATGATGTGGGAAACTAGGTCTTTCTCTGTGGTCTCCACAGATGATTCAGACATCCTTTCGTCTTGGGAGATGCAAGACGAGCCTGCATTCAAGTCACTGCAGGGATATCCGGCCTTATTTCGAGTCAGGGCATCGCGGTGTTCATTCCACTTGAGGCCGAAAAATCAGGGTCCCTCTCACATACCTAGAGCTGAGAGAAGCCTCCTCTTGAGGTACTTGTGGTATGGTGGTTTTCCTCTGGAGTCGAAGCCAGGGACTAACCTCTCATCTCGAGTTGATTTTTGGGCCACGGAGCTCTTTCGTGTTGCTACAGTGACCTCAGGATCCCTCGAGCCTTGAAACAGTGTTCTTGGGGTTTCTCTGGAGTGTCATCAAGGAAATCAAGGCTCCTTTCATGTGTGATGTGCAACACATAATTGCACTGCACGCAGTGCAGGGGAATCGGGCCTCATCTCGAGGCGAGGGGGAAGTCTCATGGTTTTTCTGGAGTTGCGGAGGGAACCTGGGTTATATTCTCGAGTTACGACGGGGATGGCCCTTCCAATCACGTGTTTGTTCAGCGACGTGAGGACTCCTGCATAGTTGCGAGGGACAACTCGGGATTCTCCTCGAGGCTTGGCAGGGCAATTGGGACGCCTCTTCAGCTGAGGCGGGAGACCAAGGGTCCCTTTCCACGTGCCACAGAAATCCTGGGACTCCTATCAAGTTTCACGACGAGTCAGGCATCATCTCCTTTGGAGGCACTGATCTCCGCGTACCTCTGGAGTTTTCAAAGGATGTGAGGCCTCCGGTCGCGATGAGGTGGGGAACTAGGTCTTTCTCTGTGGTCTCCACAGGGGATTCAGACATCCTTTCATCTTGGGAGATGCAAGACGAGCCTGCATTCAAATCACTGCAGGGATATGCAGCCTTATCTCGCGTCAGGGCATCGCCGTGTCCATTCCACTTGAGGCCGCAAATTCAGGGTCCCTCTCACATACCTAGAGCTGAGAGAAGCCTCCTCTTGAGGTGCTTGTGGTAAGGTGGTATTCCTCTGGAGTCGAAGCCAGGGACTAACCTCTCATCTCGAGTTGATTTTTGGTCCACGGAGCTCTTTCGTGTTGCTACAGTGACCTCAGGATCCCTCGAGCCTTGAAACAGTGTTCTTGGGGTTTCTCTGGAGTGCCATCAAGGAAATCAAGGCTCCTTTCATGTGTGATGTGCAACACAGAATTGCTCTGCATGCAGTGCAGGGGAATCGGGCCTCATCTCGCGGCGAGGGGGAAGTCTCATGGTTTTTCTCGAGTTGCGGCGGGAACCTGGGGTATATTCTCGAGTTACGACGGGGATGGCCCTTCCACACACGTGTTTGTTCAGCCACGTCAGGACTCCTGCCTAGTTGCGAGAGACAACTCGGGATTCTCCTCGAGGCTTGGCAGGGCAATTGGGACGCCTCTCCACCTGAGGCGGGAGACCAAGGGTCCCCTTCCACGTGCCAAAGGAATCCTGGGACACCTATCAAGTTTCATGAGAAGTCAGGCATCGTCCCTTTTGGAGGCACTGATCTCCGCGTACCTCTGGAGTTTTCAAAGGATGTGAGGCCTCAGGTCGCGATGAGGTGGGGAACTAGGTCTTTCTCTTTGGTCTCCACAGGGGATTCAAACACTCTTTCATCTTGGTAGATGCAAGAGGAGCCGGCATTCAAGTCACTGCAGAGATATCTGGCCTTATTTCGAGTCAGGGCATCGCGGTGTCCATTCCACTTGAGGCCGCAAACTCAGGGTCCCTCTCACAGACCTAGAGCTGAGAGAAGAATCCTCTTGAGGTGCTTGTGGTAAGGTCGTATTCCTCTGGAGTCGAAGCCAGGGACTAACCTCTCATCTCGAGTCGATTTTTGGTCCACGAAGCTCTTTCCTGTTGCTACAGTGACCTCAGGATCCCTCTAGCCTTGAAACAGTGTTTTTGGGGTTTCTCTGGAGTGCCATCAAGGAAATCAAGGCTTTTTTCATGTGTGATGTGCAACACGGAATTGCTCTGCACTCGGTGCAGAGGAATCGGAACTCATCTCGCGGCGAGGGGGAAGTCTCATGGATTTTCTCGAGTTGCGGAGGGATCCTGGGGTATATTCTCGAGTTATGACGGGAATGGCCCTTCCACCCACGTGTTTGTTCAGCGACGTCAGGACTCCTGCCTAGTTGCGAGGGACAACTCGGGATTCTCCTCGACGCTTGGCAGGGCAATTGGGACGCCTCTCCAGCTGAGGCGGGAGACCAAGGGTCCCTTTCCACGTGCCACAGGAATCCTGGGACTCCTATCAAGTTTCACGAGGAGTCAGGCATCGTCTCCTTTGGAGGCACTGATCTCCGCGTACCTCTGGAATTTTCAAACGGTGTGAGGCCTCTGGTCGCGATGAGGTGGGGAACTAGGTCTTTCTCTGCGGTCTCCACAGGGGATTCAGACATCCTTTCGTCTTGGGAAATGCAAGACGAGCCTGCATTCAAGTCACTGCATGGATATCCGGCCTTAATTCGAGTCAGGGCATCGCGATGTCCATTCCACGTGAGGCTGCAAACTGAGGGTCCCTCTCACATACCTAGAGCTGAGAGAAGCCTCCTCTTGAGGTGCTTGTGGTAAGGTGGTATTCCTCTGGAGTCGAAGCCAGGGACTAACCTCTCATCTCGAGTTGATTTTTGGTCCACGGAGCTCTTTCGTGTTGCTACAGTGACCTCAGAATCCCTCTAGCCTTGAAACAATGTTCTTGGGGTTTCTCTGGAGTGCCATCAAGGAAATCAAGGCTCCTTTCATGTGTGATATTCAACACGGAATTGCTCTGCACGCAGTGCAGGGGAATCGGGCCTCATCTCTCGGCGAGCGGGAAGTCTCATGGTTTTTCTCGAGTTGCGGCGGGAACCTGGGGTATATTCTCGAGTTACGACGGGGATGGCCCTTCCACACACGTGTTTGTTCAGCCACGTCAGGTCTTCTGCCTAGTTGCGAGGGACAACTCGGGATTCTCCTTGAGGCTTGGCAGGGCAATTGGGACGCCTCTCCAGCTGAGGCAGGAGACCAAGGGTCCCTTTCCACGTGCCACAGGAATCCTGGGACTCCTAGCAAGTTTCACGAGGAGTCAGGCATTGTCCCTTTAGGAGGCACTGATCTCCGCGTACCTCTGGAGTTTTCAAAGGATGTGAGGCCTCCGGTCGCGATGAGGTGGGGAACTAGGTCTTTCTCTGTGGTCTCCACAGGGGATTCAAACACTCTTTCATCTTGGTAGATGCAAGAGGAGCCGGCATTCAAGTCACTGCAGAGATATCTGGCCTTATTTCGAGTCAGGGCATCGCGGTGTCCATTCCACTTGAGGCCGCAAACTCAGGGTCCCTCTCACATACCTAGAGCTGAGAGAAGCCTCCTCTTGAGGTGCTTGTGGTAAGGTGGTATTCCTCTGGAGTCGAAGCCAGGGACTAACCTCTCATCTCGAGTCGATTTTTGGTCCACGAAGCTCTTTCCTGTTGCTACAGTGACCTCAGGATCCCCCTAGCCTTGAAACAGTGTTCTTGGGGTTTCTCTGGAGTGCCATCAAGGAAATCAAGGCTCCTTTCATGTTTGATGTGCAACACGGAATTGCTCTGCATGCAGTGCAGGGGAATCGGGCCTCATCTCACGGCGAGGGGGAAGTCTCATGGTTTTTCTGGAGTTGCGGAGGGAACCTGGGTTATATTCTCGAGTTACGACGGGGATGGGCCTTCCACCCACGTGTTTGTTCAGCGACGTGAGGACTTCTGCATAGTTGCGAGGGACAACTCGGGATTCTCCTCGAGGCTTGGCAGGGCAATTGGGACGCCTCTCCAGCTGAGGCAGGAGACCAAGGGTCCCTTTCCACGTGCCACAGAAATCCTGGGACTCCTATCAAGTTTCACGACGAGTCAGGCATCATCTGCTTTGGAGGCACTGATCTCCGCGTACCTCTGGAGTTTTCAAAGGATGTGAGGCCTCCGGTCGCGATGAGGTGGGGAACTAGGTCTTTCTCTGTGGTCTCCACAGGGGATTCAGACATCCTTTCATCTTGGGAGATGCAAGACGAGCCTGCATTCAAGTCACTGCAGGGATATGCAGCCTTATCTCGCGTCAGGGCATCGCCGTGTCCATTCCACTTGAGGCCGCAAATTCAGGGTCCCTCTCACATACCTAGAGCTGAGAGAAGCCTCCTCTTGAGGTGCTTGTGGTAAGGTGGTATTCCTCTGGAGTCGAAGCCAGGGACTAACCTCTCATCTCGAGTTGATTTTTGGTCCACGGAGCTCTTTCGTGTTGCTACAGTGACCTCAGGATCCCTCGAGCCTTGAAACAGTGTTCTTGGGGTTTCTCTGGAGTGCCATCAAGGAAATCAAGGCCCCTTTCATGTGTGATGTGCAACACAGAATTGCTCTGCATGCAGTGCAGGGGAATCGGGCCTCATCTCGCGGCGAGGGGGAAGTCTCATGGTTTTTCTCGAGTTGCGGCGGGAACCTGGGGTATATTCTCGAGTTACGACGGGGATGGCCCTTCCACACACGTGTTTGTTCAGCCACGTCAGGACTCCTGCCTAGTTGCGAGAGACAACTCGGGATTCTCCTCGAGGCTTGGCAGGGCAATTGGGACGCCTCTCCACCTGAGGCGGGAGACCAAGGGTCCCTTTCCACGTGCCACAGGAATCCTGGGACTCCTATCAAGTTTCATGAGAAGTCAGGCATCGTCCCTTTTGGAGGCACTGATCTCCGCGTACCTCTGGAGTTTTCAAAGGATGTGAGGCCTCAGGTCGCGATGAGGTGGGGAACTAGGTCTTTCTCTTTGGTCTCCACAGGGGATTCAAACACTCTTTCATCTTGGTAGATGCAAGAGGAGCCGGCATTCAAGTCACTGCAGAGATATCTGGCCTTATTTCGAGTCAGGGCATCGCGGTGTCTATTCCACTTGAGGCCGCAAACTCAGGGTCCCTCTCACATACCTAGAGCTGAGAGAAGAATCCTCTTGAGGTGCTTGTGGTAAGGTCGTATTCCTCTGGAGTCGAAGCCAGGGACTAACCTCTCATCTCGAGTCGATTTTTGGTCCACGAAGCTCTTTCCTGTTGCTACAGTGACCTCAGGATCCCTCTAGCCTTGAAACAGTGTTTTTGGGGTTTCTCTGGAGTGCCATCAAGGAAATCAAGTCTTTTTTCATGTGTGATGTGCAACACGGAATTGCTCTGCACTCGGTGCAGAGGAATCGGAACTCATCTCGCGGCGAGGGGGAAGTCTCATGGTTTTTCTCGAGTTGCGGAGGGATCCTGGGGTATATTCTCGAGTTATGACGGGAATGGCCCTTCCACCCACGTGTTTGTTCAGCGACGTCAGGACTCCTGCCTAGTTGCGAGGGACAACTCGGGATTCTCCTCGACGCTTGGCAGGGCAATTGGGACTCCTCTCCAGCTGAGGCGGGAGACCAAGGGTCCCTTTCCACGTGCCACAGGAATCCTGGGACTCCTATCAAGTTTCACGAGGAGTCAGGCATCGTCTCCTTTGGAGGCACTGATCTCCGCGTACCTCTGGAATTTTCAAACGGTGTGAGGCCTCTGGTCGCGATGAGGTGGGGAACTAGGTCTTTCTCTGCGGTCTCCACAGGGGATTCAGACATACTTTCGTCTTGGGAAATGCAAGACGAGCCTGCATTCAAGTCACTGCATGGATATCCGGCCTTAATTCGAGTCAGGGCATCGCGATGTCCATTCCACGTGAGGCTGCAAACTGAGGGTCCCTCTCACATACCTAGAGCTGAGAGAAGCCTCCTCTTGAGGTGCTTGTGGTAAGGTGGTATTCCTCTGGAGTCGAAGCCAGGGACTAACCTCTCATCTCGAGTTGATTTTTGGTCCACGGAGCTCTTTCGTGTTGCTACAGTGACCTCAGAATCCCTCTAGCCTTGAAACAATGTTCTTGGGGTTTCTCTGGAGTACCATCAAGGAAATCAAGGCTCCTTTCATGTGTGATGTTCAACACGGAATTGCTCTGCACGCAGTGCAGGGGAATCGGGCCTCATCTCTCGGCGAGCGGGAAGTCTCATGGTTTTTCTCGAGTTGCGGCGGGAACCTGGGGTATATTCTCGAGTTACCACGGGGATGGCCCTTCCACACACGTGTTTGTTCAGCCACGTCAGGTCTTCTGCCTAGTTGCGAGGGACAACTCGGGATTCTCCTTGAGGCTTGGCAGGGCAATTGGGACGCCTCTCCAGCTGAGGCAGGAGACCAAGGGTCCCTTTCCACGTGCCACAGGAATCCTGGGACTCCTAGCAAGTTTCACGAGGAGTCAGGCATTGTCCCTTTAGGAGGCACTGATCTCCGCGTACCTCTGGAGTTTTCAAAGGATGTGAGGCCTCCGGTCGCGATGAGGTGGGGAACTAGGTCTTTCTCTCTGGTCTCCACAGGGGATTCAAACACTCTTTCATCTTGGTAGATGCAAGAGAAGCCGGCATTCAAGTCACTGCAGAGATATCTGGCCTTATTTCGAGTCAGGGCATCGCGGTGTTCATTCCACTTGAGGCCGCAAACTCAGGGTCCCTCTCACATACCTAGAGCTGAGAGAAGCCTCCTCTTGAGGTGCTTGTGGTAAGGTGGTATTCCTCTGGAGTCGAAGCCAGGGACTAACCTCTCATCTCGAGTCGATTTTTGGTCCACGAAGCTCTTTCCTGTTGCTACAGTGACCTCAGGATCCCCCTAGCCTTGAAACAGTGTTCTTGGGGTTTCTCTGGAGTGCCATCAAGGAAATCAAGGCTCCTTTCATGTTTGATGTGCAACACGGAATTGCTCTGCATGCAGTGCAGGGGAATCGGGCCTCATCTCACGGCGAGGGGGAAGTCTCATGGTTTTTCTGGAGTTGCGGAGGGAACCTGGGGTATATTCTCGAGTTACGACGGGGATGGGCCTTCCACCCACGTGTTTGTTCAGCGACGTGAGGACTTCTGCATAGTTGCGAGGGACAACTCGGGATTCTCCTCGAGGCTTGGCAGGGCAATTGGGACGCCTCTCCAGCTGAGGCAGGAGACCAAGGGTCCCTTTCCACGTGCCACAGAAATCCTGGGACTCCTATCAAGTTTCACGACGAGTCAGGCATCATCTGCTTTGGAGGCACTGATCTCCGCGTACCTCTGGAGTTTTCAAAGGATGTGAGGCCTCCGGTTGCGATGAGGTGGGGAACTAGGTCTTTCTCTGTGGTCTCCACAGGGGATTCAGACATCCTTTCATCTTGGGAGATGCAAGACGAGCCTGCATTCAAGTCACTGCAGGGATATGCAGCCTTATCTCGCGTCAGGGCATCGCCGTGTCCATTCCACTTGAGGCCGCAAATTCAGGGTCCCTCTCACATACCTAGAGCTGAGAGAAGCCTCCTCTTGAGGTGCTTGTGGTAAGGTGGTATTCCTCTGGAGTCGAAGCCAGGGACTAACCTCTCATCTCGAGTTGATTTTTGGTCCACGGAGCTCTTTCGTGTTGCTACAGTGACCTCAGGATCCCTCGAGCCTTGAAACAGTGTTCTTGGGGTTTCTCTGGAGTGCCATCAAGGAAATCAAGGCCCCTTTCATGTGTGATGTGCAACACAGAATTGCTCTGCATGCAGTGCAGGGGAATCGGGCCTCATCTCGCGGCGAGGGGGAAGTCTCATGGTTTTTCTCGAGTTGCGGCGGGAACCTGGGGTATATTCTCGAGTTACGACGGGGATGGCCCTTCCACACACGTGTTTGTTCAGCCACGTCAGGACTCCTGCCTAGTTGCGAGAGACAACTCGGGATTCTCCTCGAGGCTTGGCAGGGCAATTGGGACGCCTCTCCACCTGAGGCGGGAGACCAAGGGTCCCTTTCCACGTGCCACAGGAATCCTGGGACTCCTATCAAGTTTCATGAGAAGTCAGGCATCGTCCCTTTTGGAGGCACTGATCTCCGCGTACCTCTGGAGTTTTCAAAGGATGTGAGGCCTCAGGTCGCGATGAGGTGGGGAACTAGGTCTTTCTCTGTGGTCTCCACAGGGGATTCAAACACTCTTTCATCTTGGTAGATGCAAGAGGAGCCGGCATTCAAGTCACTGCAGAGATATCTGGCCTTATTTCGAGTCAGGGCATCGCGGTGTCCATTCCACTTGAGGCCGCAAACTCAGGGTCCCTCTCACATACCTAGAGCTGAGAGAAGCCTCCTCTTGAGGTGCTTGTGGTAAGGTCGTATTCCTCTGGAGTCGAAGACAGGGACTAACCTCTCATCTCGAGTCGATTTTTGGTCCACGAAGCTCTTTCCTGTTGCTACAGTGACCTCAGGATCCCTCTAGCCTTGAAACAGTGTTTTTGGGGTTTCTCTGGAGTGCCATCAAGGAAATCAAGGCTCCTTTCATGTGTGATGTGCAACACGGAATTGCTCTGCACTCGGTGCAGAGGAATCGGAACTCATCTCGCGGCGAGGGGGAAGTCTCATGGTTTTTCTCGAGTTGCGGCGGGAACCTGGGGTATATTCTCGAGTTACGACGGGGATGGTCCTTCCACCCACGTGTTTGTTCAGCGACGTCAGGACTCCCGCCTAGTTGCGAGGGACAACTCGGGATTCTCCTCGAGGCTTGGCAGGGCAATTGGGACGCCTCTCCAGCTGAGGCGGGAGACCAAGGGTCCCTTTCCACGTGCCACAGGAATCCTGGGACTCCTATCAAGTTTCACGAGGAGTCAGGCATCGTCTCCTTTGGAGGCACTGATCTCCGCGTACCTCTGGAGTTTTCAAACGGTGTGAGGCCTCTGGTCGCGATGAGGTGGGGAACTAGGTCTTTCTCTGCGGTCTCCACAGGGGATTCAGACATCCTTTCGTCTTGGGAGATGCAAGACGAGCCTGCATTCAAGTCACTGCATGGATATCCGGCCTTATTTCACGTCAGGGCATCGCAGTGTCCATTCCACTTGAGGCCGCAAACTCAGTGTCCCTCTCACTTACCTAGAGCTGAGAGAAGCCTCCTCTTGAGATGCTTGTGGTAAGGTGGTATTCCTCTGGAGTCGAAGCCAGGGACAAACCTCTCATCTCGAGTTGATTTTTGGGCCACGGAGCTCTTTCGTGTTGCTACAGTGACCTCAGGATCCCTCGAGCCTTGAAACAGTGTTCTTGGGGATTCTCTGGAGTGCCATCAAGGAAATCAAGGCTCCTTTCATGTGTGATGTGCATCACGGAATTGCTCTGCTCGCAGTGCAGGGCAATCGGGCCTCATTTCGCGGCCAGCGGGAAGTCTCATGGTTTTTCTCGAGTTGAGGCGGGAACCTGGGGTATATTCTCGAGTTATGACGGGAATGTCCCTTTCACCCACGTGTTTGTTCAGCCACGTCAGGACTCCTGCCTAGTTGCGAGGGACAACTCGGGTTTCTCCTCGAGGCTTGGCAAGGCAATTGGGACGCCTCTCCAGCTGAGGCGGGAGACCAAGGGTCCCTTTCCACGTGCCACAGGAATCCTGGGACTCCTAGCAAGTTTCACGAGGAGTCAGGCATCGTCTCCTTTGGAGGCACTGATCTCCGCGTACCTCTGGAATTTTCAAAGCATGTGAGGCCTCCGGTCGCGATGAGGTGGGGAACTAGGTCTTTCTCTGTGGTCTCCACAGGGGATTCAGACATCCTTTCGAATTGGGAGATGCAAGACGAGCCTGCATTCAATCACTGCAGGGATATGCGGCCTTAATTCGAGTTAGGGAATCGCGGTGTCCATTCCACGTGAGGCTGCAAACTGAGGGTCCCTCTCACATACCTAGAGCTGAGAGAAGCCTCCTCTTGAGGTGCTTGTGGTAAGGTGGTATTCCTCTGGAGTCGAAGCCAGGGACTAACCTCTCATCTCGAGTTGATTTTTGGTCCACGGAGCTCTTTCGTGTTGCTACAGTGACCTCAGAATTCCTCTAGCCTTGAAACAGTGTTCTTGGGGTTTCTCTGGAGTGCCATCAAGGAAATCAAGGCTCCTTTCATGTGTGATGTTCAACAAGGAATTGCTCTGCACGCAGTGCAGGGGAATCGGGCCTCATCTCTCGGCGAGCGGGAAGTCTCATGGTTTTTCTCGAGTTGCGGCGGGAACCTGGGGTATATTCTCGAGTTACGACGGGGATGGCCCTTCCACACACGTGTTTGTTCAGCCACGTCAGGTCTTCTGCCTAGTTGCGAGGGACAACTCGGGATTCTCCTTGAGGCTTGGCAGGGCAATTGGGACGCCTCTCCAGCTGAGGCAGGAGACCAAGGGTCCCTTTCCACGTGCCACAGGAATCCTGGGACTCCTAGCAAGTTTCACGAGGAGTCAGGCATTGTCCCTTTAGGAGGCACTGATCTCCGCGTACCTCTGGAGTTTTCAAAGGATGTGAGGCCTCCGGTCGCGATGAGGTGGGGAACTAGGTCTTTCTCTCTGGTCTCCACAGGGGATTCAAACACTCTTTCATCTTGGTAGATGCAAGAGGAGCCGGCATTCAAGTCACTGCAGAGATATCTGGCCTTATTTCGAGTCAGGGCATCGCGGTGTCCATTCCACTTGAGGCCGCAAACTCAGGGTCCCTCTCACATACCTAGAGCTGAGAGAAGCCTCCTCTTGAGGTGCTTGTGGTAAGGTGGTATTCCTCTGGAGTCGAAGCCAGGGACTAACCTCTCATCTCGAGTCGATTTTTGGTCCACGAAGCTCTTTCCTGTTGCTACAGTGACCTCAGGATCCCCCTAGCCTTGAAACAGTGTTCTTGGGGTTTCTCTGGAGTGCCATCAAGGAAATCAAGGCTCCTTTCATGTTTGATGTGCAACACGGAATTGCTCTGCATGCAGTGCAGGGGAATCGGGCCTCATCTCACGGCGAGGGGGAAGTCTCATGGTTTTTCTCGAGTTGCGGCGGGAACCTGGGGTATATTCTCGAGTTACGACGGGGATGGCCCTGCCACACACGTGTTTGTTCAGCGACGTCAGCACTCCTGCCTAGTTGCGATGGACAACTCGGGAATCTCCTCGAGGATTTGCAGGGCAATTGGGATTCCTCTCCAGGTGAGGCGGGAGACCAAGTGTCCCTTTCCACGTGCCACAGGAATCCTGGGACTCCTATCAAGTTTCACGAGGTGTCAGGCATCGTCTCCGTTGGAGGCACTGATCTCCGCATACCTCTGGAGTTTTCAAAGGATGTGAGGCCTCTGGTCGTGAGGCGGTGGGGAATTAGGTCTTTCTCTGTGGTCTCCACAGGGGATTCAAACATCCTTTCGTCTTGGGAGATGCAAGATGAGCCTGCATTCAAGTCACTGCAGGGATATCCGGCCTTATTTCGAGTCAGGGCATCGCGGTGTCCATTCGACTTGAGGCTGCAAACTCAGGTTCCCTCTCACATACCTAGATCTGAGAAAAGCCTCCTCTTGAGGTGCTTGTGGTAAGGTGGTATTCCTCTGGAGTCGAAGCCAGGGACTAACCTCTCATCTCGAGTTGATTTTTGGTCCACGGAGCTCTTTCATGTTGCTACAGTGACCTCAGGATCCCTCTAGCCTTGAAACAGAGTTCTTGGGGTTTTCTGGAGTGCCATCAAGGAAATCAAGGCTCCTTTCATGTGTGATGTGCAACACGGAATTGCTCTGCACGCAGTGCAGGGGAAATGGGCCTCATCTCGTGGCGAGGAGGAAGTCTAATGGTTTCTCTCGAGTTGCAGCGGGAACCTGGGGTATATTCTCGAGTTACAACGGGGATGGCCCTTCCACCCACGTGTTTGTTCCGCGACGTCAGGACTCCTGCCTAGTTTCAAGGGACAACTTGGGTTTCTTCTCGAGGCCTGGCAGGGCAATTGGGACGCCTCTCCAGCTGAGGCGGGAGACCAAGTGTCCCTTTCCACGTGCCACAGGAATCCTGGGACTCCTAAGAAGTTTCACGAGGAGTCAGGCACCGTCTCCTTTGGAGGCACTGATCTCCGCGTACCTCTGGAGTTTTCAAAGGATGTGAGGCCTCCGGTCGCAATGATGTGGGAAACTAGGTCTTTCTCTGTGGTCTCCACAGATGATTCAGACATCCTTTCGTCTTGGGAGATGCAAGACGAGCCTGCATTCAAGTCACTGCAGGGATATCCGGCCTTATTTCGAGTCAGGGCATCGCGGTGTTCATTCCACTTGAGGCCGAAAAATCAGGGTCCCTCTCACATACCTAGAGCTGAGAGAAGCCTCCTCTTGAGGTACTTGTGGTATGGTGGTTTTCCTCTGGAGTCGAAGCCAGGGACTAACCTCTCATCTCGAGTTGATTTTTGGGCCACGGAGCTCTTTCGTGTTGCTACAGTGACCTCAGGATCCCTCGAGCCTTGAAACAGTGTTCTTGGGGTTTCTCTGGAGTGTCATCAAGGAAATCAAGGCTCCTTTCATGTGTGATGTGCAACACATAATTGCACTGCACGCAGTGCAGGGGAATCGGGCCTCATCTCGAGGCGAGGGGGAAGTCTCATGGTTTTTCTGGAGTTGCGGAGGGAACCTGGGTTATATTCTCGAGTTACAACGGGGATGGCCCTTCCACCCACGTGTTTGTTCAGCGACGTGAGGACTCCTGCATAGTTGCGAGGGACAACTCGGGATTCTCCTCGAGGCTTGGCAGGGCAATTGGGACGCCTCTCCAGCTGAGGCGGGAGACCAAGGGTCCCTTCCCACGTGCCACAGAAATCCTGGGACTCCTATCAAGTTTCACGAAGAGTCAGGCATCATCTCCTTTGGAGGCACTGATCTCCGTGTACCTCTGGAGTTTTCAAAGGATGTGAGGCCTCCGGTCGCGATGAGGTGGGGAACTAGGTCTTTCTCTGTGGTTTCCACAGGGGATTCAGACATCCTTTCATCTTGGGAGATGCAAGACGAGCCTGCATTCAAGTCACTGCAGGGATATGCAGCCTTATCTCGCGTCAGGGCATCGCCGTGTCCATTCCACTTGAGGCCGCAAATTCAGGGTCCCTCTCACATACCTAGAGCTGAGAGAAGCCTCCTCTTGATGTGCTTGTGGTAAGGTGGTATTCCTCTGGAGTCGAAGCCAGGGACTAACCTCTCATCTCGAGTTGATTTTTGGTCCACGGAGCTCTTTCGTGTTGCTACAGTGACCTCAGGATCCCTCGAGCCTTGAAACAGTGTTCTTGGGGTTTCTCTGGAGTGCCATCAAGGAAATCAAGGCTCCTTTCATGTGTGATGTGCAACACAGAATTGCTCTGCATGCAGTGCAGGGGAATCGGGCCTCATCTCGCGGCGAGGGGGAAGTCTCTTGGTTTTTCTCGAGTTGCGGCGGGAACCTGGGGTATATTCTCGAGTTACGACGGGGATGGCCCTTCCACCCACGTGTTTGTTCAGTCACGTCAGGACTCCTGCCTAGTTGCGAGGGACAACTCGGGATTCTCCTCGAGGCTTGGCAGGGCAATTGGGACGCCTCTCCTGCTGAGGCGTGAGACCAAGGGTCCCTTTCCACGTGCCACAGGAATCCTGGGTCTCCTATCAAATTTCACGAGGAGTCAGGCATCGTCTCCTTTGGAGGCACTGATCTCCGCGTACCTCTGGAGTTTTCAAAGGATGTGAGGCCTCCGGTCGCGATGAGGTGGGGAACTAGGTCTTTCTCTGTGGTCTCCACAAGTGATTCAGACATCCTTTCATCTTGGGAGATGCAAGACGAGCCTGCATTCCAGTCGCTGCAGGGATATCCAGCCTTATTTCAAGTCAGGGCATCGCGGTGTCCATTCCATTTGAGGCCGCAAACTCAGCGTCCCTCTCACATACCTAGAGCTGAGAGAAGCCTCCTCTTGAGGTGCTTGTGGTAAGGTGGTATTCCTCTGGAGTCGAAGCCAGGGACTAACCTCTCATCTCGAGTTGATTTTTGGTCCACGGAGCTCTTTCGTGTTGCTACAGTGACCTCAGGATCCCTCTAGCCTTGCAACAGTGTTCTTGGGGTTCCTCTGGAGTGCCATCAAGGAAATCAAGGCTCCTTTCATGTGTGATGTGCAACACGGAATTGCTTTAAATGCAGTGCAGGGGAATCGGTCCTCATCTTGCGGCGAAGGGGAAGTCTCATGGTTTTTCTCGAGTTGCGGCGGGAACCTGGGGTATAATCTCGAGTTACGACGGGGATGGCCCTTCCACCCACGTGTTTCTTCAGCGACGACAGGACTCCTGCCTAGTTGCGAGGGACAACTCGGGATTCTCCTCGAGGCTGGCAGGGCAATTGGGAAGCCTCTCCAGCTGAGGCGGGAGACCAAGGGTCCCTTTCCACGTGCCACAGGAATCCTGGGACTCCTAGCAAGTTTCACGAGGAGTCAGGCATTGTCCCTTTAGGAGGCACTGATCTCCGCGTACCTCTGGAGTTTTCAAAGGATGTGAGGCCTCCGGTCGCGATGAGGTGGGGAACTAGGTCTTTCTCTCTGGTCTCCACAGGGGATTCAAACACTCTTTCATCTTGGTAGATGCAAGAGGAGCCGGCATTCAAGTCACTGCAGAGATATCTGGCCTTATTTCGAGTCAGGGCATCGCGGTGTCCATTCCACTTGAGGCCGCAAACTCAGGGTCCCTCTCACATAGCTAGAGCTGAGAGAAGCCTCCTCTTGAGGTGCTTGTGGTAAGGTGGTATTCCTCTGGAGTCGAAGCCAGGGACTAACCTCTCATCTCGAGTTGATTTTTGGTCCACGGAGCTCTTTCGTGTTGCTACAGTGACCTCAGAATCCCTCTAGCCTTGAAACAATGTTCTTGGGGTTTCTCTGGAGTGCCATCAAGGAAATCAAGGCTCCTTTCATGTGTGATGTTCAACACGGAATTGCTCTGCACGCAGTGCAGGGGAATCGGGCCTCATCTCTCGGCGAGCGGGAAGTCTCATGGTTTTTCTCGAGTTGCGGCGGGAACCTGGGGTATATTCTCGAGTTACGACGGGGATGGCCCTTCCACACACGTGTTTGTTCAGCCACGTCAGGTCTTCTGCCTAGTTGCGAGGGACAACTCGGGATTCTCCTTGAGGCTTGGCAGGGCAATTGGGACGCCTCTCCAGCTGAGGCAGGAAACCAAGGGTCCCTTTCCACGTGCCACAGGAATCCTGGGACTCCTAGCAAGTTTCACGAGGAGTCAGGCATTGTCCCTTTAGGAGGCACTGATCTCCGCGTACCTCTGGAGTTTTCAAAGGATGTGAGGCCTCCGGTCGCGATGAGGTGGGGAACTAGGTCTTTCTCTGTGGTCTCCACAGGGGATTCAGACATCCTTTCATCTTGGGAGATGCAAGACGAGCCTGCATTCAAGTCACTGCAGGGATATGCAGCCTTATCTCGCGTCAGGGCATCGCCGTGTCCATTCCACTTGAGGCCGCAAATTCAGGGTCCCTCTCACATACCTAGAGCTGAGAGAAGCCTCCTCTTGAGGTGCTTGTGGTAAGGTGGTATTCCTCTGGAGTCGAAGCCAGGGACTAACCTCTCATCTCGAGTTGATTTTTGGTCCACGGAGCTCTTTCGTGTTGCTACAGTGACCTCAAGATCCCTCGAGCCTTGAAACAGTGTTCTTGGGGTTTCTCTGGAGTGCCATCAAGGAAATCAAGGCCCCTTTCATGTGTGATGTGCAACACAGAATTGCTCTGCATGCAGTGCAGGGGAATCGGGCCTCATCTCGCGGCGAGGGGGAAGTCTCATGGTTTTTCTCGAGTTGCGGCGGGAACCTGGGGTATATTCTCGAGTTACGACGGGGATGGCCCTTCCACACACGTGTTTGTTCAGCCACGTCAGGACTCCTGCCTAGTTGCGAGGGACAACTCGGGTTTCTCCTCGAGGCTTGGCAAGGCAATTGGGACGCCTCTCCAGCTGAGGCGGGAGACCAAGGGTCCCTTTCCACGTGCCACAGGAATCCTGGGACTCCTAGCAAGTTTCACGAGGAGTCAGGCATCGTCTCCTTTGGAGGCACTGATCTCCGCGTACCTCTGGAATTTTCAAAGCATGTGAGGCCTCCGGTCGCGATGAGGTGGGGAACTAGGTCTTTCTCTGTGGTCTCCACAGGGGATTCAGACATCCTTTCGAATTGGGAGATGCAAGACGAGCCTGCATTCAATCACTGCAGGGATATGCGGCCTTAATTCGAGTTAGGGAATCGCGGTGTCCATTCCACGTGAGGCTGCAAACTGAGGGTCCCTCTCACATACCTAGAGCTGAGAGAAGCCTCCTCTTGAGGTGCTTGTGGTAAGGTGGTATTCCTCTGGAGTCGAAGCCAGGGACTAACCTCTCATCTCGAGTTGATTTTTGGTCCACGGAGCTCTTTCGTGTTGCTACAGTGACCTCAGAATTCCTCTAGCCTTGAAACAGTGTTCTTGGGGTTTCTCTGGAGTGCCATCAAGGAAATCAAGGCTCCTTTCATGTGTGATGTTCAACAAGGAATTGCTCTGCACGCAGTGCAGGGGAATCGGGCCTCATCTCTCGGCGAGCGGGAAGTCTCATGGTTTTTCTCGAGTTGCGGCGGGAACCTGGGGTATATTCTCGAGTTACGACGGGGATGGCCCTTCCACACACGTGTTTGTTCAGCCACGTCAGGTCTTCTGCCTAGTTGCGAGGGACAACTCGGGATTCTCCTTGAGGCTTGGCAGGGCAATTGGGACGCCTCTCCAGCTGAGGCAGGAGACCAAGGGTCCCTTTCCACGTGCCACAGGAATCCTGGGACTCCTAGCAAGTTTCACGAGGAGTCAGGCATTGTCCCTTTAGGAGGCACTGATCTCCGCGTACCTCTGGAGTTTTCAAAGGATGTGAGGCCTCCGGTCGCCATGAGGTGGGGAACTAGGTCTTTCTCTCTGGTCTCCACAGGGGATTCAAACACTCTTTCATCTTGGTAGATGCAAGAGGAGCCGACATTCAAGTCACTGCAGAGATATCTGGCCTTATTTCGAGTCAGGGCATCGCGGTGTCCATTCCACTTGAGGCCGCAAACTCAGGGTCCCTCTCACATACCTAGAGCTGAGAGAAGCCTCCTCTTGAGGTGCTTGTGGTAAGGTGGTATTCCTCTGGAGTCGAAGCCAGGGACTAACCTCTCATCTCGAGTCGATTTTTGGTCCACGAAGCTCTTTCCTGTTGCTACAGTGACCTCAGGATCCCCCTAGCCTTGAAACAGTGTTCTTGGGGTTTCTCTGGAGTGCCATCAAGGAAATCAAGGCTCCTTTCATGTTTGATGTGCAACACGGAATTGCTCTGCATGCAGTGCAGGGGAATCGGGCCTCATCTCACGGCGAGGGGGAAGTCTCATGGTTTTTCTCGAGTTGCGGCGGGAACCTGGGGTATATTCTCGAGTTACGACGGGGATGGCCCTGCCACACACGTGTTTGTTCAGCGACGTCAGCACTCCTGCCTAGTTGCGATGGACAACTCGGGAATCTCCTCGAGGATTTGCAGGGCAATTGGGATTCCTCTCCAGGTGAGGCGGGAGACCAAGTGTCCCTTTCCACGTGCCACAGGAATCCTGGGACTCCTATCAAGTTTCACGAGGTGTCAGGCATCGTCTCCGTTGGAGGCACTGATCTCCGCATACCTCTGGAGTTTTCAAAGGATGTGAGGCCTCTGGTCGTGAGGCGGTGGGGAATTAGGTCTTTCTCTGTGGTCTCCACAGGGGATTCAAACATCCTTTCGTCTTGGGAGATGCAAGACGAGCCTGCATTCAAGTCACTGCAGGGATATCCGGCCTTATTTCGAGTCAGGGCATCGCGGTGTCCATTCGACTTGAGGCTGCAAACTCAGGTTCCCTCTCACATACCTAGATCTGAGAAAAGCCTCCTCTTGAGGTGCTTGTGGTAAGGTGGTATTCCTCTGGAGTCGAAGCCAGGGACTAACCTCTCATCTCGAGTTGATTTTTGGTCCACGGAGCTCTTTCATGTTGCTACAGTGACCTCAGGATCCCTCTAGCCTTGAAACAGAGTTCTTGGGGTTTTCTGGAGTGCCATCAAGGAAATCAAGGCTCCTTTCATGTGTGATGTGCAACACGGAATTGCTCTGCACGCAGTGCAGGGGAAATGGGCCTCATCTCGTGGCGAGGAGGAAGTCTAATGGTTTCTCTCGAGTTGCAGCGGGAACCTGGGGTATATTCTCGAGTTACAACGGGGATGGCCCTTCCACCCACGTGTTTGTTCCGCGACGTCAGGACTCCTGCCTAGTTTCAAGGGACAACTTGGGTTTCTTCTCGAGGCCTGGCAGGGCAATTGGGACGCCTCTCCAGCTGAGGCGGGAGACCAAGTGTCCCTTTCCACGTGCCACAGGAATCCTGGGACTCCTAAGAAGTTTCACGAGGAGTCAGGCACCGTCTCCTTTGGAGGCACTGATCTCCGCGTACCTCTGGAGTTTTCAAAGGATGTGAGGCCTCCGGTCGCAATGATGTGGGAAACTAGGTCTTTCTCTGTGGTCTCCACAGATGATTCAGACATCCTTTCGTCTTGGGAGATGCAAGACGAGCCTGCATTCAAGTCACTGTAGGGATATCCGGCCTTATTTCGAGTCAGGGCATCGCGGTGTTCATTCCACTTGAGGCCGAAAAATCAGGGTCCCTCTCACATACCTAGAGCTGAGAGAAGCCTCCTCTTGAGGTACTTGTGGTATGGTGGTTTTCCTCTGGAGTCGAAGCCAGGGACTAACCTCTCATCTCGAGTTGATTTTTGGGCCACGGAGCTCTTTCGTGTTGCTACAGTGACCTCAGGATCCCTCGAGCCTTGAAACAGTGTTCTTGGGGTTTCTCTGGAGTGTCATCAAGGAAATCAAGGCTCCTTTCATGTGTGATGTGCAACACATAATTGCACTGCACGCAGTGCAGGGGAATCGGGCCTCATCTCGAGGCGAGGGGGAAGTCTCATGGTTTTTCTCGAGTTGCGGCGGGAACCTGGGGTATATTCTCGAGTTACGACGGGGATGGCCCTTCCACCCACGTGTTTGTTCAGTCACGTCAGGACTCCTGCCTAGTTGCGAGGGACAACTCGGGATTCTCCTCGAGGCTTGGCAGGGCAATTGGGACGCCTCTCCAGCTGAGGCGTGAGACCAAGGGTCCCTTTCCACGTGCCACAGGAATCCTGGGTCTCCTATCAAATTTCACGAGGAGTCAGGCATCGTCTCCTTTGGAGGCACTGATCTCCGCGTACCTCTGGAGTTTTCAAAGGATGTGAGGCCTCCGGTCGCGATGAGGTGGGGAACTAGGTCTTTCTCTGTGGTCTCCACAGGTGATTCAGACATCCTTTCATCTTGGGAGATGCAAGACGAGCCTGCATTCCAGTCGCTGCAGGGATATCCGGCCTTATTTCAAGTCAGGGCATCGCGGTGTCCATTCCATTTGAGGCCGCAAACTCAGCGTCCCTCTCACATACCTAGAGCTGAGAGAAGCCTCCTCTTGAGGTGCTTGTGGTAAGGTGGTATTCCTCTGGAGTCGAAGCCAGGGACTAACCTCTCATCTCGAGTTGATTTTTGGTCCACGGAGCTCTTTCGTGTTGCTACAGTGACCTCAGGATCCCTCTAGCCTTGCAACAGTGTTCTTGGGGTTCCTCTGGAGTGCCATCAAGGAAATCAAGGCTCCTTTCATGTGTGATGTGCAACACGGAATTGCTTTAAATGCAGTGCAGGGGAATCGGTCCTCATCTTGCGGCGAAGGGGAAGTCTCATGGTTTTTCTCGAGTTGCGGCGGGAACCTGGGGTATAATCTCGAGTTACGACGGGGATGGCCCTTCCACCCACGTGTTTCTTCAGCGACGACAGGACTCCTGCCTAGTTGCGAGGGACAACTCGGGATTCTCCTCGAGGCTGGCAGGGCAATTGGGACGCCTCTCCAGCTGAGGCGGGAGACCAAGGGTCCCTTTCCACGTGCCACAGGAATCCTGGGACTCCTATCAAGTTTCACGAGGAGTCAGGCATCGTCTCCTTTGGAGGCACTGATCTCAGTGTACCTCTGGAATTTTCAAAGAATGTGAGGCCTCCGGTCGCGATGAAGTGGGGAACTAGGTCTTTCTCTGTGGTCTCCACAGGGGATTCAGACATCCTTTCGTCTTGGGAGATGCAAGACTAGCCTGCATTCAAGTCACTGCAGGGATATCCGGCCTTATTTCGAGTCAGGGAATCGCGGTGTCCATTCCACTTGTGGCCGCAAACTGAGGGTTCCTCTCACATACCTAGAGCTGAGAGAAGCCTCCTCTTGAGGTGCTTGTGGTAAGGTGGTATTCCTCTGGAGTCGAATCCAGGGACTAACATCTCATCTCGATTTGATTTTTGGTCCACGGAGCTCTTTCGTGTTGCTACAGTGACCTCAGGATCCCTCTAGCCTTGAAACAGTGTTCTTGGGGTTTCTCTGGAGTGCCATCAAGGAAATCAAGGCTCCTTTCATGTTTGATGTGCAACACGGAATTGCTCTCCACGCAGTGCAGGGGAATCGGGCCTCATCTCGCGGCGAGGGGGACGTCTCATGGTTTTTCTCGAGTTGCGGCGGGAACCTGGGGTATATTCTCGAGTTACGACGGGGATGGCCCTTCCACCCACGTGTTTGTTCAGTCACGTCAGGACTCCTGCCTAGTTGCGAGGGACAACTCGGGATTCTCCTCGAGGCTTGGCAGGGCAATTGGGACGCCTCTCCAGCTGAGGCGTGAGACTAAGGGTCCCTTTCCACGTGCCACAGGAATCCTGGGACTCCTATCAAGTTTCACGAGGAGTCAGGCATCGTCTCCTTTGGAGGCACTGATCTCCGCGTACCTCTGGAGTTTTCAAAGGATGTGAGGCCTCCGATCGCGATGAGGTGGGGAACTAGGTATTTCTCTGTGGTCTCCACAGGGGATTCAGACATCCTTTTGTCTTGGGAGATGCAAGACGAGCCTGCATTCCAGTCACTGCAGGGATATCCGGCCTTATTTCGCGACAGGGCATCGCGGTGTCCATTCCACTTGAGGCCGCAAACTCAGCGTCCCTCTCACATACCTAGACCTGAGAGAAGCCTCCTCTTGAGGTGCTTGTGGTAAGGTGGTATTCCTCTGGAGTCGAAGCCAGGGACTAACCTCTCATCTCGAGTTGATTTTTGGTCCACGGAGCTCTTTCGTGTTGCTACAGTGACCTCAGGATCCCTCTAGCCTTGAAACACTGTTCTTGGGCTTTCTCTGGAGTGCCATCAAGGAAATCAAGGCTCCTTTCATGTTTGATGTGCAATACGGAATTGCTTTGAATGCAGTGCAGGGGAATCGGGCCTCATCTTGCGGCGAGGTGGAAGTCTCATGGTTTTTCTCAAGTTGCGGCGGGAACCTGGGGTATATTCTCGAGTTATGACGGGGATGTCCCTTCCACCCACGTGTTTGTTCAGCCACGTCAGGACTCCTTCCTAGTTGCGAGGGACAACTCGGGTTTCTCCTCGAGGCTTGGCAAGGCAATTGGGACGCCTCTCCACCTGAGGCGGGAAACCAAGTGTCCCTTTCCACGTGCCACAGGAATCCTGGGACTCCTAGCAAGTTTCAGGAGGAGTCAGGCATCATCTCCTTTGGAGGCACTGATCTCCGCGTACCTCTGGAATTTTCAAAGCAGGTGAGGCCTCCGGTCGCGATGATGTGGGGAACTAGGTCTTTCTCTGTGGTCTCCACAGGGGATTCAGACATCCTTTCGACTTGGGAGATGCAAGACGAGCCTGCATTCAATCACTGCAGGGATATGCGGCCTTAATTCGAGTCAGGGCTTCGCGGTGTCCATTCCACGTGAGGCTGCAAACTGAGGGTCCCTCTCACATACCTAGAGCTGAGAGAAGCCTCCTCTTGAGGTGCTTGTGGTAAGGTGGTATTCCTCTGGAGTCGAAACCAGGGACTAACCTCTCATCTCGAGTTGATTTTTGGTCCACGGAGCTCTTTCGTGTTGCTACAGTGACCTCAGAATCCCTCTAGCCTTGAAACAGTGTTCTTGGGGTTTCTCTGGAGTGCCATCAAGGAAATCAAGGCTCCTTTCATGTGTGATGTTCAACACGGAATTGCTCTGCACGTAGTGCAGGGGAATCGGGCCTCATCTCTCGGCGAGCGGGAAGTCTCATGGTTTTTCTCGAGTTGCGGCGGGAACCTGGGGTATATTCTCGAGTTACGACGGGGATGGCCCTGCCACACACGTGTTTGTTCAGCGACGTCAGCACTCCTGCCTAGTTGCGATGGACAACTCGGGAATCTCCTCGAGGATTTGCAGGGCAATTGGGATTCCTCTCCAGGTGAGGCGGGAGACCAAGTGTCCCTTTCCACGTGCCACAGGAATCCTGGGACTCCTATCAAGTTTCACGAGGTGTCAGGCATCGTCTCCGTTGGAGGCACTGATCTCCGCATACCTCTGGAGTTTTCAAAGGATGTGAGGCCTCTGGTCGTGATGCGGTGGGGAATTAGGTCTTTCTCTGTGGTCTCCACAGGGGATTCAAACATCCTTTCGTCTTGGGAGATGCAAGATGAGCCTGCATTCAAGTCACTGCAGGGATATCCGGCCTTATTTCGAGTCAGGGCATCGCGGTGTCCATTCGACTTGAGGCTGCAAACTCAGGTTCCCTCTCACATACCTAGATCTGAGAGAAGCCTCCTCTTGAGGTGCTTGTGGTAAGGTGGTATTCCTCTGGAGTCGAAGCCAGGGACTAACCTCTCATCTCGAGTTGATTTTTGGTCCACGGAGCTCTTTCATGTTGCTACAGTGACCTCAGGATCCCTCTAGCCTTGAAACAGAGTTCTTGGGGTTTTCTGGAGTGCCATCAAGGAAATCAAGGCTCCTTTCATGTGTGATGTGCAACACGGAATTGCTCTGCACGCAGTGCAGGGGAAATGGGCCTCATCTCGTGGCGAGGAGGAAGTCTAATGGTTTCTCTCGAGTTGCAGCGGGAACCTGGGGTATATTCTCGAGTTACAACGGGGATGGCCCTTCCACCCACGTGTTTGTTCCGCGACGTCAGGACTCCTGCCTAGTTTCAAGGGACAACTTGGGTTTCTTCTCGAGGCCTGGCAGGGCAATTGGGACGCCTCTCCAGCTGAGGCGGGAGACCAAGTGTCCCTTTCCACGTGCCACAGGAATCCTGGGACTCCTAAGAAGTTTCACGAGGAGTCAGGCACCGTCTCCTTTGGAGGCACTGATCTCCGCGTACCTCTGGAGTTTTCAAAGGATGTGAGGCCTCCGGTCGCGATGAGGTGGGGAACTAGGTCTTTCTCTGTGGTCTCCACAGATGATTCAGACATCCTTTCGTCTTGGGAGATGCAAGACGAGCCTGCATTCAAGTCACTGCAGGGATATCCGGCCTTATTTCGAGTCAGGGCATCGCGGTGTTCATTCCACTTGAGGCCGAAAAATCAGGGTCCCTCTCACATACCTAGAGCTGAGAGAAGCCTCCTCTTGAGGTACTTGTGGTATGGTGGTTTTCCTCTGGAGTCGAAGCCAGGGACTAACCTCTCATCTGGAGCTGATTTTTGGTCCACGGAGCTCTTTCGTGTTGCTACAGTGACCTCAGGATCCCTCGAGCCTTGAAACAGTGTTCTTGGGGTTTCTCTGGAGTGTCATCAAGGAAATCAAGGCTCCTTTCATGTGTGATGTGCAACACATAATTGCACTGCACGCAGTGCAGGGGAATCGGGCCTCATCTCGAGGCGAGGGGGAAGTCTCATGGTTTTTCTGGAGTTGCGGAGGGAACCTGGGTTATATTCTCGAGTTACAACGGGGATGGCCCTTCCACCCACGTGTTTGTTCAGCGACGTCAGGACTCCTGCATAGTTGCGAGGGACAACTCGGGATTCTCCTCGAGGCTTGGCAGGGCAATTGGGACGCCTCTCCAGCTGAGGCGGGAGACCAAGGGTCCCTTCCCACGTGCCACAGAAATCCTGGGACTCCTATCAAGTTTCACGAAGAGTCAGGCATCGTCTCCTTTGGAAGCACTGATCTCCGTGTACCTCTGGAGTTTTCAAAGGATGTGAGGCCTCCGGTCGCGATGAGGTGGGGAACTAGGTCTTTCTCTGTGGTCTCCACAGGGGATTCAGACATCCTTTCATTTTGGGAGATGCAAGACGAGCCTGCATTCCAGTCACTGCAGGGATATGCAGCCTTATCTCGCGTCAGGGCATCGCCGTGTCCATTCCACTTGAGGCCGCAAATTCAGGGTCCCTCTCACATACCTAGAGCTGAGAGAAGCCTCCTCTTGATGTGCTTGTGGTAAGGTGGTATTCCTCTGGAGTCGAAGCCAGGGACTAACCTCTCATCTCGAGTTGATTTTTGGTCCACGGAGCTCTTTCGTGTTGCTACAGTGACCTCAGGATCCCTCGAGCCTTGAAACAGTGTTCTTGGGGTTTCTCTGGAGTGCCATCAAGGAAATCAAGGCTCCTTTCATGTGTGATGTGCAACACAGAATTGCTCTGCATGCAGTGCAGGGGAATCGGGCCTCATCTCGCGGCGAGGGGGAAGTCTCTTGGTTTTTCTCGAGTTGCGGCGGGAACCTGGGGTATATTCTCGAGTTACGACGGGGATGGCCCTTCCACCCACGTGTTTGTTCAGTCACGTCAGGACTCCTGCCTAGTTGCGAGGGACAACTCGGGATTCTCCTCGAGGCTTGGCAGGGCAATTGGGACGCCTCTCCAGCTGAGGCGTGAGACCAAGGGTCCCTTTCCACGTGCCACAGGAATCCTGGGTCTCCTATCAAATTTCACGAGGAGTCAGGCATCGTCTCCTTTGGAGGCACTGATCTCCGCGTACCTCTGGAGTTTTCAAAGGATGTGAGGCCTCCGGTCGCGATGAGGTGGGGAACTAGGTCTTTCTCTGTGGTCTCCACAGGTGATTCAGACATCCTTTCATCTTGGGAGATGCAAGACGAGCCTGCATTCCAGTCGCTGCAGGGATATCCGGCCTTATTTCAAGTCAGGGCATCGCGGTGTCCATTCCATTTGAGGCCGCAAACTCAGCGTCCCTCTCACATACCTAGAGCTGAGAGAAGCCTCCTCTTGAGGTGCTTGTGGTAAGGTGGTATTCCTCTGGAGTCGAAGCCAGGGACTAACCTCTCATCTCGAGTTGATTTTTGGTCCACGGAGCTCTTTCGTGTTGCTACAGTGACCTCAGGATCCCTCTAGCCTTGCAACAGTGTTCTTGGGGTTCCTCTGGAGTGCCATCAAGGAAATCAAGGCTCCTTTCATGTGTGATGTGCAACACGGAATTGCTTTAAATGCAGTGCAGGGGAATCGGTCCTCATCTTGCGGCGAAGGGGAAGTTTCATGGTTTTTCTCGAGTTGCGGCGGGAACCTGGGGTATAATCTCGAGTTACGACGAGGATGGCCCTTCCACCCACGTGTTTCTTCAGCGACGACAGGACTCCTGCCTAGTTGCGAGGGACAACTCGGGATTCTCCTCGATGCTGGCAGGGCAATTGGGACGCCTCTCCAGCTGAGGCGGGAGACCAAGGGTCCCTTTCCACGTGCCACAGGAATCCTGGGACTCCTATCAAATTTCACGAGGAGTCAGGCATCGTCTCCTTTGGAGGCACTGATCTCAGTGTACCTCTGGAATTTTCAAAGTATGTGAGGCCTCCGGTCGCGATGAAGTGGGGAACTAGGTCTTTCTCTGTGGTCTCCACAGGGGATTCAGACATCCTTTCGTCTTGGGAGATGCAAGACTAGCCTGCATTCAAGTCACTGCAGGGATATCCGGCCTTATTTCGAGTCAGGGAATCGCGGTGTCCATTCCACTTGTGGCCGCAAACTGAGGGTCCCTCTCACATACCTAGAGCTGAGAGAAGCCTCCTCTTGAGGTGCTTGTGGTAAGGTGGTATTCCTCTGGAGTCGAATCCAGGGACTAACCTCTCATCTCGATTTGATTTTTGGTCCACGGAGCTCTTTCGTGTTGCTACAGTGACCTCAGGATCCCTCTAGCCTTGAAACAGTGTTCTTGGGGTTTCTCTGGAGTGCCATCAAGGAAATCAAGGCTCCTTTCATGTGTGATGTGCAACACGGAATTGCTCTCCACGCAGTGCAGGGGAATCGGGCCTCATCTCGCGGCGAGGGGGACGTCTCATGGTTTTTCTCGAGTTGCGGCGGGAACCTGGGGTATATTCTCGAGTTACGACGGGGATGGCCCTTCCACCCACGTGTTTGTTCAGTCACGTCAGGACTCCTGCCTAGTTGCGAGGGACAACTCGGGATTCTCCTCGAGGCTTGGCAGGGCAATTGGGACGCCTCTCCAGCTGAGGCGTGAGACTAAGGGTCCCTTTCCACGTGCCACAGGAATCCTGGGACTCCTATCAAGTTTCACGAGGAGTCAGGCATCGTCTCCTTTGGAGGCACTGATCTCCGCGTACCTCTGGAGTTTTCAAAGGATGTGAGGCCTCCGATCGCGATGAGGTGGGGAACTAGGTATTTCTCTGTGGTCTCCACAGGGGATTCAGACATCCTTTTGTCTTGGGAGATGCAAGACGAGCCTGCATTCCAGTCACTGCAGGGATATCCGGCCTTATTTCGCGACAGGGCATCGCGGTGTCCATTCCACTTGAGGCCGCAAACTCAGCGTCCCTCTCACATACCTAGACCTGAGAGAAGCCTCCTCTTGAGGTGCTTGTGGTAAGGTGGTATTCCTCTGGAGTCGAAGCCAGGGACTAACCTCTCATCTCGAGTTGATTTTTGGTCCACGGAGCTCTTTTGTGTTGCTACAGTGACCTCAGGATCCCTCTAGCCTTGAAACACTGTTCTTGGGCTTTCTCTGGAGTGCCATCAAGGAAATCAAGGCTCCTTTCATGTTTGATGTGCAATACGGAATTGCTTTGAATGCAGTGCAGGGGAATCGGGCCTCATCTTGCGGCGAGGTGGAAGTCTCATGGTTTTTCTCAAGTTGCGGCGGGAACCTGGGGTATATTCTCGAGTTATGACGGGGATGTCCCTTCCACCCACGTGTTTGTTCAGCCACGTCAGGACTCCTGCCTAGTTGCGAGGGACAACTCGGGTTTCTCCTCGAGGCTTGGCAAGGCAATTGGGACGCCTCTCCACCTGAGGCGGGAGACCAAGGGTCCCTTTCCACGTGCCGCAGGAATCCTGGGACTCCTATCAAGTTTCACGAGGAGTCAGGCATCGTCTCCTTTGGAGGCACTGATCTCCACGTACCTCTGGAGTTTTCAAAGGATGTAAGGCCTCCGGTCGCGATGAGGTTGGGAACTAGGTCTTTCTCTGTGGTCTCCACAGGGGATTCAGACATCCTTTCGACTTGGGAGATGCAAGACGAGCCTGCATTCAATCACTGCAGGGATATGCGGCCTTAATTCGAGTCAGGGCTTCGCGGTGTCCATTCCACGTGAGGCTGCAAACTGAGGGTCCCTCTCACATACCTAGAGCTGAGAGAAGCCTCCTCTTGAGGTGCTTGTGGTAAGGTGGTATTCCTCTGGAGTCGAAGCCAGGGACTAACCTCTCATCTCGAGTTGATTTTTGGTCCACGGAGCTCTTTCGTGTTGCTACAGTGACCTCAGAATCCCTCTAGCCTTGAAAAAGTGTTCTTGGGGTTTCTCTGGAGTGCCATCAAGGAAATCAAGGCTCCTTTCATGTGTGATGTTCAACACGGAATTGCTCTGCACGTAGTGCAGGGGAATCGGGCCTCATCTCTCGGCGAGCGGGAAGTCTCATGGTTTTTCTCGAGTTGCGGCGGGAACCTGGGGTATATTCTCGAGTTACGACGGGGATGGCCCTTCCACACACGTGTTTTTTCAGCCACGTCAGGTCTTCTGCCTAGTTGCGAGGGACAACTCGGGATTCTCCTCGAGGCTTGGCAGGGCAATTGGGATGCCTCTCCAGCTTAGGCGGAAGACCAAGGGTCCCTTTCCACGTGCCACAGGAATCCTGGGACTCCTATCAAGTTTCACGAGGTGTCAGGCATCGTCTCCGTTGGAGGCACTGATCTCCGCATACCTCTGGAGTTTTCAAAGGATGTGAGGCCTATGGTCGTGATGCGGTGGGGAATTAGGTCTTTCTCTGTGGTCTCCACAGGGGAATCAGACATCCTTTCGTCTTGGGAGATGCAAGACGAGCTTGCATTCAAGTCACTGCAGGGATATCCGGCCTTATTTCGAGTCAGGGCATCACGGTGTCCATTCGACTTGAGGCTGCAAACTCAGGTTCCCTCTCACATACCTAGATCTGAGAAAAGCCTCCTCTTGAGGTGCTTGTGGTAAGGTGGTATTCCTCTGGTGTCGAAGCCAGGGACTAACCTCTCATCTCGAGTTGATTTTTGGTCCACGGAGCTCTTTCGTGTTGCTACAGTGACCTCAGGATCCCTCTAGCCTTGAAACAGTGTTCTTGGGGTTTTCTGGAGTGCCATCAAGGAAATCAAGGCTCCTTTCATGTGTGATGTGCAACACGGAATTGCTCTGCACGCAGTGCAGGGGAAATGGGCCTCATCTCGTGGCGAGGAGGAAGTCTAATGGTTTCTCTCGAGTTGCAGCGGAACCTGGGGTATATTCTCGAGTTACGACGGGGATGGCAGTTCCACACACGTGTTTGTTCAGCGACGTCAGGACTCCTGCCTAGTTGCAAGGGACAACTTGGGTTTCTTCTCGAGGCCTGGCAGGGCAATTGGGACGCCTCTCCAGCTGAGGCGGGAGATCAAGTGTCCCATTCCACGTGCCACAGGAATCCTGGGACTCCTAAGAAGTTTCACGAGGAGTCAGGCACCGTCTCCTTTGGAGGCACTGATCTCCGCGTACCTCTGGAGTTTTCAAAGGATGTGAGGCCTCCGGTCGCAATGATGTGGGAAACTAGGTCTTTCTCTGTGGTCTCCACAGATGATTCAGACATCCTTCCGTCTTGGGAGATGCAAGACGAGCCTGCATTCAAGTCACTGCAATGATATCCGGCCTTATTTCGAGTCAGGGCATCGCGGTGTTCATTCCACTTGAGGCCGAAAAATCAGGGTCCCTCTCACATACCTAGAGCTGAGAGAAGCCTCCTCTTGAGGTACTTGTGGTATGGCGGTTTTCCTCTGGAGTCGAAGCCAGGGACTAACCTCTCATCTCGAGTTGATTTTTGGGCCACGGAGCTCTTTCGTGTTGCTACAGTGACCTCAGGATCCCTCGAGCCTTGAAACAGTGTTCTTGGGGTTTCTCTGGAGTGTCATCAAGGAAATCAAGGCTCCTTTCATGTGTGATGTGCAACACATAATTGCACTGCACGCAGTGCAGGGGAATCGGGCCTCATCTCGAGGAGAGGGGGAAGTCTCATGGTTTTTCTGGAGTTGCGGAGGGAACCTGGGTTATATTCTCGAGTTACGACGGGGATGGCCCTTCCAATCACGTGTTTGTTCAGCGACGTGAGGACTCCTGCATAGTTGCGAGGGACAACTCGGGATTCTCCTCGAGGCTTGGCAGGGCAATTGGGACACCTCTCCAGCTGAGGCGGGAGACCAAGGGTCCCTTTCCACGTGCCACAGAAATCCTGGGACTCCTATCAAGTTTCACGACGGGTCAGGCATCATCTCCTTTGGAGGCACTGATCTCCGTGTACCTCTGGAGTTTTCAAAGGATGTGAGGCCTCCGGTCGCGATGAGGTGGGGAACTAGGTCTTTCTCTGTGGTCTCCACAGGGGATTCAGACATCCTTTCATCTTGGGAGATGCAAGACGAGCCTGCATTCAAATCACTGCAGGGATATGCAGCCTTATCTCGCGTCAGGGCATCGCCGTGTCCATTCCACTTGAGGCCGCAAATTCAGGGTCCCTCTCACATACCTAGAGCTGAGAGAAGCCTCCTCTTGAGGTGCTTGTGGTAAGGTGGTATTCCTCTGGAGTCGAAGCCAGGGACTAACCTCTCATCTCGAGTTGATTTTTGGTCCACGGAGCTCTTTCGTGTTGCTACAGTGACCTCAGGATCCCTCGAGCCTTGAAACAGTGTTCTTGGGGTTTCTCTGGAGTGCCATCAAGGAAATCAAGGCTCCTTTCATGTGTGATGTGCAACACAGAATTGCTCTGCATGCAGTGCAGGGGAATCGGGCCTCATCTCGCGGCGAGGGGGAAGTCTCATGGTTTTTCTCGAGTTGCGGCGGGAACCTGGGGTATATTCTCGAGTTACGACGGGGATGGCCCTTCCACACACGTGTTTGTTCAGCCACGTCAGGACTCCTGCCTAGTTGCGAGAGACAACTCGGGATTCTCCTCGAGGCTTGGCAGGGCAATTGGGACGCCTCTCCACCTGAGGCGGGAGACCAAGGGTCCCCTTCCACGTGCCACAGGAATCCTGGGACTCCTATCAAGTTTCATGAGAAGTCAGGCATCGTCCCTTTTGGAGGCACTCATCTCCGCGTACCTCTGGAGTTTTCAAAGGATGTGAGGCCTCAGGTCGCGATGAGGTGGGGAACTAGGTCTTTCTCTGTGGTCTCCACAGGGGATTCAAACACTCTTTCATCTTGGTAGATGCAAGAGGAGCCGGCATTCAAGTCACTGCAGAGATATCTGGCCTTATTTCGAGTCAGGGCATCGCGGTGTCCATTCCACTTGAGGCCGCAAACTCAGGGTCCCTCTCACATACCTAGAGCTGAGAGAAGCCTCCTCTTGAGGTGCTTGTGGTAAGGTCGTATTCCTCTGGAGTCGAAGACAGGGACTAACCTCTCATCTCGAGTCGATTTTTGGTCCACGAAGCTCTTTCCTGTTGCTACAGTGACCTCAGCATCCCTCTAGCCTTGAAACAGTGTTTTTGGGGTTTCTCTGGAGTGCCATCAAGGAAATCAAGGCTCCTTTCATGTGTGATATGCAACACGGAATTGCTCTGCACTCGGTGCAGAGGAATCGGAACTCATCTCGCGGCGAGGGGGAAGTCTCATGGTTTTTCTCGAGTTGCGGAGGGATCCTGGGGTATATTCTCGAGTTACGACGGGGATGGACCTTTCAACCACGTGTTTGTTCAGCGACGTCAGGACTCCTGCCTAGTTGCGAGGGACAACTCGGGATTCTCCTCGACGCTTGGCAGGGCAAATGGGACGCCTCTCCAGCTGAGGCGGGAGACCAAGGGTCCCTTTCCACGTGCCACAGGAATCCTGGGACTCCTAAGAAGTTTCACGAGGAGTCAGGCATCGTCTCCTTTGGAGGCACTGATCTCCGCGTACCTCTGGAATTTTCAAACGGTGTGAGGCCTCTGGTCGCGATGAGGTGGGGAACTAGGTGTTTCTCTGTGGTCTCCACAGGGGATTCAGACATCCTTTCGTCTTGGGAAATGCAAGACGAGCCTGCATTCAAGTCACTGCATGGATATCCGGCCTTATTTCGCGTTAGGGCATCGCAGTGTTCATTCCACTTGAGGCCGCAAACTCAGTGTCCCTCTCACTTACCTAGAGCTGAGAGAAGCCTCCTCTTGAGATGCTTGTGGTAAGGTGGTATTCCTCTGGAGTCGAAGCCAGGGACAAACCTCTCATCTCGAGTTGATTTTTGGGCCACGGAGCTCTTTCGTGTTGCTACAGTGACCTCAGGATCCCTCGAGCCTTGAAACAGTGTTCTTGGGGATTCTCTGGAGTGCCATCAAGGAAATCAAGGCTCCTTTCATGTGTGATGTGCATCACGGAATTGCTCTGCTCGCAGTGCAGGGCAATCGGGCCTCATTTCGCGGCGAGCGGGAAGTCTCATGGTTTTTCTCGAGTTGAGGCGGGAACCTGGGGTATATTCTCGAGTTATGACGGGGATGTCCCTTTCACCCACGTGTTTGTTCAGCGACGTCAGGACTCCTGCCTAGTTGCGAGGGACAACTCGGGTTTCTCCTCGAGGCTTGGCAAGGCAATTGGGACGCCTCTCCAGCTGAGGCGGGAGACCAAGGGTCCCTTTCCACGTGCCACAGGAATCCTGGGACTCCTAGCAAGTTTCAGGAGGAGTCAGGCATCGTCTCCTTTGGAGGCACTGATCTCCGCGTACCTCTGGAATTTTCAAAGCATGTGAGGCCTCCGTTCGCGATGAGGTGGGGAACTAGGTCTTTCTCTGTGGTCTCCACAGGGGATTCAGACATCCTTTCGACTTGGGAGATGCAAGACGAGCCTGCATTCAATCACTGCAGGGATATGCGGCCTTAATTCGAGTCAGGGCATCGCGGTGTCCATTCCACGTGAGGCTGCAAACTGAGGGTCCCTCTCACACACCTAGAGCTGAGAGAAGCCTCCTCTTGAGGTGCTTGTGGTAAGGTGGTATTCCTCTGGAGTCGAAGCCAGGGACTAACCTCTCATCTCGAGTTGATTTTTGGTCCACGGAGCTCTTTCGTGTTGCTACAGTGACCTCAGAATCCCTCTAGCCTTGAAACAGTGTTCTTGGGGTTTCTCTGGAGTGCCATCAAGGAAATCAAGGCTCCTTTCATGTGTGATGTTCAACACGGAATTGCTCTGCACGCAGTGCAGGGGAATCGGGCCTCATCTCTCGGCGAGCGGGAAGTCTCATGGTTTTTCTCGAGTTGCGGCGGGAACCTGGGGTATATTCTCGAGTTACGACGGGGATGGCCCTTCCACACACGTGTTTGTTCAGCCACGTCAGGTCTTCTGCCTAGTTGCGAGGGACAACTCGGGATTCTCCTTGAGGCTTGGCAGGGCAATCGGGACGCCTCTCCAGCTGAGGCAGGAGACCAAGGGTCCCTTTCCACGTGCCACAGGAATCCTGGGACTCCTAGCAAGTTTCACGAGGAGTCAGGCATTGTCCCTTTAGGAGGCACTGATCTCCGCGTACCTCTGGAGTTTTCAAAGGATGTGAGGCCTCCGGTCGCGATGAGGTGGGGAACTAGGTCTTTCTCTCTTGTCTCCACAGGGGATTCAAACACTCTTTCATCTTGGTAGATGCAAGAGGAGCCGGCATTCAAGTCACTGCAGAGATATCTGGCCTTATTTCGAGTCAGGGCATCGCGGTGTCCATTCCACTTGAGGCCGCAAAATCAGGGTCCCTCTCACATACCTAGAGCTGAGAGAAGCCTCCTCTTGAGGTGCTTGTGGTAAGGTGGTATTCCTCTGGAGTCGAAGCCAGGGACTAACCTCTCATCTTGAGTCGATTTTTGGTCCACGAAGCTCTTTCCTGTTGCTACAGTGACCTCAGGATCCCCCTAGCCTTGAAACAGTGTTCTTGGGGTTTCTCTGGAGTGCCATCAAGGAAATCAAGGCTCCTTTCATGTTTGATGTGCAACACGGAATTGCTCTGCATGCAGTGCAGGGGAATCGGGCCTCATCTCACGGCGGGGGGGAAGTCTCATGGTTTTTCTGGAGTTGCGGAGGGAAGCTGGGTTATATTCTCGAGTTACGACGGGGATGGCCCTTCCACCCACGTGTTTGTTCAGCGACGTGAGGACTCCTGCATAGTTGCGAGGGACAACTCGGGATTCTCCTCGAGGCTTGGCAGGGCAATTGGGACGCCTCTCCAGCTGAGGCAGGAGACCAAGGGTCCCTTTCCACGTGCCACAGAAATCCTGGGACTCCTATCAAGTTTCACGACGAGTCAGGCATCATCTGCTTTGGAGGCACTGATCTCCGTGTACCTCTGGAGTTTTCAAAGGATGTGAGGCCTCCGGTCGCGATGAGGTGGGGAACTAGGTCTTTCTCTGTGGTCTCCACAGGGGATTCAGACATCCTTTCATCTTGGGAGATGCAAGACGAGCCTGCATTCAAGTCACTGCAGGGATATGCAGCCTTATCTCGCGTCAGGGCATCGCCGTGTCCATTTCACTTGAGGCCGCAAATTCAGGGTCCCTCTCACATACCTAGAGCTGAGAGAAGCCTCCTCTTGACGTGCTTGTGGTAAGGTGGTATTCCTCTGGAGTCGAAGCCAGGGACTAACCTCTCATCTCGAGTTGATTTTTGGTCCACGGAGCTCTTTCGTGTTGCTACAGTGACCTCAGGATCCCTCGAGCCTTGAAACAGTGTTCTTGGGGTTTCTCTGGAGTGCCATCAAGGAAATCAAGGCCCCTTTCATGTGTGATGTGCAACACAGAATTGCTCTGCATGCAGTGCAGGGGAATCGGGCCTCATCTCGCGGCGAGGGGGAAGTCTCATGGTTTTCTCGAGTTGCGGTGGGAACCTGGGGTATATTCTCGAGTTACGACGGGGATGGCCCTTCCACACACGTGTTTGTTCAGCGACGTCAGGACTCCTGCCTAGTTGCGAGGGACAACTCGGGATTCTCCTCGAGGCTTGGCAGGGAAATTGGGACGCCTCTCCAACAGAGGCGGGAGACCAAGTGTCCCTTTCCACGTGCCACAGGAATCCTGGGACTCCTATCAAATTTCACGAGGAGTCAGGCATCGTCTCCCTTGGAGGCACTGATCTCCGCGTACGTCTGGAGTTTTCAAAGGATGTGAGGCCTCCGGTCGCGATGAGGTGCGGAACTAGGCTTTCTCTGTGGTCTCCACAGGGGATTCAGACATCCTTTCGTCTTGGGAGATGCAAGACGAGCCTGCATTCAAGTCACTGGAGGGATATCCGGCCTTATTTCACGTCAGGGCATCGCAGTGTCCATTCCACTTGAGGCTGCAAACTCAGGGTCCCTCTCACATACCTAGAGCTGAGAGAAGCCTCCTCTTGAGGTGCTTGTGGTAAGGTGGTATTCCTCTGGAGTCCAAGCCAGGGACTAACCTCTCATCTCGAGTTGAATTTTGGTCCACGGAGCTCTTTCGTGTTGCTACAGTGACCTCAGGATCCCTCTAGCCTTGAAACAGTGTTCTTGGGGCTTCTCTGGAGTGCCATTAAGGAAATCAAGGCTCCTTTCATGTGTGATGTGTAGCACGGAATTACTCTGCACGCAGTGCAGGGGAATCTGGCCTCATCTCGCGGCGAGGGGGAAGTCTCATGGTTTTTCTCGAGTTGCGGCGGGAACCTGGGGTATATTCTCGAGTTACGACGGGGATGGCCCTTCCACCCACGTGTTTGTTCAGTCACGTCAGGACTCCTGCCTAGTTGCGAGGGACAACTCGGGATTCTCCTCGAGGCTTGGCAGGGCAATTGGGACGCCTCTCCAGCTGAGGCGTGAGACCAAGGGTCCCTTTCCACGTGCCACAGGAATCCTGGGTCTCCTATCAAATTTCACGAGGAGTCAGGCATCGTTTCCTTTGGAGGCACTGATCTCCGCGTACCTCTGGAGTTTTCAAAGGATGTGAGGCCTCCGGTCGCGATGAGGTGGGGAACTAGGTCTTTCTCTGTGGTCTCGACAGGTGATTCAGACATCCTTTCATCTTGGGAGATGCAAGACGAGCCTGCATTCCAGTCGCTGCAGGGATATCCGGCCTTATTTCGCGTCAGGGCATCGCGGTGTCCATTCCATTTGAGGCCGCAAACTAAGCGTCCCTCTCACATACCTAGAGCTGAGAGAAGCCTCCTCTTGACGTGCTTGTGGTAAGGTGGTATTCCTCTGGAGTCGAAGCCAGGGACTAACCTCTCATCTCGAGTTGATTTTTGGTCCACGGAGCTCTTTCGTGTTGCTACAGTGACCTCAGGATCCCTCTAGCCTTGCAACAGTGTTCTTGGGGTTCCTCTGGAGTGCCATCAAGGAAATCAAGGCTCCTTTCATGTGTGATGTGCAACACGGAATTGCTTTGAATGCAGTGCAGGGGAATCGGTCCTCATCTTGCGGCGAAGGGGAAGTCTCATGGTTTTTCTCGAGTTGCGGCGGGAACCTGGGGTATAATCTCGAGTTACGACGGGGATGGCCCATCCACCCACGTGTTTCTTCAGCGACGACAGGACTCCTGCCTAGTTGCGAGGGACAACTCGGGATTCTCCTCGAGGCTGGCAGGGCAATTGGGACGCCTCTCCAGCTGAGGCGGGAGACCAAGGGTCCCTTTCCACGTGCCACAGGAATCCTGGGACTCCTATCAAGTTTCACGAGGAGTCAGGCATCGTCTCCTTTGGAGGCACTGATTTCAGTGTACCTCTGGAATTTTCAAAGTATGTGAGGCCCCCGGTCGCGATGAAGTGGGGAACTAGGTCTTTCTCTGTGGTCTCCACAGGGGATTCAGACATCCTTTCGTCTTGGGAGATGCAAGACTAGCCTGCATTCAAGTCACTGCAGGGATATCCGGCCTTATTTCGAGTCAGGGAATCGCGGTGTCCATTCCACTTGTGGCCGCAAACTCAGGGTCCCTCTCACATACCTAGAGCTGAGAGAAGCCTCCTCTTGAGGTGCTTGTGGTAAGGTGGTATTCCTCTGGAGTCGAATCCAGGGACTAACATCTCATCTCGATTTGATTTTTGGTCCACGGAGCTCTTTCGTGTTGCTACAGTGACCTCAGGATCCCTCTAGCCTGGAAACAGTGTTCTTGGGGTTTCTCTGGAGTGCCATCAAGGAAATCAAGGCTCCTTTCATGTGTGATGTGAAACACGGAATTGCTCTGCACGCAGTGCAGGGGAATCGGGCCTCATCTCGCGGCGAGGGGGACGTCTCATGGTTTTTCTCGAGTTGCGGCGGGAACCTGGGGTATATTCTCGAGTTACGACAGGGATGGCCCTTCCACCCACGTGTTTGTTCAGTCACGTCAGGACTCCTGCCTAGTTGCGAGGGACAACTCGGGATTCTCCTCGAGGCTTGGCAGGGCAATTGGGACGCCTCTCCAGCTGAGGCGGGAGACTAAGGGTCCCTTTCCACGTGCCACAGGAATCCTGGGACTCCTATCAAGTTTCACGAGGAGTCAGGCATCGTCTCCTTTGGAGGCACTGATCTCCGCGTACCTCTGGAGTTTTCAAAGGATGTGAGGCCTCCGATCGCGATGAGGTGGGGAACAAGGTATTTCTCTGTGGTCTCCACAGGGGATTCAGACATCCTTTTGTCTTGGGAGATGCAAGACGAGCCTGCATTCCAGTCACTGCAGGGATATCCGGCCTTATTTCGCAACAGGGCATCGCGGTTTCCATTCCACTTGAGGCCGCAAACTCAGCGTCCCTCTCACATACCTAGAGCTGAGAGAAGCCTCCTCTTGAGGTGCTTGTGGTAAGGTGGTATTCCTCTGGAGTCGAAGCCAGGGACTAACCTCTCATCTCGAGTTGATTTTTGGTCCACGGAGCTCTTTCGTGTTGCTACAGTGACCTCAGGATCCCTCTAGCCTTGAAACACTGTTCTTGGGCTTTCTCTGGAGTGCCATCAAGGAAATCAAGGCTCCTTTCATGTTTGATGTGCAATACGGAATTGCTTTGAATGCAGTGCAGGGGAATCGGGCCTCATCTTGCGGCGAGGTGGAAGTCTCATGGTTTTTCTCAAGTTGCGGCGGGAACCTGGGGTATAATCTCGAGTTACGACGGGGATGGCCCTTCCACCCACGTGTTTCTTCAGCGACGTCAGGACTCCTGCCTAGTTGCGAGGGACAACTCGGGATTCTCCTCGAGGCTGGCAGGGCAATTGGGACGCGTCTCCAGCTGAGGCGGGAGACCAAGGGTCCCTTTCCACGTGCCACAGGAATCCTGGGACTCCTATCAAGTTTCACGAGGAGTCAGGCATCGTCTCCTTTGGAGGCACTGATCTCAGTGTACCTCTGGAATTTTCAAAGTATGTGAGGCCTCCGGTCGCGATGAAGTGGGGAACTAGGTCTTTCTCTGTGGTCTCCACAGGGGATTCAGACATCCTTTCATCTTGGGAGATGCAAGACGAGCCTGCATTCAAGTCACTGCAGGGATATCCGGCCTTATTTCGAGTCAGGGCATCGCAGTGTCCATTCCACTTGAGGCCGCAAACTCAGCGTCCCTCTCACATACCTAGAGCTGAGAGAAGCCTCCTCTTGAGGTGCTTGTGGTAAGGTGGTATTCCTCTGGAGTCGAAGCCAGGGACAAACATCTCATCTCGAGTTGATTTTTGGTCCACGGAGCTCTTTCGTGTGGCTACAGTGACCTCAGGATCCCTCAACCTTGAAACAGTGTTCTTGGGTTTTCTCTGGAGTGCCATCAAGGAAATCAAGGCTCCTTTCATGTGTGATGTGCAACACGGAATTGCTCTGCATGCAGTGCAGGGGAATCGGGCCTCATCTCGCGGCGAGGGGGAAGTCTCATGGTTTTTTTCAAGTTGCGGCGGGAACCTGGGGTATATTCTCGAGTTACGACGGGGATGGCCCTTCCACACACGTGTTTGTTCAACGACGGCAGGACTCCTGCCTAGTTGCGAGGGAAAACTCGGGATTCTCCTCGAGGCTTTGCAGGGCAATTGGGACACCTCTCCAGCTGAGGCGGGAGACCAAGGGTCACTTTCCACGTGCCACAGGAATCCTGGGACTCCTATCAAGTTTCACCAGGAGTCAGGCATCGTCTCCCTTGGAGGCACTGATCTCCGCGTATGTCTGGAGTTTTCAAAGAAAGTGAGGCCTCCGGACGCGATGAGATGGGGAACTAGGTCTTTCTCTGTGGTCTCCACAGGGGATTCAGACATCCTTTCGTCTTGGGAGATGCAAGACGAGCCTGCATTCAAGTCACTGCAGGGATATCCGGCCTTATTTCGAGTCAGGGAATCGCGGTGTCTATTCCACTTGAGGCCGCAAACTCAGGGTCCCTCTCACATACCTAGAGCTGAGAGAAGCCTCCTCTTGAGGTGCTTGTGGTAAGATGGTATTCCTTTGGAGTCGAAGCCAGGGACTAACCTCTCATCTCGAGTTGATTTTTGGTCCACGGAGCTCTTTCGTGTTGCTACAGTGACCTCAGGATCCCTCTAGCCTTGAAACAGTGTTCTTGGGGTTTCTCTGGAGTGCCATCAAGGAAATCAAGGCTCCTTTCATGTGTGATGTGCAACTCGGAATTGCTCTGCAAGCAGTGCAGGGGAATAGGGTCTCATCTCGCGGCGAGGGGTAAGTCTCATGGTTTTTCTCGAGTTGCGGCGGGAACCTGTGGTATATTCTCGAGTTACGACGGGGATGGCCCTTCCACCCACGTGTTTGTTCAGCGACGCCAGGACTCCTGCCTAGTTGCGAGGGACAACTCGGGATTCTCCTCGAGGCTTGGCAGGGCAATGGGGACGCCTCTCCAGCTGAGGCGGGAGACCAAGGGTCCCTTTCCACGTGTCACAGGAATCCTGGGACTCCTATCAAGTTTCACGAGGAGTCAGGAATCGTCTCCTTTGGAGGCACTGATCTCCGCGTACCTCTGCAGTTTTCAAAGGATGTGAGGCCTCCGGTCGCCATGAGGTGGGGAACCAGGTCTTTCTCTGTGGTCTCCACAGGGGATTCAGACATCCTTTCGTCTTGGGAGATGCAAGCCGAGCCTGCATTCAAGTCACTGCAGGGATATCCGGCCTTATTTCGAGTCAGGGCATCGCGGTGTCCATTCCACTTGAGGCAGCAAACTCAGGGTCCCTTTCACATACCTAGAGTTGAGAGAAGCCTCCTCTTGATGTGCTTGTGGTAAGGTGGTATTCCTCTGGAGTTGAAGCCAGGGACTAACCTCTCATCTCCCGTTGATTTGTGGCCCACGGAGCTCTTTCGCGTTACTACAGTGACCTCAGGATCTCTCTTGCCTTGAAACTGTGTTCTTGGGGTTTCTCTGGAGTGCCATCAAGGAAATCAAGGCTCCTTTCATGAGTGATGTGCAACACGGAATTGCTCTGCACGCAGTGTAGGGGAATCAGGCATCATCTCACGGCGAGGGGGAAGTCTCATGGTTTTTCTCGAGTTGCGGCGGGAACCTGGGGTATATTCTCGAGTTACGACGGGGATGGCCCTTCCACCCACGTGTTTGTTCAGCGACAGCAGGACTCCTGCCTAGTTGAGAGGGAAAACTCGGGATTCTCCTCGAGGCTTGGCAGGGCAATTGGAACGCCTCTCCAGCTGAGGCGGGAGACCAAATGTCCCTTTCCACGTGCCACAGGAATCCTGGGACTCCTATCAAGTTTCACGAGGAGTCAGGCATCGTCTCCCTTGGAGGCACTGATCTCCGCGTACGTCTGGAGTTTTCAAAGGATGTGAGGCCTCCGGTCGCGATGAGGTGGGAAACTAGGTCTTTCTCTGTGGTCTCCACAGGGGATTCAGACATCCTTTCGTCTTGGGAGATGCAAGACGAGCCTGCATTCAAGGCACTGCAGGGATATCTGGCGCTATTTCGTGTCAGGGCATCGCAGTGTCCATTCCAATTGAGGCCGCAAACTCAGGGTCCCTCTCATATACCTAGAGCTGAGAGAAGCCTCCTCTTGAGGTGCTTGTGGTAAGGTGGTATTCCTCTGGAGTCGAAGCCAGGGACTAACCTCTCATCTCGAGTTGATTTTTGGTCCTCGGATCTCTTTCGTGTTGCTACAGTGACCTCAGGATCCCTCTAGCCTTGATACAGTGTTCTTGGGGTTTCTCTGGAGTGCCATCAAGGAAATCAAGGCTCCTTTCATGTGTGATGTGCAATACGGAATTGCTTTGAATGCAGTGCAGGGGAATCGGTCCTCATCTTGCGGCAACGGGGAAGTCTCATGGTTTTTCTCGAGTTGCGGAGGGAACCTGGGGTATATTCTCGAGTTACGACGGGGATGGCCCTTCCACCCACGTGTTTGTTCAGCGACGGCAGGACTCCTGCCTAGTTTCGAGGGACAACTCGGGATTCTCCTCGAGGCTGGGCTGGGCAATTGGGACGTCTCTCCAGCTGAGGCAGGAGACCAAGGGTCCCTTTCCACTTGCCACAGGAATCCCGGGACTCCTATCAAGTTTCACGAGGAGTCAGGCATCGTCTCCTTTGGAGGCACTGATCTCTGTGTACCTCTGCAGTTTTCAAAGTATGTGAGGCCTCCGGTCGCGATGAGATGGGGAACTAGGTCTTTCTCTGTGGTCTCCACAGGGGATTCAGACTTGCTTTCGTCTTGGGAGATGCAAGACGAGCCTGCATTCAAGTCACTGCAGGGATATCCGGCCTTATTTCGAATCAGGTCATCGCAGTGTCCATTCCACTTGAGGCCGCAAACTCAGGGTCCCTCTCACATAGCTAGAGCTGAGAGAAGCCTCCTCTTGAGGTGCTTGTGGTAAGGTGGTTTCCTCTGGAGTCGAAGCCAGGGACTAACCTCTCATCTCGAGTCGATTTTTGGTCCACGAAGCTCTTTCGTGTTGCTACAGTGACCTCAGGATCCCTCTAGCCTTGAAACAGTGTTCTTGGGGTTTCTCTGGAGTGCCATCAAGGAAATCAAGGCTCCTTTCATGTGTGTTGTGCAGCACGGAATTGCTCTGCACGCACTGCAGGGGAATCTGGCCTCATCTCGCGGCGAGGGGGACGTCTCATGGTTTTTCTCGAGTTGCGGCGGGAACCTGGGGTATATTCTCGAGTTACGACGGGGATGGCCCTTCCACCCACGTGTTTCTTCAGCGATGTCAGGACTCCTGCCTAGTTGTGAGGGACAACTCGGGATTCTCCTCGAGGCTGGCAGGGCAATTGGGACGCCTCTCCAGCTGAGGCGGGAGACCAAGGGTTCCTTTCCACGTGCCACAGGAATCCTGGGACTCCTATCAAGTTTCACGAGGAGTCAGGCATCGTCTCCTTTGTGGCACTGATCTCCGCGTACCTCTGGAGTTTTCAAAGGATGTGAGGCATCCGGTCGCGATTAGGTGGGGAACTAGGTCTTTCTCTGTGGTCTCCACAGGGGATTCAGACATCCTTTCATCTTGGTAGATGCAAGACGAGCCTGCATTCCAGTCACTGCAGGGATATCCGACCTTATTTCGCGTCAGGTCATCGCGGTGTCCATTCCACTTGAGGCCGCAAACTCAGCGTCCCTCTCACATACCTAGAGCTGAGAGAGGCCTCCTCTTGAGGTGCTTGTGGTAAGGTGGTATTCCTCTGGAGTCGAAGCCAGGGACTAACCTCTCATCTCGAGTTGATTTTTGGTCCACGGAGCTCTTTCGTGTTGCTACAGTGACCTCAGGATCCCTCTAGCCTTGAAACAGTGTTCTTGGGGTTCCTCTGGAGTGCCATCAAGGAAATCAAGGCTTCTTTCATGTTTGATGTGCAATACGGAATTGCTTTGAATGCAGTGCAGGGGAATCGGGCCTCATCTCGCGGCGAGGGGGAAGTCTCATGGTTTTTCTCGAGTTGCGGCGGGAACCTGGGGTATAACCTCGAGTTACGACGGGGATGGCCCTTCCACCCACGTGTTTGTTCAGCGACGTCAGGACTCCTGCCTAGTTGCGAGGGACAACTCGGGATTCTCCTCGAGGCTTGGCAGGGCAATTGGGACGCCTCTCCAACTGAGGCGGGAGACCAAGTGTCCCTTTCCTCGTGCCACAGGAATCCTGGGACTCCTATCAAGTTTCACGAGGAGTCAGGCATCGTCTCCTTTGGAGGCACTGATCTCCGCATACCTCTGGAGTTTTCAAAGGATGTGAGGCCTCCGGTCGCCATGAGGTGGGGAACTAGGTCTTTGTCTGTGGTCTCCACAGGGGATTCAGACATCCTTTCGTCTTGGGAGATGCAAGACGAGCCTGCATTCAAGTCACTGCAGGGATATCCAGCCTTATTTCGAGTCAGGGAATCGCGGTGTCCATTCCACTTGTGGCCGCAAACTCAGGGTCCTTCTCACATACCTAGAGCTGAGAGAAGCCTCCTGTTGAGGTGCTTGTGGTAAGGTGGTATTCCTCTGGAGTCGAATCCAGGGACTAACATCTCATCTTGATTTGATTTTTGGTCCACGGAGCTCTTTCGTGTTGCTACAGTGACCTCAGGATCCCTCTAGCCTGGAAACAGTGTTCTTGGGGTTTCTCTGGAGTGCCATCAAGGAAATCAAGGCTCCTTTCATGTGTGATGTGCAGCACGGAATTGCTCTGCACGCACTGCAGGGGAATCTGGCCTCATCTCGCGGCGAGGGGGACGTCTCATGGTTTTTCTCGAGTTGCGGCGGGAACCTGGGGTATATTCTCGAGTTACGACGGGGATGGCCCTTCCACCCACGTGTTTGTTCAGTCACGTCAGGACTCCTGCCTAGTTGCGAGGGACAACTCGGGATTCTCCTCGAGGCTTGGCAGGGCAATGGGGACGCCTCTCCATCTGAGGTGGGAGACCAAGTGTCCCTTTCCTCGTGCCACAGGGATCTTGGGACTCCTATCAAGTTTCACGAGGAGTCAGGCATCGTCTCCTTTGGAGGCACTGATCTCCGCATACCTCTGGAGTTTTCAAAGGATGTGAGGCCTCCGGTCGCCATGAGGTGGGGAACTAGGTCTTTCTCTGTGGTCTCCACAGGGGATTCAGACATCCTTTCATCTTGGGAGATGCAAGACGAGCCTGCATTCAAGTCACTCCAGGGATATCCGGCCTTATTTCGCGTCAGGGCATCGCAGTGTCCATTCCACTTGAGGCCGCAAACTCAGGGTCCCTCTCACATACCTAGAGCTGAGAGAAGCCTCCTCTAGAGGTGCTTGTGGTAAGGTGGTTTTCTCTGGAGTCGAAGCCAGGGACTAACCTCTCATCTCGAGTTGATTTTTGGTCCACGGAGCTCTTTCGTGTGTATACAGTTACCTCAGGATCCCTCTTGCCTTGAAACAGTGTTCTTGGGGTTTCTCTGGAGTGCCATCAAGGAAATCAAGGCTCCTTTCATGTGTGATGTGCAACACGGAATTGCTCTGCACGCAGTGCAGGGGAATCGGGCCTCATCTCGCGGAGAGGGGGAAGTCTCATGGTTGTTCTCGAGTTGCGGCGGGAACCTGGGGTGAATTCTCGAGTTACGACGGGGATGGCCCTTCCACACACGTGTTTGTTCAGCGACGGCAGGACTCCTGCCTAGTTGCGAGGGACAACTCGGGATTCTCTTCGAGGCTTTGCAGGGCAATTGGGACACCTCTCTAGCTGAGGCGGGAGACCAAGGGTCCCTTTCCACGTGCCACAGGAATCCTGGGACTCCTATCAAGTTTCACGAGGAGTCAGGCATCGTCTCCTTTGGAGGCACTGATCTCAGTGTACCTCTGGAATTTTCAAAGTATGTGAGGCCCCCGGTCGCGATGAAGTGGGGAACTAGGTCTTTCTCTGTGGTCTCCACAGGGGATTCAGACATCCTTTCGTCTTGGGAGATGCAAGACTAGCCTGCATTCAAGTCACTGCAGGGATATCCGGCCTTATTTCGAGTCAGGGAATCGCGGTGTCCATTCCACTTGTGGCCGCAAACTCAGGGTCCCTCTCACATACCTAGAGCTGAGAGAAGCCTCCTCTTGAGGTGCTTGTGGTAAGGTGGTATTCCTCTGGAGTCGAATCCAGGGACTAACATCTCATCTCGATTTGATTTTTGGTCCACGGAGCTCTTTCGTGTTGCTACAGTGACCTCAGGATCCCTCTAGCCTTGAAACAGTGATCTTGGGGTTTCTCTGGAGTGCCATCAAGGAAATCAAGGCTCCTTTCATGTGTGATGTGCAACACGGAATTGCTCTGCACGCAGTGCAGGGGAATCGGGCCTCATCTTGCGGCGAGGTGGAAGTCTCATGGTTTTTCTCAAGTTGCGGCGGGAACCTGGGGTATAATCTCGAGTTACGACGGGGATGGCCCTTCCACCCACGTGTTTCTTCAGCGACGTCAGGACTCCTGCCTAGTTGCGAGGGACAACTCGGGATTCTCCTCGAGGCTTGGCAGGGCAATTGGGACGCGTCTCCAGCTGAGGCGGGAGACCAAGGGTCCCTTTCCACGTGCCACAGGAATCCTGGGACTCCTATCAAGTTTCACGAGGAGTCAGGCATCGTCTCCTTTGGACGCACTGATCTCAGTGTACCTCTGGAATTTTCAAAGTATGTGAGGCCTCCGGTCGCGATGAGGTGGGGAACTAGGTCTTTCTCTGTGGTCTCCACAGGGGATTCAGACATCCTTTCATCTTGGGAGATGCAAGACGAGCCTGCATTCAAGTCACTGCAGGGATATCTGGCCTTATTTCGAGTCAGGGCATCGCAGTGTCCATTCCACTTGAGGCCGCAAACTCAGCGTCCCTCTCACATACCTAGAGCTGAGAGAAGCCTCCTCTTGAGGTGCTTGTGGTAAGGTGGTATTCCTCTGGAGTCGAAGCCAGGGACTAACATCTCATCTCGAGTTGATTTTTGGTCCACGGAGCTCTTTCGTGTGGCTACAGTTACCTCAGGATACCTCTAACCTTGAAACAGTGTTCTTGGGTTTTCTCTGGAGTGCCATCAAGGAAATCAAGGCTCCTTTCATGTGTGATGTGCAACACGGAATTGCTCTGCATGCAGTGCAGGGGAATCGGGCCTCATCTCGCGGCGAGGGGGAAGTCTCATGGTTTTTCTCAAGTTGCGGCGGGAACCTGGGGTATATTCTCGAGTTACGACGGGGATGGCCCTTCCACACACGTGTTTGTTCAACGACGGCAGGACTCCTGCCTAGTTGCGAGGGAAAACTCGGGATTCTCCTCGAGGCTTTGCAGGGCAATTGGGACACCTCTCCAGCTGAGGCGGGAGACCAAGGGTCACTTTCCACGTGCCACAGGAATCCTGGGACTCCTATCAAGTTTCACGAGGAGTCAGGCATCGTCTCCCTTGGAGGCACTGATCTCCGCGTATGTCTGTAGATTTCAAAGGAAGTGAGGCCTCCGGACGCGATGAGATGGGGAACTAGGTCTTTCTCTGTGGTCTCCACAGGGGATTCAGACATCCTTTCGTCTTGGGAGATGCAAGACGAGCCTGCATTCAAGTCACTGCAGGGATATCCGGCCTTATTTCGAGTCAGGGAATCGCGGTGTCTATTCCACTTGAGGCCGCAAACTCAGGGTCCCTCTCACATACCTAGAGCTGAGAGAAGCCTCCTCTTGAGGTGCTTGTGGTAAGATGGTATTCCTTTGGAGTCGAAGCCAGGGACTAACCTCTCATCTCGAGTTGATTTTTGGTCCACGGAGCTCTTTCGTGTTGCTACAGTGACCTCAGGATCCCTCTAGCCTTGAAACAGTGTTCTTGCGGTTTCTCTGGAGTGCCATCAAGGAAATCAAGGTTCCTTTCATGTGTGATGTGCAACTCGGAATTGCTCTGCACGCAGTGCAGGGGAATAGGGTCTCATCTCGCGGCGAGGGGTAAGTCTCATGGTTTTTCTCGAGTTGCGGCGGGAACCTGTGGTATATTCTCGAGTTACGACGGGGATGGCCCTTCCACCCACGTATTTGTTCAGCGACGCCAGGACTCCTGCCTAGTTGAGAGGGAAAACTCGGGATTTTCCTCGAGGCTTGGCAGGGCAATTGGAACGCCTCTCCAGCTGAGGCGGGAGACCAAGGGTCCCTTTCCACGTGCCACAGGAATCCTGGGACTCCTATCAAGTTTCACGAGGAGTCAGGCATCGTCTCCCTTGGAGGCACTGATCTCCGCGTACGTCTGGAGTTTTCAAAGGATGTGAGGCCTCAGGTCGCGATGAGGTGGGGAACTAGGTCTTTCTCTGTGGTCTCCACAGGGGATTCAGACATCCTTTCGTCTTGGGAGATGCAAGACGAGCCTGCATTCAAGGCACTGCAGGGATATCTGGCGCTATTTCGTGTCAGGGCATCGCAGTGTCCATTCCAATTGAGGCCGCAAACTCAGGGTCCCTCTCATATACCTAGAGCTGAGAGAAGCCTCCTCTTGAGGTGCTTGTGGTAAGGTGGTATTCCTCTGGAGTCGAAGCCAGGGACTAACCTCTCATCTCGAGTTGATTTTTGGTCCTCGGATCTCTTTCGTGTTGCTACAGTGACCTCAGGATCCCTCTAGCCTTGATACAGTGTTCTTGGGGTTTCTCTGGAGTGCCATCAAGGAAATCAAGGCTCCTTTCATGTGTGATGTGCAATACGGAATTGCTTTGAATGCAGTGCAGGGGAATCGGTCCTCATCTCGCGGCAACGGGGAAGTCTCATGGTTTTTCTCGAGTTGCGGAGGGAACCTGGGGTATATTCTCGAGTTACGACGGGGATGGCCGTTCCACCCACGTGTTTGTTCAGCGACGTCAGGACTCCTGCCTAGTTTCGAGGGACAACTCGGGATTCTCCTCGAGGCTGGGCTGGGCAATTGGGACGTCTCTCCAGCTGAGGCAGGAGACCAAGGGTCCCTTTCCACTTGCCACAGGAATCCCGGGACTCCTATCAAGTTTCACGAGGAGTCAGGCATCGTCTCCTTTGGAGGCACTGATCTCTGTGTACCTCTGCAGTTTTCAAAGTATGTGAGGCCTCCGGTCGCGATGAGGTGGGGAACTAGGTCTTTCTCTGTGGTCTCCACAGGGGATTCAGACTTGCTTTCGTCTTGGGAGATGCAAGACGAGCCTGCATTCAAGTCACTGCAGGGATATCCGGCCTTATTTCGAATCAGGTCATCGCAGTGTCCATTCCACTTGAGGCCGCAAACTCAGGGTCCCTCTCACATAGCTAGAGCTGAGAGAAGCCTCCTCTTGAGGTGCTTGTGGTAAGGTGGTTTCCTCTGGAGTCGAAGCCAGGGACTAACCTCTCATCTCGAGTCGATTTTTGGTCCACGAAGCTCTTTCCTGTTGCTACAGTGACCTCAGGATCCCTCTAGCCTTGAAACAGTGTTCTTGGGGTTTCTCTGGAGTGCCATCAAGGAAATCAAGGCTCCTTTCATGTGTGTTGTGCAGCACGGAATTGCTCTGCATGCAGTGCAGGGGAATCGGGCCTCATCTCTCGGTGAGGGGGACGTCTCATGGTTTTTCTCGAGTTGCGGCGGGAACCTGGGGTGAATTCTCGAGTTACGACGGGGATGGCCCTTCCACCCACGTGTTTGTTCAGCGACGTCAGGACTCCTGCCTAGTTGCGAGGGAAAACTCGGGATTCTCTTCGAGGATTTGCAGGGCAATTGGGACACCTCTCTAGCTGAGGCGGGAGACCAAGTGTCCCTTTCCACGTGCCACAGGAATCCTGGGACTCCTATCAAGTTTCACGAGGAGTCAGGCATGGTCTCCCTTGGAGGCACTGATCTCCGCATACATCTGGAGTTTTCAAAGGAAGTGAGGCCTCCGGACGCGATGAGGTGGGGAACTAGGTCTTTCTCTGTGGTCTCCACAGGGGATTCAGACATCCTTTCGTCTTGGGAGATGCAAGACGTGCCTGCATTCCAGTCACTGCAGGGATATCCGGCCTTATTTCACGTCAGGGCATCGCAGTGTCCATTCCACTTGAGGCTGCAAACTCAGGGTCCCTCTCACATACCTAGAGCTGAGAGAAGCCTCCTCTTGAGGTGCTTGTGGTAAGGTGGTATTCCTCTGGAGTCGAAGCCAGGGACTAACCTCTCATCTCGAGTTGATTTTTGGTCCACGGAGCTCTTTCCTGTTGCTACAGTGACCTCAGGGTCCCTCTAGCCTTGAAACACTGTTCTTGGGCTTTCTCTGGAGTGCCATCCAGGAAATCAAGGCTCCTTTCATGTTTCATGTGTAACCAGGAATTGCTTTGAATGCAGTACAGGGGAATCGGGCCTCATCTTGCGGCGAGGGGGAAGTCTCATGGTTTTTCTCGAGTTGCGACGGGAACCTGGGGTATATTCTCGAGTTACGACGGGGATGGCCCTTCCACCCACGTGTTTCTTCAGCGATGTCAGGACTCCTGCCTAGTTGCGAGGGACAACTCGGGATTCTCCTCGAGGCTGGCAGGGCAATTGGGACGCCTCTCCAGCTGAGGCGGGAGACCAAGGGTTCCTTTCCACGTGCCACAGGAATCCTGGGACTCCTATCAAGTTTCACGAGGAGTCAGGCATCGTCTCCTTTGGAGACACTGATCTCCGCGTACCTCTGGAGTTTTCAAAGGATGTGAGGCATCCGGTCGCGATTAGGTGGGGAACTAGGTCTTTCTCTGTGGTCTCCACAGGGGATTCAGACATCCTTTCATCTTGGTAGATGCAAGACGAGCCTGCATTCCAGTCACTGCAGGGATATCCGACCTTATTTCGCGTCAGGGCATCGCGGTGTCCATTCCACTTGAGGCCGCAAACTCAGCGTCCCTCTCACATACTTAGAGCTGAGAGAAGCCTCCTCTTGAGGTGCTTGTGGTAAGGTGGTATTCCTCTGGAGTCGAAGCCAGGGACTAACCTCTCATCTCGAGTTGATTTTTGGTCCACGGAGCTCTTTCGTGTTGCTACAGTGACCTCAGGATCCCTCTAGCCTTGAAACAGTGTTCTTGGGGTTCCTCTGGAGTGCCATCAAGGAAATCAAGGCTTCTTTCATGTTTGATGTCCAATACGGAATTGCTTTGAATGCAGTGCAGGGGAATCGGGCCTCATTTTGCGGCGAGGGGGAAGTCTCATGGTTTTTCTCGAGTTGCGGCGGGAACCTGGGGTATAACCTCGAGTTACGACGGGGATGGCCCTTCCACCCACGTGTTTGTTCAGCGACGTCAGGAATCCTGCCTAGTTGCGAGGGACAACTCGGGATTCTTCTCGAGGCTTGGCAGGGCAATTGGGACGCCTCTCCAGCTGAGGCGGGAGACCAAGTGTCCCTTTCCTCGTGCCACAGGAATCCTGGGACTCCTATCAAGTTTCACGAGGAGTCAGGCATCGTCTCCTTTCGAGGCACTGATCTCCGCATACTTCTGGAGTTTTCAAAGGATGTCAGGCCTCCGGTCGCCATGAGGTGGGGAACTAGGTCTTTGTCTGTGGTCTCCACAGGGGATTCAGACATCCTTTCGTCTTGGGAGATGCAAGACGAGCCTGCATTCAAGTCACTGCAGGGATATCCGGCCTTATTTTGAGTCAGGGAATCGCGGTGTCCATTCCACTTGTGGCCGCAAACTCAGGGTCCTTCTCACATACCTAGAGCTGAGAGAAGCCTCCTCTTGAAGTGCTTGTGGTAAGGTGGTATTCCTCTGGAGTCGAATCCAGGGACTAACATCTCATCTTGATTTGATTTTTCGTCCACGGAGCTCTTTCGTGTTGCTACAGTGACCTCAGGATCCCTCTAGCCTGGAAACAGTGTTCTTGGGGATTCTCTGGAGTGCCATCAAGGAAATCAAGGCTCCTTTCATGTGTGATGTGCAGCACGGAATTGCTCTGCACGCACTGCAGGGGAATCTGGCCTCATCTCGCGGCGAGGGGGACGTCTCATGGTTTTTCTCGAGTTCCGGCGGGAACCTGGGGTATATTCTCGAGTTACGACGGGGATGGCCCTTCCACCCACGTGTTTGTTCAGTCACGTCAGGACTCCTGCCTAGTTGCGAGGGACAACTCGGGATTCTCCTCGAGGCTTGGCAGGGCAATTGGGACGCCTCTCCAGCTGAGGCGGGAGACCAAGGGTCCCTTTCCACGTGCCACAGGAATCCTGGGACTCCTATCAAGTTTCACGAGGAGTCAGGCATCGTCTCCTTTGGAGGCACTGATCTCCACGTACCTCTGGAGTTTTCAAAGTATGTGAGGCCTCCGGTCGCGATGAGGTGGGGAACTAGGTCTTTCTCTGTGGTCTCCACAGGGGATTCAGACATCCTTTCGTCTTGGGAGATGCAAGACGAGCCTGCATTCCAGTCACTGCAGGGATATCCGGCCTTATTTCACGACAGGGCATCGCGGTGTCCATTCCACTTGAGGCCGGAAACTCAGCGTCCCTCTCACATACCTAGAGCTGAGAGAAGCCTCCTCTTGAGGTGCTTGTGGTAAGATGGTATTCCTCTGGAGTCGAAGCCAGGGACTAACCTCTCATCTCGAGTTGATTTTTGGTCCACGGAGCTCTTTCGTGTTGCTACAGTGACCTCAGGATCCCTCTAGCCTTGAAACAGTGTTCTTGGGGTTCCTCTGGAGTGCCATCAAGGAAATCAAGGCTCCCTTCATGTGTGATGTGAAACACGGAATTGCTCTGCACGCAGTGCAGGGGAATCGGGCCTCATCTCGCGGCGAGGGGGAAGTCTCATGGTTTTTCTCGAGTTGCGGCGGGAACCTGGGGTATATGCTCGAGTTACGACGGGGATGGCCCTTCCACCCACGTGTTTGTTCAGCGACGTCAGGACTCCTGCCTAGTTGCGAGGGACAACTCGGGAATCTCCTCGAGGCTTGGCAGGGCAATTGGGACGCCTCTCCAGCAGAGGCGGGAGACGAAGGGTCCCTTTCCAAGTTTCACAGGAATCCTGGGACTCCTATCAAGTTTCACGAGGAGTCAGGCATCGTCTCCTTTGGAGGCACTGATCTCCGCGTACCTCTGCAATTTTCAAAGGATGTGAGGCCTCCGGTCGCGATGAGGTGGGGAACTAGGTCTTTCTCTGTGGTCTCCACAGGGGATTCAGACATCCTTTCGTCTTGGGAGATGCAAGACGAGCCTGCATTCAAGGCACTGCAGGGATATCCGGCGTTATTTCACGTCAGGGCATCGCAGTGTCCATTCCACTTGAGGCCGCAAACTCAGGGTCCCTCTCACATACCTAGAGCTGACAGAAGCCTCCTCGTGAGGTGCTTGTGGTAAGGTGGTATTCCTCTGGTGTCGAAGCCAGGGACTAACCTCTCATCTCGAGTTGATTTTTGGTTCACGAAGCTCTTTCGTGTTGCTACAGTGACCTCAGGATCCCTCTAGCCTTGAAACACTGTTCTTGGGCTTTCTCTGGAGTGCCATCAAGGAAATCAAGGCTCCTTTCATGTTTGATGTGCAATACGGAATTGCTTTGAATGCAGTGCAGGGGAATCGGGCCTCATCTTGCGGCGAGGGGGAAGTCTCATGGTTTTTCTCGAGTTGCGGCGGGAACCTGGGGTATAATCTCGAGTTACGCCGGGGATGGCCCTTCCACCCACGTGTTTGTTCAGCGCCGTCATGACTCCTGCCTAGTTGGGAGGGACAACTCGGGATTCTCCTCGAGGCTTGGCAGGGCAATTGGGACGCCTCTCCAGCTGAGGCGGGAGACCAAGGTTCCCTTTCCTCGTGCCACAGGAATCCTGGGACTCCTATCAAGTTTCACGAGGAGTCAGGCATCGTCTCCTTTGGAGGCACTGATCTCCGCATACCTCTGGAGTTTTCAAAGGTTGTGAGGCCTCCGGTCGCGATGAGGTGGGGAACTAGGTCTTTCTCTGTGGTCTCCACAGGGGATTCAGACATCCTTTCGTCTTGGGAGATGCAAGACGAGCCTGCATTCAAGTCACTGCAGGGATATCCGGCCTTATTTCGAGTCAGGGCATCGCGGTGTCCATTCCACTTGAGGCCGCAAACTCAGGGTCCCTCTCACATACCTAGAGCTGAGAGAAGCCTCCTCTTGAGGTGCTTGTGGTAAGGTGGTATTCCTCTGGAGTCGAAGCCAGGGACTAACCTCTCATCTCGAGTTGATTTTTGGTCCACGGAGCTCTTTCGTGTTGCTACAGTGACCTCAGGATCCCTCAAACTTGAAACAGTGTTCTTGGGGTTTCTCTGGAGTGTCATCAAGGAAATCAAGGCTCCTTTCATGTGTGATGTGCAACACGGAATTGCTCTGCACGCAGTGCAGGGGAATCGGGCCTCATTTTGCGGCGAGGGGGAAGTCTCATGGTTTTTCTCGGGTTGCGGCGGGAACCTGGGGTATATTCTCGAGTTACGACGGGGATGGCCCTTCCATCCACGTGTTTGTTCAGCGACGTCAGGACTCCTGCCTTTTTGCGAGGGACAACTCGGGATTCTCCTCGAGGCTTGGCAGGGCAATTGGGACGCCTCTCCAGCTGAGGTGGGAGACCAAGGTTCCCTTTCCACGTTCCACAGGAATCCTGGGACTCCTATCAAGTTTCACGAGGAGTCAAGCATCGTCTCCCTTGTAGGCACTGATCTCCGCGTACGTCTGGAGTTTTCAAAGGATGTGAGGCCTCCGGTCGCGATGAGGTGCGGAACTAGGCTTTCTCTGTGGTCTCCACAGGGGATTCAGAAATCCTTTCGTCTTGGGAGATGCAAGACGAGCCTGCATTCAAGTCACTGCAGGGATATCAGGCCTTATTTCGAGTCAGGGCATCGCGGTCTCCATTCCACTTGAGGCCACAAACTCAGGGTCCCTCTCACATACATAGAGCTGAGAGAAGCCTCCTCTTGAGGTGCTTGTGGTAAGGTGGTATTCCCCTGGAGTCGAAGCCAGGGAATAACCTCTCATCTCGAGTTGATTTTTGGTCCACGGAGCTCTTTCGTGTTGCTACAGTGACCTCAGGATCCCTGCAGCCTTGAAACAGTGTTCTTGGGTTTTCTCTGGAGTGCCATCAAGGAAATCAAGGCTCCTTTCATGTGTGATGTGCAACAAGGAATTGCTCTGCACGCAGTGCAGGGGAATCGGGCCTCATCTCACGGCGAGGGGGAAGTCTCATGGTTTTTCTCGAGTTGCGGCGGGAACCTGGGGTATATTCTCGAGTTACGACGGGGATGGCCCTACAAACCCACGTGTTTGTTCAGCCACGTCAGGACTCCTGCCTAGGTGCGAGGGACAACTCGGGAATATCCTCGAGGCTTGACAGGGCAATTGGGACGCCCCTCCAGCTGAGGCGGGAGACCAAGGGTCCCTTTCCACGTGCCACAGGAATCCTGGGACTCCTATCAAGTTTCACGAGTAGTCAGGCATCGTCTCCTTTGGAGGCACTGATCTCCGCGTACCTCTGGACTTTTCAAAGGATGTGAGGCCTCCGGTCGCGATGAGGTGGGGAACTAGGTCTTTCTCTGTGGTCTCCACAGGGGATTCAGACATCCTTTCGTCTTGGGAGATGCAAGACGAGCCTGCATTCAAGTCACTGCATGGATATCCGGCCTTATTTCGCGTCAGGTCATCGCGGTGTCCATTCCACTTGAGGCCGCAAACTCAGGGTCCCTCTCACATAGCTAGAGCTGAGAGAAGCCTCCTCTTGTGGTGCTTGTGGTAAGGTGGTATTCCTCTGGAGTCGAAGCCAGGGACTAACCTCTCATCTCGAGTTGATTCTTGGTCCACTGAGCTCTTTCGTGTTGCTACAGTGACCTCAGTATCCCTCTAGCCTTGAAACAGTGTTCTTGGGGTTTCTCTGGAGTGCCATCAAGGAAACCAAGGCTCCTTTCATGTGTGATGTGCAACACTGAATTGCTCTGCACGCAGTGCAGGGGAATCGGGCCTCATTTTGCGGCGAGGGGGAAGTCTCATGGTTTTTCTCGAGTTGCGGCGGGAACCTGGGTATATTCTCGAGTTACGACGGGGATGGCCCTTCCAGCCACGTGTTTGTTCAGCCGCGTCAGGACTCCTGCCTTGTTGCGAGGGACAACTCGGGATTCTCCTCGAGGCTTGGCAGGGCAATTGGGACGCCTCTCCAGCTGAGGCGGGAGACCAAGGCTCCCTTTCCACGTGCCACAAGAATCCTGGGACTCCTATCAAGTTTCACGAGGAGTCAGGCATCGTCTCCTTTGGAGGCACTGACCTCCGTGTACCTCTGGAGTTTTCAAAGGATGTGAGGCCTCCGGTCGCGAAGAGGTGGGGAACTAGGTCTTTCTCTGTGGTCTCTACAGGGGATTCAGACATCCTTTCATCTTGGGAGATGCAAAACGAGCCAGCATTCAAGTCACTGCAGGGATATGAGCCTTATTTCGAGCCAGGGCATCGCGGTGTCCATTCCACTTGAGGCCGCAAACTCAGGGTCCCTCTCACATACCTAGAGCTGAGAGAAGCCTCCTCTTGAGGTGCTTGTGGTAAGGTGGTATTCCTCTGGAGTCGAAGCCAGGGACTAACCTCTCATCTCGAGTTGATTTTTGGTCCACGGAGCTCTTTCGTGTTGCTACAGTGACCTCAGGATCCCTCTAGCCTTGAAACAGTGTTCTTGGGGTTTCTCTGGAGTGCCATCAAGGAAATCAAGGCTCCTTTCATGTGTGATGTGCAACACGGAATTGCTCTGCATGCAGTGCAGGGGAATCGGGCCTCATCTCACGGCGAGGGGGAAGTGTCATGGTTTTTCTCGAGTTGCTGTGTGAACCTGGGGTATATTCTCGAGTTACGACGGGGATGGCCCTTCCACACACGTGTTTGTTCAGCGACGTCAGGACTCCTGCCTAGTTCCGAGGGACAACTCGGGATTCTCCTCGAGGCTTGGCAGGGCAATTGGGATGCATCTCCAGCTGAGACGGGAGACCAAGGGTCCCTTTCCACGTGCCACAGGAATCCTGGGACTCCTATCAAGTTTCACGAGGAGTCAGGCATCGTCTCTTTTGGAGGCACTGATGTCCGCGTACCTCTGGAGTTTTCAAAGGATGTGAGGCCTCCGGTCGCGATGAGGTGGGGAACTAGGTCTTTCTCTGTGGTCTCCACAGGGGATTCAGACATCCTTTCGTCTTGGGAGATGCAAGACGAGCCTGCATTCAAGTCACTGCAGGGATATTCGGCCTTATTTCGAGTCAGGGCATCGCGGTGTCCATTCCACTTGAGGCCGCAAACACAGCACATAGCTAGAGCTGAGAGAAGCCTCCTCTTGAGGTGCTTGTGGTAAGGTGGTATTCCTCTGGAGTCGAAGCCAGGGACTAACCTCTCATCTCGAGTTGATTTGTGGTCCACGGAGCTCTTTCGTGTTGCTAGAGTGACCTCAGGATCCCTCTAGCCTTGAAACAGTGTTCTTGGGGTTTCTCTGGAGTGCCATCAAGGAAATCAAGGCTCCTTTCATGTGTGATGTGCAACACGGAATTGCTCTGCACGCAGTGCAGGGGAATCGGGCCTCATCTCGCGGCGAGGGGGAAGTCTCATGGTTTTTCTCGAGTTGCGGCGGGAACCTGGGGTATATTCTCGAGTTACGACGGGGATGGCCCTTCCACCCACGTGTTTGTTCAGCGACGGCAGGACTCCTGCCTAGTTGCGAGGGACAACTCGGGATTCTCCTTGAGGCTTGGCAGGGCAATTGGGACGCCTCTCCAGCTGAGGCGGGAGACCAAGGGTCCCTTTCCACGTGCCACAGGAATCCTGGGACTCCTATCAAGTTTCACGAGGAGTCAGGCATCGTCTCCTTTGGAGGCACTGATCTCCGCCTACCTCTGGAATTTTCAAAGGATGTGAGGCCTCCGGTCGCGATGAGGTGGGGAACTGGGTCTTTCTCTGTGGTCTCCACAGGGGATTCACACATCCTTTCGTCTTGGGAGATGCAAGACGAGCCTGCATTCAAGTCACTGCAGGGATATCCAGCTTTATTTCGAGTCACGGCATTGCAGTGTCCATTCCACTTGAGGCCGCAAACTCAGGGTCCCTTTCACATACCTAGGGCTGAGAGAAGCCTGCTCTTGAGGTGATTGTGGTGAGGTGGTATTCCTCTGGAGTCGAAACCAGGGACTAACCTCTCATCTCGAGTTGATTTTTGGTCCACGGAGCTCTTTCGTGTTGCTACAGTGACCTCAGGATCCCTCTAGCCTTGAAACAGTGTTGTTGGGGTTTCTCTGGAGTGCCACCAAGGAAATCAAGGCTCCTTTCATGTGTGATGTGCAACACGGAATTGCTCTGCACGCAGTGCAGGGGAATCGGGCCTCATCTCGCGGCGAGGGGGAAGTCTCATGGTTTTTCTCGAGTTGCGGCGGGAACCTGGGGTATATTCTCGAGTTACGACGGGGCTGGCCCTTCCACCCACGTGTTTGTTCAGCGACGGCAGGACTCCTGCCTAGTTGCGACGGACAACTCGGGATTCTCCTCGAGGCTTGACAGGGCAATTGGGACGCCTCTCCAGCTGAGGCGGGAGACCAAGGGTCCGTTTCCACGTGCCACAGGAATCCTGGGACTCCTGTCAAGTTTCACGAGGAGTCAGGCATCGTCTCCTTTGGAGGCACTGATCTCCGCGTACCTCTGGAGTTCTCAAAGGATGTGAGGCCTCCGGTCGCGATGAGGTGGGGAACTAGGTCTTTCTCTGCGGTCTCCACAGGGGATTCAGATATCCGTTCATCTTGGGAGATGCAAGACGAGCCTGCAATCAAGTCACTGCAGGGATATCCGGCCTTATTTTGCGTCAGGGCATTGCATTGTCCATTCCACTTGAGGCCGAAAAATCAGGGTCCCTCTCACATACCTAGAGCTGAGAGAAGCCTCCTCTTGAGGTGCTTGTGGTAAGGTGGTATTCACCTGGAGTCGAAGCCAGGGACTAACCTCTCATCTCGAGTTGATTTTTGGTCCACGGAGCTCTTTCGTGTTGCTACAGTGACCTCAGGATCCCTCTAGCCTTGAAACAGTGTTCTTGGGGTTTCTCTGGAGTGCCATCAAGGAAATCAAGGCTCCTTTCATGTGTGATGTGCAACATGGAATTGCTCTGCACGCAGTGCAGGGGAATTGGGCCTCATCTCGCGGCGAGGGGGCAGTCTCATGGTTTTTCTCGAGTTGCGGCGGGAACCTGGGTTATATTCTCGAGTTACGACGGGGATGGCCCTTCCACCCACGTGTTTGTTCAGCGACGTCAGGACTCCTGCCTAGTTGCGAGGGACAACTCGGGATTCTCCTCGAGGCTTGGCAGGGCAATTGGGACGCCTCTCCAGCTGAGGCGGGAGACCAAGGGTCCCTTTCCACGTGCCACAGGAATCCTGGGACTCCTATCAAGTTTCACGAGGAGTCAGGCATCGTCTCCTTTGGAGGCACTTATCTCCGCATACCTCTGGAGTTTTCAAAGGATGTGAGGCCTCCGGTCGCGATGAGGTGGGGAACTAGGTCTTTCTCTGTGGTCTCCACAGGGGATTCAGACATCCTTTCATCTTGGGAGATGCAAGACGAGCCTGCATTCAAGTCACTGCAGGGATATCCGGCCTTATTTCGCGTCAGTGAATCGCGGTGTCCATTCCCCTTGAGGCCGCAAACTCAGGGTGCCTCTCACATAGCTAGAGCTGAGAGAAGCCTCCTCTTGAGGTGCTTGTGGTAAGGTGGTATTCCTCTGGAGTCGAAGCCAGGGATTAACCTCTCATCTCGAGTTGATTTTTGGTCCACGGAGCTCTTTCGTGTTGCACAGTGACCTCAGGATCCCTCAACCTTGAAACAGTGTTCTTGGGGTTTCACTGGAGTGCCATCAAGGAAATCAAGGCTCCTTTCATGTGTGATGTGCAACACGGAATTGCTCTGCACGCAGTGCAGGGAAATCGGGCCTCATCTCGCGGCGAGGGGGAAGTCTCATGGTTTTTCTCGAGTTGCGGCGGGATCCTGGGGTATATTCTCGAGTTACGACGGGGATGGCCCTTCCACACACGTGTTTCTTCAGCGACCTCAGGACTCCTGCCTAGTTGCTAGGGACAACTCGGGATTCTCCTCGAGGCTTGGCAGGGAAATTGGGACGCCTCTCCAGCTGAGGCAGGAGACCAAGGGTCCCTTTCCTCGTGCCACAGGAATCCTGGGACTCCTATCAAGTTTCACGAGGAGTCAGGCATCGTCTCCTTTGGAGGCACTGATCTCCGCGTACCTCTGGAGTTTTCAAAGGATGTGAGGCCTCCGATCGCGATGAGGTGTGGAACTAGGTCTTTCTCTGTGGTCTCCACAGGGGATTCAGACATCCTTTCATCTTGGGAGATGCAAGACCAGCCTGCATTCAAGGCACTGCAGGGATATCCGGCCTTACTTCGCGTCAGGGCATCGCAGTGTCCATTCCACTTGAGGCCGCAAACTCAGGGTCCCTCTCACATACCTAGAGCTGAGAGAAGCCTCCTCTTGAGGTGCTTGTGGTAAGGTGGTATTCCTCTGGAGTCCAAGCCAGGGACTAACCTCTCATCTCGAGTTGATTTGTGGTCCACGGAACTCTTTCGTGTTGCTACAGTGACCTCAGGATCCCTCTAGCCTTGAAACAGTGTTCTTGGGGTTTCTCTGGAGTGCCATCAAGAAAATCAAGGCTCCTTTCATGTGTGATGTGCAACACGGAATTGCTCTGCACGCAGTGCAGGGTATCGGGCCTCATTTTGCGGCGAGGGGGAAGTCTAATGGTTTTTCTCGTGTTGCGATTGGAACCTGGGGTATATTCTCGAGTTACGACGGGGATGCCCCTTCCACCCACGTGTTTGTTCAGCGACGTCAGACTCCTGCCTAGTTGCGAGGGACAACTCGGGATTCTCCTCGAGGCTTGGCAGGGCAATTGGGACGCCTCTCCAGCTGAGGCGGGAGACCAAGGGTCCCTTTCCACGTGCCACAGGAATCCTGGGACTCCTATCAAGTTTCACGAGGAGTCAGGCATCGTCTCCTTTGGAGGCACTGATCTCCGCGTACCTCTGGAGTTTTCAAAGGATGTGAGGCCCCCGGTCGCGATGAGGTGGGGAACTAGGTCTTTCTCTGTGGTCTCCACAGGGGATTCAGACATCCTTTCGTCTTGGGAGATGCAAGACGAGCCTGCATTCAAGTCACTGCAGGGATATCCGGCCTTATTTCGCGTCAGGGCATCGCGGTGTCCATTCCACTTGAGGCCGCAAACTCAGGGTCCCTCTCACATACCTAGAGCTGAGAGAAGCCTCCTCTTGAGGTGCTTGTGGTAAGGTGGTATTCCTCTGGAGTCGAAGCCAGGGACTAACCTCTCATCTCGAGTTGATTCATGGTCCACGGAACTCTTTCGTGCTGCTACAGGGACCTCAGGATCCCTCCAGCCTTGAAACAGTGTTCTTGGGGTTTCTCTGGAGTGTCATCAAGGAAATCAAGGCTCCTATCATGTGTGATGTGCAACACGGAATTGCTCTGCACGCAGTGCAGGGGAATCGGGCCTCATCTCGCAGCGAGGGGGAAGTCTCATGGTTTTTCTCGAGTTGCGGCGGGAACCTGGGGTATATGCTCGAGTTACGACGGGGATGGCCCTTCCACCCACGTGTTTGTTCAGCGATGTCAGAACTCCTGCCTAGTTGCGAGGGACAACTCGGGATTCTCCTCGAGGCTTGGCAGGGCAATTGCGACGCCTCTCCATCTGAGGCGGGAGACCAACTGTCCCTTTCACGTGCCACAGCAATCCTGGGACTCCTATCAAGATTCAGAGGAGTCAGGCATCGTCTCCTTTGGAGGCACTGATCTCCGCGTACCTCTGGAGTTTTCAAAGGATGTGAGGCCTCCGGTCGCGATGAGGTGGGGAACTAGGTCTTTCTCTGTGGTCTCCACAGGGGATTCAGACATCCTTTCATCTTGGGAGATGCAAGACGAGCCTGCATTCAAGTCACTGCAGGGATATCCGGAATTATTTCGCGTCAGGGCATCGCAGTGTCCATTCCACTTGAGGCCGCAAACTCAGGGTCCCTCTCACATACCTAGAGCTGAGAGAAGCCTCCTCTTGAGGTGCTTGTGGTAAGGTGGTATTCCTCTGGAGTCGAAGCCAGGGACTAACCTCTCATCTCGAGTTGATTCATGGTCCACGGAGCTCTTTTGTGCTGCTACAGGGACTTCAGGATCCCTCTAGCCTTGAAACAGTGTTCTTGGGGTTTCTCTGGAGTGCCATCAAGGAAATCAAGGCTCCTTTCATGTGTGATGTGCAGCACGGAATTGCTCTGCACGCAGTGCAGGGGAATCGAGCCTCATCTCGCGGCGAGGGGGAAGTCTCATGGTTTTTCTCGAGTTGCGGCGGGAACCTGGGGTATATTCTCGAGTTACGACGGGGATGGCCCTTTCACCAACGTGTTTGTTCAGCGACGTCAGGACTCCTGCCTAGTTGCGAGGGACAACTCGCGATTCTCCTCGAGGCTTGGCAGGGCAATTGGGACGCCTCTCCAGCTGACGCGAGAGACCAAGTGTCCCTTTCCATGTGCCACAGGAATCCTGTGACTCTTATCAAGTTTCACGAGGAGTCAGGCATCGTCTCCTTTGGAGGCACTGATCTCCGCGTACCTCTGGAGTTTTCAAAGGATGTGAGGCCTCCGGTCGCGATGAAGTGGGGAACTAGGTCATTCTCTGTGGTCTCCACAGGGGATTCAGACATCCTTTCGTCTTGGGAGATGCAAGACGAGCCTGCATTCAAGTCACTGCAGGGATATCCGGTCTTATTTCGCGTCAGGGAATCGCGGTGTCCATTCCACTTGAGGGCGCAAACTCAGGGTCCCTCTCACATAGCTAGAGCTGAGAGAAGCCTCCTCTTGAGGTGCTTGTGGTAACGTGGTATTCCTCTGGAGTCGAATCCAGGGACTAACCTCTCATCTCGAGTTGATTTTTGGTCCACGGAGCTCTTTCGTGTTGCTACATTGACCTCCGGATCCCTCTCGCCTTGAAACAGTGTTCTTGGGGTTTCCCTGGAGTGCCATCAAGGAAATCAAGTCTCCTTTCATGTGTGATGTGCAACACGGAATTGCTCTGCACGCAGTGCAGGGTATCGGGCCTTATTTTGCGGCGAGGGGGAAGTCTCATGGTTTTTTTCAAGTTGCGGCGGGAACCTGGGGTATATTCTCGAGTTACGACGGGGATGGCCCTTCCACACACGTGTTTGTTCAGCGACGTCAGGACTCCTGCCTAGTTGCGAGGGACAACTCGGGATTCTCCTCGAGGCTTGGCAGGGCAATTGGGATGCCTCTCCAGCTGAGGCGGGAGGCCAAGGGTCCCTTTCCATGTGCCACAGGAATCCTGGGACTCCTATCAAGTTTCACGAGGAGTCAGGCATCGTCTCCTTTGGAGGCACTGATCTCCGCGTACCTCTGGAGTTTTCAAAGGATGTGAGGCCTCCGGTCGCGATGAGGTGGGGAACTAGGTCTTTCTCTGTGGTCTCCACAGGGGATTCGGACATCCTTTCGTCTTGGGAGATGCAAGACGAGCCTGCATTCAAGTCACTGCAGGGATATCCGGCCTTATTTCGAGTCAGGGCATCGCGGTGTCCATTCCACTTGAGGCCGCAAATTCAGCACATAGCTAGAGCTGAGAGAAGCCTCCTCTTGAGGTGCTTGTGGTAAGGTGGTATTCCTCTGGAGTCGAAGCCAGGGACTAACCTCTCATCTCGAGTTGATTTTTGGTCCACGGAGCTCTTTCGTGTTGCTACAGTGACCTCAGGATCCCTCTAGCCTTGAAACAGTGTTCTTGGGGTTTCTCTGGAGTGCCATCAAGGAAATCAAGGCTCCTTTCATGTGTGATGTGCAACACGGAATTGCTCTGCACGCAGTGCAGGGGAATCGGGCCTCATCTCGCGGCGAGGGGGAAGTCTCATGGTTTTTCTCGATTTGCGGCGGGAACCTGGGGTATATTCTCGAGTTACGAAGGGGATGGCCCTTCCACCCACGTGTTTGTTCAGCGACGGCAGGACTCCTGCCTAGTTGCGAGGGACAACTCGGGATTCTCCTTGAGGCTTGGCAGGGCAATTGGGACGCCTCTCCAGCTGAGGCGGGAGACCAAGGGTCCCTTTCCACGTGCCACAGGAATCCTGGGACTCCTATCAAGTTTCACGAGGAGTCAGGCATCGTCTCCTTTGGAGGCACTGATCTCCGCATACCTCTGGAGTTTTCAAAGGATGTGAGGCCTCCGGTCGCGATGAGGTGGGGAACTAGGTCTTTCTCTGTGGTCTCCACAGGGGATTCAGACATCCTTTCGTCTTGGGAGATGCAAGATGAGCCTGCATTCAAATCACTGCAGGGATATCCGGCCTTATTTCGAGCCAGGGCATCGCGGTGACCATTCCACTTGAGGCCGCAAACTCAGGGTCCCTCTCACATACCTAGAGCTGAGAGAAGCCTCCTCTTGAGGTGCTTGTGGTAAGGTGGTATTCCTCTGGAGTCGAAGCCAGGGACTAACCTCTCATCTCGAGTTGATTTTTGGTCCACGGAGCTCTTTCGTGTTGCTCCAGTGACCTCAGGATCCCTCTAGCCTTGAAACAGTGTTCTTGAGGTTTCTCTGGAGTGCCATCAAGGAAATCAAGGCTCCTTTCATGTGTGATGTGCAACACGGAATTGCTCTGCACGCAGTGCAGGGGAATCAGTCCTCATCTCGCTGCGAGGGGGAAGTCTCATGGTTTTTCTCGAGTTGCGGCGGGAACCTGGGGTATATTCTCGAGTTACGACGGGGATGGCCCTTCCACACACGTGTTTGTTCAGCGATGGCAGGACTCCTGCCTAGTTGCGAGGGACAACTCGGGATTCTCCTCGAGGCTTGGCAGGGCAATTGGGACGCCTCTCCAGCAGAGGCGGGAGACCAAGGGTCCCTTTCCACGTGCCACAGTAATCCTGGGACTCCTATCAAGTTTCACGAGGAGTCAGGCATCGTCTCCTTTGGAGGCACTGATCTCCGCGTACCTCTGGAGTTTTCAAAGGATGTGAGGCCTCCGGTCGCGATGAGGTGGGGAACTAGGTCTTTCTCTGTGGTCTCCACAGTGGATTCAGACATCCTTTCATCTTGGGAGATGCAAGACGAGCCTGCATTCAAGTCACTGCAGGGATATCCGGCCTTATTTCGAGTCAGGGCATCGCAGTGTCCATTCCACTTGAGGCCGCAAACTCAGCACATAGCTAGAGCTGAGAGAAGCCTCCTCTTGAGATGCTTGTGGTAAGGTGGTATTCCTCTAGAGTCGAAACCAGGGACTAACCTCTCATCTCGAGTTGATTTTTGGTCCACGGAGCTCTTTCGCGTTACTATAGTGACCTCAGGATTCCTCTAGCCTTGAAACAGTGTTCTTGGGGTTTCTCTGGAGTGCCATCAAGGAAATCAAGGGTCCTTTCATGTGGGATGTGCAACACGGAATTGCTCTGCACGCAGTGCAGGGGAATCGGGCCTCATCTCGCGGCGAGGGGGAAGTCTCATGGTTTTTCTCGAGTTGCGGCGGGAAACTGGGGTATATTCTCGAGTTACGACGGGGATGGCCCTTCCACCCACGTGTTTGTTCAGCGACGGCAGGACTCCTGCCTAGTTGCGAGGGACAACTCGGGATTCTCTTCGTGGCTTGGCAGGGCAATTGGGACGCCTCTCCAGCTGAGGCGGGAGACCAAGGGTCCCTTTCCACGTGCACAGGAATCCTGGGACTCCTATCAAGTGTCACGAGGAGTCAGGCATCGTCTCCTTTGGAGGCACTGATATCCGGGTACCTCTGAAGTTTTCAAAGGATGTGAGGCCTGCGGTCGCGATGAGGTGGGGAACTAGCTCTTTCTCTGTGGTCTCCACAGGGGATTCAGACATCCTTTCGTCTTGGGAGATGCAAGACGAGCCTGCATTCAAGTCACTGCAGGGATATCCAGCGTTATTTCGAGTCAGGGCATCGCGGTGTCCATTCCACTTGAGGCCGCAAACTCAGGGTCCCTCTCACATATCTAGAGCTGAGAGAAGCCTCCTCTTGAGGTGCTTGTGGTAAGGTGGTATTCCTCTGGAGTCGAAGCCAGGGACTAACCTCTCATCTCGAGTTGAATTTTGGTCCACGGAGCTCTTTCGTGTTGCTACATTGACCTCAGGATCCCTCTAGCCTTGAAACAGTGTTCTTGGGGTTCCTCTGGAGTGCCATCAAGGAAATCAAGGCCCCTTTCATGTGTGATGTGCAACACGGAATTGCTCTGCACGCAGTGCAGGGGAATCGGGCCTCATCTCGCAGCAAGGGGGAAGTCTCATGATTTTTCTCGAGTTGCGGCGGGAACCTGGGGTATATTCTCGAGTTACGACGGGGATGGCCCTTCCACCCACGTGTTTGTTCAGTGACGGCAGGACTCCTGCCTAGTTGCGAGGGACAACTCGGGATTCTCCTCGAGGCTTGCCAGGGAAATTGGGACGCCTCTCCAGCCGAGGTGGGTGACCAAGGGTCCCTTTCCACGTGCCACAGGAATCCTGGGACTCCTATCAAGTTTCACGAGGAGTCAGGCATCGTCTCCTTTGGAGGCACTGATCTCCGCGTACCTCTGGAGTTTTCAAAGGATGTGAGGCCTCCAGTCGCCATAAGGTGGGGAACTAGGTCTTTCTCTGTGGTCTCCACAGGGGATTCAGACATACTTTCATCTTGGGAGATGCAAGACGAACCTGCATTCAAGTCACTGCAGGGATATCCGGCCTTATTTCGCGTCAGGGCATCGCAGTGTCCATTCCACTTGAGGCCGCAAACTCAGGGTCCCTCTCACATACCTGAAGCTGAGAGAAGCCTCCTCTTGAGGTGCTTGTGGTAAGGTGGTATTCCTCTGGAGTCGAAGTTAGGGACTAACCTCTCATCTCGAGTTGATTTTTGGTCCACGGAGCTCTTTCGTGTTGCTATAGTGACCTCAGGATCCCTCTAGCCTTGAAACAGTGTTCTTGGGGTTTCTCTGGAGTGCCATCAAGGAAATCAAGGCTCCTTTCATGTGTGATGTGCAACACGGAATTGCTCTGCACGCAGTGCAGGGGAATCGAGCCTCATCTCGCGGCGAGGGGGAAGTCTCATGGTTTTTCTCGAGTTGCGGCGGGAACCTGGGGTATATTCTCGAGTTACGACGGGGATGGCCCTTCCACCCACGTGTTTGTTCAGCGACGTCAGGACTCCTGCCTAGTTGCGAGGGACAACTCGGGATTCTCCTCGACGCTTGGCAGGGCAATTGGGACGCCTCTCCAGCTGAGGCGGGAGACCAAGGGTCCCTTTCCATGTGCCACAGGAATCCTGGGACTCCTATCAAGTTTCACGAGGAGTCAGGCATCGTCTCCTTTGGAGGCACTGATCTCCGCTTACCTCTGGAGTTTTCAAAGGATGTGAGGCCTCCGGTCGCGATGTGGTGGGGAACTAGATCTTTCTCTGTGGTCTCCACAGGGGATTCAGACATCCTTTCGTCTTGGGAGATGAAAGACGCGCCTCCATTCAAGTCACTGCAGGGATATCCGGCCTTATTTCGAGTCAGGGCATCGCGGTGTCCATTCCACTTGAGGCCGCAAACTCAGGGTCCCTCTCACATACGTAGAGCTGAGAGAAGCCTCCTCTTGAGGTGCTTGTGGTAAGGTGGTATTCCTCTGGAGTCGAAGTTAGGGACTAACCTCTCATCTCGAGTTGATTCTTGGTCCACGGAGCTCTTTCATGTTGCTACAGTGACCTCAGGATCCCTCTAGCCTTGAAACAGTGTTCTTGGGGTTTCTCTGGAGTGCCATCAAGGAAATCAAGGCTCCTTTCATGTGTGATGTGCAACACGGAATTGCTCTGCACGCAGTGCAGGGGAATCGGGCCTCATCTCGCGGCGAGGGGGAAGTCTCATGGTTTTTCTCGAGTTGCGGCGGGAACCTGGGGTATATTCTCGAGTTACGACGGGGATGGCCCTTCCACCCACGTGTTTGTTCAGCGACGTCAGGACTCCAGCCTATTTGCGAGGGACAACTCGGGATTCTCCTCGACGCTTGGCAGGGCAATTGGGACGCCTCTCCAGCTGAGGCGGGAGACCAAGGGTCCCTTTCCATGTGCCACAGGAATCCTGGGACTCCTATCAAGTTTCACGAGGAGTCAGGCATCGTCTCCTTTGGAGGCACTGATCTCCGCGTACCTCTGGAGTTTTCAAAGGATGTGAGGCCTCCGGTCGCGATGTGGTGGGGAACTAGATCTTTCTCTGAGGTCTCCACAGGGGATTCAGACATCCTTTCGTCTTGGGAGATGCAAGACGCGCCTGCATTCAAGTCACTGCAGGGATATCCGGCCTTATTTCGAGTCAGGACATCGCGGTGTCCATTCCACTTGAGGCCGCAAACTCAGGGTCCCTCTCACATACCTAGAGCTGAGAGAAGCCTCCTCTTGAGGTGCTTGTGTTAAGGTGGTATTCCTCTGGAGTCGAAGCCAGGGACTATTCTCTCATCTCAAGTTGATTTTTGGGCCACGGTGCTCTTTCTTGTGGATACAGTGACCTCAGGATCCCTCTAGCCTTGAAACAGTGTTCTTGGGGTTTCTCTGGAGTGCCATCAAGGAAATCAAGGCTACTTTCATGTGTGATGTGCAACACTGAATTGCTCTGCACGCAGTGCAGGGGAATCGGGCCTCATCTCGCGGCGAGGGGGAAGTCTCATGGTTTTTCTCGAGTTGCGGCGGGAACCTGGGGTATATTCTCGAGTTACGACGGGGATGGCCCTTCCACCCACGTGTTTGTTCAGCGACGGCAGGACTCCTGCCTAGTTGCGACGGACAACTCGGGATTCTCATCGAGGCTTGACAGGGCAATTGGGACGCCTCTCCAGCTGAGGCGGGAGACCAAGGGTCCATTTCCACGTGCCACAGGAATCGTGGGACTCCTGTCAAGTTTCACGAGGAGTCAGGCATCGTCTCCTTTGGAGGCACTGATCTCCGCGTACCTCTGGAGTTCTCAAAGGATGTGAGGCCTCCGGTCGCGATGAGGTGGGGAACTAGGTCTTTCTCTGCGGTCTCCACAGGGGATTCAGACATCCGTTCATCTTGGGAGATGCAAGACGAGCCTGCAATCAAGTCACTGCAGGGATATCCGGCCTTATTTTGCGTTAGGGCATTGCATTGTCCATTCCACTTGAGGCCGCAAAATCAGGATCCCTCTCACATACCTAGAGCTGAGAGAAGCCTCCTCTTGAGGTGCTTGTGGTAAGGTGGTATTCCTCTGGAGTCGAAGCCAGGGACTAACCTCTCATCTCGTGTTGATTTTTGGTCCACGGAGCTCTTTCGTGTTGCTACAGTGACCTCAGGATCCCTCAACCTTGAAACAGTGTTCTTGGGGTTTCTCTGGAGTGCCATCAAGGAAATCAAGGCTCCTTTCATGTGTGATGTGCAACACGGCATTGCTCTGCACGCAGTGCAGGGGAATCGGGCCTCATCTCGCGGCGAGGGGGAAGTCTCATGGTTTTTCTCGAGTTGCGGCGGGAACCTGGGGTATATTCTCGAGTTACGACGGGGATGGCCCTTCCACCCACGTGTTTGTTCAGCGACGTCAGGACGCCTGCCTAGTTGCGAGGGACAACTCGGGATTCTCCTCGAGGCTTGGCAGGGCAATTGGGACGCCTCTCCAGCTGAGGCGGGAGACCAAGGGTCCCTTTCCACGTGCCACAGGAATCCTGGGACTCCTATCAAGTTTCACGAGGAGTCAGGCATCGTCTCCTTTGGAGGCACTTATCTCCGCATACCTCTGGAGTTTTCAAAGGATGTGAGGCCTCCGGTCGCGATGAGGTGGGGAACTAGGTCTTTCTCTGTGGTCTCCACAGGGGATTCAGACATCCTTTCGTCTTGGGAGATGCAAGACGAGCCTGCATTCAAGTCACTGCAGGGATATCCGGCCTTATTTCGCGTCAGGGAATCGCGGTGTCCATTCCCCTTGAGGCCGCAAACTCAGGGTGCCTCTCACATAGCTAGAGCTGAGAGAAGCCTCCTCTTGAGGTGCTTGTGGTAAAGTGGTATTCCTCTGGAGTCGAAGCCAGGGATTAACCTCTCATCTCGAGTTGATTTTTGGTCCACGGAGCTCTTTCGTGTTGCACAGTGACCTCAGGATCCCTCAACCTTGAAACAGTGTTCTTGGGGTTTCACTGGAGTGCCATCAAGGAAATCAGGGCTCCTTTCATGTGTGATGTGCAACACGGAATTGCTCTGCACGCAGTGCAGGGGAATCGGGCCTCATCTCGCGGCGAGGGGGAAGTCTCATGGTTTATCTCGAGTTGCGGCGGGAACCTGGGGTATATTCTCGAGTTACGACGGGGATGGCCCTTCCACCCACGTGTTTGTTCAGCGACATCAGGACTCCTGCCTAGTTGCGAGGGACAACTCGGGATTCTCCTCGAGGCTTGGCCGGGCAATTGGGACGCCTCTCCAGCTGATACCGGAGACCAAGGGTCCCTTTCCACGTGCCACAGGAATCCTGGGACTCCTATCAAGTTTCACGAGGAGTCAGGCATCGTCTCCTTTGGAGGCACTGATCTCCGCATACCTCTGGAGTTTTCAAAGGATGTGAGGCCTCCGGTCGCGATGAGGTGGGGAACTAGGTCTTTCTCTGTGGTCTCCACAGGGGATTCAGACATCCTTTCGTCTTGGGAGATGCAAGACGAGCCTGCATTCAAGTCACTGCAGGGATATCCGGCCTTATTTCGCGTCAGGGAATCGCGGTGTCCATTCCCCTTGAGGCCGCAAACTCAGGGTGCCTCTCACATAGCTAGAGCTGAGAGAAGCCTCCTCTTGAGGTGCTTGTGGTAAGGTGGTATTCCTCTGGAGTCGAAGCCAGGGACTAACCTCTCATCTCGAGTTGATTTTTGGTCCACGGAGCTCTTTCGTGTTGCTACAGTGACCTCAGGATCCCTCTAGCCTTGAAACAGTGTTCTTGGGGTTTCACTGGAGTGCCATCAAGGAAATCAAGGCTCCTTTCATGTGTGATGTGCAACACGGAATTGCTCTGCACGCAGTGCAGGGGAATCGGGCCTCATCTCGCGGCGAGGGGGAAGTCTCATGGTTTATCTCGAGTTGCGGCGGGAACCTGGGGTATATTCTCGAGTTACGACGGGGATGGCCCTTCCACCCACGTGTTTGTTCAGCGACGTCAGGACTCCTGCCTAGTTGCGAGGGACAACTCGGGATTCTCCTCGAGGCTTGGCCGGGCAATTGGGACGCCTCTCCAGCTGATACCGGAGACCAAGGGTCCCTTTCCACGTGCCACAGGAATCCTGGGACTCCTATCAAGTTTCACGAGGAGTCAGGCATCGTCTCCTTTGGAGGCACTGATCTCCGCATACCTCTGGAATTTTCAAAGGATGTGAGGCCTCCGGTCGCGATGTGGTGGGGAACTAGGTCTTTCTCTGTGGTCTCCACAGGGGATTCAGACATCCTTTCGTCTTGGGAGATGCAAGATGAGCCTGCATTCAAATCACTGCAGGGATATCCGGCCTTATTTCGAGTCAGGGCATCGCGGTGTCCATTCCACTTGAGGCCGCAAACTCAGGGTCCCTCTCACATACCTAGAGCTGAGAGAAGCCTCCTCTTGAGGTGCTTGTGTTAAGGTGGTATTCCTCTGGAGTCGAAGCCAGGGACTATCGTCTCATCTCAAGTTGATTTTTGGGTCACGGTGCTCTTTCTTGTGGATACAGTGACCTCAGGATCCCTCTAGCCTTGAAACAGTGTTCTTGGGGTTTCTCTGGAGTGCCATCAAGGAAATCAAGGCTACTTTCATGTGTGATGTGCAACACTGAATTGCTCTGCACGCAGTGCAGGGGAATCGGGCCTCATCTCGTGGCGAGGGGGAAGTCTCATGGTTTTTCTCAAGTTGCGGCGGGAACCTGGGGTATATTCTCGAGTTACGACGGGGATGGCCCTTCCACACACGTGTTTGTTCAGCGACGTCAGGACTCCTGCCTAGTTGCGAGGGACAACTCGGGATTCTCCTCGAGGCTTGGCAGGGCAATTGGGACGCCTCTCCAGCTGAGGCGGGAGACCAATGGTCCCTTTCCACGTGCCACAGGAATCCTGGGACTCCTATCAAGTTTCACGAGGAGTCAGGCATCGTCTCCTTTGGAGGCACTGATCTCCGCGTACCTCTGGAGTTTTCAAAGGATGTGAGGCCTCCGGTCGCCATGAGGTGGGGAATTAGGTCTTTCTCTGTGGTCTCCACAGGGGATTCGGACATCCTTTAGTCTTGGGAGATGCAAGACGAGCCTGCATTCAAGTCACTGCAGGGATATCCGGCCTTATTTCGAGCCAGGGCATCCCGGTGTCCATTCCACTTGAGGCCGCAAACTCAGCACATAGCTAGAGCTGAGAGAAGCCTCCTCTTGAGGTGATTGTGGTGAGGTGGTATTCCTCTGGAGTCGAAACCAGGGACTAACCTCTCATCTCGAGTTGATTTTTGGTCCACGGAGCTCTTTCGTGTTGCTACAGTGACCTCAGGATCCCTCGAGCCTTGAAACAGTGTTGTTGGGGTTTCTCTGGAGTGCCACCAAGGAAATCAAGGCTCCTTTCATGTGTGATGTGCAACACGGAATTGCTCTGCACGCAGTGCAGGGGAATCGGGCCTCATCTCGCGGCGAGGGGGAAGTCTCATGGTTTTTCTCGAGTTGCGGCGGGAACCTGGGGTATATTCTCGAGTTACGACGGGGATGGCCCTTCCACCCACGTGTTTGTTCAGCGACGGCAGGACTCCTGCCTAGTTGCGACGGACAACTCGGGATTCTCATCGAGGCTTGACAGGGCAATTGGGACGCCTCTCCAGCTGAGGCGGGAGACCAAGGGTCCGTTTCCACGTGCCACAGGAATCCTGGGACTCCTGTCAAGTTTCACGAGGAGTCAGGCATCGTCTCCTTTGGAGGCACTGATCTCCGCGTACCTCTGGAGTTCTCAAAGGATGTGAGGCCTCCGGTCGCGATGAGGTGGGGAACTAGGTCTTTCTCTGTGGTCTCCACAGGGGATTCAGACATCCTTTCGTCTTGGGAGATGCAAGACGAGCCTGCATTCAAGTCACTGCAGGGATATCCGGCCTTATTTCGCGTCAGGGAATCGCGGTGTCCATTCCCCTTGAGGCCGCAAACTCAGGGTGCCTCTCACATAGCTAGAGCTGAGAGAAGCCTCCTCTTGAGGTGCTTGTGGTAAGGTGGTATTCCTCTGGAGTCGAAGCCAGGGACTAACCTCTCATCTCGAGTTGATTTTTGGTCCACGGAGCTCTTTCGTGTTGCTACAGTGACCTCAGGATCCCTCTAGCCTTGAAACAGTGTTCTTGGGGTTTCTCTGGAGTGCCATCAAGTAAATCAAGGCTCCTTTCATGTGTGATGTGCAACATGGAATTGCTCTGCACGCAGTGCAGGGGAATCGGGCCTCATCTCGCGGCGAGGGGGCAGTCTCATGGTTTTTCTCGAGTTGCGGCGGGAACCTGGGTTATATTCTCGAGTTACGACGGGGATGGCCCTTCCACCCACGTGTTTGTTCAGCGACGTCAGGACTCCTGCCTAGTTGCGAGGGACAACTCGGGATTCTCCTCGAGGCTTGGCAGGGAAATTGGGACGCCTCTCCAGCTGAGGTGGAAGACAAAGGGTCCCTTTCCACGTGCCACAGGAATCCTGGGACTCCTATCAATTTTCACGAGGAGTCAGGCATCGTCTCCTTTGGAGGCACTGATCTCCGCGTACCTCTGGAGTTTTCAAAGGATGTGAGGCCTACGGTCGCGATGAGGTGGGGAACTAGGTCTTTCTCTGTGGTCTCCACAGGGGATTCAGACATCCTTTCGTCTTGGGAGATGCAAGACGAGCCTGCATTCAAATCACTGCAGGGATATCCGGACTTATTTCGAGTCAGGGCATCGCGGTGTTCATTCCACTTGAGGCCGCAAACTCAGGGTCCCTCTCACATACAAAGAGCTGAGAGAAGCCTCTTCTTGAGGTGCTTGTGGTAAGGTGGTATTCCTCTGGAGTCGAAGCCAGGGACTAACCTCTCATCTCGTGTTGATTTTTGGTCCACGGAGCTCTTTCGTGTTGCTCCAGTGACCTCAGGATCCCTCAACCTTGAAACAGTGTTCTTGGGGTTTCTCTGGAGTGCCATCAAGGAAATCAAGGCTCCTTTCATGTGTGATGTGCAACACGGCATTGCTCTGCACGCAGTGCAGGGGAATCGGGCCTCATCTCGCGGCGAGGGGGAAGTCTCATGGTTTATCTCGAGTTGCGGCGGGAACCTGGGGTATATTCTCGAGTTACGACGGGAATGTCCCTTTCACCCACGTGTTTGTTCAGCCACGTCAGGACTCCTGCCTAGTTGCGAGGGACAACTCGGGATTCTCCTCGAGGCTTGGCAGGGCAATTGGGATGCCTCTCCAGCTGAGGCGGGAGACCAAGGGTCCCTTTCCACGTGCCACAGGAATCCTGGGACTCCTATCAAATTTCACGAGGAGTCAGGCATCGTCTCCTTTGGAGGCACATATCTCCGCATACCTCTGGAGTTTTCAAAGGATGTGAGGCCTCCGGTCGCGATGAGGTGGGGAACTAGGTCTTTCTCTGTGGTCTCCACAGGGGATTCAGACATCCTTTCGTCTTGGGAGATGCAAGACGAGCCTGCATTCAAGTCACTGCAGGGATATCCGGCCTTATTTCGCGTCAGGGAATCGCGGTGTCCATTCCCCTTGAGGCCGCAAACTCAGGGTGCCTCTCACATAGCTAGAGCTGAGAGAAGCCTCCTCTTGAGGTGCTTGTGGTAAGGTGGTATTCCTCTGGAGTCGAAGCCAGGGATTAACCTCTCATCTCGAGTTGATTTTTGGTCCACGGAGCTCTTTCGTGTTGCACAGTGACCTCAGGATCCCTCAACCTTGAAACAGTGTTCTTGGGGTTTCACTGGAGTGCCATCAAGGAAATCAAGGCTCCTTTCATGTGTGATGTGCAGCACGGAATTGCTCTGCACGCAGTGCAGGGGAATCGGGCCTCATCTCGCGGCGAGGGGGAAGTCTCATGGTTTATCTCGAGTTGCGGCGGGAACCTGGGGTATATTCTCGAGTTACGACGGGGATGGCCCTTCCACCCACGTGTTTGTTCCGCGACGTCAGGACTCCTGCCTAGTTGCGAGGGACAACTCGGGATTCTCCTCGAGGCTTGGCCGGGCAATTGGGACGCCTCTCCAGCTGATACCGGAGACCAAGGGTCCCTTTCCACGTGCCACAGGAATCCTGGGACTCCTATCAAGTTTCACGAGGAGTCAGGCATCGTCTCCTTTGGAGGCACTGATCTCCGCGTACCTCTGGAGTTTTCAAAGAATGTGAGGCCTCCGGTCGCCATGAGGTGGGGAACTAGGTCTTTCTCTGTGGTCTCCACAGGGGATTCAAACATCCTTTCGTCTTGGGAGATGTAAGACGAGCCTGCATTCAAGGCACTGCAGGGATATCCGGCCTTATTTCGCGTCAGGGCATCGCAGTGTCCATTCCACTTGAGGCCGCAAACTCAGCGTCCCTCTCACATACCTAGAGCTGAGAGAAGCCTCCTCTTGAGGTGCTTGTGGTAAGGTGGTATTCCTCTGGAGTCGAAGCCAGGGACTAACCTCTCATCTCGAGTTGATTTGTGGTCCACGGAACTCTTTCGTGTTGCTACAGTGACCTCAGGATCCCTCTAGCCTTGAAACAGTGTTCTTGGGGTTTCTCTGTAGTGCCATCAAGGAAATCAAGGCTCCTTTCATGTGTGATGTGTAACACGGAATTGCTCTGCACGCAGTGAAGGGTATCGGGCCTCATTTTGCGGCGAGGGGGAAGTCTAATGGTTTTTCTCGTGTTGCGATTGGAACCTGGGGTATATTCTCGAGTTACGACGGGGATGGCCCTTCCACCCACGTGTTTGTTCAGCGACGTCAGACTCCTGCCTAGTTGCGAGGGACAACTCGGGATTCTCCTCGAGGCTTGGCAGGGCAATTGGGACGCCTCTCCAGCTGAGGCGGGAGACCAAGGGTCCCTTTCCACGTGCCACAGGAATCCTGGGACTCCTATCAAGTTTCACGAGGAGTCAGGCATCGTCTCCTTTGGAGGCACTGATCTCCGCGTACCTCTGGAGTTTTCAAAGGATGTGAGGCCCCCGGTCGCGATGAGGTGGGGAACTAGGTCTTTCTCTGTGGTCTCCACAGGGGATTCAGACATCCTTTCGTCTTGGGAGATGCAAGACGAGCCTGCATTCAATTCACTGCAGGGATATCCGGCCTTATTTCGCGTCAGGGCATCGCGGTGTCCATTCCACTTGAGGCCGCAAACTCAGGGTCCCTCTCACATACCTAGAGCTGAGAGAAGCCTCCTCTTGAGGTGCTTGTGGTAAGGTGGTATTCCTCTGGAGTCGAAGCCAGGGACTAACCTCTCATCTCGAGTTGATTCATGGTCCACGGAACTCTTTCGTGCTGCTACAGGGACCTCAGGATCCCTCCAGCCTTGAAACAGTGTTCTTGGGGTTTCTGTGGAGTGCCATCAAGGAAATCAAGGCTCCTATCATGTGTGATGTGCAACATGGAATTGCTCTGCACGCAGTGCAGGGGAATCGGGCCTCATCTCGCAGCGAGGGGGAAGTCTCATGGTTTTTCACGAGTTGCGGCGGGAACATGGGGTATATTCTCGAGTTACGACGGGGATGGCCCTTCCACCCACGTGTTTGTTCAGCGATGTCAGAACTCCTGCCTAGTTGCGAGGGACAACTCGGGATTCTCCTCGAGGCTTGGCAGGGCAATTGCGACGCCTCTCCATCTGAGGCGGGAGACCAAGGGTCCCTTTCCACGTGCCACAGGAATCCTGGGACTCCTATCAAGATTCAGAGGAGTCAGGCATCGTCTCCTTTGGAGGCACTGATCTCCGCGTACCTCTGGAGTTTTCAAAGGATGTGAGGCCTCCGGTCGCGATGAGGTGGGGAACTAGGTCTTTCTCTGTGGTCTCCACAGGGGATTCAGACATCCTTTCATCTTGGGAGATGCAAGACGAGCCTGCATTCAAGTCACTGCAGGGATATCCGGCCTTATTTCGCGTCAGGGCATCGCAGTGTCCATTCCACTTGAGGCCGCAAACTCAGGGTCCCTCTCACATACCTAGAGCTGAGAGAAGCCTCCTCTTGAGGTGCTTGTGGTAAGGTGGTATTCCTCTGGAGTCGAAGCCAGGGACTAACCTCTCATCTCGAGTTGATTCATGTTCCACGGAGCTCTTTTGTGCTGCTACAGGGACTTCAGGATCCCTCTAGCCTTGAAACAGGGTTCTTGGGGTTTCTCTGGAGTGCCATCAAGGAAATCAAGGCTCCTTTCATGTGTGATGTGCAGCACGGAATTGCTCTGCACGCAGTGCAGGGGAATCGAGCCTCATCTCGCGGCGAGGGGGAAGTCTCATGGTTTTTCTCGAGTTGCGGCGGGAACCTGGGGTATATTCTCGAGTTACGACGGGGATGACCCTTTCACCAACGTGTTTGTTCAGCGACGTCAGGACTCCTGCCTAGTTGCGAGGGACAACTCGCGATTCTCCTCGAGGCTTGGCAGGGCAATTGGGACGCCTCTTCAGCTGACACGAGAGACCAAGTGTCCCTTTCCACGTGCCACAGGAATCCTGTGACTCTTATCAAGTTTCACGAGGAGTCAGGCATCGTCTCCTTTGGAGGCACTGATCTCCGCGTACCTCTGGAGTTTTCAAAGGATGTGAGGCCTCCGGTCGCGATGAGGTGGGGAACTAGGTCATTTTCTGTGGTCTCCACAGGGGATTCATACATCCTTTCGTCTTGGGAGATGCAAGACGAGCCTGCATTCAAGTCACTGCAGGGATATCCGGTCTTATTTCGCGTCAGGGAATCGCGGTGTCCATTCCACTTGAGGCCGCAAATTCAGCACATAGCTAGAGCTGAGAGAAGCCTCCTCTTGAGGTGCTTGTGGTAAGGTGGTATTCCTCTGGAGTCGAAGCCAGGGACTAACCTCTCATCTCGAGTTGATTTTTGGTGCACGGAGCTCTTTCGTGTTGCTACAGTGACCTCAGGATCCCGCTAGCCTTGAAACAGTGTTCTTGGGGTTTCTCTGGAGTGCCATCAATGAAATCAAGGCTCCTTTCATGTGTGATGTGCAACACGGAATTGCTCTGCACGCAGTGCAGGGGAATCGGGCCTCATATCGCGGCGAGGGGGAAGTCTCATGGTTTTTCTCGAGTTGCGGCGGGAACCTGGGGTATATTCTCGAGTTACGACGGGGACGGCCCTTCCCCCCACGTGTTTGTTCAGCGACGGCAGGACTCCTGCCTAGTTGCGAGGAACAACTCGGGCTTCTCCTCGAGGTTTGGCAGCGCAATTGGGACGCCTCTCCAGCTGAGGTGGGAGACCAAGTGTCCCTTTCCACGTGCCACAGGAATCCTGGGAATCCTATCAAGTTTCACGAGGAGTCAGGCATCGTCTCCTTTGGAGGCACTGATCTCCGCGTACCTCTGGAGTTTTCAAAGGATGTGAGGCCGCCGGTCGCGATGAGGTGGGGAACTAGTTCTTTCTCTGTGGTCTCCACAGGGGATTCAGACATCCTTTCGTCTTGGGAGATGCAAGACGAGCCTGCATTCAAGTCACTGCAGGGATATCCGGCCTTATTTCGAGTCAGGGCATCGCGGTGTCCATTCCACTTAAGGCCGCAAACTCAGGGTCCCTCTCACATACCTAGAGCTGAGAGAAGCCTCCTCTTGAGGTGCTTGTGGTAAGGTGGTATTCCTCTGGAGTCGAAGCCAGGGACTAACCTCTCATCTCGAGTTGATTTGTGGTCCACGGAGCTCTTTCGTGTTGCTACAGTGACCTCAGGATCCCTCTAGCCTTGAAACAGTGTTCTTGGGGTTTCTCTGGAGTGCCATCAAGGAAATCAAGGCTCCTTTCATGTGTGATGTGCAACACGAAATTGCTCTGCACGCAGTGCAGGGTATCGGGCCTCATTTTGCGGCGAGGGGGAAGTCTAATGGTTTTTCTCGTGTTGCGATTGGAACCTGGGGTATATTCTCGAGTTACGACGGGGACGGCCCTTCCCCCCACGTGTTTGTTCAGCGACGGCAGGACTCCTGCCTAGTTGCGAGGAACAACTCGGGCTTCTCCTCGAGGTTTGGCAGGGCAATTGCGACGACTCTCCAGCTGAGGTGGGAGACCAAGTGTCCCTTTCCACGTGCCACAGGAATCCTGGGAATCCTATCAAGTTTCACGAGGAGTCAGGCATCGTCTCCTTTGGAGGCACTGATCTCCGCGTACCTCTGGAGTTTTCAAAGGATGTGAGGCCGCCGGTCGCGATGAGGTGGGGAACTAGTTCTTTCTCTGTGGTCTCCACAGGGGATTCAGACATCCTTTCGTCTTGGGAGATGCAAGACGAGCCTGCATTCAAGTCACTGCAGGGATATCCGGCCTTATTTCGAGTCAAGGCATCGCGGTGTCCATTCCACTTGAGGCCGCAAACTCAGGGTCCCTCTCACATACCTAGAGCTGAGAGAAGCCTCCTCTTGAGGTGCTTGTGGTAAGGTGGTATTCCTCTGGAGTCGAAGCCAGGGACTAACCTCTCATCTCGAGTTGATTTGTGGTCCACGGAGCTCTTTCGTGTTGCTACAGTGACCTCAGGATCCCTCTAGCCTTGAAACAGTGTTCTTGGGGTTTCTCTGGAGTGCCATCAAGGAAATCAAGGCTCCTTTCATGTGTGATGTGCAACACGGAATTGCTCTGCACGCAGTGCAGGGTATCGGGCCTCATTTTGCGGCGAGGGGGAAGTCTAATGGTTTTTCTCGTGTTGCGATTGGAACCTGGGGTATATTCTCGAGTTACGACGGGGATGGCCCTTCCACCCACGTATTTGTTCAGCGACGTCAGACTCCTGCCTAGTTGCGAGGGACAACTCGGGATTCTCCTCGAGGCTTGGCAGGGCAATTGGGACGACTCTGCAGCTGAGGCGGGAGACCAAGGGTCCATTTCCACGTGCCACAGGAATCCTGGGACTCCTATCAAGTTTCACGAGGAGTCAGGCATCGTCTCCTTTGGAGGCACTGATCTCCGCCTACCTCTGGAGTTTTCAAAGGATGTGAGGCCCCCGGTCGCGATGAGGTGGGGAACTAGGTCTTTCTCTGTGGTCTCCACAGGGGATTCAGACATCCTTTCGTCTTGGGAGATGCAAGACGAGCCTGCATTCAAGTCACTGCAGGGATATCCGGCCTTATTTCGCGTCAGGGCATCGCGGTGTCCATTCCACTTGAGGCCGCAAACTCAGGGTCCCTCTCACATACCTAGAGCTGAGAGAAGCCTCCTCTTGAGGTTCTTGTGGTAAGGTGGTATTCCTCTGGAGTCCAAGCCAGGGACTAACCTCTCATCTCGAGTTGATTCATGGTCCACGGAACTTTTTCGTGCTGCTACAGGAACCTCAGGATCCCTCCAGCCTTGAAACAGTGTTCTTGGGGTTTCTGTGGAGTGCCATCAAGGAAATCAAGGCTCCTATCATGTGTGATGTGCAACACGGAATTGCTCTGCACGCAGTGCAGGGGAATCGGGCCTCATCTCGCAGCGATGGGGAAGTCTCATGGTTTTTCACGAGTTGCGGCGGGAAACTGGGGTATATTCTCGAGTTACGACGGGGATGGCCCTTCCACCCACGTGTTTGTTCAGCGATGTCAGAACTCCTGCCTAGTTGCGAGGGACAACTCGGGATTCTCCTCGAGGCTTGGCAGGGAAATTGCGACGCCTCTCCATCTGAGGCGGGAGACCAAGTGTCCCTTTCACGTGCCACAGCAATCCTGGGACTCTTATCAAGTTTCACGAGGAGTCAGGCATCGTCTCCTTTGGAGGCACTGATCTCCGCGTACCTCTGGAGTTTTCAAAGGATGTGAGGCCTCCGGTCGCGATGAGGTGGGGAACTAGGTCTTTCTCTGTGGTCTACACAGGGAATTCAGACATCCTTTCATCTTGGGAGATGCAAGACGAGCCTGCATTCAAGTCACTGCAGGGATATCCGGAATTATTTCGCGTCAGGGCATCGCAGTGTCCATTCCACTTGAGGCCGCAAACTCAGGGTCCCTCTCACATACCTAGAGCTGAGAGAAGCCTCCTCTTGAGGTGCTTGTGGTAAGGTGGTATTCCTCTGGAGTCGAAGCCAGGGACTAACCTCTCATCTCGAGTTGATTAGTGGTCCACGGAACTCTTTCGTGTTGCTACAGTGACCTCAGGATCCCTCTAGCCTTGAAACAGTGTTCTTGGGGTTTCTCTGGAGTGCCATCAAGGAAATCAAGGCTCCTTTCATGTGTGATGTGCAACACGGAATTGCTCTGCACGCAGTGCAGGGTATCGGGCCTCATTTTGCGGCGAGGGGGAAGTCTCATGGTTTTTCTCGAGTTGCGGCGGGAACCTGGGGTATATTCTCGAGTTAAGACGGGGATGGCCCTTCCACACATGTGTTAGTTCAGCGACGTCAGGACTCCTGCCTAGTTGCGAGGGACAACTCGGGATTCTCTTCCAGGCTTGGCAGGGCAATTGTGACGCCTCTCCAGCTGAGGCGGGAGACCAAGGGTCCCTTTCCACGTGCCACAGGAATCCTGGGACTCCTATCAAGTTTCACGAGGAGTCAGGCATCGTCTCCTTTGGAGGCACTGATCTCCGCGTACCTCTGGAGTTTTCAAAGGTTGTGAGGCCTCAGGTCGCGATGAGGTGGGGAACTAGTTCTTTCTCTTTGGTCTCCACAGGGGATTCAGACATCCTTTCGTCTTGGGAGATGCAAGACGAGCCTGCATTCAAGTCACTGCAGGGATATCCGGCCTTATTTCGCGTCAGGGCATCGCGGTGTCCATTCCACTTGAGGCCGCAAATTCAGGGTCCCTCTCACATACCTAGAGCTGGGAGAAGCCTCCTCTTGAGGTGCTTGTGGTAAGGTGGTATTCCTCTGGGGTCGAAGCCAGGGACTAACCTCTCATCTCGAGTTGATTTTTGGTCCACGGAGCTCTTTCGTGTTGCTACAGTGACCTCAGGATCCCTCAACCTTGAAACAGTGTTCTTGGGGTTTCTCTGGAGTGTCATCAAGGAAATCAAGGCTCCTTTCATGTGTGATGTGCAACACGGAATTGCTCTGCACGCAGTGCAGGGGAATCGGGCCTCATCTCGCGGCGAGGGGGAAGTCTCATGGTTTTTCTCGAGTTGCGGCGGGAACCTGGGGTATATTCTCGAGTTACGACGGGGATGGCCCTTCCACCCACGTGTTTGTTCAGCGACGTCAGGACTCCTGCCTATTTGCGAGGGACAACTCGGGATTCTCCTCGAGGCTTGGCAGGGCAATTGGGACGCCTCTCCAACTGAGGCGGGAGACCAAGGGTCCCTTTCCACGTGCCACAGGAATCCTGGGACTCCTATCAAGTTTCACGAGGAGTCAGGCATTGTCTCCTTTGGAGGTACTGATCTTCGCGTACCTCTGGAGTTTTCAAAGGATGTGAGGCCTCCGGTCGCGATGTGGTGGGGAACTAGGTCTTTCTCTGTGGTCTCCACAGGGGATTCAGACATCCTTTCGTCTTGGGAGATGCAAGACGCGCCTGCATTCAAGTCACTGCAGGGATATCCGGCCTTATTTCGAGTCAGGGCATCGCGGTGTCCATTCCACTTGAGGCCGCAAACTCAGGGTCCCTCTCACATACCTACAGCTGAGAGAAGCCTCCTCTTGAGGTGCTTGTGTTAAGGTGGTATTCCTCTGGAGTCGAAGCCAGGGACTATCGTCTCATCTCAAGTTGATTTTTGGGTCACGGTGCTCTTTCTTGTGGATACAGTGACCTCAGGATCCCTCTAGCCTTGAAACAGTGTTCTTGGGGTTTCTCTGGAGTGCCATCAAGGAAATCAAGGCTACTTTCATGTGTGATGTGCAACACTGAATTGCTCTGCACGCAGTGCAGGGGAATCGGGCCTCATCTCGTGGCGAGGGGGAAGTCTCATGGTTTTTCTCGAGTTGCGGCGGGAACCTGGGGTATATTCTCGAGTTACGACGGGGATGGCCCTTCCACACACGTGTTTGTTCAGCGACGTCAGGACTCCTGCCTAGTTGCGAGGGACAACTCGGGATTCTCCTCGAGGCTTGGCAGGGCAATTGGGACGCCTCTCCAGCTGAGGCGGGAGACCAATGGTCCCTTTCCACGTGCCACAGGAATCCTGGGACTCCTATCAAGTTTCACGAGGAGTCAGGCATCGTCTCCTTTGGAGGCACTGATCTCCGCGTACCTCTGGAGTTTTCAAAGGATGTGAGGCCTCTGGTCGCGATGAGGTGGGGAATTAGGTCTTTTTCTGTGGTCTCCACAGGGGATTCGGACATCCTTTAGTCTTGGGAGATGCAAGACGAGCCTGCATTCAAGTCACTGCAGGGATATCCGGCCTTATTTCGAGCCAGGGCATCCCGGTGTCCATTCCACTTGAGGCCGCAAACTCAGGGTCCCTCTAACATACCTAGAGCTGAGAGAAGCCGCCTCTTGAGGTGCTTGTGGTAAGGTGGTATTCCTCTGGAGTCGAAGCCTGGGACTAACCTTTCATCTCGAGTTGATTTTTGGTCCACGGAGCTCTTTCGTGTTGCTACAGTGACCTCGGGATCCCTCTAACCTTGAAACAGTGTTCTTGGGGTTTCTCTGGAGTGCCATCAAGGAAATCAAGGCTCCTTTCATGTGTGATGTGCAACACGGAATTGCTCTGCACGCAGTGCAGGGGAATCGGGCCTCATCTCGTGGCGAGGGGGAAGTCTCATGGTTTTTCTCGAGTTGCGGCGGGATCCTGGGGTATATTCTCGAGTTACGACGGGGATGGCCCTTCCACCCACGTGTTTGTTCAGCGATGTCAGAACTCCTGCCTAGTTGCGAGGGACAACTCGGGATTCTCCTCGAGGCTTGGCAGGGCAATTGGGACGCCTCTCCAGCTGAGGCGGGAGACCAAGGGTCCCTTTCCTCGTGCCACAGGAATCCTGGGACTCCTATCAAGTTTCACGAGGAGTCAGGCATCGTCTCCTTTGGAGGCACTGATCTCCGCGTACCTCTGGAGTTTTCAAAGGTTGTGAGGCCTCAGGTCGCGATGAGGTGGGGAACTAGTTCTTTCTCTTTGGTCTCCACAGGGGATTCAGACATCCTTTCGTCTTGGGAGATGCAAGACGAGCCTGCATTCAAGTCACTGCAGGGATATCCGGCCTTATTTCGCGTCAGGGCATCGCGGTGTCCATTCCACTTGAGGCCGCAAATTCAGGGTCCCTCTCACATACCTAGAGCTGGGAGAAGCCTCCTCTTGAGGTGCTTGTGGTAAGGTGGTATTCCTCTGGAGTCGAAGCCAGGGACTAACCTCTCATCTCGAGTTGATTTTTGGTCCACGGAGCTCTTTCGTGTTGCTACAGTGACCTCAGGATCCCTCAACCTTGAAACAGTGTTCTTGGGGTTTCTCTGGAGTGTCATCAAGGAAATCAAGGCTCCTTTCATGTGTGATGTGCAACACGGAATTGCTCTGCACGCAGTGCAGGGGAATCGGGCCTCATCTCGCGGCGAGGGGGAAGTCTCATGGTTTTTCTCGAGTTGCGGCGGGAACCTGGGGTATATTCTCGAGTTACGACGGGGATGGCCCTTCCACCCACGTGTTTGTTCAGCGACGTCAGGACTCCTGCCTATTTGCGAGGGACAACTCGGGATTCTCCTCGAGGCTTGGCAGGGCAATTGGGACGCCTCTCCAACTGAGGCGGGAGACCAAGGGTCCCTTTCCACGTGCCACAGGAATCCTGGGACTCCTATCAAGTTTCACGAGGAGTCAGGCATTGTCTCCTTTGGAGGTACTGATCTTCGCGTACCTCTGGAGTTTTCAAAGGATGTGAGGCCTCCGGTCGCGATGTGGTGGGGAACTAGGTCTTTCTCTGTGGTCTCCACAGGGGATTCAGACATCCTTTCGTCTTGGGAGATGCAAGACGCGCCTGCATTCAAGTCACTGCAGGGATATCCGGCCTTATTTCGAGTCAGGGCATCGCGGTGTCCATTCCACTTGAGGCCGCAAACTCAGGGTCCCTCTCACATACCTACAGCTGAGAGAAGCCTCCTCTTGAGGTGCTTGTGTTAAGGTGGTATTCCTCTGGAGTCGAAGCCAGGGACTAACCTCTCATCTCAAGTTGATTTTTGGGTCACGGTGCTCTTTCTTGTGGATACAGTGACCTCAGGATCCCTCTAGCCTTGAAACAGTGTTCTTGGGGTTTCTCTGGAGTGCCATCAAGGAAATCAAGGCTACTTTCATGTGTGATGTGCAACACTGAATTGCTCTGCACGCAGTGCAGGGGAATCGGGCCTCATCTCGTGGCGAGGGGGAAGTCTCATGGTGTTTCTCGAGGTGCGGCGGGAACCTGGGGTATATTCTCGAGTTACGACGGGGATGGCCCTTCCACACACGTGTTTGTTCAGCGACGTCAGGACTCCTGCCTAGTTGCGAGGGACAACTCGGGATTCTCCTCGAGGCTTGGCAGGGCAATTGGGACGCCTCTCCAGCTGAGGCGGGAGACCAATGGTCCCTTTCCACGTGCCACAGGAATCCTGGGACTCCTATCAAGTTTCACGAGGAGTCAGGCATCGTCTCCTTTGGAGGCACTGATCTCCGCGTACCTCTGGAGTTTTCAAAGGATGTGAGGCCTCTGGTCGCGATGAGGTGGGGAATTAGGTCTTTTTCTGTGGTCTCCACAGGGGATTCGGACATCCTTTAGTCTTGGGAGATGCAAGACGAGCCTGCATTCAAGTCACTGCAGGGATATCCGGCCTTATTTCGAGCCAGGGCATCCCGGTGTCCATTCCACTTGAGGCCGCAAACTCAGGGTCCCTCTAACATACCTAGAGCTGAGAGAAGCCGCCTCTTGAGGTGCTTGTGGTAAGGTGGTATTCCTCTGGAGTCGAAGCCTGGGACTAACCTTTCATCTCGAGTTGATTTTTGGTCCACGGAGCTCTTTCGTGTTGCTACAGTGACCTCGGGATCCCTCTAACCTTGAAACAGTGTTCTTGGGGTTTCTCTGGAGTGCCATCAAGGAAATCAAGGCTCCTTTCATGTGTGATGTGCAACACGGAATTGCTCTGCACGCAGTGCAGGGGAATCGGGCCTCATCTCGTGGCGAGGGGGAAGTCTCATGGTTTTTCTCGAGTTGCGGCGGGATCCTGGGGTATATTCTCGAGTTACGACGGGGATGGCCCTTCCACCCACGTGTTTGTTCAGCGATGTCAGAACTCCTGCCTAGTTGCGAGGGACAACTCGGGATTCTCCTCGAGGCTTGGCAGGGCAATTGGGACGCCTCTCCAGCTGAGGCGGGAGACCAAGGGTCCCTTTCCTCGTGCCACAGGAATCCTGGGACTCCTATCAAGTTTCACGAGGAGTCAGGCATCGTCTCCTTTGGAGGCACTGATCTCCGCGTACCTCTGGAGTTTTCAAAGGATGTGAGGCCTCCGATCGCGATGAGGTGTGGAACTAGGTCTTTCTCTGTGGTCTACACAGGGGATTCAGACATCCTTTCATCTTGGGAGATGCAAGACGAGCCTGCATTCAAGGCACTGCAGGGATATCCGGCCTTATTTCGCGTCAGGGCATCGCAGTGTCCATTCCACTTGAGGCCGCAAACTCAGGGTCCCTCTCACATACCTAGAGCTGAGAGAAGCCTCCTCTTGAGGTGCTTGTGGTAAGGTGGTATTCCTCTGGAGTCAAAGCCAGGGACTAACCTCTCATCTCGAGTTGATTTGTGGTCCACGGAACTCTTTCGTGTTGCTACAGTGACCTCAGGATCCCTCTAGCCTTGAAACAGTGTTCTTGGGGTTTCTCTGGAGTGCCATCAAGGAAATCAAGGCTCCTTTCATGTGTGATGTGTAACACGGAATTGCTCTGCACGCAGTGCAGGGTATCGGGCCTCATTTTGCGGCGAGGGGGAAGTCTAATGGTTTTTCTCGTGTTGCGATTGGAACCTGGGGTATATTCTCGAGTTACGACGGGGATGGCCCTTCCACCCACGTGTTTGTTCAGCGACGTCAGGACTCCTGCCTAGTTGCGAGGGACAACTCGGGATTCTCCTCGAGGCTTGGCAGGGCAATTGGGACGCCTCTCCAGCTGAGGCGGGAGACCAAGGGTCCCTTTCCTCGTGCCACAGGAATCCTGGGACTCCTATCAAGTTTCACGAGGAGTCAGGCATCGTCTCCTTTGGAGGCACTGATCTCCGCGTACCTCTGGAGTTTTCAAAGGATGTGAGGCCCCCGGTCGCGATGAGGTGGGGAACTAGGTCTTTCTCTGTGGTCTCCACAGGGGATTCAGACATCCTTTCATCTTGGGAGATGCAAGACGAGCCTGCATTCAAGTCACTGCAGGGATATCCGGCCTTATTTCGCGTCAGGGCATCGCGGTGTCCATTCCACTTGAGGCCGCAAACTCAGGGTCCCTCTCACATACCTAGAGCTGAGAGAAGCCTCCTCTTGAGGTGCTTGTGGTAAGGTGGTATTCCTCTGGAGTCGAAGCCAGGGACTAACCTCTCATCTCGAGTTGATTCATGGTCCACGGAACTCTTTCGTGCTGCTACAGGGACCTCAGGATCCCTCCAGTCTTGAAACAGTGTTCTTGGGGTTTCTGTGGAGTGCCATCAAGGAAATCAAGGCTCCTATCATGTGTGATGTGCAACACGGAATTGCTCTGCACGCAGTGCAGGGGAATCGGGCCTCATCTCGCAGCGAGGGGGAAGTCTCATGGTTTTTCACGAGTTGCGGCGGGAACCTGGGGTATATTCTCGAGTTACGACGGGGATGGCCCTTCCACCCACGTGTTTGTTCAGCGATGTCAGAACACCTGCCTAGTTGCGAGGGACAACTCGGGATTCTCCTCGAGGCTTGGCAGGGCAATTGCGACGCCTCTCCATTTGAGGCGGGAGACCAAGTGTCCCTTTCCACGTGCCACAGGAATCCTGGGACTCCTATCAAGATTCAGAGGAGTCAGGCATCGTCTCCTTTGGAGGCACTGATCTCCGCGTACCTCTGGAGTTTTCAAAGGATGTGAGGCCTCCGGTCGCGATGAGGTGGGGAACTAGGTCTTTCTCTGTGGTCTCCACAGGGGATTCAGACATCCTTTCATCTTGGGAGATGCAAGACGAGCCTGCATTCAAGTCACTGCAGGGATATCCGGCCTTATTTCGCGTCAGGGCACCGCAGTGTCCATTCCACTTGAGGCCGCAAACTCAGGGTCCCTCTCACATACCTAGAGCTGAGAGAAGCCTCCTCTTGAGGTGCTTGTGGTAAGGTGGTATTCCTCTGGAGTCGAAGCCAGGGTCTAACCTCTCATCTCGAGTTGATTAGTGGTCCACGGAACTGTTTCGTGTTGCTACAGTGACCTCAGGATCCCTCTAGCCTTGAAACAGTGTTCTTGGGGTTTCTCTGGAGTGCCATCAAGGAAATCAAGGCTCCTTTCATGTGTGATGTGCAACACGGAATTGCTCTGCACGCAGTGCAGGGTATCGGGCCTCATTTTGCGGCGAGGGGGAAGTCTCATGGTTTTTCTCGAGTTGCGGCGGGAACCTGGGGTATATTCTCGAGTTAAGACGGGGATGGCCCTTCCACACACGTGTTAGTTCAGCGACGTCAGGACTCCTGCCTAGTTGCGAGGGACAACTCGGGATTCTCTTCCAGGCTTGGCAGGGCAATTGTGACGCCTCTCCAGCTGAGGCGGGAGACCAAGGGTCCCTTTCCACGTGCCACAGGAATCCTGGGACTCCTATCAAGTTTCACGAGGAGTCAGGCATCGTCTCCTTTGGAGGCACTTATCTCCGCGTACCTCTGGAGTTTTCAAAGGATGTGAGGCCTCCGGTCGCGATGTGGTGGGGAACTAGGTCTTTCTCTGTGGTCTCCACAGGGGATTCAGACATCCTTTCGTCTTGGGAGATGCAAGACGCGCCTGCATTCAAGTCACTGCAGGGATATCCGGCCTTATTTCGAGTCAGGGCATCGCGGTGTCCATTCCACTTGAGGCCGCAAACTCAGGGTCCCTCTCACATACCTAGAGCTGAGAGAAGCCTCCTCTTGAGGTGCTTGTGTTAAGGTGGTATTCCTCTGGAGTCGAAGCCAGGGACTATCCTCTCATCTCAAGTTGATTTTTGGGCCGCGGTGCTCTTTCTTGTGGATACAGTGACCTCAGGATCCCTCTAGCCTTGAAACAGTGTTCTTGGGGTTTCTCTGGAGTGCCATCAAGGAAATCAAGGCTACTTTCATGTGTGATGTGCAACACTGAATTGCTCTGCACGCAGTGCAGGGGAATCGGGCCTCATCTCGTGGCGAGGGGGAAGTCTCATGGTTTTTCTCGAGTTGCGGCGGGAACCTGGGGTATATTCTCGAGTTACGACGGGGATGGCCCTTCCACACACGTGTTTGTTCAGCGACGTCAGGACTCCTGCCTAGTTGCGAGGGACAACTCGGGATTCTCCTCGAGGCTTGGCAGGGCAATTCGGACGCCTCTCCAGCTGAAGCGGGAGACCAATGGTCCCTTTCCACGTGCCACAGGAATACTGGGACTCCTATCAAGTTTCACGAGGAGTCAGGCATCGTCTCCTTTGGAGGCACTGATCTCCGCCTACCTCTGGAGTTTTCAAAGGATGTGAGGCCTCCGGTCGCGATGAGGTGGGGAATTAGGTCTTTTTCTGTGGTCTCCACAGGGGATTCGGACATCCTTTCGTCTTGGGAGATGCAAGACGAGCCTGCATTCAAGTCACTGCAGGGATATCCGGCCTTATTTCGAGCCAGGGCATCCCGGTGTCCATTCCACTTGAGGCCGCAAACTCAGGGTCCCTCTAACATACCTAGAGCTGAGAGAAGCCGCCTCTTGAGGTGCTTGTGGTAAGGTGGTATTCCTCTGGAGTCGAAGCCTGGGACTAACCTTTCATCTCGAGTTGATTTTTGGTCCACGGAGCTCTTTCGTGTTGCTACAGTGACCTCGGGATCCCTCTAACCTTGAAACAGTGTTCTTGGGGTTTCTCTGGAGTGCCATCAAGGAAATCAAGGCTCCTTTCATGTGTGATGTGCAACACGGAATTGCTCTGCACGCAGTGCAGGGGAATCGGGCCTCATCTCGTGGCGAGGGGGAAGTCTCATGGTTTTTCTCGAGTTGCGGCGGGATCCTGGGGTATATTCTCGAGTTACGACGGGGATGGCCCTTCCACACACGTGTTTCTTCAGCGACCTCAGGACTCCTGCCTAGTTGCGAGGGACAACTCGGGATTCTCCTCGAGGCTTGGCAGGGCAATTGGGACGCCTCTCCAGCTGAGGCGGGAGACCAAGGGTCCCTTTCCTCGTGCCACAGGAATCCTGGGACTCCTATCAAGTTTCACGAGGAGTCAGGCATCGTCTCCTTTGGAGGCACTGATCTCCGCGTACCTCTGGAGTTTTCAAAGGATGTGAGGCCTCCGATCGCGATGAGGTGTGGAACTAGGTCTTTCTCTGTGGTCTACACAGGGGATTCAGACATCCTTTCGTCTTGGGAGATGCAAGACGAGCCTGCATTCAAGGCACTGCAGGGATATCCGGCCTTATTTCGCGTCAGGGCATCGCAGTGTCCATTCCACTTGAGGCCGCAAACTCAGGGTCCCTCTCACATACCTAGAGCTGAGAGAAGCCTCCTCTTGAGGTGCTTGTGGTAAGGTGGTATTCCTCTGGAGTCAAAGCCAGGGACTAACCTCTCATCTCTAGTTGATTTGTGGTCCACGGAACTCTTTCGTGTTGCTACAGTGACCTCAGGATCCCTCTAGCCTTGAAACAGTGTTCTTGGGGTTTCTCTGGAGTGCCATCAAGGAAATCAAGGCTCCTTTCATGTGTGATGTGTAACACGGAATTGCTCTGCACGCAGTGCAGGGTATCGGGCCTCATTTTGTGGCGAGGGGGAAGTCTAATGGTTTTTCTCGTGTTGCGATTGGAACCTGGGGTATATTCTCGAGTTACGACGGGGATGGCCCTTCCACCCACGTGTTTGTTCAGCGACGTCAGACTCCTGCCTAGTTGCGAGGGACAACTCGGGATTCTCCTCAAGGCTTGGCAGGGCAATTGGGACGCCTCTCCAGCTGAGGCGGGAGACCAAGGGTCCCTTTCCACGTGCCACAGGAATCCTGGGACTCCTATCAAGATTCAGAGGAGTCAGGCATCGTCTCCTTTGGAGTCACTGATCTCCGCGTACCTCTGGAGTTTTCAAAGGATGTGAGGCCTCCAGTCGCGATGAGGTGGGGAACTAGGTCTTTCTCTGTGGTCTCCACAGGGGATTCAGACATCCTTTCATCTTGGGAGATGCAAGACGAGCCTGCATTCAAGTCACTGCAGGGATATCCGGCCTTATTTCGCGTCAGGGCATCGCAGTGTCCATTCCACTTGAGGCCGCAAACTCAGGGTCCCTCTCACATACCTAGAGCTGAGAGAAGCCTCCTCTTGAGGTGCTTGTGGTAAGGTGGTATTCCTCTGGAGTCGAAGCCAGGGTCTAACCTCTCATCTCGAGTTGATTAGTGGTCCACGGAACTCTTTCGTGTTGCTACAGTGACCTCAGGATCCCTCTAGCCTTGAAACAGTGTTCTTGGGGTTTCTCTGGAGTGCCATCAAGGAAATCAAGGCTCCTTTCATGTGTGATGTGCAACACGGAATTGCTCTGCACGCAGTGCAGGGTATCGGGCCTCATTTTGCGGCGAGGGGGAAGTCTCATGGTTTTTCTCGAGTTGCGGCGGGAACCTGGGGTATATTCTCGAGTTAAGACGGGGATGGCCCTTCCACACACGTGTTAGTTCAGCGACGTCAGGACTCCTGCCTAGTTGCGAGGGACAACTCGGGATTCTCTTCCAGGCTTGGCAGGGCAATTGTGACGCCTCTCCAGCTGAGGCGGGAGACCAAGGGTCCCTTTCCACGTGCCACAGGAATCCTGGGACTCCTATCAAGTTTCACGAGGAGTCAGGCATCGTCTCCTTTGGAGGCACTGATCTCCGCATACCTCTGGAGTTTTCAAAGGATGTGAGGCCTCCGGTCGCGATGAGGTGGGGAACTAGTTCTTTCTCTGTGGTCTCCACAGGGGATTCAGACATCCTTTCGTCTTGGGAGATGCAAGACGAGCCTGCATTCAAGTCACTGCAGGGATACCCGGCCTTATTTCGCGTCAGGGCATCGCGGTGTCCATTCCACTTGAGGCCGCAAACTCAGGGTCCCTCTCATATACCTAGAGCTGAGAGAAGCCTCCTCTTGAGGTGCTTGTGGTAATGTGGTATTCCTCTGGAGTCAAAGCCAGGGACTAACCTCTCATCTCGAGTTGATTCATGGTTCACGGAGCTCTTTTGTGCTGCTACAGGGACTTCAGGATCCCTCTAGCCTTGAAACAGGGTTCTTGGGGTTTCTCTGGAGTGCCATCAAGGAAATCAAGACTCCTTTCATGTGTGATGTGCAGCACGGAATTGCTCTGCACGCAGTGCAGGGGAATCGAGCCTCATCTCGCGGCGAGGGGGAAGTCTCATGGTTTTTCTCGAGTTGCGGCGGGAACCTGGGGTATATTCTCCAGTTACGACGGGGATGGCCCTTTCACCAACGTGTTTGTTCAGCGAAGTCAGGACTCCTGCCTAGTTGCGAGGGACAACTCGGGATTCACCTCGAGGCTTGGCAGGGCAATTGGGACGCCTCTCCAGCTGACACGAGAGACCAAGTGTCCCTTTCCACGTGCCACAGGAATCCTGTGACTCTTATCAAGTTTCACGAGGAGTCAGGCATCGTCTCCTTTGGAGGCACTGATCTCCGCGTACCTCTGGAGTTTTCAAAGGATGTGAGGCCTCCGGTCGCGATGAGGTGGGGAACTAGGTCATTCTCTGTGGTCTCCACAGGGGATTCAGACATCCTTTCGTCTTGGGAGATGCAAGACGAGCCTGCATTCAAGTCACTGCAGGGATATCCGGCCTTATTTCGAGCCAGGGCATCCCGGTGTCCATTCCACTTGAGGCCGCAAACTCAGGGTCCCTCTCACATACCTAGAGCTGAGAGAAGCCTCCTCTTGAGGTGCTTGTGGTAAGGTGGTATTCCTCTGGAGTCGAAGCCAGGGACTAACCTCTCATCTCGAGTTGATTTTTGGTGCACGGAGCTCTTTCGTGTTGCTACAGTGACCTCAGGATCCCGCTAGCCTTGAAACAGTGTTCTTGGGGTTTCTCTGGAGTGCCATCAATGAAATCAAGGCTCCTTTCATGTGTGATGTGCAACAGGGAATTGCTCTGCACGCAGTGCAGGGGAATCGGGCCTCATATCGCGGCGAGGGGGAAGTCTCATGGTTTTTCTCGAGTTGCGGCGGGAACCTGGGGTAAATTCTCGAGTTACGACGGGGACGGCCCTTCCCCCCACGTTTTTATTCAGCGACGGCAGGACTCCTGCCTAGTTGCGAGGGACAACTCGGGCTTCTCCTCGAGGTTTGGCAGGTCAATTGGGACGCCTCTCCAGCTGAGGTGGGAGACCAAGTGTCCCTTTCCACGTGCCACAGGAATCCTGGGAATCCTATCAAGTTTCACGAGGAGTCAGGCATCGTCTCCTTTGGAGGCACTGATCTCCGCGTACCTTTGGAGTTTTCAAAGGATGTGAGGCCGCCGGTCGCGATGAGGTGGGGAACTAGTTCTTTCTCTGTGGTCTCCACAGGGGATTCAGACATCCTTTCGTCTTGGGAGATGCAAGACGAGCCTGCATTCAAGTCACTGCAGGGATATCCGGCCTTATTTCGAGTCAGGGCATCGCGGTGTCCATTCCACTTGAGGCCGCAAACTCAGGGTCCCTCTCACATACCTAGAGCTGAGAGAAGCCTCCTCTTGAGGTGCTTGTGGTAAGGTGGTATTCCTCTGGAGTCGAAGCCAGGGACTAACCTCTCATCTCGAGTTGATTTGTGGTCCACGGAACTCTTTCGTGTTGCTACAGTGACCTCAGGATCCCTCTAGCCTTGAAAGAGTGTTCTTGGGGTTTCTCTGGAGTGCCACCAAGGAAATCAAGGCTCCTTTCATGTGTGATGTGCAACACGGAATTGCTCTGCACGCAGTGCAGGGTATCGGGCCTCATTTTGCGGCGAGGGGGAAGTCTAATGGTTTTTCTCATGTTGCGATTGGAACCTGGGGTATATTCTCGAGTTACGACGGGGATGGCCTTTCCACCCACGTGTTTGTTCAACGACGTCAGACTCCTGCCTAGTTGCGAGGGACAACTCGGGATTCTCCTCGAGGCTTGGCAGGGCAATTGGGACGACTCTGCAGCTGAGGCGGGAGACCAAGGGTCCATTTCCACGTGCCACAGGAATCCTGGGACTCCTATCAAGTTTCACGAGGAGTCAGGCATCGTCTCCTTTGGAGGCACTGATCTCCGCCTAACTCTGGAGTTTTCAAAGGATGTGAGGCCCCCGGTCGCGATGAGGTGGGGAACTAGGTCTTTCTCTGTGGTCTCCACAGGGGATTCAGACATCCTTTCGTCTTGGGAGATGCAAGACGAGCCTGCATTCAAGTCACTGCAGGGATATCCGGCCTTATTTCGAGTCAGGGCATCGCGGTGTCCATTCCACTTGAGGCCGCAAACTCAGGGTCCGTCTCACATACCTAGAGCTGAGAGAAGCCTCCTCTTGTGGTTCTTGTGGTAAGGTGGTATTCCTCTGGAGTCCAAGCCAGGGACTAACCTCTCATCTCGAGTTGATTCATGGTCCACGGAACTCTTTCGTGCTGCTACAGGAACCTCAGGATCCCTCCAGCCTTGAAACAGTGTTCTTGGGGTTTCTGTGGAGTGCCATCAAGGAAATCAAGGCTCCTATCATGTGTGATGTGCAACACGGAATTGCTCTGCACGCAGTGCAGGGGAATCGGGCCTCATCTCGCAGCGATGGGGAAGTCTCATGGTTTTTCACGAGTTGCGGCGGGAAACTGGGGTATATTCTCGAGTTACGACGGGGATGGCCCTTCCACCCACGTGTTTGTTCAGCGATGTCAGAACTCCTGCCTAGTTGCGAGGGACAACTCGGGATTCTCCTCGAGGCTTGGCAGGGAAATTGCGACGCCTCTCCATCTGAGGCGGGAGACCAAGTGTCCCTTTCACGTGCCACAGCAATCCTGGGACTCCTATCAAGTTTCAGAGGAGTCAGGCATCGTCTCCTTTGGAGGCACTGATCTCCGCGTACCTCTGGAGTTTTCAAAGGATGTGAGGCCTCCGGTCGCGATGAGGTGGGGAACTAGGTCTTTCTCTGTGGTCTACACAGGGGATTCAGACATCCTTTCATCTTGGGAGATGCAAGACGAGCCTGCATTCAAGTCACTGCAGGGATATCCGGAATTATTTCGCGTCAGGGCATCGCAGTGTCCATTCCACTTGAGGCCGCAAACTCAGGGTCCCTCTCACATACCTAGAGCTGAGAGAAGCCTCCTCTTGAGGTGCTTGTGGTAAGGTGGTATTCCTCTGGAGTCGAAGCCAGGGACTAACCTCTCATCTCGAGTTGATTAGTGGTCCACGGAACTCTTTCGTGTTGCTACAGTGACCTCAGGATCCCTCTAGCCTTGAAACAGTGTTCTTGGGGTTTCTCTGGAGTGCCATCAAGGAAATCAAGGCTCCTTTCATGTGTGATGTGCAACACGGAATTGCTCTGCACGCAGTGCAGGGTATCGGGCCTCATTTTGCGGCGAGGGGGAAGTCTCATGGTTTTTCTCGAGTTGCGGCGGGAACCTGGGGTATATTCTCGAGTTAAGACGGGGATGGCCCTTCCACACATGTGTTAGTTCAGCGACGTCAGGACTCCTGCATAGTTGCGAGGGACAACTCGGGATTCTCTTCCAGGCTTGGCAGGGCAATTGTGACGCCTCTCCAGCTGAGGCGGGAGACCAAGGGTCCCTTTCCACGTGCCACAGGAATCCTGGGACTCCTATCAAGTTTCACGAGGAGTCAGGCATCGTCTCCTTTGGAGGCACTGATCTCCGCATACCTCTGGAGTTTTCAAAGGATGTGAGGCCTCCGGTCGCGATGAGGTGGGGAACTAGTTCTTTCTCTGTGGTCTCCACAGGGGATTCAGACATCCTTTCGTCTTGGGAGATGCAAGACGAGCCTGCATTCAAGTCACTGCAGGGATATCCGGCCTTATTTCGCGTCAGGGCATCGCGGTGTCCATTCCACTTGAGGCCGCAAACTCAGGGTCCCTCTCACATACCTAGAGCTGAGAGAAGCCTCCTCTTGAGGTGCTTGTGGTAATGTGGTATTCCTCTGGAGTCGAAGCCAGGGACTAACCTCTCATCTCGAGTTGATTCATGGTCCACGGAGCTCTTTATTGCTGCTACAGGGACTTCAGGATCCCTCTAGCCTTGAAACAGTGTTCTTGGGGTTTCTCTGGAGTGCCATCAAGGAAATCAGGGCTCCTTTCATGTGTGATGTGCAGCACGGAATTGCTCTGCACGCAGTGCAGGGGAATCGAGCCTCATCTCGCGGCGAGGGGGAAGTCTCATGGTTTTTCTCGAGTTGCGGCGGGAACCTGGGGTATATTCTCGAGTTACGACGGGGATGGCCCTTTCACCAACGTGTTTGTTCAGCGACGTCAGGACTCCTGCCTAGTTGCGAGGGACAACTCGCGATTCTCCTCGAGGCTTGGCAGGGCAATTGGGACGCCTCTCCAGCTGACACGAGAGACCAAGTGTCCCTTTCCACGTGCCACAGGAATCCTGTGACTCTTATCAAGTTTCACGAGGAGTCAGGCATCGTCTCCTTTGGAGGCACTGATCTCCGCATACCTCTGGAGTTTTCAAGGGATGTGAGGCCTCCGGTCGCGATGAGGTGGGGAACTAGGTCATTCTCTGTGGTCTCCACAGGGGATTCAGACATCCTTTCGTCTTGGGAGATGCAAGACGAGCCTGCATTCAAGTCACTGCAGGGATATCCGGTCTTATTTCGCGTCAGGGAATCGCGGTGTCCATTCCACTTGAGGGCGCAAACTCAGGGTCCCTCTCACATAGCTAGAGCTGAGAGAAGCCTCCTCTTGAGGTGCTTGTGGTAAGGTGGTATTCCTCTGGAGTCGAATCCAGGGACTAACCTCTCATCTCGAGTTGATTTTTGGTCTACGGAGCTCTTTCGTGTTGCTACAGTGACCTCAGGATCCCTCTAGCCTTGAAACAGTGTTCTTGGGGTTTCCCTGGAGTGCCATCAAGGAAATCAAGGCTCCTTTCATGTGTGATGTGCAACACGGAATTGCTCTGCACGCAGTGCAGGGGAATCGGGCCTCATCTCGCGGCGAGGGGGAAGTCTCATGGTTTTTCTCGAGTTGCGGCGGGAACCTGGGGTATATTCTCGAGTTACGACGGGGATGGCCCTTCCACCCACGTGTTTGTTCAGCGACGTCAGGACTCCTGCCTAGTTGCGAGGGACAACTCGGGATTCTCCTCGAGGCTTGGCAGGGCAATTGGGACGCCTCTCCAGCTGAGGCGGGAGACCAAGGGTCCCTTTCCACGTGCCACAGGAATCCTGGGACTCCTATCAAGTTTCACGAGGAGTCAGGCATCGTCTCCTTTGGAGGCACTGATCTCCGCATACCTCTGGAGTTTTCAAAGGATGTGAGGCCTCCGGTCGCAATGAGGTGGTGAACTAGGTCTTTCTCTGTGGTCTCCACAGGGGATTCAGACATCCTTTCGTCTTGGGAGATGCAAGACGAGCCTGCATTCAAGTCACTGCAGGGATATCCGGCCTTATTTCGCGTCAGGGCATCGCGGTTTCCCCTCCACTTGAGGCCGCAAACTCAGGGTCCCTCTTACATACCTAGAGCTAAAAGAAGCCTCCTCTTTAGGTGCTTGTGGTAAGGTGGTATTCTACTGGAGTCGAAGCCAGGGACTAACCTCTCATCTCGAGTTGATTTTTGGTCCACGGACCTCTTTCGTGTTGCTACATTGACCTCCGGATCCCTCTCGCCTTGAAACAGTGTTCTTGGGGTTTCTCTGGAGTGCCATCAAGGAAATCAAGTCTCCTTTCATGTGTGATGTGCAACACGGAATTGCTCTGCACGCAGTGCAGGGGAATCGGGCCTCATCTCGCGGCGAGGGGGAAGTCTCATGGTTTTTCTCGAGTTGCGGCGGGAACCTGGGGTATATTCTCGAGTTACGACGGGGATGGTCCTTCCACCCACGTGTTTGTTCAGCGACGTCAGGACTCCTGCCTAGTTGCGAGGGACAACTCGGGATTCTCCTCGAGGCTTGGCAGGGCAATTGGGATGCCTCTCCAGCTGAGGCGGGAGACCAAGGGTCCCTTTCCACGTGCCACAGGAATCCTGGGACTCCTATCAAGTTTCACGAGGAGTCAGGCATCGTCTCCTTTGGAGGCACTGATCTCCGCGTACCTCTGGAGTTTTCACAGGATGTGAGGCCTCCGGTCGCGATGAGGTGGGGAACTAGGTCTTTCTCTGTAGTCTCCACAGGGGATTCGGACATCCTTTCGTCTTGGGAGATGAAAGACGAGCCTGCATTCAAGTCACTGCAGGGATATCCGGCCTTATTTCGAGCCAGGGCATCGCGGTGTCCATTCCACTTGAGGCCGCAAACTCAGGGTCCCTCTCACATACCTAGAGCTGAGAGAAGCCTCCTCTTGAGGTGCTTGTGGTAAGGTGGTATTCCTCTGGAGTCGAAGCCAGGGACTAACCTCTCATCTCGAGTTGATTTGTGGTCCACGGATCTCTTTCGTGTTGCTGCAGTGACCTCAGGATCCCTCTAGCCTTGAAACAGTGTTCTTGGGGTTTCTCTGGAGTGCCATCAAGGAAAGCAAGGCTCCTTTCATGTTTGATGTGCAACACGGAATTGCTCTGCATGCCGTGCAGGGGAATCGGGCCTCATCTCGCGGCGAGGGTGAAGTCTCATGGTTTTTCTCGAGTTGCGGCGGGAACCTGGGGTATATTCTCGAGTTACGACGAGGATGGCCCTTCCACACACGTGTTTGTTCAGCGAAGTCAGGACTCCTGCCTAGTTGCGAGGGACAACTCGGGATTCTCCTCGAGGCTTGGCAGGGCAATTGGGACGCCTCTCCAGCTGAGGCCGGAGACCAAGGGTCCCTTTCCACGTGCCACAGGAATCCTGGGACTCCTATCAAGTTTCACGAGGAGTCAGGCATCGTCTCCTTTGGAGGCACTGATCGCCGCGTACCTCTGGAGTTTTCAAAGGATGTGAGGCCTCCGGTCGCGATGAGGTGGGGAATTAGGTCTTTCTCTGTGGTCTCCACAGGGGATTCGGACATCCTTTCGTCTTGGGAGATGCAAGACGAGCCTGCATTCAAGTCACTGCAGGGATATCCGGCCTTATTTTGCGTCAGGGCATTGCGGTTTCCCTTCCACTTGAGGCCGCAAACTCAGGGTACCTCTTACATACCTAGAGCTAAGAGAAGCCTCCTCTTGAGGTGCTTGTGGTAAGGTGGTATTCCTCTGGAGTCGAAGCCAGGGACTAACCTCTCATCTCGAGTTGATTTTTGGTCCACGGAGCTCTTTCGTGTTGCTACATTGACCTCCGGATCCCTCTCGCCTTGAAACAGTGTTCTTGGGGTTTCTCTGGAGTGCCATCAAGGAAATCAAGGCTCCTTTCATGTGTGATGTGCAACACGGAATAGCTCTGCACGCAGTGCAGGGGAATCGGGCCTCATCTCGCGGCGAGGGGGAAGTCTCATGGTTTTTCTCGAGTTGCGGCGGGAACCTGGGGTATATTCTCGAGTTAAGACGGGGATGGCCCTTCCACACACGTGTTTGTTCAGCGACGTCAGGACTCCTGCCTAGTTGCGAGGGACAACTCGGGATTCTCTTCCAGGCTTGGCAGGGCAATTGTGACGCCTCTCCAGCTGAGGCGGGAGACCAAGAGTCCCTTTCCACGTGCCACAGGAATCCTGGGACTCCTATCAAGTTTCACGAGGAGTCAGGCATCGTCTCCTTTGGAGGCACTGATCGCCGCGTACCTCTGGAGTTTTCAAAGGATGTGAGGCCTCCGGTCGCGATGAGGTGGGGAACTAGGTTTTTCTCTGTGGTCTCCACAGGGCATTCGGACATCCTTTCGTATTGGGAGATGCAAGACGAGCCTGCATTCAAGTCACTGCAGGGATATCCGGCCTTATTTCGCGTCAGGGCATAGCGGTTTCCCCTCCACTTGAGGCCGCAAACTCAGGGTCCCTCTTACATACCTAGAGCTAAGAGAAGCCTCCTCTTGAGGTGCTTGTGGTAAGGTGGTATTCCTCTGGAGTCGAAGCCAGGGACTAACCTCTCATCTCGAGTTGATTTTTGGTCCACGGAGCTCTTTCGTGTTGCTACATTGACCTCCGGATCCCTCTCGCCTTGAAACAGTGTTCTTGGGGTTTCTCTGGAGTGCCATCAAGGAAATCAAGTCTCCTTTCATGTGTGATGTGCAACACGGAATTGCTCTGCACGCAGTGCCGGGTATCGGGCCTTATTTTGCGGCGAGGGGGAAGTCTCATGGTTTTTCTCGAGTTGCGGCGGGAACCTGGGGTATATTCTCGAGTTACGACGGGGATGGCCCTTCCACCCACGTGTTTGTTCAGCGACGTCAGGACGCCTGCCTAGTTGCGAGGGACAACTCGGGATTCTCCTCGAGGCTTGGCAGGGCAATTGGGACGCCTCTCCAGCTGAGGCGGGAGACCAAGGGTCCCTTTCCACGTGCCACAGGAATCCTGGGACTCCTATCAAGTTTCACGAGGAGTCAGGCATCGTCTCCTTTGGAGGCACTGATCTCCGCGTACCTCTGGAGTTTTCAAAGGATGTGAGGCCGCCGGTCGAGATGAGGTGGGGAACTAGGTCTTTCTCTGTGGTCTCCACAGGGGATTCAGACATCCTTTCGTTTTGGGAGATGCAAGACGAGCCTGCATTCAAGTCACTGCAGGGATATCCGGCCTTATTTCGAGCCAGGGCATCGCGGTGTCCATTCCACTTGAGGCCGCAAACTCAGGGTCCCTCTCACATACCTAGAGCTGAGAGAAGCCTCCTCTTGAGGTGCTTGTGGTAAGGTGGTATTCCTCTGGAGTCGAAGCCAGGGACTAACCTCTCATCTCGAGTTGATTTTTGGTCTACGGAGCTCTTTCGTGTTGCTACAGTGACCTCAGGATCCCTCTAGCCTTGAAACAGTGTTCTTGGGGTTTCCCTGGAGTGCCATCAAGGAAATCAAGGCTCCTTTCATGTGTGATGTGCAACACGGAATTGCTCTGCACGCAGTGCAGGGGAATCGGGCCTCATCTCGCGGCGAGGGTGAAGTCTCATGGTTTTTCTCGAGTTGCGGCGGGAACCTGGGGTATATTCTCGAGTTACGACGGGGATGGCCCTTCCACCCACGTGTTTGTTCAGCGACGTCAGGACTCCTGCCTAGTTGCGAGGGACAACTCGGGATTCTCCTCGAGGCTTGGCAGGGCAATTGGGACGCCTCTCCAGCTGAGGCGGGAGACCAAGGGTCCCTTTCCACGTGCCACAGGAATCCTGGGACTCCTATCAAGTTTCACGAGGAGTCAGGCATCGTCTCCTTTGGAGGCACTGATCTCCGCATACCTCTGGAGTTTTCAAAGGATGTGAGGCCTCCGGTCGCAATGAGGTGGTGAACTAGGTTTTTCTCTGTGGTCTCCACAGGGGATTCAGACATCCTTTCGTCTTGGGAGATGCAAGACGAGCCTGCATTCAAGTCACTGCAGGGATATCCGGCCTTATTTCGCGTCAGGGCATCGCGGTTTCCCCTCCACTTGAGGCCGCAAACTCAGGGTCCCTCTTACATACCTAGAGCTAAAAGAAGCCTCCTCTTGAGGTGCTTGTGGTAAGGTGGTATTCTACTGGAGTCGAAGCCAGGGACTAACCTCTCATCTCGAGTTGATTTTTGGTCCACGGACCTCTTTCGTGTTGCTACATTGACCTCCGGATCCCTCTCGCCTTGAAACAGTGTTCTTGGGGTTTCTCTGGAGTGCCATCAAGGAAATCAAGTCTCCTTTCATGTGTGATGTGCAACACGGAATTGCTCTGCACGCAGTGCAGGGGAATCGGGCCTCATCTCGCGGCGAGGGGGAAGTCTCATGGTTTTTCTCGAGTTGCGGCGGGAACCTGGGGTATATTCTCGAGTTACGACGGGGATGGTCCTTCCACCCACGTGTTTGTTCAGCGACGTCAGGACTCCTGCCTAGTTGCGAGGGACAACTCGGGATTCTCCTCGAGGCTTGGCAGGGCAATTGGGATGCCTCTCCAGCTGAGGCGGGAGACCAAGGGTCCCTTTCCACGTGCCACAGGAATCCTGGGACTCCTATCAAGTTTCACGAGGAGTCAGGCATCGTCTCCTTTGGAGGCACTGATCTCCGCGTACCTCTGGAGTTTTCACAGGATGTGAGGCCTCCGGTCGCGATGAGGTGGGGAACTAGGTCTTTCTCTGTAGTCTCCACAGGGGATTCGGACATCCTTTCGTCTTGGGAGATGAAAGACGAGCCTGCATTCAAGTCACTGCAGGGATATCCGGCCTTATTTCGAGCCAGGGCATCGCGGTGTCCATTCCACTTGAGGCCGCAAACTCAGGGTCCCTCTCACATACCTAGAGCTGAGAGAAGCCTCCTCTTGAGGTGCTTGTGGTAAGGTGGTATTCCTCTGGAGTCGAAGCCAGGGACTAACCTCTCATCTCGAGTTGATTTTTGGTCCACGGATCTCTTTCGTGTTGCTGCAGTGACCTCAGGATCCCTCTAGCCTTGAAACAGTGTTCTTGGGGTTTCTCTGGAGTGCCATCAAGGAAAGCAAGGCTCCTTTCATGTTTGATGTGCAACACGGAATTGCTCTGCATGCCGTGCAGGGGAATCGGGCCTCATCTCGCGGCGAGGGTGAAGTCTCATGGTTTTTCTCGAGTTGCGGCGGGAACCTGGGGTATATTCTCGAGTTACGACGAGGATGGCCCTTCCACACACGTGTTTGTTCAGCGAAGTCAGGACTCCTGCCTAGTTGCGAGGGACAACTCGGGATTCTCCTCGAGGCTTGGCAGGGCAATTGGGACGCCTCTCCAGCTGAGGCCGGAGACCAAGGGTCCCTTTCCACGTGCCACAGGAATCCTGGGACTCCTATCAAGTTTCACGAGGAGTCAGGCATCGTCTCCTTTGGAGGCACTGATCGCCGCGTACCTCTGGAGTTTTCAAAGGATGTGAGGCCTCCGGTCGCGATGAGGTGGGGAACTAGGTCTTTCTCTGTGGTCTCCACAGGGGATTCGGACATCCTTTCGTCTTGGGAGATGCAAGACGAGCCTGCATTCAAGTCACTGCAGGGATATCCGGCCTTATTTTGCGTCAGGGCATTGCGGTTTCCCTTCCACTTGAGGCCGCAAACTCAGGGTACCTCTTACATACCTAGAGCTAAGAGAAGCCTCCTCTTGAGGTGCTTGTGGTAAGGTGGTATTCCTCTGGAGTCGAAGCCAGGGACTAACCTCTCATCTCGAGTTGATTTTTGGTCCACGGAGCTCTTTCGTGTTGCTACATTGACCTCCGGATCCCTCTCGCCTTGAAACAGTGTTCTTGGGGTTTCTCTGGAGTGCCATCAAGGAAATCAAGGCTCCTTTCATGTGTGATGTGCAACACGGAATAGCTCTGCACGCAGTGCAGGGGAATCGGGCCTCATCTCGCGGCGAGGGGGAAGTCTCATGGTTTTTCTCGAGTTGCGGCGGGAACCTGGGGTATATTCTCGAGTTAAGACGGGGATGGCCCTTCCACACACGTGTTTGTTCAGCGACGTCAGGACTCCTGCCTAGTTGCGAGGGACAACTCGGGATTCTCTTCCAGGCTTGGCAGGGCAATTGTGACGCCTCTCCAGCTGAGGCGGGAGACCAAGAGTCCCTTTCCACGTGCCACAGGAATCCTGGGACTCCTATCAAGTTTCACGAGGAGTCAGGCATCGTCTCCTTTGGAGGCACTGATCGCCGCGTACCTCTGGAGTTTTCAAAGGATGTGAGGCCTCCGGTCGCGATGAGGTGGGGAACTAGGTTTTTCTCTGTGGTCTCCACAGGGCATTCGGACATCCTTTCGTATTGGGAGATGCAAGACGAGCCTGCATTCAAGTCACTGCAGGGATATCCGGCCTTATGTCGCGTCAGGGCATAGCGGTTTCCCCTCCACTTGAGGCCGCAAACTCAGGGTCCCTCTTACATACCTAGAGCTAAGAGAAGCCTCCTCTTGAGGTGCTTGTGGTAAGGTGGTATTCCTCTGGAGTCGAAGCCAGGGACTAACCTCTCATCTCGAGTTGATTTTTGGTCCACGGAGCTCTTTCGTGTTGCTACATTGACCTCCGGATCCCTCTCGCCTTGAAACAGTGTTCTTGGGGTTTCTCTGGAGTGCCATCAAGGAAATCAAGTCTCCTTTCATGTGTGATGTGCAACACGGAATTGCTCTGCACGCAGTGCCGGGTATCGGGCCTTATTTTGCGGCGAGGGGGAAGTCTCATGGTTTTTCTCGAGTTGCGGCGGGAACCTGGGGTATATTCTCGAGTTACGACGGGGATGGCCCTTCCACCCACGTGTTTGTTCAGCGACGTCAGGACGCCTGCCTAGTTGCGAGGGACAACTCGGGATTCTCCTCGAGGCTTGGCAGGGCAATTGGGATGCCTCTCCAGCTGAGGCGGGAGACCAAGGGTCCCTTTCCACGTGCCACAGGAATCCTGGGACTCCTATCAAGTTTCACGAGGAGTCAGGCATCGTCTCCTTTGGAGGCACTGATCTCCGCGTACCTCTGGAGTTTTCAAAGGATGTGAGGCCGCCGGTCGAGATGAGGTGGGGAACTAGGTCTTTCTCTGTGGTCTCCACAGGGGATTCAGACATCCTTTCGTTTTGGGAGATGCAAGACGAGCCTGCATTCAAGTCACTGCAGGGATATCCGGCCTTATTTCGAGCCAGGGCATCGCGGTGTCCATTCCACTTGAGGCCGCAAACTCAGGGTCCCTCTCACATACCTAGAGCTGAGAGAAGCCTCCTCTTGAGGTGCTTGTGGTAAGGTGGTATTCCTCTGGAGTCGAAGCCAGGGACTAACCTCTCATCTCGAGTTGATTTGTGGTCCACGGATCTCTTTCGTGTTGCTGCAGTGACCTCAGGATCCCTCTAGCCTGGAAACAGTGTTCTTGGGGTTTCTCTGGAGTGCCATCAAGGAAAGCAAGGCTCCTTTCATGTTTGATGTGCAACACGGAATTGCTCTGCATGCCGTGCAGGGGAATCGGGCCTCATCTCGCGGCGAGGGGGAAGTCTCATGGTTTTTCTCGAGTTGCGGCGGGAACCTGGGGTATATTCTCGAGTTACGACGAGGATGGCCCTTCCACACACGTGTTTGTTCAGCGAAGTCAGGACTCCGGCCTAGTTGCGAGGGACAACTCGGGATTCTCCTCGAGGCTTGGCAGGGCAATTGGGACGCCTCTCCAGCTGAGGCCGGAGACCAAGGGTCCGTTTCCACGTGCCACAGGAATCCTGGGACTCCTATCAAGTTTCACGAGGAGTCAGGCATCGTCTCCTTTGGAGGCACTGATCTCCGCGTACCTCTGGAGTTTTCAAAGGATGTGAGGCCTCCGGTCGCGATGAGGTGGGGAACTAGGTCTTTCTCTGTGGTCTCCACAGGGGATTCGGACATCCTTTCGTCTTGGGAGATGCAAGACGAGCCTGCATTCAAGTCACTGCAGGGATATCCGGCCTTATTTCGAGTCAGGGCATTGCGGTTTCCCTTCCACTTGAGGCCGCAAACTCAGGGTCCCTCTTACATACCTAGAGCTAAGAGAAGCCTCCTCTTGAGGTGCTTGTGGTAAGGTGGTATTCCTCTGGAGTCGAAGCCAGGGACTAACCTCTCATCTCGAGTTGATTTTTGGTCCACGGAGCTCTTTCGTGTTGCTACATTGACCTCCGGATCCCTCTCGCCTTGAAACAGTGTTCTTGGGGTTTCTCTGGAGTGCCATCAAGGAAATCAAGTCTCCTTTCATGTGTGATGTGCAACACGGAATTGCTCTGCACGCAGTGCAGGGGAATCGGGCCTCATCTCGTGGCGAGGGGGAAGTCTCATGGTTTTTCTCGAGTTGCGGCGGGAACCTGGGGTATATTTTCGAGTTAAGACGGGGATGGCCCTTCCACACACGTGTTTGTTCAGCGACGTCAGGACTCCTGCCTAGTTGCGAGGGACAACTCGGGATTCTCTTCCAGGCTTGGCAGGGCAATTGTGACGCCTCTCCAGCTGAGGCGGGAGACCAAGGGTCCCTTTCCACGTGCCACAGGAATCCTGGGACTCCTATCAAGTTTCACGAGGAGTCAGGCATCGTCTCCTTTGGAGGCACTGATCTCCGCATACCTCTGGAGTTTTCAAAGGATGTGAGGCCTCCAGTCGCGATGAGGTGGGGAACTAGTTCTTTCTCTGTGGTCTCCACAGGGGATTCAGACATCCTTTCGTCTTGGGAGATGCAAGACGAGCCTGCATTCAAGTCACTGCAGGGATATCCGGCCTTATTTCGCGTCAGGGCATCGCGGTGTCCATTCCACTTGAGGCCGCAAACTCAGGGTCCCTCTCACATACCTAGAGCTGAGAGAAGCCTCCTCTTGAGGTGCTTGTGGTAATGTGGTATTCCTCTGGAGTCGAAGCCAGGGACTAACCTCTCATCTCGAGTTGATTCATGGTCCACGGAGCTCTTTTGTGCTGCTACAGGGACTTCAGGATCCCTCTAGCCTTGAAACAGTGTTCTTGGGGTTTCTCTGGAGTGCCATCAAGGAAATCAAGGCTCCTTTCATGTGTGATGTGCAGCACGGAATTGCTCTGCACGCAGTGCAGGGGAATCGAGCCTCATCTCGCGGCGAGGGGGAAGTCTCATGGTTTTTCTCGAGTTGCGGCGGGAACCTGGGGTATATTCTCGAGTTACGACGGGGATGGCCCTTCCACCCACGTGTTTGTTCAGCGATGTCAGAACTCCTGCCTAGTTGCGAGGGACAACTCGGGATTCTCCTCGAGGCTTGGCAGGGAAATTGCAACGCCTCTCCATCTGAGGCGGGAGACCAAGTGTCCCTTTCACGTGCCACAGCAATCCTGGGACTCCTATCAAGTTTCAGAGGAGTCAGGCATCGTCTCCTTTGGAGGCACTGATCTCCGCGTACCTCTGGAGTTTTCAAAGGATGTGAGGCCTCCGGTCGCGATGAGGTGGGGAACTAGGTCTTTCTCTGTGGTCTACACAGGGGATTCAGACATCCTTTCATCTTGGGAGATGCAAGACGAGCCTGCATTCAAGTCACTGCAGGGATATCCGGAATTATTTCGCGTCAGGGCATCGCAGTGTCCATTCCACTTGAGGCCGCAAACTCAGGGTCCCTCTCACATACCTAGAGCTGAGAGAAGCCTCCTCTTGAGGTGCTTGTGGTAAGGTGGTATTCCTCTGGAGTCGAAGCCAGGGACTAACCTCTCATCTCGAGTTGATTAGTGGTCCACGGAACTCTTTCGTGTTGCTACAGTGACCTCAGGATCCCTCTAGCCTTGAAACAGTGTTCTTGGGGTTTCTCTGGAGTGCCATCAAGGAAATCAAGGCTCCTTTCATGTGTGATGTGCAACACGGAATTGCTCTGCACGCAGTGCAGGGTATCGGGCCTCATTTTGCGGCGAGGGGGAAGTCTCATGGTTTTTCTCGAGTTGCGGCGGGAACCTGGGGTATATTCTCGAGTTAAGACGGGGATGGCCCTTCCACACATGTGTTAGTTCAGCGACGTCAGGACTCCTGCATAGTTGCGAGGGACAACTCGGGATTCTCTTCCAGGCTTGGCAGGGCAATTGTGACGCCTCTCCAGCTGAGGCGGGAGACCAAGGGTCCCTTTCCACGTGCCACAGGAATCCTGGGACTCCTATCAAGTTTCACGAGGAGTCAGGCATCGTCTCCTTTGGAGGCACTGATCTCCGCATACCTCTGGAGTTTTCAAAGGATGTGAGGCCTCCGGTCGCGATGAGGTGGGGAACTAGTTCTTTCTCTGTGGTCTCCACAGGGGATTCAGACATCCTTTCGTCTTGGGAGATGCAAGACGAGCCTGCATTCAAGTCACTGCAGGGATATCCGGCCTTATTTCGCGTCAGGGCATCGCGGTGTCCATTCCACTTGAGGCCGCAAACTCAGGGTCCCTCTCACATACCTAGAGCTGAGAGAAGCCTCCTCTTGAGGTGCTTGTGGTAATGTGGTATTCCTCTGGAGTCGAAGCCAGGGACTAACCTCTCATCTCGAGTTGATTCATGGTCCACGGAGCTCTTTTGTGCTGCTACAGGGACTTCAGGATCCCTCTAGCCTTGAAACAGTGTTCTTGGGGTTTCTCTGGAGTGCCATCAAGGAAATCAGGGCTCCTTTCATGTGTGATGTGCAGCACGGAATTGCTCTGCACGCAGTGCAGGGGAATCGAGCCTCATCTCGCGGCGAGGGGGAAGTCTCATGGTTTTTCTCGAGTTGCGGCGGGAACCTGGGGTATATTCTCGAGTTACGACGGGGATGGCCCTTTCACCAACGTGTTTGTTCAGCGACGTCAGGACTCCTGCCTAGTTGCGAGGGACAACTCGCGATTCTCCTCGAGGCTTGGCAGGGCAATTGGGACGCCTCTCCAGCTGACACGAGAGACCAAGTGTCCCTTTCCACGTGCCACAGGAATCCTGTGACTCTTATCAAGTTTCACGAGGAGTCAGGCATCGTCTCCTTTGGAGGCACTGATCTCCGCATACCTCTGGAGTTTTCAAGGGATGTGAGGCCTCCGGTCGCGATGAGGTGGGGAACTAGGTTATTCTCTGTGGTCTCCACAGGGGATTCAGACATCCTTTCGTCTTGGGAGATGCAAGACGAGCCTGCATTCAAGTCACTGCAGGGATATCCGGTCTTATTTCGCGTCAGGGAATCGCGGTGTCCATTCCATTTGAGGGCGCAAACTCAGGGTCCCTCTCACATAGCTAGAGCTGAGAGAAGCCTCCTCTTGAGGTGCTTGTGGTAAGGTGGTATTCCTCTGGAGTCGAATCCAGGGACTAACCTCTCATCTCGAGTTGATTTTTGGTCTACGGAGCTCTTTCGTGTTGCTACAGTGACCTCAGGATCCCTCTAGCCTTGAAACAGTGTTCTTGGGGTTTCCCTGGAGTGCCATCAAGGAAATCAAGGCTCCTTTCATGTGTGATGTGCAACACGGAATTGCTCTGCACGCAGTGCAGGGGAATCGGGCCTCATCTCGCGGCGAGGGGGAAGTCTCATGGTTTTTCTCGAGTTGCGGCGGGAACCTGGGGTATATTCTCGAGTTACGACGGGGATGGCCCTTCCACACACGTGTTTGTTCAGCGACGTCAGGACTCCTGCCTAGTTGCGAGGGACAACTCGGGATTCTCCTCGAGGCTTGGCAGGGCAATTGGGACGCCTCTCCAGCTGAGGCGGGAGACCAAGGGTCCCTTTCCACGTGCCACAGGAATCCTGGGACTCCTATCAAGTTTCACGAGGAGTAAGGCATCGTCTCCTTTGGAGGCACTGATCTCCGCATACCTCTGGAGTTTTCAAAGGATGTGAGGCCTCCGGTCGCAATGAGGTGGTGAACTAGGTCTTTCTCTGTGGTCTCCACAGGGGATTCAGACATCCTTTCGTCTTGGGAGATGCAAGACGAGCCTGCATTCAAGTCACTGCAGGGATATCCGGCCTTATTTCGCGTCAGGGCATCGCGGTTTCCCCTCCACTTGAGGCCGCAAACTCAGGGTCCCTCTTACATACCTAGAGCTAAAAGAAGCCTCCTCTTGAGGTGCTTGTGGTAAGGTGGTATTCTACTGGAGTCGAAGCCAGGGACTAACCTCTCATCTCGAGTTGATTTTTGGTCCACGGACCTCTTTCGTGTTGCTACATTGACCTCCGGATCCCTCTCGCCTTGAAACAGTGTTCTTGGGGTTTCTCTGGAGTGCCATCAAGGAAATCAAGTCTCCTTTCATGTGTGATGTGCAACACGGAATTGCTCTGCACGCAGTGCAGGGGAATCGGGCCTCATCTCGCGGCGAGGGGGAAGTCTCATGGTTTTTCTCGAGTTGCGGCGGGAACCTGGGGTATATTCTCGAGTTACGACGGGGATGGTCCTTCCACCCACGTGTTTGTTCAGCGACGTCAGGACTCCTGCCTAGTTGCGAGGGACAACTCGGGATTCTCCTCGAGGCTTGGCAGGGCAATTGGGACGCCTCTCCAGCTGAGGCGGGAGACCAAGGGTCCCTTTCCACGTGCCACAGGAATCCTGGGACTCCTATCAAGTTTCACGAGGAGTCAGGCATCGTCTCCTTTGGAGGCACTGATCTCCGCGTACCTCTGGAGTTTTCACAGGATGTGAGGCCTCCGGTCGCGATGAGGTGGGGAACTAGGTCTTTCTCTGTAGTCTCCACAGGGGATTCGGACATCCTTTCGTCTTGGGAGATGCAAGACGAGCCTGCATTCAAGTCACTGCAGGGATATCCGGCCTTATTTCGAGCCAGGGCATCGCGGTGTCCATTCCACTTGAGGCCGCAAATTCATCACATAGCTAGAGCTGAGAGAAGCCTCCTCTTGAGGTGCTTGTGGTAAGGTGGTATTCCTCTGGAGTCGAAGCCAGGGACTAACCTCTCATCTCGAGTTGATTTGTGGTCCACGGATCTCTTTCGTGTTGCTGCAGTGACCTCAGGATCCCTCTAGCCTTGAAACAGTGTTCTTGGGGTTTCTCTGGAGTGCCATCAAGGAAAGCAAGGCTCCTTTCATGTTTGATGTGCAACACGGAATTGCTCTGCATGCCGTGCAGGGGAATCGGGCCTCATCTCGCGGTGAGGGTGAAGTCTCATGGTTTTTCTCGAGTTGCGGCGGGAACCTGGGGTATATTCTCGAGTTACGACGAGGATGGCCCTTCCACACACGTGTTTGTTCAGCGAAGTCAGGACTCCTGCCTAGTTGCGAGGGACAACTCGGGATTCTCCTCGAGGCTTGGCAGGGCAATTGGGACGCCTCTCCAGCTGAGGCCGGAGACCAAGGGTCCCTTTCCACGTGCCACAGGAATCCTGGGACTCCTATCAAGTTTCACGAGGAGTCAGGCATCGTCTCCTTTGGAGGCACTGATCGCCGCGTACCTCTGGAGTTTTCAAAGGATGTGAGGCCTCCGGTCGCGATGAGGTGGGGAACTAGGTCTTTCTCTGTGGTCTCCACAGGGGATTCGGACATCCTTTCGTCTTGGGAGATGCAAGACGAGCCTGCATTCAAGTCACTGCAGGGATATCCGGCCTTATTTTGCGTCAGGGCATTGCGGTTTCCCTTCCACTTGAGGCCGCAAACTCAGGGTACCTCTTACATACCTAGAGCTAAGAGAAGCCTCCTCTTGAGGTGCTTGTGGTAAGGTGGTATTCCTCTGGAGTCGAAGCCAGGGACTAACCTCTCATCTCGAGTTGATTTTTGGTCCACGGAGCTCTTTCGTGTTGCTACATTGACCTCCGGATCCCTCTCGCCTTGAAACAGTGTTCTTGGGGTTTCTCTGGAGTGCCATCAAGGAAATCAAGGCTCCTTTCATGTGTGATGTGCAACACGGAATAGCTCTGCACGCAGTGCAGGGGAATCGGGCCTCATCTCGCGGCGAGGGGGAAGTCTCATGGTTTTTCTCGAGTTGCGGCGGGAACCTGGGGTATATTCTCGAGTTAAGACGGGGATGGCCCTTCCACACACGTGTTTGTTCAGCGACGTCAGGACTCCTGCCTAGTTGCGAGGGACAACTCGGGATTCTCTTCCAGGCTTGGCAGGGCTATTGTGACGCCTCTCCAGCTGAGGCGGGAGACCAAGAGTCCCTTTCCACGTGCCACAGGAATCCTGGGACTCCTATCAAGTTTCACGAGGAGTAAGGCATCGTCTCCTTTGGAGGCACTGATCTCCGCATACCTCTGGAGTTTTCAAAGGATGTGAGGCCTCCGGTCGCGATGAGGTGGGGAACTAGTTCTTTCTCTGTGGTCTCCACAGGGGATTCAGACATCCTTTCGTCTTGGGAGATGCAAGACGAGCCTGCATTCAAGTCACTGCAGGGATATCCGGCCTTATTTCGAGTCAGGGCATCGCGGTGTCCATTCCACTTGAGGCCGCAAACTCAGGGTCCCTCTCACATACCTAGAGCTGAGAGAAGCCTCCTCTTGAGGTGCTTGTGGTAATGTGGTATTCCTCTGGAGTCGAAGCCAGGGACTAACCTCTCATCTCGAGTTGATTCATGGTCCACGGAGCTCTTTTGTGCTGCTACAGGGACTTCAGGATCCCTCTAGCCTTGAAACAGTGTTCTTGGGGTTTCTCTGGAGTGCCATCAAGGAAATCAAGGCTCCTTTCATGTGTGATGTGCAGCACGGAATTGCTCTGCACGCAGTGCAGGGGAATTGAGCCTCATCTCGCGGCGAGGGGGAAGTCTCATGGTTTTTCTCGAGTTGCGGCAGGAACCTGGGGTATATTCTCGAGTTACGACGGGGATGGCCCTTTCACCAACGTGTTTGTTCAGCGACGTCAGGACTCCTGCCTAGTTGCGAGGGACAACTCGGGATTCTCCTCGAGGCTTGGCAGGGCAATTGGGACGCCTCTCCAGCTGACGCGAGAGACCAAGTGTCCCTTTCCACGTGCCACAGGAATCCTGGGACTCCTATCAAGTTTCACGAGGAGTCAGGCATCGTCTCCTTTGGAGGCACTGATCTCCGCGTACCTCTGGAGTTTTCAAAGGATGTGAGGCCTCCGGTCGCGATGAGGTGGGGAACTAGGTCATTCTCTGTGGTCTCCACAGGGGATTCAGACATCCTTTCGTCTTGGGAGATGCAAGACGAGCCTGCATTCAAGTCACTGCAGGGATATCCGGCCTTATTTCGCGTCAGGGCATCGCGGTGTCCATTCCACTTGAGGCCGCAAACTCAGGGTCCCTCTCACATAGCTAGAGCTGAGAGAAGCCTCCTCTTGAGGTGCTTGTGGTAATGTGGTATTCCTCTGGAGTCGAATCCAGGGACTAACCTCTCATCTCGAGTTGATTTTTGGTCTACGGAGCTCTTTCGTGTTGCTACAGTGACCTCAGGATCCCTCTAGCCTTGAAACAGTGTTCTTGGGGTTTCTCTGGAGTGCCATCAAGGAAATCAAGGCTCCTTTCATGTGTGATGTGCAACACGGAAATGCTCTGCACGCAGTGCAGGGGAATCGGGCCTCATCTCGCGGCGAGGGGGAAGTCTCATGGTTTTTCTCGAGTTGCGGCGGGAACCTGGGGTATATTCTCGAGTTACGTCGGGGATGGCCCTTCCACAAACGTGTTTGTTCAGCGACGTCAGGACTCCTGCCTAGTTGCGAGGGACAACTCGGGATTCTCCTCGAGGCTTGGCAGGGCAATTGCGACGCCTCTCCAGCTGAGGCGGGAGACCAAGGGTCCCTTTCCACGTGCCACAGGAATCCTGGGACTCCTATCAAGTTTCACGAGGAGTCAGGCATCGTCTCCTTTGGAGGCACTGATCGCCGCGTACCTCTGGAGTTTTCAAAGGATGTGAGGCCTCCGGTCGCGATGAGGTGGGGAACTAGGTTTTTCTCTGTGGTCTCCACAGGGCATTCGGACATCCTTTCGTATTGGGAGATGCAAGACGAGCCTGCATTCAAGTCACTGCAGGGATATCCGGCCTTATTTCGCGTCAGGGCATAGCGGTTTCCCCTCCACTTGAGGCCGCAAACTCAGGGTCCCTCTTACATACCTAGAGCTAAGAGAAGCCTCCTCTTGAGGTGCTTGTGGTAAGGTGGTATTCCTCTGGAGTCGAAGCCAGGGACTAACCTCTCATCTCGAGTTGATTTTTGGTCCACGGAGCTCTTTCGTGTTGCTACATTGACCTCCGGATCCCTCTCGCCTTGAAACAGTGTTCTTGGGGTTTCTCTGGAGTGCCATCAAGGAAATCAAGGCTCCTTTCATGTGTGATGTGCAACACGGAATTGCTCTGCACGCAGTGCCGGGTATCGGGCCTTATTTTGCGGCGAGGGGGAAGTCTCATGGTTTTTCTCGAGTTGCGGCGGGAACCTGGGGTATATTCTCGAGTTACGACGGGGATGGCCCTTCCACCCACGTGTTTGTTCAGCGACGTCAGGACGCCTGCCTAGTTGCGAGGGACAACTCGGGATTCTCCTCGAGGCTTGGCAGGGCAATTGGGATGCCTCTCCAGCTCAGGCGGGAGACCAAGGGTCCCTTTCCACGTGCCACAGGAATCCTGGGACTCCTATCAAGTTTCACGAGGAGTCAGGCATCGTCTCCTTTGGAGGCACTGATCTCCGCGTACCTCTGGAGTTTTCAAAGGATGTGAGGCCGCCGGTCGAGATGAGGTGGGGAACTAGGTCTTTCTCTGTGGTCTCCACAGGGGATTCAGACATCCTTTCGTCTTGGGAGATGCAAGACGAGCCTGCATTCAAGTCACTGCAGGGATATCCGGCCTTATTTCGAGCCAGGGCATCGCGGTGTCCATTCCACTTGAGGCCGCAAACTCAGGGTCCCTCTCACATACCTAGAGCTGAGAGAAGCCTCCTCTTGAGGTGCTTGTGGTAAGGTGGTATTCCTCTGGAGTCGAAGCCAGGGACTAACCTCTCATCTCGAGTTGATTTGTGGTCCACGGATCTCTTTCGTGTGGCTACAGTGACCTCAGGATCCCTCTAGCCTGGAAACAGTGTTCTTGGGGTTTCTCTGGAGTGCCATCAAGGAAAGCAAGGCTCCTTTCATGTTTGATGTGCAACACGGAATTGCTCTGCATGCCGTGCAGGGGAATCGGGCCTCATCTCGCGGCGAGGGGGAAGTCTCATGGTTTTTCTCGAGTTGCGGCGGGAACCTGGGGTATATTCTCGAGTTACGACGAGGATGGCCCTTCCACACACGTGTTTGTTCAGCGAAGTCAGGACTCCTGCCTAGTTGCGAGGGACAACTCGGGATTCTCCTCGAGGCTTGGCAGGGCAATTGGGACGCCTCTCCAGCTGAGGCCGGAGACCAAGGGTCCGTTTCCACGTGCCACAGGAATCCTGGGACTCCTATCAAGTTTCACGAGGAGTCAGGCATCGTCTCCTTTGGAGGCACTGATCTCCGCGTACCTCTGGAGTTTTCAAAGGATGTGAGGCCTCCGGTCGCGATGAGGTGGGGAACTAGGTCTTTCTCTGTGGTCTCCACAGGGGATTCGGACATCCTTTCGTCTTGGGAGATGCAAGACGAGCCTGCATTCAAGTCACTGCAGGAATATCCGGCCTTATTTCGAGTCAGGGCATTGCGGTTTCCCTTCCACTTGAGGCCGCAAACTCAGGGTCCCTCTTACATACCTAGAGCTAAGAGAAGCCTCCTCTTGAGGTGCTTGTGGTAAGGTGGTGTTCCTCTGGAGTCGAAGCCAGGGACTAACCTCTCATCTCGAGTTGATTTTTGGTCCACGGAGCTCTTTCGTGTTGCTACAGTGACCTCAGGATCCCTCTAGCCTTGAAACAGTGTTCTTGGGGTTTCTCTGGAGTGCCATCAAGGAAATCAAGTCTCCTTTCATGTGTGATGTGCAACACGGAATTGCTCTGCACGCAGTGCAGGGGAATCGGGCCTCATCTCGTGGCGAGGGGGAAGTCTCATGGTTTTTCTCGAGTTGCGGCGGGAACCTGGGGTATATTCTCGAGTTAAGACGGGGATGGCCCTTCCACACACGTGTTTGTTCAGCGACGTCAGGACTCCTGCCTAGTTGCGAGGGACAACTCGGGATTCTCCTCGAGGCTTGGCAGTGCAATTGGGACTCCCCTCCAGCTGAGGTGGGAGACCAAGGGTCCCTTTCCACGTGCCACAGGAATCCGGGGACTCCTATCAAGTTTCACGAGGAGTCAGGCATCGTCTCCTTTGGAGGCACTGATCTCCGCGTACCTCTGGAGTTTTCGAAGGATGTGAGGCCTCTGGTCGCGATGAGGTGGGGAACTAGGTCTTTCTCTGTGGTCTCCACAGGGGATTCGGACATCCTTTCGTCTTGGGAGATGCAAGAAGAGCCTGCATTCAAGTCACTGCAGGGATATCCGGCCTTATTTCGAGTCAGGGCATGGCGGTGTCCATTCCACTTGAGGCCGCAAATTCAGCACATAGCTAGAGCTGAGAGAAGCCTCCTCTTGAGGTGCTTGTGGTAAGGTGGTATTCCTCTGGAGTCGAAGCCAGGGACTAACCTCTCATCTCGAGTTGACTTTTGGTCCACGGAGCTCTTTCGTGTTGCTACAGTGAACTCAGGATCCCTCTAGCCTTGAAACCATGTTCTTGGGGTTTCTCTGGAGTGCCATCAAGGAAATCAAGGCTTCTTTCATGTGTGATGTGCAACACGGAATTGCTCTGCACGCAGTGCAGGGTATCGGGCCTTATTTTGCGGCGAGGGGGAAGTCTCATGGTTTTTCTCGAGTTGCGATGGGAACCTGGTATATATTCTCGTGTTACGACGGGGATGGCCCTTCCACCCACGTGTTTGTTCAGCGACGTCAGACTCCTGTCTATTTGCGAGGGACAACTCGGGATTCTCCTCGAGGCTTGGCAGGGCAATTGGGACGCCTCTCCAGCTGAGGCGGGAGACAAAGGGTCCCTTTCCACGTGCCACAGGAATCCTGGGACTCCTATCAAGTTTCACGAGGAGTCAGACATCATCTCCTTTGGAGGCACTGATCTCCGCGTACCCCTGGAGTTTTCAAGGGATGTGAGCCCTCCGGTCGCGAGGAGGTGGGAAACTAGGTCTTTCTCTGTGGTTTCCACAGGGGATTCAGACATCCTTTCATCTTGGGAGATGCAAGACGAGCCTGCATTCAAGTCACTGCAGGGATATCCGGCCTTATTTCGAGTCAGGGCATCGCGGTGTCCATTCCACTTGAGGCCGCAAAATCAGGGTCCCTCTCACATAGCTAGAGCTGAGAGAAGCCTCCTCTTGAGGTGCTTGTGGTAAGGTGGTATTCCTCTGGAGTCGAAGCCAGGGACTAACCTCTCATCTCGAGTTGACTTTTGGTCCACGGAGCTCTTTCGTGTTGCTACAGTGAACTCAGGATCCCTCTAGCCTTGAAACCATGTTCTTGGGGTTTCTCTGGAGTGCCATCAAGGAAATCAAGGCTTCTTTCATGTGTGATGTGCAACACGGAATTGCTCTGCACGCAGTGCAGGGTATCGGGCCTTATTTTGCGGCGAGGGGGAAGTCTCATGGTTTTTCTCGAGTTGCGATGGGAACCTGGTATATATTCTCGTGTTACGACGGGGATGGCCCTTCCACCCACGTGTTTGTTCAGCGACGTCAGACTCCTGTCTATTTGCGAGGGACAACTCGGGATTCTCCTCGAGGCTTGGCAGGGCAATTGGGACGCCTCTCCAGCTGAGGCGGGAGACAAAGGGTCCCTTTCCACGTGCCACAGGAATCCTGGGACTCCTATCAAGTTTCACGAGGAGTCAGACATCATCTCCTTTGGAGGCACTGATCTCCGCGTACCCCTGGAGTTTTCAAGGGATGTGAGCCCTCCGGTCGCGAGGAGGTGGGAAACTAGGTCTTTCTCTGTGGTTTCCACAGGGGATTCAGACATCCTTTCATCTTGGGAGATGCAAGACGAGCCTGCATTCAAGTCACTGCAGGGATATCCGGCCTTATTTCGAGTCAGGGCATCGCGGTGTCCATTCCACTTGAGGCCGCAAAATCAGGGTCCCTCTCACATAGCTAGAGCTGAGAGAAGCCTCCTCTTGAGGTGCTTGTGGTAAGGTGGTATTCCTCTGGAGTCGAAGCCAGGGACTAACCTCTCATCTCGAGTTGATTTGTGGTCCACGGAGCTCTTTCGTGTTGCTACAGTTACCTCATGATCCCTATAGCCTTGAAACAGTGTTCTTCGGGTTTCTCTGGAGTGCCATCAAGGAAAGCAAGGCTCCTTTCAAGTTTGATGTGCAACACGGAATTGCTCTTCATGTCGTGCAGGGGAATCGGGCCTCATCTCGCGGCGAGGGGGAAGTCTCATGGTTTTTCTCGAGTTGCGGCGGGAACCTGGGGTATATTCTCGGGTTACGACCGGGATGGCCTTTCCACCCACGTGTTTGTTCAGCGACGTCAGGACTCCTGCCTAGTTGCGAGGGACAACTCGGGATTCTCCTCGAGGCTTGGCAGGGCAATTGGGACTCCTCTCCAGCTGAGGCGGGAGACCAAGTGTCCCTTTCCACGTGCCACAGGAATCCTGGGACTCCTATCAAGTTTCAAGAGGAGTCAGGCATCGTCTCCTTTGGAGGCACTGATCTCCGCGTACCTCTGGAGTTTTCAAAGGATGTGAGGCCTCCGGTCGCGATGAGGTGGGGAACTAGGTGTTTCTCTGTGGTCTCCACAGGGGATTCGGACATCCTTTCGTCTTGGGAGATGCAAGACGAGCCTGCATTCAAGTCACTGCAGGGATATCCGGCCTTATTTCGAGTCAGGGCATCGCGGTGTCCATTCCACTTGAGGCCGCAAATTCAGCACATAGCTAAAGCTGAGAGAAGCCTCCTCTTGAGGTGCTTGTGGTAAGGTGGTATTCCTCTGGAGTCGAAGCCAGGGACTAACCTCTCATCTCGAGTTGATTGTTGGTCCACGGAGCTCTTTCGTGTTGCTACAGTGACCTCAGGATCCCGCTAGCCTTGAAACAGTGTTCTTGGGGTTTCTCTGGAGTGCCATCAATGAAATCAAGGCTCCTTTCATGTGTGATGTGCAACACGGAATTGCTCTGCACGCAATGCAGGGGAATCAGGCCTCATATCGCGGCGAGGGGGAAGTCTCATGGTTTTTCTCGAGTTGCGGCGGGAACCTGGGGTATATTCTCGAGTTACGACGGGGATGGCCCTTCCACACACGTGTTTGTTCAGCGACGGCAGGACTCCTGCCTAGTTGCGAGCGACAACTCGGGCTTCTCCTCGAGGTTTGGCAGGGCAATTTGGACGCCTCTCCAGCTGAGGTGGGAGACCAAGGGTCCCTTTCCACGTGCCACAGGAATCCTGGGAATCCTATCAAGTTTCACGAGGAGTCAGGCATCGTCTCCTTTGGAGGCACTGATCTCCGCGTACCTCTGGAGTTTTCAAAGGATGTGAGGCCGCCGGTCGCGATGAGGTGGGGAACTAGTTCTTTCTCTGTGGTCTCCACAGGGGATTCAGACATCCTTTCGTCTTGGGAGATGCAAGACGAGCCTGCATTCAAGTCACTGCAGGGATATCCGGCCTTATTTCGAGCCAGGGCATCGCGGTGTCCATTCCACTTGAGGCCGCAAACTCAGGGTCCCTCTCACATACCTAGAGCTGAGAGAAGCCTCCTCTTGAGGTGCTTGTGGTAAGGTGGTATTCCTCTGGAGTCGAAGCCAGGGACTAACCTCTCATCTCGAGTTGATTTTTGGTCCACGGAGCTCTTTCGTGTTGCTACAGTGAACTCAGGATCCCTCTAGCCTTGAAACCATGTTCTTGGGGTTTCTCTGGAGTGCCATCAAGGAAATCAAGGCTCATTTCATGTGTGATGTGCAACACGGAAGTGCTCTGCACGCAGTGCAGGGGAATCGGGCCTCATCTCGCGGCGAGGGGGAAGTCTCATGGTTTTTCTCGAGTTGCGGCGGGAACCTGGGGTATATACTCGAGTTACGACGGGGATGGCCCTTCCACCCATGTGTTTGTTCAGCGACGGCAGGACTCCTTCCTAGTTGCGAGGGACAACTCGGGATTCTCTTCGAGCCTTGGTAGGGCAATTGGGACGCCTCTCCAGCTGAGGCGGGAGACCAAGGGTCCCTTTCCATGTGCCACAGGAATCCTGGGACTCCTATCAAGTTTCACGAGGAGTCAGGCATCGTCTCCTTTGGAGGCACTGATCGCCGCGTACATCTGGAGTTTTCAAAGGATGTGAGGCCTCCGATCGCGATGAAGTGGGGAACTAGGTCTTTCTCTGTGGTCTCCACAGGGGATTCGGACATCCTTTCGTCTTGGGAGATGCAAGACGAGCCTGCATTCAAGTCACTGCAGGGATATCCGGCCTTATTTCGCGTCAGGGAATCGCGGTTTCCCTTCCACTTGAGGCCTCAAACTCAGGGTCCCTCTTACATACCTAGAGCTAAGAGAAGCCTCCTCTTGAGATGCTTGTGGTAAGGTGGTATTCCTCTGGAGTCGAAGCCAGGGACTAACCTCTCATCTCGAGTTGAATTTTGGTCCACGGAGCTCTTTCGTGTTGCTACATTGACCTCAGGATCCCTCTCGCCTTGAAACAGTGTTCTTGCGGTTTCCCTGGAGTGCCATCAAGGAAATCAAGTCTCCTTTCATGTGTGATGTGCAACACGGAATTGCTCTGCACGCAGTGCAGGCTATCGGGCCTCATCTCACGGCGAGGGGGAAGTCTCATAGTTTTTCTCGAGTTGCGGCGGGAACCTGGGGTATATTGTCGAGTTAAGACGGGGATGGCCCTTCCACCCACGTGTTTGTTCAGCGACGTCAGGACTCCTGCCTAGTTGCGAGGGACAACTCGGGATTCTCCTCGAGGCTTGGCAGGGAAATTGGGATGCCTCTCCAGCTGAGGCGGGAGACCAAGGGTCCCTTTCCACGTGCCACAGGAATCCTGGGACTCCTATCAAGTTTCACGAGGAGTCAGGCATTGTCTCCTTTGGAGGCACTGATCTCCGCGTACCTCTGGAGTTTTCAAAGGATGTGAGGCCTCCGGTCGCGATGAGGTGGGGAACTAGGTCTTTCTCTGTGGTCTCCACAGGGGATTCGGACATCCTTTCGTCTTGGGAGATCCAAGACGAGCCTGCATTCAAGTCACTGCAGGGATATCCAGCCTTATTTCGAGTCAGGGCATCGCGGTGTCCATTCCACTTGAGGCCGCAAATTCATCACATAGCTAGAGCTGAGAGAAGCCTCCTCTTGAGGTGCTTGTGGTAAGGTGGTATTCCTCTGGAGTCGAAGCCAGGGACTAACCTCTCATCTCGAGTTGATTGTTGGTCCACGGAGCTCTTTCGTGTTGCTACAGTGACCTCAGGATCCCGCTAGCCTTGAAACAGTGTTCTTGGGGTTTCTCTGGAGTGCCATCAATGAAATCAAGGCTCCTTTCATGTGTGATGTGCAACACGGAATTGCTCTGCACGCAGTGCAGGGGAATCAGGCCTCATATCGCGGCGAGGGGGAAGTCTCATGGTTTTTCTCGAGTTGCGGCAGGAACCTGGGGTATATTCTCGAGTTACGACGGGGATGGCCCTTCCACCCACGTGTTTGTTCAGCGACGGCAGGACTCCTGCCTAGTTGCGAGGGACAACTCGGGCTTCTCCTCGAGGTTTGGCAGGGCAATTGGGACGCCTCTCCAGCTGAGGCGGGAGGTCAAGGGTCCCTTTCCACGTGCCACAGGAATCCTGGGACTCCTATCAAGTTTCACGAGGAGTCAGGCATCTTCTCCTTTGGAGGCACTGATCTCTGCGTACCTCTGGAGTTTACAAAGGATGTGAGGCCTCCGGTCGCGATGAGGTGGGGAACTAGGTCTTCCTCTGTGGCCTCCACAGGGGATTCAGACATCCTTTCATCTTGGGAGATGCAAGACGAGCCTGCATTCAAGTCACTGCAGGGATATCCGGCCTTATTTCGAGTCAGGGCATCGCGGTGTCCATTTCACTTGAGGCCGCAAACTCAGGGTCCCTCTCACATACCTATAGCTGAGAGAAGCCTCCTCTTGAGGTGCTTGTGGTAAGGTGATATTCCTCTGGAGTCGAAGCCAGGGACTAACCTCTCATTTCGAGTTGATTTTTGGTCCACGGAGCTCTTTCGTGTTGCTACAGTGACCTCAGGATCCCTCTAGCCTTGAAACAGTGTTCTTGGGGTTTCTCTGGAGTGCCATCAAGGAAATCAAGGCTCCTTTCATGTGTGATGTGCAACACGGAATTGCTCTGCACGCAGTGCAGGGGAATCAGGCCTCATCTCGCGGCGACGGGGCAATCTCATGGTTTTTCTCGAGTTGCGGCGGGAACCTGTGGTATATTCTCGAGTTACAACTGGGATGGCCCTTCCACCCTCATGTTTGTTCAGCGACGTCAGGACTCCTGCCTAGTTGCGAGGGACAACTCGGGATTCTCCTCGAGGCTTGGCAGGGCAATTGGGACGCCTCTCCAGCTGAGGCGGGAGACCAAGGGTCCCTTTCCATGTGCCGCAGGAATCCTGGGACTCCTATCAAGTTTCACGAGGAGTCAGGCATCGTCTCCTTTGGAGGCACTGATCTCCGCGTACCTCTGGAGTTTTCAAAGGATGTGAGGCCTCCCGTCGCCATGAGCTGGGGAACTAGGTCTTTCTCTGTGGTCTCCACAGGGAATTCAGACATCCTTTCATATTGGGAGATGCAAGACGAGCCTGCATTCAAGTCACTGCAGGTATATCCGGCCTTATTTCGCGTCAGGGCATCGCAGTGTCCATTCCACTTGAGGCCGCAAATCAGGGTCCCTCTCACATACCTAGAGCTGAGAGAAGCCTCCTCTTGAGGTGCTTGTGATAAGGTGGTATTCCTCTGGAGTAGAAGCCAGGGACTAACCTCTCATCTCGAGTTGATTTTTGGTCCACGGAGCTCTTTCGTGTTGCTACAGTGACCTCCGGATCCCTCTCGCTTTGAAACAGTGTTCTTGGGGTTTCTCTGAAGTGCCATCAAGGAAATCAAGGCTCCTTTCATGTATGAGGTGCAACACGTAATTGCTCTGCACGCAGTGCAGGGTATCGGCCCTCATTTTGCGGCGAGGGGGAAGTCTAATGGTTTTTCTCGAGTTGCGATGGGAACCTGGGGTATATTCTCGAGTTACGACGGGGATGGCCCTTCCACCCACGTGTTTGTTCAGCGACGTCAGACTCCTGCCTAGTTGCGAGGGACAACTCGGGATTCTCCTCGAGGCTTGGCAGGGCAATTGGGACGCCTCTCCAGCTGAGGCGGGAGACCAAGGGTCCCTTTCCACGTGCCACAGGAATCCGGGGACTCCTATCAAGTTTCACGAGGAGTCAGGCATCGTCTCCTTTGGAGGCACTGATCTCCGCGTACCTCTGGAGTTTTCAAAGGATGTGAGGCCTCAGGTCGCGATGAGGTGGTGAACTAGGTCTTTCTCTGTGGTCTCCACAGGGGATTCAGACATCCTTTCATCTTGGGAGATGCAAGACGAGCCTGCATTCAAGTCACTGCAGGGATATCCAGCCTTATTTCGCGTCAGTGCATCGCAGTGTCCATTCCACTTGAGGCCGCAAAATCAGGGTCCTTCTCACATACCTAGAGCTGAGAGAAGCCTCCTCTTGAGGTGTTTGTGGTAAGGTGGTATTTCTATGAAGTCGAAGTTAGGGACTAACCTCTCATCTCGAGTTGATTTTTGGTCCACGGAGCTCTTTCGTGTTGCTACAGTGACCTCAGGATCCCGCTAGCCTTGAAACAGTGTTCTTGGGGTTTCTCTGGAGTGCCATCAAGGAAATCAAGGCTCCTTTCATGTGTGATGTGCAACACGGAATTGCTCTGCACGCAGTGCAGGGGAATCAGGCCTCATATCGCGGCGAGGGGGAAGTCTCATGGTTTTTCTCGAGTTGCGGCGGGAACCTGGGGTATATTCTCGAGTTACGACGGGGATGGCCCTTCCACACACGTGTTTGTTCAGCGACGGCAGGACTCCTGCCTAGTTGCGAGCGACAACTCGGGCTTCTCCTCGAGGTTTGGCAGGGCAATTTGGACGCCTCTCCAGCTGAGGTGGGAGACCAAGGGTCCCTTTCCACGTGCCACAGGAATCCTGGGAATCCTATCAAGTTTCACGAGGAGTCAGGCATCGTCTCCTTTGGAGGCACTGATCTCCGCGTACCTCTGGAGTTTTCAAAGGATGTGAGGCCGCCGGTCGCGATGAGGTGGGGAACTAGTTCTTTCTCTGTGGTCTCCACAGGGGATTCAGACATCCTTTCGTCTTGGGAGATGCAAGACGAGTCTGCATTCAAGTCACTGCAGGGATATCCGGCCTTATTTCGAGCCAGGGCATCGCGGTGTCCATTCCACTTGAGGCCGCAAACTCAGGGTCCCTCTCACATACCTAGAGCTGAGAGAAGCCTCCTCTTGAGGTGCTTGTGGTAAGGTGGTATTCCTCTGGAGTCGAAGCCAGGGACTAACCTCTCATCTCGAGTTGATTTTTGGTCCACGGAGCTCTTTCGTGTTGCTACAGTGAACTCAGGATCCCTCTAGCCTTGAAACCATGTTCTTGGGGTTTCTCTGGAGTGCCATCAAGGAAATCAAGGCTCATTTCATGTGTGATGTGCAACACGGAAGTGCTCTGCACGCAGTGCAGGGGAATCGGGCCTCATCTCGCGGCGAGGGGGAAGTCTCATGGTTTTTCTCGAGTTGCGGCGGGAACCTGGGGTATATACTCGAGTTACGACGGGGATGGCCCTTCCACCCATGTGTTTGTTCAGCGACGGCAGGACTCCTTCCTAGTTGCGAGGGACAACTCGGGATTCTCTTCGAGCCTTGGTAGGGCAATTGGGACGCCTCTCCAGCTGAGGCGGGAGACCAAGGGTCCCTTTCCATGTGCCACAGGAATCCTGGGACTCCTATCAAGTTTCACGAGGAGTCAGGCATCGTCTCCTTTGGAGGCACTGATCGCCGCGTACATCTGGAGTTTTCAAAGGATGTGGGGCCTCCGATCGCGATGAAGTGGGGAACTAGGTCTTTCTCTGTGGTCTCCACAGGGGATTCGGACATCCTTTCGTCTTGGGAGATGCAAGACGAGCCTGCATTCAAGTCACTGCAGGGATATCCGGCCTTATTTCGCGTCAGGGAATCGCGGTTTCCCTTCCACTTGAGGCCTCAAACTCAGGGTCCCTCTTACATACCTAGAGCTAAGAGAAGCCTCCTCTTGAGATGCTTGTGGTAAGGTGGTATTCCTCTGGAGTCGAAGCCAGGGACTAACCTCTCATCTCGAGTTGAATTTTGGTCCACGGAGCTCTTTCGTGTTGCTACATTGACCTCAGGATCCCTCTCGCCTTGAAACAGTGTTCTTGCGGTTTCCCTGGAGTGCCATCAAGGAAATCAAGTCTCCTTTCATGTGTGATGTGCAACACGGAATTGCTCTGCACGCAGTGCAGGCTATCGGGCCTCATCTCACGGCGAGGGGGAAGTCTCATAGTTTTTCTCGAGTTGCGGCGGGAACCTGGGGTATATTGTCGAGTTAAGACGGGGATGGCCCTTCCACCCACGTGTTTGTTCAGCGACGTCAGGACTCCTGCCTAGTTGCGAGGGACAACTCGGGATTCTCCTCGAGGCTTGGCAGGGAAATTGGGATGCCTCTCCAGCTGAGGCGGGAGACCAAGGGTCCCTTTCCACGTGCCACAGGAATCCTGGGACTCCTATCAAGTTTCACGAGGAGTCAGGCATTGTCTCCTTTGGAGGCACTGATCTCCGCGTACCTCTGGAGTTTTCAAAGGATGTGAGGCCTCCGGTCGCGATGAGGTGGGGAACTAGGTCTTTCTCTGTGGTCTCCACAGGGGATTCGGACATCCTTTCGTCTTGGGAGATCCAAGACGAGCCTGCATTCAAGTCACTGCAGGGATATCCAGCCTTATTTCGAGTCAGGGCATCGCGGTGTCCATTCCACTTGAGGCCGCAAATTCATCACATAGCTAGAGCTGAGAGAAGCCTCCTCTTGAGGTGCTTGTGGTAAGGTGGTATTCCTCTGGAGTCGAAGCCAGGGACTAACCTCTCATCTCGAGTTGATTGTTGGTCCACGGAGCTCTTTCGTGTTGCTACAGTGACCTCAGGATCCCGCTAGCCTTGAAACAGTGTTCTTGGGGTTTCTCTGGAGTGCCATCAATGAAATCAAGGCTCCTTTCATGTGTGATGTGCAACACGGAATTGCTCTGCACGCAGTGCAGGGGAATCAGGCCTCATATCGCGGCGAGGGGGAAGTCTCATGGTTTTTCTCGAGTTGCGGCAGGAACCTGGGGTATATTCTCGAGTTACGACGGGGATGGCCCTTCCACCCACGTGTTTGTTCAGCGACGGCAGGACTCCTGCCTAGTTGCGAGGGACAACTCGGGCTTCTCCTCGAGGTTTGGCAGGGCAATTGGGACGCCTCTCCAGCTGAGGCGGGAGGTCAAGGGTCCCTTTCCACGTGCCACAGGAATCCTGGGACTCCTATCAAGTTTCACGAGGAGTCAGGCATCTTCTCCTTTGGAGGCACTGATCTCTGCGTACCTCTGGAGTTTACAAAGGATGTGAGGCCTCCGGTCGCGATGAGGTGGGGAACTAGGTCTTCCTCTGTGGCCTCCACAGGGGATTCAGACATCCTTTCATCTTGGGAGATGCAAGACGAGCCTGCATTCAAGTCACTGCAGGGATATCCGGCCTTATTTCGAGTCAGGGCATCGCGGTGTCCATTTCACTTGAGGCCGCAAACTCAGGGTCCCTCTCACATACCTATAGCTGAGAGAAGCCTCCTCTTGAGGTGCTTGTGGTAAGGTGATATTCCTCTGGAGTCGAAGCCAGGGACTAACCTCTCATTTCGAGTTGATTTTTGGTCCACGGAGCTCTTTCGTGTTGCTACAGTGACCTCAGGATCCCTCTAGCCTTGAAACAGTGTTCTTGGGGTTTCTCTGGAGTGCCATCAAGGAAATCAAGGCTCCTTTCATGTGTGATGTGCAACACGGAATTGCTCTGCACGCAGTGCAGGGGAATCAGGCCTCATCTCGCGGCGACGGGGCAATCTCATGGTTTTTCTCGAGTTGCGGCGGGAACCTGTGGTATATTCTCGAGTTACAACTGGGATGGCCCTTCCACCCTCATGTTTGTTCAGCGACGTCAGGACTCCTGCCTAGTTGCGAGGGACAACTCGGGATTCTCCTCGAGGCTTGGCAGGGCAATTGGGACGCCTCTCCAGCTGAGGCGGGAGACCAAGGGTCCCTTTCCATGTGCCGCAGGAATCCTGGGACTCCTATCAAGTTTCACGAGGAGTCAGGCATCGTCTCCTTTGGAGGCACTGATCTCCGCGTACCTCTGGAGTTTTCAAAGGATGTGAGGCCTCCCGTCGCCATGAGCTGGGGAATTAGGTCTTTCTCTGTGGTCTCCACAGGGAATTCAGACATCCTTTCATATTGGGAGATGCAAGACGAGCCTGCATTCAAGTCACTGCAGGTATATCCGGCCTTATTTCGCGTCAGGGCATCGCAGTGTCCATTCCACTTGAGGCCGCAAATCAGGGTCCCTCTCACATACCTAGAGCTGAGAGAAGCCTCCTCTTGAGGTGCTTGTGATAAGGTGGTATTCCTCTGGAGTAGAAGCCAGGGACTAACCTCTCATCTCGAGTTGATTTTTGGTCCACGGAGCTCTTTCGTGTTGCTACAGTGACCTCCGGATCCCTCTCGCTTTGAAACAGTGTTCTTGGGGTTTCTCTGAAGTGCCATCAAGGAAATCAAGGCTCCTTTCATGTATGATGTGCAACACGTAATTGCTCTGCACGCAGTGCAGGGTATCGGGCCTCATTTTGCGGCGAGGGGGAAGTCTAATGGTTTTTCTCGAGTTGCGATGGGAACCTGGGGTATATTCTCGAGTTACGACGGGGATGGCCCTTCCACCCACGTGTTTGTTCAGCGACGTCAGACTCCTGCCTAGTTGCGAGGGACAACTCGGGATTCTCCTCGAGGCTTGGCAGGGCAATTGGGACGCCTCTCCAGCTGAGGCGGGAGACCAAGGGTCCCTTTCCACGTGCCACAGGAATCCGGGGACTCCTATCAAGTTTCACGAGGAGTCAGGCATCGTCTCCTTTGGAGGCACTGATCTCCGCGTACCTCTGGAGTTTTCAAAGGATGTGAGGCCTCAGGTCGCGATGAGGTGGTGAACTAGGTCTTTCTCTGTGGTCTCCACAGGGGATTCAGACATCCTTTCATCTTGGGAGATGCAAGACGAGCCTGCATTCAAGTCACTGCAGGGATATCCGGCCTTATTTCGCGTCAGTGCATCGCAGTGTCCATTCCACTTGAGGCCGCAAAATCAGGGTCCTTCTCACATACCTAGAGCTGAGAGAAGCCTCCTCTTGAGGTGTTTGTGGTAAGGTGGTATTTCTATGAAGTCGAAGTTAGGGACTAACCTCTCATCTCGAGTTGATTTTTGGTCCACGGAGCTCTTTCGTGTTGCTACAGTGACCTCAGGATCCCGCTAGCCTTGAAACAGTGTTCTTGGGGTTTCTCTGGAGTGCCATCAAGGAAATCAAGGCTCCTTTCATGTGTGATGTGCAACACGGAATTGCTCTGCACGCAGTGCAGGGGAATCAGGCCTCATATCGCGGCGAGGGGGAAGTCTCATGGTTTTTCTCGAGTTGCGGCGGGAACCTGGGGTATATTCTCGAGTTACGACGGGGATGGCCCTTCCACACACGTGTTTGTTCAGCGACGGCAGGACTCCTGCCTAGTTGCGAGGGACAACTCGGGCTTCTCCTCGAGGTTTGGCAGGGCAATTGGGACGCCTCTCCAGCTGAGGCGGGAGGTCAAGGGTCCCTTTCCACGTGCCACAGGAATCCTGGGACTCCTATCAAGTTTCACGAGGAGTCAGGCATCTTCTCCTTTGGAGGCACTGATCTCTGCGTACCTCTGGAGTTTACAAAGGATGTGAGGCCTCCGGTCGCGATGAGGTGGGGAACTAGGTCTTCCTCTGTGGCCTCCACAGGGGATTCAGACATCCTTTCATATTGGGAGATGCAAGACGAGCCTGCATTCAAGTCACTGCAGGGATATCCGGCCTTATTTCGAGTCAGGGCATCGCTGTGTCCATTCCACTTGAGGCCGCAAACTCAGCACAGCTAGAGCTGAGACAAGCCTCCTCTTGAGGTGCTTGTGGTAAGGTGGTATTCCTCTGGAGTCGAAACCAGGGACTAACCTCTCATCTCGAGTTGATTGTTGGTCTACGGAGCTCTTTCGTGTTGCTACAGTGACCTCAGGATCCCGCTAGCCTTGAAACAGTGTTCTTGGGGTTTCTCTGGAGTGCCATCAATGAAATCAAGGCTCCTTTCATGTGTGATGTGCAACACGGAATTGCTCTGCACGCAGTGCAGGGGAATCAGGCCTCATATCGCGGCGAGGGGGAAGTCTCATGGTTTTTCTCGAGTTGCGGCGGGAACCTGGGGTATATTCTCGAGTTACGACGGGGATGGCCGTTCCACACACGTGTTTGTTCAGCGACGGCAGGACTCTTGCCTAGTTGCAGGGAACAACTCGGGCTTCTCCTCGAGGTTTGGCAGGGCAATTGGGACGCCTCTCCAGCTGAGGTGGGAGACCAAGGGTCCCTTTCCACGTGCCACAGGAATCCTGGGAATCCTATCAAGTTTAACGAGGAGTCAGGCATCGTCTCCTTTGAGGCACTGATCTCCACGTACCTCTGGAGTTTTCAAAGGATGTGAGGCCGCCGGTCGCGATGAGGTGGAGAACTAGGTCTTTCTCTGTGGTCTCCACAGGGGATTCAGACATCCTTTCGTCTTGGGAGATGCAAGACGAGCCTGCATTCAAGTCACTGCAGGGATATCCGGCCTTATTTCGAGCCAGGGCATCGCGGTGTCCATTCCACTTGAGGCCGCAAACTCAGGGTCCCTCTCACATACCTAGAGCTGAGAGAAGCCTCCTCTTGAGGTGCTTGTGGTAAGGTGGTATTCCTCTGGAGTAGAAGCCAGGGACTAACCTCTCATCTCGAGTTGATTTTTGGTCCACGGAGCTCTTTCGTGTTGCTACAGTGAACTCAGGATCCCTCTAGCCTTGAAACCATGTTCTTGGGGTTTCTCTGGAGTGCCATCAAGGAAATCAAGGCTCCTTTCATGTGTGATGTGCAACACGGAATTGCTCTGCACGCAGGGTAGGGGAATCGGGCCTCATCTCGCGGCGAGGGGGAAGTCTCATGGTTTTTCTCGAGTTGCGGCGGGAACCTGGGGTATATTCTCGAGTTACGACGGGGATGGCCCTTCCACCCACGTGTTTGTTCAGCGACGGCAGGACTCCTTCCTAGTTGCGAGGGACAACTCGGGATTCTCTTCGAGCCTTGGTAGGGCAATTGGGACGCCTCTCCAGCTGAGGCGGGAGGTCAAGAGTCCCTTTCCACGTGCCACAGGAATCCTGGGACTCCTATCAAGTTTCACGAGGAGTCAGGCATCTTCTCCTTTGGAGGCACTGATCTCCGCGTACCTCTGGAGTTTTAAAGGATGTGAGGCCTCCGGTCGCGATGAGGTGGGGAACTAGGTCTTCCTCTGTGGCCTCCACAGGGGATTCAGACATCCTTTCATCTTGGGAGATGCAAGACGAGCCTGCATTCAAGTCACTGCAGGGATATCCGGCCTTATTTCGAGTCAGGGCATCGCGGTGTCCATTTCACTTGAGGCCGCAAACTCAGGGTCCCTCTCACATACCTATAGCTGAGAGAAGCCTCCTCTTGAGGTGCTTGTGGTAAGGTGATATTCCTCTGGAGTCGAAGCCAGGGACTAACCTCTCATCTCGAGTTGATTTTTGGTCCACGGAGCTCTTTCGTGTGGCTACAGTGACCTCAGGATCCCTCTAGCCTTGAAACAGTTTTCTTGGGGTTTCTCTGGAGTGCCATCAAGGAAATCAAGGCTCCTTTCATGTGTGATGTGCAACACGGAATTGCTCTGCACGCAGTGCAGGGGAATCAGGCCTCATCTCGCGGCGAGGGGGAAGTCTCATGGTTTTTCTCGAGTTGCGGCGGGAACCTGTGGTATATTCTCGAGTTACAACTGGGATGGCCCTTCCACCCTCATGTTTGTTCAGCGACGGCAGGACTCCTGCCTAGTTGCGAGGGACAACTCGGGATTCTCCTCGAGGCTTGGCAGGGCAATTGGGACGCCTCTCCAGCTGAGGCGGGAGACCAAGGGTCCCTTTCCATGTGCCGCAGGAATCCTGGGACTCCTATCAAGTTTCACGAGGAGTCAGGCATCGTCTCCTTTGGAGGCACTGATCTCCGCGTACCTCTGGAGTTTTCAAAGGATGTGAGGCCTCCCGTCGCCATGAGCTGGGGAACTAGGTCTTTCTCTGTGGTCTCCACAGGGTATTCAGACATCCTTTCATATTGGGAGATGCAAGACGAGCCTGCATTCAAGTCACTGCAGGGATATCCGGCCTTATTTCGCGTCAGGGCATCGCAGTGTCCATTCCACTTGAGGCCGCAAATCAGGGTCCCTCTCACATACCTAGAGCTGAGAGAAGCCTCCTCTTGAGGTGCTTGTGATAAGGTGGTATTCCTCTGGAGTAGAAGCCAGGGACTAACCTCTCATCTCGAGTTGATTTTTGGTCCACGGAGCTCTTTCGTGTTGCTACAGTGACCTCCGGATCCCTCTCGCTTTGAAACAGTGTTCTTGGGGTTTCTCTGAAGTGTCATCAAGGAAATCAAGGCTCCTTTCATGTGTGATGTGCAACACGTAATTGCTCTGCACGCAGTGCAGGGTATCGGGCCTCATTTTGCGGCGAGGGGGAAGTCTAATGGTTTTTCTCGAGTTGCGATGGGAACCTGGGGTATATTCTCGAGTTACGACGGGGATGCCCCTTCCACCCACGTGTTTGTTCAGCGACGTCAGACTCCTGCCTAGTTGCGAGTGAAAACTCGGGATTCTCCTCGAGGCTTGGCAGGGCAATTGGGACGCCTCTCCAGCTGAGGCGGGAGACCAAGGGTCCCTTTCCACGTGCCACAGGAATCCGGGGACTCCTATCAAGTTTCACGAGGAGTCAGGCATCGTCTCCTTTGGAGGCACTGATCTCCGCGTACCTCTGGAGTTTTCAAAGGATGTGAGGCCTCAGGTCGCGATGAGGTGGGGAACTAGGTCTTTCTCTGTGGTCTCCACAGGGGATTCAGACATCCTTTCATCTTGGGAGATGCAAGACGAGCCTGCATTCAAGTCACTGCAGGGATATCCGGCCTTATTTCGCGTCAGTGCATCGCAGTGTCCATTCCACTTGAGGCCGCAAAATCAGGGTCCTTCTCACATACCTAGAGCTGAGAGAAGCCTCCTCTTGAGGTGTTTGTGGTAAGGTGGTATTCCTATGAAGTTGAAGTTAGGGACTAACCTCTCATCTCGAGTTGATTTTTGGTCCACGGAGCTCTTTCGTGTTGCTACAGTGACCTCAGGATCCCTCTCGCCTTGAAACAGTGTTCTTGGGGTTTCTCTGGAGTGCCATCAAGGAAATCAAGGCTCCTTTCATGTGTGATGTGCAACACGGAATTGCTCTGCACGCAGTGCAGGGGAATCAGGCCTCATCTCGCGGCGAGGGGGAAGTCTCATGGTTTTTCTCCAGTTGCGGCGGGAACCTGGGGTATATTCTCGAGTTACGACGGGGATGCCCCATCTACACTCGTGTTTGTTCAGCAATGGCAGGACTCCTGCCTAGTTGCGAGGGACAACTCGGGATTCTCCTCGAGGCTTGGCAGGGAAATTGGGACGCCTCTCCAGCCGAGGCGGGTGACCAAGGGTCCCTTTCCACGTGCCACAGGAATCCTGGGTCTCCTATCAAGTTTCACGAGGAGTCAGGCATCGTCTCCTTTGGAGGCACTGATCTCCGCGTACCTCTGGAGTTTTCAAAGAATGTGAGGCCTCCGGTCGCGATGAGGTGGGGAACTAGATCTTTCTCTGAGGTCTCCACAGGGGATTCAGACATACTTTCGTTTTGGGAGATGCAAGACGCGCCTGCATTCAAGTCACTGCAGGGATATCCAGCTTTATTTCGATCCAGGGCATTGCAGCGTCCATTCCACTTGAGGCCGCAAAATCAGGGTCCCTCTCACATAGCTAGAGCTGAGAGAAGCCTCCTCTTGAGGTGCTTGTGTTAAGGTGGTATTCCTCTGGAGTCGAAGCCAGGGACTATCCTCTCATCTCGAGTTGATTTTTGGGCCACGGAGCTCTTTCTTGTGGCTACAGGGACCTCAGGATCCCTCTAGCCTTGAAACAGTGTTCTTGTGCTTTCTCTGGAGTGCCATCAAGGAAATCAAGGCTCCTTTCATGTGTGATGTGCAACACGGAATTGCTCTGCACGCAGTGCAGGGGAATCGGGCCTCATCTCGCGGCGAGGGGGAAGTCTCATGTTTTTTCTCGAGTTGCGGCGGGAACCTGCGGTATATTCTCGAGTTACGACGGGGATGGCCCTTCCACCCACGTGTTTGTTCAGCGACGTCAGGACTCCTGCCTAGTTGCGAGGGACAACTCGGGATTCTCTTTGAGGCTTGGCAGGGCAAGAGGGACGCCTCTCCAGCTGAGGCGGGAGATCAAGGGTCCCTTTCCACGTGCCACAGGAATCCTGGGACTCCTATCAAGTTTCACGAGGAGTCAGGCATCGTCTCCTTTGGAGGCACTGATCTCCGCGTACCTCTGGAGTTTTCAAAGGATGTGAGGCCTCCGATGGCAATGAGGTGGGGAACTAGGTTTTTTTCTGTGGTCTCCACAGGGGATTCGGACATCCTTTGGTCTTGGGAGATGCAAGACGAGCCTGCATTCAAGTCACTGCAGGGATATCCGGCCTTATTCCGAGTCAGGGCATCGCGGTGTCCATTCCACTTGAGGCCACAAACTCAGCACATAGCTAGAGCTGAGAGAAGCCTCCTCTTGAGGTGCTTGTGGTAAGGTGGTATTCCTCTGGAGTCGAAGCCAGGGACTAACCTCTCATCTCGAGTTGATTTTTGGTCCACGGAGCTCTTTCGTGTTGCTACAGTGACCTCAGGATCCCTCTAGCCTTGAAACAGTGTTCATGGGGTTTCTCTGGAGTGTCATCAAGGAAATCAAGGCTCCTTTCATGTGTGATGTGCAACACTGAATTGCTCTGCACGCAGTGCAGGGGAATCGGGTCTCATCTCGCGGCGAGGGGGAAGTCTCATGGTTTTTCTCGAGTTGCGGCGGGAACCTGGGGTATATTCTCGAGTTACGACCGGGATGGCCCTTCCACCCACGTGTTTGTTCAGCGACGTCAGGACTCCTGCCTATTTGCGAGGGACAACTCGGGATTCTCCTCGAGGCGTGGCATGGCCATTGGGATGCCTCTCCAGCTGAGGCGGGAGACCAAGGATCCCTTTCCACGTGCCACAGGAATCCTGGGACTCCTATCAAGTTTCACGAGGAGTCAGGCATCGTCTCCTTTGGAGGCACTGATCTCCGCGTACCTCTGGAGTTGTCAAAGGATATGAGGCCTCCGGTCGCGATGAGCTGGGGAACTAGGTCTTTCTCTGTGGTCTCCACAGGTGATACAGACATCCTTTCATCTTGGGAGATGCAAGACGAGCCTGCATTCAAGTCACTGCAGGGATATCCGGCCTTATTCCGAGTCAGGGCATCGCGGTGTCCATTCCACTTGAGGCCACAAACTCAGGGTCCCTCTCACATACCTAGAGCTGAGAGAAGCCTCCTCTTGAGGTGCTTGTGGTAAGGGGGTATTCCTCTCGAGTCGAAGCCAGGGACTAACCTCTCATCTCGAGTTGATTTGTGGTCCACGGAGCTCTTTCGTGTTGCTAGAGTGACCTCAGGATCCCTCTAGCCTTGAAACAGTGTTCTTGGGGTTTCTCTGGAGTGCCATCAAGGAAATCAAGGCTCCTTTCATGTGTGATGTTCAACACAGAATTGCTCTGCACGCAGTGCAGGGGAATCGGCCCTCATCTCACGGCGAGGGGGAAGTCTCATGGTTTTTCTCGAGTTGCGGCGGGAACCTGGGGTATATTCTCGAGTTACGACCGGGATGGCCCTTCCACCCACATGTTTGTTCAGCGATGTCAGGACTCCTGCCTAGTTGCGAGGGACAACTCGGGATTCTCCTGGAGGCTTGGCAGGGCAATTGGGACGCCTCTCCAGCTGAGGCGGGAGACCAAGGGTCCCTTTCCATGTGCCACAGGAATCCTGGGACTCCTATCAAGTTTCACGAGGAGTCAGGCATCGTCTCCTTTGGAGGCACTGATCTCCGCGTACCTCTGGAGTTTTTAAAGGATGTGAGGCCTCCGATCGCCATGAGGTGGGGAACTAGGTCTTTCTCTGTGGTCTCCACAGGGGATTCAGACATCCTTTCATCTTGGGAGATGCAAGACGAGCCTGCATTCAAGTCACTGCAGGGATATCCGGCCTTATTTCGCGTCAGGGCATCGCAGTGACCATTCCACTTGAGGCCGCAAAATCAGGGTCCCTCTCACATACCTAGAGCTGAGAGAAGCCTCCTCTTGAGGTGCTTGTGGTAAGGTGGTATTCCTCTGGAGTCGAAGCCAGGGACTAACCTCTCATCTCGAGTTGATTGTTGGTCCACGGAGCTCTTTCGTGTTGCTACAGTGACCTCAGGATCCCTCTAGCCTTGAAACAGTGTTCTTGGGGTTTCTCTGGAGTGCCATCAAGGAAATCAAGGCTCCTTTCATGTGTGATGTGCAACACGGAATTGCTCTGCACGCAGTGCAGGGGAATCAGGCCTCATCTCGCGGCGAGGGGGAAGTCTCATGGTTTTTCTCCAGTTGCGGCGGGAACCTGGGGTATATTCTCGAGTTACGACGGGGATGCCCCATCTACACTCGTGTTTGTTCAGCGAAGTCAGGACTCCTGCCTAGTTGCGAGGGACAACTCGGGATTCTCCTCGAGGCTTGGCAGGGAAATTGGGACGCCTCTCCAGCCGAGGCGGGTGACCAAGGGTCCCTTTCCACGTGCCACAGGAATCCTGGGTCTCCTATCAAGTTTCACGAGGAGTCAGGCATCGTCTCCTTTGGAGGCACTGATCTCCGCGTACCTCTGGAGTTTTCAAAGGATGTGAGGCCTCCGGTCGCGATGAGGTGGGGAACTAGATCTTTCTCTGAGGTCTCCACAGGGGATTCAGACATACTTTCGTTTTGGGAGATGCAAGACGCGCCTGCATTCAAGTCACTGCAGGGATATCCAGCTTTATTTCGATCCAGGGCATTGCAGCGTCCATTCCACTTGAGGCCGCAAAATCAGGGTCCCTCTCACATAGCTAGAGCTGAGAGAAGCCTCCTCTTGAGGTGCTTGTGTTAAGGTGGTATTCCTCTGGAGTCGAAGCCAGGGACTATCCTCTCATCTCGAGTTGATTTTTGGGCCACGGAGCTCTTTCTTGTGGCTACAGGGACCTCAGGATCCCTCTAGCCTTGAAACAGTGTTCTTGTGCTTTCTCTGGAGTGCCATCAAGGAAATCAAGGCTCCTTTCATGTGTGATGTGCAACACGGAATTGCTCTGCACGCAGTGCAGGGGAATCGGGCCTCATCTCGCGGCGAGGGGGAAGTCTCATGTTTTTTCTCGAGTTGCGGCGGGAACCTGCGGTATATTCTCGAGTTACGACGGGGATGGCCCTTCCACCCACGTGTTTGTTCAGCGACGTCAGGACTCCTGCCTAGTTGCGAGGGACAACTCGGGATTCTCTTTGAGGCTTGGCAGGGCAAGAGGGACGCCTCTCCAGCTGAGGCGGGAGATCAAGGGTCCCTTTCCACGTGCAACAGGAATCCTGGGACTCCTATCAAGTTTCACGAGGAGTCAGGCATCGTCTCCTTTGGAGGCACTGATCTCCGCGTACCTCTGGAGTTTTCAAAGGATGTGAGGCCTCCGGTGGCAATGAGGTGGGGAACTAGGTTTTTTTCTGTGGTCTCCACAGGGGATTCGGACATCCTTTGGTCTTGGGAGATGCAAGACGAGCCTGCATTCAAGTCACTGCAGGGATATCCGGCCTTATTCCGAGTCAGGGCATCGCGGTGTCCATTCCACTTGAGGCCACAAACTCAGCACATAGCTAGAGCTGAGAGAAGCCTCCTCTTGAGGTGCTTGTGGTAAGGTGGTATTCCTCTGGAGTCGAAGCCAGGGACTAACCTCTCATCTCGAGTTGATTTTTGGTCCACGGAGCTCTTTCGTGTTGCTACAGTGACCTCAGGATCCCTCTAGCCTTGAAACAGTGTTCATGGGGTTTCTCTGGAGTGTCATCAAGGAAATCAAGGCTCCTTTCATGTGTGATGTGCAACACTGAATTGCTCTGCACGCAGTGCAGGGGAATCGGGTCTCATCTCGCGGCGAGGGGGAAGTCTCATGGTTTTTCTCGAGTTGCGGCGGGAACCTGGGGTATATTCTCGAGTTACGACCGGGATGGCCCTTCCACCCACGTGTTTGTTCAGCGACGTCAGGACTCCTGCCTATTTGCGAGGGACAACTCGGGATTCTCCTCGAGGCGTGGCATGGCCATTGGGATGCCTCTCCAGCTGAGGCGGGAGACCAAGGATCCCTTTCCACGTGCCACAGGAATCCTGGGACTCCTATCAAGTTTCACGAGGAGTCAGGCATCGTCTCCTTTGGAGGCACTGATCTCCGCGTACCTCTGGAGTTGTCAAAGGATATGAGGCCTCCGGTCGCGATGAGCTGGGGAACTAGGTCTTTCTCTGTGGTCTCCACAGGTGATACAGACATCCTTTCATCTTGGGAGATGCAAGACGAGCCTGCATTCAAGTCACTGCAGGGATATCTGGCCTTATTTCGAGTCAGGGCATCGTGGTGTCCATTCCGCTTGAGGCCGCAAACTCAGGGTCCCTCTCACATACCTAGAGCTGAGAGAAGCCTCCTCTTGAGGTGCTTGTGGTAAGGGGGTATTCCTCTCGAGTCGAAGCCAGGGACTAACCTCTCATCTCGAGTTGATTTGTGGTCCACGGAGCTCTTTCGTGTTGCTAGAGTGACCTCAGGATCCCTCTAGCCTTGAAACAGTGTTCTTGGGGTTTCTCTGGAGTGCCATCAAGGAAATCAAGGCTCCTTTCATGTGTGATGTTCAACACAGAATTGCTCTGCACGCAGTGCAGGGGAATCGGCCCTCATCTCACGGCGAGGGGGAAGTCTCATGGTTTTTCTCGAGTTGCGGCGGGAACCTGGGGTATATTCTCGAGTTACGACCGGGATGGCCCTTCCACCCACATGTTTGTTCAGCGATGTCAGGACTCCTGCCTAGTTGCGAGGGACAACTCGGGATTCTCCTGGAGGCTTGGCAGGGCAATTGGGACGCCTCTCCAGCTGAGGCGGGAGACCAAGGGTCCCTTTCCATGTGCCACAGGAATCCTGGGACTCCTATCAAGTTTCACGAGGAGTCAGGCATCGTCTCCTTTGGACGCACTGATCTCCGCGTACCTCTGGAGTTTTTAAAGGATGTGAGGCCTCCGATCGCCATGAGGTGGGGAACTAGGTCTTTCTCTGTGGTCTCCACAGGGGATTCAGACATCCTTTCATCTTGGGAGATGCAAGACGAGCCTGCATTCAAGTCACTGCAGGGATATCCGGCCTTATTTCGCGTCAGGGCATCGCAGTGACCATTCCACTTGAGGCCGCAAAATCAGGGTCCCTCTCACATACCTAGAGCTGAGAGAAGCCTCCTCTTGAGGTGCTTGTGGTAAGGTGGTATTCCTCTGGAGTCGAAGCCAGGGACTAACCTCTCATCTCGAGTTGATTGTTGGTCCACGGAGCTCTTTCGTGTTGCTACAGTGACCTCAGGATCCCTCTAGCCTTGAAACAGTGTTCTTGGGGTTTCTCTGGAGTGTCATCAAGGAAATCAAGGCTCCTTTCATGTGTGATGTGCAACACTGAATTGCTCTGCACGCAGTGCAGGGGAATCGGGCCTCATCTCGCGGCGAGGGGGAAGTCTCATGGTTTTTCTCGAGTTGCGGCGGGAACCTGGGGTATATTCTCGAGTTACGACCGGGATGGCCCTTCCACCCACGTGTTTGTTCAGCGACGTCAGGACTCCTGCCTATTTGCGAGGGACAACTCGGGATACTCCTCGAGGCGTGGCATGGCCATTGGGATGCCTCTCCAGCTGAGGCGGGAGACCAAGGATCCCTTTCCACGTGCCACAGGAATCCTGGGACTCCTATCAAGTTTCACGAGGAGTCAGGCATCGTCTCCTTTGGAGGCACTGATCTCCGCGTACCTCTGGAGGTTTCCAATGATGTGAGGCCTCCGGTCGCGATGAGGTGGGGAACTAGATCTTTCTCTGAGCTTTCCACAGGGGATTCAGACATCCTTTCGTCTTGGGAGATGCAAGACGAGCCTGCATTCAAGTCACTGCAGGGATATCCGGCCTTATTTCGAGTCAGGGCATCGCGGTCTCCATTCCACTTGAGGCCGCAAACTCAGGGTCCCTCTCACATACCTAGAGCTGAGAGAAGCCTCCTCTTGAGGTGCTTGTGTTAAGGTGGTATTCCTCTGGAGTCGAAGCCAGGGACTATCCTCTCATCTCGAGTTGATTTTTGGGCCACGGTGCTCTTTCGTGTGGCTACAGTGACCTCAGGATCCCTCTAGCCTTGAAACAGTGTTCTTGTGGTTTCTCTGGAGTGCCATCAAGGAAATCAAGGCTCCTTTCATGTGTGATGTGCAACACGGAATTGCTCTGCACGCAGTGCAGGGGAATCGGGCCTCATTTTGCGGCGAGGGGGATGTCTCATGTTTTTTCTCGAGTTGCGGCGGGAACCTGGGGTATATTCTCGAGTTACGACAGGGATGGCCCTTCCACCCACGTGTTTGTTCAGCGAAGTCAGGACTCCTGCCTAGTTGCGAGGGACAACTCGGGATTCTCTTTGAGGCTTGGCAGGGCAAGAGGGACGCCTCTCCAGCTGAGGCGGGAGACCAAGGGTCCCTTTCCACGTGCCACAGGAATCCTGGGACTCCTATCAAGTTTCACGAGGAGTCAGGCATCGTCTCCTTTGGAGGCACTGATCTCCGCGTACCTCTGGAGTTTTAAAGGATGTGAGGCCTCCGGTCGCGATGAGGTGGGGAACTAGGTCTTCCTCTGTGGCCTCCACAGGGGATTCAGACATCCTTTCATCTTGGGAGATGCAAGACGAGCCTGCATTCAAGTCACTGCAGGGATATCCGGCCTTATTTCGAGTCAGGGCATCGCGGTGTCCATTTCACTTGAGGCCGCAAACTCAGGGTCCCTCTCACATACCTATAGCTGAGAGAAGCCTCCTCTTGAGGTGCTTGTGGTAAGGTGATATTCCTCTGGAGTCGAAGCCAGGGACTAACCTCTCATCTCGAGTTGATTTTTGGTCCACGGAGCTCTTTCGTGTGGCTACAGTGACCTCAGGATCCCTCTAGCCTTGAAACAGTTTTCTTGGGGTTTCTCTGGAGTGCCATCAAGGAAATCAAGGCTCCTTTCATGTGTGATGTGCAACACGGAATTGCTCTGCACGCAGTGCAGGGGAATCAGGCCTCATCTCGCGGCGACGGGGCAATCTCATGGTTTTTCTCGAGTTGCGGCGGGAACCTGTGGTATATTCTCGAGTTACAACTGGGATGGCCCTTCCACTCTCATGTTTGTTCAGCGACGGCAGGACTCCTGCCTAGTTGCGAGGGACAACTCGGGATTCTCCTCGAGGCTTGGCAGGGCAATTGGGACGCCTCTCCAGCTGAGGCGGGAGACCAAGGGTCCCTTTCCATGTGCCGCAGGAATCCTGGGACTCCTATCAAGTTTCACGAGGAGTCAGGCATCGTCTCCTTTGGAGGCACTGATCTCCGCGTACCTCTGGAGTTTTCAAAGGATGTGAGGCCTCCGGTCGCGATGAGCTGGGGAACTAGGTCTTTCTCTGTGGTCTCCACAGGGTATTCAGACATCCTTTCATATTGGGAGATGCAAGACGAGCCTGCATTCAAGTCACTGCAGGGATATCCGGCCTTATTTCGCGTCAGGGCATCGCAGTGTCCATTCCACTTGAGGCCGCAAATCAGGGTCCCTCTCACATACCTAGAGCTGAGAGAAGCCTCCTCTTGAGGTGCTTGTGATAAGGTGGTATTCCTCTGGAGTAGAAGCCAGGGACTAACCTCTCATCTCGAGTTGATTTTTGGTCCACGGAGCTCTTTCGTGTTGCTACAGTGACCTCCGGATCCCTCTCGCTTTGAAACAGTGTTCTTGGGGTTTCTCTGGAGTGTCATCAAGGAAATCAAGGCTCCTTTCATGTGTGATGTGCAACACGTAATTGCTCTGCACGCAGTGCAGGGTATCGGGCCTCATTTTGCGGCGAGGGGGAAGTCTAATGGTTTTTCTCGAGTTGCGATGGGAACCTGGGGTATATTCTCGAGTTACGACGGGGATGCCCCTTCCACCCACGTGTTTGTTCAGCGACGTCAGACTCCTGCCTAGTTGCGAGTGAAAACTCGGGATTCTCCTCGAGGCTTGGCAGGGCAATTGGGACGCCTCTCCAGCTGAGGCGGGAGACCAAGGGTCCCTTTCCACGTGCCACAGGAATCCGGGGACTCCTATCAAGTTTCACGAGGAGTCAGGCATCGTCTCCTTTGGAGGCACTGATCTCCGCGTACCTCTGGAGTTTTCAAAGGATGTGAGGCCTCAGGTCGCGATGAGGTGGGGAACTAGGTCTTTCTCTGTGGTCTCCACAGGGGATTCAGACATCCTTTCATCTTGGGAGATGCAAGACGAGCCTGCATTCAAGTCACTGCAGGGATATCCGGCCTTATTTCGCGTCAGTGCATCGCAGTGTCCATTCCACTTGAGGCCGCAAAATCAGGGTCCTTCTCACATACCTAGAGCTGAGAGAAGCCTCCTCTTGAGGTGTTTGTGGTAAGGTGGTATTCCTATGAAGTTGAAGTTAGGAACTAACCTCTCATCTCGAGTTGATTTTTGGTCCACGGAGCTCTTTCGTGTTGCTACAGTGACCTCAGGATCCCTCTAGCCTTGAAACAGTGTTCTTGGGGGTTCTCTGGAGTGCCATCAAGGAAATCAAGGCTCCTTTCATGTGTGATGTGCAACACGGAATTGCTCTGCACGCAGTGCAGGGGAATCAGGCCTCATCTCGCGGCGAGGGGGAAGTCTCATGGTTTTTCTCCAGTTGCGGCGGGAACCTGGGGTATATTCTCGAGTTACGACGGGGATGCCCCATCTACACTCGTGTTTGTTCAGCAATGGCAGGACTCCTGCCTAGTTGCGAGGGACAACTCGGGATTCTCCTCGAGGCTTGGCAGGGAAATTGGGACGCCTCTCCAGCCGAGGCGGGTGACCAAGGGTCCCTTTCCACGTGCCACAGGAATCCTGGGTCTCCTATCAAGTTTCACGAGGAGTCAGGCATCGTCTCCTTTGGAGGCACTGATCTCCGCGTACCTCTGGAGTTTTCAAAGGATGTGAGGCCTCCGGTCGCGATGAGGTGGGGAACTAGATCTTTCTCTGAGGTCTCCACAGGGGATTCAGACATACTTTCGTTTTGGGAGATGCAAGACGCGCCTGCATTCAAGTCACTGCAGGGATATCCAGCTTTATTTCGATCCAGGGCATTGCAGCGTCCATTCCACTTGAGGCCGCAAAATCAGGGTCCCTCTCACATAGCTAGAGCTGAGAGAAGCCTCCTCTTGAGGTGCTTGTGTTAAGGTGGTATTCCTCTGGAGTCGAAGCCAGGGACTATCCTCTCATCTCGAGTTGATTTTTGGGCCACGGAGCTCTTTCTTGTGGCTACAGGGACCTCAGGATCCCTCTAGCCTTGAAACAGTGTTCTTGTGCTTTCTCTGGAGTGCCATCAAGGAAATCAAGGCTCCTTTCATGTGTGATGTGCAACACGGAATTGCTCTGCACGCAGTGCAGGGGAATCGGGCCTCATCTCGCGGCGAGGGGGAAGTCTCATGTTTTTTCTCGAGTTGCGGCGGGAACCTGCGGTATATTCTCGAGTTACGACGGGGATGGCCCTTCCACCCACGTGTTTGTTCAGCGACGTCAGGACTCCTGCCTAGTTGCGAGGGACAACTCGGGATTCTCTTTGAGGCTTGGCAGGGCAAGAGGGACGCCTCTCCAGCTGAGGCGGGAGATCAAGGGTCCCTTTCCACGTGCCACAGGAATCCTGGGACTCCTATCAAGTTTCACGAGGAGTCAGGCATCGTCTCCTTTGGAGGCACTGATCTCCGCGTACCTCTGGAGTTTTCAAAGGATGTGAGGCCTCCGGTGGCAATGAGGTGGGGAACTAGGTTTTTTTCTGTGGTCTCCACAGGGGATTCGGACATCCTTTGGTCTTGGGAGATGCAAGACGAGCCTGCATTCAAGTCACTGCAGGGATATCCGGCCTTATTCCGAGTCAGGGCATCGCGGTGTCCATTCCACTTGAGGCCACAAACTCAGCACATAGCTAGAGCTGAGAGAAGCCTCCTCTTGAGGTGCTTGTGGTAAGGTGGTATTCCTCTGGAGTCGAAGCCAGGGACTAACCTCTCATCTCGAGTTGATTTTTGGTCCACGGAGCTCTTTCGTGTTGCTACAGTGACCTCAGGATCCCTCTAGCCTTGAAACAGTGTTCATGGGGTTTCTCTGGAGTGTCATCAAGGAAATCAAGGCTCCTTTCATGTGTGATGTGCAACACTGAATTGCTCTGCACGCAGTGCAGGGGAATCGGGTCTCATCTCGCGGCGAGGGGGAAGTCTCATGGTTTTTCTCGAGTTGCGGCGGAAACCTGGGGTATATTCTCGAGTTACGACCGGGATGGCCCTTCCACCCACGTGTTTGTTCAGCGACGTCAGGACTCCTGCCTATTTGCGAGGGACAACTCGGGATTCTCCTCGAGGCGTGGCATGGCCATTGGGATGCCTCTCCAGCTGAGGCGGGAGACCAAGGATCCCTTTCCACGTGCCACAGGAATCCTGGGACTCCTATCAAGTTTCACGAGGAGTCAGGCATCGTCTCCTTTGGAGGCACTGATCTCCGCGTACCTCTGGAGTTGTCAAAGGATATGAGGCCTCCGGTCGCGATGAGCTGGGGAACTAGGTCGTTCTCTGTGGTCTACACAGGTGATACAGACATCCTTTCATCTTGGGAGATGCAAGACGAGCCTGCATTCAAGTCACTGCAGGGATATCTGGCCTTATTTCGAGTCAGGGCATCGTGGTGTCCATTCCACTTGAGGCCGCAAACTCAGGGTCCCTCTCACATACCTAGAGCTGAGAGAAGCCTCCTCTTGAGGTGCTTGTGGTAAGGGGGTATTCCTCTCGAGTCGAAGCCAGGGACTAACCTCTCATCTCGAGTTGATTTGTGGTCCACGGAGCTCTTTCGTGTTGCTAGAGTGACCTCAGGATCCCTCTAGCCTTGAAACAGTGTTCTTGGGGTTTCTCTGGAGTGCCATCAAGGAAATCAAGGCTCCTTTCATGTGTGATGTTCAACACAGAATTGCTCTGCACGCAGTGCAGGGGAATCGGCCCTCATCTCACGGCGAGGGGGAAGTCTCATGGTTTTTCTCGAGTTGCGGCGGGAACCTGGGGTATATTCTCGAGTTACGACCGGGATGGCCCTTCCACCCACATGTTTGTTCAGCGACGTCAGGACTCCTGCCTAGTTGCGAGGGACAACTCGGGATTCTCCTGGAGGCTTGGCAGGGCAATTGGGACGCCTCTCCAGCTGAGGCGGGAGACCAAGGGTCCCTTTCCATGTGCCACAGGAATCCTGGGACTCCTATCAAGTTTCACGAGGAGTCAGGCATCGTCTCCTTTGGAGGCACTGATCTCCGCGTACCTCTGGAGTTTTTAAAGGATGTGAGGCCTCCGATCGCCATGAGGTGGGGAACTAGGTCTTTCTCTGTGGTCTCCACAGGGGATTCAGACATCCTTTCATCTTGGGAGATGCAAGACGAGCCTGCATTCAAGTCACTGCAGGGATATCCGGCCTTATTTCGCGTCAGGGCATCGCAGTGACCATTCCACTTGAGGCCGCAAAATCAGGGTCCCTCTCACATACCTAGAGCTGAGAGAAGCCTCCTCTTGAGGTGATTGTGGTAAGGTGGTCTTCCTCTGGAGTCGAAGCCAGGGACTAACCTCTCATCTCGAGTTGATTGTTGGTCCACGGAGCTCTTTCGTGTTGCTACAGTGACCTCAGGATCCCTCTAGCCTTGAAACAGTGTTCTTGGGGTTTCTCTGGAGTGTCATCAAGGAAATCAAGGCTCCTTTCATGTGTGATGTGCAACACTGAATTGCTCTGCACGCAGTGCAGGGGAATCGGGCCTCATCTCGCGGCGAGGGGGAAGTCTCATGGTTTTTCTCGAGTTGCGGCGGGAACCTGGGGTATATTCTCGAGTTACGACCGGGATGGCCCTTCCACCCACGTGTTTGTTCAGCGACGTCAGGACTCCTGCCTATTTGCGAGGGACAACTCGGGATACTCCTCGAGGCGTGGCATGGCCATTGGGATGCCTCTCCAGCTGAGGCGGGAGACCAAGGATCCCTTTCCACGTGCCACAGGAATCCTGGGACTCCTATCAAGTTTCACGAGGAGTCAGGCATCGTCTCCTTTGGAGGCACTGATCTCCGCGTACCTCTGGAGGTTTCCAATGATGTGAGGCCTCCGGTCGCGATGAGGTGGGGAACTAGGTCTTTCTCTGTGGTCTCCACAGGGGATTCAGACATCCTTTCATCTTGGGAGATGCAAGACGAGCCTGCATTCAAGTCACTGCAGGGATATCTGGCCTTATTTCGAGTCAGGGCATCGCTGTGTCCATTCCACTTGAGGCCGCAAACTCAGCACATAGCTAGAGCTGAGAGAAGCCTCCTCTTGAGGTGCTTGTGGTAAGGTGGTATTCCTCTGGAGTCGAAGCCAGGGACTAACCTCTCATCTCGAGTTGATTTTTGGTCCACGGAGCTCTTTCGTGTTGCTACAGTGACCTCAGGATCCCTCTAGCCTTGAAACAGTGTTCTTGGGTTTTCTGTGGAGTGCCATCAAGGAAATCAAGGCTCCTTTCATGTGTGATGTGCAACACGGAATTGCTCTGCACGCAGTGCAGGGGAATCGGGCCTCATCTCGCGGCGAGGCGGAAGTCTCATGGTTTTTCTCGAGTTGCGGTGGGAACCTGGGGTATATTCTCGAGTTACGACGGGGATGGCCCTTCCCCCACGTGTTTGTTCATCGACGTCAGGACTCCTGCCTAGTTGCGAGGGACAACTCGGGATTCTCCTCGAGGCTTGGCAGGGCCATTGGGATGCCTCTCCAGCTGAGGCGGGAGACCAAGGGTCCCTTTCCACGTTCCACAGGAATCCTGGGACTCCTATCAAGTTTCACGAGGAGTCAGGCATCGTCTCCTTTGGAGGCACTGATCTCCGCGTACCTCTGGAGTTGTCAAAGGATATGAGGTCTCCGGTCGCGATTTGCTGGGGAACTAGGTCTTTCTCTGTGGTCTCCACAGTTGATTCAGACATCCTTTCATCTTGGGAGATGCAAGACGAGCCTGCATTCAAGTCACTGCAGGGATATCCGGCCTTATTTCGCGTCAGTGCATCGCAGTGTCCATTTCACTTGAGGCCGCAAAATCAGGGTCCCTCTCACATACCTAGAGCTGAGAGAAGCCTTCTCTTGAGGTGCTTGTGGTAAGGTGGTATTCCTCTGGAGTCGAAGCCAGGGACTCCCCTCTCATCTCGAGTTGATTTGTGGTCCACGGAGCTCTTTCGTGTTGCTAGAGTGACCTCAGGATCCCTCTAGCCTTGAAACAGTGTTCTTGGGGTTTCTCTGGAGTGCCATCAAGGAAATCAAGTCTCCTTTCATGTGTGATGTGCAACACGGAATTGCTCTGCAAGCAGTGCAGGGGAATCGGGCCTCATCTCGCGGCGAGGGGGAAGTCTCATGGTTTTTCTCGAGTTGCGGTGGGAACCTGGGGTATATTCTCGAGTTACGACGGGGATGGCCCTTCCACCCACGTGTTTGTTCATCGACGTCAGGACTCCTGCCTAGTTGCGAGGGACAACTCGGGATTCTCCTCGAGGCTTGGCAGGGCCATTGGGATGCCTCTCCAGCTGAGGCGGGAGACCAAGGGTCCCTTTCCACGTGCCACAGGAATCCTGGGACTCCTATCAAGTTTCACAAGGAGTCAGGCATCGTCTCCTTTGGAGGCACTGATCTCCGCGTACCTCTGGAGTTGTCAAAGGATATGAGGCCTCCGGTCGCGATGAGGTGGGGAACTAGGTCTTTCTCTGTGGTCTCCACAGGGGATTCAGACATCCTTTCATCTTGGGAGATGCAAGACGAGCCTGCATTCAAGTCACTGCAGGGATATCTGGCCTTATTTCGCGTCAGGGCATCGCAGTGTCCATTCCACTTGAGGCTGCAAAATCAGGGTCCCTCTCACATACCTAGAGCTGAGAGAAGCCTCCTCTTGAGGTGCTTGTGGTAAGGTGGTATTCCTATGAAGTCGAAGTTAGGTACTAATCTCTCATCTCGAGTTGATTTTTGGTCCACGGAGCTCTTTTGTGTTGCTACAGTGACCTCAGGATCCCTCTAGCCTTGAAACAGTGTTCTTGGGGTTTCTCTGGAGTGCCATCAAGGAAATCAAGGCTCCTTTCATGTGTGATGTGCAACACTGCATTGCTCTGCACGCAGTGCAGGGGAATCAGGCCTCATCTCGCGGCGAGGGGGAAGTCTCATGGTTTTTCTCGAGTTGCGGCGGGAACCTGTGGTATATTCTCGAGTTACGACGGTGATGGCCCTTCCACCCACGTGTTTGTTCAGCGATGTCAGGACTCCTGCCTAGCTGCGAGGGACAACTCGGGATTCTCCTCGAGGCTAGGCAGGGCAATTGGGACTCCTCTCCAGCTGAGGCGGGAGACCAAGGGTCCCTTTCCACGTGCCACAGGAATCCTGGGACTCGTATCAAGTTTCACGAGAGTCAGGCATCGTCTCCTTTGGAGGCACTGATCTCCGCGTACCTCTGGAATTTTCAAAGGATGTGAGGCCTCCGGTCGCGATGAGGTGGGGAACTACGTCTTTTTCTATGGTCTCCACAGGGGATTCGGACATCCTTTCGTCTTGGGAGATGCAAGACGAGCCTGCATTCAAGTCACTGCAGGGATATCCGGCCTTATTTTCCGTCAGGGCATCGCAGTGACCATTCCACTTGAGGCCGCAAAATCAGGGTCCCTCTCACATAACTAGAGCTGAGAGAAGCCTCCTCTTGAGGTGCTTGTGGTAAGGTGGTATTCCTCTGGAGTCGAAGCCAGGGACTAACCTCTCATCTCGAGTTGTTTTTTGGTCCACGGACCTCTTTCGTGTTGCTACAGTGACCTCAGGATCCCTCTAGCCTTGAAACAGTGTTCTTGGGGTTTCTCTGGAGTGCCATCAAGGAAATCAAGGCTCCTTTCATGTTTGATGTGTAATACGGAATTGCTCTGCATGCAGTGCAGGAGAATCGGACCTCATCTCGCGGCGAGGGGAAAGTCTCAAGGTTTTTCTCGAGTTGCGGCGGGACCCTGGGGTATATTATCGAGTTATGACGGGGATGGCCCTTCCACCCACGTGTTTGTTCAGGGACGTCAGGACTCCTGCCAATTTGCGAGGGACAACTCGGGATACTCCTCGAGGCTTGGCAGGGCAATTGGGACGCCTCTCCAGCTGAGGCGGGAGACCAAGGGTCCCTTTCCATGTGCCACAGGAATCCTGGGACTCCTATCAAGTTTCACGAGGAGTCAGGCATCGTCTCCTTTGGAGGCACTGATCTCCGCGTACCTCTGGAGTTTTCAAAGGATGTGAGGCCTCCGGTCGCGATGAGGTGGGGAACTAGACCTTTCTCTGAGGTCTCCACAGGGGATTCAGACATCCTTTCGTCTTGGGAGAGGCAAGACGCGCCTGCATTCAAGTCACTGCAGCGATATCCGGCCTTATTTCGAGTCAGGGCATCGCGGTGTCCATTCCACTTGAGGCCGCAAACTCAGGGTTCCTCTCACATACCTAGAGCTGAGAGAAGCCTCCTCTTGAGGTGCTTGTGTTAAGGTGGTATTCCTCTGGAGTCGAAGCCAGGGACTATCCTCTCATCTCGAGTTGATTTTTGGGCCACGGAGCTCTTTCGTGTGGCTACAGTGACCTCAGGATTCCTCTAGCCTTGAAACAGTGTTCTTGTGGTTTCTCTGGAGTGCCATCAAGGAAATCAAGGCTCCTTTCATGTGTGATGTGCAACACGGAATTGCTCTGCACGCAGTGCAGGGGAATCGAGCCTCATTTTGCGGCGAGGGGGAAGTCTCATGGTTTTTCTCGAGTTGCGGCAGGAACCTGGGGTATATTCTCGAGTTACGACGGGGATGGCCCTTCCACCCACATGCTTGTTCAGCGACATCAGGACTCCTGCCTAGTTGCGAGGGACAACTCAGGATTCTCCTTGAGGCTTGGCAGGGCAATAGGGACGCCTCTCCAGCTGAGGCGGGAGACCAAGGGTCCCTTTCCACGTGCCACAGGAATCCTGGGACTCCTATCAAGTTTCACGAGGAGTCAGGCATCGTCTCCTTTGGAGGCACTGATCTCCGCGTACCTCTGGAGTTTTCAAAGGATGTGAGGCCTCCGGTCGCCATGAGGTGGGGAACTAGGTCTTTCTCTGTGGTCTCCACAGGGGATTCAGACATCCTTTCGTCTTGGGAGATGCAAGACGAGCCTGCATTCAAGTCACTGCAGGGATATCCGGCCTTATTTCGAGTCAGGGCATCGCGGTGTCCATTCCACTTGAGGCCGCAAATTCAGGGTCCCTCTCACATAGCTAGAGCTGAGAGAAGCCTCCTCTTGAGGTGCTTGTGGTAAGGTGGTATTCCTCTGGAGTCGAAGCCAGGGACTAACCTCTCATCTCGAGTTGATTTTTGGTCCACGGAGCTCTTTCGTGTTGCTACAGTGACCTCAGGATCCCTCTAGCCTTGAAACAGTGTTCTTGGGTTTTCTGTGGAGTGCCATCAAGGAAATCAAGGCTCCTTTCATGTGTGATGTGCAACACGGAATTGCTCTGCACGCAGTGTAGGGGAATCAGGCCTCATCTCGCGGCGAGGGGGAAGTCTCATGGTTTTTCTCGAGTTGCGGCGGGAACCTGGGGTATATCTCGAGTTAGTACGGGGATGGCCCTTCTACACGCGTATTTGTTCAGCGATGGCAGGACTCCTGCCTAGTTGGGAGGGAAATCTCGGGATTCTCCTCGAGGCTTGGCAGGGAAATAGGGACGCCTCTCCAGCCGAGGCGGGTGACCAAGGGTCCCTTTCCACGTGCCACAGGAATCCTGGGACTCCTATCAAGTTTCACGAGGAGTCAGGCATCGCTACCTTTGGAGGCACTGATTTCCGCGTACCTATGGAGTTTTCAAAGGATGTGAGGCCTCCGGTCGCCATGATGTGGGGAAATACGTCTTTCTCTGTGGTCTCCACAGGGGATTCAGACATCCTTTCATCTTGGGAGATGCAAGACGAGCCTGCATTCAAGTCACTGTAGGGATATCTGGCCTTATTTCGCGTCAGGGAATCGCAGTGTCCATTCCACTTGAGGCCGCAAACTCAGGGTCCCTCTCACATACCTACAGCTGAGAGAAGCCTCCTCTTGAGGTGCTTGTGGTAAGGTGGTATTCCTCTGGAGTCGAAGTTAGGAACTAACCTCTCATCTCGAGTTGATTCTTGGTCCACGGACCTCTTTCGTGTTGCTACAGTGACCTCAGGATCCCTCTAGCCTTGAAACAGTGTTCTTGGGGTTTCTCTGGAGTGCCATCAAGGAAATCAAGGCTCCTTTCATGTTTGATGTGCAATACGGAATTGCTCTGCATGCAGTGCAGGAGAATCGGGCCTCATCTCGCGGCGAGGGGGAAGTCTCATGGTTTTTCTCGAGTTGCGGCGGGACCCTGGGGTATATTCTCGAGTTATGACGGGGATGGCCCTTCCACCCACGTGTTTGTTCAGCGGCGTCAGGACTCCTGCCAATTTGCGAGGGACAACTCGGGATACTCCTCGAGGCTTGGCAGGGCAATTGGGACGCCTCTCCAGCTGAGGCGGGAGACCAAGTGTCCCTTTCCATGTGCCAGAGGAATCCTGGGACTCCTATCAAGTTTCACGAGGAGTCAGGCATCGTCTCCTTTGGAGGCACTGATCACCGCGTACCTCTGGAGTTTTCAAAGGATGTGAGGCCTCCGGTCGCGATGAGGTGGGGAACTAGATCTTTCTCTGAGGTCTCCACAGGGGATTCAGACATCCTTTCGTCTTGGGAGATGCAAGACGCGCCTGCATTCAAGTCACTGCAGGGATATCCGGCCTTATTTCGAGGCAGGGCATCGCGGTGTCCATTCCACTTGAGGCCGCAAACTCAGGGTCCCTCTCACATACCTAGAGCTGAGAGAAGCCTCCTCTTGAGGTGCTTGTGTTAAGGTGGTATTCCTCTGGAGTCGAAGCCAGGGACTATCCTCTCATCTCGAGTTGATTTTTGGGCCACGGAGCTCTTTCGTGTGGCTACAGTGACCTCAGGATTCCTCTAGCCTTGAAACAGTGTTCTTGTGGTTTCTCTGGAGTGCCATCAAGGAAATCAAGGCTCCTTTCATGTGTGATGTGCAACACGGAATTACTCTGCACGCAGTGCAGGGCAATCGGGCCTCATTTTGCGGCGAGGGGGAAGTCTCATGGTTTTTCTCGAGTTGCGGCGGGAACCTGGGGTATATTCTCGAGTTACGACGGGGATGGCCCTTCTACCCACGTGTTTGTTCAGCGACGTCAGGACTCCTGCCTATTTGCGAGGGACAACTCGGGATTCTCCTGGAGGCTTGGCAGGGCAATTGGGACGCCTCTCCAGCTGAGGAGGGAGACCAAGGGTCCCTTTCCATGTGCCACAGGAATCCTGGGACTCCTATCAAGTTTCACGAGGAGTCAGGCATCGTCTCCTTTGGAGGCACTGATCTCCGCGTACCTCTGGAGTTTTCAAAGGATGTGAGGCCTCCGGTCGCCATGAGGTGGGGAACTAGGTCTTTCTCTGTGGCCTCCACAGGTGATTCAGACATCCTTTCATCTTGGGAGATGCAAGACGAGCCTGTATTCAAGTCACTGCAGGGATATCTGGCCTTATTTCGAGTCAGGGCATCGTGGTGTCCATTCCAGTTGAGGCCACAAACTCAGGGTCCCTCTCACATACCTAGAGCTGAGAGAAGCCTCCTCTTGAGGTGCTTGTGGTAAGGTGGTATTCCTCTGGAGTCGAAGCCAGGGACTAACCTCTCATCTCGAGTTGATTTTTGGTCCACGGAGCTCTTTCGTGTTGCTACAGTGACCTCAGGATCCCTCTAGCCTTGAAACAGTGTTCTTGGGGTTTCTCTGGAGTGCCACCAAGGAAATCAAGGCTCCTTTCATGTGTGCTGTGCAACACAGAATTTCTCTCCACGCAGTGCAGGGGAATCGGGCGTTATCTCGCGGCGAGGGGGAAGTCTCATGGTTTTTCTTGAGTTGCGGCGGGAACCTGGGGTATATACTCGAGTTACGACTGGGATGGCCCTTCCACCCACATGTTTGTTCAGCGACGTCAGAACTCCTGCCTAGTTGCGAGGGACAACTCGGGATTCTCCTGGAGGCTTGGCAGGGCAATTGGGACGCCTCTCCAGCTGAGGCGGGAGACCAAGTGTCCCTTTCCATGTGCCACAGGAATCCTGGGACTCCTATCAAGTTTCACGAGGAGTCACGCATCGTCTCCTTTGGAGGCACTGATCTCCGCGTACCTCTGGAGTTTTCAAAGGATGTGAGGCCTCCGGTCGCGATGAGGCGGGGGACTAGATCTTTCTCTGAGGTCTCCACAGGGGATTCAGACATCCTTTCGTCTTGGGAGAGGCAAGACGCGCCTGCATTCAAGTCACTGCAGGGATATCCGGACTTATTTCGAGTCAGGGCATCGCGGTGTCCATTCCACTTGAGGCCGCAAACTCAGGGTCCCTCTCACATACCTAGAGCTGGAGAAGCCTCCTCTTGAGGTGCTTGTGGTAAGGTGGTATTCCTCTGGAGTCGAAGCCAGGGACTATCCTCTCATCTCGAGTTGATTTTTGGGCCACGGTGCTCTTTCGTGTGGCTACAGTGACCTCAGGATCCCTATAGCCTTGAAACAGTGTTCTTGGGTTTTCTGTGGAGTGCCATCAAGGAAATCAAGACTCCTTTCATGTGTGATGTGCAACACTGCATTGCTCTGCACGCAGTGCAGGGGAATCAGGCCTCATCTCGCGGCGAGGGGGAAGTCTCATGGTTTTTCTCGAGTTGCGGCGGGAACCTGTGGTATATTCTCGAGTTACGACGGGGATGGCCCTTCCACGCACGTGTTTGTTCAGCGACGTCAGGACTCCTGCCTAGTTGCGAGGGACAACTCGGATTCTCCTCGAGGCTTGGCAGGGCAATTGGGACTCCTCTCCAGCTGAGGCGGGAGACCAAGGGTCCCTTTCCACGTGCCACAAAAATCCTGGGACTCCTATCAAGTTTCACGAGAGTCAGGCATCGTCTCCTTTGGAGGCACTGATCTCCGGGTACCTCTGGAGTTTTCAAAGGATGTGAGTCCTCCGGTCGCGATGAGGTGGGGAACTAGGTCTTTTTCTGTGGTCTCCACAGGGGATTCGGACATCGTTTCGTCTTGGGAGATGCAAGACGAGCCTGCATTCAAGTCACTGCAGGGATATCCGGCCTTATTTCGAGCCAGGGCATCGCGGTGTCCATTCCACTTGAGGTCGCAAACTCAGGGTCCCTCTCACATACCTAGAGATGAGAGAAGCCTCCTCTTGAGGTGCTTGTGGTAAGGTGGTATTCCTCTGGAGTCGAAGCCAGGGACTAACCTCTCATCTCGAGTTGATTTTTGGTCCACGGAGCTCTTTCGTGTGGCTACAGTGACCTCAGGATCCCTCTAGCCTTGAAACAGTGTTCTTGGGGTTTCTCTGGAGTGCCATCAAGGAAATCAAGGCTCCTTTCATGTGTGATGTGCAGCACGGAATTGCTCTGCACGCAGTGCAGGGGAATCAGGCCTCATCTCGCGGCGAGGGGGAAGTCTCATGGTTTTTCTTGAGTTGCGGCGGGAACATGGGGTATATTCTCGAGTTAGGACAGGGATGGCCCTTCCACCCACGTGTTTGTTCAGCGACGTCAGGACTCCTGCCTAGTTGCGAGGGACAACTCGGAATTCTCCTCGAGGCTTGGCAGGGCAATTGGGACGCCTCTCCAGCTGAGGCGGGAGACCAAGGGTCCCTTTCCACGTGCCACAGGAATCCTGGGACTCCTATCAAGTTTCACGAGGAGTCAGGCATCGTCTCCTTTGGAGGCACTGATCTCCGCGTACCTCTGGAGTTTTCAAAGGATGTGAGGCCTCCGGTCGCGATGAGGTGGGGAACTAGGTCTTTCTCTGTGGTCTCCACAGGGGATTCAGACATCCTTTCATCTTGGGAGAAGAAAGACGAGCCTGCATTCAAGTCACTGCAGGGATAATCGGCCTTATTTCGCGTCAGTGCATCGCAGTGTCCATTTCACTTGAGGCCGCAAACTCAGGGTCCCTCTCACATACCTAGAGCTGAGAGAAGCCTCCTCTTGAGGTGCTTGTGGTAAGGTGGTATTCACCTGGAGTCGAAGCCAGGGACTAACCTCTCATCTCGAGTTGATTTTTTGTCCACGGAGCTCTTTCGTGTTGCTACAGTGACCTCAGGATCCCTCTAGCCTTGAAACAGTGTTCTTGGGGTTTCTCTGGAGTGCCATCAAGGAAATCAAGGCTCCTTTCATGTGTGATGTGCATCACGGAATTGCTCTGCACGCAGTGCACGGGAATCGGGCCTCATCTCGCGGCGAAGGGGAAGTCTCATGGTTTTTCTCGAGTTGCGGCGGGAACCTGGGGTATATTCTCGAGTTACGACGGGGATGGCCCTTCCACCCACGTGTTTGTTCAGCGATGGCAGGACTCCTGCCTATTTGTGAGGGACAACTCGGGATTCTCCTCGAGGCTTGGCAGGGCAATTGGGACGCCTCTCCAGCTGAGGCGGGAGACCAAGGGTCCCTTTCCACGTGCCACAGGAATCCTGGGACTCCTATTAAGTTTCACGAGGAGTCAGGCATCGTCTCCTTTGGAGGCACTGATCTCCGCGTTCGTCTGGAGTTTTCAAAGGATGTGAGGCCTCCGGTCGCCATGAGGTGGGGAACTAGATCTTTCTCTGAGGTCTCCACAGGGGATTCAGACATCCTTTCGTCTTGGGAGATGAAAGACGCGCCTGCATTCAAGTCACTGCAGGGATATCCGGCCTTATTTCGAGTCAGGGCATCGCGGTGTCCATTCCACTTGAGGCCACAAACTCAGGGTCCCTCTCACATAGCTAGAGCTGAGGGAAGCCTCCTCTTGAGGTGCTTGTGTTAAGGTGGTATTCCTCTGGAGTCGAATCCTGGGACTATCCTCTCATCTCGAGTTGATTTTTGGTCCACGGTGCTCTTTCGTGTGGCTACAGTGACCTCAGGATCCCTCTAGCCTTGAAACAGTGTTCATGGGGTTTCTCTGGAGTGCCATCAAGGAAATCAAGGCTCCTTTCATGTGTGATGTTCAACACTGAATTGCTCTGCACGCAGTGCAGGGGAATCGGGCCTCATCTCGCGGCGAGGGGGAAGTCTCATGGTTTTTCTCGAGTTGCGGCGGGAACCTGGGGTATATTCTCGAGTTACGACGGGGATGGCCCTTCCACCCACGTGTTTGTTCAGCGACGTCAGGAATCCTGCCTAGTTGCGAGGGACAATTCGGGATTCTCCTCGAGGCTTGGCAGGGCAATTGGGACACCTCTCCAGCTGAGGCGGGAGAACAAGTGTCCCTTTCCATGTGCCACAGGAATCCTGGGACTCCTATCAAGGTTCACGAGGAGTCAGGCATCGTCTCCTTTGGAGGCACTGATCTCCGCGTACCTCTGGAGTTTTCAAAGGATGTGAGGCCTCCGGTCGCGATGAGGTGGGGAACTAGGTCTTTCTCTGTGGTCTCCACAGGGGATTCGGACATCCTTTCGTCTTGGGAGATGCAAGACGAGCCTGCATTCAAGTCACTGCAGGGATATCCGGCCTTATTTCGAGTCAGGGCATCGTTGTGTCCATTCCACTTGAGGCCGCAAACTCAGCACATAGCTAGAGCTGAGAGAAGCCTCCTCTTGTGGTGCTTGTGGTAAGGTGGTATTCCTCTGGAGTCGAAGCCAGGGACTAACCTCTCATCTCGAGTTGATTGTTGGTCCACGGAGCTCTTTCGTGTTGCTACAGTGACCTCAGGATCCCTCTAGCCTTGAAACAGTGTTCTTGGGGTTTCTCTGGAGTGCCATCAAGGAAATCAAGGCTCCTTTCATATGTGATGTGCAACACGGAATTGCTCTGCACGCAGTGCAGGGGAATCGGGCCTCATCTCGCGGCGAGGGGGAAGTCTCATGGTTTTTCTCGAGTTGCGGCGGGAACCTGGGGTATATTCTCGAGTTACGACGGGGATGGCCCTTCCACCCACGTGTTTGTTCAGTGACGTCAGGACTCCTGCCTAGTTGCGAGGGACAACTCGGGATTCTCCTCGAGGCTTGGCAGGGCCATAGGGAAGCCTCTCCAGCTGAGGCGGGTGACCAAGGGTCCCTTTCCACGTGCCACAGGAATCCTGGGACTCCTATCAAGTTTCACGAGGAGTCAGGCATCGTCTCCTTTGGAGGCACTGATCTCCGGGTACCTCTGGATTTTTCAAATGATGTGAGGCCTCTGGTCGCGATGAGGTGGGGAACTATGTCTTTCTCTGTGGTCTCCACAGGGGATTCGGACATCCTTTCGTCTTGGGAGATGCAAGACGAGCCTGCATTCAAGTCACTGCAGGGATATCCGGCCTTATTTCGAGTCAGGGCATCGCTGTGTCCATTCCACTTGAGGCCGCAAACTCAGCACATAGCTAGAGCTGAGAGAAGCCTCCTCTTGAGGTGCTTGTGGTAAGGTGGTATTCCTCTGGAGTCGAAGCCAGGGACTAACCTCTCATCTCGAGTTGATTGTTGGTCCACGGAGCTCTTTCGTGTTGCTACAGTGACCTCAGGATCCCTCTAGCCTTGAAACAGTGTTCTTGGGGTTTCTCTGGAGTGCCATCAAGGAAATCAAGGCTCCTTTCATGTGTGATGTGCAACACGGAATTGCTCTGCACGCAGTGCCGGGTATCGGGCCTTATTTTGCGGCGAAGGGGAAGTCTCATGGTTTTTCTCGAGTTGCGGCGGGAACCTGGGGTATATTCTCGAGTTAAGACGGGGATGGCCCTTCCACCCACGTGTTTGTTCAGCGACGTCAGGACTCCTGCCTAGTTGCGAGGGACAACTCGGGATTCTCCTCGAGGCTTGGCAGGGCCATTGGGATGCCTCTCCAGCTGAGGTGGGTGACCAAGGGTCCCTTTCCACGTGCCACAGGAATCCTGGGACTCCTATCAAGTTTCACGAGGAGTCAGGCATCGTCTCCTTTGGAGGCACTGATCTCCGCGTACCTCTGGAGTTTTCAAATGATGTGAGGTCTCTGGTCGCGATGAGGTGGGGAAGTAGGTCTTTCTCTGTGGTCTCCACAGGGGATTCAGACATCCTTTCATCTTGGGAGATGCAAGACGAGCTTGCATTCAAGTCACTGCAGGAATATCCGGCCTTATTTCGCGTCAGTGCATCGCAGTGTCCATTTCACTTGAGGCCGCAAAATCAGGGTCCCTCTCACATACCTAGAGCTGAGAGAAGCCTCCTTTTGAGGTGCTTGTGGTAAGGTGGTATTCCTCTGGAGTCGAAGCCAGGGACTATCCTCTCATCTCGAGTTGATTTTTGGGCCACGGAGCTCTTTCGTGTGGCTACAGTGACCTCAGGATCCCTCTAGCCTTGAAACAGTGTTCTTGGGGTTTCTCTGGAGTGCCATCAAGGAAATCAAGGCTCCTTTCATGTGTGATGTGCAACACGGAATTGCTCTGCACGCAGTGCAGGGGAATCGGCCCTCATCTCGCGGCGAGGGGGAAGTCTCATGGTTTTTCTCGAGTTGCGGCGGGAACCTGGGGTATATTCTCGAGTTACGACGGGGATGGCCCTTCCACCCACATGTTTCTTCAGCGACGTCAGGACTCCTGCCTAGTTGCGAGTGACAACTCGGGATTCTCCTCGGGGCTTGGCAGGGCAATTGGGACGCCTCTCCAGCTGAGGCGGGAAACCAAGGGTCCCTTTCCACGTGCCACAGGAATCCTGGGACTCCTATCAAGTTTCACGAGGAGTCAGGCATCGACTCCTTTGGAGGCACTGATCTCCGCGTACCTCTGGAGTTTTCAAAGGATGTGAGGCCTCCGGTCGCCATGAGGTGGGGAACTAGGTCTTTCTCTGTGGTCTCCACACGGGATTCAGACATCCTTTCATCTTGGGAGATGCAAGACGAGCCTGCATTCAAGTCACTGCAGGGATATCCGGCCTTATTTCGCGTCAGGGCATCGCAGTGACCATTCCACTTGAGGCCGCAAAATCAGTTTCCCTCTCACATACCTAGAGCTGAGAGAAGCCTCCTCTTGAGGTGCTTGTGGTAAGGTGGTATTCCTCTGGAGTCGAAGCCAGGGACTAACCTCTCATCTCGAGTTGTTTTTTGGTCCACGGACCTCTTTCGTGTTGCTACAGTGACCTCAGGATCCCTCTAGCCTTGAAACAGTGTTCTTGGGTTTTCTCTCGAGTGCCATCAAGGAAATCAAGGCTCCTTTCATGTTTGATGTGCAATACGGAATTGCTCTGCATGCAGTGCAGGAGAATCGGGCCTCATCTCGCGGCGAGGGGGAAGTCTCATGGTTTTTCTCGAGTTGCGGCGGGACCCTGGGGTATATTCTCGAGTTATGACGGGGATGGCCCTTCCACCCACGTGTTTGTTCAGCGACGTCAGGACTCCTGCCTATTTGCGAGGGACAACTCGGGATACTCCTCGAGGCTTGGTAGGGCAATTGGGACGCCTCTCCAGCTGAGGCGGGAGACCAAGTGTCCCTTTCCATGTGCCAGAGGAATCCTGGGACTCCTATCAAGTTTCACGAGGAGTCAGGCATCGTCTCCTTTGGAGGCACTGATCTCCGCGTACCTCTGGAGTTTTCAAATGATGTGAGGCCTCCGGTCGCGATGAGGTGGGGAACTAGATCTTTCTCTGAGGTCTCCACAGGGGATTCAGACATCCTTTCGTCTTGGGAGATGCAAGACGCGCCTGCATTCAAGTCACTGCAGGGATATCCGGCCTTATTTCGAGTCAGGGCATCGCGGTGTCCATTCCACTTGAGGCCGCAAACTCAGGGTCCCTCTCACATACCTAGAGCTGAGAGAAGCCTCCTCTTGAGGTGCTTGTGTTAAGGTGGTATTCCTCTGGAGTCGAAGCCAGGGACTATCTTCTCATCTCGAGTTGATTTTTGGGCCACGGAGCTCTTTCGTGTGGCTACAGTGACCTCAGGATCCCTCTAGCCTTGAAACAGTGTTCTTGTGGTTTCTCTGGAGTGCCATCAAGGAAATCAAGGCTCCTTTCATATGTGATGTGCAACACGGAATTGCTCTGCACGCAGTGCAGGGGAATCGGGCCTCATTTTGCGGCGAGGGGGAAGTCTCATGGTTTTTCTCGAGTTGCGGCGGGAACCTGGGGTATATTCTCGAGTTACGACGGGGATGGCCCTTCCACACACGTGTTTGTTCAGCGATGGCAGGACTCCTGCCTAGTTGCGAGGGACAACTCGGGATTCTCCTCGAGGCTTGGCAGGGCAATTGGGACGCCTCTCCAGCTGAGGCGGGAGACCAAGGGTCCCTTTCCACGTGCCACAGGAATCCTGGGACTCCTATCAAGTTTCACGAGGAGTCAGGCATCGTCTCCTTTGGAGGCACAGATCTCCGCGAACCTCTGGAGTTTTCAAAGGATGTGAGGCCTCCGGTCTCGATGAGGTGGGGAAGTAGGTCTTTCTCTGTGGTCTCCACAGGGGATTCAGACATCCTTTCAATTTGGGAGATGTAAGACGAGCCTGCATTCAAGTCACTGCAGGGATATCTGGCCTTATTTCGCGTCAGGGCATCGCAGTGTCCATTCCACTTGAGGCCGCAAACTCAGGGTCCCTCTCACATACCTAGAGCTGAGAGAAGCCTCCTCTTGAGGTGCTTGTGGTAAGGTGGTATTCCTCTGGAGTCGAAGCCAGGGACTAACCTCTCATCTCGAGTTGATTTTTGGTCCACGGAGCTCTTTCGTGTTGCTACAGTGACCTCAGGATCCCTCTAGCCTTGAAACAGTGTTCTTGGGGTTTCTCTGGAGTGCCATCAAGGAAATCAAGGCTCCTTTCATGTGTGATGTGCAACACGGAATTGCTCTGCACGCAGTGCAGGGGAATCGGCCCTCATCTCGCGGCGAGGGGGAAGTCTCATGGTTTTTCTCGAGTTGCGGCGGGAACCTGGGGTATATTCTCGAGTTACGACTGGGATGGCCCTTTCACCCACATGTTTCTTCAGAGACGTCAGGACTCCTGCCTAGTTGCGAGGGACAACTCGGGATTCTCCTCGAGGCTTCGCAGGGCAATTGGGACGCCTCTCCAGCTGAGGCGGGAGACCAAGGGTCCCTTTCCACGTGCCACAGGAATCCTGGGACTCCTATCAAGTTTCACGAGGAGTCAGGCATCGTCTCCTTTGGAGGCACTGATCTCCGCGTACCTCTGGAGTTTTCAAAGGATGTGAGGCCTCCGGTCGCGATGAGTTGGGGAACTAGTTCTTTCTCTGTGGTCTCCACAGGGGATTCAGACATCCTTTCGTCTTGGGAGTTGCAAGACGAGCCTGCATTCAAGTCACTGCAGGGATATCCGGCCTTATTTCGAGTCAGGGCATCGCGGTGTCCATTCCACTTGAGGCCGCAAACTCAGGGTCCCTCTCACATACATAGAGCTGAGAGAAGGCTCCTCTTGAGGTGCTTGTGGTAAGGTGGTATTCCTCTGGAGCCGAAGCCAGGGACTAACCTCTCATCTCGAGTTGATTCTTGGTCCACGGAGCTCTTTCGTGTTGCTACAGTGACCTCAGGATCCCTCTAGCCTTGAAACAGTGTTCTTGGGGTTTCTCTGGAGTGCCATCAAGGAAATCAAGGCTCCTTTCATGTGTGATGTGCGACACGGAATTGCTCTGCACGCAGTGCAGTGGAATCAGGCCTCATCTCGCGGCGAGGGGGAAGTCTCATGGTTTTTCTCGAGTTGCGGCGGGAACCTGGGGTATATTCTCGAGTTACGACGGGGATGGCCCTTCCACACACGTGTTTGTTCAGCGATGGCAGGACTCCTGCCTAGTTGCGAGGGACAACTCGGGATTCTCCTCGAGGCTTGGCAGGGCAATTGGGACGCCTCTCCAGCTGAGGCGGGAGACCAAGGGTCACTTTCCACGTGCACAGGAATCCTGGGACTCCTATCAAGTTTCACGAGGAGTCAGGCATCGTCTCCTTTGGAGGCACTGATCTCCGCGTACCTCTGGAGTTTTCAAAGGATGTGAGGCCTCCGGTCGCGATGAGGTGGGGAACTAGATCTTTCTCTGTGGTCTCCACAGGGGATTCAGACATCCTTTCATCTTGGGAGATGTAAGACGAGCCTGCATTCAGGTCACTGCAGGGATATCTGGCCTTATTTCGCGTCAGGGCATCGCAGTGTCCATTCCACTTGAGGCCGCAAAATCAGAGTCCCTCTCACATACCTAGAGCTGAGAGAAGCCTCCTCTTGAGGTGCTTGTGGTAAGGTGGTATTCCTCTGGAGTCGAAACCAGGGACTAACCTCTCATCTCGAGTTGAATTTTGGTCCAGGGATCTCTTTCGTGTTGCTACAGTGACCTCAGGATCCCTCTAGCCTTGAAACAGTGTTGTTGGGGTTTCTCTGGAGTGCCGTCAAGGAAATCAAGCCTCCTTTCATGTGTGCTGTGCAACACTGAATTGCTCTGCACGCAGTGCCGGGGAATCGGGCCTCATCTCGCGGCGAGGGGGAAGTCTCATGGTTTTTCTCGAGTTGCGGCGGGACCCTGGGGTATATTCTCGAGTTACGACGGGGATGGCCCTTCCACCCACGTGTTTCTTCAGCGACGTCAGGACTCCTGCCTAGTTGCGAGGGACAACTCGGGATTCTCCTCGAGGCTTGGCAGGGCAATTGGGACGCCTCTCCAGCTGAGGCGGGAGACCAAGGGTCCCTTTCCACTTGCCACAGGAATCCTGGGACTCCAATCAAGTTTCACGAGGAGTCAGGCATCGTCTCCTTTGGAGGCACTGATCTCCGCGTACCTCTGGAGTTTTCAAAGGATGTGAGGCCTCCGGTCGCGATGAGGTGGGGAACTAGGTCTTTCTCTGTGGTCTCCACAGGGGATTCGGACATCCTTTCATCTTGGGAGATGCAAGACGAGCCTGCATTCAAGTCACTGCAGGGATATCCGGCCTTATTTCGAGTCAGGGCATCGCGGTGTCCATTCCACTTGAGGCCGCAAACTCAGCACATAGCTAGAGCTGAGAGAAGCCTCCTCTTGAGGTGCTTGTGGTAAGGTGGTATTCCTCTGGAGTCGAAGCCAGGGACTAACCTCTCATCTCGAGTTGATTTTTGGTCCACGGAGCTCTTTTGTGTTGCTACAGTGACCTCAGGATCCCTCTAGCCTTGAAACAGTGTTCTTGGGGTTTCTCTGGAGTGCCATCAAGGAAATCAAGGCTCCTTTCATGTGTGACGTGCAACACGGAATTGCTCTGCACGCAGTGCAGGGGAATCGGGCCTCATCTCGCGGCGAGGGGGAAGTCTCATGATTTTTCTCGAGTTGAGGCAGGAACCTGGGGTATATTCTCGAGTTACGACGGGGATGGCCCTTCCACCCACGTGTTTGTTCAGCGATGGCAGGACTCCTGCCTAGTTGCGAGGGACAACTCGGGATTCTCCTCGAGGCTTGGCAGGGCAATTGGGACGCCTCTCCAGCTGAGGCGGGAGATCAAGGGTCCCTTTCCACGTGCCACAGGAATCCTGGGACTCCTATCAAGTTTCACGAGGAGTCTGGCATCGTCTCCTTTGGAGGCACTGATCTCCGCGTACCTCTGGAGTTTTCAAAGGATGTGAGGCCTCCGGTCTCGATGAGGTGGGGAACTAGGTCTTTCTATGTGGTCTCCACAGGGGATTCAGACATCCTTTCATCTTGGGAGATGCAAGACAAGCCTGCATTCAAGTCACTGCAGGGATATCTGGCCTTATTTCGCGTCAGGGCATCGCAGTGTCCATTCCACTTGAGGCCGCAAACTCAGGGTCCCTCTCACATACCTAGAGCTGAGAGAAGCCTCCTCTTGAGGTGCTTGTGGTAAGGTGGTATTCCTATGAAGTCGAAGTTAGGGACTAACCTCTCATCTCGAGTTGATTTTTGGTCCACGGAGCTCTTTTGTGTTGCTACAGTGACCTCAGCATCCCTCTAGCCTTGAAACAGTGTTCTTGGGGTTTCTCTGGAGTGCCATCAAGGAAATCAAGGCTCCTTTCATGTGTGATGTGCAACACGGAATTGCTCTGCACGCAGTGTAGGGGAATCAGGCCTCATCTCGCGGCGAGTGGGAAGTCTCATGGTTTTTCTTGAGTTGCGGCGGGAACCTGGGGTATATTCTCGAGTTACGACGGGGATGGCCCTTCTACACACGTGTTTGTTCAGCGATGGCAGGACTCCTGCCTAGTTGCGAGGGACAACTCGGGATTCTCCTCGAGGCTTGGCAGGGAAATTGGGACGCCTCTCCAGCCGAGGCGGGTGACCAAGGGTCCCTTTCCACGTGCCACAGGTATTCTGGGACTCCTATCAAGTTTCACGAGGAGTCAAGCATCGTCTCCTTAGGAGGCACTGATCTCCGCGTACCTCTGAAGTTTTCAAAGGATGTGAGGCCTCCGTTCGCGATGAGGTGGGGAAGTAGGTCATTCTCTGTGGTCTCCACAGGGGATTCAGACATCCTTTCGTCTTGGGAGATGCAAGACGAGCCTGTATTCAAGTCACTGCAGGGATATGCGGCCTTATTTCGAGTCAGGGCATCGCTGTGTCCATTCCACTTGAGGCCGCAAACTCAGCAGATAGCTAGAGCTGAGAGAAGCCTCCTCTTGAGGTGCTTGTGGTAAGGTGGTATTCCTCTGGAGTCGAAGCCAGGGACTAACCTCTCATCTCGAGTTGATTGTTGGTCCACGAAGCTCTTTCGTGTTGCTACAGTGACCTCAGGATCCCTCTAGCCTTAAAACAGTGTTCTTGGGGTTTCTCTGGAGTGCCATCAAGGAAATCAAGGCTCCTTTCATATGTGATGTGCAACACGGAATTGCTCTGTACGCAGTGCAGGGGAATCGGGCCTCATCTCGCGGCGAGGGGAAAGTCTCATGGTTTTTCTCGAGTTGCGGCGGGAACCTGGGGTATATTCTCGAGTTACGACGGGGATGGCCCTTCCACCCACGTGTTTGTTCAGCAACGACAGGACTCCTGCCTAGTTGCGAGGGACAACTCGGGATTCTCCTCGGGGCTTGGCAGGGCAATTGGGACGCCTCTCCAGCTGAGGCGGGAAACCAAGGGTCCCTTTCCACGTGCCACAGGAATCCTGGGACTCCTATCAAGTTTCACGAGGAGTCAGGCATCGTCTCCTTTGGAGGCACTGATCTCCGCGTACCTCTGGAGTTTTCAAAGGATGTGAGGCCTCCGGTCGCCATGAGGTGGGGAACTAGGTCTTTCTCTGTGGTCTCCACACGGGATTCAGACATCCTTTCATCTTGGGAGATGCAAGACGAGCCTGCATACAAGTCACTGCAGGGATATCCGGGCTTATTTCGCGTCAGGGCATCGCAGTGACCATTCCACTTGAGGCCGCAAAATCAGGGTCCCTCTCACATACCTAGAGCTGAGAGAAGCCTCCTCTTGAGGTGCTTGTGGTAAGGTGGTATTCCTCTGGAGTCGAAGCCAGGGACTAACCTCTCATCTCGAGTTGTTTTTTGGTCCACGGACCTCTTTCGTGTTGCTACAGTGACCTCAGGATCCCTCTAGCCTTGAAACAGTGTTCTTGGGGTTTCTCTCGAGTGCCATCAAGGAAATCAAGGCTCCTTTCATGTTTGATGTGCAATACGGAATTGCTCTGCATGCAGTGCAGGAGAATCGGGCCTCATCTCGCGGCGAGGGGGAAGTCTCATGGTTTTTCTCGAGTTGCGGCGGTACCCTGGGGTATATTCTCGAGTTATGACGGGGATGGCCCTTCCACCCACGTGTTTGTTCAGCGACGTCAGGACTCCTGCCTATTTGCGAGGGACAACTCGGGATACTCCTCGAGGCTTGGCAGGGCAATTGGGACGCCTCTCCAGCTGAGGCGGGAGACCAAGTGTCCCTTTCCATGTGCCAGAGGAATCCTGGGACTCCTATCAAGTTTCACGAGGAGTCAGGCATCGTCTCCTTTGGAGGCACTGATCTCCGCGTACCTCTGGAGTTTTCAAAGGATGTGAGTCCTCCGGTCGCGATGAGGTGGGGAACTAGATCTTTCTCTGAGGTCTGCACAGGGGATTCAGACATCCTTTCGTCTTGGGAGATGCAAGACGCGCCTGCATTCAAGTCACTGCAGGGATATCCGGCCTTATTTCGCGTCAGGGCATCGCGGTGTCCATTCCACTTGAGGCCGCAAACTCAGGGTCCCTCTCACATACCTAGAGCTGAGAGAAGCCTCCTCTTGAGGTGCTTGTGGTAAGGGGGTATTCCTCTGGAGTCGAAGCCAGGGACTAACCTCTCATCTCGAGTTGATTTTTGGTCTACGGAGCTCTTTCGTGTTGCTAGAGTGACCTCAGGATCCCTCTAGCCTTGAAACAGTGTTCTTGGGGTTTCTCTGGAGTGCCATCAAGGAAATCAAGGCTCCTTTCATGTGTGATGTGCAACACGGAATTGCTCTGCACGCAGTGCAGGGGAATCGGCCCTAATCTCGCGGCGAGGGGGAAGTCTCATGGTTTTTCTCGAGTTGCGGCGGGAACCTGGGGTATATTCTCGAGATACGACTGGGATGGCCCTTCCACCCACATGTTTCTTCAGCGACGTCAGGACTCCTGCCTAGTTGCGAGGGACAACTCGGGATTCTCCTCGGGGCTTGGCAGGGCAATTGGGCGCCTCTCCAGCTGAGGCGGGAAACCAAGGGTCCCTTTCCACGTGCCACAGGAATACTGGGACTCCTATCAAGTTTCACGAGGAGTCAGGCATCGTCTCCTTTGGAGGCACTGATCTCCGCGTACCTCTGGAGTTTTCAAAGGATGTGAGGCCTCCGGTCGCCATGAGGTGGGGAACTAGGTCTTTCTCTGTGGTCTCCACACGGGATTCAGACATCCTTTCATCTTGGGAGATGCAAGACGAGCCTGCATTCAAGTCACTGCAGGGATATCCGGCCTTATTTCGCGTCAGGGCATCGCAGTGACCATTCCACTTGAGGCCGCAAAATCAGGGTCCCTCTCACATACCTAGAGCTGAGAGAAGCCTCCTCTTGAGGTGCTTGTGGTAAGGTGGTATTCCTCTGGAGTCGAAGCCAGGGACTAACCTCTCATCTCGAGTTGTTTTTTGGTCCACGGACCTCTTTCGTGTTGCTACAGTGACCTCAGGATCCCTCTAGCCTTGAAACAGTGTTCTTGGGGTTTCTCTCCAGTGCCATCAAGGAAATCAAGGCTCCTTTCATGTTTGATGTGCAATACGGAATTGCTCTGCATGCAGTGCAGGAGAATCGGGCCTCATCTCGCGGCGAGGGGGAAGTCTCATGGTTTTTCTCGAGTTGCGGCCGTACCCTGGGGTATATTCTCGAGTTATGACGGGGATGGCCCTTCCACCCACGTGTTTGTTCAGCGACGTCAGGACTCCTGCCTATTTGCGAGGGACAACTCGGGATACTCCTCGAGGCTTGGCAGGGCAATAGGGACGCCTCTCCAGCTGAGGCGGGAGACCAAGGGTCCCTTTCCATGTGCCAGAGGAATCCTGGGACTCCTATCAAGTTTCACGAGGAGTCAGGCATCGTCTCCTTTGGAGGCACTGATCTCCGCGTACCTCTGGAGTTTTCAAAGGATGTGAGGCCTCTGGTCGCGATGAGGTGGGGAAGTAGATCTTTCTCTGAGGTCTGCACAGGGGATTCAGACATCCTTTCGTCTTGGGAGATGCAAGACGCGCCTGCATTCAAGTCACTGCAGGGATATCCGGCCTTATTTCGAGTCAGGGCATCGCGGTGTCCATTCCACTTGAGGCCGCAAACTCAGGGTCCCTCTCACATACCTAGAGCTGAGAGAAGCCTCCTCTTGAGGTGCTTGTCGTAAGGTGGTATTCCTATGAAGTCGAAGTTAGGGACTAACTTCTCATCTCGAGTTGATTTTTGGTCCACGGAGCTCTTTTGTGTTGCTATAGTGACCTCAGGATCCCTCTAGCCTTGAAACAGTGTTCTTGGGGTTTCTCTGGAGTGCCATCAAGGAAATCAAGGCTCCTTTCATGTGTGATGTGCAACACAGAATTGCTCTGCACGCAGTGCAGGGGAATCGGGCCTCATCTCGCGGCGAGGGGGAAGTCTCATGGTTTTTCTCGAGTTGCGTCGGGAACCTGGGGTATATTCTCGAGTTACGACGGGGATGGCCCTTCTACACACGTGTTTGTTCAGCGATGGCAGGACTTCTGCCTAGTTGCGAGGGACAACTCGGGATCTCCTCGAGGATTGGCAGGGCAATTGGGACGCCTCTCCAGCTGAGGCGGGAGACCAAGGGTCCCTTTCCACGTGCCACAGGAATCCTGGGACTCCTATCAAGTTTCACGAGGAGTCAGGCATCGTCTCCTTTGGAGGCACTGATGTCCGCGTACCTCTGGAGTTTTCAAAGGATGTGAGGCCTCCGGTCGCGATGAGGTGGGGAACTAGGTCTTTCTCTGTGGTCTCCACAGGGGATTCAGACATCCTTTCATCTTGGGAGATGCAAGACTAGCCTGCAATCAAGTCACTGCAGGGATATCCGGCCTTATTTCGCGTCAGGGCATCGCGGTGTCCATTCCACGTGAGGCCGCAAACTCAGGGTCCCTCTCACATACCTAGAGCTGAGAGAAGCCTCCTCTTGAGGTGCTTGTGGTAAGGTGGTATTCCTCTGGAGTCGAAGCCAGGGACTAACCTCTCATCTCGAGTTGATTTTTGGTCCACGGAGCTCTTTCGTGTTGCTACACTGACCTCAGGATCCCTCTAGCCTTGAAACAGTGTTGTTGGGGTTTCTCTGGAGTGCCATCAAGGAAATCAAGGCTCCTTTCATGTGTGATGTGCAACACGGAATTGCTCTGCACGCAGTGCAGGGGAATCGGGCCTCATCTCACGGCGAGGGGGAAGTCTCATGATTTTTCTCGAGTTGTGGCGGGAACCTGGGGTATATTCTCGAGTTACGACGGGGATGGCCCTTCGACCCACGTGTTTGTTCAGCGACGTCAGGACTCCTGCCTAGTTGCGAGGGACAACTCGGGATTCTCCTCGAGGCTTGGCAGGGCAAGTGGGACGCCTCTCCAGCTGAGGCGGGAGACCAAGGGTCCCTTTCCACGTGCCACAGGAATCCTGGGACTCCTATCAAGTTTCACGAGGAGTCAGGCATCGTCTCCTTTGGAGGCACTGCTCTCCGCGTATCTCTGGAGTTTTCAAAGGATGTGAGGCCTCCGGTCGCCATGATGTGGGGAAATACGTCTTTCTCTGTGGTCTCCACAGGGGATTCAGACATCCTTTCATCTTGGGAGATGCAAGACGAGCCTGCATTTAAGTCACTGCAGGGATATCCGGCCTTATTTCGAGTCAGGGCATCGCGGTGTCCATTCCACTTGAGGCCGCAAACTCAGGGTCCCTCTCACATACCTAGAGCTGAGAGAAGCCTCCTCTTGAGGTGCTTGTGATAAGGTGGTATTCCTATGAAGTCGAAGTTAGGGACTAACTTCTCATCTCGAGTTGATTTTTGGTCCACGGAGCTCTTTTGTGTTGCTACAGTGACCTCAGGATCCCTCTAGCCTTGAAACAGTGTTCTTGGGGTTTCTCTGGAGTGCCATCAAGGAAATCAAGGCTCCTTTCATGTGTGATGTGCAACACGGAATTGCTCTGCACGCAGTGTAGGGGAATCAGGCCTCATCTCGCGGCGAGGGGGAAGTCTCATGGTTTTTCTCGAGTTGCGGCGGGAACCTGGGGTATATTCTCGAGTTACGACGGGGATGGCCCTTCTACACACGTGTTTGTTCAGCGATGGCAGGACTTCTGCCTAGTTGCGAGGGACAACTCGGGATTCTCCTGGAGGCTTGGCAGGGAAATTGGGACGCCTCTCCCGCTGAGGAGGGAGACCAAGGGTCCCTTTCCACGTGCCACAGGAATCCTGGGACTCCTATCAAGTTTCACGTGGAGTCAGGCATCGTCTCCTTTGGAGGCACTAATCTCTGCGTACCTCTGGAGTTTTCAAAGGATGTGAGGCCTCCGGTCGCGATGAGGTGGGGAACTAGGTCTTTTTCTGTGGTCTCCACAGGGGATTCGGACATCCTTTCGTTTTGGGAGATGCAAGACGAGCCTGCATTCAAGTCACTGCAGGGATATCCGGCCTTATTTCGAGTCAGGGCATCGCGGTGTCCATTCCACTTGAGGCCGCAAACTCAGGGTCCCTCTCACATAGCTAGAGCTGAGAGAAGCCTCCTCTTGAGGTGCTTGTGGTAAGGTGGTATTCCTCTGGAGTCGAAGCCAGGGACTAACCTCTCATCTCGAGTTGATTTTTGGTCCACGGAGCTCTTTCATGTTGCGACAGTGACCTCAGGATCCCTCTAGCCTTGAAACAGTGTTCGTGGGGTTTCTCTGGAGTGCCATCAAAGAAATTAAGGCTCCTTTCATGTGTGATGTGCAACACGGAATTGCTCTGCACGCAGTGCAGGGGAATCGGGACTCATCTCACGGCGAGGGGGAAGTCTCATGATTTTTCTCGAGTTGAGGCGGGAACCTGGGGTATATTCTCGAGTTATGACGTGGATGGCCCTTCCACCCACGTGTTTGTTCAGCGACGTCAGGACTCCTGCCTAGTTGCGAGGGACAACTCGGGATTCTCCTCGAGGCTTGGCAGGGCAATTGGGACGCCTCTCCAGCTGAGGCGGGAGACCAAGGGTCCCTTTCCACGTGCCACAGGAATCCTGGGACTCCTATCAAGTTTCACGAGGAGTCAGGCATCATCTCCTTTGGAGGCACTGATGTCCGCGTACCTCTGGAGTTTTCAAAGGATGTGAGGCCTCCGGTCGCGATGAGGTGGGGAACTAGGTCTTTCTCTGTGGTCTCCACAGGGGATTCAGACATCCTTTCATCTTGGGAGATGCAAGACTAGCCTGCAATCAAGTCACTGCAGGGATATCCGGCCTTATTTCGCGTCAGGGCATCGCGGTGTCCATTCCACGTGAGGCCGCAAACTCAGGGTCCCTCTCACATACCTAGAGCTGAGAGAAGCCTCCTCTTGAGGTGCTTGTGGTAAGGTGGTATTCCTCTGGAGTCGAAGCCAGGGACTAACCTCTCATCTCGAGTTGATTTTTGGTCCACGGAGCTCTTTCGTGTTGCTACACTAACCTCAGGATCCCTCTAGCCTTGAAACAGTGTTGTTGGGGTTTCTCTGGAGTGCCATCAAGGAAATCAAGGCTCCTTTCATGTGTGATGTGCAACACGGAATTGCTCTGCACGCAGTGCAGGGGAATCGGGCCTCATCTCACGGCGAGGGGGAAGTCTCATGATTTTTCTCGAGTTGTGGCGGGAACCTGGGGTATATTCTCGAGTTACGACGGGGATGGCCCTTCGACCCACGTGTTTGTTCAGCGACGTCAGGACTCCTGCCTAGTTGCGAGGGACAACTCGGGATTCTCCTCGAGGCTTGGCAGGGCAAGTGGGACGCCTCTCCAGCTGAGGCGGGAGACCAAGGGTCCCTTTCCACGTGCCACAGGAATCCTGGGACTCCTATCAAGTTTCACGAGGAGTCAGGCATCGTCTCCTTTGGAGGCACTGCTCTCCGCGTATCTCTGGAGTTTTCAAAGGATGTGAGGCCTCCGGTCGCCATGAGGTGGGGAACTAGGTCTTTCTCTGTGGCCTCCACAGGTGATTCAGACATCCTTTCATCTAGGGAGATGCAAGACGAGCCTGCATTTAAGTCACTGCAGGGATATCTCGCCTTATTTCGAGTCAGGGCATCGTGGTGTCCATTCCACTTGAGGCCGCAAACTCAGGGTCCCTCTCACATACCTAGAGCTGAGAGAAGCCTCCTCTTGAGGTGCTTGTGGTAAGGTGGTATTCCTCTGGAGTCGAAGCCAGGGACTAACCTCTCATCTCGAGTTGATTTTTGGTCCACGGAGCTCTTTCGTGTTGCTACAGTGACCTCAGGATCCCTCTAGCCTTGAAACAGTGTTCTTGGGGTTTCTCTGGAGTGCCACCAAGGAAATCAAGGCTCCTTTCATGTGTGATGTGCAACACGGAATTGCTCTCCACGCAGTGCAGGGGAATCGGGCGTCATCTCACGGCGAGGGGGAAGTCTCATGGTTTTTCTCGAGTTGCGGCGGGAACCTGGGGTATATACTCGAGTTACGACTGGGATGGCCCTTCCACACACATGTTAGTTCAGCGACGTCAGGACTCCTGCCTAGTTGCGAGGGACAACTCGGGATTCTCCTCGAGGCTTGGCAGGGCAATTGGGACGCCTCTCCAGCTGAGGCGGGAGACCAAGGGTCCCTTTCCATGTGCCACAGGAATCCTGGGACTCCTATCAAGTTTCACGAGGAGTCAGGCATCGTCTCCTTTGGCGGCACTGATCTCCGCGTACCTCTGGAGTTTTCAAAGAATGTGAGGCCTCCGGTCGCCATGAGGTGGGGAACTAGGTCTTTCTCTGTGGCCTCCACAGGTGATTCAGACATCCTTTCATCTTGGGAGATGCAAGACGAGCCTGCATTCAAGTCACTGCAGGGATATCCGGGCTTATTTCGCGTCAGGGCATCGCAGTGACCATTCCACTTGAGGCCGCAAACTCAGGGTCCCTCTCACATACCTAGAGCTGAGAGAAGCCTCCTCTTGAGGTGCTTGTGGTAAGGTGGTATTCCTGTGGAGTCGAAGCCAGGGACTAACCTCTCATCTCGAGTTGTTTTTTGGTCCACGGACCTCTTTCGTGTTGCTACAGTGACCTCAGGATCCCTCTAGCCTTGAAACAGTGTTCTTGGGGTTTCTCTCGAGTGCCATCAAGGAAATCAAGGCTCCTTTCATGTTTGATGTGCAATACGGAATTGCTCTGCATGCAGTGCAGGAGAATCGGGCCTCATCTCGCGGCGAGGGGGAAGTCTCATGGTTTTTCTCGAGTTGCGGCGGTACCCTGGGGTATATTCTCGAGTTATGACGGGGATGGCCCTTCCACCCACGTGTTTGTTCAGCGACGTCAGGACTCCTGCCTATTTGCGAGGGACAACTCGGGATACTCCTCGAGGCTTGGCAGGGCAATTGGGACGCCTCTCCAGCTGAGGCGGGAGACCAAGTGTCCCTTTCCATGTGCCAGAGGAATCCTGGGACTCCTATCAAGTTTCACGAGCAGTCAGGCATCGTCTCCTTTGGAGGCACTGATCTCCGCGTACCTCTGGAGTTTTCAAAGGATGTGAGGCCTCCGGTCGCGATGAGGTGGGGAACTAGATCTTTCTCTGAGGTCTGCACAGGGGATTCAGACATCCTTTCGTCTTGGGAGATGCAAGACGCGCCTGCATTCAAGTCACTGCAGGGATATCCGGCCTTATTTCGAGTCAGGGCATCGCGGTGTCCATTCCACTTGAGGCCGCAAACTCAGGGTCCCTCTCACATACCTAGAGCTGAGAGAAGCCTCCTCTTGAGGTGCTTGTGGTAAGGTGGTATTCCTATGAAGTCGAAGTTAGGGACTAACCTCTCATCTCGAGTTGATTTTTGGTCCACGGAGCTCTTTTGTGTTGCTACAGTGACCTCAGGATCCCTCTAGCCTTGAAACAGTGTTCTTGGGGTTTCTCTGGAGTGCCATCAAGGAAATCAAGGCTCCTTTCATGTGTGATGTGCAACACGGAATTGCTCTGCACGCAGTGTAGGGGAATCAGGCCTCATCTCGCGGCGAGGGGGAAGTCTCATGGTTTTTCTCGAGTTGCTGCGGGAACCTGGGGTATATTCTCGAGTTACGACGGGGATGGCCCTTCTACACACGTGTTTGTTCAGCGATGGCAGGACTTCTGCCTAGTTGCGAGGGACAACTCGGGATTCTCCTCGAGGCTTGGCAGGGAAATTGGGACGCCTCTCCAGCCGAGGCGGGTGACCAAGGGTCCCTTTCCACGTGCCACAGGAATCCTGGGACTCCTATCAAGTTTCAAGTGGAGTCAGGCATCGTCTCCTTTGGAGGCACTAATCTGTGCGTACCTCTGGAGTTTTCAAAGGATGTGAGGCCTCCGGTCGCGATGAGGTGGGGAACTAGGTCTTTTTCTGTGGTCTCCACAGGGGATTCGGACATCCTTTCATTATGGGAGAGGCAAGACGCGCCTGCATTCAAGTCACTGCAGGGATATCCGGCCTTATTTCGAATCAGGGCATCGCGGTGTCCATTCCACTTGAGGCCGCAAACTCAGGGTTCCTCTCACATAGCTAGAGCTGAGAGAAGCCTCCTCTTGAGGTGCTTGTGGTAAGGTGGTATTCCTCTGGAGTCGAAGCCAGGGACTAACCTCTCATCTCGAGTTGATTTTTGGTCCACGGAGCTCTTTCATGTTGCGACAGTGACCTCAGGATCCCTCTAGCCTTGAAACAGTGTTCGTGGGGTTTCTCTGGAGTGCCATCAAGGAAATTAAGGCTCCTTTCATGTGTGATGTGCAACACGGAATTGCTCTGCACGCAGTGCAGGGGAATCGGGACTCATCTCACGGCGAGGGGGAAGTCTCATGGTTTTCTCGAGTTGTGGCGGGAACCTGGGGTATAGTCTCGAGTTACGACGGGGATGGCCCTTCGACCCACGTGTTTGTTCAGCGACGTCAGGACTCCTGCCTAGTTGCGAGGGACAACTCGGGATTCTCCTCGAGGCTTGGCAGGGCAAGTGGGACGCCTCTCCAGCTGAGGCGGGAGACCAAGGGTCCCTTTCCACGTGCCACAGGAATCCTGGGACTCCTATCAAGTTTCACGAGGAGTCAGGCATCGTCTCCTTTGGAGGCACTGATCTCCGCGTACCTCTGGAGTTTTCAAAGGATGTGAGGCCTCCGGTCGCGATGAGGTGGGGAACTAGGTCTTTCTCTGTGGTCTCCACAGGGGATTCAGACATCCTTTTAATTTGGGAGATGTAAGACGAGCCTGCATTCAAGTCACTGCAGGGATATCTGGCCTTATTTCGCGTCAGGGCATCGCAGTGTTCATTCCACTTGAGGCCGCAAAATCAGGGTCCCTCTCACATACCTAGAGCTGAGAGAAGCCTCCTCTTGAGGTGCTTGTGGTAAGGTGGTATTCCTCTGGAGTCGAAAACAGGGACTAACCTCTCATCTGGAGTTGATTTTTGGTCCACGGAGCTCTTTCGTGTTGCTCCAGTGACCTCAGGATCCCTCTAGCCTTGAAACACTGTTCTTGGGTTTTCTGTGGAGTGCCATCAAGGAAATCAAGGCTCCTTTCATTTGTGATGTGCAACACGGAATTGCTCTGCACGCAGTGTAGGGGAATCAGGCCTCATCTCGCGGCGAGGGGGAAGTCTCATGGTTTTTCTCGAGTTGCGGCGGGAACCTGGGGTATATTCTCGAGTTACGACGGGGATGGCCCTTCTACACGCGTGTTTGTTCAGCGATGGCAGGACTCCTGCCTAGTTGGGAGGGAAATCTCGGGATTCTCCTCGAGGCTTGGCAGGAAAATAGGGACGCCTCTCCAGCCGAGGCGGGAGACCAAGGGGCCCTTTTCACGTGCCACAAGAATCCTGGGACTCCTATCAAGTTTCACGAGGAATCAGGCATCGGCTCCTTTGGAGGCACTGATTTCCGCGTCCCTCTGGAGTTTTCAAAGGATGTGAGGCCTCCGGTCGCCATGATGTGGGGAACTACGTCTTTCTCTGTGGTCTCCACAGGGGATTCAGACATCCTTTCATCTTGGGAGATGCAAGACGAGCCTGCATTCAAGTCACTGCAGGGATATCTGGCCTTATTTCGCGTCAGGGAATCGCGGTGTCCATTCCACTTGAGGCCGCAAACTCAGGGTCCCTCTCACATACCTAGAGCTGAGAGAAGCCACCTCTTGAGGTGCTTGTGGTAAGGTGGTATTCCTCTGGAGTCGAATTTAGGAACTAACCTCTCATCTCGAGTTGATTCTTAGTCCACGGAGCTCTTTCGTGTTGCTACAGTGACCTCAGGATCCCTGTAGCCTTGAAACAGTGTTCTTGGGGTTTCTCTGGAGTGCCATCAAGGAAATCAAGGCTCCTTTCATATGTGATGTGCAACACGGAATTGCTCTGCACGCAGTTCAGGGGAATCGGGCCTCATCTCGCGGCGAGGGGGAAGTCTCATGGTTTTTCTCGAGTTGCGGCGGGAACCTGGGGTATATTCTCGAGTTACGACGGGGATGGCCCTTCCACCCACGTGTTTGTTCAGCGACGTCAGGACTCCTGCCTATTTGCGAGGGACAACTCGGGATTCTCCTGGAGGCTTGGCAGGGCAATTGGGACGCCTCTCCAGCTGAGGCGGGAGACCAAGGGTCCCTTTCCATGTGCCACAGTAATCCTGGGACTCCTATCAAGTTTCACGAGGAGTCAGGCATCGTCTCCTTTGGAGGCACTGCTCTCCGCGTATCTCTGGAGTTTTCAAAGGATGTGAGGCCTCCGGTCGCCATGAGGTGGGGAACTAGGTCTTTCTCTGTGGCCTCCACAGGTGATTCAGACATCCTTTCATCTTGGGAGATGCAAGACGAGCCTGCATTCAAGTCACTGCAGGGATATCTGGCCTTATTTCGAGTCAGGGCATCGTGGTGTCCATTCCACTTGAGGCCGCAAACTCAGGGTCCCTCTCACATACCTAGAGCTGAGAGAAGCCTCCTCTTGAGGTGCTTGTGGTAAGGTGGTATTCCTCTGGAGTGGAAGCCAGGGACAAACCTCTCATCTCGAGTTGATTTTTGGTCCACGGACCTCTTTCGTGTTGCTACAGTGACCTCAGGATCCCTCTAGCCTTGAAACAGTGTTCTTGGGGTTTCTCTGGAGTTCCATCAAGGAAATCAAGGCTCCTTTCATGTTTGATGTGCAATACGGAATTGCTCTGCATGCAGTGCAGGAGAATCGGGCCTCATCTCGTGGCGAGGGGGAAGTCTCATGGTTTTTCTCGAGTTGCGGAGGGATCCTGGGGTATATTCTGGAGTTATGACGGGAATGGCCCTTCCACCCACGTGTTTGTTCAGCGACGTCAGGACTCCTGCCTAGTTGTGAGGGACAACTCGGGATTCTCCTGGAGGCTTGGCACGGCAATTAGGACGCCTCTCCAGCTGAGGCGGGAGACCAAGGGTCCCTTTCCATGTGCCACAGGAATCCTGGGACTCCTATCAAGTTTCACGAGGAGTCAGGCATCGTCTCCTTTGGAGGCACTGATCTCCGCGTAACTCTGGAGTTTTCAAAGGATGTGAGGCCTCCGGTCACGATGAGGTGGGGGACTAGATCTTTCTCTGAGGTCTCCACAGGGGATTCAGACATCCTTTCGTCTTGGGAGAGGCAAGACGCGCCTGCATTCAAGTCACTGCAGGGATATCCGGCCTTATTACGAGTCAGGGCATCGCGGTGTCCATTCCACTTGAGGCCGCAAACTCAGGGTTCCTCTCACATACCTAGAGCTGAGAGAAGCCTCCTCTTGAGGTGCTTGTGGTAAGGTGGTATTCCTCTGGAGTCGAAGCCAGGGACTATCCTCTCATCTCGAGTTGATTTTCGGGCCACGGTGTTCTTTCGTGTGGCTACAGTGACCTCAGGATCCCTCTAGCCTTGAAACAGTTTTCTTGGGGTTTCTCTGGAGTGCCATCAAGGAAATCAAGGCTCCTTTCATGTGTGATGTGCAACACTGCATTGCTCTGCACGCAGTGCAGGGGAATAAGGCCTCATCTCGCGGCGAGGGGGAAGTCTCATGGTTTTTCTCGAGTTGCGGCGGGAACCTGTGGTATATTCTCGAGTTACGACGGGGATGGCCCTTCCACTCACGTGTTTGTTCAGCGATGTCAGGACTCCTGCCTAGTTGCGAGGGACAACTCGGGATTCTCCTCGAGGCTTGGCAGGGCAATTGGGACTCCTCTCCAGCTGAGGCGGGAGACCAAGGGTCCCTTTCCACGTGCCACAAGAATCCTGGGACTCCTATCAAGTTTCACGAGAGTCAGGCATCGTCTCCTTTGGAGGCACTGATCTCCGCGTACCTCTGGAGTTTTCAAAGGATGTGAGTCCTCCGGTCGCGATGAGGTGGGGAACTAGGTCTTTTTCTGTGGTCTCCACAGGGGATTCGGACATCCTTTCGTCTTGGGAGATGCAAGACGTGCCTGCATTCAAGTCACTGCAGGGATATCCGGCCTTATTTCGAGCCAGGGCATCGCGGTGTCCATTCCACTTGAGGTCGCAAACTCAGGGTCCCTCTCACATACCTAGAGCTGAGAGAAGCCTCCTCTTGAGGTGCTTGTGGTAAGGTGGTATACCTCTGGAGTCGAAGCCAGGGACTAACCTCTCATCTCGAGTTGAATTTTGGTCCACGGAGCTCTTTCGTGTGGCTACAGTGACCTCAGGATCCCTCTAGCCTTGAAACAGTGTTCTTGGGGTTTCTATGGAGTGCCATCAAGGAAATCAAGGCTCCTTTCATGTGTGATGTGCAACACGGAATTGCTCTGCACGCAGTGCAGGGGAATCAGGCCTCATCTCGCGGCGAGGGGGAAGTCTCATGGTTTTTCTCGAGTTGCGGCGGGAACATGGGGTATATTCTTGAGTTAGGACGGGGATGGCACTTCCACACACGTGTTTGTTCAGCGACGGCAGGACTCCTGCATAGTTGCGAGGGAAAACTCGGGATTCTTCTCGAGGCTTGGCACGGCAATTGGGACGCCTCTCCAGCTGAGGCGGGAGACCAAGGGTCCCTTTCCACGTGCCACAGGAATCCTGGGACTCCTATCAAGTTTCACGAGGAGTCAGGCATCGTCTCCTTTGGAGGCACTGATCTCCGCGTACCTCTGGAGTTTTCAAAGAATGTGAGGCCTCCGGTCGCGATGAGGTGGGGAACTAGGTCTTTCTCTGTGGTCTCCACAGGGGATTCAGACATCCTTTCGTCTTGGGAGATGCAAGACGAGCCTGCATTCAAGTCACTGCAGGGTTATCCGGCCTTATTTCGAGCCAGGGCATCGCGGTGTCCATTCCACTTGAGGCCGCAAACTCAGGGTCCCTCTCACATACATAGAGCTGAGAGAAGCCTCCTCTTGAGGTGCTTGTGGTAAGGTGGTATTCCTCTGGAGTCGAAGCCAGGGACTAACCTCTCATCTCGAGTTGATTTTTGGTCCACGGAGCTCTTTCGTGTTGCTACAGTGACCTCAGGATCCCTCTAGCCTTGAAACAGTGTTCTTGGGGTTTCTCTGGAGTGCCATCAAGGAAATCAAGGCTCCTTTCATGTTTGATGTGCGACACGGAATTGCTCTGCACGCAGTGCAGTGGAATCAGGCCTCATCTCGCGGCGAGGGGGAAGTCTCATGGTTTTTCTCGAGTTGCGGCGGGAACCTGGGGTATATTCTCGAGTTACGACGGGGATGGCTCTTCCAAACACGTGTTTGTTCAGCGATGGCAGGACTCCTGCCTAGTTGCGAGGGACAACTCGGGATTCTCCTCGAGGCTAGGCAGGGCAATTGGGACTCCTCTCCAGCTGAGGCGGGAGACCAAGGGTCCCTTTCCACGTGCCACAGGAATCCTGGGACTCCTATCAAGTTTCACGAGGAGTCAGGCATCGTCTCCTTTGGAGGCACTGATCTCCGCGTACCTCTGGAGTTGTCAAAGGATGTGAGGCCTCCGGTCTCGATGAGGTGGGGAACTAGGTTTTTCTCTGTGGTCTCCACAGGGGATTCAGACATCCTTTCATCTTGGGAGATGTAAGACGAGCCTGCATTCAAGTCACTGCAGGGATATCTGGCCTTATTTCGCGTCAGGGCATCGCAGTGTCCATTCCACTTGAGGCCGCAAAATCAGGGTCGCTCTCACATACCTAGAGCTGAGAGAAGCCTCGTCTTGAGGTGCTTGTGGTAAGGTGGTATTCCTATGAAGTCGAAGTTAGGGACTAACCTCTCATCTCGAGTTGATTTTTGGTCCACGGAGATCTTTCATGTTGCGACAGTGACCTCAGGATCCCTCTAGCCTTGAAACAGTGTTCGTGGGGTTTCTCTGGAGTGCCATCAAGGAAATTAAGGCTCCTTTCATGTGTGATGTGCAACACGGAATTGCTCTGCACGCAGTGCAGGGGAATCGGGACTCATCTCACGGCGAGGGGGAAGTCTCATGATTTTTCTCGAGTTGTGGCGGGAACCTGGGGTATATTCTCGAGTTATGACGTGGATGGCCCTTCCACACACGTGTTTGTTCAGCGACGTCAGGACTCCTGCCTAGTTGCGAGGGACAACTCGGGATTCTCCTCGAGGCTTGGCAGGGCAATTGGGACGCCTCTCCAGCTGAGGCGGGAGACCAAGGGTCCCTTTCCACGTGCCACAGGAATCCTGGGACTCCTATCAAGTTTCACGAGGAGTCAGGCATCGTCTCCTTTGGAGGCAATGATGTCCGCGTACCTCTGGAGTTTTCAAAGGATGTGAGGCCTCCGGTCGCGATGAGGTGGGGAACTAGGTCTTTCTCTGTGGTCTCCACAGGGGATTCAGACATCCTTTCATCTTGGGAGATGCAAGACTAGCCTGCAATCAAGTCACTGCAGGGATATCCGGCCTTATTTCGAGTCAGGGCATCGCGGTGTCCATTCCACTTGAGGCCGCAAACTCAGGGTCCCTCTCACATACCTAGAGCTGAGAGAAGCCTCCTCTTGAGGTGCTTGTGGTAAGGTGGTATTCCTCTGGAGTCGAAACCAGGGACTAACCTCTCATCTCGAGTTGATTTTTGGTCCACGTAGCTCTTTCGTGTTGCTACAGTGACCTCAGGATCCCTCTAGCCTTGAAACAGTGTTGTTGGGGTTTCTCTGGAGTGCCATCAAGGAAATCAAGGCTCCTTTCATGTGTGATGTGCAACACGGAATTGCTCTGCACGCAGTGCAGGGGAATCGGGCCTCATCTCACGTCGAGGGGGAAGTCTCATGATTTTTCTCGAGTTGTGGCGGAAACCTGGGGTATATTCTCGAGTTACGACGGGGATGGCCCTTCGACCCACGTGTTTGTTCAGCGACGTCAGGACTCCTGCCTAGTTGCGAGGGACAACTCGGGATTCTCCTCGAGGCTTGGCAGGGCAAGTGGGACGCCTCTCCAGCTGAGGCGGGAGACCAAGGGTCCCTTTCCACGTGCCACAGGAATCCTGGGACTCCTATCAAGTTTCACGAGGAGTCAGGCATCGTCTCCTTTGGAGGCACTGATCTCTGCGTACCTCTGGAGTTTTCAAAGGATGTGAGGCCTCCGGTCGCGATGAGGTGGGGAACTAGGTCTTTCTCTGTGGTCTCCCCAGGGGATTCAGACATCCTTTCATCTTGGGAGATGCAAGACTAGCCTGCAATCAACTCACTGCAGGGATATCCGGCCTTATTTCGCATCAGGGCATCCCGGTGTCCATTCCACTTGAGGCCGCAAACTCAGGGTCCCTCTCACATACCTAGAGCTGAGAGAAGCCTCCTCTTGAGGTGCTTGTGGTAAGGTGGTATTCCTCTGGAGTCGAAACCAGGGACTAACCTCTCATCTCGAGTTGAATTTTGGTCCAGGGAGCTCTTTCGTGTTGCTACAGTGACCTCAGGATCCCTCTAGCCTTGAAACAGTGTTGTTGGGGTTTCTCTGGAGTGCCGTCAAGGAAATCAAGGCTCCTTTCATGTGTGCTGTGCAACACTGAATTGCTCTGCACGCAGTGCCGGGGAATCGGGCCTCATCTCGCGGCGAGGGGGAAGTCTCATGGTTTTTCTCGAGTTGCGGCAGGAACCTGGGGTATATTCTCGAGTTACGACGGGGATGGCCCTTCCACACACGTGTTTCTTCAGCGACGTCAGGACTCCTGCCTAGTTGCGAGGGACAACTCGGGATTCTCCTCGAGGCTTGGCAGGGAAATTGGGACGCCTCTCCAGCTGAGGCGGGAGACCAAGGATCCCTTTCCACTTGCCACAGGAATCCTGGGACTCCAATCAAGTTTCACGAGGAGTCAGGCATCGTCTCCTTTGGAGGCACTGATCTCCGCGTACCTCTGGAGTTTTCAAAGGATGTGAGGCATCCGGTCGCGATGAGGTGGGGAACTAGGTTTTTCTTTGTGGTCTCCACAGGGGATTCGGACATCCTTTCATCTTGGGAGATGCAAGACGAGTCTGCATTCAAGTCACTGCAGGGATATCCGGTCTTATTTCGAGTCAGGGCATCGCGGTGTCCATTCCACTTGAGGCCGCAAACTCAGCACATAGCTAGAGCTGAGAGAAGCCTCCTCTTGAGGTGCTTGTGGTAAGGTGGTATTCCTCTGGAGTCGAAGCCAGGGACTAACCTCTCATCTCGAGTTGATTTTTGGGCCACGGAGCTTTTTCGTGTTGCTACAGTGACCTCAGGATCCCTCTAGCCTTGAAACAGTGTTTCTGGGGTTTCTCTGGAGTGCCATCAAGGAAATCAAGGCTCCTTTCATCTGTGACGTGCAACACGGAATTGCTCTGCACGCAGTGCAGGGGAATCGGGCCTCATCTCGCGGCGAGGGGGAAGTCTCATGATTTTTCTCGAGTTGAGGCGGGAACCTGGGGTATATTCTCGAGTTACGACGGGGATGGCCCTTCCACCCACGTGTTTGTTCAGCGATGGCAGGACTCCTGCCTAGTTGCGACGGACAACACGGGATTCTCCTCGAGGCTTGGCAGGGCAATTGGGATGCCTCTCCAGCTGAGGCGGGAGACCAAGGGTCACTTTCCACGTGCACAGGAATGCTGGGACTCCTATCAAGTTTCACGAGGAGTCAGGCATCGTCTCCTTTGGAGGCACTGATCTCCGCGTACCTCTGGAGTTTTCAAAGGATGTGAGGCCTCCGGTCGGGATGAAGTGGGAATCTAGGTCTTTCTCTGTGGTCTCCACAGGGGATTCAGACTTTCTTTCATCTTGCGAGATGCAAGACGAGCCTGCATTCAAGTCACTGCAGGGATATCCGGCCTTATTTCGAGTCAGGGCATCGCAGTGTCCATTCCACTTGTGGCCGCAAAATCAGGGTCCCTCTTACATACCTAGAGCTGAGAGAAGCCTCCTCTTGAGGTGCTTGTGGTAAGGTGGTATTCCTCTGGAGTCGAAGCCAGGGACTAACCTCTCATCTCGAGTTGATTTTTGGTCCACGGAGCTCGTTCGTGTGGCTACAGTGACCTCCGGATCCCTCTAGCCTTGGAACAGTGTTCTTGGAGTTTCTCTGGAGTGCCATCAAGGAAATCAAGGCTCCTTTCATGTGTGATGTGCAACACGGAATTGCTCTGCACGCAGTGCAGGGGAATCGGACCTCATCTCGGGGCGAGGGGGAAGTCTCTTGGTTTTTCTCGAGTTGCGGCGGGAACCTGGGGTATATTCTCGAGTTACGACGGGGATGGCCCTTCCACCCACGTGTTTGTTCAGCGACGTCAGGACTCCTGCCTAGTTGCGAGGGACAACTCGGGATTCTCCTCGAGGCTTGGCAGGGCAATTGGGACGCCTCTCCAGCTGAGGCGGGAGACCAAGGGTCCCTTTCCATGTGCCACAGGAATCCTGGGACTCCTATTAAGTATCACGAGGAGTCAGGCATCGTCTCCTTTGGAGGCACTGATCTCCGGGTACCTCTGGAGTTTTCAGAGGATGTGAGGCCTCCGGTCGCGATGAGGTGGGGAACTAGGTCTTTCTCGGTGGTCTCCACAGGGGATTCAGACATTCTTTCATCTTGGGAGATGCAAGACGAGCCTGCATTCAAGTCACTGCAGGGATATCCGGCCTTATTTCTCGTCAGGGCATCGCAGTGTCCATTCCACTTGTGGCCGCAAAATCAGGGTCCCTCTCACATACCTATAGCTGAGAGAAGCCTCCTCTTGAGGTGCTTGTGGTAAGGTGGTATTCCTCTGGAGTCGAAGCCAGGGACTAACCTCTCATCTCGAGTTGATTTTTGGTCCACGGAGCTCTTTCGTGTTGCTACAGTGACCTCAGGATCCCTCTAGCCTTGAAATAGGGTACTTGGGGTTTCTCTGGAGTGCCACCAAGGAAATCAAGGCTCCTTTCATGTGTGACGTGCAAGACGGAATTGATCTGCACGCAGTGCATGGGAATCGGGCCTCATATCGCGGCGAGGGGGAAGTCTCATGGTTTTTCTCGAGTTGCGGCGGGAACCTGGGGTATATTCTCGAGTTACGACGGGGATGGCCCTTCCACCCACGTGTTTGTTCAGCGACGTCAGGACTCCTGCCTAGTTGCGAGGGACAACTCGGGATTCTCCTCGAGGCTTGGCAGGGCCATTGGGACGCCTCTCCAGCTGAGGCGGGAGACTAAGGGTTCCTTTCCACGTGCACAGGAATTCTGGGACTCCTATCAAGTTTCACGAGGAGTCAGGCATTATCTCCTTTGGAGGCACTGATCTCCGCGTACCTCTGAAGTTTTCAAAGGATGTGAGGCCTCTGGTCGCCATGAAGTGGGGAAGTAGGTCTTTCTCTGTGGTCTCCACAGGGGATTCAGACATCCTTTCGTTTGGGAGATGCAAGACGAGCCTGCATTCAAGTCACTGCACGGATATCCGGCCTTATTTCGAGTCAGGGCATCGCGGTGTCCATTCCACTTGAGGCCGGAAACTCAGGGTCCCTCTCCATACCTAGAGCTGAGAGAAGCCTCCTCTTGAGGTGCTTGTGGTAAGGTGGTATTCCTCTGGAGTCGAAGCCAGGGACTAACCTCTCATCTCGAGTTGATTTTTGGTCCACGGAGCTCTTTCGTGTTGCTACAGTGACCTCAGTTTCCCTTTAGCCTTGAAACAGTGTTCTTGGGGTTTCTCTGGAGTGCCATCAAGGAAATCAAGGCTCCTTTCATGTGTGATGTGCAACACGGAATTGCTCTGCACGCAGTGCAGGGGAATCGGGCCTCATCTCGCGGCGAGGGGGAAGTCTCATGGTTTTTCTCGAGTTGCGGCGGGAACCTGGGGTATATTCTCGAATTACGATGGGGATGGCCCTTCCACCCACGTGTTTGTTCAGCGACGTCAGTACTCATGCCTAGTTGCGAGGGACAACTCGGGATTCTCCTCGAGGCTTGGCAGGGCAAGTGGGACGCCTCTCCAGCTGAGGCGGGAGACCAAGGGTCCCTTTCCACGTGCCACAGGAATCCTGGGACTCCTATCAAGTTTCACGAGGAGTCAGGCATCGTCTCCTTTGGAGGCACTGATCTCCGCGTACCTCTGGAGTTTTCAAAGGATGTGAGGCCTCCGGTCGCGATGAGGTGGGGAACTAGGTCTTTCTCTGTGGTCTCCACAGGGGATTCAGACATCCTTTTAATTTGGGAGATGTAAGACGAGCCTGCATTCAAGTCACTGCAGGGATATCTGGCCTTATTTCGCATCAGGGCATCGCAGTGTTCATTCCACTTGAGGCCGCAAACTCAGGGTCCCTCTCACATACCTAGAGCTGAGAGAAGCCTCCTCTTGAGGTGCTTGTGGTAAGGTGGTATTCCTCTGGAGTCGAAGCCAGGGACTAACCTCTCATCTCGAGTTGATTTTTGGTCCACGGAGCTCTTTCGTGTTGCTAGAGTGACCTCAGGATCCCTCTAGCCTTGAAACAGTGTTCTTGGGGTTTCTCTGGAGTGCCATCAAGGAAATCAAGGCTCCTTTCATGTGTGATGTGCAACACGGAATTGCTCTGCACGCAGTGCAGGGGAATCGGCCCTCATCTCGCGGCGAGGGGGAAGTCTCATGGTTTTTCTCGAGTTGCGGCGGGAACCTGGGGTATATTCTCGAGTTACGACTGGGATGGCCCTTCCACCCACATGTTTCTTCAGCGACGTCAGGACTCCTGCCTAGTTGCGAGGGACAACTCGGGATTCTCCTCGAGGCTTGGCAGGGCAATTGGGACGCCTCTCCAGCTGAGGCGGGAGACCAAGGGTCCCTTTCCATGTGCCAAAGGAATCCTGGGAGTCCTATCAAGTTTCACGAGGAGTCAGGCATCGTCTCCTTTGGAGGCACTGATCTCCGCGTACCTCTGGAGTTGTCAAAGGATATGAGGCCTCCGGTCGCGATGAGCTGGGGAACTAGGTCTTTTTCTGTGGTCTCCACAGGGGATTCGGACATCCTTTGGTCATGGGAGATGCAAGACCAGCCTGCATTCAAGTCACTGCAGGGATATCCGGCCTTATTTCGCGTCACGGCATCGCAGTGACCATTCCACTTGAGGCCGCAAAATCAGGGTCCCTCTCACATACCTAGAGCTGAGAGAAGCCTCCTCTTGAGGTGCTTGTGGTAAGGTGGTATTCCTCTGGAGTCGAAACCAGGGACTAACCTCTCATCTGGAGTTGATTTTTGGTCCACGGAGCTCTTTCGTGTTGCTCCAGTGACCTCAGGATCCCTCTAGCCTTGAAACACTGTTCTTGGGTTTTCTGTGGAGTGCCATCAAGGAAATCAAGGCTCCTTTCATTTGTGATGTGCAACACGGAATTGCTCTGCACGCAGTGTAGGGGAATCAGGCCTCATCTCGCGGCGAGGGGGAAGTCTCATGGTTTTTCTCGAATTGCGGCGGGAACCTGGGGTATATTCTCGAGTTACGACGGGGATGGCCCTTCTACACGCGTGTTTGTTCAGCGATGGCAGGACTCCTGCCTAGTTGGGAGGGAAATCTCGGGATTCTCCTCGAGGCTTGGCAGGGAAATAGGGACGCCTCTCCAGCCGAGGCGGGAGACCAAGGGTCCCTTTCCACGTGCCACAAGAATCCTGGGACTACTATCAAGTTTCACGAGGAATCAGGCATCGGCTCCTTTGGAGGCACTGATTTCCGCGTCCCTCTGGAGTTTTCAAAGGATGTGAGGCCTCCGGTCGCCATGATGTGGGGAACTACGTCTTTCTCTGTGGTCTCCACAGGGGATTCAGACATCCTTTCATCTTGGGAGATGCAAGACGAGCCTGCATTCAAGTCACTGCAGGGATATCTGGCCTTATTTCGCGTCAGGGAATCGCGGTGTCCATTCCACTTGAGGCCGCAAACTCAGGGTCCCTCTCACATACCTAGAGCTGAGAGAAGCCTCCTCTTGAGGTGCTTGTGGTAAGGTGGTATTCCTCTGGAGTCGAAGTTAGGAACTAACCTCTCATCTCGAGTTGATTCTTGGTCCACGGAGCTCTTTCGTCTTGCTACAGTGACCTCAGGATCCCTGTAGCCTTGAAACAGTGTTCTTGGGGTTTCTCTGGAGTGCCATCAAGGAAATCAAGGCTCCTTTCATATGTGATGTGCAACACGGAATTGCTCTGCACGCAGTTCAGGGGAATCGGGCCTCATCTCGCGGCGAGGGGGAAGTCTCATGGTTTTTCTCGAGTTGCGGCGGGAACCTGGGGTATATTCTCGAGTTACGACGGGGATGGCCCTTCTACCCACGTGTTTGTTCAGCGACGTCAGGACTCCTGCCTATTTGCGAGGGACAACTCGGGATTCTCCTGGAGGCTTGGCAGGGCAATTGGGACGCCTCTCCAGCTGAGGCGGGAGACCAAGGGTCCCTTTCCATGTGCCACAGTAATCCTGGGACTCCTATCAAGTTTCACGAGGAGTCAGGCATCGTCTCCTTTGGAGGCACTGCTCTCCGCGTATCTCTGGAGTTTTCAAAGGATGTGAGGCCTCCGGTCGCCATGAGGTGGGGAACTAGGTCTTTCTCTGTGGCCTCCACAGGTGATTCAGACATCCTTTCATCTTGGGAGATGCAAGACGAGCCTGCATTCAAGTCACTGCAGGGATATCTGGCCTTATTTCGAGTCAGGGCATCGTGGTGTCCATTCCACTTGAGGCCGCAAACTCAGGGTCCCTCTCACATACCTAGAGCTGAGAGAAGCCTCCTCTTGAGGTGCTTGTGGTAAGGTGGTATTCCTCTGGAGTCGAAGCCAGGGACTAACCTCTCATCTCGAGTTGATTTTTGGTCCACGGAGCTCTTTCGTGTTGCTCCAGTGACCTCAGGATCCCTCTAGCCTTGAAACAGTGTTCTTGGGGTTTCTCTGGAGTGCCACCAAGGAAATCAAGGCTCCTTTCATGTGTGATGTGCAACACGGAATTTCTCTCCACGCAGTGCAGGGGAATCGGGCGTCATCTCGCGGCGAGGGGGAAGTCTCATGGTTTTTCTCGGGTTGCGGCGGGAACCTGGGGTATATACTCGAGTTACGACTGGGATGGCCCTTCCACACACATGTTTGTTCAACGACGTCAGGACTTCTGCCTAGTTGTGAGGGACAACTCGGGATTCTCCTCGAGGCTTGGCAGGGCAATTGGGACGCCTCTCCAGCTGAGGCGGGAGACCAAGGGTCCCTTTCCATGTGCCACAGGAATCCTGGGACTCCTATCAAGTTTCACGAGGAGTCAGGCATCGTCTCATTTGGCGGCACTGATCTCCGCGTACCTCTGGAGTTTTCAAAGAATGTGAGGCCTCCGGTCGCCATGAGGTGGGGAACTAGGTCTTTCTCTGTGGCCTCCACAGGTGATTCAGACATCCTTTCATCTTGGGAGATGCAAGACGAGCCTGCATTCAAGTCACTGCAGGGATATCCGGCCTTATTTCGAGTCAGGGCATCGTGGTGTCTATTACACTTGAGGCCGCAAACTCAGGGTCCCTCTCACATACCTAGAGCTGAGAGAAGCCTCCTCTTGAGGTGCTTGTGGTAAGGTGGTATTCCTCTGGAGTGGAAGCCAGGGACAAACCTCTCATCTCGAGTTGATTTTTGGTCCACGGACCTCTTTCGTGTTGCTACAGTAACCTCAGGATCCCTCTAGCCTTGAAACAGTGTTCTTGGGGTTTCTCTGGAGTGCCATCAAGGAAATCAAGGCTCCTTTCATGTTTGATGTGCGACACGGAATTGCTCTGCACGCAGTGCAGTGGAATCAGGCCTCATCTCGCGGCGAGGGGGAAGTCTCATGGTTTTTCTCGAGTTGCGGCGGGAACCTGGGGTATATTCTCGAGTTACGACGGGGATGGCTCTTCCAAACACGTGTTTGTTCAGCGATGGCAGGACTCCTGCCTAGTTGCGAGGGACAACTCGGGATTCTCCTCGAGGCTAGGCAGGGCAATTGGGACTCCTCTCCAGCTGAGGCGGGAGACCAAGGGTCCCTTTCCACGTGCCACAGGAATCCTGGGACTCCTATCAAGTTTCACGAGGAGTCAGGCATCGTCTCCTTTGGAGGCACTGATCTCCGCGTACCTCTGGAGTTGTCAAAGGATGTGAGGCCTCCGGTCTCGATGAGGTGGGGAACTAGGTTTTTCTCTGTGGTCTCCACAGGGGATTCAGACATCCTTTCATCTTGGGAGATGTAAGACGAGCCTGCATTCAAGTCACTGCAGGGATATCTGGCCTTATTTCGCGTCAGGGCATCGCAGTGTCCATTCCACTTGAGGCCGCAAAATCAGGGTCGCTCTCACATACCTAGAGCTGAGAGAAGCCTCGTCTTGAGGTGCTTGTGGTAAGGTGGTATTCCTATGAAGTCGAAGTTAGGGACTAACCTCTCATCTCGAGTTGATTTTTGGTCCACGGAGATCTTTCATGTTGCGACAGTGACCTCAGGATCCCTCTAGCCTTGAAACAGTGTTCGTGGGGTTTCTCTGGAGTGCCATCAAGGAAATTAAGGCTCCTTTCATGTGTGATGTGCAACACGGAATTGCTCTGCACGCAGTGCAGGGGAATCGGGACTCATCTCACGGCGAGGGGGAAGTCTCATGATTTTTCTCGAGTTGTGGCGGGAACCTGGGGTATATTCTCGAGTTATGACGTGGATGGCCCTTCCACACACGTGTTTGTTCAGCGACGTCAGGACTCCTGCCTAGTTGCGAGGGACAACTCGGGATTCTCCTCGAGGCTTGGCAGGGCAATTGGGACGCCTCTCCAGCTGAGGCGGGAGACCAAGGGTCCCTTTCCACGTGCCACAGGAATCCTGGGACTCCTATCAAGTTTCACGAGGAGTCAGGCATCGTCTCCTTTGGAGGCAATGATGTCCGCGTACCTCTGGAGTTTTCAAAGGATGTGAGGCCTCCGGTCGCGATGAGGTGGGGAACTAGGTCTTTCTCTGTGGTCTCCACAGGGGATTCAGACATCCTTTCATCTTGGGAGATGCAAGACTAGCCTGCAATCAAGTCACTGCAGGGATATCCGGCCTTATTTCGAGTCAGGGCATCGCGGTGTCCATTCCACTTGAGGCCGCAAACTCAGGGTCCCTCTCACATACCTAGAGCTGAGAGAAGCCTCCTCTTGAGGTGCTTGTGGTAAGGTGGTATTCCTCTGGAGTCGAAACCAGGGACTAACCTCTCATCTCGAGTTGATTTTTGGTCCACGTAGCTCTTTCGTGTTGCTACAGTGACCTCAGGATCCCTCTAGCCTTGAAACAGTGTTGTTGGGGTTTCTCTGGAGTGCCATCAAGGAAATCAAGGCTCCTTTCATGTGTGATGTGCAACACGGAATTGCTCTGCACGCAGTGCAGGGGAATCGGGCCTCATCTCACGTCGAGGGGGAAGTCTCATGATTTTTCTCGAGTTGTGGCGGAAACCTGGGGTATATTCTCGAGTTACGACGGGGATGGCCCTTCGACCCACGTGTTTGTTCAGCGACGTCAGGACTCCTGCCTAGTTGCGAGGGACAACTCGGGATTCTCCTCGAGGCTTGGCAGGGCAAGTGGGACGCCTCTCCAGCTGAGGCGGGAGACCAAGGGTCCCTTTCCACGTGCCACAGGAATCCTGGGACTCCTATCAAGTTTCACGAGGAGTCAGGCATCGTCTCCTTTGGAGGCACTGATCTCTGCGTACCTCTGGAGTTTTCAAAGGATGTGAGGCCTCCGGTCGCGATGAGGTGGGGAACTAGGTCTTTCTCTGTGGTCTCCCCAGGGGATTCAGACATCCTTTCATCTTGGGAGATGCAAGACTAGCCTGCAATCAACTCACTGCAGGGATATCCGGCCTTATTTCGCATCAGGGCATCCCGGTGTCCATTCCACTTGAGGCCGCAAACTCAGGGTCCCTCTCACATACCTAGAGCTGAGAGAAGCCTCCTCTTGAGGTGCTTGTGGTAAGGTGGTATTCCTCTGGAGTCGAAACCAGGGACTAACCTCTCATCTCGAGTTGAATTTTGGTCCAGGGAGCTCTTTCGTGTTGCTACAGTGACCTCAGGATCCCTCTAGCCTTGAAACAGTGTTGTTGGGGTTTCTCTGGAGTGCCGTCAAGGAAATCAAGGCTCCTTTCATGTGTGCTGTGCAACACTGAATTGCTCTGCACGCAGTGCCGGGGAATCGGGCCTCATCTCGCGGCGAGGGGGAAGTCTCATGGTTTTTCTCGAGTTGCGGCAGGAACCTGGGGTATATTCTCGAGTTACGACGGGGATGGCCCTTCCACACACGTGTTTCTTCAGCGACGTCAGGACTCCTGCCTAGTTGCGAGGGACAACTCGGGATTCTCCTCGAGGCTTGGCAGGGAAATTGGGACGCCTCTCCAGCTGAGGCGGGAGACCAAGGATCCCTTTCCACTTGCCACAGGAATCCTGGGACTCCAATCAAGTTTCACGAGGAGTCAGGCATCGTCTCCTTTGGAGGCACTGATCTCCGCGTACCTCTGGAGTTTTCAAAGGATGTGAGGCATCCGGTCGCGATGAGGTGGGGAACTAGGTTTTTCTTTGTGGTCTCCACAGGGGATTCGGACATCCTTTCATCTTGGGAGATGCAAGACGAGTCTGCATTCAAGTCACTGCAGGGATATCCGGTCTTATTTCGAGTCAGGGCATCGCGGTGTCCATTCCACTTGAGGCCGCAAACTCAGCACATAGCTAGAGCTGAGAGAAGCCTCCTCTTGAGGTGCTTGTGGTAAGGTGGTATTCCTCTGGAGTCGAAGCCAGGGACTAACCTCTCATCTCGAGTTGATTTTTGGGCCACGGAGCTTTTTCGTGTTGCTACAGTGACCTCAGGATCCCTCTAGCCTTGAAACAGTGTTTCTGGGGTTTCTCTGGAGTGCCATCAAGGAAATCAAGGCTCCTTTCATCTGTGACGTGCAACACGGAATTGCTCTGCACGCAGTGCAGGGGAATCGGGCCTCATCTCGCGGCGAGGGGGAAGTCTCATGATTTTTCTCGAGTTGAGGCGGGAACCTGGGGTATATTCTCGAGTTACGACGGGGATGGCCCTTCCACCCACGTGTTTGTTCAGCGATGGCAGGACTCCTGCCTAGTTGCGACGGACAACACGGGATTCTCCTCGAGGCTTGGCAGGGCAATTGGGATGCCTCTCCAGCTGAGGCGGGAGACCAAGGGTCACTTTCCACGTGCACAGGAATGCTGGGACTCCTATCAAGTTTCACGAGGAGTCAGGCATCGTCTCCTTTGGAGGCACTGATCTCCGCGTACCTCTGGAGTTTTCAAAGGATGTGAGGCCTCCGGTCGGGATGAAGTGGGAATCTAGGTCTTTCTCTGTGGTCTCCACAGGGGATTCAGACTTTCTTTCATCTTGCGAGATGCAAGACGAGCCTGCATTCAAGTCACTGCAGGGATATCCGGCCTTATTTCGAGTCAGGGCATCGCAGTGTCCATTCCACTTGTGGCCGCAAAATCAGGGTCCCTCTTACATACCTAGAGCTGAGAGAAGCCTCCTCTTGAGGTGCTTGTGGTAAGGTGGTATTCCTCTGGAGTCGAAGCCAGGGACTAACCTCTCATCTCGAGTTGATTTTTGGTCCACGGAGCTCGTTCGTGTGGCTACAGTGACCTCCGGATCCCTCTAGCCTTGGAACAGTGTTCTTGGAGTTTCTCTGGAGTGCCATCAAGGAAATCAAGGCTCCTTTCATGTGTGATGTGCAACACGGAATTGCTCTGCACGCAGTGCAGGGGAATCGGACCTCATCTCGGGGCGAGGGGGAAGTCTCTTGGTTTTTCTCGAGTTGCGGCGGGAACCTGGGGTATATTCTCGAGTTACGACGGGGATGGCCCTTCCACCCACGTGTTTGTTCAGCGACGTCAGGACTCCTGCCTAGTTGCGAGGGACAACTCGGGATTCTCCTCGAGGCTTGGCAGGGCAATTGGGACGCCTCTCCAGCTGAGGCGGGAGACCAAGGGTCCCTTTCCATGTGCCACAGGAATCCTGGGACTCCTATTAAGTATCACGAGGAGTCAGGCATCGTCTCCTTTGGAGGCACTGATCTCCGGGTACCTCTGGAGTTTTCAGAGGATGTGAGGCCTCCGGTCGCGATGAGGTGGGGAACTAGGTCTTTCTCGGTGGTCTCCACAGGGGATTCAGACATTCTTTCATCTTGGGAGATGCAAGACGAGCCTGCATTCAAGTCACTGCAGGGATATCCGGCCTTATTTCTCGTCAGGGCATCGCAGTGTCCATTCCACTTGTGGCCGCAAAATCAGGGTCCCTCTCACATACCTATAGCTGAGAGAAGCCTCCTCTTGAGGTGCTTGTGGTAAGGTGGTATTCCTCTGGAGTCGAAGCCAGGGACTAACCTCTCATCTCGAGTTGATTTTTGGTCCACGGAGCTCTTTCGTGTTGCTACAGTGACCTCAGGATCCCTCTAGCCTTGAAATAGGGTACTTGGGGTTTCTCTGGAGTGCCACCAAGGAAATCAAGGCTCCTTTCATGTGTGACGTGCAAGACGGAATTGATCTGCACGCAGTGCATGGGAATCGGGCCTCATATCGCGGCGAGGGGGAAGTCTCATGGTTTTTCTCGAGTTGCGGCGGGAACCTGGGGTATATTCTCGAGTTACGACGGGGATGGCCCTTCCACCCACGTGTTTGTTCAGCGACGTCAGGACTCCTGCCTAGTTGCGAGGGACAACTCGGGATTCTCCTCGAGGCTTGGCAGGGCCATTGGGACGCCTCTCCAGCTGAGGCGGGAGACTAAGGGTTCCTTTCCACGTGCACAGGAATTCTGGGACTCCTATCAAGTTTCACGAGGAGTCAGGCATTATCTCCTTTGGAGGCACTGATCTCCGCGTACCTCTGAAGTTTTCAAAGGATGTGAGGCCTCTGGTCGCCATGAAGTGGGGAAGTAGGTCTTTCTCTGTGGTCTCCACAGGGGATTCAGACATCCTTTCGTTTGGGAGATGCAAGACGAGCCTGCATTCAAGTCACTGCACGGATATCCGGCCTTATTTCGAGTCAGGGCATCGCGGTGTCCATTCCACTTGAGGCCGCAAACTCAGGGTCCCTCTCCATACCTAGAGCTGAGAGAAGCCTCCTCTTGAGGTGCTTGTGGTAAGGTGGTATTCCTCTGGAGTCGAAGCCAGGGACTAACCTCTCATCTCGAGTTGATTTTTGGTCCACGGAGCTCTTTCGTGTTGCTACAGTGACCTCAGTTTCCCTTTAGCCTTGAAACAGTGTTCTTGGGGTTTCTCTGGAGTGCCATCAAGGAAATCAAGGCTCCTTTCATGTGTGATGTGCAACACGGAATTGCTCTGCACGCAGTGCAGGGGAATCGGGCCTCATCTCGCGGCGAGGGGGAAGTCTCATGGTTTTTCTCGAGTTGCGGCGGGAACCTGGGGTATATTCTCGAATTACGATGGGGATGGCCCTTCCACCCACGTGTTTGTTCAGCGACGTCAGTACTCATGCCTAGTTGCGAGGGACAACTCGGGATTCTCCTCGAGGCTTGGCAGGGCAAGTGGGACGCCTCTCCAGCTGAGGCGGGAGACCAAGGGTCCCTTTCCACGTGCCACAGGAATCCTGGGACTCCTATCAAGTTTCACGAGGAGTCAGGCATCGTCTCCTTTGGAGGCACTGATCTCCGCGTACCTCTGGAGTTTTCAAAGGATGTGAGGCCTCCGGTCGCGATGAGGTGGGGAACTAGGTCTTTCTCTGTGGTCTCCACAGGGGATTCAGACATCCTTTTAATTTGGGAGATGTAAGACGAGCCTGCATTCAAGTCACTGCAGGGATATCTGGCCTTATTTCGCATCAGGGCATCGCAGTGTTCATTCCACTTGAGGCCGCAAACTCAGGGTCCCTCTCACATACCTAGAGCTGAGAGAAGCCTCCTCTTGAGGTGCTTGTGGTAAGGTGGTATTCCTCTGGAGTCGAAGCCAGGGACTAACCTCTCATCTCGAGTTGATTTTTGGTCCACGGAGCTCTTTCGTGTTGCTAGAGTGACCTCAGGATCCCTCTAGCCTTGAAACAGTGTTCTTGGGGTTTCTCTGGAGTGCCATCAAGGAAATCAAGGCTCCTTTCATGTGTGATGTGCAACACGGAATTGCTCTGCACGCAGTGCAGGGGAATCGGCCCTCATCTCGCGGCGAGGGGGAAGTCTCATGGTTTTTCTCGAGTTGCGGCGGGAACCTGGGGTATATTCTCGAGTTACGACTGGGATGGCCCTTCCACCCACATGTTTCTTCAGCGACGTCAGGACTCCTGCCTAGTTGCGAGGGACAACTCGGGATTCTCCTCGAGGCTTGGCAGGGCAATTGGGACGCCTCTCCAGCTGAGGCGGGAGACCAAGGGTCCCTTTCCATGTGCCAAAGGAATCCTGGGAGTCCTATCAAGTTTCACGAGGAGTCAGGCATCGTCTCCTTTGGAGGCACTGATCTCCGCGTACCTCTGGAGTTGTCAAAGGATATGAGGCCTCCGGTCGCGATGAGCTGGGGAACTAGGTCTTTTTCTGTGGTCTCCACAGGGGATTCGGACATCCTTTGGTCATGGGAGATGCAAGACCAGCCTGCATTCAAGTCACTGCAGGGATATCCGGCCTTATTTCGCGTCACGGCATCGCAGTGACCATTCCACTTGAGGCCGCAAAATCAGGGTCCCTCTCACATACCTAGAGCTGAGAGAAGCCTCCTCTTGAGGTGCTTGTGGTAAGGTGGTATTCCTCTGGAGTCGAAACCAGGGACTAACCTCTCATCTGGAGTTGATTTTTGGTCCACGGAGCTCTTTCGTGTTGCTCCAGTGACCTCAGGATCCCTCTAGCCTTGAAACACTGTTCTTGGGTTTTCTGTGGAGTGCCATCAAGGAAATCAAGGCTCCTTTCATTTGTGATGTGCAACACGGAATTGCTCTGCACGCAGTGTAGGGGAATCAGGCCTCATCTCGCGGCGAGGGGGAAGTCTCATGGTTTTTCTCGAATTGCGGCGGGAACCTGGGGTATATTCTCGAGTTACGACGGGGATGGCCCTTCTACACGCGTGTTTGTTCAGCGATGGCAGGACTCCTGCCTAGTTGGGAGGGAAATCTCGGGATTCTCCTCGAGGCTTGGCAGGGAAATAGGGACGCCTCTCCAGCCGAGGCGGGAGACCAAGGGTCCCTTTCCACGTGCCACAAGAATCCTGGGACTACTATCAAGTTTCACGAGGAATCAGGCATCGGCTCCTTTGGAGGCACTGATTTCCGCGTCCCTCTGGAGTTTTCAAAGGATGTGAGGCCTCCGGTCGCCATGATGTGGGGAACTACGTCTTTCTCTGTGGTCTCCACAGGGGATTCAGACATCCTTTCATCTTGGGAGATGCAAGACGAGCCTGCATTCAAGTCACTGCAGGGATATCTGGCCTTATTTCGCGTCAGGGAATCGCGGTGTCCATTCCACTTGAGGCCGCAAACTCAGGGTCCCTCTCACATACCTAGAGCTGAGAGAAGCCTCCTCTTGAGGTGCTTGTGGTAAGGTGGTATTCCTCTGGAGTCGAAGTTAGGAACTAACCTCTCATCTCGAGTTGATTCTTGGTCCACGGAGCTCTTTCGTCTTGCTACAGTGACCTCAGGATCCCTGTAGCCTTGAAACAGTGTTCTTGGGGTTTCTCTGGAGTGCCATCAAGGAAATCAAGGCTCCTTTCATATGTGATGTGCAACACGGAATTGCTCTGCACGCAGTTCAGGGGAATCGGGCCTCATCTCGCGGCGAGGGGGAAGTCTCATGGTTTTTCTCGAGTTGCGGCGGGAACCTGGGGTATATTCTCGAGTTACGACGGGGATGGCCCTTCTACCCACGTGTTTGTTCAGCGACGTCAGGACTCCTGCCTATTTGCGAGGGACAACTCGGGATTCTCCTGGAGGCTTGGCAGGGCAATTGGGACGCCTCTCCAGCTGAGGCGGGAGACCAAGGGTCCCTTTCCATGTGCCACAGTAATCCTGGGACTCCTATCAAGTTTCACGAGGAGTCAGGCATCGTCTCCTTTGGAGGCACTGCTCTCCGCGTATCTCTGGAGTTTTCAAAGGATGTGAGGCCTCCGGTCGCCATGAGGTGGGGAACTAGGTCTTTCTCTGTGGCCTCCACAGGTGATTCAGACATCCTTTCATCTTGGGAGATGCAAGACGAGCCTGCATTCAAGTCACTGCAGGGATATCTGGCCTTATTTCGAGTCAGGGCATCGTGGTGTCCATTCCACTTGAGGCCGCAAACTCAGGGTCCCTCTCACATACCTAGAGCTGAGAGAAGCCTCCTCTTGAGGTGCTTGTGGTAAGGTGGTATTCCTCTGGAGTCGAAGCCAGGGACTAACCTCTCATCTCGAGTTGATTTTTGGTCCACGGAGCTCTTTCGTGTTGCTCCAGTGACCTCAGGATCCCTCTAGCCTTGAAACAGTGTTCTTGGGGTTTCTCTGGAGTGCCACCAAGGAAATCAAGGCTCCTTTCATGTGTGATGTGCAACACGGAATTTCTCTCCACGCAGTGCAGGGGAATCGGGCGTCATCTCGCGGCGAGGGGGAAGTCTCATGGTTTTTCTCGGGTTGCGGCGGGAACCTGGGGTATATACTCGAGTTACGACTGGGATGGCCCTTCCACACACATGTTTGTTCAACGACGTCAGGACTTCTGCCTAGTTGTGAGGGACAACTCGGGATTCTCCTCGAGGCTTGGCAGGGCAATTGGGACGCCTCTCCAGCTGAGGCGGGAGACCAAGGGTCCCTTTCCATGTGCCACAGGAATCCTGGGACTCCTATCAAGTTTCACGAGGAGTCAGGCATCGTCTCATTTGGCGGCACTGATCTCCGCGTACCTCTGGAGTTTTCAAAGAATGTGAGGCCTCCGGTCGCCATGAGGTGGGGAACTAGGTCTTTCTCTGTGGCCTCCACAGGTGATTCAGACATCCTTTCATCTTGGGAGATGCAAGACGAGCCTGCATTCAAGTCACTGCAGGGATATCCGGCCTTATTTCGAGTCAGGGCATCGTGGTGTCTATTACACTTGAGGCCGCAAACTCAGGGTCCCTCTCACATACCTAGAGCTGAGAGAAGCCTCCTCTTGAGGTGCTTGTGGTAAGGTGGTATTCCTCTGGAGTGGAAGCCAGGGACAAACCTCTCATCTCGAGTTGATTTTTGGTCCACGGACCTCTTTCGTGTTGCTACAGTAACCTCAGGATCCCTCTAGCCTTGAAACAGTGTTCTTGGGGTTTCTCTGGAGTTCCATCAAGGAAATCAAGGCTCCTTTCATGTTTGATGTGCAATACGGAATTGCTCTGCATGCAGTGCAGGAGAATCGGGCCTCATCTCGTGGCGAGGGGGAAGTCTCATGGTTTTTCTCGAGTTGCGGAGGGATCCTGGGGTATATTCTGGAGTTATGACGGGAATGGCCCTTCCACCCACGTGTTTGTTCAGCGACGTCAGGACTCCTGCCTAGTTGTGAGGGACAACTCGGGATTCTCCTGGAGGCTTGGCACGGCAATTGGGACGCCTCTCCAGCTGAGGCGGGAGACCAAGGGTCCCTTTCCATGTGCCACAGGAATCCTGGGACTCCTATCAAGTTTCACGAGGAGTCAGGCATCGTCTCCTTTGGAGGCACTGATCTCCGCGTAACTCTGGAGTTTTCAAAGGATGTGAGGCCTCCGGTCACGATGAGGTGGGGGACTAGATCTTTCTCTGAGGTCTCCACAGGGGATTCAGACATCCTTTCGTCTTGGGAGAGGCAAGACGCGCCTGCATTCAAGTCACTGCAGGGATATCCGGCCTTATTACGAGTCAGGGCATCGCGGTGTCCATTCCACTTGAGGCCGCAAACTCAGGGTTCCTCTCACATACCTAGAGCTGAGAGAAGCCTCCTCTTGAGGTGCTTGTGGTAAGGTGGTATTCCTCTGGAGTCGAAGCCAGGGACTATCCTCTCATCTCGAGTTGATTTTCGGGCCACGGTGTTCTTTCGTGTGGCTACAGTGACCTCAGGATCCCTCTAGCCTTGAAACAGTGTTCTTGGGGTTTCTCTGGAGTGCCATCAAGGAAATCAAGGCTCCTTTCATGTGTGATGTGCAACACTGCATTGCTCTGCACGCAGTGCAGGGGAATCAGGCCTCATCTCGCGGCGAGGGGGAAGTCTCATGGTTTTTCTCGAGTTGCGGCGGGAACCTGTGGTATATTCTCGAGTTACGACGGGGATGGCCCTTCCACTCACGTGTTTGTTCAGCGACGTCAGGACTCCTGCCTAGTTGCGAGGGACAACTCGGGATTCTCCTCGAGGCTTGGCAGGGCAATTGGGACTCCTCTCCAGCTGAGGCGGGAGACCAAGGGTCCCTTTCCACGTGCCACAAGAATCCTGGGACTCCTATCAAGTTTCACGAGAGTCAGGCATCGTCTCCTTTGGAGGCACTGATCTCCGCGTACCTCTGGAGTTTTCAAAGGATGTGAGTCCTCCGGTCGCGATGAGGTGGGGAACTAGGTCTTTTTCTGTGGTCTCCACAGGGGATTCGGACATCCTTTCGTCTTGGGAGATGCAAGACGAGCCTGCATTCAAGTCACTGCAGGGATATCCGGCCTTATTTCGAGCCAGGGCATCGCGGTGTCCATTCCACTTGAGGTCGCAAACTCAGGGTCCCTCTCACATACCTAGAGCTGAGAGAAGCCTCCTCTTGAGGTGCTTGTGGTAAGGTGGTATACCTCTGGAGTCGAAGCCAGGGACTAACCTCTCATCTCGAGTTGAATTTTGGTCCACGGAGCTCTTTCGTGTTGCTACAGTGACCTCAGGATCCCTCTAGCCTTGAAACAGTGTTCTTGGGGTTTCTATGGAGTGCCATCAAGGAAATCAAGGCTCCTTTCATGTGTGATGTGCAACACGGAATTGCTCTGCACGCAGTGCAGGGGAATCAGGCCTCATCTCGCGGCGAGGGGGAAGTCTCATGGTTTTTCTCGAGTTGCGGCGGGAACATGGGGTATATTCTTGAGTTAGGACGGGGATGGCACTTCCACACACGTGTTTGTTCAGCGACGGCAGGACTCCTGCATAGTTGCGAGGGAAAACTCGGGATTCTTCTCGAGGCTTGGCACGGCAATTGGGACGCCTCTCCAGCTGAGGCGGGAGACCAAGGGTCCCTTTCCACGTGCCACAGGAATCCTGGGACTCCTATCAAGTTTCACGAGGAGTCAGGCATCGTCTCCTTTGGAGGCACTGATCTCCGCGTACCTCTGGAGTTTTCAAAGAATGTGAGGCCTCCGGTCGCGATGAGGTGGGGAACTAGGTCTTTCTCTGTGGTCTCCACAGGGGATTCAGACATCCTTTCGTCTTGGGAGATGCAAGACGAGCCTGCATTCAAGTCACTGCAGGGTTATCCGGCCTTATTTCGAGCCAGGGCATCGCGGTGTCCATTCCACTTGAGGCCGCAAACTCAGGGTCCCTCTCACATACATAGAGCTGAGAGAAGCCTCCTCTTGAGGTGCTTGTGGTAAGGTGGTATTCCTCTGGAGTCGAAGCCAGGGACTAACCTCTCATCTCGAGTTGATTTTTGGTCCACGGAGCTCTTTCGTGTTGCTACAGTGACCTCAGGATCCCTCTAGCCTTGAAACAGTGTTCTTGGGGTTTCTCTGGAGTGCCATCAAGGAAATCAAGGCTCCTTTCATGTTTGATGTGCGACACGGAATTGCTCTGCACGCAGTGCAGTGGAATCAGGCCTCATCTCGCGGCGAGGGGGAAGTCTCATGGTTTTTCTCGAGTTGCGGCGGGAACCTGGGGTATATTCTCGAGTTACGACGGGGATGGCCCTTCCACACACGTGTTTGTTCAGCGATGGCAGGACTCCTGCCTAGTTGCGAGGGACAACTCGGGATTCTCCTCGAGGCTAGGCAGGGCAATTGGGACGCCTCTCCAGCTGAGGCGGGAGACCAAGGGTCCCTTTCCACGTGCCACAGGAATCCTGGGACTCCTATCAAGTTTCACGAGGAGTCAGGCATCGTCTCCTTTGGAGGCACTGATCTCCGCGTACCTCTGGAGTTGTCAAAGGATGTGAGGCCTCCGGTCTCGATGAGGTGGGGAACTAGGTCTTTCTCTGTGGTCTCCACAGGGGATTCAGACATCCTTTCATCTTGGGAGATGTAAGACGAGCCTGCATTCAAGTCACTGCAGGGATATCTGGCCTTATTTCGCGTCAGGGCATCGCAGTGTCCATTCCACTTGAGGCCGCAAAATCAGGGTCGCTCTCACATACCTAGAGCTGAGAGAAGCCTCGTCTTGAGGTGCTTGTGGTAAGGTGGTATTCCTATGAAGTCGAAGTTAGGGACTAACCTCTCATCTCGAGTTGATTTTTGGTCCACGGAGCTCTTTTGTGTTGCTACAGTGACCTCAGGATCCCTCTAGCCTTGAAACAGTGTTCTTGGGGTTTCTCTGGAGTGCCATCAAGGAAATCAAGGCTCCTTTCATGTGTGATGTGCAACACAGAATTGCTCTGCATGCAGTGTAGGGGAATCAGGCCTCATCTCGCGGCGAGGGGGAAGTCTCATGGTTTTTCTCGAGTTGCGGCGGGAACCTGGGGTGTATTCTCGAGTTACGACGGTGATGGCCCTTCTACACACGTGTTTGTTCAGCGATGGCAGGACTTCTGCCTAGTTGCGAGGGACAACTCGGGATTCTCCTCGAGGCTTGGCAGGGAAATTGGGACGCCTCTCCAGCCGAGGCGGGTGACCAAGGGTCCCTTTCCACGTGCCACAGGAATCCTGGGACTCCTATCAAGTTTCACGTGTAGTCAGGCATCGTCTCCTTTGGAGGCACTGATCTCTGCGCACCTCTGGAGTTTTCAAAGGATGTGAGGCCTCCGGTCGCGATGAGGTGGGGAACTAGGTCTTTTTCTGTGGTCTCCACAGGGGATTCGGACATCCTTTCGTTTTGGGAGATGCAAGACGAGCCTGCATTCAAGACACTGCAGGGATATCCGGCCTTATTTCGATTCAGGGCATCGCTGTGTCCATTCCACTTGAGGCCGCAAACTCAGGGTCCCTCTCACATAGCTAGAGCTGAGAGAAGCCTCCTCTTGAGGTGCTTGTGGTAAGGTGGTATACCTCTGGAGTCGAAGCCAGGGACTAACCTCTCATCTCGAGTTGATTAGTGGTCCACGGAGATCTTTCATGTTGCGACAGTGACCTCAGGATCCCTCTAGCCTTGAAACAGTGTTCGTGGGGTTTCTCTGGAGTGCCATCAAGGAAATTAAGGCTCCTTTCATGTGTGATGTGCAACACGGAATTGCTCTGCACGCAGTGCAGGGGAATCGGGACTCATCTCACGGCGAGGGGGAAGTCTCATGATTTTTCTCGAGTTGTGGCGGGAACCTGGGGTATATTCTCGAGTTATGACGTGGATGGCCCTTCCACACACGTGTTTGTTCAGCGACGTCAGGACTCCTGCCTAGTTGCGAGGGACAACTCGGGATTCTCCTCGAGGCTTGGCAGGGCAATTGGGACGCCTCTCCAGCTGAGGCGGGAGACCAAGGGTCCCTTTCCACGTGCCACAGGAATCCTGGGACTCCTATCAAGTTTCACGAGGAGTCAGGCATCGTCTCCTTTGGAGGCAATGATGTCCGCGTACCTCTGGAGTTTTCAAAGGATGTGAGGCCTCCGGTCGCGATGAGGTGGGGAACTAGGTCTTTCTCTGTGGTCTCCACAGGGGATTCAGACATCCTTTCATCTTGGGAGATGCAAGACTAGCCTGCAATCAAGTCACTGCAGGGATATCCGGCCTTATTTCGCGTCAGGGCATCGCGGTGTCCATTCCACTTGAGGCCGCAAACTCAGGGTCCCTCTCACATACCTGGAGCTGAGAGAAGCCTCCTCTTGAGGTGCTTGTGGTAAGGTGGTATTCCTCTGGAGTCGAAACCAGGGACTAACCTCTCATCTCGAGTTGATTTTTGGTCCACGGAGCTCTTTCGTGTTGCTACAGTGACCTCAGGATCCCTCTAGCCTTGAAACAGTGTTGTTGGGGTTTCTCTGGAGTGCCATCAAGGAAATCAAGGCTCCTTTCATGTGTGATGTGCAACACGGAATTGCTCTGCACGCAGTGCAGGGGAATCGGGCCTCATCTCACGTCGAGGGGGAAGTCTCATGATTTTTCTCGAGTTGCGGCGGAAACCTGGGCTATATTCTCGAGTTACGACGGGGATGGCCCTTCGACCCACGTGTTTGTTCAGCGACGTCAGGACTCCTGCCTAGTTGCGAGGGACAACTCGGGATTCTCCTCGAGGCTTGGCAGGGCAAGTGGGACGCCTCTCCAGCTGAGGCGGGAGACCAAGGGTCCCTTTCCACGTGCCACAGGAATCCTGGGACTCCTATCAAGTTTCACGAGGAGTCAGGCATCGTCTCCTTTGGAGGCACTGATCTCTGCGTACCTCTGGAGTTTTCAAAGGATATGAGGCCTCCGGTCGCGATGAGGTGGGGAACTAGGTCTTTCTCTGTGGTCTCCCCAGGGGATTCAGACATCCTTTCATCTTGGGAGATGCAAGACTAGCCTGCAATCAACTCACTGCAGGGATATCCGGCCTTATTTCGCATCAGGGCATCCCGGTGTCCATTCCACTTGAGGCCGCAAACTCAGGGTCCCTCTCACATACCTAGAGCTGAGAGAAGCCTCCTCTTGAGGTGCTTGTGGTAAGGTGGTATTCCTCTGGAGTCGAAACCAGGGACTAACCTCTCATCTCGAGTTGAATTTTGGTCCAGGGAGCTCTTTCGTGTTGCTACAGTGACCTCAGGATCCCTCTAGCCTTGAAACAGTGTTGTTGGGGTTTCTCTGGAGTGCCGTCAAGGAAATCAAGGCTCCTTTCATGTGTGCTGTGCAACACTGAATTGCTCTGCACGCAGTGCCGGGGAATCGGGCCTCATCTCGCGGCGAGGGGGAAGTCTCATGGTTTTTCTCGAGTTGCGGCAGGAACCTGGGGTATATTCTCGAGTTACGACGGGGATGGACCTTCCACACACGTGTTTCTTCAGCGACGTCAGGACTCCTGCCTAGTTGCGAGGGACAACTCGGGATTCTCCTCGAGGCTTGGCAGGGAAATTGGGACGCCTCTCCAGCTGAGGCGGGAGACCAAGGATCCCTTTCCACTTGCCACAGGAATCCTGGGACTCCAATCAAGTTTCACGAGGAGTCAGGCATCGTCTCCTTTGGAGGCACTGATCTCCGCGTACCTCTGGAGTTTTCAAAGGATGTGAGGCCTCCGGTCGCGATGAGGTGGGGAACTAGGTCTTTCTTTGTGGTCTCCACAGGGGATTCGGACATCCTTTCATCTTGGGAGATGCAAGACGAGTCTGCATTCAAGTCACTGCAGGGATATCCGGTCTTATTTCGAGTCAGGGCATCGCGGTGTCCATTCCACTTGAGGCCGCAAACTCAGCACATAGCTAGAGCTGAGAGAAGCCTCCTCTTGAGGTGCTTGTGGTAAGGTGGTATTCCTCTGGAGTCGAAGCCAGGGACTAACCTCTCATCTCGAGTTGATTTTTGGGCCACGGAGCTTTTTCGTGTTGCTACAGTGACCTCAGGATCCCTCTAGCCTTGAAACAGTGTTTCTGGGGTTTCTCTGGAGTGCCATCAAGGAAATCAAGGCTCCTTTCATGTGTGATGTGCAACACGGAATTGCTCTGCACGCAGTGCAGGGGAATCGGACCTCATCTCGGGGCGAGGGGGAAGTCTCTTGGTTTTTCTCGAGTTGCGGCGGGAACCTGGGGTATATTCTCGAGTTACGACGGGGATGGCCCTTCCACCCACGTGTTTGTTCAGCGACGTCAGGACTCCTGCCTAGTTGCGAGGGACAACTCGGGATTCTCCTCGAGGCTTGGCAGGGCAATTGGGACGCCTCTCCAGCTGAGGCGGGAGACCAAGGGTCCCTTTCCATGTGCCACAGGAATCCTGGGACTCCTATTAAGTTTCACGAGGAGTCAGGCATCGTCTCCTTTGGAGGCACTGATCTCCGCGTACCTCTGGAGTTTTCAGAGGATGTGAGGCCTCCGGTCGCGATGAGGTGGGGAACTAGGTCTTTATCTGTGGTCTCCACAGGGGATTCAGACATCCTTTCATCTTGGGAGATGCAAGACGAGCCTGCATTCAAGTCACTGCAGGGATATCCGGCCTTATTTCGAGTCAGGGCATCGCGGTGTCCATTCCACTTAAGGCCTCAAAATCAGGGTACCTCTCACATACCTAGAGCTGAGAGAAGCCTCCTCTTGAGGTGCTTGTTGTAAGGTGGTATTCCTCTGGAATCGAAGCCAGGGACTAACCTCTCATCTCGAGTTGATTTTTGGTACACGGAGCTCTTTCGTGTTGCTACAGTGAGCTCAGGATCCCTCTAGCCTTGAAACAGTGTTCTTTGGGTTTCTCTGGAGTGCCATAAAGGAAATTAAGGTTCCTTTCATGTGTGATGTGCAACACGGAATTGCTCTGCACGCAGTGCAGGGGAATCGGGCCTCATCTCGGGGAGAGGGGGAAGTCTCATGGTTTTTCTCGAGTTGCGGCGGGAACCTGGGGTATATTCTCGAGTTACGACGATGATGGCCCTTCCACCCACGTGTTTGTTCAGCGACGTCAGGACTCCTGACTAGTTGCGAGGGACAACTCGGGATTCTCCTCGAGGCTTGGCAGGGCAATTGGGACACCTCTCCAGCTGAGGCGGGAGACCAAGGGTCCCTTTCCACGTGCACAGGAATGCTGGGACTCCTATCAAGTTTCACGAGGAGTCAGGCATCGTCTCCTTTGTAGGCACTGATCTCCGCGTACCTCTGGAGTTTTCAAAGGATGTGAGGCCTCCGGTCGGGATGAAGTGGGAAACTAGGTCTTTCTCTGTGGTCTCCACAGGGGATTCAGACATCCTTTTGTCTTGGGAGATGCAAGACGAGCCTGCATTCAAGTCACTGCAGGGATATCCGGCCTTATTTCGAGTCAGGGCATCGCGGTGTCCATTCCACTTGAGGCCGCAAACTCAGGGTCCCTCTCCATACCTAGAGCTGAGAGAAGCCTTCTCTTGACGTGATTGTGGTAAGGTGGTATTCCTCTGGAGTCGAAGCCAGGGACTAACCTCTCATCTCGAGTTGATTTTTGGTCCACGGAGCTCGTTCGTGTTGCTACAGTGACCTCCGGATCCCTCTAGCCTTGAAACAGTGTTCTTTGGGTTTCTCTGGAGTGCCATCAAGGAAATTAAGGTTCCTTTCATGTGTGATGTGCAACACGGAATTGCTCTGCACGCAGTGCAGGGGAATCGGGCCTCATCTCGGGGCGAGGGGGAAGTCTCATGGTTTTTCTCGAGTTGCGGTGGGAACCTGGGGTATATTCTCGAGTTACGACGGGGATGGCCCTTCCACCCACGTGTTTGTTCAGCGACGTCAGGACTCCTGCCTAGTTGCGAGGGACAACTCGGGATTCTCCTCGAGGCTTGGCAGGGCAATTGGGACACCTCTCCAGCTGAGGCGGGAGTCCAAGGGTCCCTTTCCACGTGCCACAGGAATCCTGGGACTCCTATCAAGTTTCACGAGGAGTCAGGCATCGTCTCCTTTGGAGGCACTGATCTCCGCGTACCTCTGGAGTTTTCAAAGGATGTGAGGCGTCCGCTCGCCATGAGGTGGGGAACTAGGTCTTTCTCTGTGGTCTCCACAGGGGATTCAGACATCCTTTCATCTTGGGAGATGCAAGACGAGCCTGCATTCAAGTCACTGCAGGGATATCCGGCCTTATTTCGAGTCAGGGCATCGTGGTGTCCATTCCACTTAAGGCCGCAAACTCAGGGTCCCTCTCACATACCTAGAGCTGAGAGAAGCCTCCTCTTGAGGTGCTTGTGGTAAGGTGGTATTCCTCTGGAGTCGAAGCCAGGGACTAACCTCTCATCTCAAGTTGATTTGTGGTCCACGGAGCTCTTTTGTGTAGCTACAGTGACCTCAGGATCCCTCTAGCCTTGAAACAGTGTTCTGGGGGTTTCTGTGAAGTGCCATCAAGGAAATCAAGGCTCCTTTCATGTGTGACGTGCAAGACGGAATTGATCTGCACGCAGTGCATGGGAATCGGGCCTCATATCGCGGCGAGGGGGAAGTCTCATGGTTTTTCTCGAGTTGCGGCGGGAACCTGGGGTATATTCTCGAGTTACGACGGGGATGGCCCTTCCACCCACGTGTTTGTTCAGCGACGTTAGGACTCCTGCCTAGTTGCGAGGGACAACTCGGGATTCTCCTCGAGGCTTGGCAGGGCCATTGGGACGCCTCTCCAGCTGAGGCGGGAGACTAAGGGTCCCTTTCCACGTGCACAGGAATTCTGGGACTCCTATCAAGTTTCACGAGGAGTCAGGCATTATCTCCTTTGGAGGCACTGATCTCCGCGTACCTCTGAAGTTTTCAAAGGATGTGAGGCCTCTGGTCGCCATGAAGTGGGGAAGTAGGTCTTTCTCTGTGGTCTCCACAGGGGATTCAGACATCCTTTCGTTTGGGAGATGCAAGACGAGCCTGCATTCAAGTCACTGCACGGATATCCGGCCTTATTTCGAGTCAGGGCATCGCGGTGTCCATTCCACTTGAGGCCGCAAACTCAGGGTCCCTCTCCATACCTAGAGCTGAGAGAAGCCTCCTCTTGAGGTGCTTGTGGTAAGGTGGTATTCCTCTGGAGTCGAAGCCAGGGACTAACCTCTCATCTCGAGTTGATTTTTGGTCCACGGAGCTCTTTCGTGTTGCTACAGTGACCTCAGTTTCCCTTTAGCCTTGAAACAGTGTTCTTGGGGTTTCTCTGGAGTGCCATCAAGGAAATCAAGGCTCCTTTCATGTGTGATGTGCAACACGGAATTGCTCTGCACGCAGTGCAGGGGAATCGGGCCTCATCTCGTGGCGAGGGGGAAGTCTCATGGTTTTTCTCGAGTTGCGGCGGGAACCTGGGGTATATTCTCGAATTACGACGGGGATGGCCCTTCCACCCACGTGTTTGTTCAGCGACGTCAGTACTCATGCCTAGTTGCGAGGGACAACTCGGGATCCTCCTCGAGGCTTGACAGGGCAATTGGGACGCCTCTCCAGCTGAGGCGGGAGACCAAGGGTCCCTTTCCACGTGCACAGGAATCCTGGGACTCCTATCAAGTTTCACAAGGAGTCAGGCATCGTCTCCTTTGGAGGCACTGATCTCCGCATACCTCTGGAATTTTCAAAGGATGTGAGGCCTCCGATCGCCATGAGGTGGGGAACTAGGTCTTTCTCTGTGGTCTCCACAGGGGATTCAGACATGCTTTCGTCTTGGGAGATGCAAGACGAGCCTGCATTCTAGTCACTGCAGGGATATCCGGCCTTATTTCGAGACAGGGCATCGCGGTGTCCATTCCACTTGAGGCCGCAAACTCAGCACATAGCTAGAGCTGAGAGAAGCCTCCTCTTGAGGTGCTTGTGGTAAGGTGGTATTCCTCTGGAGTCGAAGCCAGGGACTAACCTCTCATCTCGAGTTGATTGTTAGTCCACGGAGCTCTTTCGTGTTGCTACAGTGACCTCAGGATCCCGCTAGCCTTGAAACAGTGTTCTTGGGGTTTCTCTGGAGTGCCATCAAGGAAATCAAGGCTCCTTTCATGTGTGATGGGCAACACGGAATTGCTCTGCACGCAGTGCAGGGGAATCGGGCCTCATATCGCGGCGAGGGGGAAGTCTCATGGTTTTTCTCGAGTTGCGGCGGGAACCTGGGGTATATTCTCGAGTTACGACGGGGATGGCCCTTCCACACACGTGTTTGTTCAGCGACGTCAGGACTTCTGCCTAGTTGCGACGGACAACACGGGATTCTCCTCGAGGCTTGGCAGGGCAATTGGGACGCCTCTCCAGCTGAGGCGGGAGACCAAGGGTCACTTTCCACGTGCACAGGAATGCTGGGACTCCTATCAAGTTTCACGAGGAGTCAGGCATCGTCTCCTTTGGAGGCACTGATCTCCGCGTACCTCTGGAGTTTTCAAAGGATGTGAGGCCTCCGGTCGGGATGAAGTGGGAATCTAGGTCTTTCTCTGTGGTCTCCACAGGGGATTCAGACATCCTTTCATCTTGGGAGATGCAAGACGAGCCTGCATTCAAGTCACTGCTGGGATATCCGGCCTTATTTCGAGTCAGGGCATCGCAGTGTCAATTCCACTTGTGGCCGCAAAATCAGGGTCCCTCTCACATACCTAGAGCTGAGAGAAGCCTCCTCTTGAGGTGCTTGTGGTAAGGTGGTATTCCTCTGGAGTCGAAGCCAGGGACTAACCTCTCATCTCGAGTTGATTTTTGGTCCACGGATCTCGTTCGTGTGGCTACAGTGACCTCCGGATCCCTCTAGCCTTGGAACAGTGTTCTTGGGGTTTCTCTGGAGTGCCATCAAGGAAATCAAGGCTCCTTTCATGTGCGATGTGCAACACGGAATTGCTCTGCACGCAGTGCAGGGGAATCGGACCTCATCTCGGGGCGAGGGGGAAGTCTCTTGGTTTTTCTCGAGTTGCGGCGGGAACCTGGGGTATATTCTCGAGTTACGACGGGAATGGCCCTTCGACCCACGTGTTTGTTCAGCGACGTCAGGACTCCTGCCTAGTTGCGAGGGACAACTCGGGATTCTCCTCGAGGCTTGGCAGGGCAATTGGGACGCCTCTCCAGCTGAGGCGGGAGACCAAGGGTCCCTTTCCATGTGCCACAGGAATCCTGGGACTCCTATCAAGTTTCACGAGGAGTCAGGCATCGTCTCCTTTGGAGGCACTGATCTCCGCGTACCTCTGGAGTTTTCAGAGGATGTGAGGCCTCCGGTCGCGATGAGGTGGGGAACTAGGTCTTTCTCTGTGGTCTCCACAGGGGATTCAGACATCCTTTCATCTTGGGAGATGCAAGACGAGCCTGCATTCAAGTCACTGCAGGGATATCCGGCCTTATTTCGAGTCAGGGCATCGTGGTGTCCATTCCACTTAAGGCCGCAAACTCAGGGTCCCTCTCACATACCTAGAGCTGAGAGAAGCCTCCTCTTGAGGTGCTTGTGGTAAGGTGGTATTCCTCTGAGGTCGAAGCCAGGGACTAACCTCTCATCTCAAGTTGATTTGTGGTCCACGGAGCTCTTTCGTGTAGCTACAGTGACCTCAGGATCCCTCTAGCCTTGAAACAGTGTTCTTGGGGTTTCTGTGTAGTGCCATCAAGGAAATCAAGGCTCCTTTCATGTGTGATGTGCAACACGGAATTGCCCTGCACGCAGTGCAGGGGAATCGGGCCTCATCTCGTGGCGAGGGGAAGTCTCATGGTTTTTCTCGAGTTGCGGCGGGAACCTGGGGTATATTCTCGAGTTACGACTGGAATGGCCCTTCCACACATGTGTTTCTTCAGCGACGGCAGGACTCCTGCCTAGTTGCGAGGGACAACTCGGGATTCTCCTCGAGGCTTGGCAGGGCAATTGGGACGCCTCTCCAGCTGAGGCGGGAGACCAAGGGTTCCTTTCCATGTGCCACAGGAATCCTGGGACTCCTATCAAGTTTCACGAGGAGTCAGGCATCGTCTCCTTTGGAGGCACTGATCTCCGCGTACCTCTGGAGTTTTCAGAGGATGTGAGGCCTCCGGTCGCGATGAGGTGGGGAACTAGGTCTTTCTCTGTGGTCTCCACAGGGGATTCAGACATCCTTTCATCTTGGGAGATGCAAGACGAGCCTGCATTCAAGTCACTGCAGGGATATCCGGCCTTATTTCGAGTCAGGGCATCGTGGTGTCCATTCCACTTAAGGCCTCAAAATCAGGGTACCTCTCACATACCTAGAGCTGAGAGAAGCCTCCTCTTGAGGTGCTTGTGGTATGGTGGTATTCCTCTGGAATCGAAGCCAGGGACTAACCTCTCATCTCGAGTTGATTTTTGGTACACGGAGCTCTTTCTTGTTGCTACAGTGAGCTCAGGATCCCTCTAGCCTTGAAACAGTGTTCTTGTGGTTTCTCTGGAGTGCCATCAAGGAATTCAAGGCTCCTGTCATGTGTGATATGCAAGAAGGAATTGCTCTGCACGCAGTGAAGGGGAATCAGGCCTCATCTCGCGGCGAGGGGGAAGTCTCATGGTTTTTCTCGAGTTGCAGCGGGAACCTGGGGTATATTCTCGAGTTACGACGGGGATGGACCTTCCACTCACGTGTTTGTTCAACGAAGTCAGGACTCCTGCCTACTTGCGAGGGACAACTCGGGATTCTCCTCGAGGCTTGGCAGGGCAATTGGGACGCCTCTCCAGCTGAGGCGGGAGACCATGGGTCCCTATCCACGTGCCACAGGAATCTGGGACTCCTATCAAGTTTCACGAGGAGTCAGGCATCGTCTCATTTGGAGGCACCGATCTCTGCGTACCTCTGGAGTTTTCAAAGGATGTGAGGCCTCCGGTCGGGATGAAGTGGGCAACTAGGTCTTTCTCGGTGGTCTCCACAGGGAATTCAGACATCCTTTCATCTTGGGAGATGCAAGACGAGCCTGCATTCAAGTCACTGCAGGGATATCCGGCCTTATTTCGAGTCAGGGCATCGCAGTGTCCATTCCACTTAAGGCCGCAAACTCAGGGTCCCTCTCACATACCTAGAGCTGAGAGAAGCCTCCTCTTGAGGTGCTTGTGGTAAGGTGGTATTCCTCTGGAGTCGAAGCCAGGGACTAACCTCTCATCTCGAGTTGATTTGTGGTCCACGGAGCTCTTTCGTGTTGCTACAGTGACCTCAGGATCCCTCTAGCCTTGAAATAGGGTACTTGGGGTTTCTCTGGAGTGCCACCAAGGAAATCAAGGCTCCTTTCATGTGTGACGTGCAAGACGGAATTTATCTGCACGCAGTGCATGGGAATCGGGCCTCATATCGCGGCGAGGGGGAAGTCTCATGGTTTTTCTCGAGTTGCGGCGGGAACCTGGGGTATATTCTCGAGTTACGACGGGGATGGCCCTTCCACCCACGTGTTTGTTCAGCGACGTCAGGACTCCTGCCTAGTTGCGAGGGACAACTCGGGATTCTCCTCGAGGCTTGGCAGGGCCATTGGGACGCCTCTCCCGCTGAGGCGGGAGACTAAGGGACCCTTTCCACGTGCACAGGAATTCTGGGACTCCTATCAAGTTTCACGAGGAGTCAGGCATCATCTCCTTTGGAGACACTGATCTCCGCGTACCTCTGAAGTTTTCAAAGGATGTGAGGCCTCTGGTCGCCATGAAGTGGGGAAGTAGGTCTTTCTCTGTGGTCTCCACAGGGGATTCAGACATCCTTTCGTCTTGGGAGATGCAAGACGAGCCTGCATTCAAGTCACTGCAGGGATATCCGGCCTTATTTCGAGTCAGGGCATCGCGGTGTCCATTCCACTTGAGGCCGCAAACTCAGGGTCCCTCTCCATACCTAGAGCTGAGAGAAGACTCCTCTTGACGTGCTTGTGGTAAGGTGGTATTCCTCTGGAGTCGAAGCCAGGGACTAACCTCTCATCTCGAGTTGATTTTTGGTCCACGGAGCTCTTTCGTGTTACTACAGTGACCTCAGTTTCCCTTTAGCCTTGAAACAGTGTTCTTGGGGTTTCTCTGGAGTGCCATCAAGGAAATCAAGGCTCCTTTCATGTGTGATGTGCAACACGGAATTGCTCTGCACGCAGTGCAGGGGAATCGGGCCTCATCTCGCGGCGAGGGGGAAGTCTCATGGTTTTTCTCGAGTTGCGGCGGGAACCTGGGGTATATTCTCGAATTACGACGGGGATGGCCCTTCCACCCACGTGTTTGTTCAGCGACGTCAGTACTCATGCCTAGTTGCGAGGGACAACTCGGGATCCTCCTCGAGGCTTGGCAGGGCAATTGGGACGCCTCTCCAGCTGAGGCGGGAGACCAAGGGTCCCTTTCCACGTGCACAGGAATCCTGGGACTCCTATCAAGTTTCACAAGGAGTCAGGCATCGTCTCCTTTGGAGGCACTGATCTCCGCATACCTCTGGAATTTTCAAAGGATGTGAGGCTTCCGATCGCCATGAGGTGGGAAACTAGGTCTTTCTCTGTGGTCTCCACAGGGGATTCAGACATGCTTTCGTCTTGGGAGATGCAAGACGAGCCTGCATTCTAGTCACTGCAGGGATATCCGGCCTTATTTCGAGACAGGGCATCGCGGTGTCCATTCCACTTGAGGCCGCAAACTCAGCACATAGCTAGAGCTGAGAGAAGCCTCCTCTTGAGGTGCTTGTGGTAAGGTGGTATTCCTCTGGAGTCGAAGCCAGGGACTAACCTCTCATCTCGAGTTGATTGTTAGTCCACGGAGCTCTTTCGTGTTGCTACAGTGACCTCAGGATCCCGCTAGCCTTGAAACAGTGTTCTTGGGGTTTCTCTGGAGTGCCATCAAGGAAATCAAGGCTCCTTTCATGTGTGATGGGCAACACGGAATTGCTCTGCACGCAGTGCAGGGGAATCGGGCCTCATATCGCGGCGAGGGGGAAGTCTCATGGTTTTTCTCGAGTTGCGGCGGGAACCTGGGGTATATTCTCGAGTTACGACGGGGATGGCCCTTCCACACACGTGTTTGTTCAGCGACGTCAGGACTTCTGCCTACTTGCGACGGACAACACGGGATTCTCCTCGAGGCTTGGCAGGGCAATTGGGACGCCTCTCCAGCTGAGGCGGGAGACCAAGGGTCCCTTTCCACGTGCCACAGGAATCCTGGGACTCCTATCAAGTTTCACGAGGAGTCAGGCATCGTCTCCTTTGGAGGCACTGATCTCCGCGTACCTCTGGAGTTTTCAAAGGATGTGAGGCCTCCGGTCGGGATGAAGTGGGAAACTAGGTCTTTCTCCGTGGTCTCCACAGGGGATTCAGACATTCTTTCGTCTTGGGAGATGCAAGACGAGCCTGCATTCAAGTCACTGCAGGGATATCCGGCCTTATTTCTCGTCAGGGCATCGCAGTGTCCATTCCACTTGTGGCCGCAAAATCAGGGTCCCTCTCACATACCTAGAGCTGAGAGAAGCCTCCTCTTGAGGTGCTTGTGGTAAGGTGGTATTCCTCTGGAGTCGAAGCCACGGACTAACCTCTCATCTCGAATTGTTTCTTGGTCCACGGAGCTCGTTCGTGTTACTACAGTGACCTCCGGATCCCTCTAGCCTTGAAACAGTGTTCTTTGGGTTTCTCTGGAGTACCATCAAGGAAATTAAGGTTCCTTTCATGTGTGATGTGCAACACGGAATTGCTCTGCACGCAGTGCAGGGGAATCGGGCCTCATCTCGGGGAGAGGGCGAAGTCTCATGGTTTTTCTCGAGTTGCGGCGGGAACCTGGGGTATATTCTCGAGTTACGACGGGGATGGCCCTTCCACCCACGTGTTTGTTCAGCGACGTCAGGACTCCTGCCTAGTTGCGAGGGACAACTCGGGATTCTCCTCGAGGCTTGGCAGGGCAATTGGGACACCACTCCAGCTGAGGCGGGAGACCAAGGGTCCCTTTCCACGTGCCACAGGAATCCTGGGACTCCTATCAAGTTTCACGAGGAGTCAGGCATCGTCTCCTTTGGAGGCACTGATCTCCGCGTACCTCTGGAGTTTTCAAAGGATGTGAGGCCTCCGGTCGCCATGAGGTGGGGAACCAGGTCTTTCTCTGTGGTCTCCACAGGGGATTCAGACATCCGTTCATCTTGGGAGATGCAAGACGAGCCTGCATTCAAGTCACTGCAGGGATATCCGGCCTTATTTCGAGTCAGGGCATCGTGGTGTCCATTCCACTTAAGGCCGCAAACTCAGGGTCCCTCTCACATAGCTAGAGCTGAGAGAAGCCTCCTCTTGAGGTGCTTGTGGTAAGGTGGTATTCCTCTGGAGTCGAAGCCAGGGACTAACCTCTCATCTCGAGTTGATTTGTGGTCCACGGAGCTCTTTCGTGTTGCTACAGTGACCTCAGGATCCCTCTAGCCTTGAAACAGTGTTCTTGGGGTTTCTCTGGAGTGCCATCAAGGAAATCAAGGCTCCTTTCATGTGTGATGTGCAACACGGAATTGCTCTGCACGCAGTGCAGGGGAATCGGGCCTCATCTCGCGGCGAGGGGGAAGTCTCATGGTTTTTCTCGAGTTGCGGCGGGAACCTGGGGTATATTCTCGAGTTACGACTGGAATGGCCCTTCCACACACGTGTTTCTTCAGCGACGTCAGGACTCCTGCCTAGTTGCGAGGGACAACTCGGGATTCTCCTCGAGGCTTGGCAGGGCAATTGGGACGCCTCTCCAGCTGAGGCGGGAGACCAAGGGTCCCTTTCCATGTGCCACAGGAATCCTGGGACTCCTATCAAGTTTCACGAGGAGTCAGGCATCGTCTCCTTTGGAGGCACTGATCTCCGCGTACCTCTGGAGTTTTCAGAGGATGTGAGGCCTCCGGTCGCGATGAGGTGGGGAACTAGGTCTTTCTCTGTGGTCTCCACAGGGGATTCAGACATGCTTTTGTCTTGGGAGATGCAAGACGAGCCTGCATTCTAGTCACTGCAGGGATATCCGGCCTTATTTCGAGTCAGGGCATCGCGGTGTCCATTCCACTTGAGGCCGCAAACTCAGCACATAGCTAGAGCTGATAGAAGCCTCCTCTTGAGGTGCTTGTGGTAAGGTGGTATTCCTCTGGAGTCGAAGCCAGGGACTAACCTCTCATCTCGAGTTGATTTTTGGTCCATGGAGCTCTTTCGTGTTGCTACAGTGACCTCATGATCCCTCTAGCCTTGAAACAGTGTTCTTGGGGTTTCTCTGGAGTGCCATCAAGGAAATCAAGGCTCCTTTCATGTGTGATGTGCAACACGGAATTGCTCTGCACACAGTGCAGGGGAATCAGGCCTCATCTCGCGGCGAGGGGAAAGTCTCATGGTTTTTCTCGAGTTGCGGCGGAAACCTGAGGTATATTCCCGAGTTAAAACGGGAATGGCCCTTCCACACACGTGTTTGTTCAGCGACATCAGGACTCCTGCCTAGTTGTGAGGGACAACTCGGGATTCTCCTCGAGGCTTGGCAGGGCAATTGGGACGCCTCTCCAGCTGAGGCGGGAGACCAAGGGTCCCTTTCCACGTTCCACAGGAATCCTGGGACTCCTAACAAGTTTCACGAGGAGTCAGGCATCGTCTCCTTTGGAGGCACTGATCTCCGCGTACCTCTGGAGTTTTCAAAGGATGTGAGGCCTCCGGTTGCGATGAGGTGGGGAACTAAGTCTTTCTCTGTGGTCTCCACAGGGGATTCAGACATCCTTTCGTCTTGGGAGATGCATGACGAGCCTGCATTCAAGTCACTGCAGGGATATCCGGCCTTATTTTGAGTCAGGGCATCGCGGTGTCTTTTCCACTTGAGGCTGCAAACTCAGGGGCCCTCACATACCTAGAGCTGAGAGAAGCCTCCTCTTGAGGTGCTTGTGGTAAGGTGGTATTCCTCTGGAGTCGAAGCCAGGGACTAACCTCTCATCTCGAGTTGATTTTTGGTCCACGGAGCTCTTTCGTGTTGCTACAGTGACTTCAGGATCCCTCTAGACTTGAAACAGTGTTCTTGGGGTTTCTCTGGAGTGCCACCAAGGAAATCAAGGCTCCTTTCATGTGTGATGTGCAACACGGAATTTCTCTGCACGCAGTGCAGGGGAATCGGGCCTCATCTCGCGGCGAGGGGGAAGTCTCATGGTTTTTCTCGAGTTGCGGCGGGAACCTGGGGTATATTCTCGAGTTTAAGACGGGGATGGTCCCTCCACCCACGTGTTTGTTCAGCGACGTCAGGACTCCTGCCTAGTTGCGAGGGACAACTCGGGATTCTCCTCGAGGCTTGGCAGGGCAATTGGGACGCCTCTCCAGCTGAGGCGGGAGACCAAGGGTCCCTTTCCATGTGCCACAGGAATCCTGGGACTCCTATCAAGTTTCACGAGGAGTCAGGCATCGTCTCCTTTGGAGGCACTGATCTCCGCGTACCTCTGGAGTTTTCAGAGGATGTGAGGCCTCCGGTCGCGATGAGGTGGGGAACTAGGTCTTTCTCTGTGGTCTCCACAGGGGATTCAGACATCCTTTCATCTTGGGAGATGCAAGACGAGCCTGCATTCAAGTCACTGCAGGGATATCCGGCCTTATTTCGAGTCAGGGCATCGTGGTGTCCATTCCACTTAAGGCCGCAAACTCAGGGTCCCTCTCACATACCTAGAGCTGAGAGAAGCCTCCTCTTGAGGTGCTTGTGGTAAGGTGGTATTCCTCTGAGGTCGAAGCCAGGGACTAACCTCTCATCTCAAGTTGATTTGTGGTCCACGGAGCTCTTTCGTGTAGCTACAGTGACCACAGGATCCCTCTAGCCTTGAAACAGTGTTCTTGGGGTTTCTGTGGAGTGCCATCAAGGAAATCAAGGCTCCTTTCATGTGTGATGTGCAACACGGAATTGCTCTGCACGCAGTGCAGGGGAATCGGGCCTCATCTCGTGGCGAGGGGAAGTCTCATGGTTTTTCTCGAGTTGCGGCGGGAACCTGGGGTATATTCTCGAGTTACGACTGGAATGGCCCTTCCACACATGTGTTTCTTCAGCGACGGCAGGACTCCTGCCTAGTTGCGAGGGACAACTCGGGATTCTCCTCGAGGCTTGGCAGGGCAATTGGGACGCCTCTCCAGCTGAGGCGGGAGACCAAGGGTTCCTTTCCATGTGCCACAGGAATCCTGGGACTCCTATCAAGTTTCACGAGGAGTCAGGCATCGTCTCCTTTGGAGGCACTGATCTCCGCGTACCTCTGGAGTTTTCAGAGGATGTGAGGCCTCCGGTCGCGATGAGGTGGGGAACTAGGTCTTTCTCTGTGGTCTCCACAGGGGATTCAGACATCCTTTCATCTTGGGAGATGCAAGACGAGCCTGCATTCAAGTCACTGCAGGGATATCCGGCCTTATTTCGAGTCAGGGCATCGTGGTGTCCATTCCACTTAAGGCCTCAAAATCAGGGTACCTCTCACATACCTAGAGCTGAGAGAAGCCTCCTCTTGAGGTGCTTGTGGTATGGTGGTATTCCTCTGGAATCGAAGCCAGGGACTAACCTCTCATCTCGAGTTGATTTTTGGTACACGGAGCTCTTTCTTGTTGCTACAGTGAGCTCAGGATCCCTCTAGCCTTGAAACAGTGTTCTTGTGGTTTCTCTGGAGTGCCATCAAGGAATTCAAGGCTCCTGTCATGTGTGATATGCAAGAAGGAATTGCTCTGCACGCAGTGAAGGGGAATCAGGCCTCATCTCGCGGCGAGGGGGAAGTCTCATGGTTTTTCTCGAGTTGCAGCGGGAACCTGGGGTATATTCTCGAGTTACGACGGGGATGGACCTTCCACTCACGTGTTTGTTCAACGAAGTCAGGACTCCTGCCTACTTGCGAGGGACAACTCGGGATTCTCCTCGAGGCTTGGCAGGGCAATTGGGACGCCTCTCCAGCTGAGGCGGGAGACCATGGGTCCCTATCCACGTGCCACAGGAATCTGGGACTCCTATCAAGTTTCACGAGGAGTCAGGCATCGTCTCATTTGGAGGCACTGATCTCTGCGTACCTCTGGAGTTTTCAAAGGATGTGAGGCCTCCGGTCGGGATGAAGTGGGCAACTAGGTCTTTCTCGGTGGTCTCCACAGGGAATTCAGACATCCTTTCATCTTGGGAGATGCAAGACGAGCCTGCATTCAAGTCACTGCAGGGATATCCGGCCTTATTTCGAGTCAGGGCATCGCAGTGTCCATTCCACTTAAGGCCGCAAACTCAGGGTCCCTCTCACATACCTAGAGCTGAGAGAAGCCTCCTCTTGAGGTGCTTGTGGTAAGGTGGTATTCCTCTGGAGTCGAAGCCAGGGACTAACCTCTCATCTCGAGTTGATTTGTGGTCCACGGAGCTCTTTCGTGTTGCTACAGTGACCTCAGGATCCCTCTAGCCTTGAAATAGGGTACTTGGGGTTTCTCTGGAGTGCCACCAAGGAAATCAAGGCTCCTTTCATGTGTGACGTGCAAGACGGAATTTATCTGCACGCAGTGCATGGGAATCGGGCCTCATATCGCGGCGAGGGGGAAGTCTCATGGTTTTTCTCGAGTTGCGGCGGGAACCTGGGGTATATTCTCGAGTTACGACGGGGATGGCCCTTCCACCCACGTGTTTGTTCAGCGACGTCAGGACTCCTGCCTAGTTGCGAGGGACAACTCGGGATTCTCCTCGAGGCTTGGCAGGGCCATTGGGACGCCTCTCCCGCTGAGGCGGGAGACTAAGGGTCCCTTTCCACGTGCACAGGAATTCTGGGACTCCTATCAAGTTTCACGAGGAGTCAGGCATCATCTCCTTTGGAGACACTGATCTCCGCGTACCTCTGAAGTTTTCAAAGGATGTGAGGCCTCTGGTCGCCATGAAGTGGGGAAGTAGGTCTTTCTCTGTGGTCTCCACAGGGGATTCAGACATCCTTTCGTTTGGGAGATGCAAGACGAGCCTGCATTCAAGTCACTGCAGGGATATCCGGCCTTATTTCGAGTCAGGGCATCGCGGTGTCCATTCCACTTGAGGCCGCAAACTCAGGGTCCCTCTCCATACCTAGAGCTGAGAGAAGACTCCTCTTGACGTGCTTGTGGTAAGGTGGTATTCCTCTGGAGTCGAAGCCAGGGACTAACCTCTCATCTCGAGTTGATTTTTGGTCCACGGAGCTCTTTCGTGTTACTACAGTGACCTCAGTTTCCCTTTAGCCTTGAAACAGTGTTCTTGGGGTTTCTCTGGAGTGCCATCAAGGAAATCAAGGCTCCTTTCATGTGTGATGTGCAACACGGAATTGCTCTGCACGCAGTGCAGGGGAATCGGGCCTCATCTCGCGGCGAGGGGGAAGTCTCATGGTTTTTCTCGAGTTGCGGCGGGAACCTGGGGTATATTCTCGAATTACGACGGGGATGGCCCTTCCACCCACGTGTTTGTTCAGCGACGTCAGTACTCATGCCTAGTTGCGAGGGACAACTCGGGATCCTCCTCGAGGCTTGGCAGGGCAATTGGGACGCCTCTCCAGCTGAGGCGGGAGACCAAGGGTCCCTTTCCACGTGCACAGGAATCCTGGGACTCCTATCAAGTTTCACAAGGAGTCAGGCATCGTCTCCTTTGGAGGCACTGATCTCCGCATACCTCTGGAATTTTCAAAGGATGTGAGGCCTCCGATCGCCATGAGGTGGGAAACTAGGTCTTTCTCTGTGGTCTCCACAGGGGATTCAGACATGCTTTCGTCTTGGGAGATGCAAGACGAGCCTGCATTCTAGTCACTGCAGGGATATCCGGCCTTATTTCGAGACAGGGCATCGCGGTGTCCATTCCACTTGAGGCCGCAAACTCAGCACATAGCTAGAGCTGAGAGAAGCCTCCTCTTGAGGTGCTTGTGGTAAGGTGGTATTCCTCTGGAGTCGAAGCCAGGGACTAACCTCTCATCTCGAGTTGATTGTTAGTCCACGGAGCTCTTTCGTGTTGCTACAGTGACCTCAGGATCCCGCTAGCCTTGAAACAGTGTTCTTGGGGTTTCTCTGGAGTGCCATCAAGGAAATCAAGGCTCCTTTCATGTGTGATGGGCAACACGGAATTGCTCTGCACGCAGTGCAGGGGAATCGGGCCTCATATCGCGGCGAGGGGGAAGTCTCATGGTTTTTCTCGAGTTGCGGCGGGAACCTGGGGTATATTCTCGAGTTACGACGGGGATGGCCCTTCCACACACGTGTTTGTTCAGCGACGTCAGGACTTCTGCCTACTTGCGACGGACAACACGGGATTCTCCTCGAGGCTTGGCAGGGCAATTGGGACGCCTCTCCAGCTGAGGCGGGAGACCAAGGGTCCCTTTCCACGTGCCACAGGAATCCTGGGACTCCTATCAAGTTTCACGAGGAGTCAGGCATCGTCTCCTTTGGAGGCACTGATCTCCGCGTACCTCTGGAGTTTTCAAAGGATGTGAGGCCTCCGGTCGGGATGAAGTGGGAAACTAGGTCTTTCTCCGTGGTCTCCACAGGGGATTCAGACATTCTTTCGTCTTGGGAGATGCAAGACGAGCCTGCATTCAAGTCACTGCAGGGATATCCGGCCTTATTTCTCGTCAGGGCATCGCAGTGTCCATTCCACTTGTGGCCGCAAAATCAGGGTCCCTCTCACATACCTAGAGCTGAGAGAAGCCTCCTCTTGAGGTGCTTGTGGTAAGGTGGTATTCCTCTGGAGTCGAAGCCACGGACTAACCTCTCATCTCGAGTTGTTTCTTGGTCCACGGAGCTCGTTCGTGTTACTACAGTGACCTCCGGATCCCTCTAGCCTTGAAACAGTGTTCTTTGGGTTTCTCTGGAGTGCCATCAAGGAAATTAAGGTTCCTTTCATGTGTGATGTGCAACACGGAATTGCTCTGCACGCAGTGCAGGGGAATCGGGCCTCATCTCGGGGAGAGGGCGAAGTCTCATGGTTTTTCTCGAGTTGCGGCGGGAACCTGGGGTATATTCTCGAGTTACGACGGGGATGGCCCTTCCACCCACGTGTTTGTTCAGCGACGTCAGGACTCCTGCCTAGTTGCGAGGGACAACTCGGGATTCTCCTCGAGGCTTGGCAGGGCAATTGGGACACCACTCCAGCTGAGGCGGGAGACCAAGGGTCCCTTTCCACGTGCCACAGGAATCCTGGGACTCCTATCAAGTTTCACGAGGAGTCAGGCATCGTCTCCTTTGGAGGCACTGATCTCCGCGTACCTCTGGAGTTTTCAAAGGTTGTGAGGCCTCCGGTCGCCATGAGGTGGGGAACCAGGTCTTTCTCTGTGGTCTCCACAGGGGATTCAGACATCCTTTCATCTTGGGAGATGCAAGACGAGCCTGCATTCAAGTCACTGCAGGGATATCCGGCCTTATTTCGAGTCAGGGCATCGTGGTGTCCATTCCACTTAAGGCCGCAAACTCAGGGTCCCTCTCACATAGCTAGAGCTGAGAGAAGCCTCCTCTTGAGGTGCTTGTGGTAAGGTGGTATTCCTCTGGAGTCGAAGCCAGGGACTAACCTCTCATCTCGAGTTGATTTGTGGTCCACGGAGCTCTTTCGTGTTGCTACAGTGACCTCAGGATCCCTCTAGCCTTGAAACAGTGTTCTTGGGGTTTCTCTGGAGTGCCATCAAGGAAATCAAGGCTCCTTTCATGTGTGATGTGCAACACGGAATTGCTCTGCACGCAGTGCAGGGGAATCGGGCCTCATCTCGCGGCGAGGGGGAAGTCTCATGGTTTTTCTCGAGTTGCGGCGGGAACCTGGGGTATATTCTCGAGTTACGACTGGAATGGCCCTTCCACACACGTGTTTCTTCAGCGACGTCAGGACTCCTGCCTAGTTGCGAGGGACAACTCGGGATTCTCCTCGAGGCTTGGCAGGGCAATTGGGACGCCTCTCCAGCTGAGGCGGGAGACCAAGGGTCCCTTTCCATGTGCCACAGGAATCCTGGGACTCCTATCAAGTTTCACGAGGAGTCAGGCATCGTCTCCTTTGGAGGCACTGATCTCCGCGTACCTCTGGAGTTTTCAGAGGATGTGAGGCCTCCGGTCGCGATGAGGTGGGGAACTAGGTCTTTCTCTGTGGTCTCCACAGGGGATTCAGACATGCTTTTGTCTTGGGAGATGCAAGACGAGCCTGCATTCTAGTCACTGCAGGGATATCCGGCCTTATTTCGAGTCAGGGCATCGCGGTGTCCATTCCACTTGAGGCCGCAAACTCAGCACATAGCTAGAGCTGATAGAAGCCTCCTCTTGAGGTGCTTGTGGTAAGGTGGTATTCCTCTGGAGTCGAAGCCAGGGACTAACCTCTCATCTCGAGTTGATTTCTGGTCCATGGAGCTCTTTCGTGTTGCTACAGTGACCTCATGATCCCTCTAGCCTTGAAACAGTGTTCTTGGGGTTTCTCTGGAGTGCCATCAAGGAAATCAAGGCTCCTTTCATGTGTGATGTGCAACACGGAATTGCTCTGCACACAGTGCAGGGGAATCAGGCCTCATCTCGCGGCGAGGGGAAAGTCTCATGGTTTTTCTCGAGTTGCGGCGGAAACCTGAGGTATATTCCCGAGTTAAAACGGGAATGGCCCTTCCACACACGTGTTTGTTCAGCGACATCAGGACTCCTGCCTAGTTGTGAGGGACAACTCGGGATTCTCCTCGAGGCTTGGCAGGGCAATTGGGACGCCTCTCCAGCTGAGGCGGGAGACCAAGGGTCCCTTTCCACGTTCCACAGGAATCCTGGGACTCCTAACAAGTTTCACGAGGAGTCAGGCATCGTCTCCTTTGGAGGCACTGATCTCCGCGTACCTCTGGAGTTTTCAAAGGATGTGAGGCCTCCGGTCGCGATGAGGTGGGGAACTAAGTCTTTCTCTGTGGTCTCCACAGGGGATTCAGACATCCTTTCGTCTTGGGAGATGCATGACGAGCCTGCATTCAAGTCACTACAGGGATATCCGGCCTTATTTTGAGTCAGGGCATCGCGGTGTCTTTTCCACTTGAGGCTGCAAACTCAGGGGCCCTCACATACCTAGAGCTGAGAGAAGCCTCCTCTTGAGGTGCTTGTGGTAAGGTGGTATTCCTCTGGAGTCGAAGCCAGGGACTAACCTCTCATCTCGAGTTGATTTTTGGTCCACGGAGCTCTTTCGTGTTGCTACAGTGACTTCAGGATCCCTCTAGACTTGAAACAGTGTTCTTGGGGTTTCTCTGGAGTGCCACCAAGGAAATCAAGGCTCCTTTCATGTGTGATGTGCAACACGGAATTTCTCTGCACGCAGTGCAGGGGAATCGGGCCTCATCTCGCGGCGAGGGGGAAGTCTCATGGTTTTTCTCGAGTTGCGGCGGGAACCTGGGGTATATTCTCGAGTTTAAGACGGGGATGGTCCCTCCACCCACGTGTTTGTTCAGCGACGTCAGGACTCCTGCCTAGTTGCGAGGGACAACTCGGGATTCTCCTCGAGGCTTGGCAGGGCAATTGGGACGCCTCTCCAGCTGAGGCGGGAGACCAAGGGTCCCTTTCCATGTGCCACAGGAATCCTGGGACTCCTATGAAGTTTCACGAGGAGTCAGGCATCGTCTCATTTGGAGGCACTGATCTCCGCGTACCTCTGGAGTTTTCAGAGGATGTGAGGCCTCCGGTCGCGATGAGGTGGGGAACTAGGTCTTTCTCTGTGGTCTCCACAGGGGATTCAGACATCCTTTCATCTTGGGAGATGCAAGACGAGCCTGCATTCAAGTCACTGCAGGGATATCCGGCCTTATTTCACGTCAGGGCATCGCGGTGTCCATTCCACTTAAGGCCGCAAAATCAGGGTACCTCTCACATACCTAGAGCTGAGAGAAGCCTCCTCTTGAGGTGCTTGTGGTATGGTGGTATTCCTCTGGAATCGAAGCCAGGGACTAACCTCTCATCTCGAGTTGATTTTTGGTACACGGAGCTCTTTCGTGTTGCTACAGTGACCTCAGGATCCCTCTAGCCTTGAAACAGTGTTCTTGGGGTTTCTCTGGAGTGCCATCAAGGAATTCAAGGCTCCTGTCATGTGTGATGTGCAAGACGGAATTGCTCTGCACGCAGTGCAGGGGAATCAGGCCTCATCTCGCGGCGAGGGGGAAGTCTCATGGTTTTTCTCGAGTTGCGGCGGGAACCTGGGGTATATTCTCGAGTTACGACTGGGATGGCCCTTCCACCCACGTGTTTGTTCAGCGACGTCAGGACTCCTGCTTAGTTGCGAGGGACAACTCGGGATTCTCCTCGAGGCTTGGCAGGGCAATTGGGACGCCTCTCCAGCTGAGGCGGGAGACCAAGGGTCCCTTTCCACGTGCCACAGGAATCCTGGGACTCCTATCAAGTTTCACGAGGAGTCAGGCATCGTCTCCTTTGGAGGCACTGATTTCCGCGTACCTCTGGAGTTTTCAAAGGATGTGAGGCCTCCGGTCACGATGAGGTGGGGAACTAGGTCTTTCTCTGTGGTCTCCACAGGGGATTCAGACATTCTTTCATCTTAGGAAATACAAGACGAGCCAGCATTCAAGTCAATGCAGGGATATCCGGCCTTATTTCGCGTCAGGGCATCGCAGTGTCCATTCCACTTGAGTCCGCAAAATCAGGGTCCCTCTCACATACCTAGAGCTGAGAGAAGCCTCCTCTTGAGGTGCTTGTGGTAAGGTGGTATTCCTCTGGAGTTGAAGCCAGGGACTAACCTCTCATCTCGAGTTGATTTTTGGTCCACGGAGCTCTTTCATGTTGCTACAGTGACCTCAGGATCCCTCTAGCCTTGAAACAGTGTTCTTGGGGTTTCTCTGGAGTGCCATCAAGGAAATCAAGGCTCCTTTCATGCTTGATGTGCAACACGGAATTGCTCTGCATGCAGTGCAGGAGGATCGAGCCTCATCTCGCGGCGAGGGGGAAGTCTCATGGTTTTTCTCGAGTTGCGGCGGGACCCTGGGGTATATTCTCGAGTTATGACGGGGATGGCCCTTCCAGCCAAGTGTTTGTTCAGCGACGTCAGGACTCCTGCCTAGTTGCGAGGGACAACTCGGGATTCTCCTCGAGGCTTGGCAGGGCAATTGGGACGCCTCTCCAGCTGAGGCGGGAGACCAACGGTCCCTTTCCATGTGCCACAGGAATCCTGGGACTCCTATCAATTTTCACGAGGAGTCAGGCATCGTCTCCTTTGGAGGCACTGATCTCCGCGTACCTCTGGAGTTTTCAAAGAATGTGAGGCCTCCGGTCGCGATTAGGTGGAAACTAGTTCTTTCTCTGTGGTCTCCACAGGGGATTCAGACATCCTTTCGTCTTGGGAGATGCAAGACGAGCCTGCATTCAAGTCACTGCAGGGATATCCGGCCTTACTTCGAGTCAGGGCATCGCGGTGACCATTCCACTTGAGGCCGCAAACTCAGGGTCCCTCTCCATTCCAAGAGCTGAGAGAAGCCTCCTCTTGACGTGCTTGTGGTAAGGTAGTATTCCTCTGGAGTCGAAGCCAGGGACTAACCTCTCATCTCGAGTTGATTTTTGGTCCACGGAGCTCTTTCGTGTTGCTACAGTGACTTCAGGATCCCTCTAGACTTGAAACAGTGTTCTTGGGGTTTCTCTGGAGTGCCACCAAGGAAATCAAGGCTCCTTTCATGTGTGATGTGCAACACGGAATTGCTCTGCACGCAGTGCAGGGGAATCGGGCCTCATCTCGCGGCGAGGGGGAAGTCTCATGGTTTTTCTCGAGTTGCGGCGGGAACCTGGGGTATATTCTCGAGTTTAAGACGGGGATGGCCCTTCCACCCACGTGTTTGTTCAGCGACGTCAATCCTCATGCCTAGTTGCGAGGGACAACTCGGGATCCTCCTCGCGGCTTGGCAGGGCAATTGGGACGCCTCTCCAGCTGAGGCGGGAGACCAAAGTTCCCTTTCCACGTGCACAGGAATCCTGGGACTCCTATCAAGTTTCACAAGGAGTCAGGCATCGTCTCCTTTGGAGGCACTGATCTCCGCATACCTCTGGAATTTTCAAAGGATGTGAGGCCTCCGGTCACGATGAGGTGGGGAACTAGGTCTTTCTCTGTGGTCTCAACAGGGGATTCAGACATGCTTTTGTCTTGGGAGATGCAAGACGAGCCTGCATTCTAGTCACTGCAGGGATATCCGGCCTTATTTCGAGTCAGGGCATCGCGGTGTCCATTCCACTTGAGGCCGCAAACTCAGCACATAGCTAGAGCTGAGAGAAGCCTCCTCTTGAGGTGCTTGTGGTAAGGTGGTATTCCTCTGGAGTCGAAGCCAGGGACTAACCTCTCATCTCGAGTTGATTTGTGGTCCACGGAGCTCTTTCGTGTTGCTACAGTGACCTCAGGATCCCTCTAGCCTTGAAACAGTATTCTTGTGGTTTCTCTGGAGTGCCATCAAGGAAATCAAGGCTCCTTTCATGTGTGATGTGCAACACGGAATTGCTCTGCACGCAGTGCAGGGGAATCGGGCCTCATCTCGTGGCGAGGGGGAAGTCTCATGGTTTTTCTCAAGTTGCGGCGGGAACCTGGGGTATATTCTCGAGTTACGACTGGAATGGCCCTTCCACACACGTGCTTCTTCAGCGACATCAGGACTCCTGCCTAGTTGCGAGGGACAACTCGGGATTCTCCTCGAGGCTTGGCAGGGCAATTGGGACGCCTCTCCAGCTGAGGCGGGAGACCACGGGTCCCTTTCCATGTGCCACAGGAATCCTGGGACTCCTATGAAGTTTCACGAGGAGTCAGGCATCGTCTCATTTGGAGGCACTGATCTCCGCGTACCTCTGGAGTTTTCAGAGGATGTGAGGCCTCCGGTCGCGATGAGGTGGGGAACTAGGTCTTTCTCTGTGGTCTCCACAGGGGATTCAGACATCCTTTCATCTTGGGAGATGCAAGACGAGCCTGCATTCAAGTCACTGCAGGGATATCCGGCCTTATTTCACGTCAGGGCATCGCGGTGTCCATTCCACTTAAGGCCGCAAACTCAGGGTCCCTCTCACATACCTAGAGCTGAGAGAAGCCTCCTCTTGAGGTGCTTGTTGTAAGGTGGTATTCCTCTGGAATCGAAGCCAGGGACTAACCTCTCATCTCGAGTTGATTTTTGGTACACGGAGCTCTTTCGTGTTGCTACAGTGACCTCAGGATCCCTCTAGCCTTGAAACAGTGTTCTTGGGGTTTCTCTGGAGTGCCATCAAGGAATTCAAGGCTCCTTTCATGTGTGATGTGCAAGACGGAATTGCTCTGCACGCAGTGCAGGGGAATCAGGCCTCATCTCGCGGCGAGGGGGAAGTCTCATGGTTTTTCTCGAGTTGCGGCGGGAACCTGGGGTATATTCTCGAATTACGACTGGGATGGCCCTTCCACCCACGTGTTTGTTCAGCGACGTCAGGACTCCTGCTTAGTTGCGAGGGACAACTCGGGATTCTCCTCGAGGCTTGGCAGGGCAATTGGGACGCCTCTCCAGCTGAGGCGGGAGACCAAGGGTCCCTTTCCACGTGCCACAGGAATCCTGGGACTCCTATCAAGTTTCACGAGGAGTCAGGCATCGTCTCCTTTGGAGGCACTGATTTCCGCGTACCTCTGCAGTTTTCAAAGGATGTGAGGCCTCCGGTCACGATGAGGTGGGGAACTAGGTCTTTCTCTGTGGTCTCCACAGGGGATTCAGACATTCTTTCATCTTAGGAGATACAAGACGAGCCTGCATTCAAGTCAATGCAGGGATATCCGGCCTTATTTCGCGTCAGGGCATCGCAGTGTCCATTCCACTTGAGTCCGCAAAATCAGGGTCCCTCTCACATACCTAGAGCTGAGAGAAGCCTCCTCTTGAGGTGCTTGTGGTAAGGTGGTATTCCTCTGGAGTTGAAGCCAGGGACTAACCTCTCATCTCGAGTTGATTTTTGGTCCACGGAGCTCTTTCATGTTGCTACAGTGACCTCAGGATCCCTCTAGCCTTGAAACAGTGTTCTTGGGGTTTCTCTGGAGTGCCATCAAGGAAATCAAGGCTCCTTTCATGCTTGATGTGCAACACGGAATTGCTCTGCATGCAGTGCAGGAGAATCGAGCCTCATCTCGCGGCGAGGGGGAAGTCTCATGGTTTTTCTCGAGTTGCGGCGGGACCCTGGGGTATATTCTCGAGTTATGACGGGGATGGCCCTTCCAGCCAAGTGTTTGTTCAGCGACGTCAGGACTCCTGCCTAGTTGCGAGGGACAACTCGGGATTCTCCTCGAGGCTTGGCAGGGCAATTGGGACGCCTCTCCAGCTGAGGCGGGAGACCAAGGGTCCCTTTCCATGTGCCACAGGAATCCTGGGACTCCTATCAATTTTCACGAGGAGTCAGGCATCGTCTCCTTTGGAGGCACTGATCTCCGCGTACCTCTGGAGTTTTCAAAGAATGTGAGGCCTCCGGTCGCGATTAGGTGGAAACTAGTTCTTTCTCTGTGGTCTCCACAGGGGATTCAGACATCCTTTCGTCTTGGGAGATGCAAGACGAGCCTGCATTCAAGTCACTGCAGGGATATCCGGCCTTACTTCGAGTCAGGGCATCGCGGTGACCATTCCACTTGAGGCCGCAAACTCAGGGTCCCTCTCCATTCCAAGAGCTGAGAGAAGCCTCCTCTTGAGGTGCTTGTGGTAAGGTGGTATTCCTCTGGAGTCGAAGCCAGGGACTAACCTCTCATCTCGAGTTGATTTTTGGTCCACGGAGCTCTTTCGTGTTGCTACAGTGACTTCAGGATCCCTCTAGACTTGAAACAGTGTTCTTGGGGTTTCTCTGGAGTGCCACCAAGGAAATCAAGGCTCCTTTCATGTGTGATGTGCAACACGGAATTGCTCTGCACGCAGTGCAGGGGAATCGGGCCTCATCTCACGGCGAGGGGGAAGTCTCATGGTTTTTCTCGAGTTGCGGCGGGAACCTGGGGTATATTCTCGAGTTTAAGACGGGGATGGTCCCTCCACCCACGTGTTTGTTCAGCGACGTCAGGACTCCTGCCTAGTTGCGAGGGACAACTCGGGATTCTCCTCGAGGCTTGACAGGGCAATTGGGACGCCTCTCCAGCTGAGGCGGGAGACCAAGTGTCCCTTTCCACGTGCCACAGGAATCCTGGGACTCCTATCAAGTTTCACGAGGAGTCCGGCATCGTCTCCTTTGGAGGCACTGATCTCCGCGTACCTCTGGAGTTTTCAAAGGATGTGAGGCCTCCGGTCGCCATGAGGTGGGGAACTAGGTCTTTCTCTGTGGTCTCCACAGGGGATTCAGACATCCTTTCCTTTGGGAGATGCAAGTCGAGCCTGCATTCAAGTCACTGCAGGGATATCCGGCCTTATTTCGCGTCAGGGAATCGCAGTGTCCATTCCACTTGAGGCCGCAAACTCAGGGTCCCTCTCACATACCTAGAGCTGAGAGAAGCCTCCTCTTGAGGTGCTTGTGGTAAGGTGGTATTCCTCTGGAGTCGAAGCCAGGGACTAACCTCTCATCTCGAGTTGATTTGTGGTCCACGGAGCTCTTTCGTGTTGCTACAGTGACCTCAGGATCCCTCTAGCCTTGAAACAGTGTTCTTGTGGTTTCTCTGGAGTGCCATCAAGGAAATCAATGCTCCTTTCTTGTGTGATGTGCAACAAGGAATTGCTCTGCACGTAGTGCAGGGGAATCGGGCCTCATCTCGTGGCGAGGGGGAAGTCTCATGGTTTTTCTCGAGTTGCGGTGGGAACCTGGGGTATATTCTCGAGTTACGACTGGAATGGCCCTTCCACACACGTGCTTCTTCAGCGACATCAGGACTCCTGCCTAGTTGCGAGGGACATCTCGAGATTCTCCTCGAGGCTTGGCAGGGCAATTGGGACGCCTCTCCAGCTGAGGCGGGAGACCAAGGGTCCCTTTCCATGTGCCACAGGAATCCTGGGACTCCTATCAAGTTTCACGAGGAGTCAGGCATCGTCTCCTTTGGAGGCACTGATCTCCGCGTACCTCTGGAGTTTTCAGAGGATGTGAGGCCTCCGGTCGCGATGAGGTGGGGAACTAGGTCTTTCTCTGTGGTCTCCACAGGGGATTCAGACATCCTTTCATATTGGGAGATGCAAGACGAGCCTGCATTCAAGTCACTGCAGGGATATCCGGCCTTATTTCACGTCAGGGCATCGCGGTGTCCATTCCACTTAAGGTCGCAAAATCAGGGTACCTCTCACATACCTAGAGCTGAGAGAAGCCTCCTCTTGAGGTGCTTGTTGTAAGGTTGTATTCCTCTGGAGTCGAAGCCAGGGACTAACCTCTCATCTCGAGTTGATTTTTGGTACACGGAGCTCTTTCGTGTTGCTACAGTGACCTTAGGATCCCTCTAGCCTTGAAACAGTGTTCTTGGGGTTTCTCTGGAGTGCCATCAAGGAAATCAAGGCTCCTTTCATGCGTGATGTGCAACACGGAATTGCTCTGCATGCAGTGCAGGGGAATCGAGCCTCATCTCGCGGCGAGGGGAAGTCTCATGGTTTTTCTCGAGTTGCGGCGGGAACCTGGGGTATATTCTCGAGTTACGACTGGGATGGCCCTTCCAGCCACGTGTTTGTTCAGCGACGTCAGGATTCCTGCCTAGTTGCGAGGGACAACTCGGGATTCTCCTCGAGGCTTGGCAGGGCAATTGGGACGCCTCTCCAGCTGAGGCGGGAGACCAAGGGTCCCTTTCCACGTTCCACAGGAATCCTGGTACTCCTAACAAGTTTCACGAGGAGTCAGGCATCGTCTCCTTTGGAGGCACTGATCTCCGCGTACCTCTGGAATTTTCAAAGGATGAGAGGCCTCAGGTCGTGATGAGGTGGGGAACTAGGTCTTTCTCTGTGGTCTCCACAGGGGATTCAGACATCCTTTCGTCTTGGGAGATGCAAGACGAGCCTGCATTCAAGTCACAGCAGGGATATACAGACTTATTTCGAGGCAGGGCATCGCGGTGTCCATTCCACTTGAGTCCGCAAATTCAGGGTCTCTCTCACATACCAAGAGCTGAGAGAACCCTCCTCTTGAGGTGCATGTGGTGAGGTGGCATTCCTCTGGAGTCAAAGCCACGGACTAACCTCTCATCTCGAGTTGATTTCTGGTCCACGGAGATCTTTCGTGTTGCTACAGTGACCTCAGGATCCCTCTAGCCTTGAAACAGTGTTCTTGGGGTTTCTCTGGAGTGCCATCAAGGAAATCAAGGCTCCTTTCATGTGTGATGTGCAACACGGAATTGCTCTGCACGCAGTGCAGGGGAATCGAGCCTCATTTTGCTTCGAGGGGGAAGTCTCATGGTTTTTCTCAAGTTGCGGCGGGAACCTGGGGTATATTCTCGAGTTACGACGGGGATGGCCCTTCCACCCACGTGTTTGTTCAGCGACGGCAGGACTCCTGCCTAGTTGCGAGGGACAACTCGAGATTCTCCTCAAGGCTTGGCAGGGCAATTGGGACGCCTCTCCAGCTGAGGCGGGAGACCAAGGGTCCCTTTCCACGTGCCACAGGAATCCTGGGACTCCTATCAAGTTTCACGAGGAGAAAGGCATCGTCTCCTTTGGAGGCACTGTTCTCCGCGTACCTCTGGAGTTTTCAAAGGATGTGAGGCCTCCGGTCGCGATGAGGTGGGGAAGTAAGTCTTTCTCTGTGGTCTCCACAGGTGATTCAGACATCCTTTCGTCTTGGGAGATGCAAGACGAGCCTGCATTCAAGTCACTGCAGGGATATCCGGCCTTATTTCGAGTCAGGGCATCGCGGTGTTCATTCCACTTGAGGCCGCAAATTCTTGGTCCCTCTCACATACCTAGAGCTGAGAGAAGCCTCCTCTTGAGGTGCTTGTGGTAAGGTGGTATTCCTCTGGAGTCGAAGCCAGGGACTAACCTCTCATCTCGAGTTGATTTTTGGTCCACGGAGCTCTTTCGTGTTGCTACAGTGACCTCAGGATCCCTCTAGCCTTGAAACAGTGTTCTTGGGGTTTCTCTGGAGTGCCATCAAGGAAATCAAGGCTCCTTTCATGTGTGATGTGCAACACGGAATTGCTCTGCACGCAGTGCAGGGGAATCGGGCCTCATCTCGCGGCGAGGGGGAAGTCTCATGGTTTTTCTCGAGTTGCGGCGGGAACCTGGGGTATATTCTCGAGTTACGACGGGGATGGCCCTTCCAACCACGTGTTTGTTCAGCGACGTCAGGACTCCTTCCTAGTTGCGAGGGACAACTCGGGATTCTCCTCAAGGCTTGGCAGGGCAATTGGTACGCCTCTCCCGCTGAGGAGGGAGACCAAGGGTCCCTTTCCACGTGCCACCGGAATCCTGGGACTCCTATCTAGTTTCACGAGGAGTCAGGCATCGTCTCCTTTCGAGGCACTGACCTCCGCGTACCTTTGGAGTTTTCAAAGGATATGAGGCCTCCGGTCGTGATGCGGTGGGGAACTAGGTCTTTCTCTGTGGTCTCCACAGGGGATTCAGACATCCTTTCGTCTTGGGAGATGCAAGACGAGCCTGCATTCAAGTCACTGCAGGGATATCCGGCCTTATTTCGAGTCAGGGCATCACAGTGTCCATTCCCCTTAGGCCCCAAACTCAGGGTCCCTCTCACATACCTAGAGCTGAGAGAAGCCTCCTCTTGAGGTGCTTGTGGTAAGGTGGTATTCCTCTGGAGTCGAAGCCAGGGACTAACCTCTCATCTCGAGTTCATTTTTGGTCCATGGAGCTCTTTCGTGTTGCTACAATGACCTCATGATCCCTCTAGCCTTGAAACAGTGTTCTTGGGGTTTCTCTGGAGTGCCATCAAGGAAATCAAGGCTCCATTCATGTGTGATGTGCAACACGGAATTGCTCTGCACGCAGTGCAGGGGAATCGGGCCTCATCTCGCGGCGAGGGGGAAGTCTCATGGTTTTTCTCAAGTTGCGGCGGGAACCTGGGGTATATTCTCGAGTTACGACGGGGATGGCCCTTCCACACACGTGTTTGTTCAGCGACGGCAGGACTCCTGCCTAGTTGCGAGGGACAACTCGGGATTCTCCTCGAGGCTTGGCAGGGCAATTGGGACGCCTCTCCAGCTGAGGCGGGAGACCAAGGGTCCCTTTCCACGTGCCACAGGAATCCTGGGACTCCTATCAAGTTTCACGAGGAGTCAGGCATCGTCTCCTTTGGAGGCACTGATCGCCTCGTACCTCTGGAATTTTCAAAGGATGTGAGGCCTCCGGTCGCGATGAGGTGGGGAAGTAGGTCTTTCTCTGTGGTCTCCACAGGGGATTCAGACATCCTTTCGTCTTGGGAGATGCAAGACGAGCCTGCATTCAAGTCACTGCAGGGATATCCGGCCTTATTTTGAGTCAGGGCATCGCGGTGTCCATTCCACTTGAGGCCGCAAACTCAGGGTCCCTCTCACATACCTAGAGCTGAGAGAAGCCTCCTCTTGAGGTGCTTGTGGTAAGGTGGTATTCCTCTGGAGTCGAAGCCAGGGACTATCCTCTCATCTCGAGTTGATTTTTGGTCCACGGAGCTCTTTCGTGTTGCTACAGTGACCTCAGGATCCCTCTAGCCTTGAAACATTGTTCTTGGGTTTTCTCTGGAGTGCCATCAAGGAAATCAAGGCTCCTTTTATGCTTGATGTGCAACACGGAATTGCTCTGCATGCAGTGCAGGAGAATCGAGCCTCATCTCGCGGCGAGGGGGAAGTCTCATGGTTTTTCTCGAGTTGCGGCTTGATCCTGGGGTATATTCTCGAGTTACGACGGGGATGGCCCTTCCACCCACGTGTTTGTTCAGCGACGGCAGGACTCCTGCCTAGTTGCGAGGGACAACTCGAGATTCTCCTCAAGGCGTGGCAGGGCAATTGGGACGCCTCTCCATCTGAGGCGGGAAACCAAGGGTCCCTTTCCATGTGCCACAGGAATCCTGGGACTCCTATCAAGTTTCACGAGGAGAAAGCCATCGTCTCCTTTGGAGGCACTGTTCTCCGCGTACCTCTGGAGTTTTCAAAGGATGTGAGGCCTCCGGTCGCGATGAGGTGGGGAACTAGGTATTTCTCTGTGGTCTCCACAGGTGATTCAGACATTCTTTCGTCTTGGGAGATGCAAGACGAGCCTGCATTCAAGTCACTGCAGGGATATCCGGCCTTATTTCGAGTCAGGGCATCGCGGTGTTCATTCCACTTGAGGCCGCAAACTCTTGGTCCCTCTCACATACCTAGAGCTGAGAGAAGCCTCCTCTTGAGGTGCTTGTGGTAAGGTGGTATTCCTCTGGAGTCGAAGCCAGGGACTAACCTCTCATCTCGAGTTGATTTTTGGTCCACGGAGCTCTTTCGTGTTGCTACAGTGACCTCAGGATCCCTCTAGCATTGAAACAGTGTTCTTGGAGTTTCTCTGGTGTGCCATCAAGGAAATCAAGGCTCCTTTCATGTGTGATGTGCAACACGGAATTGCTCTGCACGCTTGCAGGGGAATCGGGCCTCATCTCGCGGCGAGGGGGAAGTCTCATGGTTTTTCTCGAGTTGCGGCTGGAACCTGGGGTATATTCTCGAGTTACGACGGGGATGGCCCTTCCAACCACGTGTTTGTTCAGCGACGTCAGGACTCCTTCCTAGTTGCGAGGGACAACTCTGGATTGTCCTCGAGGCTTGGCAGGGCAATTGGGACGCCTCTCCAGCTGAGGCGGGAGAACATGTGTCCCTTTCCACGTGCACAGGAATCCTGGGACTCCTATCAAGTTTCACGAGGAGTCAGGCTTCGTCTCCTTTGGAGGCACTGATCTGCGCGTACCTCTGAAGTTTTCAAAGGATGTGAGGCCTCCGTTCGCGATGAGGTGGGGAAGTAGGTCTTTCTCTGTGGTCTCCACAGGGGATTCAGACATCCTTTCGTCTTGGGAGATGCAAGACGAGCCTGCATTCTAGTCACTGCAGGGATATCCGGCCTTATTTTGAGTCAGGGCATCGCGGTGTCCATTCCACTTGAGGCCGCAAACTCAGGGTCCCTCTCACATACCTAGAGCTGAGAGAAGCCTCCTCTTGAGGTGCTTGTGGTAAGGTGGCATTCCTCTGGAGTCGAAGCCAGGGACTATCCTCTCATCTCGAGTAGATTTTTGGTCCACGGAGCTCTTTCGTGTTGCTACAGTGACCTCAGGATCCCTCTAGCCTTGAAACATTGTTCTTGGGGTTTCTCTGGAGTGCCATCAAGGAAATCAAGGCTCCTTTCATGTGTGATGTGCAACACGGAATAGCTCTGCACGCAGTGCAGGGGAATCGGGCCTCATCTCGCGGCGAGGGGGAAGTCTCATGGTTTTTCTCGAGTTGCGGCGGGAACCTGGGGTATATTCTCGAGTTACGACTGGGATGGCCCTTCCACCCACGTGTTTGTTCAGCGACGTCACAACTCCTGCCTAGTTGCGAGGGACAACTCGGGAATCTCCTCAAGGCTTGGCAGGGCAATTGGGACGCCTCTCCCGCTGAGGAGGGAGACCAAGGGTCCCTTTCCACGTGCCACAGGAATCCTGGGACTCCTATCTAGTTTCACGAGGAATCAGGCATCGTCTCCTTTGGAGGCACTGACCTCCGCGTACCTTTGGAGTTTTCAAAGGATATGAGGCCTCCGGTCATGATGAGGTGGGGAACTAGGTCTTTCTCTGTGGTCTCCACAGGGGATTCAGACATCCTTTCGTCTTGGGAGATGCAAGACGAGCCTGCATTCAAGTCACTGCAGGGATATCCGGCCTTATTTCGAGTCAGGGCATCGCGGTGTCCATTCCCCTTAGGCCCCAAACTCAGGGTCCCTCTCACATACCTAGAGCTGAGAGAAGCCTCCTCTTGAGGTGCTTGTGGTAAGGTGGTATTCCTCTGGAGTCGAAGCCAGGAACTAACCTCTCATCTCGAGTTGATTTTTGGTCCATGGAGCTCTTTCGTGTTGCTACAGTGACCTCATGATCCCTCTAGCCTTGAAACAGTGTTCTTGGGGTTTCTCTGGAGTGCCATCAAGGAAATCAAGGCTCCATTCATGTGTGATGTGCAACACGGAATTGCTCTGCACGCAGTGCAGGGGAATCGGGCCTCATCTCGCGGCGAGGGGGAAGTCTCATGGTTTTTCTCAAGTTGCGGCGGGAACTGGGGTATATTCTCGAGTTACCACGGGAATGGCCCTTCCACACACGTGTTTGTTCAGCGACGGCAGGACTCCTGCCTAGTTGCGAGGGACAACTCGGGATTGTCCTCGAGGCTTGGCAGGGCAATTGGGACGCCTCTCCAGCTGAGGCGGGAGACCAAGGGTCCCTTTCCACGTGCCACAGGAATCCTGGGACTCCTATCAAGTTTCACGAGGAGTCAGGCATCGTCTCCTTTGGAGGCACTGATCTCCTCGTACCTCTGGAATTTTCAAAGGATGTGAGGCCTCCGGTCGCGATGAGGTGGGGAAGTAGGTCTTTCTCTGTGGTCTCCACAGGGGATTCAGACATCCTTTCGTCTTGGGAGATGCAAGACGAGCCTGCATTCAAGTCACTGCAGGGATATCCGGCCTTATTTCGAGTCAGGGCATCGCGGTGTCCATTCCACTTGAGGCCGCAAACTCAGGGTCCCTCTCACATACCTAGAGCTGAGAGAAGCCTCCTCTTGAGGTGCTTGTGGTAAGGTGGTATTCCTCTGGAGTCGAAGCCAGGGACTATCCTCTCATCTCGAGTTGATTTTTGGTCCACGGAGCTCTTTCGTGTTGCTACAGTGACCTCAGGATCCCTCTAGCCTTGAAACATTGTTCTTGGGGTTTCTCTGGAGTGCCATCAAGGAAATCAAGGCTCCTTTCATGTGTGATGTGCAACACGTAATTGCTCTGCGCGCAGTGCAGGGGAATCGGGCCTCATATCGCGGCGATGGGGAAGTCTCATGGTTTTTCTCGAGTTGCGGCGGGAACCTGGGGTATATTCTCGAGTTACGACGGGGATGGCCCTTCCAACCACGTGTTTGTTCAGCGACGTCAGGACTCCTTCCTAGTTGCGAGGGACAACTCGGGATTGTCCTCGAGGCTTGGCAGGGCAATTTGGACGCCTCTCTAGCTGAGGCGGGAGACCAAGGGTCCCTTTCCACGTGCACAGGAATCCTGGGACTCCTATCAAGTTTCACGAGGAGTCAGGCATCGTCTCCTTTGGAGGCACTGATCTCCGCGTACCTCTGGAGTTTTCAAAGGATGTGAGGCCTCCGGTCGCGATGAGGTGCGGAAGTAGGTCTTTCTCTGTGGTCTCCACAGGGGATTCAGACATCCTTTCATCTTGGGAGATGCAAGACGAGCCTGCATTCAAGTCACTGCAGGGATATCCAGCCTTATTTCGAGTCAGGGCATCGCGGTGTCCATTCCACTTTAGGCCGCAAACTCAGGGTCCCTCTCACATACCTAGAGCTGAGAGAAGCCTCCTCTTGAGGTGCTTGTGGTAAGGTAGTATTCCTCTGGAGTCGAAGCCAGGGACTAACCTCTCATCTCGAGTTGATTTTTGGTCCATGGAGATCTTTCGTGTTGCTACAGTGACCTCAGCATCCCTCTAGCCTTGAAACAGTGTTCTTCGGGTTTCTCTGGAGTGCCATCAAGGAAATCAAGGCTCCTTTCATGTGTGATGTGCAACACGGAATTGTTCTGCACGCAGTGCAGGGGAATCGGGCCTCATCTCGCGGCGAGGGGGAAGTCTCATGGTTTTTCTCGAGTTGCGGCGGGAACCTGGGGTATATTCTCGAGTTACGACGGGGATGGCCCTTCCACCCACGTGTTTGTTCAACGACGTCACAACTCCTGCCTAGTTGTGAGGGACAACTCGGGATTCTCCTCAAGGCTTGGCAGGGCAATTGGGACGCCTCTCCCGCTGAGGAGGGAGACCAAGGGTCCCTTTCCACGTGCCACAGGAATCCTGGGACTCCTATCTAGTTTCACGAGGAGTCAGGCATCGTCTCCTTTGGAGGCACTGACCTCCGCGTACCTTTGGAGTTTTCAAAGGATATGAGGCCTCCGGTCGTGATGAGGTGGGGAACTAGGTCTTTCTCTGTGGTCTCCACAGGGGATTCAGACATCCTTTCGTCTTGGGAAATGCAAGACGAGCCTGCATTCAAGTCACTGCAGGGATATCCGGCCTTATTTCGAGTCAGGGCATCGCGGTGTCCATTCCCCTTAGGACCCAAACTCAGGGTCCCTCTCACATACCTAGAGCTGAGAGAAGCCTCCTCTTGAGGTGCTTGTGGTAAGGTGGTATTCCTCTGGAGTCGAAGCCAGGGACTAACCTCTCATCTCGAGTTGATTTTTGGTCCATGGAGCTCTTTCGTGTTGCTACAGTGATCTCATGATCCCTCTAGCCTTGAAACAGTGTTCTTGGGGTTTCTCTGGAGTGCCATCAAGGAAATCAAGGCTCCTTTCATGTGTGATGTGCAACACGGAATTGCTCTGCGCGCAGTGCAGGGGAATCGGGCCTCATATCGCGGCGATGGGGGAGTCTCATGGTTTTTCTCGAGTTGCGGCGGGAACCTGGGGTATATTCTCGAGTTACGACGGGGATGGCCCTTCCAACCACGTGTTTGTTGAGCGACGGCAGGACTCCTGCCTTGTTGCGAGGGACAACTCAGGATTGTCCTCGAGGCTTGGCAGGGCAATTTGGACGCCTCTCTAGCTGAGGCGGGAGACCAAGGGTCCCTTTCCACGTGCACAGGAATCCTGGGACTCCTATCAAGTTTCACAAGGAGTCAGGCATCGTCTCCTTTGGAGGCACTGATCTCCGCATACCTCTGGAGTTTTCAAAGGATGTGAGGCCTCCGTTCGCGATGAGGTGGGGAAGTAGGTCTTTCTCTGTGGTCTCCACAGGGGATTCAGACATCCTTTCGTCTTGGGAGATGCAAGACGAGCCTGCATTCAAGTCACTGCAGGGATATCCGGCCTTATTTCGAGTCAGGGCATCGCGGTGTCCATTCCACTTGAGGCTGCAAATTCAGGGTCCCTCTCACATACCTAGAGCTGAGAGAAGCCTCCTCTTGAGTTGCTTGTGGTAAGGTGGTATTCCTCTGGAGTCGAAGCCAGGGACTAACCTCTCATCTCGATGTTGATTTTTGGTCCATGGAGCTCTTTCGTGTTGCTACAGAGACCTCAGGATCCCTCTAGCCTTGAAACAGTGTTCTTGGGGTTTCTCCAGAGTGCCATCTAGGAAATCAAGGCTCCTTTCATGTGTGATGTGCAAGACGGAATTGCTCTGCACGCAGTGCAGGGGAATCGGGCCTCATCTCGCGGCGAGGGGGAAATCTCATGGTTTTTCTCCAGTTACGGCGGGAACCTGGGGTATATTCTCGAGTTACGACGTGGATGGCCTTTCCTCTCATGTGTTTGTTCAGCGACGTCAGGACTCCTGCCTAGTTGCGAGGGACACTCGGGATTCTCCTTGAGGCTTGGCAGGGAAATTGGGACGCCTCTCCAGCTGAGGCGGGAGATCAAGGGTCCCTTTCCACGTGCCACAGGAATCCTGGGACTCCTATCAAGTTTCACGAGGAGTCAGGCATCGTCTGATTTGGAGGCACTCATCTCCGCGTACCTCTGGAGTTTTCAATGGATGTGAAGCCTCTTGTCGCGATGAGGTGGGGAACTAGGTCTTTCTCTGTGGTCTCCACAGGGGATTCAGACATCCTTTTGTCTTCGGAGATGCAAGACGAGCCTGCATTCAAGTCACTGCAGGGATATCCGGCCTTATTTCACGTCAGGGCATCGCGGTGTCCATTCCACTTGAGGCCGCAAACTCAGGGTCCCTCTCACATACCTAGAGCTGAGAGAAGCCTCCTCTTGAGATGCTTGTGGTAACGTGGTATTCCTCTGGAGTCGAAGTTAGGGACTAACCTCTCATCTCGAGTTGATTTGTGGTCCACGGAGCTCTTTCGTGTTGCTACAGTGACCTCAGGCTTCCTATAGCCATGAAACAGTGTTCTTGGGGTTTCTCTGGAGTGCCACCAAGGAAATCAAGGCTCCTTTCATGTGTGATGTGCAACACAGAATTGCTCTGCATGCAGTGCAGGGGAATCGGGCCTCATCTCACGGCGAGTTGGAAGTCTCATGGTTTTTCTCGAGTTGCCACGGGAACCTGCTGTATATTCTCGAGTTAAGACAGGGATGGCCCTTCCAAACACGTGTTTGTTCAGCGACGTCAGGACTCCTGCCTAGTTGCGAGGGACAACTCAGGATTCTAATTGAGGCTTGGCAGGGCAATTGGGACGCCTCTCCAGCTGAGGCGGGAGACCAAGTGTCCCTTTCCCCGTGCCACAGGTATCCTGGGACTCCTATCTAGTTTCACGAGGAGTCAGGCATCGTCTCCTTTGGAGGCACTGATCTCCGTGTACCTCTGGAGTTTTCAAAAGATGTGAGGCCTCCGGTCGCCATGAGGTGGGGAACTAGGTCTTTCTCTGTGGTCTCCACAGGGGATTCAGACATCCTTTCGTCTTGGGAGATGCAAGACGAGCCTGCATTCAAGTCACTGCAGGGATATCCGGACTTATTTCGCGTCAGGGCATCGAAGTGTCCATTCCACTTGAGGCCCAAAATCAGGGTCCCTCAGACATACCTAGAGCTGAGAGAAGCCTCCTCTTGAGGTGCTTGTGGTAAGGTGGTATTCCTCTGGAGTCGACCCAGGGACTAACCTCTCATCTCGAGTTGATTCTTGGTCCACGGAGCTCTTTCGTGTTGCTACACTGACCTCAGGATCTCTCTAGCCTTGAAACAGTGTTCTTCGGGTTTCTTTGGAGTGCCATCAAGGAAATCAAGGCTCCTTTCATGTGTGATGTGCAAGACGGAATTGCTCTGCACGCAGTGCAGGGGAATCGGGCCTCATCTCGCGGCGAGGGGGAAGTCTCATGGTTTTTCTCGAGTTGCGGCGGGAACCTGGGGTATATTCTCGAGTTACGACGGGGATGGCCCTTCCACCCACGTGTTTGTTCAGCGACGTCACAACTCCTGCCTAGTTGCGAGGGACAACTCGGGATTCTCCTCAAGGCTTGGCAGGGCAATTGGGACGCCTCTCCAGCTGAGGAGGGAGACCAAGGGTCCCTTTCCACGTGCCACAGGAATCCTGGGACTCCTATCTAGTTTCACGAGGAGTCAGGCATCGTCTCCTTTGGAGGCACTGACCTCCGCGTACCTCTGGAGTTTTCAAAGGATATGAGGCCTCCGGTCGCGATGAGGTGGGGAACTAGGTCTTTCTCTGTGGTCTCCACAGGGGATTCAGACATCCTTTCGTCTTGGGAGATGCAAGACGAGCCTGCATTCAAGTCACTGCAGGGATATCCAGCCTTATTTTGAGTCAGGTCATCGCGGTGTCCATTCCACTTGAGGCCCCAAACTCAGGGTCCCTCTCACATACCTAGAGCTGAGAGAACCCTCCTCTTGAGGTTCTTGTGGTAAGGTGGTATTTCTCTGGAGTCGAAGCCAGGGACTAACCTCTCATCTTGAGTTGATTTTTGGTCCATGGAGCTCTTTCGTGTTGCTACAGTGACCTCATGATCCCTCTAGCCTTGAAACAGTGTTCTTGGGGTTTCTCTGGAGTGCCATCAAGGAAATCAAGGCTCCTTTCATGTGTGATGTGCAACACGGAATTGCTCTGCACGCAGTGCAGGGGAATCGGGCCTCATCTCGCGGCGAGGGGGAAGTCTCATGGTTTTTCTCGAGTTGCGGCGGGAACCTGGGGTATATTCTGGAGTTACGACGGGGATGGCCCTTCCACCCACGTGTTTGTTCTGCGACGGCAGGACTCCTGCCTAGTTGCGAGGGACAACTCGGGATTCTCCTCGAGGCTTGGCAGGGCAATTGGGACGCCTCTCCAGCTGAGGCGGAAGACCAAGGGTCCCTTTCCACGTGCCACAGGAATCCTGGGACTCCTATCAAGTTTCACGAGGAGTCAGGCATCGTCTCCTTTGGAGGCACTGATCTTCGCGTACCTCTGGAATTTTCAAAGGATGTGAGGCCTCCGGTCGCGATGAGGTGGGGAACTAGGTCTTTCTCTGTGGTCTCCACAGGGGATTCAGACATCCTTTCGTCTTGGGAGATGCAAGATGAGCCTGCATTCAAGTCACTGCAGGGATATCCAGCCTTATTTCGAGGCAGGACATCGCGGTGTCCATTCCACTTGAGGCCGCAAACTCAGTGTCTCTCTCACATACCTAGAGCTGAGAGAAGCCTCCTCTTGAGGTGCTTGTGGTAACGTGGTATTCCTCTGGAGTCGAAGCCAGGGACTAACCTCTCATCTCGAGTTGATTTTTGGTCCACGGAGCTCTTTCGTGTTGCTACATTTTTTTTTTTTTTTCGTGTTGCTACATTGACCTCAGGATCCCTCTAGCGTTGAAACAGTGTTCTTGGGATTTCACTGGAGCGCCACCAAGGAAATCAAGGCTCCTTTCATGTGTGACGTGCAACACGGAATTGCTCTTCACGCAGTGCAGGGGAATCGGGCCTCATATCACGGCGAGGGGGAAGTCTCATGGTTTTTCTCGAGTTGCGGCGGGAAGCTGGGGTATATTCTCGAGTTACGACGGGGATGGCCCTTCCAACCACGTGTTTTTTCAGCGACGTCAGGACTCCTGCCTAGTTGCGAGGGACAACTCGGGATTCTCCTCGAGGCTTGGCAGGGCAATTGGGACGCCTCTCCAGCTGAGGCGGGAGACCAAGGGTCCCTTTCCACTTGCACAGGAATCCTGGGACTCCTATCAAGTTTCACGAGGAGTCAGGCATCGTCTCCTTTGGAGGCACTGATCTCCGCGTACCTCTGGAGTTTTCAAAGGATGTGAGGCCTCCGTTCGGGATGAGGTGGGGAAATAGGTCTTTCTCTGTGGTCTCCACAGGGGATTCAGACATCCTTTCGTCTTGGGAGATGCAAGACGAGCCTGCATTCAAGTCACTGCAGGGATATCCGGCCTTATTTCGAGTCAGGGCATCGCGGTGTCCATTCCACTTGAGGCCGCAATCTCAGGGTCCCTCTCACATACCTAGAGCTGAGAGAAGCCTCCTCTTGAGGTGCTTGTGGTAAGGTGGTAGTCCTCTGGAGGCAAAGCCAGGGACTAACCTCTCGTCTCGAGTTCATTCTTGGTCCACGGAGCTCTTTCTTGTTGCTACAGTGACCTCAGGATCCCTCCAGCCTTGAAACAGTTTTCTTGGGGTTGCTCTGGAGTGTCATCAAGGAAATCAAGGCTCCTTTCATGTGTGATGTGCAACACGGTATTGCTCTGCACGCAGTGCAGGGGAATAGGGCATCATCTCGCGGCGAGGGGGAAGTCTCATAGTTTTTCTCGAGTTGCGCCGGGAACCTGGGGTATATTCTCGAGTTACGACGGGGATGGCCCTTCCACCCACGTGTTTGTTCAGCGACGGCAGGACTCCTGCCTAGTTGCGAGGGACAACTCGAGATTCTCCTCGAGGCGTGGCAGGGCAATTGGGACGCCTCTCCATCTGAGGCCGGAAACCAAGGGTCCCTTTCCACGTGCCACAGGAATCCTGGGACTCCTATCAAGTTTCACGAGGAGTCAGGCATCGTCTCCTTTGGAGGCACTGATCTCCGCGTACCTCTGGAGTTTTCAAAAGATGTGAGGCCTCCGGTCGCCATGAGGTGGGAACTAGGTCTTTCTCTGTGGTCTACACAGGGGATTCAGACATCCTTTCATCTTGGGAGATGCAAGACGAGCCTGCATTCAAGTCACTGCAGGGATATCCGGCCTTATTTCGAGTCAGGGCATCGCGGTGTCCATTCCACTTGATGCCGCAAACTCAGGGTCCCTCTCACATACCTAGAGCTGAGAGAAGCCTCCTCTTGAGGTGCTTGTGGTAAGGTGGTATTCCTCTGGAGTCGAAGCCAGGGACTAACCTCTCATCTCGAGTTGATTTTTGGTCCACGGAGCTCTTTCGTGTTGCTACAGTGACCTCAGGATCCCTCTAGGCTTGAAACAGTGTTCTTGGGGTTTCTCTGGAGTGCCATCTAGGAAATCAAGGCTCCTTTCATGTGTGATGTGCAAGACGGAATTGCTCTGCACGCAGTGCAGGGGAATCGGGCCTCATCTCGCGGCGAGGGGGAAATCTCATGGTTTTTCTCCAGTTACGGCGGGAACCTGGGGTATATTCTCGAGTTACGACGTGGATGGCCTTTCCTCTCACGTGTTTGTTCAGCGACGTCAGGACTCCTGCCTAGTTGCGAGGGACACTCGGGATTCTCCTTGAGGCTTGGCAGGGAAATTGGGACGCCTCTCCAGCTGAGGCGGGAGACCAAGGGTCCCTTTCCACGTGCCACAGGAATCCTGGGACTCCTATCAAGTTTCACGAGGAGTCAGGCATCGTCTGATTTGGAGGCACTGATCTCCGCGTACCTCTGGAGTTTTCAATGGATGTGAAGCCTCTTGTCGCGATGAGGTGGGGAACTAGGTCTTTCTCTGTGGTCTCCACAGGGGATTCAGACATCCTTTTGTCTTCGGAGATGCAAGACGAGCCTGCATTCAAGTCACTGCAGGGATATCCGGCCTTATTTCACGTCAGGGCATCGCGGTGTCCATTCCACTTGAGGCCGCAAACTCAGGGTCCCTCTCACATACCTAGAGCTGAGAGAAGCCTCCTCTTGAGGTGCTTGTGGTAACGTGGTATTCCTCTGGAGTCGAAGTTAGGGACTAACCTCTCATCTCGAGTTGATTTGTGGTCCACGGAGCTCTTTCGTGTTGCTACAGTGACCTCAGGCTTCCTATAGCCATGAAACAGTGTTCTTGGGGTTTCTCTGGAGTGCCACCAAGGAAATCAAGGCTCCTTTCATGTGTGATGTGCAAGACAGAATTGCTCTGCATGCAGTGCAGGGGAATCGGGCCTCATCTCACGGCGAGTTGGAAGTCTCATGGTTTTTCTCGAGTTGCCACGGGAACCTGCTGTATATTCTCGAGTTAAGACAGGGATGGCCCTTCCAAACACGTGTTTGTTCAGCGACGTCAGGACTCCTGCCTAGTTGCGAGGGACAACTCAGGATTCTAATTGAGGCTTGGCAGGGCAATTGGGACGCCTCTCCAGCTGAGGCGGGAGACCAAGTGTCCCTTTCCCCGTGCCACAGGTATCCTGGGACTCCTATCTAGTTTCACGAGGAGTCAGGCATCGTCTCCTTTGGAGGCACTGATCTCCGTGTACCTCTGGAGTTTTCAAAAGATGTGAGGCCTCCGGTCGCCATGAGGTGGGGAACTAGGTCTTTCTCTGTGGTCTCCACAGGGGATTCAGACATCCTTTCGTCTTGGGAGATGCAAGACGAGCCTGCATTCAAGTCACTGCAGGGATATCCGGACTTATTTCGCGTCAGGGCATCGAAGTGTCCATTCCACTTGAGGCCCAAAATCAGGGTCCCTCAGACATACCTAGAGCTGAGAGAAGCCTCCTCTTGAGGTGCTTGTGGTAAGGTGGTATTCCTCTGGAGTCGAAGCCAGGGACTAACCTCTCATCTCGAGTTGATTCTTGGTCCACGGAGCTCTTTCGTGTTGCTACAGTGACCTCAGGATCTCTCTAGCCTTGAAACAGTGTTCTTCGTGTTTCTTTGGAGTGCCATCAAGGAAATCAAGGCTCCTTTCATGTGTGATGTGCAAGACGGAATTGCTCTGCACGCAGTGCAGGGGAATCGGGCCTCATCTCGCGGCGAGGGGGAAGTCTCATGTTTTTTCTCGAGTTGCGGCGGGAACCTGGGGTATATTCTCGAGTTACGACGGGGATGGCCCTTCCACCCACGTGTTTGTTCAGCGACGTCACAACTCCTGCCTAGTTGCGAGGGACAACTCGGGATTCTCCTCAAGGCTTGGCAGGGCAATTGGGACGCCTCTCCAGCTGAGGAGGGAGACCAAGGGTCCCTTTCCACGTGCCACAGGAATCCTGGGACTCCTATCTAGTTTCTCGAGGAGTCAGGCATCGTCTCCTTTGGAGGCACTGACCTCGGCGTACCTCTGGAGTTTTCAAAGGATATGAGGCCTCCGGTCGCGATGAGGTGGGGAACTAGGTCTTTCTCTGTGGTCTCCACAGGGGATTCAGACATCCTTTCGTCTTGGGAGATGCAAGACGAGCCTGCATTCAAGTCACTGCAGGGATATCCAGCCTTATTTTGAGTCAGGTCATCGCGGTGTCCATTCCACTTGAGGCCCCAAACTCAGGGTCCCTCTCACATACCTAGAGCTGAGAGAACCCTCCTCTTGAGGTTCTTGTGGTAAGGTGGTATTTCTCTGGAGTCGAAGCCAGGGACTAACCTCTCATCTTGAGTTGATTTTTGGTCCATGGAGCTCTTTCGTGTTGCTACAGTGACCTCATGATCCCTCTAGCCTTGAAACAGTGTTCTTGGGGTTTCTCTGGAGTGCCATCAAGGAAATCAAGGCTCCTTTCATGTGTGATGTGCAACACGGAATTGCTCTGCACGCAGTGCAGGGGAATCGGGCCTCATCTCGCGGCGAGGGGGAAGTCTCATGGTTTTTCTCGAGTTGCGGCGGGAACCTGGGGTATATTCTGGAGTTACGACGGGGATGGCCCTTCCACCCACGTGTTTGTTCAGCGACGGCAGGACTCCTGCCTAGTTGCGAGGGACAACTCGCGATTCTCCTCGAGGCTTGGCAGGGCAATTGGGACGCCTCTCCAGCTGAGGCGGAAGACCAAGGGTCCCTTTCCACGTGCCACAGGAATCCTGGGACTCCTATCAAGTTTCACGAGGAGTCAGGCATCGTCTCCTTTGGAGGCACTGATCTTCGCGTACCTCTGGAATTTTCAAAGGATGTGAGGCCTCCGGTCGCGATGAGGTGGGGAACTAGGTCTTTCTCTGTGGTCTCCACAGGGGATTCAGACATCCTTTCGTCTTGGGAGATGCAAGATGAGCCTGCATTCAAGTCACTGCAGGGATATCCAGCCTTATTTCGAGGCAGGACATCGCGGTGTCCATTCCACTTGAGGCCGCAAACTCAGTGTCTCTCTCACATACCTAGAGCTGAGAGAAGCCTCCTCTTGAGGTGCTTGTGGTAAGGTGGTATTCCTCTGGAGTCGAAGCCAGGGACTAACCTCTCATCTCGAGTTGATTTTTGGTCCACGGAGCTCTTTCGTGTTGCTACATTTTTTTTTTTTTTTTCGTGTTGCTACATTGACCTCAGGATCCCTCTAGAGTTGAAACAGTGTTCTTGGGATTTCACTGGAGCGCCACCAAGGAAATCAAGGCTCCTTTCATGTGTGACGTGCAACACGGAATTGCTCTTCACGCAGTGCAGGGGAATCGGGCCTCATATCACGGCGAGGGGGAAGTCTCATGGTTTTTCTCGAGTTGCGGCGGGAAGCTGGGGTATATTCTCGAGTTACGACGGGGATGGCCCTTCCAACCACGTGTTTTTTCAGCGACGTCAGGACTCCTGCCTAGTTGCGAGGGACAACTCGGGATTCTCCTCGAGGCTTGGCAGGGCAATTGGGACGCCTCTCCAGCTGAGGCGGGAGACCAAGGGTCCCTTTCCACTTGCACAGGAATCCTGGGACTCCTATCAAGTTTCACGAGGAGTCAGGCATCGTCTCCTTTGGAGGCACTGATCTCCGCGTACCTCTGGAGTTTTCAAAGGATGTGAGGCCTCCGTTCGGGATGAGGTGGGGAAATAGGTCTTTCTCTGTGGTCTCCACAGGGGATTCAGACATCCTTTCGTCTTGGGAGATGCAAGACGAGCCTGCATTCAAGTCACTGCAGGGATATCCGGCCTTATTTCGAGTCAGGGCATCGCGGTGTCCATTCCACTTGAGGCCGCAATCTCAGGGTCCCTCTCACATACCTAGAGCTGAGAGAAGCCTCCTCTTGAGGTGCTTGTGGTAAGGTGGTAGTCCTCTGGAGGCAAAGCCAGGGACTAACCTCTCGTCTCGAGTTCATTCTTGGTCCACGGAGCTCTTTCTTGTTGCTACAGTGACCTCAGGATCCCTCCAGCCTTGAAACAGTTTTCTTGGGGTTGCTCTGGAGTGTCATCAAGGAAATCAAGGCTCCTTTCATGTGTGATGTGCAACACGGTATTGCTCTGCACGCAGTGCAGGGGAATAGGGCATCATCTCGCGGCGAGGGGGAAGTCTCATAGTTTTTCTCGAGTTGCGCCGGGAACCTGGGGTATATTCTCGAGTTACGACGGGGATGGCCCTTCCACCCACGTGTTTGTTCAGCGACGGCAGGACTCCTGCCTAGTTGCGAGGGACAACTCGAGATTCTCCTCGAGGCGTGGCAGGGCAATTGGGACGCCTCTCCATCTGAGGCGGGAAACCAAGGGTCCCTTTCCACGTGCCACAGGAATCCTGGGACTCCTATCAAGTTTCACGAGGAGTCAGGCATCGTCTCCTTTGGAGGCACTGATCTCCGCGTACCTCTGGAGTTTTCAAAAGATGTGAGGCCTCCGGTCGCCATGAGGTGGGAACTAGGTCTTTCTCTGTGGTCTACACAGGGGATTCAGACATCCTTTCATCTTGGGAGATGCAAGACGAGCCTGCATTCAAGTCACTGCAGGGATATCCGGCCTTATTTCGAGTCAGGGCATCGCGGTGTCCATTCCACTTGAGGCCGCAAACTCAGGGTCCCTCTCACATACCTGTAGCTGAGAGAAGCCTCCTCTTGAGGTGCTTGTGGTAAGGTGGTATTCCTCTGGAGTCGAAGCCAGGGACTAACCTCTCATCTCGAGTTGATTTTTGGTCCACGGAGCTCTTTCGTGTTGCTACAGTGACCTCAGGATCCCTCTAGGCTTGAAACAGTGTTCTTGGGGTTTCTCTGGAGTGCCATCAAGGAAATCAAGGCTCCTTTCATGTGTGATGTGCAACACGGAATTGCTCTGCACGCAGTGCAGGGGAATCGGGCCTCATCTCGCGGCGAGGGGGAAGTCTCATGGTTTTTCTCGAGTTGCGGCGGGAACCTGGGGTATATTCTCGAGTTACGACGGGGATGGCCCTTCCACCCACGTGTTTGTTCAGCGACGTCAGGACTCCTGCCTAGTTGCGAGGGACAACTCGGGATTCTCCTCGAGGCTTGGCAGGGCAATTGGGACGCCTCTCCAGCTGAGGCGGGAGACCAAGCTTTCCTTTCGACGTGCCACAGGAATCCTGGGATTCCTATAAAGTATCACGAGGAGTCAGGCATCGTCTCCTTTGGAGGCACTGATCTCCGCGTACCTCTGGAGTTTTCAAAGGATGTGAGGCCTCCGGTCGCCATGAGGTGGGGAACTAGGTCTTTCTCTGTGGTCTCCACAGGGGATTCAGACATCCTTTCATTTTGGAAGATGAAAGACACGCCTGCATTCAAGTCACTGCAGGGATATCCGGCCTTATTTCGCGTCAGGGCATCACAGTGTCCATTCCACTTGAGGCCGCAAAATCAGGGTCCCTCTCACATACCTAGAGCTGAGAGAAGCCTCCTGTTGAGGTGCTTGTGGTACGGTGGTATTCTTCTGGAGTCGAAGTTAGGGACTAAACTCTCATCTCGAGTTGATTTTTGGTCCACGGAGCTCTTTCGTGTTGCTACAGTGACCTCAGGATCCCTCTAGCCTTGAAACAGTGTTCTTGGGGTTTCTCTGGAGTGCCATCAAGGAAATCAAGGCTCCTTTCATATGTGATGTGCAACACGGAATTGCTCTGCACGCAGTGCAGGGGAATGGGGCCTCATCTCTCGGCGAGGGGGAAGTCTCATGGTTTTTCTCAAGTTGCGGCGGGAACCTGGGGTATATTCTCGAGTTACGACGGGGATGGCCTTTCCACTCACTTGTTTGTTCAGCGACGTCAGGACTCCTGCCTAGTTGCGAGGGACAACTCGCGATTCTCCTCGAGGCTTGGCAGGGCAATTGGGATGCCTCTCCAGCTGAGGCGGGAGACCAAGAGTCCCTTTCCACGTGCCACAGGAATCCTGGGACTCCTATCAAGTTTCACGAGGAGTCAGGCATCGTCTGCTTTGGAGGCACTGATCTCCGCGTACCTCTGGAGTTTTCAAAGGATGTGAGGCCTCCGGTCGCGATGAGGTGGGGAACTAGGTCTTTCTCTGTGGTCTCCACAGGGGATTCAGACATCCTTTCATCTTGGGAGATGCAAGACGAGCCTGCATTCAAGTCACTGCAGGGATATCCGGCCTTATTTCGAGGCAGGGCATAGCGGTGTCCATTCCACTTGAGGCTGCAAACTCAGGGTCGCTCTCACATACCTAGAGCTGAGAGAAGCCTCCTCTTGAGGTGCTTGTGGTAAGGTGGTATTCCTCTGGAGTCGAAGCCAGGGACTAACCCCTCATCTCGAGTTGATTTTTAGTCCACGGAGCTCTTTCGTGTTGCTACAGTGACCTCAGGATCCCTCTAGCCTTGAAACAGTGTTCTTGGGGTTTCTCTGGAGTGCCATCAAGGAAATCAAGGCTCCTTTCATGTGTGATGTGCAACACGGAATTTGTCTGCACGCAGTCCAGGGGAATCGGGCCTCATCTCGCGGCGAGGGGGAAGTCTCATGGTTTTTCTCGAGTTGCGGCGGGAACCTGGGGTATATTCTCGAGTTACGACGGGGATGGCCCTTCCACACACGTGTTTGTTCAGCGACGTCAGGACTCCTGCCTAGTTGCGAGGGACAACTCGGGATTCTCCTCGAGGCTTGGCAGGGCAATTGGGACGCCTCTCCAGCTGAGGCGGGAGACCAAGGGTCCCTTTCCACGTGCCACAGGAATCCTGGGACTCCTATCAAGTTTCACGAGGAGTCAGGCATCGTCTCCTTTGGAGGCACTGATCTCCGCGTACCTCTGGAGTTTTCAAAGGATGTGAGGCCTCCGGTCGCGATGAGGTGGGGAACTAGGTCTTTCTCTGTGGTCTCCACAGGGGATTCAGACATCCTTTCGTCTTGGGAGATGCAGGACGAGCCTGCATTCAAGTCACTGCAGGGATATCGGCCTTATTTCGAGTCAGGGCATCGCGGTGTCCATTCCACTTGAGGCCGCAAACTCAGGGTCCCTCTCACATACCTAAAGCTGCGAGAAGCCTCCTCTTGAGGTGCTTGTGGTAAGGTGGTATTCCTCTGGAGTCGAAGCCAGGGACTAACCTCTCATCTTGAGTTGATTTTTGGTCCCCGGAGCTCATTCATGTTGCTACAGTGACCTCAGGATGCCTCTAGCCTTGAAACAGTGTTCTTGGGGTTTCTCTGGAGTGCCATCAAGGAAATCAAGGCTACTTTCATGTGTGATGTGCAACACGGAATTGCTCTGCACGCAGTGCAGGGGAATCGGGCCTCATCTCGCGGCGAGGGGGAAGTCTCATGGTTTTTCTCGAGTTGCGGCGGGAACCTGGGGTATATTCTCGAGTTAAGACGGGGAAGGCCCTTCCACACACATGTTTGTTCAGCGACGTCAGGACTCCTGCCTAGTTGCAAGGGACAACTCGGGATTCTCATCGAGGCTTGGCAGGGCAATTGGGACGCCTCTCCAGCTGAGGCGGGAGACCAAGGGTCCCTTTCCACGTGCCACAGGAATCCTGGGACTCCTATCAAGTTTCACGAGGAGTCAGGCATCGTCTCCTTTGGAGGCACTGATCTCCGCGTACCTCTGGAGTTTTCAAAGGATGTGAGGCCTCCGGTCGCGATGAGGTGGGGAACTAGGTCTTTCTCTGTGGTCTCAACAGGGGATACAGACATCCTTTCGTCTTGGGAAATGCAAGACGAGCCTGCATTCAAGTCACTGCAGGGATATCCGGCCTTATTTCGAGTCAGGGCATCACGGTGTCCATTCGACTTGAGGCTGCAAACTCAGGGTCAATCTCACATACCTAGAGCTGAGAGAAGCCTCCTTTTGAGGTGCTTGTAGTAAGGTCGTATTCCTCTGGAGTCGAAGCCAGGGACTAACCTCTCATCTCGAGTTGATTTTTGGTCCACGGAACTCTTTTGTGTTGCTACAGTGACCTCAGGATCCCTCTAGCCTGGAAACAGTGTTCTTGGGGTTTCTCTGGAGTGCCATCAAGGAAACCAAGGCTTCTTTCATGTGTGATGTGCAACACGGAATTGCTCTGCACGCAGTGCAGGGGAATCGGGCCTCATCTCACGGCGAGGGGGAAGTCTCATGGTTTTTCTCGAGTTGCGGCGGCAACCTGGGGTATATTCTCGAGTTACGAAGGGGATGGCCCTTCCACACACGTGTTTGTTCTGCGACGTCAGGACTCCTGCCTAGTTGCAAGGGACAACTGGGGATTCTCCTCGAGGCTTGGCAGGGCAATTGGGACGCCTCTCCAGCTGAGGCGGGAGACCAAGGGTCACTTTCCACGTGCGACAGGAATCCTGGGACTCCTAACAAGTTTGATGAGGAGTCAGCCATCGGTTCCTTTGGAGGCACTGATCTCCGCGTGCCTCTGGAGTTTTCAAAGGATGTGAGGCCTCCGGTCGCGATGAGGTGGGGAACTAGGTCTTTCTCTGTGGTCTCCACAGGGGATTCAGACATCCTTTCGTCTTGTCAGATGCAAGACAAGCCTGCATTCAAGTCACTGAAGGGATATCCGGCCTTATTTTGAGGCAGGGCATAGCGGTGTCCATTCCACTTAAGGCTGCAAACTCAGGGTCCCTCTCACATACCTAGAGCTGAGAGAAGCCTCCTCTTGAGGTGCTTGTGGTATGGTGGTATTCCTCTGGAGTCGAAGCCAGGGACTAACCCCTCATCTCGAGTTGATTTTTGGTCCACGGAGCTCTTTCATGTTGCTACAGTGACCTCAGGATCCCTCTAGCCTTGAAACAGTGTTCTTGGGGTTTCTCTGGAGTGCCATCAAGGAAATCAAGGCTCCTTTCATGTGTAATGTGCAACACGGAATTTGTCTGCACGCAGTGCAAGGGAATCGGGCCTCATTTTTCGGGGAGGGGGAAGTCTCATGGTTTTTCTCGAGTTGCGGCCGGAACCTGGGGTATGTTCTCGAGTTACGACGGGGATGGCCCTTCCACACACGTGTTTGTTCAGCGACGTCAGGACTTCTGCCTAGTTGCGAGGGACAACTCGGGATTCTCCTCAAGGCTTGGGAGGGCAATTGGGATGCCTCTCCAGCTGAGTCGGGAGACCAAGGGTCCCTTTCCTCGTGCCACAGGAATCCTGGGACTCCTATCAAGTTTCACGAGGAGTCAGGCATCGTCTCCTTTGAAGGCACTGTTCTCCGCGTACCTCTGGAGTTTTCAAAGGATGTGCGGCCTCCGGTCGTGATGAGGTGGGAAACTAGGTCTTTCTCTGTGGTCACCACAGGGGATTCAGACATCCATTCGTCTTGGGAGATGCAAGACGAGCCTGCATTCAAGTCACTGCAGGGATATCCGGCCTTATTTCGAGTCAGGGCATCGCGGTGTCCATTCCACTTGAGGCCGCAAACTCAGGTTCCCTCTTACATACCTAGAGCTGAGAGAAGCCTCCTCTTGAGGTGCTTGTGGTAAGGTGGTGTTCTTCTGGAGTCGAAGTCAGGGACTAACCTCTCATCTCGAGTTGATTTTTGGCCCACGGAGCTCTTTTGTGTTGCTAGAGTGACCTCAGGATCCCTCTAGCCTTGAAACAGTGTTCTTGGGGTTTCTCTGGAGTGCCATCAAGGAAATCAAGGCTCCTTTCATGTGTGATGGGCAACACGGAATTGCTCTGCACGCAGTGCATCGGAATCGGTCCTGATCTCGCGGCGAGGGGGAAGTCTCATGGTTTTTCTCGAGTTGCGGCAGGAACCTGGGTTATATTCTCGAGTTACGACGGGGATGGCCCTTCCACACACGTGTTTGTTCAGCGACGTCAGGACTCCTGCCTAGTTGCGAGGGACAACTCGGGATTCTCCTCGAGGCTTGGCAGGGCAATTGGGATGCCTCTCCAGCTGAGGCGGGAGACCAAGATTCCCTTTCCACGTGCCACAGGAATCCTGGGACTCCTATCAAGTTTCACGAGGAGTCAGGCTTCGTCTCCTTTGGAGGGGCGGATCTCTGCGTACCTCTACAGTTTTCAAAGGGTGTGTGGCCTCCGGTCGCGATGAGGTGGGGAACTAGGTCTTTCTCTGTGGTCTCCACAGGGGATTCAGACATCCTTTCATCTTGCGAGATGCAAGACGAGCCTGCATTCAAGTCACTGCAGGGATATCCGGCCTTATTTCGAGTCAGGGCATCGCGGTGTCCATTCCACTTGAGGCCGCAAACTCAGGGTCCCTCTCACATACCTAGAGCTGAGAGAAGCCTCCTCTTGAGGTGCTTGTGGTAAGGTGGTATTGCTCTGGAGTCGAAGCCAGGAACTAACCTCTCATCTCGAGTTGATTTTTGGTCCACGGAGCTCTTTTGTGTTGCTACAGTGACCTCAGGATCCCTCTAGCCTTGAAACAGTGTTCTTGGGGTTTCTCTGGAGTGCCATGAAGGAAATCAAGGCTCCTTTCTTGTGTGATGTGCAACACGGAATTGCTCTGCAGGCAGTGCAGGGGAATCGGGCCTCATCTCACGGCGAGGGGGAAGTCTCATGGTTTTTCTCGAGTTGCGGCGGGAACCTGGGGTATATTCTCGAGTTAAGACGGGGATGGCCCTTCCACACACGTGTTTGTTCAGCGACGTCAGGACTCCTGCCTAGTTACAAGCGACAACTCGGGATTCTCCTCGAGGCTTGGCAGGGCAATTGGGACGCCTGTCCGGCTGAGGCCGGAGACCAAGGTTCCCTTTCCACGTGCCACAGGAATCCTGGGACTCCTTTCAAGTTTCACGAGGAGTCAGGCATCGTCTCTTTTGGAGGCACTGATCTCCGCGTACCTCTGGAGTTTTGAAAGGATGTGAGGCCTCCGGTCGTGATGAGGTGGGGAACTAGGTCTTTCTCTGTGGTCTCCAAAGGGGATTCAGACATCCTTTCGTCTTGGGAGATGCAAGACGAGCCTGCATTCAAGTCACTGCAGGGATATCCGGCCTTATTTCGAGTCAGGGCATCACGGTGTCCATTTGACTTGAGGCTGCAAACTCAGGGTCAAGCTCACATACCTAGAACTGAGAGAAGCCTCCTCTTGAGGTGCTTGTAGTAAGGTCGTATTCCTCTGGAGTCGAAGCCAGGGACTAACCCCTCATCTCGAGCTGAATTTTGGTTCACGGAGCTCTTTCGTGTTTCTACAGTGACCTCAGGATCCCTCTAGCCTTGAAACAGTGTTCTTGGGGTTTCTCTGGAGTGCCATCAAGGAAATCAAGGCTCCTTTCATGTGTGATGTGCAACACGGAATTGCTCTGCACGCAGTGCAGGGGAATCGAATCTCATTTTGCGGCGAGGGAGGTCTCATGGTTTTTCTCGAGTTGCGGCGTGAACCTGGGGTATATTCTCGAGTTACGACGGGGATGGCCCTCCCACCCACGTCTTTGTTCAGCGACGTCAGGGCTCCTGCCTAGTTGCAAGGGAAAACTCGGAATTCTCCTCGAGGCTTGGCAGGGCAATTGGGACGCCTCTCCAGCTGAGGCGGTAGACCAAGGGTCCCTTTTCACGTGCCACAGGAATCCTGGGACTACTATCAATTTTCATGAGGAATCAGGCATCGTATCCTTTGGAGGCACTGATCTCCGCCTACCTCTGGATTTATCAAAAGATGTGAGGCCTCCGGTCGCGATGAGGTGGGGAACTAGGTCTTTCTCTGTGGTCTCCACAGGTGATTCAGACATCCTTTCGTCTTGGGAGATGCAAGACGAGCCTGCATTCAAGTCACTGCAGGGATATCCGGCCTTATTTCGAGGCAGGGCATAGCGGTGTCCATTCCACTTAAGGCTGCAAACTCAGGGTCCCTCTCACATACCTAGAGCTGAGAGAAGCCTCCTCTTGAGGTGCTTGTGGTAAGGTGGTATTCCTCTGGAGTCGAAGCCAGGGACTAATCCCTCATCTCGAGTTGATTTTTGGTCCACGGAGCTCTTTCATGTTGCTACAGTGACCTCAGGATCCCTCTAGCCTTGAAACAGTGTTCTTGGGGTTTCTCTGGAGTGCCATCAAGGAAATCAAGGCTCCTTTCATGTGTAATGTGCAACACGGAATTTGTCTGCACGCAGTGCAAGGGAATTGGGCATCATTTTGCGGCGAGGGGGAAGTCTCATGGTTTTTCTCGAGTTGCGGCGGGAACCTGGGGTATATTCTCGAGTTACGACGGGGATGGCCCTTCCACACACGTGTTTGTTCAGCGACGTCAGGACTCCTGCCTAGTTGCGAGGGACAACTCGGGATTCTCCTCGAGGCTTGGCAGGGCAATTGGGATGCCTCTCCAGCTGAGGCGGGAGACCAAGGTTCCCTTTCCACGTGCCACAGGAATCCTGGGACTCCTATCAAGTTTCACGAGGAGTCAGGCATCGTCTCCTTTGGAGGCACTGATCTCTGCGTACCTCTAGAGTTTTCAAAGTATGTGTGGCCTCCGGTCGCGATGAGGTGGGGAACTAGGTCTTTCTCTGTGGTCTCCACAGGGGATTCAGACATCCTTTCATCTTGGGAGATGCAAGACGAGCCTGCATTCAAGTCACTGCAGGGATATCCGGCCTTATTTCGAGTCAGGGCATCGCGGTGTCCATTGCACTTGAGGCCGCAAACTCAGGGTCCCTCTCACACACCTAGAGCTGAGAGAAGCCTCCTCTTGAGGTGCTTGTGGTAAGGTGGTATTGCTCTGGAGTCGAAGCCAGGGACTAACCTCTCATCTCGAGTTGATTTTTGGTCCACGTAGCTCTTTCGTGTTGCTACAGTGACTCAGGATCCATCTAGCCTTGAAACAGTGTTCTTGGGGTTTCTCTGGAGTGCCATCAAGGAAATCAAGGCTCCTTTCCTGTGTCATGTGCAACACGGAATTGCTCTGCACCCAGTGTAGGGGAATCGGGCCTCATCTCGCGGCGAGGGGGAAGTCTCATGGTTTTTCTCGAGTTGCGGCGGGAACCTGGGGTATATTCTCGAGTTACGACGGGGATCGCCCTTCCACCCACGTGTTTGTTCAGCGACGGCAGAACTCCTGCCTAGTTGCGAGGGACAACTCGGGATTCTTCTTGAGGCTTGGCAGGGCAATTGGGACGCTTCTCCAGCTGAGGCGGGAGACCAAGGGTCCCTTTCCACGTGCCACAGGAATCCTGGGACTCCTATCAAGTTTCACGAGGAGTCAGGCATCGTCCTGTTTGGAGGCACTGATCTCCGCGTACCTCTGGAATTTTCAAAGGATGTGAGGCCTCCGGTCGCGATGAGGTGGGGAACTAGGTCTTTCTCTGTGGTCTCCACAGGTGATTCAGACATCCTTTCATCTTGGGAGATGCAAGACGAGCCTGCATTCAAGTCACTGCAGGGATATCCGGCCTTATTTCGAGTCAGGGCATCGCGGTGTCCATTCCACTTGAGGCCGCAAACTCAGGGTGCCTCTCACATACCTAGAGCTGAGAGAAGCCTCCTCTTGAGGTGCTTGTGGTAAGGTGGTATTCCTCTGGAGTCGAAGCCAGGGACTAACCTCTCATCTCGTGTTGATTTTTGGTCCACGGAGCTCTTTTGTGTTGCTACAGTGACTTCAGGATCCCTCTAGCCTTGAAACAGTGTTCTTGGGTTTCTCTGGAGTGCCATCAAGGAAATCAAGGCTCCTTTCATGTGTGATGTGCAACACGGAATTGCTCTGCACGCAGTGTAGGGGAATCGGGCCTCATCTCGCGGCAAGGGGGAAGTCTCATGGTTTTTCTCGAGTTGCGGCGGGAACCTGGGGTATATTCTCGAGTTACGCCGGGGATGGCCCTTCCACCCACGAGTTTGTTCAGCGACGGCAGGACTCCTGCCTAGTTGCGAGGGACAACTCGGGATTCTCCTCGAGGCTTGGCAGGGCAATTGTGAGGCCTCTCCACCTGAGGCGGGAGACCAAGGGTCCCTTTCCACCTGCCACAGGAATCCTGGGACTCCTATCAAGTTTCACCAGGAGTCAGGCATCGTCTCCTTTGGAGGCACTGATCTCCGCGTACCTCTGCAGTTTTCAAAGGATGTGAGGCCTCCGGTCGCGATGAGTTGGGGAACTAGGTCTTTCTCTGTGGTCTCCACAGGTGATTCAGACATCCTTTCGTCTTGGCAGATGCAAGACGAGCCTGCATTCAAGTCACTGCAGGGATATCCGGCCTTATTTCGAGCCAGGGCATCGCGGTGTCCATTCCACTTGAGGCCGCAAACTCAGGGTCCCTCTCACATACCTAGAGCTGAGAGAAGCCTCCTCTTGAGGTGCATGTAGTAAGGTGGTATTCCTCTGGAGTCGAAGCCAGGGACTAACCTCTCATCTCGAGTTGATTTTTGGTCCACGGAGCTCTTTCGTGTTGCTACAGTGACCTCAGGATCCCTCTAGCCATGAAACAGTGTTCTTGGGGTTTCTCTGGAGTGCCATCAAGGAAATCAAGGCTCCTTTCATGTGTGATGTGCAACCCGGAATTGCTCTGCACGCAGTGCAGGGGAATCAGGCCTCATCTCGCGGCGAGGGGGAAGTCTCATGGTTTATCTCGAGTTGCGGCGGGAACCTGGGGTATATTCTCGAGTTACAACGGGGATGGCCCTTCTACACACGTGTTTGTTCAGGGATGGCAGGACTCCTGCCTAGTTGCGAGGGACAACTCGGGATTCTTCTCGAGGCTTGGCAGGGCAATTGGGACGCCTCTCCAGCTGAGGCGGGAGACCAAGAGTCCCTTTCCACGTGCCACAGGAATCCTGGGACTCCTTTCAAGTTTCACGAGGAGACAGGCATCGTCTGCTTTGGAGGCACTGATCTCCGCGTACCTCTGGAGTTTTCAAAGGATGTGAGGCCTCCGGTCGCGATGAGGTGGGGAACTAGGTCTTTCTCTGTGGTCTCCACAGGGGATTCAGACATCCTTTCATCTTCGGAGATGCAAGACGAGCCTGCATTCAAGTCACTGCAGGGATATCCGGCCTTATTTCGCGTCAGGGCATCACAGTGTCCATTCCACTTGAGGCCGCAAACTCAGGGTCCCTCTCATATAGCTAGAGCTGAGAGAAGCCTCCTCTTGTGGTGCTTTTGGTAATGTGGTATTCCTCTGGAGACGAAGTTAGGGACTAACCTCTCATCTCGAGTTGATTTTTGGTCCACGGAGTTCTTTCGTGTTGCTACAGTGACCTCAGGATCCCTCTAGCCTTGAAACAGTGTTCTTGGGGTTTCTCTGGAGTGCCATCAAGGAAATCAAGGCTCCTTTCATGTGTGATGTGCAACACGGAATTGCTCTGCACGCAGTGCAGGGGAATCGGGCCTCATCTCGCGGCGAGGGGGAAGTCTCATGGTTTTTCTCGAGTTGCGGCGGGAACCTGGGGTATATTCTCGAGTTACGACGGTGATGGCCCTTCCACACACGTGTTTGTTCAGCGACGTCAGGACTCCTGCCTAGTTGCGAGGGACAACTCGGGATTCTCCTCGAGGCTTGGCAGGGCAATTGGGACGCCTCTCCAGCTGAGGCGGGAGACCAAGGGTCCCTTTCCACGTGCCACAGGAATCCTGGGATTCCTATCAAGTTTCATGAGGAGTCAGGCATCGTCTCCTTTGGAGGCACTGATCTCCGCATACCTCTGGAGTTTAGAAAGGATGTGAGGCCTCCGGTCGTGAAGAGGTGGGGAACTAGGTCTTTCTCTGTGGTCTCCACAGGGGATTCAGACATCCTTTCGTCTTGGGAGATGCAAGACGAGCCTGCATTCAATTCACTGCAGGGATATCCGGCCTTATTTCGCGTCAGGGCATCGCAGTGTCCATTCCACTTGAGTCCGCAAAATCAGGGTCCCTCTCACATACCTAGAGCTGAGAGAAGCCTCCTCTTGAGGTGCTTGTGGTAAGGTGGTATTCCTCTGGACTCGACGCCAGGGACAAACCTCTCATCTCGAGTTGATTTTTGGTTCACGGACCTCTTTCGTGTTGCTACAGTGACCTCAGGATCCCTCTAGCCTTGAAACAGTGTTCTTGGGGTTTCTCTGGAGTGCCATCAAGGAAATCAAGGCTCCTTTCTTGTTAGATGTGCAATAAGGAATTGCACTGCATGCAGTGCAGGAGAATCGGGCCTCATCTCGCGGCGAGGGGGAAGTCTCATGGTTTTTCTCGAGTTGCGGCGGGACCGCGGGGTATATTCTCAAGTTACGACGGGGATCGCCCTTTCACACACGTGTTTGTTCAGCGACGTCAGGTCTCCTGCCTAGTTTCGAGGGACAACTCGGGATTCTCCTCGAGGCTTGGCAGGGCAATTGGGACGCCTCTCCAGCTGAGGCGGGAGACGAAGGGTCCCTTTCCACGAGCCACAGGAATCCTGGGACTCCTATCAAGTTTCACGAGGAGTCAGGTGTCGTCTCCTTTGGAGGCACTGATCTCCGCGTACCTCTGGAGTTTTCAATGGATGTGAGGCCTCCCGTCGCGATGAGGTGGGGAAATAGATCTTTCTCTGAGGTCTCCACAGGGGATTCAGACATCCTTTCGTCTTGGGAGATGCAAGACGAGCCTGCATTCAAGTCACTGCAGGGATATCCGGCCTTATTTCGCGTCAGGGCATCGCGGTGTCCATTCCACTTGAGGCCGCAAACTCAGGGTTCCTCTCACATACCTAGAGCTGAGAGAAGCCTCCTCTTGAGGTGCTTGTGGTAAGGTGGTATTCCTCTGGAGTCGAAGCCAGGAACTATCCTCTCATCTCGAGTTGATTTTTGGGCCACGGAGCTCTTTCGTGTGGTTACAGTGACCTCAGGATCCCTCTAGCCTGGAAACAGTGTTCTTGGGGTTTCTTTCGAGTGCCATCAATGAAATCAATTCTCCTTTCATGTGTGATGTGCAACACTGAATTGCTCTGCACGCAGCGCAGGGGAATCAGGCCTCATCTCGCGGCGAGGGGGAAGTCTCATGGTTTTTCTCGAGTTGCGGCGGGAACCTGGTGTATATTCTCGAGTTACGACGGGGATGGCCCTTCCACCCACGTGTTTGTTCAGCGACGTCAGGACTCCTGCCTAGTTGCGAGGGACAACTCGGGATTCTCCTCGAGGCTTGGTAGGGCAATTGGGACGCTTCTCCAGCTGAGGCGGGAGACCAAGTGTCCCTTTCCACGTTCCACAGGAATCCTCGGACTCCTATCAAATTTCACGAGGAGTCAGGCATCGTCTCCTTTGGAGGAACTGATCTCCCCGTACCTCTGGAGTTTTCAAAGAATGTGAGGCCTCCGGTCGCCATGAGGTGGGGAACTAGGTTTTTTTCTGTGGTCTCCACAGGGGATTCAGATATCGTTTCGTCTTGGGAGATGCAAGACGAGCCTGCATTCAAGTCACTGCAGGAATATCCGGCCTTATTTCGAGTCAGGGAATCGCGGTGTCCATTCCACTTGAGGCCGCAAACTCAGCACATAGCTAGAGCTGACAGAAGCCTCTTCTTGACGTGCTTGTGGTAAGGTGGTATTCTTCTGGAGTCGAAGCCAGGGACTAACCTCTCATCTCGAGTTGATTTTTGGTCCACGGAGTTCTTTCGTGTTGCTACAGTGACCTCAGGATCCCTCTAGCCTTGAAACAGTGTTCTTGGGGTTTCTCTGCAGTGCCATCAAGGAAATCAAGCCTCCTTTCATGTTTGATGTGCAACACGGAATTGCTCTGCATGCAGTGTAGGGGAATCAGGCCTCCTCTCGCGGCGAGGGGGAAGTCTGATGGTTTTTCTCGAGTTGCGGCAGGAACCTGGGGTATATTCTCGAGTTACGACTGGAATGGCCCTTCCACACACGTGTTTGTTTAGCGACGTCAGGACTGCTGCCTAGTTGTGAGGGACAACTCGGGATTCTCCTCGAGGCTTGGCAGGGCAATTGGGACGCCTCTCCAGGTGAGGCGGGAGACCAAGGGTCCCTTTCCACGTGCCACAGGAATCCTGGGACTCCTATCAAGTTTAACGACGAGTCAGGCATCGTCTCCTTTGGAGGCACTGATCTCCGCGTACCTCTGAAGTTTTCAAAGGATGTGAGGCCTCCGGTCGCGATGAGGTGGTGAACTAGATCTTTCTCTGTGGTCTCCACAGGGGATTCAGACATCCTTTAGTCTTGGGAGTGGAAGACGAGCCTGCATTCAAGTCACTGCAGGGATATTCGGCCTTATTTCGAGTCAGGGCATCACGGTGTCCATTCCACTTGAGGCCGCAAACTCAGGGTCCCTCTCGCATACCTAGAGCTGAGAGAAGCCTCCTCTTGAGGTGCTTGTGGTAAGGTTGTATTACTCTGGAGTCGAAGCCAGGGACTAACCTCTCATCTCGAGTTGATTTTTGGTCCACGGAGTTCTTTCGTGTTGCTACAGTGACCTCAGTTTCCCTCTAACATTGAAACAGTGTTCTTGGGGTTTCTCTGGAGTGCCATCAAGGAAATCCAGGCTCCTTTCATGTGTGATGTGCAACACGGAATTGCTCTGCACGCAGTGCAGGGGAATCGGGCCTCATCTCGTGGCGAAGGGGAAGTGTCATGGTTTTTCTCGAGTTGCGGCGGGAACCTGGGGTATATTCTCGTGTTACGACGGGGATGGCCCTTCCACCCACGTGTTTGTTCAGCGACGTCAGGACTCCTGCCTAGTTGTGAGGGACAACTCGGGATTCTCCTCGAGGCTTGGCAGGGCAATTGGGACGCCTCTCCAGCTGAGGCGGGAGACCAAGGGTCCCTTTCAACGTGCCACAGGAATCCTGGGATTCCTATCAAGTTTCACGAGGAGTCAGGCATCGTCTCCTTTGGAGGCAGTGATCTCCGCGTACCTCTGGAGTTTTCAAAGGATGTGAGGCCTCCGGTCGCGATGAGGTGGGGAACTAGGTCTTTCTCTGTGGTCTCCACAGGGGATTCAGATAACCTTTCATCTTGGGAGATGCAAGACGAGCCTGCATTCAAGTCACTGCAGGGATATCCGGCCTTATTTCGAGTCAGGGCATCGCGGTGTCCATTCCACTTGAGGCCGCAAACTCAGGGTCCCTCTCACATACCTAGAGCTGAGAGAAGCCTCCTCTTGAGGTGCTTGTGGTAAGGTGGTATTCCTCTGGAGTCGAAGCCAGGGACTAACCTCTCATCTCGAGTTGATTTTTGGTCCACGGAGCTCTTTCGTGTTGCTACAGTGACCTCAGGATCCCTCTAGCCTTGAAACAGTGTTCTTGGGTTTTCTCTGGAGTGTCATCAAGGAAATCAAGGCTCCTTTCAGGTGTGATGTGCAACACGGAGTTGCTCTGCACGCAGTGCAGGGGAATCAGGCCTCCTCTCTCGCGAGGGGGAAGTCTGATGGTTTTTCTCGAGTTGCGGCAGGAACCTGGGGTATATTCTCGAGTTACGACTGGAATGGCCCTTCCACACACGTGTTTGTTCAGCGACGTCAGGACTGCTGCCTAGTAGTGAGGGACAACTCGGGATTCTCCTCGAGGCTTGGCAGGGCAATTGGGACGCCTCTCAAGCTGAGACGGGAGACCAAGGGTCCCTTTCCACGTGCCACAGGAATCCTGGGACTCCTATCAAGTTTAACGAGGAGTCAGGCATCGTCTCCTTTGGAGGCACTGATCTCCGCGTACCTCTGGAGTTGTCAAAGGATATGAGGCCTCCGTTCGCGATGAGGTGGGGAACTAGGTCTTTCTCTGTGGTCTACACAGGTGATTCAGACATGCTTTCGTCTTGGAGATGCAAGACGAGCCTGCATTCAAGTCACTGAAGGGATATCCGGCCTTATTTCGAGTCAGGGCATCGTGGTGTCCATTCCACTTGAGGCCGCAAACTCAGAGTCCCTCTCACATAGCTAGAGCTGAGAGAAGCCTCCTCTTGAGGTGCTTGTGGTAAGGTGATGTTCCTCTGGAGTCAAAGCCAGGTACTAACCTCTCATCTCGAGTTGATTTCTGGTCCACGGAGCTCTTTCATGTTGCTACAGTGACCTCAGGATCCCTCTAGCCTTGAAACAGTGTTCTTGGGGTTTCTCTGGAGTGCCACCAAGGAAATCAAGGCTCCTTTCATGTGTGATGTGCAACACGGAATTGCCCTGCACGCAGTGCAGGGGAATCGGTCCTCATCTCGGGGAGAGGGGGAAGTCTCATGGTTTTTCTCGAGTTGCGGCGGGAACCTGGGGTATATTCTCCAGTTACGACGGGGATGGCCCTTCCACCCACGTGTTTGATCAGCGACGTCAGGACTCCTGCCTAGTTGCGAGGGACAACTCGGGATTCTCCTCGAGGCTTGGCAGGGCAATTGGGACGCCTCTCCAGCTGAGGCGGGAGACGAAGGGTCCCTTTCCACGTGCACAGGAATCCTGGGACTCCTATCAAGTTTCACGAAGAGTCAGGAATCGTCTCCTATGGAGGCACTCATCTCCGCGTACCTCTGGAGTTTTCAAAGGATGTGAAGCCTCAGGTCGCGATGAAGTGGGGAACTAGGTCTTTCTCTGTGGTCTCCACAGGGGATTCAGACATGCTTTCGTCTTGGGAGATGCAAGACGAGCCTGCTTTCAAGTCACTGCAGGGATATCCGGCCTTATTTCATGTCAGTGCATCGCGGTGTCCATTCCACTTGAGGCTGCAAACTCAGGGTCCGTCTCACGTACCTAGAGCTGAGAGAAGCCTCCTCTTGAGGTGTTTGAATAAGGTGGTATTCCTCTGGAGTCGAAGTTAGGGACTAACCTCTCATCTCGAGTTGATTTATGGTCCACGGAGCTCTTTCGTGTTGCTACAGTGACCTCAGGATCCCTCTAGCCTTGAAACAGTGTTCTTGGGGTTTCTCTGGAGTGCCATCAAGGAAATCAAGGCTCCTTTCATGTGTGATGTGCAAGACGGAATTGCTCTGCACGCAGTGCAGGGAAATCGGGCCTCATCTCGCGGCGAGGGGGAAGTATCATGGTTTTTCTCGAGTTGCGGCGGGAACCTGGGGTATATTCTCGAGTTTAGACGGGGATGGCCCTTCCACACACGTGTTTGTTCACCGACGTCAGGACTCCTGCCTAGTTGCGAGTGACAACTCGGGATTCTCCTCGAGGCTTGGCAGGGCAATTGGGACGCCTCTCCAGCTGAGGCGGGAGACCAAGGGTCCCTTTCCACGTGCCACAGGAATCCTGGGACTCCTATCAAGTTTCACGAGGAGTCAGGCATCGTCTCCTTTGGAGGCACTGATCTCCGCGTACCTCTGGAGTTTTCAAAGGATGTGAGGCCTCCGGTCGCGATGAGGTGGGGAACTAGGTCTTTCTCTGTGGTCTCCACAGGGGATTCAGACATCCTTTCGTCTTGGGAGATGCAAGATGAGCCTGCATTCAAGTCACTGCAGGGATATCCGGCCTTATTTTGAGTCAGGGCATCGCGGTGTCCATTCCACTTGAGGCCGAAAACTCAGGGTCCCTCTCACATAGCTAGAGCTGAGAGAAGCCTCCTCTTGAGGTGCTTGTGGTAAGGTGGTATTCCTCTGGAGTCAAAGCCAGGGACTAACCTCTCATCTCGAGTTGATTCTTGGTTCACGGAGCTCTTTCGTGTTGCTACATTGACCTCAGGTTCCCTTTAGCCTTGAAACAGTGTTCTTGGGGTTTCTCTGGAGTGCCATCAAGGAAATCAAGGCTCCTTTCATGTGTGATGTGCAACACGGAATTGCTCTGCACGCAGTGCAGGGGAATCGGGCCTCATCTCGCGGCGAGGGGGAAGTCTCATGGTTTTTCTCGAGTTGCGGCGGGAACCTGGGGTATATTCTCGAGTTACGACGGGGATGGCCCTTCCACACACGTGTTTGTTCAGCGACGTCAGGACTCCTGCCTAGTTGCGAGGGACAACTCGGGGGTCTCCTCGAGGCTTGGCAGGGCAATTGGGACACCTCTCCAGCTGAGGCGGGAGACCAAGGGTCCCTTTCCACGTGCCACAGGAATCCTGGGACTCCTATCAAGTTTAACGAGGAGTCAGGCATCGTCTCCTTTGGAGGCACTGATCTCCGCGTTCCTCTGGGGTTTTCAAAGGATGTGAGGACTCCGGTCGCGATGAGATGGGGAACTAGGTCTTTCTCTGTGGTTTCCACAGGGGATTCAGACATTCTGTCGTTTTGGGAGATGCAAGACGAGCCTGCATTCAAGTCACTGAAGGGATATCCGGCCTTATTTCGAGTCAGGGCATCGCGGTGTCCATTCCACTTGAGGCCGCAAACTCAGGGTCCCTCTCACATACCTAGAGCTGAGAGAAGCCTCCCCTTGAGGTGCTTGTGGTAAGGTGGTAATCCTCTGGAGTCGAAGCCAGGGACTAACCTCTCATCTCGAGTTGATTCTTGGTCCACGGAGCTCTTTCTTGTGGCTACAGTGACCTCAGGATCCCTCTAGCCTTGAAACAGTGTTCTTGGGGTTTCTCTGGAGTGCCACCAAGGAAATCAAGGCTCCTTTCATGTGTGATGTGCAACACGAAATTTCTCTGCACCCAGTGCAGGGGAATCGGGCCTCATTTTGCGGCGAGGGGGAAGTTTCATGGTTATTCTCGAGTTGCGGCGGGAACCTGGGGTATATTCTCGAGTTACGATGGGGATGGCCCTTCCACACACGTGTTTGTTCAGCGACGTCAGGACTCCTGCCTAGTTGCGAGGGACAACTCGGGATTCTCCTCGAGGCTTGGCAGGGCAATTGGGACGCCTCTCCAGCTGAGGCGTGAGACCAAGGGTCCCTTTCCACGTGCCACAGGAATCCTGGGACTCCTATCAAGTTTCACGAGGAGTCAGGCATCGTCTCGTTTGAAGGCACTGATCTCCGCGTACCTCTGGAGTTTTCAAAGGATGTGAGGCCTCCGGTCGCGAGGAAGTGGGGAACTAGGTCTTTCTCTGTGGTCTCCACAGGGGATTCAGACATCCTTTCATCTTGGGAGATGCAAGACGAGCCTGCATTCAAGTCACTGCAGGGATATCCGGCCTCATTTCGAGTCAGGGCATCGCGGTGTCCATTCCACTTGAGGCCGCAAACTCAGGGTCCCTCTCACATACCTAGAGCTGAGAGAAGCCTCCTCTTGAGGTGCTTGTGGTAAGGTGGTATTCCTCTGGAGTCGAAGCCAGGGACTAACCTCTCATCTCGAGTTGATTTTTGGTCCACGGAGCTCTTTCGTGTTGCTACAGTGACCTCATGATCCCTCTAGCCTTGAAACAGTGTTCTTGGGGTTTCTCTGGAGTGCCATCAAGGAAATCAAGGCTCCTTTCATGTGTGATGTGCAACACGGAATTGCTCTGCACGCAGTGCAGGGGAATCAGGCCTCATTTCGTGGCGAGGGGGAAGTCTCATGGTTTTTCTCGAGTTGCGGCGGGAACCTGGGGTATATTCCCGAGTAAAACGGGGATGGCCCTTCCACACACGTGTTTGTTCAGCGACATCAGGACTCCTGCCTAGTTGCGAGGGACAACTCGGGATTCTCCTCGAGGCTTGGCAGGGCAATTGGGACGCCTCTCCAGCTGAGGCGGGAGACCAAGGGTCCCTTTCCACGTGCCACAGGAATCCTGGTACGCCTATCAAGTTTCACGAGGAGTCAGGCATCGTCTCCTTTGGAGGCACTGATCTCCACGTACCTCTGGAGTTTTCAAAAGATGTGAGGCCTCCGGTCGCGATGAGGTGGGGAACTAGGTCTTTCTCTGTGGTCTCCACAGGGGACTCAGACATCCTTTCGTCTTGGGAGATGCATGACGAGCCTGCATTCAAGTCACTGCAGGGATATCCGGCCTTATTTTGAGTCAGGGCATCGCGGTGTCTTATCCACTTGACGCTGCAAACTCAGGGGCCCTCTCACATACCTAGAGCTGAGAGAAGCCTCCTCTTGAGGTGCTTGTGGTAAGGTGGTATTCCTCTGGAGTCGAAGCCAGAGACTAACCTCTCATCTCGAGTTGATTTTTGGTCCACGGAGCTCTTTCGTGTTGCTACAGTGACCTCAGGATCCCTCTAGCCTTGAAACAGTGTTCTTGGGGTTTCTCTAGAGTGCCATCAAGGAAATCAAGGCTCCTTTCATGTTTGATGTGCAACACGGAATTGCTCTGCATGCAGTGCAGGAGAATCGAGCCTCATCTCGCGGCGAGGGGGAAGTCTCATGGTTTTTCTCGAGTTGCGGCGGGACCCTGGGGTATATTTTCGAGTTATGACGGGGATGGCACTTCCAGCCACGTGTTTGTTCAGCGACGTCAGGACTCCTGCCTAGTAGCAAGGGACAACTCGGGATGCTCCTCGAGGCTTGGCAGGGTAATTGGGACGCCTCTCCAGCTGAGGCGGGAGACCAAGGGTCCCTTTCCACGTGCCACAGGTATCCGGGGACTCCTATCAAGTTTCACGAGGAGTCAGGCATCGTCTCCTTTGGAGGCACTCATCTCCGCGTACCTCTGGAGTTTTCAAAGGATGTGAGGCCTCCGTTCGCGATGAGGTGGGGAACTAGATCTTTCTCTGAGGTCTACACAGGGGATTCAGACATCCTTTCGTCTTGGGAGATGCAAGACGAGCCTGCATTCAAGTCACTGCAGGGATATCCGGCCTTATTTCGAGTCAGGGCATCGCGGTGTCCATTCCACTTGAGGCCGCAAACTCAGGGTCCCTCTCACATACCTAGAGCTAAGAGAAGCCTCCTCTTGAGGTGCTTGTGTTAAGGTAGTATCCTCTGGAGTCGAAGCCAGGGACTAACCTCTCATCTCGAGTTGATTTTTGGGCCACGGAGCTCTTTAGTGTGGCTTCAGTGACGTCACGATCCCTCTAGCCTTGAAACAGTGTTCTTGGGGTTTCTCCAGAGTGCCATCAAGGAAATCAAGGCTCCTTTCATGTGTGATGTGCAACACGGAATTGCTCTGCACGCAGTGCAGGGGAATCGGGCCTCATCTCGCGGCGAGGGGGAAGTCTCATGGTTTTTCTCGAGTTGCGGTGGGAACCTGGGGTATATTCTCGAGTTACGACTGGGATGGCCCTTCCACCCACGTGTTTGTTCAGCGACGTCAGGACTCCTGCTTAGTTGCGAGGGACAACTCGGGATTCTCCTCGAGGCTTGGCAGGGCAATTGGGACGCCTCTCCAGCTGAGGCGGGAGACCAAGGGTCCCTTTCCACGTGCCACAGGAATCCTGGGACTCCTATCAAGTTTCACGAGGAGTCAGGCATCGTCTCCTTTGGAGGCACTGATTTCCGCGTACCTCTGGAGTTTTCAAAGGATGTGAGGCCTCCGGTCACGATGAGGTGGGGAACTAGGTCTTTCTCTGTGGTCTCCACAGGGGATTCAGACATTCTTTCATCTTAGGAGATGCAAGACGAGCCTGCATTCAAGTCACTGCAGGGATATCCGGCCTTATTTCGCGTCAGGGCATCGCAGTGTCCATTCCACTTGAGTCCGCAAAATCAGGGTCCCTCTCACATACCTAGAGCTGAGAGAAGCCTCCTCTTGAGGTGCTTGTGGTAAGGTGGTATTCCTCTGGAGTTGAAGCCAGGGACTAACCTCTCATCTCGAGTTGATTTTTGGTCCACGGAGCTCTTTCGTGTTGCTACAGTGACCTCAGGATCCCGCTAGCCTTGAAACAGTGTTCTTGGGGTTTCTCTGGAGTGCCATCAAGGAAATTAAGGCTCCTTTCATGCTTGATGTGCAACACGGAATTGCTCTGCATGCAGTGCAGGAGAATCGAGCCTCATCTCGCGGCGAGGGGGAAGTCTCATGGTTTTTCTCGAGTTGCGGCAGGAACCTGGGGTATATTCTCGAGTTACGACTGGGATGGCCCTTCCACCCACGTGTTTGTTCAGCCACGTCAGGACTCCTGCCTAGTTGCGAGGGACAATTCGGGATTCTCCTCGAGGCTTGGCAGGGCAATTGGGACGCCTCTCCAGCTGAGGCGGGAGACCAAGTGTCCCTTTCCACGTGCCATAGGAATCCTGGGACTCCTATCAAGTTTCACGAGGAGTCAGGCATCGTCTCCTTTGGAGGTACTGATCTTCGCGTTCCTCTGGAGTTTTCGAAGGATGTGAGGCCTCCGGTCGCGATGAGGTGGGGAACTAGGTCTTTCTCTGTGGTCTCCACAGGGGATTCAGACTTTCTTTCGTCTTGGGCGATGCAAGACGAGCCTGCATTCAAGTCACTGCAGGGATATCCGGCCTTATTTCGAGTCAGGGCATCGCGGTGTTCATTCCACTTGAGGCCGCAAACTTAAGGTCCCTCTCACATACCTAGAGCTGAGAGAAGCCTCCTCTTGAGGTGCTTGTGGTAAGGTGGTATTCCTCTGGAGTCGAAGCCAGGGACTAACCTCTCATCTCGAGTTGATTTTTTGTCCACGGAGCTCTTTCGTGTTGCTACATTGACCTCAGGATCCCTCTAGCCTTGAAACAGTGTTCTTGGAGATTCTCTGGTGTGCCATCAAGGAAATCAAGGCTCCTTTCATGTGTGATGTGCAACAAGGAATTGCTCTGCACGCAGTGCAGGGGAATCGGGCCTCATCTCGCGGCGAGGGGGAAGTCTCATGGTTTTTTTCGAGTTGCGGCGGAAACCTGGGGTATCTTCTCGAGTTACGACGGGGATGGCCCTTCCAACCACGTGTTTGTTTAGCGACGTCAGGACTCCTGCCTAGTTGCGAGGGACAACTCGGGATTCTCCTCGAGGCTTGGCAGGGCAATTGGGACGCCTCTCCAGCTGAGGCGGGAGAACATGTGTCCCTTTCCACGTGCACAGGAATCCTGGGACTCCTATCAAGTTTCACGAGGAGTCAGGCATCGTCTCCTTTGGAGGCACTGATCTCCGCGTACCTCTGGAGTTTTCAAAGGATGTGAGGCCTCCGGTCGCGATGAGGTGGGGAACTAGGTCTTTCTCTGTGGTCTCCACAGGGGATTCAGACATCCTTTCATCTTGGGAGATGCAAGATGAGCCTGCATTCAAGTCACTGCAGGGATATCCAGCCTTATTTCGAGGCAGGGCATCGCGGTGTCCATTCCACTTGAGGCCGCAAACTCAGGGTCCCTCTCACATACCTAGAGCTGAGAGAAGCCTCCTCTTGAGGTGCTTGTGGTAAGGTGGTATTCCTCTTTAGTCGAAGCCAGGGACTATCCTCTCATCTCGAGTTGATTTTTGGTCCACGGAGCTCTTTCGTGTTGCTACAGTGACCTCAGGATCCATCTAGCCTTGGAACAGTGTTCTTGGGGTTTCTCTGGAGTGCCATCAAGGAAATCAAGGCTCCTTTCATGTGTGATGTGCAACACGGAATTGCTCTGCGCGTAGTGCAGGGGAATCGGGCCTCATATCGCGGCGATGGGGAAGTCTCATGGTTTTTCTCGAGTTGCGGCGGGAACCTGGGGTATATTCTCGAGTTACGACGGGGATGGCCCTTCCAACCACGTGTTTGTTCAGCAACGTCAGGACTCCTTCCTAGTTGCGAGGGACAACTCGGGATTGTCCTCGAGGCTTGGCAGGGCAATTTGGACGCCTCTCTAGCTGAGGCGGGAGACCAAGGGTCCCTTTCCACGTGCACAGGTATCCTGGGACTCCTATCAAGTTTCACAAGGAGTCAGGCATCGTCTCCTTTGGAGGCACTGACCTCCGCGTACCTCTGGAGTTTTCAAAGGATGTGAGGCCTCCGGTCGCGATGAGGTGGGGAACTAGGTCTTTTCTGTGGTCTCCACAGGGGATTCAGACATCCTTTCGTCTTGGGAGATGCAAGACGAGCCTGCATTCAAGTCACTGCAGGGATATCCGGCCTTATTTCGAGTCAGGGCATCGCGGTGTCCATTCCACTTGAGGCCCCAAACTCAGGGTCCCTCTCACATACCTAGAGCTGAAAGAAGCCTCCTCTTGAGGTGCTTGTGGTAAGGTGGTATTCCTCTGGAGTCGAAGCCAGGGACTAACCTCTCATCTCGAGTTGATTTTTGGTCCATGTAGCTCTTTCGTGTTGCTACAGTGACCTCATGATCCCTCTAGCCTTGAAACAGTGTTCTTGGGGTTTCTCTGGAGTGCCATCAAGGAAATCAAGGCTCCTTTCATGTGTGATGTGCAACACGGAATTGCTCTGCACGCAGTGCAGGGGAATCGGGCCTCATCTCGCGGCGAGGGGGAAGTCTCATGGTTTTTCTCGAGTTGCGGCGGAACCTGGGGGATATTCTCGAGTTACGACGGGGATGGCCCTTCCACCCACGTGTTTGTGCAGCGACGGCAGGACTCCTGCCTAGTTGCGAGGGACAACTTGGGATTCTACTCGAGGCTTGGCAGGGCAATTGGGACGCCTCTCCAGCTGAGGCGGGAGACCAAGGGTCCCTTTCCACGTGCCACAGGAATCCTGGGACTCCTATCTAGTTTCACGAGGAGTCAGGTATCGTCTCCTTTGGAGGCACTGATCTCTGCGTACCTCTGGAGTTTGCAAAAGATGTGAGGCCTCCGGTCGCCATGAGGTGGGGAACTAGGTCTTTCTCTGTGGTCTCCATAGGGGATTCAGACATCCTTTCGTCTTGGGAGATGCAAGACGAGCCTGCATTCAAGTCACTGCAGGGATATCCGGCCTTATTTCAAGTCAGGTCATCGCGGTGTCCATTCCACTTGAGGCCGCAAACTCAGGGTCCCTCTCACATACCTAGAGCTGGGAGAAGCCTCCCCTTGAGGTGCTTGTGGTAAGGTGGTATTCCTCTGGAGTCGAAGCCAGGGACTAACCTCTCATCTCGAGTTGATTTTTGGTCCACGGAGCTCTTTCGTGTTGCTACAGTGACCTCAGGATCCCTCTAGCCTTGAAACAGTGTTCTTGGGGTTTCTCTGGAGTTCCATCAAGGAAATCAAGGCTCCTTTCATGTGTGACGTGCAACACGGAATTGCTCTGCACGCAGTGCAGGGGAATCAGGCCTCATCTCGCGGCGAGGGGGAGATCTCATGGTTTTTCTCGAGTTGCGGCGGGAACCTGGGGTATATTCTCGAGTTACGACTGGGATGGCCCTTCCACCCACGTGTTTGTTCAGCGACGGCAGGACTCCTGCCTAATTGCGAGGGACAACTCGGGATTCTCCTCGAGGCTTGGCAGGGCAATTGGGACGCCTCTCCAGCTGAGGCGGAAGACCAAGGGTCCCTTTCCACGTGCCACAGGAATCCTGGGACTCCTATCAAGTTTCACGAGGAGTCAGGCATCGTCTCCTTTGGAGGCACTGATCTCCGCGTACCTCTGGAATTTTCAAAGGATGTGAGGCCTCCGGTCGCGATGAGGTGGGGAACTAGGTCTTTCTCTGTGGTCTCCACAGGGGATTCAGACATCCTTTCGTCTTGGGAGATGCAAGACGAACCTGAATTCAAGTCACTGCAGGGATATCCAGCCTTATTTCGAGGCAGGGCATCGCGGTGTCCATTCCACTTGAGGCCGCAAACTCAGTGTCTCTCTCACATACCTAGAGCTGAGAGAAGCCTCCTATTGAGGTGCATGTGGTGAGGTGGCATTCCTCTGGATTCGAAGCCACGAACTAACCTCTCATCTCGAGTTGATTTTTGGTCCACGGAGCTCTTTCGTGTGGCTACAGTGACCTCAGGATCCCTCTAGCCTTGAAACAGTGTTCTTGGCGTTTCTCTGGAGTGCCATCAAGGAAATCAAGGCTCCTTTCATGTGTGATGTGCAACATGGAATTGCTCTGCACGCAGTGCAGGGGAATCAGGCCTCATTTCGCGGCCAGGGGGAAGTCTCATGGTTTCTCTCGAGTTGCGGAGGGAACCTGGGGTATATTCTCGAGTTAAGACGGGGATGGCCCTTCCGCACACGTGTTTGTTCAGCGACGTCAGGACTCCTGCCTAGTTGCGAGGGACAACTCGGGATTCTACTCGAGGCTTGGCAGGGCAATTGTGAGGCCTCTCCAGCTGAGGCGGGAGACCAAGGGTCTCTTTCCACGAGCCACAGGAATCCTGGGACTCCTATCAAGTTTCACGAGGCGTCAGGCATCGTCTCCTTTGGAGGCACTGATCTCCGCGTACCTCTGGAGTTTTCAAAGGATGTGAGGCCTCCGGTCGCGATGAGGTGGGGAATTAGGTCTTTCTCTGTGGTCTCCACAGGGGATTCAGACATCCATTCGTCTTGGGAGATGCAAGACGAGCCTACATTCAAGTCACTGCAGGGATATCCGGCCTTATTTGGAGTCAGGTCATCGCGGTGTCCATTCCACTTGAGGCCGCAAACTCAGGGTCCCTCTCACATACCTAGAGCTGAGAGAAGCCTCCTCTTGAGGTGCTTATGGTAAGGTGGTATTCCTCTGGAGTCGAAGCCAGGGACTAACCTCTCATCTCGAGTTGATTTTTGGTCCACGGAGCTCTTTCGTGTTGCTACAGTGACCTCAGGATCCCTCTAGCCTTGAAACAGTGTTCTTGGGGTTTCTCTGGAGTGCCATCAAGGAAATCAAGGCTCCTTTTATGTGTGATGTGCAACACGGAATTGCTCTGCACGCAGTTCAGGGGAATCGGGCCTCATCTCGCTGCGAGGGGGAAGTCTCATGGTTTTTCTCGAGTTACGGCGGGAACCTGCGTTATATTCTCGAGTTGCGACGGGGATCGCCCTTCCACACACGTGTTTGTTCAGCGACGTCAGGACTCCTGCCTAGTTGCGAGGGACAACTCGGGATTCTCCTCGAGGCTTGGCAGGGCAATTGGGACACCTCTCCAGCTGAGGCGGGAGACCAAGGGTCCCTTTCCACGTGCCACAGGAATCCTGGGTCTCCTATCAAATTTCACGAGGAGTCAGGCATCGTCTCCTTTGGAGGCAGTGATCTCCGCGTACCTCTGGAGTTTTCAAAGGATGTGAGGCCTCCGTTCGTGATGAGGTGGGGAACTAGGTCTTTCTCTGTGGTCTCCACAGGGGATTCAGACATCCTTTCGTCTTGGGAGATGCAAGACGAGCCTGCATTCAAGTCACTGCAGGGATATCCGGCCTTATTTCGAGTCAGGGCATCGCGGTGTCCATTCCACTTGAGGCCGCAAACTCAGGGTCCCTCTCACATACCTAGAGCTGAGAGAAGCCTCCTCTTGAGGTGCTTGTGGTTAGGTGGTATTCCTCTGGAGTCGAAGCCAGGGACTAACCTCTCATCTCGAGTTGATTTTTGGTCCACGCATCTCTTTCTTGTGGCTACAGTGACCTCAGGATCCCTCTAGCCTTGAAAGAGTTTTCTTGGGTTTTCTCTGGAGTGCCATCAAGGAAATCAAGGCTCCTTTCATGTGTGATGTGCAACACGGAATTGCTCTGCACGCAGTGCAGGGGAATCGGGCCTCATCTCGCGGCGAGGGGGAAGTCTCATGGTTTTTCTCGAGTTGCGGCGGGAACCTGTGGTATATTCTCGAGTTACGACTGGGATGGCCCTTCCACCCACGTGTTTGTTCAGCCACGTCAGGACTCCTGCCTAGTTGCGAGGGACAATTCGGGATTCTCCTCGAGGCTTGGCAGGGCAATTGGGACGCCTCTCCAGCTGAGGCGGGAGACCAAGGGTCTCTTTCCACGAGCCACAGGAATCCTGGGACTCCTATCAAGTTTCACGAGGCGTCAGGCATCGTCTCCTTTGGAGGCACTGATCTCCGCGTACCTCTGGAGTTTTCAAAGGATGTGAGGCCTCCGGTCGCGATGAGGTGGGGAATTAGGTCTTTCTCTGTGGTCTCCACAGGGGATTCAGACATCCTTTCGTCTTGGGAGATGCAAGACGAGCCTACATTCAAGTCACTGCAGGGATATCCGGCCTTATTTGGAGTCATGTCATCGCGGTGTCCATTCCACTTGAGGCCGCAAACTCAGGGTCCCTCTCACATACCTAGAGCTGAGAGAAGCCTCCTCTTGAGGTGCTTATGGTAAGGTGGTATTCCTCTGGAGTCGAAGCCAGGGACTAACCTCTCATCTCGAGTTGATTTTTGGTCCACGGAGCTCTTTCGTGTTGCTACAGTGACCTCAGGATCCCTCTAGCCTTGAAACAGTGTTCTTGGGGTTTCTCTGGAGTGCCATCAAGGAAATCAAGGCTCCTTTCATGTGTGATGTGCAACACGGAATTGCTCTGCACGCAGTGCAGGGGAATCGGGCCTCATCTCGCGGCGAGGGGGAAGTCTCATGGTTTTTCTCGAGTTGCGGCAGGAACCTGCGTTATATTCTCGAGTTACGACGGGGATCGCCCTTCCACACACGTGTTTGTTCAGCGACGTCAAGACTCCTGCCTAGTTGGGAGGGACAACTCGGGATTCTCCTCGAGGCTTGGCAGGGCAATTGGAATGCCTCTCCAGCTGAGGCGGGAGACCAAGGGTCCCTTTCCACGTGTCACAGGAATCCTGGGTCTCCTATCAAATTTCACGAGGAGTCAGGCATCGTCTCCTTTGGAGGCACTGATCTCCGCGTACCTCTGGAGTTTTCAAAGGATGTGAGGCCTCCGGTCGCGATGAGGTGGGGAACTAGGTCTTTCTCTGTGGTCTCCACAGGGGATTCAGACATCCTTTCGTCTTGGGAGATGCAAGACGAGCCTGAATTCAAGTCACTGCAGGGATATCCGGCCTTATTTCGAGTCAGGGCATCGCGGTATCCATTCCACTTTAGGCCGCAAACTCAGGGTCCCTCTCACATACCTAGAGCTGAGAGAAGCCTCCTCTTGAGGTGCTTGTGGTAAGGTGGTATTCCTCTGGAGTCGAAGCCAGGGACTAACCTCTCATCTCGAGTTGATTTTTGGTCCATGGAGCTCTTTCGTGTTGCTACAGTGACCTCAGGATCCCTCTAGCCTTGAAACAGTGTTCTTCGGGTTTCTCTGGAGTGCCATCAAGGAAATCAAGGCTCCTTTCATGTGTGATGTGCAACACGGAATTGCTCTGCACGCAGTGCAGGGGAATCGGGCCTCATCTCGCGGCGAGGGGGAAGTCTCATGGTTTTTCTCTAGTTGCGGAGGGAACCTGGGGTATATTCTCGAGTTACGACGGGGATGGCCCTTCCACCCACGTGTTTGTTCAGCGACGTCACAACTCCTGCCTAGTTGCGAGGGACAACTCGGGATTCTCCTCAAGGCTTGGCAGGGCAATTGGGACGCCTCTCCAGCTGAGGCGGAAGACCAAGGGTCCCTTTCCACGTGCCACAGGAATCCTGGGACTCCTATCAAGTTTCACGAGGAGTCAGGCATCGTCTCCTTTGGAGGCACTGATCTCCGCGTACCTCTGGAATTTTCAAAGGATGTGAGGCCTCCGGTCGCGATGAGGTGGGGAACTAGGTCTTTCTCTGTCGTCTCCACAGGGGATTCAGACATCCTTTCGTCTTGGGAGATGCAAGACGAGCCTGCATTCAAGTCACTGCAGGGATATCCAGCCTTATTTCGAGGCAGGGCATCGCGGTGTCCATTCCACTTGAGGCCGCAAACTCAGTGTCTCTCTCACATACCTAGAGCTGAGAGAAGCCTCCTCTTGAGGTGCATGTGGTGAGGTGGCATTCCTCTGGAGTCGAAGCCACGGACTAACCTCTCATCTCGAGTTGATTTTTGGTCCACGGAGCTCTTTCGTGTGGCTACAGTGACCTCAGGATCCCTCTAGCCTTGAAACAGTGTTCTTGGGGATTCTCTGGAGTGCCACCAAGGAAATCAAGGCTCCTTTCATGTGTGACGTGCAACACGGAATTGCCCTTCACGCAGTGCAGGGGAATCGGGCCTCATCTCGCGACGAGGGGGAAGTCTCATGGTTTTTCTCGAGTTGCGGCGGGAAGCTGTGGTATATTCTCGAGTTACGACGGGGATGGCCCTTCCAACCACGTGTTTGTTCAGCGACGTCAGGACTCCTGCCTAGTTGCGAGGGACAACTCGGGATTCTCCTCGAGGCTTGGCAGGGCAATTGGGACGCCTCTCCAGCTGAGGCGGGAGACCAAGGGTCCCTTTCCACGTGCACAGGAATCCTGGGACTCCTATCAAGTTTCACGAGGAGTCAGGTATCGTCGACTTTGGAGGCACTGATCTCCGCGTACCTCTGGAGTTTTCAAAGGATGTGAGGCCTCCGGTCGCCATGAGGTAGTAAACTAGGTCATTCTCTGTGGTCTCCACAGGGGATTCAGACATTCTTTCATCTTGGGAGATGCAAGACGAGCCTGCATTCAAGTCACTGCAGGGATATCCGGCCTTATTTAGAGTCAGGGCATCGCGGTGTCCATTCCACTTGAGGCCCCAAACTCAGGGTCCCTCTCACATACATAGAGCTGAGAGAAGCCTCCTCTTGAGGTGCTTGTGGTAAGGTGGTATTCCTCTGGAGTCGAAGCCAGGGACTAACCTCTCATGTCGAGTTGATTTTTGGTCCATGGAGCTCTTTCGTGTTGCTACAGTGACCTCATGATCCCTCTAGCCTTGAAACAGTGTTCTTGGGGTTTCTCTGGAGTGCCATCAAGGAAATCAAGGCTCCTTTCATGTGTGATGTGCAACACGGAATTGCTTTGCACGCAGTGCAGGGGAATCGGGCCTCATCTCGCGGCGAGGGGGAAGTCTCATGGTTTTTCTCGAGTTGCGGCGGGAACCTGGGGTATATTCTCGAGTTACGACGGGGATGGCCCTTCCACCCACGTGTTTGTTCAGCGACGGCAGGACTCCTGCCTAGTTGCGAGGGACAACTCAGGATTCTCCTCGAGGCTTGGCAGGGCAATTGGGACGCCTCTCCAGCTGAGGCGGGAGACCAAGGGTCCCTTTCCACGTGCCACAGGAATCCTGGGACTCCTATCAAGTTTCACGAGGAGTCAGGCATCGTCTCCTTTGGAGGCACTGATCTCCGCGTAACTCTGGAATTTTCAAAGGATGTGAGGCCTCCGGTCGCGATGAGGTGGGGAACTAGGTCTTTCTCTGTGGTCTCCACAGGGGATTCAGACATCCTTTCGTCTTGGGAGATGCAAGACGAGCCTGCATTCAAGTCACTGCAGGGATATCCAGCCTTATTTCGAGGCAGGGCATCGCGGTGTCCATTCCACTTGAGGCCGCAAACTCAGGGTCCCTCTCACATACCTAGAGCTGAGAGAAGCCTCCTCTTGAGGTGCTTGTGGTAAGGTGGTATTCCTCTGGAGTCGAAGCCAGGGACTATCCTCTCATCTGGAGTTGATTTTTGGTCCACGGAGCTCTTTCGTGTTGCTACAGTGACCTCAGGATCCCTCTAGCCTTGAAACAGTGTTCTTGGGGTTTCTCTGGAGTGCCATCAAGGAAATCAAGGCTCCTTTCATGTGTGATGTGCAACACGGAATTGCTCTGCGCGCAGTGCAGGGGAATCGCGCCTCATATCGCGGCGAGGGGGAAGTCTCATGGTTTTTCTCGAGTTGCGGCCGGAACCTGGGGTATATTCTCGAGTTACGACGGGGATGGCCCTTCCAACCACGTGTTTGTTCAGCGACGTCAGGACTCCTTCCTAGTTGCAAGGGACAACTCGGGATTGTCCTCGAGGCTTGGCAGGGCAATTTGGACGCCTCTCTAGCTGAGGCGGGAGACCAAGGGTCCCTTTCCACGTGCACAGGAATCCTGGGACTCCTATCAAGTTTCACAAGGAGTCAGGCATCGTCTCCTGTGGAGGCACTGATCTCCGCGTACCTCTGGAGTTTTCAAAGGATGTGAGGCCTCCGTTCGCGAAGAGGTGGGGAAGTAGGTCTTTCTCTGTGGTCTCCACAGGGGATTCAGACATCCTTTCGTCTTGGGAGTTGCAAGACGAGCCTGCATTCAAGTCACTGCAGGGATATCCGGCCTTATTTCGAGGCAGGGCATCGCGGTGTCCATTCCACTTGATGCCGCAAACTCAGGGTCCCTCTCACTTACCTAGAGCTGAGAGAAGCCTCCTCTTGAGGTGCTTGTGGTAAGGTGGTATTCCTCTGGAGTCGAAGCCAGGGACTACCCTCTAATCTCGACTTGATTTTTGGTCCATGGAGCTCTTTCGTGTTGCTACAGTGACCTCAGGATCCCTCTAGCCTTGAAACAGTGTTCTTCGGGTTTCTCTGGAGTGCCATCAAGGAAATCAAGGCTCCTTTCATGTGTGATGTGCAACACGGAATTGCTCTGCACGCAGTGCAGGGGAATCGGGCCTCATCTCGCGGCGAGGGGGAAGTCTCATGGTTTTTCTCGAGTTGCGGCGGGAACCTGGGGTATATTCTCGAGTTACGACGGGGATGGCCCTTCCACCCACGTGTTTGTTCAGCGAAGTCACAACTCCTGCCTAGTTGCGAGGGACAACTCGGGATTCTCCTCAAGGCTTGGCAGGGCAATTGGGACGCCTCTCCAGCCTAGGAGGGAGACCAAGGGTCCCTTTCCACGTGCCACAGGAATCCTGCGACTCCTATCTAGTTTCACGAGGAGTCAGGCATCGTCTCCTTTGGAGGCACTGACCTCCGTGTACCTCTGGAGTTTTCAAAGGATATGAGGCCTCCGGTCGCGATGAGGTGGGGAACTAGGTCTTTCTCTGTGGTCTCCACAGGGGATTCAGACATCCTTTCGTCTTGGGAGATGCAAGACGAGCCTGCATTCAAGTCACTGCAGGGATATCCGGCCTTATTTCGAGTCAGGGCATCGCGGTGTCCATTCCACTTGAGGCCGCAAACTCAGGGTCCCTCTCACATACCTAGAGCTGAGAGAAGCCTCCTCTTGAGGTGCTTGTGGTAAGGTGGTATTCCTCTGGAGTCGAAGCCAGGGACTAACCTCTCATCTCAAGTTGATTTTTGGTCCACGGAGATCTTTCGTGTTGCTACAGTGACCTCAGGATCCCTCTAGCCTTGAAACTGTGTTCTGGGGTTTCTCTGGAGTGCCATCAAGGAAATCAAGGCTCCTTTCATGTGTGATGTGCAACACGGAATTGCTCTGCACGCAGTGCAGGGGAATCGGGCCTCATTTCGCGGCGAGGGGGAAGTCTCATGGTTTTTCTCGAGTTGCGGCGGGAACCTGGGGTATATTCTTGAGTTACAACGGGGATGGCCCTTCCACACACGTGTTTGTTCAGCGACGTCAGGACTCCTGCCTAGTTGCGAGGGACAACTCGGGATTCTCCTCGAAGCTTGGCAGGGCAATTGGGACGCCTCTCCATCTGAGCCGGGAGACCAAGGGTCCCTTTCCACGTGCGACAGGAATCCTGGGACGCCTATCAAGTTTCACGAGGAGTCAGGCATCGTCTCCTTTGGAGGCACTGATCTCCGCGTACCTCTGGAGTTTTCAAAGGATGTGAGGCCTCCGGTCGCGATGAGGTGGGGAACTAGGTCTTTCTCTGTGGTCTCCACAGGGGATTCAGACATCCTTTCGTCTTGGGAGATGCATGACGAGCCTGCATTCAAGTCACTGCAGGGATATCCGGCCTTATTTTGAGTCAGGGCATCGCGGTGTCCATTCCACTTGAGGCCGCAAAATCAGGGGCCCTCTCACATACCTAGAGCTGAGAGAAGCCTCCTCTTGAGGTGCTTGTGGTAAGGTGGTATTCCTCTGGAGTCGAAGCCAGGGACTAACCTCTCATCTCGAGTTGATTTTTGGTCCACGGAGCTCTTTCGTGTTGCTACATTGACCTCAGGATCCCTCTAGCCTTGAAACAGTGTTCTTGGGGTTTCTCTGGAGTGCCACCAAGGAAATCAAGGCTCCTTTCATGTGTGACGTGCAACACGGAATTGCTCTTCACGCAGTGCACGGGAATCGGGCCTCATCTCGCGGCGAGGGGGAAGTCTCATGGTTTTTCTCGAGTTGAGGCGGGAAGCTGGGGTATATTCTCGAGTTACGACGGGGATGGCCCTTCCACCCACGTGTTTGTTCAGCGACGGCAGGACTCCTGCCTAGTTGCGAGGGACAACTCGGGATTCTCCTCGAGGCTTGGCAGGGCAATTGGGACGCCTCTCCAGCTGAGGCGGGAGACCAAGGGTCCCTTTCCACGTGCCACAGGAATCCTGGGACTCCTATCAAGTTTCACGAGGAGTCAGGCATCGTCTCCTTTGGAGGCACTGATCTCCGCGTACCTCTGGAGTTTTCAAAGGATATGAGGCCTCCGGTCGCGATGAGGTGGGGAACTAGGTCTTTCTCTGTGGTCTCCACAGGGGATTCAGACATCCTTTCGTCTTGAGAGATGCAAGACGAGCCTGCATTCAAGTCACTGCAGGGATATCCGGCCTTATTTCGAGTCAGGGCATCGTGGTGTCCATTCCACTTGAGGCCGCAAAATCAGGGTCCCTCAGACATACCTAGAGCTGAGAGAAGCCTCCTCTTGAGGTGCTTGTGGTAAGGTGTTATTCCTCTGGAGTCGAAGCCAGGAACTAACCTCTCATCTCGAGTTGATTCTTGGTCCACGGAGCTCTTTCGTGTTGCTACAGTGACCTCAGGATCCCTCTACACTTGAAATAGTGTTCTTGGGGTTTCTCTGGAGTGCCATCAAGAAAATCAAGGCTCCTTTCATGTGTGATGTGCAACACGAAATTGCTCTTCACGCAGTGCAGGGTAATCGGGCCTCATCTCGCGGCGAGGGGGAAGTCTCATGGTTTTTCTCAAGTTGCGGAGGGAACCTGGGGTATATCCTCGAGTTAAGACGGGGATGGCCCTTCCGCACACGTGTTTGTTCAGCGACGTCAGGACTCCTGCCTAGTTGCGAGGGACAACTCGGGATTCTCCTCGAGGCTTGGCAGGGCAATTGGGACGCCTCTCCAGCTGAGGCGGGAGACCAAGGGTCCCTTTCCACGTGCCACAGGAATCCTGGGACTCCTATCAAGTTTCACGAGGAGTCAGGCATCGTCTCCTTTGGAGGCACTGATCTCCGCGTACCTCTGGAGTTTTCAAAGGATGTGAGGCCTCTGGTCGCGATGAGGTGGGGAACTAGGTCTTTCTCTGTGGTCTCCACAGTGGATTCAGACATCCTTTCGTCTTGGGAGATGCAAGCCGAGCCTGCATTCAAGTCACTGCAGGGATATCCGGCCTTATTTCGAGTCAGGGCATCGCGGTGTCCATTCCACTTGAGGCCGCAAACTCAGGGTCCCTCTCACATACCTAGAGCTGAGAGAAGCCTCCTCTTGAGGTGCTTGTGGTAAGGTGGTATTCCTCTGGAGTCGAAGCCAGGGACTAACCTCTCATCTCGAGTTGATTTTTGGTCCACGGAGCTCTTTCGTGTTGCTACAGTGACCTCAGGATCCCTCTAGCCTTGAAACAGTGTTCTTGGGGTTTCTCTGGAGTGCCATCAAGGAAATCAAGGCTCCTTTCATGTGTGATGTACAACACGGAATTGCTCTGCACGCAGTGCAGGGGAATCGGGCCTCATCTCGCGGCGAGGGGGAAGTCTCATGGTTTTTCTCGAGTTGCGGCGGGAACCTGGGGTATTTTCTCGAGTTACGACTGGGATGGCCCTTCCACCCACGTGTTTGTTCAGCGACGTCAGGACTCCTGCCTAGTTGCGAGGGACAACTCGGGATTCTCCTCGAGGCTTGGCAGGGCAATTGGGACGCCTCTCCAGCTGAGGCGGGAGACCATGGGTCCCTTTCCACGTGCCACAGGAATCCTGGGACTCCTATCAAGTTTCACGAGGAGTCAGGCATCGTCTCCTTTGGAGGTACTGATCTTCGCGTTCCTCTGGAGTTTTCAAAGGATGTGAGGCCTCCGGTCGCGATGAGGTCGGGAACTAGGTCTTTCTCTGTGGTCTCCACAGGGGATTCAGACATTCTTTCGTCTTGGGAGATGCAAGACGAGCCTGCATTCAAGTCACTGCAGGGATATCCGGCCTTATTTCGAGTCAGGGCATCGCGGTGTTCATTCCACTTGAGGCCTCAAACTCAGGGTCCCTCTCACATACCTAGAGCTGAGAGAAGCCTCCTCTTGAGGTGCTTGTGGTAAGGTGGTATTCCTCTGGAGTCGAAGCAAGGGACTAACCTCTCATCTCGAGTTGATTTTTGGTCCACGGAGCTCTTTCGTGTTGCTACAGTGACCTCAGGATCCCTCTAGCCGTGAAACAGTGTTCTTGGGGTTTCTCTGGTGTGCCATCAAGGAAATCAAGGCTCCTTTCATGTGTGATGTGCAACACGGAATTGCTCTGCACGCAGTGCAGGGGAATCGGGCCTCATCTCGCGGCGAGGGGGAAGTCTCATGGTTTTTCTCGAGTTGCGGCGGGAACCTGGGGTATATTCTCGAGTTACGCGGGGATGGCCCTTCCAACCACGTATTTGTTTAGCGACGTCAGGACTCCTTCCTAGTTGCGAGGGACAACTCGGGATTGTCCTCGAGGCTTGGCAGGGCAATTTGGACGCCTCTCTAGCTGAGGCGGGAGACCAAGGGTCCCTTTCCACGTGCACAGGAATCCTGGGACTCCTATCAAGTTTCACGAGGAGTCAGGCATCGTCTCCTTTGGAGGCACTGATCTCCGCGTACCTCTGGAGTTTTCAAAGGATGTGAGGCCTCCGTTCGCGATGAGGTGGGGAAGTAGGTCTTTCTCTGTGGTCTCCACAGGGGATTCAGACATCCTTTCGTCTTGGGAGATGCAAGACGAGCCTGCATTCAAGTCACTGCAGGGATATCCGGCCTTATTTCGAGTCAGGGCATCGCGGTGTCCATTCCACTTGAGGCCGCAAACTCAGGGTCCCTCTCACATACCTAGAGCTGAGAGAAGCCTCCTCTTGAGGTGCTTGTGGTAAGGTGGTATTCCTCTGGAGTCGAAGCCAGGGACTAACCTCTCATTTCCAGTTGATTTTTGGTCCATGGAGCTCTTTCGTGTTGCTACAGAGACCTCATGATCCCTCTAGCCGTGAAACAGTGTTCTTGGGGTTTCTCTGGAGTGCCATGAAGGAAATTAAGGCTCCTTTCATGTGTGATGTGCAACACGGAATTGCTCTGCACGCAGTGCAGGGGAATGGGGCCTCATCTCTCGGCGAGGGGAAAGTCTCATGGTTTTTCTCGAGTTGCGGCGGGAACCTGGGGTATATTCTCGAGTTACGATGGGGATGGCCCTTCCACCCACGTGTTTGTTCAGCGACGTCAGGACTCCTGCCTAGTTGTGAGGGACAACTCGGGATTCTCCTCGAGGCTTGGCAGGGCAATTGGGACGCCTCTCCAGCTGAGGCGGGAGACCAAGGGTCCCTTTCCACGTGCCACAGGAATCCTGGGACTCCTATCAAGTTTCACGAGGAGTCAGGCATCGTCTCCTTTGGAGGCACTGATCTCCGCGTACCTCTGGAGTTTTCAAAGGATGTGAGGCCTCCGGTCGCGATGAGGTGGGGAACTAGGTCTTTCTCTGTTGTCTCCACAGGGGATTCAGACATCCTTTCGTCTTGGGAGATGCAAGACGAGCCTGCATTCAAGTCACTGCAGGGATATCCGGCCTTATTTTGAGTCAGGGCATCGCGGTGTCCATTCCACTTGAGGCCACAAACTCAGGGTCCCTCTCACATACCTAGAGCTGAGAGAAGCCTCCTCTTGAGGTGCTTGTGGTAAGGTGGTATTCCTCTGGAGTCGAAGCCAGGGACTATCCTCTCATCTCGAGTTGATTTTTGGTCCTCGGAGCTCTTTCGTGTTGCTACAGTGACCTCAGGATCCCTCTAGCCTTGAAACAGTGTTCTTGGGGTTTCTCTGGAGTGCCATCAAGGAAATCAAGGCTCCTTTCATGTGTGATGTGCAACACGGAATTGCTCTGCGCGCAGTGCAGGGGAATCGGGCCTCATATCGCGGCGATGGGGAAGTCTCATGGTTTTTCTCGAGTTGCGGCGGGAACCTGGGGTATATTCTCGAGTTACAACGGGGATGGCCCTTCCAACCACGTGTTTGTTCAGTGACGTCAGGACTCCTTCCTAGTTGCGAGGGACAACTCGGGATTGTCCTCGAGGCTTGGCAGGGCAATTGGGACGCCTCTCTAGCTGAGGCGGGAGACCAAGGGTCCCTTTCCACGTGCACAGGAATCCTGGGACTCCTATCAAGTTTCACGAGGAGTCAGGCATCGTCTCCTTTGGAGGCACTGATCTCCGCGTACCTCTGGAGTTTTCAAAGGATGTGAGGCCTCCGTTCGCGATGAGGTGGGGAAGTAGGTCTTTCTCTGTGGTCTCCACAGGGGATTCAGACATCCTTTCGTCTTGGGAGATGCAAGACGAGCCTGTCACTGCAGGGATATCCGGCCTTATTTCGAGTCAGGGCATCGCGGTGTCCATTCCACTTGAGGCCGCAAACTCAGGGTCCCTCTCACATACCTAGAGCTGAGAGAAGCCTCCTCTTGAGGTGCTTGTGGTAAGGTGGTATTCCTCTGGAGTCGAAGCCAGGGACTAACCTCTCATCTCGAGTTGATTTTTGGTCCATGGAGCTCTTTTGTTTTGCTACAGTGACCTCAGGATCCCTCTAGCCTTGAAACAGTGTTCTTGGGGTTTCTCTGGAGTGCCATCAAGGAAATCAAGGCTCCTTTCATGTGTGATGTGCAAGACGGAATTGCTCTGCACGCAGTGCAGGGGAATCGGGCCTCATCTCGCGGCGAGGGGGAAGTTTCATGGTTTTTCTCGAGTTGCGGCGGGAACCTGTGGTATATTCTCGAGTTACGACGGGGATGGCCCTTCCACCCACGTGTTTGTTCAGCGACGTCACAACTCCTGCCTAGTTGCGAGGGACAACTCGGGATTCTCCTCAAGGCTTGGCAGGGCAATTGGGACTCCTCTCCCGCTGAGGAGGGAGACCAAGGGTCCCTTTCCACGTGCCACAGGAATCCTGGGACTCCTATCTAGTTTCACGAGAAGTCAGGATTCGTCTCCTTTGGAGGCACTGACCTCCGCGTACCTCTGGAGTTTTCAAAGGATATGAGGCCTCCGGTCGCGATGAGGTGGGGAACTAGGTCTTTCTCTGTGGTCTCCACAGGGGATTCAGACATCCTTTCGTCTTGGGAGATGCAAGACGAGCCTGCATTCAAGTCACTGCAGGGATATCCGGCCTTATGTCGAGTCAGGGCATCGCGGTGTCCATTCCACTTGAGGCCCCAAACTCAGGGTCCCTCTCACATACCTAGAGCTGAGAGAAGCCTCCTCTTGAGGTGCTTGTGGTAAGGTGGTATTCCTCTGGAGTCGAAGCCAGGGACTAACCTCTCATCTCGAGTTGATTTTTGGTCCATGGAGCTCTTTCGTGTTGCTACAGTGACCTCATGATCCCTCTAGCCTTGAAACAGTGTTCTTGGGGTTTCTCTGAAGTGCCATCAAGGAAATCAAGGCTCCTTTCATGTGTGATGTGCAACACGGAATTGCTCTGCACGCAGTGCAGGGGAATGGGGCCTCATCTCTCGGCGAGGGGAAAGTCTCATGGTTTTTCTCGAGTTGCGGCGGGAACCTGGGGTATATTCTCGAGTTACGACGGGGATGGCCCTTCCACCCACGTGTTTGTTCAGCGACGTCAGGACTCCTGCCTAGTTGCGAGGGACAACTCGGGATTCTCCTCGAGGCTTGGCAGGGCAATTGGGACGCCTCTCCAGCTGAGGCGGGAGACCAAGGGTCCCTTTCCACGTGCCACAGGAATCCTGGGACTCCTATCAAGTTTCACGAGGAGTCAGGCATCGTCTCCTTTGGAGGCACTGATCTCCGCGTACCTCTGGAGTTTTCAAAGGATGTGAGGCCTCCGGTCGCGATGAGGTGGGGAACTAGGTCTTTCTCTGTGGTCTCCACAGGGGTTTCAGACAACCTTTCGTCTTCGGAGATGCAAGAGGAGCCTGCATTCAAGTCACTGCAGGGATATCCAGCCTTATTTCGAGTCAGGGCATCGCGGTGTCCATTCCACTTGAGGCCGCAAACTCAGGGGCCCTCTCACATACCTAGAGCTGAGAGAAGCCTCCTCTTGAGGTGCTTGTGGAAAGGTGGTATTCCTCTGGAGTCGAAGCCAGGGACTAACCTCTCATCTCGAGTTGATTTTTGGTCCACGGAGCTCTTTCTTGTTGCTACAGTAACCTCAGGATCCCTCCAGCCTTGAAACAGTGTTCTTGGGTTTGCTCTGGAGTGTCATCAAGGAAATCAAGGCTCCTTTCATGTTTGATGTGCAACACGGTATTGCTCTGCACGCAGTGCAGGGGAATAGGGCATCATCTCGCGGCGAGGGGGAAGTCTCATAGTTTTTCTCGAGTTGCGGCGGGAACCTGGGGTATATTCTCGAGTTACGACGGGGATGGCCCTTCCACCCACTTGTTTGTTCACCGACGTCAGGACTCCTGCCTAGTTGCGAGGGACAACTCGGGATTCTCCTCGAGGCTTGGCAGGGCAATTGGGACGCCTCTCCAGCTGAGGCGGGAGACCAAGGGTCCCTTTCCACGTGCCACAGGAATCCTGGGACTCCTATCAAGTTTCACGAGGAGTCAGGCATCGTCTCCTTTGGAGGCACTGATCTCCGCGTACCTCTGGAATTTTCAAAGGATGTGAGGCCTCCGTTCGCGATGAGGTGGGGAACTAGGTCTTTCTCTGTGGTCTCCACAGGGGATTCAGACATCCTTTCGTCTTGGGAGATGAAAGACGAGCCTGCATTCAAGTCACTGCAGTGATATCCAGCCTTATTTCGAGGCAGGGCATTGCGGTGTCCATTCCACTTGAGGCCGCAAACTCAGGGTCCCTCTCACATACCTAGAGCTGAGAGAAGCCTCCTCTTGAGGTGCTTGTGGTAAGGTGGTATTCCTCTGGAGTCGAAGCCAGGGACTATCCTCTCGTCTCGAGTTGATTTTTGGTCCACGGAGCTCTTTCGTGTTGCTACAGTGACCTCAGGATCCCTCTAGCCTTGAAACAGTGTTCTTCGGGTTTCCCTGGAGTGCCACCAAGGAAATCAAGGCTCCTTTCATGTGTGATGTGCAACAGGGAATTGCTCTGCACGCAGTGCAGGGGAATCGGGCCTCATCTCGCGGCGAGGGGGAAGTCTCATGGTTTTTCTCGAGTTGCGGCGGGAACCTGGGGTATATTCTCGAGTTACGACGGGGATGGCCCTTCCAACCACGTGTTTGTTCAGCGACGTTAGGACTCCTTCCTAGTTGCGAGGGACAACTCGGGATTGTCCTCGAGGCTTGGCAGGGCAATTTGGACGCCTCTCTAGCTGAGGCGGGAGACCAAGGGTCCCTTTCCACGTGCACAGGAATCCTGGGACTCCTATCAAGTTTCACAAGGAGTCAGGCATCGTCTCCTTTGGAGGCACTGATCTCCGCGTACCTCTGGAGTTTTCAAAGGATGTGAGGCCTCCGTTCGCGATGAGGTGGGGAAGTAGGTCTTTCTCTGTGGTCTCCACAGGGGATTCAGACATCCTTTCGTCTTGGGAGATGCAAGACGAGCCTGCATTCAAGTCACTGCAGGGATATCCGGCCTTATTTCGAGTCAGGGCATCGCGGTATCCATTCCACTTTAGGCCGCAAACTCAGAGTCCCTCTCACATACCTAGAGCTGAGAGAAGCCTCCTCTTGAGGTGCTTGTGGTAAGGTGGTATTCCTCTGGAGTCGAAGCCAGGGACTAACCTCTCATCTCGAGTTGATTTTTGGTCCATGGAGCTCTTTCGTGTTGCTACAGTGACCTCAGGATCCCTCTAGCCTTGAAACAGTGTTCTTGGGGTTTCTCTGGAGTTCCATCAAGGAAATCAAGGCTCCTTTCATGTGTGATGTGCAACACGGAAATGCTCTTCACGCAGTGCAGGGGAATCGGACCTCATATCGCGGCGAGGGGGAAGTCTCATGGTTTTTCTCGAGTTGCGGCGGGAACCTGGGGTATATTCTCGAGTTACGACGGGGATGGCCCTTCCACCCACGTGTTTGTTCAGCGACGTCACAACTCCTGCCTAGTTGCGAGGGACAACTCGGGATTCTCCTCAAGGTTTGGTAGGGCAATTGGGACGCCTCTCCAGCTGAGGAGGGAGACCAAGGGTCCCTTTCCACGTGCCACAGGAATCCTGGGACTCCTATCTAGTTTCACGAGGAGTCAGGCATCGTCTCCTTTGGAGGCACTGACCTCCGCGTACCTCTGGAGTTTTCAAAGGATATGAGGCCTCCGGTCGCGATGAAGTGGGGAACTAGTTCTTTCTCTGTGGTCTCCACAGGGGATTCAGACATCCTTTCGTCTTGGGAGATGCAAGACGAGCCTGCATTCAAGTCACTGCAGGGATATCCAGCCTTATTTCGAGTCAGGGCATCGCGGTGTCCATTCCACTTGAGGCCCCAAACTCAGGGTCCCTCTCACATACCTAGAGCTGAGAGAAGCCTCCTCTTGAGGTGCTTGTGGTAAGGTGGTATTCCTCTGGAGTCGAAGCCAGGGACTAACCTCTCATCTCGAGTTGATTTTTGGTCCATGGAGCTCTTTCTTGTTGCTACAGTGACCTCATGATCCCTCTAGCCTTGAAACAGTGTTCTTGGGGTTTCTCTGGAGTGCCATCAAGGAAATCAAGGCTCCTTTCATGTGTGATGTGCAACACGGAATTGCTCTGCACGCATTGCAGGGGAATCGGGCCTCATCTCGCGGCGAGGGGGAAGTCTCATGGTTTTTCTCGAGTTGCGGCGGGAACCTGGGGTATATTCTCGAGTTACGACGGGGATGGCCCTTCCACCCACGTGTTTGTTCAGCGACGGCAGGACTCCTGCCTAGTTGCGAGGGACAACTCGGGATTCTCCTCGAGGCTTGGCAGGGAAATTGCGACGCCTCTCCAGCTGAGGCGGAAGACCAAGGGTCCCTTTCCACGTGCCACAGGAATCCTGGGACTCCTATCAAGTTTCACGAAGAGTCAGGCATCGTCTCCTTTGGAGGCACTGATCTCCGCGTACCTCTGGAATTTTCAAAGGATGTGAGGCCTCCGGTCGCGATGAGGTGGGGAACTAGGTCTTTCTCTGTGGTCTCCACAGGGGATTCAGACATCCTTTCGTCTTCGGAGATGCAAGACGAGCCTGCATTCAAGTCACTGCAGGGATATCCAGCCTTATTTCGAGTCAGGGCATCGCGATGTCCATTCCACTTGAGGCCGCAAACTCAGGGGCCCTCTCACATACCTAGAGCTGAGAGAAGCCTCCTCTTGAGGTGCTTGTGGAAAGGTGGTATTCCTCTGGAGTCGAAGCCAGGGACTAACCTCTCATCTCGAGTTGATTTTTGGTCCACGGAGCTCTTTCGTGTTGCTACATTGACCTCAGGATCCCTCTAGCCTTGAAACAGTGTCCTTGGGGTTTCTCTGGAGTGCCACCAAGGAAATCAAGGCTCCTTTCATGTGTGACGTGCAACACGGAATTGCTCTGCACGCAGTGCAGGGGAATCGGGCCTCATCTCGCGGCGAGGGGGAAATCTCATGGTTTTTCTCGAGTTGCGGCGGGAAGCTGGGGTATATTCTCGAGTTACGACGGGGATGGCCCTTCTAACCACGTGTTTGATCAGCGACGTCAGGACTCCTTCCTAGTTGCGAGGGACAACTCGGGATTCTCCTCGAGGCTTGGCAGGGCAATTGGGACGCCTCTCCAGCTGAGGCGTGAGACCAAGGGTCCCTTTCCACGTGCACAGGAATCCTGGAACTCCTATCAAGTTTCACGAGGAGTCAGGCATCGTCTCCTTTGGAGGCACTGATCTCCGCGTACCTCTGGAGTTTTCAAAGGATGTGAGGCCTCCGGTTGCGATGAAGTGGGGAAATAGGTCTTTCTCTGTGGTCTCCACAGGGGATTCAGACATCCTTTCGTCTTGGGAGATGCAAGACGAGCCTGCATTCAAGACACTGCAGGGATATCCGGCCTTATTTCGAGTCAGGGCATCGCGGTGTCCATTCCACTTGAGGCCGCAAACTCAGGGTCCCTCTCACATACCTAGAGCTGAGAGAAGCCTCCTCTTGAGGTGCTTGTGGTAAGGTGGTATTCCTCTGGAGTGGAAGCCAGGGACTAACCTCTCATCTCGAGTTGATTTGTGGTCCACGGAGTTCTTTCGTGTTGCTACAGTGACCTCAGGATCCCTCTAGCATTGAAGCAGTGTTCTTGGGGTTTCTCTGGAGTGCCACCAAGGAAATCAAGTCTCCTTTCATGTGTGATGTGCAAGACGGAATTGCTCTGCATGCACTGCAGGGGAATCGGGCCTCATCTCACGGCGAGTGGGAAGTCTCATGGTTTTTCTCGAGTTGCGGCGGGAACCTGGGGTATCTTCTCGAGTTACGACGGGGATGGCCCTTCCACACAGGTGTTTGTTCAGCGACGTCAGGACTTCTGCCTAGTTGCGAGGGACAATTCGGGATTCTCCTCGAGGCTTAGCAGGGCAATTGGACGCCTCTCCAGCTGAGCCGGGAGACCAAGTGTCCCTTTCCACGTGCCACAGGAATCCTGGGACTCCTATCAAGTTTCACGAGGAGTCAGGCATCGTCTCCTTTGGAGGCACTGATCTCCGCGTACCTCTGGAGTTTTCAAAGGATGTGAGGCCTCCGTTCGCCATGAGGTGGGGAACTAGGTCTTTCTCTGTGGTCTCCACAGGGGATTCAGACATCCTTTTGTCTTCGGAGATGCAAGACGAGCCTGCATTCAAGTCACTGCAGGGATATCCGGCCTTATTTCGAGTCAGGGCATCGCGGTGTCCATTCCACTTGAGGCCGCAAACTCAGGGTCCCTCTCACATACCTAGAGCTGAGAGAAGCCTCCTCTTGAGGTGCTTGTGGTAAGGTGGTATTCCTCTGGAGTCGAAGCCAGGGACTAACCTCTCATCTCGAGTTGATTTGTGGTCCACGGAGCTCTTTCGTGTTGCTACATTGATCTCAGGATCCCTCTAGCCTTGAAGCAGTGTTCTTGGGCTTTCTCTGGAGTGCCACCAAGGAAATCAAGGCTCCTTTCATGTGTGATGTGCAACACGGAATTGCTCTGCATGCAGTGCAGGGGAATCGGGCCTCATCTCATGGCGAGTTGGAAGTCTCATGGTTTTTCTCGAGTTGCCACGGGAACCTGCTGTATATTCTCGAGTTAAGACGGGGATCGCCCTTCCACACACGTGTTTGTTCAGCGACGTCAGGACTCCTGCCTAGTTGCGAGGGACAACTCGGGATTCTAATTGAGGCTTGGCAGGGCAATTGGGACGCCTCTCCAGCTGAATCGGGAGACCAATGGTCCCTTTCCCCGTGCCACAGGAATCCTGGGACTCCTATCAAGTTTCACGAGGAGTCAGGCATCGTCTCCTTTGGAGGCACTGATCTCCGCATACCTCTGGAGTTTTCAAAAGATGTGAGGCCTCCGGTCGCCATGAGGTGGGGAACTAGGTCTTTCTCTGTGGTCTCCACAGGGGATTCAGACATCCTTTCGTCTTGGGAGATGCAAGACGAGCCTGCATTCAAGTCACTGCAGGGATATCCGGCCTTATTTCGAGTCAGGGCATCGCGTTGTCCATTCCACTTGAGGCCGCAAACTCAGGGTCCCTCTCACATACCTAGAGCTGAGAGAAGCCTCCTCTTGAGGTGCTTGTGGTAAGGTGGTATTCCTCTGGAGTCGAAGCCAGGGACTAACCTCTCATCTCGAGTTGATTTTTGGTCCACGGAGCTCTTTCATGTTGCTACAGTGACCTCAGGATCCCTCTAGCCTTGAAACAGAGTTCTTGGGGTTTCTCTGGAGTGCCATCAAGGAAATCAAGGCTCCTTTCATGTGTGATGTGCAACACGGAATTGCTCTGCACGCAGTGCAGGGGAATCGGGCTTCATCTCGCAGCGAGGGGGAAGTCTCATGGTTTTTCTCGAGTTGCGGCGGGAAGCTGGGGTATATTCTCGAGTTACGACGGGGATGGCCCTTCCACCCACGTGTTTGTTCAGCGACGTCAGGACTCCTGCCTAGTTGCGAGGGACAACTCGGGATTCTCCTCGAGGCTTGGCAGGGCAATTGGGACGAATCTCCAGCTGAGGCGGGAGACCAAGGGTCCCTTTCCACGTGCCACAGGAATCCTGGGACTCCTATCAAGTTTCACGAGGAGTCAGGCATCGTCTCCTTTGGAGGCACTGATCTCCATGTACCTCTGGAGTTTTCAAAGGATGTGAGGCCTCCGGTCGCGATGAGGTGGGGAACTAGGTCTTTCTCTGTGGTCTACACAGGTGATTCAGACATCCTTTCATCTTGGGAGATGCAAGATGAGCCTGCATTCAAGTCACTGAAGGGATATCCGGCCTTATTTCGAGTCAGGGCATCGCGGTGTCCATTCCACTTGAAGCCGCTAAATCAGGGTCCCTCTCACATACCTAGAGCTGAGAGAAGCCTCCTCTTGAGGTGCTTGTGGTAAGGTGGTATTCCTCTGGAGTCGAAGCCAGGGACTAACCTCTCATCTCGAGTTGATTTTTGGTCCACGGAGCTCTTTCGTGTTGCTACAGTGACCTCAGGATCCCTCTAGCCTTGAAGCAGTATTCTTGGGGTTTCTCTGGAGTGCCACCAAGGAAATCAAGGCTCTTTTCATGTGTGATGTGTAACACGGAATTGCTCTGCACGCAGTGCAGGGGAATCAGGCCTCATCTCGCGGCGAGGGGGAGGTCTCATAGTTTTTCTCGAGTTGCGGCGGGAACCTGGGGTATATTCTCGAGTTACGACTGGGATGGCCCTTCCACACACGTGTTTGTTCAGCGATGGCAGGACTCCTGCCTAGTTGCGAGGGACAACTCGGGATTCTCCTCGAGGCTTGGCAGGGCAATTGGGACGCCTCTCCAGCTGAGGCGGGAGACCAAGGGTCCCTTTCAACGTGCCACAGGAATCCTGGGACTCCTATCAAGTTTCACGAGGAGTCAGGCATTGTCTCCTTTGAAGGCACTGATCTCCGCGTACCTCTGGAGTTTTGTAAGGATATGAGACCTCCGGTCGCGATGAGGTGGGGAACTAGGTCTTTCTCTGTGGTCTCCACAGGGAATTCAGACACCCTTTCGTCTTGGGAGATGCAAGACGAGCCTGCATTCAAGTCACTGCAGGGATATCCGGCCTTATTTCGAGTCAGGGCTTCGCGGTGTCCATTCCACTTGAGGCCGCAAACTCAGGGTCCCTCTCACATACCTAGAGCTGGGAGAAGCCTCCTCTTGAGGTGCTTGTGGTAAGGTCCTATTCCTCTGGAGTCGAAGCCAGGGACTAACCTCTGATCTCGAGTTATTTTTGGTACACGGAGCTCTTTCGTGTTGCTCCAGTGACCTCAGGTTCCCTTTAGCCTTGAAACAGTGTTCTTGCGGTTTCTCTGGAGTGCCATCAAGGAAATCAAGGCTCCTTTCATGTGTGATGTGCAACACGGAATTGCTCTGCACGCAGTGCAGGGGAATCGTGCCTCATCTCGCGGCGAGGGGGAGGTCTCATGGTTTTTCTCGAGTTGCGGCGGGAACCTGGGGTATATTCTCGAGTTACGACTGGGATGGCCCTTCCACACACGTGTTTGTTCAGCGACGTCAGGACTCCTGCCTAGTTGCGAGGGACAACTCGGGATTCTCCTCGAGGCTTGGCAGGGCAATTGGGACGCCTCTCCAGCTGAGGCGGGAGACCAAGAGTTACTTTCCACGTGCCACAGGAATCCTGGGACTCCTATCAAGTTTCACGAGGAGTCAGGCATCGTCTCCTTTGGAGGCACTGATCTCCGCATACCTCTGGAGTTTTCAAAAGATGTGAGGCCTCCGGTCGCGATGAGGTGGGGGACTAGGTCTTTCTTTGCGGTCTCCACAGGGGATTCAGACATCCGTTCATCTTGGGAGATGCAAGACGAGCGTGCATTCAAGTCACTGCAGGGATATCCGGCCTTATTTCGAGTCAGGGCATCGCAGTGTCCATTCCACTTGAGGCCGCAAACTCAGGGTCCCTCTCATATAGCTAGAGCTGAGAGAAGCCTCCTCTTGAGGTGCTTGTGGTAAGGTGGTATTCCTCTGGAGTCGAAGCCAGGGACTAACCTCTCATCTCGAGTTGATTTTTGGTCCACGGAGCTCTTTCGTGTTGCTACAGTGACCTCAGGATCCCTCTAGCCTTGAAACAGTGTTCTTGGGGTTTCTCTGGAGTGCCATCAAGGAAATCAAGGCTCCTTTCATGTGTGATGTGCAACACGGAATTGCGCTGCACGCAGTGCAGGGGAATCGGGGCTCATCTCACGGCGAGGGGGAAGTCTCATGGTTTTTCTCGAGTTGCGGCGGGAACCTGGGGTATATTCTCGAGTTACGACGGGGATGGCCCTTCCACCCACTTGTTTGTTCACCGACGTCAGGACTCCTGCCTAGTTGCGAGGGACAACTCGGGATTCTCCTCGAGGCTTGGCAGGGCAATTGGGACGCCTCTCCAGCTGAGGCGGGAGACCAAGAATCCCTTTCCATGTGCCACAGGAATCCTGGGACTCCTATCAAGTTTCACGAGGAGTCAGGCATCGTCTCCTTTGGAGGCACTGATCTCCGCGTACCTCTGGAGTTTTCAAAGGATGTGAGGCCTCCGGTCGCGATGAGGTGGCGAACTAGGTCTTTCTCTGTGGTCTCCACAGGGGATTCAGACATCCTTTCGTCTTGGGAGATGCAAGACGAGCCTGCATTCAAGTCACTGCAGGGATATCCGGCCTTATTTCGAGTCAGGGCATCGCGGTGTCCATTCCACTTGAGGCCGCAAACTCAGGGTCCCTCTCACATACCTAGAGCTGAGAGAAGCCTCCTCTTGAGGTGCTTGTGGTAAGGTGGTATTCCTCTGGAGTCGAAGCCAGGGACTAACCTCTCATCTCGAGTTGATTTGTGGTCCACGGAGTTCTTTCGTGTTGCTACAGTGACCTCAGGATCCCTCTAGCATTGAAGCAGTGTTCTTACGGTTTCTCTGGAGTGCCATCAAGGAAATCAAGGCTCCTTTCATGTGTGATGTGCAAGACGGAATTGCTCTCAATGCACTGCAGGGGAATCGGGCCTCATCTCACGGCGAGTGGGAAGTCTCATGGTTTTTCTCGAGTTGCGGCGGGAACCTGGGTATCTTCTCGAGTTACGACGGGGATGGCCCTTCCACACACGTGTTTGTTCAGCGACGTCAGGACTCCTGCCTAGTTGCGAGGGACAATTCGGGATTCTCCTCGAGGCTTAGCAGGGCAATTGGGACGCCTCTCCAGCTGAGGCGGGAGATCAAGTGTCCCTTTCCACGTGCCAAAGGAATCCTGGGACTCCTATCAAGTTTCACGAGGAGTCAGGCATCGTCTCCTTTGGAGGCACTGATCTCCGCGTACCTCTGGAGTTTTCAAAGGATGTGAGGCCTCCGTTCGCCATGAGGTGGGGAACTAGGTCTTTCTCTGTGGTCTCCACAGGGGATTCAGACATCCTTTTGTCTTGGGAGATGCAAGACGAGCCTGCATTCAAGTCACTGCAGGGATATCCGGCCTTATTTCGAGTCAGGGCATCGCGGTGTCCATTCCACTTGAGGCCGCAAACTCAGGGTCCCTCTCACATACCTAGAGCTGAGAGAAGCCTCCTCTTGAGGTGCTTGTGGTAACGTGGTATTCCTCTGGAGTCGAAGCCAGGGACTAACCTCTCATCTCGAGTTGATTTGTGGTCCACGGAGCTCTTTTGTGTTGCTACATTGACCTCAGGATCCCTCTAGCCTTGAAGCAGTGTTCTTGGGGTTTCTCTGGAGTGCCACCAAGGAAATCAAGGCTCCTTTCATGTGTGATGTGCAACACGGAATTGCTCTGCATGCAGTGCACGGGAATCGGGCCTCATCTCACGGCGAGTTGGAAGTCTCATGGTTTTTCTCGAGTTGCCACGGGAACCTGCTGTATATTCACGAGTTACGACGGGGATGGCCCTTTCACACACGTGTTTGTTCAGCGACGTCAGGACTCCTGCCTAGTTGCGAGGGACAACTCGGGATTCTAATTGAGGCTTGGCAGGGCAATTGGGACGCCTCTCCAGCTGAAGCGGGAGACCAAGTGTCCATTTCCCCGTGCCACAGGAATCCTGGGATTCCTATCTAGTTTCACGAGGAGTCAGGCATCGTCTCCTTTGGAGGCACTGATCTCCGCGTACCTCTGGAGTTTTCAAAAGATGTGAGGCCTCCGGTCGCCATGAGGTGGGGAACTAGGTCTTTCTCTGTGGTCTCCACAGGGGATTCAGACATCCTTTCGTCTTGGGAGATGCAAGACGAGCCTGCATTCAAGTCACTGCAGGGATATCCGGCCTTATTTCGAGTCAGGGCATCGCGGTGTCCATTCCACTTGAGGCCGCAAACTCAGGGTCCCTCTCACATACCTAGAGCTGAGAGAAGCCTCCTCTTGAGGTGCTTGTGGTAAGGTGGTATTCCTCTGGAGTCGAAGCCAGGGACTAACCTCACATCTCGAGTTGATTTTTGGTCCACGGAGCTCTTTCATGTTGCTACAGTGACCTCAGGATCCCTCTAGCCTTGAAACAGTGTTCTTGGGGTTTCTCTGGAGTGCCATCAAGGAAATCAAGGCTCCTTTCATGTGTGATGTGCAACACGGAATTGCTCTGCACGCAGTGCAGGGGAATCAGGCCTCTTCTCGCGGCGAGGGGGAGGTCTCATGGTTTTTCTCGAGTTGAGGCGGGAACCTGGGGTATATTCTCGAGTTACGACTGGGATGGCCCTTCCACACACGTGTTTGTTCAGCGATGGCAGGACTCCTGCCTAGTTGCGAGGGACAACTCGGGATTCTCCTCGAGGCTTGGTAGGGCAATTGGGACGCCTCTCCAGCTGAGGCGGGAGACCAACGGTCCCTTTCCACGTGCCACAGGAATCCTGGGACTCCTATCAAGTTTCACGAGGAGTCAGGCATCGTCTCCTTTGGAGGCACTGATCTCCGCGTACCTCTGGAGTTTTCAAAGGATGTGAGGCCTCCGGTCGCGATGAGGTGGGGAACTAGGTCTTTCTCTGTGGTCTCCACAAAGGATTCAGACATCCTGTCGTCTTGGGAGCTGCAAGACGAGCCTGCATTCAAGTCACTGAAGGGATATCCGGCCGTATTTCGAGTCAGGGCATCGCGGTGTCCATTCCACTTGAGGCCGCAAACTCAGGGTCCCTCTCACATACCTAGAGCTGAGAGCTGAGAGAAGCCTCCTCTTGAGGTGCTTGTGGTAAGGTGGTATTCCTCTGGAGTCGAAGCCAGGGATTAACTTCTCATCTCGAGTTGATTTTTGGTCCATGGAGCTCTTTCGTGTGGCGACAGTGACCTCAGGATCCCTCTAGCCTTGAAACAGTGCTCTTGGGGTTTCCCTGGAGTGCCACCAAGGAAATCAAGGCTCCTTTCATGTGTGATGTGCAACACGGAATTGCTCTGCACGCAGTGTAGGGGAATCGGGCCTCATCTCGGGGCGAGGGGGAAGTCTCATGGTTTTTCTCGAGTTGCGGCGGGAACCTGGGCTATATTATCGAGTTACGACGGGGATGGCCATTCCACACCCGTGTTTGTTCAGCGACGTCAGGACTCCTGCCTAGTTGCGAGGGACAACTCGGGATTCTCCTCGAGGCTTGGCAGGGCAATTGGGAGGCCTCTCCAGCTGAGGCGGGAGACCAAGGGTCCCTTTCCACGTGCCACAGGAATCCTGGGACTCCTATCAAGTTTGACGAGGAGTCAGGCATTGGCTCCTTTGGAGGCACTGATCTCTGCGTACCTCTGGAGTTTTCAAAGGATGTGAGGCCTCCGGTCGCGATGAGGTGGGGAACTAGGTCTTACTCTGTGGTCTCCACAGGGGATTCAGACATCCTTTCGTCTTGGGCGATGCAAGACGAGCCTGCATTCATGTCACTGCAGGGATATCCGACCTTATTTCGAGTCAGGGCATCGTGGTGTCCATTCGCCTTGAGGCTGCAAACTCAGGGTCCCTCTCACATACGTAGAGCTGAGAGAAGCCTCCTCTTGAGGTGCTTGTGGTAAGGTGGTATTCCTCTGGAGTCGAAGCCAGGGACTAACCCCTCATCTCGAGTTGATTTTTTCATCCACGGAGCTCTTTCGTGTTGCTACAGTGACCTCAGGATCCCTCTAGCCTGGAAACAGTGTTCTTGGGGTTTCTCTGGAGTGCCATGAAGGAAATCAAGGTTCCTTTCCTGTGTGATGTGCAACACGGAATTTCTCTGCCCGCAGTGTAGGGGAATCGGGCCTCATCTCGCAGTGAGGGGGAAGTCTCATGGTTTTTCTTGAGTTGCGGCGGGAACCTGGGGTGTATTCTCGAGTTACGACGGGGATGGCCCTTCTACCCACGTGTTTGTTCAGCCACGTCAGGACTCCTGCCTAGTTGCGAGGGACAACTCGGGATTCTCCTCGAGGCTTGGCAGGGAAATTGGGACGCCTCTCCAGCTGAGGCGGGAGACCAAGGGTCCCTTTCCACGTGCCACAGGAATCCTGGGACTCCTATCAAGTTTCACGAGGAGTCAGGCATCGTCTCCTTTGGAGGCACTGATCTCTGCGTACCTCTGGAGTTTTCACAGGATGTGAGGCCTCCGGTCGCGATGAGGTGGGGAACTAGGTCTTTCTCTGTGGTCTCCACAGGGGATTCAGACATCCTTTCGTCTTGGGCGATGCAAGACGAGACTGCATTCAAGTCACTGCAGGGATATCCGGCCTTATTTCGAGTCAGGGCATCGCGGTGTCCATTCCACTTGAGGCCGCAAACTCAGGGTCCCTCTCACATACCTAGAGCTGAGAGAAGCCTCCTCTTGAGGTGCTTGTGGTAAGGTGGTATTCCTCTGGAGTCGAAGCCAGGGACTAACCTCTCATCTCGAGTTGATTCTTGGTCCACGGAGCTCTTTCGTGTTGCTACATTGGCCTCAGGATCCCTCTAGCCTTGAAACAGTGTCCTTGGGTTTTCTCTGGAGTGCCACCAAGGAAATCAAGGCTCCTTTCATGTGTGATGTGCAAGACGGAATTGCTCTGCACGCAGTGCAGGGGAATCGGGCCTCATCTCGCGGCGAGGGGGAAGTCTCATGGTTTTTCTCGAGTTGCGGCGGGAACCTGGGGTATATTTTCGAGTTACGACGGGGATGGCCCTTCCACACACGTGTTTGTTCAGCCGCGTCAGGACTCCTGCCTAGTTGCGAGGGACAAATCGGGATTCTCCTCGAGGCTTGGCAGGGCAATTGGGATGCCTCTCCAGCTGAGGCGGGAGACCAAGGGTCCCTTTCCACGTGCCACAGGAATCCTGGGACCCCTAAGAAGTTTCACGAGGAGTCAGACATCGTCTCCTTTGGAGGCACTGATCTCCGCGTACCTCTGAAGTTTTCAAAGGATGTGAGGCCTCCGGTCGCGATGAGGTGGGGAACTAGGTCTTTCTCTGTGGTCTCCACAGGGGATTCAGACATCCTTTCGTCTTGGGAGATGCAAGACGAGCCTGCATTCAAGTCACTGCAGGGATATCCGGCCTTATTTCGAGTCAGGGCATCGCAGTGTCCATTCCACTTGAGGCCGCAAACTCAGGGTCCCTCTCACATACCTAGAGCTGAGAGAAGCCTCCTCTTGTGGTGCTTGTGGTAAGGTGGTATTCCTCTGGAGTCGAAGCCAGGGACTAACCTCTCATCTCGAGTTGATTTGTGGTCCACGGAGCTCTTTCGTGATGGTACAGTGACCTCAGGATCCCTCTAGCCTTGAAACAGCGTTCTTGGGGTTTCCCTGGAGTGCCACCAAGGAAATCAAGGATCCTTTCATGTGTGATGTGCAACACGGAATTGCTCTGCACGCAGTGCAGGGGAATCGGGCCTCATCTCGGGCGAGGGGGAAGTCTCATGGTGTTTCTCGAGGTGCGGCGGGAACCTGGGGTATATTCTCGAGTTACGACTGGGATGGCCCTTCCACACACGTGTTTGTTCAGCGACGTCAGGACTCCTGCCTAGTTGAGAGGGACAACTCCGGATTCTCCTCGAGGCTTGGCAGGGCAATTGGAACGCCTCTCCAGCTGAGGCGGGAGACCAAGGGTCCCTTTACATGTGCCACAGGAATCCTGGGACTCCTATAAAGTTTCACGAGGAATCAGGCATCGTCTCCTTTGGAGGCACTGATCTCCGCGTACCTCTGGAGTTTTCAAAGGATGTGAGGCCTCCGGTCGCGTTGAGGTGGGGAACTAGGTCTTTCTCTGTGGTCTCCACAGGGGATTCAGACATCCTTTCGTCTTGGGAGATGCAAGACGAGCCTGCATTCAAGTCACTGCAGGGATATCCGGCCTCATTTCGAGTCAGGGCATCGCGGTGTCCATTCCACTTGAGGCAGCAAAATCAGGGTCCCTCTCACATACCTAGAGCTGAGAGAAGCCTCCTCTTGAGGTGCTTGTGGTAAGGTGGTATTCCTCTGGAGTCGAAGCCAGGGACTAACCTCTCATCTCGAGTTGGTTTTTGGTCCACGGAGCTCTTTTGTGTTGCTACAGTGACCCCAGGATCCCTCTAGCCTTGAAACAGTGTTCTTGGGGTTTCCCTGGAGTGCCACCAAGGAAATCAAGGATCCTTTCATGTGTGATGTGCAACACGGAATTGCTCTGCACGCAGTGCAGGGGAATCGGGCCTCATCTCGCGGCGAGGGGGAAGTCTCATGGTGTTTCTTGAGTTGCGGCGGGAACCTGGGGTGTATTCTCGAGTTACGACGGGGATGGCCCTTCTACCCACGTGTTTGTTCAGCCACGTCAGGACTCCTGCCTAGTTGCGAGGGACAACTCGGGATTCTCCTCGAGGCTTGGCAGGGCAATTGGGACGCCTCTCCAGCTGAGGCGGGAGACCAAGGATCCCTTTCCACGTGCCACAGGAATCCTGGGACTCCTATCAAGTTTCACGAGGAGTCAGGCATCGTCTCCTTTGGAGGCACTGATCTCTGCGTACCTCTGGAGTTTTCAAAGGATGTGAGGCCTCCGGTCGCGATGAGGTGGGGAACTAGGTCTTTCTCTGTGGTCTCCACAGGGGATTCAGACATCCTTTCGTCTTGGGCGATGCAAGACGAGCCTGCATTCAAGTCACTGCAGGGATATCCGGCCTTATTTCGAGTCAGGGCATCGCGGTGTCCATTCCACTTGAGGCCGCAAACTCAGGGTCCCTCTCACATACCTAGAGCTGAGAGAAGCCTCCTCTTGAGGTGCTTGTGGTAAGGTGGTATTCCTCTGGAGTCGAAGCCAGGGACTAACCTCTCATCTCGAGTTGATTCTTGGTCCACGGAGCTCTTTCGTGTTGCTACAGTGACCTCAGGATCCCTCTAGCCTGGAAACAGTGTTCTTGGGGTTTCTCTGGAGTGCCATGAAGGAAATCAAGGTTCCTTTCATGTGTGATGTGCAACACGGAATTTCTCTGCCCGCAGTGTAGGGGAATCGGGCCTCATCTCGCAGCGAGGGGGAAGTCTCATGGTTTTTCTCGAGTTGCAGCGGGAACCTGGGGTAAATTCTCGAGTTACGACGGGGATGGCCCTTCCACCCACGTGGTTGTTCAGCGACGTCAGGACTCCTGCCTACTTGCGAGGGACAACTCGGGATTCTCCTCGAGCTTGGCAGGGCAATTGGGACGCCTCTCCAGATGAGGCGGGAGACCAAGGGTCCCTTTCCACGTGCCACAGGAATCCTGGGACTCCTATCAAGTTTCATCTGGAGTCAGGTATCGTCTCCTTTGGAGGCACTGATCTCTGCGTACCTCTGGAGTTTTCACAGGATGTGAGGCCTCCTGTCGCGATGAGGTGGGGAACTAGGTCTTTCTCTGTGGCCTCCACAGGGGATTCAGACATCCTTTCGTCTTGGGAGATGCAAGACGAGCCTGCATTCTAGTCACTGCAGGGATATCCGGCCTTATTTCGAGTCAGGGCATCGCGGTGTCCATTCCACTTGAGGCCGCAAACTCAGGGTCCCTCTCACATACCTAGAGCTGAGAGAAGCCTCCTCTTGAGGTGCTTGTGGTAAGGTGGTATTCCTCTGGAGTCGAAGCCAGGGACTAACCTCTCATCTCGAGTTGATTTCTGGTCCATGGAGCTCTTTCCTGTGGCTACAGTGACCTCAGGATCCCTCTAGCCTTGAAACAGTGCTCTTGGGGTTTCCCTGGAGTGCCACCAAGGAAATCAAGGCTCCTTTCATGTGTGATGTGCAACACGGAATTGCTCTGCATGCAGTGCAGGGGAATCGGGCCTCATCTCGGGCGAGGGGGAAGTCTCATGGTGTTTCTCGAGGTGCGGCGGGAACCTGGGGTATATTCTCGAGTTACGACTGGGATGGCCCTTCCACACACGTGTTTGTTCAGCGACGTCAGGACTCCTGCCTAGTTGCGAGGGACAACTCGGGATTCTCCTCGAGGCTTGGCAGGGCAATTTGAACGCCTCTCCAGCTGAGGCGGGAGACCAAGGGTCCCTTTCCACGTGCCACAGGAATCCTGGGACTCCTATAAAGTTTCACGAGGAGTCAGGCATCGTCTCCTTTGGAGGCACTGATCTCCGTGTACCTCTGGAGTTTTCAAAGGATGTGAGGCCTCAGGTCGCGATGAGGTGGGGAACTAGGTCTTTCTCTGTGGTCTCCACAGGGGATTCAGACATCCTTTCGTCTTGGGAGATGCAAGACGAGCCTGCATTCAAGTCACTGCAGGGACATCCAGCCTTATTTCGAGTCAGGGCATCGCGGTGTCCATTCCACTTGAGGCCGCAAACTCAGGGTCCCTCTCACATACCTAGAGCTGAGAGAAGCCTCCTCTTGAGGTGCTTGTGGTAAGGTGGAATTCCTCTGGAGTCGAAGCCAGGGATTAACTTCTCATCTCGAGTTGATTTTTGGTCCACGGAGCTCTTTCGTGTTGCTACATTGGCCTCAGGATCCCTCTAGCCTTGAAACAGTGTCCTTGGGTTTTCTCTGGAGTGCCACCAAGGAAATCAAGGCTCCTTTCATGTGTGATGTGCAAGACGGAATTGCTCTGCACGCAGTGCAGGGGAATCGGGCCTCATCTCGCGGCGAGAGGGAAGTCTCATGGTTTTTCTCGAGTTGCGGCGGGAACCTGGGGTATATTTTCGAGTTACGACGGGGATGGCCCTTCCACACACGTGTTTGTTCAGCCGCGTCAGGACTCCTGCCTAGTTGCGAGGGACAACTCGGGATTCTCCTCGAGGCTTGGCAGGGCAATTGGGATGCCTCTCCAGCTGAGGCGGGAGACCAAGGGTCCCTTTCCACGTGCCACAGGAATCCTGGGACCCCTAAGAAGTTTCACGAGGAGTCAGACATCGTCTCCTTTGGAGGCACTGATCTCCGCGTACCTCTGAAGTTTTCAAAGGATGTGAGGCCTCCGGTCGCGATGAGGTGGGGAACTAGGTCTTTCTCTGTGGTCTCCACAGGGGATTCAGACATCCTTTCGTCTTGGGAGATGCAAGACGAGCCTGCATTCAAGTCACTGCAGGGATATCCGGCCTTATTTCGCGTCAGGGCATCGCGGTGTCCATTCCACTTGAGGCCGCAAACTCAGGGTCCCTCTCACATACCTAGAGCTGAGAGAAGCCTCCTCTTGTGGTGCTTGTGGTAAGGTGGTATTCCTCTGGAGTCGAAGCCAGGGACTAACCTCTCATCTCGAGTTGATTTGTGGTCCACGGAGCTCTTTCGTGATGGTACAGTGACCTCAGGATCCCTCTAGCCTTGAAACAGCGTTCTTGGGGTTTCCCTGGAGTGCCACCAAGGAAATCAAGGATCCTTTCATGTGTGATGTGCAACACGGAATTGCTCTGCACGCAGTGCAGGGGAATCGGGCCTCATCTCGGGCGAGGGGGAAGTCTCATGGTGTTTCTCGAGGTGCGGCGGGAACCTGGGGTATATTCTCGAGTTACGACTGGGATGGCCCTTCCACACACGTGTTTGTTCAGTGACGTCAGGACTCCTGCCTAGTTGCGAGGGACAACTCGGGATTCTCCTCGAGGCTTGGCAGGGCAATTGGAACGCCTCTCCAGCTGAGGCGGGAGACCAAGGGTCCCTTTACATGTGCCACAGGAATCCTGGGACTCCTATAAAGTTTCACGAGGAATCAGGCATCGTCTCCTTTGGAGGCACTGATCTCCGTGTACCTCTGGAGTTTTCAAAGGATGTGAGGCCTCCGGTCGCGATGAGGTGGGGAACTAGGTCTTTCTCTGTGGTCTCCACAGGGGATTCAGACATCCTTTCGTCATGGGAGAAGCAAGACGAGCCTGCATTCAAGTCACTGCAGGGATATCCGGCCTTATTTCGAGTCAGGGCATCGCGGTGTCCATTCCACTTGAGGCCGCAAACTCAGGGTCCCTCTCACATACCTAGAGCTGAGAGCTGAGAGTAGCCTTCTCTTGAGGTGCTTGTGGTAAGGTGGTATTCCTCTGGAGTCGAAGCCAGGGATTAACTTCTCATCTCGAGTTGATTTTTGGTCCACGGAGCTCTTTCGTGTTGCTACATTGGCCTCAGGATCCCTCTAGCCTTGAAACAGTGTCCTTGGGTTTTCTCTGGAGTGCCATCAAGGAAATCAAGGCTCCTTTCATCTGTGATGTGCAAGACGGAATTGCTCTGCACGCAGTGCAGGGGAATCGGGCCTCATCTCGCGGCGAGGGGGAAGTCTCATGGTTTTTCTCGAGTTGCGGCGGGAACCTGGGGTATATTTTCGAGTTACGACGGGGATGGCCCTTCCACCCACGTGTTTGTTCAGCGACGTCAGGACTCCTGCCTAGTTGCGAGGGACAACTCGGGATTCTCCTCGAGGCTTGGCAGGGCAATTGGGATGCCTCTCCAGCTGAGGCGGGAGACCAAGGGTCCCTTTCCACGTGCCACAGGAATCCTGGGACTCCTAAGAAGTTTCACGAGGAGTCAGACATCGTCTCCTTTGGAGGCACTGATCTCCGCGTACCTCTGAAGTTTTCAAAGGATGTGAGGCCTCCGGTCGCGATGAGGTGGGGAACTAGGTCTTTCTCTGTGGTCTCCACAGGGGATTCAAACATCCTTTCGTCTTGGGAGATGCAAGACGAGCCTGCATTCAAGTCACTGCAGGGATATCCGGCCTCATTTCGAGTCAGGGCATCGCGGTGTCCATTCCACTTGAGGCAGCAAAATCAGGGTCCCTCTCACATACCTAGAGCTGAGAGAAGCCTCCTCTTGAGGTGCTTGTGGTAAGGTGGTATTCCTCTGGAGTCGAAGCCAGGGACTAACCTCTCATCTCGAGTTGGTTTTTGGTCCACGGAGCTCTTTTGTGTTGCTACAGTGACCCCAGGATCCCTCTAGCCTTGAAACAGTGTTCTTGGGGTTTCCCTGGAGTGCCACCAAGGAAATCAAGGATCCTTTCATGTGTGATGTGCAACACGGAATTGCTCTGCACGCAGTGCAGGGGAATCGGGCCTCATCTCGCGGCGAGGGGGAAGTCTCATGGTGTTTCTTGAGTTGCGGCGGGAACCTGGGGTGTATTCTCGAGTTACGACGGGGATGGCCCTTCTACCCACGTGTTTGTTCAGCCACGTCAGGACTCCTGCCTAGTTGCGAGGGACAACTCGGGATTCTCCTCGAGGCTTGGCAGGGCAATTGGGACGCCTCTCCAGCTGAGGCGGGAGACCAAGGATCCCTTTCCACGTGCCACAGGAATCCTGGGACTCCTATCAAGTTTCACGAGGAGTCAGGCATCGTCTCCTTTGGAGGCACTGATCTCTGCGTACCTCTGGAGTTTTCAAAGGATGTGAGGCCTCCGGTCGCGATGAGGTGGGGAACTAGGTCTTTCTCTGTGGTCTCCACAGGGGATTCAGACATCCTTTCGTCTTGGGCGATGCAAGACGAGCCTGCATTCAAGTCACTGCAGGGATATCCGGCCTTATTTCGAGTCAGGGCATCGCGGTGTCCATTCCACTTGAGGCCGCAAACTCAGGGTCCCTCTCACATACCTAGAGCTGAGAGAAGCCTCCTCTTGAGGTGCTTGTGGTAAGGTGGTATTCCTCTGGAGTCGAAGCCAGGGACTAACCTCTCATCTCGAGTTGATTCTTGGTCCACGGAGCTCTTTCGTGTTGCTACAGTGACCTCAGGATCCCTCTAGCCTGGAAACAGTGTTCTTGGGGTTTCTCTGGAGTGCCATGAAGGAAATCAAGGTTCCTTTCATGTGTGATGTGCAACACGGAATTTCTCTGCCCGCAGTGTAGGGGAATCGGGCCTCATCTCGCAGCGAGGGGGAAGTCTCATGGTTTTTCTCGAGTTGCAGCGGGAACCTGGGGTAAATTCTCGAGTTACGACGGGGATGGCCCTTCCACCCACGTGGTTGTTCAGCGACGTCAGGACTCCTGCCTACTTGCGAGGGACAACTCGGGATTCTCCTCGAGCTTGGCAGGGCAATTGGGACGCCTCTCCAGATGAGGCGGGAGACCAAGGGTCCCTTTCCACGTGCCACAGGAATCCTGGGACTCCTATCAAGTTTCATCTGGAGTCAGGTATCGTCTCCTTTGGAGGCACTGATCTCTGCGTACCTCTGGAGTTTTCACAGGATGTGAGGCCTCCTGTCGCGATGAGGTGGGGAACTAGGTCTTTCTCTGTGGCCTCCACAGGGGATTCAGACATCCTTTCGTCTTGGGAGATGCAAGACGAGCCTGCATTCTAGTCACTGCAGGGATATCCGGCCTTATTTCGAGTCAGGGCATCGCGGTGTCCATTCCACTTGAGGCCGCAAACTCAGGGTCCCTCTCACATACCTAGAGCTGAGAGAAGCCTCCTCTTGAGGTGCTTGTGGTAAGGTGGTATTCCTCTGGAGTCGAAGCCAGGGACTAACCTCTCATCTCGAGTTGATTTCTGGTCCATGGAGCTCTTTCCTGTGGCTACAGTGACCTCAGGATCCCTCTAGCCTTGAAACAGTGCTCTTGGGGTTTCCCTGGAGTGCCACCAAGGAAATCAAGGCTCCTTTCATGTGTGATGTGCAACACGGAATTGCTCTGCATGCAGTGCAGGGGAATCGGGCCTCATCTCGGGCGAGGGGGAAGTCTCATGGTGTTTCTCGAGGTGCGGCGGGAACCTGGGGTATATTCTCGAGTTACGACTGGGATGGCCCTTCCACACACGTGTTTGTTCAGCGACGTCAGGACTCCTGCCTAGTTGCGAGGGACAACTCGGGATTCTCCTCGAGGCTTGGCAGGGCAATTTGAACGCCTCTCCAGCTGAGGCGGGAGACCAAGGGTCCCTTTCCACGTGCCACAGGAATCCTGGGACTCCTATAAAGTTTCACGAGGAGTCAGGCATCGTCTCCTTTGGAGGCACTGATCTCCGTGTACCTCTGGAGTTTTCAAAGGATGTGAGGCCTCAGGTCGCGATGAGGTGGGGAACTAGGTCTTTCTCTGTGGTCTCCACAGGGGATTCAGACATCCTTTCGTCTTGGGAGATGCAAGACGAGCCTGCATTCAAGTCACTGCAGGGACATCCAGCCTTATTTCGAGTCAGGGCATCGCGGTGTCCATTCCACTTGAGGCCGCAAACTCAGGGTCCCTCTCACATACCTAGAGCTGAGAGAAGCCTCCTCTTGAGGTGCTTGTGGTAAGGTGGAATTCCTCTGGAGTCGAAGCCAGGGATTAACTTCTCATCTCGAGTTGATTTTTGGTCCACGGAGCTCTTTCGTGTTGCTACATTGGCCTCAGGATCCCTCTAGCCTTGAAACAGTGTCCTTGGGTTTTCTCTGGAGTGCCACCAAGGAAATCAAGGATCCTTTCATGTGTGATGTGCAACACGGAATTGCTCTGCACGCAGTGCAGGGGAATCGGGCCTCATCTCGCGGCGAGAGGGAAGTCTCATGGTTTTTCTCGAGTTGCGGCGGGAACCTGGGGTATATTTTCGAGTTACGACGGGGATGGCCCTTCCACACACGTGTTTGTTCAGCCGCGTCAGGACTCCTGCCTAGTTGCGAGGGACAACTCGGGATTCTCCTCGAGGCTTGGCAGGGCAATTGGGATGCCTCTCCAGCTGAGGCGGGAGACCAAGGGTCCCTTTCCACGTGCCACAGGAATCCTGGGACCCCTAAGAAGTTTCACGAGGAGTCAGACATCGTCTCCTTTGGAGGCACTGATCTCCGCGTACCTCTGAAGTTTTCAAAGGATGTGAGGCCTCCGGTCGCGATGAGGTGGGGAACTAGGTCTTTCTCTGTGGTCTCCACAGGGGATTCAGACATCCTTTCGTCTTGGGAGATGCAAGACGAGCCTGCATTCAAGTCACTGCAGGGATATCCGGCCTTATTTCGCGTCAGGGCATCGCGGTGTCCATTCCACTTGAGGCCGCAAACTCAGGGTCCCTCTCACATACGTAGAGCTGAGAGAAGCCTCCTCTTGAGGTGCTTGTGGTAAGGTGGTATTCCTCTGGAGTCGAAGCCAGGGACTAACCTCTCATCTCGAGTTGATTTGTGGTCCACGGAGCTCTTTCGTGATGGTACAGTGACCTCAGGATCCCTCTAGCCTTGAAACAGCGTTCTTGGGGTTTCCCTGGAGTGCCACCAAGGAAATCAAGGATCCTTTCATGTGTGATGTGCAACACGGAATTGCTCTGCACGCAGTGCAGGGGAATCGGGCCTCATCTCGGGCGAGGGGGAAGTCTCATGGTGTTTCTCGAGGTGCGGCGGGAACCTGGGGTATATTCTCGAGTTACGACTGGGATGGCCCTTCCACACACGTGTTTGTTCAGTGACGTCAGGACTCCTGCCTAGTTGCGAGGGACAACTCGGGATTCTCCTCGAGGCTTGGCAGGGCAATTGGAACGCCTCTCCAGCTGAGGCGGGAGACCAAGGGTCCCTTTACATGTGCCACAGGAATCCTGGGACTCCTATAAAGTTTCACGAGGAATCAGGCATCGTCTCCTTTGGAGGCACTGATCTCCGTGTACCTCTGGAGTTTTCAAAGGATGTGAGGCCTCCGGTCGCGATGAGGTGGGGAACTAGGTCTTTCTCTGTGGTCTCCACAGGGGATTCAGACATCCTTTCGTCATGGGAGAAGCAAGACGAGCCTGCATTCAAGTCACTGCAGGGATATCCGGCCTTATTTCGAGTCAGGGCATCGCGGTGTCCATTCCACTTGAGGCCGCAAACTCAGGGTCCCTCTCACATACCTAGAGCTGAGAGCTGAGAGTAGCCTTCTCTTGAGGTGCTTGTGGTAAGGTGGTATTCCTCTGGAGTCGAAGCCAGGGATTAACTTCTCATCTCGAGTTGATTTTTGGTCCACGGAGCTCTTTCGTGTTGCTACATTGGCCTCAGGATCCCTCTAGCCTTGAAACAGTGTCCTTGGGTTTTCTCTGGAGTGCCATCAAGGAAATCAAGGCTCCTTTCATCTGTGATGTGCAAGACGGAATTGCTCTGCACGCAGTGCAGGGGAATCGGGCCTCATCTCGCGGCGAGGGGGAAGTCTCATGGTTTTTCTCGAGTTGCGGCGGGAACCTGGGGTATATTTTCGAGTTACGACGGGGATGGCCCTTCCACCCACGTGTTTGTTCAGCGACGTCAGGACTCCTGCCTAGTTGCGAGGGACAACTCGGGATTCTCCTCGAGGCTTGGCAGGGCAATTGGGATGCCTCTCCAGCTGAGGCGGGAGACCAAGGGTCCCTTTCCACGTGCCACAGGAATCCTGGGACTCCTAAGAAGTTTCACGAGGAGTCAGACATCGTCTCCTTTGGAGGCACTGATCTCCGCGTACCTCTGAAGTTTTCAAAGGATGTGAGGCCTCCGGTCGCGATGAGGTGGGGAACTAGGTCTTTCTCTGTGGTCTCCACAGGGGATTCAAACATCCTTTCGTCTTGGGAGATGCAAGACGAGCCTGCATTCAAGTCACTGCAGGGATATCCGGCCTCATTTCGAGTCAGGGCATCGCGGTGTCCATTCCACTTGAGGCCGCAAACTAAGGGTCCCTCTCACATACCTAGAGCTGAGAGAAGCCTCCTCTTGAGGTGCTTGTGGTAAGGTGGTATTCCTCTGGATTCGAAGCCAGGGACTAACCTCTCATCTCGAGTTGATTTTTGGTCCACGGAGCTCTTTCGTGTTGCTACAGTGACCTCAGGATCCCTCTAGCCTTGAAATAGTGTTCTTGGGTTTTCTCTGGAGTGCCATCAAGGAAATCAAGGCTCCTTTCATGTGTGATGTGCAAGACGGAATTGCTCTGCACGCAGTGCAGGGGAATCGGGCCTCATCTCGCGGCGAGGGAGAAGTCTCATCGTTTTTCTCGAGTTGCGGCGGGAACCTGGGGTATATTCTCGAGTTACGACGGGGATGGCCCTTCCACCCACGTGTTTGTTCAGCGACGTCAGGACTCCTGCCTAGTTGCAAGGGACAACTCGGGATTCTCCTCGAGGCTTGGCAGGGCCATTGGAATGCCTCTCCAGCTGAGGCGGGAGACCAAGTGTCCCTTTCCACGTGCCACAGGAATCCTGGGACTCCTAAGAAGTTTCACGAGGAGTCAGGCATCGTCTCCTTTGGAGGCACTGATCTCCGCGTACCTCTGGAGTTTTCAAAGGATGTGAGGCCTCCGGTCGCGATGAGGTGGGGAACTAGGTCTTTCTCTGTGGTCTCCACAGGGGATTCAGACATCCTTTCGTCTTGGGAGATGCAAGACGAGCCTGCATTCAAGTCACTGCAGGGATATCCGGCCTTATTTCGCGTCAGGGCATCGCAGTGTCCATTCCACTTGAGGCCGCAAACTCAGGGTCCCTCTCACATACCTAGAGCTGAGAGAAGCCTCCTCTTGAGGTGCTTGTGGTAAGGTGGTATTCCTCTGGAGTCGAAGCCAGGGACTAACCTCTCATCTTGAGTTGATTTGTGGTCCATGGAGCTCTTTCGTGTGGCGACAGTGACCTCAGGATCCCTCTAGCCTTGAAACAGTGCTCTTGGGGTTTCCCTGGAGTGCCACCAAGGAAATCAAGGCTCCTTTCATGTGTGATGTGCAACAGGGAATTGCTCTGCACGCAGTGTAGGGGAATCGGGCCTCATCTCGGGGCGAGGGGGAAGTCTCATGGTTTTTCTCGAGTTGCGGCGGGAACCTGGGGTATATTATCGAGTTACGACGGGGATGGCCATTCCACACCCGTGTTTGTTCAGCGACGTCAGGACTCCTGCCTAGTTGCGAGGGACAACTCGGGATTCTCCTCGAGGCTTGGCAGGGCAATTGGGACGCCTCTCCAGCTGAGGCGGGAGACCAAGGGTCCCTTTCCACGTGCCACAGGAATCCTGGGACTCCTATCAAGTTTGACGAGGAGTCAGGCATTGGCTCCTTTGGAGGCACTGATCTCTGCGTACCTCTGGAGTTTTCAAAGGATGTGAGGCCTCCGGTCGCGATGAGGTGGGGAACTAGGTCTTACTCTGTGGTCTCCACAGGGGATTCAGACATCCTTTCGTCTTGGGCGATGCAAGACGAGACTGCATTCATGTCACTGCAGGGATATCCGACCTTATTTCGAGTCAGGGCATCGTGGTGTCCATTCGCCTTGAGGCTGCAAACTCAGGGTCCCTCTCACATACGTAGAGCTGAGAGAAGCCTCCTCTTGAGGTGCTTGTGGTAAGGTGGTATTCCTCTGGAGTCGAAGCCAGGGACTAACCCCTCATCTCGAGTTTATTTTTTCATCCACGGAGGTCTTTCGTGTTGCTACAGTGACCTCAGGATCCCTCTAGCCTGGAAACAGTGTTCTTGGGGTTTCTCTGGAGTGCCATGAAGGAAATCAAGGTTCCTTTCCTGTGTGATGTGCAACACGGAATTTCTCTGCCCGCAGTGTAGGGGAATCGGGCCTCATCTCGCAGTGAGGGGGAAGTCTCATGGTTTTTCTTGAGTTGCGGCAGGAACCTGGGGTGTATTCTCGAGTTACGACGGGGATGGCCCTTCTACCCACGTGTTTGTTCAGCCACGTCAGGACTCCTGCCTAGTTGCGAGGGACAACTCGGGATTCTCCTCGAGGCTTGGCAGGGAAATTGGGACGCCTCTCCAGCTGAGGCGGTAGACCAAGTGTCCCTTTCCACGTGCCACAGGAATCCTCGGACTCCTATCAAGTTTCACGAGGAGTCAGGCATCGTCTCCTTTGGAGGCACTGATCTCCGAGTACCTCTGGAGTTTTCAAAGGATGTGAGGCCTCCGGTCGCGATGAGGTGGGGAACTAGGTCTTTCTCTGTGGTCTCCACAGGGGATTCAGACATCCTTTCGTCTTGGGCGATGCAAGACGAGCCTGCATTCAAGTCACTGCAGGGATATCCGGCCTTATTTCGAGTCAGGGCATCGCGGTGTCCATTCCACTTGAGGCCGCAAACTCAGGGTCCCTCTCACATACCTAGAGCTGAGAGAAGCCTCCTCTTGAGGTGCTTGTGGTAAGGTGGTATTCCTCTGGAGTCGAAGCCAGGGACTAACCTCTCATCTCGAGTTGATTCTTCGTCCACGGAGCTCTTTCGTGTTGCTACAGTGACCTCAGGATCCCTCTAGCCTGGAAACAGTGTTCTTGGGGTTTCTCTGGAGTGCCATGAAGGAAATCAAGGTTCCTTTCATGTGTGATGTGCAACACGGAATTTCTCTGCCCGCAGTGTAGGGGAATCGGGCCTCATCTCGCAGCGAGGGGGAAGTCTCATGGTTTTTCTCGAGTTGCGGCGGGAACCTGGGGTATATTCTCGAGTTACGACGGGGATGGCCCTTCCACCCACGTGGTTGTTCAGCGACGTCAGGACTCCTGCCTACTTGCGAGGGACAACTCGGGATTCTCCTCGAGCTTGGCAGGGCAATTGGGACGCCTCTCCAGATGAGGCGGGAGACCAAGGGTCCCTTTCCACGTGCCACAGGAATCCTGGGACTCCTTTCAAGTTTCATCTGGAGTCAGGTATCGTCTCCTTTGGAGGCACTGATCTCTGCGTACCTCTGGAGTTTTCACAGGATGTGAGGCCTCCTGTCGCGATGAGGTGAGGAACTAGGTCTTTCTCTGTGGTCTCCACAGGGGATTCAGACATCCTTTCGTCTTGGGAGATGCAAGACGAGCCTGCATTCTAGTCACTGCAGGGATATCCGGCCTTATTTCGAGTCAGGGCATCGCGGTGTCCATTCCACTTGAGGCCGCAAACTCAGGGTCCCTCTCACATACCTAGAGCTGAGAGAAGCCTCCTCTTGAGGTGCTTGTGGTAAGGTGGTATTCCTCTGGAGTCGAAGCCAGGGACTAACCTCTCATCTCGAGTTGATTTCTGGTCCATGGAGCTCTTTCCTGTGGCTACAGTGACCTCAGGATCCCTCTAGCCTTGAAACAGTGCTCTTGGGGTTTCCCTGGAGTGCCACCAAGGAAATCAAGGCTCCTTTCATGTGTGATGTGCAACACGGAATTACTCTGCATGCAGTGCAGGGGAATCGGGCCTCATCTCGGGCGAGGGGGAAGTCTCATGGTATTTCTCGAGGTGCGGCGGGAACCTGGGGTATATTCTCGAGTTACGACTGGGATGGCCCTTCCACACACGTGTTTGTTCAGCGACGTCAGGACTCCTGCCTAGTTGCGAGGGACAACTCGGGATTCTCCTCGAGGCTTGGCAGGGCAATTGGAACGCCTCTCCAGCTGAGGCGGGAGACCAAGGGTCCCTTTCCACGTGCCACAGGAATCCTGGGACTCCTATAAAGTTTCACGAGGAGTCAGGCATCGTCTCCTTTGGAGGCACTGATCTCCGTGTACCTCTGGAGTTTTCAAAGGATGTGAGGCCTCAGGTCGCGATGAGGTGGGGAACTAGGTCTTTCTCTGTGGTCTCCACAGGGGATTCAGACATCCTTTCGTCTTGGGAGATGCAAGACGAGCCTGCATTCAAGTCACTGCAGGGATATCCGGCCTTATTTCGAGTCAGGGCATCGCAGTGTCCATTCCACTTGAGGCCGCAAACTCAGGGTCCCTCTCACATACCTAGAGCTGAGAGAAGCCTCCTCTTGAGGTGCTTGTGGTAAGGTGGTATTCCTCTGGAGTCGAAGCCAGGGACTAACCTCTCATCTTGAGTTGATTTGTGGTCCATGGAGCTCTTTCGTGTGGCGACAGTGACCTCAGGATCCCTCTAGCCTGGAAACAGTGCTCTTGGGGTTTCCCTGGAGTGCCACCAAGGAAATCAAGGCTCCTTTCATGTGTGATGTGCAACAGGGAATTGCTCTGCACGCAGTGTAGGGGAATCGGGCCTCATCTCGGGGCGAGGGGGACGTCTCATGGTTTTTCTCGAGTTGCGGCGGGAACCTGGGCTATATTATCGAGTTACGACGGGGATGGCCATTCCACACCCGTGTTTGTTCAGCGACGTCAGGACTCCTGCCTAGTTGCGAGGGACAACTCGGGATTCTCCTCGAGGCTTGGCAGGGCAATTGGGACGCCTCTCCAGCTGAGGCGGGAGACCAAGGGTCCCTTTCCACGTGCCACAGGAATCCTGGGACTCCTATCAAGTTTGACGAGGAGTCAGGCATTGGCTCCTTTGGAGGCACTGATCTCTGCGTACCTCTGGAGTTTTCAAAGGATGTGAGGCCTCCGGTCGCGATGAGGTGGGGAACTAGGTCTTACTCTGTGGTCTCCACAGGGGATTCAGACATCCTTTCGTCTTGGGCGATGCAAGACGAGCCTGCATTCATGTCACTGCAGGGATATCCGACCTTATTTCGAGTCAGGGCATCGTGGTGTCCATTCGCCTTGAGGCTGCAAACTCAGGGTCCCTCTCACATACGTAGAGCTGAGAGAAGCCTCCTCTTGAGGTGCTTGTGGTAAGGTGGTATTCCTCTGGAGTCGAAGCCAGGGACTAACCTCTCATCTCGAGTTGATTCTTCGTCCACGGAGCTCTTTCGTGTTGCTACAGTGACCTCAGGATCCCTCTAGCCTGGAAACAGTGTTCTTGGGGTTTCTCTGGAGTGCCATGAAGGAAATCAAGGTTCCTTTCATGTGTGATGTGCAACACGGAATTTCTCTGCCCGCAGTGTAGGGGAATCGGGCCTCATCTCGCAGCGAGGGGGAAGTCTCATGGTTTTTCTCGAGTTGCGGCGGGAACCTGGGGTATATTCTCGAGTTACGACGGGGATGGCCCTTCCACCCACGTGGTTGTTCAGCGACGTCAGGACTCCTGCCTACTTGCGAGGGAAACTCGGGATTCTCCTCGAGCTTGGCAGGGCAATTGGGACGCCTCTCCAGATGAGGCGGGAGACCAAGGGTCCCTTTCCACGTGCCACAGGAATCCTGGGACTCCTATCAAGTTTCATCTGGAGTCAGGTATCGTCTCCTTTGGAGGCACTGATCTCTGCGTACCTCTGGAGTTTTCACAGGATGTGAGGCCTCCTGTCGCGATGAGGTGAGGAACTAGGTCTTTCTCTGTGGTCTCCACAGGGGATTCAGACATCCTTTCGTCTTGGGAGATGCAAGACGAGCCTGCATTCTAGTCACTGCAGGGATATCCGGCCTTATTTCGAGTCAGGGCATCGCGGTGTCCATTCCACTTGAGGCCGCAAACTCAGGGTCCCTCTCACATACCTAGATCTGAGAGAAGCCTCCTCTTGAGGTGCTTGTGGTAAGGTGGTATTCCTCTGGAGTCGAAGCCAGGGACTAACCTCTCATCTCGAGTTGATTTCTGGTCCATGGAGCTCTTTCCTGTGGCTACAGTGACCTCAGGATCCCTCTAGCCTTGAAACAGTGCTCTTGGGGTTTCCCTGGAGTGCCACCAAGGAAATCAAGGCTCCTTTCATGTGTGATGTGCAACACGGAATTGCTCTGCATGCAGTGCAGGGGAATCGGGCCTCATCTCGGGCGAGGGGGAAGTCTCATGGTGTTTCTCGAGGTGCGGCGGGAACCTGGGGTATATTCTCGAGTTACGACTGGGATGGCCCTTCCACACACGTGTTTGTTCAGCGACGTCAGGACTCCTGCCTAGTTGCGAGGGACAACTCGGGATTCTCCTCGAGGCTTGGCAGGGCAATTGGAACGCCTCTCCAGCTGAGGCGGGAGACCAAGGGTCCCTTTCCACGTGCCACAGGAATCCTGGGACTCCTATAAAGTTTCACGAGGAGTCAGGCATCGTCTCCTTTGGAGGCACTGATCTCCGCGTACCTCTGGAGTTTTCAAAGGATGTGAGGCCTCAGGTCGCGATGAGGTGGGGAACTAGGTCTTTCTCTGTGGTCTCCACAGGGGATTCAGACATCCTTTCGTCTTGGGAGATGCAAGACGAGCCTGCATTCAAGTCACTGCAGGGATATCCGGCCTTATTTCGAGTCAGGGCATCGCGGTGTCCATTCCACTTGAGGCCGCAAACTCAGGGTCCCTCTCACATACCTAGAGCTGAGAGAAGCCTCCTCTTGAGGTGCTTGTGGTAAGGTGGAATTCCTCTGGAGTCGAAGCCAGGGATTAACTTCTCATCTCGAGTTGATTTTTGGTCCACGGAGCTCTTTCGTGTTGCTACATTGGCCTCAGGATCCCTCTAGCCTTGAAACAGTGTCCTTGGGTTTTCTCTGGAGTGCCATCAAGGAAATCAAGGCTCCTTTCATGTGTGATGTGCAAGACGGAATTGCTCTGCACGCAGTGCAGGGGAATCGGGCCTCATCTCGCGGCGAGGGGGAAGTCTCATGGTTTTTCTCGAGTTGCGGCGGGAACCTGGGGTATATTTTCGAGTTACGACGGGGATGGCCCTTCCACACACGTGTTTGTTCAGCGACGTCAGGACTCCTGCCTAGTTGCGAGGGACAACTCGGGATTCTCCTCGAGGCTTGGCAGGGCAATTGGGATGCCTCTCCAGCTGAGGCGGGAGACCAAGGGTCCCTTTCCACGTTCCACAGGAATCCTGGGACCCCTAAGAAGTTTCACGAGGAGTCAGACATCGTCTCCTTTGGAGGCACTGATCTCCGCGTACCTCTGAAGTTTTCAAAGGATGTGAGGCCTCCGGTCGCGATGAGGTGGGGAACTAGGTCTTTCTCTGTGGTCTCCACAGGGGAATCAGACATCCTTTCGTCTTGGGAGATGCAAGACGAGCCTGCATTCAAGTCACTGCAGGGATATCCGGCCTTATTTCGCGTCAGGGCATCGCGGTGTCCATTCCACTTGAGGCCGCAAACTCAGGGTCCCTCTCACATACCTAGAGCTGAGAGAAGCCTCCTCTTGTGGTGCTTGTGGTAAGGTGGTATTCCTCTGGAGTCGAAGCCAGGGACTAACCTCTCATCTCGAGTTGATTTGTGGTCCACGGAGCTCTTTCGTGATGGTACAGTGACCTCAGGATCCCTCTAGCCTTGAAACAGCGTTCTTGGGGTTTCCCTGGAGTGCCACCAAGGAAATCAAGGATCCTTTCATGTGTGATGTGCAACACGGAATTGCTCTGCACGCAGTGCAGGGGAATCGGGCCTCATCTCGGGCGAGGGGGAAGTCTCATGGTGTTTCTCGAGGTGCGGCGGGAACCTGGGGTATATTCTCGAGTTACGACTGGGATGGCCCTTCCACACACGTGTTTGTTCAGCGACGTCAGGACTCCTGCCTAGTTGCGAGGGACAACTCGGGATTCTCCTCGAGGCTTGGCAGGGCAATTGGAACGCCTCTCCAGCTGAGGCGGGAGACCAAGGGTCCCTTTACATGTGCCACAGGAATCCTGGGACTCCTATAAAGTTTCACGAGGAATCAGGCATCGTCTCCTTTGGAGGCACTGATCTCCGCGTACCTCTGGAGTTTTCAAAGGATGTGAGGCCACCGGTCGCGTTGAGGTGGGGAACTAGGTCTTTCTCTGTGGTCTCCACAGGGGATTCAGACATCCTTTCGTCTTGGGAGATGCAAGACGAGCCTGCATTCAAGTCACTGCAGGGATATCCGGCCTCATTTCGAGTCAGGGCATCGCGGTGTCCATTCCACTTGAGGCCGCAAACTAAGGGTCCCTCTCACATACCTAGAGCTGAGAGAAGCCTCCTCTTGAGGTGCTTGTGGTAAGGTGGTATTCCTCTGGAGTCGAAGCCAGGGACTAACCTCTCATCTCGAGTTGATTTTTGGTCCACGGAGCTCTTTCGTGTTGCTACAGTGACCTCAGGATCCCTCTAGCCTGGAAACAGTGTTCTTGGGTTTTCTCTGGAGTGCCATCAAGGAAATCAAGGCTCCTTTCATGTGTGATGTGCAACACGGAATTGCTCTGCACGCAGTGCAGGGGAATCCGGCCTCATCTCGCGGCGAGGGGGAAGTCTCATGGTTTTTCTCGAGTTGCGGCGGGAACCTGGGGTATATTCTCGAGTTACGACGGGGATGGCCCTTCCACCCACGTGTTTGTTCAGCGACTTCAGGACTCCTGCCTAGTTGCAAGGGACAACTCGGGATTCTCCTCGAGGCTTGGCAGGGCCATTGGAATGCCTCTCCAGCTGAGGCGGGAGACCAAGGGTCCCTTTCCACGTGCCACAGGAATCCTGGGACTCCTAAGAAGTTTCACGAGGAGTCAGGCATCGTCTCCTTTGGAGGCACTGATCTCCGCGTACCTCTGGAGTTTTCAAAGGATGTGAGGCCTCCGGTCGCGATGAGGTGGGGAACTAGGTCTTTCTCTGTGGTCTCCACAGGGGATTCAGACATCCTTTCGTCTTGGGAGATGCAAGACGAGCCTGCATTCAAGTCACTGCAGGGATATCCGGCCTTATTTCGCGTCAGGGCATCGCAGTGTCCATTCCACTTGAGGCCGCAAACTCAGGGTCCCTCTCACATACCTAGAGCTGAGAGAAGCCTCCTCTTGAGGTGCTTGTGGTAAGGTGGTATTCCTCTGGAGTTGAAGCCAGGGACTAACCTCTCATCTTGAGTTGATTTGTGGTCCATGGAGCTCTTTCGTGTGGCGATAGTGACCTCAGGATCCCTCTAGCCTTGAAACAGTGCTCTTGGGGTTTCCCTGGAGTGCCACCAAGGAAATCAAGGCTCCTTTCATGTGTGATGTGCAACAGGGAATTGCTCTGCACGCAGTGTAGGGGAATCGGGCCTCATCTCGGGGCGAGGGGGAAGTCTCATGGTTTTTCTCGAGTTGCGGCGGGAACCTGGGCTATATTATCGAGTTACGACGGGGATGGCCATTCCACACCCGTGTTTGTTCAGCGACGTCAGGACTCCTGCCTAGTTGCGAGGGACAACTCGGGATTCTCCTCGAGGCTTGGCAGGGCAATTGGGACGCCTCTCCAGCTGAGGCGGGAGACCAAGGGTCCCTTTCCACGTGCCACAGGAATCCTGGGACTCCTATCAAGTTTGACGAGGAGTCAGGCATTGGCTCCTTTGGAGGCACTGATCTCTGCGTACCTCTGGAGTTTTCAAAGGATGTGAGGCCTCCGGTCGCGATGAGGTGGGGAACTAGGTCTTTCTCTGTGGTCTCCACAGGGGATTCAGACATCCTTTCGTCTTGGGCGATGCAAGACGAGCCTGCATTCATGTCACTACAGGGATATCCGACCTTATTTCGAGTCAGGGCATCGTGGTGTCCATTCGCCTTGAGGCTGCAAACTCAGGGTCCCTCTCACATACGTAGAGCTGAGAGAAGCCTCCTCTTGAGGTGCTTGTGGTAAGGTGGTATTCCTCTGGAGTCGAAGCCAGGGACTAACCCCTCATCTCGAGTTGATTTTTTCGTCCACGGAGCTCTTTCGTGTTGCTACAGTGACCTCAGGATCCCTCTAGCCTTGAAACAGTGTTCTTGGGGTTTCTCTGGAGTGCCATGAAGGAAATCAAGGTTCCTTTCCTGTGTGATGTGCAACACGGAATTTCTCTGCCCGCAGTGTAGGGGAATCGGGCCTCATCTCGCAGTGAGGGGGAAGTCTCATGGTTTTTCTTGAGTTGCGGCGGGAACCTGGGGTGTATTCTCGAGTTACGACGGGGATGGCCCTTCCACCCACGTGTTTGTTCAGCCACGTCAGGACTCCTGCCTAGTTGCGAGGGACAAATCGGGATTCTCCTCGAGGCTTGGCAGGGAAATTGGGACGCCTCTGCAGCTGAGGCGGGAGACCAAGGGTCCCTTTCCACGTGCCACAGGAATCCTGGGACTCCTATCAAGTGTCACGAGGAGTCAGGCATTGTCTCCTTTGGAGGCACTGATCTCCGCGTACCTCTGGAGTTTTCAAAGGATGTGAGGCCTCCGGTCGCGATGAGGTGGGGAACTAGGTCTTTCTCTGTGGTCTCCACAGGGGATTCAGACATCCTTTCGTCTTGGGCGTTGCAAGACGAGCCTGCATTCAAGTCACTGCAGGGATATCCGGCCTTATTTCGAGTCAGGGCATCGCGGTGTCCATTCCACTTGAGGCCGCAAACTCAGGGTCCCTCTCACATACCTAGAGCTGAGAGAAGCCTCCTCTTGAGGTGCTTGTGGTAAGGTGGTATTCCTCTGGAGTCGAAGCCAGGGACTAACCTCTCATCTCGAGTTGATTCTTCGTCCACGGAGCTCTTTCGTGTTGCTACAGTGACCTCAGGATCCCTCTAGCCTGGAAACAGTGTTCTTGGGGTTTCTCTGGAGTGCCATGAAGGAAATCAAGGTTCCTTTCATGTGTGATGTGCAACACGGAATTTCTCTGCCCGCAGTGTAGGGGAATCGGGCCTCATCTCGCAGCGAGGGGGAAGTCTCATGGTTTTTCTCGAGTTGCGGCGGGAACCTGGGGTATATTCTCGAGTTACGACGGGGATGGCCCTTCCACCCACGTGGTTGTTCAGCGACGTCAGGACTCCTGCCTACTTGCGAGGGACAACTCGGGATTCTCCTCGAGCTTGGCAGGGCAATTGGGACGCCTCTCCAGATGAGGCGGGAGACCAAGGGTCCCTTTCCACGTGCCACAGGAATCCTGGGACTCCTATCAAGTTTCATCTGGAGTCAGGTATCGTCTCCTTTGGAGGCACTGATCTCTGCGTACCTCTGGAGTTTTCACAGGATGTGAGGCCTCCTGTCGCGATGAGGTGGGGAACTAGGTCTTTCTCTGTGGTCTCCACAGGGGATTCAGACATCCTTTCGTCTTGGGAGATGCAAGACGAGCCTGCATTCTAGTCACTGCAGGGATATCCGGCCTTATTTCGAGTCAGGGCATCGCGGTGTCCATTCCACTTGAGGCCGCAAACTCAGGGTCCCTCTCACATACCTAAAGCTGAGAGAAGCCTCCTCTTGAGGTGCTTGTGGTAAGGTGGTATTCCTCTGGAGTCGAAGCCAGGGACTAACCCCTCATCTCGAGTTGATTTCTGGTCCATGGAGCTCTTTAGTGTTGCTACAGTTACCTCAGGATCCCTCTAGCCTTGAAACAGTGCCCTTGGGGTTTCCCTGGAGTGCCACCAAGGAAATCAAGGCTCCTTTCATGTGTGATGTGCAACACGGAATTGCTCTGCACGCAGTGCAGGGGAATCGGGCCTCATCTCGGGCGAGGGGGAAGTCTCATGGTGTTTCTCGAGGTGCGGCGGGAACCTGGGGTATATTCTCGAGTTACGACTGGGATGGCCCTTCCACACACGTGTTTGTTCAGCGACGTCAGGACTCCTGCCTAGTTGCGAGGGACAACTCGGGATTCTCCTCGAGGCTTGGCAGGGCAATTGGAACGCCTCTCCAGCTGAGGCGGGAGACCAAGGGTCCCTTTCCACGTGCCACAGGAATCCTGGGACTCCTATAAAGTTTCACGAGGAGTCAGGCATCGTCTCCTTTGGAGGCACTGATCTCCGCGTACCTCTGGAGTTTTCAAAGGATGTGAGGCCTCCGGTCGCGATGAGGTGGGGAACTAGGTCTTTCTCTGTGGTCTCCACAGGGGATTCAGACATCCTTTCGTCTTGGGAGATGCAAGACGAGCCTGCATTCAAGTCACTCCAGGGATATCCGGCCTCATTTCGAGTTAGGGCATTGCGGTGTCCATTCCACTTGAGGCCGCAAACTCAGGGTCCCTCTCACATACCTAGAGCTGAGAGAAGCCTCCTCTTGAGGTGCTTGTGGTAAGGTGGTATTCCTCTGGAGTCGAAGCCAGGGACTAACCCCTCATCTCGAGTTGATTTTTGGTCCACGGAGGTCTTTCGTGTTGCTACAGTGACCTCAGGATCCCTCTAGCCTTGAAACAGTGTTCTTGGGTTTTCTCTGGAGTGCCATCACGGAAATCAAGGGTCCTTTCATGTGTGATGTGCAAGACGGAATTGCTCTGCACGCAGTGCAGGGGAATCGGGCCTCATCTCGCGGCGAGGGGGAAGTCTCATGGTTTTTCTCGAGTTGCGGCGGGAACCTGGGGTATATTCTCGAGTTACGACAGGGATGGCCCTTCCACCCACGTGTTTGTGCAGCGCCGGCAGGACTCCTGCCTAGTTGCGAGGGACAACTAGGGATTCTCCTCGAGGCTTGGCAGGGAAATTGGGACGCCTCTCCAGCTGAGGCGGGAGACCAAGTGTCCCTTTCCACGTGCCACAGGAATCCTGGGACTCCTATCAAGTTTCACGAGGAGTCAGGCATCGTCTCCTGTGGAGGCACTGATCTCCGCGTACCTCTGGAGTTTTCAAAGGATGTGAGGCCTCCGGTCGCGATGAGGTGGGGAACTAGGTCTTTCTCTGTGGTCTCCACAGGGGATTCAGACATCCTTTCGTCTTGGGGGATGCAAGACGAGCCTGCATTCAAGTCACTGCAGGGATATCCGGCCTTATTTCGAGTCAGGGCATCGTGGTGTCCATTCCACTTGAGGCCGCAAACTCAGGGTCCCTCTCACATAACTAGAGCTGAGAGAAGCCTCCTCTTGAGGTGCTTGTGGTAATGTGGTGTTCCTCTGGAGTCGAAGCCAGGGACTAACCTCTCATCTCGAGTTGATTCTTGGTCCACGGAGCTCTTTCGTGTTGCTACAGTGACCTCAGGATCCCTCTAGCCTGGAAACAGTGTTCTTGGGGTTTCTCTGGAGTGCCATGAAGGAAATCAAGGTTCCTTTCATGTGTGATGTGCAACACGGAATTTCTCTGCCCGCAGTGTAGGGGAATCGGGCCTCATCTCGCAGCGAGGGGGAAGTCTCACGGTTTCGCTCGAGTTGCGGCGGGAACCTGGGGTATATTCTCGAGTTACGACGGGGATGGCCCTTCCACCCACGTGGTTGTTCAGCGACGTCAGGACTCCTGCCTAGTTGCGAGGGACAACTCGGGATTCTCCTCGAGCTTGGCAGGGCAATTGGGACGCCTCTCCAGATGAGGCGGGAGACCAAGGGTCCCTTTCAACGTGCCACAGGAATCCTGGGACTCCTATCAAGTTTCATCTGGAGTCAGGTATCGTCTCCTTTGGAGGCACTGATCTCTGCGTACCTCTGGAGTTTTCACAGGATGTGAGGCCTCCTGTCGCGATGAGGTGGGGAACTAGGTCTTTCTCTGTGGTCTCCACAGGGGATTCAGACATCCTTTCGTCTTGGGAGATGCAAGACGAGCCTGCATTCTAGTCACTGCAGGGATATCCGGCCTTATTTCGAGTCAGGGCATCGCGGTGTCCATTCCACTTGAGGCCGCAAACTCAGGGTCCCTCTCACATACCTAAAGCTGAGAGAAGCCTCCTCTTGAGGTGCTTGTGGTAAGGTGGTATTCCTCTGGAGTCGAAGCCAGGGACTAACCCCTCATCTCGAGTTGATTTCTGGTCCATGGAGCTCTTTAGTGTTGCTACAGTTACCTCAGGATCCCTCTAGCCTTGAAACAGTGCCCTTGGGGTTTCCCTGGAGTGCCACCAAGGAAATCAAGGCTCCTTTCATGTGTGATGTGCAACACGGAATTGCTCTGCACGCAGTGCAGGGGAATCGGGCCTCATCTCGGGCGAGGGGGAAGTCTCATGGTGTTTCTCGAGGTGCGGCGGGAACCTGGGGTATATTCTCGAGTTACGACTGGGATGGCCCTTCCACACACGTGTTTGTTCAGCGACGTCAGGACTCCTGCCTAGTTGCGAGGGACAACTCGGGATTCTCCTCGAGGCTTGGCAGGGCAATTGGAACGCCTCTCCAGCTGAGGCGGGAGACCAAGGGTCCCTTTCCACGTGCCACAGGAATCCTGGGACTCCTATAAAGTTTCACGAGGAGTCAGGCATCGTCTCCTTTGGAGGCACTGATCTCCGCGTACCTCTGGAGTTTTCAAAGGATGTGAGGCCTCCGGTCGCGATGAGGTGGGGAACTAGGTCTTTCTCTGTGGTCTCCACAGGGGATTCAGACATCCTTTCGTCTTGGGAGATGCAAGACGAGCCTGCATTCAAGTCACTCCAGGGATATCCGGCCTCATTTCGAGTTAGGGCATTGCGGTGTCCATTCCACTTGAGGCCGCAAACTCAGGGTCCCTCTCACATACCTAGAGCTGAGAGAAGCCTCCTCTTGAGGTGCTTGTGGTAAGGTGGTATTCCTCTGGAGTCGAAGCCAGGGACTAACCCCTCATCTCGAGTTGATTTTTGGTCCACGGAGGTCTTTCGTGTTGCTACAGTGACCTCAGGATCCCTCTAGCCTTGAAACAGTGTTCTTGGGTTTTCTCTGGAGTGCCATCACGGAAATCAAGGGTCATTTCATGTGTGATGTGCAAGACGGAATTGCTCTGCACGCAGTGCAGGGGAATCGGGCCTCATCTCGCGGCGAGGGGGAAGTCTCATGGTTTTTCTCGAGTTGCGGCGGGAACCTGGGGTATATTCTCGAGTTAAGACAGGGATGGCCCTTCCACCCACGTGTTTGTGCAGCGCCGGCAGGACTCCTGCCTAGTTGCGAGGGACAACTAGGGATTCTCCTCGAGGCTTGGCAGGGAAATTGGGACGCCTCTCCAGCTGAGGCGGGAGACCAAGTGTCCCTTTCCACGTGCCACAGGAATCCTGGGACTCCTATCAAGTTTCACGAGGAGTCAGGCATCGTCTCCTGTGGAGGCACTGATCTCCGCGTACCTCTGGAGTTTTCAAAGGATGTGAGGCCTCCGGTCGCGATGAGGTGGGGAACTAGGTCTTTCTCTGTGGTCTCCACAGGGGATTCAGACATCCTTTCGTCTTGGGGGATGCAAGACGAGCCTGCATTCAAGTCACTGCAGGGATGTCCGGCCTTATTTCGAGTCAGGGCATCGTGGTGTCCATTCCACTTGAGGCCGCAAACTCAGGGTCCCTCTCACATAACTAGAGCTGAGAGAAGCCTCCTCTTGAGGTGCTTGTGGTAATGTGGTATTCCTCTGGAGTCGAAGCCAGGGACTAACCTCTCATCTCGAGTTGATTCTTGGTCCACGGAGCTCTTTCGTGTTGCTACAGTGACCTCAGGATCCCTCTAGCCTGGAAACAGTGTTCTTGGGGTTTCTCTGGAGTGCCATGAAGGAAATCAAGGTTCCTTTCATGTGTGATGTGCAACACGGAATTTCTCTGCCCGCAGTGTAGGGGAATCGGGCCTCATCTCGCAGCGGGGGGGAAGTCTCACGGTTTCGCTCGAGTTGCGGCGGGAACCTGGGGTATATTCTCGAGTTACGACGGGGATGGCCCTTCCACCCACGTGGTTGTTCAGCGACGTCAGGACTCCTGCCTAGTTGCGAGGGACAACTCGGGATTCTCCTCGAGCTTGGCAGGGCAATTGGGACGCCTCTCCAGATGAGGCGGGAGACCAAGGGTCCCTTTCAACGTGCCACAGGAATCCTGGGACTCCTATCAAGTTTCATCTGGAGTCAGGTATCGTCTCCTTTGGAGGCACTGATCTCTGCGTACCTCTGGAGTTTTCACAGGATGTGAGGCCTCCTGTCGCGATGAGGTGGGGAACTAGGTCTTTCTCTGTGGTCTCCACAGGGGATTCAGACATCCTTTCGTCTTGGGAGATGCAAGACGAGCCTGCATTCTAGTCACTGCAGGGATATCCGGCCTTATTTCGAGTCAGGGCATCGCGGTGTCCATTCCACTTGAGGCCGCAAACTCAGGGTCCCTCTCACATACCTAAAGCTGAGAGAAGCCTCCTCTTGAGGTGCTTGTGGTAAGGTGGTATTCCTCTGGAGTCGAAGCCAGGGACTAACCCCTCATCTCGAGTTGATTTCTGGTCCATGGAGCTCTTTCGTGTTGCTACAGTGACCTGAGGATCCCTCTAGCCTTGAAACAGTGCCCTTGGGGTTTCCCTGGAGTGCCACCAAGGAAATCAAGGCTCCTTTCATGTGTGATGTGCAACACGGAATTGCTCTGCACGCAGTGCAGGGGAATCGGGCCTCATCTCGGGCGAGGGGGAAGTCTCATGGTGTTTCTCGAGGTGCGGCGGGAACCTGGGGTATATTCTCGAGTTACGACTGGGATGGCCCTTCCACACACGTGTTTGTTCAGCGACGTCAGGACTCCTGCCTAGTTGCGAGGGACAACTCGGGATTCTCCTCGAGGCTTGGCAGGGCAATTGGAACGCCTCTCCAGCTGAGGCGGGAGACCAAGGGTCCCTTTCCACGTGCCACAGGAATCCTCGGACTCCTATCAAGTTTCACGAGGAGTCAGGCATCGTCTCCTTTGGAGGCACTGATCTCCGCGTACCTCTGGAGTTTTCAAAGGATGTGAGGCCTCCGGTCGCGATGAGGTGGGGAACTAGGTCTTTCTCTGTGGTCTCCACAGGGGATTCAGACATCCTTTCGTCTTGGGAGATGCAAGACGAGCCTGCATTCAAGTCACTCCAGGGATATCCGGCCTCATTTCGAGTTAGGGCATTGCGGTGTCCATTCCACTTGAGGCCGCAAACTCAGGGTCCCTCTCACATACCTAGAGCTGAGAGAAGCCTCCTCTTGAGGTGCTTGTGGTAAGGTGGTATTCCTCTGGAGTCGAAGCCAGGGACTAACCCCTCATCTCGAGTTGATTTTTGGTCCACGGAGGTCTTTCGTGTTGCTACAGTGACCTCAGGATCCCTCTAGCCTTGAAACAGTGTTCTTGGGTTTTCTCTGGAGTGCCATCACGGAAATCAAGGGTCCTTTCATGTGTGATGTGCAAGACGGAATTGCTCTGCACGCAGTGCAGGGGAATCGGGCCTCATCTCGCGGCGAGGGGGAAGTCTCATGGTTTTTCTCGAGTTGCGGCGGGAACCTGGGGTATATTCTCGAGTTACGACAGGGATGGCCCTTCCACCCACGTGTTTGTGCAGCGCCGGCAGGACTCCTGCCTAGTTGCGAGGGACAACTCGGGATTCTCCTCGAGGCTTGGCAGGGCAATTGGGACGGCTCTCCAGCTGAGGCGGGAGACCAAGGGTCCCTTTCCACGTGCCACAGGAATCCTGGGACTCCTATCAAGATTCACGAGGAGAAGGGCATCGTCTCCTTTGGAGGCACTGATCTCCGCGTACCTCTGGAGTTTTCAAAGGATGTGAGGCCTCCGGTCGCGATGAGGTGGGGAACTAGGTCTTTCTCTGTGGTCTCCACAGGGGATTCAGACATCCTTTCGTCTTGGGAGATGCAAGACGAGCCTGCATTCAAGTCACTGCAGGGATATCCGGCCTTATTTCGAGTCAGGGCATCGTGGTGTCCATTCGCCTTGAGGCTGCAAACTCAGCGTCCCTCTCACATACGTAGAGCTGAGAGAAGCCTCCTCTTGAGGTGCTTGTGGTAAGGTGGTATTCCTCTGGAGTCGAAGCCAGGGACTAACCCCTCATCTCGAGTTGATTTTTTCGTCCACGGAGCTCTTTCGTGTTGCTACAGTGACCTCAGGATCCCTCTAGCCTTGAAACAGTGTTCTTGGGGTTTCTCTGGAGTGCCATCAAGGAAATCAAGGCTCCTTTCATGTGTGATGTGCAACACGGAATTGCTCTGCACGCAGTGTAGGGGAATCGGGCCTCATCTCGCGGCGAGGGGTAAGTCTCATGGTTTTTCTCGAGTTGCGGCGGGAACCTGGGGTATATGCTCGAGTTGCGACGGGGATGGCCCTTCCACCCACGTGTTTGTTCAGCGACGGCAGGACTCCTGCCTAGTTGCGAGGGACAACTCGGGATTCTCCTCGAGGCTTGGCAGGGAAATTGGGACGCCTCTCCAGCTGAGGCGGGAGACCAAGGGTCCCTTTCCACGTGCCACAGGAATCCTGGGACTCCTATCAAGTTTCACGAGGAGTCAGGCATCGTCTCCTTTGGAGGCACTGATCTCCGCGTACCTCTGGAGTTTTCAAAGGATGTGAGGCCTCTGGTCGCGATGAGGTGGGGAACTAGGTCTTTCTCTGTGGTCTCCACAGGGGATTCAGACATCCTTTCGTCTTGGGCGATGCGAGACGAGCCTGCATTCTAGTCACTGCAGGGATATCCGGCCTTATTTCGAGTCAGGGCATTGCGGTGTCCATTCCACTTGAGGCCGCAAACTCAGGGTCCCTCTCACATACCTAGAGCTGAGAGAAGCCTCCTCTTGAGGTGCTTGTGGTAAGGTGGTATTCCTCTGGAGTCGAAGCCAGGGACTAACCCCTCATCTCGAGTTGATTTTTGGTCCACGGAGGTCTTTCGTGTTGCTACAGTGACCTCAGGATCCCTCTAGCCTTGAAACAGTGTTCTTGGGGTTTCTCTGGAGTGCCATCAAGGAAATCAAGGCTCCTTTCATGTGTGATGTGCCACATGGAATTGCTCTGCACGCAGTGTAGGCGATCGGGCCTCATCTCGCGGCGAGGGTGAAGTCTCATGGATTTTCTCCAGTTGCGGCGGGAACCTGGGGTATATTCTCGAGTTACGACGGGGATGGCCCTTCCACCCACGTGTTTGTTCAGCGACGTCAGGACTCCTGCCTAGTTGCGAGGGACAACTCGGGATTCTCCTCGAGGCTTGTCAGGGCAATTGGGACGCCTCTCCAGCTGAGGCGGAAGACCAAGGGTCCCTTTCCATGTGCCACAGGAATCCTGGGACTCCTATAAATTTTCACGAGGAATCAGGCATCGTCTCCTTTGGAGGCACTGATCTCCGCGTACCGCTGGAGTTTTCAAAGGATGTGAGGCCTCCGGTCGCGATGAGGTGGGGAACTAGGTCTTTCTCTGTGGTCTCCACAGGGGATTCAGACATCCTTTCGTCTTGGGAGATGCAAGACGAGCCTGCATTCATGTCACTGCAGGGATATCCGGCCTTACTTCGAGTCAGGGCATCGCGGTGTCCATTCCACTTGAGGCCGCAAACTCAGGGTCCCTCTCACATACCTAGAGCTGAGAGAAGCCTCCTCTTGAGGTGCTTGTGGTAAGGTGGTATTCCTCTGGAGTCGAAGTTAGGGACTAACCTCTCATCTCTAATTGATTTTTGGTCCACGGAGCTCTTTCGTGTTGCTACAGTGACCTCAGAATCCCTCTAGCCTTGAAACAGTGTTCTTGGGGTTTCTCTGGAGTACCATCAAGGAAATCAAGGCTCCTTTCATGTGTGATGTGCAACACGGAATTGTTCTGCACGCAGTGTAGGGGAATCAGGCCTCATCTCGCGGCGAGGGGTAAGTCTCATGGTTTTTCTCGAGTTGCGGCGGGAACCTGGGGTATATTCTCGAGTTACGACAGGGATGGCCCTTCCACCCACGTGTTTGTGCAGCGACGGCAGGACTCCTGCCTAGTTGCGAGGGACAACTCGGGATTCTCCTCGAGGCTTGGCAGGGCAATTGGGACGCCTCTCCAGCTGAGGCGGGAGACCAAGGATCCCTTTCCACGTGCCACAGGAATCCTGGGACTCCTATCAAGATTCACGAGGAGAAGGGCATCGTCTCCTTTGGAGGCACTGATATCCGCGTACCTCTGGAGTTTTCAAAGCATGTGAGGCCTCCGGTCGCGATGAGGTGGGGAACTAGGTCTTTCTCTGTGGTCTCCACAGGGGATTCAGACATCCTTTCGTCTTGGGAGATGCAAGACGAGCCTGCATTCAAGTCACTCCAGGGATATCCGGCCTCATTTCGAGTCAGGGCATCGCGGTGTCCATTCCACTTGAGGCCGCAAACTAAGGGTCCCTCTCACATACCTAGAGCTGAGAGAAGCCTCCTCTTGAGGTGCTTGTGGTAAGGTGGTATTCCTCTGGAGTCGAAGCCAGGGACTAACCCCTCATCTCGAGTTGATTTTTTCGTCCACGGAGCTCTTTCGTGTTGCTACAGTGACCTCAGGATCCCTCTAGCCTTGAAACAGTGTTCTTGGGGTTTCTCTGGAGTGCCATCAAGGAAATCAAGGCTCCTTTCATGTGTGATGTGCAACACGGAATTGCTCTGCACGCAGTGTAGGGGAATCGGGCCTCATCTCGCGGCGAGGGGTAAGTCTCATGGTTTTTCTCGAGTTGCGGCGGGAACCTGGGGTATATCCTCGAGTTGCGACGGGGATGGCCCTTCCACCCACGTGTTTGTTCAGCGACGGCAGGACTCCTGCCTAGTTGCGAGGGACAACTCGGGATTCTCCTCGAGGCTTGGCAGGGAAATTGGGACGCCTCTCCAGCTGAGGCGGGAGACCAAGGGTCCCTTTCCACGTGCCACAGGAATCCTGGGACTCCTATCAAGTTTCACGAGGAGTCAGGCATCGTCTCCTTTGGAGGCACTGATCTCCGCGTACCTCTGGAGTTTTCAAAGGATGTGAGGCCTCCGGTCGCGATGAGGTGGGGAACTAGGTCTTTCTCTGTGGTCTCCACAGGGGATTCAGACATCCTTTCGTCTTGGGCGATGCAAGACGAGCCTGCATTCAAGTCACTGCAGGGATATCCGGCCTTATTTCGAGTCAGGGCATCGCGGTGTCCATTCCACTTGAGGCCACAAATTCAGGGTCCCTCTCACATAGCTAGAGCTGAGAGAAGCCTCCTCTTGAGGTGCTTGTGGTAAGGTGGTATTCCTCTGGAGTCGAAGCCAGGGACTAACCTCTCATCTCGAGTTGATTCTTGGTCCACGGAGCTCTTTCGTGTTGCTACAGTGACCTCAGGATCCCTCTAGCCTGGAAACAGTGTTCTTGGGGTTTCTCTGGAGTGCCATGAAGGAAATCAAGGCTCCTTTCATGTGTGATGTGCAACACGGAATTTCTCTGCCCGCAGTGTAGGGGAATCGGGCCTCATCTCGCAGTGAGGGGGAAGTCTTATGGTTTTTCTCGAGTTGCGGCGGGAACCTGGGGTATATTCTCGAGTTACGACGGGGATGGCCCTTCCACCCACGTGGTTGTTCAGCGACGTCAGGACTCCTGCCTACTTGCGAAGGACAACTCGGGATTCTCCTCGAGCTTGGCAGGGCAATTGGGACGCCACTCCAGATGAGGCGGGAGACCAAGGGTCCCTTTCCACGTGCCACAGGAATCCTGGGACTCCTATCAAGTTTCATCTGGAGTCAGGTATCGTCTCCTTTGGAGGCACTGATCTCTGCGTACCTCTGGAGTTTTCACAGGATGTGAGGCCTCCTGTCGCGATGAGGTGGGGAACTAGGTCTTTCTCTGTGGTCTCCACAGGGGATTCAGACATCCTTTCGTCTTGGGAGATGCAAGACGAGCCTGCATTCTAGTCACTGCAGGGATATCCGGCCTTATTTCGAGTCAGGGCATCGCGGTGTCCATTCCACTTGAGGCCGCAAACTCAGGGTCCCTCTCACATACCTAGAGCTGAGAGAAGCCTCCTCTTGAGGTGCTTGTGGTAAGGTGGTATTCCTCTGGAGTCGAAGCCAGGGACTAACCTCTCATCTCGAGTTGATTTCTGGTCCATGGAGCTCTTTCGTGTTGCTACAGTGACCTCAGGATCCCTCTAGCCTTGAAACAGTGCTCTTGGGGTTTCCCTGGAGTGCCAGCAAGGAAATCAAGGCTCCTTTCATGTGTGATGTGCAACACGGAATTGCTCTGCACGCAGTGCAGGGGAATCGGGCCTCATCTCGGGCGAGGGGGAAGTCTCATGGTGTTTCTCGAGGTGCGGCGGGAACCTGGGGTATATTCTCGAGTTACGACTGGGATGGCCCTTCCACACATGTGTTTGTTCAGCGACGTCAGGACTCCTGCCTAGTTGCGAGGGACAACTCGGGATTCTCCTCGAGGTTTGGCAGTGCAATTGGAACGCCTCTCCAGCTGAGTCGGGAGACCAAGGGTCCGTTTACATGTGCCACAGGAATCCTGGGACTCCTATCAAGTTTCACGAGGAGTCAGGCATCGTCTCCTTTGGAGGCACTGATCTCCGCATACCTCTGGAGTTTTCAAAGGATGTGAGGCCTCCGGTCGCGATGAGGTGGGGAACTACGTCTTTCTCTGTGGTCTCCACAGGGGATTCAGACATCCTTTCGTCTTGGGAGATGCAAGACGAGCCTGCATTCAAGTCACTCCAGGGATATCCGGCCTCATTTCGAGTCAGGGCATTGCGGTGTCCATTCCACTTGAGGCCGCAAACTCAGGGTCCCTCTCACATACCTAGAGCTGAGAGAAGCCTCCTCTTTAGGTGCTTGTGGTAAGGTGGTATTCCTCTGGAGTCGAAGCCAGGGACTAACCCCTCATCTCGAGTTGATTTTTGGTCCACGGAGGACTTTCGTGTTGCTACAGTGACCTCAGGATCCTTCTAGTCTTGAAACAGTGTTCTTGGGGTTTCTCTGGAGTGCCATCAAGGAAATCAAGGCTCCTTTCATGTGTGATGTGCCACATGGAATTGCTCTGCACGCAGTGTAGGGGATCGGGCCTCATCTCGCGGCGAGGGTGAAGTCTCATGGTTTTTCTCGAGTTGCGGCGGGAACCTGGGGTATATTCTCGAGTTACGACTGGGATGGCCCTTCCACCCACATGTTTGTTCAGCGACGTCAGGACTCCTGCCTAGTTGCGAGGGACAACTCGGGATACTCCTCGAGGCTTGGCAGGGCAATTGGGACGCCTCTCCAGCTGAGGCGGGAGACCAAGAGTCCCTTTCCACGTGCCACAGGAATCCTGGGACTCCTATCAAGTTTCACGAGGAGTCAGGCATCATCTCCTTTGGAGGCACTGATCTCTGCGTACCTCTGGAGTTATCAAAGGATGTGAGGACTCCGGTCGCGATGAGGTGGGGAACTAGGTCTTTCGAAGTGGTCCCCACAGGGGATTCAGACATCCTTTCATCTTGGGAGATGCAAGAAGAGCCTGCATTCAAGTCACTGCAGGGATATCTGGCCTTATTTCGAGTCAGGGCATCGCGGTGTCCATTCCACTTGAGGCCGCAAACTCAGGGTCCCTCTCACATACCTAGAGCTGAGAGAAGCCTCCTCTTGAGGTGCTTGTGGTAAGGTGGTATTCCTCTGGAGTCGAAGCCAGGGACTAACCTCTCATCTCGAGTTGATTCTTGGTCCACGGAGCTCTTTCGTGTTGCTACAGTGACCTCAGGATCCCTCTAGCCTGGAAACAGTGTTCTTGGGGTTTCTCTGGAGTGCCATGAAGGAAATCAAGGCTCCTTTCATGTGTGATGTGCAACACGGAATTTCTCTGCCCGCAGTGTAGGGGAATCGGGCCTCATCTAGCAGCGAGGGGGAAGTCTCATGGTTTTTCTCGAGTTGCGGCGGGAACCTGGGGTATATTCTCGAGTTACGACGGGAATGGCCCTTCCACCCACGTGTTTGTTCAGCGACGTCAGGACTCCTGCCTACTTGCGAGGGACAACTCGGGATTCTCCTCGAGCTTGGCAGGGCAATTGGGACGCCTCTCCAGATGAGGCGGGAGACCAAGGGTCCCTTTCCACGTGCCACAGGAATCCTGGGACTCCTAATAAGTTTCATCTGGAGTCAGGTATCGTCTCCTTTGGAGGCACTGATCTCCGCGTACCTCTGGAGTTTTCACAGGATGTGAGGCCTCCTGTCGCGATGAGGTGGGGACTAGGTCTTTCTCTGTGGTCTCCACAGGGGATTCAGACATCCTTTCGTCTTGGGAGATGCAAGACGAGCCGGCATTCTAGTCACTGCAGGGATATCCGGCCTTATTTCGAGTCAGGGCATAGCGGTGTCCATTCCACTTGAGGCCACTAACTCAGGGACCCTCTCACATACCTAGAGCTGAGAGAAGCCTTCTCTTGAGGTGCTTGTGGTAAGGTGGTATTCCTCTGGAGTCGAAGCCAGGGACTAACCCCTCATCTCGAGTTGATTTCTGGTCCATGGAGCTCTTTAGTGTTGCTACAGTTACCTCAGGATCCCTCTAGCCTTGAAACAGTGCCCTTGGGGTTTCCCTGGAGTGCCACCAAGGAAATCAAGGCTCCTTTCATGTGTGATGTGCAACACGGAATTGCTCTGCACGCAGTGCAGGGGAATCGGGCCTCATCTCGGGCGAGGGGGAAGTCTCATGGTGTTTCTCGAGGTGCGGCGGGAACCTGGGGTATATTCTCGAGTTACGACTGGGATGGCCCTTCCACACACGTGTTTGTTCAGCGACGTCAGGACTCCTGCCTAGTTGCGAGGGACAACTCGGGATTCTCCTCGAGGCTTGGCAGGGCAATTGGAACGCCTCTCCAGCTGAGGCGGGAGACCAAGGGTCCCTTTCCACGTGCCACAGGAATCCTGGGACTCCTATAAAGTTTCACGAGGAGTCAGGCATCGTCTCCTTTGGAGGCACTGATCTCCGCGTACCTCTGGAGTTTTCAAAGGATGTGAGGCCTCCGGTCGCGATGAGGTGGGGAACTAGGTCTTTCTCTGTGGTCTCCACAGGGGATTCAGACATCCTTTCGTCTTGGGAGATGCAAGACGAGCCTGCATTCAAGTCACTCCAGGGATATCCGGCCTCATTTCGAGTTAGGGCATTGCGGTGTCCATTCCACTTGAGGCCGCAAACTCAGGGTCCCTCTCACATACCTAGAGCTGAGAGAAGCCTCCTCTTGAGGTGCTTGTGGTAAGGTGGTATTCCTCTGGAGTCGAAGCCAGGGACTAACCCCTCATCTCGAGTTGATTTTTGGTCCACGGAGGTCTTTCGTGTTGCTACAGTGACCTCAGGATCCCTCTAGCCTTGAAACAGTGTTCTTGGGTTTTCTCTGGAGTGCCATCACGGAAATCAAGGGTCCTTTCATGTGTGATGTGCAAGACGGAATTGCTCTGCACGCAGTGCAGGGGAATCGGGCCTCATCTCGCGGCGAGGGGGAAGTCTCATGGTTTTTCTCGAGTTGCGGCGGGAACCTGGGGTATATTCTCGAGTTACGACAGGGATGGCCCTTCCACCCACGTGTTTGTGCAGCGCCGGCAGGACTCCTGCCTAGTTGCGAGGGACAACTCGGGATTCTCCTCGAGGCTTGGCAGGGCAATTGGGACGGCTCTCCAGCTGAGGCGGGAGACCAAGGGTCCCTTTCCACGTGCCACAGGAATCCTGGGACTCCTATCAAGATTCACGAGGAGAAGGGCATCGTCTCCTTTGGAGGCACTGATCTCCGCGTACCTCTGGAGTTTTCAAAGGATGTGAGGCCTCCGGTCGCGATGAGGTGGGGAACTAGGTCTTTCTCTGTGGTCTCCACAGGGGATTCAGACATCCTTTCGTCTTGGGAGATGCAAGACGAGCCTGCATTCAAGTCACTGCAGGGATATCCGGCCTTATTTCGAGTCAGGGCATCGTGGTGTCCATTCGCCTTGAGGCTGCAAACTCAGCGTCCCTCTCACATACGTAGAGCTGAGAGAAGCCTCCTCTTGAGGTGCTTGTGGTAAGGTGGTATTCCTCTGGAGTCGAAGCCAGGGACTAACCCCTCATCTCGAGTTGATTTTTTCGTCCACGGAGCTCTTTCGTGTTGCTACAGTGACCTCAGGATCCCTCTAGCCTTGAAACAGTGTTCTTGGGGTTTCTCTGGAGTGCCATCAAGGAAATCAAGGCTCCTTTCATGTGTGATGTGCAACACGGAATTGCTCTGCACGCAGTGTAGGGGAATCGGGCCTCATCTCGCGGCGAGGGGTAAGTCTCATGGTTTTTCTCGAGTTGCGGCGGGAACCTGGGGTATATGCTCGAGTTGCGACGGGGATGGCCCTTCCACCCACGTGTTTGTTCAGCGACGGCAGGACTCCTGCCTAGTTGCGAGGGACAACTCGGGATTCTCCTCGAGGCTTGGCAGGGAAATTGGGACGCCTCTCCAGCTGAGGCGGGAGACCAAGGGTCCCTTTCCACGTGCCACAGGAATCCTGGGACTCCTATCAAGTTTCACGAGGAGTCAGGCATCGTCTCCTTTGGAGGCACTGATCTCCGCGTACCTCTGGAGTTTTCAAAGGATGTGAGGCCTCTGGTCGCGATGAGGTGGGGAACTAGGTCTTTCTCTGTGGTCTCCACAGGGGATTCAGACATCCTTTCGTCTTGGGCGATGCGAGACGAGCCTGCATTCTAGTCACTGCAGGGATATCCGGCCTTATTTCGAGTCAGGGCATTGCGGTGTCCATTCCACTTGAGGCCGCAAACTCAGGGTCCCTCTCACATACCTAGAGCTGAGAGAAGCCTCCTCTTGAGGTGCTTGTGGTAAGGTGGTATTCCTCTGGAGTCGAAGCCAGGGACTAACCCCTCATCTCGAGTTGATTTTTGGTCCACGGAGGTCTTTCGTGTTGCTACAGTGACCTCAGGATCCCTCTAGCCTTGAAACAGTGTTCTTGGGGTTTCTCTGGAGTGCCATCAAGGAAATCAAGGCTCCTTTCATGTGTGATGTGCCACATGGAATTGCTCTGCACGCAGTGTAGGCGATCGGGCCTCATCTCGCGGCGAGGGTGAAGTCTCATGGATTTTCTCCAGTTGCGGCGGGAACCTGGGGTATATTCTCGAGTTACGACGGGGATGGCCCTTCCACCCACGTGTTTGTTCAGCGACGTCAGGACTCCTGCCTAGTTGCGAGGGACAACTCGGGATTCTCCTCGAGGCTTGTCAGGGCAATTGGGACGCCTCTCCAGCTGAGGCGGAAGACCAAGGGTCCCTTTCCATGTGCCACAGGAATCCTGGGACTCCTATAAATTTTCACGAGGAATCAGGCATCGTCTCCTTTGGAGGCACTGATCTCCGCGTACCGCTGGAGTTTTCAAAGGATGTGAGGCCTCCGGTCGCGATGAGGTGGGGAACTAGGTCTTTCTCTGTGGTCTCCACAGGGGATTCAGACATCCTTTCGTCTTGGGAGATGCAAGACGAGCCTGCATTCATGTCACTGCAGGGATATCCGGCCTTACTTCGAGTCAGGGCATCGCGGTGTCCATTCCACTTGAGGCCGCAAACTCAGGGTCCCTCTCACATACCTAGAGCTGAGAGAAGCCTCCTCTTGAGGTGCTTGTGGTAAGGTGGTATTCCTCTGGAGTCGAAGTTAGGGACTAACCTCTCATCTCTAATTGATTTTTGGTCCACGGAGCTCTTTCGTGTTGCTACAGTGACCTCAGAATCCCTCTAGCCTTGAAACAGTGTTCTTGGGGTTTCTCTGGAGTACCATCAAGGAAATCAAGGCTCCTTTCATGTGTGATGTGCAACACGGAATTGTTCTGCACGCAGTGTAGGGGAATCAGGCCTCATCTCGCGGCGAGGGGTAAGTCTCATGGTTTTTCTCGAGTTGCGGCGGGAACCTGGGGTATATTCTCGAGTTACGACAGGGATGGCCCTTCCACCCACGTGTTTGTGCAGCGACGGCAGGACTCCTGCCTAGTTGCGAGGGACAACTCGGGATTCTCCTCGAGGCTTGGCAGGGCAATTGGGACGCCTCTCCAGCTGAGGCGGGAGACCAAGGATCCCTTTCCACGTGCCACAGGAATCCTGGGACTCCTATCAAGTTTCACGAGGAGTCAGGCATCGTCTCCTTTGGAGGCACTGATCTCCGCATACCTCTGGAGTTTTCAAAGGATGTGAGGCCTCCGGTCGCGATGAGGTGGGGAACTAGGTCTTTCTCTGTGGTCTCCACAGGGGATTCAGACATCCTTTCGTCTTGGGAGATGCAAGACGAGCCTGCATTCAAGTCACTCCAGGGATATCCGGCCTCATTTCGAGTCAGGGCATTGCGGTGTCCATTCCACTTGAGGCCGCAAACTCAGGGTCCCTCTCACATACCTAGAGCTGAGAGAAGCCTCCTCTTTAGGTGCTTGTGGTAAGGTGGTATTCCTCTGGAGTCGAAGCCAGGGACTAACCCCTCATCTCGAGTTGATTTTTGGTCCACGGAGGACTTTCGTGTTGCTACAGTGACCTCAGGATCCTTCTAGTCTTGAAACAGTGTTCTTGGGGTTTCTCTGGAGTGCCATCAAGGAAATCAAGGGTCCTTTCATGTGTGATGTGCCACATGGAATTGCTCTGCACGCAGTGTAGGGGATCGGGCCTCATCTCGCGGCGAGGGTGAAGTCTCATGGTTTTTCTCGAGTTGCGGCGGGAACCTGGGGTATATTCTCGAGTTACGACTGGGATGGCCCTTCCACCCACATGTTTGTTCAGCGACGTCAGGACTCCTGCCTAGTTGCGAGGGACAACTCGGGATACTCCTCGAGGCTTGGCAGGGCAATTGGGACGCCTCTCCAGCTGAGGCGGGAGACCAAGAGTCCCTTTCCACGTGCCACAGGAATCCTGGGACTCCTATCAAGTTTCACGAGGAGTCAGGCATCATCTCCTTTGGAGGCACTGATCTCTGCGTACCTCTGGAGTTATCAAAGGATGTGAGGACTCCGGTCGCGATGAGGTGGGGAACTAGGTCTTTCGAAGTGGTCCCCACAGGGGATTCAGACATCCTTTCATCTTGGGAGATGCAAGAAGAGCCTGCATTCAAGTCACTGCAGGGATATCTGGCCTTATTTCGAGTCAGGGCATCGCGGTGTCCATTCCACTTGAGGCCGCAAACTCAGGGTCCCTCTCACATACCTAGAGCTGAGAGAAGCCTCCTCTTGAGGTGCTTGTGGTAAGGTGGTATTCCTCTGGAGTCGAAGCCAGGGACTAACCTCTCATCTCGAGTTGATTCTTGGTCCACGGAGCTCTTTCGTGTTGCTACAGTGACCTCAGGATCCCTCTAGCCTGGAAACAGTGTTCTTGGGGTTTCTCTGGAGTGCCATGAAGGAAATCAAGGCTCCTTTCATGTGTGATGTGCAACACGGAATTTCTCTGCCCGCAGTGTAGGGGAATCGGGCCTCATCTAGCAGCGAGGGGGAAGTCTCATGGTTTTTCTCGAGTTGCGGCGGGAACCTGGGGTATATTCTCGAGTTACGACGGGAATGGCCCTTCCACCCACGTGTTTGTTCAGCGACGTCAGGACTCCTGCCTACTTGCGAGGGACAACTCGGGATTCTCCTCGAGCTTGGCAGGGCAATTGGGACGCCTCTCCAGATGAGGCGGGAGACCAAGGGTCCCTTTCCACGTGCCACAGGAATCCTGGGACTCCTAATAAGTTTCATCTGGAGTCAGGTATCGTCTCCTTTGGAGGCACTGATCTCCGCGTACCTCTGGAGTTTTCACAGGATGTGAGGCCTCCTGTCGCGATGAGGTGGGGACTAGGTCTTTCTCTGTGGTCTCCACAGGGGATTCAGACATCCTTTCGTCTTGGGAGATGCAAGACGAGCCGGCATTCTAGTCACTGCAGGGATATCCGGCCTTATTTCGAGTCAGGGCATAGCGGTGTCCATTCCACTTGAGGCCGCTAACTCAGGGACCCTCTCACATACCTAGAGCTGAGAGAAGCCTTCTCTTGAGGTGCTTGTGGTAAGGTGGTATTCCTCTGGAGTCGAAGCCAGGGACTAACCCCTCATCTCGAGTTGATTTGTGGTCCACGGAGCTCTTTCGTGTTGCTACAGGGACCTCAGGATCCCTCTAGCCTTGAAACAGTGTTCTTGGGGTTTCTCTGGAGTGCCATCAAGGAAATCAAGGCTCCTTTCATGTGTGATGTGCCACACGGAATTGCTCTGCACGCAGTGTAGGGGATCGGGCCTCATCTCGCGGCGAGGGGGAAGTCTCATGGTTTTTCTCTTGTTGCGGCGGGAACCTGGGGTATATTCTCGAGTTACGACGGGTATGACCCTTCCACACACGTGTTTGTTCAGCGACGTCAGGACTTCTGCCTAGTTGCGAGGGACAACTCGGGATTCTCCTCGAGGCTTGGCAGGGAAATTGGGATTTCTCTCCAGCTGAGGCGGGAGACCAAGGGTCCCTTTCCACGTGCCACAGGAATCCTGGGACTCCTATCAAGTTTCACGAGGAGTCAGGCATCGTCTCCTTTGGAGGCACTGATCTCTGCGTACCTCTGGACTTATCAAAGGATGTGAGGCCTCCGGTCGCAATGAGGTGGGGAACAAGGTCTTTCTCTGTGGTCTCCACAGGGGATTCAGACACCCTTTCATCTTGGGAGATGCAAGACGAGCCTGCATTCAAGCCACTGCAGGGATGTCCGGCCTTATTTCGAGTCAGGGCATCGCGGTGTCCATTCCACTTGAGGCCGCAAACTCAGGGTCCCTCTCACATACCTAGAGCTGAGAGAAGCCTCCTCTTGAGGTGCCTGTGGTAAGGTGGTATTCCTCTGGAGTCGAAGCCAGGGACTAACCTCTCATCTTGAGTTGATTTTTGGTCCACGGAGCTCTTTTGTGTTGCTACAGTGACCCCAGAATCCCTCTAGCCTTGAAACAGTCTTCTTGGGGTTTCTCTGGAGTGCCATCAAGGAAATCAAGGCTCCTTTCCTGTGTCATGTGCAACACGGAATTGCTCTGCACGCAGTGCAGGGGAATCGGGCCTCATCTCGCGGCGAGGGGGAAGTCTGATAGTTTTTCTCGAGTTGCGGCGGGAACCTGGGGAATATTCTCGAGTTACGACGGGGATGGCCCTTCCACCCACGTGTTTGTTCAGCGACGTCAGGACTCCTGCCTAGTTGCAAGGGACAACTCGGGATTCTCCTCGAGGCTTGTCAGGGCAATTGGGACGCCTCTCCAGCTGAGGTGGGAGACCAAGGGTCCCTTTCCACGTGCCACAGGAATCCTGGGACTCCTATCAAGTTTCATAAGGAGTCAGGCATCGTTTCCTTTCGAGGCACTGATCTCCCCGTACCTCTGGAGTTTTCAAAGGATGTGAGGCCTCCGGTCACGATGAGGTGGGGAATTAGGTCTTTCTCTGTGGTCTCCACAGAGGACTCAGACATCCTTTCGTCTTGGGAGATGCAAGACGAGCCTGCATTTATGTCAATGCAGGGTTATTCGGCCTTATTTCGAGTCAGGGCATTGCGGTGTCCATTCCACTTGAGGCCGCAAACTCAGGGTCCCTCTCACATACCTAGAGCTGAGAGAAGCCTCCACTTGAGGTGCTTGTGGTAAGGTGGTATTCCTCTGGAGTAGAAGCCAGGGACTAACCTCTCATCTCGAGTTGATTTTTGGTCCACGGAGCCTTTCGTGTTGCTACAGTGACCTCAGCTTCCCTCTAGCCTTGAAACAGTGCTCTTGGGGTTTCTCTGGAGTGCCATCAAGGAAATCAAGGCTCTTTTCATGTGTGATGTGCAACACGGAATTGCTCTGCACGCAGTGCAGGATATCGGGCCTCATCTCGCGGCGAGGGGGAAGTCTCATGGTTTTTCTCGAGTGGCGGCGGGAACCTGGGGTATATTCTCGAGTTACGACTGGGATGGCCCTTCCACACACGTGTTTCTTCAGCGACGTCAGGACTCCTGCCTAGTTGCGAGGGACAACTCGTAATTCTCCTCGAGGCTTGTCAGGGCAATTGGGACGCCTCTCCAGCTGAGGCGGAAGACAAAGGGTCCCTTTCCATGTGCCACAGGAATCCTGGGACTCCTATCAAGTTTCACGAGGAGTCAGGCATCGTATCCTTTGGAGGCACTGATCTCCGCGTACCTCTGGAGTTTTCAAAGGATGTGAGGCCTCCGGTCGTGATGAGGTGGGGAACTAGGTCTTTCTCTGTGGTCTCCACAGGGGATTCAGACAACCTTTCGTCTTGGGAGATGCAAGACGAGCCTGCATTCAAGTCACTGCAGGGATATACGGCCTTATTTCGAGTCAGGGCATCGCAGTGTCCATTCCACTTGAGGCCGCAAACTCAGAGTCCCTCTCACATACCTAGAGCTGAGAGAAGCCTCCTCTTGAGGTACTTGTGGTAAGGTGGTATTCCTCTGGAGTCGAAGCCAGGGACTAACCCCTCATCTCGAGTTGATTTTTGGTCCACGGAGGTCTTTCGTGTTGCTACAGTGAACTCAGGATCCCTCTAGCCTTGAAACAGTGTTCTTGGGGTTTCTCTGGAGTGCCAACAAGGAAATCAAGGCTCCTTTCATGTGTGATGTGCCACATGGAATTGCTCTGCACGCAGTGTAGGGGATCGGGCCTCATCTCGCGGCGAGGGGGAAGTCTCATGGTTTTTCTCGAGTTGCGGCGGGAACCTGGGGTATATTCTCGAGTTACAACGGGGATGGCCCTTCCACCCACGTGTTTGTTCAGCCACGTCAGGACTCCTGCCAAGTTGCGAGGGACAACTCGGGATTCTCCTCGAGGCTGGGCAGGGCAATTGGGACGCCTCTCCATCTGTGGCGGTAGACCAAGGCTCCCTTTCCACGTGCCACAGGAATCCTGGGACTCCTATCAAGTTTCACGAGGAGTCAGGCATCGTCTCCTTTGGAGGCACTGATCTCCGCGTACCGCTGGAGTTTTCAAAGGATGTGAGGCCTCCGGTCGCAATGAGGTGGGGAACTAGGTCTTTCTCTGTGGTCTCCACAGGGGATTCAGACATCCTTTCATCTTGGGAGATGCAAGACGAGCCTGCAATCAAGCCACTGCAGGGATGTCCGGCCTTATTTCGAGTCAGGGCATCGCGGTGTCCATTCCACTTGAGGCCGCAAACTCAGGGTCCCTCTCACATACCTAGAGCTGAGAGAAGCCTCCTCTTGAGGTGCTTGTGGTAAGGTGGTATTCCTCTGGAGTCGAAGCCAGGGACTAACCTCTCATCTCGAGTTGATTTTTGGTCCACGGAGCTCTTTTGTGTTGCTACAGTGACCTCAGGATCCCTCTAGCCTTGAAACAGTGTTCTTGGGGTTTCTCTGGAGTGCCATCAAGGAAATCAAGGCCCCTTTCATGTGTGATGTGCAACACGGAATTGCTCTGCACGGAGTGCAGGGGAATCGGGCCTCATCTCGCGGCGAGGGGGAAGTCTCATGGTTTTTCTCGAGTTGCGGCGGGAACCTGGGGTATATTCTCGAGTTACGACGGGGATGGCCCTTCCACCCACGTGTTTGTTCAGCGACGTCAGGACTCCTGCCTAGTTGAAAGGGACAACTCGGGATTCTCCTCGAGGCTTGTCAGGGCAATTGGGACGCCTCTCCAGCTGAGGTGGGAGACCAAGGGTCCCTTTCCACGTGCCACAGGAATCCTGGGACTCCTATCAAGTTTCATAAGGAGTCAGGCATCGTTTCCTTTGGAGGCACTGATCTCCCCGTACCTCTGGAGTTTTCAAAGGATGTGAGGCCTCCGGTCACGATGAGGTGGGGAATTAGGTCTTTCTCTGTGGTCTCCACAGGGGATTCAGACATCCTTTCGTCTTGGGAGATGCAAGACGAGCCTGCATTTATGTCAATGCAGGGTTATCCGGCCTTATTTCGAGTCAGGGCATTGCGGTGTCCATTCCACTTGAGGCCGCAAACTCAGGGTCCCTCTCACATACCTAGAGCTGAGAGAAGCCTCCACTTGAGGTGCTTGTGGTAAGGTGGTATTCCTCTGGAGTCGAAGCCAGGGACTAACCTCTCATCTCGAGTTGATTTTTGGTCCACGGAGCTCTTTCTTGTTGCTACAGTGACCTCAGGTTCCCTCTAGCGTTGAACCAGTGTTCTTGGGGTTTCTCTGGAGTGCCATCAATGAAATCAAGGCTCCTTTCATGTGTGATGTGCAACACGGAATTGCTCTACACGCAGTGCAGGATATCGGGCCTCATCTCGCGGCGAGGGGGAAGTCTCATGGTTTTTATCGAGTTGCGGCGGGAACCTGGGGTATATTCTCGAGTTACGACGGGGATGCCCTTCCACACACGTGTTTGTTCAGCCACGTCAGGACTCCTGCCTAGTTGCTAGGGACAACTCGGGATTCTCCTCGAGGCTTGGCAGGGCAATTGGGACGCCTCTCCAGCTGAGGCGGGAAACCAAGTGTCCCTTTCCACGTGCCACAGGAATCCTGGGACTCCTATCAAGTTTCACGAGGAGTCAGGCATCGTCTCCTTTGGAGGCACTGATCTCAGTGTACCTCTGGAATTTTCAAAGTATGTGAGGCCTCCGGTCGCGATGAAGTGGGGAACTAGGTCTTTCTCTGTGGTCTCCACAGGGGATTCAGACATCCTTTCGTCTTGGGAGATGCAAGACGAGCCTGCATTCAAGTCACTGCAGGGATATCCGGCCTTATTTCGAGTCAGGGCATCGCGGTGTCCATTCCATTTGAGGCCGCAAACTCAGGGTCCCTCTCACATACCTAGAGCTGAGAGAAGCCTCCTCTTGAGGTGCTTGTGGTTAGGTGGTTTCCTCTGGAGTCGAAGCCAGGGACTAACCTCTCATCTCGAGTTGATTTGTGGTCCACGGAGCTCTTTCGTGTTGCTACAGTGACCTCAGGATCCCTCTAGCCTTGAAAGAGTGTTCTTGGGGTTTCCCTGGAGTGCCACCAAGGAAATCAAGGCTCCTTTCATGTGTGATGTGCAACACGGAATTGCTCTGCACGCAGTGTAGGGGAATCGGGCCTCATTTTGCGGCGAGGGGGAAGTCTCATGGTTTTTCTCGAGTTGCGGCGGGAACGGGGGGTATATTCTCGAGTTACGACTGGGATGGCCCTTCCACACACGTGTTTCTTTAGCGACGTCAGGACTCCTGCCTAGTTGCGAGGGACAACTCGGGATTCTCCTCGAGGCTTGTCAGGGCAATTGGGACGCCTCTCCAGCTGAGGCGGAAGACCTAGGGTCCCTTTCCATGTGCCACAGGAATCCTGGGACTCCTATCAAGTTTCACGAGGAGTCAGGAATCATCTCCTTTGGAGGCACTGATCTCTGCGTACCTCTGGAGTTATCAAAGGATGTGAGGCCTCCGGTCGCGATGAGGTGGGGAACTAGGTCTTTCGATGTGGTCCCCACAGGGGATTCAGACATCCTTTCATCTTGGGAGATGCAAGACGAGCCTGCATTCAAGTCACTGCAGGGATATCTGGCCTTATTTCGAGTCAGGGCATCGCGGTGTCCATTCCACTTGAGGCCGCAAACTCAGGGTCCCTCTCACATACCTAGAGCTGAGAGAAGCCTCCTCTTGAGGTGCTTGTGGTTAGGTGGTTTCCTCTGGAGTCGAAGCCTGGGACTAACCTATCATCTCGAGTTCATTTTTGGTCCACGGAGCTCTTTCGTGTTGCTACAGTGACCTCAGGATCCCTCTAGCCTTGAAACAGTGTTCTTGGGGTTTCCCTGGAGTGCCACTAAGGAAATCAAGGCTCCTTTCATGTGTGATGTGCAACACGGAATTGCTCTGCACGCAGTGTAGGGGAATCGGGCCTCATCTCGCAGCGAGGGGGAAGTCTCATGGTTTTTCTCGAGTTGCGGCGGGAACCTGGGGTATATTCTCGAGTTACGACTGGGATGGCCCTTCCACACACGTGTTTCTTCAGCGACGTCAGGACTCCTGCCTAGTTGCGAGGGACAACTCGGGATTTTCCTCGAGGCTTGGCAGGGCAATTGGGACGCCTCTTCAGCTGAGGCGGGAGACCAAGGGTCCCTTTCCATGTGCCACAGGAATCCTGGGACTCCTATAAAGTTTCACGAGGAATCAGGCATCGTCTCCTTTGGAGGCACTGATCTCCGCGTACCTCTGGAGTTTTCAAAGGATGTGAGGCCTCCGGTCGCGATGAGGTGGGGAACTAGGTCTTTCTCTGTGGTCACCACAGGGGATTCAGACATCCTTTCATCTTGGGAGATGCAAGACGAGCCTGCATTCAAGTCACTGCAGGGATATCCGGCCTTATTTCGAGTCAGGGCATTGCGGTGTCCATTCCACTTGAGGCCGCAAACTCAGGGTCCCTCTCACATACCTAGAGCTGAGAGAAGCCTCCTCTTGAGGTGCTTGTGGTTAGGTGGTATTCTTCTGGAGTCGAAGCCAGGGACTAACCTCTCATCTCGAGTTGATTTTTGGTCCACGGAGCTCTTTCGTGTTGCTACAGTGACCTGAGGATCCCTCTAGCCTTGAAACAGTGTTCCTGGGGTTTCTCTGGAGTGCCATCAAGAAAATCAAGGCTCCTTTCATGTGTGATGTGCAACACGGAATTGCTCTGCACGCAGTGCAGGGGAATCGGGCCTCATTTCGGGCGAGGGGGAAGTCTCATGGTTTTTCTCGAGTTGCGGCGGGAAGCTGGGGTATATTCTCGAGTTACGACGGGGATGGACCTTCCACCCACGTGTTTGTTCAGCGACGTCAGGATTCCTGCCTAGTTGCAAGGGACAACTCGCGATTCTCCTCGAGGCTTGGCTGGGCAATTGGGATGCCTCTCCAGCTGAGGCGAGAGACCAAGTGTCCCTTTCCACGTGCCACAGGAATCCTGGGACTCCTATCAAGTTTCACGAGGAGTCAGGCATCGTCTCCTTTGGAGGCACTGATCTCCGCGTAACTCTGGAGTTTTCAAAAGATGTGAGGCCTCCGGTCGCGATGAGGTGGGGAACTAGGTCTTTCTCTGTGGTCTCCACAGGGGATTCAGACATCCTTTCGTCTTGGGAGATGCAAGACGAGCCTGCATTCAAATCACTGCAGGGATATCCGGCCTTATTTCGAGTCAGGGCATCGCGGTGTCCATTCCACTTGAGGCCGCAAACTCAGGGTCCCTCTCACATACCTAGAGCTGAGAGAAGCCTCCTCTTGAGGTGCTTGTGGTAAGGTGGTATTCCTCTGGAGTCGAAGCCAGGGACTAACCTCTCATCTCGAGTTGATTTTTGGTCCACGGAGTTCTTGCGTGTTGCTACAGTGACCTCAGGATCCCTCTAGCATTGAAGCAGTGTTCTTACGGTTTCTCTGGAGTGCCATCAAGGAAATCAAGGCTCCTTTCATGTGTCATGTGCAAGACGGAATGGCTCTGCAAGCAGTGCAGGGAAATCGGGCCTCATCTCGCGGCGAAGGGGAAGTCTCATGGTTTTTCTCGAGTTGCGGCGGGAACCTGGGGTATATTCTCGAGTTACGACGGGGATGGCCCTTCCACCCACGTGTTTGTTCAGCGACGTCAGGACTCCTGCCTAGTTGCGAGGGACAACTCGGGATTCTCCTCGAGGCTTGGCAGGGCAATTGGGATGCCTCTCCAGCTGAGGCGGGAGACCAAGGGTCCCTTTCCACGTGCCACAGGAATCCTGGGACTCCTAAGAAGTTTCCCGAGGTGTCAGGCATCGTCACCTTTGGAGGCACTGATCTCCACGTACCTCTGGAGTTTTCAAAGGATGTGAGGCCTCCGGTCGCCATGAGGTGGGGAACTAGGTCTTTCTCTGTGGTCACCATAGGGGATTCAGACATCCTTTCATCTTGGGAGATGCAAGACGAGCCTGCATTCAAGTCACTGCAGGGATATCCGGCCTTATTTCGAGTCAGGGCATCGCGGTGTCCATTCCACTTGAGGCCGCAAACTCAGGGTCCCTCTCACATACCTAGAGCTGAGAGAAGCCTCCTCTTGAGGTGCTTGTGGTTAGGTGGTATTCTTCTGGAGTCGAAGCCAGGGACTAACCTCTCATCTCGAGTTGATTTTTGGTCCACGGAGCTCTTTCGTGTTGCTATAGTGACCTCAGGATCCCTATAGCCTTGAAACAGTCTTCGTGGGGTTTCTCTGGAGTGCCATCAAGGAAATCAAGGCTCCGTTCATGTGTGATGTGCAACACACAATTGCTCTGCACACAGTGCAGGGTAATCGGGCCCCATCTCGCGGCGAGGGGGAAGTCTCATGGTTTTTCTCGAGTTTCGGCAGGAACCTGGGGTATATTCTCGAGTTACGACGGGGGTTGCCCTTCCACCCACGTGTTTGTTCAGCGACGTCAGGACTCCTGCCTAGTTGCAAGGGACAACTCGCGATTCTCATCAAGGCTTGGCTGGGAAATTGGGACGCCTCTCCAGCTGAGGCGGGAGACAAAGTGTCCCTTTCTACATGCCACAGGAATCCTGGGACGCCTATCAAGTTTCACGAGGAGTCAGGCATCGTCTCCTTTGGAGGCACTGATCTCCGCGTACCTCTGGAGTTTTCAAAGCATGTGAGGCCTCCGGTCGCGATGAGGTGGGGAACTAGGTCTTTCTCTGTGGTCTCCACAGGGGATTCAGACATCCTTTCGTCTTGGGAGATGCAAGACAAGCCTGCATTCAAGTCACTGCAGGGATATCCGGCCTTATTTCGCGTTAGAGCATCGCAGGGTCCATTCCACTTTAGGCCACAAAATCAGGGTCCCTTTCACATACCTAGAGCTGAGAGATGCCTCCTCTTGAGGTGCTTGTGGTAAGGTGGTATTCCTCTGGAGTCGAAGCCAGGGACTAACCTCTCATTTCGAGTTGATTTTTGGTCCACGGAGCTCTTTCGTGTGGCTACAGTGACCTCAGGATCCCTCTAGCCTTGAAACAGTGTTCTTGGTGTTTCTCTGGAGTGCCATCAAGGAACTGAAGGCTCATTTCCTGTGTGATGTGCAACACGGAATTGCTCTGCACGCAGTGCAGTGGAATCGGGCCTCATCTCGCGGCGAGGGGAAGTCTCATGGTTTTTCTCGAGTTGCGGCGGGAACCTGGGGTATATTCTCGAGTTACGACGGGGATGGCCATTCCACACACGTGTTTGTTCAGCGACGTCAGGACTCCTGCCTAGTTGCGAGGGACAACTCGGGATTCTCCTCGAGGCTTGACAGGGCAATTGGGATGCCTCTCCAGCTGAGGCGGGAGACCATGGGTCCCTTTCCATGTGCCACAGGAATCCTGGGACTCCTATAAAGTTTCACAAGGAGTCAGGCATCGTCTCCTTTGGAGGCACTGATCTCCGCGTACCTCTGGAGTTTTCAAAGGATGTGAGGCCTCCGGTCGCCATGAGGTGGGGAACTAGGTCTTTCTCTGTGGTCACCACAGGGGATTCAGACATCCTTTCATCTTGGGAGATGCAAGACGAGCCTGCATTCAAGTCACTGCAGGGATATCCGGCCTTATTTCGAGCCAGGGCATTGCGGTGTCCATTCCACTTGAGGCCGCAAACTCAGGGTCCCTCTCACATACCTAGAGCTGAGAGAAGCCTCCTCTTGAGGTGCTTGTGGTAAGGTGGTATTCCTCTTGAGTCGAAGCCAGGGACTACCCTCTCATCTCGAGTTGATTTTTGGTCCACGGAGCTCCTTCGTGTTGCTACAGTGACCTCAGGATCCCTCTAGCCTAGAAACAGTGTTCTTGGGGTTTCTCTGGAGTGCCATCAAGAAAATCAAGGCTCCTTTCATGTTTGATGTGCAACACGGTATTGCTCTGCATGCAGTGCAGGAGACTCGAGCCTCATCTCGCGGCGAGGGGGAAGTCTCATGGTTTTTCTCGAGTTGCGGCGGGAACCTGGGGTATATTCTCGAGTTACGACGGGGATGGCCCTTCCACCCACGTGTTTGTTCAGCCACGTCAGGACTCCTGCCTAGTTGCAAGGGACAACTCGGGATTCTCCTCGAGGCTTGGCAGGGCAATTGGGACGCCTCTCGATCTGAGGTGGGAGACCAAGGGTCCCTTTCCACGTGCCACAGGAATCCTGGGACTCGTATCAAGTTTCACGTGGAGTCAGGCATCGTCTCCTTTGGAGGCACTGATCTCCGCGTACCTCTGGAGTTTTCAAAGGATGTGAGGCCTCCGGTCGCGAAGAGGTGGGGAACTAGTTTTTCTCTGTGGTCTCCACAGGGGTTTCAGACATCCTTTCGTCTTGGGAGATGCAAGACGAGCCTGCATTCAAGTCACTGCAGGGATATCCGGCATTATTTCGCGTCAGGGCATCGCAGTGTCCATTCCACTTGAGGCCGCAAACTCAGGGTCCCTCTCACATACCTAGAGCTGAGAGAAGCCTCTTCTTGAGGTGCCTGTGGTAAGTTGGTATTCCTCTGGAGTCGAAGCCAGGGACTAACCTCTCATCTCGAGTTGATTTGTGGTCCACGGAGCTCTTTCATGTTGCTACAGTGACCTCAGGATCCCTCTAGCCTTGAAACAATGTTCTTGGGGTTTCCCTGGAGTGCCACAAAGGAAATCAAGGCTCCTTTCATGTGTGATGTGCAACACGGAATTGCTCTGCACGCAGTGTAGGGGAATCGGGCCTCATCTCGCGGCGAGGGGGAAGTCTCATGGTTTTTCTCGAGTTGCGGCGGGAACCTGGGGTATATTCTCGAGTTACGACTGGGATGGCCCTTCCACACACGTGTTTCTTCAGCGACGTCAGGACTCCTGCCTAGTTGCGAGGGACAACTCGGGATTCTCCTCGAGGCTTGTCAGGGCAATTGGGACGCCTCTCCAGCTGAGGCGGGAGACCAAGGGTCCCTTTCCATGTGCCACAGGAATCCTGGGACTCCTATCAAGTTTCACGAGAAATCAGGCATCGTCTCCTTTGGAGGCACTGATCTCCGCGTACCGCTGGAGTTTTCAAAGGATGTGAGGCCTCCGGTCGCGATGAGGTGGGGAACTAGGTCTTTCTCTGTGGTCACCACAGGGGATTCAGACATCCTTTCATCTTGGGAGATGCAAGACGAGCCTGCATTCAAGTCACTGCAGGAATATCCGGCCTTATTTCGAGTCAGGGCATCGCGGTGTCCATTCCACTTGAGGCCGCAAACTCAGGGTTCCTCTCACATACCTAGAGCTGAGAGAAGCCTCCTCTTGAGGTGCTTGTGGTTAGGTGGTATTCTTCTGGAGTCGAAGCCAGGGACTAACCTTTCATCTCGAGTTGATTTTTGGTCCACGGAGCTCTTTCGTGTTGCTACAGTGACCTCAGGATCCCTCTAGCCTTGAAACAGTGTTCTTGGGGTTTCTCTGGAGTGTCATGAAGGAAATCAAGGCTCCTTTCATGTGTGAAGTGCAACACGGAATTGCTCTGCACGCAGTGTAGGGGAATCGGGCCTCATCTCGGGGCGAGGGGGAAGTCTCATGCTTTTTCTCGAGTTGCGGCGGGAACCTGGGCTATATTCTCGAGTTACGACGGGGATGGCCCTTCCACACACGTGTGTGTTTAGCGACGTCAGGACTCCTGCCTAGTTGCGAGGGACAACTCGGGATTCTCCTCGAGGCTTGGCAGGGCAATTGGGACGCCTCTCCAGCTGAGGCGGGAGACCAAGGTTCCCTTTCCACGTGCCACAGGAATCCTGGAACTTCTATCAAGTTTGACGAGGAGTCAGGCATTGGCTCCTTTGGAGGCACTGATCTCCGCGTACCTCTGGAGTTTTCAAAGGATGTGAGGCCTCCGGTCGTGATGATGTGGGGAACTAGGTCTTTCTCTGTGGTCTCCACAGGGGATTCAGACATCCTTTATTCTTGGGAGATGAAAGACGAGCCTGCATTCAAGTCACTGCAGGGATATCCGGCCTTATTTTGACTCAGGGCATCGTGGTGTCTATTCGACTGGAGGCTGCAAACTCAGGGTCCCTCTAACATACCTAAAGCTGAGAGAAGCCTCCTCTTGAGGTGCTTGTGGTAAGGTGGTATTCCTCTGGAGTCGAAGCCAGGGACTAACCCCTCATCTCGAGTTGATTTTTGTTCCACGAAGCTCTTTCGTGTTGCTACAGTGACCTCAGGATCCCTCTAGCCTTGAAACAGTGTTCTTGGGGTTTCTCTGGAGTGCCATCAAGGTAATCAAAGCTCCTTTCATGTGTGATGTGCAACACGGAATTGCTCTGCACGCAGTGCAGGGGAATAGGGCCTCATTTCGCAGCGAGGGGGAAGTCTCATGGTTTTTCTCGAGTTGCGGCGGGAACCTGGGGTATATTCTCGAGTTACAACGGGGATGGCCCTTCCACCAACGTGTTTTTTCAGCCACTTCAGGACTCCTGCCAAGTTGCGAGGGACAACTCGGGATTCTCCTCGAGGCTGGGCAGGGAAATTGGGACGCCTCTCCATCTGTGGCGGTAGACCAAGGCTCCCTTTCCACGTGCCACAGGAATCCTGGGACTCCTATCAAGTTTCACGAGGAGTCAGGCATCGTCTCCTTTGGAGGCAGTGATCTCCGCGTACCTCTGGAGTTTTCAAAGGATGTGAGGCCTCCGGTCGCCATGAGGTGGGGAAATAGGTCTTTCTCTGTGGTCTCCACAGGGGATTGAGACATCTTTTCATGTTGGGAGATGCAAGACGAGCCTGCATTCAAGTCACTGCAGGGATATCCGGCCTTATTTCGAGCAGGGCATTGCGGTGTCCATTCCACTTGAGGCGGCAAACTCAGGGTCCATCTCACATACCTAGAGCTGAGAGAAGCCTCCTCTTGAGGTGCTTGTGGTAAGGTGGTATTCCTCTTGAGTCGAATCCAGGGACTACCCTCTCATCTCGAGTTGATTTTTGGTCCACGGAGCTCTTTCGTGTTGCTACAGTGACCTCAGGATCCCTCTAGCCTAGAAACAGTGTTCTTGGGGTTTCTCTGGAGTGCCATCAAGAAAATCAAGGCTCCTTTCATGTTTGATGTGCAACACGGTATTGCTCTCCATGCAGTGCAGGAGACTCGAGCCTCATCTCGCGGCGAGGGGGAAGTCTCATGGTTTTTCTCGAGTTGCGGCGGGAACCTGGAGTATATTCTAGAGTAACGACGGGGGTGGCCCTTCCACCCACGTGTTTGTTCAGCGACGTCAGGACTCCTGCCTAGTTGCAAGGGACAACTCGCGATTCTCCTCAAGGCTTGGCTGCGCAATTGGGACGCCTCTCCAGCTGAGGCGGGAGACCAAGTGTCCCTTTCCACGTGCCACAGGAATCCTGGGACTCCTAAGAAGTTTCACAAGGAGTCAGGCATCGTCTCCTTTGGAGGCACTGATCTCCGCGTACCTCTGGAGTTTTCAAAGGATGTGAGGCCTCCGGTCGCGAAGAGGTGGGGAACTAGGTTTTCTCTGTGGTCTCCACAGGGGTTTCAGACATCCTTTCGTCTTGGGAGATGCAAGACGAGCCTGCATTCAAGTCACTGCAGGGATATCCGGCATTATTTCGCGTCAGGGCATCGCAGTGTCCATTCCACTTGAGGCCGCAAACTCAGGGTCCCTCTCACATACCTAGAGGTGAGAGAAGCCTCTTCTTGAGGTGCTTGTGGTAAGGTGGTATTCCTCTGGAGTCGAAGCCAGGTACTACCCTCTCATCTCGAGTTGATTTGTGGTCCACGGAGCTCTTTCGTGTTGCTACAGTGACCTCAGGATCCCTCTAGCCTTGAAACAGTGTTCTTGGGGTTTCCCTGGAGTGCCATCAAGGAAATCAAGGCTCCTTTCATGTGTGATGTGCAACACGGAATTGCTCTGCACGCAGTGTAGGGGAATCGGGCCTCATCTCGCGGCGAGGGGGAAGTCTCATGGTTTTTCTCGAGTTGCGGCGGGAACCTGGGGTATATTCTCGAGTTACGACTGGGATGGCCCTTCCACACACGTGTTTCTTCAGCGACGTCAGGACTCCTGCCTAGTTGCGAGGGACAACTCGGGATTCTCCTCGAGGCTTGTCAGGGCAATTGGGACGCCTCTCCAGCTGAGGCGGGAGACCAAGGGTCCCTTTCCATGTGCCACAGGAATCCTGGGACTCCTATAAAGTTTCACGAGAAATCAGGCATCGTCTCCTTTGGAGGCACTGATCTCCGCGTACCGCTGGAGTTTTCAAAGGATGTGAGGCCTCCGGTCGCGAAGAGGTGGGGAACTAGGTCTTTCTCTGTGGTCACCACAGGGGATTCAGACATCCTTTCATCTTGGGAGATGCAAGACGAGCCTGCATTCAAGTCACTGCAGGGATATCCGGCCTTATTTCGAGTCAGGGCATCGCGGTGTCCATTCCACTTGAGGCCGCAAACTCAGGGTCCCTCTCACATACCTAGAGCTGAGAGAAGCCTCCTCTTGAGGTGCTTGTGGTTAGGTGGTATTCTTCTGGAGTCGAAGCCAGGGACTAACCTCTCATCTCGAGTTGATTTTTGGTCCACGGAGCTCTTTCGTGTTGCTACAGTGACCTCAGGATCCCTCTAGCCTTGAAACAGTGTTCTTGGGGTTTCTCTGGAGTGTCATCAAGGAAATCAAGGCTCCTTTCATGTGTGAAGTGCAACACGGAATTGCTGTGCACGCAGTGTAGGGGAATCGGGCCTCATCTCGGGGCGAGGGGGAAGTCTCATGCTTTTTCTCGAGTTGTGGCGGGAACCTGGGCTATATTCTCAAGTTACGACGGGGATGGCCCTTCCACACACGTGTGTGTTTAGCGACGTCAGGACTCCTGCCTAGTTGCGAGGGACAACTCGGGATTCTCCTCGAGGCTTGGCAGGGCAATTGGGACGCCTCTCCAGCTGAGGCGGGAGACCAAGGTTCCCTTTCCACGTGCCACAGGAATCCTGGGACTCCTATCAAGTTTGACGAGGAGTCAGGCATTGGCTCCTTTGGAGGCACTGATCTCCGCGTACCTCTGGAGTTTTCAAAGGATGTGAGGCCTCCGGTCGTGATGATGTGGGGAACTAGGTCTTTCTCTGTGGTCTCCACAGGGGATTCAGACATCCTTTCGTCTTGGGAGATGCAAGACGAGCCTGCATTCAAGTCACTGCAGGGATATCCGGCCTTATTTTGAGTCAGGGCATCGTGGTGTCTATTCGACTGGAGGCTGCAAACTCAGGGTCCCTCTCACATACCTAAAGCTGAGAGAAGCCTCCTCTTGAGGTGCTTGTGGTAAGGTGGTATTCCTCTGGAGTCGAAGCCAGGGACTAACCCCTCATCTCGAGTTGATTTTGTTCCACGGAGCTCTTTCGTGTTGCTACAGTGACCTCAGGATCCCTCTAGCCTTGAAACAGTGTTCTTGGGGTTTCTCTGGAGTGCCATCAAGGTAATCAAAGCTCCTTTCATGTGTGATGTGCAACACGGAATTGCTCTGCAGGCAGTGCAGGGGAATCGGGCCTCATTTCGCAGCGAGGGGGAAGTCTCATGGTTTTTCTCGAGTTGAGGCGGGAACCTGGGGTATATTCTCGAGTTACAACGGGGATGGCCCTTCCACCAACGTGTTTGTTCAGCCACGTCAGGACTCCTGCCAAGTTGCGAGGGACAACTCGGGATTCTCCTCGAGGCTGGGCAGGGCAATTGGGACGCCTCTCCATCTGTGGCGGTAGACCAAGGCTCCCTTTCCACGTGCCACAGGAATCCTGGGACTCCTATCAAGTTTCACGAGGAGTCAGGCATCGTCTCCTTTGGAGGCAGTGATCTCCGAGTACCTCTGGAGTTTTCAAAGGATGTGAGGCCTCCGGTCGCAATGAGGTGGGGAAATAGGTCTTTCTCTGTGGTCTCCACAGGGGATTGAAACATCCTTTCATGTTGGGAGATGCAAGACGAGCCTGCATTCAAGTCACTGCAGGGATATCCGGCCTTATTTCGAGCCAGGGCATTGCGGTGTCCATTTCACTTGAGGCGGCAAACTCAGGGACCATCTCACATACTTAGAGCTGAGAGAAGCCTCCTCTTGAGGTGCTTGTGGTAAGGTGGTATTCCTCTTGAGTCGAAGCCAGGGACTAACCTCTCATCTCGAGTTGATTTTTGGTCCACGGAGCTCTTTCGTGTTGCTACAGTGACCTCAGGATCCCTCTAGCCTTGAAACAGTGTTCTTGGGGTTTCTCTGGAGTGCCATCAAGAAAATCAAGTCTCCATTCATGTTTGATGTGCAACACGGTATTGCTCTGCATGCAGTGCAGGAGACTCGAGCCTCATCTCGCGGCGAGCGGGAAGTCTCATGGTTTTTCTCGAGTTGCGGCGGGAACCTGGGGTATATTCTCGAGTTACGACGGGGATGGCCCTTCCACCCACGTGTTTGTTCAGCCACGTCAGGACTCCTGCCTAGTTGCAAGGGACAACTCGGGATTCTCCTCCAGGCTTGGCAGGGCAATTGGGACGCCTCTCCATCTGAGGTGGGAGACTAAGGGTCCCTTTCCATGTGCCACAGGAATCCTGGGACTCCTATCAAGTTTCACGAGGACTCAGGCATCGTCTCCTTTGGAGGCACTGATCTCCGCGTACCTCTGGAGTTTTCAAAGGATGTGAGGCCTCCGGTCGCGATGATGTGGGGAACTAGGTCTTTCTTTGTGGTCTCCACAGGGGAATCAGACATCCTTTCGTCTTTGGAGATGCAAGACGAGCCTGCATTCAAGTCACTGCAGGGATATCCGGCCTTATTTCGCGTCAGGGCATCACAGTGTCCATTCCACTTGTGGCCGCGAACTCAGGGTCCCTCTCACATACCTAGAGCTGAGAGAAGCCTCCTCTTGAGGTGCTTGTGGTAAGGTGGTATTCCTCTGGAGTTGAAGCCAGGGACTAAAATCTCATCTCGAGTTGATTTTTGGTCCACGGAGCTCTTTCGTGTTGCTACAGTGACCTCAGGATCCCTCTAGCCTTGAAACAGTGTTCTTGGGGTTGCTCTGGAGTGCCATCAAGGAAATCAAGGCTCCTTTCATGTGTGATGTGCAACACGGAATTGCTCTGCACGCAGTGCAGGGGAATCGGGCCTCATCTCGCGGCGAGGGGGAAGTCTCATGGTTTTTCTCGAGTTGCGGCGGGAACATGGGGTATATTCTCGAGTTACGACGGGGATGGACATTCCATCCACGTGTTTGTTCAGCGACGTCAGGACTCCAGCCTAGTTGCGAGGGACAACTCGGGATTCTCCTCGAGACTTGGCAGGGCAATTGGGACAACTCTCCAGCTGAGGCGGGAGACCAAGGGTCCCTTTCCACGTGCCACAGGAATCCTGGGACTCCTATCAAGTTTGACGAGGAGTCAGGCATTGGCTCATTTGGAGGCACTGATCTCCGAGTACCTATGGAGTTTTCAAAGGATGTGAGGCCTCCGGTCGTGATGAGGTGGGGAACTAGGTCTTTCTCTGTGGTCTCCACAGGGGATTCAGACATCCTTTCGTCTTGGGAGATGCAAGACGAGCCTGCATTCAAGTCACTGCAGGGATATCCGGCCTTATTTTGAGTCCGGGCATCGTGGTGTCTATTCGACTGGAGGCTGCAAACTCAGGGTCCCTCTCACATACCTAGAGCTGAGAGAAGCCTCCTCTTGAGGTGCTTGTGGTAAGGTGGTATTCCTCTGGAGTCGAATCCAGGGACTACCCTCTCATCTCGAGTTGATTTTTGGTCCACGGAGCTCTTTCGTGTTGCTACAGTGACCTCAGGATCCCACTAGCCTAGAAACAGTGTTCTTGGGGTTTCTCTGGAGTGCCATCAAGAAAATCAAGGCTCCTTTCATGTTTGATGTGCAACACGGTATTGCTCTCCATGCAGTGCAGGAGACTCGAGCCTCATCTCGCGGCGAGGGGGAAGTCTCATGGTTTTTCTCGAGTTGCGGCGGGAACCTGGAGTATATTCTAGAGTAACGACGGGGGTGGCCCTTCCACCCACGTGTTTGTTCAGCGACGTCAGGACTCCTGCCTAGTTGCAAGGGACAACTCGCGATTCTCCTCAAGGCTTGGCTGCGCAATTGGGACGCCTCTCCAGCTGAGGCGGAAGACCAAGTGTCCCTTTCCACGTGCCACAGGAATCCTGGGACTCCTAAGAAGTTTCACAAGGAGTCAGGCATCGTCTCCTTTGGAGGCACTGATCTCCGCGTACCTCTGAAGTTTTCAAAGGATGTGAGGCCTCCGGTCGCGAAGAGGTGGGGAACTAGGTTTTCTCTGTGGTCTCCACAGGGGTTTCAGACATCCTTTCGTCTTGGGAGATGCAAGACGAGCCTGCATTCAAGTCACTGCAGGGATATCCGGCATTATTTCGCGTCAGGGCATCGCAGTGTCCATTCCACTTGAGGCCGCAAACTCAGGGTCCCTCTCACATACCTAGAGGTGAGAGAAGCCTCTTCTTGAGGTGCTTGTGGTAAGGTGGTATTCCTCTGGAGTCGAAGCCAGGGACTACCCTCTCATCTCGAGTTGATTTGTGGTCCACGGAGCTCTTTCGTGTTGCTACAGTGACCTCAGGATCCCTCTAGCCTTGAAACAGTGTTCTTGGGGTTTCCCTGGAGTGCCACCAAGGAAATCAAGGCTCCTTTCATGTGTGATGTGCAACACGGAATTGCTCTGCACGCAGTGTAGGGGAATCGGGCCTCATCTCGCGGCGAGGGGGAAGTCTCATGGTTTTTCTCGAGTTGCGGCGGGAACCTGGGGTATATTCTCGAGTTACGACTGGGATGGCCCTTCCACACACGTGTTTCTTCAGCGACGTCAGGACTCCTGCCTAGTTGCGAGGGACAACTCGGGATTCTCCTCGAGGCTTGACAGGGCAATTGGGACGCCTCTCCAGCTGAGGCGGGAGACCAAGGGTCCCTTTCCATGTGCCACAGGAATCCTGGGACTCCTATAAAGTTTCACGAGAAATCAGGCATCGTCTCCTTTGGAGGCACTGATCTCCGCGTACCGCTGGAGTTTTCAAAGGATGTGAGGCCTCCGGTCGCGAAGAGGTGGGGAACTAGGTCTTTCTCTGTGGTCTCCACAGGGGATTCAGACATCCTTTCATCTTGGGAGATGCAAGACGAGCCTGCATTCAAGTCACTGCAGGGATATCCGGCCTTATTTCGAGTCAGGGCATCGCGGTGTCCATTCCACTTGAGGCCGCAAACTCAGGGTCCCTCTCACATACCTAGAGCTGAGAGAAGCCTCCTCTTGAGGTGCTTGTGGTTAGGTGGTATTCTTCTGGAGTCGAAGCCAGGGACTAACCTCTCATCTCGAGTTGATTTTTGGTCCACGGAGCTCTTTCGTGTTGCTACAGTGACCTCAGGATCCCTCTAGCCTTGAAACAGTGTTCTTGGGGTTTCTCTGGAGTGTCATCAAGGAAATCAAGGCTCCTTTCATGTGTGAAGTGCAACACGGAATTGCTCTGCACGCAGTGTAGGGGAATCGGGCCTCATCTCGGGGCGAGGGGGAAGTCTCATGCTTTTTCTCGAGTTGTGGCGGGAACCTGGGCTATATTCTCGAGTTACGACGGGGATGGCCCTTCCACACACGTGTGTGTTTAGCGACGTCAGGACTCCTGCCTAGTTGCGAGGGACAACTCGGGATTCTCCTCGAGGCTTGGCAGGGCAATTGGGACGCCTCTCCAGCTGAGGCGGGAGACCAAGGTTCCCTTTCCACGTGCCACAGGAATCCTGGGACTCCTATCAAGTTTGACGAGGAGTCAGGCATTGGCTCCTTTGGAGGCACTGATCTCCGCGTACCTCTGGAGTTTTCAAAGGATGTGAGGCCTCCGGTCGTGATGATGTGGGGAACTAGGTCTTTCTCTGTGGTCTCCACAGGGGATTCAGACATCCTTTCGTCTTGGGAGATGCAAGACGAGCCTGCATTCAAGTCACTGCAGGGATATCCGGCCTTATTTTGAGTCAGGGCATCGTGGTGTCTATTCCACTGGAGGCTGCAAACTCAGGGTCCCTCTCACATACCTAAAGCTGAGAGAAGCCTCCTCTTGAGGTGCTTGTGGTAAGGTGGTATTCCTCTGGAGTCGAAGCCAGGGACTAACCCCTCATCTCGAGTTGATTTTGTTCCACGGAGCTCTTTCGTGTTGCTACAGTGACCTCAGGATCCCTCTAGCCTTGAAACAGTGTTCTTGGGGTTTCTCTGGAGTGCCATCAAGGTAATCAAAGCTCCTTTCATGTGTGATGTGCAACACGGAATTGCTCTGCAGGCAGTGCAGGGGAATCGGGCCTCATTTCGCAGCGAGGGGGAAGTCTCATGGTTTTTCTCGAGTTGAGGCGGGAACCTGAGGTATATTCTCGAGTTACAACGGGGATGGCCCTTCCACCAACGTGTTTGTTCAGCCACGTCAGGACTCCTGCCAAGTTGCGAGGGACAACTCGGGATTCTCCTCGAGGCTGGGCAGGGCAATTGGGACGCCTCTCCATCTGTGGCGGTAGACCAAGGCTCCCTTTCCACGTGCCACAGGAATCCTGGGACTCCTATCAAGTTTCACGAGGAGTCAGGCATCGTCTCCTTTGGAGGCACTGATCTCCGAGTACCTCTGGAGTTTTCAAAGGATGTGAGGCCTCCGGTCGCAATGAGGTGGGGAAATAGGTCTTTCTCTGTGGTCTCCACAGGGGATTCAGACATCCTTTCATGTTGGGAGATGCAAGACGAGCCTGCATTCAAGTCACTGCAGGGATATCCGGCCTTATTTCGAGCCAGGGCATTGCGGTGTCCATTCCACTTGAGGCGGCAAACTCAGGGTCCATCTCACATACCTAGAGCTGAGAGAAGCCTCCTCTTGAGGTGCTTGTGGTAAGGTGGTATTCCTCTTGAGTCGAAGCCAGGGACTAACCTCTCATCTCGAGTTGATTTTTGGTCCACGGAGCTCTTTCGTGTTGCTACAGTGACCTCAGGATCCCTCTAGCCTTGAAACAGTGTTCTTGGGGTTTCTCTGGAGTGCCATCAAGAAAATCAAGTCTCCATTCATGTTTGATGTGCAACACGGTATTGCTCTGCATGCAGTGCAGGAGACTCGAGCCTCATCTCGCGGCGAGCGGGAAGTCTCATGGTTTTTCTCGAGTTGCGGCGGGAACCTGGGGTATATTCTCGAGTTACGACGGGGATGGCCCTTCCACCCACGTGTTTGTTCAGCCACGTCAGGACTCCTGCCTAGTTGCAAGGGACAACTCGGGATTCTCCTCCAGGCTTGGCAGGGCAATTGGGACGCCTCTCCATCTGAGGTGGGAGACTAAGGGTCCCTTTCCATGTGCCACAGGAATCCTGGGACTCCTATCAAGTTTCACGAGGACTCAGGCATCGTCTCCTTTGGAGGCACTGATCTCCGCGTACCTCTGGAGTTTTCAAAGGATGTGAGGCCTCCGGTCGCGATGATGTGGGGAACTAGGTCTTTCTTTGTGGTCTCCACAGGGGAATCAGACATCCTTTCGTCTTTGGAGATGCAAGACGAGCCTGCATTCAAGTCACTGCAGGGATATCCGGCCTTATTTCGCGTCAGGGCATCACAGTGTCCATTCCACTTGTGGCCGCGAACTCAGGGTCCCTCTCACATACCTAGAGCTGAGAGAAGCCTCCTCTTGAGGTGCTTGTGGTAAGGTGGTATTCCTCTGGAGTTGAAGCCAGGGACTAACCTCTCATCTCGAGTTGATTTTTGGTCCACGGAGCTCTTTCGTGTTGCTACAGTGACCTCAGGATCCCTCTAGCCTTGAAACAGTGTTCTTGGGGTTGCTCTGGAGTGCCATCAAGGAAATCAAGGCTCCTTTCATGTGTGATGTGCAACACGGAATTGCTCTGCACGCAGTGCAGGGGAATCGGGCCTCATCTCGCGGCGAGGGGGAAGTCTCATGGTTTTTCTCGAGTTGCGGCGGGAACATGGGGTATATTCTCGAGTTACGACGGGGATGAACATTCCATCCACGTGTTTGTTCAGCAACGTCAGGACTCCAGCCTAGTTGCGAGGGACAACTCGGGATTCTCCTCGAGACTTGGCAGGGCAATTGGGACAACTCTCCAGCTGAGGCGGGAGACCAAGGGTCCCTTTCCACGTGCCACAGGAATCCTGGGACTCCTATCAAGTTTGACGAGGAGTCAGGCATTGGCTCATTTGGAGGCACTGATCTCCGAGTACCTATGGAGTTTTCAAAGGATGTGAGGCCTCCGGTCGTGATGAGGTGGGGAACTAGGTCTTTCTCTGTGGTCTCCACAGGGGATTCAGACATCCTTTCGTCTTGGGAGATGCAAGACGAGCCTGCATTCAAGTCACTTCAGGGATATCCGCCCTTATTTTGAGTCCGGGCATCGTGGTGTCTATTCGACTGGAGGCTGCAAACTCAGGGTCCCTCTCACATACCTAGAGCTGAGAGAAGCCTCCTCTTGAGGTGCTTGTGGTAAGGTGGTATTCCTCTGGAGTCGAAGCCAGGGACTAACCTCTCATCTCGAATTGATTTTTGGTCCACGGAGCTCTTTCGTGTTGCTACAGTGACTTCAGGATCCCTCTAGCCTGGAAACAGTGTTCTTGGGGTTTCTCTGGAGTGCCATCAAGGAAATCAAGGCTCCTTTCATGTGTGATGTGCAACACGGTATTGCTCTGCAGGCAGTGCAGGTTAATCGGGCCTCATCTCGCGGCGAGGGGAAGGCTCATGGTTTTTCTCGAGTTGCGGCGGGAACCTGGGGTATATTCTCGAGTTACAACGGGGATGGCCCTTCCACACACGTGTTTGTTCAGCCACGTCAGGACTCCTGCCTAGTTGAGAGGGACAACTCGGGATTCTCCTCGAGGCTTGGCAGGGCAATTGGGACGCCTCTCCAGCTGAGGCGGGAGACCAAGGGTCCCTTTCCACGTGCCACAGGAGTCCTGGGACTCCTATCAAGTTTCACGAGGAGTCAGGGATCGTCTCCTTTGGAGGCACGGATCTCCGCGTACCTCTGGAGTTATCACAGGATGTGAGGCCCCCGGTCGCGATGAGGTGGGGAACTAGGTCTTTCTCTGTGGTCTCCACAGGGGATTCAGACATCCTTTCGTCTTGGGAGATGCAAGACGAGCCTGCATTCAAGTCACTGCAGGGATATCCGGCCTTATTTCGAGTCAGGGCATCGTGGTGTCTATTCGACTGGAGGCTGCAAACTCAGGGTCCCTCTCACATACCTAAAGCTGAGAGAAGCCTCCTCTTGAGGTGCTTGTGGTAAGGTGGTATTCCTCTGGAGTCGAAGCCAGGGACTAACCCCTCATCTCGAGTTGATTTTTGTTCCACGGAGCTCTTTCGTGTTGCTACAGTGACCTCAGGATCCCTCTAGCCTTGAAACAGTGTTCTTGGGGTTTCTCTGGAGTGCCATCAAGGTAATCAAAGCTCCTTTCATGTGTGATGTGCAACACGGAATTGCTCTGCACGCAGTGCAGGGGAATCGGGCCTCATTTCGCAGCGAGGGGGAAGTCTCATGGTTTTTCTCGAGTTGAGGCGGGAACCTGGGGTATATTCTCGAGTTACAATGGGGATGGCCCTTCCACCCACGTGTTTGTTCAGCCACGTCAGGACTCCTGCCAAGGTGCGAGGGACAACTCGGGATTCTCCTCGAGGCTGGGCAGGGCAATTGGGACGCCTCTCCATCTGTGGCGGTAGACCAAGGCTCCCTTTCCACGTGCCACAGGAATCCTGGGACTCGTTTCAAGTTTCACGAGGAGTCAGGCATCATCTCCTTTGGAGGCAGTGATCTCCGCGTACCTCTGGAGTTTTCAAAGGATGTGAGGCCTCCCGTCGCAATGAGGTCGGGAAATAGGTCTTTCTCTGTGGTCTCCACAGGGGATTCAGACATCCTTTCATGTTGGGAGATGCAAGACGAACCTGCATTCAAGTCACTGCAGGGATATCCGGCCTTATTTCGAGCCAGGGCATCGCGGTGTCCATTCCACTTGAGGCGGCAAACTCAGGGTCCATCTCACATACCTAGAGCTGAAAGAAGCCTCCTCTTGTGGTGCTTGTGGTAAGGTGGTATTCCTCTGGAGTCGAAGCCAGGGACTAACCTCTCATCTCGTGTTGATTCTTTGTCCACGGAGCTCTTTCGTGTTGCTACAGTGACCTCAGGATCCCTCTAGCCTTGAAACAGTGTTCTTGGGGTTGCTCTGGAGTGCCATCAAGGAAATCAAGGCTCCTTTCATGTGTGATGTGCAACACTTAATTGCTTGCACGCAGTGTTGGGGAATCGGGCCTCAACTCGGGGCGAGGGGGAAGTCTCATGGTTTTTCTCGAGTTGCGGCGGGAACCTGGGCTATACTCTCGAGTTAAGACGGGGATGGCCCTTCCACACACGTGTGTGTTTAGCCACGTCAGGACTCCTGCCTAGTTGCGAGGGACAACTTGGGATTCTTCTCGAGGCTTGTCAGGGCAATTGGGACGCCTCTCCAGCTGAGGCGGGAGACCAAGGGTCCCTTTCCACGTGCCACAGGAATCCTGGGACTCCTATCAAGTTTGACGAGGAGTCAGGCATTGGCTCCTTTGGAGGCACTGATTTCCGAGTACCTCTGGAGTTTTCAAAGGATGTGAGGCCTCCGGTCGTGATGAGGTGGGGAACTAGGTCTTTCTCTGTGGTCTCCACAGGGGATTCAGACATCCTTTCGTCTTGGGAGATGCAAGACGAGCCTGCATTCAAGTCACTGCAGGGATATCCGGCCTTATTTTGAGTCCGGGCATCGTGGTGTCTATTCGACTGGAGGCTGCAAACTCAGGGTCCCTCTCACATACCTAGAGCTGAGAGAAGCCTCCTCTTGAGGTGCTTGTGGTAAGGTGGTATTCCTCTGGAGTCGAAGCCAGGGACTAACCTCTCATCTCGAATTGATTTTTGTTCCACGGAGCTCTTTCGTGTTGCTACAGTGACCTCAGGATCCCTCTAGCCTTGAAACAGTGTTCTTGGGGTTTCTCTGGATTGCCATCAAGGTAATCAAAGCTCCTTTCATGTGTGATGTGCAACACGGAATTGCTCTGCAGGCAGTGCAGGGGAATCGGGCCTCATTTCGCAGCGAGGGGGAAGTCTCATGGTTTTTCTCGAGTTGCGGCGGGAACCTGGGGTATATTCTCGAGTTACAACGGGGATGGCCCTTCCACCCACGTGTTTGTTCAGCCACGTCAGGACTCCTGCCTAGTTGCGAGGGACAACTCGGGATTCTCCTCGAGGCTTGTCAGGGCAATTGGGACGCCTCTCCATCTGTGGCGGTAGACCAAGGGTCCCTTTCCACGTGCCACAGGAATCCTCGGACTCCTATCAAGTTTCACGAGGAGTCAGGCATCGTCTCCTTTGGAGGCACTGATCTCCGCGTACCTCTGGAGTTTTCAAAGGATGTGAGGCCTCCGGTCGCGATGAGGTGGGGAACTAGGTCTTTCTCTGTGGTCTCCACAGGGGATTCAGACATCCTTTCATCTTGGGAGATGCAAGACGAGCCTGCATTCAAGTCACTGCAGGGATATCCGACCTTATTTCGAGTCAGGGCATTGCGGTGTCCATTCCACTTGAGGCCGCAAACTCAGGGTCCCTCTCACATACCTAGAGCTGAGAGAAGCCTCCTCTTGAGGTGCTTGTGGTAAGGTGGTATTCCTCTTGAGTCGAAGCCAGGGACTACCCTCTCATCTCGAGTTGATTTTTGGTCCACGGAGCTCTTTCGTGTTGCTACAGTGACCTCAGGATCCCTCTAGCCTAGAAAGAGTGTTCTTGGGGTTTCTCTGGAGTGCCATCAAGGAAATCAAGGCTCCTTTCATGTGTGATGTGCAACACGGAATTGCTCTGCATGCACTGCAGGGGAATCGGGCCTCATCTAGCCAAGAGAGGGAAGTCTCATGGTTTTTCTCGAGTTGCGGTGGGAACCTGGGGTATATTCTCGAGTTACGACGGGGATGGCCCTTCCACCCACGAGTTTGTTCAGCGACGTCAGGACTCCTGCCTAGTTGCGAGGGACAACTCGGGATTCTCCTTGAGGCTTGGCAGGGCAATTGGGACGCCTCTCCAGCTGAGGCGGGAGACCAAGGGTCCCTTTCCATGTGCCACAGGAATCCTGGAACTCCTATCAATTTTCACGAGGAGTCAGGCATCGTCTCCTTTGGAGGCACTGATCTCCGCGTACCTCTGGAGTTTTCAAAGGATGTGAGGCCTCCGGTCGCGATGAGGTGGGGAACTAGGTCTTTCTCTGTGGTCTCCACAGGGGATTCAGACATCCTTTCATCTTGGGAGATGCAAGACGAGCATGCATTCAAGTCACTGCAGGGATATCCGGCGTTATTTCGCGTCAGGGCATCGCGGTGTCCATTCCACTTGAGGCCGCAAAATCAGGGTCCCTCTCACATACATAGAGCTGAGAGAAGCCTCATCTTGAGGTGCTGGTGGTAAGGTGGTATTCCTCTGGAGTCGAAGCCAGGGACTAACCTCTCATCTCGAGTTGATTTTTGGTCCACGGAGCTCTTTCGTCTTGCTACAGTGACCTCAGGATCCCTCTAGCCTTGAAACAGTGTTCTTCGGGTTTCTCTGGAGTGCCATCAAGGAAATCAAGGCTCCTTTCATGTGTGATGTGCAACACGGAATTGCTGTGCACGTAGTGCAGGGGAATCGGGCCTCATTTTGCGGCGAGGGGGAAGTCTCATGGTTTTTCTCGAGTTGAGGCGGGAACGGGGGGTATATTCTCGAGTTACGACGGGGATGGACCTTCCACCCACGTGTTTGTTCAGCGACGTCAGGACTCCTGCCTAGTTGGGAGGGACAACTCGGGCATCTCCTCGAGGCTTGGCAGGGCAATTGGGACGCCTCTCCAGCTGAGGCGGGAGACGAAGGGTCCCTTTCCACGTGCCACAGGAATCCTGGGACTCCTATCAAGTTTCACGAGGAGTCAGGCATCGTCTCCTTTGGAGGCACTGATCTCAGTGTACCTCTGGAGTTTTCAAAGGATGTGAGGCCTCCGGTCGCGATGAGGTGGGGAACTAGGTCTTTCTCTGTGGTCTCCACAGGGGATTCAGACATCCTTTCGTCTTGGGAGATGCAAGACGAGCCTGCATTCAAGTCACTGCAGGGATATCCGGCATTATTTCCCATCAGGGCATCGCAGTGTCCATTCCACTAGAGGCCGCAAACTCAGGGTTCCTCTTACATAGCTAGAGCTGAGAGAAGCCTCCTCTTAAGGTGCTTTTGGTAAGGTGGTATTCCTCTGGAGTCGAAGCCAGGGACTAACCTCTCATCTCGAGTTGATTTTTGGTCCATGGAGCTCTTTCGTGTTGCTACAGCGACCTCAGCATCCCTCTAGCCTTGAAACCGTGTTCTTGGGGTTTCTCTGGAGTGCGATCACGGAAATCAAGGCTCCTTTCATGTGTGATGTGCAAAACGGAACTGCTCTGCACGCAGTGCAGGGGAATCGGGCCTCATCTCGCAGCGAGGGGGAAGTCTCATGGTTTTTCTCGAGTTGCGGCGGGAACATGGGGTATATTCTCGAGTTACGACGGGGATGGCCCTTCCACACACGTGTTTGTTCAGCGACGTCAGGACTCCTGCCTAGTTGCGAGGGACAACCCCGGATTCTCCTCGAGGCTTGGCAGGGCAATTGGGACGCCTCTCCAGCTGAGGCGGGAGACCAAGGGTCCCTTTCCACGTGCCACAGGAATCCTGGGACTCCTATCAAGTTTCACGAGGAGTCAGGCATCGTCTCCTTTTGAGGCACTGATCTCCGCGTACCTCTGGAGTTTTCAAAGAATGTGAGGCCTCCGGTCGCGATGAGGTGGGGAACTAGGTGTTTCTCTGTGGTCTCCACAGGGGATTCAGACATCCTTTCGTCTTGGGAGATGCAAGACGAGCCTGCATTCAAGTCACTGCAGGGATATCCAGCCTTATTTCTAGTCAGGGCATCGCAGTGTCCATTCCACTTGAGGCCGCAAACTCAGGGTCCCTCTCACATACCTAGAGCTGATAGAAGCCTCCTCTTGAGGTGCTTGTGGTAAGGAGGTATTCCTCTGGAGAGAAGCCAGGGAATACCCTCTCATCTCGAGTTGATTTTTGATCCACGGAGCTCTCTCTTGTTGCTACAGTGACCTCAGGATCCCTCTAGCCTTGAAAGAGTGTTCTTGGGGTTTCTCTGGAGTGCCATCAAGGAAATCAAGGATCCTTTCATGTGTGATGTGCAAGACGGAATTGCTCTGCATGCACTGCAGGGGAATCGGGCCTAATCTAGCGGCGAGGGGGAAGTCTCATGGTTTTTCTCGAGTTGCGGCGGGAACCTGGGGTATATTCTCGAGTTTCGACGGGGATGGCCCTTCCACCCACCTGTTTGTTCAGCGACGTCAGAACTCCTGCCTAGTTGCGAGGGACAACTCGGGATTCTCCTTGAGGCTTGGCAGGGCAATTGGGACGCCTCTCCAGCTGAGGCGGGAGACCAAGGGTCCCTTTCCATGTGCCACAGGAATCCTGGAACTCCTATCAAGTTTCACGAGGAGTCAGGCATCGTCTCCTTTGGAGGCACTGATCTCCGCGTACCTCTGGAGTTTTCAAAGGATGTGAGGCCTCCGGTCGCGATGAGGTTGGGAACTAGGTCTTTCTCTGTGGTCTCCACAGGGGATTCAGACATCCTTTCATCTTGGGAGATGCAAGACGAGCATGCATTCAAGTCACTGCAGGGATATCTGGCGTTATTTCGCGTCAGGGCATCGCAGTGTCCATTCCACTTGAGGCCGCAAAATCAGGGTCCCTCTCACATACATAGAGCTGAGAGAAGCCTCCTCTTGAGGTGCTTGTGGTAAGGTGGTATTCCTCTGGAGTCGAAGCCAGAGACTAACCTCTCATCTCGAGTTGATTTTTGGTCCACGGAGCTCTTTCGTGTTGCTACAGTGACCTCAGGATCCCTCTAGCCTTGAAACAGTGTTCTTCGGGTTTCTCTGGAGTGCCATCAAGGAAATCAAGGCTCCTTTCATGTGTGATGTGCAACACGGAATTGCTCTGCACGCAGTGCAGGGGAATCGGGCCTCATTTTGCGGCGAGGGGAAAGTCTCATGGTTTTCCTCGAGTTGCGGCGGGAACGGGGGGTATATTCTCGAGTTACGACGGGGATGGCCCTTCCACCCACGTGTTTGTTCAGTGACGTCAGGACTCCTGCCTAGTTACGAGGGACAACTCGGAATTCTCCTCGAGGCTTGGCAGGGCAATTGGGACGCCTTCCAGCTGAGGCGGGAGACGAAGGGTCCCTTTCCACGAGCCACAGGAATCCTGGGACTCCTATCAAGTTTCACGAGGAGTCAGGCATCGTCTCCTTTGGAGGCACTGATCTCAGTGAACCTCTGGAGTTTTCAAAGTATGTGAGGCCTCCGGTCGCGATGAGGTGGGGAACTAGGTCTTTCTCTGTGGTCTCCACAGGGGATTCAGACATCCTTTCGTCTTGGGAGATGCAAGACGAGCCTGCATTCAAGTCACTGCAGGGATATCCGGCCTTATTTCGAGTCAGGGCATCGCGGTGTCCATTCCACTTGAGGCCGCAAACTCAGGGTCCCTCTCACATACCTAGAGCTGAGAGAAGCCTCCTCTTGAGGTGTTTGTGGTAAGGTGGTTTCCTCTGGAGTCGAAGCCAGGGACTAACCTCTCATCTCGAGTTGATTTTTGGTCCACGGAGCTCTTTCGTGTTGCTACAGTGACCTCAGGATCCCTCTAGCCTTGAAACAGTGTTCTTGGGGTTTCTCTGGAGTGCCATCAAAGAAATCAAGGCTCCATTCATGTTTGATGTGCAACACGGAATTGCTTTGAATGCAGTGCAGGGGAATCGGGCCTCATCTTGCGGCGAGGGGGAAGTCTCACGGTTTTTCTCGAGTTGCGGCGGGAACCTGGGGTATATTCTCGAGTTACGACGGGGATGGCCCTTCCACCCACGTGTTTGTTCAGCGACGTCAGGACTCCTGCCTAGTTGCGAGGGACAACTCGGGATTCTCCTCGAGGCTTGGCAGGGCAATTGGGACGCCTCTCCAGCTGAGGCGGGAGACCAAGGGTCCCTTTCCACGTGCCACAGGAATCCTGGGACTCCTATCAAGTTTCACGAGGAGTCAGGCATCGTCTCCTTTGGAGGCACTGATCTCCGCGTACCTCTGTAGTTTTCAAAGGATGTGAGGCCTCCGGTCGCTATGAGGTGGGGAACTAGGTTTTTCTCTGTTGCCTCCACAGGGGATTCAGACATCCTTTCGTCTTGGGAGATGCAAGACGAGCCTGCATTCAAGTCACTGCAGGGATATCTGGCCTTATTTTGAGTCAGGGCGTCGCGGTGTCCATTCCACTTGAGGCCACAAATTCAGGGTCCCTCTCACATAGCTAGAGCTGAGAGAAGCCTCCTCTTGAGGTGCTTGTGGTAAGGTGGTATTCCTCTGGAGTCGAAGCCAGGGACTAACCTCTCATCTCGAGTTGATTTTTGCTCCACGGAGCTCTTTCTTGTTGCTACAGTGACCTCAGGATCCCTCTAGCCTTGAAACAGTGTTCTTGGGGTTTCTCTGGAGTGCCATCAAGGAAATCAAGGCTCCTTTCATGTGTGATGTGCATCACGGAAATGCTCTGCATGCAGTGCAGGGGAATCGGGCCTCATCTCCCGGCGCCGGGGAAGTCTCATGGTTTTTCTCGAGTTGCGGTGGGAACCTGGGGTATATTCTCGAGTTACTACGGGGATGGCCCTTCCACCCACGTGTTTGTTCAGCGACGTCAGGACTCCTGCCTATTTGCGAGGGACAACCCGGGATTCTCCTCGAGGCTTGTCAGGGCAATTGGGACGCCTCTCCAGCTGAGGCGGGAGACCAAGGGTCCCTTTCCAAGTGCCACAGGAATCCTGGGACTCCTATCAAGTTTCACGAGGAGTCAGGCATCATCTCCTTTGGAGGCACTGATCTCCGCGTACCTCTGGAGTTTTCAAAGGATGTGAGGCCTCCGGTCACGATGAGGTGGGGAACTAGGTCTTTCTCTGTGGTCTCCACAGGGGATTCAGACATCCTTTCGTCTTGGGAGATGCAAGACGAGCCTGCATTCAAGTCACTGCAGGGATATCTGGCCTTATTTTGAGTCAGGGCGTCGCGGTGTCCATTCCACTTGAGGCCACAAATTCAGGGTCCCTCTCACATAGCTAGAGCTGAGAGAAGCCTCCTCTTGAGGTGCTTGTGGTAAGGTGGTATTCCTCTGGAGTCGAAGCCAGGGACTAACCTCTCATCTCGAGTTGATTTTTGGTCCACGGAGCTCTTTCGTGTTGCTACAGTGACCTCAGGATCCCTCTAGCCTAGAAAGAGTGTTCTTGGGGTTTCTCTGGAGTGCCATCAAGGAAATCAAGGCTCCTTTCATGTGTGATGTGCAACACGGAATTGCTCTGCATGCACTGCAGGGGAATCGGGCCTCATCTAGCCACGAGAGGGAAGTCTCATGGTTTTTCTCGAGTTGCGGTGGGAACCTGGGGTATATTCTCGAGTTACGACGGGGATGGCCCTTCCACCCACGAGTTTGTTCAGCGACGTCAGGACTCCTGCCTAGTTGCGAGGGACAACTCGGGATTCTCCTTGAGGCTTGGCAGGGCAATTGGGACGCCTCTCCAGCTGAGGCGGGAGACCAAGGGTCCCTTTCCATGTGCCACAGGAATCCTGGAACTCCTATCAAGTTTCACGAGGAGTCAGGCATCGTCTCCTTTGGAGGCACTGATCTCCGCGTACCTCTGGAGTTTTCAAAGGATGTGAGGCCTCCGGTCGCGATGAGGTGGGGAACTAGGTCTTTCTCTGTGGTCTCCACAGGGGATTCAGACATCCTTTCATCTTGGGAGATGCAAGACGAGCATGCATTCAAGTCACTGCAGGGATATCCGGCGTTATTTCGCGTCAGGGCATCGCAGTGTCCATTCCACTTGAGGCCGCAAAATCAGGGTCCCTCTCACATACATAGAGCTGAGAGAAGCCTCATCTTGAGGTGCTGGTGGTAAGGTGGTATTCCTCTGGAGTCGAAGCCAGGGACTAACCTCTCATCTCGAGTTGATTTTTGGTCCACGGAGCACTTTCGTCTTGCTACAGTGACCTCAGGATCCCTCTAGCCTTGAAACAGTGTTCTTCGGGTTTCTCTGGAGTGCCATCAAGGAAATCAAGGCTCCTTTCATGTGTGATGTGCAACACGGAATTGCTGTGCACGCAGTGCAGGGGAATCGGGCCTCATTTTGCGGCGAGGGGGAAGTCTCATGGTTTTTCTCGAGTTGCGGCGGGAACGGGGGGTATATTCTCGAGTTACGACGGGGATGGACCTTCCACCCACGTGTTTGTTCAGCGACGTCAGGACTCCTGCCTAGTTGGGAGGGACAACTCGGGCATCTCCTCGAGGCTTGGCAGGGCAATTGGGACGCCTCTCCAGCTGAGGCGGGAGACGAAGGGTCCCTTTCCACGTGCCACAGGAATCCTGGGACTCCTATCAAGTTTCACGAGGAGTCAGGCATCGTCTCCTTTGGAGGCACTGATCTCAGTGTACCTCTGGAGTTTTCAAAGGATGTGAGGCCTCCGGTCGCGATGAGGTGGGGAACTAGGTCTTTCTCTGTGGTCTCCACAGGGGATTCAGACATCCTTTCGTCTTGGGAGATGCAAGACGAGCCTGCATTCAAGTCACTGCAGGGATATCCGGCATTATTTCCCATCAGGGCATCGCAGTGTCCATTCCACTAGAGGCCGCAAACTCAGGGTTCCTCTTACATAGCTAGAGCTGAGAGAAGTCTCCTCTTAAGGTGCTTTTGGTAAGGTGGTATTCCTCTGGAGTCGAAGCCAGGGACTAACCTCTCATCTCGAGTTGATTTTTGGTCCATGGAGCTCTTTCGTGTTGCTACAGCGACCTCAGCATCCCTCTAGCCTTGAAACAGTGTTCTTGGGGTTTCTCTGGAGTGCGATCACGGAAATCAAGGCTCCTTTCATGTGTGATGTGCAAAACGGAACTGCTCTGCACGCAGTGCAGGGGAATCGGGCCTCATTTCGCAGCGAGGGGGAAGTCTCATGGTTTTTCTCGAGTTGCGGCGGGAACCTGGGGTATATTCTCGAGTTACAACGGGGATGGCCCTTCCACCCACGTGTTTGTTCAGCCACGTCAGGACTCCTGCCTAGTTGCGAGGGACAACTCGGGATTCTCCTCGAGGCTTGTCAGGGCAATTGGGACGCCTCTCCATCTGTGGCGGTAGACCAAGGGTCCCTTTCCACGTGCCACAGGAATCCTCGGACTCCTATCAAGTTTCACGAGGAGTCAGGCATCGTCTCCTTTGGAGGCACTGATCTCCGCGTACCTCTGGAGTTTTCAAAGGATGTGAGGCCTCCGGTCGCGATGAGGTGGGGAACTAGGTCTTTCTCTGTGGCCTCCACAGGGGATTCAGACATCCTTTCATCTTGGGAGATGCAAGACGAGCCTGCATTCAAGTCACTGCACGGATATCCGACCTTATTTCGAGTCAGGGCATTGCGGTGTCCATTCCACTTGAGGCCGCAAACTCAGGGTCCCTCTCACATACCTAGAGCTGAGAGAAGCCTCCTCTTGAGGTGCTTGTGGTAAGGTGGTATTCCTCTTGAGTCGAAGCCAGGGACTACCCTCTCATCTCGAGTTGATTTTTGGTCCACGGAGCTCTTTCGTGTTGCTACAGTGACCTCAGGATCCCTCTAGCCTAGAAACAGTGTTCTTGGGGTTTCTCTGGAGTGCCATCAAGAAAATCAAGGCTCCTTTCATGTTTGATGTGCAACACGGTATTGCTCTGCATGCAGTGCAGGAGACTCGAGCCTCATCTCGCGGCGAGGGGGAAGTCTCATGGTTTTTCTCAAGTTGCGGCGGGAACCTGGGGTATATTCTCGAGTTACGACGGGGATGGCCCTTCCACCCACGTGTTTGTTCAGCCACGTCAGGACTCCTGCCTAGTTGCAAGGCACAACTCGGGATTCTCCTCGAGGCTTGGCAGGGCAATTGGGACGCCTCTCGATCTGAGGTGGGAGACCAAGGGTCCCTTTCCACGTGCCACAGGAGTCCTGGGACTCCTATCAAGTTTCACGAGAAGTCAGGGATCGTCTCCTTTGGAGGCACGGATCTCTGCGTACCTCTGGAGTTATCACAGGATGTGAGGCCTCCGGTCGCGATGAGGTGGGGAACTAGGTCTTTCTCTGTGGTCTTCACAGGGGATTCAGACATCCTTTCGTCTTGGGAGATGCAAGACGAGCCTGCATTCAAGTCACTGCAGGGATATCCGGCTGTATTTCGATTCAGGGCATCGCGGTGTCCATTCCACTTGAGGCCGCAAACTCAGGGTCCCTCTGACATACCTAGAGCTGAGAGAAGCCTCCTCTTGAGGTGCTTGTGGTAAGGTGGTATTCCTCTGGAGTCGAAGTTAGGAACTAACCTCTCATCTCTAGTTGATTTTTGGTCCACGGAGCTCTTTCGTGTTGCTACAGTGACCTCAGGATCGCTCTAGCCTTGAAACAGTGTTGTTGGGGTTTCCCTGGAGTGCCATCAAGGAAATCAAGGCTCCTTTCATGTGTGATGTGCAACACGGAATTGCTCTGCACGCAGTGTAGGGGAATCGGGCCTCATCTCGCGGCGAGGGGTAAGTCTCATGGTTTTTCTCGAGTTGCGGCGGGAACCTGGGGTATATTCTCGAGTTACGACGGGGATGGCCCTTCCACCCACGTGTTTGTTCAGCGACGGCAGGACTCCTGCCTAGTTGCGAGGGACAACTCGGGATTCTCCTCGAGGCTTAGCAGGGCAATTGGGACGCCTCTCCAGCTGAGGCGGGAGACCAAGGGGCCCTTTCCACGTGCCACAGGAATCCTGGGACTCCTATCAAGATTCACGAGGAGTCAGGCATCGTCTCCTTTGGAGGCACTGATCTCCGCGTACCTCTGGAGTTTTCAAAGGATGTGAGGCCTGCGGTCGCGATGAGGTGGGGAACTAGGTCTTGCTCTGTGGTCTCCACAGGGGATTCAGACATCCTTTCGTCTTGGGAGATGCAAGACGAGCCTGCATTCAAGTCACTGCAGGGATATCCGGCCTCATTTCGAGTCAGGGCATCGCGGTGTCCATTCCACTTGAGGCCGCAAAATCAGGGTCCCTCTCACATACCTAGAGCTGAGAGAAGCCTCCTCTTGAGGTGCTTGTGGTAAGGTGGTATTCCTCTGGAGTCGAAGCCAGGGACTAACCTCTCATCTCGAGTTGATTCTTGGTCCACGGAGCTCTTTCGTGTTGCTACAGTCACCTCAGGATCCCTCTAGCCTTGAAACAGTGTTCTTGGGGTTTCTCTGGAGTGCCATCAAGGAAATCAAGGCTCCTTTCATGTGTGAAGTGCAACAAGGAATTGCTCTGCACGCAGTGCAGGGGAATCGGGCCTCATCTCGGGGCGAGGGGGAAGTCTCATGCTTTTTCTCGAGTTGCGGCGGGAACCTGGGCTATATTCTCGAGTTACGACGGGGATGGCCCTTCCACACACGTGTGTGTTTAGCGACGTCAGGACTCCTGCCTAGTTGCGAGGGACAACTCGGGATTCTCCTCGAGGCTTGGCAGGGCAATTGGGACGCCTCTCCAGCTGAGGCGGGAGACCAAGGGTCCCTTTCCACGTGCCACAGGAATCCTGGGACTCCTATCAAGTTTGACGAGGAGTCAGGCATTGGCTCCTTTGGAGGCACTGATCTCCGCGTACCTCTGGAGTTTTCAAAGGATGTGAGGCCTCCGGTCGTGATGATGTGGGGAACTAGGTCTTTCTCTGTGGTCTCCACAGGGGATTCAGACATCCTTTCGTCTTGGGAGATGCAAGACGAGCCTGCATTCAAGTCACTGCAGGGATATCCGGCCTTATTTAGAGTCAGGGCATCGTGGTGTCTATTCGACTGGAGGCTGCAAACTCAGGGTCCCTCTCACATACCTAAAGCTGAGAGAAGCCTCCTCTTGAGGTGCTTGTGGTAAGGTGGTATTCCTCTGGAGTCGAAGCCAGGGACTAACCCCTCATCTCGAGTTGATTTTTGTTCCACGGAGCTCTTTCGTGTTGCTACAGTGACCTCAGGATCCCTCTAGCCTTGAAACAGTGTTCTTGGGGTTTCTCTGGAGTGCCATCAAGGTAATCAAAGCTCCTTTCATGTGTGATGTGCAACACGGAATTGCTCTGCACGCAGTGCAGGGGAATCGGGCCTCATTTCGCAGCGAGGGGGAAGTCTCATGGTTTTTCTCGAGGTGAGGCGGGAACCTGGGGTATATTCTCGAGTTACAACGGGGATGGCCCTTCCACCCACGTGTTTGTTCAGCCACATCAGGACTCCTGCCAAGTTGCGAGGGACAACTCGGAATTCTCCTCGAGGCTGGGCAGGGCAATTGGGACGCCTCTCCATCTGTGGCGGTAGACCAAGGCTCCCTTTCCACGTGCCACAGGAATCCTGGGACTCCTATCAAGTTTCACGAGGAGTCAGGCATCGTCTCCTTTGGAGGCAGTGATCTCCGCGTACCTCTGGAGTTTTCAAAGGATGTGAGGCCTCCCGTCGAAATGAGGTGGGGAAAAAGGTCTTTCTCTGTGGTCTCCACAGGGGATTCAGACATCCTTTCATGTTGGGAGATGCAAGACGAGCCTGCATTCAAGTCACTGCAGGGATATCCAGCCTTATTTCGAGCCAGGGCATTGCGGTGTCCATTCCACTTGAGGCGGCAAACTCAGGGTCCATCTCACAAACCTAGAGCTGAGAGAAGCCTCCTCTTGAGGTGCTTGTGGTAAGGTGGTATTCCTCTGGAGTCGAAGCCAGGGACTACCCTCTCATCTCGAGTTGATTTTTGGTCCACGGAGCTCTTTCGTGTTGCTACAGTGACCTCAGGATCCCTCTAGCCTTGAAACAGTGTTCTTGGGGTTTCTCTGGATTGCCATCAAGAAAATCAAGGCTCCTTTCATGTTTGATGTGCAACACGGTATTGCTCTGCATGCAGTGCAGGAGACTCGAGCCTCATCTCGGGGCGAGGGGGAAGTCTCATGGTTTTTCTCGAGTTGCGGCGGGAACCTGGGGTATATTCTCGAGTTACGACGGGGATGGCCCTTCCACCCACGTGTTTGTTCAGCCACGTCAGGACTCCTGCCTAGTTGCAAGGGACAACTCGGGATTCTCCTCGAGGCTTGGCAGGGCAATTGGGACGCCTCTCCATCTGAGGTGGGAGACCAAGGGTTCCTTTCCACGTGCCACAGGAATCCAGGGACTCGTATCAAGTTTCACGAGGAGTCAGGGATCGTCTCCTTTGGAGGCACTGATCTCAGTGTACCTCTGGAGTTTTCAAAGGATGTGAGGCCTCCGGTCGCGATGATGTGGGGAATTAGGTCTTTCTCTGTGGTCTCCACAGGGGATTCAGACATCCTTTCGTCTTTGGAGATGCAAGACGAGCCTGTATTCAAGTCACTGCTGGGATATCCAGCGTTATTTCGCGTCAGGGCATCACAGTGTCCATTCCACTTGTGGCCGCAAACTCAGGGTCCCTCTCACATACCTAGAGCTGAGAGAAGCCTCCTCTTGAGGTGCTTGTGGTAAGGTGGTATTCCTCTGGAGTCGAAGCCAGGGACTAACCTCTCATCTCGAGTTGATTTTTGGTCCACGGAGCTCTTTCGTGTTGCTACAGTGACCTCAGGATCCCTCTAGCCTTGAAACAGTGTTCTTGGGGTTGCTCTGGAGTGCCATCAAGGAAATCAAGGCTCCTTTCATGTGTGATGTGCAACACGGAATTGCTCTGCACGCAGTGCAGGGGAATCGGGCCTCATCTCGCGGCGAGGGGGAAGTCTCATGGTTTTTCTCGAGTTGCGGCGGGAACCTGGGGTATATTCTCGAGTTACGACGGGGATGGACATTCCATCCACGTGTTTGTTCAGCGACGTCAGGACTCTAGCCTAGTTGCGAGGGACAACTCGGGATTCTCCTCGAGGCTTGGCAGGGCAATTGGGACGCCTCTCCAGCTGAGGCGGGAGACCAAGGGTCCCTTTCCACGTGCCACAGGAATCCTGGGACTCCTATCAAGTTTCACGAGGAGTCAGGCATCGTCTCCTTTGGAGGCACTGATCTCCGCCTTCCTCTGGAGTTTTCAAAGGATCTGAGGCCTCCGGTCGCGATGAGGTGGGGAACTAGGTCTTTCTCTGTTGTCTCCACAGAGGATTCAGAAATCCTTTCGTCTTGGGAGATGCAAGACGAGCCTGCATTTAGGTCAATGCACGGTTATCCGGCATTATTTCGAGTCAGGGCATTGCGGTGTCCATTCCCCTTGAGAGTGCAATCTCAGGATCCCTCTCACATACCTAAAGCTGCGAGAAGCCTCCTCTTGAGGTGCTTGTGGTTAGGTGGTATTCCTCTGGAGTCGAAGCCAGGGACTAACCTATCATCTCGAGATGATTTTTGGTCCACAGAGTTCTTTCTTGTGGCTACAGTGACCTCAGAATCCCTCTAGCCTTGAAAAAGTTTTCTTGGGGCTTCTCTGGAGTGCCATGAAGGAAATCAAGGCTCCTTTCATGTTTGATGTGCAACACGGTATTGCTCTGCATGCAGTGCAGGAGATTCGAGCCTCATCTCGCGGCGAGGGGGAAGTCTCATGGTTTTTCTCGAGTTGCGGCGGGAACCTGGGCTATATTCTCGAGTGACGACGGGGATGGCCCTTCCACCCACGTGTTTGTTCAGCCACTTCAGGACTCCTGCCTAGTTGCAAGGGACAACTCGGGATTCTCCTCGAGGCTTGGCAGGGCCATTGGGACGCCTCTTCAGCTGAGGCGGGAGACCAAGGGTCCCTTTCCACGTGCCACAGGAATCCTGGGACTCCTATCAAGTTTCACGAGGAGTCAGGCATCGTCTCCTTTGGAGGCACTGATCTCCGCGTACCTCTGGAGTTTTCAAAGGATGTGAGGCCTGCGGTCGCGATGAGGTGGGGAACTAGGTCTTTCTCTGTGGTCTAAACAGGGGATTCAGACATCCTTTCGTCTTGGGAGATGCAAGACGAGCCTGCATTCAAGTCACTGCAGGGATATCCGGCCTTATTTCGCGTCAGGGCATCACAGTGTCCATTCCACTTGAGGCCGCAAACTCAGGGTTCCTCTTACATAGCTAGAGCTGAGAGAAGCCTCCTCTTCAGGTGCTTGTGGTAAGGTGGTATTCCTCTGGAGTCGAAGCCAGGGACTAACCTCTAATCTCGAGTTGATTTTTGGTCCACGGAGCTCTTTCGTGTTGCTACAGTGACCTCAGGATCCCTCTAGCCTAGAAAGAGTGTTCTTGGGGTTTCTCTGGAGTGCCATCAAGGAAATCAAGGCTCCTTTCATGTGTGATGTGCAACACGGAATTGCTCTGCATGCACTGCAGGGGAATCGGGCCTCATCTAGCCACGAGAGGGAAGTCTCATGGTTTTTCTCGAGTTGCGGTGGGAACCTGGGGTATATTCTCGAGTTACGACGGGGATGGCCCTTCCACCCACGAGTTTCATCAGCGACGTCAGGACTCCTGCCTAGTTGCGAGGGACAACTCGGGATTCTCCTTGAGGCTTGGCAGGGCAATTGGGACGCCTCTCCAGCTGAGACGGGAGACCAAGGGTCCCTTTCCATGTGCCACAGGAATCCTGGAACTCCTATCAAGTTTCACGAGGAGTCAGGAATCGTCTCCTTTGGAGGCACTGATCTCCGCGTACCTCTGGAGTTTTCAAAGGATGTGAGGCCTCCGGTCGCGATGAGGTGGGGAACTAGGTCTTTCTCTGTGGTCTCCACAGGGGATTCAGACATCCTTTCATCTTGGGAGATGCAAGACGAGCATGCATTCAAGTCACTGCAGGGATATCCGGCGTTATTTCGCGTCAGGGCATCGCAGTGTCCATTCCACTTGAGGCCGCAAAATCAGGGTCCCTCTCACATACATAGAGCTGAGAGAAGCCTCATCTTGAGGTGCTGGTGGTAAGGTGGTATTCCTCTGGAGTCGAAGCCAGGGACTAACCTCTCATCTCGAGTTGATTTTTGGTCCACGGAGCTCTTTCGTCTTGCTACAGTGACCTCAGGATCCCTCTAGCCTTGAAACAGTGTTCTTCGGGTTTCTCTGGAGTGCCATCAAGGAAATCAAGGCTCCTTTCATGTGTGATGTGCAACACGGAATTGCTGTGCACGCAGTGCAGGGGAATCGGGCCTCATTTTGCGGCGAGGGGGAAGTCTCATGGTTTTTCTCGAGTTGCGGCGGGAACGGGGGGTATATTCTCGAGTTACGACGGGGATGGACCTTCCACCCACGTGTTTGTTCAGCGACGTCAGGACTCCTGCCTAGTTGGGAGGGACAACTCGGGCATCTCCTCGAGGCTTGGCAGGGCAATTGGGACGCCTCTCCAGCTGAGGCGGGAGACGAAGGGTCCCTTTCCACGTGCCACAGGAATCCTGGGACTCCTATCAAGTTTCACGAGGAGTCAGGCATCGTCTCCTTTGGAGGCACTGATCTCAGTGTACCTCTGGAGTTTTCAAAGGATGTGAGGCCTCCGGTCGCGATGAGGTGGGGAACTAGGTCTTTCTCTGTGGTCTGCACAGGGGATTCAGACATCCTTTCGTCTTGGGAGATGCAAGACGAGCCTGCATTCAAGTCACTGCAGGGATATCCGGCATTATTTCCCATCAGGGCATCGCAGTGTCCATTCCACTAGAGGCCGCAAACTCAGGGTTCCTCTTACATAGCTAGAGCTGAGAGAAGCCTCCTCTTAAGGTGCTTTTGGTAAGGTGGTATTCCTCTGGAGTCGAAGCCAGGGACTAACCTCTCATCTCGAGTTGATTTTTGGTCCATGGAGCTCTTTCGTGTTGCTACAGCGACCTCAGCATCCCTCTAGCCTTGAAACAGTGTTCTTGGGGTTTCTCTGGAGTGCGATCAGGGAAATCAAGTCTCCTTTCATGTGTGATGTGCAAAACGGAACTGCTCTGCACGCAGTGCAGGGGAATCGGGCCTCATCTCGCAGCGAGGGGGAAGTCTCATGGTTTTTCTCGAGTTGCGGCGGGAACCTGGGGTATATTCTCGAGTTACGACGGGGATGGCCCTTCCACACACGTGTTTGTTCAGCGACGTCAGGACTCCTGCCTAGTTGCGAGGGACAACCCCGGATTCTCCTCGAGGCTTGGCAGGGCAATTGGGACGCCTCTCCAGCTGAGGCGGGAGACCAAGGGTCCCTTTCCACGTGCCACAGGAATCCTGGGACTCCTATCAAGTTTCACGAGGAGTCAGGCATCGTCTCCTTTTGAGGCACTGATCTCCGCGTACCTCTGGAGTTTTCAAAGAATGTGAGGCCTCCGGTCGCGATGAGGTGGGGAACTAGGTTTTTCTCTGTGGTCTCCACAGGGGATTCAGACATCCTTTCGTCTTGGGAGATGCAAGACGAGCCTGCATTCAAGTCACTGCAGGGATATCCGGCCTTATTTCTAGTCAGGGCATCGCAGTGTCCATTCCACTTGAGGCCGCAAACTCAGGGTCCCTCTCACATACCTAGAGCTGAGAGAAGCCTCCTCTTGAGGTGCTTGTGGTAAGGAGGTATTCCTCTGGAGAGAAGCCAGGGAATACCCTCTCATCTCGAGTTGATTTTTGATCCACGGAGCTCTCTCTTGTTGCTACAGTGACCTCAGGATCCCTCTAGCCTTGAAAGAGTGTTCTTGGGGTTTCTCTGGAGTGCCATCAAGGAAATCAAGGCTCCTTTCATGTGTGATGTGCAAGACGGAATTGCTCTGCATGCACTGCAGGGGAATCGGGCCTAATCTAGCGGCGAGGGGGAAGTCTCATGGTTTTTCTCGAGTTGCGGCGGGAACCTGGGGTATATTCTCGAGTTTCGACGGGGATGGCCCTTCCACCCACCTGTTTGTTCAGCGACGTCAGGACTCCTGCCTAGTTGCGAGGGACAACTCGGGATTCTCCTTGAGGCTTGGCAGGGCAATTGGGACGCCTCTCCAGCTGAGGCGGGAGACCAAGTGTCCCTTTCCATGTGCCACAGGAATCCTGGAACTCCTATCAAGTTTCACGAGGAGTCAGGCATCGTCTCCTTTGGAGGCACTGATCTCCGCGTACCTCTGGAGTTTTCAAAGGATGTGAGGCCTCCGGTCGCGATGAGGTTGGGAACTAGGTCTTTCTCTGTGGTCTCCACAGGGGATTCAGACATCCTTTCATCTTGGGAGATGCAAGACGAGCATGCATTCAAGTCACTGCAGGGATATCTGGCGTTATTTTGCGTCAGGGCATCGCAGTGTCCATTCCACTTGAGGCCGCAAAATCAGGGTCCCTCTCACATACATAGAGCTGAGAGAAGCCTCCTCTTGAGGTGCTTGTGGTAAGGTGGTATTCCTCTGGAGTCGAAGCCAGAGACTAACCTCTCATCTCGAGTTGATTTTTGGTCCACGGAGCTCTTTCGTGTTGCTACAGTGACCTCAGGATCCCTCTAGCCTTGAACGAGTGTTCTTCGGGTTTCTCTGGAGTGCCATCAAGGAAATCAAGGCTCCTTTCATGTGTGATGTGCAACACGGAATTGCTCTGCACGCAGTGCAGGGGAATCGGGCCTCATTTTGCGGCGAGGGGAAAGTCTCATGGTTTTCCTCGAGTTGCGGCGGGAACGGGGGGTATATTCTCGAGTTACGACGGGGATGGCCCTTCCACCCACGTGTTTGTTCAGTGACGTCAGGACTCCTGCCTAGTTACGAGGGACAACTCGGAATTCTCCTCGAGGCTTGGCAGGGCAATTGGGACGCCTTCCAGCTGAGGCGGGAGACGAAGGGTCCCTTTCCACGAGCCACAGGAATCCTGGGACTCCTATCAAGTTTCACGAGGAGTCAGGCATCGTCTCCTTTGGAGGCACTGATCTCAGTGAACCTCTGGAGTTTTCAAAGTATGTGAGGCCTCCGGTCGCGATGAGGTGGGGAACTAGGTCTTTCTCTGTGGTCTCCACAGGGGATTCAGACATCCTTTCGTCTTGGGAGATGCAAGACGAGCCTGCATTCAAGTCACTGCAGGGATATCCGGCCTTATTTCGAGTCAGGGCATCGCGGTGTCCATTCCACTTGAGGCCGCAAACTCAGGGTCCCTCTCACATACCTAGAGCTGAGAGAAGCCTCCTCTTGAGGTGTTTGTGGTAAGGTGGTTTCCTCTGGAGTCGAAGCCAGGGACTAACCTCTCATCTCGAGTTGATTTTTGGTCCACGGAGCTCTTTCGTGTTGCTACAGTGACCTCAGGATCCCTCTAGCCTTGAAACAGTGTTCTTGGGGTTTCTCTGGAGTGCCATCAAAGAAATCAAGGCTCCATTCATGTTTGATGTGCAACACGGAATTGCTTTGAATGCAGTGCAGGGGAATCGGGCCTCATCTTGCGGCGAGGGGGAAGTCTCACGGTTTTTCTCGAGTTGCGGCGGGAACCTGGGGTATATTCTCGAGTTACGACGGGGATGGCCCTTCCACCCACGTGTTTGTTCAGCGACGTCAGGACTCCTGCCTAGTTGCGAGGGACAACTCGGGATTCTCCTCGAGGCTTGGCAGGGCAATTGGGACGCCTCTCCAGCTGAGGCGGGAGACCAAGGGTCCCTTTCCAAGTGCCACAGGAATCCTGGGACTCCTATCAAGTTTCACGAGGAGTCAGGCATCGTCTCCTTTGGAGGCACTGATCTCCGCGTACCTCTGTAGTTTTCAAAGGATGTGAGGCCTCCAGTCGCTATGAGGTGGGGAACTAGGTTTTTCTCCGTTGCCTCCACAGGGGATTCAGACATCCTTTCGTCTTGGGAGATGCAAGACGAGCCTGCATTCAAGTCACTGCAGGGATATCTGGCCTTATTTTGAGTCAGGGCGTCGCGGTGTCCATTCCACTTGAGGCCACAAATTCAGGGTCCCTCTCACATAGCTAGAGCTGAGAGAAGCCTCCTCTTGAGGTGCTTGTGGTAAGGTGGTATTCCTCTGGAGTCGAAGCCAGGGACTAACCTCTCATCTCGAGTTGATTTTTGCTCCACGGAGCTCTTTCGTGTTGCTACAGTGACCTCAGGATCCCTCTAGCCTTGAAACAGTGTTCTTGGGGTTTCTCTGGAGTGCCATCAAGGAAATCAAGGCTCCTTTCATGTGTGATGTGCATCACGGAAATGCTCTGCATGCAGTGCAGGGGAATCGGGCCTCATCTCCCGGCGCCGGGGAAGTCTCATGGTTTTTCTCGAGTTGCGGTGGGAACCTGGGGTATATTCTCGAGTTACTACGGGGATGGCCCTTCCACCCACGTGTTTGTTCAGCGACGTCAGGACTCCTGCCTAGTTGCGAGGGACAACCCGGGATTCTCCTCGAGGCTTGACAGGGCAATTGGGACGCCTCTCCAGCTGAGGCGGGAGACCAAGGGTCCCTTTCCAAGTGCCACAGGAATCCTGGGACTCCTATCAAGTTTCACGAGGAGTCAGGCATCATCTCCTTTGGAGGCACTGATCTCCGCGTACCTCTGGAGTTTTCAAAGGATGTGAGGCCTCCGGTCACGATGAGGTGGGGAATTAGGTCTTTCTCTGTGGTCTCCACAGGGGATTCAGACATCCTTTCGTCTTGGGAGATGCAAGACGAGCCTGCATTCAAGTCACTGCAGGGATATCTGGCCTTATTTTGAGTCAGGGCGTCGCGGTGTCCATTCCACTTGAGGCCACAAATTCAGGGTCCCTCTCACATAGCTAGAGCTGAGAGAAGCCTCCTCTTGAGGTGCTTGTGGTAAGGTGGTATTCCTCTGGAGTCGAAGCCAGGGACTAACCTCTCATCTCGAGTTGATTTTTGGTCCACGGAGCTCTTTCGTGTTGCTACAGTGACCTCAGGATCCCTCTAGCCTAGAAAGAGTGTTCTTGGGGTTTCTCTGGAGTGCCATCAAGGAAATCAAGGCTCCTTTCATGTGTGATGTGCAACACGGAATTGCTCTGCATGCACTGCAGGGGAATCGGGCCTCATCTAGCCACGAGAGGGAAGTCTCATGGTTTTTCTCGAGTTGCGGTGGGAACCTGGGGTATATTCTCGAATTACGACGGGGATGGCCCTTCCACCCACGAGTTTGTTCAGCGACGTCAGGACTCCTGCCTAGTTGCGAGGGACAACTCGGGATTCTCCTTGAGGCTTGGCAGGGCAATTGGGACGCCTCTCCAGCTGAGGCGGGAGACCAAGGGTCCCTTTCCATGTGCCACAGGAATCCTGGAACTCCTATCAAGTTTCACGAGGAGTCAGGCATCGTCTCCTTTGGAGGCACTGATCTCCGCGTACCTCTGGAGTTTTCAAAGGATGTGAGGCCTCCGGTCGCGATGAGGTGGGTAACTAGGTCTTTCTCTGTGGTCTCCACAGGGGATTCAGACATCCTTTCATCTTGGGAGATGCAAGACGAGCATGCATTCAAGTCACTGCAGGGATATCCGGCGTTATTTCGCGTCAGGGCATCGCAGTGTCCATTCCACTTGAGGCCGCAAAATCAGGGTCCCTCTCACATACCTAGAGCTGAGAGAAGCCTCATCTTGAGGTGCTGGTGGTAAGGTGGTATTCCTCTGGAGTCGAAGCCAGGGACTAACCTCTCATCTCGAGTTGATTTTTGGTCCACGGAGCTCTTTCGTCTTGCTACAGTGACCTCAGGATCCCTCTAGCCTTGAAACAGTGTTCTTCGGGTTTCTCTGGAGTGCCATCAAGGAAATCAAGGCTCCTTTCATGTGTGATGTGCAACACGGAATTGCTGTGCACGCAGTGCAGGGGAATCGGGCCTCATTTTGCGGCGAGGGGGAAGTCTCATGGTTTTTCTCGAGTTGCGGCGGGAACGGGGGGTATATTCTCGAGTTACGACGGGGATGGACCTTCCACCCACGTGTTTGATCAGCGACGTCAGGACTCCTGCCTAGTTGGGAGGGACAACTCGGGCATCTCCTCGAGGCTTGGCAGGGCAATTGGGACGCCTCTCCAGCTGAGGCGGGAGACGAAGGGTCCCTTTCCACGTGCCACAGGAATCCTGGGACTCCTATCAAGTTTCACGAGGAGTCAGGCATCGTCTCCTTTGGAGGCACTGATCTCAGTGTACCTCTGGAGTTTTCAAAGGATGTGAGGCCTCCGGTCGCGATGAGGTGGGGAACTAGGTCTTTCTCTGTGGTCTCCACAGGGGATTCAGACATCCTTTCGTCTTGGGAGATGCAAGACGAGCCTGCATTCAAGTCACTGCAGGGATATCCGGCATTATTTCCCATCAGGGCATCGCAGTGTCCATTCCACTAGAGGCCGCAAACTCAGGGTTCCTCTTACATAGCTAGAGCTGAGAGAAGCCTCCTCTTAAGGTGCTTTTGGTAAGGTGGTATTCCTCTGGAGTCGAAGCCAGGGACTAACCTCTCATCTCGAGTTGATTTTTGGTCCATGGAGCTCTTTCGTGTTGCTACAGCGACCTCAGCATCCCTCTAGCCTTGAAACAGTGTTCTTGGGGTTTCTCTGGAGTGCGATCACGGAAATCAAGGCTCCTTTCATGTGTGATGTGCAAAACGGAACTGCTCTGCACGCAGTGCAGGGGAATCGGGCCTCATCTCGCAGCGAGGGGGAAGTCTCATGGTTTTTCTCGAGTTGCGGCGGGAACATGGGGTATATTCTCGAGTTACGACGGGGATGGCCCTTCCACACACGTGTTTGTTCAGCGACGTCAGGACTCCTGCCTAGTTGCGAGGGACAACCCCGGATTCTCCTCGAGGCTTGGCAGGGCAATTGGGACGCCTCTCCAGCTGAGGCGGGAGACCAAGGGTCCCTTTCCACGTGCCACAGGAATCCTGGGACTCCTATCAAGTTTCACGAGGAGTCAGGCATCGTCTCCTTTTGAGGCACTGATCTCCGCGTACCTCTGGAGTTTTCAAAGAATGTGAGGCCTCCGGTCGCGATGAGGTGGGGAACTAGGTGTTTCTCTGTGGTCTCCACAGGGGATTCAGACATCCTTTCGTCTTGGGAGATGCAAGACGAGCCTGCATTCAAGTCACTGCAGGGATATCCGGCCTTATTTCTAGTCAGGGCATCGCAGTGTCCATTCCACTTGAGGCCGCAAACTCAGGGTCCCTCTCACATACCTAGAGCTGAGAGAAGCCTCCTCTTGAGGTGCTTGTGGTAAGGAGGTATTCCTCTGGAGAGAAGCCAGGGAATACCCTCTCATCTCGAGTTGATTTTTGATCCACGGAGCTCTCTCTTGTTGCTACAGTGACCTCAGGATCCCTCTAGCCTTGAAAGAGTGTTCTTGGGGTTTCTCTGGAGTGCCATCAAGGAAATCAAGGCTCCTTTCATGTGTGATGTGCAAGACGGAATTGCTCTGCATGCACTGCAGGGGAATCGGGCCTAATCTAGCGGCGAGGGGGAAGTCTCATGGTTTTTCTCGAGTTGCGGCGGGAACCTGGGGTATATTCTCGAGTTTCGACGGGGATGGCCCTTCCACCCACCTGTTTGTTCAGCGACGTCAGGACTCCTGCCTAGTTGCGAGGGACAACTCGGGATTCTCCTCGAGGCTTGGCAGGGCAATTGGGACGCCTCTCCAGCTGAGGCGGGAGACCAAGGGTCCCTTTCCACGTGCCACAGGAATCCTGGGACTCCTATCAAGTTTCACGAGGAGTCAGGCATCGTCTCCTTTGGAGGCACTGATCTCCGCGTACCTCTGGAGTTTTCAAAGGATGTGAGGCCTCCGGTCGCGATGAGGTTGGGAACTAGGTCTTTCTCTGTGGTCTCCACAGGGGATTCAGACATCCTTTCATCTTGGGAGATGCAAGACGAGCATGCATTCAAGTCACTGCAGGGATATCTGGCGTTATTTCGCGTCAGGGCATCGCAGTGTCCATTCCACTTGAGGCCGCAAAATCAGGGTCCCTCTCACATACATAGAGCTGAGAGAAGCCTCCTCTTGAGGTGCTTGTGGTAAGGTGGTATTCCTCTGGAGTCGAAGCCAGAGACTAACCTCTCATCTCGAGTTGATTTTTGGTCCACGGAGCTCTTTCGTGTTGCTACAGTGACCTCAGGATCCCTCTAGCCTTGAAACAGTGTTCTTCGGGTTTCTCTGGAGTGCCATCAAGGAAATCAAGGCTCCTTTCATGTGTGATGTGCAACACGGAATTGCTCTGCACGCAGTGCAGGGGAATCGGGCCTCATTTTGCGGCGAGGGGGAAGTCTCATGGTTTTCCTCGAGTTGCGGCGGGAACGGGGGGTATATTCTCGAGTTACGACGGGGATGGCCCTTCCACCCACGTGTTTGTTCAGTGACGTCAGGACTCCTGCCTAGTTACGAGGGACAACTCGGAATTCTCCTCGAGGCTTGGCAGGGCAATTGGGACGCCTTCCAGCTGAGGCGGGAGACGAAGGGTCCCTTTCCACGAGCCACAGGAATCCTGGGACTCCTATCAAGTTTCACGAGGAGTCAGGCATCGTCTCCTTTGGAGGCACTGATCTCAGTGAACCTCTGGAGTTTTCAAAGTATGTGAGGCCTCCGGTCGCGATGAGGTGGGGAACTAGGTCTTTCTCTGTGGTCTCCACAGGGGATTCAGACATCCTTTCGTCTTGGGAGATGCAAGACGAGCCTGCATTCAAGTCACTGCAGGGATATCCGGCCTTATTTCGAGTCAGGGCATCGCGGTGTCCATTCCACTTGAGGCCGCAAACTCAGGGTCCCTCTCACATACCTAGAGCTGAGAGAAGCCTCCTCTTGAGGTGTTTGTGGTAAGGTGGTTTCCTCTGGAGTCGAAGCCAGGGACTAACCTCTCATCTCGAGTTGATTTTTGGTCCACGGAGCTCTTTCGTGTTGCTACAGTGACCTCAGGATCCCTCTAGCCTTGAAACAGTGTTCTTGGGGTTTCTCTGGAGTGCCATCAAAGAAATCAAGGCTCCATTCATGTTTGATGTGCAACACGGAATTGCTTTGAATGCAGTGCAGGGGAACCGGGCCTCATCTTGCGGCGAGGGGGAAGTCTCACGGTTTTTCTCGAGTTGCGGCGGGAACCTGGGGTATATTCTCGAGTTACGACGGGGATGGCCCTTCCACCCACGTGTTTGTTCAGCGACGTCAGGACTCCTGCCTAGTTGCGAGGGACAACTCGGGATTCTCCTCGAGGCTTGGCAGGGCAATTGGGACGCCTCTCCAGCTGAGGCGGGAGACCAAGGGTCCCTTTCCACGTGCCACAGGAATCCTGGGACTCCTATCAAGTTTCACGAGGAGTCAGGCATCGTCTCCTTTGGAGGCACTGATCTCCGCGTACCTCTGTAGTTTTCAAAGGATGTGAGGCCTCCGGTCGCGATGAGGTGGGGAACTAGGTTTTTCTCCGTTGCCTCCACAGGGGATTCAGACATCCTTTCGTCTTGGGAGATGCAAGACGAGCCTGCATTCAAGTCACTGCAGGGATATCTGGCCTTATTTTGAGTCAGGGCGTCGCGGTGTCCATTCCACTTGAGGCCACAAATTCAGGGTCCCTCTCACATAGCTAGAGCTGAGAGAAGCCTCCTCTTGAGGTGCTTGTGGTAAGGTGGTATTCCTCTGGAGTCGAAGCCAGGGACTAACCTCTCATCTCGAGTTGATTTTTGCTCCACGGAGCTCTTTCGTGTTGCTACAGTGACCTCAGGATCCCTCTAGCCTTGAAACAGTGTTCTTGGGGTTTCTCTGGAGTGCCATCAAGGAAATCAAGGCTCCTTTCATGTGTGATGTGCATCACGGAAATGCTCGGCATGCAGTGCAGGGGAATCGGGCCTCATCTCCCGGCGCCGGGGAAGTCTCATGGTTTTTCTCGAGTTGCGGTGGGAACCTGGGGTATATTCTCGAGTTACTACGGGGATGGCCCTTCCACCCACGTGTTTGTTCAGCGACGTCAGGACTCCTGCCTAGTTGCGAGGGACAACCCGGGATTCTCCTCGAGGCTTGGCAGGGCAATTGGGACGCCTCTCCAGCTGAGGTGGGAGACCAAGGGTCCCTTTCCAAGTGCCACAGGAATCCTGGGACTCCTATCAAGTTTCACGAGGAGTCAGGCATCATCTCCTTTGGAGGCACTGATCTCCGCGTACCTCTGGAGTTTTCAAAGGATGTGAGGCCTCCGGTCACGATGAGGTGGGGAACTAGGTCTTTCTCTGTGGTCTCCACAGGGGATTCAGACATCCTTTCGTCTTGGGAGATGCAAGACGAGCCTGCATTCAAGTCACTGCAGGGATATCTGGCCTTATTTTGAGTCAGGGCGTCGCGGTGTCCATTCCACTTGAGGCCACAAATTCAGGGTCCCTCTCACATAGCTAGAGCTGAGAGAAGCCTCCTCTTGAGGTGCTTGTGGTAAGGTGGTATTCCTCTGGAGTCGAAGCCAGGGACTAACCTCTCATCTCGAGTTGATTTTTGGTCCACGGAGCTCTTTCGTGTTGCTACAGTGACCTCAGGATCCCTCTAGCCTTGAAAGAGTGTTCTTGGGGTTTCTCTGGAGTGCCATCAAGGAAATCAAGGCTCCTTTCATGTGTGATGTGCAACACAGAATTGCTTTGAATGCAGTGCAGGGGAATCGGGCCTCATCTCGTGGCGAGGGGGAAGTCTCATGGTTTTTCTCGAGTTGCGGCGGGAACCTGGGGTATATTCTCGAGTTACGACGGGGATGGCCCTTCCACCCACGTGTTTGTTCAGCGACGTCAGGACTCCTGCCTAGTTGCGAGGGACAACTCGGGATTCTCCTTGAGGCTTGGCAGGGCAATTGGGACGCCTCTCCAGCTGAGGCAGGAGACCAAGGGTCCCTTTCCATGTGCCACAGGAATCCTGGAACTCCTATCAAGTTTCACGAGGAGTCACGCATCGTCTCCTTTGGAGGCACTGATCTCCGCGTACCTCTGGAGTTTTCAAAGGATGTGAGGCCTCCGGTCGCGATGAGGTGGGGAACTAGGTCTTTCTCTGTGGTCTCCACAGGGGATTCAGACATCCTTTCATCTTGGGAGATGCAAGACGAGCATGCATTCAAGTCACTGCAGGGATATCCGGCGTTATTTCGCGTCAGGGCATCGCAGTGTCCATTCCACTTGAGGCCGCAAAATCAGGGTCCCTCTCACATACATAGAGCTGAGAGAAGCCTCCTCTTGAGGTGCTTGTGGTAAGGTGGTATTCCTCTGGAGTCGAAGCCAGGGACTAACCTCTCATCTCGAGTTGATTTTTGGTCCACGGAGCTCTTTCGTGTTGCTACAGTGACCTCAGGATCCCTCTAGCCTTGAAACAGTGTTCTTGGGGTTTCTCTGGAGTGCCATCAAGGAAATCAAGGCTCCTTTCATGTTTGATGTGCAACACGGAATTGCTTTGAATGCAGTGCAGGGGAATCGGGCCTCATTTTGCGGTGAGGGGGAAGTCTCATGGTTTTTCTCGAGCTGCGGCGGGAACGGGGTGTATATTCTCGAGTTACGACGGGGATGGCCCTTCCACCCACGTGTTTGTTCAGCGACGTCAGGACTCCTGCCTAGTTGTGAGGGACAACTCGGAATTCTCCTCGAGGCTTGGCAGGGCAATTGGGACGCCTCTCCAGCTGAGGCGGGAGACCAAGGGTCCCTTTCCACGTGCCACAGGAATCCTGGGACTCCTATCAAGTTTCACGAGGAGTCAGGCATCGTCTCCTTTGGAGGCACTGATCTCAGTGTACCTCTGGAGTTTTCAAAGTATGTGAGGCCTCCGGTCGCGATGAGGTGGGGAACTAGGTCTTTCTCTGTGGTCTCCACAGGGGATTCAGACATCCTTTCGTCTTGGGAGATGCAAGACGAGCCTGCATTCAAGTCACTGCAGGGATATCCGGCCTTATTTCGAGTCAGGGCATCGCGGTGTCCATTCCACTTGAGGCCGCAAACTCAGGGTCCCTCTCACATACCTAGAGCTGAGAGAAGCCTCCTCTTGAGGTGCTTGTGGTAAGGTGGTTTCCTCTGGAGTCGAAGCCAGGGACTAACCTCTCATCTCGAGTTGATTTTTGGTCCACGGAGCACTTTCGTGTTGCTACAGTGACCTCAGGATCCCTCTAGCCTTGAAACAGTGTTCTTGGGGTTTCTCTGGAGTGCCATCAAGGAAATCAAGGCTCCATTCATGTTTGATGTGCAACACGGAATTGCTTTGAATGCAGTGCAGGGGAACCGGGCCTCATCTTGCGGCGAGGGGGAAGTCTCACGGTTTTTCTCGAGTTGCGGCGGGAACCTGGGGTATATTCTCGAGTTACGACGGGGATGGCCCTTCCACCCACGTGTTTGTGCAGCGACGGCAGGACTCCTGCCTAGTTGCGAGGGACAACTCGGGATTCTCCTCGAGGCTTGGCAGGGCAATTGGGACGCCTCTCCAGCTGAGGCGGGAGACCAAGTGTCCCTTTCCACGTGCCACAGGAATCCTGGGACTCCAATCAAGTTTCACGAGGAGTCAGGCATCGTCTCCTTTGGAGGCACTGATCTCAGTGTACCTCTGGAGTTTTCAAAGTATGTGAGGCCTCCGGTCGCGATGAGGTGGGGAACTAGGTCTTTCTCTGTGGTCTCCACAGGGGATTCAGACATCCTTTCGTCTTGGGAGATGCAAGACGAGCCTGCATTCAAGTCACTGCAGGGATATCCGGCCTTATTTCGAGTCAGGGCATCGCGGTGTCCATTCCACTTGAGGCCGCAAACTCAGGGTCCCTCTCACATACCTAGAGCTGAGAGAAGCCTCCTCTTGAGGTGCTTGTGGTAAGGTGGTTTCCTCTGGAGTCGAAGCCAGGGACTAACCTCTCATCTCGAGTTGATTTTTGGTCCACGGAGCTCTTTCGTGTTGCTACAGTGACCTCAGGATCCCTCTAGCCTTGAAACAGTCTTCTTGGGGTTTCTCTGGAGTGCCATCAAGGAAATCAAGGCTCCTTTCATGTGTGATGTGCAACACGGAACTGCTCTGCACGCAGTGCAGGGGAATCGGGCCTCATCTCGCGGCGAGATGGAAGTCGCATGGTTTTTCTCGAGTTGCGGCGGGAACCTGGGGTATATTCTCGAGTTACGACGGGGATGGCCTTTCCACACACGTGTTTGTTCAGCGACGTCAGGACTCCTGCCTAGTTGCGAGGGACAACTCGGGATTCTCCTTGAGGCTTGGTAGGGCAATTGGGACGCCTCTCCAGCTGAGGCGGGAGACCAAGGGTCCCTTTCCACGTGCCACAGGAATCCTGGGACTCCTATCAAGTTTCACGAGGAGTCAGGCATCGACTCCTTTGGAGGCACTAATCTCTGCGTACCTCTGGAGTTTTCAAAGTATGTGAGGCCTCCGGTCGCGATGAGGTGGGGAACTAGGTCTTTCTCTGTGGTCTCCACAGGGGATTCAGACATCCTTTCGTCTTGGGAGATGCAAGACGAGCCTGCATTCAAGTCACTGCAGGGATATCCGGCCTTATTTCGAGTCAGGGCATCGCAGTGTCCATTTCACTTGAGGCCGCAAACTCAGGGTCCCTCTCACATACCTAGAGCTGAGAGAAGCGTCATCTTGAGGTGCTTGTGGTAAGGAGGTATTCCTCTGGAGAGAAGCCAGGGACTACCCTCTCATCTCGAGTCGATTTTTGATCCACGGAGCTCTTTCTTGTTGCTACAGTGACCTCAGGATTCCTCTAGCCTTGAAAGAGTGTTCTTGGGGTTTCTCTGGAGTGCCATCAGGGAAATCAAGGCTCCTTTCATGTGTGATGTGCAACACGGAATTGCTCTGCACGCACTGCAGGGGAATCGGGCCTCATCTAGCGGCGAGGGGGAAGTCTCATGGTTTTTCTCGAGTTGCGGCGGCAACCTGGGGTATATTCTCGAGTTACGACGGGGATGGCCCTTCCACCCACGTGTTTGTTCAGCGACGTCAGGACTCCTGCCTAGTTGCGAGGGACAACTCGGGATTCTCCTTGAGGCTTGGCAGGGCAATTGGGACGCCTCTCCAGCTGAGGCGGGAGACCAAGGGTCCCTTTCCATGTGCCACAGGAATCCTGGAACTTCTATCAAGTTTCACGAGGAGTCAGGCATCGTCTCCATTGGAGGCACTTATCTCCGCGTACCTCTGGAGTTTTCAAAGGATGTGAGGCCTCCGGTCGCGATGAGGTGGGGAACTAGGTCTTTCTCTGTGGTCTCCACAGGGGATTCAGACATCCTTTCATCTTGGGAGATGCAAGACGAGCATGCATTCAAGTCACTGCAGGGATATCCGGCATTATTTCGCGTCAGGGCATCGCAGTGTCCATTCCACTTGAGGCCGCAAAATCAGGGTCCCTCTCACATACATAGAGCTGAGAGAAGCCTCCTCTTGAGGTGCTTGTGGTAAGGTGGTATTCCTCTGGAGTCGAAGCCAGGGACTAACCTCTCATCTCGAGTTGATTTTTGGTCCACGGAGCTCTTTCGTGTTGCTACAGTGACCTCAGGATCCCTCTAGCCTTGAAAGAGTGTTCTTGGGGTTTCTCTGGAGTGCCATCAAGGAAATCAAGGCTCCTTTCATGTGTGATGTGCAACACAGAATTGCTTTGAATGCAGTGCAGGGGAATCGGGCCTCATCTCGTGGCGAGGGGGAAGTCTCATGGTTTTTCTCGAGTTGCGGCGGGAACCTAGGGTATATTCTCGAGTTACGACGGGGATGGCCCTTCCACCCACGTGTTTGTTCAGCGACGTCAGGACTCCTGCCTAGTTGCGAGGGACAACTCGGGATTCTCCTTGAGGCTTGGCAGGGCAATTGGGACGCCTCTCCAGCTGAGGCAGGAGACCAAGGGTCCCTTTCCATGTGCCACAGGAATCCTGGAACTCCTATCAAGTTTCACGAGGAGTCACGCATCGTCTCCTTTGGAGGCACTGATCTCCGCGTACCTCTGGAGTTTTCAAAGGATGTGAGGCCTCCGGTCGCGATGAGGTGGGGAACTAGGTCTTTCTCTGTGGTCTCCACAGGGGATTCAGACATCCTTTCATCTTGGGAGATGCAAGACGAGCATGCATTCAAGTCACTGCAGGGATATCCGGCGTTATTTCGCGTCAGGGCATCGCAGTGTCCATTCCACTTGAGGCCGCAAAATCAGGGTCCCTCTCACATACATAGAGCTGAGAGAAGCCTCCTCTTGAGGTGCTTGTGGTAAGGTGGTATTCCTCTGGAGTCGAAGCCAGGGACTAACCTCTCATCTCGAGTTGATTTTTGGTCCACGGAGCTCTTTCGTGTTGCTACAGTGACCTCAGGATCCCTCTAGCCTTGAAACAGTGTTCTTGGGGTTTCTCTGGAGTGCCATCAAGGAAATCAAGGCTCCTTTCATGTTTGATGTGCAACACGGAATTGCTTTGAATGCAGTGCAGGGGAATCGGGCCTCATTTTGCGGTGAGGGGGAAGTCTCATGGTTTTTCTCGAGCTGCGGCGGGAACGGGGTGTATATTCTCGAGTTACGACGGGGATGGCCCTTCCACCCACGTGTTTGTTCAGCGACGTCAGGACTCCTGCCTAGTTGTGAGGGACAACTCGGAATTCTCCTCGAGGCTTGGCAGGGCAATTGGGACGCCTCTCCAGCTGAGGCGGGAGACCAAGGGTCCCTTTCCACGTGCCACAGGAATCCTGGGACTCCTATCAAGTTTCACGAGGAGTCAGGCATCGTCTCCTTTGGAGGCACTGATCTCAGTGTACCTCTGGAGTTTTCAAAGTATGTGAGGCCTCCGGTCGCGATGAGGTGGGGAACTAGGTCTTTCTCTGTGGTCTCCACAGGGGATTCAGACATCCTTTCGTCTTGGGAGATGCAAGACGAGCCTGCATTCAAGTCACTGCAGGGATATCCGGCCTTATTTCGAGTCAGGGCATCGCGGTGTCCATTCCACTTGAGGCCGCAAACTCAGGGTCCCTCTCACATACCTAGAGCTGAGAGAAGCCTCCTCTTGAGGTGCTTGTGGTAAGGTGGTTTCCTCTGGAGTCGAAGCCAGGGACTAACCTCTCATCTCGAGTTGATTTTTGGTCCACGGAGCACTTTCGTGTTGCTACAGTGACCTCAGGATCCCTCTAGCCTTGAAACAGTGTTCTTGGGGTTTCTCTGGAGTGCCATCAAGGAAATCAAGGCTCCATTCATGTTTGATGTGCAACACGGAATTGCTTTGAATGCAGTGCAGGGGAACCGGGCCTCATCTTGCGGCGAGGGGGAAGTCTCACGGTTTTTCTCGAGTTGCGGCGGGAACCTGGGGTATATTCTCGAGTTACGACGGGGATGGCCCTTCCACCCACGTGTTTGTGCAGCGACGGCAGGACTCCTGCCTAGTTGCGAGGGACAACTCGGGATTCTCCTCGAGGCTTGGCAGGGCAATTGGGACGCCTCTCCAGCTGAGGCGGGAGACCAAGTGTCCCTTTCCACGTGCCACAGGAATCCTGGGACTCCAATCAAGTTTCACGAGGAGTCAGGCATCGTCTCCTTTGGAGGCACTGATCTCAGTGTACCTCTGGAGTTTTCAAAGTATGTGAGGCCTCCGGTCGCGATGAGGTGGGGAACTAGGTCTTTCTCTGTGGTCTCCACAGGGGATTCAGACATCCTTTCGTCTTGGGAGATGCAAGACGAGCCTGCATTCAAGTCACTGCAGGGATATCCGGCCTTATTTCGAGTCAGGGCATCGCGGTGTCCATTCCACTTGAGGCCGCAAACTCAGGGTCCCTCTCACATACCTAGAGCTGAGAGAAGCCTCCTCTTGAGGTGCTTGTGGTAAGGTGGTTTCCTCTGGAGTCGAAGCCAGGGACTAACCTCTCATCTCGAGTTGATTTTTGGTCCACGGAGCTCTTTCGTGTTGCTACAGTGACCTCAGGATCCCTCTAGCCTTGAAACAGTCTTCTTGGGGTTTCTCTGGAGTGCCATCAAGGAAATCAAGGCTCCTTTCATGTGTGATGTGCAACACGGAACTGCTCTGCACGCAGTGCAGGGGAATCGGGCCTCATCTCGCGGCGAGATGGAAGTCGCATGGTTTTTCTCGAGTTGCGGCGGGAACCTGGGGTATATTCTCGAGTTACGACGGGGATGGCCTTTCCACACACGTGTTTGTTCAGCGACGTCAGGACTCCTGCCTAGTTGCGAGGGACAACTCGGGATTCTCCTTGAGGCTTGGTAGGGCAATTGGGACGCCTCTCCAGCTGAGGCGGGAGACCAAGGGTCCCTTTCCACGTGCCACAGGAATCCTGGAACTCCTATCAAGTTTCACGAGGAGTCAGGCATCGACTCCTTTGGAGGCACTAATCTCTGCGTACCTCTGGAGTTTTCAAAGTATGTGAGTCCTCCGGTCGCGATGAGGTGGGGAACTAGGTCTTTCTCTGTGGTCTCCACAGGGGATTCAGACATCCTTTCGTCTTGGGAGATGCAAGACGAGCCTGCATTCAAGTCACTGCAGGGATATCCGGCCTTATTTCGAGTCAGGGCATCGCAGTGTCCATTTCACTTGAGGCCGCAAACTCAGGGTCCCTCTCACATACCTAGAGCTGAGAGAAGCCTCATCTTGAGGTGCTTGTGGTAAGGAGGTATTCCTCTGGAGAGAAGCCAGGGACTACCCTCTCATCTCGAGTCGATTTTTGATCCACGGAGCTCTTTCTTGTTGCTACAGTGACCTCAGGATTCCTCTAGCCTTGAAAGAGTGTTCTTGGGGTTTCTCTGGAGTGCCATCAGGGAAATCAAGGCTCCTTTCATGTGTGATGTGCAACACGGAATTGCTCTGCACGCACTGCAGGGGAATCGGGCCTCATCTAGCGGCGAGGGGGAAGTCTCATGGTTTTTCTCGAGTTGCGGCGGCAACCTGGGGTATATTCTCGAGTTACGACGGGGATGGCCCTTCCACCCACGTGTTTGTTCAGCGACGTCAGGACTCCTGCCTAGTTGCGAGGGACAACTCGGGATTCTCCTTGAGGCTTGGCAGGGCAATTGGGACGCCTCTCCAGCTGAGGCGGGAGACCAAGGGTCCCTTTCCATGTGCCACAGGAATCCTGGAACTTCTATCAAGTTTCACGAGGAGTCAGGCATCGTCTCCATTGGAGGCACTTATCTCCGCGTACCTCTGGAGTTTTCAAAGGATGTGAGGCCTCCGGTCGCGATGAGGTGGGGAACTAGGTCTTTCTCTGTGGTCTCCACAGGGGATTCAGACATCCTTTCATCTTGGGAGATGCAAGACGAGCATGCATTCAAGTCACTGCAGGGATATCCGGCATTATTTCGCGTCAGGGCATCGCAGTGTCCATTCCACTTGAGGCCGCAAAATCAGGGTCCCTCTCACATACATAGAGCTGAGAGAAGCCTCCTCTTGAGGTGCTTGTGGTAAGGTGGTATTCCTCTGGAGTCGAAGCCAGGGACTAACCTCTCATCTCGAGTTGATTTTTGGTCCACGGAGCTCTTTCTTGTTGCTACAGTGACCTCAGGATCCCTCTAGCCTTGAAACAGTGTTCTTGGGGTTTCTCTGGAGTGCCATCAAGGAAATCAAGGCTCCTTTCATGTTTGATGTGCAACACGGAATTGCTTTGAATGCAGTGCAGGGGAATCGGACCTCATTTTGCGGCGAGGGGGAAGTCTCATGGTTTTTCTCGAGTTGCGGCGGGAACCTGGGGTATATTCTCGAGTTACGACGGGGATGGCCCTTCCACCCACGTGTTTGTTCAGCGACGTCAGGACTCATGCCTAGTTGCGAGGGACAACTCGGGATTCTCCTCGAGGCTTGGCAGGGCAATTAGGACGCCTCTCCAGCTGAGGCGGGAGACCAAGGGTCCCTTTCCACGTGCCACAGGAATCCTGGGACTCCTATCAAGTTTCACGAGGAGTCAGGCATCGTCTCCTTTGGAGGCACTGATCTCCGCGTACCACTGGAGTTTTCAAAGGATGTGAGGCCTCCGGTCGCGATGAGGTGGGGAACTAGGTCTTTCTCTGTGGTCTCCACAGGGGATTCAGACATCCTTTCGTCTTGGGAGATGCAAGACGAGCCTGCATTCAAGTCACTGCAGGGATATCCGGCCTTATTTCGAGTCAGGGCATCGCGGTGTCCATTCCACTTGAGGCCGCAAACTCAGGGTCCCTCTCACATACCTAGAGCTGAGAGAAGCCTCCTCTTGAGGTGCTTGTGGTAAGGTGGTTTCCTCTGGAGTCGAAGCCAGGGACTAACCTCTCATCTCGAGTTGATTTTTGGTCCACGGAGCTCTTTCGTGTTGCTACAGTGTCCTCAGGATCCCTCTAGCCTTGAAACAGTGTTCTTGGGGTTTCTCTGGAGTGCAATTAAGGAAATCAAGGCTCCTTTCATGTTTGATGTGCAACACGGAATTGCTTTGAACGCAGTGCAGGGGAATCGGGCCTCATTTTGCGGCGAGGAGGAAGTCTCATGGTTTTTCTCGAGTTGCGGCGGGAACGGGGGGTATATTCTCGAGTTACGACGGGGATGGACCTTCCACCCACGTGTTTGTTCAGCGACGTCAGGACTCCTGCCTAGTTGCGAGGGACAACTCGGAATTCTCCTCGAGGCTTGGCAGGGCAATTGGGACGCCTCTTCAGCTGAGGCGGGAGACCAAGGGTCCCTTTCCACGTGCCACAGGAATCCTGGGACTCCTATCAAGTTTCACGAGGAGTCAGGCATCGTCTCCTTTGGAGGCACTGATGTCCGCGTACCTCTGTAGTTTTCAAAGGATGTGAGGCCTCCGGTCGCTATGAGGTGGGGAACTAGGTTTTTCTCCGTTGCCTCCACAGGTGATTCAGACATCCTTTCGTCTTGGGAGATGCAAGACGAGCCTGCATTCAAGTCACTGCAGGGATATCTGGCCTTATTTTGAGTCAGGGCATCGCGGTGTCCATTCCACTTGAGGCCACAAATTCAGGGTCCCTCTCACATAGCTAGAGCTGAGAGAAGCCTCCTCTTGAGGTGCTTGTGGTAAGGTGGTATTCCTCTGGAGTCGAAGCCAGGGACTAACCTCTCATCTCGAGTTGATTTTTGGTCCACGGAGCTCTTTCGTGTTGCTACAGTGACCTCAGGATCCCTCTAGCCTTGAAACAGTGTTCTTGGGGTTTCTCTGGCGTGCCATCAAGGAAATCAAGGCTCCTTTCATGTGTGATGTGCAACACGGAACTGCTCTGCACGCAGTGCAGGGGAATCGGGCCTCATATCGCGGCGAGGGGGAAGTCTCATGGTTTTTCTCGAGTTGCGGCAGAACCTTGGGTATATTCTCGAGTTACAACGGGGATGGCCCTTCCACACACGTGTTTGTTCAGGACGTCAGGACTCCTGCCTAGTTGTGAGGGACAACTCGGGATTCTCCTCGAGGCTTGGCAGGACAATTGGGACGCCTCTCCAGCTGAGGCGGGAGACCAAGTGTTCCTTTCCACGAGCCACAGGAATCCTGGAACTCCTATCAAGTTTCACGAGGAGTCAGGCATCATCTCCTTTGGAGGCACTGATCTCCGCGTACCTCTGGAGTTTTCAAAGGATGTGAGGCCTCCGGTCGCGATGAGGTGGGGAACTAGGTCTTTCTCTGTGGTCTCCACAGGGGATTCAGACATCCTTTCATCATGGGAGATGCAAGACGAGCCTGCATTCAAGTCACTGCAGGGATATCCGGCCTTATTTCGAGTCAGGGCATCCCAGTGTCCATTTCACTTGAGGCCGCATAATCAGGGTCCCTCTCACATACATAGAGCTGAGAGAAGCCTCCTCTTGAGGTGCTTGTGGTAAGGTGGTATTCCTCTGGAGTCGAAGCCAGGGACTAACCTCTCATCTCGAGTTGATTTTTGGTCCACGGAGCTCTTTCGTGTTGCTACAGTGACCTCAGGATCCCTCTAGCCTTGAAAGAGTGTTCTTGGGGTTTCTCTGGAGTGCCATCAAGGAAATCAAGGCTCCTTTCATGTTTGATGTGCAACACGGAATTGCTTTGAATGCAGTGCAGGGAATCGGGCCTCATTTTGCGGAGAGGGGGAAGTCTCATGGGTTTTCTCGAGTTGCGGCGGGAACGGGGGGTATATTCTCGAGTTACGACGGGGATGGACCTTCCACCCACGTGTTTGTTCAGCGACGTCAGGACTCCTGCCTAGTTGCGAGGGACAACTCGGAATTCTCCTCGAGGCTTGGCAGGGCAATTGGGACGCCTCTCCAGCTGAGGCGGGAGACCAAGGGTCCCTTTCCACGTGCCACAGGAATCCTGGGACTCCTATCAAGTTTCACGAGGAGTCAGGCATCGTCTCCTTTGGAGGCACTGATCTCAGTGTACCTCTGGAGTTTTCAAAGTATGTGAGGCCTCCGGTCGCGATGAGGTGGGGAACTAGGTCTTTCTCTGTGGTCTCCACACGGGATTCAGACATCCTTTCGTCTTGGGAGATGCAAGACGAGCCTGCATTCAAGTCACTGCAGGGATATCTGGCCTTATTTCGAGTCAGGGCATCGCGGTGTCCATTCCACTTGAGGCCGCAAACTCAGGGTCCCTCTCACATACCTAGAGCTGAGAGAAGCCTCCTCTTGAGGTGCTTGTGGTAAGGTGGTTTCCTCTGGAGTCGAAGCCAGGGACTAACCTCTCATCTCGAGTTGATTGTTGGTCCACGGAGCTCTTTCATGTTGCTACAGTGACCTCAGGATCCCTCTAGCCTTGAAACAGTGTTCTTGGGGTTTCTCTGGAGTGCCATCAAGGAAATCAAGGCTCCATTCATGTTTGATGTGCAACACGGAATTGCTTTGAATGCAGTGCAGGGGAATCGGGCCTCATCTTGCGGCGAGGGGGAAGTCTCACGGTTTTTCTCGAGTTGCGGCGGGAACGGGGCGTATATTCTCGAGTTACGACGGGGATGGCCCTTCCACCCACGTGTTTGTTCAGCGACGTCAGGACTCCTGCCTAGTTGCGAGGGACAACTCGGGATTCTCCTTGAGGCTTGGCAGGGCAATTGGGACGCCTCTCCAGCTGAGGCGGGAGACCAAGTGTCCCTTTCCACGTGCCACAGGAATCCTGGGACTCCTATCAAGTTTCACGAGGAGTCAGGCATCGTCTCCTTTGGAGGCACTGATCTCCGCGTACCTCTGGAGTTTTCAAAGGATGTGAGGCCTCCGGTCGCGTTGAGGTGGGGAACTAGGTCTTTCTCTGTGGTCTCCACAGGGGATTCAGACATCCTTTCGTCTTGGGAGATGCAAGACGAGCCTGCATTCAAGTCACTGCAGCGATATCTGGCCTTATTTTGAGTCAGGGCGTCGCGGTGTCCATTCCACTTGAGGCCACAAATTCAGGGTCCCTCTCACATAGCTAGAGCTGAGAGAAGCCTCCTCTTGAGGTGTTTGTGGTAAGGTGGTTTCCTCTGGAGTCGAAGCCAGGGACTAACCTCTCATCTCGAGTTGATTTTTGGTCCACGGAGCTCTTTCGTGTTGCTACAGTGACCTCAGGATCCCTCTAGCCTTGAAACAGTGTTCTTGGGGTTTCTCTGGAGTGCCATCAAGGAAATCAAGGCTCCTTTCATGTGTGATGTGCAACACGGAATTGCTCTGCACGCAGTGCAGGGGAATCGGGCCTCATCTCGCGGCGAGGGGGAAGTCTCATGGTTTTTCTCGAGTTGCGGCGGGAACCTGGGATATATTCTCGAGTTACGATGGGGATGGCCCTTCCACCCACGTGTTTGTTCAGCGACGTCAGGACTCCTGCCTAGTTGCGAGGGACAACTCGGGATTCTCCTTGAGGCTTGGCAGGGCAATTGGGACGCCTCTCCAGCTGAGGCGGGAGACCAAGGGACCCTTTCCACATGCCACAGGAATCCTGGGACTCCTATCAAGTTTCACGAGGAGTCAGGCATCGTCTCCTTTGGAGGCACTGATCTCCGCGTACCTCTGGAGTTTTCATAGGATGTGAGGCCTCTGGTCGCCATGAAGTGGGGAACTAGGTGTTTCTCTGTGGTCTCTACAGGGGATTCAGACATCCTTTCATCTTGGGAGATGCAAGACGAGCCTGCATTCAAGTCACTGCATTGATATCCGGCCTTATTTCGCGTCAGGGCATCGCAGTGTCCATTCCACTTGAGGCCGCAAACTCAGGATCCCTCTCACATACCTAGAGCTGAGAGAAGCCTCCTCTTGAGGTGCTTGTGGTAAGGTGGTATTCCTCTGGAGTCGAAGCCAGGGACTAACCTCTAATCTCCAGTTGATTTTTGGTCCACGGAGCACTTTCATGTTGCTACAGTGATCTCAGGATACCTCTAACCTTGAAACAGTGTTCTTGGGGTTTCTCTGGAGTGCCATCAAGGAAATCAAGGCTCCTTTCACGTGTGATGTGCAACACGGAATTGCTCTGCACGCAGTGCAGGGGAATCGGGCCTCATCTCGCAGCGAGGGGGAAGTCTCATGGTTTTTCTCGAGTTGCGGCGGGAACCTGGGGTATATTCTCGAGTTACGATGGGGATGGCCCTTCCACCCACGTGTTTGTTCAGCGACGTCTGGACTCCTGCCTAGTTGCGAGGGACAACTCGGGATTCTCCTTGAGGCTTGGCAGGGCAATTGGGACGCCTCTCCAGCTGAGGCGGGAGACCAAGGGTTCCTTTCCAAGTGCCACAGGAATCCTGGGACTCCTATCAAGTTTCACGAGGAGTCAGGCATCGACTCCTTTGGAGGCACTAATCTCTGCGTACCTCTGGAATTTTCAAAGGATGTGAGGCCTCCGGTCGCGATGAGGTGGGGAACTAGGTGTTTCTCTGTGGTCTCCACAGGGGATTCAGACATCCTTTCGTCTTGGGAGATGCAAGACGAGCCTGCATTCAAGTCACTGCAGGGATATCCGGCCTTATTTCGAGTCAGGGCATCGCAGTGTCCATTCCACTTGAGGCCGCAAACTCAGGGTCCCTCTCACATACCTAGAGCTGAGAGAAGCCTCCTCTTGAGGTGCTTGTGGTAAGGAGGTATTCCTCTGGAGAGAAGCCAGGGACTACCCTCTCATCTCGAGTTGATTTTTGATCCACGGAGCTCTTTCTTGTTGCTACAGAGACCTCAGGATCCCTCTAGCCTTGAAAGAGTGTTCTTGGGGTTTCTCTGGAGTGCCATCAAGGAAATCAAGGCTCCTTTCATGTGTGATGTGCAACACGGAATTGCTCTGCACGCACTGCAGGGGAATCGGGCCTCATCTAGCGGCGAGGGGGAAGTCTCATGGTTTTTCTCGAGTTGCGGCGGGAACCTGGGGTATATTCTCGAGTTACGACGGGGATGGCCCTTCCACCCACGTGTTTGTTCAGCGACGTCAGGACTCCTGCCTAGTTGCGAGGGACAACTCGGGATTCTCCTTGAGGCTTGGCAGGGCAATTGGGACGCCTCTCCAGCTGAGGCGGGAGACCAAGGGTCCCTTTCCATGTGCCACAGGAATCCTGGAACTCCTATCAAGTTTCACGAGGAGTCAGGCATCGTCTCCTTTGGAGGCACTGATCTCCGCGTACCTCTGGAGTTTTCAAAGGATGTGAGGCCTCCGGTCGCGATGAGGTGGGGAACTTGGTCTTTCTCTGTGGTCTCCACAGGGGATTCAGACATCCTTTCATCTTGGGAGATGCAAGACGAGCATGCATTCAAGTCACTGCAGGGATATCCGGCCTTATTTCGCGTCAGGGCATCGCAGTGTCCATTCCACTTGAGGCCGCAAAATCAGGGTCCCTCTCACATAGATAGAGCTGAGAGAAGCCTCCTCTTGAGGTGCTTGTGGTAAGGTGGTATTCCTCTGGAGTCGAAGCCAGGGACTAACCTCTCATCTCGAGTTGATTTTTCGTCCACCGAGCTCTTTCGTGTTGCTACAGTGACCTCAGGATCCCTCTAGCCTTGAAACAGTGTTCTTGGGGTTTCTCTGGAGTGCCATCAAGGAAATCAAGGCTCCTTTCATGTTTGATGTGCAACACGGAATTGCTTTGAATGCAGTGCAGGGGAATCGGGCCTCATTTTGCGGCGAGGAGGAAGTCTCATGGTTTTTCTCGAGTTGCGGCGGGAACGGGGGGTATATTCTCGAGTTACGACGGGGATGGACCTTCCACCCACGTGTTTGTTCAGCGACGTCAGGACTCCTGCCTAGTTGCGAGGGACAACTCGGAATTCTCCTCGAGGCTTGGCAGGGCAATTGGGATGCCTCTCCAGCTGAGGCGGGAGACCAAGGGTCCCTTTCCACGTTCCACAGGAATCCTGGGACTCCTATCAAGTTTCACGAGGAGTCAGGCATCGTCTCCTTTGGAGGCACTGATCTCAGTGTACCTCTGGAGTTTTCAAAGTATGTGAGGCCTCCGGTCGCGATGAGGTGGGGAACTAGTTCTTTCTCTGTGGTCTCCACAGGGGATTCAGACATCCTTTCGTCTTGGGAGATGCAAGACGAGCCTGCATTCAAGTCACTGCAGGGATATCCGGCCATATTTCGAGTCAGGGCATCGCGGTGTCCATTCCACTTGAGGCCGCAAACTCAGGGTCCCTCTCACATACCTAGAGCTGAGAGAAGCCTCCTCTTGAGGTGCTTGTGGTAAGGTGGTTTCCTCTGGAGTCGAAGCCAGGGACTAACCTCTCATCTCGAGTTGATTTTTGGTCCACGGAGCTCTTTCGTGTTGCTACAGTGACCTCAGGATCCCTCTAGCCTTGAAACAGTGTTCTTGGGGTTTCTCTGGAGTGCCATCAAGGAAATCAAGGCTCCATTCATGTTTGATGTGCAACACGGAATTGCTTTGAATGCAGTGCAGGGGAATCGGGCCTCATCTTGCGGCGAGGGGGAACTCTCACGGTTTTTCTCGAGTTGCGGCGGGAACATGGGGTATATTCTCGAGTTACGACGGAGATGGCCCTTCCACCCACGTGTTTGTTCAGCGACGTCAGGACTCCTGCCTAGTTGCGAGGGACAACTCGGGATTCTTCTCGAGGCTTGGCAGGGCAATTGGGACGCCTCTCCAGCTGAGGCGGGAGACCAAGTGTCCCTTTCCACGTGCCACAGGAATCCTGGGACTCCTATCAAGTTTCACGAGGAGTCAGGCATCGTCTCCTTTGGAGGCACTGATCTCCGCGTACCTCTGGAGTTTTCAAAGGATGTGAGGCCTCCGGTCGCTATGAGGTGGGGAACTAGGTTTTTCTCCGTTGCCTCCACAGGGGATTCAGACATCCTTTCGTCTTGGGAGATGCAAGACGAGCCTGCATTCAAGTCACTGCAGGGATATCTGGCCTTATTTTGAGTCAGGGCATCGCGTTGTCCATTCCACTTGAGGCCACAAATTCAGGGTCCCTCTCACATAGATAGAGCTGAGAGAAGCCTCCTCTTGAGGTGCTTGTGATAAGGTGGTATTCCTCTGGAGTCGAAGCCAGGGACTAACCTCTCATCTCGAGTTGATTTTTGATCCACGGAGCTCTTTCTTGTTGCTGCAGTGACCTCAGGATCCCTCTATCCTTGAAAGAGTGTTCTTGGGGTTTCTCTGGAGTGCCATCAAGGAAATCAAGGCTCCTTTCATGTGTGATGTGCAAGAAGGAATTGCTCTGCACGCACTGCAGGGGAATCGGGCCTCATCTAGCGGCGAGGGGGAAGTCTCATGGTTTTTCTCGAGTTGCGGCAGGAACCTGGGGTATATTCTCGAGTTACGACGGGGATGGCCCTTCCACCCACGTGTTTGTTCAGCGACGTCAGGACTCCTGCCTAGTTGCGAGGGACAACTCGGGATTCTCCTTGAGGCTTGGCAGGGCAATTGGGATGCCTCTCCACCTGAGGCGGGAGACCAAGGGTCCCTTTCTATGTGCCACAGGAATCCTGGAACTTCTATCAAGTTTCACGAGGAGTCAGGCATCGTCTCCTTTGGAGGCACTGATCTCCGCGTACCCCTGGAGTTTTCAAAGGATGTGAGGCCTCCGGGCGCGATGAGGTGGGGAACTAGGTCTTTCTCTGTGGTCTCCACAGGGGATTCAGACATCCTTTCATCTTGGGAGATGCAAGACGAGCATGCATTCAAGTCACTGCAGGGATATCCGGTGTTATTTCGCGTCAGGGCATCGCAGTGTCCATTCCACTTGAGGCCGCAAACTCAGGGTCCCTCTCACATACATAGAGCTGAGAGAAGCCTCCTCTTGAGGTGCTTGTGGTAAGGTGGTATTCCTCTGGAGTCGAAGCCAGGGACTAACCTCTCATCTCGAGTTGATTTTTGGTCCACGGAGCTCTTTCGTGTTGCTACAGTGACCTCAGGATCCCTCTAGCCTTGAAACAGTGTTCTTGGGGTTTCTCTGGAGTGCCATCAAGGAAATCAAGGCTCCTTTCATGTTTGATGTGCAACACGGAATTGCTTTGAATGCAGTGCAGGGGAATCGGGCCTCATCTTGCGGCGAGGGGGAAGTCTCACGGTTTTTCTCGAGTTGCGGCGGGAACCTGGGGTATATTCTCGAGTTACGACGGGGATGGCCCTTCCACCCACGTGTTTGTTCAGCGACGTCAGGACTCCTGCCTAGTTGCGAGGGACAACTCGGGATTCTCCTCGAGGCTTGGCAGGGCAATTGGGACGCCTCTCCAGCTGAGGCGGGAGACCAAGGGTCCCTTTCCACGTGCCACAGGAATCCTGGGACTCCTATCAAGTTTCACGAGGAGTCAGGCATCGTCTCCTTTGGAGGCACTGATCTCAGTGTACCTCTGGAGTTTTCAAAGGATGTGACGCCTCAGGTCACGATGAGGTGGAGAACTAGGTCTTTCTCTGTGGTCTCCACAGGGGATTCAGACATCCTTTCGTCTTGGGAGATGCAAGACGAGCTTGCATTCAAGTCACTGCAGGGATATCTGGCCTTATTTTGAGTCAGGTCGTTGCGGTGTCCATTCCACTTGAGGCCACAAATTCAGGGTCCCTCTCACATAGCTAGAGCTGAGAGAAGCCTCCTCTTGAGGTGCTTGTGGTAAGGTGGTATTCCTCTGGAGTCGAAGCCAGGGACTAACCTCTCATCTCGAGTTGATTTTTGGTCCACGGAGCTCTTTCGTGTTGCTACAGTGACCTCAGGATCCCTCTAGCCTTGAAACAGTGTTCTTGGGGTTTCTCTGGAGTGCCATCAAGGGAATCAAGGCTCCTTTCATGTGTGATGTGCAACACGGAACTGCTCTGCACGCAGTGCAGGGGAATCGGGCCTCATATCGCGGCGAGGGGGAAGTCTCATGGTTTTTCTCGAGTTGCGGCAGAACCTTGGGTATATTCTCGAGTTACAACGTGGATGGCCCTTCCACACACGTGTTTGTTCAGGACGTCAGGACTCCTGCCTAGTTGTGAGGGACAACTCGGGATTCTCCTCGAGGCTTGGCAGGACAATTGGGACGCCTCTCCATCTGAGGCGGGAGACCAAGTGTTCCTTTCCACGAGCCACAGGAATCCTGGAACTCCTATCAAGTTTCACGAGGAGTCAGGCATCATCTCCTTTGGAGGCACTGATCTCCGCGTACCTCTGGAGTTTTCAAAGGATGTGAGGCCTCCGGTCGCGATGAGGTGGGGAACTAGGTCTTTCTCTGTGGTCTCAACAGGGGATTCAGACATCCTTTCATCTTGGGAGATGCAAGACGAGCCTGCATTCAAGTCACTGCAGGGATATCCGGCCTTATTTCGAGTCAGGGCATCGCAGTGTCCATTCCACTTGAGGCCGCAAAATCAGGGTCCCTCTTACATACATAGAGCTGAGAGAAGCCTCCTCTTGAGGTGCTTGTGGTAAGGTGGTATTCCTGTGGAGTCGAAGCCAGGGACTAACCTCTCATCTCGAGTTGATTTTTGGTCCACGGAGCTCTTTCGTGTTGCTACAGTGACCTCAGGATCCCTCTAGCCTTGAAACAGTGTTCTTGGGGTTTCTCTGGAGTGCCATCAAGGAAATCAAGGCTCCTTTCATGTTTGATGTGCAACACGGAATTGCTTTGAATGCAGTGCAGGGAATCGGGCCTCATTTTGCGGCGAGGGGGAAGTCTCATGGGTTTTCTCGAGTTGCGGCGGGAACGGGGGGTATATTCTCGAGTTACGACGGGGATGGACCTTCCAACCACGTGTTTGTTCAGCGACGTCAGGACTCCTGCCTAGTTGCGAGGGACAACTCGGAATTCTCCTCGAGGCTTGGCAGGGCAATTGGGACACCTCTCCAGCTGAGGCGGGAGACCAAGGGTCCCTTTCCACGTGCCACAGGAATCCTGGGACTCCTATCAAGTTTCACGAGGAGTCAGGCATCGTCTCCTTTGGAGGCACTGATCTCAGTGTACCTCTGGAGTTTTCAAAGTATGTGAGGCCTCCGGTCGCGATGAGGTGGGGAACTAGGTCTTTCTCTGTGGTCTCCACAGGGGATTCAGACATCCTTTCGTCTTGGGAGATGCAAGATGAGCCTGCATTCAAGTCACTGCAGGGATATCCGGCCTTATTTCGAGTCAGGGCATCGCGGTGTCCATTCCACTTGAGGCCGCAAACTCAGGGTCCCTCTCACATACCTAGAGCTGAGAGAAGCCTCCTCTTGAGGTGCTTGTGGTAAGGTGGTTTCCTCTGGAGTCGAAGCCAGGGACTAACCTCTCATCTCGAGTTGATTTTTGGTCCACGGAGCTCTTTCGTGTTGCTACAGTGACCTCAGGATCCCTCTAGCCTTGAAACAGTGTTCTTGGGGTTTCTCTGGAGTGCCATCAAGGAAATCAAGGCTCCATTCATGTCTGATGTGCAATACGGAATTGCTTTGAATGCAGTGCAGGGGAATCGGGCCTCATCTTGCAGCGAGGGGGAAGTCTCACGGTTTTTCTCGAGTTGCGGCGGGAACCTGGGGTATATTCTCGAGTTACGACGGGGATGGCCCTTCCACCCACGTGTTTGTTCAGCGACGTCAGGACTCCTGCCTAGTTGCGAGGGACAACTCGGGATTCTCCTCGAGGCTTGGCAGGGCAATTGGGACGCCTCTCCAGCTGAGGCGGGAGACCAAGTGTCCCTTTCCACGTGCCACAGGAATCCTGGGACTCCTATCAAGTTTCACGAGGAGTCAGGCATCGTCTCCTTTGGAGGCACTGATCTCCGCGTACCTCTGGAATTTTCAAAGGATGTGAGGCCTCTGGTCGCTATGAGGTGAGAAAATAGGTTTTTCTCCGTTGCCTCCACAGGGGATTCAGACATCCTTTCGTCTTGGGAGATGCAAGACGAGCCTGCATTCAAGTCACTGCAGGGATATCTGGCCTTATTTTGAGTCAGGGCGTCGCGGTGTCCATTCCACTTGAGGCCACAAATTCAGGGTTCCTCTCACATAGCTAGAGCTGAGAGAAGCCTCCTCTTGAGGTGCTTGTGGTAAGGTGGTATTCCTCTGGAGTCGAAGCCAGGGACTAACCTCTCATCTCGAGTTGATTTTTGGTCCACGGAGCTCTTTCGGGTTGCTACAGTGACCTCAGGATCCCTCTCGCCTTGAAACAGTGTTCTTGGGGATTCTCTGGAGTGCATCAAGGAAATCAAGGCTCCTTTCATGTGTGATGTGCAACACGGAATTGCTCTGCACACAGTGCAGGGGAATCGGGCCTCATCTCGCGGTGAGGGGGAATTCTCATGGTTTTTCTCGAGTTGCGGCAGAACCTTGGGTATATTCTCGAGTTACAACGGGGATGGCCCTTCCACACACGTGTTTGTTCAGGACGTCAAGACTCCTGCCTACTTGCGAGGGACAACTCGGGATTCTCCTCAAGGCTTGGCAGGACAATTGGGACGCCTCTCCAGCTGAGGCGGGAGACCAAGTGTTCCTTTCCACGTGCCACAGGAATCCTGGAACTCCTATCAAGTTTCACGAGGAGTCAGGCATCATCTCCTTTGGAGGCACTGATCTCCGCGTACCTCTGGAGTTTTCAAAGGATGTGAGGCCTCCGGTCGCGATGAGGTGGGGAACTAGGTCTTTCTCTGTGGTCTCCACAGGGGATTCAGACATCCTTTCATCTTGGGAGATGCAAGACGAGCCTGCATTCAAGTCACTGCAGGGATATCCGGCGTTATTTCGCGTCAGGGCATCACAGTGTCCATTCCACTTGAGGCCGCAAACTCAGGGTCCCTCTCACATACCTAGAGCTGAGAGAAGCCTCCTCTTGAGGTGCTTGTGGTAAGGTGGTATTCCTCTGGAGTCGAAGCCAGGGACTAACCTCTCATCTCGAGTTGATTTTTGGTCCACGGAGCTCTTTCGTGTTGCTACAGTGACCTCAGGATCCCTCTAGCCTTGAAACAGTGTTCTTGGGGTTTCTCTGGAGTGCCATCAAGGAAATCAAGGCTCCTTTCATGTGTGATGTGCAACACGGAATTGTTTTGAATGCAGTGCAGGGGAATCGGACCTCATTTTGCGGCGAGGGGGAAGTCTCATGGTTTTTCTCGAGTTGCGGCGGGAACCTGGGGTATATTCTCGAGTTACGACGGGGATGGACCTTCCACCCACGTGTTTGTTCAGCGACGTCAGGACTCATGCCTAGTTGCGAGGGACAACTCGGGATTCTCCTCGAGGCTTCGCAGGGCAATTGGGACGCCTCTCCAGCTGAGGCGGGAGACCAAGAGTCCCTTTCCACGTTCCACAGGAATCCTGGGACTCCTATCAAGTTTCACGAGGAGTCAGGCATCGTCTCCTTTGGAGGCACTGATCTCCGTGTAGCTCCGGAGTTTTCAAAGGATGTGAGGCCTCCGGTCGCGATGAGGTGGGGAACTAGGTCTTTCTCTGTGGTCTCCACAGGGGATTCAGACATCCTTTCGTCTTGGGAGATGCAAGACGAGCCTGCATTCAAGTCACTGCAGGGATATCCGGCCTTATTTCGAGTCAGGGCATCGCGGTGTCCATTCCACTTGAGGCCGCAAACTCAGGGTCCCTCTCACAAACCTAGAGCTGAGAGAAGCCTCCTCTTGAGGTGCTTGTGGTAAGGTGGTTTCCTCTCGAGTTGAAGCCAGGGACTAACCTCTCATCTCGAGTTGATTTTTGATCCACGGAGCTCTTTCTTGTTGCTACAGTGACCTCAGGATCCCTCTAGCCTTGAAAGAGTGTTCTTGGGGTTTCTCTGGAGTGCCATCAAGGAAATCAAGGCTCCTTTCATGTGTGATGTGCAAGACGGAATTGCTCTGCACGCAGTGCTGGGAATCGGGCCTCATCTCACGGCGAGGGGGAAGTCTCATGGTTTTTCTCGAGTTGCGGCGGGAACCTGGGGTATATTCTCGAGTTACGACGGGGATGGCCCTTCCACCCACGTGTTTGTTCAGCGACGTCAGGACTCCTGCCTACTTGCGAGGGACAACTCGGGATTCACCTCGAGGCTTGGCAGGGCAATTGGGACGCCTCTCCAGCTGAGGCGGGAGACCAAGGGTCCCTTTCCATGTGCCACAGGAATCCTGGAACTCCTATCAAGTTTCACGAGGAGTCAGGCATCGTCTCCTTTGGAGGCACTGATCTCCGCGTACCTCTGGAGTTTCCAAAGGATGTGAGGCCTCCGTTCGCTATGAGGTGGGGAACTAGGTCTTTCTCTGTGGTCTCCACAGGGGATTCAGACATCCTTTCATCTTGGGAGATGCAAGACGAGTATGCATTCAAGTCACTGCAGGGATATCCGGCGTTATTTCGCGTCAGGGCATCGCAGTGTCCATTCCACTTGAGGCCGCAAAATCAGGGTCACTCTCACATACATAGAGCTGAGAGAAGCCTCCTCTTGAGGTGCTTGTGGTAAGGTGGTATTCCTCTGGAGTCGAAGCCAGGGACTAACCTCTCATCTCGAGTTGATTTTTGGTCCATGGAGCTCTTTCGTGTTGCTACAGTGACCTCAGGATCCCTCTAGCCTTGAAACAGTGTTCTTGGGGTTTCTCTGGAGTGCCATCAAGGAAATCAAGGCTCCTTTCATGTTTGATGTGCAACACGGAATTGCTTTGAATGCAGTGCAGGGGAATCGGGCCTCATTTTGCGGCGAGGGGGAAGTCTCATGGTTTTTCTCGAGTTGCGGCGGGAACGGGGGGTATATTCTCGAGTTCCGACGGGGATGGACCTTCCACCCACGTGTTTGTTCAGCGACGTCAGGACTCCTGCCTAGTTCCGAGGGACAACTCGGAATTCTCCTCGAGGCTTGGCAGGGCAATTGGGACGCCTCTCCAGCTGAGGCGGGAGACCAAGGGTCCCTTTCCTCGTGCCACAGGAATCCTAGGACTCCTATCAAATTTCAGAAGGAGTCAGGCATCGTCTCCTTTGGAGGCACTGATCTCCGCGTACCTCTGGAGTTTTCAAAGGATGTGAGGCCTCCGGTCGCGATGAGGTGGGGAACTAGGTCTTTTTCTGGGGTCTCCACAGGAGTTTCAGACATCCTTTCGTCTTGGGAGATGCAAGACGAGCCTGCATTCAAGTCACTGCAGGGATATCCGGCGTTATTTCCCGTCAGGGCATCGCGGTGTCCATTCCACTTGTGGCCGCAAACTCAGGGTCCCTCTCACATATCAAGAGCTGAGAGAAGCCTCTTCTTGAGGTGCCTGTGGTAAGGTGGTATTCCTCTGGAGTCGAAGCCAGGGACTAACCTCTCATCTCCAGTTGATTTGTGGTCCACGGAGCTCTTTTGTGTTCCTACAGTGACCTCAGGATCCCTCGAGCCTTGAAACAGTGTTCTTGGGGTTTCTCTGGAGTGCCATCAAGGAAATCAAGGCTCCTTTCATGTGTGATGTGCAACACGGAATTGCTCTGCACGCACTGCAGGGGAATCGGGCCTCATCTAGCGGCGAGGGGGAAGTCTCATGGTTTTTCTCGAGTTGCGGCGGGAACCTGTTTTATATTCTCGAGTTACGACGGGGATGGTCCTGCCACACACGTGTTTGTTCAGCGACGGCAGGACTCCTGCCTAGTTGCGAAGGACAACTCGGGATTCTCCTCGAGGCTTGGCAGGGCAATGGGACGCCTCTCCAACTGAGGCGGGAGACCAAGTGTCCCTTTCCACGTGCCACAGGAATCCTGGGACTCCTATCAAGTTTCACGAGGAGTCAGGCATCGTCTCCTTTGGAGGCACTGATCTCCGCGTACCTCTGGAGTTTTCAAAGGATGTGAGGCTTCTGGTCGCCATGAAGGGGGGAACTAGGTCTTTCTCTGTGGTCTCCACAGGGGATTCAGACATCCTTTCATCTTGGGAGATGCAAGACGAGCCTGCATTCAAGTCACTGCAGGGATATCCGGCGTTATTTCCCGTCAGGGAATCGCAGTGTCCATTCCACTTGAGGCCGCAAACTCAGGGTCCCTCTCACATAGCTAGAGCTGAGAGAAGCCTCCTCTTGAGGTGCTTGTGGTAAGGTGGTATTCCTCTGGAGTCGAAGCCAGGGACTAACCTCTCATCTCGAGTTGATTTTTGGTCCACGGAGCTCTTTCATGTGGCTACAGTGACCTCAGGATCCCTCTAGCCTTGAAACAGTGTTCTTGGGGTTTCTGTGCAGTGCCATGAAGGAAATCAAGGCTCCTTTCATGTGTGATGTGCAACACGGAATTGCTCTGGACGCAGTGCAGGGGAACTGGGCCTCATCTAGCGGCGAGGGGGACGTCTCATGGTTTTTCTCGAGTTGCGGCTGGAACCTGGGGTATATTCTCCAGTTACGACGGGGATGGCCCTTCCAGCCCCGTGTTTGTTCAGCGACGTCAGGACTCCTGCCTAGTTGCGAGGGACAACTCGGGATTCTCCTCGAGGCTTGGCAGGGCAATTGGGACGCCTCTCCAGCTGAGGCGGGAGACCAAGGGTCCCTTTCCACGTGCCACAGGAATCCTGGGACTCCTATCAAGTTTCACGAGGAGTCAGGCATCGTCTCCTTTGGAGGCACTGATCTCCGCGTACCTCTGGAGTTTTCAAAGGATATAAGGAATCCGGTCGCGATGAGGTGGGGAACTAGGTCTTTCTCTGTGGTCTCCACAGGGGATTCAGACATCCTTTCATCTTGGGAGATGCAAGACGAGCCTGCATTCAAGTCACTGCAGGGATATCCGGCCTTATTTCGAGTCAGGGCATCGCGGTGTCCATTCCACTTGTGGCCGCAAACTCAGGGTCCCTCTCACATACCTAGAGCTGAGAGAATTCTCCTCTTGAGGTGCTTGTGGTAAGGTGGTATTCCTCTGGAGTCGAAGCCAGGGACTAACCTCTCATCTCGAGTTGATTTTTGGTCCACGGAGCTCTTTCGTGTAACTACAGTGACCTCAGGATCCCTCTAGCTTTGAAACAGTGTTCTTGGGGTTTCTCTGCAGTGCCATAAAGGAAATCAAGGCTCCTTTCATGTGTGATGTGCAACACGGAATTGCTCTGCACGCAGTGCAGGGGAATCGGGCCTCATCTCACGGCGAGGGGGAAGTCTCATGGTTTTTCTCGAGTTGCGGCGGGAACCTGGGGTATATTCTCGAGTTACGACGGGGATGGCCCTTCCACACAAGTGTTTGTTCAGCGACGTCAGGACTCCTGCCTAGTTGCGAGGCACAACTCGGGATTCTCCTCGAGGCTTGGCAGGGCAATTGGGACGCCTCTCCAGCTGAGGCGGGAGACCAAGGGTCCCTTTCCACGTGCCACAGGAATCCTGGGACTCCTATCAAGTTTCACGAGGAGTCAGGCATCGTCTCCTTTGGAGGCACTGATCTCCGCGTACCTCTGAAGTTTTCAAAGGATGTGAGGCCTCCGGTGGCGATGAGGTGGGGAACTAGGTCTTTCTCTGTGGTCTCCACAGGGGATTCAGACATCCTTTCATCTTGGGAGATGCAAGACGAGCCTGCATTCAAGTCACTGCAGGGATATCCGGCCTTATTTCGTGTCAGGGCATCGCAGTGTCCATTCCACTTGAGCCTGCAAACTCAGGGTCCCTCTCACATACCTAGAGCTGAGAGAAGCCTCCTCTTGAGGTGCTTGTGGTAAGGTGGTATTCCTCTGGAGTGGAAGCCAGGGACTAACCTCTCATCTCGAGTTGATTTTTGGTCCACGGAGCTCTTTCCTGTGGCTACAGTGACCTCAGGATCCCTCTAGCCTTGAAACAGTGTTCTTGGGGTTTCTCTGCAGTGCCATCAAGGAAATCAAGGCTCCTTTCATGTGTGATGTGCAACACGGAATTGCTCTGCACGCAGTGCAGGGGAATCGGGCCTCATCTCGTGGGGAGGGGGAAGTCTCATGGTTTTTCTCGAGTTGCGGCGGGAACCAGGGGTATATTCTCGAGTTACGACGGGGATGGCCCTTCCACCCACGTGTTTGTTCAGCGACGTCAGGACTTCTGCCTAGTTGCGAGGGACAACTCGGGATTCTCCTCGAGGCTTGGCAGGGCAATTTGGACGCCTCTCCAGCTGAGGTGCGAGACCAAAGGTCTCTTTCCATGTGCCACAGGAATCCTGGGACTCCTATCAAGTTTCACGAGGAGTCAGGCATCGTCTCCTTTGGAGGCACTGATCTCCGCGTACCTCTGGAGTTTTCAAAGGATGTGAGGCCTCCAGTCGCCATGAGGTGGGGAACTAGGTCTTTTTCTGTGGTCTACACAGGGGATTCAGACATCCTTTCGTCTTGGGAGATGCAAGACGAGCCTGCATTCAAGTCACTGCAAGGATATCGGGCCTTATTTCGAGTCAGGAAATCGCGGTGTCCATTCCACTTGAGGCCGCAAACTCAGGGTCCCTCTCACATACCTAGAGCTGAGAGAAGCCTCCTCTTGAGGTGCTTGTGGTAAGGTGGTATTCCTCTGGAGTCGAAGCCAGGGACTAACCTCTCATCTCGAGTTGATTTTTGGTCCATGGAGCTCTTTCATGTGGCTGCAGTGACCTCAGGATCCCTCTAGCCTTGAAACAGTGTTCTTGGGGTTTCTGTGCAGTGCCATCAAGGAAATCAAGGCTCCTTTCATGTGTGATGTGCAATACGGAATTGCTCTGCACGCAGTGCAGGGGAATCGGGCCTCATCTCGCGGCGCGGGGGAAGTCTCATGGTTTTCCTAGAGTTGCGGCGGGAACCTGGGGTATATTCTCGAGTTACGACGGGGATGGCCCTTCCACCCACGTGTTTGTTCAGCGACGTCAGGACTCCTGCCTAGTTGCGAGGGACAACTCGGGATTCTCCTCGAGGCTTGGCAGGGCAATTGGGACGCCTCTCCAGCTAAGGCGGGAGACCAAGGGTCCCTTTCCACGTGCCACAGTAATCCTGGGACTCGTATCAAGTTTCATGAGGAGTCAGGCATCGTCCCCTTTGGAGGCACTGATCTCCGCGTACCTCTGGAGTTTTCAAAGGATGTGAGGCTTCTGGTCGCCATGAAGGGGGGAACTAGGTCTTTCTCTGTGGTCTCCACAGGGGATTCAGACATCCTTTCATCTTGGGAGATGCAAGACGAGCCTGCATTCAAGTCATTGCAGGGATATCCGGCGTTATTTCCCGTCAGGGCATCGCAGTGTCCATTCCATTTGAGGCCGCAAACTCAAGGTCCCTCTCACATAGCTAGAGCTGAGAGAAGCCTCCTCTTGAGGTGCTTGTGGTAAGGTGGTATTCCTCTGGAGTCGAAGCCAGGGACTAACCTCTCATCTCGAGTTGATTTTTGGTCCACGGAGCTCTTTCCTGTTGCCACAATGACCTTAGGATCCCTCTAGCCTTGAAACAGTGTTCTTGGGGTTTCTCTGGAGTGCCATCAAGGAAATCAAGGCTCCTTTCATGTGTGATGTGCAACACGGAATTGCTCTGCACGCAGTGCTGGGGAATCGGGCCTCATCTCGCGGCGAGGGGGAAGTCTGATGGTTTTCCTCGAGTTGCGGTGGGAACCTGGGGTATATTCTCGAGTTACGACGGGGATGGTCCTTCCACCCACGTGTTTGTTCAGCCACTTCAGGACTCCTGCCTAGTTGCGAGGGACAACTCGGGATTCTCCTCGAGGCTTGGCAGGGCAATTGGGACGCCTCTCCACCTGAGGCGGGAGACCAAGGGTCCGTTTCCACGTGCCACAGGAATCCTGGGACTCCTATCAAGTTTCAGAAGGAGTCAGGAATCGTCTCCTTTGGAGGCAGTGATCTGCGCGTACCTCTGGAGTTTTCAAAGGATGTGAGGCCTCCGGTCGCGATGAGGTGGGGAACTAGGTCTTTCTCTGTGGTCTCCACAGGGGATTCAGACATCCTTTCATCTTGGGAGATGCAAGACGAGCCTGCATTCAAGTCACTGCAGGGATATCCGGCCTTATTTCGAGTCAGGGCATCGCGGTGTCTATTCCACTTGAGGCCGCAAACTCAGGGTCCCTCTCACATACCTAGAGCTGAGAGAAGCCTCCTCTTGAGGTGCTTGTGGTAAGGTGGTATTCCTGTGGAGTCGAAGCCAGGGACTAACCTCTCATCTCGAGTTGATTTTTGGTCCACGGAGCTCTTTCATGTGGCTACAGTGACCTCAGGATCCCGCTAGCCTTGAAACAGTGTTCTTGGGGTTTCTGTGAAGTGCCATCAAGGAAATCAAGGCTCCTTTCATGTGTGATGTGCAACACGGAATTGCTCTGCACGCAGTGCAGGGGAATCGGGCCTCATCTCGGGGCGAGGGGGAAGTCTGATGGTTTTCCTCGAGTTGCGGCGGGAACCTGGGGTATATTCTCGAGTTACGACGGGGATGGCCCTTCCACCCACGTGTTTGTTCAGCGACGTCAGGACTCCTGCCTAGTTGCGAGGGACAATTCGGGATTCTCCTCGAGGCTTGGCAGGGCAATTGGGACGCCTCTCCAGCTGAGGCGGGAGACCAAGGGTCCCTTTCCACGTGCAACAGGAATCCTGGGACTCGTATCAAGTTTCATGAGGAGTCAGGCATCGTCCCCTTTGGAGGCACTGATCTCCGCGTACCTCTGGAGTTTTCAAAGGATGTGAGGCCTCCGGTCGCGATGAGGTGGGGAACTAGGTCTTTCTCTGTGGTCTCCACAGGGGATTCAGACATCCTTTCATCTTGGGAGATGCAAGACGAGCCTGCATTCAAGTCACTGCAGGGATATCCGGCCTTATTTCGAGTCAGGGCATCGCGGTGTCTATTCCACTTGAGGCCGCAAAATCAGGGGCCCTCTCACATAGCTAGAGCTGAGAGAAGCCTCCTCTTGAGGTGCTTGTGGTAAGGTGGTATTCCTGTGGAGTCGAAGCCAGGGACTAACCTCTCATCTCGAGTTGATTTTTGGTCCACGGAGCTCTTTCATGTGGCTACAGTGACCTCAGGAACTCGCTAGCCTTGAAACAGTGTTCTTGGGGTTTCTGTGAAGTGCCATCAAGGAAATCAAGGCTCCTTTCATGTGTGATGTGCAACACGGAATTGCTCTGCACGCAGTGCAGGGGAATCGGGCCTCATCTCGCGGCGAAGGGGAAGTCTGATGGTTTTCCTCGAGTTGCGGCGGGAACCTGGGGTATATTCTCGAGTTACGACGGGGATGGCCCTTCCACCCACGTGTTTGTTCAGCGACGTCAGGACTCCTGCCTAGTTGCGAGGCACAACTCGGGATTCTCCTCGAGGCTTGGCAGGGCAATTGGGACGCCTCTCCAGCTGAGGCGGGAGACCAAGGGTCCCTTTCCACGTGCCACAGGAATCCTGGGACTCCTATCAAGTTTCACGAGGAGTCAGGCATCGTCCCCTTTGGAGGCACTGATCTCCGCGTACCTCTGGAGTTTTCAAAGGATGTGAGGCCTCCGGTCGCGATGAGGTGGGGAACTAGGTCTTTCTCTGTGGTCTCCACAGGGGATTCAGACATCCTTTCATCTTGGGAGATGCAAGACGAGCCTGCATTCAAGTCACTGCAGGGATATCCGGCCTTATTTCGAGTCAGGGCATCGCGGTGTCCATTCCACTTGTGGCCGCAAACTCAGGGTCCCTCTCACATACCTAGAGCTGAGAGAATTCTCCTCTTGAGGTGCTTGTGGTAATGTGGTATTCCTCTGGAGTCGAAGCCAGGGACTAACCTCTCATCTCGAGTTGATTTTTGGTCCACGGAGCTCTTTCGTGTTGCTACAGTGACCTCAGGATCCCTCTAACTTTGAAACAGTGTTCTTGGGGTTTCTCTGCAGTGCCATCAAGGAAATCAAGGCTCCTTTCATGTGTGATGTGCAACACGGAATTGCTCTGCACGCAGTGCAGGGGAATCGGGCCTCATCTCGCGGCGAGGGGGAAGTCTCATGGTTTTTCTCGAGTTGAGGCGGGAACCTGGGGTATATTCTCGAGTTACGACGGGGATGGCCCTTCCACCCACGTGTTTGTTCAGCGACGTCAGGACTCCTGCCTAGTTGCGAGGCACAACTCGGGATTCTCCTCGAGGCTTGGCAGGGCAATTGGGACGCCTCTCCAGCTGAGGCGGGAGACCAAGGGTCCCTTTCCACGTGCCACAGGAATCCTGGGACTCCTATCAAGTTTCACGAGGAGTCAGGCATCGTCTCCTTTGGAGGCACTGATCTCCGCGTACCTCTGAAGTTTTCAAAGGATGTGAGGCCTCCGGTCGCGATGAGGTGGGGAACTAGGTCTTTCTCTGTGGTCTCCACAGGGGATTCAGACATCCTTTCATCTTGGGAGATGCAAGACGAGCCTGCATTCAAGTCACTGCAGGGATATCCGGCCTTATTTCGTGTCAGGGCATCGCAGTGTCCATTCCACTTGAGCCTGCAAACTCAGGGTCCCTCTCACATACCTAGAGCTGAGAGAAGCCTCCTCTTGAGGTGCTTGTGGTAAGGTGGTATTCCTCTGGAGCCGAAGCCAGGGACTAACCTCTCATCTCGAGTTGATTCTTGGTCCACGGAGCTCTTTCGTGTTGGTACAGTGACCTCAGGATCCCTCTAGCCTTGAAACAGTGTTCTTGGGGTTTCTCTGGAGTGCCATCAAGGAAATCAAGGCTTTTTTCATGTGTGATGTGCAACACGGAATTGCTCTGCATGCAGTGCAGGGTAATCGGGCCTCATCTCGCGGCGAGGGGGAAGTCTCTTGGTTTTTCTCGATTTGCGGCGGGAACCTGGGGTATATTCTCGAGTTACGACGGGGATGGCCCTTCCACACACGTGTTTGTTCAGCCACGTCAGGACTCCTGCCTAGTTGCGAGGGACAACTCGCGATTCTTCTGGAGGCTTGGCAGGGCAATTGGGACGCCTCTCCATCTGAGGCGGGAGACCAAGTGTCCCTTTCCACGTGCCACAGGAATCCTGGGACTCCTAAGAAGTTTCACGAGGAGTCAGGCATCGTCTCCTTTGGAGACACTGATCTCCGTGTACCTCTGAAGTTTGCAAAGGATGTGAGGCCTCCGGTCGCGATGAGGTGGGGAACTAGGTCTTTCTCTGTGGTCTCCACAGGGGATTCAGACATCCTTTCATCTTGGGAGATGCAAGACGAGCCTGCACTCAAGTCACTGCAGGGATATCCGGCCTTATTTCGCGTCAGGGCATCACAGTGTCCATTCCACTTGAGGAAGCAAATTCAGGGTCCCTCTCACATACCTAGAGCTGAGAGAAGCCTCCTCTTGAGGTGCTTGTGGTAAGGTGGTATTCCTCTGGAGTCGAAGCCAGGGACTAACCTCTCATCTCGAGTTGATTTTTGGTCCACGGAGCTCTTTCCTGTTGCCACAATGACCTCAGGATCCCTCTAGCCTTGAAACAGTGTTCTTGGGGTTTCTCTGGAGTGCCATCAAGGAAATCAAGGCTCCTTTCATGTTTGATGTGCAACACGGAATTGCTCTGCATGCAGTGCCGGGGAATCGGGCCTCATCTCACGGCGAGGGGGAAGTCTCATGGTTTTTCTCGAGTTGCGGCGAGAACCTGGGGTATATTCTCGAGTTACGACGGGGATGGCCCTTCCACCCACGTGTTTATTCAGCGACGTCAGGACTCCTGCCTAGTTGCGAGGGACAACTCGGGATTCTCCTTGAGGCTTGGCAGGGCAATTGGAACGCCTCTCCAGCTGAGGCGGGAGACCAAGGGTCCGTTTCCACGTGCCACAGGAATCCTGGGACTCCTATCAAGTTTCAGAAGGAGTCAGGCATCGTCTTCTTTGGAGGCACTGATCTGCGCGTACCTCTGGAGTTTTCAAAGGATGTGAGGCCTGCGGTCGCGATGAGGTGGGGAACTAGGTCTTTCTCTGTGGTCTCCACAGGGGATTCAGACATCCTTTCATCTTGGGAGATGCAAGACGAGCCTGCATTCAAGTCACTGCAGGGATATCCGGCCTTATTTCGAGTCAGGGCATCGCGGTGTCTATTCCACTTGAGGCCACAAACTCAGGGTCCCTCTCACATACCTAGAGCTGAGAGAAGCCTCCTCTTGAGGTGCTTGTGGTAAGGTGGTATTCCTCTGGAGTCGAAGCCAGGGACTAACCTCTCATCTCGAGTTGATTTTTGGTCCATGGAGCTCTTTCGTGTTGCTACAGCGACCTCAGCATCCCTCTAGCCTTGAAACAGTGTTCTTGGGGTTTCTCTGGAGTGCGATCACGGAAATCAAGGCTCCTTTCATGTGTGATGTGCAAAACGGAACTGCTCTGCACGCAGTGCAGGGGAATCGGGCCTCATCTCGCAGCGAGGGGGAAGTCTCATGGTTTTTCTCGAGTTGCGGCGGGAACATGGGGTATATTCTCGAGTTACGACGGGGATGGCCCTTCCACACACGTGTTTGTTCAGCGACGTCAGGACTCCTGCCTAGTTGCGAGGGACAACCCCGGATTCTCCTCGAGGCTTGGCAGGGCAATTGGGACGCCTCTCCAGCTGAGGCGGGAGACCAAGGGTCCCTTTCCACGTGCCACAGGAATCCTGGGACTCCTATCAAGTTTCACGAGGAGTCAGGCATCGTCTCCTTTTGAGGCACTGATCTCCGCGTACCTCTGGAGTTTTCAAAGAATGTGAGGCCTCCGGTCGCGATGAGGTGGGGAACTAGGTGTTTCTCTGTGGTCTCCACAGGGGATTCAGACATCCTTTCGTCTTGGGAGATGCAAGACGAGCCTGCATTCAAGTCACTGCAGGGATATCCGGCCTTATTTCTAGTCAGGGCATCGCAGTGTCCATTCCACTTGAGGCCGCAAACTCAGGGTCCCTCTCACATACCTAGAGCTGAGAGAAGCCTCCTCTTGAGGTGCTTGTGGTAAGGTGGTATTCCTCTGGAGTCGAAGCCAGGGACTAACCTCTCATCTCGAGTTGATTTTTGGTCCACGGAGCTCTTTCGTGTTGCTACAGTGACCTCAGGATCCCTCTAGCCTTGAAACAGTGTTCTTGGGGTTTCTCTGCAGTGCCATCAAGGAAATCAAGGCTCCTTTCATGTGTGATGTGCAACACGGAATTGCTCTGCACGCAGTACATGGGAATCGGGCCTCATCTCGCGGCGAGGGGGAAGTCTCATGGTTTTTCTCGAGTTGCGGCGGGAACCTGGGGTATATTCTCGAGTTACGACGGGGATGGCCCTTCCACCCACGTGTTGTTCAGAGATGTCAGGACTCCTGCCTAGTTGCGAGGGACAACTCGGGATTCTCCTCGAGGCTTTGCAGGGCAATTGGGACGCCTCTCCAGCTGAGGCGGGAGACCAAGGGTCCCTTTCAACGTGCCACAGGAATCCTGGGACTCGTATCAAGTTTCATGAGGAGTCAGTCGTTGTCTCCTTTGGAGGCACTTATCTCCGCGGACCTCTGGAGTTTTCAAAGGATGTGAGGCCTCCGGTCGCGATGAGGTGGGGAACTAGGTCTTTCTCTTTGGTCTCCACAGGGGATTCAGACATCCTTTCATCTTGGGAGATGCAAGACCAGCCTGCATTCAAGTCACTGCAGGGATATCCGGCCTTATTTCGAGTCAGGGCATCGCGGTGTCCATTCCACTTGAGGCCGCAAACTCAGGGTCCCTCTCACATACCTAGAGCTGAGAGAAGCCTCCTCTTGAGGTGCTTGTGGTAAGGTGGTATTCCTCTGGAATCGAAGCCAGGGACTAACCTCTCATCTCGAGTTGATTTTTGGTCCACGGAGCTCTTTCGTGTTGCTACAGTGACCTCAGGATCCCTCTAGCCTTGAAACAGTGTTCTTGGGGTTTCTCTGGAGTGCCATCAAGGAAATCAAGGCTCCTTTCATGTGTGATGTGCAACATGGAACTGCTCTGCACTCAGTGCAGGGGAATTGGGCCTCATTTTGTGGCGAGGGGGAAGTCTCATGGTTTTTCTCGAGTTACGGCAGAACCAGGGGTATATTCTCGAGTTACGACGGGGATGGCCCTTCCACGCACGTGTTTGTTCACGACGTCAGGACTCCTGCCTAGTTGCGAGGGACAACTCGGGATTCTCCTCGAGGCTTGGCAGGGCAATTGGGACGCCTCTCCAGCTGAGGCGGGAGACCAAGGGTCCCTTTCCACGTGCCACAGGAATCCTGGGACTCCTATCAAGTTTCACGAGGAGTCAGGCATCGTCTCCTTTGGAGGCACTGATCTCCGCGTACCTCTGGAGTTTTCAAAGCATGTGAGGCCTCCGGTCGCGATGAGGTGGGGAACTAGGTCTTTCTCTGTGGTCTCCACAGGGGATTCAGACATCCTTTCGTCTTGCGAGATGCAAGACGAGCCTGCATTCAAGTCACTGCAGGGATATCCGGCCTTATTTCGAATCAGGGCATTGCGGTGTCCATTCCACTTGATACCGCAAACTTAGGGTCCCTCTCACCTAGCTAGAGATGAGAGAAGCCTCCTCTTGAGGTGCTTGTGGTAAGGTGGTATTCCTCTGGAGTCCAAGCCAGGGACTACCCTCTCATCTCGAGTTGATTTTTGGTCCACGGAGCTCTTTCGTGTTGCTACAGTGACCTCAGGATCCGTCTAGCCTTGAAAGAGTGTTCTTGGGGTTTCTCTGGAGTGCCATCAAGGGAATCAAGGCTCCGTTCATGTGTGATGTGCAACACGGAATTGCTCTGCACGCAGTGCAGGGGAATCGGGCCTCATCTCGCGGCGAGGGGGAAGTCTAATGGTTTTTCTCGAGTTGCGGCGGGAACCTGGGGTATATTCTCGAGTTACGACGGGGATGGCCCTTCCACACACGTGTTTGTTCAGCCACGTCAGGACTCCTGCCTAGTTGCGAGGGACAGCTCGGGATTCTCCTCGAGGCTTGGCAGTGCAATTGGGACGCCTCTCCAGCTGAGGCGGGAGACTAAGGGTCCCTTTCCACGTGCCACAGGAATCCTGGAACTCCTATCAAGTTTCATGAGGAGTCAGGCATCGTCTCCTTTGGAGGCACTGATCTGCGCGTACCTCTGGAGTTTTCAAAGGATGTGAGGCCTCCGGTCGCGATGAGGTGGGGAACTAGGTCTTTCTCTGTGGTCTCCACAGGGAATTCAGACATCCTTTCGTTTTCGGAGATGCAAGACGAGCCTGCATTCAAGTCACTGCAGGGATATCCGGCCTTATTTCGAGTCAGGGCATCGCGGTGTCCATTCCACTTGAGGCCGCAATCTCAGGGTCCCTCTCACATAGCTAGAGCTGCGAGAAGCCTCCTCTTGAGGTGCTTGTGGTAAGGTGGTATTCCTCTGGAGTCGAAGCCAGGGACTAACCTCTCATCTCGAGTTGATTTTTGGTCCACGGAGCTCTTTCGTGTGGCTACAGTGACCTCAGGATCCCTTTAGCCTTGAAACAGTGTTCTTGGGGTTTCTCTGGAGTGCCATCAAGGAAATCAAGGCTCCTTTCATATTTGATGTGCAACACGGAATTGCTCTGCACGCAGTACAGGGGAATCGGGCCTCATCTTGCAGCGAGGGGGAAGTCTCATGGTTTTCCTCGAGTTGCGGCGGGAACCTGGGGTATATTCTCGAGTTTAAGACGGGGATGGCCCTTCCACCCACGTGTTTGTTCAGCGACGTCAGGACTCCTGCCTAGTTGCGAGGGACAACTCGGGATTCTCCTCGAGGCTTGGCAGGGCAATTGGGACGCCTCTCCTTCTGAGGCGGGAGACCAAGTGTCCCTTTCCACGTGCCACAGGAATCCTGGGACTCCTATCAAGTTTCACGAGGAGTCAGGCATCGTCTCCTTTGGAGACACTGATCTCCCTGTACCTCTGAAGTTTTCAAAGGATGTGAAGACTCCGGTCGCGATGAGGTGGGGAACTAGGTCTTTCTCTGTGGTCTCCACAGGGGATTCAGACATCCTTTCATCTTGGGAGATGCAAGACGAGCCTGCACTCAAGTCATTGCAGGGATATCCGGCCTTATTTCGCGTCAGGGCATCGCAGTGTCCATTCCACGTGAGGTCGCAAATTCAGGGTCCCTCTCACATACCTAGAGCTGAGAGAAGCCTCCTCTTGAGGTGCTTGTGGTAAGGTGGTATTCCTCTGGAGTCGAAGCCAGGGACTAACCTCTCTTCTCGAGTTGATTTTTGGTCCACGGAGCTCTTTCGTGTTGCTACAGTAACCTCAGGATCCCTCTAGCCTTGAAACAGTGTTCTTGGGGTTTGTCTGGAGCGCCATCATGGAAATCAAGGCTCCTTTCATGTTTGATGTGCAACACGGAATTGCTCTGCATGCAGTGCAGTAGTATCGAGCCTCATCTCGCGGCGAGGGGGAAGTCTCATGGTTTTTCTCGAGTTGCGGCGGGACCCTGGTGTATATTTTCGAGTTTTGACGGTGATGGGCCTTCCAGCCACGTGTTTGTTCAGCGACTTCAGGACTCCTGCCTAGTTGCGAGGGACAACTCGGGATTCTCTTCGAGGCTTGGCAGGGCAATTGGGACGCCTCTCCACCTGAGGCGGGAGATCAAGGGTCCCTTTCCATGTTCCACAGGAATCCTGGGACTCCTATCAAGTTTCACGAGGAGTCAGGCATCGTCTCCTTTGGAGGCACTGATCTCCGCGTACCTCTGGAGTTTTCAAAGGATGTGAGGCGTCCGGTCGCGATGAGGTGGGGAACTAGATCTTTCTCTGTCGTCTCCGCAGGGAATTCAGACAATCTTTCGTCTTGGGAGACGCAAGACCAGCCTGCATTCAAGTCACTGCAGGGATATCCGGCCTTATTTCAAGTCAGGGCATCGCGGTGTCCATTCCACTTGAGGCCGCAAACTCAGGGTCCCTCTCACATAGCTAGAGCTGAGAGAAGCCTCCTCTTGAGGTGCTTGTGGTAAGGTGGTATTCCTCTGGAGTCGAAGCCAGGGACTAACCTCTCATCTCGAGTTGATTTTTGGTCCACGGAGCTCTTTCGTGTTACTACAGTGACCTCAGGATCCCTCTAGCATTGAAAGATTGTTCTTGGGGTTTCTCTGGAGTGCCATCAAGGAAATCAAGGCTCCTTTCATGTGTGATGTGCAACACTTAATTGCTCTGCCCGCAGTGCAGGGAAATCGGGCCTCATCTCGCGGCGAGGGGAAGTCTCATGGTTTTTCTCGAGTTGCGGTGGGAACCTGGGTTATATTCTCGAGTTACGACGGGGATAGCCCTTCCACCCACGTGTTTGTTCAGTGACGTCAGGACTCCTGCCTAGTTAAGAGGGACAACTAGGGATTCTCCTCGAGGCATGGCAGGGCAGTTGGGATGCCTCTCCAGCTGAGGCGGGAGAACAAGGGTTCCTTTCCACGTGCGACAGGTATCCTGGAACTCCTATCAAGTTTCACGAGGAGTCAGGCATCGTCCCCTTTGGAGGCACTGATCTCCGCGTACCTCTGGAGTTTTCAAAGAATGTGAGGCCTCCGGTGGCGAAGAGGTGGGGAACTAGGTCTTTCTCTATGGTCTCCACAGGGGATTCAAACATCCTTTCATCTTGGGAGATGCAAGACGAGCCTGCATTCAAGTCACTGCAGGGATATCCGGCCTTATTTCGAGTCAGGGAATCGCGGTGTCCACTCCACTTGAGGCCGCAAACTCAGGTTCCCTCTCACATACCTAGAGCTGAGAGAAGCCTCCTCTTGAGGTGCTTGTGGTAAGGTGGTATTCCTCTGGAGTCGAAGCCAGGGACTAACCTCTCATCTCGAGTTGATTCTTGGTCCACGGAGCTCTTTCGTGTTGCTACAGTGACCTCAGGATCCCTCTAGCCTTGAAACAGTGTTCTTGGGGTTTCTCTGGAGTGCCATCAAGGAAATCAAGGCTCCTTTCATGTGTGATGTGCAACACGGAATTGCTCTGCATGCAGTGGAGGGGAATCGGGCCTCATTTCACGGCGAGGGGGAAGTCTCATGATTTTTCTCGAGTTGCGGCGGGAACCTGGGGTATATTCTCGAGTTATGACGGGGATGGCCCTTCCACCCACGTGTTTGTTCAGCCACGTCAGGACTCCTGCCTAGTTGCGAGGGACAACTCGGGATTCTCCTCGAGGCTTGGCCGGGCAATTGGGACCCCTCTTCAGCTGAGGCGGGAGACCAAGCATCCCTTTCCACGTGCCACAGGAATCCTGGGACGCCTATCAAGTTTCACGAGTCAGGCATCGTCTCCTTTGGAGGTACTGATCTCCGCGTACCTCTGGAGTTTTCAAAGGATGTGGGGCCTCCGGTCGCGATGAGGTGGGGAACTAGGTCTTTCTCTGTGGTCTCCACAGGGGATTCAGACATCATTTCGTCTTGGGAGATGCAAGACGAGCCTGCATTCAAGTCACTGCAGGGATATCCGGCGTTATTTCGAGTCAGGGCATCGCGGTGTCCATTCCACTTAAGGCCGCAAACTCAGGGTCCCTCTCACATACATAGAGCTGAGAGAAGGCTCCTCTTGAGGCGCTTGTGGTAAGGTGGTATTCCTCTGTAGCCGAAGCCAGGGACTAACCTCTCATCTCGAGTTGATTCTTGGTCCACGGAGCTCTTTCATGTTGCTACAGTGACCTCAGGATCCCTCTAGCCTTGAAACAGTTTTCTTGGGGTTTCTCTGGAGTGCCATCAAGGAAATCAAGGCTTTTTTCATGTGTGATGTGCAACACGATATTCCTCTGCACGCAGTGCAGGGGAATCGGGCCTCATCTCGGGGCGAGGGGGAAGTCTCTTGGTTTTTCTCGAGTTGCGGCGGGAACCTGGGCTATATTCTCGAGTTACGACGGGGATGGCCGTTCCACACACGTGTTTGTTAAGCCACATCAGGACTCCTGCCTAGTTGTGAGGGACAACTCGGGATTCTCCTCGAGGCTTGGCAGGGCAATTGGGACGCCTCTCCAGCTGAGGCGGGAGACCAAGGGTCCCTTTCCACGTGCCACAGGAATCCTGGGACTCCTATCAAGTTTCACGAGGAGTCAGGCATCGTCTCCTTTGGAGGCACTTATCTCCGCGTACCTCTGGAGTTTTCAAAGGATGTGAGGCCTCCGGTCGCCATGAGGTGGGGAACTAGGTCTTTCTCTGTGGTCTCCACAGGGGATTCAGACATCCTTTCGTCTTGGGAGATGCAAGACGAGCCTGCATTCAAGTCACTGCAGGGATATCCGGCCTTATTTCGAGTCAGGGCATCGCGGTGTCCATTCCACTTGAGGCCGCAAACTCAGGATCTCTCTCACATACCTAGAGCTGAGAGAAGCCTCCTCTTGAGGTGCTTGTGGTAAGGTGGTATTCCTCTGGAGTCGAAGCCAGGGACTAACCTCTCAACGCGAGTTGATTTTTGGTCCACAGAGCTCTTTCGTGTTGCTACAGTGACCTCAGGATCCCTCTAGCCTTGAAACAGTGTTCTTGGGGTTTCTCTGGAGTGCCATCAAGGAAATCAAGGCTCCTTTCATGTGTGATGTGCAACACCGAATTGCTCTGCACGCAGTGTAGGGGAATCGGGCCTCATCTCGCGGCGAGGGGGAAGTCTCATGGTTTTTCTCGAGTTGCGGCGGGAACCTGGGGTATATTCTCGAGTTACGATGGGGATGGACCTTCCAACCACGTGTTTGTTCAGCGATGTCAGGACTCCTGCCTAGTTGCGAGGGACAACTCGGGATTCTCCTCGATGCTTGGCAGGGCAATTGGGACGCCTCTCCAGCTGAGGCGGTAGAGTAAGGGTCCCTTTCCACGTGCCACAGGAATCCTGGGACTCCTATCAAGTTTCACGAGGAGTCAGGCATCGTCTCCTTTGGAGGCACTGATCTCCGCGTACCTCTGGAATTTTCAAACGATGTGAGGCCTCCGGTCGCGATGAGGTGGGGAACTAGGTCTTTCTCTGTGGTCTCCACAGGGGATTCAGACATCCTTTCGTCTTGGGAGATGGAAGACGAGCCTGCGTTCAAGTCACTGCAGGGATATCCGGCCTTATTTCGAGTCAGGGCATAGCGGTGTCCATTCCACTTGAGGCTACAAACTCAGGGTCCCTCACACATACCTAGAGCTGAGAGAAGCCTCCTCTTGAGGTACTTGTGGTAAGGTGGTATTCCTCTGGAGTCGAAGCCAGGGACTAACCCTGCATCTCGAGTTGATTTCTGGTCCACGGAGCTCTTTCGTTTTGCTACAGTGACCTCAGGATCCCTCTAGCCTTGACACAGTGTTCTTGGGGTTTCTCTGGAGTGCCATTAAGGAAATCAAGGCTCCTTTCATGTGTGACGTGCAACACGGAATTGCTCTGCACGCAGTGCAGGGGAATCGGGCCTCATTTTGCGGCAGGGGGAAGTCTCATGGTTTCTCTCGAGTTGCGGCGGGAACCTGGGGTATATTCTCGAGTTACGACGGCGATGGCCCTTCCACACACGTGTTTGTTCAGCGACGTCAGGACTCCTGCCTAGTTGCAAGGGACAACTCGGGATTCTACTCGAGGCTTGGCAGTGCAATTGGGACGCCTCTCCAGGTGAGGCGGGAGACCAAGGGTCCCTTTCCACGTGCCACAGGAATCCTGGGACTCCTATCAATTTTCATGAGGAGTCAGGCATCGTTTCCTTTGGAGGCACTGATCTCCGCTTACCTCTGGAGTTTTCAAAGGATGTGAGGCCTCCGGTCGCGATGAGGTGGGGAACTAAGTCTTTCTCTGTAGTCTCCACAGGGGATTCAGACATCCTTTCATCTTGGGAGATGCAAGACGAGCCTGCATTCAAGTCACTGCAGGGATATCCAGCCTTATTTCGCGTCAGCGCATCGCTTTGTCCATTCCACTTGAGGCCCCAAACTCAGGGTCCCTCTCACATACCTAGAGCTGAGAGAAGCCTCCTCTTGAGGTGCTTGTGGTAAGGTGGTATTCCTCTGGAGTCGAAGCCAGGGACTAACCTCTCATCTCGAGTTGATTTTTCGTCCACCGAGCTCTTTCGTGTTGCTACAGTGACCTCAGGATCCCTCTAGCCTTGAAACAGTGTTCTTGGGGTTTCTCTGGAGTGCCATCAAGGAAATCAAGGCTCCTTTCATGTTTGATGTGCAACACGGAATTGCTCTGCATACAGTGCAGGGGAATCGGGCCTCATCTCACGGCGAGGGGGAAGACTCATTGTTTTTCTCGAGTTGCGGCGAGAACCTGGGGTATATTCTCGAGTTACGACGGGGATGGCCCTTCCACACACGTGTTTATTCAGCGACGTCAGGACTCCTGCCTAGTTGCGAGGGACAACTCGGGATTCTCCTCGAGGCTTGGCAGGGCAATTGGGACGCCTCTTCAGCTGAGGCGGGCGACCAAGCGTCCCTTTCCACGTGCCACAGGAATCGTGGGACGCCTATCAAATTTCACGAGTCAGGCATCGTCTCCTTTGGCGGAACTGATCTCCGCGTACCTCTGAAGTTTTCAAAGGATGTGAGGCCTCCGGTCGCGAAGAGGTGGGGAACTAGGTCTTTCTCTGTGGTCTCCACAGGGGATTCAGACATCCTTTCGTCTTGGGAGATGCAAGACGAGCCTGCATTCAAGTCACTGCAGGGATATCGGCCTTATTTCGAGTCAGGGCATCGCGGTGTCCATTCCACTTGAGCCCGCAAACTCAGGGTCCCTCTCACATACCTAGAGCTGAGAGAAGCCTCCTCTTGAGGTGCTTGTGGTAAGGTGGTATTCCTCTGGAGTCGAAGCCAGGGACTAACCTCTCATCTCGAGTTGATTCTTGGTCCTCGGAGCTCTTTCGTGTTGCTACAGTGACCTCAGGTTCCCTCTAGCCTTGAAACAGTGTTCTTGGGGTTTCTCTGGATTGCCATCAAGGAAATCAAGGCTCCTTTCATGTGTGATGTGCAACACGGAATTGCTCTGCACGCAGTGCAGGATATCGGGCCTCATTTTGCGCCGAGGGGGAAGTCTCATGGTTTTTCTCGAGTTGCGGCGGGAACCTGTGGTATATTGTCGAGTTATGACGGAGATGGCCCTTCCACCCACGTGTTTGTTCAGCGACGTCAGGACTCCTGCCTAGTTGCGAGGGACAACTCGGGATTCTCCTCGAGGCTTGGCAGGGCAATTGGGACGCCTCTCCACCTGAGGCGGGAGACCAAGGGTCCCTTTCCACGTGCCACAGGAATCCTGGGACTCCTATCAAGTTTCACGAGGAGTCAGCATCGTCTCCTTTGGCGGCACTGATCTCCGCGTACCTCTGGAGTTTTCAAAGGATGTGAGGCCTCCGGTCGCGATGAGGTGGGGAACTAGGTCTTTCTCTGTGGTCTCCACAGGGGATTCAGACATCCTTTCGTCTTGGGAGATGCAAGACGAGCCTGCATTCAAGTCACTGCAGGGATATCCGGCCTTATTTCGAATCAGGGCATCACAGTGTCCATTCCACTTGAGGCCGCAAACTCACGGTCCCTCTCACATACATAGAGCTGAGAGAAGCCTCCTCTTGAGGTGCTTGTGGTAAGGTGGTATTTCTCTGGAGTCAAAGCCAGGGACTAACCTCTCATCTCGAGTTGATTCTTGGTCCACGGCGCTCTGTATTGTTGCTACAGTGACCTCAGGTTCCCTCTAGCCTTGAAACAGTGTTCTTGGGGTTTCTCTGGATTGCCATCAAGGAAATCAAGGCTTTTTTCATGTGTGATGTGCAACACGGAATTGCTCTGCACGCAGTGCAGGGGAATCGGGCCTCATCTCGCGGCGAGGGGGAAGTCTCTTGATTTTTCTCGAGTTGCGGCGGGAACCTGGGGTATATTCTCGAGTTACGACGGGGATGGCCGTTCCACACACGTGTTTGTTCAGCCACATCAGGACTCCTGCCTAGTTGCAAGGGACAACTCGGGATTCTCCTCGAGGCTTGGCAGGGCAATTGGGACGCCTCTCCAGCTGAGGCGGGAGACCAAGGGTCCCTTTCCACGTGCCACAGGAATCCTGGGACTCCTATCAAGTTTCACGATGAGTCAGGCATCGGCTCCTTTGGAGGCACTTATCTCCGCGTACCTCTGGAGTTTTCAAAGGATGTGAGGCCTCCGGTCGCCATGAAGTGGGGAACTAGGTCTTTCTCTGTGGTCTCCACAGGGGATTCAGACATCCTTTCGTCTTGGGAGATGCAAGACGAGCCTGCATTCAAGTCACTGCAGGGATATCCGGCCTTATTTCGAGTCAGGGCATCGCGGTGTCCATTCCACTTGAGGCCGCAAACTCAGGGTCTCTCTCACATACCTAGAGCTGAGAGAAGCCTCCTCTTGAGGTGCTTGTGTTAAGGTGGTATTCCTTTGGAGTCGAAGCCAGGGACTAACCTCTCAACGCGAGTTGATTTTTGGTCCACGGAGCTCTTTCGTGTTGCTACAGTGACCTCAGGATCCCTCTAGCCTTGAAACAGTGTTCTTGGGGTTTCTCTGGAGTGCCATCAAAGAAATCAAGGCTCCTTTCATGTTTGATGTGCAACACGGAATTGCTCTGCATGCAGTGCAGGGGAATCGGGCCTCATCTCGCGGCGAGGGGGAAGACTCATTGTTTTTCTCGACTTGCGGCGAGAACCTGGGGTATATTCTCGAGTTACGACGGGGATGGGCCTTCCACCCACGTGTTTATTCAGCGATGTCAGGACTCCTGCCTAGTTGCGAGGGACAACTCGGGATTCTCCTTGAGGCTTGGCAGGGCAATTGGGACGCCTCTCCAGCTGAGGCGGGAGACCAAGGGTCCCTTTCCACGTGCCACAGGAATCCTGGGACTCCTATCAAGTTTCAGAACGAGTCAGGCATCGTCTCCTTTGGAGGCACTGATCTCCGCGTACCTCTGGAGTTTTCAAAGGATGTGAGGCCTCCGGTCGCGATGAGGTGGGGAATTAGGTCTTTTTCTGTGGTCTCCACAGGGGATTCAGACATCCTTTCGTCTTCGGAGATGCAAGACGAGCCTGCATTCAAGTCACTGCAGGGATATCTGGCGTTATTTCCCGTCAGGGCGTCGCGGTGTCCATTCCACTTGAGGCCGCAAACTCAGGGTCCCTCTCACATACCAAGAGCTGAGAGAAGCCTCTTCTTGAGGTGCTTGTGGTAAGGTGGTATTCCTCTGGAGTCGAAGCCAGGGACTAACCTCTCATCTCCGGTTGATTTGTGGTCCACGGAGCTCTTTCGTGTTGCTACAGCGACCTCAGGATCCCTCTAGCCTTGAAACAGTGTTCTTGGGGTTTCTCTGGAGTGCCATCAGGGAAATCAAGGCTCTTTTCATGTGTGATGTGCAACACGGAATTGCTTTGGATGCAGTGCAGGGGAATCGGGCCTCATCTTGCGGCGAGGGGGAAGTCTCATGGTTTTTCTCGAGTTGCGGCGGGAACCTGGGGTATATTCTCGAGTTACGACGGGGATGGCCCTGCCACACACATTTTTGTTTAGCGAAGGCAGGACTCCTGCCTAGTTGCGAGGGACAACTCGGGATTCTCCTCGAGGCTTGGCAGGGCAATTGGGACGCCTCTCCAGCTGAGGCGGGAGACCAAGGGTCCCTTTCCACGTGCCACAGGAATCCTGGGACTCCTAAGAAGTTTCACGAGGAGTCAGGCATCGTCTCCTTTGGAGGCACTGATCTCCGCATACCTCTGGACTTTTCAAAGGATGTGAGGCCTCTGGTCGCGATGAGGTGGGGAACTAGGTGTTTCTCTGTGGTCTCCACAGGGGATTCAGACATCCTTTCGTCTTGGGAGATGAAAGACGAGCCTGCATTCAAGTCACTGCAGGGATATCCGGCCTTATTTCGAGTCAGGGCATCGCGGTGTCCATTCCACTTGAGGCCGCAAACTCAGGGTCCCTCTCACATAGCTAGAGCTGAGAGAAGCCTCCTCTTGAGGTGCTTGTGGTAAGGTGGTATTCCTCTGGAGTCGAAGCCAGGGACTAACCTCTCATCTCGAGTTGATTTTTGGTCCACAGAGCTCTTTCGTGCTGCTACAGTGACCTCAGGATCCCTCTAGCCTTGAAACAGTGTTCTTGGGGTTTCTCTGGAGTGCCATCAAGGAAATCAAGGCTCCTTTCATGTGTGATGTGCAACACGGAATTGCTCTGTACGCATTGCAGGGGAATCGGGCCTCATCTCGCGGCGAGGGGGAAGTCTCATGGTTTTTCTCGAGATGCGGCGTTAACCTGGGGTATATTCTCGAGTTACGACGGGGATGGCCCTTCCACACACGTGTTTGTTCAGCGACGTCAGGACTCCTGCCTAGTTGCGAGGGACAACTCGGGATTCTCCTCGAGGCTTCGCAGGGCAATTGGGACGCCTCTCCATCTGAGGCGGGAGACCAAGGGTCCCTTTCCACGTGCCACAGGAATCCTGGGACGCCTATCAAGTTTCACGAGTCAAGCATCGTCTCCTTTGGAGGCACTGATCTCCGCGTACCTCTGAAGTTTTCAAAGGATGTGAGGCCTCCGGTCGCGAAGAGGTGGGGAACTAGGTCTTTCTCTGTGGTCTCCACAGGGGATTCAGACATCCTTTCGTTTTGGGAGATGCAAGACGAGCCTGCATTCAAGTCACTGCAGGGATATCCGGCCTTATTTCGAGTCAGGGCGTCGCGGTGTCCATTCCACTTGAGCCCGCAAACTCAGGGTCCCTCTCACATACATAGAGCTGAGAGAAGCCTCCTCTTGAGGTGCTTGTGGTAAGGTGGTATTCCTCTGGAGTCGAAGCCAGGGACTAACCTCTCATCTCGAGTTGATTCTTTGTCCTCGGAGCTCTTTCGTGTTGCTACAATGACCTCAGGATCCCTCTAGCCTTGAAACAGTGTTCTTGGGGTTTCTCTGGAGTGCCATCAAGGAAATCAAGGCTCTTTTCATGTGTGATGTGCAACACGGAATTGCTCTGCACGCAGTGCAGGGGAATCGGGCCTCATCTCGCGGCGAGGGGAAAGTCTCATGTTTTTTCTCGAGTTGCGGTGGGAACCTGCGTTATATTCTCGAGTTACGACGGGGATGGCCCTTCCACCCACGTGTTTGTTCAGCGACGTCAGGACTCCTGCCTAGTTGCGAGGGAGAACTCGGGATTCTCCTCGAGGATTGACAGGGCAATTGGGACGCCTCTCCAGCTGAGGCGGGAGACCAAGGGTCCCTTTCCACGTGCCACAGGAATCCTGGGACTCCTATCAAGTTTCAGAGGAGTCAGGCATCGACTCCTTTGGAGGCACTGATCTCCGCGTACCTCTGGAGTTTTCAAAGGATGTGAGGCCTCCGGTCGCGATGAGGTGGGGAACTAGGTCTTTCTCTGTGGTCTGCACAGGGGATTCAGACATCCTTTCGTCTTGGGAGATGTAAGACTAGCCTGCATTCATGTCACTGCAGGGATATCCGGCATTATTTCGAGTCAGGGCATCGCGGTGTCCATTCCACTTGAGGCCGCAAACTCAGGGTCCCTCTCACATAGCTAGAGCTGAGAGAAGCCTCCTCTTGAGGTGCTTGTGGTAAGGTGGTATTCCTCTGAAGTCGAAGCCAGGGACTAACCTCTCATCTCGAGTTGATTTTTGGTCCACGGAGCTCTTTCGTTTTGCTACAGTGACCTCCGGTTCCCTCTAGCCTTGAAACAGTGTTCTTGGGGTTTCTCTGGAGTGCCATCAAGGGAATCAAGGCTCTTTTCATGTGTGATGTGCAACACGGAATTGCTCTGCATGCAGTGCAGGGGAATCGGGCCTCATCTCGCGGCGAGGGGGAAGTCTGATGGTTTTTCTCGAGTTGCGGCGGGAACCTGGGGTATATTCTCGAGTTACGACGGGGATGGCCCTTCCACACACGTGTTTGTTCAGCGACGTCAGGACTCCTACCTAGTTGCGAGGGACAACTCGGGATTCTCCTCGAGGCTTGGCAGGGCAATTGGGACGCCTCTCCAGCTGAGGCGGAAGACCAAGGGTCCCTGTCCACGTGTCACAGGAATCCTGGGACTCCTAAGAAGTTTCACGAGGAGTCAGGCATCGTCTCCTTTGGAGGCACTGATCTCCGCATACCTCTGGACTTTTCAAAGGATGTGAGGCCTCCGGTCGCGATGAGGTGGGGAACTAGGTGTTTCTCTGTGGTCTCCACAGGGGATTCAGACATCCTTTCGTCTTGGGAGATGCAAGACGAGCCTGCATTCAAGTCACTGCAGGGATATCCGGCCTTATTTCGAGTCAGGGCATCGCGGTGTCCATTCCACTTGAGGCCGCAAACTCAGGGTCCCTCTCACATAGCTAGAGCTGAGAGAAGCCTCCTCTTGAGGTGCTTGTGGTAAGGTGGTATTGCTCTGTAGTCAAAACCAGGGACTAACCTCTCATCTCGAGTTGATTTTTGGTCCACGGAGCTCTTTCGTGGTGCTACAGTGACCTCAGGATCCCTCTAGCCTTGAAACAGTGTTCTTGGGGTTCCTCTGGAGTGCCATCAAGGAAATCAAGGCTCCTTTCATGTGTGATGTGCAACACGGAATTACTCTGCATGCAGTGCAGGGGAATCGGGCCTCATCTCGCGGCGCGGGGGAAGTCTCTTGGTTTTTCTCGAGTTGCGGCGGGAATCTGGGGTATATTCTCGAGTTACGACGGGGATGGCCCTTCCACTCACGTGTTTGTTCAGCGACGTCAGGACTCCTGCCTAGTTGCGAGGGACCACTCGGGATTCTCCTCGAGGCTTCGCAGGGCAATTGGGACGCCTCTCCAGCTGAGGCGTGAGACCAAGGGTCCCTTTCCACGTGCCACAGGAATCCTGGGACGCCTATCAAGTTTGACGAGGAGTCAGGCATTGGTTCCTTTGGAGGCACTGATCTCCGCGTACCTCTGAAGTTTTCAAAGGATGTGAGGCCTCCGGTCGCGAAGAGGTGGGGAACTAGGTCTTTCTCTGTGGTCTCCACAGGGGATTCAGACATCCTTTCGTCTTGGGAGATGCAAGACGAGCCTGCATTCAAGTCACTGCAGGGATATCCGGCCTTATTTCGAGTCAGGGCGTCGCGGTGTCCATTCCACTTGAGCCCGCAAACTCAGGGTCCCTCTCACATACCTAGAGCTGAGAGAAACCTCCTCTTGAGGTGCTTGTGGTAAGGTGGTATTCCTCTGGAGTCGAAGCCAGGGACTAACCTCTCATCTCGAGTTGATTTTTGGTCCACGGAGCTCTTTCGTGCTGCTACAGTGACCTCAGGATCCCTCTAGCCTTGAAACAGTGTTCTTGGGGTTTCTCTGGAGTGCCATCAAGGAAATCAAGGCTCCTTTCATGTGTGATGTGCAACACGGAATTGCTCTGCATGCAGTGCAGGGGAATCGGGCCTCATCTCGCGGCGCGGGGGAAGTCTCTTGGTTTTTCTCGAGTTGCGGCGGGAACCTGGGGTATATTCTCGAGTTACGACGGGGATGGCCCTTCCACTCACGTGTTTGTTCAGCGACGTCAGGACTCCTGCCTAGTTGCGAGGGACAACTCGGGATTCTCCTCGAGGCTTCGCAGGGCAATTGGGACGCCTCTCCAGCTGAGGCGGGAAACCAAGGGTCCCTTTCCACGTGCCACAGGAATCCTGGGACGCCTATCAAGTTTGACGAGGAGTCAGGCATTGGTTCCTTTGGAGGCACTGATCTCCGCGTACCTCTGAAGTTTTCAAAGGATGTGAGGCCTCCGGTCGCGAAGAGGTGGGGAACTAGGTCTTTCTCTGTGGTCTCCACAGGGGATTCAGACATCCTTTCGTCTTGGGAGATGCAAGACGAGCCTGCATTCAAGTCACTGCAGGGATATCCGGCCTTATTTCGAGTCAGGGCGTCGCGGTGTCCATTCCACTTGAGCCCGCAAACTCAGGGTCCCTCTCACATACCTAGAGCTGAGAGAAACCTCCTCTTGAGGTGCTTGTGGTAAGGTGGTATTCCTCTGGAGTCGAAGCCAGGGACTAACCTCTCATCTCGAGTTGATTCCTGGTCCACAGAGCTCTTTCATTTTGCTACAGTGACCTCAGGATCGCTCTAGCCTTGAAACCGTGTTCTTGGGGTTTCTCTGGAGTGCCATCAAGGAAATCAAGGCTCCTTTCATGTGTGATGTGCAACACGGTATTGCTCTGCACGCAGTGTAGGGGAATCGGGCCTCATCTCGCGGCAAGGGGGAAGTGTCATTGTTTTTCTCGAGTTGCGGCGGGAACCTGGGGTATATTCTCGAGTTACGACGGGGATGGCCCTTCCACCCACGTGTTTGTTCAGCCACGTCAGGACTCCTGCCTAGTTGCGAGGGACAACTCGTGATTCTCCTCGAGGCTTGGCAGGGCAATTGGAACGCCTCTCCATCTGTGGCGGTAGACCAAGGGTCCCTTTCCACGTGTTACAGGAATCCTGGGACTCCTATCAAGTTTCACGAGGAGTCAGGCATCGTCTCCTTTGGAGGCACTGATCTCCGCGTACCTCTGGAATTTTAAAAGGATGTGAGGCCTCCTGTCGCGATGAGGTGGGGAACTAGGTCTTTCTCTGTGGTCTCCACAGGGGATTCAGACATCCTTTCATCTTGGGAGATGCAAGACGAGCCTGCATTCAAGTCACTGCAGGGATATCCGGCCTTACTTCGAGCCAGGGCATCGCGGTGTCCATTCCACTTCAGGCCGCAAACTCAGCGTCCCTCTCACATACCTAGAGCTGAGAGAAGCCTCCTCTTGAGGTGCTTGTGGTAAGGTGGTATTCCTCTGGAGTCGAAGCCAGGGACTAACCTCTCATCTCGAGTTGATTCCTGGTCCACGGAGCTCTTTCGTGTTGCTACAGTGACCTCAGGATCCCTCTAGCCTGGAAACAGTGTTCTTGGGATTTCTCTGGAGTGCCATCAAGAAAATCAAGGCTCCTTTCATGTTTGATGTGCAACACGGAATTGCTCTGCATGCAGTGCAGGAGAATCTAGCCTCATCTCGCGGCGACGGGGAAGTCTCTTGGTTTTTCTCGAGTTGCGGCTGGAACCTGGGGTATATTTTCGAGTTATGACGGGGATGGCCCTTCCACCCACGTGTTTGTTCAGCCACGTCAGGACTCCTGCCTAGTTGCGAGGGACAACTCGGGATTCTCCTCGAGGCTTGGCAGGGCAATTGGGACGCCTCTTCAGCTGAGGCGGGAGACCAAGCGTCCCTTTCCACGTGCCACAGGAATCCTGGGACGCCTATCAAGTTTCACGAGTCAGGCATCGTCTCCTTTGGAGGCACTGATCAACGCGTACCTCTGGAGATTTCAAAGGATGTGAGGCCTCCGGTCGCCATGAGGTGGGGAACTAGGTCTTTCTCTTTGGTCTCCACAGGGGATTCAGACATCCTTTCGTCTTGGGAGATGCAAGATGAGCCTGCATTCAAGTCACTGCAGGGATATCCGGCCTTATTTTGAGTCAGGGCATCGCGGTGTCCATTCCACTTGAGGCCGCAAACTCAGGGTCCCTCTCACATACATAGAGCTGAGAGAAGCCTCCTCTTGAGGTGCTTGTGGTAAGGTGGTATCCCTCTGGAGTCGAAGCCAGGGACTAACCTCTCATCTCGAGTTGATTCTTGGTCCACGGAGCTCTTTCGTGTTGGTACAGTGACTTCAGGATCCCTCTAGCCGTGAAACAGTGTTCTTGGGGTTTCTCTGGAGTGCCATCAAGGAAATCAAGGCTTTTTCATGTGTGATGTGCAACACGGAATTGCTCTGCACGCAGTGCAGGGGAATCGGGCCTCATCTCAAGGCGAGGGGGAAGTCTCTTGGTTTTTCTCGAGTTGCGGCGGGAATCTGGGGTATATTCTCGTGTTACAACGGGGATGTCCCTTCCACACACCTGTTTGTTCACTGACGTCAGGACTCCTGCCTATTTGCGAGGGACTACTCGGGATTCTCCTCGAGGCTTGGCAGGGCAATTGGGACGCCTCTCCAGCTGAGGCGGGAGACCAAGGGTCCCTTTCCACATGCCACAGGAATCCTCGGACTCCTATCAAGTTTCACGAGGAGTCAGGCATCGTCTCCTTTGGAGGCACTTATCTCCGCGTACCCCCGGAGTTTTCAAAGGATGTGAGGCCTCCGGTCGCCATGAGGTGGGGAACTAGGTCTTTCTCTGTGGTCTCCACAGGGGATTCAGACATCCTTTCGTCTTGGGAGATGCAAGACGAGCCTGCATTCAAGTCACTGCAGGGATATCCGGCCTTATTTCGCGTCAGGGCATCGCTTTGTACATTCCACTTGAGGCCGCAAACTCAGGGTCCCTCTCACATACCTAGAGCTGAGAGAAGCCTCCTCTTGAGGTGCTTGTGGTAAGGTGGAATTCCTGTGGAGTCGAAGCCAGGGACTAACCTCTCATCTCGAGTTGATTCTTGGTCCACGGAGCTCTTTCCTGTGGCTACAGTGACCTCAGGATCCCTCTAGTCTTGAAATAGTGTTCTTGGGGTATCTCTGCAGTGCCATCAAGGAAATCAAGGCTCCTTTCATGTGTGATGTGCAACACGGAATTGCTCTGCACACAGTGCAGGGTATCGGGCCTCATTTTGCGGAGAGGGGGAAGTCTCATGGTTTTCTCGAGTTGCGGTGGGAACCTGGGGTATATTCTCGAGTTACGACGGGGATGGCCCTTCCACCCACGTGTTTGTTCAGTGACGTCAGGACTCCTGCCTAGTTACGAGGGACAACTCGGGATTCTCCTCGAGGATTGGCAGGGCAATTGGGATGCCTCTCCAGCTGAGGCGGGAGACCAAGGGTCCCTTTCCACGTGCCACAGGAATCCTGGAACTCCTATTAAGTTTCACGAGGAGTCAGGCATCGTCCCCTTTGGAGGCACTGATTTCCGCATACCTCTGGAGTTTTCAAAGGCTGTGAGGCCTCCGGTCGCGATGAGGTGGGGAACTACGTCTTTCTCTGTGGTCTCCACAGGGGATTCAAACATCCTTTCATCTTGGGAGATGCAAGACGAGCCTGCATTCAAGTCACTGCAGGGATATCTGGCCTTATTTCGAGTCAGGGAATCGCGGTGTCCATTCCACTTGAGGCCGCAAACTCAGGGTCCCTCTCACATACCTAGAGCTGAGAGAAGCCTCCTCTTGAGGTGCTTGTGGTAAGGTGGTATTCCTCTGGAGTCGAAGCCAGGGACTAACCTCTCATCTCGAGTTGATTTTTGGTCCACGGAGCTCTTTCGTGTTGCTACAGTGACCTCAGGATCCCTCTAGCCTTGAAACAGTGTTCTTGGGGTTTCTCTGGATTGCCATCAAGGAAATCAAGGCTTTTTTCATGTGTGATGTGCAACACGGAATTGCTCTGCACGCAGTGCAGGGGAATCGGGCCTCATCTCGCGGCGAGGGGGAAGTCTCTTGATTTTTCTCGAGTTGCGGCGGGAACCTGGGGTATATTCTCGAGTTACGACGGGGATGGCCGTTCCACACACGTGTTTGTTCAGCCACATCAGGACTCCTGCCTAGTTGCAAGGGACAACTCGGGATTCTCCTCGAGGCTTGGCAGGGCAATTGGGACGCCTCTCCAGCTGAGGCGGGAGACCAAGGGTCCCTTTCCACGTGCCACAGGAATCCTGGGACTCCTATCAAGTTTCACGATGAGTCAGGCATCGTCTCCTTTGGAGGCACTTATCTCCGCGTACCTCTGGAGTTTTCAAAGGATGTGAGGCCTCCGGTCGCCATGAAGTGGGGAACTAGGTCTTTCTCTGTGGTCTCCACAGGGGATTCAGACATCCTTTCGTCTTGGGAGATGCAAGACGAGCCTGCATTCAAGTCACTGCAGGGATATCCGGCCTTATTTCGAGTCAGGGCATCGCGGTGTCCATTCCACTTGAGGCCGCAAACTCAGGGTCTCTCTCACATACCTAGAGCTGAGAGAAGCCTCCTCTTGAGGTGCTTGTGTTAAGGTGGTATTCCTTTGGAGTCGAAGCCAGGGACTAACCTCTCAACGCGAGTTGATTTTTGGTCCACGGAGCTCTTTCGTGTTGCTACAGTGACCTCAGGATCCCTCTAGCCTTGAAACAGTGTTCTTGGGGTTTCTCTGGAGTGCCATCAAAGAAATCAAGGCTCCTTTCATGTTTGATGTGCAACACGGAATTGCTCTGCATGCAGTGCAGGGGAATCGGGCCTCATCTCGCGGCGAGGGGGAAGACTCATTGTTTTTCTCGACTTGCGGCGAGAACCTGGGGTATATTCTCGAGTTACGACGGGGATGGGCCTTCCACCCACGTGTTTATTCAGCGATGTCAGGACTCCTGCCTAGTTGCGAGGGACAACTCGGGATTCTCCTTGAGGCTTGGCAGGGCAATTGGGACGCCTCTCCAGCTGAGGCGGGAGACCAAGGGTCCCTTTCCACGTGCCACAGGAATCCTGGGACTCCTATCAAGTTTCAGAACGAGTCAGGCATCGTCTCCTTTGGAGGCACTGATCTCCGCGTACCTCTGGAGTTTTCAAAGGATGTGAGGCCTCCGGTCGCGATGAGGTGGGGAATTAGGTCTTTTTCTGTGGTCTCCACAGGGGATTCAGACATCCTTTCGTCTTCGGAGATGCAAGACGAGCCTGCATTCAAGTCACTGCAGGGATATCTGGCGTTATTTCCCGTCAGGGCGTCGCGGTGTCCATTCCACTTGAGGCCGCAAACTCAGGGTCCCTCTCACATACCAAGAGCTGAGAGAAGCCTCTTCTTGAGGTGCTTGTGGTAAGGTGGTATTCCTCTGGAGTCGAAGCCAGGGACTAACCTCTCATCTCCGGTTGATTTGTGGTCCACGGAGCTCTTTCGTGTTGCTACAGCGACCTCAGGATCCCTCTAGCCTTGAAACAGTGTTCTTGGGGTTTCTCTGGAGTGCCATCAGGGAAATCAAGGCTCTTTTCATGTGTGATGTGCAACACGGAATTGCTTTGGATGCAGTGCAGGGGAATCGGGCCTCATCTTGCGGCGAGGGGGAAGTCTCATGGTTTTTCTCGAGTTGCGGCGGGAACCTGGGGTATATTCTCGAGTTACGACGGGGATGGCCCTGCCACACACATTTTTGTTTAGCGAAGGCAGGACTCCTGCCTAGTTGCGAGGGACAACTCGGGATTCTCCTCGAGGCTTGGCAGGGCAATTGGGACGCCTCTCCAGCTGAGGCGGGAGACCAAGGGTCCCTTTCCACGTGCCACAGGAATCCTGGGACTCCTAAGAAGTTTCACGAGGAGTCAGGCATCGTCTCCTTTGGAGGCACTGATCTCCGCATACCTCTGGACTTTTCAAAGGATGTGAGGCCTCTGGTCGCGATGAGGTGGGGAACTAGGTGTTTCTCTGTGGTCTCCACAGGGGATTCAGACATCCTTTCGTCTTGGGAGATGAAAGACGAGCCTGCATTCAAGTCACTGCAGGGATATCCGGCCTTATTTCGAGTCAGGGCATCGCGGTGTCCATTCCACTTGAGGCCGCAAACTCAGGGTCCCTCTCACATAGCTAGAGCTGAGAGAAGCCTCCTCTTGAGGTGCTTGTGGTAAGGTGGTATTCCTCTGGAGTCGAAGCCAGGGACTAACCTCTCATCTCGAGTTGATTTTTGGTCCACAGAGCTCTTTCGTGCTGCTACAGTGACCTCAGGATCCCTCTAGCCTTGAAACAGTGTTCTTGGGGTTTCTCTGGAGTGCCATCAAGGAAATCAAGGCTCCTTTCATGTGTGATGTGCAACACGGAATTGCTCTGTACGCATTGCAGGGGAATCGGGCCTCATCTCGCGGCGAGGGGGAAGTCTCATGGTTTTTCTCGAGATGCGGCGTTAACCTGGGGTATATTCTCGAGTTACGACGGGGATGGCCCTTCCACACACGTGTTTGTTCAGCGACGTCAGGACTCCTGCCTAGTTGCGAGGGACAACTCGGGATTCTCCTCGAGGCTTGGCAGGGCAATTGGGACGCCTCTCCATCTGAGGCGGGAGACCAAGGGTCCCTTTCCACGTGCCACAGGAATCCTGGGACGCCTATCAAGTTTCACGAGTCAAGCATCGTCTCCTTTGGAGGCACTGATCTCCGCGTACCTCTGAAGTTTTCAAAGGATGTGAGGCCTCCGGTCGCGAAGAGGTGGGGAACTAGGTCTTTCTCTGTGGTCTCCACAGGGGATTCAGACATCCTTTCGTTTTGGGAGATGCAAGACGAGCCTGCATTCAAGTCACTGCAGGGATATCCGGCCTTATTTCGAGTCAGGGCGTCGCGGTGTCCATTCCACTTGAGCCCGCAAACTCAGGGTCCCTCTCACATACATAGAGCTGAGAGAAGCCTCCTCTTGAGGTGCTTGTGGTAAGGTGGTATTCCTCTGGAGTCGAAGCCAGGGACTAACCTCTCATTTCGAGTTGATTCTTTGTCCTCGGAGCTCTTTCGTGTTGCTACAATGACCTCAGGATCCCTCTAGCCTTGAAACAGTGTTCTTGGGGTTTCTCTGGAGTGCCATCAAGGAAATCAAGGCTCTTTTCATGTGTGATGTGCAACACGGAATTGCTCTGCACGCAGTGCAGGGGAATCGGGCCTCATCTCGCGGCGAGGGGAAAGTCTCATGTTTTTTCTCGAGTTGCGGTGGGAACCTGCGTTATATTCTCGAGTTACGACGGGGATGGCCCTTCCACCCACGTGTTTGTTCAGCGACGTCAGGACTCCTGCCTAGTTGCGAGGGAGAACTCGGGATTCTCCTCGAGGATTGACAGGGCAATTGGGACGCCTCTCCAGCTGAGGCGGGAGACCAAGGGTCCCTTTCCACGTGCCACAGGAATCCTGGGACTCCTATCAAGTTTCAGAGGAGTCAGGCATCGACTCCTTTGGAGGCACTGATCTCCGCGTACCTCTGGAGTTTTCAAAGGATGTGAGGCCTCCGGTCGCGATGAGGTGGGGAACTAGGTCTTTCTCTGTGGTCTGCACAGGGGATTCAGACATCCTTTCGTCTTGGGAGATGTAAGACTAGCCTGCATTCAAGTCACTGCAGGGATATCCGGCATTATTTCGAGTCAGGGCATCGCGGTGTCCATTCCACTTGAGGCCGCAAACTCAGGGTCCCTCTCACATAGCTAGAGCTGAGAGAAGCCTCCTCTTGAGGTGCTTGTGGTAAGGTGGTATTCCTCTGAAGTCGAAGCCAGGGACTAACCTCTCATCTCGAGTTGATTTTTGGTCCACGGAGCTCTTTCGTTTTGCTACAGTGACCTCCGGTTCCCTCTAGCCTTGAAACAGTGTTCTTGGGGTTTCTCTGGAGTGCCATCAAGGGAATCAAGGCTCTTTTCATGTGTGATGTGCAACACGGAATTGCTCTGCATGCAGTGCAGGGGAATCGGGCCTCATCTCGCGGCGAGGGGGAAGTCTGATGGTTTTTCTCGAGTTGCGGCGGGAACCTGGGGTATATTCTCGAGTTACGACGGGGATGGCCCTTCCACACACGTGTTTGTTCAGCGACGTCAGGACTCCTACCTAGTTGCGAGGGACAACTCGGGATTCTCCTCGAGGCTTGGCAGGGCAATTGGGACGCCTCTCCAGCTGAGGCGGAAGACCAAGGGTCCCTGTCCACGTGTCACAGGAATCCTGGGACTCCTAAGAAGTTTCACGAGGAGTCAGGCATCGTCTCCTTTGGAGGCACTGATCTCCGCATACCTCTGGACTTTTCAAAGGATGTGAGGCCTCCGGTCGCGATGAGGTGGGGAACTAGGTGTTTCTCTGTGGTCTCCACAGGGGATTCAGACATCCTTTCGTCTTGGGAGATGCAAGACGAGCCTGCATTCAAGTCACTGCAGGGATATCCGGCCTTATTTCGAGTCAGGGCATCGCGGTGTCCATTCCACTTGAGGCCGCAAACTCAGGGTCCCTCTCACATAGCTAGAGCTGAGAGAAGCCTCCTCTTGAGGTGCTTGTGGTAAGGTGGTATTGCTCTGTAGTCAAAACCAGGGACTAACCTCTCATCTCGAGTTGATTTTTGGTCCACGGAGCTCTTTCGTGGTGCTACAGTGACCTCAGGATCCCTCTAGCCTTGAAACAGTGTTCTTGGGGTTTCTCTGGAGTGCCATCAAGGAAATCAAGGCTCCGTTCATGTGTGATGTGCAACACGGAATTACTCTGCATGCAGTGCAGGGGAATCGGGCCTCATCTCGCGGCGCGGGGGAAGTCTCTTGGTTTTTCTCGAGTTGCGGCGGGAATCTGGGGTATATTCTCGAGTTACGACGGGGATGGCCCTTCCACTCACGTGTTTGTTCAGCGACGTCAGGACTCCTGCCTAGTTGCGAGGGACCACTCGGGATTCTCCTCGAGGCTTCGCAGGGCAATTGGGACGCCTCTCCAGCTGAGGCGTGAGACCAAGGGTCCCTTTCCACGTGCCACAGGAATCCTGGGACGCCTATCAAGTTTGACGAGGAGTCAGGCATTGGTTCCTTTGGAGGCACTGATCTCCGCGTACCTCTGAAGTTTTCAAAGGATGTGAGGCCTCCGGTCGCGAAGAGGTGGGGAACTAGGTCTTTCTCTGTGGTCTCCACAGGGGATTCAGACATCCTTTCGTCTTGGGAGATGCAAGACGAGCCTGCATTCAAGTCACTGCAGGGATATCCGGCCTTATTTCGAGTCAGGGCGTCGCGGTGTCCATTCCACTTGAGCCCGCAAACTCAGGGTCCCTCTCACATACCTAGAGCTGAGAGAAACCTCCTCTTGAGGTGCTTGTGGTAAGGTGGTATTCCTCTGGAGTCGAAGCCAGGGACTAACCTCTCATCTCGAGTTGATTTTTGGTCCACGGAGCTCTTTCGTGCTGCTACAGTGACCTCAGGATCCCTCTAGCCTTGAAACAGTGTTCTTGGGGTTTCTCTGGAGTGCCATCAAGGAAATCAAGGCTCCTTTCATGTGTGATGTGCAACACGGAATTGCTCTGCATGCAGTGCAGGGGAATCGGGCCTCATCTCGCGGCGCGGGGGAAGTCTCTTGGTTTTTCTCGAGTTGCGGCGGGAATCTGGGGTATATTCTCGAGTTACGACGGGGATGGCCCTTCCACTCACGTGTTTGTTCAGCGACGTCAGGACTCCTGCCTAGTTGCGAGGGACAACTCGGGATTCTCCTCGAGGCATCGCAGGGCAATTGGGACGCCTCTCCAGCTGAGGCGGGAAACCAAGGGTCCCTTTCCACGTGCCACAGGAATCCTGGGACGCCTATCAAGTTTGACGAGGAGTCAGGCATTGGTTCCTTTGGAGGCACTGATCTCCGCGTACCTCTGAAGTTTTCAAAGGATGTGAGGCCTCCGGTCGCGAAGAGGTGGGGAACTAGGTCTTTCTCTGTGGTCTCCACAGGGGATTCAGACATCCTTTCGTCTTGGGAGATGCAAGACGAGCCTGCATTCAAGTCACTGCAGGGATATCCGGCCTTATTTCGAGTCAGGGCGTCGCGGTGTCCATTCCACTTGAGCCCGCAAACTCAGGGTCCCTCTCACATACCTAGAGCTGAGAGAAACCTCCTCTTGAGGTGCTTGTGGTAAGGTGGTATTCCTCTGGAGTCGAAGCCAGGGACTAACCTCTCATCTCGAGTTGATTCCTGGTCCACAGAGCTCTTTCATTTTGCTACAGTGACCTCAGGATCGCTCTAGCCTTGAAACCGTGTTCTTGGGGTTTCTCTGGAGTGCCATCAAGGAAATCAAGGCTCCTTTCATGTGTGATGTGCAACACGGTATTGCTCTGCACGCAGTGTAGGGGAATCGGGCCTCATCTCGCGGCAAGGGGGAAGTGTCATTGTTTTTCTCGAGTTGCGGCGGGAACCTGGGGTATATTCTCGAGTTACGACGGGGATGGCCCTTCCACCCACGTGTTTGTTCAGCCACGTCAGGACTCCTGCCTAGTTGCGAGGGACAACTCGGGATTCTCCTCGAGGCTTGGCAGGGCAATTGGAACGCCTCTCCATCTGTGGCGGTAGACCAAGGGTCCCTTTCCACGTGTTACAGGAATCCTGGGACTCCTATCAAGTTTCACGAGGAGTCAGGCATCGTCTCCTTTGGAGGCACTGATCTCCGCGTACCTCTGGAATTTTAAAAGGATGTGAGGCCTCCTGTCGCGATGAGGTGGGGAACTAGGTCTTTCTCTGTGGTCTCCACAGGGGATTCAGACATCCTTTCATCTTGGGAGATGCAAGACGAGCCTGCATTCAAGTCACTGCAGGGATATCCGGCCTTACTTCGAGCCAGGGCATCGCGGTGTCCATTCCACTTCAGGCCGCAAACTCAGCGTCCCTCTCACATACCTAGAGCTGAGAGAAGCCTCCTCTTGAGGTGCTTGTGGTAAGGTGGTATTCCTCTGGAGTCGAAGCCAGGGACTAACCTCTCATCTCGAGTTGATTCCTGGTCCACGGAGCTCTTTCGTGTTGCTACAGTGACCTCAGGATCCCTCTAGCCTGGAAACAGTGTTCTTGGGATTTCTCTGGAGTGCCATCAAGAAAATCAAGGCTCCTTTCATGTTTGATGTGCAACACGGAATTGCTCTGCATGCAGTGCAGGAGAATCTAGCCTCATCTCGCGGCGACGGGGAAGTCTCTTGGTTTTTCTCGAGTTGCGGCTGGAACCTGGGGTATATTTTCGAGTTATGACGGGGATGGCCCTTCCACCCACGTGTTTGTTCAGCCACGTCAGGACTCCTGCCTAGTTGCGAGGGACAACTCGGGATTCTCCTCGAGGCTTGGCAGGGCAATTGGGACGCCTTTTCAGCTGAGGCGGGAGACCAAGCGTCCCTTTCCACGTGCCACAGGAATCCTGGGACGCCTATCAAGTTTCACGAGTCAGGCATCGTCTCCTTTGGAGGCACTGATCAACGCGTACCTCTGGAGATTTCAAAGGATGTGAGGCCTCCGGTCGCCATGAGGTGGGGAACTAGGTCTTTCTCTTTGGTCTCCACAGGGGATTCAGACATCCTTTCGTCTTGGGAGATGCAAGATGAGCCTGCATTCAAGTCACTGCAGGGATATCCGGCCTTATTTTGAGTCAGGGCATCGCGGTGTCCATTCCACTTGAGGCCGCAAACTCAGGGTCCCTCTCACATACATAGAGCTGAGAGAAGCCTCCTCTTGAGGTGCTTGTGGTAAGGTGGTATCCCTCTGGAGTCGAAGCCAGGGACTAACCTCTCATCTCGAGTTGATTCTTGGTCCACGGAGCTCTTTCGTGTTGGTACAGTGACTTCAGGATCCCTCTAGCCGTGAAACAGTGTTCTTGGGGTTTCTCTGGAGTGCCATCAAGGAAATCAAGGCTTTTTCATGTGTGATGTGCAACACGGAATTGCTCTGCACGCAGTGCAGGGGAATCGGGCCTCATCTCAAGGCGAGGGGGAAGTCTCTTGGTTTTTCTCGAGTTGCGGCGGGAATCTGGGGTATATTCTCGTGTTACAATGGGGATGTCCCTTCCACACACCTGTTTGTTCACTGACGTCAGGACTCCTGCCTATTTGCGAGGGACTACTCGGGATTCTCCTCGAGGCTTGGCAGGGCAATTGGGACGCCTCTCCAGCTGAGGCGGGAGACCAAGGGTCCCTTTCCACATGCCACAGGAATCCTCGGACTCCTATCAAGTTTCACGAGGAGTCAGGCATCGTCTCCTTTGGAGGCACTTATCTCCGCGTACCCCCGGAGTTTTCAAAGGATGTGAGGCCTCCGGTCGCCATGAGGTGGGGAACTAGGTCTTTCTCTGTGGTCTCCACAGGGGATTCAGACATCCTTTCGTCTTGGGAGATGCAAGACGAGCCTGCATTCAAGTCACTGCAGGGATATCCGGCCTTATTTCGCGTCAGGGCATCGCTTTGTACATTCCACTTGAGGCCGCAAACTCAGGGTCCCTCTCACATACCTAGAGCTGAGAGAAGCCTCCTCTTGAGGTGCTTGTGGTAAGGTGGAATTCCTGTGGAGTCGAAGCCAGGGACTAACCTCTCATCTCGAGTTGATTCTTGGTCCACGGAGCTCTTTCCTGTGGCTACAGTGACCTCAGGATCCCTCTAGTCTTGAAATAGTGTTCTTGGGGTATCTCTGCAGTGCCATCAAGGAAATCAAGGCTTTTTTCATGTGTGATGTGCAACACGGAATTGCTCTGCACACAGTGCAGGGTATCGGGCCTCATTTTGCGGAGAGGGGGAAGTCTCATGGTTTTCTCGAGTTGCGGTGGGAACCTGGGGTATATTCTCGAGTTACGACGGGGATGGCCCTTCCACCCACATGTTTGTTCAGTGACGTCAGGACTCCTGCCTAGTTACGAGGGACAACTCGGGATTCTCCTCGAGGATTGGCAGGGCAATTGGGATGCCTCTCCAGCTGAGGCGGGAGACCAAGGGTCCCTTTCCACGTGCCACAGGAATCCTGGAACTCCTATTAAGTTTCACGAGGAGTCAGGCATCGTCCCCTTTGGAGGCACTGATTTCCGCATACCTCTGGAGTTTTCAAAGGCTGTGAGGCCTCCGGTCGCGATGAGGTGGGGAACTACGTCTTTCTCTGTGGTCTCCACAGGGGATTCAAACATCCTTTCATCTTGGGAGATGCAAGACGAGCCTGCATTCAAGTCACTGCAGGGATATCTGGCCTTATTTCGAGTCAGGGAATCGCGGTGTCCATTCCACTTGAGGCCGCAAACTCAGGGTCCCTCTCACATACCTAGAGCTGAGAGAAGCCTCCTCTTGAGGTGCTTGTGGTAAGGTGGTATTCCTCTGGAGTCGAAGCCAGGGACTAACCTCTCATCTCGAGTTAATTTTTGGTCCACGGAGCTCTTTCGTGTTGCTACAGTGACCTCAGGATCCCTCTAGCCTTGAAACAGTGTTCTTGGGGTTTCTCTGCAGTGCCATCAAGGAAATCAAGACTCCTTTCATATTTGATGTGCAACACGGAATTGCTATGCACGCAGTGCAGGGGAATCGGGCCTCATCTCGCGGCGAGGAGAAATCTCATGGTTTTTCTCGAGTTGCGGCAGGAACCTGGGGTATATTCTCGAGTTACGACGGGGATGGCCCTTCCACACACGTGTTTGTTCAGCGACGTCAGGACTCCTGCCTAGTTGCGAGGGACAACTCGGGATTCTCCTCGAGGCTTGGCAGGGCAATTGGGAAGCCTCTCCAGTTGAGGCGGGAGACCAAGGGTCCCTTTCCACGTGCCACAGGAATCCTGGGACTCGTATCAAGTTTCATGAGGAGTCAGGCATCGTCTCCTTTGGAGGCACTGATCTCCGCGTACCTCTGGAGTTTTCAAAGGATGTGAGGCCTCAAGTCGCGATGATGTGGAGAACTAGGTCTTTCTCTTTGGTCTCCACAGGGGATTCAGACATCCTTTCATCTTGGGAGATGCAAGACGAGCCTGCATTCAAGTCACTGCAGGGATATCCGGCCTTATTTAGAGTCAGGGCATCGCGGTGTCCATTCCACTTGATGCCGCAAACTCAGGGTCCCTCTCACATAGCTAGAGCTGAGAGAAGCCTCATCTTGAGGTGCTTGTGGTAAGATGGTGTTCCTGTGGAGTCGAAGCCGGGGACTAACCTCTCATCTCGAGTTGATTTTTGGTCCACGGAGCTCTTTCGTGTTGCTAAAGTTACCTCAGGATTCCTCTAGCCTTGAAACAGTGTTCTTGGGGTTTCTCTGGAGTGCCATCAAGGAAATCAAGGCTCCTTTCATGTGTGATGTGCAACACGGAATTGCTCTGCACGCAGTTCAGGGGAATCGAGCCTCATCTCCCGGCGAAGGGGAAGTCTCATGGTTTTTCTCGAGTTGCGGCGGGAACCTGGGGTATATTCTCGAGTTACGACGGGGATGGCCCTTTCACACACGTGTTTGTTCAGCGACGTCAGGACTCCTGTCTAGTTGCGAGGGACAACTCGGGATTCTCCTCGAGGCTTGGCAGGGCAATTGGGACGCCTCTCCAGCTGACTCGGGAGACCAAGTGTCCCTTTCCACGTGCCACAGGAATCCTAGGACTCCTATCAAGTTTCACGAGGAGTCAGGCATCGTCTCCTTTGGAGACACTGATTTCCGCGTACCTCTGGAATTTTCAAAGGATGTGAGGCCTCCAGTTGCCATGAGGTGGGGAACTAGGTCTTTCTCTGTGGTCTCTACAGGGGATTCAGACATCCTTTCGTCTTGGGAGATGCAAGACGAGCCTGCATTCAAGTCACTGCAGGAATATCCGGCCTTATTTCGCGTCAGGGCATCGCTTTGTCCATTCCACTTGAGGCCCCAAACTCAGGGTCCCTCTCACATACCTAGAGCTGAGAGAAGCCTCCTCTTGAGGTGCTTGTGGTAAGGTGGTATTCCTCTGGAGTCGAAGCCAGGGACTGACCTCTCATCTCGAGTTGATTTTTGGTCCACGGAGCTCTTTCGTGTTCGTACAGTGACCTCAGGATCCCTCTAGCCTTGAAACAGTGTTCTTGGGGTTTCTCTGGAGTGCCATCAAGGAAATCAAGGCTCCTTTCATGTGTGATGGGCAACTCGGAATTGCTCTGCACGCAGTACAGGGGAATCGAGCCTCATCTCGCGGCGAGGGGGAAGTCTCATGGATTTTCGCGAGTTGCGGCGGGAACCTGGGGTATATTCTCGAGTTACGACGGGGATGGCCCTTCCACCCACGTATTTATTCAGCGACGTCAGGACTCCTGCCTAGTTGCGAGGGACAACTCGGGATTCTCATCGAGGCTTGGCAGGGCAATTGGGACGCCTCTCCAGCTGAGGCGGGAGACCAAGGGTCCCTTTCCATGTGCCACAGGAATCGTGGGACTCCTATCAAGTTTCAGGAGGAGTCAGGCATCGTCTCCTTTGGAGGCACTGATCTCCGCGTACCTCTGGAGTTTTCAAAGGATGTGAGGCCTCCGGTACTGATGAGGTGGGGAACTAGGTCTTTTTCTGTGGTCTCCACAGGGGATTCAGACATCCTTTCGTCTTGGGAGATGCAAGACGAGCCTGCATTCAAGTCACTGCAGGGATATCCGGCCTTATTTCGAGTCAGGGAATCGCGGTGTCCATTCCACTTGAGGCCGCAAACTCAGGGTCCCTCTCACATACCTAGAGCTGAGAGAAGCCTCCTCTTGAGGTGCTTGTGGTAAGGTGGTATTCCTCTGGAGTCGAAGCCAGGGACTAACCTCTCATCTCGAGTTGATTTTTGGTCCACGGAGCTCTTTCGTGTTGCTACAGTGACCTCAGGATCCCTCTAGCCTTGAAACAGTGTTCTTGGGGTTTCTCTGCAGTGCCATCAAGGAAATCAAGACTCCTTTCATATTTGATGTGCAACACGGAATTGCTATGCACGCAGTGCAGGGGAATCGGGCCTCATCTCGCGGCGAGGAGAAATCTCATGGTTTTTCTCGAGTTGCGGCAGGAACCTGGGGTATATTCTCGAGTTACGACGGGGATGGCCCTTCCACACACGTGTTTGTTCAGCGACGTCAGGACTCCTGCCTAGTTGCGAGGGACAACTCGGGATTCTCCTCGAGGCTTGGCAGGGCAATTGGGAAGCCTCTCCAGTTGAGGCGGGAGACCAAGGGTCCCTTTCCACGTGCCACAGGAATCCTGGGACTCGTATCAAGTTTCATGAGGAGTCAGGCATCGTCTCCTTTGGAGGCACTGATCTCCGCGTACCTCTGGAGTTTTCAAAGGATGTGAGGCCTCAAGTCGCGATGATGTGGGGAACTAGGTCTTTCTCTTTGGTCTCCACAGGGGATTCAGACATCCTTTCATCTTGGGAGATGCAAGACGAGCCTGCATTCAAGTCACTGCAGGGATATCCGGCCTTATTTCGAGTCAGGGCATCGCGGTGTCCATTCCACTTGAGGCCGCAAACTCAGGGTCCCTCTCACATAGCTAGAGCTGAGAGAAGCCTCCTCTTGAGGTGCTTGTGGTAAGATGGTATTCCTGTGGAGTCGAAGCCGGGGACTAACCTCTCATCTCGAGTTGATTTTTGGTCCACGGAGCTCTTTCGTGTTGCTAAAGTTACCTCAGGATTCCTCTAGCCTTGAAACAGTGTTCTTGGGGTTTCTCTGGAGTGCCATCAAGGAAATCAAGGCTCCTTTCATGTGTGATGTGCAACACGGAATTGCTCTGCACGCAGTGCAGGGGAATCGAGCCTCATCTCCCGGCGAAGGGGAAGTCTCATGGTTTTTCTCGAGTTGCGGCGGGAACCTGGGGTATATTCTCGAGTTACGACGGGGATGGCCCTATCACACACGTGTTTGTTCAGCGACGTCAGGACTCCTGCCTAGTCGCGAGGGACAACTCGGGATTCTCCTCGAGGCTTGCCAGGGCAATTGGGACGCCTCTCCAGCTGACTCGGGAGACCAAGTGTCCCTTTCCACGTGCCACAGGAATCCTAGGACTCCTATCAAGTTTCACGAGGAGTCAGGCATCGTCTCCTTTGGAGACACTGATCTCCGCGTACCTCTGGAGTTTTCAAAGGATGTGAGGCCTCCAGTTGCCATGAGGTGGGGAACTAGGTCTTTCTCTGTGGTCTCTACAGGGGATTCAGACATCCTTTCGTCTTGGGAGATGCAAGACGAGCCTGCATTCAAGTCACTGCAGGGATATCCGGCCTTATTTCGCGTCAGGGCATCGCTTTGTCCATTCCACTTGAGGCCCCAAACTCAGGGTCCCTCTCACATACCTAGAGCTGAGAGAAGCCTCCTCTTGAGGTGCTTGTGGTAAGGTGGTATTCCTCTGGAGTCGAAGCCAGGGACTGACCTCTCATCTCGAGTTGATTTTTGGTCCACGGAGCTCTTTCGTGTTCGTACAGTGACCTCAGGATCCCTCTAGCCTTGAAACAGTGTTCTTGGGGTTTCTCTGGAGTGCCATCAAGGAAATCAAGGCTCCTTTCATGTGTGATGGGCAACACGGAATTGCTCTGCACGCAGTACAGGGGAATCGAGCCTCATCTCGCGGCGAGGGGGAAGTCTCATGGATTTTCGCGAGTTGCGGCGGGAACCTGGGGTATATTCTCGAGTTACGACGGGGATGGCCCTTCCACCCATGTGTTTATTCAGCGACGTCAGGACTCCTGCCTAGTTGCGAGGGACAACTCGGGATTCTCCTCGAGGCTTGGCAGGGCAATTGGGACGCCTCTCCAGCTGAGGCGGGAGACCAAGGGTCCCTTTCCATGTGCCACAGTAATCGTGGGACTCCTATCAAGTTTCAGGAGGAGTCAGGCATCGTCTCCTTTGGAGGCACTGATCTCCGAGTACCTCTGGAGTTTTCAAAGGATGTGAGGCCTCCGGTACTGATGAGGTGGGGAACTAGGTCTTTTTCTGTGGTCTCCACAGGGGATTCAGACATCCTTTCGTCATGGGAGATGCAAGACGAGCCTGCATTCAAGTCACTGCAGGGATATCCGGCCTTATTTCGAGTCAGGGCATCGCGGTGTCCATTCCACTTGAGGCCGCAAACTCAGGGTCCCTCTCACATACCTAGAGCTGAGAGAAGCCTCCTCTTGAGGTGCTTGTGGTAAGGTGGTATTCCTGTGGAGTCGAAGCCAGGGACTAACCTCTCATCTCGAGTTGATTTTTGGTCCACGGAGCTCTTTCCTGTGGCTACAGTGACCTCAGGATCCCTCTAGCCTTGAAACAGTATTCTTGGGGTTTCTCTGGAGTGCCAAGAAGGAAATCAAGGCTCCTTTCATGTGTGATGTGCAACACGGAATTGCTCTGCACGCAGTGCAGGGGAATCGGGCCTCATCTCGCGGCGAGGGGGAAGTCTCATGGTTTTTCTCGAGTTGCGGCGGGAACCTGGGGTGTATTCTCGAGTTACGACGGGGATGGCCCTTCCACCCACGTGTTTCTTCAGCGACGTCAGGACTCCTGCCTAGTTGCGAGGGACAACTCGGGATTCTCCTCGAGGCTTGGCAGGGCAATTGGGACGCCTCTCCAGCTGAGGTGCGAGACCAAGGGTCCCTTTCCACGTGCCACAGGAATCCTGGGACTCCTATCAAGTTTCACGAGGAGTCAGGCATCGTCTCCTTTTGAGGCACTGATCTCCGCGTACCTCTGGAGTTTTCAAAGGATGTGAGGCCTCCGGTCGCGATGAGGTGGGGAAGTAGGTCTTTCTCTGTGGTCTCCACAGGGGATTCAGACATCCTTTCGTCTTGGGAGATGCAAGACGAGCCTGCATTCAAGTCACTGCAGGGATATCCGGCCTTATTTCGAGCCAGGGCATCGCGGTGCCCATTCCACTTGAGGCCGCAAATTCAGGGTCCCTCTCACATAGCTAGAGCTGAGAGAAGCCTCCTCTTGAGGTGCTTGTGGTAAGGTGGTATTCCTCTGGAGTCGAAGCCAGGGACTAACCTCTCATCTCGAGTTGATTTTTAGTCCATGGAGCTCTTTCGTGTTGCTACAGTGACCTCAGGATCCCTCTAGCCTTGAAACAGTGTTCTTGGGGTTTCTCTGGAGTGCCATCAAGGAAATCAAGGCTCCTTCCATGTTTGATGTGCAACACGGAATTGCTCTGCACGCAGTGCAGGGGAATCGGGCCTCATCTCGCGGCGAGGGGGAAGTCTCATGGTTTTTCTCGAGTTGCGGCGGGAACCTGGGGTATATTCTCGAGTTACGACAGGGATGGCCCTTCCACACAAGTGTTTGTTCAGCGACGTCAGGACTCCTGCCTAGTTGCGAGGGAAACCTCGGGATTCTCCTCGAGGCTTGGCAGGGCAATTGGGACTCCTCTCCAGCTGAGGCGGGAGACCAAGGGTCCCTTTCCACGTGCCACAGGAATCCTGGGACTCCTATCAAGTTTCACGAGGCGTCAGGCATCGTCTCCTTTGGAGGCACTGATCTCCGCGTACCTCTGCAGTTTTCAAAGGATGTGAGGCCTTCGGTCGCCATGAGGTGGGGAACTAGGTCTTTCTCTGTGGTCTCCACAGGTAATTCAGTCATCCTTTCGTCTTGGGAGTGCAAGACGAGCCGGCATTCAAGTCACTGCAGGGATATCCGGCCTTATTTCGAGTCAGGGCATCGCAGTGTCCATTCCACTTGTGGCCGCAAACTCAGGGTCCCTCTCACATACCTAGAGCTGAGAGAAGCCTCCTCTTGAGGTGCTTGTGGTAACGTGGTATTCCTCTGGAGTCGAAGCCAGGGACTAACCTCTCATCTCGTGTTGATTTTTGGTCCACGGAGCTCTTTCGTGTTGCTACAGTGACCTCAGGATCCCTCTAGCCTTGAAACAGTGTTCTTGGGGTTTCTCTGGAGTGCCATCAAGTAAATCAAGGCTCCTTTCATGTGTGATGTGCAACACGGAATTGCTCTGCACGCAGTGCAGGGGAATCGGGCCTCATCTCGCGGCGAGGGGGAAGTCTCATGGTTTTTCTCGAGTTGCGGCGGGAACCTGGGGTATATTCTCGAGTTACGACTGGGATGGCCCTTCCACACACGTGTTTGTTCAGCGACGGCAGGTCTCCTGTCTAGTTGCGAGGGACAACTCGGGATTCTCCTCGAGGCTTGGCAGGGCAATTGGGACGCCTCTCCAGCTGAGGCAGGAGACCAAGGGTCCTTTACACGTGCCACAGGAATCCTGGGACTTTTATCAAGTTTCACGAGGAGTCAGGCATCGTCTCCTTTAGAGGCACTGATCTCCGCGTACCTCTGGAGTTTTCAAAGGATGTGAGGCCTCCGGTCGCGATGAGGTGGGGAACTAGGTCTTTCTCTGTGGTCTCCACAGGGGATTCAGACATCCTTTCGTCTTGGGAGATGCAAGACGAGCCGGCATTCAAGTCACTGCAGGTATATCCGGCCTTATTTCGAGCCAGGGCATCGCGGTGTCCATTCCACTTGAGGCCGCAAACTCAGGGTCCCTCTCACATAACTAGAGCTGAGAGAAGCCTCCTCTTGAGGTGCTTGTGGTAAGGTGGTATTCCTCTGGAGTCGAAGCCAGGGACTAACCTCTCATCTCGAGTTGATTTTTGGTCCACGGAGCTCTTTCGTGTTGCTACAGTGACCTCAGGATCCCTCTAGCCTTGAAACAGTGTTCTTGGGGTTTCTCTGCAGTGCCATCAAGGAAATCAAGACTCCTTTCATATTTGATGTGCAACACGGAATTGCTATGCACGCAGTGCAGGGGAATCGGGCCTCATCTCGCGGCGAGGAGAAATCTCATGGTTTTTCTCGAGTTGCGGCAGGAACCTGGGGTATATTCTCGAGTTACGACGGGGATGGCCCTTCCACACACGTGTTTGTTCAGCGACGTCAGGACTCCTGCCTAGTTGCGAGGGACAACTCGGGATTCTCCTCGAGGCTTGGCAGGGCAATTGGGAAGCCTCTCCAGTTGAGGCGGGAGACCAAGGGTCCCTTTCCACGTGCCACAGGAATCCTGGGACTCGTATCAAGTTTCATGAGGAGTCAGGCATCGTCTCCTTTGGAGGCACTGATCTCCGCGTACCTCTGGAGTTTTCAAAGGATGTGAGGCCTCAAGTCGCGATGATGTGGGGAACTAGGTCTTTCTCTTTGGTCTCCACAGGGGATTCAGACATCCTTTCATCTTGGGAGATGCAAGACGAGCCTGCATTCAAGTCACTGCAGGGATATCCGGCCTTATTTAGAGTCAGGGCATCGCGGTGTCAATTCCACTTGATGCCGCAAACTCAGGGTCCCTCTCACATAGCTAGAGCTGAGAGAAGCCTCATCTTGAGGTGCTTGTGGTAAGATGGTGTTCCTGTGGAGTCGAAGCCGGGGACTAACCTCTCCTCTCGAGTTGATTTTTGGTCCACGGAGCTCTTTCGTGTTGCTAAAGTTACCTCAGGATTCCTCTAGCCTTGAAACAGTGTTCTTGGGGTTTCTCTGGAGTGCCATCAAGGAAATCAAGGCTCCTTTCATGTGTGATGTGCAACACGGAATTGCTCTGCACGCAGTTCAGGGGAATCGAGCCTCATCTCCCGGCGAAGGGGAAGTCTCATGGTTTTTCTCGAGTTGCGGCGGGAACCTGGGGTATATTCTCGAGTTACGACGGGGATGGCCCTTTCACACACGTGTTTGTTCAGCGACGTCAGGACTCCTGCCTAGTCGCGAGGGACAACTCGGGATTCTCCTCGAGGCTTGCCAGGGCAATTGGGACGCCTCTCCAGCTGACTCGGGAGACCAAGTGTCCCTTTCCACGTGCCACAGGAATCCTAGGACTCCTATCAAGTTTCACGAGGAGTCAGGCATCGTCTCCTTTGGAGACACTGATCTCCGCGTACCTCTGGAATTTTCAAAGGATGTGAGGCCTCCAGTTGCCATGAGGTGGGGAACTAGGTCTTTCTCTGTGGTCTCTACAGGGGATTCAGACATCCTTTCGTCTTGGGAGATGCAAGACGAGCCTGCATTCAAGTCACTGCAGGAATATCCGGCCTTATTTCGCGTCAGGGCATCGCTTTGTCCATTCCACTTGAGGCCCCAAACTCAGGGTCCCTCTCACATACCTAGAGCTGAGAGAAGCCTCCTCTTGAGGTGCTTGTGGTAAGGTGGTATTCCTCTGGAGTCGAAGCCAGGGACTGACCTCTCATCTCGAGTTGATTTTTGGTCCACGGAGCTCTTTCGTGTTCGTACAGTGACCTCAGGATCCCTCTAGCCTTGAAACAGTGTTCTTGGGGTTTCTCTGGAGTGCCATCAAGGAAATCAAGGCTCCTTTCATGTGTGATGGGCAACTCGGAATTGCTCTGCACGCAGTACAGGGGAATCGAGCCTCATCTCGCGGCGAGGGGGAAGTCTCATGGATTTTCGCGAGTTGCGGCGGGAACCTGGGGTATATTCTCGAGTTACGACGGGGATGGCCCTTCCACCCACGTATTTATTCAGCGACGTCAGGACTCCTGCCTAGTTGCGAGGGACAACTCGGGATTCTCATCGAGGCTTGGCAGGGCAATTGGGACGCCTCTCCAGCTGAGGCGGGAGACCAAGGGTCCCTTTCCATGTGCCACAGGAATCGTGGGACTCCTATCAAGTTTCAGGAGGAGTCAGGCATCGTCTCCTTTGGAGGCACTGATCTCCGCGTACCTCTGGAGTTTTCAAAGGATGTGAGGCCTCCGGTACTGATGAGGTGGGGAACTAGGTCTTTTTCTGTCGTCTCCACAGGGGATTCAGACATCCTTTCGTCTTGGGAGATGCAAGACGAGCCTGCATTCAAGTCACTGCAGGGATATCCGGCCTTATTTCGAGTCAGGGAATCGCGGTGTCCATTCCACTTGAGGCCGCAAACTCAGGGTCCCTCTCACATACCTAGAGCTGAGAGAAGCCTCCTCTTGAGGTGCTTGTGGTAAGGTGGTATTCCTCTGGAGTCGAAGCCAGGGACTAACCTCTCATCTCGAGTTGATTTTTGGTCCACGGAGCTCTTTCGTGTTGCTACAGTGACCTCAGGATCCCTCTAGCCTTGAAACAGTGTTCTTGGGGTTTCTCTGCAGTGCCATCAAGGAAATCAAGACTCCTTTCATATTTGATGTGCAACACGGAATTGCTATGCACGCAGTGCAGGGGAATCGGGCCTCATCTCGCGGCGAGGAGAAATCTCATGGTTTTTCTCGAGTTGCGGCAGGAACCTGGGGTATATTCTCGAGTTACGACGGGGATGGCCCTTCCACACACGTGTTTGTTCAGCGACGTCAGGACTCCTGCCTAGTTGCGAGGGACAACTCGGGATTCTCCTCGAGGCTTGGCAGGGCAATTGGGAAGCCTCTCCAGTTGAGGCGGGAGACCAAGGGTCCCTTTCCACGTGCCACAGGAATCCTGGGACTCGTATCAAGTTTCATGAGGAGTCAGGCATCGTCTCCTTTGGAGGCACTGATCTCCGCGTACCTCTAGAGTTTTCAAAGGATGTGAGGCCTCAAGTCGCGATGATGTGGGGAACTAGGTCTTTCTCTTTGGTCTCCACAGGGGATTCAGACATCCTTTCATCTTGGGAGATGCAAGACGAGCCTGCATTCAAGTCACTGCAGGGATATCCGGCCTTATTTAGAGTCAGGGCATCGCGGTGTCCATTCCACTTGATGCCGCAAACTCAGGGTCCCTCTCACATAGCTAGAGCTGAGAGAAGCCTCCTCTTGAGGTGCTTGTGGTAAGATGGTATTCCTGTGGAGTCGAAGCCGGGGACTAACCTCTCATCTCGAGTTGATTTTTGGTCCACGGAGCTCTTTCGTGTTGCTAAAGTTACCTCAGGATTCCTCTAGCCTTGAAACAGTGTTCTTGGGGTTTCTCTGGAGTGCCATCAAGGAAATCAAGGCTCCTTTCATGTGTGATGTGCAACACGGAATTGCTCTGCACGCAGTGCAGGGGAATCGAGCCTCATCTCCCGGCGAAGGGGAAGTCTCATGGTTTTTCTCGAGTTGCGGCGGGAACCTGGGGTATATTCTCGAGTTACGACGGGGATGGCCCTTTCACACACGTGTTTGTTCAGCGACGTCAGGACTCCTGCCTAGTCGCGAGGGACAACTCGGGATTCTCCTCGAGGCTTGCCAGGGCAATTGGGACGCCTCTCCAGCTGACTCGGGAGACCAAGTGTCCCTTTCCACGTGCCACAGGAATCCTAGGACTCCTATCAAGTTTCACGAGGAGTCAGGCATCGTCTCCTTTGGAGACACTGATCTCCGCGTACCTCTGGAGTTTTCAAAGGATGTGAGGCCTCCAGTTGCCATGAGGTGGGGAACTAGGTCTTTCTCTGTGGTCTCTACAGGGGATTCAGACATCCTTTCGTCTTGGGAGATGCAAGACGAGCCTGCATTCAAGTCACTGCAGGGATATCCGGTCTTATTTCGCGTCAGGGCATCGCTTTGTCCATTCCACTTGAGGCCCCAAACTCAGGGTCCCTCTCACATACCTAGAGCTGAGAGAAGCCTCCTCTTGAGGTGCTTGTGGTAAGGTGGTATTCCTCTGGAGTCGAAGCCAGGGACTGACCTCTCATCTCGAGTTGATTTTTGGTTCACGGAGCTCTTTCGTGTTCGTACAGTGACCTCAGGATCCCTCTAGCCTTGAAACAGTGTTCTTGGGGTTTCTCTGGAGTGCCATCAAGGAAATCAAGGCTCCTTTCATGTGTGATGGGCAGCACGGAATTGCTCTGCACGCAGTACAGGGGAATCGAGCCTCATCTCGCGACGAGGGGGAAGTCTCATGGATTTTCGCGAGTTGCGGCGGGAACCTGGGGTATATTCTCGAGTTACGACGGGGATGGCCCTTCCACCCACGTGTTTATTCAGCGACGTCAGGACTCCTGCCTAGTTGCGAGGGACAACTCGGGATTCTCATCGAGGCTTGGCAGGGCAATTGGGACGCCTCTCCAGCTGAGGCGGGAGACCAAGGGTCCCTTTCCATGTGCCACAGGAATCGTGGGACTCCTATCAAGTTTCAGGAGGAGTCAGGCATCGTCTCCTTTGGAGGCACTGATCTCCGAGTACCTCTGGAGTTTTCAAAGGATGTGAGGCCTCCGGTACTGATGAGGTGGGGAACTAGGTCTTTTTCTGTGGTCTCCACAGGGGATTCAGACATCCTTTCGTCTTGGGAGATGCAAGACGAGCCTGCATTCAAGTCACTGCAGGGATATCCGGCCTTATTTCGAGTCAGGGCATCGCGGTGTCCATTCCACTTGAGGCCGCAAACTCAGGGTCCCTCTCACATACCTAGAGCTGAGAGAAGCCTCCTCTTGAGGTGCTTGTGGTAAGGTGGTATTCCTGTGGAGTCGAAGCCAGGGACTAACCTCTCATCTCGAGTTGATTTTTGGTCCACGGAGCTCTTTCCTGTGGCTACAGTGACCTCAGGATCCCTCTAGCCTTGAAACAGTATTCTTGGGGTTTCTCTGGAGTGCCAAGAAGGAAATCAAGGCTCCTTTCATGTGTGATGTGCAACACGGAATTGCTCTGCACGCAGTGCAGGGGAATCGGGCCTCATCTCGCGGCGAGGGGGAAGTCTCATGGTTTTTCTCGAGTTGCGGCGGGAACCTGGGGTGTATTCTCGAGTTACGACGGGGATGGCCCTTCCACCCACGTGTTTCTTCAGCGACGTCAGGACTCCTGCCTAGTTGCGAGGGACAACTCGGGATTCTCCTCGAGGCTTGGCAGGGCAATTGGGACGCCTCTCCAGCTGAGGTGCGAGACCAAGGGTCCCTTTCCACGTGCCACAGGAATCCTGGGACTCCTATCAAGTTTCACGAGGAGTCAGGCATCGTCTCCTTTGGAGGCACTGATCTCCGCGTACCTCTGGAGTTTTCAAAGGATGTGAGGCCTCCGGTCGCGATGAGGTGGGGAAGTAGGTCTTTCTCTGTGGTCTCCACAGGGGATTCAGACATCCTTTCGTCTTGGGAGATGCAAGACGAGCCTGCATTCAAGTCACTGCAGGGATATCCGGCCTTATTTCGAGCCAGGGCATCGCGGTGCCCATTCCACTTGAGGCCGCAAATTCAGGGTCCCTCTCACATAGCTAGAGCTGAGAGAAGCCTCCTCTTGAGGTGCTTGTGGTAAGGTGGTATTCCTCTGGAGTCGAAGCCAGGGACTAACCTCTCATCTCGAGTTGATTTTTAGTCCATGGAGCTCTTTCGTGTTGCTACAGTGACCTCAGGATCCCTCTAGCCTTGAAACAGTGTTCTTGGGGTTTGTCTGGAGTGCCATCAAGGAAATCAAGGCTCCTTCCATGTTTGATGTGCAACACGGAATTGCTCTGCACGCAGTGCAGGGGAATTGGGCCTCATCTCGCGGCGAGGGGGAAGTCTCATGGTTTTTCTCGAGTTGCGGCGGGAACCTGGGGTATATTCTCGAGTTACGACAGGGATGGCCCTTCCACACAAGTGTTTGTTCAGCGACGTCAGGACTCCTGCCTAGTTGCGAGGGAAACCTCGGGATTCTCCTCGAGGCTTGGCAGGGCAATTGGGACTCCTCTCCAGCTGAGGCGGGAGACCAAGGGTCCCTTTCCACGTGCCACAGGAATCCTGGGACTCCTATCAAGTTTCACGAGGCGTCAGGCATCGTCTCCTTTGGAGGCACTGATCTCCGCGTACCTCTGCAGTTTTCAAAGGATGTGAGGCCTTCGGTCGCCATGAGGTGGGGAACTAGGTCTTTCTCTGTGGTCTCCACAGGTAATTCAGTCATCCTTTCGTCTTGGGAGTGCAAGACGAGCCGGCATTCAAGTCACTGCAGGGATATCCGGCCTTATTTCGAGTCAGGGCATCGCAGTGTCCATTCCACTTGTGGCCGCAAACTCAGGGTCCCTCTCACATACCTAGAGCTGAGAGAAGCCTCCTCTTGAGGTGCTTGTGGTAACGTGGTATTCCTCTGGAGTCGAAGCCAGGGACTAACCTCTCATCTCGTGTTGATTTTTGGTCCACGGAGCTCTTTCGTGTTGCTACAGTGACCTCAGGATCCCTCTAGCCTTGAAACAGTGTTCTTGGGGTTTCTCTGGAGTGCCATCAAGGAAATCAAGGCTCCTTTCATGTGTGATGTGCAACACGGAATTGCTCTGCACGCAGTGCAGGGGAATCGGGTCTCATCTCGCGGCGAGGGGGAAGTCTCATGGTTTTTCTCGAGTTGCGGCGGGAACCTGGGGTATATTCTCGAGTTACGACTGGGATGGCCCTTCCACACACGTGTTTGTTCAGCGACGGCAGGTCTCCTGTCTAGTTGCGAGGGACAACTCGGGATTCTCCTCGAGGCTTGGCAGGGCAATTGGGACGCCTCTCCAGCTGAGGCAGGAGACCAAGGGTCCCTTTACACGTGCCACAGGAATCCTGGGACTTTTATCAAGTTTCACGAGGAGTCAGGCATCGTCTCCTTTGGAGGCACTGATCTCCGCGTACCTCTGGAGTTTTCAAAGGATGTGAGGCCTCCGGTCGCGATGAGGTGGGGAACTAGGTCTTTCTCTGTGGTCTCCACAGGGGATTCAGACATCCTTTCGTCTTGGGAGATGCAAGACGAGCCTGCATTCAAGTCACTGCAGGTATATCCGGCCTTATTTCGAGCCAGGGCATCGCGGTGTCCATTCCACTTGAGCCCGCAAACTCAGGGTCCCTCTCACATACCTAGAGCTGAGAGAAGCCTCCTCTTGAGGTGCTTGTGGTAAGGTGGTATTCCTCTGGAGTCGAAGCCAGGGGCTAACCTCTTATCTCGAGTGGATTCATGGTCCACGGAGCTCTTTCGTGTTGCTACAGTGACCTCAGGATCCCTCTAGCCTTGAAACAGTGTTCTTGGGTTTTCTCTGGAGTGCCATCAGGGAAATCAAGGCTCTTTTCATGTGTGATGTGCAACACGGAATTGCTCTGCACGCAGTGCAGGGGAATCGGGCCTCATCTCGCGGCGAGGGGAAAGTCTCATGGTTTTTCTCGAGTTGCGGCGGGAAGCTGGGGTATATACTCGAGTTACGACGGGGATGGACCTTCCACCCACGTGTTTCTTCAGCGACGTCAGGACTCCTGCTAGTCGCGAGGGACAACTCGGGATTCTCCTCGAGGCTTGGCAGGGCAATTGGGACGCCTCTCCTGCTGAGGCGGGAGACCAAGGGTAACTTTCCACGTGCGACAGGAATCCTGGGACTCCTATCAAATTTCACGAGGAGTCAGGCATCGTCTCCTTTGGAGGCACTGATCTCCGCGTACCTCTGGAGTTTTCAAAGAATGTGAGGCCTCCGGTCGCGATGAGGTGGGGAACTAGGTCTTTCTCTGTTGTCTCCACAGGGTTTTCAGACATCCTTTCGTCTTGGGAGATGCAAAACGAGCCTGGATTCAAGTCACTGCAGGGATATCCGGCCTTATTTCAAGTCAGGGCATCGCGGTGTCCATTCCACTTGAGGCTGCAAACTCAGGGTCCCTCACACATATCTAGAGCTGAGAGAAGCCTCCTCTTTAAGTGCTTGTGGTAAGGTGGTATTCCTCTGGAGTTGAAGCCAGGGACAAACCTCTCATCTCGAGTTGATTTTTGGTCCATGGAGCTCTTTCATGTGGCTACAGTGACCTCAGGATCCCTCTAGCCTTGAAACAGTGCTCTTGGGGTTTCTCTGGAGTGCCACCAAGGAAATCAAGGCTCCTTTCATGTGTGATGTGCAACACGGAATTGCTCTGCACGCAGTGCAGGGGAATCGGGCCTCATCTCGCGGCCAGGGGAAAGTCTCATGGTTTTTCTCGAGTTGCGGGGGGAACCTGGGGTATATTCTCGAGTTACGACGGGGATGGACCTTTCAACCACGTGTTGGTTCAGCGACGTCAGGACTCCTGCCTAGTTGTGAGGGACAACTCGGGATTCTCCTCGAGGCTTGGCAGGGCAATTGGGACACCTATCCAGCTGAGGCGGGAGACCAAGGGTCCCTATCCACGTGCACAGGAATCCTGGGACTCCTATCAAGTTTCACGAGGAGACAGGCATCGTCTCCTTTGGAGGCACTGATCTCCACGTACCTCTGGAGTTTTCAAAGGATGTAAGGCCTCCGGTCGCGATGAGGTGGGGAACTAGGTCTTTCTCTGTGGTCTCCACAGGGGATTCAGACATCCTTTCTTCTTGGGAGATGCAAGAGGAGCCTGCATTCAAGTCACTGCAGGGATATCCGGCCTTATTTCGAGCCAGGGCATCGCAGTGTCCATTCCACTTGAGGCCGCAAACTCAGGGTCCCTCTCACATACCTAGAGCTGAGAGAAGCCTCCTCTTGAGGTGCTTGTGGTAAGGTGGTATTCCTCTGGAGTCGAAGCCAGGGACTAACCTCTCATCTCGAGTTAATTTTTCGTCCATGAAGCTCTTTCGTGTTGCTCCAGTGACCTCAGGATCCCTCTAGCCTTGAATCAGTGTTCTTGGGGTTTCTCTGGAGTGCCATCAAGGAAATCAAGGCTCCTTTCATGTGTGATGTGCAACACGGAATTGCTCTGCACGCAGTGCAGGGGAATCAGGCCTCATCTCGCGCCGAGGGGGAAGTCTCATGGTTTTTCTCGAGTTGCGGCGGGAACCTGGTGTATATTCTCGAGTTACGACGGGGATGGCCCTTCCACACACGTGTTTGTTCAGCGATGGCAGGACTCCTGCCTAGTTGCGAGGGACAACTCGGGATTCTCCTCGAGGCTTGGCAGGGCAATTGGGACGCCTCTCCAGCTGAGGCGGGAGACCAAGGGTCCGTTTCCATGTGCCACAGGAATCCTGGGACTCCTATCAAGTTTCACGAGGAGTCAGGCATCGTCTCCTTTGGAGGCACTGATCTCCGCGTACCTCTGGAATTTCAAAGGATGTGAGGCCTCCGGTCGCGATGAGGTGGGGAACTAGGTCTTTCTCTGTGGTCTCCACAGGGGATTCAGACATCCTTTCGTCTTGGGAGATGCAAGACGAGCCTGCATTCAAGTCACTGCAGGGATATCCGGCCTTATTTCGAGTCAGGGCATCGCGGTGTCCATTCCACTTGAGGCCGCAAACTCAGGGTCCCTCTCACATACCTAGAGCTGAGAGAAACCTCCTCTTGAGGTGCTTGTGGTAAGGTGGTATTCCTCTGGAGTCGAAGCCAGGGACAAACCTCTCATCTCGAGTTGATTTTTGGTCCATGGAGCTCTTTCATGTTGCTCCAGTGACCTCAGGATCCCTCTAGCCTTGAAATAGGGTACTTGGGGTTTCTCTTGAGTGCCACCAAGGAAATCAAGGCTCCTTTCATGTGTGATGTGCAACACGGAATTGCTCTGCACGCAGTGCAGGGGAATCGGGCCTCATCTCGCGGCGAGGGGGAAGTCTCATGGTTTTTTTCGAGTTGCGGGGGGAACCTGGGGTATATTCTCGAGTTACGACGGGGATGGACCTTTCAACCACGTGTTGGTTCAGCAACGTCAGGACTCCTGCCTAGTTGCGAGGGACAACTCGGGATTCTCCTCGAGGCTTGACAGGGCAATTGGGACACCTCTCCAGCTGAGGCGGGAGACCAAGGGTCCCTATCCACGTGCACAGGAATCCTGGGACTCCTATCAAGTTTCACGAGGAGTCAGGCATCGTCTCCTTTGGAGGCACTGATCTCCGCGTACCTCTGGAGTTTTCAAAGGATGTGAGGCCTCCGGTCGCGATGAGGTGGGGAACTAGGTCTTTCTCTGTGGTCTCCACAGGGGATTCAGACATCCTTTCGTCTTGGGAGATGCAAGACGAGCCTGCATTCAAGTCACTGCAGGGATATCCGGCCTTATTTCGAGCCAGGGCATCGCGGTGTCCATTCCACTTGAGGCCGCAAACTCAGGGTCCCTCACACATACCTAGAGCTGAGAGAAGCCTCCTCTTGAGGTGCTTGTGGTAAGGTGGTATTCCTCTGGAGTCGAAGCCAAGGACTAACCTCTCATCTCGAGTTGATTTTTGGTCCACAGAGCTCTTTCGTGTTACTACAGTGACCTCAGGATCCCTCTAGCCTTGAAACAGTGTTCTTGGGGTTTCTCTGGAGTGCCATCAAGGAAATCAAGGCTCCTTTCATGTGTGATGTGCAACACGGAATTGTTCTGCACGCAGTGCAGGGGAATCGGGCCTCATCTCGCGGCGAGGGGGAAGTCTCATGGTTTTTCTCGAGTTGCAGCGGGAACCTGGGGTATATTCTCGAGTTACGATGGGGATGGCCCTTCCACCCACGCGTTTGTTCAGCGACGTCAGGACTGCTGCCTAGTTGCGAGGGACAACTCGGGATTCTCCTCGATGCTTGGCAGGGCAATTGGGACGCCTCTCCAGCTGAGGCGGGAGACCAAGGGTCCCTTTCCACGTGCCACTGGAATCCTAGGACTCCTATCAAGTATCACGAGGAGTCAGGCATCGTCTCCTTTGGAGACACTGATCTCCGCGTACCTCTGGAGTTTTCAAAGGATGTAAGGCCTCCGGTCGCGATGAGGTGGGGAACTAGGTCTTTCTCTATGGTCTCCATAGGGGATTCAGACATCCTTTCTTCTTGGGAGATGCAAGAGGAGCCTGCATTCAAGTCACTGCAGGGATATCCGGGCTTATTTCGAGTCAGGGCATCGCAGTGTCCATTCCACTTGAGGCCGCAAACTCCGGGTCCCTCTCACATACCTAGAGCTGAGAGAAGCCTCCTCTTGAGGTGCTTGTGGTAAGGTGGTATTCCTCTGGAGTCGAAGCCAGGGACTAACCTCTCATCTCGAGTTGATTTTTGGTCCACGGAGCTCTTTCGTGTTGCTACAGTGACCTCAGGATCCCGCTAGCCTTGAAACAGTGTTCTTGGGTTTTCTCTGCAGTGCCATCAAGGAAATCAAGGCTCCTTTCATGTGTGATGTGAAACACGGAATTGCTCTGCACGCAGTGCAGGGGAATCGGGCCTCATCTCGCGGCGAGGGGGAAGTCTCATGGTTTTTCTCGAGTTGCGGCGGGAACCTGGGGTATATTCTCGAAATACGACGGGAATGGCCCTTCCACCCACGTGTTTGTTCAGCCACGTCAGGACTCCTGCCTAGTTGCGAGGGACAACTCGGGATTCTCCTCGAGGCTTGGCAGGGCAATTGGGACGCCTCTCCAGCTTCGGCGGGAGACCAAGGGTCCCTTTCCACGTGCCACAGGAATCCTGGGACTCCTATCAAGTTTCACGAGGAGTCAGGCATCGTCTCCTTTGGAGGCACTGATCTCCGCGTACCTCTGGAGTTTTCAAAGGATGTGAGGCCTCCGGTCATGATGAGGTGGGGAACTAGTTCTTTCTCTGTGGTCTCCACAGGGGATTCAGACATCCTTTCGTCTTGGGAGATGCAAGACGAGCCTGCATTCAAGTCACTGCAGGGATATCCGGCCTTATTTCGAGTCAGGGCATCGTGGTGTCCATTCCACTTGAGGCCGCAAACTCAGGGTCTCTCTCACATACCTAGAGCTGAGAGAAGCCTCCTCTTGAGGTGCTTGTGGTAAGGTGGTATTCCTCTGGAGTAGAAGCCAGGGACTAACCTCTCAACGCGAGTTGATTTTTGGTCCACAGAGCTCTTTCGTGTTGCTACAGTGACCTCAGGATCCCTCTAGCCTTGAAAGAGTGTTCTTGGGGTTTCTCTGGAGTGCCATCAAGGAAATCAAGGCTCCTTTCATATGTGATGTGCAACACGGAATTGCTCTGCACGCAGTGTAGGGGAATCGGGCCTCATTTCGCAGCGAGGGGGAAGTCTCATGGTTTTTCTCGAGTTGCGGCGGAAACCTGGGGTATATTCTCGAGTTATGACGGGGATGGCCCTTCCACCCACGTGTTTGTTCAGCCACGTCAGGACTCCTGCCTAGTTGCGAGGGACAACTCGGGATTCTCCTCGAGGCTTGGCAGGGCAATTGGGACGCCTCTTCAGCTGAGGCGGGAGACCAAGCGTCCCTTTCCACGTGCCACAGGAATCCTGGGACGCCTATCAAGTTTCACGAGTCAGGCATCATCTCCTTTGGAGGTACTGATCTCCGCGTATCTCTGGAGTTTTCAAAGGATGTGGGGCCTCCGGTCGCGATGAGGTGGGGAACTAGGTCTTTCTCTGTGGTCTCCACAGGGGATTCAGACATCATTTCGTCTTGGGAGTTGCAAGATGAGCCTACATTCAAGTCACTGCAGGGATATCCGGCCTTATTTCGAGTCAGGGCATCGCGGTGTCCATTCCACTTAAGGCCGCAAACTCAGGGTCCCTCTCACATACATAGAGCTGAGAGAAGGCTCCTCTTGAGGTGCTTGTGGTAAGGTGGTATTCCTCTGTAGCCGAAGCCAGGGACTAACCTCTCATCTCGAGTTGATTCTTGGTCCACGGAGCTCTTTCGTGTTGCTACAGTGACCTCAGAATCCCTCTAGCCTTGGAACAGTTTTCTTGGGGTTTCTCTGGAGTGCCATCAAGGAAATCAAGGCTTTTTTCATGTGTGATGTGCAACACGGAATTCCTCTGCACGCAGTGCAGGGGAATCGGGCCTCATCTCGCGGCGAGGGGGAAGTCTCTTTGTTTTTCTCGAGTTGCGGCGGGAACCTGGGGTATATTCTCGAGTTACGACGGGGATGGCCGTTCCACACACGTGTTTGTTAAGCCACATCAGGACTCCTGCCTAGTTGCGAGGGACAACTCGGGATTCTCCTCGAGGCTTGGCAGGGCAATTGGGACGCCTCTCCAGCTGAGGCGGGAGAACAAGGGTCCCTTTCCACGTGCCACAGGAATCCTGGGACTCCTATCAAGTTTCACGAGGTGTCAGGTATCGTCTCCTTTGGAGGCACTTATCTCCGCGTACCTCTGGAGTTTTCAAAGGATGTGAGGCCTCCGGTCGCGATGAGGTGGGGAACTAGGTCTTTCTCTGTGGTCTCCACAGGGGATTCAGACATCCTTTCGTCTTGGGAGATGCAAGACGAGCCTGCATTCAAGTCACTGCAGGGATATCCGGCCTTATTTCGAGTCAGGGCATCGCGGTGTCCATTCCACTTGAGGCCGCAAACTCAGGGTGTCTCTCACATACCTAGAGCTGAGAGAAGCCTCCTCTTGAGGTGCTTGTGGTAAGGTGGTATTCCTCTGGAGTCGAAGCCAGGGACTAACCTCTCAACGCGAGTTGATTTTTGGTCCACAGAGCTCTTTCGTGTTGCTACAGTGACCTCAGGATCCCTCTAGCCTTGAAACAGTGTTCTTGGGGTTTCTCTGGAGTGCCATCAAGGAAATCAAGGCTCCTTTCATGTGTGATGTGCAACACCGAATTGCTCTGCACGCAGTGTAGGGGAATCGGGCCTCATCTCGCGGCGAGGGGGAAGTCTCATGGTTTTTATCGAGTTGCGGCGGGAACCTGGGGTATATTCTCGAGTTACGATGGGGATGGACCTTCCAACCACGTGTTTGTTCAGCGATGTCAGGACTCCTGCCTAGTTGCGAGGGACAACTCGGGATTCTCCTGAAGGCTTGGCAGGGCAATTGGGACGCCTCTCCAGCTGAGGCGGTAGAGTAAGGGTCCCTTTCCACGTCCCACAGGAATCCTGGGACTCCTATCAAGTTTCAGAGGAGTCAGGCATCGTCTCCTTTGGAGGCACTGATCTCCGCGTACCTCTGGAGTTTTCAAAGGATGTGAGGCCTCCGGTCGCGATGAGGTGGGGAACTAGGTCTTTCTCTGTGGTCTCCACAGGGGATTCAGTCATCCTTTCGTCGTGGGAGTTGCAAGACGAGCCTGCATTCAAGTCACTGCAGGGATATCCGGCCTTATTTTGAGTCAGGGCATCGCGGTGTCCATTCCACTTGAGGCCGCAAACTCAGGGTCCCTCTCACATACCTAGAGCTGAGAGAAGCCTCCTCTTGAGGTGCTTGTGGTAAGGTGGTATTCCTGTGGAGTCGAAGCCAGGGACTAACCTCTCATCTCGAGTTGATTTTTGGTCCACGGAGCTCTTTCGTGTTGCTACAGTGACCTCAGGATCCCTCTAGCCTTGAAACAGTGTTCTTGGGGTTTCTCTGGAGTGCCATCAAGGAAATCAAGGCTCCTTTCATGTTTGATGTGCAACACGGAATTGCTCTGCACGCATTGCAGGGGAATCGGAACTCATCTCGCGGCGAGGGGGAAGTCTCATGGTTTTTCTCGAGTTGCGGCGGGAACCTGGGGTATATTCTCGAGTTACGACGGGGATGGCCCTTCCTCACACGTGTTTGTTCAGCGACGTCAGGACTCCTGCCTAGTTGCGAGGGACAACTCGGGATTCTCCTCGAGGCTTGGCAGGGCAATTGGGACGCCTCTCCAGCTGAGGCGGGAGACCAAGGGTCCCTTTCCACGTGCCACAGGAATCCTGGGACTCCTATCAGTTTCACGAGGAGTCAGGCATCGTCTCCTTTGGAGGCACTGATCTACGCGTACCTCTGGAGTTTTCAAAGGATGTGAGGCCTCCGGTCGCGATGAGGTGGGGAACTAGGTCTTTCTCTGTGGTCTCCACAGGGGATTCAGACATCCTTTCGTCTTGGGAAATGCAAGACGAGCCTGCATTCAAGTCACTGCAAGGATATCCGGCCTTATTTTGAGTCAGGGCATCGCGGTGTCCATTCCACTTGAGGCCGAAAACTCACGGTCCCTCTCAGATTCCCAGATCTGAGAGAAGCCTCCTCTTGAGGTGCTTGTGGTAAGGTGGTGTTCCTCTGGAGTCGAAGCCAGGGACTAACGTCTCATCTCGAGTTGATTTTTGGTCCAGGGAGCTCTTTCGTGTTGCTACAGTGACCTCAGGATCCCTCTAGCCTTGAAACAGTGTTCTTGGGGTTTGTCTGGAGTGCCATCAAGGAAATCAAGGCTCCTTTCATGTTTGATGTGCAACACGGAATTGCTCTGCATGCAGAGCAGGAGAATCGAGCCTCATCTCGCGGCGAGGGGGAAGTCTCATGGTTTTCTCGAGTTGCGGCGGGAACCTGGGGTATATTCTCGAGTTATGACGGGGATGGCCCTTCCACCCACGTGTTTGTTCAGCGACGTCAGGACTCCTGCCTAGTTGCGAGGGACAACTCGGGATTCTCCTCGAGGCTTGGCAGGGCAATTGCGACGCCTCTCCAGCTGAGGCGGGAGACCAAGGGTCCCTTTACACGTGCCACAGGAATCCTGGGACTCCTATCAAGTTTCACGAGGAGTCAGGCATCGTCTTCTTTGGAGGCACTTATCTCCGCGTACCTCTGGAATTTTCAAACGATGTGAGGCCTCCGGTCGCGATGAGGTGGGGAACTAGGTCTTTCTCTGTGGTCTCCACAGGGGATTCAGACATCCTTTCGTCTTGGGAGATGCAAGACGAGCCTGCATTCAAGTCACTGCAGGGATATCCGGCCTTATTTCGAGTCAGGGCATAGCGGTGTCCATTCCACTTGAGGCTACAAACTCAGGGTCCCTCACACATACCTAGAGCTGAGAGAAGCCTCCTCTTGAGGTACTTGTGGTAAGGTGGTATTCCTCTGGAGTCGAAGCCAGGGACTAACCCCTCATCTCGAGTTGATTTCTGGTCCACGGAGCTCTTTCGTGTTGCTACAGTGACCTCAGGATCCCTCTTGCCTTGAAACAGTGTTCTTGGGGTTTCTCTGGAGTGCCATTAAGGAAATCAAGGCTCGTTTCATGTGTGACGTGCAACACGGAATTGCTCTGCACCCAGTGCAGGGGAATCGGGCCGCATTTTGCGGCAGGGGGAAGTCTCATGGTTTCTCTCGAGTTGCGGCGGGAACCTGGGGTATATTCTCGAGTTACGACGGGGATGGCCCTTCCACACACGTGTTTGTTCAGCGACGTCAGGACTCCTGCCTAGTTGCAAGGGACAACTCGGGATTCTCCTCGAGGCTTGGCAGTGCAATTGGGACGCCTCTCCAGGTGAGGCGGGAGACCAAGGGTCCCTTTCCACGTGCCACAGGAATCCTGGGACTCCTATCAATTTTCATGAGGAGTCAGGCATCGTTTCCTTTGGAGGCACTGATCTCCGCCTACCTCTGGAGTTTTCAAAGGATGTGAGACCTCCCGTCGCAATGAGGTCGGGAAATAGGTCTTTCTCTGTGGTCTCCACAGGGGATTCAGACATCCTTTCATGTTGGGAGATGCAAGACGAGCCTGCATTCAAGCCACTGCAGGGATGTCCGGCCTTATTTCGAGTCAGGGCATCGCGGTGTCCATTCCACTTGAGGCCCCAAACTCAGGGTCCCTCTCACATACCTAGAGCTGAGAGAAGCCTCCTCTTGAGGTGCTTGTGGTAAGGTGGTATTCCTCTGGAGTCGAAGCCAGGGACTAACCTCTCATCTCGAGTTGATTTTTGGTCCACGGAGCTCTTTCGTGTTGCTACAGTGACCTCAGGATCCCTCTAGCCTTGAAACAGTGTTCTTGGGGTTTCTCTGGAGTGCCATCAAGGAAATCAAGGCTCCTTTCATGTTTGATGTGCAACACGGAATTGCTCTGCACGCAGTGCAGGGGAATCGGGCCTCATCTCACGGCGAGGGGGAAGTCTCATGGTTTTTCTCGAGTTGCGGCGAGAACCTGGGGTATATTCTCGAGTTACGACGGGGATGGCCCTTCCACCCACGTGCTTATTCAGCGACGTCAGGACTCCTGCCTAGTTGCGAGGGACAACTCGGGATTCTCCTCGAGGCTCGGCAGGGAAATTGGGACGCCTCTCCAGCTGAGGCGGGCGACCAAGCGTCCCTTTCCACGTGCCACAGGAATCGTGGGACGCCTATCAAGTTTCACGAGTCAGGCATCGTCTCCTTTGGCGGAACTGATCTCCGCGTACCTCTGAAGTTTTCAAAGGATGTGAGGCCTCCGGTCGAGAAGAGGTGGGGAACTAGGTCTTTCTCTGTGGTCTCCACAGGGGATTCAGACATCCTTTCGTCTTGGGAGATGCAAGACGAGCCTGCATTCAAGTCACTGCAGGGATATCGGCCTTATTTCGAGTCAGGGCATTGCGGTGTCCATTCCACTTGAGCCCGCAAACTCAGGGTCCCTCTCACATACCTAGAGCTGAGAGAAGCCTCCTCTTGAGGTGCTTGTGGTAAGGTGGTATTCCTCTGGAGTCGAAGCCAGGGACTAACCTCTAATCTCGAGTTGATTCTTGGTCCTCGTAGCTCTTTCGTGTTGCTACAGTGACCTCAGGTTCCCTCTAGCCTTGAAACAGTGTTCTTGGGGTTTCTCTGGATTGCCATCAAGGAAATCAAGGCTCCTTTCATGTGTGATGTGCAACACGGAATTGCTCTGCACGCAGTGCAGTATATCGGGCCTCATTTTGCGCCGAGGGGGAAGTCTCATGGTTTTTCTCGAGTTGCGGCGGGAACCTGTGGTATATTGTCGAGTTATGACGGGGATGGCCCTTCCACCCACGTGTTTGTTCAGCGACGTCAGGACTCCTGCCTAGTTGCGAGGGACAACTCGGGATTCTCCTCGAGGCTTGGCAGGGCAATTGGGACGCCTCTCCAGCTGAGGCGGGAGACCAAGGGTCCCTTTCCACGTGCCACAGGAATCCTGGGACTCCTATCAAGTTTCACGAGGAGTCAGGCATCGCCTCCTTTGGCGGCACTTATCTCCGCGTACCTCTGGAGTTATCAAAGGATGTGAGGCCTTCGGTCGCGATGAGGTGGGGAACTAGGTCTTTCTCTGTGGTCTCCACAGGGGATTCAGACATCCTTTCGTCTTGGGAGATGCAAGACGAGCCTGCATTCAAGTCACTGCAGGGATATCCGGCCTTATTTCGAATCAGGGCATCACAGTGTCCATTCCACTTGAGGCCGCAAACTCACGGTCCCTCTCACATACCTAGAGCTGAGAGAAGCCTCCTCTTGAGGTGCTTGTGGTAAGGTGGTATTCCTCTGGAGTCAAAACCAGGGACTAACCTCTCATCTCGAGTTGATTCTTGGTCCACGGAGCTCTTTATTGTTGCTACAGTGACCTCAGGTTCCCTCTAGCCTTGAAACAGAGTTCTTGGGGTTTCTCTGGAGTGCCATCTATGAAATCTAGGCTCCTTTCATGTGTGATGTGCAACACGGAATTGCTCTGCACGCAGTGCAGGGGAATCGGGCCTCATCTCGCGGTGAGGGGGAAGTCTCATGGTTTTTCTCGAGTAGAGGCGGGAACCTGGGGTATATTCTCGAGTTACGTCGGGGATGGCCCTTCCACAAACGTGTTTGTTCAGCGACGTCAGGACTCCTGCCAAGTTGCGAGGGACAACTCGGAATTCTCCTCGAGGCTTGGAAGGGCAATTGGGACGCCTCTCCAGCTGAGGGGGGAGACCAAGGGCCCCTTTCCACGTGCCACAGGAATCCTGGGACTCGTATCAAGTTTCATGAGGAGTCAGGCATCGTCTCCTTTGGAGGCATTGATCTCCGCATTCCTCTGGAGTTTTCAAAGGATGTGAGGCCTCATGTTGCGAAGAGGTGGGGACTTGGTCTTTCTCTTTGGTCTCCAAAGGGGATTCAGACATCCTTTCGTCTTGGGAGATGCAAGACGAGCCTGCATTCAAGTCACTGCAGGGATATCCGGCCTTATTTCGAGTCAGGGCATCGCGGTATCCATTCCACTTGAGGCCGCAAACTCAGGGTCCCTCTCACATAGCTGGAGCTGAGAGAAGCCTCCTCTTGAGGTGCTTGCAGTAAGGTGGTATTCCTCTGGAGTCGAAGCCAGGGACTAACCTCTCATCTCGAGTTGATTTTTGGTCCACGGAGCTCTTTCGTGTTGCTAAAGTGACCTCAGGATCCCTCTAGCCTTGAAACAGTGTTCTTGGGGTTTCTCTGGAGTGCCATCAAGGAAATCAAGGCTCCTTTCATGTGTGATGTGCAACACGGAATTGCTCTGCATGCAGTGCAGGAGAATCGGGCCTCATTTCACGGCGAGGGGGAAGTCTCATGGTTTTTCTCGAGTTGCGGCGGGAACCTGGGGTATATTCTCGAGTTACGACGGGGATGGCCCTTCCACCTACGTGTTTGTTCAGCCACGTCAGGACTCCTGCCTAGTTGCGAGGGACAACTCGGGATTCTCCTCGAGGCTTGGCAGGGCAATTGGGACGCCTCTTCAGCTGAGGCGGGAGACCAAGCGTCCCTTTCCACGTGCCACAGGAATCCTGGGACGCCTATCAAGTTTCACGAGTCAGGCATCGTCTCCTTTGGAGGCACTGATCTCCGCCTACCTCTGGAGTTTTCAAAGGATGTGAGGCCTCCGGTCGCGATGAGGTGGGGAACTAGGTCTTTCTCTGTGGTCTCCACAGGGGATTCAGACATCCTTTCGTCTTGGGAGTTGCAAGACGAGCCTGCATTCAAGTCACTGCAGGGATATCCGGCCTTATTTCGAGTCAGGGCATCGCGGTGTCCATTCCACTTGAGGCCGCAAACTCAGGGTCCCTCTCACATACCTAGAGCTGAGAGAAGCCTCCTCTTGAGGTGCTTGTGGTAAGGTGGTATTCCTCTGGAGTCGAAGCCAGGGACTAACCTCTCATCTCGAGTTGATTTTTGGTCCACGGAGCTCTTTCGTGTTGCTACAGTGACCTCAGGATCCCTCTAGCCTTGAAACAGTGTTCTTGGGGTTTCTCTGGAGTGCCATCAAAGAAATCAAGGCTCCTTTCATGTTTGATGTGCAACACGGAATTGCTCTGCACGCAGTGCAGGGGAATCGGGCCTCATCTCACGGCGAGGGGGAAGTCTCATGGTTTTTCTCGAGTTGCGGCGAGAACCTGGGGTATATTCTCGAGTTACGACGGGGATGGCCCTTCCACCCACGTGCTTATTCAGCGACGTCAGGACTCCTGCCTAGTTGCGAGGGACAACTCGGGATTCTCCTCGAGGCTCGGCAGGGAAATTGGGACGCCTCTCCAGCTGAGGCGGGCGACCAAGCGTCCCTTTCCACGTGCCACAGGAATCGTGGGACGCCTATCAAGTTTCACGAGTCAGGCATCGTCTCCTTTGGCGGAACTGATCTCCGCGTACCTCTGAAGTTTTCAAAGGATGTGAGGCCTCCGGTCGAGAAGAGGTGGGGAACTAGGTCTTTCTCTGTGGTCTCCACAGGGGATTCAGACATCCTTTCGTCTTGGGAGATGCAAGACGAGCCTGCATTCAAGTCACTGCAGGGATATCGGCCTTATTTCGAGTCAGGGCATTGCGGTGTCCATTCCACTTGAGCCCGCAAACTCAGGGTCCCTCTCACATACCTAGAGCTGAGAGAAGCCTCCTCTTGAGGTGCTTGTGGTAAGGTGGTATTCCTCTGGAGTCGAAGCCAGGGACTAACCTCTAATCTCGAGTTGATTCTTGGTCCTCGTAGCTCTTTCGTGTTGCTACAGTGACCTCAGGTTCCCTCTAGCCTTGAAACAGTGTTCTTGGGGTTTCTCTGGATTGCCATCAAGGAAATCAAGGCTCCTTTCATGTGTGATGTGCAACACGGAATTGCTCTGCACGCAGTGCAGTATATCGGGCCTCATTTTGCGCCGAGGGGGAAGTCTCATGGTTTTTCTCGAGTTGCGGCGGGAACCTGTGGTATATTGTCGAGTTATGACGGGGATGGCCCTTCCACCCACGTGTTTGTTCAGCGACGTCAGGACTCCTGCCTAGTTGCGAGGGACAACTCGGGATTCTCCTCGAGGCTTGGCAGGGCAATTGGGACGCCTCTCCAGCTGAGGCGGGAGACCAAGGGTCCCTTTCCACGTGCCACAGGAATCCTGGGACTCCTATCAAGTTTCACGAGGAGTCAGGCATCGTCTCCTTTGGCGGCACTTATCTCCGCGTACCTCTGGAGTTATCAAAGGATGTGAGGCCTCCGGTCGCGATGAGGTGGGGAACTAGGTCTTTCTCTGTGGTCTCCACAGGGGATTCAGACATCCTTTCGTCTTGGGAGATGCAAGACGAGCCTGCATTCAAGTCACTGCAGGGATATCCGGCCTTATTTCGAATCAGGGCATCACAGTGTCCATTCCACTTGAGGCCGCAAACTCACGGTCCCTCTCACATACCTAGAGCTGAGAGAAGCCTCCTCTTGAGGTGCTTGTGGTAAGGTGGTATTCCTCTGGAGTCAAAACCAGGGACTAACCTCTCATCTCGAGTTGATTCTTGGTCCACGGATCTCTTTATTGTTGCTACAGTGACCTCAGGTTCCCTCTAGCCTTGAAACAGAGTTCTTGGGGTTTCTCTGGAGTGCCATCTATGAAATCAAGGCTCCTTTCATGTGTGATGTGCAACACGGAATTGCTCTGCACGCAGTGCAGGGGAATCGGGCCTCATCTCGCGGTGAGGGGGAAGTCTCATGGTTTTTCTCGAGTAGAGGCGGGAACCTGGGGTATATTCTCGAGTTACGTCGGGGATGGCCCTTCCACAAACGTGTTTGTTCAGCGACGTCAGGACTCCTGCCAAGTTGCGAGGGACAACTCGGAATTCTCCTCGAGGCTTGGCAGGGCAATTGGGACGCCTCTCCAGCTGAGGGGGGAGACCAAGGGCCCCTTTCCACGTGCCACAGGAATCCTGGGACTCGTATCAAGTTTCATGAGGAGTCAGGCATCGTCTCCTTTGGAGGCATTGATCTCCGCATTCCTCTGGAGTTTTCAAAGGATGTGAGGCCTCATGTTGCGAAGAGGTGGGGACTTGGTCTTTCTCTTTGGTCTCCAAAGGGGATTCAGACATCCTTTCGTCTTGGGAGATGCAAGACGAGCCTGCATTCAAGTCACTGCAGGGATATCCGGCCTTATTTCGAGTCAGGGCATCGCGGTATCCATTCCACTTGAGGCCGCAAACTCAGGGTCCCTCTCACATAGCTGGAGCTGAGAGAAGCCTCCTCTTGAGGTGCTTGCAGTAAGGTGGTATTCCTCTGGAGTCGAAGCCAGGGACTAACCTCTCATCTCGAGTTGATTTTTGGTCCACGGAGCTCTTTCGTGTTGCTAAAGTGACCTCAGGATCCCTCTAGCCTTGAAACAGTGTTCTTGGGGTTTCTCTGGAGTGCCATCAAGGAAATCAAGGCTCCTTTCATGTGTGATGTGCAACACGGAATTGCTCTGCATGCAGTGCAGGAGAATCGGGCCTCATTTCACGGCGAGGGGGAAGTCTCATGGTTTTTCTCGAGTTGCGGCGGGAACCTGGGGTATATTCTCGAGTTACGACGGGGATGGCCCTTCCACCTACGTGTTTGTTCAGCCACGTCAGGACTCCTGCCTAGTTGCGAGGGACAACTCGGGATTCTCCTCGAGGCTTGGCAGGGCAATTGGGACGCCTCTTCAGCTGAGGCGGGAGACCAAGCGTCCCTTTCCACGTGCCACAGGAATCCTGGGACGCCTATCAAGTTTCACGAGTCAGGCATCGTCTCCTTTGGAGGCACTGATCTCCGCGTACCTCTGGAGTTTTCAAAGGATGTGAGGCCTCCGGTCGCGATGAGGTGGGGAACTAGGTCTTTCTCTGTGGTCTCCACAGGGGATTCAGACATCCTTTCGTCTTGGGAGTTGCAAGACGAGCCTGCATTCAAGTCACTGCAGGGATATCCGGCCTTATTTCGAGTCAGGGCATCGCGGTGTCCATTCCACTTGAGGCCGCAAACTCAGGGTCCCTCTCACATACATAGAGCTGAGAGAAGGCTCCTCTTGAGGTGCTTGTGGTAAGGTGGTATTCCTCTGGAGCCGAAGCCAGGGACTAACCTCTCATCTCGAGTTGATTCTTGGTCCACGGAGCTCTTTCGTGTTGCTACAGTAACCTCAGGATCCCTCTAGCCTTGAAACAGTGTTCTTGGGGTTTCTCTGGAGTGCCATCAAGGAAATCAAGGCTCTTTTCATGTGTGATGTGCAACACGGAATTGCTTTGAATGCAGTGCAGGGGAATCGGGCCTCATCTTGCGGCGAGGGGGAAGTCACATGGTTTTTCTCGAGTTGCGGCGGGAACCTGGGGTATATTCTCGAGTTACGACGGGGATGGCCCTGCCACACACGTTTTTGTTTAGCGACGGCAGGACTCCTGCCTAGTTGCGAGGGACAACTCGGGATTCTCCTCGAGGCTTGGCAGGGCAATTGGGACGCCTCTCCAGCTGAGGCGGGAGACCAAGGGTCCCTTTCCACGTGCCACAGGAATCCTGGGACTCCTAAGAAGTTTCACGAAGAGTCAGGCATCGTCTCCTTTGGCGGCACTGATCTCCGCGTACCTCTGGAGTTTTCAAAGGATGTGAGGCCTCCGGTCGCGATGAGGTGGGGAACTAGGTCTTTCTCTGTGGTCTCCACAGGGGATTCAGACATCCTTTCGTCTTGGGAGATGCAAGACGAGCCTGCATTCAAGTCACTGCAGGGATATCCGGCCTTATTTCGAGTCAGGGCATCGCGGTGTCCATTCCACTTGAGGCCGCAAACTCAGGGTCCCTCTCACATACCTAGAGCTGAGAGAAGCCTCCTGTTGAGGTGCTTGTGGTAAGGTGGTATTCCTCTGGAGTCGAAGCCAGGGACTAACCTCACATCTCGAGTTGATTTTTGGTCCTCGGAGATCTTTCGTGTTGCTACAGTGACCTCAGCATCCCTCTAGCCTTGAAACAGTGTTCTTGGGGTTTCTCTGGAGTGCCATCAAGGAAATCAAGGCTCCTTTCATGTGTGATGTGCAACACGGAATTGCTCTGCACGCAGTGCAGAGTAATCGGGCCTCATCTCGCGGCGAGGGGGAAGTCTCATGGTTTTTCTCGAGTTGCGGCGGGAACCTGGGGTATATTCTCGAGTTACGACGGGGATGTCCCTTCCACCCACGTGTTTGTTCAGCGACGACAGGACTCCTGCCTAGTTGGGAGGGACAACTCGGGATTCTCCTCGAGGCTTGGCAGGGCAATTGGGACGCCTCTCCAGCTGAGGCGGGAGACCAAGAGTCCCTTTCCACGTGCCACAGGAATCCTGGGACTCCTATCAAGTTTCACGAGGAGTCAGGCATCGTCTCCTTTGGAGGCACTGATCTCCGCGTACCTCTGGAGTTTTCAAAGGATGTGAGGCCTCAAGTCGCGATGATGTGGGGAACTAGGTCTTTCTCTTTGGTCTCCACAGGGGATTCAGACATCCTTTCGTCTTGGGAGATGCAAGACGAGCCTGCATTCAAGTCACTGCAGGGATGTCCGGCCTTATTTCGAGTCAGGGCATCGCGGTGTCCATTCCACTTGAGGCCGCAAACTCAGGGTCCCTCTCACATACCTAGAGCTGAGAGAAGCTTCCTCTTGAGGTGCTTGTGGTAAGGTGGTATTCCTCTGGAGTCGAAGCCAGGAACTAACCTCTCATCTCGAGTTGATTTTTGGTACACGGAGCTCTTTCGTGTGGCTACAGTGACCTCAGGATCCCTCTAGCCTTGAAAGAGTGTTCTTGGGGTTCCTCTGCAGTGCCATCAAGGAAATCAAGGCTCCTTTCATGTGTGATGTGCAACACGGAATTGCTCTGCACGCAGTGCAGGGGAATCGGGCCTCATCTCGCGGTGAGGGGGAAGTCTCATGGTTTTTCTCGAGTAGAGGCGGGAACCTGGGGTATATTCTCGAGTTACGTCGGGGATGGCCCTTCCACAAACGTGTTTGTTCAGCGACGTCAGGACTCCTGCCTAGTTGCAAGGGACAACTCGGGATTCTCCTCGAGGCTTGGCAGGGCAATTGGGACGCCTCTCCAGCTGAGGGGGGAGACCAAGGGCCCCTTTCCACGTGCCACAGGAATCCTGGGACTCGTATCAAGTTTCATGAGGAGTCAGGCATCGTCTCCTTTGGAGGCATTGATCTCCGCATTCCTCTGGAGTTTTCAAAGGATGTGAGGCCTCATGTTGCGAAGAGGTGGGGACTTGGTCTTTCTCTTTGGTCTCCAAAGGGGATTCAGACATCCTTTCGTCTTGGGAGATGCAAGACGAGCCTGCATTCAAGTCACTGCAGGGATATCCGGCCTTATTTCGAGTCAGGGCATCGCGGTATCCATTCCACTTGAGGCCGCAAACTCAGGGTCCCTCTCACATAGCTGGAGCTGAGAGAAGCCTCCTCTTGAGGTGCTTGCAGTAAGGTGGTATTCCTCTGGAGTCGAAGCCAGGGACTAACCTCTCATCTCGAGTTGATTTTTGGTCCACGGAGCTCTTTCGTGTTGCTAAAGTGACCTCAGGATCCCTCTAGCCTTGAAACAGTGTTCTTGGGGTTTCTCTGGAGTGCCATCAAGGAAATCAAGGCTCCTTTCATGTGTGATGTGCAACACGGAATTGCTCTGCATGCAGTGCAGGAGAATCGGGCCTCATTTCACGGCGAGGGGGAAGTCTCATGGTTTTTCTCGAGTTGCGGCGGGAACCTGGGGTATATTCTCGAGTTACGACGGGGATGGCCCTTCCACCTACGTGTTTGTTCAGCCACGTCAGGACTCCTGCCTAGTTGCGAGGGACAACTCGGGATTCTCCTCGAGGCTTGGCAGGGCAATTGGGACGCCTCTTCAGCTGAGGCGGGAGACCAAGCGTCCCTTTCCACGTGCCACAGGAATCCTGGGACGCCTATCAAGTTTCACGAGTCAGGCATCGTCTCCTTTGGAGGCACTGATCTCCGCGTACCTCTGGAGTTTTCAAAGGATGTGAGGCCTCCGGTCGCGATGAGGTGGGGAACTAGGTCTTTCTCTGTGGTCTCCACAGGGGATTCAGACATCCTTTCGTCTTGGGAGTTGCAAGACGAGCCTGCATTCAAGTCACTACAGGGATATCCGGCCTTATTTCGAGTCAGGGCATCGCGGTGTCCATTCCACTTGAGGCCGCAAACTCAGGGTCCCTCTCACATACATAGAGCTGAGAGAAGGCTCCTCTTGAGGTGCTTGTGGTAAGGTGGTATTCCTCTGGAGCCGAAGCCAGGGACTAACCTCTCATCTCGAGTTGATTCTTGGTCCACGGAGCTCTTTCGTGTTGCTACAGTAACCTCAGGATCCCTCTAGCCTTGAAACAGTGTTCTTGGGGTTTCTCTGGAGTGCCATCAAGGAAATCAAGGCTCTTTTCATGTGTGATGTGCAACACGGAATTGCTTTGAATGCAGTGCAGGGGAATCGGGCCTCATCTTGCGGCGAGGGGGAAGTCACATGGTTTTTCTCGAGTTGCGGCGGGAACCTGGGGTATATTCTCGAGTTACGACGGGGATGGCCCTGCCACACACGTTTTTGTTTAGCGACGGCAGGACTCCTGCCTAGTTGCGAGGGACAACTCGGGATTCTCCTCGAGGCTTGGCAGGGCAATTGGGACGCCTCTCCAGCTGAGGCGGGAGACCAAGGGTCCCTTTCCACGTGCCACAGGAATCCTGGGACTCCTAAGAAGTTTCACGAAGAGTCAGGCATCGTCTCCTTTGGCGGCACTGATCTCCGCGTACCTCTGGAGTTTTCAAAGGATGTGAGGCCTCCGGTCGCGATGAGGTGGGGAACTAGGTCTTTCTCTGTGGTCTCCACAGGGGATTCAGACATCCTTTCGTCTTGGGAGATGCAAGACGAGCCTGCATTCAAGTCACTGCAGGGATATCCGGCCTTATTTCGAGTCAGGGCATCGCGGTGTCCATTCCACTTGAGGCCGCAAACTCAGGGTCCCTCTCACATACCTAGAGCTGAGAGAAGCCTCCTGTTGAGGTGCTTGTGGTAAGGTGGTATTCCTCTGGAGTCGAAGCCAGGGACTAACCTCACATCTCGAGTTGATTTTTGGTCCTCGGAGATCTTTCGTGTTGCTACAGTGACCTCAGCATCCCTCTAGCCTTGAAACAGTGTTCTTGGGGTTTCTCTGGAGTGCCATCAAGGAAATCAAGGCTCCTTTCATGTGTGATGTGCAACACGGAATTGCTCTGCACGCAGTGCAGAGTAATCGGGCCTCATCTCGCGGCGAGGGGGAAGTCTCATGGTTTTTCTCGAGTTGCGGCGGGAACCTGGGGTATATTCTCGAGTTACGACGGGGATGTCCCTTCCACCCACGTGTTTGTTCAGCGACGACAGGACTCCTGCCTAGTTGGGAGGGACAACTCGGGATTCTCCTCGAGGCTTGGCAGGGCAATTGGGACGCCTCTCCAGCTGAGGCGGGAGACCAAGAGTCCCTTTCCACGTGCCACAGGAATCCTGGGACTCCTATCAAGTTTCACGAGGAGTCAGGCATCGTCTCCTTTGGAGGCACTGATCTCCGCGTACCTCTGGAGTTTTCAAAGGATGTGAGGCCTCAAGTCGCGATGATGTGGGGAACTAGGTCTTTCTCTTTGGTCTCCACAGGGGATTCAGACATCCTTTCGTCTTGGGAGATGCAAGACGAGCCTGCATTCAAGTCACTGCAGGGATGTCCGGCCTTATTTCGAGTCAGGGCATCGCGGTGTCCATTCCACTTGAGGCCGCAAACTCAGGGTCCCTCTCACATACCTAGAGCTGAGAGAAGCTTCCTCTTGAGGTGCTTGTGGTAAGGTGGTATTCCTCTGGAGTCGAAGCCAGGAACTAACCTCTCATCTCGAGTTGATTTTTGGTACACGGAGCTCTTTCGTGTGGCTACAGTGACCTCAGGATCCCTCTAGCCTTGAAAGAGTGTTCTTGGGGTTCCTCTGCAGTGCCATCAAGGAAATCAAGGCTCCTTTCATGTGTGATGTGCAACACGGAATTGCTCTGCACGCAGTGCAGGGGAATCGGGCCTCATCTCGCGGTGAGGGGGAAGTCTCATGGTTTTTCTCGAGTAGAGGCGGGAACCTGGGGTATATTCTCGAGTTACGTCGGGGATGGCCCTTCCACAAACGTGTTTGTTCAGCGACGTCAGGACTCCTGCCTAGTTGCAAGGGACAACTCGGGATTCTCCTCGAGGCTTGGCAGGGCAATTGGGACGCCTCTCCAGCTGAGGGGGGAGACCAAGGGCCCCTTTCCACGTGCCACAGGAATCCTGGGACTCGTATCAAGTTTCATGAGGAGTCAGGCATCGTCTCCTTTGGAGGCATTGATCTCCGCATACCTCTGGAGTTTTCAAAGGATGTGAGGCCTCATGTCGCGAAGAGGTGGGGAACTTGGTCTTTCTCTTTGGTCTCCACAGGGGATTCAGACATCCTTTCGTCTTGGGAGATGCAAGACGAGCCTGCATTCAAGTCACTGCAGGGATATCCGGCCTTATTTCGAGTCAGGGCATCGCGGTATCCATTCCACTTGAGGCCGCAAACTCAGGGTCCCTCTCACATAGCTAGAGCTGAGAGAAGCCTCCTCTTGAGGTGCTTGCAGTAAGGTGGTATTCCTCTGGAGTCGAAGCCAGGGACTAACCTCTCATCTCGAGTTGATTTTTGGTCCTCGGAGCTCTTTCGTGTTGCTAAAGTGACCTCAGGATCCCTCTAGCCTTGAAACAGTGTTCTTGGGGTTTCTCTGGAGTGCCATCAAGGAAATCAAGGCTCTTTTCATGTGTGATGTGCAACACGGAATTGCTCTGCATGCAGTGCAGGGGAATCGGGCCTCATTTCACGGCGAGGGGGAAGTCTCATGGTTTTTCTCGAGTTGCGGCGGGAATCTGGGGTATATTCTCGAGTTATGACGGGGATGGCCCTTCCACCTACGTGTTTGTTCAGCCACGTCAGGACTCCTGCCTAGTTGCGAGGGACAACTCGGGATTCTCCTCGAGGCTTGGCAGGGCAATTGGGACGCCTCTTCAGCTGAGGCGGGAGACCAAGCGTCCCTTTCCACGTGCCACAGGAATCCTGGGACACCTATCAAGTTTCACGAGTCAGGCATCATCTCCTTTGGAGGCACTGATCTCCGCGTACCTCTGGAGTTTTCAAAGGATGTGGGGCCTCCGGTCGCGATGAGGTGGGGAACTAGGTCTTTCTCTGTGGTCTACACAGGGGATTCAGACATCATTTCGTCTTGGGAGTTGCAAGATGAGCCTGCATTCAAGTCACTGCAGGGATATCCGGCCTTATTTCGAGTCAGGGCATCGCGGTGTCCATTCCACTTGAGGCCGCAAACTCAGGGTCCCTCTCACATACATAGAGCTGAGAGAAGGCTCCTCTTGAGGTGCTTGTGGTAAGGTGGTATTCTTCTGGAGCCGAAGCCAGGGACTAACCTCTCATCTCGAGTTGATTCTTGGTCCACGGAGCTCTTTCGTGTTGCTACAGTAACCTCAGGATCCCTCTAGCCTTGAAACAGTGTTCTTGGGGTTTCTCTGGAGTGCCATCAAGGAAATCAAGGCTTTTTTCATGTGTGATGTGCAACACGGAATTGCTCTGCACGCAGTGCAGGGGAATCGGGCCTCATCTCGCGGCGAGGGGGAAGTCTCTTGATTTTTCTCGAGTTGCGGCGGGAACCTGGGGTATATTCTCGAGTTACGACGGGGATGGCCGTTCCACACACGTGTTTGTTCAGCCACATCAGGACTCCTGCCTAGTTTCAAGTGACAACTCGGGATTCTCCTCGGGGTTTGGCAGGGCAATTGGGACACCTCTCCAGCTGAGGCGGGAGACCAAGGGTCCCTTTCCACGTGCCACAGGAATCCTGGGACTCCTATCAAGTTTCACGATGAGTCAGGCATCGTCTCCTTTGGAGGCACTTATCTCCGCGTACCTCTGGAGTTTTCAAAGGATGTGAGTCCTCCGGTCGCCATGAAGTGGGGAACTAGGTCTTTCTCTGTGGTCTCCACAGGGGATTCAGACATCCTTTCGTCTTGGGAGATGAAAGACGAGCCTGCATTCAAGTCACTGCAGGGATATCCGGCCTTATTTCGAGTCAGGGCATCGCGGTGTCCATTCCACTTGAGGCCGCAAACTCAGGGTCTCTCTCACATACCTAGAGCTGAGAGAAGCCTCCTCTTGAGGTGCTTGTGTTAAGGTGGTATTCCTTTGGAGTCGAAACCAGGGACTAACCTCTCAACGCGAGTTGATTTTTGGTCCACGGAGCTCTTTCGTGTTGCTACAGTGACCTCAGGATCCCTCTAGCCTTGAAACAGTGTTCTTGGGGTTTCTCTGGAGTGCCATCAAGGAAATCAAGGCTCCTTTCATGTTTGATGTGCAACACGGAATTGCTCTGCATGCAGTGCAGGGGAATCGGGCCTCATCTCGCGGCGAGGGGGAAGACTCATTGTTTTTCTCAAGTTGCGGCGAGAACCTGGGGTATATTCTCGAGTTACGACGGGGATGGGCCTTCCACCCACGTGTTTATTCAGCGACGTCAGGACTCCTGCCTAGTTGCGAGGGACAACTCGGGATTCTCCTTGAGGCTTGGCAGGGCAATTGGGACGCCTCTCCAGCTGAGGCGGGAGACCAAGGGTCCCTTTCCACGTGCCACAGGAATCCTGGGACTCCTATCAAGTTTCAGAACGAGTCAGGCATCGTCTCCTTTGGAGGCACTGATCTCCGCGTACCTCTGGAGTTTTCAAAGGATGTGAGGCCTCCGGTCGCGATGAGGTGGGGAACTAGGTCTTTTTCTGTGGTCTCCACAGGGAATTCAGACATCCTTTCGTCTTCGGAGATGCAAGACGAGCCTGCATTCAAGTCACTGCAGGGATATCTGGCGTTATTTCCCGTCAGGGCGTCGCGGTGTCCTTTCCACTTGAGGCCGCAAACTCAGGGTCCCTCTCACATACCAAGAGCTGAGAGAAGCCTCTTCTTGAGGTGCTTGTGGTAAGGTGGTATTCCTCTGGAGTCGAAGCCAGGGACTAACCTCTCATCTCCGGTTGATTTGTGGTCCACGGAGCTCTTTCGTGTTGCTACAGCGACCTCAGGATCCCTCTAGCCTTGAAACAGTGTTCTTGGGGTTTCTCTGGAGTGCCATCAGGGAAATCAAGGCTCTTTTCATGTGTGATGTGCAACACGGAATTGCTTTGAATGCAGTGCAGGGGAATCGGGCCTCATCTTGCGGCGAGGGGGAAGTCTCATGGTTTTTCTCGAGTTGCGGCGGGAACCTGGGGTATATTCTCGAGTTACGATGGGGATGGCCCTGCCACACACGTTTTTGTTTAGCGACGGCAGGACTCCTGCCTAGTTGCGAGGGACAACTCGGGATTCTCCTCGAGGCTTGGCAGGGCAATTGGGACGCCTCTCCAGCTGAGGCGGGAGACCAAGGGTCCCTTTCCATGTGCCACAGGAATCCTGGGACTCCTAAGAAGTTTCACGAGGAGTCAGGCATCGTCTCCTTTGGAGGCACTGATCTCCGCATACCTCTGGACTTTTAAAAGGATGTGAGGCCTCTGGTCGCGATGAGGTGGGGAACTAGGTGTTTCTCTGTGGTCTCCACAGGGGATTCAGACATCCTTTCGTCTTGGGAGATGAAAGACGAGCCTGCATTCAAGTCACTGCAGGGATATTGGGCCTTATTTCGAGTCAGGGCATCGCGGTGTCCATTCCACTTGAGGCCGCAAACTCAGGGTCCCTCTCACATACATAGAGCTGAGAGAAGGCTCCTCTTGAGGTGCTTGTGGTAAGGTGGTATTCCTCTGGAGCCGAAGCCAGGGACTAACCTCTCATCTCGAGTTGATTCTTGGTCCACGGAGCTCTTTCGTGTTGCTACAGTAACCTCAGGATCCCTCTAGCCTTGAAACAGTGTTCTTGGGGTTTCTCTGGAGTGCCATCAAGGAAATCAAGGCTTTTTTCATGTGTGATGTGCAACACGGAATTGCTCTGCACGCAGTGCAGGGGAATCGGGCCTCATCTCGCGGCGAGGGGGAAGATTCTTGATTTTTCTCGAGTTGCGGCGGGAACCTGGGGTATATTCTCGAGTTACGACGGGGATGGCCGTTCCACACACGTGGTTGTTCAGCCACATCAGGACTCCTGCCTAGTTGCAAGGGACAACTCGGGATTCTCCTCGAGGCTTGGCAGGGCAATTGGGACGCCTCTCCAGCTGAGGCGGGAGACCAAGGGTCCCTTTCCACGTGCCACAGGAATGCTGGGACTCCTATCAAGTTTCACGATGAGTCAGGCATCGTCTCCTTTGGAGGCACTTATCTCCGCGTACCTCTGGAGTTTTCAAAGGATATGAGGCCTCCGGTCGCCATGAAGTGGGGAACTAGGTCTTTCTCTGTGGTCTCCACAGGGGATTCAGACATCCTTTCGTCTTGGGAGATGCAAGACGAGCCTGCATTCAAGTCACTGCAGGGATATCCGGCCTTATTTCGAGTCAGGGCGTCGCGGTGTCCATTCCACTTGAGCCCGCAAACTCAGGGTCCCTCTCACATACATAGAGCTGAGAGAAGCCTCCTCTTGAGGTGCTTGTGGTAAGGTGGTATTCCTCTGGAGTCGAAGCCAGGGACTAACCTCTCATCTCGAGTTGATTCTTTGTCCTCGGAGCTCTTTCGTGTTGCTACAGTGACCTCAGGATCCCTCTAGCCTTGAAACAGTGTTCTTGGGGTTTCTCTGGAGTGCCATCAAGGAAATCAAGGCTCTTTTCATGTGTGATGTGCGACACGGAATTGCTCTGCACGCAGTGCAGGGGAATCGGGCCTCATCTCGCGGCGAGGGGAAAGTCTCATGGTTTTTCTCGAGTTGCGGTGGGAACCTGCGTTATATTCTCGAGTTACGACGGGGATGGCCCTTCCACCCACGTGTTTGTTCAGCGACGTCAGGACTCCTGCCTAGTTTCGAGGAAGAACTCGGGATTCTCCTCGAGGCTTGGCAGGGCAATTGGGACGCCTCTCCAGCTGAGGTGCGAGACCAAGGGTCCCTTTCCACGTGCCACAGGAATCCTGGGACTCCTATCAAGTTTCAGAGGAGTCAGGCATCGACTCCTTTGAAGGCACTGATCTCCGCGTACCTCTGGAGTTTTCAAAGAATGTGAGGCCTCCGGTCGCGATGAGGTGGGGAACTAGGTCTTTCTCTGTGGTCTGCACAGGGGATTCAGACATCCTTTCGTCTTGGGAGATGCAAGACTAGCCTGCATTCATGTCACTGCAGGGATATCCGGCCTTATTTCGAGTCAGGGCATCGCGGTGTCCATTCCACTTGAGGCCGCAAACTCAGGGTACCTCTCACATAGCTAGAGCTGAGAGAAGCCTCCTCTTGAGGTGCTTGTGGTAAGGTGGTATTCCTCTGGAGTCGAAGCCAGGGACTAACCTCTCATCTCCGGTTGATTTGTGGTCCACGGAGCTCATTCGTGTTGCTACAGCGACCTCAGAATCCCTCTAGCCTTGAAACAGTGTTCTTGGGGTTTCTCTGGAGTGCCATCAGGGAAATCAAGGCTCTTTTCATGTGTGATGTGCAACACGGAATTGCTTTGAATGCAGTGCAGGGGAATCGGGCCTCATCTTGCGGCGAGGGGGAAGTCTCTTGGTTTTTCTCGAGTTGCGGCGGGAACCGGGGGTATATTCTCGAGTTACGACGGGGATGGCCCTGCCACACACGTTTTTGTTTAGCGACGGCAGGACTCCTGCCTAGTTGCGAGGGACAACTCGGGATTCTCATCGAGGCTTGGCAGGGCAATTGGGACGCCTCTCCAGCTGAGGCGGGAGACCAAGGGTCCCTTTCCACGTGCCACAGGAATCCTGGGACTCCTAAGAAGTTTCACGAGGAGTCAGGCATCGTCTCCTTTGGAGGCACTGATCTCCGCATACCTCTGGACTTTTCAAAGGGTGTGAGGCCTCTGGTCGCGATGAGGTGGGGAACTAGGTGTTTCTCTGTGGTCTCCACAGGGGATTCAGACATCCTTTCGTCTTGGGAGATGCAAGACGAGCCTGCATTCAAGTCACTGCAGGGATATCCGGCCTTATTTCGAGTCAGGGCATCGCGGTGTCCATTCCACTTGAGGCCGCAAACTCAGGGTCCCTCTCACATAGCTAGAGCTGAGAGAAGCCTCCTCTTGAGGTGCTTGTGGTAAGGTGGTATTCCTCTGGAGTCGAAGCCAGGGACTAACCTCTCATCTCGAGTTAATTTTTGGTCCACGGAGCTCTTTCGTGCTGCTACAGTGACCTCAGGATCCCTCTAGCCTTGAAACAGTGTTCTTGGGGTTTCTCTGGAGTGCCATCAAGGAAATCAAGGCTCCTTTCATGTGTGATGTGCAACACGGAATTGCTCTGCATGCAGTGCAGGGGAATCGGGCTTCATCTCGCGGCGAGGGGGAAGTCTTATGGTTTTTCCCGAGATGCGGCGTTAACCTGGGGTATATTCTCGAGTTACGACGGGGATGGCCCTTCCACCCACGTGTTTGTTCAGCGACGTCAGGACTCCTGCCTAGTTGCGAGGGACAACTCGGGATTCTCCTCGAGGCTTCGCAGGGCAATTGGGACGCCTCTCCAGCTGAGGCGGGAGACCAAGGGTCCCTTTCCACGTGCCACAGGAATCCTGGGACGCCTATCAAGTTTCACGAGTCAAGCATCGTCTCCTTTGGAGGCACTGATCTCCGCGTACCTCTGAAGTTTTCAAAGGATGTGAGGCCTCCGGTCGCGAAGAGGTGGGGAACTAGGTCTTTCTCTGTGGTCTCCACAGGGGATTCAGACATCCTTTCGTCTTGGGAGATGCAAGACGAGCCTGCATTCAAGTCACTGCAGGGATATCCGGCCTTATTTCGAGTCAGGGCGTCGCGGTGTCCATTCCACTTGAGCCCGCAAACTCAGGGTCCCTCTCACATAGCTAGAGCTGAGAGAAGCCTCCTCTTGAGATGCTTGTGGTAAGGTGGTATTCCTCTGGAGTCGAAGCCAGGGACTAACCTCTCATCTCGAGTTGATTTTGGTCCACGGAGCTCTTTCGTGCTGCTACAGTGACCTCAGGATCCCTCTAGCCTTGAAACAGTGTTCTTGGGGTTTCTCTGGAGTGCCATCAAGGAAATCAAGGCTCCTTTCATGTGTGATGTGCAACACGGAATTGCTCTGCACGCAGTGCAGGGGAATCGGGCCTCATCTCGCGGCGAGGGGGAAGTCTCATGGTTTTTCTCGAGATGCGGCGTTAACCTGGGGTATATTCTCGAGTTACGACGGGGATGGCCCTTAAACACACGTGTTTGTTCAGCGACGTCAGGACTCCTGCCTAGTTGCGAGGGACAACTCGGGATTCTCCTCGAGGCTTCGCAGGGCAATTGGGACGCCTCTCCAGCTGAGGCGGGAGACCAAGAGTCCCTTTCCACGTGCCACAGGAATCCTGGGACGCCTATCAAGTTTCACGAGTCAAGCATCGTCTCCTTTGGAGGCACTGATCTCCGCGTACCTCTGAAGTTTTCAAAGGATGTGAGGCCTCCGGTCGCGAAGAGGTGGGGAACTAGGTCTTTCTCTGTGGTCTCCACAGGGGATTCAGACATCCTTTCGTCTTGGGAGATGCAAGACGAGCCTGCATTCAAGTCACTGCAGGGATATCCGGCCTTATTTCGAGTCAGGGCGTCGCGGTGTCCATTCCACTTGAGCCCGCAAACTCAGGGTCCCTCTCACATACATAGAGCTGAGAGAAGCCTCCTCTTGAGGTGCTTGTGGTAAGGTGGTATTCCTCTGGAGTCGAAGCCAGGGACTAACCTCTCATCTCGAGTTGATTCTTTGTCCTCGGAGCTCTTTCGTGTTGCTACAGTGACCTCAGGATCCCTCTAGCCTTGAAACAGTGTTCTTGGGGTTTCTCTGGAGTGCCATCAAGGAAATCAAGGCTCTTTTCATGTGTGATGTGCAACACGGAATTGCTCTGCACGCAGTGTAGGGGAATCGGGCCTCATCTCGCGGCGAGGGGAAAGTCTCATGGTTTTTCTCGAGTTGCGGTGGGAACCTGCGTTATATTCTCGAGTTACGACGGGGATGGCCCTTCCACCCACGTGTTTGTTCAGCGACGTCAGGACTCCTGCCTAGTTTCGAGGAAGAACTCGGGATTCTCCTCGAGGCTTGGCAGGGCAATTGGGACGCCTCTCCAGCTGAGGTGCGAGACCAAGGGTCCCTTTCCACGTGCCAGAGGAATCCTGGGACTCCTATCAAGTTTCAGAGGAGTCAGGCATCGACTCCTTTGGAGGCACTGATCTCCGCGTACCTCTGGAGTTTTCAAAGGATGTGAGGCCTCCGGTCGCGATGAGGTGGGGAACTAGGTCTTTCTCTGTGGTCTGCACAGGGGATTCAGACATCCTTTCGTCTTGGGAGATGCAAGACTTGCCTGCATTCATGTCACTGCAGGGATATCCGGCCTTATTTCGAGTCAGGGCATCGCGGTGTCCATTCCACTTGAGGCCGCAAACTCAGGGTCCCTCTCACATAGCTAGAGCTGAGAGAAGCCTCTTCTTGAGGTGCTTGTGGTAAGGTGGTATTCCTCTGGAGTCGAAGCCAGGGACTAACCTCTCATCTCCGGTTGATTTGTGGTCCACGGAGCTCTTTCGTGTTGCTACAGCGACCTCAGGATCCCTCTAGCCTTGAAACAGTGTTCTTGGGGTTTCTCTGGAGTGCCATCAGGGAAATCAAGGCTCTTTTCATGTGTGATGTGCAACACGGAATTGCTTTGAATGCAGTGCAGGGGAATCGGGCCTCATCTTGCGGCGAGGGGGAAGTCTCTTGGTTTTTCTCGAGTTGCGGCGGGAACCGGGGGTATATTCTCGAGTTACGACGGGGATGGCCCTGCCACACACGTTTTTGTTTAGCGACGGCAGGACTCCTGCCTAGTTGCGAGGGACAACTCGGGATTCTCATCGAGGCTTGGCAGGGCATTTGGGACGCCTCTCCAGCTGAGGCGGGAGACCAAGGGTCCCTTTCCACGTGCCACAGGAATCCTGGGACTCCTAAGAAGTTTCACGAGGAGTCAGGCATCGTCTCCTTTGGAGGCACTGATCTCCGCATACCTCTGGACTTTTCAAAGGGTGTGAGGCCTCTGGTCGCGATGAGGTGGGGAACTAGGTGTTTCTCTGTGGTCTCCACAGGGGATTCAGACATCCTTTCGTCTTGGGAGATGCAAGACGAGCCTGCATTCAAGTCACTGCAGGGATATCCGGCCTTATTTCGAGTCAGGGCATCGCGGTGTCCATTCCACTTGAGGCCGCAAACTCAGGGTCCCTCTCACATAGCTAGAGCTGAGAGAAGCCTCCTCTTGAGGTGCTTGTGGTAAGGTGGTATTCCTCTGGAGTCGAAGCCAGGGACTAACCTCTCATCTCGAGTTAATTTTTGGTCCACGGAGCTCTTTCGTGCTGCTACAGTGACCTCAGGATCCCTCTAGCCTTGAAACAGTGTTCTTGGGGTTTCTCTGGAGTGCCATCAAGGAAATCAAGGCTCCTTTCATGTGTGATGTGCAACACGGAATTGCTCTGCATGCAGTGCAGGGGAATCGGGCTTCATCTCGCGGCGAGGGGGAAGTCTTATGGTTTTTCCCGAGATGCGGCGTTAACCTGGGGTATATTCTCGAGTTACGACGGGGATGGCCCTTCCACCCACGTGTTTGTTCAGCGACGTCAGGACTCCTGCCTAGTTGCGAGGGACAACTCGGTATTCTCCTCGAGGCTTCGCAGGGCAATTGGGACGCCTCTCCAGCTGAGGCGGGAGACCAAGGGTCCCTTTCCACGTGCCACAGGAATCCTGGGACGCCTATCAAGTTTCACGAGTCAAGCATCGTCTCCTTTGGAGGCACTGATCTCCGCGTACCTCTGAAGTTTTCAAAGGATGTGAGGCCTCCGGTCGCGAAGAGGTGGGGAACTAGGTCTTTCTCTGTGGTCTCCACAGGGGATTCAGACATCCTTTCGTCTTGGGAGATGCAAGACGAGCCTGCATTCAAGTCACTGCAGGGATATCCGGCCTTATTTCGAGTCAGGGCGTCGCGGTGTCCATTCCACTTGAGCCCGCAAACTCAGGGTCCCTCTCACATAGCTAGAGCTGAGAGAAGCCTCCTCTTGAGGTGCTTGTGGTAAGGTGGTATTCCTCTGGAGTCGAAGCCAGGGACTAACCTCTCATCTCGAGTTGATTTTTGGTCCACGGAGCTCTTTCGTGCTGCTACAGTGACCTCAGGATCCCTCTAGCCTTGAAACAGTGTTCTTGGGGTTTCTCTGGAGTGCCATCAAGGAAATCAAGGCTCCTTTCATGTGTGATGTGCAACACGGAATTGCTCTGCACGCAGTGCAGGGGAATCGGGCCTCATCTCGCGGCGAGGGGGAAGTCTCATGGTTTTTCTCGAGATGCGGCGTTAACCTGGGGTATATTCTCGAGTTACGACGGGGATGGCCCTTAAACACACGTGTTTGTTCAGCGACGTCGGGACTCCTGCCTAGTTGCGAGGGACAACTCGGGATTCTCCTCGAGGCTTCGCAGGGCAATTGGGACGCCTCTCCAGCTGAGGCGGGAGACCAAGAGTCCCTTTCCACGTGCCACAGGAATCCTGGGACGCCTATCAAGTTTCACGAGTCAAGCATCGTCTCCTTTGGAGGCACTGATCTCCGCGTACCTCTGAAGTTTTCAAAGGATGTGAGGCCTCCGGTCGCGAAGAGGTGGGGAACTAGGTCTTTCTCTGTGGTCTCCACAGGGGATTCAGACATCCTTTCGTCTTGGGAGATGCAAGACGAGCCTGCATTCAAGTCACTGCAGGGATATCCGGCCTTATTTCGAGTCAGGGCGTCGCGGTGTCCATTCCACTTGAGCCCGCAAACTCAGGGTCCCTCTCACATACATAGAGCTGAGAGAAGCCTCCTCTTGAGGTGCTTGTGGTAAGGTGGTATTCCTCTGGAGTCGAAGCCAGGGACTAACCTCTCATCTCGAGTTGATTCTTTGTCCTCGGAGCTCTTTCGTGTTGCTACAGTGACCTCAGGATCCCTCTAGCCTTGAAACAGTGTTCTTGGGGTTTCTCTGGAGTGCCATCAAGGAAATCAAGGCTCTTTTCATGTGTGATGTGCAACACGGAATTGCTCTGCACGCAGTGTAGGGGAATCGGGCCTCATCTCGCGGCGAGGGGAAAGTCTCATGGTTTTTCTCGAGTTGCGGTGGGAACCTGCGTTATATTCTCGAGTTACGACGGGGATGGCCCTTCCACCCACGTGTTTGTTCAGCGACGTCAGGACTCCTGCCTAGTTTCGAGGAAGAACTCGGGATTCTCCTCGAGGCTTGGCAGGGCAATTGGGACGCCTCTCCAGCTGAGGTGCGAGACCAAGGGTCCCTTTCCACGTGCCACAGGAATCCTGGGACTCCTATCAAGTTTCAGAGGAGTCAGGCATCGACTCCTTTGGAGGCACTGATCTCCGCGTACCTCTGGAGTTTTCAAAGGATGTGAGGCCTCCGGTCGCGATGAGGTGGGGAACTAGGTCTTTCTCTGTGGTCTGCACAGGGGATTCAGACATCCTTTCGTCTTGGGAGATGCAAGACTTGCCTGCATTCATGTCACTGCAGGGATATCCGGCCTTATTTCGAGTCAGGGCATCGCGGTGTCCATTCCACTTGAGGCCGCAAACTCAGGGTCCCTCTCACATAGCTAGAGCTGAGAGAAGCCTCTTCTTGAGGTGCTTGTGGTAAGGTGGTATTCCTCTGGAGTCGAAGCCAGGGACTAACCTCTCATCTCCGGTTGATTTGTGGTCCACGGAGCTCTTTCGTGTTGCTACAGCGACCTCAGGATCCCTCTAGCCTTGAAACAGTGTTCTTGGGGTTTCTCTGGAGTGCCATCAGGGAAATCAAGGCTCTTTTCATGTGTGATGTGCAACACGGAATTGCTTTGAATGCAGTGCAGGGGAATCGGGCCTCATCTTGCGGCGAGGGGGAAGTCTCTTGGTTTTTCTCGAGTTGCGGCGGGAACCGGGGGTATATTCTCGAGTTACGACGGGGATGGCCCTGCCACACACGTTTTTGTTTAGCGACGGCAGGACTCCTGCCTAGTTGCGAGGGACAACTCGGGATTCTCATCGAGGCTTGGCAGGGCAATTGGGACGCCTCTCCAGCTGAGGCGGGAGACCAAGGGTCCCTTTCCACGTGCCACAGGAATCCTGGGACTCCTAAGAAGTTTCACGAGGAGTCAGGCATCGTCTCCTTTGGAGGCACTGATCTCCGCATACCTCTGGACTTTTCAAAGGGTGTGAGGCCTCTGGTCGCGATGAGGTGGGGAACTAGGTGTTTCTCTGTGGTCTCCACAGGGGATTCAGACATCCTTTCGTCTTGGGAGATGCAAGACGAGCCTGCATTCAAGTCACTGCAGGGATATCCGGCCTTATTTCGAGTCAGGGCATCGCGGTGTCCATTCCACTTGAGGCCGCAAACTCAGGGTCCCTCTCACATAGCTAGAGCTGAGAGAAGCCTCCTCTTGAGGTGCTTGTGGTAAGGTGGTATTCCTCTGGAGTCGAAGCCAGGGACTAACCTCTCATCTCGAGTTAATTTTTGGTCCACGGAGCTCTTTCGTGCTGCTACAGTGACCTCAGGATCCCTCTAGCCTTGAAACAGTGTTCTTGGGGTTTCTCTGGAGTGCCATCAAGGAAATCAAGGCTCCTTTCATGTGTGATGTGCAACACGGAATTGCTCTGCATGCAGTGCAGGGGAATCGGGCTTCATCTCGCGGCGAGGGGGAAGTCTTATGGTTTTTCCCGAGATGCGGCGTTAACCTGGGGTATATTCTCGAGTTACGACGGGGATGGCCCTTCCACCCACGTGTTTGTTCAGCGACGTCAGGACTCCTGCCTAGTTGCGAGGGACAACTCGGTATTCTCCTCGAGGCTTCGCAGGGCAATTGGGACGCCTCTCCAGCTGAGGCGGGAGACCAAGGGTCCCTTTCCACGTGCCACAGGAATCCTGGGACGCCTATCAAGTTTCACGAGTCAAGCATCGTCTCCTTTGGAGGCACTGATCTCCGCGTACCTCTGAAGTTTTCAAAGGATGTGAGGCCTCCGGTCGCGAAGAGGTGGGGAACTAGGTCTTTCTCTGTGGTCTCCACAGGGGATTCAGACATCCTTTCGTCTTGGGAGATGCAAGACGAGCCTGCATTCAAGTCACTGCAGGGATATCCGGCCTTATTTCGAGTCAGGGCGTCGCGGTGTCCATTCCACTTGAGCCCGCAAACTCAGGGTCCCTCTCACATAGCTAGAGCTGAGAGAAGCCTCCTCTTGAGGTGCTTGTGGTAAGGTGGTATTCCTCTGGAGTCGAAGCCAGGGACTAACCTCTCATCTCGAGTTGATTTTTGGTCCACGGAGCTCTTTCGTGCTGCTACAGTGACCTCAGGATCCCTCTAGCCTTGAAACAGTGTTCTTGGGGTTTCTCTGGAGTGCCATCAAGGAAATCAAGGCTCCTTTCATGTGTGATGTGCAACACGGAATTGCTCTGCACGCAGTGCAGGGGAATCGGGCCTCATCTCGCGGCGAGGGGGAAGTCTCATGGTTTTTCTCGAGATGCGGCGTTAACCTGGGGTATATTCTCGAGTTACGACGGGGATGGCCCTTAAACACACGTGTTTGTTCAGCGACGTCAGGACTCCTGCCTAGTTGCGAGGGACAACTCGGGATTCTCCTCGAGGCTTCGCAGGGCAATTGGGACGCCTCTCCAGCTGAGGCGGGAGACCAAGAGTCCCTTTCCACGTGCCACAGGAATCCTGGGACGCCTATCAAGTTTCACGAGTCAAGCATCGTCTCCTTTGGAGGCACTGATCTCCGCGTACCTCTGAAGTTTTCAAAGGATGTGAGGCCTCCGGTCGCGAAGAGGTGGGGAACTAGGTCTTTCTCTGTGGTCTCCACAGGGGATTCAGACATCCTTTCGTCTTGGGAGATGCAAGACGAGCCTGCATTCAAGTCACTGCAGGGATATTCGGCCTTATTTCGAGTCAGGGCGTCGCGGTGTCCATTCCACTTGAGCCCGCAAACTCAGGGTCCCTCTCACATACATAGAGCTGAGAGAAGCCTCCTCTTGAGGTGCTTGTGGTAAGGTGGTATTCCTCTGGAGTCGAAGCCAGGGACTAACCTCTCATCTCGAGTTGATTCTTTGTCCTCGGAGCTCTTTCGTGTTGCTACAGTGACCTCAGGATCCCTCTAGCCTTGAAACAGTGTTCTTGGGGTTTCTCTGGAGTGCCATCAAGGAAATCAAGGTTCCTTTCATGTGTGATGTGCAACACGGAATTGCTCTGCACGCAGTGCAGGGGAATCGGGCCTCATCTCGCGGCGAGGGGAAAGTCTCATGGTTTTTCTCGAGTTGCGGTGGGAACCTGCGTTATATTCTCGAGTTACGACGGGGATGGCCCTTCCACCCACGTGTTTGTTCAGCGACGTCAGGACTCCTGCCTAGTTTCGAGGAAGAACTCGGGATTCTCCTCGAGGCTTGGCAGGGCAATTGGGACGCCTCTCCAGCTGAGGTGCGAGACCAAGGGTCCCTTTCCACGTGCCACAGGAATCCTGGGACTCCTATCAAGTTTCAGAGGAGTCAGGCATCGACTCCTTTGGAGGCACTGATCTCCGCGTACCTCTGGAGTTTTCAAAGGATGTGAGGCCTCCGGTCGCGATGAGGTGGGGAACTAGGTCTTTCTCTGTGGTCTGCACAGGGGATTCAGACATCCTTTCGTCTTGGGAGATGCAAGACTTGCCCGCATTCATGTCACTGCAGGGATATCCGGCCTTATTTCGAGTCAGGGCATCGCGGTGTCCATTCCACTTGAGGCCGCAAACTCAGGGTCCCTCTCACATAGCTAGAGCTGAGAGAAGCCTCTTCTTGAGGTGCTTGTGGTAAGGTGGTATTCCTCTGGAGTCGAAGCCAGGGACTAACCTCTCATCTCCGGTTGATTTGTGGTCCACGGAGCTCTTTCGTGTTGCTACAGCGACCTCAGGATCCCTCTAGCCTTGAAACAGTGTTCTTGGGGTTTCTCTGGAGTGCCATCAGGGAAATCAAGGCTCTTTTCATGTGTGATGTGCAACACGGAATTGCTTTGAATGCAGTGCAGGGGAATCGGGCCTCATCTTGCGGCGAGGGGGAAGTCTCTTGGTTTTTCTCGAGTTGCGGCGGGAACCGGGGGTATATTCTCGAAGTACGACGGGGATGGCCCTGCCACACACGTTTTTGTTTAGCGACGGCAGGACTCCTGCCTAGTTGCGAGGGACAACTCGGGATTCTCATCGAGGCTTGGCAGGGCAATTGGGACGCCTCTCCAGCTGAGGCGGGAGACCAAGGGTCCCTTTCCACGTGCCACAGGAATCCTGGGACTCCTAAGAAGTTTCACGAGGAGTCAGGCATCGTCTCCTTTGGAGGCACTGATCTCCGCATACCTCTGGACTTTTCAAAGGGTGTGAGGCCTCTGGTCGCGATGAGGTGGGGAACTAGGTGTTTCTCTGTGGTCTCCACAGGGGATTCAGACATCCTTTCGACTTGGGAGATGCAAGACGAGCCTGCATTCAAGTCACTGCAGGGATATCCGGCCTTATTTCGAGTCAGGGCATCGCGGTGTCCATTCCACTTGAGGCCGCAAACTCAGGGTCCCTCTCACATAGCTAGAGCTGAGAGAAGCCTCCTCTTGAGGTGCTTGTGGTAAGGTGGTATTCCTCTGGAGTCGAAGCCAGTGACTAACCTCTCATCTCGAGTTGATTTTTGGTACACGGAGCTCTTTCGTGTGGCTACAGTGACCTCAGGATCCCTCTAGCCTTGAAAGAGTGTTCTTGGGGTTCCTCTGCAGTGCCATCAAGGAAATCAAGGCTCCTTTCATGTGTGATGTGCAACACGGAATTGCTCTGCACGCAGTGCAGGGGAATCGGGCCTCATCTCGCGGTGAGGGGGAAGTCTCATGGTTTTTCTCGAGTAGAGGCGGGAACCTGGGGTATATTCTCGAGTTACGTCGGGGATGGCCCTTCCACAAACGTGTTTGTTCAGCGACGTCAGGACTCCTGCCTAGTTGCAAGGGACAACTCGGGATTCTCCTCGAGGTTTGGCAGGGCAATTGGGACGCCTCTCCAGCTGAGCGGGGAGACCAAGGGCCCCTTTCCACGTGCCACAGGAATCCTGGGACTCGTATCAAGTTTCATGAGGAGTCAGGAATCGTCTCCTTTGGAGGCATTGATCTCCGCATACCTCTGGAGTTTTCAAAGGATGTGAGGCCTCATGTCGCGAAGAGGTGGGGAACTTGGTCTTTCTCTTTGGTCTCCACAGGGGATTCAGACATCCTTTCGTCTTGGGAGATGCAAGACGAGCCTGCATTCAAGTCACTGCAGGGATATCCGGCCTTATTTCGAGTCAGGGCATCGCGGTGTCCATTCCACTTGAGGCCGCAAACTCAGGGTACCTCTCACATAGCTAGAGCTGAGAGAAGCCTCCTCTTGAGGTGCTTGTGGTAAGGTGGTATTCCTCTGGAGTCGAAGCCAGGGACTAACCTCTCATCTCCGGTTGATTTGTGGTCCACGGAGCTCTTTCGTGTTGCTACAGCGACCTCAGAATCCCTCTAGCCTTGAAACAGTGTTCTTGGGGTTTCTCTGGAGTGCCATCAGGGAAATCAAGGCTCTTTTCATGTGTGATGTGCAACACGGAATTGCTTTGAATGCAGTGCAGGGGAATCGGGCCTCATCTTGCGGCGAGGGGGAAGTCTCTTGGTTTTTCTCGAGTTGCGGCGGGAACCGGGGGTATATTCTCGAGTTACGACGGGGATGGCCCTGCCACACACGTTTTTGTTTAGCGACGGCAGGACTCCTGCCTAGTTGCGAGGGACAACTCGGGATTCTCATCGAGGCTTGGCAGGGCAATTGGGACGCCTCTCCAGCTGAGGCGGGAGACCAAGGGTCCCTTTCCACGTGCCACAGGAATCCTGGGACTCCTAAGAAGTTTCACGAGGAGTCAGCCATCGTCTCCTTTGGAGGCACTGATCTCCGCATACCTCTGGACTTTTCAAAGGGTGTGAGGCCTCTGGTCGCGATGAGGTGGGGAACTAGGTGTTTCTCTGTGGTCTCCACAGGGGATTCAGACATCCTTTCGTCTTGGGAGATGCAAGACGAGCCTGCATTCAAGTCACTGCAGGGATATCCGGCCTTATTTCGAGTCAGGGCATCGCGGTGTCCATTCCACTTGAGGCCGCAAACTCAGGGTCCCTCTCACATAGCTAGAGCTGAGAGAAGCCTCCTCTTGAGGTGCTTGTGGTAAGGTGGTATTCCTCTGGAGTCGAAGCCAGTGACTAACCTCTCATCTCGAGTTAATTTTTGGTCCACGGAGCTCTTTCGTGCTGCTACAGTGACCTCAGGATCCCTCTAGCCTTGAAACAGTGTTCTTGGGGTTTCTCTGGAGTGCCATCAAGGAAATCAAGGCTCCTTTCATGTGTGATGTGCAACACGGAATTGCTCTGCATGCAGTGCAGGGGAATCGGGCTTCATCTCGCGGCGAGGGGGAAGTCTTATGGTTTTTCCCGAGATGCGGCGTTAACCTGGGGTATATTCTCGAGTTACGACGGGGATGGCCCTTCCACCCACGTGTTTGTTCAGCGACGTCAGGACTCCTGCCTAGTTGCGAGGGACAACTCGGTATTCTCCTCGAGGCTTCGCAGGGCAATTGGGACGCCTCTCCAGCTGAGGCGGGAGACCAAGGGTCCCTTTCCACGTGCCACAGGAATCCTGGGACGCCTATCAAGTTTCACGAGTCAAGCATCGTCTCCTTTGGAGGCACTGATCTCCGCGTACCTCTGAAGTTTTCAAAGGATGTGAGGCCTCCGGTCGCGAAGAGGTGGGGAACTAGGTCTTACTCTGTGGTCTCCACAGGGGATTCAGACATCCTTTCGTCTTGGGAGATGCAAGACGAGCCTGCATTCAAGTCACTGCAGGGATATCCGGCCTTATTTCGAGTCAGGGCGTCGCGGTGTCCATTCCACTTGAGCCCGCAAACTCAGGGTCCCTCTCACATAGCTAGAGCTGAGAGAAGCCTCCTCTTGAGGTGCTTGTGGTAAGGTGGTATTCCTCTGGAGTCGAAGCCAGGGACTAACCTCTCATCTCGAGTTGATTCTTTGTCCTCGGAGCTCTTTCGTGTTGCTACAGTGACCTCAGGATCCCTCTAGCCTTGAAACAGTGTTCTTGGGGTTTCTCTGGAGTGCCATCAAGGAAATCAAGGCTCTTTTCATGTGTGATGTGCAACACGGAATTGCTCTGCACGCAGTGTAGGGGAATCGGGCCTCATCTCGCGGCGAGGGGAAAGTCTCATGGTTTTTCTCGAGTTGCGGTGGGAACCTGCGTTATATTCTCGAGTTACGACGGGGATGGCCCTTCCACCCACGTGTTTGTTCAGCGACGTCAGGACTCCTGCCTTGTTTCGAGGAAGAACTCGGGATTCTCCTCGAGGCTTGGCAGGGCAATTGGGACGCCTCTCCAGCTGAGGTGCGAGACCAAGGGTCCCTTTCCACGTGCCACAGGAATCCTGGGACTCCTATCAAGTTTCAGAGGAGTCAGGCATCGACTCCTTTGGAGGCACTGATCTCCGCGTACCTCTGGAGTTTTCAAAGGATGTGAGGCCTCCGGTCGCGATGAGGTGGGGAACTAGGTCTTTCTCTGTGGTCTGCACAGGGGATTCAGACATCCTTTCGTCTTGGGAGATGCAAGACTTGCCTGCATTCATGTCACTGCAGGGATATCCGGCCTTATTTCGAGTCAGGGCATCGCGGTGTCCATTCCACTTGAGGCCGCAAACTCAGGGTCCCTCTCACATAGCTAGAGCTGAGAGAAGCCTCTTCTTGAGGTGCTTGTGGTAAGGTGGTATTCCTCTGGAGTCGAAGCCAGGGACTAACCTCTCATCTCCGGTTGATTTGTGGTCCACGGAGCTCTTTCGTGTTGCTACAGCGACCTCAGGATCCCTCTAGCCTTGAAACAGTGTTCTTGGGGTTTCTCTGGAGTGCCATCAGGGAAATCAAGGCTCTTTTCATGTGTGATGTGCAACACGGAATTGCTTTGAATGCAGTGCAGGGGAATCGGGCCTCATCTTGCAGAGGGGGAAGTCTCTTGGTTTTTCTCGAGTTGCGGCGGGAACCGGGGGTATATTCTCGAGTTACGACGGGGATGGCCCTGCCACACACGTTTTTGTTTAGCGACGGCAGGACTCCTGCCTAGTTGCGAGGGACAACTCGGGATTCTCATCGAGGCTTGGCAGGGCAATTGGGACGCCTCTCCAGCTGAGGCGGGAGACCAAGGGTCCCTTTCCACGTGCCACAGGAATCCTGGGACTCCTAAGAAGTTTCACGAGGAGTCAGGCATCGTCTCCTTTGGAGGCACTGATCTCCGCATACCTCTGGACTTTTCAAAGGGTGTGAGGCCTCTGGTCGCGATGAGGTGGGGAACTAGGTGTTTCTCTGTGGTCTCCACAGGGGATTCAGACATCCTTTCGTCTTGGGAGATGCAAGACGAGCCTGCATTCAAGTCACTGCAGGGATATCCGGCCTTATTTCGAGTCAGGGCATCGCGGTGTCCATTCCACTTGAGGCCGCAAACTCAGGGTCCCTCTCACATAGCTAGAGCTGAGAGAAGCCTCCTCTTGAGGTGCTTGTGGTAAGGTGGTATTCCTCTGGAGTCGAAGCCAGTGACTAACCTCTCATCTCGAGTTAATTTTTGGTCCACGGAGCTCTTTCGTGCTGCTACAGTGACCTCAGGATCCCTCTAGCCTTGAAACAGTGTTCTTGGGGTTTCTCTGGAGTGCCATCAAGGAAATCAAGGCTCCTTTCATGTGTGATGTGCAACACGGAATTGCTCTGCATGCAGTGCAGGGGAATCGGGCTTCATCTCGCGGCGAGGGGGAAGTCTTATGGTTTTTCCCGAGATGCGGCGTTAACCTGGGGTATATTCTCGAGTTACGACGGGGATGGCCCTTCCACCCACGTGTTTGTTCAGCGACGTCAGGACTCCTGCCTAGTTGCGAGGGACAACTCGGTATTCTCCTCGAGGCTTCGCAGGGCAATTGGGACGCCTCTCCAGCTGAGGCGGGAGACCAAGGGTCCCTTTCCACGTGCCACAGGAATCCTGGGACGCCTATCAAGTTTCACGAGTCAAGCATCGTCTCCTTTGGAGGCACTGATCTCCGCGTACCTCTGAAGTTTTCAAAGGATGTGAGGCCTCCGGTCGCGAAGAGGTGGGGAACTAGGTCTTTCTCTGTGGTCTCCACAGGGGATTCAGACATCCTTTCGTCTTGGGAGATGCAAGACGAGCCTGCATTCAAGTCACTGCAGGGATATCCGGCCTTATTTCGAGTCAGGGCGTCGCGGTGTCCATTCCACTTGAGCCCGCAAACTCAGGGTCCCTCTCACATAGCTAGAGCTGAGAGAAGCCTCCTCTTGAGGTGCTTGTGGTAAGGTGGTATTCCTCTGGAGTCGAAGCCAGGGACTAACCTCTCATCTCGAGTTGATTTTTGGTCCACGGAGCTCTTTCGTGCTGCTACAGTGACCTCAGGATCCCTCTAGCCTTGAAACAGTGTTCTTGGGGTTTCTCTGGAGTGCCATCAAGGAAATCAAGGCTCCTTTCATGTGTGATGTGCAACACGGAATTGCTCTGCACGCAGTGCAGGGGAATCGGGCCTCATCTCGCGGCGAGGGGGAAGTCTCATGGTTTTTCTCGAGATGCGGCGTTAACCTGGGGTATATTCTTGAGTTACGACGGGGATGGCCCTTAAACACACGTGTTTGTTCAGCGACGTCAGGACTCCTGCCTAGTTGCGAGGGACAACTCGGGATTCTCCTCGAGGCTTCGCAGGGCAATTGGGACGCCTCTCCAGCTGAGGCGGGAGACCAAGAGTCCCTTTCCACGTGCCACAGGAATCCTGGGACGCCTATCAAGTTTCACGAGTCAAGCATCGTCTCCTTTGGAGGCACTGATCTCCGCGTACCTCTGAAGTTTTCAAAGGATGTGAGGCCTCCGGTCGCGAAGAGGTGGGGAACTAGGTCTTTCTCTGTGGTCTCCACAGGGGATTCAGACATCCTTTCGTCTTGGGAGATGCAAGACGAGCCTGCATTCAAGTCACTGCAGGGATATCCGGCCTTATTTCGAGTCAGGGCGTCGCGGTGTCCATTCCACTTGAGCCCACAAACTCAGGGTCCCTCTCACATACATAGAGCTGAGAGAAGCCTCCTCTTGAGGTGCTTGTGGTAAGGTGGTATTCCTCTGGAGTCGAAGCCAGGGACTAACCTCTCATCTCGAGTTGATTCTTTGTCCTCGGAGCTCTTTCGTGTTGCTACAGTGACCTCAGGATCCCTCTAGCCTTGAAACAGTGTTCTTGGGGTTTCTCTGGAGTGCCATCAAGGAAATCAAGGTTCCTTTCATGTGTGATGTGCAACACGGAATTGCTCTGCACGCAGTGCAGGGGAATCGGGCCTCATCTCGCGGCGAGGGGAAAGTCTCATGGTTTTTCTCGAGTTGCGGTGGGAACCTGCGTTATATTCTCGAGTTACGACGGGGATGGCCCTTCCACCCACGTGTTTGTTCAGCGACGTCAGGACTCCTGCCTAGTTTCGAGGAAGAACTCGGGATTCTCCTCGAGGCTTGGCAGGGCAATTGGGACGCCTCTCCAGCTGAGGTGCGAGACCAAGGGTCCCTTTCCACGTGCCACAGGAATCCTGGGACTCCTATCAAGTTTCAGAGGAGTCAGGCATTGACTCCTTTGGAGGCACTGATCTCCGCGTACCTCTGGAGTTTTCAAAGGATGTGAGGCCTCCGGTCGCGATGAGGTGGGGAACTAGGTCTTTCTCTGTGGTCTCCACAGGGGATTCAGACATCCTTTCGTCTTGGGAGATGCAAGACTTGCCTGCATTCATGTCACTGCAGGGATATCCGGCCTTATTTCGAGTCAGGGCATCGCGGTGTCCATTCCACTTGAGGCCGCAAACTCAGGGTCCCTCTCACATAGCTAGAGCTGAGAGAAGCCTCCTCTTGAGGTGCTTGTGGTAAGGTGGTATTCCTCTGGAGTCGAAGCCAGGGACTAACCTCTCATCTCCGGTTGATTTGTGGTCCACGGAGCTCTTTCGTGTTGCTACAGCGACCTCAGGATCCCTCTAGCCTTGAAACAGTGTTCTTTGGGTTTCTCTGGAGTGCCATCAGGGAAATCAAGGCTCTTTTCATGTGTGATGTGCAACACGGAATTGCTTTGAATGCAGTGCAGGGGAATCGGGCCTCATCTTGCGGCGAGGGGGAAGTCTCTTGGTTTTTCTCGAGTTGCGGTGGGAACCGGGGGTATATTCTCGAGTTACGACGGGGATGGCCCTGCCACACACGTTTTTGTTTAGCGACGGCAGGACTCCTGCCTAGTTGCGAGGGACAACTCGGGATTCTCATCGAGGCTTGGCAGGGCAATTGGGACGCCTCTCCAGCTGAGGCGGGAGACCAAGGGTCCCTTTCCACGTGCCACAGGAATCCTGGGACTCCTAAGAAGTTTCACGAGGAGTCAGGCATCGTCTCCTTTGGAGGCACTGATCTCCGCATACCTCTGGACTTTTCAAAGGGTGTGAGGCCTCTGGTCGCGATGAGGTGGGGAACTAGGTGTTTCTCTGTGGTCTCCACAGGGGATTCAGACATCCTTTCGACTTGGGAGATGCAAGACGAGCCTGCATTCAAGTCACTGCAGGGATATACGGCCTTATTTCGAGTCAGGGCATCGCGGTGTCCATTCCACTTGAGGCCGAAAACTCAGGGTCCCTCTCACATAGCTAGAGCTGAGAGAAGCCTCCTCTTGAGGTGCTTGTGGTAAGGTGGTATTCCTCTGGAGTCGAAGCCAGTGACTAACCTCTCATCTCGAGTTGATTTTTGGTACACGGAGCTCTTTCGTGTGGCTACAGTGACCTCAGGATCCCTCTAGCCTTGAAAGAGTGTTCTTGGGGTTCCTCTGCAGTGCCATCAAGGAAATCAAGGCTCCTTTCATGTGTGATGTGCAACACGGAATTGCTCTGCACGCAGTGCAGGGGAATCGGGCCTCATCTCGCGGTGAGGGGGAAGTCTCATGGTTTTTCTCGAGTAGAGGCGGGAACCTGGGGTATATTCTCGAGTTACGTCGGGGATGGCCCTTCCACAAACGTGTTTGTTCAGCGACGTCAGGACTCCTGCCTAGTTGCAAGGGACAACTCGGGATTCTCCTCGAGGCTTGGCAGGGCAATTGGGACGCCTCTCCAGCTGAGCGGGGAGACCAAGGGCCCCTTTCCACGTGCCACAGGAATCCTGGGACTCGTATCAAGTTTCATGAGGAGTCAGGCATCGTCTCCTTTGGAGGCATTGATCTCCGCATACCTCTGGAGTTTTCAAAGGATGTGAGGCCTCATGTCGCGAAGAGGTGGGGAACTTGGTCTTTCTCTTTGGTCTCCACAGGGGATTCAGACATCCTTTCGTCTTGGGAGATGCAAGACGAGCCTGCATTCAAGTCACTGCAGGGATATCCGGCCTTATTTCGAGTCAGGGCATCGCGGTATCCATTCCACTTGAGGCCGCAAACTCAGGGTCCCTCTCACATAGCTAGAGCTGAGAGAAGCCTCCTCTTGAGGTGCTTGCAGTAAGGTGGTATTCCTCTGGAGTCGAAGCCAGGGACTAACCTCTCATCTCGAGTTGATTTTTGGTCCTCGGAGCTCTTTCGTGTTGCTAAAGTGACCTCAGGATCCCTCTAGCCTTGAAACAGTGTTCTTGGGGTTTCTCTGGAGTGCCATCAAGGAAATCAAGGCTCTTTTCATGTGTGATGTGCAACACGGAATTGCTCTGCCTGCAGTGCAGGGGAATCGGGCCTCATTTCACGGCGAGGGGGAAGTCTCATGGTTTTTCTCGAGTTGCGGCGGGAATCTGGGGTATATTCTCGAGTTATGACGGGGATGGCCCTTCCACCTACGTGTTTGTTCAGCCACGTCAGGACTCCTGCCTAGTTGCGAGGGACAACTCGGGATTCTCCTCGAGGCTTGGCAGGGCAATTGGGACGCCTCTTCAGCTGAGGCGGGAGACCAAGCGTCCCTTTCCACGTGCCACAGGAATCCTGGGACACCTATCAAGTTTCACGAGTCAGGCATCATCTCCTTTGGAGGCACTGATCTCCGCGTACCTCTGGAGTTTTCAAAGGATGTGGGGCCTCCGGTCGCGATGAGGTGGGGAACTAGGTCTTTCTCTGTGGTCTACACAGGGGATTCAGACATCATTTCGTCTTGGGAGTTGCAAGATGAGCCTGCATTCAAGTCACTGCAGGGATATCCGGCCTTATTTCGAGTCAGGGCATCGCGGTGTCCATTCCACTTGAGGCCGCAAACTCAGGGTCCCTCTCACATACATAGAGCTGAGAGAAGGCTCCTCTTGAGGTGCTTGTGGTAAGGTGGTATTCTTCTGGAGCCGAAGCCAGGGACTAACCTCTCATCTCAAGTTGATTCTTGGTCCACGGAGCTCTTTCGTGTTGCTACAGTGACCTCAGGATCCCTCTAGCCTTGAAACAGTGTTCTTGGGGTTTCTCTGGAGTGCCATCAAGGAAATCAAGGCTCCTTTCATGTTTGATGTGCAACACGGAATTGCTCTGCATGCAGTGCAGGGGAATCGGGCCTCATCTTGCGGCGAGGGGGAAGACTCATTGTTTTTCTCGAGTTGCGGCGAGAACCTGGGGTATATTCTCGAGTTACGACGGGGATGGGCCTTCCACCCACGTGTTTATTCAGCGACGTCAGGACTCCTGCCTAGTTGCGAGGGACAACTCGGGATTCTCCTTGAGGCTTGGCAGGGCAATTGGGACGCCTCTCCAGCTGAGGCGGGAGACCAAGGGTCCCTTTCCACGTGCCACAGGAATCCTGGGACTCCTATCAAGTTTCAGAACGAGTCAGGCATCGTCTCCTTTGGAGGCACTGATCTCCGCGTACCTCTGGAGTTTTCAAAGGATGTGAGGCCTCCGGTCGCGATGAGGTGGGGAACTAGGTCTTTTTCTGTGGTCTCCACAGGGGATTCAGACATCCTTTCGTCTTCGGAGATGCAAGACGAGCCTGCATTCAAGTCACTGCAGGGATATCTGGCGTTATTTCCCGTCAGGGCGTCGCGGTGTCCATTCCACTTGAGGCCGCAAACTCAGGGTCCCTCTCACATACTAAGAGCTGAGAGAAGCCTCTTCTTGAGGTGCTTGTGGTAAGGTGGTATTCCTCTGGAGTCGAAGCCAGGGACTAACCTCTCATCTCCGGTTGATTTGTGGTCCACGGAGCTCTTTCGTGTTGCTACAGCGACCTCAGGATCCCTCTAGCCTTGAAACAGTGTTCTTGGGGTTTCTCTGGAGTGCCATCAGGGAAATCAAGGCTCTTTTCATGTGTGATGTGCAACACGGAATTGCTTTGAATGCAGTGCAGGGGAATCGGGCCTCATCTTGCGGCGAGGGGGAAGTCTCATGGTTTTTCTCGAGTTGCGGCGGGAACCTGGGGTATATTCTCGAGTTACGATGGGGATGGCCCTGCCACACACGTTTTTGTTTAGCGACGGCAGGACTCCTGCCTAGTTGCGAGGGACAACTCGGGATTCTCCTCGAGGCTTGGCAGGGCAATTGGGACGCCTCTCCAGCTGAGGCGGGAGACCAAGGGTCCCTTTCCACGTGCCACAGGAATCCTGGGACTCCTAAGAAGTTTCACGAGGAGTCAGGCATCGTCTCCTTTGGAGGCACTGATCTCCGCATACCTCTGGACTTTTAAAAGGATGTGAGGCCTCTGGTCGCGATGAGGTGGGGAACTAGGTGTTTCTCTGTGGTCTCCACAGGGGATTCAGACATCCTTTCGTCTTGGGAGATGAAAGACGAGCCTGCATTCAAGTCACTGCAGGGATATCGGGCCTTATTTCGAGTCAGGGCATCGCGGTGTCCATTCCACTTGAGGCCGCAAACTCAGGGTCCCTCTCACATACATAGAGCTGAGAGAAGGCTCCTCTTGAGGTGCTTGTGGTAAGGTGGTATTCCTCTGGAGCCGAAGCCAGGGACTAACCTCTCATCTCGAGTTGATTCTTGGTCCACGGAGCTCTTTCGTGTTGCTACAGTAACCTCAGGATCCCTCTAGCCTTGAAACAGTGTTCTTGGGGTTTCTCTGGAGTGCCATCAAGGAAATCAAGGCTTTTTTCATGTGTGATGTGCAACACGGAATTGCTCTGCACGCAGTGCAGGGGAATCGGGCCTCATCTCGCGGCGAGGGGGAAGATTCTTGATTTTTCTCGAGTTGCGGCGGGAACCTGGGGTATATTCTCGAGTTTCGACGGGGATGGCCGTTCCACACACGTGGTTGTTCAGCCACATCAGGACTCCTGCCTAGTTGCAAGGGACAACTCGGGATTCTCCTCGAGGCTTGGTAGGGCAATTGGGACGCCTCTCCAGCTGAGGCGGGAGACCAAGGGTCCCTTTCCACGTGCCACAGGAATGCTGGGACTCCTATCAAGTTTCACGATGAGTCAGGCATCGTCTCCTTTGGAGGCACTTATCTCCGCGTACCTCTGGAGTTTTCAAAGGATGTGAGGCCTCCGGTCGCCATGAAGTGGGGAACTAGGTCTTTCTCTGTGGTTTCCACAGGGGATTCAGACATCCTTTCGTCTTGGGAGATGCAAGACGAGCCTGCATTCAAGTCACTGCAGGGATATCCGGCCTTATTTCGAGTCAGGGCATCGCGGTGTCCATTCCACTTGAGGCCGCAAACTCAGGGTCTCTCTCACATACCTAGAGCTGAGAGAAGCCTCCTCTTGAGGTGCTTGTGTTAAGGTGGTATTCCTTTGGAGTCGAAACCAGGGACTAACCTCTCAACGCGAGTTGATTTTTGGTCCACGGAGCTCTTTCGTGTTGCTACAGTGACCTCAGGATCCCTCTAGCCTTGAAACAGTGTTCTTGGGGTTTCTCTGGAGTGCCATCAAGGAAATCAAGGCTCCTTTCATGTTTGATGTGCAACACGGAATTGCTCTGCATGCAGTGCAGGGGAATCGGGCCTCATCTCGCGGCGAGGGGGAAGACTCATTGTTTTTCTCGAGTTGCGGCGAGAACCTGGGGTATATTCTCGAGTTACGACGGGGATGGGCCTTCCACCCACGTGTTTATTCAGCGACGTCAGGACTCCTGCCTAGTTGCGAGGGACAACTCGGGATTCTCCTTGAGGCTTGGCAGGGCAATTGGGACGCCTCTCCAGCTGAGGCGGGAGACCAAGGGTCCCTTTCCACGTGCCACAGGAATCCTGGGACTCCTATCAAGTTTCAGAACGAGTCAGGCATCGTCTCCTTTGGAGGCACTGATCTCCGCGTACCTCTGGAGTTTTCAAAGGATGTGAGGCCTCCGGTCGCGATGAGGTGGGGAACTAGGTCTTTTTCTGTGGTCTCCACAGGGGATTCAGACATCCTTTCGTCTTCGGAGATGCAAGACGAGCCTGCATTCAAGTCACTGCAGGGATATCTGGCGTTATTTCCCGTCAGGGCATCGCGGTGTCCATTCCACTTGAGGCCGCAAACTCAGGGTCCCTCTCACATAGCTAGAGCTGAGAGAAGCCTCCTCTTGAGGTGCTTGTGGTAAGGTGGTATTCCTCTGGAGTCGAAGCCAGGGACTAACCTCTCATCTCCGGTTGATTTGTGGTCCACGGAGCTCTTTCGTGTTGCTACAGCGACCTCAGAATCCCTCTAGCCTTGAAACAGTGTTCTTGGGGTTTCTCTGGAGTGCCATCAGGGAAATCAAGGCTCTTTTCATGTGTGATGTGCAACACGGAATTGCTTTGAATGCAGTGCAGGGGAATCGGGCCTCATCTTGCGGCGAGGGGGAAGTCTCTTGGTTTTTCTCGAGTTGCGGCGGGAACCGGGGGTATATTCTCGAGTTACGACGGGGATGGCCCTGCCACACACGTTTTTGTTTAGCGAAGGCAGGACTCCGGCCTAGTTGCGAGGGACAACTCGGGATTCTCATCGAGGCTTGGCAGGGCAATTGGGACGCCTCTCCAGCTGAGGCGGGAGACCAAGGGTCCCTTTCCACGTGCCACAGGAATCCTGGGACTCCTAAGAAGTTTCACGAGGAGTCAGGCATCGTCTCCTTTGGAGGCACTGATCTCCGCATACCTCTGGAATTTTCAAAGGGTGTGAGGCCTCTGGTCGCGATGAGGTGGGGAACTAGGTGTTTCTCTGTGGTCTCCACAGGGGATTCAGACATCCTTTCGTCTTGGGAGATGCAAGACGAGCCTGCATTCAAGTCACTGCAGGGATATCCGGCCTTATTTCGAGTCAGGGCATCGCGGTGTCCATTCCACTTGAGGCCGCAAACTCAGGGTCCCTCTCACATAGCTAGACCTGAGAGAAGCCTCCTCTTGAGGTGCTTGTGGTAAGGTGGTATTCCTCTGGAGTCGAAGCCAGTGATTAACCTCTCATCTCGAGTTAATTTTTGGTCCACGGAGCTCTTTCTTGCTGCTACAGTGACCTCAGGATCCCTCTAGCCTTGAAACAGTGTTCTTGGGGTTTCTCTGGAGTGCCATCAAGGAAATCAAGGCTCCTTTCATGTGTGATGTGCAACACGGAATTGCTCTGCATGCAGTGCAGGGGAATCGGGCTTCATCTCGCGGCGAGGGGGAAGTCTTATGGTTTTTCCCGAGATGCGGCGTTAACCTGGGGTATATTCTCGAGTTACGACGGGGATGGCCCTTCCACCCACGTGTTTGTTCAGCGACGTCAGGACTCCTGCCTAGTTGCGAGGGACAACTCGGGATTCTCCTCGAGGCTTCGCAGGGCAATTGGGACGCCTCTCCAGCTGAGGCGGGAGACCAAGGGTCCCTTTCCACGTGCCACAGGAATCCTGGGACTCCTGTCAAGTTTCACGAGTCAAGCATCGTCTCCTTTGGAGGCACTGATCTCCGCGTACCTCTGAAGTTTTCAAAGGATGTGAGGCCTCCGGTCGCGAAGAGGTGGGGAACTAGGTATTTCTCTGTGGTCTCCACAGGGGATTCAGACATCCTTTCGTCTTGGGAGATGCAAGACGAGCCTGCATTCAAGTCACTGCAGGGATATCCGGCCTTATTTCGAGTCAGGGCGTCGCGGTGTCCATTCCACTTGAGCCCGCAAACTCAGGGTCCCTCTCACATAGCTAGAGCTGAGAGAAGCCTCCTCTTGAGGTGCTTGTGGTAAGGTGGTATTCCTCTGGAGTCGAAGCCAGGGACTAACCTCTCATCTCGAGTTGATTTTTGGTCCACGGAGCTCTTTCGTGCTGCTACAGTGACCTCAGGATCCCTCTAGCCTTGAAACAGTGTTCTTGGGGTTTCTCTGGAGTGCCATCAAGGAAATCAAGGCTCCTTTCATGTGTGATGTGCAACACGGAATTGCTCTGCACGCAGTGCAGGGGAATCGGGCCTCATCTCGCGGCGAGGGGGAAGTCTCATGGTTTTTCTCGAGATGCGGCGTTAACCTGGGTTATATTCTCGAGTTACGACGGGGATGGCCCTTAAACACATGTGTTTGTTCAGCGACGTCAGGACTCCTGCCTAGTTGCGAGGGACAACTCGGGATTCTCCTCGAGGCTTCGCAGGGCAATTGGGACGCCTCTCCAGCTGAGGCGGGAGACCAAGAGTCCCTTTCCACGTGCCACAGGAATCCTGGGACGCCTATCAAGTTTCACGAGTCAAGCATCGTCTCCTTTGGAGGCACTGATCTCCGCGTACCTCTGAAGTTTTCAAAGGATGTGAGGCCTCCGGTCGCGAAGAGGTGGGGAACTAGGTCTTTCTCTGTGGTCTCCACAGGGGATTCAGACATCCTTTCGTCTTGGGAGATGCAAGACGAGCCTGCATTCAAGTCACTGCAGGGATATCCGGCCTTATTTCGAGTCAGGGCGTCGCGGTGTCCATTCCACTTGAGCCCGCAAACTCAGGGTCCCTCTCACATACATAGAGCTGAGAGAAGCCTCCTCTTGAGGTGCTTGTGGTAAGGTGGTATTCCTCTGGAGTCGAAGCCAGGGACTAACCTCTCATCTCGAGTCGATTCATTGTCCTCGGAGCTCTTTCGTGTTGCTACAGTGACCTCAGGATCCCTCTAGCCTTGAAACAGTGTTCTTGGGGTTTCTCTGGAGTGCCATCAAGGAAATCAAGGCTCTTTTCATGTGTGATGTGCAACACGGAATTGCTCTGCACGCAGTGCAGGGGAATCGGGCCTCATCTCGCGGCGAGGGGAAAGTCTCATGGTTTTTCTCTAGTTGCGGTGGGAACCTGCGTTATATTCTCGAGTTACGACGGGGATGGCCCTTCCACCCACGTGTTTGTTCAGCGACGTCAGGACTCCTGCCTAGTTTCGAGGAAGAACTCGGGATTCTCCTCGAGGCTTGGCAGGGCAATTGGGACGCCTCTCCAGCTGAGGTGCGAGACCAAGGGTCCCTTTCCACGTGCCACAGGAATCCTGGGACTCCTATCAAGTTTCAGAGGAGTCAGGCATCGACTCCTTTGGAGGCACTGATCTCCGCGTACCTCTGGAGTTTTCAAAGGATGTGAGGCCTCCGGTCGCGATGAGGTGGGGAACTAGGTCTTTCTCTGTGGTCTGCACAGGGGATTCAGACATCCTTTCGTCTTGGGAGATGCAAGACTAGCCTGCATTCATGTCACTGCAGGGATATCCGGCCTTATTTCGAGTCAGGGCATCGCGGTGTCCATTCCACTTGAGGCCGCAAACTCAGGGTCCCTCTCACATAGCTAGAGCTGAGAGAAGCCTCCTCTTGAGGTGCTTGTGGTAAGGTGGTATTCCTCTGGAGTCGAAGCCAGGGACTAACCTCTCATCTCCGGTTGATTTGTGGTCCACGGAGCTCTTTCGTGTTGCTACAGCGACCTCAGGATCCCTCTAGCCTTGAAACAGTGTTCTTGGGGTTTCTCTGGAGTGCCATCAGGGAAATCAAGGCTCTTTTCATGTGTGATGTGCAACACGGAATTGCTTTGAATGCAGTGCAGGGGAATCGGGCCTCATCTTGCGGCGAGGGGGAAGTCTCTTGGTTTTTCTCGAGTTGCGGCGGGAACCGGGGGTATATTCTCGAGTTACGACGGGGATGGCCCTGCCACACACGTTTTTGTTTAGCGAAGGCAGGACTCCTGCCTAGTTGCGAGGGACAACTCGGGATTCTCATCGAGGCTTGGCAGGGCAATTGGGACGCCTCTCCAGCTGAGGCGGGAGACCAAGGGTCCCTTTCCACGTGCCACAGGAATCCTGGGACTCCTAAGAAGTTTCACGAGGAGTCAGGCATCGTCTCCTTTGGAGGCACTGATCTCCGCATACCTCTGGACTTTTCAAAGGGTGTGAGGCCTCTGGTCGCGATGAGGTGGGGAACTAGGTGTTTCTCTGTGGTCTCCACAGGGGATTCAGACATCCTTTCGTCTTGGGAGATGCAAGACGAGCCTGCATTCAAGTCACTGCAGGGATATCCGGCCTTATTTCGAGTCAGGGCATCGCGGTGTCCATTCCACTTGAGGCCGCAAACTCAGGGTCCCTCTCACATAGCTAGAGCTGAGAGAAGCCTCCTCTTGAGGTGCTTGTGGTAAGGTGGTATTCCTCTGGAGTCGAAGCCAGTGACTAACCTCTCATCTCGAGTTAATTTTTGGTCCACGGAGCTCTTTCGTGCTGCTACAGTGACCTCAGGATCCCTCTAGCCTTGAAACAGTGTTCTTGGGGTTTCTCTGGAGTGCCATCAAGGAAATCAAGGCTCCTTTCATGTGTGATGTGCAACACGGAATTGCTCTGCATGCAGTGCAGGGGAATCGGGCTTCATCTCGCGGCGAGGGGGAAGTCTTATGGTTTTTCCCGAGATGCGGCGTTAACCTGGGGTATATTCTCGAGTTACGACGGGGATGGCCCTTCCACCCACGTGTTTGTTCAGCGACGTCAGGACTCCTGCCTAGTTGCGAGGGACAACTCGGGATTCTCCTCGAGGCTTCGCAGGGCAATTGGGACGCCTCTCCAGCTGAGGCGGGAGACCAAGGGTCCCTTTCCACGTGCCACAGGAATCCTGGGACGCCTATCAAGTTTCACGAGTCAAGCATCGTCTCCTTTGGAGGCACTGATCTCCGCGTACCTCTGAAGTTTTCAAAGGATGTGAGGCCTCCGGTCGCGAAGAGGTGGGGAACTAGGTCTTTCTCTGTGGTCTCCACAGGGGATTCATACATCCTTTCGTCTTGGGAGATGCAAGACGAGCCTGCATTCAAGTCACTGCAGGGATATCCGGCCTTATTTCGAGTCAGGGCGTCGCGGTGTCCATTCCACTTGAGCCCGCAAACTCAGGGTCCCTCTCACATACATAGAGCTGAGAGAAGCCTCCTCTTGAGGTGCTTGTGGTAAGGTGGTATTCCTCTGGAGTCGAAGCCAGGGACTAACCTCTCATCTCGAGTTGATTCTTTGTCCTCGGAGCTCTTTCCTGTTGCTACAGTGTCCTCAGGATCCCTCTAGCCTTGAAACAGTGTTCTTGGGGTTTCTCTGGAGTGCCATCAAGGAAATCAAGGCTCCTTTCATGTGTGATGTGCAACACGAAATTGCTCTGCACGCAGTCCAGGGTATCGGGCCTCATTTTGCGGCGAGGGGGAAGTCTCATGGTTTTCTCGAGTTGCGGTGGGAACCTGGGGTATATTCTCGAGTTACGACGGGGATAGCCCTTCCACCCACGTGTTTGTTCAGCGACGTCAGGACTCCTGCCTAGTTGCGAGGGACAACTCGAGATTTTCCTCGAGGCTTGGCAGGGCAATTGGGACGCCTCTCCAGCTGAGGTGGCAGACCAAGGGTCCCTTTCCATGTGCCACAGGAATCCTGGGACTCCTATCAAGTTTCATGAGGAGTCAGGCATCGTCTCCTTTGGAGGCACTGATCTCCGCGTACCTCTGGAGTTTTCAAAGAATGTGAGGCCTCCGGTCGTGATGAGGTGGGGAACTAGGTCTTTTTCTGTGGTCTACACAGGGGATTCAGACATCCTTTCGTCTTGGGAGATGCAAGACGAGCCTGCATTCAAGTCACTGCAGGGATATCCGGCCTTATTTCGAGTCAGGGCATCGCGGTGTCTATTCCACTTGAGGCCGCAAACTCAGGGTCCCTCTCACATACCTAGAGCTGAGAGAAGCCTCCTCTTGAGGTGCTTGTGGTAAGGTGGTATTCCTGTGGAGTCGAAGCCAGGGACGAACCTCTCTTCTCGAGTTGATTTTTGGTCCACGGAGCTCTTTCCTGTGGCTACAGTGACCTCAGGATCCCTCTAGCCTTGAAACAGTGTTCTTCGGGTTTCTCTGCAGTGCCATCAAGGAAATCAAGGCTCCTTTCATGTGTGATGTGCAACACGGAATTGCTCTGCACGCAGTGCAGGGGAATCGGGCCTCATCTCGTGGGGAGGGGGAAGTCTCATGGTTTTTCTCGAGTTGCGGCGGGAACCAGGGGTATATTCTCGAGTTACGACGGGGATGGCCCTTCCAATCACGTGTTTGTTCAGCGACGTCAGGACTCCTGCCTAGTTGCGAGGGACAACTCGGGATTCTCCTCGAGGCTTGGCAGGGCAATTGGGACGCCTCTCCAGCTGAGGGGGGAGACCAAGTGTCCCTTTCCAAGTGCCACAGGAATCCTGGGACTCCTATCAAGTTTCACGAGGAGTCAGGCATCGTCTCCTTTGGAGACACTGATCTCCGCGTACCTCTGGAGTTTTCAAAGGATGTGAGGCCTCCGGTCGCGATGAGGTGGGGAACTAGGTCTTTCTCTGTGGTCTCCACAGGGGATTCAGACATCCTTTCGTCTTGGGAGATGCAAGACGAGCCTGCATTCAAGTCACTGCAGGGATATCCGGCCTTATTTCGAGTCAGGGCATCGCGGTGTCCATTCCACTTGAGGCCGCAAACTCAGGGTCCCTCTCACATACATAGAGCTGAGAGAAGCCTCCTCTTGAGGTGCTTGTTGTAAGGTGGTATGTCTCTGGAGTCAAAGCCAGGGACAAGCCTCTCATTTCGAGTTGATTTTTGGTCCACGGAGCTCTTTCTTGTTGCTACAGTGACCTCAGGTTCCCTCTAGCCTTGAAACAGTGTTCTTGGGGTTTCTCTGGAGTGCCATCAAGGAAATCAAGGCTCCTTTCATGTGTGATGTGCAACACGGAATTGCTCTGCACGCAGTCCAGGGTATCGGGCCTCATTTTGCAGCGAGGGGGAAGTCTCATGGTTTTCTCGAGTTGCGGTGGGAACCTGGGGTATATTCTGGAGTTACGACGGGGATAGCCCTTCCACCCACGTGTTTGTTCAGTGACGTCAGGACTCCTGCCTAGTTACGAGGGACAACTAGAGATTCTCCTCGAGGCTTGGCAGGGCAATTGGGATGCCTCTCCAGCTGAGGCGGAAGACCAAGTGTCCCTTTCCACATGCGACAGGAATCCTGGAACTCCTATCAAGTTTCACGAGGAGTCAGGCATCGTCCCCTTTGGAGGCACTGATCTCCGCGTACCTCTGGAGTTTTCAAAGGATGTGAGGCCTCCGGTCACAAAGAGGTGGGGAACTAGGTCTTTCTCTGTGGTCTCCACAGGGGATTCAAACATCCTTTCATCTTGGGAGCTGCAAGACGAGCCGGCATTCAAGTCACTGCAGGGATATCCGGCCTTATTTCGAGTCAGGGCATCGCGGTGTCCATTCCACTTGAGGCCGCAATCTCAGGGTCCCTGTCTCATACCTTGAGCTGAGAGAAGCCTCCTCTTGAGGTGCTTGTGGTAAGCTGGTATTCCTCTGGAGTCGAAGCCAGGGACTAACCTCTCATCTCGAGTTGATTCTTGGTCCACGGAGCTCTTTCGTATTGCTACAGTGACCTCAGGATCCCTCTAGCCTTGAAACAGTGTTCTTGGGGTTTCTCTGCAGTGCCATCAAGGAAATCAAGGCTCCTTTAATGTGTGATGTGCAACACGGAATTGCTCTGCACGCAGTGCAGGGAAATCGGGCCTCATCTCACGTTGAGGGGGAAGTCTCATGGTTTTTCTCGAGTAGCGGCGGGAACCTGGGGTATATTCTCGAGTTACGACGGGGATGGCCCTTCCACACACGTGTTGTTCAGCGTCGTCAGGACTCCTGCCTAGTTGCGACGGACAACTCGGGATTCTCCTCGAGGCTTGGCAGGGCAATTGGGACGCCTCTCCAGCTGAGGCGGGAGACCAAGGGTCCCTTTCCACGTGCCACAGGAATCCTGGGACTCCTATCAAGTTTCACGAGGAATCAGGCATCGTCTCCTTTGGAGGCACTTATCACCGCGTACCTCTGGAATTTTCAAAGGATGTGAGGCCTCCGGTCGCGATGAGGTGGGGAACTAGGTCTTTCTCTGTGGTCTCCACAGGGGATTCAGACATCCTTTCATCTTGGGAGATGCAAGACGAGCCGGCATTCAAGTCACTGCAGGGATATCCGGCCTTATTTCGCGTCAGGGCATCGCTTTGTACATTCCACTTGAGGCCGCTAACTCAGGGTCCATCTCACATACCTAGAGCTGAGAGAAGCCTCCTCTTGATGTGCTTGTGGTAAGGTGGTATTTCTGTGGAGTCGAAGCCAGGGACTAACCTCTCATGTCGAGTTGATTTTTAGTCCACGGAGCTCTTTCCTGTGGCTACAGTGACCTCAGGATCCCTCTAGCCTTGAAACAGTGTTCTTGGGGTTTCTCTGCAGTGCCATCAAGGAAATCAAGGCTCCTTTCATGTGTGATGTGCAACACGGAATTGCTCTGCACGCAGTGCAGGGGAATCGCGCCTCATCTCGCGGCGAGTGGGAAGTCTCATGGTTTTTCTCGAGTTGCGGCGGGAACCAGGGGTATATTCTCAAGTTACGCCGGGGTTGGACCTTCCACCCACGTGTTTGTTCAGCGACGTCAGGACTCCTGCCTAGTTGCGAGGGACAACTCGGGATTCTCCTCGAGGCTTGGCAGGGCAATTGGGACGCCTCTCCAGCTGAGGCGGGAGACCAAGGGTCCCTTTCCACGTGCCACAGGAATCCTGGGACTCCTCTCAAGTTTCACGAGGAGTCAGGCATCGTCTCCTTTGGAGGCACTGATCTCCGCGTACCTCTGAAGTTTTCAAAGGATTTGAGGCCTCCGGTCGCGATGAGGTGGTGAACTAGGTCTTTCTCTGTGGTCTCCACAGGGGATTCAGACATCCTATCGTCTTGGGAGATGCAAGACGAGCCTGCATTCAAGTCACTGCAGGGATATCCGGCCTTATTTCTAGTCAGGGCATCGCGGTGTCCATTCCACGTGAGGCCGCAAACTCAGGGTCCCTCACACATACTTAGAGCTGAGAGAAGGCTCCTCTTGAGGTGCTTGTGGTAAGGTGGTATTCCTCTGGAGTCGAAGCCAGGTACTAACCTCTCATCTCGAGTTGATTTTTGGTCCATGGAGCTCTTTCGTGTTGCTATAGTGACCTCAGGATCCCTCTAGCCTTGAAACAGTGTTATTGGTGTTTCTCTGGAGTGCCATTAAGGAAATCAAGGCTCCTTTCATTTGTGATGTGCAACACGGAATTGCTCTGCACGCAGTGCAGGGGAATCGGGCCTCATTTTGCGGTGAGGCGGAAGTCTCATGGATTTTCTCGAGTTGCATCGGGAACCTGTGGTATATTCTCGAGTTACGACGGGGATGGCCCTTCCACCCACGTGTTTGTTCAGCGACGTCAGGACTCCTGCCTTGTTGCAAGGGACAACTCGGGATTCTGCTCGAGGCTTGGCAGGGAAATTGCGACGCCTCTCCAGCTGAGGCGGGAGACCAAGGGTCCGTTTCCACGTGCCATAGGAATCCTGGAACTTCTATCAAGTTTCACGAGGAGTCAGGCATCGTCTCCTTTGGAAGAACTGATCTCCGCGTACTTCTGGAGTTTTCAAAGGATGTGAGGCCTCCGGTCGCGATGAGGTGGGGAATTAGGTCTTTCTCTGTGGTCTGCACAGGGGATTCAAACATCCTTTCATCTTGGGAGATGCAAGACTAGCCTGCATTCAAGTCACTTCAGGGATATCCGGCCTTATTTCGAGTCAGGGCATCGCGGTGTCCATTCCATTTGAGGCCGCAAACTCAGGGTCCCTCTCACATACCTAGAGCTGAGAGAAGCCTCCTCTTGAGGTGCTTGTGGTAACGTGGTATTCCTCTGGAGCCGAAGCCAAGGACTAACCTCTCATCTCGAGTTGATTTTTGGTCCACGGAGCTCTTTCGTGTTGCTACAGTGACCTCAGGATCCCTCTAGCCTTGAAACAGTGTTCTTGGGGTTTCTCTGGAGTGCCATCAAGGAAATCAAGGCTCCTTTCATGTGTGATGTGCAACACGGAATTGCTCTGCACGCAGTGCAGGGGAATCGGGCCTCATCTCGCGGCGAGGGGGAAGTCTCATGGTTTTTCTCGAGTTGCGGCGGGAACCTGGGGTATATTCTCGAGTTACGACGGGGATGGCCCTTCCACCCACGTGTTTGTTCAGCGACATCAGGACTCCTGCCTAGTTGCGAGGGAAAACTCGGGATTCTCCTCGAGGCTTGGCAGGGCAATTGGGACGCCTCTCCAGCTGAGGCGGGAGACCAAGGGTCCCTTTCCACGTGCCACAGGAATCCTGAGACTCCTATCAAGTTTCACGAAGAGTCAGGCATCGTCTCCTTTGGAGGCACTGATCTCTGCGTACCCCTGGAGTTTTCAAAGGATGTAAGGCCTTCGGTCGCGATGAGGTGGGGAACTAGGTCTTTCTCTATGGTCTCCACAGGAGATTCAGACATCCTTTCTTCTTGGGAGATGCAAGAGGAGCCTGCATTCAAGTCACTGCAGGGATATCCGGCCTTATTTCGAGCCAGGGCATCGCAGTATCCATTCCACTTGAGGCCGCAAACTCAGGGTCCCTCACACATACCTAGAGCTGAGAGAAGCCTCCTCTTGAGGTGCTTGTGGCAAGGTGGTATTCCTCTGGAGTCGAAGCCAGGGACAAACCTCTCATCTCGAGTTGATTTTTGGTCCACGGAGCTCTTTCGTGTTGCTACAGTGACCTCAGGATCCCGCTAGCCTTGAAACAGTGTTCTTGGGGTTTCTCTGGAGTGCCATCAAGGAAATCAAGGCTCCTTTCATGTGTGATGTGCAACACGGAATTGCTCTGCACGCAGTGAAGGGGAATCGGGCCTCATATCACGGCGAGGGGGAAGTCTCATGGTTTTTCTCGAGTTGCGGCGGGAACCTGGGGTATATTCTCGAGATACGACGGGAATGGCCCTTCCAAATACGTGTTTGTTCAGCGACGTCAGGACTCCTGCCTAGTTGCGAGGGACAACTAGGGATTCTCCGCGAGGCTTGTCAGGGCAATTGGGATGCCTCTCCAGCTGAGGCTGGAGACCAAGGGTCCCTTTCCACGTGCGACAGGAATCCTGGAACTCCTATCAAGTTTCACGAGGAGTCAGGCATCGTCCCCTTTGGAGGCACTGATCTCTGCGTACCTCTGGAGTTTTCAAAGGATGTGAGGCCTCCGGTCGTGAAGAGGTGGGGAACTAGGTCTTTCTCTGTGGTCTCCACAGGGGATTCAGACATCCTTTCGTCTTGGGAGATGCAAGACGAGCCTGCATTCAAGTCACTGCAGGGATATCCGGCCTTATTTCGAGCCAGGGCATCGCGGTGTCCATTCCACTTGAGGCCGCAAACTCAGGGTCCCTCTCACATACCTAGAGCTGACAGAAGCCTCCTCTTGAGGTGCTTGTGGTAAGGTGGTATTCCTCTGGAGTCGAAACCAGGAACTAACCTCTCATCTCGAGTTGATTTTTGGTCCACGGAGCTCTTTCATGTTGCTACAGTGACCTCAGGATCCTTCTAGCCTTGAAACAGTGTTCTTGGGGTTTCTCTGGAGTGCCACCAAGGAAATCAAGGCTCCTTTCATGTGTGATGTGCAACACGGAATTGCTCTGCACGCAGTGCAGGGGAATCGGGCCTCATCTCGCGGCGAGGGGGAAGTCTCATGGTTTTTCTCGAGTTGCGGCGGGAACCTGGGGTATATTCTCGAGTTACGACGGGGATGGCCCTTCCACCCACGTGTTTGTTCAGCGACGTCAGGACTCCTGCCTAGTTGCGAGGGAAAACTCGGGATTCTCCTCGAGGCTTGGCAGGGCAATTGGGACGCCTCTCCAGCTTAGGCGGGAGACCAAGGGTCCCTTTCCACGTGCCACAGGAATCCTGAGACTCCTATCAAGTTTCACGAAGAGTCAGGCATCGTCTCCTTTGGAGGCACTGATCTCTGCGTACCCCTGGAGTTTTCAAAGGATGTAAGGCCTTCGGTCGCGATGAGGTGGGGAACTAGGTCTTTCTCTATGGTCTCCACAGGGGATTCAGACATCCTTTCTTCTTGGGAGATGCAAGAGGAGCCTGCATTCAAGTCACTGCAGGGATATCCGGCCTTATTTCGAGCCAGGGCATCGCAGTATCCATTCCACTTGAGGCCGCAAACTCAGGGTCCCTCACACATACCTAGAGCTGAGAGAAGCCTCCTCTTGAGGTGCTTGTGGTAAGGTGGTATTCCTCTGGAGTCGAAGCCAGGGACAAACCTCTCATCTCGAGTTGATTTTTGGTCCACGGAGCTCTTTCGTGTTGCTACAGTGACCTCAGGATCCCGCTAGCCTTGAAACAGTGTTCTTGGGGTTTCTCTGGAGTGCCATCAAGGAAATCAAGGCTCCTTTCATGTGTGATGTGCAACACGGAATTGCTCTGCACGCAGTGAAGGGGAATCGGGCCTCATATCACGTCGAGGGGGAAGTCTCATGGTTTTTCTCGAGTTGCGGCGGGAACCTGGGGTATATTCTCGAGATACGACGGGAATGGCCCTTCCAAACACGTGTTTGTTCAGCGACGTCAGGACTCCTGCCTAGTTGCGAGGGACAACTAGGGATTCTCCGCGAGGCTTATCAGGGCAATTGGGATGCCTCTCCAGCTGAGGCTGGAGACCAAGGGTCCCTTTCCACGTGCGACAGGAATCCTGGAACTCCTATCAAGTTTCACGAGGAGTCAGGCATCGTCCCCTTTGGAGGCACTGATCTCTGCGTACCTCTGGAGTTTTCAAAGGATGTGAGGCCTCCGGTCGTGAAGAGGTGGGGAACTAGGTCTTTCTCTGTGGTCTCCACAGGGGATTCAGACATCCTTTCGTCTTGGGAGATGCAAGACGAGCCTGCATTCAAGTCACTGCAGGGATATCCGGCCTTATTTCGAGCCAGGGCATCGCAGTGTCCATTCCACTTGAGGCCGCAAACTCAGGGTCCCTCTCACATACCTAGAGCTGAGAGAAGCCTCCTCTTGAGGTGCTTGTGGTAAGGTGGTATTCCTCTGGAGTCGAAACCAGGAACTAACCTCTCATCTCGAGTTGATTTTTGGTCCACGGAGCTCTTTCATGTTGCTACAGTGACCTCAGGATCCTTCTAGCCTTGAAACAGTGTTCTTGGGGTTTCTCTGGAGTGCCACCAAGGAAATCAAGGCTCCTTTCATGTGTGATGTGTAACACGGAATTGCTCTGCACGCAGTGCAGGGGAATCGGGCCTCATCTCGCGGCGAGGGGGAAGTCTCATGGTTTTTCGCGAGTTGCGGCGGGAACCTGGGGTATATTCTCGAGTTACGACGGGGATGGACCTTCCACCCACGTGTTTCTTCAGCGACGTCAGGACTCCTGCTAGTTGCGAGGGACAACCCGGGATTCTCCTCGAGGCTTGGCAGGGCAATTGGGACGCCTCTCCTGCTGAGGCGGGAGACCAAGGGTAACTTTCCACGTGCGACAGGAATCCTGGGACTCCTATCAAATTTCACGAGGAGTCAGGCATCGTCTCCTTTGGAGGCACTGATCTCCGCGTACCTCTGGAGTTTTCAAAGGATGTGAGGCCTCCGGTCGCGATGAGGTGGGGAACTAGGTCTTTCTCTGTTCTCTCCACAGGGGTTTCAGACATCCTTTCGTCTTGGGAGATGCAAAACGAGCCTGGATTCAAGTCACTGCAGGTATATCCTGCCTTATTTTGAGTCAGGGCATGGCGGTGTCCTTGCCACTTGAGGCCGCAAACTCAGGGTCCCTCTCACATACCTAGAGCTGAGAGAAGCCTCCTCTTGAGGTGCTTGTGGTAAGGTGGTATTCCTCTGGAGTCGAAGACAGGGACTAACCTCTCATCTCGAGTTGATTTTTGGTCCACGGAGCTCTTTCGTGTTGCTACAGTGACCTCAGGATCCCTCTAGCCTTGAAACAGTGTTCTTGGGGTTTCTCTGGAGTGCCATAAAGGAAATCAAGCCTCCTTTCATGTGTGATGTGCAACACGGAATTGCTCTGCACGCAGTGCAGGGGAATCGGGCCTCATCTCGCGGCGAGGGGGAAGTCTCATGGTTTTTCTCGAGTTGCGGCTGGAACCTCAGGTATATTCTCGAGTTACGACGGGGATGGTCCTTCCACCCACGTGTTTGTTCAGCGACGTCAGGGCTAATGCCTAGTTGCGAGGGACAACTCGGGATTCTCCTCGAGGCTTGGCAGGGCAATTGGGACGCCTCTCCAGCTGAGGCGGGAGACCAAGGGTCCGTTTCCACGTGCGACAGGAATCCTGGGACTCCTATCAAGTTTAACGAGGAGTCAGGCATCGTCTCCTTTGGAGACACTGATCTCCTCGTACCTCTGGAGTTTTCAAAGGATGTAAGGCCTACGGTCGCGATGAGGTGGGGACTAGGACTTTCTCTGTGGTCTCCACAGGGGATTCAGACATCCTTTCATCTTGGGAGATGCAAGACGAGACTGGATTCAAGTCACTGCAGGGATATCCAGCCTTATTTCGAGTCAGGGCATCGCGGTGTCCATTCCACTTGAGGCCGCAAACTCAGAGTCCCTCTCACATACCTAGAGCTGAGAGAAGCCTCCTCTTGAGGTGCTTGTGGTAAGGTGGTATTCCTCTGGAGTCGAAGCCAGGGACTAACCTCTCATCTCGTGTTGATTTTATGTCCACGGAGCTCTTTCGTGTTGCTACAGTGACCTCAGGATCCCTCTAGCCTTGAAACAGTGTTCTTGGCGTTTCTCTGGAGTGCCATCAAGGAAATCAAGGCTCCTTTCATGTGTGATGTGCAACACGGAATTGCTCTGCACGCAGGGTAGGGGAATCGGGCCTCATCTCGCGGCGAGGGGGAAGTCTCATGGTTTTTCTCGAGTTGCGGCGGGAACCTGGGGTATATTCTCGAGTTACGACGGGGATGGCCCTTCCACACACGTGTTGTTCAGCGTCGTCAGGACTCCTGCCTAGTTGCGAGGGACAACTTGGGATTCTCCTCGAGGCTTGGCAGGGCAATTGGGACGCCTCTCCAGCTGAGGCGGGAGACCAAGGGTCCCTTTCCACGTGCCACAGGAATCCTGGGACTCCTATCTAGTTTCACGAGTAGTCAGGCATCGTCTCCTTTGGAGGCACTGTACTCCGCGTACCTCTGGAGTTTTCAAAGGATATAAGGAATCCGTTCGCGATGAGGTGGGGAACTAGGTCTTTCTCTGTGGTCTCCACAGGGGATTCAGACATCCTTTCATCTTGGGAGATCCAAGACGAGCCTGCATTCAAGTCACTGCAGGGATATCCGGCCTTATTTCGAGTCAGGGCATCGCGGTGTCCATTCCACTTGAGGCCGCAAACTCAGGGCCCCTCTCACATACCTAGAGCTGAGAGAAGCCTCCTCTTGAGGTGCTTGTGGTAAGGTCGTATTCCTCTGGAGTCGAAGACAGGGACTAACCTCTCATCTTGAGTTGATTTTTGGTCCACGGAGCTCTTTCGTGTTGCTACAGTGACCTCAGGATCCCTCTAGCCTTGAATCAGTGTTCTTGGGGTTTCTCTGGAGTGCCATAAAGGAAATCAAGCCTCCTTTCATGTGTGATGTGCAACACGGAATTGCTCTGCACGCAGTGCAGGGGAATCGGGCCTCATCTCGCGGCGAGGGGGAAGTCTCATGGTTTTTCTCGAGTTGCGGCGGGAACCTCAGGTATATTCTCGAGTTACGACGGGGATGGTCCTTCCACCCACGTGTTTGTTCAGCGACGTCAGGACTCCTGCCTAGTTCCGAGGGACCACTCGGGATTCTCCTCGAGGCTTGGCAGGGCAATTGGGACGCCTCTCCAGCTGAGGCGGGAGACCAAGGGTCCGTTTCCACGTGCCACAGGAATCCTGGGACTCCTATCAAGTTTCACGAGGAGTCAGGCATCGTCTCCTTTGGAGGCACTGATCTCCGCGTACCTCTGGAGTTTTCAAAGAATGTAAGGCCTCCGGTCGCGATGAGGTGGGAAACTAGGTCTTTCTCTGTGGTCTCCACAGGGGATTCAGACATCCTTTCATCTTGGGAGATGCAAGACGAGCCTGGATTCAAGTCACTGCAGGGATATCCAGCCTTATTTCGAGTCAGGGCATCGCGGTGTCCATTCCACTTGAGGCCGCAAACTCAGGGTCCCTCTCACATACCTAGAGCTGAGAGAAGCCTCCTCTTGAGGTGCTTGTGGTAAGGTGGTATTCCTCTGGAGTCGAAGCCAGGGACTAACCTCTCATCTCGAGTTGATTTTTCGTCCACCGAGCTCTTTCGTGTTGCTATAGTGACCTCAGGATCCCTCTAGCCTTGAAACAGTGTTCTTGGGGTTTCTCTGGAGTGCCATCAAGGAAATCAAGGCTCTTTCCATGTGTGATGTGCAACACGGAATTGCTCTGCCCGCAGTGCAGGGGAATCGGGCCTCATCTCGCGGCGAGGGGGAAGTCTCATGGTTTTTCTCGAGTTGCGGCGGGAACCTGGGGTATATTCTCGAGTTACGACGGGGATGGCCCTTCCACACACGTGTTTGTTCAGCGACTTCAGGACTCCTTCCTAGTTGCGAGGGACAGCTCGGGATTCTGCTCGAGGCTTGGCAGGGCAATTGGGACGCCTCTCCAGCTGAGGCGGGAGACCAAGTGTCCCTTTCCACGTGCCACAGGAATCCTGGGACTCCTATCAAGTTTCACGAGGAGTCAGGCATCGTCTCCTTTGGAGGCACTGATCTCCGCGTAGCTCTGGAATTTTCAAAGAATGTGAGGCCTCCGGTCGTGATGAGGTGGGGAACTAGGTCTTTTTCTGTGGTCTACACAGAGGATTCAGACATCCTTTCGTCTTGGGAGATGCAAGACGAGCCTGCATTCAAGTCACTGCAGGGATATCCGGCCTTATTTCGAGTCAGGGCATCGCGGTGTCTATTCCACTTGAGGCCGCAAAATCAGGGTCCCTTTCACATACCTAGAGCTGAGAGAAGCCTCCTCTTGAGGTGCTTGTGGTAAGGTGGTATTCCTGTGGAGTCGAAGCCAGCGACAAACCTCTCATCTCGAGTTGATTTTTGGTCCACGGAGCACTTTCCTGTGGCTACAGTGACATCAGGATCCCTCTAGCCTTGAAACAGTGTTCTAGGGGGTTCTCTGCAGTGCCATCAAGGAAATCAAGCCTCCTTTCATGTGTGATGTGCCACACGGAATTGCTCTGCACGCAGTGCAGGAGAATCGGGCCTCATTTTGCGGCGAGGGGGAAGTCTCATGGTTTTTCTCGAGTTGCGGCGGGAACCTGGGGTATATTCTCGAGTTACGACGGGGATGGCCCTTCCACCCACGTGTTTGCTCAGCGACGTCAGGACTCCTGCCTAGTTGCAAGGGACAACTCGGGATTCTGCTCGAGGTTTGGCAGGGCAATTGGGACGCCTCTCCAGCTGAGGCGGGAGACCAAGGGTCCCTTTCCACGTGCCACAGGAATCCTGGGACTCCTATCAAGTTTCACGAAGAGTCAGGCATCGTCTCCTTTGGAGGCAGTGATCTTCGCGTCCCTCTGGAGTTTTCAAAGGATGTGAGGCCTCCGGTCGCGATGAGGTGGGGAATTAGGTCTTTCTCTGTGGTCTCCACAAGGGATTCAGACATCCTTCCGTCTTGGGAGATGCAAGACGAGCCTTCATTCAAGTCACTGCAGGGATATCCGGCCTTATTTCGAGCCAGGGCATCGCGGTGTCCATTCCACTTTAGGCCGGAAAATCAGGGTCCCTCTCACATACCTAGAGCTGAGAGAAGCCTCCTCTTGAGGTGCTTGTGGTAAGGTGGTATTCCTCTGGAGTGGAAGCCAGGGACTAACCTCTCATCTCGAGTTGATTTTTGGTCCACGGACCTCTTTCTTATTGCTACAGTGACCTCAGGATCCCTCTAGCCTTGAAACAGTGTTCTTGGGGTTTCTCTGGAGTGCCATCAAGGAAATCAAGGCTCCTTTCATGTGTGATGTGCAACACGGAATTGCTCTGCAAGCAGTGCAGGGGAATCGGGCCTCATCTCGCGGCGACGGGGAAGTCTCATGGTTTTTATCGAGTTGAGGCGGGAACCTGGGGTATATTATCGAGTTACGACGGGGATGGCCCTTCCACACACGTGTTTGTTCAGCGACGTCAGGACTCCTGCCTAGTTGCGAGGGACAACTCGGGATTCTCCTCGAGGCTTGGCAGGGCAATTGGGACGCCTCTCCAGCTGAGGCGGGAGACCAAGTGTCCCTTTCCACGTGCCACAGGAATCCTGGGACTCCTATCAAGTTTCACGAAGAGTCAGGCATCGTCTCCTTTAGAGGGACTGATCTCCGCGTACCTCTGGAATTTTCAAAGGATGTGAGGCCTCCGGTCACGATGAGGTGGGGAACTAGGTCTTTTTCTGTGGTCTCCACAGGGGATTCAGACATCCTTTCATCTTGGGAGATGCAAGACGAGCCTGCATTCAAGTCACTGCAGGGATATCCGGCCTTTTTCAAGTCAGGGCATCGCGGTGTCCATTCCACTTGAGGCTGCAAACTCAGGGTCCCTCACACATACCTAGAGCTGAGAGAAGCCTCCTCTTTAAGTGCTTGTGGTAAGGTGGTATTCCTCTGGAGTCGAAGCCAGGGACAAACCTCTCATCTCGAGTTGATTTTTGGTCCATGGAGCTCTTTCGTGTTGCTACAGTGACCTCAGGATCCCTCTAACCTTGAAACAGTGTTCTTGGGTTTTCTCTGGAGTGCCACCAAGGAAATCAAGGCTCCTTTCATGTGTGATGTGCAACACGGAATTGCTCTGCACGCAGTGCAGGGGAATCGGGCCTCATCTCACGGCGAGGGGAAAGTCTCATGGTTTTTCTCGAGTTGCGGCGGGAACCTCAGGTATATTCTCGAGTTACGAGGGGGATGGTCCTTCCACACACGTGTTTGTTCAGCGACGTCAGGACTCCTGCCTAGTTGCGAGGGACAACTCGGTATTCTCCTCGAGGCTTGGCAGGGCAATTGGGACGCCTCTCCAGCTGAGGCGGGAGACCAAGGGTCCGTTTCCACGTGCCACAGGAATCCTGGGACTCCTATCAAGTTTCACGAGGAGTCAGGCATCGTCTCCTTTGGAGGGACTGATCTCCGCGTACCTCTGGAGTTTTCAAAGGATGTAAGGCCTCCGGTCGCGATGAGGTGGGGAACTAGGACTTTCTCTGTGGTCTCCACAGGGGATTCAGACAACCTTTCATCTTGGGAGATGCAAGACGAGCCTGGATTCAAGTCACTGCAGGGATATCCAGCCTTATTTCGAGTCAGGGCATCGCGGTGTCCATTCCACTTGAGGCCGCAAACTCAGGGTCCCTCTCACATACATAGAGCTGAGAGAAACCTCCTCTTGAGGTGCTTGTGGTAAGGTGGTATTCCTCTGGAGTCGAAGCCAGGGACTAACCTCTCATCTCGAGTTGATTTTTCGTCCACCGAGCTCTTTCGTGTTGCTATAGTGACCTCAGGATCCCTCTAGCCTTGAAACAGTGTTCTTGGGGTTTCTCTGGAGTGCCATCAAGGAAATCAAGGCTCTTTCCATGTGTGATGTGCAACACGGAATTGCTCTGCCCGCAGTGCAGGGGAATCGGGCCTCATCTCGCGGCGAGGGGGAAGTCTCATGGTTTTTCTCGAGTTGCGGCGGGAACCTGGGGTATATTCTCAAGTTACGACGGGGATGGCCCTTCCACACACGTGTTTGTTCAGCGACGTCAGGACTCCTTCCTAGTTGCGAGGGACAGCTCGGGATTCTGCTCGAGGCTTGGCAGGGCAATTGGGACGCCTCTCCAGCTGAGGCGGGAGACCAAGTGTCCATTTCCACGTGCCACAGGAATCCTGGGAGTCCTATCAAGTTTCACGAAGAGTCAGGCATCGTCTCCTTTGGAGGGACTGATCTCCGCGTACCTCTGGAATTTTCAAAGGATGTGAGGCCTCCGGTCGCAATGAGGTGGGGAACTAGGTCTTTTTCTGTGGTCTCCACAGGGGATTCAGACATCCTTTCATCGTGGGAGATGCAAGACGAGCCTGCATTCAAGTCACTGCAGGGATATCCGGCCTTATTTCGAGTCAGAGCGTCGCGGTGTCCATTTCACTTGAGGCCACAAACTCAGGGTCTCTCTCACATAGCTAGAGCTGAGAGAAGCCTCCTCTTGAGGTGCTTGTGGTAAGGAGGTATTCCTCTGGAGTCGAAGCCAGGGACTAACCTCTCATCTCGAGTTGATTTTTGGTCCACGGAGCTCTTTCCTGTTGCTACAGTGACCTCAGGATCCCTCTAGCCTTGAAACAGTGTTCTTGGGGTTTCTCTCGAGTGCCATCAAGGAAATCAAGGCTCCTTTCATGTGTGATGTGCAACACGAATTGCTCTGCATGCAGTGCAGGTGAATCGGGCCTCATCTCGCGGCGAGGGGGAAGTCTCATGATTTTTCTCGAGTTGCGGCGGGAACCTGGGGTATATTCTCGAGTTACGACGGGGATGGTCCTTCCACCCACGTGTTTGTTCAGCGACGTCAGGACTCCTGCCTAGATGCGAGGGACAACTCGGGATTCTCCTGGAGGCTTGGCAGGGCAATTGGGACTCTTCTCCAGCTGAGCCGGGAGACCAAGGGTCCCTTTCCACGTGCCACAGGAATCCTGGGACTCGTATCAAGTTTCACGAGGAGTCAGGCATCGTCTCCTTTGGACGCACTGATCTCCGCGTACCTCTGGAGTTTTCAAAGGATGTGAGGCCTCCGGTCGCCATGAAGTGGGGAACTAGGTCTTTCTCTGTGGTCTCCACAGGGGATTCAGACATCCTTTCATCTTGGGAGATGCAAGACGAGCCTGCATTCAAGTCACTGCAGGGATATCCGGACTTATTTCGCATCAGGGCATCGCAGTGTCCATTCCACTTGAGGCCACAAACTCAGGGTCCCTCTCACATACCTAGAGCTGAGAGAAGCCTCCTCTTGAGGTGCTTGTGGTAAGGTGGTATTCCTCTGGAGTCGAAGCCAGGGACAAACCTCTCATCTCGAGTTGATTTTTGGTCCACGGAGCTCTTTCGTGTTGCTACAGTGACCTCAGGATCCCGCTAGCCTTGAAACAGTGTTCTTGGGGTTTCTCTGGAGTGCCATCAAGGAAATCAAGGCTCCTTTTATGTGTGATGTGCAACACGGAATTGCTCTGCACGCAGTGAAGGGGAATCGGGCCTCATATCACGGCGAGGGGGAAGTCTGATGGTTTTTCTCGAGGTGCAGCGGGAACCTGGGGTATATTCTCGAGTTACGACGGGGATGGCCCTTCCACCCACGTGTTTGTTCAGCGACGTCAGGACTCCTGCCTAGTTGCGAGGGACAACTCCGGATTCTCCTCGAGGATTGGCAGGGCAATTGGGACGCCTCTCCAGCTGAGGCGGGAGACCAAGGGTCCCTTTCCATGTGCCACAGGAATCCTGGGACTCCTATCAAGTTTCACGAGGAGTCAGGCATCATCTCCTTTGGAGGCACTGATCTCCGCGTACCTCTGGAGTTTTCAAAGGATGTGAGGCCTCCGGTCGCAATGAGGTGGGGAAGTAGGTCTTTCTCTGTGGTCTCCACAGGGGATTCAGACATCCTTTCGTCTTGGGAGATGCAAGACGAGCCTGCATTCAAGGTACTGCAGGGATATCCGGCCTTATTTCGAGCCAGGGAATCGCGGTGTCCATTCCACTTGAGGCCGCAAACTCAGGGTCCCTCTCACATACCTAGAGCTGAGAGAAGCCTCCTCTTGAGGTGCTTGTGGTAAGGTGGTATTCCTCTGGAGTCGAAGCCAGGAACTAACCTCTCATCTCGAGTTGATTTTTGGTTCACGGAGCTCTTTCGTGTTGCTACAGTGACCTCAGGATCCTTCAAGCCTTCAAACAGTGTTCTTGGGGTTTCTCTGGAGTGCCACCAAGTAATCAAGGCTCCATTCATGTGTGATGTGCAACACGGAATTGCTCTGCACGCAGTGCAGCGGAATCGGGCCTCATCTCGCGGCGAGGGGGAAGTCTCATGGTTTTTCTCGAGTTGCGGCGGGAACCTGGGGTATATTCTCGAGTTACGACGGGGATGGACCTTTCAACCACGTGTTGGTTCAGCGACGTAAGGACTCCTGCCTAGTTGCGAGGGACAACTCGGGATTCTCCTCGAGGCTTGGCAGGGCAATTGGGACGCCTCTCCAGCTGAGGCGGGAGACCAAGGGTCCGTTTCCATGTGCCACAGGAATCCTGGGACTCCTATCAAGTTTCACGAGGAGTCAGGCATCGTCTCCTTTGGAGGCACTGATCTCCGCGTACCTCTGGAATTTCAAAGGATGTGAGGCCTCCGGTCGCGATGAGGTGGGGAACTAGGTCTTTCTCTGTGGTCTCCACAAGGGATTCAGACATCCATTCGTCTTGAGAGATGCAAGACGAGCCTGCATTCAAGTCACTGCAGGGATATCCGGCCTTCTTTCGAGCCAGGGCATCGCGGTGTCCATTCCACTTGAGGCGGCAAACTCAGGGTCCCTCACACATACCTAGAGCTGAGAGAAGCCTCCTCTTGAGGTGCTTGTGGTAAGGTGGTATTCCTCTGGAGTCTAAGCCAAGGACTAACCTCTCATCTCGAGTTGATTTTTGGTCCACGGTGCTCTTTCGTGTTGCTACAATGACCTCAGGATCCCTCTAGCCTTGAAACAGTGTTCTTGGGGTTTCTCTGGAGTGCCATCAAGGAAATCAAGGCTCCTTTCATGTGTGATGTGCAACACGGAATTGTTCTGCACGCAGTGCAGGGGAATCGGGCCTCATCTCGCGGCGAGGGGGAAGTCTCATGGTTTTTCTCGAGTTGCGGCGGGAACCTGGGGTATATTCTCGAGTTACGACGGGGATGGCCCTTCCACCCACGTGTTTGTTCAGCGACGTCAGGACTCCTGCCTAGTTGCGAGGGACAACTCGGGATTCTCCTCGAGGCTTGGCAGGGCAATTGGGACGCCTCTCCAGCTGAGGCGGGAGACCAAGGGTCCCTTTCCACGTGCCACAGGAATCCTGGGACTCCTATCAAGTTTCACGAGGAGTCAGGCATCGTCTCCTTTGGAGACACTGATCTCCGCGTACCTCTGGAGTTTTCAAAGGATGTCTGGCCTCCGGTCGCGATGAGGTGGGGAACTAGGTCTTTCTCTATGGTCTCCATAGGGGATTCAGACATCCTTTCTTCTTGGGAGATGCAAGAGGAGCCTGCATTCAAGTCACTGCAGGTATATCCGGCCTTATTTCGAGTCAGGGCATCGCAGTGTCCATTCCACTTGAGGCCGCAAACTCCGGGTCCCTCTCACATACCTAGAGCTGAGAGAAGCCTCCTCTTGAGGTGCTTGTGGTAAGGTGGTATTCCTCTGGAGTCGAAGCCAGGGACTAACCTCTCATCTCGAGTTGATTGTTGGTCCACGGAGCTCTTTCGTGTTGCTACAGTGACCTCAGGATCCCGCTAGCCTTGAAACAGTGTTCTTGGGTTTTCTCTGGAGTGCCATCAAGGAAATCAAGGCTCCTTTCATGTGTGATGTGAAACACGGAATTGCTCTGCACGCAGTGCAGGGGAATCGGGCCTCATCTCGCGGCGAGGGGGAAGTCTCATGGTTTTTCTCGAGTTGCGGCGGGAACCTGGGGTATATTCTCGAGTTACGACGGGGATGGGCCTTCCACCCCCGTGTTTCCTCAGCGACGTCAGGACTCCTGCCTAGTTGCGGGGGACAACTCGGGATTCTCCTCGAGGCTTGGCAGGGCAATTGGGACGCCTCTCCAGCTTAGGCGGGAGACCAAGGGTCCCTTTCCACGTGCCACAGGAATCCTGGGACTCCTATCAAGTTTCACGAGGAGTCAGGCATCGTCTCCTTTGGAGGCACTGATCTCCGCGTACCTCTGGAGTTTTCAAAGGATGTGAGGCCTCCGGTCATGATGAGATGGGGAACTAGTTCTTTCTCTGTGGTCTCCACAGGGGATTCAGACATCCTTTCATCTTGGGAGATGCAAGACGAGCCTGCATTCAAGTCACTGCAGGGATATCTGGCATTATTTCCCGGCAGGGCATCGCGGTGTCCATTCCACTTGTGGCCGCAAACTCAGGGTCCCTCTCACATACCTAGAGCTTTGAGAAGCCTCCTCTTGAGGTGCTTGTGGTAAGGTGGTATTCCTCTGGAGTCGAAGCCAGTGACTAACCTCTAATCTCCAGTTGATTTATGGTCCACGGAGCTCTTTCGTGTTGCTACAGTGACATCAGGATCCCTCTAGCCTTGAAACAGTGTTCTTGGGGTTTCTCTGGAGTGCCATCAAGGAAATCAAGGCTCCTTTCATGTGTGATGTGCAACACGGAATTGCTCTGCACGCAGTTCAGGGGAATCGGGCCTCATCTCGCGGCGAGGGGGAAGTCTCATTGTTTTTCTCGAGTTGCGGCGGGAACCTGGGGTATATTCTCGAGTTACGACGGGGCTGGCCCTTCCACACACGTGTTTGTTCAGCGAAGTCAGGACTCCTGCCTAGTTGCGAGGGACAACTCGGGATTCTCCTCGAGACTTGGCAGGGCAATTGGGACGCCTCTCCAGCTGAGGCAGGAGACCAAGGGTCCCTTTCCACGTGCCACAGGAATCCTGGGACTCCTAAGAAGTTTCACGAGGAGTCAGGCATCGTCTCCTTTGGAGACACTGATCTCCGCGTACCTCTGGAGTTTTCAAAGGATGTGAGGCCTCCGGTCGCGATGAGGTGGGGAACTAGGTCTTTCTCTGTGGTCTCCACAGGGGATTCAGACATCCTTTCGTCTTGGGAGATGCAAGACGAGCCTGCATTCAAGTCACTGCAGGGATATCCGGCGTTATTTGGCGTCAGGGCATCGCAGTGTCCATTCCACGTGAGGCCGCAAAATCACGGTCCCTCTCACATACCTAGAGCTGAGAGAAGCCTCCTCTTGAGATGCTTGTGGTAAGGTGGTATTCCTCTGGAGTCGAAGCCAGGGACTAACCTCTCATCTCGAGTTGATTGTTGGTCCACGGAGCTCTTTCGTGTTGCTACAGTGACCTCAGGATCCCTCTAGCCTTGAAACAGTGTTCTAGGGGGTTCTCTGGAGTGCCATCATGGAAATCAAGCCTCCTTTCATGTGTGATGTGCAACACGAAATTACTCTGCACGCAGTGCAGGGAAATCGGGCCTCATCTCGCGGCGAGGGGGAAGTCTCATGGTTTTTCGCGAGTTGCGGCGGGAACCTGGGGTGTATTCTCGAGTTACGACGGGGATGGCCCTTCCACTCACGTGTTTCTTCAGCGACGTCAGGACTCCTGCCTAGTTGCGAGGGACAACTCCGTATTCTCCTCGAAGCTTGGCAGGGCAATTGGGACGCCTCTCCAGCTGAGGCGGGAGACCAAGGGTCCCTTTCCACGTGCCACAGGAATCCTGGGACTCCTATCAAGTTTCACGAGGAGTCAGGCATCGTCTCCTTTGGAGGCACTGATCTCCGTGTAGCTCTGGAGTTTTCAAAGGATGTGAGGCCTCCGATCGCCATGAGGTGGGGAACTAGGTCTTTCTCTGTGGTCTCCACAGGGGATTCAGTCATCCTTTCGTCTTGGGAGATGCAAGATGAGCCTGCATTCAAGTCACTGCAGGGATATCCGGCCTTATTTCGAGTCAGGGCATCGCGGTGTCCATTCCACTTGAGGCCGCAAACTCAGGGCCCCTCTCACATACCTAGAGCTGAGAGAAGCCTCCTCTTGAGGTGCTTGTGGTAAGGTGGTATTCCTCTGGAGTCGAAGACAGGGACTAACCTCTCATCTCGAGTTGATTTTTGGTCCACGGAGCTCTTTCTTGTTGCTACAGTGACCTCAGGATCCCTCTAGCCTTGAATCAGTGTTCTTGGGGTTTCTCTGGAGTGCCATAAAGGAAATCAAGCCTCCTTTCATGTGTGATATGCAACACGGAATTGCTCTGCACGCAGTGCAGGGGAATCGGGCCTCATCTCGCGGCGAGGGGGAAGTCTCATGGTTTTTCTCGAGTTGCGGCGGGAACCTCAGGTATATTCTCGAGTTACGACGGGGATGGTCCTTCCACCCACGTGTTTGTTCAGCGACGTCAGGACTCCTGCCTAGTTCCGAGGGACAACTCGGGATTCTCCTCGAGGCTTGGCAGGGCAATTTGGACGCCTCTCCAGCTGAGGCGGGAGACGAAGGGTCCGTTTCCACATGCCACAGGAATCCTGGGAATCCTATCAAGTTTCACGAGGAGTCAGGCATCGTCTCCTTTGGAGGCACTTATCTCCGCGTACCTCTGGAGTTTTCAAAGGATGTAAGGCCTCTGGTCGCGATGAGGTGGGGAACTAGGTCTTTCTCTGTGGTCTCCAGAGGGGATTCAGACATCCTTTCATCTTGGGAGATGCAAGACGAGCCTGGATTCAAGTCACTGCAGGGATATCCAGTCTTATTTCGAGTCAGGGCATCGCGGTGTCCATTCCACTTGAGGCCGCAAACTCAGGGTCCCTCTCACATACCTAGAGCTGAGAGAAGCCTCCTCTTGAGGTGCTTGTGGTAAGGTGGTATTCCTCTGGAGTCGAAGCCAGGGACTAACCTCTCATCTCGAGTTGATTTTTGGTCCACGGAGCTCTTTCTTGTTGCTATAGTGACCTCAGGATCCCTCTAGCCTTGAAACAGTGTTCTTGGGGTTTCTCTGGAGTGCCATCAAGGAAATCAAGGCTCCTTTCATGTGTGATGTGCAACACGGAATTGCTCTGCACGCAGTGCAGGGGAATCGGGCCTCATCTCGCGGCGAGGGGGAAGTCTCATGGTTTTTATCGAGTTGAGGCGGGAACCTGGGGTATATTATCGAGTTACGACGGGGATGGCCCTTCCACACACGTGTTTGTTCAGCGACGTCAGGACTCCTGCCTAGTTGCGAGGGACAACTCGGGATTCTCCTAGAGGCTTGGCAGGGCAATTGGGACGCCTCTCCAGCTGAGGCGGGAGACCAAGTGTCCCTTTCCACGTGCCACAGGAATCCTGGGAGTCCTATCAAGTTTCACGAAGAATCAGGCATCGTCTCCTTTGGAGGGACTGATCTCCGCGTACCTCTGGCATTTTCAAAGGATGTGAGGCCTCCGGTCGCAATGAGGTGGGGAACTAGGTCTTTTTCTGTGGTCTCCACAGGGGATTCAGACATCCTTTCATCTTGGGAGGTGCAAGACGAGCCTGCATTCAAGTCACTGCAGGGATATCCGGCCTTATTTAGAGTCAGGGCATCGCGGTGTCCATTCCACTTGAGGCTGCAAACTCAGGGTCCCTCACACATATCTAGAGCTGAGAGAAGCCTCCTCTTTAAGTGCTTGTGGTAAGGTGGTATTCCTCTGGAGTCGAAGCCAGGGACAAACCTCTCATCTCGAGTTGATTTTTGGTCCATGGAGCTCTTTCGTGTTTCTACAGTGACCTCAGGATCCCTCTAACCTTGAAACAGTGTTCTTGGGGTTTCTCTGGAGTGCCACCAAGGAAATCAAGGCTCCTTTCATGTGTGATGTGCAACACGGAATTGCTCTGCACGCAGTGCAGGGGAATCGGGCCTGATCTCGCGGCCAGGGAAAAGTCTCATGGTTTTTCTCGAGTTGCGGGGGGAACCTGGGGTATATTCTCGAGTTACGACGGGGATGGACCTTTCAACCACGTGTTGGTTCAGCGACGTAAGGACTCCTGCCTAGTTGCGAGGGACAACTCGGGATTCTCCTCGAGGCTTGGCAGGGCAATTGGGACGCCTCTCCAGCTGAGGCGGGAGACCAAGGGTCCGTTTCCATGTGCCACAGGAATCGTGGGACTCCTATCAAGTTTCACGAGGAGTCAGGCATCGTCTCCTTTGGAGGCACTGATCTCCGCGTACCTCTGGAATTTCAAAGGATGTGAGGCCTCCGGTCGCGATGAGGTGGGGAACTAGGTCTTTCTCTGTGGTCTCCACAAGGGATTCAGACATCCATTCGTCTTGGGAGATGCAAGACGAGCCTGCATTCAAGTCACTGCAGGGATATCCGGCCTTCTTTCGAGCCAGGGCATCGCGGTGTCCATTCCACTTGAGGCGGCAAACTCAGGGTCCCTCACACATACCTAGAGCTGAGAGAAGCCTCCTCTTGAGGTGCTTGTGGTAAGGTGGTATTCCTCTGGAGTCTAAGCCAAGGACTAACCTCTCATCTCGAGTTGATTTTTGGTCCACGGTGCTCTTTCGTGTTGCTACAATGACCTCAGGATCCCTCTAGCCTTGAAACAGTGTTCTTGGGGTTTCTCTGGAGTGCCATCAAGGAAATCAAGGCTCCTTTCATGTGTGATGTGCAACACGGAATTGTTCTGCACGCAGTGCAGGGGAATCGGGCCTCATCTCGCGGCGAGGGGGAAGTCTCATGGTTTTTCTCGAGTTGCGGCGGGAACCTGGGGTATATTCTCGAGTTACGACGGGGATGGCCCTTCCACCCACGTGTTTGTTCAGCGACGTCAGGACTCCTGCCTAGTTGCGAGGGACAACTCGGGATTCTCCTCGAGGCTTGGCAGGGCAATTGGGACGCCTCTCCAGCTGAGGCGGGAGACCAAGGGTCCCTTTCCACGTGCCACAGGAATCCTGGGACTCCTATCAAGTTTCACGAGGAGTCAGGCATCGTCTCCTTTGGAGACACTGATCTCCGCGTACCTCTGGAGTTTTCAAAGGATGTCTGGCCTCCGGTCGCGATGAGGTGGGGAACTAGGTCTTTCTCTATGGTCTCCATAGGGGATTCAGACATCCTTTCTTTTTGGGAGATGCAAGAGGAGCCTGCATTCAAGTCACTGCAGGGATATCCGGCCTTATTTCGAGTCAGGGCATCGCAGTGTCCATTCCACTTGAGGCCGCAAACTCCGGGTCCCTCTCACATACCTAGAGCTGAGAGAAGCCTCCTCTTGAGGTGCTTGTGGTAAGGTGGTATTCCTCTGGAGTCGAAGCCAGGGACTAACCTCTCATCTCGAGTTGATTGTTGGTCCACGGAGCTCTTTCGTGTTGCTACAGTGACCTCAGGATCCCTCTAGCCTTGAAACAGTGTTCTTGGGGTTTCTCTGGAATGCCATCAAGGAAATCAAGGCTCCTTTCATGTTTGATGTGCAACACGGAATTGCTTTGAATGCAGTGCAGGGGAATCGGGCCTCATTTTGCGGCGAGGGGGAAGTCTCATGGTTTTTCTCGAGTTGCGGCGGGAACCTGGGGTATATTCTCGAGTTACGACGGGGATGGCCCTTCCACACACGTGTTTGTTCAGCGACGTCAGGACTCCTGCCTAGTTGTGATGGACAACTCGGGATTCTCCTCGAGGCTTGGCAGGGAAATTGGGACGCCTCTCCAGCTGAGGCGGGAGACCAAGGGTCCCTTTCCACGTGCCACAGGAATCCTGGGACTCCTATCAAGTTTCACGAGGAGTCAGGCATCGTCTCCTTTGGAGGCACTGATCTCAGTGTACCACTGGAGTTTTCAAAGGATGTGAGGCCTCCGGTCGCGATGAGGTGGGGAACTAGGCTTTCTCTGTGGTCTCCACAGGGGATTCACACATCCTTTCGTCTTGGGAGATGCAAGACGAGCCTGCATTCAAGTCACAGCAGGGATATCAGGCCTTATTTCGAGTCAGGGCATCGCGGTGTCCATTCCACTTGAGGCCGCAAACTCAGGGTCCCTCTCACATACCTAGAGCTGAGAGAAGCCTCCTCTTGAGGTGCTTGTGGTAAGGTGGTATTCCTCTGGAGTCGAAGCCAGGGACTAACCTCTCATCTCGAATTGATTTTTGGTCCACGGAGCTCTTTTGTGTTGCTACAGTGACCTCAGGATCCTTCTAGCCTTCAAACAGTGTTCTTGGGGTTTCTCTGCAGTGCCATCAAGGAAATCAAGGCTCCTTTCATGTGTGATGTGCAACACGGAATTGCTCTGCACGCAGTGCAGGGGAATCGGGCCTCATCTCGCGGTGAGGGGGAAGTCTCATGGTTTTTCTCGAGTTGCGGCGGGAACCTGGGGTATATTCTCGAGTAACGACGGGAATGGCCCTTCCACACACGTGTTTGTTCAGTGATGTCAGGACTCCTGCCTAGTTGCGAGGGACAACTCGGGATTCTCCTCGAGGCTTGGCAGGGCAATTGGGACGCCTCTCCAGCTGAGGCGGCAGACCAAGGGTCCCTTTCCACGTGCCACAGGAATCCTGGGACTCCTATCAAGTTTCACGAGGAGTCAGGCATCGTCTCCTTTGGAGGCACTGATCTCCGCGTACCTCTGGAGTTGTCAAAGGATGTGAGGCCTCCGGTCGCGATGAGGTGGGGAACTAGGTCTTTCTCTGTGGTCTCCACAGGGGATTCAGACATCCTTTCGTCTTGGGAAATCCAAGACGAGCCTGCATTCAGGTCACTGCAGAGATATCCGGCCTTATTTCGAGTCAGGGCATCGCGGTGTCCATTCCACTTGAGGCTGCAAACTCAGGGTCCCTCTCACATACCTAGAGCTGAGAGAAGCCTCCTTTTGAGGTGCTTGTGGTAAGGTGGTATTCCTCTGGAGTCGAAGCCAGGGACTAACCTCTCATCTCGAGTTGATTTTTAGTCCACGGAGCACTTTCGTGTGGCTACAGTGACCTCAGGATCCCTCTAGCCTTGAAACAGTGTTCTTGGGGTTTCTCTGGAGTGCCATCAAGGAAATCAAGGCTCCTTTCATGTGTGATGTGCAACACGGAATTGCTCTGCACGCAGTGCAGGGGAATCGGGCCTCATCTCGCGGCGAGGGGGAAGTCTCATGGTTTTTCTCGAGTTGCGGTGGGAACCTGGGGTATATTCTCGAGTTCCGACGGGGATGGCCCTTCCACCCACGTGTTTGTTCAGCGACGTCAGGACTCCTGCCTAGTTACGAGGGACAACTCGGGATTCTCCTCGAGGCTTGGCAGGGCAATTGGGACGCCTCTCCAGCTCAGGCGGGAGACCATGAGTCCCTTTCCACGTGCCACAGGAATCCTGGGACTCCTATCAAATTTCACGAGGAGTCAGGCATCGTCTCCTTTGGAGGCACTGATCTCCGCGTACCTCTGGAGTTTTCAAAAGATGTGAGAGCTCCAGTCGCGATGAGGTGGGGAACTAGGTCGTTCTCTGTGGTCTCCACAGGGGATTCAGACATCCTTTCGTCTTGGGAGATGCAAGACGAGCCTGCATTCAAGTCACTGCAGGGATATCCGGCCTTATTTCGATTCAGTGCGTCGCGGTGTCCATTTCACTTGAGGCCACAAACTCAGGGTCCCTCTCACATAGCTAGAGCTGAGAGAAGCCTTCTCTTGAGGTGCTTGTGGTAAGGTGTTATTCCTCTGGAGTCCAAGCCAGGGACTACCCTCTCATCTCGAGTTGAATTTTGGTCCACGGAGCTCTTTCGTGTTGCTACAGTGACATCAGGATCCCTCTAGCCTTGAAACAGTGTTCTTGGGGTTTCTCTCGAGTGCCATCAAGGAAATCAAGGCTCCTTTCATGTGTGATGTGCAACACGGAATTGCTCTGCACACAGTGCAGGGGAATCGGGCCTCATCTCGAGGCGAGGGCTAAGTCTCATGGTTTTTCTCAAGTTGCGGCGGGAACCTGGGGTATATTCTCGAGTTACGACGGGGATGATCCTTCCACCCACGTGTTTGTTCAGCGACGTCAGGACTCCTGCCTAGTTTCGAGGGACAACTCGGGATTCTCCTCGAGGCTTGGCAGGGCAATTGGGACACCCCATCAGCTGAGGCGGGAGACCAAGGGTCCCTTTCCACGTGCCACAGGAATCCTGGGACTCCTATCAACTTTCACGAGGAGTCAGGCATCATCTCCTTTGGAGGCACTGATCTCCACGTACCTCTGGAGTTTTCAAAGGATGTGAGGCCTCCGGTCGCCATGAAGTGGGGAACTAGGTCTTTCTCTGTGGTCTCCACAGGGGATTCAGACATCCTTTCATCTTGGGAGATGCAAGACGAGCCTGCATTCAAGTCACTGTAGAGATATCCGGCCTTATTTCGCGTCAGGGCATCGCAGTGTCCATTCCACTTGAGGCCGCAAACTCAGCGTACCTCTCACATACCTAGAGCTGAGAGAAGCCTCCTCTTGAGGTGCTTGTGGTAAGGTGGTATTCCTCTGGAGTCGAAGCCAGGGACTAACCTGTCATCTCGAGTTGATTTTTCGTCCACGGAGCTCTTTCGTGTTGCTACAGTGACCTCAGGATCCCTCTAGCCTTGAAACAGTGTTTTTGGGGTTTCTCTGGAATGCCATCAAGGAAATCAAGGCTCCTTTCATGTGTGATGTGCAACACGGAATTGCTCTGCACGCAGTGCAGGGGAATCGGGCCTCATCTCGCGGTGAGGGGTAAGTCTCATGGTTTTTCTCGAGTTGCGGCGGGAACCTGGGGTATATTCTCGAGTAACGACGGGGATGGCACTTCCACACACGTGTTTGTTCAGTGATGTCAGGACTCCTGCCTAGTTGCGAGGGACAACTCGGGATTCTCCTCGAGGCTTGGCAGGGCAATTGGGACGCCTCTCCAGCTGAGGCGGGAGACCAAGGGTCCCTTTCCACGTGCCACAGGAATCCTGGGACTCCTATCAAGTTTCACGAGGAGTCAGGCATCTTCTCCTTTGGAGGCACTGATCTCCGCATACCTCTGGAGTTTTCAAAGGATGTGAGGCCTCCGGTCGCCATGAAGTGGGGAACTAGGTCTTTCTCTGTGGTCTCCACAGGGGATTCAGACATCCTTTCGTCTTGGGAAATCCAAGACGAGCCTGCATTCAGGTCACTGCAGAGATATCCGGCCTTATTTCGAGTCAGGGCATCGCGGTGTCCATTCCACTTGAGGCTGCAAACTCAGGGTCCCTCTCACATACCTAGAGCTGAGAGAAGCCTCCTTTTGAGGTGCTTGTGGTAAGGTGGTATTCCTCTGGAGTCGAAGCCAGGGACTAACCTCTCATCTCGAGTTGATTTTTAGTCCACGGAGCACTTTCGTGTGGCTACAGTGACCTCAGGATCCCTCTAGCCTTGAAACAGTGTTCTTGGGGTTTCTCTGGAGTGCCATCAAGGAAATCAAGGCTCCTTTCATGTGTGATGTGCAACACGGAATTGCTCTGCACGCCGTGCAGGGGAATCGGGCCTCATCTCGCGGCGAGGGGGAAGTCTCATGGTTTTTCTCGAGTTGCGGTGGGAACCTGGGGTATATTCTCGAGTTCCGACGGGGATGGCCCTTCCACCCACGTGTTTGTTCAGCGACGTCAGGACTCCTGCCTAGTTACGAGGGACAACTCGGGATTCTCCTCGAGGCTTGGCAGGGCAATTGGGACGCATCTCCAGCTCAGGCGGGAGACCATGAGTCCCTTTCCACGTGCCACAGGAATCCTGGGACTCCTATCAAATTTCACGAGGAGTCAGGCATCGTCTCCTTTGGAGGCACTGATCTCCGCGTACCTCTGGAGTTTTCAAAGGATGTGAGAGCTCCAGTCGCGATGAGGTGGGGAACTAGGTCGTTCTCTGTGGTCTCCACAGGGGATTCAGACATCCTTTCGTCTTGGGAGATGCAAGACGAGCCTGCATTCAAGTAACTGCAGGGATATCCGGCCTTATTTCGATTCAGTGCGTCGCGGTGTCCATTTCACTTGAGGCCACAAACTCAGGGTCCCTCTCACATAGCTAGAGCTGAGAGAAGCCTCCTCTTGAGGTGCTTGTGGTAAGGTGTTATTCCTCTGGAGTCCAAGCCAGGGACTACCCTCTCATCTCGAGTTGAATTTTGGTCCACTGAGCTCTTTCGTGTTGCTACAGTGACATCAGGATCCCTCTAGCCTTGAAACAGTGTTCTTGGGGTTTCTCTCGAGTGCCATCAAGGAAATCAAGGCTCCTTTCATGTGTGATGTGCAACACGGAATTGCTCTGCACAAAGTGCAGGGGAATCGGGCCTCATCTCGCGGCGAGGGCTAAGTCTCATGGTTTTTCTCGAGTTGCGGCGGGAACCTGGGGTATATTCTCGAGTTACGACGGGGATGATCCTTCCACCCACGTGTTTGTTCAGCGACGTCAGGACTCCTGCCTAGTTTCGAGGGACAACTCGGGATTCTCCTCGAGGCTTGGCAGGGCAATTGGGACACCCCATCAGCTGAGGCGGGAGACCAAGGGTCCCTTTCCACGTGCCACAGGAATCCTGGGACTCCTATCAACTTTCACGAGGAGTCAGGCATCATCTCCTTTGGAGGCACTGATCTCCACGTACCTCTGGAGTTTTCAAAGGATGTGAGGCCTCCGGTCGCCATGAAGTGGGGAACTAGGTCTTTCTCTGTGGTCTCCACAGGGGATTCAGACATCCTTTCATCTTGGGAGATGCAAGACGAGCCTGCATTCAAGTCACTGTAGAGATATCCGGCCTTATTTCGCGTCAGGGCATCGCAGTGTCCATTCCACTTGAGGCCGCAAACTCAGCGTCCCTCTCACATACCTAGAGCTGAGAGAAGCCTCCTCTTGAGGTGCTTGTGGTAAGGTGGTATTCCTCTGGAGTCGAAGCCAGGGACTAACCTGTCATTTCGAGTTGATTTTTCGTCCACGGAGCTCTTTCGTGTTGCTACAGTGACCTCAGGATCCCTCTAGCCTTGAAACAGTGTTTTTGGGGTTTCTCTGGAGTGCCATCAAGGAAATCAAGGCTCCTTTCATGTGTGATGTGCAACACGGAATTGCTCTGCACGCAGTGCAGGGGAATCGGGCCTCATCTCGCGGTGAGGGGGAAGTCTCATGGTTTTTCTCGAGTTGCGGCGGGAACCTGGGGTATATTCTCGAGTAACGACGGGGATGGCCCTTCCACACACGTGTTTGTTCAGTGATGTCAGGACTCCTGCCTAGTTGCGAGGGACAACTCGGGATTCTCCTCGAGGCTTGGCAGGGCAATTGGGACGCCTCTCCAGCTGAGGCGGGAGACCAAGGGTCCCTTTCCACGTGCCACAGGAATCCTGGGACTCCTATCAAGTTTCACGAGGAGTCAGGCATCGTCTCCTTTGGAGGCACTGATCTCAGTGTACCTCTGGAGTTTTCAAAGGATGTGAGGCCTCCGGTCGCGATGAGGTGGGGAACTAGGCTTTCTCTGTGGTCTCCACAGGGGATTCACACATCCTTTCGTCTTGGGAGATGCAAGACGAGCCTGCATTCAAGTCACAGCAGGGATATCAGGCCTTATTTCGAGTCAGGGCATCGCGGTGTCCATTCCACTTGAGGCCGCAAACTCAGGGTCCCTCTCACATACCTAGAGCTGAGAGAAGCCTCCTCTTGAGGTGCTTGTGGTAAGGTGGTATTCCTCTGGAGTCGAAGCCAGGGACTAACCTCTCATCTCGAATTGATTTTTGGTCCACGGAGCTCTTTTGTGTTGCTACAGTGACCTCAGGATCCCTCTAGCCTTGAAACAGTGTTCTTGGGGTTTCTCTGCAGTGCCATCAAGGAAATCAAGGCTCCTTTCATGTGTGATGTGCAACACGGAATTGCTCTGCACGCAGTGCAGGGGAATCGGGCCTCATCTCGCGGTGAGGGGGAAGTCTCATGGTTTTTCTCGAGTTGCGGCGGGAACCTGGGGTATATTCTCGAGTAACGACGGGAATGGCCCTTCCACACACGTGTTTGTTCAGTGATGTCAGGACTCCTGCCTAGTTGCGAGGGACAACTCGGGATTCTCCTCGAGGCTTGGCAGGGCAATTGGGACGCCTCTCCAGCTGAGGCGGCAGACCAAGGGTCCCTTTCCACGTGCCACAGGAATCCTGGGACTCCTATCAAGTTTCACGAGGAGTCAGGCATCGTCTCCTTTGGAGGCACTGATCTCCGCGTACCTCTGGAGTTGTCAAAGGATGTGAGGCCTCCGGTCGCGATGAGGTGGGGAACTAGGTCTTTCTCTGTGGTCTCCACAGGGGATTCAGACATCCTTTCGTCTTGGGAAATCCAAGACGAGCCTGCATTCAGGTCACTGCAGAGATATTCGGCCTTATTTCGAGTCAGGGCATCGCGGTGTCCATTCCACTTGAGGCTGCAAACTCAGGGTCCCTCTCACATACCTAGAGCTGAGAGAAGCCTCCTCTTGAGGTGCTTGTGGTAAGGTGGTATTCCTCTGGAGTCGAAGCCAGGGACTAACCTCTCATCTCGAGTTGATTTTTAGTCCACGGAGCACTTTCGTGTGGCTACAGTGACCTCAGGATCCCTCTAGCCTTGAAACAGTGTTCTTGGGGTTTCTCTGGAGTGCCATCAAGGAAATCAAGGCTCCTTTCATGTGTGATGTGCAACACGGAATTGCTCTGCACGCAGTGCAGGGGAATCGGGCCTCATCTCGCGGCGAGGGGGAAGTCTCATGGTTTTTCTCGAGTTGCGGTGGGAACCTGGGGTATATTCTCGAGTTCCGACGGGGATGGCCCTTCCACCCACGTGTTTGTTCAGCGACGTCAGGACTCCTGCCTAGTTACGAGGGACAACTCGGGATTCTCCTCGAGGCTTGGCAGGGCAATTGGGACGCCTCTCCAGCTCAGGCGGGAGACCATGAGTCCCTTTCCACGTGCCACAGGAATCCTGGGACTCCTATCAAATTTCACGAGGAGTCAGGCATCGTCTCCTTTGGAGGCACTGATCTCCGCGTACCTCTGGAGTTTTCAAAGGATGTGAGAGCTCCAGTCGCGATGAGGTGGGGAACTAGGTCGTTCTCTGTGGTCTCCACAGGGGATTCAGACATCCTTTCGTCTTGGGAGATGCAAGACGAGCCTGCATTCAAGTCACTGCAGGGATATCCGGCCTTATTTCGATTCAGTGCGTCGCGGTGTCCATTTCACTTGAGGCCACAAACTCAGGGTCCCTCTCACATAGCTAGAGCTGAGAGAAGCCTCCTCTTGAGGTGCTTGTGGTAAGGTGTTATTCCTCTGGAGTCCAAGCCAGGGACTACCCTCTCATCTCGAGTTGAATTTTGGTCCACGGAGCTCTTTCGTGTTGCTACAGTGACATCAGGATCCCTCTAGCCTTGAAACAGTGTTCTTGGGGATTCTCTGCAGTGCCATCAAGGAAATCAAGGCTCCTTTCATGTGTGATGTGCAACACGGAATTGCTCTGCACACAGTGCAGGGGAATCGGGCCTCATCTCGCGGCGAGGGCTAAGTCTCATGGTTTTTCTCGAGTTGCGGCGGGAACCTGGGGTATATTCTCGAGTTACGACGGGGATGATCCTTCCACCCACGTGTTTGTTCAGCGACGTCAGGACTCCTGCCTAGTTTCGAGGGACAACTCGGGATTCTCCTCGAGGCTTGGCAGGGCAATTGGGACACCCCATCAGCTGAGGCGGGAGACCAAGGGTCCCTTTCCACGTGCCACAGGAATCCTGGGACTCCTATCAACTTTCACGAGGAGTCAGGCATCATCTCCTTTGGAGGCACTGATCTCCACGTACCTCTGGAGTTTTCAAAGGATGTGAGGCCTCCGGTCGCCATGAAGTGGGGAACTAGGTCTTTCTCTGTGGTCTCCACAGGGGATTCAGACATCCTTTCATCTTGGGAGATGCAAGACGAGCCTGCATTCAAGTCACTGTAGAGATATCCGGCCTTATTTCGCGTCAGGGCATCGCAGTGTCCATTCCACTTGAGGCCGCAAACTCAGCGTCCCTCTCACATACCTAGAGCTGAGAGAAGCCTCCTCTTGAGGTGCTTGTGGTAAGGTGGTATTCCTCTGGAATCGAAGCCAGGGACTAACCTGTCATCTCGAGTTGATTTTTCGTCCACGGAGCTCTTTCGTGTTGCTACAGTGACCTCAGGATCCCTCTAGCCTTGAAACAGTGTTTTTGGGGTTTCTCTGGAGTGCCATCAAGGAAATCAAGGCTCCTTTCATGTGTGATGTGCAACACGGAATTGCTCTGCACGCAGTGCAGGGGAATCGGGCCTCATCTCGCGGTGAGGGGGAAGTCTCATGGTTTTTCTCGAGTTGCGGCGGGAACCTGGGGTATATTCTCGAGTAACGACGGGGATGGCACTTCCACACACGTGTTTGTTCAGTGATGTCAGGACTCCTGCCTAGTTGCGAGGGACAACTCGGGATTCTCCTCGAGGCTTGGCAGGGCAATTGGGACGCCTCTCCAGCTGAGGCGGGAGACCAAGGGTCCCTTTCCACGTGCCACAGGAATCCTGGGACTCCTATCAAGTTTCACGAGGAGTCAGGCATCTTCTCCTTTGGAGGCACTGATCTCCGCATACCTCTGGAGTTTTCAAAGCATGTGAGGCCTCCGGTCGCCATGAAGTGGGGAACTAGGTCTTTCTCTGTGGTCTCCACAGGGGATTCAGACATCCTTTCGTCTTGGGAAATCCAAGACGAGCCTGCATTCAGGTCACTGCAGAGATATCCGGCCTTATTTCGAGTCAGGGCATCGCGGTGTCCATTCCACTTGAGGCTGCAAACTCAGGGTCCCTCTCACATACCTAGAGCTGAGAGAAGCCTCCTTTTGAGGTGCTTGTGGTAAGGTGGTATTCCTCTGGAGTCGAAGCCAGGGACTAACCTCTCATCTCGAGTTGATTTTTAGTCCACGGAGCACTTTCGTGTGGCTACAGTGACCTCAGGATCCCTCTAGCCTTGAAACAGTGTTCTTGGGGTTTCTCTGGAGTGCCATCAAGGAAATCAAGGCTCCTTTCATGTGTGATGTGCAACACGGAATTGCTCTGCACGCCGTGCAGGGGAATCGGGCCTCATCTCGCGGCGAGGGGGAAGTCTCATGGTTTTTCTCGAGTTGCGGTGGGAACCTGGGGTATATTCTCGAGTTCCGACGGGGATGGCCCTTCCACCCACGTGTTTGTTCAGCGACGTCAGGACTCCTGCCTAGTTACGAGGGACAACTCGGGATTCTCCTCGAGGCTTGGCAGGGCAATTGGGACGCCTCTCCAGCTCAGGCGGGAGACCATGAGTCCCTTTCCACGTGCCACAGGAATCCTGGGACTCCTATCAAATTTCACGAGGAGTCAGGCATCGTCTCCTTTGGAGGCACTGATCTCCGCGTACCTCTGGAGTTTTCAAAGGATGTGAGAGCTCCAGTCGCGATGAGGTGGGGAACTAGGTCGTTCTCTGTGGTCTCCACAGGGGATTCAGACATCCTTTCGTCTTGGGAGATGCAAGACGAGCCTGCATTCAAGTAACTGCAGGGATATCCGGCCTTATTTCGATTCAGTGCGTCGCGGTGTCCATTTCACTTGAGGCCACAAACTCAGGTTCCCTCTCACATAGCTAGAGCTGAGAGAAGCCTCCTCTTGAGGTGCTTGTGGTAAGGTGTTATTCCTCTGGAGTCCAAGCCAGGGACTACCCTCTCATCTCGAGTTGAATTTTGGTCCACTGAGCTCTTTCGTGTTGCTACAGTGACATCAGGATCCCTCTAGCCTTGAAACAGTGTTCTTGGGGTTTCTCTCGAGTGCCATCAAGGAAATCAAGGCTCCTTTCATGTGTGATGTGCAACACGGAATTGCTCTGCACACAGTGCAGGGGAATCGGGCCTCATCTCGCGGCGAGGGCTAAGTCTCATGGTTTTTCTCGAGTTGCGGCGGGAACCTGGGGTATATTCTCGAGTTACGACGGGGATGATCCTTCCACCCACGTGTTTGTTCAGCGACGTCAGGACTCCTGCCTAGTTTCGAGGGACAACTCGGGATTCTCCTCGAGGCTTGGCAGGGCAATTGGGACACCCCATCAGCTGAGGCGGGAGACCAAGGGTCCCTTTCCACGTGCCACAGGAATTCTGGGACTCCTATCAACTTTCACGAGGAGTCAGGCATCATCTCCTTTGGAGGCACTGATCTCCACGTACCTCTGGAGTTTTCAAAGGATGTGAGGCCTCCGGTCGCCATGACGTGGGGAACTAGGTCTTTCTCTGTGGTCTCCACAGGGGATTCAGACATCCTTTCATCTTGGCAGATGCAAGACGAGCCTGCATTCAAGTCACTGTAGAGATATCCGGCCTTATTTCGCGTCAGGGCATCGCAGTGTCCATTCCACTTGAGGCCGCAAACTCAGCGTCCCTCTCACGTACCTAGAGCTGAGAGAAGCCTCCTCTTGAGGTGCTTGTGGTAAGGTGGTATTCCTCTGGAGTCGAAGCCAGGGACTAAACTCTCATCTCGAGTTGATTTTTGGTCCAAGGAGCTCTTTCCTGTTGCTACAGTGACCTCAGGATCCCTCTAGCCTTGAAACAGTGTTCTTGGGGTTTCTCTCGAGTGCCATCAAGGAAATCAAGGCTTCTTTCATGTGTGATGTGCAACACGGAATTGCTCTGCACGCAGTACAGGGAAATCGGGTCTCATCTCGCGGCGAGGGGGAAGTCTCATGGTTTTTCTCGAGTTGCGGTTGGAACCTGGGGTATATTCTCGAGTTAAGACGGGGATGGCCCTTCCACTCACGTGTCTTTTCAGCGACGCCAGGACTCCTTTCTAGTTGCGAAGGACAACTCGGGATTCTCCTCGAGGCTTGGCAGGGCAATTGGGACGCCTCTCCAGCTGAAGCGGGAGACCAAGGGTCCCTTTCCACGTGCCACAGGAATCCTGGGACTCCTATCAAGTTTCATGAGGAGTCAGGCATCGTCCCTTTTGGAGGAACTGATCTCCGCGTACCTCTGGAGTTTTCAAAGGATTTGAGGCCTCCGGTCTTGATGAGTGGGGGAACTAGGTCTTTCTCTTTGGTCTCCACAGGGGATTCAGACATCCTTTCGTCTTGGTAGATGCAGGACGAGCCGGCATTCAAGTCACTGCAGAGATATCTGGCCTTATTTCGAGTCAGGGCATCGCGGTGTCCATTCCACTGGAGGCCGCAAACTCAGAGTCCCTCTCACATAGCTAGAGCTGAGAAAAGCCTCCTCTTGAGGTGCTTGTGGTAAGGTGGTATTCCTCTGGAGTCGAAGCCAGGGACTAACCTCTCATCTCGAGTTGATTTTTGGTCCACAGAGCTCTTTCGTGTTGCTACAGTGACCTCAGGATCCCTCTAGCCTTGAAACAGTGTTCTTGGGTTTTCTCTGGAGTGCCATCAAGGAAATCAAGGCTCCTTTCATGTGTGATGTGCAACACGGAATTGCTCTGCACACAGTGCAGGGGAATCGGGCCTCATCTCGCGGCGAGGGCTAAGTCTCATGGTTTTTCTCGAGTTGCGGCGGGAACCTGGGGTATATTCTCGAGTTACGACGGGGATGATCCTTCCACCCACGTGTTTGTTCAGCGACGTCAGGACTCCTGCCTAGTTTCGAGGGACAACTCGGGATTCTCCTCGAGGCTTGGCAGGGCAATTGGGACACCCCATCAGCTGAGGCGGGAGACCAAGGGTCCCTTTCCACGTGCCACAGGAATCCTGGGACTCCTATCAACTTTCACGAGGAGTCAGGCATCATCTCCTTTGGAGGCACTGATCTCCACGTACCTCTGGAGTTTTCAAAGGATGTGAGGCCTCCGGTCGCCATGACGTGGGGAACTAGGTCTTTCTCTGTGGTCTCCACAGGGGATTCAGACATCCTTTCATCTTGGCAGATGCAAGACGAGCCTGCATTCAAGTCACTGTAGAGATATCCGGCCTTATTTCGCGTCAGGGCATCGCAGTGTCCATTCCACTTGAGGCCGCAAACTCAGCGTCCCTCTCACATACCTAGAGCTGAGAGAAGCCTCCTCTTGAGGTGCTTGTGGTAAGGTGGTATTCCTCTGGAGTCGAAGCCAGGGACTAACCTGTCATCTCGAGTTGATTTTTGGTCCACGGAGCTCTTTCGTGTTGCTACAGTGACCTCAGGATCCCTCTAGCCTTGAAACAGTGTTTTTGGGGTTTCTCTGGAGTGCCATCAAGGAAATCAAGGCTCCTTTCATGTGTGATGTGCAACACGGAATTGCTCTGCACGCAGTGCAGCGGAATCGGGCCTCATCTCGCGGTGAGGGGGAAGTCTCATGGTTTTTCTCGAGTTGCGGCGGGAACCTGGGGTATATTCTCGAGTAACGACGGGGATGGCCCTTCCACACACGTGTTTGTTCAGTGATGTCAGGACTCCTGCCTAGTTGCGAGGGACAACTCGGGATTCTCCTCGAGGCTTGGCAGGGCAATTGGGACGCCTCTCCAGCTGAGGCGGGAGACCAAGGGTCCCTTTCCACGTGCCACAGGAATCCTGGGACTCCTATCAAGTTTCACGAGGAGTCAGGCATCTTCTCCTTTGGAGGCACTGATCTCCGCATACCTCTGGAATTTTCAAAGGATGTGAGGCCTCCGGTCGCCATGAAGTGGGGAACTAGGTCTTTCTCTGTGGTCTCCACAGGGGATTCAGACATCCTTTCATCTTGGGAGATGCAAGACGAGCCTGCATTCATGTCACTGCAGGGATATCCGGACTTATTTCGCGTCAGGGCATCGCAGTGTCCATTCCACTTGAGGCCGCAAACTCAGGGTCCCTCTCACATACCTAGAGCTGAGAGAAGCCTCCTCTTGAGGTGCTTGTGGTAAGGTGGTATTCCTCTGGAGTCGAAGCCAGGGACTAAACTCTCATCTCGAGTTGATTTTTGGTCCAAGGAGCTCTTTCCTGTTGCTACAGTGACCTCAGGATCCCTCTAGCCTTGAAACAGTGTTCTTGGGGTTTCTCTCGAGTGCCATCAAGGAAATCAAGGCTTCTTTCATGTGTGATGTGCAACACGGAATTGCTCTGCACGCAGTACAGGGAAATCGGGTCTCATCTCGCGGCGAGGGGGAAGTCTCATGGTTTTTCTCGAGTTGCGGTTGGAACCTGGGGTATATTCTCGAGTTAAGACGGGGATGGCCCTTCCACTCACGTGTCTTTTCAGCGACGCCAGGACTCCTTTCTAGTTGCGAAGGACAACTCGGGATTCTCCTCGAGGCTTGGCAGGGCAATTGGGACGCCTCTCCAGCTGAAGCGGGAGACCAAGGGTCCCTTTCCACGTGCCACAGGAATCCTGGGACTCCTATCAAGTTTCATGAGGAGTCAGGCATCGTCCCTTTTGGAGGAACTGATCTCCGCGTACCTCTGGAGTTTTCAAAGGATTTGAGGCCTCCGGTCTTGATGAGTTGGGGAACTAGGTCTTTCTCTTTGGTCTCCACAGGGGATTCAGACATCCTTTCGTCTTGGTAGATGCAAGACGAGCCAGCATTCAAGTCACTGCAGAGATATCTGGCCTTATTTCGAGTCAGGGCATCGCGGTGTCCATTCCACTGGAGGCCGCAAACTCAGAGTCCCTCTCACATAGCTAGAGCTGAGAAAAGCCTCCTCTTGAGGTGCTTGTTGTAAGGTGGTATTCCTCTGGAGTCGAAGCCAGGGACTAACCTCTCATCTCGAGTTGATTTTTGGTCCACAGAGCTCTTTCGTGTTGCTACAGTGACCTCAGGATCCCTCTAGCCTTGAAACAGTGTTCTTGGGTTTTCTCTGGAGTGCCATCAAGGAAATCAAGGCTCCTTTCATGTGTGATGTGCAACACGGAATTGCTCTGCACGCAGGGCAGGGTATCGGGCCTCATTTTGCGGTGAGGGGCAAGTCTCATGGTTTTTCTCGAGTTGCGATGGGAACCTGGGGTTTATTCTCGAGTTACGATGGGGATGGCCCTTCCACACACGTGTTTGTTCAGCGACGTTAGGACTCCTGCCTAGTTGCGAGGGACCACTCGGGATTCTCCTCGAGGCTTGGCAGGGCAATTGGGACGCCTCTCCAGCTGAGGCGGGAGACCAAGAGTCCCTTTCCAAGTGCCACAGGAATACTGGGTCTCCTATCAAGTTTCACGAGGAGTCAGTCATCGTCCCTTTTGGAGGCACTGATCGCCGCTTACCTCTGGAGTTTTCAAAGAATTTGAGGCCTCCGGTCGCGATGAGGTGGGGAACTACGTCTTTCTCTGCGGTCTCCAGAGGGGATTCAGACATCCTTTCGTCTTGGGAGATGCAAGAAGAGCCTGCATTCAAGTCACTGCAGGGATATCCGGCCTTATTTCGCGTCAGGGCATGGCAGTGTCCATTCCACTTGAGGCCGCAAACTCAGGGTCCCTCTCACTTACCTAGAGCTGAGAGAAGCCTCCTCTTGAGGTGCTTGTGGTAATGTGGTATTCCTCTGGAGTCGAAGCCAGGGACTAACCTCTCATCTCGAGTTGATTTTTGGTCCACGGAGCTCTTTCGTGTTGCTATAGTGACCTCAGGATCCCTCTAGCCTTGAAACAGTGTTCTTGGGGTTTCTCTGGAGTGCCATCAAGGAAATTAAGGCTCCTTTCATGTGTGATGTGCAACACGGAATTGCTCTGCACGCAGTGCAGGGGAATCGGGCCTCATCTCATGGCGAGGGGGAAGTCTCATGGTTTTTCTCTAGTTGCGGCGGGATTCTGGGGTATATTCTCGAGTTATGACGGGGATGGCCCTTCCACCCACGTGTTTCTTCAGCGACGTCAGGACTCCTGCCTAGTTGCGAGGGACAACTCGGGATTCTCCTCGAGGCTTGGCAGGGCAATTGGGACGCCTCTCCAGATGAGGCGGGAGACCAAGGGCCCCTTTCCCTTGCCACAGGAATCCTGGGACTCCTATCAAGTTTCACGAGGAGTCAGGCATCGTCTCCTTTGGAGGCACTGATCTCCGTGTACCTCTGGAATTTTCAAACGATGTGAGGCCTCCGGTCGCGATGAGGTGGGGAACTAGGTCTTTCTCTGTGGTCTCCACAGGGGATTCAGACATCCTTTCATCTTGGGAGATGCAAGACGAGCCTGCATTCAAGTCACTGCAGGGATATACGGCCTTATTTCGCGTCAGGGCATCGCAGTGTCCATTCCACTTGAGGCCGCAAAATCAGGGTCCCTCTCACATACCTAGAGCTCAGAGAAGCCTCCTCTTGAGGTGCTTGTGGTAAGGTGGTATTCCTCTGGAGTCGAAGCCAGGGTCTAACCTCTCATCTCGAGTTGATTTTTGGTCCACGGAGCTCTTTCGTGTTGCTACAGTGACCTCAGGATCCCTCTAGCCTTGAAACAGTGTTCTTGGGGTTTCTCTGGAGTGCCATCAAGGAAATCAAGTCTCCTTTCAAGTGTGAGTGCAACACGGAATTGCTCTGCACGCAGTGCAGGGGAATCGGGTCTCATCTCGCGCGAGAGGGAAGTCTCATGGTTTTTCTTGAGTTGCGGCGGGAACCTAGGGTATATTCTCGAGTTACGACGGGGATGGCCCTTCCACCCACGTGTTTGTTCAGCGACGCCAGGACTCCTGCCTAGTTGCGAGGGACAACTCGAGATTCTCCTCGAGGCTTGGCAGGGCAATTGGGACGCCTCTCCAGCTGAGGCGGGAGACCAAGGGTCCCTTTCCACGTGCCACAGGAATCCTGGGACTTCTATCAAGTTTCAGGAGAAGTCAGGCATCGTCCCTTTTGGAGGCACTGATCTCTGCGTACCTCTGGAGTTTTCAAAGGATGTGAGGCCTCAGGTCGCGATGAGGTGGGGAACTAGGTCTTTCTTTGTGGTCTCCACAGGGGATTCAAACACTCTTTCATCTTTGTAGATGCAAGAGGAGCCGGCATTCAAGTCACTGCAGAGATATCTGGCCTTATTTCGAGTCAGGGCATCGCGGTGTCCATTCCACTTGAGGCCGCAAACTCAGGGTCCCTCTCACATACCTAGAGCTGAGAGAAGCCTCCTCTTGAGGTGCTTGTGGTAAGGTCGTATTCCTCTGGAGTCGAAGACAGGGACTAACCTCTCATCTTGAGTCGATTTTTGGTCCACGAAGCTCTTTCCTGTTGCTACAGTGACCTCAGGATCCCTCTAGCCTTGAAACAGTGTTCTTGGGGTTTCTCTGGAGTGCCATCAAGGAAATCAAGGCTCCTTTCATGTGTGATGTGCAACACGGAATTGCTCTGCACTCGGTGCAGACGAATCGGAACTCATCTCGCGGCGAGGGGGAAGTCTCATGGTTTTTCTCGAGTTGCGGCGGGAACCTGGGGTATATTCTCGAGTTACGACGGGGATGGTCCTTCCACCCACGTGTTTGTTCAGCGACGTCAGGACTCCTGCCTAGTTGCGAGGGACAACTCAGGATTCTCCTCGAGGCTTGGCAGGGCATTTGGGACGCCTTCCAGATGAAGCGGGAGACCAAGGACCCTTTCCACTTGCCACAGGAATCCTGGGACTCCTATCAAGTTTCACGAGGAGTCAGGCATCGTCTCCTTTGGAGGCACTGATCTCCGTGTACCTCTGGAATTTTCAAACGATGTGAGGCCTCCGGTCGCGATGAGGTGGGGAACTAGGTCTTTCTTTGTGGTCTCCACAGGGGATTCAAACACTCTTTCATCTTGGTAGATGCAAGAGGAGCCGGCATTCAAGTCACTGCAGAGATATCCGGCCTTATTTCGAGTCAGGGCATCGCAGTGTCCATTCCACTTTAGGCCACAAAGTCAGGGTCCCTCTCACATAGCTAGAGCTGAGAGAAGCCTCCTCTTGTGGTGCTTGTGGTAAGGTGGTATTCCTCTGGAGTCGAAGCCAGGGACTAACCTCTCATCTCGAGTTGATTTTTGGTCCACGGAGCTCTTTCGTGTTGCTAGAGTGACCTCAGGATCCCTCTAGCCTTGAAACAGTGTTGTTGGGGTTTCTCTGGAGTGCCATCAAGGAAATCAAGTCTCCTTTCAAGTGTGATGTGCAACACGGAATTGCTCTGCACGCAGTGCAGGGGAATCGGGTCTCATCTCGCGCGAGGGGGAAGTCTCATGGTTTTTCTCGAGTTGCGCGGGAACCTGGGGTATATTCTCGAGTTACGACGGGGATGGCCCTTCCACCCACGTGTTTGTTCAGCGATGCCAGGACTCCTGCCTAGTTGCGAGGGACAACTCGGGATTCTCCTCGAGGCTTGGCAGGGCAATTGGGACGCCTCTCCAGCTGAGGCGGGAGACCAAGGGTCCCTTTCCACGTGCCACAGGAATCCTGGGACTCCTATCAAGTTTCACGAGGAGTCAGGCATCTTCTCCTTTGGAGGCACTGATCTCCGCATACCTCTGGAGTTTTCAAAGGATGTGAGGCCTCCGGTCGCCATGAAGTGGGGAACTAGGTCTTTCTCTGTGGTCTCCACAGGGGATTCAGACATCCTTTCGTCTTGGGAAATCCAAGACGAGCCTGCATTCAGGTCACTGCAGAGATATCCGGCCTTATTTCGAGTCAGGGCATCGCGGTGTCCATTCCACTTGAGGCTGCAAACTCAGGGTCCCTCTCACATACCTAGAGCTGAGAGAAGCCTCCTCTTGAGGTGCTTGTGGTAAGGTGGTATTCCTCTGGAGTCGAAGCCAGGGACTAACCTCTCATCTCGAGTTGATTTTTAGTCCACGGAGCACTTTCGTGTGGCTACAGTGACCTCAGGATCCCTCTAGCCTTGAAACAGTGTTCTTGGGGTTTCTCTGGAGTGCCATCAAGGAAATCAAGGCTCCTTTCATGTGTGATGTGCAACACGGAATTGCTCTGCACGCCGTGCAGGGGAATCGGGCCTCATCTCGCGGCGAGGGGGAAGTCTCATGGTTTTTCTCGAGTTGCGGTGGGAACCTGGGGTATATTCTCGAGTTCCGACGGGGATGGCCCTTCCACCCTCGTGTTTGTTCAGCGACGTCAGGACTCCTGCCTAGTTACGAGGGACAACTCGGGATTCTCCTCGAGGCTTGGCAGGGCAATTGGGACGCCTCTCCAGCTCAGGCGGGAGACCATGAGTCCCTTTCCACGTGCCACAGGAATCCTGGGACTCCTATCAAATTTCACGAGGAGTCAGGCATCGTCTCCTTTGGAGGCACTGATCTCCGCGTACCTCTGGAGTTTTCAAAGGATGTGAGAGCTCCAGTCGCGATGAGGTGGGGAACTAGGTCGTTCTCTGTGGTCTCCACAGGGGATTCAGACATCCTTTCGTCTTGGGAGATGCAAGACGAGCCTGCATTCAAGTCACTGCAGGGATATCCGGCCTTATTTCGATTCAGTGCGTCGCGGTGTCCATTTCACTTGAGGCCACAAACTCAGGGTCCCTCTCACATAGCTAGAGCTGAGAGAAGCCTCCTCTTGAGGTGCTTGTGGTAAGGTGTTATTCCTCTGGAGTCCAAGCCAGGGACTACCCTCTCATCTCGAGTTGAATTTTGGTCCACTGAGCTCTTTCGTGTTGCTACAGTGACATCAGGATCCCTCTAGCCTTGAAACAGTGTTCTTGGGGTTTCTCTCGAGTGCCATCAAGGAAATCAAGGCTCCTTTCATGTGTGATGTGCAACACGGAATTGCTCTGCACACAGTGCAGGGGAATCGGGCCTCATCTCGCGGCGAGGGCTAAGTCTCATGGTTTTTCTCGAGTTGCGGCGGGAACCTGGGGTATATTCTCGAGTTACGACGGGGATGATCCTTCCACCCACGTGTTTGTTCAGCGACGTCAGGACTCCTGCCTAGTTTCGAGGGACAACTCGGGATTCTCCTCGAGGCTTGGCAGGGCAATTGGGACACCCCATCAGCTGAGGCGGGAGACCAAGGGTCCCTTTCCACGTGCCACAGGAATCCTGGGACTCCTATCAACTTTCACGAGGAGTCAGGCATCATCTCCTTTGGAGGCACTGATCTCCACGTACCTCTGGAGTTTTCAAAGGATGTGAGGCCTCCGGTCGCCATGAAGTGGGGAACTAGGTCTTTCTCTGTGGTCTCCACAGGGGATTCAGACATCCTTTCATCTTGGGAGATGCAAGACGAGCCTGCATTCAAGTCACTGTAGAGATATCCGGCCTTATTTCGCGTCAGGGCATCGCAGTGTCCATTCCACTTGAGGCCGCAAACTCAGCGTCCCTCTCACATACCTAGAGCTGAGAGAAGCCTCCTCTTGAGGTGCTTGTGGTAAGGTGGTATTCCTCTGGAGTCGAAGCCAGGGACTAACCTGTCATCTCGAGTTGATTTTTCGTCCACGGAGCTCTTTCGTGTTGCTACAGTGACCTCAGGATCCCTCTAGCCTTGAAACAGTGTTTTTGGGGTTTTTCTGGAGTGCCATCAAGGAAATCAAGGCTCCTTTCATGTGTGATGTGCAACACGGAATTGCTCTGCACGCAGTGCAGCGGAATCGGGCTTCATCTCGCGGTGAGGGGGAAGTATCATGGTTTTTCTCGAGTTGCGGCGGGAACCTGGGGTATATTCTCGAGTAACGACGGGGATGGCCCTTCCACACACGTGTTTGTTCAGTGATGTCAGGACTCCTGCCTAGTTGCGAGGGACAACTCGGGATTCTCCTCGAGGCTTGCCAGGGCAATTGGGACGCCTCTCCAGCTGAGGCGGGAGACCAAGGGTCCCTTTCCACGTGCCACAGGAATCCTGGGACTCCTATCAAGTTTCACGAGGAGTCAGGCATCTTCTCCTTTGGAGGCACTGATCTCCGCATACCTCTGGAGTTTTCAAAGGATGTGAGGCCTCCGGTCGCGATGAGGTGGGGAACTAGGTCTTTCTCTGTGGTCTCCACAGGGGATTCAGACATCCTTTCATCTTGGGAGATGCAAGACGAGCCTGCATTCAAGTCACTGCAGGGATATCCGGACTTATTTCGCGTCACGGCATCGCAGTGTCCATTCCACTTGAGGCCGCAAACTCAGGGTCCCTCTCACATACCTAGAGCTGAGAGAAGCCTCCTCTTGAGGTGCTTGTGGTAAGGTGATATTCCTCTGGAGTCGAAGCCAGGGACTAAACTCTCATCTCGAGTTGATTTTTGGTCCAAGGAGCTCTTTCCTGTTGCTACAGTGACCTCAGGATCCCTCTAGCCTTGAAACAGTGTTCTTGGGGTTTCTCTCGAGTGCCATCAAGGAAATCAAGGCTTCTTTCATGTGTGATGTGCAACACGGAATTGCTCTGCACGCAGTACAGGGGAATCGGGTCTCATCTCGCGCGAGGTGGAAGTCTCATGGTTTTTCTCGAGTTGCGGTTGGAACCTGGGGTATATTCTCGAGTTAAGACGGGGATGGCCCTTCCACTCACGTGTCTTTTCAGCGACGCCAGGACTCCTTTCTAGTTGCGAAGGACAACTCGGGATTCTCCTCGAGGCTTGGCAGGGCAATTGGGACGCCTCTCCAGCTGAAGCGGGAGACCAAGGGTCCCTTTCCACGTGCCACAGGAATCCTGGGACTCCTATCAAGTTTCATGAGGAGTCAGGCATCGTCCCTTTTGGAGGAACTGATCTCCGCGTACCTCTGGAGTTTTCAAAGGATTTGAGGCCTCCGGTCTTGATGAGTTGGGGAACTAGGTCTTTCTCTTTGGTCTCCACAGGGGATTCAGACATCCTTTCGTCTTGGTAGATGCAAGACGAGCCGGCATTCAAGTCACTGCAGAGATATCTGGCCTTATTTCGAGTCAGGGCATCGCGGTGTCCATTCCACTTGAGGCCGCAAACTCAGAGTCCCTCTCACATAGCTAGAGCTGAGAAAAGCCTCCTCTTGAGGTGCTTGTTGTAAGGTGGTATTCCTCTGGAGTCGAAGCCAGGGACTAACCTCTCATCTCGAGTTGATTTTTGGTCCACAGAGCTCTTTCGTGTTGCTACAGTGACCTCAGGATCCCTCTAGCCTTGAAACAGTGTTCTTGGGTTTTCTCTGGAGTGCCATCAAGGAAATCAAGGCTCCTTTCATGTGTGATGTGCAACACGGAATTGCTCTGCATGCAGGGCAGGGTATCGGGCCTCATTTTGCGGTGAGGGGCAAGTCTCATGGTTTTTCTCGAGTTGCGATGGGAACCTGGGGTTTATTCTCGAGTTACGACGGGGATGGCCCTTCCACACACGTGTTTGTTCAGCGACGTCAGGACTCCTGCCTAGTTGCGAGGGACCACTCGGGATTCTCCTCGAGGCTTGGCAGGGCAATTGGGACGCCTCTCCAGCTGAGGCGGGAGACCAAGAGTCCCTTTCCAAGTGCCACAGGAATCCTGGGTCTCCTATCAAGTTTCACGAGGAGTCAGTCATCGTCCCTTTTGGAGGCACTGATCGCCGCTTACCTCTGGAGTTTTCAAAGAATTTGAGGCCTCCGGTCGCGATGAGGTGGGGAACTACGTCTTTCTCTGCGGTCTCCAGAGGGGATTCAGACATCCTTTCGTCTTGGGAGATGCAAGAAGAGCCTGCATTCAAGTCACTGCAGGGATATCCGGCCTTATTTCGCGTCAGGGCATCGCAGTGTCCATTCCACTTGAGGCCGCAAACTCAGGGTCCCTCTCACTTACCTAGAGCTCAGAGAAGCCTCCTCTTGAGGTGCTTGTGGTAAGGTGGTATTCCTCTGGAGTCGAAGCCAGGGTCTAACCTCTCATCTCGAGTTGATTTTTGGTCCACGGAGCTCTTTCGTGTTGCTACAGTGACCTCAGGATCCCTCTAGCCTTGAAACAGTGTTCTTGGGGTTTCTCTGGAGTGCCGTCAAGGAAATCAAGTCTCCTTTCAAGTGTGAGTGCAACACGGAATTGCTCTGCACGCAGTGCAGGGGAATCGGGTCTCATCTCGCGCGAGGGGGAAGTCTCATGGTTTTTCTCGAGTTGCGGCGGGAACCTAGGGTATATTCTCGAGTTACGACGGGGATGGCCCTTCCACACACGTGTTTGTTCAGCGACGCCAGGACTCCTGCCTAGTTGCGAGGGACAACTCGGGATTCTCCTCGAGGCTTGGCAGGGCAATTGGGACGCCTCTCCAGCTGAGGCGGGAGACCAAGGGTCCCTTTCCACGTGCCACAGGAATCCTGGGACTCCTATCAAGTTTCATGAGAAGTCAGGCATCGTCCCTTTTGGAGGCACTGATCTCTGCGTACCTCTGTAGATTTCAAAGGATGTGAGGCCTCAGGTCGCGATGAGGTGGGGAACTAGGTCTTTCTTTGTGGTCTCCACAGGGGATTCAAACACTCTTTCATCTTGGTAGATGCAAGAGGAGCCGGCATTCAAGTCACTGCAGAGATATCTGGCCTTATTTCGAGTCAGGGCATCGCGGTGTCCATTCCACTTGAGGCCGCAAACTCAGGGTCCCTCTCACATACCTAGAGCTGAGAGAAGCCTCCTCTTGAGGTGCTTGTGGTAAGGTCGTATTCCTCTGGAGTCGAAGACAGGGACTAACCTCTCATCTCGAGTCGATTTTTGGTCCACGAAGCTCTTTCCTGTTGCTACAGTGACCTCAGGATCCCTCTAGCCTTGAAACAGTGTTCTTGGGGTTTCTCTGGAGTGCCATCAAGGAAACCAAGGCTCCTTTCATGTGTGATGTGCAACACGGAATTGCTCTGCACTCGGTGCAGATGAATCGGAACTCATCTCGCGGCGAGGGGGAAGTCTCATGGTTTTTCTCGAGTTGCGGCGGGAACCTGGGGTATATTCTCGAGTTACGACGGGGATGGTCCTTCCACCCACGTGTTTCTTCAGCGACGTCAGGACTCCTGCCTAGTTGCGAGGGACAACTCGGGATTCTCCTCGAGGCTTGGCAGGGCAATTGGGACGCCTCTCCAGATGAAGCGGGAGACCAAGGACCCTTTCCACTTGCCACAGGAATCCTGGGACTCCTATCAAGTTTCACGAGGAGTCAGGCATCGTCTCCTTTGGAGGCACTGATCTCCGTGTACCTCTGGAATTTTCAAAGGATGTGAGGCCTCCGGTCGCGATGAGGTGGGGAACTAGGTCTTTCTCTGTGGTCTCCACAGGGGATTCAGACATCCTTTCATTTTGGGAGATGCAAGACGAGCCTGCATTCAAGTCACTGCAGGAATATCCGGCCTTATTTCGCGTCAGGGCATCGCAGTGTCCATTCCACTTGAGGCCGCAAAATCAGGGTCCCTCTCACATACCTAGAGCTCAGAGAAGCCTCCTCTTGAGGTGCTTGTGGTTAGGTGGTATTCCTCTGGAGTCGAAGCCAGGGACTAACCTCTCATCTCGAGTTGATTTTTGGTCCACGGAGCTCTTTCGTGTTGCTAGAGTGACCTCAGGATCCCTCTAGCCTTGAAACAGTGTTGTTGGGGTTTCTCTGGAGTGCCATCAAGGAAATCAAGTCTCCTTTCAAGTGTGATGTGCAACACGGAATTGCTCTGCACGCAGTGCAGGGGAATCGGGTCTCATCTCGCGCGAGGGGGAAGTCTCATGGTTTTTCTCGAGTTGCGAGGGAACCTGGGGTATATTCTCGAGTTACGACGGGGATGGCCCTTCCACCCACGTGTTTGTTCAGTGATGCCAGGACTCCTGCCTAGTTGCGAGGGAAAACTCCGGATTCTCCTCGAGGCTTGGCAGGGCAATTGGGACGCCTCTCCAGCTGAGGCGGGAGACCAAGGGTCCCTTTCCACGTGCCACAGGAATCCTGGGACTCCTATCAAGTTTCATGAGAAGTCAGGCATCGTCCCTTTTGGAGGCACTGATCTCCGCGTACCTCGGGAGTTTTCAAAGGATGTGAGGCCTCAGGTCGCGATGAGGTGGGGAACTAGGTCTTTCTCTGTGGTCTCCACAGGGGATTCAAACACTCTTTCATCTTGGTAGATGCAAGAGGAGCCGGCACTCAAGTCACTGCAGAGATATCTGGCCTTATTTCGAGTCAGGGCATCGCGGTGTCCATTCCACTTGAGGCCGCAAACTCAGGGTCCCTCTCACATAGCTAGAGCTGAGAGAAGCCTCCTCTTGAGGTGCTTGTGGTAAGGTCGTATTCCTCTGGAGTCGAAGACAGGGACTAACCTCTCATCTCGAGTCGATTTTTGGTCCACGAAGCTCTTTCCTGTTGCTACAGTGACCTCAGGATCCCTCTAGCCTTGAAACAGTGTTCTTGGGGTGTCTCTGGAGTGCCATCAAGGAAATCAAGGCTCCTTTCATGTGTGATGTGCAACACGGAATTGCTCTGCACTCGGTGCAGAGGAATCGGAACTCATCTCGCGGCGAGGGGCAAGTCTCATGGTTTTTCTTGAGTTGCGGCGGGAACCTGGGGTATATTCTCGAGTTACGACGGGGATGGTCCTTCCACCCACGTGTTTGTTCAGCGACGTCAGGACTCCTGCCTAGTTGCGAGGGACAACTCGGGATTCTCCTCGAGGCTTGGCAGGGCAATTGGGACGCCTCTCCAGCTGAGGCGGGAGACCAAGGGTCCCTTTCCACGTGCCACAGGAATCCTGGGACTCCTATCAAGTTTCACGAGGAGTCAGGCATCGTCTCCTTTGGAGGCACTGATCTCCGCGTACCTCTGGAATTTTCAAACGGTGTGAGGCCTCTGGTCGCGATGAGGTGGGGAACTAGGTCTTTCTCTGCGGTCTCCACAGGGGATTCAGACATCCTTTCGTCTTGGGAGATGCAAGACGAGCCTGCATTCAAGTCACTGCATGGATATCCGGCCTTATTTCGCGTCAGGGCATCGCAGTGTCCATTCCACGTGAGGCCGCAAACTCAGTGTCCCTCTCACTTACCTAGAGCTGAGAGAAGCCTCCTCTTGAGATGCTTGTGGTAAGGTGGTATTCCTCTGGAGTCGAAGCCAGGGACAAACCTCTCATCTCGAGTTGATTTTTGGGCCACGGAGCTCTTTCGTGTTGCTACAGTGACCTCAGGATCCCTCGAGCCTTGAAACAGTGTTCTTGGGGATTCTCTGGAGTGCCATCAAGGAAATCAAGGCTCCTTTCATGTGTGATGTGCATCACGGAATTGCTCTGCTCGCAGTGCAGGGCAATCGGGCCTCATTTCGCGGCGAGCGGGAAGTCTCATGGTTTTTCTCGAGTTGAGGCGGGAACCTGGGGTATATTCTCGAGTTATGACGGGGATGTCCCTTCCACCCAGTGTTTGTTCAGCCACGTCAGGACTCCTGCCTAGTTGCGAGGGACAACTCGGGTTTCTCCTGGAGGCTTGGCAAGGCAATTGGGACGCCTCTCCAGCTGAGGCGGGAGACCAAGGGTCCCTTTCCACGTGCCACAGGAATCCTGGGACTCCTAGCAAGTTTCACGAGGAGTCAGGCATCGTCTCCTTTGGAGGCACTGATCTCCGCGTACCTCTGGAATTTTCAAAGCAGGTGAGGCCTCCGGTCGCGATGATGTGGGGAACTAGGTCTTTCTCTGTGGTCTCCACAGGGGATTCAGACATCCTTTCGACTTGGGAGATGCAAGACGAGCCTGCATTCAATCACTGCAGGGATATGCGGCCTTAATTCGAGTCAGGGCATCGCGGTGTCCATTCCACGTGAGGCTGCAAACTGAGGGTCCCTCTCACATACCTAGAGCTGAGAGAAGCCTCCTCTTGAGGTGCTTGTGGTAAGGTGGTATTCCTCTGGAGTCGAAGCCAGGGACTAACCTCTCATCTCGAGTTGATTTTTGGTCCACGGAGCTCTTTCGTGTTGCTACAGTGACCTCAGAATCCCTCTAGCCTTGAAACAGTGTTCTTGGGGTTTCTCTGGAGTGCCATCAAGAAAATCAAGGCTCCTTTCATGTGTGATGTTCAACACGGAATTGCTCTGCACGTAGTGCAGGGGAATCGGGCCTCATCTCTCGGCGAGCGGGAAGTCTCATGGTTTTTCTCGAGTTGCGGCGGGAACCTGGGGTATATTCTCGAGTTACGACGGGGATGGCCCTTCCACACACGTGTTTGTTCAGCCACGTCAGGTCTTCTGCCTAGTTGCGAGGGACAACTCGGGATTCTCCTTGAGGCTTGGCAGGGCAATTGGGACGCCTCTCCAGCTGAGGCGGGATACCAAGGGTCCCTTTCCACGTGCCACAGGAATCCTGGGACTCCTATCAAGCTTCACGAGGAGTCAGGCATCGTCTCCCATGGAGGCACTGATCTCCGCGTACGTCCGGAGTTTTCAAAGGATGTGAGGCCTCCGGTCGCGATGAGGTGGGGAACTAGGTCTTTCTCTGTGGTCTCCACAGGGGATTCAGACATCCTTTCGTCTTGGGAGATGCAAGACGAGCCTGCATTCAAGTCACTGCAGGGATATCCAGCGCTATTTCGCGTCAGGGCATCGCAGTGTCCATTCCACTTTAGGCCGCAAACTCAGGGTCCCTCTCACATACCTAGAGCTGAGAGAAGCCTCCTCTTGAGGTGCTTGTGTTAAGGTGGTATTCCTCTGGAGTCGAAACCAGGGACTAACCTCTCATCTCGAGTCGATTTTTGGTCAACGGAGCTCTTTTGTGTTGCTACAGTGACCTCAGGATCCCTCTAGCCTTGAAACAGTGTTCTTGGGGTTTCTCTGGAGTGCCATCAAGGAAATCAAGACTCCTTTCATGTGTGATGTGCAACATGGAATTGCTCTGCACGCAGTGCAGGGGAATCGGGCCTCATCTCACGGCGAGGGGGAAGTCTCATGGTTTTTCTCGAGTTGCGGCGGGAACCTGGGGTATATTCTCGATTTACGACGGGGATGGCCCTGCCACACACGTGTTTGTTCAGCGACGTCAGGACTCCTGCCTAGTTGCGATGGACAACTCGGGAATCTCCTCGAGGATTTGCAGGGCAATTGGGATTCCTCTCCAGGTGAGGCGGGAGACCAAGTGTCCCTTTCCACGTGCCACAGGAATCCTGGGACTCCTATCAAGTTTCACGAGGTGTCAGGCATCGTCTCCGTTGGAGGCACTGATCTCCGCATACCTCTGGAATTTTCAAACGGTGTGAGGCCTCTGGTCGCGATGAGGTGGGGAACTAGGTCTTTCTCTGTCGTCTCCACAGGGGATTCAGACATCCTTTCGTCTTGGGAGATGCAAGACGAGCCTGCATTCAAGTCACTGCATGGATATCCGGCCTTATTTCGCGTCAGGGCATCGCAGTGTCCATTCCACTTGAGGCCGCAAACTCAGTGTCCCTCTCACTTACCTAGTGCTGAGAGAAGCCTCCTCTTGAGATGCTTGTGGTAAGGTGGTATTCCTCTGGAGTCGAAGCCAGGGACAAACCTCTCATCTCGAGTTGATTTTTGGGCCACGGAGCTCTTTCGTGTTGCTACAGTGACCTCAGGATCCCCCTAGCCTTGAAACAGTGTTCTTGGGGTTTCTCTGGAGTGCCATCAAGGAAATCAAGGCTCCTTTCATGTGAGATGTGCAACACTGAATTGCTCTGCACGCAGTGCAGGGGAATCGGGCCTCATCTCACGGCGAGGGGAAAGTCTCATGGTTTTTCTCGAGTTACAGTGGGTACCTGGGGTATATTCTCGACTTACGACGGGGATGGCTCTTCCACCCTCGTGTTTCTTCAGCGACGTCAAGACTCCTGCCTAGTTGCGAGGGACAACTCGGGATTCTCCTCGAGGCTTGGCAGGGCAATTGGGATGCCTCTCCAGCTGAGGCGGAAGACCAAGGGTCCCTTTCCACGTGCCGCAGGAATCCTGGGACTCCGATCAAGCTTCACGAGTAGTCAGGCATCGTCTCCCTTGGAGGCACTGATCTCCGCGTACGTCCGGAGTTTTCAAAGGATGTGAGGCCTCCGGTCGCGATGAGGTGGGGAACTAGTTCTTTCTCTGTGGTCCCCACAGGGGATTCAGACATCCTTTCGTCTTGGGAGATGCAAGACGAGCCTGCATTCAAGTCACTGCAGGGATATCCGGCGCTATTTCGCGTCAGGGCATCGCAGTGTCCATTCCACTTTAGGCCGCAAACTCAGGGTCCCTTTCACATACCTAGAGCTGAGAGAAGCCTCCTCTTGAGGTGCTTGTGTTAAGGTGGTATTCCTCTGGAGTCGAAACCAGGCACTAACCTCTCATCTCGAGTCGATTTTTGGTCCACGGAGCTCTTTTGTGTTGCTACAGTGACCTCAGGATCCCTCTAGCCTTGAAACAGTGTTCTTGGGGTTTCTCTGGAGTGCCATCAAGGAAATCAAGACTCCTTTCATGTGTGATGTGCAACATGGAATTGCTCTGCACGCAGTGCAGGGGAATCGGACCTCATCTCACGGCGAGGGGGAAGTCTCATGGTTTTTCTCGAGTTGCGGCGGGAACCTGGGGTATATTCTCGAGTTACGACGGGGATGGCCCTGCCACACACGTGTTTGTTCAGCGACGTCAGGACTCCTGCCTAGTTGCGATGGACAACTCGGGAATCTCCTCGATTATTTGCAGGGCAATTGGGATTCCTCTCCAGGTGAGGCGGGAGACAAAGTGTCCCTTTCCACGTGCCACAGGAATCCTGGGACTCCTATCAAGTTTCACGAGGTGTCAGGCATCGTCTCCGTTGGAGGCACTGATCTCCGCATACCTCTGGAGTTTTCAAAGGATGTGAGGCCTCTGGTCGTGATGCGGTGGGGAATTAGGTCTTTCTCTGTGGTCTCCACAGGGGATTCAAACATCCTTTCGTCTTGGGAGATGCAAGATGAGCCTGCATTCAAGTCACTGCAGGCATATCCGGCCTTATTTCGAGTCAGGGCATCGCGGTGTCCATTCGACTTGAGGCTGCAAACTCAGGTTCCCTCTCACATACCTAGATCTGAGAGAAGCCTCCTCTTGAGGTGCTTGTGGTAAGGTGGTATTCCTCTGGAGTCGAAGCCAGGGACTAACCTCTCATCTCGAGTTGATTTTTGGTCCACGGAGCTCTTTCATGTTGCTACAGTGACCTCAGGATCCCTCTAGCCTTGAAACAGAGTTCTTGGGGTTTTCTGGAGTGCCATCAAGGAAATCAAGGCTCCTTTCATGTGTGATGTGCAACACGGAATTGCTCTGCACGCAGTGCAGGGGAAATGGGCCTCATCTCGTGGCGAGGAGGAAGTCTAATGGTTTCTCTCGAGTTGCAGCGGGAACCTGGGGTATATTCTCGAGTTACGATGGGGATGGCCCTTCCACCCACGTGTTTGTTCCGCGACGTCAGGACTCCTGCCTAGTTGCAAGGGACAACTTGGGTTTCTTCTCCAGGCCTGGCAGGGCAATTGGGACGCCTCTCCAGCTGAGGCGGGAGACCAAGTGTCCCTTTCCACGTGCCACAGGAATCCTGGGACTCCTAAGAAGTTTCACGAGGAGTCAGGCACCGTCTCCTTTGGAGGCACTGATCTCCGCGTACCTCTGGAGTTTTCAAAGGATGTGAGGCCTCCGGTCGCAATGATGTGGGAAACTAGGTCTTTCTCTGTGGTCTCCACAGATGATTCAGACATCCTTTCGTCTTGGGAGATGCAAGACGAGCCTGCATTCAAGTCACTGCAGGGATATCCGGCCTTATTTCGAGTCAGGGCATCGCGGTGTTCATTCCACTTGAGGCCGAAAAATCAGGGTCCCTCTCACATACCTAGAGCTGAGAGAAGCCTCCTCTTGAGGTACTTGTGGTATGGTGGTTTTCCTCTGGAGTCGAAGCCTGGGACTAACCTCTCATCTCGAGTTGATTTTTGGGCCACGGAGCTCTTTCGTGTTGCTACAATGACCTCAGGATCCCTCGAGCCTTGAAACAGTGTTCTTGGGGTTTCTCTGGAGTGTCATCAAGGAAATCAAGGCTCCTTTCATGTGTGATGTGCAACACATAATTGCACTGCACGCAGTGCAGGGGAATCGGGCCTCATCTCGAGGCGAGGGGGAAGTCTCATGGTTTTTCTGGAGTTGCGGAGGGAACCTGGGTTATATTCTCGAGTTACGACGGGGATGGCCCTTCCACCCACGTGTTTGTTCAGCGACGTGAGGACTCCTGCATAGTTGCGAGGGACAACTCGGGATTCTCCTCGAGGCTTGGCAGGGCAATTGGGACGCCTCTCCAGTTGAGGCGGGAGACCAAGGGTCCCTTTCCACGTGCCACAGAAATCCTGGGACTCCTATCAAGTTTCACGAAGAGTCAGGCATCATCTCCTTTGGAGGCACTGATCTCCGTGTACCTCTGGAGTTTTCAAAGGATGTGAGGCCTCCGGTCGCGATGAGGTGGGGAACTAGGTCTTTCTCTGTGGTCTCCACAGGGGATTCAGACATCCTTTCATCTTGGGAGATGCAAGACGAGCCTGCATTCAATCATTGCAGGGATATGCGGCCTTAATTCGAGTCAGGGCATCGCGGTGTCCATTCCACGTGAGGCTGCAAACTGAGGGTCCCTCTCACATACCTAGAGCTGAGAGAAGCCTCCTCTTGAGGTGCTTGTGGTAAGGTGGTATTCCTCTGGAGTCGAAGCCAGGGACTAACCTCTCATCTCGAGTTGATTTTTGGGCCACGGAGCTCTTTCGTGTTGCTACAGTGACCTCAGGATCCCTCTAGCCTTGAAACAGTGTTCTTGGGGATTCACTGGAGTGCCATCAAGGAAATCAAGGCTCCTTTCATGTGTAATGTGCATCACGGAATTGCTCTGCTCGCAGTGCAGGGCAATCGGGCCTCATTTCGCGGTGAGCGGGAAGTCTCATGGTTTTTCTCGAGTTGCGGCGGGAACCTGGGGTATATTCTCGAGTTACGACGGGGATGGCCCTTCCACCCACGTGTTTGTTCAGCCACGTCAGGACTCCTGCCTAGTTGCGAGGGACAACTCGGGTTTCTCCTCGAGGCTTGGCAAGGCAATTGGGACGCCTCTCCAGCTGAGGCGGGAGACCAAGGGTCCCTTTCCACGTGCCACAGGAATCCTGGGACTCCTAGCAAGTTTCACGAGGAGTCAGGCATCGTCTCCTTTGGAGGCACTGATCTCCGCGTACCTCTGGAGTTTTCAAAGCATGTGAGGCCTCCGGTCGCGATGAGGTGGGGAACTAGGTCTTTCTCTGTGGTCTCCACAGGGGATTCAGACATCCTTTCGACTTGGGAGATGCAAGACGAGCCTGCATTCCAGTCGCTGCAGGGATATCCGGCCTTATTTCGCGTCAGAGCATCGCGGTGTTTATTCCATTTGAGGCCGCAATCTCAGCGTCCCTCTCACATACCTAGAGCTGAGAGAAGCCTCCTCTTGAGGTGCTTGTGGTAAGGTGGTATTCCTCTGGAGTCGAAGCCAGGGACTAACCTCTCATCTCGAGTTGATTTTTGGTCCACGGAGCTCTTTCGTGTTGCTACAGTGACCTCAGGATCCCTCTAGCCTTGCAACAGTGTTCTTGGCGTTCCTCTGGAGTGCCATCAAGGAAATCAAGGCTCCTTTCATGTGTGATGTGCAACACGGAATTGCTTTGAATGCAGTGCAGGGGAATCGGTCCTCATCTTGCGGCGAAGGGGAAGTCTCATGGTATTTCTCGAGTTGCGGCGGGAACCTGGGGTACAATCTCGAGTTACGACGGGGATGGCCCTTCCACCCACGTGTTTGTTCAGCGACGTCAGGACTCCTGCCTAGTTGCGAGGGACAACTCGGGATTCTCCTCGAGGCTGGCAGGGCAATTGGGACGCCTCTCCAGCTGAGGCGGGAGACCAAGGGTCCCTTTCCACGTGCCACAGGAATCCTGGGACTCCTATCAAGTTTCACGAGGAGTCAGGCATCGTCTCCTTTGGAGGCACTGATCTCAGTGTACCTCTGGAATTTTCAAAGTATGTGAGGCCCCCGGTCGCGATGAAGTGGGGAACTAGGTCTTTCTCTGTGGTCTCCACAGGGGATTCAGACATCCTTTCGTCTTGGGAGATGCAAGACTAGCCTGCATTCAAGTCACTGCAGGGATATCCGGCGCTATTTCGTGTCAGGGCATCGCATTGTCCATTCCAATTGAGGCCGCAAACTCAGGGTCCCTCTCATATAGCTAGAGCTGAGAGAAGCCTCCTCTTGAGGTGCTTGTGGTAAGGTGGTATTCCTCTGGAGTCGAAGCCAGGGACTAACCTCTCATCTCGAGTTGATTTTTGGTCCTCGGATCTCTTTCGTGTTGCTACAGTGACCTCAGGATCCCTCTAGCCTTGATACAGTGTTCTTGGGGTTTCTCTGGAGTGCCATCAAGGAAATCAAGGCTCCTTTCATGTGTGATGTGCAATACGGAATTGCTTTGAATGCAGTGCAGGGGAATCGGTCCTCATCTTGCGACAACGGGGAAGTCTCATGGTTTTTCTCGAGTTGCGGAGGGAACCTGGGGTATATTCTCGAGTTACGACGGGGATGGCCCTTCCACCCACGTGTTTTTTCAGCGACGTCAGGACTCCTGCCTAGTTTCGAGGGACAACTCGGGATTCTCCTCGAGGCTGGGCTGAGCAATTGGGACGCCTCTCCAGCTGAGGCAGGAGACCAAGGGTCCCTTTCCACTTGCCACAGGAATCCCTGGACTCCTATCAAGTTTCACGAGGAGTCAGGCATCGTCTCCTTTGGAGGCACTGATCTCTGTGTACCTCTGCAGTTTTCAAAGTATGTGAGGCCTCCGGTCGCGATGAGGTGGGGAACTAGGTCTTTCTCTGTGGTCTCCACAGGGGATTCAGACTTGCTTTCGTCTTGGGAGATGCAAGACGAGCCTGCATTCAAGTCACTGCAGGGATATCCGGCCTTATTTCGAATCAGGTCATCGCAGTGTCCATTCCACTTGAGGCCGCAAACTCAGGGTCCCTCTCACATAGCTAGAGCTGAGAGAAGCCTCCTCTTGAGGTGCTTGTGGTAAGGTGGTTTCCTCTGGAGTCGAAGCCAGGGACTAACCTCTCATCTCGAGTTGATTTTTTGTCCACGAAGCTCTTTCCTGTTGCTACAGTGACCTCAGGATCCCTCTAGCCTTGAAACAGTGTTCTTGGGGTTTCTCTGGAGTGCCATTAAGGAAATCAAGGCTCCTTTCATGTGTGTTGTGCAGCACGGAATTGCTCTGCACGCACTGCAGGGAAATCTGGCCTCATCTCGCGGCGAGGGGGACGTCTCATGGTTTTTCTCGAGTTGCGGCGGGAACCTGAGGTATATTCTCGAGTTACGACGGGGATGGCCCTTCCACCCACGTGTTTGTTCAGCGACGTCAGGACTCCTGCCTAGTTGCGAGGGAAAACTCGGGATTCTGCTCGAGGCTGGGCAGGGCAATTGGGACGCCTCTCTAGCTGAGGCGGGAGACCAAGGGTCCCTTTCCACGTGCCACAGGAATCCTGGGACTCCTATCAAGTTTCACGAGGAGTCAGGCATCGTCTCCTTTGGAGGCACTGATCTCCGCGTACCTCTGGAGTTTTCAAAGGATGTGAGGCCTCTGGTCGCGATGAGGTGGGGAACTAGGTCTTTCTCTGTGGTCTCCACAGGGGATTCAGACATCCTTTCGTCTTGGGAAATGCAAGACGAGCCTGCATTCAAGTCACTGCAGGGATATCAGGCCTTATTTCGAGTCAGGGCATCACGGTCTCCATTCCACCTGAGGCCACAAACTCAGGGTCCCTCTCACATACATAGAGCTGAGAGAAGCCTCCTCTTGAGGTGCTTGTGGTAAGGTGGTATTCCCCAGGAGTCGAAGCCAGGGAATAACCTCTCATCTCGAGTTGATTTTTGGTCCACGGAGCTCTTTCGTGTTGCTACAGTGACCTCAGGATCCCTCTAGCCTTGAAACAGTGTTCTTGGGTTTTCTCTGGAGTGCCATCAAGGAAATCAAGGCTCCTTTCATGTGTGATGTGCAACAAGGAATTGCTCTGCACGCAGTGCAGGGGAATCGGGCCTCATCTCACGGCGAGGGGGAAGTCTCATGGTTTTTCTCGAGTTGCGGCGGGAACCTGGGGTATATTCTCGAGTTACGACGGGGATGGCCCTTCCACCCACGTGTTTGTTCAGCGACGTCAGGACTCCTGCCTAGTTGCGAGGGACAACTCGGGATTCTCCTCGAGGCTTGGCAGGGCAATTGGGACGCCTCTCCAGCTGAGGCGGGAGACCAAGGGTCCCTTTCCACGTGCCACAGGAATCCTGGGACTCCTATCAAGTTTCACGAGGAGTCAGGCATCGTCTCCTTTGGAGGCACTGATCTCCGCGTACCTCTGGAGTTTTCAAAGGATGTGAGGCCTCCGGTCGCGATGAGGTGGGGAACTAGGTCTTTCTCTGTGGTCTCCACAGGGGAATCAAACACCCTTTCGTCTTGGGAGATGAAGACGAGCCTGCATTCAAGTCACTGCAGGGATATCCGGCCTTATTTCGAGTCAGGGCATCGCGGTCTCCATTCCACTTGAGGCCGCAAATTCAGGGTCCCTCTCACATAGCTAGAGCTGAGAGAAGCCTCCTCTTGAGGTGCTTGTGGTAAGGTGGTATTCCTCTGGAGTCGAAGCCAGGGACTAACCTCTCATCTCGAGTTGATTTTTGGTTCACGGATCTCTTTCGCGTTGCTACAGTGACCTCAGGATCCCTCAACCTTGAAACAGTGTTCTTGGGGTTTCTCTGGAGTGCCATCAAGGAAATCAAGGCTCCTTTCATGTTTGATGTGAAACACGGAATTGCTCTGCATGCAGTGCAGGGGAATCGGGCCTCATCTCGCGGCGAGGGGGAAGTCTCATGGTTTTTCTCGAGTTGCGGCGGGAACCTGGGGTATATTCTCGAGTTACGACGGGGATGGCCCTTCCACACACGTGTTAGTTCAGCGACGTCAGGACTCCTGCCTAGTTGCGAGGGACAACTCGGGATTCTCCTCGAGGCTTGGCAGGGCAATTGGGACGCCTCTCCAGCTGAGGCGGGAGACCAAGGGTCCCTTTCCACGTGCCACAGGAATCCTGGGACTCCTATCAAGATTCACGAGGAGTGAGGCATCGTCACCTTTGGAGGCACTGATCTCCGCGTACCTCTGGAGTTTTCAAAGGATGTGAGGCCTCCGGTCGCCATGAGGTGGGGAACTAAGTCTTCTCTGTGGCCTCCACAGGGGATTCAGACATCCTTTCATCTTGGGAGATGCAAGACGAGCCTGCATTCAAGTCACTGCAGGGATATCCGGCCTTATTTCGAGTCAGGGCATCGCGGTGTCCATTCCACTTGAGGCCGCAAACTCAGGGTCCCTCTCACATACCTAGAGCTGAGAGAAGCCTCCTCTTGAGGTGCTTGTGGTAAGGTGGTATTCCTCTGGAGTTGAAGCCAGCGACTAACCTCTCATCTCGAGTTGATTTTTGGTCCACGGAGCTCTTTCGTGTTGCTAGAGTGACCTCAGGATCCCTCTAGCCTTGAAACAGTGTTCTTGGGGTTTCTCTGGAGTGCCATCAAGGAAATCAAGGCTCCTTTCATGTGTGATGTGCAACACGGAATTGCTCTGCACACAGTGCAGGGGAATCGGGCCTCATCTCGCTGCGAGGGGGAAGTCTCATGGTTTTTCTCGAGTTGCGGCGGGAACCTGGGGTATATTCTCGAGTTACGACGGGGATGGCCCTTCCACCCACGTGTTTGTTCAGCGACGGCAGGACTCCTGCCTAGTTGCGAGGGACAACTCGGGATTCTCCTCGAGGCTTGGCAGGGCAATTGGGACGCCTCTCCAGCTGAGGCGGGAGACCAAGTGTCCCTATCCACGTGCGAAAGGAATCCTGGGACTCCTATCAAGTTTCACGAGGAGTCAGGCATCGTCTCCTTTGGAGGCACTGATCTCCGCGTACCTCTGGAGTTGTCAAAGGATATGAGGCCTCCGGTCGCGATGAGGTGGGGAACTAGGTCTTTCTCTGTGGTCTACACAGGTGATTCAGACATCCTTTCATTTTGGGAGATACAAGACGAGCCTGCATTCAAGTCACTGCAGGGATATCCGGCATTATTTCGAGTCAGGGCATCGTGGTTTCCATTCCACTTGAGGCCGCAAACTCAGGGTCCCTCTCACATATCTAGAGCTGAGAGAAGCCTCCTCTTGAGGTGCTTGTGGTAACGTGGTATTCCTCTGGAGTCGAAGTTAGGGACTAACCTCTCATCTCGAGTTGATTCTTGGTCCACGGAGCTCTTTCGTGTGGCTACAGTGACCTCAGGATCCCTCTAGCCTTGAAACAGTGTTCTTGGGGTTTCTGTGCAGTGCCATCAAGGAAATCAAGGCTCCTTTCATGTGTGATGTGCAACACGGAATTGCTCTGCACGCAGTGCAGGGGAATCAGGCCTCATCTCGCGGCGAGGGGGAAGTCTCATGATTTTTCTCGAGTTGCGGCGGGAACCTGGGGTATATTCTCGAGTTACGACGGGGATGGCCCTTCCACCCACGTGTTTGTTCAGCGACGGCACGACTCCTGCCTAGTTGCGAGGGACAACTCAGGATTCTCCTCGAGGCTTAGCAGGGCAATTGGGACGCCTCTCCAGCTGAGGCGGGAGACCAAGGGTCCCTTTCCACGTGCCACAGGAATCCTGGGACTCCTATCAAGTTTCACGAGGAGTCAGGCATCGTTTCCTTTGGAGGCACTGATCTCCGCGTACCTCTGGAGTTTTCAAAGGATGTGAGGCCTCCGGTCGCGATGAGGTGGGGAACTAGCTCTTTTTCTGTGGTCTCCACAGGGGATTCGGACATCCTTTCGTCTTGTGAGATGCAAGACGAGCCTGCATTCAAGTCACTGCAGGGATATCCGGCCTTATTTCGAGTCAGGGCATCGCGGTGTCCATTCCACTTGAGGCCGCAAACTCAGCACATAGCTAGAGCTGAGAGAAGCCTCCTCTTGAGGTGCTTGTGGTAAGGTGGTATTCCTCTGGAGTCGAAGCCAGGGACTAACCTCTCATCTCGAGTTGATTTTTGGTCCACGGAGCTCTTTCGTGTTGCTACAGTGACCTCAGGATCCCTCTAGCCTTGAAACAGTGTTGTTGGGGTTTCTCTGGAGTGCCATCAAGGAAATCAAGGCTCCTTTCATGTGTGATGTGCAACACGGAATTGCTCTGCACGCAGTGCAGGGGAATTGGGCCTCATCTAGCTGCGAGGGGGAAGTCTCATGGTTTTTCTCGAGTTGCGGCGGGAACCTGGGGTATATTCTCGAGTTACGACGGGGATGGCCCTTCCACCCACGTGTTTGTTCAGCGACGTCAGGACTCCTGCCTAGTTGCGAGGGACAACTCGGGATTCTCCTCGACGCTTGGCAGGGCAATTGGGACGCCTCTCCAGCTGAGGCGGGAGACCAAGGGTCCCTTTCCATGTGCCACAGGAATCCTGGAACTCCTATCAAGTTTCACGAGGAGTCAGGCATCGTCTCCTTTGGAGACACTGATCTCCGCGTACCTCTGGAGTTTTCAAAGGATGTGAGGCCTCCGGTCGCGATGAGGTGGGAAACTAGATCTTTCTCTGAGGTCTCCACAGGGGATTCAGACATCCTTTCGTCTTGGCAGATGCAAGACGAGCCTGCATTCAAGTCACTGCAGGGATATCCGGCCTTATTTCGAGTCAGGGCATCGCGGTGTCCATTCCACTTCAGGCCGCAAACTCAGGGTCCCTCTCACATAGGTAGAGCTGAGAGAAGCCTCCTCTAGAGGTGCTTGTGGTAAGGTGGTATTCCTCTGGAGTCGAAGCCAGGGACTAACCTCTCATCTCGAGTTGATTGTTGGTCCACGTAGCTCCTTCCTGTTGCTATAGTGACCTCAGGATTCCTCTAGCCTTGAAACAGTGTTCTTGGGGTTTATCTGGAGTGCCATCAAGGAAATCAAGGCTCCTTTCATGTGTGATGTGCAACACGGAATTGCTCTGCACGCAGTGCAGGGGAATTGGGCCTCATCTCGCGGCGAGGGGGAAGTCTCATGGTTTTTCTCGAGTTGCGGCGGGAACCTGGGGTATATTCTCGAGTTACGAAGGGGATGGCCCTTCCACCCACGTGTTTGTTCAGCGACGGCAGGACTCCTGCCTAGTTGCGAGGGACAACTCGGGATTCTCCTCGAGGCTTGGCAGGGCAATTGGGACGCCTCTCCAGCTGAGGCGGGAGACCAAGGGTCCCTTTCCACGTGCCACAGGAATCCTGGGACTCCTATCAAGTTTCACGAGGAGTCAGGCATCGTCTCCTTTGGAGGCACTGATCTCCGCGTACCTCTGGAGTTTTCAAAGGATGTGAGGCCTCCGGTCGCGATGAGGTGGGGAACTAGATCTTTCTCTGAGGTCTCCACAGGGGATTCAGACATCCTTTCGTCTTGGGAGATGCAAGACGCGCCTGCATTCAAGTCACTGCAGGGATATTCGGCCTTATTTCGAGTCAGGGCATCGCGGTGTCCATTCCACTTCAGGCCGCAAACTCAGGGTCCCTCTCACATAGGTAGAGGTGAGAGAAGCCTCCTCTTGAGGTGCTTGTGGTAAGGTGGTATTCCTCTGGAGTTGAAGCCAGGGACTAACCTCTCATCTCGAGTTGATTTTTGGTCCACGGAGCTCTTTCGTGTTGCTCCAGTGACCTCAGGATCCCTCTAGCCTTGAAACAGTGTTCTTGGGGTTTCCCTGGAGTGCCATCAAGGAAATCAAGGCTCCTTTCATGTGTGATGTGCAACACGGAATTGCTCTGCACGCAGTGCAGGGGAATCAGTCCTCATCTCGCTGCGAGGGGGAAGTCTCATGGTTTTTCTCGAGTTGCGGCGGGAACCTGGGGTATATTCTCGAGTTACGACGGGGATGGCCCTTCCACACACGTGTTTGTTCAGCGATGGCAGGACTCCTGCCTAGTTGCGAGGGACAACTCGGGATTCTCCTCGAGGCTTGGCAGGGCAATTGGGACGCCTCTCCAGCAGAGGCGGGAGACCAAGGGTCCCTTTCCACGTGCCACAGTAATCCTGGGACTCCTATCAAGTTTCACGAGGAGTCAGGCATCGTCTCCTTTGGAGGCACTGATCTCCGCGTACCTCTGGAGTTTTCAAAGGATGTGAGGCCTCCGGTCGCGATGAGGTGGGGAACTAGGTCTTTCTCTGTGGTCTCCACAGGGGATTCAGACATCCTTTCATCTTGGGAGATGCAAGACGAGCCTGCATTCAAGTCACTGCAGGGATATCCGGCCTTATTTCACGTCAGGGCATCGCAGTGTCCATTCCACTTGAGGCCGCAAACTCAGGGTCCCTCTCACATACCTAGAGCTGAGAGAAGCCTCCTCTTGAGGTGCTTGTGGTAAGGTGGTATTCCTCTGGAGTCGAAGCCAGGGACTAACCTCTCATCTCGAGTTGATTCTTGGTCCACGGAGCTCTTTCTTGTTGCTACAGTGACCTCAGGATCCCTCTAGCCTTGAAACAGTGTTCTTGGGGTTTCTCTGGAGTGCCATCTAGGAAATCAAGGCTCCTTTCATGTGTGATGTGCAACACGGAATTGCTCTGCACGCAGTGCAGGGGAATCGGGCCTCATCTCGCGGCGAGGGGGAAGTCTCATGGTTTTTCTCGAGTTGCGGCGGGAACCTGGGGTATATTCTCGAGTTACGACGGGGATGGCCCTTCCACCCACGTGTCTGTTCAGCGACGTCAGGACTCCTGCCTAGTTGCGAGGGACAACTCGAGATTCTCCTCGAGGCTTGGCAGGGCAATTGGGACGCCTCTCCAGCTGAGGCGGGAGACCAATGGTCTTTTCCACGTGCCACAGGAATCCTGGGACTCCTATCAAGTTTCACGAGGAGTCAGGCATCGTCTCCTTTGGAGGCACTGATCTCCGCGTACCTCTGGAGTTTTCAAAGGATGTGAGGCCTCCGGTCGCGATGAGGTGGGGAACTAGGTCTTTTTCTGTGGTCTCCACAGGGGATTCGGACATCCTTTAGTCTTGGGAGATGCAAGACGAGCCTGCATTCAAGTCACTGCAGGGAGATCCGGCCTTATTTCGAGTCAGGGCATCCCGGTGTCCATTTCACTTGAGGCCGCAAACTCAGCACATAGCTAGAGCTGAGAGAAGCCTCCTCTTGAGGTGCTTGTGGTAAGGTGGTATTCCTCTGGAGTCGAAGCCAGGGACTAACCTCTCATCTCGAGTTGATTTTTGGTCCACGGAGCTCTTTCGTGTTGCTACAGTGACCTCAGGATCCCTCTAGCCTTGAAACAGTGTTCTTGGGGTTTCTCTAGAGTGCCATCAAGGAAATCAAGGGTCCTTTCATGTGGGATGTGCAACACGGAATTGCTCTGCACGCAGTGCAGGGGAATCGGGCCTCATCTCGCGGCGAGGGGGAAGTCTCATGGTTTTTCTCGAGTTGCGGCTGGAACCTGGGGTATATTCTCGAGTTACGACGGGGATGGCCCTTCCACACACGTGTTTGTTCAGCGACGGCAGGACTCCTGCCTAGTTGCGAGGGACAACTCGGGATTCTCCTTGAGGCTTGGCAGGGCAATAGGGACGCCTCTCCAGCTGAGGCGGGAGACCAAGGGTCCCTTTCCACGTGCCACAGGAATCCTGGGACTCCTATCAAGTTTCACGAGGAGTCAGGCATCGTCTCCTTTGGAGGCACTGATCTCCGCCTACCTCTGGAGTTTTCAAAGGATGTGAGGCCTCCGGTCGCGATGAGGTGGGGAACTGGGTCTTTCTCTGTGGTCTCCACAGGGGATTCAGACATCCTTTCGTCTTGGGAGATGCAAGACGAGCCTGCATTCAAGTCACTGCAGGGATATCCAGCTTTATTTCGAGTCACGGCATTGCAGTGTCCATTCCACTTGAGGCCGCAAACTCAGGGTCCCTCTCACATACCTAGAGCTGAGAGAAGCCTCCTCTTGAGGTGATTGTGGTGAGGTGGTATTCCTCTGGAGTCGAAACCAGGGACTAACCTCTCATCTCGAGTTGATTTTTGGTCCACGGAGCTCTTTCGTGTTGCTACAGTGACCTCAGGATCCCTCTAGCCTTGAAACAGTGTTGTTGGGGTTTCTCTGGAGTGCCACCAAGGAAATCAAGGCTCCTTTCATGTGTGATGTGCAACACGGAATTGCTCTGCACACAGTGCAGGGGAATCGGGCCTCATCTCGCGGCGAGGGGGAAGTCTCATGGTTTTTCTCGAGTTGCGTCGGGAACCTGGGGTATATTCTCGAGTTACGACGGGGCTGGCCCTTCCACCCACGTGTTTGTTCAGCGACGGCAGGACTCCTGCCTAGTTGCGACGGACAACTCGGGATTCTCATCGAGGCTTGACAGGGCAATTGGGACGCCTCTCCAGCTGAGGCGGGAGACCAAGGGTCCGTTTCCACGTGCCACAGGAATCCTGGGACTCCTGTCAAGTTTCACGAGGAGTCAGGCATCGTCTCCTTTGGAGGCACTGATCTCCGCGTACCTCTGGAGTTCTCAAAGGATGTGAGGCCTCCGGTCGCGATGAGGTGGGGAACTAGGTCTTTCTCTGCGGTCTCCACAGGGGATTCAGACATCCGTTCATCTTGGGAGATGCAAGACGAGCCTGCAATCAAGTCACTGCAGGGATATCCGGCCTTATTTTGCGTCAGGGCATTGCATTGTCCATTCCACTTGAGGCCGCAAAATCAGGGTCCCTCTCACATACCTAGAGCTGAGAGAAGCCTCCTCTTGAGGTGCTTGTGGTAAGGTGGTATTCACCTAGAGTCGAAGCCAGGGACTAACCTCTCATCTCGAGTTGTTTTTTGGTCCACGGAGCTCTTTCGTGTTGCTACAGTGACCTCAGGATCCCTCTAGCCTTGAAACAGTGTTCTTGGGGTTTCTCTGGAGTGCCATCAAGGAAATCAAGGCTCCTTTCATGTGTGATGTGCAACATGGAATTGCTCTGCACACAGTGCAGGGGAATTGGGCCTCATCTCGCGGCGAGGGGGCAGTCTCATGGTTTTTCTCGAGTTGCGGCGGGAACCTGGGTTATATTCTCGAGTTACGACGGGGATGGCCCTTCCACCCACGTGTTTGTTCAGCGACGTCAGGACTCCTGCCTAGTTGCGAGGGACAACTCGGGATTCTCCTCGAGGCTTGGCAGGGAAATTGGGACGCCTCTCCAGCTGAGGTGGAAGACAAAGGGTCCCTTTCCACGTGCCACAGGAATCCTGGGACTCCTATCAATTTTCACGAGGAGTCAGGCATCGTCTCCTTTGGAGGCACTGATCTCCGCGTACCTCTGGAGTTTTCAAAGGATGTGAGGCCTCCGGTCGCGATGAGGTGGGGAACTAGGTCTTTCTCTGTGGTCTCCACAGGGGATTCAGACATCCTTTCGTCTTGGGAGATGCAAGACGAGCCTGCATTCAAGTCACTGCAGGGATATCCAGACTTATTTCGAGTCAGGGCATCGCGGTGTCCATTCCACTTGAGGCCGCAAAATCAGGGTGCCTCTGACATACAAAGAGCTGAGAGAAGCCTCCTCTTGAGGTGCTTGTGGTAAGGTGGTATTCCTCTGGAGTCGAAGCCAGGGACTAACCTCTCATCTCGTGTTGATTTTTGGTCCACGGAGCTCTTTCGTGTTGCACAGTGACCTCAGGATCCCTCAACCTTGAAACAGTGTTCTTGGGGTTTCACTGGAGTGCAATCAAGGAAATCAAGGCTCCTTTCATGTGTGATGTGCAACACGGAATTGCTCTGCACGCAGTGCAGGGGAATCGGGCCTCATCTCGCGGCGAGGGGGAAGTCTCATGGTTTATCTCGAGTTGCGGCGGGAACCTGGGGTATATTCTCGAGTTACGACGGGGATGGCCCTTCCACCCACGTCTTTGTTCAGCGACGTCAGGACTCCTGCCTAGTTGCGAGGGACAACTCGGGATTCTCCTCGAGGCTTGGCAGGGCAATTGGGACGCCTCTCCAGCTGAGGCGGGAGACCAAGGGTCCCTTTCCACGTGCCACAGGAATCCTGGGACTCCTATCAAGTTTCACGAGGAGTCAGGCATCGTCTCCTTTGGAGGCACTGATCTCCGCGTACCTCTGGAGTTTTCAAAGGATGTGAGGCCTCCGGTCGCGATGAGGTGGGGAACTAGGTCTTTCTCTGTGGTCTCCACAGGGGAATCAAACACCCTTTCGTCTTGGGAGATGAAGACGAGCCTGCATTCAAGTCACTGCAGGGATATCCGGCCTTATTTCGAGTCAGGGCATCGCAGTGTCCATTCCACTTGAGGCCGCAAACTCAGGGTCCCTCTCACATACCTAGAGCTGAGAGAAGCCTCCTCTTGAAGTGCTTTTGTTAAGGTGGTATTACTCTGGAGTCGAAGCCAGGTACTAACCACTCATCTCGAGTTAATTTGTGGTCCACGGAGCTCTTTCGTGTTGCTACAGTGAACTCAGGATCCCTCTAGCTTTGAAACAGTGTTCTTGGGCTTTCTCTGGAGTGCCATTAAGGAAATCAAGGCTCCTTTCCTCTGTGATGTGCACACGGAATTGCTCTGCACGCAGTGCAGTGGAATCGGGCCTCATCTGGCGGCGGGGGGGAAGTCTCATGGTTTTTCTCGCGTTGCGGCGGGATCCTGGGGTGTATTTTCGAGTTACGACGGGGATGGCCCTTCCACACACGTGTTTGTTCAGCGACGTCAGGACTCCTGCCTAATTGCGAGGGACTAGTCGGGATTCTCCTCGAGGCTTGGCAGGGCAATTGGGACGCCTCTCCAACTGAGACGGGAGACCAAGGGTCCCTTTCCATGTGCCACAGGAATCCTGGGACTCCTATCAAGTTTCACGAAGAGTCAGGCATCATCTCCTTTGGAGGCACTGATCTCCGCATCCCTCTGGAGTTTTCAAGGATGTGAGGCCTCCGGTCGCGATGAGGTGGGGAACTAGGTCTTTCTCTGTGGTCTCCACAGGGGATTCAGACATCCTTTCGTCTTGGGAGATGCAAGACGAGCCTGCATTCAAGTCACTGCTGGGATATCCGGCCTTATTTCGCGTCAGGGCATCGCGGTGTCCATTCCACTTGAGGCCGCAAACTCAGGGTCCCTCTCACATACCTAGAGTTGAGAGAAGCCTCCTCTTGAGGTGCTTGTGGTAAGTTGGTATTCCTCTGGAGTCGAAGACAGGGACTAACCTCTCATCTCGAGTTGATTTTTGGTCCATGGAGCTCTTTCGTGTTGCTACAGTGACCTCAGGATCCCTCCAGCCTTGAAACAGTGTTCTTAGGGTTTCTCTGGAGTGCCATCAAGGAAATCAAGGCTCCTTTCCTGTGTGATGTGCAACACGGCATTGCTCTGCACGCAGTGCAGGGGAATTGGGCCTCATCTCGCGGCGAGGGGGAATTCTCATGGCTTTTCTCGAGTTGGGGAGGGAACCTGGGGTATATTCTCGAGTTACGACGGGGATGGCCCTTCCACACACGTGTTTGTTCAGCGACGTCAGGACTCCTGCCTAGTTGCGAGGGACAACTCGGGATTCTCCTCGAGGCTTGGCAGGGCAATTGGGACGCCTCTCCAGCTGAGGCGGGAGACCAAGGGTCCCTTTCCACGTGCACAGGAATCCTGGGACTCCTATCAAGTTTCACGAGGAGTCAGGCATCGTCTCCTTTGGAGGCACTGATCTCCGCATACCTCTGAAGTTTTCAAAGGATGTGAGGCCTCCGTTCGCGATTAGGTGGGAAACTAGGTCTTTCTCTGTGTTCTCCACATGGGATTCAGACATCCTTTCGTCTTGGGAGATGCAAGACGAGCCTGCATTCAAGTCACTGCAGGGATATCCGGCCTTATTTCGAGTCAGGGCATCGCGGTGTCCATTCCACTTGAGGCCGCAAACTCAGGGTCCCTCTCACATACCTAGAGCTGAGAGAAGCCTCCTCTTGAGGTGCTTGTTGTAAGGTGGTATTCCTCTGGAGTTGAAGCCAGGGACTAACCTCTCATCTCGAGTTGATTTTTGGTCCACGGAGCTCTTTCGTGTTGCTACAGTGACCTCAGGATCCCTCTAGCCTTGAAACAGTGTTCTTGGGGTTTCTCTGGAGTGCCATCAAGGAGATCAAGGTTCCTTTCATGTGTGATGTGCAACACGGAATTGCTCTGCACGCAGTGCAGGGGAATCGGGCCTCATCTCGCGGCGAGGGGGAAGTCTCATGGTTTTTCTCGAGTTGCGGCGGGAACCTGGGGTATATTCTCGAGTTACGACGGGGATGGCCCTTCCACCCACGTGTTTGTTCAGCGACGGCAGGACTCCTGCCTAGTTGCGAGGGACAACTCGGGATTCTCCTCGAGGCTTGGCAGGGCAATTGGGACGCCTCTCCAGCTGAGGCGGGAGACCAAGTGTCCCTATCCACGTGCGAAAGGAATCCTGGGACTCCTATCAAGTTTCACGAGGAGTCAGGCATCGTCTCCTTTGGAGGCACTGATCTCCGCGTACCTCTGGAGTTGTCAAAGGATATGAGGCCTCCGGTCGCGATGAGGTGGGGAACTAGGTCTTTCTCTGTGGTCTACACAGGTGATTCAGACATCCTTTCATTTTGGGAGATACAAGACGAGCCTGCATTCAAGTCACTGCAGGGATATCCGGCATTATTTCGAGTCAGGGCATCGTGGTTTCCATTCCACTTGAGGCCGCAAACTCAGGGTCCCTCTCACATATCTAGAGCTGAGAGAAGCCTCCTCTTGAGGTGCTTGTGGTAACGTGGTATTCCTCTGGAGTCGAAGTTAGGGACTAACCTCTCATCTCGAGTTGATTCTTGGTCCACGGAGCTCTTTCGTGTGGCTACAGTGACCTCAGGATCCCTCTAGCCTTGAAACAGTGTTCTTGGGGTTTCTGTGCAGTGCCATCAAGGAAATCAAGGCTCCTTTCATGTGTGATGTGCAACACGGAATTGCTCTGCACGCAGTGCAGGGGAATCAGGCCTCATCTCGCGGCGAGGGGGAAGTCTCATGATTTTTCTCGAGTTGCGGCGGGAACCTGGGGTATATTCTCGAGTTACGACGGGGATGGCCCTTCCACCCACGTGTTTGTTCAGCGACGGCACGACTCCTGCCTAGTTGCGAGGGACAACTCAGGATTCTCCTCGAGGCTTAGCAGGGCAATTGGGACGCCTCTCCAGCTGAGGCGGGAGACCAAGGGTCCCTTTCCACGTGCCACAGGAATCCTGGGACTCCTATCAAGTTTCACGAGGAGTCAGGCATCGTTTCCTTTGGAGGCACTGATCTCCGCGTACCTCTGGAGTTTTCAAAGGATGTGAGGCCTCCGGTCGCGATGAGGTGGGGAACTAGCTCTTTTTCTGTGGTCTCCACAGGGGATTCGGACATCCTTTCGTCTTGTGAGATGCAAGACGAGCCTGCATTCAAGTCACTGCAGGGATATCCGGCCTTATTTCGAGTCAGGGCATCGCGGTGTCCATTCCACTTGAGGCCGCAAACTCAGCACATAGCTAGAGCTGAGAGAAGCCTCCTCTTGAGGTGCTTGTGGTAAGGTGGTATTCCTCTGGAGTCGAAGCCAGGGACTAACCTCTCATCTCGAGTTGATTTTTGGTCCACGGAGCTCTTTCGTGTTGCTACAGTGACCTCAGGATCCCTCTAGCCTTGAAACAGTGTTGTTGGGGTTTCTCTGGAGTGCCATCAAGGAAATCAAGGCTCCTTTCATGTGTGATGTGCAACACGGAATTGCTCTGCACGCAGTGCAGGGGAATTGGGCCTCATCTAGCTGCGAGGGGGAAGTCTCATGGTTTTTCTCGAGTTGCGGCGGGAACCTGGGGTATATTCTCGAGTTACGACGGGGATGGCCCTTCCACCCACGTGTTTGTTCAGCGACGTCAGGACTCCTGCCTAGTTGCGAGGGACAACTCGGGATTCTCCTCGACGCTTGGCAGGGCAATTGGGACGCCTCTCCAGCTGAGGCGGGAGACCAAGGGTCCCTTTCCATGTGCCACAGGAATCCTGGAACTCCTATCAAGTTTCACGAGGAGTCAGGCATCGTCTCCTTTGGAGACACTGATCTCCGCGTACCTCTGGAGTTTTCAAAGGATGTGAGGCCTCCGGTCGCGATGAGGTGGGAAACTAGATCTTTCTCTGAGGTCTCCACAGGGGATTCAGACATCCTTTCGTCTTGGCAGATGCAAGACGAGCCTGCATTCAAGTCACTGCAGGGATATCCGGCCTTATTTCGAGTCAGGGCATCGCGGTGTCCATTCCACTTCAGGCCGCAAACTCAGGGTCCCTCTCACATAGGTAGAGCTGAGAGAAGCCTCCTCTAGAGGTGCTTGTGGTAAGGTGGTATTCCTCTGGAGTCGAAGCCAGGGACTAACCTCTCATCTCGAGTTGATTGTTGGTCCACGTAGCTCCTTCCTGTTGCTATAGTGACCTCAGGATTCCTCTAGCCTTGAAACAGTGTTCTTGGGGTTTATCTGGAGTGCCATCAAGGAAATCAAGGCTCCTTTCATGTGTGATGTGCAACACGGAATTGCTCTGCACGCAGTGCAGGGGAATTGGGCCTCATCTCGCGGCGAGGGGGAAGTCTCATGGTTTTTCTCGAGTTGCGGCGGGAACCTGGGGTATATTCTCGAGTTACGAAGGGGATGGCCCTTCCACCCACGTGTTTGTTCAGCGACGGCAGGACTCCTGCCTAGTTGCGAGGGACAACTCGGGATTCTCCTCGAGGCTTGGCAGGGCAATTGGGACGCCTCTCCAGCTGAGGCGGGAGACCAAGGGTCCCTTTCCACGTGCCACAGGAATCCTGGGACTCCTATCAAGTTTCACGAGGAGTCAGGCATCGTCTCCTTTGGAGGCACTGATCTCCGCGTACCTCTGGAGTTTTCAAAGGATGTGAGGCCTCCGGTCGCGATGAGGTGGGGAACTAGATCTTTCTCTGAGGTCTCCACAGGGGATTCAGACATCCTTTCGTCTTGGGAGATGCAAGACGCGCCTGCATTCAAGTCACTGCAGGGATATTCGGCCTTATTTCGAGTCAGGGCATCGCGGTGTCCATTCCACTTCAGGCCGCAAAATCAGGGTCCCTCTCACATAGGTAGAGCTGAGAGAAGCCTCCTCTTGAGGTGCTTGTGGTAAGGTGGTATTCCTCTGGAGTTGAAGCCAGGGACTAACCTCTCATCTCGAGTTGATTTTTGGTCCACGGAGCTCTTTCGTGTTGCTCCAGTGACCTCAGGATCCCTCTAGCCTTGAAACAGTGTTCTTGGGGTTTCCCTGGAGTGCCATCAAGGAAATCAAGGCTCCTTTCATGTGTGATGTGCAACACGGAATTGCTCTGCACGCAGTGCAGGGGAATCAGTCCTCATCTCGCTGCGAGGGGGAAGTCTCATGGTTTTTCTCGAGTTGCGGCGGGAACCTGGGGTATATTCTCGAGTTACGACGGGGATGGCCCTTCCACACACGTGTTTGTTCAGCGATGGCAGGACTCCTGCCTAGTTGCGAGGGACAACTCGGGATTCTCCTCGAGGCTTGGCAGGGCAATTGGGACGCCTCTCCAGCAGAGGCGGGAGACCAAGGGTCCCTTTCCACGTGCCACAGTAATCCTGGGACTCCTATCAAGTTTCACGAGGAGTCAGGCATCGTCTCCTTTGGAGGCACTGATCTCCGCGTACCTCTGGAGTTTTCAAAGGATGTGAGGCCTCCGGTCGCGATGAGGTGGGGAACTAGGTCTTTCTCTGTGGTCTCCACAGGGGATTCAGACATCCTTTCATCTTGGGAGATGCAAGACGAGCCTGCATTCAAGTCACTGCAGGGATATCCGGCCTTATTTCACGTCAGGGCATCGCAGTGTCCATTCCACTTGAGGCCGCAAACTCAGGGTCCCTCTCACATACCTAGAGCTGAGAGAAGCCTCCTCTTGAGGTGCTTGTGGTAAGGTGGTATTCCTCTGGAGTCGAAGCCAGGGACTAACCTCTCATCTCGAGTTGATTCTTGGTCCACGGAGCTCTTTCTTGTTGCTACAGTGACCTCAGGATCCCTCTAGCCTTGAAACAGTGTTCTTGGGGTTTCTCTGGAGTGCCATCTAGGAAATCAAGGCTCCTTTCATGTGTGATGTGCAACACGGAATTGCTCTGCACGCAGTGCAGGGGAATCGGGCCTCATCTCGCGGCGAGGGGGAAGTCTCATGGTTTTTCTCGAGTTGCGGCGGGAACCTGGGGTATATTCTCGAGTTACGACGGGGATGGCCCTTCCACCCACGTGTCTGTTCAGCGACGTCAGGACTCCTGCCTAGTTGCGAGGGACAACTCGAGATTCTCCTCGAGGCTTGGCAGGGCAATTGGGACGCCTCTCCAGCTGAGGCGGGAGACCAATGGTCTTTTCCACGTGCCACAGGAATCCTGGGACTCCTATCAAGTTTCACGAGGAGTCAGGCATCGTCTCCTTTGGAGGCACTGATCTCCGCGTACCTCTGGAGTTTTCAAAGGATGTGAGGCCTCCGGTCGCGATGAGGTGGGGAACTAGGTCTTTTTCTGTGGTCTCCACAGGGGATTCGGACATCCTTTAGTCTTGGGAGATGCAAGACGAGCCTGCATTCAAGTCACTGCAGGGAGATCCGGCCTTATTTCGAGTCAGGGCATCCCGGTGTCCATTTCACTTGAGGCCGCAAACTCAGCACATAGCTAGAGCTGAGAGAAGCCTCCTCTTGAGGTGCTTGTGGTAAGGTGGTATTCCTCTGGAGTCGAAGCCAGGGACTAACCTCTCATCTCGAGTTGATTTTTGGTCCACGGAGCTCTTTCGTGTTGCTACAGTGACCTCAGGATCCCTCTAGCCTTGAAACAGTGTTCTTGGGGTTTCTCTAGAGTGCCATCAAGGAAATCAAGGGTCCTTTCATGTGGGATGTGCAACACGGAATTGCTCTGCACGCAGTGCAGGGGAATCAGTCCTCATCTCGCTGCGAGGGGGAAGTCTCATGGTTTTTCTCGAGTTGCGGCGGGAACCTGGGGTATATTCTCGAGTTACGACGGGGATGGCCCTTCCACACACGTGTTTGTTCAGCGATGGCAGGACTCCTGCCTAGTTGCGAGGGACAACTCGGGATTCTCCTCGAGGCTTGGCAGGGCAATTGGGACGCCTCTCCAGCAGAGGCGGGAGACCAAGGGTCCCTTTCCACGTGCCACAGTAATCCTGGGACTCCTATCAAGTTTCACGAGGAGTCAGGCATCGTCTCCTTTGGAGGCACTGATCTCCGCGTACCTCTGGAGTTTTCAAAGGATGTGAGGCCTCCGGTCGCGATGAGGTGGGGAACTAGGTCTTTCTCTGTGGTCTCCACAGGGGATTCAGACATCCTTTCATCTTGGGAGATGCAAGACGAGCCTGCATTCAAGTCACTGCAGGGATATCCGGCCTTATTTCACGTCAGGGCATCGCAGTGTCCATTCCACTTGAGGCCGCAAACTCAGGGTCCCTCTCACATACCTAGAGCTGAGAGAAGCCTCCTCTTGAGGTGCTTGTGGTAAGGTGGTATTCCTCTGGAGTCGAAGCCAGGGACTAACCTCTCATCTCGAGTTGATTCTTGGTCCACGGAGCTCTTTCTTGTTGCTACAGTGACCTCAGGATCCCTCTAGCCTTGAAACAGTGTTCTTGGGGTTTCTCTGGAGTGCCATCTAGGAAATCAAGGCTCCTTTCATGTGTGATGTGCAACACGGAATTGCTCTGCACGCAGTGCAGGGGAATCGGGCCTCATCTCGCGGCGAGGGGGAAGTCTCATGGTTTTTCTCGAGTTGCGGCGGGAACCTGGGGTATATTCTCGAGTTACGACGGGGATGGCCCTTCCACCCACGTGTCTGTTCAGCGACGTCAGGACTCCTGCCTAGTTGCGAGGGACAACTCGAGATTCTCCTCGAGGCTTGGCAGGGCAATTGGGACGCCTCTCCAGCTGAGGCGGGAGACCAATGGTCTTTTCCACGTGCCACAGGAATCCTGGGACTCCTATCAAGTTTCACGAGGAGTCAGGCATCGTCTCCTTTGGAGGCACTGATCTCCGCGTACCTCTGGAGTTTTCAAAGGATGTGAGGCCTCCGGTCGCGATGAGGTGGGGAACTAGGTCTTTTTCTGTGGTCTCCACAGGGGATTCGGACATCCTTTAGTCTTGGGAGATGCAAGACGAGCCTGCATTCAAGTCACTGCAGGGAGATCCGGCCTTATTTCGAGTCAGGGCATCCCGGTGTCCATTTCACTTGAGGCCGCAAACTCAGCACATAGCTAGAGCTGAGAGAAGCCTCCTCTTGAGGTGCTTGTGGTAAGGTGGTATTCCTCTGGAGTCGAAGCCAGGGACTAACCTCTCATCTCGAGTTGATTTTTGGTCCACGGAGCTCTTTCGTGTTGCTACAGTGACCTCAGGATCCCTCTAGCCTTGAAACAGTGTTCTTGGGGTTTCTCTAGAGTGCCATCAAGGAAATCAAGGGTCCTTTCATGTGGGATGTGCAACACGGAATTGCTCTGCACGCAGTGCAGGGGAATCGGGCCTCATCTCGCGGCGAGGGGGAAGTCTCATGGTTTTTCTCGAGTTGCGGCTGGAACCTGGGGTATATTCTCGAGTTACGACGGGGATGGCCCTTCCACACACGTGTTTGTTCAGCGACGGCAGGACTCCTGCCTAGTTGCGAGGGACAACTCGGGATTCTCCTTGAGGCTTGGCAGGGCAATAGGGACGCCTCTCCAGCTGAGGCGGGAGACCAAGGGTCCCTTTCCACGTGCCACAGGAATCCTGGGACTCCTATCAAGTTTCACGAGGAGTCAGGCATCGTCTCCTTTGGAGGCACTGATCTCCGCCTACCTCTGGAGTTTTCAAAGGATGTGAGGCCTCCGGTCGCGATGAGGTGGGGAACTGGGTCTTTCTCTGTGGTCTCCACAGGGGATTCAGACATCCTTTCGTCTTGGGAGATGCAAGACGAGCCTGCATTCAAGTCACTGCAGGGATATCCAGCTTTATTTCGAGTCACGGCATTGCAGTGTCCATTCCACTTGAGGCCGCAAACTCAGGGTCCCTCTCACATACCTAGAGCTGAGAGAAGCCTCCTCTTGAGGTGATTGTGGTGAGGTGGTATTCCTCTGGAGTCGAAACCAGGGACTAACCTCTCATCTCGAGTTGATTTTTGGTCCACGGAGCTCTTTCGTGTTGCTACAGTGACCTCAGGATCCCTCTAGCCTTGAAACAGTGTTGTTGGGGTTTCTCTGGAGTGCCACCAAGGAAATCAAGGCTCCTTTCATGTGTGATGTGCAACACGGAATTGCTCTGCACACAGTGCAGGGGAATCGGGCCTCATCTCGCGGCGAGGGGGAAGTCTCATGGTTTTTCTCGAGTTGCGTCGGGAACCTGGGGTATATTCTCGAGTTACGACGGGGCTGGCCCTTCCACCCACGTGTTTGTTCAGCGACGGCAGGACTCCTGCCTAGTTGCGACGGACAACTCGGGATTCTCATCGAGGCTTGACAGGGCAATTGGGACGCCTCTCCAGCTGAGGCGGGAGACCAAGGGTCCGTTTCCACGTGCCACAGGAATCCTGGGACTCCTGTCAAGTTTCACGAGGAGTCAGGCATCGTCTCCTTTGGAGGCACTGATCTCCGCGTACCTCTGGAGTTCTCAAAGGATGTGAGGCCTCCGGTCGCGATGAGGTGGGGAACTAGGTCTTTCTCTGCGGTCTCCACAGGGGATTCAGACATCCGTTCATCTTGGGAGATGCAAGACGAGCCTGCAATCAAGTCACTGCAGGGATATCCGGCCTTATTTTGCGTCAGGGCATTGCATTGTCCATTCCACTTGAGGCCGCAAAATCAGGGTCCCTCTCACATACCTAGAGCTGAGAGAAGCCTCCTCTTGAGGTGCTTGTGGTAAGGTGGTATTCACCTAGAGTCGAAGCCAGGGACTAACCTCTCATCTCGAGTTGTTTTTTGGTCCACGGAGCTCTTTCGTGTTGCTACAGTGACCTCAGGATCCCTCTAGCCTTGAAACAGTGTTCTTGGGGTTTCTCTGGAGTGCCATCAAGGAAATCAAGGCTCCTTTCATGTGTGATGTGCAACATGGAATTGCTCTGCACACAGTGCAGGGGAATTGGGCCTCATCTCGCGGCGAGGGGGCAGTCTCATGGTTTTTCTCGAGTTGCGGCGGGAACCTGGGTTATATTCTCGAGTTACGACGGGGATGGCCCTTCCACCCACGTGTTTGTTCAGCGACGTCAGGACTCCTGCCTAGTTGCGAGGGACAACTCGGGATTCTCCTCGAGGCTTGGCAGGGAAATTGGGACGCCTCTCCAGCTGAGGTGGAAGACAAAGGGTCCCTTTCCACGTGCCACAGGAATCCTGGGACTCCTATCAATTTTCACGAGGAGTCAGGCATCGTCTCCTTTGGAGGCACTGATCTCCGCGTACCTCTGGAGTTTTCAAAGGATGTGAGGCCTCCGGTCGCGATGAGGTGGGGAACTAGGTCTTTCTCTGTGGTCTCCACAGGGGATTCAGACATCCTTTCGTCTTGGGAGATGCAAGACGAGCCTGCATTCAAGTCACTGCAGGGATATCCAGACTTATTTCGAGTCAGGGCATCGCGGTGTCCATTCCACTTGAGGCCGCAAAATCAGGGTGCCTCTGACATACAAAGAGCTGAGAGAAGCCTCCTCTTGAGGTGCTTGTGGTAAGGTGGTATTCCTCTGGAGTCGAAGCCAGGGACTAACCTCTCATCTCGTGTTGATTTTTGGTCCACGGAGCTCTTTCGTGTTGCACAGTGACCTCAGGATCCCTCAACCTTGAAACAGTGTTCTTGGGGTTTCACTGGAGTGCAATCAAGGAAATCAAGGCTCCTTTCATGTGTGATGTGCAACACGGAATTGCTCTGCACGCAGTGCAGGGGAATCGGGCCTCATCTCGCGGCGAGGGGGAAGTCTCATGGTTTATCTCGAGTTGCGGCGGGAACCTGGGGTATATTCTCGAGTTACGACGGGGATGGCCCTTCCACCCACGTCTTTGTTCAGCGACGTCAGGACTCCTGCCTAGTTGCGAGGGACAACTCGGGATTCTCCTCGAGGCTTGGCAGGGCAATTGGGACGCCTCTCCAGCTGAGGCGGGAGACCAAGGGTCCCTTTCCACGTGCCACAGGAATCCTGGGACTCCTATCAAGTTTCACGAGGAGTCAGGCATCGTCTCCTTTGGAGGCACTGATCTCCGCGTACCTCTGGAGTTTTCAAAGGATGTGAGGCCTCCGGTCGCGATGAGGTGGGGAACTAGGTCTTTCTCTGTGGTCTCCACAGGGGAATCAAACACCCTTTCGTCTTGGGAGATGAAGACGAGCCTGCATTCAAGTCACTGCAGGGATATCCGGCCTTATTTCGAGTCAGGGCATCGCAGTGTCCATTCCACTTGAGGCCGCAAACTCAGGGTCCCTCTCACATACCTAGAGCTGAGAGAAGCCTCCTCTTGAAGTGCTTTTGTTAAGGTGGTATTACTCTGGAGTCGAAGCCAGGTACTAACCACTCATCTCGAGTTAATTTGTGGTCCACGGAGCTCTTTCGTGTTGCTACAGTGAACTCAGGATCCCTCTAGCTTTGAAACAGTGTTCTTGGGCTTTCTCTGGAGTGCCATTAAGGAAATCAAGGCTCCTTTCCTCTGTGATGTGCACACGGAATTGCTCTGCACGCAGTGCAGTGGAATCGGGCCTCATCTGGCGGCGGGGGGGAAGTCTCATGGTTTTTCTCGCGTTGCGGCGGGATCCTGGGGTGTATTTTCGAGTTACGACGGGGATGGCCCTTCCACACACGTGTTTGTTCAGCGACGTCAGGACTCCTGCCTAATTGCGAGGGACTAGTCGGGATTCTCCTCGAGGCTTGGCAGGGCAATTGGGACGCCTCTCCAACTGAGACGGGAGACCAAGGGTCCCTTTCCATGTGCCACAGGAATCCTGGGACTCCTATCAAGTTTCACGAAGAGTCAGGCATCATCTCCTTTGGAGGCACTGATCTCCGCATCCCTCTGGAGTTTTCAAGGATGTGAGGCCTCCGGTCGCGATGAGGTGGGGAACTAGGTCTTTCTCTGTGGTCTCCACAGGGGATTCAGACATCCTTTCGTCTTGGGAGATGCAAGACGAGCCTGCATTCAAGTCACTGCTGGGATATCCGGCCTTATTTCGCGTCAGGGCATCGCGGTGTCCATTCCACTTGAGGCCGCAAACTCAGGGTCCCTCTCACATACCTAGAGTTGAGAGAAGCCTCCTCTTGAGGTGCTTGTGGTAAGTTGGTATTCCTCTGGAGTCGAAGACAGGGACTAACCTCTCATCTCGAGTTGATTTTTGGTCCATGGAGCTCTTTCGTGTTGCTACAGTGACCTCAGGATCCCTCCAGCCTTGAAACAGTGTTCTTAGGGTTTCTCTGGAGTGCCATCAAGGAAATCAAGGCTCCTTTCCTGTGTGATGTGCAACACGGCATTGCTCTGCACGCAGTGCAGGGGAATTGGGCCTCATCTCGCGGCGAGGGGGAATTCTCATGGCTTTTCTCGAGTTGGGGAGGGAACCTGGGGTATATTCTCGAGTTACGACGGGGATGGCCCTTCCACACACGTGTTTGTTCAGCGACGTCAGGACTCCTGCCTAGTTGCGAGGGACAACTCGGGATTCTCCTCGAGGCTTGGCAGGGCAATTGGGACGCCTCTCCAGCTGAGGCGGGAGACCAAGGGTCCCTTTCCACGTGCACAGGAATCCTGGGACTCCTATCAAGTTTCACGAGGAGTCAGGCATCGTCTCCTTTGGAGGCACTGATCTCCGCATACCTCTGAAGTTTTCAAAGGATGTGAGGCCTCCGTTCGCGATTAGGTGGGAAACTAGGTCTTTCTCTGTGTTCTCCACATGGGATTCAGACATCCTTTCGTCTTGGGAGATGCAAGACGAGCCTGCATTCAAGTCACTGCAGGGATATCCGGCCTTATTTCGAGTCAGGGCATCGCGGTGTCCATTCCACTTGAGGCCGCAAACTCAGGGTCCCTCTCACATACCTAGAGCTGAGAGAAGCCTCCTCTTGAGGTGCTTGTTGTAAGGTGGTATTCCTCTGGAGTTGAAGCCAGGGACTAACCTCTCATCTCGAGTTGATTTTTGGTCCACGGAGCTCTTTCGTGTTGCTACAGTGACCTCAGGATCCCTCTAGCCTTGAAACAGTGTTCTTGGGGTTTCTCTGGAGTGCCATCAAGGAGATCAAGGTTCCTTTCATGTGTGATGTGCAACACGGAATTGCTCTGCACGCAGTGCAGGGGAATCGGGCCTCATCTCGCGGCGAGGGGGAAGTCTCATGGTTTTTCTCGAGTTGCGGCGGGAACCTGGGGTATATTCTCGAGTTACGACGGGGATTGCCCTTGCACCCACGTGTTTCTTCAGCGACGTCAGGAATACTGCCTAGTTGCGAGGGACAACTCGGGATTCTCCTCGAGGCTTGGCAGGGCAATTGGGACGCCTCTCCAGCTGAGGCGGGAGACCAAGGGTCCCTTTCCACGTGCCACAGGAATCCTGGGACTCCTATCAAGTTTCACGAGGAGTCAGGCATCGTCTCCTTTGGAGGCACTGATCTCCGCGTACCTCTGGAGTTTTCAAAGGATGTGAGGCCTCCGGTCGCGATGAGGTGGGGAACTAGGTCTTTCTCTGTGGTCTCCACAGGGGATTCAGACATCCTTTCGTCTTGGGAGATGCAAGACGAGCCTGAATTCAAGTCACTGCAGGGATATCCGGCCTTATTTCGAGCCAGGGCATCGCGGTGTCCATTCCACTTGAGGCCGCAAACTCAGGGTCCCTCTCACATACCTAGAGCTGAGAGAAGCCTCATCTTGAGGTGCTTGTGGTAAGGTGGTATTCCTCTGGAGTCGAAGGCAGGGACTAACCTCTCATCTCGAGTTGATTTTTGGTCAACGGAGCTCTTTCGTGTTGCTACAGTGAACTCAGGATCCCTCTAGCCTTGAAACAGTGTTCTTGGGGTTTCTCTGGGGTGCCATCAAGGAGATCAAGGCTCCTTTCATGTGTGATGTGCAACACGGAATTGCTCTGCACGCAGTGCAGGGGAATCGGGCCTCATCTCGCGGCGAGGGGGAAGTCTCATGGTTTTTCTCGAGTTGCGGCGGGAACCTGGGGTATATTCTCGAGTTACGACGGGGATGGCCCTTCCACCCACGTGTTTGTTCAGCGACGTCAGGACTCCTGCCTAGTTGCGAGGGACAACTCGGGATTCTCCTCGAGGCTTGGCAGGGCAATTGGGACGCCTCTCCAGCTGAGGCGGGAGACCAAGGGTCCCTTTCCAAGTGCACAGGAATCCTGGGACTCCTATCAAGTTTCACGAGGAGTCAGGCATCGTCTCCTTTGGAGGCACTGATCTCCGCGCACCTCTGGAGTTTTCAAAGGATGTGAGGCCTCCGGTCGCGATGAGGTGGGGAACTAGGTCTTTCTCTGTGGTCTCCACAGGGGATTCAGACATCCTTTCATCTTGGGAGATGCAAGACGAGCCTGCATTCAAGTCACTGCAGGGATATCCGGCCTTATTTCGAGTCAGGGCATCGCGGTGTCCATTCCACTTGAGGCCGCAAACTCAGGGTCCCTCTCACATACCTAGAGCTGAGAGAAGCCTCCTCTTGAGGTGCTTGTGGTAAGGTGGTATTCCTCTGGAGTCGAAGCCAGGGACTAACCTCTCATCTCGAGTTGAATTTTGGTCCACGGAGCTCTTTCGTGTTGCTACAGTGAACTCAGGATCCCTCTAGCCTTGAAACAGTGTTCTTGGGGTTTCTCTGGAGTGCCACCAAGGAAATCAAGGCTCCTTTCATGTGTGATGTGCAACACGGAATTTCTCTGCACGCAGTGCAGGGGAATCGGGCCTCATCTCGCGGCGAGGGGGAAGTCTCATTTTTTTTCTCGAGTTGCGGCGGGAACCTGGGGTATATTCTCGAGTTACGACGGGGATGGCCCTTCCACCCACGTGCTTCTTCAGCGACGTCAGGACTCCTTCCTAGTTGCGAGGGACAACTCGGGATTTTCCTCGAGGCTTGGCAGGGCAATTGGGATGCCTCTCCAGCTGAGGCGGGAGACCAAGGGTCCCTTTCCACGTGCCACAGAAATCCTGGGACTCCTCTCAAGTTTCACGAGGAGTCAGGCATCGTCTCCTTTGGAGGCACTGATCTCCGCGTCCCTCTGGAGTTTTCAAAGGATGTGAGGCCTCCGGTCGCGATGAGGTGGGGAACTAGGTCTTTCTCTGTGGTCTCCACAGGGGATTCAGACATCCTTTCGTCTTGGGAGATGCAAGACGAGCCTGCATTCAAGTCACTGCAGGGATATCCGGCCTTATTTCAAGTCAGGGCATCGCGGTGTCCATTCCACCTGAGGCCGCAAACTCAGGGTCCATCTCACATATCTAGAGCTGAGAGAAGCCTCCTCTTGAGGTGCTTGTGTTAAGGTGGTATTCCTCTGGAGTCGAAGCCAGAGACTAACCTCTCATCTCGAGTTGATTTTTGGTCCATGGAGCTCTTTCGTGTTGCTACAGTGACCTCAGGATCCCTCTAGCCTTGAAACAGTGTTCTTGGGGTTTCTCTGGAGTGCCATCAAGGAGATCAAGGCTCCTTTCATTTGTGATGTGCAACACGGAATTGCTCTGCACGCAGTGCAGGGGAATGGGGGCTCATCTCGCGGCGAGGGGGAAGTCTCATGGTTTTTCTTGAGTTGCGGCGGGAACCTGGGGTATATTCTCGAGTTACCACGGGGATGGCCCTTCCACACACGTGTTTGTTCAGCAACGTCAGGACTCCTGCCTAGTTGCGATGGACAACCCGGGATTCTCCTCGAGGCTTGGCAGGGCAATTGGGATGCCTCTCCAGCTGAGGCGGGAGACCAAGAGTCCCTTTCCACGTGCCACAGGAATCCTGGGACTCCTATCAAGTTTCAAGAGGAGTCAGGCATCGTCTCCTTTGGAGGCACTGATCTCCGCGTCCCTCTGGAGTTTTCAAAGAATGTGAGGCCTCCGGTCGCAATGAGGTGGGGAACTAGGTCTTTCTCTGTGGTCTCCACAAGGGATTCAGATATCCTTTCGTCTTGGGAGATGCAAGACGAGCCTGCATTCAAGTCACTGCAGGGATATCCGGCCTTATTTCGAGTCAGGGCATCGCGGTGTCCATTCCACTTGAGGCCGCAAACTCAGGGTCCCTCTCACATACCTAGAGCTGAGAGAAGCCTCCTCTTGAGGTGCTTGTGGTAAGGTGGTATTCCTCTGGAGTCGAAGCCAGGGACGAACCTCTCATCTCGAGTTGATTTGTGGTCCACGGAGCTCTTTCGTGTGGCTCCAGTGACCTCAGGATCCGTCTAGGCTTGAAACAGTGTTCTTGGGCTTTCTCTGGAGTGCCATTAAGGAAATCAAGGCTCCTTTCCTCTGTGATGTGCACACGGAATTGCTCTGCACGCAGTGCAGGGGAATCGGGCCACATCTGGAGGCGGGGGGGAAGTCTCATGGTTTTTCTCGAGTTGCGGCGGGATCCTGGGGTGTATTTTCGAGTTACGACGGGGATGGCCCTTCCACACACGTGTTTGTTCAACGACGTCAGGACTCCTGCCTAATTGCGAGGGACAAGTCGGGATTCTCCTCGAGGCTTGGCAGGGCAATTGGGACGGCTCTCCAGCTGAGGCGGGAGACCAAGGGTCTCTTTCCGCGTGCCACAGGAATCCTGGGACTCCTATCAAGTTTCACGAGGAGTCAGGCATCGTCTCCTTTGGAGGCACTGACCTTGGCGTCCCTCTGGAGTTTTCAAAGGATGTGAGGCCTCCGGTCGCGATGAGGTGGGGAACTAGGTCTTTCTCTGTGGTCTCCACAGGGGATTCAGACATCCTTTCGTCTTGGGAGATGCAAGACGAGCCTGCATATAAGTCACTGCAGGGATATCCGGCCTTATTTCGAGTCAGGGCATCGCGGTGTCCATTCCACTTGAGGCCGCAAACTCAGGGTCCCTCTCACATACCTAGAGATCAGAGAAGCCTCCTCTTGAGGTGCTTCTGTGAAGGTGGTATTCCTCTGGAGTCGAAGCCAGGAACTAACCTCTCATCTCGAGTTGATTTTTGGTCCACGGAGTTCTTTCGTGTTGTTACAGTGACCTCAGGATCCCCCTAGCCTTGAAACAGTGTTCTTGGGGTTTCTCTGGAGTGCCATTAAGGAAATCAAGTCTCCTTTCCTCTGTGATGTGCACACGGAATTGCTCTGCACGCAGTGCAGTGGAATCGGGCCTCATCTGGCGGCGGGGGGGAAGTCTCATGGTTTTTCTCGCGTTGCGGCGGGATCCTGGGGTGTATTTTCGAGTTACGACGGGGATGGCCCTTCCACACACGTGTTTGTTCAGCGACGTCAGGACTCCTGCCTAATTGCTAGGGACTAGTCGGGATTCTCCTCAAGGCTTGGCAGGGCAATTGGGACGCCTCTCCAACTGAGACGGGAGACCAAGGGTCCCTTTCCATGTGCCACAGGAATCCTGGGACTCCTATCAAGTTTCACGAAGAGTCAGGCATCATCTCCTTTGGAGGCACTGATCTCCGCATCCCTCTGGAGTTTTCAAGGATGTGAGGCCTCCGGTCGCGATGAGGTGGGGAACTAGGTCTTTCTCTGTGGTCTCCACAGGGGATTCAGACATCCTTTCGTCTTGGGAGATGCAAGACGAGCCTGCATTTAAGTCACTGCTGGGATATCCGGCCTTATTTCGAGTCAGGGCATCGCGGTGTCCATTCCACTTGAGGCCGCAAACTCAGGGTCCCTCTCACATACCTAGAGTTGAGAGAAGCCTCCTCTTGAGGTGCTTGTGGTAAGGTGGTATTCCTCTGGAGTCGAAGACAGGGACTAACCTCTCATCTCGAGTTGATTTGTGGTCCTCGGAGCTCTTTCGTGTTGCTACAGTGACCTCAGGATCCCTCCAGCCTTGAAACAGTGTTCTTGGGGTTTCTCTGGAGTGCCATCAAGGAAATCAAGGCTCCTTTCCTGTGTGATGTGCAACACGGCATTGCTCTGCACGCAGTGCAGGGGAATTGGGCCTCATCTCGCGGCGAGGGGGAATTCTCATGGCTTTTCTCGAGTTGGGGAGGGAACCTGGGGTATATTCTCGAGTTACGACGGGGATGGCCCTTCCACACACGTGTTTGTTCAGTGACGTCAGGACTCCTGCCTAGTTGCGAGGGACAACTCGGGATTCTCCTCGAGGCTTGGCAGGGCAATTGGGACGCCTCTCCAGCTGAGGCGGGAGATCAAGGGTCCCTTTCCACGTGCCACAGGAATCCTGGGACTCCTATCAAGTTTCCCGAGGAGTCAAGCATCGTCTCCTTTGGAGGCACTGATCTCCGCGTCCCTCTGGAGTTTTCAAAGGATGTGAGGCCTCCGGTCGCGATGAGGTGGGGTACTAGGTCTTTCTCTGTGGTCTCCACAGGGGATTCAGACATCCTTTCGTCTTGGGAGATGCAAGACGAGCCTGCATTTAAGTCACTGCAGGGATATCCGCCCTTATTTCGAGTCAGGGCATCGCGGTGTCCATTCCACTTGAGGCCGCAAACTCAGGGTCCCGCTCACATACCTAGAGCTGAGAGAAGCCTCTTCTTGAGGTGCTTGTGGTAAGGTGGTATTCCTCTGGAGTCGAAGCCAGGTACTAACCTCTCATCTCGAGTTGATTTGTGGTCCACGGAGCTCTTTCGTGTGGCTACAGTGACCTCAGGATCCGTCTAGGCTTGAAACAGTGTTCTTGGGCTTTCTCTGGAGTGCCATCAAGGAAATCAAGGCTCCTTTCCTGTGTGATGTGCAACACGGCATTGATCTGCATGCAGTGCAGGGGAATCTGGCCTCATCTGGCGGCGGGGGGGAAGTCTCATGGTTTTTCTCGAGTTGCGGAGGGAACCTGGGGTGTAATCTCGATTTACGACGGGGATGGCCCTTTCACACATGTGTTTGTTCAGCGACTTCAGGACTCCTGCCTACTTGCGAGGGACAACTCGGGATTCTCCTCAAGGCTTGGCAGGGCAATTGGAACGCCTCTCCAGCTGAGGCGGGAGACTAAGTCTCCCTTTCCACGTGCCACAGGAATCCTGGGACTTCTATCAAGTTTCACGAGGAGTCAGGCATCGTTTCCTTTGGAGGCACTGATCTCCGCGTCCCTCTGGAGTTTTCAAAGGATGTGAGGCCTCCGGTCGAAATGAGGTGGGGAACTAGGTCTTTCTCTGTGGTCTCCACAAGGGATTCAGACATCCTTTCGTCTTGGGAGATGCAAGACGAGCCTGCATTCAAGTCACTGCAGGGATATCCGGCCTTATGTCGAATCAGGGCATCGCAGTGTCCATTCCACTCTAGGCCGCAAACTCAGGGTCCCTCTCACATACCTAGAGCTGAGAGAAGCCTCCCCTTGAGGTGCTTGTGGTAAGGTGGTATTCCTCTGGAGTCAAAGCCAGGGACTAAACTCTCATCTCGAGTTTATTTTTGGTCCACGGAGCTCTTTCGTGTTGCTACACTGACCTCAGGATCCCTCTAGCCTTGAAACAGTATTCTTGGTCTTTCTCTTGAGTGCCATCAAGGAAATCAAGGCTCCTTTCCTCTGTGATGTGCACACGGAATTGCTCTGCACGCAGTGCAGGGGAATCGGGCCTCATCTGGCGGCGGGGATGAAGTCTCATGGTTTTTCTCGAGTTGCGGCGGGATCCTGGGGTGTGTTCTCGAGTTACAACGGGGATGGCCCTTCCACAGACGTGTTTGTTCAACGACGTCAGGACTCCTGCCTAATTGCGAGGGACAAGTCGGGATTCTCCTCGAGGCTTGGCAGGGCAATTGGGACGCCTCTCCAGCTCAGTCGGGAGACCAAGGGTCCCTTTCCACGTGCCACAGGAATCCTGGGACTCCTATCAAGTTTTCCGAAGAGTCAGGCATCATCTCCTTTGGAGGCACTGATCTCCGCGTCCTTCTGGAGTTTTCAAAGGATGTGAAGCCTCCGGTCGCGATGAGGTGGGGAACTAGGTCTTTCTCTGTGGTCTCCACAGGGGATTCAGACATTCTTTCGTCTTGGGAGATGCAAGACGAGCCTGCATTCAAGTCACTGCAGGGATATCCGGCCTTATTTCGAGTCAGGGCATCGCGGTGTCCATTCCACTTGAGGCCGCAAACTCAGGGTCCCTCTCACATACCTAGAGCTGAGAGAAGCCTCCTCTTGAGGTGCTTGTGGTAAGGTGGTATTCCTCTGGAGTCGAAGCCAGGGACTAACCTCTCATCTCGAGTTGAATTTAGGTCCACGGAGCTCTTTCGTGTTGCTACAGTGACCTCAGGATCCCTCTAGCCTTGAAACAGTGTTCTTGGGGTTTCTCTGGAGTGCCATCAAGGAGATCAAGGCTCCTTTCATGTGTGATGTGCAACATGGAATTGCTCTGCACGCAGTGCAGGGGAATCGGGCCTCATCTCGCGGCGAGGGGGAAGTCTCATGGTTTTTCTCGAGTTGCGGCGGGAACCTGGGGTATATTCTCGAGTTACGACGGGGATGGCCCTTCCACCCACGTGTTTCTTCAGCGACGTCAGGACTCCTGCCTAGTTGCGAGGGACAACTCGGGATTCTCCTCGAGGCTTGTCAGGGCAATTGGGACGCCTCTCCAGCTGAGGCGGGAGACCAAGTGTCCCTTTCCACGTGCCACAGGAATCCTGGGACTCCTATCAAGTTTCCCGAAGAGTCAAGCATCGTCTCCTTTGGAGGCACTGATCTCCGCGTCCCTCTGGAGTTTTCAAAGGATGTGAGGCCTCCGGTCGCGATGAGGTGGGGTACTAGGTCTTTCTCTGTGGTCTCCACAGGGGATTCAGACATCCTTTCGTCTTGGGAGATGCAAGACGAGCCTGCATTTAAGTCACTGCAGGGATATCCGCCCTTATTTCGAGTCAGGGCATCGCGGTGTCCATTCCACTTGAGGCCGCAAACTCAGGGTCCCGCTCACATACCTAGAGCTGAGAGAAGCCTCCTCTTGAGGTGCTTGTGGTAAGGTGGTATTCCTCTGGAATCGAAGCCAGGTACTAACCACTCATCTCGAGTTAATTTGTGGTCCACGGAGCTCTTTCGTGTTGCTACAGTGAACTCAGGATCCCTCTAGCTTTGAAACAGTGTTCTTGGGCTTTCTCTGGAGTGCCATTAAGGAAATCAAGTCTCCTTTCCTCTGTGATGTGCACTCGGAATTGCTCTGCACGCAGTGCAGTGGAATCGGGCCTCATCTGGCGGCGGGGGGGGAAGTCTCATGGTTTTTCTCGCGTTGCGGCGGGATCCTGGGGTGTATTTTCGAGTTACGACGGGGATGGCCCTTCCACACACGTGTTTGTTCAGCGACGTCAGGACTCCTGCCTAATTGCGAGGGACTAGTCGGGATTCTCCTCGAGGCTTGGCAGGGCAATTGGGACGCCTCTCCAACTGAGACGGGAGACTAAGGGTCCCTTTCCATGTGCCACAGGAATCCTGGGACTCCTATCAAGTTTCACGAAGAGTCAGGCATCATCTCCTTTGGAGGCACTGATCTCCGCATCCCTCTGGAGTTTTCAAGGATGTGAGGCCTCCGGTCGCGATGAGGTGGGGAACTAGGTCTTTCTCTGTGGTCTCCACAGGGGATTCAGACATCCTTTCGTTTGGGAGATGCAAGACGAGCCTGCATTTAAGTCACTGCATGGATATCCGGCCTTATTTCGAGTCAGGGCATCGCGGTGTCCATTCCACTTGAGGCCGCAAACTCAGGGTCCCTCTCACATACCTAGAGTTGAGAGAAGCCTCCTCTTGAGGTGCTTGTGGTAAGGTGGTATTCCTCTGGAGTCGAAGACAGGGACTAACCTCTCATCTCGAGTTGATTTGTGGTCCTCGGAGCTCTTTCGTGTTGCTACAGTGACCTCAGGATCCCTCCAGCCTTGAAACAGTGTTCTTGGGGTTTCTCTGGAGTGCCATCAAGGAAATCAAGGCTCCTTTCCTGTGTGATGTGCAACACGGCATTGCTCTGCACGCAGTGCAGGGGAATTGGGCCTCATCTCGCGGCGAGGGGGAATTCTCATGGCTTTTCTCGAGTTGGGGAGGGAACCTGGGGTATATTCTCGAGTTACGACGGGGATGGCCCTTCCACACACGTGTTTGTTCAGTGACGTCAGGACTCCTGCCTAGTTGCGAGGGACAACTCGGGATTCTCCTCGAGGCTTGGCAGGGCAATTGGGACGCCTCTCCAGCTGAGGCGGGAGATCAAGGGTCCCTTTCCACGTGCCACAGGAATCCTGGGACTCCTATCAAGTTTCCCGAGGAGTCAAGCATCGTCTCCTTTGGAGGCACTGATTTCCGCGTCCCTCTGGAGTTTTCAAAGGATGTGAGGCCTCCGGTCGCGATGAGGTGGGGTACTAGGTCTTTCTCTGTGGTCTCCACAGGGGATTCAGACATCCTTTCGTCTTGGGAGATGCAAGACGAGCCTGCATTTAAGTCACTGCAGGGATATCCGCCCTTATTTCGAGTCAGGGCATCGCGGTGTCCATTCCACTTGAGGCCGCAAACTCAGGGTCCCGCTCACATACCTAGAGCTGAGAGAAGCCTCTTCTAGAGGTGCTTGTGGTAAGGTGGTATTCCTCTGGAGTCGAAGCCAGGTACTAACCTCTCATCTCGAGTTGATTTGTGGTCCACGGAGCTCTTTCGTGTGGCTACAGTGACCTCAGGATCCGTCTAGGCTTGAAACAGTGTTCTTGGGGTTTCTCTGGAGTGCCATCAAGGAAATCAAGGCTCCTTTCCTGTGTGATGTGAAACACGGCATTGATCTGCATGCAGTGAAGGGGAATCTGGCCTCATCTGGCGGCGGGGGGGAAGTCTCATGGTTTTTCTCGAGTTGCGGAGGGAACCTGGGGTGTAATCTCGATTTACGACGGGGATGGCCCTTTCACACATGTGTTTGTTCAGCGACTTCAGGACTCCTGCCTACTTGCGAGGGACAACTCGGGATTCTCCTCAAGGCTTGGCAGGGCAATTGGAACGCCTCTCCAGCTGAGGCGGGAGACTAAGTCTCCCTTTCCACGTGCCACACTAATCCTGGGACTTCTATCAAGTTTCACGAGGAGTCAGGCATCGTTTCCTTTGGAGGCACTGATCTCCGCATCCCTCTGGAGTTTTCAAAGGATGTGAGCCCTCCGGTCGAAATGAGGTGGGGAACTAGGTCTTTCTCTGTGGTCTCCACAAGGGATTCAGACATCCTTTCGTCTTGGGAGATGCAAGACGAGCCTGCATTCAAGTCACTGCAGGGATATCCAGCCTTATGTCGAATCAGGGCATCGCAGTGTCCATTCCACTTTAGGCCGCAAACTCAGGGTCCCTCTCACATACCTAGAGCTGAGAGAAGCCTCCCCTTGAGGTGCTTGTGGTAAGGTGGTATTCCTCTGGAGTCAAAGCCAGGGACTAAACTCTCATCTCGAGTTTATTTTTGGTCCACGGAGCTCTTTCGTGTTGCTACACTGACCTCAGGATCCCTCTAGCCTTGAAACAGTGTTCTTGGTCTTTCTCTTGAGTGCCATCAAGGAAATCAAGGCTCCTTTCCTCTGTGATGTGCACACGGAATTGCTCTGCACGCAGTGCAGGGGAATCGGGCCTCATCTGGCGGCGGGGATGAAGTCTCATGGTTTTTCTCGAGTTGCGGCGGGATCCTGGGGTGTGTTCTCGAGTTACAACGGGGATGGCCCTTCCACAGACGTGTTTGTTCAACGACGTCAGGACTCCTGCCTAATTGCGAGGGACAAGTCGGGATTCTCCTCGAGGCTTGGCAGGGCAATTGGGACGCCTCTCCAGCTCAGTCGGGAGACCAAGGGTCCCTTTCCACGTGCCACAGGAATCCTGGGACTCCTATCAAGTTTTCCGAAGAGTCAGGCATCATCTCCTTTGGAGGCACTGATCTCCGCGTCCTTCTGGAGTTTTCAAAGGATGTGAAGCCTCCGGTCGCGATGAGGTGGGGAACTAGGTCTTTCTCTGTGGTCTCCACAGGGGATTCAGACATCCTTTCGTCTTGGGAGATGCAAGACGAGCCTGCATTCAAGTCACTGCAGGGATATCCGGCCTTATTTCGAGTCAGGGCATCGCGGTGTCCATTCCACTTGAGGCCGCAAACTCAGGGTCCCTCTCACATACCTAGAGCTGAGAGAAGCCTCCTCTTGAGGTGCTTGTGGTAAGGTGGTATTCCTCTGGAGTCGAAGCCAGGGACTAACCTCTCATCTCGAGTTGATTTTAGGTCCACGGAGCTCTTTCGTGTTGCTACAGTGACCTCAGGATCCCTCTAGCCTTGAAACAGTGTTCTTGGGGTTTCTCTGGAGTGCCATCAAGGAGATCAAGGCTCCTTTCATGTGTGATGTGCAACATGGAATTGCTCTGCACGCAGTGCAGGGGAATCGGGCCTCATCTCGCGGCGAGGGGGAAGTCTCATGGTTTTTCTCGAGTTGCGGCGGGAACCTGGGGTATATTCTCGAGTTACGACGGGGATGGCCCTTCCACACACGTGTTTCTTCAGCGACGTCAGGACTCCTGCCTAGTTGCGAGGGACAACTCGGGATTCTCCTCGAGGCTTGTCAGGGCAATTGGGACGCCTCTCCAGCTGAGGCGGGAGACCAAGGGTCCCTTTCCACGTGCCACAGGAATCCTGGGACTCCTATCAAGTTTCCCGAGGAGTCAAGCATCGTCTCCTTTGGAGGCACTGATCTCCGCGTCCCTCTGGAGTTTTCAAAGGATGTGAGGCCTCCGGTCGCGATGAGGTGGGGTACTAGGTCTTTCTCTGTGGTCTCCACAGGGGATTCAGACATCCTTTCGTCTTGGGAGATGCAATACGAGCCTGCATTTAAGTCACTGCAGGGATATCCGCCCTTATTTCGAGTCAGGGCATCGCGGTGTCCATTCCACTTGAGGCCGCAAACTCAGGGTCCCGCTCACATACCTAGAGCTGAGAGAAGCCTCTTCTTGAGGTGCTTGTGGTAAGGTGGTATTCCTCTGGAGTCGAAGCCAGGTACTAACCTCTCATCTCGAGTTGATTTGTGGTCCACGGAGCTCTTTCGTGTGGCTACAGTGACCTCAGGATCCGTCTAGGCTTGAAGCAGTGTTCTTGGGCTTTCTCTGGAGTGCCATCAAGGAAATCAAGGCTCCTTTCCTGTGTGATGTGCAACACGGCATTGATCTGCATGCAGTGCAGGGGAATCTGGCCTCATCTGGCGGCGGGGGGGAAGTCTCATGGTTTTTCTCGAGTTGCGGAGGGAACCTGGGGTGTATTCTCGATTTACGACGGGGATGGCCCTTTCACACATGTGTTTGTTCAGCGACTTGAGGACTCCTGCCTACTTGCGAGGGACAACTCGGGATTCTCCTCAAGGCTTGGCAGGGCAATTGGAACGCCTCTCCAGCTGAGGCGGGAGACTAAGTCTCCCTTTCCACGTGCCACAGGAATCCTGGGACTTCTATCAAGTTTCACGAGGAGTCAGGCATCGTCTCCTTTGGAGGCACTGATCTCCCCGTCCCTCTGGAGTTTTCAAAGGATGTGAGGGCTCCGGTCGAAATGAGGTGGGGAACTAGGTCTTTCTCTGTGGTCTCCACAAGGGATTCAGACATCCTTTCGTCTTGGGAGATGCAAGACGAGCCTGCATTCAAGTCACTGCAGGGATATCCGGCCTTATGTCGAATCAGGGCATCGCAGTGTCCATTCCACTTTAGGCCGCAAACTCAGGGTCCCTCTCACATACCTAGAGCTGAGAGAAGCCTCCCCTTGAGGTGCTTGTGGTAAGGTGGTATTGCTCTGGAGTCAAAGCCAGGGACTAAACTCTCATCTCGAGTTTATTTTTGGTCCTCGGAGCTCTTTCGTGTTGCTACAGTGACCTCAGGATCCCTCTAGCCTTGAAACAGTGTTCTTGGTCTTTCTCTTGAGTGCCATCAAGGAAATCAAGGCTCCTTTCCTCTGTGATGTGCACACGGAATTGCTCTGCACGCAGTGCAGGGGAATCGGGTCTCATCTGGCGGCGGGGATGAAGTCTCATGGTTTTTCTCGAGTTGCGGCGGGATCCTGGGGTGTGTTCTCGAGTTACAACGGGGATGGCCCTTCCACAGACGTGTTTGTTCAACGACGTCAGGACTCCTGCCTAATTGCGAGGGACAAGTCGGGATTCTCCTCGAGGCTTGGCAGGGCAATTGGGACGCCTCTCCAGCTCAGTCGGGAGACCAAGGGTCCCTTTCCACGTGCCACAGGAATCCTGGGACTCCTATCAAGTTTTTCGAAGAGTCAGGCATCATCTCCTTTGGAGGCACTGATCTCCGCGTCCTTCTGGAGTTTTCAAAGGATGTGAAGCCTCCGGTCGCGATGAGGTGGGGAACTAGGTCTTTCTCTGTGGTCTCCACAGGGGATTCAGACATCCTTTCGTCTTGGGAGATGCAAGACGAGCCTGCATTCAAGTCACTGCAGGGATATCCGGCCTTATTTCGAGTCAGGGCATCGCGGTGTCCATTCCACTTGAGGCCGCAAACTCAGGGTCCCTCTCACATACCTAGAGCTGAGAGAAGCCTCCTCTTGAGGTGCTTGTGGTAATGTGGTATTCCTCTGGAGTCGAAGCCAGGGACTAACCTCTCATCTCGAGTTGATTTTAGGTCCACGGAGCTCTTTCGTGTTGCTACAGTGACCTCAGGATCCCTCTAGACTTGAAACAGTGTTCTTGGGGTTTCTCTGGAGTGCCATCAAGGAGATCAAGGCTCCTTTCATGTGTGATGTGCAACATGGAATTGCTCTGCACGCAGTGCAGGGGAATCGGGCCTCATCTCGCGTCGAGGGGGAAGTCTCATGGTTTTTCTCGAGTTGCGGCGGGAACCTGGGGTATATTCTCGAGTTACGACGGGGATGGCCCTTCCACCCACGTGTTTGTTCAGCGACGTCAGGACTCCTGCCTAGTAGCGAGGGACAACTCGGGATTCTCCTCGAGGCTTGGCAGGGCAATTGGGACGCCTCTCCAGCTGAGGCGGGAGACCAAGGGTCCCTTTCCACGTGCACAGGAATCCTGGGACTCCTATCAAGTTTCACGAGGAGTCAGGCATCGTCTCCTTTGGAGGCAGTGATCTCCGCGTACCTCTGGAGTTTTCAAAGGATGTGAGGCCTCCGGTCGCGATGAGGTGGGGAACTAGGTCTTTCTCTGTGGTCTCCACAGGGGATTCAGACATCCTTTTGTCTTGGGAGATGCAAGACGAGCCTGTATTCAAGTCACTGCAGGGATATTCGGCCTTATTTCGAGTCAGGGCATCGCGGTGTCCATTCCAGTTTAGGCCGCAAACTCAGGGTCCCTCTCACATACCTAGAGCTGAGAGAAGCCTCATCTTGAGGTGTTTGTGGTAAGGTGGTATTGCTCTGGAGTCGAAGGCAGGGACTAACCTCTCATCTCGAGTTGATTTTTGGTCAACAGAGCTCTTTCGTGTTGCTACAGTGAACTCAGGATCCCTCTAGCCTTGAAACAGTGTTCTTGGGGTTTCTCTGGAGTGCCACCAAGGAAATCAAGGCTCCTTTCATGTGTGATGTGCAACACGGAATTGCTCTGCACGCAGTGCAGGGGAAACGGGCCTCATCTCGCGGCGAGGGGGATGTCTCATGGTTTTTCTCGGATTGCGGCGGGAACCTGGGGTATATTCTCGACTTACGACGGGGATGGCACTTCCAACCACGTGTTTGTTCAGCGACGTCAGGACTCCTTCCAAGTTACGAGGGACAACTCGGGATTCTCCTCGAGGCTTGGCAGGGCAATTGGGACGCCTCTCCAGCTGAGGCGGGAGATCAAGGGTCCCTTTCCACGTGCACAGGAATCCTGGGACTCCTATCAAGTTTCACGAGGACTCAGGCATCGTCTCCTTTGGAGGCACTGATCTCCGCATACCTCTGAAGTTTTCAAAGGATGTGAGGCCTCCGTTCGCGATTAGGTGGGGAACTAGGTCTTTCTCTGTGGTCTCCACATGGGATTCAGACATCCTTTCGTCTTGGGAGATGCAAGACGAGCCTGCATTCAAGTCACTGCAGGGATATCCGGCCTTATTTCGAGTCAGGGCATCGCGGTGTCCATTCCACTTGAGGCCGCAAACTCAGGGTCCCTCTCACATACCTAGAGCTGAGAGAAGCCTCCTCTTGAGGTGCTTGTTGTAAGGTGGTATTCCTCTGGAGTTGAAGCCGGGGACTAACCTCTCATCTCGAGTTGATTTTTGGTCCACGGAGCTCTTTCGTGTTGCTACAGTGACCTCAGGATCCCTCTAGCCTTGAAACAGTGTTCTTGGGGTTTCTCTGGAGTGCCATCAAGGAGATCAAGGCTCCTTTCATGTGTGATGTGCAACACGGAATTGCTCTGCACGCAGTGCAGGGGAATCGGGCCTCATCTCGCGGCGAGGGGGAAGTCTCATGGTTTTTCTCGAGTTGCGGCGGGAACCTGGGGTATATTCTCGAGTTACGACGGGGATGGCCCTTGCACCCACGTGTTTCTTCAGCGACGTCAGGAATACTGCCTAGTTGCGAGGGACAACTCGGGATTCTCCTCGAGGCTTGGCAGGGCAATTGGGACGCCTCTCCAGCTGAGGCGGGAGACCAAGGGTCCCTTTCCACGTGCCACAGGAATCCTGGGACTCCTATCAAGTTTCACGAGGAGTCAGGCATCGTCTCCTTTGGAGGCACTAATCTCCGCGTACCTCTGGAGTTTTCAAAGGATGTGAGGCCTCTGGTCGCGATGAGGTGGGGAACTAGGTCTTTCTCTGTGGTCTCCACAGGGGATTCAGACATCCTTTCGTCTTGGGAGATGCAAGACGAGCCTGAATTCAAGTCACTGCAGGGATATCCGGCCTTATTTCGAGCCAGGGCATCGCGGTGTCCATTCCACTTGAGGCCGCAAACTCAGGGTCCCTCTCACATACCTAGAGCTGAGAGAAGCCTCATCTTGAGGTGCTTGTGGTAAGGTGGTATTCCTCTGGAGTCGAAGCCAGGGACTAACCTCTCATCTCGAGTTGATTTTTGGTCCACGGAGCTCTTTCGTGTTGCTACAGTGAACTCAGGATCCCTCTAGCCTTGAAACAGTGTTCTTGGGGTTTCTCTGGAGTGCCACCAAGGAAATCAAGGCTCCTTTCATCTGTGATGTGCAACACGGAATTGCTCTGCACGCAGTGCAGGGGAAGCGGGCCTCATCTCGCGGCGAGGGGGATGTCTCATGGTTTTTCTCAGATTGCGGCGGGAACCTGGGGTATATTCTCGACTTACGACGGGGATGGCACTTCCAACCACGTGTTTGTTCAGCGACGTCAGGACTCCTTCCTAGTTGCGAGGGACAACTCGGGATTCTCCTCGAGGCTTGGCATGGCAATTGGGACGCCTCTCCAGCTGAGGCGGGAGACCAAGGGTCCCTTTCCACGTGCACAGGAATCCTGGGACTCCTATCAAGTTTCACGAGGAGTCAGGCATCGTCTCCTTTGGAGGCACTGATCTCCGCGTACCTCTGAAGTTTTCAAAGGATGTGAGGCCTCCGTTCGCGATGAGGTGGGGAAGTAGGTCTTTCTCTGTGGTCTCCACAGGGGATTCAGACATTCTTTCGTCTTGGGAGATGCAAGACGAGCCTGCATTCAAGTCACTGCAGGGATATCCGGCCTTATTTCGAGTCAGGGCATCGCGGTATCCATTCCACTTGAGGCCGCAAACTCAGGGTCCCTCTCACATACCTAGAGCTGAGAGAAGCCTCCTCTTGAGGTGCTTGTGGTAAGGTGGTATTCCTCTGGAGTCGAAGCCAGGGACTATCCTCTCATCTCGAGTTGATTTTTGGTCCATGGAGCTCTTTCGTGTTGCTACAGTGACCTCAGGATCCCTCTAGCCTTGAAACACTGTTCTTGGGGTTTCTCTGGAGTGCCATCAAGGAAATCAAGGCTCCTTTCATGTGTGATGTGCAACACAGAATTGCTCTGCACGCAGTGCAGGGGAATCGGGCCTCATCTCGCGGCGCACGGGAAGTCTCATGGTTTTTCTCGAGATGCGGCGGGAACCTGGGGTATATTCTCGAGTTACGACAGGGATGGCCCTTCCAACCACGTGTTTGTTCAGCGACGTCAGGACTCCTTCCTAGTTGCGAGGGACAACTCGGGATTCTCCTCGAGGCTTGGCAGGGCAATTTGGACGCCTCTCCAGCTGAGGCGGGAGACCAAGGGTCCCTTTCCACGTGCACAGGAATCCTGGGACTCCTATCAAGTTTCACGAGGAGTCAGGCATCGTCTCCTTTGGAGGCACTGATCTCCGCGTACCTCTGGAGTTTTCAAAGGATGTGAGGCCTCCGGTCGCGATGAGGTGGGGAACTAGGTCTTTCTCTGTGGTCTCCACAGGGGATTCAGACATCCTTTCGTCTTGGGAGATGCAAGACGAGCCTGCATTCAAGTCACTGCAGGGATATCCGGCCTTATTTCGAGTCAGGGCATCGCGGTGTCCATTCCACTTGAGGCCGCAAACTCAGGGTCCCTCTCACATACCTAGAGCTGAGAGAAGCCTCCTCTTGAGGTGCTTGTTGTAAGGTGGTATTCCTCTGGAGTCGAAGCCAGGGACAAACCTCTCATCTCGAGTTGATTTTTGGTCCACGGAGCTCTTTCGTGTTGCTACAGTGACCTCAGGATCCCGCTAGCCTTGAAACAGTGTTCTTGGGGTTTCTCTGGAGTGCCATCAAGGAGATCAAGGCTCCTTTCATGTGTGATGTGCAACACGGAATTGCTCTGCACGCAGTGCAGGGGAATCGGGCCTCATCTCGCGGCGAGGGGGAAGTCTCATGGTTTTCCTCGGATTGCGGCGGGAACCTGGGGTATATTCTCGACTTACGACGGGGATGGCCCTTCCACCCACGTGTTTGTTCAGCGACGTCAGGACTCCTTCCTAGTTGCGAGGGACAACTCGGGATTCTCCTCGAGGCTTGGCAGGGCAATTGGGACGCCTCTCCAGCTGAGGCGGGAGACCAAGGGTCCCTTTCCACGTGCACAGGAATCCTGGGACTCCTATCAAGTTTCACGAGGAGTCAGGCATCGTCTCCTTTGGAGGCACTGATCTCCGCGTACCTCTGAAGTTTTCAAAGGATGTGAGGCCTCCGTTCGCGATGAGGTGGGGAAGTAGGTCTTTCTCTGTGGTCTCCACAGGGGATTCAGACATTCTTTCGTCTTGGGAGATGCAAGACGAGCCTGCATTCAAGTCACTGCAGGGATATCCGGCCTTATTTCGAGTCAGGGCATCGCGGTATCCATTCCACTTGAGGCCGCAAACTCAGGGTCCCTCTCACATACCTAGAGCTGAGAGAAGCCTCCTCTTGAGGTGCTTGTGGTAAGGTGGTATTCCTCTGGAGTCGAAGCCAGGGACTATCCTCTCATCTCGAGTTGATTTTTGGTCCATGGAGCTCTTTCGTGTTGCTACAGTGACCTCAGGATCCCTCTAGCCTTGAAACAGTGTTCTTGGGGTTTCTCTGGAGTGCCATCAAGGAAATCAAGGCTCCTTTCATGTGTGATGTGCAACACAGAATTGCTCTGTACGCAGTGCAGGGGAATCGGGCCTCATCTCGCGGCGCACGGGAAGTCTCATGGTTTTTCTCGAGTTGCGGCGGGAACCTGGGGTATATTCTCGAGTTACGACGGGGATGGCCCTTCCAACCACGTGTTTGTTCAGCGACGTCAGGACTCCTTCCTAGTTGCGAGGGACAACTCGGGATTCTCCTCGAGGCTTGGCAGGGCAATTTGGACGCCTCTCCAGCTGAGGCGGGAGACCAAGGGTCCCTTTACACGTGCACAGGAATCCTGGGACTCCTATCAAGTTTCACGAGGAGTCAGGCATCGTCTCCTTTGGAGGCACTGATCTCCGCGTACCTCTGGAGTTTTCAAAGGATGTGAGGCCTCCGGTCGCGATGAGGTGGGGAACTAGGTCTTTCTCTGTGGTCTCCACAGGGGATTCAGACATCCTTTCGTCTTGGGAGATGCAAGACGAGCCTGCATTCAAGTCACTGCAGGGATATCCGGCCTTATTTCGAGCCAGTGCATCGCGATGTCCATTCCACTTGAGGCCGCAAACTCAGGGTCCCTCTCACATACCTAGAGCTGAGAGAAGCTTCCTCTTGAGGTGCTTGTGGTAAGGTGGTATTCCTCTGGAGTCGAAGCCAGGGACTAACCTCTCATCTCGAGTTGATTTTTGGTCCATGGAGCTCTTTCGTGTTGCTACAGTGACCTCAGGATCCCTCTAGCCTTGAAACAGTGTTCTTGGGGTTTCTCTGGAGTGCCATCAAGGAAATCAAGGCTCCTTTCATGTGTGATGTGCAACGCGGAATTGCTCTGCACGCAGTGTAGGGGAATCGGGCCTCATCTCTCGTCGAGGGGGAAGTCTCATGGTTTTTCTCGAGTTGCGGCGGGAACCTGGGGTATATTCTCAAGTTACGACAGGGATGGCCCTTCCACCCACGTGTTTGTTCAGCGACGGCAGGACACCTGCCTAGTTGTGAGGGACAACTCGGGATTCTCCTCGAGGCTTGGCAGGGCAATTGGGACGCCTCTCCAGCTGAGGCGGGAGACCAAGGGTCCCTTTCCACGTGCCACAGGAATCCTGGGACTCCTATCAAGTTTCACGAGGAGTCAGGCATCGTCTCCTTTGGAGGCACTGATCTCCGCGTACCTCTGGAGTTTTCAAAGGATGTGAGGCCTCCGGTCGCCATGAGGTGGGGAACTAGGTCTTTCTCTGTGGTCTCCACAGGGGTTCAGACATCCTTTCGTCTTGGGAGATGCAAGACGAGCCTGCATTCAAGTCACTGCAGGGATATCCGGCCTTATTTCGAGTCAGGGCATCAAGGTGTCCATTCCACTTGAGGCCGCAAACTCAGGGTCCCTCTCACATAGCTAGAGCTGAGAGAAGCCTCCTCTTGAGGTGCTTGTGGTAAGGTGGTATTCCTCTGGAGTCGAAGCCAGGGACTATCCTCTCATCTCGAGTTGATTTTTGGTCCACGGAGCTCTTTCGTGTGGCTACAGTGACCTCAGGATCCCTCTAGCCTTGAAACAGTGTTCTTGGGGTTTCTCTGGAGTGCCATCAAGGAAATCAAGGCTCCTTTCATGTGTGATGTGCAACACGGCATTGCTCTGCATGCAGTGCAGGGGAATCGGGCCTCATCTCGCGGCGAGGGGGAAGTCTCATGGTTTTTCTCGAGTTGCGGCGGGAACCTGGGGTATATTCTCGAGTTACGACGGGGATGGTCCTTCCACCCACGTGTTTTTTCAGCCACGTCAGGACTCCTGCCTAGTTGCGAGGGACAACTCGGGATTCTCCTCGAGGCTTGGCAGGGCAATTGGGACGCCTCTCCAGCTGAGGCGGGAGACCAAGGGTCCCTTTCCACGTGCCACAGGAATCCTGGGACTCCTATCAAGTTTCACGAGGAGTCAGGCATCGTCTCCTTTGGAGGCACTGATCTCCGCGTTCCTCTGGAGTTTTCAAAGGATGTGAGGCCTCCGGTCGCGATGAGGTGGGGAACTAGGTCTTTCTCTGTGGTCTCCACAGGGGATTCAGACATCCTTTCGTCTTGGGAGATGCAAGACGAGCCTGCATTCAAGTCACTGTAGGGATATCCGGCCTTATTTCGAGTCGGGGCATCGGGGTGTCCATTCCACTTGAGGCCGCAAACTCAGGGTCCCTCTCACATAGCTAGAGCTGAGAGAAGCCTCCTCTTGAGGTGCTTGTGGTAAGGTGGTATTCCCCTGGAGTCGAAGCCCGGGACTAACCTCTCATCTCGAGTTGCTTTTTGGTCCACGGAGCTCTTTCGTGTTGCTACAGTGACCTCTGGAACCCTCTAGCCTTGAAACAGTGTCCTTGGGGATTCTCTGGAGTGCCATCAAGGAAATCAAGGCTCCTTTCATGTGTGATGTGCCACACGGAATTGCTCTGCACGCAGTGTAGGGGATCGGGCCTCATCTCGCGGCGAAGGGGAAGTGTCATGGTTTTTCTCGAGTTGCGGCGGGAACCTGGGGTATATTCTCGAGTTACGACGGGGATGGCCCTTCCACCCACGTGTTTGTTCAGCGAAGTCAGGACTCCTGCCTAGTTGCGAGGGACAACTCGGGATTCTCCTCGAGGCTTGACACGGCAATTGGGATGCCTCTCCAGCGGAGGCCGGAGACCAAGGGTCCCTTTCCACGTGCCAGAGGAATCCTGGGACTAATATCAAGATTCACGAGGAGTCAGGCATCGTCTCCTTTGGAGGCACTAATCTCTGCGTACCTCTGGATTTATCAAAGAATGTGAGGCCTCCGGTCGCGATGAGTAGGGGAACTAGGTCTTTCTCTGTGGTCTCCACAGGGGATTCAGACATCCTTTCAAATTGGGAGATGCAAGACGAGCCTGCATTCATGTCACTGCAGGGATATCCGGCCTTATTTCGAGTCAGGGCATCGCGGTGTCCATTCCACTTGAGGGTGCAAACTCAGGGTCCCTCTCACATACCTAGAGCTGAGAGAAGCCTCCTCTTGAGGTGCTTCTGTTTAGGTGGTATTCCTCTGGAGTCGAAGTTAGGGACTAACACTCATCTCGAGATGATTTTTGGTCCACAGAGTTCTTTCTTGTTGCTACAGTGACCTCAGGATCCCTCTAGACTTGAAACAGTGTTCTTGGGGTTTCTCTGGAGTGCCATCAAGGAAATCAAGGCTCCTTTCATGTGTCATGTGCAACACGGAATTTCTCTGCCCGCAGTGTAGGGGAATCTGGCCTCATCTCGCAGTAAGGGGGAAGTTTCATGGTTTATCTCGAGTTGTGGCCGTAACCTGGGCTATATTATCGAGTTACGATGGGAATGGCCCATCCACCCACGTGTTTGTTCAGCGACGTCAGGACTCCTGCCTAGTTGCGAGGGACAACTCGGGATTCTCCTCGAGGCTTGGCAGGGCAATTGGCACGCCTCTCCAGCTGAGGCGGGAGACCAAGGGTCCCTTTCCACGTGCCACCGGAATCCTGGGACTCCTATCAAGTTTCACGAGGAGTCAGGCATTGGCTCCTTTGGAGGCATTGATCTCCGCATACCTCTGGAATTTTCAAAGGATGTGAGGTCTCCGGTCGCGATGAGGTGGGGAACTAGGTCTTTCTCTGTGGTCTCCACAGGGGATTCAGACATCCTTTCGTCTTGGGAGATGCAAGACGAGCCTGCATTCAAGTCACTGCAGGGATATCCGGCCTTATTTCGAGTCAGGGCATCGCGGTCTCCATTCCACTTGAGGCTACAACCTCAGGGTCCCTCTCACATACCTAGAGCTGAGAGAAGCCTCCTCTTGAGGTGATTGTGGTAAGGAGGTATTCCTCTGGAGTCGAAGCCAGGGACTAACCTCTCATCTCGAGTGGATTTTTGGTCCGCGGAGCTCTTTCGTGTTGCTACAGTGACCTCAGGATCCCTCTAGCCTTGAAACAGTGTTCTTGGGGTTTCTCTGGAGTGCCATCAAGGAAATCCAGGCTCCTTTCATGTGTGATGTGCAACTCGGAATTGCTCTGCACGCAGTGCAGGGGAATCGGGCCTCATCTCGCGGCGAGGGGGAAGTCTCATGGTTTTTCTCGAGTTGCGGCGGGAACCTGGGCTATATTATCGAGTTACGATGGGTATGGCCCTTCCACCCACGTGTTTGTTCAGTACGTCAGGACTCCTGCCTTGTTGCGAGGGACAACTCGGGATTTTCCTCGAGGCTTTGCAGGGCAATTGGGACGCCTCTCCAGCTGAGGCGGGAGACCAAGGGTCCCTTTCCACGTGCCACAGGAATCCTGGGACTCCTATCAAGTTTAACGAGGAGTCAGGCATCGTCTCCTTTGGAGGCACTGATATCCGTGTACCTCTGGAGTTTTCAAAGGATGTGAGGCCTCCGGTCGCGATGAGGTGGGGAACTAGGTCTTTCTCTGTGGTCTCCACAGGGCATTCAAACATCCTTTCGTCTTGCGAGATGCAAGACGAGCCTGCATTCAAGTCACTGCAGGGATATCCGGCCTTATTTCGAGTCAGGGCCTCGTGGTGTCCATTCTACTTGAGGCTGCAATCTCAGGGTCCCTCTCACATACCTAGAGCTGAGAGAAGCCTCCTCTTGAGGTGCTTGTGGTAAGGTGGTATTCCTCTGGAGTCGAAGCCAGGGAATAACCTCTCAACTCGAGTTGATTTTGGGTCCACGGAGCTCTTTCGTGTTACTACAGTGACCTCAGGATCCCTCTAGCCTGGAAACAGTGTTCTTGGGGTTTCTCTGGAGTGCCATGAAGGAAATTAAGGCTCCTTTCATGTGTGATGTGCAACACGGAATTGCTCTGCTCGCAGTGTAGGGGAATCGGGCCTCATCTCGCAGCGAGGGGGAAGTCTCATGGTTTTTCTCGAGTTGCGGTGGGAACCTGGGGTATATTCTCGAGTTACGACGGGGATGGCCCTTCCACCCACGTGTTTGTTCAGCGACGTCAGGACTCCTGCCTAGTTGCGAGGGACAACTCGGGATCCTCCTCGAGGCTTGTCAGGGCAATTGGGACGCCTCTCCAGCTGAGGCGGGAGACCAAGGGTCCCTTTCCACGAGCCCCAGGAATCCTGGGACTCCTATCAAGTTTCACGAGGAGTCAGGCATCATCTCCTTTGGAGGCACTGATCTCCGCGTACCTCTGGAATTTTGAAAGATTGTGAGGCCGCCGGTCGCGATGAGGTGGGGAACTAGGTCTTTCTCTGTAGTCTCCACAGGGGATTCAGACATCCTTTCGTCTTGGGAGATGCAAGACGAGCCTGCATTCTAGTCACTGCAGGGATATCCGGCCTTATTTCGAGACAAGGCATAGCGGTGTCCATTCGACTTGAGGCCGCTAACTCAGGGTCCCTCTCACATACCTAGAGCTGAGAGAAGCCTCCTCTTGAGGTGCTTGTGGTAAGGTGGTATTCCTCTGGAGTCAAAGCCAGGGACTAACCTCCCATCTCGAGTTGATTTCTGGTCCATGGAGCTCTTTCGTGTTGCTACAGTGACCCCAGGATCCCTCTAGCCTTGAAACAGTGTTCTTGGGGTTTCTCTGGAGTGCCATCAAGGAAATCAAGGCTCCTTTCATGTGTGATGTGCAACACGGAATTGCTCTGCACACAGTTCAGGGGAATCGGGCCTCATCTCGCGGCGAGGGGGAAGTCTCATGGTTTTTCTCGAGTTGCGGCGGGAACCTGGGGTATATTCTCGAGTTACGACGGGAATGGCCCTTCCACCCACGTGTTTGTTCAGCCACGTCAGGACTCCTGCCTAGTTGCGAGGGACAACTCGGGATTCTCCTCGAGGCTTGGCAGGGCAATTGGGACGCCTCTCCAGCTGAGGCGGGAGACCAAGGGTCCCTTTCCACGTGCCACAGAAATCCTGGGACTCCTATCAAGTTTCACGAGGAGTCAGGCATCGTCTCCTTTGGAGGCACTGATCTCCGCGTACCTCTCGAGTTTTCAAAGGATGTGAGGCCTCCGGTCGCGATGAGGTGGGGAACTAGATCTTTCTCTGTGGTCTCCACAGGGGATTCAGACATCCTATCGTCTTGGGAGATGCAACACGAGCCTGCATTCAAGTCACTGCAGGGATATCCGGCCTTATTTCGCGTCAGGGCATCGCAGTGCCCATTCGACTTTAGGCCGCAAAATCAGGGTCCCTCTCACATACTTACAGCTGAGAGAAGCCTCCTCTTGAGGTGCTTGTGGTAAGGTGGTATTCCTCTGGAGTCGAAGCCAGGGACTAACCTCTCATCTCGAGTTGATTTTTGGTCCACGGAGCTCTTTCGTGTTGCTACAGTGACCTCAGGATACCTCTAGCCTTGAAACAGTGTTCTTGGGGTTTCTCTGGAGTGCCATGAAGGAAATCAAGGCTCCTTTCATGTTTGATATGCAACACGGAATTGCTCTGCATGCAGTGCAGGGGAATCGGGCCTCATCTCACGGCGAGGGGGAAGTCTCATGGCTTTTCTCGAGTTGCGGCGGGAACCTGGGGTATATTCTCGAGTTACGATGGAGATGGCCCTTCCACCCACGTGTTTGTTCAGCGACGTCAGGACTCCTGCCTAGTTGCGAGGGACAACTCGGGATTCTCCTCGAGGCTTGGCAGGGCAATTGGGACGCCTCTCCAGCTGAGGCGGGAGACCAAGGGTCCCTTTCCATGTGCCACAGGAATCCTGGGACTCCTATCAAGTTTCACGAGGAGTCAGGCATCGTCTCCTTTGTAGGCACTGATCTCCGCGTGCCTCTGGAGTTTTCAAGGGATGTGAGGCCTCCGGTCGCGATGAGGTGGGGAACTAGGTCTTTCCCTGTGGTCTGCACAGGGGATTCAGACATCCTTTCGTCTTGGGAGATGCAAGACGAGCCTGCATTCAAGTCACTGCAGGGATATCCGGCCTTATTTCGCGTCAGGGCATCGCGGTGTCCATTCCACTTGAGGCCGCAAAATCAGGGTCCCTCTCACATAACTAAAACTGAGAGAAGCCTCCTCTTGAGGTGCTTGTGGTAAGGTGGTATTCCTCTGGAGTCGAAGCCAGGGACTAACCTCTTATCTCGAGTTGATTTTTGGTCTACGGAGAACTTTCGTGTTGCTACAGTGACCTCAGGATCCCTCTAGCCTGGAAACAGTGTTCTTGGGGTTTGTCTGGAGTGCCATCAAGGAAATCAAGGCTCCTTTCATGTGTGATGTGCAACACGGAATTTCTCTGCCTGCAGTGTAGGGGAATCGGGCCTCATCTCGCGGCGAGGGGGAAGTTTCATGGTTTATCTCGAGTTGCGGCGGGAACCTGGGCTATATTACTGAGTTACGATGGGAATGGCCCATCCACACACGTGTTTGTTCAGCGACCTCAGGACTCCTGCCTAGTTGCGAGGGACAACTCGGTATTCTCCTCGAGGCTTGGCAGGGCAATTGGGACGCCTCTCCAGCTGAAGCGGGAGACCAAGTGTCCCTTTCTACGTGCCACAGGAATCCTGGGACTCCTATCAAGTTTCGGAGGAGTCAGGCATCCTCTCCTTTGGAGGCACTGATCTCCGCGTACCTCTGGAGTTTTCAAAGGATGTGAGGCCTCCGGTCGCGATGAGGTGGGGAACTAGGTCTTTCTCTGTGGTCTGCACAGGGGATTCAGACATCCTTTCGTCTTGGGAGATGCAAGACGAACCTGCATTCAAGTCACTGCAGGGATATCCGGCCTTATTTCGAGTAGGGGCATCGCGGTGCCCATTCCACTTGATGCCGCAATCTCAGTGTCCCTCTCACATACCTAGAGCTGAGAGAAGCCTCCTCTTGAGGTGCTTGTGGTAAGGTGGTATTCCTCTGGAGTCGAAGCCAGGGACTAACCTCTCATCTCGAGTTGATTTTTGGTCCACGGAGCTCTTTCTTGTTGCTACAGTGACCTCAGGATCCCTCTAGCCTTGAAACAGTGTTCATGGGGTTTCTCTGGAGTGCCATCAAGGAAATCAAGGCTCCTTTCCTGTGTGATGTGCAACACGGAATTGCTCTGCACGCAGTGCAGGATATCGGGCCTCATTTTGCGGCGAGGGGGAAGTCTCATGGTTTTACTCGAATTGCGGTGGGAACCTGGGGTATATTCTCGAGTTATGACGGGGATGGCCCTTCCACCCTAGTGTTCGTTCAGCGACGTCAGGACTCCTGCCTAGTTGCGAGGGACAACTCGGGATTCTCCTCGAGGCTTGGCAGGGCAATTGGGATGCCTCTCCATCTGAGGAGGTAGACCAAAGGTCCCTTTCCACGTGCCACAGGAATCCTGGGACTCCTATCAAGTTTCAAGAGGAGTCAGGCCTCGTCTCCTTTGGACACACTGATCTCCGCATACCGCTGGAGTTTTCAAAGGATGTGAGGTCTCCGGTCGCGATGAGGTGGGGAACTAGGTCTTTCTCTGTGGTCTCCACAGGGGATTCAGACATCCTTTCGTCTTGGGAGATGCAAGACGAGCCTGCATTCAAGTCACTGCAGGGATATCCCGCCTTATTTCGCGTCAGGGCATCGCAGTGTCCATTCCACTTGAGGCCGCAAACTCAGGGTCCCTCTCACATACCTAGAGCTGAGAGAAGCCTCCTCTTGAGGTGCTTGTGGTAAGGTGGTATTCCTCTGGAGTCGAAGCCAGGGACTAACCTCTTATCTCGAGTTGATTTTTGGTCTACGGAGAACTTTCGTGTTGCTACAGTGACCTCAGGATCCCTCTAGCCTGGAAACAGTGTTCTTGGGGTTTGTCTGGAGTGCCATCAAGGAAATCAAGGCTCCTTTCATGTGTGATGTGCAACACGGAATTTCTCTGCCTGCAGTGTAGGGGAATCGGGCCTCATCTCGCGGCGAGGGGGAAGTTTCATGGTTTATCTCGAGTTGCGGCGGGAACCTGGGCTATATTACTGAGTTACGATGGGAATGGCCCATCCACACACGTGTTTGTTCAGCGACCTCAGGACTCCTGCCTAGTTGCGGGGGACAACTCGGGATTCTCCTCGAGGCTTGGCAGGGCAATTGGGACGCCTCTCCAGCTGAAGCGGGAGACCAAGTGTCCCTTTCTACGTGCCACAGGAATCCTGGGACTCCTATCAAGTTTCGGAGGAGTCAGGCATCCTCTCCTTTGGAGGCACTGATCTCCGCGTACCTCTGGAGTTTTCAAAGGATGTGAGGCCTCCGGTCGCGATGAGGTGGGGAACTAGGTCTTTCTCTGTGGTCTGCACAGGGGATTCAGACATCCTTTCGTCTTGGGAGATGCAAGACGAACCTGCATTCAAGTCACTGCAGGGATATCCGGCCTTATTTCGAGTAGGGGCATCGCGGTGCCCATTCCACTTGATGCCGCAATCTCAGTGTCCCTCTCACATACCTAGAGCTGAGAGAAACCTCCTCTTGAGGTGCTTGTGGTAAGGTGGTATTCCTCTGGAGTCGAAGCCAGGGACTAACCTCTCATCTCGAGTTGATTTTTGGTCCACGGAGCTCTTTCTTGTTGCTACAGTGACCTCAGGATCCCTCTAGCCTTGAAACAGTGTTCATGGGGTTTCTCTGGAGTGCCATCAAGGAAATCAAGGCTCCTTTCCTGTGTGATGTGCAACACGGAATTGCTCTGCACGCAGTGCAGGATATCGGGCCTCATTTTGCGGCGAGGGGGAAGTCTCATGGTTTTACTCGAGTTGCGGTGGGAACCTGGGGTATATTCTCGAGTTATGACGGGGATGGCTCTTCCACCCACGTGTTTGTTCAGCCACGTCAGGACTCCTGCCTAGTTGCGAGGGACAACTCGGGATTCTCCTCGAGGCTGGGCAGGGCAATTGGAACGCCTCTCCATCTGTGGCGGTAGACCAAAGGTCCCTTTCCACGTGCCACAGGAATCCTCGGACTCCTATCAAGTTTCCCGAGGAGTCAGGCATCGTCTCCTTTGGAGGCACTGATATCCGCGTACCTCTGGAGTTTTCAAAGGATGTGAGGCCTCCGGTCGTGATGAGGTCGGGAACTAGGTCTTTCTCTGTGGTCTCCACAGGGGACTCAGACATCCTTTCATCTTGGGAGATGCAAGACGAGGCTGCATTCAAGTCACTGCAGCGATATCCGGCCTTATTTCGAGTCAGGGCATCGCGGTGTCCATTCCACTTGAGGGCGCAAATTCAGGGTCCCTCTCACAAACATAGAGCTGAGAGAAGCCTCCTCTTGAGGTGCTTGTGGTAAGGTGGTATTCCTCTGGAGTCGAAGCCAGGGACTAACCTCTCATCTCGAGTTGATTTCTGGTCCACGGAGCTCTTTCATGTTGCTACAGTGACCTCAGGATCCCTCTAGCCTGGAAACAGTGTTCTTGGGGTTTCTCTAGAGTGCCATCAAGAAAATCAAGGCTCCTTTCATGTGTGATGTGCAACACGGAATTGCTCGGCATGCAGTGCAGGAGAATCGAGCTTCATCTCGGGGCGAGGGGGAAGACTCATGGTTTTTCTCGAGTTGCGGCGGGAACCTGCGGTATATTCTCGAGTTATGACGGGGATGGCCCTTCCACCCTAGTGTTCGTTCAGCGACGTCAGGACTCCTGCCTAGTTGCGAGGGACAACTCGGGATTCTCCTCGAGGCTTGGCAGGGCAATTGGGATGCCTCTCCATCTGAGGAGGTAGACCAAAGGTCCCTTTCCACGTGCCACAGGAATCCTGGGACTCCTATCAAGTTTCAAGAGGAGTCAGGCCTCGTCTCCTTTGGACACACTGATCTCCGCATACCGCTGGAGTTTTCAAAGGATGTGAGGTCTCCGGTCGCGATGAGGTGGGGAACTAGGTCTTTCTCTGTGGTCTCCACAGGGGATTCAGACATCCTTTCGTCTTGGGAGATGCAAGACGAGCCTGCATTCAAGTCACTGCAGGGATATCCCGCCTTATTTCGCGTCAGGGCATCGCAGTGTCCATTCCACTTGAGGCCGCAAACTCAGGGTCCCTCTCACATACCTAGAGCTGAGAGAAGCCTCCTCTTGAGGTGCTTTTGGTAAGGTGGTATTCCTCTGGAGTCGAAGCCAGGGACTAACCTCTCATCTCGAGTTGATTTTTGGGCCAAGGAGCTCTTTCGTGTTGCTACAGTGACCTCAGGATCCCTCTAGCCTTGAAAGAGTGTTCTTGGGGTTTCTCTGGAGTGCCATCAAGGAAATCAAGGCTCCTTTCATGTGTGATGTGCAACACGGAATTGCTCTGCATGCAATGTAGGGGAATCGGGCCTCATCTCGCGGCGAGGGGGAAGTCTCATGGTTTTTCTCGAGTTGCGGCGGGAACCTGGGGTATATTCTCGAGTTACGATGGGGATGGCCCTTCCAACCACGTGTTTGTTCAGCGACGTCAGGACTCCTGCCTAGTTGCGAGGGACAACTCGGGATTCTCCTCGAGGCTTGGCAGGTCAATTGGGACGCCTCTCCAGCTGAGGCGGTAGACCAATGGTCCCTTTCCACGTGCCACAGGTATCCTGGGACTCCTATCAAGTTTCACGAGGAGTCAGGCATCGTCTCCTTTGGAGGCACTGATCTCCGCGTACCTCTGGAGTTTTCAAAGGATGTGAGGCCTCCGGTCGCCATGAGGTGGGGAACTAGGTCTTTCTCTGTGGACTCCACAGGGGATTCAGACATCCTTTCATCTTGGTAGATGCAAGACGAGCCTGCATTCAAGTCCCTGCAGAGATATCCGGCCTTATTTCGAGTCAGGGCATCGCGGTGTCCATTCCACTTGAGGCCGCAAAATCAGGGTCCATCTCACATACCTAGAGCTGAGAGAAGCCTCCTCTTGAGGTGCTTGTGGTAAGGTGGTATTCCTCTGGAGTCGAAGCCAGGGACTAACCTCTCATCTCGAGTTGATTTTTGGTCCACGGAGGTCTTTGGTGTTGCTACAGTGACCTCAGGATCCCTCTAGCCTTGAAACAGTGTTCTTGGGGTTTCTCTGGAGTGCCATCAAGGAAATCAAGGCTCCTTTCATGTGTGATGTGCAACACGGAATTTCTCTGCCCGCAGTGCAGGATATCGTGCCTCATTTTGCGGCGAGGGAGAAGCCTCATGGTTTTTCTCGAGTTGCGGTGGGAACCTGGGGTATATTCTCGAGTTATGACGGGGATGGCCCTTCCACCCACGTGTTTGCTCAGCCACGTCAGGACTCCTGCCTAGTTGCGAGGGACAACTCGGGATTCTCCTCGAGGCTTGGCAGGGCAATTGGGACGCCTCTCCAGCTGAGGCGGGAGACCAAGTGTCCCTTTCCACGTGCCACAGGAATCCTGGTACTCCTATCAAGTTTCACGAGGAGTCAGGCATCGTCTCCTTTGGAGGCACTGATCTCCGCGTTCCTCTGGAGTTTTCAAAGGATGAGAGGCCTCCGGTCCCGATGAGGTGGGGAAGTAGGTCTTTCTCTGTGGTCTCCATAGGGGATTCAGACATCCTTTCGTCTTGGGAGATGCAAGACGAGCCTGCATTCAAGTCACTGCAGGGATATCCGGCCTTATTTCGAGCCAGGGCATCGCGGTGTCCATTCCACTTGAGGCCGCAAACTCAGGGTCCCTCTCACATACCTAGAGCTGAGAGAAGCCTCCTCTTGAGGTGCTTGTGGTAAGGTGGTATTCCTCTGAAGTCAAAGCCAGGGACTAATCTCTCATCTCGAGTTGATTTCTCGTCCACGGAGCTCTTTCGTGTTGCTACAGTGACCTCAGGATCCCTCTAGCCTTGAAACATTATTCTTGGGGTTTCTCTAGAGTGCCATCAAGGAAATCAAGGCTCCTTTCATGTGTGATGTGCAACACGGAATTGCTCTGCACGCAGTGCAGGGGAATCAGGCCTCATCTCGCGGCGAGGGGGAAGTCTCATGGTTTTTCTCGAGTTGCGGCGGGAACCTGAGGTATATTCTCGAGTTACGTCGGGGATGGCCCTTCCACACACGTGTTTCTTCAGCGACTTCAGGACTCCTGCCTAGTTGCGAGGGACAACTCGGGATTCTCCTCGAGGCATGGCAGGGCAATTGGGACGCCTCTCCAGCTGAGGCGGGATACCAAGGGTCCCTTTCCACGTGCCACAGGAATCCTGGGACTCCTATCAAGTTTCACGAGTAGTCAGGCATCGTCTCCTTTGGAGGCACTGATCTCCGCGTACCTCTGGAGTTTTCAAAGGATGTGAGGCCTCCGGTCGCCATGAGGTGGGGAACTAGGTCTTTCTCTGTGGTCTCCACAGGGGATTCAGACATCCTTTCGTCTTGGGAGATGCAAGACGAGCCTGCATTCAAGTCACTGCAGGGATATCCGGCCTTATTTAGAGCCAGGGCATCGCGGTGTCCATTCCACTTGAGGCCGCAAACTCAGGGTCCCTCTCACATACCTAGAGCTGAGAGAAGCCTCCTCTTGAGGTGCTTGTGGTAAGGTGGTATTCCTCTGGAGTCAAAGCCAGGGACTAATCTCTCATCTCGAGTTGATTTTTGGTCCACGGAGCTCTTTCGTGTTGCTACAGTGACCTAAGGATCCCTCTAGCCTTGAAACAGTGTTCTTGGGGTTTCTCTGGAGAGCCATCAAGGAAATCAAGGCTCCTTTCATGTGTGATGTGTAACACGGAATTGCTCTGCACGCAGTGTAGGGGAATCGGGCCTCATCTCGCGGCGAGGGGGAAGTCTCATGGCTTTTCTCGAGTTGCGGCGGGAACCTGGGGTACATTCTCGAGTTACGACGGGGATGGCCCTTCCACTCACGTGTTTGTTCAGCGACGTCAGGACTCCTGCCTAGTTGCGTGGGACAACTCGGGATTCTCCTCGAGGCTTGGCAGGGCAATTGGGACGCCTCTCCAGCTGAGGCGGGAGACCAAGGGTCCCTTTCCACGTGCCACAGGAACCCTGCGGCTCCTATCAAGTTTCACGAGGAGTCAGGCATCGTCTCCTTTGGAGGCACTGATCTCCGCGTACCTCTGGAGTTTTCAAAGGATGTGAGGCCACCGGTCGCCATGAGGTGGAAAAGTAGGTCTTTCTCTGTGGTCTCCACAGGGGATTTAGACATTCTTTCGTCTTGGGAGATGCAAGACGAGCCTGCATTCAAGTCACTGCAGGGATATCCGGCCTTATTTCGAGCCAGGGCATCGCGGTGTCCATTCCACATGAGGCCGCAAACTCAGGGTCCCTCTCACATACCTAGAGCTGAGAGAAGCCTCCTCTTGAGGTGCTTGTGGTAAGGTGGTATTCCTCTGGAGTCGAAGCCCGGGACTAACCTGTCATCTCGAGTTGATTTCTCGTCCACGGAGCTCTTTCGTGTTGCTACAGTGACCTCAGGATCTCTCTAGCCTTGAAACAGTGTTCTTGGGGTTTCTCTGGAGTGCCATCAAGGAAATCAAGGCTCCTTTCATGTGTGATGTGCAACACGGAATTGCTCTGCACGCAGTGCAGGGGACTCAGGCCTCATCTCGTGGCGAGGGGGAAGTCTCATGGTTTTTCTCGTGTTGCGGCGGGAACCTGAGGTATATTCTCGAGTTACGACGGGGATGGCCCTTCCACACACGTGTTTCTTCAGCGACTTCAAGACTCCTGCCTAGTTGCGAGGGACAACTCGGGATTCTCCTCGAGGCTTGGCCGGGCAATTGGGACGCCTCTCCAGCTGAGGCGGGAGACCAAGGGTCCCTTTCCACGTGCCACAGGAATCCTGGGACTCCTATCAAGTTTCACGAGGAGTCAGGCATCGTCTCCTTTGGAGGCACTGATCTCCGCGTACCTCTGGAGTTATCAAAGGATGTAAGGCCTCCGGTCGCGATGAAGTGGGGAACTAGGTCTTTCTCTATGGTCTCCACAGGGGATTCAGACATCCTTTCATTTTGGGAGATGCAAGACGAGCCTGCATTCAAGTCACTGCAGGGATATCCGGCCTTATTTCGAGTCAGGGCATCGCGGTGTCCATTCCACTTTAGGCCGCAAACTCAGGGTCCCTCTCACATACCTAGAGCTGAGAGAAGCCTCCTCTTGAGGTGCTTGTGGTAAGGTGGTATTCCTCTGGAGTCAAAGCCAGGGACTAACCTCTCATCTCGAGTTGATTTTTGGTCCACGGAGCTCTTTCGTGTTGCTACAGTGACCTCAGGATCCCTCTAGCCTTGAAACAGTGTTCTTGGGGTTTCTCTGGAGTGCCATCAAGGAAATCAAGGCTCCTTCCATGTTTGATGTGCAACACGGAATTGCTCTGCATGGATTTCAGGGGAATCGGGCCTCATCTCGCGGCGAGGGGGAAGTCTCACGGTTTTTCTCGAGTTGCGGCGGGAACCTGGGGTATATTCTCGAGTTACGACGGGGATGGCCCTTCCACCCACGTGTTTGTTCAGCGACGTCAGGACTCCTGCCTAGTTGCAAGGGACAACTAGGGATTCTCCTCGAGACTTGGCAGGGCAATTGGGACGCCTCCCCAGCTGAGGCGGGGGACCAAGTGTCCCTTTCCACATGCCACAGGAATCCTGGGACTCCTATCAAGTTTCAGGAGGAGTCAGGCATCGTCTCCTTTGGAGGCACTGATATCCCCGTACCTCTGGAGTTTTCAAAGGATGTGAGGCCTCCGGTCGCCATGAGGTGTTGAACTGGGTCTTTCTCTGTGGTCTCCACAGGGGATTCAGACATCCTTTTGTCTTGGGAGATGCAAGACGAGCCTGCATTTAAGTCACTGCAGGGATATCCGGCCTTATTTCGAGCCAGGGCATCGTGGTGTCCATTCCACTTTATTCCGCAAACTCAGGGTCCCTCTCACATACCTAGAGCTGAGAGAAGCCTCCTCTTGAGGTGCTTGTGGTAAGGTGGTATTCCTCTGGAGTCGAAGCCAGGGACTAACCTCTCATCTCGAGTTGATTTTTGGTCCACGGAGCTCTTTCGTGTTGCTTCAGTGACCTCAGGATCCCTCTAGCCTTGAAACAGTGTTCTTGGGGTTTCTCTGGAGTGCCATCAAGGAAATCAAGGCTCCTTTCATGTGTGATGTGCAACACGGAATTGCTCTGCACGCAGTGTAGGGGAATCGGGCCTCATCTCGCGGCGAGGGGGAAGTCTCATGGCTTTTCTCGAGTTGCGGCGGGAACCTGGGGTATATTCTCGAGGTACGACGGGGATGGCCCTTCCAACCACGTGTTTCTTCAGCGACGTCAGGACTCCTGCCTAGTTGCGAGGGACAACTCGGGATTCTCCTCGAGGCTTGGCAGGGCAATTGGGACTCCTCTCCAGCTGAGGCTGGAGACCAAGGGTCCCTTTCCACGTGCCACAGGAATCCTGGGGCTCCTATCAAGTTTCACGAGGAGTCAGGCATCGTCTCCTTTGGAGGCACTGATCTCCGCGTACCTCTGGAGTTTTCAAAGGATGTGAAGCCACCGGTCGCCATGAGGTGGGGAAGTAGGTCTTTCTCTGTGGTCTCCACAGGGGATTTAGACATCCTTTCGTCTTGGGAGATGCAAGACGAGCCTGCATTCAAGTCACTGCAGGGATATCCGGCCTTATTTCGAGCCAGGGCATCGCGGTGTCCATTCCACTTGAGGCCGCAAACTCAGGGTCCCTCTCACATACCTAGAGCTGAGAGAAGCCTCCTCTTGAGGTGCTTGTGGTAAGGTGGTATTCCTCTGGAGTCAAAGCCAGGGACTAATCTCTCATCTCGAGTTGATTTTTGGTCCACGGAGCTCTTTCGTGTTGCTACAGTGACCTCAGGATCCCTCTAGCCTTGAAACAGTGTTCTTGGGGTTTCTCTGGAGTGCCATCAAGGAAATCAAGGCTCCTTTCATGTGTGATGTGCAACACGGAATTGGTCTGCACGCAGTGTAGGGGAATCGGGCCTCATCTCGCGGCGAGGGGGAAGTCTCATGGCTTTTCTCGAGTTGCGGCGGGAACCTGGGGTACATTCTCGAGGTACAACGGGGATGGCCCTTCCACCCACGTGTTTGTTCAGCGACGTCAGGACTCCTGCCTAGTTGCGTGGGACAACTCGGGATTCTCCTCGAGGCTTGACAGGGCAATTGGGACGCCTCTCCAGCTGAGGCGGGAGACCAAGGGTCCCTTTCCACGTGCCACAGGAACCCTGGGGCTCCTATCAAGTTTCACGAGGAGTCAGGCATCGTCTCCTTTGGAGGCACTGATCTCCGCGTACCTCTGGAGTTTTCAAAGGATGTGAGGCCACCGGTCGCCATGAGGTGGAGAAGTAGGTCTTTCTCTGTGGTCTCCACAGGGGATTTAGACATCCTTTCGTCTTGGGAGATGCAAGACGAGCCTGCATTCAAGTCACTGCAGGGATATCCGGCCTTATTTCGAGCCAGGGCATCGCGGTGTCCATTCCACATGAGGCCGCAAACTCAGGGTCCCTCTCACATACCTAGAGCTGAGAGAAGCCTCCTCTTGAGGTGCTTGTGGTAAGGTGGTATTCCTCTGGAGTCGAAGCCAGGGACTAACTTGTCATCTCGAGTTGATTTCTCGTCCACGGAGCTCTTTCTTGTTGCTACAGTGACCTCAGGATCTCTCTAGCCTTGAAACAGTGTTCTTGGGGTTTCTCTGGAGTGCCATCAAGGAAATCAAGGCTCCTTTCATGTGTGATGTGCAACACGGAATTGCTCTGCACGCAGTGCAGGGGAATCGGGCCTCATCTCGCGGCGAGGGGGAAGTCTCATGGTTTTTCTCGAGTTGCGGCGGGAACCTGGAGTATATTCTGGAGTTAGGACGGGGATGGCCCTTCCACCCACGTGTTTGTTCAGCGACGTCAGGACTCCTGCCTAGTTGCAAGGGACAACTAGGGATTTTCCTCGAGACTTGGCAGGGCAATTGGGACGCCTCTCCAGCTGAGGCGGGAGACCAAGGGTCCCTTTCCACGTGCCACAGGAATCCTGGGACTCCTATCAAGTTTCAGGAGGAGTCAGGCATCGTCTCCTTTGGAGGCACTGATATCCCCGTACCTCTGGAGTTTTCAAAGGATGTGAGGCCTCCGGTCGCCATGAGGTGTTGAACTGGGTCTTTCTCTGTGGTCTCCACAGGGGATTCAGACATCCTTTTGTCTTGGGAAATGCAAGACGAGCCTGCATTCAAGTCACTGCAGGGATATCCGGCCTTATTTCGAGCCAGGGCATCGCGGTGTCCATTCCACTTGAGGCCGCAAACTCAGGGTCCCTCTCACATACCTAGAGCTGAGAGAAGCCTCCTCTTGAGGTGCTTGTGGTAAGGTGGTATTCCTCTGGAGTCAAAGCCAGGGACTAATCTCTCATATCGAGTTGATTTTTGGTCCACGGAGCTCTTTCGTGTTGCTACAGTGACCTCAGGATCCCTCTAGCCTTGAAACAGTGTTCTTGGGGTTTCTCTGGAGTGCCATCAAGGAAATCAAGGCTCCTTTCATGTGTGATGTGCAACACGGAATTGCTCTGCACGCAGTGTAGGGGAATCGGGCCTCATCTCGCGGCGAGAGGGAAGTCTCATGGCTTTTCTCGAGTTGCGGCGGGAACCTGGGGTATATTCTCGAGGTACGACGGGGATGGCCCTTCCAACCACGTGTTTCTTCAGCGACGTCAGGACTCCTGCCTAGTTGCGAGGGACAACTCGGGATTCTCCTCGAGGCTTGGCAGGGCAATTGGGACTCCTCTCCAGCTGAGGCGGGAGACCAAGGGTCCCTTTCCACGTGCCACAGGAATCCTGGGGCTCCTATCAAGTTTCACGAGGAGTCAGGCATCGTCTCCTTTGGAGGCACTGATCTCCGCGTACCTCTGGAGTTTTCAAAGGATGTGAAGCCACCGGTCGCCATGAGGTGGGGAACTAGGTCTTTCTCTGTGGTCTCCACAGGGGATTTAGACATCCTTTCGTCTTGGGAGATGCAAGACGAGCCTGCATTCAAGTCACTGCAGGGATATCCGGCCTTATTCAGAGCCAGGGCATCGCGGTGTCCATTCCACTTGAGGCCGCAAACTCAGGGTCCCTCTCACATACCTAGAGCTGAGAGAAGCCTCCTCTTGAGGTGCTTGTGGTAAGGTGGTATTCCTCTGGAGTCAAAGCCAGGGACTAATCTCTCATCTCGAGTTGATTTTTGGTCCACGGAGCTCTTTCGTGTTGCTACAGTGACCTCAGGATCCCTCTAGCCTTGAAACAGTGTTCTTGGGGTTTCTCTGGAGTGCCATCAAGGAAATCAAGGCTCCTTTCATGTGTGATGTGCAACACGGAATTGGTCTGCACGCAGTGTAGGGGAATCGGGCCTCATCTCGCGGCGAGGGGGAAGTCTCATGGCTTTTCTCGAGTTGCGGCGGGAACCTGGGGTACATTCTCGAGGTACGACGGGGATGGCCCTTCCACCCACGTGTTTGTTCAGCGACGTCAGGACTCCTGCCTAGTTGCGTGGGACAACTCGGGATTCTCCTCGAGGCTTGGCAGGGCATTTGGGACGCCTCTCCAGCTGAGGCGGGAGACCAAGGGTCCCTTTCCACGTGCCACAGGAACCCTGGGGCTCCTATCAAGTTTCACGAGGAGTCAGGCATCGTCTCCTTTGGAGGCACTGATCTCCGCGTACCTCTGGAGTTTTCAAAGGATGTGAGGCCACCGGTCGCAATGAGGTGGAGAAGTAGGTCTTTCTCTGTGGTCTCCACAGGGGATTTAGACATCCTTTCGTCTTGGGAGATGCAAGACGAGCCTGCATTCAAGTCACTGCAGGGATATCCGGCCTTATTTCGAGCCAGGGCATCGCGGTGTCCATTCCACATGAGGCCGCAAACTTAGGGTCCCTCTCACATACCTAGAGCTGAGAGAAGCCTCCTCTTGAGGTGCTTGTGGTAAGGTGGTATTCCTCTGGAGTCGAAGCCAGGGACTAACCTGTCATCTCGAGTTGATTTCTCGTCCACGGAGTTCTTTCGTGTTGCTACAGTGACCTCAGGATCTCTCTAGCCTTGAAACAGTGTTCTTGGGGTTTCTCTGGAGTGCCATCAAGGAAATCAAGGCTCCTTTCATGTGTGATGTGCAACACGGAATTGCTCTGCACGCAGTGCAGGGGAATCGGGCCTCATCTCGCGGCGAGGGGGAAGTCTCATGGTTTTTCTCGAGTTGCGGCAGGAACCTGGAGTATATTCTCGAGTTACGACGGGGATGGCCCTTCCACAAACGTGTTTGTTCAGCGACGTCAGGACTCCTGCCTAGTTGCGAGGGACAACTCGGGATTCTCCTCGAGACTTGGCAGGGCAATTGGCACGCCTCTCCAGCTGAGGCGGGAGACCAAGGGTCCCTTTCCACGTGCCACAGGAATCCTGGGACTCCTATCAAGTTTCACGAGGAGTCAGGCATCGTCTCCTTTGGAGGCACTGATCTCCGCGTACCTCTGGAGTTTTCAAAGGATGTGAGGCCTCCGGTCGCGATGAGGTGGTGAACTAGGTCTTTCTCTGTGGTCTCCACAGGGGATTCAGACATCCTTTCATCTTGGGAGATGCAAGACGAGCCTGCATTCAAGTCACTGCAGGGATATCCGGCCTTATTTCGAGTCAGGGCATCGCGGTGTCCATTCCACTTGAGGCCGCAAACTCAGGGCCCCTCTCACATACCTAGAGCTGAGAGAAGCCTCCTCTTGAGGTGCTTGTGGTAAGGTGGTATTCCTCTGGAGTCGAAGCCAGGGACTAACCTCTCATCTCGAGTTGATTTTTGGCCCACGGAGCTCTTTCGTGTTGCTACAGTGACCTCAGGATCCCTCTAGCCTTGAAACAGTGTTCTTGGGGTTTCTCTGGAGTGCCATCAAGGAAATCAAGGCTCCTTCCATGTTTGATGTGCAACACGAAATTGCTCTGCATGCAGTGCAGGGGAATCGGGCCTCAGCTCGCGGCGAGGGGGAAGTCTCATGGTTTTTCTCGAGTTGCGGCGGGAACCTGGGGTATATTCTCGAGGTACGACGGGGATGGCCCTTCCACCCACGTGTTTGTTCAGCGACGTCAGGACTCCTGCCTAGTTGCAAGGGACAACTCGGGATTCTCCTCGAGGCTTTGCAGGGCAATTGGGACGCCTCTCCAGCTGAGGCGGGAGACCAAGTGTCACTATCCACGTGCCACAGGAATCCTGGGACTCCTATCAAGTTTCACGAGGAGTCAGGCATCGTCTCCTTTGGAGGCACTGATCTCCCCGTACCTCTGGAGTTTTCAAAGGATGTGAGGCCTCCGGTCGCCATGAGGTGGTGAACTAGGTCTTTCTCTGTGGTCTCCATAGGGGATTCAGTTATACTTTCGTCATGGGAGATGCAAGACGAGCCTGCATTCAATCACTGCAGGGATATCCGGCCTTATTTCGAGTCAGGGCATCGCGGGGTCATTCCACTTGAAGCCGGAAAATCAGTGTCCCTCTCACATACCTAGAGCTGAGAGAAGCCTCCTCTTGAGGTGCTTGTGGTAAGGTGGTATTCCTCTGGAGTCGAAGCCAGGGACTAACCTCTCATCTCGAGTTGATTTTTGGTCCACGGAGCTCTTTCGTGTTGCTACAGTGACCTCAGGATCCCTCTAGCCTGTAAACAGTGTTCTTGGGGTTTCTCTGGAGTGCCATCAAGGAAATCAAGGCTCCTTTCATGTGTGATGTGCAACACGGAATTGCTGTGCACGCAGTGCAGGGGACTCAGGCCTCATCTCGTGGCGAGGGGGAAGTCTCATGGTTTTTCTCGTGTTGCGGCGGGAACCTGAGGTATATTCTCGAGTTACGACGGGGATGGCCCTTCCACACACGTGTTTCTTCAGCGACTTCAGGACTCCTGCCTAGTTGCGAGGGACAACTCGGGATTCTCCTCGAGGCTTGGCCGGGCAATTGGGACGCCTCTCCAGCTGAGGCGGGAGACCAAGGGTCCCTTTCCACGTGCCACAGGAATCCTGGGACTCCTATCAAGTTTCACGAGGAGTCAGGCATCGTCTCCTTTGGAGGCACTGATCTCCGCGTACCTCTGGAGTTTTCAAAGGATGTGAGGCCTCCGGTCGCGATGAGGTGGTGAACTAGGTCTTTCTCTGTGGTCTCCACAGGGGATTCAGACATCCTTTCATCTTGGGAGATGCAAGACGAGCCTGCATTCAAGTCACTGCAGGGATATCCGGCCTTATTTCGAGTCAGGGCATCGCGGTGTCCATTCCACTTGAGGCCGCAAACTCAGGGTCCCTCTCACATACCTAGAGCTGAGAGAAGCCTCCTCTTGAGGTGCTTGTGGTAAGGTGGTATTCCTCTGGAGTCGAAGCCAGGGACTAACCTCTCATCTCGAGTTGATTTTTGGCCCACGGAGCTCTTTCGTGTTGCTACAGTGACCTCAGGATCCCTCTAGCCTTGAAACAGTGTTCTTGGGGTTTCTCTGGAGTGCCATCAAGGAAATCAAGGCTCCTTCCATGTTTGATGTGCAACACGGAATTGCTCTGCATGCAGTTCAGGGGAATCGGGCCTCAGCTCGCGGCGAGGGGGAAGTCTCATGGTTTTTCTCGAGTTGCGGCGGGAACCTGGGGTATATTCTCGAGGTACGACGGGGATGGCCCTTCCACCCACGTGTTTGTTCAGCGACGTCAGGACTCCTGCCTAGTTGCAAGGGACAACTCGGGATTCTCCTCGAGGCTTTGCAGGGCAATTGGGACGCCTCTCCAGCTGAGGCGGGAGACCAAGTGTCACTTTCCACGTGCCACAGGAATCCTGGGACTCCTATCAAGTTTCAGGAGGAGTCAGGCATCGTCTCCTTTGGAGGCACTGATCTCCCCGTACCTCTGGAGTTTCCAAAGGATGTGAGGCCTCCGGTCGCCATGAGGTGGTGAACTAGGTCTTTCTCTGTGGTCTCCATAGGGGATTCAGTTATACTTTCGTCATGGGAGATGCAAGACGAGCCTGCATTCAATCACTGCAGGGATATCCGGCCTTATTTCGAGTCAGGGCATCGCGGGGTCATTCCACTTGAAGCCGGAAAATCAGTGTCCCTCTCACATACCTAGAGCTGAGAGAAGCCTCCTCTTGAGGTGCTTGTGGTAAGGTGGTATTCCTCTGGAGTCGAAGCCAGGGACTAACCTCTCATCTCGAGTTGATTTTTGGTCCACGGAGCTCTTCCGTGTTGCTACAGTGACCTCAGGATCCCTCTAGCCTGTAAACAGTGTTCTTGGGGTTTCTCTGGAGTGCCATCAAGGAAATCAAGGCTCCTTTCATGTGTGATGTGCAACACGGAATTGCTCTGCACGCAGTGCAGGGGACTCAGGCCTCATCTCGTGGCGAGGGGGAAGTCTCATGGTTTTTCTCGTGTTGCGGCGGGAACCTGAGGTATATTCTCGAGTTACGACGGGGATGGCCCTTCCACACACGTGTTTCTTCAGCGACTTCAGGACTCCTGCCTAGTTGCGAGGGACAACTCGGGATTCTCCTCGAGGCTTGGCCGGGCAATTGGGACGCCTCTCCAGCTGAGGCGGGAGACCAAGGGTCCCTTTCCACGTGCCACAGAAATCCTGGGACTCCTATCAAGTTTCACGAGGAGTCAGGCATCGTCTCCTTTGGAGGCACTGATCTCCGCGTACCTCTGGAGTTTTCAAAGGATGTAAGGCCTCCGGTCGCGATGAAGTGGGGAACTAGGTCTTTCTCTATGGTCTCCACAGGGGATTCAGACATCCTTTCATTTTGGGAGATGCAAGACGAGCCTGCATTCAAGTCACTGCAGGGATATCCGGCCTTATTTCGAGTCAGGGCATCGCGGTGTCCATTCCACTTTAGGCCGCAAACTCAGGGTCCCTCTCACATACCTAGAGCTGAGAGAAGCCTCCTCTTGAGGTGCTTGTGGTAAGGTGGTATTGCTCTGGAGTCGAAGCCAGGGACTAACCTCTCATCTCGAGTTGATTTTTGTGCCACGGAGCTCTTTCGTGTTGCTACAGTGACCTCAGGATCCCTCTAGCCTTGAAACAGTGTTCTTGGGGTTTCTCTGGAGTGCCATCAAGGAAATCAAGGCTCCTTCCATGTTTGATGTGCAACACGGAATTGCTCTGCATGGAGTTCAGGGGAATCGGGCCTCATCTCGCGGCGAGGGGGAAGTCTCATGGTTTTTCTCGAGTTGCGGCGGGAACCTGGGGTATATTCTCGAGTTACGACGGGGATGGCCCTTCCAAACACGTGTTTGTTCAGCGACGTCAGGACTCCTGCCTAGTTGCAAGGGACAACTATGGATTCTCCTCGAGACTTGGCAGGGCAATTGGGACTCCTCTCCAGCTGAGGCGGGAGACCAAGTGTCCCTTTCCACGTGCGACAGGAATCCTGGGACTCCTATCAAGTTTCAGGAGGAGTCAGGCATCGTCTCCTTTGGAGGCACTGATATCCCCGTACCTCTGGAGTTTTCAAAGGATGTGAGGCCTCCGGTCGCCATGAGGTGTTGAACTGGGTCTTTCTCTGTGGTCTCCACAGGGGATTCAGACATCCTTTCGTCTTGGGAGATGCAAGACGAGCCTGCATTCAAGTCACTGCAGGGATATCCGGCCTTATTTCGAGCCAGGGCATCGTGGTGTCCATTCCACTTGAGGCCGCAAACTCAGGGTCCCTCTCACATACCTAGAGCTGAGAGAAGCCTCCTCTTGAGGTGCTTGTGGTAAGGTGGTATTCCTCTGGAGTCAAAGCCAGGGACTAATCTCTCATCTCGAGTTGATTTTTGGTCCACGGAGCTCTTTCGTGTTGCTACAGTGACCTCAGGATCCCTCTAGCATTGAAACAGTGTTCTTGGGGTTTCTCTGGAGTGCCATCAAGGAAATCAAGGCTCCTTTCATGTGTGATGTGCAACATGGAATTGCTCTGCACGCAGTGTAGGGGAATCGGGCCTCACCTCGCGGCGAGGGGGAAGTCTCATGGCTTTTCTCGAGTTGCGGCGGGAACCTGGGGTATATTCTCGAGGTACGACGGGGATGGCCCTTCCAACCACGTGTTTCTTCAGCGACGTCAGGACTCCTGCCTAGTTGCGAGGGACAACTCGGGATTCTCCTCGAGGCTTGGCAGGGCAATTGGGACTCCTCTCCAGCTGAGGCGGGAGACCAAGGGTCCCTTTCCACGAGCCACAGGAATCCTGGGGCTCCTATCAAGTTTCACGAGGAGTCAGGCATCGTCTCCTTTGGAGGCACTGATCTCCGCGTACCTCTGGAGTTTTCAAAGGATGTGAAGCCACCGGTCGCCATGAGGTGGGGAAGTAGGTATTTCTCTGTGGTCTCCACAGGGGATTTAGACATCCTTTCGTCTTGGGAGATGCAAGACGAGCCTGCATTCAAGTCACTGCAGGGATATCCGGCCTTATTTCGAGCCAGGGCATCGCGGTGTCCATTCCACATGAGGCCGCAAACTCAGGGTCCCTCTCACATACCTAGAGCTGAGAGAAGCCTCCTCTTGAGGTGCTTGTGGTAAGGTGGTATTCCTCTGGAGTCGAAGCCAGGGACTAACCTGTCATCTAGAGTTGATTTCTCGTCCACGGAGCTCTTTCGTGTTGCTACAGTGACCTCAGGATCCCTCTAGCCTTGAAACATTATTCCTGGGGTTTCTCTAGAGTGCCATCAAGGAAATCAAGGCTCCTTTCATGTGTGATGTGCAACATGGAATTGCTCTGCACGCATTGCAGGGGAATTGGGCCTCATCTCGCGGCGAGGGGGAAGTCTCATGGCTTTTCTCGAGTTGCGGCGGGAACCTGGGGTATATTCTCGAGTTACAACGGGGATGGCCTTTCCACCCACGTGTTTCTTCAGCGACGTCAGGACTCCTGCCTAGTTGCGAGGGACAACTCGGGATTCTCCTCGAGGCTTTGCAGGGCAATTGGGACGCCTCTCCAGCTGAGGCGGGAGACCAAGGGTCCCTTTCCACGTGCCACAGGAATCCTGGGACTCCTATCAAGTTTCACGAGGAGTCAGGCATCGTCTCCTTTGGAGGCACTGATCTCCGAGTACCTCTGGAGTTTTCAAAGGATGTGAGGCCTCCGGTGGCGATGAGGTGGGGAACTAGGTCTTTCTCTGTGGTCTCCACAGGGGATTCAGACATCCTTTCGTCTTGGGAGATGCAAGACGAGCGTGCATTCAAGTCACTGCAGGGATATCCGGCCTTATTTCGAGTCAGGGCATCGCGGTGTCCATTCCACTTGAGGCCGCAAACTCAGGGTCCCTCTCACATACATAGAGCTGAGAGAAGCCTACTCTTGAGGTGCTTGTGGTAAGGTGGTATTCCTCTGGAGTCGAAGCCAGGGACTAACCTGTCATCTCGAGTTGATTTTTGGTCCATGGAGCTCTTTCGTGTTGCTACAGTGACCTCAGGATCTCTCTAGCCTTGAAACAGTGTTCTTGGGGTTTCTCTGGAGTGCCATCAAGGAAACCAAGGCTCCTTTCATGTGTGATGTGCAACACGGAATTGCTCTGCACGCAGTGCTGGGGAATCGGGCCTCATCTCGCGGCGAGGGGGAAGTCTCATGGTTTTTCTCGAGTTGCGGCGGGAACCTGGGGTATATTCTCGAGTTACGACGGGGATGGCACTTCCAAACACGTGTTTGTTCAGCGACGTCAGGACTCCTGCCTAGTTGCAAGGGACAACTCGGGATTCTCCTCGAGGCTTGTCAGGGCAATTGGGACGCCTCTCCAGCTGAGGCGGGAGACCAAGGGTCCCTTTCCACGTGCCACAGGAATCCTGGTACTTCTATCAACTTTCACGAGGAGTCAGGCATCGTCTCCTTTGTAGGCACTGACCTCCGCGTACCTCTGGAGTTTTCAAAGGATGTGAGGCCTCCGGTCGCGATGAGGTGGGGAACTAGGTCTTTCTCTGTGGTCTCCACAGGGGATTCAGACATCCTTTCGTCTTGGGAGATGCAAGACGAGCCTGCATTCAAGTCACTGCAGGGATATCCGGCCTTATTTCGAGCCAGGGCATCGCGGTGTCCATTCGACTTGAGGCCGCAAACTCAGGGTCCCTTTCACATACGTAGAGCAGAGAGAAGCCTCCTCTTGAGGTGCTTGTGGTAAGGTGGTATTGCTCTGGAGTCGAATCCAGGGACGAACCTCTCATCTCGAGTTGATTCTTGGTCCACGGAGCTCTTTTGTGTTGCTACAGTGATCCCTGGATCCCTCTAGCCTTGAAACAGTGTTCTTGGGGTTTCTCTGGAGTACCATCAAGGAAATCAAGGCTCCTTTCATGTGTGATGTGCAACACGGAACTGCTCTGCACGCAGTGCAGGGGAATCGGGCCTCATCTCGCGGCGAGGGGGAAGTCTCATGGTTTTTCTCGAGTTGCGGCGGGAACCTGGGGTATATTCTCGAGTTACGACGGGGATGGCACTTCCACCCACGTGTTTGTTCAGCGACGTCAGGACTCCTGCCTAGTTGCGAGGGACAACTCGGGATTCTCCTCGAGGCTTGGCAGGGCAATTGGGACGCCTCTCCAGCTGAGGTGGGAGACCAAGGGTCCCTTTCCACGTGCCACAGGAATCCTGGGACTCCTATCAAGTTTCACGAGGAGTCAGGCATCGTCTCCTTTGGAGGCACTGATCTCCGCGTACCTCTGGAGTTTTCAAAGGATGTGAGGCCTCCGGTCGCGATGAGGTGGGAACTAGGTCTTTCTCTGTGTTCTCCACAGGGGATTAAGACATCCTTTCGTCTTGGGAGATGCAAGACGAGCCTGCATTCAAGTCACTGCAGGGATATCCAGCCTTATTTCGAGCCAGGGCATCACAGTGTCCATTCCACTTGAGGCCGCAAACTCAGGGTCCCTCTCACATACCTAGAGCTGAGAGAAGCCTTCTCTTGAGGTGCTTATGGTAAGGTGGTATTCCTCTGGAGTCGAATCCAGGGACGAACCTCTCATCTCGAGTTGATTCTTGGTCCACGGAGCTCTTTCGTGTTGCTACAGTGACCTCTGGATCCCTCTAGCCTTGAAACAGTGTTCTTGGGGTTTCTCTGGAGTGCCATCAAGGAAATCAAGGCTCCTTTCATGTGTGATGTGCAACACGGAACTGCTCTGCACGCAGTGCAGGGGAATCGGGCCTCATCTCGCGGCGAGGGGGAACACTCATGGCTTTTCTCGAGTTGCAGCGGGAACCTGGGGTATATTCTCGAGTTACGACGGGGATGGCCCTTCCACCCACGTGTTTGTTCAGCGACGTCAGGACTCCTGCCTAGTTGCGAGGGACAACTCGGGATTCTCCTCGAGGCTTGGCAGGGCAATTGGAATGCCTCTCCAGCTTTGGCGGGAGACCAAGGGTCCCTTTCCACGTGCCACAGGAATCCTGGGACTCCTATCAAGTTTCACGAGGAGTCAGGCATCGTCTCCTTTGGAGGCACTGATCTCCGCGTACCTCTGGAGATTTCAAAGGATGTGAGGCCTCCGTTCGCGATTAGGTGGGGAACTAGGTCTTTCTCTGTGGTCTCCACAGGGGATTCAGTCATCCTTTCGTCTTGGGAGATGCAAGACGAGCCTGCATTCAAGTCACTGCAGGGATATCCGGCTTATTTCGACTCAGGGCATCGCGGTGTCCATTGAACTTGAGGCCGCATACTCAGGGTCCCTCTCACATAGCTAGAGTTGAGAGAAGCCTCCTCTTGATGTGCTTGTGGTAAGGTGGTATTCCTCTGGAGTCGAAGCCAGGGACTAACCTCTCATCTCGAGTTGATTTTTGGTCCACAGAGTTCTTTCGTGTTGCTACAGTGACCTCAGGATCCCTCTAGCCTTGAAACAGTGTTCTTGGGTTTTCTCTGGAGTGCCATCAAGGAAATCAAGGCTCCTTTCATGTGTGATGTGCAACACGGAATTGCTCTGCACACAGTGCAGGGGAATCGGGCCTCATCTCGCGCGAGGGGGAAGTCTCATTGATTTTCTCGAGTTGCGTCGGGAACCTGGGGTATATTCTTGAGTTACGATGGGGATGGCCCTTGCACACACGTGTTTGTTCAGCGACGGCAAGAGTCCTGCCTAGTTGCGAGGGACAACTCGGGATTCTCCTCGAGGCTTGGCAGGGCAATTGGGACGCCTCTACATCTGAGGCGGGAGACCAAGGGTCCCTTTCCACGTGCCACAGGAATCCTGGGACTCCTATCAAGTTTCACGAGGAGTCAGGCATCGTCTCCTTTGGAGGCACTGATCTCCGCGTCCCTCTGGAGTTTTCAAAGGATGTGAGGCCTCCGGTCGCTATGAGGTGGGGAACTAGGTCTTTCTCTGTGGTCTCCTCAGGGGATTCAGACATCCTTTCGTCTTGGGAGATGCAAGACAAGCCTGCATTCAAGTCACTGCAGGGATATCCAGCCTTATTTCGAGTAAGGGCATCGCCGTGTCCATTCCACTTGAGGCCGCAAACTCAGGGTCCCTCTCACATACCTAGAGCTGAGAGAAGCCTCCTCTTGAGGTGCTTGTGGTAAGGTGGTATTCCTCTGGAGTCGAAGCCATGGACTAACCTCTCATCTCGAGTTGATTTTTGGTCCACAGAGCACTTTCGTGTTGCTACAGTGACCTCAGGTTCCCTCTAGCCTTGAAACAGTGTTCTTGGGGTTTCTCTGGAGTGCCATCAAGGAAATCAAGGCTCCTTTCATGTGTGATGTGCAAAACGGAATTGCTCTGCACGCAGTGCAGGGGAATCGGGCCTCATCTCGCGGCGAGGGGCAGTCTCATGGTTTTTCTCGAGTTGCGACCGGAACCTGGGGTATATTCTCGAGTTACGACGGGGATGGCCCTTCCACCCACGTGTTTGTTCAGCGACGTCAGGACTCCTGTGTAGTTGCGAGGGACAACTCGGGATTCTCCTCGAGGCTTGGCAGGGCAATTGGGACGCCTCTCCAGCTGAGGCGGGAGACCAAGGGTCCCTTTCCACGTGCCACAGGAATCCTGGGACTCCTATCAAGTTTCACGAGGAGTCAGGCATCGTCTCCTTTGGAGGCACTGATCTCTGCGTACCTCTGGAGTTATCAAAGGATGTGAGGCATCCGGTCGCGTGAGGTGGGGAACTAGGTCTTTCTCTGTGGTCTCCACAGGGGATTCAGACATCCTTTCATCTTAGGAGATGCAAGACGAGCCAGCATTCAAGTACTGCAGGGATATCCGGCCTTATTTCGAGTCATGGCATCACGGTGTCCATTCCACTTGAGGCCGCAAAGTCAGGGTCCCTCTCACATACCTAGAGCTGAGAGAAGCCTCCTCTTGAGGTGCTTGTGTTAAGGTGGTATACCTCTGGAGTCGAAGCCAGGGACTAACCCCTCATCTCGAGTTGAATTTTGGTCCACGGAGCTCTTTCGTGTTGCTACAGTGACCTCAGGATCCCTCTAGCCTTGAAAGAGTGTTCTTGGGGTTTCTCTGGAGTGCCATCAAGGAAATCGAGGCTCCTTTCATGTGTGATGTGCAACACGGAATTGCTCTGCACGCAGTGCGGGGGAATCGGGCCTCATCTCGCGGCGAGGGGGAAGTCTTATGGTTTTTCTCGAGTTGCGGCGGGAACCTGGGGTATATTCTCGAGTTACGACGGGGATGGCCCTTCCACACACGTGTTTGTTCAGCGACGTCAGAACTTCTGCCTAGTTGCGAGGGACAACTCGGGATTCTCCTCGAGGCTTGGCAGGGCAATTGGGATGCCTCTCCAGCTGAGGCGTGAGACCAAGCGTCCCTTTCCACGTGCCACAGGAATCCTGGGACTCCTATCAAGTTTCACGAGGAGTAAGGCTTCGTCTCCTTTGGAGGCGCGGATCTCTGCGTACCTCTGGAGTTATCAAAGGATGTGAGGCCTCCGGTCGCGATAAGGTGGGGAACTAGGTCTTTCTCTGTGGTCTCCACAGGGGATTCAGACATCCTTTCGTCTTGGAAGATGCAAGACGAGCCTGCATTCAAGTCACTGCAGGGATATCCGGCCTTATTTCGCGTCAGGGCATCGCGGTGTCCATTCCATTTGAGGCCGCAAACTCAGGGTCCCTCTCACATACCTAGAGCTGAGAGAAGCCTCCTCTTGAGGTGCTTGTGGTAAGGTGGTATTCCTCTGGAGTCGAATCCAGGGACGAACCTCTCATCTCGAGTTGATTCTTGGTCCACGGAGCTCTTTTGTGTTGCTACAGTGACCCCTGGATCCCTCTAGCCTTGAAACAGTGTTCTTGGGGTTTCTCTGGAGTGCCATCAAGGAAATCAAGGCTCCTTTCATGTGTGATGTGCAACACGGAACTGCTCTGCACGCAGTGCAGGGGAATCGGGCCTCATCTCACGGCGAGGGGGAAGTCTCATGGTTTTTCTCGAGTTGCGGCGGGAACCTGGGGTATATTCTCGAGTTACGACGGGGATGGCGCTTCCACCCACGTGTTTGTTCAGCGACGTCAGGACTCCTGCCTAGTTGCGAGGGACAACTCGGGATTCTCCTCGAGGCTTGGCAGGGCAATTGTGACGCCTCTCCAGCTGAGGCGGGAGACCAAGGGTCCCTTTCCACATGCCACAGGAATCCTGGGACTCCTATCAAGTTTGCCGAGGAGTCAGGCATCGTCTCCTTCGGAGGCACTGATCTCCGCGTACCTCTGGAGTTTTCAAAGGATGTGAGGCCTCCGGTCGCGATGAGGTGGGAACTAGGTCTTTCTCTGTGGTCTCCACAGGGGATTAAGACATCCTTTCGTCTTGGGAGATGCAAGACGAGCCTGCATTCAAGTCACTGCAGGGATATCCAGCCTTATTTCGAGCCAGGGCATCACAGTGTCCATTCCACTTGAGGCCGCAAACTCAGGGTCCCTCTCACATACCTAGAGCTGAGAGAAGCCTCCTCTTGAGGTGCTTGTGGTAAGGTGGTATTCCTCTGGAGTCGAAGCCAGGGACTAACCTCTCATCTCGAGTTGATTTTTCGTCCACGGAGCACTTTCATGTTGCTACAGTGACTTCAGGATCCCTCTAGCCTTGAAAGAGTGTTCTTGGGGTTTCTCTGGAGTGCCATCAAGGAAATCAAGGCTCCTTTCATGTGTGATGTGCAACACGGAATTGCTCTGCACGCAGTGCAGGATAATCGGGCCTCATCTTGCGGCGAGAGGGAAGTCTCATGGTTTTTCTCGAGTTGCGACGGGAACCTGGGGTATATTCTCGAGTTACGACGGGGATGGCCCTTCCACACACGTGTTTGTTCAGCGACGTCAGGACTCCTGCCTAGTTGTGAGGCACAACTCGGGATTCTCCTCGAGGCTTGGCAGGGCAATTGGGACGCCTCTTCAGCTGAGGCGGGAGACCAAGACTCCCTTTCCACGTGCCACAGGAATCCTGGGACTCCTATCAAGTTTCCCAAAAAGTCAGGCATCATCTCCTTTGGAGGCACTGATCTCCGCGTACCTCTGGAGTTTTCAAAGGATGTGAGGCCTCCGGTCGCGATGAGGTGGGGAACTAGGTCTTTCTCTGTGGTCTCCACAGGGGATTCAGACATCCTTTCGTCTTGGGAGATGCAAGACGAGCCTGCATTCAAGTCACTGCAGGGATATCCGGCCTTATTTCGAGCCAGGGCATCGCGGTGTCCATTCCACTTGAGGCCGCAAACTCAGGGTCCCTTTCACATACGTAGAGCTGAGAGAAGCCTCCTCTTGAGGTGCTTGTGGTAAGGTGGTATTCCTCTGGAGTCGAAGCCAGGGACTAACCTCTCATCTCGAGTTGATTCTTGGTCCACGGAGATCTTTCGTGTTGCTACAGTGACCTCTGGATCCCTCTAGCCTTGAAACAGTGTTCTTGGGGTTTCTCTGGAGTGCCATCAAAGAAATCAAGGCTCCTTTCATGTGTGATGTGCAACACGGAACTGCTCTGCACGCAGTGCAGGGGAATCGGGCCTCATCTCGCGGCGAGGGGGAACACTCATGGCTTTTCTCGAGTTGCAGCGGGAACCTGGGGTATATTCTCGAGTTACGACGGGGATGGCCCTTCCACCCACGTGTTTGTTCAGCGACGTCAGGACTCCTGTCTAGTTGCGAGGCAAAACTCGGGATTCTCCTCGAGGCTTGGCAGGGCAATTGGGACGCCTCTCCAGCTGAGGCGGGAGACCAAGACTCCCTTTCCACGTGCCACAGGAATCCTGGGACTCCTATCAAGTTTCCCGAAGAGTCAGGCATCAACTCCTTTGGAGGCACTGATCTCCGCGTACCTCTGGAGTTTTCAAAAGATGTGAGGCCTCCCATCGCGATGACGTGGGGAACTAGGTCTTTCTCTGTGGTCTCCACAGGGGATTCAGACATCCTTTCGTCTTGGGAGATGCAAGACGAGCCTGCATTCAAGTCACTGCAGGGATATCCGGCCTTATTTCGCGTCAGGGCATCGCGGTGTCCATTCCATTTGAGGCCGCAAACTCAGGGTCCCTCTCACATACCTAGAGCTGAGAGAAGCCTCCTCTTGAGGTGCTTGTGGTAAGGTGGTATTCCTCTGGAGTCGAATCCAGGGACGAACCTCTCATCTCGAGTTGATTCTTGGTCCACGGAGCTCTTTTGTGTTGCTACAGTTACCCCTGGATCCCTCTAGCCTTGAAACAGTGTTCTTGGGCTTTCTCTGGAGTGCCATCAAGGAAATCAAGGCTCCTTTCATGTGTGATGTGCAACACGGAACTGCTCTGCACGCAGTGCAGGGGAATCGGGCCTCATCTCGCGGCGAGGGGGAAGTCTCATGGTTTTTCTCGAGTTGCGGCGGGAACCTGGGGTATATTCTCGAGTTACGACGGGGATGGCACTTCCACCCACGTGTTTGTTCAGCGACGTCAGGACTCCTGCCTAGTTGCGAGGGACAACTCGGGATTCTCCTCGAGGCTTGGCAGGGCAATTGGGACGCCTCTCCAGCTGAGGCGGGAGACCAAGGGTCCCTTTCCACGTGCCACAGGAATCCTGGGACTCCTATCAAGTTTCACGAGGAGTCAGGCATCGTCTCCTTTGGAGGCACTGATCTCCGCGTACCTCTGGAGATTTCAAAGGATGTGAGGCCTCCGTTCGCGATTAGGTGGGGAACTAGGTCTTTCTCTGTGGTCTCCAAAGGGGATTCAGTCATCCTTTCGTCTTGGGAGATGCAAGACGAGCCTGCATTCAAGTCACTGCAGGGATATCCGGCTTATTTCGACTCAGGGCATCGCGGTGTCCATTGAACTTGAGGCCGCATACTCAGGGTCCCTCTCACATAGCTAGAGTTGAGAGAAGCCTCCTCTTGAGGTGCTTGTAGTAAGGTGGTATTCCTCTGGAGTCGAAGCCATGGACTAACCTCTCATCTCGAGTTGATTTTTGGTCCACAGAGCTCTTTCGTGTTGCTACAGTGACCTCAGGTTCCCTCTAGACTTGAAACAGTGTTCTTGGGGTTTCTCTGGAGTGCCATCAAGGAAATCAAGGCTCCTTTCATGTGTGATGTGCAACACGGAATTGCTCTGCACGCAGTGCAGGGAAATCGGGCCTCATCTCGCGGCGAGGGGGAAGTCTCATGGTTTTTCTCGAGTTGCGACCGGAACCTGGGGTATATTCTCGAGTTACGACGGGGATGGCCCTTCCACCCACGTGTTTGTTCAGCGACGTCAGGACTCCTGTGTAGTTGCGAGGGACAACTCGGGATTCTCCTCGAGGCTTGGCAGGGCAATTGGGACGCCTCTCCAGCTGAGGCGGGAGACCAAGGGTCCCTTTCCACGTGCCACAGGAATCCTGGGACTCCTATCAAGTTTCACGAGGAGTCAGGCATCGTCTCCTTTGGAGGCACTGATCTCTGCGTACCTCTGGAGTTATCAAAGGATGTGAGGCATCCGGTCGCATGAGGTGGGGAACTAGGTCTTTCTCTGTGGTCTCCACAGGGGATTCAGACATCCTTTCATCTTAGGAGATGCAAGACGAGCCAGCATTCAAGTACTGCAGGGATATCCGGCCTTATTTCGAGTCATGGCATCACGGTGTCCATTCCACTTGAGGCCGCAAAGTCAGGGTCCCTCTCACATACCTAGAGCTGAGAGAAGCCTCCTCTTGAGGTGCTTGTGTTAAGGTGGTATACCTCTGGAGTCGAAGCCAGGGACTAACCCCTCATCTCGAGTTGAATTTTGGTCCACGGAGCTCTTTCGTGTTGCTACAGTGACCTCAGGATCCCTCTAGCCTTGAAAGAGTGTTCTTGGGGTTTCTCTGGAGTGCCATCAAGGAAATCGAGGCTCCTTTCATGTGTGATGTGCAACACGGAATTGCTCTGCACGCAGTGCGGGGGAATCGGGCCTCATCTCGCGGCGAGGGGGAAGTCTTATGGTTTTTCTCGAGTTGCGGCGGGAACCTGGGGTATATTCTCGAGTTACGACGGGGATGGCCCTTCCACACACGTGTTTGTTCAGCGACGTCAGAACTTCTGCCTAGTTGCGAGGGACAACTCGGGATTCTCCTCGAGGCTTGGCAGGGCAATTGGGATGCCTCTCCAGCTGAGGCGTGAGACCAAGCGTCCCTTTCCACGTGCCACAGGAATCCTGGGACTCCTATCAAGTTTCACGCGGAGTAAGGCTTCGTCTCCTTTGGAGGCGCGGATCTCTGCGTACCTCTGGAGTTATCAAAGGATGTGAGGCCTCCGGTCGCGATAAGGTGGGGAACTAGGTCTTTCTCTGTGGTCTCCACAGGGGATTCAGACATCCTTTCGTCTTGGAAGATGCAAGACGAGCCTGCATTCAAGTCACTGCAGGGATATCCGGCCTTATTTCGCGTCAGGGCATCGCGGTGTCCATTCCATTTGAGGCCGCAAACTCAGGGTCCTCTCACATGCCTAGAGCTGAGAGAAGCCTCCTTTTGAGGTGCTTGTGGTAAGGTGGTATTCCTCTGGAGTCGAAGCCAGGGACTAACCTCTCATCTCGAGTTGATTTTTGGTCCACGGAGCTCTTTCGTGTAGCTACAGTGACCTCAGGATCCCTCTAGCCTTGAAACAGTGTTCTTGGGGTTTCTCTGGAGTGCCATCAAGGAAATCAAGGCTCCTTTCATGTGTGATGTGCAACACGGAATTGCTCTGCACGCAGTGCAGGGGAATCGGGCCTCATCTCGCGGCGAGGGGGAAGTCTCATGGTTTTTCTCGAGTGGCGGCGGGAACCTGGGGTATATTCTCGAGTTACGACGGGGATAGCCCTTCCACCCACGTGTTTGTTCAGCGACGTCAGGACTCCTGCCTAGTTGCGAGGGACAACTCGGGATTCTCCTCGAGGCTTGGCAGGGCAATTGGGACGCCTCTCCAGCTGAGGCGGGAGACCAAGGGTCCCTTTCCACGTGCCACAGGAATCCTGGGACTCCTATCAAGTTTCACGAGGAGTCAGGCATCGTCTCCTTTGGAGGCACTGATCTCCGCGTACCTCTGCAGTTTTCAAAGGATGTGAGGCCTCCGGTCGCGATGAGGTGGGGAACTAGGTATTTCTCTGTGGTCTCCACAGGGGATTCAGACATCCTTTCGTCTTGGGAGATGCAAGACGAGCCTGCATTCAAGTCACTGCAGGGATATCCGGCCTTATTTCGAGTCAGGGCATCGCGGTGTCCATTCGACTTGAGGCCGCAAACTCAGGGTCCCTTTCACATACGTAGAGCAGAGAGAAGCCTCCTCTTGAGGTGCTTGTGGTAAGGTTGTATTCCTCTGGAGTCGAATCCAGGGACGAACCTCTCATCTCGAGTTGATTCTTGGTCCACGGAGCTCTTTTGTGTTGCTACAGTGACCCCTGGATCCCTCTAGCCTTGAAACAGTGTTCGTGGGGTTTCTCTGGAGTGCCATCAAGGAAATCAAGGCTCCTATCATGTGTGATGTGCAACACGGAACTGCTCTGCACGCAGTGCAGGGGAATCGGGCCTCATCTCACGGCGAGGGGGAAGTCTCATGGTTTTTCTCGAGTTGCGGCGGGAACCTGGGGTATATTCTCGAGTTACGACGGGGATGGCCCTTCCACCCACGTGTTTGTTCAGCGACGTCAGGACTCCTGCCTAGTTGCGAGGGACAACTCGTGATTCTCCTCGAGGCTTGGCAGGGCAATTGGGACGCCTCTCCAGCTGAGGCGGGAGACCAAGGGTCCCTTTCCACGTGCCACAGGAATCCTGGGACTCCTATCAAGTTTCACGAGGAGTCAGGCATCGTCTCCTTTGGAGGCACTGATCTCCGCGTACCTCTGGAGTTTTCAAAGGATGTGAGGCCTCCGGTCGCGATGAGGTGGGAACTAGGTCTTTCTCTGTGTTCTCCACAGGGGATTAAGACATCCTTTCGTCTTGGGAGATGCAAGACGAGCCTGCATTCAAGTCACTGCAGGGATATCCAGCCTTATTTCGAGCCAGGGCATCACAGTGTCCATTCCACTTGAGGCCGCAAACTCAGGGTCCCTCTCACATACCTAGAGCTGAGAGAAGCCTCCTCTTGAGGTGCTTGTGGTAAGGTGGTATTCCTCTAGAGTCGAAGCCAGGGACTAACCTCTCATCTCGAGTTGATTTTTGGTCCACGGAGCTCTTTCATGTTGCTACAGTGACTTCAGGATCCCTCTAGCCTTGAAAGAGTGTTCTTGGGGTTTCTCTGGAGTGCCATCAAGGAAATCAAGGCTCCTTTCATGTGTGATGTGCAACACGGAATTGCTCTGCACGCAGTGCAGGAGAATCGGGCCTCATCTCGCGGCGAGAGGGAAGTCTCATGGTTTTTCTCGAGTTGCGACGGGAACCTGGGGTATATTCTCGAGTTACGACGGGGATGGCCCTTCCACACACGTGTTTGTTCAGCGACGTCAGGACTCCTGCCTAGTTGCGAGGGACAACTCGGGATTCTCCTCGAGGCTTGGCAGGGCAATTGGAACGCCTCTCCAGCTTTGGCGGGAGACCAAGCGTCCCTTTCCACGTGCCACAGGAATCCTGGGACTCCTATCAAGTTTCACGAGGAGTCAGGCATCGTCTCCTTTGGAGGCACTGATCTCCGCGTACCTCTGGAGATTTCAAAGGATGTGAGGCCTCCGTTCGCGAATAGGTGGGGAACTAGGTCTTTCTCTGTGGTCTCCACAGGGGATTCAGTCATCCTTTCGTCTTGGGAGATGCAAGACGAGCCTGCATTCAAGTCACTGCAGGGATATCCGGCTTATTTCGACTCAGGGCATCGCGGTGTCCATTGAACTTGAGGCCGCATACTCAGGGTCCCTCTCACATAGCTAGAGTTGAGAGAAGCCTCCTCTTGATGTGCTTGTGGTAAGGTGGTATTCCTCTGGAGTCGAAGCCAGGGACTAACCTCTCATCTCGAGTTGATTTTTGGTCCACAGAGTTCTTTCGTGTTGCTACAGTGACCTCAGGATCCCTCTAGCCTTGCAACAGTGTTCTTGGGGTTTCTCTGGAGTGCCATCAAGGAAATCAAGGCTCCTTTCATGTGTGATGTGCAACACGGAATTGCTGTGCACACAGTGCAGGGGAATCGGGCCTCATCTCGGGCGAGGGGGAAGTCTCATTGTTTTTCTTGAGTTGCGTCGGGAACCTGGGGTATATTCTTGAGTTACGATGGGGATGGCCCTTGCACACACGTGTTTGTTCAGCGACGGCAGGACTCCTGCCTAGTTGCGAGGGACAACTCGGGATTCTCCTCGAGGCTTGGCAGGGCAATTGGGACGCCTCTACATCTGAGGCGGGAGACCAAGGGTCCCTTTCCACGTGCCACAGGAATCCTGGGACTCCTATCAAGTTTCACGAGGAGTCAGGCATCGTCTCCTTTGGAGGCACTGATCTCCGCGTCCCTCTGGAGTTTTCAAAGGATGTGAGGCCTCCGGTCGCTATGAGGTGGGGAACTAGGTCTTTCTCTGTGGTCTCCTCAGGGGTTTCAGACATCCTTTCGTCTTGGGAGATGCAAGACAAGCCTGCATTCAAGTCACTGCAGGGATATCCAGCCTTATTTCGAGTAAGGGCATCGCCGTGTCCATTCCACTTGAGGCCGCAAACTCAGGGTCCCTCTCACATACCTAGAGCTGAGAGAAGCCTCCTCTTGAGGTGCTTGTGGTAAGGTGGTATTCCTCTGGAGTCGAAGCCAGGGACTAACCTCTCATTTCGAGTTGATTTTTGGTCCACAGAGCTCTTTCGTGTTGCTACAGTGACCTCAGGTTCCCTCTAGCCTTGAAACAGTGTTCTTGGGGTTTCTCTGGAGTGCCATCAAGGAAATCAAGGCTCCTTTCATGTGTGATGTGCAACACGGAATTGCTCTGCACGCAGTGCAGGGGAATCGGGCCTCATCTCGCGGCGAGGGGGAAGTCTCATGGTTTTTCTCGAGTTGCGACCGGAACCTGGGGTATATTCTCGAGTTACGACGGGGATGGCCCTTCCACCCACGTGTTTGTTCAGCGACGTCAGGACTCCTGTGTAGTTGCGAGGGACAACTCGGGATTCTCCTCGAGGCTTGGCAGGGCAATTGGGACGCCTCTCCAGCTGAGGCGGGAGACCAAGGGTCCCTTTCCACGTGCCACAGGAATCCTGGGACTCCTATCAAGTTTCACGAGGAGTCAGGCATCGTCTCCTTTGGAGGCACTGATCTCTGCGTACCTCTGGAGTTATCAAAGGATGTGAGGCATCCGGTCGCGTGAGGTGGGGAACTAGGTCTTTCTCTGTGGTCTCCACAGGGGATTCAGACATCCTTTCATCTTAGGAGATGCAAGACGAGCCAGCATTCAAGTACTGCAGGGATATCCGGCCTTATTTCGAGTCAGGGCATCGCGGTGTCCATTCCACTTGAGGCCGCAAACTCAGGGTCCCTCTCACATACCTAGAACTGAGAGAAGCCTCCTCTTGAGGTGCTTGTGTTAAGGTGGTATACCTCTGGAGTCGAAGCCAGGGACTAACCCCTCATCTCGAGTTGATTTTTGGTCCACGGAGCTCTTTCGTGTTGCTACAGTGACCTCAGGATCCCTCTAGCCTTGAAACAGTGTTCTTGGGGTTTCTCTGGAGTGCCATCAAGGAAATCGAGGCTCCTTTCATGTGTGATGTGCAACACGGAATTGCTCTCCACGCAGTGCGGGGGAATCGGGCCTCATCTCGCGGCGAGGGGGAAGTCTTATGGTTTTTCTCGAGTTGCGGCGGGAACCTGGGGTATATTCTCGAGTTACGACGGGGATGGCCCTTCCACACACGTGTTTGTTCTGCGACGTCAGAACTTCTGCCTAGTTGCGAGGGACAACTCGGGATTCTCCTCGAGGCTTGGCAGGGCAATTGGGATGCCTCTCCAGCTGAGGCGTGAGACCAAGCGTCCCTTTCCACGTGCCACAGGAATCCTGGGACTCCTATCAAGCTTCACGAGGAGTAAGGCTTCGTCTCCTTTGGAGGCGCGGATCTCTGCGTACCTCTGGAGTTATCAAAGGATGTGAGGCCTCCGGTCGCGATAAGGTGGGGAACTAGGTCTTTCTCTGTGGTCTCCACAGGAGATTCAGACATCCTTTAGTCTTGGAAGATGCAAGACGAGCCTGCATTCAAGTCACTGCAGGGATATCCGGCCTTATTTCGCGTCAGGGCATCGCGGTGTCCATTCCACTTGAGGCCGCAAACTCAGGGTCCTCTCACATACCTAGAGCTGAGAGAAGCCTCCTTTTGAGGTGCTTGTGGTAAGGTGGTATTCCTCTGGAGTCGAAGCCAGGGACTAACCTCTCATCTCGAGTTGATTTTTGGTCCATGGAGCTGTTTCGTGTTGCTACAGTGACCTCAGGATCCCTTTAGCCTGGAAACAGTGTTTTTGGGGTTACTCTGGAGTGCCATCAAGGAAATCAAGGCTCCTTTCATGTGTGATGTGCAACACGGAATGGCTCTGCACGCAGTGCAGGGGAATCGGGCCTCATCTCGCGGCGAGGGGGAAGTCTCATGGTTTTTCTCGAGTTGCGGCGGGAACCTGGGCTGTATTCTCGAGTTACGACGGGGATGGCCATTCCACACACGTGTTTGTTCAGCGACGTCAGGACTCCTGCCTAGTTGCGAGGGACAACTCGGGATTCTCCTCGCGGATTGGCAGGGCAATTGGGACGCCTCTCCAGCTGAGGCGGGAGACCAAGGGTCCCTTTCCACGTGCCACAGGAATCCTGGGACTCCTATCAAGTTTCACGAGGAGTCAGGCATCGTTTCCTTTGGAGGCACTGATCTCCTCGTACCTCTGGAGTTTTCAAAGGATGTGAGGCCTCCGGTCGCGATGAGGTGGGGAACTAGGTCTTTCTCTGTGGTCTCCACAGGGGATTCAGACATCCTTTCGTCTTGGGAGATGCAAGACGAGCCTGCATTCAAGTCACTGCATGGATATCCGGCCTTATTTCGAGTCAGGGCATCGCGGTGTCCATTCCACTTGAGGCCGCTAACTCAGGTTCCCTCTCACATAACTAGAGCTGAGAGAAGCCTCCTCTTGAGGTACTTGTGGTAAGATGGTGTTCTTCTGGAGTCGAAGCCAGGGACTAACCTCTCATCTCGAGTTGATTTTTGGTCCACGGAGCTCTTTTGTGTTACTACATTGACCTGAGGATCCCTCTAGCCTTGAAACAGTGTTCTTGGGGTTTTTCCCTGGAGTGCATGAAGGAAATCAAGGCTCCTTGCAAGTGTGATGTGCAGCACGGAATTGCTCTGCACGCAGTGTTGGGAAATTGGGCCTCATCTCGCGGCGAGGGGGAAGTCTCATGGTTTTTCTCGAGTTGCGCTGGGCACCTGGGCTATATTCTCGAGTTACGATGGGGATGTCCCTTCCACCCACGTGTTTGTTCAGTGACGTCAGGACTTTTGCCTAGTTGCGAGGCACAACTCGGGATTCTCCTCGAGGCTTGGCAGGGCAATTGGGATGCCTCTCCAGCTGAGGCGTGAGACCAAGGTTCCCTTTCCACGTGCCACAGGAATCCTGGGACTCCTATCAAGTTTCACGAGGAGTCAGGCATCGTCTCCTTTGGAGGCACTGATCTCCACGTACCTCTGGAGTTTTCAAAGGATGTGAGGCCTCCGGTCGCCATGAAGTGGGGAACTAGGTCTTTCTCTGTGGTCTCCATAGGGGATTCAGACATCCTTTCGTCTTGGGAGATGCAAGATGAGCCTGCATTCAAGTCACTGCAGGGATATCCGGCCTTATTTCGAGTCAGGGCATCGTGGTGTCCATTCCACTTGAGGCTGAAAACTCAGGGTCCCTCTCACATACCTAGAGCTGGGAGAAGCCTCCTCTTGAGGTGCTTGTGGTTAGGTCGTATTCCTCTGGAGTCGAAGCCAGGGACTACCCTCTCATCTCGAGTTGATTTTTGGTCCACGGAGCTCTTTTGTGTTGCTACAGTGACCTCAGGATCCCTCTAGCCTTGAAACAGTGTTCTTGGGGTTTCTCTGGAGTGCCATCAAGGAAATCAAGGCTCCTTTCATGTGTGATGTGCAACACGGAATTGCTCTGCACGCAGTGCAGGGGAATCAGTCCTCATCTTGCGGCGAGGGGGAAGTCTCATGGTTTTTCTCGAGTTGCAGCGGGAATCTGGGGTATATTCTCGAGTTACAACGGGGATGGCCCTTCCACACACGTGTTTGTTCAGCGACGTCAGGACTCCTGCCTAGTTGCAAGGGACAACTCGGGATTCTTCTCGAGGCTTGGCAGAGCAACTGGGACGCCTCTCCGGCTGAGGCGGGAGACCAAGGTTCCCATTCCACGTGCCACAGGAATCCTGGGACTCCTATCAAGATTCACGAGGAGGCAGGCATCGTCTCCTTTGGAGGCACCGATCTCTGCGTACCTCTGGAGTTTTCAAAGGATGTGAGGCCTCCGGTCGCGATGAGGTGGGGAACTAGGTCTTTCTCTGTGGTCTCCACAGGGGATTCAGACATCCTTTTGTCTTGGGAGATGCAAGACGAGCCTGCATTCAAGTCACTGCAGGGATATCCGGCCTTATTTCGAGTCAGGGCATCTCGGTCTCCATTCCACTTGAGGCCGCAAACTCAGGGTCCCTCTCACATACCTAAAGCTGCGAGAAGCCTCCTCTTGAGGTGCTTCTGGTAAGGTGGTATTCCTCTGGAGTCGAAGTTAGGGACTAACCTCTCATCTCGAGTTGATTTTTGTCCACGGAGCTCTTACGTGTTGCTACAGTGACCTCAGGTTCCCTCTAGCCTTGAAACAGTGTTCTTATGGTTACTCTGGAGTGCCATCATGGAAATCAAGGCCCTTTCATGTGTGATGAGCAACACGGATTTGCTCTGCACACAGTGTAGGGGAATCGGGCCTCATCTCGCGGCGAGGGGGAAGCCTCATGGTTTCTCTCGAGTTGCGGCGGGAACCTGGGCTATATTCTCGAGTAACGATGGGGATGGCCCTTCCACACACGTGTTTGTTCAGCGACGTCAGGACTCCTGCCTCGTTGAGAGGGAAACCTCGGGATTCTCCTCGAGGATTGGCAGGGCATTTGGGACGCCTCTCCAGCTGAGGCGGGCGACCAAGGGTCCCTTTCCACGTGGCACAGGATTCCTGGGACTCCTATCAAGTTTCACGAGGAGTCAGGCATCGTCTCCTTTGGAGGCACTGATCTCCGCGTACCTCTGGAGTTTTCAAAGGATGTGAGGCCTCCGGTCGCGATGAGGTGGGGAACTAGGTCTTTCTCTGTGGTCTCCACAGGGGATTCAGACATCCTTTCGTCTTGGGAGATGCAAGACGAGCCTGCATTCAAGTCACTGCAGGGATATCCGGCCTTATTTCGAGTCAGGGCATCCCGGTGTCCATTCGACTAGAGGCTGCAAACTCAGGGTCCCTCTCACATACCTATAGCTGAGAGAAGCCTCCTCTTGAGGTGCTTGTGGTAAGGTGGTATTCCTCTGGAGTCGAAGCCAGGGACTAACCTCTCATCTCGAGTTGATTTTTGGTCCATGGAGCTGTTTCGTGTTGCTACAGTGACCTCAGAATCCCTCTAGCCTGGTAACAGTGTTCTTGGGATTTCTCTGGAGTGCCATCAAGGAAATCAAGGCTCCTTTCATGTGTGATGTGCAACACGGAATGGCTCTGCACGCAGTGTAGGGGAATCGGGCCTCATCTCGCGGCGAGGGGGAAGTCTCATGGTTTTTCTCGAGTTGCGGCGGGAACCTGGGCTGTATTCTCGAGTTACGACGGGGATGGCCATTCCACACACGTGTTTGTTCAGCGACGTCAGGACTCCTGCCTAGTTGCGAGGGACAACTCGGGATTCTCCTCAAGGCTTGGCAGGGCAATTGGGACACCTCTCCAGCTGAGGCGGGAGACCAAGGTTCTTTTTCCACGTGCCACAGGAATCCTGGGACTCCTATCAAGTTTCGGAGGATTCAGGCATCCTCTCCTTTGGAGGCACTGATCTCCGCGTACCTCTGGAGTTTTCAAAGGATGTGAGGCCTCCGGTCGTGATGAGGTGGGGAACTAGGTCTTTCTCTGTGGTCTGCACAGGGGATTCAGACATCCTTTGGTCTTGGGAGATGCAAGACGAACCTGCATTCAAGTCACTGCAGGGATATCCGGCCTTATTTCGAGTAGGGGCATCGCGGTGTCCATTCCACTTGAGGCCGCTAACTCAGGGTCCCTCTCACATACATAGAGCTTAGAGAAGCCTCCTCTTCAGGTTCTTGTGGTAAGGTGGTATTCCTCTGGAGTCGAAGCCAGGGACAAACCTCTCATCTCGAGTTGATTTTTGGTCCACGGAGCTCTTTCTTGTTGCTACAGTGACCTCAGGATCTCTCTAGCCTTGAAACAGTGTTCATGGGGTTTCTCTGGAGTGCCATCAAGGAAATCAAGGCTCCTTTCCTGTGTGATGTGCAACACGGAATTGCTCTGAACGCAGTGCAGGATATCGGGCCTCATTTTGCGGCGAGGGGGAAGTCTCATGGTTTTACTCGAGTTGCGGTGGGAACCTGGGGTATATTCTCGAGTTATGACGGGGATGGCTCTTCCACCCACGTGTTTGTTCAGCCACATCAGGACTCCTGCCTAGTTGCGAGGGACAACTCGGGATTCTCCTCGAGGCTGGGCAGGGCAATTGGAACGCCTCTCCATCAGTGGCGGTAGACCAAAGGTCCCTTTCCACGTGCCACAGGAATCCTCGGACTCCTATCAAGTTTCCCGAGGAGTCAGGCATCGTCTCCTTTGGAGGCACTGATCTCCGCGTACCTCTGGAGTTTTCAAAGGATGTGAGGCCTCCGGTCGTGATGAGGTCGGGAACTAGGTCTTTCTCTGTGGTCTCCACAGGGGACTCAGACATCCTTTCATCTTGGGAGATGCAAGACGAGCCTGCATTCAAGTCACTGCAGCGATATCCGGCCTTATTTCGAGTCAGGGCATCGCGGTGTCCATTCCACTTGAGGCCACAAATTCAGGGTCCCTCTCACATACATAGAGCTGAGAGAAGCCTCCTCTTGAGGTGCTTGTGGTAAGGTGGTATTCCTCTGGAGTCGAAGCCAGGGACTAACCTCTCATCTCGAGTTGATTTTTGGTCCACGGAGCTCTTTCATGTTGCTACAGTGACCTCAGGATCCCTCTAGCCTGGAAACAGTGTTCTTGGGGTTTCTCTAGAGTGCCATCAAGAAAATCAAGGCTCCTTTCATGTGTGATGTGCAACACGGAATTGCTCTGCATGCAGTGCAGGAGAATCGAGCTTCATCTCGGGGCGAGGGGGAAGACTCATGGTTTTTCTCGAGTTGCGGCGGGAACCTGCGGTATATTCTCGAGTTACGACGGGGATAGCCCTTACACCCACGTGTTTGTTCAGCGACGTCAGGACTTCTGCCTAGTTGCGAGGGACAACTCGGGATTCTCTTCGAGGCTTGGCAGGGCAATTGGGACACCTGTCCAGCTGAGTCGGAGACCAAGGGTCCCTTTCCACGTGCCACAGGAATCCTGGGACTCCTATCATGTTTCAGAGGAGTCAGGCATCGTCTCCTTTGGAGGCACTGATCTCCGCGTACCTCTGGAGTTTTCAAAGGATGAGAGGCCTCCGGTCGCAATGAGGTGGGGAACTAGGTCTTTCTCTGTGGTCTCCACAGGGGATTCAGACATCCTTTCGTCTTGGGAGATGCAAGACGAACCTGCATTCAAGTCACTGCAGGTTTATCCGGCCTTATTTCGAGCCAGGGCATCGCGGTGTCCATTCCACTTGAGGCCGCAAACTCAGGGTCCCTCTCACATACCTAGAGCTGAGAGAAGCCTCCTCTTGAGGTGCTTGTGTTAAGGTGGTATTCCTCTGGAGTCGAAGCCAGGGACTAACCTCTCATCTCGAGTTGATTCTTAGTCCACGGAGCTCTTTCGTGTTGCTACAGTGACCTCAGGATCCCTCTAGCCTTGAAACATTATTCTTGGGGTTTCTCTGGAGTGCCATCAAGGAAATCAAGGCTCCTTTCATGTGTGATGTGCAACACGGAATTGCTCTGCACGCAGTGCAGGGGAATCGGGCCTCATCTCGCGGCGAGTGGGAAGTCTCATGGTTTTTCTCGAGTTGCGGCGGGAACCTGAGGTATATTCTCAAGTTACGACGGGGATGGCCCTTCCACACACGTGTTTCTTCAGCGACTTCAGGACTCCTGCCTAGTTGCGAGGGACAACTCGGGATTCTCCTCGAGGAATGGCAGGGCAATTGGGACGCCTCTCTAGCTGAGGCGGGAGACCAAGGGTCCCTTTCCACGTGCCACCGGAATCCGGGGACTCCTATCAAGTTTCACGAGGAGTCAGGCATCGTCTCCTTTGGAGGCACTGATCTCCGCGTACCTCTGGAGTTTTCAAAGGATGTGAGGCCTCCGGTCGCGATGAGGTGGGGAACTAGGTCTTTCTCTGTGGTCTCCACAGGGGATTCAGACATCCTTTCGTCTTGGGAGATGCAAGACGAGCCTGCATTCAAGTCACTGCAGGGATATCCGGCCTTATTTCGAGCTAGGGCATCGCGGTGTCCATTCCACTTGAGGCCGCAAACTCAGGGTCCCTCTCACATACCTAGAGCTGAGAGAAGCCTCCTCTTGAGGTGCTTGTGGTAAGGTGGTATTCCTCTGGAGTCAAAGCCAGGGACTAATCTCTCATCTCGAGTTGATTTTTGGTCCACGGAGCTCTTTCGTGTTGCTACAGTGACCTCAGGATCCCTCTAGCCTTGAAACAGTGTTCTTGGGGTTTCTCTGGAGTGCCATCAAGGAAATCAAGGCTCCTTTCATGTGTGATGTGCAACACGGAATTACTCTGCACGCAGTGTAGGGGAATCGGGCCTCATCTCGCGGCGAGGGGGAAGTCTCATGGCTTTTCTCGAGTTGCGGCGGGAACCTGGGGTATATTCTCGAGGTACGACGGGGATGGCCCTTCCAACCACGTGTTTCTTCAGCGACGTCAGGACTCCTGCCTAGTTGCGAGGGACAACTCGGGATTCTCCTCGAGACTTGGCAGGGCAATTGGGACGTCTCTCCAGCTGAGGCGGGAGACCAAGGGTCCCTTTCCACGTGCCACAGGAATCCTGGGACTCCTATCAAGTTTCACGAGGAGTCAGGCATCGTCTCCTTTGGAGGCACTGATCTCCGCGTACCTCTGGAGTTTTCAAAGGATGTGAGGCCTCCGGTCGCCATGAGCTGGGCAACAAGGTCTTTCTCTGTGGTCTCCACAGGGGATTCAGACATCCTTTCGTCTTGGGAGATGCAAGACGAGCCTGCATTCAAGTCACTGCAGGGATATCCGGCCTTATTTCGAGTCAGGGCATCGCGGTGTCCATTTCACTTTAGGCCGCAAACTCAGGGTCCCTCTCACATACCTAGAGCTGAGGGAAGCCTCCTCTTGAGGTGCTTGTGGTAAGGTGGTATTCCTCTGGAGTCGAAGCCAGGGACTAACCTCTCATCTCGAGTTGATTTTTGGCCCACGGAGCTCTTTCGTGTTGCTACAGTGACCTCAGGATCCCTCTAGACTTGAAACAGTGTTCTTGGGGTTTCTCTGGAGTGCCATCAAGGAAATCAAGGCTCCTTCCATGTTTGATGTGCAACACGGAATTGCTCTGCATGCAGTTCAGGGGAATCGGGCCTCATCTCGCGGCAAGGGTGAAGTCTCATGGTTTTTCTCGAGTTGCGGCGGGAACCTGGGGTATATTCTCGAGGTATGATGGGGATGGCCCTTCCACCCACGTGTTTGTTCAGCGACGTCAGGACTCCTGCCTAGTTGCAAGGGACAACTCGGGATTCTCCTTGAGGCTTGGCAGGGCAATTGGAACGCCTCTCCAGCTGAGGCGGGAGACCAAGTGTCCCTTTCCACGTGCCACAGGAATCCTGGGACTCCTATCAAGTTTCAGGAGGAGTCAGGCATCGTCTCCTTTGGAGGCACTGATCTCCCCGTACCTCTGGAGTTTTCAAAGGATGTGAGGCCTCCGGTCGCCATGAGGTGGTGAACTAGGTCTTTCTCTGTGGTCTCCATAGGGGATTCAGTTATACTTTCGTCATGGGGTATGCAAGACGAGCCTGCATTCAATCACTGCAGGGATATCCGGCCTTATTTCGAGTCAGGGCATCACGGGGTCATTCCACTTAAAGCCGGAAAATCAGGGTCCCTCTCACATACCTAGAGCTGAGAGAAGCCTCCTCTTGAGGTGCTTGTGGTAAGGTGGTATTCCTCTGGAGTCGAAGCCAGGGACTAACCTCTCATCTCGAGTTGATTTTTGGCCTACGGAGCTCTTTCGTGTTGCTACAGTGACCTCAGGATCCCTCTAGCCTTGAAACAGTGTTCTTGGGGTTTCTCTGGAGTGCCACCAAGGAAATGAAGGCTAGTTTCATGTGTGATGTCCAACACGGAATTGCTCTGCACGCAGTGCAGGGGAATCGGGCCACATCTCGCGGCGAGGGAGAAGCCTCATGGTTTTTCTCGAGTTGCAGCGGGAACCTGGGGTATATTCTCGAGTTAAGACTGGGATGGCCCTTCCACCCACGTGTTTGTTCAGCAACGTCAGGACTCCTGCCGAGTTACGAGGGACAACTCGGGATTCTCCTCGATGCTTGGCAGGGCAATTGGAACGCATCTCCAGCTGAGGCGGGAGACCAAGGGTCCCTTTCCACATGCCACAGGAATCCTGGTACTCCTATCAAGTTTCACGAGGAGTCAGGCATCGTCTCCTTCGGAGGCACTGATCTCCGCGTACCTCTGGAGTTTTCAAAGGATGTGAGGCCTCCGGTCGCGATGAGGTGGGGAACTAGGTCTTTCTCTGTGGTCACCACAGGGGATTCAGACATCCTTTCGTCTTGGGAGATGCAAGACGAGCCTGCATTCAAGTCACTGCAGGGATATCCGGCCTTATTTCGAGCCAGGGCATCGCGGTGTCCATTCCACTTGAGGCCGCAAACTCAGGGTTCCTTTCACATACGTAGAGCTGAGAGAAGCCTCCTCTTGAGGTGCTTGTGGTAAGGTGGTATTCCTCTGGAGTCGAAGACAGGGACTAAGCTCTCATCTCGAGTTGATTCTTGGTCCATGGAGCTCTTTCGTGTTGCTACAGTGACCTCAGCATCCCTCTAGCCTTGAAACAGTGTTCTTGGGGTTTCTCTGGAGTGCCATCAAGGAAATCAAGGCTCCTTTCATGTGTGATGTGCAACACGGAATTGCTCTGCACGCAGTGCAGGGGAATCGGGCCTCATCTCGGGGCGAGGGGGAAGTCTCATGGTTTTTCTCGAGTTGCGGCGGGAACCTGGGGTATATTCTCGAGTTACGACGGTGATGGCCCTTCCACCCACGTGTTTGTTCAGCGACGTCAGGACTCCTGCCTAGATGCGTGGGACAACTCGGGCTTCTCCTCGATGCTTGGCAGGGCAATTGGGACGCCTCTCCAGCTGAGGCGGGAGACCAAGTGTCCCTTTCCACGTGCCACAGGAATCCTGGTACTCCTATCAAGTTTCACGAGGAGTCAGGCATCGTCTCCTTTGGAGGCACTGATCTCCGCGTACCTCTGGAGTATTCAAAGGATGTGAGGCCTCCGGTCGCGATGACGTGGGGAACTAGGTCTTTCTCTGTGGTCTCCACAGGGGATTCAGACATCCTTTCGTCTTGGGAGATGCAAAACGAGCCTGCATTCAAGTCACTGCAGGGATATCCGGCCTTATTTCGAGTCAGGGCATCGCGGTGTCCATTCCACTTTAGGCCGCAAACTCAGGGTCCCTCTCACATACCTAGAGCTGAGAGAAGCCTCCTCTTGAGGTGCTTGTGGTAAGGTGGTATTCCTCTGGAGTCGAAGCCAGGGACTAACCTCTCATCTCGAGTTGATTTTGTGCCACGGAGCTCTTTCGTGTTGCTACAGTGACCTCGGGATCCTTCTAGCCTTGAAACAGTGTTCTTGGGGTTTCTCTGGAGTGCCATCAAGGAAATCAAGGCTCCTTCCATGTTTGATGTGCAACACGGAATTGCTCTGCATGCAGTTCAGGGGAATCGGGCCTCATCTCGCGGCGAGGGGGAAGTCTCATGGTTTTTCTCGAGTTGCGGCGGGAACCTGGGGTATATTCTCGAGTTACGACGGGGATGGCCTTTCCACCCACGTGTTTGTTCAGCGACGTCAGGACTCCTGCCTAGTTACAAGGGACAACTAGGGATTCTCCTCGAGACTAGGCAGGGCAATTGGGACACCTCTCCAGCTGAGGCGGGAGACCAAGTGTCCCTTTCCACGTGCCACAGGAATCCTGGGACTCCTATCATGTTTCAGGAGGAGTCAGGCATCGTCTCCTTTGGAGGCACTGATCTCCCCGTACCTCTGGGATTTTCAAAGGATGTGAGGCCTCCGGTCGCATGAGGTGTTGAACTAGGTCTTTCTCTGTGGTCTCCACAGGGGATTCAGAAATCCTTTCGTCTTGGGAGATGCAAGACGAGCCTGCATTCAAGTCATTGCAGGGATATCCGGCCTTATTTCGAGTCAGGGCATCACGGGCTCCATTCCACTTGAGGCCGCAAACTCAGGGTCCCTCTCACATACCTAGAGCTGCGAGAAGCCTCCTCTTGAGGTGCTTGTGGTAAGGTGGTATTCCTCTGGAGTCGAAGTTAGGGACTAACCTCTCATCTCGAGTTGATTTTTGGTCCCCGGAGCTCTTTCGTGTTACTACAGTGACCTCAGGTTCCCTCTAGCCTTGAAACAGTGTTCTTGGGGTTTCTCTGGAGTGCCATCATGGAAATCAAGGCTCCTTTCATGTGTGATGAGCAACACGGAATTGCTCTGCACACAGTGTAGGGGAATCGGGCCTCATCTCGCGGCGAGGGGGAAGCCTCATGGTTTTTCTCGAGTTGCGGCGGGAACCTGGGCTATATTCTCGAGTTACGATGGGGATGGCCCTTCCACACACGTGTTTGTTCAGCGACGTCAGGACTCCTGCCTCGTTTCGAGGGACAACTCGGGATTCTCCTCGAGGCTTGGCAGGGCATTTGGGACGCCTCTCCAGCTGAGGCGGGCGACCAAGGGTCCCTTTCCACGTGCCACAGGATTCCTGGGACTCCTATCAAGTTTCACGAGGAGTCAGGCATCGTCTCCTTTGGAGGCACTGATCTCCGCGTACCTCTGGAGTTTTCAAAGGATGTGAGGCCTCCGGTCGCGATGAGCTGGGGAACTAGGTCTTTCTCTGTGGTCTCCACAGGGGATTCAGAAATCCTTTCGTCTTGGGAGATGCAAGACGAGCCTGCATTCAAGTCACTGCATGGATATCCGGCCTTATTTCGAGTCAGGGCATCGCGGTGTCCATTCCACTTGAGGCCGCAAACTCAGGGTCCCTCTCACATACCTAGAGCTGAGAGAAGCCTCCTCTTGAAGTGCTTGTGGTAAGGTGGTATTCCTCTGGAGTCAAAGCCAGGGACTAAACTCTCATCTCGAGTTGATTTTTGTCCTACGGAGCTCTTTCGTGTTGCTACAGTGACCTCAGGATCCCTCTAGCCTTGAAACAGTGTTCTTGGGGTTTCTCTGGAGTGCCACCAAGGAAATGAAGGCTAGTTTCATGTGTGATGTCCAACACGGAATTGCTCTGCACGCAGTGCAGGGGAATCGGGCCTCATCTCGCGGCGAGGGGGAAGTCTCATGGTTTTTCTCGAGTTGCGGCGGGAACCTGGGGTATATTCTCGAGTTAAGACTGGGATGGCCCTTCCACCCACGTGTTTGTTCAGCAACGTCAGGACTCCTGCCGAGTTACGAGGGACAACTCGGGATTTTCCTTGAGGCTTGGCCGGGCAATTGGGACGCCTCTCCAGCTGAGGCGGGAGACCAAGGGTCCCTTTCGACGTGCCACAGGAATCCTGGGACTCCTATCAAGTTTCACGAGGAGTCAGGCATCGTCTCCTTCGGAGGCACTGATCTCCGCGTACCTCTGGAGTTTTCAAAGGATGTGAGGCCTCCGGTCGCGATGAGGTGGGAACTAGGTCTTTCTCTGTGTTCTCCACAGGGGATTAAGACATCCTTTCGTCTTGGGAGATGCAAGACGAGCCTGCATTCAAGTCACTGCAGGGATATCCAGCCTTATTTCGAGTCAGGGCATCACAGTGTCCATTCCACTTGAGGCCGCAAACTCAGGGTCCCTCTCACATACCTAGAGCTGAGAGAAGCCTCCTCTTGAGGTGCTTGTGGTAAGGTGGTATTCCTCTGGAGTCGAAGACAGGGACTAACCTCTCATCTCGAGTTGATTCTTGGTCCATGGAGCTCTTTCGTGTTGCTACAGTGACCTCAGCATCCCTCTAGCCTTGAAACAGTGTTCTTGGGGTTTCTCTGGAGTGCCATCAAGGAAATCAAGGCTCCTTTCATGTGTGATGTGCAACACGGAATTGCTCTGCACGCAGTGCAGGGGAATCGGGCCTCATCTCGTGGCGAGGGGGAGGTCTCATGGTTTTTCTCGAGTGGCGGTGGGAACCTGGGGTATATTCTCGAGTTACGACGGGGATGGCCCTTCCACCCACGTGTTTGTTCAGCGACGTCAGGACTCCTGCCTAGTTGCGAGGGACAACTCGGGATTCTCCTCGAGGCTTGGCAGGGCAATTGGGACGCCTCTCCAGCTGAGGCGGGAGACCAAGGGTCACTTTCCACGTGCCACAGGAATCCTGGTACTCCTATCAAGTTTCACGAGGAGTCAGGCATCGTCTCCTTTGGAGGCACTGACCTCCGCGTACCTCTGGAGTTTTCAAAGGATGTGAGGCCTCCGGTCGCGATGAGGTGGGGAACTAGGTCTTTCTCTGTGGTCTCCACAGGGGATTCAGACATCCTTTCGTCTTGGGAGATGCAAGACCAGCCTGCATTCAAGTCACTGCAGGGATATCCGGCCTTATTTCCAGCCAGGGCATCGCGGTGTCCATTCCACTTGAGGCCGCAAACTCAGGGTCCCTTTCACATACGTAGAGCTGAGAGAAGCCTCCTCTTGAGGTGCTTGTGGTAAGGTGGTATTCCTCTGGAGTCGAATCCAGGGACGAACCTCTCATCTCGAGTTGATTCTTGGTCCACGGAGCTCTTTCGTGTTGCTACAGTGACCCCTGGATCCCTCTAGCCTTGAAACAGTGTTCTTGGGGTTTCTCTGGAGTGCCATCAAGGAAATCAAGGCTCCTTTCATGTGTGATGTGCAACACGGAACTGCTCTGCACGCAGTGCAGGGGAATCGGGCCTCATCTCGCGGCGAGGGGGAACACTCATGGCTTTTCTCGAGTTGCAACGGGAACCTGGGGTATATTCTCGACTTACGACGGGGATGGCCCTTCCACTCACGTGTTTGTTCAGCGACGTCAGGACTCCTGCCTAGTTGCGAGGGACAACTCGGGATTCTCCTCGAGGCTTGGCAGGGCAATTGGGACGCCTCTCCAGCTGAGGCGGGAGACCAAGGGTCCCTTTCCACGTGCCACAGGAATCCTGGGACTCCTATCAAGTTTCACGAGGAGTCAGGCATCGTCTCCTTTGGAGGCACTGACCTCCGCGTACCTCTGGAGATTTCAAAGGATGTGAGGCCTCCGGTCGCGATGAGGTGGGGAACTAGGTCTTTCTCTGTGGTCTCCACAGGGGATTCAGACATCCTTTCGTCTTGGGAGATGCAAGACGAGCCTGCATTCAAGTCACTGCATGGATATCCGGCCTTATTTCAAGTCAGGGCATCGCGGTGTCCATTCCACTTGAGGCCGCTAACTCAGGTTCCCTCTCACATACCTAGAGCTGAGAGAAGCCTCCTCTTGAGGTATTTGTGGTAAGATGGCGTTCTTCTGGAGTCGAAGCCAGGGACTAACCTCTCATCTCGAGTTGATTTTTGGCCCACGGAGCTCTTTTGTGTTGCTACATTGACCTGAGGATCCCTCTAGCCTTGAAACAGTGTTCTTGGGGTTTCTCTGGAGTGCCATTAAGGAAATCAAGGCTCCTTTCATATGTGATGTGCAACACAGAATTGCTCTGCACGCAGTGCAGGGGAATCGGGCCTCATCTCGCGGCGAGGGGGAAGTCTCATGGTTTTTCTCGAGTTGCGGCAGGGACCTGGGGTATATTCTCGAGTTACGACGGGGATGGCCCTTCCACACACGTGTTTGTTCAGCGACTTCAGGACTCCTGGCTAGTTGCGAGGGACAACTCGGGATTCTCCTCGAGGCTTGGCAGGGCAACTGGGACGCCTCTCCGGCTGAGGCGGGAGACCAAGGGTCCCATTCCACCTGCCACAGGAATCCTGGGACTCCTATCAAGTTTCACGAGGAGGCAGGCATCGTCTCCTTTGGAGGCACTGATCTCCGCGTACCTCTGGAGTTTTCAAAGGATGTGAGGCCTCCGGTCGCGATGAGGTGGGGAACTAGGTCTTTCTCTGTGGTCTCCACAGGGGATTAAGACATCCTTTCGTCTTGGGAGATGCAAGACGAGCCTGCATTCAAGTCACTGCATGGATATCCGGCCTTATTTCGAGTCAGGGCATCGCGGTGTCCATTCCACTTGAGGCCGCTAACTCAGGTTCCCTCTCACATACCTAGAGATGAGAGAAGCCTCCTCTTGAGGTACTTGTGGTAAGATGGTGTTCTTCTGGAGTCGAAGCCAGGGACTAACCTCTCATCTCGAGTTGATTTTTGGCCCACGGAGCTCTTTTGTGTTGCTACATTGACCTGAGGATCCGTCTAGCCTTGAAACAGTGTTCTTGGGGTTTCTCTGGAGTGCCATGAAGGAAATCAAGGCTCCTTTCATGTGTGATGTGCAGCACGGAATTGCTCTGCACGCAGTGTTGGGGAATTGGGCCTCATCTCGCGGCGAGGGGGAAGTCTCATGGTTTTTCTCGAGTTGCGGCGGGAACCTGGGCTATATTCTAGAGTTACGATGGGGATGTCCCTTCCACCCACGTGTTTGTTCAGTGACGTCAGGACTTTTGCCTAGTTGCGAGGGACAACTCGGGATTCTCCTCGAGGCTTGGCAGGGCAATTGGGATGCCTCTCCAGCTGAGGCGTGAGACCAAGGTTCCCATTCCACGTGCCACAGGAATCCTGGGACTCCTATCAAGTTTCACGAGGAGGCAGGCATCGTCTCCTTTGGAGGCACCGATCTCTGCGTACCTCTGGAGTTTTCAAAGGATGTGAGGCCTCCGGTCGCGATGAGGTGGGGAACTAGGTCTTTCTCTGTGGTCTCCACAGGGGATTCAGACATCCTTTCGTCTTGGGAGATGCAAGACGAGCCTGCATTCAAGTCACTGCAGGGATATCCGGCCTTATTTCGAGTCAGGGCATCACGGTCTCCATTCCACTTGAGGCCGCAAACTCAGGGTCCCTCTCACATACCTAAAGCTGCGAGAAGCCTCCTCTTGAGGTGCTTCTGGTAAGGTGGAATTCCTCTGGAGTCGAAGTTAGGGACTAACCTCTCATCTCGAGGTGATTTTTGGTCCACGGAGCTCTTACGTGTTGTTACAGTGACCTCAGGTTCCCTCTAGCCTTTAAACAGTGTTCTTATGGTTACTCTGGAGTGCCATCATGGAAATCAAGGCCCTTTCATGTGTGATGTGCAACACGGAATTGCTCTGCACACAGTGTAGGGGAATCGGGCCTCATCTCGCGGCGAGGGGGAAGCCTCATGGTTTTTCTCGAGTTGCGGCGGGAACCTGGGGTATATTCTCGAGTAACGATGGGGATGGCCCTTCCACACACGTGTTTGTTCAGCGACGTCAGGACTCCTGCCTCGTTGAGAGGGAAAACTCGGGATTCTCCTCGAGGCTTGGCAGGGCATTTGGGACGCCTCTCCAGCTGAGGCGGGCGACCAAGGGTCCCTTTCCACGTGCCACCGGATTCCTGGGACTCCTATCAAGTTTCACGAGGAGTCAGGCATCGTTTCCTTTGGAGGCACTGATCTCCGCGTACCTCTGGAGTTTTCAAAGGATGTGAGGCCTCCGGTCGCGATGAGCTGGGGAACTAGGTCTTTCTCTGTGGTCTCCACAGGGGATTCAGACATCCTTTCGTCTTGGGAGATGCAAGACGAGCCTGCATTCAAGTCACTGCAGGGATATCCGGCCTTATTTCGAGTCAGGGCATCCCGGTGTCCATTCGACTAGAGGCTGCAAACTCAGGGTCCCTCTCACATACCTAGAGCTGAGAGAAGCCTCCTCTTGAGGTGCTTGTGGTAAGGTGGTATTCCTCTGGAGTCGAAGCCAGGGACTAACCTCTCATCTCGAGTTGATTTTTGGCCCATGGAGCTCTTTCGTGTTGCTACACTGACCTCAGGATCCCTCTAGCCTTGAAACAGTGTTCTTGGGGTTTCTCTGGAGTGCCATCAAGGAAATCAAGGCTCCTTTCATGTGTGATGTGCAACACGGAATGGCTCTGCACGCAGTGTAGGGGAATCGGGCCTCATCTCGCGGCGAGGGGGAAGTCTCATGGTTTTTCTCGAGTTGCGGCGGGAACCTGGGCTGTATTCTTGCGTTACGACGGGGATGGCCCTTCCACCCACGTGTTTGTTCAGCGACGTCAGGACTCCTGCCTAGTTGCGAGGGACAACTCGGGATTCTCCTCGAGGAGTGGCAGGGCAATTGGGACGCCTCTCCAGCTGAGGCGGGAGACCAAGGGTCCCTTTCCACGTGCCACAGGAATCCTGGGACTCCTATCAAGTTTCACGAGGAGTCAGGCATCGTTTCCTTTGGAGGCACTGATCTCCGCGTACCTCTGGAGTTTTCAAAGGATGTGAGGCCTCCGGTCGCGATGAGGTGGGGAACTAGGTCTTTCTCTGTGGTCTCCACAGGGGATTCAGACATCCTTTCGTCTTGGGAGATGCAAGACGAGCCTGCATTCAAGTCACTGCATGGATATCCGGCCTTATTTCGAGTCAGGGCATCGCGGTGTCCATTCCACTTGAGGCCGCTAACTCAGGTTCCCTCTCACATACCTAGAGCTGAGAGAAGCCTCCTCTTGAGGTATTTGTGGTAAGACGGCGTTCTTCTGGAGTCGAAGCCAGGGACTAACCTCTCATCTCGAGTTGACTTTTGGCCCACGGAGCTCTTGTGTGTTGCTACATTGACCTGAGGATCCGTCTAGCCTTGAAACAGTGTTCTTGGGGTTTCTCTGGAGTGCCATGAAGGAAATCAAGGCTCCTTTCATGTGTGATGTGCAACACGGAATTGCTCTGCATGCAATGTTGGGGAATCGGGCCTCATCTCGCGGCGAGGGGGAAGTCTCATGGTTTTTCTCGAGTTGCGGCGGGAACCTGGGCTATATTTTCGAGTTAAGATGGGGATGTCCCTTCCACCCACGTGTTTGTTCAGCGACGGCAAGAGTCCTGCCTAGTTGCGAGGGACAACTCGGGATTCTCCTCGAGGCTTGGCAGGGCAATTGGTACGCCTCTCCATCTAAGGCGAGAGACCAAGAGTCCCTTTCCACGTGCCACAGGAATCCTGGGACTCCTATCAAGTTTCACGATGAGTCAGGCATCGTCTCCTTTGGAGGCACAGATCTCTGCGTACCTCTGGAGTTTTCACAGGATGTGAGGCCTCCGGTCGCGATGAGGTGGGGAAATAGGTCTTTCTCTGTGGTCTCCACAGGGGATTCAGACATCCTTTCGTCTTGGGAGATGCAAGACGAGCCTGCATTCAAGTCACTGCAGGGATATCCGGCCTCATTTCGAGTCAGGGCATCCCGGTGTCCATTCGACTAGAGGCTGCAAACTCAGGGTCCCTCTCACATACCTAGAGCTGAGAGAAGCCTCCTCTTGAGGTGCTTGTGGTAAGGTGGTATTCCCCTGGAGTCGAAGCCAGGGACTAACCTCTCATCTCGAGTTGATTTTTGGTCCACGGAGCTCTTTCGTGTTGCTACAGTGACCTCAGGATCCCTCTAGCCTTGAAACAGTGTTCTTGGGGTTTCTCTGGAGTGCCATCAAGGAAATCAAGGCTCCTTTCATGTGTGATGTGCAACACGGAGTTGCTCTGCACGCAGTGCAGGGGAATCGGGCCTCAGCTCGAGGCGAGGGGGAAGTCTCATGGTTTTTATCGAGTTGCGGCGGGAACCTGGGGTATATTCTCGAGTTACGTCGGGGATGGCCCTTCCACACATGTGTTTGTTAAGCGACGTCAGGACTTCTGCCTAGTTGTGAGGGACAACTCGGGATTCTCCTCGAGGCTTGGCAGGGCAATTGGGACGCCTCTCCAGCTGAGGCGGGAGACCAAGGGTCCCTTTCCATGTACCACAGGAATCCTGGGACTCCTATCAAGTTTCACGAGGAGTCAGGCATCGTCTCCTTTGGAGGCACTGATCTCCGCGTACCTCTGGAGTTTTCAAAGGATGTGAGGCCTCCGGTCGCGATGAGGTGGGGAACTAGATCTTACTCTGAGGTCTCCACGGGGATTAAGAAATCCTTTCGTCCTGGAAGATGCAAGACGAGCCTGCATTCAAGTCACTGCAGGGATATCCGGCCTTATTTCGAGTCAGGGCATCGCGGTGTCCATTCCACTTGAGGCCGCAAACTCAGGGTCCCTCTCACATACCTAGAGCTGAGAGAAGCCTCCTCTTGAGGTGCTTGTGTTAAGGTGGTATTCCTCTAGATTCGAAGCCAGGGACTGTCCTTTCATCTCGAGTTGATTTTTGGGCCACTTAGCTCTTTCGTGTGGGTACAGTGAGCTCAGGATCCCTCTAGCCTTGAAACAGTGTTCTTGGGGTTTCTCTGGAGTGCCATCAAGGAAATCAAGGCTCCTTTCATGTGTGATGTGCAACACGGAATTGCTCTGCACGCAGTGCAGGGGAATCGGGCCTCATCTCGCGGCGAGGGGGAAGTCTCATGGTTTTTCTCGAATTGCGGCGGGAACCTGGGGTATATTCTCGAGTTACGACGGGGATGGCCCTTCCACCCACGTGTTTGTTCAGCGACGTCAGGACTCCTGCCTAGTTGCGAGGGACAACTCGGGATTCTCCTCGAGGCTTGGCAGGGCAATTGGGAAGCCTCTCCAGCTGAGGCGGGAGACCAAGGGTCCCTTTCCACGTGCCACAGGAATCCTGGGACTCCTATCAAGTTTCACGAGGAGTCAGGCATCGTCTCCTATGGAGGCACTGATCTCCGTGTACCTCTGGAGTTTTCAAAGGATGTGAGGCCTCCGGTCGCGATGAGGTGGGGAACTAGGTCTTTTTCTGTGGTCTCCACAGGGGATTCAGACATCCTTTCGTCTTGGGAGATGCAAGACGAGCCTGCATTTAAGTCACTGCAGGGATATCCGGCCTTATTTCGAGTCAGGGCATCGCGGTGTCCATTCCACTTGAGGCCGCAAACTCAGCACATAGCTAGAGCTGAGAAAGGCTCCTCTTGAGGTGCTTGTGGTAAGGTGGTATTCCTCTGGAGTCGAAGCCAGGGACTAACCTCTCATCTCGAGTTGATTTTTGGTCCACGGAGCTCTTTCGTGTCGCTACAGTGACCTCAGGATCCCTCTATCCTTGAAACAGTGTTCTTGGGTTTTCTCTGGAGTGCCATCAAGGAAATCAAGGCTCCTTTCATGTGTGATGTGCAACACGGAGTTGCTCTGCATGCAGTGCAGGGGAATCGGGCCTCATTTCGCGGCGAGGGTGAAGTCTCATGGTTTTTCTCGAGTTGCGGCGGGAACCTGGGGTATATTCTCGAGTTACAACGGGGATGGCCCTTCCACCCACGTGTTTGTTCAGCGACGTCAGGACTCCTGCCTAGTTGCGAGGGACAACTCGTGATTCTCCTCGAGGCTTGACAGGGCAATTGGGACGCCTCTCCAGCTGAGGCGGGAAACCAAGGGTCCCTTTCCACGTGCCACAGGAATCAGGGAACTCCTATGAAGTTTCACGAGGAGTCAGGCATCGTCTCCTTTGGAGGCACTGATCTCCGCGTACCTCTGGAGTTTTCAAAGGATGTGAGGCGTCCGGTCGCGATGAGGTGGGGAACTAGGTCTTTCTCTGTGGTCTCCACAGGGGATTCAGACATCCTTTCATCTTGGGAGATGCAAGACGAGCCTGCATTCAAGTCACTGCAGGGATATCCGGCCTTATTTCGAGTAGGGTCATCGCGGTGTCCATTCCACTTGAGGCCGCAAACTCAGGGTCCCTCTCACATACCTAGAGCTGCGAGAAGCCTCCTCTTGAGGTGCTTGTGGTAAGGTGGTATTCCTCTGGAGTCGAAACCAGGGACTAACCTTTCATCTCGAGTTGATTTTTGGTCCACGGAGCTCTTTCGTGTTGCTACAGTGACCTCAGGATCCTTCTAGCCTTGAAACAGTGTTCTTGGGGTTTCTCTGGAGTGCCATCAAGGAAATCAAGGCTCCTTTCATGTGTGATGTGCAACACGGAGTTTCTCTGCACGCAGTGCAGGGGAATCGGGCCTCATCTCGCGGCGAGGGGGAAGTCTCATGGTTTTTCTCGAGTTGCGGCGGGAACCTGGGGTATATTCTCGAGTTACGACGGGGATGGCCCTTCCACACACGTGTTTGTTCAGCGACGTCAGGACTCCTGCCTAGTTGTGAGGGACAAATCGGGATTCTCCTCGAGGCTTGGCAGGGCAATTGGGACGCCTCTCCAGCTGAGGCGGGAGACCAAGGGTCCCTATCCACGTGCCACAGGAATCCTGGGACTCCTATCAAGTTTCACGATGAGTCAGGCATCGTCTCCTTTGGAGGCACTGATCTCCGCGTACCTCTGGAGTTTTCAAAGGATGTGAGGCCTCCGGTCGCCATGAGGTGGGGAACTAGGTGTTTCTCTGTGGTCTCCACAGGGGATTCAGACATTCTTTCATCTTGGGAGATGCAAGCCGAGCCTGCATTCAAGTCACTGCAGGGATATCCGGCCTTATTTCGAGTCAGGGCATCATGGTTTCCATTCCACTTAAGGCCGCCAACTCAGGGTCCCTCTCACATACCTAGAGCTGAGAGAAGCCTCCTCTTGAGGTGCTTGTGGTAAGGTGGTATTCCTCTGGAGTCGAAGCCAGGGACTAACCTCTCATCTCGAGTTGATTTGTGGTCCACGAAGCTCTTTCGTGTTGCTACAGTGACCTCAGGATGACTCTAGACTTGAAACAGTGTTCTTTGGGTTTCTCTGGAGTGCCATCAAGGAAATTAAGACTCCTTTCATGTTTGATGTGCAACACAGAGTTGCTCTGCATGCAGTGCAGGGGAATCGGGCCTCATTTCGCGGTGAGGGGGAAGTCTCATGGTTTTTCTCGAGTTGCGGCGGGAACCTGGGGTATATTCTCGAGGTACGACGGGGATGGCCCTTCCACACACGTGTTTGTTCAGCGACGTCAGGACTCCCGCCTAGTTGCGAGGGACAACTCGGGATTCTCCTCGAGGCTTGGCAGGGCAATTGGGACGCCTCTCCAGCTGAGGCGGGAAACCAAGGGTCCCTTTCGACGTGCCACAGGAATCCTGGGACTCCTATGAAATTTCACGAGGAGTCAGGCATCGTCTCCTTTGGAGGCACTGATCTTCGCGTACCTCTGGAGTTTTCAAAGGATGTGAGGCCTCCGGTCGCGATGAGGTGGGGAACTAGATCTTTCTCTGTGGTCTCCACAGGGGATTCAGACATCCTTTCGTCCTGGGAGATGCAAGACGAGCCTGCATTCAAGTCACTGCAGGGATATCCGGCCTTATTTCGAGTCAGGGCATCGCGGTGTCCATTCCACTTGAGGCCGCAAACTCAGGGTCCCTCTCACATACCTAGAGCTGAGAGAAGCCTCCTCTTGAGGTGCTTGTGTTAAGGTGGTATTCCTCTGAAGTCGAAGCCAGGGACTATCCTCTCATCTCGAGTTGATTTTTGGGCCACGGAGCACTTTCGTGTGGGTACAGTGAGCTCAGGATCCCTCTAGCCTTGAAACAGTGTTCTTGGGGTTTCTCTGGAGTGCCATCAAGGAAATCAAGGCTCCTTTCATGTTTGATGTGCAACACGGAATTGCTCTGCACGCAGTGCAGGGGAATCGGGCCTCATCTCGCGTCAAGGGGGAAGTCTCATGGTTTTTCTCGAGTTGCGGCGGGAACCTGGGGTATATTCTCGAGTTACGACGGGGATGGTCCTTCCACACACGTGTTTGTTCAGCGACGTCAGGACTCCTGCCTAGTTGCGAGGGACAACTCGGGATTCTCCTCGAGGCTTGGCAGGGCAATTGGGACGCCTCTCCAGCTGAGGCGGGAAACCAAGTGTCCCTATCCACGTGCCACAGGAATCCTGGGACTCCTATCAAGTTTCACGAGGAGTCAGGCATCGTCTCCTTTGGAGGCACTGATCTCCGCGTACCTCTGGAGTTTTCAAAGGATGTGAGGCCTCTGGTCGCGATGAGGTGGGGAACTAGGTCTTTCTCTGTGGTCTCCACAGGGGATTCAGACATTCTTTCGTCTTGGGAGATGCAAGACGAGCCTGCATTCAAGTCACTGCAGGGATATCCGGCCTTATTTCGAGTCAGGGCATAGCGGTGTCCATTCCACTTGAGGCCGCAAACTCAGGGTCCCTCTCACATACCTAGAGCTGAGAGAAGCCTCCTCTTGAGGTGCTTGTGGTTAGGTGGTATTCCTCTGGAGTCGAAGCCAGGGACTAACCTCTCATCTCGAGTTGATTTTTGGTCCATGGAGCTCTTTCGTGTTGCTACAGTGACCTCAGGATCCCTCTAGCCTTGAAACAGTGTTCTTGGGGTTTCTCTGGACTACCATCAAGAAAATCAAGGCTCCTTTCATGTTTGATGTGCAACACGGAAATGCTGTGCACGCAGTGCAGGGGAATCGGGCCTCATCTCGCGGCGAGGGGGAAGTGTCATGGTTTATCTCGAGTTGCGGCGGGAACCTGGGGTATATTCTCGAGTTACGACGGAGATGGCCCTTCCACCCACGTGTTTGTTCAGCGACGTCAGGACTCCTGCCTAGTAGCGAGGGACAACTCGGGATTCTCCTCGAGGCTTGGCAGGGCAATTGGGACGCCTCTCCAGCTGAGGCGGGAGACCAAGGGTCCCTTTCCACGTGCCACACGAATCCTGGGACTCCTATCAAGTTTCACGAGGAGTCAGGCATCGTCTCCTTTGGAGGTATTGATCTCTGCGTACCTCTGGAATTTGCAAAGGATGTGAGGCTCCAGTCGCGATGAGGTGGGGAACAAGGTCTTTCTCTGTGGTCTCCACAGGGGATTCAGACATCCTTTAGTCTTGGGAGATGCAAGACGAGCCTGCATTCAAGTCACTGCATGGATATCCGGCCTTATTTCGAGTCAGGGCATCGCGGTGTCCATTCCACTTGAGGCTGCAAACTCAGGGTCCCTCTCACATACCTAGAGCTGAGAGAAGCCTCCTCTTGAGGTGCTTGTGGCAACGTGGTCTTCCTCTGGAGTCGAAGCCAGGGACTAACCTCTCATCTCGAGTTGATTTTTGGTCCACGGAGCTCTTTCGTGTTGCTACAGTGACCTCAGGATCCCTCTAGCCTTGAAACAGTGTTCTTGGGGTTTCTCTGCAGTGCCATCAAGGAAATCATGGCTCCTTTCATGTTTGATGTGCAACACGGCATTGCTCTGCATGCAGTGCAGGGGAATCGGGCCTCATCTCACGGCGAGGGGGAAGTCTCATGGTTTCTCTTGAGTTGCGGCGGGAACCTGGGGTATATTCTCGAGTTACGACGGGGATGGCACTTCGACCCACGTGTTTGTTCAGCGACGTCAGGACTCCTGCCTAGTTGCGAGGGACAACTCGGGATTCTCCTCGAGGCTTGGCAGGGCAATTGGGACGCCTCTCCAGCTGAGGCGGGAGACCAAGGGTCCCTTTCCATGTGCCACAGGAATCCTGGGACTCCTATAAAGTTTCACGAGGAGTCAGGTATCGTCTCCTTTGGAGGCACTGATCTCTGCGTACCTCTGGAGTTTTCAAAGGATGTGAGGCCTCCGGTCGCCATGAGGTGGGGAACTAGGTCTTTCTCTGTGGTCTCCACAGGGGATTCAGACATCCTTTCATCTTGGGAGATGCAAGACGAGCCTGCATTCAAGTCACTGCAGGGATATCCGGCCTTATTTCGCGTAAGGGCATCGCGGTGTTCATTTCACTTGAGGCCGCAAACTCAGGGTCCCTCTCACATACCTAGAGCTGAGAGAAGCCTCCTCTTGAGGTGCTTGTGGTAAGGTGGTATTCCTCTGGAGTCGAAGCCAGGGACTACCCTCTCATCTCGAGTTGATTTTTGGTCCACGGAGCTCTTTCGTGTTGCTACAGTGACCTCAGGATCCCTCTAGCCTTCAAACAGTGTTCTTGGGCTTTCTCTGGAGTGCCATCAAGGAAATCAAGGCTCCTTTCATGTTTGATGTGCAACACTGAATTGCACTGCATGCAGTGCAGGGGAATCGGGCCTCATCTCGCGGCGAGGGGGAAGTCTCATGGTTTTTCTCGAGTTGCGGCGGGAACCTGGGGTATATTCTCAAGTTTCGACGGGGATGGCCCTTCCACAGACGTGTTTGTTCAGCGATGGCCGGACGCCTGCCTAGTTGCAGGGACAACTCGGGATTCTCCTCGAGGCTTGGCAGGGCAATTGGGACGCCTCTCCAGCTGAGGCGGGAGACCAAGGGTCCCTTTCCACGTGCCACAGGAATCCTAGGACTCCTATCAAGTTTCACGAGGAGTCAGGCATCGTCTCCTTTGGAGGTATTGATCTCTGCGTACCTCTGGAATTTGCAAAGATTGTGAGGCCTCCGGTCGCGATGAGGTGGGGAACAAGGTCTTTCTCTGTGGTCTCCACAGGGGATTCAGACATCCTTTAGTCTTGGGAGATGCAAGACGAGCCTGCATTCAAGTCACTGCATGGATATCCGGCCTTATTTCGAGTCAGGGCATCGCGGTGTCCATTCCACTTGAGGCCGCAAACTCAGGGTCCCTCTCACATACCTAGTGCTGAGAGAAGCCTCCTCTTCAGGTGCTTGTGGTAAGGTGTTATTCCTCTGCAGTCGAAGACAGGGACTGTCCTCTCATCTCGAGTTGATTTTTGGTCCATGGAGCTCTTTCGTGTTGCTACAGTGACCTCAGGATCCCTCTAGCCTTGAAACAGTGTTCTTGGGGTTTCTCTGGAGTGCCATCAAGGAAATCAAGGCTCCTTTCATGTGTGATGTGCAACACGGAATTGCTCTGCTAGCAGTGCAGGGGAATCGGGCCTCATTTTGCGGCGAGGGGGAAGTCTCATGGTTTTGCTCGAGTTGCGGCGGGAACCTGGGGTATATTCTCGAGTTACGACGGGGATGGCCCTTCCACCCACGTGTTTGTTCAGCGACGTCAGGACTCCTGCCTAGTTGCGAGGGAGAACTCGGAATTCTCCTGGAGGCTTGGTAGGGCAATTGGGACGCCTCTCCAGCTGAGGCGGGAGACCAAGGGTCCCTTTCCACGTGCCACAGGAATCCTGGGACTCCTAAGAAGTTTCACGACGAGTCAGGCATTGTCTCCTTTGGAGGCACTGATCTCCGGGTAGCTCTGGAGTTTTCAAAGGATGTGAGGCCTCCGGTCGCGATGAGGTGGGGAACTAGGTCTTTCTCTGTGGTCTCCACAGGGGATTCAGACATCCTTTCGTCTTGGGAGATGCAAGACGAGCCTGCATTCAAGTCACTGCATGGATATCCGGCCTTATTTCGAGTCAGGGCATCGCGGTGTCCATTCCACTTGAGGCCGCAAACTCGGGGTCCCTCTCACATACCTAGAGCTGAGACAAGCCTCCTCTTCAGGTGCTTGTGTTAAGGTGTTATTCCTCTGGAGTCGAAGCCAGGGACTACCCTCTCATCTCGAGTTGATTTTTGGTCCATGGAGCTCTTTCGTGTTGCTACAGTGACCTCAGGATCCCTCTAGCCTTGAAACAGAGTTCTTGGGGTTTCTCTGGAGTGCCATCAAGGAAATCAAGGCTCCTTTCATGTGTGATGTGCAACTCGGAATTGCTCTGCACGCAGTGCAGGGGAATCGGGCCTCATTTTGCGGCGAGGGGGAAGTCTCATGGTTTTTCTCGAGTTGCAGCGGGAACCTGGGGTATATTCTCGAGTTACGACGGGGATGGCCCTTCCACCCACGTGTTTGTTCAGCGACGTCAGGACTCCTGCCTAGTTGCGAAGGACAACTCGGGATTCTCCTCGAGGCTTGGCAGCGCAATTGGAACGCCTCTCCAGGTGAGGCGGGAGACCAAGGTTCCCTTTCCAGGTGCCACAGGAATCCTGGGACTCCTATCAAGTTTCAGGAGGAGTCAGGCATCGTCTCCTTTGGAGGTATTGATCTGTACGTACCTCTGGAATTTGCAAAGGATGTGAGGCCTCCGGTCGCGATGAGGTGGGAACAAGGTATTTCTCTGTGGTCTCCACAGGGGATTCAGACATCCTTTAGTCTTGGGAGATGCAAGACGAGCCTGCATTCAAGTCACTGCATGGATATCCGGCCTTATTTCGAGTCAGGGCATCGCGGTGTCCATTCCACTTGAGGCCGCAAACTCAGGGTCCCTCTCACATACCTAGTGCTGAGAGAAGCCTCCTCTTCAGGTGCTTGTGGTAAGATGTTATTCCTCTGCAGTCGAAGACAGGGACTGTCCTCTCATCTCGAGTTGATTTTAGGTCCATGGAGCTCTTTCTTGTTGCTACAGTGACCTCAGGATCCCTCTAGCCTTGAAACAGTGTTCTTGGGGTTTCTCTGGAGTGCCATCAAGGAAATCAAGGCTCCTTTCTTGTTTGATGTGCAACACGGAATTGCTCTGCTCGCAGTGCAGGGGAATCGGGCCTCATCTCGCGGCGAGGGGGAAGTCTCATGTTTTTTCTCGAGTTGCGGCGGGAACCTGGGGTATATTCTCGAGTTACGACGGGGATGGCCCTTCCACACACGTGTTTGTTCAGCGACATCAGGACTCCTGCCTAGTTGCGAGGGACAACTCGGGATTCTCCTCGAGGCTTGGCAGGGCAATTGGGACGCCTCTCCAGCTGAGGCGGGAGACCAAGGGTCCCTTTCAACGTGCCACAGGAATCCTGGGACTCCTATCAAGTTTCACGAGGAGTCAGGCATTGTCTCCTTTGGAGGTACTGATCTCTGCGTACCTCTGGAGTTATCAAAGGATGTGAGGCCTCCGGTCGCGATGAGGTGGGGAACTAGGTCTTTCTCTGTGGTGTCCATAGGGCATTCAGATATCCTTTCGTCTTGGGAGATGCAAGATGAACCTGCATTCAAGTCACTGCAGGGATATCCAGCCTTATTTCGAGTCAGGGCATCGCGGTGTCCATTCCACTTGAGGCTGCAAACTCAGGGTCCCTCTCACATAGCTAGAGGTGAGAGAAGCCTCCTCTTGAGGTGCTTGTGGTAAGGTGGTATTCCTCTGGAGTCGAAGCCAGGGACTAACCTCTCATCTCGAGTTGATTTTTGGTCCACGGAGCTCTTTAATGTTGCTACAGTGACCTCAGGATCCCTCTAGCCTTGAAACAGTGTTCTTGGGTTTTCTCTGGAGTGCCATGAAGGAAATCAAGGCTCCTTTCATGTTTGATGTGCAACACGGAATTGCTCTGCACGCAGTGCAGGGGAATCGGGCCTCATCTCGCGGCGAGGGGGAAGTCTCATGGTTTTTCTTGAGTTGCGGCGGGAACCTGGGGTATATTCTCGAGTTACGACGGGGATGGCCCTTCCACAGACGTGTTTGTTCAGCGATGGCAGGACGCCTGCCTAGTTGCAGGGACAACTCGGGATTCTCCTCGAGGCTTGGCAGGGCAATTGGGACGCCTCTCCAGCTGAGGCGGGAGACCAAGGGTCCCTTTCCACGTGCCACAGGAATCCTGGGACTCCTATCAAGTTTCACGAGGAGTCAGGCATCGTCTCCTTTGGAGGTACTGATCTCTGCGTACCTCTGGAATTTGCAAAAGATGTGAGGCCTCCGGTCGCGATGAGGTGGGGAACAAGGTCTTTCTCTGTGGTCTCCACAGGGGATTCAGACATCCTTTAGTCTTGGCAGATGCAAGACGAGCCTGCATTCAAGTCACTGCATGGATATCCGGCCTTATTTCGAGTCAGGGCATCGCGGTGTCCATTCCACTTGAGGCCGCAAACTCAGGGTCCCTCTCACATACCTAGTGCTGAGAGAAGCCTCCTCTTCAGGTGCTTGTGGTAAGGTGTCATTCCTCTGCAGTCGAAGACAGGGACTGTCCTCTCATCTCGAGTTGATTTTTTGTCCATGGAACTCTTTCGTGTTGCTACAGTGACCTCAGGATCCTTCTAGCCTTGAAACAGTGTTCTTGGGGTTTCTCTGGAGTGCCATCTAGGAAATCAAGGCTCCTTTCATGTGTGATGTGCAACACGGAATTGCTCTGCTAGCAGTGCAGGGGAATCGGGCCTCATTTTGCGGCGAGGGGTAAGTCTCATGGTTTTTCTCGAGTTGCGGCGGGAACCTGGGGTATATTCTCGAGTTACGACGGGGATGGCCCTTCCACCCACGTGTTTGTTCAGCGACGTCAGGACTCCTGCCTAGTTGCGAGGGAGAACTCGGAATTCTCCTGGAGGCTTGGCAGGGCAATTGGGACGCCTCTCCAGCTGAGGCGGGAGACCAAGAGTCCCTTTCAACGTGCCACAGGAATCCTGGGACTCCTAAGAAGTTTCACGACGAGTCAGGCATTGTCTCCTTTGGAGGCACTGATCTCCGGGTAGCTCTGGAGTTTTCAAAGGATGTGAGGCCTCCGGTCGCGATGAGGTGGGGTACTAGGTCTTTCTCTGTGGTCTCCACAGGGGATTCAGACATCCTTTCATCTTGGGAGATGTAAGACGAGCCTGCATTCAAGTCACTGCAGGGATATCTGGCCTTATTTCGAGTCAGGGCATCGCGGTGTCCATTCCACTTGAGGCCGCAAACTCAGGGTCCCTCTCACATACCTAGAGCTGAGCGAAGCCTCCTCTTGAGGTGCTTGTTGGAAGGTGGTATTCCTCTGGAGTCGAAGCCAGGGACTAACCTCTCATCTCGAGTTGATTTTTGGTCCACGGAGCTCTTTCGTGTTGCTACAGTGACCTCAGGATCCCTCTAGCCTTGAAACAGTGTTCTTGGGGTTTCTTTGGAGTGCCATCAAGGAAATCAAGGCTCCTTTCATGTGTGATGTGCAACACGGAATTGCTCTGCACGCAGTGCAGGGGAATCGGGCCTCATCTCGCGGCGAGGTGGAAGTCTCATGGTTTTTTTCGAGTTGCGGCGGGAACCTGGGGTATATTCTCGAGTTACGACGGGGATGGCCCTTCCACACACTTGTTTGTTCAGCGACGGCAGAACTCCTGCCTAGTTGCGAGGGAAAACTCGGGAATCTCCTCGAGGCTTGGCAGGCCAATTGGGACTCCTCTCCAGCTGAGGCGGGAGACCAAGGATCCCTTTCCACGTGCCACAGGAATCCTGGGACTCCTATCAAGTTTCACGAGGAGTCAGGCGTCGTCTCCTTTGGAGGCACTGATCTCCGCGTACCTCTGGAATTTTCAAACGATGTGAGGCCTCCGGTCGCGATGAAGTGGGGAACTAGGTCTTTCTCTGTGGTCTCCACAGGGGATTCAGACATCCTTTCGTCTTGGGAGATGCAAGAACGAGCCTGCATTCAAGTCACTGCATGGATATCCGACCTTATTTCGAGTCAGGGCATCGCGGTGTCCATTCCACTTGAGGCCGCAATCTCAGGGTCCCTCTCACATACCTAGAGCTGAGAGAAGCCTCCTCTGGAGGTGCTTGTGGTAAAGTGGTAATCCTCTGGAGTCGAAGCCAGGGACTAACCTCTCATCTCGAGTTGATTTTTGGTCCACGGAGCTCTTTCGTGTGGCTACAGTGACCTCAGGATCCCTCTAGCCTTGAAACAGTGTTCTTGGGGTTTCTCTGGAGTGCCATCAAGGAAATCAAGGCTCCTTTCATGTGTAATGTGCAACACGGAATTGCTCTGCACGCAGTGCAGGGTATCGGGACTCATTTTGCGGCGAGGGGAAAGTCTCATGGTTTTTCTCGAGTTGCAATGGGAACCTGGGGTTTATTCTCGAGTTACGACGGGGATGGCCCTTCCACACACGTGTTTGTTCAGCGACGTAAGGACTCCTGCTTAGTTGCGAGGGACAACTCGGGATTCTCCTCGAGGCTTGGAAGGACAATTGGGACGCCTCTCCAGCTGAGGCGGGAGACCAAGGGTCCCTTTCCACGTGCCACAGGAATCCTGGGACTCCTATCAAGTTTCACGAGGAGTCAGGCATCGTTTCCTTTGGAGGCACTGATCTCCGCATACCTCGGGAGTTTTCAAAGGATGTGAGGCCTCCGGTCGCGGTGAGGTAGAGAACTCGGTCTTTCTCTGTGGTCTCCACAGGGGATTCAGACATCCTTTCGTCTTGGGAGATGCAAGACGAGCCTGCATTCTAGTCACTGCAGGGATATCCGGCCTTATTTCGAGTCAGGGCATCGCGGTGTCCATTCCACTTGAGGACGCAAACTCAGGGTCCCTCTCACATATCTAGAGCTGAGAGAAGCCTCCTCTTGAGGTGCTTGTGGTAAGGTGGTATTCCTCTGGAGTTGAAGCCAGGGACTAACCTCTCATCTCGAGTTGATTTTTGGTCCACGGAGCTCTTTTGTGTTGCTACAGTGACGTCAGGAACCCTCTAGCCTTGAAACAGTGTTCTTGGGGTTTCTCTGGAGTGCCATCAAGGAAATCAAGGCTCCTTTCATGTGTGATGTGCAACACGGAATTGCTCTGCACGCAGTGCAGGGGAATCGGGCCTCATTTTGCGGCGAGGGGGAAGTCTCATGGTTTTCCTCGAGTTGCGGCGGGAACCTGGGGTATATTCTCGAGTTACGACGGGGATGGCCCTTCCACACACGTGTTTGTTCAGCGACGTCAGGACTCCTGCCTAGTTGCGCGGGAGAACTCGGAATTCTCCTGGAGGCTTGGCAGGGCAATTGGGACGCGTCTCCAGCTGAGGCGGGAGACCAAGAGTCCCTTTCAACGTGCCACAGGAATCCTGGGACTCCTAAGAAGTTTCACGACGAGTCAGGCATTGTCTCCTTTGGAGGCACTGATCTCCGGGTAGCTCTGGAGTTTTCAAAGGATGTGAGGCCTCCGGTCGCGATGAGGTGGGGAACTAGGTCTTTCTCTGTGGTCTCCACAGGGGATTCAGACATTCTTTCATCTTGGGAGATGCAAGACGAGCCTGCATTCAAGTCACTGCAGGGATATCTGGCCTTATTTCGAGTCAGGGCATCGCGGTGTCCATTCCACTTGAGGCCGCAAACTCAGGGTCCCTCGCACATACCTAGAGCTGAGAGAAGCCTCCTCTTGAGGTGCTTGTGGTAAGGTGGTATTCCTCTGGAGTCGAAGCCAGGGACTAACCTCTCATCTCGAGTTGATTTTTGGTCCACGGAGCTCTTTTGTGTTGCTACAGTGACCTCAGGATCCCTCTAGCCTTGAAACAGTGTTCTTGGGGTTTCTCTGGAGTGCCATCAAGGAAATCAAGGCTCCTTTCATGTGTGATGTGCAACACGGAATTGCTCTGCACGCAGTGCACGGGAATCGGGCCTCATCTCGCGGCGAGGTGGAAGTCTCATGGTTTTTTTCGAGTAGCGGCGGGAACCTGGGGTATATTCTCGAGTTACGACGGGGATGGCCCTTCCACACACTTGTTTGTTCAGCGACGGCAGAACTTCTGCCTAGTTGCGAGGGAAAACTCGGGAATCTCCTCGAGGCTTGGCAGGCCAATTGGGACGCCTCTCCAGCTGAGGCGGGAGACCAAGGATCCCTTTCCACGTGCCACAGGAATCCTGGGACTCCTATCAAGTTTCACGAGGAGTCAGGCATCGTCTCCTTTGGAGGCACTGATCTCCGCGTACCTCTGGAATTTTCAAAGGATGTGAGGCCTCCGGTCGCGATGAAGTGGGGAACTAGGTCTTTCTCTGTGGTCTCCACAGGGTATTCAGACATCCTTTCGTCTTGGGAGATGCAAGAACGAGCCTGCATTCAAGTCACTGCATGGATATCCGACCTTATTTCGAGTCAGGGCATCGCGGTGTCCATTCCACTTGAGGCCGCAATCTCAGGTTCCCTCTCACATACCTAGAGCTGAGAGAAGCCTCCTCTTGAGGTGGTTGTGGTAAGGTGGTAATCCTCTGGAGTCGAAGCCAGGGACTAACCTCTCATCTCGAGTTGATTTTTGGTCCACGGAGCTCTTTCGTGTGGCTACAGTGAAATCAGGATCCCTCTAGCCTTGAAACAGTGTTCTTGGGGTTTCTCTGGAGTGCCATCAAGGAAATCAAGGCTCCTTTCATGTGTGATGTGCAACACGGAATTGCTCTGCACGCAGTGCAGGGTATCGGGACTCATTTTGCGGCGAGGGGAAAGTCTCATGGTTTTTCTCGAGTTGCGATGGGAACCTGGGGTTTATTCTCGAGTTACGACGGGGATGGCCCTTCCACACACGTGTTTGTTCAGCGACGTAAGGACTCCTGCTTAGTTGCGAGGGACAACTCGGGATTATCCTCGAGGCTTGGAAGGGCAATTGGGACGCCTCTCCAGCTGAGGCGGGAGACCAAGGGTCCCTTTCCACGTGCCACAGGAATCCTGGGACTCCTATCAAGTTTCACGAGGAGTCAGGCATCGTCTCCTTTGGAGGCACTGATCTCCGCATACCTCGGGAGTTTTCAAAGGATGTGAGGCCTCCGGTCGCGGTGAGGTGGAGAACTCGGTCTTTCTCTGTGGTCTCCACAGGGGATTCAGACATCCTTTCGTCTTGGGAGATGCAAGACGAGCCTGCATTCAAGTCACTGCAGGGATATCCGGCCTTATTTCGAGTCAGGGCATCGCGGTGTCCATTCCACTTGAGGCCGCAAACTCAGGGTCCCTCTCACATATCTAGAGCTGAGAGAAGCCTCCTCTTGAGGTGCTTGTGGTAAGGTGGTATTCCTCTGGAGTCGAAGGCAGGGACTAACCTCTCATCTCGAGTTGATTTTTGGTCCACGGAGCTCTTTTGTGTTGCTACAGTGACGTCAGGAACCCTCTAGCCTTGAAACAGGGTTCTTGGGGTTTCTCTGGAGTGCCATCAAGGAAATCAAGGCTCCTTTCATGTGTGATGTGCAACACGGAATTGCTCTGCACGCAGTGCAGGGGAATCGGGCCTCATCTCGCGGCGAGGTGGAAGTCTCATGGTTTTTCTCGAGTTGCGGCGGGAACCTGGGGTATATTCTCGAGTTACAACGGGGATGGCCCTTCCAGCCACGTGTTAGTTCAGCGACGTCAGGACTCCTGCCTAGTTGCGAGGGACAACTCGGGATTCTCCTCGAGGCTTGGCAGGGCAATTGGGACGCCTCTCCAGCTGAGGCGGGAGACCAAGGGTCCCTTTCCACGTGCCACAGGAATCCTGGAACTCCGATCAAGTTTCACGAGGAGTCAGGCATCGTCTCCTTTGGAGGCACTGATCTCCGCGTACCTCTGGAGTTTTCAAAGGATGTGAGGCCTCCTTTCGCGATGAGGTGGGAAACTAGGTCTTTTTCTGTGGTCTCCACAGGGGATTCAGACATCCTTTCGTCTTGGGAGATATAAGACGAGCCTGCATTCAAGTCACTGCAGGGATATCCGGCCTTATTTGGAGTCAGGGCATCGCGGTGTCCATTCCACTTGAGGCCGCAAATTCAGGGTCCCTCTCACATAACGAGAGCTGAGAGAAGCCTCCTCTTGAGGTGCTTGTGGTAAGGTGGTACTCCTCTGGAGTCGAAGCCAGGGACTAACCTCTCATCTCGAGTTGACGTTTGGGCCACGGAGCTCTTTCGTGTGGCTACAGTGACCTCAGGATCCCTCTAGCCTTGAAACAGTGTTCTTGGGGTTTCTCTGGAGTGCCATCAAGGAAATCAAGGCTCCTTTCATGTGTGATGTGCAACACGGAATTGCTGTGCACGTAGTGCAGGGGAATCGGGCCTCATCTCGCGGCGAGGGGGAAGTCTCATGGTTTTTCTCGAGTTGCGGCGGGAACCTGGGGTATATTCTCGAGTTACGACGGGGATGGCCCTTCCACAGACGTGTTTGTTCAGCGATGGCAGGACGCCTGCCTAGTTGCGAGGGACAACTCGGGATTCTCCTCGAGGCTTGGCAGGGCAATTGGGACGCCTCTCCAGCTGAGGCGGGAGACCAAGTGTCCCTTTCCACGTGCCACAGGAATCCTGGGACTCCTATCAAGTTTCACGAGGAGTCAGGCATCGTCTCCTTTGGAGGCACTGATCTCCGCGTACCTCTGGAGTTTTCAAAGGATGTGAGGCCTCCGGTCGCGATGAGGTGGGGAACTAGATCTTTCTGTGAGGTCTCCACAGGGGATTCAGACATCCTTTCGTCTTGGGAAATGCATGACGAGACTGCATTCAAGTCACTGCAGGGATATCCGGCCTTATTTCGAGTCAGGGCATCGCGGTGTCCATTCCACTTGAGGCCGCAAACTCAGGGTCCCTGTCACATACCTAGAGCTGAGAGAAGCCTCCTCTTGAGGTGCTTGTGGTAAGGTGGTATTCCTCTGGAGTCGAAGCCAGGGACTAACCTCTCATCTCGAGTTGATTTTTGGGCCACGGAGCTCTTTCGTGTGGCTACAGTGACCTCAGGATCCCTCTATCCTTGGAACAGTGTTCTTGGGGTTTCTCTGCAGTGCCCTCAAGGACATCAAGGCTCCTTTCATGTGTGATGTGCAACACGGAATTGCTCTGCACACAACGTAGGGGAATCGGGCCTCATCTCGCGGCGAGGGGGAAGTCTCATGGTTTTTCTCGGGTTGCGGGGGGAACCTGGGGTATATTTTCGAGTTACAACGGGGATGGCCCTTCCACACAGGTGTTTGTTCAGCGATGTCAGGACTCCTGCCCTGTTGCGAGGGACAACTCGTGATTCTCCTCGAGGCTTGGCAGGGCAATTGGGATGCCTCTCCAGCTGAGGCGGGAGACCAAGTATCACTTTCCAAGTACCACAGGAATCCTGGGACTCCTATCAGGTTTCACGAGGAGTCAGGCATCGCCCCCTTTGGAGACACTGATCTCCGCGTACCTCTGGAGTTTTCAAAGATTTTGAGACCTCCGGTCGCGATGAGGTGGGGAACTAGGTCTTTCTCTGTGGTCTCCACAAGGGATTCAAACATCCTTTCATCTTGGAAGATGCAAGACGAGGCGGCATTCAAGTCACTTCAGAGATATCTGGCCTTATTTTGAGTCAGGGAATCGCGGTGTCCATTCCACTTGAGGCCGCAAACTCAGGGTCCCTCTCACATTCTTAGAGCTGAGAGAAGCCTCCTCTTGAGGTGCTTGTGGTAAGGTGATATTCCTGTGGAGTCGAAGCCAGGGACTAACATCTAATCTCGAGTTGATTTTTGGTCCACGGAGCTCTTTCGTGTTGCTACAGTGACCTCAGGATCCCTCTAGGCTTGAAAGAGTGTTCTTGGGGTTTCTCTGGAGTGCCATCAAGGAAATCAAGGCTCCTTTCATGTGTGATGTGCAACACGGAATTGCTCTGCACGCAGTGCAGGGGAATCGGGCCTCATCTCGCGGCAAGGGGAAGTCTCATGGTTTTTCTCGAGTTGCGGCGGGAACCTGGGGTATATTCTCGAGTTACGACGGGGATGGCCCTTCAAACCACGTGTTTGTTCAGCGACGTCAGGACTCCTGCCTAGTTCCGAGGGACAACTCGGGGTTCTCCTCGAGGCTTGGCAGGGCAATTGGGACGCCTCTCCAGCTGAGGCGGGAGACCAAGGGTCCCTTTCCACGTGCCACAGGAATCCTGGGACTCCTATCAAGTTTCACGAGGAGTCAGGCATCGTCTCCTTTGGAGGCAGTGATCTCCGTGTACCTCTGAAGTTTTCAAAGGATGTGAGGCCTCCGGTCGCGATGAGGTGGGGAACTAGGTCTTTCTCTGTGGTCTCCACAGGGGATTCAGACATCCTTTCGTCTTGGGAGATGCAAGACGAGCCTGCATTCAAGTCACTGCAGGGGTATCCGGCCTTATTTCGAGTCACGTCATCGCGGTGTCCATTCCACTTGAGGCCACAAACTCAGGGTCCCTCTCACATACCTAGAGCAGACAGAAGCCTCCTCTTGAGGTGCTTGGGGTAAGGTGGTATTCCTCTGGAGTCGAAGCCAGGGACTAACCTCTCATCTCGAGTTGATGTTTGGTCCACGGAGCTCTTTCGTGTTGCTACAGTGACCTCAGGATCCCTCTAGCCTTGAAACATTGTTCTTGGGGTTTCTCTGGAGTGCCACCAAGGAAATCAAGGCTCCTTTCTTGTGTGATGGGCAACACGGAATTGCTCTGCATGCAGTGCAGTGTATCGGGCCTCATTTTGCGCCGAGGGGGAAGTCTCATGGTTTTCTCGAGTTGCGGTGGGAACCTGGGGTATATTCTCGAGTTACGACGGGGATAGCCCTTCCACCCACGTGTTTGTTCAGCGACGTCAGGACTCCTGCCTAGTTGCGAGGGACAACTCGGGATTCTCCTCGAGGTTTGGCAGGGCAATTGGGATGCCTCTCCAGCTGAGGTGGGAGAACAAGGGTCCCTTTCCTCGTGCCACAGGAATCCTGGAACTCCTATCAAGTTTCACGAGGAGTCAGGCATCGTCCCCTTTGGAGGCACTGATCTCCGCGTACCTCTGGAGTTTTCAAAGGATGTGAGGCCTCCGGTCGCGATGAGGTGGGGAACTAGGTCTTTCTCTGTGGTCCCCACAGGGGATTCAAACATCCTTTCATCTTGGGAGATGCAAGACGAGCCGGCATTCAAGTTACTTCATAGATATCTGGCCTTATTTCGAGTCACGTCATCGCGGTGTCCATTCCACTTGAGGCCGCAAACTCACGGTCCCTCTCACATATTAAGAGCTGAGAGAAGCCTCCTCTTGAGGTGCTTGTGGTAAGGTGGTATTCCTCTGGAGTCAAAGCCAGGGACTAACCTCTCATCTCGAGTTGATTTTTGGTCCACGGAGATGTTTCGTGTTGCTACAGTGACCTCAGGATCCCTCTAGCCTTGAAACAGTGTTCTTGGGGTTTCCCTGGAGTGCCATCAAGGAAATCAAGGCTCCTTTCATGTGTGATGTGCAACACGGAATTGCTCTGCACGCAGTGCAGGGGAATCGGGCCTCATCTCGCGGCGAGGGGAAGGCTCATGGTTTTTCTCGAGTTGCGGCGGGAACCTGGGGTATATTCTCGAGTTACGACCGGGATGGCCCTTCCACACACGTGTTTCTTCAGTGACGTCAGGACTCCTGCCTAGTTGCGAGGGACAACTCGGGATTCTCCTCGAGGTTTGGCAGGGCAATTGGGACGCCTCTCCAGCTGAGGCGGGAGACCAAGGGTCCCTTTCCACGTGCCACAGGAATCCTGGGACTCCTATCAAGTTTCACGAGGAGTCAGGCATCGTCTCCTTTGGAGGCACTGATCTCCGCGTACCTCTGGAGTTTTCAAAGGATGTGAGGCCTCCGGTCGCGATGAGGTGGGGAACTAGGTCTTTCTCTGTGGTCTCCACAGGGGATTCAGACATCCTTTCATCTTAGGAGATGCAAGACGAGCCTGCATTCTAGTCACTGCAGGGATATGCGGCCTTATTTCGCGTCAGGTCATCACAGTGTCCATTCCACTTGTGGCCGCAAACTCAGGGTCCCTCTCACATACCGAGAGCTGAGAGAAGCCTCCTCTTGAGGTGCTTGTGATAAGGTGGTATTCCTCTGGAGTCGAAGCCAGGGACTAACCTCTCATCTCGAGTTGATTTCTGGTCCAGGGCTCTCTTTCTTGATGCTACAGTGACCTCAGGATTCCTCTAGCCTAGAAACAGTGTTCTTGGGGTTTCTCTGGAGTGCCATCAAGGAAATCAAGGCTCCTTTCATGTGTGATGTGCAACACGGAAATGCTCTGCATACAGTGCAGGGGAATCGGGCCTCATCTCGCGGCGAGGGGGAAGTCTCATGGTTTTTCTCGAGTTGCGGCGGGAACCTGGGGAATATTCTCGAGTTACGATGGGGATGGCCCTTCCACCCACGTGTTTGTTCAGCGACGTCAGGACTCCTGCCTAGTTGCGAGGGACAACTCGGGATTCTCCTCGAGGCTTGGCAGGGCAATTGGGACGCCTCTCCAGCTGAGGCGGGAGACCAAGTGTCCCTTTCCACGTGCCACAGGAATCCTGGGACTCCTATCAAGCTTCACGAGGAGTCAGGCTTCGTCTCCTTTGGAGGCACTGATCTCCGCGTACCTCTGGAGTTTTCAAAGGATGTGAGGCCTCCGGTCGCCATGAGGTGGGGAACTAGATCTTTCTGTGAGGTCTCCACAGGGGATTCAGACATCCTTTCGTCTTGGGAAATGCATGACGAGCCTGCATTCAAGTCACTGCAGGGATATCCGGCCTTATTTCGAGTCAGGGCATCGTGGTGTCCATTCCACTAGAGGCCGCAAAATCAGGGTCCCTCTCACATACCTAGAGCGGAGAGAAGCCTCCTCTTGAGGTGCTTGTGGTAAGGTGGTATTCCTCTGGAGTCGAAGCCAGGGACTAACCTCTCATCTCGAGTTGATTTTTGGTCCACGGAGCTCTTTCGTGTGGCTACAGTGACCTCAGGATCCCTCTAGCCTTGGAACAGTTTTCTTGGGGTTTCTCTGCAGTGCCCTCAAGGACATCAAGGCTCCTTTCATGTGTGATGTGCAGCACGGAATTGCTCTGCACGCAGTGCAGGAGAATCGGGCCTCATCTCGCGGCGAGGGGGAAGTCTCATGGTTTTTCTCGAGTTGCGGCGGGAACCTGGGGTATATTCTCGAGTTACGACGGGGATGGCCCTTCCACACACGTGTTTGTTCAGCGACGTCAGGACTCCTGCCTAGTTGCGTGGGACAACTCGGGATTCTCCTCGAGGTTTGGCAGGGCAATTGGGACGCCTCTCCAGTTGAGGCGGGAGACCAAGGGTCCCTTTCCACGTGCCACAGGAATCCTGGGACTCCTTTCAAGTTTCAAGAGGAGTCAGGCATCGTCTCCTTTGGAGGCACTGATCTCCGAGTACCTCTGGAGTTTTCAAAGGATGTGAGGCCTCCGGTCGCGATGAGGTGGGGAACTAGGTCTTTCTCTGTGGTATCCACAGGGGATTCAGACATCCTTTCGTCTTGGGAGATGCAAGACGAGCCTGCATTCAAGTCACTGCCTGGATATCCGGCCTTATTTCGAGTCAGGGCATCGCGGTGTCCATTCCACTTGAAGCCACAAACTCAGGGTCCCTCTCACATACCTAGAGCAGACAGAAGCCTCCTCTTGAGGTGCTTGGGGTAAGGTGGTATTCCTCTGGAGTCGAAGCCAGGGACTAACCTCTCATCTCGAGTTGATGTTTGGTCCACGGAGCTCTTTCGTGTTGCTACAGTGACCTCAGGATCCCTCTAGCCTTGAAACATTGTTCTTGGGGTTTCTCTGGAGTGCCACCAAGGAAATCAAGGCTCCTTTCTTGTGTGATGGGCAACACGGAATTGCTCTGCATGCAGTGCAGTGTATCGGGCCTCATTTTGCGCCGAGGGGGAAGTCTCATGGTTTTCTCGAGTTGCGGTGGGAACCTGGGGTATATTCTCGAGTTACGACGGGGATAGCCCTTCCACCCACGTGTTTGTTCAGCGACGTCAGGACTCCTGCCTAGTTGCGAGGGACAACTCGGGATTCTCCTCGAGGCTTGGCAGGGCAATTGGGATGCCTCTCCAGCTGAGGTGGGAGCACAAGGGTCCCTTTCCACGTGCCTCAGGAATCATGGAACTCCTATCAAGTTTCACGAGGAGTCAGGCATCGTCCCCTTTGGAGGCACTGATCTCCGCGTACCTCTGGAGTTTTCAAAGGATGTGAGGCCTCCGGTCGCGATGAGGTGGGGAACTGTCTTTTTCTGTGGTCTCCACAGGGGATTCAGACATCCTTTCATCTTGGGAGATGCAAAACGTGCCTGCATTCAAGTCACTGCAGGGATATCCGGCCTTATTTCGAGTCAGTGCATCGCGGTGTCCATTCCACTTGAGGCCGCAAACTCATGGTCCCTCTCACATACATAGAGCTGAGAGAAGCCTTCTCTTGAGGTGCTTGTGGTAAGGTGGTATTCTTCTGGAGTCGAAGCCAGGGACTAACCTTTCATCTCGAGTTGATTTTTGGTCCACGGAGATCTTTCGTGTGGCTACAGTGACCTCAGGATCCCTCTAGCCTTGAAAAAGTGATCTTGGGGTTTCTCTGCAGTGCCATCAAAGAAGTCAAGGCTCCTTTCATGTGTGATGTGCAAAACGGAATTTCTCTGCACGCAGTGCAGGGGAATCGGGCCTCATCTCGCGGTGAGGGGGAAGTCTCATGGTTTTTCTCGAGTTGCGGCGGGAACCTGGGGTATATTCTCGAGTTACGACGGGGATGGCCCTTCCACCCACGTGTTTGTTCAGCGACGTCAGGACTCCTGCCTAGTTACGAGGGACAACTCGGGATTCTCCTCGAGGCTTGGCAGGGCAATTGGGACGCCTCTCCAGCTGAGGCGGGAAACCAAGGGTCCCTTTCCACGTGCCACAGGAATCCTGGGACTCCTATCAAGTTTCACGAGCAGTCAGGCATCGTCTCCTTTGGAGGCACTGATCTCCGTGTACCTCTGGAGTTTTCAAAGGATGTGAGGCCTCTGGTCGCGATGAGGTGGGAAACTAGGTCTTTCTCTGTGGTCTCCACAGGGGATTCAGACATCCTTTCATCTTGGGAGATGCAAGACGAGCCGGCATTCAAGTCACTGCAGGGATATCCGGCCTTATTTCGAGTCAGGGAATCGCGGTGTCCATTCCACTTGAGGCCGCAAAATCAGGGTCCCTCTCACATACTTAGAGCTGAGAGAAGCCTCCTTTTGAGGTGCTTGTGGTAAGGTGGTATTCCTCTGGAGTTGAAGCCAGGGACTAACCTCTCATCTCGAGTTGATTTTTGGTCCACGGAGCTCTTTCGTGTGGCTACAGTGACCTCAGGATCCCTCTAGCCTTGAAACAGTGTTCTTGGGCTTTCTCTGGAGTGCCATCAAGGAAATCAAGGCTCCTTTCATGTATGATGTGCAACACGGAATTGCTCTGCACGCAGTGCAGGGGAATGAGGCCTCATCTCTTGGCGAGGGGGAAGTCTCATGGTTTTTTTCGAGTTGCCGCGGAACCTGGGGTATATTCTCGAGTTACGACGGGGATGGCCCTTCCAGACACGTGTTTGTTCAGCGACGGCAGGACTCCTGCCTAGTTGCGAGGGACAACTCGGGATTCTCCTCGAGGCTTGGCAGGGCAATTGGGACGCCTCTCCAGCAGAGGTGGGAGAACAAGGGTCCCTTTTCACGTGCCACAGGAATCCTGGAACTCCAATCAAGTTTCACGAGGAGTCAGGCATCGTCCCCTTTGGAGGCACTGATCCCCGTGTACCTCTGGAGTTTTCAAAGGATGTGAGGCCTCCGGTCGCGATGAGGTGGGGAACTAGGTCTTTCTCTGTGGTCTACACAGGGGATTCAGACATCCTTTCATCTTGAGAGATGCAAGACGAGCCTGCATTCAAGTCACTGCGGGGATATCCGGCCTTATTTCGAGTCACGTCATCCCGGTGTCCATTCCACTTGAGGCCACAAACTCAGGGTTCCTCTCACATACCTAGAGCAGAGAGAAGCCTCCTCTTGAGGTGCTTGGGGTAAGGTGGTATTCCTCTGGAGTCAAAGCCAGGGACTAACCTCTCATCTCGAGTTGATTTTTGGTCCACGGAGCTCTTTCGTGTTGCTACAGTGACCTCAGGATCCCTCTAGCCTTGAAACAGTGTTCTTGGGGTTTCTCTGGAGTGCCACCAAGGAAATCAAGGCTCCTTTCATGTGTGATGTGCAACACGGAATTGCTCTGCATGCAGTGCAGTGTATCGGGCCTCATTTTGCGCCGAGGGGGAAGTCTCATGGTTTTCTCGAGTTGCGGTGGGAACCTGGGGTATATTCTCGAGTTACGACGGGGATAGCCCTTCCACCCACGTGTTTGTTCAGCGACGACAGGACTCCTGCCTAGTTGCGAGGGACAACTCGGGATTCTCCTCGAGGCTTGGCAGGGCAATTGGGATGCCTCTCCAGCTGAGGAGGGAGAACAAGTGTCCCTTTCCACGTGCCACAGGAATCTTGGAACTCCTATCAAGTTTCACGAGGAGTCAGGCATCGTCCCCTTTGGAGGCACTGATCTCCGCGTACCTCTGGAGTTTTCAAAGGATGTGAGGCCTCCGGTCGCGATGAGGTGGGGAACTAGGTCTTTCTCTGTGGTCTCCACAGGGGATTCAAACATCCTTTCATCTTGGGAGATGCAAGACGAGCAGGCATTCAAGTCACTGCAGGGATATCCGGCCTTATTTCGAGTCAGGGAATCGCGGTGTCCATTCCACTTGAGGCCGCAAAATCAGGGTCCCTCTCACATACCTAGAGCGGAGAGAAGCCTCTTTTTGAGGTGCTTGTGGTAAGGTCGTACTCCTCTGGAGTCGAAGCCAGGGACTAACCTCTCATCTCGAGTTGATTTTTGGTCCACGGAGCTCTTTCGTGTGGCTACAGTGACCTCAGGATCCCTCTAGCCTTGAAACAGTGTTCTTGGGCTTTCTCTGGAGTGCCATCAAGGAAATCAAGGCTCCTTTCATGTATGATGTGCAACACGGAATTGCTCTGCACGCAGTGCAGGGGAATGAGGCCTCATCTCTTGGCGAGGGGGAAGTCTCATGGTTTTTTTCGAGTTGCCGCGGAACCTGGGGTATATTCTCGAGTTACGATGGGGATGGCCCTTCCAGACACGTGTTTGTTCAGCGACGGCAGGACTCCTGCCTAGTTGCGAGGGACAACTCGGGATTCTCCTCGAGGCTTGGCAGGGCAATTGGGACGCCTCTCCAGCAGAGGTGGGAGAACAAGGGTCCCTTTTCACGTGCCACAGGAATCCTGGAACTCCAATCAAGTTTCACGAGGAGTCAGGCATCGTCCCCTTTGGAGGCACTGATCTCCGCGTACCTCTGGAGTTTTCAAAGGATGTGAGGCCTCCGGTCGCGATGAGGTGGGGAACTAGGTCTTTCTCTGTGGTCTCCACAGGGGATTCAGACATCCTTTCATCTTGGGAGATGCAAGACGAGCGTGCATTCAAGTCACTGCAGGGATATCCGGCCTTATTTCGAGTCAGGGCATCGCGGTCTCCATTCCACTTGAGGCCGCAAACTCATGGTCCCTCTCACATACGTAGAGCTGAGAGAAGCCTCCTCTTAAGGTGCTTGTGGTAAGGTGGTATTCCTCTGGAGTCGCAGCCAGGGACTAACCTCTCATCTCGAGTTGATTTTTGGTCCACGGAGCTCTTTCGTGTTGCTACAGTGACCTCAGGATCCCTCTAGCCTTGAAACAGTGATCTTGGGGTTTCTCTGCAGTGCCATCAAGGAAATCAAGGCTCCTTTCATGTGTGATGTGCAACACGGAATTGCTCTGCATGCAGTGCAGTGTATCGGGCCTCATTTTGCGCCGAGGGGGAAGTCTCATGGTTTTCTCGAGTTGCGGTGGGAACCTGGGGTATATTCTCGAGTTACGACGGGGATAGCCCTTCCACCCACGTGTTTGTTCAGCGACGTCAGGACTCCTGCCTAGTTGCGAGGGACAACTCGGGATTCTCCTCGAGGCTTGGCAGGGCAATTGGGATGCCTCTCCAGCTGAGGTGGGAGCACAAGGGTCCCTTTCCACGTGCCACAGGAATCCTGGAACTCCTATCAAGTTTCACGAGGAGTCAGGCATCGTCCCCTTTGGAGGCACTGATCTCCGCATACCTCGGGAGTTTTCAAAGGATGTGAGGCCTCCGGTCGCGATGAGGTGGGGAACTAGGTCTTTCTCTTTGGTCTCCACAGGGGATTCAAACATCCTTTCGTCTTGGGAGATGCAAGACGAGCCGGCATTCAAGTCACTGCAGGGATATCCGGCCTTATTTCGAGTCAGGGAATCGCGGTGTCCATTCCACTTGAGGCCGCAAACTCAGGGTCCCTCTCACATACCTAGAGCTGAGAGAAGCCTCCTTTTGAGGTGCTTGTGGTAAGGTGGTATTCCTCTGGAGTTGAAGCCAGGGACTAACCTTTCATCTCGAGTTTATTTTTGGTCCACGGAGCTCTTTCATTTTACTACAGTGACCTCAGGATCCCTCTAGCCTTGAAACAGTGTTCTTGGGGTTTCTCTGGAATGCCATCAAGGAAATCAAGGCTCCTTTCATGTGTGATGTGCAACACGGAATTTCTCTGCACGCAGTGCAGGGGAATCAGGCCTCATCTAGTGGTGAGGGGGAAGTCTCATGGTTTTTCTCGAGTTGCGGCGGGAACCTGGGGTATATTCTCGAGTTACGACGGGGATGGCCCTTCCAACCACGTGTTTGTTCAGCGACGTCAGGACTCCTGCCTAGTTACGAGGGACAACTCGGGATTCTCCTCGAGGTTTGGCAGGGCAATTGGGACGCCTCTCCAGCTGAGGCGGGAGACCAAGCGTCCCTTTCCACGTGCCACAGGAATCCTGGGACTCCTATCAAGTTTCAGGAGGAGTCAGGCATCGTCTCCTTTGGAGGCACTGATCCCCGTGTACCTCTGGAGTTTTCAAAGGATGTGAGGCCTCCGGTCGCGATGAGGTGGGGAACTAGGTCTTTCTCTGTGGTCTACACAGGGGATTCAGAGATTCTTTCATCTTGGGAGATGCAAGACGAGCCTGCATTCAAGTCACTGCGGGGATATCCGGCCTTATTTCGAGTCACGTCATCCCGGTGTCCATTCCACTTGAGGCCACAAACTCAGGGTCCCTCTCACATACCTAGAGCAGAGAGAAGCCTCCTCTTGAGGTGCTTGGGGTAAGGTGGTATTCCTCTGGAGTCAAAGCCAGGGACTAACCTCTCATCTCGAGTTGATTTTTGGTCCACGGAGCTCTTTCGTGTTGCTACAGTGACCTCAGGATCCCTCTAGCCTTGAAACAGTGTTCTTGGGGTTTCTCTGGAGTGCCACCAAGGAAATCAAGGCTCCTTTCATGTGTGATGTGCAACACGGAATTGCTCTGCATGCAGTGCAGTGTATCGGGCCTCATTTTGCGCCGAGGGGGAAGTCTCATGGTATTTCTCGAGTTGCGGTGGGAACCTGGGGTATATTCTCGAGTTCCGACGGGGATAGCCCTTCCACCCACGTGTTTGTTCAGCGACGACAGGACTCCTGCCTAGTTGCGAGGGACAACTCGGGATTCTCCTTGAGGCTTGGCAGGGCAATTGGGATGCCTCTCCAGCTGAGGTGGGAGAACAAGTGTCCCTTTCCACGTGCCACAGGAATCTTGGAACTCCTATCAAGTTTCACGAGGAGTCAGGCATCGTCCCCTTTGGAGGCACTGATCTCCGCGTACCTCTGGAGTTTTCAAAGGATGTGAGGCCTCCGGTCGCGATGAGGTGGGGAACTAGGTCTTTCTCTGTGGTCTCCACAGGGGATTCAAACATCCTTTCATCTTGGGAGATGCAAGACGAGCAGGCATTTAAGTCACTGCAGGGATATCCGGCCTTATTTCGAGTCAGGGAATCGCGGTGTCCATTCCACTTGAGGCCGCAAAATCAGGGTCCCTCTCACATACATAGAGCTGAGAGAAGCCTCTTTTTGAGGTGCTTGTGGTAAGGTGGTATTCCTCTGGAGTCGAAGCCAGGGACTAACCTCTCATCTCGAGTTGATTTTTGGTCCACGGAGCTCTTTCGTGTGGCTACAATGACCTCAGGATCCCTCTAGCCTTCAAACAGTGTTCTTGGGCTTTCTCTGGAGTGCCATCAAGGAAATCAAGGCTCCTTTCATGTATGATGTGCAACACGGAATTGCTCTGCATGCAGTGCAGGGGAATCGGGCCTCATCTAGCGGTGAGGGGGAAGTCTCATGGTTTTTCTCGAGTTGCGGCGGGAACCTGGGCTATATTTTCGAGTTACGACGGGGATGGCCCTTCCACCCACGTGTTTGTTCAGCGACGTCAGGACTCCTGCCTAGTTACGAGGGACAACTCGGGATTCTCCTCAAGGCTTGACAGGGCAATTCGGACGCCTCTCCAGCTGAGGCGGGAGACCAAGGGTCCCTTTTCACGTGCCACAGTAATCCTGGGACTCCTATCAAGTTTCACGAGGAGTCAGGCCTCGTCTCCTTTGGAGGCACTGATCTCCGAGTACCCCTGGAGTTTTCAAAGGATGTGAGGCCTCCGGTCTCGATGAGGTGGGGAACTAGGTCTTTCTCTGTGGTCTCCACAGGGGATTCAGACATCCTATCGTCTTGGGAGATGCAAAACGAGCCTGGATTCAAGTCACTGCAGGGATATCCGGCCTTATTTTGAGTCAGGGCATCGCGGTGTCCTTTCCACTTGAGGCCGCAATCTCAGGGTCCCTCTCACATAACTAGAGCTGAGAAAAGCCTCCTCTTGAGGTCCTTGTGGTAAGGTGGTGTTCCTCTGGAGTCGAAGCCAGGGACTAACCTCTCATCTCGAGTTGATTTTTGGTCCACGGAGCTCTTTCATGTTGCTTCAGTGACCTCAGGATCCTCTAGCCTTGAAACAGTGTTCTTGGGGTTTCTCTGGAGTGCCATCAAGGAAATCAAGGCTCCTTTCATGTGTGATGTGCAACACGGAATTGCTCTGCACGCAGTGCGGGGGAATCGGGCCTCATCTCACGGCGAGGGGGAAGTCTCATGGTTTTTCTCGAGTTGCGGCGGGAACCTGGGGTATATTCTCGAGTTACGATGGGGATGGCCTTTCCACACACGTCTTTGTTTAGCCAGGTCAGGACTCCTGCCTAGTTGCGAGGGACATCTCGGGATTCTCTTCGAGGCTTGGCAGGGCAATTGGGATGCCTCTCCAGCTGAAGCGGGAGACCAAGTGTCCCTTTCCACGTGCCACAGGAATCCTGGGACTCCTATCAAGTTTGACGAGGAGTCAGGCATCGTCTCCTTTGGAGGCACTGATCTCCGCGTACCCCTGGAGTTTTCAAAGGATGTGAGGCCTCCGGTCGACATGAGGTGGGGAACTAGGTCTTTCTCTGTGGTCTCCACAGGGGATTCAGGCATCCTTTCGTCTTGGGAGATGCAAGACGAGCCTTTATTCAAGTCACTGCAGAGATATCCGGCCTTATTTCGAGTCAGGGCATCGCGGTGTCCATTCCACTTGAGGCCGCAAACTCAGGGTCCCTCTCACTTACCTAGAGCTGAGAGAAGCCTCCTCTTGAGGTGCTTGTGGTAATGTGGTATTCCTCTGGAGTCGAAGCCAGGGACTAAAGTCTCATCTTGAGATGATTTTTGGTCCACGGAGCTCTTTCGTGTTGCTACAGTGACCTCAGGATCCCTCTAGCCTAGAAACAGTGTTCTTGGGGTTTCTCTGAAGTGCCATCAAGGAAATCAAGTCTCTTTTCATGTGTGATGTGCAACACGGAATTGCTCTGCACGCAGTGCAGGGGAATCGGGCCTCAATTCGTGGCGTGGGGGAAGTCTCATGGTATTTCTCGAGTTGGGGCGGGAACCTGGGGTATATTCTCGAGTTACGATGGGGATTGCCCTTCCACACACGTATTTGTTCAGCGACGTTAGGACTCCTGCCTAGTTGCGAGGGACAACTCGGGATTCTCCTCGAGGCTTGGCAGGTCAATTGGGACGCCTCTCCAGCTGAGGCGGGAGACCAAGGGTCCCTTTCCACGTGCCACAGGAATCCTGGGACTCCTATCAAGTTTCACGAGGAGTCAGGCATCGTCTCCTTTGGAGGCACTGATCTCCGCGTACCTCTGGAGTTTTCAAAGGATGTGAGGCCTCCGGTCGCCATGAGGTGGGGAACTAGGTCTTTCTCTGTGGTCTCTACAGGGGATTCAGACATCCTTTCGTCTTGGGAGATGCAAAACGAGCCTGGATTCAAGTCACTGCACGGATATCCGGCCTTATTTTGAGTCAGGGCATCGCGGTGTCCTTTCCACTTGAGGCCGCAAACTCAGGGTCCCTCTCACACTCCTAGAGCTGAGAGAAGCCTCCTCTTGAGGTGCTTGGGGTAAGGTGGTATTCCTCTGGAGTAGAAGCCAGAGACTAACCTCTCATCTCGAGTTGACTTTTGGTCCACGGAGCTCTTTCGTGTTGCTACAGTGACCTCAGGATCCCTCTAGCCTTGAAACAGTGTTCTTGGGGTTTCTTTGGAGTGCTATCAAGGAAATCAAGACTCCTTTCATGTGTTATGTGCAACACGGAATTGCTCTGCACGCAGTGAAGGGGAATCGGGCCTCATCTCTCGGCGAGGGGGAAGTCTCATGGTTTTTCTCGAGTTGCGGCGGGAACCTGGGGTATATTCTCGAGTTACGACGGGGATGGCCCTTCCACCCACGTCTTTGTTCAGCCACATCAGGACTCCTGCCTAGTTGCGAGGGACAACTCGGGATTCTCCTCGATGCTTGGCAGGGCAATTGGGACGCCTCTCCAGCTGAGGTGGGAGAACAAGTGTCCCTTTCCACGTGCCACAGGAATCTTGGAACTCCTATCAAGTTTCACGAGGAGTCAGGCATCGTCCCCTTTGGAGGCACTGATCTCCGCGTACCTCTGGAGTTTTCAAAGGATGTGAGGCCTCCGGTCGCGATGAGGTGGGGAACTAGGTCTTTCTCTGTGGTCTCCACAGGGGATTCAAACATCCTTTCATCTTGGGAGATGCAAGACGAGCAGGCATTCAAGTCACTGCAGGGATATCCGGCCTTATTTCGAGTCAGGGAATCGCGGTGTCCATTCCACTTGAGGCCGCAAAATCAGGGTCCCTCTCACATACCTAGAGCGGAGAGAAGCCTCTTTTTGAGGTGCTTGTGGTAAGGTCGTATTCCTCTGGAGTCGAAGCCAAGGACTAACCTTTCATCTCGAGTTTATTTTCGGTACACGGAGCTCTTTCGTTTTGCTACAGTGACCTCAGGATCCCTCTAGCCTTGAAACAGTGTTCTTGGGGTTTCTCTGGAGTGCCATCAAGGAAATCAAGGCTCCTTTCATGTGTGATGTGCAACACGGAATTGCTCTGCATGCAGTGCAGGGGAATCGGGCCTCATCTAGCGGTGAGGGGGAAGTCTCATGGTTTTTCTCGAGTTGCGGCGGGAACCTGGGGTATATTTTCGAGTTACGATGGGGATGGCCCTTCCACCCACGTGTTTGTTCAGCGACGTCAGGACTCCTGCCTAGTTACGAGGGACAACTCGGGATTCTTCTCGAGGCTTGGCAGGGCAATTGGGACGCCTCTCCAGCTGAGGCGGGAGACCAAGGGTCCCTTTCCACGTGCCACACGAATCCTGGGACTTCTATCAAGTTTCACGAGGAGTCAGGCATCGTCTCCTTTGGAGCCACTGATCTCCACGTACCTCTGGAGTTTTCAAAGCATATGAGGCCTCCGGTCGCGATGAGGTGGGGAACTAGGTCTTTTTCTGTGGTCTCCACTGGGGATTCAGACATCCTTTCGTCTTGGGAAATGCAAGACGAGCCTGCGTTCAAGTCACTGCAGGGATATCCGGCCTTATTTCGAGTCAGGGCATCGCGGTGTCCATTCCACTTGAGGTCGCAATCTCAGGGTCCCTCTCACATACCTAGAGCTGAGAGAAGCCTCCGCTTGAGGTGCTTGTGGTAAGGTGGTATTCCTCTGGAGTCGAAGCCAGGGACTAACCTCTCATCTCGAGTTGATTTTTGGTCCACGGAGCTCTTTCGTGTGGCTACAGTGACCTCAGGATCCCTCTAGCCTTGGAACAGTGTTCTTGGGGATTCTCTGGAGTGCCATCAAGGAAATCAAGGCTCCTTTCATGTGTGATGTGCAACACGGAATTGCTCTGCACGCAGTGCAGGGGAATTGGGCCTCATCTCGCGGCGAGGGGGAAGTCTCATGGTTTTTCACGAGTTGCGGCGGGAACCTGGAGTATATTCTCGAGTTACGACGGGGATGTCCCTTCCACCCACGTGTTTGTTCACCGACGTCAGGACTCCTGCCTAGTTGCGAGGGACAACTCGGGATTCTCCTCGAGGCTTGACAGGGCAATTCGGACGCCTCTCCAGCTGAGGCGGGAGACCAAGGGTCCCTTTTCACGTGCCACAGTAATCCTGGGACTCCTATCAAGTTTCACGAGGAGTCAGGCCTCGTCTCCTTTGGAGGCACTGATCTCCGCGTACCCCTGGAGTTTTCAAAGGATGTGAGGCCCCCAGTCGCGATGAGGTGGGGAACTAGGTCTTTCTCTGTGGTCTCCACAGGGGATTCAGACATCCTATCGTCTTGGGAGATGCAAAACGAGCCTGGATTCAAGTCACTGCAGGGATATCCGGCCTTATTTTGAGTCAGGGCATCGCGGTGTCCTTTCCACTTGAGGCCGCAATCTCAGGGTCCCTCTCACATAACTAGAGCTGAGAAAAGCCTCCTCTTGAGGTCCTTGTGGTAAGGTGGTATTCCTCTGGAGTCGAAGCCAGGGACTAACCTCTCATCTCGTGTTGATTTTTGGTCCACGGAGCTCTTTCATGTTGCTTCAGTGACCTCAGGATCCTCTAGCCTTGAAACAGTGTTCTTGGGGTTTCTCTGGAGTGCCATCAAGGAAATCAAGGCTCCTTTCATGTGTGATGTGCAACACGGAATTGCTCTGCACGCAGTGCGGGGGAATCGGGCCTCATCTCACGGCGAGGGGGAAGTCTCATGGTTTTTCTCGAGTTGCGGCGGGAACCTGGGGTATATTCTCGAGTTACGATGGGGATGGCCTTTCCACACACGTGCTTGGTCAGCGACGTCAGGACTCCTGCCTAGTTGCGAGGGACATCTCGGGATTCTCTTCGAGGCTTGGCAGGGCAATTGGGATGCCTCTCCAGCTGAAGCGGGAGACCAAGTGTCCCTTTCCACGTGCCACAGGAATCCTGGGACTCCTATCAAGTTTGACGAGGAGTCAGGCATCGTCTCCTTTGGAGGCACTGATCTCCGGGTACCCCTGGAGTTTTCAAAGGATGTGAGGACTCCGGTCGACATGAGGTGGGGAACTAGGTCTTTCTCTGTGGTCTCCACAGGGGATTCAGACATCCTTTCGTCTTGGGAGATGCAAGACGAGCCTTTATTCAAGTCACTGCAGGGATATCCAGCCTTATTTCGAGTCAGGGCATCGCGGTGTCCATTCCACTTGAGGCCGCAAACTTAGGGTCCCTCTCACTTACCTAGAGCTGAGAGAAGCCTCCTCTTGAGGTGCTTGTGGTAATGTGGTATTCCTCTGGAGTCGAAGCCAGGGACTAAAGTCTCATCTTGAGATGATTTTTGGTCCACGGAGCTCTTTCGTGTTGCTACAGTGACCTCAGGATCCCTCTAGCCTTGAAACAGTGTTCTTGGGGTTTCTCTGAAGTGCCATCAAGGAAATCAAGGCTCCTTTCATGTGTGATGTGCAACACGGAATTGCTCTGCACGCAGTGCAGGGGAATCGGGCCTCAATTCGTGGCGTGGGGGAAGTCTCATGGTATTTCTCGAGTTGGGGCGGGAACCTGGGGTATATTCTCGAGTTACGATGGGGATTGCCCTTCCACACACGTGTTTGTTCAGCGACGTTAGGACTCCTGCCTAGTTGCGAGGGACAAGTCGCGATTATCCTCGAGGCTTGGCAGGGCAATTGGGACGCCTCTCCAGCTGAGGCGGGAGACCAAGGGTCCCTTTCCACGTGCCACAGGAATCCTGGGACTCCTATCAAGTTTCACGAGGAGTCAGGCATCGTCTCCTTTGGAGGCACTGATCTCCGCGTACCTCTGTAGTTTTCAAAGGATGTGAGGCCTCCGGTCGCCATGAGGTGGGGAACTAGGTCTTTCTCTGTGGTCTCTACAGGGGATTCAGACATCCTTTCGTCTTGGGAGATGCAAAACGAGCCTGGATTCAAGTCACTGCAGGGATATCCGGCCTTATTTTGAGTCAGGGCATCGCGGTGTCCTTTCCACTTGAGGCCGCAAACTCAGGGTCCCTCTCACACTCCTAGAGCTGAGAGAAGCCTCCTCTTGAGGTGCTTGGGGTAAGGTGGTATTCCTCTGTAGTAGAAGCCAGGGACTAACCTCTCATCTCGAGTTGATTTTTGGTCCACGGAGCTCTTTCGTGTTGCTACAGTGACCTCAGGATCCCTCTAGCCTTGAAACAGTGTTATTGGGGTTTCTCTGGAGTGCCATCAAGGAAAACAAGGCTCCTTTCATGTGTGATGTGCAACACGGAATTGCTCTGCAGGCAGTGACGCGGAATCGGGCCTCATATTGCGGTGAGGTTGAAGTCTCATGTTTTTTCTCGAGTTGCGGCGGGAACCTGGGGTATATTCTCGAGTTACGACGGGGATGGCCCTTCCACACACGTGTTTGTTCAGCGACGGCAGGACTCCTGCCTAGTTGCGAGGGACAACTCGGGATTCTCCTCGAGGCTTTGCAGGGCAATTGGGACGCCTCTCCAGCTGAGGCGGTAGACCAAGGGTCCTTTTCCACGTGCCACAGGAATCCTGGGACTCCTATCAAGTTTGACGAGGAGTCAGGCATCGTCTCCTTTGGAGGCACTGATCTCCGCGTACCTCTGGAGTTTTCAAAGGATGTGAGGCCTCCGGTCGTGATGAGGTGGGTAAGTAGGTTTTCTCTGTGGTCTCCACAGGGGATTCAGACATCCTTTCGTCTTGCGAGATGCAAGACGAGCCTGCATTGAACTCACTGCAGGGATATCCGGCCTTATTTCGAGTCAGGGCATCGCGGTGTCCATTCCACTTGAGGCCGCAAATCAGGGTCCCTCTCACATACCTAGAGCTGAGAGAAGCCTCCTCTTGAGATGCTTCTGGTAAGGTGATATTCCTCTGGAGTCGAAGCCAGGGACTAACCTCTCATCTCGAGTTGATTTTTGGTCCACGGAGCTCTTTCGTGTGGCTACAGTGACCTCAGGATCCCTCTAGCCTTGAAACAGTGTTCTTGGGGTTTTTCTGGAGTGCCATCAAGGAAATCAAGGCTCCTTTCATGTGTGATGTGCAACACGGAATTGCTCTGCACCCAGTGCAGGGGAATCGGGCCTCATCTCGCGGCGAGGGGGAAGTCTCATGCTTTTTCTCGAGTTGCGGCGGGAACCTGGGGTATATTCTTGAGTTACGAAGGGGATGGCCCTTCCACACAGGTGTTTCTTCAGCGACGTCAAGACTCCTGTCTAGTTGCGAGGGACAACTCGGGATTCTCCTCGAGGCTTGGCAGGGCAATTGGGATGCCTCTCCAGCTGAAGCGGGAGACCAAGTGTCCCTTTCCACGTGCCACAGGAATCCTGGGACTCCTATCAAGTTTGACGAGGAGTCAGGCATCGTCTCCTTTGGAGGCACTGATGTCCGCGTACCCCTGGAATTTTCAAAGGATGTGAGGCCTCCGGTCGACATGAGGTGGGGAACTAGGTCTTTCTCTGTGGTCTCCACAGGGGATTCAGAAATCCTTTCGTCTTGGGAGATGCAAGACGAGCCTTTATTCAAGTCACTGCAGGGATATCCGGCCTTATTTCGAGTCAGGGCATCGCGGTGTCCATTCCACTTGAGGCCGCACACTCAGGGTCCCTCTCACTTACCTAGAGCTGAGAGAAGCCTCCTCTTGAGGTGCTTGTGGTAATGTGGTATTCCTCTGGAGTCGAAGCCAGGGACTAAAGTCTCATCTTGAGATGATTTTTGGTCCACGGAGCTCTTTCGTGTTGCTACAGTGACCTCAGGATCCCTCTAGCCTTGAAACAGTGTTCTTGGGGTTTCTCTGAAGTGCCATCAAGGAAATGAAGGCTCTTTTCATGTGTGATGTGCAACACGGAATTGCTCTGCACGCAGTGCAGGGGAATCGGGCCTCAATTCGTGGCGTGGGGGAAGTCTCATGGTATTTCTCGAGTTGGGGCGGGTACCTGGGGTATATTCTCGAGTTACAATTGGGATTGCCCTTCCACACACGTGTTTGTTCAGCGACGTTAGGACTCCTGCCTAGTTGCGAGGGACAAGTCGCGATTATCCTCGAGGCTTGGCAGGGCAATTGGGACGCCTCTCCAGCTGAGGCGGGAGACCAAGGGTCCCTTTCCACGTGCCACAGGAATCCTGGGACTCCTATCAAGTTTCACGAGGAGTCAGGCATCGTCTCCTTTGGAGGCACTTATCTCCGCGTACCTCTGGAGTTTCCAAAGGATGTGAGGCCTCCGGTCGCGATGAGGTGGGGAACTAGGTTTTTCTCTGTGGTCTCCAGAGGGGATTCAGAGATTCTTTCATCTTGGGAGATGCAAGACGAGCCTGCATTCAAGTCACTGCAGGGATATCCGGCCTTATATCGCGTCAGGGCATCGCAGTGTCCATTCCACTTGAGGCCGCAAACTCTGGGTCCCTCTCACATACCTAGAGCTGAGAGAAGCCTCCTCTTGAGGTGCTTGTGGTAAGGTGGTATTCCTCTGGAGTCGAAGCCAGGGACTAACCTCTCATCTCGAGTTGATTTTTGGTCCATGGAGCTCTTTCGTGTTGCTACAGTGACCTCAGATTCCCTCTAGCCTTGAAACAGTGTTCTGGGGTTTTCCCTGGAGTGCCATCAAGGAAATCAAGGCTCCTTTCATGTGTGATGTGCAACACGGAATTGCTCTGCACGCAGTGCAGGGGAATCGGGCCTCATCTCGTGGCGAGGGTGAAGTCTCATGCTTTTTCTCGAGTTGCGGCGGGAACCTGGGGTATATTCTTGAGTTACGACGGGGATGGCCCTTTCACACACGTGTTTCTTCAGCGACGTCAGGACTCCTGCCTAGTTGCGAGGGACAACTCGGGATTCTCCTCGAGGCTTGGCAGGGCAATTGGGACTCCTCTCAACCTGAGGCGGGAGACCAAGGGTCCCTTTCCACGTGCCACAGGAATCCTGGGACTCCTATCAAGTTTCACGAGGAGTCAGGCATCGTCTCCTTTGGAGGCACTGATCTCCGCATACCTCTGGAGTTTTCAAAGGATGTGAGGCCTCCGGTCGCGATGAGGTGGGGAACTAGGTCTTTCTCTGTGGTCTGCACAGGGGACTCAGTCATCCTTTCGTTTGGGAGATGCAAGACGAGCCTGCATTCAAGTCACTGCAGGGATATCCGGCCTTATTTCGAGTCAGGGCATCGCGGTGTCCATTCCACTTGAGGCCACAAACTCAGGGTCCCTCTCACATATCTAGATCTGAGAGAAGCCTCCTCTTGAGGTGCTTGTGGTAAGGTTGTATTCCTCTGGAGTCGAAGCCAGGGACTAACCTCTCATCTCGAGTTGACTTTTGGTTCACGGAGCTCTTTCTTGGAGCTACAGTGACCTCAGGATCCCTCTAGCCTTGAAACAGTGTTCTTGGGGTTTCTCTGGAGTGCCATCAAGGAAATCAAGGCTCCTTTGATGTGTGATGTGCAAGACGGAATTGCTCTGCACGCAGTGCAGGGGAATCGGGCCTCATCTCGCGGCGAGGGGGAAGTCTCATGGTTTTTCTCGAGTTGCGGCGGGAACCTGGGGTATATTCTCGAGTTACGACGGGGATGGCCCTTCCACCCACATGTTTGTTCAGCGACGTCAGGACTCCTGCCTAGTTGCGAGGGACAACTCGGGATTCTCCTCGAGGCTTGGCAGGGCAATTGGGACGCCTCTCCAGCTGAGGCGGGAGACCAAGGGTCCCTTTCCCCGTGCCACAGGAATCCTGGGACTCCTATCAAGTTTCACGAGGAGTCAGGCATCGTCCCCTTTGGAGGCACTGATCTCCGCGTACCTCTGGAGTTTTCAAAGGATGTGAGGCTTCCGGTCGCAATGAGGTGGGGAACTAGGTCTTTTTCTGTGATCTCCACAGGGGATTCAGACATGCTTTCGTCTTGGGAGATGCAAGACGAGCCTGCATTCAAGTCACTGCAGGGATATCCGGCCTTATTTCGAGTCAGGGCATCGGAGTGTCCATTCCACTTGAGGCCGCATACTCAGGGTACCTCTCACATACCTGGAGCTGAGAGAAGCCTGCTCTTGAGGTGCTTCTGGTAAGGTGGTATTCCTCTGGAGTCGAAGCCAGGGACTAACCTCTCATCTCGAGTTGATTTTTGATCCACGGAGCTCTTTCGTGTTGCTACAGTGATTTCAGGATCCCTCTAGCCTTGAAACAGTGTTCTTGGGGTTTCTCTGGAGTGCCATCAAGGAAATCAAGGCTCCTTTCATGTGTGATGTGCAACACGGAATTGCTCTGCACGCAGTGCAGGGGAATCGGGCCTCATCTCGCGGCGAGGGGCAAGTCTCATGCTTTTTCTCGAGTTGCGGCGGGAACCTGGGGTTTATTCTCGAGTTACGACGGGGATGGCCCTTCCACACGTGTTTCTTCAGCGACGTCAAGACTCCTGCCTAGTTGCGAGGGACAACTCGGGATTCTCCTCGAGGCTTTGCAGGGCAATTGGGACTCCTCTCAATCTGAGGCGGGAGACCAAGGGTCCCTTTCCACCTGCCACAGGAATCCTGGGACTCCTATCAAGTTTCACGAGGAGTCAGGCATCGTCTCCTTTGGAGGCACTGATCTCCGTGTACCTCTGGAGTTTTCAAAAGATGTGAGGCCTCCGGTCGCGATGAGGTGGGGAAGTAGGTCTTTCACTGTGGTCTCCACAGGGGATTCAGACATCCTTTCATCTTGTGAGATGCAGGACGAGCCTGCATTCAAGTCACTGCAGGGATATCAGGCCTTATATCGAGTCAGGGCATCGCGGTGTACATTTCACTTGAGGCCGCAAACTCAGGGTCCCTCTCACATACCTAGAGCTGAGAGAAGCCTCCTCTTGAGGTTATGTGGAAAGGTGGTATTCCTCTGGAGTCGAAGCCAGGGACTAACCTCTCATCTCGAGTTGATTCTTGGTCCACGGAGCTCTTTTGTGTTGCTACAGTGACCTCAGTTTCCCTCTAGCCTTGAAACAGTGTTCTTGGGGTTTCTCTGGCGTGCCATCAAGGAAATCAAGGCTCCTTTCATGTGTGATGTGCAACACGGAATTGCTCTGCACGCAGTGCAGGGTATCGGGCCTCATTTTGTGGCGAGGGGGAAGTCTCATGGTTTTTCTCGAGTTGCTATGGGAACCTGGGGTATATTCTCGAGTTACGACGGGAATGGCCCTTCCACACACGTGTTTGTTCAGCGACGTCAGGACTCCTGCCTAGTTGCGAGGGACAACTCGGGATTCTCCTCGAGGCTTGGCAGGGCAATTGTGATGCCTCTCCAGCTGAGACGGAAGACCAAGGATCCCTTTCCACGTGCCACAGGAATCCTGGGACTTCTATCAAGTTTAACGAGGAGTCAGGCATCGTCTCCTTTGGAGGCACTGATCTCCGCGTACCTCTGGAGTTTTCAAAGGATATGAGGATTCCGGTCGCGATGAAGTGGGGAACTAGGTCTTTCTCTGTGGTCTCCACAAGGGTTTCAGACATCCTTTCGTCTTGGGAGATGTAAGACGAGCCTGCATTCAAGTCACTTCAGGGATATCCGGCCTTATTTCGCGTCAGGGCATCGCGGTCTCCATTCCACTTGAGACCGCAAACTCAGGGTCCCTCTCACATAGCTAGAGCTGAGATAAGCCTGCTCTTGAGGTGCTTGTGGTAAGGTCGTATTCCTCTGGAGTCGAAGCCAGGGACTAACCTCTCATCTCGAGTTGATTTTTGGTCCACGGAGCTCTTTCGTGTTGCTACAGTGACCTCAGGATCCCTCTAGCCTTGAAACAGTGTTCTTGGGGTTTCTCTGGAGTGCCATCAAGGAAAACAAGGCTCCTTTCATGTGTGATGTGCAACACGGAATTGCTCTGCAGGCAGTGAAGCGGAATCGGGCCTCATATTGCGGTGAGGTTGAAGTCTCATGTTTTTTCTCGAGTTGCGGCGGGAACCTGGGGTATATTCTCGAGTTACGACGGGGATGGCCCTTCCACACACGTGTTTGTTCAGCGACGGCAGGACTCCTGCCTAGTTGCGAGGGACAACTCGGGATTCTCCTCGAGGCTTTGCAGGGCAATTGGGACGCCTCTCCAGCTGAGGCGGTAGACCAAGGGTCCTTTTCCACGTGCCACAGGAATCCTGGGACTCCTATCAAGTTTGACGAGGAGTCAGGCATCGTCTCCTTTGGAGGCACTGATCTCCACGTACCTCTGGAGTTTTCAAAGGATGTGAGGCCTCCGGTCGTGATGAGGTGGGTAAGTAGGTTTTCTCTGTGGTCTCCACAGGGGATTCAGACATCCTTTCGTCTTGCGAGATGCAAGACGAGCCTGCATTGAACTCACTGCAGGGATATCCGGCCTTATTTCGAGTCAGGGCATCGCGGTGTCCATTCCACTTGAGGCCGCAAATCAGGGTCCCTCTCACATACCTAGAGCTGAGAGAAGCCTCCTCTTGAGATGCTTCTGGTAAGGTGATATTCCTCTGGAGTCGAAGCCAGGGACTAACCTCTCATCTCGAGTTGATTTTTGGTCCACGGAGCTCTTTCGTGTGGCTACAGTGACCTCAGGATCCCTCTAGCCTTGAAACAGTGTTCTTGGGGTTTTTCTGGAGTGCCATCAAGGAAATCAAGGCTCCTTTCATGTGTGATGTGCAACACGGAATTGCTCTGCACGCAGTGCAGGGGAATCGGGCCTCATCTCGCGGCGAGGGGGAAGTCTCATGCTTTTTCTCGAGTTGCGGCGGGAACCTGGGGTATATTCTTGAGTTACGAAGGGGATGGCCCTTCCACACAGGTGTTTCTTCAGCGACGTCAAGACTCCTGTCTAGTTGCGAGGGACAACTCGGGATTCTCCTCGAGGCTTGGCAGGGCAATTGGGACTCCTCTCACTCTGAGGCGGGAGACCAAGTGTCCCTTTCCACGTGCCACAGGAATCCTGGAAATCCTATCAAGTTTCACGAGGAGTCAGGAATGTCTCCTTTGGAGGCACTGATCTCCGCGTACCTCTGGAGTTTTCAAAGGATGTGAGGCCTCCGGTCGCGATGAGGTGGGGAACTAGGTCTTTCTCTGTGGTCTGCACAGGGGACTCAGTCATCCTTTCGTTTGGGAGATGCAAGACGAGCCTGCATTCAAGTCACTGCAGGGATATCCGGCCTTATTTCGAGTCAGGGCATCGCGGTCTCCATTCCACTTGAGGCCGCAATCTCAGGGTCCCTCTCACATACCTAGAGCTGAGAGAAGCCTCCTCATGAGGTGCTTGTGGTAAGGTGGTATTCCTCTGGAGTCGAAGCCAGGGACTAACCTCTCATCTCGAGTTGATTTTTGGTCCACGGAGCTCTTTTGTGTGGCTACAGTGACCTCAGGATCCCTCTAGCCTTGCAACAGTGTTGTTGGGGTTTCTCTGGAGTGCCATCAAGGAAATCAAGGCTCCTTTCATGTGTGATGTGCAACACGGAATTGCACTGCATGCAGTGCAGGGGAATCGGGCCTCATCTCGCGGCGAGGGGGAAGTCTCATGGTTTTTCTCGAGTTGCGGCGGGAACCTGGGGAATATTCTCGAGTTACGATGGGGATGGCCCTTCCACACACGTGTTTCTTCAGCAACGTCAGGACTCCTGCCTAGTTGCGAGGGACAACTCGGGATTCTCCTCGAGGCTTGGCAGGGCAATTGGGACGCCTCTCCAGCTGAGGCGGGAGACCAAGGATCCCTTTCCACGTGCCACAGGAATCCTGGCAATCCTATCAAGTTTCACGAGGAGTCAGGCATCGTCTCCTTTGGAGGAACTGATCTCCGCGTCCCTCTGGAGTTTTCAAAGGATGTGAGGCCTCCGGTCGCGATGAGGTGGGGAACTAGGTCTTTCTCTGTGGTCTCCACAGGGGATTCAGACATCCTTTCGTCTTGGGAGATGCAAGCCGAGCCTGCATTCAAGTCACTGCAGGGATATCCGGCCTTATTTCGAGTCAGGGCATCGCGGTGTCCATTCCACTTGAGGCCGCAAACTCAGGGTCCCTCTCACATAGCTAGAGCTGAGAGAAGCCTCCTCTTGAGGTGCTTGTGGTAAGGTGGTATTCCTCTGGAGTCGAAGCCAGGGACTAACCTCTCATCTCGAGTTGATTTTTGGTCCACGGAGCTCTTTCGTGTGGCTACAGTGACCTCAGGATCCCTCTAGCCTTGAAACAGTGTTCTTGGGGTTTCTCTGGAGTGCCATCAAGGAAATCAAGGCTCGTTTCATGTGTGGTGTGCAACACGGAATTGCACTGCATGCAGTGCAGGGGAATCGGGCCTCATCTCGCGGCGAGGGGGAAGTCTCATGGTTTTTCTCGAGTTGCGGCGGGAACCTGGGGAATATTCTCGAGTTACGATGGGGATGGCCCTTCCACACACGTGTTTGTTCAGCGACGTCAGGACTCCTGCCTAGTTGCGAGGGACAACTCGGGATTTACCTCGAGGCTTTGCAGGGCAATTGGGACGCCTCTCCAGCTGAGGCGGGAGACCAAGGGTCCCTTTCCACGTGCCACAGGAATCCTGGGACTCCTATCAAGTTTCACGAGGAGTCAGGCATCGTCTCCTTTGGAGGCACTGATCTCTGCGTACCTCTGGAGTTTTCAAAGGATGTGAGGCCTCCGGTCGCCATGACGTGGGGAACTAGGTCTTTCTCAGTGGTCTCCACAGGGGATTCAGACATCCTTTCATCTTGGGAGATGCAAGACGAGCCTGCATTCAAGTCACTGCAGGGATATCCGGCCTTATTTCGAGTCAGGGCATCGCGGTCTCCATTCCACTTGAGGCCGCAAACTTAGGGTCCCTCTCACATAGCTAGAGCTGAGAGAAGCCTCCTCTTGAGGTGTTTGTGGTAAGGTGGTATTCCTCTGGAGTCGAAGCCAGGGACTAACCTCTCATCTCGAGTTGATTTTTGGTCCACGGAGCTCTTTCGTGTTGCTACAGTGACCTCAGGATCCCTCTAGCCTTGCAACAGTGTTCTTGGGGTTTCTCTGGAGTGCCATCAAGGAAATCAAGGCTCCTTTCATGTCTGATGTGCAACACGGAATTGCTCTGCATGCAGTTCACGGGAATCGGGCCTCATCTCGATGCGAGGGGGAAGTCTCATGGTTTTTCTCGAGTTGCGGCGGGAACCTGGGGTATATTCTCGAGTTACGACGGGGATGGCCCTTCCACCCACGTGTTTCTTCAGCGACGTCAGGGCTCCTGCCTAGTTGCGAGGGACAACTCGGGATTCTCCTCGAGGCTTGGCAGGGCAATTGGGACGCCTCTCCAGCTGAGGCGGGAGACCAAGGGTCCCTTTCCACGTGCCACAGGAATCCTGGGACTCCTATCAAGTTTCACGAGGAGTCAGGCATCGTCTCCTTTGGAGGCACTGATCTCTGCGTACCTCTGGAGTTTTCAAAGGATGTGAGGCCTCTGGTCGCGATGAGGTGGGGAACTAGGTCTTTCTCTGTGGTCTCCACAGGGGACTCAGACATCCTTTCGTCTTGGGAGATGCAAGCCGAGCCTGCATTCAAGGCACTGCAGGGATATCCGGCCTTATTTCGAGTCAGGGCATCGCGATCTCCATTCCACTTGAGGACGCAAACTCAGGGTCCCTCTCACATAGCTAGAGCTGAGAGAAGCCTCCTCTTGAGGTGCTTGTGGTAAGGTGGTATTCCTCTGGAGTCGAAGCCAGGGACTAACCTCTCATCTCGAGTTGATTTTTGGTCCACGGAGCTCTTTCGTGTTGCTACAGTGACCTCAGGATCCCTCTAGCCTTGAAACATTGTTCTTGGGCTTTCTCTGGAGTGCCATCAAGGAAATCAAGGCTCCTTTCATGTTTGATTTGCAATACGGAATTGCTCTTCACGCAGTCTCGGGGAATCGGGCCTCATCTCGCTGCGAGGGGGAAGTCTCCTGGTTTTTCTCGAGTTGCGGCGGGAACCTGGGGAATATTCTCGAGTTACGACGGGGATGGCCCTTCCACACACGTGTTTGTTCAGGGACGTCAGGACTCCTGCCTAGTTGCGAGGGACAACTCGGGGTTCTCCTCGAGGCTTGGCAGGGCAATTGGGACGCCTCTCCAGCTGAGGCGGGAGACCAAGGGTCCCTTTCCACGTGCCACAGGAATCCTGGGACTCCTATCAAGTTTCACGAGGAGTCAGGCATCGTCTCCTTTGGAGGCAGTGATCTCCGCGTACCTCTGGAGTTTTCAAAGGATGTGAGGCCTCCGGTCGCGATGAGGTGGGGAACTAGGTCTTTCTCTGTGGTCTCCACAGGGGATTCAGACATCCTTTCGTCTTGGGAGATGCAAGCCAAGCCTGCATTCAAGTCACTGCAGGGATATCCGGCCTTATTTCGAGTCAGGGCATCGCGGTGTCCATTCCACTTGAGGCCGCAAACTCAGGGTCCCTCTCATATAGCTAGAGCTGAGAGAAGCCTCCTCTTGAGGTGCTTGTGATAAGGTGGTATTCCTCTGGAGTCGAAGCCAGGGACTAACCTCTCATCTCGAGTTGATTTTTGTTCCACGGAGCTCTTTCGTGTGGCTACAGTGACCTCAGGATCCCTCTAGCCTTGAAACAGTGTTCTTGGGGATTCTCTGGAGTGCCATCAAGGAAATCAAGGCTCCTTTCATGTGTGATGTGCAACACGGAATTGCACTGCATGCAGTGCAGGGGAATCGGGCCTCATCTCGCGGCGAGGGGGAAGTCTCATGGTTTTTCTCGAGTTGCGGCGGGAACCTGGGGTATATTCTCGAGTTACGACGGGGATGGCCCTTCCACCCACGTGTTTCTTCAGCGACGTCAGGACTCCTGCCTAGTTGCGAGGGACAACTCGGGGTTCTCCTCGAGGCTTGGCAGGGCAATTGGGACGCCTCTCCAGCTGAGGCGGGAGACCAAGGGTCCCTTTCCACGTGCCACAGGAGTCCTGGGACTCCTATCAAGTTTCACGAGGAGTCAGGCATCGTCTCCTTTGGAGGCACTGATCTCTGCGTACCTCTGGAGTTTTCAAAGGATGTGAGGCCTCCGGTCGCCATGAGGTGGGGAACTAGGTCTTCCTCTGTGGTCTCCACAGGCGATTCAGACATCCTTTCATCTTGGGAGATGCAAGACAAGCCTGCATTCAATTCACTGCAGGAATATCCGGCCTTATTTCGAGTCAGGGCATCGCGGTGTCCATTCCACTTGAGGCCGCAAAATCAGGGTCCCTCCCACATAGCTAGAGCTGAGAGAAGCCTCCTCTTGAGGAGCTTGTGGTAAGGTGGTATTCCTTTGGAGTCGAAGCCAGGGACTAACCTCTCATCTCGAGTTGATTTTTGGTCCACGGAGCTCTTTCGTGTGGCTACAGTGACCTCAGGATCCCTCTAGCTTTGAAACAGTGTTCTTGGGGTTTCTCTGGAGTGCCATCAAGGAAATCAAGGCTCCTTTCATGTGTGATGTGCAACACGGAATTGCACTGCATGCAGTGCAGGGGAATCGGGCCTCATCTCGCGGCGAGGGGGAAGTCTCATGGTTTTTCTCGAGTTGCGGCGGGAACCTGGGGAATATTCTCGAGTTTCGATGGGGATGGCCCTTCCACACACGTGTTTGTTCAGCGACGTCAGGACTCCTGCCTAGTTGCGAGGGACAACTCGGGATTCACCTCGAGGCTTTGCAGGGAAATTGGGACGCCTCTCCAGCTGAGGCGGGAGACCAAGTATCCCTTTCCACGTGCCACAGGAATCCTGGGAATCCTATCAAGTTTCACGAGGAGTCAGGCATCGTCTCCTTTGGAGGCACTGATCTCCGCGTCCCTCTGGAGTTTTCAAAGGATGTGAGGCCTCCGGTCGCGATGAGGTGGGAACTAGGTCTTTCTCGATGGTCTCCACAGGGGATTCAGACATCCTTTCGTCTTCGGAGATGCAAGACGAGCCTGCATTCAAGTCACTGCAGGGATATCCGGCCTTATTTTGAGTCAGGGCATCGCAGTGTCCATTCCACTTGAGGCCGCACTCAGGGTCCCTCTCACATACCTAGAGCTGAGAGAAGCCTCCTCTCGAGGTGCTTGTGGTAAGGTGGTATTTCTCTGGAGTCGAAGCCAGGGACTAACCTCTCATCTCGAGTTGATTTTTGGTCCACAGAGCTCTTTCGTGTTGCTACAGTGACCTCAGGATCCCTCTAGCCTTGAAACAGTGTTCTTGGGGTTTCTCTGGAGTGCCATCAAGGAAATCAAGGCTCCTTTCATGTGTGATGTGAAACACGGAATTGCTCTGCACGCAGTGCAGTGGAATCGGGCCTCATATCGCGTCGAGGGGGAAGTCTCATGGTTTTTCTCGAGTTGCGGCGGGAACCTGGGGTATATTCTCGAGTTACGACGGGGATGGCCCTTCCACCCACGTGTTTCTTCAGCGACGTCAGGACTCCTGCCTAGTTGCGAGGGACAACTCGGGGTTCTCCTCGAGGCTTGGCAGGGCAATTGGGACGCCTCTCCAGCTGAGGCGGGAGACCAAGGGTCCCTTTCCACGTGCCACAGGAGTCCTGGGACTCCTATCAAGTTTCACGAGGAGTCAGGCATCGTCTCCTTTGGAGGCACTGATCTCTGCGTACCTCTGGAGTTTTCAAAGGATGTGAGGCCTCCGGTCGCCATGAGGTGGGGAACTAGGTCTTCCTCTGTGGTCTCCACAGGCGATTCAGACATCCTTTCATCTTGGGAGATGCAAGACAAGCCTGCATTCAAGTCACTGCAGGGATATCCGGCCTTATTTCGAGTCAGGGCATCGCGGTGTCCATTCCACTTGAGGCCGCAAACTCAGGGTCCCTCTCACATAGCTAGAGCTGAGAGAAGCCTCCTCTTGAGGTGCTTGTGGTAAGGTGGTATTCCTCTGGAGTCGAAGCCAGGGACTAACCTCTCATCTCGAGTTGATTTTTGGTCCACGGAGCTCTTTCGTGTTGCTACAGTGACCTCAGGATCCCTCGAGCCTTGAAACAGTGTTCTTGGGGTTTCTCTGGAGTGCCATCAAGGAAGTCAAGGCTCCTTTCTTGTTTGATGTGCAACACGGAATTGCTCTGCACGCAGTGCAGGGGAATCGGGCCTCATCTCGCGGCGAGGGGGAAGTCTCATGGTTTTTCTCGGGTTGCGGCGGGAACCTGGGGTATATTCTCGAGTTACGACGGGGATGGCCCTTCCAACCACGTGTTTCTTCAGCGACGTCAGGACTCCTGCCTAGTTGCGAGGGACAACTCGGGGTTCTCCTCGAGGCTTGGCAGGGCAATTGGGACGCCTCTCCAGCTGAGGCGGGAGACCAAGGGTCCCTTTCCACGTGCCACAGGAATCCTGGGACTCCTATCAAGTTTCACGAGGAGTCAGGCATCGTCTCCTTTGGAGGCACTGATCTCTGCGTACCTCTGGAGTTTTCAAAGGATGTGAGGCCTCCAGTCGCGATGAGGTGGGGAACTAGGTCTTTCTCTGTGTTCTCCACAGGGGATTCAGACATCCTTTCATCTTGGGAGATGCAAGACGAGCCTGCATTCAAGTCACTGCAGGGATATCCGGCCTTATTTCGAGTCAGGGCATCGCGGTGTCCATTCCACTTGAGGCCGCAAACTCAGGGCCCCTCTCACATAGCTAGAGCTGAGAGAAGCCTCCTCTTGAGGTACTTGTGGTAAGGTGGTATTCCTCTGGAGTCGAAGCCAGGGACTAACCTCTCATCTCGAGTTGATTTTTGGTCCACGGAGCTCTTTCGTGTTGCTACAGTGACCTCAGGATCCCTCTAGCCTTGAAACAGTGTTCTTGGGGTTTCTCTGGATTGCCATCAAGGAAATCAAGGCTCCTTTCATGTGTGATGTGCAACACGGAATTGCTCTGCACGCAGTGCAGGGGAATCGGGCCTCATCTCGCGGCGAGGGGGAAGTCTCATGGTTTTTCACGAGTTGCGGCGGGAACCTGGGGTATATTCTCGAGGTACGACGGGGATGGCCCTTCCACCCACGTGTTTCTTCAGCGACGTCAGGACTCCTGCCTAGTTGCGAGGGACATCTCGGGATTCTCCTCGAGGCTTGGCACGGAAATTGGGACGCCTCTCCAGCTGAGGCGGGAGACCAAGGGTCTCTTTCCACGTGCCACAGGAATCCTGGGACTCCTATAAAGTTTCACGAGGAGTCAGGTATCATCTCCTTTGGAGGCACTGATCTCTGCGTACCTCTGGAGTTTTCAAAGGATGTGAGGCCTCCGGTCGCGATGAGGTGGGGAACTAGGTCTTTCTCTGTGGTCTCCAAAGGGGCTTCAGACATCCTTTCATCTTAGGCGATGCAAGACGAGCCTGCATTCAAGTCACTGCAGGGATATTCGGCCTTATTTCGCGTCAGGGCATCGCGGTGTTCATTCCACTTGAGGCCGCAAAATCAGGGTCCCTCTCACATACCTAGAGCTGAGAGAAGCCTCCTCTTGAGGTGCTTGTGGTAAGGTGGTATTCCTCTGGAGTCGAAGCCAGGGACTACCCTCTCATCTCGAGTTGATTTTTGGTCCACGGAGCTCTTTCTTGTTGCTACAGTGACCTCAGGATCCCTCTAGCCTTGAAACAGTGTTCTTGGGGTTTCTCTGAAGTGACATCAAGGAAATCAAGGCTCCTTTCATGTGTGATGTGCAACACGGAATTGCTCTGCATGCAGTGCAGGGGAATCGGGCATCATCTCACGGCGAGGAGGAAGTCTCAAGGTTTTTCTCGAGTTGCGGCGAGAACGTGGGGTATATTCTCGAGTTACTACGGGGATGGACCTTCCACCCACGTGTTTGTTCAGGGACGTCAGGACTCCTGCCTAGTTGCGAACGACAACTCGGGATTCTCCTCGAGGCTTGGCAGGGATATTGGGACGCCTCTCCAGCTGAGGCGGGAGACCAAGGGTCCCTTTCAATGTGCCACAGGAATCCTGGGACTCCTATCAAGTTTCACGAGGAGTCAGGCATCGTCTCCTTTGGAGGTACTGATCTCTGCGTACCTCTGGAGTTTTCAAAGGATGTGAGGCCTCCGGTCGCGATGAGGTGGGGAACTAGGTCTTTCTCTGTGGTCTCCACAGGGCATTCAGATATCCTTTCGTCTTGGAAGATGCAAGACGAGCCTGCATTCAAGTCACTGCAGGGATATCCGGCCTTATTTCGAGTCAGGGCATCGCGGTGTCCATTTCACTTGAGGCCGCAAACTCAGGGTCCCTCTCACATAGCTAGAGGTGAGAGAAGCCTCCTCTTGAGGTGCTTGTGGTAAGGTGGTATTCCTCTGGAGTCGAAGCCAGGGACTAACCTCTCATCTCGAGTTGATTTTTGGTCCACGGAGCTCTTTAATGTTGCTACAGTGACCTCAGGATCCCTCTAGCCTTGAAACAGTGTTCTTGGGGTTTCTCTGGAGTGCCATGAAGGAAATCAAGGCTCCTTTCATGTTTGATGTGCAACACGGAACTGCTCTGCACGCAGTGCAGGGGAATCGGGCCTCATCTCGCGGCGAGGGGGAAGTCTCATGGTTTTTCTCGAGTTGCGGCGGGAACCTGGGTTATATTCTCGAGTTACGACGGGGATGGCCCTTCCACAGACGTGTTTGTTCAGCGATGGCAGGACGCCTGCCTAGTTGCAGGGACAACTCGGGATTCTCCTCGAGGCTTGGCAGGGCAATTGGGACGCCTCTCCAGCTGAGGCGGGAGACCAAGGGTCCCTTTCCACGTGCCACAGGAATCCTGGGACTCCTATCAAGTTTCACGAGGAGTCAGGCATCGTCTCCTTTGGAGGTATTGATCTCTGCGTACCTCTGGAATTTGCAAAGGATGTGAGGCCTCCGGTCGCGATGAGGTTGGGAACAAGGTCTTTCTCTGTGGTCTCCACAGGGGATTCAGACATCCTTTAGTCTTGGGAGATGCAAGACGAGCCTGCATTCAAGTCACTGCAGGGATATCCGGCCTTATTTCGAGTCAGGGCATTGCGGTGTCCATTCCACTTGAGGCCGCAAACTCAGGGTCCCTCTCACATACCTAGTGCTGAGAGAAGCCTCCTCTTCATGTGCTTGTGGTAAGGTGTTATTCCTCTGCAGTCGAAGACAGGGACTATCCTCTCATCTCGAGTTGATTTTTGGTCCACGGAGCTCTTTCTTGTTGCTACAGTGACCTCAGGATCCCTCTAGCCTTGAAACAGTGTTCTTGGGGTTTCTCTGGAGTGCCATCAAGGAAATCAAGGCTCCTTTCATGTGTGATGTGCAACACGGAATTGCTGTGCACGCAGTGCAGTGGAATCAGGCCTCATTTTGCGGCGAGGGGGAAGTCTCATGGTTTTGCTCGAGTTGCGGCGGGAACCTGGGGTATATTCTCGAGTTACGACGGGGATGGCCCTTCCACCCACGTGTTTGTTCAGCGACGTCAGGACTCCTGCCTAGTTGCGAGGGAGAACTCGGAATTCTCCTGGAGGCTTGGCAGGGCAATTGGGACGCCTCTCCAGCTGAGGCGGGAGACCAAGAGTCCCTTTCCACGTGCCACAGGAATCCTGGGACTCCTAAGAAGTTTCACGACGAGTCAGGCATGGTCTCCTTTGGAGGCACTGATCTCCGGGTAGCTCTGGAGTTTTCAAAGGATGTGAGGCCTCCGGTCGCGATGAGGTGGGGAACTAGGTCTTTCTCTGTGGTCTCCACAGGGGATTCAGACATCCTTTCGTCTTGGGAGATGCAAGACGAGACTGCATTCAAGTCACTGCAGGGATATCCGGCCTTATTTCGAGTCAGGGCATCGCGGTGTCCATTCCACTTGAGGCCGCAAAGTCAGGGTCCCTCTCACATTCCTAGAGCTGAGCGAAGCCTCCTCTTGAGGTGCTTGTGGTAAGGTGGTATTTCTCTGGACTCGAAGCCAGGGACTAACCTCTCATCTCGAGTTGATTTTTGGTCCACGGAGCTCTTTCGTGTTGCTACAGTGACCTCAGGATCCCTCTAGCCTTGAAACAGTGTTCTTGGGGTTTCTCTGGAGTGCCATCAAGGAAATCAAGGCTCCTTTCATGTGTGATGTGCAACACGGAATTGCTCTGCACGCAGTGTAGGGGAATCGGGCCTCATCTCGCGGCGAGGTGGAAGTCTCATGGTTTTTCTCGAGTTGCGGCGGGAACCTGGGGTATATTCTCGAGTTACGACGGGGATGGCCCTTCCACACACGTGTTTGTTCAACGAAGGCAGAACTCCTGCCTAGTTGCGAGGGAAAACTCGGGATTCTCCTCGAGGCTTGGCAGGCCAATTGGGACGCCTCTCCGGCTGAGGCGGGAGACCAAGGGTCCCTTTCCACGTGCCACAGGAATCCTGGGACTCCTATCAAGGTTCACGAGGAGTCAGGCATCGTCTCCTTTGGAGGCACTGATCTCCGCGTACCTCTGGAGTTTTCAAAATATGTTAGGCCTCCGGTCGCGATGAGGTGGGAAACTAGGTCTTTCTCTGTCGTCTCCACAGGGGATTCAGACATCCTTTCGTCTTGGGAGATGCAAGACGAGCCTTCATTCAAGTCACTGCAGGGATATCCGGCCTTATTTCGTGTCAGGGCATCGCTGTGTCCATTCCACTTGAGGCCGCAAACGCAGGTTCCATCTCACATAGCTAGAGCTGAGAGAAGCCTCCTCTTGAGGTGCTTGTGGTAAGGTGGTATTCCTCTGGAGTCGAAGCCAGGGACTAACCTCTCATCTCGAGTTGATTTTTGGTCACGGAGCTCTTTCGTGTTGCTACAGTGACCTCAGGATCCCTCTAGCCTTGCAACAGTGTTCTTGGGGGTTCTCTGGAGTGCCATCAAGGAAATCAAGGCTCCTTTCTTGTTTGATGTGCAACACGGAATTGCTCTGCACGCAGTGCAGGGGAATCGGGCCTCATCTCGCGGCGAGGGGGAAGTCTCATGTTTTTTCTCGAGTTGCGGCGGGAACCTGGGGTATATTCTCGAGATACGACGGGGATGGCCCTTCCACACACGTGTTTGTTCAGCGACATCAGGACTCCTGCCTAGTTGCGAGGGACAACTCGGGATTCTCCTCGAGGCTTGGCAGGGCAATTGGGACGCCTCTCCAGCTGAGGCGGGAGACCAAGGGTCCCTTTCAACGTGCCACAGGAATCCTGGGACTCCTATCAAGTTTCACGAGGAGTCAGGCATCGTCTCCTTTGGAGGTACTGATCTCTGCGTACCTCTGGAGTTTTCAAAGGATGTGAGGCCTCCGGTCGCGATGAGGTGGGAAACTAGGTCTTTCTCTGTGGTCTCCATAGGGCATTCAGATATCCTTTCGTCTTGGGAGATGCAAGACGAGCCTGCATTTAAGTCACTGCAGGGATATCCAGCCTTATTTCGAGTCAGGGCATCGCGGTGTCCATTCCACTTGAGGCCGCAAACTCAGGGTCCCTCTCACATAGCTAGAGGTGAGAGAAGCCTCCTCTTGAGGTGCTTGTGGTAAGGTGGTATTCCTCTGGAGTCGAAGCCAGGGACTAACCTCTCATCTCGAGTTGATTTTTGGTCCACGGAGCTCTTTAATGTTGCTACAGTGACCTCAGGATCCCTCTAGCCTTGAAACAGTGTTCTTGGGTTTTCTCTGGAGTGCCATGAAGGAAATCAAGGCTCCTTTCATGTTTGATGTGCAACACGGAATTGCTCTGCACGCAGTGCAGGGGAATCGGGCCTCATCTCGCGGCGAGGGGGAAGTCTCATGGTTTTTCTCGAGTTGGGGCGGGAACCTGGGGTATATTCTCGAGTTACGACGGGGATGGCCCTTCCACCCACGTGTTTGTTCAGCGACGTCAGGACTCCTGCCTAGTTGCGAGGGAGAATTCGGAATTCTGCTGGAGGCTTGGCAGGGCAATTGGGACGCCTCTCCAGCTGAGGCGGGAGACCAAGAGTCCCTTTCAACGTGCCACAGGAATCCTGGGACTCCTAAGAAGTTTCACGACGAGTCAGGCATTGTCTCCTTTGGAGGCACTGATCTCCGGGTAGCTCTGGAGTTTTCAAGGGATGTGAGGCCTCCGGTCGCGATGAGGTGGGGAACTAGGTCTTTCTCTGTGGTCTCCACAGGGGATTCAGACATCCTTTCATCTTGGGAGATGCAAGACGAGCCTGCATTCAAGTCACTGCAGGGATATCTGGCCTTATTTCGAGTCAGGGCATCGCGGTGTCCATTCCACTTGAGGCCGCAATCTCAGTGTCCCTCTCACATACCTAGAGCTGAGAGAAGCCTCCTCTTGAGGTGGTTGTGGTAAGGTGGTAATCCTCTGGAGTCGAAGCCAGGGACTAACCTCTCATCTCGAGTTGATTTTTGGTCCACGGAGCTCTTTCGTGTTGCTACAGTGACCTCAGGATCCCTCTAGCCTTGAAACAATGTTCTTGGGGTTTCTCTGGAGTGCCATCAAGGAAATCAAGGCTCCTTTCATGTGTGATGTGCAACACGGAATTGCTCTGCTAGCAGTGCAGGGGAATCAGGCCTCATTTTGCGGCGAGGGGGAAGTCTCATGGTTTTGCTCGAGTTGCGGCGGGAACCTGGGGTATATTCTCGAGTTACGACGGGGATGGCCCTTCCACCCACGTGTTTGTTCAGCGACGTCAGGACTCCTGCCTAGTTGCGAGGGAGAACTCGGAATTCTCCTGGAGGCTTGGCAGGGCAATTGGGACGCCTCTCCAGCTGAGGCGGAAGACCAAGAGTCCCTTTCCACGTGCCACAGGAATCCTGGGACTCCTAAGAAGTTTCACGACGAGTCAGGCATTGTCTCCTTTGGAGGCACTGATCTCCGGGTAGCTCTGGAGTTTTCAAAGGATGTGAGGCCTCCGGTCGCGATGAGGTGGGGAACTAGGTCTTTCTCTGTGGTCTCCACAGGGGATTCAGACATCCTTTCATCTTCGGAGATGCAAGACGAGCCTGCATTCAAGTCACTGCAGGGATATCCGGCCTTATTTCGAGTCAGGGCATCGCGGTGTCCATTCCACTTGAGGCCGCAAACTCAGGGTCCCTCTCACATACCTAGAGCTGAGTGAAGCCTCCTCTTGAGGTGCTTGTGGTAAGGTGGTATTTCTCTGGACTCGAAGCCAGGGACTAACCTCTCATCTCGAGTTGATTTCTGGTCCACGGAGCTCTTTCGTGTTGCTACAGTGACCTCAGGATCCCTCTAGCCTTGAAACAGTGTTCTTGGGGTTTCTCTGGAGTGCCATCAAGGAAATCAAGGCTCCTTTCATGTGTGATGTGCAACACGGAATTGCTCTGCACGCAGTGCAGGGGAATCGGGCCTCATCTCGCGGCGAGGTGGAAGTCTCATGGTTTTTCTCGAGTTGCGGCGGGAACCTGGGGTATATTCTCGAATTACGACGGGGATGGCCCTTCCACACACGTGTTTGTTCAGCGAAGGCAGAACTCCTGCCTAGTTGCGAGGGAAAACTCGGGATTCTCCTCGAGGCTTGGCAGGCCAATTGGGACGCCTCTCCGGCCGAGGCGGGAGACCAAGGGTCCCTTTCCACGTGCCACAGGAATCCTGGGACTCCTGTCAAGTTTTACAAGGAGTCAGGCATCGTCTCCTTTGGAGGCACTGATCTCCGCGTACCTCTGGAATTTTCAAAGGATGTGAGGCCTCCGGTCGCGATGTAGTGGGGAACTAGGTCTTTCTCTGTGGTCTCCACAGGGGATTCAGTCATCCTTTCGTCTTGGGAGATGCAAGAACGAGCCTGCATTCAAGTCCCTGCATGGATATACGACCTTATTTCGAGTCAGGGCATCGCGGTGTCCATTCCACTTGAGGCCGCAAACTCAGGGTCCCTCTCACATACCTAGAGCTGAGAGAAGCCTCCTCTTGAGGTGGTTGTGGTAAGGTGGTATTCCTCTGGAGTCGAAGCCAGGGACTAACCTCTCATCTCGAGTTGATTTTTGGTCCACGGAGCTCTTTCGTGTGGCTACAGTAACCTCAGGATCCCTCTAGCCTTAAAACAGTGTTCTTGGGGTTTCTCTGGCGTGCCATCAAGGAAATCAAGGCTCCTTTCATGTGTGATGTGCAACACGGAATTACTCTGCACGCAGTGCAGGGTATCGGGACTCATTTTGCGGCGAGGGGAAAGTCTCATGGTTTTTCTCGAGTTGCGATGGGAACCTGTGGTTTATTCTCGAGTTATGACGGGGATGGCCCTTCCACACACGTGTTTGTTCAGTGACGTAAGGACTCCTGCTTAGTTGCGAGGGACAACTCGGGATTCTCCTCGAGGCTTGGAAGGGCAATTGGGACGCCTCTCCAGCTGAGGCGGGAGACCAAGGGTGCCTTTCCACGTGCCACAGGAATCCTGGGACTCCTATCAAGTTTCACGAGGAGTCAGGCATCGTCTCCTTTGGAGGCACTGATCTCCGCATACCTAGGGAGTTTTCAAAGGATGTGAGGCCTCCGGTCGCGGTGAGGTGGAGAACTCGGTCTTTCTCTGTGGTCTCCACAGGGGATTCAGACATCCTTTCGTCTTGGGAGATGCAAGACGAGCCTGCATTCAAGTCACTGCAGGGATATCCGGCCTTATTTCGAGTCAGGGCATCGCGGTGTCCATTCCACTTGAGGCCGCAAACTCAGGATCCCTCTCACATACCTAGAGCTGAGAGAAGCCTCCTCTTGAGGTGCTTGTGGTAAGGTGGTATTCCTCTGGAGTCGAAGCCAGGGACTAACCTCTCATCTCGAGTTGATTTTTGGTCCACGGAGCTCTTTTGTGTTGCTACAGTGACGTCAGGAACCCTCTAGCCTTGAAACAGGGTTCTTGGGGTTTCTCTGGAGTGCCATCAAGGAAATCAAGGCTCCTTTCATGTGTGATATGCAACACGGAATTGCTCTGCACGCAGTGCACAGGAATCGGGCCTCATCTCGGGCGAGGGGGAAGTCTCATGGTTTTTCTCGTGTTGCTCCGGGAACCTGGGGTATATTCTCGAGTTACGACGGGGATGGCCCTTCCACAGACGTGTTTGTTCAGCGACGTCAGGACTCCTGCCTAGTTGCGAGGGACAATTCGGGATTCTCCTCGAGGCTTGGCAGGGCAATTGGGACGCCTCTCCAGCTGAGGCGGGAGACCAAGTGTCCCTTTCCACGTGCCACAGGAATCCTGTGACTCCTATCAAGTTTCACGACGAGTCAGGCATTGTCTCCTTTGGAGGCACGGATCTCCGCGTACCTCTGGAGTTTTCAAAGGATGTAAGGCCTCCGGTCGCGAGGAGGTGGGGAACTACGTCTTTCTCTGTGGTATCCACAGGGGATTCAGACATCCTTTCATCTTGGGAGATGCAAGACGAGCCTGCATTCAGTCACTGCAGGGATATCCGGCCTTATTTCTCGTCAGGGCATCACTGTGTCCATTCCACTTGAGGCCGCAAAATCAGGGTCCCTCTCACATACCTAGAGCTGAGAGAAGCCTCCTCTTGAGGTACTTGTGCTAAGGTGTTAGTCCTCTGGAGTCGAAGCCAGGGACTAACCTCTCATCTCGAGTTGATTTTTAGTCCACGGAGCTCTTTAATGTTGCTACAGTGACCTCAGGATCCCTCTAGGCTTGAAACAGTGTTCTTGGGGTTTCTCTGGAGTGCCATCAAGGAAATCAAGGCTCCTTTCATGTGTGATGTGCAACACGGAATTGCTCTGCATGCAGTGCAGGGGAATCGGGCCTCATCTCGCGGCGAGGGGAAGCCTCATGGTTTTTCTCGAGTTGCGGCGGCAACCTGGGGTATATTCTCGAGTTACGACGGGGATGGCCCTTCAAACCACGTGTTTGTTCAGCCACGTCAGGACTCCTGCCTAGTTGCGAGGGACAACTCGGGATTCTCCTCGAGGCTTGGCAGGGAAATTGGGACGACTCTCCAGCTGAGGCGGGAGACCAAGGGTCCCTTTCCACGTGCCACAGGAATCCTGGGACTCCTATCAAGTTTCACGAGGAGTCAGGCATCGTCTCCTTTGGAGGCACTGATCTCCGCATACCTCGGGAGTTTTCAAAGGATGTGAGGCTTCCGGTCGCGGTGAGGTGGAGAACTCGGTCTTTCTCTGTGGTCTCCACAGGGGATTCAGACATCCTTTCGTCTTGGGAGATGCAAGACGAGCCTGCATTCAAGTCACTGCAGGGATATCCGGCCTTATTTCGAGTCAGGGCATCGCGGTGTCCATTCCACTTGAGGCCGCAAACTCAGGGTCCCTCTCACATATCTAGAGCTGAGAGAAGCCTCCTCATGAGGTGATTGTGGTAAGGTGGTATTCCTCTGGAGTCGAAGCCAGGGACTAACCTCTCATCTCGAGTTGATTTTTGGTCCACGGAGCTCTTTCGTGTGGCTACAGTGACCTCAGGATCCCTCTAGCCTTGGAACAGTGTTCTTGGGGTTTCTCTGTAGTGCCATCAAGGACATCAAGGCTCCTTTCATGTGTGATGTGCAACACGGAATTGCTCTGCATGCAGTGCAGGGGAATCGGGCCTCATCTCGCGGCGAGGGGGAAGTCTCATGGTTTTTCTCGAGTTGCGGCGGGAACCTGGGGTATATTCTCAAGTTACGACAGGGATGGCCCTTCCACCCACGTGTTTGTTCAGCGACGGCAGGACACCTGCCTAGTTGTGAGGGACAACTCGGGATTCTCCTCGAGGCTTGGCAGGGCAATTGGGAAGCCTCTCCAGCTGAGGCGGGAGACCAAGGGTCCCTTTCCACGTGCCACAGGAATCCTGGGACTCCTATCAAGTTTCAGGAGGAGTCAGGCATCGTCTCCTTTGGAGGCACTGATCTCCGAGTACCTCTGGAGTTTTCAAAGGATGTGAGGCCTCCGGTCGCGATGAGGTGGGGAACTAGATCTTTCTGTGAGGTCCTCACAGGGGATTCAGACATCCTTTCGTCTTGGGAGATGCAAGACGAGCCTGCATTCAAGTCACTGCAGGGATATCCGGCATTATTTCGAGTCAGGGCATCGCGGTGTCCATTCAACTTGAGGCCGCACACTCAGGGTCCCTCTCACATACCTAGAGCTGAGAGAAGCCTCCTCTTGAGGTGCTTGTGGTAAGGTGGTATTCCTCTGGAGTCGAAGCCAGGGACTAACCTCTCATCTCGAGTTGATTTTTTGTCCACGGAGCTCTTTCATGTTGCTACAGTGAACTCGGGATCCCTCTAACCTTGAAACAGTGTTCTTGGGGTTTCTCTGGAGTGCCATCAAGGAAATCAAGGCTCCTTTCATGTGTGATGTGCAACACGCCATTGCTCTGCTCGCAGTGCAGGGGAATCGGGCCTCATCTCGCGGCGAGGGGGAAGTCTCATGGTTTTTCTCGAGTTGCGGCAGGAACCTGGGGTATATTCTCGAGTTACGACGGGGATGGCCCTTCCACACACGTGTTTCTTCAGCGACGTCAGGACTCCTGCCTAGTTGCGACGGACAACTCGGGATTCTCCTCGAGGCTTGGCAGGGCAATTGGGACGCCTCTCCAGCTGAGGCGGGAGACCAAGGGTCCCTTTCCACGTGCCAGAGGAATCCTGGGACTCCTTTCAAGTTTCACGAGGAGTCAGGCATCGTCTCCTTTGGAGGCACTGATCTCCGAGTACCTCTGGAGTTTTCAAAGGATGTGAGGCCTCCGGTCGCGATGAGGTGGGGAACTAGGTCTTTCTCTGTGGTATCCACAGGGGATTCAGACATCCTTTCGTCTTGGGAGATGCAAGACGAGCCTGCATTCAAGTCACTGCAGGGATATCCGGCCTTATTTCGAGTCAGGGAATCGCGGTGTCCATTCCACTTGAGGCCGCAAACTCAGGGTCCCTCTCACATAGCTAGAGCTGAGAGAAGCCTCCTCTTGAGGTGCTTGTGGTAAGGTGGTATTCCTCTGGAGTCGAAGCCAGGGACTAACCTCTCATCTCGAGTTGATTTTTGATCCACGGAGCTCTTTCGTGTTGCTAAAGTGACCTCAGTAACCCTCTAGCCTTGAAACAGGGTTCATGGGGTTTCTCTGGAGTGCCATCAAGGAAATCAAGGCTCCTTTCATCTGTGATATGCAACACGGAATTGCTCTGCACGCAGTGCAGGGGAATCGGGCCTCATCTCGCGGCGAGGGGGAAGTCTCATGTTTTTTCTCGAGTTGCGGCGGGAACCTGGGGTATATTCTCGAGTTACGACGGGGATGGACCTTCCACCCACGTGTTTCTTCAACGACGTCAGGACTCCTGCCTAGTTGCGAGGGACAACTCGGGATTCTCCTCGAGGCTTTGCAGGGCAATTGGGACGCCTCTCCAGCTGAGGCGGGAGACCAAGGGTCCCTTTCCACGTGCCACAGGAATCCTGGGACTCTTATCAAGTTTCACGAGGAGTCAGGCATGGTCTCCTTTGGAAGCACTGATCTCCGCGTACCTCTGGAGTTTTCAAAGGATTTGAGGCCTCCGGTCGCGATGAGGTGGGGAACTAGGTCTTTCTCTGTGGTCTCCACAGGGGATTCAGACATCCTTTCATCTTGGGAGATGCAAGACGAGCCTGCATTCAAGTCACTGCAGGGATATGCCGCCTTATTTCGAGTCAGGGAATCGAGGTGTCCATTCCACTTGAGGCCACAAACTCAGGGTCCCTCTCACATACCTAGAGCTGAGAGAAGCCTCCTCTTGAAGTGCTTGTGGTAAGGTGGTATTCCTCTGGAGTCGAAGCCAGGGACTAACATCTCATCTCGGGTTGATTTTTGGTCCACGGAGCTCTTTCTTGTTGCTACAGTGACCTCAGGATCCCTCTAGCCTTGAAACAGTGTTCTTGGGGTTTCTCTGGAGTGCCATCAAGGAAATCAAGGCTCCTTTCATGTGTGATGTGCAACACGGAATTGCTCTGCACGCAGTGCAGGGGAATCGGGCCTCATCTCGCAGCGAGGGGGAATTCTCATGGTTTTTCTCGAGTTGCGGCGGGAACCTGGGGTATATTCTCGAGTTACGACGGGGATGTCCCTTTCACCCACGTGTTTGTACAGCGACGTCAGGACTCCTGCCTAGTTGCGAGGGACAACTCGGGATTCTCCTCGAGGCTTGGTAGGGCAATTGTGACGCCTCTGCAGCTGAGGCGGGAGACCAAGGGTCCCTTTCCACGTGCCACAGAAATCCCGGGACTCCTATCAAGTTTCACGAGTAGTCAGGCATCGTCTCCTCTGGAGGCACTGATCTCCGTGTACCTCTGGAGTTTTCAAAGGATGTGAGGCCTCCGGTCGCGATGAGGTGGGGAACTAGGTCTTTCTCTGTGGTCTCCACAGGGGATTCAGACATCCTTTCATCTTGGGAGATGCAAGATGAGCCTGCATTCAAGTCACTGCAGGGATATTCGGCCTTATTTCTCATCAGGGCATCACAGTGTCCATTCCACTTGAGGCCGCAAACTCAGGGTCCCTCTCACATATCTAGAGCTGAGAGAAGCCTTTTCTTGAGGTGCTTTTGGTAAGGTGGTATTCCTCTGGAGTCAAAGCCAGGGACTAACCTCTCATCTCGAGTTGAATTTTGGTCCACGGAGCTCTTTCGTGTTGCTACAGTGACCTCAGGATCCCTCTAGCCTTGAAACAGTGTTCTTGGGGTTTCTCTGGAGTGCCATCAAGGAAATCAAGGCTCCTTTCATGTGTGATGTGCAACACGGAATGGCTATGCACGCAGTGCAGGGGAATCGGGCCTCATCTCGCGGCGAGGGGAAAGTCTCATGGTTTTTCTCGAGTTGCGGTGGGAACCTGGGGTATATTCTCGAGTTAAGACGGGGATGGCTCTTCCACCCACGTGTTTGTTCAGCGATGTCAGGACTCCTGCCCTGTTGCGAGGGACAACTCGGGATTCTCCTCGAGGCTTGGCAGGGGAATTGGGATGCCTCTCCAGCTGAGGCGGGAGACCAAGGGTCCCTTTCCACGTGCCACAGGAATCCCGGGACTCCTATCAAGTTTCACGAGTAGTCAGGCATCGTCTTCTTTGGAGGCACTGATCTCCGCGTACCTCTGGAGTTTTCAAAGAATGTGAGGCCTCCGGTCGCGAAGAGGTGGGGAACTAGGTCTTTTTCTTTGGTCTCCACAGGGGATTCAGACATCCTTTCATCTTTGGAGATGCAAGACGAGCCTGCATTCAGTCACTGCAGGGATATCCGGCCTTATTTCGAGTCAGGGCATCGCAGTGTCCATTCCACTTGAGGCCGCAAAATCAGGGTCCCTCTCACAAACCTAGAGCTGAGGGAAGCCTCCTCTTGAGGTACTTGTGGAAAGGTGTTAGTCCTCTGGAGTCGAAGCCAGGGACTAAACTCTCATCTCGAGTTGATTCTTGGTCCACGGAGTTCTTTCGTGTTGCTACAGTAACCTCAGGATCCCTCTAGCCTTGAAATAGTGTTCTTGGGGATTCTCTGGAGTGCCATCAAGGAAATCAAGGCTCCTTTCATGTTTGATGTGCAACACGAAATTGCTCTGCACGCAGTGGAGGGGAATCGGGCCTCATCTCGCGGCGAGGGGGAAGTCTCATGGTTTTTCTCGAGTTGCTGCGGGAACCTGGGGTATATTCTCGAGTTACAACGGGGAAGGCCCTTCCACCCACGTGTTTGTTCAGCGACGTAAGGACTCCTGCCTAGTTGCGAGGGACAACTCGGGATTCTCTTCGAGGCTTGGCAGGGCAATTGGGACACCTGTCCAGCTGAGTTGGAGACCAAGGTTCCCTTTCCACGTGCACAGGAATCCTGGGACTCCTATCAAGTTTCACGAGGAGTCAGGCATCGTCTCCTTTGGAGGCACTGATCTCCGCGTACCTCTGGAGCTTTTAAAGGATGTGAGGCCTCCGGTCGCGATCAGGTGGGGAACTAGGTCTTTCTCTGTGGTCTCCACAGGGGATTCAGACATCCTTTCGTCTTGGGAGATGCAAGACGAGCCTGCACTCAAGTCACTGCAGGGATATCCGGCCTTATATCGTTTCAGGGCATCGCAGTGTCCATTCCACTTGAGGCCGCAAAATCAGGGTCCCTTTCACATACCTAGAGCTGAGAGAAGCCTCCTCTTGAGGTGCTTATGGTAAGGTGGTATTCCTCTGGAGTCGAAGCCAGGGACTAACCTCTCATCTCGAGTTGATTTTTGGTCCACGGAGCTCTTTCGTTTTGCTACAGTGACCTCAGGATCCCTCTAGCCTTGAAACAGTGTTCTTGGGGTTTCTCTGGAGTGCCATCAAGGAAATCAAGGCTCCTTTCATGTGTGATGTGCAACACGGAATTGCTCTGCACGCAGTGCAGGGTATCGGGCCTCATATTGCGGCGAGGGGGAAGTCTAATGGTTTACTCGACTTGCGGTGGGAACCTGGGGTATATTCTCGAGTTACAATGGGGATAGTCCTTCCACCCACGTGTTTGTTCACCGACCGCAGGACTCCTGCCTAGTTGCGAGGGACAACTCGGGATTCTCCTCGAGGCTTGGCAGGGCAATTGGGACGCCTCTCCAGCTGAGGCTGGAGACCAAGGGTCCCTTTCCACGTGCCACAGGAATCCTGGAACTCCTATCAACTTTCAAGAGGAGTCAGGCATCGTCCCCTTTGGAGGCACTGATCTCCGCGCACCTCTGGAGTTTTCAAAGGATGTGAGGCCTCCGGTCGCGATGTGGTGGGGAACTAGGTCTTTTTCTGTGGTCTCCACAGGGGATTCAGACATCCTTTCATCTTGGGAGATGCAAAACGTGCCTGCATTCAAGTCACTGCAGGGATATCTGGCCTTATTTCGAGTCAGGGAATAGCGGTGTCCATTCCACTTGAGGCCGCAAACTCAGGGTCCCTCTCACATACCTAGAGCTGAGAGAAGCCTTCTCTTGAGGTGCTTGTGGTAAGGTGGTATTCTTCTGGAGTCGAAGCCAGGGACTAACCTCTCATCTCGAGTTGATATTTGGTCCATGGAACTCTTTCGTGTTGCTACAGTGACCTCAGGATCCCTCTAGCCTAGAAACAGTGTTCTTGGGGTTTCTCTGGAGTGCCATCAAGGAAATCAAGGCTCCTTTCATGTGTGATGTGCAACACGGAATTGCTCTGCACGCGGTGCAGGGGAATCGGGCCTCATCTCGCGGCGAGGGGGAAGTCTCATGGTTTTTCTCGAGTTGCGGTTGGAACCTGTGGTATATTCTCGAGCTACGACGGGGATGGCCCTTCCACCCACGTGTTTGTTCAGCGACGTCAGGACTCCTGCCTAGTTGCGAGGGACAACTCGGGATTCTCCTAGAGGCTTGGCAGGGCAATTGGGACGCCTCTCCAGCTGAGGCGGGAGACCAAGGGTCCCTTTCCACGTGCCACAGGAATCCCGGGACTCCTTTCAAGTTTCACGAGGAGTCAGGCATCGTCTCCTTTGAAGGCAGTGATTTCCGTGTACCTCTGAAGTTTTCAAAGGATGTGAGGCCTCCGGTCGCGATGAGGTGGGGAACTAGGTCTTTCTCTGTGGTCTCCACAGGGGATTCAGACATCCTTTCGTCTTGGGAGATGCAAGACGAGCCTGCATTCAAGTCACTGCAGGGGTATCCGGCCTTATTTCGAGTCACGTCATCGCGGTGTCCATTCCACTTGAGGCCACAAACTCAGGGTCCCTCTCACATACCTAGAGCAGACAGAAGCCTCCTCTTGAGGTGCTTGTGCTAAGGTGTTAGTCCTCTGGAGTCGAAGCCAGGGACTAACCTCTCATCTCGAGTTGATTTTTGGTCCACGGAGCTCTTTCGTGTTGCTACAGTGACCTCAGGATCCCTCTAGCCTTGAAACATTGTTCTTGGGGTTTCTCTGGAGTGCCACCAAGGAAATCAAGGCTCCTTTCTTGTGTGATGGGCAACACGGAATTGCTCTGCATGCAGTGCAGTGTATCGGGCCTCATTTTGCGCCGAGGGGGAAGTCTCATGGTTTTCTCGAGTTGCGGTGGGAACCTGGGGTATATTCTCGAGTTACGACGGGGATAGCCCTTCCACCCACGTGTTTGTTCAGCGACGTAAGGACTCCTGCCTAGTTGCGAGGGACAACTCGGGATTCTCCTCGAGGCTTGGCAGGGCAATTGGGATGCCTCTCCAGCTGAGGTGGGAGAACAAGGGTCCCTTTCCACGTGCCACAGGAATCCTGGAACTCCTATCAAGTTTCACGAGGAGTCAGGCATCGTCTCCTTTGGAGGCACTGATCTCCGCGTACCTCTGGAGTTTTCAAAGGATGTGAGGCCTCCGGGCGCCATGAGGTGGGGAACTAGGTCTTTCTCTGTGGTCGCCACAGGGGATTCAAACATCCTTTCGTCTTGGGAGATATAAGACGAGCCTGCATTAAAGTCACTGCAGGGATATCCGGCCATATTTCGAGTCAGGGCATCGCGGTGTCCATTCCACTTGAGGCCGCAAACTCAGGGTCCCTCTCACATACCGAGAGCTGAGAGAAGCCTCCTCTTGAGGTGCTTGTGGTAAGGTGGTATTCCTCTGGATTCGAAGCCAGGGACTAACCTCTCATCTCGAGGTGATTTTTGGTCCACGGAGCTCTTTCGTGTGGCTACAGTGACCTCAGGATCCCTCGAGCCTTGAAACAGTATTCTTGGGGTTTCTCTGGAGTGCCATCAAGGAAATCAAGGCTCATTTCATGTGTGATGTGCAACACGGAATTGCTGTGCACGCAGTGCAGGGGAATCGGGCCTCATCTCGCGGCGAGGGGGAAGTCTCATGGTTTTTCTCGAGTTGCGGCGGGAAACTGGGGTATATTCTCGAGTTACGACGGGGATGGCCCTTCCACAGACGTGTTTGTTCAGCGATGGCAGGACGCCTGCCTAGTTGCGAGGGACAACTCGGGATTCTCCTCGAGGCTTGGCAGGGCAATTGGGACGCCTCTCCAGCTGAGGCGGGAGACCAAGGGTCCCTTTCCACGTGCCACAGGAATCCTGGGACTCCTATCAAGTTTCACGAGGAGTCAGGCATCGTCTCCTTTGGAGGCACTGATCTCCGCGTACCTCTGGAGTTTTCAAAGGATGTGAGACCTCCGGTCCCGATGAGGTGGGGAACTAGGTCTTTCTCTGTGGTCTCCACAAAGGATTCAGATATCCTTTCATCTTAAGAGATGCAAGACGAGCCTGCATTCAAGTCACTGCAGGGATATCCGGCCTTATATCGTGTCAGGCATCGCAGTGTCCATTCCACTTGAGGCCACAAAATCAGGGTCCCTCTCACATACCTAGAGCTGAGAGAAGCCTCCTCTTGAGGTGCTTGTGGTAAGGTGGTATTCCTCTGGAGTCGAAGCCAGGGACTAACCTCTCATCTCGAGTTGATTTTTGGTCCACGGAGCTCTTTCCTGTTGCTAAAGTGACCTCAGAATCCCTCTAGCCTTGAAACAGTGTTCTTGGGGTTTCTCTGGAGTGCCATCAAGGAAATCAAGGCTCCTTTCATGTGTGATGTGCAACACGGAATTGCTCTGCACGCAGTGCAGGGTATCGGGCCTCATTTTGCGGCGAGGGGGAAGTCTCATGGTTTTCGCGAGTTGCGGTGGGAACCTGGGGTATATTCTCGAGTTACGATGGGGATAGCCCTTCCACCCACGTGTTTGTTCATCGACCGCAGGACTCCTGCCTAGTTGCGAGGGACAACTCGGGATTCTCCTCGAGGCTTGGCAGGGCAATTTGGACGCCTCTCCAGCTGAGGCGGGAGACCAAGGGTCCCTTTCCACGTGCCACAGGAATCCTGGAACTCCTATCAACTTTCAAGAGGAGTCAGGCATCGTCTCCTTTGGAGACACTGATCTCCGCGTACCTCTGGAGTTTTCAAAGGATGTGAGGACTCCGGTCGCGATGAGGTGGGGAACTAGGTCTTTCTCTGTGGTCTCCACAGGGGATTCAAACATCCTTTCATCTTGGGAGATGCAAGACGAGCCGGCATTCAAGTCACTGCAGGGATATCCGGCCTTATTTCGAGTCAAGGCATCGCGGTGTCCATTCCACTTGAGGCCGCAAAATCAGCGTCCCTCTCACATACCTAGAGCTGAGAGAAGCCTCCTTTTGAGGTGCTTGTGGTAAGGTGGTATTCCTCTGGAGTCGAAGCCAGGGACTAACCTGTCATCTCGAGTTGATTTTTGGTCCACGGAGCTCTTTCGTGTGGCTACAGTGACCTCAGGATCCCTCTAGCCTTAAAACAGTGTTCCTGGGGTTTCTCTGGAGTGCCATCAAGGAAATCAAGGCTCCTTTCATGTGTGATGTGCAACACGGAATTGCTCTGCACGCAGTGCAGGGGAATCGGGCCTCATCTCGTGGCGAGGGGGAAGTCTCATGGTTTTTCTCGAGTTGCGGCGTGAACCTGGGTTATAATCTCGAGTTACGACGGGGATGGCCCTTCCACCCACGTGTTTGTTCAGCGATGCCAGGACTCCTGCCTAGTTGCGAGGGACAACTCGGGATTCTCCTCGAGGCTTGGCAGGGCAATTGGGATGCCTCTCCAGCTGAGGCGGGAGACCAAGGGTCCCTTTCCACGTGCCACAGGAATCCTGGGACTCCTATCAAGTTTCACGAGGAGTCAGGCATCGTCTTCTTTGGAGGCACTGATCTCCGTGTATCTCTGAAGTTTTCAAAGGATGTGAGGCCTCTTGTCGCGATGAGGTGGGGAACTAGGTCTTTCTCTGTGGTCTCCACAGGGGTTTCAGACATCTTTTCATCTTGGGAGATGCAAGACGAGCCTGCATTGAAGTCACTGCAGGAATATCAAGCCTTATTTCGCGTCAGCGCATCGCAGTGTACATTTCACTTGAGGCCGCAAACTCAGGGTCCCTCTCACAGACCTAGAGCTGAGAGAAGCCTACTCTTGAGGTGCTTGTGGTAAGGTGGTATTTCTCTGGAGTCGAAGCCAGGGACTAACCTCTCATCTCGAGTTGATTTTTGGTCCACGGAGCTCTTTCGTGTTGCTACAGTAACCTCAGGATCCCTCTAGCCTTGAAACAGTGTTCTTGGGGTTTCTCTGAAGTGCCATTAAGGAAATCAAGGCTCCTTTCATGTTTGATGTGCAACACGGAATTGCTCTGCACGCAGTGCAGGGGAATCGGGCCTCATCTCGTGGCGAGGGGTAAGTCTCATGTTTTTTCTCGAGTTACAACGGGAACCTGGGGTATATTCTCGAGTTACTACGGGGATGGCCCTTCCACCCACGTGGTTGTTCAGCGACGTCAGGACTCCTGCCTAGTTGCGAAGGACAACTCGGGATTCTCCTCGAGGCTTGGCAGGGCAATTTGGACGCCTCTCCAGCTGAGGCGGGAGACCAAGGGTCCCTTTCCACGTGCCACAGGAATCCTGGACCTCCTATCAACTTTCAAGAGGAGTCAGGCACGGTCTCCTTTGGAGGCACTGATCTCCGTGTACCTATGGAGTTTTCAAAGGATGTGAGGCCTCTGGTCGCGATGAGGTGGGGAACTAGGTCTTTCTCTGTGGTCTCCACAGGGGATTCAGACATCCTTTCGTCTTGGGAGATGCAAGACGAGCCTGCATTCAAGTCACTGCAGGGATATCCGGCCTTATTTCGAGTCAGGGCATCGCGGTGTCCATTCCACTTGAGGCCACAAACTCAGGGTCCCTCTCACATACCTAGAGCAGAGAGAAGCCTCCTCTTGAGGTGCTTGTGGTAAGGAGGTATTCCTCTGGAGTTGAAGCCTGGGACTAACCTGTCATCTCGAGTTGATTTTTGGTCCACGGAGCTCTTTCGTGTGGCTACAGTGACCTCAGGATCCCTCTAGCCTTGAAACAGTGTTCCTGGGATTTCTCTGGAGTGCCATCAAGGAAATCCAGGCTCCTTTCATGTGTGATGTGCAACACGGAATTGCTCTGCATGCAGTGCAGGGGAATCGGGCCTCATCTCGTGGCGAGGGGGAAGTCTCATGGTTTTTCTCGAGTTGCGGCGGGAACCTGGGTTATAATCTCGAGTTACGACGGGGATGGCCCTTCCACCCACGTGTTTGCTCAGCGATGTCAGGACTCCTGCCTAGTTGCGAGGGACAACTCGGGATTCTCCTCGAGGCTTGGCAGGGCAATTGGGACGCCTCTCCAGCTGAGGCGGGAGACCAAGGGTCCCTTTCCACGTGCCACAGGAATCCTGGGACTCCTATCAAGTTTCACGAGGAGTCAGGCATCGTCTCCTTTGGAGACACTGATCTCCGTGTATCTCTGGAGTTTTCAAAGTATGTGAGGCCTCCGGTCGCGATGAGGTGGGGAACTAGATCTTTCTCTGTGGTCTCCACAGGGGATTCAGACACTCTTTCATCTTGGGAGATGCAAAACGAGCCTGCATTCAAGTCACTGCAGGAATATCCAGCCTTATTTCGCGTCAGGGCATCGCAGTGTCCATTCCATTGAGGCCGCAAAATCAGGGTCCCTCTCACAGACCTAGAGCTGAGAGAAGCCTCCTCTTGAGGTGCTTGTGGTAAAGTGGTATTCCTCTGGAGTCGAAGCCAGGGACTAATCTCTCATCTCGAGTTGATTTTTGGTCCACGGAGCTCTTTCGTGTTGCTACAGTAACCTCAAGATCCCTCTAGACTTGAAACAGTGTTCTTGGGGTTTCTCTGGAGTGCCATCAAGGAAATCAAGGCTCCTTTCATGTGTGATGTGCAACACGGAATTTCTCTGCACGCAGTGCAGGGGAATCGGGCCTCATCTCTTGGCGAGGGGTAAGTCTCATGGTTTTTCTCGAGTTACGGCGGGAACCTGGGGTATATTCTCGAGTTACGAAGGGGATGGCCCTTCCACCCACGTGTTTTTTCAGCGTCGTCAGGACTCCTGCCTAGTTGCGAGGGACAACTCGGGATACTCCTCGAGGCTTGGCAGGGCAATTGGGACGCCTCTCCAGCTCAGGCGGGAGACCAAGGGTCCCTTTCCACGTGCCACAGGAATCCTGGAACTCCTATCAAGTTTCACGAGGAGTCAGGCATCGTCTCCTTTGAAGGCAGTGATCTCCGTGTACCTCTGAAGTTTTCAAAGGATGTGAGGCCTCCGGTCGCGATGAGGTAGGGAACTAGGTCTTTCTCTGTGGTCTCCACAGGGGATTCAGACATCCTTTCGTCTTGGGAGATGCAAGACGAGCCTGCATTCAAGTCACTGCAGGGGTATCCGGCCTTATTTCGAGTCACGTCATCGCGGTGTCCATTCCACTTGAGGCCACAAACTCAGGGTCCCTCTCACATACCTAGAGCAGAGAGAAGCCTCCTCTTGAGGTGCTTGGGGTAAGGTGGTATTCCTCTGGAGTCGAAGCCAGGGACTAACCTCTCATCTCGAGTTGATTTTTGGTCCACGGAGCTCTTTCGTGTTGCTACAGTGACCTCAGGATCCCTCTAGCCTTGAAACACTGTTCTTGGGGTTTCTCTGGAGTGCCACCAAGGAAATCAAGGCTCCTTTCATGTGTGATGTGCAACACGGAATTGCTCTGCATGCAGTGCAGTGTATCGGGCCTCATTTTGCGCCGAGGGGGAAGTCTCATGGTTTTCTCGAGTTGCGGTGGGAACCTGGGGTATATTCTCAAGTTACGACGGGGATAGCCCTTCCACCCACGTGTTTGTTCAGCGACGTCAGGACTCCTGCCTAGTTGCGAGGGACAACTCGGGATTCTCCTCGAGGCTTGGCAGGGAAATTGGGATGCCTCTCCAGCTGAGGTGGGAGTACAAGGGTCTCTTTCCACGTGCCACAGGAATACTGGAACTCCTATCAAGTTTCACGAGGAGTCAGGCATCGTCCCCTTTGGAGGCACTGATCTCCGCGTACCTCTGGAGTTTTCAAAGGATGTGAGGCCTCCGGTCGCGATGAGGTGGGGAACTAGGTCTTTCTCTGTGGTCTCCACAGGGGATTCAAACATCCTTTCATCTTGGGAGATGCAAGACGAGCCGGCATTCAAGTCACTGCAGGGATATCCGGCCTTATTTCGAGTCAGGGAATCGCGGTGTCCATTCCACTTGAGGCCGCAAAATCAGGGTCCCTCTCACATACCTAGAGCTGAGAGAAGCCTCCTTTTGAGGTGCTTGTGGTAAGGTGGTATTCCTCTGGAGTTGAAGCCAGGGACTAACCTTTCATCTCGAGTTTATTTTTGGTCCACGGAGCTCTTTCCTGTTGCTACAGTGACCTCAGGATCCCTCTAGCCTTGAAACAGTGTTCTTGGGGTTTCCCTGGAGTGCCATCAAGGAAATCAAGGCTCCTTTCATGTGTGATGTGCAACACGGAATTCCTCTGCACGCAGTGCAGGGGAATCGGGCCTCATATCGCGGCGAGGGGGAAGTCTCATGGTTTTTCTCGAGTTGCGGCGGGAACCTGGGGTATATTCTCGAGTTACGACGGGGATGGCCCTTCCAACCACGTGTTTGTTCAGCGACGTCAGGACTCCTGCCTAGTTACGAGGGACAACACGGGATTCTCCTCGAGGTTTGTCAGGGCAATTGGGACGCCTCTCCAGCTGATGCGGGAGACCAAGCGTCCCTTTCCACGTGCCACAGGAATCCTGGGACTCCTATCAAGTTTCACGAGGAGTCAGGCATCGTCTCCTTTGGAGGCACTGATCTCCGCGTACCTCTGGAGTTTTCAAAGTATGTGAGGCCTCCGGTCGCGATGAGGTGGGGAACTAGGTCTTTCTCTGTGGTCTCCACAGGGGATTCAGACATCCTTTCATCTTGGGAGATGCAAGACGAGCCTGCATTCAAGTCACTGCGGGGATATCTGGCCTTATTTCGAGTTACGTCATCGCGGTGTCCATTCCACTTGAGGCCACAAAATCAGGGTCCCTCTCACATACCTAGAGCAGAGAGAAGCCTCCTCTTGAGGTGCTTGGGGTAAGGTGGTATTCCTGTGGAGTCGAAGCCAGGGACTAACCTCTCATCTCGAGTTGATTTTTGGTCCACGGAGCTCTTTCGTGTTGCTACAGTGACCTCAGGATCCCTCTAGCCTTGAAACATTGTTCTTGCGGTTTCTCTGCAGTGCCACCAAGGAAATCAAGGCTCCTTTCATGTGTGATGTGCAACACGGAATTGCTCTGCATGCAGTGCAGTGTATCGGGCCTCATTTTGCGCCGAGGGGGAAGTCTCATGGTTTTCTCGAGTTGCGGTGGGAACCTGGGGTATATTCTCGAGTTACGACGGGGATAGCCCTTCCACACACGTGTTTGTTCAGCGACGTCAGGACTCCTGCCTAGTTGCGAGGGACAACTCGGGATTCTCCTCGAGGCTTGGCAGGGCAATTGGGATGCCTCTCCAGCTGAGGCGGGAGACCAAGGGTCCCTTTCCACGTGCCACAGGAATCCTGGACCTCCTACCAACTTTCAAGAGGAGTCAGGCATCGTCTCCTTTGGAGGCACTGATCTCCGTGTACCTATGGAGTTTTCAAAGGATGTGAGGCCTCTGGTCGCGATGAGGTGGGGAACTAGGTCTTTCTCTGTGGTCTCCACAGGGGATTCAGACATCCTTTCGTCTTGGGAGATGCAAGACGAGCCTGCATTCAAGTCACTGCAGGGATATCCGGCCTTATTTCGAGTCAGGGCATCGCGGTGTCCATTCCACTTGAGGCCACAAACTCAGGGTCCCTCTCACATACCTAGAGCAGAGAGAAGCCTCCTCTTGAGGTGCTTGTGGTAAGGAGGTATTCCTCTGGAGTTGAAGCCTGGGACTAACCTGTCATCTCGAGTTGATTTTTGGTCCACGGAGCTCTTTCGTGTGGCTACAGTGACCTCAGGATCCCTCTAGCCTTGAAACAGTGTTCCTGGGATTTCTCTGGAGTGCCATCAAGGAAATCCAGGCTCCTTTCATGTGTGATGTGCAACACGGAATTGCTCTGCATGCAGTGCAGGGGAATCGGGCCTCATCTCGTGGCGAGGGGGAAGTCTCATGGTTTTTCTCGAGTTGCGGCGGGAACCTGGGTTATAATTTCGAGTTACGACGGGGATGGCCCTTCCACCCACGTGTTTGCTCAGCGATGTCAGGACTCCTGCCTAGTTGCGAGGGACAACTCGGGATTCTCCTCGAGGCTTGGCAGGGCAATTGGGACGCCTCTCCAGCTGAGGCGGGAGACCAAGGGTCCCTTTCCACGTGCCACAGGAATCCTGGGACTCCTATCAAGTTTCACGAGGAGTCAGGCATCGTCTCCTTTGGAGACACTGATCTCCGTGTATCTCTGGAGTTTTCAAAGTATGTGAGGCCTCCGGTCGCGATGAGGTGGGGAACTAGATCTTTCTCTGTGGTCTCCACAGGGGATTCAGACACTCTTTCATCTTGGGAGATGCAAAACGAGCCTGCATTCAAGTCACTGCAGGAATATCCAGCCTTATTTCGCGTCAGGGCATCGCAGTGTCCATTCCATTGAGGCCGCAAAATCAGGGTCCCTCTCACAGACCTAGAGCTGAGAGAAGCCTCCTCTTGAGGTGCTTGTGGTAAAGTGGTATTCCTCTGGAGTCGAAGCCAGGGACTAATCTCTCATCTCGAGTTGATTTTTGGTCCACGGAGCTCTTTCGTGTTGCTACAGTAACCTCAAGATCCCTCTAGCCTTGAAACAGTGTTCTTGGGGTTTCTCTGGAGTGCCATCAAGGAAATCAAGGCTCCTTTCATGTGTGATGTGCAACACGGAATTTCTCTGCACGCAGTGCAGGGGAATCGGGCCTCATCTCTTGGCGAGGGGTAAGTCTCATGGTTTTTCTCGAGTTACGGCGGGAACCTGGGGTATATTCTCGAGTTACGAAGGGGATGGCCCTTCCACCCACGTGTTTTTTCAGCGTCGTCAGGACTCCTGCCTAGTTGCGAGGGACAACTCGGGATACTCCTCGAGGCTTGGCAGGGCAATTGGGACGCCTCTCCAGCTCAGGCGGGAGACCAAGGGTCCCTTTCCACGTGCCACAGGAATCCTGGAACTCCTATCAAGTTTCACGAGGAGTCAGGCATCGTCTCCTTTGAAGGCAGTGATCTCCGTGTACCTCTGAAGTTTTCAAAGGATGTGAGGCCTCCGGTCGCGATGAGGTAGGGAACTAGGTCTTTCTCTGTGGTCTCCACAGGGGATTCAGACATCCTTTCGTCTTGGGAGATGCAAGACGAGCCTGCATTCAAGTCACTGCAGGGGTATCCGGCCTTATTTCGAGTCACGTCATCGCGGTGTCCATTCCACTTGAGGCCACAAACTCAGGGTCCCTCTCACATACCTAGAGCAGAGAGAAGCCTCCTCTTGAGGTGCTTGGGGTAAGGTGGTATTCCTCTGGAGTCGAAGCCAGGGACTAACCTCTCATCTCGAGTTGATTTTTGGTCCACGGAGCTCTTTCGTGTTGCTACAGTGACCTCAGGATCCCTCTAGCCTTGAAACACTGTTCTTGGGGTTTCTCTGGAGTGCCACCAAGGAAATCAAGGCTCCTTTCATGTGTGATGTGCAACACGGAATTGCTCTGCATGCAGTGCAGTGTATCGGGCCTCATTTTGCGCCGAGGGGGAAGTCTCATGGTTTTCTCGAGTTGCGGTGGGAACCTGGGGTATATTCTCAAGTTACGACGGGGATAGCCCTTCCACCCACGTGTTTGTTCAGCGACGTCAGGACTCCTGCCTAGTTGCGAGGGACAACTCGGGATTCTCCTCGAGGCTTGGCAGGGAAATTGGGATGCCTCTCCAGCTGAGGTGGGAGAACAAGGGTCTCTTTCCACGTGCCACAGGAATACTGGAACTCCTATCAAGTTTCACGAGGAGTCAGGCATCGTCCCCTTTGGAGGCACTGATCTCCGCGTACCTCTGGAGTTTTCAAAGGATGTGAGGCCTCCGGTCGCGATGAGGTGGGGAACTAGGTCTTTCTCTGTGGTCTCCACAGGGGATTCAAACATCCTTTCATCTTGGGAGATGCAAGACGAGCCGGCATTCAAGTCACTGCAGGGATATCCGGCCTTATTTCGAGTCAGGGAATCGCGGTGTCCATTCCACTTGAGGCCGCAAAATCAGGGTCCCTCTCACATACCTAGAGCTGAGAGAAGCCTCCTTTTGAGGTGCTTGTGGTAAGGTGGTATTCCTCTGGAGTTGAAGCCAGGGACTAACCTTTCATCTCGAGTTTATTTTTGGTCCACGGAGCTCTTTCCTGTTGCTACAGTGACCTCAGGATCCCTCTAGCCTTGAAACAGTGTTCTTGGGGTTTCCCTGGAGTGCCATCAAGGAAATCAAGGCTCCTTTCATGTGTGATGTGCAACACGGAATTCCTCTGCACGCAGTGCAGGGGAATCGGGCCTCATATCGCGGCGAGGGGGAAGTCTCATGGTTTTTCTCGAGTTGCGGCGGGAACCTGGGGTATATTCTCGAGTTACGACGGGGATGGCCCTTCCAACCACGTGTTTGTTCAGCGACGTCAGGACTCCTGCCTAGTTACGAGGGACAACACGGGATTCTCCTCGAGGTTTGTCAGGGCAATTGGGACGCCTCTCCAGCTGATGCGGGAGACCAAGCGTCCCTTTCCACGTGCCACAGGAATCCTGGGACTCCTATCAAGTTTCACGAGGAGTCAGGCATCGTCTCCTTTGGAGGCACTGATCTCCGCGTACCTCTGGAGTTTTCAAAGGATGTGAGGCCTCCGGTCGCGATGAGGTGGGGAACTAGGTCTTTCTCTGTGGTCTCCACAGGGGATTCAGACATCCTTTCATCTTGGGAGATGCAAGACGAGCCTGCATTCAAGTCACTGCGGGGATATCTGGCCTTATTTCGAGTTACGTCATCGCGGTGTCCATTCCACTTGAGGCCACAAAATCAGGGTCCCTCTCACATACCTAGAGCAGAGAGAAGCCTCCTCTTGAGGTGCTTGGGGTAAGGTGGTATTCCTGTGGAGTCGAAGCCAGGGACTAACCTCTCATCTCGAGTTGATTTTTGGTCCACGGAGCTCTTTCGTGTTGCTACAGTGACCTCAGGATCCCTCTAGCCTTGAAACATTGTTCTTGCGGTTTCTCTGCAGTGCCACCAAGGAAATCAAGGCTCCTTTCATGTGTGATGTGCAACACGGAATTGCTCTGCATGCAGTGCAGTGTATCGGGCCTCATTTTGCGCCGAGGGGGAAGTCTCATGGTTTTCTCGAGTTGCGGTGGGAACCTGGGGTATATTCTCGAGTTACGACGGGGATAGCCCTTCCACACACGTGTTTGTTCAGCGACGTCAGGACTCCTGCCTAGTTGCGAGGGACAACTCGGGATTCTCCTCGAGGCTTGGCAGGGCAATTGGGATGCCTCTCCAGCTGAGGTGGGAGAACAAGTGTCCCTTTCCACGTGCCACAGGAATCCTGGAACTCCTATTAAGTTTCACGAGGAGTCAGGCATCGTCCCCTTTGGAGGCACTGATCTCCGCATAACTCTGGAGTTTTCAAATGATGTGAGGCCTCCGGTCGCGATGAGGTGGGGAACTAGGTCTTTCTCTGTGGTCTCCACAGGGGATTCAAACATCCTTTCATCTTGGGAGATGCAAGACGAGCCGGCATTCAAGTCACTGCAGGGATATCCGGCCTTATTTCGAGTCAGGGAATCGCGGTGTCCATTCCCCTTGAGGCCGCAAAATCAGGGTCCCTCTCACATACCTAGAGCTGAGAGAAGCCTCTTTTTGAGGTGCTTGTTGTAAGGTTGTATTCCTCTGGAGTCGAAGCCAGGGACTAACCTTTCATCTCGAGTTTATTTTTGGTCCACGGAGCTCTTTCGTTTTGCTACAGTGACCTCAGGATCCCTCTAGCCTTCAAACAGTGTTCTTGGGCTTTCCCTGGAGTGCCATCAAGGAAATCAAAGCTCCTTTCATGTGTGATGTGCAACACGGAATTGCTCTGCATGCAGTGCTGGGGAATCGGGCCTCATCTAGCGGTGAGGGGGAAGTCTCATGGTTTTTCTCGAGTTGCGGCGGGAACCTGGGGTATATTTTCGAGTTACGACGGGGATGGCCCTTCCACCCACGTGTTTGTTCAGCGACGTCAGGACTCCTGCCTAGTTACGAGGGACAACTCGGGATTCTCCTCGAGGCTTGGCAGTTCAATTGGGACGCCTCTCCAGCTGAGGCGGGAGACCAAGCGTCCCTTTCCACGTGCAACAGGAATCCTGGGACTCCTATCAAGTTTCACGAGGAGTCAGGCATCGTCTCCTTTGGAGGCACTGATCTCCGTGTACCTCTGGAGTTTTCAAAGGATGTGAGGCCTCTGGTCGCGATGAGGTGGGGAACTAGGTCTTTCTCTGTGGTCTCCACAGGGGATTCAGACATCCTTTCATCCTGGGAGATGCAAGACGAGCCTGCATTCAAGTCACTGCAGGGATATCCGGCCTTATTTCGAGTCAGGGCATCGCGGTCTCCATTCCACTTGAGGCCACAAACTCAGGGTCCCTCTCACATACCTAGAGCAGAGAGAAGCCTCCTCTTGAGGTGCTTGTGGTAAGGTGGTATTCCTCTGGAGTCGAAGCCAGGGACTAACCTGTCATCTCGAGTTGATTTTTGGTCCACGGAGCTCTTTCGTGTGGCTACAGTGACCTAAGGATCCCTCTAGCCTTGAAACAGTGTTCCTGGGGTTTCTCTGGAGTGCAATCAAGGAAATCAAGGCTCCTTTCATGTGTGATGTGCAACACGGAATTGCTCTGCACGCAGTGCAGGGGAATCGGGCCTCATCTCGTCGTGAGGGGGAAGTCTCATGGTTTTTTTCGAGTTGCGGCGGGAACCTGGGTTATAATCTCGAGTTACGACGGGGATGGCCCTTCCACCCACGTGTTTGCTCAGCGATGTCAGGACTCCTGCCTAGTTGCGAGGGACAACTCGGGATTCTCCTCGAGGCTTGGCAGGGCAATTGGGACGCCTCTCCAGCTGAGGCGGGAGACCAAGGGTCCCTTTCCAAGTGCCACAGGAATCCTGGGACTCTTATCAAGTTTCACGAGGAGTCAGGCATCGTCTCCTTTGGAGGCACTGATCTCCGTGTAACTCTGGAGTTTTCAAAGGATGTGAGGCCTCCTGTCGCGATGAGGTGGGGAACTAGGTCTTTCTCTGTGGTCTCCACAGGGGATTCAGACATCCTTTCATCTTGAGAGATGCAAGACGAGCCTGCATTCTAGTCACTGCAGGAATATCCAGCCTTATTTCGCGTCAGGGCATCGCAGTGTCCATTCCACTTGAGGCCGGAAACTCAGGGTCCCTCTCACAGACCTAGAGCTGAGAGAAGCCTCCTCTTGAGGTGCTTGTGGTAAGGTGGTATTCCTCTGGAGTCGAAGCCAGGGACTAACCTTTCATCTCGAGTTGATTTTTGGTCCACGGAGCTCTTTCGTGTTGCTACAGTAACCTCAGGATCCCTCTAGCCTTGAAACAGTGTTCTTGGGGTTTCTCTGGAGTGCCATCAAGGAAATCAAGTCTCCTTTCCTGTGTGATGTGCAACACGGAATTGCTCTGCACGCAGTGCAGGGGAATCGGGCCTCATCTCGTGGCGAGGGGTAAGTCTCATGGTTTTTCTCGAGTTACGGCGGGAACCTGGGGTATATTCTCGAGTTACGAAGGGGATGGCCCTTCCACCCACGTGTTTTTTCAGCGTCGTCAGGACTCCTGCCTAGTTGCGAGGGACAACTCGGGATACTCCTCGAGGCTTGGCAGGGCAATTGGGACGCCTCTCCAGCTCAGGCGGGAGACCAAGGGTCCCTTTCCACGTGCCACAGGAATCCTGGAACTCCTATCAAGTTTCACGAGGAGTCAGGCATCGTCTCCTTTGAAGGCAGTGATCTCCGTGTACCTCTGAAGTTTTCAAAGGATGTGAGGCCTCCGGTCGCGATGAGGTAGGGAACTAGGTCTTTCTCTGTGGTCTCCACAGGGGATTCAGACATCCTTTCGTCTTGGGAGATGCAAGACGAGCCTGCATTCAAGTCACTGCAGGGGTATCCGGCCTTATTTCGAGTCACGTCATCGCGGTGTCCATTCCACTTGAGGCCACAAACTCAGGGTCCCTCTCACATACCTAGAGCAGAGAGAAGCCTCCTCTTGAGGTGCTTGGGGTAAGGTGGTATTCCTCTGGAGTCGAAGTCAGGGACTAACCTCTCATCTCGAGTTGATTTTTGGTCCACGGAGCTCTTTCGTGTTGCTACAGTGACCTCAGGATCCCTCTAGCCTTGAAACACTGTTCTTGGGGTTTCTCTGGAGTGCCACCAAGGAAATCAAGGCTCCTTTCATGTGTGATGTGCAACACGGAATTGCTCTGCATGCAGTGCAGTGTATCGGGCCTCATTTTGCGCCGAGGGGGAAGTCTCATGGTTTTCTCGAGTTGCGGTGGGAACCTGGGGTATATTCTCAAGTTACGACGGGGATAGCCCTTCCACCCACGTGTTTGTTCAGCGACGTCAGGACTCCTGCCTAGTTGCGAGGGTCAACTCGGGATTCTCCTCGAGGCTTGGCAGGGAAATTGGGATGCCTCTCCAGCTGAGGTGGGAGAACAAGGGTCTCTTTCCACGTGCCACAGGAATACTGGAACTCCTATCAAGTTTCACGAGGAGTCAGGCATCGTCCCCTTTGGAGGCACTGATCTCCGCGTACCTCTGGAGTTTTCAAAGGATGTGAGGCCTCCGGTCGCGATGAGGTGGGGAACTAGGTCTTTCTCTGTGGTCTCCACAGGGGATTCAAACATCCTTTCATCTTGGGAGTTGCAAGACGAGCCGGCATTCAAGTCACTGCAGGGATATCCGGCCTTATTTCGAGTCAGGGAATCGCGGTGTCCATTCCACTTGAGGCCGCAAAATCAGGGTCCCTCTCACATACCTAGAGCTGAGAGAAGCCTCCTTTTGAGGTGCTTGTGGTAAGGTGGTATTCCTCTGGAGTTGAAGCCAGGGACTAACCTTTCATCTCGAGTTTATTTTTGGTCCACGGAGCTCTTTCCTGTTGCTACAGTGACCTCAGGATCCCTCTAGCCTTGAAACAGTGTTCTTGGGGTTTCCCTGGAGTGCCATCAAGGAAATCAAGGCTCCTTTCATGTGTGATGTGCAACACGGAATTCCTCTGCACGCAGTGCAGGGGAATCGGGCCTCATATCGCGGCGAGGGGGAAGTCTCATGGTTTTTCTCGAGTTGCGGCGGGAACCTGGGGTATATTCTCGAGTTACGACGGGGATGGCCCTTCCAACCACGTGTTTGTTCAGCGACGTCAGGACTCCTGCCTAGTTACGAGGGACAACACGGGATTCTCCTCGAGGTTTGTCAGGGCAATTGGGACGCCTCTCCAGCTGATGCGGGAGACCAAGCGTCCCTTTCCACGTGCCACAGGAATCCTGGGACTCCTATCAAGTTTCACGAGGAGTCAGGCATCGTCTCCTTTGGAGGCACTGATCTCCGCGTACCTCTGGAGTTTTCAAAGTATGTGAGGCCTCCGGTCGCGATGAGGTGGGGAACTAGGTCTTTCTCTGTGGTCTCCACAGGGGATTCAGACATCCTTTCATCTTGGGAGATGCAAGACGAGCCTGCATTCAAGTCACTGCGGGGATATCTGGCCTTATTTCGAGTTACGTCATCGCGGTGTCCATTCCACTTGAGGCCACAAAATCAGGGTCCCTCTCACATACCTAGAGCAGAGAGAAGCCTCCTCTTGAGGTGCTTGGGGTAAGGTGGTATTCCTGTGGAGTCGAAGCCAGGGACTAACCTCTCATCTCGAGTTGATTTTTGGTCCACGGAGCTCTTTCGTGTTGCTACAGTGACCTCAGGATCCCTTTAGCCTTGAAACATTGTTCTTGCGGTTTCTCTGCAGTGCCACCAAGGAAATCAAGGCTCCTTTCATGTGTGATGTGCAACACGGAATTGCTCTGCATGCAGTGCAGTGTATCGGGCCTCATTTTGCGCCGAGGGGGAAGTCTCATGGTTTTCTCGAGTTGCGGTGGGAACCTGGGGTATATTCTCGAGTTACGACGGGGATAGCCCTTCCACACACGTGTTTGTTCAGCGACGTCAGGACTCCTGCCTAGTTGCGAGGGACAACTCGGGATTCTCCTCGAGGCTTGGCAGGGCAATTGGGATGCCTCTCCAGCTGAGGTGGGAGAACAAGTGTCCCTTTCCACGTGCCACAGGAATCCTGGAACTCCTATTAAGTTTCACGAGGAGTCAGGCATCGTCCCCTTTGGAGGCACTGATCTCCGCATAACTCTGGAGTTTTCAAATGATGTGAGGCCTCCGGTCGCGATGAGGTGGGGAACTAGGTCTTTCTCTGTGGTCTCCACAGGGGATTCAAACATCCTTTCATCTTGGGAGATGCAAGACGAGCCGGCATTCAAGTCACTGCAGGGATATCCGGCCTTATTTCGAGTCAGGGAATCGCGGTGTCCATTCCCCTTGAGGCCGCAAAATCAGGGTCCCTCTCACATACCTAGAGCTGAGAGAAGCCTCTTTTTGAGGTGCTTGTTGTAAGGTTGTATTCCTCTGGAGTCGAAGCCAGGGACTAACCTTTCATCTCGAGTTTATTTTTGGTCCACGGAGCTCTTTCGTTTTGCTACAGTGACCTCAGGATCCCTCTAGCCTTCAAACAGTGTTCTTGGGCTTTCCCTGGAGTGCCATCAAGGAAATCAAAGCTCCTTTCATGTGTGATGTGCAACACGGAATTGCTCTGCATGCAGTGCTGGGGAATCGGGCCTCATCTAGCGGTGAGGGGGAAGTCTCATGGTTTTTCTCGAGTTGCGGCGGGAACCTGGGGTATATTTTCGAGTTACGACGGGGATGGCCCTTCCACCCACGTGTTTGTTCAGCGACGTCAGGACTCCTGCCTAGTTACGAGGGACAACTCGGGATTCTCCTCGAGGCTTGGCAGTTCAATTGGGACGCCTCTCCAGCTGAGGCGGGAGACCAAGCGTCCCTTTCCACGTGCAACAGGAATCCTGGGACTCCTATCAAGTTTCACGAGGAGTCAGGCATCGTCTCCTTTGGAGGCACTGATCTCCGTGTACCTCTGGAGTTTTCAAAGGATGTGAGGCCTCTGGTCGCGATGAGGTGGGGAACTAGGTCTTTCTCTGTGGTCTCCACAGGGGATTCAGACATCCTTTCATCCTGGGAGATGCAAGACGAGCCTGCATTCAAGTCACTGCAGGGATATCCGGCCTTATTTCGAGTCAGGGCATCGCGGTCTCCATTCCACTTGAGGCCACAAACTCAGGGTCCCTCTCACATACCTAGAGCAGAGAGAAGCCTCCTCTTGAGGTGCTTGTGGTAAGGTGGTATTCCTCTGGAGTCGAAGCCAGGGACTAACCTGTCATCTCGAGTTGATTTTTGGTCCACGGAGCTCTTTCGTGTGGCTACAGTGACCTAAGGATCCCTCTAGCCTTGAAACAGTGTTCCTGGGGTTTCTCTGGAGTGCAATCAAGGAAATCAAGGCTCCTTTCATGTGTGATGTGCAACACGGAATTGCTCTGCACGCAGTGCAGGGGAATCGGGCCTCATCTCGTCGTGAGGGGGAAGTCTCATGGTTTTTTTCGAGTTGCGGCGGGAACCTGGGTTATAATCTCGAGTTACGACGGGGATGGCCCTTCCACCCACGTGTTTGCTCAGCGATGTCAGGACTCCTGCCTAGTTGCGAGGGACAACTCGGGATTCTCCTCGAGGCTTGGCAGGGCAATTGGGACGCCTCTCCAGCTGAGGCGGGAGACCAAGGGTCCCTTTCCAAGTGCCACAGGAATCCTGGGACTCTTATCAAGTTTCACGAGGAGTCAGGCATCGTCTCCTTTGGAGGCACTGATCTCCGTGTAACTCTGGAGTTTTCAAAGGATGTGAGGCCTCCTGTCGCGATGAGGTGGGGAACTAGGTCTTTCTCTGTGGTCTCCACAGGGGATTCAGACATCCTTTCATCTTGAGAGATGCAAGACGAGCCTGCATTCTAGTCACTGCAGGAATATCCAGCCTTATTTCGCGTCAGGGCATCGCAGTGTCCATTCCACTTGAGGCCGGAAACTCAGGGTCCCTCTCACAGACCTAGAGCTGAGAGAAGCCTCCTCTTGAGGTGCTTGTGGTAAGGTGGTATTCCTCTGGAGTCGAAGCCAGGGACTAACCTTTCATCTCGAGTTGATTTTTGGTCCACGGAGCTCTTTCGTGTTGCTACAGTAACCTCAGGATCCCTCTAGCCTTGAAACAGTGTTCTTGGGGTTTCTCTGGAGTGCCATCAAGGAAATCAAGTCTCCTTTCCTGTGTGATGTGCAACACGGAATTGCTCTGCACGCAGTGCAGGGGAATCGGGCCTCATCTCGTGGCGAGGGGTAAGTCTCATGGTTTTTCTCGAGTTACGGCGGGAACCTGGGGTATATTCTCGAGTTACGACGGGGATGGCCCTTCCACCAACGTGTTTTTTCAGCGTCGTCAGGACTCCTGCCTAGTTGCGAGGGACAACTCGGGATTCTCCTCGAAGCTTGGCAGGGCAATTGGGACGCCTCTCCAGCTGAGGCGGGAGACCAAGGGTCCCTTTCCACGTGCCACAGGAATCCTGGGACTCCTATCAAGTTTCACGAGGAGTCAGGCATCGTCTCCTTTGGAGGCACTGATCTCCGCGTACCTCTGGATTTTTCAAAGGATTTGAGGCCTCCGGTCGCCATGAGGTGGGGAACTAGGTCTTTCTCTATGGTCTCCACAGGGGATTCAGTCATCCTTTCGTCTTGGGAGATGCAAGACGAGCCTGCATTCAAGTCACTGCAGGGATATCCGGCCTTATTTCGTGTCAGGGCATCGCAGTGTCCATTCCACTTGAGGCCACAAAATCAGGGTCCCTCTCACATACCTAGAGCTGAGAGAAACCTCCTCTTGAGGTGCTTGTGGTAAGGTGGTATTCCTGTGGAGTCGAAGCCAGGTACTAACTTCTCATCTCGAGTTGATTCTTGGTCCACGGAGCTCTTTCGTGTTACTACAGTGACCTCAGGATCCCTCTAGCCTTGAAACAGTGTTCTTGGGGTTTCTCTGGAGTGCCATCAAGGAAATCAAGGGTCCTTTCATGTGTGATGTGCAACACGGAATTGCTCTGCACGCAGTGTAGGGTATCGGGCCTTATTTTGCGGCGATGGGGAAGTCTCATGGTTTTTCTCGAGTTGCGATGGGAACCTGGGGTATATTCTCGAGTTACGACCGGGATTGCCCTTCCACACAAATGTTTCCTCAGCGACGTCAAGACTCCTGCCTAGTTGCGAGGGACAACTCGGGATTCTCCTCGAGGCTTGGCAGGGCAATTGGGACGCCTCTTCAGCTGAGGCGGGAGACCAAGGGTCCCTTTCCACGGGCCACACGAATCCTGGGACTTCTATCAAGTTTCACGAGGAGTCAGGCATCGTCTCCTTTGGAGACACTGATCTCCACGTACCTCTGGAGTTTTCAAAGCATATGAGGCCTCCGGTCGCGATGAGGTGGGGAACTAGGTCTTTCTCTGTGGTATCCACAGGGGATTCAGACATCCTTTCGTCTTGGGAGGTGCAAGACGAGCCTGCATTCAAGTCACTGCAGGGATATCCGGCCTTATTTCGAGTCAGGGCATCGCGGTGTCCATTCCACTTGAGGCCGCAAAATCAGGGTCCCTCTCACATACCTAGAGCTGAGAGAAGCCTCCTCTTGAGGTGCTTGTGGTAAGGTGGTATTTCTCTGGAGTAGAAGCCAGAGACTAACCTCTCATCTCGAGTTGACTTTTGGTCCACGGAGCTCTTTCGTGTTGCTACAGTGACCTCAGGATCCCTCTAGCCTTGAAACAGTGTTCTTGGGGTTTCTTTGGAGTGCTATCAAGGAAATCAAGACTCCTTTCATGTGTGATGTGCAACACGGAATTGCTCTGCACGCAGTGCAGGGGAATCGGGCCTCATCTCTCGGCGAGGGGGAAGTCTCATGGTTTTTCTCGAGTTGCGGCGGGAACCTGGGGTATATTCTCGAGTTACGACGGGGATGGCCCTTCCACCCACGTGTTTGTTCAGCCATGTCAGGACTCCTGCCTAGTTGCGAGGGACAACGCGGGATTCTCCTCGAGGCTTGGCAGGGCAATTGTGACGCCTCTCCAGCTGAGGCGAGAGACCAAGGGTCCCTTTCCACGTGCCACAGCAATCCTGGGACTCCTATCAAGTTTCACGAGGAGTCAGGCATCGTCTCCTTTGGAGGCACTGATCTCCGCGTCCCTCTGGAGTTTTCAAAGGATGTGAGGCCTCCGGTCGCGATGAGGTGGGGAACTAGGTCTTTCTCTGTGGTCTCCACAGGTGATTCAGACATCCTTTCGTCTTGGGAGATGCAAGACGAGCCTGCATTCAAGTCACTGCACGGATATCCGGCCTTAATTCGCATCAGGGCATCACGGTGTCCATTCCACTTGAGGCCACAAACTCAGGGTCCCTCTCACATTCCTAGAGCTGAGAGAAGCCTCCTCTTGAGGTGCTTGTGGTAAGGTGGTATTCCTCTGGAGTCGAAGCCAGGGACTAACCTCTCATCTCGAGTTGATTTTTGGTCCACGGAGCTCTTTCCTGTTGCTACAGAGACCTCAGGATCCCTCTAGCCTTGAAACAGTGTTCTTGGTGTTTCCCTGGAGTGCCATCAAGGAAATCAAGGCTCCTTTCATGTGTGATGTGCAACACGGAATTGCTCTGCACGCAGTGCAGCGGAATCGGGCCTCATTTTGCGGTGAGGGGGAAGTCTCATGGTTTTTCTCGAGTTGCGGCGGGAACCTGGGGTATATTCTCGAGTTACGACGGGGATGGCCCTTCCACACACGTGTTTGTTCAGCGACGGCAGGACTCCTGCCTAGTTGCGAGGGACAACTCGGGATTCTCCTCGAGGCTTGGCAGGGCAATTGGGACGCCTCTCCAGCTGAGGCGGTAGACCAAGTGTCCTTTTCCACGTGCCACAGGAATCCTGGGACTCCTATCAAGTTTCACGAGGAGTCAGGCATCGTCTCCTTTGGAGGCACTGATCTCCGCGTACCTCTGGAGTTTTCAAAGGATGTGAGGCCTCCGGTCGCGATGAGGTGGGTAAGTAGGTTTTCTCTGTGGTCTCCACAGGGGATTCAGACATCCTTTCGTCTTGCGAGATGCAGGACGAGCCTGCATTGAACTCACTGCAGGGATATTCGGCCTTATTTCGAGTCAGGGCATCACGGTGTCCATTCCACTTGAGGCCGCAAACTCAGGGTCTCTCTCACATATCTAGAGCTGAGAGAAGCCTCCTCTTGAGGTGCTTGTGGTAAGGTGGTATTCCTCTGGAGTCGAAGCCAGGGACTAGCCTCTCAACTCGAATTGATTTTTGGTCCACGGAGCTCTTTTGTGTTTCTACAGTGACCTCAGGATCCCACTACCTTGAAACAGTGTTCTTGGGGATTCTCTGGAGTGCCATAAAAGAAATCAAGTCTCCTTTGAAGTGTGATGTGCAAGACGGAATTGCTCTGCAGGCAGTACAGGGGAATCGGGCCTCATCTCGCGGCGAGGGGGAAGTCTCATGGTTTTTCTCGAGTTGCGGCGGGAACCTGGGGTATATTCTCGAGTTATGATGGGGATGGCCCTTCCACCCACGTGTTTCCTCAGCGACGTCAAGACTCCTGCCTAGTTGCGAGGGACAACTCAGGATTCTCCTCGAGGCTTGGCAGGGCAATTGGGACTCCTCTCACTCTGAGGCGGGAGACCAAGGGTCCCTTTCCACGTGCCACAGGAATCCTGGGACTCCTATCAAGTTTCACGAGGAGTCAGGCATCGTCTCCTTTGGAGGCACTGATCTCCGCATACCTCTGGAATTTTCAAAGAATGTGAGGCCTCCGGTCGCCATGAGGTGGGAAACTAGTTCTTTTTCTGTTGTCTCCACAGGGGAGTCAGACATCCTTTCGTCTTGGTAGATGCAAGACGAGCCTGCATTCAAGTCACTGCAGGGATATCCGGCCTTATTTCGAGTCAGGGCATCGCGGTGTCCATTCCACTTGAGGCCCCAAATCAGGGTCCCTCTCACATACCTAGAGCTGAGAGAAGCCTCCTCTTGAGGTGCTTCTGGTAAGGTGATATTCCGCTGAAGTCGAAGCCAGGGACTAAGCTCTCATCTCGAGTTGATTTTTGGTCCACGGAGCTCTTTCGTGTGGCTACAGTGACCTCAGGATCCCTCTAGCCTTGAAACAGTGTTCTTGGGGTTTTTCTGGAGTGCCATCAAGGAAATCAAGGCTCATTTCATGTGTGATGTGCAACACGGAATTGCTCTGCACGCAGTGCAGGGGAATCGGGCCTCATCTCGCGGCGAGGGGGAAGTCTCATGCTTTTTCTCGAGTTGCGGCGGGAACCTGGGGTATATTCTTGAGTTACGAAGGGGATGGCCCTTCCACACACGTGTTTCCTCAGCGACGTCAAGACTCCTGCCTAGTTGCGAGGGACAACTCGGGATTCTCCTCGAGGCTTGGCAGGGCAATTGGGACTCCTCTCACTCTGAGGCGGGAGACCAAGGGTCCCTTTCCACGTGCCACAGGAATCCTGGGACTCCTATCAAGTTTCACGAGGAGTCAGGAATGTCTCATTTGGAGGCACTAATCTCCGCGTACCTCTGGAGTTTTCAAAGGATGTGAGGCCTCCGGTCGCGATGAGGTGGGGAACTAGGTCTTTCTCTGTGGTCTGCACAGGGGACTCACTCATCCTTTCGTTTGGGAGATGCAAGCCGAGCCTGCATTCAAGTCACTGCAGGGATATCCGGCCTTATTTCGAGTCAGGGCATCGCGGTCTCCATTCCACATGAGGCCGCAAACTCAGGGTCCCTCTCACATATCTAGATCTGAGAGAAGCCTCCTCTTGAGGTGCTTGTGGTAAGGTGGTATTCCTCTGGAGTCGAAGCCTGGGACTAACCTCTCATCTCGAGTTGATTTTTGGTCCACGGAGCTCTTTCTTGGTGCTACAGTGACCTCAGGATCCCTCTAGCCTTGAAACAGTGTTCTTGGGGTTTCTCTGGAGTGCCATCAAGGAAATCAAGGCTCCTTTGATGTGTGATGTGCAAGACGGAATTACTCTGCACGCAGTGCAGGGGAATCGGGCCTCATCTCGCGGCGAGGGGGAAGTCTCATGGTTTTTCTCGAGTTGCGGCAGGAACCTGAGGTATATTCTTGAGTTACGACGGGGATGGCCCTTCCACCCACGTGTTTGTTCAGCCACGTCAGAACTCCTGCCTAGTTTCGAGGGACAACTCGGGATTCTCCTCGAGGCTTGGCAGGGCAATTGGGACGCCTCTCCAGCTGAGGCGGGAGACCAAGGTTCCCTTTCCACGTGCCACAGGAATCCTGGGACTCCTATCAAGTTTCACGAGGAGTCAGGCATCGTCTCCTTTGGAGGCACTGATCTCCGCGTACCTCTGGAGTTTTCAAAGGATGTGAGGCCTCCGGTCGCGATGAGGTGGGGAACTAGGTCTTTCTCGATGGTCTCCACAGGGGATTCAGACATCCTTTCGTCTTGGGAGATGCAAGACGAGCCTGCATTCAAGTCACTGCAGGGATATCCGGCCTTATTTCAAGTCAGGGCATCGCGGTCTCCATTCCACGTGAGGCCGCAAACTCAGGGTCCCTCTCACATAGCTAGAGCTGAGAGAAGCCTCCTCTTGAGGAGCTTGTGGTAAGGTGGTATTCCTCTGGAGTCGAAGCCAGGGACTAACCTCTCATCTCGAGTTGATTTTTGGTCCACGGAGCTCTTTCGTGTGGCTACCGTGACCTCAGGATCCCTCTAGCCTTGAAACAGTGTTCTTGGGCTTTCCCTGGAGTGCCATTAAGGAAATCAAGGCTCCTTTCATGTGTGATGTGCAACACGGAATTGCTCTGCACGCAGTGCAGCGGAATCAGGCCTCATTTTGCGGTGAGGGGGAAGTCTCATGGTTTTTCTCGAGTTGCGGCGGGAATCTGGGGTATATTCTCGAGTTACGACGGGGATGGCCCTTCCACACACGTGTTTGTTCAGCGACGGCAGGACTCCTGCCTAGTTGCGAGGGACAACTCGGGATTCTCCTCGAGGCTTGGCAGGGCAATTGGGACGCCTCTCCAGCTGAGGCGGTAGACCAAGGGTCCTTTTCCACGTGCCACAGGAATCCTGGGACTCCTATCAAGTTTCACGAGGAGTCAGGCATCGTCTCCTTTGGAGGCACTGATCTCCGCGTACCTCTGGAGTTTTCAAGGGATGTGAGGCCTCCGGTCGCGATGAGGTGAGTAAGTAGGTTTTCTCTGTGGTCTCCACAGGGGATTCAGACATCCTTTCGTCTTGCGAGATGCAAGACGAGCCTGCATTGAACTCACTGCAGGGATATTCGGCCTTATTTCGAGTCAGGGCATCACGGTGTCCATTCCACTTGAGGCCGCAAACTCAGGGCCCCTCTCACATATCTAGAGCTGAGAGAAGCCTCCTCTTGAGGTGCTTGTGGTAAGGTGGTATTCCTCTGGAGTCGAAGCCAGGGACTAGCCTCTCAACTCGAATTGATTTTTGGTCCACGGAGCTCTTTTGTGTTTCTACAGTGACTTCAGGATCCCTCTACCTTGAAACAGTGTTCTTGGGGTTTCTCTGGAGTGCCATCAAAGAAATCAAGTCTCCTTTGATGTGTGATGTGCAAGACGGAATTGCTCTGCAGCCAGTACAGGGGAATCGGGCCTCATCTCGCGGCGAGGGGGAAGTCTCATGGTTTTTCTCGAGTTGCGGCGGGAACCTGGGGTATATTCTCGAGTTATGATGGGGATGGCCCTTCCACCCACGTGTTTGTTCAGCGATGTCAGGACTCCTGCTTAGTTGCAAGGGACAACTCGGGATTCTCCTCGAGGCTTGGCAGGGCAATTGGGACGCCTCTCCAGGTGAGGCGGGAGACCAAGGGTCCCTTTCCCCGTGCCAGAGTAATCCTGGGACTCCTATCAAGTTTCACGAGGAGTCAGCCATCGTCTCCTTTGGAGGCACTGATCTCCGCGTACCTCTGGAGTTTTCAAAGAATGTGAGGCCTCCGGTCGCGATGAGGTGGGGAACTAGGTCTTTCTCTGTGGTCTGCACAGGGGACTCACTCATCCTTTCGTTTGGGAGATGCAAGCCGAGCCTGCATTCAATCACTGCAGGGATATCCGGCCTTATTTCGAGTCAGGGCATCGCGGTGTCCATTCCACATGAGGCCGCAAACTCAGGGTCCCTCTCACATATCTAGATCTGAGAGAAGCCTCCTCTTGAGGTGCTTGTGGTAAGGTGGTATTCCTCTGGAGTCGAAGCCTGGGACTAACCTCTCATCTCGAGTTGATTTTTGGTCCACGGAGCTCTTTCTTGGTGCTACAGTGACCTCAGGATCCCTCTAGCCTTGAAACAGTGTTCTTGGGGTTTCTCTGGAGTGCCATCAAGGAAATCAAGGCTCCTTTGATGTGTGATGGGCAAGACGGAATTACTCTGCACGCAGTGCAGGGGAATCGGGCCTCATCTCGCGGCGAGGGGGAAGTCTCATGGTTTTTCTCGAGTTGCGGCAGGAACCTGAGGTATATTCTTGAGTTACGACGGGGATGGCCCTTCCACCCACGTGTTTGTTCAGCCACGTCAGAACTCCTGCCTAGTTTCGAGGGACAACTCGGGATTCTCCTCGAGGCTTGGCAGGGCAATTGGGACGCCTCTCCAGCTGAGGCGGGAGACCAAGGTTCCCTTTCCACGTGCCACAGGAATCCTGGGAATCCTATCAAGTTTCACGAGGAGTCAGGCATCGTCTCCTTTGGAGGCACTGATCTCCGCGTACCTCTGGAGTTTTCAAAGGATGTGAGGCCTCCGGTCGCGATGAGGTGGGGAACTAGGTCTTTCTCGATGGTCTCCACAGGGGATTTAGACATCCTTTCGTCTTGGGAGATGCAAGACGAGCCTGCATTCAAGTCACTGCAGGGATATCCGGCCTTATTTCAAGTCAGGGCATCGCGGTCTCCATTCCACGTGAGGCCGCAAACTCAGGGTCCCTCTCACATAGCTAGTGCTGAGAGAAGCCTCCTCTTGAGGAGCTTGTGGTAAGGTGGTATTCCTCTGGAGTCGAAGCCAGGGACTAACCTCTCATCTCGAGTTGATTTTTGGTCCACGGAGCTCTTTCGTGTGGCTACCGTGACCTCAGGATCCCTCTAGCCTTGAAACAGTGTTCATGGGGTTTCCCTGGAGTGCCATCAAGGAAATCAAGGCTCCTTTCATGTGTAATGTGCAACACGGAATTGCTCTGCACGCAGTGCAGCGGAATCGGGCCTCATATTGCGGTGAGGGGGAAGTCTCATGGTTTTTCTCGAGTTGCGGCGGGAACCTGGGGTATATTCTCGAGTTACGACGGGGATGGCCCTTCCACACACGTGTTTGTTCAGCGACGGCAGGACTCCTGCCTAGTTGCGAGGGACAACTCGGGATTCTCCTCGAGGCTTGGCAGGGCAATTGGGACGCCTCTCCAGCTGAGGCGGTAGACCAAGGGTCCTTTTCCACGTGCCACAGGAATCCTGGGACTCCTATCAAGTTTCACGAGGAGTCAGGCATCGTCTCCTTTGGAGGCACTGATCTCCGCGTACCTCTGGAGTTTTCAAAGGATGTGAGGCCTCCGGTCGCGATGAGGTGAGTAAGTAGGTTTTCTCTGTGGTCTCCACAGGGGATTCAGACATCCTTTCGTCTTGCGAGATGCAAGACGAGCCTGCATTGAACTCACTGCAGGGATATTCGGCCTTATTTCGAGTCAGGGCATCACGGTGTCCATTCCACTTGAGGCCGCAAACTCAGGGTCTCTCTCACATATCTAGAGCTGAGAGAAGCCTCCTCTTGAGGTGCTTGTGGTAAGGTGGTATTCCTCTGGAGTCGAAGCCAGGGACTAGCCTCTCAACTCGAATTGATTTTTGGTCCACGGAGCTCTTTTGTGTTTCTACAGTGACCTCAGGATCCCTCTACCTTGAAACAGTGTTCTTGGGGTTTCTCTGGAGTGCCATCAAAGAAATCAAGTCTCCTTTGATGTGTGATGTGCAAGACGGAATTGCTCTGCAGGCAGTACAGGGGAATCGGGCCTCATCTCGCGGCGAGGGGGAAGTCTCATGGTTTTTCTCGAGTTGCGGCGGGAACCTGGGGTATATTCTCGAGTTATGATGGGGATGGCCCTTCCACCCACGTGTTTGTTCAGCGATGTCAGGACTCCTGCCTAGTTGCGAGGGACAACTCGGGATTCTCCTCGAGGCTTGGCAGGGCAATTGGGACGCCTCTCCAGGTGAGGCGGGAGACCAAGGGTCCCTTTCCCCGTGCCAGAGTAATCCTGGGACTCCTATCAAGTTTCACGAGGAGTCAGCCATCGTCTCCTTTGGAGGCACTGATCTCCGCGTACCTCTGGAATTGTCAAAGAATGTGAGGCCTCCGGTCGCCATGAGGTGGGAAACTAGTTCTTTTTCTGTTGTCTCCACAGGGGAGTCAGACATCCTTTCGTCTTGGTAGATGCAAGACGAGCCTGCATTCAAGTCACTGCAGGGATATCCGGCCTTATTTCGAGTCAGGGCATCGCGGTGTCCATTCCACTTGAGGCCCCAAATCAGGGTCCCTCTCACATACCTAGAGCTGAGAGAAGCCTCCTCTTGAGGTGCTTCTGGTAAGGTGATATTCCGCTGAAGTCGAAGCCAGGGACTAAGCTCTCATCTCGAGTTGATTTTTGGTCCACGGAGCTCTTTCGTGTGGCTACAGTGACCTCAGGATCCCTCTAGCCTTGAAACAGTGTTCTTGGGGTTTTTCTGGAGTGCCATCAAGGAAATCAAGGCTCATTTCATGTGTGATGTGCAACACGGAATTGCTCTGCACGCAGTGCAGGGGAATCGGGCCTCATCTCGCGGCGAGGGGGAAGTCTCATGGTTTTTCTCGAGTTGCGGCGGGAACCTGGGGTATATTCTTGAGTTACGAAGGGGATGGCCCTTCCACACACGTGTTTGTTCAGCCACGTCAGAACTCCTGCCTAGTTTCGAGGGACAACTCGGGATTCTCCTCGAGGCTTGGCAGGGCAATTGGGACGCCTCTCCAGCTGAGGCGGGAGACCAAGGGTCCCTTTCCATGTGCCACAGGAATCCTGGGAATCCTATCAAGTTTCACGAGGAGTCAGGCATCGTCTCCTTTGGAGGCACTGATCTCCGCGTACCTCTGGAGTTTTCAAAGGATGTGAGGCCTCCGGTCGCGATGAGGTGGGGAACTAGGTCTTTCTCGATGGTCTCCACAGGGGATTCAGACATCCTTTCGTTTTGGGAGATGCAAGACGAGCCTGCATTCAAGTCACTGCAGGGATATCCGGCCTTATTTCAAGTCAGGGCATCGCGGTCTCCATTCCACGTGAGGCCGCAAACTCAGGGTCCCTCTCACATAGCTAGAGCTGAGAGAAGCCTCCTCTTGAGGTGCTTGTGGTAAGGTGGTATTCCACTGGAGTCGAAGCCAGGGACTAACCTCTCATCTCGAGTTGATTTTTGGTCCACGGAGCTCTTTCGTGTGGCTACCGTGACCTCAGGATCCCTCTAGCCTTGAAACAGTGTTCTTGGGGTTTCCCTGGAGTGCCATCAAGGAAATCAAGGCTCCTTTCATGTGTGATGTGCAACACGGAATTGCTCTGCAGGCAGTGCAGCGGAATCGGGCCTCATATTGCGGTGAGGGGGAAGTCTCATGGTTTTTCTCGAGTTGCGGCGGGAACCTGGGGTATATTCTCGAGTTACGACGGGGATGGCCCTTCCACACACGTGTTTGTTCAGCGACGGCAGGACTCCTGCCTAGTTGCGAGGGACAACTCGGGATTCTCCTCGAGGCTTTGCAGGGCAATTGGGACGCCTCTCCAGCTGAGGCGGTACACCAAGGGTCCTTTTCCACGTGCCACAGGAATCCTGGGACTCCTATCAAGTTTGACAAGGAGTCAGGCATCGTCTCCTTTGGAGGCACTGATCTCCGCGTACCTCTGGAATTTTCAAAGAATATGAGGCCTCCGGTCGCCATGAGGTGGGGAACTAGTTCTTTTTCTGTTGTCTCCACAGGGGAGTCAGACATCCTTTCGTCTTGGTAGATGCAAGACGAGCCTGCATTCAAGTCACTGCAGGGATATCCGGCATTATTTCGAGTCAGGGCATCGCGGTGTCCATTCCACTTGAGGCCGCAAATCAGGGTCCCTCTCACATACCTAGAGCTGAGAGAAGCCTCCTCTTGAGGTGCTTGTGGTAAGGTGGTATTCCTCTGGAGTCGAAGCCAGGGACTAACCTCTCATCTCGAGTTGATTTTTGGTCCACGGAGGTCTTTCGTGTGGCTACAGTGACCTCAGGATCCCTCTAGCCTTGAAACAGTGTTCTTGGGGTTTCTCTGGAGTGCCATCAATGAAATCAAGGCTCCTTTCATGTGTGATGTGCAACACGGAATTGCACTGCATGCAGTGCAGGGGAATCGGGCCTCATCTCGCGGCGAGGGGGAAGTCTCATGGTTTTTCTCGAGTTCCGGCGGGAACCTGGGAATATTCTCGAGTTACGATGGGGATGGCCCTTCCACCCACGTGTTTCTTCAGCGACGTCAGGACTCCTGCCTAGTTGCGAGGGACAACTCGGGATTCTCCTCGAGGCTTGGCAGGGCAATTGGGACGCCTCTCCAGCTGAGGCGGGAGACCAAGGATCCCTTTCCACGTGCCACAGGAATCCTGGGACTCCTATCAAGTTTCACGAGGAGTCAGGCATCGTCTCCTTTGGAGGCACTGATCTCCGCGTACCTCTGGAGTTTTCAAAGGATGTGAGGCCTCCGGTCGCGATGAGGTGGGGAACTAGGTCTTTCTCTGTGGTCTCCACAGGGGATTCAGACATCCTTTCGTCTTGGGAGATGCAAGCCGAGCCTGCATTCAAGTCACTGCAGGGATATCCGGCCTTATTTCGAGTCAGGGCATCGCGGTCTCCATTCCACTTGAGGCCGCAAACTCAAGGGCCCTCTCACATAGCTAGAGCTGAGAGAAGCCTCCTCTTGAGGTGCTTGTGGTAAGGTGGTATTCCTCTGGAGTCGAAGCCAGGGACTAACCTCTCATCTCGAGTTGATTTTTGGTCCACGGAGCTCTTTTGTGTTAATACAGTGACCTCAGGATCCCTCTAGCTTTGAAACAGTGTTCTTGGGGTTTCTCTGGAGTGCCATCAGTGAAATCAAGGCTCCTTTCTTGTTTGATGTGCAACACGGAATTGCTCTGCATGCAGTGCAGGGGAATCGGGCCTCATCTCGCGGCGAGGGGGAAGTCTCATGGTTTTTCTCGAGTTGCGGCGGGAACCTGGGGTATATTCTCGAGTTACGACGGGGATGGCCCTTCCACCCACGTGTTTGTTCAGCGACGTCAGGACTCCTGCCTAGTTGCGAGGGACAACTCGGGATTCTCCTCGAGGCTTTGCAGGGCAATTGGGACGCCTCTCCAGCTGAGGCGGGAGACCAAGGGTCCCTTTCCACGTGCCACAGGAATCCTGGGAATCCTATCAAGTTTCACGAGGAGTCAGGCATCGTCTCCTTTGGAGGCACTGATCTTCGCGTACCTCTGGAGTTTTCAAAGGATGTGAGGCCTCCGGTCGCGATGAGGTGGGGAACTAGGTCTTTCTCGATGGTCTCCACAGGGGATTCAGACATCCTTTCGTCTTGGGAGATGCAAGACGAGCCTGCATTCAAGTCACTGCAGGGATATCCGGCCTTATTTCAAGTCAGGGCATCGCGGTCTCCATTCCACTTGAGGCCGCAAACTCAGGGTCCCTCTCACATAGCTAGAGCTGAGAGAAGCCTCCTCTTGAGGAGCTTGTGGTAAGGTGGTATTCCTCTGGAGTCGAAACCAGGGACTAACCTCTCATCTCGAGTTGATTTTTGGTCCACGGAGCTCTTTCGTGTGGCTACAGTGACCTCAGGATCCCTCTAGCCTTGAAACAGTGTTCTTGGGGTTTCCCTGGAGTGCCATCAAGGAAATCAAGGCTCCTTTCATGTGTGATGTGCAACACGGAATTGCTCTGCACGCAGTGCAGCGGAATCGGGCCTCATTTTGCGGTGAGGGGGAAGTCTCATGGTTTTTCTCGAGTTGCGGCGGGAACCTGGGGTATATTCTCGAGTTACGACGGGGATGGCCCTTCCACACACGTGTTTGTTCAGCGACGGCAGGACTCCTACCTAGTTGCGAGGGACAACTCGGGATTCTCCTTGAGGCTTGGCAGGGCAATTGGGATGCCTCTCCAGCTGAGGCGGTAGACCAAGGGTCCTTTTCCACGTGCCACAGGAATCCTGGGACTCCTATCAAGTTTCACGAGGAGTCAGGCATCGTCTCCTTTGGAGGCACTGATCTCCGCGTACCTCTGGAGTTTTCAAAGGATGTGAGGCCTCCGGTCGCGATGAGGTGGGTAAGTAGGTTTTCTCTGTGGTCTCCACAGGGGATTCAGACATCCTTTCGTCTTGCGAGATGCAAGACGAGCCTGCATTGAACTCACTGCAGGGATATTCGGCCTTATTTCGAGTCAGGGCATCACGGTGTCCATTCCACTTGAGGCCGCAAACTCAGGGTCTCTCTCACATATCTAGAGCTGAGAGAAGCCTCCTCTTGAGGTGCTTGTGGTAAGGTGGTATTCCTCTGGAGTCTAAGCCAGGGACTAGCCTCTCAACTCGAATTGATTTTTGGTCCATGGAGCTCTTTTGTGTTTCTACAGTGACCACAGGATCCCTCTACCTTGAAACAGTGTTCTTGGGGTTTCTCTGGAGTGCCATCAAAGAAATCAAGTCTCCTTTGATGTGTGATGTGCAAGACGGAATTGCTCTGCAGGCAGTACAGGGGAATCGGGCCTCATCTCGCGGCGAGAGGGAAGTCTCATGGTTTTTCTCGAGTTGCGGCGGGAACCTGGGGTATATTCTCGAGTTACGATGGGGATGGCCCTTCCACCCACGTGTTTCTTCAGCCACGTCAGGACTCCTGCCTAGTTGCGAGGGACAACTCGGGATTCTCCTCGAGGCTTGGCAGGGCAATTGGGACGCCTCTCCAGGTGAGGCGGGAGACCAAGTGTCCCTTTCCACGTGCCACAGTAATCCTGGGACTCCTATCAAGTTTCACGAGGAGTCAGGCATCGTCTCCTTTGGAGGCACTGATCTCCGCGTACCTCTGGAATTTTCAAAGAATGTGAGGCCTCCGGTCGCCATGAGGTGGGGAACTAGTTCTTTTTCTGTTGTCTCCACAGGGGAGTCAGACATCCTTTCGTCTTGGTAGATGCAAGACGAGCCTGCATTCAAGTCACTGCAGGGATATCCGGCCTTATTTCGAGTCAGGGCATCGCGGTGTCCATTCCACTTTAGGCCGCAAATCAGGGTCCCTCTCACATACCTAGAGCTGAGAGAAGCCTCCTCTTGAGGTGCTTGTGGTAAGGTGGTATTCCTCTGGAGTCGAAGCCAGGGACTAACCTCTCATCTCGAGTTGATTTGTGGTCCACGGAGGTCTTTCGTGTGGCTACAGTGACCTCAGGATCCCTCTAGCCTTGAAACAGTGTTCTTGGGGTTTCTCTGGAGTGCCATCAATGAAATCAAGGCTCCTTTCATGTGTGATGTGCAACACGGAATTGCACTGCATGCAGTGCAGGGGAATCGGGCCTCATCTCGCGGCGAGGGGGAAGTCTCATGGTTTTTCTCGAGTTCCGGCGGGAACCTGGGAATATTCTCGAGTTACGATGGGGATGGCCCTTCCACACACGTGTTTGTTCAGCGACGTCAGGACTCCTGCCTAGTTGCGAGGGACAACTCGGGATTCTCCTCGAGGCTTTGCAGGGCAATTGGGACGCCTCTCCAGCTGAGGCGGGAGACCAAGGGTCCCTTTCCACGTGCCACAGGAATCCTGGGAATCCTATCAAGTTTCACGAGGAGTCAGGCATCGTCTCCTTTGGAGGCACTGATCTCCGCGTACCTCTGGAGTTTTCAAAGGATGTGAGGCCTCCGGTCGCGATGAGGTGGGGAACTAGGTCGTTCTCGATGGTCTCCACAGGGGATTCAGACATCCTTTCGTCTTGGGAGATGCAAGACGAGCCTGCATTCAAGTCACTGCAGGGATATCCGGCCTTATTTCAAGTCAGGGCATCGCGGTCTCCATTCCACTTGAGGCCGTAAACTCAGGGTCCCTCTCACATAGCTAGAGCTGAGAGAAGCCTCCTCTTGAGGAGCTTGTGGTAAGGTGGTATTCCTCTGGAGTCGAAACCAGGGACTAACCTCTCATCTCGAGTTGATTTTTGGTCCACGGAGCTCTTTCGTGTGGCTACAGTGACCTCAGGATCCCTCTAGCCTTGAAACAGTGTTCTTGGGGTTTCCCTGGAGTGCCATCAAGGAAATCAAGGCTCCTTTCATGTGTGATGTGCAACACGGAATTGCTCTGCACGCAGTGCAGCGGAATCGGGCCTCATTTTGCGGTGAGGGGGAAGTCTCATGGTTTTTCTCGAGTTGCGGCGGGAACCTGGGGTATATTCTCGAGTTACGACGGGGATGGCCCTTCCACACACGTGTTTGTTCAGCGACGGCAGGACTCCTGCCTAGTTGCGAGGGACAACTCGGGATTCTCCTCGAGGCTTGGCAAAGCAATTGGGACGCCTCTCCAGCTGAGGCGGTAGACCAAGGGTCCCTTTCCACGTGCCACAGGAATCCTGGGACTCCTATCAAGTTTCACGAGGAGTCAGGCATCGTCTCCTTTGGAGGCACTGATCTCCGCGTACCTCTGGAGTTTTCAAAGGATGTGAGGCCTCCGGTCGCTATGAGGTGGGTAAGTAGGTTTTCTCTGTGGTCTCCACAGGGGATTCAGACATCCTTTCGTCTTGCGAGATGCAAGACGAGCCTGCATTGAACTCACTGCAGGGATATTCGGCCTTATTTCGAGTCAGGGCATCACGGTGTCCATTCCACTTGAGGCCGCAAACTCAGGGTCTCTCTCACATATCTAGAGCTGAGAGAAGCCTCCTCTTGAGGTGCTTGTGGTAAGGTGGTATTCCTCTGGATTTGAAGCCAGGGACTAGCCTCTCAACTCGAATTGATTTTTGGTCCACGAAGCTCTTTTGTGTTTCTACAGTGACCTCAGGATCCCTCTACCTTGAAACAGTGTTCTTGGGGTTTCTCTGGAGTGCCATCAAAGAAATCAAGTCTCCTTTGATGTGTGATGTGCAAGACGGAATTGCTCTGCAGGCAGTACAGGGGAATCGGGCCTCATCTCGCGGCGAGGGGGAAGTCTCATGGTTTTTCTCGAGTTGCGGCGGGAACCTGGGGTATATTCTCGAGTTATGATGGGGATGGCCCTTCCACCCACGTGTTTGTTCAGCGATGTCAGGACTCCTGCCTAGTTGCGAGGGACAACTCGGGATTCTCCTCGAGGCTTGGCAGGGCAATTGGGACGCCTCTCCAGGTGAGGCGGGAGACCAAGGGTCCCTTTCCCCGTGCCAGAGTAATCCTGGGACTCCTATAAAGTTTCACGAGGAGTCAGCCATCGTCTCCTTTGGAGGCACTGATCTCCGCATACCTCTGGAATTTTCAAAGAATGTGAAGCCTCCGGTCGCCATGAGGTGGGGAACTAGTTCTTTTTCTGTTGTCTCCACAGGGGAGTCAGACATCCTTTCGTCTTGGGAGATGCAAGACGAGCCTGCATTCAAGTCACTGCAGGGATATCCAGCCTTATTTCGAGTCAGGGCATCGCGGTGTCCATTCCACTTGAGGCCCCAAATCAGGGTCCCTCTCACATACCTAGAGCTGAGAGAAGCCTCCTCTTGAGGTGCTTCTGGTAAGGTGATATTCCGCTGGAGTCGAAGCCAGGGACTAACCTCTCATCTCGAGTTGATTTTTGGTCCACGGAGCTCTTTCGTGTGGCTACAGTGACCTCAGGATCCCTCTAGCCTTGAAACAGTGTTCTTGGGGTTTTTCTGGAGTGCCATCAAGGAAATCAAGGCTCATTTCATGTGTGATGTGCAACACGGAATTGTTCTGCACGCAGTGCAGGGGAATCGGGCCTCATCTCGCGGCGAGGGGGAAGTCTCATGGTTTTTCTCGAGTTGCGGCGGGAACCTGGGGTATATTCTTGAGTTACGAAGGGGATGGCCCTTCCACACACGTGTTTCCTCAGCGACGTCAAGACTCCTGCCTAGTTGCGAGGGACAACTCGGGATTCTCCTCGAGGCTTGGCAGGGCAATTGGGACTCCTCTCTCTCTGAGGCGGGAGACCAAGGGTCCCTTTCCACGTGCCACAGGAATCCTGGGACTCCTATCAAGTTTCACGAGGAGTCAGGAATGTCTCCTTTGGAGGCACTGATCTCCGCGTACCTCTGGAGTTTTCAAAGAATGTGAGGCCTCCGGTCGCGATGAGGTGGGGAACTAGGTCTTTCTCTGTTGTCTGCACAGGGGACTCAGTCATCCTTTCGTTTGGGAGATGCAAGCCGAGCCTGCATTCAAGTCACTGCAGGGATATCCGGCCTTATTTCGAGTCAGGGCATCGCGGTGTCCATTCCACATGAGGCCGCAAACTCAGGGTCCCTCTCACATATCTAGATCTGAGAGAAGCCTCCTCTTGAGGTGCTTGTGGTAAGGTGGTATTCCTCTGGAGTCGAAGCCTGGGACTAACCTCTCATCTCGAGTTGATTTTTGGTCCACGGAGCTCTTTCTTGGTGCTACAGTGACCTCAGGATCCCTCTAGCCTTGAAACAGTGTTCTTGGGGTTTCTCTGGAGTGCCATCAAGGAAATCAAGGCTCCTTTGATGTGTGATGTGCAAGACGGAATTACTCTGCACGCAGTGCAGGGGAATCGGGCCTCATCTCGCGGCGAGGGGGAAGTCTCATGGTTTTTCTCGAGTTGCGGCAGGAACCTGGGGTATATTCTCGAGTTACGACGGGGATGGCCCTTCCACCCACGTGTTTGTTCAGCCACGTCAGAACTCCTGCCTAGTTTCGAGGGACAACTCGGGATTCTCCTCGAGGCTTGGCAGGGCAATTGGGACACCTCTCCAGCTGAGGCGGGAGACCAAGGGTCCCTTTCCACGTGCCACAGGAATCCTGGGAATCCTATCAAGTTTCACGAGGAGTCAGGCATCGTCTCCTTTGGAGGCACTGATCTCCGCGTCCCTCTGGAGTTTTCAAAGGATGTGAGGCCTCCGGTCGCGATGAGGTGGGGAACTAGGTCTTTCTCTGTGGTCTCCACAGTGGATTCAGACATCCTTTCGTCTTGGGAGATGCAAGCCGAGCCTGCATTCAAGTCACTGCAGGGATATCCGGCCTTATTTCGAGTCAGGGCATCGCGGTGTCCATTCCACTTGAGGCCGCAAACTCAGGGTCCCTCTCACATAGCTAGAGCTGAGAGAAGCCTCCTCTTGAGGTGCTTGTGGTAAGGTGGTATTCCACTGGAGTCGAAGCCAGGGACTAACCTCTCATCTCGAGTTGATTTTTGGTCCACGGAGATCTTTCGTGTGGCTACAGTGACCTCAGGATCCCTCTAGCCTTGAAACAGTGTTCTTGGGGTTTCTCTGGAGTGCCATCAAGGAAATCAAGGCTCGTTTCATGTGTGGTGTGCAACACGGAATTGCACTGCATGCAGTGCAGGGGAATCGGGCCTCATCTCGCGGCGAGGGGGAAGTCTCATGGTTTTTCTCGAGTTGCGGCGGGAACCTGGGGAATATTCTCGAGTTAAGATGGGGATGGCCCTTCCACACACGTGTTTGTTCAGCGACGTCAGGACTCCGGCCTAGTTGCGAGGGACAACTCGGGATTCTCCTCGAGGCTTTGCAGGGCAATTGGGACGCCTCTCCAGCTGAGGCGGGAGACCAAGGATCCCTTTCCACGTGCCACAGGAATCCTGGGACTCCTATCAAGTTTCACGAGGAGTCAGAAATTTCTCCTTTGGAGGCACTGATCTCCGCGTACCTCTGGAGTTTTCAAAGAATGTGAGGCCTCCGGTCGCGATGAGGTGGGGAACTAGGTCTTTCTCTGTGGTCTCCACAGGGGATTCAGACATCCTTTCGTCTTGGGAGATGCAAGACGAGCCTGCATTCAAGTCACTGCAGGGATATCCGGCCTTATTTTGAGTCAGGGCATCGCGGTCCCCATTCCACTTGAGGCCGCAAACTCAGGGTCCCTCTCACATAGCTAGAGCTGAGAGAAGCCTCCTCTTGAGGTGCTTGTGGTAAGGTGGTATTCCTCTGGAGTCGAAGCCAGGGACTAACCTCTCATCTCGAGTTGATTTTTGGTCCACGGAGCTCTTTTGTGTTGATACAGTGACCTCAGGATCCCTCTAGCTTTGAAACAGTGTTCTTGGGGTTTCTCTGGAGTGCCATCAATGAAATCAAGGCTCCTTTCTTGTTTGATGTGCAACACGGAATTGCTCTGCATGCAGTGCAGGGGAATCGGGCCTCATCTCGCGGCGAGGGGGAAGTCTCATGGTTTTTGTCGAGTTGCGGCGGGAACCTGGGGTATATTCTCGAGTTACGACGGGGATGGCCCTTCCAACCACGTGTTTCTTCAGCGACGTCAGGACTCCTGCCTAGTTGCGAGGGACAACTCGGGATTCTCCTCGAGGCTTTGCAGGGCAATTGGGACGCCTCTCCAGCTGAGGCGGGAGACCAAGGGTCCCTTTCCACGTGCCACAGGAATCCTGGGACTCCTATCAAGTTTCACGAGGAGTCAGACATCGTCTCCTTTGGAGGCACTGATCTCCGCGTACCTCTGGAGTTTTCAAAGGATGTGAGGCCTCCGGTCGCGATGAGGTGGGGAACTAGGTCTTTCTCTGTGGTCTCCACAGGAGATTCAGACATCCTTTCGTCTTGGGAGATGCAAGCCGAGCCTGCATTCAAGTCACTGCAGGGATATCCGGCCTTATTTCGAGTCAGGGCATCGCGGTCTCCATTCCACTTGAGGCCGCAAACTCAGGGTCCCTCTCACATAGCTAGAGCTGAGAGAAGCCTCCTCTTGAGGTGCTTGTGGTAAGGTGGTATTCCTATGGAGTCGAAGCCAGGGACTAACCTCTCATCTCGAGTTGATTTTTGGTCCACGGAGCTCTTTCGTGTTGCTACAGTGACCTCAGGATCCCTCTAGCCTTGAAACAGTGTTCTTGGGGTTTCTCTGGAGTGCCATCAAGGAAATCAAGGCTCCTTTCATGTGTGATGTGCAACACGGAATTGCACTGCATGCAGTGCAGGGGAATCGGGCCTCATCTCGCGGCGAGGGGGAAGTCTCATGGTTTTTCTCGAGTTGCGGCGGGAACCTGGGGTATATTCTCGAGTTACGACGGGGATGGCCCTTCCACCCACGTGTTTGTTCAGTGACGTCAGGACTCCTGCCTAGTTGCGAGGGACAACTCGGGATTCTCCTCGAGGCTTTGCAGGGCAATTGGGATGCCTCTCCAGCTGAGGCGGGAGACCAAGGGTCCCTTTCCACGTGCCACAGGAATCCTGGGAATCCTATCAAGTTTCACGAGGAGTCAGGCATCGTCTCCTTTGGAGGCACTGATCTCCGCGTACCTCTGGAGTTTTCAAAGGATGTGAGGCCTCCGGTCGCGATGAGGTGGGGAACTAGGTCTTTCTCGATGGTCTCCACAGGGGATTCAGACATCCTTTCGTCTTGGGAGATGCAAGACGAGCCTGCATTCAAGTCACTGCAGGGATATCCGGCCTTATTTCAAGTCAGGGCATCGCGGTCTCCATTCCACTTGAGGCCGCAAACTCAGGGTCCCTCTCACATAGCTAGAGCTGAGAGAAGCCTCCTCTTGAGGAGCTTGTGGTAAGGTGGTATTCCTCTGGAGTCGAAACCAGGGACTAACCTCTCATCTCGAGTTGATTTTTGGTCCACGGAGCTCTTTCGTGTGGCTACAGTGACCTCAGGATCCCTCTAGCCTTGAAACAGTGTTCTTGGGGTTTCCCTGGAGTGCCATCAAGGAAATCAAGGCTCCTTTCATGTGTGATGTGCAACACGGAATTGCTCTGCACGCAGTGCAGCGGAATCGGGCCTCATTTTGCGGTGAGGGGGAAGTCTCATGGTTTTTCTCGAATTGCGGCGGGAACCTGGGGTATATTCTCGAGTTACGACGGGGATGGCCCTTCCACACACGTGTTTGTTCAGCGACGGCAGGACTCCTGCCTAGTTGCGAGGGACAACTCGGGATTCTCCTCGAGGCTTGGCAGGGCAATTGGGACGCCTCTCCAGCTGAGGCGGTAGACCAAGGGTCCTTTTCCACGTGCCACAGGAATCCTGGGACTCCTATCAAGTTTCACGAGGAGTCAGGCATCGTCTCCTTTGGAGGCACTGATCTCCGCGTACCTCTGGAGTTTTCAAAGGATGTGAGGCCTCCGGTCGCTATGAGGTGGGTAAGTAGGTTTTCTCTGTGGTCTCCACAGGGGATTCAGACATCCTTTCGTCTTGCGAGATGCAAGACGAGCCTGCATTGAACTCACTGCAGGGATATTCGGCCTTATTTCGAGTCAGGGCATCACGGTGTCCATTCCACTTGAGGCCGCAAACTCAGGGTTTCTCTCACATATCTAGAGCTGAGAGAAGCCTCCTCTTGAGGTGCTTGTGGTAAGGTGGTATTCCTCTGGAGTCGAAGCCAGGGACTAGCCTCTCAACTCGAATTGATTTTTGGTCCACGAAGCTCTTTTGTGTTTCTACAGTGACCTCAGGATCCCTCTACCTTGAAACAGTGTTCTTGGGGTTTCTCTGGAGTGCCATCAAAGAAATCTAGTCTCCTTTGATGTGTGATGTGCAAGACGGAATTGCTCTGCAGGCAGTACAGGGGAATCGGGCCTCATCTCGCGGCGAGGGGGAAGTCTCATGGTTTTTCTCGAGTTGCGGCGGGAACCTGGGGTATATTCTCGAGTTATGATGGGGATGGCCCTTCCACCCACGTGTTTGTTCAGCGATGTCAGGACTCCTGCCTAGTTGCGAGGGACAACTCGGGATTCTCCTCGAGGCTTGGCAGGGCAATTGGGACGCCTCTCCAGGTGAGGCGGGAGACCAAGGGTCCCTTTCCCCGTGCCAGAGTAATCCTGGGACTCCTATAAAGTTTCACGAGGAGTCAGGCATCGTCTCCTTTGGAGGCACTGATCTCCGCATACCTCTGGAATTTTCAAAGAATGTGAGGCCTCCGGTCGCCATGAGGTGGGGAACTAGTTCTTTTTCTGTTGTCTCCACAGGGGAGTCAGACATCCTTTCGTCTTGGAAGATGCAAGACGAGCCTGCATTCAAGTCACTGCAGGGATATCCGGCCTTATTTCGAGTCAGGGCATCACGGTGTCCATTCCACTTGAGGCCCCAAATCAGGGTCCCTCTCACATACCTAGAGCTGAGAGAAGCCTCCTCTTGAGGTGCTTCTGGTAAGGTGATATTCCGCTGGAGTCGAAGCCAGGGACTAACCTCTCATCTCGAGTTGATTTTTGGTCCACGGAGCTCTTTCGTGTGGCTACAGTGACCTCAGGATCCCTCTAGCCTTGAAACAGTGTTCTTGGGGTTTTTCTGGAGTGCCATCAAGGAAATCAAGGCTCATTTCATGTGTGATGTGCAACACGGAATTGCTCTGCACGCAGTGCAGGGGAATCGGGCCTCATCTCGCGGCGAGGGGGAAGTCTCATGGTTTTTCTCGAGTTGCGGCGGGAACCTGGGGTATATTCTTGAGTTACGAAGGGGATGGCCCTTCCACACACGTGTTTCCTCAGCGACGTCAAGACTCCTGCCTAGTTGCGAGGGACAACTCGGGATTCTCCTCGAGGCTTGGCAGGGCAATTGGGACTCCTCTCTCTCTGAGGCGGGAGACCAAGGGTCCCTTTCCACGTGCCACAGGAATCCTGGGACTCCTATCAAGTTTCACGAGGAGTCAGGAATGTCTCCTTTGGAGGCACTGATCTCCGCGTACCTCTGGAGTTTTCAAAGAATGTGAGGCCTCCGGTCGCGATGAGGTGGGGAACTAGGTCTTTCTCTGTGGTCTGCACAGGGGACTCAGTCATCCTTTCGTTTGGGAGATGCAAGCCGAGCCTGCATTCAAGTCACTGCAGGGATATCCGGCCTTATTTCGAGTCAGGGCATCGCGGTGTCCATTCCACATGAGGCCGCAAACTCAGGGTCCCTCTCACATATCTAGATCTGAGAGAAGCCTCCTCTTGAGGTGCTTGTGGTAAGTTGGTATTCCTCTGGAGTCGAAGCCTGGGACTAACCTCTCATCTCGAGTTGATTTTTGGTCCACGGAGCTCTTTCTTGGTGCTACAGTGACCTCAGGATCCCTCTAGCCTTGAAACAGTGTTCTTGGGGTTTCTCTGGAGTGCCATCAAGGAAATCAAGGCTCCTTTGATGTGTGATGTGCAAGACGGAATTACTCTGCACGCAGTGCAGGGGAATCGGGCCTCATCTCGCGGCGAGGGGGAAGTCTCATGGTTTTTCTCGAGTTGCGGCAGGAACCTGGGGTATATTCTCGAGTTACGACGGGGATGGCCCTTCCACCGACGTGTTTGTTCAGCCACGTCAGAACTCCTGCCTAGTTTCGAGGGACAACTCGGGATTCTCCTCGAGGCTTGGCAGGGCAATTGGGACGCCTCTCCAGCTGAGGCGGGAGACCAAGGGTCCCTTTCCACGTGCCACAGGAATCCTGGGAATCCTAACAAGTTTCACGAGGAGTCAGGCATCGTCTCCTTTGGAGGCACTGATCTCCGCGTACCTCTGGAGTTTTCAAAGGATGTGAGGCCTCCTGTCGCGATGAGGTGGGGAACTAGGTCTTTCTCGATGGTCTCCACAGGGGATTCAGACATCCTTTCGTCTTGGGAGATGCAAGACGAGCCTGCATTCAAGTCACTGCAGGGATATCCGGCCTTATTTCAAGTCAGGGCATCGCGGTCTCCATTCCACGTGAGGCCGGAAACTCAGGGTCCCTCTCACATAGCTAGAGCTGAGAGAAGCCTCCTCTTGAGGAGCTTGTGGTAAGGTGGTATTCCTCTGGAGTCGAAGCCAGGGACTAACCTCTCATCTCGAGTTGATTTTTGTCCACGGAGCTCTTTCGTGTGGCTACCGTGACCTCAGGATCCCTCTAGCCTTGAAACAGTGTTCTTGGGGATTCCCTGGAGTGCCATCAAGGAAATCAAGGCTCCTTTCATGTGTGATGTGCAACACGGAATTGCTCTGCACGCAGTGCAGCGGAATCGGGCCTCATATTGCGGTGAGGGGGAAGTCTCATGGTTTTTCTCGAGTTGCGGCGGGAACCTGGGGTATATTCTCGAGTTACGATGGGGATGGCCCTTCCACCCACGTGTTTCTTCAGCCACGTCAGGACTCCTGCCTAGTTGCGAGGGACAACTCGGGATTCTCCTCGAGGCTTGGCAGGGCAATTGGGACGCCTCTCCAGGTGAGGCGGGAGACCAAGTGTCCCTTTCCACGTGCCACAGTAATCCTGGGACTCCTATCAAGTTTCACGAGGAGTCAGGCATCGTCTCCTTTGGAGGCACTGATCTCCGCGTACCTCTGGAATTTTCAAAGAATGTGAGGCCTCCGGTCGCCATGAGGTGGGGAACTAGTTCTTTTTCTGTTGTCTCCACAGGGGAGTCAGACATCCTTTTGTCTTGGTAGATGCAAGACGAGCCTGCATTCAAGTCACTGCAGGGATATCCGGCCTTATTTCGAGTCAGGGCATCGCGGTGTCCATTCCACATGAGGCCGCAAATCAGGGTCCCTCTCACATACCTAGAGCTGAGAGAAGCCTCCTCTTGAGGTGCTTGTGGTAAGGTGGTATTCCTCTGGAGTCGAAGCCAGGGACTAACCTCTCATCTCGAGTTGATTTTTGGTCCACGGAGGTCTTTCGTGTGGCTACAGTGACCTCAGGATCCCTCTAGCCTTGTAACAGTGTTCTTGGGGTTTCTCTGGAGTGCCATCAATGAAATCAAGGCTCCTTTCATGTGTGATGTGCAACACGGAATTGCACTGCATGCAGTGCAGGGGAATCGGGCCTCATCTCGCGGCGAGGGGGAAGTCTCATGGTTTTTCTCGAGTTCCGGCGGGGACCTGGGAATATTCTCGAGTTACGATGGGGATGGCCCTTCCACACACGTGTTTCTTCAGCGATGTCAGGACTCCTGCCTAGTTGCGAGGGACAACTCGGGATTCACCTCGAGGCTTGGCAGGGCAATTGGGACGCCTCTCCAGCTGAGGCGGGAGACCAAGGATCCCTTTCCACGTGCCACAGGAATCCTGGGAATCCTATCAAGTTTCACGAGGAGTCAGGCATCGTCTCCTTTGGAGGCACTGATCTCCGCGTCCCTCTGGAGTTTTCAAAGGATGTGAGGCCTCCGGTCGCGATGAGGTGGGGAACTAGGTCTTTCTCTGTGGTCTCCACAGTGGATTCAGACATCCTTTCGTCTTGGGAGATGCAAGCCGAGCCTGCATTCAAGTCACTGCAGGGATATCCGGCCTTATTTTGAGTCAGGGCATCACGGTGTCCATTCCACTTGAGGCCGCAAACTCAGGGTCTCTCTCACATATCTAGAGCTGAGAGAAGCCTCCTCTTGAGGTGCTTGTGGTAAGGTGGTATTCCTCTGGAGTCGAAGCCAGGGACTAGCCTCTCAACTCGAATTGATTTTTGGTCCACGAAGCTCTTTTGTGTTTCTACAGTGACCTCAGGATCCCTCTACCTTGAAACAGTGTTCTTGGGGTTTCTCTGGAGTGCCATCAAAGAAATCAAGTCTCCTTTGATGTGTGATGTGCAAGACGGAATTGCTCTGCAGGCAGTACAGGGGAATCGGGCCTCATCTCGCGGCGAGGGGGAAGTCTCATGGTTTTTCTCGAGTTGCGGCGGGAACCTGGGGTATATTCTCGAGTTATGATGGGGATGGCCCTTCCACCCACGTGTTTGTTCAGCGATGTCAGGACTCCTGCCTAGTTGCGAGGGACAACTCGGGATTCTCTTCGAGGCTTGGCAGGGCAATTGGGACGCCTCTCCAGGTGAGGCGGGAGACCAAGGGTCCCTTTCCCCGTGCCAGAGTAATCCTGGGACTCCTATCAAGTTTCACGAGGAGTCAGCCATCGTCTCCTTTGGAGGCACTGATCTCCGCGTACCTCTGGAGTTTTCAAAGGATGTGAGGCCTCCGGTCGCCATGAGGTGGGGAACTAGTTCTTTTTCTGTTGTCTCCACAGGGGAGTCAGACATCCTTTCGTCTTGGGAGATGCAAGACGAGCCTGCATTCAAGTCACTGCAGGGATATCCAGCCTTATTTCGAGTCAGGGCATCGCGGTGTCCATTCCACTTGAGGCCCCAAATCAGGGTCCCTCTCACATACCTAGAGCTGAGAGAAGCCTCCTCTTGAGGTGCTTCTGGTAAGGTGATATTCCGCTGGAGTCGAAGCCAGGGACTAACCTCTCATCTCGAGTTGATTTTTGGTCCACGGAGCTCTTTCGTGTGGCTACAGTGACCTCAGGATCCCTCTAGCCTTGAAACAGTGTTCTTGGGGTTTTTCTGGAGTGCCATCAAGGAAATCAAGGCTCATTTCATGTGTGATGTGCAACACGGAATTGCTCTGCACGCAGTGCAGGGGAATCGGGCCTCATCTCGCGGCGAGGGGGAAGTCTCATGGTTTTTCTCGAGTTGCGGCGGGAACCTGGGGTATATTCTTGAGTTACGAAGGGGATGGCCCTTCCACACACGTGTTTCCTCAGCGACGTCAAGACTCCTGCCTAGTTGCGAGGGACAACTCGGGATTCTCCTCGAGGCTTGGCAGGGCAATTGGGACTCCTCTCTCTCTGAGGCGGGAGACCAAGGGTCCCTTTCCACGTGCCACAGGAATCCTGGGACTCCTATCAAGTTTCACGAGGAGTCAGGAATGTCTCCTTTGGAGGCACTGATCTCCGCGTACCTCTGGAGTTTTCAAAGAATGTGAGGCCTCCGGTCGCGATGAGGTGGGGAACTAGGTCTTTCTCTGTGGTCTGCACAGGGGACTCAGTCATCCTTTCGTTTGGGAGATGCAAGCCGAGCCTGCATTCAAGTCACTGCAGGGATATCCGGCCTTATTTCGAGTCAGGGCATCGCGGTGTCCATTCCACTTGAGGCCGCAAACTCAGGGTCCCTCTCACATAGCTAGAGCTGAGAGAAGCCTCCTCTTGAGGTGCTTGTGGTAAGGTGGTATTCCACTGGAGTCGAAGCCAGGGACTAACCTCTCATCTCGAGTTGATTTTTGGTCCACGGAGATCTTTCGTGTGGCTACAGTGACCTCAGGATCCCTCTAGCCTTGAAACAGTGTTCTTGGGGTTTCTCTGGAGTGCCATCAAGGAAATCAAGGCTCGTTTCATGTGTGGTGTGCAACACGGAATTGCACTGCATGCAGTGCAGGGGAATCGGGCCTCATCTCGCGGCGAGGGGGAAGTCTCATGGTTTTTCTCGAGTTGCGGCGGGAACCTGGGGAATATTCTCGAGTTAAGATGGGGATGGCCCTTCCACACACGTGTTTGTTCAGCGACGTCAGGACTCCGGCCTAGTTGCGAGGGACAACTCGGGATTCTCCTCGAGGCTTTGCAGGGCAATTGGGACGCCTCTCCAGCTGAGGCCGGAGACCAAGGATCCCTTTCCATGTGCCACAGGAATCCTGGGACTCCTATCAAGTTTCACGAGGAGTCAGGAATGTCTCCTTTGGAGGCACTGATCTCCGCGTACCTCTGGAGTTTTCAAAGAATGTGAGGCCTCCGGTCGCGATGAGGTGGGGAACTAGGTCTTTCTCTGTGGTCTCCACAGGGGATTCAGACATCCTTTCGTCTTGGGAGATGCAAGACGAGCCTGCATTCAAGTCACTGCAGGGATATCCGGCCTTATTTTGAGTCAGGGCATCGCGGTCCCCATTCCACTTGAGGCCGCAAACTCAGGGTCCCTCTCACATACCTAGAGCTGAGAGAAGCCTCCTCTTGAGGTGCTTGTGGTAAGGTGGTATTCCTCTGGAGTCGAAGCCAGGGACTAACCTCTCATCTCGAGTTGATTTTTGGTCCACGGAGCTCTTTTGTTTTGATACAGTGACCTCAGGATCCCTCTAGCTTTGAAACAGTGTTCTTGGGGTTTCTCTGGAGTGCCATCAATGAAATCAAGGCTCCTTTCTTGTTTGATGTGCAACACGGAATTGCTCTGCATGCAGTGCAGGGGAATCGGGCCTCATCTCGCGGCGAGGGGGAAGTCTCATGGTTTTTGTCGAGTTGCGGCGGGAACCTGGGGTATATTCTCGAGTTACGACGGGGATGGCCCTTCCAACCACGTGTTTCTTCAGCGACGTCAGGACTCCTGCCTAGTTGCGAGGGACAACTCGGGATTCTCCTCGAGGCTTTGCAGGGCAATTGGGACGCCTCTCCAGCTGAGGCGGGAGACCAAGGGTCCCTTTCCACGTGCCACAGGAATCCTGGGACTCCTATCAAGTTTCACGAGAAGTCAGGCATCGTCTCCTTTGGAGGCACTGATCTCCGCGTACCTCTGGAGTTTTCAAAGGATGTGAGGCCTCCGGTCGCGATGAGGTGGGGAACTAGGTCTTTCTCTGTGGTCTCCACAGGGGATTCAGACATCCTTTCGTCTTGGGAGATGCAAGCCGAGCCTGCATTCAAGTCACTGCAGGGATATCCGGCCTTATTTCGAGTCAGGGCATCGCACTCTCCATTCCACTTGAGGCCGCAAACTCAGGGTCCCTCTCACATAGCTAGAGCTGAGAGAAGCCTCCTCTTGAGGTGCTTGTGGTAAGGTGGTATTCCTCTGGAGTCGAAGCCAGGGACTAACCTCTCATCTCGAGTTGATTTTTAGTCCACGGAGCTCTTTCGTGTGGCTACAGTGACCTCAGGATCCCTCTAGCCTTGAAACAGTGTTCTTGGGGTTTCTCTGGAGTGCCATCAAGGAAATCAAGGCTCCTTTCATGTGTGATGTGCAACACGGAATTGCACTGCATGCAGTGCAGGGGAATCGGGCCTCATCTCGCGGCGAGGGGGAAGTCTCATGGTTTTTCTCGAGTTTCGGCGGGAACCTGGGGTATATTCTCGAGTTACGACGGGGATGGCCCTTCCACCCACGTGTTTGTTCAGTGACGTCAGGACTCCTGCCTAGTTGCGAGGGACAACTCGGGATTCTCCTCGAGGCTTTGCAGGGCAATTGGGACGCCTCTCCAGCTGAGGCGGGAGACCAAGGGTCCCTTTCCACGTGCCACAGGAATCCTGGGAATCCTATCAAGTTTCACGAGGAGTCAGGCATCGTCTCCTTTGGAGGCACTGATCTCCGCGTACCTCTGGAGTTTTCAAAGGATGTGAGGCCTCCGGTCGCGATGAGGTGGGGAACTAGGTCTTTCTCGATGGTCTCCACAGGGGATTCAGACATCCTTTCGTCTTGGGAGATGCAAGACGAGCCTGCATTCAAGTCACTGCAGGGATATCCGGCCTTATTTCAAATCAGGGCATCGCGGTCTCCATTCCACTTGAGGCCGCAAACTCAGGGTCCCTCTCACATAGCTAGAGCTGAGAGAAGCCTCCTCTTGAGGAGCTTGTGGTAAGGTGGTATTCCTCTGGAGTCGAAACCAGGGACTAACCTCTCATCTCGAGTTGATTTTTGGTCCACGGAGCTCTTTCTTGGTGCTACAGTGACCTCAGGATCCCTCTAGCCTTGAAACAGTGTTCTTGGGGTTTCTCTGGAGTGCCATCAAGGAAATCAAGGCTCCTTTCATGTGTGATGTGCAAGACGGAATTACTCTGCACGCAGTGCAGGGGAATCGGGCCTCATCTCGCGGCGAGGGGGAAGTCTCATGGTTTTTCTCGAGTTGCGGCAGGAACCTGGGGTATATTCTCGAGTTACGACAGGGATGGCCCTTCCACCCACGTGTTTGTTCAGCCACGTCAGAACTCCTGCCTAGTTTCGAGGGACAACTCGGGATTCTCCTCGAGGTTTGGCAGGGCAATTGGGACACCTCTCCAGCTGAGGCGGGAGACCAAGGGTCCCTTTCCACGTGCCACAGGAATCCTGGGAATCCTATCAAGTTTCACGAGGAGTCAGGCATCGTCTCCTTTGGAGGCACTGATCTCCGCGTCCCTCTGGAGTTTTCAAAGGATGTGAGGCCTCCGGTCGCGATGAGGTGGGGAACTAGGTCTTTCTCTGTGGTCTCCACAGTGGATTCAGACATCCTTTCGTCTTGGGAGATGCAAGCCGAGCCTGCATTCAAGTCACTGCAGGGATATCCGGCCTTATTTCGAGTCAGGGCATCGCGGTGTCCATTCCACTTGAGGCCGCAAACTCAGGGTCCCTCTCACATAGCTAGAGCTGAGAGAAGCCTCCTCTTGAGGTGCTTGTGGTAAGGTGGTATTCCACTGGAGTCGAAGCCAGGGACTAACCTCTCATCTCGAGTTGATTTTTGGTCCACGGAGATCTTTCGTGTGGCTACAGTGACCTCAGGATCCCTCTAGCCTTGAAACAGTGTTCTTGGGGTTTCTCTGGAGTGCCATCAAGGAAATCAAGGCTCGTTTCATGTGTGGTGTGCAACACGGAATTGCACTGCATGCAGTGCAGGGGAATCGGGCCTCATCTCGCGGCGAGGGGGAAGTCTCATGGTTTTTCTCGAGTTGCGGCGGGAACCTGGGGAATATTCTCGAGTTAAGATGGGGATGGCCCTTCCACACACGTGTTTGTTCAGCGACGTCAGGACTCCGGCCTAGTTGGGAGGGACAACTCGGGATTCTCCTCGAGGCTTTGCAGGGCAATTGGGACGCCTCTCCAGCTGAGGCGGGAGACCAAGGATCCCTTTCCATGTGCCACAGGAATCCTGGGACTCCTATCAAGTTTCACGAGGAGTCAGGAATGTCTCCTTTGGAGGCACTGATCTCCGCGTACCTCTGGAGTTTTCAAAGAATGTGAGGCCTCCGGTCGCGATGAGGTGGGGAACTAGGTCTTTCTCTGTGGTCTCCACAGGGGATTCAGACATCCTTTCGTCTTGGGAGATGCAAGACGAGCCTGCATTCAAGTCACTGCAGGGATATCCGGCCTTATTTTGAGTCAGGGCATCGCGGTCCCCATTCCACTTGAGGCCGCAAACTCAGGGTCCCTCTCACATACCTAGAGCTGAGAGAAGCCTCCTCTTGAGGTGCTTGTGGTAAGGTGGTATTCCTCTGGAGTCGAAGCCAGGGACTAACCTCTCATCTCGAGTTGATTTTTGGTCCACGGAGCTCTTTTGTTTTGATACAGTGACCTCAGGATCCCTCTAGCTTTGAAACAGTGTTCTTGGGGTTTCTCTGGAGTGCCATCAATGAAATCAAGGCTCCTTTCTTGTTTGATGTGCAACACGGAATTGCTCTGCATGCAGTGCAGGGGAATCGGGCCTCATCTCGCGGCGAGGGGGAAGTCTCATGGTTTTTGTCGAGTTGCGGCGGGAACCTGGGGTATATTCTCGAGTTACGACGGGGATGGCCCTTCCAACCACGTGTTTCTTCAGCGACGTCAGGACTCCTGCCTAGTTGCGAGGGACAACTCGGGATTCTCCTCGAGGCTTTGCAGGGCAATTGGGACGCCTCTCCAGCTGAGGCGGGAGACCAAGGGTCCCTTTCCACGTGCCACAGGAATCCTGGGACTCCTATCAAGTTTCACGAGGAGTCAGGCATCGTCTCCTTTGGAGGCACTGATCTCCGCGTACCTCTGGAGTTTTCAAAGGATGTGAGGCCTCCGGTCGCGATGAGGTGGGGAACTAGGTCTTTCTCTGTGGTCTCCACAGGGGATTCAGACATCCTTTCGTCTTGGGAGATGCAAGCCGAGCCTGCATTCAAGTCACTGCAGGGATATCCGGCCTTATTTCGAGTCAGGGCATCACGGTGTCCATTCCACTTGAGGCCGCAAACTCAGGGTCCCTCTCACATAGCTAGAGCTGAGAGAAGCCTCCTCTTGAGGAGCTTGTGGTAAGGTGGTATTCCTCTGGAGTCGAAGCCAGGGACTAACCTCTCATCTCGAGTTGATTTTTGTCCACGGAGCTCTTTCGTGTGGCTACCGTGACCTCAGGATCCCTCTAGCCTTGAAACAGTGTTCTTGGGGTTTCCCTGGAGTGCCATCAAGGAAATCAAGGCTCCTTTCATGTGTGATGTGCAACACGGAATTGCTCTGCACGCAGTGCAGCGGAATCGGGCCTCATATTGCGGTGAGGGGGAAGTCTCATGGTTTTTCTCGAGTTGCGGCGGGAACCTGGGGTATATTCTCGAGTTACGATGGGGATGGCCCTTCCACACACGTGTTTCTTCAGCCACGTCAGGACTCCTGCCTAGTTGCGAGGGACAACTCGGGATTCTCCTCGAGGCTTGGCAGGGCAATTGGGACGCCTCTCCAGGTGAGGCGGGAGACCAAGTGTCCCTTTCCACGTGCCACAGGAATCCTGGGACTCCTATCAAGTTTCACGAGGAGTCAGGCATCGTCTCCTTTGGAGGCACTGATCTCCGCGTCCCTCTGGAGTTTTCAAAGGATGTGAGGCCTCCGGTCGCGATGAGGTGGGGAACTAGGTCTTTCTCTGTGGTCTCCACAGTGGATTCAGACATCCTTTCGTCTTGGGAGATGCAAGCCGAGCCTGCATTCAAGTCACTGCAGGGATATCCGGCCTTATTTCGAGTCAGGGCATCGCGGTGTCCATTCCACTTGAGGCCGCAAACTCAGGGTCCCTCTCACATAGCTAGAGCTGAGAGAAGCCTCCTCTTGAGGTGCTTGTGGTAAGGTGGTATTCCACTGGAGTCGAAGCCAGGGACTAACCTCTCATCTCGAGTTGATTTTTGGTCCACGGAGCTCTTTCGTGTGGCTACAGTGACCTCAGGATCCCTCTAGCCTTGAAACAGTGTTCTTGGGGTTTCTCTGGAGTGCCATCAAGGAAATCAAGGCTCGTTTCATGTGTGGTGTGCAACACGGAATTGCACTGCATGCAGTGCAGGGGAATCGGGCCTCATCTCGCGGCGAGGGGGAAGTCTCATGGTTTTTCTCGAGTTGCGGCAGGAACCTGGGGAATATTCTCGAGTTAAGATGGGGATGGCCCTTCCACACACGTGTTTGTTCAGCGACGTCAGGACTCCTGCCTAGTTGCGAGGGACAACTCGGGATTCTCCTCGAGGCTTTGCAGGGCAATTGGGACGCCTCTCCAGCTGAGGCGGGAGACCAAGGATCCCTTTCCACGTGCCACAGGAAACCTGGGACTCCTATCAAGTTTCACGAGGAGTCAGGCATCGTCTCCTTTGGAGGCACTGATCTCCAAGTACCTCTGGAGTTTTCAAAGGATGTGAGGCCTCCGGTCGCGATGAGGTGGGGAACTAGGTCTTTCTCTGTGGTCTCCACAGGGGATTCAGACATCCTTTCGTCTTGGGAGATGCAAGACGAGCCTGCATTCAAGTCACTGCAGGGATATCCGGCCTTATTTTGAGTCAGGGCATCGCGGTCTCCATTCCACTTGAGGCCGCAAACTCAGGGTCCCTCTCACATAGCTAGAGCTGAGAGAAGCCTCCTCTTGAGGAGCTTGTGGTAAGGTGGTATTCCTCTGGAGTCGAAACCAGGGACTAACCTCTCATCTCGAGTTGATTTTTGGTCCACGGAGCTCTTTCTTGGTGCTACAGTGACCTCAGGATCCCTCTAGCCTTGAAACAGTGTTCTTGGGGTTTCTCTGGAGTGCCATCAAGGAAATCAAGGCTCCTTTCATGTGTGATGTGCAAGACGGAATTACTCTGCACGCAGTGCAGGGGAATCGGGCCTCATCTCGCGGCGAGGGGGAAGTCTCATGATTTTTCTCGAGTTGCGGCAGGAACCTGGGGTATATTCTCGAGTTACGACGGGGATGGCCCTTCCACCCACGTGTTTTTTCAGCCACGTCAGAACTCCTGCCTAGTTTCGAGGGACAACTCGGGATTCTCCTCGAGGTTTGGCAGGGCAATTGGGACACCTCTCCAGCTGAGGCGGGAGACCAAGAGTCCCTTTCCACGTGCCACAGGAATCCTGGGAATCCTATCAAGTTTCACGAGGAGTCAGGCATCGTCTCCTTTGGAGGCACTGATCTCCGCGTCCCTCTGGAGTTTTCAAAGGATGTGAGGCCTCCGGTCGCGATGAGGTGGGGAACTAGGTCTTTCTCTGTGGTCTCCACAGTGGATTCAGACATCCTTTCGTCTTGGGAGATGCAAGCCGAGCCTGCATTCAAGTCACTGCAGGGATATCCGGCCTTATTTCGAGTCAGGGCATCGCGGTGTCCATTCCACTTGAGGCCGCAAACTCAGGGTCCCTCTCACATAGCTAGAGCTGAGAGAAGCCTCCTCTTGAGGTGCTTGTGGTAAGGTGGTATTCCACTGGAGTCGAAGCCAGGGACTAACCTCTCATCTCGAGTTGATTTTTGGTCCACGGAGATCTTTCGTGTGGCTACAGTGACCTCAGGATCCCTCTAGCCTTGAAACAGTGTTCTTGGGGTTTCTCTGGAGTGCCATCAAGGAAATCAAGGCTCGTTTCATGTGTGGTGTGCAACACGGAATTGCACTGCATGCAGTGCAGGGGAATCGGGCCTCATCTCGCGGCGAGGGGGAAGTCTCATGGTTTTTCTCGAGTTGCGGCGGGAACCTGGGGAATATTCTCGAGTTAAGATGGGGATGGCCCTTCCACACACGTGTTTGTTCAGCGACGTCAGGACTCCGGCCTAGTTGCGAGGGACAACTCGGGATTCTCCTCGAGGCTTTGCAGGGCAATTGGGACGCCTCTCCAGCTGAGGCGGGAGACCAAGGATCCCTTTCCATGTGCCACAGGAATCCTGGGACTCCTATCAAGTTTCACGAGGAGTCAGGAATGTCTCCTTTGGAGGCACTGATCTCCGCGTACCTCTGGAGTTTTCAAAGAATGTGAGGCCTCCGGTCGCGATGAGGTGGGGAACTAGGTCTTTCTCTGTGGTCTCCACAGGGGATTCAGACATCCTTTCGTCTTGGGAGATGCAAGACGAGCCTGCATTCAAGTCACTGCAGGGATATCCGGCCTTATTTCGAGTCAGGGCATCACGGTGTCCATTCCACTTGAGGCCGCAAACTCAGGGTCCCTCTCACATAGCTAGAGCTGAGAGAAGCCTCCTCTTGAGGAGCTTGTGGTAAGGTGGTATTCCTCTGGAGTCGAAGCCAGGGACTAACCTCTCATCTCGAGTTGATTTTTGTCCACGGAGCTCTTTCGTGTGGCTACCGTGACCTCAGGATCCCTCTAGCCTTGAAACAGTGTTCTTGGGGTTTCCCTGGAGTGCCATCAAGGAAATCAAGGCTCCTTTCATGTGTGATGTGCAACACGGAATTGCTCTGCACGCAGTGCAGCGGAATCGGGCCTCATATTGCGGTGAGGGGGAAGTCTCATGGTTTTTCTCGAGTTGCGGCGGGAACCTGGGGTATATTCTCGAGTTACGATGGGGATGGCCCTTCCACCCACGTGTTTCTTCAGCCACGTCAGGACTCCTGCCTAGTTGCGAGGGACAACTCGGGATTCTCCTCGAGGCTTGGCAGGGCAATTGGGACGCCTCTCCAGCTGAGGCGGGAGACCAAGTGTCCCTTTCCACGTGCCACAGGAATCCTGGGACTCCTATCAAGTTTCACGAGGAGTCAGGCATCGTCTCCTTTGGAGGCACTGATCTCCGCGTCCCTCTGGAGTTTTCAAAGGATGTGAGGCCTCCGGTCGCGATGAGGTGGGGAACTAGGTCTTTCTCTGTGGTCTCCACAGTGGATTCAGACATCCTTTCGTCTTGGGAGATGCAAGCCGAGCCTGCATTCAAGTCACTGCAGGGATATCCGGCCTTATTTCGAGTCAGGGCATCGCGGTGTCCATTCCACTTGAGGCCGCAAACTCAGGGTCCCTCTCACATAGCTAGAGCTGAGAGAAGCCTCCTCTTGAGGTGCTTGTGGTAAGGTGGTATTCCACTGGAGTCGAAGCCAGGGACTAACCTCTCATCTCGAGTTGATTTTTGGTCCACGGAGCTCTTTCGTGTGGCTACAGTGACCTCAGGATCCCTCTAGCCTTGAAACAGTGTTCTTGGGGTTTCTCTGGAGTGCCATCAAGGAAATCAAGGCTCGTTTCATGTGTGGTGTGCAACACGGAATTGCACTGCATGCAGTGCAGGGGAATCGGGCCTCATCTCGCGGCGAGGGGGAAGTCTCATGGTTTTTCTCGAGTTGCGGCAGGAACCTGGGGAATATTCTCGAGTTAAGATGGGGATGGCCCTTCCACACACGTGTTTGTTCAGCGACGTCAGGACTCCTGCCTAGTTGCGAGGGACAACTCGGGATTCTCCTCGAGGCTTTGCAGGGCAATTGGGACGCCTCTCCAGCTGAGGCGGGAGACCAAGGATCCCTTTCCACGTGCCACAGGAATCCTGGGACTCCTATCAAGTTTCACGAGGAGTCAGGCATCGTCTCCTTTGGAGGCACTGATCTCCAAGTACCTCTGGAGTTTTCAAAGGATGTGAGGCCTCCGGTCGCGATGAGGTGGGGAACTAGGTCTTTCTCTGTGGTCTCCACAGGGGATTCAGACATCCTTTCGTCTTGGGAGATGCAAGACGAGCCTGCATTCAAGTCACTGCAGGGATATCCGGCCTTATTTTGAGTCAGGGCATCGCGGTCTCCATTCCACTTGAGGCCGCAAACTCAGGGTCCCTCTCACATAGCTAGAGCTGAGAGAAGCCTCCTCTTGAGGTGCTTGTGGTAAGGTGGTATTCCTCTGGAGTCGAAGCCAGGGACTAACCTCTCATCTCGAGTTGATTTTTGGTCCACGGAGCTCTTTCGTGTGGCTACAGTGACCTCAGGATCCCTCTAGCCTTGAAACAGTGTTCTTGGGGTTTCTCTGGAGTGCCATCAAGGAAATCAAGGCTCCTTTCATGTGTGATGTGCAACACGGAATTGCACTGCATGCAGTGCAGGGGAATCGGGCCTCATCTCGCGGCGAGGGGGAAGTCTCATGGTTTTTCTCGAGTTGCGGCGGGAACCTGGGGTATATTCTCGAGTTACGACGGGGATGGCCCTTCCACCCACGTGTTTGTTCAGCGACGTCAGGACTCCTGCCTAGTTGCGAGGGACAACTCGGGATTCTCCTCGAGGCTTGGCAGGGCAATTGGGACGCCTCTCCAGCTGAGGCGGGAGACCAAGGGTCCCTTTCCACGTGCCACAGGAATCCTGGGACTCCTATCAAGTTTCACGAGGAGTCAGGCATCGTCTCCTTTGGAGGCACTGATCTCCGCGTACCTCTGGAGTTTTCAAAGGATGTGAGGCCTCCGGTCGCGATGAGGTGGGGAACTAGGTCTTTCTCGATGGTCTCCACAGGGGATTCAGACATCCTTTCGTCTTGGGAGATGCAAGACGAGCCTGCATTCAAGTCACTGCAGGGATATCCGGCCTTATTTCGAGTCAGGGCATCGCGGTGTCCATTCCACTTGAGGCCCCAAATCAGGGTCCCTCTCACATACCTAGAGCTGAGAGAAGCCTCCTCTTGAGGTGCTTCTGGTAAGGTGATATTCCGCTGGAGTCGAAGCCAGGGACTAACCTCTCATCTCGAGTTGATTTTTGGTCCACGGAGCTCTTTCGTGTGGCTACAGTGACCTCAGGATCCCTCTAGCCTTGAAACAGTGTTCTTGGGGTTTTTCTGGAGTGCCATCAAGGAAATCAAGGCTCATTTCATGTGTGATGTGCAACACGGAATTGCTCTGCACGCAGTGCAGGGGAATCGGGCCTCATCTCGCGGCGAGGGGGAAGTCTCATGGTTTTTCTCGAGTTGCGGCGGGAACCTGGGGTATATTCTTGAGTTACGAAGGGGATGGCCCTTCCACACACGTGTTTCCTCAGCGACGTCAAGACTCCTGCCTAGTTGCGAGGGACAACTCGGGATTCTCCTCGAGGCTTGGCAGGGCAATTGGGACTCCTCTCACTCTGAGGCGGGAGACCAAGGGTCCCTTTCCACGTGCCACAGGAATCCTGGGACTCCTATCAAGTTTCACGAGGAGTCAGGAATGTCTCCTTTGGAGGCACTGATCTCCGCGTACCTCTGGAGTTTTCAAAGAATGTGAGGCCTCCGGTCGCGATGAGGTGGGGAACTAGGTCTTTCTCTGTGGTCTGCACAGGGGACTCACTCATCCTTTCGTTTGGGAGATGCAAGCCGAGCCTGCATTCAAGTCACTGCAGGGATATCCGGCCTTATTTCGAGTCAGGGCATCGCGGTGTCCATTCCACATGAGGCCGCAAACTCAGGGTCCCTCTCACATATCTAGATCTGAGAGAAGCCTCCTCTTGAGGTGCTTGTGGTAAGGTGGTATTCCTCTGGAGTCGAAGCCTGGGACTAACCTCTCATCTCGAGTTGATTTTTGGTCCACGGAGCTCTTTCTTGGTGCTACAGTGACCTCAGGATCCCTCTAGCCTTGAAACAGTGTTCTTGGGGTTTCTCTGGAGTGCCATCAAGGAAATCAAGGCTCCTTTGATGTGTGATGTGCAAGACGGAATTACTCTGCACGCAGTGCAGGGGAATCGGGCCTCATCTCGCGGCGAGGGGGAAGTCTCATGGTTTTTCTCGAGTTGCGGCAGGAACCTGGGGTATATTCTCGAGTTACGACGGGGATGGCCCTTCCACCCACGTGTTTGTTCAGCCACGTCAGAACTCCTGCCTAGTTTCGAGGGACAACTCGGGATTCTCCTCGAGGCTTGGCAGGGCAATTGGGACGCCTCTCCAGCTGAGGCGGGAGACCAAGGGTCCCTTTCCACGTGCCACAGGAATCCTGGGAATCCTATCAAGTTTCACGAGGAGTCAGGCATCGTCTCCTTTGGAGGCACTGATCTCCGCGTACCTCTGGAGTTTTCAAAGGATGTGAGGCCTCTGGTCGCGATGAGGTGGGGAACTAGGTCTTTCTCGATGGTCTCCACAGGGGATTCAGACATCCTTTCGTCTTGGGAGATGCAAGACGAGCCTGCATTCAAGTCACTGCAGGGATATCCGGCCTTATTTCAAGTCAGGGCATCGCGGTCTCCATTCCACGTGAGGCCGCAAACTCAGGGCCCCTCTCACATAGCTAGAGCTGAGAGAAGCCTCCTCTTGAGGAGCTTGTGGTAAGGTGGTATTCCTCTGGAGTCGAAGCCAGGGACTAACCTCTCATCTCGAGTTGATTTTTGGTCCACGGAGCTCTTTCGTGTGGCTACCGTGACCTCAGGATCCCTCTAGCCTTGAAACAGTGTTCTTGGGGTTTCCCTGGAGTGCCATCAAGGAAATCAAGGCTCCTTTCATGTGTGATGTGCAACACGGAATTGCTCTGCAGGCGGTGCAGCGGAATCGGGCCTCATATTGCGGTGAGGGGGAAGTCTCATGGTTTTTCTCGAGTTGCGGCGGGAACCTGGGGTATATTCTCGAGTTACGATGGGGATGGCCCTTCCACCCACGTGTTTCTTCAGCCACGTCAGGACTCCTGCCTAGTTGCGAGGGACAACTCGTGATTCTCCTCGAGGCTTGGCAGGGCAATTGGGACGCCTCTCCAGGTGAGGCGGGAGACCAAGTGTCCCTTTCCACGTGCCACAGTAATCCTGGGACTCCTATCAAGTTTCACGAGGAGTCAGGCATCGTCTCCTTTGGAGGCACTGATCTCCGCGTACCTCTGGAATTTTCAAAGAATGTGAGGCCTCCGGTCGCCATGAGGTGGGGAACTAGTTCTTTTTCTGTTGTCTCCACAGGGGAGTCAGACATCCTTTCGTCTTGGTAGATGCAAGACGAGCCTGCATTCAAGTCACTGCAGGGATATCCGGCCTTATTTCGAGTCAGGGCATCGCGGTGTCCATTCCACTTGAGGCCGCAAATCAGGGTCCCTCTCACATACCTAGAGCTGAGAGAAGCCTCCTCTTGAGGTGCTTGTGGTAAGGTGGTATTCCTCTGGAGTCGAAGCCAGGGACTAACCTCTCATCTCGAGTTGATTTTTGGTCCACGGAGGTCTTTCGTGTGGCTACAGTGACCTCAGGATCCCTCTAGCCTTGAAACAGTGTTCTTGGGGTTTCTCTGGAGTGCCATCAATGAAATCAAGTCTCCTTTCATGTGTGATGTGCAACACGGAATTGCACTGCATGCAGTGCAGGGGAATCGGGCCTCATCTCGCGGCGAGGGGGAAGTCTCATGGTTTTTCTCGAGTTCCGGCGGGAACCTGGGAATATTCTCGAGTTACGATGGGGATGGCCCTTCCACACACGTGTTTCTTCAGCGACGTCAGGACTCCTGCCTAGTTGCGAGGGACAACTCGGGATTCACCTCGAGGCTTGGCAGGGCAATTGGGACGCCTCTCCAGCTGAGGCGGGAGACCAAGGATCCCTTTCCACGTGCCACAGGAATCCTGGGAATCCTATCAAGTTTCACGAGGAGTCAGGCATCGTCTCCTTTGGAGGCACTGATCTCCGCGTCCCTCTGGAGTTTTCAAAGGATGTGAGGCCTCCGGTCGCGATGAGGTGGGGAACTAGGTCTTTCTCTGTGGTCTCCACAGTGGATTCAGACATCCTTTCGTCTTGGGAGATGCAAGCCGAGCCTGCATTCAAGTCACTGCAGGGATATCCGGCCTTATTTCGAGTCAGGGCATCGCGGTGTCCATTCAACTTGAGGCCGCAAACTCAGGGTCCCTCTCACATAGCTAGAGCTGAGAGAAGCCTCCTCTTGAGGTGCTTGTGGTAAGGTGGTATTCCACTGGAGTCGAAGCCAGGGACTAACCTCTCATCTCGAGTTGATTTTTGGTCCACGGAGCTCTTTCGTGTGGCTACAGTGACCTCAGGATCCCTCTAGCCTTGAAACAGTGTTCTTGGGGTTTCTCTGGAGTGCCATCAAGGAAATCAAGGCTCGTTTCATGTGTGGTGTGCAACACGGAATTGCACTGCATGCAGTGCAGGGGAATCGGGCCTCATCTCGCGGCGAGGGGGAAGTCTCATGGTTTTTCTCGAGTTGCGGCAGGAACCTGGGGAATATTCTCGAGTTAAGATGGGGATGGCCCTTCCACACACGTGTTTGTTCAGCGACGTCAGGACTCCTGCCTAGTTGCGAGGGACAACTCGGGATTCTCCTCGAGGCTTTGCAGGGCAATTGGGACGCCTCTCCAGCTGAGGCGGGAGACCAAGGATCCCTTTCCACGTGCCACAGGAATCCTGGGACTCCTATCAACTTTCACGAGGAGTCAGGCATCGTGTCCTTTGGAGGCACTGATCTCCAAGTACCTCTGGAGTTTTCAAAGGATGTGAGGCCTCCGGTCGCGATGAGGTGGGGAACTAGGTCTTTCTCTGTGGTCTCCACAGGGGATTCAGACATCCTTTCGTCTTGGGAGATGCAAGACGAGCCTGCATTCAAGTCACTGCAGGGATATCCGGCCTTATTTTGAGTCAGGGCATCGCGGTCTCCATTCCACTTGAGGCCGCAAACTCAGGGTCCCTCTCACATAGCTAGAGCTGAGAGAAGCCTCCTCTTGAGGTGCTTGTGGTAAGGTGGTATTCCTCTGGAGTCGAAGCCAGGGACTAACCTCTCATCTCGAGTTGATTTTTGGTCCACGGAGCTCTTTCGTGTGGCTACAGTGACCTCAGGATCCCTCTAGCCTTGAAACAGTGTTCTTGGCGTTTTTCTGGAGTGCCATCAAGGAAATCAAGGCTCCTTTCATGTGTGATGTGCAACACGGAATTGCTCTGCACGCAGTGCAGGGGAATCGGGCCTCATCTCGCGGCGAGGGGGAAGTCTCATGGTTTTTCTCGAGTTGCGGCGGGAACCTGGGGTATATTCTTGAGTTACGAAGGGGATGGCCCTTCCACACACGTGTTTCTTTAGCGACGTCAGGACTTCTGCCTAGTTGCGAGGGACAACTCGGGATTCTCCTCGAGGCTTGGCAGGGCAATTGGGACTCCTCTCACTCTGAGGCGGGAGACCAAGGGTCCCTTTCCACGTGCCACAGGAATCCTGGGAATCCTATCAAGTTTCACGAGGAGTCAGGAATGTCTCCTTTGGAGGCACTGATCTCCGCGTACCTCTGGAGTTTTCAAAGGATGTGAGGCATCCGGTCGCGATGAGGTGGGGAACTAGGTCTTTCTCTATGATCTCTACAGGGGATTCAGACATCCTTTCGTCTTGGGAGATGCAAGACGAGCCTGCATTCAAGTCACTGCAGGGATATCCGGCCTTATTTCGAGTCAGGGCATCATGGTGTCCATTCCACTTGAGGCCGCAAACTCAGGGTCCCTCTCACATAGCTAGAGCTGAGAGAAGCCTCCTCTTGAGGTGCTTGTGGTAAGGTGGTATTCCTCTGGAGTCGAAGCCAGGGACTAACCTCTCATCTCTAGTTGATTTTTGGTCCACGGAGCTCTTTTCTGTTGCTACAGTGACCTCAGGATCCCTCTAGCCTTGAAACAGTGTTCTTGGGGTTTCTCTGGAGTGCCATCAAGGAAATCAAGGCTCCTTTCTTGTTTGATGTGCAACACGGAATTGCTCTGCATGCAGTGCAGGGGAATCGGGCCTCTTCTCACAGCGAGGGGGAAGTCTCATGGTTTTTCTCGAGTTGCGGCGGGAACCCGGGGTATATTCTCGAGTTACTACGGGGATGGCCCTTCCACCCACGTGGTTGTTCAGCGACGTCAGGACTCCTGCCTAGTTGCGAGGGACAACTCGGGATTCTCCTCGAGGCTTGGCAGGGCAATTGGGACGCCTCTCCAGCTGAGGCGGGAGACCAAGGGTCCCTTTCCACGTGCCACAGGAATCCTGGGACTCCTATCAAGGTTCACGAGGAGTCAGGCATCGTCTCCTTTGGAGGCACTGATCTCCGCGTACCTCTGGAGTTTTCAAAGGATGTGAGGCCTCCGGTCGCCATGAGGTGGGGAATTAGGTCATTCTCTGTGATCTCCACAGGGGATTCAGACATCCTTTCATCTTGGGCGATGCAAGACGAGCCTGCATTCAAGTCACTGCAGGGATATTCGGCCTTATTTCGAGTCAGGGCATCGCGGTGTCCATTCCACTTGAGGCCGCAAACTCAGGGTTCCTCTCACATAGCTAGAGCTGAGAGAAGCCTCCTCTTGAGGTGCTTGTGGTAAGGTGGTATTCCTCTGGAGTCGAAGCCAGGGACTAACCTCTCATGTCGAGTTGATTTTCGGTCCACGGAGCTCTTTCCTGTTGCTGCAGTGACCTCAGGATCCCTCTTGCCTTGAAGCAGTGTTCTTGGCGTTTCTCTGGAGTGCCATCAAGGAAATCAAGGCTCCTTTCTTGTTTGATGTGCAATACGGAATTGCTATGCACGCAGTGCAGGGGAATCGGGCCTCATCTCGCGGCGAGGGGGAAGTCTCATGGTTTTTCTTGAGTTGCGGTGGGAACCTGGGGAATATTCTCGAGTTACGACGGGGATGGCCCTTCCAGACACGTGTTTGTTCAGCGACGTCAGGACTGCTGCCTAGTTGCGAGGGACAACTCGGGATTCTCCTCGAGGCTTGGCAGGGCAATTGGGACGCCTCTCCAGCTGAGGCGGGAGACCAAGGTTCCCTTTCCACGTGCCACAGGAATCCTGGGAATCCTATCAAGTTTCACGAGGAGTCAGGCATCGTCTCCTTTGGAGGCACTGATCTCCGCGTACCTCTGGAGTTTTCAAAGGATGTGAGGCATCCGGTCGCGATGAGGTGGGGAACTAGGTCTTTCTCTATGATCTCTACAGGGGATTCAGACATCCTTTCCTCTTGGGAGATGCAAGACGAGCCTGCATTCAAGTCACTGCAGGGATATCCGGCCTTATTTCGAGTCAGGGCATCATGGTGTCCATTCCACTTGAGGCCGCAAACTCAGGGTCCCTCTCACATACCTAGAGCTGAGAGAAGCCTCCTCTTGAGGTGCTTGTGGTAAGGTGGTATTCCTCTGAAGTCGAAGCCAGAAACTAACCTCTCATCTCTAGTTGATTTTTGGTCCACGGAGCTCTTTTCTGTTGCTACAGTGACCTCAGGATCCCTCTAGCCTTGAAACAGTGTTCTTGGGGTTTCTCTGGAGTGCCATCACGGAAATCAAGGCTCCTTTCATGTGTGATGTGCAACACGGAATTGCTCTGCACGCAGTGCAGGGGAATCGGGCCTCATCTCGCGGCGAGGGGGAAGTCTCATGGTTTTTCTCGAGTTGCGGCGGGAACCTGGGGTATATTCTCGAGTTACGACGGGGATGGCCCTTCCACCCACGTGTTTCTTCAGCGACGTCAGGACTCCTGCCTAGTTGCGAGGGACAACTCAGGGTTCTCCTCGAGGCTTGGCAGGGCAATTGGGATGCCTCTCCAGCTGAGGCGGGAGACCAAGGGTCCCTTTCCACGTGCCACAGGAATCCTGGGAATCCTATCAAGTTTCACGAGGAGTCAGGCATCGTCTCCTTTGGAGGCACTGATCTCCGCGTACCTCTGGAGTTTTCAAAGGATGTGAGGCCTCCGGTCGCCATGAGGTGGGGAACTAGGTCTTTCTCTGTGGTCTCCACAGGGGATTCAGACATCCTTTCGTCTTGGGAGATGCAAGACGAGCCTGCATTCAAGTCACTGCAGGGATATTCGGCCTTATTCCGAGTCAGGGCATCGCGGTGTCCATTCCACTTGAGGCCGCAAAATCAGGGTCCCTCTCACATACCTAGAGCTGAGAGAAGCCTCCACTTGAGGTGCTTGTGGTAAGGTGGTATTCCTCTGGAGTCGAAGCCAGGGACTAACCTCTCATCTCGAGTTGATTTTTGGTCCACGGAGCTCTTTCGTGTTGCTACAGTGACCTCAGGATCACTCTAGCCTTGAAACAGTGTTCTTGGGGTTTCTCTGGAGTGCCATCAAGGAAATCAAGGCTCCTTTCTTGTTTGATGTGCAACACGGAATTGCTCTGCATGCAGTGCAGGGGAATCGGGCCTCTTCTCACAGCGAGGGGGAAGTCTCATGGTTTTTCTCGAGTTGCGGCGGGAACCTGGGGTATATTCTCGAGTTACTACGGGGATGGCCCTTCCACCCACGTGGTTGTTCAGCGACGTCAGGACTCCTGCCTAGTTGCGAGGGACAACTCGGGATTCTCCTCGAGGCTTGGCAGGGCAATTGGGACGCCTCTCCAGCTGAGGCAGGAGACCAAGGGTCCCTTTCCACGTGCCACAGGAATCCTGGGACTCCTATCAAGTTTCACGAGGAGTCAGGCATCGTCTCCTTTGGAGGCACTGATCTCCGCGTACCTCTGGAGTTTTCAAAGGATGTGAGGCCTCCGGTCGCCATGAGGTGGGGAACTAGGTCATTCTCTGTGATCTCCACAGGGGATTCAGACATCCTTTCATCTTGGGCGATGCAAGACGAGCCTGCATTCAAGTCACTGCAGGGATATTCGGCCTTATTTCGAGTCAGGGCATCGCGGTGTCCATTCCACTTGAGGCCGCAAACTCAGGGTCCCTCTCACATACCTAGAGCTGAGAGAAGCCTCCTCTTGAGGTGCTTGTGGTAAGGTGGTATTCCTCTGGAGTCGAAGCCAGGGACTAACCTCTCATCTCGAGTTGATTTTTGGTCCACGGAGCTCTTTCGTGTTGCTACAGTGACCTCGGGATCCCTCTAGCCATGAAACAGTGTTCTTGGGGTTTCTCTGGGGTGCCATCAAGGAAATCAAGGCTCCTTTCTTGTTTGATGTGCAACACGGAATTGCTTTGCATGCAGTGCAGGGGAATCGAGCCTCTTCTCACGGCGAGGGGGAAGTCTCATGGTTTTTCTCGAGTTGGGGCGGGACCTGGGGAATATTCTCGAGTTACGACGGGGATGGCCCTTCCACACACGTGTTTGTTCAGCGACGTCAGGACTCCTGCCTAGTTGTGAGGGACAACTCAGGATTCTCCTCGAGGCTTGGCAGGGCAATTGGGACGCCTCTCCAGCTGAGGCGGGAGACCAAGTGTCCCTTTCCACGTGCCACAGGAATCCTGGGACTCCTATCAAGTTTCACGAGGAGTCAGGCATCGTCTCCTTTGGAGGCACTGATCTCCGCGTACCTCTGGAGTTTTCAAAGGATGTGAGGCCTCCGGTCGCGATGACGTGGGGAACTAGGTCTTTCTCTGTGGTCTCCACAGGGGATTCAGACATCCTTTCGTCTTCGGAGATGCAAGACGCGCCTGCATTCAAGTCACTGCAGGGATATCCGGCCTTATTTTGAGTCAGGGCATCGCAGTGTCCATTCCACTTGAGGCCGCACTCAGGGTCCCTCTCACATAAATAGATCTGAGAGAAGCCTCCTCTTGAGGTGCTTGTGGTAAGGTGGTATTCCTCTGGAGTCGAAGCCAGGGACTAACCTCTCATCTCGAGTTGATTTTTGGTCCACAGAGCTCTTTCGTGTTGCTACAGTAACCTCAGGATCCCTCCAGCCTTGAAACAGTGTTCTTGGGGTTTCTCTGGAGTGCCATCAAGGAAATCAAGGCTCCTTTCATGTGTGGTGTGAAACACGGAATTGCTCTGCACGCAGTGCAGGGGAATCGGGCCTCATATCGCATGGAGGGGGAAGTCTCATGGTTTTTCTCGAGTTGCGGCGGGAACCTGGGGTATATTCTCGAGTTACGACGGGGATGGCCCTTCCACCCACGTGTTTCTTCAGCGACGTCATGACTCCTGCCTAATTGCGAGGGACAACTCGGGATTCTCCTCGAGGCTTGGCAGGGCAATTGGGACGCCTCTCCAGCTGAGGCGGTAGACCAAGGGTCCCTTTCCACGTGCAACAGGAGTCCTGGGACTCCTATCAAGTTTCACGAGGAGTCAGGCATCGTCTCCTTTGGAGGCACTTATCTCTGCGTACCTCTGGAGTTTTCAAAGGATGTGAGGCCTCCGGTCGCCATGAGGTGGGGAACTAGGTCTTTCTCTGTGGTCTCCACAGGGGATTCAGACATCCTTTCATCTTGGGAGATGCAAGACAAGCCTGCATTCAAGTCACTGCAGGGATATCCGGCCTTATTTCGAGTCAGGGCATCGCGGTGTCCATTCCACTTGAGGCCGCAAAATCAGGGTCCCTCTCACATAGCTAGAGCTGAGAGAAGCCTCCTCTTGAGGTGCTTGTGGTAAGGTGGTATTCCTCTGGAGTCGAAGCCAGGGACTAACCTCTCATCTCGAGTTGATTTTTGGTCCACGGAGCTCTTTCGTGTTACTACAGTGACCTCAGGATCCCTCTAGCCTTGAAACAGTGTTCTTGGGGTTTCTCTGGAGTGCCATCAAGGAAGTCAAGGTTCCTTTCTTGTTTGATGTGCAACACGGAATTGATCTGCACGCAGTGCAGCGGAATCGGGCCTCATCTCGCGGCGAGGGGGAAGTCTCATGGTTTTTCTCGAGTTGCGGTGGGAACCTGGGGTATATTCTCGAGTTACGACGGGGATGGCCCTTCCACACACGTGTTTGTTCAGCGACGTCAGGACTCCTGCCTAGTTGCGAGGGACAACTCGGGATTCTCCTCGAGGCTTTGCAGGGCAATTAGGACGCCTCTCCAGCTGAGGCGGGAGACCAAGGATCCCTTTCCACGTGCCACAGGAATTCTGGGAATCCTATCAAGATTCACGAGGAGTCAGGCATCGTCTCCTTTGGAGGCACTGATCTCCGCGTACCTCTGGAGTTTTCAAAGGATGTGAGGCCTCCGGTCGCCATGAGGTGGGGAACTAGGTCATTCTCTGTGATCTCCACAGGGGATTCAGACATCCTTTCATCTTGGGCGATGCAAGACGAGCCTGCATTCAAGTCACTGCAGGGATATTCGGCCTTATTTCGAGTCAGGGCATCGCGGTGTCCATTCCACTTGAGGCCGCAAACTCAGGGTCCCTCTCACATACCTAGAGCTGAGAGAAGCCTCCTCTTGAGGTGCTTGTGGTAAGGTGGTATTCCTCTGGATTCGAAGCCAGGGACTAACCTCTCATCTCGAGTTGACTTTTGGTCCACGGAGCTCTTTCGTGTTGCTACAGTGACCTCGGGATCCCTCTAGCATTGAAACAGTGTTCTTGGGGTTTCTCTGGAGTGCCATCAAGGAAATCAAGGCTCCTTTCTTGTTTGATGTGCAACACGGAATTGCTCTGCACGCAGTGCAGGGGAATCGGGCCTCATCTCGCGGCGAGGGGGAAGTCTCATGCTTTTTCTCGAGTTGCGGCGGGAACTTGGGCTATATTCTCGAGTTACGACGGGGATGGCCCTTCCACCCACGTGTTTCTTCAGCGACGTCAGGACTCCTGCCTAGTTGCGAGGGACAACTCGGGATTCTCCTCGAGGCTTTGCAGGGCAATTGGGACGCCTCTCCAGCTGAGGCGGGAGACCAAGGATCCCTTTCCACGTGCCACAGGAATCCTGGGAATCCTATCAAGTTTCACGAGGAGTCAGGCATCGTCTCCTTTGGAGGCACTGATCTCCGCGTCCCTCTGGAGTTTTCAAAGGATGTGAGGCCTCCGGTCGTGATGAGGTGGGGAACTAGGTCTTTCTCTGTGGTCTCCACAGGGGATTCAGACATCCTTTCATCTTGGGAGATGCAAGACGAGCCTGCATTCAAGTCACTGCAGGGATATCCGGCCTTATTTCGAGTCAGGGCATCGCGGTCTCCATTCCACTTGAGGCCGCAAAATCAGGGTACCTCTCACATACCTAGAGCTGAGAGAAGCCTCCTCTTGAGGTGCTTGTGGTAAGGTGGTATTCCTCTGAAGTCGAAGCCAGGAACTAACCTCTCATCTCTAGTTGATTTTTGGTCCACGGAGCTCTTTTCTGTTGCTACAGTGACCTCAGGATCCCTCTAGCCTTGAAACAGTGTTCTTGGGGTTTCTCTGGAGTGCCATCACGGAAATCAAGGCTCCTTTCATGTGTGATGTGCAACACGGAATTGCTCTGCACGCAGTGCAGGGGAATCGGGCCTCATCTCGCGGCGAGGGGGAAGTCTCATGCTTTTTCTCGAGTTGCGGCGGGAACTTGGGCTATATTCTCGAGTTACGACGGGGATGGCCCTTCCACCCACGTGTTTCTTCAGCGACGTCAGGACTCCTGCCTAGTTGCGAGGGACAACTCGGGATTCTCCTCGAGGCTTTGCAGGGCAATTGGGACGCCTCTCCAGCTGAGGCGGGAGACCAAGGATCCCTTTCCACGTGCCACAGGAATCCTGGGAATCCTATCAAGTTTCACGAGGAGTCAGGCATCGTCTCCTTTGGAGGCACTGATCTCCGCGTCCCTCTGGAGTTTTCAAAGGATGTGAGGCCTCCGGTCGTGATGAGGTGGGGAACTAGGTCTTTCTCTGTGGTCTCCACAGGGGATTCAGACATCCTTTCATCTTGGGAGATGCAAGACGAGCCTGCATTCAAGTCACTGCAGGGATATCCGGCCTTATTTCGAGTCAGGGCATCGCGGTCTCCATTCCACTTGAGGCCGCAAAATCAGGGTACCTCTCACATACCTAGAGCTGAGAGAAGCCTCCTCTTGAGGTGCTTGTGGTAAGGTGGTATTCCTCTGAAGTCGAAGCCAGGAACTAACCTCTCATCTCTAGTTGATTTTTGGTCCACGGAGCTCTTTTCTGTTGCTACAGTGACCTCAGGATCCCTCTAGCCTTGAAACAGTGTTCTTGGGGTTTCTCTGGAGTGCCATCACGGAAATCAAGGCTCCTTTCATGTGTGATGTGCAACACGGAATTGCTCTGCACGCAGTGCAGGGGAATCGGGCCTCATCTCGCGGCGAGGGGGAAGTCTCATGGTTTTTCTCGAGTTGCGGCGGGAACCTGGGGTATATTCTCGAGTTACGACGGGGATGGCCCTTCCACCCACGTGTTTCTTCAGCGACGTCAGGACTCCTGCCTAGTTGCGAGGGACAACTCAGGGTTCTCCTCGAGGCTTGGCAGGGCAATTGGGATGCCTCTCCAGCTGAGGCGGGAGACCAAGGGTCCCTTTCCACGTGCCACAGGAATCCTGGGAATCCTATCAAGTTTCACGAGGAGTCAGGCATCGTCTCCTTTGGAGGCACTGATCTCCGCGTACCTCTGGAGTTTTCAAAGGATGTGAGGCCTCCGGTCGCCATGAGGTGGGGAACTAGGTCTTTCTCTGTGGTCTCCACAGGGGATTCAGACATCCTTTCGTCTTGGGAGATGCAAGACGAGCCTGCATTCAAGTCACTGCAGGGATATTCGGCCTTATTCCGAGTCAGGGCATCGCGGTGTCCATTCCACTTGAGGCCGCAAAATCAGGGTCCCTCTCACATACCTAGAGCTGAGAGAAGCCTCCACTTGAGGTGCTTGTGGTAAGGTGGTATTCCTCTGGAGTCGAAGCCAGGGACTAACCTCTCATCTCGAGTTGATTTTTGGTCCACGGAGCTCTTTCGTGTTGCTACAGTGACCTCAGGATCACTCTAGCCTTGAAACAGTGTTCTTGGGGTTTCTCTGGAGTGCCATCAAGGAAATCAAGGCTCCTTTCTTGTTTGATGTGCAACACGGAATTGCTCTGCATGCAGTGCAGGGGAATCGGGCCTCTTCTCACAGCGAGGGGGAAGTCTCATGGTTTTTCTCGAGTTGCGGCGGGAACCTGGGGTATATTCTCGAGTTACTACGGGGATGGCCCTTCCACCCACGTGGTTGTTCAGCGACGTCAGGACTCCTGCCTAGTTGCGAGGGACAACTCGGGATTCTCCTCGAGGCTTGGCAGGGCAATTGGGACGCCTCTCCAGCTGAGGCAGGAGACCAAGGGTCCCTTTCCACGTGCCACAGGAATCCTGGGACTCCTATCAAGTTTCACGAGGAGTCAGGCATCGTCTCCTTTGGAGGCACTGATCTCCGCGTACCTCTGGAGTTTTCAAAGGATGTGAGGCCTCCGGTCGCCATGAGGTGGGGAACTAGGTCATTCTCTGTGATCTCCACAGGGGATTCAGACATCCTTTCATCTTGGGCGATGCAAGACGAGCCTGCATTCAAGTCACTGCAGGGATATTCGGCCTTATTTCGAGTCAGGGCATCGCGGTGTCCATTCCACTTGAGGCCGCAAACTCAGGGTCCCTCTCACATACCTAGAGCTGAGAGAAGCCTCCTCTTGAGGTGCTTGTGGTAAGGTGGTATTCCTCTGGAGTCGAAGCCAGGGACTAACCTCTCATCTCGAGTTGATTTTTGGTCCACGGAGCTCTTTCGTGTTGCTACAGTGACCTCGGGATCCCTCTAGCCATGAAACAGTGTTCTTGGGGTTTCTCTGGGGTGCCATCAAGGAAATCAAGGCTCCTTTCTTGTTTGATGTGCAACACGGAATTGCTCTGCATGCAGTGCAGGGGAATCGAGCCTCTTCTCACGGCGAGGGGGAAGTCTCATGGTTTTTCTCGAGTTGGGGCGGGACCTGGGGAATATTCTCGAGTTACGACGGGGATGGCCCTTCCACACACGTGTTTGTTCAGCGACGTCAGGACTCCTGCCTAGTTGCGAACGACAACTCGGGATTCTCCTCGAGGCTTGGCAGGGCAATTGGGACGCCTCTCCAGCTGAGGCGGGAGACCAAGTGTCCCTTTCCACGTGCCACAGGAATCCTGGGACTCCTATCAAGTTTCACGAGGAGTCAGGCATCGTCTCCTTTGGAGGCACTGATCTCCGCGTACCTCTGGAGTTTTCAAAGGATGTGAGGCCTCCGGTCGCGATGACGTGGGGAACTAGGTCTTTCTCTGTGGTCTCCACAGGGGATTCAGACATCCTTTCGTCTTCGGAGATGCAAGACGCGCCTGCATTCAAGTCACTGCAGGGATATCCGGCCTTATTTTGAGTCAGGGCATCGCAGTGTCCATTCCACTTGAGGCCGCACTCAGGGTCCCTCTCACATAAATAGATCTGAGAGAAGCCTCCTCTTGAGGTGCTTGTGGTAAGGTGGTATTCCTCTGGAGTCGAAGCCAGGGACTAACCTCTCATCTCGAGTTGATTTTTGGTCCACAGAGCTCTTTCGTGTTGCTACAGTAACCTCAGGATCCCTCCAGCCTTGAAACAGTGTTCTTGGGGTTTCTCTGGAGTGCCATCAAGGAAATCAAGGCTCCTTTCATGTGTGGTGTGAAACACGGAATTGCTCTGCACGCAGTGCAGGGGAATCGGGCCTCATATCGCATCGAGGGGGAAGTCTCATGGTTTTTCTCGAGTTGCGGCGGGAACCTGGGGTATATTCTCGAGTTACGACGGGGATGGCCCTTCCACCCACGTGTTTCTTCAGCGACGTCATGACTCCTGCCTAATTGCGAGGGACAACTCGGGATTCTCCTCGAGGCTTGGCAGGGCAATTGGGACGCCTCTCCAGCTGAGGCGGTAGACCAAGGGTCCCTTTCCACGTGCAACAGGAGTCCTGGGACTCCTATCAAGTTTCACGAGGAGTCAGGCATCGTCTCCTTTGGAGGCACTTATCTCTGCGTACCTCTGGAGTTTTCAAAGGATGTGAGGCCTCCGGTCGCCATGAGGTGGGGAACTAGGTCTTTCTCTGTGGTCTCCACAGGGGATTCAGACATCCTTTCATCTTGGGAGATGCAAGACAAGCCTGCATTCAAGTCACTGCAGGGATATCCGGCCTTATTTCGAGTCAGGGCATCGCGGTGTCCATTCCACTTGAGGCCGCAAAATCAGGGTCCCTCTCACATAGCTAGAGCTGAGAGAAGCCTCCTCTTGAGGTGCTTGTGGTAAGGTGGTATTCCTCTGGAGTCGAAGCCAGGGACTAACCTCTCATCTCGAGTTGATTTTTGGTTCACGGAGCTCTTTCGTGTTACTACAGTGACCTCAGGATCCCTCTAGCCTTGAAACAGTGTTCTTGGGGTTTCTCTGGAGTGCCATCAAGGAAGTCAAGGCTCCTTTCTTGTTTGATGTGCAACACGGAATTGATCTGCACGCAGTGCAGCGGAATCGGGCCTCATCTCGCGGCGAGGGGGAAGTCTCATGGTTTTTCTCGAGTTGCGGTGGGAACCTGGGGAATATTCTCGAGTTACGACGGGGATGGCCCTTCCAGACACGTGTTTGTTCAGCGACGTCAGGACTGCTGCCTAGTTGCGAGGGACAACTCGGGATTCTCCTCGAGGCTTGGCAGGGCAATTGGGACGCCTCTCCAGCTGAGGCGGGAGACCAAGGGTCCCTTTCCACGTGCCACAGGAATCCTGGGAATCCTATCAAGTTTCACGAGGAGTCAGGCATCATCTCCTTTGGAGGAACTGATCTCCGCGTACCTCTGGAGTTTTCAAAGGATGTGAGGCATCCGGTCGCGATGAGGTGGGGAACTAGGTCTTTCTCTATGATCTCTACAGGGGATTCAGACATCCTTTCCTCTTGGGAGATGCAAGACGAGCCTGCATTCAAGTCACTGCAGGGATATCCGGCCTTATTTCGAGTCAGGGAATCATGGTGTCCATTCCACTTGAGGCCGCAAACTCAGGGTCCCTCTCACATACCTAGAGCTGAGAGAAGCCTCCTCTTGAGGTGCTTGTGGTAAGGTGGTATTCCTCTGGCGTCGAAGCCAGGGACTAACCTCTCATCTCTAGTTGATTTTTGGTCCACGGAGCTCTTTTCTGTTGCTACAGTGACCTCAGGATCCCTCTAGCCTTGAAACAGTGTTCTTGGGGTTTCTCTGGAGTGCCATCAAGGAAATCAAGGCTCCTTTCATGTGTGATGTGCAACACGGAATTGCTCTGCACGCAGTACAGGGGAATCGGGCCTCATCTCGCGGCGAGGGGGAAGTCTCATGGTTTTTCTCGAGTTGCGGCAGGAACCTGGGGTATATTCTCGAGTTACGACGGGGATGGCCCTTCCACCCACGTGTTTCTTCAGCGACGTCAGGACTCCTGCCTAGTTGCGAGGGACAACTCAGGGTTCTCCTCGAGGCATGGCAGGGCAATTGGGATGCCTCTCCAGCTGAGGCGGGAGACCAAGGGTCCCTTTCCACGTGCCACAGGAATCCTGGGAATCCTATCAAGTTTCACGAGGAGTCAGGCATCGTCTAATTTGGAGGCACTGATCTCCGCGTACCTCTGGAGTTTTCAAAGGATGTGAGGCCTCCGGTCGCCATGAGGTGGGGAACTAGGTCTTTCTCTGTGGTCTCCACAGGGGATTCAGACATCCCTTCGTCTTGGGAGATGCAAGACGAGCCTGCATTCAAGTCACTGCAGGGATATTCGGCCTTATTTCGAGTCAGGGCATCGCGGTGTCCATTCCACTTGAGGCCGCAAAATCAGGGTCCCTCTCACATACCTAGAGCTGAGAGAAGCCTCCACTTGAGGTGCTTGTGGTAAGGTGGTATTCCTCTGGAGTCGAAGCCAGGGACTAACCTCTCATCTCGAGTTGATTTTTGGTCCACGGAGCTCTTTCGTGTTGCTACAGTGACCTCAGGATCCCTCTAGCCTTGAAACAGTGTTCTTGGGGTTTCTCTGGAGTGCCATCAAGGAAATCAAGGCTCCTTTCTTGTTTGATGTGCAACACGGAATTGCTCTGCATGCAGTGCAGGAGAATCGGGCCTCTTCTCACAGCGAGGGGGAAGTCTCATGGTTTTTCTCGAGTTGCGGCGGGAACCTGGGGTATATTCTGGAGTTACTACGGGGATGGCCCTTCCACCCACGTGGTTGTTCAGCGACGTCAGGACTCCTGCCTAGTTGCGAGGGACAACTCGGGGTTCTCCTCGAGGCTTGGCAGGGAAATTGGGACGCCTCTCCAGCTGAGGCGGGAGACCAAGGGTCCCTTTCCACGTGCCACAGGAATCCTGGGACTCCTATCAAGTTTCACGAGGAGTCAGGCATCGTCTCCTTTGGAGGCATTGATCTCCGCGTTCCTCTGGAGATTTCAAAGGATGTGAGGCTTCCGGTCGCCATGAGGTGGGGAACTAGGTCTTTCTCTGTGGTCTCCACAGGGGATTCAGACTTCCTTTCATCTTGGGAGATGCAAGACGAGCCTGCATTCAAGTCACTGCAGGGATATTCGGCCTTATTTCGAGTCAGGGCATCGCGGTGTCCATTCCACTTGAGGCCGCAAAATCAGGGTCCCTCTCACATACCTAGAGCTGAGAGAAGCCTCCTCTTGAGGTGCTTGTGGTAAGGTGGTATTCCTCTGGAGTCGAAGCCAGGGACTAACCTCTCATCTCGAGTTGATTTTTGGTCCACGGAGCTCTTTCCTGTTGCTGCAGTGACCTCAGGATCCCACTAGCCTTGAAACAGTGTTCTTGGGGTTTCTCTGGAGTGCCATCAAGGAAATCAAGGCTCCTTTCTTGTTTGATGTGCAACACGGAATTGCTCTGCATGCAGTGCAGGGGAATCGGGCCTCTTCTCACGGCGAGGGGGAAGTCTCATGGTTTTTCTCGAGTTGGGGCGGGAACCTGGGGTATATTCTCGAGTTACTACGGGGATGGCCCTTCCACCCACGTGGTTGTTCAGCGACGTCAGGACTCCTGCCTAGTTGCGAGGAACAACTCGGGATTCTCCTCGAGGCTTGGAAGGACAATTGGGACGCCTCTCCAGCTGAGGCGGGAGACCAAGGGTCCCTTTCCACGTGCCACAGGAATCCTGGGAATCCTATCAAGTTTCACGAGGAGTCAGGCATCGTCTCCTTTGGAGGCACTGATCTCCGCGTACCTCTGGAATTTTCAAAGGATGTGAGGCCTCCGGTCGCGATGAGGTGGGGAACTAGGTCATTCTCTGTGATCTCCACAGGGGATTCAGACATCCTTTCGTCTTGGGATATGCAAGACGAGCCTGCATTCAAGTCACTGCAGGAATATCCGGCCTTATTTCGAGTCAGGGCATCGCGGTGTCCATTCCACTTGAGGCCGCAAACTCAGGGTCCCTCTCACATACCTAGAGCTGAGAGAAGCCTCCGCTTGAGGTGCTTGTGGTAAGGTGGTATTCCTCTGGAGTCGAAGCCAGGGACTAAGCTCTCATCTCGAGGTGATTTCTGGTCCGCGGAGCTCTTTCGTGTTGCTACAGTGACCTCAGGATCCCTCTAGCCTTGAAACAGTGTTCTTGGGGTTTCTCTGGAGTGCCATCAAGGAAATCAAGGCTCCTTTCATGTGTGATGTGCAACACGAAATTGCTCTGCACGCAGTGCAGGGGAATCGGGCCTCATCTCGCGGCGAGGGGGAAGTCTCATGGTTTTTCTCGAGTTGCGGCGGGAACCTGGGGTATATTCTCGAGTTACGACGGGGATGGCCCTTCCACCCACGTGTTTCTTCAGCGACGTCAGGACTCCTGCCTAGTTGTGAGGGACAACTCAGGGTTCTCCTCGAGGCTTGGCAGGGCAATTGGGATGCCTCTCCAGCTGAGGCGGGAGACCAAGGGTCCCTTTCCACGTGCCACAGGAATCCTGGGAATCCTATCAAGTTTCACGAGGAGTCAGGCATCGTCTCCTTTGGAGGCACTGATCTCCGCGTACCTCTGGAGTTTTCAAAGGATGTGAGGCCTCCGGTCGCCATGAGGTGGGGAACTAGGTCTTTCTCTGTGGTCTCCACAGGGGATTCAGACATCCTTTCGTCTTGGGAGATGCAAGACGAGCCTGCATTCAAGTCACTGCAGGGATATTCGGCCTTATTTCGAGTCAGGGCATCGCGGTGTCCATTCCACTTGAGGCCGCAAAATCAGGGTCCCTCTCACATAGCTAGAGCTGAGAGAAGCCTTCACTTGAGGTGCTTGTGGTAAGGTGGTATTCCTCTGGAGTCGAAGCCAGGGACTAACCTCTCATCTCGAGTTGATTTTTGGTCCACGGAGCTCTTTCGTGTTGCTACAGTGACCTCAGGATCACTCTAGCCTTGAAACAGTGTTCTTGGGGTTTCTCTGGAGTGCCATCAAGGAAATCAAGGCTCCTTTCTTGTTTGATGTGCAACACGGAATTGCTCTGCATGCAGTGCAGGGGAATCGGGCCTCTTCTCACAGCGAGGGGGAAGTCTCATGGTTTTTCTCGAGTTGCGGCGGGAACCTGGGGTATATTCTCGAGTTACTACGGGGATGGCCCTTCCACCCAGGTGGTTGTTCAGCGACGTGAGGACTCCTGCCTAGTTGCGAGGGACAACTCGGGATTCTCCTCGAGGCTTGGCAGGGCAATTGGGACGCCTCTCCAGCTGAGGCGGGAGACCAAGGGTCCCTTTCCACGTGCCACAGGAATCCTGGGACTCCTATCAAGTTTCACGAGGAGTCAGGCATCGTCTCCTTTGGAGGCACTGATCTCCGCGTACCTCTGGAGTTTTCAAAGGATGTGAGGCCTCCGGTCGCCATGAGTTGGGGAACTAGGTCATTCTCTGTGATCTCCACAGGGGATTCAGACATCCTTTCATCTTGGGCGATGCAAGACGAGCCTGCATTCAAGTCACTGCAGGGATATTCGGCCTTATTTCGAGTCAGGGCATCGCGGTGTCCATTCCACTTGAGGCCGCAAACTCAGGGTCCCTCTCACATACCTAGAGCTGAGAGAAGCCTCCTCTTGAGGTGCTTGTGGTAAGGTGGTATTCCTCTGGATTCGAAGCCAGGGACTAACCTCTCATCTCGAGTTGACTTTTGGTCCACGGAGCTCTTTCGTGTCGCTACAGTGACCTCGGGATCCCTCTAGCATTGAAACAGTGTTCTTGGGGTTTCTCTGGAGTGCCATCAAGGAAATCAAGGCTCCTTTCTTGTTTGATGTGCAACACGGAATTGCTCTGCACGCAGTGCAGGGGAATCGGGCCTCATCTCGCGGCGAGGGGGAAGTCTCATGGTTTTTCTCGAGTTGCGGCGGGAACTTGGGCTATATTCTCGAGTTACGACGGGGATGGCCCTTCCACCCACGTGTTTCTTCAGCGACGTCAGGACTCCTGCCTAGTTGCGAGGGACAACTCGGGATTCTCCTCGAGGCTTTGCAGGGCAATTGGGACGCCTCTCCAGCTGAGGCGGGAGACCAAGGATCCCTTTCCACGTGCCACAGGAATCCTGGGAATCCTATCAAGTTTCACGAGGAGTCAGGCATCGTCTCCTTTGGAGGCACTGATCTCCGCGTCCCTCTGGAGTTTTCAAAGGATGTGAGGCCTCCGGTCGTGATGAGGTGGGGAACTAGGTCTTTCTCTGTGGTCTCCACAGGGGATTCAGACATCCTTTCATCTTGGGAGATGCAAGACGAGCCTGCATTCAAGTCACTGCAGGGATATCCGGCCTTATTTCGAGTCAGGGCATCGCGGTCTCCATTCCACTTGAGGCCGCAAAATCAGGGTGCCTCTCACATAGCTAGAGCTGAGAGAAGCCTTCTCTTGAGGTGCTTGTGGTAAGGTGGTATTCCTCTGGAGTCGAAGCCAGGGACTAACCTCTCATCTCGAGTTGATTTTTGGTCCACGGAGCTCTTTCGTGTGGCTACAGTGACCTCAGGATCCCTCTAGCCTTGAAACAGTGTTCTTGGGGTTTCTCTGGAGTGCCATCAAGGAAATCAAGGCTCCTTTCATGTGTGATGTGCAACACGGAATTGCTCTGCACACAGTGCATGGGATTCGGCCCTCATATCGCGGCGAGGGGGAAGTCTCATGGTTTTTCTCGAGTTGCGGCGGGAACCTGGGGTATATTCTCGAGTTACGGCGGGGATGGCCCTTCCACCCACGTGTTTCTTCAGCGACGTCAGGACTGCTGCCAAGTTGCGAGGGACAACTCGGGGTTCTCCTCGAGGCTTGGCAGGGAAATTGGGACGCCTCTCCAGCTGAGGCGGGAGACCAAGGGTCGCTTTCCACGTGCCACAGGAATCCTGGGACTCCTATCAAGTTTCACGAGGAGTCAGGCATCGTCTCCTTTGGAGGCATTGATCTCCGCGTTCCTCTGGAATTTTCAAAGGATGTGAGGCCTCCGGTCGCCATGAGGTGGGGAACTAGGTCTTTCTCTGTGGTCTCCACAGCGGATTCAGACATCCTTTCATCTTGGAAGATGCAAGACGAGCCTGCATTCAAGTCACTGCAGGGATATTCGGCCTTATTTCGAGTCAGGGCATCGCGGTGTCCATTCCACTTGAGGCCGCAAAATCAGGGTCCCTCTCACATAGCTAGAGCTGAAAGAAGCCTCCACTTGAGGTGCTTGTGGTAAGGTGGTATTCCTCTGGAGTCGAAGCCAGGGACTAACCTCTCATCTCGAGTTGATTTTTGGTCCACGGAGCTCTTTCGTGTTGCTGCAGTGACCTCAGGATCACTCTAGCCTTGAAACAGTGTTCTTGGGGTTTCTCTGGAGTGCCATCAAGGAAATCAAGGCTCCTTTCTTGTTTGATGTGCAACACGGAATTGCTCTGCATGCAGTGCAGGGGAATCGGGCCTCTTCTCACAGCGAGGGGGAAGTCTCATGGTTTTTCTCGAGTTGCGGCGGGAACCCGGGGTATATTCTCGAGTTACTACGGGGATGGCCCTTCCAGCCACGTGGTTGTTCAGCGACGTCAGGACTCCTGCCTAGTTGCGAGGGACAACTCGGGATTCTCCTCGAGGCTTGGCAGGGCAATTGGGACGCCTCTCCAGCTGAGGCGGGAGACCAAGGGTCCCTTTCCACGTGCCACAGGAATCCTGGGACTCCTATCAAGTTTCACGAGGAGTCAGGCATCGTCTCCTTTGGAGGCACTGATCTCCGCGTACCTCTGGAGTTTTCAAAGGATGTGAGGCCTCCGGTCGCCATGAGGTGGGGAACTAGGTCATTCTCTGTGATCTCCACAGGGGATTCAGACATCCTTTCATCTTGGGCGATGCAAGACGAGCCTGCATTCAAGTCACTGCAGGGATATTCGGCCTTATTTCGAGTCAGGGCATCGCGGTGTCCATTCCACTGGAGGCCGCAAACTCAGGGTTCCTCTCACATAGCTAGAGCTGAGAGAAGCCTCCTCTTGAGGTGCTTGTGGTAAGGTGTTATTCCTCTGAAGTCGAAGCCAGGGACTAACCTCTCATGTCGAGTTGATTTTTGGTCCACGGAGCTCTTTCCTGTTGCTGCAGTGACCTCAGGATCCCTCTTGCCTTGAAACAGTGTTCTTGGGGTTTCTCTGGAGTGCCATCAAGGAAATCAAGGCTCCTTTCTTGTTTGATGTGCAATACGGAATTGCTATGCACGCAGTGCAGGGGAATCGGGCCTCATCTCGCGGCGAGGGGGAAGTCTCATGGTTTTTCTCGAGTTGCGGTGGGAACCTGGGGAATATTCTCGAGTTACGACGGGGATGGCTCTTCCAGACACGTGTTTGTTCAGCGACGTCAGGACTGCTGCCTAGTTGCGAGGGACAACTCGGGATTCTCCTCGAGGCTTGGCAGGGCAATTGGGACGCCTCTCCAGCTGAGGCGGGAGACCAAGGGTCCCTTTCCACGTGCCACAGGAATCCTGGGAATCCTATCAAGTTTCACGAGGAGTCAGGCATCGTCTCCTTTGGAGGCACTGATCTCCGCGTACCTCTGGAGTTTTCAAAGGATGTGAGGCATCCGGTCGCGATGAGGTGGGGAACTAGGTCTTTCTCTATGATCTCTACAGGGGATTCAGACATCCTTTCGTCTTGGGAGATGCAAGACGAGCCTGCATTCAAGTCACTGCAGGGATATTCGGCCTTATTTCGAGTCAGGGATCATGGTGTCCATTCCACTTGAGGCCGCAAACTCAGGGTCCCTCTCACATACCTAGAGCTGAGAGAAGCCTCCTCTTGAGGTGCTTGTGGTAAGGTGGTATTCCTCTGGAATCGAAGCCAGGGACTAACCTCTCATCTCTAGTTGATTTTTGGTTCACGGAGCTCTTTTCTGTTGCTACAGTGACCTCAGGATCCCTCTAGCCTTGAAACAGTGTTCTTGGGGTTTCTCTGGAGTGCCATCAAGGAAATCAAGGCTCCTTTCTTGTTTGATGTGCAACACGGAATTGCTCTGCATGCAGTGCAGGGGAATCGGGCCTCTTCTCACAGCGAGGGGGAAGTCTCATGGTTTTTCTCGAGTTGCGGCGGGAACCCGGGGTATATTCTCGAGTTACTACGGGGATGGCCCTTCCAGCCACGTGGTTGTTCAGCGACGTCAGGACTCCTGCTTAGTTGCGAGGGACAACTCGGGATTCTCCTCGAGGCTTGGCAGGGCAATTGGGACGCCTCTCCAGCTGAGGCGGGAGACCAAGGGTCCCTTTCCACGTGCCACAGGAATCCTGGGACTCCTATCAAGTTTCACGAGGAGTCAGGCATCGTCTCCTTTGGAGGCACTGATCTCCGCGTACCTCTGGAGTTTTCAAAGGATGTGAGGCCTCCTGTCGCCATGAAGTTGGGAACTAGGTCATTCTCTGTGATCTCCACAGGGGATTCAGACATCCTTTCATCTTGGGCGATGCAAGACGAGCCTGCATTCAAGTCACTGCAGGGATATTCGGCCTTATTTCGAGTCAGGGCATCGCGGTGTCCATTCCACTTGAGGCCGCAAACTCAGGGTTCCTCTCACATAGCTAGAGCTGAGAGAAGCCTCCACTTGAGGTGCTTGTGGTAAGGTGGTATTCCTCTGGAGTGGAAGCCAGGGACTAACCTCTCATGTCGAGTTGATTTTTGGTCCACGGAGCTCTTTCCTGTTGCTGCAGTGACCTCAGGATCCGTCTTGCCTTGAAACAGTGTTCTTGGCGTTTCTCTGGAGTGCCATCAAGGAAATCAAGGCTCCTTTCTTGTTTGATGTGCAATACGGAATTGCTATGCACGCAGTGCAGGGGAATCGGGCCTCATCTCGCGGCGAGGGGGAAGTCTCATGGTTTTTCTCGAGTTGCGGTGGGAACCTGGGGAATATTCTCGAGTTACGACGGGGATGGCCCTTCCAGACACGTGTTTGTTCAGCGACGTCAGGACTGCTGCCTAGTTGCGAGGGACAACTCGGGATTCTCCTCGAGGCTTGGCAGGGCAATTGGGACGCCTCTCCAGCTGAGGCGGGAGACCAAGGGTCCCTTTCCACGTGCCACAGGAATCCTGGGAATCCTATCAAGTTTCACGAGGAGTCAGGCATCGTCTCCTTTGGAGACACTGATCTCCGCGTACCTCTGGAGTTTTCAAAGGATGTGAGGCATCCGGTCGCGATGAGGTGGGGAACTAGGTCTTTCTCTATGATCTCTACAGGGGATTCAGACATCCTTTCCTCTTGGGAGATGCAAGACGAGCCTGCATTCAAGTCACTGCAGGGATATCCGGCCTTATTTCGAGTCAGGGAATCATGGTGTCCATTCCACTTGAGGCCGCAAACTCAGGGTCCCTCTCACATACCTAGAGCTGAGAGAAGCCTCCTCTTGAGGTGCTTGTGGTAAGGTGGTATTCCTCTGGCGTCGAAGCCAGGGACTAACCTCTCATCTCTAGTTGATTTTTGGTCCACGGAGCTCTTTTCTGTTGCTACAGTGACCTCAGGATCCCTCTAGCCTTGAAACAGTGTTCTTGGGGTTTCTCTGGAGTGCCATCAAGGAAATCAAGGCTCCTTTCATGTGTGATGTGCAACACGGAATTGCTCTGCACGCAGTACAGGGGAATCGGGCCTCATCTCGCGGCGAGGGGGAAGTCTCATGGTTTTTCTCGAGTTGCGGCAGGAACCTGGGGTATATTCTCGAGTTACGACGGGGATGGCCCTTCCACCCACGTGTTTCTTCAGCGACGTCAGGACTCCTGCCTAGTTGCGAGGGACAACTCAGGGTTCTCCTCGAGGCATGGCAGGGCAATTGGGATGCCTCTCCAGCTGAGGCGGGAGACCAAGGGTCCCTTTCCACGTGCCACAGGAATCCTGGGAATCCTATCAAGTTTCACGAGGAGTCAGGCATCGTCTAATTTGGAGGCACTGATCTCCGCGTACCTCTGGAGTTTTCAAAGGATGTGAGGCCTCCGGTCGCCATGAGGTGGGGAACTAGGTCTTTCTCTGTGGTCTCCACAGGGGATTCAGACATCCCTTCATCTTGGGAGATGCAAGACGAGCCTGCATTCAAGTCACTGCAGGGATATTCGGCCTTATTTCGAGTCAGGGCATCGCGGTGTCCATTCCACTTGAGGCCGCAAAATCAGGGTCCCTCTCACATACCTAGAGCTGAGAGAAGCCTCCACTTGAGGTGCTTGTGGTAAGGTGGTATTCCTCTGGAGTCGAAGCCAGGGACTAACCTCTCATCTCGAGTTGATTTTTGGTCCACGGAGCTCTTTCGTGTTGCTACAGTGACCTCAGGATCCCTCTAGCCTTGAAACAGTGTTCTTGGGGTTTCTCTGGAGTGCCATCAAGGAAATCAAGGCTCCTTTCTTGTTTGATGTGCAACACGGAATTGCTCTGCATGCAGTGCAGGAGAATCGGGCCTCTTCTCACAGCGAGGGGGAAGTCTCATGGTTTTTCTCGAGTTGCGGCGGGAACCTGGGGTATATTCTGGAGTTACTACGTGGATGGCCCTTCCACCCACGTGGTTGTTCAGCGACGTCAGGACTCCTGCCTAGTTGCGAGGGACAACTCGGGGTTCTCCTCGAGGCTTGGCAGGGAAATTGGGACGCCTCTCCAGCTGAGGCGGGAGACCAAGGGTCCCTTTCCACGTGCCACAGGAATCCTGGGACTCCTATCAAGTTTCACGAGGAGTCAGGCATCGTCTCCTTTGGAGGCATTGATCTCCGCGTTCCTCTGGAGATTTCAAAGGATGTGAGGCTTCCGGTCGCCATGAGGTGGGGAACTAGGTCTTTCTCTGTGGTCTCCACAGGGGATTCAGACTTCCTTTCATCTTGGGAGATGCAAGACGAGCCTGCATTCAAGTCACTGCAGGGATATTCGGCCTTATTTCGAGTCAGGGCATCGCGGTGTCCATTCCACTTGAGGCCGCAAAATCAGGGTCCCTCTCACATACCTAGAGCTGAGAGAAGCCTCCTCTTGAGGTGCTTGTGGTAAGGTGGTATTCCTCTGGAGTCGAAGCCAGGGACTAACCTCTCATCTCGAGTTGATTTTTGGTCCACGGAGCTCTTTCCTGTTGCTGCAGTGACCTCAGGATCCCACTAGCCTGGAAACAGTGTTCTTGGGGTTTCTCTGGAGTGCCATCAAGGAAATCAAGGCTCCTTTCTTGTTTGATGTGCAACACGGAATTGCTCTGCATGCAGTGCAGGGGAATCGGGCCTCTTCTCACGGCGAGGGGGAAGTCTCATGGTTTTTCTCGAGTTGGGGCGGGAACCTGGGGTATATTCTCGAGTTACTACGGGGATGGCCCTTCCACCCACGTGGTTGTTCAGCGACGTCAGGACTGCTGCCTAGTTGCGAGGAACAACTCGGGATTCTCTTCGAGGCTTGGAAGGACAATTGGGACGCCTCTCCAGCTGAGGCGGGAGACCAAGGGTCCCTTTCCACGTGCCACAGGAATCCTGGGACTCCTATCAAGTTTCACGAGGAGTCAGGCATCGTCTCCTTTGGAGGCACTGATCTCCGCGTACCTCTGGAATTTTCAAAGGATGTGAGGCCTCCGGTCGCGATGAGGTGGGGAACTAGGTCATTCTCTGTGATCTCCACAGGGGATTCAGACATCCTTTCGTCTTGGGATATGCAAGACGAGCCTGCATTCAAGTCACTGCAGGAATATCCGGCCTTATTTCGAGTCAGGGCATCGCGGTGTCCATTCCACTTGAGGCCGCAAACTCAGGGTCCCTCTCACATACCTAGAGCTGAGAGAAGCCTCCGCTTGAGGTGCTTGTGGTAAGGTGGTATTCCTCTGGAGTCGAAGCCAGGGACTAAGCTCTCATCTCGAGGTGATTTCTGGTCCGCGGAGCTCTTTCGTGTTGCTACAGTGACCTCAGGATCCCTCTAGCCTTGAAACAGTGTTCTTGGGGTTTCTCTGGAGTGCCATCAAGGAAATCAAGGCTCCTTTCATGTGTGATGTGCAACACGAAATTGCTCTGCACGCAGTGCAGGGGAATCGGGCCTCATCTCGCGGCGAGGGGGAAGTCTCATGGTTTTTCTCGAGTTGCGGCGGGAACCTGGGGTATATTCTCGAGTTACGACGGGGATGGCCCTTCCACCCACGTGTTTCTTCAGCGACGTCAGGACTCCTGCCTAGTTGCGAGGGACAACTCAGGGTTCTCCTCGAGGCTTGGCAGGGCAATTGGGATGCCTCTCCAGCTGAGGCGGGAGACCAAGGGTCCCTTTCCACGTGCCACAGGAATCCTGGGAATCCTATCAAGTTTCACGAGGAGTCAGGCATCGTCTCCTTTGGAGGCACTGATCTCCGCGTACCTCTGGAGTTTTCAAAGGATGTGAGGCCTCCGGTCGCCATGAGGTGGGGAACTAGGTCTTTCTCTGTGGTCTCCACAGGGGATTCAGACATCCTTTCGTCTTGGGAGATGCAAGACGAGCCTGCATTCAAGTCACTGCAGGGATATTCGGCCTTATTTCGAGTCAGGGCATCGCGGTGTCCATTCCACTTGAGGCCGCAAAATCAGGGTCCCTCTCACATAGCTAGAGCTGAGAGAAGCCTTCACTTGAGGTGCTTGTGGTAAGGTGGTATTCCTCTGGAGTCGAAGCCAGGGACTAACCTCTCATCTCGAGTTGATTTTTGGTCCACGGAGCTCTTTCGTGTTGCTACAGTGACCTCAGGATCACTCTAGCCTTGAAACAGTGTTCTTGGGGTTTCTCTGGAGTGCCATCAAGGAAATCAAGGCTCCTTTCTTGTTTGATGTGCAACACGGAATTGCTCTGCATGCAGTGCAGGGGAATCGGGCCTCTTCTCACAGCGAGGGGGAAGTCTCATGGTTTTTCTCGAGTTGCGGCGGGAACCTGGGGTATATTCTCGAGTTACTACGGGGATGGCCCTTCCACCCAGGTGGTTGTTCAGCGACGTGAGGACTCCTGCCTAGTTGCGAGGGACAACTCGGGATTCTCCTCGAGGCTTGGCAGGGCAATTGGGACGCCTCTCCAGCTGAGGCGGGAGACCAAGGGTCCCTTTCCACGTGCCACAGGAATCCTGGGACTCCTATCAAGTTTCACGAGGAGTCAGGCATCGTCTCCTTTGGAGGCACTGATCTCCGCGTACCTCTGGATTTTTTAAAGGATATGAGGCCTCCGGTCGCCATGAGTTGGGGAACTAGGTCATTCTCTGTGATCTCCACAGGGGATTCAGACATCCTTTCATCTTGGGCGATGCAAGACGAGCCTGCATTCAAGTCACTGCAGGGATATTCGGCCTTATTTCGAGTCAGGGCATCACGGTGTCCATTCCACTTGAGGCCGCAAACTCAGGGTCCCTCTCACATACCTAGAGCTGAGAGAAGCCTCCTCTTGAGGTGCTTGTGGTAAGGTGATATTCCTCTGGAGTCGAAGCCAGGGACTAACCTCTCATCTCGAGTTGATTTTTGGTCCACGGAGCTCTTTCGTGTTGCTACAGTGACCTCGGGATCCCTCTAGCCTTGAAACAGTGTTCTTGGGGTTTCTCTGGAGTGCCATCAAGGAAATCAAGGCTCCTTTCTTGTTTGATGTGCAACACGGAATTGCTCTGCATGCAGTGCAGGGGAATCGGGCCTCTTCTCACGGCGAGGGGGAAGTCTCATGGTTTTTCTCGAGTTGCGGCGGGAACCTGGGGTATATTCTCGAGTTACGACGGGGATGGCCCTTCCAGCCACGTGTTTGTTCAGCGACGTCAGGACTCCTGCCTAGTTGCGAGGGAAAACTCGGGATTCTCCTCGAGGCTTGGCAGGGCAATTGGAACGCCTCTCCAGCTGAGGCGGGAGACCAAAGGTCCCTTTCCACGTGCCACAGGAATCCTGGGACTCCTATCAAGTTTCACGAGGAGTCAGGCATCGTCTCCTTTGGAGGCACTGATCTCCGCGTACCTCTGGAGTTTTCAAAGGATGTGAGGCCTCCGGTCTCGATGAGGTGGGGAACAAGGTCTTTCTCTGTGGTCTCCACAGGGGATTCAGACATCCTTTCATCTTGGAAGATGCAAGACGAGCCTGCATTCAAGTCACTGCAGGGATATTCGGCCTTATTTCGAGTCAGGGCATCGCGGTGTCCATTCCACTTGAGGCCGCAAACTCAGGGTCCCTCTCACATAGCTAGAGCTGAGAGAAGCCTCCTCTTGAGGTGCTTGTGGTAAGGTGGTATTCCTCTGGAGTCGAAGCCAGGGACTAACCTCTCATCTCGAGTTGATTTTTGGTCCACGGTGCTCTTTCCTGTTGCTGCAGTGACCTCAGGATCCCTCTTGCCTTGAAACAGTGTTCTTGGCGTTTCTCTGGAGTGCCATCAAGGAAATCAAGGCTCCTTTCATGTGTGATGTGCAACACGGAATTGCTCTGCACGCAGTGCAGGGGCATCGTGCCTCATCTCACGGCGAGGGGGTAGTCTCATGGTTTTTCTCGAGTTGCGGCGGGAACCTGGGGAATATTCTCGAGTTTCGACGGGGATGGCCCTTCCACCCACATGTTTGTTCAGTGATGTCAGGACTCCTGCCTAGTTGCGAGGGACAACTCGGGAATCTCCTCGAGGCTTGGAAGGGCAATTGGGACGCCTCTCCAGCTGAGGCGGGAGACCAAGTGTCCCTTTCCATGTGCCACAGGAATCCTGGGACTCCTATCAAGTTTCACGAGGAGTCAGGCATCGTCTCCTTTGGAGGCACTGATCTCCGCGTACCTCTGGAGTTTTCAAAGGATGTGAGGCCTCCGGTCGCGATGAGGTGGGGAACTAGGTCTTTCTCTGTGGTCTCCACAGGGGATTCAGACATCCTTTCGTCTTGGGAGATGCAAGACGAGCCTGCATTCAAGTCACTGCAGGAATATCCGGCCTTATTTTGAGTCAGGGCATCACAGTGTCCATTCCACTTGAGGCCGCAAACTCAGGGTCCCTCTCACATACCTAGAGCTGAGAGAAGCCTCCTCTTGAGGTGCTTGTGGAAAGGTGGTATTCCTCTTCAGTCGAAGCCAGGGACTAAGCTTTCATCTCGAGTTGATTTTTGGTCCACGGAGCTCTTTCGTGTTGCTACAGTGACCTCAGGATCCCTCTAGCCTTGAAACAGTGTTCTTGGGGATTCTCTGGAGTGCCATCAAGGAAATCAAGGCTCCTTTCATGTGTGATGTGCAACACGGAATTGCTCTGCACACAGTGCAGGGGAATCGGGCCTCATCTCGCGGCGAGGGGGAAGTCTCATCGTTTTTCTCGAGTTGCGGCGGGAACCTGGGGTATATTCTTGAGTTACGACGGGGACGGCCCTTCCACCCACGTGTTTCTCCAGCGACGTCAGGACTCCTGCCTAGTTGCGAGGGACAACTCGGGGTTCTCCTCGAGGCTTGGCAGGGCAATTGGGACGCCTCTCCAGCTGAGGCGGGAGACCAAGGGTCCCTTTCCACGTGCCACAGGAATCCTGGGAATCCTATCAAGTTTCACGAGGAGTCAGGCATCGTCTCCTTTGGAGGCACTGATCTCCGCGTACCTCTGGAATTTTCAAAGGATGTGAGGCCTCCGGTCGCGATGAGGTGGGGAACTAGGTCATTCTCTGTGATCTCCACAGGGGATACAGACATCCTTTCATCTTGGGATATGCAAGACGAGCCTGCATTCAAGTCACTGCAGGGATATCCGGCCTTATTTCGAGTCAGGGCATCGCGGTGTCCATTCCACTTGAGGCCGCAAACTCAGGGTCCCTCTCACATACCTAGAGCTGAGAGAAGCCTCCTCTTGAGGTGCTTGTGGTAAGGTGGTATTCCTCTGGAGTCGAAGCCAGGGACTAACCTCTCATCTCGAGTTGATTTTTGGTCCACGGAGCTCTTTCGTGTTGCTACAGTGACCTCGGGATCCCTCTAGCCTTGAAACAGTGTTCTTGGGGTTTCTCTGGAGTGCCATCAAGGAAATCAAGGCTCCTTTCTTGTTTGATGTGTAACACGGAATTGCTCTGCATGCAGTGCTTGGGAATCGGGCCTTTTCTCACGGCGAGGGGGAAGTCTCATGGTTTTTCTCGAGTTGCGGCGGGAACCTAGGGTATATTCTCGAGTTACTACGGGGATGGCCCTTCCAGACACGTGTTTGTTCAGCGACGTCAGGACTCCTGCCTAGTTGTGAGGGACAACTCGGGATTCTCCTCGAGGCTTGGCAGGGCAATTGGGACGCCTCTCCAGCTGAGGCGGGAGACCAACGGTCCCTTTCCACGTTCCACAGGAATCCTGGGACTCCTATCAAGTTTCACGAGGAGTCAGGCATCGTCTAATTTGGAGGCACTGATCTCCGCGTACCTCTGGAGTTTTCAAAGGATGTGAGGCCTCCGGTCGCGATGAGGTGGGGAACTATGGTCTTTCTCTGTTGTCTCCACAGGGGATTCAGACATCCTTTCATCTTGGGAGATGCAAGACGAGCCTGCATTCAAGTCACTGCAGGGATATCCGGCCTTATTTCGAGTCAGGGCATCGCGGTGTCCATTCCACTTGAGGCAGCAAACTCAGGGTCCCTCTCACATAGCTAGAGCTGAGAGAAGCCTCCTCTTGAGGTGCTTGTGGTAAGGTGGTATTCCTCTGGAGTCGAAGCCAGGGACTAACCTCTCATCTCGAGTTGATTTTTGGTCCACGGAGCTCTTTCGTGTTACTGTAGTGACCTCAGGATCCCTCTTGCCTTGAAACAGTGTTCTTGGCGTCTCTCTGGAGTTTCATCAATGAAATCAAGGCTCCTTTCTTGTTTGATGTGCAACACGGAATTGCTATGCACGCAGTGCAGGGGAATCGGGCCTCATCTCGCGGCGAGTGGGAAGTCTCATGGTTTTTCTCGAGTTGCTGCGGGAACCTGGGGAATATTCTCGAGTTACGACGGGGATGGCCCTTCCAGACACGTGTTTGTTCAGCGACGTCAGGACTGCTGCCTAGTTGCGAGGGACAACTCGGGATTCTCCTCGAGGCTTGGCAGGGCAATTGGGACGCCTCTCCAGCTGAGGCGGGAGACCAAGGTTCTCTTTCCACTTGCCACAGGAATCCTGGGAATCCTATCAAGTTTCACGAGGAGTCAGGCATCGTCTCCTTTGGAGGCACTGATCTCCGCGTACCTCTGGAGTTTTCAAAGGATGTGAGGCCTCCGGTCGTGATGAGGTGGCGAACTAGGTCTTTCTCTATGATCTCTACAGGGGATTCAGACATCCTTTCGTCTTGCGAGATGCAAGACGAGCCTGCATTCAAGTCACTGCAGGGATATCCGGCCTTATTTCGAGTCAGGGCATCGCAGTGTCCATTCCACTTGAGGCCGCAAACTCAGGGTCCCTCTCACATTCTTAGAGCTGAGAGAAGCCTCCTCTTGAGGTGCTTGTGGTAAGGTTGTATTCCTCTGGAGTCGAAGCCAGGGACTAACCTCTCATCTCGAGTTGATTTTTGGTCCACGGAGCTCTTTCGTGTTGCTACAGTGACCTCGGGATCCCTCTAGCCTTGAAACAGTGTTCTTGGGGTTTCTCTGGATTGCCATCAAGGAAATCAAGGCTCCTTTCTTGTTTGATGTGCAACACGGAATTGCTCTGCATGCAGTGCAGGGGAATCGGGCCTCTTCTCACGTCGAGGGTGACGTCTCATGGTTTTTCTCGAGTTGCGGCGGGAACCTGGGGTATATTCTCGAGTTACTACGGGGATGGCCCTTCCAGCCACGTGTTTGTTCAGCGACGTCAGGACTCCTTCCTAGTTGCGAGGGACAACTCGGGATTCTCCTCGAGGCTTGGCAGGGAAATTGGAACGCCTCTCCAGCTGAGGCGGGAGACCAAGGGTCCCTTTCCACGTGCCACAGGAATCCTGGGACTCCTATCAAGTTTCACGAGGAGTCAGGCATCGTCTCCTTTGGAGGCACTGATCTCCGCGTACCTCTGGAATTTTCAAAGGATGTGAGGCCTCCGGTCGCGATGAGGTGGGGAACTAGGTCATTCTCTGTGATCTCCACAGGGGATTCAGACATCCTTTCATCTTGGGATATGCAAGACGAGCCTGCATTCAAGTCACTGCAGGGATATCCGGCCTTATTTCGAGTCAGGGCATCGCGGTGTCCATTCCACTTGAGGCCGCAAAATCAGGGTCCCTCTCACATACCTAGAGCTGAGAGAAGCCTCCTCTTGAGATGCTTGTGGTAAGGTGGTATTCCTCTGGAGTCGAAGCCAGGGACTAACCTCTCATCTCGAGTTGATTTTTGGTCCACGGAGCTCTTTCGTGTTGCTACAGTGACCTCGGGATCCCTCTAGCCTTGAAACAGTGTTCTTGGGGTTTCTCTGGAGTGCCATCAAGGAAATCAAGGCTCCTTTCTTGTTTGATGTGCAACACGGAATTGCTCTGCATGCAGTGCAGGGGAATCGGGCCTCTTCTCACGGCGAGGGGGATGTCTCATGGTTTTTCTCGAGTTGCGGCAGGAACCTGGGGTATATTCTCGAGTTACTACGGGGATGGCCCTTCCAGACACGTGTTTGTTCAGCGACGTCAGGACTCCTGCCTAGTTGCGAGGGACAACTCGGGATTCTCCTCGAGGCTTGGCAGGGCAATTGGGATGCCTCTCCAGCTGAGGTGGGAGACCAAGGGTCCCTTTCCACGTGCCACAGGAATCCTGGGACTCCTATCAAGTTTCACGAGGAGTCAGGCCTCGTCTCCTTTGGAGGCACTGATCTCCGCGTACCTCTGGAGTTTTCAAAGGATGTGAGGCCTCCGGTCGCGATGAGGTGGGGAACTAGGTCTTTCTCTGTGGTCTCCACAGGGGATTCAGACATCCTTTCGTCTTGGGAGATGCAAGAAGAGCCTGCATTCAAGTCACTGCAGGGATATCCGGCCTTATTTCGAGTCAGGGCATCGCGGTGTCCATTCCACTTGAGGCCGCAAACTCAGGGTCCCTCTCACATAGCTAGAGCTGAGAGAAGCCTCCTCTTGAGGTGCTTGTCGTAAGGTGGTATTCCTCTGGAGTCGAAGCCAGGGACTAAGCTCTCATCTCGAGTTGATTTTTGGTCCACGGAGCTATTTCGTGTTGCTACAGTGACCTCAGGATCCCTCTAGCCTTGAAACAGTGTTCTTGGGGTTTCTCTGGAGTGCCATCAAGGAAATCAAGGCTCCTTTCTTGTTTGATGTGCAACACGGAATTGCTCTGCACGCAGTGCAGGGGAATCGGGCCTCATCTCGCGGCGAGGGGGAAGTGTCATGGTTTTTCTCGAGTTGCGGCAGGAACCTGGGGAATATTCTCGAGTTACGACCTGGATGGCCCTTCCAGACACTTGTTTCTTCAGCAACGTCAGGACTCCTGCCTAGTTGCGAGGGACAACTCGGGATTCTCCTCGAGGCTTGGCAGGGCAATTGGGACGCCTCTCCAGCTGAGGCGGGAGACCAAGGGTCCCTTTCCACGTGCCACAGGAATCCTGGGAATCCTATCAAGTTTCACGAGGAGTCAGGCTTCGTCTCCTTTGGAGGCACTGATCTCCGCGTACCTCTGGAGTTTTCAAAGGATGTGAGGCCTCCGGTCGCGATGAGGTGGGGAACTAGGTCTTTCTCTGTGGTCTCCACAGGGGATTCAGACATCCTTTAGTCTTGGGAGATGCAAGACGAGCCTGCATTCAAGTCACTGCAGGGATATCCGGCCTTATTTCGAGTCAGGGCATCGCGGTCTCCATTCCACTTGAGGCCGCAAACTCAGGGCCCCTCTCACATAGCTAGAGCTGAGAGAAGCCTCCTCTTGAGGTGCTTCTGGTAAGGTGGTATTCCTCTGGAGTCGAAGCCAGGAACTAACCTCTCATCTCTATTTGATTTTTGGTCCATGGAGCTCTTTCTTGTTGCTACAGTGACCTGAGGATCCCTCTAGCCTTGAAACAGTGTTCTTGGGGTTTCTCTGGAGTGCCATCAAGGAAATCAAGGCTCCTTTCATGTGTGATGTGCAACACGGAATTGCTGTGCACGCAGTGCAGGGGAATCGGGCCTCATCTCGCGGCGAGGGGGAACTCTCATGGTTTTTCACGAGTTGCGGCGGGAACCTGGGGTATATTCTCGAGGTACGACGGGGATGGCCCTTCCACCCACGTGTTTCTTCAGCGACGTCAGGACTCCTGCCTAGTTGTGAGGGACAACTCGGGGTTCTCCTCGAGGCTTGGCAGGGCAATTGGGACGCCTCTCCAGCTGAGGCGGGAGACCAAGGGTCCCTTTCCACGTGCCACAGGAATCCTGGGACTCCTATCAAGTTTCACGAGGAGTCAGGCATCGTCTCCTTTGGAGGCACTGATCTCCGCGTACCTCTGGAGTTTTCAAAGGATATGAGGCCTCCGGTCGCCATGAGGTGGGGAACTAGGTCTTTCTCTGTGGTCTCCACAGGGGATTCAGACATCCTTTCGTCTTGGGAGATGAAAGACGAGCCTGCATTCAAGTCACTGCAGGGATATCCGGCCTTATTTTGAGTCAGGGCATCGCAGTGTCCATTCCACTTGAGGCCGCAAACTCAGGGTCCCTCTCACATACCTAGAGCTGAGAGAAGCCTCCTCTTGAGGTGCTTGTGGTAAGGTGGTATTCCTCTGGAGTCGAAGCCAGGGACTAACCTCTCATCTCGAGTTGATTTTTGGTCCACGGAGCTCTTTCGTGTTGCTACAGTGACCTCGGGATCCCTCTAGCCTTGAATCAGTGTTCTTGGGGTTTCTCTGGAGTGCCATCAAGGAAATCAAGGTTCCTTTCATGTTTGATGTGCAACACGGAATTGCTCTGCACGCAGTGCAGGGGAATCGGGCCTCATCTCGCGGCGAGGGGGAAGTCTCATGGTTTTTTTCGAGTTGCGGCGGGAAACTGGGGTATATTCTCGAGTTACGACGGGGATGGCCTTCCACACACGTGTTTCTTCAGCGACGTCAGGACTCCTGCCTAGTTGCGAGGGACAACTCGGGATTCTCCTCGAGGCTTGGCAGGGCAATTGGGACGCCTCTCCAGCTGAGGCGGGAGACCAAGGGTCCCTTTCCACGTGCCACAGGAATCCTGGGACTCCTATCAAGTTTCACGAGGAGTCAGGCATCGTCTCCTTTGGAGGCATTGATCTCCGCGTACCTCTGGAGTTTTCAAAGGATGTGAGGCCTCCGGTCGCGATGAGGTGGGGAACTATGTCTTTCTCTGTGGTCTCCACAGGGGATTCAGACATCCTTTCGTCTTGGGAGATGCAAGACGAGCCTGCATTCAAGTCACTGCAGGGATATTCGGCCTTATTTCGAGTCAGGGCATCGCGTTGTCCATTCCACTTGAGGGGGCAAAATCAGGGTCCCTCTCACATAGCTAGAGCTGAGAGAAGCCTCCTCTTGAGGTGCTTGTGGTAAGGTGGTTTCCTCTGGAGTCGAAGCCAGGGACTAACCTCTCATCTTGAGTTGATTTTTGGTCCACGGAGCTCTTTCGTGTTGCTACAGTGACCTCGGGATCCCTCTAGCCTTGAAACAGTGTTCTTGCGGTTTCTCTGGAGTGCCATCAAGGAAATCAAGGCTCCTTTCTTGTTTGATGTGCAACACGGAATTGCTCTGCATGTAGTGCATGGGAATTGGGCCTCTTTTCACGGCGAGGGGGAAGTCTCATGGTTTTTCTCGAGTTGCGGCGGGAACCTGGGGTATATTCTCGAGTTACTACGGGGATGGCCCTTCCACCCACATGGTTGTTCAGCGACGTCAGGACTCCTACCTAGTTGCGAGGGACAAGTCGGGATTCTCCTCGAGGCTTGGCAGGGCAATTGGGACGCCTCTCCAGCTGAGGCGGGAGACCAAGGGTTCCTTTCAACGTGCCACAGGAATCCTGGGACTCCTATCAAGTTTCACGAGGAGTCAGGCATCGTCTCCTTTGGAGGCACTGATCTCCGCGTACCTCTGGAGTTTTCAAAGGATGTGAGGCCTCCGGTCGCGATGAGGTGGGGAACTAGGTCTTTCTCTGTGGTCTCCACAGGGGATTCAGACATCCTTTCGTCTTGGGAGATGCAAGACGAGCCTGCATTCAAGTCACTGCACGGATATCCGGCCTTATTTCGAGTCACTGCATCGCGGTGTCCATTCCACTTGAGGCCGCAAACTCAGGGTCCCTCTCACATACCTAGAGCTGAGAGAAGCCTCCTCTTGAGGTGCTTGTGGTAAGGTTGTATTCCTCTGGAGTCGAAGCCAGGGACTAAGCTCTCATCTCGAGTTTATTTTTGGTCCACGGAGCACTTTCGTGTTGCTACAGTGACCTCAGGATCCCTCTAGGCTTGGAACAGTGTTCTTGGGGATTCGCTGGAGTGCCGTCAAGGAAATCAAGGCTCCTTTCATGTGTGATGTGCAACACGGAATTGCTCTGCATGCAGTGCAGGGGAATCGGGCCTCTTCTCACGGCGAGGGGGAAGTCTCATGGATTTTCTCGAGTTGCGGAGGGAACCTGGGGTATATTCTTGAGTTACGACGGGGATGGACCTTCCAGCCACGTGTTTGTTCAGCAACGTCAGGACTCCTACCTAGTTGCGAGGGACAACTCGGGATTCTCCTCGAGGCTTGGCAGGGCAATTGGGACGCCTCTCCAGCTGAGGCGGGAGACCAAGGGTCCCTTTCCACGTGCCACAGGAATCCTGGGACTCCTATCAAGTTTCACGAGGAGTCAGGCATCGTCTCCTTTGGAGGCACTGATCTCCGCGTACCTCTGGAGTTTTTTAAGGATGAGAGGCCTCCGGTCGCAATGAGGTGGGGAAGTAGGTCTTTCTCTGTGGTCTCCACAGGGGATTCAGACATCCTTTCGTCTTGGGAGATGCAAGACGAGCCTGCATTCAAGTCACTGCAGGGATATTCGGCCTTATTTCGAGTCAGGGCATCGCAGTGTCCATTCCACTTGAGGCCGCAAACTCAGGGTCCCTCTCACATAGCTAGAGCTGAGAGAAGCCTCCTCTTGAGGTGCTTGTGGTAAGGTGGTATTCCTCTGGAGTCGAAGCCAGGGACTAAGCTCTCATCTCGAGTTGATTTTTGGTCCACGGAGCTCTTTCGTGTTGCTACAGTGACCTCAGGATCCCTCTAGCCTTGAAACAGTGTTCTTGGGGTTTCTCTGGAGTGCCATCAAGGAAATCAAGGCTCCTTTCTTGTTTGATGTGCAACACGGAATTGCTCTGCACGCAGTGCAGGGGAATCGGGCCTCATCTCGCGGCGAGGGGGAAGTCTCATGGTTTTTCTCGAGTTGCGGCAGGAACCTGGGGAATATTCTCGAGTTACGACGGGGATGGCCCTTCCAGCCACGTGTTTGCTCAGCGACGTCAGGACTCCTGCCTAGTTGCGAGGGACAACTCGGGATTCTCCTCGAGGCTTGGCAGGGCATTTGGGATGCCTCTCCAGCTGAGGCGGGAGACCAAGGGTCCCTTTCCACGTGCCACAGGAATCCTGGGACTCCTATCAAGTTTCACGAGGAGTCAGGCCTCGTCTCCTTTGGAGGCACTGATCTCCGCGTACCTCTGGAGTTTTCAAAGGATGTGAGGCCTCCGGTCGCGATGAGGTGGGGAACTAGTTCTTTCTCTGTGGTCTCCACAGGGGATTCAGACATCCTTTCGTCTTGGGAGATGCAAGACGAGCCTGCATTCATGTCACTGCAGGGATATCCGGCCTTATTTCCAGTCAGGGCATCGCGGTGTCCATTCCACTTGAGGCCGCAAACTCAGGGTCCCTCTCACATAGCTAGAGCTGAGAGAAGCCTCCTCTTGAGGTGCTTGTGGTAAGGTGGTATTCCTCTGGAGTCGAAGCCAGGGACTAACCTCTCATCTCGAGTTGATTTTTGGTCCACGGAGCTCTTTCGTGTTGCTACAGTGACCTCAGGATCCCTCTAGCCTTGAAACAGTGTTCTTGGGGTTTCTCTGGATTGCCATCAAGGAAATCAAGGCTCCTTTCTTGTTTGATGTGCAACACGGAATTGCTCTGCACGCAGTGCAGGGGAATCGGGCCTCTTCTCACGGCGAGGGGGAAGTCTCATGGTTTTTCTCGAGTTGCGGCAGGAACCTGGGGAATATTCTCGAGTTACGACCTGGATGGCCCTTCCACACACGTGTTTGTTCAGCGACGTCAGGACTCCTTCCTAGTTGCGAGGGACAACTCGGGATTCTCCTCGAGGCTTGGCAGGGCAATTGGGACGCCTCTCCAGCTGAGGCGGGAGACCAAGTGTCCCTTTCCACGTGCCACAGGAAATCTGGGACTCCTATCAAGTTTCACGAGTAGTCAGGCATCGTCTCCTTTGGAGGCTCTGATCTCCGCGTACCTCTGGAGTTTTCAAAGGATGTGAGGCCTCCGGTCGCGATGAGGTGGGGAACTAGGTCTTTCTCTGTGGTCTCCACAGGGGATTCAGACATCCTTTCGTCTTGGGAGATGCAAGACGAGCCTGCATTCAAGTCACTCTAGGGATATCCGGCCTTATTTCGAGTCAGGGCATCGCGGTCTCCATTCCACCTGAGGCCGCAAAATCAGGGTCCCTCTCACATACCTAGAGCTGAGAGAAGCCTCCTCTTGAGGTGCTTGTGGTAAGGTGGTATTCCTCTGAAGTCGAAGCCAGGGACTAACCTCTCATCTCGAGTTGATTTTTGGTCCACGGAGCTCTTTCGTGTTCCTACAGTGACCTCAGGATCCCTCTAGCCTTGAAACAGTGTTCTTGGGGTTTCTCTGGAGTGCCATCAAGGAAATCAAGGCTCCTTTCTTGTTTGATGTGCAACACGGAATTGCTCTGCACGCAGTGCAGGGGAATCGGGCCGCATCTCGCGGCGAGTGGGAAGTCTCATGGTTTTTCTCGAGTTGCGGCGGGAACCTGGGGAATATTCTCGAGTTACGACGGGGATGGCTCTTCCAGACACGTGTTTGTTCAGCAACGTCAGGACTCCTGCCTAGTTGCGAGGGACAACTCGGGATTCTCCTCGAGGCTTGGCAGGGCAATTGGGACGCCTCTCCAGCTGAGGCGGGAGACCAAGTGTCCCTTTCCACGTGACACAGGAATCCTGGGACTCCTATCAAGTTTCACGAGGAGTCAGGCATCGTCTCCTTTGGAGGCACTGATCTCCGCGTACCTCTGGAGTTTTTAAAGGATGAGAGGCCTCCGGTCGCAATGAGGTGGGGAACTAGGTCCTTCTCTGTGGTCTCCACAGGGGATTCAGACATCCTTTCGTCTTGGGAGATGCAAGACGAGCCTGCATTCAAGTCACTGCAGGGATATTCGGCCTTATTTCGAGTCAGGGCATCGCGGTGTCCATTCCATTTGAGGCCGCAAACTCAGGGTCCCTCTCACATACCTAGAGCTGAGAGAAGCCTCCTCTTGAAGTGCTTGTGGTAAGGTGGTATTCCTCTGGAGTTGAAGCCAGGGACTAAGCTCTCATCTCGAGTTTATTTTTGGTCCACGAAGCACTTTCGTGTTGCTACAGTGACCTCAGGATCCCTCTAGGCTTGAAACAGTGTTCTTGGGGATTCGCTGGAGTGCCGTCAAGGAAATCAAGGCTCCTTTCATGTGTGATGTGCAACACGGAATTGCTCTGCATGCAGTGCAGGGGAATCGAGCCTGATCTCGCGGCGAGGGGGAAGTCTCATGGTTTTTCTCGAGTTGCGGCGCGAACCTGGGGTATATTCTCGAAGTACGACGGGGATGGACCTTCCAACCACGTGTTTGTTCAGCGACGTCAGGACTCCTGCCTAGTTGCGAGGGACAACTCGGGGTTCTCCTCGAGGCTTGGCAGGGCAATTGGGACGCCTCTCCAGCTGAGGCGGGAGACCGAGGGTCCCTTTCCACGTGCCATAGGAATCCTGGGACTCCTATAAAGTTTCACGAGGAGTCAGGCATCGTCTCCTTTGGAGGCACTGATCTCCGCGTACCTCTGGAGTTTTCAAAGGATGTGAGGCCTCCGGTCGCCATGAGGTGGGGAACTAGGTCTTTCTCTTTGGTCTCCACAGGGGATTCAGACATCCTTTCGTCTTGGGAGATGCAAGACGAGCCTGCATTCAAGTCACTGCAGGGATATTCGGCCTTATTTGGAGTCAGGGCATCGCGGTGTCCATTCCACTTGAGGCCGCAAACTCAAGGTACCTCTCACATACCTAGAGCTGAGAGAACCCTCCTCTTGAGGTGCTTGTGGTAAGGTGGTATTCCTCTGGAGTCGAAGCCAGGGACTAACCTCTCATCTCGAGTTGATTTTTGGTCCACGGAGCTCTTTCGTGTTGCTGCAGTGACCTCAGGATCCCTCTAGCCTTGAAACAGTGTTCTTGGGGTTTCTCTGGAGTGCCATCAAGGAAATCAAGGCTCCTTTCTTGTTTGATGTGCAACACGGAATTGCTCTGCATGCAGTGCAGGGGAATCGGGCCTCTTCTCACGGCGAGGGGGAAGTCTCTTGGTTTTTTTCGAGTTGCGGAGGGAACCTGGGGTATATTCTTGAGTTACGACGGGGATGGCCCTTCCAGACACGTGTTTGTTCAGCAACGTCAGGACTCCTACCTAGTTGCGAGGGACAACTCGGGATTCTCCTCGAGGCTTGGCAGGGCAATTGGGACGCCTCTCCAGCTGAGGCGGGAGACCAAGGGTCCCTTTCCACGTGCCACAGGAATCCTGGGACTCCTATCAAGTTTCACGAGGAGTCAGGCATCGTCTCCTTTGGAGGCACTGATCTCCGCGTACCTCTGGAGTTTTTAAAGGATGAGAGGCCTCCGGTCGCAATGAGGTGGGGAAGTAGGTCTTTCTCTGTGGTCTGCACATGGGATTCAGACATCCTTTCGTCTTGGGAGATGCAAGACGAGCCTGCATTCAAGTCACTGCAGGGATATCCGGCCTTATTTCGAGTCAGGGCATCGCGGTCTCCATTCCACTTGAGGCCGCAAAATCAGGGTCCCTCTCACATACCTAGAGCTGAGAGAAGCCTCCTCTTGAGGTGCTTGTGGTAAGGTGGTATTCCTCTGGAGTCGAAGCCAGGGACTAACCTCTCATCTCGAGTTGATTTTTGGTCCACGGAGCTCTTTCGTGTTGCTGCAGTGACCTCAGGATTCCTTTAGCCTTGAAACACTGTTCTTGGGGTTTCTCTGGAGTGCCATCAAGGAAATCAAGGCTCCTTTCATGTGTGATGTGCAACACGGAATTGCTCTGCACGCAGTGCAGGGGAATCGGGCCTCATCTTGCGGCGAGGGGGAAGTCTCATGGTTTTTCTCGAGTTGCGGCGGGAACCTGGGGTATATTCTCGAGTTACGACGGGGATGGCCCTTCCACCCACGTGTTTGTTCAGCGACGTCAGGACTCCTGCCTAGTTGCGAGGGACACCTCGGGGTTCTCCTCGAGGCTTGGCAGGCAATTGGAACGCCTCTCCAGCTGAGGCGGGAGACCAAGGGTCCCTTTCCACGTGCCACAGGAATCCTGGGACTCCTATCAAGTTTCACGAGGAGTCAGGCATCGTCTCCTTTGGAGGCACTGATCTCCGCGTACCTCTGGAGTTTTCAAGAGATGTGAGGCCTCCGGTCGCGATGAGGTGGGGAACTAGGTCTTTCTCTGTGGTCTCCACAGGGGATTCAGACATCCTTTCGTCTTGGGAGATGCAAGAAGAGCCTGATTCAAGTCACTGCAGGGATATCCGGCCTTATTTCGAGTCAGGGCATCGCGGTGTCCATTCCACTTGAGGCCGCAAACTCAGGGTCCGTCTCACATAGCTAGAGCTGAGAGGAGCCTCCTCTTGAGGTGCTTGTGGTAAGGTGGTATTCCTCTGGAGTCGAAGCCAGGGACGAACCTCTCATCTCGAGTTGATTTTTGGTCCACGGAGCTCTTTCGTGTTGCTACAGTGACCTCAGGATCCCTCTAGCCTTGAAACAGTGTACTTGGGGTTTCGCTGGAGTGCCGTCAAAAAAAACAAGGCTCCTTTCATGTGTGATGTGCAAGACGGAATTGCTCTGCACGCAGTGCAGGGGAATCGGGCCTCATATCGCGGCGAGGGGGAAGTCTCATGGTTTTTCTCGAGTTGCGGCTGGAACCTGGGGTATATTCTCGAAGTACGACGGGGATGGCCCTTCCACACACGTGTTTGTTCAGCGACGTCAGGACTCCTGCCTAGTTGCGAGGGACAACTCGGGGTTCTCCTCGAGGCTTGGCATTGCAATTGGGACGCCTCTCCAGCTGAGGCGGGAGACCAAGGGTCCCTTTCCACGTGCCACAGGAATCCTGGGACTCGTATCAAGTTTCACGAGGAGTCAGGCATCTTCTCCTTTGGAGGCACTGATCTCCGCGTACCTCTGGAGTTTTCAAAGGATGTGAGGCCTCCGTTCGCGATGAGGTGGGGAACTAGGTCTTTCTCTGTGGTCTCCACAGGGGATTCAGACATCCTTTCGTCTTGGGAGATGCAAGACGAGCCTGCATTCAAGTCACTGCAGGGATATCCGGCCTTATTTCGAGTCAGGGCATCGCGGTGTCCATTCCACTTGAGGCCGCAAACTCAGGGTCCCTCTCACATACCTAGAGCTGAGAGAAGCCTCCTCTTGAGGTGCTTGTGTTAAGGTGGTTTCCTCTGGAGTCGAAGCCAGGGACTAAGCTCTCATCTCGAGTTGATTTTTGGTCCACGGAGCTCTTTCGTGTTGCTACAGTGACCTCAGGATCCCTCTAGCCTTGAAACAGTGTTCTTGGGGTTTCTCTGGAGTGCCATCAAGGAAATCAAGGCTCCTTTCTTGTTTGATGTGCAACACGAAATTGCTCTGCACGCAGTGCAGGGGAATCGGGCCTCATCTTGCAGCGAGGGGGAAGTCTCATGGTTTTTCTCGAGTTGCGGCGGGAACCTGGGGTATATTTTCGAGTTACGACGGAGATGGCCCTTCCACACATGTGTTTCTTCAGCGACGTCAGGACTCCTGCCTAGTTGCGAGGGACAACTCGGGATTCCCCTCGAGGCTTGGCAGGGCAATTGGGACGCCTCTCCAGCTGAGGCGGGAGACCAACGGTCCCTTTCCATGTGCCACAGGAATCCTGGGACTCCTATCAAGTTTCACGAGGAGTCAGGCATCGTCTCCTTTGGAGGCACTGATCTCCGCGTACCTCTGGAGTTTTCAAAGGATGTGAGGCCTCCGGTCGCGATGAGGTGGGGAACTAGGTCTTTCTCTGTGGTCTCCACAGGGGATTCAGACATCCTTTCATCTTGGGAGATGCAAGACGAGCCTGCATTCAAGTCACTGCAGGGATATCCGGCCTTATTTCGCGTCAGGGCATCGCAGGGTCCATTCCACTTGAGGCCACAAACTCAGGGTCCCTCTCACATACCTAGAGCTGAGAGAAGCCTCCTCTTGAGGTGCTTGTGGTAAGGTGGTATTCCTCTGGAATCGAAGCCAGGGACTAACCTCTCATCTCGAGTTGATTTGTGGTCCATGGAGCTCTTTCGTGTTGCTACAGTGACCTAAGGATCCCTCTAGCCTTGAAACAGTGTTCTTCGGGTTTCTCTGGAGTGCCATCAAGGAAATCAAGGCTCCTTTCATGTGTGATGTGCAACACGGAATTGCTCTGCATGCAGTGCAGGGGAATCGTGCCTCATCTCACGGCGAGGGGGAAGTCTCATGGTTTTTCTCGAGTTGCGCCTGGAACCTGGGGTATATTCTCGAGTTACGACGGGGATGGCCTTTCCAACCACATGTTTGTTCAGCGACGTCAGGACTCCTGCCTAGTTGCGAGGGACAACTCGGGAATCTCCTCGAGGCTTGGCAGGGCAATTGGGACGCCTCTCCAGCTGAGGCGGGAGACCAAGGGTCCCTTTCCACGTGCCACAGGAATCCTGGGACTCCTATCAAGTTTCACGAGGAGTCAGGCATCGTCTCCTTTGGAGGCACTGATCTCCGCGTACCTCTGGAGTTTTCAAAGGATGTGAGGCCTCCGGTCGCGATGAGGTGGGGAACTAGGTCTTTCTCTGTGGTCTCCACAGGGGATTCAGACATCCTTTCGTCTTGGGAGATGCAAGACGAGCCTGCATTCAAGTCACTGCAGGGATATCCGGCCTTATTTCGAGTCAGGGCATCGCGGTGTCCATTCCACTTGAGGCCGCAAACTCAGGGTCCGTCTCACATAGCTAGAGCTGAGAGGAGCCTCCTCTTGAGGTGCTTGTGGTAAGGTGGTATTCCTCTGGAGTCGAAGCCAGGGACTAACCTCTCATCTCGAGTTGATTTTTGGTCCACGGAGCTCTTTCGTGTTGCTACAGTGACCTCAGGATCCCTCTAGCCTTGAAACAGTGTTCTTGGGGTTTCTCTGGAGTGCCATCAAGGAAATCAAGGCTCCTTTCTTGTTTGATGTGCAACACGGAATTGCTCTGCACGCAGTGCAGGGGAATCGGGCCTCATCTCGCGGCGAGTGGGAAGTCTCATGGTGTTTCTCGAGTTGCGTCGGGAACCTGGGGTATATTCTCGAGTTACGACGGGGATGGCCCTTCCACCCACGTGTTTGTTCAGCGACGTCAGGACTCCTGCCTAGTTGCGAGGGACAACTCGGGATTCTCCTCGAGGCTTGGCAGGGCAATTGGGACGCCTCTCCAGCTGAGGCGGGAGACCAAGGGTCGCTTTCCACGTGCCACAGGAATCCTGGGAATCCTATCAAGTTTCACGAGGAGTCAGGCATCGTCTCCTTTGGAGGCACTGATCTCCGCGTACCTCTGGAGTTTTCAAAGGATGTGAGGCCTCCGGTCGCGATGAGGTGGGGAACTAGGTCTTTCTCTGTGGTCTCCACAGGGGATTCAGACATCCTTTCGTCTTGGGAGATGCAAGACGAGCCTGCATTCAAGTCACTGCAGGGATATTCGGCCTTATTTCGAGTCAGGGCATCGCGGTCTCCATTCCACTTGAGGCCGCAAACTCAGGGCCCCTCTCACATAACTAGAGCTGAGAGAAGCCTCCTCTTGAGGTGCTTGTGGTAAGGTGGTATTCCTCTGAAGTCGAAGCCAGGGACTAACCTCTCATCTCGAGTTGATTTTTGGTCCACGGAGCTCTTTCGTGTTGCTACAGTGACCTCAGGATCCCTCTAGCCTTGAAACAGTGTTCTTGGGGTTTCTCTGGAGTGCCATCAAGGAAATCAAGGCTCCTTTCATGTGTGATGTGCAACACGGAATTGCTCTGCATGCAGTGCAGGGGAATCGGGCCTCTTCTCACGGCGAGGGGGAAGTCTCATGGTTTTTCTCGAGTTGCGGCAGGAACCTGGGGTATATTCTCGAGTTACTACGGGGATGGCCCTTCCAGCCACGTGTTTGTTCAGCGACGTCAGGACTCCTTCCTAGGAGCGAGGGCCAACTCGGGATTCTCCTCGAGGCTTGGCAGGGCAATTGGGACGCCTCTCCAGCTGAGGCGGGAAACCAAGTGTCCCTTTCCACGTGCCACAGGAATCCTGGGAATCCTATCAAGTTTCACGAGGAGTCAGGCATCGTCTCCTTTGGAGGCACTGATCTCCGCGTACCTCTGGAGTTTTCAAAGGATGTGAGGCCTCCGGTCGCGATGAGGTGGGGAACTACGTCTTTCTCTGTGGTCTCCACAGGGGATTCAGACATCCTTTCGTCTTGGGAGATGCAAGACGAGCCTGCATTCAAGTCACTGCAGGGATATCCGGCCTTATTTCGAGTCAGGTCATCGCGGTGTGCATTCCACTTGAGGCCGCAAACTCAGGGTCCCTCTCACATAGCTAGAGCTGAGAGAAGCCTCCTCTTGAGGTGCTTGTGGTAAGGTGGTATTCCTCTGAAGTCGAAGCCAGGGACTAACCTCTCATCTCGAGTTGATTTTTGGTCCACGGAGCTCTTTCGTGTTGCTACAGTGACCTCAGGATCCCTCTAGCCTTGAAACAGTGTTCTTGGGGTTTCTCTGGAGTGCCATCAAGGAAATCAAGGCTCCATTCTTGTTTGATGTGCAACACGGAATTGCTCTGCACGCAGTGCAGGGGAATCGGGCCTCATCTCGCGGCGAGTGGGAAGTCTCATGGTTTTTCTCGAGTTGCGGCGGGAACCTGGGGAATATTCTCGAGTTATGATGGGGATGGCCCTTCCAGACACGTGTTTGTTCAGCGATGTCAGGACTCCTGCCTAGTTGCGAGGGACAACTCGGGATTCTCCTCGAGGCTTGGCAGGGCAATTGGGACGCCTCTCCAGCTGAGGCGGGAGACCAAGGGTCCCTTTCCACGTGCCACAGGAATCCTGGGACTCCTATCAAGTTTCACGAGGAGTCAGGCATCGTCTCCTTTGGAGGCACTGATCTCCGCGTACCTCTGGAGTTTTCAAAGGATGTGAGGCCTCCGGTCGCGATGAGGTGGGGAAGTAGGTCTTTCTCTGTGGTCTCCACAGGGGATTCAGACATCCTTTCGTCTTGGGAGATGCAAGACGAGCCTGCATTCAAGTCACTGCAGGGATATCCGGCCTTATTTCGAGTCAGGGCATCGCGGTGTCCATTCCACTTGAGGCCGCAAACTCAGGGTCCCTCTCACATAGCTAGAGCTGAGAGAAGCCTCCTCTTGAGGTGCTTGTGGTAAGGTGGTATTCCTCTGGAGTCGAAGCCAGGGACTAACCTCTCATCTCGAGTTGATTTTTGGTCCACGGAGCTCTTTCGTGTTGCTAAAGTGACCTCAGGATCCCTCTAGCCTTGAAACAGTGTTCTTGGGGTTTCTCTGGAGTGCCATCAAGGAAATCAAGGCTCCTTTCTTGTTTGATGTGCAACACGGAATTGCTCTTCATGCAGTGCAGGGGAATCGAGCCTCATCTCGCGACGAGGGGGAAGTCTCATGGTTTTTCTCGAGTTGCGGCGGGAACCTGGGGTATATTCTCGAGTTACGACGGGGATGGCCCTTCTACCCACGTGTTTCTTCAGCGACGTCAGGACTCCTGCCTAGTTGCGAGGGACAACTCGGGGTTCTCCTCGAGGCTTGGCAGGGCAATTGGGACGCCTCTCCAGCTGAGGCGGGAGACCAAGTGTCCCTTTCCACGTGCCACAGGAATCCTGGGACTCCTATCAAGTTTCACGAGGAGTCAGGCATCGTCTCCTTTGGAGGCACTGATCTCCGCGTACCTCTGGAGTTTTCAAAGGATGTGAGGCCTCCGGTCGCGATGAGGTGGGGAACTAGGTCTTTCTCTGTGGTCTCCACAGGGGATTCAGACATCCTTTCGTCTTGGGAGATGCAAGACGAGCCTGCATTCAAGTCACTGCAGGGATATCCGGCCTTATTTCGAGTCAGGGCATCGCGGTGTCCATTCCACTTGAGGCCGCAAACTCAGGGTCCCTCTCACATAGCTAGAGCTGAGAGAAGCCTCCTCTTGAGGTGCTTGTGGTAAGGTGGTATTCCTCTGGAGTCGAAGCCAGGGACTAACCTCTCATCTCGAGTTGATTTTTGGTCCACGGAGCTCTTTCGTGTTGCTACAGTGACCTCAGGATCCCTCTAGCCTTGAAACAGTGTTCTTGGGGTTTCTCTGGAGTGCCATCAAGGAAATCAAGGCTCCTTTCATGTGTGATGTGCAACACGGAATTGCTCTGCACGCAGTGCAGGGGAATCGGGCCTCATCTCGCGGCGAGGGGGAAGTCTCATGGTTTTTCTCGAGTTGCGGCGGGAACCTGGGGTATATTCTCGAGTTACGACGGGGATGGCCCTTCCACCCATGTTTTTCTTCAGCGACGTCAGGACTCCTGCCTAGTTGCGAGGGACAACTCGGGGTTCTCCTCGAGGCTTGGCAGGGCAATTGGAACGCCTCTTCAGCTGAGGCGGGGGACCAAGGGTCCCTTTCCACGTGCCACAAGAATCCTGGGACTCCTATCAAGTTTCACGAGGAGTCAGGCATCGTCTCCTTTGGAGGCACTGATCTCCGCGTACCTCTGGAGTTTTCAAGGGATGTGAGGCCTCCGGTCGCGATGAGGTGGGGAACTAGGTCTTTCTCTGTGGTCTCCACAGGGGATTCAGACATCCTTTCGTCTTGGGAGATGCAAGACGAGCCTACATTCAAGTCACTGCAGGGATATCCGGCCTTATTTCGCGTTAGGGCATCGCGGTGTCCATTCCACTTGAGGCCGCAAACTCAGGGTCCCTCTCACATACCTAAAGCTGAGAGAAGCCTCCTCTTGAGGTGCTTGTATTAAGGGGGTATTCCTCTGGAGTCGAAGCCAGGGACTAACCTCTCATCTCGAGTTGATTTTTGGTCCACGGAGCTCTTTCGTGTTGCTACAGTGACCTCAGGATCCCTCTAGCCTTGAAACAGTGTACTTGGGGTTTCGCTGGAGTGCCGTCAAGGAAAACAAGGCTCCTCTCATGTGTGATGTGCAACACGGAATTGCTCTGCACGCAGTGCAGGGGAATCGGGCCTCATATCGCAGCGAGGGGGAAGTCTCATGGTTTTTCTCGAGTTGCGGCAGGAACCTGGGGTATATTCTCGAAGTACGACGGGGATGGCCCTTCCACCCACGTGTTTGTTCAGCGACGTCAGGACTCCTGCCTAGTTGCGAAGGACAACTCGGGGTTCTCCTCTAGGCTTGGCAGTGCAATTGGGACGCCTCTCCAGCTGAGGCGGGAGACCAAGGGTCCCTTTCCACGTGCCACAGGAATCCTGGGACTCCTATCAAGTTTCACGAGGAGTCAGGCATCTTCTCCTTTGGAGGCACTGATCTCCGCGTACCTCTGGAGTTTTCAAAGGATGTGAGGCCTCCGGTCGCGATGAGGTGGGGAACTAGGTCTTTCTCTGTGGTCTCCACAGGGGATTCAGACATCCTTTCGTCTTGGGAGATGCAAGACGAGCCTGCATTCAAGTCACTGCTGGGATATCCGGCCTTATTTCGAGTCAGGGCATCGCGGTGTCCATTCCACTTGAGGCCGCAAACTCAGGGTCCGTCTCACATACCTAGAGCTGAGAGAAGCCTCCTCTTGAGGTGCTTGTGTTAAGGTGGTATTCCTCTGGAGTCGAAGCCAGAGACTAACCTCTCATCTCGATTTGACTTTTGGTCCACGGAGCTCTTTCGTGTTGCTGCAGTGACCTCGGGATCCCTCTAGCCTTGAAACAGTGTTCTTGGGGTTTCTCTGGAGTGCCATCAAGGAAATCAAGGCTCCTTTCATGTGTGATGTGCAACACGGAATTGCTCTGCATGCAGTGCAGGGGAATCGGGCCTCTTCTCACGGCGAGGGGGAAGTCTCATGGTTTTGCTCGAGTTGCGGCGGGAACCTGGGGTATATTCTCGAGTTACTACGGGGATGGCCCTTCCAGCCACGTGTTTGTTCAGCGACGTCAGGACTCCTTCCTAGTTGCGAGGGACAACTCGGGATTCTCCTCGAGGCTTGGCAGGGCAATTGGGACGCCTCTCCAGCTGAGGCGGGAGACCAAGTGTCCCTTTCCACGTGCCACAGGAATCCTGGGAATCCTATCAAGTTTCACGAGGAGTCAGGCATCGTCTCCTTTGGAGGCTCTGATCTCCGCGTACCTCTGGAGTTTTCAAAGGATGTGAGGCCTCCGGTCGCGATGAGGTGGGGAACTAGGTCTTTCTCTGTGGTCTCCACAGGGGATTCAGACATCCTTTCGTCTTGGGAGATGCAAGACGAGCCTGCATTCAAGTCACTGCAGGGATATCCGGCCTTATTTCGAGTCAGGGCATCGCGGTGTGCATTTCACTTGAGGCCGCAAACTCAGGGTCCCTCTCACATAGCTAGAGCTGAGAGAAGCCTCCTCTTGAGGTGCTTGTGGTAAGGTGGTATTCCTCTGAAGTCGAAGCCAGGGACTAACCTCTCATCTCGAGTTGATTTTTGGTCCACGGAGCTCTTTCTTGTTGCTACAGTGACCTCAGGATCCCTCTAGCCTTGAAACAGTGTTCTTGGGGTTTCTCTGGAGTGCCATCAAGGAAATCAAGGCTCCTTTCTTGTTTGATGTGCAACACGGAATTGCTCTGCACGCAGTGCCGGGGAATCGGGCCTCATATCGCAGCGAGGGGGAAGTCTCATGGTTTTTCTCGAGTTGCGGCTGGAACCTGGGGTATATTCTCGAAGTACGACGGGGATGGCCCTTCCACCCACGTGTTTGTTCAGCGACGTCAGGACTCCTGCCTAGTTGCGAAGGACAACTCGGGGTTCTCCTCGAGGCTTGGCAGGGCAATTGGGACGCCTCTCCAGCTGAGGCGGGAGACCAAGGGTCCCTTTCCACGTGCCACAGGAATCCTAGGACTCCTATCAAGTTTCACGAGGAGTCCGGCATCTTCTCCTTTGGAGGCACTGATCTCCGCGTACCTCTGGAGTTTTCAAAGGATGTGAGGCCTCCGGTCGCGATGAGGTGGGGAACTAGGTCTTTCTCTGTGGTCTCCACAGGGGATTCAGACATCCTTTCGTCTTGGGAGATGCAAGACGAGCCTGCATTCAAGTCACTGCAGGGATATCCGGCCTTATTTCGAGTCAGGGCATCGCGGTGTCCATTCCACTTGAGGCCGCAAACTCAGGGTCCGTCTCACATACCTAGAGCTGAGAGAAGCCTCCTCTTGAGGTGCTTGTGATAAGGTGGTATTCCTCTGGAGTCGAAGCCAGAGACTAACCTCTCATCTCGAGTTGACTTTTGTTCCACGGAGCTCTTTCGTGTTGCTGCAGTGACCTCAGGATCCCTCTAGCCTTGAAACAGTGTTCTTGGGGTTTCTCTGGAGTGCCATCAAGGAAATCAAGGCTCCTTTCATGTGTGATGTGCAACACGGAATTGCTCTGCATGCAGTGCAGGGGAATCGGGCCTCTTCTCACGGCGAGGGGAAAGTCTCATGGTTTTGCTCGAGTTGCGGCGGGAACCTGGGGAATATTCTCGAGTTAAGATGGGGATGGCCCTTCCAGCCACGTGTTTGTTCAGCGACGTCAGGACTCCTTCCTAGTTGCGAGGGACAACTCGGGATTCTCCTCGAGGCTTGGCAGGGCAATTGGGACGCCTCTCCAGCTGAGGCGGGAGACCAAGTGTCCCTTTCCACGTGCCACAGGAATCCTGGGAATCCTATCAAGTTTCACGAGGAGTCAGGCATCGTCTCCTTTGGAGGCACTGATCTCCGCGTACCTCTGGAGTTTTCAAAGGATGTGAGGCCTCCGGTCGCGATGAGGTGGGGAAGTAGGTCTTTCTCTGTGGTCTCCACAGGGGATTCAGACATCCTTTCGTCTTGGGAGATGCAAGACGAGCCTGCATTCAAGTCACTGCAGGGATATCCGGCCTTATTTCGAGTCAGGGCATCGCGGTGTCCATTCCACTTGAGGCCGCAAACTCAGGGTCCCTCTCACATAGCTAGAGCTGAGAGAAGCCTCCTCTTGAGGTGCTTGTGGTAAGGTGGTATTCCTCTGGAGTCGAAGCCAGGGACTAACCTCTCATCTCGAGTTGATTTTTGGTCCACGGAGCTCTTTCGTGTTGCTACAGTGACCTCAGGATCCCTCTAGCCTTGAAACAGTGTTCTTGGGGTTTCTCTGGAGTGCCATCAAGGAAATCAAGGCTCCTTTCTTGTTTGATGTGCAACACGGAATTGCTCTTCATGCAGTGCAGGGGAATCGAGCCTCATCTCGCGACGAGGGGGAAGTCTCATGGTTTTTCTCGAGTTGCGGCGGGAACCTGGGGTATATTCTCGAGTTACGACGGGGATGGCCCTTCTACCCACGTGTTTCTTCAGCGACGTCAGGACTCCTGCCTAGTTGCGAGGGACAACTCGGGGTTCTCCTCGAGGCTTGGCAGGGCAATTGGGACGCCTCTCCAGCTGAGGCGGGAGACCAAGTGTCCCTTTCCACGTGCCACAGGAATCCTGGGACTCCTATCAAGTTTCACGAGGAGTCAGGCATCGTCTCCTTTGGAGGCACTGATCTCCGCGTACCTCTGGAGTTTTCAAAGGATGTGAGGCCTCCGGTCGCGATGAGGTGGGGAACTAGGTCTTTCTCTGTGGTCTCCACAGGGGATTCAGACATCCTTTCGTCTTGGGAGATGCAAGACGAGCCTGCATTCAAGTCACTGCAGGGATATCCGGCCTTATTTCGAGTCAGGGCATCGCGGTGTCCATTCCACTTGAGGCCGCAAACTCAGGGTCCCTCTCACATAGCTAGAGCTGAGAGAAGCCTCCTCTTGAGGTGCTTGTGGTAAGGTGGTATTCCTCTGGAGTCGAAGCCAGGGACTAACCTCTCATCTCGAGTTGATTTTTGGTCCACGGAGCTCTTTCGTGTTGCTACAGTGACCTCAGGATCCCTCTAGCCTTGAAACAGTGTTCTTGGGGTTTCTCTGGAGTGCCATCAAGGAAATCAAGGCTCCTTTCATGTGTGATGTGCAACACGGAATTGCTCTGCACGCAGTGCAGGGGAATCGGGCCTCATCTCGCGGCGAGGGGGAAGTCTCATGGTTTTTCTCGAGTTGTGGCGGGAACCTGGGGTATATTCTCGAGTTACGACGGGGATGGCCCTTCCACCCATGTTTTTCTTCATCGACGTCAGGACTCCTGCCTAGTTGCGAGGGACAACTCGGGGTTCTCCTCGAGGCTTGGCAGGGCAATTGGAACGCCTCTTCAGCTGAGGCGGGGGACCAAGGGTCCCTTTCCACGTGCCACAAGAATCCTGGGACTCCTATCAAGTTTCACGAGGAGTCAGGCATCGTCTCCTTTGGAGGCACTGATCTCCGCGTACCTCTGGAGTTTTCAAGGGATGTGAGGCCTCCGGTCGCGATGAGGTGGGGAACTAGGTCTTTCTCTGTGGTCTCCACAGGGGATTCAGACATCCTTTCGTCTTGGGAGATGCAAGACGAGCCTACATTCAAGTCACTGCAGGGATATCCGGCCTTATTTCGCGTTAGGGCATCGCGGTGTCCATTCCACTTGAGGCCGCAAACTCAGGGTCCCTCTCACATACCTAGAGCTGAGAGAAGCCTCCTCTTGAGGTGCTTGTATTAAGGTGGTATTCCTCTGGAGTCGAAGCCAGGGACTAACCTCTCATCTCGAGTTGATTTTTGGTCCACGGAGCTCTTTCGTGTTGCTACAGTGACCTCAGGATCCCTCTAGCCTTGAAACAGTGTACTTGGGGTTTCGCTGGAGTGCCGTCAAGGAAAACAAGGCTCCTCTCATGTGTGATGTGCAACACGGAATTGCTCTGCACGCAGTGCAGGGGAATCGGGCCTCATATCGCAGCGAGGGGGAAGTCTCATGGTTTTTCTCGAGTTGCGGCAGGAACCTGGGGTATATTCTCGAAGTACGACGGGGATGGCCCTTCCACCCACGTGTTTGTTCAGCGACGTCAGGACTCCTGCCTAGTTGCGAAGGACAACTCGGGGTTCTCCTCGAGGCTTGGCAGTGCAATTGGGACGCCTCTCCAGCTGAGGCGGGAGACCAAGGGTCCCTTTCCACGTGCCACAGGAATCCTGGGACTCCTATCAAGTTTCACGAGGAGTCAGGCATCTTCTCCTTTGGAGGCACTGATCTCCGCGTACCTCTGGAGTTTTCAAAGGATGTGAGGCCTCCGGTCGCGATGAGGTGGGGAACTAGGTCTTTCTCTGTGGTCTCCACAGGGGATTCAGACATCCTTTCGTCTTGGGAGATGCAAGACGAGCCTGCATTCAAGTCACTGCTGGGATATCCGGCCTTATTTCGAGTCAGGGCATCGCGGTGTCCATTCCACTTGAGGCCGCAAACTCAGGGTCCGTCTCACATACCTAGAGCTGAGAGAAGCCTCCTCTTGAGGTGCTTGTGTTAAGGTGGTATTCCTCTGGAGTCGAAGCCAGAGACTAACCTCTCATCTCGATTTGACTTTTGGTCCACGGAGCTCTTTCGTGTTGCTGCAGTGACCTCGGGATCCCTCTAGCCTTGAAACAGTGTTCTTGGGGTTTCTCTGGAGTGCCATCAAGGAAATCAAGGCTCCTTTCATGTGTGATGTGCAACACGGAATTGCTCTGCATGCAGTGCAGGGGAATCGGGCCTCTTCTCACGGCGAGGGGGAAGTCTCATGGTTTTGCTCGAGTTGCGGCGGGAACCTGGGGAATATTCTCGAGTTAAGATGGGGATGGCCCTTCCAGCCACGTGTTTGTTCAGCGACGTCAGGACTCCTTCCTAGTTGCGAGGGACAACTCGGGATTCTCCTCGAGGCTTGGCAGGGCAATTGGGACGCCTCTCCAGCTGAGGCGGGAGACCAAGTGTCCCTTTCCACGTGCCACAGGAATCCTGGGAATCCTATCAAGTTTCACGAGGAGTCAGGCATCGTCTCCTTTGGAGGCTCTGATCTCCGCGTACCTCTGGAGTTTTCAAAGGATGTGAGGCCTCCGGTCGCGATGAGGTGGGGAACTAGGTCTTTCTCTGTGGTCTCCACAGGGGATTCAGACATCCTTTCGTCTTGGGAGATGCAAGACGAGCCTGCATTCAAGTCACTGCAGGGATATCCGGCCTTATTTCGAGTCAGGGCATCGCGGTGTGCATTCCACTTGAGGCCGCAAACTCAGGGTCCCTCTCACATAGCTAGAGCTGAGAGAAGCCTCCTCTTGAGGTGCTTGTGGTAAGGTGGTATTCCTCTGAAATCGAAGCCAGGGACTAACCTCTCATCTCGAGTTGATTTTTGGTCGACGGAGCTCTTTCTTGTTGCTACAGTGACCTCAGGATCCCTCTAGCCTTGAAACAGTGTTCTTGGGGTTTCTCTGGAGTGCCATCAAGGAAATCAAGGCTCCTTTCATGTGTGATGTGCAACACGGAATTGCTCTGCACGCAGTGCAGGGGATTCGGGCCTCATTTTGCGGCGAGGGGGAAGTCTCATGGTTTTTCTCGAGTTGCGGCGGGAACCTGGGGAATATTCTCGAGTTACGACGGGAATGGCCCTTCCACACACGTGTTTGTTCAGCGACGTCAGGACTCCTGCCTAGTTGCGAGGGACAACTCGGGATTCTCCTCGAGGCTTGGCAGGGCAATTGGGACGCCTCTCCAGCTGAGGCGGGAGACCAAGGGTCCCTTTCCACGTGCCACAGGAATCCTGGGAATCCTATCAAGTTTCACGAGGAGTCAGGCATCGTCTCCTTTGAAGGCACTGATCTGCGCTTACCTCTGGAGTTTTCAAAGGATGTGAGGCCTCCGGTCGCGATGAGGTGGGGAACTAGGTCTTTCTCTGTGGTCTCCACAGGGGATTCAGACATCCTTTCGTCTTGGGAGATGCAAGAAGAGCCTGCATTCAAGTCACTGCAGGGATATCCGGCCTTATTTCGAGTCAGGGCATCGCGGTGTCCATTCCACTTGAGGCCGCAAACTCAGGGTCCCTCTCACATTCCTAGAGCTGAGAGAAGCCTCCTCTTGAGGTGCTTCTGGTAAGGTGGTATTCCTCTGGAGTCGATGCCAGGGACTAACCTCTCATCTCGAGTTGATTTTTGGTCCACAGAGCTCTTTCGTGTTGCTACAGTGACCTCAGGATCCCTCTAGCCTTGAAACAGTGTTCCTGGGGTTTCTCTGGAGTGCCATCAAGAAAATCAAGGCTCCTTTCATGTGTGATGTGCAACACGGAATTGCTCTGCACGCAGTGCAGGGGAATCGGGCCTCATTTTGCGGCGAGGGGGAAGTCTCATGGTTTTTCTCGAGTTGCGGCGGGAACCTGGGGTATATTCTCTAAGTACGACGGGGATGGACCTTCCAACCACGTGTTTGTTCAGCGACGTCAGGACTCCTGCCTAGTTGCGAGGGACAACTCGGGATTCTCCTCGAGGCTTGACAGGGCAATTGGGACGCCTCTCCAGCTGAGGCGGGAGACCGAGGGTCCCTTTCCACGTGCCACAGGAATCCTGGGAATCCTATCAAGTTTCACGAGGAGTCAGGCATCGTCTCCTTTGGAGGCACTGATCTCCGCGTACCTCTGGAGTTTTCAAAGGATGTGAGGCCTCCGGTCGCGATGAGGTGGAGAACTAGGTCTTTCTCTATGGTCTCTACAGGGGATTTAGACATCCTTTCGTCTTGGGAGATGCAAGACGAGCCTGCATTCAAGTCACTGCAGGGATATCCGGCCTTATTTCGAGTCAGGGCATCGCGGTGTCCATTCCACTTGAGGCCGCAAACTCAGGGTCCCTCTCACATAGCTAGAGCTGAGAGAAGCCTCCTCTTGAGGTGCTTGTGGTAAGGTGGTATTCCTCTGGAGTCGAAGCCAGGGACTAAGCTCTCATCTCGAGTTGATTTTTGGTCCACGGAGCTCTTTCGTGTTGCTACAGTGACCTCAGAATCCCTCTAGCCTTGAAACAGTGTTCTTGGGGTTTCTCTGGAGTGCCATCAAGGAAATCAATGCTCCTTTCTTGTTTGATGTGCAACACGGAATTGCTCTGCACGCAGTGCAGGGGAATCGGGCCTCATCTCGCGGCGAGGGGGAAGTCTCATGGTTTTTCTCGAGTTGCGGCAGGAACCTGGGGAATATTCTCGAGTTACGACGGGGATGGCCCTTCCAGCCACGTGTTTGCTCAGCGACGTCAGGACTCCTGCCTAGTTGCGAGGGACAACTCGGGATTCTCCTCGAGGCTTGGCAGGGCAATTGGGATGCCTCTCCAGCTGAGGCGGGAGACCAAGGGTCCCTTTCCACGTGCCACAGGAATCCTGGGACTCCTATCAAGTTTCACGAGGAGTCAGGCCTCGTCTCCTTTGGAGGCACTGATCTCCGCGTACCTCTGGAGTTTTCAAAGGATGTGAGGCCTCCGGACGCGATGAGGTGGGGAACTAGGTCTTTCTCTGTGGTCTCCACAGGGGATTCAGACATCCTTTCGTCTTGGGAGATGCAAGACGAGCCTGCATTCAAGTCACTGCAGGGATATCCGGCCTTATTTCGAGTCAGGGCATCGCGGTGTCCTTTCCACTTGAGGCCGCAAACTCAGGGTCCCTCTCACATAGCTAGAGCTGAGAGAAGCCTCCTCTTGAGGTGCTTGTGGTAAGGTGGTATTCCTCTGGAGTCGAAGCCAGGGACTAACCTCTCATCTCGAGTTGATTTTTGGTCCACGGAGCTCTTTCGTGTTGCTACAGTGACCTCAGGATCCCTCTAGCCTTGAAACAGTGTTCTTGGGGTTTCTCTGGAGTGCCATCAAGGAAATCAAGGCTCCTTTCATGTGTGATGTGCAACACTGAATTGCTCTGCACGCAGTGCAGGGGAATCGGGCCTCATCTCGCGGCGAGGGGGAAGTCTCATGGTTTTTCTCGAGTTGCGGCCGGAACCTGGGGTATATTCTCGAGTTACGACGGGGATGGCCCTTCCACCCACGTGTTTCTTCAGCGACGTCAGGACTCCTGCCTAGTTGCGAGGGACAACTCGGGGTTCTCCTCGAGGCTTGGCAGTGCAATTGGGACGCCTCTCCAGCTGAGGCGGGAGACCAAGGGTCCCTTTCCACGTGCCACAGGAATCCTGGGACTCCTATCAAGTTTCACGAGGAGTCAGGCATCGTCTCCTTTGGAGGCACTGATCTCCGCGTACCTCTGGAGTTTTCAAAGGATGTGAGGCCTCCGGTCGCGATGAGGTGGGGAACTAGGTCTTTCTCTGTGGTCTCCACAGGGGATTCAGACATCCTTTCGTCTTGGGAGATGCAAGACGAGCCTGCATTCAAGTCACTGCAGGGATATCCGGCCTTATTTCGAGTCAGGGCATCGCGGTGTCCATTCCACTTGAGGCCGCAAACTCAGGGTCCGTCTCACATACCTAGAGCTGAGAGAAGCCTCCTCTTGAGGTGCTTGTGTTAAGGTGGTATTCCTCTGGAGTCGAAGCCAGAGACTAACCTCTCATCTCGAGTTGATTTTTGGTCCACGGAGCTCTTTCGTGTTGCTGCAGTGACCTCAGGATCCCTCTAGCCTTGAAACAGTGTTCTTGGGGTTTCTCTGGAGTGCCATCAAGGAAATCAAGGCTCCTTTCATGTGTGATGTGCAACACGGAATTGCTCTGCATGCAGTGCAGGGGAATCGGGCCTCTTCTCACGGCGAGGGGGAAGTCTCATGGTTTTGCTCGAGTTGCGGCGGGAACCTGGGGTGTATTCTCGAGTTACTACGGGGATGGCCCTTCCAGCCACGTGTTTGTTCAGCGACGTCAGGACTCCTGCCTAGTTGCGAGGGACAACTCGGGATTCTCCTCAAGGCTTGGCAGGGCAATTGGGACGCCTCTCCAGCTGAGGCGGGAGACCAAGTGTCCCTTTCCACGTGCCACAGGAATCCTGGGAATCCTATCAAGTTTCACGAGGAGTCAGGCATCGTCTCCTTTGGAGGCTCTGATCTCCGCGTACCTCTGGAGTTTTCAAAGGATGTGAGGCCTCCGGTCGCGATGAGGTGGGGAACTAGGTCTTTCTCTGTGGTCTCCACAGGGGATTCAGACATCCTTTCGTCTTGGGAGATGCAAGACGAGCCTGCATTCAAGTCACTGCAGGGATATCCGGCCTTATTTCGAGTCAGGGCATCGCGGTGTGCATTCCACTTGAGGCCGCAAACTCAGGGTCCCTCTCACATAGCTAGAGCTGAGAGAAGCCTCCTCTTGAGGTGCTTGTGGTAAGGTGGTATTCCTCTGAAGTCAAAGCCAGGGACTAACCTCTCATCTCGAGTTGATTTTTGGTCCACGGAGCTCTTTCTTGTTGCTACAGTGACCTCAGGATCCCTCTAGCCTTGAAACAGTGTTCTTGGGGTTTCTCTGGAGTGCCATCAAGGAAATCAAGGCTCCTTTCTTGTATGATGTGCAACACGGAATTGATCTGCACGCAGTGCAGGGGAATCGGGCCTCATTTCGCGGCGAGGGGGAAGTCTCATGGTTTTTCTCGAGTTGCGGCGGGAACCTGGGGTATATTCTCGAGTTACGACGGGGATGGCCCTTCTACCCAAATGTTTCTTCAGCGACGTCAGGACTCCTGCCTAGTTGCGAGGGACAACTCGGGGTTCTCCTCGAGGCTTGACAGGGCAATTGGGACGCCTCTCCAGCTGAGGCGGGAGACCAAGGGTCCCTTTCCACGTGCCACAGGAATCCTGGGACTCCTATCAAGTTTCACGAGGAGTCAGGCATCGTCTCCTTTGGAGGCACTGATCTCCGCGTACCTCTGGAGTTTTCAAAGGATGTGAGGCCTCCGGTCGCCATGAGGTGGGGAACTTGGTCTTTCTCTGTGGTCTCCACAGGGGATTCAGACATCCTTTCGTCTTGGGAGATGCAAGACGAGCCTGCATTCAAGTCACTGCAGGGATATCCGGCCTTATTTCGAGTCAGGGCATCGCGGTGTCCATTCCACTTGAGGCCGCAAACTCAGGGTCTCTCTCACATAGCTAGAGCTGAGAGAAGCCTCCTCTTGAGGTGCTTGTGGTAAGGTGGTTTTCCTCTGGAGTCGAAGCCAGGGACTAACCTCTCATCTCGAGTTGATTTTTGGTCCACGGAGCTCTTTCGTGTTGCTACAGTGACCTCAGGAACCCTCTAGCCTTGAAACAGTGTTCTTGGGGTTTCTCTGGAGTGCCATCAAGGAAATCAAGGCTCCTTTCATGTGTGATGTGCAACACGGAATTGCTCTGCACGCAGTGCAGGGGATTCGGGCCTCATTTTGCGGCGAGGGGGAAGTCTCATGGTTTTTCTCGAGTTGCGGCGGGAACCTGGGGAATATTCTCGAGTTACGACGGGGATGGCCCTTCCACACACGTGTTTGTTCAGCGACGTCAGGACTCCTGCCTAGTTGCGAGGGACAACTCGGGATTCTCCTCGAGGCTTGGCAGGGCAATTGGGACGCCTCTCCAGCTGAGGCGGGAGACCAAGGGTCCCTTTCCACGTGCCACAGGAATCCTGGGAATCCTATCAAGTTTCACGAGGAGTCAGGCATCGTCTCCTTTGGAGGCACTGATCTGCGCTTACCTCTGGAGTTTTCAAAGGATGTGAGGCCTCCGGTCGCGATGAGGTGGGGAACTAGGTCTTTCTCTGTGGTCTCCACAGGGGATTCAGACATCCTTTCGTCTTGGGAGATGCAAGACGAGCCTGCATTCAAGTCACTGCAGGGATATCCGGCCTTATTTCGAGTCAGGGCATCGCGGTGTGCATTCCACTTGAGGCCCCAAACTCAGGGTCCCTCTCACATAGCTAGAGCTGAGAGAAGCCTCCTCTTGAGGTGCTTGTGGTAAGGTGGTATTCCTCTGAAGTCGAAGCCAGGGACTAACCTCTCATCTCGAGTTGATTTTTGGTCCACGGAGCTCTTTCGTGTTGCTACAGTGACCTCAGGATCCCTCTAGCCTTGAAACAGTGTTCTTGGGGTTTCTCTGGAGTGCCATCAAGGAAATCAAGGCTCCTTTCTTGTTTGATGTGCAACACGGAATTGTTCTGCACGCAGTGCAGGGAAATCGGGCCTCATCTCGCAGCGAGTGGGAAGTCTCATGGTTTTTCTCGAGTTGCGGCGGGAACCTGGGGAATATTCTCGAGTTACGATGGGGATGGCCCTTCCAGACACGTGTTTGTTCAGCGACGTCAGGACTCCTGCCTAGTTGTGAGGGACAACTCGGGATTCTCCTCGAGGCTTGGCAGGGCAATTGGGAGGCCTCTCCAGCTGAGGCGGGAGACCAAGAGTCCCTTTCCACGTGCCACAGGAATCCTGGGACTCCTATCAAGTTTCACGAGGAGTCAGGCATCGTCTCCTTTGGAGGCACTGATCTCCGCGTACCTCTGGAGTTTTTAAAGGATGAGAGGCCTCCGGTCGCAATGAGGTGGGGAAGTAGGTCTTTCTCTGTGGTCTCCACAGGGGATTCAGACATCCTTTCGTCTTGGGAGATGCAAGACGAGCCTGTATTCAAGTCACTGCAGGGATTTCCGGCCTTATTTCGTGTCAGGGCATCGCGGTGTCCATTCCACTTGAGACCACAAACTCAGGGTCCCTCTCACATAGCTAGAGCTGAGAGAAGCCTCCTCTTGAGGTGCTTGTGGTAAGGTGGTATTCCTCTGGAGTCGAAGCCAGGGACTAAGCTCTCATCTCGAGTTGATTTTTGGTCCACGGAGCTCTTTCGTGTTGCTACAGTGACCTCAGGATCCCTCTAGCCTTGAAACAGTGTTCTTGGGGTTTCTCTGGAGTGCCATCAAGGAAATCAAGGCTCCTTTCTTGTTTGATGTGCAACACGGAATTGCTCTTCATGCAGTGCAGGGGAATCGAGCCTCATATCGCAGCGAGGGGGAAGTCTCATGCTTTTTCTCGAGTTGCAGCGGGAACCTGGGGTATATTCTCTAAGTACGACAGGGATGGAACTTCCAACCACGTGTTTGTTCAGCGACGTCAGGACTCCTGCCTAGTTGCGAGGGACAACTCGGGATTCTCCTCGAGGCTTGACAGGGCAATTGGGACGCCTCTCCAGCTGAGGCGGGAGACCGAGGGTCCCTTTCCACGTGCCACAGGAATCCTGGGAATCCTATCAAGTTTCACGAGGAGTCAGGCATCGTCTCCTTTGGAGGCACTGACCTCCGCGTAACTCTGGAGTTTTCAAAGGATGTGAGGCCTCCGGTCCCGATGAGGTGGAGAACTAGGTCTTTCTCTATGGTCTCTACAGGGGATTCAGACATCCTTTCGTCTTGGGAGATGCAAGACGAGCCTGCATTCAAGTCACTCTAGGGATATCCGGCCTTATTTCGAGTCAGGGCATCGCAGTGTCCATTCCACTTGAGGCCGCAAACTCAGGGTCCCTCTCACATACCTAGAGCTGAGAGAAGCCTCCTCTTGAGGTGCTTGTGGTAAGGTGGTATTTCTCTGGAGTCGAAGCCAGGGACTAACCTCTCATCTCGAGTTGATTTTTGGTCCACGGAGCTCTTTCGTGTTGCTACAGTGACCTCAGGATCCCTCTAGCCTTGAAACAGTGTTCTTGGGGTTTCTCTGGAGTGCCATCAAGGAAATCAAGGCTCCTTTCATGTGTGATGTGCAACACGGAATTGCTCTGCACGCAGTGCACGGGAATCGGGCCTTATCTCGCGGCGAGGGGGAAGTCTCATGGTTTTTCTCGAGTTGCGGCGGGAACCTGGGGTATATTCTCGAGTTACGACGGGGATGGCCCTTCTACCCACGTGTTTCTTCAGCGACATCAGGACTCCTGCCTAGTTGGGAGGGACAACTCGGGGTTCTCCTCGAGGCTTGGCAGGGCAATTGGGACGCCTCTCCAGCTGAGGCGGGAGACCAAGGGTCCCTTTCCACGTGCCACAGGAATCCTGGGACTCCTATCAAGTTTCACGAGGAGTCAGGCATCGTCTCCTTTGGAGGCACTGATCTCCGCGTACCTCTGGAGTTTTCAAAGGATGTGAGGCCTCCGGTCGCGATGAGGTGGGGAACTAGGTCTTTCTCTGTGGTCTCCACTGGGGATTCAGACATCCTTTCGTCTTGGGAGATGCAAGACGAGCCTGCATTCAAGTCACTGCAGGGATATCCGGCCTTATTTCGAGTCAGGGCATCGCGGTGTCCATTCCACTTTAGGCCGCAAACTCAGGGTCCCTCTCACATAGCTAGAGCTGAGAGAAGCCTCCTCTTGAGGTGCTTGTGGTAAGGTGGTATTCCTCTGGAGTCGAAGCCAGGGACTAACCTCTCATCTCGAGTTGATTTTTGGTCCACGGAGCTCTTTCGTGTTGCTACAGTGACCTCAGGATCCCTCTAGCCTTGAAACAGTGTTCTTGGGGTTTCTCTGGAGTGCCATCAAGGAAATCAAGGCTCCTTTCATGTGTGATGTGCAACACGGAATTGCTCTGCATGCAGTGCAGGGGAATCGGGCCTCTTCTCACGGCGAGGGGGAAGTCTCATGGTTTTGCTCGAGTTGCGGTGGGAACCTGGGGTATATTCTCGAGTTACTACGGGGATGGCCCTTCCAGCCACGTGTTTGTTCAGCGACGTCAGGACTCCTTCCTAGTTGCGAGGGACAACTCGGGATTCTCCTCGAGGCTTGGCAGGGCAATTGGGACGCCTCTCCAGCTGAGGCGGGAGACCAAGTGTCCCTTTCCACGTGCCACAGGAATCCTGGGAATCCTATCAAGTTTCACGAGTAGTCAGGCATCGTCTCCTTTGGAGGCACTGATCTCCTCGTACCTCTGGAGTTTTCAAAGGATGTGAGGCCTCCGGTCGCGATGAGGTGGGGAACTAGGTCTTTCTCTGTGGTCTCCACAGGGGATTCAGACATCCTTTCGTCTTGGGAGATGCAAGACGAGCCTGCATTCAAGTCACTGCAGGGATATCCGGCCTTATTTCGAGTCAGGGCATCGCGGTGTGCATTCCACTTGAGGCCGCAAACTCAGGGTCCCTCTCACATAGCTAGAGCTGAGAGAAGCCTCCTCTTGAGGTGCTTGTGGTAAGGTGGTATTCCTCTGAAGTCGAAGCCAGGGACTAACCTCTCATCTCGAGTTGATTTTTGGTCCACGGAGCTCTTTCGTGTTGCTACAGTGACCTCAGGATCCCTCTAGCCTTGAAACAGTGTTCTTGGGGTTTCTCTGGAGTGCCATCAAGGAAATCAAGGCTCCTTTCATGTGTGATGTGCAACACGGAATTGCTCTGCACGCAGTGCAGGGGAATCGGGCCTCATCTCGCGGCGAGGGGGAAGTCTCATGGTTTTTCTCGAGTTGCGGCGGGAACCTGGGGTATATTCTCGAGTTACGACGGGGATGGCCCTTCTACCCACGTGTTTCTTCAGCGACATCAGGACTCCTGCCTAGTTGGGAGGGACAACTCGGGGTTCTCCTCGAGGCTTGGCAGGGCAATTGGGACGCCTCTCCAGCTGAGGCGGGAGACCAAGGGTCCCTTTCCACGTGCCACAGGAATCCTGGGACTCCTATCAAGTTTCACGAGGAGTCAGGCATCGTCTCCTTTGGAGGCACTGATCTCCTCGTACCTCTGGAGTTTTCAAAGGATGTGAGGCCTCCGGTCGCGATGAGGTGGGGAACTAGGTCTTTCTCTGTGGTCTCCACAGGGGATTCAGACATCCTTTCGTCTTGGGAGATGCAAGACGAGCCTGCATTCAAGTCACTGCAGGGATATCCGGCCTTATTTCGAGTCAGGGCATCGCGGTGTCCATTCCACTTGAGGCCGCAAACTCAGGGTCCCTCTCACATAGCTAGAGCTGAGAGAAGCCTCCTCTTGAGGTGCTTGTGGTAAGGTGGTATTCCTCTGGAGTCGAAGCCAGGGACTAACCTCTCATCTCGAGTTGATTTTTGGTCCACGGAGCTCTTTCGTGTTGCTACAGTGACCTCAGGATCCCTCTAGCCTTGAAACAGTGTTCTTGGGGTTTCTCTGGAGTGCCATCAAGGAAATCAAGGCTCCTTTCTTGTTTGATGTGCAACACGGAATTGCTCTGCACGCAGTGCAGGGGAATCGGGCCTCATCTCGCGGCGAGTGGGAAGTCTCATGGTTTTTCTCGAGTTGCGCCGGGAACCTGGGGAATATTCTCGAGTTACGATGGGGATGGCCCTTCCAGACACGTGTTTGTTCAGCGACGTCAGGACTCCTGCCTAGTTGCGAGGGACAACTCGGGGTACTCCTCGAGGCTTGGCAGGGCAATTGGAACGCCTCTCCAGCAGAGGCGGGAGACCAAGGGTCCCTTTCCACGTGCCACAGCAATCCTGGGACTCCTATCAAGTTTCACGAGGAGTCAGGCATCGTCTCCTTTGGAGGCACTGATCTCCGCGTACCTCTGGAGTTTTCAAAGGATGTGAGGCCTCCGGTCGCGATGAGGTGGGGAACTAGGTCTTTCTCTGTGGTCTCCACAGGGGATTCAGACATCCTTTCGTCTTGGGAGATGCAAGACGAGCCTGCATTCAAGTCACTGCAGGGATATCCGGCCTTATTTCGAGTCAGGGCATCGCGGTGTCCATTCCACTTGAGGCCGCAAACTCAGGGTCCCTCTCACATACCTAGAGCTGAGAGAAGCCTCCTCTTGAGGTGCTTGTGTTAAGGTGGTATTCCTCTGGAGTCGAAGCCAGAGACTAACCTCTCATCTCGAGTTGACTTTTGGTCCACGGAGCTCTTTCGTGTTGCTACAGTGACCTCAGGATCCCTCTAGCCTTGAAACAGTGTTCTTGGGGTTTCTCTGGAGTGCCATCAAGGAAATCAAGGCTCCTTTCATGGTTGATGTGCAACACGGAATTGCTCTGCACGCAGTGCAGGGGAATCGGGCCTCATCTCGCAGCGAGGGAGAAGTCTCATGGTTTTTCTCGAGTTGCGGTGGGAACCTGGGGTATATTCTCGAGTTACGACGGGGATGGCCCTTCCACACACGTGTTTGTTCAGCGACGTCAGGACTCCTGCCTAGTTGCGAGGGACAACTCGGGATTCTCCTCGAGGCTTGGCAGGGCAATTGGGACGCCTCTCCAGCTGAGGCGGGAGACCAACGGTCACTTTCCATGTGCCACAGGAATCCTGGGACTCCTATCAAGTTTCACGAGGAGTCAGGCATCGTCTCCTTTGGAGGCACTGATCTCCGCGTACCTCTGGAGTTTTCAAAGGATGTGAGGCCTCCGGTCGCGATGAGGTGGGGAACTAGGTCTTTCTCTGTGGTCTCCACAGGGGATTCAGACATCCTTTCATCTTGGGAGATGCAAGACGAGCCTGCATTCAAGTCACTCTAGGGATATCCGGCCTTATTTCGCGTCAGGGCATCGCAGTGTCCATTCCACTTGAGGCCGCAAACTCAGGGTCCCTCTCACATACCTAGAGCTGAGAGAAGCCTCCTCTTGAGGTGCTTGTGGTAAGGTGGTATTCCTCTGGAGTCGAAGCCAGGGACTAACCTCTCATCTCGAGTTGATTTTTGGTCCACGGAGCTCTTTCGTGTTGCTGCAGTGACCTCAGGATTCCTCTAGCCTTGAAACAGTGTTCTTGGGGTTTCTCTGGAGTGCCATCAAGGAAATCAAGGCTCCTTTCTTGTTTGATGTGCAACACGGAATTGCTCTGCATGCAGTGCAGGGGAATCGGGCCTCTTCTCACGGCGAGGGGGAAGTCTCATGGTTTTTCTCGAGTTGCGGCGGGAACCTGGGGTATATTCTTGAGTTACGACGGGGATGGCCCTTCCAGACACGTGTTTGTTCAGCAACGTCAGGACTCCTACCTAGTTGCGAGGGACAACTCGGGATTCTCCTCGAGGCTTGGCAGGGCAATTGGGACGCCTCTCCAGCTGAGGCGGGAGACCAAGGGTCCCTTTCCACGTGCCACAGGAATCCTGGGACTCCTATCAAGTTTCACGAGGAGTCAGGCATCGTCTCCTTTTGAGGCACTGATCTCCGCGTACCTCTGGAGTTTTCAAAGGATGTGAGGCCTCCGGTCGCGATGAGGTGGGGAACTAGGTCTTTCTCTGTGGTCTCCACAGGGGATTCAGACATCCTTTCGTCTTGGGAGATGCAAGACGAGCCTGCATTCAAGTCACTGCAGGAATATTCGGCCTTATTTCGAGTCAGGGCATCGCGGTCTCCATTCCACTTGAGGCCGCAAACTCAGGGCCCCTCTCACATAACTAGAGCTGAGAGAAGCCTCCTCTTGAGGTGCTTGTGGTAAGGTGGTATTCCTCTGGAGTCGAAGCCAGGGACTAACCTCTCATCTCGAGTTGATTTTTGGTCCACGGAGCTCTTTCGTGTTGCTACAGTGACCTCAGGATCCCTCTAGCCTTGAAACAGTGTTCTTGGGGTTTCTCTGGAGTGCCATCAAGGAAATCAAGGCTCCTTTCATGTGTGATGTGCAACACGGAATTGCTCTGCATGCAGTGCAGGGGAATCGGGCCTCTTCTCACGGCGAGGGGGAAGTCTCATGGTTTTGCTCGAGTTTCGGCGGGAACCTGGGGTATATTCTCGAGTTACTACGGGGATGGCCCTTCCAGCCACGTGTTTGTTCAGCGACGTCAGGACTCCTTCCTAGTTGCGAGGGACAACTCGGGATTCTCCTCGAGGCTTGGCAGGGCAATTGGGACGCCTCTCCAGCTGAGGCGGGAGACCGAGGTTCCCTTTCCACGTGCCACAGGAATCCTGGGAATCCTATCAAGTTTCACGAGGAGTCAGGCATCGTCTCCTTTGGAGGCACTGATCTCCGCGTACCTCTGGAGTTTTCAAAGGATGTGAGGCCTCCGGTCGCGATGAGGTGGAGAACTAGGTCTTTCTCTATGGTCTCTACAGGGGATTCAGACATCCTTTCGTCTTGGGAGATGCAAGACGAGCCTGCATTCAAGTCACTCTAGGGATATCCGGCCTTATTTCGAGTCAGGGCATCGCAGTGTCCATTCCACTTGAGACCGCAAACTCAGGGTCCCTCTCACATACCTAGAGCTGAGAGAAGCCTCCTCTTGAGGTGCTTGTGGTAAGGTGGTATTCCTCTGGAGTCGAAGCCAGGGACTAACCTCTCATCTCGAGTTGATTTTTGGTCCACGGAGCTCTTTCGTGTTGCTGCAGTGACCTCAGGATTCCTCTAGCCTTGAAACAGTGTTCTTGGGGTTTCTCTGGAGTGCCATCAAGGAAATCAAGGCTCCTTTCTTGTTTGATGTGCAACACGGAATTGCTCTGCATGCAGTGCAGGGGAATCGGGCCTCTTCTCACGGCGAGGGGGAAGTCTCATGGTTTTTCTCGAGTTGCGGCGGGAACCTGGGGTATATTCTTGAGTTACGACGGGGATGGCCCTTCCAGACACGTGTTTGTTCAGCAACGTCAGGACTCCTACCTAGTTGCGAGGGACAACTCGGGATTCTCCTCGAGGCTTGGCAGGGCAATTGGGACGCCTCTCCAGCTGAGGCGGGAGACCAAGGGTCCCTTTCCACGTGACACAGGAATCTTGGGACTCCTATCAAGTTTCACGAGGAGTCAGGCATCGTCTCCTTTGGAGGCACTGATCTCCGCGTACCTCTGGAGTTTTCAAAGGATGTGAGGCCTCCGGTCGCGATGAGGTGGGGAACTAGGTCTTTCTCTGTGGTCTCCACAGGGGATTCAGACATCCTTTCGTCTTGGGAGATGCAAGACGAGCCTGCATTCAAGTCACTGCAGGAATATTCGGCCTTATTTCGAGTCAGGGCATCGCGGTGTCCATTCCACTTGAGGCCGCAAACTCAGGGCCCCTCTCACATAACTAGAGCTGAGAGAAGCCTCCTCTTGAGGTGCTTGTGGTAAGGTGGTATTCCTCTGGAGTCGAAGCCAGGGACTAAGCTCTCATCTCGAGTTGATTTTTGGTCCACGGAGCTCTTTCGTGTTGCTACAGTGACCTCAGGATCCCTCTAGCCTTGAAACAGTGTTCTTGGGGTTTCTCTGGAGTGCCATCAAGGAAATCAAGGCTCCTTTCACGTGTGATGTGCAACACGGAATTGCTCTGCATGCAGTGCAGGGGAATCGGGCCTCTTCTCATGGCGAGGGGGAAGTCTCATGGTTTTGCTCGAGTTGCAGCGGGAACCTGGGGTATATTCTCGAGTTACTACGGGGATGGCCCTTCCAGCCACGTGTTTGTTCAGCGACGTCAGGACTCCTTCCTAGTTGCGAGGGACAACTCGGGATTCTCCTCGAGGCTTGGCAGGGCAATTGGGACGCCTCTCCAGCTGAGGCGGGAGACCAAGTGTCCCTTTCCAAGTGCCACAGGAATCCTGGGACTCCTATCAAGTTTCACGAGTAGTCAGGCATCGTCTCCTTTGGAGGCTCTGATCTCCGCGTACCTCTGGAGTTTTCAAAGGATGTGAGGCCTCCGGTCGCGATGAGGTGGGGAACTAGGTCTTTCTCTGTGGTCTCCACAGGGGATTCAGACATCCTTTCGTCTTGGGAGATGCAAGACGAGCCTGCATTCAAGTCACTGCAGGGATATCCGGCCTTATTTCGAGTCAGGGCATCGCGGTCTCCATTCCACTTGAGGCCGCAAAATCAGGGTCCCTCTCACATACCTAGAGCTGAGAGAAGCCTCCTCTTGAGGTGCTTGTGGTAAGGTGGTATTCCTCTGAAGTCGAAGCCAGGGACTAACCTCTCATCTCGAGTTGATTTTTGGTCCACGGAGCTCTTTCGTGTTGCTACAGTGACCTCAGGATCCCTCTAGCCTTGAAACAGTGTTCTTGGGGTTTCTCTGGAGTGCCATCAAGGAAATCAAGGCTCCTTTCTTGTTTGATGTGCAACACGGAATTGCTCTGCACGCAGTGCAGGGGAATCGGGCCTCATCTCGCGGCGAGTGGGAAGTCTCATGGTTTTTCTCGAGTTGCGGCGGGAACCTGGGGAATATTCTCGAGTTACGATGGGGATGGCCCTTCCAGACACGTGTTTGTTCAGCGACGTCAGGACTCCTGCCTAGTTGCGAGGGACAACTCGGGATTCTCCTCGAGGCTTGGCAGGGCAATTGGGACGCCTCTCCAGCTGAGGCGGGAGACCAAGTGTCCCTTTCCACGTGCCTCAGGAATCCTGGGACTCCTATCAAGTTTCACGAGTAGTCAGGCATCGTCTCCTTTTGAGGCACTGATCTCCGCGTACCTCTGGAGTTTTTAAAGGATGAGAGGCCTCCGGTCGCGATGAGGTGGGGAACTAGGTCTTTCTCTGTGGTCTCCACAGGGGATTCAGACATCCTTTCGTCTTGGGAGATGCAAGACGAGCCTGCATTCAAGTCACTGCAGGGATATCCGGCCTTATTTCGAGTCAGGGCATCGCGGTGTCCATTCCACTTGAGGCCGCAAACTCAGGGTCCCTCTCACATACCTAGAGCTGAGAGAAGCCTCCTCTTGAAGTGCTTGTGGTAAGGTGGTATTCCTCTGGAGTTGAAGCCAGGGACTAAGCTCTCATCTCGAGTTTATTTTTGGTCCACGGAGCACTTTCGTGTTGCTACAGTGACCTCAGGATCCCTCTAGGCTTGAAACAGTGTTCTTGGGGATTCGCTATAGTGCCGTCAAGGAAATCAAGGCTCCTTTCATGTGTGATGTGCAACACGGAATTGCTCTGCATGCAGTGCAGGGGAATCGGGCCTCTTCTCACGGCGAGGGGGAAGTCTCATGGTTTTGTTCGAGTTTCGGCGGGAACCTGGGGTATATTCTCGAGTTACTACGGGGATGGCCCTTCCAGCCACGTGTTTGTTCAGCGACGTCAGGACTCCTTCCTAGTTGCGAGGGACAACTCGGGATTCTCCTCGAGGCTTGGCAGGGCAATTGGGACGCCTCTCCAGCTGAGGCGGGAGACCGAGGGTCCCTTTCCACGTGCCACAGGAATCCTGGGAATCCTATCAAGTTTCACGAGGAGTCAGGCATCGTCTCCTTTGGAGGCACTGATCTCCGCGTACCTCTGGAGTTTTCAAAGGATGTGAGGCCTCCGGTCGCGATGAGGTGGAGAACTAGGTCTTTCTCTGTGGTCTCTACAGGGGATTCAGACATCCTTTCGTCTTGGGAGATGCAAGACGAGCCTGCATTCAAGTCACTCTAGGGATATCCGGCCTTATTTCGAGTCAGGGCATCGCAGTGTCCATTCCACTTGAGGCCGCAAACTCAGGGTTCCTCTCACATACCTAGAGCTGAGAGAAGCCTCCTCTTGAGGTGCTTGTGGTAAGGTGGTATTCCTCTGGAGTCGAAGCCAGGGACTAACCTCTCATCTCGAGTTGATTTTTGGTCCACGGAGCTCTTTCGTGTTGCTACAGTGACCTCAGGATCCCTCTAGCCTTGAAACAGTGTTCTTGGGGTTTCTCTGGAGTGCCATCAAGGAAATCAAGGCTCCTTTCATGTGTGATTTGCAACACTGAATTGCTCTGCACGCAGTGCAGGGGAATCGGGCCTCATCTCGCGGCGAGGGGGAAGTCTCATGGTTTTTCTCGATTTGCGGCGGGAACCTGGGGTATATTCTCGAGTTACGACGGGGATGGCCCTTCTACCCACGTGTTTCTTCAGCGACGTCAGGACTCCTGCCTAGTTGCGAGGGACAACTCGGGGTTCTCCTCGAGGCTTGGCAGGGCAATTGGGACGCCTCTCCAACTGAGGCGGGAGACCAAGGGTCCCTTTCCACGTGCCTCAGGAATCCTGGGACTCCTATCAAGTTTCACGAGGAGTCAGGCATCGTCTCCTTTGGAGGCACTGATCTCCGCGTACCTCTGGAGTTTTCAAAGGATGTGAGGCCTCCGGTCGCCATGAGGTGGGGAACTAGGTCTTTCTCTGTGGTCTCCACAGGGGATTCAGACATCCTTTCGTCTTGGGAGATGCAAGACGAGCCTGCATTCAAGTCACTGCAGGGATATCCGGCCTTATTTCGAGTCAGGGCATCGCGGTGTCCATTCCACTTGAGGACGCAAACTCAGGGTCCCTCTCACATAGCTAGAGCTGAGAGAAGCCTCCTCTTGAGGTGCTTGTGGTAAGGTGGTATTCCTCTGGAGTCGAAGCTAGGGACTAACCTCTCATCTCGAGTTGATTTTTGGTCCACGGAGCTCTTTCGTGTTGCTACAGTGACCTCAGGATCCCTCTAGCCTTGAAACAGTGTTCTTGGGGTTTCTCTGGAGTGCCATCAAGGAAATCAAGGCTCCTTTCATGTGTGATGTGCAACACGGAATTGCTCTGCACGCAGTGCAGGGGAATCGGGCCTCATCTCGCGGCGAGGGGGAAGTCTCATGGTTTTTTTCGAGTTGCGGCGGGAACCTGGTGTATATTGTCGAGTTACGACGGGGATGGCCCTTCCAGCCACGTGTTTGTTCAGCGACGTCAGGACTCCTGCCTAGTTGCGAGGGACAACTCGGGATTCTCCTCGAGGCTTGGCAGGGCAATTGGGACGCCTCTCCAGCTGAGGCGGGAGACCAAGTGTCCCTTTCCACGTGCCTCAGGAATCCTGGGACTCCTATCAAGTTTCACGAGTAGTCAGGCATCGTCTCCTTTTGAGGCACTGATCTCCGCGTACCTCTGGAGTTTTTAAAGGATGAGAGGCCTCCGGTCGCGATGAGGTGGGGAACTAGGTCTTTCTCTGTGGTCTCCACAGGGGATTCAGACATCCTTTCGTCTTGGGAGATGCAAGACGAGCCTGCATTCAAGTCACTGCAGGGATATCCGGCCTTATTTCGAGTCAGGGCATCGCGGTGTCCATTCCACTTGAGGCCGCAAACTCAGGGTCCCTCTCACATACCTAGAGCTGAGAGAAGCCTCCTCTTGAGGTGCTTGTGGTAAGGTGGTATTCCTCTGGAGTCGAAGCCAGGGACTAACCTCTCATCTCGAGTTGATTTTTGGTCCACGGAGCTCTTTCGTGTTGCTACAGTGACCTCAGGATCCCTCTAGCCTTGAAACAGTGTTCTTGGGGTTTCTCTGGAGTGCCATCAAGGAAATCAAGGCTCCTTTCATGTGTGATTTGCAACACTGAATTGCTCTGCACGCAGTGCAGGGGAATCGGGCCTCATCTCGCGGCGAGGGGGAAGTCTCATGGTTTTTCTCGATTTGCGGCGGGAACCTGGGGTATATTCTCGAGTTACGACGGGGATGGCCCTTCTACCCACGTGTTTCTTCAGCGACGTCAGGACTCCTGCCTAGTTGCGAGGGACAACTCGGGGTTCTCCTCGAGGCTTGGCAGGGCAATTGGGACGCCTCTCCAACTGAGGCGGGAGACCAAGGGTCCCTTTCCACGTGCCTCAGGAATCCTGGGACTCCTATCAAGTTTCACGAGGAGTCAGGCATCGTCTCCTTTGGAGGCACTGATCTCCGCGTACCTCTGGAGTTTTCAAAGGATGTGAGGCCTCCGGTCGCCATGAGGTGGGGAACTAGGTCTTTCTCTGTGGTCTCCACAGGGGATTCAGACATCCTTTCGTCTTGGGAGATGCAAGACGAGCCTGCATTCAAGTCACTGCAGGGATATCCCGCCTTATTTCGAGTCAGGGCATCGCGGTGTCCATTCCACTTGAGGACGCAAACTCAGGGTCCCTCTCACATAGCTAGAGCTGAGAGAAGCCTCCTCTTGAGGTGCTTGTGGTAAGGTGGTATTCCTCTGGAGTCGAAGCTAGGGACTAACCTCTCATCTCGAGTTGATTTTTGGTCCACGGAGCTCTTTCGTGTTGCTACAGTGACCTCAGGATCCCTCTAGCCTTGAAACAGTGTTCTTGGGGTTTCTCTGGAGTGCCATCAAGGAAATCAAGGCTCCTTTCATGTGTGATGTGCAACACGGAATTGCTCTGCACGCAGTGCAGGGGAATCGGGCCTCATCTCGCGGCGAGGGGGAAGTCTCATGGTTTTTTTCGAGTTGCGGCGGGAACCTGGTGTATATTGTCGAGTTACGACGGGGATGGCCCTTCCAGCCACGTGTTTGTTCAGCGACGTCAGGACTCCTGCCTAGTTGCGAGGGACAACTCGGGATTCTCCTCGAGGCTTGGCAGGGCAATTGGGACGCCTCTCCAGCTGAGGCGGGAGACCAAGTGTCCCTTTCCACGTGCCTCAGGAATCCTGGGACTCCTATCAAGTTTCACGAGTAGTCAGGCATCGTCTCCTTTTGAGGCACTGATCTCCGCGTACCTCTGGAGTTTTTAAAGGATGAGAGGCCTCCGGTCGCGATGAGGTGGGGAACTAGGTCTTTCTCTGTGGTCTCCACAGGGGATTCAGACATCCTTTCGTCTTGGGAGATGCAAGACGAGCCTGCATTCAAGTCACTGCAGGGATATCCGGCCTTATTTCGAGTCAGGGCATCGCGGTGTCCATTCCACTTGAGGCCGCAAACTCAGGGTCCCTCTCACATACCTAGAGCTGAGAGAAGCCTCCTCTTGAAGTGCTTGTGGTAAGGTGGTATTCCTCTGAAGTTGAAGCCAGGGACTAAGCTCTCATCTCGAGTTTATTTTTGGTCCACGGAGCACTTTCGTGTTGCTACAGTGACCTCAGGATCCCTCTAGGCTTGAAACAGTGTTCTTGGGGATTCGCTGGAGTGCCGTCAAGGAAATCAAGGCTCCTTTCATGTGTGATGTGCAACACGGAATTGCTCTGCATGCAGTGCAGGGGAATCGGGCCTCTTCTCACGGCGAGGGGGAAGTCTCATGGTTTTGTTCGAGTTTCGGCGGGAACCTGGGGTATATTCTCAAGTTACTACGGGGATGGCCCTTCCAGCCACGTGTTTGTTCAGCGACGTCAGGACTCCTTCCTAGTTGCGAGGGACAACTCGGGATTCTCCTCGAGGCTTGGCAGGGCAATTGGGACGCCTCTCCAGCTGAGGCGGGAGACCGAGGGTCCCTTTCCACGTGCCACAGGTATCCTGGGAATCCTATCAAGTTTCACGAGGAGTCAGGCATCGTCTCCTTTGGAGGCACTGATCTCCGCGTACCTCTGGAGTTTTCAAAGGATGTGAGGCCTCCGGTCGCGATGAGGTGGAGAACTAGGTCTTTCTCTATGGTCTCTACAGGGGATTCAGACATCCTTTCGTCTTGGGAGATGCAAGACGAGCCTGCATTCAAGTCACTCTAGGGATATCCGGCCTTATTTCGAGTCAGGGCATCGCAGTGTCCATTCCACTTGAGGCCGCAAACTCAGGGTCCCTCTCACATACCTAGAGCTGAGAGAAGCCTCCTCTTGAGGTGCTTGTGGTAAGGTGGTATTCCTCTGGAGTCGAAGCCAGGGACTAACCTCTCATCTCGAGTTGATTTTTGGTCCACGGAGCTCTTTCGTGTTGCTACAGTGACCTCAGGATCCCTCTAGCCTTGAAACAGTGTTCTTGGGGTTTCTCTGGAGTGCCATCAAGGAAATCAAGGCTCCTTTCATGTGTGATGTGCAACACTGAATTGCTCTGCATGCAGTGCAGGGGAATCGGGCCTCATCTCGCGGCGAGGGGGAAGTCTCATGGTTTTTCTCGATTTGCGGCGGGAACCTGGGGTATATTCTCGAGTTACGACGGGGATGGCCCTTCTACCCACGTGTTTCTTCAGCGACGTCAGGACTCCTGCCTAGTTGCGAGGGACAACTCGGGGTTCTCCTCGAGGCTTGGCAGGGCAATTGGGACGCCTCTCCAGCTGAGGCGGGAGACCAAGGGTCCCTTTCCACGTGCCACAGGAATCCTGGGACTCCTATCAAGTTTCACGAGGAGTCAGGCATCGTCTCCTTTGGAGGCACTGATCTCCGCGTACCTCTGGAGTTTTCAAAGGATGTGAGGCCTCCGGTCGCCATGAGGTGGGGAACTAGGTCTTTCTCTGTGGTCTCCACAGGGGATTCAGACATCCTTTCGTCTTGGGAGATGCAAGACGAGCCTGCATTCAAGTCACTGCAGGGATATCCGGCCTTATTTCGAGTCAGGGCATCGCGGTGTCCATTCCACTTGAGGCCGCAAACTCAGGGTCCCTCTCACATAGCTAGAGCTGAGAGAAGCCTCCTCTTGAGGTGCTTGTGGTAAGGTGGTATTCCTCTGGAGTCGAAGCCAGGGACTAACCTCTCATCTCGAGTTGATTTTTGGTCCACGGAGCTCTTTCGTGTTGCTACAGTGACCTCAGGATCCCTCTAGCCTTGAAACAGTGTTCTTGGGGTTTCTCTGGAGTGCCATCAAGGAAATCAAGGCTCCTTTCATGTGTGATGTGAAACACGGAATTGCTCTGCACGCAGTGCAGGGGAATCGGGCTCATCTCGCGGCGAGGGGGAAGTCTCATGGTTTTTTTCGTGTTGCGGCGGGAACCTGGTGTATATTGTCGAGTTACGACGGGGATGGCCCTTCCAGCCACGTGTTTGTTCAGCGACGTCAGGACTCCTGCCTAGTTGCGAGGGACAACTCGGGATTCTCCTCGAGGCTTGGCAGGGCAATTGGGACGCCTCTCCAGTTGAGGCGGGAGACCAAGGGTCCCTTTCCACGTGCCACAGGAATCCTGGGACTCCTATCAAGTTTCACGAGGAGTCAGGCATCGTCTCCTTTGGAGGCACTGATCTCCGCGTACCTCTGGAGTTTTCAAAGGATGTGAGGCCTCCGGTCGCGATGAGGTGGGGAACTAGGTCTTTCTCTGTGGTCTCCACAGGGGATTCAGACATCCTTTCGTCTTGGGAGATGCAAGACGAGCCTGCATTCAAGTCACTGCAGGGATATCCCGCCTTATTTCGAGTCAGGGCATCGCGGTGTCCATTCCACTTGAGGCCGCAAACTCAGGGTCCCTCTCACATAGCTAGAGCTTAGAGAAGCCTCCTCTTGAGGTGCTTGTGGTAAGGTGGTATTCCTCTGGAGTCGAAGCCAGGGACTAACCTCTCATCTCGAGTTGATTTTTGGTCCACGGAGCTCTTTCGTGTTGCTACAGTGACCTCAGGATCCCTCTAGCCTTGAAACAGTGTTCTTGGGGTTTCTCTGGAGTGCCATCAAGGAAATCAAGGCTCCTTTCATGTGTGATGTGCAACACGGAATTGCCCTGCACGCAGTGCAGGGGAATCGGGCCTCATTTTGCGGCGAGGGGGAAGTCTCATGGTTTTTCTCGAGTTGCGGCGGGAACCTGGGGAATATTCTCGAGTTACGACGGGGATGGCCCTTCCAACCACGTGTTTGTTCAGCGACGTCAGGACTCCTGCCTAGTTGCGAGGGACAACTCGGGATTCTTCTCGAGGCTTGGCAGGGCAATTGGGACGCCTCTCCAGCTGAGGCGGGAGACCAAGTGTCCCTTTCCACGTGCCTCAGGAATCCTGGGACTCCTATCAAGTTTCACGAGTAGTCAGGCATCGTCTCCTTTTGAGGCACTGATCTCCGCGTACCTCTGGAGTTTTTAAAGGATGAGAGGCCTCCGGTCGCGATGAGGTGGGGAACTAGGTCTTTCTCTGTGGTCTCCACAGGGGATTCAGACATCCTTTCGTCTTGGGAGATGCAAGACGAGCCTGCATTCAAGTCACTGCAGGGATATCCGGCCTTATTTCGAGTCAGGGCATCGCGGTGTCCATTCCACTTGAGGCCGCAAACTCAGGGTCCCTCTCACATACCTAGAGCTGAGAGAAGCCTCCTCTTGAAGTGCTTGTGGTAAGGTGGTATTCCTCTGGAGTTGAAGCCAGGGACTAAGCTCTCATCTCGAGTTTATTTTTGGTCCACGGAGCACTTTCGTGTTGCTACAGTGACCTCAGGATCCCTCTAGGCTTGAAACAGTGTTCTTGGGGATTCGCTGGAGTGCCGTCAAGGAAATCAAGGCTCCTTTCATGTGTGATGTGCAACACGGAATTGCTCTGCATGCAGTGCAGGGGAATCGGGCCTCTTCTCACGGCGAGGGGGAAGTCTCATGGTTTTGTTCGAGTTTCGGCGGGAACCTGGGGTATATTCTCGAGTTACTACGGGGATGGCCCTTCCAGCCACGTGTTTGTTCAGCGACGTCAGGACTCCTTCCTAGTTGCGAGGGACAACTCGGGATTCTCCTCGAGGCTTGGCAGGGCAATTGGGACGCCTCTCCAGCTGAGGCGGGAGACCGAGGGTCCCTTTCCACGTGCCACAGGAATCCTGGGAATCCTATCAAGTTTCACGAGGAGTCAGGCATCGTCTCCTTTGGAGGCACTGATCTCCGCGTACCTCTGGAGTTTTCAAAGGATGTGAGGCCTCCGGTCGCGATGAGGTGGAGAACTAGGTCTTTCTCTATGGTCTCTACAGGGGATTCAGACATCCTTTCGTCTTGGGAGATGCAAGACGAGCCTGCATTCAAGTCACTCTAGGGATATCCGGCCTTATTTCGAGTCAGGGCATCGCAGTGTCCATTCCACTTGAGGCCGCAAACTCAGGGTCCCTCTCACATACCTAGAGCTGAGAGAAGCCTCCTCTTGAGGTGCTTGTGGTAAGGTGGTATTCCTCTGGAGTCGAAGCCAGGGACTAACCTCTCATCTCGAGTTGATTTTTGGTCCACGGAGCTCTTTCGTGTTGCTACAGTGACCTCAGGATCCCTCTAGCCTTGAAACAGTGTTCTTGGGGTTTCTCTGGAGTGCCATCAAGGAAATCAAGGCTCCTTTCATGTGTGATGTGCAACACTGAATTGCTCTGCACGCAGTGCAGGGGAATCGGGCCTCATCTCGCGGCGAGGGGGAAGTCTCATGGTTTTTCTCGATTTGCGGCGGGAACCTGGGGTATATTCTCGAGTTACGACGGGGATGGCCCTTCTACCCACGTGTTTCTTCAGCGACGTCAGGACTCCTGCCTAGTTGCGAGGGACAACTCGGGGTTCTCCTCGAGGCTTGGCAGGGCAATTGGGACGCCTCTCCAGATGAGGCGGGAGACCAAGGGTCCCTTTCCACGTGCCACAGGAATCCTGGGACTCCTATCAAGTTTCACGAGGAGTCAGGCATCGTCTCCTTTGGAGGCACTGATCTCCGCGTACCTCTGGAGTTTTCAAAGGATGTGAGGCCTCCGGTCGCCATGAGGTGGGGAACTAGGTCTTTCTCTGTGGTCTCCACAGGGGATTCAGACATCCTTTCGTCTTGGGAGATGCAAGACGAGCCTGCATTCAAGTCACTGCAGGGATATCCGGCCTTATTTCGAGTCAGGGCATCGCGGTGTCCATTCCACTTGAGGCCGCAAACTCAGGGTCCCTCTCACATACCTAGAGCTGAGAGAAGCCTCCTCTTGAGGTGCTTGTGGTAAGGTGGTATTCCTCTGGAGTCGAAGCCAGGGACTAACCTCTCATCTCGAGTTGATTTTTGGTCCACGGAGCTCTTTCGTGTTGCTACAGTGACCTCAGGATCCCTCTAGCCTTGAAACAGTGTTCTTGGGGTTTCTCTGGAGTGCCATCAAGGAAATCAAGGCTCCTTTCATGTGTGATGTGCAACACGGAATTGCTCTGCACGCAGTGCAGGGGAATCGGGCCTCATCTCGCGGCGAGGGGGAAGTCTCATGGTTTTTTTCGAGTTGCGGCGGGAACCTGGTGTATATTGTCGAGTTACGACGGGGATGGCCCTTCCAGCCACGTGTTTGTTCAGCGACGTCAGGACTCCTGCCTAGTTGCGAGGGACAACTCGGGATTCTCCTCGAGGCTTGGCAGGGCAATTGGGACGCCTCTCCAGTTGAGGCGGGAGACCAAGGGTCCCTTTCCACGTGCCACAGGAATCCTGGGACTCCTATCAAGTTTCACGAGGAGTCAGGCATCGTCTCCTTTGGAGGCACTGATCTCCGCGTACCTCTGGAGTTTTCAAAGGATGTGAGGCCTCCGGTCGCGATGAGGTGGGGAACTAGGTCTTTCTATGTGGTCTCCACAGGGGATTCAGACATCCTTTCGTCTTGGGAGATGCAAGGCGAGCCTGCATTCAAGTCACTGCAGGGATATCCGGCCTTATTTCGAGTCAGGGCATCGCGGTGTCCATTCCACTTGAGGCCGCAAACTCAGGGTCCCTCTCACATAGCTAGAGCTGAGAGAAGCCTCCTCTTGAGGTGCTTGTGGTAAGGTGGTATTCCTCTGGAGTCGAAGCCAGGGACTAAGCTCTCATCTCGAGTTGATTTTTGGTCCACGGAGCTCTTTCGTGTTGCTGCAGTGGCCTCAGGATCCCTCTAGCCTTGAAACAGTGTTCTTGGGGTTTCTCTGGAGTGCCATCAAGGAAATCAAGGCTCCTTTCTTGTTTGATGTGCAACACGGAATTGCTCTGCATGCAGTGCAGGGGAATCGGGCCTCTTCTCACGGCGAGGGGGAAGTCTCATGGTTTTTCTCGAGTTGCGGAGGGAACCTGGGGTATATTCTTGAGTTACGACGGGGATGGCCCTTCCAGACACGTGTTTGTTCAGCAACGTCAGGACTCCTACCTAGTTGCGAGGGACAACTCGAGATTCTCCTCGAGGCTTGGCAGGGCAATTGGGACGCCTCTCCAGCTGAGGCGGGAGACCAAGGGTCCCTTTCCACGTGCCACAGGAATCCTGGGACTCCTATCAAGTTTCACGAGGAGTCAGGCATCGTCTCCTTTGGAGGCACTGATCTCCGCGTACCTCTGGAGTTTTCAAAGGATGTGAGGCCTCCGGTCGCGATGAGGTGGGGAACTAGGTCTTTCTCTGTGGTCTCCACAGGGGATTCAGACATCCTTTCGTCTTGGGAGATGCAAGACGAGCCTGCATTCAAGTCACTGCAGGAATATTCGGCCTTATTTCGAGTCAGGGCATCGCGGTCTCCATTCCACTTGAGGCCGCAAACTCAGGGCCCCTCTCACATAACTAGAGCTGAGAGAAGCCTCCTCTTGAGGTGCTTGTGGTAAGGTGGTATTCCTCTGGAGTCGAAGCCAGGGACTAAGCTCTCATCTCGAGTTGATTTTTGGTTCACGGAGCTCTTTCGTGTTGCTACAGTGACCTCAGGATCCCTCTAGCCTTGAAACAGTGTTCTTGGGGTTTCTCTGGAGTGCCATCAAGGAAATCAAGGCTCCTTTCATGTGTGATGTGCAACACGGAATTGCTCTGCATGCAGTGCAGGGGAATCGGGCCTCTTCTCACGGCGAGGGGGAAGTCTCATGGTTTTGCTCGAGTTGCGGCGGGAACCTGGCGTATATTCTCGAGTTACTACGGGGATGGACCTTCCAGCCACGTGTTTGTTCAGCGACGTCAGGACTCCTTCCTAGTTGCGAGGGACAACTCGGGATTCTCCTCGAGGCTTGGCAGGGCAATTGGGACGCCTCTCCAGCTGAGGCGGGAGACCGAGGGTCCCTTTCCACGTGCCACAGGTATCCTGGGAATCCTATCAAGTTTCACGAGGAGTCAGGCATCGTCTCCTTTGGAGGCACTGATCTCCGCGTACCTCTGGAGTTTTCAAAGGATGTGAGGCCTCCGGTCGCGATGAGGTGGAGAACTAGGTCTTTCTCTATGGTCTCTACAGGGGATTCAGACATCCTTTCGTCTTGGGAGATGCAAGACGAGCCTGCATTCAAGTCACTCTAGGGATATCCGGCCTTATTTCGAGTCAGGGCATCGCAGTGTCCATTCCACTTGAGGCCGCAAACTCAGGGTCCCTCTCACATACCTAGAGCTGAGAGAAGCCTCCTCTTGAGGTGCTTGTGGTAAGGTGGTATTCCTCTGGAGTCGAAGCCAGGGACTAACCTCTCATCTCGAGTTGATTTTTGGTCCACGGAGCTCTTTCGTGTTGCTACAGTGACCTCAGGATCCCTCTAGCCTTGAAACAGTGTTCTTGGGGTTTCTCTGGAGTGCCATCAAGGAAATCAAGGCTCCTTTCATGTGTGATGTGCAACACTGAATTGCTCTGCATGCAGTGCAGGGGAATCGGGCCTCATCTCGCGGCGAGGGGGAAGTCTCATGGTTTTTCTCGATTTGCGGCGGGAACCTGGGGTATATTCTCGAGTTACGACGGGGATGGCCCTTCTACCCACGTGTTTCTTCAGCGACGTCAGGACTCCTGCCTAGTTGCGAGGGACAACTCGGGGTTCTCCTCGAGGCTTGGCAGGGCAATTGGGACGCCTCTCCAGCTGAGGCGGGAGACCAAGGGTCCCTTTCCACGTGCCACAGGAATCCTGGGACTCCTATCAAGTTTCACGAGGAGTCAGGCATCGTCTCCTTTGGAGGCACTGATCTCCGCGTACCTCTGGAGTTTTCAAAGGATGTGAGGCCTCCGGTCGCCATGAGGTGGGGAACTAGGTCTTTCTCTGTGGTCTCCACAGGGGATTCAGACATCCTTTCGTCTTGGGAGATGCAAGACGAGCCTGCATTCAAGTCACTGCAGGGATATCCGGCCTTATTTCGAGTCAGGGCATCGCGGTGTCCATTCCACTTGAGGCCGCAAACTCAGGGTCCCTCTCACATAGCTAGAGCTGAGAGAAGCCTCCTCTTGAGGTGCTTGTGGTAAGGTGGTATTCCTCTGGAGTCGAAGCCAGGGACTAACCTCTCATCTCGAGTTGATTTTTGGTCCACGGAGCTCTTTCGTGTTGCTACAGTGACCTCAGGATCCCTCTAGCCTTGAAACAGTGTTCTTGGGGTTTCTCTGGAGTGCCATCAAGGAAATCAAGGCTCCTTTCATGTGTGATGTGAAACACGGAATTGCTCTGCACGCAGTGCAGGGGAATCGGGCTCATCTCGCGGCGAGGGGGAAGTCTCATGGTTTTTTTCGAGTTGCGGCGGGAACCTGGTGTATATTGTCGAGTTACGACGGGGATGGCCCTTCTACCCACGTGTTTGTTCAGCGACGTCAGGACTCCTGCCTAGTTGCGAGGGACAACTCGGGATTCTCCTCGAGGCTTGGCAGGGCAATTGGGACGCCTCTCCAGTTGAGGCGGGAGACCAAGGGTCCCTTTCCACGTGCCACAGGAATCCTGGGACTCCTATCAAGTTTCACGAGGAGTCAGGCATCGTCTCCTTTGGAGGCACTGATCTCCGCGTACCTCTGGAGTTTTCAAAGGATGTGAGGCCTCCGGTCGCGATGAGGTGGGGAACTAGGTCTTTCTCTGTGGTCTCCACAGGGGATTCAGACATCCATTCGTCTTGGGAGATGCAAGACGAGCCTGCATTCAAGTCACTGCAGGGATATCCCGCCTTATTTCGAGTCAGGGCATCGCGGTGTCCATTCCACTTGAGGCCGCAAACTCAGGGTCCCTCTCACATAGCTAGAGCTTAGAGAAGCCTCCTCTTGAGGTGCTTGTGGTAAGGTGGTATTCCTCTGGAGTCGAAGCCAGGGACTAACCTCTCATCTCGAGTTGATTTTTGGTCCACGGAGCTCTTTCGTGTTGCTACAGTGACCTCAGGATCCCTCTAGCCTTGAAACAGTGTTCTTGGGGTTTCTCTGGAGTGCCATCAAGGAAATCAAGGCTCCTTTCATGTGTGATGTGCAACACGGAATTGCTCTGCACGCAGTGCAGGGGAATCGGGCCTCATCTCGCGGCGAGGGGGAAGTCTCATGGTTTTTTTCGAGTTGCGGCGGGAACCTGGTGTATATTGTCGAGTTACGACGGGGATGGCCCTTCCAGCCACGTGTTTGTTCAGCGACGTCAGGACTCCTGCCTAGTTGCGAGGGACAACTCGGGATTCTCCTCGAGGCTTGGCAGGGCAATTGGGACGCCTCTCCAGTTGAGGCGGGAGACCAAGGGTCCCTTTCCACGTGCCACAGGAATCCTGGGACTCCTATCAAGTTTCACGAGGAGTCAGGCATCGTCTCCTTTGGAGGCACTGATCTCCGCGTACCTCTGGAGTTTTCAAAGGATGTGAGGCCTCCGGTCGCGATGAGGTGGGGAACTAGATCTTTCTCTGTGGTCTCCACAGGGGATTCAGACATCCTTTCGTCTTGGGAGATGCAAGACGAGCCTGCATTCAAGTCACTGCAGGGATATCCGGCCTTATTTCGAGTCAGGGCATCGCGGTGTCCATTCCACTTGAGGCCGCAAACTCAGGGTCCCTCTCACATAGCTAGAGCTTAGAGAAGCCTCCTCTTGAGGTGCTTGTGGTAAGGTGGTATTCCTCTGGAGTCGAAGCCAGGGACTAACCTCTCATCTCGAGTTGATTTTTGGTCCACGGAGCTCTTTCGTGTTGCTACAGTGACCTCAGGATCCCTCTAGCCTTGAAACAGTGTTCTTGGGGTTTCTCTGGAGTGCCATCAAGGAAATCAAGGCTCCTTTCATGTGTGATGTGCAACACGGAATTGCCCTGCACGCAGTGCAGGGGAATCGGGCCTCATTTTGCGGCGAGGGGGAAGTCTCATGGTTTTTCTCGAGTTGCGGCGGGAACCTGGGGAATATTCTCGAGTTACGACGGGGATGGCCCTTCCAACCACGTGTTTGTTCAGCGACGTCAGGACTCCTGCCTAGTTGCGAGGGACAACTCGGGGTTCTCCTCGAGGCTTGGCAGGGCAATTGGGACGCCTCTCCAGCTGAGGCGGGAGACCATGGGGCCCTTTCCACGTGCCACAGGAATCCTGGGAATCCTATCAAGTTTCACGAGGAGTCAGGCATCGTCTCCTTTGGAGGCACTGATCTGCGCTTACCTCTGGAGTTTTCAAAGGATGTGAGGCCTCCGGTCGCGATGAGGTGGGGAACTAGGTCTTTCTATGTGGTCTCCACAGGGGATTCAGACATCCTTTCGTCTTGGGAGATGCAAGGCGAGCCTGCATTCAAGTCACTGCAGGGATATCCGGCCTTATTTCGAGTCAGGGCATCGCGGTGTCCATTCCACTTGAGGCCGCAAACTCAGGGTCCCTCTCACATAGCTAGAGCTGAGAGAAGCCTCCTCTTGAGGTGCTTGTGGTAAGGTGGTATTCCTCTGGAGTCGAAGCCAGGGACTAAGCTCTCATCTCGAGTTGATTTTTGGTCCACGGAGCTCTTTCGTGTTGCTGCAGTGGCCTCAGGATCCCTCTAGCCTTGAAACAGTGTTCTTGGGGTTTCTCTGGAGTGCCATCAAGGAAATCAAGGCTCCTTTCTTGTTTGATGTGCAACACGGAATTGCTCTGCATGCAGTGCAGGGGAATCGGGCCTCTTCTCACGGCGAGGGGGAAGTCTCATGGTTTTTCTCGAGTTGCGGAGGGAACCTGGGGTATATTCTTGAGTTACGACGGGGATGGCCCTTCCAGACACGTGTTTGTTCAGCAACGTCAGGACTCCTACCTAGTTGCGAGGGACAACTCGAGATTCTCCTCGAGGCTTGGCAGGGCAATTGGGACGCCTCTCCAGCTGAGGCGGGAGACCAAGGGTCCCTTTCCACGTGCCACAGGAATCCTGGGACTCCTATCAAGTTTCACGAGGAGTCAGGCATCGTCTCCTTTGGAGGCACTGATCTCCGCGTACCTCTGGAGTTTTCAAAGGATGTGAGGCCTCCGGTCGCGATGAGGTGGGGAACTAGGTCTTTCTCTGTGGTCTCCACAGGGGATTCAGACATCCTTTCGTCTTGGGAGATGCAAGACGAGCCTGCATTCAAGTCACTGCAGGAATATTCCCCCTTATTTCGAGTCAGGGCATCGCGGTCTCCATTCCACTTGAGGCCGCAAACTCAGGGCCCCTCTCACATAACTAGAGCTGAGAGAAGCCTCCTCTTGAGGTGCTTGTGGTAAGGTGGTATTCCTCTTGAGTCGAAGCCAGGGACTAAGCTCTCATCTCGAGTTGATTTTTGGTCCACGGAGCTCTTTCGTGTTGCTACAGTGACCTCAGGATCCCTCTAGCCTTGAAACAGTGTTCTTGGGGTTTCTCTGGAGTGCCATCAAGGAAATCAAGGCTCCTTTCATGTGTGATGTGCAACACGGAATTGCTCTGCATGCAGTGCAGGGGAATCGGGCCTCTTCTCACGGCGAGGGGGAAGTCTCATGGTTTTGCTCGAGTTGCGGCGGGAACCTGGGGTATATTCTCGAGTTACTACGGGGATGGCCCTTCCAGCCACGTGTTTGTTCAGCGACGTCAGGACTCCTTCCTAGTTGCGAGGGACAACTCGGGATTCTCCTCGAGGCTTGGCAGGGCAATTGGGACGCCTCTCCAGCTGAGGCGGGAGACCAAGTGTCCCTTTCCAAGTGCCACAGGAATCCTGGGACTCCTATCAAGTTTCACGAGGAGTCAGGCATCGTCTCCTTTGGAGGCTCTGATCTCCGCGTACCTCTGGAGTTTTCAAAGGATGTGAGGCCTCCGGTCGCGATGAGGTGGGGAACTAGGTCTTTCTCTGTGGTCTGAACAGGGGATTCAGACATCCTTTCGTCTTGGGAGATGCAAGACGAGCCTGCATTCAAGTCACTGCAGGGATATCCGGCCTTATTTCGAGTCAGGGCATCGCGGTCTCCATTCCACTTGAGGCCGCAAAATCAGGGTCCCTCTCACATACCTAGAGCTGAGAGAAGCCTCCTCTTGAGGTGCTTGTGGTAAGGTGGTATTCCTCTGAAGTCGAAGCCAGGGACTAACCTCTCATCTCGAGTTGATTTTTGGTCCACGGAGCTCTTTCGTGTTGCTACAGTGACCTCAGGATCCCTCTAGCCTTCAAACAGTGTTCTTGGGGTTTCTCTGGAGTGCCATCAAGGAAATCAAGGCTCCTTTCTTGTTTGATGTGCAACACGGAATTGCTCTGCACGCAGTGCAGGGGAATCGGGCCTCATCTCGCGGCGAGTGGGAAGTCTCATGGTTTTTCTCGAGTTGCGGCGGAAACCTGGGGAATATTCTCGAGTTACGATGGTGATGGCCCTTCCAGACACGTGTTTGTTCAGCGACGTCAGGACTCCTGCCTAGTTGCGAGGGACAACTCGGGATTCTCCTCGAGGCTTGGCAGGGCAATTGGGACGCCTCTCCAGCTGAGGCGGGAGACCAAGTGTCCCTTTCCACGTGCCACAGGAATCCTGGGACTCCTATCAAGTTTCACGAGTAGTCAGGCATCGTCTCCTTTTGAGGCACTGATCTCCGCGTACCTCTGGAGTTTTTAAAGGATGAGAGGCCTCCGGTCGCGATGAGGTGGGGAACTAGGTCTTTCTCTGTGGTCTCCACAGGGGATTCAGACATCCTTTCGTCTTGGGAGATGCAAGACGAGCCTGCATTCAAGTCACTGCAGGGATATCCGGCCTTATTTCGAGTCAGGGCATCGCGGTGTCCATTCCACTTGAGGCCGCAAACTCAGGGTCCCTCTCACATACCTAGAGCTGAGAGAAGCCTCCTCTTGAAGTGCTTGTGGTAAGGTGGTATTCCTCTGGAGTTGAAGCCAGGGACTAAGCTCTCATCTCGAGTTTATTTTTGGTCCACGGAGCACTTTCGTGTTGCTACAGTGACCTCAGGATCCCTCTAGGCTTGAAACAGTGTTCTTGGGGATTCGCTGGAGTGCCGTCAAGGAAATCAAGGCTCCTTTCATGTGTGATGTGCAACACGGAATTGCTCTGCATGCAGTGCAGGGGAATCGAGCCTGATCTCGCGGCGAGGGGGAAGTCTCATGGTTTTTCTCGAGTTGCGGCGCGAACCTGGGGTATATTCTCGAAGTACGACGGGGATGGACCTTCCAACCACGTGTTTGTTCAGCGACGTCAGGACTCCTGCCTAGTTGCGAGGGACAACTCGGGGTACCCTCGAGGCTTGGCAGGGCAATTGGGACGCCTCTCCAGCTGAGGCGGGAGACCGAGGGTCCCTTTCCACGTGCCATAGGAATCCTGGGACTCCTATAAAGTTTCACGAGGAGTCAGGCATCGTCTCCTTTGGAGGCATTGATCTCCGCGTACCTCTGGAGTTTTCAAAGGATGTGAGGCCTCCGGTCGCCATGAGGTGGGGAACTAGGTCTTTCTCTTTGGTCTCCACAGGGGATTCAGACATCCTTTCGTCTTGGGAGATGCAAGACGAGCCTGCATTCAAGTCACTGCAGGGATATTCGGCCTTATTTGGAGTCAGGGCATCGCGGTCTCCATTCCACTTGAGGCCGCAAACTCAGGGTCCCTTTTACATACCTAGAGCTGAGAGAAGCCTCCTCTTGAGGTGCTTGTGGTAAGGTGGTATTCCTCTGGAGTCGAAGCCAGGGACTAACCTCTCATCTCGAGTTGATTTTTGGTCCACGGAGCTCTTTCGTGTTGCTGCAGTGTCCTCAGGATCCCTCTAGCCTTGAAACAGTGTTCTTGGGGTTTCTCTGGAGTGCCATCAAGGAAATCAAGGCTCCTTTCTTGTTTGATGTGCAACACGGAATTGCTCTGCATGCAGTGCAGGGGAATCGGGCCTCTTCTCACGGCGAGGGGGAAGTCTCATGGTTTTTCTCGAGTTGCGGAGGGAACCTGGGGTATATTCTTGAGTTACGACGGGGATGGCCCTTCCAGACACGTGTTTGTTCAGCAACGTCAGGACTCCTACCTAGTTGCGAGGGACAACTCGGGATTCTCCTCGAGGCTTGGCAGGGCAATTTGGACGCCTCTCCAGCTGAGGCGGGAGACCAAGGGTCCCTTTCCACGTGCCACAGGAATCCTGGGACTCCTATCAAGTTTCACGAGGAGTCAGGCATCGTCTCCTTTGGAGGCACTGATCTCCGCGTACCTCTGGAGTTTTTAAAGGATGAGAGGCCTCCGGTCGCAATGAGGTGGGGAAGTAGGTCTTTCTCTGTGGTCTGCACATGGGATTCAGACATCCTTTCGTCTTGGGAGATGCAAGACGAGCCTGCATTCAAGTCACTGCAGGGATATCCGGCCTTATTTCGAATCAGGGCATCGCGGTCTCCATTCCACTTGAGGCCGCAAAATCAGGGTCCCTCTCACATACCTAGAGCTGAGAAAAGCCTCCTCTTGTGGTGCTTGTGGTAAGGTGGTATTCCTCTGGAGTCGAAGCCAGTGACTAACCTCTCATCTCGAGTTGATTTTTGGTCCACGGAGCTCTTTCGTGTTGCTACAGTGACCTCAGGATCCCTCTAGCCTTGAAACAGTGTTTTTGGGGTTTCTCTGGAGTGCCATCAAGGAAATCAAGGCTCCTTTCTTGTTTGATGTGCAACACGGAATTGCTCTGCATGCAGTGCAGGGGAATCGGGCCTCATATCGCGGCGAGGGGGAAGTCTCATGGTTTTTCTCGAGTTGCAGCAGGAACCTGGGGAATATTCTCGAGTTACGACGGGGATGGCCCTTCCAGCCACGTGTTTGTTCAGCAACGTCAGGACTCCTGCCTAGTTGCGAGGGACAACTCGGGATTCTCCTCGAGGCTTGGCAGGGCAATTGGGACGCCTCTCCAGCTGAGGCGGGAGACCAAGGGTCCCTTTCCACGTGCCACAGGAATCCTGGGAATCCTATCAAGTTTCACGAGGAGTCAGGCATCGTCTCCTTTGGAGGCACTGATCTCCGCATACCTCTGGAGTTTTCAAAGGATGTGAGGCCTCCGGTCGCGATGAGGTGGGGAACTAGGTCTTTCTCTGTGGTCTCCACAGGGGATCAGATATCCTTTCGTCTTGGGAGATGCAAGACGATCCTGCATTCAAGTCACTGCATGAATATTCGGCCTTATTTCGAGTCAGGGCATCGCGGTCTCCATTCCACTTGAGGCCGCAAACTCAGGGCCCCTCTCACATAACTAGAACTGAGAGAAGCCTCCTCTTGAGGTGCTTGTGGTAAGGTGGTATTCCTCTGGAGTCGAAGCCAGGGACTAAGCTCTCATCTCGAGTTGATTTTTGGTCCACGGAGCTCTTTCGTGTTGCTACAGTGACCTCAGGATCCCTCTAGCCTTGAAACAGTGTTCTTGGGGTTTCTCTGGAGTGCCATCAAGGAAATAAAGGCTCCTTTCAGGTGTGATGTGCAACACGGAATTGCTCTGCACGCAGTGCAGGGGAATCGGGCCTCATCTCGCGGCGATGGGGAAGTCTCATGGTTTTTCTCGAGTTGCGGCGGGAACCTGGGGTATATTCTCGAGTTACGACGGGGATGGCCCTTCCACCCACGTGTTTGTTCAGCGACGTCAGGACTCCTGCCTAGTTGCGAGGGACAACTCGGGGTTCTCCTCGAGGCTTGGCAGGGCAATTGGGCCGCCTCTCCAGCTGAGGCGGGAGACCAAGGGTCCCTTTCCACGTGCCACAGGAATCCTGGGACTCCTATCAAGTTTCACGAGGAGTCAGGCATCTTCTCCTTTGGAGGCACTGATCTCCGCGTACCTCTGGAGTTTTCAAAGGATGTGAGGCCTCCGGTCGCGATGAGGTGGGGAACTAGGTCTTTCTCTGTGGTCTCCACAGGGGATTCAGACATCCTTTCGTCTTGGGAGATGCAAGACGAGCCTGCATTCAAGTCACTGCAGGGATATCCGGCCTTATTTCGAGTCAGGGCATCGCGGTGTGCATTCCACTTGAGGCCGCAAACTCAGGGTCCCTCTCACATACCTAGAGCTGAGAGAAGCCTCCTCTTGAGGTGCTTGTGTTAAGGTGGTTTCCTCTGGAGTCGAAGCCAGGGACTAAGCTCTCATCTCGAGTTGATTTTTGGTCCACGGAGCTCTTTCGTGTTGCTACAGTGACCTCAGGATCCCTCTAGCCTTGAAACAGTGTTCTTGGGGTTTCTCTGGAGTGCCATCAAGGAAATCAAGGCTCCTTTCTTGTTTGATGTGCAACACGGAATTGCTCTGCACGCAGTGCAGGGGAATCGGGCCTCATCTCGCAGCGAGGGGGAAGTCTCATGGTTTTTCTCGAGTTGCGGCGGGAACCTGGGGTATATTCTCGAGTTACGACGGGGATGGCCCTTCCACACACGTGTTTCTTCCGCGACATCAGGACTCCTGCCTAGTTGCGAGGGACAACTCGGGATTCTCCTCGAGGCTTGGCAGGGCAATTGGGACGCCTCTCCAGCTGAGGCGGGAGACCAACGGTCCCTTTCCATGTGCCACAGGAATCCTGGGACTCCTATCAAGTTTCACGAGGAGTCAGGCATCGTCTCCTTTGGAGGCACTGATCTCCGCGTACCTCTGGAGTTTTCAAAGGATGTGAGGCCTCCGGTCGCGATGAGGTGGGGAACTAGGTCTTTCTCTGTGGTCTCCACAGGGGATTCAGACATCCTTTCATCTTGGGAGATGCAAGACGAGCCTGCATTCAAGTCACTGCAGGGATATCTGGCCTTATTTCGCGTCAGGGCATCGCGGTGTCCATTCCACTTGAGGCCACAAACTCAGGGTCCCTCTCACATAGCTAGAGCTGAGAGAAGCCTCCTCTTGAGGTGCTTGTGGTAAGGTGGTATTCCTCTGGAATCGAAGCCAGGGACTAACCTCTCATCTCGAGTTGATTTTTGGTCCACGGAGCTCTTTCGTGTTGCTACAGTGACCTCAGGATCCCTCTAGCCTTGAAACAGTGTTCTTCGGGTTTCTCTGGAGTGCCATCAAGGAAATCAAGGCTATTTTCATGTTTGATGTGCAACACGGAATTGCTCTGCATGCCGTGCAGGGGAATCGTGCCTCATCTCACGGCGAGGGGGAAGTCTCATGGTTTTTCTCGAGTTGCGGTGGGAACCTGGTGTATATTCTCGAGTTACGACGGGGATGGCCTTTCCAACCACATGTTTGTTCAGCGACGTCAGGACTCCTGCCTAGTTGCGAGGGACAACTCGGGAATCTCCTCGAGGCTTGGCAGGGCAATTGGGACGCCTCTCCAGCTGAGGAGGGAGACCAAGGGTCCCTTTCACTTGCCACAGGAATCCTGGGACTCCTATCAAGTTTCACGAGGAGTCAGGCATCGTCTCCTTTGGAGGCACTGATCTCCGCGTACCTCTGGAGTTTTCAAAGGATGTGAGGCCTCCGGTCGCGATGAGCTGGGGAACTAGGTCTTTCTCTGTGGTCTCCACAGGGGATTCAGACATCCTTTCGTCTTGGGAGATGCAAGACGAGCCTGCATTCAAGTCACTGCAGGGATATCCGGCCTTATTTCGAGTCAGGGCATCGCGGTGTCCATTCCACTTGAGGCCGCAAACTCAGGGTCCGTCTCACATAGCTAGAGTTGAGAGGAGCCTCCTCTTGAGGTGCTTGTGGTAAGGTGGTATTCCTCTGGAGTCGAAGCCAGGGACTAACCTCTCATCTCGAGTTGATTTTTGGTCCACGGAGCTCTTTCGTGTTGCTACAGTGACCTCAGGATCCCTCTAGCCTTGAAACAGTGTTCTTGGGGTTTCTCTGGAGTGCCATCAAGGAAATCAAGGCTCCTTTCTTGTTTGATGTGCAACACGGAATTGCTCTGCACGCAGTGCAGGGGAATCGGACCTCATCTCGCGGCGAGTGGGAAGTCTCATGGTGTTTCTCGAGTTGCGGCGGGAACCTGGGGAATATTCTCGAGTTACGATGGGGATGGCCCTTCCAGACACGTGTTTGTTCAGCGACGTCAGGACTCCTGCCTAGTTGCGAGGGACAACTCGGGATTTTCCTCGAGGCTTGGCAGGGCAATTGGGACGCCTCTCCAGCTGAGGCGGGAGACCAAGGGTCGCTTTGCACGTGCCACAGGAATCCTGGAAATCCTATCAAGTTTCACGAGGAGTCAGGCATCGTCTCCTTTGGAGGCACTGATCTTCGCGTACCTCTGGAGTTTTCAAAGGATGTGAGGCCTCCGGTCGCGATGAGGTGGGGAACTAGGTCTTTCTCTGTGGTCTCCACAGGGGATTCAGACATCCTTTCGTCTTGGGAGATGCAAGACGAGCCTGCATTCAAGTCACTGCAGGGATATTCGGCCTTATTTCGAGTCAGGGCATCGCGGTCTCCATTCCACTTGAGGCCCCAAATCAGGGTCCCTCTCACATACCTAGAGCTGAGAGAAGCCTCCTCTTGAGGTGCTTGTGGTAAGGTGGTATTCCTCTTGAGTCGAAGCCAGGGACTAAGCTCTCATCTCGTGTTGATTTTTGGTCCACGGAGCTCTATCGTGTTGCTACAGTGACCTCAGGATCCCTCTAGCCTTGAAACAGTGTTCTTGGGGTTTCTCTGGAGTGCCATCAAGGAAATCAAGGCTCCTTTCATGTGTGATGTGCAACACGGAATTGCTCTGCATGCAGTGCAGGGGAATCGGGCCTCATATCGCGGCGAGGGGGAAGTCTCATGGTTTTTCTCGAGTTGCAGCAGGAACCTGGGGAATATTCTCGAGTTACGACGGGGATGGCCCTTCCAGCCACGTGTTTGTTCAGCAACGTCAGGACTCCTGCCTAGTTGCGAGGGACAACTCGGGATTCTCCTCGAGGCTTGGCAGGGCAATTGGGACGCCTCTCCAGCTGAGGCGGGAGACCAAGGGTCCCTTTCCACGTGCCACAGGAATCCTGGGAATCCTATCAAGTTTCACGAGGAGTCAGGCATCGTCTCCTTTGGAGGCACTGATCTCCGCATACCTCTGGAGTTTTCAAAGGATGTGAGGCCTCCGGTCGCGATGAGGTGGGGAACTAGGTCTTTCTCTGTGGTCTCCACAGGGGATTCAGATATCCTTTCGTCTTGGGAGATGCAAGACGATCCTGCATTCAAGTCACTGCAGGAATATTCGGCCTTATTTCGAGTCAGGGCATCGCGGTCTCCATTCCACTTGAGGCCGCAAACTCAGGGCCCCTCTCACATAACTAGAGCTGAGAGAAGCCTCCTCTTGAGGTGCTTGTGGTAAGGTGGTATTCCTCTGGAGTCGAAGCCAGGGACTAAGCTCTCATCTCGAGTTGATTTTTGGTCCACGGAGCTCTTTCGTGTTGCTACAGTGACCTCAGGATCCCTCTAGCCTTGAAACAGTGTTCTTGGGGTTTCTCTGGAGTGCCATCAAGGAAATCAAGGCTCCTTTCAGGTGTGATGTGCAACACGGAATTGCTCTGCACGCAGTGCAGGGGAATCGGGCCTCATCTCGCGGCGATGGGGAAGTCTCATGGTTTTTCTCGAGTTGCGGCGGGAACCTGGGGTATATTCTCGAGTTACGACGGGGATGGCCCTTCCAACCACGTGTTTGTTCAGCGACGTCAGGACTCCTGCCTAGTTGCGAGGGACAACTCGGGGTTCTCCTCGAGGCTTGGCAGGGCAATTGGAACGCCTCTCCAGCTGAAGCGGGAGACCAAGGGTCCCTTTCCACGTGCCACAGGAATCCTGGGACTCCTATCAAGTTTCACGAGGAGTCAGGCATCGTCTCCTTTGGAGGCACTGATCTCCGCGTACCTCTGGAATTTTCAAGGGATGTGAGGCCTCCGGTCGCGATGAGGTGGGGAACTAGGTCTTTCTCTGTTGTCTCCACAGGGGATTCAGACATCCTTTCGTCTTGGGAGATGCAAGAAGAGCCTGCATTCAAGTCACTGCAGGGATATCCGGCCTTATTTCGAGTCAGGGCATCGCGGTGTCCATTCCACTTGAGGCGGCAAACTCAGGGTCCGTCTCACATAGCTAGAGCTGAGAGGAGCCTCCTCCTGAGGTGCTTGTGGTAAGGTGGTATTCCTCTGGAGTCGAAGCCAGGGACTAACCTCTCATCTCGAGTTGATTTTTGGTCCACGGAGCTCTTTCGTGTTGCTACAGTGACCTCAGGATCCCTCTAGCCTTGAAACAGTGTACTTGGGGTTTCGCTGGAGTGCCGTCAAGAAAAACAAGGCTCCTTTCATGTGTGATGTGCAACACGGAATTGCTCTGCACGCAGTGCAGGGGAATCGGGCCTCATATCGCGGCGAGGGGGAAGTCTCATGGTTTTTCTCGAGTTGCGGCTGGAACCTGGGGTATATTCTCGAAGTACGACGGGGATGGCCCTTCCAACCACGTGTTTGTTCAGCGAGGTCAGGACTCCTGCCAAGTTGCGAGGGACAACTCGGGGTTCTCCTCGAGGCTTGGCAGGGCAATTGGGCCGCCTCTCCAGCTGAGGCGGGAGACCAAGGGTCCCTTTCCACGTGCCACAGGAATCCTGGGACTCCTATCAAGTTTCACGAGGAGTCAGGCATCTTCTCCTTTGGAGGCACTGATCTCCGCGTACCTCTGGAGTTTTCAAAGGATGTGAGGCCTCCGGTCGCGATGAGGTGGGGAACTAGGTCTTTCTCTGTGGTCTCCACAGGGGATTCAGACATCCTTTCGTCTTGGGAGATGCAAGACGAGCCTGCATTCAAGTCACTGCAGGGATATCCGGCCTTATTTCGAGTCAGGGCATCGCGGTGTGCATTCCACTTGAGGCCGCAAACTCAGGGTCCCTCTCACATACCTAGAGCTGAGAGAAGCCTCCTCTTTTGGTGCTTGTGTTAAGGTGGTTTCCTCTGGAGTCGAAGCCAGGGACTAAGCTCTCATCTCGAGTTGATTTTTGGTCCACGGAGCTCTTTCGTGTTGCTACAGTGACCTCAGGATCCCTCTAGCCTTGAAACAGTGTTCTTGGGGTTTCTCTGGAGTGCCATCAAGGAAATCAAGGCTCCTTTCTTGTTTGATGTGCAACACGGAATTGCTCTGCACGCAGTGCAGGGGAATCGGGCCTCATCTCGCAGCGAGGGGGAAGTCTCATGGTTTTTCTCGAGTTGCGGCGGGAACCTGGGGTATATTCTCGAGTTACGACGGGGATGGCCCTTCCACACACGTGTTTCTTCCGCGACGTCAGGACTCCTGCCTAGTTGCGAGGGACAACTCGGGATTCTCCTCGAGGCTTGGCAGGGCAATTGGGACGCCTCTCCAGCTGAGGCGGGAGACCAACGGTCCCTTTCCATGTGCCACAGGAATCCTGGGACTCCTATCAAGTTTCACGAGGAGTCAGGCATCGTCTCCTTTGGAGGCACTGATCTCCGCGTACCTCTGGAGTTTTCAAAGGATGTGAGGCCTCCGGTCGCGATGAGGTGGGGAACTAGGTCTTTCTCTGTGGTCTCCACAGGGGATTCAGACATCCTTTCGTCTTGGGAGATGCAAGACGAGCCTGCATTCAAGTCACTGCAGGGATATCCGGCCTTATTTCGCGTCAGGGCATCGCGGTGTCCATTCCACTTGAGGCCACAAAATCAGGGTCCCTCTCACATAGCTAGAGCTGAGAGAAGCCTCCTCTTGAAGTGCTTGTGGTAAGGTGGTATTCCTCTGGAATCGAAGCCAGGGACTAACCTCTCATCTCGAGTTGATTTTTGGTCCACGGAGCTCTTTCGTGTCGCTACAGTGACCTCAGGATCCCTCTATCCTTGAAACAGTGTTCTTGGGGTTTCTCTGGAGTGCCATCAAGGAAATCAAGGCTCCTTTCTTGTTTGATGTGCAACACGGAATTGCTCTTCATGCAGTGCAGGGGAATCGAGCCTCATCTCGCGACGAGGGGGAAGTCTTATGGTTTTTCTCGAGTTGCGGCGGGAACCTGGGGTATATTCTCTAAGTACGACGGGGATGGACCTTCCAACCACGTGTTTGTTCAGCGACGTCAGGACTCCTGCCTAGTTGCGAGGGACAACTCGGGATTCTCCTCGAGGCTTGGCAGGGCAATTGGGACGCCTCTCCAGCTGAGGCGGGAGACCGAGGGTCCCTTTCCACGTGCCACAGGAATCCTGGGAATCCTATCAAGTTTCACGAGGAGTCAGGCATCGTCTCCTTTGGAGGCACTGATCTCCGGGTACCTCTGGAGTTTTCAAAGGATGTGAGGCCTCCGGTCGCGATGAGGTGGAGAACTAGGTCTTTCTCTATGGTCTCTACAGGGGATTCAGACATCCTTTCGTCTTGGGAGATGCAAGACGAGCCTGCATTCAAGTCACTCTAGGGATATCCGGCCTTATTTCGAGTCAGGGCATCGCAGTGTCCATTCCACTTGAGGCCGCAAACTCAGGGTCCCTCTCACATACCTAGAGCTGAGAGAAGCCTCCTCTTGAGGTGCTTGTGGTAAGGTGGTATTCCTCTGGAGTCGAAGCCAGGGACTAACCTCTCATCTCGAGTTGATTTTTGGTCCACGGAGCTCTTTCGTGTTGCTACAGTGACCTCAGGATCCCTCTAGCCTTGAAACAGTGTTCTTGGGGTTTCTCTGGAGTGCCATCAAGGAAATCAAGGCTCCTTTCATGTGTGATGTGCAACACGGAATTGCTCTGCACGCAGTGCAGGGGAATCGGGCCTCATATCGCGGCGAGGGGGAAGTCTCATGGTTTTTCTCGAGTTGCGGCTGGAACCTGGGGTATATTCTCGAAGTACGACGGGGATGGCCCTTCCAACCACGTGTTTGTTCAGCGAGGTCAGGACTCCTGCCAAGTTGCGAGGGACAACTCGGGGTTCTCCTCGAGGCTTGGCAGGGCAATTGGGCCGCCTCTCCAGCTGAGGCGGGAGACCAAGGGTCCCTTTCCACGTGCCACAGGAATCCTGGGACTCCTATCAAGTTTCACGAGGAGTCAGGCATCTTCTCCTTTGGAGGCACTGATCTCCGCGTACCTCTGGAGTTTTCAAAGGATGTGAGGCCTCCGGTCGCGATGAGGTGGGGAACTAGGTCTTTCTCTGTGGTCTCCACAGGGGATTCAGACATCCTTTCGTCTTGGGAGATGCAAGACGAGCCTGCATTCAAGTCACTGCAGGGATATCCGGCCTTATTTCGAGTCAGGGCATCGCGGTGTGCATTCCACTTGAGGCCGCAAACTCAGGGTCCCTCTCACATACCTAGAGCTGAGAGAAGCCTCCTCTTGAGGTGCTTGTGTTAAGGTGGTTTCCTCTGGAGTCGAAGCCAGGGACTAAGCTCTCATCTCGAGTTGATTTTTGGTCCACGGAGCTCTTTCGTGTTGCTACAGTGACCTCAGGATCCCTCTAGCCTTGAAACAGTGTTCTTGGGGTTTCTCTGGAGTGCCATCAAGGAAATCAAGGCTCCTTTCTTGTTTGATGTGCAACACGGAATTGCTCTGCACGCAGTGCAGGGGAATCGGGCCTCATCTCGCAGCGAGGGGGAAGTCTCATGGTTTTTCTCGAGTTGCGGCGGGAACCTGGGGTATATTCTCGAGTTACGACGGGGATGGCCCTTCCACACACGTGTTTCTTCCGCGACGTCAGGACTCCTGCCTAGTTGCGAGGGACAACTCGGGATTCTCCTCGAGGCTTGGCAGGGCAATTGGGACGCCTCTCCAGCTGAGGCGGGAGACCAACGGTCCCTTTCCATGTGCCACAGGAATCCTGGGACTCCTATCAAGTTTCACGAGGAGTCAGGCATCGTCTCCTTTGGAGGCACTGATCTCCGCGTACCTCTGGAGTTTTCAAAGGATGTGAGGCCTCCGGTCGCGATGAGGTGGGGAACTAGGTCTTTCTCTGTGGTCTCCACAGGGGATTCAGACATCCTTTCATCTTGGGAGATGCAAGACGAGCCTGCATTCAAGTCACTGCAGGGATATCCGGCCTTATTTCGCGTCAGGGCATCGCGGTGTCCATTCCACTTGAGGCCACAAAATCAGGGTCCCTCTCACATAGCTAGAGCTGAGAGAAGCCTCCTCTTGAAGTGCTTGTGGTAAGGTGGTATTCCTCTGGAATCGAAGCCAGGGACTAACCTCTCATCTCGAGTTGATTTTTGGTCCACGGAGCTCTTTCGTGTCGCTACAGTGACCTCAGGATCCCTCTATCCTTGAAACAGTGTTCTTGGGGTTTCTCTGGAGTGCCATCAAGGAAATCAAGGCTCCTTTCTTGTTTGATGTGCAACACGGAATTGCTCTTCATGCAGTGCAGGGGAATCGAGCCTCATCTCGCGACGAGGGGGAAGTCTTATGGTTTTTCTCGAGTTGCGGCGGGAACCTGGGGTATATTCTCTAAGTACGACGGGGATGGACCTTCCAACCACGTGTTTGTTCAGCGACGTCAGGACTCCTGCCTAGTTGCGAGGGACAACTCGGGATTCTCCTCGAGGCTTGGCAGGGCAATTGGGACGCCTCTCCAGCTGAGGCGGGAGACCGAGGGTCCCTTTCCACGTGCCACAGGAATCCTGGGAATCCTATCAAGTTTCACGAGGAGTCAGGCATCGTCTCCTTTGGAGGCACTGATCTCCGGGTACCTCTGGAGTTTTCAAAGGATGTGAGGCCTCCGGTCGCGATGAGGTGGAGAACTAGGTCTTTCTCTATGGTCTCTACAGGGGATTCAGACATCCTTTCGTCTTGGGAGATGCAAGACGAGCCTGCATTCAAGTCACTCTAGGGATATCCGGCCTTATTTCGAGTCAGGGCATCGCAGTGTCCATTCCACTTGAGGCCGCAAACTCAGGGTCCCTCTCACATACCTAGAGCTGAGAGAAGCCTCCTCTTGAGGTGCTTGTGGTAAGGTGGTATTCCTCTGGAGTCGAAGCCAGGGACTAACCTCTCATCTCGAGTTGATTTTTGGTCCACGGAGCTCTTTCGTGTTGCTACAGTGACCTCAGGATCCCTCTAGCCTTGAAACAGTGTTCTTGGGGTTTCTCTGGAGTGCCATCAAGGAAATCAAGGCTCCTTTCATGTGTGATGTGCAACACGGAATTGCTCTGCACGCAGTGCAGGGGAATCGGGCCTCATTTCGCGGCGAGGGGTAAGTCTCATGGTTTTTCTCGAGTTGCGGCGGGAACCTGGGGTATATTCTCGAGTTACGACGGGGATGGCCCTTCCAGCCACGTGTTTCTTCAGCGACGTCAGGACTCCTGCCTAGTTGCGAGGGACAACTCGGGGTTCTCCTCGAGGCTTGGCAGGGCAATTGGGACGCCTCTCCAGCTGAGGCGGGAGACCAAGGGTCCCTTTCCACGTGCCACAGGAATCCTGGGACTCCTATCAAGTTTCACGAGGAGTCAGGCATCGTCTCCTTTGGAGGCACTGATCTCCGCGTACCTCTGGAGTTTTCAAAGGATATGAGGCCTCCGGTCGCGATGAGGTGGGGAACTAGGTCTTTCTCTGTGGTCTCCACAGGGGATTCAGACATCCTTTCGTCTTGGGAGATGCAAGACGAGCCTGCATTCAAGTCACTGCAGGGATATCCGGCCTTATTTCAAGTCAGGGCATCGCGGTGTCCATTCCACTTGAGGCCGCAAACTCAGGGTCCCTCTCACATAGCTAGAGCTGAGAGAAGCCTCCTCTTGAGGTGCTTGTGGTAAGGTGGTATTCCTCTGGAGTCGAAGCCAGGGACTAACCTCTCATCTCGAGTTGATTTTTGGTCCACGGAGCTCTTTCGTGTTGCTACAGTGACCTCAGGATCCCTCTAGCCTTGAAACAGTGTTCTTGGGGTTTCTCTGGAGTGCCATCAAGGAAATCAAGGCTCCTTTCATGTGTGATGTGCAACACGGAATTGCTCTGCACGCAGTGCAGGGGAATCGGGCCTCATTTTGCGGCGAGGGGGAAGTCTCATGGTTTTTCTCGAGTTGCGGCGGGAACCTGGGGAATATTCTCGAGTTACGACGGGGATGGCCCTTCCACACACGTGTTTGTTCAGCGACGTCAGGACTCCTGCCTAGTTGTGAGGGACAACTCGGGATTCTCCTCGAGGCTTGGCAGGGCAATTGGGACGCCTCTCCAGCTGAGGCGGGAGACCAAGGGTCCCTTTCCACGTGCCACAGGAATCCTGGGAATCCTAACAAGTTTCACGAGGAGTCAGGCATCGTCTCCTTTGGAGGCACTGATCTGCGCTTACCTCTGGAGTTTTCAAAGGATGTGAGGCCTCCGGTCGCGATGAGGTGGGGAACTAGGTCTTTCTCTATGGTCTCCACAGGGGATTCAGACATCCTTTCGTCTTGGGAGATGCAAGACGAGCCTGCATTCAAGTCACTGCAGGGATATCCGGCCTTATTTCGAGTCAGGGCATCGCGGTGTCCATTCCACTTGAGGCCGAAAACTCAGGGTCCCTCTCACATTCCTAGAGCTGAGAGAAGCCTCCTCTTGAGGTGCTTCTGGTAAGGTGGTATTCCTCTGGAGTCGATGCCAGGAACTAACCTCTCATCTCGAGTTGATTTTTGGTCCACGGAGCTCTTTCGTGTTGCTACAGTGACCTCAGGATCCCTCTAGCCTTGAAACAGAGTTCTTGGGGTTTCTCTGGAGTGCCATCAAGGAAATCAATGCTCCTTTCATGTGTGATGTGCAACACGGAATTGCTCTGCACGCAGTGCAGGGGAATCGGACCTCATCTCGCGGCGAGGGGGAAGTCTCATGGTTTTTCTCGAGTTGCGGCGGGAACCTGGGGTATATTCTCTAAGTACGACGGGGATGGACCTTCCAACCACGTGTTTGTTCAGCGACGTCAGGACTCCTTCCTAGTTGCGAGGGACAACTCGGGATTCTCCTCGAGGCTTGACAGGGAAATTGGGACGCCTCTCCAGCTGAGGCGGGAGACCGAGGGTCCGTTTCCACGTGCCACAGGAATCCTGGGAATCCTAACAAGTTTCACGAGGAGTCAGGCATCGTCTCCTTTGGAGGCACTGATCTGCGCTTACCTCTGGAGTTTTCAAAGGATGTGAGGCCTCCGGTCGCGATGAGGTGGGGAACTAGGTCTTTCTCTGTGGTCTCCACAGGGGATTCAGACATCCTTTCGTCTTGGGAGATGCAAGACGAGCCTGCATTCAAGTCACTGCAGGGATATCCGGCCTTATTTCGAGTCAGGGCATCGCGGTCTCCATTCCACTTGAGGCCGCAAACTCAGGGTCCCTCTCACATAGCTAGAGCTGAGAGAAGCCTCCTCTTGAGGTGCTTGTGGTAAGGTGGTATTCCTCTGGAGTCGAAGCCAGGGACTAAGCTCTCATCTCGAGTTGATTTTTGGTCCACGGAGCTCTTTCGTGTTGCTACAGTGACCTCAGGATCCCTCTAGCCTTGAAACAGTGTTCTTGGGGATTCTCTGGAGTGCCATCAAGGAGATCAAGGCTCCTTTCATGTGTGATGTGCAACACGGAATTGCTCTGCACGCAGTGCAGGGGAATCGGGCCTCATCTCGCGGCGAGGGGGAAGTCTCATTGTTTTTCTCGAGTTGCAGCGGGAACCTGGGGTATATTCTCGAGTTACGACGGGGATGGCCCTTCCACCCACGTGTTTCTTCAGCGACGTCAGGCCTCCTGCCTACTTGCGAGGGACAACTCGGGGTACTCCTCGAGGCTTGGCAGGGCAATTGGAACGCCTCTCCAGCAGAGGCGGGAGACCAAGGGTCCCTTTCCACGTGCCACAGGAATCCTGGGACTCCTATCAAGTTTCATGAGGAGTCAGGCATCGTCTCCTTTGGAGGCACTGATCTCCGCGTACCTCTGGAGTTTTCAAAGGATGTGAGGCCTCCGGTCGCGATGAGGTGGGGAACTAGGTCTTTCTCTGTGGTCTCCAGAGGGGATTCAGACATCCTTTCGTCTTGGGAGGTGCAAGACGAGCCTGCATTCAAGTCACTGCAGGGATATCCGGCCTTATTTCGAGTCAGGGCATCGCGGTGTCCATTCCACTTGAGGCCACAAAATCAGGGTCCCTCTCACATACCTACAGCTGAGAGAAGCCTCCTCTTGAGGTGCTTGTGGTAAGGTGGTATTCCTCTGGAGTCGAAGCCAGGGACTAACCTCTCATCTCGAGTTGATTTTTGGTCCACGGAGCTCTTTCGTGTTGCTACAGTGACCTCAGGATCCCTCTAGCCTTGAAACAGTGTTCTTGGGGTTTCTCTGGAGTGCCATCAAGGAAATCAAGGCTCCTTTCATGTGTGATGTGCAACACGGAATTGCTCTGCACGCAGTGCAGGGGAATCGGGCCTCATTTTGCGGCGAGGGGGAAGTCTCATGGTTTTTCTCGAGTTGCGGCGGGAAACTGGGGTATATTCTCGAGTTACGATGGGGATGGCCCTTCCACCCACGTGTTTGTTCAGCGACGTCAGGACTCCTGCCTAGTTGCGAGGGACAACTCGGGGTTCTCCTCGAGGCTTGGCAGGGCAATTGGAACGCCTCTCCAGCTGAGGCGGGAGACCAAGGGTCCCTTTCCACGTGCCACAGGAATCCTGGGACTCCTATCAAGTTTCACGAGGAGTCAGGCATCGTCTCCTTTTGAGGCACTGATCTCTGCGTACCTCTGGAGTTTTCAAGGGATGTGAGGCCTCCGGTCGCGATGAGGTGGGGAACTAGGTCTTTCTCTGTGGTCTCCACAGGGGATTCAGACATCCTTTCGTCTTGGGAGATGCAAGACGAGCCTACATTCAAGTCACTGCAGGGATATCCGGCCTTATTTCGCGTTAGGGCATCGCGGTGTCCATTCCACTTGAGGCCGCAAACTCAGGGTCCCTCTCACATACCTAGAGCTGAGAGAAGCCTCCTCTTGAGGTGCTTGTGTTAAGGTGGTATTCCTCTGGAGTCGAAGCCAGGGACTAACCTCTCATCTCGAGTTGATTTTTGGTCCACGGAGCTCTTTCGTGTTGCTACAGTGACCTCAGGATCCCTCTAGCCTTGAAACAGTGTTCTTGGGGTTTCTCTGGAGTGCCATCAAGGAAATCAAGGCTCCTTTCATGTGTGATGTGCAACACCGAATTGCTCTGCACGCAGTGCAGGGGAATCGGGCCTCATCTCGCAGCGAGGGAGAAGTCTCATGGTTTTTCTCGAGTTGCGGTGGGAACCTGGGGTATATTCTCGAGTTACGACGGGGATGGCCCTTCCACACACGTGTTTGTTCAGCGACGTCAGGACTCCTGCCTAGTTGCGAGGGACAACTCGGGATTCTCCTCGAGGCTTGGCAGGGCAATTGGGACGCCTCTCCAGCTGAGGCGGGAGACCAACTGTCCCTTTCCACGTGCCACAGGAATCCTGGGACTCCTATCAAGTTTCACGAGGAGTCAGGCATCGTCTCCTTTGGAGGCACTGATCTCCGCGTACCTCTGGAGTTTTCAAAGGATGTGAGGCCTCCGGTCGCGATGAGGTGGGGAACTAGGTCTTTCTCTGTGGTCTCCACAGGGGATTCAGACATCCTTTCGATTTGGAAGATGCAAGAGGAGCCTGCATTCAAGTCACTGCAGAAATATCCGGCCTTATTTCACGTCAGGGCATCGCGGTGTCCATTCCATTTGAGGCCGCAAACTTAGAGTCCCTCTCACATACCTAGAGCTGAGAGAAGCCACCTCTTGAGGTGCTTGTGCAAGGTGGTATTCCTCTGGAGTCGAAGCTAGGGACTAACCTCTCATCTGGAGTTGATTTTTGGTCCACGGAGCTCTTTCGTGTTGCTACAGTGACCTCAGGATCCCTCTAGCCTTGAAACAGTGTTCTTAGGGTTTCTCTGGAGTACCATCAAGGAAATCAAGGCTACTTTCATGTTTGATGTGCAACACGGAATTGCTCTGCATGCAGTGCAGGGGAATAGTGCATCATCTCACAGCGAGGGGGAAGTCTCATTGTTTTTCTCGAGTTGCGGCGGGAACCCGGGGTATATTCTCGAGTTACGACGGGGATGGCCCTTCCAACCACATGTTTGTTCAGCGACGTCAGGACTCCTGCCTAGTTGCGAGGGACAACTCGGGATTCTCCTCGAGGCTTGGCAGGGCAATTGGGACGCCTCTCCAGCTGAGGCGGGAGACCAAGGGTCCCTTTCCACGTGCCACAGGAATCCTGGGACTCCTATCAAGTTTCACGAGGAGTCAGGCATCGTCTCCTTTGGAGGCACTGATCTCCGCGTACCTCTGGAGTTTTCAAAGGATGTGAGGCCTCCGGTCGCGATGAGGTGGGCAACTAGGTCTTTCTCTGTGGTCTCCACAGGGGATTCAGACATCCTTTCGTCTTGGGAGATGCAAGACGAGCCTACATTCAAGTCACTGCAGGGATATCCGGCCTTATTTCGAGTCAGGGCATCGCGGTGTCCATTCCACTTGAGGCCGAAAACTCAGGGTCCCTCTCACATTCCTAGAGCTGAGAGAAGCCTCCTCTTGAGGTGCTTCTGGTAAGGTGGTATTCCTCTGGAGTCGATGCCAGGAACTAACCTCTCATCTCGAGTTGATTTTTGGTCCACGGAGCTCTTTCGTGTTGCTACAGTGACCTCAGGATCCCTCTAGCCTTGAAACAGAGTTCTTGGGGTTTCTCTGGAGTGCCATCAAGGAAATCAATGCTCCTTTCATGTGTGATGTGCAACACGGAATTGCTCTGCACGCAGTGCAGGGGAATCGGACCTCATCTCGCGGCGAGGGGGAAGTCTCATGGTTTTTCTCGAGTTGCGGCGGGAACCTGGGGTATATTCTCTAAGTACGACGGGGATGGACCTTCCAACCACGTGTTTGTTCAGCGACGTCAGGACTCCTTCCTAGTTGCGAGGGACAACTCGGGATTCTCCTCGAGGCTTGACAGGGAAATTGGGACGCCTCTCCAGCTGAGGCGGGAGACCGAGGGTCCGTTTCCACGTGCCACAGGAATCCTGGGAATCCTAACAAGTTTCACGAGGAGTCAGGCATCGTCTCCTTTGGAGGCACTGATCTGCGCTTACCTCTGGAGTTTTCAAAGGATGTGAGGCCTCCGGTCGCGATGAGGTGGGGAACTAGGTCTTTCTCTGTGGTCTCCACAGGGGATTCAGACATCCTTTCGTCTTGGGAGATGCAAGACGAGCCTGCATTCAAGTCACTGCAGGGATATCCGGCCTTATTTCGAGTCAGGGCATCGCGGTCTCCATTCCACTTGAGGCCGCAAACTCAGGGTCCCTCTCACATAGCTAGAGCTGAGAGAAGCCTCCTCTTGAGGTGCTTGTGGTAAGGTGGTATTCCTCTGGAGTCGAAGCCAGGGACTAAGCTCTCATCTCGAGTTGATTTTTGGTCCACGGAGCTCTTTCGTGTTGCTACAGTGACCTCAGGATCCCTCTAGCCTTGAAACAGTGTTCTTGGGGATTCTCTGGAGTGCCATCAAGGAGATCAAGGCTCCTTTCATGTGTGATGTGCAACACGGAATTGCTCTGCACGCAGTGCAGGGGAATCGGGCCTCATCTCGCGGCGAGGGGGAAGTCTCATTGTTTTTCTCGAGTTGCAGCGGGAACCTGGGGTATATTCTCGAGTTACGACGGGGATGGCCCTTCCACCCACGTGTTTCTTCAGCGACGTCAGGCCTCCTGCCTACTTGCGAGGGACAACTCGGGGTACTCCTCGAGGCTTGGCAGGGCAATTGGAACGCCTCTCCAGCAGAGGCGGGAGACCAAGGGTCCCTTTCCACGTGCCACAGGAATCCTGGGACTCCTATCAAGTTTCATGAGGAGTCAGGCATCGTCTCCTTTGGAGGCACTGATCTCCGCGTACCTCTGGAGTTTTCAAAGGATGTGAGGCCTCCGGTCGCGATGAGGTGGGGAACTAGGTCTTTCTCTGTGGTCTCCAGAGGGGATTCAGACATCCTTTCGTCTTGGGAGGTGCAAGACGAGCCTGCATTCAAGTCACTGCAGGGATATCCGGCCTTATTTCGAGTCAGGGCATCGCGGTGTCCATTCCACTTGAGGCCACAAAATCAGGGTCCCTCTCACATACCTACAGCTGAGAGAAGCCTCCTCTTGAGGTGCTTGTGGTAAGGTGGTATTCCTCTGGAGTCGAAGCCAGGGACTAACCTCTCATCTCGAGTTGATTTTTGGTCCACGGAGCTCTTTCGTGTTGCTACAGTGACCTCAGGATCCCTCTAGCCTTGAAACAGTGTTCTTGGGGTTTCTCTGGAGTGCCATCAAGGAAATCAAGGCTCCTTTCATGTGTGATGTGCAACACGGAATTGCTCTGCACGCAGTGCAGGGGAATCGGGCCTCATTTTGCGGCGAGGGGGAAGTCTCATGGTTTTTCTCGAGTTGCGGCGGGAAACTGGGGTATATTCTCGAGTTACGATGGGGATGGCCCTTCCACCCACGTGTTTGTTCAGCGACGTCAGGACTCCTGCCTAGTTGCGAGGGACAACTCGGGGTTCTCCTCGAGGCTTGGCAGGGCAATTGGAACGCCTCTCCAGCTGAGGCGGGAGACCAAGGGTCCCTTTCCACGTGCCACAGGAATCCTGGGACTCCTATCAAGTTTCACGAGGAGTCAGGCATCGTCTCCTTTTGAGGCACTGATCTCTGCGTACCTCTGGAGTTTTCAAGGGATGTGAGGCCTCCGGTCGCGATGAGGTGGGGAACTAGGTCTTTCTCTGTGGTCTCCACAGGGGATTCAGACATCCTTTCGTCTTGGGAGATGCAACGAGCCTACATTCAAGTCACTGCAGGGATATCCGGCCTTATTTCGCGTTAGGGCATCGCGGTGTCCATTCCACTTGAGGCCGCAAACTCAGGGTCCCTCTCACATACCTAGAGCTGAGAGAAGCCTCCTCTTGAGGTGCTTGTGTTAAGGTGGTATTCCTCTGGAGTCGAAGCCAGGGACTAACCTCTCATCTCGAGTTGATTTTTGGTCCACGGAGCTCTTTCGTGTTGCTACAGTGACCTCAGGATCCCTCTAGCCTTGAAACAGTGTTCTTGGGGTTTCTCTGGAGTGCCATCAAGGAAATCAAGGCTCCTTTCATGTGTGATGTGCAACACCGAATTGCTCTGCACGCAGTGCAGGGGAATCGGGCCTCATCTCGCAGCGAGGGAGAAGTCTCATGGTTTTTCTCGAGTTGCGGTGGGAACCTGGGGTATATTCTCGAGTTACGACGGGGATGGCCCTTCCACACACGTGTTTGTTCAGCGACGTCAGGACTCCTGCCTAGTTGCGAGGGACAACTCGGGATTCTCCTCGAGGCTTGGCAGGGCAATTGGGACGCCTCTCCAGCTGAGGCGGGAGACCAACTGTCCCTTTCCACGTGCCACAGGAATCCTGGGACTCCTATCAAGTTTCACGAGGAGTCAGGCATCGTCTCCTTTGGAGGCACTGATCTCCGCGTACCTCTGGAGTTTTCAAAGGATGTGAGGCCTCCGGTCGCGATGAGGTGGGGAACTAGGTCTTTCTCTGTGGTCTCCACAGGGGATTCAGACATCCTTTCGATTTGGAAGATGCAAGAGGAGCCTGCATTCAAGTCACTGCAGAAATATCCGGCCTTATTTCACGTCAGGGCATCGCGGTGTCCATTCCATTTGAGGCCGCAAACTTAGAGTCCCTCTCACATACCTAGAGCTGAGAGAAGCCACCTCTTGAGGTGCTTGTGCAAGGTGGTATTCCTCTGGAGTCGAAGCTAGGGACTAACCTCTCATCTGGAGTTGATTTTTGGTCCACGGAGCTCTTTCGTGTTGCTACAGTGACCTCAGGATCCCTCTAGCCTTGAAACAGTGTTCTTAGGGTTTCTCTGGAGTACCATCAAGGAAATCAAGGCTACTTTCATGTTTGATGTGCAACACGGAATTGCTCTGCATGCAGTGCAGGGGAATAGTGCATCATCTCACAGCGAGGGGGAAGTCTCATTGTTTTTCTCGAGTTGCGGCGGGAACCCGGGGTATATTCTCGAGTTACGACGGGGATGGCCCTTCCAACCACATGTTTGTTCAGCGACGTCAGGACTCCTGCCTAGTTGCGAGGGACAACTCGGGATTCTCCTCGAGGCTTGGCAGGGCAATTGGGACGCCTCTCCAGCTGAGGCGGGAGACCAAGGGTCCCTTTCCACGTGCCACAGGAATCCTGGGACTCCTATCAAGTTTCACGAGGAGTCAGGCATCGTCTCCTTTGGAGGCACTGATCTCCGCGTACCTCTGGAGTTTTCAAAGGATGTGAGGCCTCCGGTCGCGATGAGGTGGGCAACTAGGTCTTTCTCTGTGGTCTCCACAGGGGATTCAGACATCCTTTCGTCTTGGGAGATGCAAGACGAGCCTGCATTCAAGTCACTGCAGGGATATCCGGCCTTATTTCGAGTCAGGGCATCGCGGTGTCAATTCCACTTGAGGCCGCAAACTCAGGGTCCGTCTCACATAGCTAGAGCTGAGAGGAGCCTCCCCTTGAGGTGCTTGTGGTAAGGTGGTATTCCTCTGGAGTCGAAGCCAGGGACTAACCTCTCATCTCGAGTTGATTTTTGGTCCACGGAGCTGTTTCGTGTTGCTACAGTGACCTCAGGATCCCTCTAGCCTTGAAACAGTGTTCTTGGGGTTTCTCTGGAGTGCCATCAAGGAAATCAAGGCTCCTTTCTTGTTTGATGTGCAACACGGAATTGCTCTGCACGCAGTGCAGGGGAATCGGGCCTCATCTCGCGGCGAGTGGGAAGTCTCATGGTTTTTCTCGAGTTGCGGCGGGAACCTGGGGAATATTCTCGAGTTACGATGGGGATGGCCCTTCCAGACACGTGTTTGTTCAGCGACGTCAGGACTCCTGCCTAGTTGCGAGGGACAACTCGGGATTCTCCTCGAGGCTTGGCAGGGCAATTGGGACGCCTCTCCAGCTGAGGCGGGAGACCAAGGGTCGCTTTCCACGTGCCACAGGAATCCTGGGAATCCTATCAAGTTTCACGAGGAGTCAGGCATCGTCTCCTTTGGAGGCACTGATCTCCGCGTACCTCTGGAGTTTTCAAAGGATGTGAGGCCTCCGGTCGCGATGAGGTGGGGAACTAGGTCTTTCTCTGTGGTCTCCACAGGGGATTCAGACATCCTTTCGTCTTGGGAGATGCAAGACGAGCCTGCATTCAAGTCACTGCAGGGATATTCGGCCTTATTTCGAGTCAGGGCATCGCGGTCTCCATTCCACTTGAGGCCGCAAACTCAGGGCCCCTCTCACATAACTAGAGCTGAGAGAAGCCTCCTCTTGAGGTGCTTGTGGTAAGGTGGTATTCCTCTTGAGTCGAACCCAGGGACTAAGCTCTCATCTCGAGTTGATTTTTGGTCCACGGAGCTCTTTCGTGTTGCTACAGTGACCTCAGGATCCCTCTAGCCTTGAAACAGTGTTCTTGGGGTTTCTCTGGAGTGCCATCAAGGAAATCAAGGCTCCTTTCTTGTTTGATGTGCAACACGGCATTGCTCTGCACGCAGTGCAGGGGAATCGAGCCTCATCTCGCGACGAGGGGGAAGTCTCATGGTTTTTCTCGAGTTGCGGCGGGTACCTGGGGTATATTCTCTAAGTACGACGGGGATGGCCCTTCCAGCCACGTGTTTGTTCAGCGACGTCAGGACTCCTGCCTAGTTGCGAGGGACAACTCGGGATTCTCCTCGAGGCTTGACAGGGCAATTGGGACGCCTCTCCAGCTGAGGCGGGGGACCGAGGGTCCCTTTCCACGTGCCACAGGAATCCTGGGACTCCTATCAAGTTTCACGAGGAGTCAGGCATCTTCTCCTTTGGAGGCACTGATCTCCGCGTACCTTTGGAGTTTTCAAAGGATGTGAGGCCTTCGGTCGCCATGAGGTGGGAAACTAGGTCTTTCTCTGTGGTCTCCACAGGGGATTCAGACATCCTTTCGTCTTGGGAGATGCAAGAAGAGCCTGCATTCAAGTCACTGCAGGGATATCCGGCCTTATTTCGAGTCAGGGCATCGCGGTGTCCATTCCACTTGAGGCCGCAAACTCAGGGTCCCTCTCACATACCTAGAGCTGAGAGAAGCTTCCTCTTGAGGTGCTTGTGTTAAGGTGGTATTCCTCTGGAGTCGAAGCCAGAGACTAACCTCTCATCTCGAGTTGATTTTTGGTCCACGGAGCTCTTTCGTGTTGCTACAGTGACCTCAGGATCCCTCTAGCCTTGAAACAGTGTTCTTGGGGTTTCTCTGGAGTGCCATCAAGGAAATCAAGGCTCCTTTCATGTGTGATGTGCAACACGAAATTGCTCTGCACGCAGTGCAGGGGAATCGGGCCTCATCTCGCAGCGAGGGAGAAGTCTCATGGTTTTTCTCGAGTTGCGGTGGGAACCTGGGGTATATTCTCGAGTTACGACGGGGATGGCCCTTCCACACACGTGTTTGTTCAGCGACGTCATGACTCCTGCCTAGTTGCGAGGGACAACTCGGGATTCTCCTCGAGGCTTGGCAGGGCAATTGGGACGCCTCTCCAGCTGAGGCGGGAGACCAAGGGTCCCTTTCCACGTGCCACAGGAATCCTGGGACTCCTATCAAGTTTCACGAGGAGTCAGGCATCGTCTCCTTTGGAGGCACTGATCTCCGCGTACCTCTGGAGTTTTCAAAGGATGTGAGGCCTCCGGTCGCGATGAGGTGGGGAACTAGGTCTTTCTCTGTGGTCTCCGCAGGGGATTCAGACATCCTTTCGTTTTGGAAGATGCAAGAGGAGCCTGCATTCAAGTCACTGCAGAAATATCCGGCCATATTTCACGTCAGGGCATCGCGGTGTCCATTCCATTTGAGGCCGCAAACTCAGAGTCCCTCTCACATACCTAGAGCTGAGAGAAGCCACCTCTTGAGGTGCTTGTGCAAGGTGGTATTCCTCTGGAGTCGAAGCTAGGGACTAACCTCTCATCTCGAGTTGATTTTTGGTCCACGGAGCTCTTTCGTGTTGCTACAGTGACCTCAGGATCCCTCTAGCCTTGAAACAGTGTTCTTAGGGTTTCTCTGGAGTACCATCAAGGAAATCAAGGCTACTTTCATGTTTGATGCGCAACACGGAATTGCTCTGCATGCAGTGCAGGGGAATAGTGCATCATCTCACAGCGAGGGGGAAGTCTCATTGTTTTTCTCGAGTTGCGGCGGGAACCTGGGGTATATTCTCGAGTTACGACGGGGATGGCCCTTCCAACCACATGTTTGTTCAGCGACGTCAGGACTCCTGCCTAGTTGCGAGGGACAACTCGGGATTCTCCTCGAGGCTTGGCAGGGCAATTGGGACGCCTCTCCTGCTGAGGCGGGAGACCAAGGGTCCCTTTCCACGTGCCACAGGAATCCTGGGACTCCTATCAAGTTTCACGAGGAGTCAGGCATCGTCTCCTTTGGGGGCACTGATCTCCGCGTACCTCTGGAGTTTTCAAAGGATGTGAGGCCTCCGGTCGCGATGAGGTGGGGAACTAGGTCTTTCTCTGTGGTCTCCACAGGGGATTCAGACATCCTTTCGTCTTGGGAGATGCAAGACGAGCCTGCATTCAAGTCACTGCAGGGATATCCGGCCTTATATCGAATCAGGGCATCGCGGTGTCCATTCCACTTGAGGCCGCAAACTCAGGGTCCGTCTCATATAGCTAGAGCTGAGAGGAGCCTCCCCTTGAGGTGCTTGTGGTAAGGTGGTATTCCTCTGGAGTCGAAGCCAGGGACTAACCTCTCATCTCGAGTTGATTTTTGGTCCACGGAGCTGTTTCGTGTTGCTACAGTGACCTCAGGATCCCTCTAGCCTTGAAACAGTGTTCTTGGGGTTTCTCTGGAGTGCCATCAAGGAAATCAAGGCTCCTTTCTTGTTTGATGTGCAACACGGAATTGCTCTGCACGCAGTGCAGGGGAATCGGGCCTCATCTCGCGGCGAGTGGGAAGTCTCATGGTTTTTCTCGAGTTGCGGCGGGAACCTGGGGAATATTCTCGAGTTACGATGGGGATGGCCCTTCCAGACACGTGTTTGTTCAGCGACGTCAGGACTCCTGCCTAGTTGCGAGGGACAACTCGGGATTCTCCTCGAGGCTTGGCAGGGCAATTGGGACGCCTCTCCAGCTGAGGCGGGAGACCAAGGGTCGCTTTCCACGTGCCACAGGAATCCTGGGAATCCTATCAAGTTTCACGAGGAGTCAGGCATCGTCTCCTTTGGAGGCACTGATCTCCGCGTACCTCTGGAGTTTTCAAAGGATGTGAGGCCTCCGGTCGCGATGAGGTGGGGAACTAGGTCTTTCTCTGTGGTCTCCACAGGGGATTCAGACATCCTTTCATCTTGGGAGATGCAAGACGAGCCTGCATTCAAGTCACTGCAGGGATATTCGGCCTTATTTCGAGTCAGGGCATCGCGGTCTCCATTCCCCTTGAGGCCGCAAACTCAGGGCCCCTCTCACATAACTAGAGCTGAGAGAAGCCTCCTCTTGAGGTGCTTGTGGTAAGGTGGTATTCCTCTTGAGTCGAAGCCAGGGACTAAGCTCTCATCTCGAGTTGATTTTTGGTCCACGGAGCTCTTTCGTGTTGCTACAGTGACCTCAGGATCCCTCTAGCCTTGAAACAGTGTTCTTGGGCTTTCTCTGGAGTGCCATCAAGGAAATCAAGGCTCCTTTCTTGTTTGATGTGCAACACGGAATTGCTCTGCACGCAGTGCAGGGGAATCGGGCCTCATCTCGCGGCGAGTGGGAAGTCTCATGGTTTTTCTCGAGTTGCGGCGGGAACTTGGGGAATATTCTCGAGTTACGATGGGGATGGCCCTTCCAGACACGTGTCTGTTCAGCGACGTCAGGACTCCTGCCTAGTTGCGAGGGACAACTCGGGATTCTCCTCGAGGTTTGGCAGGGCAATTGGGACGCCTCTCCAGCTGAGGTGGGAGACCAAGGGTCCCTTTCCACGTGCCACAGGAATCCTGGGACACCTATCAAGTTTCACGAGGAGTCAGGCATCGTCTCCTTTTGAGGCACTGATCTCTGCGTACCTCTGGAGTTTTTAAAGGATGAGAGGCCTCCGGTCGCGATGAGGTGGGGAAGTAGGTATTTCTCTGTGGTCTTCACAGGGGATTCAGACATCCTTTCGTCTTGGGAGATGCAAGACGAGCCTGCATTCAAGTCACTGCAGGGATATCCGGCCTTATTTCGTGTCAGGGCATCGCGGTGTCCATTCCACTTGAGACCGCAAACTCAGGGTCCCTCTCACATAGCTAGAGCTGAGAGAAGCCTACTCTTGAGGTGCTTGTGGTAAGGTGGTATTCCTCTGGAGTCGAAGCCAGGGACTAACCTCTCATCTCGAGTTGATTTTTGGTCCACGGAGCTCTTTCGTGTTGCTACAGTGACCTCAGGATCCCTCTAGCCTTGAAACAGTGTTCTTGGGGTTTCTCTGGAGTGCCATCAAGGAAATCAAGGCTCCTTTCATGTGTGATGTGCAACACGGAATTGCCCTGCACGCAGTGCAGGGGAATCGTGCCTCATTTTGCGGCGAGGGGGAAGTCTCATGGTTTTTCTCGAGTTGCGGCGGGAACCTGGGGAATATTCTCGAGTTACGACGGGGATGGCCCTTCCACACACGTGTTTGTTCAGCGACGTCAGGACTCCTGCTAGTTGCGAGGGACAACTCGGGATTCTCCTCGAGGCTTGGCAGGGCAATTGGGACGCCTCTCCAGCTGAGGCGGGAGACCAAGTGTCCCTTTCCACGTGCCACAAGAATCCTGGGACTCCTATCAAGTTTCACGAGGAGTCAGGCATCGTCTCCTTTGGAGGCACTGATCTGCGCTTACCTCTGGAGTTTTCAAAGGATGTGAGGCCTCCGGTCGCGATGAGGTGGGGAACTAGGTCTTTCTATGTGGTCTACACAGGGGATTCAGACATCCTTTCGTCTTGGGAGATGCAAGACGAGCCTGCATTCAAGTCACTGCAGGGATATCCGGCCTTATTTCGAGTCAGGGCATCGCGGTGTCCATTCCACTTGAGGCCGCAAACTCAGGGTCCCTCTCACATAGCTAGAGCTGAGAGAAGCCTCCTCTTGAGGTGCTTCTGGTAAGGTGGTATTCCTCTGGAGTCGATGCCAGGGACTAACCTCTCATCTCGAGTTGATTTTTGGTCCACGGAGCTCTTTCGTGTTGCTACAGTGACCTCAGGATCCCTCTAGCCTTGAAACAGTGTTCTTGGGGTTTCTCTGGAGTGCCATCAAGGAAATCAAGGCTCCTTTCATGTGTGATGTGCAACACGGAATTTCTCTGCACGCAGTGCAGGGGAATCGGGCCTCATCTCGCGGCGAGGGGGAAGTCTCATGGTATTTCTCGAGTTGCGGCGGGAACCTGGGGTATATTCTCGAGTTACGACGGGGATGGCCCTTCCACCCACGTGTTTGTTCAGCGACGTCAGGACTCCAGCCTAGTTGCGAGGGACAACTCGGGGTTCTCCTCGAGGCTTGCCAGTGCAATTGGGACGCCTCTCCAGCTGAGGCGGGAGACCAAGGGTCCCTTTCCACGTGCCACAGGAATCCTGGGACTCCTATCAAGTTTCACGAGGAGTCAGGCATCTTCTCCTTTGGAGGCACTGATCTCCGCGTACCTCTGGAGTTTTCAAAGGATGTGAGGCCTCCGGTCGCGATGAGGTGGGGAACTAGGTCTTTCTCTGTGGTCTCCACAGGGGATTCAGACATCCTTTCGTCTTGGGAGATGCAAGACGAGCCTGCATTCAAGTCACTGCAGGGATATCCGGCCTTATTTCGAGTCAGGGCATCGCGGTGTCCATTCCACTTGAGGCCGCAAACTCAGGGTCCCTCTCACATACCTAGAGCTGAGAGAAGCCTCCTCTTGAGGTGCTTGTGTTAAGGTGGTATTCCTCTGGAGTCGAAGCCAGAGACTAACCTCTCATCTCGAGTTGACTTTTGGTCCACGGAGCTCTTTCGTGTTGCTACAGTGACCTCAGGATCCCTCTAGCCTTGAAACAGTGTTCTTGGGGATTCTCTGGAGTGCCATCAAGGAAATCAAGGCTCCTTTCATGTGTGATGTGCAACACGGAATTGCTCTGCATGCAGTGCAGGGGAATCGGGCCTCTTCTCACGGCGATGGGGAAGTCTCATGGTTTTTCTCGAGTTTCGGCGGGAACCTGGGGAATATTCTCGAGTTACGACGGGGATGGCCCTTCTACCCACGTGTTTCTTCAGCGATGTCAGGACTCCTGCCTAGTTGCGAGGGACAACTCGGGGTTCTCCTCGAGGCTTGGCAGGGCAATTGGGACGCCTCTCCAGGTGAGGCGGGAGACCAAGGGTCCCTTTCCACGTGCCACAGGAATCCTGGGACTCCTATCAAGTTTCACGAGGAGTCAGGCATCGTCTCCTTTGGAGGCACTGATCTCCGCGTCCCTCTGGAGTTTTCAAAGGATGTGAGGCCTCCGGTCGCGATGAGGTGGGGAACTAGGTCTTTCTCTGTGGTCTCCACAGGGGATTCAGACATCCTTTCGTCTTGGGAGATGCAAGACGAGCCTGCATTCAAGTCACTGCAGGGATATCCGGCCTTATTTCGAGTCAGGGCATCGCGGTGTCCATTCCACTTGAGGCCGCAAACTCAGGGTCCCTCTCACATAGCTAGAGCTGAGAGAAGCCTCCTCTTGAGGTGCTTGTGGTAAGGTGGTATTCCTCTGGAGTCGAAGCCAGGGACTAACCTCTCATCTCGAGTTGATTTTTGGTCCACGGAGCTCTTTCGTGTTTCTACAGTGACCTCAGGATCCCTCTAGCCTTGAAACAGTGTTCTTGGGGTTTCTCTGGAGTGCCATCAAGGAAATCAAGGCTCCTTTCATGTGTGATGTGCAACACGGAATTGCCCTGCACGCAGTGCAGGGGAATCGGGCCTCATTTTGCGGCGAGGGGGAAGTCTCATGGTTTTTCTCGAGTTGCGGCGGGAACCTGGGGAATATTCTCGAGTTACGACGGGGATGGCCCTTCCACACACGTGTTTGTTCAGCGACGTCAGGACTCCTGCCTAGTTGCGAGGGACAACTCGGGATTCTCCTCAAGGCTTGGCAGGGCAATTAGGACGCCTCTCCAGCTGAGGCGGGAGACCAAGGGTCCCTTTCCACGTGCCACAGGAATCCTGGGAATCCTATCAAGTTTCACGAGGAGTCAGGCATCGTCTCCTTTGGAGGCACTGATCTGCGCTTACCTCTGGAGTTTTCAAAGGATGTGAGGCCTCCGGTCGCGATGAGGTGGGGAACTAGGTCTTTCTATGTGGTCTACACAGGGGATTCAGACATCCTTTCGTCTTGGGAGATGCAAGACGAGCCTGCATTCAAGTCACTGCAGGGATATCCGGCCTTATTTCGAGTCAGGGCATCGCGGTGTCCATTCCACTTGAGGCCGCAAACTCAGGGTCCCTCTCACATACCTAGAGCTGAGAGAAGCCTCCTCTTGAGGTGCTTGTGGTAAGGTGGTATTCCTCTGGAGTCGAGGCCAGGGACTAACCTCTTATCTCGAGTTGATTTTTGGTCCACGGAGCTCTTTCGTGTTGCTACAGTGACCTCAGGATCCCTCTAGCCTTGAAACAGTGTTCTTGGGGTTTCTCTGGAGTGCCATCAAGGAAATCAAGGCTCCTTTCATGTGTGATGTGCAACACGGAATTGCTCTGCACGCAGTGCAGGGGAATCGGACCTCATCTCGCGGCGAGGGGGAAGTCTCATGGTTTTTCTCGAGTTGCGGCGGGAACCTGGGGTATATTCTCGAGTTACGACGGGGATGGCCCTTCCACCCACGTGTTTCTTCAGCGACGTCAGGACTCCTGCCTAGTTGCGAGGGACAACTCGGGGTTCTCCTCGAGGCTTGGCAGTGCAATTGGGACGCCTCTCCAGCTGAGGCGGGAGACCAAGGGTCCCTTTCCACGTGCCACAGGAATCCTGGGACTCCTATCAAGTTTCACGAGGAGTCAGGCATCGTCTCCTTTGGAGGCACTGATCTCCGCGTACCTCTGGAGTTTTCAAAGGATGTGAGGCCTCCGGTCGCCATGAGGTGGGGAACTAGGTCTTTCTCTGTGGTCTCCACAGGGGATTCAGACATCCTTTCGTCTTGGGAGATGAAAGACGAGCCAGCATTCAAGTCACTGCAGGGATATCCGGCCTTATTTCGAGTCAGGGCATCGCGGTGTCCATTCCACTTGAGGCCGCAAACTCAGGGTCCCTCTCACATACTTGGAGCTGAGAGAAGCCTCCTCTTGAGGTGCTTGTGTTAAGGTGGTATTCCTCTGGAGTCGAAGCCAGAGACTAACCTCTCATCTCGAGTTGACTTTTGGTCCACGGAGCTCTTTCGTGTTGCTACAGTGACCTCAGGATCCCTCTAGCCTTGAAACAGTGTTCTTGGGGTTTCTCTGGAGTGCCATCAAGGAAATCAAGGCTCCTTTCTTGTTTGATGTGCAACACGGAATTGCTCTGCACGCAGTGCAGGGGAATCGGGCCTCATCTCGCGGCGAGTGGGAAGTCTCATGGTTTTTCTCGAGTTGCGGCGGGAACCTGGGGAATATTCTCGAGTTACGATGGGGATGGCCCTTCCACACACGTGTTTGTTCAGCGACGTCAGGACTCCTGCCTAGTTGCGAGGGACAACTCGGGGTTCTCCTCGAGGCTTGGCAGGGCAATTGGGACGCCTCTCCAGCTGAGGCGGGAGACCAAGGGTCCCTTTCCACGTGCCACAGGAATCCTGGGACTCCTATCAAGTTTCACGAGGAGTCCGGCATCGTCTCCTTTTGAGGAACTGATCTCCGCGTACCTCTGGAGTTTTTAAAGGATGAGAGGCCTCCGGTCGCGATGAGGTGGGGAAGTAGGTCTTTCTCTGTGGTCTCCACAGGGGATTCAGACATCCTTTCGTCTTGGGAGATGCAAGACGACCCTGCATTCAAGTCATTGCAGGGATATCCGGCCTTATTTCGAGTCAGGGCATCGCGGTGTCCATTCCACTTGAGGCCGCAAACTCAGGGTTCCTCTCACATAGCTAGAGCTGAGAGAAGCCTCCTCTTGAGGTGCTTGTGGTAAGGTGGTATTCCTCTGGAGTCGAAGCCAGGGACTAACCTCTCATCTCGAGTTGATTTTTGGTCCACGGAGCTCTTTCGTGTTGCTACAGTGACCTCAGGATCCCTCTAGCCTTGAAACAGTGTTTTTGGGGTTTCTCTGGAGTGCCATCAAGGAAATCAAGGCTCCTTTCTTGTTTGATGTGCAACACGGAATTGCTCTTCATGCAGTGCAGGGGAATCGAGCCTCATCTCGCGACGAGGGGGAAGTGTTATGGTTTTTCTCGAGTTGCGGCGGGAACCTGGGGTATATTCTCTAAGTACGACGGGGATGGACCTTCCAACCACGTGTTTGTTCAGCGACGTCAGGACTCCTGCCTAGTTGCGAGGGACATCTCGGGGTTCTCCTCGAGGCTTGACAGGGCAATTGGGACGCCTCTCCAGCTGAGGCGGGAGACCGAGGGTCCCTTTCCACGTGCCACAGGAATCCTGGGAATCCTATCAAGTTTCACGAGGAGTCAGGCATCGTCTCCTTTGGAGGCACTGATCTCCGCGTACCTCTGGAGTTTTCAAAGGATGTGAGGCCTCCGGTCGCGATGAGGTGGAGAACTAGGTCTTTCTCTGTGGTCTCTACAGGGGATTCAGACATCCTTTCGTCTTGGGAGATGCAAGACGAGCCTGCATTCAAGTCACTGCAGGGATATCCGGCCTTATTTCGAGTCAGGGCATCGCAGTGTCCATTCCACTTGAGGCCGCAAACTCAGGGTCCCTCTCACATACCTAGAGCTGAGAGAAGCCTCCTCTTGAGGTGCTTGTGGTAAGGTGGTATTCCTCTGGAGTCGAAGCCAGGGACTAACCTCTCATCTCGAGTTGATTTTTGGTCCACGGAGCTCTTTCGTGTTACTACAGTGACCTCAGGATCCCTCTAGCCTTGAAACAGTGTTCTTGGGGTTTCTCTGGAGTGCCATCAAGGAAATCAAGGCTCCTTTCATGTGTGATGTGCAACACGGAATTGCTCTGCACGCAGTGCAGGGGAATCGGGCCTCATCTCGCGGCGAGTGGGAAGTCTCATGGTTTTTCTCGAGTTGCGGCGGGAACCTGGGGTATATTCTCGAGTTACGACGGGGATGGCCCTTCTACCCACGTGTTTCTTCAGCGACGTCAGGACTCCTGCCTAGTTGCGAGGGACAACTCGGGGTTCTCCTCGAGGCTTGGCAGTGCAATTGGGACGCCTCTCCAGCTGAGGCGGGAGACCAAGGGTCCCTTTCCACGTGCCACAGGAATCCTGGGACTCCTATCAAGTTTCACGAGGAGTCAGGCATCGTCTCCTTTGGAGGCACTGATCTCCGCATACCTCTGGAGTTTTCAAAGAATGTGAGGCCTCCGGTCGCGATGAGGTGGGGAACTAGGTCTTTCTCTGTGATCTACACAGGGGATTCAGACATCCTTTCGTCTTGGGAGATGCAAGACGAGCCTGCATTCAAGTCACTGCAGGGATATCCGGCCTTATTTCGAGTCAGGGCATCGCGGTGTCCATTCCACTTGAGGCCGCAAACTCAGGGTCCCTCTCACATTCCTAGAGCTGAGAGAAGCCTCCTCTTGAGGTGCTTGTGGTAAGGTGGTATTCCTCTGGAGTCGAAGCCAGGGACTAACCTCTCATCTCGAGTTGATTTTTGGTCCACGGAGCTCTTTCGTGTTGCTACAGTGACCTCAGGATCCCTCTAGCCTTGAAACAGTGTTCTTGGGCTTTCTCTGGAGTGCCATCAAGGAAATCAAGGCTCCTTTCTTGTTTGATGTGCAACACGGAATTGCTCTGCACGCAGTGCAGGGGAATCGGGCCTCATCTCGCGGCGAGTGGGAAGTCTCATGGTTTTTCTCGAGTTGCGGCGGGAACTTGGGGAATATTCTCGAGTTACGATGGGGATGGCCCTTCCAGACACGTGTCTGTTCAGCGACGTCAGGACTCCTGCCTAGTTGCGAGGGACAACTCGGGATTCTCCTCGAGGCTTGGCAGGGCAATTGGGACGCCTCTCCAGCTGAGGTGGGAGACCAAGGGTCCCTTTCCACGTGCCACAGGAATCCTGGGACACCTATCAAGTTTCACGAGGAGTCAGGCATCGTCTCCTTTTGAGGCACTGATCTCCGCGTACCTCTGGAGTTTTTAAAGGATGAGAGGCCTCCGGTCGCGATGAGGTGGGGAAGTAGGTCTTTCTCTGTGGTCTTCACAGGGGATTCAGACATCCTTTCGTCTTGGGAGATGCAAGACGAGCCTGCATTCAAGTCACTGCAGGGATATCCGGCCTTATTTCGTGTCAGGGCATCGCGGTGTCCATTCCACTTGAGACCGCAAACTCAGGGTCCCTCTCACATAGCTAGAGCTGAGAGAAGCCTACTCTTGAGGTGCTTGTGGTAAGGTGGTATTCCTCTGGAGTCGAAGCCAGGGACTAACCTCTCATCTCGAGTTGATTTTTGGTCCACGGAGCTCTTTCGTGTTGCTACAGTGACCTCAGGATCCCTCTAGCCTTGAAACAGTGTTCTTGGGGTTTCTCTGGAGTGCCATCAAGGAAATCAAGGCTCCTTTCATGTGTGATGTGCAACACGGAATTGCCCTGCACGCAGTGCAGGGGAATCGTGCCTCATTTTGCGGCGAGGGGGAAGTCTCATGGTTTTTCTCGAGTTGCGGCGGGAACCTGGGGAATATTCTCGAGTTACGACGGGGATGGCCCTTCCACACACGTGTTTGTTCAGCGACGTCAGGACTCCTGCTAGTTGCGAGGGACAACTCGGGATTCTCCTCGAGGCTTGGCAGGGCAATTGGGACGCCTCTCCAGCTGAGGCGGGAGACCAAGGGTCCCTTTCCACGTGCCACAGGAATCCTGGGACTCCTATCAAGTTTCACGAGGAGTCAGGCATCGTCTCCTTTGGAGGCACTGATCTGCGCTTACCTCTGGAGTTTTCAAAGGATGTGAGGCCTCCGGTCGCGATGAGGTGGGGAACTAGGTCTTTCTATGTGGTCTACACAGGGGATTCAGACATCCTTTCGTCTTGGGAGATGCAAGACGAGCCTGCATTCAAGTCACTGCAGGGATATCCGGCCTTATTTCGAGTCAGGGCATCGCGGTGTCCATTCCACTTGAGGCCGCAAACTCAGGGTCCCTCTCACATAGCTAGAGCTGAGAGAAGCCTCCTCTTGAGGTGCTTCTGGTAAGGTGGTATTCCTCTGGAGTCGATGCCAGGGACTAACCTCTCATCTCGAGTTGATTTTTGGTCCACGGAGCTCTTTCGTGTTGCTACAGTGACCTCAGGATCCCTCTAGCCTTGAAACAGTGTTCTTGGGGTTTCTCTGGAGTGCCATCAAGGAAATCAAGGCTCCTTTCATGTGTGATGTGCAACACGGAATTGCTCTGCACGCAGTGCAGGGGAATCGGGCCTCATCTCGCGGCGAGGGGGAAGTCTCATGGTTTTTCTCGAGTTGCGGCGGGAACCTGGGGTATATTCTCGAGTTACGACGGGGATGGCCCTTCCACCCATGTGTTTGTTCAGCGACGTCAGGACTCCAGCCTAGTTGCGAGGGACAACTCGGGGTTCTCCTCGAGGCTTGCCAGTGCAATTGGGACGCCTCTCCAGCTGAGGCGGGAGACCAAGGGTCCCTTTCCACGTGCCACAGGAATCCTGGGACTCCTATCAAGTTTCACGAGGAGTCAGGCATCTTCTCCTTTGGAGGCACTGATCTCCGCGTACCTCTGGAGTTTTCAAAGGATGTGAGGCCTCCGGTCGCGATGAGGTGGGGAACTAGGTCTTTCTCTGTGGTCTCCACAGGGGATTCAGACATCCTTTCGTCTTGGGAGATGCAAGACGAGCCTGCATTCAAGTCACTGCAGGGATATCCGGCCTTATTTCGAGTCAGGGCATCGCGGTGTCCATTCCACTTGAGGCCGCAAACTCAGGGTCCCTCTCACATACCTAGAGCTGAGAGAAGCCTCCTCTTGAGGTGCTTGTGTTAAGGTGGTATTCCTCTGGAGTCGAAGCCAGAGACTAACCTCTCATCTCGAGTTGACTTTTGGTCCACGGAGCTCTTTCGTGTTGCTACAGTGACCTCAGGATCCCTCTAGCTTTGAAACAGTGTTCTTGGGGATTCTCTGGAGTGCCATCAAGGAAATCAAGGCTCCTTTCATGTGTGATGTGCAACACGGAATTGCTCTGCATGCAGTGCAGGGGAATCGGGCCACTTCTCACGGCGATGGGGAAGTCTCATGGTTTTTCTCGAGTTTCGGCGGGAACCTGGGGAATATTCTCGAGTTACTACGGGGATGGCCATTCCAGCCACGTGTTTGTTCAGCGACGTCAGGACTCCTTCCTAGTTGCGAGGGACAACTCGGGATTCTCCTCGAGGCTTGGCAGGGCAATTGGGACGCCTCTCCAGCTGAGGCGGGAGACCAAGTGTCCCTTTCCACGTGCCACAGGAATCCTGGGAATTCCATCAAGTTTCACGAGGAGTCAGGCATCGTCTCCTTTGGAGGCACTGATCTCCGCGTACCTCTGGAGTTTTCAAAGGATGTGAGGCCTCCGGTCGCGATGAGGTGGGGAACTAGGTCTTTCTCTGTGGTCTCCACAGGGGATTCAGACATCCTTTCGTCTTGGGAGATGCAAGACGAGCCTGCATTCAAGTCACTGCAGGGATATCCGGCCTTATTTCGAGTCAGGGCATCGCGGTGTGCATTCCACTTGAGGCCGCAAACTCAGGGTCCCTCTCACATAGCTAGAGATGAGAGAAGCCTCCTCTTGAGGTGCTTGTGGTAGGTGGTATTCCTCTGAAGTCGAAGCCAGGGACTAACCTCTCATCTCGAGTTGATTTTTGGTCCACGGAGCTCTTTCGTGTTGCTACAGTGACCTCAGGATCCCTCTAGCCTTGAAACAGTGTTCTTGGGGTTTCTCTGGAATGCCATCAAGGAAATCAAGGCTCCTTTCTTGTTTGATGTGCAACACGGAATTGCTCTGCACGCAGTGCAGGGGAATCGGGCCTCATCTCGCGGCGAGTGGGAAGTCTCATGGTTTTTCTCGAGTTGCGGCGGGAACCTGGGGAATATTCTCGAGTTACGATGGGGATGGCCCTTCCAGACACGTGTTTGTTCAGCGACGTCAGGACTCCTGCCTAGTTGCGAGGGACAACTCGGGATTCTCCTCGAGGCTTGGCAGGGCAATTGGGACGCCTCTCCAGCTGAGGCGGGAGACCAAGGGTCCCTTTCCACGTGCCACAGGAATCCTGGGACTCCTATCAAGTTTCACGAGGAGTCAGGCATCGTCTCCTTTTGAGGCACTGATCTCCGCGTACCTCTGGAGTTTTTAAAGGATGAGAGGCCTCCGGTCGCGATGAGGTGGGGAAGTAGGTCTTTCTCTGTGGTCTCCACAGGGGATTCAGACATCCTTTCGTCTTGGGAGATGCAAGACGACCCTGCATTCAAGTCATTGCAGGGATATCCGGCCTTATTTCGAGTCAGGGCATCGCGGTGTCCATTCCACTTGAGGCCGCAAACTCAGGGTTCCTCTCACATAGCTAGAGCTGAGAGAAGCCTCCTCTTGAGGTGCTTGTGGTAAGGTGGTATTCCTCTGGAGTCGAAGCCAGGGACTAACCTCTCATCTCGAGTTGATTTTTGGTCCACGGAGCTCTTTCGTGTTGCTACAGTGACCTCAGGATCCCTCTAGCCTTGAAACAGTGTTCTTGGGGTTTCTCTGGAGTGCCATCAAGGAAATCAAGGCTCCTTTCTTGTTTGATGTGCAACACGGAATTGCTCTTCATGCAGTGCAGTGGAATCGAGCCTCATCTCGCGACGAGGGGGAAGTCTCATGGTTTTTCTCGAGTTGCGGCGGGAACCTGGGGTATATTCTCTAAGTACGACGGGGATGGACCTTCCAACCACGTGTTTCTTCAGCGACGTCAGGACTCCTGCCTAGTTGCGAGGGACAACTCGGGATTCTCCTCGAGGCTTGACAGGGCAATTGGGACGCCTCTCCAGCTGAGGCGGTAGACCGAGGGTCCCTTTCCACGTGCCACAGGAATCCTGGGAATCCTATCAAGTTTCATGAGGAGTCAGGCATCGTCTCCTTTGGAGGCACTGATCTCCGCGTACCTCTGGAGTTTTCAAAGGATGTGAGGCCTCCGGTCGCGATGAGGTGAAGAACTAGGTCTTTCTCTATGGTCTCTACAGGGGATTCAGACATCCTTTCGTCTTGGGAGATGCAAGACGAGCCTGCATTCAAGTCACTCTAGGGATATCCGGCCTTATTTCAAGTCAGGGCATCGCAGTGTCCATTCCACTTGAGGCCGCAAACTCAGGGTCCCTCTCACATACCTAGAGCTGAGAGAAGCCTCCTCTTGAGGTGCTTCTGGTAAGGTGGTATTCCTCTGGAGTCGAAGCCAGGGACTAACCTCTCATCTCGAGTTGATTTTTGGTCCACGGAGCTCTTTCGTGTTGCTACAGTGACCTCAGGATCCCTCTAGCCTTGAAACAGTGTTCTTGGGGTTTCTCTGGAGTGCCATCAAGGAAATCAAGGCTCCTTTCATGTGTGATGTGCAACACGGAATTGCTCTGCACGCAGTGCAGGGGAATCGGGCCTCATCTCGCGGCGAGGGGGAAGTCTCATGGTTTTTCTCGAGTTGCGGCGGGAACCTGGGGTATATTCTCGAGTTACGACGGGGATGGCCCTTCCACACACGTGTTTGTTCAGCGACGTCAGGACTCCTGCCTAGTTGCGAGGGACAACTCGGGATTCTCCTCAAGGCTTGGCAGGGCAATTAGGACGCCTCTCCAGCTGAGGCGGGAGACCAAGGGTCCCTTTCCACGTGCCACAGGAATCCTGGGAATCCTATCAAGTTTCACGAGGAGTCAGGCATCGTCTCCTTTGGAGGCACTGATCTGCGCTTACCTCTGGAGTTTTCAAAGGATGTGAGGCCTCCGGTCGCGATGAGGTGGGGAACTAGGTCTTTCTATGTGGTCTACACAGGGGATTCAGACATCCTTTCGTCTTGGGAGATGCAAGACGAGCCTGCATTCAAGTCACTGCAGGGATATCCGGCCTTATTTCGAGTCAGGGCATCGCGGTGTCCATTCCACTTGAGGCCGCAAACTCAGGGTCCCTCTCACATACCTAGAGCTGAGAGAAGCCACCTCTTGAGGTGCTTGTGCAAGGTGGTATTCCTCTGGAGTCGAAGCTAGGGACTAACCTCTCATCTCGAGTTGATTTTTGGTCCACGGAGCTCTTTCGTGTTGCTACAGTGACCTCAGGATCCCTCTAGCCTTGAAACAGTGTTCTTAGGGTTTCTCTGGAGTACCATCAAGGAAATCAAGGCTACTTTCATGTTTGATGTGCAACACGGAATTGCTCTGCATGCAGTGCAGGGGAATAGTGCATCATCTCACAGCGAGGGGGAAGTCTCATTGTTTTTCTCGAGTTGCGGCGGGAACCTGGGGTATATTCTCGAGTTACGACGGGGATGGCCCTTCCAACCACATGTTTGTTCAGCGACGTCAGGACTCCTGCCTAGTTGCGAGGGACAACTCGGGATTCTCCTCGAGGCTTGGCAGGGCAATTGGGACGCCTCTCCAGCTGAGGCGGGAGACCAAGGGTCCCTTTCCACGTGCCACAGGAATCCTGGGAATCCTATCAAGTTTCACGAGGAGTCAGGCATCGTCTCCTTTGGGGGCACTGATCTCCGCGTACCTCTGGAGTTTTCAAAGGATGTGAGGCCTCCGGTCGCGATGAGGTGGGGAACTAGGTCTTTCTCTGTGGTCTCCACAGGGGATTCAGACATCCTTTCGTCTTGGGAGATGCAAGACGAGCCTGCATTCAAGTCACTGCAGGGATATCCGGCCTTATATCGAATCAGGGCATCGCGGTGTCCATTCCACTTGAGGCCGCAAACTCAGGGTCCGTCTCATATAGCTAGAGCTGAGAGGAGCCTCCCCTTGAGGTGCTTGTGGTAAGGTGGTATTCCTCTGGAGTCGAAGCCAGGGACTAACCTCTCATCTCGAGTTGATTTTTGGTCCACGGAGCTGTTTCGTGTTGCTACAGTGACCTCAGGATCCCTCTAGCCTTGAAACAGTGTTCTTGGGGTTTCTCTGGAGTGCCATCAAGGAAATCAAGGCTCCTTTCTTGTTTGATGTGCAACACGGAATTGCTCTGCACGCAGTGCAGGGGAATCGGGCCTCATCTCGCGGCGAGTGGGAAGTCTCATGGTTTTTCTCGAGTTGCGGCGGGAACCTGGGGAATATTCTCGAGTTACGATGGGGATGGCCCTTCCAGACACGTGTTTGTTCAGCGACGTCAGGACTCCTGCCTAGTTGCGAGGGACAACTCGGGATTCTCCTCGAGGCTTGGCAGGGCAATTGGGACGCCTCTCCAGCTGAGGCGGGAGACCAAGGGTCGCTTTCCACGTGCCACAGGAATCCTGGGAATCCTATCAAGTTTCACGAGGAGTCAGGCATCGTCTCCTTTGGAGGCACTGATCTCCGCGTACCTCTGGAGTTTTCAAAGGATGTGAGGCCTCCGGTCGCGATGAGGTGGGGAACTAGGTCTTTCTCTGTGGTCTCCACAGGGGATTCAGACATCCTTTCATCTTGGGAGATGCAAGACGAGCCTGCATTCAAGTCACTGCAGGGATATTCGGCCTTATTTCGAGTCAGGGCATCGCGGTCTCCATTCCACTTGAGGCCGCAAACTCAGGGCCCCTCTCACATAACTAGAGCTGAGAGAAGCCTCCTCTTGAGGTGCTTGTGGTAAGGTGGTATTCCTCTTGAGTCGAAGCCAGGGACTAAGCTCTCATCTCGAGTTGATTTTTGGTCCACGGAGCTCTTTCGTGTTGCTACAGTGACCTCAGGATCCCTCTAGCCTTGAAACAGTGTTCTTGGGCTTTCTCTGGAGTGCCATCAAGGAAATCAAGGCTCCTTTCTTGTTTGATGTGCAACACGGAATTGCTCTGCACGCAGTGCAGGGGAATCGGGCCTCATCTCGCGGCGAGTGGGAAGTATCATGGTTTTTCTCGAGTTGCGGCGGGAACTTGGGGAATATTCTCGAGTTACGATGGGGATGGCCCTTCCAGACACGTGTCTGTTCAGCGACGTCAGGACTCCTGCCTAGTTGCGAGGGACAACTCGGGATTCTCCTCGAGGTTTGGCAGGGCAATTGGGACGCCTCTCCAGCTGAGGTGGGAGACCAAGGGTCCCTTTCCACGTGCCACAGGAATCCTGGGACACCTATCAAGTTTCACGAGGAGTCAGGCATCGTCTCCTTTTGAGGCACTGATCTCCGCGTACCTCTGGAGTTTTTAAAGGATGAGAGGCCTCCGGTCGCGATGAGGTGGGGAAGTAGGTCTTTCTCTGTGGTCTTCACAGGGGATTCAGACATCCTTTCGTCTTGGGAGATGCAAGACGAGCCTGCATTCAAGTCACTGCAGGGATATCCGGCCTTATTTCGTGTCAGGGCATCGCGGTGTCCATTCCACTTGAGACCGCAAACTCAGGGTCCCTCTCACATAGCTAGAGCTGAGAGAAGCCTACTCTTGAGGTGCTTGTGGTAAGGTGGTATTCCTCTGGAGTCGAAGCCAGGGACTAACCTCTCATCTCGAGTTGATTTTTGGTCCACGGAGCTCTTTCGTGTTGCTACAGTGACCTCAGGATCCCTCTAGCCTTGAAACAGTGTTCTTGGGGTTTCTCTGGAGTGCCATCAAGGAAATCAAGGCTCCTTTCATGTGTGATGTGCAACACGGAATTGCCCTGCACGCAGTGCAGGGGAATCGTGCCTCATTTTGCGGCGAGGGGGAAGTCTCATGGTTTTTCTCGAGTTGCGGCGGGAACCTGGGGAATATTCTCGAGTTACGACGGGGATGGCCCTTCCACACACGTGTTTGTTCAGCGACGTCAGGACTCCTGCTAGTTGCGAGGGACAACTCGGGATTCTCCTCGAGGCTTGGCAGGGCAATTGGGACGCCTCTCCAGCTGAGGCGGGAGACCAAGTGTCCCTTTCCACGTGCCACAGGAATCCTGGGACTCCTATCAAGTTTCACGAGGAGTCAGGCATCGTCTCCTTTGGAGGCACTGATCTGCGCTTACCTCTGGAGTTTTCAAAGGATGTGAGGCCTCCGGTCGCGATGAGGTGGGGAACTAGGTCTTTCTATGTGGTCTACACAGGGGATTCAGACATCCTTTCGTCTTGGGAGATGCAAGACGAGCCTGCATTCAAGTCACTGCAGGGATATCCGGCCTTATTTCGAGTCAGGGCATCGCGGTGTCCATTCCACTTGAGGCCGCAAACTCAGGGTCCCTCTCACATAGCTAGAGCTGAGAGAAGCCTCCTCTTGAGGTGCTTCTGGTAAGGTGGTATTCCTCTGGAGTCGATGCCAGGGACTAACCTCTCATCTCGAGTTGATTTTTGGTCCACGGAGCTCTTTCGTGTTGCTACAGTGACCTCAGGATCCCTCTAGCCTTGAAACAGTGTTCTTGGGGTTTCTCTGGAGTGCCATCAAGGAAATCAAGGCTCCTTTCATGTGTGATGTGCAACACGGAATTGCTCTGCACGCAGTGCAGGGGAATCGGGCCTCATCTCGCGGCGAGGGGGAAGTCTCATGGTTTTTCTCGAGTTGCGGCGGGAACCTGGGGTATATTCTCGAGTTACGACGGGGATGGCCCTTCCACCCACGTGTTTGTTCAGCAACGTCAGGACTCCAGCCTAGTTGCGAGGGACAACTCGGGGTTCTCCTCGAGGCTTGCCAGTGCAATTGGGACGCCTCTCCAGCTGAGGCGGGAGACCAAGGGTCCCTTTCCACGTGCCACAGGAATCCTGGGACTCCTATCAAGTTTCACGAGGAGTCAGGCATCTTCTCCTTTGGAGGCACTGATCTCCGCGTACCTCTGGAGTTTTCAAAGGATGTGAGGCCTCCGGTCGCGATGAGGTGGGGAACTAGGTCTTTCTCTGTGGTCTCCACAGGGGATTCAGACATCCTTTCGTCTTGGGAGATGCAAGACGAGCCTGCATTCAAGTCACTGCAGGGATATCCGGCCTTATTTCGAGTCAGGGCATCGCGGTGTCCATTCCACTTGAGGCCGCAAACTCAGGGTCCCTCTCACATACCTAGAGCTGAGAGAAGCCTCCTCTTGAGGTGCTTGTGTTAAGGTGGTATTCCTCTGGAGTCGAAGCCAGAGACTAACCTCTCATCTCGAGTTGACTTTTGGTCCACGGAGCTCTTTCGTGTTGCTACAGTGACCTCAGGATCCCTCTAGCCTTGAAACAGTGTTCTTGGGGATTCTCTGGAGTGCCATCAAGGAAATCAAGGCTCCTTTCATGTGTGATGTGCAACACGGAATTGCTCTGCATGCAGTGCAGGGGAATCGGGCCTCTTCTCACGGCGATGGGGAAGTCTCATGGTTTTTCTCGAGTTTCGGCGGGAACCTGGGGAATATTCTCGAGTTACTACGGGGATGGCCATTCCAGCCACGTGTTTGTTCAGCGACGTCAGGACTCCTGCCTAGTTGCGAGGGACAACTCGGGATTCTCCTCGAGGCTTGGCAGGGCAATTGGGACGCCTCTCCAGCTGAGGCGGGAGACCAAGTGTCCCTTTCCACGTGCCACAGGAATCCTGGGAATCCCATCAAGTTTCACGAGGAGTCAGGCATCGTCTCCTTTGGAGGCACTGATCTCCGCGTACCTCTGGAGTTTTCAAAGGATGTGAGGCCTCCGGTCGCGATGAGGTGGGGAACTAGGTCTTTCTCTGTGGTCTCCACAGGGGATTCAGACATCCTTTCGTCTTGGGAGATGCAAGACGAGCCTGCATTCAAGTCACTGCAGGGATATCCGGCCTTATTTCGAGTCAGGGCATCGCGGTGTGCATTCCACTTGAGGCCGCAAACTCAGGGTCCCTCTCACATACCTAGAGCTGAGAGAAGCCTCCTCTTGAGGTGCTTCTGGTAAGGTGGTATTCCTCTGAAGTCGAAGCCAGGGACTAACCTCTCATCTCGAGTTGATTTTTGGTCCACGGAGCTCTTTCGTGTTGCTACAGTGACCTCAGGATCCCTCTAGCCTTGAAACAGTGTTCTTGGGGTTTCTCTGGAGTGCCATCAAGGAAATCAAGGCTCCTTTCATGTGTGATGTGCAACACGGAATTGCTCTGCACGCAGTGCAGGGGAATCGGGCCTCATCTCGCGGCGAGTGGGAAGTCTCATGGTTTTTCTCGAGTTGCGGCGGGAACCTGGGGTATATTCTCGAGTTACGACGGGGATGGCCCTTCTACCCACGTGTTTCTTCAGCGATGTCAGGACTCCTGCCTAGTTGCGAGGGACAACTCGGGGTTCTCCTCGAGGCTTGGCAGGGCAATTGGGACGCCTCTCCAGCTGAGGCGGGAGACCAAGGGTCCCTTTCCACGTGCCACAGGAATCCTGGGACTCCTATCAAGTTTCACGAGGAGTCAGGCATCGTCTCCTTTGGAGGCACTGATCTCCGCGTCCCTCTGGAGTTTTCAAAGGATGTGAGGCCTCCGGTCGCGATGAGGTGGGGAACTAGGTCTTTCTCTGTGGTCTCCACAGGGGATTCAGACATCCTTTCGTCTTGGGAGATGCAAGACGAGCCTGCATTCAAGTCACTGCAGGGATATCCGGCCTTATTTCGAGTCAGGGCATCGCGGTGTCCATTCCACTTGAGGCCGCAAACTCAGGGTCCCTCTCACATAGCTAGAGCTGAGAGAAGCCTCCTCTTGAGGTGCTTGTGGTAAGGTGGTATTCCTCTGGAGTCGAAGCCAGGGACTAACCTCTCATCTCGAGTTGATTTTTGGTCCACGGAGCTCTTTCGTGTTGCTACAGTGACCTCAGGATCCCTCTAGCCTTGAAACAGTGTTCTTGGGGTTTCTCTGGAGTGCCATCAAGGAAATCAAGGCTCCTTTCATGTGTGATGTGCAACACGGAATTGCCCTGCACGCAGTGCAGGGGAATCGGGCCTCATTTTGCGGCGAGGGGGAAGTCTCATGGTTTTTCTCGAGTTGCGGCGGGAACCTGGGGAATATTCTCGAGTTACGACGGGGATGGCCCTTCCACACACGTGTTTGTTCAGCGACGTCAGGACTCCTGCCTAGTTGCGAGGGACAACTCGGGATTCTCCTCAAGGCTTGGCAGGGCAATTAGGACGCCTCTCCAGCTGAGGCGGGAGACCAAGGGTCCCTTTCCACGTGCCACAGGAATCCTGGGAATCCTATCAAGTTTCACGTGGAGTCAGGCATCGTCTCCTTTGGAGGCACTGATCTGCGCTTACCTCTGGAGTTTTCAAAGGATGTGAGGCCTCCGGTCGCGATGAGGTGGGGAACTAGGTCTTTCTATGTGGTCTACACACGGGATTCAGACATCCTTTCGTCTTGGGAGATGCAAGACGAGCCTGCATTCAAGTCACTGCAGGGATATCCGGCCTTATTTCGAGTCAGGGCATCGCGGTGTCCATTCCACTTGAGGCCGCAAACTCAGGGTCCCTCTCACATACCTAGAGCTGAGAGAAGCCTCCTCTTGAGGTGCTTGTGGTAAGGTGGTATTCCTCTGGAGTCGAAGCCAGGGACTAACCTCTTATCTCGAGTTGATTTTTGGTCCACGGAGCTCTTTCGTGTTGCTACAGTGACCTCAGGATCCCTCTAGCCTTGAAACAGTGTTCTTGGGGTTTCTCTGGAGTGCCATCAAGGAAATCAAGGCTCCTTTCATGTGTGATGTGCAACACGGAATTGCTCTGCACGCAGTGCAGGGGAATCGGACCTCATCTCGCGGCGAGGGGGAAGTCTCATGGTTTTTCTCGAGTTGCGGCGGGAACCTGGGGTATATTCTCGAGTTACGACGGGGATGGCCCTTCCACCCACGTGTTTCTTCAGCGACGTCAGGACTCCTGCCTAGTTGCGAGGGACAACTCGGGGTTCTCCTCGAGGCTTGGCAGTGCAATTGGGACGCCTCTCCAGCTGAGGCGGGAGACCAAGTGTCCCTTTCCACGTGCCACAGGAATCCTGGGACTCCTATCAAGTTTCACGAGGAGTCAGGCATCGTCTCCTTTGGAGGCACTGATCTCCGCGTACCTCTGGAGTTTTCAAAGGATGTGAGGCCTCCGGTCGCCATGAGGTGGGGAACTAGGTCTTTCTCTGTGGTCTCCACAGGGGATTCAGACATCCTTTCGTCTTGGGAGATGAAAGACGAGCCTGCATTCAAGTCACTGCAGGGATATCCGGCCTTATTTCGAGTCAGGGCATCGCGGTGTCCATTCCACTTGAGGCCGCAAACTCAGGGTCCCTCTCACATACTTGGAGCTGAGAGAAGCCTCCTCTTGAGGTGCTTGTGTTAAGGTGGTATTCCTCTGGAGTCGAAGCCAGAGACTAACCTCTCATCTCGAGTTGACTTTTGGTCCACGGAGCTCTTTCGTGTTGCTACAGTGACCTCAGGATCCCTCTAGCCTTGAAACAGTGTTCTTGGGGTTTCTCTGGAGTGCCATCAAGGAAATCAAGGCTCCTTTCTTGTTTGATGTGCAACACGGAATTGCTCTGCACGCAGTGCAGGGGAATCGGGCCTCATCTCGCGGCGAGTGGGAAGTCTCATGGTTTTTCTCGAGTTGCGGCGGGAACCTGGGGAATATTCTCGAGTTACAATGGGGATGGCCCTTCCACACACGTGTTTGTTCAGCGACGTCAGGACTCCTGCCTAGTTGCGAGGGACAACTCGGGGTTCTCCTCGAGGCTTGGCAGGGCAATTGGGACGCCTCTCCAGCTGAGGCGGGAGACCAAGGGTCCCTTTCCACGTGCCACAGGAATCCTGGGACTCCTATCAAGTTTCACGAGGAGTCCGGCATCGTCTCCTTTTGAGGAACTGATCTCCGCGTACCTCTGGAGTTTTTAAAGGATGAGAGGCCTCCGGTCGCAATGAGGTGGGGAAGTAGGTCTTTCTCTGTGGTCTCCACAGGGGATTCAGACATCCTTTCGTCTTGGGAGATGCAAGACGACCCTGCATTCAAGTCATTGCAGGGATATCCGGCCTTATTTCGAGTCAGGGCATCGCGGTGTCCATTCCACTTGAGGCCGCAAACTCAGGGTTCCTCTCACATAGCTAGAGCTGAGAGAAGCCTCCTCTTGAGGTGCTTGTGGTAAGGTGGTATTCCTCTGGAGTCGAAGCCAGGGACTAACCTCTCATCTCGAGTTGATTTTTGGTCCACGGAGCTCTTTCGTGTTGCTACAGTGACCTCAGGATCCCTCTAGCCTTGAAACAGTGTTCTTGGGGTTTCTCTGGAGTGCCATCAAGGAAATCAAGGCTCCTTTCTTGTTTGATGTGCAACACGGAATTGCTCTTCATGCAGTGCAGGGGAATCGAGCCTCATCTCGCGACGAGGGGGAAGTCTTATGGTTTTTCTCGAGTTGCGGCGGGAACCTGGGGTATATTCTCTAAGTACGACGGGGATGGACCTTCCAACCACGTGTTTGTTCAGCGACGTCAGGACTCCTGCCTAGTTGCGAGGGACAACTCGGGGTTCTCCTCGAGGCTTGACAGGGCAATTGGGACGCCTCTCCAGCTGAGGCGGAAGACCGAGGGTCCCTTTCCACGTGCCACAGGAATCCTGGGAATCCTATCAAGTTTCACGAGGAGTCAGGCATCGTCTCCTTTGGAGGCACTGATCTCCGCGTACCTCTGGAGTTTTCAAAGGATGTGAGGCCTCCGGTCGCGATGAGGTGGAGAACTAGGTCTTTCTCTGTGGTCTCTACAGGGGATTCAGACATCCTTTCGTCTTGGGAGATGCAAGACGAGCCTGCATTCAAGTCACTGCAGGGATATCCGGCCTTATTTCGAGTCAGGGCATCGCAGTGTCCATTCCACTTGAGGCCGCAAACTCAGGGTCCCTCTCACATACCTAGAGCTGAGAGAAGCCTCCTCTTGAGGTGCTTGTGGTAAGGTGGTATTCCTCTGGAGTCGAAGCCAGGGACTAACCTCTCATCTCGAGTTGATTTTTGGTCCACGGAGCTCTTTCGTGTTACTACAGTGACCTCAGGATCCCTCTAGCCTTGAAACAGTGTTCTTGGGGTTTCTCTGGAGTGCCATCAAGGAAATCAAGGCTCCTTTCATGTGTGATGTGCAACACGGAATTGCTCTGCACGCAGTGCAGGGGAATCGGGCCTCATCTCGCGGCGAGTGGGAAGTCTCATGGTTTTTCTCGAGTTGCGGCGGGAACCTGGGGTATATTCTCGAGTTACGACGGGGATGGCCCTTCTACCCACGTGTTTCTTCAGCGACGTCAGGACTCCTGCCTAGTTGCGAGGGACAACTCGGGGTTCTCCTCGAGGCTTGGCAGTGCAATTGGGACGCCTCTCCAGCTGAGGCGGGAGACCAAGGGTCCCTTTCCACGTGCCACAGGAATCCTGGGACTCCTATCAAGTTTCACGAGGAGTCAGGCATCGTCTCCTTTGGAGGCACTGATCTCCGCATACCTCTGGAGTTTTCAAAGGATGTGAGGCCTCCGGTCGCGATGAGGTGGGGAACTAGGTCTTTCTCTGTGATCTACACAGGGGATTCAGACATCCTTTCGTCTTGGGAGATGCAAGACGAGCCTGCATTCAAGTCACTGCAGGGATATCCGGCCTAATTTCGAGTCAGGGCATCGCGGTGTCCATTCCACTTGAGGCCGCAAACTCAGGGTCCCTCTCACATTCCTAGAGCTGAGAGAAGCCTCCTCTTGAGGTGCTTGTGGTAAGGTGGTATTCCTCTGGAGTCGAAGCCAGGGACTAACCTCTCATCTCGAGTTGATTTTTGGTCCACGGAGCTCTTTCGTGTTGCTACAGTGACCTCAGGATCCCTCTAGCCTTGAAACAGTGTTCTTGGGCTTTCTCTGGAGTGCCATCAAGGAAATCAAGGCTCCTTTCTTGTTTGATGTGCAACACGGAATTGCTCTGCACGCAGTGCAGGGGAATCGGGCCTCATCTCGCGGCGAGTGGGAAGTCTCATGGTTTTTCTCGAGTTGCGGCGGGAACTTGGGGAATATTCTCGAGTTACGATGGGGATGGCCCTTCCAGACACGTGTCTGTTCAGCGACGTCAGGACTCCTGCCTAGTTGCGAGGGACAACTCGGGATTCTCCTCGAGGCTTGGCAGGGCAATTGGGACGCCTCTCCAGCTGAGGTGGGAGACCAAGGGTCCCTTTCCACGTGCCACAGGAATCCTGGGACACCTATCAAGTTTCACGAGGAGTCAGGCATCGTCTCCTTTTGAGGCACTGATCTCCGCGTACCTCTGGAGTTTTTAAAGGATGAGAGGCCTCCGGTCGCGATGAGGTGGGGAAGTAGGTCTTTCTCTGTGGTCTTCACAGGGGATTCAGACATCCTTTCGTCTTGGGAGATGCAAGACGAGCCTGCATTCAAGTCACTGCAGGGATATCCGGCCTTATTTCGTGTCAGGGCATCGCGGTGTCCATTCCACTTGAGACCGCAAACTCAGGGTCCCTCTCACATAGCTAGAGCTGAGAGAAGCCTACTCTTGAGGTGCTTGTGGTAAGGTGGTATTCCTCTGGAGTCGAAGCCAGGGACTAACCTCTCATCTCGAGTTGATTTTTGGTCCACGAAGCTCTTTCGTGTTGCTACAGTGACCTCAGGATCCCTCTAGCCTTGAAACAGTGTTCTTGGGGTTTCTCTGGAGTGCCATCAAGGAAATCAAGGCTCCTTTCATGTGTGATGTGCAACACGGAATTGCCCTGCACGCAGTGCAGGGGAATCGTGCCTCATTTTGCGGCGAGGGGGAAGTCTCATGGTTTTTCTCGAGTTGCGGCGGGAACCTGGGGAATATTCTCGAGTTACGACGGGGATGGCCCTTCCACACACGTGTTTGTTCAGCGACGTCAGGACTCCTGCTAGTTGCGAGGGACAACTCGGGATTCTCCTCGAGGCTTGGCAGGGCAATTGGGACGCCTCTCCAGCTGAGGCGGGAGACCAAGTGTCCCTTTCCACGTGCCACAGGAATCCTGGGACTCCTATCAAGTTTCACGAGGAGTCAGGCATCGTCTCCTTTGGAGGCACTGATCTGCGCTTACCTCTGGAGTTTTCAAAGGATGTGAGGCCTCCGGTCGCGATGAGGTGGGGAACTAGGTCTTTCTATGTGGTCTACACAGGGGATTCAGACATCCTTTCGTCTTGGGAGATGCAAGACGAGCCTGCATTCAAGTCACTGCAGGGATATCCGGCCTTATTTCGAGTCAGGGCATCGCGGTGTCCATTCCACTTGAGGCCGCAAACTCAGGGTCCCTCTCACATAGCTAGAGCTGAGAGAAGCCTCCTCTTGAGGTGCTTGTGGTAAGGTGGTATTCCTCTGGAGTCGATGCCAGGGACTAACCTCTCATCTCGAGTTGATTTTTGGTCCACGGAGCTCTTTCGTGTTGCTACAGTGACCTCAGGATCCCTCTAGCCTTGAAACAGTGTTCTTGGGGTTTCTCTGGAGTGCCATCAAGGAAATCAAGGCTCCTTTCATGTGTGATGTGCAACACGGAATTGCTCTGCACGCAGTGCAGGGGAATCGGGCCTCATCTCGCGGCGAGGGGGAAGTCTCATGGTTTTTCTCGAGTTGCGGCGGGAACCTGGGGTATATTCTCGAGTTACGACGGGGATGGCCCTTCCACCCACGTGTTTGTTCAGCGACGTCAGGACTCCAGCCTAGTTGCGAGGGACAACTCGGGGTTCTCCTCGAGGCTTGCCAGTGCAATTGGGACGCCTCTCCAGCTGAGGCGGGAGACCAAGGGTCCCTTTCCACGTGCCACAGGAATCCTGGGACTCCTATCAAGTTTCACGAGGAGTCAGGCATCTTCTCCTTTGGAGGCACTGATCTCCGCGTACCTCTGGAGTTTTCAAAGGATGTGAGGCCTCCGGTCGCGATGAGGTGGGGAACTAGGTCTTTCTCTGTGGTCTCCACAGGGGATTCAGACATCCTTTCGTCTTGGGAGATGCAAGACGAGCCTGCATTCAAGTCACTGCAGGGATATCCGGCCTTATTTCGAGTCAGGGCATCGCGGTGTCCATTCCACTTGAGGCCGCAAACTCAGGGTCCCTCTCACATACCTAGAGCTGAGAGAAGCCTCCTCTTGAGGTGCTTGTGTTAAGGTGGTATTCCTCTGGAGTCGAAGCCAGAGACTAACCTCTCATCTCGAGTTGACTTTTGGTCCACGGAGCTCTTTCGTGTTGCTACAGTGACCTCAGGATCCCTCTAGCTTTGAAACAGTGTTCTTGGGGATTCTCTGGAGTGCCATCAAGGAAATCAAGGCTCCTTTCATGTGTGATGTGCAACACGGAATTGCTCTGCATGCAGTGCAGGGGAATCGGGCCTCTTCTCACGGCGATGGGGAAGTCTCATGGTTTTTCTCGAGTTTCGGCGGGAACCTGGGGAATATTCTCGAGTTACAACGGGGATGGCCATTCCAGCCACGTGTTTGTTCAGCGACGTCAGGACTCCTTCCTAGTTGCGAGGGACAACTCGGGATTCTCCTCGAGGCTTGGCAGGGCAATTGGGACGCCTCTCCAGCTGAGGCGGGAGACCAAGTGTCCCTTTCCACGTGCCACAGGAATCCTGGGAATTCCATCAAGTTTCACGAGGAGTCAGGCATCGTCTCCTTTGGAGGCACTGATCTCCGCGTACCTCTGGAGTTTTCAAAGGATGTGAGGCCTCCGGTCGCGATGAGGTGGGGAACTAGGTCTTTCTCTGTGGTCTCCACAGGGGATTCAGACATCCTTTCGTCTTGGGAGATGCAAGACGAGCCTGCATTCAAGTCACTGCAGGGATATCCGGCCTTATTTCGAGTCAGGGCATCGCGGTGTGCATTCCACTTGAGGCCGCAAACTCAGGGTCCCTCTCACATAGCTAGAGATGAGAGAAGCCTCCTCTTGAGGTGCTTGTGGTAGGTGGTATTCCTCTGAAGTCGAAGCCAGGGACTAACCTCTCATCTCGAGTTGATTTTTGGTCCACGGAGCTCTTTCGTGTTGCTACAGTGACCTCAGGATCCCTCTAGCCTTGAAACAGTGTTCTTGGGGTTTCTCTGGAGTGCCATCAAGGAAATCAAGGCTCCTTTCTTGTTTGATGTGCAACACGGAATTGCTCTGCACGCAGTGCAGGGGAATCGGGCCTCATCTCGCGGCGAGTGGGAAGTCTCATGGTTTTTCTCGAGTTGCGGCGGGAACCTGGGGAATATTCTCGAGTTACGATGGGGATGGCCCTTCCAGACACGTGTTTGTTCAGCGACGTCAGGACTCCTGCCTAGTTGCGAGGGACAACTCGGGATTCTCCTCGAGGCTTGGCAGGGCAATTGGGACGCCTCTCCAGCTGAGGCGGTAGACCGAGGGTCCCTTTCCACGTGCCACAGGAATCCTGGGACTCCTATCAAGTTTCACGAGGAGTCAGGCATCGTCTCCTTTTGAGGCACTGATCTCCGCGTACCTCTGGAGTTTTTAAAGGATGAGAGGCCTCCGGTCGCGATGAGGTGGGGAAGTAGGTCTTTCTCTGTGGTCTCCACAGGGGATTCAGACATCCTTTCGTCTTGGGAGATGCAAGACGACCCTGCATTCAAGTCATTGCAGGGATATCCGGCCTTATTTCGAGTCAGGGCATCGCGGTGTCCATTCCACTTGAGGCCGCAAACTCAGGGTTCCTCTCACATAGCTAGAGCTGAGAGAAGCCTCCTCTTGAGGTGCTTGTGGTAAGGTGGTATTCCTCTGGAGTCGAAGCCAGGGACTAACCTCTCATCTCGAGTTGATTTTTGGTCCACGGAGCTCTTTCGTGTTGCTACAGTGACCTCAGGATCCCTCTAGCCTTGAAACAGTGTTCTTGGGGTTTCTCTGGAGTGCCATCAAGGAAATCAAGGCTCCTTTCTTGTTTGATGTGCAACACGGAATTGCTCTTCATGCAGTGCAGTGGAATCGAGCCTCATCTCGCGACGAGGGGGAAGTCTCATGGTTTTTCTCGAGTTGCGGCGGGAACCTGGGGTATATTCTCTAAGTACGACGGGGATGGACCTTCCAACCACGTGTTTCTTCAGCGACGTCAGGACTCCTGCCTAGTTGCGAGGGACAACTCGGGATTCTCCTCGAGGCTTGACAGGGCAATTGGGACGCCTCTCCAGCTGAGGCGGTAGACCGAGGGTCCCTTTCCACGTGCCACAGGAATCCTGGGAATCCTATCAAGTTTCACGAGGAGTCAGGCATCGTCTCCTTTGGAGGCACTGATCTCCGCGTACCTCTGGAGTTTTCAAAAGATGTGAGGCCTCCGGTCGCGATGAGGTGAAGAACTAGGTCTTTCTCTATGGTCTCTACAGGGGATTCAGACATCCTTTCGTCTTGGGAGATGCAAGACGAGCCTGCATTCAAGTCACTCTAGGGATATCCGGCCTTATTTCAAGTCAGGGCATCGCAGTGTCCATTCCACTTGAGGCCGCAAACTCAGGGTCCCTCTCACATACCTAGAGCTGAGAGAAGCCTCCTCTTGAGGTGCTTCTGGTAAGGTGGTATTCCTCTGGAGTCGAAGCCAGGGACTAACCTCTCATCTCGAGTTGATTTTTTGTCCACGGAGCTCTTTCGTGTTGCTACAGTGACCTCAGGATCCCTCTAGCCTTGAAACAGTGTTCTTGGGGTTTCTCTGGAGTGCCATCAAGGAAATCAAGGCTCCTTTCATGTGTGATGTGCAACACGGAATTGCTCTGCACGCAGTGCAGGGAAATCGGGCCTCATCTCGCGGCGAGTGGGAAGTCTCATGGTTTTTCTCGAGTTGCGGCGGGAACCTGGGGTATATTCTCGAGTTACGACGGGGATGGCCCTTCCACACACGTGTTTGTTCAGCGACGTCAGGACTCCTGCCTAGTTGCGAGGGACAACTCGGGATTCTCCTCAAGGCTTGGCAGGGCAATTAGGACGCCTCTCCAGCTGAGGCGGGAGACCAAGGGTCCCTTTCCACGTGCCACAGGAATCCTGGGAATCCTATCAAGTTTCACGAGGAGTCAGGCATCGTCTCCTTTGGAGGCACTGATCTGCGCTTACCTCTGGAGTTTTCAAAGGATGTGAGGCCTCCGGTCGCGATGAGGTGGGGAACTAGGTCTTTCTATGTGGTCTACACAGGGGATTCAGACATCCTTTCGTCTTGGGAGATGCAAGACGAGCCTGCATTCAAGTCACTGCAGGGATATCCGGCCTTATTTCGAGTCAGGGCATCGCGGTGTCCATTCCACTTGAGGCCGCAAACTCAGGGTCCCTCTCACATACCTAGAGCTGAGAGAAGCCTCCTCTTGAGGTGCTTGTGGTAAGGTGGTATTCCTCTGGAGTCGAAGCCAGGGACTAACCTCTTATCTCGAGTTGATTTTTGGTCCACGGAGCTCTTTCGTGTTGCTACAGTGACCTCAGGATCCCTCTAGCCTTGAAACAGTGTTCTTGGGGTTTCTCTGGAGTGCCATCAAGGAAATCAAGGCTCCTTTCATGTGTGATGTGCAACACGGAATTGCTCTGCACGCAGTGCAGGGGAATCGGACCTCATCTCGCGGCGAGGGGGAAGTCTCATGGTTTTTCTCGAGTTGCGGCGGGAACCTGGGGTATATTCTCGAGTTACGACGGGGATGGCCCTTCCACCCACGTGTTTCTTCAGCGACGTCAGGACTCCTGCCTAGTTGCGAGGGACAACTCGGGGTTCTCCTCGAGGCTTGGCAGTGCAATTGGGACGCCTCTCCAGCTGAGGCGGGAGACCAAGGGTCCCTTTCCACGTGCCACAGGAATCCTGGGACTCCTATCAAGTTTCACGAGGAGTCAGGCATCGTCTCCTTTGGAGGCACTGATCTCCGCGTACCTCTGGAGTTTTCAAAGGATGTGAGGCCTCCGGTCGCCATGAGGTGGGGAACTAGGTCTTTCTCTGTGGTCTCCACAGGGGATTCAGACATCCTTTCGTCTTGGGAGATGAAAGACGAGCCTGCATTCAAGTCACTGCAGGGATATCCGGCCTTATTTCGAGTCAGGGCATCGCGGTGTCCATTCCACTTGAGGCCGCAAACTCAGGGTCCCTCTCACATACCTAGAGCTGAGAGAAGCCTCCTCTTGAGGTGCTTGTGTTAAGGTGGTATTCCTCTGGAGTCGAAGCCAGAGACTAACCTCTCATCTCGAGTTGACTTTTGGTCCACGGAGCTCTTTCGTGTTGCTACAGTGACCTCAGGATCCCTCTAGCCTTGAAACAGTGTTCTTGGGGTTTCTCTGGAGTGCCATCAAGGAAATCAAGGCTCCTTTCTTGTTTGATGTGCAACACGGAATTGCTCTGCACGCAGTGCAGGGGAATCGGGCCTCATCTCGCGGCGAGTGGGAAGTCTCATGGTTTTTCTCGAGTTGCGGCGGGAACCTGGGGAATATTCTCGAGTTACGATGGGGATGGCCCTTCCACACACGTGTTTGTTCAGCGACGTCAGGACTCCTGCCTAGTTGCGAGGGACAACTCGGGGTTCTCCTCGAGGCTTGGCAGGGCAATTGGGACGCCTCTCCAGCTGAGGCGGGAGACCAAGGGTCCCTTTCCACGTGCCACAGGAATCCTGGGACTCCTATCAAGTTTCACGAGGAGTCCGGCATCGTCTCCTTTTGAGGCACTGATCTCCGCGTACCTCTGGAGTTTTTAAAGGATGAGAGGCCTCCGGTCGCGATGAGGTGGGGAAGTAGGTCTTTCTCTGTGGTCTCCACAGGGGATTCAGACATCCTTTCGTCTTGGGAGATGCAAGACGACCCTGCATTCAAGTCATTGCAGGGATATCCGGCCTTATTTCGAGTCAGGGCATCGCGGTGTCCATTCCACTTGAGGCCGCAAACTCAGGGTTCCTCTCACATAGCTAGAGCTGAGAGAAGCCTCCTCTTGAGGTGCTTGTGGTAAGGTGGTATTCCTCTGGAGTCGAAGCCAGGGACTAACCTCTCATCTCGAGTTGATTTTTGGTCCACGGAGCTCTTTCGTGTTGCTACAGTGACCTCAGGATCCCTCTAGCCTTGAAACAGTGTTCTTGGGGTTTCTCTGGAGTGCCATCAAGGAAATCAAGGCTCCTTTCTTGTTTGATGTGCAACACGGAATTGCTCTTCATGCAGTGCAGGGGAATCGAGCCTCATCTCGCGACGAGGGGGAAGTCTTATGGTTTTTCTCGAGTTGCGGCGGGAACCTGGGGTATATTCTCTAAGTACGACGGGGATGGACCTTCCAAACACGTGTTTGTTCAGCGACGTCAGGACTCCTGCCTGGTTGCGAGGAACAACTCGGGGTTCTCCTCGAGGCTTGACAGGGCAATTGGGACGCCTCTCCAGCTGAGGCGGGAGACCGAGGGTCCCTTTCCACGTGCCACAGGAATCCTGGGAATCCTATCAAGTTTCACGAGGAGTCAGGCATCGTCTCCTTTGGAGGCACTGATCTCCGCGTACCTCTGGAGTTTTCAAAGGATGTGAGGCCTCCGGTCGCGATGAGGTGGAGAACTAGGTCTTTCTCTGTTGTCTCTACAGGGGATTCAGACATCCTTTCGTCTTGGGAGATGCAAGACGAGCCTGCATTCAAGTCACTGCAGGGATATCCGGCCTTATTTCGAGTCAGGGCATCGCAGTGTCCATTCCACTTGAGGCCGCAAACTCAGGGTCCCTCTCACATACCTAGAGCTGAGAGAAGCCTCCTCTTGAGGTGCTTGTGGTAAGGTGGTATTCCTCTGGAGTCGAAGCCAGGGACTAACCTCTCATCTCGAGTTGATTTTTGGTCCACGGAGCTCTTTCGTGTTACTACAGTGACCTCAGGATCCCTCTAGCCTTGAAACAGTGTTCTTGGGGTTTCTCTGGAGTGCCATCAAGGAAATCAAGGCTCCTTTCATGTGTGATGTGCAACACGGAATTGCTCTGCACGCAGTGCAGGGGAATCGGGCCTCATCTCGCGGCGAGTGGGAAGTCTCATGGTTTTTCTCGAGTTGCGGCGGGAACCTGGGGTATATTCTCGAGTTACGACGGGGATGGCCCTTCTACCCACGTGTTTCTTCAGCGACGTCAGGACTCCTGCCTAGTTGCGAGGGACAACTCGGGGTTCTCCTCGAGGCTTGGCAGGGCAATTGGGACGCCTCTCCAGCTGAGGCGGGAGACCAAGGGTCCCTTTCCACGTGCCACAGGAATCCTGGGACTCCTATCAAGTTTCACGAGGAGTCAGGCATCGTCTCCTTTGGAGGCACTGATCTCCGCGTACCTCTGGAGTTTTCAAAGGATGTGAGGCCTCCGGTCGCGATGAGGTGGTGAACTAGGTCTTTCTCTGTGATCTACACAGGGGATTCAGACATCCTTTCGTCTTGGGAGATGCAAGACGAGCCTGCATTCAAGTCACTGCAGGGATATCCGGCCTTATTTCGAGTCAGGGCATCGCGGTGTCCATTCCACTTGAGGCCGCAAACTCAGGGTCCCTCTCACATACCTAGAGCTGAGAGAAGCCTCCTCTTGAGGTGCTTGTGGTAAGGTGGTATTCCTCTGGAGTCGAAGCCAGGGACTAACCTCTCATCTCGAGTTGATTTTTGTTCCACGGAGCTCTTTCGTGTTGCTACAGTGACCTCAGGATCCCTCTAGCCTTGAAACAGTGTTCTTGGGGTTTCTCTGGAGTGCCATCAAGGAAATCAAGGCTCCTTTCATGTGTGATGTGCAACACGGAATTGCTCTGCACGCAGTGCAGGGGAATCGGGCCTCATCTCGCGGCGAGGGGGAAGTCTCATGGTTTTTCTCGAGTTGCGGCGGGAACCTGGGGTATATTCTCGAGTTACGACGGGGATGGCCCTTCCACCCACGTGTTTCTTCAGCGACGTCAGGACTCCTGCCTAGTTGCGAGGGACAACTCGGGGTTCTCCTCGAGGCTTGGCAGGGCAATTGGAACGCCTCTCCAGCTGAGGCGGGAGACCAAGGGTCCCTTTCCACGTGCCACAGGAATCCTGGGACTCCTATCAAGTTTCACGAGGAGTCAGGCATCGTCTCCTTTGGAGGCACTGATCTCCGCGTACCTCTGGAGTTTTCAAAGGATGTGAGGCCTCCGGTCGCGATGAGGTGGGGAACTAGGTCTTTCTCTGTGATCTACACAGGGGATTCAGACATCCTTTCGTCTTGGGAGATGCAAGACGAGCCTGCATTCAAGTCACTGCAGGGATATCCGGCCTTATTTCGAGTCAGGGCATCGCGGTGTCCATTCCACTTGAGGCCGCAAACTCAGGGTCCCTCTCACATACCTAGAGCTGAGAGAAGCCTCCTCTTGAGGTGCTTGTGGTAAGGTGGTATTCCTCTGGAGTCGAAGCCAGGGACTAACCTCTCATCTCGAGTTGATTTTTGTTCCACGGAGCTCTTTCGTGTTGCTACAGTGACCTCAGGATCCCTCTAGCCTTGAAACAGTGTTCTTGGGGTTTCTCTGGAGTGCCATCAAGGAAATCAAGGCTCCTTTCATGTGTGATGTGCAACACGGAATTGCTCTGCACGCAGTGCAGGGGAATCGGGCCTCATCTCGCGGCGAGGGGGAAGTCTCATGGTTTTTCTCGAGTTGCGGCGGGAACCTGGGGTATATTCTCGAGTTACGACGGGGATGGCCCTTCCACCCACGTGTTTCTTCAGCGACGTCAGGACTCCTGCCTAGTTGCGAGGGACAACTCGGGGTTCTCCTCGAGGCTTGGCAGGGCAATTGGAACGCCTCTCCAGCTGAGGCGGGAGACCAAGGGTCCCTTTCCACGTGCCACAGGAATCCTGGGACTCCTATCAAGTTTCACGAGGAGTCAGGCATCGTCTCCTTTGGAGGCACTGATCTCCGCGTACCTCTGGAGTTTTCAAGGGATGTGAGGCCTCCGGTCGCGATGAGGTGGGGAACTAGGTCTTTCTCTGTGGTCTCCACAGGGGATTCAGACATCCTTTCGTCTTGGGAGATGCAAGACGAGCCTGCATTCAAGTCACTGCAGGGATATCCGGCCTTATTTCGAGTCAGGGCATCGCGGTGTCCATTCCACTTGAGGCCGCAAACTCAGGGTCCCTCTCACATTCCTAGAGCTGAGAGAAGCCTCCTCTTGAGGTGCTTCTGGTAAGGTGGTATTCCTCTGGAGTCGATGCCAGGGACTAACCTCTCATCTCGAGTTGATTTTTGGTCCACGGAGCTCTTTCGTGTTGCTACAGTGACCTCAGGATCCCTCTAGCCTTGAAACAGTGTTCTTGGGGTTTCTCTGGAGTGCCATCAAGGAAATCAAGGCTCCTTTCATGTGTGATGTGCAACACGGAATTACTCTGCACGCAGTGCAGGGGAATCGGGCCTCATCTCGCGGCGAGGGGGAAGTCTCATGGTTTTTCTCGAGTTGCGGCGGGAACCTGGGGTATATTCTCGAGTTACGACGGGGATGGCCCTTCCACCCACGTGTTTCTTCAGCGACCTCAGGACTCCTGCCTACTTGCGAGGGACAACTCGGGGTTCTCCTCGAGGCCTGGCAGGGCAATTGGAACGCCTCTCCAGCAGAGGCGGGAGACCAAGGGTCCCTTTCCACGTGCCACAGGAATCCTGGGACTCCTATCAAGTTTCACGAGGAGTCAGGCATCGTCTCCTTTGGAGGCACTGATCTCCGCGTACCTCTGGAGTTTTCAAGGGATGTGAGGCCTCCGGTCGCGATGAGGTGGGGAACTAGGTCTTTCTCTGTGGTCTCCACAGGGGATTCAGACATCCTTTCGTCTTGGGAGATGCAAGACGAGCCTGCATTCAAGTCACTGCAGGGATATCCGGCCTTATTTCGTGTCAGGGCATCGCGGTGTCCATTCCACTTGAGGCCGCAAACTCAGGGTCCCTCTCACATAGCTAGAGCTGAGAGAAGCCTCCTCTTGAGGTGCTTGTGGTAAGGTGGTATTCCTCTGGAGTCGAAGCCAGGGACTAACCTCTCATCTCGAGTTGATTTTTGGTCCACGGAGCTCTTTCGTGTTGCTACAGTGACCTCAGGATCCCTCTAGCCTTGAAACAGTGTTCTTGGGGTTTCTCTGGAGTGCCATCAAGGAAATCAAGGCTCCTTTCTTGTTTGATGTGCAACACGGAATTGCTCTTCATGCAGTGCAGGGGAATCGAGCCTCATCTCGCGACGAGGGGGAAGTCTCATGGTTTTTCTCGAGTTGCGGCGGGAACCTGGGGTATATTCTCTAAGTACGACGGGGATGGACCTTCCAACCACGTGTTTGTTCAGCGACGTCAGGACTCCTGCCTAGTTGCGAGGGACAACTCGGGATTCTCCTCGAGGCTTGACAGGGCAATTGGGACGCCTCTCCAGCTGAGGCGGGAGACCGAGGGTCCCTTTCCACGTGCCACAGGAATCCTGGGAATCCTATCAAGTTTCACGAGGAGTCAGGCATCGTCTCCTTTGGAGGCACTGATCTCCGCGTACCTCTGGAGTTTTCAAAGGATGTGAGGCCTCCGGTCGCGATGAGGTGGGGAACTAGGTCTTTCTCTGTGGTCTCCACAGGGGATTCAAACATCCTTTCGTCTTGGGAGATGCAAGACGAGCCTGCATTCAAGTCACTGCAGGGATATCCGGCCTTATTTCGAGTCAGGGCATCGCGGTGTCCATTCCACTTGAGGCCGCAAACTCAGGGTCCCTCTCACATAGCTAGAGCTGAGAGAAGCCTCCTCTTGAGGTGCTTGTGGTAAGGTGGTATTCCTCTGGAGTCGAAGCCAGAGACTAACCTCTCATCTCGAGTTGATTTTTGGTCCACGGAGCTCTTTCGTGTTGCTACAGTGACCTCAGGATCCCTCTAGCCTTGAAACAGTGTTCTTGGGGTTTCTCTGGAGTGCCATCAAGGAAATCAAGGCTCCTTTCATGTTTGATGTGCAACACGGAATTGCTCTGCACGCAGTGCAGGGGAATCGGGCCTCATCTCGCAGCGAGGGGGAAGTCTCATGGTTTTTCTCGAGTTGCGGTGGGAACCTGGAGTATATTCTCTAGTTACGACGGGGATGGCCCTTCCACACACGTGTTTGTTCAGCGACGTCAGGACTCCTGCCTAGTTGCGAGGGACAACTCGGGATTCTCCTCGAGGCTTGGCAGTGCAATTATGACGCCTCTCCAGCTGAGGCGGGAGACCAAGGGTCCCTTTCCACGTGCCACAGGAATCCTGGGACTCCTATTAAGTTTCACGAGGAGTCAGGCATCTTCTCCTTTGGAGGCACTGATCTCCGCGTACCTCTGGAGATTTCAAAGGATGTGAGGCCTCCGGTCGCGATGAGGTGGGGAACTAGGTCTTTCTCTGTGGTCTCCACAGGGGATTCAGACATCCTTTCGTCTTGGGAGATGCAAGACGAGCCTGCATTCAAGTCACTGCAGGGATATCCGGCCTTATTTCGAGTCAGGGCATCGCGGTGTCCATTCCACTTGAGGCCGCAAACTCAGGGTCCCTCTCACATAGCTAGAGCTGAGAGAAGCCTCCTCTTGAGGTGCTTGTGTTAAGGTGGTTTCCTTTGGAGTCGAAGCCAGGGACTAACCTCTCATCTCGAGTTGATTTTTGGTCCACAGAGCTCTTTCGTGTTGCTACAGTGACCTCAGGATCCCTCTAGCCTTGAAACAGTGTTCTTGGGGTTTCTCTGGAGTGCCATCAAGGAAATCAAGGCTCCTTTCTTGTTTAATGTGCAACACGGAATTGCTCTGCACGCAGTGCAGGGGAATCGGGCCTCATCTCGCAGCGAGGGGGAAGTCTCATTGTTTTTCTCGAGTTGCGGCGGGAACCTGGGGTATATTCTCGAGTTACGACGGGGATGGCCTTTCCAACCACATGTTTGTTCAGCGACGTCAGGACTCCTGCCTAGTTGCGAGGGACAACTCGGGAATCTCCTCGAGGCTTGGCAGGGCAATTGGGACGCCTCTCCAGCTGAGGCGTGAGACCAAGTGTCCCTTTCCACGTGCCACAGGAATCCTGGGACTCCTATCAAGTTTCACGAGGAGTCAGGCATCGTCTCCTTTGGAGGCACTGATCTCCGCGTACCTCTGGAGTTTTCAAAGGATGTGAGGCCTCCGGTCGCGATGAGGTGGGGAACTAGGTCTTTCTCTGTGGTCTCCACAGGGGATTCAGACATCCTTTCGTCTTGGGAGATGCAAGACGAGCCTGCATTCAAGTCACTGCAGGGATATCCGGCCTTATTTCGAGTCAGGGCATCGCGGTGTCCATTCCACTTGAGGCCGCAAACTCAGGGTCCCTCTCACATACCTAGAGCTGAGAGAAGCCTCCTCTTGAGGTGCTTGTGTTAAGGTGGTATTCCGCTGGAGTCGAAGCCAGAGACTAGCCTCTCATCTCGAGTTGATTTTTGGTCCACGGAGCTCTTTCGTGTTGCTACAGTGACCTCAGGATCCCTCTAGCCTTGAAACAGTGTTCTTGGGCTTTCTCTGGAGTGCCATCAAGGAAATCAAGGCTCCTGTCATGTTTGATGTGCAACACGGAATTGCTCTGCATGCAGTGCAGGGGAATAGTGCCTCATCTCACGGCGAGGGGGAAGTCTCATTGTTTTTCTCGAGTTGCGGCGGGAACCTGGGGTATATTCTCGAGTTACGACGGGGATGGCCCTTCCAACCACGTGTTTCTTCCGCGACGTCAGGACTCCTGCCTAGTTGCGAGGGACAACTCGGGATTCTCCTCGAGGCTTGGCAGGGCAATTGGGACGCCTCTCCAGCTGAGGCGGGAGACCAAGGGTCCCTTTCCACGTGCCACAGGAATCCTGGGACTCCTATCAAGTTTCACGAGGAGTCAGGCATCGTCTCCTTTGGAGGCACTGATCTCCGCGTACCTCTGGAGTTTTCAAAGGATGTGAGGCCTCCGGTCGCCATGAGGTGGGGAACTAGTTCTTTCTCTGTGGTCTCCACAGGGGATTCAGACATCCTTTCGTCTTGAGAGATGCAAGACGAGCCTGCATTCAAGTCACTGCAGGGATATCCGGCCTTATTTCGAATCAGGGCATCGCGGTGTCCATTCCACTTGAGGCCGTAAATTCAGGGTCCCTCTCAGATACCTAGAGCTGAGAGAAGCTTCCTCTTGAGGTGCTTGTGGTAAGGTGGTATTCCTCTGGAGTTGAAGCCAGGGACTAAGCTCCCATCTCGAGTTGATTTTTGGTCCTCGGAGCTCTTTCTTGTTGCTACAGTGACCGCACGATCCCTCTAGCCTTGAAACAGTGTTCTTGGGGTTTCTCTGGAGTGCCATCAAGGAAATCAAGGCTCCTTTCTTGTTTGATGTGCAACACGGAATTTCTGTGCATGCAGTGCAGGGGAATCGGGCCTCTTCTCACGGCGAGGGGGAAGTCTCATGGTTTTTCTCGAGTTGCGGCGGGAACCTGGGGTATATTCTCGAGTTTCTACGGGGATGGCCCTTCCACCCATGTGGTTGTTCAGCGACGTCAGGACTCCTGCCTAGTTGCGAGGGACAACTCGGGATTCTCCTCGAGGCTTGGCAGGGCAATTGGGACGCCTCTCCAGCTGAGGCGGGAGACCAAGGGTCCCTTTCCACGTGCCACAGGAATCCTGGGACTCCTATCAAGTTTCACGAAGAGTCAGGCATCGTCTCCTTTGGAGGCACTGATCTCCGCGTACCTCTGGAGTTTTCAAAGGATGTGAGGCCTCCGGTCGCGATGAGGTGGGGAACTAGGTCTTTCTCTGTGGTCTCCACAGGGGATTCAGACATCCTTTCGTCTTGAGAGATGCAAGACGAGCCTGCATTCAAGTCACTGCAGGGATATCCGGCCTTATTTCGAGTCAGGGCATCGCGGTGTCCATTCCACTTGAGGCCGCAAATTCAGGGTTCCTCTCACATACCTAGAGCTGAGAGAAGCTTCCTCTTGAGGTGCTTGTGGTAAGGTGGTATTCCTCTGGAGTTGAAGCCAGGGACTAAGCTCCCATCTCGAGTTGATTTTTGGTCCTCGGAGCTCTTTCTTGTTGCTACAGTGACCGCACGATCCCTCTAGCCTTGAAACAGTGTTCTTGGGGTTTCTCTGGAGTGCCATCAAGGAAATCAAGGCTCCTTTCATGTGTGATGTGCAACACGGAATTGCTCTGCACGCAGTGCAGGGGAATCGAGCCTCATCACGCGGCGAGGGGGAAGTCTCATGGTTTTTCTCGAGTTGCGGCGGGAACCTGGGGTATATTCTCGAAGTACGACCGGGATGGACGTTCCAACCACGTGTTTGTTCAGCGACGACAGGACTCCTGCCTAGTTGCGAGGGACAACTCGGGATTCTCCTCGAGGCTTGACAGGGCAATTGGGACGCCTCTCCAGCTGAGGCGGGAGACCAAGGGTCCCTTTCCACGTGCCACAGGAATCCTGGGAATCCTATCAAGTTTCACGAGGAGTCAGGCATCGTCTCCTTTGGAGGCACTGATCTCCGCGTACCTCTGGAGTTTTCAAGGGATGTGAGACCTCCGGTCGCGATGAGGTGGGGAACTAGGTCTTTCTCTGTGGTCTCCACAGGGGATTCAGACATCCTTTCGTCTTGGGAGATGCAAGACGAACCTCCATTCAAGTCACTGCAGGTATATCCGGCCTTATTTCCAGTCAGGGAATCGCGGTGTCCTTTCCACTTGAGGCCACAAACTCACCGTCCCTCTCACATACCTAGAGCTGAGAGAAGCCTCCTCTTGAGGTGCTTGTGGTAAGGTGGTATTCCTCTGGAGTCGAAGCCAGGGACTAACCTCTCATCTCGAGTTGATTTTTGGTCCACGGAGCTCTTTCATGTTGCTACAGTGACCTCAGGATCCATCTAGCCTTGAAACAGTGTTCTTGGGGTTTCTCTGGAGTACCATCAAGGAAATCAAGGCTACTTTCATGTTTGATGTGCAACACGGAATTGCTCTGCATGCAGTGCAGGGGAATAGTGCCTCATTTCACGGCGAGGGGGAAGTCTCATGGTTTTTCCAGAGTTGCGGCGGGAACCTGGGGTATATTCTCGAGTTACGACGGGGATGGCCCTTCCACCCACATGTTTGTTCAGCGACGTCAGGATTCCTGCCTAGTAGCGAGGGACAACTCGGGATTCTCCTCGAGGCTTGGCAGGGCAATTGGGACGCCTCTCCAGCTGAGGCGGGAGACCAAGGGTCCCTTTCCACGTGCCACAGGAATCCTGGTACTCCTATCAAGATTCACGAGGAGTCAGGCATCGTCTCCTTTGGAGGCACTGATCTCCGCGTACCTCTGGAGTTTTCAAAGGATGTGAGGCCTCCGCTCGCCATGAGGTTGGGAACTAGTTCTTTCTCTGTGGTCTCCACAGGGGATTCAGACATCATTTCATCTTGGGAGATGCAAGACAAGCCTGCATTCAAGTCACTGCAGGGATATCCGGCCTTATTTCGAGTCACGGCATCGCGGTGTCCATTCCACTTGAGGCCGCAAACTCAGGGTCCCTCTCACATAGCTAGAGCTGAGAGAAGCCTCCTCTTGAGGTGCTTGTGGTAAGGTGGTATTCCTCTGGAGTCGAAGCCTGGGACTAACCTCTCATCTCGAGTTGATTTTTGGTCCACGGAGCTCTTTCGTGTTGCTACAGTGACCTCAGGATCCCTGTAGCCTTGAAACAGTGTTCTTGGGGTTTCTCTGGAGTGCCATCAAGGAAATCAAGGCTCCTTTCATGTGTGATGTGCAAAACGGAATTGCTCTGCATGCAGTGCAGGGGAATCGGGCCTCATCTCGCGGCGAGGGGGAAGTCTCATGGTTTTTCTCGAGTTGCGGCGGGAACCTGGGGAATATTCTCGAGTTACGAGGGGATGGCCCTTCCACACACGTGTTAGTTCAGCGACGTCAGGACTCCTACCTAGTTGCGAGGGACAACTCGGTGTTCTGCTCGAGGCTTGGCAGGGCAATTGGGACGCCTCTCCAGCTGAGGCAGGAGACCAAGGGTCCCTTTCCACGTGCCACAGGAATCCTGGGACTCCTATCAAGTTTGACGAGGAGTCAGGCATCGTCTCCTTTGGAGGCACTGATCTCCGCGTACCTCTGGAGTTTTCAAGGGATGTGAGGCCTCCGGTAGCGATGAGGTGGGGAACTAGGTCTTTCTCTGTGGTCTCCACAGGGGATTCAGACATCCTTTCGTCTTGGGAGATGCAAGACGAGCCTGCATTCAAGTCACTGCAGGGATATCCGGCCTTATTTCGAGTCAGGGCATCGCGGTGTCCATTCCACTTGAGGCCGCAAACTCAGGGTCCCTCTCACATAGCTAGAGCTGAGAGAAGCCTCCTCTTGAGGTGCTTGTGGTAAGGTGGTATTCCTCTGGAGTCGAAGCCAGGGACTAACCTCTCATCTCGAGTTGATTTTTGGTCCACGGAGCTGTTTCGTGTTGCTACAGTGACCTCAGGATCCCTCTAGCCTTGAAACAGTGTTCTTGGGGTTTCTCTGGAGTGCCATCAAGGAAATCAAGGCTCCTTTCTTGTTTGATGTGCAACACGGAATTGCTCTGCACGCAGTGCATTGGAATCGGGCCTCATCTCGTGGCGAGTTGGAAATCTCATGGTTTTTCTCGAGTTGCGGCGGGAACCTGGGGAATATTCTCGAGTTACGACGGGGATGGCCCTTCCACACACGTGTTTGTTCAGCGACGTCACGACTCCTGCCTAGTTGCGAGGGACAACTCGGGATTCTCCTCGAGGCTTGGCAGGGCAATTGGGACGCCTCTCCAGCTGAGGCGGGAGATCAAGGGTCCCTTTCCACGTGCCACAGGAATCCTGGGAATCCTATCAAGTTTCACGAGGAGTCAGGCGTCGTCTCCTTTGGAGGCAATGATCTCCGCGTACCTCTGGAGTTTTCAAAGGATGTGAGGCCTCCGGTCGCCATGATGTGGTGAACTAGGTCTTTCTCTATGGTCTCTACAGGGGATTCAGACATCCTTTCATCTTGGGAGATGCAAGACGAGCCTGCATTCAAGTCACTGCAGGGATATCCGGCCTTATTTCGAGTCAGGGCATCGCAGTGTCCATTCCACTTGAGGCCACAAACTCAGCGTCCCTCTCACATACCTAGAGCTGAGAGAAGCCTCCTCTTGAGGTGCTTGTGGTAAGGTGGTATTCCTCTGGAGTCGAAGCCAGGGACTAACCTCTCATCTCGAGTTGATTTTTGGTCCACGGAGCTCTTTCGTGTTGCTACAGTGACCTCGGGATCCCTCTAGCCTTGAAACAGTGTTCTTGGGTTTTCGCTGGAGTGCCATCAAGGAAATCAAGGCTCCTTTCTTGTTTGATGTGCAACACGGAATTTCTGTGCATGCAGTGCAGGGGAATCGGGCCTCTTCTCATGGCGAGGGGGAAGGCTCATAGTTTTTCTCGAGTTGCGGCGGGAACCTGGGGTATATTCTCGAGTTACTACGGGAATGGCCCTTCCACCCATGTGGTTGTTCAGCGACGTCAGGACTCCTTCCTAGTTGCGAGGGACAACTCGGGATTCTCCTCGAGGCTTGGCAGGGCAATTGGGACGCCTCTCCAGCTGAGGCGGGAGACCAAGGGTCCCTTTCCACGTGCCACAGGAATCCTGGGACTCCTATCAAGTTTCACGAAGAGTCAGGCATCGTCTCCTTTTGAGGCACTGATCTCCGCGTACCTCTGGAGTTTTCAAAGGATGTGAGGCCTCCGGTCGCGATGAGGTGGGGAACTAGGTCTTTCTCTGTGGTCTCCACAGGGTATTCAGACATCCTTTCGTCTTGGGAGATGCAAGACGAGCCTGCATTCAAGTCACTGCAGGGATATCCGGCCTTATTTCGAGTCAGGGCATCGCGGTGTCCATTCCACTTGAGGCCGCAAACTCAGGGTCCCTCTCACATACCTAGAGCTGAGAGAAGCCTCCTCTTGAGGTGCTTGTGGTAAGGTGGTATTCCTCTGGAGTCGAAGCCAGGGACTAACCTCTCATCTCGAGTTGATTTTTGGTCCACGGAGCTCTTTCGTGTTGCTACAGTGACCTCAGGATCCCTCTAGCCTTGAAACAGTGTTCTTGGGGTTTCTCTGGAGTGCCATCAAGGAAATCAAGGCTCCTTTCATGTGTGATGTGCAACACGGAATTGCTCTGCACCCAGTGCAGGGGAATCGGGCCTCATCTCGCGGCGAGGGGGAAGTCTCATGGTTTTTCTCGAGTTGCGGCGGGAACCTGGGGTATATTCTCGAGTTACGACGGGGATGGCCCTTCCACCCACGTGTTTCTTCAGCGACGTCAGGACTCCTGCCTAGTTGCGAGGGACAACTCGGGGTTCTCCTCGAGGCTTGGCAGGGCAATTGGGACGCCTCTCCAGCTGAGGCGGGAGACCAAGGGTCCCTTTCCACGTGCCACAGGAATCCTGGGACTCCTATCAAGTTTCACGAGGAGTCAGGCATCGTCTCCTTTGGAGGCACTGATCTCCGCGTACCTCTGGAGTTTTCAAAGGATGTGAGGCCTCCGGTCTCGATGAGGTGGGGAACTAGGTCTTTCTCTGTAGTCTCCACAGGGGATTCAGACATCCTTTCGTTTTGGGAGATGCAAGACGAGCCTGCATGCAAGTCACTGCAGTGATATCCGGCCTTATTTCGAGTCAGGGCATCGCGGTGTCCATTCCACTTGAGGCCGCAAACTCAGGGTCCCTCTCACATACCTAGAGCTGAGAGAAGCCTCCTCTTGAGGTGCTTGTGGTAAGGTGGGAGTCCTCTGGAGTCGAAGCCAGGGACGAACCTCTCATCTCGAGTTGATTTTTGGTCCACGGAGCTCTTTCGTGTTGCTGCAGTGACCTCAGGATCCCTCTAGCCTTGAAACAGTGTTCTTGGGGTTTCTCTGGAGTGCCATCAAGGAAATCAAGGCTCCTTTCTTGTTTGATGTGCAACACGGAATTGCTCTGCATGCAGTGCAGGGGAATCGGGCCTCTTCTCACGGCGAGGGGGAAGTCTCATAGTTTTTCTCGAGTTGCGGCGGGAACCTGGGGTATATTCTCGAGTTACTACGGGGATGGCCCTTCCACCCATGTGGTTGTTCAGCGACGTCAGGACTCCTGCCTAGTTGCGAGGGACAACTCGGGATTCTCCTCGAGGCTTGGCAGGGCAATTGGGACGCCTCTCCAGCTGAGGCGGGAGACCAAGGGTCCCTTTCCACGTGCCACAGGAATCCTGGGACTCCTATCAAGTTTCACGAAGAGTCAGGCATCGTCTCCTTTGGAGGCACTGATCTCCGCGCACCTCTGGAGTTTTCAAAGGATGTGAGGCCTCCGGTCGCGATGAGGTGGGGAACTAGGTCTTTCTCTGTGGTCTCCACAGGGGATTCAGACATCCTTTCGTCTTGGGAGATGCAAGACGAGCCTGCATTCAAGTCACTGCAGGCATATCCGGCCTTATTTCTAGTCAGGGCATCGCGGTGTCCATTCCACTTGAGGCCGCAAACTCAGGGTCCCTCTCACATAGCTAGAGCTGAGAGAAGCCTCCTCTTGAGGTGCTTGTGGTAAGGTGGTATTCCTCTGGAGTCGAAGCCAGGGACTAACCTCTCATCTCGAGTTGATTTTTGGTCCACGGAGCTCTTTCGTGTTGCTACAGTGACCTCAGGATCCCTCTAGCCTTGAAACAGTGTTCTTGGGGTTTCTCTGGAGTGCCATCAAGGAAATCAAGGCTCCTTTCATGTGTGATGTGCAACACGGAATTGCTCTGCACCCAGTGCAGGGGAATCGGGCCTCATCTCGCGGTGAGGGGGAAGTCTCATGGTTTTTCTCGAGTTGCGGCGGGAACCTGGGGTATATTCTCGAGTTACGACGGGGATGGCCCTTCCACCCACGTGTTTCTTCAGCGACGTCAGGACTCCTGCCTAGTTGCGAGGGACAACTCGGGGTTCTCCTCGAGGCTTGCCAGGGAAATTGTGACGCCTCTCCAGCTGAGGCGGGAGACCAAGGGTCCCTTTCCACGTGCCACAGGAATCCTGGGACTCCTATCAAGTTTCACGAGGAGTCAGGCATCGTCTCCTTTGGAGGCACTGATCTCCGCGTACCTCTGGAGTTTTCAAAGGATGTGAGGCCTCCGGTCGCCATGAGGTGGGGAACTAGGTATTTCTCTATGGTCTCCACAGGGGATTCAGACATCCTTTCGTCTTGAGAGATGCAAGACGAGCCTGCATTCAAGTCACTGCAGGGATATCCGGCCTTATTTCGAATCAGGGCATCGCGGTGTCCATTCCACTTGAGGCCGCAAATTCAGGATCCCTCTCACATACCTAGAGCTGAGAGAAGCTTCCTCTTGAGGTGCTTGTGGTAAGGTGGTATTCCTCTGGAGTTGAAGCCAGGGACTAAGCTCCCATCTCGAGTTGATTTTTGGTCCTCGGAGCTCTTTCTTGTTGCTACAGTGACCGCACGATCCCTCTAGCCTTGAAACAGTGTTCTTGGGGTTTCTCTGGAGTGCCATCAAGGAAATCAAGGCTCCTTTCATGTGTGATGTGCAACACGGAATTGCTCTGCACGCAGTGCAGGGGAATCGAGCCTCATCTCGCGGCGAGGGGGAAGTATCATGGTTTTTCTCGAGTTGCGGCGGGAACCTGGGGTATATTCTCGAAGTACGACGGGGATGGACCTTCCAACCACGTGTTTGTTCAGCGACGACAGGACTCCTGCCTAGTTGCGAGGGACAACTCGGGATTCTCCTCGAGGCTTGACAGGGCAATTGGGACGCCTCTCCAGCTGAGGCGGGAGACCGAGGGTCCCTTTCCTCGTGCCACAGGATTCCTGGGACTGCTATCAAGTTTCACGAGGAGTCAGGCATCGTCTCCTATGGAGGCACTGATCTCTGTGTACCTCTGGAGTTTTTAAACGATGTGAGGCCTCCGGTCGCGATGAGGTGGGGAAGTAGGTCTTTCTCTGTGGTCTCCACAGGGGATTCAGACATCCTTACATCTTGGGAGATGCAAGACGAGCCTGCATTCAAGTCACTGCAGGGATATCCGGCCTTATTTCTAGTCAGGGCATCGCGGTGTCCATTCCACTTGAGGCCGCAAACTCAGGGTCCCTCTCACATAGCTAGAGCTGAGAGAAGCCTCCTCTTGAGGTGCTTGTGGTAAGGTGGTATTCCTCTGGAGTCGAAGCCAGGGACTAACCTCTCATCTCGAGTTGATTTTTGGTCCACGGAGCTCTTTCGTGTTGCTACAGTGACCTCAGGATCCCTCTAGCCTTGAAACAGTGTTCTTGGGGTTTCTCTGGAGTGCCATCAAGGAAATCAAGGCTCCTTTCTTGTTTGATGTGCAAAACGGAATTGCTCTGCACGCAGTGCAGGGGAATTGGGCCTCATCTCACGGCGAGTGGGAAGTCTCATTGTTTTTCTCGAGTTGCGCCGGGAACCTGGGGAATATTCTCGAGTTACGACGGGGATGGCCCTTCCACCCACGTGGTTGTTCAGCGACGTCAGGACTCCTGCCTAGTTGCGAGGGACAACTCGGGATTCTCCTCGAGGCTTGGCAGGGCAATTGGGACGCCTCTCCAGCTGAGGCGGGAGACCGAGGGTCCCTTTCCACGTGCCACAGGAATCCTGGGACTCCTATCAAGTTTCACGAGGAGTCAGGCATCGTCTCCTTTGGAGGCACTGATCTCCGCGTACCTCTGGAGTTTTTAAAGGATGTGAGGCCTCCGGTCGCGATGAGGTGGGGAACTAGGTCTTTCTCTGTGGTCTCCAAAGGGGATTCAGACATCCTTTCGTCTTGGGAGATGCAAGACGAGCCTGCATTCAAGTCACTGCAGGGATATCCGGCCTTATTTCGAGTCAGGGCATCGCGGTGTCCATTCCACTTGAGGCCGCAAACTCAGGGTCCCTCTCACATAGCTAGAGCTGAGAGAAGCCTCATCTTGAGGTGCTTGTGGTAAGGTGGTATTCCTCTGGAGTCGAAGCCAGGGACTAACCTCTCATCTCGAGTTGATTTTTGGTCCACGGAGCTCGTTCGTGTTGCTACAGTGACCTCGGGATCCCTCTAGCCTTGAAACAGTGTTCTTGGGGTTTCTCTGGAGTGCCATCAAGGAAATCAAGGCTCCTTTCTTGTTTGATGTGCAACACGGAATTGCTCTGCACGCAGTGCAGGGGAATCGGGCCTCATATCCCGGCGAGTGGGAAGTCTCATGGTTTTTCTCGAGTTGCGGCGGGAACCTGGGGAATGTTCTCGAGTTACGACGGGGATGGCCCTTCCACACACGTGTTTCTTCAGCGACGTCAGGACTCCTGCCTAGTTGCGAGGGACAACTCGGGGTTCTCCTCGAGGCTTGTCAGGGAAATTGTGACGCCTCTCCAGCTGAGGCGGGAGACCGAGGGTCCCTTTCCACGTGCCACAGGAATCCTGGGACTCCTATCAAGTTTCACGAGGAGTCAGGCATCGTCTCCTTTGGAGGCACTGATCTCCGCGTACATCTGGAGTTTTCAAAGGATGTGAGGCCTCCGGTCGCGATGAGGTGGGGAACTAGGTATTTCTCTATGGTCTCCACAGGGGATTCAGACATCCTTTCGTCTTGAGAGATGCAAGACGAGCCTGCATTCAAGTCACTGCAGGGATATCCGGCCTTATTTCGAATCAGGGCATCGCGGTGTCCATTCCACTTGAGGCCGCAAATTCAGGGTCCCTCTCACATACCTAGAGCTGAGAGAAGCTTCCTCTTGAGGTGCTTGTGGTAAGGTGGTATTCCTCTGGAGTTGAAGCCAGGGACTAAGCTCCCATCTCGAGTTGATTTTTGGTCCTCGGAGCTCTTTCTTGTTGCTACAGTGACCGCACGATCCCTCTAGCCTTGAAACAGTGTTCTTGGGGTTTCTCTGGAGTGCCATCAAGGAAATCAAGGCTCCTTTCATGTGTGATGTGCAACACGGAATTGCTCTGCACGCAGTGCAGGGGAATCGAGCCTCATCTCGCGGCGAGGGGGAAGTCTCATGGTTTTTCTCGAGTTGCGGCGGGAACCTGGGGTATATTCTCGAAGTACGACGGGGATGGACCTTCCAACCACGTGTTTGTTCAGCGACGACAGGACTCCTGCCTAGTTGCGAGGGACAACTCGGGATTCTCCTCGAGGCTTGACAGGGCAATTGGGACGCCTCTCCAGCTGAGGCGGGAGACCGAGGGTCCCTTTCCTCGTGCCACAGGATTCCTGGGACTGCTATCAAGTTTCACGAGGAGTCAGGCATCGTCTCCTATGGAGGCACTGATCTCCGTGTACCTCTGGAGTTTCTAAACGATGTGAGGCCTCCGGTCGCGATGAGGTGGGGAAGTAGGTCTTTCTCTGTGGTCTCCACAGGGGATTCAGACATCCTTTCATCTTGGGAGATGCAAGACGAGCCTGCATTCAAGTCACTGCAGGGATATCCGACCTTATTTCGAGTCAGGGCATCGCGGTGTCCATTCCACTTGAGGCCGCAAACTCAGGGTCCCTCTCACATAGCTAGAGCTGAGAGAAGCCTCCTCTTGAGGTGCTTGTGGTAAGGTGGTATTCCTCTGGAGTCGAAGCCAGGGACTAAACTCTCATCTCGAGTTGATTTTTGGTCCACGGAGCTCTTTCGTGTTGCTACAGTGACCTCAGGATCCCTCTAGCCTTGAAACAGTGTTCTTGGGGTTTCTCTGGAGTGCCATCAAGGAAATCAAGGCTCCTTTCTTGTTTGATGTGCAAAACGGAATTGCTCTGCACGCAGTGCAGGGGAATTGGGCCTCATCTCGCGGCGAGTGGGAAGTCTCATTGTTTTTCTCGAGTTGCGCCGGGAACCTGGGGAATATTCTCGAGTTACGACGGGGATGGCCCTTCCACCCACGTGGTTGTTCAGCGACGTCAGGACTCCTGCCTAGTTGCGAGGGACAACTCGGGATTCTCCTCGAGGCTTGGCAGGGCAATTGGGACGCCTCTCCAGGTGAGGCGAGAGACCAAGGGTCCCTTTCCACGTGCCACAGGAATCCTGGGAATCCTATCAAGTTTCACGAGGAGTCAGGCATCGTCTCCTTTGGAGGCACTCATCTCCGCGTACCTCTGGAGTTTTCAAGGGATGTGAGACCTCCGGTCGCGATGAGGTGGGGAACTAGGTCTTTCTCTGTGGTCTCCACAGGGGATTCAGACATCCTTTCGTCTTGGGAGATGCAAGACGAGCCTGCATTCAAGTCACTGCAGGGATATCCGGCCTTAATTCGCGTCAGGGCATCGCGGTGTCCATTCCACTTGAGGCCACAAACTCAGCGTCCCTCTCACATACCTAGAGCTGAGAGAAGCCTCCTCTTGAGGTGCTTGTGGTAAGGTGGTATTCCTCTGGAGTCGAAGCCAGGGACTAACCTCTCATCTCGAGTTGATTTTTGGTCCACGGAGCTCTTTCGTGTTGCTACAGTGACCTCGGGATCCCTCTAGCCTTGAAACAGTGTTCTTGGGGTTTCGCTGGAGTGTCGTCAAGGAAATCAAGGCTCCTTTCATGTGTGATGTGCAACACGGAATTGCTCTGCATGCAGTGTAGGGGAATCGGGCCTCTTCTCGCGGCGAGGGGGAACTCTCATGGTTTTTCTCGAGTTGCGGCGGGAACCTGGGGAATATTCTCGAGTTACGACGGGGATGGCCCTTCCAACCACGTGTTTGTTCAGCGACGTCAGGACTCCTGCCTAGTTGCGAGGGACAACTCGGGATTCTCCTCGAGGCTTGGCAGGGCAATTGGGACGCCTCTCCAGCTGAGGCGGGAGACCGAGGGTCCCTTTCCACGTGCCACAGGAATCCTGGGACTCCTATCAAGTTTCACGAGGAGTCAGGCATCGTCTCCTTTGGAGGCACTGATCTCCGCGTACCTCTGGAGTTTTTAAAGGATGTGAGGCCTCCGGTCGCGATGAGGTGGGGAACTAGGTCTTTCTCTGTGGTCTCCACAGGGGATTCAGACATCCTTTCGTCTTGGGAGATGCAAGACGAGCCTGCATTCAAGTCACTGCAGGGATATCCGGCCTTATTTCGAGTCAGGGCATCGCGGTGTCCATTTCACTTGAGGCCGCAAACTCAGGGTCCCTCTCACATAGCTAGAGCTGAGAGAAGCCTCCTCTTGAGGTGCTTGTGGTAAGGTGGTATTCCTCTGGAGTCGAAGCCAGGGACTAACCTCTCATCTCGAGTTGATTTTTGGTCCACGGAGCTCTTTCGTGTTGCTACAGTGACCTCGGGATCCCTCTAGCCTTGAAACAGTGTTCTTGGGGTTTCTCTGGAGTGCCATCAAGGAAATCAAGGCTCCTTTCCTGTGTGATGTGCAACACGGCATTGCTCTGCACGCAGTGCAGGGGAATCGGGCCTCATCTCGCGACGAGGGGGAAGTCTCATGGTTTTTCTCGAGTTGCGGCGGGAACCTGGGGTATATTCTCGAGTTACGACGGGGATGGCCCTTCCACCCACGTGTTTGTTCAGCGACGTCAGGACTCCTGCCTAGTTGCGAGGGACTACTCGGGATTCTCCTCGAGGCTTGGCAGGGCAATTGGGCCGCCTCTCCAGCTGAGGCGGGAGACCAAGGGTCCCTTAGAACGTGCTACAGGAATCCTGGGACTCCTATCAAGTTTCACGAGGAGTCAGGCATCGTCTCCTTTGGAGGCACTGATCTCCGCGTACCTCTGGAGTTTTCAAAGGATGTGAGGCCTCCGGTCGCCATGAGGTGGGGAACTAGGTCTTTCTCTGTGGTCTACACAGGGGATTCAGACATCCTTTCATCTTGGGAGATGCAAGACGAGCCTGCATTCAAGTCACTGCAGGAATATTCGGCCTTATTTCGAGTCAGGGCATCGCGGGGTCCATTCCACTTGAGGCTGCAAAATCAGGGTCCCTCTCACATACCTAGAGCTGAGAGAAGCCTCCTCTTGAGGTGCTTGTGGTAAGGTGGTATTCCTCTGGAGTCGAAGCCAGGGACTAACCTCTCATCTCGAGTTGATTTTTGGTCCACGGAGCTCTTTCGTGTTGCTACAGTGACCTCAGGATCCCTCTAGCCTTGAAACAGTGTTCTTGGGGTTTCTCTGGAGTGCCATCAAGGAAATCAAGGCTCCTTTCTTATTTGATGTGCAACACGGAATTGCTCTGCATGCAGTGCAGGGGCATCGGGCCTCTTCTCACGGAGAGGGGGAAGTCTCATGGTTTTTCTCGAGTTGCGGCGGGAACCTGGGGTATATTCTCGAGTTACTACGGGAATGGCCCTTCCACCCACGTGTTTGTTCAGCGACGTCAGGACTCCTGCCTAGTTGCGAGGGACCACTCGGGATTCTCCTCGAGGCTTGGCAGGGCAATTGGGATGCCTCTCCAGCTGAGGCGGGAGACCAAGTGTCCCTTTCCACGTGCCACAGGAATCCTGGGACTCCTATCAAGTTTCACGAGGAGTCAGGCATCATCTCCTTTGGAGGCACTGATCTCCGCGTACCTCTGGAATTTTCAAAGGATGTGAGGCCTCCGGTCGCGATGAGGTGGGGAACTAGGTCTTTCTCTGTGGTCTCCACAGGGGATTCAGACATCCTTTCGTCTTGGGAGATGCAAGACGAGCCTTTATTCAAGTCACTGCAGGGATATCCAGCCTTATTTCGAGTCAGGGCATCGCGGTGTCCATTCCACTTGAGGCCGCAAACTCAGGGTCCCTCTCACATAGCTAGAGCTGAGAGAAGCCTCCTCTTGAGGTGCTTGTGGTAAGGTGGTATTCCTCTGGAGTCGAAGCCAGGGACTAACCTCTCATCTCGAGTTGATTTTTGGTCCACGGAGCTCTTTCGTGTTGCTACAGTGACCTCAGGATCCCTCTAGCCTTGAAACAGTGTTCTTGGGGTTTCTCTGGAGTGCCATCAAGGAAATCAAGGCTCCTTTCTTGTTTGATGTGCAACACGGAATTGCTCTGCATGCAGTGCATGTGAATCGGGCCTCATCTCAGTGCGAGTGGGAATTCTCATGGTTTTTCTCGAGTTGCGGCGGGAACCTGGGGAATATTCTCGAGTTACGACTGGGATGGCCCTTCCACCCACGTGTTTGTTCAGCGACGTCAGGACTCCTGCCTAGTTGTGAGGGACAACTCGGGATTCTCCTCGAGGCTTGGCAGGGCAATTGGGCCGCCTCTCCAGCTGAGGCGGGAGACCAAGGGTCCCTTTCCACGTGCCACAGGAATCCTGGGACTCCTATCAAGTTTCACGAGGAGTCAGGCATCGTCTCCTTTGGAGGCACTGATCTCCGCGTACCTCTGGAATTTTCAAAGGATGTGAGGCCTCCGGTCGCGATGAGGTGGGGAACTAGGTCTTTCTCTGTGGTCTCCACAGGGGATTCAGACATCCTTTCGTCTTGGGAGATGCAAGACGAGCCTGCATTCAAGTCACTGCAGGGATATCCGGCCTTATTTCGAGTCAGGGCATCGCGGTGTCCATTCCACTTGAGGCCGCAAACTCAGAGTCCCTCTCACATAGCTAGAGCTGAGAGAAGCCTCCTCTTGAGGTGCTTGTGTTAACGTGGTATTCCTGTGGAGTTGAAGCCAGGGACTAACCTCTCATCTCGAGTTGATTTTTGGTCCACGCAGCTCTTTCTTGTTGCTACAGTGACCTCAGGATCCCTCTAGCCTTGAAACAGTGTTCTTGGGGTTTCTCTGGAGTGCCATCAAGGAAATCAAGGCTCCTTTCATGTGTGATGTGCAACACGGAATTGCTCTGCACGCAGTGCAGGGGAATCGGGCCTCATCTCGCGGCGATGGGGAAGTCTCATGGTTTTTCTCGAGTTGCGGCGGGAACCTGGGGTATATTCTCGAGTTACGACGGGGATGGCCCTTCCACCCACGTGTTTGTTCAGCGACGTCAGGACTCCTGCCTAGTTGCGAGGGACAACTCGGGATTCTCCTCGAGGCTTGGCAGGGCAATTGGGACGCCTCTCCAGCTGAGGCGGGAGACCAAGGGTCCCTTTCCACGTGCCACAGGAATCCTGGGACTCCTATCAAGTTTCACGAGGAGTCAGGCATCGTCTCCTTTGGAGGCACTGATCTCCGCGTACCTCTGGAGTTTTCAAGGGATGTGAGGCCTCCAGTCGCGATGAGGTGGGGAACTAGGTCTTTCTCTGTGGTCTCCACAGGGGATTCAGACATCCTTTCGTCTTGGGAGATGCAAGACGAGCCTGCATTCAAGTCACTGCAGGGATATCCGGCCTGATTTCGAGTCAGGGCATCGCGGTGTCCATTCCACTTGAGGCCACAAACTCAGCGTCCCTCTCACATACCTAGAGCTGAGAGAAGCCTGCTCTTGAGGTGCTTGTGGTAAGGCGGTATTCCTCTGGAGTCGAAGCCAGGGACTAAGCTCTCATCTCGAGTTGATTTTTGGTCCACGGAGCTCTTTCGTGTTGCTACAGTGACCTCAGGATCCCTCTAGCCTTGAAACAGTGTTCTTGGGGTTTCTCTGGAGTGCCATCAAGGAAATCAAGGCTCCTTTCCTGTGTGATGTGCAACACGGAATTGCTCTGCACGCAGTGCAGGGGAATCGGGCCTCATCTTGCGGCGAGGGGGAAGTCTCATGGTTTTTCTCGAGTTGCGGCGGGAACCTGGGGTATATTCTCAAGTTACGACGGGGATGGCCCTTACACACACGTGTTTCTTCAGCGAAGTCAGGACTCCTGCCTAGTTGCGAGGGACAACTCGGGATTCTCCTCGAGGCTTGGCAGGGCAATTGGGACGCCTCTCCAGCTGAGGCGGGAGACCAAGGGTCCCTTTCCACGTGCCACAGGAATCCTGGGACTCCTATCAAGTTTCACGAGGAGTCAGGCATCGTCTCCTTTGGAGGCACTGATCTCCGCGTACCTCTGGAGTTTTCAAAGTATGTGAGGCCTCCGGTCGCGATGAGGTGGGGAACTAGGTCTTTCTCTGTGGTCTCCACAGGGGATTCAGACATCCTTTCGTCTTGGGAGATGCAAGACGAGGCTGCATTCAAGTCACTGCAGGGATATCCGGCCTTATTTCGAGTCAGGGCATCGCGGTCTCCATTCCACTTGAGGCCGCAAACTCAGGGTCCCTCTCACATAGCTAGAGCTGAGACCAGCCTCTTCTTGAGGTGCTTGTGGTAAGGTGGTATTCCTCTGGAGTCGAAGCCAGGGACTAACCTCTCATCTCGAGTTGATTTTTGGTCCACGGAGCTCTTTCGTGTTGCTACAGTGACCTCAGGATCCCTGTAGAATTGAAACTGTATTCTTGGGGTTTCTCTGGAGTGCCATCAAGGAAATCAAGGCTCCTTTCATGTGTGATGTGCAACACGGAATTGCTCTGCACGCAGTGCAGGGGGATCGGGCCTCATCTCGCGGCGAGGGGGAAGTCTCATGGTTTTTCTCGAGTTGCGGCGGGAACCTGGGGTATATTCTCGAGTTACGACGGGGATGGTCCTTCCACCCACGTGTTTATAAGCGACGTGAGGACTCCTGCCTAGTTGCGAGGGACAACTCGGGATTCTCCTCGAGGCTTGGCAGGGCAATTGGGACGCCTCTCCAGCTGAGGCGGGAGACCAAGGGTCCCTTTCCACGTGCCACAGGAATCCTGGGACTCCTATCAAGTTTCACGAGGAGTCAGGCATCGTCTCCTTTGGAGGCACTGATCCCCGCGTACCTCTGGAGTTTTCAAGGTATGTGAGGCCTCCGGTCGCGATGAGCTGGGGAACTAGTTCTTTCTCTGTGGTCTCCACAGGGGATTTAGACATCCTTTCGTCTTGGGAGATGCAAGACGAGCCTGCATTCAAGTCACTGCAGGGATATCCGGCCTTATTTCAAGTCAGGGCATCGCGGTGTCCATTCCACTTGAGGCCGCAAACTCAGGGTCCCTCTCACATACCTAGAGCTGAGAGAAGCCTCCTCTTGAGGTTCTTGTGGTAAGGTGGTATTCCTCTGGAGTCGAAGCCAGGGACTAAGCTCTCATCTCGAGTTGATTTTTGGTCCACGGAGCTCGTTCGTGTTGCTAGAGTGACCTCAGGATCCCTCTAGCCTTGAAACAGTGTTCTTGGGGTTTCGCTGGAGTGCCATCAAGGAAATCAAGGCTCCTTTCATGTGTGATGGGCAACACGGAATTGCTCTGCACGCAGTGCAGGGGAATCGGGCCTCATCTCGCGGCGAGGGGGAAGTCTCATGGTTTTTCTCGAGTTGCGATGGTAACCTGGGGTATATTCTCGAGTTACGACGGGGATGGCCCTTCCACCCACATGTTTGTTCAGCGAAGTCAGACTCCTGCCTATTTGCGAGGGACAACTCGAGATTCTCCTCGAGGCTTGGCAGGGCAATTGGGACGCCTCTCCAGCTGAGGCGGGAGACCAAGGGTCCCTTGCCACGTGCCACTGGAATCCTCGACTCCTATCAAGTTTCACGAGGAGTCAGGCATCGTCTCCTTTGGAGGCACTGATCTCCGCGGACCTCTGGAGTTTTCAAAGGATGTGAGGCCTCCGGTCGCCATGAGGTGGGGAACTAGGTCTTTCTCTGCGGTCTCCACAGGGGATTCAGACATCCTTTCATCTTGGGAGAAGCAAGACGAGGCTGCATTCAAGTCACTGCAGGGATATCCGGCCTTATTTTGCGTCAGGGCATCACAGTGTCCATTCCACTTGAGGCCGCAAAATCAGGGTCCCTCTCACATACCTACAGCTGAGAGAAGCCTCCTCTTGAAGAGCTTGTGGTAAGGTGGTATTCCCCTGGAGTCGAAGCCAGGGACTAACCTCTCATCTCGAGTTGATTTTTGGTCCACGGAGCTCTTTCGTGTTGCTACAGTGACCTCAGGATCCCTCTAGCTTTGAAACAGTGTTCTTGGGGTTTCTCTGGAGTGCCATCAAGGAAATCAAGGCTCCTTTCATGTTTGATGTGCAACACGGAATTGCTCTGCACGCAGTGCCGGGTATCGGCCCTTATTTTGCGGCGAGGGGGAAGTCTCATGGTTTTTCTCGAGTTGCGGGGGGAACCTGGGGTATATTCTCGAGTTACGACGGGGATGGCCCTTCCACCCACATGTTTGTTCAGCGACGTCAGACTCCTGCCTATTTGCGAGGGACAACTCGGGATTCTCCTCGAGGTTTGGCAGGGCAATTGGGACGCCTCTCCAGCTGAGGCGGGAGACCAAGGGTCCCTTTCCACGTGCCACAGGAATCCTGGGACTCCTATCAAGTTTCACGAGGAGTCAGGCATCGTCTCCTTCGGAGGCACTGATCCCCGCGTACCTCTGGAGTTTTCAAGGGATGTGAGGCCTCCGGTCGCGATGAGGTGGGGAACTAGGTCTTTCTCTGTGGTCTCCACAGTGGATTCAGACATCCTTTCGACTTGGGAGATGCAAGACGAGCCTGCATTCAAGTCACTGCAGGGATATCCGGCCTGATTTCGAGTCAGGGCATCGCGGTGTCCATTCCACTTGAGGCCGCAAACTCAGGGTCCCTCTCACATAGCTAGAGCTGAGAGAAGCCTCCTCTTGAGGTGCTTGTGGTAAGGTGGTATTCCTCTGGAGTCGAAGCCGGGGACTAACCTCTCATCTCGAGTTGATTTTTGGTCCACGGAGCTCTTTCGTGTTGCTACAGTGACCTCAGGATCCCTCAACCTTGAAACAGTGTTCTTGGGGTTTCTCTGGAGTGCCATCAAGGAAATCAAGGCTCCTTTCCTGTGTGATGTGCAACACGGCATTGCTCTGCACGCAGTGCATGGGAATCTGGCCTCATCTCGCGGCGAGGGGGAAGTCTCATGGTTGTTCTCGAGTTGCGGCGGGAACCTGGGGTATATTCTCAGGTTACGACGGGGATGGCCCTTCCACACACCTGTTTGTTCAGCGAAGTTAAGACTCCGGCCTAGTTGCGAGGGACAACTCGGGATTCTCCTCGAGGCTTGGCAGGGCAATTGGGACGACTCTCCAGCTGAGGCGGGAGACCAAGGGTCCCTTTCCACGTGCCACAGGAATCCTGGGACACCTATCAAGTTTCACGAGGAGTCAGGCATCGTCTCCTTTGGAGGCACTGATCTCCGAGTACCTCTGGAGTTTTCAAGGGATGTGAGGCCTCCGGTCGCGATGCGGTGGGGAACTAGGTCTTTCTCTGTGGTCTCCACAGGGGATTCAGACATCTTTTCGTCTTGGGAGATGCAAGACGAACCTCCATTCAAGTCACTGCAGGTATATCCGGCCTTATTTCCAGTCAGGGCATCGCGGTGTCCATTCCACTTGAGGCCGCAAACTCAGGGTCCTTCTCACATACCTAGAGCTGAGAGAAGCCTCCTCTTTAGGTGCTTGTGGTAAAGTGGTATTCCTCTGGAGTCGAAGCCAAGGACTAACCTCTCATCTCGAGTTGACTTTTGGTCCACGGAGCTCTTTCGTGTTGCTACAGTGACCTCAGAATCCCTCTAGCCTTGAAACAGTGTTCTTGGGCTTTCTCTGGAGTGCCATCAAGGAAATCAAGGCTCCTTTCCTGTGTGATGTGCAACACGCCATTGCTCTGCACGCAGTGCAGGGGAATCGAGCCTCATCTCGCGGCGAGGGGGAAGTCTCATGGTTTTTCTCGAGTTGCGGCGGGAACCTGGGGTATATTCTCGAGTTACGACGGGGATGGCCCTTTCACACACGTGTTTGATCAGCGACGTCAGGACTCCTGCCTAGTTGCGAGGGACAACTCGGGATTCTCCTCGAGGCTTGGCAGGGCAATTGGGACGCCTCTCCAGCTGAGGCGGGAGACCAAGGGTCCCTTTCCACGTGCCACAGGAATCCTGGGACTCCTATCAAGTTTCACGAGGAGTCATGCATCGTCTCCTTTGGAGGCACTGATCTCCGCATCCCTCTGGAGTTTTCCAAGGATGTGAGGCCTCCGGTCGCGATGAGGTGGGGAACTAGGTCTTTTTCTGTGGTCTCCACAGGGGATTCAGACATCCTTTTGTCTTGGGTGATGCAAGACGAGCCTGCATTCAAGTCACTGCAGGGATATCCGGCCTTATTTCAAGTCAGGGCATCGCGGTGTCCATTTCACTTGAGGCCGCAAACTCAGGGTCCCTCTCACATACTTAGAGCTGAGAGAAGCCTCCTCTTGAGGTGCTTGTGGTAAGGTGGTATTCCTCTGGAGTCGAAGCCAGGGACTAAACTCTCATCTCGAGTTGACTTTTGGTCCACGGAGCTCTTTCGTGTTGCTACAGTGACCTCAGGATCCCTCTAGCCTTGAAACAGTGTTCTTGGGGTTTCTCTGGAGTGCCATCAAGGAAATCAAGGCTCCTTTCCTGTGTGATGTGCAGCACGGCATTGCTCTGCACGCAGTGCAGGGGAATCGGGCCTCATCTCGCGGCGAGGGGGAAGTCTCATGGTTTTTCTCGAGTTGCGGCGGGAACCTGGGGTATATTCTCAAGTTACGACGGGGATGGCCCTTCCACACACGTGTTTGTTCAGCGATGTCAGGACTCCAGCCTAGTTGGGAGGGACAACTCGGGATTCTCCTCGAGGCTTGGCAGGGCAATTGGGACGCCTCTCCAGCTGAGGCGGGAGACCAAGGTTCCCTTTCCACGTGCCACAGGAATCCTGGGACTCCTATCAAGTTTCACGAGGAGTCAGGCATCGTCTCCTTTGGAGGCACTGATCTTCGCATCCCACTGGAATTTTCAAAGGATGTGAGGCCTCCGGTCGCGATGAGGTGGGGAACTAGGTCTTTCTCTGTGGTCTCCAAAGGGGATTCAGACATCCTTTTGTCTTGGGTGATGCATGACGAGCCTGCATTCAAGTCACTGCAGGAATATCCGGCCTTATTTCGAGTCAGGGCATCGCGGTGTCCATTCCACTTGAGGCCGCAAACTCAGGGTCCCTCTCACATACCTAGAGCTGCGAGAAGCCTCCTCTTGAGGTGCTTGTGGTAAGGTGGTATTCCTCTGGAGTCGAAGCCAGGGACTAACCTCTCATCTCGAGTTGACTTTTGGTCCACGGAGCTCTTTCGTGTTACTACAGTACCTCAGGATCCCTCTAGCCTTGAAACAGTGTTCTTCGGGTTTCTCTGGAGTGCCATCAGGGAAATCAAGGCTCCTTTCATGTGTGATGTGCAACACGGCATTGCTCTGACCGCAGTGCATGGGAATCTGGCCTCATCTCGCGGCGAGGGGGAAGTCTCATGGTTGTTCTCGAGTTGCGGCGGGAACCTGGGGTATATTCTCAGGTTACGACGGGGATGGCCCTTCCACACACGTGTTTGATCAGCGACGTCAGGACTCCTGCCTAGTTGGGAGGGACAACTCGGGATTCTCCTCGAGGCTTGGCAGGGCAATTGGGATGCCTCTCCAGCTGAGGCGGGAAACCAAGGGTCCCTTTCCACGTGCCACAGGAATCCTGGGACTCCTATCAAGTTTCACGAGGAGTCAGGCATCGTTTCCTTTGGAGGCACTGATCTCCGAGTACCTCTGGAGTTTTCCAAGGATGTGAGGCCTCCGGTCGCGATGAGGTGGGGAACTAGGTCTTTCTCTGTGGTCTCCACAGGGGATTCAGAAATCCTTTTGTCTTGGGTGATGCAAGACGAGTCTGCATTCAAGTCACTGCAGGCATATCCGGCCTTATTTCAAGTCAGGGCATCGCGGTGTCCATTCCACTTGAGGCCGCAAACTCACGGTCCCTCTCACATACCTAGAGCTGAGAGAAGCCTCCTCTTGAGGTGCTTGTGGTAAGGTGGTATTCCTCTGGAGTCGAAGCTAGGGACTAACCTCTCATCTCGAGGTGACTTTTGGTCCACGGAGCTTTTTCGTGTGGCTACAGTGACCTCAGGATCCCTCTAGCCTTGAAACAGTGTTCTTGGGCTTTCTCTGGAGTGCCATTAAGGAAATCAAGGCTCCTTTCCTGTGTTCTGCAACACGGAATTGCTCTGCACGCAGTGCAGGGGAATCGGGCCTCATCTCGTGGCGAGGGGGAAGTCTCATGGTTTTTCTCGAGTTGCGGCGGGAACCTGGGGTATATTCTCGAGTTACGACGGGGATGGCCCTTCCACACACGTGTTTCTTCAGCGACGTCAGGACTCCTGCCTAGTTGCGAGGGACAGCTCGGGATTATCCTCGAGGCTTGGCAGGCCAATTGGGACGCCTCTCCAACTGAGGCGGGAGACCAAGTGTCCCTTTCCACGTGCCACAGGAATCCTGGGACTCCGATCAAGTTTCACGAGGAATCAGGCATCGTCTCCTTTGGAGGCACTGATCTCCGCGTACCTCTGGAGTTTTCCAAGGATGTGAGGCCTCCGGTCGCGATGAGGTGGGGAACTAGGTCTTTCTCTGTGGTCTCCACAGGGGATTCAGACATCCTTTTGTCTTGGGTGATGCAAGACGAGCCTGCATTCAAGTCACTGCAGGGATATCCGGCCTTATTTCGAGTCAGGGCATCGCGGTGTCCATTCCACTTGAGGCCGCAAACTCAGGGTCCCTCTCACATACCTAGAGCTGAGAGAAGCCTCCTCTTGAGGTGCTTGTGGTAAGGTGGTATTCCTCTGGAGTCGAAGCCAGGGACTAACCTCTCATCTCGAGTTGACTTTTGGTCCATGGAGCTCTTTCGTGTTGCTACAGTGACCTCAGGATCCCTCTAGCCTTGAAACAGTGTTCTTGGGCTTTCTCTGGAGTGCCATCAAGGAAATCAAGGCTCCTTTCCTGTGTGATGTGCAACACAGCATTGCTCTGCACGCAGTGCAGGGGAATCGGGCCTCATCTCGCGGCGAGGGGGAAGTCTCATGGTTTTTCTCGAGTTGCGGCGGGAACCTGGGGTATATTCTCAAGTTACGACGGGGATGGCCCTTCCACACACGTGTTTGTTCAGCGATGTCAGGACTCCTGCCTAGTTGGGAGGGACAACTCGGGATTCTCCTCGAGGCTTGGCAGGGCAATTGGGACGCCTCTCCAGCTGAGGCGGGAGACCAAGGTTCCCTTTCCACGTGCCATAGGAATCCTGGGACTCCTATCAAGATTCACGAGGAGTCAGGCATCGTCTCCTTTGGAGGCACTGATCTTCGCATCCCACTGGAATTTTCAAAGAATGTGAGGCCTCCGGTCGCGATGAGGTGGGGAACTAGGTCTTTCTCTGTGGTCTCCAAAGGGGATTCAGACATCCTTTTGTCTTGGGTGATGCATGATGAGCCTGCATTCAAGTCACTGCAGGGATATCCGGCCTTATTTCGAGTCAGGGCATCGCGGTGTCCATTCCACTTGAGGCCGCAAACTAAGGGTCCCTCTCACATACCTAGAGCTGAGAGAAGCCTCCTCTTGAGGTGCTTGTGGTAAGGTGGTATTCCTCTGGAGTCGAAGCCAGGGACTAACCTCTCATCTCGAGTTGACTTTTGGTCCACGGAGCTCTTTCGTGTTGCTACAGTGACCTCAGGATCCCTCTAGCCTTGAAACAGTGTTCTTGGGGATTCTCTGGAGTGCCATCAAGGAAATCAAGGCTCCTTTCATGTGTGATGTGCAACACGGCATTGCTCTGACCGCAGTGCAGGGGAATCAGGCCTCATCTCGTGGCGAGGGGGAAGTCTCATGGTTTTTCTCGAGTTGCGACGGGAACCTGGGGTATATTCTCGAGTTACGACGGGGATGGCCCTTCCACACACCTGTTTGTTCAGCGACGTTAAGACTCCTGCCTAGTTGCGAGGGACAGCTCGGGATTCTCCTCGAGGCTTGGCAGGGCAATTGGGCCGCCTCTCCAGCTGAGGCGGGAGACCAAGGGTCCCTTTCCACGTGCCACAGGAATCCTGGGACTCCTATCAAGTTTCACGAGGAGTCAGGCATCGTTTCCTTTGGAGGCACTGATCTCCGAGTACCTCTGGAGTTTTCCAAGGATGTGAGGCCTCCGGTCGCGATGAGGTGGGGAACTAGGTCTTTCTCTGTGGTCTCCACAGGGGATTCAGACATCCTTTTGTCTTGGGTGATGCAAGACGAGCCTGCATTCAAGTCACTGCAGGGATATCCGGCCTTATTTCAAGTCAGGGCATCGTGGTGTCCATTCCACTTGAGGCCGCAAACTCAGGGTCCCTCTCACATACCTAGACCTGAGAGAAGCCTCCTCTTGAGGTGCTTGTGGTAAGGTGGTATTCCTCTGGAGTCGAAGCCAGGGACTAACCTCTCATCTCGAGGTGACTTTTGGTCCACGGAGCTCTTTCGTGTTGCTACAGTGACCTCAGGATCCCTCTAGCCTTGAAACAGTGTTCTTGGGCTTTCTCTGGAGTGCCATCAAGGAAATCAAGGCTCCTTTCCTGTGTGATGTGCAACACGGCATTGCTCTGCACGCAGTGCAGGGGAATCGGGCCTCATCTCGCGGCGAGGGGGAAGTCTCATGGTTTTTCTCGAGTTGCGACGGGAACCTGGAGTATATTCTTGAGTTACGACGGGGATGGCCCTTCCACCCACGTGTTTGTTCAGCGACGTCAGGACTCCTGCCTAGTTGCGAGGGACAACTCGGGATTCTCCTCGAGGCTTGGCAGGGCAATTGGGACGCCTCTCCAGCTGATGCGGGAGACCAAGGGTCGCTTTCCACGTGCCACAGGAATCCTGGGACTCCTATCAAGATTCACGAGGAGTCAGGCATCGTCTCCTTTCTAAGCACTGATCTGCGCTTACCTCTGGAGTTTTCAAAGGATGTGAGGCCTCCGGTCGCGATGAGGTGGGGAACTAGGTCTTTCTCTGTGCTCTCCACAGGGGATTCAGACATCCTTTTGTCTTGGGTGATGCAAGACGAGCCTGCATTCAAGTCACTCTAGGGATATCCGGCCTTATTTCGAGTCAGGGCATCGCGGTGTCCATTCCACTTGAGGCCGCAAACTCAGGGTCCCTCTCACATACCTAGAGCTGAGAGAAGCCTCCTCTTGAGGTGCTTGTGGTAAGGTGGTATTCCTCTGGAGCCGAAGCCAGGGACTAACCTCTCATGTCGAGTTGATTTTGGTCCATGGAGCTCTTTCGTGTTGCTACAGTGACCTCAGGATCCCTCTAGCCTTGAAACAGTGTTCTTGGGGTTTCTCTGGAGTGCCATCAAGGAAATCAAGGCTCCTTTCCTGTGTGATGTGCAACACGGCATTGCTCTTCACGCAGTGCAGGGGAATCGGGCCTCATCTCGCGGTGAGGGGGAAGTCTCATGGTTTTTCTCGAGTTGCGGCGGGAACCAGGGTTATATTCTCGAGTTACGACGGGGATGGCCCTTCCACACACGTGTTTGATCAGCGACGTCAGGACTCCTGCCTAGTTGCGAGGGACAACTCGGGATTCTCCTCGAGGCTTGGCAGGGCAATTGGGACGCCTCTCCAGCTGAGGCGGGAGACCAAGGGTCCCTTTCCACGTGCCACAGGAATCCTGGGACTCCTATCAAGTTTCACGAGGAGTCAGGCATCGACTCTTTGGAGGCACTGATCTCCGCGTCCCTCTGGAGTTTTCAAAGGATGTGAGGCCTCTGGTCGCGATGAGGTGGGGAACTAGGTCTTTCTCTGTGGTCTCCACAGGGGATTCAGACATCCTTTCATCTTTGGAGATGCAAGACGAGCCTGCATTCATGTCACTGCAGGCATATCCGGCCTTATTTCGAGTCAGGGTATCGCGGTGCCATTCCCGTTGAGGCCGCAAACTCAGGGTCCCTCTCACATACCTAGAGCTGAGAGAAGCCTCCTCTTGAGGTGCTTGTGGTAAGGTGGTATTCCTCTGGAGACGAAGCCAGGGCCTAACCTCTCATCTCGAGTTGACTTTTGGTCCACGGAGCTCTTTCGTGTTGCTACAGTGACCTCAGGATACTTCTAGCATTGAAACAGTGTTCTTGGGGATTCTCTGGAGTGCCATCAAGGAAGTCAAGGCTCCTTTCCTGTGTGATGTGCAACACGGCATTGCTCTGCATGCAGTGCAGGGGAATCGGGCCTCATCTCGCGGAGAGGGGGAAGTCTCATGGTTTTTCTCGAGTGGCAGTGGGTACTTGGGGTATATTCTCGAGTTACGACGGGGATGGCCCTTCCACACACGTGTTTGTTCAGCGACGTCAGGACTCCTGCCTAGTTGCGAGGGACAACTCGGGATTCTCCTCGAGGCTTGGCAGGGCAATTGGGACGCCTCTCCAGCTGAGGCGGGAGACCAAGGGTCCCTTTCCACGTGCCACAGGAATCCTGGGACTCCTATCAATATTCACGAGGAGTCAGGCATCGTCTCCTTTGGAGGCACTGATCTTCGCGTCCCTCTGGAGTTTTCAAAGGATGTGAGGCCTCCGGTCGCGATGAGGTGGGGAACTAGGTCTTTCTCTGTGGTCTCCACAGGGGATTAAGACATCCTTTCGTCTTGGGAGATCCAAGACTAGCCTGCATTCACGTCACTGCAGGGATATCCAGCCTTATTTCGAGTCAGGGCATCGCGGTGGCCATTCACTTGAGGCCACAAACTCAGGGTCCCTCTCACATACCTAGAGCTGAGAGAAGCCTCCTCTTGAGGTGCTTGTGGTAAGGTGGTATTCCTCTGGAGTCGAAGCCAGGGATTAACCTCTCATCTCGAGTTGACTTTTGGTCCACGGAGCTCTTTCTTGTTGCTACAGTGACCTCAGGATCCCTGTAGCCTTGAAACAGTGTTCTTGGGGTTTCTCTGGAGTGCCATCAAGGAAATCAAGGCGCCTTTCCTTTGTGATGTGCAAAACGGCATTGCTCTGCACGCAGTGCAGGGGAATCGGGCCTCATCTCGTGGCGAGGGGGAAGTCTCATGGTTTTTCTCCAGTTGCGGCGGGAACCTGGGGTATATTCTCGAGTTACGACGGGGATGGCCCTTCCACACACCTGTTTGTTCAGCGACGTCAAGACTCCGGCCTAGTTGCGAGGGACAACTCGGGATTCTCCTCGAGGCTTGGCAGGGCAATTGGGACGCCTCTCCAGCTGAGGCGGGAGACCAAGGGTCCCTTTCCACGTGCCACAGGAATCCTGGGACTCCTATCAAGTTTCACGAGGAGTCAGGCATCGTCTCCTTTGGAGGCACTGATCTCCGCGTACCTCTGGAGTTTTCAAAGGATGTGAGGCCTCCGGTCGCGATGAGGTGGGGAACTAGGTCTTTCTCTGTGGTCTCCACAGGGGATTCAGACATTCTTTTTTCTTAGGTGATGCAAGACAAGCCTGCATTCAAGTCACTGCAGGGATATCCGGCCTTATTTCCAGCCAGAGCATCGCGGTGTCCATTCCACTTGAGGCCGCAAACTCAGGGTCCCTCTCACATACCTAGAGCTGAGAGAAGCCTCTTCTTGAGGTGCTTGTGGTAAGGTGGTATTCCTCTGGAGTCGAAGCCAGTGACTAACCTCTCATGTCGAGTTGACTTTTGGTCCACGGAGCTCTTTCGTGTTGCTACAGTGACCTCAGGATCCCTCTAGCCTTGAAACACTGTTCTTGGGGTTTCTCTGGAGTGCCATCAAGGAAATCAAGGCTCCTTTCCTGTGTGATGTGCAACACGACATTGCTCTGCACGCAGTGCAGGGGAATCGGGCCTCATCTCGCGGCGAGGGGGAAGTCTCATGGTTTTTCTCGAGTTGCGGCGGGAACCTGGGGTATATTCTTGAGTTACGACGGGGATGGCCCTTCCACACACGTGTTTGATCAGCGACGTCAGGACTCCTGCCTAGTTGCGAGGTACTACTCGGGATTATCCTCGATGCTTGGCAGGGCAATTGGGACGCCTCTCCAGCTGAGGCGGGAGACCAAGGGTCCCTTTCCACGTGCCACAGGAATCCTGGGACTCCTATCAAGTTTCACGAGGAGTCAGGCATCTTTTCCTTTGGAGGCACTGATCTCCGCATCCCTCTGGAGTTTTCCAAGGATGTGAGGCCTCCGGTCGCCATGAGGTGGGGAACTAGGTCTTTCTCTGTGGTCTCCACAGGGGATTCAGACATCCTTTTGTCTTGGGTGATGCAAGACGAGCCTGCATTCAAGTCACTGCAGGGATATCCGGCCTTATTTCGAGTCAGGGCATCGCGGTGTCCATTCCACTTGAGGCCGCAAACTCAGGGTCCCTCTCACATACCTAGAACTGAGAGAAGCCTCCTCTTGAAGTGCTTGTCGTAAGGTGGTATTCCTCTGGAATCGAAGCCAGAGACTAACCTCTCATTTCGAGTTGATTTTTGGTCCACGGAACTCTTTCGTGTTGCTACAGTGACCTCAGGATCCCTCTAGCCTTGAAACAGTGTTCTTGGGGTTTCTCTGGAGTGCCATCAAGGAAATCAAGGCTCCTTTCCTATGTGATGTGCAACACGGCATTGCTCTGAACGCAGTGCAGGGGAATCGGGCCTCATCTCGCGGCGAGGGGGAAGTCTCATGGTTTTTCTCGAGTTGCGGCGGGAACCTGGGGTATATTCTCGAGTTACGACGGGGATGGCCCTTCCACACACGTGTTTGTTCAGCGACATCAGGACTCCTGCCTAGTTGGGAGGGACAACTCGGGATTCTCCTCGAGGCTTGGCAGGGCAATTGGGACACCTCTCCAGCTGAGGCGGGAGACCAAGGGTCCCTTTCCACGTGCCACAGGAATCCTGGACTCCTATCAAGTTTCACGAGGATTCAGGCTTCGTCTCCATTTGAGGCATTGATCTCCGCATTCCTCCTACCAAGTTTCATGAAACGTGTGATAAACAAATGGAGCATGAAAACGTCTGAAAAATACGAGGAGCATGAAAAGGTCTGAAAAATATGAAGAGCATGAAATGGTGCGAAAAAATATGAAGAGCACGAAAAGGTTTGAAAAATATGAAGAGCACGCAAAGACCTGAAAAATATGAGGAGCACGCAATGGTGTGAAAAATACGAGGAGCATGAAAAGGTGTGAAAATGACGAGGAGAATGAAAAGATGTGAAAAATACCAGGAGCATGAAAAGTTGTGAAAAATATGAAGAGCCTGAAAAGATGTGAAAAATATGAAGAGCATGAAAAGGTCTGAAAAATAGGAGGAGCATGAAAATGTCTGAAAAATACGAAGAGCCTGAAAAGGTGTGAATAATAGGAGGGACACGAAAAGTTGTAAAAATACGAGGAGCATGAAAGGGTGTGAAAATTACGAGGAGCAAGAAAATGTCTGAAAAATACGAGGGGTAGGAAAAGTTGTTAAAAATACGAGGAGCATGAAAAGGTGTGAAAATACGAGGACCATGAAAAGGTGTGAAAAATACGTGGAGCATGAAAAGGTGTGAAAAATAAGAGGAACATGAAAAGGTGTGAAAAATATGAGGAGCAAGAAAAGGTCTGAGTAATGGAAGGAGCATAAAAAGGTCTGAAAAATAAGTGGAGCATTAAAAGTTGTGAAATATACGAGGAGCATGAAAAGCTGTGAAAAATTCGAGAAACATGAAAAGGTCTGAAAAATACGAGGAGCATGAAAAGGTCTGAAAACTATGAAGAGCATGAAAAGTTCTGAAAAATACGAGGAGCATGAAAAGGTCTGAAAAAATATTAGGAGCATGAAAAGGTCTGAAAAGTAGGATGAGCATGAAAAGGTGTGAAAAAAGGAGGAGCATGAAAAGTTCTTAAAAATACGAAGAGCACGAAAAGGTGTGAAGAATACGAGGAGCATGAAAGGGTGTGAAAAATATGAGGAGGATGAAAAGTTGTGAAAAATATGAGGAGCATGAAAACGTGTAGAAAATACGAGGAGCATGAAATGGTGTGAAAAATACGAGGAGCATGAAAAGGCCTCAAAATACGAGGAGCATAAACAGGTCTGAAAAATACGAGGAGCATGAAAAGCTGTGAAAAATACAAGGAGCATGAAAAGGCCTGAAAAATAGGAGGAATATAAAACGGTCTGAAAAAATGAGGAGTATGAAAAGGTCTGAAAAATATGAAGAGCCTGATAAGGTGTGAAAAACAGGAGGAGGACGAAAAGATCTGAAAAATTCGAAGAGCCTGAAAAGGTGTGAAAAATAGCAGAGCATGAAACGTTCTGAAAAATACGAGTAGTATGAAAATGTGTGAAAAATACGTGGAGCATGGAAATGTGTGAAAAATATGAAGAGCATGAAAGGCCTGAAACATACGAGGAGCATGAAAAAGTCTGAAAAATACGAAGAGCACGAAAATGTCTGAAAAATACGAGTAGTATGAAAATGTGTGAAAAATACGAGGAGCAGGAAATGGTGTGAAAACACGTGGAGCTTGGAAAGGTGTGAAAAATACGAGGAGCATGAAAAGGTGTGAAAAATACGAGGAGCATGAAAAGGTGTGAAAAATACGTGGAGCATGGAAAGGTGTGAAAAATAGGAGGGGCATGAAAAAGTGTGAAAAATACGAGGAGCATGAAAAGGTGTGAAAAATAGGAGGGGCATGAAAAGTTGTGAAAAATATGAGGAGCATAAAAAGGTGTGAAAAATACGAGGACCATGAAAAGGTCTGAGGAATGGAAGGAGCATAAAAATGTCTGAAAAATACGAGGAGCATGAAAAGGTCTGAAATATACGAGGAGCAGGAAAAGGTCTAAAAAATATGAAGATCATGAAAACGGCTGAAAAATACGAGGAGCCTGAAAAGGTGTGAAAAATAGGAGGAGCATGAAAAGGTGTGAAAAATACAAGCAGCATGAAAAGGTCTCACATATATGAGGAGCATAAAAAGATGTGAAAAATACGAGGAGGATGAAAAGTTGTGAAAACTACGAGAATGAAAACGTGTGAAAAAGACGAGGAGCATGAAAAGGTGTAAAAAATATGAAGAGCATGAAAAGTTGGAAAAATACGAGGAGCATGAAAAGGTGTGAAAGATACGAGGAGCATGAAGAGGTGTGAAATATACGAGGAGCATGAAAAGGTGTGAAAAATATGAAGAGCATGAAAAGGCCCGAAAAATATTCGGAGGACAAGATGGTCTGAAAAATACGAGGAGCCTGAAAAGTTGTGAAAAATACGAGGAGCATGAAAAGGTCTGAAAAATATGAGTAGTATGAAAATGTGTGAAAAATACGAGGAGTATGAAAAGGTGTGAAAAACACGAGGAGCATGAAAAGGTGTGAAAAATACGAGGAGCATGAAAAGGCCTGATACATATGAGGAGCATGAAAAAGTCTGAAAAATATGAAGAGCACGAAAACTTCGGAAAAATACGAGGAGCATGAAAAGGTGTGAAAAATACAAGAAGCATGAGAAGGTCTGAAAAATACGGGGAGCATGATATGGTATGAAAAATACGAAGAGCACGATAAGGTGTGAAAAATACGAGGAACACAAAAAGGTGTGAATAATATGAAGAGCAAGAAAAGGTCTGAAAAATATTAGTAGCATGAAAAGATCTGAAAAACATGAGGAGCTAGAAAAGGTCTGAAAAATATGAAGAGCCTGAAAATATGTGAAAAATATGAAGGGCATGAAAAGGTGTGAAAAATACGAGGAACATGAAAAGGTCTGCAAAATATGAGGAGCATGGAAAGGTCTGAAAAATATGAAGAGCCTGAAAAGGTCTGAAAAATATGAAGAGCACGAAAAGGTCTGAAAAATATGAGGAGCATGAAAAGGTGTGAAAAATACAAGGAGCATGAAAAGGTCTGAAAAATACGGGGAGCATTAAATGGTATGAAAAATACGAAGAGCACGAAAAGGTCTGAAAAATACGAGGAAAACGAAAAGGTGTGAATAATACGAAGAGCATGAAAAGGTCTGAAAAATATTAGGAGCATGAAAAGGTCTGAAAAGTAGGAAGAGCATGAAAAGGTGTGAAAAAAGGAGGAGCATGAAAAGTTCTTAAAAATACGAAGAGCACGAAAAGGTGTGAAGAATACGAGGAGCATGAAAGGGTGTGAAATATGTGAGGAGCATGAAAAGGTGTGAAAAATACGATTAGCATGAAAACGTGTGAAAAATACGAGGAGCATGAAAAGGTGTGAAAAATACGACGAGCATGAAATGGCCTCAAAAATAGGAGGAGAATAAAAAGGTCTGAAAAATACGAGGAGCATGAAAAGCTGTGAAAAATACAGGAGCATGAAAAGGCCAGAAAAATAGGAGGAGCATAAAAAGGTCTGAAAATTCGAGGAGCATGAAAAGTTGGGAAAACTACGATCATGAAAACGTGTGCACAATACGAGGAGCATGAAAAGGTGTGAAAAATACGGGGAATATGAAAAATACGAGGAGAATCAAAAGGTGTGAAAAATGCAAGGAGCATGAAAAGGTGTGAAAAATACCAGGAGCATGAAAAGGTGTGAAAAATATGAAGAGCATGAAAAGGCCTGAAAAATAGGAATGGCAGAAAAAACTTTGAAAAATACGAGGAGCATGAAAAGGTCTCAAAAATATGAAGAGCCTGAAAAAGTGTGAAAAATATGAAGGGCATGAAAAGCTGTGAAAAATACGAGGAGCATGAAAAGGTCTGAGAAATACGAGGAGCATGAAAAGGTCTGAGAAATAAGAGGAGAATAAAAAGGTCTGAAAAATTCGAGGAGCATGAAAAGTTCTGAGAAATAAGAGGAGCATAAAAAGGTCTGAAAAATATGAGGAGCATGAAATGTGGAAAAAATATGAGAGGCATGAAAAGGTCTGAAAAATACGAGGAGCATGAAAAGGTGTAAAAAACACGAGGAGCATGCAAAGGTCTGAGAAATAAGAGGAGAATAAAAAGGTCTGAAAAATATGAGGAGCATGAAATGTGGGAAAAATACGAGAGGCATGAAAAGGTCTGAAAAATACGAGTAGTATGAAATGGTGTGAAAAATACGAGGAGCATGAAAACGTGTGAAAAATACGAGGAGCATGAAATGGTCTGAAAAATATGAAGAGCCCAAAAAGGTCTGAAAAATATGAAGAGCATGAAAAGGCGTGAAAATTCGAGGAGCATGAAAAGGAGTGAAAAATGCGAGGAGCATGAAAAGGTCTGAGAAATGGGAGGAGCATAAAAAGGTCAGAAAAATATGAGGAGCATGAAAAGGTCTGAAAAACATGGAGAGCCTGAAAAGTGTGAAAAATATGAAGAGCTTGAAAAGGTCTGAAAAATATGAAGAGCACGAAAATGTGTGAAAAATATGAAGAGCACGAAAAGATCTGAAAACTATGAGGAGCACGAAAAGGTGTGAAAAACACGAGGAGACTGAAAACATGTGAAAAATACGAGGAGCATGAAAAGGTGTGAAAAATACGAGGAGCATGAACAGGCGTGAATAATACGAGGAGCATGAAAAGACATGAAAAATACGAGGAGCATGAAAAGGTGTGAAAAATATGAGGAGCATGAAAAGGTCAGAAAAATATGAGGAGCATGAAAAGGTGTAAAAAACACGAGAAGCATGAAAAGGTCTGAGAAATAAGAGGAGCATCAAAAGGTCTGAAAAATAGGAGGAGCATGAAAAGGTCTGAAAAATACGAGGATTATGAAAAAGTCAGAAAAAATCGAGGAAAATGAAAGGTCTGAAAAATATGAAGAGCATGAAAAGGTGTGAAAAATATGAAGAGCATGAAAAGGTTGAAAAATACGAGGAGAATGAAAATGTCTGAAATATATGAAGAGCACATAAAGGTCTGAAAAATACGACGGACACGAAAAGGTGTGAATAATACGAGGCGCATGAAAAGGTCTGAGAAATAGGAGCATGAAAAGGTCTGAGAAATAAGAGGAGGATAAAAAGGTCTGAAAAATACGTGGAGCATGAAAAGGTGTAAAAAACATGAGAAGAATGAAGTGATCTGAAAAATATGAGGAACATGAAAAGGTCTGAAACATATGAGTAGCTAGAAAAGGTCTGAAAAATATGAAAAGGTGTGAAAAATACAAGGAGCTAGAAAAGATCTGAGAATTACGAGCAGCATGAAAAGATCTGAGAAATACGAGGAGCATGAAAAGGTGTGAAAAATACGAGGAGCATGAAAAGGTGTGAAGAACACGAAGGGCATGAAACGGTCTGAAAAATATGAGGAGCTAGAAAAGGTCTGAAAAAAATGAAGAGCCTGAAATGGTGTGAAAAATACGAGAAGCATGAAAAGGTCTGAAAAATAGGAGGAGCATGAAAAGGTCTGAAAAATATGAACAGCCTGAAAAGGTCTTAAAAATATGAAGAGCACGAAAAGGTGTGAAAAATATGAAGAGCATGAAAAGGTCTGAAAATTACGAGGAGCATGAAAAGGTCTGACAAATACGAGGAGCATGAAAAGATGTGAAAAATACGAGGAGCATGAAAAGGCATGAAAAATATGAGGAGCATGAAAAGGAGTGAAAAATGCGAGGAGCATGAAAAGGTCTGAAAAATAGGAGGAGCATAGAAAGGTTTGAAAAATACGAGGAGCATGAAAAGGTGTGCAAAATAGGAGGAGCATGAAAAGTTGTGAAAAAAATGAGGATCATGAAATGGTTTGAAAAATACGAGGAGCATGAAAAGGACTGAAAAATATGAGGAGCTTGAAAAGGTGTGAAAAATATGAGGAGCATGAAAAGGCCTGAGAAATACGAGGAGCATGAAAAGGCGTGAAAAATATGAGGAGCATGAAAAGGTGTGAAAAATATGAGAGCACGAAAAGATGTGACAAATAAAAGGAGCACGAAAAGGTGTGAAAAATACGAGGAGCATGAAAAGGTGTGAATAATATGAAGAGCATGTAAATGTCTGAGAAACATGAAGAGCACGAAAAGGTGTGAATAATATGAAGACCACGAAAAGGTATGAAATTTACGAGGAGCACGAAAAGCTGAGAAAAATACGAGGAGCATTAAAAGGTGTGAAAAATACGAGGAGCATGAAAATGTTAGAAATATACGAGGAGCATGAATAGGTGTGAAAAATATGAGAGCACGAGAAGATGTGACAAATAAACGGAGCACGAAAAGGTGTGAAAAATGCGAGGAGCATGAAACGGTGTGAAAAATATGAAGAGCATGTAAATGTCTGAGAAACATGAAGAGCACGAAAAGGTGTAAATAATATGAAGAGCACGAAAAGGTTTGAAATTTACGAGGAGCACGAAAAGCTGTGAAAAATACGAGGAGCATTAAAAGGTGTGAAAAATACGAGGAGCATGAAAATTTTAGAAATATACAAGGAGCATGAAAAGGTGTGAAAAATACGAGGAGCATGAAAAGGTGTGAAAAATACGAGGAGCACGAAAAGTTGTGAAAATACGAGGAGCACAAAAAGGTCTGAAAAATACGAGGAGTATGAAATGGTGTGAAAAATATGTAGAGCACAAAAGTTCTGAAAAATATGAAAAGCATGAAAAGGTGTGAAAAATATGAAGAGCTCGAAAAGGTGTGAAAATTACGAAGAGCATGAAAAAGTATGAAATTTATGAAGAGCATGAAAAGGTGTGAAAAAAACGAGGAGCATGAAAACGTTTGAAATACGAGGAGTATGAAAAGTTGGGAAAAATACGAGAAGCATTAAAACGTCTGAAAAATACGAGGAGCATGAAAAGGTGTGAAAAATACGAGGAGCATGAAAAAGTCTGAAAAATACGAGGAGTATGAAAAGGTGTGAAAAATTTGAGGAGCATGAAAAGGTCTGAGAAATAAGAGGAGCATAAAAAGGTCTGAAAAATACGCGGAGCATGAAAAGGTGTAAAAAACACGAGTAGAATGAAGTGGTCTGAAAAATATGAGGAGCATGAAAAATTCTGAAACATATGAGAAGCTAGAAAAGGTCTGAAAAATATGAAGAGCCTGAAAAGGTGTGAAATTATGAAGACCATTAAAAGGTGTGAAAAATACGAGGAACATGAAAAGGTGTGAAAAATACGCGGAGCATGAAAAGGTGTGAACAACACGAGAAGCATGAAAAGGTGTGAAAAAAACGAGGAGCATGAAAAGGTCTCAAAAATATGAGGAGCTAGAAAAGGTCTGAAAAATATGAAGAGCCTGAAAATATGTGAAAAATATGAAGAGCATGAAAAGGTGTGAAAAATACGAGGAGCATGAAAAGGTCTGCAAAATACGAGGAGCATGGAAAGGTGTGAAAAATACGAGAAGAATGAAAAGGTCTGCAAAATACGAGGAGCATGGAAAGGTGTGAAAAATACGAGGAGCATGAAAAGTTGTGAAAAATACGAGGAGCATGAAAAGGTCTGAAAAAGTCGAGGAGCATGAAAAGGTCTGAGAAATACGAGGAGCATGAAAAGGTGTGAAAAATACGAGGAGCATGAAAAGGTCTGAAAATGTCGAGGAGCATGAAAAGGTCTGAGAAATAAGAGGAGCATAAAAAGGTCTGAAAAATACGCGGAGCATAAAAAGGTGTAAAAAACATGAGAAGAATGAAGTGGTCTGAAAAATATGAGGAGCATGAAAAGGTCTGAAACATATGAGAAGCTAGAAAAGGTCTGAAACATATGAAGAGCCTGAAAGGTGTGAAAAATACGAAGAACATGAAAAGGTGTGAAAAATACGAGGAGCATGAAGTGGTGTGAAAAATACGAGGAGCATGAAAATGTGTGAAAAATACAAGGAGCATGAAACGGTCTGAAATATATAAAAAGCATGAAAAGGTCTGAAAAACATGAAGGGCCTGAAAAGGTGTGAAAAATATGAAGAGCATGAAAATGTCTGATAAATATGAAGAGCACGAAAAGGTGTGAAAAATATGAAGAGCACGAAAAGGTCTGATATATATGAGGACAACGAAAAGGTGTGAAAAATACAAGGATCACGAAAAGTTGTGAAAAATATGAAGAGCCCGAAAATGTGTGAAGAATTGGCGGAGCACAGAAAGGTGTGAAAAATATACGGAGCATGAAAAGCTGTGAACAACAGAAGCAGCATGAAAAGGTGTGAAAAATACGAGGATCATGAAAAGGTCTGAAAAATATGTGGAGCATGAAAAGGTCTGAAAAATACGAAGAGCATGAAAACGTCTGAGAAATACGAGAAGCATGAAAAGGTCTGAAAAATATGAGGAGCATGAAAAATTTTGAAAAATATGAAGAGACTAAAAAGGTGTGAAAAATAGGAGGAGCATAAAAAGGTGTGAAAAATACGAGGAGCAAGAAAAAGTCTGAAAAATACGAGGAGTATGAAAAGGTGTGAAAAATACGACGAGCATGAAAACTTCTGCAAAATACGAGGAGCATGAAACTGTCTGAAAAATATGAAGAGTGCGAAGAGGTCTGAAAAATATGAGGAGCACAAAAAGGTGTGAAAAATACGAGGAGCATGAAAAGGAGTGAAAAATGTGAGGAGCATGAAAAGTTCTGAGAAATTGGAGGAGCATAAAAAGGTCTGAAAAATACGAGGAGCATGAAAAGGTCTGAAAAATATGAGGAGCTAGAAAAGGTCTGAAAAAAATGAAGAGCCTGAAAAGGTGTGAAAAAAACGAGGAGCATGAAAAGGTGTGAAAAATACGAGGAGCATGTAAAGTTCTGACAAATATGAGGAGCATGAAAAGGCCTGAAAAATATGAGGAGCAGCAAAAGGTCTGAAAAATACGAGGAGATAGAAAAGATCTGAGAATTACGAGCAGCATGAAAAGATCTGAGAAATACGAGGAGCATGAAAAGGTGTGAAAAATACGAGGAGCATGAAAAGGTGTGAAGAACACGAAGGGCATGGAAAGGTCTGAAAAATATGAGGAGCTAGAAAAGGTCTGAAAAAAATGAAAAGCCTGAAATGGTGTGAAAAATACGAGAAGCATGAAAAGGTCTGAAAAATACGAGGAGCATGAAAAGGTCTGAAAAACATGAACAGCCTGAAAAGGTCTTAAAAATATGAAGAGCACGAAAAGGTGTGAAAAATATGAAGAGCACGAAAAGGTCTGAAAATTACGAGGAGCATGAAAAGGTCTGACAAATACGAGGAGCATGAAAAGGCATGAAAAATACGAGGAGCATGAAAAGGCGTGAAAAATATGAGGAGCATGACAAGGAGTGAAAAATGCGAGGAGCATGAAAAGGTCTGAAAAATAGGAGGAGCATAGAAAGGTCTGAAAAATACGAGGAGCATGAAAAGGTGTGAAAAATACGAGGAGCATGAAAAGGTCTGAAAAAGTCGAGGAGCATGAAAAGTTCTGAGAAATACGAGGAGCATGAAAAGGTGTGCAAAATAGGAGGAGCATGAAAAGTTGTGAAAAAAACGAGGATCATGAAATGGTTTGAAAAATACGAGGAGCATGAAAAGGACTGAAAAATATGAGGAGCTTGAAAAGGTGTGAAAAATATGAGGAGCATGAAAAGGCCTGAGAAATACGAGGAGCATGAAAAGGCGTGAAAAATACGAGGAGCATGAAAAGGTGTGAAAAATATGAGAGCACGAAAGATGTGACAAATAAAAGGAGCACGAAAAGGTGTGAAAAATCGAGGAGCATGAAAAGGTGTGAAAAATATGAAGAGCATGTAAATATCTGAGAAACATGAAGAGCACGAAAAGGTATGAATAATAAGAAGAGCACGAAAAGGTTTGAAATTTACGAGGAGCACGAAAAGCTGTGAAAAATATGAGGAGCATTAAAAGGTGTGAAAATTACGAGGAGCATGAAAATGTTAGAAATATACGAGGAGCATGAAAAGGTGTGAAAAATACGAGGAGCATGAAAAGGTGTGAAAAATACGAGGAGCACGAAAAGTTGTGAAAATACGAAGAGCACAAAAAGGTCTGAAAAATACGAGGAGCATGAAATGGTGTGAAAAATATGTAGAGCACAAAAGTTCTGAAAAATATGAAAAGCATGAAAAGGTGTGAAAAATATGAAGAGCACGAAAAGGTGTGAAAATTACGAAGAGCATGAAAAAGTATGAAATTTATGAAGAGCATGAAAAGGTGTGAAAAACACGAGGAGCATGAAAACGTTTGAAATACGAGGAGTATGAAAAGTTGGGAAAAATACGAGAAGCATTAAAACGTCTGAAAAAAGACGAGGAGCATGAAAAGGTGTGAAAAATACGAGGAGCATGAAAAAGTCTGAGAAATAAGAGGAGCATAAAAAGGTCTGAAAAAAACGCGGAGCATAAAAAGGTGTAAAAAACCACGAGAAGAATGAAGTGGTCTGAAAAATATGAGGAGCATGAAAAGGTCTGAAACATATGAGAAGCTAGAAAAGGTCTGAAAAATATGAAGAGCCTGAAAAGGTGTGAAAAATATGAAGAGCATGAAAAGGTGTGAAAAATACGAAGAACATGAAAAGGTGTGAAAAATACGAGGAGCATGAAGTGGTGTGAAAAATACGAGGAGCATGAAAATGTGTGAAAAATACAAGGAGCATGAAATGGTCTGAAATATATAAAAAGCATGAAAAGGTCTGAAAAACATGAAGGGCCTGAAAAGGTGTGAAAAATATGAAGAGCATGAAAATGTCTGAAAAATATGAAGAGCACGAAAAGGTGTGAAAAATATGAAGAACACAAAAAGGTCTGATATATATGAGGACAACGAAAAGGTGTGAAAAATGCAAGGATCACGAAAAGTTGTGAAAAATATGAAGAGCCCGAAAATGTGTGAAGAATAGGCGGAGCACAGAAAGGTGTGAAAAATACACGGAGCATGAAAAGGTGTGAACAACACAAGAAGCATGAAAAGGTGTGAAAAATACGAGGAGCATGAAAAGGCGTGAAAAATATGAGGAGCATGAAAAGGAGTGAAAAATGCGAGGAGCATGAAAAGGTCTGAAAAATAGGAGGAGCATAGAAAAGTCTGAAAAATACGAGGAGCATGAAAAGGTGTGAAAAATACGAGGAGCATGAAAAGGTCTGAAAAAGTCGAGGAGCATGAAAAGTTCTTAGAAATACGAGGAGCATGAAAAGGTGTGCAAAATAGGAGGAGCATGAAAAGTTGTGAAAAAAACGAGGATCATGAAATGGTTTGAAAAATACGAGGAGCATGAAAAGGACTGAAAAATATGAGGAGCTTTAAAAGGTGTGAAAAATATGAGGAGCATGAAAAGGCCTGAGAAATACGAGGAGCATGAAAAGGCGTGAAAAATATGAGGAGCATGAAAAGGTGTGAAAAATATGAGAGCACGAAAAGATGTGACAAATTAAATGAGCACGAAAAGGTTGAAAAATACGAGGAGCATGAAAAGGTGTGAAAAATATGAAGACCATGTAAATATCTGAGAAACATGAAGAGCACGAAAAGGTGTGAATAATATGAAGACCACAAAACGGTCTGAAATTTACGAGGAGCACGAAAAGCTGAGAAAAATACGAGGAGCATGAAAAGGTGTGAAAAATACGACGAGCATGAAAAGTTCTGAGAAATACGAGGAGCATGAAAAGGTGTGCAAAATAGGAGGAGCATGAAAAGTTGTGAAAAAAACGAGGATCATGAAATGGTTTGAAAAATACGAGGAGCATGAAAAGGACTGAAAAATATGAGGAGCTTGAAAAGGTGTGAAAAATATGAGGCGCATGAAAAGGCCTGAGAAATACGAGGAGCATGAAAAGGCGTGAAAAATATGAGGAGCATGAAAAGGTGTGAAAAATATGAGAGCACGAAAAGATGTGACAATTAAAAGGAGCACGAAAAAGTGTGAAAAATGCGAGGAGCATGAAAAGGTGTGAAAAATATGAAGAGCATGTAAATATCTGAGAAACATGAAGAGCACGAAAAGGTGTGAATAATATGAAGACCACAAAAAGGTCTGAAATTTACGAGGAGCACGAAAAGCTGTGAAAAATACGAGGAGCATTAAAAGGTGTGAAAAATACGAGGAGCATGAAAATGTTAGAAATATGCGAGGAGCATGAAAAGGTGTGAAAAATATGAGAGCACGAAAAGATGTGACAAATAAAAGGAGCACGAAAAGGTGTGAAAATGCGAGGAGCATGAAATGGTGTGAAAAATATGAAGAGCATGTAAATGTCTGAGAAACATGAAGAGCACGAAAAGGTGTGAATAATATGAAGAGCACGAAAAGGGTTGAAATTTACGAGGAGCACGAAAAGCTGTGAAAAATACGAGGAGTATTAAAAGGTGTGAAAAATACGAGGAGCATGAAAATTTTAGAAATATACGAGGAGCATGAAAAGGTGTGAAAAATACGAGGAGCATGAAAAGGTGTGAAAAATACGAGGAGCACGAAAAGTTGTGAAAATACGAGGAGCACAAAAAGGTCTGAAAAATACGAGGAGCATGAAATGGTGTGAAAAATACGTAGAGCACAAAAGTTCTGAAAAATATGAAAAGCATGAAAAGGTGTGAAAAATATGAAGAGCACGAAAAGGTGTGAAAAATACGAGGAGCATGAAAAAGTCTGAAAAATACGAGGAGTATGAAAGGTGTGAAAAATTCGAGGAGCATGAAAAGGTCTGAGAAATAAGAGGAGCATAAAAAGGTCTGAAAAATACGTGGAGCATAAAAAGGTGTAAAAAACATGAGAAGAATGAAGTGGTCTGAAAAATATGAGGAGCATGAAAAGGTCTGAAACATATGAGAAGCTAGAAAAGGTCTGAAAAATATGAAGAACCTGAAAAGGTGTGAAAAATATGAAGAGCATGAAAAGGTGTGAAAAATACGAAGAACATGAAAAGGTGTGAAAAATACGAGGAGCATGAAGTGGTGTGAAAAATACGAGGAGCATGAAAATGTGTGAAAAATACAAGGAGCATGAAATGGTCTGAAATATATAAAAAGCATGAAAAGGTCTGAAAAACATGAAGGGCCTGAAAAGGTGTGAAAAATATGAAGAGCATGAAAATGTCTGAAAAATATGAAGAGCACGAAAAGGTGTGAAAAATATGAAGAACACAAAAAGGTCTGATATATATGAGGACAACGAAAAGGTGTGAAAAATGCAAGGATCACGAAAAGTTGTGAAAAATATGAAGAGCCCGAAAATGTGTGAAGAATAGGCGGAGCACAGAAAGGTGTGAAAAATACACGGAGCATGAAAAGGTGTGAACAACACAAGAAGCATGAAAAGGTGTGAAAAATACGAGGAGCATGAAAAGGCGTGAAAAATATGAGGAGCATGAAAAGGAGTGAAAAATGCGAGGAGCATGAAAAGGTCTGAAAAATAGGAGGAGCATAGAAAAGTCTGAAAAATACGAGGAGCATGAAAAGGTGTGAAAAATACGAGGAGCATGAAAAAGTCTGAAAAAGTCGAGGAGCATGAAAAGTTCTTAGAAATACGAGGAGCATGAAAAGGTGTGCAAAATAGGAGGAGCATGAAAAGTTGTGAAAAAAACGAGGATCATGAAATGGTTTGAAAAATACGAGGAGCATGAAAAGGACTGAAAAATATGAGGAGCTTTAAAAGGTGTGAAAAATATGAGGAGCATGAAAAGGCCTGAGAAATACGAGGAGCATGAAAAGGCGTGAAAAATATGAGGAGCATGAAAAGGTGTGAAAAATATGAGAGCACGAAAAGATGTGACAAATTAAATGAGCACGAAAAGGTGTGAAAAATACGAGGAGCATGAAAAGGTGTGAAAAATATGAAGACCATGTAAATATCTGAGAAACATGAAGAGCACGAAAAGGTGTGAATAATATGAAGACCACAAAACGGTCTGAAATTTACGAGGAGCACGAAAAGCTGAGAAAAATACGAGGAGCATGAAAAGGTGTGAAAAATACGAGGAGCATGAAAAGTTCTGAGAAATACGAGGAGCATGAAAAGGTGTGCAAAATAGGAGGAGCATGAAAAGTTGTGAAAAAAACGAGGATCATGAAATGGTTTGAAAAATACGAGGAGCATGAAAAGGACTGAAAAATATGAGGAGCTTGAAAAGGTGTGAAAAATATGAGGTGCATGAAAAGGCCTGAGAAATACGAGGAGCATGAAAAGGCGTGAAAAATATGAGGAGCATGAAAAGGTGTGAAAAATATGAGAGCACGAAAAGATGTGACAATTAAAAGGAGCACGAAAAAGTGTGAAAAATGCGAGGAGCATGAAAAGGTGTGAAAAATATGAAGAGCATGTAAATATCTGAGAAACATGAAGAGCACGAAAAGGTGTGAATAATATGAAGACCACAAAAAGGTCTGAAATTTACGAGGAGCACGAAAAGCTGTGAAAAATACGAGGAGCATTAAAAGGTGTGAAAAATACGAGGAGCATGAAAATGTTAGAAATATACGAGGAGCATGAAAAGGTGTGAAAAATATGAGAGCACGAAAAGATGTGACAAATAAAAGGAGCACGAAAAGGTGTGAAAATGCGAGGAGCATGAAAAGGTGTGAAAAATATGAAGAGCATGTAAATGTCTGAGAAACATGAAGAGCACGAAAAGGTGTGAATAATATGAAGAGCACGAAAAGGGTTGAAATTTACGAGGAGCACGAAAAGCTGTGAAAAATACGAGGAGTATTAAAAGGTGTGAAAAATACGAGGAGCATGAAAATTTTAGAAATATACGAGGAGCATGAAAAGGTGTGAAAAATACGAGGAGCATGAAAAGGTGTGAAAAATACGAGGAGCACGAAAAGTTGTGAAAATACGAGGAGCACAAAAAGGTCTGAAAAATACGAGGAGCATGAAATGGTGTGAAAAATACGTAGAGCACAAAAGTTCTGAAAAATATGAAAAGCATGAAAAGGTGTGAAAAATATGAAGAGCACGAAAAGGTGTGAAAAATACGAGGAGCATGAAAAAGTCTGAAAAATACGAGGAGTATGAAAGGTGTGAAAAATTCGAGGAGCATGAAAAGGTCTGAGAAATAAGAGGAGCATAAAAAGGTCTGAAAAATACGTGGAGCATAAAAAGGTGTAAAAAACATGAGAAGAATGAAGTGGTCTGAAAAATATGAGGAGCATGAAAAGGTCTGAAACATATGAGAAGCTAGAAAAGGTCTGAAAAATATGAAGAGCCTGAAAAGGTGTGAAAAATATGAAGAGCATGAAAAGGTGTGAAAAATACGAAGAACATGAAAAGGTGTGAAAAATACGAGGAGCATGAAGTGGTGTGAAAAATACGAGGAGCATGAAAATGTGTGAAAAATACAAGGAGCATGAAATGGTCTGAAATATATAAAAAGCATGAAAAGGTCTGAAAAACATGAAGGGCCTGAAAAGGTGTGAAAAATATGAAGAGCATGAAAATGTCTGAAAAATATGAAGAGCACGAAAAGGTGTGAAAAATATGAAGAACACAAAAAGGTCTGATATATATGAGGACAACGAAAAGGTGTGAAAAATGCAAGGATCACGAAAAGTTGTGAAAAATATGAAGAGCCCGAAAATGTGTGAAGAATAGGCGGAGCACAGAAAGGTGTGAAAAATACACGGAGCATGAAAAGGTGTGAACAACACAAGAAGCATGAAAAGGTGTGAAAAATACGAGGAGCATGAAAAGGCGTGAAAAATATGAGGAGCATGAAAAGGAGTGAAAAATGCGAGGAGCATGAAAAGGTCTGAAAAATAGGAGGAGCATAGAAAAGTCTGAAAAATACGAGGAGCATGAAAAGGTGTGAAAAATACGAGGAGCATGAAAAGGTCTGAAAAAGTCGAGGAGCATGAAAAGTTCTTAGAAATACGAGGAGCATGAAAAGGTGTGCAAAATAGGAGGAGCATGAAAAGTTGTGAAAAAAACGAGGATCATGAAATGGTTTGAAAAATACGAGGAGCATGAAAAGGACTGAAAAATATGAGGAGCTTTAAAAGGTGTGAAAAATATGAGGAGCATGAAAAGGCCTGAGAAATACGAGGAGCATGAAAAGGCGTGAAAAATATGAGGAGCATGAAAAGGTGTGAAAAATATGAGAGCACGAAAAGATGTGACAAATTAAATGAGCACGAAAAGGTGTGAAAAATACGAGGAGCATGAAAAGGTGTGAAAAATATGAAGACCATGTAAATATCTGAGAAACATGAAGAGCACGAAAAGGTGTGAATAATATGAAGACCACAAAACGGTCTGAAATTTACGAGGAGCACGAAAAGCTGAGAAAAATACGAGGAGCATGAAAAGGTGTGAAAAATACGACGAGCATGAAAAGTTCTGAGAAATACGAGGAGCATGAAAAGGTGTGCAAAATAGGAGGAGCATGAAAAGTTGTGAAAAAAACGAGGATCATGAAATGGTTTGAAAAATACGAGGAGCATGAAAAGGACTGAAAAATATGAGGAGCTTGAAAAGGTGTGAAAAATATGAGGCGCATGAAAAGGCCTGAGAAATACGAGGAGCATGAAAAGGCGTGAAAAATATGAGGAGCATGAAAAGGTGTGAAAAATATGAGAGCACGAAAAGATGTGACAATTAAAAGGAGCACGAAAAAGTGTGAAAAATGCGAGGAGCATGAAAAGGTGTGAAAAATATGAAGAGCATGTAAATATCTGAGAAACATGAAGAGCACGAAAAGGTGTGAATAATATGAAGACCACAAAAAGGTCTGAAATTTACGAGGAGCACGAAAAGCTGTGAAAAATACGAGGAGCATTAAAAGGTGTGAAAAATACGAGGAGCATGAAAATGTTAGAAATATACGAGGAGCATGAAAAGGTGTGAAAAATATGAGAGCACGAAAAGATGTGACAAATAAAAGGAGCACGAAAAGGTGTGAAAATGCGAGGAGCATGAAAAGGTGTGAAAAATATGAAGAGCATGTAAATGTCTGAGAAACATGAAGAGCACGAAAAGGTGTGAATAATATGAAGAGCACGAAAAGGGTTGAAATTTACGAGGAGCACGAAAAGCTGTGAAAAATACGAGGAGTATTAAAAGGTGTGAAAAATACGAGGAGCATGAAAATTTTAGAAATATACGAGGAGCATGAAAAGGTGTGAAAAATACGAGGAGCATGAAAAGGTGTGAAAAATACGAGGAGCACGAAAAGTTGTGAAAATACGAGGAGCACAAAAAGGTCTGAAAAATACGAGGAGCATGAAATGGTGTGAAAAATACGTAGAGCACAAAAGTTCTGAAAAATATGAAAAGCATGAAAAGGTGTGAAAAATATGAAGAGCACGAAAAGGTGTGAAAATTACGAGGAGCATGAAAAAGTATGAAATTTATGAATAGCATGAAAAGGTGTGAAAAAAACGAGGAGCATGAAAAGGTCTCAAAAATATGAGGAGCTAGAAAAGGTCTGAAAAATATGAAGAGCCTGAAAATATGTGAGAAATATGAAGAGCATGAAAAGGTGTGAAAAATACGAGGAGCATGAAAAGGTCTGCAAAATACGAGGAGCATGGAAAGGTGTGAAAAATACGAGAAGCATGAAAAGGTCTGCAAAATACGAGGAGCATGGAAAGGTGTGAAACATACGAGGAGCATGGAAAGGTCTGAAAAATATGAGGAGCATGAAAAGGCGTGAAACATACGAGCAGCATGAAAAGGTCTGAAAAAGTCGAGGAGCATGAAAAGGTCTGAGAAATATGAGGAGCATGAAAAGGTGTGAAAAATACGAGGAGCATGAAAAGTTCTGAAAAAGTCGAGGAGCATGAAAAGGTCTGAGAAATAAGAGGAGCATAAAAAGGTGTAAAAAACACGAGAAGAATGAAGTGGTCTGAAAAATATAAGGAGCATGAAAAGGTCTGAAACATATGAGAAGCTAGAAAAGGTCTGAAAAATATGAAGAGCCTGAAAGGTGTGAAAAATATGAAGAGCATGAAAAGGTGTGAAAAATACGAAGAACATGAAAAGGTGTGAAAAATACGAGGAGCATGAAGTGGTGTGACAAATACGAGGAGCATGAAAATGTGGAAAAATACAAGGAGCATGAAATGGTCTGAAATATATAAAAAGCATGAAAAGGTCTGAAAAACATGAAGGGCCTGAAAAGGTGTGAAAAATATGAAGAGCATGAAAATGTCTGAAACATATGAAGAGCACGAAAAGGTGTGAAAAATATGAAGAGCACGAAAAGGTCTGATATATATGAGGACAATGAAAAGGTGTGAAAAATACAAGGATCACGAAAAGCTGTGAAAAATATGAAGAGCCCGAAAATGTGTGAAGAATAGGCGGAGCACAGAAAGGTGTGAAAAATACACGGAGCATGAAAAGGTGTGAACAACAAAAGAAGCATGAAAAGGTCTGAAAAATATGAGGAGCTAGAAAAGGTCTGAAAAAAATGAAGAGCCTGAAAAGGTGTGAAAAAAACGAGGACCATGAAAAGGTGTGAAAAATACGAGGAGCATGAAAAGTTCTGACAAATATGAGGAGCATGAAAAGGCCTGAAAAATATGAGGAGCATGAAAAGGTCTGAAAAAAATGAAGAGTCTGAAAAGGTGTGAAAAAAACGAGGAGCATGAAAAGGTGTGAAAAATACGAGGAGCATGGAAAGGTGTGAAAAATACGAGGAGCATGAAAAGGTCTGCAAAATACGAGGAGCATGGAAAGGTGTGAAAAATACGAGGAGCATGGAAAGGTCTGAAAAAAACGAGGAGCATGAAAAGGTGTGAAAAATACGAGGAGCATGAAAAGGTCTGAAAAAGTCGAGGAGCATGAAAAGTTCTGAGAAATACGAGGAGCATGAAAAGGTGTGAAAAATACGAGGAGCATGAAAAGGTCTGAAAATGTCGAGGAGCATGAAAAGGTCTGAGAAATAAGAGGAGCATAAAAAGGTCTGAAAAATACGCGGAGCATAAAAAGGTGTAAAAACACGAGAAGAATGAAGTGGTCTGAAAAATATGAGGAGCATGAAAAGGTCTGAAAAATACGAGGAGCTAGAAAAGATCTGAGAATTACGAGCATCATGAAAAGATCTGAGAAATACGAGGAGGATGAAAAGGTGTTAAAAATACGAGGAGCATGAAAATGTGTGAAGAACACGAAGGGCATGAAAAGGTCTGAAAAATATGAGGAGCTAGAAAAGGTCTGAAAAAAATGAAGAGCCTGAAATGGTGTGAAAAATATGAGAAGCATGAAAAGGTCTGAAAAATACGAGGAGCATGAAAAGGTCTGAAAAACATGAGGAGCTAGAAAAGGTCTGAAAAATATGAAGAGCATGAAAAGGTGTGAAAAATATGAAGAGCATCAAATGGTCTGAAAATTACATGGAGCATGAAAAGGTCTGACAAATACGAGGAGCATGAAAAGATGTGAAAAATACGAAGAGCATGAAAAGGTCTGAAAAATACGAGGAGCATGAAAAGGAGTGAAAAATGTGAGGAGCATGAAAAGTTCTGAGAAATTGGAGGAGCATAAAAAGGTCTGAAAAATACGAGGAGCATGAAAAGGTCTGAAAAATATGAGGAGCTAGAAAAGGTCTGAAAAACATGAAGAGCCTGAAAAGGTGTGAAAAAAAACGAGGAGCATGAAAAGGTGTGAAAAATACGAGGAGCATGAAAAGGTCTGACAAATATGAGGAGCATGGAAAGGCCTGAAAAATATGAGGAGCATGAAAAGGTCTGAAAAATACGAGGAGCATGAAAAGGCATGAAAAATACGAGGAGCATGAAAAGGCGTGAAAAATATGAGGAGCATGAAAAGGAGTGAAAAATGCGAGGAGCATGAAAAGGATTGAAAAATAGGAGGAGCATAGAAAAGTCTGAAAAATACGAGGAGCATGAAAAGGTGTGAAAAATACGAGGAGCATGAAAAGGTCTGAAAAAGTCGAGGAGCATGAAAAGTTCTGAGAAATACGAGGAGCATGAAAAGGTGTGCAAAATAGGAGGAGCATGAAAAGTTGTGAAAAAAACGAGGATCATGAAATGGTTTGAAAAATACGAGGAGCATGAAAAGGACTGAAAAATATGAGGAGCTTGAAAAGGTGTGAAAAATATGAGGAGCATGAAAAGGCCTGAGAAATACGAGGAGCATGAAAAGGCGTGAAAAATATGAGAGCACGAAAAGATGTGACAAATAAAAGGAGCACGAAAAGGTGTGAAAAATGCGAGGAGCATGAAAAGGTGTGAAAAATATGAAGAGCATGTAAATATCTGAGAAACATGAAGAGCACGAAAAGGTGTGAATAATATGAAGACCACAAAAAGGTCTGAAATTTACGAGGAGCACGAAAAGCTGAGAAAAATACGAGGAGCATTAAAAGGTGTGAAAAATACGAGGAGCATGAAAATGTTAGAAATATACGAGGAGCATGAAAAGGTGTGAAAAATATGAGAGCACGAAAAGATGTGACAAATAAAAGGAGCACGAAAAGGTGTGAAAAATGCGAGGAGCATGAAAAGGTGTGAAAAATACGAGGAGCATGAAAAGGTGTGAAAAATACGAGGAGCACGAAAAGTTGTGAAAATACGAGGAGCACAAAAAGGTCTGAAAAATACGAGGAGCATGAAATGGTGTGAAAAATATGTAGAGCACAAAAGTTCTGAAAAATATGAAAAGCATGAAAAGGTGTGAAATATATGAAGAGCACGAAAAGGTGTGAAAATTACGAAGAGCATGAAAAAGTATGAAATTTATGAAGAGCATGAAAAGGTGTGAAAAAAACGAGGAGCATGAAAAAGTTTGAAATACGAGTATGAAAAGTTAGGAAAAATACGAGAAGCATTAAAACGTCTGAAAAATACGAGGAGCATGAAAAGGTGTGAAAAATTCGAGGAGCATGAAAAAGTCTGAAAAATACGAGAAGTATGAAAAGGTGTGAAAAATTCGAGGAGCATGAAAAGGTCTGAGAAATAAGAGGAGCATAAAAAGGTCTGAAAAATACGCGGAGCATGAAAAGGTGTAAAAAACACGAGTAGAATGAAGTGGTCTGAAAAATATGAGGAGCATGAAAAATTCTGAAACATATGAGAAGCTAGAAAAGGTCTGAAAAATATGAAGAGCCTGAAAAGGTGTGAAATTGTGAAGACCATTAAAAGGTGTGAAAAATACGAGGAACATGAAAAGGTGTGAAAAATACGCGGAGCATGAAAAGGTGTGAACAACACGAGAAGCATGAAAAGGTGTGAAAAAAACGAGGAGCATGAAAAGGTCTCAAAAATATGAGGAGCTAGAAAAGGGCTGAAAAATATGAAGAGCCTGAAAATATGTGAAAAATATGAAGAGCATGAAAAGGTGTGAAAAATACGAGGAGCATGAAAAGGTCTGCAAAATACGAGGAGCATGGAAAGGTCTGAAAAATATGAGGAGCATGAAAAGGCGTGAAACATACGAGGAGCATGAAAAGGTCTGAAAAAGTCGAGGAGCATGAAAAGGTCTGAGAAATACGAGGAGCATGAAAAGGTGTGAAAAATACGAGGAGCATGAAAAGGTCTGAAAAAGTCGAGGAGCATGAAAAGGTCTGAGAAATAAGAGGAGCATAAAAAGGTCTGAAAAATATGCGGAGCATAAAAAGGTGTAAAAAACACGAGAAGAATGAAGTGGTCTGAAAAATATAAGGAGCATGAAAAGGTCTGAAACATATGAGAAGCTAGAAAAGGTCTGAAAAATATGAAGAGCCTGAAAAGGTGTGAAAAATATGAAGAGCATGAAAAGGTGTGAAAAATACGAAGAACATGAAAAGGTGTGAAAAATACGAGGAGCATGAAGTGGTGTGACAAATACGAGGAGCATGAAAATGTGTGAAAAATACAAGGAGCATGAAATGATCTGAAATATATAAAAAGCATGAAAAGGTCTGAAAAACATGAAGGGCCTGAAAAGGTGTGAAAAATATGAAGAGCATGAAAATGTCTGAAAAATATGAAGAGCACGAAAAGGTGTGAAAAATATGAAGAACACGAAAAGGTCTGATATATATGAGGACAACGAAAAGGTGTGAAAAATACAAGGATCACGAAAAGTTGTGAAAAATATGAAGAGCCCGAAAATGTGTGAAGAATAGGCGGAGCACAGAAAGGTGTGAAAAATACACGGAGCATGAAAAGGTGTGAACAACAGAAGAAGCATGAAAAGGTCTGAAAAATATGAGGAGCAAGAAAAGGTCTGAAAAAAATGAAGAGCCTGAAAAGGTGTGAAAAAAACGAGGAGCATGAAAAGGTGTGAAAAATACGAGGAGCATGAAAAGTTCTGACAAATATGAGGAGCATGAAAAGGCCTGAAAAATATGAGGAGCATGAAAAGGTCTGAAAAAAATGAAGAGCCTGAAAAGGTGTGAAAAAAACGAGGAGCATGAAAAGGTGTGAAAAATACGAGGAGCATGGAAAGGTGTGAAAAATACGAGGAGCATGAAAAGGTCTGCAAAATACGAGGAGCATGGAAAGGTGTGAAAAATACGAGGAGCATGAAAAGGTCTGCAAAATACGAGGAGCATGGAAAGGTGTGAAAAATACGAGGAGCATGGAAAGGTCTGAAAAATACGAGGAGCATGAAACGGCGTGAAAAATACGAGGAGCATGAAAAGGTCTGAAAAAGTCGAGGAGCATGAAAAGGTCTGAGAAATACGAGGAGCATGAAAAGGTGTGAAAAATACGAGGAGCATGAAAAGGTCTGAAAATGTCGAGGAGCATGAAAAGGTCTGAGAAATAAGAGGAGCATAAAAAGGTCTGAAAAATACGCAGAGCATAAAAAGGTGTAAAAAACACGAGAAGAATGAAGTGGTCTGAAAAATATGAGGAGCATGAAAAGGTCTGAAAAATACGAGGAGCTAGAAAAGATCTGAGAATTACGAGCAGCAAGAGAAGATCTGAGAAATACGAGGAGCATGAAAAGGTGTTAAAAATACGAGGAGAATGGAAAGGTGTGAAGAACACGAAGGGCATGAAAAAGTCTGAAAAATATGAGGAGCTAGAAAAGGTCTGAAAAAAATGAAGAGCCTGAAATGGTGTGAAAAATACGAGAAGCATGAAAAGATCTGAAAAATACGAGGAGCATGAAAAGGTCTGAAAAACATGAGGAGCTAGAAAAGGTCTGAAAAATATGAAGAGCATGAAACGGTGTGAAAAATATGAAGAGCACCAAAAGGTCTGAAAATTACGAGGAGCATGAAAAGGTCTGACAAATACAAGGGGCATGAAAAGATGTGAAAAATACAAGGAGCATGAAAAGGTCTGAAAAATACGAGGAGCATGAAAAGGAGTGAAAAATGTGAGGAGCATGAAAAGTTCTGAGAAATTGGAGGAGCATAAAAAGGTCTGAAAAATACGAGGAGCATGAAAAGGTCTGAAAAATATGAGGAGCTAGAAAAGGTCTGAAAAACATGAAGAGCCTGAAAAGGTGTGAAAAAAACGAGTAGCATGAAAAGGTGTGAAAAATACGAGGAGCATGAAAAGGTCTGAAAAAGTCGAGGAGCATGATGAGTTCTGAGAAATACGAGGAGCATGAAAAGGTGTGCAAAATAGGAGGAGCATGAAAAGTTGTGAAAAAAACGAGGATCATGAAATGGTTTGAAAAATACGAGGAGCATGAAAAGGACTGAAAAATATGAGGAGCTTGAAAAGGTGTGAAAAATATGAGGAGCATGAAAAGGCCTGAGAAATACGAGGAGCATGAAAAGGCGTGAAAAATATGAGGAGCATGAAAAGGTGTGAAAAATATGAGAGCACGAAAAGATGTGACAAATAAAAGGAGCACGAAAAGGTGTGAAAAATGCGAGGAGCATGAAAAGGTGTGAAAAATATGAAGAGCATGTAAATATCTGAGAAACATGAAGAGCACGAAAAGGTGTGAATAATATGAAGACCACAAAAAGGTCTGAAATTTACGAGGAGCACGAAAAGCTGAGAAAAATACGAGGAGCATTAAAAGGTGTGAAAAATACGAGGAGCATGAAAATGTTAGAAATATACGAGGAGCATGAAAAGGTGTGAAAAATATGAGAGCACGAAAAGATGTGACAAGTAAAAGGAGCACGAAAAGGTGTGAAAAATGCGAGGAGCATGAAAAGGTGTGAAAAATATGAAGAGCGTGTAAATGTCTGAGAAACATGAAGAGCACGAAAAGGTGTGAATAATATGAAGAGCACGAAAAGGGTTGAAATTTACGAGGAGCACGACAAGCTGTGAAAAATACGAGGAGCATTAAAAGGTGTGAAAAATACGAGGAGCATGAAAATGTTAGAAATATACGAGGAGCATGAAAAGGTGTGAAAAATACGAGGAGCATGAAAAGGTGTGAAAAATACGAGGAGCACGAAAAGTTGTGAAAATACGAGGAGCACAAAAAGGTCTGAAAAATACGAGGAGCATGAAATGGTGTGAAAAAAAATGTAGAGCACAAAAGTTCTGAAAAATATGAAAAGCATGAAAAGGTGTGAAAAATATGAAGAGCACGAAAAGGTGTGAAAATTACGAAGAGCATGAAAAAGTATGAAATTTATGAAGAGCATGAAAAGGTGTGAAAAAAACGAGGAGCATGAAAACGTTTGAAATACGAGGAGTATGAAAAGTTGGGAAAGATACGAGAAGCATTAAAACGTCTGAAAAATACGAGGAGCATGAAAAGTTGTGAAAAATACGAGGAGCAAGAAAAAGTCTGAAAAATACGAGGAGTATGAAAGGTGTGAAAAATTCGAGGAGCATGAAAAGGTCTGAGAAATAAGAGGAGCATAAAAAGGTCTGAAAAATACGCGGAGCATGAAAAGGTGTAAAAAACACGAGTAGAATGAAGTGGTCTGAAAAATATGAGGAGCATGAAAAATTCTGAAACATATGAGAAGCTAGAAAAGGTCTGAAAAATATGAAGAGCCTGAAAAGGTGTGAAATTGTGAAGACCATTAAAAGGTGTGAAAAATACGAGGAACATGAAAAGGTGTGAAAAATACGAGGAGCAAGAAAAGGTGTGAACAACACGAGAAGCATGAAAAGGTGTGAAAAAAACGAGGAGCATGAAAAGGTCTCAAAAATATGAGGAGCTAGAAAAGGTCTGAAAAATATGAAGAGCCTGAAAATATGTGAAAAATATGAAGAGCATGAAAAGGTGTGAAAAATACGAGGAGCATGAAAAGGTCTGCAAAATACGAGGAGCATGAAAAGGCCTGAAAAATATGAGGAGCATGAAAAGGTCTGAAAAAAATGAAGAGCCTGAAAAGGTGTGAAAAAAACGAGGAGCATGAAAAGGTGTGAAAAATACGAGGAGCATGGAAAGGTGTGAAAAATACGAGGAGCATGAAAAGGTCTGCAAAATACGAGGAGCATGGAAAGGTGTGAAAAATACGAGGAGCATGAAAAGGTCTGCAAAATACGAGGAGCATGGAAAGGTGTGAAAAATACGAGGAGCATGGAAAGGTCTGAAAAATACGAGGAGCATGAAATGGCGTGAAAAATACGAGGAGCATGAAAAGGTCTGAAAAAGTCGAGGAGCATGGAAAGGTCTGAGAAATACGAGGAGGATGAAAAGGTGTGAAAAATACGAGGAGCATGAAAAGGTCTGAAAATGTCGAGGAGCATGAAAAGGTCTGAGAAATAAGAGGAGCATAAAAATGTCTGAAAACTACGCGGAGCATAAAAAGGTGTAAAATCACGAGAAGAATGAAGTGGTCTGAAAAATATGAGGAGCATGAAAAGGTCTGAAACATATGAGAAGCTAGAAAAGGTCTGAAAAATATGAAGAGCCTGAAAAGGTGTGAAAAATATGAAGAGCATGAAAAGGTGTGAAAAATATGAAGAACATGAAAAGGTGTGAAAAATACGAAGAGCCTGAAGTGGTGTGAAAAATACGAGGAGCATGAAAATGTGTGAAAAATACAAGGAGCATGAAATGATCTGAAATATATAAAAAGCATGAAAAGGTCTGAAAAACATGAAGGGCCTGAAAAGGTGTGAAAAATATGAAGAGCATGAAAATGTCTGAAAAATATGAAGAGCACGAAAAGGTGTGAAAAATATGAAGAGCACGAAAAGGTCTGATATATATGAGGACAACGAAAAGGTGTGAAAAATACAAGGATCACGAAAAGTTGTGAAAAATATGAAGAGCCCGAAAATGTGTGAAGAATAGGCAGAGCACAGAAAGGTGTGAAAAATACACGGAGCATGAAAAGGTGTGAACAACACAAGAAGCATGAAAAGCTGTGAAAAATACGAGGATCATGAAAAGGTGTGAAAAATATGTGGAGCATGAAAAGGTCTGAAAAATACGAAGAGCATGAAAAGGTGTGAAAAGTATGAAGAGCATGAAAAGGTCTGAAAAACACGAGGAGCAAGAAAAGCTCTGAAAAATACGAGGAGCATGGAAAGGTGTGAAAAATACGAGGAGCATGGAAAGGTGTGAAAAATACGATGAGCATGAAAAGGTGTGAAAAATACGAGGAGCATGAAAAGGTGTGAAAAATACGAGGAGTATGTAAAGGTGTGAAAAATATGAGGAGCAAGAAAAAGTCTGAAAAATACGAGGAGTATGAAAAGGTGTGAAAAATACGTGGAGCATGAAAAGTTCTGCAAAATACGAGGATCATGAAACTGTCTGAAAAATGTGAAGTGTCCGAAGAGGTCTGAAAAATATGAAGAGCATGAAAAGGTGAAAAATACGAGGAGCATGAAAATGTTAGAAATATACGAGGAGCATGAAAAGGTGTGAAAAATATGTGAGCACGAAAAGATGTGACAAATAAAAGGAGCACGAAAAGGTGTGAAAAATGCGAGGAGCATGAAAAGGTGTGAAAAATATGAAGAGCATGTAAATGTCTGAGAAACATGAAGAGCACGAAAAGGTGTGAATAATATGAAGAGCACGAAAAGGTTTGAAATTTACGAGGAGCACGAAAAGCTGTGAAAAATACGAGGAGCTTTAAAAGGTGTGAAAAATACGAGGAGCATGAAAATGTTAGAAATATACGAGGAGCAAGAAAAGGTGTGAAAAATACGAGGAGCATGAAAAGGTGTGAAAAATACGAGGAGCACGAAAAGTTGTGAAAATACGAGGAGCACAAAAAGGTCTGAAAAATACGAGGAGCATGAAATGGTGTGAAAAATATGTAGAGCACAAAAGTTCTGAAAAATATGAAAAGCATGAAAAGGTGTGAAAAATATGAAGAGCTCGAAAAGGTGTGAAAATTACGAAGAGCATGAAAAAGTATGAAATTTATGAAGAGCATGAAAAGGTGTGAAAAAAACGAGGAGCATGAAAAAGTTTGAAATACGAAGAGTATGAAAAGTTGGGAAAAATACGAGAAGCATTAAAACGTCTGAAAAATACGAGGAGCATGAAAAGGTGTGAAAAATTCGAGGAGCATGAAAAAGTCTGAAAAATACGAGGAGTATGAAAAGGTGAGAAAAATTCGAGGAGCATGAAAAGGTCTGAGAAATAAGAGGAGCATAAAAAGGTCTGAAAAATACGCGGAGCATGAAAAGGTGTAAAAAACACGAGTAGAATGAAGTGGTCTGAAAAATATGAGGAGCATGAAAAATTCTGAAACATATGAGAAGCTAGAAAAGGTCTGAAAAATATGAAGAGCCTGAAAAGGTGTGAAATTGTGAAGACCATTAAAAGGTGTGAAAAATACGAGGAACATGAAAAGGTGTGAAAAATACGCGGAGCATGAAAAGGTGTGAACAACACGAGAAGCATGAAAAGGTGTGAAAAAAACGAGGAGCATGAAAAGGTCTCAAAAATATGAGGAGCTAGAAAAGGGCTGAAAAATATGAAGAGCCTGAAAATATGTGAGAAATATGAAGAGCATGAAAAGGTGTGAAAAATACGAGGAGCATGAAAAGGTCTGCAAAATACGAGGAGCATGGAAAGGTGTGAAAAATACGAGAAGCATGAAAAGATCTGCAAAATACGAGGAGCGTGGAAAGGTGTGAAACATTCGAGGAGCATGGAATGGTCTGAAAAATATGAGGAGCATGAAAAGGCGTGAAACATACAAGGAGCATGAAAAGGTCTGAAAAAGTCGAGGAGCATGAAAAGGTCTGAGAAATACGAGGAGCATGAAAAGGTGTGAAAAATACGAGGAGCATGAAAAGGTCTGAGAAATAAGAGGAGCATAAAAAGGTCTGAAAAATACGCGGAGCATAAAAAGGTGTAAAAAACACGAGAAGAATGAAGCGGTCTGAAAAATATAAGGAGCATGAAAAGGTCTGAAACATATGAGAAGCTAGAAAAGGTCTGAAAAATATGAAGAGCCTGAAAAGGTGTGAAAAATATGAAGAGCATGAAAAGGTGTGAAAAATACGAAGAACATGAAAAGGTGTGAAAAATACGAGGAGCATGAAGTGGTGTGACAAATACGAGGAGCATGAAAATGTGTGAAAAATACAAGGAGCATGAAATGATCTGAAATATATAAAAAGCATGAAAAGGTCTGAAAAACATGAAGGGCCTGAAAAGGTGTGAAAAATATGAAGAGCATGAAAATGTCTGAAAAATATGAAGAGCACGAAAAGGTGTGAAAAATATGAAGAACACGAAAAGGTCTGATATATATGAGGACAACGAAAAGGTGTGAAAAATACAAGGATCACGAAAAGTTGTGAAAAATATGAAGAGCCCGAAAATGTGTGAAGAATAGGCGGAGCACAGAAAGGTGTGAAAAATACACGGAGCATGAAAAGGTGTGAACAACAGAAGAAGCATGAAAAAGTCTGAAAAATATGAGGAGCAAGAAAAGGTCTGAAAAAAATGAAGAGCCTGAAAAGGTGTGAAAAAAACGAGGAGCATGAAAAGGTGTGAAAAATACGAGGAGCATGAAAAGTTCTGACAAATATGAGGAGCATGAAAAGGCCTGAAAAATATGAGGAGCATGAAAAGGTCTGAAAAAAATGAAGAGCCTGAAAAGGTGTGAAAAAAACGAGGAGCATGGAAAGGTGTGAAAACTACGAGGAGCATGGAAAGGTGTGAAAAATACGAGGAGCATGAAAAGGTCTGCAAAATACGAGGAGCATGGAAAGGTGTGAAAAATACGAGGAGCATGAAAAGGTCTGCAAAATACGAGGAGCATGGAAAGGTGTGAAAAATACGAGGAGCATGGAAAGGTCTGAAAAATACGAGGAGCATGAAACGGCGTGAAAAATACGAGGAGCATGAAAAGGTCTGAAAAAGTCGAGGAGCGTGAAAAGGTCTGAGAAATACGAGGAGCATGAAAAGGTGTGATAAATACGAGGAGCATGAAAAGGTCTGAAAATGTCGAGGAGCATGAAAAGGTCTGAGAAATAAGAGGAGCATAAAAAGGTCTGAAAAATACGCAGAGCATAAAAAGGTGTAAAAAACACGAGAAGAATGAAGTGGTCTGAAAAATATGAGGAGCATGAAAAGGTCTGAAAAATACGAGGAGCTAGAAAAGATCTGAGAATTACGAGCAGCATGAAAAAATCTGAGAAATACGAGGAGCATGAAAAGGTGTTAAAAATACGAGGAGAATGAAAAGGTGTGAAGAACACGAAGGGCATGAAAAAGTCTGAAAAATATGAGGAGCTAGAAAAGGTCTGAAAAAAATGAAGAGCCTGAAATGGTGTGAAAAATACGAGAAGCATGAAAAGATCTGAAAAATACGAGGAGCATGAAAAGGTCTGAAAAACATGAGGAGCTAGAAAAGGTCTGAAAAATATGAAGAGCATGAAAAGGTGTGAAAAATATGAAGAGCACCAAATGGTCTGAAAATTACGAGGAGCATGAAAAGGTCTGACAAATACGAGGAGCATGAAAAGATGTGAAAAATACAAGGAGCATGAAAAGGTCTGAAAAATACGAGGAGCATGAAAAGGAGTGAAAAATGTGAGGAGCATGAAAAGTTCTGAGAAATTGGAGGAGTATAAAAAGGTCTGAAAAATACGAGGAGCATGAAAAGGTCTGAAAAATATGAGGAGCTAGAAAAGGTCTGAAAAACATGAAGAGCCTGAAAAGGTGTGAAAAAAACGAGTAGCATGAAAAGGTGTGAAAAATACGAGGAGCATGAAAAGGTCTGAAAAAGTCGAGGAGCATGAAACGTTCTGAGAAATACGAGGAGCATGAAAAGGTGTGCAAAATAGGAGGAGCATGAAAAGTTGTGAAAAAAACGAGGATCATGAAATGGTTTGAAAAATACGAGGAGCATGAAAAGGACTGAAAAATATGAGGAGCTTGAAAAGGTGTGAAAAATATGAGGAGCATGAAAAGGCCTGAGAAATGCGAGGAGCATGAAAAGGCGTGAAAAATATGAGGAGCATGAAAAGGTGTGAAAAATATGAGAGCACTAAAAGATGTGACAAATAAAAGGAGCACGAAAAGGTGTGAAAAATGCGAGGAGCATGAAAAGGTCTGAGAAATAAGAGGAGCATAAAAAGGTCTGAAAAATACGCGGAGCATGAAAAAGTGTAAAAAACACGAGTAGAATGAAGTGGTCTGAAAAATATGAGGAGCATGAAAAATTCTGAAACATATGAGAAGCTAGAAAAGGTCTGAAAAATATGAAGAGCCTGAAAAGGTGTGAAATTGTGAAGACCATTAAAGGTGTGAAAAATACGAGGAACATGAAAAGGTGTGAAAAATACGCGGAGCAAGAAAAGGTGTGAACAACACGAGAAGCATGAAAAGGTGTGAAAAAAACGAGGAGCATGAAAAGGTCTCAAAAATATGAGGAGCTAGAAAAGGTCTGAAAAATATGAAGAGCCTGAAAATATGTGAAAAATATGAAGAGCATGAAAAGGTGTGAAAAATACGAGGAGCATGAAAAGGTCTGCAAAATACGAGGAGCATGAAAAGGCATGAAAAATATGAGGAGCATGAAAAGGTCTGAAAAAAATGAAGAGCCTGAAAAGGTGTGAAAAAAACGAGGAGTATGAAAAGGTGTGAAAAATACGAGGAGCATGGAAAGGTGTGAAAAATACGAGGAGCATGAAAAGGTCTGCAAAATACGAGGAGCATGGAAAGGTGTGAAAAATACGAGGAGCATGAAAAGGTCTGCAAAATACGAGGAGCATGGAAAGGTGTGAAAAATACGAGGAGCATGGAAAGGTCTGAAAAATACGAGGAGCATGAAATGGCGTGAAAAATACGAGGAGCATGAAAAGGTCTGAAAAAGTCGAGGAGCATGGAAAGGTCTGAGAAATACGAGGAGCATGAAAAGGTGTGAAAAATACGAGGAGCATGAAAAGGTCTGAAAATGTCGAGGAGCATGAAAAGGTCTGAGAAATAAGAGGAGCATAAAAAGGTCTGAAAAATACGCGGAGCATAAAAAGGTGTAAAATCACGAGAAGAATGAAGTGGTCTGAAAAATATGAGGAGCATGAAAAGGTCTGAAACATATGAGAAGCTAGAAAAGGTCTGAAAAATATGAAGAGCCTGAAAAGGTGTGAAAAATATGAAGAGCATGAAAAGGTGTGAAAAATATGAAGAACATGAACAGGTGTGAAAAATACGAGGAGCCTGAAGTGGTGTGAAAAATACGAGGAGCATGAAAATGTGTGAAAAATACAAGGAGCATGAAATGGTCTGAAATATATAAAAAGCATGAAAAGGTCTGAAAAACATGAAGGGCCTGAAAAGGTGTGAAAAATATGAAGAGCATGAAAATGTCTGAAAAATATGAAGAGCACGAAAAGGTGTGAAAAATATGAAGAGCACGAAAATGTCTGATATATATGAGGACAACGAAAAGGTGTGAAAAATGCAAGGATCACGAAAAGTTGTGAAAAATATGAAGAGCCCGAAAATGTGTGAAGAATAGGCAGAGCACAGAAAGGTGTGAAAAATACACGGAGCATGAAAAGGTGTGAACAACACAAGAAGCATGAAAAGCTGTGAAAAATACGAGGATCATGAAAAGGTGTGAAAAATATGTGGAGCATGAAAAGGTCTGAAAAATACGAAGAGCATGAAAAGGTGTGAAAAGTATGAAGAGCATGAAAAGGTCTGAAAAACACGAGGAGCAAGAAAAGCTCTGAAAAATACGAGGAGCATGGAAAGGTGTGAAAAATACGAGGAGCATGGAAAGGTGTGAAAAATACGATGAGCATGAAAAGGTGTGAAAAATACGAGGAGCATGAAAAGGTGTGAAAAATACGAGGAGTATGTAAAGGTGTGAAAAATACGAGGAGCAAGAAAAAGTCTGAAAAATACGAGGAGTATGAAAAGGTGTGAAAAATACGTGGAGCATGAAAAGTTCTGCAAAATACGAGGATCATGAAACTGTCTGAAAAATGTGAAGTGTCCGAAGAGGTCTGAAAAATATGAAGAGCATGAAAAGGTGAAAAATACGAGGAGCATGAAAATGTTAGAAATATACGAGGAGCATGAAAAGGTGTGAAAAATATGTGAGCACGAAAAGATGTGACAAATAAAAGGAGCACGAAAAGGTGTGAAAAATGCGAGGAGCATGAAAAGGTGTGAAAAATATGAAGAGCATGTAAATGTCTGAGAAACATGAAGAGCACGAAAAGGTGTGAATAATATGAAGAGCACGAAAAGGTTTGAAATTTACGAGGAGCACGAAAAGCTGTGAAAAATACGAGGAGCTTTAAAAGGTGTGAAAAATACGAGGAGCATGAAAATGTTAGAAATATACGAGGAGCAAGAAAAGGTGTGAAAAATACGAGGAGCATGAAAAGGTGTGAAAAATACGAGGAGCACGAAAAGTTGTGAAAATACGAGGAGCACAAAAAGGTCTGAAAAATACGAGGAGCATGAAATGGTGTGAAAAATATGTAGAGCACAAAAGTTCTGAAAAATATGAAAAGCATGAAAAGGTGTGAAAAATATGAAGAGCACGAAAAGGTGTGAAAATTACGAAGAGCATGAAAAAGTATGAAATTTATGAAGAGCATGAAAAGGTGTGAAAAAAACGAGGAGCATGAAAAAGTTTGAAATACGAGGAGTATGAAAAGTTGGGAAAAATACGAGAAGCATTAAAACGTCTGAAAAATACGAGGAGCATGAAAAGGTGTGAAAAATTCGAGGAGCATGAAAAAGTCTGAAAAATACGAGGAGTATGAAAAGGTGAGAAAAATTCGAGGAGCATGAAAAGGTCTGAGAAATAAGAGGAGCATAAAAAGGTCTGAAAAATACGCGGAGCATGAAAAGGTGTAAAAAACACGAGTAGAATGAAGTGGTCTGAAAAATATGAGGAGCATGAAAAATTCTGAAACATATGAGAAGCTAGAAAAGGTCTGAAAAATATGAAGAGCCTGAAAAGGTGTGAAATTGTGAAGACCATTAAAAGGTGTGAAAAATACGAGGAACATGAAAAGGTGTGAAAAATACGCGGAGCATGAAAAGGTGTGAACAACACGAGAAGCATGAAAAGGTGTGAAAAAAACGAGGAGCATGAAAAGGTGTCAAAAATATGAGGAGCTAGAAAAGGTCTGAAAAATATGAAGAGCCTGAAAATATGTGAGAAATATGAAGAGCATGAAAAGGTGTGAAAAATACGAGGAGCATGAAAAGGTCTGCAAAATACGAGGAGCATGGAAAGGTGTGAAAAATACGAGAAGCATGAAAAGGTCTGCAAAATACGAGGAGCGTGGAAAGGTGTGAAACATTCGAGGAGCATGGAAAGGTCTGAAAAATATGAGGAGCATGAAAAGGCGTGAAACATACAAGGAGCATGAAAAGGTCTGAAAAAGTCGAGGAGCATGAAAAGGTCTGAGAAATACGAGGAGCATGAAAAGGTGTGAAAAATACGAGGAGCATGAAAAGGTCTGAGAAATAAGAGGAGCATAAAAAGGTCTGAAAAATACGCGGAGCATAAAAAGGTGTAAAAAACACGAGAAGAATGAAGCGGTCTGAAAAATATAAGGAGCATGAAAAGGTCTGAAACATATGAGAAGCTAGAAAAGGTCTGAAAAATATGAAGAGCCTGAAAAGGTGTGAAAAATATGAAGAGCATGAAAAGGTGTGAAAAATACGAAGAACATGAAAAGGTGTGAAAAATACGAGGAGCATGAAGTGGTGTGACAAATACGAGGAGCATGAAAATGTGTGAAAAATACAAGGAGCATGAAATGATCTGAAATATATAAAAAGCATGAAAAGGTCTGAAAAACATGAAGGGCCTGAAAAGGTGTGAAAAATATGAAGAGCATGAAAATGTCTGAAAAATATGAAGAGCACGAAAAGGTGTGAAAAATATGAAGAACACGAAAAGGTCTGATATATATGAGGACAACGAAAAGGTGTGAAAAATACAAGGATCACGAAAAGTTGTGAAAAATATGAAGAGCCCGAAAATGTGTGAAGAATAGGCGGAGCACAGAAAGGTGTGAAAAATACACGGAGCATGAAAAGGTGTGAACAACAGAAGAAGCATGAAAAAGTCTGAAAAATATGAGGAGCAAGAAAAGGTCTGAAAAAAATGAAGAGCCTGAAAAGGTGTGAAAAAAACGAGGAGCATGAAAAGGTGTGAAAAATACGAGGAGCATGAAAAGTTCTGACAAATATGAGGAGCATGAAAAGGCCTGAAAAATATGAGGAGCATGAAAAGGTCTGAAAAAAATGAAGAGCCTGAAAAGGTGTGAAGAAAACGAGGAGCATGAAAAGGTGTGAAAAATACGAGGAGCATGGAAAGGTGTGAAAAATACGAGGAGCATGAAAAGGTCTGCAAAATACGAGGAGCATGGAAAGGTGTGAAAAATACGAGGAGCATGAAAAGGTCTGCAAAATACGAGGAGCATGGAAAGGTGTGAAAAATACGAGGAGCATGGAAAGGTCTGAAAAATACGAGGAGCATGAAACGGCGTGAAAAATACGAGGAGCATGAAAAGGTCTGAAAAAGTCGAGGAGCATGAAAAGGTCTGAGAAATACGAGGAGCATGAAAAGGTGTGAAAAATACGAGGAGCATGAAAAGGTCTGAAAATGTCGAGGAGCATGAAAAGGTCTGAGAAATAAGAGGAGCATAAAAAGGTCTGAAAAATACGCAGAGCATAAAAAGGTGTAAAAAACACGAGAAGAATGAAGTGGTCTGAAAAATATGAGGAGCATGAAAAGGTCTGAAAAATACGAGGAGCTAGAAAAGATCTGAGAATTACGAGCAGCATGAAAAAATCTGAGAAATACGAGGAGCATGAAAAGGTGTTAAAAATACGAGGAGAATGAAAAGGTGTGAAGAACACGAAGGGCATGAAAAAGTCTGAAAAATATGAGGAGCTAGAAAAGGTCTGAAAAAAATGAAGAGCCTGAAATGGTGTGAAAAATACGAGAAGCATGAAAAGATCTGAAAAATACGAGGAGCATGAAAAGGTCTGAAAAACATGAGGAGCTAGAAAAGGTCTGAAAAATATGAAGAGCATGAAAAGGTGTGAAAAATATGAAGAGCACCAAATGGTCTGAAAATTACGAGGAGCATGAAAAGGTCTGACAAATACGAGGAGCATGAAAAGATGTGAAAAATACAAGGAGCATGAAAAGGTCTGAAAAATACGAGGAGCATGAAAAGGAGTGAAAAATGTGAGGAGCATGAAAAGTTCTGAGAAATTGGAGGAGCATAAAAAGGTCTGAAAAATACGAGGAGCATGAAAAGGTCTGAAAAATATGAGGAGCTAGAAAAGGTCTGAAAAACATGAAGAGCCTGAAAAGGTGTGAAAAAAACGAGTAGCATGAAAAGGTGTGAAAAATACGAGGAGCATGAAAAGGTCTGAAAAAGTCGAGGAGCATGAAAAGTTCTGAGAAATACGAGGAGCATGAAAAGGTGTGCAAAATAGGAGGAGCATGAAAAGTTGTGAAAAAAACGAGGATCATGAAATGGTTTGAAAAATACGAGGAGCATGAAAAGGACTGAAAAATATGAGGAGCTTGAAAAGGTGTGAAAAATATGAGGAGCATGAAAAGGCCTGAGAAATGCGAGGAGCATGAAAAGGCGTGAAAAATATGAGGAGCATGAAAAGGTGTGAAAAATATGAGAGCACGAAAAGATGTGACAAATAAAAGGAGCACGAAAAGGTGTGAAAAATGCGAGGAGCTTGAAAAGGTGTGAAAAATATGAAGAGCATGTAAATATCTGAGAAACATGAAGAGCACGAAAAGGTGTGAATAATATGAAGACCACAAAAAGGTCTGAAATTTACGAGGAGCACGAAAAGCTGAGAAAAATACGAGGAGCATTAAAAGGTGTGAAAAATACGAGGAGCATGAAAATGTTAGAAATATACGAGGAGCATGAAAAGGTGTGAAAAATATGAGAGCACGAAAAGATGTGACAAGTAAAGGGAGCACGAAAAGGTGTGAAAAATGCGAGGAGCATGAAAAGGTGTGAAAAATATGAAGAGCGTGTAAATGTCTGAGAAACATGAAGAGCACGAAAAGGTGTGAATAATATGAAGAGCACGAAAAGGGTTGAAATTTACGAGGAGCACGAAAAGCTGTGAAAAATACAAGGAGCATTAAAAGGTGTGAAAAATACGAGGAGCATGAAAATGTTAGAAATATACGAGGAGCATGAAAAGGTGTGAAAAATACGAGGAGCATGGAAAGGTGTGAAAAATACGAGGAGCATGAAAAGGTCTGCAAAATACGAGGAGCATGGAAAGGTGTGAAAAATACGAGGAGCATGAAAAGGTCTGCAAAATACGAGGAGCATGGAAAGGTGTGAAAAATACGAGGAGCATGGAAAGGTCTGAAAAATACGAGGAGCATGAAATGGCGTGAAAAATACGAGGAGCATGAAAAGGTCTGAAAAAGTCGAGGAGCATGGAAAGGTCTGAGAAATACGAGGAGCATGAAAAGGTGTGAAAAATACGAGGAGCATGAAAAGGTCTGAAAATGTCGAGGAGCATGAAAAGGTCTGAGAAATAAGAGGAGCATAAAAAGGTCTGAAAAATACGCGGAGCATAAAAAGGTGTAAAATCACGAGAAGAATGAAGTGGTCTGAAAAATATGAGGAGCATGAAAAGGTCTGAAACATATGAGAAGCTAGAAAAGGTCTGAAAAATATGAAGAGCCTGAAAAGGTGTGAAAAATATGAAGAGCATGAAAAGGTGTGAAAAATATGAAGAACATGAACAGGTGTGAAAAATACGAGGAGCCTGAAGTGGTGTGAAAAATACGAGGAGCATGAAAATGTGTGAAAATACAAGGAGCATGAAATGGTCTGAAATATATAAAAAGCATGAAAAGGTCTGAAAAACATGAAGGGCCTGAAAAGGTGTGAAAAATATGAAGAGCATGAAAATGTCTGAAAAATATGAAGAGCACGAAAAGGTGTGAAAAATATGAAGAGCACGAAAAGGTCTGATATATATGAGGACAACGAAAAGGTGTGAAAAATACAAGGATCACGAAAAGTTGTGAAAAATATGAAGAGCCCGAAAATGTGTGAAGAATAGGCAGAGCACAGAAAGGTGTGAAAAATACACGGAGCATGAAAAGGTGTGAACAACACAAGAAGCATGAAAAGCTGTGAAAAATACGAGGATCATGAAAAGGTGTGAAAAATATGTGGAGCATGAAAAGGTCTGAAAAATACGAAGAGCATGAAAAGGTGTGAAAAGTATGAAGAGCATGAAAAGGTCTGAAAAACACGAGGAGCAAGAAAAGCTCTGAAAAATACGAGGAGCATGGAAAGGTGTGAAAAATACGAGGAGCATGGAAAGGTGTGAAAAATACGATGAGCATGAAAAGGTGTGAAAAATACGAGGAGCATGAAAAGGTGTGAAAAATACGAGGAGTATGTAAAGGTGTGAAAAATACGAGGAGCAAGAAAAAGTCTGAAAAATACGAGGAGTATGAAAAGGTGTGAAAAATACGTGGAGCATGAAAAGTTCTGCAAAATACGAGGATCATGAAACTGTCTGAAAAATGTGAAGTGTCCGAAGAGGTCTGAAAAATATGAAGAGCCTGAAAAGGTGTGAAAAATATGAAGAGCATGAAAAGGTGTGAAAAATATGAAGAACATGAACAGGTGTGAAAAATACGAGGAGCCTGAAGTGGTGTGAAAAATACGAGGAGCATGAAAATGTGTGAAAAATACAAGGAGCATGAAATGGTCTGAAATATATAAAAAGCATGAAAAGGTCTGAAAAACATGAAGGGCCTGAAAAGGTGTGAAAAATATGAAGAGCATGAAAATGTCTGAAAAATATGAAGAGCACGAAAAGGTGTGAAAAATATGAAGAGCACGAAAATGTGTGAAAAATATGAAGAGCACGAAAAGGTCTGATATATATGAGGACAACGAAAAGGTGTGAAAAATACAAGGATCACGAAAAGTTGTGAAAAATATGAAGAGCCCGAAAATGTGTGAAGAATAGGCAGAGCACAGAAAGGTGTGAAAAATACACGGAGCATGAAAAGGTGTGAACAACACAAGAAGCATGAAAAGCTGTGAAAAATACGAGGATCATGAAAAGGTGTGAAAAATATGTGGAGCATGAAAAGGTCTGAAAAATACGAAGAGCATGAAAAGGTGTGAAAAGTATGAAGAGCATGAAAAGGTCTGAAAAACACGAGGAGCAAGAAAAGCTCTGAAAAATACGAGGAGCATGGAAAGGTGTGAAAAATACGAGGAGCATGGAAAGGTGTGAAAAATACGATGAGCATGAAAAGGTGTGAAAAATACGAGGAGCATGAAAAGGTGTGAAAAATACGAGGAGTATGTAAAGGTGTGAAAAATATGAGGAGCAAGAAAAAGTCTGAAAAATACGAGGAGTATGAAAAGGTGTGAAAAATACGTGGAGCATGAAAAGTTCTGCAAAATACGAGGATCATGAAACTGTCTGAAAAATGTGAAGTGTCCGAAGAGGTCTGAAAAATATGAAGAGCATGAAAAGGTGAAAAATACGAGGAGCATGAAAATGTTAGAAATATACGAGGAGCATGAAAAGGTGTGAAAAATATGTGAGCACGAAAAGATGTGACAAATAAAAGGAGCACGAAAAGGTGTGAAAAATGCGAGGAGCATGAAAAGGTGTGAAAAATATGAAGAGCATGTAAATGTCTGAGAAACATGAAGAGCACGAAAAGGTGTGAATAATATGAAGAGCACGAAAAGGTTTGAAATTTACGAGGAGCACGAAAAGCTGTGAAAAATACGAGGAGCTTTAAAAGGTGTGAAAAATACGAGGAGCATGAAAATGTTAGAAATATACGAGGAGCAAGAAAAGGTGTGAAAAATACGAGGAGCATGAAAAGGTGTGAAAAATACGAGGAGCACGAAAAGTTGTGAAAATACGAGGAGCACAAAAAGGTCTGAAAAATACGAGGAGCATGAAATGGTGTGAAAAATATGTAGAGCACAAAAGTTCTGAAAAATATGAAAAGCATGAAAAGGTGTGAAAAATATGAAGAGCACGAAAAGGTGTGAAAATTACGAAGAGCATGAAAAAGTATGAAATTTATGAAGAGCATGAAAAGGTGTGAAAAAAACGAGGAGCATGAAAAAGTTTGAAATACGAGGAGTATGAAAAGTTGGGAAAAATACGAGAAGCATTAAAACGTCTGAAAAATACGAGGAGCATGAAAAGGTGTGAAAAATTCGAGGAGCATGAAAAAGTCTGAAAAATACGAGGAGTATGAAAAGGTGAGAAAAATTCGAGGAGCATGAAAAGGTCTGAGAAATAAGAGGAGCATAAAAAGGTCTGAAAAATACGCGGAGCATGAAAAGGTGTAAAAAACACGAGTAGAATGAAGTGGTCTGAAAAATATGAGGAGCATGAAAAATTCTGAAACATATGAGAAGCTAGAAAAGGTCTGAAAAATATGAAGAGCCTGAAAAGGTGTGAAATTGTGAAGACCATTAAAAGGTGTGAAAAATACGAGGAACATGAAAAGGTGTGAAAAATACGCGGAGCATGAAAAGGTGTGAACAACACGAGAAGCATGAAAAGGTGTGAAAAAAACGAGGAGCATGAAAAGGTCTCAAAAATATGAGGAGCTAGAAAAGGGCTGAAAAATATGAAGAGCCTGAAAATATGTGAGAAATATGAAGAGCATGAAAAGGTGTGAAAAATACGAGGAGCATGAAAAGGTCTGCAAAATACGAGGAGCATGGAAAGGTGTGAAAAATACGAGAAGCATGAAAAGGTCTGCAAAATACGAGGAGCGTGGAAAGGTGTGAAACATTCGAGGAGCATGGAAAGGTCTGAAAAATATGAGGAGCATGAAAAGGCGTGAAACAAACAAGGAGCATGAAAAGGTCTGAAAAAGTCGAGGAGCATGAAAAGGTCTGAGAAATACGAGGAGCATGAAAAGGTGTGAAAAATACGAGGAGCATGAAAAGGTCTGAGAAATAAGAGGAGCATAAAAAGGTCTGAAAAATACACGGAGCATAAAAAGGTGTAAAAAACACGAGAAGAATGAAGCGGTCTGAAAAATATAAGGAGCATGAAAAGGTCTGAAACATATGAGAAGCTAGAAAAGGTCTGAAAAATATGAAGAGCCTGAAAAGGTGTGAAAAATATGAAGAGCATGAAAAGGTGTGAAAAATACGAAGAACATGAAAAGGTGTGAAAAATACGAGGAGCATGAAGTGGTGTGACAAATACGAGGAGCATGAAAATGTGTGAAAAATACAAGGAGCATGAAATGATCTGAAATATATAAAAAGCATGAAAAGGTCTGAAAAACATGAAGGGCCTGAAAAGGTGTGAAAAATATGAAGAGCATGAAAATGTCTGAAAAATATGAAGAGCACGAAAAGGTGTGAAAAATATGAAGAACACGAAAAGGTCTGATATATATGAGGACAACGAAAAGGTGTGAAAAATACAAGGATCACGAAAAGTTGTGAAAAATATGAAGAGCCCGAAAATGTGTGAAGAATAGGCGGAGCACAGAAAGGTGTGAAAAATACACGGAGCATGAAAAGGTGTGAACAACAGAAGAAGCATGAAAAGGTCTGAAAAATATGAGGAGCAAGAAAAGGTCTGAAAAAAATGAAGAGCCTGAAAAGGTGTGAAAAAAACGAGGAGCATGAAAAGGTGTGAAAAATACGAGGAGCATGAAAAGTTCTGACAAATATGAGGAGCATGAAAAGGTCTGAAAAAAATGAAGAGCCTGAAAAGGTGTGAAAAAAACGAGGAGCATGAAAAGGTGTGAAAAATACGAGGAGCATGGAAAGGTGTGAAAAATACGAGGAGCATGAAAAGGTCTGCAAAATACGAGGAGCATGGAAAGGTGTGAAAAATACGAGGAGCATGAAAAGGTCTGAAAAATACGAGGAGCATGGAAAGGTGTGAAAAATACGAGGAGCATGGAAAGGTCTGAAAAATACGAGGAGCATGAAACGGCGTGAAAAATACGAGGAGCATGAAAAGGTCTGAAAAAGTCGAGGAGCATGAAAAGGTCTGAGAAATACGAGGAGCATGAAAAGGTGTGAAAAATACGAGGAGCATGAAAAGGTCTGAAAATGTCGAGGAGCATGAAAAGGTCTGAGAAATAAGAGGAGCATAAAAAGGTCTGAAAAATACGCAGAGCATAAAAAGGTGTAAAAAACACGAGAAGAATGAAGTGGTCTGAAAAATATGAGGAGCATGAAAAGGTCTGAAAAATACGAGGAGCTAGAAAAGATCTGAGAATTACGAGCAGCATGAAAAAATCTGAGAAATACGAGGAGCATGAAAAGGTGTTAAAAATACGAGGAGAATGAAAAGGTGTGAAGAACACGAAGGGCATGAAAAAGTCTGAAAAATATGAGGAGCTAGAAAAGGTCTGAAAAAAATGAAGAGCCTGAAATGGTGTGAAAAATACGAGAAGCATGAAAAGATCTGAAAAATACGAGGAGCATGAAAAGGTCTGAAAAACATGAGGAGCTAGAAAAGGTCTGAAAAATATGAAGAGCAAGAAAAGGTGTGAAAAATATGAAGAGCACCAAATGGTCTGAAAATTACGAGGAGCATGAAAAGGTCTGACAAATACGAGGAGCATGAAAAGATGTGAAAAATACAAGGAGCATGAAAAGGTCTGAAAAATACGAGGAGCATGAAAAGGAGTGAAAAATGTGAGGAGCATGAAAAGTTCTGAGAAATTGGAGGAGCATAAAAAGGTCTGAAAAATATGAGGAGCATGAAAGGTCTGAAAAATATGAGGAGCTAGAAAAGGTCTGAAAAACATGAAGAGCCTGAAAAGGTGTGAAAAAAACGAGTAGCATGAAAAGGTGTGAAAAATACGAGGAGCATGAAAAGGTCTGAAAAAGTCGAGGAGCATGAAAAGTTCTGAGAAATACGAGGAGCATGAAAAGGTGTGCAAAATAGGAGGAGCATGAAAAGTTGTGAAAAAAACGAGGATCATGAAATGGTTTGAAAAATACGAGGAGCATGAAAAGGACTGAAAAATATGAGGAGCTTGAAAAGGTGTGAAAAATATGAGGAGCATGAAAAGGTCTGAGAAATGCGAGGAGCATGAAAAGGCGTGAAAAATATGAGGAGCATGAAAAGGTGTGAAAAATATGAGAGCACGAAAAGATGTGACAAATAAAAGGAGCACGAAAAGGTGTGAAAAATGCGAGGAGCTTGAAAAGGTGTGAAAAATATGAAGAGCATGTAAATATCTGAGAAACATGAAGAGCACGAAAAGGTGTGAATAATATGAAGACCACAAAAAGGTCTGAAATTTACGAGGAGCACGAAAAGCTGAGAAAAATACGAGGAGCATTAAAAGGTGTGAAAAATACGAGGAGCATGAAAATGTTAGAAATATACGAGGAGCATGAAAAGGTGTGAAAAATATGAGAGCACGAAAAGATGTGACAAGTAAAAGGAGCACGAAAAGGTGTGAAAAATGCGAGGAGCATGAAAAGGTGTGAAAAATATGAAGAGCGTGTAAATGTCTGAGAAACATGAAGAGCACGAAAAGGTGTGAATAATATGAAGAGCACGAAAAGGGTTGAAATTTACGAGGAGCACGAAAAGCTGTGAAAAATACAAGGAGCATTAAAAGGTGTGAAAAATACGAGGAGCATGAAAATGTTAGAAATATACGAGGAGCATGAAAAGGTGTGAAAAATACGAGGAGCATGAAAAGGTGTGAAAAATACGAGGAGCATGAAAAGGTCTGAAAAATACGAGGAGCATGAAAAGGTGTGAAAAATACGAGGAGCATGAAAAGGTCTGCAAAATACGAGGAGCATGGAAAGGTGTGAAAAATACGAGGAGCATGGAAAGGTCTGAAAAATACGAGGAGCATGAAATGGCGTGAAAAATACGAGGAGCATGAAAAGGTCTGAAAAAGTCGAGGAGCATGGAAAGGTCTGAGAAATACGAGGAGCATGAAAAGGTGTGAAAAATACGAGGAGCATGAAAAGGTCTGAAAATGTCGAGGAGCATGAAAAGGTCTGAGAAATAAGAGGAGCATAAAAAGGTCTGAAAAATACGCGGAGCATAAAAAGGTGTAAAATCACGAGAAGAATGAAGTGGTCTGAAAAATATGAGGAGCATGAAAAGGTCTGAAACATATGAGAAGCTAGAAAAGGTCTGAAAAATATGAAGAGCCTGAAAAGGTGTGAAAAATATGAAGAGCATGAAAAGGTGTGAAAAATATGAAGAACATGAACAGGTGTGAAAAATACGAGGAGCCTGAAGTGGTGTGAAAAATACGAGGAGCATGAAAATGTGTGAAAATACAAGGAGCATGAAATGGTCTGAAATATATAAAAAGCATGAAAAGGTCTGAAAAACATGAAGGGCCTGAAAAGGTGTGAAAAATATGAAGAGCATGAAAATGTCTGAAAAATATGAAGAGCACGAAAAGGTGTGAAAAATATGAAGAGCACGAAAAGGTCTGATATATATGAGGACAACGAAAAGGTGTGAAAAATACAAGGATCACGAAAAGTTGTGAAAAATATGAAGAGCCCGAAAATGTGTGAAGAATAGGCAGAGCACAGAAAGGTGTGAAAAATACACGGAGCATGAAAAGGTGTGAACAACACAAGAAGCATGAAAAGCTGTGAAAAATACGAGGATCATGAAAAGGTGTGAAAAATATGTGGAGCATGAAAAGGTCTGAAAAATACGAAGAGCATGAAAAGGTGTGAAAAGTATGAAGAGCATGAAAAGGTCTGAAAAACACGAGGAGCAAGAAAAGCTCTGAAAAATACGAGGAGCATGGAAAGGTGTGAAAAATACGAGGAGCATGGAAAGGTGTGAAAAATACGATGAGCATGAAAAGGTGTGAAAAATACGAGGAGCATGAAAAGGTGTGAAAAATACGAGGAGTATGTAAAGGTGTGAAAAATATGAGGAGCAAGAAAAAGTCTGAAAAATACGAGGAGTATGAAAAGGTGTGAAAAATACGTGGAGCATGAAAAGTTCTGCAAAATACGAGGATCATGAAACTGTCTGAAAAATGTGAAGTGTCCGAAGAGGTCTGAAAAATATGAAGAGCATGAAAAGGTGAAAAATACGAGGAGCATGAAAATGTTAGAAATATACGAGGAGCATGAAAAGGTGTGAAAAATATGTGAGCACGAAAAGATGTGACAAATAAAAGGAGCACGAAAAGGTGTGAAAAATGCGAGGAGCATGAAAAGGTGTGAAAAATATGAAGAGCATGTAAATGTCTGAGAAACATGAAGAGCACGAAAAGGTGTGAATAATATGAAGAGCACGAAAAGGTTTGAAATTTACGAGGAGCACGAAAAGCTGTGAAAAATACGAGGAGCTTTAAAAGGTGTGAAAAATACGAGGAGCATGAAAATGTTAGAAATATACGAGGAGCAAGAAAAGGTGTGAAAAATACGAGGAGCATGAAAAGGTGTGAAAAATACGAGGAGCACGAAAAGTTGTGAAAATACGAGGAGCACAAAAAGGTCTGAAAAATACGAGGAGCATGAAATGGTGTGAAAAATATGTAGAGCACAAAAGTTCTGAAAAATATGAAAAGCATGAAAAGGTGTGAAAAATATGAAGAGCACGAAAAGGTGTGAAAATTACGAAGAGCATGAAAAAGTATGAAATTTATGAAGAGCATGAAAAGGTGTGAAAAAAACGAGGAGCATGAAAAAGTTTGAAATACGAGGAGTATGAAAAGTTGGGAAAAATACGAGAAGCATTAAAACGTCTGAAAAATACGAGGAGCATGGAAAGGTGTGAAAAATACGAGGAGCATGGAAAGGTCTGAAAAATACGAGGAGCATGAAACGGCGTGAAAAATACGAGGAGCATGAAAAGGTCTGAAAAAGTCGAGGAGCATGAAAAGGTCTGAGAAATACGAGGAGCATGAAAAGGTGTGAAAAATACGAGGAGCATGAAAAGGTCTGAAAATGTCGAGGAGCATGAAAAGGTCTGAGAAATAAGAGGAGCATAAAAAGGTCTGAAAAATACGCAGAGCATAAAAAGGTGTAAAAAACACGAGAAGAATGAAGTGGTCTGAAAAATATGAGGAGCATGAAAAGGTCTGAAAAATACGAGGAGCTAGAAAAGATCTGAGAATTACGAGCAGCATGAAAAAATCTGAGAAATACGAGGAGCATGAAAAGGTGTTAAAAATACGAGGAGAATGAAAAGGTGTGAAGAACACGAAGGGCATGAAAAAGTCTGAAAAATATGAGGAGCTAGAAAAGGTCTGAAAAAAATGAAGAGCCTGAAATGGTGTGAAAAATACGAGAAGCATGAAAAGATCTGAAAAATACGAGGAGCATGAAAAGGTCTGAAAAACATGAGGAGCTAGAAAAGGTCTGAAAAATATGAAGAGCAAGAAAAGGTGTGAAAAATATGAAGAGCACCAAATGGTCTGAAAATTACGAGGAGCATGAAAAGGTCTGACAAATACGAGGAGCATGAAAAGATGTGAAAAATACAAGGAGCATGAAAAGGTCTGAAAAATACGAGGAGCATGAAAAGGAGTGAAAAATGTGAGGAGCATGAAAAGTTCTGAGAAATTGGAGGAGCATAAAAAGGTCTGAAAAATACGAGGAGCATGAAAGGTCTGAAAAATATGAGGAGCTAGAAAAGGTCTGAAAAACATGAAGAGCCTGAAAAGGTGTGAAAAAAACGAGTAGCATGAAAAGGTGTGAAAAATACGAGGAGCATGAAAAGGTCTGAAAAAGTCGAGGAGCATGAAAAGTTCTGAGAAATACGAGGAGCATGAAAAGGTGTGCAAAATAGGAGGAGCATGAAAAGTTGTGAAAAAAACGAGGATCATGAAATGGTTTGAAAAATACGAGGAGCATGAAAAGGACTGAAAAATATGAGGAGCTTGAAAAGGTGTGAAAAATATGAGGAGCATGAAAAGGCCTGAGAAATGCGAGGAGCATGAAAAGGCGTGAAAAATATGAGGAGCATGAAAAGGTGTGAAAAATATGAGAGCACGAAAAGATGTGACAAATAAAAGGAGCACGAAAAGGTGTGAAAAATGCGAGGAGCTTGAAAAGGTGTGAAAAATATGAAGAGCATGTAAATATCTGAGAAACATGAAGAGCACGAAAAGGTGTGAATAATATGAAGACCACAAAAAGGTCTGAAATTTACGAGGAGCACGAAAAGCTGAGAAAAATACGAGGAGCATTAAAAGGTGTGAAAAATACGAGGAGCATGAAAATGTTAGAAATATACGAGGAGCATGAAAAGGTGTGAAAAATATGAGAGCACGAAAAGATGTGACAAGTAAAAGGAGCACGAAAAGGTGTGAAAAATGCGAGGAGCATGAAAAGGTGTGAAAAATATGAAGAGCGTGTAAATGTCTGAGAAACATGAAGAGCACGAAAAGGTGTGAATAATATGAAGAGCACGAAAAGGGTTGAAATTTACGAGGAGCACGAAAAGCTGTGAAAAATACAAGGAGCATTAAAAGGTGTGAAAAATACGAGGAGCATGAAAATGTTAGAAATATACGAGGAGCATGAAAAGGTGTGAAAAATACGAGGAGCATGAAAAGGTGTGAAAAATACGAGGAGCATGAAAAGGTCTGCAAAATACGAGGAGCATGGAAAGGTGTGAAAAATACGAGGAGCATGAAAAGGTCTGCAAAATACGAGGAGCATGGAAAGGTGTGAAAAATACGAGGAGCATGGAAAGGTCTGAAAAATACGAGGAGCATGAAATGGCGTGAAAAATACGAGGAGCATGAAAAGGTCTGAAAAAGTCGAGGAGCATGGAAAGGTCTGAGAAATACGAGGAGCATGAAAAGGTGTGAAAAATACGAGGAGCATGAAAAGGTCTGAAAATGTCGAGGAGCATGAAAAGGTCTGAGAAATAAGAGGAGCATAAAAAGGTCTGAAAAATACGCGGAGCATAAAAAGGTGTAAAATCACGAGAAGAATGAAGTGGTCTGAAAAATATGAGGAGCATGAAAAGGTCTGAAACATATGAGAAGCTAGAAAAGGTCTGAAAAATATGAAGAGCCTGAAAAGGTGTGAAAAATATGAAGAGCATGAAAAGGTGTGAAAAATATGAAGAACATGAACAGGTGTGAAAAATACGAGGAGCCTGAAGTGGTGTGAAAAATACGAGGAGCATGAAAATGTGTGAAAAATACAAGGAGCATGAAATGGTCTGAAATATATAAAAAGCATGAAAAGGTCTGAAAAACATGAAGGGCCTGAAAAGGTGTGAAAAATATGAAGAGCATGAAAATGTCTGAAAAATATGAAGAGCACGAAAAGGTGTGAAAAATATGAAGAGCACGAAAAGGTCTGATATATATGAGGACAACGAAAAGGTGTGAAAAATACAAGGATCACGAAAAGTTGTGAAAAATATGAAGAGCCCGAAAATGTGTGAAGAATAGGCAGAGCACAGAAAGGTGTGAAAAATACACGGAGCATGAAAAGGTGTGAACAACACAAGAAGCATGAAAAGCTGTGAAAAATACGAGGATCATGAAAAGGTGTGAAAAATATGTGGAGCATGAAAAGGTCTGAAAAATACGAAGAGCATGAAAAGGTGTGAAAAGTATGAAGAGCATGAAAAGGTCTGAAAAACACGAGGAGCAAGAAAAGCTCTGAAAAATACGAGGAGCATGGAAAGGTGTGAAAAATACGAGGAGCATGGAAAGGTGTGAAAAATACGATGAGCATGAAAAGGTGTGAAAAATACGAGGAGCATGAAAAGGTGTGAAAAATACGAGGAGTATGTAAAGGTGTGAAAAATATGAGGAGCAAGAAAAAGTCTGAAAAATACGAGGAGTATGAAAAGGTGTGAAAAATACGTGGAGCATGAAAAGTTCTGCAAAATACGAGGATCATGAAACTGTCTGAAAAATGTGAAGTGTCCGAAGAGGTCTGAAAAATATGAAGAGCATGAAAAGGTGAAAAATACGAGGAGCATGAAAATGTTAGAAATATACGAGGAGCATGAAAAGGTGTGAAAAATATGTGAGCACGAAAAGATGTGACAAATAAAAGGAGCACGAAAAGGTGTGAAAAATGCGAGGAGCATGAAAAGGTGTGAAAAATATGAAGAGCATGTAAATGTCTGAGAAACATGAAGAGCACGAAAAGGTGTGAATAATATGAAGAGCACGAAAAGGTTTGAAATTTACGAGGAGCACGAAAAGCTGTGAAAAATACGAGGAGCTTTAAAAGGTGTGAAAAATACGAGGAGCATGAAAATGTTAGAAATATACGAGGAGCAAGAAAAGGTGTGAAAAATACGAGGAGCATGAAAAGGTGTGAAAAATACGAGGAGCACGAAAAGTTGTGAAAATACGAGGAGCACAAAAAGGTCTGAAAAATACGAGGAGCATGAAATGGTGTGAAAAATATGTAGAGCACAAAAGTTCTGAAAAATATGAAAAGCATGAAAAGGTGTGAAAAATATGAAGAGCACGAAAAGGTGTGAAAATTACGAAGAGCATGAAAAGGTATGAAATTTATGAAGAGCATGAAAAGGTGTGAAAAAAACGAGGAGCATGAAAAAGTTTGAAATACGAGGAGTATGAAAAGTTGGGAAAAATACGAGAAGCATTAAAACGTCTGAAAAATACGAGGAGCATGAAAACGTGTGAAAAATTCGAGGAGCATGGAAAAGTCTGAAAAATACGAGGAGTATGAAAAGGTGAGAAAAATTCGAGGAGCATGAAAAGGTCTGAGAAATAAGAGGAGCATAAAAAGGTCTGAAAAATACGCGGAGCATGAAAAGGTGTAAAAAACACGAGTAGAATGAAGTGGTCTGAAAAATATGAGGAGCATGAAAAATTCTGAAACATATGAGAAGCTAGAAAAGGTCTGAAAAATATGAAGAGCCTGAAAAGGTGTGAAATTGTGAAGACCATTAAAAGGTGTGAAAAATACGAGGAACATGAAAAGGTGTGAAAAATACGCGGAGCATGAAAAGGTGTGAACAACACGAGAAGCATGAAAAGGTGTGAAAAAAACGAGGAGCATGAAAAGGTCTCAAAAATATGAGGAGCTAGAAAAGGGCTGAAAAATATGAAGAGCCTGAAAATATGTGAGAAATATGAAGAGCATGAAAAGGTGTGAAAAATACGAGGAGCATGAAAAGGTCTGCAAAATACGAGGAGCATGGAAAGGTGTGAAAAATACGAGAAGCATGAAAAGGTCTGCAAAATACGAGGAGCGTGGAAAGGTGTGAAACATTCGAGGAGCATGGAAAGGTCTGAAAAATATGAGGAGCATGAAAAGGCGTGAAACATACAAGGAGCATGAAAAGGTCTGAAAAAGTCGAGGAGCATGAAAAGGTCTGAGAAATACGAGGAGCATGAAAAGGTGTGAAAAATACGAGGAGCATGAAAAGGTCTGAGAAATAAGAGGAGCATAAAAAGGTCTGAAAAATACACGGAGCATAAAAAGGTGTAAAAAACACGAGAAGAATGAAGCGGTCTGAAAAATATAAGGAGCATGAAAAGGTCTGAAACATATGAGAAGCTAGAAAAGGTCTGAAAAATATGAAGAGCCTGAAAAGGTGTGAAAAATATGAAGAGCATGAAAAGGTGTGAAAAATACGAAGAACATGAAAAGGTGTGAAAAATACGAGGAGCATGAAGTGGTGTGACAAATACGAGGAGCATGAAAATGTGTGAAAAATACAAGGAGCATGAAATGATCTGAAATATATAAAAAGCATGAAAAGGTCTGAAAAACATGAAGGGCCTGAAAAGGTGTGAAAAATATGAAGAGCATGAAAATGTCTGAAAAATATGAAGAGCACGAAAAGGTGTGAAAAATATGAAGAACACGAAAAGGTCTGATATATATGAGGACAACGAAAAGGTGTGAAAAATACAAGGATCACGAAAAGTTGTGAAAAATATGAAGAGCCCGAAAATGTGTGAAGAATAGGCGGAGCACAGAAAGGTGTGAAAAATACACGGAGCATGAAAAGGTGTGAACAACAGAAGAAGCATGAAAAGGTCTGAAAAATATGAGGAGCAAGAAAAGGTCTGAAAAAAATGAAGAGCCTGAAAAGGTGTGAAAAAAACGAGGAGCATGAAAAGGTGTGAAAAATACGAGGAGCATGAAAAGTTCTGAAAAATATGAGGAGCATGAAAAGGTCTGAAAAAAATGAAGAGCCTGAAAAGGTGTGAAAAAAACGAGGAGCATGAAAAGGTGTGAAAAATACGAGGAGCATGGAAAGGTGTGAAAAATACGAGGAGCATGAAAAGGTCTGCAAAATACGAGGAGCATGGAAAGGTGTGAAAAATACGAGGAGCATGAAAAGGTCTGCAAAATACGAGGAGCATGAAAGGTCTGAAAAATATGAGGAGCTAGAAAAGGTCTGAAAAACATGAAGAGCCTGAAAAGGTGTGAAAAAAACGAGTAGCATGAAAAGGTGTGAAAAATACGAGGAGCATGAAAAGGTCTGAAAAAGTCGAGGAGCATGAAAAGTTCTGAGAAATACGAGGAGCATGAAAAGGTGTGCAAAATAGGAGGAGCATGAAAAGTTGTGAAAAAAACGAGGATCATGAAATGGTTTGAAAAATACGAGGAGCATGAAAAGGACTGAAAAATATGAGGAGCTTGAAAAGGTGTGAAAAATATGAGGAGCATGAAAAGGCCTGAGAAATGCGAGGAGCAAGAAAAGGCGTGAAAAATATGAGGAGCATGAAAAGGTGTGAAAAATATGAGAGCACGAAAAGATGTGACATATAAAAGGAGCATGAAAAGGTGTGAAAAATGCGAGGAGCTTGAAAAGGTATGAAAAATATGAAGAGCATGTAAATATCTGAGAAACATGAAGAGCACGAAAAGGTGTGAATAATATGAAGACCACAAAAAGGTCTGAAATTTACGAGGAGCACGAAAAGCTGAGAAAAATACGAGGAGCATTAAAAGGTGTGAAAAATACGAGGAGCATGAAAATGTTAGAAATATACGAGGAGCATGAAAAGGTGTGAAAAATATGAGAGCACGAAAAGATGTGACAAGTAAAGGGAGCACGAAAAGGTGTGAAAAATGCGAGGAGCATGAAAAGGTGTGAAAAATATGAAGAGCGTGTAAATGTCTGAGAAACATGAAGAGCACGAAAAGGTGTGAATAATATGAAGAGCAAGAAAAGGGTTGAAATTCACGAGGAGCACGAAAAGCTGTGAAAAATACGAGGAGCATTAAAAGGTGTGAAAAATACGAGGAGCATGAAAATGTTAGAAATATACGAGGAGCATGAAAAGGTGTGAAAAATACGAGGAGCATGAAAAGGTGTGAAAAATACGAGGAGCACGAAAAGTTGTGAAAATACGAGGAGCACAAAAAGGTCTGAAAAATACGAGGAGCATGAAATGGTGTGAAAAATATGTAGAGCACAAAAGTTCTGAAAAATATGAAAAGCATGAAAAGGTGTGAAAAATATGAAGAGCACGAAAAGGTGTGAAAATTACGAAGAGCATGAAAAAGTATGAAATTTATGAAGAGCATGAAAAGGTGTGAAAAAAACGAGGAGCATGAAAACGTTTGAAATACGAGGAGTATGAAAAGTTGGGAAATATACGAGAAGCATTAAAACGTCTGAAAAATACGAGGAGCATGAAAAGGTGTGAAAAATACGAGGAGCATGAAAAAGTCTGAAAAATACGAGGAGTATGAAAGGTGTGAAAAATTCGAGGAGCATGAAAAGGTCTGAGAAATAAGAGGAGCATAAAAAGGTCTGAAAAATACGCGGAGCATGAAAAGGTGTAAAAAACACGAGTAGAATGAAGTGGTCTGAAAAATATGAGGAGCATGAAAAATTCTGAAACATATGAGAAGCTAGAAAAGGTCTGAAAAATATGAAGAGCCTGAAAAGGTGTGAAATTGTGAAGACCATTAAAAGGTGTGAAAAATACGAGGAACATGAAAAGGTGTGAAAAATACGCGGAGCAAGAAAAGGTGTGAACAACACGAGAAGCATGAAAAGGTGTGAAAAAAACGAGGAGCATGAAAAGGTCTCAAAAATATGAGGAGCTAGAAAAGGTCTGAAAAATATGAAGAGCCTGAAAATATGTGAAAAATATGAAGAGCATGAAAAGGTGTGAAAAATACGAGGAGCATGAAAAGGTCTGCAAAATACGAGGAGCATGAAAAGGCCTGAAAAATATGAGGAGCATGAAAAGGTCTGAAAAAAATGAAGAGCCTGAAAAGGTGTGAAAAAAACGAGGAGCATGAGAAGGTGTGAAAAATACGAGGAGCATGGAAAGGTGTGAAAAATACGAGGAGCATGAAAAGGTCTGCAAAATACGAGGAGCATGGAAAGGTGTGAAAAATACGAGGAGCATGAAAAGGTCTGCAAAATACGAGGAGCATGGAAAGGTGTGAAAAATACGAGGAGCATGGAAAGGTCTGAAAAATACGAGGAGCATGAAATGGCGTGAAAAATACGAGGAGCATGAAAAGGTCTGAAAAAGTCGAGGAGCATGGAAAGGTCTGAGAAATACGAGGAGCATGAAAAGGTGTGAAAAATACGAGGAGCATGAAAAGGTCTGAAAATGTCGAGGAGCATGAAAAGGTCTGAGAAATAAGAGGAGCATAAAAAGGTCTGAAAAATACGCGGAGCATAAAAAGGTGTAAAATCACGAGAAGAATGAAGTGGTCTGAAAAATATGAGGAGCATGAAAAGGTCTGAAACATATGAGAAGCTAGAAAAGGTCTGAAAAATATGAAGAGCCTGAAAAGGTGTGAAAAATATGAAGAGCATGAAAAGGTGTGAAAAACATGAAGAACATGAAAAGGTGTGAAAAATACGAGGAGCCTGAAGTGGTGTGAAAAATACGAGGAGCTTGAAAATGTGTGAAAAATACAAGGAGCATGAAATGGTCTGAAATATATAAAAAGCATGAAAAGGTCTGAAAAACATGAAGGGCCTGAAAAGGTGTGAAAAATATGAAGAGCATGAAAATGTCTGAAAAATATGAAGAGCACGAAAAGGTGTGAAAAATATGAAGAGCACGAAAAGGTCTGATATATATGAGGACAACGAAAAGGTATGAAAAATACAAGGATCACGAAAAGTTGTGAAAAATATGAAGAGCCCGAAAATGTGTGAAGAATAGGCAGAGCACAGAAAGGTGTGAAAAATACACGGAGCATGAAAAGGTGTGAACAACACAAGAAGCATGAAAAGCTGTGAAAAATACGAGGATCATGAAAAGGTGTGAAAAATATGTGGAGCATGAAAAGGTCTGAAAAATACGAAGAGCATGAAAAGGTGTGAAAAGTATGAAGAGCATGAAAAGGTCTGAAAAACACGAGGAGCAAGAAAAGCTCTGAAAAATACGAGGAGCATGGAAAGGTGTGAAAAATACGATGAGCATGAAAAGGTGTGAAAAATACGAGGAGCATGAAAAGGTGTGAAAAATACGAGGAGTATGTAAAGGTGTGAAAAATACGAGGAGCATGAAAAAGTCTGAAAAATACGAGGAGTATGAAAGGTGTGAAAAATTCGAGGAGCATGAAAAGGTCTGAGAAATAAGAGGAGCATAAAAAGGTCTGAAAAATACGCGGAGCATGAAAAGGTGTAAAAAACACGAGTAGAATGAAGTGGTCTGAAAAATATGAGGAGCATGAAAAATTCTGAAACATATGAGAAGCTAGAAAAGGTCTGAAAAATATGAAGAGCCTGAAAAGGTGTGAAATTGTGAAGACCATTAAAAGGTGTGAAAAATACGAGGAACATGAAAAGGTGTGAAAAATACGCGGAGCAAGAAAAGGTGTGAACAACACGAGAAGCATGAAAAGGTGTGAAAAAAACGAGGAGCATGAAAAGGTCTCAAAAATATGAGGAGCTAGAAAAGGTCTGAAAAATATGAAGAGCCTGAAAATATGTGAAAAATATGAAGAGCATGAAAAGGTGTGAAAAATACGAGGAGCATGAAAAGGTCTGCAAAATACGAGGAGCATGAAAAGGCCTGAAAAATATGAGGAGCATGAAAAGGTCTGAAAAAAATGAAGAGCCTGAAAAGGTGTGAAAAAAACGAGGAGCATGAAAAGGTGTGAAAAATACGAGGAGCATGGAAAGGTGTGAAAAATACGAGGAGCATGAAAAGTTCTGCAAAATACGAGGAGCATGGAAAGGTGTGAAAAATACAAGGAGCATGAAAAGTTGTGAAAAATATGAAGAGCCCGAAAATGTGTGAAGAATAGGCAGAGCACAGAAAGGTGTGAAAAATACACGGAGCATGAAAAGGTGTGAACAACACAAGAAGCATGAAAAGCTGTGAAAAATACGAGGATCATGAAAAGGTGTGAAAAATATGTGGAGCATGAAAAGGTCTGAAAAATACGAAGAGCATGAAAAGGTGTGAAAAGTATGAAGAGCATGAAAAGGTCTGAAAAACACGAGGAGCAAGAAAAGCTCTGAAAAATACGAGGAGCATGGAAAGGTGTGAAAAATACGAGGAGCATGGAAAGGTGTGAAAAATACGATGAGCATGAAAAGGTGTGAAAAATACGAGGAGCATGAAAAGGTGTGAAAAATACGAGGAGTATGTAAAGGTGTGAAAAATACGAGGAGCAAGAAAAAGTCTGAAAAATACGAGGAGTATGAAAAGGTGTGAAAAATACGTGGAGCATGAAAAGTTCTGCAAAATACGAGGATCATGAAACTGTCTGAAAAATGTGAAGTGTCCGAAGAGGTCTGAAAAATATGAAGAGCATGAAAAGGTGAAAAATACGAGGAGCATGAAAATGTTAGAAATATACGAGGAGCATGAAAAGGTGTGAAAAATATGTGAGCACGAAGAGATGTGACAAATAAAAGGAGCACGAAAAGGTGTGAAAAATGCGAGGAGCATGAAAAGGTGTGAAAAATATGAAGAGCATGTAAATGTCTGAGAAACATGAAGAGCACGAAAAGGTGTGAATAATATGAAGAGCACGAAAAGGTTTGAAATTTACGAGGAGCACGAAAAGCTGTGAAAAATACGAGGAGCTTTAAAAGGTGTGAAAAATACGAGGAGCATGAAAATGTTAGAAATATACGAGGAGCAAGAAAAGGTGTGAAAAATACGAGGAGCATGAAAAGGTGTGAAAAATACGAGGAGCACGAAAAGTTGTGAAAATACGAGGAGCACAAAAAGGTCTGAAAAATACGAGGAGCATGAAATGGTGTGAAAAATATGTAGAGCACAAAAGTTCTGAAAAATATGAAAAGCATGAAAAGGTGTGAAAAATATGAAGAGCACGAAAAGGTGTGAAAATTACGAAGAGCATGAAAAAGTATGAAATTTATGAAGAGCATGAAAAGGTGTGAAAAAAACGAGGAGCATGAAAAAGTTTGAAATACGAGGAGTATGAAAAGTTGGGAAAAATACGAGAAGCATTAAAACGTCTGAAAAATACGAGGAGCATGAAAAGGTGTGAAAAATTCGAGGAGCATGAAAAAGTCTGAAAAATACGAGGAGTATGAAAAGGTGAGAAAAATTCGAGGAGCATGAAAAGGTCTGAGAAATAAGAGGAGCATAAAAAGGTCTGAAAAATACGCGGAGCATGAAAAGGTGTAAAAAACACGAGTAGAATGAAGTGGTCTGAAAAATATGAGGAGCATGAAAAATTCTGAAACATATGAGAAGCTAGAAAAGGTCTGAAAAATATGAAGAGCCTGAAAAGGTGTGAAATTGTGAAGACCATTAAAAGGTGTGAAAAATACGAGGAACATGAAAAGGTGTGAAAAATACGCGGAGCATGAAAAGGTGTGAACAACACGAGAAGCATGAAAAGGTGTGAAAAAAACGAGGAGCATGAAAAGGTCTCAAAAATATGAGGAGCTAGAAAAGGGCTGAAAAATATGAAGAGCCTGAAAATATGTGAGAAATATGAAGAGCATGAAAAGGTGTGAAAAATACGAGGAGCATGGAAAGGTGTGAAAACTACGAGGAGCATGAAAAGGTCTGCAAAATACGAGGAGCATGGAAAGGTGTGAAAAATACGAGGAGCATGAAAAGGTCTGCAAAATACGAGGAGCATGGAAAGGTGTGAAAAATACGAGGAGCATGGAAAGGTCTGAAAAATACGAGGAGCATGAAACGGCGTGAAAAATACGAGGAGCATGAAAAGGTCTGAAAAAGTCGAGGAGCATGAAAAGGTCTGAGAAATACGAGGAGCATGAAAAGGTGTGAAAAATACGAGGAGCATGAAAAGGTCTGAAAATGTCGAGGAGCATGAAAAGGTCTGAGAAATAAGAGGAGCATAAAAAGGTCTGAAAAATACGCAGAGCATAAAAAGGTGTAAAAAACACGAGAAGAATGAAGTGGTCTGAAAAATATGAGGAGCATGAAAAGGTCTGAAAAATACGAGGAGCTAGAAAAGATCTGAGAATTACGAGCAGCATGAAAAGATCTGAGAAATACGAGGAGCATGAAAAGGTGTTAAAAATACGAGGAGAATGAAAAGGTGTGAAGAACACGAAGGGCATGAAAAAGTCTGAAAAATATGAGGAGCTAGAAAAGGTCTGAAAAAAATGAAGAGCCTGAAATGGTGTGAAAAATACGAGAAGCATGAAAAGATCTGAAAAATACGAGGAGCATGAAAAGGTCTGAAAAACATGAGGAGCTAGAAAAGGTCTGAAAAATATGAAGAGCAAGAAAAGGTGTGAAAAATATGAAGAGCACCAAATGGTCTGAAAATTACGAGGAGCATGAAAAGGTCTGACAAATACGAGGAGCATGAAAAGATGTGAAAAATACAAGGAGCATGAAAAGGTCTGAAAAATACGAGGAGCATGAAAAGGAGTGAAAAATGTGAGGAGCATGAAAAGTTCTGAGAAATTGGAGGAGCATAAAAAGGTCTGAAAAATACGAGGAGCATGAAAGGTCTGAAAAATATGAGGAGCTAGAAAAGGTCTGAAAAACATGAAGAGCCTGAAAAGGTGTGAAAAAAACGAGTAGCATGAAAAGGTGTGAAAAATACGAGGAGCATGAAAAGGTCTGAAAAAGTCGAGGAGCATGAAAAGTTCTGAGAAATACGAGGAGCATGAAAAGGTGTGCAAAATAGGAGGAGCATGAAAAGTTGTGAAAAAAACGAGGATCATGAAATGGTTTGAAAAATACGAGGAGCATGAAAAGGACTGAAAAATATGAGGAGCTTGAAAAGGTGTGAAAAATATGAGGAGCATGAAAAGGCCTGAGAAATGCGAGGAGCATGAAAAGGCGTGAAAAATATGAGGAGCATGAAAAGGCGTGAAAAATATGAGAGCACGAAAAGATGTGACAAATAAAAGGAGCACGAAAAGGTGTGAAAAATGCGAGGAGCTTGAAAAGGTGTGAAAAATATGAAGAGCATGTAAATATCTGAGAAACATGAAGAGCACGAAAAGGTGTGAATAATATGAAGACCACAAAAAGGTCTGAAATTTACGAGGAGCACGAAAAGCTGAGAAAAATACGAGGAGCATTAAAAGGTGTGAAAAATACGAGGAGCATGAAAATGTTAGAAATATACGAGGAGCATGAAAAGGTGTGAAAAATATGAGAGCACGAAAAGATGTGACAAGTAAAAGGAGCACGAAAAGGTGTGAAAAATGCGAGGAGCATGAAAAGGTGTGAAAAATATGAAGAGCGTGTAAATGTCTGAGAAACATGAAGAGCACGAAAAGGTGTGAATAATATGAAGAGCACGAAAAGGGTTGAAATTTACGAGGAGCACGAAAAGCTGTGAAAAATACAAGGAGCATTAAAAGGTGTGAAAAATACGAGGAGCATGAAAATGTTAGAAATATACGAGGAGCATGAAAAGGTGTGAAAAATACGAGGAGCATGGAAAGGTGTGAAAAATACGAGGAGCATGAAAAGGTCTGCAAAATACGAGGAGCATGAAAAGGTGTGAAAAATACGAGGAGCATGAAAAGGTCTGCAAAATACGAGGAGCATGGAAAGGTGTGAAAAATACGAGGAGCATGGAAAGGTCTGAAAAATACGAGGAGCATGAAATGGCGTGAAAAATACGAGGAGCATGAAAAGGTGTGAAAAAGTCGAGGAGCATGAAAAGGTCTGAAAAATACGAGGAGCATGAAAAGGTGTGAAAAATACGAGGAGCATGAAAAGGTCTGAAAATGTCGAGGAGCATGAAAAGGTCTGAGAAATAAGAGGAGCATAAAAAGGTCTGAAAAATACGCGGAGCATAAAAAGGTGTAAAATCACGAGAAGAATGAAGTGGTCTGAAAAATATGAGGAGCATGAAAAGGTCTGAAACATATGAGAAGCTAGAAAAGGTCTGAAAAATATGAAGAGCCTGAAAAGGTGTGAAAAATATGAAGAGCATGAAAAGGTGTGAAAAATATGAAGAACATGAACAGGTGTGAAAAATACGAGGAGCCTGAAGTGGTGTGAAAAATACGAGGAGCATGAAAATGTGTGAAAAATACAAGGAGCATGAAATGGTCTGAAATATATAAAAAGCATGAAAAGGTCTGAAAAACATGAAGGGCCTGAAAAGGTGTGAAAAATATGAAGAGCATGAAAATGTCTGAAAAATATGAAGAGCACGAAAAGGTGTGAAAAATATGAAGAGCACGAAAAGGTCTGATATATATGAGGACAACGAAAAGGTGTGAAAAATACAAGGATCACGAAAAGTTGTGAAAAATATGAAGAGCCCGAAAATGTGTGAAGAATAGGCAGAGCACAGAAAGGTGTGAAAAATACACGGAGCATGAAAAGGTGTGAACAACACAAGAAGCATGAAAAGCTGTGAAAAATACGAGGATCATGAAAAGGTGTGAAAAATATGTGGAGCATGAAAAGGTCTGAAAAATACGAAGAGCATGAAAAGGTGTGAAAAGTATGAAGAGCATGAAAAGGTCTGAAAAACACGAGGAGCAAGAAAAGCTCTGAAAAATACGAGGAGCATGGAAAGGTGTGAAAAATACGAGGAGCATGGAAAGGTGTGAAAAATAAGATGAGCATGAAAAGGTGTGAAAAATACGAGGAGCATGAAAAGGTGTGAAAAATACGAGGAGTATGTAAAGGTGTGAAAAATATGAGGAGCAAGAAAAAGTCTGAAAAATACGAGGAGTATGAAAAGGTGTGAAAAATACGTGGAGCATGAAAAGTTCTGCAAAATACGAGGATCATGAAACTGTCTGAAAAATGTGAAGTGTCCGAAGAGGTCTGAAAAATATGAAGAGCATGAAAAGGTGAAAAATACGAGGAGCATGAAAATGTTAGAAATATACGAGGAGCATGAAAAGGTGTGAAAAATATGTGAGCACGAAAAGATGTGACAAATAAAAGGAGCACGAAAAGGTGTGAAAAATGCGAGGAGCATGAAAAGGTGTGAAAAATATGAAGAGCATGTAAATGTCTGAGAAACATGAAGAGCACGAAAAGGTGTGAATAATATGAAGAGCACGAAAAGGTTTGAAATTTACGAGGAGCACGAAAAGCTGTGAAAAATACGAGGAGCTTTAAAAGGTGTGAAAAATACGAGGAGCATGAAAATGTTAGAAATATACGAGGAGCAAGAAAAGGTGTGAAAAATACGAGGAGCATGAAAAGGTGTGAAAAATACGAGGAGCACGAAAAGTTGTGAAAATACGAGGAGCACAAAAAGGTCTGAAAAATACGAGGAGCATGAAATGGTGTGAAAAATATGTAGAGCACAAAAGTTCTGAAAAATATGAAAAGCATGAAAAGGTGTGAAAAATATGAAGAGCACGAAAAGGTGTGAAAATTACGAAGAGCATGAAAAAGTATGAAATTTATGAAGAGCATGAAAAGGTGTGAAAAAAACGAGGAGCATGAAAAAGTTTGAAATACGAGGAGTATGAAAAGTTGGGAAAAATACGAGAAGCATTAAAACGTCTGAAAAATACGAGGAGCATGAAAAGGTGTGAAAAATTCGAGGAGCATGAAAAAGTCTGAAAAATACGAGGAGTATGAAAAGGTGAGAAAAATTCGAGGAGCATGAAAAGGTCTGAGAAATAAGAGGAGCATAAAAAGGTCTGAAAAATACGCGGAGCATGAAAAGGTGTAAAAAACACGAGTAGAATGAAGTGGTCTGAAAAATATGAGGAGCATGAAAAATTCTGAAACATATGAGAAGCTAGAAAAGGTCTGAAAAATATGAAGAGCCTGAAAAGGTGTGAAATTGTGAAGACCATTAAAAGGTGTGAAAAATACGAGGAACATGAAAAGGTGTGAAAAATACGCGGAGCATGAAAAGGTGTGAACAACACGAGAAGCATGAAAAGGTGTGAAAAAAACGAGGAGCATGAAAAGGTCTCAAAAATATGAGGAGCTAGAAAAGGGCTGAAAAATATGAAGAGCCTGAAAATATGTGAGAAATATGAAGAGCATGAAAAGGTGTGAAAAATACGAGGAGCATGAAAAGGTCTGAAAAATACGAGGAGCATGAAAAGGTGTGAAAAATACGAGGAGCATGAAAAGGTCTGCAAAATACGAGGAGCGTGGAAAGGTGTGAAACATTCGAGGAGCATGGAAAGGTCTGAAAAATATGAGGAGCATGAAAAGGCGTGAAACATACAAGGAGCATGAAAAGGTCTGAAAAAGTCGAGGAGCATGAAAAGGTCTGAGAAATACGAGGAGCATGAAAAGGTGTGAAAAATACGAGGAGCATGAAAAGGTCTGAGAAATAAGAGGAGCATAAAAAGGTCTGAAAAATACACGGAGCATAAAAAGGTGTAAAAAACACGAGAAGAATGAAGCGGTCTGAAAAATATAAGGAGCATGAAAAGGTCTGAAACATATGAGAAGCTAGAAAAGGTCTGAAAAATATGAAGAGCCTGAAAAGGTGTGAAAAATATGAAGAGCATGAAAAGGTGTGAAAAATACGAAGAACATGAAAAGGTGTGAAAAATACGAGGAGCATGAAGTGGTGTGACAAATACGAGGAGCATGAAAATGTGTGAAAAATACAAGGAGCATGAAATGATCTGAAATATATAAAAAGCATGAAAAGGTGTGAAAAACATGAAGGGCATGAAAAGGTGTGAAAAATATGAAGAGCATGAAAATGTCTGAAAAATATGAAGAGCACGAAAAGGTGTGAAAAATATGAAGAACACGAAAAGGTCTGATATATATGAGGACAACGAAAAGGTGTGAAAAATACAAGGATCACGAAAAGTTGTGAAAAATATGAAGAGCCCGAAAATGTGTGAAGAATAGGCGGAGCACAGAAAGGTGTGAAAAATACACGGAGCATGAAAAGGTGTGAACAACAGAAGAAGCATGAAAAGGTCTGAAAAATATGAGGAGCAAGAAAAGGTCTGAAAAAAATGAAGAGCCAGAAAAGGTGTGAAAAAAACGAGGAGCATGAAAAGGTGTGAAAAATACGAGGAGCATGAAAAGTTCTGACAAATATGAGGAGCATGAAAAGGTCTGAAAAAAATGAAGAGCCTGAAAAGGTGTGAAAAAAACGAGGAGCATGAAAAGGTGTGAAAAATACGAGGAGCATGGAAAGGTGTGAAAAATACGAGGAGCATGAAAAGGTCTGCAAAATACGAGGAGCATGGAAAGGTGTGAAAAATACGAGGAGCATGAAAAGGTCTGCAAAATACGAGGAGCATGAAAGGTCTGAAAAATATGAGGAGCTAGAAAAGGTCTGAAAAACATGAAGAGCCTGAAAAGGTGTGAAAAAAACGAGTAGCATGAAAAGGTGTGAAAAATACGAGGAGCATGAAAAGGTCTGAAAAAGTCGAGGAGCATGAAAAGTTCTGAGAAATACGAGGAGCATGAAAAGGTGTGCAAAATAGGAGGAGCATGAAAAGTTGTGAAAAAAACGAGGATCATGAAATGGTTTGAAAAATACGAGGAGCATGAAAAGGACTGAAAAATATGAGGAGCTTGAAAAGGTGTGAAAAATATGAGGAGCATGAAAAGGCCTGAGAAATGCGAGGAGCAAGAAAAGGCGTGAAAAATATGAGGAGCATGAAAAGGTGTGAAAAATATGAGAGCACGAAAAGATGTGACAAATAAAAGGAGCACGAAAAGGTGTGAAAAATGCGAGGAGCTTGAAAAGGTGTGAAAAATATGAAGAGCATGTAAATATCTGAGAAACATGAAGAGCACGAAAAGGTGTGAATAATATGAAGACCACAAAAAGGTCTGAAATTTACGAGGAGCACGAAAAGCTGAGAAAAATACGAGGAGCATTAAAAGGTGTGAAAAATACGAGGAGCATGAAAATGTTAGAAATATACGAGGAGCATGAAAAGGTGTGAAAAATATGAGAGCACGAAAAGATGTGACAAGTAAAAGGAGCACGAAAAGGTGTGAAAAATGCGAGGAGCATGAAAAGGTGTGAAAAATATGAAGAGCGTGTAAATGTCTGAGAAACATGAAGAGCACGAAAAGGTGTGAATAATATGAAGAGCACGAAAAGGGTTGAAATTCACGAGGAGCACGAAAAGCTGTGAAAAATACGAGGAGCATTAAAAGGTGTGAAAAATACGAGGAGCATGAAAATGTTAGAAATATACGAGGAGCATGAAAAGGTGTGAAAAATACGAGGAGCATGAAAAGGTGTGAAAAATACGAGGAGCACGAAAAGTTGTGAAAATACGAGGAGCACAAAAAGGTCTGAAAAATACGAGGAGCATGAAATGGTGTGAAAAATATGTAGAGCACAAAAGTTCTGAAAAATATGAAAAGCATGAAAAGGTGTGAAAAATATGAAGAGCACGAAAAGGTGTGAAAATTACGAAGAGCATGAAAAAGTATGAAATTTATGAAGAGCATGAAAAGGTGTGAAAAAAACGAGGAGCATGAAAACGTTTGAAATACGAGGAGTATGAAAAGTTGGGAAATATACGAGAAGCATTAAAACGTCTGAAAAATACGAGGAGCATGAAAAGGTGTGAAAAATACGAGGAGCATGAAAAAGTCTGAAAAATACGAGGAGTATGAAAGGTGTGAAAAATTCGAGGAGCATGAAAAGGTCTGAGAAATAAGAGGAGCATAAAAAGGTCTGAAAAATACGCGGAGCATGAAAAGGTGTAAAAAACACGAGTAGAATGAAGTGGTCTGAAAAATATGAGGAGCATGAAAAATTCTGAAACATATGAGAAGCTAGAAAAGGTCTGAAAAATATGAAGAGCCTGAAAAGGTGTGAAATTGTGAAGACCATTAAAAGGTGTGAAAAATACGAGGAACATGAAAAGGTGTGAAAAATACGCGGAGCAAGAAAAGGTGTGAACAACACGAGAAGCATGAAAAGGTGTGAAAAAAACGAGGAGCATGAAAAGGTCTCAAAAATATGAGGAGCTAGAAAAGGTCTGAAAAATATGAAGAGCCTGAAAATATGTGAAAAATATGAAGAGCATGAAAAGGGGTGAAAAATACGAGGAGCATGAAAAGGTCTGCAAAATACGAGGAGCATGAAAAGGCCTGAAAAATATGAGGAGCATGAAAAGGTCTGAAAAAAATGAAGAGCCTGAAAAGGTGTGAAAAAAACGAGGAGCATGAGAAGGTGTGAAAAATACGAGGAGCATGGAAAGGTGTGAAAAATACGAGGAGCATGAAAAAGTCTGAAAAATACGAGGAGCATGGAAAGGTGTGAAAAATACGAGGAGCATGAAAAGGTCTGCAAAATACGAGGAGCATGGAAAGGTGTGAAAAATACGAGGAGCATGGAAAGGTCTGAAAAATACGAGGAGCATGAAATGGCGTGAAAAATACGAGGAGCATGAAAAGGTCTGAAAAAGTCGAGGAGCATGGAAAGGTCTGAGAAATACGAGGAGCATGAAAAGGTGTGAAAAATACGAGGAGCATGAAAAGGTCTGAAAATGTCGAGGAGCATGAAAAGGTCTGAGAAATAAGAGGAGCATAAAAAGGTCTGAAAAATACGCGGAGCATAAAAAGGTGTAAAATCACGAGAAGAATGAAGTGGTCTGAAAAATATGAGGAGCATGAAAAGGTCTGAAACATATGAGAAGCTAGAAAAGGTCTGAAAAATATGAAGAGCCTGAAAAGGTGTGAAAAATATGAAGAGCATGAAAAGGTGTGAAAAACATGAAGAACATGAAAAGGTGTGAAAAATACGAGGAGCCTGAAGTGGTGTGAAAAATACGAGGAGCTTGAAAATGTGTGAAAAATACAAGGAGCATGAAATGGTCTGAAATATATAAAAAGCATGAAAAGGTCTGAAAAACATGAAGGGCCTGAAAAGGTGTGAAAAATATGAAGAGCATGAAAATGTCTGAAAAATATGAAGAGCACGAAAAGGTGTGAAAAATATGAAGAGCACGAAAAGGTCTGATATATATGAGGACAACGAAAAGGTATGAAAAATACAAGGATCACGAAAAGTTGTGAAAAATATGAAGAGCCCGAAAATGTGTGAAGAATAGGCAGAGCACAGAAAGGTGTGAAAAATACACGGAGCATGAAAAGGTGTGAACAACACAAGAAGCATGAAAAGCTGTGAAAAATACGAGGATCATGAAAAGGTGTGAAAAATATGTGGAGCATGAAAAGGTCTGAAAAATACGAAGAGCATGAAAAGGTGTGAAAAGTATGAAGAGCATGAAAAGGTCTGAAAAACACAAGAAGCAAGAAAAGCTCTGAAAAATACGAGGAGCATGGAAAGGTGTGAAAAAAAAGAGGAGCATGGAGAGGTGTGAAAAATACGATGAGCATGAAAAGGTGTGAAAAATACGAGGAGCATGAAAAGGTGTGAAAAATACGAGGAGTATGTAAAGGTGTGAAAAATACGAGGAGCATGAAAAAGTCTGAAAAATACGAGGAGTATGAAAGGTGTGAAAAATTCGAGGAGCATGAAAAGGTCTGAGAAATAAGAGGAGCATAAAAAGGTCTGAAAAATACGCGGAGCATGAAAAGGTGTAAAAAACACGAGTAGAATGAAGTGGTCTGAAAAATATGAGGAGCATGAAAAATTCTGAAACATATGAGAAGCTAGAAAAGGTCTGAAAAATATGAAGAGCCTGAAAAGGTGTGAAATTGTGAAGACCATTAAAAGGTGTGAAAAATACGAGGAACATGAAAAGGTGTGAAAAATACGCGGAGCAAGAAAAGGTGTGAAAAATACGAGAAGCATGAAAAGGTGTGAAAAAAACGAGGAGCATGAAAAGGTCTCAAAAATATGAGGAGCTAGAAAAGGTCTGAAAAATATGAAGAGCCTGAAAATATGTGAAAAATATGAAGAGCATGAAAAGGGGTGAAAAATACGAGGAGCATGAAAAGGTCTGCAAAATACGAGGAGCATGAAAAGGCCTGAAAAATATGAGGAGCATGAAAAGGTCTGAAAAAAATGAAGAGCCTGAAAAGGTGTGAAAAAAACGAGGAGCATGAGAAGGTGTGAAAAATACGAGGAGCATGGAAAGGTGTGAAAAATACGAGGAGCATGAAAAAGTCTGCAAAATACGAGGAGCATGAAAAGGTGTGAAAAATACGAGGAGCATGAAAAGTTCTGCAAAATACGAGGAGCATGAAAAGGTGTGAAAAATACGAGGAGCATGAAAAGGTCTGAAAAATACGAGGAGCATGAAATGGCGTGAAAAATACGAGGAGCATGAAAAGGTCTGAAAAAGTCGAGGAGCATGGAAAGGTCTGAGAAATACGAGGAGCATGAAAAGGTGTGAAAAATACGAGGAGCATGAAAAGGTCTGAAAATGTCGAGGAGCATGAAAAGGTCTGAGAAATAAGAGGAGCATAAAAAGGTCTGAAAAATACGCGGAGCATAAAAAGGTGTAAAATCACGAGAAGAATGAAGTGGTCTGAAAAATATGAGGAGCATGAAAAGGTCTGAAACATATGAGAAGCTAGAAAAGGTCTGAAAAATATGAAGAGCCTGAAAAGGTGTGAAAAATATGAAGAGCATGAAAAGGTGTGAAAAACATGAAGAACATGAAAAGGTGTGAAAAATACGAGGAGCCTGAAGTGGTGTGAAAAATACGAGGAGCTTGAAAATGTGTGAAAAATACAAGGAGCATGAAATGGTCTGAAATATATAAAAAGCATGAAAAGGTCTGAAAAACATGAAGGGCCTGAAAAGGTGTGAAAAATATGAAGAGCATGAAAATGTCTGAAAAATATGAAGAGCACGAAAAGGTGTGAAAAATATGAAGAGCACGAAAAGGTCTGATATATATGAGGACAACGAAAAGGTATGAAAAATACAAGGATCACGAAAAGTTGTGAAAAATATGAAGAGCCCGAAAATGTGTGAAGAATAGGCAGAGCACAGAAAGGTGTGAAAAATACACGGAGCATGAAAAGGTGTGAACAACACAAGAAGCATGAAAAGCTGTGAAAAATACGAGGATCATGAAAAGGTGTGAAAAATATGTGGAGCATGAAAAGGTCTGAAAAATACGAAGAGCATGAAAAGGTGTGAAAAGTATGAAGAGCATGAAAAGGTCTGAAAAACACAAGAAGCAAGAAAAGCTCTGAAAAATACGAGGAGCATGGAAAGGTGTGAAAAAAAAGAGGAGCATGGAGAGGTGTGAAAAATACGATGAGCATGAAAAGGTGTGAAAAATACGAGGAGCATGAAAAGGTGTGAAAAATACGAGGAGTATGTAAAGGTGTGAAAAATACGAGGAGCATGAAAAAGTCTGAAAAATACGAGGAGTATGAAAGGTGTGAAAAATTCGAGGAGCATGAAAAGGTCTGAGAAATAAGAGGAGCATAAAAAGGTCTGAAAAATACGCGGAGCATGAAAAGGTGTAAAAAACACGAGTAGAATGAAGTGGTCTGAAAAATATGAGGAGCATGAAAAATTCTGAAACATATGAGAAGCTAGAAAAGGTCTGAAAAATATGAAGAGCCTGAAAAGGTGTGAAATTGTGAAGACCATTAAAAGGTGTGAAAAATACGAGGAACATGAAAAGGTGTGAAAAATACGCGGAGCATGAAAAGGTGTGAACAACACGAGAAGCATGAAAAGGTGTGAAAAAAACGAGGAGCATGAAAAGGTCTCAAAAATATGAGGAGCAAGAAAAGGTCTGAAAAATATGAAGAGCCTGAAAATATGTGAAAAATATGAAGAGCATGAAAAGGTGTGAAAAATACGAGGAGCATGAAAAGGTCTGCAAAATACGAGGAGCATGAAAAGGCCTGAAAAATATGAGGAGCATGAAAAGGTCTGAAAAAAATGAAGAGCCTGAAAAGGTGTGAAAAAAACGAGGAGCATGAAAAGGTGTGAAAAATACGAGGAGCATGGAAAGGTGTGAAAAATACGAGGAGCATGAAAAGGTCTGCAAAATACGAGGAGCATGGAAAGGTGTGAAAAATACGAGGAGCATGAAAAGGTCTGCAAAATACGAGGAGCATGGAAAGGTGTGAAAAATACGAGGAGCATGGAAAGGTCTGAAAAATACGAGGAGCATGAAATGGCGTGAAAAATACGAGGAGCATGAAAAGGTCTGAAAAAGTCGAGGAGCATGGAAAGGTCTGAGAAATACGAGGAGCATGAAAAGGTGTGAAAAATACGAGGAGCATGAAAAGGTCTGAAAATGTCGAGGAGCATGAAAAGGTCTGAGAAATAAGAGGAGCATAAAAAGGTCTGAAAAATACGCGGAGCATAAAAAGGTGTAAAATCACGAGAAGAATGAAGTGGTCTGAAAAATATGAGGAGCATGAAAAGGTCTGAAACATATGAGAAGCTAGAAAAGGTCTGAAAAATATGAAGAGCCTGAAAAGGTGTGAAAAATATGAAGAGCATGAAAAGGTGTGAAAAATATGAAGAACATGAAAAGGTGTGAAAAATACGAGGAGCCTGAAGTGGTGTGAAAAATACGAGGAGCATGAAAATGTGTGAAAAATACAAGGAGCATGAAATGGTCTGAAATATATAAAAAGCATGAAAAGGTCTGAAAAACATGAAGGGCCTGAAAAGGTGTGAAAAATATGAAGAGCATGAAAATGTCTGAAAAATATGAAGAGCACGAAAAGGTGTGAAAAATATGAAGAGCACGAAAAGGTCTGATATATATGAGGACAACGAAAAGGTGTGAAAAATGCAAGGATCACGAAAAGTTGTGAAAAATATGAAGAGCCCGAAAATGTGTGAAGAATAGGCAGAGCACAGAAAGGTGTGAAAAATACACGGAGCATGAAAAGGTGTGAACAACACAAGAAGCATGAAAAGCTGTGAAAAATACGAGGATCATGAAAAGGTGTGAAAAATATGTGGAGCATGAAAAGGTCTGAAAAATACGAAGAGCATGAAAAGGTGTGAAAAGTATGAAGAGCATGAAAAGGTCTGAAAAACACGAGAAGCAAGAAAAGCTCTGAAAAATACGAGGAGCATGGAAAGGTGTGAAAAATACGAGGAGCATGGAAAGGTGTGAAAAATACGAGGAGCATGAAAAGGTGTGAAAAATACGAGGAGCATGAAAAGGTGTGAAAAATACGAGGAGTATGTAAAGGTGTGAAAAATACGAGGAGCAAGAAAAAGTCTGAAAAATACGAGGAGTATGAAAAGGTGTGAAAAATACGTGGAGCATGAAAAGTTCTGCAAAATACGAGGATCATGAAACTGTCTGAAAAATGTGAAGTGTCCGAAGAGGTCTGAAAAATATGAAGAGCATGAAAAGGTGAAAAATACGAGGAGCATGAAAATGTTAGAAATATACGAGGAGCATGAAAAGGTGTGAAAAATATGAGAGCACGAAAAGATGTGACAAATAAAAGGAGCACGAAAAGGTGTGAAAAATGCGAGGAGCATGAAAAGGTGTGAAAAATATGAAGAGCATGTAAATGTCTGAGAAACATGAAGAGCACGAAAAGGTGTGAATAATATGAAGAGCACGAAAAGGTTTGAAATTTACGAGGAGCACGAAAAGCTGTGAAAAATACGAGGAGCTTTAAAAGGTGTGAAAAATACGAGGAGCATGAAAATGTTAGAAATATACGAGGAGCAAGAAAAGGTGTGAAAAATACGAGGAGCATGAAAAGGTGTGAAAAATACGAGGAGCACGAAAAGTTGTGAAAATACGAGGAGCACAAAAAGGTCTGAAAAATACGAGGAGCATGAAATGGTGTGAAAAATATGTAGAGCACAAAAGTTCTGAAAAATATGAAAAGCATGAAAAGGTGTGAAAAATATGAAGAGCTCGAAAAGGTGTGAAAATTACGAAGAGCATGAAAAAGTATGAAATTTATGAAGAGCATGAAAAGGTGTGAAAAAAACGAGGAGCATGAAAAAGTTTGAAATACGAGGAGTATGAAAAGTTGGGAAAAATACGAGAAGCATTAAAACGTCTGAAAAATACGAGGAGCATGAAAAGGTGTGAAAAATTGGAGGAGCATGAAAAAGTCTGAAAAATACGAGGAGTATGAAAAGGTGAGAAAAATTCGAGGAGCATGAAAAGGTCTGAGAAATAAGAGGAGCATAAAAAGGTCTGAAAAATACGCGGAGCATGAAAAGGTGTAAAAAACACGAGTAGAATGAAGTGGTCTGAAAAATATGAGGAGCATGAAAAATTCTGAAACATATGAGAAGCTAGAAAAGGTCTGAAAAATATGAAGAGCCTGAAAAGGTGTGAAATTGTGAAGACCATTAAAAGGTGTGAAAAATACGAGGAACATGAAAAGGTGTGAAAAATACGCGGAGCATGAAAAGGTGTGAACAACACGAGAAGCATGAAAAGGTGTGAAAAAAACGAGGAGCATGAAAAGGTCTCAAAAATATGAGGAGCTAGAAAAGGTCTGAAAAATATGAAGAGCCTGAAAATATGTGAGAAATATGAAGAGCATGAAAAGGTGTGAAAAATACGAGGAGCATGAAAAGGCCTGCAAAACGCGAGGAGCATGGAAAGGTGTGAAAAATACGAGAAGCATGAAAAGGTCTGCAAAATACGAGGAGAATGGAAAGGTGTGAAACATTCGAGGAGCATGGAAAGGTCTGAAAAATATGAGGAGCATGAAAAGGCGTGAAACATACAAGGAGCATGAAAAGGTCTGAAAAAGTCGAGGAGCATGAAAAGGTCTGAGAAATACGAGGAGCATGAAAAGGTGTGAAAAATACGAGGAGCATGAAAAGGTCTGAGAAATAAGAGGAGCATAAAAAGGTCTGAAAAATACGCGGAGCATAAAAAGGTGTAAAAAACACGAGAAGAATGAAGCGGTCTGAAAAATATAAGGAGCATGAAAAGGTCTGAAACATATGAGAAGCTAGAAAAGGTCTGAAAAATATGAAGAGCCTGAAAAGGTGTGAAAAATATGAAGAGCATGAAAAGGTGTGAAAAACATGAAGAACATGAAAAGGTGTGAAAAATACGAGGAGCCTGAAGTGGTGTGAAAAATACGAGGAGCTTGAAAATGTGTGAAAAATACAAGGAGCATGAAATGGTCTGAAATATATAAAAAGCATGAAAAGGTCTGAAAAACATGAAGGGCCTGAAAAGGTGTGAAAAATATGAAGAGCATGAAAATGTCTGAAAAATATGAAGAGCACGAAAAGGTGTGAAAAATATGAAGAGCACGAAAAGGTCTGATATATATGAGGACAACGAAAAGGTATGAAAAATACAAGGATCACGAAAAGTTGTGAAAAATATGAAGAGCCCGAAAATGTGTGAAGAATAGGCAGAGCACAGAAAGGTGTGAAAAATACACGGAGCATGAAAAGGTGTGAACAACACAAGAAGCATGAAAAGCTGTGAAAAATACGAGGATCATGAAAAGGTGTGAAAAATATGTGGAGCATGAAAAGGTCTGAAAAATACGAAGAGCATGAAAAGGTGTGAAAAGTATGAAGAGCATGAAAAGGTCTGAAAAACACGAGAAGCAAGAAAAGCTCTGAAAAATACGAGGAGCATGGAAAGGTGTGAAAAATACGAGGAGCATGGAAAGGTGTGAAAAATACGATGAGCATGAAAAGGTGTGAAAAATACGAGGAGCATGAAAAGGTGTGAAAAATACGAGGAGTATGTAAAGGTGTGAAAAATACGAGGAGCATGAAAAAGTCTGAAAAATACGAGGAGTATGAAAGGTGTGAAAAATTCGAGGAGCATGAAAAGGTCTGAGAAATAAGAGGAGCATAAAAAGGTCTGAAAAATACGCGGAGCATGAAAAGGTGTAAAAAACACGAGTAGAATGAAGTGGTCTGAAAAATATGAGGAGCATGAAAAATTCTGAAACATATGAGAAGCTAGAAAAGGTCTGAAAAATATGAAGAGCCTGAAAAGGTGTGAAATTGTGAAGACCATTAAAAGGTGTGAAAAATACGAGGAACATGAAAAGGTGTGAAAAATACGCGGAGCAAGAAAAGGTGTGAACAACACGAGAAGCATGAAAAGGTGTGAAAAAAACGAGGAGCATGAAAAGGTCTCAAAAATATGAGGAGCTAGAAAAGGTCTGAAAAATATGAAGAGCCTGAAAATATGTGAAAAATATGAAGAGCATGAAAAGGTGTGAAAAATACGAGGAGCATGAAAAGGTCTGCAAAATACGAGGAGCATGAAAAGGCCTGAAAAATATGAGGAGCATGAAAAGGTCTGAAAAAAAAGAAGAGCCTGAAAAGGTGTGAAAAAAACGAGGAGCATGAAAAGGTGTGAAAAATACGAGGAGCATGGAAAGGTGTGAAAAATACGAGGAGCATGAAAAGGTCTGCAAAATACGAGGAGCATGGAAAGGTGTGAAAAATACGAGGAGCATGAAAAGGTCTGCAAAATACGAGGAGCATGGAAAGGTGTGAAAAATACGAGGAGCATGGAAAGGTCTGAAAAATACGAGGAGCATGAAATGGCGTGAAAAATACGAGGAGCATGAAAAGGTCTGAAAAAGTCGAGGAGCATGGAAAGGTCTGAGAAATACGAGGAGCATGAAAAGGTGTGAAAAATACGAGGAGCATGAAAAGGTCTGAGAAATAAGAGGAGCATAAAAAGGTCTGAAAAATACGCGGAGCATAAAAAGGTGTAAAATCACGAG